>NC_064644.1:71788217-76788217 GCF_023864345.2 Schistocerca serialis cubense
TTCATGGCAACCCGTCCTGGTCTGGGGTGCCAGTTCATTTCATAACCTCTTTGTTTGTCACCAGCGGCACCCTCACAACACAACGGAACGTCGAAGATATTCTACACCCAGTTTTGGTACTCTTCATGGCCAGTCAAATTGTACTTACATTTCACCAAGATAATAGCCACCCTCACGCGGTGAGAGTTTATAATGCTTGTAGTCGTGTTTGCTAAACCCTGCGTTGGCCAGGAATGTCGCTGGATCTCACCCCAAATGAGAAACTTTGGAGCATTGTGTGCAGGACCTTTAAATCATCTCTGGATTTTGACGTTCGACTTCGTCAATTGGACAGAAGATTTTCTGTTCCATCCTTGCTATTTATGGTCTTTAACTTACGTAATAAAATAAAACACCTGCAACCGTCGTTTTGATGTTATGCTATTGCAACCAGTTTTGGTGACTCAATACACCATCTTCAAGTCTTAACTGACGCTGAGCGGTTGAACTCCAATCATATACTCGATGCGATACGATGGTGGCCACTAGTGGGATGATGTATACGATTGGAGTTTAACCCGTCAGAGTCAATTAAGGCCTGAAGATGATGTATTAAGTCACCGAAACTGGTAGCAATGTAATACAATAACATCATAACGACGGCTGTAGGTGTTTAATTTCACTACATAATTGGATAGAATGCGGCACGATTACCCCAAGAGGATGTGTCACAAGTTTACTCAATTCCAAGACAAATAAGTGCTTCCGTAAGTGCCAGAGATGGACCAACGCGCCCGCCGCTGTGGCCGAGCGGTTCTAGGCGCTTCAGTCCGGAACCGCGCAACCGCTACTGTCGCAGGTTCGAATCCTGCCTCAGGCATGGATGTGTATGATGTCCTAAGGTTAGTTAGGTTTAAGTAGTTCTAAGTTCTAGGGGACTGATGACCACAGATGATAAGTCTCATAGTGCTCACTGCCATTTGGACCAACGCGTTACGAACTTTCTCAATACGTGAAGCTCATTCTCTTCAATAAATTATCCAATTTTTCTAAAATTGTTATCATTCGTTTGTCTGTGTATGGCTGTCACATCTACCGATTTCCGTCCGATTTGGATAATTCCTTCGTGGTACGTATTTTTTTTTTTTGTCTTAGAGTGTATATGCAAACAGCCACACAGTAATCTCTGCCGGACCTTGCAAGGGATGCTGGGCGACGCCCAGTAGCAGCTACAGCTGCAAGCACCGCACCACGAGTCGCCGAAATTTACGGCGGACTCGCGGGCCGCGTTTCGCTGCAGCCGGCGGTGACGTCTTCAGGCAGGAGGAGCCGGCGGGGGCGAACGGAGAGATTCGGTTTTCATCCAGCGCCGCGCGGCCGTGCGTTATTGATGGCGCGCTGTCAGCGGTAGATCAATCGCTGCCGCGAGTTACCGGCGCCGCCGGCGCCCCTCAATAATGCATGCCGAGACGCGCCGGGCGTCCGCGTCTTCCGCTGTCTCCTCCCAACCCCTCCTCCCCCACCGCCTCCCTCCAGCACCCCGTATCCCCCCCCCCCCGCCGTCATCCGCCCCCGCCGCCTCCTCCCAGAGCCTCCCAGCCTCGCCCCAGCGCGGCGTCGCGGGATTTATGGAGCTGCGCAGATGCGATCATACCGGCGCGGCCCGTCTCCATCTCCAGCGGTTCCCGCGCCCAGCTCCTCATTCCAGACCGGAAGGGAAGGGGGGCGAAGAGAGCGTCCGCCTCGCAGGTGTGCTGGACTCCACACAGGCTCTGGAGACGCTATCGCATCATCGCACTTATTCCCGGTTTCTGCTGGACCCACCGCACCGCACGAAGCAACGCGGCTTCACAATCAAGGTCAGAGAAAAAAATGCTCCACAGTAAAGCACTACGGCCCGCCGTTAACTTTAACACTTCGTTGCTTTACAGTCGTTATATCTTATGGGGACATTAATCCCTTCTCCTGCCCTGAAGTTTTTTTTCCCGTAGAGCGCACCAGTAGGGAGATGAATGTATAGTTAACTGGACAGTCATTATGAACCCACATCAGAACTGGGCCTAGAATTCTGCAGGTGTGACTGTTGTTGCAAGGAAGTGTGATGATAATGAGGACCAAGGTATGGTGTATGATGGTCATACTATAAAACCATAGTCCGCCTCGATAGCTGCGTGGTCAACGCAGCAGGTTGCCAACTGAAGAGGCCCGGAATCGATTATCGGCCGGCTTGGAGATTTCCTTCGCTCGGGAACATCGTGCTATGTAGTCCTTACATTCGTATCGTAATTACTGACACAGAAGTCGCCTGGAACACACTGTGGTATCTTCTTTCCACTAGTGAGATGGCTGTATGGCCATGAATCGAAGTCCAATTAACTGAAAAAAGAGGTCCAAAGATCCAGGATAAACTCAATCGTTCGTCTTCCGACAGTAGCTGTTAACACGGTATTCTTAAGGTTTAATTGTAAAGGTGATATCCAATCGACGTGAAGGACATAGAGGAACCAATATTAGTGTCAGAGACTTCTCTAACGAACAGTTAAGTACCTATCATGCCGAAGATGGACTGTAAACTGCTGCCACAAGCAGAGCTTACTGTGTCAAGAATATGAAAACAAAAGTAACAGCATTTAAAGAGACCGAACATTTATGACATGGCAACAGAATAAGTGAAATGTTTTAACTACTTTGGCAAGCAAATATTGTGTAATAGTAAAAACAGAACATCGAAAAGAAAAGTGAGAAAAGAAACTAAAATCAATTTTCATAAAACTTTGACAGCTCCTGTATATCTCCACGACGGAGATACCTGAATCTTGCCAAACGACAGAGCAACTAGTTCAGGAGTTTCAAATGAGTTTCGTAGCAGCTGTGGAATTGCATACAAATGGCACACAATAAAACAATGAAACTGCAGCAGATTTTGTGTAGGGATGACGTTTCCTGCATTCTGCTCTGTTATAAATGGAACTACCCACCTCTTGACGGTTAAATAGTTTTTATCACAGTTGGAAGAAGAATGTCGAGCCACCCCCCGTTTATCGTTTGGAATAATTTGTAAAATAAATCTGTATCCCTGAAGATGTAGCTCTAACGCTGCGAAACTAATTGGATCGGAAATAAACATCTGTCAAGCAGCTGAAGTGGTCTTATTCATCACGGTTCAATAACGAAACTGTTGACTTAAAATTGAGCTAATTAACGACACAATAGATGAATACAGAGATAAATGCAAGGATCATGGGCTCACAGCCTCAGAGCATTGATTACTAATAGAAAACTTGAAATATGTACTACATCTACATCTACATCCATACTCCACAAGCCACCTGACGGTGTGTGGCGGAGGGTACCCTGAGTACCTCTATTGGTTCTCCCTTCTATTCCAGTCCCGTATTGTTCGTGGAAAGAAGGATTGTCGGTATGCTTCTGTGTGGGCTCTAATCTCTCTGATTTTATCCTCATGGTCTCTTCGCGAGATATACGTAGGAGGGAGCAATATACTGCTTGACTCTTCGGTGAAGGTATGTTCTCGAAACTTTAACAAAAGCCCATACCGAGCTACTGAGCGTCTCTCCTACAGAGTCTTCCACTGATCTATCATCTCCGTAACGCTTTCGCGATTGCTGAATGCTCCTGAAACGAAGCGCGCTGCTCTCCGTAGGAACTTCTCTACCTACATGGTAACAGTAGTCTCAAAAGCAGAGAAGGCATGAATAAAGCTGATCCACATAAATAGAGGAGTTGTCACACTAATTCGTTGATGTTAAGATGGTGGTTATACGATGGAGTTTAAGACTTAGTACCAAACAAGGGAGAAGTGTACACAACACGCCCGCGGATTTACTTATTTATTCAGAGGCAGTGGCAACCAAACGATTATGTAGGTTGGTGGTAGAATCTGTGAGACTGGCGACGTGCCATCAGTCATACGGAAGAATATATTCTACACTATCCCAAAGACATCAAGGGCGGACAAGTGTGACAACAAGCGCACAGTCAGTACGAAAGCTCATAAATCCAAATTGATAAAAGGAAGAAATACAGAAAAGCGGAAAATAAAATTGAGGACTTGTTGGGATGGATGACCGTGACAATAACAGCGATCTATGAAACTATAATAAAGTATTTCAATAAAAGCACTCTTGATCGTCATCAAAGAGTAAAATGGTCTGATAATGACCCTATAAGAGATCGGAACCGGTCACCGCATGAAATAAATAACTTACATGCGATGAAGACTGCTTTTATTGAAATAATATTATTATGGATGACGATCAGTTTGGCTTCAGCAAAGACAGGTACCAGAGAGACATGTTAGGCGTCACACTTTGTAACGGAATCAAAAACGTCAAGACACTTTAATATGATCTGTCCGCCTAGAGAGGTATTTCGATAGTGTAAACAGGCGCAAGACATTTTAAATCAGAGAAATAGGCATACATTGTAGGAAAGACTCGTGATGTTCGATAAATATAATAGCCAACAAGGATCAGAAAGAACGGAAGGCGAAAAGCGAATCGGCTGGAATAAAAAGGTTGTTGGAAGCGATGCAGTCTGTCTTCTCTAACAGTCAACCTGTATATCGAGGAAATAATACAGCAGAAAAAAGTTGCGAAGGTGGGATTAAAATTCAGAATGAAGTATATTATTGATGAGATACGCCGATGACGTTGTTTCTCTCTGCAGAAATGAGGAAGAAGTCAGGATTGCTGATTGAAGTAACAGTCTACTGAACACAGAGCATGAATCGAGAGTAAATCAAATAAATAGGACCATGCTGAACTCCATAAACTTCTAAACTTCAAAGAAATACGACAGTACTGAAGTCCATAAACTTCTAAATTGGGTTTCGTAGAGTAGACGAAATGAGGCAATTCCGCAGTCTTGGAAACGAAATAACCCCTAACAGACGAAGCAAGGAACATATAAGAAGCAAACTATCACCGGAAAAGAAAGTATTCCCCGACAAAAAAGATCTGCTAATATGAAACATAGGCTTTAAACTGAGGCAGAAATTTCTGTGAATGTACGACAGGGGCACATCCCTTTGTGTAAATGAAATATGGACTGTGGGAAAACCTTCTTGGCCTAGAGCGGTGCAGATGTGATTTTGTTGCAAGGAAATGTGATGGTGAAATGTATCGAGACACTTGGATGTAATGACGTCAGCCTATAAATCCATAAATCCAACATGAAATCCATCTTTGGTCTTCCGACTGTTTCTACAGTGTTCCAAGAGCTGTTGTTGTTGTTGTTGTTGTTGTTGTTGTTGTGTCTTCAGTCCTGAGACTGGTTTGATGCAGCTCTCCATGCTACTCTATCCTGTGCAAGCTTCTTCATCTCCCAGTACCTACTGCAACCTGCATCCTTCTGAATCTGCTTGGTGTATTCATCTCATGGTCTCCCTCTACGATTTTTACCCTCTACGCTGCCCTCCAATACTAAATTGGTGATCCCTTGATGCCTCAGAACATGTCCTACCAACCGATTCCTTCTTCTAGTCAAGTTGTGCCACAAACTTCTCCCCAATCCTATTCAACACCTCCTCATTAGTTATGAGATCTACCCATCTAATCTTCAGTATTCTTCTGTAGCACCACATTCCGAAAGCTTCTATTCTCTTCTTGTCTAAACTATTTATCGTCCATGTTTGACTTCCATACATGGCTAGACTCCATACAAATATTTTCAGAAACGACTTCCTGACACTTAAATCTATATTCGATGTTAACAAATTTCTCTTCTTCAGAAACGCTTTCCTTGCCATTGCCAGTCTACATTTTATATCCTCTCTACTTCGACCATCATCAGTTATTTTGCTCCCCAAATAGCAAAACTCCTTTACTACTTTAAGTGTCTCATTTCCTAATCTAATTCCCTCAGCACCACCCGACTTAATTCGACTACATTCCAGTATCCTCGTTTTGATTTTGTTGATGTTCATCTTATACCCTCCTTTCAAGACACTATCCATTCCGTTCAACTGCTCTTCCAAGTTCCTTAGCTGTCTCTGACAAAATTACAATGTCATCGGCGAACCTCAAAGTTTTTATTTCTTCTCCGTGGATTTTAATACCTACTCCGAATTTTTCTTTTGTTTCCCTCACTGCTTGCTCAATATACAGATTGAATAACATCGGGGAGAGGCTACAACTCTGTCTCACTCCCTTCCCAACCAATGCTTCTCTTTCATGCCCCTCAACTATTATAACTGCCATTTGGTTTCTATACAAATTGTAAATAGCCTTTCGTCCCCTGTGTTTTACCCCTGCCACCTTAAGAATTTGAAAGAGAGTATTCCAGTCAACATTGTCAAAAGCTTTCTCTAAGTCTACAAATGCTAGAAACGTAGGTTTGCCTTTCCTTAATCTAGCTTCTAAGATAAGTCGTAGGGTCAGTATTGCCTCACGTGTTCCAATAGTTCCACGGAATCCAAACTGATCTTCCCCTGGGTCGGCTTCAACTAGTTTTTCCATTCGTCTGTAAAGAATTCGCGTTAGTATTTTGCAGCCGTTACTTATTAAACTGATAGTTCGGTAATTTTCACATCTGTCAACTCCTGCTTTCATTGGGATTGGAATTATTATATTCTTCTTGAAGTCTGAGGGTCTCTTACATCTTGCTCACCAGATGGTAGAATTTTGTCAGGACTGGCTCTCCCAAGGCCGTCAGTAGTTCTAATGGAATGTTGTCTACTCCCCGGGCGTTGTTTCGACTTAGGTCTTTCAGTGCTCTGTCAAACTCTTCACGCAGTATCATATCTCCCATTTCCCCTTTCCATATTATAGTCCTCAAGTACAACGCCCTTGTATAGACCCTCTATATACGCCTTCCACCTTTCTGCTTTCCCTTCTTTGCTTAGAACTTGGTTTCCATCTGAGCTCGTACTATTCATACAAGTGGTTTTCTTTTCTACAAAGGTCTCTTTAATTTTCCTGTAGGCAGTATCTATCTTACCCCTAGTGAGATAAGCCTCTGCATCCTTATATTTATCCTCTAGCCATCCCTGCTTAGCCATTTTGCACTTCCTGTCGATCTCATTTTTGAGACGTTTGTATCCCTTTTTGCCTGTTTCAATTACTGCATTTTCATATTTTCTCCTTTCATCAATTAAATTCGATATTTCTTTTGTTACCCAAGGATTTCTACTAGCCCTCGTCTTTTTACCTATTTGATCCTCTGCTGCCTTCACTACTTCATCCCTCAAAGCCACCCATTCTTCTTCTACTGTATTTCTTTCCCCCATTCTTGTCAATTGTTCCCTTATGCTCTCCCTGAAAATCTGTACAACCTCTGGTTCTTTCAGTTTATCCAGGTCCCATCTCCTTAAGTTCCCACCTTTTTCCAGTTTCTTCAGTTTTAATCTACAGTTCATAACCAATAGATTGTGGTCAGAGTCCACATCTGCCCCTGGAAATGTCTTACAATTTAAAACCTGGTTCCTGAATCTCTGTCTTACCATTATATAATCTATCTGAAATCTGTCAGTATCTCCAGGCTTCTTCCGTGTATACAACCTTCTTTTATGATTCTTGAACCAAGTGTTATCTATGATTAAGTTGTGCTCTGCGCAAAATTCTACCAGGCGGCTTCCACTTTCATTTCTTAGCCCCAATCCATATTCACCTACTACGTTTCCTTCTCTCCCTTTTCCTACTACTGAATTCCAGTCACCCATGACTATTAAGTTTTCGGCTCCCTTCACTATCTGAATTTCTTTTATTTCGCCATACATTTCTTCAATTTCTTCGTCATGTGCAGAGCTAGTTGGTATATCAACTTGTACTACTGTAGAAGGCGTGGGCTTCGTGTCTATCTTGGCCACAATAATGCGTTCACTATGCTGTTGGTAGTAGCTTACCCTTACTCCTATTTTTAATTCATTATTAAACCTACTCCTGCATTACCCCTATTTTATTTTGTATTTATAACCCTGTATTCGCCTGACCAAAAGTCTTGTTACTCCTGCCACCGAACGTCACTAATTCCCACTATATCTAACTTTAACCTATCCATTTCCCTTTTTAAATTTTCTAACCTACCTGACTGATTAATTGATCTGACATTCCACGCTCCGATCCGTAGAACGCCAGTTTTCTTTCTCCTGATTACGACGTCTTCTTGTGTAGTCCCCTGCCCGGAGATCCGAATGGGGGACTATTTTACCTCCGGAATATTTTACCCAAGAGGACGCCATCATCATTAACCATACAGTAAAGCTGCATGCCCTCGGGAAAAATAACGGCTGTAGTTTCCCCTTGCTTTCAACCGTTCGCAGTACCAGCACAGCGAGGCTGTTTTGGTTAATGTTACAAGGCCAGATCAGTCAATCATCCAGACTGTTGCCCCTGCAACTACTGAAAAGGCTGCTGCCCCTCTTCAGGAACCACGCGTTTGTCTGGCCTCTCAACAGCTATACATCCTTATTAATTGAGGAAGAAACGGTTTCCACATTAGAGCAGAGATTACCACTGTCACGCGGTAAACCAGTTGTGCCAGTTACGTCGGAAGTCAGAATTCCTCCCAGAAAAGTGTGGTATGACTGAACGAAACGAGGCCACCATCAAGCAACTGTACGACAAGTTCGGGAAGACACACACAGATGAGGCACACACAGCAAAACACGATCGACCTAAACTGTGTGAGTGCGACGCCTACTATTCAGTCTGGTCCCTTCACGCGGCCTGTGTAAAAACAGAATTCGTACTGTTTATGAACTAGTACCAGAAGACAACGTTTAGCATTCCGTCAGTGGATCGTATGACCTTTAACTCCAGATGGGGGAGAACTCCTACATGTCGTTAGGTCCGGGCGTTTTTGCTTTTATTAACTTACGTTCTCAAAACTCGAAATACTTACAATGGGAAGGCCTCAAACACGGCCTACCGATTCGTCTCACATTTGTCAGGTAGTTCGTGTACTGTCTAAACTGAGAGTCTTTAAGATACTTTGGCACAATACCCTTCCGGAAATCGAGAGCAGAAAAAGGGAGAGAAGGAAACATAGTTGGTGAATATGGGTTGGGGGTAAGAAATAAAAGAGAAAGCCGTCCGGTAGAATTTTGCACAGAGCATAATTTCATCATAGCTAACACTTGGTTCAAGAATCATAAAAGAAGGTTGTATACATGGAAGAATCCTGGTGATACTAGAAGGTATTGATTTAAGTGTCAGGAAGTCGTTTCTGAAAGTATTTGTACGGAGTGTAACCATGTATGGAAGTGAAACATGTACGAAAAATAGTTTAGACAAGAATAGAATAGAAGCTTTCGAAATGTGGTGCTACAGAAGAATGCTGAAGATTAGATGGGTAGATCACATAACTAATGAGGTGATATTGAATAGAATTGGGGAGAAGAAGAGTTTGTGGCACAACTTGACTAGAAGAAGGGATCGGTTGGTAGGACATGTTCTGAGGCATCAAGGGATCACCAATTTGGTACTGGAGGGCAGCCTGGAGGGTAAAAATCGTAGAGGAAGACCAAGAGATGAATACACTAAGCAGATTCAGAAGGAGGTAGGCTGCAGTATCAACTGGGAGATGAAGAAGGTTGCACAAGATAGAGTAACATGGAGAGCTGCATCAAACCAGTCTCAGGACTGAAGACCACAAAAACAACAATCGTTCACTGGTGAGACACTATGCAAAGGTAAAAGAGGCCCCACTGA
Organism: Schistocerca serialis cubense; assembly: GCF_023864345.2. Taxonomy (NCBI): domain Eukaryota; kingdom Metazoa; phylum Arthropoda; class Insecta; order Orthoptera; family Acrididae; genus Schistocerca; species Schistocerca serialis. The sequence continues at coordinate 71,797,868 of NC_064644.1, forward strand.
ACCAATTTGTAAACAGCCTCGGTACGAGAACAGCTTCACCCCCTTCCTAAACGGCGCATATGGACGTACACGTTAAAACTAATTAAAGGTGTTACGTTCCTGCATGGGATACAAAGACTAGTACTGCTGTTACTCAAATGGCATACGGAACTATCAACGGAGGGAGTCGCTATGGTGCAGACGTGCGTAAGACGCCATGAACTCAGTGAGTAAATATCATGGAATCATCAGAAACTAGTTGGTTTTCATTGGACAGACTGCAAACTCTAAAACAGGAATGAAGAAACACTTGCCACTGGAATTTCACCGGACATGCAACAGTATCAAGAACAGAAGAAACGTGATGCAGCTTATGCCAAACGTAGAGAAAATGCAACCTATTTCACTCATTAACCTGACAAGACGCGTGAAACAGACTCTGTATGTATATGAAAAGTCGCTTCCCATCTTATCTTCAGAGAATACAAATAACAGAGTCGCATTCTACACATATGGAGAACTCTGAATACTAGAGCATCAGCTATGTAAATGCAGTCAGGGGCTGATTATATATCGGTAACGAAATGCCACATAGAAGACACAGTACACGAAATAGTGGGACATGGATGATAGTGAGGGTAGTGGATGACATAGTCGATAAAACAGTAGTGGCTGAAGGTCTTGAAGACCATGAGAAAGAGGACGGAGGATAATCTGGAGTTGCTGTTCATGCAAACTAGAGATAACTGGACAAAATGTATCGGTAGAAGGCAGACATACACTTTTCGAGACTGTATAACACGCAATACTAGCAATATACACAACAGCGAGAACGAGAGCATGTCTGTATCGGCGGTAGTGATAGTTAATTTACATTAGAAATAATATTTCTAATTTTTAATTTATTTAACAATTTTTACACTACTGGCCATTAAAATTGCTACACCACGAAGATGACGTGCTACAGACGCGAAATTTAATCGTCAGGATGAAGATGCTGTGATATGCAAATGATTAGCTTTTCACTGCATTCACACAAAGGTTGGCGCCGGTGGCGATACCTACGACGTGCTGACATGAGGAAAGTTTCCAACCGATTTCTCATACACAAACAGCAGTTGACTGGCGTTGCCTGGTGAAACATTGTTGTGATACCTCGTGTAAGGAGGAGAAATGCGTACCATCACGTTTCCGACTTTGATAAAGGTCGGATTGTAGCCTATCGCGATTGCGGTTTATCGTACCGCGACATTGCTGCTCGCGTTGGTCGAGATCCAATGTCTGTTAGCAGAATATGGGATCGGTGGGTTCAGGAGGGTAATACGGAACGCCGAGCTGGATCCCAACGGCCTCGTATCACTAGCAGTAGAGATGACAGGCATCTTCTGCGCATGGCTGTAACGGATCGTGCAGCCACGTCTCGATTCCAGAGTCAACAGATGGGGACGTTTGCAAGACAACAACCATCTGCACGAACAGTTCGACGACGTTTGCAGCAGCATGGACCATCAGCTCGGAAACGATGGCTGCGGTTACCCTTGACGCTGTGTCACAGACAGGAGCGCCTGCCATGCTGTACTCAACAACAAACCTGGGTGCACCAATGGCAGAACGTCATTTTTTTCTGATGAATCCAGGTTGTGTTACAGCATCACGATGGTCGCATCCGTGTTTGGCGACATCGCGGTGAACGCACATTGGAAGCGTGTATTCGTCATCTCCATACTGGCGTATCACCCGGCGTGATGGTATGGGGTGCCATTGGGTACACGTCTCGGTCACCTCTTGATCGCATTGACGGCACTTTGAACAGTGGACGTTACATTTCAGATGTGTTACGACCCTTGACTCTACCCTTCATTCGATCCCTGCGAAACCCTACATTTCAGCAGGATAATGCACGATCGCATGTTGCAGGTCTTGTATGGGCCTTTCTGGATACGGAAAATGTTCGACTGCTGCCCTGGCCAGCACATTCTCCAGATCTCTCGCCAATTGAAAACGTCTGGTCAATGGTGGCCGAGCAACTGGCTCGTCACAATACGCCAGTCACTACTCTTGATGAACTGTGGTATCGTGTTGAAGCTGCATGCGCAACTGTACCTGTACACGCTATCCAAGCTCTGTTTGACTCATACCCAGGCGTATCACGGCTGTTATTACGGCCAGAATTGTTTGTTCTGGGTACTAATTTCTCAGGATCTATGCTCCCAAATTGCGTGACAATGTAATTACATGTCAGTTCTAGTATATTTATTTTTGTCCAATGAACACCCGTTTATCATCCGCATTTCTTCTTGGTGTAGCAATTTTAATGGCCAGCAGTGTAATTTATGTCTCTTTATCGTCTACTAAAAACTCTCCTAGAATCCTATTTAAAAATAACAGGAGTTTCCTTCTTGTATTATCTTTAAGTAAAATTACTATAGAATCAAATAGTGCTAATCTAAAATAGAAAACAGCAATAAATGTTGACTCCCTGAGCCGATAGTTGAGAGATTATATATAATTAGCAGCAAATAAATTAATTCTGGTAACAATTGGCGTAGACCTCTGACACGATTCGTTTTTCCCGTGGTGCGCGGTCCTAGTCATCGGGCTTCTGCAGTTACTATTTGTACCAATGGTTTAAGTCACAAGTTTCCCCCACACGCTGAAAGCGAACTGGTTCAAATGGTATGTCTGGAGATCGGGCACGTAATTGTCTTCTTCACATCGTTACGTATAGCTCACGTGAACAGCGCTTGTTTATAGGTCACTATTTTTGTACATCTAAAATGATGTAGTGCAGAAATAACGTGACTAATACAAAATATTTAACATATAAGAGACAACGCTCATGAGTGCACTAGTACTTTTGGATAGCACACGTACATTGCGGAGCATGCGACCGACACATATGAATCGGTGCATGGTGGTATACGCAACACAATACATTCACACACAAGGAACGTCTGCACGTTAAGAACGCTATTCCACACTATGTGAAAAGAAGCAGTCCTTTTGTTGAGAATCTGACGTTAAACTAAACTTTCATGATCGAAAAGGAAAATGTTAGCACTGGATTCGACTGGTCAACACTTTAAAATGAACTGAGATTCCGGTCCATGACCTAACAGCGTGACGATAATCGAACAACTCGACTAGACCGAATGATGATTGCAATGAATTCAGGGACATGTGCAGCTGGTATTGCCGTCATTATCGTACTAAAGTGTGGAGAAACTGTTAAGTCTGTAGCAGAATATTGCCAACGAAACGCGAAACTAACAATAAGTGCTACCTACGCAGGAAACCGTTAGTTCTGTAACAGTACGTTCGTGTGTTCCTCGATTGCATATGATTGGAGAGCCGGGTGCAACAAAAGGTCAGCTCTATTCGATATGGCAAGCGAGAAATGACAAAGGTGTAGCCATATATGTAGCCATGTCTATCTGCTAGCGCTAACAAGGCGGTAATGTCACTCATGATAATACAGCAAGGTGTAATTTTCAGTCGTAGTTGGATTGTAGATCCGGTAGAGGTGTTTCGACGCCAATCACGTGACCTCTCTACCCATAAAAGGTAGGTTTGCTGTCCCCAGTCACTTGGAATATACTCACTGCCAGTTCACACTCGGAACTATCAAGTACTTTTCTGTTGACCGATTTGTGCAAGGTGAACAACCTAATGGCATACCGACCGTAAATCTTACAGAAATTTACAGGGTCCATAGTTGACACGTTAACGACGAAAGCACCTATGCACGGGAATGGCAAATAGATAAAGGCAGACGTTGGTGAATCGTGTGTCCACCAATGAAATTCAGCTTACAAAAGTAACATCCGTCATCCCTCTCGCTGTTATTCTCGTTATTATTCAAAGTTGTAAGTCTGTACTTGTTGGATTTCTGAGTCTTTTGGTGTATTCATGGTCATCTATTTTCCGGTGCTTACGTGGCCATCTACCGAATGTTGTGTCAAACAAAGCAACTAACTGATCGCCCAATTTCGTTTTTACATTAGAGTACCCAGAGTTATAAGCTGTGAACTTCATTGGAATATGACAAAGGCTGCTGCCATTATATGATATTGGGTAGGAATGTAATTTTCTTCCTTCCACATTGTTTTGAGGATAAATCCGAGGACAGGAGAGAGTGAGGCACTCTTACGCGGATTTATTTTCGGAATTTTTATTTATTTATTTATTTTTGTTGGATTTATCGCGTATAAATACATTTGGAATTGTAATATGGTTATCAAAAGTATAACTTGGTGTATTTACTTATAATCAACAATATATTTAAGAGCACAAAATAAGTTTATATAGTTTCAGTTCGAGTACGTAAATGAGCCCTGTGTATGGGCAGATTTACGCACCTAGAGGGGTTACGCAATCACAGAGCACAATAATGAGTTAAAAAAAAAACGTTACTCAACATTTTTTAACATACATTGTTGGAAGTACAGGAAAGCACAGTCTCACTGACGCTAACTGACTTGGTAAAACACAACTATTTTAATGGCAGTAAACTATTTTTTTTGGAGAACTTCCATCTGTTAGCGCGATATGACCTACATGGAAGCTTCAATGTTAATTAAAGGCCTACTCATCATCACTGTGCGAGGTGCAATTTACTCACAGAAAAAAATGTATCCTGTGACACAATAATCGTGAACCCACCTTTAACATCTAAGGCACTGGACGAATTCTTGATTTTTTTTTAATACTGGATGTATCGTTTCAAGCAGTAAATGCAAAGACAGTTTTCATCCTCTTCATCAGATTGCTGCAAGTTATAAGAAAAATGACGAGGAGCTGGATGGCACATTTTTTTAGACAGAAGTGCTTGCTAACAGACGCTTTGGAAGGACTAGTGTGTGGGAGGAGATGGAGAGGAAGAAGGACATCCAAATTATAGTCGATATGAAGGGAAGCGGAAATTACGCGGACCTGAAGAGAATGCTAGAAAGAAGTTCTAGCAATTACTTGCTCTCCTGAGACCTTGCTCTCATAGAATTAATTTCTTCTGCTTGAGGTTCATGAGGTTCAATTTTCATCAAATTTTTATCTTTTCTCTCCTGTGTCTCTATTTTTTGTAGATTGTTTTTCCTACTGGCGTTAAAGTTTCCTCGAGTGGGGTATCAGTTAGGATGGCAATGGGAAACAGTGCGCAAATATGACCCATTGCCGTGTTTCAATTAGTTTCTAAATCACAATAGTACGAGGGCTATTCGGAAAGTAATGAACAATAGGTCGCGAAATGGAAACCACATTAAAAAACAAAACTGTTTTATTTGCAACTGTTAGCTACACCTTCCAGTTACTTCTCTACGCAGTCGCCGCTCAGACTTAGACATCTGTCGTTGCGTTGTACCAACTTTTCAATTCCATCGTTATAGAAGATAGCCGCCAGTGCTTTTCGATAATTTTCTACTCTGGACTGCAGCTCGATGGGGTTCATTTCAGCAGAGATGAAACTCAGGAGTAGCCAATTGCGGGCTGTTTGTGGGTGATCAAACACTTCCCATCGGAAACACTGCAGGAGCATCTTCATTGCCCCAGCAGAGTGCGGCCGAGAATTGTCGTGTAGAACGAACCACATGACAGTTATGTTATGTGGATCGCATAGTTTCAGGCGAAATCTTTCACCAGGCCCTCATACTTGGCGGGAGACGCTAATTTCTAAACGTCTTCATGTTCACACTGAGCTCAAAACTAAAAAGAGAGACATGATGCGATCGACGGGCGTACTAGACACGGTGCCCAAAGCATCTGTGCAAAGCTTCATCAGATTTTCACTGTATTTTCCATTTCGTGACCGATCGTTCCTTACTTTCCGAATAACCCTCGTAACTCCCACGCTTTCAAATTAAACGAATGTACCTTGTATTGTGAACTATTCTCAATTATAACAGGTATCTTTCTTAGGAAGTTTGATATTTGAGTAACAAAATATACTCACCTTGCATAAAAACACAAAGAAGTTCTTAGCGCTAAGACATTGAGCCAGTTTGTGCTGTGAAGTTTGAGAGGGCCCTCAGCACATGGCGGTAGTAATTCTCCACTATCGGTAGCACCCTAGCAACAATGGTTTCTGAGAAAAGTGCTCTGCATAGACGTGTCTCGTGCGTGAACGAGCCTTGATGTATCCTTCCAGACTGACGTTACCTATTAATCTGAATTTGAACCTGCGTCAAGCTATAGACGAAAAAGAAGCTCGTGGAAGATTAAAAATGACTGTATGTCGCCTCACATCAGCACACAAGACAATATGGAAAACCATTAATCCAGTGGCAATCGACAGCATCTCTATACGGTATATTGTGTTATAAAGTCATTAAATGGCTTCTTGAGTGTTCGCTGTTCATTGCCTAAGTACAAAAAAAATGTCTCCCAACTGGAATTATAAGAGAGGTTCGCACGATTCCTATTAATTCCAAGTTATTTTTTACCATGACGCTGTTGAGCAAGGATTTTTACATGAGAGCTTACGACACTTGGAGGTGATAATGAGCATTTTCTTTCGAGTTGGACAACAGCACAGTGTTCTACATACAGTGATGATACCCGTTGCTGTTACAGCGGGTCCTTTCCATGGAAAAAGAAAGGACAGCCAAATGAAAACGAGCAAGCTGGAAAACAAATAGAAAAACTGTTTATTATTTCAAAAGTAATCGCCATAACAGTTAATGACAGTCAATGCCGCCGTGGAAAAATGTTTGCGATTGCCCACGGAACTATGTTTGTAGCCATTCGTACCAAGCAAATCGACGGACACGAATGTCTTTCTTCAAGACTCCAAAAAATCGAAATCGAGTGGGGGGAGATCGTGACTCTGTGGAGGGTGTGTAAGGGCTTGCCAGAGAAAATTCTACAGCATACTCGAAAGAACCTCGGCAAAATGTGGGCCCTAGTGCCAGGAAGTGAAATTCATGCTCGAATGTCCGCTGCGTATGGTGAACACATCGTATCGCGTGCGCGTTATTTGCGGGTAATAAACGATGTCGAGAAGGTCGGATGTCACTGAAAGACAGCAGTCGTCCAGGACATTACTCAGTCTGTCATTGCTGCGGTGGTGCATCCTACCGTCAGAAATGACCGACGGCAGGCGGACGGTGGAACACATTCAGCTCGCGTTGGGCAACAGTCATGGTACTGCTCCTCTCGTAACGACCGAGAATCTGAAGTTCCGGAATATCTGTCGGCATTGGGTTCCCCACAGCCTGAGGGAGGAGAAGAAGTTGAACAGAATGTGGACATCAATGCAGCGCCTGGATCGGTAGAAAGCTGAAGAATATCGTTTCCTCTCCCGTATTGTGCGGAATATGAAACATGGTCTCATCATTCTGAGCCGAAGAGCATACGTCAGAGCCAGCAATGGAAGCACCTGGATTCACCCCCACCAAAAAAATCCAAAGCCGTGCATGCCAGCTCTGGAAATGTCATGATGACCTTTTTCTTTACTGCAAGAGCCCGATGCTCATTGGCTTTCTGGAACACGGCGCCATGGTTAACGCACAGCGGTATGTAGATATTTTGTAAAAACTTAAGCGCACCATCAAGTCCTAACACCCGGGATTTCTGACGGAGGGCATCATTTAGTTGCAGGATAACGACCTCCCACATGATACCAAGGTTGTTTCGACTACGCTACAGATGTTTCACTGGAAAACCCTTATACAGGCTCCATACAGCCCCGACGTCTCCCCGTGCGATTGGCATTTTTTTGGAGCTCTGAAGAAAGACATTCGTGGCAGATGATTCGCTTCGGACGAGGAGGTGCATGCCTGAGTACAACATGGTGTCATAGGCAAGCACAAACATTTTTCCACGAAGGCATTGGCAGCCTTGACTTGCGCTGGGATAAATGTATTAACAGTTATGGCGACTGCTTTTGAATAATAAATAGTATACTTTGTTTTCTTCCATTTCTCTTGTTATCATCTGACTGAACTTTGAATAACCGTGGCTGATAAAAACACATAAAATGTGCGACATTTATGGAAAACAACGTGGAAGGTAGGGTGTAATGTTGATGCATTAAGGGGTTCTGAAAGCGGTGCTGATATTCGAGACAATAAAAGCGCGTTAAAAGCTGTGAGCTATCTGGGGAAGTTAACCTTGCATTACTTAGCAACTGTTTCACCAGGTATCCAGTCTAGCCTACCAAATTCCCAACCAGACTTACATTAATTATAATCTTTTAATAGTCATCTTACGACAACCGATGATATATATATATATATAGGGTGTTACAAAAAGGTACGGCCAAACTTTCAGGAGACATTCCTCACACACAAAGAAAGAAAATATGTTATGTGGACATGTATCCGGAAACGCTTACTTTCCATGTTAGAGCTCATTTTATTACTTCACTTCAAATAACATTAATCATGGAATGGAAACACACAGCAACAGAACGTACCAGCGTGACTTCAAACACTTTGTTACAGAAAATGTTCAAAATGTCCTCCGTTAGCGAGGATACATGCATCCACCCTCCGTCGCATGTAATCCCTGATGCGCTGATGCAGCCCTGGAGAATGGCGTATTGTATCACAGCCGTCCACAACACGAGCACGAAGAGTCTCTACATTTGGTACCGGGGTTGCGTAGACAAGAGCTTTCAAATGCTCCCATAAATGAAAGTCAAGAGGGTTGAGGTCAGGAGAGAGTGGAGGCCATGGAATTGGTCCGCGTCTACCAATCTATCGGTCACCGAATCTGTTGTTGAGAAGCGTACGAACACTTCGACTGAAATGTGCAGGAGCTCCATCGTGCATGAACCACATGTTGTGTCGTACTTGTAAAGGCACATGTTCTAGCAGCACAGGTAAAGTATCCCGCATGAAATCATGATAACGTGCTCCATTGAGCGTAGGTGGAAGAACATGTGGTGCAATCAAGACATCACCAACGAAGCCTGCCCAAACGTTCACAGAAAATCTGTGTTGATGACGTGATTGCACAATTGCGTGCTGATTCTCGTCAGCCCACACATGTTGATTGTGAAAATTTACAATTTGATCACGTTGGAATGAAGCGTCATCCGTAAAGAGAATATTTGCACTGAAATAAGGATTGACACATTGTTGGATGAACCATTCGCGGAAGTGTACCCGTGGAGGCCAATCAGCTGCTGAAGTCAACAATACCTTCCTTCAATTGGGACAACCGGCGGTGAATCGAGGAAGTACAGTACGTACTGACGAAACTAAAATGAGCTCTACCATGGAAATTAAGCGCTTCCGGACACATGTCCACATAACATCTTTTCTTTATTTGTGTGTGAGGAATGTTTCCTGAAAGTTTGGCCATAGCTTTTTTGTAACACCCTATATATATATATATATATATATATATATATATATATATATATATATATATATATATAAAGAGATTTTAAATAAAAATAAATAAATTAGTTTATGTTTGGACATTTATTTTAACATTGATCATTGTTCCGTTAAAATTTCAGCATATTAAACTTGATTCATAACTAAACTGGTGCCTCATTTAGGATTGTGAAAATGTGAGTTTGTAATCTTATGGAACACATCAAATATGGAGCCAAGATTGGGAGACTGCATCCAACACTGCATTCATAAAATAACACACGAAAACGTTGATACATATGCAAGAGGAAATTAACCACAAACAACCGATACAATTTCCACCTAAAGAAGTTACGTTCGTAGCGCAATCCAGTCCATCATGAAATTACCACACACTGGTATACTAAATTCATACTAAGTCTCTGTGAAATCTTCTCGAAAAGAATAGCTGAGGGCTACTTTGATGCTTACACCACATGCTTCACGTGGTCAACTTGGTTTACACTAAGAGTGTAACTCCACAATAATTTTGATAATTAAAATAAATTACATCGAAACGCAATTTACAAAAGAAAAACCTCGAACTGGTTACTATCGTCTTACTATTAACCTAATGGGTCAACCAATTGTATAAGCACGTGGTACTGGTCTCACAAAGTACACCCCATGTGGGTTGAACATAAAGAAAAGTTGCTATATCGAAAAATATTCTCAAGACGAGACGTTATAATCTCACGCACATTCGCATTTAAGATTGATGATCTTAGTTAGAGTTACGGGTCATCAACACGTGGTTCCACTTTACTCACAAAGTAGTGACAAAGCAAGTACTGGAAGATATTCTGAACTTCACACTCGAATTACACTGTGTTACAATTTAAGATATCATAAGATATTTTAGATCTAAACCTGAAATAAAGGTGATTAAATTTTCAGTTAGGCTGAACTTCAGAAATCCATTGTCCTACGGACCTAGCAGAGACGCGCTTAGCCGGAGATCTTACCACTTCAGACGCTCGCGACGGACCGACTGCCTGGGCCCCTACCGAGGGTACCTCACAGATACAAACGGAAGTGACCAGAGAGGTAGCTTCCTATACCAACATGACAAGGGACGGACAGGACCATCCTAAGACTAGAAACCTCTTTGCTTTTAGAAAGCGTAGCTACCTGTTCCAATGTTGGTCCTACTGTTCTCTAGCAGACAGGCTTGTCTGCTACCATCAAGCATGCAACTAGAAATACATTTGCTCATTCATCCTTTCACACAGAAGGGAAGGGGGATGACAGTATCTTAGAATATACACTATATAAAAAAAGCGCATGTAGGTTCCATATGAGACTGTGTGACATGAATTACATATAAACTGTGTTTTAAAGTGTAGTAGTGTGACCGATCGTTCTTGTTTATGTGTAAAAGAAGCAAGTTCCACTGCTCAGTCTCCTCCCAGATGGAGTCAGAAACACCACAGTAAATTCAGAAGTGGAATGTATGCCATAAATGACAACAGATTTAAGAAATTGACATGAAAGGAATCCAACAGAGACCTTTCAAGGGAGTATGTTAACAAGGACTATGACTGGCATCTGTCTGAGGTATTACACAATCTGGATAGGGACGGAAAGCTATACGAGGAGAAACGCACAGCGAATTGTAGTATCTGCTCGCTTTTCGTCTTCTGAATTTTTCCGGGCCATCTTACTACGTTTCTATTTCATCGCTGCTTTTTGCGGGTACAAGTGGAGATACTCGGTCTCACCATAGCAAAATTGTCTCTGGAAATTGGGCTCTACAACCCGCTTTCCGTCTTCCAATAATCAGCATATACACTTTTTCGAAACACCATAACGGTCTCCCATACAGCCGCCTAAGTTTTAAACTTGGTTCAGAGGTGTCTACAACCTTCCTCTATAACGCTGCATAAGCGTGGCGGCCTGCGACATTGTGATGGGCGACGCTTGAAACATAAGGTGGATTAATGGTATCATATTGGCACCAAATTTCACCACAACTCATCTCAATGGCACCGTGGACGTGTCAGCCGATGGAAAGGTCATCACACCCCCTCTTACCCACGTTTCACCCCTTCCTTTGATGTTTTGTGAAGGCAGTTTTCGTGTCGGTGGCCGAGGAAAACATCTCAGACACACCTATATCACAGAGATGTCAAAATAAGGGGTCAGATTTGGTAAAAGGGGATGTGACGACCTTCGCATCATGTGACACGTCTGAAGTGGCATTCTACATCTACATCTACATGGATACTCTGCAAATCACATTTAAGTGCTGGCAGAGGATCGGGCTGAATTGTGGTGAAATTTGGTACCAATGTCAAATCATTAACCCACCTTACAGCTCAAATAAACTTATGAGCTGCACCGTTTCTGGCATGCGTCGACAGTTTTCTGTCTGAAGCGTCACCAAACTCAAGGCTGACGTCGCAGGGCGCCACGCTTTTGCACCATTACGGAGGAAAGCTGTAGCCAACTTTGAGCCAAATTTAAAGATTATGCTGCGGAATGGGAGACAGTTTCAAAAAAGTGATCCTTCAGTTTTGTTGCGCAGTGTAGCTCGCTCGCCATAGGCGATAACTGAACCAAAGTATTCTGAATGTCCAACCACATGGTGTGTACAAGAATTTTCTGTATTGTATGAGTAGTCCAGGTCACCCCATGCTTTACAAATTCTTGACAGAGGTTCTACGAGTCTTGTTAAAAAATTTGTTTTGTCTGTAAGATACAATGAAGTGTATTACGGCGTCACATTTTACGGAAACCGCCATAGCCCTTCGGCCTCAACAGCAGAAATCTCTGTCTCAATCAAAACTCAATTCAAAAGTCTGAAATTCCCATATGATGGCGTGTGGATTTTTACAGGGTGTCCGAGTGGGAGTGGTCAATATTGAGGAATATGACAGGAACGATCATTCCAAGCAAAAAGTCTCGTAAATATGGGCTGTAAACTGCATACCCTAAGACGTAAGAGCACTTCTTCTTCTTAGATGCTAGGAAACAGATCTCTTGTACTGTAAGCTCTTTGCTTTTAATATTTTGAGAGGTAGTAGTATGGACGAAAAAAAGAAAACAATAGACAGTAAACATGCTTTCTAAAGTGCGTACCTTAAGGGCTATCAGCACTTGTTCATCTACACTAATGCGAAACACATCTTTTCTACTGAACAACTCTTCGCAGCCTATAAGGCATACGTTTTATAGCCGGGGTCTACTAGACTTTTTTGTTTGGAATGATCGTTCCTGCTATGTCCCTTAAATATTGGCCATGCTTCCTGGGACACGCTGTTACGGTGTATAGTGTCTCTAAGCATGTCTGAAACCTGTTCTTAATTTTAATTAGGGGCGGAAACATGTTACTTTTATCAAACGGATGAAAATTTAACGTCTAAGAATCTTACCACATCATATATCGAAAGAAAAATTGCTTGCTTACCAAACGGATTTGTTCAAAGTTTCTTAAGTACTGCGTTTGTTATATGTAAACTTGAGAAAACGACGTTCCTTGCACGATTCTAAATATTTTAATTGTAAAACGTTGTAACGATAACACTACAGAACGGTATGGATGTTTCTTTCCTTTTCCCTGTACTTTGCTTTTTCTCTTTTTCTTCTTTATTTTCGTGATAAACTGAAAATTTTGTTTTAGGATGAGTGCTGTAAATTAACTTCTTTGTGCAACTGCGTGAATTCCAATTTTTTCTGATGCTCTTTGTTTTCACGTCCATTAACACGTTGTTCAAATTCTTTTTCAGTGAACAGAATAATCTGAAGTAATTTTGCATGAAACTATAAATCAGTGTATTAGGAATTTTTGAATGTGAAGCGAGGTGGGTTGAGCGATGCAGAAATTTATCGATAGCTTGACAGAAAATGCTTCAGTAAGGTGTTGGAAGCGAGAACGTGGAGGTGACTAGCACCGCTGGAATTGCTGTGTATACTGCGTCTGTGGCCGATGTAAGGTAACTGTTTGGACAGCGATACACTCTGTCATTTAGGTCTGTACCGCTGACACATAATTAATTATGTATCGCATTAGTCGGAACTATTTCTCGGAATATTAAGCTGAAACACTATGATTTGGAGACGAGACCGCTAAGCTGGGGGAACGCTGAGAGTGCGCTGTTTTTACTGCCGACAGCGTGGATTTCATTGTCGTGAACTGATACAAATAACTTTAATCTTGAATGTGAGATGTGCCTATCGCCGAGCAAATGATGTGGCTACCGTGACTGCTGTGCACGAGCGGATTGTCAGACATACACTGAGGACTACTGCGAAGCTACAAGTAACTTAGCGTTCCCAGAATGAAATTTTCAGTCTGTAGCGGAGTGTGCGCTGATATGAAACTTCCTGGCAGATTAAATCTTTGTGCCGGACCGAGACTCGAACTCGGGAGTCCCGATTGCAAGTCTCGGTCCGATGCACAGTTTTAATCCGCCAGGAAGTTTCATATCAGCGCACACTCCTCTGCAGCGTGAAAATTTCATTCACGAAACATCCGCCGGGCTGTGGCAAAGCCAAGTCTCATCAATATCCTTTATTCTAGGACTGCTAGTTCTGCACGGTTCGCAGGAGAGCTTCTGTGAAGTTTGGAAGGTAGGAGACGAGGTACTGGCGGAATTAAATCTGTCAGAACGGGTCTTGGATAGTTCAGTTGGTAGAGCACTTGCCCACGAAAGGCAATAGATCCCGAGTTTGAATCTCGGTCCGGCACACAGTTTTAATCTGTCAGGAAGTTTCCACAACTTAATGTTCTTTCTTAATGAGGACGGCTCAACTGTGAAATATGCCGAGCCGCGATCGCACGGGAAACCCTAAATTTGAAACTGTGACTGGTGACAGCTAATAAACATTACCGCGTAGGGATACGTCACAGTGAAAATGAAAGAAGCGTGTCTTACCTCCGTCGTTTTGAGTGTAAATGTGCTAGTTACGACAATTCTGAAAACATTGCAGGCTACTGCTGTATTTGCAACGGGAGGCTATAATGAAGGGGATCTGCAAGACGACTATAATTACTAGACTACATGCTCGAGGATTACGGACAAAGAACACGGACGTCAACGATTCGCCGACAGCACAGTCTAAGAAGAGATTACCTCATAATATAATACCCACGTGAACTGTTACTGAAAATAACTTTATATTCAATTTATTAACTGTGTGAAAAGTTATGCTGCCTGTTCATGGCCATTGTCCTTCTAATAACTGAACTTGCATTTAACATCGAACTGCATTTCTCCAATAGCTTTCAAAATTAACGATTAAAATCATTTTCGTTCAGTAAGTCAGTTAATTTTACTGATGTCATTTCTCTGCAAGCACAGCTTTCCTTTCCTTCGACGCAGTGCTCATTAGTGCAAAAAACTACAGTTGTAATCAGTCAGACTAAAATTATTCGGTCTTTATTTTTCATTTGATTTTAATCGCTTAAGTATATTTATTTGTGTTGTTTACCGGTATTACATTTTTATATTTGTGTTCCTTTATTTTTGCATCAAATCTCATGTGGATTATTGCGTGATGAACAGTCGTGCATCATCCACCACTGAATATTCACCACGTCATTATTTTATGTGCCTTGCTTGCATGTGTGGATGTAATGTACAGTTAATCCTGGGAAGGTAAAATGTTCTTGGTTTTAGTTACTTAAAACTTACGTACCAGTGAAATTAGGGGAGACGTATCAGGCCTCCTTCAGTTTTAGTAGATGAAAACGGTCATTTCTAGCTAATTTAACATTCGAGGAAGTCCTATTTCGTCACAAAGTATGAAGCTTAAGTTTTTTTCCACAAAAATCACATGAAGATTCTTAAAATCACAAGTTGTTTGGATCCCTATTGATCGATAAACCAGCGAATGGCATGGCCGGTTGAGACCGTAAGGTGTGGGTTAAGCCGCTTATTTTAAAAGTTTTTTGTTTCCCTTCAAGCAGAATGGCGTCCTTCATTCGTGAAGACTGAGAGAGGTGTGTTAAGTGTATCTGTTAAGTGCAGTTGAGTGCAATGGCTGTTAATGTACACAATCTCAGCTCTTTTATTCCAAAATAATTGGGTTTCGACCAGTTTCGTTCGTTCAATATCTCCAGCACAACTGAGAAACCTGAGAATGTTCAGCGATCGCAACCGGTCGTAACACAATAAATATTCGATAATACAGCTGAGGAGGTTTTCATTAATTATTATCATTAGTGTCTAATGTTTTGTTCAACATGAAATTTGAGTAACCTGTGTTTATAGTGTGGTGATGTATGATGATGGGAGTAAGAAGAGGGTGTAACATGGTGCTGGCACACAGAATTCTGTTCTGGAAGAGCACCAAGGAGACCGCCTGGCTTAACGTCCCATCCAATGTACGGGCCCTACAAGCAATGTCACGTGCTTTCACTCCATGACACAATTCGAGGAGGTTTGCAATTTAATGCAGGACATTGTCACAGTCTAGTGACAAGGAATTTCACACCACTACCTGTCCTCCCTTGCCAGGCAAATTCTGGAGGTGAAAATTTCTTCTGCGACCAGGATGCGAACCTGCTTACATCTCAGTAGGGTGCCAGCGAAATTCTCGCGGCTGAAATGGCAATACAGTGGTAGCCTACAGTGCAAAACTTCCTTTGGTATGTTGCTGGCTGGAGCAGTCCAGCCTCTTCGCTGTCAAATGCCAAATACTTGACTGTAAATACACGCACCACACTTACAACACACACACACACACACACACACACACATATATATATATATATATATATATATATATATATATATATATACAGGTTATTTCACAAATAAATTAAAAGAGGGCGTTGTCCACTCGTTCCGGTAAAGGATTATTGGAGATTCCCAGTGGTTAACAGGCAGATGCCGTAGCTAAATATCAGCTTGTCTCCAGTCGGCCCCAACAGACTGGAATGGATATTTGGCTGCGAAGGACAACGTTTGTTGTACAACAGCCTTCACAGCTGTCAGGAGTAGGGAATGATACATGTGACAAAAAATAAAAAAAACGTATAAAACACTTTTAATACATGTCTTGGACGAAAGTTCCTGGCAGATTAAAACTGTGTGCCGGACCGAGACTCGAACTCGGGACCTTTGCCTTTCGCGGGCAAGTGTTCTAGTAACTGAGCTACCCAAGCACGACTCACGCCCCGTCCTCACAGCTTTACTTCTGCCAGTACCTCGTCTCCTACCTTCCAAACTTTACAGAAGCTCTCCAGAGTGCCAGTTCTGCAAGGTTCGCAGGAGAGCAGAAGTAAAGTTGTGAGGACGGGGCGTGAGTCGAGCTTGGGTAGCTCAGTTGGTAGAGCATTTGCCCGCGAAAGGCAAAGGTCCCGAGTTCGAGTCTCGGTCCGGCACACAGTTTTAATCTGCCAGGAAGTTTCATATCAGCGCACATTCCGCTGCGGAGAGAAAATCTCATTCTGGGAGACGTCTTGGGTAATGGCCAACATTGCCGTTTTACTGATAACAGTTTTCGGCCGTTTTCGCTTGGTTGGCAGACAAGTGACAGAACACGAAATCGCCTCCCACATCTTCCCAGTCGGGAGCCTCTCTGCACCGCTCGTGGCCTACTGGGATATTTTCATGAATGGAACAGTGTATGTTCAAGAAAATCCTGGGCAGTTCTCAGGAGCAGTGAACGAAAGATGCCAAAAAGTGGCTCTCGGCATATTAAACATTGCCCTTGCTAACAAGAAATGGGTTTTTTGTGGTTTCCCTGCATAATTCTATGTAAATGTCGGGATAGTTTCTTTAAAAAGGATACGGCACATTTCTCTCGGCATCTTGATCTTATCCGAACTTGTGCTTTGGTGTTAATGATCTCGTTATCGACAGGGTTGTAAATTTCAGTCATTCGTATCATTCACTTTTGCTGGAAATATGGTGAGTGACGGGTTAGTATCTGTGTCGCCAGAATGCATATTCCACTCTACAGATGGTGGGCACTAATTTGAAAGTTACTTACACTACATCAGTGATCAGAACTGGGACTACGGTGGAATTAGGAAAGTATGTCTTATCGAGTGAGCCCTACTTCCCAATTAGCATAGAGGTATAATTACACTAGGCCACCTGGGAGAAAGACATTGATGCATAATGGCTCGGTCGCGGCTGAAGGGTCGTCTCCAGGATCTTTTATTTTGGCATTAGGGTTTTGCTGGATATTCCAGCTGGCATAGCATTGTCGATAAAGGAAATGGTCTGAGTTTGATTCTCGGTATACCACACAGATTTATGAGTCAGACTGTTTCTCGTCAAGCCTGTTAGTGACCCGCTCAGAATGTCCCTGTTAAAGATTTGCTAAGTATGTGGAATACGAAAGAGTCTGTCATCAACACGATTTAGACTGCGTTCATGTTTTGTTTACCTCCTTATTTACTGTTTATTTGATTCTGAATGTTTAAGGCGGAGGAGCAGACTGGGAAAAGGGTGATTATATTTAAGGGATGCAATTACGCGTGTGTGTGACGTTGTTTGAGACTGTAGACAACGTGGTATTAAATATCACAGTAGATAGTTCAGTTGAAGAAAAATTGAAATCCCTGAAAAGGGCAGTCACAGAGGTTGCACAGGGAAATATAGGTACAAGAGAGGTAATTACGAAGAAACCTTGAGTAACATAAGAAGTGATTCACTTGTTCGATGGAAGAAAAAAAATTCAGGTGTAGCTGTTTTAAAAAATCTCTGTCTTCCTCTTCTAGCTCGCTGCACCTCAGTTAGTGCCATGAAGTTATTCCTTGCAGTCCCATCATATATCCTATCATACTGACCCTTCTTTCGTCACTGTTTGCTCGTCGATACTACAAAGAATCTTACCACTTCCTATCTTGTGCTTCCATTTGATCTGACCTCCTTAGATTCTGGTTTTGCAAGTGCTATGATTCAGTACCATTCAGTACTGTGTTCCTCACGTACAGTCTCAGAAATTTGTCTCAGAATTTGAGATCTGTGTCTGACGCTATTAGGATTCTTTTGGTGAGGGACACTTTTCTGGCTATGTTCCTCATATCGTCCTTGCTTCGTCGGTCACACCTTCTTTTGGCGCCCAGATAGCAGATTTCCTTCACTTCATTTACTTAGTGGTTCCCAGTTTAGATGTTACGTTTGTCGCTAATGTCATTTCTGCTGCTCTTCAGTCCTTTCGTCTTTCTTATGTTTATTCTCGATAAATTTTATACGGGCAGTAGAGTGTAATTCCGTTCAACAGGCGCTGCAGTTGCTCCTAATTTTCATTGAAGATATCTACGTCATCAGCAAATGTATCATTATGCCCTTTTATTCTGCATTTTGCTTCTACTCCTGATGCTTTCATCTATTTTATTTTCATTTCGTCGGCGGAATACGGGATAGGAAGTTGGTGTGCGAGTATCTGGTGAGAATCGAACCGTTGCGAAAGATATACATTACGCCGTGAAAAGTAAAATGTATGAAAGTAGCTCCTTATTGTCAGTTTCATTGAAGTGATAATAAATATAACAAAGATGAGCTGTTAGTGACGATTTCTTGTCAAACACTGTCACAGGTGAAACGTTGGTTCACCACTTCAAACCAAAGCAAAGTCAGTCCAGGAAAGGCACCACACAACGTCTCCTTTGAGGCCCTCAGATCTGTGGACAGCAATAAAATAACTGGTTGGCAAATACTTTACGAAATGCCTACATCTAACATGAAATGCACCAGGACGTTCCTGAATGTATCGGTTATGAGAGTGTAACCTGTCCAAGTATCGACAAATTCACTTGTTACGTGACACAAT
Source organism: Schistocerca serialis cubense (assembly GCF_023864345.2). NCBI lineage: Eukaryota > Metazoa > Arthropoda > Insecta > Orthoptera > Acrididae > Schistocerca > Schistocerca serialis. The sequence continues at coordinate 71,816,935 of NC_064644.1, forward strand.
AAAAAGTGATTAGTTTAAATTAATTACATCCAAGAACAGTATTCTCACTAAAGAAATACAAATTATTATTAAGTCAGTCAGGGTGCTACGTTTTATCCAAATGTAATAAATGTACTGGACACGGCCTGTCTGTAGTAGCCTTGGATTACACCAAACTACAATAATTTTATTATTTGACGCAGCATGTGAATTTGCTGATTGTTGGACAGGTTACTTTAGTAATCGATACATTCACGTACGTAACCGATACATTCACGTACGTTCAGGTGCGTCTGATGTTAGACGTAAGCATAGAATGATAACATTCCGTACTTCATAGCGTATTTTCTAGTTAGCTGTTTTACTGTTGTCTGCAGATCTGAGGATGGTTCACATTAAACCGAAACCGGTTATTTAAAAAATTAATGCAGTCAAGCTGGATAATAAATCTGTTTGAAAACCAGTGACTGTGGATTTGTTCTCCAAGGACATTACGTCGATTTTTATAAAATCCTCCGGCATGGTAAAACGATTAACTCCTGAGGCTGTTTTGTGCTCTCAGGAAACGGAAGAAACGGCTGCAGTTTGTTCGTGGTCACAAAAATGCGAACGCCCTCTTACTTCTCTACGATAACAGAGTACGCGAAAGAACTTGCCCCCCTTCTAACAGCCGTGTACCGCAAGTCTCTAGAGGAACGGAAGGCTCCAAATGATTGGAAAAGAGCACAGGTAGTCCCAGTCTTCAAGAAGGGTCGTCGAGCAGATGCGCAAAACTATAGACCTATATCTCTGACGTCGATCTGTTGTAGAATTTTTGAACATGTTTTTTGCTCGAGTATCATGACGTTTTTGGAAACCCAGAATCAACTCTGTAGGAATCAACATGGATTCCGGAAACAGCGATCGTGTGAGACCCAACTCGCTTTATTTGTTCATGAGACCCTGAAAATATTAGGTACAGGCTCCCAGGTAGATGCTATTTTCCTATACTTCCGGAAGGCGTTCGATACAGTTCCGCACTGTCGCCTGATAAACAAAGTAAGAGCCTAAGGAATATCAGACCAGCTGTGTGGCTGGATTGAAGAGATTTTACCAAACAGAACACAGCATGTTGTTATCAATGGAGAGACGTCTACAGGGGAGTGTTATGGGACCATTGCTTTTCACAATATATATAAATGACCTAGTAGAAAATGTCAGAAGTTCCATGCGGCTTTTCGCGGATGATGCTGTAGTATACAGGGAAGTTGCAGGATTACAAAATTGTAGCGAAATGCAGGAAGATCTGCAGCGTATAGGCACTTGGTGCAGGGAGTGGCAACTGACTCTTAACATAGACAAATGTAATGTGTTGCTAATACATAGAAACAAGGATCCTTTATTGTATGATTATATGATAGCGGAACAAACACTGGTAGCAGTTACTTCTGTAAAATATCTGGGAGTATGCGTGCGGAACCATTTGAAGTGGAATGATCATATAAAATTAATTGTTGGTAAGGCGGGTACCAGGTTGAGATTCATTGGGAGAGTCCTTAGAAAATGTAGTCCAACAACAAAGGAGGTGGCTTACAAAACACTCGTTCGACCTATACTTGAGTATTGCTCATCAGTGTGGGATCCATACCAGATCGGTTTGACGGAGGAGATAGAGAAGATCCAAAGCAGAACGGCACGTTTCGTCACAGGGTCATTTGGTAACCGTGGTAGCGTTACGGAGATGTTTAACAAACTCAAGTGGCAGACTCTGCAAGAGAGGCGCTCTGCATCGCGGTGTAGCTTGCTGTCCAAGTTTCGAGAGGGTGCGTTTCTGGATGAGGTATCGAATATATTGCTTCCCCCTACTTATACCTCCCGAGGAGATCACGAATGTAAAATTAGAGAGATTCGAGCGCGCACGGAGGCTTTCAGACAATCGTTCTTCCCGCGAACCATACGCGACTGGAACAGATAATGGAGGTAATGACAGTGGCACGTAAAGTGCCCTCCGCCACACACCGTTGGGTGGCTTGCGGAGTATAAATGTAGATGTAGATGTAACACAAAGTCGCGCACAATTCCGCACACTCGGCAGAAGATTACCAAACTCCGACATCTGTTCTTTCTCATACACCGTACAGCCCGTATTTCGCGTCATTTGACTTCTCTCTCTTTGGCCGACTGAATTATGGACTCCGTTGGAAGCCTACAGTAATGTTGGAGAAGTGTTTGATGGATCAAGAACGTAGCTGAACGCACACCACACTCTCATTAAGGTGGTGTAAGACCAGAGAACCGAACGGAGATCGTGGTGAACTGGGGAACAGTATTTTGCATTTAAATCATGAATCAAACCATCCTACTTTGAGGAAAAAATGTTTCCGTTGCCTATTTAACGACCCTCGTATTATGGTAAAGAAGGTAAAAAACTACTTCAGCGAGCTCGACAGTTTTGAAGACAATCTGAAGATGTTTCCGGGACGGGAAAACATCACCTGTTTAAAAAGGAATTAACAGAGCTCTGGTCCTAACTAAAATTAAGAACCGATTGTCACATGTTTATAGGCTCTACAGAAATCTGTATGATAGATGAATTTCAGATGTTGCAAGTAATTTTTGTAAGAGACAGAGACTTTAAAGCGAAACTCTATCCCCACATAGAGTGAACCATTCGTGTGGCTTAAAATGGACAGTACCTACTTGTCGTGAGAGAGTCGCAACTTTGGACACAGGATACCAGATGGCAACTACTTTAAATCAGTCTACACTCTTCTGCCGAATGTCAAGGGTGGGCAACCGGTGGCCCACGTGTCGCATCCATTCCGCGTTTGGTTTCAATCCGACCCCTGGAAGGCATTCATAGGAGAGATTTGCAGCATGTGACTAAAACAACTGAAAGTTTTACTTAATCTGCGAATGTGCGACGTAATTTCGCTGCCTAAGCGGTCGTGTGGTTCCTGAGAGTGAGGATAATAGCTCACTACCTCGAAGGGGTGCGTGGGAAGTATTTTCGCCTCTGGATCACTGCTGACAACACACACATGTTTTGTACTGCCTACGCGTGTGCTACGTGCCGATAAACTGCAAATGTTGGTAGTAGATGACAATAGCACGAAAGTTACCGATTAGTCGCGAATTACGCCTATTTGAACTGCGGCAGCAGGGACCTTAACTTTCTGAACAGACTACTTATCTGTTGTCGGTTCACGAGTAAAGCTCTGTACTAGTTGTTTGTTAATTCCGTGCAAGTGTTTCCATGCGTCTTTAATGACTTTATTCGCAAAAAACTGGCATTAAGAACAGAAAAGTAAATGCTTAATGTCACCAATCCAGGAGAAATAGACAGCGGATAATTTGTTTTTCATGTACAAAGGTGAACCTGTCTGTTTGTTGTCTACGAATCACTACCTGTTGTGAAGCATTATAATATGAAAAGGCACTTTTCTGAGAAACACATTTCTCAAGAAAGACCTACAGTTCCATTGCGGAAATACAAAATTAAAATAACAATTTCCTATTTGAACAAGCAGCAGCATTTGTTTGCCAACCCAGGACCCAGTGAGACATTTCGGTAATGCTAGTTTTATAGAGAGGAGAAAAATTGCCAAACCGTTATATCCTTCTGCTGAACGTGAATTCGTAAAGGATTCCCTCTTGGACATTGTAAATATACTATGTCCTGATAAAAAAAAGAATCTGAACAAATAAGTTTATGGAGAAGAACCGTCGCTTCCCGCATTGGTATGATGGCTGATGACATTAAAAACGGTTTGTGCGAACCTGCTGTCACATTCGAGCATGCCTTTGGACGAAACCACTGATTTGTCAGACACAGCACCTTTAGCAATTTTCTTCATTGTGTATGTTCTAAATACAACATAACAGAAATATGATTAGCCTTACGGCCATTAAATGGAACATCGGTCCTTTAAGAACTGCCTTGCAGAATTTTGCAGCGTAAGTATTCAAGGCACCTATTGTCAAACGTCGTAAGTAAATAAACAATCTTCAGAACTCCGAAATAAAGTAAACATCTGAAGATTAAGGGAACATAAATTTTAATGAACGTACTCAAAAAAAATGGTTCAAATGGCTCTGAGCACTATGAGGTCATCAGTCCCCTAGAACTTAGAACTAATTAAACCTAATTAACCTAAGGACATCACACACATCCATGCCCGAGGCAGGATTCGAACCTGCGACCGTAGCGGTCGCGCGGTTCCAGACTGTAGCCCCTAGAACCGCTTGTCCACCCCGGCCGGCAATGAGTGTTCTCCGAAAAACGCTTGTTTTGAGGCATAATTTGTTAACGTTGCTTGTGGAAAAGGAGTGCCTTCATATGACTGCGTTACCCCATAAACATTGACGTCATCGACGCTATAGTTGTTACTTAATGTGCTGGGTGTGCTGCTGGCCCCACAGTTTAAGTATGTCAATCAGGACCGCGGTTCACCAAAGGTTGCCCATGCCTGCTGTAAGTAGTTGCCCGAGCCTGCTGTAAGTACTAGGGCGATTAGGATCGTATGTCATTTGGAAAAATCGGTACGTATCGTGGTACCTGTCGAAAATTCACTGATGACGCGAAGAAATTACCGGGCCTCTGGTGTGTTTACAGTGAGAACACGAGTGCAAACAGCATTATATGGATGACGGTAACGAGCTGCCCCGGCGCCGCCTCCGCAGCTGGTGGAAGCAGCTACGCACCACAGCCTCCTCGGCCATACATATGCATTAGCGGCGCTCGTCTTGGCAAAGTAAACAAACCCAGGTCCGGCGGGCACGCAACCACTTTTCCGTCAGACGCATAGTGGAAGGAAGGCCTCGACAGGAGGCAGTGGCAGGCCTTAAGCCGAGTGCGTCCACTCTGCCCCCTCCAGAGCCTGCAGACCTGAGCTGCGTCTCGCCAAATGTTACACCACAGCGGCACTATGATCTCTGCCCTGTGCTTCTTCACAATGTAGGGCAACTCACACGAAATGAAGATTAGATTACTTTACATTACATTAGTTTTTCGTTCCATAGATCCGTGCTGAGGAGATCCTCGTGGATGTGGGACATGTCAATTTTTTTTAAGCTGAAATAACAATACTAATAGTATGAGTATATACAATACATCATTTGTTTCTATTAAAAAATTCGTCAATGGGGTAGAAGGAGTTGGCCACTAGTAAGTCTTTCAGGCTCCTTTTAAACTGATCTTTATTAGTAACTAAATTTTTTATGTTTGCTGGCAAATTATTGAAGACGAGTGTTCCTGAGTAGTGGACCCCTTTTTGAACTATAGTAAGTGCTTTTAAGTCATTGTGCAGATCATTTTTATTCCTGGTATCGTATGTATGAAGTTAGCTGTTTGTTGGAAAAAGAGATATATTATTTAGGACAAATTTCATTAAGGAGTAAATATACTGAGAGGCAGTAGTTAGTATACCCAGTTCTTTGAAGAGGTTTCTACAGGACGTCCGTGAATTTACTCCACAAATAATACGTATTACACGCTTTTGGACTCTGAAAACTTTTGTTTGACTTGAAGAGTTACCCCCAAATATTATACCATATGACATTATGGAATGAAAGTAGGCAAAGTATGCAAGCTTTTTCATTTTTACGTCGCCTATGTCTGCTAACACCCGAATTCCAAATACAGATTTGTGAAGGCATTTCTGCAGTTCTATGGTGTGCTCCCCCCAACGGAATTTATTATCAAGTTGTAATCCCAGGAATTTAATACTGTCAACCTCTTCTATCTGTTGGGTGGAAACCTCTTGCAGGCTCTGAATTGCATACAGTCAGTCTTTTCGAAGTTTAATGTAAGTGAGTTGGCTTTAAACCATTTATTAATATCCATGAAAATATCACTAGCAGATCTTTCTAGAACTACACTCGACATACTATTTATTGCAATACTTGTGTCATCTGCAAACAAAACGAACGCTGCTTGTGGCAGTGTAACTGATGAGAGATCATTAACGTACACAAGAAAAAGCACTGGCCCTAACATGGATCCGTGTGCGACACCACATGTAATTTCCTCCCATTCTGATGATGACTGATGACTTAATTCACTAGTCCCTTGCACTGACACCCTTTCTTTCCTGTTAGAGAGATATGACTTGAACCATTTTGCAGCACTGCCCGTGGCACCATAGAATTCTAAGGTATTTAAAAGGATGTTGTGGTTCGCACAATAAAATGCCTTTGACAAATCACAGAAAATACCTGCTGCTCGTAATTTGTTATTTAATGAATTAAGTACATTTTCACTGTAGGTGTAAATAGCCTTCTCGATATCAGAACCCTTCAGAAATCCAAACTGTTTTCTTGATAATATGTTATTTGTGGTCAGATGGCTGAGAACCTCCCTGTACATAACTTTTTCTAAAATTTTTGAGAATGCTGGCAAAAGTGAAATCGGTCTGTATTTTGATGGTATCTCTTTATCCCCTTTCTTGAATAGAGGCTTAACATCTGCATATTTTAACCAGTCAGGAAATGTCCCAGTTATAATTGACTGGTTACACACATAACTTAGAATTGTACTAAACTCAGTAGAACATGCCTTAATTAACTTTGCTGATATTTCATCGTAACCACTACAATGCTTTGTTTTTAAAGATTTTATTATGGAAGTTATGTCTTTTGGTGAAGTGAGTGACATATTCATGTACCTGAAGCTATTTGTAAAGGCTAGTTTCAGATATTCATTTGCTTATGTCTTCCACTGACGTGCGTCTTCTTTGAGGATTTATAATATCATCAGGCAATTCGACACGACATGAGCACGACGCAGATTTGCAGCATTAGTGTTTATATGACATGGCTGTGTCGTGAATTACCCCCTTCCCTTTACAGAGAAGATATATCCCACGCTCCTCTCCCTTCCTGTCCCTCTAGCCCCCACAATTCTATTTACATCCACGTACATCACATACACCACGTACATCGCAGACCGTATTCCACTTGGCGATGGTCCCTTATACTACAGCTGATGTTTTCCTTTCATGTTCCACTCGCAAACGGAGCGAAGGAAACAACTATGCTGTTCTGCGCGAGCCCGAATTTGTCTTTACTTCGCGTTCGTCACGCGAGATGGACGTTAGTGGCAGTAGAACTGTTCTATAGTCAGTCGCAAATGCTGGTTCACTAATCTAGTTTCTTGCGAACATAAGGTCTTGTTTCCTCCAGGGTTTCTCTTCTGACTAATATCCTACGTTACACAGAATAGAGGAAGCGATCTTTGGTTAATTTTTCAAATTAAAAATAATATGTTTTACAAAAATGTTTCAATACCTAGGTCTCACATAAGATAATTAAAATATAATGATTGGATAGTTTCAGTTTAGGTAAAGTCATGTAAGTAGAGTTATGTTTTGACCCTGAATCGGGATAGTCAAGACAGTGCGCCAGGACATACAAACATTTTATTTCGTTATCGATGAGTTACCTGATGTAACGGTGGACATTTTATGTTTTATAATGGACTACAATTTTTTTATCAGTCAGGGTGCAGAACCATTCACAATTTTTGCGTCGTTGCATAGATGTTTGTTCGCTGAACTTGCCTTTCATACAACTTCAAGTTAACGATACATATAATTTTTACTGATACAACTAGCTCGGCCAACCCGCGTCTCGTACGGGCCTAGTGGGTAGATTCCCCCAATTTTGTTGTTGCTGTTAGCAACAGATTTCTTATTCTTGTAGCTTTCTACACAAATGCGTGTTAGTGCATTATGACTATTACTGGTGCATCCAGTATGTGTTCAACCATCATTTAATAGGTGCTTGGTCTGAAGATAGTTGTTACTTACAACCTAAACCAGTTACTCATAAAATTTTAATTGTCTCTCGTGAAAGTCATTTTTGTAAGAAAAGTTTACAAATTCTCTGAAATTCCGAAACACAGGATGGGTAGGACAAGGAAAACATGGAAGGGCGAACCTAGAATAGCAGCGTCATTGTCGTTTGGTTGTTAGCATTTATTTAACAACATGACAGCATGAATAAATTGATACAATAATCACAAATAATTATGAGTGACGCGATCAAGCTAATTAGTTGCTTACTCCAATGATCTGCTTTAACAAATAATTTATCTTAACAAGCCACAAAACTCAGTGCCAGAACAAATATAAAACAGTAAAAACATATTTAAAAACTTCTTTCCTTATAAGACAACAACAATCTCTTTAAGATAATTCAAGAAAAGGTGACAAAGCCTTCAAAGGATTTTCGGGAAACTAATCGAGAATTTTTTAAATCAAACAGGACATTAACACACAGGAGGGCAAATACGTTACTAAAATCAGCACAAAATCTACTGGAAGTTTTATTAAGCACCAAAACAGCAAAATGGATTGAGTTTATCCACACGAGAGGCAAGTACAGTGTTAATTTAGGCTCAAACAGTAATCATGGTCAAACGATTTGGAAACATTTGCGTAACAAAATAATCAAGGCAGCGCTTGCTTAAGAAAAACTTAGCTATACGGAATTCACAAAAACCGCCACACAAACATACTGCTAAGGAAATGTAAAATTTTAAATAATGTCCCATAAGAAACTTCCTGGCAGATTAAAACTGTGTGCTGGACCGAGACTCGAACTCGGGACCTTTGCCTTTCGCGGGCAAGTGCTCTACCAAAAAAATGGTTCAAATGGCTCTGAGCGCTATGGGACTTAACTGCTGAGGTCATCAGTCCCCTAGAACTTAGAACTACTTAAACCTAACTAACCTAAGGACATCACACACATCCATGCCAGAGGCAGGATTCGAACCTGCGACCGTAGGGGTCGCGCGGTTCCAGACTGTAGCGCCTAGAACCGCTCGGCCACACCGGCCGGCCTGTGCTCTACCAAGTGAGCTACCCAAGCATGACTCACACCCCGTCCTCACAGCTTTACTTCTGCCAGTACCTCGTCTCCTACTTTCCAAACTTTACAGAAACTCTCCTGCCAACCATGCAGAACTAGCACTCCTGAAAGTAAGGATATTGCGAAGACATGGCTTAGCCACAGCCTGGGGGATGTTTCCAGAAAGAGATTTTCACTCTGCAGTGGAGTGTGCGCTGATATGAAACTTCCTGGGAGATTAAAACTGTGTGCTGGACCAAGACTCGAACTCGGGACTTCTGTAAAGTTTGGAAACTAGGAGTCAAGGTAGAAGCAGAAGTAAATCTGTGAAGACGGGGCGTGAGTCGTGCTTGGGTAGCTCAGTTGGTAGAGAACTTGCCCGCGAAAGGCAAAGGTCCTGAGTTCGAGTCTCGGTCCAGCACACAGTTTTAATCTGCCAGGAAGTTTCATATCAGAGCACACTCCGCTGCAGAGTGAAAATCTCATTCAACGTCCTATACATTAGAACGTTAAGCAATGTATGCAGTACTTAACTTAAAATCTCTTAGTAGGCAGCGTGAACCGGCGGGCTAAGGTAATCACGGACGCGTCTCAAATGCAGCCGATAAACATCAAGTCGGTGCGTACGGCAACAAGCCTACGCGGCCACCAGTCGCTGAAAACGTGGCCGCGATGTTCAGGAGACTGCGTAGAGCTATTAACAAATGCCACTCTGGTGAAACCTAGGCCAAACCACCAAGTTAGGCAAATATTAATGGTCACCATCTCGAGAAATGGTCAGCATAAATGCTCTTAATCCACCACAAAATTTGAAAATTTTACTCTAGTCCAAATTTTCGTAATATCAAAACGCATAGTAGTGACGAAGGTAATGTCTCTGAAAGCATTTAGCAGAATAAAATTTAACACAGAAAAATGTAGTAAATGCACAGAATAAGATCTGGCAGTAGTTTAGCCAACCTTGCGTGGAGCAAACAGTTATGTAAGGAAAATGACAAGCTTACCTCAGGGAGGCGGTATCTTTAGATCTTACAAGCAATGCCTCGTTCCGTAGGATTTAGACATGTACATCTACAACGCAATTTTAATACGTATATTAAACACAGAAAAATTTCTGTTAAAGCAAATGAATATAAAATAAAAAAAAGATTAAATTCATAATTCTGAAAACAACGAAAATACAGGCGCAATTATATATACATCCAAATTCCAGTGATCGGAAGTATGAATACTCGAAAAAAATAGAGCCTTGGCTTAGATAATTATACTCAAACAAATATTTCAGCATGCACCAAGTGCAGGCAACAGAGGCGGGCTAGTCGTTGTACAAGATGTTCAAATGCCCAAACGTGAGTGAATACCTAAGGGACCAAACTGCTGAGGTCCTCGCTCCCTAGACTTACACACTACTTAAACTAACTTATACTAAGAACAACACACATACCAGTGCCCGAGGGAGGATCCGAACCTCCGGGGAGGGGGGCGCAATCCATGACATGACGCCCCAAACAACGCGGCCACTCCTCGCGGCTGTACGAGACATAGTGACAATAAACGGATGATGTAACAGATATCTGATAGTACTGGAAACATGCAGTGCGGCTTCCAGCATCCAGTCACGCACAGCACGGAATATCAAAGCCGGTCAAATCCGCGACCGTGGACGGAAGAACGCCGTACTCAGCTCGATATCGTAACTCCGACTTCACCAGTTAGGGCAAGGCCGACTGACCCACAGTGTCCGGAACTTGGCCCGTAATGCCCTCTAGCCCGCTTTGACTAGCTGCCCTGCTCTTACTGCTATCCCAGCGCTCCTCAAGGCGTACTTTAGGACTTTCTTTGCCAGAGATTATCAGCGACAAGCTACAATCGATTCGCGCTGCAAATAATGGCGCCAGTGAATAATGCACGAAATCCAGGCACGCGAAATTGATTGCGAGCCCGCTACGGCTCATTCTCATTTCAGTTTTCGAAGTATTTCTGTAACACTCGTATGTTGATCGAGCTTGCCGGTAAACAATCTAGTATCACATCACTAAACTGCTTCGATGTCTTTCGTTACTACTACCTGTGGGAACCCCAAACACTCGAGCAGTATTCGAGAATGAATCGTTCCAGCGTTCTGTACGCGGTATCAGTAATAGACGAGCTACACTCTGTAGAATTCTCCATACAAACTGAAGTCGGCAATTCGCCTACCCTATAACCGACGGTTTGCGCTTGTTCCAATTCACATCCCTTTGGAGCGTCACATCTAGAGATTTAATCGACATGACTTTGTCAAGCAACATACCACTAATACTGTATTCGAAAATAACAAGATTGTTTTTCCTTCTCGCCTGCATTAATTGATATTTGGGACATTTAGAAGAAGCTGCCTTTCATCGCGCTAAACAGAAATTCTGCCCAGATCAACCTGTGTCCTCCAACAGTTTGTAAGCAGGCTGTATAGGTTTTTTTTACTGGTAACGCCACGTAGCGCTCTGTATGAAAATCACTGGCTGTGCTATGTGCAGTCTGTGGCTGGTTTGCATAGTTGTTGGCTATTGTAGTGCTGGGCAGTTGGCTGTTAACAGCGCGTAGCGTTGCGCAGTTGGAGGTGAGCCGCCAGCAGTGGTGGATGTGGGGAGAGAAATGGCGGTATTTTGAGAGCGGATGATCTGGACGTGTGTTCATCAGAGTAAATTTGTAAGACTGGATGTCATGAACTGATATATATATATATATATAATGACTTTTGAACACTATTACGGTAAATACATTGTTTGTTCTCCATTAAAATCTTTCATTTGCTAACTATGCCTATCAGTAGTTAGTGCCTTCCGTAGTTTGAATCTTTTATTTAGCTGGCAGTAGTGGCGCTCGCTATATTGCAGTAGTTCGAGTAACGAAGATTTTTGTGAGGTAAGTGATTTGTGAAAGGTATAGGTTAATGTTAGTCAGGGCCATTCTTTTGTAGGGATTATTGAAAGTCAGATTGCGTTGCGCTAAAAAATATTGTGTGTCAGTTTAAACACAGTCATGTATAATTTTTCTAAGGGGACGTTTCATATGTCGACCCTTAGCCGAGGATACCTCACTGGAATCTTCTGATTTTTTTTCTTGTAGTTTGTGTAATTAGTGTAGCTATTGTTTATTGCTAGCGCGTAATCATAGAGAGAATTTCCTTTGTAGTTGTAGTTTTTCATTGTTGTACAGTAAAACAGTTGTGGCATATATGTAGATTTGCACCAAGTATTTCGCAGCTGCGCTTGCAATTAACTAGATATTATTTTCGGTGCTATGTTAATGTGTTTTCTTATTTTTGTTTTTAAAATTTGCTTTTCTTGTTATCGTGTGAAATATGTGATACTTATGGCATGTGAAAAACGTAACACCAGGCTCCAAAGTAAATTGAGAAATGATAGTGACGACGAGTGTAGCTTATCAGCACCACCGTGTAATGACATTCAAAGTAATAATTTGGTAATTGCGCATGGGGAAATGGAGCGGGCGGCAAACAGTGGTGTAGACAGTGAAACAATTAGCATTATCGATCGATCGGCCGGCAACAGCTCGCCTCAGGATTCCGAAATGACAGGACACAATCTTGCAAATACTATAGATGCATGTTTTGCGTCCTCGCCGTTATATCTAAAATAAGTCAAGATTCATTTTCTGCTTTTCAAAATACGAATATTGCAGGTTCAAATGCACTGCCGAATAGCACCGAGGAACAAGTTTGAGACACCAGTGCATTGTTATTACAATTAATGCAACAAATGGGACAAAAGCTTCAAAAGCTAGACACAGTGGAACAAAATCTTCAAAAGATAGACACAATGGAACAACACCAGAGACAAACACAGCAACAGCTTCAAAAGTTAGACTCCACGCTTGAACAAACACGTGAAGGTTTAATTACTGAGTTACTTAAAATCGAATCGAAATGTCAAAAACTCTGTAATGACGTAAGCACAGAAATTTGTGAGCATTTCCAACCTATTTTTTCGTGTCATGAAAATGTATTACAGAATCACAAAGCAGCCATAAAGGAACCGCAAACTATTGTTCATGGAAATCACGACACCTTGCAAGTTAAAATTGACTCAGTTGCATTTACTGATTCGGTTATGCAACTTTCAAAAACTCACGAAAACTTAAAGGACACATTAGATACGTTTTCAACACAAATGGGCACTCTGAAACTTGGTTAGAAAAACACACTGAGGAAATCAGTTCATTATCGGAGAAAGTAACCGAACTTTCGGATCTGTTCACTAACTTATCTACAAAGGTAGATGATGATCTGAATAACACAAGACCTGTAGCCTTCACTGGTGCAGAAGAGTATCAACAAATTAAGAAATTTAAACTAAATCAAAATCAAATTAATACACAACACAAAAGAGAAATCCGGGAAGTACAACATCAGTTGGCACAAGTAATACAAGAATTACATATTTCAGAGGACACTCGCGCTCCAACACCGGAAATACGGAAAAGCCACAAAATAATAACACAGGGCATTTCGGAAATTATGAAACAAATGTGCAAGGTGCACAGGATTTTTAGATGGAACCGCCGACACGACGTAACAATGACCGATATGCGACTCGCCGACACGATGACTTTGACTATAAGCTGTACATTACTACACGTAAATTCAAAACATTTAAGAATTCTGGCAACAACATTCATCCACAAGCGTGGCTTCTTCAATTCTCTCATTGTTTTCCTCCCAACTGGTCATTATAGCACTGATTAGAATTTATGTGGGGGTATTTAGAGAATGAACCAGCTGTAAGAATGCGATCGGTCATTCACGATTGTGACAGTGAAGGTGAATTTTATTGTGCCTTCCTCTCAGCATATTGGTCTCAAGCTACTCAAGATCGAGTAAAACATAGGATCATAATGAAGAAACAGTTCGAACAATCTGAATTTTCCAGTCTTGTGAAATATTTTGAAGACATGTTGCACAAGAATCAGTACCTGTCAAACCCACACAGCCCCTCAGAACTCATCCGCATTTGCTTAATCAAATTGGCTGAACATTTACGACACATTATTTTGGCAGGACGTTGCAAAGACGACATTGAAGCTTTTCAGGGACTGTTACAAGAACTGGAAATTGACACTGACAATCGTGGAACGCGAAAACCGGAGCACAACAACTGCAGGTCACATCCGTCACAATTCCGCGGTGACAGAAATAATAACTGGACACGACAAGGCTATTCTTACAACGTAAATCGTGACCAAAACAGACACCACCCGTATGACAACTGTTGGCAGAGTAGTAATAACTACAGAGAAATATTGCATTTCCATGGTAATGAATGTGACAGAGACAACCATAGAAATAGACAATATGGTAACCAAAACAATTATTATCAAGGGAGACAGAATAACTTCAGACACAATGGTCCTCCGTGCAGTTACGACTCAGGGAGAAGTTCTCCACCACGTGACCGACAAGAAATTAATTACAGAAATTACCGACATGACGACAGACGACATAATCATAATGACAAACCTGAATTTCATCTGAACTGGCGAGATTCAAACAGGGCAGGGCCTTCTAGGCAAGGTGAATTTGTAGAAGTTCGGTCTCCTAATCCCAATAACGACGCACGCCAACAAAGATATAGCAGACAATGACTAGCACCGCTGGCAGCCACGTGCGCCGGCTGGCTCACCGAAAAATAACATAGACGCAAACCTTGAGAAAAATTTTAGCATTCATTACCGACGTATACAACATGATAATTGCTTTGAAGTTGAAACTCTGAGTACTAGGAAGAGTAAAGGATTGCACCACATTTCACATGTAAAACCGTTTCTTGAGAGATAATCTGCTTTTTAACATAGTCTTTGCCATAAAATTTTTCACTTCACGCTACTAGTACGCGTTGTCACACTGTTAACATGCAACAATGTTTTAAAGTTAACTATCCAGTCAAGAACCTGGGCAACTTATTTAAACAGAAATTACGAATGCATTGTTATAGTGAACAGACAACACAGTGTTGTTATTTGTACATTCTTGCTTGTTAGTTGCACGATTACGTAACGAATATAAGGCTCACATACTTACAACATGTATCGATACTGCTAATCAACATTTTGGTTTACTTGAAAAGACATTCTTTATTTGAAGTATTTTCTGAGAGATTAAAGATGACTTAGTATTTGGTTTATTTGACAGTTACACGATTATATCACGACGCTACTAATGTGTGACACAATTTATATTATTACTTTTGTGCTGTATCTGCTTTATACCTGCACAGTTTTTCTGAATTCTTCTGGAATGTAAAACATGTTTTAGTAGTAACTTTTGTGGTATAGCTACAATAAGACAGCCTTTTTTGTAGCACAGCAATACGTTACATTGTAGTGCTTTCTTGATCATGGAATTGTACGTAATGACTATGATATCTATACACATAGCATTTCGCTTTTGTATATTACGAGGTAAGTACATTGACTTCAGCAGAACTTTGCTTACAGAGGACGATAACTACGACACTTCCACAGAATTATCTTACAGCAAGACGCACATTTAGCGCTAAGGGACATGCATTTGAGTAATTAATTTTGTACTTAAAACATTTATTTTTAAAGAATTTTGAATTACAAAGAAAGTTTTCCGTGATCCATTTCATTCCATTGCTGTAATCTGTAACACCTGAGGGTATAATTGCATTAATCCTCAGGGGGGTACACGCTTACTTTGTGTACCATGTGTTTGGCAAGCACAAGGAGCCCTAGATAATATGGTATTTGCTTATACAACTTTACACATCGGTACCACGTTTCTCTAACACATAAATTACACAGCTATCTGATCATTTAACAGAGAAACAAACATTTTTTTTTACTACGTCAGTGACAGATGTTTACGCAATTACACAGTTGGATAACTTCACACTTACGAAATTGTATTTTGTCTGTACTTTGTGAATGTTCATATTTTTTCGGAACCATTGTGATACTATGAGAGCTTTGAATGATGTATTTGGTAAGGGATCATGATTTTTGAAGTATGTTTGAGGTAGATGACTTTATTGAAGGTCTTGAAATTATTGAAAGAAGCTGCGACGATTCTGAGATATGATTGATCTGTTAAGATGTTATTATTACGATGACGATGTGTATTATGCTGTTGAGGTATGTTTATGCTCAATAAGCTGTGAATCATACTTTAAGAGTTATGAAATGTGTGTTAAATCGTGAATGTATCACAATACAGGCGAAATTTTTTTGCACACTGTTATATTCATAGGATTTTGTTTCTACACATTTGCAATGCAAATTCTCGACCTGTGAAATATTTTATATAAGACTGTCACTGTAGAGCAAACTGGTGTCGTAAGTATTTCAGTAGGAAAGTTAAGTGACCTTCACGTAATGCGTCATGGGCACCCAGCTGCGTGACAGTCACCTGGAAAAAAGCCATTAGTGTGTGCCTTTCAGAGGCACAGGTGGAGAAAAAAGGAGGCCATTATCCTCGCTATTGACATTTCTTTGTAGAAAGCATCACAAATACGACACTCTCAAACTTGAAAACATATGATTATACTGTGGAGCGCTTTATTTATGATATTTACTAAAATGCCTAATGAAATGATGAGAAACATTTTACATCTATTGTCTTTCTAGTTGAGAGTTTGCTCATTTTGTTTAATATCTAGTTTCTAGCTGCACTGTAGCATTGGTTAAAATAAAATTTTATAAATGTACTAATATAGATATTTTATGCCTACAGATCCAGTAAATAATAACTTCATGATCCACTTAAAAAAAACAAAGGAGTACAAAAAGACATTTCCCTTCACAGGAACTACATACATAATTTTCTTGTCATGTTTAGGTATAAGTTATAGCGTTTGCTGCTGCTGTTTGCCAGGCATAGTGATACTGAATTTCACTTTGTATTACTCTGTTAAGCCAGTTTTACTACTGATTTATTTTTCTTGTTGCTGTATAATTGGCTAATATTAGTTGTAATGTTGCACTGGCTCTGCTAATTTAGATACTGCTGCTTGCCTTGCCAATTTGCATTTTTTTGTCATTCCTGTTTGTGTTAATTTGTTGTGTGTTGCTGCATTGCCTCGTCCCTTAGTTTAGCATCTAAGCTCAGTAGATTTAAGTTAGCTTAAGAGGGGGTAGGCTATATGAGAGAATGAGTTGTGATGATTTGGAAGTAATGCATTGACAAGGTATAAAAAAATGAAATAAGAGGAAACATCTATGAAATGAAGTTTTGGGTTGGACTGCAGTACCAAATGTTACACTGAAATCAAACCCTGTCGTTTCCTCCTGTGTTATTCTGCAATGTGTTTGTGTACTCTTGTGTATTTGTGTTTTTCCTGTCTTTATGTGTTTAGCTAATAAGATTCATGTTGTAGAATTTTTCTAGTACTAAACTACATTCACCATGATGAGGAATACTGTTATCCTCAAATATAATTTGCATTAATAATATGTTATTTACTTTGTAAAGATGTTAGATATTATTAATTCTATTCTGTTTTAATGCTCATATGTGAAATTAATGTTTTGAAAACTATTCTCATTATTTTATATATTTACTTATGTCATAATTCCTGTAATACTGATGTATATGTTTATTTCTATTCTTTTGTAAAGCCTGTATTACTCAAATGTAATCTGTATTAGTGTGTTTTTAACGATGTTTTCTGTATCTTTGTAATTGTATTCTCCTGTTATAAAATTGTAATGGACACCAGTTCAGCAAATTAAGTAACTTGTAAGCATTCATTTCAGTGCACACATTTCTGTTGGTCATAGTGTATGCACAATATGTGAGAAGTTGGGACTGTTAGTGTTTGCACGAGTGTTGATAATTCAGCAAGGGACTGGTTAACAGCATTGCTGGTTCTAAGGACAGTTCCAAAAACTTTGTGATTGCACAAGTGGTGGTTTATGAACTTGCTATATAGTGCAAGACTCTTCGATGGTGATTGTGCACCTACACAGTCGCAACAGATGGCTGCTGGCCGTCTCTACAAGGACTAAAGTGGGTCTGCACCTTTGATGGCCCACCAATACCATTATTTCTACAATGACTGCAGTGGGACTGCACCTCTGGTGGCCCACCAATACCATAATCTCTACCAGGACTAAGGTGGGTCTGCTCTGTGATGACCTACCTACCAATATTCTTCAAAACTTCGACTGACTCTGCTGTGGGTTTGCTCTGTTGTGGCCCATTACCGGTCTGCATGTCAAGAGTTAGCACTGTCTTTCCGTTGGAAGGACAACACTACTTCTTCAAGACTGCACGGAAATCCATACTTCCGTGTGCATTTTCTTTTACTGTTCAGACTTTGAGAAAAAAAACCTGCAATTTTACTGTGATGAATGATCAGGACTGTCTTTATGGATTGTGAGAAAATTTTAGCTTTTGACCAACATTGTATCAATAAGTGTGTGCATTTGATATCTTTGTTATTGTAACCATGAAAAATTTTTTCAAATCTGTATTGGCCACTGCCCAAAACAATTCGTAAAATTTTGTGTGGGGAGCATAGGGGCTATGTAAGTAGGCTGTATAGGTTTTTTTATTGGTAACGCCAAGTAGTGCTCTGTATGAAAATCACTGGCTGTGCTATGTGCAGTCTGTGGCTGGTTTGCATTGTTGTTGGCTATTGTAGTGTTGGGCAGTTGGCTGTTAACAGTACGTAGCGTTGCGCAGTTGGAGGTGATCCGCCAGCAGTGGTGGATGTGGGGAGAGAGATGGCGGAATTTTGAGAGCGGATGATCTGGACGTGTGTTCATCAGAGTAAATTTGTAAGACTGGATGTCATGAACTGATATATATATATATATATTATGACTCTTGAACACTATTAAAGTAAATACATTGTTTATTCTCTGTCAAAATCTTTCATTTGCTAACTATGCCTATCATTAGTTAGTGCCTTCAGTAGTTTGAATCTTCTATTTAGCTGGCAGTAGTGGCGCTCGGTGTATTGCTGTAATTCGAGTAATGAAGATTTTTGTGGGGTTAGTGATTTGTGAAACGTATAGGTTATTGTTAGTCAGGGCCATACTATTGTAAGGATTATTGAAAGTCAGATTGCGTTGCGCTAAAAAAATATTGTGTATCAGTTTAAGCACAGTCATGTAGAATTTTTCTAAGGGGACGTTTCAAGTTCTCGTATAACACAGCGTCATCAGCAGTCAGTTGCAGAATGCTGCTCAGTGTGTTCGTCACATGGTTTTTGTGTACAGAGAACAAAAGCACTCCTGTCACACGTCCTGCGGGACTCTCCTGATGATACCTCGCCATCCGGGACAACGGACAATTCTTACAATCATGCACATGTCTGAGAACCTATTCTGTATGCACTGTGTCAAACGGTTTCCGAAAATCTGGGAATATGGAATCTGTGTGCTGACTTTCGTACGTGGATCGCAGGATATCGTGCGACAAAACGGCAAGCTCAGTTTCTCACGAGCGATGCTGTCCACACCTGAGTTGATCTTGAGATTAGACTAGGAAGGGCCATCCAGAAAGAAAGAAAAATAAAGATCTGAGAACAATGAAGAGAGATATCTAATTTCAAATAATACAAAAATACAAACATTGTAAATGGTATAGAAGTCACAATGCTAGAAAATTATAGCAGAATGCATAATGGCCTGCTAAAGATCGACGCTTGATGGAGGGAGTGAAAATTGACCCTCAACATAAACAACTGTAATGTAATGCACTGCGAATACCTCTATCCGGGACTTCTGCAGACACGTCTTCTTTGGCCATCGAGGCTCAGTTCGAATGGGGACTTACCTCAGAAGGGATTTCTGCTACAGTCAATGAGATGTGTCAGTGAGATGTGTCTGGAGACGCCCCTTGGCAGATTTGAGATACCAGCCCCACTGTCGCCTGCCAGCATGTGGTGATGGTCTGGGGTGCCATGTCTTTTCATAGCAGGACCCCTTTGGTTGCCATCCGCGGCATACTCGCAGAACACCGTTGCGTCAACGATATTCCAAGTCCCGTTTTGTTGCCGTTCCTGGCAAGCAACTCTGGGCTTACATCACAGCAAGGTAATGTCATCCCGCAAATGACAAGATTTTCTACTGCTTGCCTTCCTGCTTACCAAACTGTACTTTGGCCAGCAAGGTCACCGGATCTCCCTCCAGTTGAGAACGTTTGGAGCATTATGGACAGGGCGGTCCAACCATCTCGGAATTTAGACGATCCAAAAGCGCCAATTGGTCAGAATACGGCACGCTGTCCCCAAGGAGGATATTCAACAACTCTCTCAATCAATGCCTGGCAAAATAATTACTTGCATAATGGCCAGAGGTGGATCAACGCGTTATTGACTTGTTCATTTTGTGAAGCTCTTTCTCTTGAATAAATCATTCAATGTTTCTGAACTTTGAATCATTTGTTTGTCGATGTACAACACTTCTACCCATTTTCATCCCATTTGGGTAACTGCTTCGAGCCGCGCGGTTTTTATTTCCTTAATTTTTTATTTATTATTTTATTTTTGAGTATATTTGTGGGTATACATATGGCGCTTTTTGAAGTTGGATGACCGAACGACGAAGTAATATTAATCGCGGGTAAGGCAGATGCGAGACTGAGATTCAGTCGAAGGATCTTCAGATAAAATATTAGTCAAAATATCCACGGGTGTGCTGCCGGTCTACAGTGTCCAACGGGCACAATATTTCGGCGATCATACATGTCGCCATCATCAGGTGAACTGACGGACTGAGCTCCTGTGAACGTGCCGGCACGGAGATCCGTACGCTATGGCTACTCAGAGGGAACTGGGTTCGGTCGCGGCGGCGGCTGATTTAAATACCCTCCGCCCGCGGCGCGCTCCCTCCGCCGTCCGCGCCCCGCGCCATGGTCGCGCGGTGGAACAGATTGCGACGGCGTCTGAGATGACGTCGGAGTGATGGCTCTGTCCGCCGTGGTCGTCACAACTATACGTTTGCTCGATTTACTCTTGATTAACCCGATCGCTGGTTCCCAAGCCTTGCTAAGATTATAGCCACAGTCACGGTTTATGAGGTCGTCATTGGTGCGAATTTCGATGGCCTCTCTAACAACGCTGTCCCAATATCTCGACGTCTGTACCAGAATCCTCGTGCGGTCATATTCCATGGCGTGATTTTCCGACAAACAATGTTCAGCGACCGCCGACTTGCTCGGATACATCAGACGAGTGTGCCTCTGGTGTTCACGGCATCGATCCTCGACGGTACGCATCGTCTGACCAATATACGACTTGCCACATTGACACGGAATCTGGTACACGCCGGCCTTCCTCAAACCGAGGTCATCTTTGGCGCTCCCCACTAGTGCACGAGTTTTATTTGGAGGACAAAACACAGTTCCGACCCGGTGTTTCTTCAGAATGCGAGCGATTTTCCCCGAGAGTGCGCCTGTGTATGGAATAAATGCAGTGCCTACCTCCTCCCTCGTGACTTCATCCATCTCAAGGGGTTGTGCTGCAGTGGGTGGGCGGAGAGCACGTTGAATCTGCCACTGTGAGTACCCATTTTTTCGAAATACAGTTCTCAGATGTTCCAATTCCTGGGGTAGACTCTCTGCGTCAGAGATAGTGCGCGCCCTATGTGCTAGAGTTTTAAGTACCCCATTCCTCTGTGAAGGGTGGTGGCAGCTGTCTGCATGCAAATACAGATCAGTGTGCGTAGTCTTCCGATACACCCCATGACCTAGGGTGCCGTCAGCCCTTCTCTTGACCAAGACGTCAAGGAAAGGTAATTTACCCTCCGTTTCAGTCTCCATAGTGAATTTGATGTTGGGGTGTATGGAGTTTAGATGTGTAAGGAAGTCACGGAGTTTATCCATACCATGTGGCCAGATGACGAACGTGTCGTCCACGTAACGGAAAAAGCAAGTAGGTTTCCATACGGATGACGACAGGGCTTCCTCCTCGAAGTTCTCCATGTACAAATTCGCTACCACCGGTGAGAGTGGGCTACCCATGGCGACTCCCTCCGTTTGTTCGTAGTATTCTCCATTAAAAAGAAAATACGTGGAAGTCAAGACATGCCTAAAAAGTTCAGTGGTCTTTTCGTCAAACTTCTGACTAATCAATTCTAGTGACTCTCGCAGGGGTACCCTCGTAAACAAGGAAACGACGTCAAAACTCACCATGATATCTGACTCATCCAACCTGAAGCTGTCAAGGCGTTTAACAAAATCCACGGAATTACGGATGTGATGAGGGCATTTACCCACATAAGGACTTAATATTCCCGTCAGGTATTTGGCCAACAAATATGTAGGTGCCCTGATGTTGCTGACAATGGGGCGTAATGGTATCCCCTCTTTGTGAACCTTCGGGAGTCCATATAGTCTAGGCGGTACCGGACCTTGGGGTAACAATTTCTTAGCGTCACCCTCCGGTAAATCTGCGTCCTTGAGAAGCGCCCTCGTCTTGTTCTCCACCTTCTTTGTAGGGTCAACGCTGATCTTCCGGTAGGAATCGTCATTTAGCAGGCTCTGCATCTTATCAGTGTAGTCCTTATGGGAGACAACAACTGTAGCATTGCCTTTGTCAGCCGGTAAGACAACAATTTCAGAGCGCTCCCTCAGATCGCGAATGGCCACCCTCTCTTTACTGCTGATATTTGACTTCATCGGCTTGGATTTCGTCAACGCACGACAAGTTTCACGACGTATTTCCTCGGCTGATTCTGGCGGAAGTCGAGCTGCAACCTGTTCAACAGCACTAACAATTTCTGCAACCGGAGTGAACTTGGGGGTGGGAGCGAAGTTGAGACCTTTCTGCAAAACCGAGACTGCATCATCACTCAACACCATGCCACTCAAATTGGTGACAGTCTTGCACGGAACCTGTAGAGATGGTTTGTCAAGGAGACGTGAGAACTTAGCTGTTTGACGTCCCGTAGCCTTCTTATGGGCGGAATCAGCTGACACCCAGGTGACACCATCAATCCAATCCCAGGAACAAGAAGTAAACTTACTAGCCAGTAGCAAATGTAATTTGAGTAATTCCTGTGAGATAAACTCAAGGCTCCGGCGGGTGAATTGCACTCTCTCACGTACCAATGCGAGGCTGGCTCGTTTCTTGATTCTCTTAGCTGCTGCAGAATCGATGTGATGCATAACCTTAGCAAAATTGTTGTCTTACCGGCTGACAAAGGCAATGCTACAGTTGTTGTCTCCCATAAGGACTACACTGATAAGATGCAGAGCCTGCTAAATGACGATTCCTACCGGAAGATCAGCGTTGACCCTACAAAGAAGGTGGAGAACAAGACGAGGGCGCTTCTCAAGGACGCAGATTTACCGGAGGGTGACGCTAAGAAATTGTTACCCCAAGGTCCGGTACCGCCTAGACTATATGGACTCTCGAAGGTTCACAAAGAGGGGATACCATTACGCCCCATTGTCAGCAACATCAGGGCACCTACATATTTGTTGGCCAAATACCTGACGGGAATATTAAGTCCTTATGTGGGTAAATGCCCTCATCACATCCGTAATTCCGTGGATTTTGTTAAACGCCTTGACAGCTTCAGGTTGGATGAGTCAGATATCATGGTGAGTTTTGACGTCGTTTCCTTGTTTACGAGGGTACCCCTGCGAGAGTCACTAGAATTGATTAGTCAGAAGTTTGACGAAAAGACCACTGAACTTTTTAGGCATGTCTTGACTTCCACGTATTTTCTTTTTAATGGAGAATACTACGAACAAACGGAGGGAGTCGCCATGGGTAGCCCACTCTCACCGGTGGTAGCGAATTTGTACATGGAGAACTTCGAGGAGGAAGCCCTGTCGTCATCCGTATGGAAACTTACTTGCTTTTTCCGTTACGTGGACGACACGTTCGTCATCTGGCCACATGGTATGGATAAACTCCGTGACTTCCTTACACATCTAAACTCCATACACCCCAACATCAAATTCACTATGGAGACTGAAACGGAGGGTAAATTACCTTTCCTTGACGTCTTTAGGTCAAGAGAAGGGCTGACGGCACCCTAGGTCATGGGGTGTATCGGAAGACTACGCACACTGATCTGTATTTGCATGCAGACAGCTGCCACCACCCTTCACAGAGGAATGGGGTACTTAAAACTCTAGCACATAGGGCGCGTGCTATCTCTGACGCAGAGAGTCTACCCCAGGAATTGGAACATCTGAGAACTGTATTTCGAAAAAATGGGTACTCACAGTGGCAGATTCAACGTGCTCTCCGCCCACCCACTGCAGCACAACCCCTTGAGATGGATGAAGTCACGAGGGAGGAGGTAGGCACTGCATTTATTCCATACACAGGCGCACTCTCGGGGAAAATCGCTCGCATTCTGAAGAAACACCGGGTCGGAACTGTGTTTTGTCCTCCAAATAAAGCTCGTGCACTAGTGGGGAGCGCCAAAGATGACCTCGGTTTGAGGAAGGCCGGCGTGTACCAGATTCCGTGTCAATGTGGCAAGTCGTATATTGGTCAGACGATGCGTACCGTCGAGGATCGATGCCGTGAACACCAGAGGCACACTCGTCTGATGTATCCGAGCAAGTCGGCGGTCGCTGAACATTGTTTGTCGGAAAATCACGCCATGGAATATGACCGCACGAGGATTCTGGTACAGACATCGAGATATTGGGACAGCGTTGTTAGAGAGGCCATCGAAATTCGCACCAATGACGACCTCATAAACCGTGACTGTGGCTATAATCTTAGCAAGGCTTGGGAACCAGCGATCGGGTTAATCAAGAGTAAATCGAGCAAACGTGTAGTTGTGACGACCACGGCGGACAGAGCCATCACTCCGACGTCATCTCAGACGCCGTCGCAATCTGTTCCACCGCGCGACCATGGCGCGGGGCGCGGACGGCGGAGGGAGCGCGCCGCGGGCGGAGGGTATTTAAATCAGCCGCCGCCGCGACCGAACCCAGTTCCCTCTGAGTAGCCATAGCGTACGGATCTCCGTGCCGGCACGTTCACAGGAGCTCAGTCCGTCAGTTCACCTGATGATGGCGACATGTATGATCGCCGAAATATTGTGCCCGTTGGACACTGTAGACCGGCAGCACACCCGTGGATATTTTGACTATCAAATACGCCGGGAGAAACTCAAGAATCACAGATAAAATATTGTTTCTTGAAAAGAAGTAGCTTACAAAACATAAACATTCGGTGGAGTAATATTTTAATATTGCTCATCAATCTGGGATCCGTACAAGGTAGGACTGACAGAGGAAACAGAGAAGATCCAAAGAAGAGCAGCAAGTTTTCTTACGGGTTCATTTAATAACCGCGAAACCGCAAAATCGTCACGGAGTTGCTCAGCCAACTAGAGTGGCAGACGCTTCGAGAGAGGTGTCCTACGTTATGGTATGATTTGCTGTTAAAAATTCCGAGAGCGTACTTTGATAGAAGAGTTGACCAATATATTCCTTCCTGCTGCTTATACATCGCGGAGAGACGATGGAGATAAAATAAAAGAGTTTCGCGCCCCCATTGAGGCTTGCCAGCAATCTATCGTCCCGTGAACCATTAGCGACAGAAACAGAAAAAGTGGACGCCACACTGGTGCTCAAATTATTGTCTGCTACACACGGTTAGGTGGTTTGCGGAATGTAGATGTCGGTGTAAACTCCAAAAAAGGAAAACAAAAGTTTTGGACGTTTACTGAGATTATAAATGTTTAAGAGACGTGATGGAAGGAAAATTTGTGGGAAAGAAAACCAAAGGGAGGTCAAGAAATAAAGTAGTCGAAGATGAATTGGAAGTAGCCAAGCGATAATATTTATGGAGAGGTCAGCGCAAAATGGGAGAGAATGGAAGCGGCGACAAAGCACAGCCTTTGGAAGATAATAATGAACCAAGCCAAAAGGGAAAAACTACACGAAGGTTCAGTTTCGAAAACCAGGTTAAATATCGTGTGTCTTATTTAGTCACTGTTTAGTCCTCGTAATCTCAGCATTATATGATTTCGTCGATGACCTTTAGCACGTGCTGGTACTCCGAAAGAATAGCATTATTAGTAGTGAATACTGCGTAGAAATTGAAACTGTCGATTGTCGGCGCCCTCGGCTCTTGTTTTCAAGGCGAAGGAACTAATTAAAATATTATTAGAAGTGTTATTAGGATCCCGAGATTTAATTATCGCAGTTTCATCTCACTCGCACAGCTGCCGACGGCCGCGAGATACAGAAACGGTAATATTTATTATTGGTTTGATTTATTCCGTTCATGCGGACGGAGCGCTGGCGGACGGTCGCAGTATTACTAATTAAAGAGAGGCTGATTAATTAACCCATTTGATAGGGCACCTGTTGGCGGCGGGGGTGCAGCTAAACGGCGGTAAGTCGTGCCGGCCGCAGGCGTCCGTGAAGCCGCCATCCATCACCGCTGAGCAGAGTGTAGCCCGCTGTGTGTAGCGGCTGGCGTGTAGCGCGCAGAGCGTGTGTCGGACGCGGCTGCCTGCCCACAATGGGCGCGCGGCTCCTTTGTGGTCGTACCTGTAACGCACCCGGAAACCGCTCCCCCCACCGACACTCTCAGCTTTTCTAAAGCTCGCTGCCTGGGTATGCGTGATCAAGGGCTCCTTTCTATCTCGTAACACGCCGACGAGTGTATGAGGGAATTAGACATTAATATCATCACTTCGTGCATGTGTGACGTCAGCCTGCGAAGATCACGATGTAACACCACCTAACTATCCTTGGCAAAGTACAATGATTTTTATGAAATAATATGTTCTGCAACCGGCACTTGTTACAAATAATTTATTTGCACGACGCGTTTCGGCAACACGCTGTCATCATCAACTGCATTTACAGTTAATTTCACCTTCCAATTAATCTGAAGTGAGGTTAGTTTCCTTTGATGTGTGCCAGTAGATTTACGTGTGCCAAAAGAGACGCCGGTTCAGGAAGAAAATAAACATGTTATAGAGTGTATATCATTTGTTGAGCATGATTAGTCATTTTGTTAGTGCATTTCCTTAGATTCTTGTCGACAATTTCGTTGTCTGGAATAAAAGGCACAGTAAAAAGTACATTACACTTTAATACTTTGATTATCATTTGTCTACATCAGCCGGCTGGAGTGGCCAAGCGGTTCTAGGCGCTTTAGTCTGGAACCGCGCGACCACTACGGTCGCAGGTTCGAATCCTGCCTCGGGCATGGATATTTGTGATGTCCTTAGGTTAGTTAGGTTTAAGTAGTTCTAAGTTCTAGGGGACTGATGACCTCAGATGTTAAGTCCCATTTGAACCATTTTTTTGTCTACATCAGTCCAAAGAGTCTTAAACGCTAAGATAATCTAGTTTCTATTGTTAAAACAGTAGTATACACTCAACATGAAACATCATATCTAGATATATTTGAGTCATGCCAAACATTACGTGAGTAGTTATTAAAGACATATTTGCCTTCTCAGTGAAATAGGCTTTCAACAGTAGTGAAGTTTTTAAAGAATCTAATCTTGTTACATCAAGAAAATTTTTGCATCACCCCGATCCCCAGAACTCCCGAAGATAGACGTTGACTGTGGATATTGTATCACAGACACAGTCCCTTTACTTGTTCGGTGATGTCACTAAACCCGCCCAAAGATGGAAACAACCATGCATGAATAGCGCCTATTAGACGGAGTGGATCCGATAGCCGATCAGTTGCAGTCATTCCAACCAGCAAAAAGGTACACGGCTCGTGTTGTCTGTTGTTCAATCATGCCTTGACGGTCAATACCGCAGTTCGATAGCGTCCTCATTGTTACTTTGTGCCAGGAAGGGCTCTTACCAATGGAAGTGTCCAGTCGTCTCGGAGTGAACCAATGTGATGTCGTCCGGACATGGCGGAGATTCAGAGAGACAGGAACTGTCGACGACATGCCTCGCTTAGGCCGCCCAAGGGCTACTACTAAAGTCCATGACCGCTACCTACAGATTATCACTCGGAGGAACCCTGACAGCAACACCACCATGTTGAATAATCCTTTTCTTGCACCCACACGACGTCGTGTTACAACTCAAACTGTGCGCAATAGCATGGATGAAGAGCAGCTTCACTCCCGACGTCCCTGGCGAGATCCATCTTTGCAACCACGACACCATGCAACATTATACAGATGGGACCAACAACTTACCGAATGGACCGCTCAGGATTGGCATCACGTTCTCTCCACCGATGAGTGTCGCATATGCATTCAACCACACCATCGTCGGAGACGTGTTTGGAGGCAACCCAGTCAGGCTGAACGCATTAGACACACTGTCCAGCGAGTGCAGGAGGGTGGAAGTTCCCTCCTGTTTAGAGGTGACATTATGTGGGGCCGAAGAACGCCGACGGTGGTCATGTGTAAGTAGGCTGTTTAGGTTTTTATGTTGGTAATGTCACGTAGCGCTCTGTATGAAAAAATCACTGGCTGTCCTGTGTGCAGTCTGTGGCTGGTTGGCATTGTTGGAATATTCGCTATTGTAGTGTTGGGCTGTTGGATGTGAACAGCGCATAGCGTTGCGCAGTTGGAGGTGAGCCGCAAGACTTTTGAACACTATTAAGGTAAATACATTGTTTGTTCTCTATCAAAATCTTTCATTTGCTAACTATGGTTATCAGTAGTTAGTGCCTTCAGTTGTTAGAATCCTTTATTTTTCTGGCAATATTGGCGCTCGCTGTATTGCAGTAGTTCGAGTAACGAAGATTTTTGTGAGGTAAGTGATTCATGAAAGGTATAGGTTATTGTTAGTCAGGGCCATTCTTTTGTAGGGATTATTGAAAGTCAGATTGCGTTGCGCTAAAAATATCGTGTGTCAGTTCAGTGTTGATCAGAATAATTAAAGAGAGAAATGTCTGAGTAGGTTCATTTCTGCTCAGCTGTTTGAAAATCAAATAACGTAAGAGGTTTACCAGCGCCGTCATTCTTAATTTTTCTAAGGGGGTGTTTCATATGTCGACCCCTAGCCGAAGATACGTCTCTGGAATCTTCTGATGTTTTCTTGTAGTTTGTGTAATTAGACTAGCTATTGTTTACTGATAGAGCGTAATTGTAGAGAGAATATCCTTTGTAGTTGTAGTTTTTCATTGTTGTACAGTGAAAGAGTTGTGGCATGCATGTAGGTTTGCACCAAGTATTTCGCAGCTGCGCTTGCAATTACTTGATATTATTTTCAGTGCTATGTTAATGTGGTTTCTTATTTTTGTTTTTAAAATTTGCTTTTCTTGTTATCGTGTGAAATATGTGATACTTATGGCATGTGAAAAACGTAACACCAGGCTCCAAAGTAAATTGAGAAATGATAGTGACGACGAGTGTAGCTTATCAGCACCACCGTGTAATGACATTCAAAGTAATAATTTGGTAATTGCGCATGGGGAAATGGAGCGGGCGGCAAACAGTGGTGTAGACAGTGAAACAATTAGCATTATCGATCGATCGGCCGGCAACAGCTCGCCTCAGGATTCCGAAATGACAGGACACAATCTTGCAAATACTATAGATGCATGTTTTGCGTCCTCGCCGTTATATCTAAAATAAGTCAAGATTCATTTTCTGCTTTTCAAAATACGAATATTGCAGGTTCAAATGCACTGCCGAATAGCACCGAGGAACAAGTTTGAGACACCAGTGCATTGTTATTACAATTAATGCAACAAATGGGACAAAAGCTTCAAAAGCTAGACACAGTGGAACAAAATCTTCAAAAGATAGACACAATGGAACAACACCAGAGACAAACACAGCAACAGCTTCAAAAGTTAGA
The DNA here is from genome assembly GCF_023864345.2 of Schistocerca serialis cubense. Classification (NCBI taxonomy): domain Eukaryota; kingdom Metazoa; phylum Arthropoda; class Insecta; order Orthoptera; family Acrididae; genus Schistocerca; species Schistocerca serialis. The sequence continues at coordinate 71,846,492 of NC_064644.1, forward strand.
CTCCACGCTTGAACAAACACGTGAAGGTTTAATTACTGAGTTACTTAAAATCGAATCGAAATGTCAAAAACTCTGTAATGACGTAAGCACAGAAATTTGTGAGCATTTCCAACCTATTTTTTCGTGTCATGAAAATGTATTACAGAATCACAAAGCAGCCATAAAGGAACCGCAAACTATTGTTCATGGAAATCACGACACCTTGCAAGTTAAAATTGACTCAGTTGCATTTACTGATTCGGTTATGCAACTTTCAAAAACTCACGAAAACTTAAAGGACACATTAGATACGTTTTCAACACAAATGGGCACTCTGAAACTTGGTCAGAAAAACACACTGAGGAAATCAGTTCATTATCGGAGAAAGTAACCGAACTTTCGGATCTGTTCACTAACTTATCTACAAAGGTAGATGATGATCTGAATAACACAAGACCTGTAGCCTTCACTGGTGCAGAAGAGTATCAACAAATTAAGAAATTTAAACTAAATCAAAATCAAATTAATACACAACACAAAAGAGAAATCCGGGAAGTACAACATCAGTTGGCACAAGTAATACAAGAATTACATATTTCAGAGGACACTCGCGCTCCAACACCGGAAATACGGAAAAGCCACAAAATAATAACACAGGGCATTTCGGAAATTATGAAACAAATGTGCAAGGTGCACAGGATTTTTAGATGGAACCGCCGACACGACGTAACAATGACCGATATGCGACTCGCCGACACGATGACTTTGACTATAAGCTGTACATTACTACACGTAAATTCAAAACATTTAAGAATTCTGGCAACAACATTCATCCACAAGCGTGGCTTCTTCAATTCTCTCATTGTTTTCCTCCCAACTGGTCATTATAGCACTGATTAGAATTTATGTGGGGGTATTTAGAGAATGAACCAGCTGTAAGAATGCGATCGGTCATTCACGATTGTGACAGTGAAGGTGAATTTTATTGTGCCTTCCTCTCAGCATATTGGTCTCAAGCTACTCAAGATCGAGTAAAACATAGGATCATAATGAAGAAACAGTTCGAACAATCTGAATTTTCCAGTCTTGTGAAATATTTTGAAGACATGTTGCACAAGAATCAGTATCTGTCAAACCCACACAGCCCTTCAGAACTCATCCGCATTTGCTTAATCAAATTGCCTGAACATTTACGACACATTATTTTGGCAGGACGTTGCAAAGATGACAGTGAAGCTTTTCAGGGACTGTTACAAGAATTGGAAATTGACTCTGACAATCGCGGGGCGCTAAAACAGGAACACAACAATTACATGTCACATCCGTCACAATTCCGCGATGATAGTATAATAACGGGAGACCTAACTAAGGCATATGGGATTGGTTCCGAAGTATGTGAGTGGCTCGAAGACTTCTTAAGTAATAGAACCCAATACGTTGTCCTCGATAGTGAGTGTACATCGGAGGTGAGGGTATAGTCCGGAGTGCCTCAGGGAAGTGTGGTAGGTCCGCTGTTGTTTTCTATCTACATAAATGATCTTTTGGATAGGGTGGATAGCAATGTGCGGCTGTTTGCTGATGATGCTGTGGTGAACGGGAAGGTGTCGTCATTGAGTGACTGTAGGAGGATACAAGATGACTTGGACAGGATTTGTGATTGGTGCAAAGAATGGCAGCTAACTCTAAATATAGATAAATGTAAATTAATGCAGATGAATAGGAAAAAGAATCCTGTAATGTTTGAATACTCCATTAGTATTGTAGCGCTTGACACAATCACGTCGATTAAATATTTGGGCGTAACATTTCAGGGCGATATGAAGTGGGACAAGCATGTAATGGCAGTTGTGGGGAAGGCGTTCATTCGTAGAACTGTGGGAAGATATGGTTCATCTGTAAAGGAGACCGCTTATAAAACACCAACATGATCTATTCTTGAGTACTGGTCGAGCGTTTGGGATCCCTATCACGCTGGATTGAGGGAGGACATAGAAGCAATTCAGAGGCGGGCTGCTAGATATGTTACTGGTAGGTTTGATCATCATGCGAGTGTTACGGAAATGCTTCAGGAACTCAGGTGGGAGTCTCTAGAAGAAAGGAGGCGTTCTTTCCGTGAATCGCTAGTGAGGAAATTTAGAGAACCAGCATTTGAGGCTGACTGCGGTACAATTTTATTGCCGCCGGCTTACATTTCGCGGAAAGACCACAAAGATAAGAGAGATTAGGGCTCGTACAGAGGCATATAGGCTGTCATTTTTCCCTCGTTCTGTTTGGGAATGGATCAGGGAGAGACGATGCTAGTTGTGGTATGAGGTACCCTCCGCCACGCACCATATGGTGGATTCTGGAGTATGTATGTAGATGTAGATGTAGATGTAGACGACGAGGCTATTCTTACAACGCAAATCATGACCAAAACAGACACCACACGTATGACAACCGTTGGCAGAGTAGTAATAATTACAGGGAAAGATCACCTCTCCGCAGTAATTACTTTGACAGAGACAGTCAGAGAAACAGACAATGTGGGAACCAAAATAATTATTATCAAGGGAGACAGAATAACTTCAGATGCAATGGTCCACCGCGCATTCACGATTCCGGGAGAAATTCTCCACCATATGACCGGCAAAAAAGAAACTATGGAAACTACCGACATAACGACAGAACTGAATGTCATCAGAACTGGCGGGATTCAAACAGAACTTTCTTGTTGTTCCATTGCTGACGACGGAAATTATATTGGGAGTAGACTTTTTGAATCAATACAAAGCAATCTTAAACTTTCACGATGCTGAAATAAGTTTAGAGAAAGAAGGTAAGTCAATAGCTTTGAAATTTGAATATTGGCTCTCAAACAATGACGAGGAAATTAATCGGCTTTACCTTCTGTTAGACAACAGTTCGGAATTGTCGACGGTACTTGACACTAACAATCACTCTGCAGGTACTGACAGGGATGATATCGACGGCGTATTTGATACTAATGAGTTAATTCACAATAAAATTCAAACAATTGAGAACTGTAATGACACTGATAGGCAGGAACTTTCTGAGATTTCACAGTCTTTACTCACAAAACAGGAACAATCAAGGGATTTCAATACCAGTTTCGTGTTCGTGACCATACTAAATTTTGTGTTAGAACATATGTAATTCCAGCACATTATGGGGAACTTGTTAGAACAGAAATACATTCTATGCTTGACGAGGGAATTACTGTGCCTGCAATAAGCTCATACAACAATCCATCACATGTTGATGAGACGAAAAATGGATCGATCAGGCTTGTCTTAGATTCGAGACAAATTAATACTATCATCTTTCCTGAAACAGACAGGCCGCAAACGTTGGAATAACTTCTTCAAAATTTTAATGGTGTAAAAGTGTTGTCTTCTAGTGATCTCAGATCCAGCTTTTATCCGCTCGAACTTCATCCAGAATGTAGATAATACACAGCTTTTCTTTGATTCGGCATTTGTTATCGATTTCGGAAACTTCCTTTTCGTTTGAACATTTCTTCGGCAGCATTCATTCGTGGGCCAAATTCCATATTACCTGAGTTCTTAAAACGTCACATCACCCTATATGTAGACGATATTCTGATAGCAGAAGCCTCATGGGAACAACATAATCGCATCCTCAACAGCGTGTTACGTATTTTTGCAGAATCTGGAATTACAGTTAACGTGGAAAAGACTGAATTCGGTAGGACAAAGGTGAAGTTTTTAGGACATATTATTTCTTCTGAATGCATTCAGCCGGATCCTGAAAAGTTAGAAGCAATCAGAGCCATTCCAGTTCCATCCACAAAAAAAAAACAAGTCCGCAGTTTTCTAGGTCTCATAAATTTTTACCGTCATTTTCTGAATATGCAAATTCTAGTTACACCAAAACTTTGTTCTCTCACTGGAAAAAATACTATTTGGAACTGGGACGAACAAGCACAGTTGGAATTAAATTCTTTGAAAGATGCGCTACTTAACGCGCTAATACTAGCTCATCCAGATCTGTCACAAGATTTCTGCCTTAGCAGGATTCTTCTAAAGTCGGTCTTGGTGCCCATTTATTTCGAGAATCCATAGAAAATGACACTACTGTTCAGAAAACCATTGCTTTTGCTAGCCGAGTGCTAACAAAATCTGAAAAAAATCATTCCGTTACTGAATTAGAAGCTTTAGCTATCGTTTGGACATTTAACAAATTCCGTCTCTTTCTTTCTGGTAAGCGCGTAAAAGTATACAGTGATCATCGTGCATTAGAATTTCTTATGTCTTCAAAATTAAATCATGATAAGTTAAAACGTTGGTCATTGTTTTTGCAAGAATTCCACTTCACAATAGTCTACATTCCCGGCAAGGAGAACATTGTTGCGGATGCACTGTCACGCGCACCGGCTGGGCTTGAGAAAAGTAACACAGAAGGCAACCTCGAGAAAAATTTCAGTATCTTTTACATTCAGAAAGTCGCCTTTGAAAACTTCATCACCATATCTTTAAAGGACATTGCTCATGAACAAGATAAAGGTCCGATTTGGAAAGACATCAAAAGCAAATGGCATGAAAAGACACACACAGATTCGGCATTATTATCTGGTTAGAAACAACATACTCTTCAAACGCTGCACTATTGATGACAAGCTATGGGTACTTTGCATTCCAGACGATTTTGTTAATAAGCTCATCTGGTACATTCATTTCAGCTATCCACATGTTGGTCCAAGAAAATGTTATCATATTCTTCGGACGACTTGTTATTTTAACGCTACGGGAAAGAGAATTCGAAGAGTCTTGTCTATTTGTAAACTTTGTCAAAAAGCTAAACCATCTACCATCTCACATCCTGCTCTGTTGTTTCCTGTCATTCCTTCTAAATTAAAAGAATTTTCTGCTGTTGATCTCTTGGGACCCCTTGTCAGAACATCGATTGGATTTTCGTATCTTCTAGTCGCTGTTGAACTTACTTCAAAATTTGTTTCTTTCACACCGTTACGTAAAGCCATTGGACGGTCTGTATCCAACGCCTTTGTTAAAAATTTCTTATGTGTAGTTGCCACGTTAGTAAAGTCGTTTCAGATAATGGACCGCAATTCAGATCTGCTATTTGGTCACGCATGCTTCAGAATCATAAAATCAAACCTGTGTTTATTTCATGGTACTCACCACATTGTAACCCGTCTGCACGGATTATGAAAGAAATCAATAAGCTTTGCAGAGTTTATTGTCACAGAAAGCATCAGTATTGGGACAAATATTTACACTTATTTCAAAACATGCGGAATGTAAAGCCTCACGACTCCACTGCTTTACCACCTATTCTTGTACTGAAGAATGGAGAACCACCTAACAGAATCAGAGAGCTTGTACCTTTTCTGAATACATGTAAACTTCGACACAAAGACATAATTGATTTGGCTATTAAAAATATAAATTCTGCAGCAGACAAAAGAAGAAAAATACGTGGTAAAGCAAATGCATTGTCACATAAGAATAAACACTTGAGTCACAAATTCTTTCTGATTTACAGTGGACCTTACAGAATCCGGCGTATAACACATGATAATTGCGTTGAAGTTGTAACTCTGCATACTAGGAAGAATAAGGGATTGCACCACATTTCACATGTAAAACCGTTTATTGAGAGATAATCTGCTTCTTAACTTAGTCTTTGCTATAAAATTTTTCACTTCATATTACTAGTACACTTTGTCACACTTCGAAACTGTTAACATGCAACAATGTTTTGAAGTTAACTATCCAGTCTAGAACATAGGGAACATATTTAGAAAATAATCACGAATGGATTGTAACACTGATGTATATGTTTATTTGAATTCATTTGTAAAGCCTGTATTACTACAAATGTTATCCATATTATTATGTTTTAACGATGTTTTCTGTACCTTTGTAATTGTATTCTCATGCTATAAAATTGTAACTGAGACCAGTTCTTCAAATTACACTCCTGGAAATTGAAAAAAGAACACATTGACACCGGTGTGTCAGACCCACCACACTTGCTCCGGACACTGCGAGAGGGCTGTACAAGCAATGATCACACGCACGGCACAGCGGACACACCAGGAACCGCGGTGTTGGCCGTCGAATGGCGCTAGCTGCGCAGCATTTGTGCACCGCCGCCGTCAGTGTCAGCCAGTTTGCCGTGGCATACGGAGCTCCATCGCAGTCTTTAACACTGGTAGCATGCCGCGACAGCGTGGACGTGAACCGTATGTGCAGTTGACGGACTTTGAGCGAGGGCGTATAGTGGGCATGCGGGAGGCCGGGTGGACGTACCGCCGAATTGCTCAACACGTGGGGCGTGAGGTCTCCACAGTACATCGATGTTGTCGCCAGTGGTCGGCGGAAGGTGCACGTGCCCGTCGACCTGGGACCGGACCGCAGCGACGCACGGATGCACGCCAAAACCGTAGGATCCTACGCAGTGCCGTAGGGGACCGCACCGCCACTTCCCAGCAAATTAGGGACACTGTTGCTCCTGTGGTATCGGCGAGGACCATTCGCAACCGTCTCCATGAAGCTGGGCTACGGTCCCGCACACCGTTAGGCCGTCTTCCGCTCACGCCCCAACATCGTGCAGCCCGCCTCCAGTGGTGTCGCGACAGGCGTGAATGGAGGGACGAATGGAGACGTGTCGTCTTCAGCGATGAGAGTCGCTTCTGCCTTGGTGCCAATGATGGTCGTATGCGTGTTTGGCGCCGTGCAGGTTTGCGCCACAATCAGGACTGCATACGACCGAGGCACACAGGGCCAACACCCGGCATCATGGTGTGGGGAGCGATCTCCTACACTGGCCGTACACCACTGGCGATCGTCGAGGGGACACTGAATAGTGCACGGTACATCCAAACCGTCATCGAACCCATCGTTCTACCATTCCTAGACCGGCAAGGGAACTTGCTGTTCCAACAGGACAATGCACGTCCGCATGTATCCCGTGCCACCCAACGTGCTCTAGAAGGTGTACGTCAACTACCCTGGCCAGCAAGATCTCCGGATCTGTCCCCCATTGAGCATGTTTGGGACTGGATGAAGCGTCGTCTCACGCGGTCTGCACGTCCAGCACGAACGCTGGTCCAACTGAGGCGCCAGGTGGAAATGGCATGGCAAGCCGTTCCACAGGACTACATCCAGCATCTCTACGATCGTCTCCATGGGAGAGTAGCAGCCTGCATTGCTGCGAAAGGTGGATATACACTGTACTAGTGCCGACATTGTGCATGCTCTGTTGCCTGTGTCTATGTGCCTGTGGTTCTGTCAGTGTGATCATGTGATGTATCTGACCCCAGGAATGTGTCAATAAAGTTTCCCCTTCCTGGGACAATGAATTCACGGTGTTCTTATTTCAATTTCCAGGAGTGTATAATTGAGACCAGTTCTTCAAATTAAGTTTCATTTCACTGCACACGTTTCTGTTGGTTATAGTAATATGCACAATATGTGAGAAGTTGGGACTGTTAGTGTTTGCACATGTGTTAATAACTCAGCAAGGGACTGGTTAACAGCATTGCTGGTTCTAAGGACAATTCCAAAAACTTTGTGAGTGCACAAGTGGTGGTATATGGACTTGCTATATTGTCCGCAAGACTCTTCGATGGTGACTGTGCACCTGCACAGTCGCAACAGATGGCTGCTGGCTGTCTCTACAAGGACTACTGTGGGTCTGGAACTTTGATGGCCCACCAATACCATACTCTGTACTAGGACTACAGTGGGTCTGATCTGTGATGTCCTACCTACCAATATTCTTCAAAACTTCGACGGACTCTGCTGTGGGTTTGTTCTGTTGTGGCCCATTACCTGTCTGCATGTCAAGAGTCAGCATTGTCTTTCCGTTGGAAGGACAACATCACTTTAAGACTGGATGGAAATCCACTACTTCCATGTGCATTTACTTTTTCTGCTCAGAGTTTGAGAAAAAATTGCAATTACTACTGTGATGAATGATCAGGACTGTCTTTAAGGACTGTGAGAAAATCTTTGCTTTTGACCAACAGTGTATCAATAAGTGTGTGTATTTGATATCTTTATTATTGTAATTATGAAATCTTTTTCAAATCTGTATTGGCCACTGCCCAAAACAATTTGTAAAATTTTTGTGGGGAGCATGGGGGCTATGTAAGTAGGCTGTTTAGGTTTTTATGTTGGTAACGTCAAGTAGCGCTCTGTATGAAAATCACTGGCTGTGCTGTGTGCAGTCTGTGGCTGGTTGGCATTGCTGGAATATTCGCTATCGTAGTGTTGGGCTGTTGGATGTGAACAGTGCCTAGCGTTGCGCAGTTGGAGGTGAGCCGCCAGCAGTGGTGGATGTGGGGAGAGAGATGGCAGAGTTTTGAGAGCGGACGATCTGGACGTGTGTCCATCAGATAAACGAAATTTATTAGAGTGGATGTAATGAATTGATGTATATCTATTATGACTTTTGAACACTATTAAGGTAAATACATTGTTTGTTCTCAATCAAATTCTTTCATTTGCTGACTATGGCTATCATTAGTTAGTGCCTTCAGTAGTTAGACTCTTTTATTTATCTGGCAGTAATGGCGCTCGCTGTATAGCAGTAGTTCGAGTAACGAAGATTTTTGTGAGGTAAGTGATTCATGAAAGCTATAGGTTATTGTTAGTCAGGGCCTTTCTTTTGTAGGGATTATCGAAAGTCATATTGCGTTGCGCTAAAAATATTGTGTGTCAGTTTAGTGTTGATCAGAATAAGTAAAGAGAAAAATGTCTGAGTACGTTCAGTTCTGCTCAGCTGTTTGAAAATCAAATAACGTAAGAGGTTTACCAGCACTGTCATTCTTAATTTTTCTAAGGGGATTTTTCACATGGAAGGCGCCGTAACGGCTGTATGATACGTGAATGCCATCCTTCGACCGATAGTGCAACCATATCGGCAGCATATTGGCGTGGTATTCGTCTTCATGGACGACAATTCGCACCGCCGTCTTGCACTTTTTGTGAATGACTTCCTTCAGGAAAACGATATCACTCGACTAGAGTGGCCAGCACGTTCTGCAGACACGAACCCTATCGAACGTCCCTGGGGTAGATTAAAAAGGGCTGTTTATAGACGACGTGATCCACCAACAACTCTGAGGGATCTAAGCCGAATCGCCGGTGAGGAGCGGGACAATCTGGACAGACAGTGCCTTGGTGAACTTGTGGATAGTATGCCACGACGAATACAGGCATGCACAAGCCAAGAGGACGTTCTACTGGGTATTAGGGTACCGGTGTGTGCAGCAGTCTGGAACCTCCTCTATGGAGGTCTCGCTGTATGGTGGTACAACAAGTAATGTGTGGTTTTCATGAGCAATAAAAAGGGCGGAAAGGATGTTTATGTTGATCTCTATTCCAATTTTTTGTACAGGTTCCGGGACTCTGGGAACCGAGTTGATGCAAAACTTTTTTGATGTGTGTATTTTCAAGTTTATCATTTAGTAACATGTCTTCGTGTACTGTACCATGAATGAATGTGAGCATTTATACGAGTTTTCTGCGTTGGATTGTAAGGAAACCAAATTATATACTCATACGAAGTTTAATCTTTCGCATACATGTAAAGGTTTCTGAGTGGTGAATATGAACATTCGTCACTGACATGTACTTTATTGGACTGCATGATTACCCTTACTTGAAGGCTATGGTTTGAAAATGGACGTGATAGTTCAAAACCAGCCGACACAGAGAGATGAATGTTATCGCAAGTGTGACGTATACTGGAAAAAATAAAAAAATAAATATTTATATATTTAATGTACCTTTTTTGGAAGTCTCGCCCGGTTTGGCCAACATAGAGGGCTATGGAGGTACCAGGTACTATTTCATAAATGCCTGGTTGTGATTGTTTATCTGTAGATGTGTTCAAGTGCACTGGTGTGCAGAACGCATGGACGAAGGTGACTTTCACATGATGTGACAATGCCAAGTAAGATAGCCTGATGAAATTTGGACCACATATAGAAAGAACTGCTGTAATGTAATACAGAATGTAACCGAAGTGAATACGCAATTTGCGAACAGAACTTTTATTCCAAGACAATAATTACACCGGAGTCATCGAGACTTATAATGGTCCCTGGCACATAACAAAACGCGGGACATGGTTCTTTCTAAGGTGTGTGATCGCCATGGACGACTGTGCACGCTCTGCTATGTGCTGTAGCGGTGGTAGAGCGTTCCGTTCCTCCACGAGCGCGGTTAACACCTGCTGGATGGTTCGTTATACATCTCCACAACGCATCGCACACGTGCTAGATGGGATTTAAGTTAGCAGAACGAGCAGATCCGACCACTCGCCGAATATCCTATCGTTCTCAGAACTCGTCCACCTACACTGTTCGGTTCGATCGCGCTTTGTCACCCATCATTTTTATGGGTTGAATGCATGTCTTACGAGGTGCACATGGGAAAGCAGAGTAGTGTCACAATACCGCTAACCTGAGAGTGTATCATGTTCCAAGATCTGGACGTCAGTAAGCTCATGCATGTGCCATAACTTCTGGAGTACCGAAACGATTATGTTTGGCAGTGTTTGCGAGTGCATTACGTGTTACCGCCTCTCGCCACGTACTGCAACCAGGACTTGTCTTGTATGTGTCCAGCTGCGACATAATACTTATCTTGTATCCCATCTCTCCAGCAGCGATGCGCATCGCAATGCGTCAGTGAAGACTGCAGACGAGTTTGATATATCACTACACGTAAAGAACCTGTCAGAATAAACGTACACTTGCAATGGATCTTCTATTTTTCCCACTACGCAAAAAACTTTCCCCGCCCCCGTAACAGTGACTGCACGAAATATTGCAACATGACAAAGAAAAAGAAAACAATAAATAAGTAATCGGCGCCCTCTGATCCGCTTTATACGTACCCTGGGATCCAAAATTAAAGCAACAAACGGAAATTTTGCAGATCTGCGTTTCTTTTGCCACAAAACAGTGTAAACATGTGATATTAAAGTAGAAACAATGTAAACAATACAGAATGTAAATAACTGCAACATACGCATAACTGCACACAAAAATATTCTTCGTTTTTTCTTACTTAACGGATTTGACAACTGGTTATTGTGTTCAGTATGGGATGTGACCACCTCTGACAGCAATACGAGCCTAACACCGACGGGGAATGCTATGAATAATGTCATCAATGTCATGTTGAGCCAATGACGCCCATTCTTCCTCCAGAGCCGCTCGCAGTCTTGGAGAGGGGTTGGTGGACTAGAGATTAGACTAGATTAGATCAATTATTCATTCCATAGACCCATAAAAGAGGGAATCCTCCTGGGTGTGGAACATGTCGGATAAACATATTGCAAAAATGTAATTAAAAAAACTTGAGTTTCATTAATTTTAGTGATCCTCAGTCAATAAACAGTAAAATTATGAACATGAATTAAATTTAAACTTCTAATATTTACTGCTCTCATTAAATCCATCATTCAGACATTTGCTAGTTTCTTGGCTATTACAACCGAGTATTGTCAAAAATTAAAGTAAATTATTCATTTCAGTGATCCTCGGTTAAAACAGTAAGATTATGTATAAGATTTAAAATTAAATTTTCACTATTTACAGACTTAAGACTTACATCTGGTTTCCATACATCCATCATTCACACAGTAGGTAGTTACTTGGCTGTTACAATGAAGTATTCTCAAAAATTAAAGTGTAATAAATTTTCATTAGAATGGTCTACTGCACTTGTTGAGAAACTCATGGACGGAATAGAAGGAGTTGGCCACGAAAAATTCTTTTAAATTATGTTTAAATTCTGCCTTGTCTGAAACTAAACTCTTAATGGTTGCCAGTAACGTACTGAAAATATGCGTTGCTGAATACTGGACTCCTTTCTGGGCAAGAGTAAAAGCAAGCTGTCTTGCTAGTGCATCACTGACATGCTCTATTGGATTCAAATGGGACAGTGAGCAGGCTACGCCATGCCTGCAGTATTCTCCGCTTCCAAGAAAACGTCAACCACCCGTGCTGTATGACGTCGTGCATTATCGACCATTAATGCGAAGTCTGGGCCCCTAGCACCTCGCAGCAACCGCCCAAGGTAGCGTTTGGTACCTGATAACAGCTAACCTTGCCGATTCACCCATACAGTTTCATGAAGAGGTATTCGACTGGTAAGCATAATCCCTCCCGATTCCATTAGAGATCAAATGGTTCAAATGGCTCTGAGCACTATGGGACTTAACATCTATGGTCATCAGTCCCCGAGAACTTAGAACTACTTTAACCCAACTAACCTAAGGACAGCACACAACACCCAGTCATCACGATGCAGAGAAAATCCCTGACCCCGCCGGGAATCGAACCCGGGAACCCGGGAGTGGGACATTAGAGATCCTCCTCGACATCGGTCTCCTTCCACAACGTTTGTGTCCCGATATCATATTCGACGTTCCCTCCAAATGCGAATTCATCTAGAATCCAGACTAAATCGGGCCTTATCCGTGAAAACAAAATTGGCGTCTCTTCGACGGACCAGGTGGCATGTTGATGACTCCACTCTAGACGTTTCCTTGTGTCAAGACACGTCAGAGACGATGCAGCAAGTCTCCGAAAATAAAGGCCACTTTGCCAAAGCCTTCTGCATGCCGTTTGTCTCGATACAACACGTCCAGTGGATGCTGCGAGCTCACATGCTAGTTGCCGTACAATACTAAGGCGATAGTGTCTCGCCCTTACAGCCAAATAAAACGGTCTTCTCTTCTGAAGTCACACGTGGTCGGCCCTATCCTGGTCTTCGGGATACAGTTACGGTCTCTACACACTGTCGCCACATCAGAGAAACAACAGAACGATTCACATGAAGCCATAGGGCCAAATCAGTTTGCGACTGTCCTGTTTCCTTTCTTTCTATGGTCCTCCACCGCAGAGAGTCTGGTAGGCGCCTTCTCTCTGCCATACTACGCCATCTGTGACAGTGTACACATTGATTGTGGCGGGGCTACCCAGCAAACACTACCTCCATAGGTGCCCTGACGTCATCGTTAACATGGTTGTTTGTTGACCAGAATGGCATCTCCCGTGCATAACGCAATCCTGCGGACATCTGGACGACGATTGGAATGGTTACATAGTGAATTAGACACAGGACGAGAAATAGCGGTTTGTTGCTTTAATTTTGGACAACTGTGTTCAAAATGGTTCAAATGGATCTGAGCGCTATGGGACTTAACTTTTGAGGCCATCAGTCCCCTAGAACTTAGAACTGCTTAAACCTAACTAACCTAAGGACATCACACACATACATGCCCGAAGCAGGATTCAAACCTTCGACCGTAGCGGTCACGCGGTTCCAGACTGAATCGCCTAGAACCGCACGGCCACTCCGGCCGGCGACAACTGTGTACCTTTTGCTCTGCCTCTATGATTTTTATCCTCCATGCTGTCCTCCAATACAGAATTCGTGATCTCTTGATGCCTCAGAACATGTCCTACGAAACTATCCCCTCTTCTAGTCAAGCTGTGCTACAAATTCATCTTCTCCCCAATTCTATTCAGTACCTCCTCATTAGTTACATGATCTACCCATCTAATCTTCAGCATTCTTCTGTATCACCACATTTCGAAATCTTATATTCTCTTCTTGTTGAACTATTTACCGTCCATGTTTCACATCCATACCTGGCTACATTCCATATAAATACTTTCAGAAAAGACTTCCTGACAATTAAATATATACACGATATTAACAAATTTCTTTTATTCAGAAAAGCTTTTCTTGCCATTGCCAGTCTACATTTTGTATCCTCTCTTCTTCGACCATCGTCAATTATTTTTCTCCACAAATAGCAACACTCATCCACTATTTTAAGTGTCTCATTTCCTAATCTAATTTCCTCCGTATCACCTGATTTAATTCGACTACATTCCATTATTCTCGTTTCTCTTTTGTTGATGTTCATCTTATTCAATTCCGTTGAACTGCTCTTACAGGTCCTTTACTGATTCTGACAGAATTACTATGTCATCGGCAAACCTCAAAGTTGTATATTTCCTCTCAATGGATTTTAATTCCTACGCCAAACTTTTCTTGTATTTCCTTTACTGCTTGCTCAATATATAGAGTGAATTACATTAGGGACAGGCTACAACCCTGTCTCACTCCCTTCCCAAACACTACTTTTCTTTCATGCCCTTCGACTCTTATAACTGCCATCTGGTTTCTGTACAAATTGTAAATATCGCTTCGCTCCCTGAATTTGACCCCTGCCACTTTCAGAATTTGAAAGAGGGTATTCGAGTCAACATTGTTAAAAGAATTTTCTAAGTCTGCAAATGCTAGAAACGTAAGTTTGCCTTTCCCTAATCTATCCTCTAAGATAAGTCGTAGGATAAGTATTGCCTCACATGTTTCAACATTTCTACGTAACCCAAATTGATCTTACCCAAGGTCGGCTTCTACGAGTTTTTCGATTCGTCTATAAAGACTCGGTGTCAGCATTTTCTAGCCGTGACTTATTGAACTGAATAGTTCGGTAATTTTCACACCTGTCAAAACCAGCTTTCTTTGGGATTGGCATTATTATATTCTTCTAGAAGTCTGAGGGTATTTCGCCCGTCTCATACATCTTGCTCACCAGACGGTAGAGTATTGTCAGGGCTGGCTCACCCTAGGCTATCAGTAGTTCTAATGGAATGTTATTTACTATTGGGGCCTTGTTTCGATTTAGATCTTTCAGTGCTCTGTCAAATTATTCACGCACTATCATATCTCCCAAATCATCTTCACCTACGTCCTCTTCCATTTTATTAATGCTGTCGTGAAGTACATCGCCCCTATACAGACCCTGTGTATACTCCTTCCACTTTTCTGCTTTCCCTACTTTGCTTAGAGCTGGTTTTCCATGTGAGATCTTGCTACTAATACAAGTGGTTCTTTTCTTCAAACGTCTCTTCAATTTTCCTCTAGGCAGTAACTATCTTACCCCTAGTGATATGTACCTCTACATCCTTACATTTGTCCTCTAGTAATACCCAATTAGTCACTTTGCACTTCCTGTCGATCTCATTTTTGAGACGTTTGTATTCCTTTTTGCCTGCTTCATTTACTGCATTTTTATATTTTCTCCTTTCATCAATTAAATTCAATACCTCTTCTGTTACCCAAAGATTTCTACTAGTCCTCGTCTTTTTACGCACTTGATCCTCTGCTGCCTTCACTATTTTATTTCTCAAAGCTACCCATTCTTCTTCTACTGTATGTCTTCCCCTTGTTCTTGTCAGTCGTTCCCCAATGCTGTCTGTGAAGCTCTCTGCAACCTCTGGTTTTTTCAGTTTATCCAGGTCCCATCTCCTTAAATTCCCACCTTTTTTCAGGTTCTTCAGTTTTAATCTACAGATCATAACCAATAAATTGTGATCAGAGTCCACATCTGCCCCTGTAAATGTCTTATAATTTAAAAACTTTTTCCTAAATCACTGTCTTACGATTATATAATCTATCTGAAACCTTCCAGTGTCTCCATGCCTCCTCCACGTATACAAACTTCTTTCATGAATCTTAAACCAAGTGTTAGCTATGCTTAATTTATGCTCTGTGTAAAATTCTACCATGTGGCTTCCTCTTTTATTCCTTACTCCCATTCCGTATCCATCTACTACTTTTCCTTCTCTTCCTTATTCTACTATCGAATTCCAGTCCCCCATGACTATTAAATTTTCGTCTCCCTTCACTGTCTGAAAAATTTATTTTAACTCATCATACATTTCTCCAACCTCTTAGTCATCTGCCGAGCTAGTTGGCATATAGACTTCTGCTACTGTGGCAGGCGTAGGCTTCGTGTCTATCTTGGCTACAATAATGCGTTCACTATGATGTTCGTAGTAGGTTACTAGTGCTCCTATTTTTTTTCATTGTTAAATCTACTTGTTAAATCTACTCCTGCATTACCCTATTTGATTTTGTATTTATAACCCTGCATTCACCTGACCAGAAGTATTGTTCCTGCTGTCACCGAACTTCACTAATTCCTGTCCATTTCCCTTTTTAAATTTTCTAACCTACCTGCCCGATTAAGGGATCTGACGTTCCACGCTCCGATCCGTAGAACGCCAGTTTTGTTTCTCTTGATAACGACGTCCTCCATAGTAGTCCCCGCCCGGATATCCGAATGGGGGGACTATTTTACCTCCGGAATATTTTACCCAAGAGGATACCATCATAATTTAATCATACAGTAAAGGTGCATGCCCTCAGGAAAAATGACGGCTGTAGTTTCCCCTTGCTTTCAACCCTTCGCAGTACCAGCACAGCAAGGCTGTTTTGGTTAACATTATAAGGCCAAATCAGTCAATTATCCAGACTGTTGCACCTGCAGCTACAGAAAAGGCTGCTGCCCCTATTCAGGAACCACACGTTTGTCTGGCCTCGCAACAGATACTCCTCCGTTGTGCTCGCACCTACAGTGCTCCTATATGTATCGCTGAACCACGCAAGCCGACCCCCCGATGGCAATTTCTATGGCTCATGGGAGGGGGGGGGGGGATGGGGCAACTTATAATATTTGATTAAAAACTTGTCTGATGTCTGACAGTAGGAAGTGTCACGTAAGGAGTTTGCGTTGCTGTTTAAATAAATGATTATCATTTTCCCAAATTTTGTTTAATTATACTGTTATCATCGCTCATTTACAAAAGTCAGCTTCTCCCTAAATGGTAAGAATCTCGAAAGACCTTTAAAGCGAAAAGGTTCGTTTAGTATGCTCATTTTTAGTCATCTAGTTAGAAATCTTTACTTCACCTATGACACGCACATGTCTCGTGTAACCGATATGTTTCTTTTATTTTACAATGCATTGCACTGTAGGTTCAAGAGTTTTGTACTGTCTGATTCAAAGTGTCTGAACACTTCTATGTAAAGTAGAATTTACCCCTGGATTTTACAAGAGGCGGACAAACTAGTAAAAAACGAGGCGGGGAATATTGTGTTCTGAGCGGAGACGCGCTAACACGAGGGTGGGTCAGCCATCAGAGCTAAATGACTTCGAATGAGGAATTGTTTCTGGATGTCACCCGAGTAACAAGTCCATCAGTATATTTCAGCTCTTCTAAGGTGCCCAGGTCGCCTGTTGTCAATGTGATTGTGAAGTGGAAACGTGAAGGGAAAAAATGGTTCAAATGGATCTAAGCACTATGGGACTTAACTTCTGGGGTTGGTTGGTTTGTGGGATGAAAGGGACCAGACTGCTGCGGTCATCGGTCCCTAACTTCTGGGGTCATCAGTCCCCAAGAACTTAGAACTACTTAAACCTAACTAACCTAAGGACATCAAACACATCCATGCCCGTGGCAGGATTCGAATCTGCGACCCTAGAGGTCGCGCGGTTCCTGACTGTAGCGCCTAGAACCGCTCGGCCACACAGGCGGGCTACGTGAAGGAACATCTAACTCAAGATAAGGCAGACATCTTGTGCTGGCGACCACGAACTGTGGAGGATTGTAGAGGATGGTTGTAAAAAAATCGCTTGAAATCAGAGGAAGGAATCACACGTGAATTCCAAAAGTGCGACCAGCTGTCCAGCTAGTACAATGGCTGTGCATAGGAAGGTAAGAAGAAGGGCGTGCAGTGGTCGAAAAGCTCCTAATATGCTACACATATCCGTAGCCAATGCAAAACGACACCTGAGGTGATGTAAAGAACGAAGCCTTTGGACAATGGATAACTGCAACCGAATTATTTGGACTTTTGAATCAAGATATACACTGTAGCAAAGAGGTGGAAGGGCTTCGGTTCAGCAGATGACTCGAGAACTTAACTGCTTTCATGTGTAGTGCCAACAGCAAAGTGCAGTGGAGATGATGTTACGAAATAGGGTTGTTTTCCATAGTCAGAGTGTGGTTCCCTTAATATGCTTAAGAAAACGCTAAATGCAGAAGGATATGAATTCATGTTGCAGCACTGTGTACTGCGTACGGCAGAGAAACAGTTCGGAGACGATCAGTCTATAAGCATGACAATGCACACTGTCATAAAGCAACACCTGTAACGGAACGATTTGTGGACGGTGACATTCCTGAAATGGACTGCCCTGACTAGGAGTCCCGAGGTCAACAATGTAGAGTACCTTTGGAATGAGTTAGAACTTCGACTTCGCTCCAGAACTCAGCGTTCAAAGTCATTACCATCTCTAGTTGTGACTCTTGAGGAAGAATGAGCTGTAATTCCTTCTCAGACATACAGAAGCCGTATTGGAAATGTCCCCAGCATTGTTGGAACCGTCATAAGGGCAAAGGACAGCCCCCCCCCCCCCCCACATTAATGTCCCTTTACATAAGTTCGGATACTTTTGATCAAATAGTGTGTGTGCATAAACTATCGCGTGTCTGGCAGTAGTTGTGAGGCCCTTCTCCTCAAATGATTGTTGGGCTGTACCCGTTGTTATTCGTCGCTGTGGCCGAAGAGTGCTAGCGTTTGAAGGATGTGGAGACAGGTTGTTATAAGGGGCAGTGAAATGAAAACGAGAGAGATGTAAAAAAAGTAAGTTAATTGTTTACTATCAAAATTCCCCCCCCCCCCCCCCCCCCCCATGAACTACGGACCTTGCCTTTGCTGGGAGGATTGTTGCTTCAGCGATATAGATAGCCATATTGTAGGTGCAGCCTCAACTGAGGGGTATCTGTTGAGAGGCCAGACAAATGTGTGGTTCCTGGAGAGGGGACAGCAGCCTTTGCGATAGTTGCAGGGGGCAACAGTCTGAATGATTCACTGATAGGGCCTTGCAACCTCAACCAAAATGACCGTGATGTCCAGGTACTGCGAACGGCTGAAAGCCAGAGGAAACTATAACCGCAACTTTTCCCGAGGGCATGCAGCTCTTCTGTACGGTTAAATGATGATGGAATCCTTTTGGGTAAAATATTCCGGAAGCAAAATAGCCCCCAATTCGGATCTCCGGACGACTGAAAAATGAGATTTACAGGGCGTTTTAGAAGCATATATAACTAACTTTTCTTTGGAGAAAAGAGAACCACCTGCATGGCTATCAAGAGCTCACGTGGAAAACCAGTCCTAAGCAAAGAAGGGAAAGCTGAAAGGTGGAAGGAGTGTACAGTCTTAGACATAAAAACTGACCGCCGGCCGGCCGCCACAGAGACTAAGTCCGAGTCGTTCACTTAAGGTGGCCAATAAAACTGACCGCCCCTGACAACTCTAAGTCCGGCCATCTGCACAATCTAGCAACACCGTAAGATGGGGAAGTGTTAGGAGGAAGTGTTGTCTACTTCCGAGTTTATACGGGTGGAGTGAGCCCGTGGTCTTGCGGTAACCGTCGTGCATTCTAAACTTATAGTCGCATGTTCGTGTACAACTGTTTTTATTTTTTTTACCACATTTCGGTCTAAAGTTATGAGTCTGATTGAACATCGAAGACAATTCGCTTAACATTCTACCCACCCGCAATAACAAGTATTCCAGAAACAATTCCGCAGGACGGCTTGTGGCTGCGTCGTGATCATAACAGCTTACGCTCGAGCATTTCCTCGCGCTGCAGCGGCTATCGCCAGACGCCACCCGCCGCCTGAAATTCGGCGCTGCCCATGTGAAGGCGGCGCCACGCTGTCAGTGCGTGTATCAATGCCATTTTCGAATATGAAGTTCTAGTTATCATCTTGCAGTTAAGCATTGGATTTTGCGTACTTGAAAATCGTGAACTACAGTTGGGCATTGTAAAGTTGAGTCGCAAGTGGAAAAAGGTGTAACATCTGCAACACAACATTTACTTTGTTGTAACAGAGGGGTGAATGTAGAGGAGGCAGCTAGAAAGATTTGAACTGTGTGTGGAGTGAGTACTTTTGGGAAAAATACGCAAGAAAAAGTTATTCTTGTTTCAACAAAGATCGTTCTAGCATGAATGATTTTCCACATTAAGGAAGTCTCGACTACTGATATATGCGACTGATTACCATTTTACCATCATGCGACATTTGCATTCAACAGGCGAAGTTGAGAAGTCTGGTGTAGGAGTACTGCATGCTCTAATTCGAAACAACAAAAATATACGGAGTGCTATTATTGTACGTCATCAGGTCGCTCATTGAGCATTCCTACGCACTACTGTTACAGGTGAAGAGTTATGATGCCTTTATCGTTAACTTCCTAAGAAGAAATGAAAGGCTGAGCCCCACCAAAAGACGTAGACCAGAGTAAAGTGTAGTGTGAAATTAATATTTTACATCTGATAGCTCCAGAAGTGTGTTCTGGGCTACGAATTCTGCCCCAAGGGGTGTGTGCAACACGGCTGGAATTTGTTGTCAACAACTGAGACACCTTTCGGTCCCAGTGTAAGAAAATGGAGCAACAAAACTACATCACCTGTGCTACTGCATGATAACTCACACTGTTGATTTCAGAAAGAAAACTATCCAGGAGATTGATAAAAAGTCGTCTCTCAGGCACTTGTACTGATAGGGAAGTCCTCTATCAAGCACTTGTCCCTCTCGTCATATATTCGTAAAATTGTACCATTCCCGCTCTTGATCGATCAAACGTCAAGGCAATTCAATTCTAGACGAAAATACTCTTAAAACTACACTGGTTTAATGACATCGTTAGAAATAGTGTGTTTCTACAGGCGTAGAATTTGCAAACAGCATTAGCATAGTCAGATTGTTGTAGATATCGTGAAAGAAAATTCAGCTGCTGATTAATTTCTCTTTGATGATTAATGTTGCGATTACTAAATTAATGAAAAATGCAATTAAAATATTCACTGTACTAATACAAATTAAATTTAGCTTACTACAGAAATATCACGATGGCAATCCATCTTAATAAAGCATTATGTCGTCTGTAAGACGATTGAGCCTAATTTAACACGAATTAGTAGAATATCACCGACTTTTAACTTCGAAAAGATCTGTATTTACTTCATTTCCTGTATCATTCGCAAGTATTATGAAAATGTGATATTCCATACATAAAATTATGTATTCACAACAACAAAAAATATGTCGGCAGAAAACAAAAGTGGCATTATGAAACTGGCAGCACCGTAAGGTTTCCTCTCTGACACTAAACGTTACTGTAAGTAGCAAGCCGAATTTTGCTCGAGCGTTATCTTACGATTCCCTTATTGAGTTTGTATCTGTCTGCTTGTAGTTCTACTAGAAAAGAATGCAAAATCTGGCTTTCAGCGAGTCTAGAAAGGCGAACGAAAGCAGCTTGCACCTGGTAGCCACGCATGTTACCTGGGAACTGTTATTTTCTAAAGTGGGAAGACATCCTTTTGTAGTTGAATTGTTGGCAAATGTCAGCCAGACGTGTGCCGTTGGTCTAAGCGTTTCGGTATGCTGAATTTGTACCAATGATTTTTCTACAGGTTTTTTCTGTTCCAAATAGAGAGTTGAAGTCTCCCATTAGTATTTTCACGTCATCTTGGTGAACTTTGCTCATAGTATTTTCGAGTGTGTTCCAGAATTTTTCGACATTTTTTGGTGTTTTTCTTATTTTTGATGTTGGTGGGGGAAAGTGCATTGATGAGTGTATATTTTTTACTGGGGCTCTGAATAAGCATAGTCATAAGTCGATTGTTGATAGGTGTAATTTCTTTGACAGAGTTGATGATAAATCTGTGTTCGAGAAAAGCAATGCCGAAGATTGGTACGCCTTTCGCTACCTTTTGTTGCATTTTGCTCTTGAAGATGCAATGGTTTCCGTAATGCAAGGTTTCACTGTCAGTGAGTCGAGGTTTGTGGAGAGCAAGGATGATAATTGTTTGTTGGTCGATTTCTTTTGTGAGATTATTTAGTTTTCGTGCTTGGGTCAATGTACCGATGTTTAGTTTTTAAATGCATGTTTTCTGCTTGTAGGGAAATTTACCAGAGATCTTCGATATTCTCTGCCGTGCTAACCTGACGTCCCCAGAATCCGAAATTCCAACTGCCGCCTGTCGACATTTTGCACAGTTCATATTTTCTTGTGTTTCATTGGTTTGGCTTGGGTGATTCCAGGACCGTACAGGACCAGAGGGTGTTGAAGCCTTTGGAAGCAAATATTTTCAGCCGAGCTCATTGAGCTAACAGACGGTGACCAGAGTAGCGGTGGTTTTCACTCAGACGTGCGTGGATTTTGAGTTCAACGGATTTAGTAGTCGTTGAGGATTGTGTTAGTATTGGGTTCATCCCAAGTATTTGATTTCCTCGGTACCACCCATATGGGGGAGGGTTTCCCCTATCGGCCCCACAGGATTATTATTATTATTATTATTATTATTATTGTCATTATGTCATCAGCAAATCCGATGTGGTGCATCTTCCCACCACTGAAATAGATGTACATTGTTCGAATCAGTATTTCCATCACATAAATATAGGTTATAATTACGTTACATTGCTGCTAGTAGACATATTTCTCACTTTTTCTTGGGCAGTTGCTACCTGTTACTCCATCACAGGAATTTATGTGCGCAGCATTGTTGCAATACAGACGTTCAAATTATCCGATTTCTGTAATTTCATTTCGATACCAGATCGTTCTAATGTGGATATCTGAATACGACTCTCATCATTTGATAGACTGGGTAAACCACATTCTTAATCGGACGGTTGAATCTAGATCACTTATTTATGACAGGGCCTGAATTCTTAAACACTGTGAAAAATAATAACGCAATGTGCTTATTACTACTATTTTATTTAAATATAAATATATGAACGAACGAGATAACAGTTTATTTACAGGAGCAGAGCCCCGTCCGTCATAGCAGAGCAGTGCGAGATTGGTTTCAGGGCAAAGAGAGGATAAAGCTGTTGCCGTTTGTTCCACGATCACCGAACATCAACCAGATAGAGAATATGTGGGCAGAGGTAACAAGGTCATTGCCATGTGGACCTACAAATGCAAGCGGTCTTTGGACGAATATAGAAAACGTATGGTGGGAAGTAAACCATCACGCTACACTGTCGACGCCTTAATGAAAACAATGCCCCTACGCCTTCGAGAAATCTTATTTAATGATCGTGGGTGGGTTGGTCACTAAAAGTATACTCGTCCACAAAACCCATGTGGACAATTATCTGATAGTCGGTCAAGCTTTGCTTTGTCGCAGCTCTTTAGATACAAGTCCATTAACATTCAGTCTCCCCCTTACAATTCTTGCAATGCAAGGTAATTGAAAAATCTCATCCACTCGACGCCAACTGAGGAATTGACTGGTGCATGTGTTGTTCAACACACAGTAGTTGTCACTCTCACTGGAATCAATGACTTTGTGTGTGTGTGTGTGTGTGTGTGTGTGTGTGTGAGTGTGTGTGTGTGTGTGTGTGTGTGTGTGTGTGTGTGTTTTCGTGTTCACGCACGATCTGAATCAATACTATTAACATTAGAGAGACAACCTACAATAAATGTTGCATCAAATATGACTAAAGTATTTTAATGCGATGGGAAGTTACAAACTGAATTTTTACTCAACCCACGACCTGCATATTAAATTACGTTAAGTAAGATGTATATCGTTAGCAGAGACAGTGCGCTCTTGTTGTCGAGGTTCGCGTCAAATGCAGCGATTAGCAGTGCCCAATGCAGCCGCGATTTGTTTATGTTGGCTGAGCGTGGACACTGCAGTAGACGCTTCGCCATAAACAGAAAGAAATCACCTTGGCTCTGACTGCAGTGAGCGGGTATCACTGCCTGCGTGTTCTTATAGTATGTATGCAGTAGTAGCACACAAGGAAATATTACGTCTTGGAAGTGTATATTTCATTTCCTCTTCTCATACTAACGCCCCCCTTGTTTTAGTATGAAGTGAGAAAAAAACATGAAAAACTAAGGTTCCTGAGAAGCATATCATTCATTTCCTCTTCTCATGTCATAACTTTTATTTTGGTATGAAGTAAAAAAACAAGCAGTTTAAGTTTGTGAAGCATAATATGACACAAGGTTCTTATCGTAGACGCTATCTGAAACGCAAAAAGCAGGGAGCTGTCCATTCTTTTGTCCAACAGTCTATCTCCTTTTATGCATTACTTCCGCTGGGAGATTCTTATTTAAGGCCTTGTGGGCATCAAGTTCTTCAGCAGAACAAGCCTTACGATATTGTGCTAATTACGGTATGGAAAAAATGCAACAAAGACGAATTCCCCTAAAGCAGTGGGGATATTTGAAAATGTCTGTATTCAGCAGTGACTGCCAGCTGCCATAACTCTTCATAGAATCCATGCGGCAGGCAACACAACTGTGCGTGCACTTCAGACTTCATTCAGTAAGACATCAGGAGATGGATGGAAACGCCAAATTAACGTCGCTTTCCGAGTCGTATTCAATCCAGAATGAGGTGTTATTAAGGTAGTTGAGCGTTCTAGCAATTACACTTTTATAACTTGCAACCTACGTCCTCAATTATTTGCTTGACGTATTCCAATCTCTGTCCTCCTCTACAGTTTTTGCCCTCTACAGCTCCCTCTAGTACCATGGAAGTCATTCCCGCATGTCTTAGCAGATGCCCTATCATCCTGTCCCTTCTCCTTATCGGTGTTTTCCACATATTCCTTTCCTCTCTGATTCTGCGTAGAACCTCCTCATTCCTTACCTTATCAGTCCATCTAATTTTCAACATTCGTCTATAGCACCACATCTCAAATGCTTCGATTCTCTTCTGTTCCGGTTTTCCCACAGTCCATGTTTCACTACCATACAATGCTGCACTCCAGACGTACATCCTCAGAAATTTCTTCCTCAAATTAAGGTCGGTATTTGATATTAGTAGACTTCTCTTGGCCAGATATGCCTTTTTTGCCGTAGCGAGTCTGCTTTTGATGTCCTCCTTGCTCCGTCCGTCATTGGTTATTTTACTGCCTAGGTAGCAGAATTCTTTAACTTCATTGACTTCGTGACCATCAATCCTGACGTTAAGTTTCTCGCTGTTCTCATTTCTACTACTTCTCATTACCTTCGTCTTTCTCCGATTTACTCTCAAACCGTACTGTGTACTCATTAGACTATTCATTCCGTTCAGGAGATCATTTAATTCTTCTTCACTTTCACTCAGGATAGCAATGTCATCAGTGAATCGTATCATTGATATCCTTTCACTTTGTATTTTAATTCCACTCCTGAACCTTTCTTTTATTTCCATCGTTGCTTCCTCGATGTACAGATTGAAGAGTAGGGGCGAAAGGCTACAGCCTTGTCTTACACCCTTCTTAATACGAGCACTTCGTTCTTGATCGTCCACTCTTATTATTCCCGCTTGGTTGTTGTACATATTGTATATGACCCGTCTCTCCCTATAGCTTGCCCTACTTTTTTCAGAATCTCGAACAGCTTGCACCATTTTATATTGTCGAACGCTTTTTCCCGGTCGACAAATCCTATGAAAGTGTCTTGATTTTTCTTTAGCCGTGCTTCCATTATTAGCCGTAACGTCAGAATTGCCTCTGTCGTCCCTTTACTTTTCCTAAAGCCAAACTGATCGTCACCTAGCGCATTCTCAATTTTCTTTTCCATTCTTCTGTATATTATTCTTGTAAGCAGCTTCGATGCATGAGCTGTTAAGCTGATTGTGCGATAATTCTCGCACTTGTCAGCTCTTGCCGTCTTCGGAATTGTGTGGATGATGCTTTTCCGAAAGTCAGATGGTATATCGCCAGACTCATATATTCTACACAACAACGTGAATAGTCGTTTTGTTGCCCCTTCCCCCAATGATTTTAGAAATTCTGATGGAATGTTATCTATCCCTTCAGCCTTATTTGACCGTAAGTCCTCCAAAGCTCTTTTAAATTCCGATTCTAATACTGGATTCCCTATCTCTTCTAAATCGACTCCTGTTTCTTCTTCTATCACATCAGACAAATCTTCACCCTCATAGAGGCTTTCAATGTATTCTTTCCACCTATCTGCTCTCTCCTCTGCATTTAACAGTGGAATTCCCGTTGCACTCTTAATGTTACCACCGTTGCTTTTAATGTCGCCAAAGGTTGTTTTGACTTTCCTGTATGCTGAGTCTGTCCTTCCGACAATCATATCTTTTTTCGATGTCTTCACATTTTTCCTGCAGCCATTTCGTCTTAGCTTCCCTGCACTTCCTATTTATTTCATTCCTCAGCGACTTGTATTTCTGTATTCCTGATTTTCCCGGAACATGTTTGTACTTCCTCCTTTCATCAATCAACTGAAGTATTTCTTCTGTTACCCATGGTTTCTTCGCAGCTACCTTCTTTGTACCTATGTTTTCCTTCCCAACTTCTGTGATGGCCCTTTTTAGAGATGTTCATTCCTCTGCAACTGTACTGCCTACTGCGCTATTCCTTATTGCTGTATCTATAGCGTTAGAGAACTTCAAACGTATCTCGTCATTCCTTAGTACTTCCGTACCCCACTTCTTTGCGTATTTATTCTTCCTGACTAATGTCTTGAACTTCAGCCTACTCTTCATCACTACTATATTGTGATATGAGTCTATATCTGCTCCTGGGTACGCCTTACAATCCAGTATCTGATTTCGGAATCTCTGTCTGACCATGATGTAATCTAATTGAAATCTTCCCGTATCTCCCGGCCTTTTCCAAGTATACCTCCTCCTCTTGTGATTCTTGAACAGGGTATTCGCTATTACTAGCTGAAACTTGTTACAGAACTCAATTAGTCTTTCTCCTCTTTCATTCCTTGTCCCAAGCCCATATTCTCCTGTAACCTTTTCTTCTACTCCTTCCCCTACAATTGCATTCCAGTCGCCCATGACTATTAGATTTTCGTCCCCCTTTACATACAGCATTACCCTTTCAATATCCTCATACACTTTCTCTATCTGTTCATCTTCAGCTTGCGACGTCGGCATGTATACCTGAACTATCGTTGTCGGTGTTGGTCTCCTGTCGATTCTGATTAGAACAACCCGGTCACTGAACTGTTCACAGTAGTACACCCTCTGCCCTACCTTCCTATTCATAACGAATCCTACACCTGTTATACCATTTTCTGCTGCTGTTGATATTACCCGATACTCATCTGACCAGAAATCCTTGTCTTCCTTCCACTTCACTTCAATGATCCCTACTATATCTAGAGTGAGCCTTTGCATTTTCCTTTCCAGATATTCTAGTTTCCCTACCACGTTCAAGCTTCTGACATTCCACGCCCCAACTCGTAGAACGCTATCCTTTTGTTGATTATTCAATCTTTTTCTCATGGTAACCTCCCCCTTGGCAGTCCCCTCCCGGAGATCCGAATGGGGGACTATTCCGGAATCTTTTGCTAATTGAGAGATCATCATGACACTTCTTCAATTACAGGCCACATGTCCTGTGGATACACGTTACGTGTCTTTAATGCAGTGGTTTCCATTGCCTTCTGCATCCTCATGTCGTTGATCATTGCTGATTCTTCCGCCTTTAGGGGCAATTTCCCACCCCTAGGACAAGAGAGTGCCCTGAACCTCTATCCGCTCCTCCGCCCTCTTTGACAAGGCCGTTGGCAGAATGAGGCTGACTTCTTATGCCAATGCTGATTATTTATCAAAATTAATTAGTGGCGGAGATCGAACCCCGGACCGAAGACGTTTTGATTGTGAATCAAAGATGCTACCACTAGACCACGATCACAACTAATGAAGTATAGGTATCCTATGAAACTCTTGAGTTCATACTGTGGTGCTGTGAAGATGAAAAAAGTAGTTTTTCACAATTATCAGCTGACAGATGGAATTTGTCAGATTCCACTAATTATGATTGCATTATTAACTGTTGATTCACAGGCGCTTTTCTGCCGCTTATTGTAACTGTTATTCGAATGTTAGAGCTGGAAGAGCAGAAACATCAAAGTTTCGCCATATGGAATGTTCGAATTCACCCTAAGCGGAATATCCATCAGGAAAGCTGACAACACAAAGCCAGGCCATGTCTGTCTTCTGGTGGATGCGCCAATGCCAGTGATCTCAATAACAATATTGTACATATACATTGCCAACTCAACCACTGGAGAAGTTCCAAAACTGTGAATCGCGTCTGGTGAATACGCTTTCAAGGTTTCTGTCCGATTAAGTCAGTAAAACACAAATAATTGCCGTAGTTATTAATTTATGACATTTAGTTTGCATTCAGTGCATCGATGTATTACAAGTAATTGCACTCTAGCCCCTAAACCTAGTTACAGAAATGCGAATAAGGCTCATTGACATATAATGAGGATCTTCCGGCCCTTGCCACCCGCAACTTTGAAATGAAGCTATAGTCACTTCCGAGGTCACTCACAGAACACATCAGCTGGTAGCCTTCCTGGCGGTATAACTGAAACTTGGCAACAGCGCAGAATATGTTTGGCAACTTTGTGACCGACGAGTTACTTCCTTGATGGCACAGAACTATCCTGCTAAATTCACTTGATATTATCGTGTCATTTCAATTTAATACTGAGTGATTTTCGCTTGAGACGTGACATAAGGATATTAGTTAATCCCTTTGAGTCCACGAATGTCGTTTCACATGGGAAATACAACTACTGTCGCCTCTTATGTTGCGGTTTATCTGCCATAGCGCTTACGGGGTCAATAAGTAAGTAGCTCACACCGCGCGTGTTCACTAGCTCGTAGGTAACGTGCTTGACTGTCAGGTGCATACTGCCTCTGTTCGCCTTTCGAGCCTTGCCGAAAGCTAGATCTGTAATTGTTTTGTAGCAGAGCTACAAGCAGGCAGGTACAAATTCAATGAGGGAATCGTAAGACAGCGCTCTAGCAAAATTCGTCTTGCTTCTTTTAGTAACCCTTAGTGACAAAGCGAAAACCTTGAGGTACTGCTAAATTCATAATGCCACGTTTTTGTTTTCTGCCGACATATTTTTTGTTGTTGTGATACATAATTTTATCTATGAACTGCCACATTTTCATAATACTTGCGAAGCAAATCATGTGAAGTAACACTTAACCGATTTGTTGGGAAGGTGGAAAAAGCACGACCCTTTCTGGATGCTCTCTGTCTCTTCCTGGATGTCGAGTAATACAACCTTCAAGTAAATGGTTACAGATGAAGAACCTAGTGGTGAATGAACTCATAGATGAGCTGAATGCGGGGGACTACTCTTGAAAAGAATAAGTAGACGATCTATTCACAGTAAGACTTAGAAAATTTGCTAGTACTGTTAAACCTATGTGCACTGAACATTGTGAAAAAGTATTTAAGGACGAGCCCCACGAAAATTGGTGTAGTATTATTTATGGGGAAGCATGTCCAAAACACATACTGAAAAATGGTTCAAATGGCTCTGAGCACTATGGGACTCAACTGCTGTGGTCATTAGTCCCCTAGAACTTAGATCTACTTAAACCTAACTATCCTAAGGACATCACACACACCCATGCCCGAGGCAGGATTCGAACCTGCGACCGTAGCAGCAGCGCGGTTACGGACTGGAGCGCCTAGAACCGCACGGCCACCGCGGCCGGCGTCATACTGAAAAATTATGTTTCTCGATGACACTTTAGAGAGGGTTGTAGTGCATCTAGAGGCATCCCTGGATGGAAAACTATTATGAACACCTCACATAAAGAATATTTTCCACTGCGAAAGATAATTTTACAAGCACTAGAAGCTGCTGTAGGGTAAACTGGGGTCTAAACCCAGTACGTACTGGAATACATCCCTGCAAAAAGACCAATTATAATTTATTGGCCTATAATATGAACAAAGTCGAACAGAAGATGGCTGCTAGGGAGTCTGTCAAAGTGCAGAGACTGGCCTGCTTTCAGACGGAATTAGCAGGATATCCACTCTTGCAATGGATATTATGCTAGACATGCCGGCCTTACACCTGTGGCTTAAAATGGAGGTAGCGGCAGGGACATAAAGGCTTGAAATTGGAAACAACTGGATATAGTTAGAATAAACGGAATCTTAAATCAGTAAGGCAATGGCTGGGGAAATGCCGACTAACTACACAATAACTTCTAGCTGTTTCAATAAACTTTGCCATGTAACAGTTGGAAGCAGGGAGCAGTGGAAAAACGAACCACAACACCGTGCAGGAGACATAATATAGTGGTTCACTGACAGGTCGAATACAGATGAAAGTACCAGGTCTGGTGTACTGCCTAGAATCTCTTTAAGGAAGATGGCCACAGTATTACACTTTTTTTTCTGTCAGCATTTGCACGGAGGAAAATTAGAGTAGACCCTACAAAAATTGTAGCATCTACTTTTATTCAGACAGCCAAGCAGCTCTGAAATCTGTATCAGCCCCTGAAACTAGATCGAAGGTCGTTGCAGAATACCATGAAGCATTTTCTTTCGGACATGTCTGAAAGAACAGACACCACACATATATCCATGTACAGGGTGTTTCAGGAGAAATAGTACATATTTTAGCAGGTGGTAGTACAGACGAAAAAAATTCCATATAAATGCGACCACTTTCTATTGAGTACAGAGATACAGCTGTTAGTACGTAACGCTAACAAACTCAAAGCAAAGGCAAATGAGGACATTCAAAGTTGAATTTCTAGAATTCACCAACCAACTTCAATGCACATTTGACTTCTCGAAACACAGTCAGTGTAGCCTTACTGAGGTCGTCTTTGCGTTCTTTTATGACGGTTGCACTATTCATAACCGAACAATCAAATCGGCTCTTGGGTTTACTTTTTATTTGTAGACTTCGCCTTTAACCATCCCCGCAGACCAAAATCCAAAGAGATAAGGTCCGAGGACCTTGAAGGCCAAGGAAAGTGCCTATATCTAATGATCCACCTTCCGGGAAATGTCAGGTTCGGATAATGTGTCACCTGACGACTAGAATGTGCAGCAGCCCCGTCGTGCTGGAGGAACGTACGCATTCTTGTAGCCAAATGAACCTGCATCTCGGTTCTTACAATAGTGCAACAGGTGCGCACTGGTTAGATGTAACTGAAGAGAGACTCCAACTCGGCTTGAGGTTAAGGGCGAATCCCAAGCGCATGGCCACGAACAATTGGGAGCGGAAACTTAATGTCATCGGAACCTTGTTGAAGGACCATGACATGCGATTGTTAGACCGACTGCAGAAAATTCACTTAATAAATACATACTTAGCAAAATATATCGTGTCGCAGCAGTCTTACCGATACTGCAGGTCACTGCACATAAAATATTAGCTGTAGCCTCTTGGTATGTGTAGAAACAAAATATCTTCAAAGTATCCCTCCACATGGCGACTTTGCAGAGGCAAAATGGAGGACTTGGAATTAAAGACGTGCTTTTAAACTAATACATGCCACTAAGGCAAGCATCACGAAACTTCTGTTCCTTTCGATAGCTCCTGTTAATGTAGCATGCCAGCCTAGATTACGTCCGAAAGCACTCTGGCGATTGTAGCTGTATAAGACTTCCACCAGCACAAACCAACACTAGAACCGTCTATGATTATATTACCACACATCGTCTTCACAAACCAATTCCGGTAAATTAACCTACCAAAAACTGGAGAAACGTCTGGAAAAATATCAACAATAAAATTCTACCAACTAGAGTCAGTGCCGTATGGTGCGACGTTGTAAACGAAACCATACCCTCAATCAAATTGAGACCATCTCCATACTGCGACAAATGTCAGCTTGTAGAAACAGTAGAGCACATCTTCTTATATGAAAATAGAATCAGAATTTGGAACTGGACTAGGAAGAAATTAGCACTATCCTCAGAACCGCAGAAAGTCATATACCGATAACTGAAGCTTTACAACCCGACTGGGAACGTTACCCGTCCGCAAAGAATAGCAGTTATTCGTGGCTTCTGGGACAGTTTGTGTTTTACTTCGTAACAAACAGAACTTAGAAGAGTACATGTTTTATATTACAGAAGAACATTTTACGCTGAAGAAGAATAACAAATATAAGGAATGGTTTCAATTTTTTTTATCTGTTACTTTCTGTGGGCTACGAAGAGGTGGACAGTTTTTTTGATTAGAAGCAGAATACTATTCTTTCACTTTTTTTTATTCCTGGAATATTCTTTTACGTTGGTTCTAAAATCAGAACTGTTCTAATTTGGCAAAACCCCTCCGGCTACGAAATTGTTTTCATTTGTGGAAAGATATAAGGCTTCCTTACAGACCTCATATGCATCCAGTGCAAAATAAATCGTGAATATATTTCTGTGTGAATGTTTGTTATGTATTTTTCCGTCACCCTTTTCACTGTTATAAGTTACGTTCTACAAGGAACGCACGTTATTGGAGGCGGAAATCTGTAATTTATTTTACCTTAATTACTAATTCAGTTTTTTTCCACAATTTAAGGGTAGACATGGGTGCAAACATGGAATACATGGGAATAATGCAGCTGCTCAGTGACAGGTATGGGGGAGGCATTGAGACCAGGCCTCGGATCTTCGACCCCTGCCTCCGTCTACCTGGTGCTGAAAGTCTTCTCAATTTTTTTTTAATAATAGTGCAGTGATCAGCATGTCTGTCTAGTAAGCAGGAGATCCAGGTTCGAAGCCCAGTCGCTCACAAATATTCATCTGCCGTCTTAGCTGTATTTCAACGCGCTGTGACAGTGTGGACGTCGGTCCTTCGATATTTAAGATGTCATTGTTTCTTGAGGCAATATAGGTGATTTGCGAACATTTGTGTTGCCATCAGTGTAACGGGGCTTCAACGGCATCCAACCCTTAGTCATTGCTCTGTGCCGGAGCTAACCCATGTCATAATATGCGAATCAGATTGTAGTTCATATTTAGTCAAATAACGAATGGTCAGTATACAAGTATGCCGGACGGTGTGGCCGGGCGGTTCTAGGCACTACAGTCTGGAACCGCGCGACCGCTACGGTCGCAGGTTCGAATCCTGTCTCGGGCATGGATGTGTTTGATGTCATTAGGTTAGTTAGGTTTAAGTAGTTCTAAGTTCTAGTGGACTGATGACCTCAGAAGTTGTCCCATAGTGCTCAGAGCCATTTGAACCATTTATGAAGTATACAAGTATTTACGAACAGTAGAAGCAGGATTGCAGCGAACTGATCCCTTAACCAAGTGCAACACAGAGTACCTGTGTAATGAGTCATTCCAGCTGCATAGCAGAGGGTTAAATTTGTTAAGTAATTCATTGTAGAATTAATGTAATACCCGCACGACAATCTCTGTAGTCATACTGTATCATTATGGAGTACTATGTTCGTTAAATCGGATTACTCAAGCTGAGGCCAAATAAAGAGAAGCGACGACGCCACAACACTATCTTTACTTAAGTAGGTAGTCAGCGCTAAATTATGTGTGCCACCGTTAACGTTACTGTAAGCAGGTTGACAGCATAACACCACCACAACTACTGACAACCTGAGCCATATCATCACGCAGTTGTAATTCGCAGTGATTACAAGTTGCTGATGTTTGTCAAGAATAGCGGAAAGCGCGTCTGAAGTTCCATTTGCATTACGCCTAGGACGGAGAGAATCCTAAATAACACTAATAGGTCACCCAGCGAAGAGAAGAGTCCACGTATTGCCTCAAGTTCTTGCAGCTCGATATTAATGCAGTTCCCGATAGTTTCACACTAACGGGTTCTTTTGGCTATCGGAATACTCATATGGGAATTATAAAAGTGTAGTTGCTAGAACGCTCAACTACCTTAATAACACCTCATTCTGG
Organism: Schistocerca serialis cubense; assembly: GCF_023864345.2. NCBI lineage: Eukaryota > Metazoa > Arthropoda > Insecta > Orthoptera > Acrididae > Schistocerca > Schistocerca serialis. Next base: position 71,880,057 of record NC_064644.1, read on the forward strand.
TTTGAATACGACTCGGAAAGCGACGTTAATTTGACGTTTCCATCCACCTCCTGGCGTCTTACTGAATGAAGTCTGAAGTGCACGCACAGTTGTGTTGCCTGCCGCATGGATTCTGTGAAGTGTTATGGCAGCTGGCAGTCATTGCTGAATACAGACATTTGCAAATATCTCCACTGCTTTAGGGGAAATAGTCTTTGTTGCATTTTTTCCATACCGTAATTAGCACAATAACGTAAGGCTTGTTCTGCTGATGAACTTGATGCCCACAAGTCCTTAAATAAGAATCTCCCAGCGGGACTAATGCATAAAAGGAGACAGACTGTTGGACAAAAGAGTGGACAGCTCCCTGCTTTTTGCGTTTCAGATAGCGTCTACGATAAGAATCTTGTGTCATATTATGCTTCACAAACTTAAACTGTTTGTTTTTTTACTTCATACTCAAATAAAATTTATGACATGAGAAGAGGAAATGAATGATATGCTTCTCAGGAACCTTAGTTTTTCATGTTTTTTTCTCACTTCATACTAAAACAAGGGGAGCGTTAATATGAGAAGAGGAAATGAAATATACACTTCACAGACATAATATTTCCTAGTGTGCTACTACTGCACTCATGGAAGCCCTGCAGTTAATTTTTGTATGTTGGATAAATTTTGATATCACCTCACATTACTTTGTGAGAAGGTTTCTGATGTGTTGGCAAATGTGCCAACACCTTGTAGATAGAGGAGGCCGAAATCTAACGCAGACGGGCGTGGATTCTGGAACAGGATAAGTAGTGAATTCTAATAAGAAAAGGATGCAGCTCCTCGAATACTTAACTTCATTCTATCCTTGTGGTACATCGCTCTTGATAATACAAATAAGACTATCTTCAGATACGGTTAATGGCGCCTTGCTAGGTCGTAGCCATGGACTTAGCTGAAGGCTATTCTAACTGTCTCTCGGCAAATAAGAGAAAGGCTTCGTTAGTGTAGTCGCTAGCAAAGTCGTCGTACAACTGGGGCGAGTGCTCTTCCGCATCTCGAGACCTGCCTTGTGGTGGCGCTCGGTCTGCGATCATACAGTGGCGACACGCGGGTCCGACATGTACTAAATGGACCGCGGCCGATTTAAGCTACCACCTAGCAAGCGTGGTGTCTGGCGGTGACACCACATTCCTCCCCCGCAAATCGGCGAACGGTCGTGTTATAAGGCTTCCGCCAGCCGTGGGGAGCTGAAGGCTATTCTAACTGTCTCTCGGCAAATGAGAGAAAGGCTTCGTTAGTGTAGTCGCTAGCAAAGTCGTACAACTGGGGCGAGTGCTCTTCCGCATCTCGAGACCTGCCTTGTGGTGGCGCTCGGTCAGCGATCATACAGTGGCGACACGGGGGTCCGACATGTACTAAATGGACCGCGGCCGATTTAAGCTACCACCTAGCAAGCGTGGTGTCTGGCGGTGACACCACATTCCTCCCCCGCAAATCGGCGAACGGTCGTGTTATAAGGCTTCCGCCAGCCATGGGGAAGACCCCATGTTGACGTATGCGATGAGGTGGGGAGCCTAACAACAGGCGAGGCTGTGCCACCTGCACCCGGCCATTCGGTCCGAGGGGAGCTAGGAAACGCCTGAAAACTTAGTCCAGGGTGCACGTCAACATGCGGTGTATGCGCCCGTAAAGAGACAGGAGCGGCCGAAGGATCGGCCTCCATTGCGTCGGGGTACCCGACCCGCGAAGACGCCATGTGGTCCGGAGCGGGCAAGAGGTCCATGGCGGAGGACGGCTGGTCACGGGAAGCGATCGGCGGCGCGTGACCCAGGGAGGCGCTTGGCGGCTGCAGCGAAGCGTCGAATGCGGGCGGCGCCTGCGGGAGAACAGGCGGCGGCGGCGGCGGCGGCTGCGGCGGCGCGTCGCCATGGGGCAAAATGGAAGGCATCGTCGGTAACACCTGGGGATGAGGCGAGCCAGTAGATGGGTCCCCAGGGCACTGACCGGACGGGACCGTCGCTGAAAGCAGACGGACAGCGGCAGAACCCGTGCGACGACAGAGGCGAAGCTGATTGAGATGCCGACGCACCTCACCAGAGGCCCCCAAAACCAAATACATCGCGCGGCCGAGGCAGCGAAGAATGCGCTCTGCGAGCCAACGCCGTGAACCTCGATAGTTGCGATAAAACACAACGTCGCCTGGAGCAAAAGCAGGAGTCTGCCGCTGCACAGGAACCTGATGCGGCGATTGCAGCAAAGACATCAAGGTTCGATGAGGACGACTGTGGAGCAACTCAGCCGGCGAGCGACCATCTCGGGGCTGAGAGCGATACGAAGACAAAAAGAGCGACAATTCGTCCTCCCGAGAATGCGATTCTTTCAACTTCAACATCTGTGACTTGAAAAGTCCGGACCAATCGTTCAGCGGCACCGTTTGACTGAGGCGAAAACGGCGCGGAAGTCAGATGTTGAATACCATTGGCCTGGCAGAATGACTGAAATTCTGCGGACATGAATTGTGGGCCATTGTCGGAAACAATAGTCTGCGGAAGACCTTCAATGCAAAAGATAGCAGACAACGCTTGGATGGTGGCAGTTGACGTCGTGGAAGACATCCGGACAACAAAAGGAAAATTACTGAAGGCATCCACCAGAACCAACCATCTAGCAATCCAGAATGGACCACCAGAATCGATGTGTAAGCGATGCCAAGGGGAAGTGGCTTTTGGCCAAGCAAAGACTTTCCGCTGCGGTGCGGATTGTTGTTCGGCACACGCCATGCAAGAAGAACACATATTCGTAATCGCAGCATCGATTCCGAACCAAGTACAGTGCTGACGAGCAAGTTGTTTCGTTCGCACTATACCCCACTGTCCTTGGTGAAGAAGCCGTAAGACAGAGGACTGTAACGAACGTGGGACCACGACTCTGGACTGATCATTATCAGAACGCAACAACAAAACACCACGTCGTACAAAAAGTCTCTCCTTGCGAGCAAAAAATCGGCGAACCAACGGATCCTCGATCCGAGACATTGACAAAGGCCATTGCGTAGCAACAAAACGCAAAACGGTAGCAAGGACAGGGTCAGCAGCTGTGGCTGCAGCTACACGACGAAAATCAATCGGAAACGATTCGACCACTTCATCGGTTTCCGAATCAATGAACATGCAAGCAAGTTCGGACGAATCGAATGGTTTATCCTCAGCAACAGGCAAACGGGACAACGCATCGGCGTTTCCGTGCTTAGCAGTGGACCGATACAAGATATCGTAGCGGTACTGCGAGAGGAAAATAGACCAGCGAATGAATTTCTGCGCTGTACGCGGAGGTACAGGCTTGTTCGGATGGAAAAGCGACGTCAAAGGTTTGTGGTCTGTGATGATGGTAAAGTGACGACCATACAAGAAATCATGGAACTTTGTAACACCAAAGACGAGAGCCAAAGCTTCTTTCTCTATCTGTGAGTACTTTCTTTGCGCAGACGAGAGCAATTGTGACGCAAAGGCAATAGGGCGATCATGCGAGCCAACTTTGTGCGCAAGCACAGCACCGATCCCGAAATCCGATGCATCTACCATCAACAAAAGGGGTTTCTGGGGATCGAATGGCGTAAGACAAGTATTTGAAAGCAACGCCGATTTCAACTGACGAAAGGCGCGTTCGCATTCCGTCGTCCAGACGAACGGAACACCCTTACGGCGTAAGCTATGAAGCGGAGCTGAAATAGAAGAGGCATTGCGCAGAAAGCGATGATAATAGTTAATTTTACCCAACACACTCTGCAGCTGCTTCACATCTTGTGGGGAAGGCAAATCTTGTATGGCACGGAGGTGCTCTGGACTCGGATGTATGCCTTGGGCATTGATGACATGTCCCAGGTATGGTAAGTCACGAGCAAAAAACACACATTTGTCCTTCCGCAAGCGAAGACCGTTTTGTCGCAATACCTGAAATAATGTTCGTAGGTGTGCTAAATGCTCGTTGGCCGTCTTCCCGGAGATCACAATATCGTCCAGATAGTTCGCAGCAGTAGGGACCGACGCACAAACAGTTTGTAAATATTGCTGAAACAATGCAGGGGCGGATGCACACCCGAATGGCAGTCTTTTGAAGCGGTACAAACCAAGATGCGTGTTAACCACCAAGACGCGCTGGGATTCGGCGTCCACTGGGATTTGCAAGTACGCATCTGCTAGGTCCAACTTGGAGAAGTATTTACCCGGTCACAGTTTATCAAAAAGATCTTCCGGGCGGGGTAAGGGAAAAGTTGCAGTCACTAGTTGTGGATTCACTGTTGCCTTGAAGTCCACGCAAAGTCTCAGTTTTCCGGCAGGTTTTGGCAAAATTACTAAGGGTGAGGCCCAGAGAGAAGCTTGCACACGTTCAATTACACCTTGTGATTCTAGATCGTTTAATGTTCTGGCGACCTCATCACGCAATGCGTGGGGAACATTGCGCGCTCGGAAAAATTTCGGTTGCGCGTTTACTTTCAGTTCCAAATGTGCTTCATAGTTTTTAGCGCAACCTAAGCCCGGTGCAAAAATGTCTGCAAATTCTTCACACAGACGAGAAACACTGTCTGAAGGCACAGTCTGATTCACTGATAGGACCTGATTTACTATAGACATGTTAAACAACTGAAATAAATCTAAGCCAAACAAGTTCACTGCAGTAGACGAACGAAGAACGTAAAATGACACAAGTTTTGTTTGTCCCTTGTATGTTGCAAGAAGGCTGCACTGTCCTAACACAGAAATTTTCTGTCCTGAATAACTTTTTAACTGAACATTTGCGGCACGCAACGGAGGTTTGCCCAGTTGTTTGTACGTGTCGTGACTGAGCAGTGAAACTGCAGCTCCGGTATCGAGCTGGAATGGTATGACCTTGCCATTAAAGTCCAATTCTACAAAAAGTTTATTGTCCTGCTGACGACAAGAGCGACTGTCTCGTGCAATTTGAACTGATACAGGCACAGGATCACTTGCTAATTGACGAGATTTCCGGCGACGTCGACTCACACGTTTTGCGGGACGAACACAGTCACTGTTAGAGACAGTGGCACTGGACGAAGTGGAATTAACTACATGAATGTCCATGGGCGAAGGTCCACGAGCCTGACTGTCCTTGGTTCGATTCCGGCGCGAAGCAAAAGGCCTGGAATGATTATGATTGTCTGATCTGTGCTTTTTCTGGCAAACACTTTGAACATGCCCTTTCTTATTACAGTAAAAACAAATAGCTTGGCGTGACGGGCAATTTTCACGCGAATGTCTAGTATCACACCGCGGGCATGTTTTCACTGCATTTGTGTGCTGGCGCGGCACACCTGGTTTAGAGCGTGGCGGCAGCTGTGAGACGTGCGAGAGGGCAGTTGACCAGGCCGCGCTGCGCGCCCGACGGGCCGGTTAATGTTACACACTGCTGGCGAAGTTTCAAAAGATTCCTGAGCTCAGTCAAGTGTGTCTTGTCTATCCAATATGTCTGTCACTTGTTGAAGGGAGGGATTAACTAGTTTCAAAATTTGCTCCCGTATGCGAACATCAGAAACGTTCTGTGCAATTGCATCACGCACCATAGTATCTGAATAAGGAAGGCCACAGTCACATTCAAACGCACAATCCCTAGTAAGGCCTTGCAAAGTTGCAACCCACTCCCGATTAGTTTGACAGGCCGTACGTTTTGTACGAAAGAACGTATACCTCTTTGCAACTACATTAACTGTTTCTTTGAAATAGGCGTCCAATCCCGACAAAATTTCTTCGTAGGACAGAGTTGCTACGTCGCGTCGGGGAAACAATTTCACTATCACACGGTACGTTTGCACCCCTACACACGACAATAAATGAGGCTGCCGCTCGTTACCTTGAATTCTGTAGGCGGCGAGATGAAATCCAAACTGGCGGGACCACTCGGTCCACGATTCCACGTCTGGGACGTAGGGCCTAAAAGGCGGTGCAACTGCATGTTGTGGTTGCGGTAGCGGTGAAGCGGCGGCTGCCGCATCGGTTTGAAGGGCACGTTGACCCTGGACGAGCTGTCCAAGGGCATCCAATAACGCCTGCGTCTGCTGATTCTGCAAGCGATAAAATTCGGACAGTACATCTGGCGAAGCCATGACACAAATAAACCAGAGCAAGTTACTATCAAAATGACTGCAACGTGCGCGCGTCACCAATACTCGGCGCCAATGATGTGTTGGTAAATGTGCTAACACCTTGTAGATAGAGGAGGCCGAAATCTAACGCAGACGGGCGTGGATTCTGGAACAGGATAAGTAGTGAATTCTAATAAGAAAAGGATGCAGCTCCTCGAATATTTAACTTTATTCTATCCTTGTGGTACATCGCTCTTGATAATACAAATAAGACTATCTTCAGATACGGTTAATGGCGCCTTGCTAGGTCGTAGCCATGGACTTAGCTGAAGGCTATTCTGTCTCTCGGCAAATGAGAGAAAGGCTTCGTTAGTGTAGTCGCTAGCAAAGTCGTCGTACAACTGGGGCGAGTGCTCTTCCGCATCTCGAGACCTGCCTTGTGATGGCGCTCGGTCTGCGATCATACAGTGGCGACACGCGGGTCCGACATGTACTAAATGGACCGCGGCCGATTTAAGCTACCACCTAGCAAGCGTGGTGGTTGGCGGTGACACCACAGTTTCTATTTTCTTGGGATTCAAATAGAGTGGACATTTCATCAGTGGTTAATATTCTGATGACTAATGACATGATACCCGTTGCAATTGCTCCATGGCACCTATGAGTAGAGTCTCACGTTGGTTACTATAAGAACACGCAGGCAGTGATATCCGCTCACTGCAGTCAGAGCCAAGGTGATTTCTTTCTGTTTATGGCGAAGCGTCTGCTGCAGTGTCCACGCTCAACCAACATAAACAAATCGCGGCGCCATTGGGCACTGCTAATCGCTGCACTTGTCGCGAGCCTCGACAACAAGAGCGCACTGTCTCTGCTAACGATATACATCTTACTTAACGTAATTTAATATGCAGGTCGTGGGTTGGGTAAAAATTCAGTTTGTAACTTCCCATCGCATTAAAATACTTTACAGTCATATTTGATGCAACATTTATTGTAGGTTGTCTCTCTAATGTTAATAGTATTGACTCAGATCGTGCGTGAACACGAAAACACACACACACACACACACACACACACACACACACAAAGTCATTGATTCCAGTGAGAGTGACAACTACTGTGTGTTGAACAACACATGCACCAGTCAATTCCTCAGTTGGCGTCGAGTGGATGAGATTTTTCAATTACCTTGCATTGCAAGAATTGTAAGGGGGAGACTGAATGTTAATGGACTTGTATCTAAAGAGCTGCGACAAAGCAAAGCTTGACCGACTATCAGATAATTGTCCACATGGGTTTTGTGGACGAGTATACTTTTAGTAACCAACCCACCCACGATCATTAAATAAGATTTCTCGAAGGCGTAGGGGCATTGTTTTCATTAAGGCGTCGACAGTGTAGCGTGATGGTTTACTTCCCACCATACGTTTTCTATATTCGTCCAAAGACCGCTTGCATTTGTAGGTCCACATGGCAATGACCTTGTTACCTCTGCCCACATATTCTCTATCTGGTTGATGTTCGGTGATCGTGGAACAAACGGCAACAGCTTTATCCTCTCTTTGCCCTGAAACCAATCTCGCACTGCTCTGCTATGACGGACGGGGCTCTGCTCCTGTAAATAAACTGTTATCTCGTTCGTTCATATATTTATATTTAAATAAAATAGTAGTAATAAGCACATTGCGTTATTATTTTTCACAGTGTTTAAGAATTCAGGCCCTGTCATAAATAAGTGATCTAGATTCAACCGTCCGATTAAGAATGTGGTTTACCCAGTCTATCAAATGATGAGAGTCGTATTCAGATATCCACATTAGAACGATCTGGTATCGAAATGAAATTACAGAAATCGGATAATTTGAACGTCTGTATTGCAACAATGCTGCGCACATAAATTCCTGTGATGGAGTAACAGGTAGCAACTGCCCAAGAAAAAGTGAGAAATATGTCTACTAGCAGCAATGTAACGTAATTATAACCTATATTTATGTGATGGAAATACTGATTCGAACAATGTACATCTATTTCAGTGGTGGGAAGATGCACCACATCGGATTTGCTGATGACATAATGACAATAATAATAATAATAATAATAATAATAATAATCCTGTGGGGCCGATAGGGGAAACCCTCCCCCATATGGGTGGTACCGAGGAAATCAAATACTTGGGATGAACCCAATACTAACACAATCCTCAACGACTACTAAATCCGTTGAACTCAAAATCCACGCACGTCTGAGTGAAAACCACCGCTACTCTGGTCACCGTCTGTTAGCTCAATGAGCTCGGCTGAAAATATTTGCTTCCAAAGGCTTCAACACCCTCTGGTCCTGTACGGTCCTGGAATCACCCAAGCCAAACCAATGAAACACAAGAAAATATGAACTGTGCAAAATGTCGACAGGCGGCAGTTGGAATTTCGGATTCTGGGGACGTCAGGTTAGCACGGCAGAGAATATCGAAGATCTCTGGTAAATTTCCCTACAAGCAGAAAACATGCATTTAAAAACTAAACATCGGTACATTGACCCAAGCACGAAAACTAAATAATCTCACAAAAGAAATCGACCAACAAACAATTATCATCCTTGCTCTCCACAAACCTCGACTCACTGACAGTGAAACCTTGCATTACGGAAACCATTGCATCTTCAAGAGCAAAATACAACAAAAGGTAGCGAAAGGCGTACCAACCTTCGGCATTGCTTTTCTCGAACACAGATCTATCATCAACTCTGTCAAAGAAATCACACTCATCAACAATCGACTTATGACTATGCTTATTCGGAGCCCCAGTAAAAAATAAACACTCATCAATGCACGTGGCCCCACCAACACCGAAAATAAGAAAAACACCAAAAATGTCGAAAAATTCTGAAACACATTCGAAAATACTATGAGCAAAAGTCACCAAGATGACGTGAAAATACTAAAGGGAGACTTCAACTCTCTCTTTGGGAGAGAAAAAACCTGTAGAAAAATCATTGGTACAAATGCAACACACCGAAACGCTTAGACCAACGGCACACGTCTGACTGACATTTGCCAACAATTCAACCACAAAAGGATGTCTTCCCACTTTAGGAAAAAAGCATTTCTCAGGTAACATGCTTGGCTAAAAGGTGCAAGCTGCTTTCGTTCGCCTTTCTAGACTCGCTGAAAGCCAGATTTTTTATTCTTTTCTAGTAGAACTACAAGCAGGCAGATACAAACACAGTAAGGGAATCGTACGACAGCGCTCGAGCAAATTTTGTCTTGGTACTTCCAGTACCCCTTACTGTCAGAGCGAAAATCTTTTGGTATTGCCAATTTCATAATGCCACTTTTGTTTTCTGCCGACATATTTTTTGTTGTTGTGAATACATAATTTTATCTATGGAATGTCACATTTTCATAATACTTGCGAATGATACCAGGAAATGAAGTAAATACAGATCTTTTCGAAGTCAAAAGTCGGTAATATCCTACTAATTCGTGTTAAAATAGGATCAATCGTCTTACAGACACTTAATGCTTCGCTTCAGTATGGAACCGCGAGACCACTACGGAGGCAGGTTCGAATACTGCCTCGGGCATGGATGTGTGTGATGTCTTTAGGTTAGTTAGATTTAACTAGTTCTAAGTTCTAGGGGACTGATGACTTCAGAAGTTAAGTCCCATAGTGCTTCGAGACTTCGAACCATTTTAGAACTTGATGCTTTATTAAGATATACTGCCGTCGTGATGTTTCTGTAGTAAGCTGAATTTAATTTATATTAGCAAAGTGAATATTTTATTTGCATTTTTCATTAGTTTACTAAACCCAACAGTAATCATCCAAGAGAAATTAATCAACAGCTGAATTTTCTTTCACGATATCTACAACAATCTGACAATGCAACAGTTGTTTACTAATTCTATGCCCGTAGAAACCTACTTGTTTTAACGATGTTATTAAACCATAGTAGTTTTATGACTATTTTCGTCTAGAAATGAATTGCCTTGACGGTTGATCGATCAAGAGCGGGAAAAGTAATCTTTTACGAATATATGACGAGAGGGATAAGTGCTTGAGAGAGGACTTCCCTATCAATACAAGTGTCTGAGACACGACTTTCCTATCAATCTCCTGGATAATTTTGTTTCTAAAATCAACAGAGTGAGTTATCATGCAGTAGCACAGGTGATGTAGTTTTGTTGCTCGACTTTCTTCCCCTGCGACCGAATGGTGTCTCAGTTGTTGACAACAAATTCCAGCTGTGTTGCACACACCCCTTGGGGCGGAATTCGTAGTCCAAAACACACTTATGGAGCTATCAAATGCAAAATATTATGTTCACACTACACTTTACTCTAGTCTACGTCTTTTGGTGGGGCTCAGCCTTTCATTTCTTCTTAGGAAGTTAACGGTAAAGGCATCATAACTCGTCACCAGTAACAGTACAGCATAGGAATGCTCAATGAGCGACCTGATGACGTTCAATGATAGTCACTCCGTTGATTTTTGTTGTTTCGAATTAGAGCATACACCAGACTTCTGAACTTCGCCTGTTGAATGCAAATGTCGCATGATGGTAAAATGGTTATCCGTCACGTATATCAGTAGTCGAGACTTCCTTAATGTGGAAAACCATTCATGCCAGAACGATCTTTGTTGATACAAGAATATCTTTTTCTCGCGTATTTTTGCCAAAAGCACTCACTCCACACACAGTTCAAATCTTTCTAGCTGCCTCCTCTACATTCACCCCTCTGTTACAACAAAGTAAATGTTGTGTTGCAGATGTTACACCTTTTTCCACTCGCGACTCAATTTTACAATGCTTAACTGTAGTTCACGATTTTCAAGTACGTAAAATCCAATGCTTAACTGCAAGATGATAACTAGAACTTCATATTCGAAAATGGCATTGATACACACACTGACAGCGTGGCGCCGCCTTCACATGGGCAGCGCCGGATTTCAGGCGGCGGGTGGCGTCTGGCCGGTAGCCGCTGCAGCGCGAGGAAATGGTCGAGCGTAAGCTGTTATGATCACGACGCAGCCACAAGCCGTCCTGCGGAATTGTTTCTGGAATACTTGTTATTGCGGGTGGGTAGAATGTTAAGCGAATTGTCTTCGATGTTCAATCAGACTCATAACTTTAGACCGAATTGTGGTAAAAAAAAATAAAAACAGTTGTACACGAACATGCGACTGTAAGTTTAGAATGCACGACGGTTACCGCAAGACCACGGGCTCACTCCACCCGTATAAACTCGGAAGTAGACAACACTTCCTCCTAACACTTCCCCATCTTACGGTGTTGCTAGATTGTGCAGATGGCCGGACTTAGAGTTGTCAGGGGCGGTCAGTTTTATTGGCCACCTTAAGTGAACGACTCGGACTTAGTCTCTGTGGAGGCCGGCTGGCGGTCAGTTTTTATGTCTAAGACTGTATATAGCTTACGTGAAGGCAGTATTATAGAAATGAAAGAGAAATTACACGAAGATGAGATGGAAGATATGGTGTTATCAACAGAAATAAAACGAGCGTTCTACGGTACGGAGGGTAGACTATCAGATCCCTTAATCGCACAAGTATGGTAGAAAATTTAAAAAGGGCAATGGATTAGTTAAAGTTAGATATAGTGAGAATTAATGAAGCTCCGTGGTAGGAGGAAGAGGATTTCTGGCCAGGTGAATACAGGTTTATAAATATAAAATCAAGTGGGAGTAATGCAGGTGTAGGTTTAATACCGAACAAGGAAATAGGAATGCGGATAAGCTACTAAACAGCATAATGAACACTTCATTGTAGCCAAGATATACACGCAGTCCACACCCACCACATTAGTAAAGGTTTATAAGTCAACTATCTCCGCAGATGATGAAGACATTGAAGGAATGTATGATGAGATGAAACAAATTATTTAGATAGTTAAGAGATACAAAAATTTAGTAGTGATGGGGACTGAAATTCGATAATAGGAAAAGGTAGAGAAGGAAAAGTAGTAAGTGAATATGGACTGGGGGAAAGAAATGAAACACGAAGCCGCCTGGTAGAATTTTGCGCAGTGCATAATTTAATAACCGCTGACACTTGGTTTAAGAATCAAGAAAGAAGGCTGTGTGGTCAGAACACACCTGGAGACAGCGGAAGTTTTTAGATTGATTATATAATGGTAAAGCCTTGATTTCGGAACCAGATTTTAAACTGCAAGACATTTCCAGGGGTAGATGTGGACTCAGACCACCATTTATGAACTGTAGACTGAAACTGAAGAAATTGCAAGAAGATAGGAAATTAAGAAGATGAGACTTGGGTAAACTGAGAGAACTACAGTCTGTTAAGAGTTTTGAGGGAGCAAATGCGTACCTTCGAGAGATGAGATAGTTACGGCGGCAGAGGATCGAATAGGTAAAAAGACGAGGACTAGAAGAAATCCTTGGGTAACTAAAGAGATACTGAATTTAGTTGATCAAAGCACATAATATAAAAATGCAGTACCTGAAGCAGGCGAAAGGGAACACAAATCTTTAAAAATTGGGATGGGCAATAAGAACAAAATGGCTAAGCAGGAACGGCTAGGGGACAAATGTAAGGATAGGGAATCATATATCACTAGGGGAAAGATAGTTAAAGCCTACACAAAATTAATGAGGCTTTTGGAGAAAAGGAATACCAAGAGCTCAGATGGAAAACCAGTCTTAAGCAAACAAAGGAAACCTTAAATTTTGAAGGAGTATATAGGGGGTCTATGCAAGGCAGAAGTACTTGAGGACAGTATTCCAGAAATGGATGAGAAATTAGAAAAATATGAGATGGGAGATATGATACTGCGAAAATAATTTGACAGAGCACTGAAAGACCTAAGTCGAAACAACGCCCCAGAGTTAACGACATTCTGTTAGAACTTCTGATAGCCTTGGGAGAGCCAGTCATAACAAAACTCTTCTGTCTCGTGAAGCAGGCGAAATACCCTCAGATTTCAAAAAGAATATAATAATTCCAATTCCAAAGAAAGCAGATGCTGAAAGTTGTGAATGTTTGCGAACTATTATTTTAATAAGTCATGGTTGTAAAATACTAACACGAATTCTTCACAGAAGAATGGAAAAATGGTAGAAGCCGACGTCGGGAATACCAGTTTGGATTCCGGAGAAATAAAGCAGCATGCGAGGCAATACTGATGCTACGACTTCTCGTAGAAGGTAAGTTAAGGAAAGGAAAACCTACGTTTCTAGCATTTTTAGACTTAGAGAATGCTTTTGAAAATGTTGACTGGAATACTCTCTTTGACATTCTGACGGTTGCAGTAGTAAAATAAAGGGAATGAAAAGCCATTTACAACCTGTATAGTAACTAGTTATGAGAGTCGTCGGACATGAAAAGGAAGCAGTGGTTGAGAAGGGCGTGAGACAAGCACTAAAGGAATCAAAAGAAAAAATTGGAGTGGGAATTAAAGTTCAGGGAGAAGGAATAAAAACGTTTAGGTTTGCTGATACCATTGTAATCCTGTCAGAGACAGGAAAGTACTAGGAAGAGCAGCTGAACGGAATAGGTTGGGTCGTGAAAGGAGGATATAAGACGAACATCAACAAAACAAAACTAAGAATAATTTAACGGAGTCGAATTAAATCAGGTGATGATGAGGGAATTAGATTAAGAAACGAGACAACTAAAGTAGTAGATGAGTTTTGATATATGGGTGGCAAAATAACTGATGATGGTCGCAGTAGACAAGATATAAAATGTAGACTGATATTGGCAAGAAAGACGCTTCTGAAGAAGAGACATTTTGTAACAGCGAGTGTAGATTTAGGACAAAAGAAGCCTTTGATATTTGTGCTGTAGAAGAATGCTGAAAATTAGATGAGTAGGTCACTAAACTAATGAGGAGGTACTTAATAGAATTGGGGACCTGACTAGAAGAAGGTATCGGATGGCAGGAAACATTCTGAGACATCAAGCGATCATCATTTTAGTGCTGAAGGGAAGCTCGGTGGAGGGGTGAGTGGTGTATGGGGGGAGGGGAGGGGGAAAATCGTAGAGGGGGACCGAGATGAATACAGCAAGCATATTCAGTAGGATGTAGTTTGCAGTATTTACTCGGAGATGAAGAGGCTTGCACTGTATAGAGTAGCGTCAAACCAGTCTTAGGGCTGGAGAGCACAACAACAACAACATTTGAAAATTAATCTCCGCAAATGTTAACTCATTACCACCAAAATTGGAGATAACGAAATAGAACAAATGGAAATGAGCGTCTGGCGTCATTGGCTGGGAGGCCCCTTTCAGGGCAGGACCGGCCGCCATGATGCAGGTCTTACTACATTCGACGCCACATTGGGCGACCTGCGAGCCGGCTGGGGATGAAACGATGATGAAGACAGCACAACACCCAGTCCCTGAGCGGAGAAAATCCCCGACCCAGCAGGGAATCGAACACGGGTGCCTTAGGACGGCAGTCCGTCTCGCTGATCATTCAGCTTTCGGGGCGGACAATAGAACAAATGAAGGAATTCTGCAGCCCTGGAAGCAAAAACACATGACGCCTGAAGGAAGGAGCACATAAAAAGCAGACAGGCACAGGTTAAAGTGTATTCCTGTCCATAATAATTCACTACGTGCGGTAAGAAAGCTAACCTATGTATGAAGTATGGCACTATTTTGCCTGTGTTTCTTAGACTGACACTAATTTCTGCGGTTTGGCGTTAACTCCCTGGCGGATGAAGAATTCACCTCCTCACGCAGAGGGCTGACAGATCTTTAAGCAGAGCGTTGATGCTGCTGGTCGCCAACTGATAGAAATTTGGCTGCAAGTCGGGAGCGAGCATGTTTGTGTGGGGCCACCAGCACGCATGGCTGTTATTGTGGGCCTACTAAACTGAGCAGACTTGAGGTGATCGAACCTGTTGCTTATAAATATTGGCTGCTGTGTATCATTGTCCCTCGGATGTCAGACACACAGAGTTATACTGTATTCATGATGTGTGTATGCTAGCTGTTCCAAGTGCTATTATATTCTTAACAGGTAATTTAATGTGGTGTACGCCAAGACCCCAAGGTGGGCATTATGTAACAACTCCCGCAGACAGTGTGTTAACAACTGATGATGCGAGATGGCTGCCCACAGTGTATTATGTCTGTGTATTGTATATTGAATTGGGGACCGAGAAACTACAGAGAGGCTTCGTTCCGACTAGCCTAAGGTGATCCACACCCCACAACAGGTCACAGCAGCCCACCCATCCCACCGCCGCCCCACACCGAACCCAGGGTTATTGTGCGGTTCGGCCCACAGTGGACCCCTCCCCCCCCCCCTCCTCCCTCGCCCCGGAAAGGTCTTATGTCTCATACCAGACGAGTGTAAACCCTGTAACACCTAATGTTTGCAGGCCGGAGTGGCCGAGTGGTTCTAGGCGCTACAGTCTGGAACAGCGCGACCGCTACGGTCGCAGGTTCGAATCCTGCCCCGGGCATGGATGTGTGTGATGTCCTTAGGTTAGTTAGGTTTAAGTAGTTCTAAGTTATAGGGGACTGACGACCTCAGAAGTTAAGTCCCATAGTGCTCAGAGCCATTTGAACCATTTGAACCCAAATGTTTGCCTGTTGGAGTAATGATGGTGTACGCATACACGGAGACACTGTTTGCACAGGAATCGCCGACATAATGTAACTGAGGTGGAATATGGAATAAGGGGTACCACCCCGCATTCACCGAGGCAGATGGAAAACCGCCTTAAAAACCATCCACAGGCTGGCCGGCACACCGGACCTCGACACAAATCCGCCAGGGACCGCCACGCCTTCCTGCTCGGGAAGCAGCGTTTTAGACCGCTTTTTTTTTTCAATCCCCTAGAACTTAGAACTACTTAAACCTAACTAACCTTTTTTTTTCCGCTACGGGGACAGGTTAAAATTTGGCCCCCAACAGGGACTTAAACCCGGCATCTCCTGCTCGCATGGCACCATTTTTTTTTTTTTTTTTGGTGTAACAGTAACAAACATAAACTACTTCTAGCATTTTTTTTTAAATATATAAGACAATGACTTTATAAAATAAAATTCTTCTGGGAAACGTAAATAAGTGGACTTTTTTTCCATAATAGTGAAAAAAAGAAAATAAAATATCCTGCTTCTGTCAGTACAAAACAATAACGTTCTACGTTCCTCTTTTAGGCGCGTACCTCCCTAATCCCGTCATACCTCGCGTTGGTGTCGGGTACGTCTTCACGTGTGTTGTGGATCCTCTCCACTGTCCTGGTCCGTTCTTGTTCTGATACTTATAAACAATAATTACATTCTCCTACCCGGGACACCCCAACTGGGTGGGGGATCAAGCAAGGCACTCCCTAAAAAATTTGCGTAATATGTTCGATACCTCGGATGTCTCATAAGCTGTGAGTGATGTTCCTGTAGTAAGGCCCAAAAGTCAAGCACATTCTTACTGCCGTCTCGGAAAAGATAACGCACAGTCAAACCTCGAATCCAAGTCACTGCGTTTGTCTTCGTTCGGGGATAATATGTCCTATCTGGGAGAAGTAGTGTGCGTGGTTCTATTGTTTGCGGCCCCACCCGAAGGAGGAAGGCGATCATTTTTTTGACCAAACACCATACGTCCGCCGAAGGACCGCATATCAGGCGATGCTCCTCAGTGTCTATAACATTGCACCGCGGACACAGTGGCTCGTCCGCCATATGAATTGTATGCCGGCTTGTCGGGTACGCATGCATTATGTTTACTGTATAGGATACAAATTTTGTGCCAATTGTGTGTTATCAATTGGGCAATCGGTAGGTAGACGTTTTTATGTGGTATGATTAACAATGCTGTTATATGGTCGTGTGCACCATGAGCCGCTTATGTTACTGATAGAACAAGACATGGTAGTTTTCTGTTTCTAGAACTGAACTGATCAGGTTAGGTTCTGTGGTATTTCTTGTATGTGCGGTTGTGGACTGAGGTTTGTGTACCAAGGTGCATATTTAGGCCAGCTTTCAAATGGCAGACACTCATGGTCTTCCAAAAGGCAGGTTCTCAGTTTATACAGCATTTTTGGTAAACTTCTGATCTTTTAGACTCGATGTATTTCTGAAGCTGCCTCGCACTGGCTTGTTTTCTTAAGCTGTTGTTTTAATTACGTTTTAAATTCATTTATATTTTATTTAATGTTGATAATATTTTATTTCGGAAGCATTTCGATTACGAGTATAGTGGTTGTAGCCGGTTGTTCTGGTGCAGTATTAATTATGATGCAAAATAAAATTAAACTTTATTTAATATGAATATTTATTAATAATTTATTGCTGTATTAGTATCTGACATGGGAAACATTCTCTTCGTGAATCAGGTAAATGCAGCCGGTTGGTCTGATCGAATTGTCTTTGTATGATCTGTGATGCTCTTTATTCGCGTTATATACTGGTAAACCAAACTCATTCAATCGGTTCGACGCTTTAATCGCAAGGGTTCAACTGCATGTGCCATCTGAGATAAAGACGTTGCCACAGGACAGGAATTTGTGGCGGGCCACATCAAATCAATAAGAACACTGATGACTCAAAAAGAATTTAGCCTTTTACCATACCGATTTCGTTTATTTTTAAATAAACTGTACACCTTTTTCTGTGCCGTCGTAAAGAGTCTTCAAGTCGACAGAACGTGTGCCGAATTTGATCAAATAGTGAGAAGATAATAGCGCAGTGGGAGAAGAGGCCCTTAGAACTCTGTTATGTTTATCCAGAACGAATTTATAACATGTTCCGAAGCTCAAAGTCAAGATTATGAGTACTCGTTATGACACACATAATAATACAGACACAAATCTTACCTGACTTAAGTGTTTGCGTAACTTTGGTACACCAGAGCAGACGTTTATGAGATGTCTTCTCTCAATGACGACAAGGTGGGGCAGTCGTTAGCACATTGGTCATGACTTCGGCAGAACGGGTTGAAATTTCCCCTCGGCCGATCAGTTTCACGTCTTCCATGACAACGGGTTGAAACTTCCCCTCGGCCGATCAGGTACACGTCTTCCATGACTTACCTACATCACCAAAGGCAAATGCAAGGAAGCTTCCTTTGTAAGGTCACGTCCCAGTTCCTTCTTCATGCTTCCCCAATCCGGGCTTCTGCAGCGTCTCTAATACCACCTTTTCAAAAGGAAGTTAAAGCCACACTCTCCCTTCCTTATCTTCCTCCCTTTCTATCCTTACTAAGGAACAGCGGTACTGTTACCTTGTTACTATTTTATGAAGTTCCGCACATGTTATGTCGTTTTGATGTCCCCTCCGAAAGCTCTCTCCAGTGCTGAAGAAAGTACATAATTCCATTTAACAAAATATTTATCACAATTCGGCTGCTGTAAACGTTACAATTATTTGTATAGGTCAAAAATCAGCCTCACTATGCGCTTTAAATTAGCAACAATCGATACACTCTCATCAGAGATAGATGCCGCCTACAAGAAAACTAAAGAGCCCTTTGAAAAAAGAGAACCTCTGTAGGCAGAAATGGAAGAGAAATTAGAAAATCAGATGGGAGATATAATACAGCGGGAAGAATCAGACAGAGCACTGAAACACCTAAGACTAGAAAACGTCCTGGGAGCAGACACATTCCGTTAGAACTACTGCTAGCCTTAAAAGAGCCAACCCTGACAAAACTCTTGCATCTGTTATGCAAGATGTATGAGACAGGCGAAATACCCTCAGGCTTCAAGAAGAGTATATAGATTCAGTTTCAAAGAAATCAAGTGTTGACAATTGTGCAAATTACCGCATTATCAGTTTCACAAGTCACGGTTGCAAAATAGTAACACGAATTCTTTACAGATGAATCGAAAAATTTGTAGAATCTGACCTCGGGGGAGATTAGTTTTGATTCCAGAAAAATGTAGGAACAATCGAGGCAGTACTGACCCTACAGGTTTACACGTGGTTAAGGAAAAGCAAACATATGTTTATAGCATTTGTAGACTCAGAGAAAGCTTGCGATAACGTTGACTGGAATATTCTCCTAAAATTCGGGAGTAGCAGGGGTAAAATACAGGGCGCCGAAAGGGTATTTACAACCTGTTTAGTAACCAGACGGCAGATAAAAGTGTCGAACAACATGAAAGGGAAGCAGTGGTTGAGAAAGAAGTGAGACAGGGTTGCAATCTATCCCCGATGTTATTCAATCTGCACATTGAGCAAGCAGTAAAGTAAACAACAGAAAAATTGGAGTAGGAGTTAAAGTCAAGGGAGAAGGAATAAAAACTTCATGGTTTGCCTATGATACTGTAATTCGGTCAGAGACAGCAAAGCGCTTGGAAGAACAGTTCAACGGAATGTTCAAAAAAATGTGTGTGAAATCTTATGGGACTTAACTGCTAAGGTCATCAGTCCCTAAGCTTACACACTACTTAACCTAAAGTATCCTAAGGACAAACACACACACCCATGTCCGAGGGAGGACTCGAACCTCCACCGGGACCTGCCGCACAGTCCATGAATGCAGCGCTCCAGGCCGCTCGGCTAATCCCGCGAGGCTTCGACGGAATGGTCACGATCTGGAAAGGAGGATATAAGACGAAATATCAATAAAAGCAAGCATAATGGAATATAGTCGAATTTAGTTAGATATTGCTGACGGAATTAGAACAGGAAATGAGACATTTAAAGTAGTAGACGAGGTTTGCAATTTGGGTAGCAAAATAACTGATGATGGTTAAAGTAGAGAGAACATAAAAAGTAGACTGGAAATGGCAAGAAAAGCACTTCTGAAGAGCAGAAATTTGCTAATGTCAAGTGTCAGAAAGTCTTTTCTGAAAGTATTTGTATGGAGTATAGCCATGTATAAAAGTGAGATAAGAACGATAACAATTTAGATAAGAAGAGAATAGAAGCTTTTGTAATGTGATGCTACAGAATAATGCTGTAGATTAGATGGGTAGATATAATGAAGAGGTACTGAAAAGAATTGGCAAGAAAAGAAATTTGTGGCACAACCTGACTAGAAGAAGGGATCGGTTGACAGGAAACGTTCTGGGACATCAAGGGATCACCAGTTTAGCATTTAAGGGAAGCGTAGGGGGGTAAAGGTCGTAGATGGACACCAAAAGATGAATACAGCAAGCAGATTCTGAAGGATATAGATTGCAGTAGCTACTTGGAGATGAAAAGGCTTGCACAGGATAGAGTGAGATGGAGAGCTGCGTCGAACCAATCATAAGACTCATAGAAGGGATAGAGACGACTCAAAGAAGAGCAGCGCGTTTAGTCGGTACGAAAGTGATACGGAGGTGCTCAACAAACTCCGTTTCAGACATTACAAGAGAGGAATTGGTCATCACGGAGAGATTTACTATTGAAATTTCAAGAGAGCACTTCCTGGGAAGAGTCAGTCAACGTATTACTTCCCCCTACATGTTGTTGTTGTGGTCTTCAGTCCGGAGACTGGTTTGATGCAGCTCTCCATGCTACTCTATCCTGTGAAAGCTTCTTCAGCCCTCCAGTACTAACTTCGTGATCCCTTGATGCATCAGAACATTCCTAGCAACCGATCCCTTCTTCTAGTCAAATTGTGCCACAAACTTCTCTTCTCCCCAATTCTATTCAATACCTCTTCATTAGTTATGTGATCTACCCATCTAATCTTCAGCAATCTTCTGTAGCACCACATTTCGAAAGCTTCTATTCTCTTCTTGTCTAAACTATTTATCGTCCATGTTTCACTTCCATACATGGCTACACTCCATACCAATACTTTCAGAAATGACTTCCTGACACTTAAATCAATACTCGATATAAATAAATTTCTCTTCTTCAGAAACGCTTTCCTTGCCATTGCCTACATTTTATATCCTCTCTACTTCGACCATCATCAGTTGTTTTGCTCCCCAAATAACAAAACTCCTTTACAACTTTAAGTGTCTCATTTCCTAATCTAATTCCCTCAGCATCACCCGACTTAATTCGATTACATACCATTATCCACGTTTAGCTTTTGTTGATGTTCATCTTATATCCTCCTTTCAAGACACTGTCCATTCCGTTCAACTGCTCTTCCAAGTCCTTTGCTGCCTCTGACAGAATTACAATGTCATCGGCGAACCTTGAAGTTTTTACTTCTTCTCCATGGATTACAATACCAACTCCGAATTTTTCTTTTGTTTCCTTTACTGCTTGCTCAATATACAGATTCAATAACATCGGGGAGAGGCTACAGCCCTGTCTCACTCCCTTCCCAACCACTGATTCCCTTTCATGTCCCTCGACTCTTATAACTGCCATCTGGTTTCTGTACAAATTGTAAATAGCCTTTCGCGCCCTGTATTTTACCCCTGCCACCTTCAGAATTTGAAAGACAGTATTCCAGTCAACATTGTCAAAAGCTTTCTCTAAGTCTGAAAATGCTAGAAAGGTAGGTTTGCCTTTCCTTAATTTTTCTTCTAAGATAAGTCGTAAGGTCAGTATTGCCTCACGTGTTCCAACATTTCTACGTAATCCAAACTGGTCTTACCCGAGGTCGGCTTCTAACAGTTTTCCATTCGTCTGTAAAGAATTTGCGTTAGTATTCTGCAGCTTTTACTTATTAAACTGATAGTTTGGTAATTTTCACATCTACCAACACCTGCTTTCTTTGGGATTGGAATTATTATATTCTTCTTGAAGTCTGACGGAATTTCGCCTGTCTCATACATCTTGCTCACCAAATGGTAGAGTTTTGTCAGAACTGGCTCTCCCAAGGCTATCAGTAGTTCTAATGGAATGCTGTCTACTGCCGGGGCCTTGTTTCGATTCAGGTCTTTCAGTGCTCTGTCGAACTCATCACACAGTATCTTATCTCCCATTTCATCTTCATCTACATCCTCTTCCATTTCCATAATATTGTCCTCAAGAACATCGCCCCTGTATAGACCCCCCCTATATACTCCTTCCACCTTTCTGCTTTCCCTTCTTTGCTTAGAACTGGGATCCCATCTGAGCTCTTGATATTCATGGACGTGGTTCTCTTTTCTCCAAAGATCTATTTCATTTTCCTGTAGGCAGTATCTCTCTTACCCCTAGTGAGATAAGCCTCTACATCCTTACATTTGTCCTCTAGCCATCCCTGCTTAGCCATTTTGCACATCCTGTCGCTCTCATTTTTGAGACGTTTGTATGCCTTTTTGCCTGCTTCATTTACTGCATTTTTGTATTTTCTCCTTTCATTAATTAATTTCAGTGTCTCTTCCGTTACCCATGGATTTCTACTAGCCCTCGTCTTTTTACCTACTTGATCCTCTGCTGCCTTCACTATTTCATCCCTCAAAGGTACTCATTCTTCTTCTACTGTATTTCTTTCCCCCACTCCTGTCAATTGTTCACTTATACTCCCCCTGAAACTCTGCACAACCTCTGGTTCTTTCAGTTTATCCAGGTCCCATCTCCTTAAATTCCCGCCTTTTTGCAGTTTCTTCAGTTTTAATCTACAGTTCATGACCAAAAGATTGTGGTCAGAGTCCACATCTGGCCCTGGAAATGTCTTACAGTTTAAAACCTTTTTCCTAAATCTCTGTCTTACCATTATATAATCTATCTGAAACCTTGTAGTATCTCCAGGGTTCTTCCATGTATAAAACCTTCTTTCATGATTCTTGAACCAAGTGTTAGCTATGATTAAGTTATACTCTGTGCAAAATTTTTCCAGATGTCTTCCTGTTTCATTTCTTAGCCCCAATGATGTACATGTAGATGCAGGGCTGAAGACCACAATAACAACAATACAATACTTACTAGACACAGGCCTCGCGTTTCCGTTTGTGTTGGAACGTAACCGATTTTGTGACAGTTTTCGAGTTCCTAAGCTGGAGTGAATTATTTCGTCTCACCTGTGTGTTCAGTTTTTGAATATCGGCTTGTTAATTTAATTTACTAGACACAGTTCTTGCGTTTATGTCAGAGTCTACAGTATAGTTTCACAGTGCGTGTCGATAGTCGTTTGATTATCTGTGTAGAGTACTTGTAGTTTTGCACCGTCTGTAGTATGGACAGGGACTATGATTGCTATCTGCGGATGCGAGCTAACAAGGATGAAACTTCGGTCTTAGCTCCAGGCTGTGTTGGCGTCGGTTACACAGCCTGAGGCTGCAATGAACGGGCATCCCTCTTGTGGACTGGCCGTGATTGGTCTGCACAGATGGCCAGCCCAGTTACTGGTCGCATTGAGGTTGACGCCTCACCCGTGGTCGAGTGGGAGATCGCCTTGGGGGCGGCAGGCTGTGAAAGACTGCCTGAGGGCCTAACGTAAGGTCTCCCCAGTTAGTCTGACAAACTGGATGACCATGTCCCCCAGTCAGATGTAGTCGCTTGTGGTGTATCAGAGGAAAACTCTCACCCTGCAAGGTCCGAGCAGTCACACGTGGTTGGATTATTGGTAATTGGGAGCTCCAATGTCAGGCAAGTTATGAGGCCCATTAGTGGCATAGCTGCCGAGGAGGGGAAGAAATCCAATTCAATGACCCAGAAACAGCCAAATATTATAAAAACTACTGTGCTACATTAAGAAAGCTTATTAAAAAGTCTAGAAATATGCGCATCATGTCTGAGATTAATACCTCTGATAACAAAATCAAAACAATTTGGAATATTATTGCAAGGGAGACAGAGCAACCAAGAGCACAGTATGACGGCATCACCATCAAAGCAAATGAAAACTTAATAAACAACAAGCCAGAAGTCGAAAACACTTCGAATAATCGTTTTTTAAACGTTGTAGAGAAAGTAGGATCTAAATGTTCATTAGAAGAAGCAAGGCAGTTAATGGAAGAGGCCTTACCCACACCATGTGATACAACTGAAATTCCACCCACCTCTCCTTCTGAAATTAGGAAGATAATAAACTCTCTCAAGAATAAAAGTTCACATGGAATTGATGGCATTTCCAGCAGGATAATAAAAGCTTGTTCCCAAGAAATAAGTGGTATTCTGAGCCACATATGTAATAGCTCTCTGAAGCAGGGTATTTTCCCAGATAGACTGAAGTATGCCATTGTTAAACCACTGCATAGAAAAGGGGATATGTCTCATGTCAACGACTACCGCCCAATCTCTCTTCTGACTGCCTTATCCAAAGTTCTTGAAAAAGAAATGTATTGTAGAGTAGCCTCACACCTTTGTAAAAATAACGTTTTAACAAAATGTCAGTTTGGTTTCCAGAAGGGCTTTTCAACGGAAAATGCTATATATACTTTCACAAATGAAATATTCAATCCTCTGAGTAACCGGAAGTCACTCGTTGGGATTTTTTGTGATCTATCAAAAGTTTTGGATTGTGTAAATCATGGAATATTTCCAGATAAGCTCAAGTACTGTGGTATTAATGGGACAGTGCTCAAATGGTTTAAATCATACCTAACTGGAAGAGTGCAGAAAGTTGAAATAGCAGTTCACATAATATGCAAGAAATTGGTAATTTCTTAAGCTGGGGAACAATCAAGAATGGGGTGCCACAAGGTTCGGTCCTGGGTTCTCTGCTGTTCTTAATATATATTAATGACTTGCCATTCTTTATTCACGAAGACGCAAATCTGGTACTTCTTGCCGATGATACAAGTATAGCTATCACACCCAGCAGACAGGAATTAACTGGTGAAATTGTAAACGATGTTTTTCAGAAAATCATTAAGTGATTCTCTGCAAATGGGCTCTCATTGAACTTTGACAAAACACAGTATATACAATTGCACACAGTAAATGGAATGACAACTTTAATACATATAGACTTAGATCATAAATCGGTAGCTAAGGTAGAATATTCAAAATTTATAGGTGTATGCATTGATGAGAGGCTGAACTGGAAAAAACAGACTGAGGATCTGCTGAAGCGTTTGACATCAGCTACTTATGCTATTAGGGTCATTGTAAATTTTGGCGATATACATCTCAGCAAATTAACTTACCACACCTATTTTCATTCTCTGCTTTCGTATGGCATCATATTCTGGGGTAACTCATCATTGAGTAAAAGAGAGTTCATTGCAGAAAAGCGTGAAATCAGAATAATTGCTGGAGCTCATCCAAGATCATCCTGCAGTCACGTATTTAAAGAGCTAGGGATCTTCACAGTAGCGTCACAATATACACATTCACTTATGAAATTTGTTACTAACAATCCGAACGAATTCAAAAGTAATAGCAGTGTACATGGCTACAACACTAGGATATCATAATCTGATTATTAATTAATACAAAAAATGGCGCTGAATGAGAAGAAATCTTAACAATAACCCATACATTTAATAAGTCACTTATCGCACGGAAAATCTTCATGACACGAACTGCAGCAAATACAGCAAGTATACAGCCAGCTAAATAAAGAGATTCAAACTACTGTAGACTCTAATAATAGGCATGTGGTTAGTAAAGGAAAGATTTTTTTGCAAACAATGTATTTAGCAGATTTTACCTTAATCATGTGGCATCCAGTTCCAAAAATTATATAATCGTCAATAATTCTATTACCCACATTTTACGATGCATGTCCAACCAATATTATATCTCCATGACGGACACACGTCCGGACCGTCCACTCGCACTAACACCTATAACCTCCATCACTGCTAACTATAAACTTCTAACAGCGAGCACAGAGTGCCTTACTGAAGGCCCACAGCGCTGTCAGTGACATTAATGCAGTCTATCGCGCTGCATAGCGCTGCCAACAAACAAGCACATAAACAAGCTACTTACATAGCCCCTCTGTCCCCCTGAAAATTTTTTACAAAGTGTTTTGGGTAGTGGCCAAAACTAATTTGTTAAAAAAAATTATTTTATCAGTATCAAATAGATCAGATGGACACAATTAGTAATATACTGTTGGTCAATGAAGCAAAAATTATCCTCGCAGTCCCTAAAGCCAGTCCTAATCATTCACTAAGCCCAAAAAGTCTATGGCAGTTTTATGCTCAAAGTCTGAGCAGTAAAAGGAAATGCACATGTAAGTAGTGTTGTCCTCCCAATGGAAACACCATGCTTACTCTTGGCATGAAGACAGGAAGATTAGTTATAGACCACAACAGAGCAGACCCACAGCAGAGTCAGTCGAAGTCCTGAAGAATATTGGTAGAATTGGTAGGTCACCATAGAGCAGACCCACAGTAGTCCTTGTTGAAATGGCCAGCAGCCATCCGTTGTGACTGTGTGGGTGCACAATCACAATTGAAGAGTCTTGAGGATAATATAGCAAGTCCATGAACCACCACTTGTGCACTCATTAATTTTTTGTAATATCCTTAGGACCAGCAATGTAGTTAAACGGTTCCTTGCCGAATTATCAAGAAGTACGAACACAGTGGCATAACCTCTGAGATTTTACACATATAGTATGACCAACAGACAAATGTGTGAAACGAAATGAATCCCTACTATTTACATAACGTGAAGAACTTGTGTGTACACAATTACAATTTTACAGGATAACAATACAATTAAAAAGGTACAGAAAACATCATTACAGTCAAGAACATGATAATACGAATAACATTTGTAGTAACACAGGCATTACAAAAAGAACAAAAATAAGCATATACACGAGTATTACAGGAATCATGACATAAGTAAACAAATGAAGAATGAAAATATCCATAGAAACATTAACGTGCCACATGAGCCTTAAAGTAAAACATAACGGAATAAATAATGTCTGAACATGTTTCCAAAGTAAAGAATCATTAAAATAAAACATAACAGAATAAATAATGTCTGAACATCTTTCCAAAATAAAGAATATGCTACATAAACAGATTAGATTTGAGGATAACAGTATTCCTCACCACAGTGAATAGAGCATATTATTAGAAGAAAAAAAATTCCACCCATTTTATCATATCAGGTAAACACAGAGACAGGAAGAACATATGTACACAAGGGTACACACAAATATAGCGGAATAACATAAAAGGAAAGGACAGGGTCTGTTTTCAGTGTAACATTTGGTACTGCAGTATTTGTGGTACTTCATTTCCAACCAAAACTACATCTAATTCCCACAGATATTTCTTCTTATTTCAGCATTTGTTCCCACAAAAAATTTCCTATCTATTTGTGTTTATACTTTCATATATTTCTTACATCATCATTTGTTTCCAAGAAAATCCTACGTAAACCTATTGTCTATATGCCCTACTTATCTGTTCATTTCGTTTTTCAAAATAATTGTTTCTCATTGCACAATACTCTTTGGCCAAACCTTCTTCTTATAGCTTTTCAATGCATTTCTTCTCAACTCATCATAACTCATCTTTTTTGTATAGCGTACCCCTCTCAAACTAACTTCAGTCTACTAAGCTCAGATATATAAACTAGCGAATGAGGTAATGCAGCATCACAAAACAATTAACACAAACAACAATGACAAAAATTCAAATTTGCGATGCAAGCAGCAGCACATCTAAATTAGCAAAGAAAATGAAACATAATATAAGGCAATGTGCAGCAAATAAGAAAAATAAAACATTGGTAAAAGTCTCTTAACACAGCAATACAGCCTAAAATTCAGTTGGACAATGCCTGACAAATAGCAGCAGCAAATGCAATAACTTATACCTAAACATGAGGAAGCACAAGCAGAAAAAATATTACAGTAAAGACATCAAAGCAGATAAGGGAAATGTCTGTTCATATCTTAATGTCTATGTCACATCTCAACACTAGAGTGATGCACCACAACAACTTAGTCTACCAAATAGATTACCAAGTCTTTGAAAAGAAAATTATGTGTGCAATTCCTGTTACTAGACCTTCTCCTTCTTATTGTTCTTACCTTTCCAAGTACTCTTTTTTATTATTTAATGGATCTGTTGAAAGAAAGTAGATGTAAAATAAAATAACCATCTATGTACAAAGTACTCGTAAAGCATAAAAACATCATTCAATAGCCATGTGGCATTTCATAAGTCAGTAAAAATTATCATAACTCTCGTAGAGAGACACTTGTCATAATCACGTGTGTAGATGCAAGAATATTTCTCATCACTTCATAAGCATTTCAGTAAGTAGCATAAAGTATGCGCTCCAATGTGTTTTTCTGGACAGTAATGTCATTGTCTATGGGTACTTGAAATAAATGGGCACCAAGACCAACTTCAGAAGAATCCGTGCTAAGGCAGAAATCTTGTGACAGATCTGGGGGTGCTTAGATTGGCAAGTTAAGCAGCGCTTCTTTCAAAGAATCAAATTCCAACTGTGCCTGTCTGTCCCAGTTCCAAATAGTGATTTTGCTATTGAGAGAACAAAGTTTTGGTGTTACTAGAATTTGCATATTCAGAAAACAACGGTAGATATTCACGAGACTTAGAAAACTGCGAACTTTTTTTTTTGTTGAAACAGAAATGGCTGTAATTGCTTCCAACTTTTCAGGATCTCCCACGATGCACTCAGAAGAAATCATGTGACCAAAAAACTTCACCTTCGTCCTACCGAATTCAGATTTTTCCAAGTTAACTGTAATTCCAGATTCTGCAAAAATACGTAACTGTTGAGGATACGACTATGTTGTTCCCAAGAGACTTCTCCTATCAAAATATTGTCCACATACGAAGTGATGTGTCGTTTTAAGAACTTAGGTAATATGGAATTTATCCCACGAATGAATGCTGCCGAAGAAATGTTCAAACCAAAAGGAAGTTTCCGAAATTGATAACAAACGCCGAAACAAAGAAAAGCTGTATACTTTCTATATCCTGGATGAAGTTAGATCTGATAAAAGCTGGATCTGAGATCAATGAAGACAACACTTTTAAGCCATTGAAATTTTGAAGAAGTTCTTCCAACGTTTGCGGCCTGTCTGTTTCAGGAATGATTGTAATGTTTATTTCTCTCGAATCTAAGACAAGCCTGATCGATCCGTTTTTCTTCTCAACAACGTGTAATGGATTATTGTATGAGCTTGCTGCAAGTTCAATAATACCCTCGTCAGGCATAGATTGTATTTCCGTTCTAACACGGTCCCTATAATGGGCCGGAATTACGTATGGCCTAAGGCAAAATTTAGTATGCTCACGAACACGAAATTGGTATTGAAATCCTTTAATTGTTCCTATTTGTGAGTACAAACCGTGGAATGCGCTTGTAAAATGTCAAAAATGTCCTGCCTATCAGTGTCATTACAGCACTCAATTGTTTGAACTTTTTTCTGAATTAAGACCTTAGTATCTAATATGTCATCAGTATCATCTCAGTCAGTATTTGCAAAGAGATCTTTAGTGCAAATTCTGTCGAAATTTCCAAACTGTTATCTAACAAAAGGTAAAGCCGTTAAATTTCCTGGTCATGGTTTGAAAGCCAATGTTCAAATTTTAAAGCTATTCTCTTACCTTCTTTCTCTAAACTTATTTTAGCGTTGTGAAAGTTTATAATTGCCTTATACTCATTCAAAAAGGCTACACCCACTACAATCTCTGCCGACAATAGCGGAACAATAAGAAAATTCATAATAAATCTGTGGCTTTGACAAAAGATTTGTAAGCTAGTTTGTTGGTGTACGGCTACACTTTTTCAAAAATTGCACCTTGTAACTTAATCTTGCATAAAGTAAGTGTGGAGCAAGCGTTCAATTTGTTGCATTTTTCTGAAAGCTTTTTCACTAATTACTGAAATAGGCCCGCCAGAGTCAAGCACTGCTGTAAATTTTATGTCATTTGCTGTGATGTGAATTACAGGATATGCAATGTTGTTCTGTTTCATGTGATGTTCCTGGAGTAAGATATCCCTAATGTCTTCCATTTTCACGTAACTGATAGTCAGGGCAGCTACATCGTCAACTTCAACTGGAGTTTCAAGGTCTACTTCTACAATTTCAACTTGACAAGAGGGCCCTCCCCTATTTGAATCATGCCAGTTCCGATTAAATTCAGGTCTGTCGTCATGACTTCAGCATCTGTCGTTTTGTTGGTAATTTCTGTAATTTCTTTCTTGTCGGTTAAGTGGCGTAGAATTTCTCCCAGAATCGTAATTGTGAGATGGACTGTTGCGTCTGAAGTTATTTTGTCTGCCTTGATAATAATTCTTCTGGTCTTTCACTGTAACTATAATTATTCTACCAATGGTTGTCATAAAGGTGGTGTCTGTTTTGATCACGATTTGCGTTATAAGAGTAGCCTTGTCGTGTCCGGTTGTTATTTCTGTCGCCACGGAATTGTGACGGATGTGACCTGTAGTTGTTGTATTCGTGTTTTCGCATCATGTGATTGTCAGTGTCAATTTCCAATTCTTGCAGAAGTCCCTGAAAAGCTTCAGTGTCATCTTTGCAACGTCCTGCCAAAACAATATGTCTTAAATGTACAGGCAATTTAATGAAACAAATGTGGATGAGTTCCGAGGGGCTGTGCAGATTTGACAAATACTGATTCTTGTGCAACATATCTTCAAAATATTTTAAAGGGCTGGAAAATTCAGACTGTTCGAAATGTTTCATCATTATGATATTGTCTTTTACTCGATCTTAAGTAGCCTGAGACCAACATGCAGAAAGTAAGGCATGATAAAAATCTCCTTCACCGTGACAGTCACGTATAACTGACCGCATCTGACAACTAGTTCATTTCTAGATAGCCACACATAAATAATAATCTATTTTCTAATGACCAATTAGGAGGGAAGCAACGAGAAAATTGATAAAGCCAAGCTTTTGGTCGTATTCATTACTGGAATTCTTGAATGTTTTAAATTTGCACGTTGTGATGAAGAGCTTATAGTCAAAGTCATCATGTCAGCGAGACGCAAATCGGTCATTCTTACGTCGTGTCGACAGTTCCATCTCAAGGTTCATTGCACCTTGCCAATTTCTTTCAAAACCTCCGAATTGCCCTATGTTATTACTTTGTGGCTTTTCCGTATTTCTAAGTCCCTCTTCCGTATTGGAGTGCGAGTGTCCTCTGAAATATGTAATTCTTGCATTACTTGTGCTAACTGATCTTTCACTTCCCGCATTTACTTTCGTGTTGCATATTAGTTTGATTCTGAATTTGTTTAAATTTCCTAATTTCCTTGTATTCCTCTGTGTCAGTAAGGGCTACCGGTCATGTATCAATAAAATCATCCCATACTTTTGTAGATAAAATTGTTAACTGACTTTTTCCGATAATGAGCTAATTTCTTCCACGTGTTTTTCTGAACGAAATTTTACAGTATCTACTGTGTCCTTTAAGCTTTCCTGATCTTTTACAAGTTTTGTGACCGTATCGGTAGATGCAACTGAGTCAAATTTAGCCTACAAAATGTCGTGATTTTCGTGAACAATGATCTGCAGATCTTTTATAACTGCTTCATGATTCTGTAATTTGTTTTCATGTCACGAAGAAATAGGCTGAAAATGCTCACAAATTTGTGTTTATACATCTTTACAAATTTTTGACATTTAAATTCGATTTTAAGTAATGCAGCGGTTAAATCTTCATGTGTTTGTTCAAGTGATTGCTCAGTTATGTCCAACTTTTGAAGATTTTGTTCCATTGTGTCTAACTTTTAAAACTGTTGCTGAGTTTGTTTCTGATTTGGTATGCAGAGTTTCATTTGTTGCTGTGTTTGTTCATGATTTTGAATTAATTGCAATAGCTATGCATTAGTGACAGATACATGTTCTTCTGTGCTTTTCGTCAGTGCGACAATATTCATATTTTGAAAAGCAGGGAATGAGTCTTGACTTAAGTGAGAAAAGTGTAATGATGCAAAACCTGAATCTACAGTATTTGCAAGATTTGGTTCAGTTATTTAGCATTCCTCAGGCGAACTGTTACCCACTAACCAATCGACAATATTTTCCTGTTCACTGATCGTTTCACTTTCTACGCCACTGTTTACTACCTGTCACTGTCCCTGTCCACAATTAACAAATTATTGTCTTGAATATTTGTCACTTCGTTACTAGGTGATGCTAACATGCTACACTCATCTTCATTGTCATTTCTCAATTTATTTCACAGCCTAGTATTACCTTTCTCACACATAATGAGTATCACAGTATTTCACACTTTAATACACAAAACACAATTTGAAAAGCAAAAATAGAAAGACACACTAAAATAGCACTGAAAATGATCAATATTTCATTTGTTGTAAAATCGACTGCAATATACTGGGTGCAAATCCACATACATGCCACAACTGCTTTGCTCATTACAATACAGTATAACAATAAGAAACTAAAACTACAAAAGAAATTCTCTATATACATTAAACACTAGCAGTAGACAATAACTAATTTCTAATCATGCACTAATTATTCAAACTACAAGAAAATCAGAAGATTCCAGTGAAGTATCCTGGCAGGGTCGCCAGGTGAAAGTTCTAAATAAAAATTTTTACTTATATTGAAATAAGTGAGAAGGTAAACTTCTAAGTTATTACTTAAATCGCGTAATGCAACTTAACCTTCAAAAACTGCTGAGTGAAACTTGCATACTGTCACTTTGCTTGTCTTTATCGCTTGAAAACTGACCTACAGAATTTTCCCCTCATAAATAAAGCTCAAACTTATTCTATTCATTTGTGTCTTACAATATACAAGGATAACGCAATCTGACTACTAATTAACACAAAAGAATGGTGCTGAATTAGAAGAAGTCCTAACAATAACCCATACATTTCAGAAGTCACTTATCTCACAGAAAATCATCATAACACAAAGTAAAGCAAATACAGCTAGTATACAGCCAGCTAAATCGAAAGATTCTAACTAGTGTAGGCTCTAACTACTAATAGGCATGTGGTTAGCAAAGGAAAGATTTTGTTGCAGAGCAAACAATGTATTTAGCAGATTTTACCTTAATCATGTGACATCCAGTTCCGAAAATTATATAACCGTCAATAATTCTATTACCCACATTTTACAATGGATGTCCAACCAATATTAAATCTCCATGATGGACACACATCCAGACTGTCCACTCACGCTAACACTTCCGATCTCTAACCTCCATCACTGCTAACGATTAACTGCTAACTGTGACTTTTAACAAATAAAAATAAAATAATAATATAATAATAATAATTTGTAGCAATAATACTTTTTGTTTGTTTGGATAAGTAATTGAGAGATTAATATTTACATCGTGAATTTATCGAGCTTCGCATGTCCGACGAGGTACGGAACGTAGCCCGGGCTCATTATATATTTTTTGTAGACAAAGTCTGATATCTGACCTCTGCTTCAATCATGACAATGGAGTGACTAAAACTACTAAAACAGAGAAAACCATATGGTTAAATAAAACATATATTCATTTCACAATATGTATTATGATACAAATGACACCTATGTAAAATTCTAGATAAATAATGGCAGATAATTCACAAATGAGAGCGACTTATTAATCATGGGCCTCTTTCTGCAAATAAGTATCAATATGGCTATCTGTGGAGCCACACAAAATATTACATCTTTCTAGGACAATGAATGACATAAGAGTGAGCTGATGCCTACTGGCAGTGACAAGAGAGCGGTGTTAATTCCTTTATTTTGTTTTCTCTCGTCTTAAAAAATCGATACATATAATCTAAGTTAAGTAAAATAAATATCGTCTGTGCTCTAGTGCAAATGGTTCCTTAAAGACTCCTGCCAGCCACAGAGTTTTGCGGTGGTTTTGCAACTCACGTCACCTATAGTGTCCCATCACGAGTGCAGTGAATCGTTTTTTTTAAATTTGCACACAACTCGTTCATACATTGTTTGTTGCAAAACAAAATGTTTGTTCACAACAGAGAGCACAAAACATCACATTGAGTATAGTTTTCTGTTACATATTTACATAGATATAAAAAAATTTCTGTGAAACATGTACCTATACAGTTACATTACATTGTTTGGTAATACATATACAATTTTTACATTTTTCAGTTGCATTAAACTAGATATTTACAAATATATATGGGTCAGACATAAAAATGACTTATAGGTTCAGTGCTTTTTTTAATAAAGTTTTCTTTTTAAGTATATTTTCCTTTACATCAGTACTACACAATAAGTGTTCTTCCTCATTAAATGTTTCCTGCAACATAAACTTACATAGTAGGTTAGAAAACATCTTGGAGAAGATCTGTCCTGAAAAGTCATGATTACAATAAGATACAACACTTCACATCCACAATCAATTCCAAATTAGCACATGCACAAAGTATCATTGACAAATAAAATGAAGTATATAGCCTTGCTCAATTAATCTCATTTGTCATTTCTGGTAGAGTGTTTTCTGTGTATGTTGTGTTCATGTGGATTGTGGTGTGAGTGTGAATAGCAAATCAAGTGTCTATCATGCCAATTAATATATCAGGTTCAGGGCAGAAATTGTCTCCCGTCATTTAGTCGGTCAGCTTGTCTGCAGGGTATTAATAAATATAATCAATAGCTGTGCTTTGCATGAAAATTGTTAGTTCTTTCTGTGTCTTATCTTCTTGCTGCTGCTGTTATTGCTTATGCTGTAAAATGTAGATAAGATTACAGCATATATCTTCTTCTTCTTCCAGCTTGAAGTAGCAGATGTTACTTACCTTGTTGTTGTATCTGCATACTCTTCTAAGGGCTAAAAGTTTTCAAATCTTTGTGAGGGTACAAACCTAAAATTCTCTTATTCTTGGGGTTTTGTAGAAGATATGCTCCAGGGTGTGGTATATCAATGATTGTGTAAGGACCTTCATATAATAGACGCCACTTGACATTACATTTTAGAGGTGATGACGGTTTGTAGTGGGTCTTAAGTAAAACTTGCATGCCAATTGTATAGTTTTGCTTTCTTTTTAGATTAGCACCATAGTTCTTATTTCTAATATCAGTTTGATCAGTAATTGCAATGAGTACTTCCCTTACATTTTCCTTTTGTGAAGGTGTGGTGTCAGAAAATTTTGGTAGTGGTTTGCTCCATTCATTGGTCTCCTTTGTGTCAAACATGATTTCTCTGGGAGTGTAGGGTGTGTCGTACATATTTAAATTGTTATGTATTTCCTCAAAAAGTGCTAGGTAATGTATCCAGTTTGTGTGCTGTGTTGAGGTTAAGTTCTCATGACTCTGTTTAATTCTCTAAAAATTCTCTCACAAGGCTTGGCTGATGCATGAAACTTCGAAATAAAGATGGTCTTAATGTTATTGTCCTTAAGAAATTTTCTGCAGGTGAATCCTGCATAATATGTGGCATAATCATTTGTGATTCTTCTGATGATGGTGTTTGCTGTGGGTGACTTAAAGGCAAAAAGTTTGATGTGCTTAGAAAATATGTCATAAAATGTTAGAATGTATTTACAACCACCGATGCTAGTTGGATGAGGTCCTCTAACATCTGTACAAAGTATCTCTCTAGGTCCAGTGGGTAAGATAGAGTGCAAATCTGTTTTGGTGGATTGATTTTGTGGCTTGGATTTTTGACATATGAGACATTTGCTGATAACATTATGTATTTTTCTTCTCATGATTGGAAAATAGCAATATGTATGTAACTTGTTTAGACATTTCTTTGTTCCATAGTGTCCCCAAACTGTGTCAGTGTGTGCAATGAGATTGGGTACAGAATCTTTTGGTATGCAAACGCACCAGTTAGTAGCATTTGTGTGTCTTTTGTAGAAACGTATGTTGTTGTGTAACATGTATGTCTCTTTTAAAGTGTTGTTGTGTTGTTGTACTATGATTTGTTTTATTTTGTACCAGTGTGGATCTGAATCTTGCAGTGTTGCTATGTTCTCGCATAGGTCTTTGTAGTATTGTGTAAACTGTTTGTCTTGCATGAATAGTATTCTGTAATTGTGTGTGTTCTCAAAGTCTGTATTATTATGGTGTAATCCTTTGGTAGTCTTGAAAGTGTGTCAACTATTATGTTGTCTTTTCCCTTGATGTACTAGATTTCAAAAGAGCAATTCTGTAATGCAAGTGCCCATCGTGTAAGTCTAGGATGAATGAGTTTACATGACAGCAGGAATGTAAGTGCTTGATGGTCAGTGTATATAATGGTGTATCTTCCATACAGA
Organism: Schistocerca serialis cubense; assembly: GCF_023864345.2. Classification (NCBI taxonomy): domain Eukaryota; kingdom Metazoa; phylum Arthropoda; class Insecta; order Orthoptera; family Acrididae; genus Schistocerca; species Schistocerca serialis. The sequence continues at coordinate 71,916,069 of NC_064644.1, forward strand.
TAATAATTAAACTTTCTAAATGCCCATACAATAGATAATGTTTCCAATTCTGTGGTGGAGTAAGATCTTTCACATTCTGTTACAGTCCTACTGGCAAAACCAATGATCTTAATATGTTCTGAAGTTTCAGTTTTAACAAGTTGAAATAAACAACATCCCAAACTAATGTTTGATGCATCACAAGCAATACAAAAGTTCAAATTGATGTCTGGATGTTCCAGCATGTTAGAATTTACTAAGGCTTCTTTGATTTTAGTAGTGTCGTTTTCACAGTCTTGGTTCCAAATCCATATCTGGTTCTTCTTTAATAAGTTTAATAAGTATCTGCTACTGTTTAGGTATGAATCGTCTGAAAAATGAGCATAGACACAGAAATGATTTTAATTGTTCCTTAGTAGTTGGACTGGGGAAATGTCTGATAGCATCTAATTTTGAAGGGTCAGGTTTAATGCCTTGTGTGTTGATGATGTATCCTAGGTATTTATCTCAGAACAAGCAAATTTAGATTTACAAGGATTGGCAGTGATACCAGCTTGTGTGAATCTGCATAGTAAAGTGTTCAGGGTATCAGTATGTTCCTTCCATGTTTTTGTGGCAATCAGTATGTCATCTACATAGTGTGTAACAGTTTCTAGTAAATCATCACCGAGTACAGAGTTTACTGCAGTAATGAATACTCCTGAGCTTACATTTAGGCCAAATGGTAATACACAAAATTGATAAGTTCTACTGCCAAACATAAAGGCTGTATATTTTCTAAATTCTTTGCTTATTGGCACCTGTGAAAACGAATTTTTAAGATATATTGTAGAGAAATATTTTGCATCCAAGAATTTCTGAAGTTGTTCATCAAGATTCTCTGGTTGTGTCCTCACAGGAAAGATAATTTGGTTGATAGGTCTTACATCTAACACTAACCTGACACTTCCATTGTGTCTTTTCACTACATGCAAAGGGCGACAATATGGAGATGTTGATGGTTCTATTATATTCCATGTAATCATTTTCTTTAGTTCTTCCCAAACCGCAGGTCGAAGAGCTAGAGGTACATTCTATGACTTATGGTCATATATTTGGTGAGGCTTGACTTCAATCGTGTACATATATGTGTTGATCCTACCTGGCTTACTAGTGAAGACATCCTTATTCTCAAGTAAAATATGTTTAAGCTGGGATCTCTCCTCTTCATTAATAGCATCACATTCTGATAACTTACAATTAATTTGTGTAAGTACATCATTCACTACCTCACTGTGTGATACATGTTGTTGTGTTGTAAGTAGGCTGTTTAGGTTTTCTTATTGGTATCGCCACGTAGCGCTCTGTATGAAAAATGACTGGCTGTGCTGTGTGCAGTCTGTGGCTAGTTTACATTGTTGTCTGCCATTGTAGTATTGGGCAGCGGCAGCTGGATGTGAACAGCGTGTAGCGTTGCGCAGTTGGAGGTGAGCCGCCAGCAGTGGTGGAAGTGGAGAGAGAAATGACGGAGTTTTGATAATTGTAAGAATGGATGTTATGAACTCCTATATATATTATGACTTTTGATGATATTAAGGTAAATACATTGTTTGTTCTCTATTAATATCTTTCATTTTTAACTATCCCTATCAGTAGTTAGTGCCTTCCGTAGTTTGAATCTTTTATTTAGCTGGCAGTAGTGGTGCTCGCTGTATTGCAGTAGTTCGAGTAACCAAGATTTTTGTGAGGTAAGTGATTTGTGAAACGTATAGGTTGATGTTAGTCAGGGCCATTCTTTTGTGGGGATTTTTGAAAGTCAGATTGCGTTGCGCTAAAAATATTGTATGTCAGTTTAAGCACAGTCGTGTATGATTGTTCAAAAGGGAATGTTTCATATGTCGACCCTTAGCCGAGGATACCTCACTGGAATCTTCAGATTTTTTTACTTGTAGTTTGTGTAATTAGTGTAGCTATTGTTTATTGCTAGCACGTAATTGTAGAGAGAACCTCCTCTATAGTTGCAGCCATTCCTTGTTGTACAGTAAAACAGTTGTGGCATGCATGTAGATTTGCACGAAGTATTTCGCTGCTGCGCTTGCAATTAACGAGATATTATTTTCAGTGCTATGTTAATGTGTTCTCTTATTTTTGCTCTTCAAATTGTGCTTTTCTGTGTTATCGTGTGAAATATTGTGACAATAATGGCGTGTGAAAAACGTAACACTAGGCTCCAAAGTAAACTGAGAAATAATAGTGACGACGAGTGTAGTACCAGCACCACTGTGTAATGAATTAACAGACATTCAAAGTAGTAATTTGGTAACTGTGCATAAGGAAATGGAGCAGGCGTCAAATAATGGTGTAGACAGTGAAACAGGTAGTGAACAGGGAAGCATTATCGATCGATCGGTCGGCAACAGCTCTCCTCAGGAATCGGGAATGACAGAACACAATATTGCAAATACTGTAGACTCAGGTTTTGGGTTCTCACCGTTTTCTCAAATGAGTCAAGACACATTTTCCGCTTGTCAAAATGTGAATGTTGCCGGTGCAAATTCACTGCCGAAAAGCACTGAGGAACATGTTTCAGACACCAGTGCATTGTTATTACAATTAATGCAACAAATGGGACAAAAGCTTCAAAACTTAGACACAATGGAACAACACCAGAGACAAACACAGCAACAGTTAGACACAATGGAACAACATCTTCAAAAGTTAGACACAATGGAACAACACCAGAGACAAACACAGCAACAGTTAGACGCAATGGAAGAAAAGTTTCAAAAGTTTGACTCAGTGGAACATATGCTTGAACGAACACGTGAAGATTTAACTACTGAGTTACATAACATTGAATCGAAATGTCAAAAAGTCTGTAATGAAGTAAAAACACAAATTTGTGAGCATTTCCAACCTATTTTTTCGCGTCATGAAAATGTTTTACAGAATCACGAAGCAGCCATAAAAAAACTGCAAACTATTGTTCATGAAAATCACGACAGCTTGCAAGCTAAAATTGACTCAGTTGCATCTACCGATTCGGTTACGCAACTTGCAAAAACTCTGAGAACTTAAAGGACACAGTAGATACGATTTCAACACAAATGGACACTCTGAAACTTGGTTCAGAAAAACACACTGAGGAAATAAGTACACTATCGGAGAAAGTAGCCGAACTTTCGGATCAGTTCACTAACTTATCTGCAAAGGTAGATGATGATCTGAATGACACAAGACCTGTAGCCATTACTGACACAGAAGAGTATGAACATATTAAGAAATTCAAACAAAATCAGAATCAAATTAATACGCAATACAAAAGAGAAATCCGGGAAGTGCAAGATCAGTTGGTACAAGTAATACAAAAATTACAAATTTCAGAAGACACTCGCGCTCCAATACGGGAAGAGGGACATAGAAGTACGGAACAGCCACAAAATAATAACTCAGGGCACTACGGAAATTATGAAAGAAATTGGCAAGGTATACCGAATTTTAAGATGGAACCGCCGACACGACGTAACAATGACCGATATGCGACTCGCCGACATGATGATTTTGACTATAAGCTGTTCATTACTACACGTAAATTCAAAACATTTAAGAATTCTGGCAACGACATTCATCCACAAGCGTGGCTCCATCAATTCTCTCATTGTTTTCCTCCCAACTGGCCATTGGAGTACAGGTTAGAATTTATGTGTGGCTACTTGGAGAATGAACCAGCTGTAAGAATGCGATCGGTCATTCACGATTGCCACAATGAAGGAGATTTTTATCATGCCTTCCTCTCAGCATATTGGTCTCAAACTACACAAGACCGAGTAAAACATAGCATCATAATGATGAAACATTTCGAACAATCTGAATTTTCCAGTCTTGTGAAATATTTTGAAGACATGTTGCACAAGAATCAGTACCTGACAAACCCATACAGCCCCTCAGAACTCATCCGCATTTGCTTAATCAAATTATCTGAACATTTACGACATATTATTTTAGCAGGACGTTGCAAAGAAGACATTGAGGCTCTTCAGGGACTGTTAGAAGAACTGGAAATTGACACTGACAATCGGGGAACGCGGAAACAGGAGCACAACAATTACAGGTCACATCCGTCACAATTCCGCGATGAAAGAAATAATAACTGGACACGACAAGGCTATTCTAACAACACATATCGTGACCAAAACAGACACCACCCGTATGACAACCATTGGCAGAGTACTAATAATTACAGGGAAAGATCACCTCTCCGCGGTAGTGACTATCACAGAGACAATCAGAGAAACAGACAATATGGAAACCAAAATAATTATTATCAAGGGAGACAAAATAACTTCAGATGCAACGGTCCAGCGCGCAGTTACGATTCAGGGAGAAATTCTCCACCACGTGACCGACAAGAAAGAAACCATGGAATCTACCGACATGATGACAGACGATATGATCGTAACGACAGACCTGAATTGCATCAGAATTGGCGGGATTCAAACAGGGCAGGGCCCTAGCGTCAGAGTGAATTTGTAGAAGCTAGGTCTCCTAATCCCAATAACGGCGCGCGCCAACAAAGAAACAGACAATGACTCGCACCGCAGGCAGCCACCTGCGCCAGCTGGCTCGGAGAAAAATAACATAGACGCTAACCTTGAGAAAAGATTTAGCATTCCTTACCGATGTATAAAACATGACAATTGCTTTTCAGTTGAAACTCTGTGCACTAGGAAGAGTAAAGGTTTACACCACATTTCACATGTAAAACCGTTTATTGAAAGATAATCTGCTTTTTAACTTTGTCTTTGCCATAAAACGTTTCACTTCACGGTACTAGTATGCCTTAGAAACTGTTACCATGCAACACTGTTTGAAGTTAAATATCCAGTCAAGAACCAAGAGAACTTATTTAAACAGAAATTACGAATGCATTGTTATTGTGAACAGACGACACAGTGTTATTGTGTGTGTACATTCTTGCTTGTTAGTTGCACGATTACGTAACGACTACAAGGCTCACATACTTAGAACATATACTGCTAATGAGATTTTAATGCAACATTTTGGTTTACTTGAAAAGACATTCCTTATTTGAAGTAGTTTTTGTGAGAGTAAAGATGACTTAGTATTTGGTTTCTTTGACAGGTACACGATTGTATCACGATGCTACTAATGTGTGACACAATTTACATTGTTGCTTTTGCGGTGTTTCTGTTTTATATCTGCACAGTTTTTCTGAATTATTCTGGAAAGTAAAACATGTTTTAGTAGTAACTTTTGTGGTATAGCTACAATGAGACTGCCTTTTCCGTAGCACAACAATGCGTTACAGCACAGTACTTTCTTCATCATGGCAATAAGCGTAATAACTAAGATATCTATATGCAAAGCATTTCACTTTTGTTTATCATGAGGTAAGTACATTCACTTCTGCAGAACTTAGCTTGCGGAGGACGACAACTACGACACTTCCACAGAGATTATCTTACAACAAGACACACAGTTTAGCGCTACAGTACATGTATTTGAGGGATTAATTTTATACTTAAAACATTTATTTTTAAAGGTTTTTGAATTACAAAGAAAGTTTTCCGTGATATATTTCATTCCATTGCTGTAATTTGTAACACGTGAGGGTATAATTACATTAATCCTCAGGGGGGGTACACGCTTACTTTGTGTACCATGTGTGTGGCAAGCACAAGGAGCCCTAGCTAGTATGGTATTTGCTTATACAACTTTACACATCGGTACCATATTTCTCTAACTCAAAATTACACAGCTACCTGATTATTTAACAGAGAACCAAACATTTTTTTACTACATCAGTGACACATGTTTACACAAGTGCACAGTTGGGTAACTTCACACTTACGAAATTGTATTTTGTCTGTACTTTGTGAACTGTTCATATTTTTTCGGACTCATTGTGATATTATGAGAGCTTTGAATGATATATTTGGTATGGGATCATGATTTTTAAAGTACGTTTGAGGCAGATGACACTTCTGACATGAGCAGAGAATTTTTTTTTTGGTTTTGAAATTATTGGAGGAAGCTACGACGATTTTGAGAGTTGACTGAGGTGTTATGATGTTATTATTACGATGATTATGTGTATTATGCCGTTGCGGTATGTTTATGGTCAATATGCTGATGCTATATGAGGAATTTGATTATGCTACGTATCTGTTATGATGAAATATTGAAGAAGTGTCGACGAATATTTATATGTGTAATAAGGTAAGGAGTAATGAACAGTGGTTGGGGACTCTGACTTGTGAAAAAGGATGTTGGAAACCAAGAATCGTACTTTAAGAATTATGAAATGTGTGTATATGCGTGAATGTATTACAATGCCACTGAAAGTTTTTTGGACTCTGTTATATTTACAGGATCTTGTTTCTACAGATTTGTAACCCAAATTCTTGACCTGTGAAACATTTTTATATGAGACTGTCACTGTAGCGGAAACTGGTGTCGTAAATATTTCGGTAAGAAAGTTAAGAGACCACCTGCACGTAATGCGTCGTGGGCACCCAGCTGGGCGACAGTCGCTTGAAAAAAAAAGCCATTAGCGTGTGCCTTTCAGAGGTACAGGTGAAAAAAAAAGGGAGGCCATTATCCTCGCTATTGACATTCCTTTGTAGAAAGCATCGCAAATACGACACGCTCATAACTTGGAAACATTCTTACATCTGCACACCTGATTAGGACAAGTGTCTATATACACGAATTGAGAGAATTTCTACTAACTTATGAAATGCCTCAAGACTACTGAATGATTATTTTATGCTTTACTTTGTACATAGTTGCTTATTTCATTTGATATCTGGTTTCCAGCTGTCTTGCAGCATTGGTTTCATAAAATAAAATTAAATGCATTTGCTAATGTGAACACTTTCTGTCAACAGATCTATTAAATAATTATTTTATGACCCACATTCTTCGAAAAAGGAGCTCTTGGAATGGAAAGAACAATAAGAAGGGACTAATAACAGTAACTGCATATATCATTTTCTTTTCAAGTACTTGGTAACTTTTTTGGTAGAATAACTTCCTGTGGTGCACCACTTTAATTACATAGACATTAAGATGTGAATATACATTTCCCTTATCTGCATTGTTGTCTTTAGTGTACTATTTTTTCTGCTTGAGCTTTGCCATGTTTAGATACTAGTTATATCATTTGCTGCTGCTGATTGCCAGGCATAATGTTACGGAATTTGACTTTGTATTACGCTGTTAAGCCAGTTTTACTACTGATTTATTTTTCTTGTTTGCTGCACAGTGCCTTATATTAGTTGTAATATTGCAATTGCTTTGGCAATTTGAATTTTTTGTAATTGATTTTTATATTAATTGTTTTATGCTGCTGAATTGCCTCGTGCCTTAGTGTAGCATCTGAGCACAGTAGATTTAAGTTAGCTTAAGATGGGGTAGGCTATATGAGAGAACGAGTTGTGATGAATTGGAAGAAATGCATTGAGAAGATATAAGAAAATGTATTGGCCAAAAAAAAGTAGTGTACAGTGGAGAAAAACTATTTTGAAAGAGGATGTGAACAGAATACAGAAAGCATGCTTGGATAGAATTTTCTTGGCTGGAGGAAAATGTCGAAGTAAGAGGAACGATCTATGGAATGAAGTTTTGGGTTGGACTGCAGTACCAAATGTCACACTGAAAACAAACCCTACCCTTTCCTCTTGTGTTATTCTGCTATGTGTTTGTGTACTCTTGTATATTTGTGTTTTTCCTGTCTTTATGTGTTTAGCTGATATGAGTTATGTTGTGGAATTTTTCTAATAATATGTTATTTTCTTTGTAAAGATGTTTAGACATTATTTATTCTGTTTTGTTTTAATGCTCATGTGTGAAGTTGATGTTTCAAAATTTATTCTGATCTTTTATGTATCTACTTATCTCATAATTCCTGTAACACGGATGTATATGTTTATTTCTATTCTGTTGTAAAGCCTGTACTACAAATGTTATCTGTATTGTTATGTTTTTAATGATGTATTTTGTACCTTTGTAATTTTATTCTCAAGTTATAATATTGTAATAGACACCAGTTCTTCAAATTAAGTTACATTTCACTGCACACGTTTCTGTTGGTCATAGTATATGGACAATATGTGAGAAGTAGGGACTGTTAGTGTTTGCACGTGTGTTAAAAATTCAGCAAGGGACTGGATAACAGCATTGCTGGTTCTAAGGACATTTCAAAAAAACATTTTTTGTGAGTGCACGAGTGGTGGTTTATGAACTTGCTATATTATCCGCAAGACTCTTCAATGGTGATTGTGCACCTGCACAGTCGCAGCAGATGGCTGCTGGCCATCTGTACAAGGACTACATTGGGGCTACATCTTTAATGGCCCACCAATACCATTATTTCTACAACGACTACAGTGGGTCTGCATCTTTGGTGGCCCACCAATACCATACTCTCTAACAGGACTACAGTGGGTCTGCTCTGTGATGACCTACCTACCAATATTCTTCAAAACTTCGACTGACTCTGCTGTGGGTTTGCTCTGTTGTGGCCCATTACCTGTCTGCATGTCAAGAGTCAACAATGTCTTTCCGTTGGATGGACAACACTACTTCTTCAAGACAGCATGGAAATCCACTACTTATGTGTGCATTTTCTTTTACTGCTCAGACTTTGTGCATAAAATTGTAATTAATACTGTGATCAATGATCAGGACTGTCTTTATGGACTGTGAGAAAATTTTAGCTTTTGACCAACATTGTATCAATAAGTGTGTGCCTTTGATTTCTTTGTTATTGTAATTATGAAAAAATTTTTCAAATCTGTATTGGCCACTGCCCAAAAAAATTTGTAAAATTTTTTGTGGGGAGCATGGGGGCTATGTAAGTAGGCTGTTTAGGTTTTGCTATTGGTAACGCCACGTAGTGCTCTGTATGAAAAATGACTGGCTGTGCTGTGTGCAGTCTGTGGCTAGTTTGCATTGTTGTCTGCCATTGTAGTATTGGGCAGCGGCAGCTGGATGTGAACAGCGTGTAGCGTTGCGCAGTTGGAGGTGAGCCGCCAGCAGTGGTGGATGTGGAGAGAGTAATGGCGGAGTTTTGATAATTGTAAGAATGGATGTTATGAACTCCTATATATATTATGACTTTTGATGATATTAAGGTAAATACATTGTTTGTTCTCTATTAATATCTTTCATTTGCTAACTATCCCTATCAGTAGTTAGTGCCTTCCGTAGTTTGAATCTTTTATTTAGCTGGCAGTAGTGGTGCTCGCTGTATTGCAGTAGTTCGAGTAACCAAGATTTTTGTGAGGTAAGTGATTTGTGAGACGTATAGGTTAATGTTAGTCAGGGCCATTCTTTTGTGGGGATTTTTGAAAGTCAGATTGCGTTGCGCTAAAAATATTGTATGTCAGTTTAAGCACAGTCGTGTATAATTGTTCAAAAGGGGACGTGTCAGTGTGGAATCTACGTCAGTCTCATGTATAATCTGTATCTTGTAGCCAGAACAGTGCTTGTTATGGTCTACTAGTCGAGTGTCCAAGTTCAAAACTATGTCTCTGCCTTCATACTTAAAATAACAGATGCCTTTGGAGAAGTCTATTGTGCAGTCCCTCTCGCAAAGAAAATCAATGCCCAATATACAATTGGCAGCAAGGTTTTGGACAACTAGGAAAGGCCATTGTACGATTCCATTTCCCATATTAACAGTCACAAATACCTGCTTATTAACCCTACTTGACTTATTACCTAAAGCAGTTAATATTAAACAGTTTTGAACTGGAAACTCTGGTATCTTAGAAGTTTCCTTCATCATAGTATAAAAATTGTGAGAAATCACACTGACAGCAGCTCCTGTATCAATAATTATGTTAGAAGGTATACCTCCTACAATGCCTGAGGTGGAAGACAGTACAAATCTTTTCTTTACATTGTGACATTGTGTGTTGTCATTTATCAGATCATCAGCTAAGTTTCCACTTTCATTAAACCTTAATAATAGTGTAGGCAACTCTTGTTGTGTAAATGTTAATTTTTCTTGTTTCACAGTTTCACTAGCAAGTGTGTATTCAAACATAGTTTCTAAATTGAAGTTGGCCCCCAAATGTTCCTCAGTCACAACCTGGGGCTCAGTAATGACTGGTTCTAGTTTACCTCGTTTGTCTGGTCATTGGTAAGTGTAGTTGTAGTTTCATTAGCTACCTCAATAATATTTACATTAGGATATTGTCTTTCCCAATCGCCTGTCTGTTTTCGGTTGGCTGATGTCAGTTGTTGGTTTGTGTTGCTTGTTTGTGCAAAATTCCCTTGTGGAATCTGGATACGATTTTGTGGTGGCGGTTGCTGTGTTTTCCACTGTCTCTCATAATACTGGTTGTTGTTCCGGTTAAAGTGCAGTGTAAGGGTTCCATTTCTTGCGTAATCTGTGTTGTTGCTTCTTTGCCAGTGTTTCTGTTTGGCTTTGTGTCCGTTGTTGTTTCCGTTATTCCTTCTTGAATTAAAATTGTCGTTTCTTCAATTTTTGTACGGGTTATCTCCCTGTCTATAGTTACAGTTGTTGTTTGTGTGCAGCTGTGAGTTTTGGTGATTGTTTTGCATGTTTACTGTGTGTTGTAAATTTTGCTGCGTGTTTGGTATTGTAGCAATGTAGACATGTTGATTGCTGCTGCGTGAGTTGCGTCTTGGTTCTTGTTCTTCATACTGTAAATCAACAGCATCTAACTTTTCCAAAAAATATTCAGGATCGTCGTCCGGTATGTACAGTAACTTCTCTTTAATATTAAAAGGAAGTCTTGCTTTCAGTGATCGGATCACATCTTTGGTTTCACTGGTTCATTAAGGAAGTGTATAATGTTTAGGTACTTCTCGAAGTATCGGCGCAGATTGCGTTTTTAGGATTGAACTGTTCGGGTTCAGTGACTTGTTTGCGGATACGTTCCTGCACAGTGGGTGACTTATTCAAGAAGGCGCGTTGGACCTGCTCGTATGTTACACATATGTCGCTTTCATGGTAAGCCCAGACAACGGCGTCTCCTTGAATGTAATCCACAATGTGTGCAATGCGTTTGTGGTCACTCCACGAACGTGGGAATGCGTTCCTAAAAGCTTTTAAGAAAATGATAGGGTGTACAGTGTTTTTGCCTGGTATAAAAGGTTGGAATATACGGTGCTTGAATAGACTGTCTTCTTTTTTGTTACGTGTTCGTCTGTTTCTTTCCGTGTAATCATTGAATTCTTCCCTGTGTGTACATGGTTCTTCATCAAAATGATAATTGTATTCTATTTCAGGTGATGGGTATCTGTTGCTACGCGTGTCAGTGTATTGTGTATTTGAGTGTTGAAATTCGTGAGTGTACATGTGTTCATTTCCGAATAGAGATTTTCTTCTGTGTGTGTTAAAATGTGTAATGGGTGTACTATTCTGTTGTGCATGGCATTGAGTTGTCTTTGTTTGCATATCGTCATCGATTATTTGTCTATTGTTCATGTATTCCACTACAGAATCGTGCACAATATGTGGCAATTTGTTTTGTATACATTCTTCAAAAATTTGGTCTTTGTGTACTGTCCATTCTTTAAATTGTGAATTAATGCGAGAGAAATGGGGTTCAGCCTCTCTCTGTATTGTTGTGTGAATCTGTTTGTGAATGTCAGCTACGTTTGTTTCTATTGTATTCACCTTTAAATTAATTTCGTCACATGCGTGCATGTTTGATTCTAATTTGCAATAAATAGTTTCACAGGTTTTTGTCAATTCATGGATGTGATTGGCATTGTCGCTTTGTCGTGACTCTAAATTTTCAAATTCTTCCGTAAGATCGTCGACCTGTTTGGAAAGACGTGTACTAATTTCATCTACCTTTTGAGTCAGTGTGGCGAAGTCTGATTTTATCTCGTTTCTGAAAGCTGCATTGTCTGTCATTAATTGTGTGAATTTTTCGTCATTACCTTGCTTAATATTGGATATGCCTTCAAAAATTGAATTAAGTATAGCGTCATTAGACGTGACGTGGTCTCTCAGGTTTGGTCCTGAATTGCTCCTTTTGGCGTTTGTGTGTGTGTGTGTGTAGTGGGCTATTTTGATGTGTTTGCGTGTATATATAGATGGAAATCTCGTCCTGTCCCCAACTCTGTCCATTTACTCTTCCGTGAATTTTCCACTTCTCATCTCCTGTCCAACTCCTGCTCCTCATATACTATGTGAGCAACAGTGTCCGGACACCTGGCTGAAAATGACTTAAATGTTCGTGGCGCCCTCCATCAGTAATGCGGCAATTGAATATGGTGCTGGCCCACCCTTAGCCTTGATGACAGCTTCCATTCTCGCATGCGTACGTTTAATCAGGTGCTGGAATGGCAGCCCACTCTTCACGGAGTGCTGCACTGAGGAGAGGTATATCGATGTCGGTCGCTGAGGCCTGGCACGAAGTCGGTGTTCCAAAACATCCCAAAAGTGTTCTATAGGTTCTATAGATCAGGTGCTCGATCGTGTTCAAAGATGCAATTGCCATCCCCGAATTGCTCTTCAACAGTGGGAAGCAAGAAGGTGCTTAAAACATCAATGTACGCCCGTGCTGCGATAGGGCCACGCAAAACAACAAGGAGTGCAAGCCCCCTCCATGAAAAACACGACCATGCCACAACACCAGCACTTCCAAATTTTAGTGTTGGCACTACACACGCTGGCAGATGACGTTCGCCGTGCATTCGCCATACCCGCGCCCTATCATCGGATCGCCACATTGTGTACCGTGATTCGTCACTCCACACAACGTTTCTCCAGTGTTCAATCATCCAATGTTTACGCTTCTTACACCAAGCGAGGTGTCGTTTGGCATTTACTGGCGTTATGTGTGGCTTATGAGCAGCCGCTCGACCATGAAATCCAAGTTTTCTCACCTCTCGTCTAACTATCATAGTACTTGCAGTGGATCCTGATGCAGTTTGGAAAGCCTGTGTGGTGGTCTGGATAGATATCTACCTATTACACATTACGACCCTGTTCAACTGTCGGCGGTCTCTGTCTACGGACGAGGTCTGCCTGCACGCTTTTGTGCTGTACGTGTCCCTTCACGTTTCCATTTCACTATCACATCGGAAACAGTGGACCTAGGGAAGTATAGGAGTGTGGAAATCTCGCGTACAGACGTATGACACAAGTGACACCCATTCACCTGACCACGTTCAAAGTCCGTGAGCTCCGCGGAGAGCCCCATTCTGCCCTCTCACGATGTCTAATGACTACTGAGGTCGCTCATATGAAGTACCTGGCAGTAGGTGGCAGTACAATGTACCTAATTTGAAATACGTACGTTTTTGGGGGTGTACGGATACTTTTGATCACACAGTCACATAGTATATCTGCGTCCATCTCCTCGTTCCTTTTTCTTTCCATATCTGTCCTCCTCCATCTTCTCTCATCTCATCACGTTATACCATCCCCCCCCCCCCCCACCCGCAGTAGAAGGCTACTTGTTCATATACACACCAAGTCTGGTTGAAATTGATCCAGAGGTTTACGAGGAACTTTGTACCGTGGCTTTGCCCACCTACGCAAGTCACATATATTCAATATATTTCAAGGATATTTTAACACATATTTCGCCTATTTCTCTGGCGAGGGATAGGCTCAATGTTTATCACGTCGTATATGTTCAAATGCGTGAGAATTCCTAAGAGACGAAAGTGCTGAGGTCACCGGTCCCTGGACTAACGCACTACTAAAACTAACTTATGCGACGAACAACAGTCACACCCATGCCCGAGAGAGGACACGAACCTCCAGCGGGAGGGGCCTCGCAATCCGTGACATGGTGGATCAAACCCCGGGCCCATTCCGCGCGGCACGTCGTACATCCTGAAGTATGTGTCCTACATTGTTAAATTTTTGCAAGCACATTGTGTGATATAACTAAATACTGTCTGCAAATTGTGTTGCAAATAGGTTTAGTAGTAAATTAAAAGGTCATGCCCTGATGCATCGCCGCACGGGGTAGACGCGCGATCTGAGATGTCCTGTCACGGCTGACCGGGGTGGCCGAGCAGTTCTAGGCGCTACAGTCTGGAACCGCGCAACCGCTACGGTCGCAGGATCGAATCCTGCCTCGGGCATGGATGTGTGTGATGTCCTTAGGTTGGTTAGGTTTGAGTAGTTCTAAGTTCTAGGGGACTGGTGACCTCATAAGTTAAGTCCCATAGTGTTCGGAGCCATCTGAACCGTCCTGACACGCTTCGCGCGGCTCCGCCCGTCGGAGGTTCGAGTCCTCCTTCGGGCATGGCTGTGTGTGTTGTCCTTAGCGTAAGTTAGTTTGAGTAAGTAGTGTGTAAGATTAGGGACCGATGACCTCAGCAGTTTGGTCCCATAAGATCTTACCACAAATTTCCAAATTTTGCCGATGCGGCATTTTTACTGCAGCAGCAGTGAAAATGTAGTAGGTGATAACCTCTATTCCTTTCGTCGTATTGTGGGAGAGGAGAAAGTGATGTGGATGTGTCAGCGAGAAAATGTCTCTTAAAGGTTTGAAATTATGAGTAAAATTGATTACAAGTCAAGAAGTGCTCTCATTGTCAAAAAAAAAAAAAAAAATGATTCAAATGTCTCTTAGCACTATGGGACTTAACTTCTGAGGTCATCAGTCCCCCAGAACTTAGAACTACTTAAACCTAACGAACCTAAAGACATCACACACATCCATGCTCGAAGCAGGATTGGAACTTGCGACCGTAGCGGTTGCGCGGTTCAATACTGTAGCGCCTAGAACCGCTCGGCCATTCTGACCGGCTCATTGTCAATGCTCGATGAATATAGCATTGCTATTAGCGCGTCCTGGTGTCCTGAAGTACGTTTGATTTTCACTTTCACCTCCACTGCATTAAGAGGTAAGTGGTTCTTACCCCCCCCCCCCACCCCCCCACCCCCCCACCCTCATCCACCGTTAGAGTGGTTCTTTCCGGTCAGAGGGTGATGTTTGTACAGTTATGGACTGTGCGGCTGGTCCCAGCGGAGGTTCGAGTCCTCCCTCGGGCATGGGTGTGTGTGTCTGTGTTTATCCTTAGGATAATTTAGGCTGAGTAGTGTGTAAGCTTAGGGACTGATGACCTTAGCAGTTAAGTCCCATAAGATTTCACGCACATTTGAACTTTTTTTGGTGATATTTGTACCATAGTTGGCCGAAATGGGTCGAGTGTCTTAGGAGGAGACGAGGAACATGCATACATCAACTTTTGTAATACGTTTGGACTTGGCCAACATCAACTAATCTCATCATCAGAATGAATGTACTACAAGGCTCGCAACAATTTTCAACGATATATTGGACCAAATGCTCGATGAACATAGCATGGATGCTACTGTGTCCTGAACTACCCCTGATTTTCTCCTTCGCCACCACCCCATTGAGAGATAAGTGGTTCTTAGCCCTCCCCCCCCCCCCTTACCCCCTGCTGCAATGGGTCTTTCCAGTTAGTAAGTGATATTTGTACCACAGTTGGCCGAAATCGATCGAGTGGCTTAATATGTATGCATGTGCCCAACTTCAACTAATGTGGCCATCAGAATGAGTGTACTAAAAGGTTCGCAACAATCTTCAGCGGTATATTGGGCCAAATGCTCGATGAACATAGCATGGATGCTACTGTGTCCTGAACTGCCCTTGGTTGTCACCTTCACCACCACCCCATTGAGAGATAAGTGGTTCCCCCCCCCCCCCTTACCCCACGCTGCAATGGGTCTTCCCATTCAGTAAGTGATATTTGTACCACAGTTGGCCGAAATCGATCGAGTGGCTTAATACGTATGCATGTGCTCAACTTCAACTAATGTGGCCATCAGAATGAGTGTACTAAAAGGTTCGCAACAATCTTCAGCGATATATTGGGCCAAATGCTCGATGAACATAGCATGGATGCTACTGTGTCTTGAACTGCCCTTGGTTGTCACCTTCACCACCACCCCATTGAGAGGTAAGTGGTTTCCCCCCCTCCCCTTACCCCACGCTGCAATGGGTCTTTCCATTCAGTAAGTGATATTTGTACCACAGTTGGCCGAAACCGATCGAGTGGCTTAGGAGGAGATGTGGAACGTACACACATCAACTTTTGTAATACATATGGATGCGCCCAACATCAACTAATGTGGCCATTAGAATGAGTGCACGACAAGGCTCGCAACGACCTTCAGTGACATATTAGACCAACGGACTTCCCTCCCAAGAGAGGGTGTCCTGTTATTAATGGTAAGTTAATTTATGCGTTGCACGATGGAGCGGTTAGGAGGGCTCGTAATTTAGAGGGAAGGAGCGAGTTTTATCGAGTGGTGCGTGCTTACGACTCTGGAGGCTGGCGGGAAATAGCGAAGCCAACGAGCGTCAGGCGGGCAGAGAGTGGGCGGTGCGCCGTGGTGGGCAGGCCGGCTCGGCGGCAGGTTGTTTTATTGCGTCGTGGCGCGGCGCGGCGCGGCGGACGCACAGGTAGATGCCGGCCGGGTTATCAGCCCCGGACCCAGGCGCAGAGCCGGTGGGCGGGGCCCGGGCCGCCTGAGCGTGACAAGCGGACGACGCGCGCCGAGCTGGCCGTGGGAACAGCGAGAGGCCGGCAAACAGCGAGAGCGCTCAGCGGCCCTGCCACACAAACTGCTCCGAACCGGCGCAAACAACCTGCTCCCAATACTTATCACCGAGTCGTCCCTTTCTTTGGAAGTGGGGTAGGGGGGAAGGAGGTCTTAAGGTATGTCTGCACGGTGCCTGACGAACTGGTGCAGATCCAATGGGGTGCGGAGGGACAGAGATAGGTATTATGGGCTTCATGATCTCCCCCCCTCCCCACTGCCCTTCCTCCCCCCCCCCCCCCTCCAACCAGCTAAGGTTACTAAAAGTTTTTGCATTTTTACATATATCAATTTGCTAACAAACGGAAGGCTGGTGTAATGTGCAGCGAATACATAGAAAGAAAGATCCCTTATCATTTAGCTACAATATAGCAGGTCAGCAACTGGAAGCAGTTAATTCCATAAATTATCTGGGAGTACGCATTAGGAGTGATCTAAAACGGATTGATCATATAAAGTTGATCGTCGGTAAAGCAGATGCCTGACTGAGATTCATTGGAAGAATCCTAAGGAAATGCAATCCGAAAACAAAGGAAGTAGGTTACAGTACGCTTGTTCGCTCACTGCTTGAATACTGCTCAGCAGTGTGGGATCCGTACCAGATAGGGTTGATAGAAGAGATAGAGAAGATCCAACGGAGAGCAGCGCGCTTCGTTACAGGATCATATAGTATTCGCGAAAGCGTTACGGAGATGATAGATACACTCCAGTGGAAGACCCTGTAAGAGAGACGCCTAGTAGTTCGGTACGGGCTTTTGTTGAAGTTTCGAGAACATACCTCCACCGAGGAGTCAAACAGTATATTGCTCCCTCCTACGTATATCTCGCGAAGAGACCATGAGGATTAAATCAGAGAGATTAGAGCCCACGCAGAGGCATACTGACAATCCTTCTTTCCACGAACAATACGAGACTGGAATAGAAGGGAGAACCGATAGAGGTACTCAAGGTACCCTCCGCCACACACCGTCAGGTGGCTTGCGGAGTATGGATGTAGATGTAGATGTATAAGGTGTCAATATGTTAAACAGTGCTACAAAATACGTATAGGTATGAAACTTCCTGGTAGATTAAAACTGTGTGCCGGACCGAGACTCGAACTCGGGACCGAGGAGTCTAGTTCTGCAAGGTGTGCAGGAGAGCTTCTGCGAAGTTTGGAAGGTAGGAGACGAGGTAACGGTGGAATTAAGGCTGTGGGGACGGGGCGTGAGTCGTGCTTGGGTGGCTCAGTTGGTAGAGCACTTGCCCGCAAAAGGCAAAGGTCCCGAGTTCGAGTCTCAGCCCAGCACACAGTTTAATCTGCCAGGAAGTTTCATATCACCGCACACTCCGCTGCAGAGTGAAAATTTCATTTTACTTATAGGTATATTAACGCTTTCTCTGTTACGCGTGTGTACACACATCATGCTACGGCCTAGGTGCTGTGGTTCAAATGGCTATGAGCACTATGGGACTTTACATCTGAGGTCATCAGTCCCCTAGAACTTAGAACTACTTAAACCTAACTAACCTAAGGACATCACACACATCCGTGCCCGTGGCAGGATTCGTACCTGCGACCGTAGTGGCGCGCTGTTCCAGACTGAAGCGCCTAGAACCGCTCGGCCACACTGGCCGGCTAGGTGCTGTGGACGTGTATACGCGCACTGTTTGGATTTTTTTCAAGTGCTATGGACGTCTGAATGTGTCCTGAGCCACCGACGTCTCCTTGCTGTTACTTCCATGTCTGGGTGAATACATCAGTTTCGAGTGTCATACAACATATGTGCACGTTGTGTGCTGTCACTTGCAGTAAACCACGTTCCGATATCTTGAATCGATATGAGATAAGACGATTGTTATGACCACACGGTTTTCGATAATCGAGGACGTGAAATGGCACTTCGAGCGCGACCTCCTTCAGGCATAAAACCCAATAACTCGACAACGAAGTGAGATATCATTCTGCTCTCAATTTTAAATAAAATTTCTATATCCTCTCTACATTTCATTCAGTGCAGTACATGAGCTAAAATCAACCATACGCAAAGTCTACGCATTGCGTTTTTACCTCCGCAAAATCTTTAAATTTTTGTGCACTGTGTTAATTACGTACTTCGATGCAACGCAGTGACTGTGACATATAGCGAAAAGAAGTTCAGTTCTTTATGAAGCTAAGAAGTGCGAAAATCAAATTTTCTGACGTAATAGTGCCGGCCAGTGTGGCCGTGCGGTTCTAGGCGCTTCAGTCTGGAACTGCGTGACCGCTACGGTCGCAGGTTCGAATCCTGCCTCGGGCATGGATGTGTGTGATGTCCTTAGTTTAGTTAGGTTTAATTAGTTCTAAGTTCTAGGCGACTGATGACATCAGAAGTTAAGTCGCAAAGTGCTCAGAGCCACTTGAACCATTTTTTTGACCTAATAGTTTTCGAAAAAACAGATATTAAGTATTTCATATTGGCCGGAACCCGCCTGTCAGTACAGGCATCAGCATATGGTGAGCGGTACAACCACAAGAAAAAGAGCCTCTGCACGGAATACAAAGAGCTCATCTGCAGCAACGAAAGCGTGAAATAACTGGTTAAAGACTAAAGAATGAATTTTCACTCTGCAACGGAGGGTGTACTGCTTTGAAACTTCCTAACATTAAAATTATGTGCCAGACCGGGACTCGAACATCGTACTTTTGCCTCTCACAGGCAAGTTTTAATCGACGGGGAAGTTTCAAAGCAGCGCACACTCTGGTGCGGAGTGAGAAATCATTCAGGAAACAATCCACCAGGCTGTAGCTAACACAAGTCTCCGCAGTATCCTTCTTTACAGGAGTGCGAGCACGGCAAGGTACGCAATAGAACTTCCGTGAGGTTTGGGAGGTATGAGATGTGGTACTTGGGGAGGGGGGGGGGGGGAAGTACAGCTGTTAGGGCGGGTTGAGAGCTGTGCTTCGGCAGCTCAGTCGGCAGAGCACTTGCCTGCGAAAGGGAAAGCTATGTGTTTCGACTCACAGCCGGCCACAGTTATAACCTGCATGGAAATTTCAAATGGTTGGTTCAAATGGCTCTGAGCACTATGGGACTTAACATCTGAGGTCATCAGCCCCCTAGCACTTAGAACAAACTTAACTAACCTAAGGACATCACACACATCCATGCCCGAGACAGGATTCGAACCTGCAAACGTAGCGGTCACGCGGTTCCAGACTGAAGCGCCTACAACCACTCGGCTACTGCGGCCGGCGGGAATTTCAAGTTCCAGATTAAGAATTATTACAGGTTGTTGCTTATGGAAGAACATAGCTGCTAGATAAGATGATGGTCACGTAATGATATAGTATTTACTGTGTGACAAATAATACAAAAAACAAGGGTGTAATTCAAAGGTTGCACTAAGTTGGGCAGGAATTCCAATAAAAACTGTAAACTACGAATGAATATTTTTGCAGTTAATCACAAAATAGAAACACGAAAACAAAACTGGAGGAAACATTATGAACGATATTGGAAGAAATAGGGTTTCAAACATGGTCTTTACAGCACTATTGGTTATAACAGCCTTGGTTGCAATTTTAGTTTTTTATTTTTGAACGACGCGTTTCGCCTTATTTAGGCATCTTCAGGTTATCTGCATAGAAAACAGAGAACAAATACATCTATTTAAGAATCGCGATCGCGTTGTGCATACTTGGATAACATAAAAGCATTTATAAACAGATCAGTTACTGAAAGTATTATATTGCTAGAGAAGGCCGAAATGCACGCTATAAGCTCACGCAGGATGGCGTGAGGTCTGAAACAGGATACGTAATGAATGCTATAAAGAAAAGTACGTAGCTTCTGGAATACTTAACTTTAATCCATCATTTGTATACATCGTTCTTGATGAGACATGCTTCATACGATAACTATCAATTGCTATGGCGCCTTGCTAGGTCGTAGCCATTGACTTAGCTGAAGGCTATTCTATCTTCTCTGCAAATAAACGAGGCTTCGTCAGTGTCGCATCGCTAGCTAAGTCGTCCGTACAACTGGGGCGAGTGCTAGTACGTCTCTCTAGACCTGCCGTGTGGCGGCGCTCAGTCTGCAATTACTGACAGTGGCGACACGCGGGTCCGACATGTACTAATGGACCGCGGCCGATTTAAAAGCTACCACCTAGCAAGTGTGGTGTCTGGCGGTGACACCACGGAAAGAACAAATACCTTAATTTTGTATTTCTTAGAAGAATCCTTTAGTCAGTGTAGCCAAAGGGCATCGTCGAATATATCAGGCCAACATCGCCTTCGTTAAACTCAGTAAAAACTAGAAATATAAAATAGTAAAATAATTACCTTTTCTAGATGGACGCGAGTGACTCCAAGACCTGCATAACGCGTTCCCGTTCACAGGAGCGAGTAACAGAATAAGATGGGGGCTCAGGTAGTAAGCTTAATGCACCACAGCGTCGTGTGCTAGTACTGAAGCCTAATACAGAATCACCTCAAGAGGTGGCGCTGACACGCAGCAGTAATAAGAAAGAGAGATCGTGAACTGGATATACATACCCACTAAAACTTTATAAATGTAATGCACATAAAACATTGATAAGATGGAATTACTAGGGGCAACACCTGTGCAACAACGTATCCTAAAATGTTGGCGAAGTAAAACATAAATGAAGGCGGCAAATTTAAAATGAGAAAACAAGGTGTATAATACAACACACAGATGGAGTACATAAACAGATTTTATATATCATATACCACTAGAAGGAGATCATTAAAAACACAGGACCGTAATTTCAGATAAAGAGGCCGCCCATATAATAAAAAACTAAAATTGCAACCAAGACTGTTTTAACCAATAACGTTAAGCACTGGTTTGTTGTATGCCACATATGGTTTGCAAGAATTTCTTTACAACACGTACTCAAAGGAAAGAGAGACGTTGCGTGGTCATTTAAAAAATGGAACCGAGGCCATAGCAAGTGGACTGGCCTAGTCTGAAGAAGAAGAAGAAAATCAGTTTCCAAAGTTCTCGATTAAGTTTCGGAGAAAAAAAGTCGTATGAAATTATTAAAATCATGGCCATTTGTGGCATGTTAAAGAACTTATGGGTGGTGGGAACGGGGTGACTGTATGTCCAGTTAGAGCAGAGTATCAAAGGGGCAGACGCTAGGGAATAAAAGCACGTCTGTAAAATTACCAGGAGAAGGTACACTGTCTAATCAAAACTATATGGACACATGTATGTAATAAGGAATTGACCACTAGATATTGCGAAAGATGGACTCGCCAGTAGGCTACAAAACGAAGCGGGGCGTATTGTGCTGTCAGAACAGAAGCAGTAACACCAGAATGCGTAGGTCAGTAGAGCTCAGACAATTCGAAGATGGGCAACTCACTGAATGTCACCTGAGTAACAGTGCAACAGGGACATGTCAACCCTTCTAATGCTGCCCGCGTCGACTGTTGATGATGTGACAGTAAAGTGGAAGCGCGAAGGAACAAACAACACCAGGCAGACCTCATATGCTGATGGACACGGCCGTCGAACGCTGTGGAAGCTGGTTGTAAGAAATCGCATGAAGTAGGAGGAAGTAACTACTTGTGAGTTCCAAAATGCTACCAGCAGTCCGCCTAGTACAATAACTGTGCATAAAGAGTTAAAAAGAACGGGATACAATGGTCGAGAGGATCCACACAAGCCGCAAATTTCTGAGGTTAGTCCTAGGCGATGCTTGAAGTGGGGCAAAGAGCGATGGCACTGGACACTGAATCACTGGAAACGAGAAGTAATTTAGTGTGATGACTGGCGCTATACCCTGTGGCAATCCGATGGATGGATTTCGGTTTGGCGAATGGCTGGAGAATGTTCCGTGCCATCATGTGTAGTGCCGAAAGTAAAGTATGGAGGAGTTCATGTTACGGCATGGAGCGCTTTTCGTGGTCAGAGTGCGGCCCCGTTATTGTGTTGAAGAAAATGGCAAATGCGGAAGGATGTGAGCGCACTTTACAGTTCCGTGTATTGCGTACAGTACAGGAGTAGTTCGGGGCCCTTATTGATTGTTTTAGCATGAAAATGCGCTCTGTCATAAAACAAAGACGTGGCAGGAAATATTCTGTGGGAAGTAACATTCCTAAAATGTACTGCCCTGCCCAGAGCACCGAACTAAACCCAATGGGATGAGTTAGTACGTCGAATTCGCACCAGGCTGCAGCGTCCATCATTTCCTTCCTTGATTTTGGCTCTTGAGGGGAGTGGGCTGCCATTCCTCCACACATGTTCAGACACCTCATTGAAACTGTCCCCAGCAAGAGATCCAGTTATCATAAAAGCGAATAGTGTGCACACATCATACTAATGTCCATTAGTAGACATCCATATTCTTTGATCAGATAATGTATGTACACAGACCTTAGTTCATACACCATCACCAACTGGCTCCCAGCAACTTCTACCGAGAATCTCCCACACAACAGCAAAGGAACACAGTTCAAAGTCAAAAGCGAAAATAACCACAATGAATGCCAAACTAAACTTACACGGGAGCTAATTAAATTTATTTGCGTCATTTAACTCTGGTCGACTCGTCACTTTTATGCAACACCGTCTGCAGATCGCTAATGGCTCCTCGCTCTGCTACCGATCAAAGAAAATATTCAAATGTGTGAGAAATCATATGGGACTTAACTGCTAAGGTCATCAGTCCCTAAGCTTACACGCTACTTAAGGGGCTCCGGAACACCCTGTACTTGCAATGTTAAAATAACGCTTATAAATTACATCTTTCCTCACAAAGTATTTGAGATAGGAAGTTGAACTTTTTACAGAATATTTATTGGAATATGGGCTACAACTTAACACAGGGATTTTACAAAATTTTAGTTCAGTTATTAAAGATAATTTTTTTTCAATTGTAATGAAAATTCACAACATTTTTTTGCAATTTTTTATTTATATATTCAAAAATATACAGTTTTTTGGAAAAAGGCTGTGTTAAATTATGCAGAAGGTACTGTGTAACATTTACTGAAAGTTTGAAACAAATAAGTTTGGAAGATCCTTAGAAAACATGTAATTAGTATGAGAAAATAAAAGTTTTGGGAATCGAGCGACAAAGATTGGATTAACTTTTTAGTGCATTCCAGGTCCATGGGATGGATTATCTTCATCCTCTGCAAACTCCTCCTCCAGCTTCCTCTTGTTCCTCCTCCCGTTTACTCTTGCTTGTATTTCTAGACTCTCTACAGCCCTGTCTGCAGCCCAAAGGCGTTCCTTGTCTAACGCAAGCATCGCTCGTTGTTGTGTTCGTAGATTTTGCTACCATTTTCTTCAGTTGCAGTTACTGTAACACTGTTCCAAAAGGTGGTCATGTATGAACACTTATCACATTTCAGTTGTATTTCACTAGCAAGTCCTACGTGCTTTATTATGGAGAGTTCCAGACCAACTTCACTACAATGAATACATCTTACACAGTTTGAAAAAATTCCTTTGAGAACTGACATATCAAATATTTCATTCACATCCGATTCGCCCATAAAACATTCATTGTTTTCACTCATTGAACCAAGCTTCTTCTGTGAAGTATTTTCTTTCCCACTTTGACTGCTATGGGCAGGTGTACTTGAGAGGTTAGGTTCACTCACTTCGTTATCGTCTTTATTGTTTACAGTAATAACACATACCTTTTCTTAAAAGCCTTCAGAGGATTTCTAATAACTTTACTTTTACTCATTATTATACTTCAACAAAACAGAGACTCAAGAAACAGAATTAATTACGAATATTTTCGAGATAACGACAGAGTAAATAAACATTAAACAATCGACAAGCACACCAGCGATATATATTGAACCATCACAGGTTAGCCACAACACATACTTTATCTCACATCACTAAAATGTACCTGATGAACACGGACGTTAATAATAACACCATTTGACAGCAGTTTAACAGCGCCACAGTGGGTCACGCCCATGTAAAACACATTTAAAAAAAAAATTAAAAATAGTTGTAGTCTTCGGAATTGAATAAATTATACATTTATTAAAAGGTAATAGTCTGCAGATTCAGAAAGCGCAAGAAAGTAAAAATTGAACTTTTCATGATTTTGAGCCTTTCCGGAGCCCCTTAACCTAAATCATCCTAAGGACAAACACACACACCCATGCCCGAGGGAGGACTCGAACCTCCGCCGGGACCAGGCGCACAGTCCATGACTGCAGCGCCATAGACCGCTCGGCTAATCCCGCGCGGCCGAACAAGTCTACACTCACTAACCTAACATCGGCAGAGAAAACCAGGTACTACATGCTTTCACGTGGGAACGCTATTTCGAATGGCTTGAAGGATTTCCGTACCGTAAAAGTCACGCAGATGTTCGTGAAGGATCGTTGACTCCTAACTTCCGAAATAATAGCTATCTTCAACCACAAGCTGCGCCCAGAAGGCGCACCGCTAGGCAACCGAACCCCGTGGGGGCTGCTGAACGCCTCTCGATTTCACGAGCTCCCAAATCAACATCCCTGCATTTCAGCCAATCAGACTTAGTAGCCGCCGCATGTAGGCAATATCATTGACCATTCCCATCTACCCTAATATACACTGTAAAATGCCGGTTCTTCACAGCCTTTTTTTAAGCTTATTTTCCACTGTGAGGTATTTACCACTGACGTGGTGCATCAGCCATTCTCTGAAACTCATTTTTTGACACATCCGGCTTAGGTCTCCACCACATTAGATTTAGGAGGATTAGGGAAAGACTGGTCCACCACTTTCCTTCCATTGGCTACCCAATTTGGCGTTGACAATATGTAGCTGTTTTGTTTATTTTATTTATTTTTTTGTGTATAAGAACTGGGTTCTTATTTTTTAACCTGAACAATGGAAGTGATGTGCCTACTTAAACACTATCTGATAAAAAGTATCACCAAACCCATTTGAAACTGTATAAGCAGATAGAAATTAAATTTTTCCAAACATAATTGGAAAACGTAAAGCAGCTCCCTAAACAAGCTGTCCTGTGATGATGTGTATTGCGCTCTGTAGTGGAAAGTGATACAATATGTGCTGTCGGAGTAATTGTCTTGCAGTTGCAACACACAAAAACTTACGCAGTAAAAATTCTACATTAAATTACGAACCGAAATTTGAAGCAATAAATGCCCAAAATGCTCCCGTCAAAATGCCGTTTTAATTTACGTACGCAAAGTGACTAAATACAATTCCAAATACTGAACGGAACACCTCCGAATGTAACAGTGCACTGAGAGAGTAAGAATGTCTGAATGAGAATTGAGATCTGAACTGACCTTAAAACGGCCCTGAAGATAACTTTGAAATGCAATGCTTAACAGAGGATAATATTATTACGCCCTAATCATACAATGAAGGCTTTCACGACCGGATGGTACTGTTGTTGATAATTCTTCCGGGTTATATGGCCGTGGTCCATGGAATTCTATTCCTAACGTTTCGTCCTATACTACGTTGGACATCTTCAGAGGTATGGCTGGTCCTGCTCAGTCCGACTCCAGTCGGCAGGACTGAGCAGGACCAGCCATACCTCTGAAGATGTCTAACGTAGTATAGGACGAAACATTAGGAATAGAAGAATTCCATGGACCACGGCCATATAACCCGGAAGAATTATCAACAACATTATTACGCCCTGATTCTGACGTAAAATTGATCCTAACAATTTTCATGACTATACCCGGTGGCAACAGAAACTCAGTACTGCTCGGAAGTCGAGAAATTTCAAATGCAGCACAGCATCAAACCAGCTAAACAAAGGAAGCCCTGATCAAGTGGAATGTAAGGAAACGAAGCTATTCTACACACATCATGCTATATGTTTTGAGCAACTATGTTTGACTAAGTGCAGTGCGGCAACGCACAAATACAGCGTTAAGCTTTCGTGAGGTGTTGGTGGCAGAAACTGAATTTACTGAATGGTGTAAAAGAGGCTAGGATTAAAAAACTGTAAATTGAATTATGAAACGTATTGCACAATAATTACAACAATCTTTACAAAATTAATTGAAATTAATTTAAATTTACAAAATTAATTTAAATTTAAAAATATTACTCTGTCATATAATACAACACGGAAACATTAGAGGAGTGGTGAAGTTATAACTCTGAGTCCAAGTTATGTGAGCAGAGTACTTTGTTTACTCATGTTTCGGCAATCAAACTAACTGGCCCGAATCAATAAAGAAAAATTGTGCTAAAAATTCGCATTTCTCTAACTCATGACAAATTAGACACGCGGAACCACCGCAGTGACAACGTTACCTGAATTTTTTCACATTTCTGAAATCAGTCCTTAGAAAATCATTTCCAACCGTCAACAGCCTTTGCGTTTGCTTCTTTGAGTTCTTCCAGTTACTTCCACACAGCTCAGCAGTGTTATCAACAATCGATTCTTTCACTTACGTATTTCTCTGTGAATGGTACGCTGGCAACGACAATGCTACTGACAACCAAAGATCACTCTGCTTTCACTCAGAACCTCTGTTTCGTAAGATACCGAGTATTGAAGACTTCTGAGTGAAAAGTATCCAGTGTTCAAATACGAAGTAAGCCACATCGAATAAAAACAGAGCTCACGTCACTTACATACAATATCAAACATAAGCTAGTAACCTTACAAATACCTATAGGAAGAGCGCATTGGCACGGTCGGAAACGATGCACTGGGACGTCGAAAGTCATGGGATATCTCGGAACACCGTGTCGGACGTCCTTTCCCCCGCATAGTGCTACAACTAGATGTGGCGTGAACTCAACAAGTTCCTGGATGTTCCGTGCAGAAATATTGGCCATGGTGTCTTTACAACCGACCATAATAGCGAAAGAGTTGCCTGGTTGCAGGATTTTGTGCATGAAGTGTCCTCTTGATTGTGTTCCATAAATGTTCATCGGGATTCACGTCAGGCGATCTGTGTGACCAAACAATGCCCTCGAATTGTCCAGAATGTTCTTCAAACCAGTCGCGAACAACTGTGGCTTGGAGATATGCCGCATTGTCAGCGATAAAAATTTCATCGTTGTTTGAGAATATGGAGTCCTGGAGCCCTTGAACGGCTGCAAATGGTCTCCAGATAGCCGAACATTACCATTTGCAGTCAATGATGGGTTTAGTAGGACCAGAGGACCCAGTCAATTACATTGAAACACACTCGACACCAATATGGAGGCAGCACCAGCTTGCGCAGCGCCTTATTGACAACTTCGGTCCATGACTTCGAGGGGTCTGCGTCACTATCGAACCCTAGCATCAGCTCTTACCAACTACACTACTGGCCATTAAAGTTGCTACACCACGAAGATGACGTGCTACAGACGCGAAATTCAACCGACAGGAAGAAGATGCTGTGATATGCACATGATTAGCTTGTAAGAGCATTCACACAAGGTTGGCGCCGGTGGCGACACCTACAACGTGCTGACATGAGGAAGGTTTCCAACCAATTTCTCATACACAAACAGCAGTCGACCGGTGTTGCCTGGTGATACGTTGTTGTGATGCCTCGTGTAAGGAGGAGAAATGCGTACCATCGCGTTTCCGACTTTGATAAAGGTCGGATTGTAGCCTATCGCGATTGCGGTTTATCGTATTGCGACATTGCTGCTCGCGTTGGTCGAGATCCAATGAGTGTTAGCAGAATATGGAATCGGTGGGTTCAGGAGGGTAATACGGAACGCCGTGCTGGATCTCAACGGCCTCGAGATGATAGCCATCATATCCGCATGGCTGTAACGGATCGTGCAGCCACGTCTCGATCTCTGAGTCAACAGATGGGGACGTTTGCAAGACAACAACCATATGCACGAACAGTTCGACGACGTTTGCAGCAGCATGGACTATCAGCTCGGAGACCATGGCTGCTGTTACCCCTGACGCTGCACCACAGACAGGAGCGCCTGCGATGGTGTCCTCAACGACGAACCTGAGTGCACGAATGGCAAAACGTCATTTTTTCGGATGAATCCAGATTCTGTTTACAGCATCATGATGGTCACATCCGTGTTTGGCGACATCGCAGTGAACGCACGTTGGAAGCGTGTATTCGTCATCGCCATACTGGCGTATCACTCTGCGTGATGGTATGGGGTGCCATTGGTTACACGTCTCGGTCACCTCTTGTTGGCATTGACGGCACTTTGAACAGTGGACGTTACATTTCAGATGTGTTATGACCCGTGACTCTACCCTTCATTCGATCCCGGTGAAACCCTGTATTTCAGCAGGATAATGCACGACCACATGTCTCAGGTCCCGTACGGGCCTTTCTGGAATCAGAAAATGTTCGACTGCTGCCCTGGCCAGCACATTCTCCAGATCTCTCACCAACTGAAAACGTCTGGCCAATGGTGGCCGAGCAACTGGCTCGTCACAATACGCTAGTAAAAAATGGTTCAAATGGCACTGAGCACTATGGGACTCAACATCTTAGGTCACAAGTCCCCTAGAACTTAGAACTACTTAAACCTAACTAACCTAAAGACATCACACACACCCATGCCCGAGGCAGGATTCGAACCTGCGACCGTAGCAGTCCCGCGGTTCCGGACTGCAGCGCCAGAACCGCTAGACCACCGCGGCCGGCACGCTAGTCACTACTCTTGATGAACTGGTTTATCATGTTGAAGCTGCATGAGCAGTTGTACCTGTACACGCCATCCAAACTCTGACTCAATGCCCAGGCGTATCCAGGCCGTTATTACGGCCAGAGGTGGTGGTTCTGGGTACTGATTTCTCAGGATCTATGCACCCACATCGCGTGAAAATGTAATCACATGTCAGTTCTAGTATATTTGTCCAATGAATACCCGTCTATCATCTGCATTTCTTCTTGGTGTAGCAATTTTAATGGCCAGTAGTGTACCTCGTATACGTGATGCTAGCGTTATTTGAATAAGTGCTTATCGCTATCCGTTGACTATTGTCACCTCAGTTTATGTTGCAGTATGCTGATTTTGCTGCACGACATGGGTAGATCAACACCCCAGTTTGTGACCTGTTTATCCCACACGACTGGGCCTCGCGAGAGAAACCGTGAGTGTCGGGCCTGCATGCTGAAGGTCGGACACCTCAGCAACCCGTCTCGGTCGCCGGCAGGCCGCGCGCTCGCTATCTGCGTCGGCTTCGCCTCTGAGCGGCCCGGAACGCCCAGAAAAGCGGGTCGTCAGCGCAGGCGGTCCGCCGAGTTGGCACGCCGGCCAGATACCCCGCAATTAAGGCCGTGCCGCGCGGCGTGGCACGGCGTGGCGTGGCGTGGGCGAGCGGGCCGGCGCTGGACGCGGTGGGCGGACGCGCAGGAATGCGGCGATACGGATCCGGCGAGGGTGCGCGGCGCTGCCTTAATGACACGCGCCGAGCGTGACTCGCCGCGTGCCAAAACTGATAACGCTGCCCTAATGACGGGCCATTACCCGCCGGGACGCTCTGGTCCACTCCGTCCTCGTCCCGCCACCTTCCCTAAAAAGTTACCCGACTCGCAGGTCACCCAGAAGGGACGCCCAGTCCGTAGCACATCGTTTTCGATCCTGGAAGCAATGGGATTTCCCTCTGGTCCATTATTCGACATCTTTTCTTCTTTGAGTCATCAGTCTTCCGACTGGTTTGATACGGCCCGCCACAATGTGTTTGAATCGATAACATTAAACTGTATACTCCTT
This sequence comes from Schistocerca serialis cubense, assembly GCF_023864345.2. NCBI lineage: Eukaryota > Metazoa > Arthropoda > Insecta > Orthoptera > Acrididae > Schistocerca > Schistocerca serialis. The sequence goes on from NC_064644.1 coordinate 71,946,279, forward strand.
TCTTTGTTAAAACTTTGATGTCGTGGTCTGTTTCTATGCAATGTAGTATATCTATCATTTAATTTCTTTGTCCCATTTGGAGGGAACAAAACTTGATGTATATTGTAAGTAGGCTGTTTAGGTTCTTATATTGGTAACGCCACCGCCACATAGCGCTCTGTATCAAAATCACTGGCTGTGCTGTGTGCAGTCTGTGGCTGGTTGGCATTGTTGTAATATTCGCTGTTGTAGTGTTGGGCAGTTGGCTGTTAAAAGCGCGTAGCGTTGCGCAGTTGGAGGTGAGCCGCCAGCAGTGATGGATGTGGGGAGAGAGATGGCGGAATTTTGAGAGCGGACGATCTGGACGTGTGTGCGCCAGAAAGAGTAAATTTGTAATATTGGATATCATGAACTGCTATATGTATTATGACTTTTGAACACTGTTAAGGTAAATGCATTGTTTGTTCTCTATCAAAATCTTTCTTTTGCTATGCCTATCAGTAGTTAGTGCCTTCAGTAGTATGAATCATTTATTTAGCTGGCAGTAGTGGCGCTCGCTGTATTGCAGCAGTTCGAGTAACGAAGATGTTTGTGAGGTAAGCGATTGATGAAAGGTATAGATTATTGATAGTCAGGGCCATTCTTTTGTAGGGATTATTGAAAGTAAGATTGCGTTGCGCTAAAAAAAAAATATTGTGTGTCAGTTTAGTGTTCATCAGAATAAGTAAAGAGAGAAATGTCTGAGTACGTTCAGTTCTGCTCAGCTGTTTGAAAATCAAATAATGTAAGAGGTTTATCAGCATAACAATTCATTAAGTTTTCTAAGGGGACGTTTCAATATAATTGTAATTTCTGTGTGAATACTTTTTTGTAGAAATGTTAATCTGTGCTAATGTTGTGTTTTATTTAATGTGTTTGGTTACTGTTATGTAAACTGCTGATCCTCACTTAGGGTTCTTAGTTATCCTGTATGTAAAAGATAGTGTGGTTCCCCTCGGGAACGGAACTTAGTAGCGCGCGCAAATTGTGGTTGGCCTAGGTAGAAAAGGTGGAACAAGAGTCAGTCGGGGACGAGCTACCAAACTGTGCACTGCCCATGTAAAAGTTGTATATTGTGCTGGTTCCGATAGAGGCTTTTCCTACCGCTTACCAATGCCTCGAATGGATGGATAAATAGCTGGAACTATTCTGGAATTGGTATCTATCATCGCCACCAAGAAGTGACAGAGTTCAGCAATTGTGTCTGCAAATCCACCTACCAATATGAAGCAGCCACCACGTTGCGCAATCATTGTAATGGAGCACTATAGTAATGTACACTGAAGGATCAGCTCATTGGGTGTTTTACTGTGCACTAATATAAGGTAACGTATAACTGAATTCATGTACCTACCTTGATTTTTTCCCTATCACAACACCTCTCAGGTTCCTCTCCATTTGAATTATGATTACCAAGTGTCCTAGTTTGTGGAAAAAATGAAAGCCTCATAGCCAAATATTTAATCAAATAATGTTGTTTGATCTTTGGTAAGAAGAGAGTATTCAGATTTACTGTGGATTTAGTGAAATTGTGGGAGATAGTAAATGTAGTCTTGGGAAAGCCTCCCAGTGATGGAAACAGTCTAATTTAAAGTTTTTTTGGAGTTTCAGTCACCTATTTAATCATTTACTTGAAAGAAGAAGATTGTGGTAATAAAGACAATTTGCTGTTTCTTTTAAAAATTAAAATTCTTAAAACTGAGGCTTATAAAGTTTTGCTTAGTTAATGATCATAGTGCTACCTGTAGTAAATTTTAAAATGTGAGCCAGTTTCTTGTAAATTTGTCAACATTGTGTCTCACTGCAGTAAAAGTCGTGAATTGCAGTTGTGGAAAGTTGGATGCCTGCTAAGCACTTGTTTCTTTTGGGTATTGAAAGTGCATATTAATAGTGTAATAAGATCCACAGGTTGTCCTTTACCACTAATTGTGAAAACAATAATTTCTTTATTCAAAAGATAGTGAGAAGTAACCTGTTAGTGAATTCCATTTAACTTTCATTCTAAATAGAATAGTATTTAGTTGAGAGATATTTAACCTGTGACCAGTTTATAATTTTTCAGTGAACTACATTTATAATTTTATGTCGCCTAGGAAGATGTTTGAACAATAATAGTAAACCTATGTCCAATTAATGATTCTGCAGTAAATATTAATAGTTATGTTATAAGACCATTCAGTTTGAATAAGCCCTGAAAGTAATAGTGTGTTTCGTTATCTGTTATATTTATGAAAATAGTCTGTCCTGCTCTGTTAGCTTCCAATCTTAACCGTCAACATATGCAGGTGTCAGAGTTCATTACACTCGCGTGTGGCAAAATATAGGTTGTGTTTGTCCGTTAAAGTTACTCATACCTACTTTCTTAAACAAGAACGTTAATCTTTCTCTTGCCTAATTAGGCTGGCGACCGTTTTCCTTATTCTTTAAACAGTGTAGCTAGGTAAAACATTATTTGTTACTGTCTGAATATTTACGTAATTCTGACTTTCAATTCCGACAAGCCACCCCCGTTAGGTACAACACGGTCAATATAACAAAATTCCTCTCAGAGGGTAACACTGCTCTGTCGCGTTATGTCACAATTGCTTTAACATGATAGTTTTATTTCACAACCTGCCTCCAACTTTAAGGTTATGGTACAGCTGTAGCAGACGGAAGTGTTATAGTGTTCCAATCTCTGTCTTCCTCTGCAGTTTTTGCCTTCTGCAGCTCCCTCTACTACATTGGAATTCATTCCACAATGTCTTAACAGATGTCCTATTACGAGGGATGTTTTTTATGTAAGTACCGTACTGAAATTAAAAAAAATACGTGCTAAGATATCTCAATAATTTTATTTTTACATGAAAGCCCGTACCTTAATCTACTTCTCTACATAATTTCCGTCAATATTGAGGCACTTGTCATAACGTTGTACCAGTTTTTGACTACCCTCTTCATAGAAGTCTGCCGCCTGACTCGTTAACCACTGCATCACCACTGTTTTGACTTCGTCATCGTCTTGAAGACGCTGATTGCCCATGTGTTCTTCGAGTGCAGGAACAGATGGTAGTCACTGGGCGCAAGATCGGCGCTGTACGGAGGGTAATCTAGAGTTTCCCATCGGATGAGATCTTTGGTCTGATTCGCCACATGCGAACGGGCATTGTCTTGCAGCAAAACGATGCCCTTGCTCAACTGCCATGGACTGTTGCATTCTGGTGTGACGTAGCCCACCCATGTTTCATCGCTCGTAACAATTTGGCTTAAGAAATCATCACCGTCGTTGTGGTACCGCTCAAAGAAAGTCAATGCACTGTCTAAGCGTTTGGTTTTGTGCACATCCGTCAACATTTTCGGCACCCAACGTGAGCAAAATTTTCTGTAATTCAAGCGCTCAGTCACAATGCCATATAAAACACTACGAGAAACATTTGGAAAGTCATCTCGCAAGGAGGAAACAGTAAAACGTATGTTTCCTCTCACCTTATTGTCCACTTCCTGCACCAAACTTTCTTTAGGCCTCTAGCACTAAGAAATCTTGTAACAGCCCGTACTTCACAGTCGGCGGGACTCGCGTTTATCGGAGGCATCTTAAACACTCAATACACGACGTAACCAGGATAAATTAGACTGTAATGGTGTCAGTGTGTAGATTCACGTATAGGCTTTCATGTAGAAATAAAATTATTGAGATATCTTCGCACGTCTTTTTTTTAATTTCAAAACGGTACTTACTTAAAAAACACGCCTCGTATCATGTCGCTTCTCCTTGTCAGTGTTTTCCACATGTTCCTTTTTCCCTCCGATTCATGTTTGGTACTAGTACACTTATCTTCGCCAGGAATATCCTTTTTGCCAGTGCTAGTCTGCTTCTGATGTCCTCCTTGCTCTGTTCGTCATTGGTTATTTTGCTGCCTAGTTAGAAGAATTTCTTACCTTTATGTACTTCGTGGCCATCAGCCCTGATGTTAAGTTCCCCGCTGTAATTATTAATGCTACTTTTCGTTACTATCGTCTTCCTTCGATTTACTTTCAATCCATATCCCGTACTCATTAGACTCTGTAGCATCTATCTGTGCATATAGGAAGTCCTACATCTACATCTACATCCATACTCCGCAAGCCACCTGACGGTGTGTGGCGGAGGGTACTTTGAGTACCTCTATCGGTTCTCCCTTCCATTCCATTCTCGTATTCTTCGTGGAAAGAAAGACTGTCGGTATGCTTCTGTGTGGGCTCTAATCTCTCTGATTTTATCCTCATGGTCTCTTCGCGAGATATATGTAGGAGGGAGCAACATACTGCTTGACTCCTCGGTGAATTTATGTTCTCGAAGCTTCAACTAAAGCGCGTACCGAGCTACTGAGCGTCTCTCCTGCAGAGTCTTCCACTGGAGGTTATCTATCATCTCCGAAACGCTTTCGCGATTACTAATGATCCTGTAACGAAGCGCGCTGGTCTCCGTTGGATCTTCTCTATCTCTTCTATCAACCCTATCTGGTACGGATCCCACACTGCTGAGCAGTATTCAAGCAGTGGGCCAACAAGTGTACTGTAACCTACTTCCTTTGTTTTCGGATTGTATTTCCTTAGGATTCTTCCAATGAATCTCAGTCTGGCATCTGCTTTACCGACGATCAACTTTATATGATCATTCCATTTTAAATCACTCCTAATGTCTACTCCTAGATAATTTATGGAATTAACTGCTTCCAGTTGCTGACCTGCTACATTGTAGCTAAATGATAAACGATCTTTCTTTTTATGTATTCGCAGCACATTACACTGGTCTACATTGAGATTCAATTGCCATTGCACCATGCGTCAATTCGCTGCAGATCCTCCTGCATTTCAGTACAATTTTTCATTGTTACAACCTCTCGATATACCACAGCATCATCCGCAAAAAGCCTCAGTGAACTTCCGATGTTATCCACAAGGTCATTTATGTATACTGTGAATAGCAACGATCCTACGACACTCCCCTGTGGCACACCTGAAATCACTCTTACTTCGGAAGACTTCTCTCCATTGAGAATGACATGCTGCGTTCTGTTATCTAGGAACTCTTCAATCCAATCCCACAATTGGTCTGATAGTCCGTATGCTCTTACTTTGTTCATTAAACGACTGTGGGGAACTGTGTAGAGTTTCTGTCTGTGTATTCCATATAATCTCAGGAACTATTGTAGCGATTTTGATGCAGTTTTCACTGTTAGATACAATCGTTCACGGGTAATGTTCATGCTTCGTTACAACGTGGAAGCACTGTAACAAATATGTCCGAAACGGCCGCGAGCAGAGTCGTGGTTTCACAGTGGGTGGGAGGGGTGGCGGTGGTATCTTGGTGCTAGATTCCTATTTGGCTAGGAATATGAGGTGAAAAGTTTTTGATTTATCGTGGACCAGCGGACATTTGTGTAGCCATTCGAACACTTGTCTAACTGTAGGTATGTTGCAGTATATTAATCAAGGTTTCAACGACGAACCAGAACTGACATAGAGTCAAATCGCCCGAATCGATTAATTCATTTTGCAAAAGATTTAAATGAGACTTAAATAACTGTTCAGTTAATGGCAAAATTTGTACGTGCACCGTTATGGTTTTACGTGCAAATACAACCACCCTTATATAACTCAGGACTGAAACGAGACTGGTGGTTCACATTTGGTCCAAAGGTGTGACGCATCTTCGTCTGAGATAAGTTTTAACTGTTTGAAAAAAATCTTGTTTCGTTTGCACAGAAAAAAAGAGGACGTTTATATGAGAAATTTTTGAAGCTCGATACATCTATACTTTAAACTTGTACGAATCAGTTCAAACTTTGCACGACGGCCGAAAAACGGATAAAGTCAAAATTATTTTTTGTCAATTATCTTTATACATTGTTTTCGACATAAGTACGTAATATTTGTTCTTGCGTGAATTGAATGCGCAGAAACATTTCAAAGCAAAAAAATAAATATGTAATGCATTCTTGTGGTAAAACGGAAAACTCGATTTCGAGAATCGATCTTCATTCGGATTTTACGTGCAACAAACATGTTTTTGTGAGTCTTTTGTACGCGCGACAGTTTTGTGTTTCAGGCTTGTGCAAATCTTTTCAAATTTTGCAAGAAAGAAGACAAATATATGTCATTAACTATCGTCCTGTTCTTTTGTGGTTATAAAGACAATAAAGAAACCAATACGGGATCAGTCGTCGCCCGAAGAAACTAAAATATACATCGTTTGCCAAACTATGGTGGACTAATGTAAGAATTACGGTCGAGTAAAAGTTGGGAAGCAGAGTGGAAAACGCTCCTCTCGTAGCACAGAAAATGGCGAATATGTCCTGGGCAGAGTTTGGGATGCAAAAGAACGCAACTAGTTGTTAGACTCATCTGACAACTTCATAGACATTTTAATCAAAAAGACATCTTGACATGTTCACATTTTTTTACAAGTTCATCCCACTTCCCAAGCGCAGTCAGTTATCTTGGGCCAATGCCCTGTTACATGAGCAGACAGGGGTATAAGAAAAAACAGACACAAAATTTACGTACTTCTAGAGACTAGGATGCATCTGTAACACTAAGTATCCGAGAGTGGCGGTGTATCTTTAATAGGAAGTATCCCGAACTGGGGTTGCATGCGTCCTAAACTTTAATGATGCGTTGTGTCATACTGAACTACATTACAAATGCCATACTGGATCACATGATGGCGTCATACTGAATCGCATGATGGCATGTGTCATGTTATACGACTTGACATCATGTATCATGCTACCTTACTTGATACGATGCGTTATATTACATGACATTGGTACAAATACTGTGTTGTTGTGTGTTGTGGTCTTCAGTCCTGAGACTGGTTTGATGCAGCTCTCCATGCTACTCTATCCTGTGCAAGCCTCTTCACCTCCAGGTAACTACTGCAACATATATTCTTCTGAATCTGCTTAATGTATTCATCTCTTGGTCTCCCTCTACGATTTTTCCCCTCCACGCTCCCCTCAAGTACTACATTGGTGATCCTTTGATGCCTCAGAAGATGTCCTACCAACCGATCCCTTCTTCTAGTTAGGTTGTGCCACAAATGTCTCTTCTACCCAATTCTGCTCTGTACCTCCTCATAATTTACGTGATCTACCCATATAATCTTCAGTATTCTTCCGTAGCACCACTTTTCAGAAGCTTCTATTCTCTTCTTGTCTAATCTGTTTGTCGTCCGTGTTTCACTCCCATACACGGCTACACTCGATGCAAATACTGGGTGATCAAAAAGTCCGTATAAATGTGAAAACTTTATAAACCACGGAATAATGTAGATAGAGAGGTAAAAATTGACACACATGCTTGGAATCACATGGGGTTTTATTAGAACAAAAAGAAAAAAAAGCTATTACTAGACGCGTGAAAGATCTCTTGCGCGCGTCTTTTGGTGATGATCGTGTGCTCAGCGGCCACTTTCGACATGCTTGGCCTCCCAGGTCCCCAGACCTGAGTCCGTGCGATTATTGGCTTTGGGGTTACCTGAAGTCGCAAGTATATCGTGATCGACCGACATCTCTAGGGATGCTGAAAGACAACATCCGACGCCAATGCCTCACCATAACTGCGGACATGCTTTACAGTGTTGTTCACAACATTATTCCTCGACTACAGCTATTGTTGAGGAATGATGGTGGACATATTGAGCATTTCCTGTAAAGAACATCATCTTTGCTTTGTCTTACTTTGTTATGCTAATAATTGCTATTCTGATCAGATGAAGTGCCATCTGTTGCACATTTTTTGAACTTTTGTATTTTTTTGGTTCTAATAAAACCCCATGTCATTCCAAGCATGTGTGTCAATTTGTACCTCTCTATCTACAATCTTCCGTGATTTATTCAGTTTTCAAATTTATACTGACTTTTTGATCACCTGGTACTTTTAGAAAGGACTTCCTGATACTTAAATCTGCACTCGATATTAACAAATTTCTCTTTTTCAGAAACGCTTTTCTTGCGATTCACAGTTTACATTTTATATCCTCCCTACTCCGACCATCATCAGTTAGTTTGCTTCCAAAAGAGCAAAACTCATCTACTACTTTAAGTGTCTCATTTCCTAATCTGATTCCGTCAGCATCACCTGATTTAATTCGATTACTTTCCATTGATGTTCATCTTATATCCTTGTTTAAGGGCACTGTCCATTCCGTTCAACTGCTCTTCCAAGCCCTTTGCTGTCTCTGACGGAATTAAAATGTTATCGGCTGCTAGTACTAACAAGTGAAAAAGCGCGATTATGTGAAGATATTTTGATTTAAATGTCCTTTAAGCTGTCAGGCTAGTCGAACAGCTAATTCGTTTCTTTTACATCCCTATCTCTGCCCAGGACGTATTCGCCTTTTTTGTGCACTGATAGGAGCAGTTTTCATTATGGTGCAGTTTATACTTCATGGTAATTGGCTAAACTGTGCCGAATGAAATTCCCCTGTCCCCGTGAAAAGGCGCCAATGGCATCTAGTGGTGCATGGCAGAACTCCTTGGAATCGTCCATAAATATTATAAATTAATATCCCTTGCTGTGCCTTCAGTCTGTGTGTGGAGGTTGAGTTGGAAGACTACTGCAGAGATTTTGGTATAGTTTTCACTAACAGACAGACTGCCACACGAGGAACGTTTGTGGGCACAGCAGATGGGCGGGTGTAATGTTGCCCGACTGCAGTGCCAGGTCGGCGCGAACTACAACTACTGGCATGACACTGCAAGTTGCCGCCCACTTCTTAAACAATCTGTGATGCAGGACGCATTAGATATTCAGCTGGTAATGGGTTTTTAGTATAGAATTAATGTTTAAGGTGGGTGATGGAACACGCGGGGGAAGCTTACACAGAAAACGTAGCTCGCGCCACATCGGCAGCGCCGTCAGGTTGACTGTGAGGTGTGGCAGCACACAGCTACCATCATCGCCGCGCCATGTTATCCGAAAACCCAATTAAATATGAAACGGAAAACATTTTTGCGTCCTGAGAACTTTCAAGGCATGCAATGCTTAAATCGTCTAAGTTTTACCCTGCGAAGTGCGGGGGCTAGCAGTGTACTTAACACTAAATTCTTCTAGAATCTTCATATGTAAATGATGCTGCAAGCCCCCCCTTTTCTAACTCCGACTTTTGCTGTTGCACATGGATTAAGAAGAGACGCGAACTGACTGCAATCGACCCTGCAAGTGGAGTAGAAAAAGAGTTTGGCACCGGCAATAATTTATTATGATAGAAATTAATTAAATAAATGAAAGTTTTATACGAGTAGTGAGAAGTGAAAGGGTTGCTCTACCGATTAACAAAATGAACGTTCTGTCCAAAATAACAATTTGATTTATTAGGTCTAAACTCAAAATAACAAACAAAACGCATGAAACATTTACAATACATCAAATTGGATACTCAAATAAATGCTGTAAAGGTGAAGTTGTCCATAAACTAGATTGTGACATTTATGATGAATTTGTATGTGGAGCCAATTCCTTCCAACTCAAATCTTAAGAGAAACACCCAGCCAACCCAACATTAATTGCTGCTACAGTAGTGAGAACTCAGACAATGAACACCCAAGACAGAAAAAAGTTAGAAAATATGAGCAGGCGTGCTCTGCTGAGCTCTGATTATCACCAAGCAAAATTCCCTAATCTGCCGGTGCTGCGGACATACATTATCAAGCTGTCTTCTTAACTGGAAGAACACAATCTGGCGTACTGGAGGCGATGGCTGGTTGCTTCGACGTTCCGTCGTGGTGATAATGTCGCGAGTATATCCCGAAACAAATTATCCTGGTGTTTTTGTTCCAGACTAAAGACTTCCTAGCAATACCAACGCGCCTCTGAGGGAGACGAAGAATGCCCGCCACACAATCACTGACGGTACTGTGATTGATTTTAACAAGCGAAGTCACACAGTAACTCCGATACAGTCAACTTTAGCCAGAACTGCTCAAGACAGACAGCATAGGCCGCTTGTACGCAGAACGCTCAATTGCCAACTGTACTCGGAAAGTTACGTTGAAGTCGAAACTTCGGGAACTTTGTCAAACAGTTACAATTAAGTAAAAGTATATTAGACAGCCAACGGAAGGCAGGCTGTCCAGAGCAGTGAGAGCTCAGTCTTGTAACCTACTCCTACCGTAAGGCGAGAGGCGACTCCCTCAAGAGTACATGTACAAGCCGAGCACAGAACATTCCCGCCCGCACGACAGTGACCATGGTTAAACGTTCCAGTCAGCAACTCGAAAACCGGCGGAAAATTCCCCTCTATTGCCGACGCACTACTATTCCACCAATGTAGATACTTGTCGCCAATTTCTGCGCCGATTTTGCCGCGTCACAGAGCTATCCCCTGAGCCAGCCAATCACAGTTATGATTTTGCAGAAAACGCAGAAATTTGCTAGCCAAGACTGCCTGGGAACACAAGTCATTCCCACGCCTCGCTGGTAGCCCGCCAGAAAGTATTTTCAGGAAGTTTCTGCGAAGTAACGGAATCTCTAGCCCAGCCGCTCCGTCAGACCCCAGTGGGCATGTCGCTCCCACTCTTATGACAATGTTGGCATCTGGAAAGCATCCACTCGACTCCCTCACACCTGTCGGCTTAACCCTTTTAAGTTCAGCAGAACCCGCTTGTCACCGGACCACCCGGTTAACGAGAGACGCTGTGTGGGAAGTCCGAGTGTGAAGGAATAACGACTTTTAACCGCATGCAATTAGAGAGGAAAATCGAATTACTCAGAGTAAGATAGAAATATGAGAGGTGGCTCATGCCACCTCTCAACACCATAAAATAGACGACGCACTATAATACGAAGGAGCTATGCAGATTGGTCACAGGCCGGCCGAAGTGGCCGTGCGGTTCTCGGCGCTGCAGTCTGGACCCGCGAAACCGCTACGGTTGCAGGTTCGAATCCTGCCTCGGACATGGATGTGTGTGATGTCCTTAGGTTAGTTAGGTTCAACTAGTTCTAAGTTCTAGGGGACTAATGACCTCAGCAGTTGAGTCCCATAGAGCTCAGAGCCATTTGAACCATTTAGATTGGTCACAAACTTATACAGGTATCTGCGGAAAATGCAAAACTGCAACCGTTGGTCCCGATGGATGAATGCATGATGCTGCAGTACAGTGTCAGCGCGTAGCTAGCAAAGATAGTAAACAGGGACATGTCAGCGTCAGGGTTCAAAGTCTTTGAGAATTTCATTCCGTGTACTCAGTTGGACAGTAATTATGCCCTACAGACAAGCGCGTGAACAATATGCGCAGATGAAACTTACTGGCAGATTAAAACTGCGTGAAAGACCGAGACTCGAACTAGGGACCTTTGCCTTTCGCGGGCAAGTGCTCTACCTGGTGAGATGTCCAAGCACCAATCACAGCCCGTCCTCACAGCTGTGCTTCCATCAGTATCTCATCTCCTACTTTCCGTTACACGCACCTACAATACACGCAGGGGGCCCAGCATTTGACAGACGACCTGGTAATTGGGCTCAAAAAAGCCGGTTGCGTTTCATAGATACTCCGCAAGCCACTGTACGGTGAGTGGCGGAGGGTACCCTGCATCACTACTAGTCATTCCCCTTGCTGTTCTGTTCGCAAATAGAGCGAGGGAAAAATGGTTCAAATGGCTCTGAGCACTTTGCAACTTAACTTCTGAGGTCATCAGTCGCCTAGAACTTAGAACTAATTAAACCTAACTAACCTAAGGGCATCACACACATCCAAGCCCGAGGCAGGATTCTAACCTGCGACAGTGGCGGTCGCTCGGCTCCAGACTGTAGCGCCTAGAACCGCACGGCCACTCCGGCCGGCGAGGGAAAAAGGACAGTCTATATGCTTCTGTGTGAGCACTAAATTCTCGTATCGTATCTTCGTGGTCCTTACGCGTAATGTATGTTGGCGGCATTAGAATAGTTTGGCGATCAGCTTCAAATGCCGGTTCTCCAAATTTACTCAATAGTGTTTCTCGAAAAGAACGTCTCCTTCCCCCCAGGGATTCCTATTTGGGTTCCTGAAGCGTCTCCGTTGCACGTAAGTGTTGTTCAAACCTACAAGTAACAAATCTACCAGCCCGCCTCTGAATTGCTTCAATGCTTTCATTCAATCTGACCTGCTACGGACCCCAAACGCTCCAGCAGTATTCAAGAACAGGGCGCACCAGCGTTCTATAAGCAGCCTCCTTTACAGGTGAACCATTCTCTCCTAAAATTCTCCCAATAGAACGATATCAACCATTCGCCTTCTCTACCAAGGTTCTCACATGCTCGTTTCACCTCATATTCCTTTGCAACGTTACGTCCAGATATTTAAGCGACGTGGCTGTGTCAAGCAGGACACTAGTAATCAGCAAACAACCGCAGATTGCTGCCCACCGTGTCTGCCAACTTATTTACGTATATAGAGGACAACAGCGGTCCTGTGACAGTCCTGCACTCCTGACGATACCCTTGTCTCTGATGAACACTCGCCATCGAGGACAACATATTGGGTTAGATTACTTAAGAAGTCTTAGATCCACTCACATATCTGCGCACTTGTTTCATATGTTCTTACCTTCGTTAACAGCCTGCAATGGGGCACCGCGTCAGATTCTTTGTGGAAATCTAGAAATATAGACTACGCCTTATGCCCTTCATCCATAGTTCACAGTGTATCATGTGAGAAAACGGAAATCTGAGTTTCTAAAACCATGCTGCTTCGTGGACATGAAGTTTTCAGTCTCAAGAAAGTTTATTATATTCAAACTGAGAATGTGTTTAAGGATTCTGCAGCAGACAGACGTTAGGTATATTGGTCAGTAATTTTGCAGGTCCGTTCTTTTACCCTTCTTTTAAATTGAGGTCACCATTGATCTTTTTCAGTCGCTTGGGAATTTTTATTGGGAGAGAGATTCATGATAAATGCAAGCTAGGTAAGGGGTAAATGTTGTAGAGTAGTCTTTGTAAAATCGAAGACCCGGAAGGTTAGCCGAGAACGCTAATGCGCTGCTTCCTGGACTCGGGTAGGCGCACCGGCCCCGGATAGAATCCGCCCGCCGGATTAACGACGAGGGCCGGTGTGTCGGCCAGCCTGGATGTGGTTTTTAGGCGGTTCTCCACATCCTCCTAGGTGAATACCGGGCTGGTCCCCACGTCCCGCCTCAGTTACACGATTCACAGCCATTTGCAACACATCCCCACTTTTCCGGGGGTACGGGCTGGCGGCAGGAAGGGCATCCGGCCACCCCATCACATTAACATACCAAATCCGATTTAACAATGCCAACCCGCGCAAAATGCGGGACAAAGGCGCTAGCGATAGCGATAACTCTTTGCAAAATCGAAATGGGCTTCTGTCCGGACCAAGTGATTTATTTGCTTTCAAATCTTTCATTTGTTTCTCTACGCCACGGATGCTTATTACTACGTCGTCCATACGGGAGCCTGTCGGAAGGTCAAATGACGCTACGTTTGTACGATTCTCCTGTGTGAACGATTTCTTTAACGTGAAATTTAAAACTGCGGCTTTCGTTTTGCTATCTTCAACTGCGAAACCAGACAATCTGAATAGGAGTTATGACAATATTCGACGATCTTGGCAGCAATGTGTGAAGCAGTAATGTGTGAAACACAGCCGAACACAATATCAAGAAGAAAGCGGTCGGCCGAGAGAGAGGAACGTAAAAGCCGATCGATCGTCAAAGGGTCACTCAGAGCCACGGACTCATCATTTCTATCGGTTCGAAGTTCAACTGGTGCTTCAGTGACCTCAAGGTCCGCTAATAGGTGGCTCACAGAAAGAGGGCTGAGCTCACGGTGAGCCTTGATCCGACTACCATTGACCTGTGTACAACAACAAGCCAGTTTGTAGCGGTGTCGGTCATATTCGGCCTTGAATCTCACTGACTGGAGAAGGAATGCCTTTAGTGCTGATTCCCACATCGAACTGAGCCCCGGTGAACAGTGGAGACGTGTCTGGGGACGCCCTGGACAACAGTAGAACCCCAACCTGACTGCTGCCCAACCCATCGCCAAAACTGTGAGTGATGGTATAGGGTGCCATTTGTTTTCGTATCAGGACCTCTATGTTGTATGGAACATGGATAATAATTGAAGCCCCGCTTCGTTGCCCTTCATGGCAAACCTTTCCGCGCTTATATTTCAGTAAAGTAATGTCCGCCCGCATTTGGGGAGACGTTCTGCTGCTTGTCTTTGTACTTGGCAAACCCTACTTCGGCCAGAAGGAACACCGGATCTCTCACCAACGTTTGGAGCATTATTGGGAGGGTTCTCCAACCAGCTCAGGATTAGAACGATTTAACGCGCGAATTGGACATAATTTTGCACCCTATCCCTTAGGAGGACATTCAACAACTTTATGAAGGATATAAGATGAACATCAAAGAAAGCAAAACGAGGATAATGGAATGTAGTCGAATTAAGTCGGGTGATGCTGAGGGATTGAGATGAGGAAATGAGACACTTAAAGTACTAAAGGAGTTTTGCTATTTAGGGAGCAAAATAACTGATGATGGTCGAAGTAGAGAGGATATAAAATGTAGACTGGCAATGGAAAGGAAAGCGTTTCTGAAGAAGAGAAATTTGTTAACATCGAGTATAGACTTAAGTGTCAGGCAGTCGTTTCTGAAAGTATTTGTATGGAGTGTAACCATGTGTGGAACGATGGACGATAAATAGTTTGGACATGAAGAGAATAGAAGCTTTTGAAATGTGGTGCTACTGAAGAATGCTGAAGATTAGATGGGTAGATCACACAACTAATGAGGAGGTATTGAACAGGACTGGGGAGAAGAGGAGTTTGTGGCACAACTTGACTAGAAGAAGGGATCGGTTGGTAGGACATGTTCTGAGGCATCAAGGGATCACCCGTTTAGTATTGGAGGGCAGCGTGGAGGGTAAAAATCGTAGAGGGAGACCAAGAGATGAATACACTAAGCAGATTCAGAAGGATGAAGGCTGCAGTACGTACTGGGAGATGAAGGAGCTTGCACAGGACAGAGTAGCATGGAGAGCTGCATCAAACCAGTCTCAGGACTGAAGACCACAACAACAACAACATGAATCACCTTCAAACCGCTTGCATGTCGATCACAGATGGACCAACGTGTTTTTGTCTTGGTCAGTTTGTGAAGCTCTGTCTCATGAATATATCATCTAGTTTTTTTCTGAAATTGTAATCACTTGTTTGCCTGTACATGGACATCATATCTAACGATTTCTGTCCCACTCGGATAATTCCTTCGTGGTGAGTCTTTTTCTTTCCTTACAATGTATATGACACTGATGATATTCAGATATCTAATCTTTTTCTCTGAATTTCAATCATATGTCTGTACAGTGGCTCGTAAACAAAATTACCGCTAAACCAGAGATGTCGCCCAGTGTGAGACTGCAATTGGCCATATAGTACTCGTCTAGGATACTAACAAAGTATGAACCCAGCGATCTTTACAGTGTGCCGGCCGGTGTGGCGGAGCGGTTCTAGGCGCTTCAGTCTGGAACCGTGCGGCCGCTACGGTCGCAGGTTCGAATCCTGCCTCAGGCATGGATGTGTGTGATGTCCTTAGGTTAGTTAGGTTTAAGTAGATTTAAGTTCTAGGGGACTGATGACCTCAGATGTTAAGTCCCATAGTGCTCAGAGCCATTTGAATCATCTTTACAGTGAAAAAACCGCTCCCCGTAATATATTGAGAAATATTAAGATACAAGGCGCACCATGGAAAGTAATTCAAATGTATGTGGCCGAGTTAAACATGAAATAAGGATCCCATAATTCGGATAGGTATAATGAGAAAGGAGTTTCACTGAACTACGATAAGAATGTCAAGGTTTATTACGAAAGAAACATTTACTAAATTTCAGTGCAAAAGACAATTGATAACAAAATACACAATGGTTCACATGTATTGTGAAAGAAATGTGATAAGACTTTGGCACAGAAGGGTGGAATTTGACATAAAATTTTATAGTTAACTACGTCCACATAAACCCCAACGATTGAGGAATCATTTTGCAGTCTAGCGAAAAATCCTAAAAAGGACATGTAAGCACCAGTACCCTTGCATTAGCTCATGTTAAGTGTAACTGGCAGACTGTGTGAATTAGTTTATGACTCTAGCTTTCAACAAAGTACTTTGCTGTCCCCTCGTCATGATTCACAAACACACTGAAGGAAATGGAAGTGACCCGCCATGAACCACCTCTCCAATACGTGAGAACAAAATGTGTGTAGGTCTTCATCACATAATGGATACTAAATGGTTCTAAAGGCCATCACCAATATCTCATTTTTATGTGAGCCAAAATTACACGAACACACTTTTGTGTTCGCTATGATAGGTAGCCAAATAGTCTCTGAGTGTCATCGTGATTCATTACTTGCTATGCCCGAAACATATGCTGTGTCAATTTATAAAGACTGCGGACAGGAGAGCATTATGAAAGTTTAAATCTTTTACTCGATATCAATCGTCTGAGACATGACTAGACTTCATAAAATCATACAAATTAAATGTATTTCTCGCAACAGATTAATTTATTTAATAAAAAATGGTGCTAATGAGACAGGAGACTTGGATTTATTGTCTAGTAAAACATTTAATTAGTGCCAAGTAGGTCATCTGATTATTAAATGAAACAATCTTCCAAATAAAATCAATTTATTACACGTGGTAGTTAGAACACGTAGACATGAATTTAGTTATGTGACCTGACTGAAGACCAGAAGACGCAAGTACAGGTGTTAAATAATTATTGACCATCAGTAATTCTAAAGTCTTGGGAGAAACCAGAGTAAGAGGGTTTTTAACGCTCTCTTTTTGCAACCGGCGAGTGATATTGAGGAAGGTCTATAGATACAAGTTTTAGAGATCCAAAACTGAATAATATAATAACTGACATGGCTTCGTATTTTCCCGATATATCTGAAATATATCTGAAATATCTGAAGTTCGCAAATTTTATTCGCAGTTAGCAATCGAATTTCGAGAATTTAATGACAAGCAGACTCTAAGTAATTATGTAAGATGGCAAGAACTATGCCCTTTACATGAAGTCATTAAAGATCATCTAACTCACGTTGATCGAACAGTAGGGCTGAACAAAAATGACTGACAAGACACAATGCATCTTGTAGAGGGTATAGTATGGACATATTGGAATAATTAATGTCGGGTGATGGTTTTAAAGTAATCCACGCGACATGAAAACTTTGTGGAATCGTGTCGATTTATCCCAGGGAAGTATTCGAGTTGACCGTGGCCGGCTGGGGAGCGGCGAAGGGAAGCGACAATAAGCAGCTTAGGGCGGCTCAAGCTCTGAGAAAGCGGTAATGGGGCGTGGCCTCCAGCTGCATTAAGATGAGTGACAGTGAGTGGGTGGTTGACCCCATGCTGGTGTACCGGGAAGCAGACGGAGAACTTGTACGCCTGTTGATAAATGCCCGTCGTCCCGTTTTCAGTGAAACTGCGAGAAAGCCGCGCAAAGCTACGGTGGAGCCGTCAACGGAGGCCAAAATATGCGTGTTCGTGACTATAGCAACTTCACACTGAATTCACGGTCCGCAGAGTCTGAAGTAAATCAGGTGAAGAGCGACAGAATGAAATACGCCGGCCTCCAATGGGAACGTAGGACCGAGGAATTTGAAGTAGTCTCCTGGGAGTCAGAATTCCGGAAAAATTGGTGTTTTGTGCAGACGCTAACCATGATGGGTGACCTGGGAGAAGCTAAATAGCAGAAGTTGAGAGGAAGGAAATTTTGTGGGAATTTGTTCACTTCCCAGAGCAGGCATTGGTCGGCGCTAGGAGGCGACGTATAATTAACGCGAGTTGCGCTGCAATTGGCGTAAGTGATATTGCTGGAGGGGAAACCGAGGCGAAGAGCGGACTGGGAGAAGTCCCTGTAGTGGGTCTTCCGTTCCCAGCTTGCCTAGAGTGCGGACGTGGCGTTCTTTACTGAGCTTGGCTGAGAGAGAGTGAACATCTCTGCAGTTTAGGACTTAGCAAATGGAACGATTGAGCTTGGAGCTAGAAAGTTTTGGTTCAGCTTTGTACTGAGCAAGATAGCTAGGAGTGAATAGACGAGCGCAGCCTTGCAGCACCACGAGGCCGGCCGATGTCATCACAACGACACCTCCCCGCCACGCTGAATTCGGTGATATTGCACCCGCTCCGGCCACTGATTAATTTGTTGGATCACGTCGGCAAAGTTTCCATGAGGGTTTCATGGGCGGTGTATTGTAGAATTCTTCTCGCACTTCGCATTACGCCTGGGTCAGTCGATAGGAATTACTTTTCAGTTATCGCTCTTTACTCCACGCAAACGCAATTTATTACCACTGCCTGATAGGAGAGTCTTGTAATGTGATGATTGAAGGTCGGGAGTTAAAATGAATTTGTGCTAGTCGACTGCATCTGTTTTCAATCAAGTAGTTAAAATCCCAAGTCGCTTTCTTAATTAATTTTATGTTCAACATTTGCATCTGGTTTTCAATAGCTGCATATAACATCAATGTGCACCCCTTTTTAATTAAAAGTGATCAATTCTGAATCAATTAATGTCAACACTGCCACCGCAGTTCTATCAGGAGTCACAGGGCCTTATTACTTATTTTTGCGTTATCCGATATTGCGGCAGTTTTACACTCTCTGTTGATCTGTTAGTCAATTACCTGGGGCGAACACACGCCAAAACCAGATAAGTGACGGGTGGGGTGTTACAGTTATTATAATTACTAGTTATCTCGGCGAAATGGCCGCACTGATAGCTAAACAGATATGGCCCAAGCCAGTTATTTCTGTTCTTAGAACAAGACTCGCTCACACTTCCACTTGGAAACCTGTGAGTGGCGTATTGATGAGATTAGTGGTATGAAATAATAAAACATGAGTCTATGCTTCAATGGAAATCAATAATTATTCTCAGTTATATGAACTTACACTGATATATACGTCTTATCATATCAAGACCAAGAGGAGGAAAAATAACGAAGGAAGTGACAAAAGACGGATATTGCTTCACAAAGATAACTTATTTGTTAGACTTATTAAACATTATGAACTTGTCTTTCACATACATGAGTCTTTTTTTGTAACACATAGCATATTTAATAGACAGACTATTATAGTCGCTCTAGCTGTACTAAAACAAAAAAATAGAAAAATACAAAGATGTCGTTATAGGCTGTGTTGGATTGTCGCCTCATATAGCATCTGTACAATTAGAAACTCCTGGTATCCGTCCAGTGACTGCATGATTATCCCGAAAGGTTGGTTATCTGATGCATGCCTATATATCAAGGAACGAGCTGAATGTGCCCTCGACCTCTCCAAAGCAAGTTCCAAAGCTATTGCTCAGTTCTATCATCGAGCCTATCAGTAATTTCCGAGTTTCCTCAGTCGTTTACCTGAACTCGCGTCATCTTACCAGATTGTGCATGTAGTGGAGTAGAAGTCAAGATATACTGCTAAGCTGCTGATTGTGTCTCGAGGAGAGGAGGCTAGGCGTCATTACTTAATGGTGAAGAAGCGTTCTAGTCGACGACCATAAAACAAGTCCCTGGTTCGGTGGCCGGAAGAGAATTCATGCGTTCGTTAGTAGGAAGAGAAATCCCAGTATCTTTCGTTCTCCATACCAACTCCCCGTTCTCTGTCTGTGCGCCTTGCGGAGCGCCATAAAGATAATTTTTAGGGACCTCTGCACATTGACAACGTCGTAAATAAATCAACAATTTTCCAAGCTTACCCATGGAGCGACTCTTAACAGGTCTCCTTGACGTCTCCACCGTGCTTTCGAATTCAAAACAAACCCGCTGGCTCCACATTTTGAACTCCTGGGAGCCAGCGCCCGTCTCTGCCCCTCTACTAAATTATTACTTTTAATCAGTAAGGAGTCTCGTTGTAAAGTCTGGACTGTCTTAGCGAGGGCCTGGTCGTCGCGGTTGCTCACTCTTCCACGGGGTGGTCGCCAACTCACACTACTTGCTTCTAGGAAGGACGTCCAAGCTTGAAAACAGACTTCTTTCGTGAAACAGGTACACCTTACAGCACTGGCCCGCTAGGCTATCGATCTGTAAAACGTGAAATGGTCTCCTGCAATATAGTCTGATCTACTGGGAAGGCACCGGACCCCTCATAGTGCAAAATACGGTACGGCGACTGCTCAGGGACTCACCGCGGGTGGTACGCTAAACTTGGACATTGCCGTTGCAGGCGACTTAAATGCTCGCCAGCGCCGGAACTTTCGGTTCGAGGACATAAGCCTAGTTGTTAGTGTTGCAAAGGAAATAAAACTTGGGTAGCTCAGTTGGTAAAGAACTTGCCGGCGAAAGGCAAAGGCCCCGAGTTCGAGTCTCGGTCCGGCACACAGTTTTAATCTGCCAGGAAGTTTCATATCAGCGCACACTCTGCTGCAGAGTGAAAATCTCATTCTGGAAACATTCCTCAGGCTGTGGCTGAGCAATGTGTCCGCAATATTCTTTTGTTTCAGGAGTGCTAGTTCTGCAAAGTTCGCAGGAGAGCTTCTGTAAAGTTTGGAAGGTAGGAGACGAGGTACTGGCAGAAGTAAAGCTGTGAGTACGGGGCGTGAGTCGTGCTTGGGTAGCTCACTTGGTAGAGCACTTGCCCGCGAAAGGCAAAGGTCCCGAGTTCGAGTCTCGGTCCGGCACACAGTTTTAATCTGCGAGGAAGTTTCATATCAGCGCACACTCCGCTGCAGAGTGAAAATCTCATTCTGGAATTTATTTATTGATTACTGATTGAAGGCTTACATGAGCTTCTGTCCATGGTGTGAGAGCAATTACCAGAAAAAATAAACATGTTTGCTCACTGGGTAGCTGACGTGACCCCATTCGCCAATTCTGAAAAATGCTGCAAGTAAATTAAATCTACACAAGAACTCATAAAAGAAATTCTGACAGACACAAAAACAAGGGTGAGATTCAGAGGAGCACTGTCAGAAGAATTTGAGATCAAGACTGATGTTCAACAGGGAGATGGGTTGTCTCCATTGTTGTTCAATATAGCACTGGACGAAGTGATCAGGCAGTGGAGAGCAATAAACGAGGAAATGGGAAAATGGGAATACCAAAGACCATGTGGGGGACAAAAAGGACAACAGGGCTCAAGCGGACTGCCTAGCCATTGGAGATGACATACCAATAGTAAGTGAGACGGAAGAAGACACAAAGACACAACTCGACAACTTAAGTAAGGTAGCCAGAAAGGTGGGACTGAGGGTCGCCTATAACAAGACAAAGACATTAAATACCACTGCAGACTGGGAAACACCGGAAGGCACTGCGGAAATGGTGGACAAATTTAAATACCTGGGAGAATTGATAACAGGAAGGAACAGGAGCAAGGAGGGAATAACAGAGAGGATAAAGAAGATGAGGTGAGCCTTCTGCATGACGAGAGAGATATACAATAAAAAGAATGTATCCACAGAGGCAAAGATAAGCCACTACAAGGCAACGGTGAGGACTGCAGTATTATATGCTGCTGAGACGATGACACTACGAAGAAATGGGGCAGAACAACTAGAGAAAGAAGAGAGAAAAATACTGAGGAAAATACTGGGTTCCAAAAGAGGTGGAGAGAGGTGCATGCGAAGACTAGGAAAGAATCTTACCGGAGCATGAGAACAATATCCGGAGATATCAGACTGAATAGGGCAAGGGTTGCTGGACATGTAGTTAGGATGAGTATGGACAGAATGATGAAAAGAGAGTGGGAAACAACAGAGAGGACAAGGGGAAAGACAGGAACCAAGTGGGTTGTTGAACTTCGGAAGGACTGGTTGGAATTGGGGATCAAGGTCGAAGGAAAGGAAAATTGGAGGAACAAATATACATCGACCAATATGCTGGAGATCAATGACAGAGAAGAATACAGGAAAAGATTAGAGTGTCACCAGTGGTGCCGACAGAAGAAACGGAAACTGAAGATCTCGGAAGAAGAGCGGGAGAGGAGAAGAGAAAGAATGAAGAGGTTCTGGGAGAAGAGGAGGAAAATGCAGTCCACGAAGGGGCTACCTGTGGTCCAACAGAGGCCGTAACGCAAGAAGAAGAAGAGGAAGAAGAAGAATATTTCTGCACACTGACAGGACACTGCGATCTTCAGTTTCCTGTCATATTGTGCGAAACTTAGTATCTGCCGTTCTCTAAGCAATCAGGAATTCCATTTCTTCTCAAAGCACCGCCTGATGCTTTAAAACCGGCTGAATCACCGAAGACTTGCACCGCGAATATTGCGGAAATGGAAAGTGCTATTGATGTGTGGTTTTCGCAGACTGGATCTATAGTCATGGGATCGTACTGTTAGTCAATCATCGGATTTTAATAACACTTAGAAAGTGAATTTTTTGTGCAAACACACATTTTTTTAAGTTGAAAATTTCCCATTGATTTTAACAAACTGAAAGTAAGATGAATTAGAAAGTGAGTGGTGTTTGTTGGAGGAGTCTAGTGCAAGCCATTTACGTGATATCGTATTTTGAAAAGGTGACACATTGACCCATGTCTGTGCCATTCAACCTGTGTAGCTGCTAGATATCCAAAATGGATCAAGTAAGATTGTTATGTTTGCCTACAGCGTGCTTGTGTGTTCCTTGAGTGCAAGGAGACTTGCTAGTCACTTAGTGTGCGACAGTCCAAACAGTAGATCGTGAGGTGTGGATGGAATTTACCAAGGCAGAAAAAGCCCACCTGCTCATGATGTATGGAGATGGTAGAAAGACTGCAGTTCGTTCTGGTACGGTGTATGCGGCAAAATACCCAAATAGACGTCAACCATCTCGACAATTATTTATCAGCCGCTTCAACCACTTACGTGAAAGTGGTAGTGCAACACCTAGACAATGCTAAAAGAAGGAAACAAGTGACGACAGAAGAGAGGAAATTAATGTTCTTGCTGCTGTTGCAGTTGATCCGTACGTTAGCTACCACGCGAACCTATTAGGAAGTGACGTCAGGCAAGTTTCCTACGCATTCCCCGTCGTCATATGTTCCATCCCTATAACATCTCTCTCCATTAAGAACCGCACGGAAAAGTTTATGAGAATCGTGTTAACTTCTGCACGTGGACATTGAGATAGGATACTCCAGATGTATCATTTATCTTGTTTAGTGATGACGCCACATTTACCAGTCATGGCCAGGTAAACCGTCGAAACATGCGCTGTTGGTGTGTTGACAATCTCCGTTGGCTTCGTCAGGTAGTATGTCAGCGTCCATACAGTATAAACGTGCGGTGTGCGATAGTGAAAAACCAGCTCATAGGTCTGAGTTTCAGAGACGACCACTGAACGCGCACAAATATCGCACCCTCCTAACAGACCACCTTCCAGGGATGCCATTAGACTTTCCGCTGCAGACTAGGTGGAACCAATAATGCACGAAGTACTAAAGTACGTCTTCACGAATAGTTCTCAAATAGTTGGAATGGAGGCAGAGGACTTGTACCTCTGCCGTCTCATCCCCGGATTTGATGCCTGTAGACCTTCCCTGTGGGGAAAGCTGAAAGGCGATGTTTACAAGGACATACCAACTACACTCCATGGTATTCAACGACGTATTTCTGCGAACTGCTCGGGCATCTCCACTGAAATGCTAGCACGTGTGCAGCAGTCGTTTCATATCGGACTGGAAGCGTGTTGCCGCTACCGCTGTTTATTCTGAGCACAACCTGTGATGATCAGCTGTCTCGTTATTGGTCGGAATCCACATAACTAGTGTGTGCACATGTGTTGCTCTTTAGCGTGTGCTACCACAGATATTGTACATACGTCGGTATCGAACTTTTTCAAAATACAATACCTGGTAAACGACTCGCACTAGAATCCTGCAACAAACACCACTGGCATTGTAATTTACCTTGCCTGCCGGTATGGCCGAGGGGTTCTAGGCGCTTCAGTCTGGAACCGCGCGACCGCTACGGTCGCAGGTTCGAATCCTGCCTCGGGCATGGGTGTGTGTGTGATGTCCTTAGGTTGGTTAGGTTTAAGTAGTTCTAAGTTCTAGGGGACTGATGACCACGGCAGTTAAATCCCACAGTCCTTAGAGCCATTTGAACCAGCTAATTTACCTTACTTTTAGTTTATCAGTGTCAACAGGCATTGTTCCGTTTTAAGAAAGTGTATGCTTGCACAAAAATACGCTTTCCGAGTATTACTACACTCTGTTGATTGGTTAACAATATGAGCCCCTGACCATCAATCCATTCTGTGACAAGCGCACATCAATAACACTTCCCATTTCCACAATAACTGCGGTGCAGGTTTTCGGTGATTCACCCTGTATATATTCTTCAGCACAATCCCTGATCATTTCCCATTTACTTTCTTCAGTTCTTTGCGGAAATTTGTTCGTAGCTGATTGAATTTCTCTCGGTCTCGGCCTGAACTGTGGTTCATTGTGCAGTACAAAGTAACGCCAAATTTGATGACATAGTTCCATCCCTTACAGTTTTGTCTTTAAGAAATCATTTTTGTGTCCACATCAGAAGGTCCCTGTAACCCCTGCACCAAGTGCAGATACCCCTTGCGGCCGAAACGTTGGTCATGGTCGGGAAGTCCTGAAGCCCTTCCATTGGAAATGTAAGAAAAGAATTATTATATATATGATAATTGGAAAAAAATATATTTATCTTTGCTTTTTCATATTCATCTTTACTACACTAAGTACACTTCTGGCTATTAAAATTACTACACCACGAAGATGACGTGATACAGACGCGAAATTTTACCGACAGGAAGAAGATGCTGTGATATGCAAGTGATTAGCTTTTCAGATCATTCACACAAAGTTGGCGCCGGTGGCGACACTTACAACGTGCTGATATGAGGGCAGTTTACAACCGATTTCTCATACACAAACAGCAGTTGACCGGCGTTGCCTGGTGAAACGTTGTTGTGATGCCTCGTGTAAGGAGGACAAATTGCGTATCATCACGTTTCCGACTTTGATAAAGGACGAATTGCAGCCTATTGCGATTGCAGTTTATCGTATCGCGACATTGCTGCTCTCGTTATTCGTGATCCAATGATTGTTAGCAGAATATGGAATCGGTGGGTTCAGGAGGGTAATACGGAACGCCGTGCTGCATCAAAACGGCCTCGTTTCACTAGCAGTCGAGACAACAGGCATCTTATCCGCTTGGCTGTAACGGATCGTGCAGCCACGTCTCGACTCCTGAGTCAACAGATGGGGACGTTTGCAAGACACCAACCATCTGCACGAACAGTTCGACGACGTTTGCAGCATCATGGACTTTCAGCTCGGAGATCATGGCTGCGGTTACCCTTGACGCTGCATCACAGACAGGAGCGCCTGCGATGGTGTACTCAACGACGAACCTGGCTGCACGAATGGCAAAACGTCATTTTTTGGGACAAATCCAGGGTCTGTTTACAGCATCCATGTTTGGCGACATCGCGGTGAACACACATTGGAAGCGTGTATTCGTCGTGGCTATACTGGCGTATCACCCGGCATGATGGTATGGGGTGCCATTGGTTACACGTCTCGGCCAACCTCTTGTTCGCATTGACGGCACTTTGAACAGTGGACGTTACATTTCAGATGTGTTACGAAACGTAACTGTATCCTTCATTCGATCTCTACGAAACCCTACATTTCAGCAGGATAATACACGACCGCATGCTGCAGGTCCCGTACGGGCCTTTCTGGATACAGAAAATGTTGGGCTGCTGCCCTGGCCAGCACATTCTCCAGATCTCTCACCAATTGAAAACGTCTGGTCAATGGTGGCCGAGCAACTGGCTCGTCACAATACGCAAGTCACTACTCTTGATGAACTGTGGTATCGTGTTGAAGCTGCATGGGCAGCCGTCCCTGTACACCCATCCAAGCTCTGTTTGACTCAACGCCCAGGCGTATCCAGGCGGTTATTATGGCCAGAGGTGGTTGTTCTGGGTACTGATTTCTCAGGATCTATGCACCCAAATTGCGTGAAAATGTAATCACATGTCAGTTCTAGTATAATATATTTGTCCAATGAATACCCGCTTATAATCTGCATTTAAATTTGGTGTAGTAATTTTAATGGCCAGTAGTGTATTACACAGTAAAAACTGAGCGTGTGAGGGTCCCTTAAGAGTGCGAATTGTTCTCAGGCAGCCGCCGTAATCTTCGAAGTCGTACTGGTCTGTGCAGAACAGTGATTCATTGTTGAACATATTACGACGACATTCCGTGTTTCCCCGGTAACTGTACCATTCGAAACGCGGCTGTGTGTTTTGTGGTGTTAAAGGGGTGGCCCACTTTTAAAATTAAAAAAATTGATGTTTTCGCTTAAAATATTCTATGGGATGTCCATCTTATTGTAGTGTTCATGCCAGTCTCGCCAGGAACTTCGTTATCGAGTTGAGTGCGTGAAAAAATAGTCATCGCGGTCAATGTGGCGACATGTGATATCAACAGTGGCTTAACAGGCATAATGGAAATCAGTAAAGTGGCCGAACGTGAGATGGGAGCAGCCTGTTGCAGCTTCTGCTTAGAAGCGGACGGTAAGCGTATGGAGCCAGCGGAGCAGACGATGACAGAGGCTGCATCAGAGGGGAGGAGGAGCGCCACGGCCACGAAGAAGATGGAGGAGGACCTACGTTTGGATCTGGAAAGGTCAAGAGGGTTGAGGTCAGGAGAGCGTGGAGACCATGGAATTGGTCCACCTCTACCAATCTATCGGTCACCGAATCTGTTGTTGAGAACACTTCGACTGAAATGTGCAGGAGCTCCATCGTGCATGAACCACATGTTGTGTCGTACTTGTAAAGGCACATGTTCTAGCAGCACAGGTAGAGTATCCCGCATGAAATCATGATAACGTGCTCCATTGAGCGAAGGTGGAAGAACATGGGGCCCAATCAAGACATCACCAACAATGCCTGCCCAAACGTTCACAGAAAACCTGTGTTGATGACGTGATTGCACAATTGCGTGCGGTTTCTCGTCAGACCACACATGTTGATTGTGAAAATTTAGAATTTGATCACGTTGGAATAAAGCCTCATCCGTAAAGAGAACATTTGCACTGAAATGAGGATTGACACATTGTTGGATGAACCATTCGCAGATGTGTACCCGTGGAGGCCAATCAGCTGCTGATAGTGCCTGCACACGCTGTGCATGGTACGGAAACAACTGGTTCTCCCGTAGCACTCTCCATACAGTGACGTGGTCAACGTTACCTTGTACAGCAGCAACTTCTCTGACGCTGACATTAGGGTTATCGTCAACTGCACGAAGAATTGCCTCGTCCATTGCAGGTGTCCTCGTCGTTCTAGGTCTTCCCCAGTCGCGAGTCATAGGCTGGAATGTTCCGTGCTCCCTAAGACGCCGATCAATTGATTGGGACTTCTTCCTGTCGGGACACCTTCCTTCTGGAAATCTGTCTCGATACAAACGTACCGCGCCACGGCTATTGCCCCGTGCTAATCCATACATCAAATGGGCATCTGCCAACTCCGCATTTGTAAACATTGCACTGACTGCAAAACCACGTTCGTGATGAATACTAACCTGTTGATGCTACGTACTGATGTGCTTGATGCTAGTACTGTAGAGCAATGAGTCGCATGTCAACACAAGCACCGAAGTCAACATTACCTTCCTTCAATTGGGCCAACTGGCGGTGAATCGAAACTAAAATGAGCTCTAACATGGAAATCAAGCGTTTCCCGACACATGTCCAAATAACATCTTTTCTTTATTTGTGTGTGAGGAATGTTTCCTGAAAGTTGGGCCGTACCTTTTTGTAACACCCTGTATAACTTTAGGACGGTACATACTATTTTCATCGAAATTTGATGCCGTCATTCAAAGTTGAATTCTGAGTCAGCATACACAGCCGTTGCGATATCGTTAAATGTCTATTTTTAGTGAACGTTTGTGTCTATATTTTGGGTGAAAAAAAATTGACATTTTGTTGAAAACGCCGCTGTTTCGTTAGAATTTAATATTTTTCAGTTAACCTGTGTATTCTAATAGAAAATTTATTGAATGTGGCTTGTACAAAATTATATTGTTAGAGTCCAATACGAAGACTTTGAAAATTCCCGCCGATGTCCAAAATCCTGGTTGCAAGGGGTATTTCCACTTGGTGCAGCGGTTGCAGGGACACAAAAATGATTTGTTAAAGACGGAAGTGTGAGGAATAAATCATCAGACTTGGCATTACTTTTTATTTTACCTGAAACCAACACGAAAATAACTAATTTTTCATGCATTTGAAGAAGACTACTCCCCCACTCAGCAGTCAACGCGTCGGACAGGAATTCTCTAGAATGAGATTTTCACTCTGCAGCGGAGTGTGCCGGATGTGAGCATATCAGCACACACTACGCTGCAGAGTGAAAATCTCATTCTGGAAACATCCCCAAGGCTGTGACTAAGCCATGCCTCCGCTATATCCTCTCTTCCAGGAGTGCTAGTTCTGGAAGGTAGGAGACGAGATACTCTAGCAGAAGTAAAGCTGTGAGGACGGGGCGTGAGTCGTGCTTGGGTAGCTCAGCTGGTAGAGCACTTGCCCGCGAAAGGCAAAGGTCCCGAGTTCGAGTCTCGGTCTGGCACACAGTTTTAATCTGCCAGAATTTTCAGGAATTCTCTAGTCCGGCGGTTGCTAGCGTCCTTACAACGATGCGGGATCGCACAGAACATTGCGGGGATTCCATTAGCAGTGGCCGAGGCCTCAGCTGCGTAGTGCAGTTGTGCATCGTGGGGGGCGGGGGGGCGGGGGGGCGGGGGGGGCGGGGGGGGGGGCTGTGGATACTGGATAAGTCGACTGAGTGGAGCACTAAGACCCACAAAATTTGTTGGATGGCGGGCCCTAGTTGTCTAAATGCAGAGCTCTTTTCCAATTACTTGTTCTTGTACAGGAGGGAACATTTGAAAGGTTACTATGTGCTTAGTGCAAAATACTTCAGTCCGCCGCCCTTGTTGTGGACGGCCGTGAGAGACCGGAATCTTGACGGCGGGTATGTCTGCCCTCTCGTTCCGAAGCAGTTCAACATCGGACCATTATTTGAATGCCTCGGAAAGGTCGATACCATACGACACTACCATCCGGCCAAATGGAGACCCATAATGATGCCAATTTCAAACTCTGTCAGTTGCTCATAACGCTGTCTCACACAAATACGCGGCGTCTCCGTGTCCTCCACAATGCTCACTCATATGTGACCCTGTTCACGCCACTTACGGCTAGGCGTATGGAACAAGGACGTTCAGTAAGTAATGCCACACATATTTTTCTCTGCGTGTGGCTCAATGCAGGATGTAATCCGCGGGAAGCAGTACATGGATGACGGGGAGGTCAGTAGAGTCAGCGTCGACCAGTAGAGTGGTACCATGACAGCATACAGACTCTCCTAGTAAGGTGGCGTAAGGCCGTCACATTAACAGAGATACGTCAAAAAATAGGGTTTTGTAGCCAAAAGATTGGGGAATAATATTACGTACTGGAATGCTGAATAAAACCAACATGTTTTCAGAAAAAAAAGGTGTGTTGCGTTACTTCTTAAACTCCCTTGTGTAATGTGTGTTACCGTTCCACGTCTGTTCTGTTGAAGCTCTCCACATCATAAAGTTTATCGTGAATGCAGTAATAATAATAATACGCCACATGTAACTAACTAACAAATCCTCTGCATTATTTCTCCGCGTATTCTTTCCTTAGCGGGCGTGTGATTCTACTTTTCGAGTGGGTGCGCGCCGAAGCTAGCGCACGTCCGCTTGCTCTTCCCTCGGGGGGGGGGTCGGCGACATCAAAAAGAGCCTCTCGAGTTTCGTCCATATTTCTGCGCATATTGTTCGGCGGGCAAATAGTGATTCCGCGCGATTGGCTCGGCCGGTGCACAAAGCCGACACAATCCCACCGGCAGCGCTGAATGCGCGCCCCGTCCCGCGAGGAGGGACCGCCCGCCACCCTTTGTGCGGGGACGAGGCCGCTTGTCTTGTCTTGTCTCGTCTCCTCTTGTCTCCTCTGCTCGGCCCTTGTCTGCGCTCGCTGCCGCCCAAGTTTCGGCTGCGACGGCGGCGGGTCTCGGGGGACGTGAGAACGGTCGTCGCACCCGCGCCCGTTTTCATAACGGCTGTCTCCGTTCCGTAGCGTGGGTCGAAACTCACACATAGGCAGATTATAACACCGAAAGTGCATCAAATTAGAACTGTGGACACTCTGCGTAGTTCCTGGTGGTCGGGGGTTACATAAAAACTCGTTAAAGGAGGGGCGCTGTGGTCAGTAAACTGTACTCGCGTTCGGGACGACGAAGGTTCAAATTAGTGTCCGGCCGTCCAGATTTACGTTTCCCGTGACTTCTCAAAATCACTCCAGGCAGCTTCATGGGTGGTTCCTCTGAAGAACATGACCGATTTCCTTTTCTATCCTCCTCTAATCCGAGCTTTCTCTCCGTCTGTGATGATATCGTTGTCATCGGCGCGTTAAACACTTTTTCTTTAGTAAGAGACATATACAGCTGGCAAACTAGTGGATCTCAATCTAAAATAATAAGCATCAGAGAAACTAACCTTTCCAGATAAACCCTTGAACGATTCGATACCGGAAAATAACCAAGGTCGAAACAACTGTTCTTTTTTTCTTTGTCTTTTTTACTGACTCATTGAAGAAGATCGAAATGGGTTTCCTCCCATCAGTCGTTCTACGAACTTCAAAATGAGAGATATCTAAACAATAGCAGGACAGATAATCGACTAAAACTGATCGACCGATGAAAGGCTACTGGACTTGATTGGGTACCTATAGTCTGTTCTACATAGGATATGGAAAAAAACTTGCTCCTCTTCTAGAGGCAGTCAACTGTTAGATGCTAGAGGACCAAACAGTTCCTAATGATTGGAAAAGTGCTCCTTCATTCGAGTTTTCAAGAAGTGTGTTGGAACAGATACAAAATGCAGTCTTTGTAAAAATGTGGGAAGGAATCCATACTTAATGAGCTTTGTGACGTCCATATAGATATGCCTAAAAGTATTGAGGAATTGGAAACTAGTTCTGAACATCAATATGGAAATAAGTTTAAAACTTAGAGGTGACTAGGGAGTAATTGAAGGAAAACCCCTAGAGACTTACTGGCTGAGATGAGAGGTAAAGCAACGTTTATTTTTATTTGTGTACTAGCTGAGTACTCACTATTGCCTGAGTATATATTTATTCCAATTCTATTAGCCCACCTCCTCCTTTTCCCTTTCTTTGGTCATCTCCTCCATCGTCCTCTCTGTACTTCTCCATCTCTTTCTGTCCACCTCCTCCACCACCCCCACCTCACAGTTAATCTCCTCCTGCCCCTCTCTCTGTCCATTTGCTACTCCCCCTCTGTCCATTTGCTACTCCCTTGTCCATCTGCATCTCCCCACTCATTCTGTTCACCTGCTCCTGCCTCCACTGCCAGCCTGCTCCTTCCCCATCTCACCATATCCTCAACCACCCCCCCCCCCCTCCCCTCTGAGTCCGTCTTCTCCTGCCCCTCTCTTTCCTCCTGACTCCCCTTATCTCCTCCTCCCATTCTCTGTCCATCACCTTCTCCCCTCCCACTTTCAAACTCCTTCTCCCCCCCCCCCCCTCTGTGTGCTTCTCCCGCTTCTACCACTCCATATCCTCCTTCCTCCTCTCGCTATCCATCTCCACCTCTTTCTCTCCTCTGTCCATCTGCTCTTCCACTCTCTCTGTCCATCTCCTTCTCATCCCTTTCTCTGCCCAATTCCCCCTCCCCATGTCCATCTCATCTCCTCCTCCCTCATCTCTGTGTCCATATCATCCTTTCCTATCTCTATCTGTTCATCTCCTCCTCTCCGTTCTCTATACACATTATCACCCCTCCCCCCCCCCCCCCCCCCACTCAAATAAAAGGTTGCTCGCTCTTACCCCTACAATATTTCTTTCCAGACACTAATATGTTTACCACATTTGGTAGAAATCGACCCATGGGTTTGGGATGAGCTTTTCAGGCGCAGCTTTGCCAAAGTACACACGAGTCACAAACATTTTGCATATATTTTACATACTTCACACATTTTTGAGCACATATTTCATCTGTAGCTATAGACAATTTCTTTCTGCAATTTCGATTTCATGCAGCTCAGTACGTCGTATCTTCTGAAAAATGTGTGGATACTGTATTTGAAACATGTTATGAATAGAGTAACACAGAAGTAATAAATTTAGATGTCATTCATTATGGGGCAGATTTTCACATATCTCAGTGTTTAAGGTACCACATATCCCGAACTATGTGTCGTACAGTGATATAATCTTGTGAATAAATTCAGCGGCATATGTGGATTCTATACGCGAAATGTGTTGTGAATAGAGTAAGTTTCAGAGAAGTAATAAATTTGAACGTCATGGATGATGTGGCAGTTTTCCACGAATCTCAGTGTTTATGACGTCGCATCTCCTCAACTATGTGTCGTACAGTCATACAATTTTGCAGGTACGTTCAGTGTTATGTGTGAATAATTTCTGCAAAGTGTGTCGTGAATACAGTCAGTAGTAAAGTAGGAATAAATTGAAACGTCATGCCCGTGAACAGAACCAAACATTCTCCTTTCGTCATTTTGTGGAGGTTGTTATCGAGAAAAAGTTTCGCAAAGGTTTGAAACAATATGTAATGTTTGTTGCAAGTCACTAAGTACTCTCATTAGCAAATACTGCCTGAACAAATTCTGCCAATTAGCACGTCGTAAGTTGCACTACTTTTTCACCCCCCCCCCCCCTTTCTAAGGTAGTTGGTTCTTATCACCACAGCGATTCTCTCCAAGCAGTGAGTGTTATGTGTAGCAATGTACCAAGTCTGGTTGAAATTGGTCAAGTGGTTTAGGAGGAGATATTGAACATATGGACATACATGTATACATACATACTCACACACATTTCTTCTTTTTTTTTAGAAATGTGTGTATATATTTATCAGGGCAGTGTATTGCACGTATACATTTTCTTACAGTAAAGGTGATTTGCATATACCGAGAGGCCTACTTTTTTGTTACCTTGTGAAGTTCATACAAATTATGAAAATGGGTGTATGTAGATATATAAGTGTGTACGTAAATATTTAAGTATGTATGTATTTTCCACACCTCCTCCTAAGCTACTAGACTGATTTCAACAACACTTGGCACACATATCACTTGATGTCCGCAAAGAATGACTCTGAGGCCAACAAAAACCCACCTGTCAAAGGGGTGGGTGTCGCAGTGAAAAAGCAATGTAGCCCACGATGCGAGAATACCCATATTTTAGTCATCCAGTATTTGAGAATGAGAGCAGTTACAGACTTACAACAAACTTTGTCACATAATTTAAACCCTTACGAAATATTTTTTCACTGACGACCCCACAAAATGACAAGAGAAAAAAAAATTATTGCTCACTACATTTTCCCTGTTCATGCAGTAAAACTGCTGCATCAATCTTCACATTTTAATTTACTACT
The DNA here is from genome assembly GCF_023864345.2 of Schistocerca serialis cubense. NCBI lineage: Eukaryota > Metazoa > Arthropoda > Insecta > Orthoptera > Acrididae > Schistocerca > Schistocerca serialis. The sequence continues at coordinate 71,979,754 of NC_064644.1, forward strand.
TTATTACTGTTTGAAGTACTCACGACACATTTTGCATACAGTATTCACATATTCCATTGAATTTACCCGCAAAATTATGCCATTTTACCACCTGTCGTTCAGGATATATGACGTTACAAACACTGAGATAAGTGAAAAACTGCCGCATCATGCATGACATTTTTATTTGTTACGTCCTTACTGTTAACCCTGTTCGTGACATAATCTCGCTGCCTGGCAATCCTGTTGTAGCAGCTTTTCTCATAATGCGGCCTCTGGAAAACGAGGTCCAGACCACTGTGCTGGGAATCGTTTAATGTGGTGTGATAAGAGCCTGCGCTTGTGCGGAATCTTTGTTCTTACAAGCTGTGCCATCTGGTCACAACACATTTGAATAGAACATTATTTTTCTCTAGGGGTCGTCTACCTAGAGAGCTATGCAAGGAGGAGTCAGTCACAGATACAGATTTCTGTATCCCGTCAGATACTACACAGCTTCATTGTCTGCCGGAATTATTTCCTGTCTTTCTAAAAGCGAGGGGCGAACATTCTGGACCCGCTTAATGCGGGGCGAACGCCCCCCTTTCTAAGAAGTTGAGCGCATCGCTTTGATTAGTCTTAAAAAGCAGCAGAGAGTGGAAGTCTGTAGACAGTTTTCACGAAATACGGAAGTGGAGAGAAGCGTATTGGCTGAAGTGAAAACATATGCCTAACTGAATTGGTAGAGTGCAACTCAGAAATAAGCGCGTAGCAGACAGACGATTCGTTAACAGTAAAAATTTTATTAGGTGGATATTTAGTTAATCATGTCAATAACGATAACATTGTCCAGCGTTCTGCAGAGCCATTTTCATTGACACACATGAATTGCTGTGACTTGTGGAGAGGACAGAGAAGGCTGTTTTGGTTAAGAGAACAGTACGGCTGAGGATTCGGAATACTTGGACACAGGATTCTGAAAAGCACATTTCGCCTCGAGATCTTGAGGGAGGCACTTCGTACTAAGAGGCTGAGAAGCTGTATATACAGAAGTGATATTACTTGAAGCAGCAGCTAATGAACTGCAGACAGCAGCTGAGCATGGCGGTCGCAACTTTCTACATTCCCGTATGCAGAGTATAGTGAAATATTGCAGCTTAGCCGAGCAGGATATGAGACTTACGGAGCGCGTGTAGGCACGTTCTTTGAGTCCAATATGTTCTGCCAATCTTATACCTTTCTCAAGTGACTGAGTGTTCATTCCTGACTCGATCGGTGATGTTATTTGCGTTGTCGCATGTTTATTTATGCGGCACAACCAGCCAATCACTAGGTCTCAACCACGGCTTTGTCCTTCCATATCTCATTGTAAGATTCCAGTTTTGTCTCATTTACCTAACCTGTCCGATATCTGACAGATCATTCCAGAACAATTGCAAGTTAGTAATTATTAGTATTCATGTTCTCTGGATTTTTCAAGTTCGAGCAACTCCAATGAATAAGACTCATTTGGGTATGTGTCAGTAAAAGACTTCATAATAAATAGAGCGTAGTTTGAATTAGTGTTTCATTTCACAGATGATTCCCCTTTTTGTTACCTTGCATGAGGTGCGGCACCCAGGTCTCATGTTTGTTAGGGTCACCCCTGTCATATCAGTTATTCATTGGGCTACAGTTCTCATCAAAGCATATGATCTGATGGATCGCTATCTCACTACTGGGCAGTTCAACCGACGCGGATCATTCTCACATCACAGTGAATCTCACAGTTGACCTCTCAGAAGTGGCCTAGAATCGATGCTTGCTCAGCCAAGCTATTGTGGTGCTTCGTACGGCTGTGTTCAACAACAGTAAATTTTTCTGGTTGTCTGTTCTTTATGCGCCTCGCATTTTAAATGTTGGGGGGAACGCTGGGAAACGGTTTGAATATACTATCCCATGTAGTTACTCAACATTCTCATGCGCTACCATAAATGGTTTGAACTCTGAGGTCATGACTATCTCTCACAATATGCAACGTTCCTATAAGCTTATTTGCCGGCCGGAGTGGCCGAGCGGTTCTAGGCGCTTCAGTCTGGAACCGCGCGACCGCTACGGTCGCAGGTTCGAATCCTGCCTCGGGCATGGATATGTGTGATGTCCTTAGGTTAGTTAGGTTTAAGTAGTTCGATGCTCTATGTGACTGATGACCTCAGATGTTAAGTCTCTTAGTGCTCAGAGCCGTTTGAACCATTTAAGCTTATTTGATTTGAATTGCTTTTCATTCTGTGTTCGTAACTTGAATGTCCTGTTATTATGGAGAAGTAATCATTAAGGAGATGAAAATTACAAGCAATCTGTATTTTTGCTTCTTGGAAAATATCACGAGATAACGATAAGGCAAGCGAAACCCTTTATTTATTCCGGCATCCGTTTCGGAGCAAGTAAACAGCCCGCGAAAATGCAATAGCAGTGCAGCAGAAGCAGCCCATCAATCATACTTAGGAGGCGGGCGCCATCTTGAGCCAGCTTTCCCTCTCCCCGTCCGTCGCTTGTCGTGTAGCGCGCGCTCGCCGCGGGCTCCGGCGAGACTTTTTATCGAAACATCCTCCGCGGACGACGGCAGTCCGGCACACAGCCCGATGGCCGCCTGCGATTTGCGATTTTTGTTTTCCTGCCCCTTCCCTTCCTTCCTGCCTCTCTTCCTCTCCGCGGCCTGTCCTGTTATTAAGAACGCGCAACCGCTAGCGCCCGATACTGCGAGGATATTTCAGGATGTTTAATTACGAAGATAGGTCGGCGCGGTACGCGTTTGTCGAGGATGCCCTGGGCAGGTAGAAACGCCCCCGTCCGGACTCTTTCTTATCTTCGCCGGCCGGACGCCTCAAACTATCCTCCCCTTCCCCCTCTCCACCCTCTACCCCCCCCCCCCCCCCCTGTGTCCGTAAGGTCTGTAGTGCGTCCACCGCGTGACCGCCCATATACTGGTGCGCGCCGCGTTATTTGTTTTATCTGCGGTTTGTTTGACGAAACGGACAGGCGGAACGCGGCGAGAGAACGTGAGCCGCGGCGACTGCCCCGGGGCTTTCTCTCCTCCTCCTCCTCCTCCTCCTCCTCCTCCTCGTCTCCCCTCTCTGACTCTCTCTGTCTCCGCTTCTCTCTTATTCCGTCCCGAACGGCCTTCCCGGCTAGCAACAATACGACGAAACAAAACACGCCCGCCAGTAATTCCTGCTCCCCACGACGCGGCGCCGCCTGTCGGTCCATCCGTGCGTCCCCGGACAAACCAAATACTGCATCTGGAAGTCGAAGGGGTTGCGAGCGAGCGGCCGACCGCAGTTATACAGACAGAATAATTTAATAAGGAGCGGCCGACCCCCGGGGGCGCGGCGGCGTGCGCGCCGACTGCAGACCATCCTCCGACGCTGAATTTCTCCCCCGCGGCGCCTCCTCGCCGCCGTCCGGCCGCTTGCGGAATCAGATCGGCAGCAATAGGGACCTGCCATTGTGCAGTGCGTGGGCGGGGACCGCCTTTTTGTGTGGCGTGTGTGTGTGTGTGTGTGTGTGCCGGCATGTTTTCCGTGTGCGAACAATGGCAAGGATCCGCCCGAGAGCCGGCCGCTCGCTACTCCGCCCTATCGGCGGGTGCGATGATACAGGCTCGAGTCGAGACGTGCGCCGGTCATTACCGTGGGAAGCTCTCGGGCACGGCTGCTTTCTCGCGTCGTCGCTCCGTCTACAGGCGCCATGTGCTCGAAAGGATCCTCTCTCTCTCCCTGGAAGACAACGTTCATAAATGCGGCAAATAAACGAGTATCCAGTCGACTCCATTGTTTTATAAAGCTGAAAGCCAGTCGTAATAACGCTGCGTGTATGATCCAAAGGCACTGTCAGGAGGGGCAGTCAATATGTAATGAACACAGTTTCGGTTGGAAAAATGCCGAATTTGGTGTGGGACATGGTGGAAAATTTTCACTTCAGCCCCTATGGTTTCATTAAGCTCCAAACGATGGCGACCCTGTACTCAGCCTTCAAACTGGTTTCTATAACGGAGGAGCGTTCCAAGCGGATAGCTTTCATTGAGCTTCTTTCGACAGAAAACAAGGGCATCGCAGATGTTCGTAGGCGATTGCAGAATGTTAATCAACAAAAGCTGGACGAGTCGTTGGTTCAAAATGGCTCTTAGCACTATGGGACTTGACATCTGTGGTCAGCAGTCCCCTAGAACTTAGAACTACTTAAACCTAACTAACCTAAGGACATCACACACATCCATGCCCGAGGCAGGATTCGAACCTGCGACCGTAGCGGTCACGTGGTTCCAGACTGCGACCGTAGTGGTCACGCGGTTCCAGACTGAAGTGCGTAGAACCGCACGGCCACACCAGCCGACCGAGTAGTTGGGCGAAGCGTCTATCATCACCTCAACAACGTCGCGTAAACCTGTCCTACGGCCGGTGTGGCCGAGCGGTTCTAGGCGCTTCAGTGTAGAATCACGCGACCGCTACGGTCGCAAGTTCGAATCCTGCCTCGGGCATGGATGTGTGTGATGTCCTTAGGTTAGTTACGTTTAAGTAGTTCTAAGTTCTAGGGGACTGATGACCTCAGATGTTAAGTCCCATAGTGCTCAGAGCCATTGGAACCAAACCTGTCCGATCTCCCGCGTGCTGCCCGGACGCACACAGCTGTGACTTCTGCAATACTGGAACGTGCGGAGACTTCCATTCGTGGTGATCGATAGATTACAGACAAACAACCTCGCTGATCGGCTGGTCTCCCTGTTGACAGTGCTGACACACTCGTCCACCAGTTGGGATACTCAAAGCTGTGTGGCCACGGGTTCCTTGCCGCCTAACATAAGACCATAAAGAGCAACAAAAGACATTCTGTGTGGAATTGCTTGCGTGTTATGAGGCTGTTCGTGACAATCTTTTGTCGAACATCGTACAGGCAATGAAACATGGATTCATCACTTCGAATACAAAACGGCAATCCACGGAGTGGCTCCACACCACCTCTCCTCCCAAGAAAAAATTCAAAGCCGCACGCTTATGGTGTCGGTCTTTTGGGATTCTAAGCGGGTTATCGTGTCTGATGTCCTTTCTCAAGATGAATCGATCTACTCTGAAGTGTATTTGGCTACCCATAGGAAATCAAAGAAACGACTTCAGCGTGTCGCCACAAAAATTCAAATGAACTCCTCCTTCTGCGTGACAACGCAAGGTTTTGCACAAATCTGCGCACCGGAGAGAACTCAAAAAACTTCATTGGACTGCCCGGATCTCGCTCCTTCAGACTTCCATCTGTTTGGCGCAATGAGGGATGCATTCGGCGGGATACTGCGGAAGTTGTTGATACACCAAGAGGTTGGCTGCGAAGTTGACCAATACAGTGGAACCATGCGTGCATACAGATCCTTCAGTTCGGTAATGTAAGGCCATTGTACTCATGGTCTATGGGTTTGCCGTCACGGTAGTTCAGCGTGTTCGGCCAGAGCTTTAACTGTCCTCTGTAATAAAATTTTTAAAAAATAAAATAAAAAACCTAAGTGAATGGATGAACGATTAACTTGAACGGGTGTCATGGGGCATCAGCCCCGAACGAATGCAACTAATAATAACTAGCAAAATGAGATAAAAAAGGGGTAGCATCTTCGATTACTAATCAACATGTCCTCAGTCCTGGGTTCGAAACTCACCACAGCGGAAATTTTGATTAATAGTCAGCATTCGCGGTCGAAGACTTTACGGCATAAGAAGTCAACCTCTTTCTACCAAGTGCCTTACCAAATGGGTCCAGGCCATTCTCTTCTTGGGGTGATAAAATGCCCCTAAAGGTGGAAGAATCAGCAATGGTCAACGGCATGAGATTGCAGAAGGCAATGGAAGCCACTGCATTAGAGACAGATAACATGTATCCACAGGACAAGTGGCTTGTAGTTGAAAAATGGGTCATGATGATCTCTCCATTGGCAAAAGATTCCAGAATATTCCCCATTCGGATCTCTGGGACGGGACTGCCAAGAGGGACGTGGCCACGAGAAAAATATTGAATAACCAATGAAAGGACAGAGATTGGAATATATCCAGCAAATAATTGAGGACATAAGTTGCAAGTGTTATTCTGAGATGAAGAGGTTGTCACAGGAGAGGAATTTGTTGCAGGCCGCATCAAACCAGCCAGAAGACTGATGACTCAAAGAAAAAGGCCATCGCACTGAATGGAAATTAAGTTCAAAAAAGTTGTTTGTAGACAGATAAATAAGGAATAATATGGTATATTGGAATCCTGAATAAAACCAACTTGTTTTCAGATAAAAGTGTTACACTGCTTATTGAAAGTCCCTCGTATTCCAGATATTCACTCAATCCTTGCAGTCAATGCTGAATGTGCCCACTTACCTCATTACTCTCTTGATAAGATCGTGGTCGCTGTATTTTTCCTCCGACGTGAGGGTAGCCGGCACAAAGTTCGAAAGTTACACCACAGGGAGAAAGAATCAGATATGTGTCTGTGTTACAGTTGGATTGCTAGCCTTTGTAACTGCATCATCAAAAGAGGTAAGAAATAACAACATTTACCGTAATATGCATACACTCAATAATATAAAGAAAGTGGAATTACATTTGTAAATTTATAGGTCATTTGAAGGTGCATATGTTGCAAAGTTTAGTACATAGAGGTGCTTCCTCGGACATCAACAACAGCTCTAACACTACTAAGCATTATGTGAAACTGAGTTTGGACAGAGATAGGGGTACGTTGTAGCTACAACTAAATTGAGGAGTTCATCAATCGCAGTGTCTGGCCAACTGCGGCGTTCCAGTCTCTCTCGGACCCATACCAAGATTTTTCAGTGGCTGAGAGATCTGACGAACGAGCTGGCAAGGGCAGCCAATGAAAACCGTCTGTACCGATGTAGAACAGGATAGCGCGAGCAACAGACGGTCTTGCGCTATCTTGTTGAAAGACAGCTCCACAGAGAACACGAAGATGGTGCACAGCACCCGGTAACATCATGTCAGAAATGTAAAGGCTGCTGGCTAAGCTACCGTCTACGAGAATCAGACGTGATCGTGTTGCATACTGTAACGTATATCTCAAAAAAATGAATATGAAGTAAAATGATTGAAGTTTAATCCTCCGAAAAATAATTGCTTGGAACTGCGACACATCATACTTACCACAGCAGGAGCACATTAAAAAACGCAGATGACCAGAATTTTAATGTTAACTGGAATTAAAACTCCTACTCGGCCGAAGACGGCTCCTTGCCTGCTATTTTTTGATTTCTTTTAGAATCACAACCCGGGCCAACATCGGAAAGCGGTAAAGCGTAATGACGGAGGGCCGTAATATTACGAAGTATAACGTAACGAATGATTTGCATTACACAGAAACAGTAATCGAACTCTGTAAAAAGAAATTTGGATTGCAACTGTGTGTGTCATGGCGTAGGTTCGACACGTCACCGAATCAGTCGCTTTTGAATGTAGTTAAATAGGCAGAAAAAGGCTCTGTATGTCACTGGTAAATAAATATCAACTGGTTCTGAATAAAAACGTAAATAAACTTAGATACCATTTTGTGTTTGGAGGAGGTCCGCCTTGAACAGAACACACCTTTATCTCCTCTTTCATTTCCCAGGCATGTTTCACTTCAGCTTCAGCATCATCAGCGGGCTTTTATTTTCTTTATATTAAAAAGTAAGTATGCTCTTCTCTGCTTGTAAACATATGAATTTGAGCTTTTAAGACAATTTGAAGAACAGACAAAGTTCTACTTATACGGTATAGTTGCTCAAGTCGTAAATCTTAAGGGAGAATTACTGTATTTGCAGGGTAATTTAAATATCACAATTTGTTTTGCGAACAATGAATGTTTATTTCTTAGGTTGTAACTTCCCCCTCCCTTATCGACCTTAATGATAGTAAAAATTAAACCGCGTGCATCTAATGGAAATTTGGGAAAAGCAAAGTTAATTTGTCGGTAAAGAGAGAGGAAAGGGTTACATCTAAATGAAAGGAAAAATGCATATGAAATTGGTGGAAATTAATTTTGAGAAAAGGGTAAAATTAATAAAGAAAGTAAATGTGCGGTCGTTACGTTAACAATTAATTGGCGTTATTACTATTCTGTGAAGCCCGTATCACGTTAGTATGATACTGGTTTCCGTCATTCCTGTTATTATTTACATTGTAGCGATTGTCATTACGGTCCGAACCAGTAGTGTTATTGTTGCGATGGTTGCGATGTGCATTATTTCCATGGTTATTGTTGTTGTGGTTGTTGTGGTACCCGTTGCTGTTACCGCGGCCTCTACCATTGTCGCGATTATTGCGCCAATTGTCCTCGTCCTCAGCTCTTTCCAGGAAATCATTGATTGTCCTGTAATTGCTTCCTACGTAGCGTTTTGTATCATCTGGAAGCTTCTTGTAGAGTTCCCAGACTATTTTGGATTCCGTGCGGCGATCACGCAAATATTCCAACTTGCGGATCCAGCCCTCACAAAACTCTTTCATCGCGCCACGCGAATTCGCATCGAAAGGCCTCGATACGACAAATTTGCGCCAGACACGTTGTTGTTTTTGCTCTGACCAGTATTCAGCCAGAAACAAATTTATAAACTCGTCAAATATAAGGTTCGTGCTGTTGAGGTTTAACCCCCAACGCTTGGCATCACCAGCCAACACGTCAATAACCGCATTAATTTTTCTCTCATTAGTCCATGATATGCGTAAAACTCTTTCACAATTTTCAATGAAATCCGTCGTGTGTATACCGGCTTTTTTCAAGGGGTCGAACCGCTCCTCTTTCGTCAATAATTCCGAACTATGTGCACAGATTGGCACATAGCTCTGTTTTTCGTCAAGTTTCTTTTCTAATTCCGACACTCTCGTAATTGCTTGGCGAGTGGTTGTCGCAAGCGTTTCCACTTCCCTCTTTTTCTCTTCGCAGGTATTAGCCTGCTTCCTCACTTTAGTATCTACTTCGGATACTAAAGCCTTTAAAGTTTCCACGTTCTGTTGATCCTCTTTTTTCACTAATTGAATTTCTTCCGTCACCTTATTCTCGACGATCGGAGCAATTGCTTCTCCTACACTATTCTCGATTCTGCTAATTTCGGAATCAAAACGAGTATTTATGCTCGCAATTTCCGCCTGAACGCCTATCATTTCCTGTTTAAGATTACCGATTTCGGTATTAATCACAACAATACCTTCTTTGATTTTATCAACTTTTGTGTTAACAACTCAAACATTGCTGTTAACAACATTAATAGCTTTGCTCTGATTGTCTAGCTTCCTGTCAATTTTTTCAGGCTGAGCTTCTTGCTTGGCAGATTGAGCTTTAATTTCTGCCTATTGAGTTTCTATCTTGCTAGACTGAGCCTTCATTTCGTTGATCAAAACATTCAATAAATCAGTTAAATTCCCGGAAACCAGCGGTTTTACTTCCGTAGCGGGTGCCTCTTTAATTGTCCCCCCAGTATTCGTCATCAACGGGTTCAGATTTGATTTTCACTTCCGATTCCGAAACATTTTCTAAAGTTTGGAATTCCATTTCAGCTCTTTGTTGCGTTTCGGCGGTCACGTTTTCATGCTAACCGCCTGCCCCTGAACAATTGGTTCCGTGGTGCGCGTTTCCCACTGTTCGACCGATTGTTCCGTATCCAAGTCTACCAAATTTTGGTAATTGTTGCCTTATATTTTCAATATAAATGCCAAATCTCACATCTAATTAGGATTCCTCCAACTACTTATTCTCGCTGACGTAACGACCTGTTCGTAACCAGTACTTTGTTACGAGATTTGCACAATGCAAAATTCGTGTCCAGAACAACCTCAAATCCGAGATTGTCCTGTCACCAGGTCGCCACGTGTAACCTCCCCCTCACTTATCGACCTTAATGACAGTAAAAATTAAACCACGTGCACCTAATGGAAATTTGGGAAAAGCAATCGTCACCAAAGTTAATTCGTCGGTAAAGAGGGAGGAAAGGGTTACATCTAAATGAAAGGAAAAATGCAAATGAAATTGGAGGAAATTAATTTTGAGAAAAGGGTAAAATTAATAAAGAAAGTAAATGTGCAGTCGTTACATTAACAATTAATTGGCGTTAATTAGATATTTGAGATTTGGGGAAAATTACGGTCGCCAGTCCTATGGACAACTACTATAATAACTGAAAATGAAAGATTAATGCACATATGTTAACAATTAATTGGCGTTAATTAGATGTTTGAGATTTGGGGAAAATTACGGTCGCCAGTCCTATGGACAACTACTATAATAAATGAAAATGAAAGATTAATGCACATGTAATTAGCACTAAAAGCGTGGCAACTGATGGTTAACACTTGTTGTGTGAAAACTGAAGTTGTCAGAAGTAATAAATTTCGCTACACTCTTACTTAATTTAGCAAAAGAATTAATAAAACCGGAAAATTGAAAGTTAATTTAGTGACCGAAATTAATAGTGAACTTTGTTTCTGAAGCACTACAAAATTCAATAAAGTAAGGTTAGTCTTGGGCTACCTCAACAATAATTCAAAAGCTACTTGGATCTACGCAATTTAGAAATAAGAGATTTAACTTTGAACTTGAATTAAATGATTCTGAACAATTAATAATAATAAAATTTAGTACGTACCAAGCTGAGCTGCAGTCACAGGTAAGCTAAAATATGGTAACAACACTCGCACTCTTATTTTGTGCTTGTGTAATCTAAATATTGTACAGCTATGAATACTTTAACTGAACTTTGAAATTAAAGCAGTGAAATGGAATGATATTACTTTAATGCTGGCTTTTGAATTTCAACGACACTCAGGTTCATTCCGTAAAAGGAAGGGAACCTGCTTGGTAATGCAATTGGGACAATGAGCAACAAAGGTACATGCTACGTTGCTGTAATTTTGTGAGGCAAAGTGAACAGCTTGAAAAGCTGAGGTCTGCCATACAGTTCTAAAACTTTACGTGCTTCCAGTCTGCCTTGATGGTTGATTGAAGGTTTGAAGTTGTCGATCGAGGAGGTGGCGACAGTCACTCATTGTCGGCCGTCGCTGTTGCAGAAGCTGGATGTTGTCGCGTCTTCTTATCGACACGGTCACCAGGCGAAACGGGCTTTTGATGTGCGCCAGCTAATGCTTCCCGTCCGTGACATCGTGTCAAAAACTATCATAACAAGTCGAGCACAATTACATGCTGCCAAACCCCGAAAGCGCGGCAACTCGCGGGAGCGTCACACAACACACCTGCTCCACCGCCCTACTCCAGCGGCAGAGTTAACACTACCAAAGATCCAAAACACTTTGGTTCTCCACACGACCTATCGATGTAATCGTTCGATAGCATAGTTTTCCCTAGGCCAGTCCCAGCGTAAAAATACAAATAATATTTACAAAACAAACCAATTATACATCGACATATATATGTGTGTATGTATATAGTAAAACAATTACAATATATAAAGACACGGAACTGTCATATCTTCAGCTAACAAAACAAGGAAAAAAATTTATAGTACGATAGATGGAAATAGGAGTATATGCATTTCCGGCGTTACAAGATTATCAACATGATTCCACATAACATCTTTTCGAAAAATGAGTTTTTAACCTTTTTCATGTCTGCACCTTCGGTACGATTAAGGCTCCTGGTTTCCTAATTCGTATCCTAAGTCATACTTAGGATACGATGTCTGCGACGACATAGTAAATCTACGGAATAATGTGACGAAACTTTACAATAACAAATTGCAAACTATAAATGTAACGTTGCTCCTACAGTTACATGTAATGAAAGTACACATAGAAATCGAAATATAAATTCTTAACAAATTAAACCGCGGGACATAGTAAATCTACGGAATAATGTGACGAAACTTTACAATAACAAATTGCAAACTATAAACGTAACTTTGCTCCTACAGTTACATGTAATGAAAGTACACATAGATATCGAAATATAAATTCTTAACAAATTAAACCGCTGAAATTGGCTTATTGAAGATCTGTTGGTCTGAACATAGGTATCACAGAAAAAGTTCACATGCCCAGTCTACACGTTTCATACACTGAATCATGTCGTCTTCTCGAACAGTTGACATAACTAGTTCACTCTATCCTTCTTTTTTTATTCTAGTTTTTGTGCTGTCTGTCTCTTTTTTGTAGCTTTTTGTACTGATTTATTCTTTTTATTCGAATTTCATTTTGTTTCTGTTTTCTTTCTGTAAGGACTTGATGTTAATTCCATTGGTGGGTTAGGTCGTTTCGTATTTTTCTTGATAACTGTTGTTATGCAGTGGATAGGATAATTTGTTCCAGTAAGACTTTGTTTGTTGACTGATAATTTCGGCAATTGTTGCAATATTGTTTTCGTGTCCATATTATTGAGTCACTGTAGAAGGTTCAGACTGTTAATTGAGATGTGTTGCAATGTTAGGCGGCCCTCCAAATCATCGCGTTGCTGCTTCAGTTCCTGCAGCCGATTCTTGGTCTGATTGATCAACAATGTGTACAGTACCAACTACAAAGTCCGCGTCTTTGACGACATTTCTATCATCTGGCCATAAGCCTGTTGCCTTAAAGCCGTTTAGCGATATGTTTAAGCAAACCCAGGAGTTCTGTAATGTTAGTTCAGTGCAAGAATTTGAACGTAGCCACGAAGATTCCACCCCACTGAGGCTGTCTTTTCAATGTTTTAAACAATGATCTGTCCAATGGCTGTAGACGATAAGTGGTGTGAGCAGGAAATGACAGCACGATTATGCTATAATCAAGTGCCTGGAAATGACAGTACGATTATGCTATAATCACGTGCCAGCTGAACTGACTCTTAGTTTTCGGTGCCTTTTCTCTATTTTTTTTTTCGTTTCACGAAATACTTGCCATCGGACCGACAATTCTAATGTGATCTATCCATTGGTCGAACATCAGAATATTTTGTTTGGTGGAGTTCCTCTATTAAAGACATTAGTCATTCTACTGCGTTTAAATATTAACATCGGATGTGTGAATTGGCCTTTTGTATTCATTGCACATACACATGTCGTCGTAAGACTCCTTTCTCCTCTTGTGGTTGCGCCCACTTGGCGTTTGCCTTTTCTGGTAATTACCTTAGACGGATTGTGAACTGTGGATAGTGAGGTTTCATTCAAGTTATATATTTGGTCAGCAGTAAACTAATATTCATCTAGAATTTCCTCTTGTTTATCATTAACGCGCTCTTTATTATACCCCTTCCTTCGTGTCATCGATAATGCTTCGGGAACTCGCAAGGATAAAGCAATATGATCTTGGATAAAGCTGTAATACCACTTCTTTATTGAAACGATGCGGTAGATTATATGTCTAAGCAAGTTGGTAGACAAGTTTTCCTAATTTAGTAATAGTCAGTCTGAAGAAAATAGACTCTAAGTTAATTACATGCTATGCTAATTCATTTTCCATTTCTCCCCTCTTATTTTTAGGTCCTCCAAATTTTTATGTTTTATTTAAGCCCTTAAAATGACGAAGCAATTTAGGCTTTGGTACATTACATCTTCTATATGGTTCAATATAACGAGTTTCACCATACTTATGTTTCAGTAAAGTTTCGACCGTATCCCCCTATTACCACTTATTGTACTCTCTCTTCGTCCTATTAAACGAACTACTTTTAGTTAGCCTAAGTCGTACCGGTACTATTAACGAATTTTTAACGGCTCAACTTAGCAGTGAGATCTCTACGATTTCAAACCAGAATTATTGGTATAACTTCAAAGTTTTCTACCGCTTGATTAAGCTCAAATGGATGGCAGAGACCGCAAAAAATATAAATGATACAAAACAATTTCGTTACCCTTATATTATTCTCTCAAACCGCTTACAAATGAGCGACAGAATGTTGTAGAAACATCAAACGATCTTAACTGGTAGTTATTTTTCGGTTACGACTGCCAGCGGTTCGCTCATTTGTTTTTGATTGCTCGCACGAATGTTTAGTTCAGTTTTACACCACTTGAGATCGCATTTTATGAAAGTGGGAAAAGACATTACAGCAGTAAGACTTAGGTTATGGTACCACTAACGCAGCTTTGTCCTATGTCTTGTTGCAATATGCTTTGGTTTTCCTAGGTTTTTATGTTTTTAAAACATTTCTTTTCTTTCGCAGTTTGTCATCTGCAACCATATAGAACTTTATACGCAAAAGTAATTTACCTTGAAATTTCACGCCGGGGAATGTTATATAGTTAAATCTAAATTTATTCAGGATGTCAATAAATATTTCTAAGATTTAGAATATGATTTCCTAGTTCCAAATGAAATTTGCATAGTTCAATAATGAGTTAACGCTTCTTTGTATGTAGGCATCCAGTCAATTTCGGATTCTGCTTGGCGTGTTAAGCTACAAGTGACATATTGTTTACACGGACATGTGTATATTTAGATATTAAATTACGTGAAAAACAGATTCTGTTGAATGCCAAATAGAAGTAAAGATAAAACTGTGCAGAGGAAATGTATTCGCTATTGCAAATATCAACCACAATCGGCTGTGTATTGGAACGACGACAGTTAAATTTTGCGCTACACCGTGACTCGAACACGCTTTACGAGAGCGGTCGCCTTAAACGGCATTTTTTTTTTTGTTTGCGTTGTGTTCGTTATTGTTTGTTGTATTTGGTCGTAGCGGAAGTGACATGACATCCGTTGAAGTTTGTTGTTGATCCCTCCGTTCAGTTTTTTTATTATGGAGACCAATCAGCCCTCTGACCGACCGCGCTGAGTTACCGTGTCGCCAAAACACTTCGGCTGTCGTGCACGAATCACGACCAGACCCAAACTTCAATATGTCATCGTCATTATGTCACAACCTGGACTCGTAAGTTACGTATACTCCCGTACGGGAAGGACATGTTTATTGAGAGTCCAGAGCCAGGTACTGGCGAATAAACACGAAATAACAGGACTTGTGTTATTAAGAAGTACAATGCAATGTTTGTTTATGCGTGCATATTGGAAGGCACTGCTGTTTCGTCTAAAACTGTGTTTTTCTGATGAGGGTCCCCCTCGATAAACAAATCTATTTGTAAGCAAACACGGCCAGAAGAGCCTCGACCTCAAGATGATTACACAGTATTATTATCAAAACAAAAATTTCAGACAAGACGGAAATACATCCTTACATTAAGACAATTGCGAGACGAAAGGATGACAAATAAGAGAATTAGTTCCTTACGTTGTTTTAAAACAGAAGATGAGTGATGATCAAACACAGATTCGTTTAGTGCAACGATATATAAGTTCGGTTAGATACTCAAAATGATCGGATCGCTGACACTCCGAACACAGGGATTCGCTATAGCACCTAATGGCAGCCTACGGTATCACCTCTGGCGCTAGTCCTGTGTGACAAAGACGAATGAGTTTGCCAAGATGCTTCTACTCGGACCTCCCACACACGGATACGTCCATCGCGATGCTGTCCACAGAAGTGGCACTTTACTCTTCTGCAAAGACGACGAGGTGCCACTGCTTTGGACGGTATTGTCGCTGGCCTGGCCTTTGGAAGCCAACTGCTCTCTGCTGCCTCGTCAACAGAAGCCAGAGCAACGGTCGCCGTGCTGATGATCTGTGGTGCTCAGACTTCGTCGCCATCTCTGTGACGACACTTTTCGTGTTGCAAACAAGCCCAGTTCATTAAAGTACGCGAGGTGTCTCTACAGTCCTCCCCAGTCCGTCAGCGTACAAAGTCACTTTTGCTGCCAAACGGGTGGTTAGTGGCAGGTGCCGGCGGCTAAAACTTCGGCTGTCTATTTCCAGACGCAGGTTACTATTCTAGAATTGTTCTTCAAGACACCCTCTACAACCTCTCGAAGTTTTTGACAACATTTCTGGAAATTAAAGTTTTGAACATGGCTGCAAGGTCAGCGACCGCTTACGAAGTAAAATTAAAGGAATGACAGCCCTCGGTCGCGAAAAAGAAGCCTTTGGACTAGGTTTCGGCACTACTAAGAGTGCCTTCATCAGAAGTAAAACACTCGAACTGGCATGTGACAAAGCTTTAGTCACAAATTTTTTTTAAATAGAGTATATAGAAGGCAACCCACTATGGGCTGCACATACATGTTGAGCTACAGTAGCATGAGACTGACATGTGTGAGCAACCCAGAGTGGGTTGCCTTCTATATATTCTATTTAAAAAATTTGTGACCAAAGCCTTGCCACTTGATATTTATTTTATACGTCTCATGCCAGTTTGAGTGTTTTACTTCTGATGAAGGCACTCATAGTAGTGCCGAAACCTGGTCCAAAGACTTCTTTTTTGCGACCAAGGGCTGTTATTGCTTTAATTTTATTTCTGAACACCCTGTACAACCGACAACATAATGGACTTTTATTTAAATAATCTTTATTGTGCCTCTGGCATAATCAGTTTTAGGTGGATACTCATTGCCTGGATAATGGACGTGGACGTGACGGCGGCGCGATCCAAAGCAGATCCAAGTAAGTGGACACGAAATGCGAGGCAGGTGGCATAGTCAAATATTCAGATACAGTCCAAGCAAAACAATTTCATCGACCCGAGAGCCACGTATGGCACCGTTAACCATAATAAGTTAATATCAAAATAATATAACACCACGATGGATTACCAACTGTCGCATTTCATCCAGTAACAGCTGCAGAACACACGCTACTTTGTTACGCTGCGTCCTCGCCCCACTGATGTACAACAGGTACACCAATGACCAGCGGACTAGTACAGATGCTCGCTCATTCATCTACGCTGATGATGCGCTCATTGCTGCTCAGGGCAAAACATTTAAAGAGGTGGAAAGAAAACTGACAACAGTGCTTGAGAATCTACTGACGATTATGACGATAAAAAGCCAAACCCAGCAAACACCCAGGTCTGTTGTTTTCACCGCAGTAGAGAGGCCACAAGAAAACCCAACATAGCTTGGAGGAGACAGGGTTTCTCTCATTGCGACACACCAAAATATCTTGGAGTCAAACTCGACCGCGCTCTCACCTTCAAGGATCACTGTTTGGACACAAAGATGAAAGTGAGTGTCAGGAACAACACCTTCCGCAAGCTTACAAATAATAGATAGGGAGCACAGCCCACAGTTCTCCGTACGCCAGCTCTAGCGTTATGTTTCTCCACTGCGGAGTACTCGGCACCTGTATGGTAAAAGTCGCCTCATACAAAAGAAGTAAATATAACTCTGAATGAGACAGGCTGCCTCCGCCCAACTCCCACAAACCAGCTGTACCAATTTATGGGCATAGCCCCTCCAGACATCAGAAGGAGAACAGCTGTAGAAATTGAGAAACACAAACAAGAAACAGAACCCATGCACCCAATGTTTGGGCACTACCCCAACCTAAAACACTTAAATCAAGGAAGAGTTTTCTACAAAGAACTGATCTAACCGTTTTACGGCCTAAAGCACGACGAGATGAATTGTGGCGAAACTCGGAACCAGGGAGACCAGGGAATAGCTCCAGGGAAGAACCTACAGCCGACTTCGAACTTCAATACACGATCTACAAAGCCTGTAATAGATTAAGATCGGGTGTATCAGGATACAAAGTAAACCTTCAGGAATAGGGCTATATCATGTAATCATACCCTCCCACACTCGAACAGTCCACGGGTGTACTGCCGGTCCATTGTGTCCAACGGGCACAATATTTCGGCGATCAGACATGTCGCCATCGTCAGGTGCGCTGACGAACTGAGCTTCTGAGAGCGGGCGCCGTATTGAATCCCCTCCCCTCGCGAGGAGTTCTTTCCGCGGTCCGTGCCCGCGCATCAGCGGTTGCTGAGATGCTGTCGTCGGCGTCTGTGGTGGCGTCGGTGTAATTGCCTCATCCGCCCTAGCCGCCCGTTCGTTTCGTTAGCTGAGCGTCTTTTTAATCAGACTCACTGCTGGTTCCCATGCCCTGCTGAGGTTGTAGCCGCTATCTCGGTTGACGAGTCCGTCACTGGTACGAACTTCGATAGTCTCTCTTACGTCCCTGGTATGTTGGTAGTCCATTTCGAGATTTTCGAACAAACAGTGCTCTGCGACCACCGACTTGTTGGGGTACCCAAGTCGAGTGTGCCTTAGTAATTTTCTGAAAGACATTATTGACAATTTCATCAGTTAATTCTTGTTTGTCAGGTGTGATTACTATACTTGTATCATCACCAAAGAGAACTAACTTTGCCTCTTCATGAATATAGAATGGCAAGTCATTAATATATATTAAGAACAACAAAGGACCCAAGACCGACCCTTGTGGAACCCCATTCTTGATGGTTCCCCAGTTTGAGGAATGTGCTGATCTTTGCATATTATGAGACCTGCTTCGTTCAACTTTCTGCACTCTTCCCGTTAGGTACGAATTAAACCATTTGTGCACTGTCCCACTCATGCCACAATACTTGAGCTTGTCTAGCAGTTTTTGTTTTCTCGGCACAATGGCATCTACCAGCAGGACAATGCAGTGTATCATACAGCTTACAGTGTACGTGCGTGGTTCGAAGAGCACCAGGATGTGTCTACCGTACTCCCCCCGTCACCAAACTCCTTGGACTCAAACCCAATCGAGAATATGTGGCATCATCTCGCTGGGGCTTTTGGCACCATGGATCCTCAGGTGAGAAACCTATCGCATTTGCCCAAGGCAC
Organism: Schistocerca serialis cubense; assembly: GCF_023864345.2. NCBI lineage: Eukaryota > Metazoa > Arthropoda > Insecta > Orthoptera > Acrididae > Schistocerca > Schistocerca serialis. The sequence continues at coordinate 71,998,360 of NC_064644.1, forward strand.
TGGAGTCGACATGGTGCCACATCCATGTCGATGTATTCCAGATCCTCATTTACTAACCTACTATGCCTCGCAGAGATCCGCGCTGGTCCGCAGCTCGTGGTCATGCGGTAGCGTTCTCGCTTCCAGCGCCCGGGTTCCCGGGTTCGATTCCCGGCGGGGTCAGGGATTTTCTCTGCATCGTGATGACTGGGTGTCGTGTGATGTCCTTAGGTTAGTTAGGTTTAAGTAGTTCTAAGTTCTAGGGGACTGATGACCATGGATGTTAAGTCCCATAGTGTTCAGAGCCATTTGATCCGCGCTGCAGAAGTTGGTTATTTAAGCTTTTGGCAGGTGGTCACATCAATGTGACTGGACAGTTTAGTGGCACTTATAAACAAACTGCTAATTTGAAATTGGAAGACATCTGTACATCTTGTAGGAAACACTCGTCATTGGAAAAGCTTTTGACTGCCAGTCACAGTTACTTAAAAAAACTTAAAGGATTATTGAAACATAAGAAACAAGGACGCAAACGATAATCTAAGCAAATTTAGTGCAGTATTTGGCAATTACTACAGCTTCAGAGCTTGCAGGCTTCAGGTCATCAGTGGTACATCTTGCAGAGTACGGTCTACGTTGGTTTAAGTGTGCCTTAGACTGCTGAACTCCACAGTCAGAAAGGGTTGATGATGTTGAATAACGTCATTTCAGCACACTGACTTTTAACCTTACAACCCCTGTTCTGAACAAGTTCATAGTTTTCCACAACGTCCATTCTTCAGTGAAACCAGCAGCTAGATTTTTCTTGATGTCATTCAGTGGTAGTCAGATATCGTATTTTATTTCATTTATTTCTTTATTGAGTCATCAGTTTGGTGACTAGTTTGATTCGGTTCGCTACGAATTCCTCTCCTCTCTCCCCTGCCAACATCTTCATCTTAGAGTGCCATCAATTATTTGCTGGACGTAGTCCAGCCTCTTTCTTCCTCTACAGTTTTTCCCGTCTATATGTCCCTGCAGTGCCATGGAAGTTATTCCTGAATGTCTTCTCCCTTCTTCTTGTCAGTGTTTTTTACACATTCCTTTCCTCACCGATTCTGCGCAGAACCTTTTCATTCTTGCTTTATCTTTGCATAATTTTCAACATTCTTCTGTAACACCACAGATCGAGTGCTTCGGTTCCACCTTCTATTACCACACAAGACTGGCTCCAAATTTCTTCATTACGTTAAGGCCTATGTTTAATACTAGTAGACTTCTCTTGGCTAAGTATGCCCTTCCCGCCAGTGCGAGTTTGTTTTTTATGCCCTCCATGCTACATCCATCATGCGTAATTTTGCTGCTTAGTTAGCAGAATCCCTTAATTTCGTCTACTTCGTGATCCCCCAGTGCGCACCATCGAAGATCGTCGCCGAGAGCATCTATAATGTTTAAGAAAACTACCACTGTCAGTGACAAAACCTACATGAAGCACTCACTTTCTCTTCCATCTCGTCATACCGGAAACATAGACAACAGTTCGTCGCCAATTACGTCAACTGATGATCAAAATGGGTAAAAAATGAATGTTACTGAATGGTGGCCTCTTAACACCATTTAGTTATTGTCACACCTATTTAACGCGCGGAGTAGGGAAGGATATTACCTTTCACTCTCTCAAACATTACTTGTGTTACTACACTTGCGGTACCATGCGGATAAGTTAATGTTGAAACCGTGTGTTATGCAACCGCAGTGCAACGTGAGCAAACCAGCCCAGGCTTCATGACTACACATTATTGATACTATGATTAACGGATGGCAAATCCAGCGACTACCGTTCTGAATGCTGGTAACACGTGGCCAAGTTCGACAATAAATAAAACGAGTAAAATAAACCGTTGGATCATGAAAAATTTATATTGCTTATATCCAGGCCGAAACTATGGCCGGCCGCGGTGGCCGTGCGGTTCTAGGCGCTCCAGTCCGGAGCCGCGCTGCTGCTACGGTCGCAGGTTCGAATCCTGCCTCGGGCATGGGTGTGTGTGATGTCCTTAGGTTAGTTAGGTTTAAGTAGTTCTAAGTTCTAGGGGACTGATGACCACAGCAGTTGAGTCCCATAGTGCTCAGAGCCATTTGAACCCATTTTTTGAACGAAACTATGCAACAAATGAAACATTAATGAAGCTATCCGCTATTGACCTAAGAACAAGAACCGTTGGTTCATGCCCTCAATCACCTCGCGCCTAAGTCCGCTAGTTGAAACACGTTAATCTGAAAAAGTTCTACAAATACTATATCGCTGAGCGTTTCCCGGTATTAATTCTCACCCGAACATGCTTCATAATCAATGTTACCCCAAAAAACCTACATCAATGACGAGCACCGCACCCCTGCGTCCGTCTCGTTCAATCGGCGGCTCCAGAGTGTCCCAACATGGCGCGTTCCAGGACCAACCGCCAACCGTTCAAAAAAACTGGTGGTGGGGGTAGGCCCTCAGTGAGAACCAACCTCACAAACTCTGCACTGCTCATCCCCACTTTCGAATCACGAACTCTCTGCCGAATCTGCTCACGTTGGTGCTAAACTACCCTTCTGCTACCATCTTTGACTAACCCAGGTTATCATATATTCCATACATAATTGCGTTTATCCATCCACATTCCTCATGGGATCAAAGGATGAGAGAGGAGGTGTGACACCAACAGAAAAAAAAATATACACGGAAGCATTCTTGAATCTAGAGGTTAATTAGGTAGACGAAACATTGAAAGGACGCTCTCGGCGTAAAATGAATTATTAAAGATGTAGAAATTAATTAGTCAGTTAAATGAAGCGTAAACCTGTGACGTTTCAAACTGTCATGAGATACCTCTTAATATCGACCGGTGTTTTGCAACGGTGGCATGGACTCAACAAGTCACTGAAAGTCCCCTGCAGAAATGTTCAGTCTTGCTGCTTCTATAGCCGTCCATAATTGCGGAAGTGTTGCCGGTGCAAGATTTTATGCACGAACTGACCTCTCGATTATGTCCCATAAATGTTCGATGGGCTTTATGTCGGGTGATGTGGATGGGCAAATCATTCGCTCGAAATATCCAAAATGTTCTTCAAAACAATCGCGAACAATTGTGGCCCAGTGACACACATCGTCGTTTGGGAACATGAAGTACATGAATGGCTGCTCATGTGGCCCGATCACGGTTTTCCCGTCGTCTAGTGTCCAACCGATGGCGTCACGAGACAGGGAGAGACGCTGCGGGCGATTTCGTGCTTTTAGCAAAGGCACTGTCCGCCCCCGGTAGCTGAGTGATAGCCGGCACGGTAGCTCAGCGTGTTCGGTCGGAGTGCTGGTTGGCCTCTGTGTGTAAAAAAAAAAAAAAAAAAAAAAAAATATATATATATATATATATATATATATACACATATATATATGAGTGGAAAGATCAACAAACGAACTTGACCGGATGTCATGTGACGTCCGCAACGGCCAAACACAACGAAAAAAATAAATAAATTGGTCAGCGCGAAAGAATGTCAATCCTAGTGGCCCGGGTTCGATTCCCGGCTGAGTCGGAGATTTTCTCCGCTTAGGGACTGGGTGTTGTTTTGTCCTAATCCTTAGCATTTCATCCCCATCGACGCGCAGGTCGCCGAAGTGGCGTCCACTCGAAAGACTTGCACCAGGCGACCGGTCTACCCGACGGGAGGCCCTAGTCACAACGACATTTACATTTTAGCAGAGGCACTCGCGTCGGTCGTACGCTGCCATAGCTCACTGACTTCGCCGCACTGTCCTAACGAATATTCATCGTACTACGAACATTGATTTCTGCACCTATTTCACGCAACGTTGCTTGTGTGTCAGCACGGACAATCATACGCAAACTTGGCTTCTCTCATTCGTTAAGTGAATGCCGTCGGCCACCGCGTTGTCGTTGGTGAGATGTAATGCCTGAAATTTGATATTCTTGACAAACTCTAGACCCTTTGGATCTCGTAATAGTGAATTCGCTAACGATTTCCGAAGTGAATGTCCCATGCATCTAACTCCAACTGCAAGTCTCCGTTCAAACTCTGTTCATTCCCATCGGGCAGCCATAATTACGATGGAAACTTTGTCACATGAGTAGCCGTGGTACAAATGACAGCTCCGCCGATAGGCTGCCATTTTATACCTCGCGTACGCGATGCTACCGCCATTTGTATGCGTGCAATTCGCTAGTCATGGTTTTGGCACCTCAGTGTGTATGTGCGTATCTTGTTTGTTGAAGCTTGACGCGTTTGATATGAATAGCTAATAAAATGTTGGTGATTTACTCCTTGCCTGGTGTGCTTTCGAGTTCTGTGACAGTACATCGCATCGTGTAGTAAGCACTCCCTGCTGCAACCAACACGGATCCATCTGCAGCGGTAGCCGGCAGCGGGGCGGAAGGCGGCTTGTAGCGTCTGCAGCGGAGCGGCATAACAGCGCCGCAAGCTTCATTTAGCCGCCGTGGGCGCAGCGGCAAGGAGCCCCGGTCTCGTCTCAACCCTTCTGCCGATACCGCCTCGGGCCACGCTCGGGTATTGCGTTAGCGGCCGTCGCAATCAACGAGCCCCGCGGTGCACCGCCTCGTCAGTGCTGATTGATTTACACGCCGCCGGCCACGCCCCCCGAGGACCGCCCGCGGACCGTCGAAACCTGCCGCCGCGCCGCCTTTCATACGCGGCCTCCAGTATTAATTATCGACGGCTGGAGGAGCGGACGGAACCGTGTTCCAGGAGCCGATTGTTCCGTGTCTGGCTGTCTGTCTGTCTATCTGTCTTTGTTCGTATCTGATGCCGGCGTGCTGCTTGCCTTCTGCTTAGCGCTGTCATCCTCATGTTCAAAAAATGAAGGCTGGGAACACGCAGTGCAGAGGCAACACTCTACATGTATCTTACCATTATACACTCTAAGACAGGGCTGCCCAACCTTTTAGCTTACCTGGGACACATCAGAAGAAGACACGTATTTCTCGACCGCACGTAATATACTTCACACTAGTAACAATAACCGGAAAAGTTAAAAAAAATTAATAGAAGGGAGAGAGAGAGAGAGAGAGAGGGGGGGGGGGGAGGGAGGCAGGGTGGGAAAGAAAGAAAGAGAGCGAGAACGAGGGAAAGAGAGAGAGACGAAAGGGATAATAGTATGGGACTGGCACGAGCTTCAGATTCGAAAATCATCGTCTTTTTCTGCGAACGATACACCAACATCAGACACACATTACACTTAAACGGCAACAGTATTTAAGAGACCATACACGCAATTCTCAAAGACGAAGACCAATGGACCTTGTTCAACACTGTAATGGAACTTTGACTTCCGCGCCTCCGCCAATACAAAGATATAATTTACGATCGCGCACGCAGAAGAGCGCTGCGCCAGCGACCGATTTTTAGAAATAATTTTGTTCGTCTTTTTACTTTTGTGTAGGTTTTTGTTTTGAACAACTAACTGATTACACTCTCTCTCTTGTCTTCATACGATAGACGTGTATTTTTCGGCGATGTGTTGAATGTGCTTTTGGGTGGAAATTAAAATTACATTACAAAGCGAGGTTGTTTCAATAGTGATTCGAGGTGGTTATCGCCAAATTTGTAAATTGATCATGACAGTGACAACTCGAAGAAGTTTTCAACAGACGGAGAAAAGTGAAAGACGGGTCGTCCTACAAGAGAAATTAGGAGGACAGCCATGAAGACTATATTGTAATTAGTACTGCGTTCCTAACAAGATTATAAGGTAAATTTCAATTAGTTTTCTGATGCTATTTCCGTACAGTCGCTTTTTGTAGTGTTGCCGACCCGGTCTGCCATGCACGGCCAAATTACAGCACGATCTCAATCAGTAATAAGTCCGCCTTATCCGTAACTGAAACCACCAAAATTCAAGATATGAATCAGATTATCTATTTTATATTTTTCACTGCAGAGCCCCGAGGATAAGGGAACACTACAACACGCTCACTGACGATACATCGGAAGCGATATATAGAGAGTGTGTCCGAGCCAGACTTAGAGTCTATATGCAAAGACGGGAAGCAATCCACGGGGTGATGATACTGATCCCGACACTGCCGTAAACGAATACGCAGAAGTACCCTAAACAGAAAACACGACAGCTAAAAAATAATATTAATCCAACAACTCTGTATCCAAGTAGAAAAAGAACATACTGACAACATATTGTAAAGACAACTGCTAGAGATTAAGGTTTAGTTAATAGGAAATCGAGAGTAGACGTTAGATTTATACGAAGAGCTATGTTTGGCGGTCAGCGGCTTGATGAACAATTCCAAGACACCGTCATACGCACTTGGTGAACGGACATTCTTTCACTATGATCTTTCCCACGTTCTGTTTTTAATCTTCCAAAAAGTATGGTCATGGTTTATATTTCAATTATCCACAATTTCGTTAATTTCACAAAGAAAAATTAAAACAAAAGGAAAACAAACCAAGAAAAAAATAATAGAAAAAGATAGCGAAAACATAAAGGAAAGAAATACAAAAGCCTGCATCCACGTGGTGGACACTGGTAACGGTGTGACTGGAGGTGGTAGCTGCCATGATCTGTACATATCATCTCAGACACCGCGACACATCGCAACGGCTATAGTGCTGCAAGACAAATAACGACTTACCATAAACATGCAGAAGGTGGGTCATGAAGAAAAAAGCTGTACGTGAAAGAAACTCTTCTTTTCAAGCGCTTTAGGATGCATAAATAACGGTTATGTGCTGTCTCATTTTCGTATTGTTATGTCACGACCTAGTGTGAAGCATTGAACTAGCAGGTGCCAGTGCAGCTATACGATGGCATAGGGAGAGAGGTGTAACAAATATCTCTTAGAATTCAGAAATTCATAACAATAAAAATTGCATTCAATAAATCTAAATTTCCTGTTTCACCCACAGGTGTGTAACTTGCTTTAGGTGTCAAGCAATGACCGGTAATTACAATGCTTCGCTGAACACGAGTTGCCGACCTTCTTTTACCAGGAAATATGTGTCCAAGGTTTGCTCTCTCCAAAGTTTTTCTCATTAACTCCTTGAAGCGCGATGTAATCGTATCGTTTATCTTGGACTGTTGAAACATGCAATACAGGCACAGTATTTCAAAGCACTCTACAGCTTCATTTTTTTAAAAGTTACCACAGATGATTACTTTTATCGTTTCGTATTATTTAGTATAACCGTTCTTTCCTTCGAGTCATAACTGACACTGATGTGAAATCGAATGTTAGCAACAACAAAAAATTGTCTTCTAAACCAGCAAATACTGTTGCGAAATAGAATGTACCATTAAAAACTATAAAATTCAGTCACATTTTTCAGGGAAAATGGTGTTCGCGTAAAATAAATCCTTAATCAAACAAAAAGGTGCCAGCCAAGTAATACTAACAGATGTGAAAAAGATAAAATTGCTGGAATGACATAGATAATGATTTGAAGAACCTCTAGTCGAGTTGGCTTCAGTTTTCTTCGGAAAGGACTTGGCAGTTATTGGTGGTCTACACAGCCCATTACCTGCCACTAGCGCATTGTAGCACCTACACGTGGGGCTGTTGCTGGTCATATTTTTCAGATTTTACGTTCCAGGTACAAAACGGTGAGAAACATTGTGCTGAGTGGTGTTATAACATTTAATAATTATTATATTTTTATTTATTTGCCTTGTAACATGATGAATACATAAAATCCTACGTTTCTCCGTGTCAGATACCAATCTAGTCGCGGGTCATCTAGTAGCTGTGTGGCTCATGTATCTCAATGTGGATGGATTGCTCCTGGGTATGTGACCACATAAGGTGCTCCTATTCATGGGATGAGGACAGTTGGGTTACAATACACCAGCATGTAACCTCATTACAGAAAATTTTTGTTCAAGATACTTCCAGCTACGGAATCCGGCATTTATTTACTTTTACGTCAACGTGTATTTCACAAGCCACATCACACTCCTTCACAGGTGACACATACCGAATCCCTCACGGTTCTCTTTCTGTTCTGCGTTTAGGAATGAAGATTGGGAAGAACTACTGATTATAAGTCTGTGTATGCAAAAGCTAGATTTCTCTAGTTTTAGTGTAATGTTCATTTTTTAAAATACATCCTTACCCATAAATATTATAATGCAGATATACGTATATATTATGTATGTGTGCATATTTAGGGGGACAATTACTGAACTACATGAAAAAAAACGGAAAGTAGTTACAAACTGAGGCGGGCACATGTAAATGTGCTATTGGTCAGTGGATGCCTGAAACGAGTGATTTCGTTGAACCACGGTACACCATGTGGAAATACGATGGAAGGGTTTCGGGTTGGCTAATGTCTGGAGAACGCTACCACGTATAGTGTCGACACTGAAGAGCGAAGCAGTTGGTGTTACATCATGGGAGTGTTTTTTGTAATTTGGGTGTGGACCCTTATTGCGCACAGCAGTGTGTACTGTGTACAGAGGAGGAGTAGTTGTGAGAAAATGCCTGTGCAATATCAGCATGACAATGTATCCTGTTATACAGCAGCATCTTTGAGACAATGGTTTGACAATAACGTCCATGAATATGAATGAACGTAACCAGAGTGCCGATCCTAACCCAATCGAACAGCTTTGGTATGGGCTATAACGTCCACTTCGCTCGAGACACCGGCGTCCAACATCGATACCTTCTGTGGTTCGGCCTCTTAAGGCTGCCATTCCTCCACAGATGTTCACAAACCTCATTGAAAGCGTCCCCAGCAGAGTTAAAACCGTCATAAAGCTGGACATACTCCTCGTGTTCAGTAACTGAGCATGTAAGAATTCCGTTGTTAGTTTCCGAAGTTTGCAGGCAAAGGATATGCTATTGACGTCCTATTGCCCTTTGCAATCATAATTTACGAATTTACCCTCTCAATTAGTGCATACATTGTTTAAGCTCCTACGATTTTACTCCAGGTGCGTCACTGGTACGTGTAGCTTTGTTGGTAAGGTTCATTTAGTATGCCACTGTTATGGACAGATACACTCCTGGAAATGGAAAAAAGAACACATTGACACCGGTGTGTCAGACCCACCATACTTGCTCCGGACACTGCGAGAGGGCTGTACAAGCAATGATCACACGCACGGCACAGCGGACACACCAGGAACCGCGGTGTTGGCCGTCGAATGGCGCTAGCTGCGCAGCATTTGTGCACCGCCACCGTCAGTGTCAGCCAGTTTGCCGTGGCATACGGAGCTCCATCGCAGTCTTTAACACTGGTAGCATGCAGCGACAGCGTGGACGTGAACCGTATGTGCAGTTGACGGACTTTGAGCGAGGGCGTATAGTGGGCATGCGGGAGGCCGGGTGGACGTACCGCCGAATTGCACAACACGTGGGGCGTGAGGTCTCCACAGTACATCGATGTTGTCACCAGTGGTCGGCGGAAGGTGCACGTGCCCGTCGACCTGGGACCGGACCGCAGCGACGCACGGATGCACGCCAAGACCGTAGGATCCTACGCAGTGCCGTAGGGGACCGCACCGCCACTTCCCAGCAAATTAGGGACACTGTTGCTCCTGGGATATCGGCGAGGACCATTCGCAACCGTCTCCATGAAGCTGGGCTATGGTCCCGCACACCGTTAGGCCGTCTTCCGCTCACGCCCCAACATCGTGCAGCCCGCCTCCAGTGGTGTCGCGACAGGCGTGAATGGAGGGACGAATGGAGACGTGTCGTCTTCAGCGATGAGAGTCGCTTCTGCCTTGGTGCCAATGATGGTCGTATGCGTGTTTGTCGCCGTGCAGGTGAGCGCCACAATCAGGACTGCATACAACCGAGGCACACAGGGCCAACACCCGGCATCATGGTGTGGGGAGCGATCTCCTACACTGGCCGTACACCACTGGTGATCGTCGAGGGGACACTGAATAGTGCACGGTACATCCAAACCGTCATCGAACCCATCGTTCTACCATTCCTAGACCGGCAAGGGAACTTGCTGTTCCAACAGGACAATGCACGTCCGCATGTATCCCGTGCCAACCAACGTGCTCTAGAAGGTGTAAGTCAACTACCCTGGCCAGCAAGATCTCCGGATCTGTCCCCCACTGAGCATGTTTGGGACTGGATGAAGCGTCGTCTCACGCGGTCTGCACGTCCAGCACGAACGCTGACGCTGGTCCAACTGAGGCGCCAGGTGGAAATGGCATGGCAAGCCGTTCCACAGGACTACATCCAGCATCTCTACGATCGTCTCCATGGGAGAATAGCAGCCTGCATTGCTGCGAAAGGTGGATATACACTGTACTAGTGCCGACATTGTGCATGCTCTGTTGCCTGTGCCTATGTGCCTGTGGTTCTGTCAGTGTGATCATGTGATGTATCTGACCCCAGGAATGTGTCAATAAAGTTTCCCCTTCCTGGGACAATGAATTCACGGTGTTCTTATTTCAATTTCCAGAAGTGTATAAGGGAGTATTTCACTGTAATGATGATATGCTCTGGCAGTGCTAGATAACTTAATTTCTTAACGTTACCTTGAAGTGGATTACGAAATATGAGTACAGTATAGTACTGTACCCCTGAATGCATATCGTAATCGCCTTTTTTTCTTTTTTTTGCTGGCATTTACCTTGTCTGCAACACGGAACTGAAATCTGTTGGCAAGGAACCAGGTGGGCTTTCGGTACTGGTAGAACGTTTCTTCTTGATCTTTGCCCTCCGCAGCTCTGAATAATTAAATGTCTGTAGGACTCGGAAGAAGCTGTTAGCTATACCAACGATGTTACAGATTGCATCCTGAACCATGTTCGTTAAGAAGTGTACCTAGCAGTTTATACATTTTCGCTACGAAATGTAGCTCGTCAGTATCGACAATATAAAATACAAATGTATGCAAAGTTGGTAAAGCTTGCTTATCACCATTCACGCTATTTCACATTGCTGATATTAACAAGCTACATCTCTTAGCGAAAATGAGGAAACTTCTTTCTCAGGTACACTTCCTAACAAGCATGGCTCACGATCGCACTCTGTAACAACATTGGTATAGCCAAGAGTGTACTGGAACTTGGCTCATTGACGAGCATGTACCGAGACGTAATACGGAATGATGACCGTCTATCCCACAGTGTAACATAGACGCAGTGTCTGTAACATGAGTGATCTGTACATGCTTGTTTAGCAACCCAAATCATTTAATACCAAATCTGTTATTTTTTCTATCAACAATATTTAAAGACTTTATATAATAATTTTTTAATTTCAGGAATATACGAATTACCTCAAACTTTTAGAGTCATACTGAAGCAGGTGACAGTGGGTCCACAACTAATTATGTTGATATTGGGAACCAATGATCGGAAATGCATATTAATTGTGTTATGGACAGACCCAGCGTACACCGCATAAGAAGAACGTAATTACAATAACTGCTCAATGTGACAACAACCAGTATCAATGCATGCATGGCAACGGCGCATGATGTTTTGGTGCACTCTCTCAGAGATCCCTGTTGTCTGTTGTACCAGGAGACAGACAACTTGGACCCTTGCAGGCAGGTCTTCATCCGTTTCTACGGGAGGGGGAGGGGGGGGGGTATCATCCACCATCTTCTTGACGTAACCACAGAGGAAAAAGTCTAGAAGTGTCTGATCATGCGATCGCGCTGGCCGTGGGACAGGACCTCCCCTTCAAATCCAACGATGGGGATATGTGTTGTTCAGGTGCTCACGGATATTAACATCGAAATGGACTGATGCACCGTAGTGTTTAAACCACATCGTTTTGCGGGCAAGAAGCGGCACAGTTTTCAAGAACTGTGGCAGCACATCTTGCAGGAACGACAGGTAACGGGTACCAGTCAAACGTGTAGGCGGCAAACAAAGTCCTACTAGGCGATCTTGGACAATGCCCGCCCATACGTGAATCGTTGCTGTGGGTGGCGTGGGGATTGTCTTCACTCCAGGTGTTGAAAATACCATTGTAGGTGAACGAGGCCTCATCGATAAACAATACAAACAGTAGGAATTTCGGCATTACACTACACGTTGATAGAAGTGAACGCGTGCCTCGAAGTCCGCTGGGCCCAGTGTTTGCACACGTTCTTTATGACAGGGTGTAATACATGTTTCACAGTACTCTCCACACTGTATTACTCGAAGCGTGCGTTTCAAGGGCAAGTTCACGGGTGCTTACCTCTGCGTGGTCGGCCACACGATCCAACGCAATCTCCTCAAAGTCTGAAGTGAGAATATGTCTCTGGCGGGAACCTTGGCCGGCTCTGTCTGACGTGAATGACCCCATCTTTTGCAGATTGGTATCCATGGAGATAAGTTGTTCCAACTCTTGTGACGTGTAACTTACCTTCTATGGCTACGAGTCATGCAATACACATAGTAATACACCTAGTCAGGGACACATCACAAGCCGTCTGACGCAATAGACAACCGACACCAGGGATAATTGTGTGCGCGCAGCACCGGTTGATGCGCTGATGCGATGCAGGCGGTAGTCACGTGACACGCGTGCTATGACCTGCGTTGTGTATGGTATGTCAGTTTGGTAGTCAGGGATGTACGATGTGGATCACCCGCTGCCTGTTCCACTAATAGATACCAGGGATCTCTACGAGAGTGGGGCAGAACTATATGCCTGTGGCAATACGTACACCGAGACTGGCGGTCGTCGCTTTGAAAATTACATTGAAGTCCGTTGTTGTTATGCTGTGTTTGATGAGTATGTCCGTAACACAATAAATACGAATTTCCGATCACTGGTTCCTTATCTAAATATGATCGGTTGTGGACCCAGTATTACCTGTTTCAATTTGACCCAAAACCTCGCTTCCCACGCCCGGGTTCCCGGGTTTGATTCCCTGCGGGGTCAGGGATTTTCTCTGCCTCGTGATGGCTGGGTGTTGTGTGCTGTCCTTAGGTTAGTTAGGTTTAAGTAGTTCTAAGTTCTAGGGGACTGATGACCATAGATGTTGAGTCCCATAGTGCTCAGAGCCAGCCTGACCCAAAAGGTTTGAGACACCTTGTATAAGATCGCGTTTCTCCATCAGCTGATAGCGTCAGATCTTACTAACCAGAGAATGGCACTGAATGTCAGCAGGTAAATCTGTGTTTCCTGTGGTCTGCGTCAACGGTAAACGGCGCATGGAAACTTGAGGTCTCTACCCAAACTTCTTGCAATCTGTTCCTGACGACAGACACTCTATTTGAAACCTCTTCCCGCATTTCCGCTGTTGTCATCCGTCTGTTCGTCAGAGCTTGTCGAATAACACTCTGAACTTCATGCGGTGCAGCTCTTCTCGAATGGACCGTACCTACTTTGCTTGCTATACCGTCGTTCTCCGTCCATCTCGCCGTGACTCGTTCTGGAGTCATTGCACCAGATCCAACTCTCTGTACGATCTGTCGCTGTGATGCTCCCATGTCCTTCATGCCAATAACACGACTTTTCCAAAATATCGGCATACGCTGTACACTCATTTCGTCCGGACGTGCTGTGTTGCAACCTCCGCAGTAGCGTTAGACACGTCGCATAACCATCTTGAAGCACGCCAATCTTCGTCTGTAGTAATGGTAACAGGCGATAGCCGGTCCACGTTTCATAGAATCTCCTTTTATAATTCTGTGAATTTATCGAGTTCCGCAGAGTGGCTTCTGTCTGCGTGCACTCCCTCACATCTCCACGCCAAAGAGGAAAATCGCGCTGGAAACAGAAACTGAATATGTGTTAGTTTATTTTTTATTACATGTGTCATCCAGCACAGCAGATTGTAGATTGGTGCATAAGTTGGTAGCATATTTGTTTAGAACCATATTATTCCGTTTGCTATTGGTTTATTTAACGATTTTCACTTTTTATTTGTAGGTCACGGTTGCTATTTGAGTTTACATATTGTCATTTGGAGATAGTGAGTGTAACTGTGGACGCTAGAGTATAGAGTGTCAAGTGGAGAAATCGGAATATGCCCGACGTATTCTTCTGTTTGAGTTCGATAGAGGGGTGACATTAGCGGAGGCAGCCAGAAACATATCTACATCTACATCTATACTCCGCGAGCCACCTTACGGTGTGTGGCGGAGGGTACTTATTGTACCACTATCTGATCCCCCCTTCCCTGTTCCATTCACGAATTGTGCGTGGAAAGAACGACTGCTTGTAAGTCTCCGTATTTGCTCTAATTTCTCGGATCTTTTCGTTGTGATCATTACGCGAGATATATGTGGGCGGTAGTAATATGTTGCCCATCTCTTCCCGGAATGTGCTCTCTCGTAATTTCGATAATAAACCTCTCCGTATTGCGTAACGCCTTTCTTGAAGTGTCCGCCACTGGAGCTTGTTCAGCATCTCCGTAACGCTCTCGCGCTGACTAAATGTCCCCATGACGAATCGCGCTGCTTTTCGCTGGATCATGTCTATCTCTTCTATTAATCCAACCTGGTAAGGGTCCCATACTGATGAGCAATACTCAAGAATCGGACGAACAAGCGTTTTGTAAGCTACTTCTTTCGTCGATGAGTCACATTTTCTTAGAATTCTTCCTATGAATCTCAACCTGGCGCCTGCTTTTCCCACTATTTGTTTTATGTGATCATTCCACTTCAGATCGCTCCGGATAGTAACTCCTAAGTATTTTACGGTCGTTACCGCTTCCAATGATTTACCACCTATGGCATAATCGTACTGGAATGGATTTCTGCCCCTATGTATGCGCATTATATTACATTTATCTACGTTTAGGGAAAGCTGCCAGCTGTCGCACCATGCATTAATCCTCTGCAGGTCCTCCTGGAGTACGTACGAGTCTTCTGATGTTGCTACTTTCTTGTAGACAACCGTGTCATCTGCAAATAGCCTCACGGAGCTACCGATGTTGTCAACTAAGTCATTTATGTATATTGTAAACAATAAATGTCCTATCACGCTTCCCTGCGGTACTCCCGAAATTACCTCTACATCTGCAGATTTTGAACCGTTAAGAATGACATGTTGTGTTCTTTCTTCTAGGAAATCCTGAATCCAATCACAAACCTGGTCCGATATTCCGTAAGCTCGTATTTTTTTCACTAAACGTAAGTGCGGAACCGTATCAAATGCCTTCCTGAAGTCCAGGAATACGGCATCAATCTGCTCGCCAGTGTCTACGGCACTGTGAATTTCTTGGGCAAATAGGGCGAGCTGAGTTTCACATGATCTCTGTTTGCGGAATCCATGTTGGTTATGATGAAGGAGATTTGTATTATCTAAGAACGTCATAATACGAGAACACAAAACATGTTCCATTATTCTACAACAGATTGACGTAAGCGAAATAGGCCTATAATTATTCGCATCTGATTTATGACCCTTCTTGAAAATGGGAACGACCTGCGCTTTCTTCCAGTCGCTAGGTACTTTACGTTCTTCCAGCGATCTACGATAAATTGCTGATAGAAAGGGGGCAAGTTCTTTAGCATAATCACTGTAGAATCTTAAGGGTATCTCGTCTGGTCCGGATGCTTTTCCGCTACTAAGTGATAGCAGTTGTTTTTCAATTCCGATATCGTTTATTTCAATATTTTCCATTTTGGCGTCCGTGCGACGGCTGAAGTCAGGGACCGTGTTACGATTTTCCGCAGTGAAACAGTTTCGGAACACTGAATTCAGTATTTCTGCCTTTCTTCGGTCGTCCTCTGTTTCGGTTCCATCGTGGTCAACGAGTGACTGAATAGGGGATTTAGATCCGCTTACCGATTTTACATATGACCAAAACTTTTTAGGGTTCTTGTTTAGATTGTTTGCCAATGTTTTATGTTCGAATTCGTTGAATGCTTCTCTCATTGCTCTCTTTACGCTCTTTTTCGCTTCGTTCAGCTTTTCCTTATCAGCTATGATTCGACTACTCTTAAACCTATGATGAAGCTTTCTTTGTTTCCGTAGTACCTTTCGTACATGATTGTTATACCACGGTGGATCTTTCCCCTCGCTTTGGACCATAGTCGGTACGAACTTATCTAAGGCGTACTGGACGATGTTTCTGAATTTTTTCCATTTTTGTTCCACATCCTCTTCCTCAGAAATGAACGTTTGATGGTGGTCACTCAGATATTCTGCGATTTGTGCCCTATCACTCTTGTTAAGCAAATATATTTTCCTTCCTTTCTTGGCATTTCTTATTACACTTGTAGTCATTGATGCAACCACTGACTTATGATCACTGATACCCTCTTCTACATTCACGGAGTCGAAAAGTTCCGGTCTATTTGTTGCTATGAGGTCTAAAACGTTAGCTTCACGAGTTGGTTCTCTAACTATCTGCTCGAAGTAATTCTCGGACAAGGCAGTCAGGATAATGTCACAAGAGTCTCTGTCCCTGGCTCCAGTTCTGATTGTGTGACTATCCCATTCTATACCTGGTAGATTGAAGTCTCCCCCTATTACAATAGTATGATCACGAAACTTCTTCACGACGTTCTGCAGGTTCTCTCTGAGGCGCTCAACTACTACGGTTGCTGATGCAGGTGGTCTATAGAAGCATCCGACTATCATATCTGACCCACCTTTGATACTTAACTTAACCCAGATTATTTCACATTCGCATTCGCTAATAACTTCACTGGATATTATTGAATTCTTTACTGCTATAAATACTCCTCCACCATTGGCGTTTATCCTATCCTTGCGGTATATATTCCATTCTGTGTCTAGGATTTCGTTACTGTTCACTTCCGGTTTTAACCAACTTTCCGTTCCTAATACTATATGCGCACTATTTCCTTCAATAAGAGATACTAATTCAGGAACCTTGCCCTGGATACTCCTGCAGTTTACCAATATTACGTTAACTTTTCCTGTTTTTGGTCTCTGAGGACGGACATTCTTTATCAACGATGATAATGTCCTCTCTGGTAAGCCGTCAGGTATTTTATCGTTTCGCCCAAGGGGGGGTCCCTCTAACCTAAAAAACCCCCGTGTGCACGCCACACGTACTCTGCTACCCTAGTAGCTGCTTCCGGTGTGTAGTGCACGCCTGACCTGTCTAGGGGGGCCCTACAGTTCTCCACCCAATAACGGAGGTCGATGAATTTGCAACCATTATAGTCGCAGAGTCGTCTGAGCCTCTGGTTTAGACCCTCCACACGGCTCCAAACCAGAGGACCGCGATCGACTCTGGGCACTATGCTGCAGATATTAAGCTCAGCTTGCACTCCGCGTGCGATGCTGGTTGTCTTCACCAAATCAGCCAGCCGCGGGAAGGAACCAAGGATGGCCTCAGAACCCAAGCGGCAGGCGTCATTCGTTCCGACATGTGCTACTATCTGCAGCCGGTCACACCCAGTGCGTTCAATAGCTGCCGGAAGGGCCTCCTCCACATTACGGACGAGACCCCCCGGCAAGCACACCGAGTGCACACTGGCATTCTTCCCCGACCTACCCGCTATTTTCCTGAGGGGCTCCATAACCCGCCTAACGTTGGAGCTCCTGTGTGTGGAGAGATCACGGCAAGAAAATGCTTTACTCGTTTTAAGGAGTGTCATTTTGACATTAGTGACCCTCCAAGATTAGAAAGACGTTCGGAGTTTGATGAAGATCCTGTAAAGGCAGTAATCCACAATGAACCACTTCAGCGAAGTCGGGAACTGGTAAATGTGATGAATTGTAATCATTCCACCATCGTAAGACATTTGCTTTTATTGGGGAAGGTTCAATAATCATGTGTACATCACATGTCAATGTCACAAAAATCAGCAGGTGCCCATATGTGCATGACTGCTCGCTCGTCAGCAATTAACTAGTGAGAAACACTGACCATGCCTATCATATATCGTTACTGGAGACGAGAAATGGAATGCTTATGCTAACATAAGGAAAAGGATGGAATAGTTGAACCGAAACGAAGCACCAACTCTCCATGCAAAGACCTGCGAGCACCCACAAAGGGTAATATTATATATCTGGTGGAACAGTGACGGTGTGGTGTACTACAAATTGCTTCCCCGAGGTGTAGCCATTATCAGTGCTGACATTTGTTGTCAACAACTGATACGTCTGCCAAACGTAAACCACCAGGAAGACTGCGTGAAGTGATGTAACTTCACGATAATGCCAGCCCGCATTCTGCTAGACTGACAAAAAACGCTGTACAGGAGTTGGGTTGGGAAGACTTCCCGTACCCATCTTATTCATCTGATATTGCGCCCTCAGTTTTTTACTCTATCGAAAAAGCTTCAAGGAATTTCCTTTCCGAAAGAAAATGCGCTCCGAATATGGTTCGGTGAATTATTCGTCTCAGAATCACGTGATTTCTGCAGTCGCGGTATAGTAAAGTTAGCCCAGGGTTGGAATACTGTTGTAAACAGTGAAGGAGAATATATTATTGATGACTAAAGACTCTGTTATGTATAACTGTTGTGTTTATTAAATTTATGGGAAAACGCTAGGAATTTATATATCAACCCGATACCTATGACGACCTGTCCTAAACATGGATGCTGGTTGGACTGAATGGCTGTGGTTGTAACCACAAATGAATGCAAGTGAATAAATAGAGGTGGGCTTTCGTGGTTTCGCTTTGTGGCAATGGACTGGAAACAGCAGCAGAAATTTCAGAACTGGCTTGAGGCGAAACTCAAGCGGAGCATCGGAACGTTATCTGTGCAAGTTTTTTCTTGCCATTGACTCTTTCTGATCCACACTCAAGGAAATCGTTTGTTCAGATTTTAGACATTTGAACTGATGGTAAATTTTGAGAACGCATACATAGGCGTCATATCTCTTGTCCTCTGGCTGGGGGAGGTGTCAGCACTGAAGAGTTCGTGTTGTGCTTTCTCGACTGCACTCCCTCCAAGATTTTAGTTCTCTGCAATCGGTGGCTGCTTCTGTCGGCACTTATACATCGATTTTGGACGGGACCTAGTTCAAGCTTTTCGAGTTTGCAACTACCAGTAACTTTAAAGTCATTTATTAGAAACGTTATGGATTTCTAGTATGTGTTAATTTTCCTATTATTTCACTAAATTCAGCTGGGGCAGAACTCGTTGTTTACCCAGTCGAGAGTCACCTCATGCATCGTGATCCTGATTGTATACGCGTTTCCTTTCCGATGAAAGGCAGAGTTCTGAAGATTCAACTTTAGCTGAAGAATGGTGAATGTTGACTTTGGTAATTCTGTGAGCGTATGTGCGTCCAGGTTACAGTACTATTCAACGGACAATAAGGAGTGGTAGACTACAGAATGGTGAAGCAGCTGTCGTCGTAGGGAAGACGAAAAAAAGCAGAAAAGATTAGTGAACACGTAAATACAGTAGCTTATAGCTCTCTCCAAGCGTTAAGAAAATTTTTACAAAAGAACAAACAGTAATAAAGTCCGGCTGTTACTTGAAGCAAACTAAAGAGCAACGTGCAGTGTAAGGCTCCCGCTACGCTACTAATTCACGAGTGAACTGTCAAAGGCTGACTAAGACTGAAGACTGTGGAAGACTGCCAGAGAGACTGGCAGGTGTAACGATTCCATTCCCAACTGTGAAATGCCGGTGAGGTTGCTGTCGGTCTGTGATACCACAAATACTGTTTGTCCTTACAGAACTATAGTGTCAGAATCCATGTTTAAATTCAGGAGTATGATCCCTTCAGTAAATAAATGTGTTTTATTCATTAGTCACCACGTGAAACTATTCGCCAGTGTGCTCCCCAGCACGCCATCCTTCCTCTTGTGATCATTAACCTCATGCACCCGGTAGAAAAAAATTGCTAGGAAACAATAAAGTCGAGTCCATGATCAGCTGATCTGAACTCCAGCAGTTAAATTTTCGCTTTGGTAGAAACTAGGGCTAAATTCACTTAATATCTCTGAGATTTTAGACGCCTTGGCATAAACTGGATGGCAGAAAATTTTAGGCGTTGTATTTGTTCTGCAGGATGTTCGCGCCTACGAAAAGTCCCTGTCATAGCGCGAAAGATCGTCCCCTGAAAGAATCAAATACCAATATTTAAACGTTCTCTAAAGTCAACAAACAAATGGCGTCTTTTAATGGCTTGTTTCTGTACTGAAAAATAAGCTTACATAATGATAAAATTTTAATCAACATATCCAACAAGCACGGAAATACTGAATATCAGTTTGGTAGGTTTCTATCGTGTTCACTACACTTACGTCAGTGCACTACCAGATGTACCGGTATGAAATGAGCGTTTTTTTGTGAAAATGAAACACTAATTTTGAATTGAAGAGTAAAAACATTTTATTCGAAGTACTGACCATTGCTGTCTATACAATTTGAGCACCTTTCTGGCAATTTGTGGACACCACGCCAGTAGAAATGTTGGTCTTTTGAAGCAAACCAATCAGACACCCAATTTTCGACTTCTTCGTAGGAATCGAAGTGTTCCTCAGCCACTGCGTATCCCATTGATGAAAACAAATGGTAGTCGGAAGGGGCCAAGTCTGGTGAATACGGTGGGTGGGGTAGCAGCACCCAGCCAAGTGTTTTGATTGTATCCTGAACCAGTTCTGCTTTGGGTGCAGGTGCATTGTCGTGTAAAAAAAATTACTTTGTCATGTCTTCTGGCCCATTCTGGTCTTTTTTCGATCAATGCATAGTTCAAATTGATCATTTGTTGTCTGTATTCACGTTTTCGGCAGGTTTTAGAAGCTCGTAATACACCACACCTTTCTGATCAAACCAAACACAGAGCATTGTCTTCTTGCCGAATCGATCTGGCTTTGCAGTCGATGTTGATGGTTGTCCGGGATTTGACCCATGAATTTTCCCGTTTAGGAGTCTTAAAATAAATCCATTTTTTATCGCCAGTAACAATTCGATGCAAAATTGATTTTCTTTCATGTCTTTGAAGCAAATTTTGACAAATGGTTTTTCGGTTTTCCATCTGTCTTTCATTCAATTCATGTGGCACCCATTTTCCACACTTTGGATCTTTCCCAAAGCTTTCAAACCATCAGAAATTGTATGTTGTGCATTTAGCATTGCTGCCATTTGCTTCTGACTCAAAGTATCATCTTCATCCAATATTACTTGCAATTCGGCGTCTTAGAACTTTTTTGGTGGTCTTACACTTTCATGATTTCTTACATCAAAATCATTATTTCTGAACCGTTGAAACCATCTTTTGCATGTTGCTTCTGATAGCGCATGATCACCATATGCCTCGACAAGCATTCGATGCGACTCTGCAGCACTTTTTTTCAAAAGAAAACAAAAAATTAATGCTTTCCGCAAATCATCACTTTCTGGTACAAAATTCGACATTGTTAACACGATGAAAACATGATGTTGTTTGTTCCATGACTTAATGTATACTAAATATCTTTGACCGTTCACAACAAATGGTCCCTATCGACACATTTGTATCTTAACGCTCATTTCATACCGGTACACCTGGTATTTTTCTCGCTGTAGGTAAAATATGTGAATTTATCACTGGTGATGGTCGTAGTGCCGTCCACAAGACTGGCGGAGGGAGGAGGACGCTGGTCGCCCTGTAGTCAGAGAGCCAGAGCAGCGAGCAGTGCTCAGTCACGTTGGAGTCCATTAGCGCTCCCTTCTTTAGGCGCCCCCCGAACGGTCGGTCACCAGTTGCTGGCCACTTGTCGAGATGTGTTTTACTGCCGCGACACTGCTCTCCTGACCCCAGCTTGGCGACAGCATCTGCCGGCCGTGGGGCGGACGCGGGCGCCTGGGGTGGTCGGTGACAAATTGATAAAGAAAGGGAGGGGGCGCAGCAGATGAGATGGAAAGCCGCAGATCCGGCCTGGGAGTGCGGGCGCGGAATAAAAAATCGAAAAGGGGGAGATGGGTGCCGCGTGCCTGCGGTCGGCTGATCCGGCACAGGGGGTCAGACGGGGCAGCGGCCAATATTTCAACGGCCAGCACCCTCTGCCGTCGTCTCGGAGTGCGTCACACAGTGGCAGCTGCGCTGGTGCGATCACCAGGGCTACTCTCAATTCGTGATATAGTAAGTTTTGTGTCTCGTGTTCTGTTCCCTG
This sequence comes from Schistocerca serialis cubense, assembly GCF_023864345.2. NCBI lineage: Eukaryota > Metazoa > Arthropoda > Insecta > Orthoptera > Acrididae > Schistocerca > Schistocerca serialis. The sequence goes on from NC_064644.1 coordinate 72,020,314, forward strand.
TTGGAACAACATTTCGACTTCTTGATCTTGTACACGTCCGCAGCTCGTGGTCTCGTGGTAGCGTCCTCCCTTCCCGAGCACGGGGTCCCGGGTTCGATTCCCGGCGGGGTCAGGGATTTTCACCTGCCTCGAGATGACCGGGTGTTGTTGTGTCGTCTTCATCATCATCATTCATCCCCATTAGGTTCGGAGGAAGGCAATGGCAAACCACCTCTGCTAGGATCTTGCCTAGCATAGCAGTGCGGGTATCTCGCATCGTCCCCTACGCTCTGTCAAGGAGTATGGGACTTCATCATCATCACCAATCTTGTACACATGAATGAAGCAAACGACAGGACCACTGACCAACGAGGGACTGAATGCACGTGTCGTGGTAAAATATGTATTTAAGTGGTGCAGAGATGCATGAGGTATCGTTCTACAGCCGATACTGGCTACAAGTGGGGAATTCAGCTGGCGTGGGCCGGCTGGAGTGGCCAAGCGGTTCTAGGCGCTACAGTCTGGAACCGCGCGACCGCTACGGTCGCAGGTTCGAATCCTGCCTCGGGCATGGATGTGTGTGATGTCCTTAGGTTAGTTAGTTTTAAGTAGTTCTAAGTTCTAGGGGACTGATGACCTCAGCAGTTAAGTCCGATAGTGCTCAGAGCCTTTGAACCATTTGATTATCGTGGCACGGCATTTGATTTCGAGCATCTCGGCAACTGCGAATATGATAGGCCGTTAGCGTACTATGGAAAGTGGTGGAAGGGCGGTGTGATCGCGACGGGGTGACAAGGTGTTGGACGTCCACGCCTCATTGGAGAACGTGGGCGGCAGACGCCTGCTCACTCTGTAGGCGATGCTGTGTGGCAGTCTGACGGTAGAATACAAAGCAGGTCCATTGTAGCGGAGTTCATGGTTCAGCGCACGTTGATTAACAGGGGCTCCACAGCACACGACCTCTACGTGTTCCCACGTTGGCCCAACGACATCGTCAGATACAATTGTGGTGAGCAGGGAGGTAATCAAGATTGGATATGGGACCAGTGGAGATGAGTCGCACGGCCGGATGAATTATGTTTCTTGTCACGCCAGGTCGATGGTCGTGTACATATACGACGTCATGGCTGCCTGAAACATGCACCTTGCTACAGACGCCGGCCAGTGGCGCGGGTTATGCTATGGGGGACATTCACCTGGGCATCCATGGGGCCTTCAGTACTAATCGGAGATACCATGACAGCTGTGGACTACATAAACATTATTGAGGATCAAGTGCATCCCTTCACTCTTGATGTTCCCCGAAGGCGATGGCATCTTCCAGCAGGATAACTCTCTGTGTCACAAGGGCGGAATCATGGAACAGTGGTTTGGGGAACATGACATCGAACTCACGTTGATGTATTGCGCGACAGTTCTGTCTGATATGAACTCGATGGTATGCACCTGAGCGCTGTCGGACACCAGATCACCACCCACAATTCTCTTAGTTCATAAGAACTGTGTGTTGCATATACGAATCCCCCCTCCCCCCCCCCTCCCCCAATGAACCATGGACCTTGCCGTTGATGGGGAGGCTTACGTGCCTCAGCGATACAGACAGCCGTACCGTAGGTGCAACCACATCAGAGGGGTATCTGTTGAGAGGCCAGACAAACGTGTGGTTCCTGAAAAGGGGCAACAGTCTGGATGATTGAATGATCTGTCCTTATAACACTAACCAAAACGGCCTTGCTGTGCTGGAACAGCGAAGGGCTGAAAGCAATGGGAGACTACAGCCGTAATTTTTCATGAGGGCATGCAGCTTTACTGTATGGTTAAATGATGATGGCGTCCCCTTGGGTAAAATATTCCAGAGCTAAAATAGTCCCCCATTCGGATCTCCGGGCGGGGACTACTCAGGAGGACGTCGTTATCAGGAGAAAGAAAACTAGCGTTCCGCGGATCGGAGCGCGGAATGTCAGATCCCTTAATCGGACAGGTAGGTTAGAAAATTTAAAAAGGGAAATGGATAGGTTAAAGTTAGGTGTAGTGGGAATTAGCGAAGTTCGGTGGAAGGAGGAACAAGACTTCTGGTCAGGTGAATACAGGGTTATAAATACAAAATCACATGGGGATAATGCAGGAGTGCGCTTAAAATGAATTAAAAAATAGGAGTGTGGGTAAGATGCTACAAACAGCATAGTGAACGCATTATTGTGGCCAAGAGAGACACGAAGCCCACTCCTACCACAGTAGTAAAAGTTTATATGCCAACTAGCTCCGCTGATGACGAAGAGATTGATGACATGTAGGATGAGATAAAAGAAATTATTCAGATAGTGAAGGAAGACAAAAATTTAATAGTCATGGATGACTGGAATTCGACAGTAGGAAAAGGAAGAGAAGGAAACGTAGTAGGTGAATATGCAATGGGAGTAAGGAATGAAAGAGGAAGCCGCCTGGTAGAATTTTGCACAGAGCATGACTTAATCATAGCTAACACTTGGTTCAAGAATCATGAAAGAAGATTGTATACATGGAAGAGGCCTGGAGATACTGGAAGGTTTCAGATAGATTATATAACGGTAAGACACAGATTTAAGATCCGTGTTTTAAATTTTAAGACATTTCCAGGAGCAGATGTGGACTCTGACAACAATCTTTTCGTTATGAACTGTAGATTGAAACTGAAGAAACTGCAAAAAGGTGGGAATTTCAGTACATGGGACCTGGATAAATTCACAGAACCAGAGGTTTTAGAGAGTTTCAGGGAGAGCATTAGAGAACGATTGGCAGGGATGGGGGAAAGGAACACGGTAGAAGAAGAATGGGTAGCTTAGAGAGATGAAATAGTGAATGCAGCAGAGGATGAAGTAGATAAAAAGACGACGGCTAGTAGAAATCCTTGGGTATTGCATTTAATTGATGAAAGAAGAAAATATAAAAATGCAGTAAATGAACCAGGCAAAAACGAAAACAAAAGTCTCAGAAATGAGATCGACAGGAAGAGCAAAATGGCTAAGCAGGGATGGCTAGATGACAAATGTAAGGATGTAGAGGCATATCTCACCAGGGGTAAGATAGATAGTGCCTACATGAAAATTAAAGAGACCTCTGGAGAAAAGAGCACCACTTGCATGAACATCAAGAGCTCAGACGGAAACCCAGTTCTAAGCAAAGAAGGGAAAGCAGAAAGGTGGAAGGAGTATATAGAGAGTCTATACAAGGGCTATGTAGTTGTGGACAATATTATGGAATTGGAATAGGATGTAGATGAAGATGAAGTGGGAGATATGATACTGCGTGAAGAGTTTGATAGAGCACAGAAAGATCTAAGTCGAAACAAAGCCCCGGGAGTAGACAACATTCCATTAGAACCACTGACAGCCTTGGGAGAGCCAGCCCTGACAAAACTACCACCTGGTGAGCAATATGTATGAGACAGGCGAAATACTCTCAGACTTCAAGAAGAATAATTCCAATCCCAAAGAAAACAGGTGTTGACAGATGTGAAAATTACCGAAGTATCAGTTTAATAAGTCACAGTTTAATAAGTCAGAGGTTTGCCGATGACATTGTAACTCTATCAGAGACAGCAAAGCACCTGGAAGAGCAGTTCAACGGCATGGAAACTGTCTTGAAAGGAGGATATAAGATGAACATCAACAAAAGCAAAAGGAGAATAATGGAATGTAGTCGAATTAAGTCGGGTGATGCTGAGGGAATTAGATTAGGAAATGACACACTTAAAGCAGTAGATGACTTTTGCTATTTTGGGAGAAAAATAATTAATGATGGTCGAAGTAGAGTGGATATAAAATGTATACTGGAAATGGTAAGGAAAGCACTTCTGAAGAAGAGAAATTTGTTCACATTAAGTATAGATTTAAGTGTTAGGAAGTCGTTTCTGAAAGAATTTGTATGAAGTGTAGCCATGTACGGAAGTGAAACATGGACGATAAATAGTTTGGACAAGAAGAGAATAGAAGCTTTAGAAATGTGGTGCTACAGTAGAATGCTGAAGATCAGATGGGTAGATCACATAACTAATGAGGACGTATTGCACAGAATTGGGGAGAAGTGTAGTTTGTGGCACAGTTTGTCTATAAGAAGGGATCGGTTGGTAGGACACGTTCTGAGGCATCAAGGGATCACCAATTCAGTAGTGGAGGGCAGTGTGGAGGGTAAAAATCGTAGAGGGAGTCCAGGAGATAAATACACTAAGCAGATTCAGAAGGATGTAGGTTGTAGTAGGTACTGAGAGATGAAGAAGCTTGCACAGGATAGAGTAGCATAGAGAGCTGCATCAAACGAGCCTCTGAACTGAAGACCACAACAACAACAACAATATATATGAAAATCTGTAAAGTGGAATAACGGGAACAAATGAACCAATAGCAGTATCTTGGTAGCGATAAAACCTACGACGAGGACAAATATATGATTAACAATGATTAACACTAAGCATGTATGCAAAGCACTGTAGGCGCCTCGGTGGTCCCCGTCGCCTACGGTGGACTGGAGAACGAGCGGTGACCTCTCCAGTTGTCAGGATGCTAGGAAATGACTGTGGTCGCGTTAGAAACACCAAAGAAACATTATTAATTCATAACACCTTTACTCCTGACGAATACAGTGTGGCTTGGTGATATCAACGACCTTCCCCGAGTCCTCGCTGACTCGTAGCGATGACACCAGATCCGGACCGCACCAGTCTTGCTAGCGCAGCGCCGTGTGCTGTGACATAGCGGAGGAATGCCCTTACTTCGGCCGCGCGTGGCTGGCGGCGTCCGGCTGGTCGGTCGGCTCGGCTGCGGACAGCAAGCTGTTACGCGTAGGTGGCTCCGGGTTTGAGTCCCGTCGCTGTCGGCACGAGAAGCGTTCTCGTAGTGCGGAGTGTATTCTATCCCACCCCGTCTTCTTCCCTGCTCGTCCTAGTGGCTCGTCCGCGGTGGGCGGGCAGAACGGGCTGCAATCCCCCACCCTCGTCGGCTCACCCAGTTGTGACGGCGGATGCACTGGGCCTAGGCCCCGCACGATCTCGACGACGGCTCACTGATGTGGTCAGCATTGGCGGCGAGCGAGTCTGCCGCGATGTCTGCTAATCCTGGGTTGATGATTGACAGCGGCAGCAGAGATGACCAGAGCTGGTACTGTCCCCTCACGTCTGCTGCTGGATGGGCCGCCCTTACTGCAACATCTCCGTAATCAAGATTAACATGTCGATCACCGAGCTGAGCGCTACGCAGTGACCCAGTACACATCTAACTGCAAGTCTAACTGCGAGTGCCTTGTTGCTATCAAAGCTGGCGTATTTAAAGGAAGCACGAGTGACGTCCTGACGTCACGCTCGTTTGTAATGAAGGCATTCGTTCCACTTACACTGCTGATTCATCTGTCGTACTCGCCCCTTAGGTGTTCTTGCGACAGAGTTACGTGTTGTTACGGCAGACTTACGCGAAGTTGTGAAATGCAGTACAGCTGACGCTGTACCTCTGTCTTTCAATCTACGAAAGTCTCCGTCCAACACAAACCCGCGTGCTAAGCAATTCTCTCTCGCCTGTTGTGTGTAACCAGGCCATTGCTCCTGTATGACGACACATTTCAATATATGTGCAATCCTCCTACCTCTTGGCTAACGTACTGCCTCTGGCTCTCGGCATAGGCAACGAAACTTTGACAATATTCCACGTTTCCAAACTCTTTATTATTCCGCGACACTACAGCACTACTGTAGGAGTCTCAAACGAAAAGTTGAAAGAGGACATTCAAATGATAATATTCCTAAGACATTCAAATGATAATATTCCTATTTTCGGTAGTCGAAGGCACGTAGAAGTCTCTAAATGATAATATATTACATATATTACCCATTTGCTTGTTCTTTCATTTCCTCTTAGAGACAACTGCATTTTGGACTCTATAGTCATTCTCAAATGATCCTGCAGGCAACATATGCATACAGTTCAGCATTCATTTCTTGTCACAGTGTTACAGTTTCCACCAAGAAAAGCCGTACCGAGTATACTGCCAACATTTAACGTATCATTGTTACTCCATGGCTGTCGCAATGCATACTGTAATACGTGTCCAGAACATCATACGCGACCTCCCGCTACAGAGCGCGCGCCGTGCCAGCGCCACTTTACGGAATTGAATCCCTGGATAAATACTGAAAACCTTAAGAACAACGAATGTGGACAAACTCATTGTACTTAAAGACAACGTACAGCAGTGTAAAGCAGTGCCAGCAGTAGTAGCCAGGTCAGCACCAGTTAAATCCGCAATGTAGCCCATGGCACAGCTGTAAACGTATTTCATGGCTGTCATACCATGAATTAAAGATATCATCAGTGTTGCTCATCTCTGCATAAGAATCATCTCAGATAAAGATCAACTTCGTCATTGAGGTGTTCCTTTGCGTCACAGGATATCAGCGTTGATAATGGCCATAGATTTAAGAATAGGGAATAGTATCTTTTTTGATTCAATAGCGGTAATACAAAATATAATCCAAATAAATAAAGGACATACACTAACCGGCCAGAACACAAGACCTTCGACCTACTATCGATATAAACTCGATCAGGCAATAATACGTTACCAGGGAAGGAATGACTGCTAGTCAGACACACAAACGGTATTTGCAGTATCAGTGAGCGTGCTGTCCATTTGTAGAATGGGGAAGGTACTTGATCTATCTGAGTCAGACCGAGGGCAGATTCTGAAGGCCTGGAGGCTCGGCAAGAGCATTTCGGAAACTGCACGACTTGTCGGGTGCCCGAGGAATGTTGCTGTGAGTGTCTTCAACGCGTGTAGAGACAAAGGTGGAACTACGTCCAGAAATCGTGGGGTTGGGCAGCCACGCCTGATTACAGATGGCGGACGTCGTAGATTGGGTAGACTGGTAAAATAGCCAGGGAGCAAACTGTGGCGGAACTAACGCCAGACTTTAATGGTGGTCAGAGTAGAAGTGTTTCCGAACACACACAGTGCACCGAACACTCCTAATGGTGAGCCTCTGCAGCCGACGAGCCGTTTATGTGCCAATGGTAATACCACCACATCAGCAACTACGACTTAAATGGGCCCTTGATCATTGGCAATGGACGTTAGTGAAGCGTTAAAGCTTTACGTGGTCTAATGTATCCCCATATCTTTTTCATGCCGATGGGAGGGCACGAATACACCATCTTCCAGGAGAACAGCTCCTTGACACCTGTCCTGCAGGACGGAGACAACCTGGCAGGGGCTCCATTATGCTCTGGGCAACATTCACGTGGGCATCCATGTGATCAGTGGAGCTCGTGCAAGGCACCATGACGGCTAATATGTATCGTGCACTGGTTCCAGACGACGCACACCCATACATGTCTCCCGACGGCAGTGGCATTTTTCAGCAAGACATTGCGCCATGACACAAGGCCAGGAGCACAGGGACACAGTGGCGAGTTCCAGTTGTTCTGCTAGCACCCAAACTTGCCAGATTTGAACCGATCGACCACACCTGGGATGTGATGGAACGTGGCGACAGAGCTCATCCCCCCTCCCCCCAATCCTGAATTTACGGGAATTGGGTGACTTGCGTGTGCAGATATGGTGCCAACTACCTCCACAGAGCTAGCAATGTCTCATTGCTTCCATGGCATTACGCGTCGCCGCTGTTATCCGTGGCAAAGGGGGACATGCCGGCTGTTAGATATGTGGTCACAATGTTCCGGCTGATCAGTGTATGTTAAGTAACATGTCGTACGTTAACCGTCTGCAAATCTTTGCAGCTATATGGCGTCTAAGAAAAACATATTCCAATTACACTGCATAAATTAATTAACCTTAACAGGGAACGAAGTTGCGCCACATTTGCCTCTAAAAACATCCCTTGGCTCTGTAATATCTTTTTATATTCGATGAATTATTCTGATACAATTCTACCCTTGAATGACGTTTACTAATTTTCTATCTTCAGAATCCATGTGCAAAGTAGTTTCATACAATAGCTATGCCATGAGCGCATAATTATTCTTTGTAGTACTCTCTCTGGTGGTTGTTAAAAAAAAGCTTCCGAGATTGTCTTCGTGCCGATTAGCCTGAGCATTGTTTGAAGAATTGTAATCTGAAGATTGAGATTTATGACAAAAGATAACTGATACGAAATTGTACGATTCAAAGGGAAATATATATATATATATATATATATATATATATATATATATATATATATATACTACTGGCCACCGTAAATGCAACACCAAGAAAGACAAGAGGTAGCACAACAAAATTTATTTTGTAGATAACATGTTGACCAAGTATCAAATGATTACGTTTAGAGACGTCTGTGACATGTGGTTCCTGCCAGAATCAGTAGCCAGAGTAGCCACCATTGTTGGAGATCACCGCTGCCACACGTCTCGGCATTGAGTCAAAGAGACGTTGGATGTGTTCCTGGGGTACAGCAGCCCAAGCAGCTTCCACACGTTGCCAAAGATCATCTGGTGTGGCAGCTGGGGATGTAATCTGGGTCACTCGTTGAGCAACCATGGACCGCATGTTTTCTATCGGCGAAAGATCCGGAGAGCGAGCCGGCCAGGGAAGCAAGTCAATCTAGTTATTGACGAAGAACCTTTGGACAATGCGTGCCACGTGTGGTCGCGCATTATCCTGTTGAAATATGGCTGTGGCCGAGCCCTGAAGGTAAGGAAGGACAACTGGCTCCAGCAACTCGGATATGTAGCGCCGGCTATTTAAAGTACCGGCAATGCGTACTAGAGGCGTGCGAGAGTAATATCCAATACCGCCCCATACCATAATACCCGGTGCAAGACCAGTGTGGCGGTGCATAATGCAGCTGTCCAGCATCTTCTCTCCACGGTGTCTCCACACTCGAATCCGACCATCGTGGTGCTGCAGACAGAAGCGTGCCTCGTCAGTAAAGACAATGTCATTCCATTCTGCCGTCCACATCCGTCTGTCATCACACCATTGGCGACGGAGACGTCTGTGGTTCTGCGTCAATGGTAGACGAAGCAATGGACGTCTTGCGGACAGACCACTCTGCTGTAAACGGCGTCGAATGGTACGCGCAGACACTGCATGATGCGTTACAGACGCAATGTGCTGTGCTCTGGTTCGGGATGTCACTGAGCGATCCGTCACTGCCATGCGCACAATTTGCCTGTCAGCACGTGCAGTGGTGCACCGAGGTGAATGCGATCGACCACGTCGGTCCGTCGTACCCTCCTGCATCCAACGGTCACATATCCGCATTACAGTTGTTTGGTTTCGTCCAACACGACTAGCGATTTCTCTGTATGATAATCCACAACCTCGGTAAGCCACTATCCTTCCTCTGTCGAACTCGGATACTTGATCAAACGATGTTCGCTGTTGTCTACGAGGCATAACTGATCGTCTTGTGAAACAACCACAAGGTAAACACACGTGCCGAACGTACACTCGTCGAAATCGCCAAGCCTTAAATGGCGCTATGAGGTCCAAAAGAGCAGTGGATTACGTATCAACGGTGCTCCCTCTGGGCTCGCGAACTCTGTACAGGAGTTGAGGAACACAATTTGACTTTTATTCCTGGGGAGTTTCCTGCCATTGTAGCAGCAGTAACCGATCTAACAACGGTGCCAGACACTTGTTGTCTTATGTAGCCGTTGCCGACCGCAGCCCCGTATTTTGGCTGTTTACATATCTTGGAACAGCGCAAAGTTTCACGGGACTGGAAGAACGCCCAGGTCATAGCAATCTATAAAAAGGGTAGAAAATCGGATGCACATAATTACCGGCCATTTTGACTGACATCGATATGTTGTAGAATCATGGACTATACTTTGTATTCATACATAATGACCTTTCTAGACTCTGAGAAGCTCATCTGCAGAAACCTGCACGTTTTTAGTAACAGTGGTTATGCGAGACACAGCTGCCCCTCTTTGTGCATGACGTACAATAGGGTCTAGATACCGGCTCCTAGGTTGATGCCATATTTCTCGACTTTCGAAAGGCGTTCGGCTTAGTTCCGCACTGTCGCTTGCCCCAAAAAGTGCGCGCTTACGGTCTATCCGCTGACATATGCTGTTGGATAGAAAGTTTTCTAACAGGAAGAGAGCAGTGTGTTGTCATGAATGAGGTGACTTCAACAGACACAAGGGTAACTTCAGGTGTGCCCCAGGGTAACGTAATAGGTCCGCTACTTTTTATGATTTACATAAACGATCTGGTTGATGGTATTGACAACGGCATTAGACTGTTTGCTGATGATGCTGTAGTCTACAGGAAAGTAGTATCACACGAAAGTTGTGAACAAATGAATGAGGATTTGCAGAAATAAATGCGTGGTGTAATGACTGGCAGTTATCTCTCAGTATTAGTAAGTGTAATCTACTGCGTATAACAAGGCGAAAATCCCCATTAATGTACGACTACAAAATAAATGCCCTGTCTTTGGAAGCGGTAACATCCGTCAAGTATCTGGGTGTGACTATTCGAAATGATCTCAAATGGAACGATCAGATTACACAAGTAACGGGCAAGGCGAAATCTAGATTGCGGTTTATTGGTAGAATCCTGAAGCGATGCAGTCCTTCAACAAAGGAAATTGCTTACAATACGTTAGTTCGTCCATTCTCAGAATATTCTCCGTCTGTATGGAACCCTTACCAGTTTGGTTTCATTCAAGAGATTGAAAAGGTCCAAAGAAGAGCAGCAAGATTCGTGACTGGTAAATTCAGCCATCGCGAGAGCGTTACAAATCTCATAGAAAGTTTGAAGTGCGATACACTTGCAAACAGATGACTCGCTAAACGGAAGGGACTGCTCACTAAACTCCGAAATCCGATCTTCGCCGAGGATGTAGAGCAAATATTATTACCACCAACTTTCAAATCACACAATGATCACCATTCGAAGATAAGGGAAATTAGTGCTCGTACTGAGGCGTTCAGACAGTCGTTTTCCCTCGTGCGATCCGCGAGTGGAACACAGGGGGGAAATATGAGTTTGGTGCGAATTGTGCCCTCCGCCACACACCGCGTGGTGGCTAGCGGAGTATACAGGGTGTTACAAAAAGGTACGGCCAAACTTTCAGGAAATATTCCTCACACACAAATAAAGAAAAGATGTTATGTGAACATGTGTCCGGAAACGCTTAATTTCCATGCTAGAGCTCATTTTAGTTTCGTCAGCATGTTCTTCCACCTTCACTCAATGGAGCACGTTATCATGATTTCATAGGAGTTACTCTACCTGTGCTGCTAGAACATGTGCCTTTACAAGTACGACACAACATGTAGTTCATGCTCGATGGAGCTCCTGCACATTTCAGCCGAAGTGTTCGTACGCTTCTCAACAACAGATTCGGTGACCGATGGATTGGTAGGGGCGGACCAATTTCATGGCCTCCACGCTCTCCTGACCTCAACCCTTTGAAAGCTCTTGTCTACGCAAACCCGGTACCAAATGTAGAGACTCTTCGTGCTCGTATTGTGGACGGCTGTGATACGATACGCCATTCTCCAGGGCTGCATCAGCGCATCAGGGATTCCATGCGGCGGAGGGTGGATGCATGTATCCTCGCTAACGGAGGACATTTTGAACATTTCCTGTACAAAGTGTTTGAAGCCACGCTGGTACGTTCTGTTGCTGTGTGTTTCCATCCCATGATTAATGTTATTTGAAGAGAAGTAATAAAATGAGCTCTAACATGGAAAGTAAGCTTTTCCGGACGCATGTCCACATAACATATTTTCTTTATTTGTGTGTGAGGAATGTTACCTGAAAGTTTGGCCGTAACACCTTGTATATGTAGATGTATTTGAATACGCGTGCCTATACCAGCTTCTTTGGTGCTTCAGTGTATATTCTGCGTATCTTAAATGTATCAGTGCTTAACTCCTGTACTTGTTGACGTATTCTTTGCTTTTCTAAAGACGCACGTACCACTTCCAGGTTAAGGACTAGATATCTCAGTATGCTACGCTGCAGTGCCCCAACTTGTGCACCGTGCTGTGTTGACTGTTTGCCCCGTATGACAGCTGAGGAGCCCCAGAGCTCGCAAAGCGTAACTTGCTCCTCTCCCTTTGGCCGGCGCCGCGCCCGTCTCCCTCGGACCTCTCATCCTTTGCAGCCGCGACGGGTGTTTGCCGAGGGCGCGGATTAGCTGCGGTGCGGCCCACAACACAGCGAGAAACTTGGGGCGCGCCGCCCGGCCGTTCCCGTGTTCCGCAAGGAGTGGCCGCACCGCGCCGCGCAGGTGCGCGCCCGCCAAAGTTTGTGCGTGAGCGCGGTTAAACACTCTACCGCCTTTCGCCTTCCTTATCGCCCAGTATTTCTCTCTCCCTCACTCGCCTCCCCCACTTTTTTGTTTTCGTTCCTCCGCTAATATTAAAAGAGAGCCGTGCATCCGCGGAGGAAATTACGACGCTCTCTGGTTACCTCTGCTCCGGGCCACGTGCAATATCTCTGAACCCGGCGTCTTCTTTTTCCTGCGATCCCCTTACCCGCCAGCGCTACGACCGCTTTCTAGAATGGTATCGCTCTGGATTATCGACCCGGCAACTTGGCTTCTATCGCGATATCTCAATTGCTGCCACTACAGTTCTGCACTGTATTAATTTCAAAACTTGAAGACCCGGGAGGTTTATCGGTTACGTAGACCCTGTGTCTCGTAATAAAGAGGGAATATCAGAAGAGCGTATCACAGCTGCCCCACACCCTTCGCAGTTCTTCGCTGTTAAAGAAAGCAAAGTCCTCTCGCCACATACATTACCGATGATTTTAATCGGAGCGGTAACTGCGTTGAATTTACAGCAGCGACCTCTTTTAAAACACGTCTATCGCGAACTGCTAAAAATTCCTTTGCGTGTTACGTATCTTCCCGTATATTGTAGTACGTGCTTATGCTCTGAGACCCTGCCTTACTAAGAATTCAGTACTGCAATCCAGATAATAATGCAGTAACTGCCATCGCCATCTCAACTTCGTTAACTATTTCCATGCCATAAATATTGTACACTCCTCTGAGATTACTGTACAAATTGTTATATTGAGAGCCGGCCAGAGTGGCCGAGCGGTTCTGGGCGCTACAGCCTGGAACAGCGCGACCGCTACGGTCGCAGGTTTGGATCCTGCCTCGGGCATGGATGTGTGTGATGTCCTTAGGTTAGTTAGGTTTAAGTAGTTCTAAGTTCTTGGGGACTGATGACGTCAGAAGTCCCATCGTGCTCAGAGCCATTTTGTTATATTGAGCTGTAATTTTTCCTCCTATCTATGTAATTATGTAGTTATGCAGTTCTCAATTCGTTCGAGCAATCAATCATTCATAATAGGAAACACAGTCATAGCTCAGTGACTCAAAATGATTCAGAAATTTTACTTGTTAGAATGAAATCAGGCGATGATGCTTCTTCTTTGCAGGCTCGTGCTTTGCGGCAGTCTGCTAATCTGTACAAATAAAACGCCAAGTATTTTTGGGAGCGTTGTATAATCAGTCGGGAAACCTCAGATCAAGCGGATATTTGGCTTTGATGAAGTTTAACCTTCCGAAGAAGTAATGGAGCTCTTGGATTATTAAATGCAGGTTCGTATTAAGTCTTTCGGAAGTTCCCTTCTGGTTAACAACTGCGCAATATATCGATGAATATCATTAATTCTCAATGTCGAATACACACCTTTTGTATGAAGGAGCAATATATATATATATATATATATATATATATATATATATATATATATATATATACTGCTGGCCACCGTAAATGCAACACCCTGAAGGAAGCATCCGAATCAAGTGAAATTTACACCATGGGTTTGCAGCGATGAGATATGCAACTGATTAGAATTTCAGTGCAGACGCACATCAGGCGCGCCTGATGTGCGTCTGCACTGAAATTCTAATCAGTTGCATATCTCATCGCTGCAAACCCATGGTGTAAATTTCACTTGATTCGGATGCTTCCTTCAGGGTGTTGCATTTACGGTGGCCAGCAGTATATATATATATATATATATATATATATATATATATATATATATATATATATATTGCTCCTTCATACAAAAGGTGTGTATTCGACATTGAGAATTAATGATATTCATCGATATATTGCGCAGTTGTTAACCAGAAGGGAACTTCCGAAAGACTTAATACGAACCTGCATTTAATAATCCAAGAGCTCCATTACTTCTTCGGAAGGTTAAACTTCATCAAAGCCAAATATCCGCTTGATCTGAGGTTTCCCGACTGATTATACAACGCTCCCAAAAATACTTGGCGTTTTATTTGTACAGATTAGCAGACTGCCGCAAAGCACGAGCCTGCAAAGAAGAAGCATCATCGCCTGATTTCATTCTAACAAGTAAAATTTCTGAATCATTTTGAGTCACTGAGCTATGACTGTGTTTCCTATTATGAATGATTGATTGCTCGAACGAATTGAGAACTGCATAACTACATAATTACATAGATAGGAGGAAAAATTACAGCTCAATATAACAAAATGGCTCTGAGCACGATGGGACTTCTGACGTCATCAGTCCCCAAGAACTTAGAACTACTTAAACCTAACTAACCTAAGGACATCACACACATCCATGCCCGAGGCAGGATCCAAACCTGCGACCGTAGCGGTCGCGCTGTTCCAGGCTGTAGCGCCCAGAACCGCTCGGCCACTCTGGCCGGCTCTCAATATAACAATTTGTACAGTAATCTCAGAGGAGTGTACAATATTTATGGCATGGAAATAGTTAACGAAGTTGAGATGGCGATGGCAGTTACTGCATTATTATCTGGATTGCAGTACTGAATTCTTAGTAAGGCAGGGTCTCAGAGCATAAGCACGTACTACAATATACGGGAAGATACGTAACACGCAAAGGAATTTTTAGCAGTTCGCGATAGACGTGTTTTAAAAGAGGTCGCTGCTGTAAATTCAACGCAGTTACCGCTCCGATTAAAATCATCGGTAATGTATGTGGCGAGAGGACTTTGCTTTCTTTAACAGCGAAGAACTGCGAAGGGTGTGGGGCAGCTGTGATACGCTCTTCTGATATTCCCTCTTTATTACGAGACACAGGGTCTACGTAACCGATAAACCTCCCGGGTCTTCAAGTTTTGAAATTAATACAGTGCAGAACTGTAGTGGCAGCAATTGAGATATCGCGATAGAAGCCAAGTTGCCGGGTCGATAATCCAGAGCGATACCATTCTAGAAAGCGGTCGTAGCGCTGGCGGGTAAGGGGATCGCAGGAAAAAGAAGACGCCGGGTTCAGAGATATTGCACGTGGCCCGGAGCAGAGGTAACCAGAGAGCGTCGTAATTTCCTCCGCGGATGCACGGCTCTCTTTTAATATTAGCGGAGGAACGAAAACAAAAAAGTGGGGGAGGCGAGTGAGGGAGAGAGAAATACTGGGCGATAAGGAAGGCGAAAGGCGGTAGAGTGTTTAACCGCGCTCACGCACAAACTTTGGCGGGCGCGCACCTGCGCGGCGCGGTGCGGCCACTCCTTGCGGAACACGGGAACGGCCGGGCGGCGCGCCCCAAGTTTCTCGCTGTGTTGTGGGCCGCACCGCAGCTAATCCGCGCCCTCGGCAAACACCCGTCGCGGCTGCAAAGGATGAGAGGTCCGAGGGAGACGGGCGCGGCGCCGGCCAAAGGGAGAGGAGCAAGTTACGCTTTGCGAGCTCTGGGGCTCCTCAGCTGTCATACGGGGCAAACAGTCAACACAGCACGGTGCACAAGTTGGGGCACTGCAGCGTAGCATACTGAGATATCTAGTCCTTAACCTGGAAGTGGTACGTGCGTCTTTAGAAAAGCAAAGAATACGTCAACAAGTACAGGAGTTAAGCACTGATACATTTAAGATACGCAGAATATACACTGAAGCACCAAAGAAGCTGGTATAGGCACGCGTATTCAAATACATCTACATATACAAGGTGTTACGGCCAAACTTTCAGGTAACATTCCTCACACACAAATAAAGAAAATATGTTATGTGGACATGCGTCCGGAAAAGCTTACTTTCCATGTTAGAGCTCATTTTATTACTTCTCTTCAAATAACATTAATCATGGGATGGAAACACACAGCAACAGAACGTACCAGCGTGGCTTCAAACACTTTGTACAGGAAATGTTCAAAATGTCCTCCGTTAGCGAGGATACATGCATCCACCCTCCGCCGCATGGAATCCCTGATGCGCTGATGCAGCCCTGGAGAATGGCGTATCGTATCACAGCCGTCCACAATACGAGCACGAAGAGTCTCTACATTTGGTACCGGGTTTGCGTAGACAAGAGCTTTCAAAGGGTTGAGGTCAGGAGAGCGTGGAGGCCATGAAATTGGTCCGCCCCTACCAATCCATCGGTCACCGAATCTGTTGTTGAGAAGCGTACGAACACTTCGGCTGAAATGTGCAGGAGCTCCATCGAGCATGAACTACATGTTGTGTCGTACTTGTAAAGGCACATGTTCTAGCAGCACAGGTAGAGTAACTCCTATGAAATCATGATAACGTGCTCCATTGAGTGAAGGTGGAAGAACATGCTGACGAAACTAAAATGAGCTCTAGCATGGAAATTAAGCGTTTCCGGACACATGTTCACATAACATCTTTTCTTTATTTGTGTGTGAGGAATATTTCCTGAAAGTTTGGCCGTACCTTTTTGTAACACCCTGTATACTCCGCTAGCCACCACGCGGTGTGTGGCGGAGGGCACAATTCGCACCAAACTCATATTTCCCCCCTGTGTTCCACTCGCGGATCGCACGAGGGAAAACGACTGTCTGAACGCCTCAGTACGAGCACTAATTTCCCTTATCTTCGAATGGTGATCATTGTGTGATTTGAAAGTTGGTGGTAATAATATTTGCTCTACATCCTCGGCGAAGATCGGATTTCGGAGTTTAGTGAGCAGTCCCTTCCGTTTAGCGAGTCATCTGTTTGCAAGTGTATCGCACTTCAAACTTTCTATGAGATTTGTAACGCTCTCGCGATGGCTGAATTTACCAGTCACGAATCTTGCTGCTCTTCTTTGGACCTTTTCAATCTCTTGAATGAAACCAAACTGGTAAGGGTTCCATACAGACGGAGAATATTCTGAGAATGGACGAACTAACGTATTGTAAGCAATTTCCTTTGTTGAAGGACTGCATCGCTTCAGGATTCTACCAATAAACCGCAATCTAGATTTCGCCTTGCCCGTTACTTGTGTAATCTGATCGTTCCATTTGAGATCATTTCGAATAGTCACACCCAGATACTTGACGGATGTTACCGCTTCCAAAGACAGGGCATTTATTTTGTAGTCGTACATTAATGGGGATTTTCGCCTTGTTATACGCAGTAGATTACACTTACTAATACTGAGAGATAACTGCCAGTCATTACACCACGCATTTATTTCTGCAAATCCTCATTCATTTGTTCACAACTTTCGTGTGATACTACTTTCCTGTAGACTACAGCATCATCAGCAAACAGTCTAATGCCGTTGTCAATACCATCAACCAGATCGTTTATGTAAATCATAAAAAGTAGCGGACCTATTACGTTACCCTGGGGCACACCTGAAGTTACCCTTGTGTCTGTTGAAGTCACCTCATTCATGACAACACACTGCTCTCTTCCTGTTAGAAAACTTTCTATCCAACAGCATATGTCAGCGGATAGACCGTAAGCGCGCACTTTTTGGGGCAAGCGACAGTGCGGAACTAAGCCGAACGCCTTTCGAAAGTCGAGAAATATGGCATCAACCTAGGAGCCGGTATCTAGACCCTATTGTACGTCATGCACAAAGAGGGGCAGCTGTGTCTCGCATAACCACTGTTACTAAAAACGTGCAGGTTTCTGCAGATGAGCTTCTCAGAGTCTAGAAAGGTCATTATGTATGAATACAAAGTATAGTCCATGATTCTACAACATATCGATGTCAGTCAAAATGGCCGGTAATTATGTGCATCCGATTTTCTACCCTTTTTATAGATTGCTATGACCTGGGCGTTCTTCCAGTCCCGTGAAACTTTGCGCTGTTCCAAGATATGTAAACAGCCAAAATACGGGGCTGCGGTCGGCAACGGCTACATAAGACAACAAGTGTCTGGCACCGTTGTTAGATCGGTTACTGCTGCTACAATGGCAGGAAACTCCCCAGGAATAAAAGTCAAATTGTGTTCCTCAACTCCTGTACAGAGTTCGCGAGCCCAGAGGGAGCACCGTTGATACGTAATCCACTGCTCTTTTGGACCTTGAATTTGTAAATTCTCCTTCACAGCGCATGCATTCTGCGTCTTCATCGCTGTGGAAAGGAGCTCTTCCAGGACTGTTTTTCCTGCTCTTCGCAGTCTTCTGTTACTGAACTTCAGCGCAGCAATGTTGCCTATAGTGCTGTGATGGAGTAATGGCTAGAATTCCTGCCTAGTACACAGGGAGGCCAGAAGTCGAGTGCCAGCCATGACACGAATTTTAATTCATTTCTTTAGGTTTTACTATTACTGTAGATAAAAGATGAAACTCAAAATCTCCAAAAAAAATTTAATAATAAGATCTGTGGATCACCTACACCTGAGGTACAGTGTTTCCCGATTATGTGCAACACTGGGGAGCTATTCCAATGCCGGAGAGTCTCGGGAACAGTGACGATCAAAGAAGTGGAAAATAAGCTGAAGCTTTGAATTCAAGTTTGTGTCGGGAGGGTATCAGACCTGTGTATTCTGTGCGGGAATGTTAGCTATCGTGCTGTGGAAGTGTAATGGCTAGCATTCCTGCATTGTAGGCGAAGAGACCCCAATTCGAGTCCCCACTGTGCCACAAATTTTAACTCATTTCTTGAGCATCCACCATTATCGTAGATAAATATGAGATTCAAGTGTCTGTGGGAAAATTTAATTTAATCCTTATTTTTATACCTCATTTGATACAAAACAGACGTCGGATTCGCGTGGTCACTACTAACTTGATTAGTAGCCAACAGTAACGTACTTGACTCGATCCGTAAGCCAAAGCAACTTGCATAGCAAGCCTTCGACTCGCGGGGTGAACGGGGGGGGGGGATCGTGCGTGATATCAGGACAACACAAGACATTTACAGCACTACAGTGGAACCTGTGCTGATGGTGACCATGCAAGTGCGGACGTGGATGGCGTTCCACTTTCTTGTGAACGCAGCAAGTTGCCACGACAAGTAGCGGCTGGCAAAGTCGCGCCGGCGCCACGGCGAACGCGCAGACTGCGTCGAGTGTTTTCCTCGCTTTTAATTCGGTAATGGCGCGGCTTTTGTCAAGATCACCTCCGCCCGCTCCGGCACATCAATTCCTGGGAGCGCGGGCCCGCCGGTACCGGAACGGCGCGCAGGCGGCCGGGTCTTTTGCATGCGGCGCGGAAAACTGTTTGCAGAGGGTGCGGACGGCCTGCCATAAAAATAACGGCCACCGCGGGGGCGGAGACGGGGGCGGAGGCGGAGGCGGCTGCTGCGGCTGCTATCGGTTAAAGAGCCGGCGGAATGGCGGGACATTTACATGGGCAGACGCCGCTCCCGGCAGGGAGGTCGGGACCGCCTTTTACATTTCATTCTCTCCTCGCGCCGAGCGGCTGCCGGCTGATTTGGTTTGCGAAGTGGTCCCTGCCATCTCGGGCCGCCATCACGCACCTCTGGGCTCTCCAACCTACGCCCAGTGGCTGCTGCGGCTGTAAGATCCCCACTTGCTCGAAATGAAACCCCTGCAAGTAATTTGTAAATCCAGTAGTACTGCAGTCTGATTTAAATTAACCTGAGTGGCGGAAGCTTGCGAAAGTGTTGTCCCATTTGAAGATTAGCTGCGTATGACACACGAATGTTGCTGCTTGATGCGACGTATAGGCCGAGTGTAGCCACGACGGTGCATAGATAGTAGGTAGCGTGCCCTCTACGGCTAATGCTTTAAACTGCCCAAGTTACCCTATCGTGCAATGGTATGCGTTTGTTAAATACATGAACTTGTCCACACCTAACAGCTGATGAAACGTTGCTGGTAGTAATAATATGCTGATAATTTGAATCTAGTAAGCACCCTGCATTGTTATGTAACTTCATAGAGTCCTATTAAACAGTGGCTCCCAACCCAGCAGTAAGTATCCCCCCACAACTTGTGAACTGTGCTCAGCCCTCTCTTAATTATGTGGACTGCAGACGGGGGTAAAGTGACGATATGTGAACTGCGGACGCGGATAAGTTGGAGACATGTGCACTGCGGACAGAGGACTAGTCAACCACTTCTGGTTACCCGGGAGACACCACGAAGAAGCTGGATGATTGTCTCTCACATTCACCACCGAAATTTCAACTAAAACTTCAGTGAACAAACACATCAATGACAAACATCAGTCCGTAAGAAATAAGTCGCACTCTTCCTTCCTCTTAATTTCTTGGGGCTAAAACTTGTAGCTAACTCTTTTAACAAACTTGAACAGATCGATGACTCCTTTCCTTCAATCTTCCATTGGCTCCCGTAAAAATGCTTAAGGTAAAGGCGCCAAATTTCGTCCCCAGTCTGTTATTGGCTTATGAATACCGTATCTTTAAATCAATTATTCCAAAAAAAATTATATAACACCACCAAACTAAGCCTACACATGGTATTGAGCTCAAATTACATCAAAAACGATTTTTTATCTGTACAGGAAAAAACTTCAAAAAGAAAATTCTTTTATCAAACTTGAAAAAGTGGTCCTGTTTTCGTCCCCTACTAATATCTCTTGTAAAAGAGGAATTAACAGTTTAAAAACAAGGTAATAATAACACGGACATGTTACATATTTATTTATATTAGATACAGGTTACTAACGTTCATTTTTGGTACAAAAAATATTGATTAGCCACTGTAAGATTATTTTTTATCCTCCAAACAAGAGACGCAAATAATTTTTTTTTTGTTCTTCGCTCCTGATCACATTTCGTGTTGCCACACGGAACATTGACCGCAACACACCAATTTTTCTCCATGATTGTCTTGATAAAAACGTTTCGGGCAAATAGGCACTCCGCATCATCTTCATTATCCTCGAATCTTGGTATGGGACATGACAGTCATCATCAGAGTCACTGGATATTTCCAGTTTTATTTTCTTTTTTAGCAGTTTCTTTAGCTTTCCTGACAGTACCTTCGGTATTAGATCTAACCGTTTTCTCACATTACGACTGGTTTTCTCTTGAGAGTGATGTAGTTTCATCTTGTAAGGCGAGCCCGTGATAGGAGAAGCACTGCCGCGTCGCTTAGATGAAGATGAACGGATAAGAGGCACCCCTCGATATCTCTTGGGTTGACTACTGTTAACTGTGGCATCTGTGTGCTGTTTGAAAACTGAGCGGCTGGAAACGCCGGCTCTATTGTTGAGGGTTGATTTCTTGCATTTGGGTCAGGAGCTGAGGAGGCGTCAGCAATCGCCGAAAAGTCTTCTGGGCCAAACACGTTCGGGCCGTAAGGCAGAATCCCAGTTTTCTTAAAACCATTCACGGCAGTTTTTACAGCCGCTACCTTTTCACAGGCTTCACTGAATAGCTGTGTAGCCTACAGGTTACCAACAATCCTGACAGGATGGTTAGACAGCCAATTTTCTATTGCCTGACCATAAAATGTTTTAAAACGAAACATGAACGACACATCGAGAGGCTTCAGTTTCGAAGTGGAGTGTGGAGGCAAGCAGGCTATGGCAACACCATCATCACAAGCAATGTTAGTAACATTCACATTGCGATAATGTAAATAGTGTCCGTCCAATATTAACACAGCACCGTCTTCCTCCGATGGCTTTACAATTGAAATGAAACGTCGAAACTATTTTTCAAAAAGATCACTTGTGATCCACCCAGACTCACTGGCTGCTCCTACTGACCCAAGTGGAGCTCCATCCATGAGTTCGTTCTTCATCTGCTTCCTGGGAAAAATCATAAGAGGAGGCACAAATGTACATGGTGCAGACATCCTCAAAACAACCGTGACTAATGCACCTCTCATTGCAGACGACAGTTTGTGCACAGACTTCTTCTCTTCCATAGCAGCAATCTTTCTTACTTTGTGATGCCGATTTCATCTGCGCTGAACGCTTTAAGGAGATTAAACTGTATCTTCACCAACTCGGGCTTTAAAATAGAGAAACGAGCTTAACATTTTCTTAATTGAAACCTTGTACGCTAGCTAGTGACGAGGACTGCGGTGTTCATGTCGGGATGTCTCTGAAGAAACAGACGCAACCACTTACGTCCAGCTGTTTTTTGCCCGACTGAAAATGGGTGAGCAGAATTATTGCGTATACCAAGCCGAAAGGCCATTCGCCTAAGATCATTCAGAGTAAGGCCATAGAAATTTTTCTCCAAGTCCTTACAATAAGGCACTAACTTGTGTGAAAAAAAACTGACTTTCTACCAATAGCTTTTTCAATTAACTCTTCAACAATTTTACCTCCTCCTTTCTTTATACAGTCCTTGAGAGTTGCCCTAGGCGCGCTAAATGTCTTACTCGCAGCTTTATAACCCATTTCCTTGTCTCTCAACGCAGTTATAGCCGATTTCATCGCCTCTCTGTCCCAATTACTCCTAGGCGGCATATGAAACAAAATGAAAAAGTGCGATCTAAATTTCGTCCCCTCGACGAACTTATGAACAATGGGGGGATGAAAATACACTCCTGAAAATGGAAAAAAGAACACATTGACACCGGTGTGTCAGACCCACCATACTTGCTCCGGACACTGCGAGAGGGCTGTACAAGCAATGATCACACGCACGGCACAGCGGACACACCAGGAACCGCGGTGTTGGCCGTCGAATGGCGCTAGCTGCGCAGCATTTGTGCACCGCCGCCGTCAGTGTCAGCCAGTTTGCCGTGGCATACGGAGCTCCATCGCAGTCTTTAACACTGGTAGCATGCCGCGACAGCGTGGACGTGAACCGTATGTGCAGTTGACGGACTTTGAGCGAGGGCGTATAGTGGGCATGCGGGAGGCCGGGTGGACGTACCGCCGAATTGCTCAACACATGGGGCGTGAGGCCTCCACAGTACATCGATGTTATCGCCAGTGGTCGGCGGAAGGTGCACGTGCCCGTCGACCTGGGACCGGACCGCAGCGACGCACGGATGCACGCCAAGACCGTAGGATCCTACGCAGTGCCGTAGGGGACCCCACCGCCACTTCCCAGCAAATTAGGGACACTGTTGCTCCTGGGGTATCGGCGAGGACCATTCGCAACCGTCTCCATGAAGCTGGGCTACGGTCCCGCACACCGTTAGGCCGTCTTCCGCTCACGCCCCAACATCGTGCAGCCCGCCTCCAGTGGTGTCGCGACAGGCGTGAATGGAGGGACGAATGGAGACGTGTCGTCTTCAGTGATGAGAGTCGCTTCTGCCTTGGTGCCAATGATGGTCGTATGCGTGTTTGTCGCCGTGCAGGTGAGCGCCACAATCAGGACTGCATACGACCGAGGCACACAGGGCCAACACCCGGCATCATGGTGTGGGGAGCGATCTCCTACACTGGCCGTACACCACTGGTGATCGTCGAGGGGACACTGAATAGTGCACGGTACATCCAAACCGTCATCGAACCCATCGTTCTACCATTCCTAGACCGGCAAGGGAACTCGCTGTTCCAACAGGACAATGCACGTCCGCATGTATCCCGTGCCAACCAACGTGCTCTAGAAGGTGTAAGTCAACTACCCTGGCCAGCAAGATCTCCGGATCTGTCCCCCACTGAGCATGTTTGGGACTGGATGAAGCGTCGTCTCACGCGGTCTGCACGTCCAGCACGAACGCTGGTCCCACTGAGGCGCCAGGTGGAAATGGCATGGCAAGCCGTTCCACAGGACTACATCCAGCATCTCTACGATCGTCTCCATGGGAGAATAGCAGCCTGCATTGCTGCGAAAGGTGGATATACACTGTACTAGTGCCGACATTGTGCTTGCTCTGTTGCCTGTGTCTATGTGCCTGTGGTTCTGTCAGTGTGATCATGTGATGTATCTGACCCCAGGAATGTGTCAATAAAGTTTCCCCTTCCTGGGACAATGAATTCACGGTGTTCTTATTTCAATTTCCAGGAGTGTGGGAACATTCTACTTGCCAATATGGCGGCTTCCTACACTACGTGAAGTAAATCAAACACAGCAAAACGCTCAGAACATTCACTTTATAGCTAACCCTAAACAAATGTGAAATACAAGTAGATAAACACATTATAATAATTCGAAAAGAACACTGACAAATAGGATTTCGACAACTCACATTTTGACAAATTAGAATGAATTTTCTCAAACGGCCACGCAGAGGACTGGACGCATGAAACTTTCACATCTAAATGGTGGCCATGAGCACAACTAACGAAAATTATCACCGATTGCCCCCTACCGGCAGAAAAGAGGACCTCAAGGGAGGGCGGGGGGCAAAATTAGGCACGGAGAGGAAATTTGGTGCCTTTGCCTTACTCCTCGACAGTTTAATTTTTTTGGTCGCTTGGCGGCTTGGCACTGTCCACACTCCTGATTTTCTAGTATGTGCCTGCTTGCACCACAAACAGAAGCTCCGCAAGACGGTAGACAGAAGAGTGGATGAAATGAAACGAACCGTTCAGTTTAGAATGGAAAACTGTTAAGCCGACACTGTCTGACGGATAAAATGGAATTTTATGAATGATAAAAACAATAGATTTAATGATCTTTCAATTACGAAACTAAATTTTTAAAAGATCGTTACTGTTATTGCTGTTCCATCAGACCGAAACGCTAATTGCGTAAGTTACCAATAATTGCATTGTTTCAAAGCGTGACGTAATGTGGTTGAAGTTACAGCTTATGAAACGAATGCATGAACGTCTTTCTCACATAGTTCACTCACTTCACGGATTGCATCATGCGTCTGTTACAGATAATGCAGTGAGATACATCACATATGGTTAAATATCTCATCAAAATGCCTTTTGTAAGTTGTAGGTAGTTCCCGTAACAGACTATAAATTGCATCATTAGTCACTTTGAGCCTTAAGTTATGTAGAACGAACTGAAAAAAGGAATTGACATCACTACATAACAGTAACAAAGTGGAAATAGTTCGCGATGGTAACTACTCTGCTTTAGGGTTTACCCATTATTATTGTTATTATTATTACCTTCATTATTTTTATTGTGAATCTTAACGGCAGAGGTAATTTGTTTGAATTAAGAAGTAAGGAGTCCAACAGTCAAGTGGTTTACACTCAGCAGGCCGAAGTATGGTGCACACATTTTAACATCATTGATTTTAAATATGGGTGCAGGGTGAGGGTAAAACAAATGCCGGTAGGAAGATGAGAGGTGGCGAAGAGGCATGTTTTGTGACAGGAATCTACCCTCAATGTGGACAGTCAACTTTCTTTTCTAAGAACGTGTTACAGGTAGCACTCGTGATGGAATGAAAATTGCTTCGACGTTAAGTAGTACCAGTTAGTTGTCTCGTTGACTCATTAGTTAGTGGTTTAATAAAATACCTAAGATGAAATGTCATTTATCTTTAACTATTTTAAAAATGAAAGTGTTCAAAGAAAATCCTTAGGTGATAATGTTTTTGACTCTGGGGGCAGGCGGAGGCGGTAATAACTAACAAAAACACAGTTATTCGTGTACTTCACACACTTCAGAATAAAATTTTACTGCCTACGTTTGTAGATGTTGTGAATCTTGAAACACCCCGTTCATATAGACACAAGAGACACTAGTATAACAGTTAAACTATAAGGATGGGAAGAAAACCTGTATTTTTTTGTTATTTGAACCTTAAGTTATGTAGAACGAACGGAAAAACGAATTCACAAAATTGCGGATTTCAATACGAAACGTTATGGGAGAACAAACACCTCTGTGGGTCATACTGACTCGAAGGTACCAGCAGAGCCGGCCGGAGTGGCCATGTGGTTTTTAAGCGCTGCAGTCTGGAGCCGAGCGACCGCTACGCTCGCAGGTTCGAATCCTGCCTCGGGCATGGATGTGTGTGATGTCCTTAGGTTAGTTAGGTTTAATTAGTTCTAAGCTCTAGGCTACTGTTAAGTCGCATAGTGCTCAGAGCCATTTGAGCCATTTTTCGGTACCAGCAGGGATAAGTGATTATCACAATGGGAAGAAATTGGTAACGCCCAGGGAAAACAGATGGATAGACTTGCAGCTATTGGCTGTGAGACCTATACCGATTTACGTACGAAAATAGCATGTGAACAATGCAGCCCTTTAAAAGACCAATTTTTACAACAGAGTGCCACTTTAGCTGATTTAGTAACACCCAATCCCTCTACGCGGAATTTATGTACTACGTTGTGAAAGCCATGTGTGTGATACAAAAAGCAAACACTACTTCATTAGGCTGTCATAATCAAGACCTGACAGCTTCATGATGTACAAAACATATAATTTTAATGTCCCAGAGAAACAGTTCGTAAACACTCTCTAACTCCTGAAGTTGAATAGAAATAGTCTCACACACACACACACACACACACACGCAAACTAGGAGCATCGGAAAGAAAAAAGGGGCCATCTAATACTTGTACATCGCAATGTGTGGGGGAGAACCGGAGAAAGTGACTATGGCAGGAAACGTGATTACCGGGGTCCCAGGAGATGTGAGGTGCCGGCATCGTGCAGAAAATGCCTCAACTGTTCTCCCTGCAGGCCCCAGTCACCCCGTGAAGCTTAACCTGTCTTCTGTGCAACTCCGTGAGTTATGCTAAGTGGTCACGTTTTGTATTTATTCTTGCGACATGGAATGTCACTTACATCTTTTTAATCGAATTATGTTGGAAGTGTCATATCTGAACTTCATAATCCGGCTTTAGTTATTGGAAGTTCGGTCATGCTATCACAGCACACACAGCTTTTGCGTAATGGCGTCAATGCGGGCAAACTGGCCATCTCGACTATGGATTTCAGCCACTTTGTGTAGAGGGAAGAAGTGGCCGTATGAATGATTCCGCTGTGAAACTTATGCTACGTCCTCACAAGAAAGAGAGAAAAAAAAATGGAAAGTAAGAAAGAGCGAGAAACGGAAAGAAGCAGAAGAAAAGAAGTGCAGTAAAAGAAGACTGCGAAGAGCAGGAAACACAATCCCGGAAGAGCTCCTTTCCACAACGATGAAGACACAGGATGCATGCGCTGTGAAGGAGAATTTACAAATTAAGGTCCAAAAGAGCAGTGGGTTACGTATCGACGGTGCTCCCTCTGGGCTTGCGAACTCTGTCCAGGAGTTCGACTTTTATTTCTGGGGAGTGTAGTTCCAATCATGTTTCACAACAAAATACATTTGGTTCCTTGATAAAACAGTTTTTTATCCATCATTTTTGAGATCAAAGCTGCTTTGTCGTTTTGCCACTTTGTGAAAACTGAATTATTTAAAGTACTTAATTTGATTCTAAGGCGATTAAACTATTTCATATTGTACTTCAATAGCTGTAGATTATAATCACTGTTTTCTATGCATTTTCGTCTATTGAAAAGGCCTCAAGCGATGCTGTAACCATGTCTCCTCACTTCTGCAATCGTCAAGAGGATGTACAAATATAATTAAATCATCTGTGCGAGCATCTACGTAGGGACTCTCATTCTTACATAACATTGTAAAGTGACCGAGATTACCTATCACTATGTTTGACAAGTAGCAATCAGCAAAACAGAACCTGTAGACATACCTTTATCAGCACCTGGAAATTAATAGCTTACAAAAGTCGTTTATCAACTGTTTCTTATAAGAGCAGAATTAAGAAAACTGATTTTCAACTAACTTTGTGTGGCTGTACATCGTAAAGCGATGCCACAGGTTTCTAAGAGCTGGCAACAATGCAACGTGACACGCTCTGGTGACTTAATGCAAAGGATGGTAGGGTATATGCCAAAAGAAGTCGAAAGAAGTAAGTTGATAAGCCATTATATTGTCACTGAGTGCAAGAAATTAGCTTTGCAGACCTGCAAAGATACCCAAACCAGAAAATACAAAATTCAGATTGATGACAGGTTAATAAACATCGTTTTCTCATCTCTCACTTCTTGAGCGAGTAAAAACTACTTTATACTTCGGGAGTGGGTAACATCTTTGAATTTTTAGTATGAAAAAATGAAAAAATAATTTACGATGCTATAATCAGATTCCATTCAATTAAGTACTAGCAGTCCGTGAGCTATCATTTGACTAGGTAGTGCAGAGTGATCGTAACATAGTGATACCAATCTAATCTCGCCACGATGACTGAGCTTAACCAAGACAGATATACTGAAATGGTCTCATCCGACTCTTCATTGCAGAATCTGCATGTCAGCGTGGACTTCCAACAGATAAAAGAAGTCTTCTCTTCAAACCCAGCTCTACGGACAAGCACACAGACTTGAATGAGAACAGATCTAGAACTTTAACTACACTGAAGGAAACCAAGATCCCAATGCCAAGAGAAAATCAGAATAATGAAATTTCAGGAATAAATTTGTCTGCGTAATACACCTAAAGATTAACGTTGCAAGTTCACAGGTTATTGTAAGCACGACAAAAGTCATTGGAAATGTGAAATGCTGGTGCATTAAAATCCGGTGCAAATGCCAGAACGTGGAACGTAAGCAAATAAACATGTATGCGTTGTGTCGGGACGGTTAATACTGTCGTGGATGACACTGGAGTTGTCGACCGATGATGTCCCACGTGTGCTCGCTTGGAACCGATGTGGTCATCGAGCACGGCTAGGCAACATTCCGACACTCTGCAGAACATATTGGGTTGTAACAGCGGGATGTAGGAGAGCGTTGTTCTGCGGCAAAACACTCCAAGGAACGCTGTTCATGAATGGCAGCACAACAGATCGAATTAACAGAATGGCCTACAAATTTGCAGTCAGCGTGCGTCGGACATCCACGAGAGTGCTCCTGCTGTCACACGAAATCGAACCCCAGACCACAACTCCAGGTGTATGTCAAGTGTGTCTAACACGCAGAACAGGTTGGCTGCAGACCCTGAAATGGCGTTCTTCTATTCAACACACGCCCACCACCGACACCTAGGCGGAACTGGCTGTCATCAGAAAACAAAATAGACATCCACTATGCTCCCCAATGAGCTCTCGTTTGACACGAGTGTAGTCGCAAACGGCTGTCGTTTGATGTCATCGGAATGCAGTCAACAGGGCGTCTATCTCGGATCTGTCCTTGAAGGGATCGACTTGTAACAGTTGTTTGTGTCACTGTGGGGCCAACTGCTGCTCGATTTGCTGGTGCAAACGCAGTACGATCCGTCACAGCCATTCGCCGAACACGACGGTAATCCTTCTCGGTTATTCCACGTGATTGTTGAGATGCCGGTCTTCTTGTGACCTAATCTTCCTGTGACCACCACTGCCAGCAATCATGCACAGTTGATAGATTCCTGCCACATATTTCTGTAGTGCAGCGCACGAAACATCTAGCTTCTCTTACTCCTATATATAAAAAAAAAAGTTCAGATCTGTGTGAAATCTTATGGGACTTAACTGCGAAGGTCATCAGTCCCTAAGCTTAGATACTAATTTATCCTAAGGACGAACACACACACACAACCATGCCCGAGGGAGGACTCGAACCTCCGCCGGGACCAGCCGCACAGTCCATGACTGCAGCGCCCTAGACCGCTCGGCTAATCCCGTGCGGCTCTTATTCCTATTACACGACCGCGTTCAAACTCAGTGAGCTGTTGATAATGGCTTCTTCGTTGTCTTAAAGTCATTCTTAACTTAACAGCAACTCACTACGTCCAATCTCAAAGGTAAATAACGCTCACGATCGTTTCAGCGCATATTTAAAGCAAATCTGATATGCATACTCATACTGGCGTTACTAGCGCCACTCTTACGCGTCTGAGCGAAACTAGAAAAGACGTCATCTCTCAGACGTAGACACGCGTCCACCAACTTTCGTTTGTGTCCCACAACTCCTCCTCTGTGTTGAGAATTTTTTCCGCCAGTGTTGGATGGAAAAGCGTATTCTCTTTCAGACAAGCAGAACTACATGGGCTACTATCCACGAATGATTTCCGTTCGTCGAAAGCAAACTGACTCTCCAAAGACATAAGACATCATCAATGCTACAGTGCCTGTATCGATTATAGCACACTCGTGTAAAGTATGGCATAGATAAATATCGCAGTCTACTACAAATAAAATATAGTGGATAGAAATGAAAGTGCCTTTTTGGCAAATCTCAGCTTTTCTACGAACGACGGTGTTGTGGAGGAAGGAGCAGCCCGCCCTGAAGTTTAAGGTAGGTTACGGACGTAAGGCTTTCCTATCGCCTGCCATCCATTATACTCTTCCTGCTGCACAGCCTAGAAGTTCTCAGTTTCTGCATTAAATCACGAAGAAGATATTTGTAAGAAATATTTTCATTTGCCTTGAGTACAGATAATTTAAACTGGCTGGCGCCAGTAGTGATTTTATTATATTGTTATAGCACGAGATCGAATTTTGACAACCTGTTCCATGTAAACCCCGATCTAATGTTACTCATCGTCCTATTTGCTAAATTATTTACATTTGCCATTTTTTTGTGTGTTTCCAGGTGGCAGATGGATTAGCCGAAGACACCAGCTGAAGGTTTCCAGGATACACCTGGTTGTGTTCTATCTATAACAACCATTCGTGAGTGTTTCTTCCAGGTACCTCACCTTTCCAACTCATCTTATGTCAGGAAGAGCTTTATCCAACGGACATTGCAACTAAATGGTCGACCTTAGGCGCGACGCCTATCTTTATGATAGGATTCTCTGCAAAATAGAAACGTGCACTCCAATGAGAAAATCAGAAAATCACACAATGGCAGCAACTACAGTGTAGTAAACGGAGAGCATTGATTAAGAATAGGAGCCGCAAAATTAAAAGTGAACATGGTTCAGTGGGGCTACTTTGAAGATGACCAGTGTGAATGTGGGGAAACACAAACGATTGAAAATTTGCTCACGTGTCCACGATTGGAGTTTTTTTGCGTTGTGAAAGATCTGTTTTTGTGCAATCACAAGGCCAAGCTTCAGAGTTTTGGAGGAAGAGTGTTTAGATGTTCTCAACCTGACACCAAAAGCAAATAAGTAATTATTTACAAGCTGCATATCTTATGTGAAAGTCGTATCAGAAGCCCATAACAAATATGTTCAATCTGAGGCGTGTTTCGCGTGACAGATGCGTTCGGACCCAACAGCTACCTGCAAGTAGTTACGGCTGTGGTCAAAAGCTGTCAACATCTTACAGACTAAGAAATCATCAAGTAGTTAAAACTGTGAATTTGGGAAACGAAACTGTCTTTATTGCGATTATTGCGACTTTCATTAATTATTGCTAATTTGTTTGATTATTAGTGTGAATGATGGTGTGATGAATATTGTTATGTCCTTTAACTGAGTATACGTTAGTGCGAGAAATGCGTACTGACAAGGGGAAGGCCTCAGACACGGCCAACCGATTCGGCTCAAATTTGGCAAGTCGCTTGTGTACAACCTAAAACGAAGGACTCTTAAGATATTTTGGGTCAACACCCCCGCATTTTTGAGAAAAACACCCCTAAGGGTTATGACGAGCAATCGGCTCAAAATTGGAGGGATCGATAGATAATTGTAAATTGAGCATTTTTCATCATCAGGTATGGGGTCCGCAAAGGCAAACTTTTCCAGCAATCGAGGTTAGAAACTTTTACAACTGTCGCTTTTGTACCCACATGGTAAACACATCTCGCCGCCGTCATCGATAGAGCAACGGCCAAGGTAACCAGTCGGTTCTCAGCCGTGCTAGCGTGCGGAGCTGCTCCGCGCGCCGTCCGACGCTCCGCTCTCGGCGGTGTTTACTTCCGCGTCGCGGTGTTTGTGTCTATCGAGTCCAGTACTAACGTACACCATGGCGCACTCGTACCGCCGTGCAGCGATCAAAGTAACGTTTCAGGCCGAACATCCACGACCCAGAGCTTTCGAAGTCGAACAGTTCCTACGTGAGGATCTACGTTTGAACCCCCAGGACGTAATCGGCATACATTTTTCCATCGCTGGAAGTGTTGTCTACATCAAGATGTCGACGGAGGAAATTTGCAATGACATAATTCACCGTCATGCCACCGAACTGAAATTTAAACACTCTGATGGACATATGGGTGCTGTGACGGTCGCCCATGCTGGATTCGGTCTCCGGACATTGCGGGTGTTTGAGCTCCCGTTCGAGGTGCCTCAGGACGTGGTCATTGCCGCTTTCCAACCATATGGCACCGTCTTGGGTCACGTCGTGGAGAAGTGGCAAACATTTACGACCTACCCCGTATTAAATGGCGTCCGGCAAATAAAAATTGAGCTGACGAAACATGTCCCATCGTACCTGCTGATTGGCGGTGTGAGGGCCATCGTCATGTATGATGGACAGCCACGAACGTGCGCAGGATGTGGCCAGGAGGGACATGTACGTTCCGAATGCTTACACCGCCGTTTAATACAGACGCCGTTACGTGACGAGACCCAGGCTTCGACGGTCACGTCCTTACCCATCACCTACGCCAAGGTTTCACAGGACCCCGTCGTACCAATCTCGATTGCGCCAGCAGCATCGTCAACGCCACTCGCCGCAGCACAACGCGCCGAGGACACAAGCACGGCGTCGCCTCCAGTGTTCGCTTCAGGGCCGTCCGGTTTGCAGACCGAAACCGATGTTCCTGTTGGAACCATGGACGTCGACCTCGGTGTCGTGCCGACGTCTGCCTTTGTCCAGACGGGTTCGGCGTCAGACGACGGGCGACCACATTCTGATTCAGAAGGCCACATCAGAAAACAGCGGTCGCCTCGCAAACACAGGAAACGACGACGAACGCCTTCCGATGACGCCCTTTCTCAGACGGCCCCACGAGATGTCGACCTGATGTCTGACGGTGATCTCCCACATTGCGTCCAGTCACGCGATGTGGCAGCAACAGGCGCCCGTCCTGTGACGCCTACTCTCCCAGCCAGGGACGTGTCCTCGCCGTTGTCAACGAATGATGACGGCGGTCCCCCTGCCACTCATGTTGCGGAATCCACAACACCCGTTCCGGAAGTACGTGACCGTCACATGTCCACGTCGTCAGCTTCCTGGGCCGATGACGTTGAAGAAGAAGTGGAACAGACTGCCAGCGTGTCTTCACAGGAGTCCACCTCGGCGACACTGGGGCTGGCGCCCCGCCAGCAATTATCACCACGGCGGGACCACCGGCGGGTCTCCACCTGCCGGCTACATCTACCGCACGTTCTGCAAATGCTGAGGGTGGCCGTACACAGCAATATCGTATCGCCACGATGAATCTTGCCACCATTCGTGCCCCCCATAAACTGGCCATGTTCAGAGACACTATTTACTCTGCGGATGTGGATATAGCACTCTTACAAGAGGTGTTTGTGGCTGACTTCCTAGTTCCCACCGGATACAACGCCCATGTTTCCCCTGCATCCGATACCGGTAGCAGCGTCGCCATCTTGCTACGCGACGGACTCCCTGCCGAGGACGTCATCTACCTCCCCACTGCGCGAGGTATGGCCCTCACACTGTTCAGCGTGCGTATTATTAATATCTACGCTCCGTCCGGCACTGGCCGCCGTCATGACCGACAAAATTTTTTTGCCGAAAGCGTCACACCCCTCTTCACCGGTCCGCAGGACGATTTGGTACTCGGTGGGGATTTTAACTCGACACAAGAGCCCGCGGACCAACTCCCGCGACATTCCCCTTGTGCATCTCTCTCAGTGGTCATCGACCGTCTCCGACTTGTTGACACATGGAAGAAGCTCCACGGAATTCAAGCGGGCTATACATTCTACACCTCTCACTCGTCAAGCCGCATAGATCGCATCTACGTTACCCGCTCCCTTGCTGATGGCACACGCCATGCGGAAGTCTGGCCCTTGGCATTTTCAGACCATGATGCGTACCTCTGTGACGTCACGCTCGCCCGACAGCAAGTGTGGCATAGTCGTGGTCTGTGGAAACTCAATGTCGCTCACCTGACCTCCTCAGACTGTCGCCGTATGGTCGAAGAAGCGTGGGCACGCTGCCACCATCGTCGAGAAGCCTATGACTCCACCTTATCATGGTGGCTCTCCTGTGCAAACCCGACCCTCAGGAAGGCTCTGATGAGTTATGGGAAGGAATTAAAGGCGTGGCAAACTAATACCCTGCACTTCTACTACACCATTCTACGTGACTGTATGACGATGCCTTTCTCGCCAGCCCGGCAGTCGATGGTCCATCGCACGAAGGCGCAGATCTCCTTGATCATGCGGCGTAACTTGGAAGGCACTGTAGTCCGTTCTCGAGCTTCTAATCGAATCCCTCAAGAACGTCCGTCGATGTACCACCTCCTTCAGGAAAGACAACGACGACGACGAGCTCTGATCCAAGTCCTCACTGATGTGGAAGGGCGTCGGCACGACACCCAACAAAGCATCGGTCGTGCTCTCCATGCTCATTTTGCCGGGCTCTACGCAGCCGTACCGCATTCTGCAGCACTGGTCACAGAAGTCGCTCAGCTTACTACGAACACTCTTCCGGATGATGCAGTGCATGACTTCCAAGACGACGTAACCACAGATGAAGTGGTAGACGCTATCAAGGCTGGTTCCGATCTCCTGGACCTGACGGTATACCCATCGAATTTTATAAAAGTTTTCACTATTTGTTGGCTTCCACGTGGACGGCAATTGCACAAGTGCTGATGTCTCCGATGACAGTGGTCCCGAACGCCTTTCTAGAAGGAATTATTATCCCCGTACATAAACCGCGTGGGTTATCGAGGGCCCAGGACTATCGACCAATTACTTTGCTCAACAACGACATGAAAATATTCACACGGCTACTGGCATCGCGACTCAAGAAGGTCGCACGTCACGTCACATCCTGCGACCAGACTTCCCTAGGAGGCGACAACAACATCCGTACGGCCCTTTGCCGTTACAGAGACATGATAGCATTAGCGCATCATCAGCGTCTCCCTGGCGCCTTGGCTTCACTGGACTTAAGCCAGGCTTTCGACCGTGTTGACCACTTCTATTTACGGACACTTCTTCAGCATATGGGATTTCCTGGCAGTATTGTCACAGTGGTTATGCGCCTGTTGAGTAGTGCAACCTCTAAAATCATGTACAATGGTCGTCTTACACCGTCCTTGGTCATCGCACGTTCTGTACGACAAGGATGCCCTCTTTCCACGATTTTGTATGCTTTCACCTAGGAACCCCTGCTCCAGGGCATGCGCCAACGTTTGGAAGGCATGGCTGTGCAAGGCCACCGTTTTTGTTGTACAGCCTACGCAGACGACGTAGTACTATATCTGCGCAGTGAAGATGAAGTACGAGCAGCACTGACATGGGTGGCGACTTACGGAGAAGCGACGGGGAGCTGCCTCAACGTGTCAAAATCCAAGGTCCTGCTCATTGGTGAGGGCTTGCCGGAGAGATGCGCTGCCCCCCTTAGTGTCGCCGCCACCATACAGTGTCTTG
This sequence comes from Schistocerca serialis cubense, assembly GCF_023864345.2. Taxonomy (NCBI): domain Eukaryota; kingdom Metazoa; phylum Arthropoda; class Insecta; order Orthoptera; family Acrididae; genus Schistocerca; species Schistocerca serialis. The sequence goes on from NC_064644.1 coordinate 72,055,772, forward strand.
GACTTGATTTCACAGCAGACCTGCGCCGCTCAGCGACTATCAATGGTAGACGCTTGCTACAGATAATCAGAGCAAATCTCGCAGATCACCGGCTACGAGCTCTCGACGTTATCCAACGCGCGCAATACGTGAACACGTATCATGCTTCCCGTATACCACACGTGGCTCAAGTACTACCAGTCCCAAATCTCCTGGCGCGACGACTGTTGATGGCTTTCGGCTCCTTCGTCAGCTCGGGGATGTTATTCAAGTTGCAGTATGAATCCCTTGCACTGCCACGAGATCGTGGCGGGGTGGGACTCATCTACGTGCCGACTCGTGTCAAGGCACTATACGTCAGCTCCCAACTAAAACTTTGGCATCGTTGCCCGCAGAGCCTTACTAGCCTCCTGCTTCACAACTTTGCACCGGCCTCCTTGTCCGCCCCAGTACTGGTATCGACCATTCCAACCCCCTTTTATTACATCCAACGATTTTTCCTGGAGTTCAGTTATATCTACCGGTCCTTACCACTTACACATTTGTACCTCACGAAAACAGTCTCCGAATTGTTCCAACAGTGCCGCCCGTCCAACCCCCTCGAACGTAAATATCCACAGTACGTGTGGCGCAACATATGGAAGGCGATCCATGCGCGTTTTCTCGAATCAGACTTTCAATCAGCGTGGTACATCACCGTGAATGGCAAACAAGTTAACCGAGATCGTCTGCACCGCATCCATCTCGCCGATTGATCCCTCTGCACCCACTGTGGAGTGGATGACACGGATGTCCACCGGTATCACTGTGGCACAGCGCTAGACGTCTGGACACTTGCGCGGCGAATTTTGGCGTTTCTTACTCGCCAGGCACCGGCTCAGATCGACGTCCACATGCTTTTGTATCCCGATAAGACTTTCTACCCCTCCGCCAAAACTAACTCTGTGAATTGGATCTGTGGCCACACGATCCGCTATCTTTTTGCTTCTGGCGACAAGTCTACGCTAGGATATAGGACTTATCTCAACGAACGACACTCCGTCCTGATACGCAACTCACGCTATAAACAATATTTTTCCAATTTCTTACGGAGCACTTTCGATGACCCACCTAGTAGCTGGAACGTCCAAGCCCTGAGAAGCTGAAAACTGTATAAACCGAACCGAACTGAATAGATCTGGTACCCAGAACCCACGCCTATGCCATGAGAAGACGCGTTTGGACGAGCTGGCATGCTGTAGGCGGATACACTTCAGGAGCTCCTGTAAGAACTGGACTTTAACTACAAGTCGCACGACGACTTAAAAAGCTTTTCCTTCTTTATTCCTCATAATTTGTTCTTAAAGGAAAAAGAAATTTGATTTTGACTTTGAGAAACTTTTTTTTGTTCCAAAAGATTGCTTCTTCGCCAACAAGACGAAGGAGACTCATTTTTGTTTACTGGACGGAGAAACCAGTAGAATTGGAGTCTTTGTTTTCTTTTTGAAAAAAAATTTCCTTATTTATTCCTCACAATTTGTTCTTAAAGGAAAAAGAAATTTGAGTTTGGCTTTGAAAAAAAAAAGCGGTTCTGGCGCAAAAAAAAAAATAAATAAATAAAAATAAAAAAAAGAAAAAAAAATTAAAAAAAGGTAACTGGTTGGGAATCGGAGAACCCGGGTTCGAATCTCGAAGAAACTGAGCTGATGTTATTCTTTTCGTTTGTTTTTTTCCGTATCTCAATTGATAGAGATAGGAGGGCTAATAAGGTAAGTAAATCAATAAGGAATGATAATAATAAGGTAGGTAAACTAATTTCCCAAACGCCGTGAGTTACTAAAGTATTAAACTTTTAAACCTTGTCACATGAAAACAACTCCGAGTAAGAATGCTGCGAATTCCTCACGAGGGATCACAGATAGCCAACGGCGCGACGCTTGTTTACAGCGAGGCACGGGACAGAATCCACGCGGGGAGAGTTATGTTGTCCCGGTTGCCTCTTCGTCATATCATAGTTGTGAATCTGGAATAGTGAAGGTGTCCAGCAGGAGCCTTATGGAAGTCAGTCGGAAAGAGCTGTTTTCCGTCATTAGGCTGCCGTGAACCTCGCGGATACATGTAGTGATTTTTCCATCGTTAATGCACCGAATGAAATACGTTTTGTGAATGAATACAGTGTTCTTCCGTAAGTAACATATGACGAGTACTGTATGTAGTTTGTAGTAATTAGCTCGTCTGTTTATGACGTAGCACCTAGTTATTGTTTGTTGTGTCATATCTTTCAGGTGCATAATCTGAATGATGGAGGATGTACACCCTTCGTCTAGCGCTGTAATATATAGTTGGGAGCCTGTCACAGACGATGGCAAGCGGGAAGTTACCGACGCTGTGTTTGGTTTGTAAAAGTGTTGCAAGACAGATGCATTATCAATGTACTACCGGAAGCAGGCAGTTCTGTTTCTCGACGTTCCAGATTGATAGGAGCGGCAGTTGTAAAAGATTCTTACCTCGATTTCTGGAAACGTATGCGTTTTCGGACCCCATACCTAATGATGAAAAATGCTCTATTTACAATTACCTATCGATCCCGCCAATTTTGAGTCGATTGCTCGTCATAACTTTTAGGGCGATTTTCTCAAAAACGCGGGGGTGTTGACGCAAAATATCTTAGATTCCTTCGTTTTTGGTTGTACACAAGCGACCTGCCAAATTTGAGCCTAATCGGTTGGCCGCGTATGAGGTCTTCCCCTTGTGAGAGACGGAATCATACTCAGGGGAAATTGTAAAGTGCCACTAGCCAGTTTATAAAACTGAGAAAATGAGCTATATTTTATGATACTTTTTAATCTGAAGAGAGAGATATTTTGAAATTTGTAGATTTTATGAATTTGTTCTTTTGATAAATTGTGTATAAAATCTATTAAGTTATGATTGATCAAAAGTAAAAGGCATGGTTTAATACTAACATTGGATTGGTTACAATGTGTATGTGCGAATCAGAGGACGGCACGTTCGCAAGGTATTTTGAGAGCTGTGATAATTGTTTTGTGAAGGATAAATTCAGTTCGGAGCTCAGCCGTAATCAATTTCTAATGTGGATATAAGAACCTCTGAATAGACGTGAAAATTTTACGGAAATTTGTCCGTGAAGTGCTGCAAATTGAACGTGAACTTATGAAAAAGGCAAACAAGTGAAATTCAGATTTTAATATGTAAATTGTGACTTTTGAATAACCATATTCCGCATGGCGTGCTATACAAGACGTGACCGCAGACTGAACATTCGTAGTGCTCAAACTGTGTAATATTTGTCCAAACATTCTTTCACAAACAGTCCGCTTGTTATTCCTTTTGGTAATGGGTTTTGTTAATTTCCATAAGCTGGCTGTTACAAGTGAGTGTGATGGCGTGTGAATGACGAAATTGTAACTTAAGATTGGCGTGGGCTAGGCGATTTTTTGTATCAAATTAGTCACAAAACAGGATTATTGTAAATGATGAACCCATTTTCCGAAATTCGTATGTATTCAAGTAGAAAACCAAAATGAACGAACTTTATACCAATGAAAAGAAGAAGTTCCAAAGTTTTTAACGGGTGGCGGCGGGTGGGCTGTGGTCGTTTCATAAGCGTCCCGTAGAGTTCTCTCTGCAGGAGCGCTGTCATGCCGTTTCACTGTCAGCTGTGGATGAGTTGGCGACTGGGAACACACGGTTTCCTACGTTCTAGATTTTGCGAAAAGTGAGTCGCAAATTGTTGTGCAGCGGACATTTCGTACCAAATTCGGCATTCAACCACCAACTCCCAAAAGCATTAACCGTTGGTTTAAGCGATATAAACAGACTGGGAGTGTGTGCAAGGGAATATACACAGGCCGACCGCGTATGTCAGAGGATGATGTCAGACGAATTCAAGAAAGTTTTGTCCCAGTAGGTATACTAATAGAGCCACTCTAGAACTTTGAATACCTTAACCAAATGTATGGAAAGTTCCGAGACGGCATTTGCTGTACAAGCCCTACCGATTAAGACTTATTCAGGTTCTCAACCCCAATGAAAAAGAGAAGTGTCTCGCATTTTGTGGTTATGTGCCAGCAAAGATGAAGGATGACGCATTTGCACAGAATGTAATTTTCAGCGAAGAAGCGACATTCCACTTTAGTGGAAAAGTCAACAGACACAATGTTCGCATATGGAGTTTGGGAAATCCACATTCACCATTGCAACACAAAAGAGACTCACCGAAGACCAACGTGTTCTGTGCCGTATCCCGTACAAAGGTTATGGACCATTTTTCTTTGTGGAAAGAGCTGTAACGGGAATCACGTACCTGGACATGTCGGAACAGTGGCTGTTCCTTCAAGTTATGGAAGATTCCCAGGACTGCATTTTGCAACAGGATGGAGCTCCGCCCCATTGATGTTCGAGGCTTTTTGAATGACTCCCTTCCTCAGCGCTGGATCGGTCGCAGGGGACTTGAGGACCTGGCTCTGCACTTCTGACCACCGAGATTTCCTGATATCCCACCCTGCAACTATTTCTTATGGGGTTCTGTGGATGAAGCTGTTTACGTCCCGCCTCTGCCAACCAAACTGAACGATCTGTGGAACAGGATCACTGCTGCCGTGCACTCAGAAACAGCAGATATGCTTTCGAGTTTGTGGCACGAGTTTGGCAACCGTGCCCGTGTTTACCATGCAGCCAACGGGGCCACATTGAAAATTTATAATACTTACCACATTTATCATTATTAAATAATTAATAAAAAACTAATTAATTACAAATTATTACAAATGATTAAATTTATTAAACTGATATCAAAAATGATGAAAAAATTTGAAACTTCCTCGATTCATTGGTATAAAGCTTGTCCATTTTGGATTTGCACTTGCATAAATACAACGTTTCGAAAATGTGTCCATCATTTAGAATAACCGTCTATATTGAAGTTTTTACTCGCAAGCTACCTTTCATTTGCTCGAAGAGTCTACGGGTATACTGCCGGTTCATGGAGTCCAACGGGCACAATATCTCGGCGATCAGACATGTCGCCATCGTCAGGTGTGCTGACGAACTGAGCTCCTGAGGGCGGGCGGCCGATTTAAATCCCCTCCCCCCGCGGCCCGCTCTCTTCGCCGTCCGCGCCCGCGCGCCGGCGGTCGCGAAGACGTGGGCGTCGGAATCTGTCGTAGCGTCGATGTGCTTGCTACGTCCGCCCTGGTCGCCAGTTCGTACTTCTTGCTGAGAGTCTTCTTAATTACATTCAGTGCCGGGTCCCAAGCCTTGCTGAGATTGTAGCCGCAATCTGCTGGTGTGAATTTCGATATCCTCCCTTATAACGCTGTCCCAATATTTAGAGGTCTGAGCCAGTATCTTGGTACGCTCATAATCCATCTCGTATTTCTCGGACAAACAGTGCTCTGCTACCGCCGAGTTATTTGGATATTTCAGTCGAGTGTGCTTTTGATGTTCTCGGCAACGATTTCCGATGGTGCGTACTGTTTGTCCGATATAAGTCTTCGCACACTCACAAGGAATTTGGTATATGCCGGCCTTCCTCAAACCGAGGTCATGTTTCACACTTCCCAGTAATGCCCGTGTTTTATTGGGAGGGCAAAAGACGGTTTTAACTCGGCGTTTCTTTAATATACGGCCGATTTTCCCCGATAGTGCGCCATTGTACGGAATAAAGGCAGTGGCTACCTCTTCTTCCGTGACTTCATCCGTCCCCTCAGGTTGTGCTGTGGTGGTGGGACGGAGAGCGCTCTAATCTGCCATTAAGAGTACCCGTTTTTTCGGAACACTGTTTTGAGCTGTTCCAATTCCTGGGGCAGATTCTCTGCGTCTGAGATGCTGCGCGCCCTGTGTACTAGTGTCTTTAGTGCTCCATTCCTCTGAGAAGGGTGGTGGCAGCTCTTGCATGCAGGTACAGGTCAGTGTGGGTTTTCTTCCTGTACACACCGTGGCTCAGGGTACCATCAGCTCTTCTCTTGACCACGACGTCCAGGAATGGTAATCTTCCTTCTGCTTCGGTCTCCATATTGAATTTGATGTTTGGATCTATGGAGTTTAGGTGTGTAAGGAAATCCAGGAGCTTGCCCCTACATGGGGCCAGTTGACGAGCGTGTCATCGACGTTTAATCGACCTTTCAATTAATGGCTCAGCTAACCAGATACCGAAAAATATTTGTTGCACCCGCTGGATTCGTATAACAGCTTTTGCAGCAGAGGAACATACTTCGTCTTTAATAGGGAAGGTGTGTGGACCGGATTGTAGAAGAAGAAATCCACCAGAAGGTAAGTGAACACTTTTGTAGGACGGAACACAAATAACCGCGCGGTTGCAAATCATTTTACAGTTTAGCGGCAGTTCACTGATGCACATTAACAAAGGCAGTACACATAGGATATCCTATACGAAACTCGTATCATAAGCACATAACAAATACGTTCAGTCATCCCACAGATTTAGTGTCAGTTCACTGATGCACATTAACAAGGGTAGTAGTAGAGGTCCTAGCTCGATTTTAGTAGTACCTTCCTCGGATGAGATCTGGAAGTCCTCTGGTGTAAGAGGGCCGACCTCAGCAGCGAGAGCTGCAGCCGACACGTGGGGCGACCGCAGCTGCTAAGTGCGGCGGAGAGGGAGGCGGAGGGGTGCCTCGGCGAGGCAGGCGACTGGAGCGTGGAGTGTGGAGGCCGGCCGGACTGAGAAATTACCCGGCCGCGAGCTCTCGTGTTTGTTGAAATTAGCTGCGCCCCGCTTGGCCGCGCCGGGACGAGATATATTGTAACAGGCGGGTGACGTCAGCAGCGCCGCACCTGGCCGCCAGGCGCTGCCCGCGAGGCTCGAACGCAGGCCGCTGCAGCGAGACGGAGCGGTCGCAGGCACTCCTCGTTCCTAGCACGGCACTTACTGGGCACTGCGCCACCGTCTACCTACGGAGAACTGCCTCACACCGACGATTCTTTGTCCCTATCACTGGCTTCTTTTCAGATACGAGTTGTTGTTGTTGTGGTCTTCAATCCAGAAACTGGTTTGATGCAGCTCTCCATACTGCCCTATCCTGTGCTAGCTTCTTCATCTCCCAGTACATCTACATCTACATCTACATTTATACTCCGCAAGCCACCCAACGGTGTGTGACAGAAGGCACTTTACGTGCGACTGTCATTACCTCCCTTTCCGGTTCCAGTCGCGTATGGTTCGCGGGAAGAACGACTGCCGGAAAGCCTCCGTGCGCGCTCGAATCTCTCTCATTTTACATTCGTGATCTCGTCGGGAGGTATAAGTAGGGGGAAGCAATATATTCGATACCTCATCCAGAAACGCACCCTCTCGAAACCCGGACAGCAAACTACACCGCGATGCAGAGCGCTTCTCTTGCAGAGTCTGCCACTTGAGTTTGCTAAACATCTCCGTAACGCTATCACGCTTACCAAATAAGATGAGCAATACTCAAGTATAGGTTGAACGAGTGTTTTGTATGCCACCTCCCTTGTTGATGGACTACATTTTCTAAGGACTCTCCCAATGAATCTCAACCTGGTACCCGACTTACCAACAATTAATTTTATATGATCATTCCACTTCAAATCGTTCCGCAAGCATACTCACAGATATTTTGCAGAAGTAACTGCTACCAGTGTTTGTTCCGCTATCATATAATCATACAATAAAGGATCCTTCTTTCTATGTATTCGCAATAAGTTACATTTGTCTATGTTAAGGGTCAGTTGCCACTCCCTGCACCAAGTGCCTATCCGCTGCAGATCTTCCTGCATTTCGCTGCATTTTTTTAATGCTGCAACTTGTCTGTATACTACAGCATCATCCGCGAAAAGCCGCATGGAACTTCCGACACTATCTACTGGGTCATTTATATATATTGTGAAAAGTAATGGTCCCATAACACTCCCCTGTGGTACGCCAGACGTTACTTTAACGTCTGTAGACGTCTCTCCATTGAGAACAACATGCTGTGTTCTGTTTGCTAAAAACAACCACTGCAGTACCTACTGGAACCTACATCCTTCTGAATCTGCTTAGTGTATTCATCTCTTGGTCTCCCTCTACGATTTTTACCCTCCGCGCTGCCCTCCAATTGGTGACCCCTTGATGCCTCAAAATATGTCCTACCAACCGATCCCTTCTTCTAGTCAAGCTGTGCCACAAACTCCTCTTCTCCCCAATTCTATTCAATACCTCCTCATTAGTTATGTGATCTACCCATCTAACCTTCAGCATTCTTCCGTAGCACCACATTTCGAAAGCTTCTATTCTTTTTTTGTCCAATCTATTTATCGTCCATATTTCACTTCCATACATGGCTACATTCCATACAAATACTTTCAGAAACGACTCCCTGGCACTTAAATCTATACCCGATGTTAACAAATTTCTGTTCTTCAGAAACGCTTCCCTTGACATTGCCAGTCTACATTTTATATCGTCTCTACTTCGACCATCATCAGTTATTTTGCTCCCCAAATGGAAAACTCCTTTACTACTTTAAGTGTCTCATTTCCTAATGTAAATCCCTCATCACCACCCGACTTAATTCGACTACATTCCATTATCCTCTTTTTGCTTTTGCTGATGTTCACCTTATATCCTCTTTTCAAGACACTGTCCATTCCGTTCAGCTGCTCTCTGAGAGAGTTACAATGTCATCGGCGAACCTCAAAGTTTTAATGTCTTCTCCATGGATTTCAATTCCTACTCCGAATTTTTCTTTTGTTTCCTTTACTGCTTGCTGAATATACAGATATTGAATAACATCGGGGATAGGCTACAACCCTGTCTCACTCCCTTGGCAACCACAGCCTCCCTTTCATACCCCCCGACTCTTGAGATACGAGTACGCTGTTCGTTTCATGCACAGCGACTGCTAGGAGTTGTGCGACACAAACGAAACTCGGTAAGCGTGTTCCAGCATCTGAAAGATGACGTCTATTCAACTTCCGCGCGAGTCGCGTAAGAGTGGTGCTAGTAGTGCCACTAACAGGATGCAAGTCAGGATTGCTTCACACACACACTGTAACTATCGTGAGCGTTAGCTTCCTTTGAGACTGGACTTCGTGAGTTGATGTTAGTCAAGAATGACTTTAAGGCGACAAGGGAGCCGTTGCCAGCACCTCACTGTATGTGAACGAGGTCTTGTAATAGGGCTACGAGAAGCTGGATGTTCCTTCTTCTGCAATACTGCAGAAAAACTTGGCAGGAACGTAGCCTCTATACATGGCTGCTGGCAGAGGTGGTCACGAGAACGTACTGTCGCAAGAAGACAGGGCTCCGGAGTGGCACTACAGAGAGGGATGTGCATCGTGTTCGGCGTATGGCTCTGCTGCATCGTACTGCATCTGCAGCAGCAATTTGAGCAGCAGCTGGTACTACAGTGACACAACGAAATATTACAAATTGGTTAGTTCAAGGACAGCTCCGATCCAGACGCCCTGTAGCGTGTACTCTTCTGACCCCAGACCACTGCCGTCTGCAATTTCAGTGGTGTCAAACAAGAGTTCATTGGAAGGCAGGGTAAAGGTCTAGTGTGTTTTCTGATTGGTTGCAGTGATGGCCGTGTGTTGGCTAGAAAGAGGCCAGTTGAGGGCCTGCAGCCAACCAGTGTGCGTACTAGACATTCTGCACCTACACCTGGAGTTACGGTTTGGGATGCGATTTCGTATGACAGCAGGAGTACTCTGGTGGTTATCCCGTACAAGCTGACTGCAAATTTGTACGTCAATCAGGTCATCCGACCTTTTGTGCTGCCATTCCTGAACAGTATTCCAGGGGTGTTTTCCAACAGGATAACGCTCGTTCACATACCGCTGCTGTAACCAGACGTGCTCTAGAGAGTGTCGACATGCTACATTGGCCTGCTCGATGACCAAATCTGTCTCCAATCGAGCACGTATTAGACATCAAAGGACAACAACTCCAGCGTCATCCATAAACAGCATTAACCGTCCCCGTATTGGTCGACCAAGTGCGACGGGCATAGAACTGCATCCCACAAACTGACTTCCGGCACCTATACAACGCATGGACGTTTGTATGCCTGCATTCAACTTTCTGGAGGTTACACCGGTTATTAATGTACCAGTATTCCCATTTGCGAAGGCTTAGTCCTCGCTAACATTAACCTGTGATCTTGCAATGTCAATGACTTAAACGCGTTACCTGGATAAATATAGTGCTGAAATTTCATTACTCTGTGTAAATTATTTTTTGGTATTACGTTTTATTTACATCAGTGTATAACGGAACATACCTTGAGTGATGTGCTTTTTAACTCACAAGTTCATTTTTATCAATTGAAGCTGCACTGCCCTCTTTTGCATTATTACTCTCCTGATAGAGACAGCGATCTGCTGCTGTGAGTCTCAAACGAAATCCTGGAAGGGATCGTCAGGCGAAATTAGTCAAAAAAAAAATTCAAATGTGTGTGAAATCTTATGGGACTTAACTGCTAAGGTCATCAGTCCCTAAGCTTAGACACTAATTTATCCTAAGGACGAACACACACGCACACCCATGCCCGAGGGAGGACTCGAACCTTCCCCGGGACCAGCCGCACAGTTGATGACTTCAGCTCCCTAGACCGCTCGGCTAATCCCGCGCGGTGAAATTAGTCGAGGTGGCGTGAAGCAAAATATTAGCGTTTTCCTTTATACAATACATTCTACCGTAGAGGAATAACGAAAAATTACAGAAACTCGTAACCACTGACAGTGGGAGTACGGTAGTCAGACGTGTTGTGACTTCCCTGGAGAAAGCAAAACTACTCTGTAAAAATGAACACGGATTCTGCGAACAGAGAACATGCGCATCTCATCTCGTTCCGTTCGTCCAACAGGTCTAGAGCATCGTAGATAATCAGGTTGACGCCATGTTCCGGTTACTTCAAGAAGGCGTTTGATACAGTTCAGCGCTGTCGTTTGCTGAACAAAATACGACCCTACCGAGAGACGGAATATCATCTGTGCTAAGTTTCATTATTTCATGACAGACAGTTTTGAACACGTCGCTCTTAACAGAATAAAATCGGTAAATATAATGGTAATTTTGGATACACAGAAAGGCAATGTGACTGGGTGGTAAATGGTGTAGTGCATACCGCCGGCAGTCCCATGAAGCTCCTCACAGATGATGAAATTGTCTATGGGAAGGCAGCCATGTCATGACCATAAGAACAAATTGTAGGAAAAGCACATTCCAGGCTAATATTAATTCGGAAAATCTTAAGGAAATGTAATCACGCACTAAAGTTGGCTTTCAACATACTCGTTCGTCCGATTCTTCAGCACTGCTTATCAGTGTAGGACCTTTACCAGTTAGCTGCTGCTCCCTTGTAACTTCGTGTAAGTCTACAAATGAGAGAATACATTAACTTAATTGTTAATCTAACTTGTATCCCCTGTATCCCACATGGGTTATCCATCATTGTAATATATTCATCGTCTCAATCAGAGTTGCCTTGGAAATGTTTTCCCACATCATGTATTCGGACATTTTATAAATGTTCCCCGGGAGATGTAGATTTTAGATAAACTGCTAATCCAATTTTATTCGTAGTGAATGTCTCTGAGAGGTGCATTTTGTCACCATGCAATTTAATATTAGAATCTTGTCAAAATTTGGAAAGCATCACAGACGGGTGATATAGCACGCATGGTGGTTAAGAGTGAGGCGGAAGTTACACTAAGTTTTTGCTACCTGGTTTCGATGCAAGACAAGCATCGAAGTCAATGACACGTTGCAGCGTGCATTACTATTTTCCACAATCCTAGGCGATCATCTGAGATTAAATGTATCTTCTAAATTAGGTCAGATTTTAATAATAAGTAAGTATTAACCTTCCACCTGGATTAAATATGCACAATCCTTTGGCGATTCATCAGGTTTACACCCCACAGTTGATAGCAATGTAGAGTTCAGGGAAGACCGATAAATGCAGCCTTCGTTAAAACCATCCCATATTTAAGGGCGAAAATGCGGCTACCGCTGTGATGGGTGTCGTATGAGATGCAAAACATACGGCGACTGCAGCTAAGACTATTCAAAAACTTCGTTTCTTGTGGTGATCTCAAAAATTTAGGCTCTCAGTTAATAAGAGCACAGTCGTTGTCCAACAACCCAGTATATCAGACACAAATTGAGGCACTATTTTCTCATTTACGTCTTCTTTCACGTTATTAAATATCTCGTAGATAACAGTCAATTTAAGAACATTGAACGTACAAGAAATCTCAGTTGCTTAGCTGTTTAGACAAGGACAAAAAAGAATCACATTCAGATTTTACGTCACTTAACAACAGTGTTTTTAAGGTCTAGTGGAGCACATATCGTATCTCGCAAGTATCCTTCATAGGGTCTAGTGAGCACATATCGTATCTCGCAAGTATCCTTCATAAGATTGTAGTATCTGGTAGCGGGACCCACGGCGGACGGTCGTGTAACTGTTGTAAGTCAGCAAGTGAAACATTGTTTGCCGCGCAGGATTTGCCGAGCGGTCAGCGGGCACGGTAGCTCAGCGTGTTCGGTCAGAGGGTTAGCAGCCCTCTGTAATAAAAAAACTGAGCTAATCGATCAACAACGAACTTCAACGGATGTCTTACGACGTCCGCCCCGAGCAGATGCAACGAACAAAAGCGAACAAAATGAGATTAAAAAAAAAAAAAAAAAAAAAGCGGTCTAGGGCGTTGCAGTCGTGGACTGTGCGGCTGGTCCCGGCGGAGGTTCGAGTCCTCCCTCGGGTATGGGTGGGTGTGTTTGTCTGTAGGATACTTTAGCTTAAGTAGTGTGTAAGCTTAGGGACTGATGACCTTAGCAGTTAAGTCCCATAAGATTTCACACACTTTTTTTTTTGAAACATTGTTTACTACTGCACAGTCGCGATATGATCAAAAGTGCAGTCGCATACGTGCGCTGAAAATTATTGGAATGTAATCTGCCCACAACTGATGATTTGTAAGGATAACAAATATCTTGTGTAACATTTTAAGTGTAGAGTAAACTGCAATGTGATTAAAACTACACTAGTAAATAAATGTCACCTGTTGAAAAAGTTAAAACAGCTCTTTACCGAGAGCCAAACAGATAAGAATTTTTTCCAGTTACTACTATTACAGTGCCACATACGCCTCGTATGTAGGAGCCTGAGAACGAGCACGTCCACTGGAGAGAAAAGGACATCTCTGGAGACGCAAGGTCAGAAAAACCGTAAGAAGTGACGGATCTGCACAGCTCGAACGACAGCAGAGTATATACGTTTGCTCTGTTACAACCAGAGGATGCGGTACCTCTTGTTAACGCAAGCAGGCTGCTTTGTGTGAATATTAACAACAGCTAGGAAAAGCGTAAATGTCTCATGGCACTGTGGAGCGGAATGTCCTGAAGTAAATCAGCCACTACAGTTGGAAAAGTTTCCTTTATTCGCGCCGATTGGGCACCCACCAATTGATTATTAAAAACGAGGGAAAAATTAAGATGGTGATTTTAATGCTTCAGGCGTTGTATATGGTCTCCCACTACTTGAGTGCAACGCACAGAACGTTTATGTTTCAAATGGCTCTGAGCACTATGGGACTTAACATCTGAAGTTATGAGTCCCCTAGAGCTTAGTACTATTTAAACCTAACTAACCTAAGGACACCACACACATCGATGTCCGAGGCAGGATTCGAACCTGCGACCGTAGCGGTCACGCGGTTCCAGACTGAAGCGCCTAGAACCGCTCGGACACACAGGCCGGCAGAGAACGTTTATGCAACCATATGAATATCTCATAAATGTTCTTCTTTAGGATGTTGTTCAATTCGCGTGTCACATTGGTTTGAACGTCGGTTAAGTCATCAAAGCGTTGCCCTTCACGTGAATTTCTGCATTTCGTCATTTTGTGATAAATTCGTATTGATAACACCAAGTCTAGTCAACCGTGGTGTTTTTTTCGTAAAATAATTGTTCCCGTTTTCCATTTCAATCAGATCGTGGCAGGCAGCTAGATGTCGTTATTCTTGTTCGGGGATCAAGGTGTGCGTAACGGACTTTGCACACATTATTCGCTTCTTTAAAACATTTTACAGAATGTCTGTAACATTCGGTTTAGAATGTTGCACCACCGCATTTTGTCAATCGCATTTTGCGACCCAACGACGATGGTATACTACAACCACATGTTAACTATCCCTTTTCATAACTGACTGCGTAACGTTGTTAGTTCAATTTGCCACCGTACTTCCTGCGCTAACGTCGCTTACATATCAGGAATAAAATCAGTTTCGGAACTTTTCTGACTCGTGGTGTATCTTCTGCGAAGCGTGATTGCTTAGTGTGGATTGTGGATCATAGGCAGAGTCATGTTCGTGTTATTGGTAGTAATAAAAGAAAAGAGAGAGGCAGAAACTCAGTGCCTACGCTTATCCTACCTCCTCTGCAGCTTTACCAGGAACTAGTCTTAACGTCCCTATCTTACGGGCGAATCACCAAAATTTTCAGAAACGCTTACATCAAAGGATAGTGCGTAGAGGTTTGAAATTCAAAATACTGGTGACTAGGAACTTTTTCTACCACTGACAGGCAAGTACTGACTGTGTATGTATCTTACAACACCAGGAATCGACCTCGCTACACCTAAGTTCACTGACACGGTAAAATTGCGCTTTAGCTATCTCGCCATGAATTTGAAATTCGCGGAGCATCTTTTATTCCTGCCCCGCCTGTCCAGCCGCGTCAGCTCTGCTCTCCCACGACTGCTTGGCGAGAGGATGTGGCTGTGTGACGGGCAGCGCCGTTCCGAGACGACTTGGGGCGGCGTGGGACGGAAGGAAGGAGCGACCCGTCAAGCTGTTAGTGTGGTGACACCTCCCGGAAGCGAGTTGCGCGAAGGTTGCGGCATCGCCGGCAATCAGTGTGACGCGTGACTGACACCAAAAATCTCCAGATGTCAGACAGTCACATCGGTACCAAACGTTGTATACCAATAGCCAAAATTCCACTCTAGTTTGTGTTATGCGCTGTCCGCCAGGAGAACCTGCGTAAACGGTAAGTAATAAGTAACACCTGACCTACGGAGAGTCTGTTGCGTAGGGCTTCATAAGGGGGGGGGGGAGGAGGGAGAGGGGAAATAAATAGAGCGTTAGTTTGTTACACCAAGGGTTCCGGGTTCGAACCCTGGTGATACCAGTTTTTATACGGCAGTACCGTTGAAACTATTATGAGACATGTTCCTGACATGTAAGAGGACTGATTGGAATTTATAGCAATGTTCTATTGACAGGCCACTATCGCTTCGTTTATTTGAAAGCAGGCCAGCCTTGGTGGCCGAGCGGTTCTAGGCGCTGCAGTCTGGAACCACGCGACCGCAACGGTCGCAGGTTCGAATCCTGTGTATGATGTCCTTAGGTTAGTTAGGTTTAAGTAGTTCTAAGTTCTAGGGGACTGATGACCTCAGAAGTTAAGTCCCATAGTGCTCAGAGCCATTTGAACCATTTTTTACAATCGGATCTGGCATGGTTAGTTTAAAGGGGTGGCCGGATGCCATTCCTGCCGCCACCCCATATCCCCCCAGATGGAATCAGTGTACCCCAGCTGTTGACGTCTAGCGTAAAGCATGAAAGAGTGCGAACATGTTTCAAATGGCTGTGAGTCTTGTAATTGAGGTGGGATGTGGAGTCCAGCCGTGTATTCACCTAGTGGGATGTGGAAAACCGCCTAAAAACCACATCCGAGCCCACGTCGTTAACCAGCCAGGCAGATTCGATCTGTGACCGGCGCGCCTATCCGAGTCCAGAAAGCAGCGCATTAGCGCTCTCGGCTAACCTACCGGGTTGCCGATTATTTATTCTCAGAAACTATAAACCTACTTTATAGGTTTTCCTACTTTCAAATAAACGAAGAGCGAATGGACTGCCAATAGAACATTGCTATAAACTCCGAACAGTCCTTTTACACGCCAGAAATGTATTGTCCCACGTAAGAGTTTTACACGCCCTCTGTTCCGTAGATCAAGTGCTACTTATCTATTTCATTTATCGTATGATAACACACTGCTTGGATCAAATACATAATTTTAAGAGGATACAGTGTAAGAAATGACAAGCAAAATAGAGGTACAGAATAAATGTCCGAAGTATTATGCTGAATTATGTACACATTACACAAGTTCCTGGATTTCTAAGTCCAATCTGTTGATCCAGTTGGGCCCTTCAGGTGATGCACGGTGGATGTTGTTCGGTTCTTTATTTACGTGACTATTACGGCACTCCAACCCCAGTTCTCGATACCAGTAATATCGAACAAATTTTTTGCGAAGTAACAGACATACTTTTGTGACAATATTCACATTTGGTTTTATTATTGTATAGGTACTCCGATGTATCGATATATTACAATGATATGGTTCTTATGTGTATTCATTTCTGTGAGACTGTCATAATCTTTGACTTGTAACCGTTTTGGCGCGAATGCGCACAGAGCAGTCTTTGTTTCACTTTGCAGAAGTTGTTAGTTCGCTATGTAAAAGAACAGTCAAATCTTGTGTTTGGCTAACGTGGAAATTAAATATATGAAGATTGATACAAAACTGTTTTCTTGATGATGTGACAATTAAGAAGAAGTATATGTGAAATTACAAAAAGTTTAATAAAAATGTGGATCGTGAACACCAAATCAAAAATTATTTCTACCATACCATTGTTCTGATCTGGGATTGTTTGATCATTAAGAATTTCCTGAAAAACGCATTTGTTAGGTCTTCAAATATTGCTAAAAGACAGATCTGGACCTTGTAGCAGTCAAAGTGGAATCACCTTAGAATCAACAAGATGAGCCATAACAACTGCGACGAAATCTACGTGGGAATCCATTCAAGATAAGTGCCAAAATTAATGACTTTTTTACAGTGACTTCATTATGTCCATTCTGACGATACCATCCACAGCCAATAACTTTGTTGTTGCCCGATAAAGCGAACATATGCTGCGTGAGCAACATTATTAATCTGATTTCTAACCTACTTTGCAAGTGGTGGTATTGTTAGAATGTCATTTATTGATCCCCCAATGGCTCGTTTCGGGCATTCACCAACAATGTGATTTATTGTTTGCAGGGAAGCTCCACAGTCACAATCTGGAGATGTTGCGCAGCCCCATTTGTGCTTTAGATATCCGCAGTTCCCTTGTCCTGTTTGGATGCGGTTGATGGTTCTCCACTGGCGCCTGGGGAGTGTGAAACCTGGAACCCGCATGGAAGGCTTCTCAACCAGATGACCCTTGAACACTGACGATTCTTCCCACTGACTTCTCCATACTTCGTTGGTGTTAAAGTCGGAGGCTTCAAGATGTTGTGCAGTTCACCAAGGTGGTTTTCTTGACTTCAGACGCTGATGTTCTGCTATTAATATATCGCTGAGTACGGGTAGCTGGGCGTTCTTCTGAATGTTCCTCCAGAATGCAGAGCAAGTGCTACTTATTACTTACGTTTATGCACGTTCTCGTGGACGACAGCATATAGCACAAATTTTATCAGAGCTTTAGTTGATACTCCATGTATAAACAACGTTTGGTACTGATCTGAATGCCTGACAGCAGCGGGTTTGGTTGTGAGCTGGGGGCGGCAAACGAGGATGCAGAAGTTAGTCGCGCTTGTAGCTGCGGACAGCAGAGCAGGTGTCGTGCCAGTAATAAGCAGGGCCTCCACCTGTAGCCGTGGTACGTGTAGCAGACAAGCCGCGGTAAGGCACTGGGCCAGGATGGGGGTGTTGGCCTCAATCAGTGCAGCAGGACGAAGGCATCGCACCGGCCTCGGTTGCAGCTGCGGTCTTACGGTATACGGGAGCAGTGAGTGAGTCTGTCCACAGTCAAGAACGCGATTATCTTCTCCAAAGCTGGTGCGCTGTTTAACACTACCGTGTGCTGTTGCTATACTATAACCTAAAAGCTGGAGGCAGTAGTTCGTATAAAGAAATAATTTTGTTAAAGCAATTATGGTACAAAGCAACAGAGCAGTGTTACCCTCTGAGAGGGATTTTGTTATGTTGACCGTGTTGTACCTAACGGAGGTGACTTATCGGAAGTGAAAGTCAGAATTACGTAAATATTTAAACACTAATAAACAATATTTTACCTATCTACACAGTTTAAAAAATAAAGAAAACGGTCGCCAGCGTAATTAGGCAAAAGAATGACTGACATTCTTGTTCAAGAAAGTAGGTATGAGTAACTTTTCCGGACAAACGCAACCTATACCTTGCCTCACGCGAGTGCAATGAACTCTGGAACCTGCATCAGTATGTTCACGTTAAGGTTGGAGCTAACAGATCACAACAAACTATTTGCATAAATATAACAGATAACTAAACACAGTATTATATTGAGGACTTAGTCAAACTGAATGGTCTCAATAATGTTACTATTTATATTCACTGCAGAACCGTAAATTGGACATAGGTTCAATACTACTTTTCAAACATATTCCCATTCGACATTAAATATGAATACTGTTCACAGCAAAATTAATTATTGTGCATGGATTAAGTCTCTCAATACTAAACACCTTTCTACTTCGAATGAAAATGAAATGGAATTCACTAACAGATTACTTCTCACTGTCTTCTGAATAAAGAAATTATTGTTTTCATAAATAGTGGTTTTTCTATTAATCGTTATCTAGCATGAGCACAATAGACAACCCTTTGATCCTGTTACACCATTAATATGCACTTTTAATACACAATCTTGTACAGACCTTCACTTGAATAACAATAGTAATTGAAACTTTCTATAATTAAGTAACTTTGTGTATTTGAACTACTTTCAATGGAGGGGACCCCTTAAATTTGACCACTGTAGCAGAGAAAATTAAACACACTTTCAATACACTAGGGAAACAAGCCCTTATCAAACATGAACATGTTACTTTCGACAGTAATAGCTCTCAATTTTCAACAGGCTGCACTGTGATCATTTAATTTGCAAAACTCTATAAGCCACAGTTTTGAGAACATTCACTTTAGAAGTTGGCAACAAAATATTAATAAACAGTTTTAATAGAAAGATTATTTTCTACAAGCGTCATTTACTATATTACTCAGTTACGCTACATAAACTTTAACTTTCTTTTTACTATGTTCAAGTGGCATTAATTAGTAAAATACTGGTCTTTCCTATTTTCACAATATGGACAATCGGTAAGCATTTTTGACATGGGAAGGACCATAAGTCGTTGTGTGACTAGGGACAAAAAATCAAGGTAGGTATAAAGGTTCGAGTATAAGTTACCTTATATTTGCGCACACTAAAACATCCAATGAGCTCATCCTTCGCATTACATATTTACAATTCCTTGGTTCCTTTTTCAGTGATTGCGCTACGTGGTGGCGAGTGCATGTCGGTGGGTGGATTAGCAGGCGGAATTGCTGGACCCTGTCATTTCATGGTGGCGATAATAGATACCAATTCCAGAATAGTTCCCGCACTTTATCCGTCCATCCGAGACATTGGAAAGTGGCACGAAAACCCTCTCTCGGAATCAGCACAATACACAACTTTTACATGAGCAGTTGTCAGTTTGGTAGCTTGTCTCCGACTGACTCTCAATTCCACCTTTTCTACCTAGGCCAACCACAATTTGCGCGCACTACTTCCTTCCGTTCCCGAACGGAACCACAACACCTTTTACATACAAAATAACTAAGAACCCTACGTGATGATCAACAATTACATATCAACAGCCAAACATATTAATTAAAACAGAACATTTGCACATATTGATACTTCTACAAAAAATTATTTAAACAAAATTACAATTATATACATTAAGTTTGGTTCCCTCCAAATGAGACAAAGAATTTAAATGATAGATACACTACATTGCATAGAATCAAACCATGACATCAAAGTTTTTTACACAGAAAAGAATAACCACTCTCATGGTATCGATTCAATCCAACAACATTTACAGAAACTCAACGATGTAACGTTACATAAAACAAAAAGGCAAAATAAATCAGTAGAGCATTAGAGCTATGGTGTTAAAAATGGGTGAACCATGCACATAGGAATACAACTACAAAATAAAAGAAACTGTATAGGATTTTATCAATAAACTTATTCATGGGTCGCAGACACATAAATAGTAATGTAAGAATGTCACAATGCTTAACAATTCTAGAGGTTAAGCACGGAACAGCAGAGTACAGAAATGTGATTGCAGAGACGACTGTCAAACAGTTAGTGTAAAAATGGTTTGAATTAGAGAATAGCCCTATGTACTAGGATATTCTATCCAAGCAGTCGACGTCGGCTAAGATGTTACGCTGGGGCAACTCTAGTTGCCCATTGAGGGAATGCGTTGGAAGACGCCCCTCCTCTCGCAGATGGTTATTTAAAGCTTAGTTGGAGTTAGCCAGATTAAGGTGCAGAAGCTTCTGCCTTTTTGACCAATGTATATCATAGGATAGTTGTCACACGTAATGCAGTATATCCCAGTAATATTGTATTTTCTACTGGTAGAGTGTTCTTTGCGCCTATATTTCATCACGACGTTCTGTGGTATAAAAAAGGCTGGTTGCCTCTTATTCTCTCGTTGCTGTGACATAACTTTCTCCGAAATAAAGTCCTTGTACCGCATTCGATGTGTTGTTGCTGTGAAAGAGCACGAGGGAAGACTGTTGCAATTTTGTAGGAAAAAGAAGCAATTTACACAACAACATCAAATTTAATAGGCAACAAAGTGTCCATGGAGCTTCACCCTTTCTCTATCTTACCCTATAACGATTCACTAGTCGTTACGACATTTATAGGAAGCCTATAAGAAACCCACTACCACAGGCTTTGTTTTTCATAGTACATCTAACCATCCTCTGTCATATGAAATGGCCGCATTTAGGACATTACTATATATGATGAACAACGTGCCCCTTTCCAACGAAGCTAGGGAGAAAGAATATAAGCTGATTCAGACATTGCTTTCGCTAATGGTTATGACACAAACTTCGATGACAACATTAATAAAGGAATATTGAGAAAGTTAAATAGGGCTAGCCCACAAAAAAAGAGCAGCGTAGTCACACTGGTTAACGCGGAACCTCGCATGCAGCACAGCGTTTCTTATCACAGCACCCCGCACTTGGGCAAGATTTCGGAGAATGTTGGGTTACAATTACGAGAGAAGAACATGCAACCAGCCGTTTCTGTACCATTGAACGTCGGGATGAAATGTAGCTACAAAGAACACTCTACCAGCATAAAATACAATACTACTGCGATATATTGCATTAGGTGCAACAACTGCCGTTGGACAAACAGACAGAAGCTTCTGCACGACATTTAAAGGACACCTTAATCTAGCTAAATCCAAGTCAGCTTTCAGTAACAGTCACCGTGAGGAGGTGCGTACCATTACAAATTTACAAAACAACTTAAAAATTCTTCATCAAGAAAGAAAGGGACATAATCTCAGCATTCTCGAAGAGATTGAGATGTTAAGATGAAAAAGCATCGCCCAACGCATAACCTCAATGGGCAACTCGAGCTGCATCATCGCAGCATCTTAACAAACTTCGACTGTATGTATAGAATAACCTAGTACATAGATATATTGTCTAATTTAAACCATTTTCACATGCATTTATTAACCAGTCGTCTCTGAAATCATATTTCTGTACTCCGCTGTTCCGTGCTTGACCTCTAGAAATGTTAAGTATTGTAAGATTCATACATAACTATTTATGTGATTGCGATTCATAAAGAAATTTATTGATAAAGTCCTATGCAATTACTTTTATTTTATAGTTGCATTCCTATATGCATGGTTGCCCCCTGGATTTAAAAGAAAATGAGATAACAGTTGTATTTTTAGGTTCTTCAACGTTTCACGTGTGAAGGTACTTGTAAAGACGCTGCCCAACTTTCTTTGTCACTGTTTACGATTCTATTCCTACGTCGCTTGACGTCACACGTTTTTACGTGCATGAACCCATTTTATAATGAACGCCGGCGCCGGTTCGGGTCACTCCGACTAGGTGGTCACTGCGGATCTCATGTTGTCACAACGATGTTTTCCTTTGGCATGTCTATGTCAGATCTTATGTTTTCTTTTCTCCAGTCTTTATATTTAGATGGCGGTCTATTTAGTAAGAAACTTTTTATCTAATCCTGACATATCGTAGAATTACACAAGATCTGCTTTAATTTTTATTTTACGATGCCAGTGTGAACGTAGCTTTTATCACTTACATATATCATTTGTTTTGTCTTTACCATCCACTTGGTTTACCACTTTAAATTGTAAATGTGAGTGCATAATTTTTTCTATATAGATCCATGCACGCCACAACCACATTTTAACCGAAACAGGATCTTTATTCGTTTTTACTCTTATTTAGACACAGATGTATCCCTGAAGATGTGGCTCTAACGCCGCGAAACTAGATGGAAATGTCGTGTGGCTAGGGCCTCCCGTCGGGTAGACCGTTCGCCTGGTGCAGGTCTTTCGATTAGACGCCACTTCGGCGACCTGCGCGTCGATGGGGATGAAATGATGACGATTAGGACAACACAACACCCAGTCCCTGAGCGGAGAAAATTTCCGACCCAGCCGGGAATCGAACCCGGGCCCTTAGGATTGACCGTCTGTCACGCTGACCGCTCAGCTACCGGGGCGGACGCGAAACTAGATGAATCAGAAATAAAGATTTATCGTAAAACTGAAGCGGTCTTATTCATAATAGTTCGATTCTATGGCTATACAATATACAAGATTTTCTGCTTCTCGGTATATGTTAACGATGTGTTAACTACTATCCCCCACTGCAAGTATGAACAACACGCGGACGACGTTCACTTGTATCTCAGAGCAAGTCCAACAAATCTGTGCACACCCATCCAGAATGTAAATGCCGATTTACTTCGTCTTTCAGTGTCGGCAGAGAACAAACGCTTGAAATTTAACCCATCTAAAACGCAAGCAGTCTTAGTCGTTCACAGAAGACTTATCATTTCAGAGCATCTCTTCCACCATTAACCTTAAATGGTACAGAAACAACCTTTTCAAAGAACTTACGAATAATTCTTCACTGTTATTTAAACGGGACTGAGCACACAACTGCAGTCTGTAAGAAGGTGTCGTCACTTCACTCACTACAGATATACATAAAAAAGTAGTTCCTTTCTAGCTTAAAAAGAATCTCGTAGAGATAATAATACTCCCAATAATTGACTATGATGATGCCATTCTCGTAGGACTTTCGTACGAAATGTTACGCACACTGGAACTGGAGGTGAATGCTTGTGTACGATACATAATGTGACGTGCGCTTTACGACCACATCACACCAGCCTACGAACAATTATCACGTCTACGTGCCGATAAACGTATAGACTGTCACACTACATATGTCTGCTCTATTGTTTTCTCAGTCATTGCACTACCTCGTACTTGTCTTCAAATTTTATTCTACTATCTGAACAGCACAACGGAAAGACTCGTACTCAGCAAAGTAAAATTATCTCTGTAGCATCTCTTGGCATTTCCATATTTTTGAAATAATTTTATTTATCATGAACCTAACTTTGGAACAATGTTCCGCAAAATATGGGAGAAACAGAATTCCTTCCAAATGATAGCTAATGGTCCACCATCTATCGAAATAGCCATCTCTCCAACAGTCCGTGCTGTTCATCCTCATCCATCCCCCTCCTCCACAACTTTTCCTTACACCTTGTTGGCAGAGTACTCTGTTTATACACTGTTCTTTCATAACAGTCACTGTCATTCTCATCCTCTTGCGCTATCCATTTCACTTCTGATAGTACTAAACATTGCTTCAAATGTGCTAAGCTTATCTGAATCATGCTGAATGCCCTTTACTGTTATTATTATTGTTATTATCATTATTATTGTTATACTATCAATTACTATTATTGGTAAACTCCCCATTCATTGATAAAAGAAAAAACTTTAGAAGCCCCAAGATGATACAGCCGGATGGATTACATGGTAAACGGATAAAGCTACGGAAACGGACTATGAAAATTGGAACATGGAACATTAGTGGACCAATAAACAAAGAATGGGGAATAATTAGAGAAATAGAAAACGTAACATTATTTTGCTATCGGAAACAAAAAGGAAGGGAAACGGCACAGAAAATAAAGGATCCTATTTATATATAAATAGACAGCGGGGTGCAAAAACATCCAAGGGCAAAGCGAGGAGCGTCAATATTCATATAGAAAAAAATACAGAAACATAACACAAGTTGGGAACCCACTGAAGAAAATCTGATTAAAGTAAACATAAATCGATATACTACTATATACTACTGTAATAGGAGTCTATGCAGTAAGTGAGGATGAACCACATCATACCAAAGAAACATCCTTCAATAAATTCAATGACTTAGTAGAAGGGATAGGAAATACAGGAGACATAATAATTGCTGGAGATTTCAATAGTCGAACAGGGTGAAAAGTAGGAAACAAATCAATAGGGCCACATGGAGAATATATAGTAAATGATAATGGGCTGAGATTAATTAATATATGTGAACAAAAATCACTAAAAATTTTGAAGGGTTTAGATCCAAATAAAGAAATTCATGAATATACATGGCATCAGGAAACACTTCACTACAAATAAATAGTTGATTACATAATAATTCGGCAAAAAACAGTTTTAAAACCACAAGACGTCAGAGCATACAGAGGAGTAACCATCATCTGGTTAACTGTAAAATTGTATTTCGATATGTAGGTATAAAAAGTAAAAAAGAAATTATTAATGAGGAGGATGATTTTAAAACGAAAAAAAAACAAAAATATAATGTACATAGCCTAAAAAATGAATGTACGGTGTATCTATTCAAAAAAAAGGTAGATGAAAAGTTAACTGAAACAGAATTTGACAGTATGGATCTACAATATAAATGTAGCGTTAATGCTTTACATGCCCTGGGCAAGAGATTAAGTATGAGGAAAAAAATCTTTATAGTACGTTCCTGCAGAAATAGACAAAGAGGTGCAAATAGATATAGAAAAATATTTAAAGAGGCTTAAGATACAAAGTATCGAAGAGGACAAGATAGAATTATCAGCACAACATTCAAAAATTAGTTAAACGGTGATAGAAGCATAAAATATGAATTGGGAAAATACCTATAATAAAATGGATGATCTAATTCGATGTAAGTGAGGCTTAGATGCATGGAAGATATTGAAAACATCGAGAAAAGATAGTCAAGAAACTCAACAAATTAACAACGTTAGTATCCAGAACTGGGAAAAATACTTCAAAGAATTATTGACTGATAACAGACGAGGATTTCTGGATACAGTTAATAACGATATAGAAGAAACAGAAAGTAATGGCAACATTTCACTGGGCATAGAAGTAGTAGGAAATATCAACTGAAACTTTAAAAAGAGGAAGTGCTATTACAATTGGAGAAGTACCAACAGAACTGGTCAAATATTGTACAGATAAATTACATGAACTTTTGAAAAACCTTGTTGAAAAACGCTTAAATGGCGAGACCATACCAGAGACTGGAAAGTAGGATTTACATCAACAAGAACGGAAGAAAACATGAGTGCGAGAGCTGCAGAGGAATAACTGTAGCTAATGTATTTATTCGATTTTATGGAAGGATTATCAAACATTTTTTGGAAACAGAACTTGAGGAAATGCAGGCCGAGAAACATGCTCGCTTCAAAGCAGGGAGACCAACTAGAGATTATGCTAGCAACAAATAAGTCTAAAGAGTTAGAAATCAACGCCTTCATTTTGTATTTGTAGACATAGAAAAAGCGTATGATAATATACACATTTGTAGCTTGTGGAAAGCTTTAAAAGCGTTTAATATTAGTTCCATCATAATTAAAGCAATTCGGAGCCTTTACGAAAATTCTATAACGAGAATAAAAGTACAAAATTATCTCTCACCTAGCTTTAAAGGTACTAAAGAAGTACGTCAAGGATGCATTCTGTCACCAACACTTTACAAAATATATAAATAATTAGCGTTGGAACACTTTAAACGAACATTTAAAAACATGGGGATCCCTGTAAATGATATTACGATGCATTCATTACAATTTACTGATGACCAACTAATTTTGGCACAAGATAAAGAAGACAGAGTACATTACAAGGAAATTAATAGAGGGGTATAAAAATGGAGAATTTAGGTCAACAGGAATAAAACAAAGCACATGGTAATAGGAGACACATATCAAGATTTGACACTGGAAGAAGGGATGGGAACTATGAAACACACTAAAGAATACAAATATCGAACTGAAGTAATCAGGTAGAAAATGGACATTACAAATTCAATCGCAGATTGTATAGAGGAAAAAGAACTGCTATGGTATGGACGTACAAAAAGGATATGAAAGGAGACTTCATCACAGAAAATTATGGAATGGGAGCCACCAGGAAGAAATAAAAGAAGGAGACCGCCAACCACGTGGATTCAAGGAATTCAGACCTCTGTCAGAAGAAGAAATGTTGAAGAAAACTTACAGATGATGAAAATCAAATTTGATGTGTAATCTTGCGGTACCAGAAAATGTGAGATGTTACATTATGAAATCGGTAACAAATAACTATTGGTATAGTTTTATAATATCTTTGGTATGTGTTGCTCCTGGTCAGATGTAAGAAAGTGAGTTAAGGCCCTAATCTGGTCATGCTAATTAAGCAATAAATAAATAAATATACTGAAACTGAACTCCCCATCTACATCCCACTCACAACGGTTAATTTTAATTTCTATGGCCTGAATTGCCTGTTAAAATGTCTGATATTGAAATACCTCAAGAACCCTCCACACCTGTGGCTTCCGCTGAATGCAGAAGTATGCCAGTTGTGTAAGAGCTGGGAAACAGGTGCACAAGTTGAAACTTCCTGGCAGATTAATACTGTGTGCGGGACCGAGACTCGAACTCGGGACCTTTGCCTTTCGGAGGCAACTGCTCTACCAACTGAGCTACCCCAATACGACTCACGCCCCGTCCTCACAGCTTTAATTCCGCCAGTACCTCGTCTCCTACCTTCCAAACTTCACAGAAGTTCAGAGGTTCGCAGGAGAGCTTCTGGAATCAAAGCGTGTGTGATCAACAGGTAGTATCTACAGCAACAACACTGGAAACGGGTGAATGAACACTAGGGGTCTACGACATTCTTCAGTGGAATCGAGAATGCTAGCATTTTGCTTTAGAAAATCTGAATCTGTATGTATACAGTGCGTTAGGAGTATAAGTGTAGATGTTTCAATTTACGATTGAGAACTTGAGAACGGTGTACTGAACAGGATTAATTCATTAATTACTTCATTTGTGGACTAATGACTATAGATATTACTAACGTAATGCTTTTAAAAATGGTTCAAATGGCTCTGAGCGCTATGGGACTTAACATCTATGGTCATCAGTCCCCTAGAACTTAGAACTACTTAAACCTAACTAACCTAAGGACATCACACAACACACAGTCATCACGAGGCAGAGAACTTCCCTGACCCCGCCGGGAATCGAACCCAGGAGTAATGCTTTTAGAGGATGTGAAATTAAACAAGGTTTAACCAATACTTGGCCAGAATACTAGAGATAAAAGCTTTTCCAAAAAGTATATTTTCAAAAGAATCTTGTGAAATGAATCACAGGCTGGTGAAAAATAAATTCCTTAAAAGAAAAAGAAAGGAAATGATTGCTAATGTTAGCCACGAATCAAGCTGTAAAAATATATTTCTTTTTAAAAACAATTAAAAATATAATAGTGAAGCAATAACAACCAAATTGAATAATTAGACTGCTTAACGAACCTCAGCCAAAATGAAGTACAGGAGACTTCAACATAGGATTATACAGCCAACCAGTTGCACATAATTGATAGGTACACCTGTAACGCCGGAAATGCATATCCTCCTATTTCCATCTATTGCACTATAATTTGTTTTCCTTATTTTTGTTACCTGAATATATGACATTTCTGTGTCTTTACGTATTGTAATTGTTTTACTATTTGTATATATATATTTATGCATTTATGTCGATGTATAATTGGTTTGTTTCGTAAATATTATTTGTATTTTTACGCTGGGTCTTGCCTAGGGAAAACTGCTATCGAACGATTACATCGATAGGTCGTGTGAAGACTCAAAGTGTGTAGGATCTTTGGTAGTGTTAACTCTGCCGCGTGGAGCGCGGTCAGAGCTGTCGGAGTCTGGCTGGAGTAGCGAGTGGAGCAGGTGTGTTATGTGACGCTCCCGCGAGTTGCCGCGCTTTCGGGGTTTGGCAGCATGTAATTGCGCTCGACTCGCGATGATAGTTTCTGACATGGTGTCGCGGACGGGAAGCATTAGCTGGCGCACATCAAGAGCCCGTTTCGCCTGGTGACCGTGTCGAGAAGAAGGCGCGCCAACATCCAGTTTCTGCAACAGCGACGGCCGACAATGAGTGACTGTCGCCACCTCCTCGATCGACTGCTTCAAACCTTCAATCAACCAACAAGGAAGACTAAAAGCACGTAAAGTTTCAGAACTGTATGGCAGACCTCAGCTTTTCAAATTGTTCCATTTGCCTCGCAAAATTACAGCAACTTAGCATGAACCTTTGTTGCTCATTGTCCCAATTGCATTGCCAAGCAGGGACCCTTCCTTTTCCGAAATGAACCCGAGTGTCGTTGAAATTCAAACGCCAGCATAATTCCATTTCACTGCTTTAATTTCAAAGTTCAATTTAAGTATTCATAGCTGGCTACAATAGTTAGATTACACAAGCACAAATTAAGAGTGCGAGTTTTGTTACCGTATTTTAGCTTACCTGTGACTGCAGCTCAGCTTGGTACGTACTAAATTTTACTATTGTTAATTGTTCAGAATCGTTTAATTCAAGTTCAAAGTTAAATCTTTTCTTTCTAAATTGCGTAGATTCAAGTAGCTTTAGAAATGATTGTTGAGGTAGTCCAAGACTAACTGTATTTCGATGTGCTTCAGAAAGAAAGCTCACTATTAACTTCAGTCACTAAATTAACTTTCGATTTTCCGGTTTCATTAATTCTTTTGCTAAATTAAGTGTAGCGAAATTTATTACTTCTGACAAACTTTCAGTTTTCACACTACACGTGTCAACCTTCAGTTGCCACGCTTCTAGTGCTAATTATATGTGTAATAACCTTTCTTTTTCAGTTATTATAGTAATTGTCCATAGGACTGGCGACCGTAATTTCCCCCAAATCTCAAATATCTAATTACCACTAGTTGATTGTTAACGTAACGGCCGCACATTTACTTTCTTTATTAACTTTATCCCTATTTCAAAATTAATTTCCACCAGTTTCACTTGCATTTTTCCTTTCATTTAGATGTAACCCTTTCCTCCCTTTTTACCGACAGGTTAACTTCGGTGACGATTGCTTTTCCAAAATTCCCATTAGGTACATGCGGTTTCATTTTTCACTGTCATTAAGGTCGATAAGTGAGGGGGAGGTTACACACTGACCTATGTTTCGGTATCTACTAGGGGTGTCTTCATCAGAATGAAATTTTGCTAAATCGTAAAATTACATAGCTAAAAAGCAATGGTCAGAATTTGGAGCAGTCTGCGTCTGTTGTTGTTCCCAGATGAGCACATGTGGCAAAGGCTAGAACGTTTTATTTTACTTTTGACTTGAGCGTAGCTGCTCCAAATTCTGACCATTGCTTTTTAGCAATGTAATTTTACGATTTAGCAAAATTTCATTCTTGTGAAGACACCCCTAGTAGGTGTCGAAACCTTGGGCAATGTGCCTACCAGTTACACGCAACCGGTTGGCTGTATAATCCTATGTTGAAACTAGCATAGGGCTGGTGAATAACAGCCATGTTCAAAACTATAAATACTGAAGTGATTATGAACAGTCTGACAACATAACATAGCGTTTGCAGTATACAACAAACGCTCCCAGGTACTATCAAAGTATTAAACAAACTTAATCACAAGCGTACATTAATAGTGGAAGATGACAAGCGTCTGCTTACTAAACTGTAAGGCTCACTGTTCACTGGCTTCCGTTCATCCTTCTTTTCATGCAGCCAAAATCTGTAAGAATACGGCGGATTCCAGCACACTTAGCTAATGGCACATGCTGCACTTGTTGCACCTATCATCCTTTAGATAATCCCGATCGCACATTCAACAGTGCATAAACGGACCGTAATCTCGACGGGAAACTACACTACTGGCCATTAAAATTGCTATACCAAGAAGAAATGCCGATGATAAACGGGTATTTATTGGACAAATGTATTATACTAGAACTGACATGTGATTACAATTTCAAGCAATTTGGATGCATAGATCCTGAGATATCAGTACGCACAACAACCACGTCTGGCTGTAGCAACGGCCTTGATACGCCTGGGCATTGTTGGATGGCGCGTACAGGTACAGCTGTCCATGCAGCTTCAACACGATACCACAGTTCATCAAGAGTAGTGACTGGCGTATTGTGACGAGCCAGTTGCTGGGCCACCATTGACTAGAAGTTTTCGATCGGTGAGAGATCTGGAGAATGTGCTGGCCAGGGCAGTAGTCGAACATTTTCTGCGTCCAGAAAGGCCAGTACAGGACCTGCAACATGCTGTTGTGCATTATCCTGCTGAAATGTAGGGTTTTGTAAGGATCGAATGAGGGGTAGAGCCAAATGTCGTAACACATCTGAAATGTAACGTCCACTGTTCAAAGTGCCGTCAATGTGAACAAGAGGTGACCGAGACGAGTAACCAATGGCACCCCATACCATCATGCCGGGTGATACGCCAGTATGGCGATGACGAATTCACGCTTCCAATGTGCGTTCACCGCGATGTCGCCAAACACGGATGCGTCCATCATGATGATGTAAACAGAACCTGGATTCATACGAAAAAATAACGTTTTGCGATTCGTGCACCCAGGTTCGCCGTTGAGTACTATAACGACTCCATTTCTTACTAGGCTAATTACTGTTTAGCTCTACAGGGCCATTATACTGAAATGTTTCCCCACACCACCTAGTATTGTCTTTCTATTTGTGTGAGTAACTGTATGTTCACTGTTGTGGGTAAATACATACAGCGTACACAGGGCGGTGTGTGAAACTGATGGCGATTACACGCTTCCGCTGTTGTAGAAATCTGCTCCAGATGCTGCAGATACCGTGTTGAGCTGAAAGTGGTAACCAAAATACGGAGAAATATTCTTCGGGGGTCTGTTGCATAGCAATCAGATTGCTTTCAGTTCTGAGAAATGTCCCGTTACTATTGTGGATTTGAATGATCCATGAAGTGACTTCTTTTCCGAAGAAAACATCGAACTATTTCACTAGAACTGAACGCTCCCGTCGGAACTGTTCTCAACTGGTGTTTATTAGTAAATCACAATAGCAGTACATCGCTGGGTGTATAATAAGACGTACCTTCTTGAAATGAACAATATTTTATTGTTCTATTAACTGATTTCCTTCCATATGCACTTATATTTTACAATGTGAAACAAAATCTCGCAATGGCGTCGATTTTTTACATCACAAGAATGGCTCTCCTCTACTAAAAATTACTCTTAACCAGAACAAACAAAAACTATATCCTAAGAATAATTATGTGAGCGCTGTCCGCCACAGAGTAATAAACAATATCTTTGTCTCTCTCTCGCACTGTCACAGCAAGTTACGCTGCATGATACATCATATATGCCCCTCTTGTGGACGAACGTTTTTGGCCAAAAACAAACACGAGCGTTCACACAACACTATATCGGTGATTGTTTATGACGCTGTATTAATGTCCACTAGAGTATTAATGTTCACTGTATTTCTTATGATATTTTGGTATTAGTGAATGACTATCTAAATGTAAATTATTGATTTGGGTGCATATACTGCTGACAAAGCCTGTGCTGAATTCCTGATGCAGCATATATGCATAGCTTACATGCTTGCTTTTATTCATTTGTCGAGGATGGCATGAGATGTGATCAGAAACCTTTTTCATCATCACTCAAAGCTTCTGTCACTCGCCTTGGGATGTCTCAAACGGATAATCTAGCCATTCGGCCAAGCCCCACAAAGGAAAACCAAGGAAAACCTCGGGGTAGATTTACCATCCTCGTATTTCTCATTTGCAAGGGTAATTAATTGAATTACAATGGAAAATAAAAAAAATATTTACAATATGGATTTTTTTTGTTGAATGAATTTAAACACTGTTCACAAAAGAAACACAACACTGTTAATCTTCTGTGTCTTGAGGTGAACCGTCGACGCGTTGGTTTACGTCCATCTACGATTCCCTTCTATCAGTCATCTCCGGGTAACTGATTGAATTCTATTCCCATTTCACCGTCTCCTCGTGGGTATTATGGTTTTCCGCATATGGTTAACATGAAAATAAGAGTCAGTGTAAGTTCCGTGGAAAAGGTGTTTGATCTATGCTGAGCTGAAATAGAATCTAATCTAAAGTTCTTTCTAATTCTCTGTCCTGAATTCGAAATATTCGGAAGTCGTAAGGTGTTCTTCATTTTTATCAACAACCCTAGAATGCACTATACACAAATCCAACTGGAGCTGCCGTGTCAACTTATGCTCGTCATCTTTCAGATGGACTTTAACACTTGTTGATGGGCTTATAACTGAAAGGCATTCGCTCAGTTGGTAACTTCGCGAGCAACAATTGACATAACATAATTTACATACACAGGTATGTTACAACAATAGTACAATTCTAAAGACAATGTTCATCACAAAAGATTGAAACAAAGTAATAGGCGTCCTTTTAAAACTGAGAACGTGTTACCCCTTCCGAACAGCATGACTTCAGCTCAGCGAGTAAAAAAGCAAATACAAACATACATTGAGATTGTTAAATTGACATAAGAAAAAATATCTTGCCATAGACCAGATTCATTTGAGTCACTAACCCATGGTCATTATGCACTGTGAAACCTGATTGAAATTACTATCTACTAAATAAAAATTTTTTAAAAGAAATCATTCATACTATAGCTAAATTCTCTGCATACTGAAAAGAAAACTTATCCTTACAGTGGAAAACCTATACATAATGTCTGCATATCTCCCATACAGCATGCCTGAAAAGAAAACTAACTACTAAATTGCAAAAAAACAAAGAAACTATCCTAAGTATGATTCATAGGTTTAATGAAAATTCTCTAATCAATATTATTTGATAAGAATAGTATTTTCAATCTTCAGAATCTTCAGTCATCATGAAATTGCTTTAACAAGTGATGAGGATACATTCCTTTCACCTTTCCATTCTTCACATCCTTCAAAACATAAGTTCCTGGATGGGGTATTTTGGTAATCACAAATGGTCCTTGATACAATAATTGCCATTTTGTGTTCTTCCTCTGTAAAAGTGAAGCCTTAGGATGAGTTTTTACTAAAACTTGGTCTTTCACTTTATATGTTTTTATTTTTCCAAGTCGATTGTCAAAATATATTTTCCTTTTTCTTGCCTTGTCCATTATATTGAGTAAGGATTGTCGTACTTTATTTTGTAGGTCTATTTTGTTAATAGCTACTTTAGGAATTGGTCGAATCCAGTCATTCTGTTCCTGTTTTCCAAACATCAGTTCGTATGGGGTGTATTCTGTCGTAGTATGTGGGATATTGTTTACAATTTCCTGAAAATCGTGAAGATAATCGATCCATTTGGGTTGCTGGTTGTGGCAATATGTTCTCATGAACCGGTTTAATTCACGAAAAATTCGTTCCACGGGATTCGCCGAAGGGTGGTACACTGATGTTAGAATTTGTTTTATACCACAACTGGCTAATGTTTGCCTCCAACGAAATCCAGTGAACATTGACCCATTGTCAGAAAGAATAGCCTCTGGTTGTCAACCTTGACTATATAATCCTTGACCAGCTTCTTGGCTATGGATGCAGCAGTAGCTGATTTTAATGGATAAAGTTTGACATACTTAGTGAATATATCAAGAAAAGCTACAATATATTTGCATCCTCCCCTTGATGATGGTAGAGGACCACAGACGTCGACCGAAATGATTGACAGCGGTTTAGTGGGTATAATAGGATGTAGGAAATCTTTCACACAAAAATTTCCTGGTTTGGATAGCTGACAAATTTTACATTTCCTTAACTGTCTGTGCACTTTCCTGCGAATGTTTGGGAGGTAGCAATATGCTTGAATCTTCCGAGCACACTTTAATACTCCAAAATGTCCCCAAGTGATGTGCGTGTGCAAAATTAAGTCATTCTCATTCTTCTCGGGAATACACACCTTCCAATTATCTGAATCAAGATGCCCTTTGAAAAATAAGACATCGTCCTCAACTTTGTACAGTCTCTTCAGATCATCGTTTCCAGGCTTTGCTAAAGTTTCCTTTATTGAATGCCAACGAGGATCTTCATTCTGTAGTTTTTCCATGTTCTTACACATGTCAAGAAAATGTTTCCTATATATTCTATCAGTCATTATAAGAACATTAAATTCGGACGGATTGCCGGTGATGTTGATAGTTGACAAATCTCCATCTGACATTCTAGACAGTGCATCAGCAATGAAATTATCCTGTCCGCTTAGGTATTTAATTTCAAATTGAAACTCTTGGAGTGAGAGCGTCCATCTTGCTAATCTTGGATGTAATAATTTACATGTTTGCAAAAAACTTAACGCTTTGTGGTCACAGTATACTGTTGTCTTCGCTCCATATAAGTAATAGTAAAATTTCTTAAATGACCAGACTACGGCCAATGCTTCCCTTTCGGTAGTCGTATATATTCCTTCACAAGCAGTTAAGAGTCGGCTAGCAAAAGCTATTGGACAGAAAGTTGATTTCCTATTTATCATCTTTACTTGGAAGAGGCATGAACCTATTCCAATTTCCGAAGCATCTGCCATTAAACCGAATTCTTGGCTCATATCCGGATGATATAATATTTGTGAATTGACTAAGGCATGTTTTATTGCTTCAAATGCATTCTGACATTGTTGCGTCCACACCCACGGAGTATTTTTGCGCAACAAGCTGTACAACGGTTCTGCATTAATAGAGTGGTCGTGAATGAAACGCCTGAAAAAAGAGACAACTCCGAGGAAGCCCTTTAACTGTCTTTTTGTTGTTGGAACTGCAAAGTTTTTGATTGCCTTTAGTTTCTCGGAGTCCGGTAAGATGCCTTTTTCATTTATAAGATGACCCAAAAATTTGATTTTATCTCGAGCAAAATGGGACTTTTGCAGATTTGCGGTTATGCCTGCTTCCTTGAAACGTTCTAACACTCTTCTCAATAAATCAACGTGCTCCTCCCATGTGCTCGTAGCTATGAGCATGTCGTCCACAAATAAAGTTAAATTGCTTCGAAGTGCAGGTCCCAATGCATGATCTAGAGCATTTATAAAAACTCCTGAGCTCACGTTTAGCCCGAAAGGTAAAACCTTAAATTGATAGCTTCTACCTGCATGTACAAATGCGGTGTACCTTTTTGATGGTTCGTCTAGAGCCACCTGCCAAAATGAACTTCTCAAATCAATATTTGTTAAGTATTTCATCCCCTCGAACTTTTGAATTAGCTCATCGATGTTTTCCGGGTGAGTTCGCACGGGCATGATAATCTTATTTATCTGCCGTGCGTCTAGCACGAGACGAACTTTTCCTCCCTTTTTCGAGACAACATGAAGCGGACTACAGTATGGACTCGTCGAAGGTTCGATCAGATCCCATTCAAGCATCTGGTGGATTTCCGAATCAACTGCCTTTCGTTGGTGCCACGGTACTGAATAAAAAATACGGCAGAAAACTTGGTGTGGTATCACATCTAAATGGCATGTGTATCCCTTGATTACACCAGGTCTTTCTTGAAAGACTTCATGATATTCCTGTAGAAGATCATATAATTGCTTTCTTTGATGTTGTTGCAAATATTCAGGTTCTTGTACCTTTTCATATACCATATCTTCAGGGTTTAAAACTGGTTGCAAGTAATTAATTTTGTAATACCTTATAGGTTTGCTATGTATCCACTTTATTTGCAGCTTTCGTCCATGACAATACTTTCCATGGGTACTATATTCCCTGAGAAGATTCACTTGATGTTTCTGATCCATTGTTGTAAAACTGGCACCGCCTAGAGAAAAATCGATATGCCAATTTCTCTCTCTAAATTCATCTATACCCAGGATACAGTCCTCAACCAATTTTTTTATTACAAGGAACGTGCAATTTATAGCTACATTTCCTATATCTAACTGGAGTTGAGTCTGCACTTTAACCTGAGAAGACTTATGACCAGTAGGACCCACAATTCTACAACATTGAACAGGAAAAATCGGTGGATCTGCTTTCTGAAGTATTCTTTGAAATAACTTCTCAGAAATGACATTTACTGCTGCTCCTGTATCTAAAGTAACTTGCACAGTAATGCCTTCAATCGCCGCCTGAATTTTCGCAACAGGTACAGTGATATGTTCCTCTTGACAAGGCATCATATCCTGCTGAAGTTCTTCTATTAATAATTTGCCATCATTGTACCGAAAGAAATTGACGCTTGAATTTTCGCCCCTGAAAACTTCCTCGACTGCACCGTCGGGGCTTCTGACAGTCGAGTTTAGTTTGACGATTGTCCATTATTAGTAGATGTCTGCTCCGTTACGTCGGTTATTATTGGTGGTTGATTTCTCCATTCATTTGCATTATCATTTGGTATCCAACCTGAAGTTTGTGGTTGGTTGTGATATTCTTGGGTTGGTTGCTGATATCGGCCTTTTTGCTGATAATTCCCTTCTTGATAGTATCTTTTCCTCTTCTTATTATTCTTCCTCCATTTCCGTTTATATGTTTGTTCACATTGTTGGTCATGATTACACTGGTCGGGATTTTCGTTACCAAATTTCACGTTTTTCTGGAAATAATTCACCTGTGGGTTTGGTGAATTGTGTGCAAAAGGTTTGTTTCCATATTGTTTGTTGTTACTATTGTATTTGTTAGGTTGGTAACTTGGCTGGTTATAGCGCACACGTGATTCTTCGAACAGAATGTCTATTGAATCCAATGTGGCTAGAAAATCTTCCACATGTTGTTCAGGCACATGTAGAAGTTTTTCCTTAACTTCAAGTGGAAGTTTGCCCTTTAATATTCGAATGATATCCTGCGTCGGGATTGGTTCATTCCAGTATTTACTTTTATTTATATACTTCTCGAAATACTTTCTTAAAGATCCGTTTTTGAAAGAAAAAGGTTGTGGGTCAAAAACTTCCTTACGTAGTCTTTCTTGTACACCTTTATTCCAGTATTTGTGCAAGAAAGCGCGTTCAAATTGGTCATAATCTTGACACCAATCGGATGCTTCTGACGCCCACATCGATCCATCTCCATGTATGAATCCTGCAACGTACATAATTTTTTGTTGCTCAGTCCACATTCGCGGCAATAGCCCTTTAAATTGCTTGATAAATACCACGGGATTGATCGACTTCCTTTCGGGAATAAATATCTGGAATTGACGATATTTAAGCATTTTTTCTTCATTCATAGTCACAGGTGTACTCTGGTGGCTACTACGCGGTGAATGATAATCTCGATAATTTGTTTTTGGTTGATTACGTAAATATGCACCAATACATGGATATTGTTGCATGGATTCGGTTTCACTGGTTTCATCAGGAATAATGTCTGCTTTTGATAAACTGCAAGTAGTATGTGCCCCTCTAGTATTAACTAGACCCTGCTGGCATGCTTTTAATGTATTTTCTATCTTTGCTTTCCAAGCAGGAAATTCATCTCCTATATTCTCCTTAATCTCTTTAACTTCTGCCTTAAGTTGTTCTTGTGCAGCTTCGTTGTTAACTTGCACGTTAGAAACCGTTTCTTTCAAGGTTTTGTCAACATAATTTCGCACTGTCTCGGTTTGCTCTTTCGCCCAATCTTCAATGTCCTTAGAGAATGCGATCTTATGTTCATTGAAAAGTTTCTCTATGTGTTTCTCGCCTTCGAGACTGAGAGTGTCTATCCTGCGAGTAAGCTCAATGACAGCTTGCTCGTTATCGTGCTTAATTGTATTCACGTCTTGCGCAATAGTGTTCTGTACATGAATAACTTCCTGCACTTGATGATTTAGTGTATCTTGACGACATAAGATGTCTTTGTATTTGTTTGTTAATTCCTGATACTGTTGTTCTTGTGTAACTATGAGTTGTGCCTGACTGGTAATCAAGTGACTCTGCTTTGTTTCCAAACTCTGGAATTTTTCAGTAATCTTATCATTTATTTCTTTTAGTTTATTAGATTGCTCCTGAGCCAAATTAAATTGCGCACTCTCCAATGCCTGGAATCTACGATTCATGTCGTTTGCAAACGTGGATTGTGCCGTTGCAAGATTAGATTGCGATGTTTCCAATGCCTTAATCCCTTGTGTTATGACAGTCAAACTTGACATCAGCTGGGATAACAAATCGGTATTATCAGCAATTGGCGATTGCACTGGGCTTAATGAGGATTGTACCGACACAATTTTCGGTACAGTCATTTCGTTTTCGCACGCGTCTGTGTCAGAG
The DNA here is from genome assembly GCF_023864345.2 of Schistocerca serialis cubense. NCBI lineage: Eukaryota > Metazoa > Arthropoda > Insecta > Orthoptera > Acrididae > Schistocerca > Schistocerca serialis. The sequence continues at coordinate 72,094,285 of NC_064644.1, forward strand.
ATGAAATTCATGTTGTTTGTTGGTTGCTGCATATTTCTCTGGACTTCTTTCGACATATGAATGTCGGAACTAGCAACCGTTTGTGTCGACGGCATGAGCGCATTAATTATTGCTGGTTGCTCAGCCGTAATCGACATATCGCTAACTACGGCGGTATTAAATTCTGTGGCAACAGTTGACGATGCATTCACACTATTTAATTCATTTTGTGGCATTGTGATGCGAGCTTGCTTATTGGCTTTGAACATAGATCTCGTTATCACCATGTAAATGAGCAATTGACAGTTTCTCCTCTAAATAAGTCCTACAAAAGTGACTATTAAACTTTTACACACGCAAAAACGTTAATGTCCTAATGCTGTTAATGTACACTTTACAATGTGACACAAAAACAGTGCATAGATAAGACATAAAATGTTGTCTTACTATATCTACTGAAATACTGGAATTCTAGTAAAAGTAATATAGCAACTCTATTTATACTTAGAAAATTTCTACATGAAGGGTCACTACAATGCATAAATGCTCAAGAAAGCTAGTAATTCAAATGTTCTGGCCTTTTTGAAGTTTCTGCTCGGCTGCTGGGACGGCGCACTCGTTCTCTTCACAAGATACTCCCGCACGTTCAGTTAGCATGAAACATACAAAGGACCAAAATGTAGTTACTCTATAAGGCTAGACATATATACAAACAATGAAACATTACTTACTAAATTACTAACATATTTGTATTGCAGGTTCACTATGAGTGTTGTATCAGGATCGTGTCCTGTCTAACGGTAGACATTTATAACGCTCCCATTTCTTACTAGGCTAATTACTGTTTAGCTCTACAGGGCCATTATACTGAAATGTTTCCCCACACCACCTAGTATTGTCTTTCTATTTGTGTGAGTAACTGTATGTTCACTGTTGTGGGTAAATACATACAGCGTACACAGGGCGGTGTGTGAAACTGATGGCGATTACACGCTTCCGCTGTTGTAGAAATCTGCTCCAGATGCTGCAGATACCGTGTTGAGCTGAAAGTGGTAACCAAAATACGGAGAAATATTCTTCGGGGGTCTGTTGCATAGCAATCAGATTGCTTTCAGTTCTGAGAAATGTCCCGTTACTATTGTGGATTTGAATGATCCATGAAGTGACTTCTTTTCCGAAGAAAACATCGAACTATTTCACTAGAACTGAACGCTCCCGTCGGAACTGTTCTCAACTGGTGTTTATTAGTAAATCACAATAGCAGTACATCGCTGGGTGTATAATAAGACGTACCTTCTTGAAATGAACAATATTTTATTGTTCTATTAACTGATTTCCTTCCATATGCACTTATATTTTACAATGTGAAACAAAATCTCGCAATGGCGTCGATTTTTTACATCACAAGAATGGCTCTCCTCTACTAAAAATTACTCTTAACCAGAACAAACAAAAACTATATCCTAAGAATAATTATGTGAGCGCTGTCCGCCACAGAGTAATAAACAATATCTTTGTCTCTCTCTCGCACTGTCACAGCAAGTTACGCTGCATGATACATCATAGTACACCATCGCAGGCGCTCTTGTCTGTGCTGCAGCGTTAAGGGTAACCGGAGCAATGGTCTCCAAGCTGATAGTCCATGCTGCTGCAAACGTCGTCGAACTGTTCGTGCTGATGGTTGTTGTCTTGAAAACGTCCCCACATGTTGACTCAGGGATGGAGACGTGGCTGCACGATCCGTTACAGCCATGCGGATAAGATGCCTGTCATCTCGACTGCTAGTGATACGAGGCCGTTGGGATCCAGCACGGCGTTCCGTATTACCCTCCTGAACCCACAGATTCCATATTCTGACCGAGATAGCCTACAATCCGATCTTTATCAAAGTCGGAAACGTGATGGTACGCATTTCTCCCCCTTACACTAGGCATCACAACAACGTTTCACCAGGCAACGCCGATCAACTGCTGTTTGTGTATGAGAAATCGGTTGGAATCTTTCCTCATGTCAACACGTTGTAGGTGCCGCACCCGGCACCAACCTTGTGTGAATGCTCTGACAGCTAATCATTTGCATATCACAGCATATTCTTCCTGTCGGTTAAATTTCGCGTCTGTAGCATGTCATCTTCGTGGTGTAGCAATTTTAGCGGCCAGTAGTGTAGCTGGAGCACCCGGTATAACACGTTCACAGCGATGCTCGGCTTAGACTTAACTTGGAACTCCACTTTACTTCCAGGCGACGCTTCAAACTTTTACCATAAATATGTCACCGAGCTTCCGTCCAAGGTAACACTGTGCCGATCACGCGTCATCGACTCCACAGACGCTGTCCAACAAGCCTCACCGACACTTTCATCCTCAGGTGGTGAGGAGACCATGAGCCGACCTGTGTACGGCATTTGTATGCTCAAAACTCGACTCCGGTGCCGCCTAGCAAGACCCCGACGAAAGCGTTGCTTAGAGACGCGACTTGGTTACCTTTGACTTACGACAGCGGACGGACGCAAACCGTCCATACATGCTTCCGGCTGGATCCTAACAACTTCCACCGGTGATAACTACAGCAACAGAAGACAACGTACAGGTTAAAATCAACAGCAAAAAATCACAAAATACCAACACACCCATACTTTCACGGAAAGAAATGGAATTTTTAGGGTTTAGCTAAACCTCGCTAGGTCCGCTTTGTTTATTGGACACAACCACCAGCCAGCTACTGGAGCTAAGAGGTGATATGCGGCCTGGCACCTAAAGTGCACTTACACGCTCAAAAAAACGCCAACAGTTGCCTCCAAAATTCCACGCTAGCCGTTATTTTAATCAGGCATCCACTATGACCTAAGACGTAAAGGAATAACAGACACTGGAGAAAACTGAAAATTTGTGCCTAACGAGGATTTGAATCCAAGTCTCCTAACTAGGGGGATGCACTGACCACTGCGCCATCCGGACACAATGGTCATCGAAACTGCACGGGCTACCGTAGAAGGCCTCCCATCACTCCTTAATTCTCAATTTATCCATAAACTACTAAAGTAGCGTTCCTTACCCATCGTGCTCATTACTCACGGCATTTCGCTGATTCCCGCAAGAGTTCGAGCGTGGTGTCCATCTGCATAGGGGAGATCACTGGGTGTCCTCACCTTAATTATATACACGTGGTGTTCCTACTTTCGGACATGCCTGTAATTACTTTATGTCTTAGTTCATAGTGGCTGCAAGATCAAAATGGTTTCTGTTCTTTGGGACATCCGAAAAAACAGGCAGCACATTTATGTAATTGACGTCGGGAGGCCAATGATGTCTTCAGTACGGATGCACAGAAGGCTCTAACTCCTACGGAAATCGACGAAATGCCACGAGGAATGAGGATAATGGGGAACGGTCATTACATTATAGTTTGTGGATAAGTTGAGGGTTTAGGTCTGACGGGAGGAGTGTTAGGGTAGTCCGTGCAGTTGCGATAACCACTGTATCCAAATGACGCAGTGGTCAGCTCATCGGTCTTCTAAGCAGTTGGAATACCGGTCCGGCGCAACTTCTCAGCTTTCCCCATTGAATTAAATCAATGCCCACTTGCAGCCAATGTCTGAATTCATCTGTATATTACGAGTCGCTGGGCCGCGTTATATTCCTCTCCTTCACTGCTCTAAGTTCCATCTCCCTGCGGGGGTCTTCTTCAGGAAAATGTTCCCATCAACGGGATAGCGTACTTGGATATTTTACGATAATTTTTGAAACCACAGATCGATGATAATGACCAAGAACGAAATGTTTACTTCATGCAAGATGGTGCACCACCGTGCTATCTGTCTGACGGTCGGGATGTTCACAGCGACCGCGTTCCACGTCAGTGGATTGGCCCTGATGCGAGAATTGCATGGTCCCCCCCCCCTCCCCCCCACGTTCCCCAGACCTCACACCATCCGATTTTTTTTTTATGAAGATTCGTCAAGGATATCGTGTTTGTACCTCCTGTGCCAGGTTCTCTACCCGAACTTAGGGCAAGAATTTACTCCGCCACTCAGCAAGCTACGCCTGCAATGTTACAGCGAGTTTGGGAAGAAATTGATTTCCGATGGGATGTATGTAGGATAACCAACGGAAGCCACATGCAACATTCTTTGTTTAAGGTAAAAAACTTGATGCATTTCCCTACAAAATAACATTAAACCCAAAAGTCTTTTTGAAACACTCTGTACGTTTGTAACTTCGCGGAAGTTCTCCTACGTACCTTACGGCACTAGCACTCCTAGAGAAAAGAATATTGCGGAGAAATTTCGTACCCACAGCCTAGGAGATTGTGTGCCACCACTGTCCTCACGTCTCCAGACACATCTTCGGCTGGTCACCGGGGCTCAGTTCAAAGTGGGACTCTTCACGGAAGACATTTCTAGTCCAGTCAATGAGATTCCAGATCGAAGGCCTGTCTGGGGACACCCTGGAGAGTGGTAGGATACCACCAGCCTGACTGTCACCCGCCGTACAGCCCAACGACCAGGTTGGTTGTTTGATTTGAGCTAGGGACCAAACAGCGAGGTCATTGGTCACATCGGAACGGGAAAGCATTGGTTCCAATGGTTCAAATGGCTCTAAGCACTGCGGGACTTAACATCTGAGGTCATCAGTCTCCTAGACTTAGAACTACTTAAACCTAACTAACCTAAGGACATCACACACATCCATGCCGGAGGCAGGATTCGAACCTGCAACCGTAGCAGCAGTGCGGTTCCGGGCTGAAGCACCTACAACCGCTCGGCCACAGCGGCCGGCGAAAGGATTGGGAAGAACTCGGCTGTGCCCTTTCAAAGGACCCATCCGGGTATTTGCTTGAAGCAGTTTAGGGAAATAACAGAAAACCTAGATCATAGTAGCCGGACTCGTGTTTTAACAGTTGTTAACAACTGCACCACCTCGCTCGGACGACTACCAGGAGTGATGGTATGGGGTGCCCTTTCTTTTCATGGTAGGATCATCCGCGGCACTCTTACAGCACAGCGTTACGTCAACGATACTCTACGCCCCGTTTTGTTGTCCTTCATGGCAAGCCATTTTGCGCTTACATTTCAGCAAGATAACGCTCTCTCGCACAGGGAGAGCATTCCTACTTCTTGTGTTAGGGATCGGATATCTTCCCAACTGAGGACGTTAGGAGTATTATGAGTAGGGCTATCCAAAACGCTCGAAATTTTGACGATCTAACACGCCAATCGGACATCCATTAACTCTGTCGGTCTATGTCAAACCGAATAAGAGCTTGCGTAGAGGCAGGAGGTGGACCAACACGTTACTGGCTTGCTCAAATTGTGAAGCTCTTCCTCTTGAATAAATCATTCGGTTTTTCCTAAAAATGTAATCACGTGTTTGTCTGTACATGCACATCAGATCTACCTATTTCTGTCCCAATCAGATAATTCCTTCATGGTGCGTCGTTTTTATTTCTTTTTCTCTTTTTTGTTTTGTTTTAGAGTGTACATAAGTAGAAGTTATCCTAATCACAGTTGAGACGTCATATGGTAGAAATGAAGTGACCTGCCAAGTAACAGTGCATTTACATCTGCAAATCACACGTGTCTGGCAGAGGGTTCATCGAACCATCTTCAAAACAATTCTCTATTATTCCAATCTCGAATGGCACGCGTAAAAAACTAACACCTATATCTTTCTGTGCGATCTCTGATTTCCCTTATTTTAATATGATGATCATTTCTCCCTATGTAGGTGGGTGTCAACAAAATATCTTCGCACGCGGATGAGAAAGTTGGTGACTGAAATTTCGTTAGAAGGTCCCACCGCAGCGATAAACGCTTTTGTTTTAATGATGTCCATCCCAAATCCTGTATCATGCCGTGACACTATCTCCCATATTTCTGGATAATACGAAATGTGCGGCTCTCCTTTGAGCTTTCTCGATGTTTTTCGTTAATCCTGTCAGGTAAGGCTTTCGTACACGCACTATTGCTCTAAAAGAGGACGGACAAGCAGTTTCATTAGTAGATCTTTTCTGCTAATAAAAAGCAGTCTTTGGTTCGCCTTATCCATAACCTTTGGTATGTGTTCTTTTCAATTTAAGTTGTTCTTAATTGTAATTCCGAGGTATTTAGTTGTCTGTACGGCCTTTGTATTTGACTGGTTTATTGTGTAACCGAAGTTTAACATATTCCTTTTGGCTCTCATGTGAAGGATTTCGCACTTTTCATTATTTAGAGTCTATTGCCAATTTTCGTACCATACAGATTTCTTTTATAAATCGTTTTGTAATTTGTTTTGATCTTCTGATGACATTACTAGACGATAACGTCATCTTCAGCTGCAAACAACCGAAGACATCTCCTCAGATAGCCTCCTAAATCGTTTATATAGATAAGAAACAGCAGAGATCCTATAACACTACCTTGGGGAACGCCAGAAATCACTTCTGTAAACAACACCTTCGAAAAATGAGAGTAACAGCTGCAAGACTCTTACATGTAAATTAAAGGTAGAAGGTCAATACACGTGAGTGCGATCCATGCAAATGATGAACTGATGTCAATATATCTATGAAATATAGTATGACCTAGAATACTTACCAGGACCAACATTATCTAAAAAGTGCATCTAAAAACGCCATCTTATAAGATGTTTTGCGAAAAGTCGAGGAGTTTCCTATTTTTGCGGTCAGTCTATTCGTTCAAGGTAAGTTCTGTCTAGTTTCTAGGTGCACTGTAAATTTCGTTCTCTTCAAAATACTCAAGCTGTCTCCCTTTCCCGTGTCTATAAGGAATTTCTAAGGGGTTTTAAACGTCATTGAATTTGTGTCTGGTCATCCGAAGATGGCACCCAAAAGAAAATCTACAATTATCGCCGATGTTAAAGTCTTTTCGAAGTTTGATGGCAGAGCTTCTGCCTGTTTATCCCACATAAAAAATTATTGGATTCTTAACAATTAAGTGCATAAGCCCTTGACTTTTGGGTGGGGTTTGGCATGTCGAATGTTGTTGCAGACCACTGCCCGACATTGGTATGATGAGTCACTCTGCGTGGAAAATAGCTTAGCACCTACGAGGGGGAGGGGGTGCGGCCACATTGTTCGCTAGACATCGGCTGGACTCCTGGAAGACACTGGATTACTCCGGCCTACGCTCCTACCCCCTCACTGGGACATCCATCTTGTACCAGCACCCGGACACCTCTCTTTACAAAACCCACGGATGAATAACGCACCCTCTTATTTATGGGCCCTGAATAACAAACGACAGGAGTAATTTTCCCCGAGCCCTGGATCTCTCAATAAAGGAAGACGAGCCAATTTGGAAGTTTCACACAATTAGTGGTGTCCGTGGCCGCTGAGGGTTACATATTTATTGTGAGAACGCCGGGACTCGCAAGTCGTGCCGTAGAGAGAGGAAAAGAGAGAGAGAGAGAGAGAGAGAGAGAGAGAGAGGACATACGCGGGGGAGGGAGAAGGCAGCCGAGTGTCTGGTCAGTGGTCTTCTGCGCTCAGGTTGCGCCCAACAGTGCTTTCTTGAAATAACGAGCCGATTATATATGTGCTCATTGTGCTAGCTGGCGTTTCTTCGGCCATGTGTCTTCGAAATGTATAAACGTCACAACAAATAAATAATGAAATAATAAATTTGTCTCATTATCACACCTGCCCACAGCGAGCCGGCAATTTATGTTATTAAGAGTGCGGTGCCCGCGGCTATCGGTACGTGAGCGGAGTGCCGCGGTACCTCACGGCGCCCTCTGCCGCGTCTGCGGACCGCGGCGCGCCGACGAAATATGGCGCCGACGATGGTATCTGTTTTAATTTTTATGGAGGCGAGCACAGCGCGTGGCGAATTAAGAGGGTCTGTCTTCACGGCTCGTAAATGACCGGCCGGCGACTTCATTAATCGCGGCCGGCCTACGACGGCCCGTGGGAAAGTTTACGAAAGAGTAATTAGCGTTCCGTTGACAACGAGCTGTTAGACGGAGACGCGGTTCGCTATCCACGAAATTAGCATATACTGTCTGCTGAGTAGGAATGCTTCGAGCGATCGTAATTCCTCCCACGATTCGCGTTTTAAGAATCTCCGTAATATATCACACGATTGTTTGGGTCCCCTGCAAAAAAAAGACGAGGTGCTTGGCATCACGAATTAGTCGCCCATTAATCATTGTCTTTGACGCTGGAGCTGGTATAGCGCTGTAAAAATAAAGGCATTGTACGCTCACTGAAAAGTCGCGGCTGTGATTGTATGCCACGACTACAGATAACCTCCTGCCGCAAGCTTATTATAAAATATGTGAATGGACGTCAAAATATTAGTTACACATCTTATGACACGCCGGTTAGCTTTTTTTTTAATGCTGCACTACGCTTCAAACTGACACAGACACATGACGCTATTTTTCAACATAGTCATCATCTGTCTAGAAACAACTGTCAGAACTAGAATGAAATTTTCACTCTACAGCGGAGTGTGCGCTGATATGAAACTTCCTGGCAGATTAAAACTGTGTGCCGGACCGAGACTCGAACTCGGGACATTTGCCTTTCGCGGCCAAGTGCTCTACCGACTGAGCTACCCAAGCACGACTCACACCCCGTTCTCACAGCTTTGGAAGGTAGGAGACGAGGTACTGGCGGAATTAAAGCTGTGAGGACGGGGTGTGAGTTGTAGTTGTAATGGATCACTACCTGTGTTGTCTCTGATCGATGTCCATGTTCTTCCTTGTCCATCAGCATTACCCTCGTCTGTGTGGCTTTGCTCATATTGTTGGCACCATGTTAGTACGGCTGGAAGCGATATGGCATTTGGCCCATAAATGGACAGAAATTCTCGGTGAATCGGTGTGTGTTTATACCTTTTTCTCTCAAGGATAGCACTCTCCCGCGGACTTACACTTTGAAGTACATTTACGGTGGCACATCATTTCAGTCGCGAACTTTGAGCCGTCTGCTACTCGTACCAAAGCAGAACTATGTTTACAGCAAATCCAGAACATATACTGTCTTCCGACAATGCGCCACACTTGTTGCCCACTAGCAGTAGCGTCGGACGATTGGTGCAACATACATTCTAAAGTCCTTTCGTATATAAGCATAGTTTATTTAGTTATTTTGCAGAGAATTACAGCAAAGCTATAAATTTATTAAACAGAATGCTATTTTTTCTATCACGTAGCTGATGCATTTGAGCCAACTGTGTACAAATCAGTTTCAAACAAATTTCGGTAAACTTTAATTAGGGCGCCAGAAACGTTCAAAGTTTTAGGGATGAATCCAACATGGTGTACACGCAGTTTCTGGTGTCACTGAGTTTTTGATGATATTGTCTGTTAGATTGTAGAATATATCCTTACACTATCGTATACAAGGCACCTCGGAATGCAGAAAGGAACGAGTTCCGGTGTGGCACATACAAGGTGAACCGGAACTATACCGACAACCTTTCAGAGACTGTTCAGAGGTAAGTTTTAAATATTTTTGTGTGAGAAACCTACTGTCCCTGGCGGCTCGCTACAGAGTAATTGTATTTTGTTGGCCCTTGCCCTTCAACTTATGTTGTTTATTGCGTGTATTCCAGTAGCTTTCTCTACAGTTTTTACCCTCTACAGCTCCCTCTAGTACAATAAAAGTTACTCCTCGGTGTACCGTCACCCAGTTCCTTCTTCTGGTCGGTGTTTGCCTCACGTTCCTTTTTTCGCCGACTCTGTCGAGAACCTCTTCATTACTGATCTTGTCCAGTGATCCGTCTTGAGCTTACTGCATTTAATTAAAGAGAATTACATCAGACGCCTTTCGCTTTATTTATAAATCATCTTCCGTGCTTACAGTAACTGATATTAACAGATGCTGCGGAAATGGTCATGCAAACAAATGTAATGTCCAACTGACTTTCAACTTTCTTCTGTAGCACCACTTATCAAATGCTTCTATTTTGTTCTGTTGCGGTTTTCTCACTGTTTTTGGATCACTACCACACACCACACAACGCTATGCTCCAAACACACATTTTGATACAGTTTCTTTCTCAAATTAAGACCTACGTTCGATATCAGTAGATTTCTATTGGCCAGGAATGCCCGTCTTGCACGAGATAGTATGCTTTGTATGTCCTCCTTGCTCCGTCCGTCGGTGTTATTTTGTTTCCAAGGTAGCAGAATTCTTTAACTTCGTCTTCATCGTGATCATCAGATTTGACGTTATGTTTCTCGCTAGTCACATTTCTAGTGCCTCTAGTAGCACATTAGAATGTTGATTCCATTCAACAGATCCTGTAATTCTCTTCACTTCCGCGGAGGATAGCAATGACATCAGCGAATCTTGTCACTGACGTCCTTTCACCCCCCAATTTTAATTCCACACTAGAAGATTTCTTTTACTTCCGTCATAGCTTCTTCGATGTACAGACTGAACAATATTGGCGAAAGGGTGCATCCATGTGTTACAGCTTTATCAATCCGATCGCTTCGCTCTCTATCTTTCATTCTTATTGTTCCCTCTTGGTTCTTGCACGTATTCTTTATTACCCGTCTATCTCTGTAGCTTTCTCCTGGCTTTATCAGGCTTTCTAATGTTTTTAACCATTTCTTATTACTCAACGTTTTTTTCTAGTTATACAGATCTTTCGAGAGTGTTTTGATCTTTCTTCAGTCCTGCTTCCATTATGAACCGCGACGTCAGGACTGCCTATCTGGTGCCTTTACCTTGCCTAAAACTAAACCGATCGTTATATCAGATTCCTCCGTTTCCTTATCCATTCTTCGGCATGTTATTCTTGTCAGCAGTTAGGATATATGAGCTATTAAACTGATTGTGCGATAGTTCTCCCACTTATCAGCTCATTCCATATTCGGGATTGGGTGGGTGATATTTTTCCGATATTCTGGTGGTGTGTCGCGAGATTCATATATTCTCACACCGACTTGAGTAGTGGTTTGATTGCCACTTCCCCTTTTTGCCATATTTGATCTCAGGTCTTCCAGAGCTATTTTAAATTTTTACTTTAGTACTGGATCACCTATCTCAGTCCTATTAATTCCCATTCCTTCTCCAAACACACCAGAGAATCCCTGGCCGTCACAGAGGCCTTCAATGTCCTTTTTACATCTAACTGCTCCCTCCACTGGGTTTTAAAGTGCCATTCCCATCTCATTCTAAATGTTGCTGCTCTTGCTTTTAATTTCACCGAAGATTGTTTTCATTTTTCTATCTGCTGATCAGTCTTTCCGACGATAATTTCCTTTTCTGTTTCTTCACATTTCCCCTGCATCCATTCGCTTTGGCTGTTCTGCTCTTCCTGTTTATTTTATTCCTAAATAATTTATATTTCTGTAGTGCTGCCTTCCTCTGAACATTTTTTTAATTCCTTCTTTCGTCGATCAGTTGATGAAGTGTAAGGGAATCGGCCTTAAGGATTTCGTCTGCTATTCAAGGTTTCTTCGCAGTTTTCTTCTTTGTATCTACGGTTGTATAACCAGCGTCTATGATTGTCCTTTTTAGTCTTGTCCATTCCTCCCCTACTGAACTGCCTATTCTGGTATTCCTTATCGCAGTATCCACATCCTTAACAATTTCAAACAGGGTTCATCTTTCTTCGGTACTTCACTATCCTATACACTCACTCTAATTCTTCCCGCCGAGTCCCTTAAACTCCATCAGCTTTTCATCGTTACAAAATGGCAGTCTGAGGCGATATCTGCTCTTGGGTGCGCCTTAAAATCCAATAAGTGATTTCGGAATCTTTGTCTGACATCATGTAATCCAGCTGGTATCTTTCCGTGCCTCCGGAACTCTTCTAAGTGTACATTCTTCTCTTGTGACTCTTGAGCAGAGTATTCGATACTAATATTCAAAGTTTATTGCAGAATTCTGTTAGTCTTTTTCTTCTCTCATTCCTACTGCCAAGTCCATATTCTCCCGTAACCTTTTCTTCTACAACTTCCCCTACAATCGCATTCAAATACCCCATGGTTATTAGATTTTCATCTCCACACAAGCAATGAATTACCCATTCAATATCTTCATATAATTTCTCTATTTCTTCATCTTCTGCTTGCAACGTCGTCATGTATACCTGAACTGTTGTTGCCATATATTTGCTGACGATTTCAATGAAACAAACCCTATCACCGAACATCATAGCAACTCACTTGCTACCTTCCCTTCCTATTGATAAGGAATCCTAAAGATTAAACTAAACTCCGCCCAAACAGGCCATGAAGGCCCAACGGTACCGACCTACCGCCATTTCAACCTCAGCCCAAAGGCGTCACTGGATGCAGATATGGAGGAGCATGTGGTCAGCACACCGCCCTCCCGGCCGTATGTCACTTTACGAGACCGGAGCCGCTACTTCTCAATCTAGCAGCTTCTCAGATTGCCTCACAAGAGGTGCACCCCCCTTGCCACCTCTCCCTTGGCAGTCCCCTCCCGGAGAACGAAATGGGGGACTATCCCGGTGTCACTGGAGAGAACGTGACACGTTATCAACTGCAGGCCACATATAATGTCAATTCACAATATGTACCTTTCATGCAGTCTGTAGCATTTCCTTCTCCATTCTCATGCCACTGATTATTGCTGATTCATCTGCCTTACAGGGCAGATTTCCACCACAAGGGTAACACAGTGCTCTGAACTTCTATCCGCTCCTCCTTCCTCTTTCACTAGGCCCTTGGGACAATGGAGGTGACTTATGATGCCGGAAGTCTTAGGCTGCCATTGCTGTCTTTCAGACATCTTAAGTAACTCGTTGTGGTAGAAGAGGACCTTCTTCACGAAAACTTACAAAGAATTTCTTCATGTAAATGAATAAAATAACATCTTCACAAGAAAAAAGTAAAGAAATGTCCTCTTGGAAAACTAATAAGCGCCATCATGGGAAGCAAAAACATAATGAGAAATTACTCTGAAAGATAAAACAAGAGAGAAATTTCGCCTAAAACAACAATAGTCACTCCTCTTGAAGAAGCAAGAACTTTTATTTAGAGAAAACAATAAGTCTCTCCACAAGAACAAGAAAAAAACCCTTGTATAAAACTGGAGTCTACTTGGTTGAGAGAGACTTCCAAAACTATAGATTTTTTTTCGTGTTGCGAGCTAACATCCCATAGATGTTCGGACTCATATGCGGTTCCTCTTCGTCGAAATGTCTTGGCTCAAACTCGTCTAGCGGTTTAACCGCACTTGTCGCATTACACGCCCTAAACTAGACACTTGTGACTCTTTGGTTAGCCGGCCGGGGTGGCCGAGCGGTTCTAGGCGCTACAGTTTGGAACCGCACGACCGCTACGGTCTCAGGTTCGAATCCTGCCTCGGGCATGGATGTTTGTGATGTCTTTTGGGTAGTTAGGTTTATGTAGTTCTAAGTTCTAGGGGACTGATGACCTTAGAAATTAAGTCCCATAGTGCTGAGAGCCATTTGAACCATTTGACCCTTTGGTTAAATTGTTTGGCTGATGGCAAGTTTGCGAAATTATATGAAACAAACTTAATGTAACATATAACAACAATAATAATAATATCTGGAACTAAATTAACGACCCATGAATGATGTAGGCCACAGTTTTGCGATTTGGTTAGAATAATGTTTATTCAGTAAGGAAACTAATAGCGAAATTGGTCGTAATTAGAATTACTATCACATTCAAGCGCATATCCATTTGACACGGTTCGGTCATTCACAATCACAATGCGAAACACAAGTCCAGTACTGCACCTCTATATTTACACGAAAAGTTAGACTTCACACCAGGCGCGCGACTGCTCACCGCTCAGAGGCAAAGTCCCGCGATACCACACAACGCGAAAGTTTCTAAGTCGTTTCACTTCCTAGCTGCCTAAAGACCGACCCCCCACTTCCGCGTCTCAATCCGAACTGTACCCTTTGGTGTCTCCAGCCGAACTGTCCTCTTTGGCGTCTGCACCAGCACTGTCCCTCTGCCCGTCCCCAACCACGTTTCCCGCGCGCCAAATATCCTTCCTCAATTGACTGGGGTAGTTCCCTTTCCTGAAGCCGTCCATCTGATTGGCTACGGCTTATTCTACGTTATTTTACATTTTAACATATTTAAATAATCAAAGCTTGACCACTTTCAGGTTCGAAATAGAGTAACAGTAATATCCATTACATAATAAACGTTAAATTCTTTTACATAAAACCAATACAACTTCCTTCTTAACTTTGAATGTTACGGCCAGTAGCGTTGCACCAATGTACTTTCTGATAAATAAATAAAGAACAAAACTAAGTATTATGCACTAAACTTTACAACAAATATTCTGTTACCCAATGATTCAATAAGGTGTTAGGCTGTCATAGTTCAATGTGTTTTTGTGTGGAGGAAATGATGATCTGATGATTAACTGAAAATACTGATAATTTAAATTTACTATATCTTTTAAACCAATGAAGTTACAGAGTTGATATTGACAACATTTGTCATTTTAATGATACGCTTCGATATGAAATATCGATCGTTAAGATCGACTAAACTGTTCAGATTTTAGCATTTATATCTTTGTTACAAAACTTGGGAATGTCACTTTAACAGTAAATCTTTAACTATTATAGATATGATCAATAATCAAGTTTTATTGGGATCACCATGAAAATTGATGAAGGGTGGTGGGCTAAAATTACTGTGCCTTCATTCCCGGCATTACTACAGAATTAAATTGTTGTTGTTGTTGTTGTGGTCTTCAGTCCTGAGACTGGTTTGATGCAGCTCTCCATGCTAATCTATCCTGTGCAAGCTCCTTCATCTTCCAGTACCTACTGCAACCTACATCATTCTGCATCTGGTTAGTGTATTCATCTCTTGGTCTCCCTCTACGATTTATACCCTCCACACTGCCCTCGAATGCTAAATTTGTGATCCCGTGATGCCTCAGGACATGTCCTACCAACCGATCACTTCTTCTAGTCATGTTGTGCCACAAACTTCTCTTCTCCCCAATCCTATTCAATACCTCCTCATTAGTTGCGTGATCTACCCACCTAATCTTCAACATTCTTCTGTAGCACCACATTTCGAAAGCTTCAATTCTCTTCTTGTCCAAACTATTTATCATCCATGTTTCACTTCCATACATGGCTACACTCCATACAAATACTTTCAGAAACGACTTCCTGACACTTAAATCAATACTCGATGTTAACAAATTTCTCTTCTTCAGAAACGCTTTCCTTGCCATTGCCAGTCTACTTTTATATCCTCTCTACTTCGACCATCATCAGTTATTTTACTCCCCAAATAGCAAAACTCCTTTACTACTTTAAGTGTATCATTTTCTAATCTAATTCCCTCAGCATCACCCGACTTAATTCGACTACATTCCATTATCCTCGTTTTGCTTTTGTTGATGGTCATCTTACATCCTCCTTTCAAGACACAGTCCATTCCGTTCAACTGCTCATTCAAGTCCTTTGCTGTCTCTGACGGAATTACAATGTCATCGGCGAACCTCAAAGTTTTTATTTCTTCTCCCTGGATTTTAATACCTACTCCAAATTTTTCTTTTGTTTCCTTTACTGCTTGATCAGTATACAGATTGAATAACATCGGGGAGAGGCTACAACCCTGTCTCACTCCCTTCCCAACCACTGCTTCCCTTTCATGCCCCTCGACTCTTATAACTGCCATCTGCTTTCTGTACAAATTGTAAATAGCCTTTCGCTCCCAGTACTTTACCCCTGCCACCTTTAGAATTTGAAAGAGAGTATTCCAGTCAACACCGTCAAAAGCTTTCTCTAAGTCTACAAATGCTAGAAACGTAGGTTTGCCTTTCCTTAATCTTCCTTCTAAGATAAGTCGTAAGGTCAGTATTGCCTCACGTGTTCCAACATTTCTACGGAATCCAAACTGATCTTCCCCGAGGTCGGCTTCTACCAATTTTTCCATTAGTCTGTAGATAATAAGCGTTAGTATTTAGCAGCTGTGACTCATTAAACTGATAGTTCGTTAATTTTCACATCTGTCAACACCTGCTTTCTTTGAGATTGAAATTATTATATTCTTCTTGAAGTCTGAGGGTAATTCGCCTGTCTCGTACATCTTGCTAACCAGATGGTAGAGTTTTGTCAGGACTGGCTCTCCCAAGGCCGTCAGTAGTTCTAATGGAATGTTGTCTACTCTGGGGGCCTTGTTTCGACTCAAGTCTTTCAGTGCTCTGTCAAACTCTTCACGCTGTATCGTATCTCCCATTTCATCTTCATCTTCATCCTCTTCCATTTCCATAATATTGTCTTCAAGTACACCGCCCTTGTATAGACCCTCTATATACTCCTGCCACCTATCTGCTTTTCCCTCTTTGCTTAGAACTGGCTTTCCATTTGAGCTCTTGATATTCATACAAGTGGCTCTCTTTTCTCCAAAGATCTCTTTAATCTTCCTATAGGCTGTATGTATCTTACCCCTAGTGAGATAACCCTCTACATCCTTACATTTGTCCTCTAGCCATGCCTGCTTAGCCATTTTGCACTTCTTGTCGATCTCATTTTTGAGGCGTTTGTATTCCTTTTGGCCTGCTTCATTTACTGCATGTTTATATTTTCTCCTTTCATCAATTAAATTCAATATTTCTTCAGTTACCCAAGGATTTCTACTAGCCCTGGTCTTTTTACCTACTTGATCCTCTGCTGCCTTCACTACTTCATCCCTCAGAGCTACCCATTCGTCTTCTACTATATTTCTTTCCCCCATTCCTGTCAGTTGTTCCCTTATGCTCTCCCTGAAACTCTGTACAACTTCTGGTTCTTTCAGTTTATCCAGGTCCCATCTCCTTAAATTCCCACCTTTTTGCAATTTCTTCAGTTTTAATCTACCGTTCATAACCAATAGATTGTGGTCAGAGTCCACATCTGCCCCTGGAAATGTCCTACAATTTAAAACCTGGTTCCTAAATCTCTGTCTTACCATTATATAATCTATCTGATACCTTTTAGTTGGTTGGTTGGTTTGGGGAAGGAGACCAGACAGCGTGGTCATCGGTCTCATCGGATTAGGGAAGGATGGGGAAGGAAGTCGGCCGTGCCCTTTCAGAGGAACCATCCCGGCATTTGCCTGGAGTGATTTAGGGAAATCACGGAAAACCTAAATTAGGATGGGCGGACGCGGGATTGAACCGTCGTCCTTCCGAATGCGAGTCCAGTGTCTAACAACTGCGCCACCTCGCTCGGTACTGATACCTTTTAGTATCTCCAGTATTCTTCCATGTATACAACCTTCTTTTATGATTCTTGAACCAAGTGTTAGCTATGATTAAGTTATGCTCTGTGCAAAATTCTACCAGACGGCTTCCTCTTTCATTTCTTAGCCCCAATCCATATTCACCTACTACGTTTCCTTCTCTCCCTTTTACTACTGTCGAATTCCAGTCACCCATGACTATTAAATTTTCGTCTCCCTTCACTACCTGAATAATTTCTTTTATCTCATCAAACATTTATTCAATTTCGTCGTCATCTGCAGAGCTAGTTGGCATATAAACTTGTACTACTGTAGTAGGCATGGGCATCTTGTCTGTCTTGGCCACTATAATACGTTCATTATGCTGTTTGTAGTAGCTTACCTGCACTCCTAGTTTTTTATTCATTATTAAACCTACTCCTGCATTACCCCTATTTGATTTTGTATTTATAACCCTGTATTCACCTGACCAAAAGTCTTGTTCCTCCTGCCACCGAACTTCACTAATTCCCATTATATCTAACTTTAACCTATCCATTTCCCTTTTTAAATTTTCTAACCTACCTGCCCGATTAAGGGATCTGACATTCCACGCTCCGATCCGTAGAATGCCAGTTTTCTTTTTCCTGATAACGACGTCCTCCTGAGTAGTCCCCGCCCGGAGATCCGAATGGGGGACTATTTTACCTTTGGAATATTTTACCCAAGAGGACGCCATCATCATTTAACTATACAGTAAAGCTGCATGCCCTCTGGAAAAATTACGGCTGTAGTTTCCCCTTGCTTTCAGCCGTTCACAGTACCACAACAGCAAGGCCGTTTTGGTTAGTGTTACAAGGCCAGATCAGTCGATTGCCCCTGCAACTACTGAAAAGGCTGCTGCCCCTCTTCAGGAACCACACGTTTGTCTGGCCTCTCAACAGATACCCCTCCGCTGTGGTTGCACCTACGGTACGGCTACCTGTATCGTTGAGGCACGCAAGCCTCCCCACCAACGGCAAGGTCCATGGTTCATGTTATCATATATGTTTCTCTTTATGGCCGATGTTAGGTCCACCATATTGAACACTGCTACATCCCCTTGGCCACAAACGGCTTCTGCTGGGTTTCCCTATGACTTCGGTTCTCGTCTGTCTCACTCACACACTACAGCGCTCAGGCCTCAATAGACAATAGACGTCTGTAAGTTTCCCCATCTTGTGGTGAATCTGCGCCCTTTGTGGCACCCAATCCTGGACGACAGGGTTCGTTTCACAATTCTTGAAGACTGACTGTTTCTGCCATATACTTAAATGAGAGTGAAATACTCGTTAACTCACAGTGTTCTGTTGTAACTCGTTTTTTGATAGCTCGTATTTCTGAATTAAATAATCTGGCGTTAAAGTCAGCAGCAAGTAAGAGACAAAGCGAGCCATGTACGACGGATCAAGAGATATTCCTATTCGAAATAGTTTCTCTTGTGTCACCATTTTTTTGATGACAACATTATACCTTTGCGATCTGACTTTGGTGGGGTGGGGGTTGGGGGGGGGGGGGGTATATAGTTTGTTCTAGGATGCACGATATGTTTTGGATGTGTGGGAACTGTTCTAAAGACTCTGCTGTATAATACTGCTGTAAGGATGCGTCAATTGTCGTCACCATTATAGCTGGCATCTATGTAGTGTTACCTGACAAGTAAAAAGGGGGCTATGAGTTAAACGCTTCTGCTGGGGGCGAAACGTCTGCAGGTGTATAGTGAAACATCAAAGTTTTTGTGACGAAACTTGTTCTTTCTTAAAGGATACGGTACTTCTGTCCTTTACGAAAATGATGCGAAAATAAATCCATACGCTTCGTAGGCAAGTTTCTCCGACTGTGGTATATGTTGCTGTAATCTCCGGCTGACAAGATCTGCCTTGATGTTTGATGTGCTCCAGGATAGACGGATGCTATTTTTGTAACTAGGATAGGACACACATAGCGGTATTAATGTATGTAAACACCACATTAAGCGCATTCTAATCTGCCAATTCGTTTGATACGTAATCGGAAGATCTACATCTACCAGAACGTACGTTCCTAGCCGTTTGCGTTACACTCGGAAGCCAGTCCGTATGAGGTGGTGGGTTTCCGCGCCCTACTTGTAAGATGGCGGCTTTGTCCTCGTTGAGAATCGCTGTGTCGTGCTGTCCACATTCTTCTATAATGCGTCGCATCATTAATAGATCATTGGGGTCTACTCATCCTGCACTGATATTGTGAGTATATACCTCTATGATATTCTGCAGCCATACACTGCTACGCCCGTGAGAGTCCTACACAGTCACATTAGTGTGACCACTGCCTATGTTCGACGTCAACCTGCAATAACCACTCACAGATGGCAGGTGGCAGCACCAGCAGTGGAGGGTATATAAAGCGTGTCGACGGGAAAACAGTGCAGTCGTTGTAATGTGGAAACGGAGCGGTTTATCAGACGACAAAAAGGGCATGACCATTGGCTTTCGGGACAAAGATGGAAAAATTTCCAAAACGGCGAAGATTGTAAACCGTACTTGTGCTGCCATGGTCAAAGTATACCGTGCATAGAAAAATGGCGCTATCCAAACCCGGGGCCGTGACAACGAATGTGTACCACGGGTGAAGGACGGCTGTGGATATATGTACAAGCGAATACACGAGCAACTGTTGAGCAACTACGGGACAGATGAACCAAGAGGCTACAAAGTGTCTCCTCAACGGCCGTTCGGCGTCCTTAGCTGTGTATGGAGCTGCGCAAGAGGCGCCTGGTTCACGCATCCATGACGACTGTTGTTCATTGGCGACGAAAGCTGGAATTTGCAAGGCAACACCGCAGCTGGACGTCCATTGAATGACTACAGGTGGCCTTTTCAGACGAATCACCTTTTGTGATCCGACAGACAAACCAAATATCCTGCAACAATCGTCGAAGGTTTCAGCCCAGAGAAGGCAGCGTTTTAGTCTGTGGAATGATTCCGTCACATTTCCTGGATGATCTCGCCATTCTTAGGGCACAATGGATCAACATAAGTAGGTTCACTATGTGATCAAAAGTATCCGGACACTCTCAAAAACATACGTTTTTCATATTACGTGCGTTGTGCTGCCACCCACTGCCAGATACTCCATATCAGCGACCTCGGCAGTCATTAGACATCGAGAGCAGAATGGGGCGCTCCGCGGAACTCACGGACCTCGAACGTGGTCAGGTGATTGAGTGTTACTTGTGTCATACGCCTGTACGCGGGATTTCCACACTCCTGAACATCCCTAGGTCCACTGTTTCCAATGTGATAGTGAAGTGAAAATGTGAAGGGACACGTACAGCACAAAAGCGTACAGGCCGACCTCGTCTGTTGACTAATAGAGACCGCCGACGGTTGAAGAGGGTCGTAATGTGTAATAGACAGACATCTACCGCCGACCATCACACAGGAATTCCGACTGCATCAGGATCCACTGCAAGTACAATGACAGTTAGGCGGGAGGTGAGAAAACTTAGATTTCATGGTAAAGTGGCTGCTCATAAGTCGCACAACACGCCAGTAATTGCCAAAAGACGCCTCGCTTGGTGTAAGGAGCGTAAACACAGTACGGTTGAACAGTGGAAAAACGTTGCGTGGAGTGACAAATCGCGGTACATAATGTGACGATCCGATGACAGGGTGTGGGTATAGCGAATGACCGGTGAACGTCATCTGCCAGCGTGTGTAGTGGCAACAGTGAAATTCGGAGTCGGTGGTGTTATGGTGTGGTCGTGTTTTTCACGGAGGAGGCTGGAACCCATGCTGTTTTGCGCGGCACTATCGCAGTAGGGGCCTACATTGCTGTTTTAAGCACCCTCTTGCTTCCCACCATTGAAGAGCAATTCGGGGATGGCGACTGCATCTTTCAACACGATCGAGCACCTGTTCATAATGCACATCCTATGGCGGAGTGGTTACACGACAATTACATCCCTGTAATGGACTGGCCTGCACAGAGTCCAGACATGAATCTTATAGAACGCCCTTGGGATGTTTTGGAACGCCGACCTGGTGTCAGGCGTCACCGACCGACATCGATGCCTTTCCTCAGTGCAGCACTCCTTGAAGAATGGACTACTACTCCCCAAGAAACCTTCCAGCACCTGATGCCTGCGAGAGAAGAAGTTGTCATCAACGCTAAGGGTGGGCCAACACCATACTGAATTCTAGCGTTTCCGATGGAGGGCGCCACCAACTAGTAAGTTGTTTTCAGCCACGTGACCGGATAGTTTTGATCACATAGTGTATCTATCCTCGGGGACCATACTCACCTCCAAAAGCAGTTTGTCTTTCCTGGGCACGATAGTATCTGCCAACAGTACAATGCAACGTATCACACAGTTCGCAGTGCACGTGTGTGATTCGAATAGCCAGCCGGTGTGGCCGTGCTGTTCTAAGCGCTTCAGTTTGGATCCGCGTGACCGGTACGGTAGCAGGTTCGAATCCTGCCTCGGGCATGGATGTGTGTGATGTCCTTCGGTTAGTTAGGTTTAAGTAGTTCTAAGTTCTAGGGGACTGATGACCTCAGAAGTTAAGTCCCGTAGTGCTCAGAGCCATTTTGTGATTCGAATAACACCAGGATGTGTTTATCATACTCTCCTGGCCACTTGACTCCCCGGATTAAAACGCCATCGAGGATCTGTGGGACCACCTCGATCGGGCTGTTTGCGCCATAACACTGGAGTCGGCATAGCTCCACATCCGTATAGGTACCTTCCAGAGTCACACTGGCTTTCTTCTTCACATCCGCGCCGTGAAAGGTGGTTATACGGGGTTTCGCGGGGAGGTCACATTAATGTCACTAGCCCACATATTTCAATATGCGTTGTCTGAGATGTCACTGCCCCATGTATTTCAATATGCATTGGCTGAGATGTCACTGGCCCATGTACACTCCTGGAAATTGAAATAAGAACACCGTGAATTCATTGTCCCAGGAAGGGGAAACTTTATTGACACATTCCTGGGGTCAGATACATCACATGATCACACTGACAGAACCACAGGCACATAGACACAGGCAACAGAGCATGCACAATGTCGGCACTAGTACAGTGTGTATCCACCTTTCGCAGCAATGCAGGCTGCTATTCTCCCATGGAGACGATCGTAGAGATGCTGGATGTAGTCCTGTGGAACGGCTTACCATGCCATTTCCACCTGGCGCCTCAGTTGGACCAGCGTTCGTGCTGGACGTGCAGACCGCGTGAGACGACGCTTCATCCAGTCCCAAACATGCTCAATGGGGGACAGATCCGGAGATCTTGCTGGCCAGGGTAGTTGACTTACACCTTCTAGAGCACGTTGGGTGGCACGGGATACATGCGGACGTGCGTTGTCCTGTTGGAACAGCAAGTTCCCTTGCCGGTCTAGGAATGGTAGAACGATGGGTTCGATGACGGTTTGGATGTACCGTGCACTATTCAGTGTCCCCTCGACGATAACCTGTGGTGTACGGCCAGTGTAGGAGATCGCTCCCCACACCATGATGCCGGGTGTTGGCCCTGTGTGCCTCGGTCGTATGCAGTCCTGATTGTGGCGCTCACCTGCACGGCGCCAAACACGCATACGACCATCATTGGCACCAAGGCAGAAGCGACTCTCATCGCTGAAGACGACACGTCTCCATTCGTCCCTCCATTCACGCCTGTCGCGACACCACTGGAGGCGGGCTGCACGATGTTGGGGCGTGAGCGGAAGACGGCCTAACGGTGAGCGGGACCGTAGCCCAGCTTCATGGAGACGGTTGCGAATGGTCCTCGCCGATACCCCAGGAGCAACAGTGTCCCTAATTTGCTGGGAAGTGGCGGTGCGGTCCCCTACGGCACTGCGTAGGATCCTACGGTCTTGGCGTGCATCCGTGCGTCGCTGCGGTCCGGTCCCAGGTCGACGGGCACGTGCACCTTCCGCGACCACTGGCGACAACATCGATGTACTGTGGAGACCTCACGCCCCACGTGTTGAGCAATTCGGCGGTACTTCCACCCGGCCTCCCGCATGCCCACTATACGCCCTCGCTCAAAGTCCGTCAACTGCACATACGGTTCACGCCCACGCTGTCGCGGTATGCTACCAGTGTTAAAGACTGCGATGGAGCTCTGTATGCCACGGCAAACTGGCTGACACTGACGGCGGCGGTGCACAAATGCTGCGCAGCTAGCGCCATTCGACGGCCAACACCGCGGTTCCTGGTGTGTCCGCTGTGCCGTGCGTGTGATCATTGCTTGTACAGCCCTCTCGCAGTGTCCGGAGCAAGTATGGTGGGTCTGACACACCGGTGTCAATGTGTTCTTTTTTCCATTTCCAGGAGTGTATTTCGATATGCGTTGGCTGAGATGTCACTGGCCCATGTATACCAGTATGCTTTGGCTGAGATGATTGTCTTAATGACAGATCGTGCTCCATATCACAATGTAAACACAGCCTTTCTGATAGATGGGGAGTCGCGTTTGTGATTCTGACAGGGCTGGGATCTCTAATCCATTTTTTGTTGCGTATGAATAGTAAGTTTTCTCGGATTTGTGAGAGCTTCAACGGATGTGTCCATTAACTGGCTGTTCCCGTTAGACACAGCTGTCGCATGAGATGTCGTAGCAATATTCCGCTGAGGACCTGATATGGTGATTAGCTATAAGCGATTAGTTACACGTATCTGATCACATTGTACACCCAGGTGACCCGTCTGACCGGCCATGTTCGCGGCTGCCCATCCTCAGTGACGTAATATTTACATGATGGAACATCTTTCGAAAGATTGCTTGGTACGAGTCTAACTTTGTTAGGAACGTTGAAGTGAGGGTTCGTTTTCCACTGCTCCTGTAGAACTTGCAACACTTTACCATAATTTATCCGTGCCAGTGGGATCTGCTTGTGAAAAATGTCAAAGGGTAGATTGTAAACGCGAATAGTATGTGAATCCAAACCCGCAGTTGATAGTCACTTTAATCATTTCTCCCGACAAATTCTCAAAACTTACTTTCCCTTTGGATGTCCCATGATTCTTTCACATGTTATTTTTGAACACATCTTTACAAATATCTCATTTTGCAAGAAACCAAATTGTAACAACGATACAGCTTCAGACCAAGACCACTATATGTCGCAGGCCAGTTATCTATATCACTAATTCTTGGTTTAGTACTACCAAAAGGAAATTCAGACCTCAAGGTATTCCTCTGCATGTATGAGTCCATTATGAGCTGAAGGACATCTCTTATAAGTTGTTGTCTTCAGTCCCTTCATTCGTGTTATAGGGCCCAGTAAGTTTAGCTTTTTGCTGTGCACCTGTTGTGCACAGCGCCGCTACGTTAGCGATGGTAGCTGCACAACGACTGATTCCATGTGTCTGATCTCTAGCGCAGATGAAAATTGCAGACAACCATCTCAGCCAATGCATGTTGATATTCACGGACCAGTGACAGCTGAGCCAACGGATACTGAAATACACGAATCAGTGACATCAATCGGACTATCCTTCAAAAAGCCGAATAACTACCTTTTACAGAGCGGATGTGAGGAAGACAATCAGTGTGATTCCGGAAGGTACCTACAGGTCTCCGCTGGGTACCCACGGCGTAAACAGCCCGATCGAGGTGGGCCCACGGATTCTTAGTTGAGATTAGATCCAGGGAGTTTGGCCATCAGGAGAGTACGGTAAACTCATCCTGGCGCTCTTTGATCCACGCATGTACACTGCGAGCTGTGTGACAGATCGTATTGCCCTGCTGGTAGATGCCATCGTGCTTAGGAAAAACTAACAACTTGTAGGGATTGGCAGTGTCCCCAAGGATAGACATCTTCTTACGTTGATCCATAGTGCCCTACAGAATTACGAGATCACTCAGGGAATGTCATGAAAACATGCCGCAGGCCATAACGCTCCCTCCTCCAGCCTGGGGCCTTCCGACGATTGTTGCAGAACCGTACACACCAACGGTCATCTGTCCAATGGAGCACAAGACGTGATTCATCTGGAAAGGTCACCTGTCGCCACACAGTGGACGATCCGTCGTGCTAGTGACGTGCAGATTCCAGCCTTCGTTATCGAGCTTTGAAGAGTAGTCAGCATTGGTCCATGTGGCTCTTACGTAGCATAGATTTTGCAGTGAACGTCAGCAGATTTGAGATTTTTTGTCACTGAAAACAGTATTACATAATGGATTGCTAGATGAATGAAAGTGACGTATGGGAATGCTGTCGTTTATTTGAGAGTGGGAGGATGAATTTTCAGGATAGCAACGGAAATGGTCACTGGTCTGTAGTCATAAACGACTGGTACTGCGGAGAGACAGAAGAAATTGTGGAAAATAAACGTTTCGTTAACTGCCGGACAACAGGAGACGAAACACTTAAGATAGCACAATTTCTGTATTCGTTTGGTTTTAAAATACCTATCTGATAACCACAAAACTCAATGGATGGCTGTTTCTGTGGACTTTGATTATTTTTACGCTCCAGAAGGAGTAGCCGCCTGCTGAACAGAACACTGACTAAGGACGAAACTTGGGTTTCCCATACGAACGCGAAAGCAAAACAGAAGTCAGTGATGTGTGTCTTACCGCCTAACCCAACAAAAAAACCAATAAACCCCCGTCAAAGTCTGTTACCAGGAAAACTTATAGCTGGCGTTTCTGTAGACGCGAAACTTGAAAGGACAATCAGTTCAGAAGTATACAGTGAGATATTAAGCCAACTGAGAAGAAACAGTCAAACGGGCCCCGCGGTCTCTCGACGGCCAGTGTGATGTTTTTGAACGACTGTTGTATCAGATGGGACGTTTTTGAGGGTCAGCCAGACCTGGCTCCAAGAGATTACCACCTTTCCACACACGTATAACTGCGGCTTACCTTCCAAAACTTTGATTCCAGCATAGAATATCCAATTCCTGTTTACTCAATTTCAGGCGGCAGAATTTTTTACTCCGTGAGAATTTGTCAGCCTGTTAGGTATACAATAAATGCTTAAATCTGAATGGTTATTTCGCAGAGTAGTATAAAGGAGTAGATTTATAATAAAAAATAATCTGGGTCCGAACAAGTCTCGAAGGACCCAACGGTGCTGACCGCTCGCTGTGTCATCCTCAGCCCACAGATGTCACTGGGTACGGATGTGGAGTGACGTGCTGTCAGCACGTCGCTCTCCCTGTCGGTGTTAGTTGTCATGACCGGAGCCGCTACATCACAAACAAATAGCTCCTCAGTTTTCCTCACAAGGCTGAGTGCAGCCTACTTGCTTACAGCTCTCGGCAGACCGGACGGTCACCAATTCAAGTGGTACAAGCTCGACTGTGCTTAACTTCCGTGATCTGATGTCAGTCGGTGTCACCACATCGGCAAGGCCGTTGGCGTAGGTTTAGGATATCCACACACTTTGTAAAGTATCTATGCATGTATGTATTTTTGTATTTATGTTTGTCACACATCTCCTCCTAAACCACTGGATCAATTTCAACCAAACTTGGCACACATACCACTTACTGTCTAGAGAAAGTCGCTGTGAGAGTAAGACGCACATGCTTATAGAAGGAGTGGGGTTGAAAAAGCAGTTTGGTCGAAAATGAACAAATACACGAACTTCATTCGTCCAGTATTTGAGAATGAGGCTGTAGTGTCTTTAATAAAATTTCAAACCTATACGAAACTGTCTCTCGCTAACACCCTCCACAAATTGACGAAAGCAAAAAAGTTTATCGCTTACTATATTTTCGCTGTTACTGGAGTAAAATTCATGCTTTACTACTAACTCTATTCACATAGAATTTTCACATAGTATAAACATACGTGACTGAATGCATCTATAAAAATATGTTATTGTACGACAGTTAGTTCAGGAGGTACTACGTCACGTACTGAGATGCGTGAAAAACTGTCGCAGCATGCATGACGGTTTAATGTATTACTTCATAACCACCAGATCTATTCACAAAACATATCGTAGACAGTAGCCACAAATACTACCTGCTGTACCTACGAAACTATATCATTTCACGACACATAGTTCAGGTGATACAACGTAATAAACGTCGAGTTGCGCGAAAATGAAATTGAAGGCGAAATACGCTAACAGGTGAGATATATGTACAAATACCTGTTAAATATGCTAAGTATATCGCAAATATATTTAATATGCGCTTATGCAGGCAAAATAGTAGGTAAGAAGCTCATCCTAAACACCTCTACAGATTTCAATCCATTGTGGAACACATATTAGTAACGATGTGGAAAGAAAAGCTGTGGTAGGGGTAAGAACCTCCATCCTACTATTGGGGTAGGGATGATAACTTCGAGAGAGAAGGGGGAAGGAGAAGATAGGCAGAGAGAGGGGTGAGGAGGAGATGGGCGGAGAAAGGGGGGAGGAGGGGGACTAACAAACGATTGGAATAAATACACACCCAGGAAACACCGGGTAATCAGCTAGTTTCATATAAACTTTGACTACGGCACTAATTTATTTACAGCCTAACGAAAGCTTCTTTTCCAATTTACTTTCCTTTTTCAGCAGTCTTCCTACTGGTTTGATGGGGTCCGTCACAATACGACTTCGTCTCCTTGCCCAACTTCCGCATTACAGAGTAGCACATGTACCCAACAGCTAATTGTTGCAAATATTCTTGTCTCTGTTCCTTATTGTTGCATATAATCTTGTCTCTGTTCCTTCTACAGTTTCACCTCACATAGCTCTAGTACCATGAAAGTTCTTTCCTGACGTCTAAACTCAACTCCTATAATGCTGCTGCTGGTTCTAGTCAGTGTCTTCCACATATTCCGTTTTTGCCGATTTCAGCACCGAAATTTTTCATTTCTCACCGCATCACTCTACTTAATTTTCAGTATAACTTCGAACGCATTTATCGCTATATCTCTGACATTTTTTGCTCCTTATAATCGCAGGGATCGTTACCTCCAGTTTTCCTCATTTATCAAAATCATCCTGTATACGAGGCAGCGGTCAATAGAGGCCTAGAGTGATAGTGTCGGATCTACATGTTTAGACGTTTTAACGCAACACCACGACGTACGGTCCGCAGCTCGTGATCGTGCGGTAGCGTTCTCGCTTCCCGCGTCCGGGTTCCTGGGTTCGATTACCGGCGGGGTCAGGGATTTTCTCTGCCTCGTGATGACTGGGTGTTGTGTGATGTCCTTAGGTTAGTTAGGTTTAAGTAGTTCTAAGTTCTAGGGGACTGATGACCATAGATGTTAAGTTCCATAGTGCTCAGAGCCATTTTGAACCACGACGTACAGTGCTTCAAGGAGTTGTTGGTCGTACTACTTACTATGTTAATACTATGCCATAAGAAGCTTTATTGGTTGTCTTTCTCTTGTTTTGGCAAGGTTGCACTGTACGGGGTGCCACGATGCCGTTTGAAGATGTGCAAACAGAGATTATCAGTTGTGGAAGTAGACAAGTTTCTTACGATGGCGAGGATGACTTTAATTTTTCTTCGTCTTCGGATAACGATACTGTGACTATTGTCGGTTCTGACCTTTCACCTCAGCGCTGAGAAAATCATTTGTCACGTGTCCCGCGCTCGCCTTCACGATGACGAAGAAATCTGATGACCCTTCCGGTTTGTGTAAAATTTACAGTGCTAGGGAAAGGACAGAAATAGCAGGAACAGCAGTGTCTTGACTGGAGTGAGGTGCACAAAGCAAGTCTACTTCTCACAGCGATAGTTTCGAGGCTGATGTTTGATAGTAATGGCCTTCTTTTAGAAACAAACGCCCTCTTTGCTTACTATAGTTTTTTTCTTATATCCTCCAAACTACGTCCATCAGGCAATGTTTTGCTTCTCAGGTAGCAGACTACTTTCTCCTAACCAATTTACACCTACATCCACGTCTGCCCTATTCTACAATTCACACTTAAGTGTTTGGCAGAGAGGTCATAGTACAACTTTCAGATTATAAATGGACCGTTCCAATCTCGAACAAGACTTGGGAAAAATGACATAGAAATCTCTCCATGGGAGCTCTGATTTCTCTTTATTCTATTGCGATGGTCATTTCTCTCTATGTAGGTAACAGATAACGAAATATTTTCGCATTCGAAGGAGACGGATGTTGACTGAAATTTCGCGAAAATATCTCGCCGCTACTAAAAATGACTTTGTCTTAATGAATTTCAGTCAAATACTTCTGTCATGTTCGTTATATTCTCTCCTATTTCGCAATAGCACAAAACGAGCTGTACTTTTTTGAACATTTTCAATTTCGACCGTCAGTTCTGTGTAATGAGGATCCCAAACCGCCCATGAACACTACAGAAGAGGACGGACAAGTGTAATGTAAGCCGTCTCTTTAGTACATTTGCTGCGTAGACCTGCTGCGTCTTCTAAGAGTTATGCCAACAAAGTGAAGTCTTTGGTTCGACCCCACACTAAATTTTCTGTGTGGTGGTTTTAATTTATTTGTAACTCTATTACCTAGCTACACTCCTGGAAATTGAAATAAGAACACCGTGAATTCATTGTCCCAGGAAGGGGAAACTTTATTGACACATTCCTGGGGTCAGATACATCACATGATCACACTGACAGAACCACAGGCACATAGACACAGGCAACAGAGCATGCACAATGTCGGCATTAGTACAGTGTATATCCACCTTTCGCAGCAATGCAGGCTGCTATTCTCCCATGGAGACGATCGTAGAGATGCTGGATGTAGTCCTGTGGAACGGCTTGCCATGCCATTTCCACCTGGCGCCTCAGTTGGACCAGCGTTCGTGCTGGACGTGCAGACCGCGTGAGACGACGCTTCATCCAGTCCCAAACATGCTCAATGGGGGACAGATATGGAGATCTTGCTGGCCAGGGTAGTTGACTTACACCTTCTAGAGCACGTTGGGTGGCACGGGATACATGCGGACGTGCATTGTCCTGTTGGAACAGCAAGTTCCCTTGCCGGTCTAGGAATGGTAGAACGATGGGTTCGATGACGGTTTGGATGTACCGTGCACTATTCAGTGTCCCCTCGACGATAACCTGTGGTGTACGGCCAGTGTAGGAGATCGCTCCCCACACCATGATGCCGGGTGTTGGCCCTGTGTGCCTCGGTCGTATGCAGTCCTGATTGTGGCGCTCACCTGCACGGCGCCAAACACGCATACGACCATCATTGGCACCAAGGCAGAAGCGACTCTCATCGCTGAAGACGACACGTCTCCATTCGTCCCTCCATTCACGCCTGTCGCGACACCACTGGAGGCGGGCTGCACGATGTTGGGGCGTGAGCGGAAGACGGCCTAACGGTGAGCGGGACCGTAGCCCAGCTTCATGGAGACGGTTGCGAATGGTCCTCGCCGATACCCCAGGAGCAACAGTGTCCCTAATTTGCTGGGAAGTGGCGGTGCGGTCCCCTACGGCACTGCGTAGGATCCTACGGTCTTGGCGTGCATCCGTGCGTCGCTGCGGTCCGGTCCCAGGTCGACGGGCACGTGCACCTTCCGCGACCACTGGCGACAACATCGATGTACTGTGGAGACCTCACGCCCCACGTGTTGAGCAATTCGGCGGTACTTCCACCCGGCCTCCCGCATGCCCACTATACGCCCTCGCTCAAAGTCCGTCAACTGCACATACGGTTCACGCCCACGCTGTCGCGGTATGCTACCAGTGTTAAAGACTGCGATGGAGCTCTGTATGCCACGGCAAACTGGCTGACACTGACGGCGGCGGTGCACAAATGCTGCGCAGCTAGCGCCATTCGACGGCCAACACCGCGGTTCCTGGTGTGTCCGCTGTGCCGTGCGTGTGATCATTGCTTGTACAGCCCTCTCGCAGTGTCCGGAGCAAGTATGGTGGGTCTGACACACCGGTGTCAATGTGTTCTTTTTTCCATTTCCAGGAGTGTATTTCGATATGCGTTGGCTGAGATGTCACTGGCCCATGTATACCAGTATGCTTTGGCTGAGATGATTGTCTTAATGACAGATCGTGCTCCATATCACAATGTAAACACAGCCTTTCTGATAGATGGGGAGTCGCGTTTGTGATTCTGACAGGGCTGGGATCTCTAATCCATTTTTTGTTGCGTATGAATAGTAAGTTTTCTCGGATTTGTGAGAGCTTCAACGGATGTGTCCATTAACTGGCTGTTCCCGTTAGACACAGCTGTCGCATGAGATGTCGTAGCAATATTCCGCTGAGGACCTGATATGGTGATTAGCTATAAGCGATTAGTTACACGTATCTGATCACATTGTACACCCAGGTGACCCGTCTGACCGGCCATGTTCGCGGCTGCCCATCCTCAGTGACGTAATATTTACATGATGGAACATCTTTCGAAAGATTGCTTGGTACGAGTCTAACTTTGTTAGGAACGTTGAAGTGAGGGTTCGTTTTCCACTGCTCCTGTAGAACTTGCAACACTTTACCATAATTTATCCGTGCCAGTGGGATCTGCTTGTGAAAAATGTCAAAGGGTAGATTGTAAACGCGAATAGTATGTGAATCCAAACCCGCAGTTGATAGTCACTTTAATCATTTCTCCCGACAAATTCTCAAAACTTACTTTCCCTTTGGATGTCCCATGATTCTTTCACATGTTATTTTTGAACACATCTTTACAAATATCTCATTTTGCAAGAAACCAAATTGTAACAACGATACAGCTTCAGACCAAGACCACTATATGTCGCAGGCCAGTTATCTATATCACTAATTCTTGGTTTAGTACTACCAAAAGGAAATTCAGACCTCAAGGTATTCCTCTGCATGTATGAGTCCATTATGAGCTGAAGGACATCTCTTATAAGTTGTTGTCTTCAGTCCCTTCATTCGTGTTATAGGGCCCAGTAAGTTTAGCTTTTTGCTGTGCACCTGTTGTGCACAGCGCCGCTACGTTAGCGATGGTAGCTGCACAACGACTGATTCCATGTGTCTGATCTCTAGCGCAGATGAAAATTGCAGACAACCATCTCAGCCAATGCATGTTGATATTCACGGACCAGTGACAGCTGAGCCAACGGATACTGAAATACACGAATCAGTGACATCAATCGGACTATCCTTCAAAAAGCCGAATAACTACCTTTTACAGAGCGGATGTGAGGAAGACAATCAGTGTGATTCCGGAAGGTACCTACAGGTCTCCGCTGGGTACCCACGGCGTAAACAGCCCGATCGAGGTGGGCCCACGGATTCTTAGTTGAGATTAGATCCAGGGAGTTTGGCCATCAGGAGAGTACGGTAAACTCATCCTGGCGCTCTTTGATCCACGCATGTACACTGCGAGCTGTGTGACAGATCGTATTGCCCTGCTGGTAGATGCCATCGTGCTTAGGAAAAACTAACAACTTGTAGGGATTGGCAGTGTCCCCAAGGATAGACATCTTCTTACGTTGATCCATAGTGCCCTACAGAATTACGAGATCACTCAGGGAATGTCATGAAAACATGCCGCAGGCCATAACGCTCCCTCCTCCAGCCTGGGGCCTTCCGACGATTGTTGCAGAACCGTACACACCAACGGTCATCTGTCCAATGGAGCACAAGACGTGATTCATCTGGAAAGGTCACCTGTCGCCACACAGTGGACGATCCGTCGTGCTAGTGACGTGCAGATTCCAGCCTTCGTTATCGAGCTTTGAAGAGTAGTCAGCATTGGTCCATGTGGCTCTTACGTAGCATAGATTTTGCAGTGAACGTCAGCAGATTTGAGATTTTTTGTCACTGAAAACAGTATTACATAATGGATTGCTAGATGAATGAAAGTGACGTATGGGAATGCTGTCGTTTATTTGAGAGTGGGAGGATGAATTTTCAGGATAGCAACGGAAATGGTCACTGGTCTGTAGTCATAAACGACTGGTACTGCGGAGAGACAGAAGAAATTGTGGAAAATAAACGTTTCGTTAACTGCCGGACAACAGGAGACGAAACACTTAAGATAGCACAATTTCTGTATTCGTTTGGTTTTAAAATACCTATCTGATAACCACAAAACTCAATGGATGGCTGTTTCTGTGGACTTTGATTATTTTTACGCTCCAGAAGGAGTAGCCGCCTGCTGAACAGAACACTGACTAAGGACGAAACTTGGGTTTCCCATACGAACGCGAAAGCAAAACAGAAGTCAGTGATGTGTGTCTTACCGCCTAACCCAACAAAAAAACCAATAAACCCCCGTCAAAGTCTGTTACCAGGAAAACTTATAGCTGGCGTTTCTGTAGACGCGAAACTTGAAAGGACAATCAGTTCAGAAGTATACAGTGAGATATTAAGCCAACTGAGAAGAAACAGTCAAACGGGCCCCGCGGTCTCTCGACGGCCAGTGTGATG
Organism: Schistocerca serialis cubense; assembly: GCF_023864345.2. Classification (NCBI taxonomy): domain Eukaryota; kingdom Metazoa; phylum Arthropoda; class Insecta; order Orthoptera; family Acrididae; genus Schistocerca; species Schistocerca serialis. The sequence goes on from NC_064644.1 coordinate 72,127,746, forward strand.
TTTTTGAACGACTGTTGTATCAGATGGGACGTTTTTGAGGGTCAGCCAGACCTGGCTCCAAGAGATTACCACCTTTCCACACACGTATAACTGCGGCTTACCTTCCAAAACTTTGATTCCAGCATAGAATATCCAATTCCTGTTTACTCAATTTCAGGCGGCAGAATTTTTTACTCCGTGAGAATTTGTCAGCCTGTTAGGTATACAATAAATGCTTAAATCTGAATGGTTATTTCGCAGAGTAGTATAAAGGAGTAGATTTATAATAAAAAATAATCTGGGTCCGAACAAGTCTCGAAGGACCCAACGGTGCTGACCGCTCGCTGTGTCATCCTCAGCCCACAGATGTCACTGGGTACGGATGTGGAGTGACGTGCTGTCAGCACGTCGCTCTCCCTGTCGGTGTTAGTTGTCATGACCGGAGCCGCTACATCACAAACAAATAGCTCCTCAGTTTTCCTCACAAGGCTGAGTGCAGCCTACTTGCTTACAGCTCTCGGCAGACCGGACGGTCACCAATTCAAGTGGTACAAGCTCGACTGTGCTTAACTTCCGTGATCTGATGTCAGTCGGTGTCACCACATCGGCAAGGCCGTTGGCGTAGGTTTAGGATATCCACACACTTTGTAAAGTATCTATGCATGTATGTATTTTTGTATTTATGTTTGTCACACATCTCCTCCTAAACCACTGGATCAATTTCAACCAAACTTGGCACACATACCACTTACTGTCTAGAGAAAGTCGCTGTGAGAGTAAGACGCACATGCTTATAGAAGGAGTGGGGTTGAAAAAGCAGTTTGGTCGAAAATGAACAAATACACGAACTTCATTCGTCCAGTATTTGAGAATGAGGCTGTAGTGTCTTTAATAAAATTTCAAACCTATACGAAACTGTCTCTCGCTAACACCCTCCACAAATTGACGAAAGCAAAAAAGTTTATCGCTTACTATATTTTCGCTGTTACTGGAGTAAAATTCATGCTTTACTACTAACTCTATTCACATAGAATTTTCACATAGTATAAACATACGTGACTGAATGCATCTATAAAAATATGTTATTGTACGACAGTTAGTTCAGGAGGTACTACGTCACGTACTGAGATGCGTGAAAAACTGTCGCAGCATGCATGACGGTTTAATGTATTACTTCATAACCACCAGATCTATTCACAAAACATATCGTAGACAGTAGCCACAAATACTACCTGCTGTACCTACGAAACTATATCATTTCACGACACATAGTTCAGGTGATACAACGTAATAAACGTCGAGTTGCGCGAAAATGAAATTGAAGGCGAAATACGCTAACAGGTGAGATATATGTACAAATACCTGTTAAATATGCTAAGTATATCGCAAATATATTTAATATGCGCTTATGCAGGCAAAATAGTAGGTAAGAAGCTCATCCTAAACACCTCTACAGATTTCAATCCATTGTGGAACACATATTAGTAACGATGTGGAAAGAAAAGCTGTGGTAGGGGTAAGAACCTCCATCCTACTATTGGGGTAGGGATGATAACTTCGAGAGAGAAGGGGGAAGGAGAAGATAGGCAGAGAGAGGGGTGAGGAGGAGATGGGCGGAGAAAGGGGGGAGGAGGGGGACTAACAAACGATTGGAATAAATACACACCCAGGAAACACCGGGTAATCAGCTAGTTTCATATAAACTTTGACTACGGCACTAATTTATTTACAGCCTAACGAAAGCTTCTTTTCCAATTTACTTTCCTTTTTCAGCAGTCTTCCTACTGGTTTGATGGGGTCCGTCACAATACGACTTCGTCTCCTTGCCCAACTTCCGCATTACAGAGTAGCACATGTACCCAACAGCTAATTGTTGCAAATATTCTTGTCTCTGTTCCTTATTGTTGCATATAATCTTGTCTCTGTTCCTTCTACAGTTTCACCTCACATAGCTCTAGTACCATGAAAGTTCTTTCCTGACGTCTAAACTCAACTCCTATAATGCTGCTGCTGGTTCTAGTCAGTGTCTTCCACATATTCCGTTTTTGCCGATTTCAGCACCGAAATTTTTCATTTCTCACCGCATCACTCTACTTAATTTTCAGTATAACTTCGAACGCATTTATCGCTATATCTCTGACATTTTTTGCTCCTTATAATCGCAGGGATCGTTACCTCCAGTTTTCCTCATTTATCAAAATCATCCTGTATACGAGGCAGCGGTCAATAGAGGCCTAGAGTGATAGTGTCGGATCTACATGTTTAGACGTTTTAACGCAACACCACGACGTACGGTCCGCAGCTCGTGATCGTGCGGTAGCGTTCTCGCTTCCCGCGTCCGGGTTCCTGGGTTCGATTACCGGCGGGGTCAGGGATTTTCTCTGCCTCGTGATGACTGGGTGTTGTGTGATGTCCTTAGGTTAGTTAGGTTTAAGTAGTTCTAAGTTCTAGGGGACTGATGACCATAGATGTTAAGTTCCATAGTGCTCAGAGCCATTTTGAACCACGACGTACAGTGCTTCAAGGAGTTGTTGGTCGTACTACTTACTATGTTAATACTATGCCATAAGAAGCTTTATTGGTTGTCTTTCTCTTGTTTTGGCAAGGTTGCACTGTACGGGGTGCCACGATGCCGTTTGAAGATGTGCAAACAGAGATTATCAGTTGTGGAAGTAGACAAGTTTCTTACGATGGCGAGGATGACTTTAATTTTTCTTCGTCTTCGGATAACGATACTGTGACTATTGTCGGTTCTGACCTTTCACCTCAGCGCTGAGAAAATCATTTGTCACGTGTCCCGCGCTCGCCTTCACGATGACGAAGAAATCTGATGACCCTTCCGGTTTGTGTAAAATTTACAGTGCTAGGGAAAGGACAGAAATAGCAGGAACAGCAGTGTCTTGACTGGAGTGAGGTGCACAAAGCAAGTCTACTTCTCACAGCGATAGTTTCGAGGCTGATGTTTGATAGTAATGGCCTTCTTTTAGAAACAAACGCCCTCTTTGCTTACTATAGTTTTTTTCTTATATCCTCCAAACTACGTCCATCAGGCAATGTTTTGCTTCTCAGGTAGCAGACTACTTTCTCCTAACCAATTTACACCTACATCCACGTCTGCCCTATTCTACAATTCACACTTAAGTGTTTGGCAGAGAGGTCATAGTACAACTTTCAGATTATAAATGGACCGTTCCAATCTCGAACAAGACTTGGGAAAAATGACATAGAAATCTCTCCATGGGAGCTCTGATTTCTCTTTATTCTATTGCGATGGTCATTTCTCTCTATGTAGGTAACAGATAACGAAATATTTTCGCATTCGAAGGAGACGGATGTTGACTGAAATTTCGCGAAAATATCTCGCCGCTACTAAAAATGACTTTGTCTTAATGAATTTCAGTCAAATACTTCTGTCATGTTCGTTATATTCTCTCCTATTTCGCAATAGCACAAAACGAGCTGTACTTTTTTGAACATTTTCAATTTCGACCGTCAGTTCTGTGTAATGAGGATCCCAAACCGCCCATGAACACTACAGAAGAGGACGGACAAGTGTAATGTAAGCCGTCTCTTTAGTACATTTGCTGCGTAGACCTGCTGCGTCTTCTAAGAGTTATGCCAACAAAGTGAAGTCTTTGGTTCGACCCCACACTAAATTTTCTGTGTGGTGGTTTTAATTTATTTGTAACTCTATTACCTAGCTACACTCCTGGAAATTGAAATAAGAACACCGTGAATTCATTGTCCCAGGAAGGGGAAACTTTATTGACACATTCCTGGGGTCAGATACATCACATGATCACACTGACAGAACCACAGGCACATAGACACAGGCAACAGAGCATGCACAATGTCGGCATTAGTACAGTGTATATCCACCTTTCGCAGCAATGCAGGCTGCTATTCTCCCATGGAGACGATCGTAGAGATGCTGGATGTAGTCCTGTGGAACGGCTTGCCATGCCATTTCCACCTGGCGCCTCAGTTGGACCAGCGTTCGTGCTGGACGTGCAGACCGCGTGAGACGACGCTTCATCCAGTCCCAAACATGCTCAATGGGGGACAGATATGGAGATCTTGCTGGCCAGGGTAGTTGACTTACACCTTCTAGAGCACGTTGGGTGGCACGGGATACATGCGGACGTGCATTGTCCTGTTGGAACAGCAAGTTCCCTTGCCGGTCTAGGAATGGTAGAACGATGGGTTCGATGACGGTTTGGATGTACCGTGCACTATTCAGTGTCCCCTCGACGATAACCTGTGGTGTACGGCCAGTGTAGGAGATCGCTCCCCACACCATGATGCCGGGTGTTGGCCCTGTGTGCCTCGGTCGTATGCAGTCCTGATTGTGGCGCTCACCTGCACGGCGCCAAACACGCATACGACCATCATTGGCACCAAGGCAGAAGCGACTCTCATCGCTGAAGACGACACGTCTCCATTCGTCCCTCCATTCACGCCTGTCGCGACACCACTGGAGGCGGGCTGCACGATGTTGGGGCGTGAGCGGAAGACGGCCTAACGGTGAGCGGGACCGTAGCCCAGCTTCATGGAGACGGTTGCGAATGGTCCTCGCCGATACCCCAGGAGCAACAGTGTCCCTAATTTGCTGGGAAGTGGCGGTGCGGTCCCCTACGGCACTGCGTAGGATCCTACGGTCTTGGCGTGCATCCGTGCGTCGCTGCGGTCCGGTCCCAGGTCGACGGGCACGTGCACCTTCCGCGACCACTGGCGACAACATCGATGTACTGTGGAGACCTCACGCCCCACGTGTTGAGCAATTCGGCGGTACTTCCACCCGGCCTCCCGCATGCCCACTATACGCCCTCGCTCAAAGTCCGTCAACTGCACATACGGTTCACGCCCACGCTGTCGCGGTATGCTACCAGTGTTAAAGACTGCGATGGAGCTCTGTATGCCACGGCAAACTGGCTGACACTGACGGCGGCGGTGCACAAATGCTGCGCAGCTAGCGCCATTCGACGGCCAACACCGCGGTTCCTGGTGTGTCCGCTGTGCCGTGCGTGTGATCATTGCTTGTACAGCCCTCTCGCAGTGTCCGGAGCAAGTATGGTGGGTCTGACACACCGGTGTCAATGTGTTCTTTTATCCATTTCCAGGAGTGTATTTAGTTTAACTGACCAACTTTAAATTCTTGCGACATATTGTACAAACGAAATTTAACAGATTATATTAGTATTTGTGTGGAGGATCTTCCGTTTATAGTTTAAGGTCAGTTCCTACTTTTCACCCCATACAGTCACGTATTTTGAGTGAATCATTTTGTAATTCGTTTTGAGCTTCTAAAGACTGTATTAGATGGTAAACGACATCATCATCTGCAGACAGTCAAAGAGAGCTGCTCAGATTATCTTTTAAATCACTTACATGGATTAAAAAACAGCAGAGCCGCAATGAATTTCGTAGGAGAAACCAAGGCACTACTTTTCTTTCACTCAATGATATTCCGTCAATTATTAGAACTATAACTATTCGGGCAGAATATAACGAATCCAGTCGTAGTACCGAGATCCCTAGGCACGCGGTTTGATTAAGAGCCCCTTGCGAGGAACAGAGTACAAAGTCTTCTGGAAATTTACAGATATGGAACCAGTATGAGTAGTCCACAGCACTCATCACCACGTGGAATAAAGAATTACATTTTCTGAATCCCTGCTGGGGATGTGTCAGTAGATCGTTATCTTAGAGACACTTCGTGATGTTCGGACACCTGACACGTTCCAAAATCCTACTGCAAATTGAAATCTATGATCATCATCATCATCAGTTATCTGCTATATTAGCAGGTCCTTTGCCTCTCCATTTTCTGCGATCCATTGCTTCCTTCTTAAGGCTGCTGCATGTTGTACCGTCCATCATGTCATCCAGTATCTGGAATCTCTTCCTTCCTCGCTTCCTTTTCCCTTCTACATAACCTTCTAAAACTGTTTTTATCAGTCCGTCATTCTTTCTTAATATATGCCCAATCCAATTTCTTTTTCTTCTCTTTATTACATCTAGTAACTGTCTCTTCTCTCCCACTCTTCTCAGTAACTCTTCATTTTTTACTCTGTCCATCCAACTTATTCTTTCCATCTTCCGCCATGTCCAGATCTCAAAAGCCTCCAGCCTTTCTCTGTCTTTTTTCCTCATAGTCCATGTTTCAGTGCCATATAGAAGAACACTCCATACAAGACATTTTATGAATCTCTTTCTGAGTTCCCTGTCCAGACCGCTGCAGAAGATTTTCCTTTTCTTATAAAACGCCTCTTTTGCCATTGCTATCCTTGTTTTAATTTCTGTGGTGCACTTCCAGTCGGTGTCTATCCTGCTTCCAAGATACTTAAAATTTTGCACCTGTTCTAGTGTTTCTCCATTCAGCACAATTTTTATTTCCTTATTTCCTCCTATTGCCAATACTTTTGTTTTATTTGTTTTAATTTCCATTCCATATTTTTTTCCGTTAGTTGCAACGGTGTCCACCAAATCCTGTAATTCTTTTTCCCCTGTGGCTAGAAGGACCATGTCATCAGCAAATCTCAAGCACCCTACTCTTCTTCCTCCAATTTCTACTCCTTTGTCATTTGATGAGCATTGGTCAATCATATTTTCCAAGTACAGGTTGAAAAGAGTAGGTGATAAACAGCATCCTTGTCTTACTCCTTTCCCTAGTCTGATCCAGTTTGTACTTTCTCCTCTCACTTTAACTGAAACTTTTTGATTAAGGTACAATGAGTTTATAAGTCTTCTGGTTTTCCAGTCCACTCTCTTTTCCCTCGTAATAGTCGCCATCTTGTCCCAAACCACATTGTCAAATGCCTTTTCTAAATCGATGAAGCACATATATAGGTCTCTTCCTTTTTCAATAAACAATTGAGGTTATGTAATAAAATATATGACAGTGGTGAATGACCTGAGGACTTTTTGACAACAGTAATGATTCCATTACCGAAAAAACAAGGAACCAAGTAATGCAGCGAGCACAGGACAATCAGCCTCATTTCACATGCAGCCAAAGTGATGTTAAGAATAATTAATAAAAGACTTGAGAAAGAAATAGAGGAGAATCTCGGCGAGGAGCAGTTTGGCTTTAGACGGAATACGGGCACCAGAGATGCAATAGGGCTCCTACGAATCTTGGGAGAAAGGTTTATTGAAATCTATGATATGGCTCTATAATTTTGCGTATTACTTCTATAACCTTTCTTTCATTTTCTTGTCATCTGATCAAACTTCCAGCCTTCAGGTGCGGATGCATCGTCGAACGAGCAGTTACATATGACTGCTAAGACTGGAGCTACTTGGATGTTGAACACACACAGAAGAGAAGCCAGTGCCGATAGGCTAGCAGCCGGGTTGTCTCCGAGAGCTTCAGTGGTGCCACTCTGATAATCACCTGAGGAGCAGGTCATCGTGGCAGCAGAAGGCAGGAGGCTGACCTGAGGGCGCAGGGCAGTAATTAAAGCAGGATTAATGGCGGCAGCCTCCTACCCGCCTCCCCCCACCCCCTCCCAATATTGCACCGGCCTCGCCGTGGCTGTGGCTGCTGCCCTGCCGTCCTTCCATTTTCTTTAATTAGCGCCGTCGACGGTCACCCTCGAAGGCGGCGTCGCTTGAACCCAGCGGCCGAGTATCGCTCCGTTTCCCGGAGAGAAGTTTGATCCTCCTCCTACAGTGTTGCGAAATAATCGGGTCACAGCTATGTGTCGTAAATTACGCGAAAAGGCAATAAAAGGAATGAAAGATGTTTTTTTTTTCTTTTTTTTTTTTTAGACTGAAGGGGCAAGGTGGCTGGGTGGGACGTCTGCTTGGTCCGCAATCTTCTAACTTCTTTTTTTGGGGTTCACTGGTTCACCACGACTTCGTCTCTTGTACTAATCTGTGCTAATCTTGTCATGCCAAAGTACCAAGTAAATCCGAAATTCTCAATCAAGATATATTCCAGTGTCCGCCTTCCCTTACAACTTTTTCTCTCTATACCTACCAGTAATCTCCTGACAGCTATTACCTGAATTCATTTCGAGTACCACATCATCACACTCAACCAAAAAATGATCAGTGGCAGGAGAAATCACGCTGGTACTCCCTGATGATGACAATTCGGTGATGAAGTGAGTCCACGAGAATCTTCAGGCAAACCGTATCTCTCTAAAGCCACATACTGATGCCTACATCACGTTGAACTGTTGCGAACCTAGCCGGGACATTGTTATCAACAGGCTGAGCAGAGAGCGTCAGTGAGTAATTCTGTGAAGCACTGCGGTGCTAATGAAACATCTTTCAGTTAACAATCATTTATTGGCGAGCGTCTTACAATCACTCCATCTTATTCCTGGCGCTGCCTAGCAGCGACTGCGCTGAGTCCGCGTTGCTTGAAAGCGCGAGATGGAACGTCACTGTCCGGCGAGGAACTTCCTGAGCAAAGGTCTTGGCGTTGGCTGTGGCCAGTGCCGCGGCTCGTAGGAGGATGTGGCGGCCGTGCGTCCCCACAACCCAGCAAGGCTGTGGACTTCTGTCGGAGCCTCAGCGCTCTCGATGTGTGAAGCTGCACTCAGGCTCGTTCCCAGAATGCTGTACGCCCCTGTTGTCGGTTGTCAAGATGGCGTGAAGACACAAGAGTCAACAGCGACATGAACGACAGCCCGACTGGCGGTCCCAGGATACAGCCGGTAATGCAGTACTTGTACTGCTCCACTAATGCTGCACAGACGCGCAGCACCCAAGTCGAACAGCTTGCAAATGGACACATCGGAAAATGGGCGTGGCACCTATCCACAGTCAGTCACCATTGTGACTGGCAGCACTGGGGCTTGCGGACCAGATGTCCGTTGCTCGGCCAGACGACTGTGAACTTGCTTCAGTGGACTCCCAAGTTAGCAGCAGCTTGTAGACAGCTGAATCCACAAGAGCAACTTGTAATTTAATAGAACTGGTCTTCCATCGGTATCCATGATGCTCATAAAATGGCCTCACGATGAGAATAAGGTTCAGGAGGGCGACAGTTTTATGGTAGACGATGATGTGATTTCCCCCCCCCCCCCCCCCCCGCCCTACCCCTGCTGGCGACCAAGTGTGCTCTCGTTTTCTGAGTCTGTGAGTCTGTCAGCGCTCTCGGCTGCTCTAGTGTGTGGAATTTCTGGGGGTTCCTTAATGCGAGTTTGAATCCCGAAAGCCATTCTGACGATATCTCTAGGTGAAGTTACTGCCTTTAGCCGCATTACAGTAGATCATTCTGCCTGCTCCGCACTGTTGCCAAAGTGCTGAATCAGTAGTTCTTGGCTTACCCCTCGCATCGTCCAATTAAACGAGCTCCCAGCTTGTTTGTACTTGAGGCCTCCAGTATTGACTGTCGGTTATGGCATTACTGCATAGTCACTTTCTAACAAATATTTTTTCCTGCACTCACTTACTACTCTACTGTGCAACAGAACTGTCAGACTGCGGTATTCCATTTACTTCTGGACAGTTCCTGTCGAGTGAAGAACAGGTGATTTGGGGGTCAGTCAGAATCTGACAGAGTGCTCGATTGTTCGTTAAGGAAGAACGAAGATGAGAATGTCCAGAGCATACCAACAGTGAAACGTTGAAGAAACTCGATCTTCAGTAATGTTGATACAAACATCCTGGTTCATATTTACAGTAAGATGAATGCGTGGGCCTAAGTCATGGTACGAAAAACATCCTCCAGACATCACAGAACCGACTCCAACCTGAATTACGCCCTACACCGCGACTCTTCGCGCAACACTACATGTCTCTACTCAGCTACTGTCCAATTTTTGTATTGTTTCGCCAACTGACGACACACAGCCTTACATGTCACTGTGAGAAATCTTTTTAACGAGGCACTCGAATCCAAATCTCTGTTGCATGCACTTCGCGTAACCATGTTCGTTCGGAAACTGGTTGAGGTTGAAAGTTGCCTGTTGTTTCCGCAATTTCAATTCCACCTACCACATTTTGCCTTTATTAGATCGCGGCAGTTATCATCGCAACATTTTGCGTGTGTCCACTATACCCAGGTTCCACTGATCGAAATAAGCTCCTCGAACAAAATTTTTCCATGTCTTCTGAAACACTTTCGCACCTTAGGTAGGCTGGTTCTTCTACTAGATAATGGGAGACTTTTGCAATTTGGAAACCATGAGTTGTTCTTCGCTTGAACGTGTTCCCGTCGTTGTACTTCTGTATATTAGTATGTTCTCGCCTGGTACTGATGAGAGTTCTGCTTTGGACTAGTTTTTCTCGTCCCAATTTCAGAAGGCTTGGAAAGTCTACAATGATCAGAAAATTGGGTGAGATTACTTCAGCTACTTTACGTGGTGAAGTGCAGATGAATTGGTAAGGTTACTTCGGAACTGCTTGCTCAAGTTCATCACATTTAATTCGCAATTACTCTGAGTGTAGGACTGCGCGTAGAGAAATGGGAACGCTCAGGCTGCTCAGTTTAGAGTCAGTGGAAGCTGATTATAGTGACAAGTGTTATCTTTTCAGTTCGTCATGCTATAAATAGAAAGTTATCCCTGTCTCCTGAATTATAAAAAAGCTACTGTCTCATAGAAGTTTGTATACTGAGAACTTCGTTTTCCAGCCACTTAATGTATAATTCACGTGTTTTTATAATGCCCACATGGGCTTGTCAATAAGTTATATGCTTTCGGTAATAACGTATTTACTTAATAATTAACTTTGTTCTGCATGATTTCCCCTCAAACCAAGCTATTTCTCTGTTGCTTGTCCGTGTCACAGCCGGAGTGGCCGTGCGGTTTTAGGCGCTGCAGTCTGGAGCCGTGCGACCGCTACGGTCGCAGGTTCGAATCCTGCCTCGGGCATGGATGTGTGTGACGTCCTTAGGTTAGTTAGGTTTAATTAGTTCTAAGTTCTAGACGACTGATGACCTCAGAAGTTAAGTCGCATAGTGCTCAGAGCCATTTGAACCATTTTGTCCGTGTCACAGTGGCATGTTGCGGCGCCATCATATTTACTCCAACTTATTGCTTTTAATCACGGTCCGTGAATATTCTTAAGTAGTCCTGACCAAGATTTGCCCTGCCAGAGCACGCTCGCGCTCCGCGAGAGCAGTCGTGTCCGGTCGGCGCTCCAGCTTCCCCCACCACTGCGCTATTCCAAGCAGGAAAGAGTGAGTCGGGTGTTTACCGAAGACTGAACACGCAGAAAATTGAGAAAGACATGTCTGCAACCCAGTGCAGTGCACCTGCTTCTGAGAGGCAAATATTGCAGCATACTTTCTTAATGGAAAAACTGGTAGAAGTCGACCTCGGGGGAGATCAGTTTGGATTCCGTAGAAATGTTGGAACACGTGAGGCAATACTGACCTTACGCCTTATCTTAGAAGAAAGATTAAGGAAAGGCAAATCTACTTTTCTAGCATTTGTAGACTTAGAGAAAGCTTTTGACAATGTTGACTGAAATACTCTCTTTCAAATTCTAAAGGTGGCAGGGGTAAAATACAGGTAGTGAAAGGCTATTAACAATTTGTACAGAAACGAGATGGCAGTTATAAGAGTCGAGGGACATGAAAGGGAAGCAGTGGTTGGGATGGGAGTGGGAAAGGGTTGTAGCCTCTCACCGATGTTATTCAATCTGTGTATTGAGCAAGCAGTAAAGGAAACAAAAGAAAAATTCGGAGTAGGTATTAAAATCCATGGAGAAGAAATAAAAACTTTGAGGTTCGCCGATGACATTGTAATTCTATCAGAGACAGCAAAGGACTTGGAAGAGCAGTTGAACGGAATGGACAGTGTCTTGAAAGGAGGATATAAGACGAACATCAACAAAAGCAAAACGAGGATAATGGAATGTAGTCGAATTAAGTCGGGTGATGCTGAGGGAATTAGATTAGGAAATGAGACACTTAAAGTAGTAAAGGAATTTTTCTATTTGGGGAGCAAAATAATTGACGATGGTCGAAGTAGAGAGGATATAAAATGTAGACTGGCAATGGCAAGGAAAGCGTTTCTGAAGAAGGGATATTTGTTAACATCGAATATAGATTTAAGTGTCAGGAAGTCGTTTCTGAAAGTATTTGTATGGAGTGTAGCCATGTATGGAAGTGAAACATGGACAATAAATAGCTTGGACAAGAAGAGAATAGAAGCTTTCGAAATGTGGTGCTACAGAAGAATGTTGAAGATTAGGTGAATAGATCAGGTAACTAATGAGGAGGTATTGAATAGGATTGAGGAGAAGAGAAGTTTGTCGCACAACTTGACTAGAAGAAGGGATCGGTTGGTAGGACATGTCCTGAGGCATCAAGGGATCACAAATTTAGCATTGGAGGGCAGTGTGGAGGGTAAAAATCGTAGAGGGAGACCAAGAGATGAATACACTAAGCAGATGCGGAATGATGTAGGTTGCAGTAGATACTGGGAAATGAAGGAGCTTGCATAGGATAGATTAGCATGGAGAGCTGCATCAAACCAGTCTCAGGACTGAAGGCCACAACAACAACAACAACACCGGAGAAGAGGAGTTTGTGGCACAACTTGACGAGAAGATGGGACCGGTTGGTAGGGCACGTTCTGAGACATCAAGGGATCACAAGTTTAGCATTGGAGGGCAGCGTGGATGGTAAAAATCGTAAAGGGAGACCAAGAGATGAATACATTAAGCAGATTCAGAAGGTTGTAGGTTGCAGTAACTACTGGGAGATGAAGAAGCTTGAACAGGATAGAGTAGCATGGAGAGCTGCATCAAACCAGTCTCAGGACTGAAGACCACAACAACAACTTTCATAGGCAGAAATTTTACATCCGTGTTTCTTTTCAACCTTTTGATTTTCCTGCCACATCAATAACTTTTGTTACTTGGTTACATAAGTACATTAGAGAGAGCTAATACAGTGACCAGAACTGCTCAAAGAATTTAAAATTAAAATGTGGTGTTTATCAATTCATACTCATTCCGATTTTAGAATGTGTGTAACCTGTGGAATGGTCGTTGATGATACAGCTGAATATATGGAATAAAGCAGGTTAAAATCTGTTAAAGCCAACCATTGTGGGGAGTTTTATAAATTTCATAAGAGAAGAAAAAGGTCGCTTGCATGTGATGAATGTGTAGGTACTCGGTGAATGACCCCCGGTTATGATAAAGTTAAAATTTATTAAAAAAATGAAACAGCGATAACGACAGGGTCAGAGACCGACTATAAGCGTCGGCAAAGACATTAGCTATGAATGCGCAGTAAAGCGCAGACAAATGACCATAAAACATCGTTCACTTCTTTGTACATGATTTTGTTAAGCTGTACTGCTCGGAGTATGACGGGCTACGAGTGCTTTGTATCATATGTATTTCTGAGTAAGACAAGACTTAATAACAGTATTAAGTATTTTTATTAAAGTGGAAGAGAACCAAGTTCAGAAGCATTCCTTCACATTTTATGTCATCTTGAGGGGCACTGGTGTTCCCTGAAGTCGGCTGCCTGCGTCTACAATTGAAATGGAGGAAAAAAAGTCCACGGTCATATTTTCGTAAAATTAACAAAAATGGTTCAAATGGCTCTGAGCACTATGGGACTTAACTTCTGAGGTTATAAGTGCCCTAAAACTTAGAACTACTTAAACGTAACTAATTTAAGGACACCACACACATCCATGCCCGAGGCAGGATACGAACCTGCGACCGTAGCGGCCGTTGTGGCCGAGCGGTTCTAGGTGCTATAGTCTGGAACCGCGCGACCGCTACGGTCGCAAGTTCCAATCCTGCCTCGGGCATGGATGTGTGTGATGTCCTTAGGTTAGTTAGCTTTAAGTGGCTCTAAGTTCTAGGGGACTGATGATCTCAGAAGTTAAGTCCCATAGTGCTCAGAGCTATTTGAACCATCTTTCCTTAACGGGCTACTTCAGTGCAGCCTGTGTTCACAGTTGTTCATCAGAAGACAAGTGCGTCATATCGGTTTTGAAGCTGCTGTTGTAATTACCTTCCAACAAGTGTTTTACGTGCTCATAATTGTGTGGCCTTTAAACTTTACGAAAAGTGAAGCGATTCCCAAACAGCGCTAACCAGTGTGGGTCTCCCGCTTTTCCATTTTTAGACAAGTGTGTAGACGCCTTACTATTCCTAATGCAGAACTTAAATGCGATTCAACGAAAGCGGTATTGACAGTGAATTACTTTGCTTGTGACAGGGTGCCTGCTTTGCTCTACGGCGTCCGCCCACAGCTTTCACTTTCCTCTCACTCGCTACCCCTCAGGCACACTCGCTGCTGCAGTCAGAACGCTAGGCAGGAGCGCGTCCGGACCGCTGTCTGGCCGGGCCTTACTTAAACTTCGGAGGCCACTCACTGAATTGATTTTGCGACTGCAAAACGTTAGAACTAAATATTGTCTGTTACCACGAAATTTGGTTTCAGATGCAGAGAGGTAGAACAGTGACTGCAGCTTTTGCGATCGCTGTTTCCTCAATGTTCTGCGGAGTGATCCAGCAGAGATTTCAGGTGGAAATGGTATTCATAAGTTATTTATTCACTTCTGATGGTTCATTTTACACGCTTCTAAATAAGTTTTGAATTCCCGATATTTCCGGAACCTGTACAGAAAACTGGAAGAGAGATCAACATACACTTTTCCCCCCCTTTTATTGCTCATGAAAACCACACATTGCATGTTGTTCCACGACACAGCGAGACCTTCAGAGGTGTTGGTCGAGACAGCTATACACACCGGTACCTATAATACTCAGCAGCATGTCCTCTTGCATTGATATATGCCTGTATTCGTCGTGACATACGAGTGCTGTCCACAAGTTCATCAAGGCACTGTTGGTCCAGATTGTCTCAATCCTCAACCGCCATTCGGCGTAGATCCATCAGAATGGTTGGCAGGTCACGTTGTCCATAAACAGCTCTTGCTGGATAGTGTGTCTAAGGCGTTCGGCCTGACCGTGTTACCTCCAAACACGTCTCCGAAGATTGTCTGGTTGTAGGCATATGCGACACTCATCACTGAAGAGAACATGATGCCAGTCCTGAGCGGTCCATTAGGCGTGTTGTTGGGCCCATCTGTACCGTGCTGCATGGTGTCGTGTTTGAAAAGATGGACCTCGCCATGGACGACGGGAGTGAAGTTGCGCAGCATGCAGAATATTCCTCACGGTTTGAATCGTAATGCGACGTCCTGTGGCTGCACGAAAAGCATTATTCACCATGGTGGCGTTGCTGTTAGGGTACCCCCGAGCCATAATCCTTAGGTATCGGTCATCCACTGCAGTAGTAGCTCTTGGGAGGCCTGATCGAGACATGTCATCGACAGTTCCTGTCTCTCTGTATCTCCTCCATGTCCGAACAACATCGCTTTGCTTCACTCCGAGACGCCTGGACACCTCCCTTGTTGAGAGCCCTTCCTGGCACAAAGTATCGATGAGGACGCGATCGAACCGCGCTATTGTCCGTCTAGGCATTGGTGGACTACAGACAACGCGAGCCGTGTACCTCCTTCCTGGTGGAATGACTGGAAGTGATCGGCTGTCGTCCCCCTCCGTCTAATAGGCGCTGCTCATGCATGGTTGTTTACATCTTTGGGAGGGTTTGGTGACATCTCTGTACAGTAAAAGGGGCTGTGTCTGTGATATAATATCCACAGTCAACATCTATGTTCAGGGAACTGGGAACTGGGAACTGGGGTGACGCAAACTCTTTTTGATGTGTGTATCTTTCGTGCTGAGAATAAATGACTTCATGTTTGAGGGGACACCTCCACGAGCACTGCTGAAAGCAGTTAGCAGAATGCAAACATTTAATGCTTGATCAGTTTCTTGATGCATTACTACTTACTGCTCAGCGTTCATATGGTAGCGATCCAAAGCCCAGTTTCAGTTTTGAGTGCATTATGTAAGTGTGTGTGTGAGTGACTTTCTGTTATTCATAACAGACTGCGTTTACAGTTTCATTTTGGAGTTAGAAGGTTCATATTGAATCATACCTTAAACGTTCAAGGCTTTCCTGCTCATTGTTCATAGAAACAGTTCTTTTATTTTATACCATACGAATTTCATTCGGTGGTCCTTCATTAACTGACGGGTTTGAAACCCTCTTCTTTAGCCTTTTTTTACTAGTATTGTTTTTACGATGCGTAACATGTTTATGAGTGATACACCACTTGTTGTAGACATATTGAACAGTCTGCGGTGATACTGCAACAACTCAGACGTCTTCACGCACGGTCTGGTGTTGCACCCGTCCAGACACCATTGTTTATTTCTGATACTTTGTCAGGTGTCCACTTTGACACCTGGTACTGCGATGATTCCGTACAACGATTCCCCACATACACTCATTTACATCACCATGGATTATGTCGGGGGGGGGGGGGGGGGAGTGTTAAATTATAACATTCCTTTACTGCAGTATTATAATAGCAAGTTAGTAATGAAGTTTTATAGGACTTACGGCCGTGATCATGCTACTAATGTATCCTAAACAGTTGGTTTCGTCTTTAACATTATTTAATACAGTGTATTCGAAAGAAAAGTTGGAACAGATTTTCGTTTAGTAGTTGTAATTATTTGTAGGCAAGTAAAATTCGGTCACTGGCCCAAAACGGACATATTTTGAAATAAGTGATAATACGTTTAAACTTTAGGGATTCGTTAAGAAGAATGGACAGATCAGTAAAATCAGTATCAACAACTGCTGTATTCAGAGGTTGGGCCAAAATATAGAAACGTCGTGAGAAATGCATGCTTGACCATGAGTAGAGATCCTAGCCATGCCTGCAGGTGGCGCTGTTGTGTTTGACAACTACGGCACCTGTGCAAGTTCCTAGTTATGCTGCAAGTGTCTGTCGTGGTAAGAATTATGTTCTGTGTAGTTGTGACTGCATTATATCGGCGCTAAGTGAATGCGAATGTAGGAAAACAGTTGGTATTCGCATGATGGGTGCTACCACGACCCAGGTAGTCCAAGTCTCTGGTGATTCAAGAGGCACCATATCGAAGATTTACACCGTATACAGGGGAAGTAGAGAAACATCGTGTGCTGTGTCAGAACGCGGACCAAATTTGGTGTTGACTGATGGTGACAGTCGGTCAAGGGAAAAACACCTGCAACAGTCACTGCAGAAATGAACGTCACATTCATGAACCCTGTCACCACCAAAACAACGGGATGGGCGCCGTATACGCTAGGAATCGCAGGGTTATCTGGATTTCCAATTTCAGTGATGCAAAGGCCATTAACAGGAAAATGTAGTGCTCAAGCGGTAAAACTACATATATGGATTAATGGAAAAATGTCATTTGGTCGGATTACTAGTGTATTTAATAGTTGCGAGGGATCCCCAGAAAGTAATGCACCATTTTTTTTTCTCATCCGAAAACAGTACTAACAATGCAAAACGTTACATTGTTTTATTTGAAGTCTGATGAGTGAGCGCGCCAAGTTTCCATCACTTCCGACAGACAGCGTAACTGCAAAACAGTTTCACAATGGGGTCTCTAGGTGATGTACATTATAAGCAACGTGCCGTCATTGAATTCCTCACTGAAGAGAAAGAAACTGTAGGGAATAATCACAAACGCATGTGCAAAGTCTACATAGCATCTACTGTCGACAGAAGTATAATTAGTTGCTGGGTACGGAGGGTGATGTCATCAGAAGACGGTTCGGCGGAGCTCCTCGATTTGCGGCGGTCGGCGAGGCCATCCACGGCTGTCACACCTGACGCACTTGACCTAGCCTGTCGGACTTCCACTTGTTTAGGGTGTCAAAGGATGTCACGCGACATTTTAATGACGATGAGAAGATGATTCACACAGTGAAGCACTGGCTCCGCCACCAGGACAAGGATTGGTACCGACAGGGCATATATGCCTTTGTTTAGCGCTGGAGGAAGGCCGTAGAACGGGATGGTACGTGAAAAACTAGGGTGTGTGCATAAAACACCGTTCTTTCGTGTGTATATTTCTCATTATGATCAATAAGGAATTGAAGAAAAAATGCGGTGCATTACTTTCTGAGCAACCATCGTACGTAGGTACTTTTTATACCTTATTGAATTACGAATATATAATTAATGACATAATAACAGTTGTTATGGAAACAGCCTCTTCGTAATGCTAACTATAGTCTAACAAAAATTATTTTATAGTTGACACTTCACGCGTTGCTGCCGGTGTCCTCCAATCAGAGCGCTCAACATCACGCCCGAACAGTTCGCCAGTGCTAGACTGCCATAACGGTTGGTCAGTTCACTTCCAATTCCTTGTCCCGCATTCTTTCTTGATGTGTCTGAATTCCGAATCATGGGTCTGGTACTTTCATTTCGTATTTCATCACACATCATAACCACACACAAGCAAGACACACAGCCGGCCGCAGTGGGTGAGCGGTTCTAGGCGCTTCAGTCCGAAACCGCGCAACTGCTACGGTCGCAGGTTCGAATCCTCCCTCGGGCATGGATGTGTGTGTGATGTTCTTCGGTTAGTTAGGCTTAAGTAGTTCTAAGTTCTAGGGGACTGATGACCTCAAGTCCCACAGTGCTCTGAGCCATTTGAACCATTTTAACCAAGACAGACACACACACACACACACACACACAGACACACACACACACACACACACATACACACATAACGATGCTAATGAAATATACGCGGATCATACACAACACAAACTAGACACTAGCGGATATTTCCGCACAGGATGCGATTCAGCGTCGCATGTGCGGTTAGCATAATCACAGATCAGGTTATGTTGGATAAGCTTCGCACGGCATTGCGTGAACGCAAGTATGATTGCGACTGGGTGATAACAGTCAGAAGTATAACGACTTGTCTCAGTGTTGTAGTGTTAGGGCAACGGTTAGCGTAATAACCTGACATGCTGAAGGTCGTCAAATAAGATGAATTTTTTTTTTATTTCTGAAGCTGATCAAAGGAATATAATTATCATTTTCATTCAATTAATTGGTTTAAATGTATTTTTTTATTTACAATTCATTGATGCGTCATTTTGATCATCGTATTGACTTTTTTATTTGCTCTTATTTTTGTACCTATCTTTCTTTTTTCATCTGGAATCAACCTGTGTGGTCTGCAATCGGCAACCAAGTGGCAACGAGGACTGTTCATTGGTTCGTAACGCAGCAGCTCACGTAGCCAGTGCGAGGATAGTTTCAGGTAACTAATGATAGCAAAGAAATTACAGTTTGCCTTTAGCGCTGAATCTGTCTTGAATTTGCTCGTAGAGGTTAGCTTTAAACGCCGAGAACTAAGTGATCGTGATTTCAGCTCTACCGCAGATTACTGACCACCGCTTTCTCGAGTACATTACACACCACGGGGTCGCGGTTAGCTTAGGACATGAGTCTAAATTCAGTGTTACAGAACGCGTCTCCTACCTCTGTTAAGTCACTGGTCATTTAAAATCAGCTTTCATCAACTGTCGACAGAGCATCTCGCATTTCAGACATATCTCGCAGCGGCCACTTCCGACAATGCTTTGTGTTACACGTATTTGAGAAGTGACTTGCCGTGCTTGTGTGTCACATATAACCGAGCGGTATCCGGCTGCCGATGGGGCAGCGGTGTAGCGTTAAATAGCAGATATCAACTGTCAGGTAGTTTTAAACGGACTACATTGCCTCCAGACCTCGTTGTGGGTTACAGTTTACCCTATCAAGTTTGTTTATTATTTAATGTATTGTAAAACCTGAACTATATCTATAGGTATTGAAATTTTTTAGTCGCCTACGGTTAAATGTATTTACACTCCTGGAAATTGAAATAAGAACACCGTGAATTCATTGTCCCAGGAAGGGGAAACTTTATTGACACATTCCTGGGGTCAGATACATCACATGATCACACTGACAGAACTGCAGGCACATAGACACAGGCAACAGAGCATGCACAATGTCGGCACTAGTACAGTGTATATCCACCTTTCGCAGCAATGCAGGCTGCTATTCTCCCATGGAGACGATCGTAGAGATGCTGGATGTAGTCCTGTGGAACGGCTTGCCATGCCATTTCCACCTGGCGCCTCAGTTGGACCAGCGTTCGTGCTGGACGTGCAGACCGCGTGAGACGACGCTTCATCCAGTCCCAAACATGCTCAATGGGGGACAGATCCGGACATCTTGCTGGCCAGGGTAGTTGGCTTACACCTTCTAGAGCACGTTGGGTGGCACGGGATACATGCGGACGTGCATTGTCCTGTTGGAACAGCAAGTTCCCTTGCCGGTCTAGGAATGGTAGAACGATGGGTTCGATGACGGTTTGGATGCACCGTGCACTATT
Organism: Schistocerca serialis cubense; assembly: GCF_023864345.2. NCBI lineage: Eukaryota > Metazoa > Arthropoda > Insecta > Orthoptera > Acrididae > Schistocerca > Schistocerca serialis. Next base: position 72,147,987 of record NC_064644.1, read on the forward strand.
CAGTGTCCCCTCGACGATCACCAGTGGTGTACGGCCAGTGTAGGAGATCGCTCCCCACACCATGATGCCGGGTGTTGGCCCTGTGTGCCTCGATCGTATGCAGTCCTGATTGTGGCGCTCACCTGCATGGCGCCAAACACGCATACGACCATCATTGGCACCAAGGCAGAAGCGACTCTCATCGCTGAAGACGACACGTCTCCATTCGTCCCTCCATTCACGCCTGTCGCGACACCACTGGAGGCGGGCTGCACGATGTTGGGGCGTGAGCGGAAGACGGCCTAACGGTGTGCGGGACCGTAGCCCAGCTTCATGGAGACGGTTGCGAATGGTCCTCGCCGATACCCCAGGAGCAACAGTGTCCCTAATTTGCTGGGAAGTGGCGGTGCGGTCCCCTACGGCACTGCGTAGGATCCTACGGTCTTGGCGTGCATCCGTTTGTCGCTGTGGTCCGGTCCCAGGTCGACGGGCACGTGCACCTTCCGCCGACCATTGGCGACAACATCGATGTACTGTGGAGACCTCACGCCCCACGTGTTGAGCAATTCGGTGGTACGTCCACCCGGCCTCCCGCATGCCCACTATACGCCCTCGCTCAAAGTCCGTCAACTGCACATACGGTTCACGTCCACGCTGTCGCGTCATGCTACCAGTGTTAAAGACTGCGATGGAGCTCCGTATGCCACGGCAAACTGGCTGACACTGACGGCGGCAGTGCACAAATGCTGCGCAGCTAGCGCCATTCGACGGCCAACACCGCGGTTCCTGGTGTGTCCGCTGTGCCGTGCGTGTGATCATTGCTTGTACAGCCCTCTCGCAGTGTCCGGAGCAAGTATGGTGGGTCTGACACACCGGTGTCAATGTGTTCTTTTTTCCATTTCCAGGAGTGTACATTCAAGTCTTAACACACGACATGTAATTGCTCTCCGTTGGCTGACAATGACGCTTCCGGCTCACGCGCGCCTTCTTTCACCCTGTTTAACCTGCGGCTGCTCAGCCATCAGCAGCAGTTTTTGCGACGAGGGGTCGGCGCAGCTGTTCCAAACATAATGATCGCGAGTCGGGTGGGTAACGAAACATCATTTTAATATACATTCTTGTTAATGTTCTCTGACTTCCCTATGTGAATCAGTACCATTAATTTTTATATTTACTATTAGAGGCCGAAACCGGTCATGTTTTTTTTTAATAAATGACTGTAGAATCGAGACTGTTGTTTAATATTTTTAGTCTTCAAGAACCGGTAAATAGAATTGTTGAAACTTTCGATTCGAGAAACATCGTCCTACTGGTTAGTGTGTGGAATAAAATGGACTACCGTTTCAATGTTACTCGAGCAACATATGATGTTCATGTTGAGTGTATGGTATAGTGCTGTGTGAACGTAAAACTTGGAACATCCCTCAGTCCATTGACATGTGCAATGTGTTTCTGTCTTTCGCCGTTTGTCTGTAGTAAAGAACTGAAATCTGTTCTTTCTTTCCCAAACTAGCAAACTTGTCCATCACAATGCTGTATCTAGATGCACTGTCCACCTGTGAAACGAGCCAGAAATGTTTTGGACATTTATATATCCAGTAAGCTAAATCGCTTTTGGTGAGATTCAAGGGGCGTGTGTCCCGGTGTAAAGTCAAGTGGCGGCACGCCAGGCGGGAACGTTGGAGCAGAGCGGGCTGTGAGACGACGTCAGCAAGCTGGACGCTGACCGACGCCTCTCCAGGATGACAACGCGCCGGCAGCACCCTCTACACAAAGAGAGGTAAGCGGCGCTCCGCCTGGCCGCGGCCAACTTCTACGAATTCTATAGAATCGTCGAGACCAGCGACCACAGAAGCATCCACTGTAGTTCTTAACTTGTTTCAGGACTTGTATACACTCAAGAGATTTCTTATTTTGTCTGTCACCCTTTGCTTGCGACACAACCGTATTTCTCAGAGTTAAGTATTGTTCTTTATTTTCTGTAATAAAAACTCATTAATACGATTTGCTTGAATTGTTGTCTAGCGATCCGGGAAAGTACTGGTCATTAAAATTGCTAGACCAAGAAGAAATGCAGGTGATAAATGGGTATTCATTGGTCTAATATAGTATACTAGAACTGACAGGTTATTACATTTTCACGCAATTTGGGTACATAGATCCTGAGAAATCAGTACCCAGGACAACCACCTCTGGCCGTAATAACGGCCTTGATACGCCTGGGCATTGAGTCAAACAGAGCTTGGAAGGCGTGTACAGGTACAGTTGCCCTTGCAGCTTCATCACGATACTACAGTTCATCAAGAGTAGTAACTGGCGTATTGAGACGTGCCAGTTGCTCGGCCACCATTGACCAGACGTTTTCAATTAGCTAGTGATCTGGAGAATGTGCTGGCCAGGGCAGCAGACGAACATTTTCTGTACCCAGAAAGGCCCGTACAGGCCCTGCAACATGCGGTCGTGCATTATCCTGCTGAAATGTAGGGTTTCGCAGGGATCGAATGAAGGGTAGAGTCACGGGTCGTAACACATCTGAAATGTAACGTCCACTGTTCAAAATGCCGTCATTGCGAACAAGAGGTGACCGGGACGTGTAACCAATGGCACCCCATACCATCACGCCGTGTGATACGCCAGTACGGCGATGACGAATACACGCTTCCAATGTGCGTTCACCGCGATGTCGCCAAACACGGATACGACCATCATGATGGTGTAAACAGAACCTGGATTCAACCGAAACAATGACGTTTTGCGATTCGTGCACCCACGTTCGTCGTTGAGTACACCATCGCAGACGCTCCTGTCTGTGATGCAGCGTCAACGGTAACCGCAGCTGTGGTCTCCGAGCTGATAGTCCATGCTGCTGCGAACGTCGCCGAACTGTTGGTGCAGTTGGTTGTTGTCTTGCAAACGTCACCATCTCTTGATGCAGGGATCGAGACGTGCCTGCACGATCCGTTACAGTCATGCGGATAAGATGCCTGTCATCTCGACTGCTAGTGATACGAGGACGTTGGGATCCAGCACGGCGTTCCGTACTGTCCGCCTGAAGCCACCGATTCCATATTCTGATAACAGTCATTGATATCGACCAAACCGAGCAGCAACGTCGCGATACGATAAACCGCAATAGCGATAGGTTGCAATCCGACATTTATCAAAGTCGGAAACGTGATGGTACGCATTTCTCCTCCTTACGCTAGGCACCACAACAACGTTTCACCAGGCAACGCCGGTGAACTGCTGTTTGTGTATGAGAAATCGGTTGGAAACTTTCCTCATGTCAGCACGTTGTAGATGCCGCCACCGGCGCCAACCTTGTGCGAATGTTCTGAAAAACTAATCATTTGCATATCACATCATCTTCTTTCTGTCGGTTAAATTTTGCGTCTGTAGCACGTCATCTTCGTGGTGTAGAAATTTTAATGGCCAGTAGTGAAGGTTTGCTAGACACCCCACATTCGAAGAGTAGGCAGGGAACAACAGCGCGGTGTAATCGTGTGTCTGAGGCTCGGTGCCAGTGAAACGGACGTTCCGAGCAGCCCTCGCCAGCCGCTCCAGCGTCCCCAGTCCCGGCACCCGGCCACGACAGCGCGGCGTGTGGGAGCGCGTGGCCCGCGGCGGCCGCTTCTTGGAAGACTCATCACGCGGCCGTAAAAGCGGAGAGCCCAGAGGAGAGGAGAGGAGAGGAGCGCGCGTCGCCAAAAACCTTTACATAAATAATGGAGCGGCGGCCGGCGGGCGCCCCGGGCACAGGCCGGGCCACAACACGACGAGCAGGGACGCCGGGCCGCGCGGAGACGCCGCGGTTTTTGTGGACCGCCGCGCCGCACAGCCAATCAACATTCATGAGGACACGGGGGCGCCTCCAGGCCACTGGCGGGCTCCTGGCTGTGCGAGCCAGGGCGGGATGAAACGGCAGGTCGTGAGCGGACCAGCACCGGCGCCTGCACCCGCCAGACCGTCCTCACTGCGGTGACGTACCCTGCCGTGACAATGGCGTACCTCCCAAATCCACATCCACGCGGATATTCTGCAAACCACATTTAAGTGCCTGGCAGAGGGTTCACCGGACCACCCACACACTAATTCTCTATTATGCCACTCTCGAACAGTGCGCGGAAAAAGCGAACACCTACACTACTGGACATTAAATTGCTACACCACAAAGATGCCGTGCTGCAGACGCGAAATTTAACCGACAGGAAGAACATGCTGTGATATGCAAATGATTAGCTTTCAGAGTATTCGCACAAGGCTGGCGCCCGTGGCGACACCTACAACGTGCTGGCATGAGGAAAGTTTCCAACCGATTTCTCATAAACAAACAGCAGTTCACCGGCGTTTCCTGGTGAAACGTTGTTGTGATGCCTCGTGTAAGGAGGAGAAATGCGTACCATCACGTTTCCGACTTTGATAGAGGTCGGATTGTAGCCTATCGTGATTGCGGTATATCGTATCGTGACATTGCTGCTCGCGTTGGTCGAGATCCAATGACTTTTAGCAGAATATGCAATCGATGGGTTCAGGAGGGTAATACGGAACGCCGTGCTGGATCCCAACGGCCTCGTATCACGAGCAGTCGAGATGACGGGCACCTTATCGGCATGGCTGTAACGGATCGTGCAGCCACGTCTCGATCCCTTAGTCAACAGATGGGGACGTTTGCAAGACAACGACCATCTGCACGAACAGTTCGACGACGTTTGCAGCAGCATGGACTATCAGCTCGGAGACCATGGCTGCGGATACCCTTGACGCTGCATCACAGACAGGAGCGCCTGCGATGGTGTACTCAACGACGAACCAGGGTGCACGAATGGCAAAACGCCCTTTTTTCGGATGAATCCAGGTTGTGTTTACAGCATCATGATGGTCGCATCCGTGTTTGGTGACATCTCGGTGTATGCACATAGGAAGCGTGTATTCGTCATTGCCATACTGGCGTATCACCCGGCGTGATGGTATGGGGTGCCAGTGGTTACACGTCTCGGTCACCTCTTGTTCGCATTGACTGCACTTTGAACAGTAGACGTTACACTTCAGATGTGTTACGACCCGTGGCTCTACCCTTCATCCGATCCCTGCGAAACTCTACATTTCAGCAGGATAATACACGACCGCATGTTGCAGATCCTATACAGGCCTTTCTGGATACAGAAAATGTTTGACTGCTGCCCTGGCCAGCACATTCTACAGATCTATCAGTAACTGAAAATGTCTGGTGAATGGTGGCCGAGCAACTGGCTCGTCACAATACGCCAGTCACTACTCTCGGTGAACTGTTGTATCGTATTGAAGCTGCATGGGCAGCTGCACCTGTACACGCCATCCAAGCTGTGTTTGACTCAATGCCCTGGCGTATCAATGCCGTTATTACGGCCAGAGGTGGTTGTTCCGGGTACTGATTTCTCAGGACCTATGCACCCAAATTGTGTGAAAATGTTATCACATGTCAGTTCTAGTATAATATATTTGTCCAATGAATAACCGTTTATCATCTGCATTTCTTCTTGGTGTAGCAATTTTAATGGGCAGTAGTGTATATCTTTCCGTGTGAGCTCTAATTTCGCTTATTTTATTGTGGTGATGGTGTATCCCAATGTAGGTCGGCGTCAACAAAATATTTTCGTGTTATGAGGAGAACGTTGATGACCGAAATTTCGTGAGAAGATTCCGTCGCAACGAAAAACGCCTTTGTTTTAACAATGACCACCCCCAACTCCTGTACCATTTCAGTGACACTCTCTCCCCTATTTCGCGATTATACAAAACATGCTGTCCTTCTTTGAACTTTCTCGATGTACTCCGTCAATCCTATGTGGTAAGGATCCCACACGGCGCAGCAGTATTCTAAAAGAGGACAGACAAGCTGTAACACCAGAGCTCCGTAGCTCTACTGACATAAATTTTTCTGCTGTGTCTGTTCTACCTTCTATCATTAAGATATTGTAAATATTGTTTGATTGCATTAACAGCACGAAAGTGTTCGCTCTTTCCTTTGTAAAAACTTTGATGTCGTGGTTTGATTCTATGCAATGTAGTGTATCTATCATTTAAATTCTTTGTCTCGTTTGGAGGGAGACAAAACTTACTGTCTACATTTTGAATTTGGGTGAATAATTCTTTGTAGAAATGTTAATATGTGCAAATGTTCTGTTTTACTTAATATTTTTGGTTGCTGTTATGTAAACTGCTGGCCTTCACTTATGATTCTTAGTTATTTCATATGTAAAGGTTGTTGTGGTTCCCCTCGGGAACGGAACTGTGTAGCGCGCGCAAAATGTGGTTAGCATGGATAAAAAGGTGGAACAAAGAGTCAGTCGGGGACGAGCTACCAAACTATCAACTGCTCATGTAAAAGTTGTGTATTGTGTTGGATCAGAGAGAGGCTTTTTCAGACACTTTCCAGTGCCTCGGATGAATGGATAAAGAGCTGTAACTATTCTGGAATTGGTATCTATCATAGCCACCAAGAAATGACAGAGTCCAGCAACTCTACCTGTAAATCCACCTACCAACACACAATCGCCACCACATTGCGCAGTCACTGTAATGGAACACTACAGTAATGTACAGTGAAGGATCAGCTCGTTGGATGTTATAGTGTACCCAAATATAAGGTAATTTTGACTGAACTCTTGTACCTACGGTGATTTATCCTCAGTCACAGATCCACTTAGGGTCCCTCCCACGCTAAAGTGTTTACCGAGTGTTCTTTATTGAAGGCATATTAAAATTAATATGGCATTAGAGTGTGCTAAAATCAATATTGTTTGTTGAAAAAATCTTACAAATATCTCAAATTTGGTGTTCCATTGTAGTAAAACTTCAGAAGTGCAACTGTTGACAGTTATATGTTCATGCTTGCTAAGGGCTTGTTTCTTTAGTGTATTGAAAGTGTGTTTAATTTGCTCTGTTACAGTGGTCAAAATTAAGGGCCCCGGCTTGAAAGTAGTTAAAAATTCACAAAGTCACTTAATTATAGCAAGTTTCAATTACTTTTGCTATTCAAGTGAAATTCTATATAATATTGGGCTCCTCTTGTGTATTAAAAGTGCATATTAATGGCGTAACAGGACCAACAGTTTGTCTATTGTTCTCATGCTACATAACGATTAATAAGAAGACCACTATTTATGAAAACAATAATTTCTTTATTCAAAAGACAGTGAGATGTAACCTGTTAGTGAATTCCATTTAATTGTCATTCTAAGTAGAAAGGTGTTTAGTAGTGAAAGACTTAATCTATGCACCGTAACGAAATTTGCAGTGAATAAATTTACAATTTTTTGTGAGACAGGAATTTGTTTGAAAAGTAATACTGAACCTATGTCCAATTTACGATTCTGTAGTGAATATTAAGAGTAACGTTATTGAGATCATTCAGTTTGACTAAGTCATCGAGATAATAGTGTGTTTTATTATCTGTTATATTCATGCAAATAGTTTGTTCTGATCTGTTAGCTCCAAACTTAACGTGAACATACTCTATTCAGGTGCCAGAGTTCATTGCACTCTCGAGTGACAAAAGTATAGGCTGTGGTTGTCCATTGAAGTTACTTATTTTCAGTTCCTAAATAAAAATGTTACTCATTCTCTTGCCTAATTAGGCTGGCGACCGTTTTGTTTATTCTTTGAACAGTGTAAATAGCTAAAACATTGGTTGTTATTGTTTAAGTATTTACGTAACTTTGGCTTTCACTTCCGATAAGCCATCTCCGTTAGGTACAACACGGTCAACATAACGAAATTCCTCTCAGAGGGTAACACTGCTCTGTTGCTTTATACCATAATAGCTCGTATAAAAATAATTTCATTGTACGAACTGCCTCCAACTTTAAGGTTATGGTATAGCAGCAGCGGACAGTAGTGTTATACGCGGCTTTTCCGTGACAAGACTAATTTGTTCTGTTGGGGCATAGTACGAAATAAGCCAAACTTGGTATTTGATTGTACAAGCTACGTAAATGCTGTTGTAGTGTTATAAAGCGTAGTGTAGGCAGTCTCCTTAGTACATCCGTTAAATTTTCTAAGTGTGCTGGCAATAAAACGCCGCCTTTGGTTAGCCTCCCCCATAAATTTTCTGTGTGTTCCTTCCAATTTCAGTTTTTCGTAATTGTAATTCCTAGGCATTTAGTTGATTTTACGGCCTTTAGGTTTGACTGATTTATCGTGTAACCGACGTTTAACGGATTCCTTTCGGCACACATGTGGATGACTTCACACTTTTCGTTATTTAGGGTCAATTGCCAATTTTTGTGTCATACAGATGTCTTCCCTAAATCTTTTGTAACTGGTTTTGGTCTTCCGATTATTATTATCGTCTCAATCAGTTACAGCAATGCACATATAGCAAAACAAAGAAATATATATAAAAATGAACATGTGAAATTATATACAGTACACAAGTTTTAAGACGGCTCAGACTACACTCGGATGTTGATGGACTCGTTAAAGAGAAGTGCCTCTTGGGATGCTTGATGGAGCTTCTCAATGCCACCACGGAAGCGTCTGATTAGACATTCATTCACAATGTGGCTCATTGTTTGGGTGTCACCACAGTCACACACGCTGTCACTTGAAAAGCCCCACTTGTGCATGTTGTATTTGCACCTACCCTCTTCAGTCCGATATCTGTTTAACTGTACCCACAACTCCCTTGGTTGGTGGAAGCCTGGAACTGGAACTGTTGGAGTGTCTACAAGTTCGTGGTTTCGGGTTCTTGTAGCTTGCCACTCACGTTTCCACTCTGCGTCCTAGTCGAATCCTGTGGATAGCTTTTGGTCTCCCACTTCATATGTTAGTCTTCTAAATTTGAGGCGTTTCCTGAGGAGCCTGATAGCAAATCGTCATGAAGAGAGATCGAGCTGTTTTCAGAAATTTGCTGAGAGAGGTTGTAAAGAGTGCCTTTCGACGGAGGTATGGTGGACAGATATTTGAAATCATTGGTAGCCAACAAGTAGGTGTAGACCGGACTGTACCACTAATTACTCTCATAACTGAGTACATTTGGACGTCTACTTTCACTTAGTGGGCGCTTCGGAGCCAAACTGGTGCACAGTATTCTGCTGCATAGTATACCAGAGCAAGGGATGCTCCTCGAAGGACGGATGTAGTTGCTCCCCATGTACTGCCTGCCAGCTTTCTCACAAGGTTCACTCATGTTTGTATCTTCTTGGCCAAGTTGAAAAGGTGTTTTTTGTATGTTAAAGTTCTGTCCAGAGTGACTCCCAGGTATTTTGGGCTTTCGTAGTGCCTGACTGTGCCAACAGGGCCGAACTGTGGACTGATCGTTGCTGACGAAAGGCGATTAGAGAGGTGGAACAGGCATACCTCGGATTTTGAAACATTTGGTCTCAGCCACCATGTCTCAAAATACTCATAAAGTTTAGTAAGGCAGTTCGTTGGGTGTTCTTCACATTCAGAAAGGTCTTCACTCTGATATGAAATTGCCAGGTCATCTGCATATTGAAATTTTCGGCAGGTCAGCTGTGTAGAGGTTGAATGACACTGGAGCAAGAACAGAGCCCTCAGGTAATCCGTCATTGAGTACATGCCATCTGCTTTTCTCTTCTCCTTGATGTACTTTAAACCGCCTATTGTTTAACATGTTACTTAGGAGGTTGCCTAGAATTTTGCAAGGTATTGCTCTCAAAAATTTCAAAAACAGGCCCTTGCACCACACCGTGTCACAAGCTGCTGACAGGTCAATGAATACTACTCCAGTTTTAAGTTTCTTTTGGTGTCCAGATTCTATGTGAGTAGTCAAGGAGAGTACTTGATCACAGTAGCTTCTATAAGGTCTGAATCCAGCTTGTTCAGGTGGTATCATAGCATTAATTTGATCTTGGATTCTGTTTAGAATCATTCTTTCCAATAGCTTGTAAGCACGGCTAAGTAGAGACATTGGGTGGAAGTGTTCTGCAGCTGTCCCCTCTTTCCCTGGCTTTTTGATAACGATAATTTTTGCTCTTTTAAAGTTTTTGGGTAATGTCACTGTAAGAAGAATTTCGTTAAAAAGGCAAACTAACCAATATCACGTTACCGGTCCACTGTGCACCAAAAATTCAGGGTAAAGCCCATCTGCACCTGGAGCTTTTCTACATTTCGTATGCTTAAGGGCTGTCTCCAGTTCAGTGATTGTAAATGGAGAAGAGAATTCTGGGTTATGTTGCAGAGCTCTGTCTTTACTTGCCGAAGATTTGTTTTATCTGTTGGGACCTTGGAAACTCTCACTAAGTGACTGACGATTGGGTCGCATGAGACCGTTGAGTTTTCTTTGTTGTGGGAAGGGTCTTCTCCAAGTTTGTGAATCAGCGTCCGTGCTTTTCTACTGGAGTGTGTGAAATCGAGGTCTCTTGTTTCTTTATGCCATTTTTCTCTCCTGTGTTCATTCAAGGAATTCATAAGGTTCGTAGCTGTTTCTTGGTCTCCACTTTCCTTGTATTGGTTAAACAGCTGGTCTCTTCATTCCAGCCAGGAATGTATTCTTTCCGGCATCCTCTGGGTATGCTCTTTTTGGCAGTAGATATTATGATCTTTAAAAACTTTGAGTATGATTTTGGAAGTGTAGGGACCAGTGTTATTGACTCGTCCAGCAATTTAGAAAATTTAACCCAATCTGCTTTTTGAAAGTTCCAGCGGGATACAGGAGCAGATCGCACTGGAGAAATGCGTATCCCGTAGGAGATGAGATTGGGGCGATGTTGGCTTCTGGGAAAGTCATGCAGGACCTTTCTGATGATAGTTCCGCTACTACTCTCCGAAGGTTTCATAGTTGGCTGGCAGAGGTCCAGTGTGCTCTCTGTACCCCATCTTCCAGACCTGAATGTGCCTTTTCCCTTTTCATCGTAATGGAGCTTTAAGTTGTTTGCTTCCACCCATTCTGCCAGACTTCTACCATTTTCATCCTCTTCGGCATAGTCCCACTCATAACCATGGCTGTTAAAATCGCCTACATATATTGCAGGATGTTCTAGTACTGGGAGTTGTTTGCGCCAAGTGCTATTCGGTGGTTTGTAGATATTTGCTGTTTTTATATTTCCGATATGAATCACCGATACCATCGCGTTTTCTTTGTCTGATTTCTCCTCGAGAATAACTGAGGCATCCTTTAAGTTGTTGCGGACAAAAGTGGCAACTCCATATTGAGGGTGGTTAATTCGCGACACTAATTTATAGCCTGTGATGCGCACTCGCTTCCACAGAGCGTTGTAGTCTTCAGTATGAGTCTCCTGCAGCGCTAAGACGTCCGCCCTATTCTCTCTCAAAATTTTACATAGTATGTCTCCTTTCTTTCTGGACAGTCCCCCAACATTCAGCTGACATATTCTGAGCACGTTTCCAGGTTGGCTCTTAACAGTGCCGTTTGTATAGGGTTTCATATTGTTGTTAATTTCGTAATTGCTGATGGGATTATCTTTAAATCGCCTTCTGCGAGAGTTAACCTAATTGGAAAGGACCAATTAGTTGCCCAGGGAGCACCGGCAGTGATCAAGGCACATGAAGATGCATTGTAAGGCCAAATAAGTGACTGCTCACTTGGAGGTCTCACGCTTGCTCTTCCGATAACATCATTAGATGAAGCACGACAGCGTCATCCGAAAACAACCTAAAACGGATGCTCATTGCCTTCTAAATCGTTCATGTAGATAAGGAACATCAGAGGGTCTCTAACACTACATTGTGACACGACAGAAATCCTTCGGACCCGCCAGAAATCACCACTATTTTACTCGATGACTTTCCCTCAATTACTACGAACTGTGACCTCTCTGACATGAAATCACGAATCCAGTCGCACAACTGAGACGATATTCCATAAGCACGCAATTTCACTACAAGCTGCTTGTGTGGTGCAGTGTCAAAAGCCTTCCGGAAATCTACAAATACGGAATCACCTTGAAATCCCTTGTCAGTAGCAACCAACACTTCCTCTGACTAAGGAGCTAGTTGTGTTTCACAAGAACGATGTTTTCTAAATCCATGTGACTGTGTGTCAATAGACCGTTTTCTTCGAGGTAACTCATAATGTTCGAATACAATATATTCTAACATTCTGCGTGGTGTCTGTTTGTTATATATCGTGTCTCCCTACCACTTTCGCGCAACGACGCTCTGAGCGTGTTTTTTAGGGAATTGACTAGTTTGAATCTGGGACCTGTTGCTGGTAAGGAGACGCCAGACCACACATGACATGTAGAGTTCAGAAGAGTTCAGTGAGGCTACCGACGATATAACCAAGTACTTAATGATTTCAGCGTCAGCTCCACCTCTTTCCCTGCAAAAGAATCTTAATACTAACTAAATTTAGTGGAAGGGGTTCAAGGCTTTCCTATTTTTAGTTGGCTGGTAAAGTAACGTCGAAAAAGCAGTTAAGTTTACCATTGGAAATCTTATTCTACTCACTAAACATCGTTTATAAATTGCACTATTGATAAAAGGAAATGTTTTAATACAGGATGGTAAAAACCAACTGCGTTCAACAAAAATGTGAACGAATATTCCCTGAATGGGTTTCCAAGTTCTACAATGGATCGAAGGATGTCCTATGCCATATCACATCTATAATCTAGGTATAAATTAAGTTTCACAAGAGAGAAAACTATCAAAATGGTCTACAGTGACCCTCAATTATCGTTAATTACTTATCTAACTTGTCGTAAATTACAGTGGCTGATGTGGCTTCTCAGTAACTATATAACAGAAAAATCATCGCGTTTCAGATTTTTACTTCAAGTGGCAAATGTGAACACCATGAGCTTTAATTGACGATCGACACTAGTAATACGCAAAAAGGGCGTGTAACAGATGAGACTTCTGCAGTTCTGAGTGAAGATTTATGCGCTTTTATGCGGCATCGTGTGCGTTCATTACCTTGTCGGTGTTCGTCAGGGGTCGGCGGGCAGCACAGCTCCGCTCACCTCGCCGTCTCGGAAGCAACTCTCTCCTAACTTCTCCTTACTACAATTTACCGAAGTTGGTTTAAAAAAACTATCTGGCTGTGTTTTCATCTGACCAATCAGGGTCTCAATGTTAACCTTAAGCTCCGCCTACAAAAATTCTGTCTATCCAATGAGAAACGTCATACTTTTCGTGGTGGGGCAATGTTTTTAAAGTTTGCAACGTAACAGAGACGCTAAAACTTGCAGCTGGTGTGGTCCTTTTAGTGTTATCGTAAGATCTATACTGTTCTTCTGGAGGGATCTATCTTTTAACATGGGCTGGGGGGTGGTCCTGACGTAACAGAGACGCGAAAAAGTCTCACGCTAAAACTTGCGGCTGGGGTGTGGTCCTAGCGGTTAGCTGGCGACGTGGGGGTCCCTCCCTTATCGTAGGGCCTTCGAGCTTAACACGGTTCTGCTCTCGGCTTCTGTTATCGTTTCTCCCCTCGGAACTGTGTATGTCTCACGGTGGGAAGGTATGCCATGCATTTAGGCATTCTTGTATTAGTCTGTGGTATTCCATTTGCTCACTCGTTACTCGTATTACTTTGGTTAATTTAATGTCACGATTTATTCGGAGCTATGTGACATACTACTGGATTTGCTTATCATGTCAGGGTTTTCATGGAAGGTGTTGGATTTGCCTGACACATTACAATATGTTCCTAAATCCTGCTGCACATCGACTTTAATGATATGGGCCTATAATTTAGTGTCTTACTCCTATTATCATTCTCGAATATTGGTGTGACCTGTGCAACTTTCCAGCCTTTGTGTACGGATCTTTCGTGGAGCGAACCGTTGTGTATTATTGTTAAGTATGGAGCTGTTGTATCACCATAAATACCATACATCGTGTCGAACCGTCTTTTGTTCGGAGTAGTGCATTAACTGTATCTTCCATGGGATGTTGCACGGACTCAACAAGTCATTGTAAGTCCCCTGCAGAATTAATGAGCCATGCTGCTTAGCTAGCCGTCCATAATTGCGGAAGTGTTGCTGGTGCAGGATTTTCTTCACGAACTGATCTTCCGATTGTTTCCCATAAAAGCTCGATGGCGTTTCAAGTTGAGCGATTTTGATGGCCAAATCATTCACTCGAATTGTCTTGAATGTTCTTCAAACTAGTCGCGAACAGCTGTGGTCCGGTGACGTGACATCGTTTTTTGCCAACATGAAGTCTGCAAATGGCTCCAATTGGTCTCCGAGCCCTAGAACGTAACCATTCCCAGACAATGATCGAATCAACTGAACCAGAGGATCCAGTCTATTTCAGACGAACACAGCCCACTCCATTATGCAGACACCACCATATTGCACAGTGCCTTGTTGACAACTTGGATCCATGACTTGGTGGGATCTGCGCCACACTCTAACCCCACCCCCATTTCGCACCAACTGAAATCGGGACTCCTGTTCCAAGGCCAAGGTTTTCCATGTGTCTAGGTATTATCCCATCTGGTCACACCTAGGACGGGTGCTGCAGGCAATGTCGTGCTGTTCGCAAAGGCACTCATGCCGGTCGTAAGCTATCCATTAACGCCGCCCTGTCCTAACGGATACGTTCGTCGTGCGTCCCACATTTATTTCTGCGGTTACTTCCCCCAGTATTGCTTATCTGTTAGCACTGACAACCCTATGCAAAGGTCGCTGCTCTCAGTGAAGGTCATTAGCCACTGCGTGGTCCTTTCTAAGATATAACGTTTGAAGTTTGGTATTCTCGATGGGCTCTTGACGCTTTGGATCTCGGAATACTGAATTCCCTAACGATTTCCCAACTAACATTCCGCATTCAAAATCTGTTAATTCCAGTCGTGCGGTAATAATCACATTGAAAACCTTTTCACATGAATCACTTGAGTAGAAAAGACGGCTCCCCCAATGCATTTCCCTTTTATACCTTGTGTACGCGATACTATCGCCATCTGTATATGTACATATCGCTATCCCATGACTTATGTGGATCGAGAACCATTTAATGGCGCGAAGTATTTTTTTTTCACCGTACGTATCTTTTCATGCGCTAATGCTGTTGTTTATCTATGAGGGGCGTTCAGTAAGTAATGCAACACTTTTTTTCTCAGCCAATTCGGTAAAAAAATGTGGAATTGTGGGACATCGTGGAGTATTCCTGCTTCAGCCCCTATAGTTTCAGGAAGCTCCGACAGGAGGCACCGCTATACGTAGCTTTCAAGATGGTGTCGGAGGTGCGGAGGTACGTTCCAAGCAGAGAGCTGTCATTGAGTTCCTTTTGGTGGAAAACCAGATCATCGCAGATAGTTGTAGGCACTTGTAGAATGTCTAAGAAGTCTTGGCATTGAACAAAAGCACGGTGAGTCACTCGTCGAGGCGTCTGTCATCATTGCAAGAAGGTCACGCAGACCTGTCCGACCTACTGCGTGCCGGCCGGCCGCATACAGCTATGAGATGTTGAAACGTGCGGACACTCTCATTCGAAGTGATCGACGGATCACAATCAAACAGCTTGCTGCACAACTGAACGTCTCTGTTAACAGTGTTGACTCACTGGTTGACTAGTTGGAGTACTCAAAGGTATGTGTCTGCTGGATTCCTCGCTGTCTAACAGAAGGCCATAAAGAGTAACGAAGGACCATCTGAGCGGAATTGCTTGCGCGGGACGAGGCTGATCGTGATAATTTTTTGTCGATCATCGTCACAGGCGATGAAGAATGCACTCATCACTTCGAACCGGAAAGGAAACTGCAATCCATGAAGTGGCGCCACATCATCTCTCCTACGAAGAAAAAGTTCGACGCCACACCCTCAGCTGGTAACGTCATAGGGACGGTCTTCTGGCACTATGAAGGGGTTGTTCTGTTTAATGTCCTCCCTCACGGTGCAACGATCAACTATAAAGTTTATTGCGCTATGTTCAGAAAATTCATTGCCTTCGTCATCACAAAACTGCAAACTAACCTCTCCTTGTCCATGGCGACGCAACGCTCGACGCAAGTCTGCGAAACCGAAAGGACCTCACAAAATTTCGTTGGACCGTTGTTCTTCATACAGCCTACAACCCGGATCTTACACCTTTGGACTTCCATCTGTCTGGCCCAATGAAGGATGCACTCTTCGGCAAGCATTACGTCGATGATAAGGTGATTGTCGATGCAGAAAAGTATGTGACGAAGCAAGCTGGGATAATTTTAATTCCCCTCTTGTTTTGCCATCTGCCTACTTAAATTCATTTTTTTTTAATGTTTAACTATGTCCCATTAGCATACTTGAATATAATCAGCATTTTCATGAAAGAGAAAGGTTGGCCCTCAGTTTTAAAGAATATAACACCATACGACAAGAACCTCTTTGGGTTTTCTACCATATTTTGAGACAATATTTCATTGTGGAAACTATTAAAAGTATCTCGCATTGATGTCCGCACTAAATTTCGAGCTTCCGTGAAACTTAGCAGTCCTGGGGATTTTGCGTTCTTCTGAATTTGGCATGCTTTTTTCGTTGCTTCTGCAACAGTGTTCTGATGTGTTTTGTGTACCATGGTGGATCTCTTATTAACTTATGTGGTATGAATCTATCTATTCCTGTCGATACTGTTTCCTTGAATTTGAGCCATATCTGAGCCGGAGTGGCCGAGCGGTTCTAGGTGCTTCAGTCTGGAACCACGCTACCGCTACGGTCTCAGGTTCGAATCCTGCCTCGGACATGGATGTGTCTGATGTCCTTAGATTAGGTAGATTTAAGTAGTTCTACGTTCTAGGGGACTGATGACCTCAGATGTTAGGTCCCATAGTGCTCAGAGCCATTTGAACCAATTTCTGAATGGAGACTCTCTTAGGAAGGCATCAAGCGAACTTTTATCTGCTGTTTTAAAGAGATATATTTTGCGTTTACTTTCAGTGGTTTTGGTTGATATAGTTTTGAGTGAACACAATGACCTTGTGTTCACTAATCCTTGTATCCGTCATGACGCTCTCTATTAGATCAAGATTATTTGTGGCTAAAAGGTCAAGTGTGCTTTCGCAACCATTTTAAATTCGTTTGGGCTCATGAACTAATTGTTCAAATTAATTCTCAGAGAAAGCATTTATTACAATTTCGGAAGATGTTTTCTGTCTACCACTGGCTTTGAACATGTATTTTCACCAACAAATCGAGGGTAGATTGAAGTCTCCACCAATTATAACTGTATGAGTGGGGTACTTATTTGTAATGAGATTCAATTTATCTTTGAAGCGTTCAGATATTATATCATCTGAGTCGGGGGGTCGGTAGAAGGAGCCAATTATTATTTTGGTACGGCTGTTGATTATAACCTCTACCCATAGTAATTCGCAGGAACTATACATTTCAACTTCACTACAAGATAAACTACTACCAACAGACACAAACACACCACCACCTACATTATTTAATCTATCCTTTCTGAACACGGTTTGCGCCTCTGTAGAATTTTCGGCAGAATTTATCTCCGGCTTTAGCCAGCTTTCTGTTCCTATAACGATTTCTGCTTGAGTGCTTTCTATCAGCGCTTGAAGCTCTGGATTTTTTCCCACACAGCTACGACAATTTACAACCACATCACCGACTGTTGCCTGGTCGATTCTCGTCGTTTCTTTGCCCTGTACCCTTTGAGATTGGAACCCTTTTTGACCTTTCCCAAGACTATCTAACCTAAAAATCCGCCCAGTACACGCCCTCAGCCCCTGCTACCTGTGTAGCTGCTCCTGTGTGTAGTGGACACTTGACCTATTTAGTGGAACCCAAAACCCCACCACCCTATGACGCAGGTCAAGGAATCTGCAGCCTACACGGTCGCAGAACCGTCTGAGCCTTTAATTCAGACCCTCGGTCAGCTCTGTACGAAAGGTCCGCAATCGCTCCTGTCGACGATGCTGCAGATGTTGAGCTCTGCCCTCATCTCGCTAGCAAGACTGGCAGTCTTCACCAACTCAGATAGCCGCCGGAAACCAGACAGAACCTCTTGCGGTCCATAGCGATACACATCATTAGTGCCGACATGAGCCACCACCTGCAGTTGGCTGCACCCTGTACCCTTCATGGCATCTGGAAGGACCCTTTCCACATCTAGGATGACTCCCGCCGGTATGAACGCGGAGTGCACATTGGCTTTCTTACCGTCTTTAGCTGCCATATCATTAAGGGGCTCCATCACCCGCCTAACATTGGAGCTCCCAATGAGAAATAATCCCACCCTCTGCGCTTGTCCGGACCTCTCAGGAAGACCGGCCACTGCCGAAACAGGCGAGGCCGCCCTTGCTGGCTCAGAAGTGCTTTCAGCAGTCGGCAGCATCTCAAACGTGTTACGGAGGTGTAAGGGTACAGCCTTGCGGCCAGCACCAACTTTCGCCTTCCGCGCAGGGATTCGCGACCCCGCCACGGTTCGGCAATCACCGTCAGGCAAGTGTCGACGGGAAGGGACGTCTGAATCCGATAGCGCAGTGGCATTAGAGATACCAGGCGATGCTACAGGTTTCAGAGGCGGCAAAGCGCTCGCCTCGGGTGTCCCAATGTCACCACGGCCCAGGGCAACAGCCTGGAGCCTGTCGACCACGGCTAACACAGCTTCCAGCTGCTTACGAACGGTGGCCAATTCCCCTGAATCCGTACACAACAGGCGAGGTCCCTATCCATTCCTAACATTTTTTTCCTCTCTTGTATCTCACAAGCCGTTCGAAACAAATAGATGACTGATGACTACGCGAATTTACACTATACGGGTACTAAAGCGCGATGCTACAACTCTCAGATACTGTAATACGACCGAAATTTAAGAATTAAACTATGCAAGTACCCAAAAACACGCAAAGAAATTAAAATTAAACTATGAAACAAATAAGTGAGCTCAGAGTACGAGTTGCTGCTGGCTGCTGCTTATCCAACGGCGGCAGGCGGTGGAGGCTGTGCAGTGGTGTGGGGTGTGGGAAGTTGGAGTGATATGGAACCCCTGATACTTCTAGGGACAGCTCTGAGAGGTGACACGTATGTAAGCATCCTGTCTGATCCCCTGCATCCATTCGAGTCCTACTACAGAGTGGCTACAACAACACTCTTCTGGCTGATGACCTACGATGTTAAGTCCCATAGTGCTCAGAGCCACTTGAAGCCATTTGAACACTCTTCTGAGTTTAAACTCTTCCACTGGCCACCAAGCTCCCCAGACATGAACATTATTGAGCATAACTCCAACGTGCTGTTCAGAAGAGATCTCCACATCCTTGTACTCTTATGGATTTATGGACAGCCCTGCAGGATTCATGGTCTCAGTTCCTTGCAGCACTACCTCAGACGTTAGTTCGTTGCTTTCCACGTCGTGTTGCGGCACTTCTGCATACTCATGGGGGCCCTATGCGATATTAGGCAGGTATACCAATTTCTTTGGCTCTGCAGATATCGTACCATGTGACTTCCGGATGTGGGGCAACATGAAACGGCTTGTGTTCTGCCAATGGCATAACTCAAGAGGTGATTTGTGGAATGAATTAGTGGCTGCTACATACGGTATTCGGGGTATGCTACAGATTTTCCCACATGGTGTGTAAAGGCCGAGCTGTGTTCTTAATGCAATATTAGACGCTTTTAATGCCTCCTGCAAACGGTTTAAACAGGCTTTAAGTGTGAAATGTATCAATATAAACAGTAAAAGTTTACAACATCTCTTTCCAAACATTCCTGGCAATAAGTTGTAATGACACTTTTAGTTTACGTTTTAGTATAGATTCCACTGGTAGGCTTTGCATGGTGCCAAATAAGTTTTTACTCAGAAGCAAAGTGAAAAACATATCAAAGACATGTTCTCCTACAAGGGACAGTAAATAACACTAATGCCTTCCTTTTAACTTCGTTTTCTCAGAAGGTATGTGTGGTGTCGTCGAAAGATCATGGTGCCACACCGAAGTCGGCAATGTGCATCGACACCACATACATCAGAAGACACCCTACGCTCAGGACTGCAGCACCATCGCACGTCGGAGGTTGATTTAGAGCCGAGCATAGACTCACTCTCCCCAAGTTGATGACGTTAGATGAAGCAGTCAACATCGTCTAGTTAGGGCATCAAAGCTATTCAAGACTTATCAGGAAATGTACTTTTGCGAATGTTGTACTTCAAAAGGAGAGTTTGTAAGCGCATGCCTCAAGTGATGCATTACTATTCAAAGACAGTTGTAATTATTTGGCTCACTCCTGTGGCAACGGACTGTATAAAATTATGTACATCTTTTTATCATTCGTGCAATAAAGTGAACTGATGTTTCATATGTTGTAGTTCCAAGCAGCCATCTCTCAGAGCAATCGACAAACCCACTGTTAGATAAGATGTGGCCGAGCGGTTCTAGGCGCTTCAGTCTAGAACAGCGCGACCGCTACGGTCGCAGGTTCGAATCCTGCCTCGGGGATGTATGTGTGTGATGTCTTTAGGTTAGTTAGGTTTAAGTAGTTCTATGTTCTAGGGGACCGATGACGTCAGATGTTAAGTCCCATAGTGCTCAGAGCCATTTGAGCGATTTGAATTTGTTAGATTGAACGAGTGTAGTCTCCTCGATGAGTATAGAAGCTCAAGCAATAAATTAAAATTTGTGATATAGCTGGGATATCAAATAATCTCTTTGATTAGCAGGCAGATGCGCTAACCACAACCCCATCACCATAGCACAATGGCTGCGACAGCTTCACACACTCCCTTCGTCCAATGCCCTCCCTAACAGATGATGTAGGTAGTTAAGAGTTTCAGCCATTTTCCTCTTCTTAAATTGTCAGTAAGCAGAAGAGCCAGGTTCAAGTCCTGGGCATGGCAGAAATTTTAATTCATTGTTTCAGTTTCTACCCTTATCGAATATTAAGTTGAGAATCATATGCATCCAGGAAAATGTAATTCCACCAGATTATGGATTGTAGTTTCGTCAGGTCATAACAATATGGCAGGCACTACTTTTTTGTACGATAATCCACTTACCCTCCTCAAAATTTGTTCATAAGCGCATCATAGTGTACCATTCCCGTAAACATGACTTTATTAAGAACGAAACACATAACTGATGTATTACGTATTTTAAAACAGAAAATATGAAAATAAGGAAAAAAATTGTATAAAATGCTTGCAGTCATAGGCACGTTAATGGAAGAGGTGCAGTAGACGTAGAAGGCATTACGTCCTGACGGTGCACCTGTTTGACACCTGCCACGCTTTAACGAGGACCGGCCGGCGGTCGGCAGAGTAACAGGCTGCTTATTAATTTGCGTTATCATAATTCCGGGGAAGCGCCGCGCCGCTAACAGGCCGTATCGGCACCATCTCGTGTTCGCGCCTGCGCGGCTGTCGGCCCGCATCTCGATAAGGGCTGGCGGGCAGGCGGCGGCCACCGGCAAAGGCAGAGGCGCCGCCAACTGCAGGCGTTCGACGAGAGGTGGCAGCTGGCAGCTGGCAGTGGCAGGGCACTGCAGGGCCACAGCACCAAACAGGGCGGGCAGTTCCTGGCTGCTGCCTGTGTTCGGAAGACTTCACACAGCCCTGCTTTGATATACACATTTACCTTTTGTGTTACCAGCACAAAGAAACCTGTAACGTTGATGATGACTGTTGCTTGAAATGCCATCTGGTGGGAAACGAGACCAGTTTTTTGTGTGCATGTTTGGTTTTTTTTTGTTTTATTGGGGTGGAGGATGAAATGAAATACATGTTAAAAAATGATGAAATTCCTCCAGCTGTATAAGGGTGTTGGTTTCATTGGCAACTAGTTCCGATGTTGTTACAACATCATCTTCAGGCCCACACTTGTTGACAGCACCGTATGTGTGAAACACTAGTAGTCAGTGTGAAACGTCCCCTTTTGAACAATTATACAGGACTGTGCTTAAACCTGACACACAATATTTTTTTTAGCGCAACGCAATCTGACTTTCAAAAAAATCCCTACGAAAGAATGGCCCTGACTAACATTAACCTATACGTTTCACAAATCACTTACCTCACAAAAATCTTCGCTGCTCAAGCTACTGCAATACAGCGAGTGCCACTACTGCCAGCTAAATAAAAGATTCAAACTACGGAAGGCACTAACTACTGATAGGGATAGTTAGCAAATGAAAGATATTAATAGAGAACAAACAATGTATTTACCTTGATATCATCATATATAAATATAGCAGTTCATGACAAATTTCAAAACTCCGCCATCTCTCTCCCCACATCCACTACTGCTGGCGGCTCACCTCCAACTGCGCAACGCTACGCGCTGTTCACAGCCAGCTGCCTAACACTACAATGGCGAGTATTACAACAATGCAAAGCAGCCACAGACTGCACACAGCACAGCCAGTGATTTTCATACAGAGGTGGCGTTACCAATAAAAAAACCTAAACAGCCTACTTACATAGAGAAAACATAAACAGCCTACTTACATAGAGAAAACATAAACAGCCTACTTACATAGCCCCCATGCTCCCCACAAAAAATTTTACAAATTGGTTTGGGCAGTGCCCAATACAGATTTGAAAAAATTTTTCATCATTACAATAACAAAGATATCAAATGCACACACTTATTGATACAACGTTGGTCAAAAGCTAAAACTTTGTCACAGTCCATAAAGACAGTCCTGATCATTCATTACGGTAAAATATAGTGTTTTTCTCAAAGTCTGAGCAGTAGAAGAAAATGCACACGGAAGTAGTGGATTTCCATGCAGTCTTGAAGAAGTAGTGTTGTCCTTCCAACGGAAAGACAGTGCTGACTCTCGACATGCAGACAAGTATTGGGTCACAACAGAGCAAACCCACTGCAGAGTCAGTCGAAGTTTTGATGAATATTGGTAGGTAGGTCATCACAGAGCAGACCCACCGTAGTCCTGGTAGAGATTACGATATTGGTGGGCCACCAGAGGTGCAGACCCACTGCAGTCCTTGTAGAAATAATGGTATTGATGGATCATCAAAGATGTAGACCCACTGTAGTCCTTGTAGAGATAATGGTATTGGTGGGCCACCAGAGGTGCAGACCCACTGTAGTCCTTGTAGAGATAATGGTATTGGTGGGCCACCAGAGGTGCAGACCCACTGTAGTCCTTGTAGAGATGGCCAGCAGCCATCTGTTGCGATTGTGCAGGTGCACATTCACCATCGAAGAGTCTTGCGGAGAATATAGCAAGTCCATAAACCACCACTTGTGCACTCACAAAGTTTTTGGAATTGTCCTTAGAACCAGCAATGCTGTTATCCAGTCCCTTGCTGAATTATTACCACACGTGCAAACACTAACAGTCCCTACTTCTCACATATTGTCCATATACTATGACCAACAGAAACGTGTGCAGTGAAATGTAACTTACAAGTTAATAATAAGATGAACTGGTGTCAATTACAATTTTATAAATTTACAACATGAAAATACAATTACAAAGGTACAAAATACATCATTAAAGAACATAATAATACAGATAACATTTGTAGTACAGGCTTTACAAAAGAATAGAAATAGACATATACATCAGTGTTACAGGAATTATGACATGAGTACATACATAAAAGATCGAATAACTTTCGAAACATCAACTTCACACATGAGCATTAAACAGAACAGAATTAATAATATCTAACATCTTTACAAAGTAAATAACATATTATTAATGCCAATTATATTCGAGGATAACAGTATTCCTCATCATAGTGAATGTAGCGTAATATTAAAAGAAGAAAAAAATTCTATGAAATTACACAGAGACAGGAAGAAAACAAATACACAAAGGTACACAAACACATAGTGGGATAACACAAATAGGAAAGGACAGGGTTCGTTTTCAGTGTAACATGTGGTACTGCAGTCCAACCCAAACTTCATATATCTTTCCTCTTATTTCATCCTTTGTTTCCACCAAAAAATTCTACCCAAGCATGCTTTCTGTATTTTGTTCATATTTCTTTCAAAATAATTATTTCTGATTGTACAATACTCATTTGGGCCCAAATCTTTTTTATATAACTTCGCAATGCATTCTTTACCTATTCTCCATAGTCAGTTTCTCATATAGTCTACCCCCTCTTAAGCTAACTTAAATCTACTGAGCTCAGATACTAAACTAAGGGACGAGGCAATGCAGCAGCACATAACAAATTAACACAAACAGCAATGCAAAAAAAATGGAAAATTGCAAAGCAAGCTACAGTAAATATAAATTACCAAGCAATGCAACAATACAACTAATATGAGCCAATGTACAGTAGCAAGAAAAATAAGTCAGTAGTAAAATTAGCTTAACAGAGTAACACAATTTAAAATTCAGTAGCACTATGCCTGGCAAACAGCAGCAGCAAATATAAAAAATATAAGAAAAATAAAACTTATATCTATACATGACAAAGCTCAAGCAGAAAAAATATTACAGTAAAAACAACAATGCAGATAAGAGAAATGTATATTCACATCTTAATATCTATGTAATTAAAGTGGTGCACCACAACAACTGATTGTAAAAAGAAATATTACCATGTACTTGAAAAGAAAATTATGTGTTACTGTTACTAGTTCCTTCTTATTGTTCTCTCCTTTCCAAGTGCTCCTTTTTTAAAGAATGTGGATCATAAAATAATTATTTAATAGATCTGTTGACAGAAAATGTTCACATTAGCAAATGCATTTTATTTTATAAAAGCAATGCTGCAACACAGCTGGAAACCAGATATCAAGTGAAATAAGCAACTATGTACAAAGCAAAGCGTAAGAACATCGTTCAATAGTCATGTGGCATTTCATAAGTAGTAAAAAAATCTCTCATCTAGAAAGACAGTAGTCATAGTCAGGTGTGTAGACAAACTATTTCTTGTCATTTCATTAGGCATTTCGGTAAATATCAGAAAGTACGATATGTTTCCAAGTAATTAGCGTGTCGGATTTGCGATGCTTTCTCTAAAGGAATGACAATGGCCAGGATAATGGCCTCCCTTTTTTTTTCCTTCCTGTGCTCTGAAAGGCACACGCCAATGGCCCTCTCTCCAGGCGTCCGACACAGCTGGGTGCCCACGACGCATTATGTGCAGGTGGTCACTTAACTTTCTTCCGGAAATATTTACGACAGCAGTTTCCGCTACAGTGACAGTCTCACATAAGAATATTTCACAGGTCAAGAATTAGCGTTCCAAATCTATAGAAACAAAACCCTATAAACATAACAGTGTCCAAAAAATTTTTCTGTGGCATTGTAATATATTCACACATGTACACACATTTCATAATTCTAAAGTACGAATCTTGGTTTCCAACATCCTGTTTCCCAAGTCAAGAGTCCCTACCCACTATTCATTACTCCTTACCTTATTACACATATACGTATCCATCGGCACTCGTCAATATTTCGTCATTATAAATATGAAGCATAATCAAATAACTCATATAGCCTCAGCCTATTAATCATAAACATACCTCAGCAGCATAATACACATCGTCGTCGTAAAAATAACATCATAACACCTCAGTCAAATCTCAAAATCGTCGTAGCTTTCTGCAATAATTTCAAACCCTAAAAAAATATTCTCTGCTCATTTCAATAATGTCATCTACCTCAAACGTACTTTAAAATCATGCTCCCTTACCAAATACATCATTCAAAGCTCTCATAGTATCACAATGATTCCGAAAAAATATGAACAGTTTACAAAGTACCGACAAAATACAGTTTCATAAGTGTGAAGTTATCCAACTGTGTAATTACGTAAACATCTGTCACTGATATAGTAAAATAAATGTTTGTCTCTCTCAGTTAAATGATCAGATAGCTGTGTAATTTGTGTGTTAGAGAAATATGGTACCGATGTGTAAATTTGTATAAGCAAATACCATATTAGCTAGGGCTTCTTGTGTTTGCCAAACACATGGTACACAAAGTAAGCGTGTACCCCCCTGAGGATTAATGTAATTATACCCTCAGGTGTTACAGATTACAGCAATGGAATGAAATGTATCACGGAAAACTTTCTTTGTAATTCAAAAATCTTAAAAAATAAATGTTTTAAGTACAAAATTAATCACTGAAATGCGTGTCCTGTAGCGCTAAATGTGCATCTTGTTGTAAGATAATCTCTGTGGAAGTGTCGTAGTTATCGTCCTCCGAAAGCTAAGTTCTGCATAAGTCAATGTACTTACCTCATAATACACAAAAGTGAAATGCTTTGCGTATAGATATCGTAGTTATTACACTTATTGTTGTGATGAAGAAAGTACTGTACAGTAACGTATTGTTATGCCACGAAAAAGGCTGTCTCATTGTTGCTATACCACAAAAGTTACTACTAAAAGATGTTTTTCTTCCTAGAAGAATTCAGAAAACTGTGCAGATATAAAACAGAAACACTACAAAAGCAACATTGTAAATTGTCACTCATTAGAAGCGTCGTGATAAAACCGTGTAGTTGTCACTTAAACTAACCACTGTGTCGTCTGGTATCTCACAGAAAGTACTTTAAACCCAGAATGTATTTTCAAGTAAACCAAAATGTTGCATTAAAATCTCATTAGCAGTACTGGTAAATGTTCTAAGTATGTGAGCCTTATAGTCGTTACGTAATCGTGCAACAAACAAGCAAGAATGTACACACACAATAACACTGTGACGTCTGTTCACTATAACAATGCATTCGTCATTTCTGTTTAAATAAGTTCTCTTGGTTCTTGATTGGATATTTCACTTCAAACATTGTTACATGTTAACAGATTCTAAATCTGACAAAGCATACTAGAAATGTGAAGTGAAAAGTTTTATGGCAAAGACAAAGTTAAAAAGCAGATTATCTTTCAATAAACGGTTTTACATGTGAAATGTGGTGTAAACCTTTACTCTTCCTAGTGCACAGAGTTTCAACTTCAACGCAATTATCATGTTGTATACATCGGTAAAGAATGCTAAAATTTTTCTCCAGGCTAGCGTCTTATGTTATTTTTCTCGGAGCCAGCGGGCGCACGCGGCTGCCTGCTGTGCGAGTCATTGTCTGTCTCTTTGTTGGCGCGCGCCGTTATTGGGATTAGGAGACCTAACTTCTACAAATTCACTCTGACGAGAAGGCCCTGCTCTGTTTGAATCCCGCCAGTTGTGATGAAATTCACGTCTGTCGTTTTGTCGGTACTTTACATAGTTTCTTGTTTGTCGGTCATGTGGTGGAGAATTTCTCCCTGAATCGTAACTCTGCGCCGAACTGTTGCGTCTGAAGTTATTCTGCCTCCCTTGATAATGCTTGTTTTGGTTCCCATATTGTCTGTTTCTCTGATTGTCTCTGTGATAGTCATTACTACGGAAATGCGATCTTTCTCTGTAACTATTATTACTCTGCCAACGGTTGTCGTACGGGTGGTGTCTATTTTGGTCACCATTTGCGTTGTGAGAATAGCCTTGTCGTGTCCAGTTATTATTTCTTTCATCGTGGAATTGTGACAGATGTGACCTGTAATTGTTGTGCTCCTGTTTCCACGTTCCCCGATTGTCAGTGTCAATTTCCAATTCTTGTAACAGACCCTGAAAAGCTTCAATGTCATCTTTGCAACGTCCTGCTAAAATAATATGTCGTAAATGTTCAGGCAATTTGATTAAGCAAATGCGGATGAGTTCTGAGGGGCTGTATGGGTTTGAAAGATATTGATTCTTATGCAACATGTCTTCAAAATATTTCACAAGACTGGAAAATTCAGATTGTTCGAAATGTTTCATCATTATGATGCCATGTTTTACGCGGTCTTGTGTGGCTTGAGACCAATATGCTGAGAGGAAGGCATGGTAAAACTCTCCTTCACTGTGGCAATCGTGAATGACCGATCGCATTCTTACAGCTGGTTCATTCTCCAAGTAGCCACACATAAATTCTAACCTGTGCTCCAATGACCAGTTGGGAGGAAAACAATGAGAGAATTGATGGAGCCACGCTTGTGGATGAATGTCGTTGCCAGAATTCTTAAACGTTTTGAATTTACGTGTAGTAATGAACAGCTTATAGTCAAAATCATCATGTCGGCGAGTCGCATGTCGGTCATTGTTACGTCGCTTCGGCGGTTCCAACTCAAAATTCGGTGCACATTGCCAATTTCTTTCATAACTTCCGAAATGCCCTATGTTATTATTTTGTGGCTGTTCCGTATTTCTATGTCCCTCTTCCCTTATTGGGGCGCGAGTGTCCTCTGAAATACGTAATTCTTGTATTACCTGTGTTAGCTGATCTTGTACTTCCCGGATTTCTCTTTGGTGTTGCGTATCAATTTGATTCAGATTTTGTTTCAGTTTCCTAATTTGTTCGCTCTCTTCTGTGTTATTAAAGACTACCGGTTTTGTGTCATTCAGATTATCATCTACCTTCGTAGATAAATTATTTAGCTGATCCGAAAGTTCAACAACTTTCTCTGATAATGAACTAATTTCCTCCATGTGTCTTTCTACTGTGTCCTTTAAGTTTTCCTGAGTTTTTGTAAGTTGCGTAACCGAATCGGTAGATGCAACTGAGTCAATTTTAGCTTGCAAGGTCTCATGATTTTCATGAACAATAATTTGCAGTTCTTTTATGGCTGCTTCGTGATTCTGTAATGCATTTTCATGCCGCGAAAAAATAGGTTGAAAATGCTCACAAATTTGTGTTTTTACCTCATTACAGACTTTTTGACATTTCGATTCGATTTTATGTAACTCAGTAGTTAAATCTTCACGTGTTTGTTCAAGTGTGGTGTCTAACTTTTGAAGATTTTGTTCCATTGTGTCTAACTTTTGAAGCTTTTGTCCCATTTGTTTCTGATTTTGTTCAAGTGTTGTGTCTAACTTTTGTAGCTTTTGTCCCATTTGTTGCATTAACTGTAATAACAATGCACTGGTGTCTGAAACATGTTCCTCAGTGCTTTTCGGCAGTGAATTTGCACCGGCAACATTCACATTTTGACAAGCGGAAAACGTGTCTTGACTCATTTGGGAAAACGGTGAGGACGCAAAACCTGAATCTACAGTATTTGCAAAATTGTGTCCTGTCATTTCGGATTCCTGAGGCGAGCTGTTGCCGACCGATCGATCGATAATGCTTCCCTCTTCACTAATTGTTTCACTGTCCACGCCATTGTTTGCCGCCCGCTCCATTTCCCTATGCATAATTATCAAATTACTACTTTGAACATGAGTTAATTCATTACTCGGTGGCGCTAACACACTGCTTTCATTTTCACTGTCATTTCTCAGTTTACTTTGGAGCCTAGTATTACGTTTTTCACACGCCATTATTGTCACAGTATTTCACACGACAACACAGAAAAGCACAATTTGAAGAGCAAAAATAAGAGAACACATTAACATAACACTGAAAATAATATCTAGTTAATTGCAAGCGTAGCTGCGAAATACTTGGTACAAATCTACATGCATGCCACAACTGTTTTACTGTACAACAATGAAAGACTGCAACTACAAAGGAGATTTTCTGTACAATTACGCGCTAGAAATAAACAAAATCTACACTAATTACACAAACTACAACAAAAGATCAGAAGATTCCAGTGAGGTATCCTCGGCTAAGGGTCGACATATGAAACGTCCCCTTTTGAACAATTATACAGGACTGTGCTTAAACCTGACACACAATATTTTTTTTAGCGCAACGCAATCTGACTTTCAAAAAAATCCCTACGAAAGAATGGCCCTGACTAACATTAACCTATACGTTTCACAAATCACTTACCTCACAAAAATCTTCGCTGCTCAAGCTACTGCAATACAGCGAGTGCCACTACTGCCAGCTAAATAAAAGATTCAAACTACGGAAGGCACTAACTACTGATAGGGATAGTTAGCAAATTAAAGATATTAATAGAGAACAAACAATGTATTTACCTTGATATCATCATATATAAATATAGCAGTTCATGACAAATTTCAAAACTCCGCCATCTCTCTCCCCACATCCACCACTGCTGGCGGTTCACCTCCAACTGCGCAACGCTACGCGCTGTTCACAGCCAGCTGCCTAACACTACAATGGCGAGTATTACAACAATGCAAAGCAGCCACAGAGTGCACACAGCACAGCCAGTGATTTTCATACAGAGGTGGCGTTACCAATAAAAAAACCTAAACAGCCTACTTACATAGAGAAAACATAAACAGGCTACTTACATAGAGAAAACATAAATAGCCTACTTACAAGTGGTGAGATAGGCGTGTTCCATGGCGTCTATAACGGAGGCGCGTGCCAAGCAGTGAGACGTCATTGAGTTTCTTCTGGCGGAAAACCAGAGCTTCGCAGATACTCGTAGGTGCTTCCAGTGAAAAAAAGCACGATGAGTCGTTGGACGAGGTGTCTGTCATTATCGGAACGAGGTCTCCAAAATCTGCCCGATCTACCGCGTGACGGCCGGCCCATGTGATTCCTGCAGTACTGGTACGTGCGGACAGTCTCATTCGAGGTGACCGACGGATGCAAACGAACTTCTCCTTCTCCATGACAACACAAGGCCTCACACAAATCCGCGCACCCGAGAGCAGCTCACAAAACTTGTTTTGACTGTCCTTCTCCATTCAGCATATTGCCCGTATCTTGCACCTTCCGATTTCCATCTGTTTGTCCCAATGAAGAATGCACCTCACGGGCGGCAGGACGTGGATGGTGTGGTGGTTATTGATGCAGCAAGACGTTGACTCCTACGTCGATCACTGGGGTGGTATCATGCGGGCATTCAGGCAGTGACATTGGAAGGTCATTATATTGACAAATAGGACATTGTAGCCGAAAGAGTGAGGAATAATATGGTGTGTTTGAGTTCTGAATGACCAACGTGTTTTCAGAAAAAAAATAAGTTGCATTACTTGCTGAACGCCCCCCGTATTTTTCTTATTATATTCTATATGCACACCGCGCGTGATTAGCCGAGCGGTCTTAGGCGCTGCAGTCATGGACTGTGCGGCTGATCCCGGCGGAGGTTCGAGTCCTCCATCGAGCATGGGTGTGTATGTTTGTCCTTAGGGTAATTTAGGTTAAGCAGTGTGTAAGCTCAGGGACCGATGGCCTTAGCAGTTAAGTTCCATGATATTTCACACACATTTGAACATTTTCTGTATGCACGATAATTGAAATTTCGTTACTTGCTACCCTTCCTGCTACCGGAATTCTGAAGACCATCAGTGTTCATACGCTCGTCTGTTCTGTGTCTCTCTCTTTAGCTACCTTCCCCTTGTACTCCCCCCGCTTCTCCCCCCATCCGCTACTCTCGGTATCCTTTCTCGAATACTATGTTTTCTTTACACTTCAACCACACGCTTCACCACATGTGTAAAAATGGTACATATGTCTCTGAGCACTATTGGACTTAACATAGAGGTCATCAATCTCCTAGAACTTAGAACTACTTAAACCTAACTAACCTAAGGACGTCACACACATCCATGCCCGAGGCAGGATTCGAACCCGCGACAGCAGCGGTCTCGCGGTTTCAGACTGAAGCGCCTAGAACCACTCGGCCACATCGGCGGGCCACATATGTAAACTGTCTTACTGCTGACTAAGTTATTCCATGCTTCATGCGTCCTATATTAACGATCTTTACATTCATTTAACATGTAACTCCCCCCCCCCCCCCCCCCCAACACCGAAACATGACCTATCAACTTGCAATAATTTTTAGGCCATGTGACTACTTGAGTCTCAAAGATAGACTACATGGCTCGTTTTCTGGGTTGGTGAAATGCAGACAGATTAGCACTGAGGCAAGATCAGGAAAAATATAAAAAAGCACTAAAAGGATAGTCCAATTATTTTAAAGGTATACATGAACAGAAAAGATAACAACGAAATGAAATTCATTTCCTTTAAATTAATCAAATTCCGTAGTGAGTATGCAAAATGTAATCAAATTATTAGCCACACATACGAACGCTATCCGCGACCTAGAAACGTCTTTAAGTTAGAGCGCTCCCATCTTCAGCCTGTTATCGAAAATTCTGCTGCTCAGTGCTCTATTTCCTCATACATCCTTACGGCGGATTACCGCACCAACCTTCATCCAGTTACACCCGCCCAATGCTCATGAAGCAGTTCAGCGCCTCACTTGTGTAAGAAGCATTTCATGGCTGCTCACTGTCCAGTCTTGATCTCGTTCATAGCTTGAAACATACATTCCCCCGTTGTTTCGACACTTCTTTGGGTACAACGTACTTTAATTAAAGGTGTCTCATGTGCAGAATGCAGACATGAGCTTAGCCAGAATGCTGACATAGGAATTAGGCCCCATTTGTCCTCTATCCTACAAGACAACGGTAGATGTGTAGCATGCAGTATAAAATTTTGTAATGTGTCGTATCTCCTAATTAAAGTCAGTGAGCTCTGAGCTGATGGTCAGGCATCCACTAATAACAGGTAATGTTACCATTTTAATCAACTTATTCTTGTTCCTTTAAGTAGCATCTCAAGTCAGGATCAGTAAAATTTCTTAAGCTAAGATAACGTCACTGTCAGTGCAGACGCTAATTAACTAAATACAGGGGAAACGATGTTCTGAATATTCATCGCAGTTTAGTGTGACATAAAGACGTACCGTAATTGCAGACGATCGGCGAATTTTTATGTATGCCAACGTGAATAATTAGCTGATTTAACAGGATGAAACACTCGCGTGTGTCGACATAGCCAGACATTGTGAAGAAAACTGCTTTGGGATCGTGGTAGTAATTTCCCTTGGGAGAGAAGACATTGTTCAAACTTCCAGATATATATTTAAATCGCGACCGCTACGGTCGCAGGTTCGAATCCTGCCTCGGGCATGGATGTGTGTGATGTCCTTAGGTTAGTTAGGTTTAAGTAGTTCTAAGTTCTAGGGGACTGATGACCTCAGATGTTAAGTCCCATAGTACTCAGAGCCAGTTGAACCAATTTTATATTTTAATATCCAGCAAAAGCGCTGCTGACCATGCTGTTGAATGCGAAAACACAAGACTACTGCCACTTTCCGTCTCCACTTCTTCATCAGGCACCGACTTCCATTCCATACCGTAAAACCATTTGAGGGGCGGGGGGTTTCTAACTATTAAAAAATGTGTGTGAAATCTTATGGGACTTAACTGTCTGAGTGGGGTGCTGTCAAGTGGGGGCTGCCCCAGGGATCAGTGATGGGGCCACTCATGTTCCTTCAAAAATTTTCAAATGTGTGTGAAATCTTATGGGACTTAACTGCTAAGGTCATCAGTCCCTAAGCTTACACACTACTTAACCTAAATTATCCTAAAGACAAACACACACACCCATGCCCGAGGGAGGACTCGAACCTCCACCGGGACCAGCCGCACAGTCCATGACTGCAGCGCCTGTGGCCGCTCGGCTAATCCCGCGCGGCTCCTAACTATTAACAACTGAAGTTTGCGCTACGAATTCCTCTCCTGCAGCAGCCTCTTCATCTCGGAGTAGCACTTGCACACAACGACTTGAATAATTTGGTGGATGTATTTCGTATCTGTCCTCTCCTACAGCTTTTACCCTCAACAGCTCCCTCTAGTACCATGCAAGTATTCACTGATGTCTTAACGGATGTCCTATCATCCTGTATTTTCTTACTGTCAATGTTTTTCATATATTCTTTTCTTTACTGGTTCCCCGGAGAACCCTCAAATTCTTCATCCGACGAGTCCACCTAATTTTCAACACTGTTCTGTAGCACAATAACTCAGATGCTTCATTTCTTTTCTGTTTCTATTTTCCCGCTATCCAGTATGCAATACCACACAATGCTGTGCTCCAAAAGCGCTTTTTCTGAAATTTCTTCCTCAGATTAAGGCCTGTGCTTCATTCTAGTCGACTTCTCTTCGCCAGTAATGGCCTCTTTGCCTGTGCTAGTCTCCTTTTTATGTCTTCACTGCTTCGTCAGTCATGGGTTACTTTGCTTCCAAGCTAGATGAATGCCTTAACTTCGTCTGCTTCGTAATCATCAGTTTTCATCGTAAGTTTCTCTCAACTCCCATTTCTGCTGCTTCTCGTTAGTTCGGTCTTTCTTCAGAATTACTCTCAATCCATACTACGTTCTGATCAGGCCGTTCATTTTATTCAACAGCTTCTGTAATTGTCCTTCACTTTCAGCGAGGATAGGAATATCGTTAGCAAATCTTATCACTGATATCCTTTCATCCTGAATTTTAATCCTACCCTCCAAACTTTATTTCCGTCATTGCTTTTTCGATGTATGGATTGAACACTAGGAACTTAAAGCGGCATCAGTGTCTTACACCCTAATTAATCCGAGCACTTCATTCTTGGTCATCCAGTGTTATTGTTCCTTCTTAGCTCTTGTACACATTGTACATTACTTGTCTTTCACTATAACTTGCCCTATTCTTCTCAGAATTTCGAATATTTTACACCATTTTACGTTAACGAACGGTTTTTCTGGATCCACAAATCCTATGAGCGTGTCCTGAGTTTTATTCAGTCTCGCTTCCATTATCAAAGGCAAATTTCAGAACCGCCTCTCTGGTGCCTTTACCGTTCCTAAAGCCAAACTAATCGTCGTCTGAAAGATCTTGAATTTCCTTTTCTATTCTTCTATATACTATTCTTGTCAGCAGTTTGGATGCATGAGCTGTTGAGCTGACTGTGCGACAGCTCTCGTACTTATCAGCTCTTCCTGTCTCATGAATAGAGTGGAGGATTTTCTTTCGGTAGTCTGATGGTACATCGCCAGTCTCATATATTCTACACACCAATTTGAATAATGATTTGGATGCCACTTCCCCCAACGATTTTAGAAATTCCATGGAATGTTATCTGTCCCTTCTGCCTTATTTGATCTCAAGAGATGAAAATTTTCACTCTATCCGGTATGTCTCCCCTACCTTCAACTTATTCTGTCACGCCGTTGGGTAAGTCCTGCCCGTTAGAAAGAACTTCAGTGTACCCTTTCGAACTAGTCACTCTCTCCTCTGCGGTAAATGGTAGTGACATTTGCCCTGGGAGTGGTATGGTGCTAAGCATTGAAAAGATAATAATTTTGAACATATATTTTTCTTTGCTACTGAGACCGGTTTAAACATAAATGACGAGCAATATTAGTTTGCCACAGAGGCCAAATTTAAGATTAATACGAACAATGAAGCTCAAGGGAGTACCACAATACAACACAGTATGTTAGCAAAACTACAGATTAATGTCCTTGGCATACTTCGTAGGACACTCTTTTTAATTTACAACAAAGGAGGGTTTTTGAACTTTATAAACATTAGAAGATCGTCCCCAGAGGCACTCAGTGGATTTGCCAATTATTTTGGATACTTGGAAATCAATATCACAATAATCACAATACGAATAATACTTTTAAAAAAGCTTTCAAGACAGCACAATACATGACTTTAACATTGCCTATAAAGTAAGGAAGAGAGCATAGGAAAATCAGAGATCGTATGCAATTATTAACAAGAGCAACCAGAGACAAATTCAAAGCAAAGAAAAGGGCTACAACTTTGGATCAGCCAAAGCACTGTAACCGGCAGGATCTTACCCCACGCCTCGAACGATTACTCGATTCAGTACGTATTCTGAAACACACATAGTACATACATTACATTTACGTAAGAAACAGATGACTAATAGCACTTGGGGCTCCTACATAACGAGAAAATCAGGGTAGACAACCGAGCCCGTTTGACACACAAGTACTTAAGGTTAACAAAGTTAAATTTACATAACATAATAACTTTCAACGTGCACAGACACCTTTCCATCCTGATTGAGGAACACAAAGTACTTAAAGTTAACTGTCAATGAAAAATATTAAAGATATCCAAACCTAGAAAATACTTGCATGTAGTACAAATAAAACTAAATATTTCCAGATCAGTTACTCACAAAATAGAACTAGGTAATATGCAAGCCTTCTAACAGTTGAATCCATATTTAACATGAACACATTCTTATTAATGGTCTGCTGATCCACGTTAAGGGCAACGGCCAAACTAACGGTCAGCAGTATAAGCCAGGTCAACTCAGGTAAGAACATTAAACTAAACTCAGTAGCAAAAGCACAGGAGATTTTACGGATCACAGCATACACTCCATCACACGGAAGAAATGATGCTCTCATATACTGCTGCGACGGGCCTGAGAGAATTGAGGACGATGTATATGTCCACGTATACCAACAAAGCCTCCGAAGTACGGCCCGCTACCTCTTAACGCAGAGGGAAGTGGCCTCTCATGGTCGCCAAAGTAAACAGCTGCCTTCCAAATGCGGCCAGCGGATACGCGAGGCTCGCAAGTTTAGGCTGTGATCCAGACAGGCTCCTTCACTGACAGTCAAACTCCCGCAGATTTCTAGCAAGAGCTGCATGTGCGCTTAAATCCCGCCCGAGGCGCTACAGTGTAGCCACCTAGCGAGACGTCAGAAATGATAGATAAAGAAACCCAGAGGTTCCGCAAGTGAATGAATCGATATGTGTGCAAACGGAGAGCTCAATAACTATCTTCTAGGACTATAGTGTATGTTCCTCTTTTCTGTTGAACTTTGAAGACACTATTCTTAACATCCTCTTTAACGATACTCTTATTTAAATCTGTCCGACAATAGGATTATCACAGAGGCTCTAAAATTCACATACTATGTAATTTGAACGACATGCGTGCTTTTCTATTTTAATTTATTTATCTTTACACCAAACGTATACCAGTGTCACTACTTCTCAACTGTTTCCTTCCAAGTCTGCCCCAGAGTTACCTGGTACATCTACATCTACATATATACTCCGCTAGCCCCCCCCCCCCCCCCCCCACTGTTCCACTCGCGGATCACCCGAGGGAAAAACGACTGTCTGAACGCCTCAGTACGAGCTCTTATTTCCCTTATCTTTGAATGATTATCATTACGCGATTTGGAAGTTGGTAGTAATAATATATGCTCTACATCCTCGGTGAAGATTGGATTTCAGAATTTAGTGAGAAGCCCCTTCTGTTTAGCGCGTCGTCTATCTGCAAGTGTGTCCCACTTCAAACTTCCTATGAGATTTGTAACGCTCTCGCGATGGCTAAATGTACGAGTCACGAGTCTTGCCGCTCTACTTTGGATCTTCTCAATCTATTGAATCAGACCCAACGAGTAAGGGTCCCATACAAACGAACAATACTCTAAGACTGGACGAACTAACGTATTGTAAGCTATTTCCTTTGTTGAAGGACTGCATCGCTTCAGGATTCTACCAACAAACCGCAATCTAGAGTTCGCCTTACCCGTTACTTGTGTAATCTGATCTTTCTATTTGAGATCATTTCGAATAGTCACACCCAGGTACTTGACGGATGTTACCGCTTCCAAAGACTGATCATTTTATTTGTACTCATTCATTAATGGGGATTTTCGCCTTGTTATACGCAGTGAACTGTCAGTCATTACACCACGGATTTATTTTCTGCAAATCATCATTGATTTGTTCACAACTTTCCTGTGATACTCCCTTCCTGTAGACTATAGCATCATCGGCAAACAGTCTAAGGCCGCCATCAATATCATCAACCAGAACGTTTATGTAAATCGTAAAAAGCAGAGGGCCTGTTACGCTGCCCTGGAACACACCTGAAGTTACTCTTGTTTCTGTGGAAGTTACTCCGTTCAGGACGACATACTGCTCCCTGTCTGTTAGAAAACTTTCTATCCAACCGCATATGTCACTGGACAGACCGTAAGCGCGCACTTTTTGTAGCAAGCGACAGTGCGGAACTGAGTCGAAGGCGTTTCGAAAGTCGAGAAATATGGCATCAACCTGGGAGCAGGTATCTAGACCCTTTTGTGTATCGTGCACAAAGAGGGCTAGCTGTGTCTCGCATGACCACTGTTTCCTAAAACCGTACTGTTTTCTGCAGATGAGCTTCTCAGAGTCTAGAAAGGTCATTATGTCTGAACACAAAATAAGTTCCATGATTCTACAACAAACCGATGTCAGTGAAATTGGCCGGAAGTTGTGTGCATCCGGTTTACTACCCTTTTCATAGATTGCTATGACCTGGGCCTTCTTCCAATCCCGTGGAACTTTCCGCCGTTCCAATGATCTCTGACAGATGACGGATAAGAATGGTGCTATATTTGTAGCATAGTCAACATAAAATCTTACGGGGATACCTTCTGGGCCAGATGCCTTTCTGGCGTCTAAGGATCATAACTGTTTTACAATCCCAGATACACTAAACACTATGTCAGCCATCCTTTCGTTTGTTCGATAATAGAAAGGGGGCATGCTATCATCATCAGATTCTAACAGACAGGGAGCAGTATGTCGTCCTGAATGGGGTGACTTCAACTTTAAGCAGTTTACATGTTTTCTCCCAGAGATTTCCTTGCCAGCGGCCCAGAACGCTTGTCCATAGAAAGAGATTCTTAGTTGTTTTCCATGAACCCATCTGGAACAAGCCAAATTAGTCATCCTTTCCCTCATCATTACTTTCGGGAACTCAAGCGAAAAATCATCGTGCATTATATCTGCATCAATCGAGAAACATTATCCGCTCGCCTCCGAGTTCAGCCACCAGTGCGCACAAGCACAGGGCACGATAAGCGTGTGTCGTAAGGCAGGTCACCGGCACATTGCAAGAGATGTGGATAGTGATGCAATGGCTGACTGCCAGATCGTAACACTTGTAACTTTTCAGTTTTCAGATAGGGTAAACTGAACTGCTGCTCTTTATAAATCGTGTATCTTTGTTGTAAATGCTGAAAAATGCAAGTGGTGTAATTACGAAAACACTATCTGACAAAATGAGTTACCAAAACTGTCTGAAACTGTATAACTGTATTTTTAACTAACTTTAGCAAAATGATTAGGAAACGTAACTGTATATTAAACAAGCTGCTCTGTGAATTTCTATTTTGCAGTACAGTGAAGCGCTACAGTGCGTGGCGTCACAATGCGTGACATACAATTCAGACCACAAAGTTAACACATTGAAAATGCTACATAAAATTACTAATCAATTTTTGAAAAAACAAATCACCAAAATGTTTAAGAAATTGCCTATGAATTTAGGTACTTAATCCGACTAATCAAAATTCCAAACACAGAGTAATGCATACACAAATATAACGCTGCATTGAGAATATAAAACTGTCCCTATAAGAAATTAAATCCGAACTAAAGTGAAGCTTAAACCGATCTGATGATAAATTTCGGAGAGCAACACCTAACTTTGAATGACATTATGTACTGAATGTACTGTAACTGGTACCAAAAAAAATTCTAGCTTACCTGTGGCAACGGGAACTTGGAACTGCTCGATGTGATGAACATAAAATACACAGCGCAACAGCAAGCAAGCTAAATAAGAAAGAAAAAGCCCTGTGAAGTGCAGTGCAAGTGTGTACAACTAGCCTAACGTGATAATGTCTCAGTTTTAATCACTGTGTTCCGCAGAGTGCAATACGACGACGAAAATAATCAGAAAATACGATATTCTTTAGTGAGGAGACGTTGGCGGAATTTGAGCTTCCAGATGTTTAAAGAAAAAGTGACCTTTAAAAGACTATATTGCAAAAACTGAAATTCATAGTCTAACTGTTACAATCATCTTCAGAAAAATTATTTTTTATAACAAATATTGCTCTGCCACTTAAATTGGTAAAAAAAAGTGGTAACTCTATAACCTGTGAATGCAAGTCATACGCACTGATAACTTTACTTACTCT
Source organism: Schistocerca serialis cubense (assembly GCF_023864345.2). Classification (NCBI taxonomy): domain Eukaryota; kingdom Metazoa; phylum Arthropoda; class Insecta; order Orthoptera; family Acrididae; genus Schistocerca; species Schistocerca serialis. The sequence continues at coordinate 72,187,555 of NC_064644.1, forward strand.
CGTATAAACAATGTACTAACTAATCTGAACCTTCAAAGAAAAAATTCCACTAAGAAGATCCGTTTTTCAAAAACATCGCAATTGTGGGCAAGCAAGCAGTACAGCGACAACTTCACCTCACAGTCTTCACCAGCCGAATTAATCTTCACCAAATCATATACCAAAATTCATCAGCTGTCTCTTCACCTCTGTGACCTCCAAGCTTTTCCAGACTGCTCAGTAAGAGCCAACACTCGACTCGCTCACCAGCTGCTCTTAGAGTGTTCACTGCAGCGACAGTGCTACTGACAACCAAAGACCACAGCGCTTGTACTCAGAACCTCTGGGGCACAACATGTCGACTACGGAAAATATCTGTTCGAAAAATCCAGTATACGCGTATTAAATACGATACATGGAACGAAAATACACTCCTGGAAATTGAAATAAGAACACCGTGAATTCATTCTCCCAGGAAGGGGAAACTTTATTGACACATTCCTGGGGTCAGATACATCACATGATCACACTGACAGAACCACAGGCACATAGACACAGGCAACAGAGCATGCACAATGTCGGCACTAGTACAGTGTATATCCACCTTTCGCAGCAATGCAGGCTGCTATACTCCCATGGAGACGATCGTAGAGATGCTGGATGTAGTCCTGTGGAACGGCTTGCCATGCCGTTTCCACCTGGCGTCTCAGTTGGACCAGCGTTCGTGCTGGACGTGCAGACCGCGTGAGACGACGCTTCATCCAGTCCCAAACATGCTCAATGGAGGACAGATCCGGAGATCTTGCTGGCCAGGGTAGTTGACGTACACCTTCTAGAGCACGTTGGGTGGCACGGGATACATGCGGACGTGCATTGTCCTGTTGGAACAGCAAGTTCCCTTGCCGGTCTAGGAATGGTAGAACGATGGGTTCGATGACGGTTTGGATGTACCGTGCACTATTCAGTGTCCCCTCGACGATCACCAGTGGTGTACGCCAGTGTAGGAGATCGCTCCCCACACCATGATGCCGGGTGTTGGCCCTGTGTGCCTCGGTCGTATGCAGTCCTGATTGTGGCGCTCACCTTCACGGCGCCAAACACGCATACGACCATCATTGGCACCAAGGCAGAAGCGACTCTCATCGCTGAAGACGACACGTCTCCATTCGTCCCTCCATTCACGCCTGTCGCGACACCACTGGAGGCGGGCTGCACGATGTTGGGGCGTGAGCGGAAGACGGCCTAACGGTGTGCGGGACCGTAGCCCAGCTTCATGGAGACGGTTGCGAATGGTCCTCGCCGATACCCCAGGAGCAACAGTGTCCCTAATTTGCTGGGAAGTGGCGGTGCGGTCCCCTACGGCACTGCGTAGGATCCTACGGTCTTGGCGTGCATCCGTGCGTCGCTGCGGTCCGGTCCCAGGTCGACGGGCACGTGCACCTTCCGCAGACCACTGGCGACAACATCGATGTACTGTGGAGACCTCACGCCCCACGTGTTGAGCAATTCGGCGGTACGTCCACCCGGCCTCCCGCATGCCCACTATACGCCCTCGCTCAAAGTCCGTCAACTGCACATACGGTTCACGTCCACGCTGTCGCGGCATGCTACCAGTGTTAAAGACTGCGATGGAGCTCCGTATGCCACGGCAAACTGGCTGACACTGACGGCGGCGGTGCACAAATGCTGCGCAGCTAGCGCCATTCGACGGCCAACACCGCGGTTCCTGGTGTGTCCGCTGTGCCGTGCGTGTGATCATTGCTTGTACAGCCCTCTCGCAGTGTCTGGAGCAAGTATGGTGGGTCTGACACACCGGTGTCAATGTGTTCTTTTTTCCATTTCCAGGAGTGTATAAAGCTCACATAAATGTCCTTGAACACCAAACATAAACTAAGAACCTTACACCACTCAATGGAGCCTAAACCAAGAGTTGGGTAGAGAACTACAGTTGAATGATACGGCTTTGACACTTGATTTAAAATGTCAGAGATAGTGGTCGCTTCTGGACTGCATAAGGCGACCATCTGTCTCTCTACCGCTGATTTAAACTATGGTATTGGATTGATATGTTTGTGTCAGTAAATTGAATCGAATTGTGTCGAATCGTCATAGTAAAATGGGGTGACGTGGTGTCGTGCAAAACAGTAGAAAGCAGGCATCATGTTTAGAACGTGCCACGAACGCACCACGAGGAGGTTACGTGATTTGTTCGTGTATCAGCGCGGACTGTCAACGCGTGCATAAGAAATTGTGTGCTACTCCATTCATCCATGAGACATGACTCTAGGACACTGGCCGTAAAAACATCCAAACCGACAGGGACTAGAGACGACTGCTATTCCTCGTCATTTATATTCTATTTAAAATCCAACAGGATAAAGCAGCTTATTGGACGGGATATCCTCATAAAATGTCAATCACTAGTTTTCTCGTCCGATTGCGAAAATATTCTGTTGGCACCTACCTACATAGGGAGAAATGATCATCATTATAAAATAGGAGAAATCAGGGCTCGCACAGAAACATTTAAGTGCTCGTTTTTCCCGCGCGCCGTTTCTCGAGTGGAACGTAGATGTAGATTTTCGGATACTTGGAGACCATTTGCAGTCCTTCATGGGCTTCATGTTTCCAAACAACGGTGGAATTTTTATGGGTGGTAGCGCACCATATCACCGGGCCACATTTGTTCGAGACTGGTTTGAAGAACATTTTGGACAGTTCGAGAGATGTTTCGGCCACCCGGATCGCCCGACATGAATCCCATTCAACATTTATGGGACATAATCGAATGTTCAGCTCGTGCCGAATATCGTGCACCGGCAGCAATTTCGCAATTATTGACGACTATAGAGGCAGCATGGCTCAATATTTCTGGAGAGGACTTCCAGCGTGTAAAACTGAGATTAAATGCATGATGGCTAGAGAGTTGGAGCGCCACAAAATAAACGTTTTGTTGACATCGCCAGAAAATAAGACTGGTAAAAGGCGGGTGGAGTGGCACATGACAGGTGCTCAAACTGAGGACTCGCTGTTTGTGTGCTTCAGGACGCCGTCTACTGTTCAGGTGGTAGGCGTTACTGGGTACTATCTTTAGGTGCACGCGAACTTAACATGTTCCGTGACGGATGACTCGGCCCTAATTGCTGTCTTCGTAAGCCACGCTCTATTCTCGTTTGTCTGAATCACCCTCGCTTCCACCCCCTCCTCCTCCCTCCCCCTCCCCCCCCTCACACTTTTTGCCATCACCCCTGCTTCTTCCAGTTCCTCTGTTCCCCCCACTACTCTTGTGAAACAAGTGGAACTCACTACTCGTTTTCGTGATTCTCCTATTTTTTCGTTTATCTTCAGTAACTGATTAATTGGTACACAATTGATGAGGCATTTGTGGCCACTTGTTGATGTTTCGCTTGTCGGATTTTGTTCAGGGATCTTCGAACGACGTTAGTTTAGTGGTTTTCCTAACTTTTCTCCCGCACTAACGGTTGGCGTTGTATTCATTAGTGTTCTGTCTATTTTAATACAAGTTGAATGTATATCTAGAATGAATCGACAAGGAGAGAGTTTTCTCCATACAACGTAAACAATTTTTCCTTTTTTCGCGTATTCTCTGGTTTTCGTCAAATGCGTCGTGCTAATTGTGGGTCACTAAGACAGACGTGCGTTGGACTGAGCAGAGTCTGTGACCAGTAGTTTGGTGGTTGTTCTTAGGCTCACACAGGTGAAGGACTTAAGGGATACTCGTGAACAGAGGGCCTCTGGCTGATACACTGCCGGAGCGACACGGGTGGACACAATTGTTTTGGAGACGCTGCCTGCGTCAGATCTTTGCGCCGTTGCTGGACTACTTGAGTGATACGGGCTGTTTACTACGCTGAATTTATGTGAGAGAGCAATAATTAGTGTTGAATTATTTTTGTCATTGCGGATGTCCTCTCAGCTTAATTATCCGAGCTGCGCTCCAGAAAATCATTCATGAAATTGATAATTAATATCCTGTCTTCTTCAAAGCACACGAGACAACCAGCTTTCATTCGTTACAGTAATCCTCTTCTATAGAATGTTTTATTAAAGTCTGTTCCTTACATATAAAGATTCGTTAGGTAGGGAGCAAAGACATTATTTCTAGTTTCTTCCAAGTGTCCTTCGTGTAAATTCGCATGTTGTTAGTGTAGTCGCTTCTCGGCGGCGTATTTCGTAACAGTTTACGAATTCGTTACGACGAAATATTGGCCAATTCTCCGCTAGATTCAAAGAACTGCCAGAATTCTTAAAGTTAGAAACACAACAGCAGAACAGATGGTGTGGTTTTCTTATGCAGTCAGAGACGTTATCCTGTATTTGGGTTGCCATTAAAAAGTCACTCAGATGCGATATACCTTATCAGTCCATTGCTCTTGTAATTGCTTATTAACACAGTACCGATGTGCGTTGCCATGTGAAAACGCGTGTTTACTGTTTTAAAATCGTTCAAGTGTTCAAATTTGTATGAATTCCTATTGGACCAAACTGCTGATGTCGTCGGTCCCTAGGCTTACATACTATTTAAACTAACTTAAACTAACTTACGCTAATGACAACACACACACACACACACACACACACACACACATACACATACACCCAAACCCATGCCCGAGGGAGGACTCGAACCTCCGGCGGCAGCGGCCGCTTAAAATCGTTGTCTCCATGACATCAGTCCGACGAAGCGAGAGTGTTGGCAGCACTTGCTTCCGTTTCGTAAGACTGTGCAGATCACTAAAAAACAACAGTTTTAGCAAGATATTTAAAACTTGCGACGTATACTATGTTGGAATTTGCCTTTTACTAAGTGAGGAAGAGAAATGGAGTAAAATTTCGAGTAAGTATGTCTTACGCAATAATATATGAAACGGGATTTTGTTTTGAGTATGGTTATATTTTATATGCTCAAATACATATTCTTTGAAAGTTATTGCTTGTTGTGTAATAAATTACTTTAATTTCGACCGTTTGAGCTTCTGTGTTGCCGTATGGAAAGCTAGGCGCTTTTACTCAGAAAAATGACGAGTATTCGCTTTTTTGCTTTAGAAGCCGTGCTGAGGCGATGGAGATTCTTTATGATGATGACGTTGAACGTGATGTGTTTGCTGAGCTGTCAGATCCGAATGTAGATAGAGATGGAGATTCAGTAAACAAATATGTTGGTGGGTAATTAAGCTGAAAAGGGTATATATCGGCGCCTCAAAAAATGCTCCTAAAGGGCACCTTGGGTGGAGCGAAAACTTCGTTCAGCTTTTATAGCACACAATGTTTTATTCATGTAAACAATTAATTCAAATTACAATTGCAATAAAAGAAATTGGTAAACGAGTGGTTACCAGATATCTAAACAAGCTCAACTTAGCACTTAAGACAATAATTCTGATACAAATACAAAGCAACGAACTAGGATTAAATACCAACTCTTTGAACACCTTGTTATAGTGATTACTAGTTACACATGAGACGGCAGTATCCGATCTGCGCTAAGGCAACTTTCACTTCATTATTGTACCCTGATTAACAGTAGAATGATAGGGATCAATCGTTACAGATCAAACGATAGAAGCCAATTTAGGTTAATGTAAATTTCATGGGACTATAGTAAAACGATTACAATAAAACGCTTTCGATGTTAAGCATCTCGAAGACTAGACTGAAGACAAACTGAACAGTGACAAAATTGGCTTACAGACAATAAGCGACACACTTGGCAATTGCATTCGTAGTTGAATAAATAGGATAAGTAACTTTAAACATGCAAGTCTTTCATCTGAAACACAGCTTACCTAACGCCTGGAAAGGACGGGCAATAATTACACATACAGAAATTCCTTTTTAAGTTTGTGAACCTCGGACCAATAGAATACACTTATCTTACAAATATACCTGGTCTCAAAGCGCCCACCAGTTACGGAGCGGAACGTCGTACACAACAGGCAGCGTGGACAATGGTCAGTTGTCTCGCTCAAACATCAGTTGTCGACCCGACCAACAGTGCCAGGTAGACAAGTCTCAGACCAACTTTGTCTCACACATACTTCCTCAAAGAGTATTAACTTCAAACAGGCAACTGTTACTGGGTGTACCTGGAACATAAACGGAACGTTAGAGTCTACTAAATAAGAAAGACGCACTAGGTCCCGAAGGCGTAAGTAAAGCCGAGAACCCAGGTTCAGGGATACAACAAATCGTAAGAAATTATGAGCCAATAAAACGAGCGTCCCAATGGTATAACGAACACGCTATAGCTTAAACTCCTTAAATAAATTATGCTATCGTAATGAACCCAAGGCAGTGCACGTAGAACAATACTAGATTTAAAAATATCAAATTAGTACTAAAGCAAGTTAAATAGACAGTCACTGCCTCCTTGCAGTAACTAAATCACATTCAAAGACCAGGTATCTTTTACAAGCAGTTCAAATCACACTAACGTCAGATTACCTCAAGGAAAGGCATAAAAAGTTAGCCTTACAATAATTACACGTCCTTGATGGACCCAAACATTAAGGACTCCGGTGGAATGACCATACGTTGATGCATCGGTCTGTTCAATGATACACAATGCTTTCTGAAACAGACTAAACACTAAGACTAAAGTAATACACACTAAGCCCCAAGGTTTAAATGGTAAACCAGAATACCGACGGGCAGGAAACATGACTCCACCCAATGACGTAAATACAATGATATCGGCTTATTACGTCAGTTGAAATCCGTGCCCAACAGCATCGGAAAGGACCCGCAGCAACAGACGATGGTTGGAACTTTAATAGTGGCAAATATTTATTTACAACTTGCACAAAGCAGACACGCGTTTCAAAGTTTTCCTGTCCTTGAGAGTAGTCACCCGCATTGTGCATAGCCCCTTGCCAGAAATGTGCAAGTCGTAGGACACAGTTAGCAGCACCAGGTGTGTTGATACATCGAGTGGAGCGGTCTACTGCCTGACGAATCTCTGTAACAGTTCTGAGTCGAACGCCATTAAAAGGTTCCTTCATCTCAGGAATCAAGCGCCATCGATCGACCAAATCTGTCGCAAGTTGGTGTCACACGAGACCTGGCATAGTGCTGCAAAATTATGGGCGGTTTCTGCAGGAAATGTCACCCCTTTTTTCTCTAAGCTGTTCATTTTTGAAACACGGCCTGCAATCCACCTCAGTCCCAGGACTTAAGTCCTTGTGATATCAATTTGATTCCTAAGATGAAGGAAGCACTTTTTGACAGTCGTTTCAGAACTGTTACAGAGATTCGGGAAATAGACCGCTCCTCTCGAACTATCAACACAACTGTCGCTGATAAAGCTATCCTACGAGTTACACATCACTGACAACTGGTTATACACACTTCTGGTGACTACTCTGAGGACAGTAAAACTTTCAAACATTTATCTATTTTGTATAAGTTGTAAATAAACATTTGCCACTACTTAAGTTCCAACCCTCGTGTAATCGGATAACGACCAGCAATCTTCTTCGCCACGCAGTCCACCCCAAAACGCGCCCATTACACCCGGCACCGACCCGAATGGAAATTTTCGTAGCGACAGTATTCGCCGCCAAGGTTGCCTCTCGTGTTCACTACCAGCCACACGGTGTTACCCACACTGCCCCTCACTCCGCACGTTCGCTTGGTCGATCACCTCTCTCGCTGTGCGGTCCCTAGCGATCGCGTCACGAGCACCGAAGGGGTACGATGTGTGCAGGAGAATCGATAGGCCGAAAGCCGGAACGGGTCGTAAGCCCATCACTGGTTTCTTTTGACTTGTCTGCTTACTGATACTTTATTACCTTATGTTCCATTCCGCATTGATACGGATTAGAAGACAACCTGTCCTCTTGTCAGTGACGAGATAATGCTGAAATAAGATTGCCAAATAAAGAAAGGAACGGCGTTGACTATGAGGACCATGGCTTGCTGGCACAGTCAATAAATGTTGCGCAAGATCCAACTGTACTTGAAGCAGCTGGACTACGTCCAAGTGTATCAGCGCCGTCTGTATCCGAAGTAAGATCTACCTTATTATCGGAAAATATTGTGATCTTCTGATATACATGTTTGGGACGGTGGGAGAAAGGGGCTGACTTTGACATCTCTCTACACGTCCAAGGCCTGGCTACTCGAGGTATGAAGATATGTCGATCATTGATACATTTGAACTTTTTACTTGCCATGAACCTATTGTGCGTTTGGTGAAAGAAACGAAGCGTTATACATGATTTCTCAATTGACAGGACCCAAAAATCACTGCAGACGAGATACGGTGTTTCATCTCCACTTTACATGTTAGTGACTACAATAAGTTACCTTCCAAAAACAACTATTGAGACTCAAAAGACGACATGAAAAACTTGCCTTTGTCTCGGTCTGTGAGAAGAGACAGATTTCTACAAATATGTAGGTTTCTGCACTGTGCAGATAACAGTAAAATCGATCAAAATCGCAAGGCACGATAAATTTGTCCATTTATGGAAATTTTGAAGAAGAACTGCATTGTGTGAAACCCAGCTCGCGCTATTCGTCCACGAGACTCAGAGGGCCATAGACAGGGTTTCTTGACTTCCGCAATGCGTTTGATACGGTTCCCCACAGTCGTTTAATGAACAAAGTAAGAGCATATGGACTATCAGACCAATTGTGTGATTGGATTGAAGAGTTCCTAGATAACAGAACGCAGCGTTTCATTCTCAATGGAGAGAAGTCTTCCGAAGTAAGAGTGATTTCAGGTGTGCCGCAGGGGAGTGTCGTAAGACTGTTGCTATTCACATTATACATAAATGACCTTGTGCATAACATGGGAAGTTCACTGAGGCTTTTAGCGGATGATTCTGTGGTATATCGAGAGGTTGTAACAATGGAAAATTGTACTGAAATGCTGGAGGATCTGCAACGAATTGAAGAATGGTGCAGAGAATGGCAATTGAATCTCAATGTAGACAAGTGTAATGTGCTGCGAATACACGGAAAGAAAGATCCTTTATCATTTAGCTACAATACAGCAGGTCAGCGACTGGAAGCAGTTAATTCCATAAATTATCTGGGAGTAAGCATCAGGAGTGATTTAAAATGGAATGACCATATAAAATTAATCGTCGGTAAAGCAGATAAAACACTGAGATTCATTGGAAGAATCCTAAGGAAATGCATTCCGAAAACAAAGGAAGTAGTTTACAGTACACTTGTTCGCCCACTGTTTGAATACTGCTCACCGGTGTGGGACCCGTACCAGATAGGGTTGATAGAAGAGATAGAGAAGATCCAAAGGAGAGCAGAGTGATTTCTTACAGGACCATTTAATCACGAAAGCGTTACGGAGATGATAGATAGACTCCAGTGGAAAACTCTGCAAGAGAGACCCTCAGTAGCTCGGTACGGGCTTTTGTTGAAGTCTCGAGAACATACCTTCACCAAGGAGTCAAGCAGTATATTGCTCCCTCCTACGTATATGCCGCGAAGAGACCATGAGGATAAAATCAGAGAGATTAGAGCTCACACAGAGGCATACTCACAATCTTCCTTTCCACGAACAATACGAGACTGGAATAGGAGGGAGAACCGATAGAGGTACTCAAGGTACCCTCCGCCACACACCGTCAGGTCGCTTGCGGAGTATGGATGTAGATGAGAATGTCATGTCTGAGGAAAATCTGTAATATGATGAGTGTATGGTGGAGTACATCGTCCGCCACGAATGCAAACAATTCATCCGTGGTAAGGCTATTAGATTCGATTATAAGGCGTGCAGCCTCAACACCAAAGATGGATATTAGGTCAATTATGAACTGCATCAGGGAAAAAGACCTAAAAGAAATGCAGTCTATGAACAGATTTTAGGCAAGGCGGCAAGTCCCTTATTTGTTTTTTGATGAAATTCCTGAAGCGAAGAGAGAAGTTTGCTACAGCTTCTGTGCTCCGGCGTAACATCAAGCGCCTGCACGACTGCATTAGAGAGTACGCAGACTAGGAGGACATCACGACAGGAGCGCCATCTACACGAAGAGAATAAAAGCTCCGCTCCGCATAGCCGCGGCAGCACTGGAAGACGAGCCGTGACACAATCGCTATAGCAGTTATTTGTGGACTGTATTATTTGCTTGCGTGGAAGTTGTATACATCGAAGTACACTGATCATTTGCATGTAGCCATTTTCTTGCGTCCCATCTTTGCAAATACGCAAAGTATTGTCTATTTAACTTACTGTAATGGACTCCATTAATAAGATTTTCTTGAATTGTTGTCTAGCTATTCGAGAAAACAGCTTCCTAGGCACCCTGTATTAGACCAGCGTCTCCGCCAGCACCGCCTCCTTCCCGTTACCCAGTGTGGCTTTCGGCCGTCCTTCTCTTCCGACGACCTTCTCCTTCACCTCACTCATCTCCTTTCCTAACAGCTTAATTCCCGTCGCTCCGCAATCTTCCTCTCCCTGGACCTCGAACGTGCTTATGACCGCGTATGGCATTCCGGTCTCCTCTTCAAGCTCCAAACCTTCACCTTTCCCATTAACTACGTCCGTCTGATCGGTTCCTTTCTCTCCCACCGTCCTTCGTACGTCACCATCCATAACACGGATTCCTACACCTTTTTACCCTCCGCCGGTGTGCCCCAAGACTCCGTCCTCTCCCCCCTTCTGTACCTTTTGTACACGGCGGACATGCCGCCGCCGTCACCCCCCGTCCACCTCCTCCAGTTTGCCGATGACACCGCCTTCCTTGCCCTTGCCCCCACCCTGCAGCGCTCCGAACACCTTCTCCAATCCCATCTTGACCGGTTCACCACTTGGTGCAACCAGTGGTTGCTCAAGGTCAATCCCTCCAAAACCCAGGCGATCATTGTAGGCAAAACCACCCCTTCCTTTCGCCTCCTTGATTTCTATCTCACCATCTATGGCCGTCCTATCGCCCTCACTCCCACTCTTAAGTACCTTGGCGTCAACCTCGACCGTCGCCTCTCCTGGACACCCCATCTCCGGACAATCCAAGCCAAGGCTCGCTCCCGACTCCGTCTCCTCAAGCTCCTTTCCGGCCGTATGTGGGGTCTGGACCCCTCCACCATCCTCCACACCTATAAATCCCTCAACCGCCCTATCCTTTGTTACACCCATCCGGCCTGGATCTCCGACCCCCCTACCTTTTATAAATCCCTACAAATCCTTGAACGCCATGCTCTCCACCTCGCCTATCGCATCCGTCTCCCCCACGCGGATCCTGTCTGATCTCATCCTCTTCCCCCACCTCCTCCTTTTCCTTGAAAGCATACGGATCCTGTACACCTCCTGCAAACTCGATCCTTCTCATCTGCTTGTCTCACCCGTCCTCTCCCACCCCCGCCCGCTGCCGCACCTGTATTCCCATGTCCCACCCGGTCTCCATCTCTCCACCCTCCTTACCATCTCCCAAGGTGGCTTCCGCCAGCTCCCCCTCCCTGATGATGTCCTCCTCCCCTCCATCTACCCATCCTACCAACTTTGATCCTCCCTCCCTCTTCCAGTGTCTGTTCCTTTGGGCACCCTCCGTCCCTCCTCCCCTTCTCCCCATTCCTCCCCTGGGCGCCCCCTCCCCATTCCCTCTACTCCTCCTCCCATCTCCTCAGCCATTGGCATCTTTGTTCTCCCCACTCCCCTCTCTCCACCTCCCTCACCCTTCTTCCCCTCTTGGTAGGTCCCCGGACTTGCACACGCTACGTGGACTTTCGTGCGGCGGAGATCATCGCCATCAGCGTCTCGTGTGTGTGACGTCGTTTTGTGTTTTTAGTGTCCGCCGTCACGCTTCTACGTTCACTTGTGCCGTCGGATTCATCAGTGTTATGTGCACTGTGCCAACGTGTTTTCAGTATCGTTATCGTCGAGTGTGAACGGATCCGTGTTTTTTGTGTATCTATGACCACTGTTTTTTGCCCATCACTATGTTCATTTTAATTCTCCATTGTTGTACTGTTTTTGTCAACACTATGGCTGAAGAGCGGCGTAGCATGCCGCTGCCAGCCTACGTGATCGTTCAGGTGTTAAAATAACAATAAAGAAAAAAAAAACTGTATTAGACGAGTGAGCAGGACAAATCATTCTACCTGGAGAGTCTATTTACAGGCGCATGTCTGCTTTCATTTCTAAAGTACTGTGGATACTCTACCATCGGTACCATAAAAGAAAACAGAATTACAAAAGCATGTCCATTAGAAAATGAACAAAGAAATCATTTTCCAAGAAATATCGTGGACTTTGAGACAGCAATAGAGAAGAATTATTGTAAATTCGGTGGCTGAACAGCTTAGCTATGATTTCTTTTTCATGTGGTGCTCAAGAAGTTGGCCAAGTCAACAGATTTGCACAACTAAAAAAGCGAAACATAATGACTCTCACGCCAAAGTTGGTAGCCAAATATAATACATACATGGGAGCTACTGATCAGATGGATAAGGGTCTAGCATGCTACCGTATTGGAATGAGAAGCAAGAAATGGTACTGGTTTATATTTACATGGAGTGTAGATTTCGCCATACAAAGCAGTTGGATTTTGTATAAGAAAAGAAGAAACCAAAATATTTCTCACCAGGAATTCCGGATAGAAATAGCAACAGTGTACTTGCAGAGATACCACGCTTTACCCAAAGGAGCAGGACGACCTTCTGCATCAAGAGCATCCTCTGATAATCGTATGTCTGATTCAATTAAATTTAATAAAACTAACCTCCTCGTCCGACATACAGAAGGAAAGAAGGAGAGGTGTGCTCAGATGGATTGGGAATCTATTGTGAGAACAATGTGTTCGAAGTCTAATGTGGGACTGTGTATAGATTTTTTTTTCCGTTTCATGTACACTAATGTTGAGTTGAAATATTTTATTATTTTGGCCATGTATTGTTATCAGTTGTATTGCGTTGTAAAATATCAATTGGATGACGAAGAGTTCATAATAAACTTACATAAAAATTTCATGTGCAGTAAGAACTGTCAATAACCTCTTTATTTTGATGATGTAGTAACCCACACAAATATAGGTAGTGAAAGCACCCAGCGTTGCCATTAGGAAACATCAATTATCTCACTAAAGGTGGCAATAGCTTTTGTAAGAACAATTATGTTGTGTAATTTATGCCTTGTGGATACACATTAACTAAAAAAGTAAATAAATTAATTAAGGAAAAACTAAATTCTGGCGCTAATGATTATCAGACGTGCTTGTGTATATGTTCTCGTAACTCATTATCAATCCGTTACGCTTAAATAATCGATCACTTTTGGTGTTTACCTTTGATTAAATAACAGTAAATCAGCTACGGTCATACAATCGCTATTACTCAATCTGAGAAACTTCTGCGATTATTTAAGTCACCCGCCAAACGTTTCCAATTGGTATACCTGGAAATCTATCCCGGACTGATGAGGAATACGTCGACGTAGTTCATACTGTGGCCTCCTTGAATATGAAATCCAGCACTAGCAACAGTTGGGTCTCCAGACGGAGGTACTGTTTCTCTATCGACCAGAATTTTTGCTACAGTAACATACGCTCTGGGATCGAAAGTATTCGGACACATATGAAGACGAAATGGGAGATAAGATACTGCGTGAAAAGTTTGACAGAGCACTGAAAGACCTGAGTCGAAACCAGGCCCCGGGAGTAGACAACATTCCATTAGAACTACTGATGGCCTTGGGAGAGCCAGTCATGACAAAACTCTACCATCTGGTGAGCAAGATGTATGATACAGGCGAAATACCCACAGACTTCAAGAAGAATATAATAATTCCAATCCCAAAGAAAGCAGGTGTTGACAGATGTGAAAATTACCGAACAATCAGTTTAATAAGTAACAGCTGCAAAATACTAACGCGAATTCTTTACAGACGAATGGAAAAACTGGTAGAAGCCGACCTCGGGGAAGATCAGTTTGGATTCCGTAGAAATGTTGGAACACGTGAGGCAATACTAACCTTACGACTTATCTTAGAAGAAAGATTAAGAAAAGGCAAACCTACGTTTCTAGCATTTGTAGACTTAGAGAAAGCTTTTGACAATGTTAACTGGAATAGTCTCTTTCAAATTCTGAAGGTGACAGGGGTAAAATACGGGGAGCGAAAAGCCATACAATTTGTACAGAAACCAGATGGCAGTTATAAGAGTCGAGGGGCATGAAAGGGAAGCAGTGGTTGGGAAGGGAGTGAGATAGAGTTGTAGCTTCTCCCCGATGTTATTCAATCTGTATATTGAGCAAGCAGTAAAGGAAACAAAAGAAAAATTCGGAGTAGGTATTAAAATCCATGGAGAAGAAATAAAAACTTTGAGGTTCGCCGATGACATTGTAATTCTGTCAGAGACAGCAAAGGACTTGGAAGAGCAGTTGAACGGAATGGACAGTGTCTTGAAAGGAGGATATAAGATGAACATCAACAAAAGCAAAACGAGGATAATGGAATGTAGTCAAATTAAATCGGGTGATGCTGAGGGGATTAGATTAGGAAATGAGACACTTAAAGTAGTAAAGGAGTTTTGCTATTTAGAGAGTAAAATAACTGATGATGGTCGAAGTAGAGAGGATATAAAATGTAGACTGGCAATGGCAAGGAAATCGTTTCTGAAGAAGAGAAATTTGTTAACATCGAGTATAGACTTAAGTGTCAGGAAGTCGTTTCTGAAAGTATTTGTATGGAGTGTAGCCATGTATGGAAGTGAAACATGGACGATAACCAGTTCGGACAAGAAGAGAATAGAAGCTTTCGAAATGTGGTGCTACAGAAGAATGCTGAAGATAAGGTGGGTAGATCACGTAACTAATGAGGAGGTATTGAATACGATTGGGGAGAAGAGAAGTTTGTGGCACAACTTGACTAGAAGAAGGGATCGGTTGGTAGGACATGTTTTGAGGCATCAAGGGATCTCAAATTTAGCATTGGAGGGCAGCGTGGAGGGTAAAAATCGTAGAGGGAGACCAAGAGATGAATACACTAAGCAGATTCAGAAGTAAGTAGGTTGCAGTAGGTACTGGGAGATGAAGAAGCTGCACAGGATAGAGTAGCATGGAGAGCTGCATCAAACCAGTCTCAGGACTGAAGACCACAACAACAACATCAATGGACATTAATGTACGGTGTTTCTATTCTCATTTATGACAGCTTGAATGCTGGGGACGCATACAAAGAGGTATCTCAATGTCTTTGGAGGAACACCAGGTCAGTCTTCCTCAAGAGCCGAAACCAGAGACGGTAGTGAAGTTGGACGCTGAGGTCTGAATCAAAGTCGACATTCTTATCCTCCCCAAAGGTTTTGCATTGGTTTGAGGTCGAACTCTGGGCAGGCCAGTCCATTTCAGAAATGTTAATGACCACAAACCATTACTTTATACACTGAAGAGCCAAAGAAACTGATATACCTGCCTGATGACTTGTAGCACCCCATGAGCATGCAGAAGTGCCTCATCACGACGTGGCATCGACTTGACTAATGTCTGAAGTAGTGCTGGAGGGAATTGACACTATCAATCCTGCAAGACTCTCCATAAATCCGTAAGAGCACAAGGAGGTGGAGATCTATTCTGAAGAGAACGTTACAAGGCATCCCAGATATGTTGAATAATTTTCATGTCTGGGGAGTTTAAAACCCGAAGAATTTGAGAGGAGGAGAAAAACTGTACTGGAGTGGGAATAACAGGTACGGAAGAAATGGTGTGGCAGTGATGGTGAATAAGAATGTACAATGCTGTATTGAAAATCTGAGATATATATCAGACAGGATCATAATCTTAAACCTGAGATTCCAAAAAGAAACACTAAAAGTAATCCAGATTTGTGCACCTCAAGTGGGATGTAGCGAAGAAGAGAAGATGGACTTTGAAAATGTGTTAGAAAACCATATAGAGAGTGCTAATACAGTGATGGCAGATTTTAATGCACAGCTAGGCAAAGACAGAAAGGGATTTGAGCAAGTATTGGGATGTTTTGGATATGGAGGCAGAAATGAAGAAGGGGAAAGACTGCTGGATTTGTGCCAGAAGAATGGAATGAAAATAGCAAACAGCTGGTTTATGAAGAGAGAACGTCAGGTTATCACCAGATACAGTTGGGATGGAAGAACCAAGAGTGTAATTGATTATATTCTAGTAGATAGGGAATGGGGAGAGAAAGTAACAAATGTGAAGGTAATTCCAAGTGTGAGTGCAGATGGAGATTGTGGATTACTGGTGGGATAATGGGAAATGAATCAGTGTGTGAAAAATAGAAAACAGAAGAAAGTGATGAGGATACAGGATTGGAAACTGAAGGAGATTGAATGTGCTGAGAAGTACAGAGAATTAATCACACAAAAATTTCCAAAAGAAGTTTTCTGCGATGTAGAAAAAGAATGGAGTTTATTCAAAGACACTTTAGTCGAAGCAGCACAAAAAGTATGTGGCAGAACATCTGGAAAGGAAAAAATAAGATAGACAAGTTGGTGGGATGATACCACAATCCAAGCAGTTAGAAGAAAAAATGGAGCATGGAGAAAGTGGTGGAAAACTAAAAATGACGAAGACCATAAAAGAAGAAGTGCAAAGAAATACAGGAAACAGCAAAGAAAAAGGCATTGAAAGAGTTTACAAAAAAACTTGAAGAAGATGTGAAGAGCAATAAGAAAGTGTTCTATAAAATGATGAAAAATAAAAGGAAGGCTTCTGAAGTACCAGTAAGGATGGAAACAGAGGACGGTACCATTATTGAAGATCCAGGGAATATAAAAGATCTCTGGAAAGAACATTTTAAGGTGCTGTTAAATGCTGAGGAACAGGTACATGAGGAAACAACAAATAATGGAGAAATTGAGAGAAGTTGGGAAGCAGAATTAGGACAAATAACACAGGAAGAAATGGAAAAAGCTGTGAAGACGATGAATGCGGGGAAAGCCCCAGGACCTGATGAAGTATCAGTGGACATGATAAGAGCAGCAGGTCCAGTGGGAATGCAGCGGCTGTATAGAGTACTATCAAGCATGTGGAGAAATAGTACTACTGGAGAACATGAGACATTGTTCCCATCTTCAAGAAAGGCAATAAAAGACTTTGTAAAAACTACAGAGGAATAACCCTTATGAGTCATACAGCCAAGATTTTTGAAAGAATTTTACTAAATCGAATAAGTGAAAAGATAGAAATGGAGCTGAGTGAAGAACAGCATGGGTTTAGGAAAGGAAGAAGCACGATCGACCTGATATTTTCTATCCGTCAATTGATGGAAGAAAGTTGGGAGTATAACATAAGGGTGATAATGGTTTTTATAGACATAGAAAAGGCATATGACTCAGTTGACAGGGAAAGACTCTGCGAAGAAATGAAGAAGATAGATATAGAAGATGGATGCATTAATGTTATAAAGACAATGTACAGAGGACACAATTGTAGAATTACAACACCATTGGGGAACTCTGAATACTTCGAAATAAGACAAGGACTTAAGCAAGAAAGTATTCTATCTCCTGTACTTTTTAATGTTGTGATGAAGGGAATGAACAGGGCAGTTAAAGATATAGTAAAAGAAAAAGGGAAAAAGATGATTTTTGCAGATGATATAGTAATATGGGGTGATAAAGAGGTAGATGTAAAGTTACAGCTTGATGCGTGGAAGGAAATAATGAAAAGGCATGGATTAAAAATAAATAAAGATAAGACTGAAGTAATGGTATTTGGAAGAGAGAAAGTAATCAACGGTAATATTAGCTTGAATGGAGAACCCCTCAAAGTGGTAGAAAGTTTCACTTATTTAGGGAGTGAAATATCTAGGGATGGAAGAATAACTAACGAAATTAATAGGAGGTTACAGAAGGGACGCAATTTCTACCAAACAATAAAACACCTGATTTGGAATAATGAAGTTTCAGAAAGAGCAAAACTCCTTTTGTATAAGAATTATTACATCCCTATTGTCACCTATGGTGGAGAAACATGGACAATGACAGAAAGGGAGTGGAGCAGACTGCAAGCAGGGGAAATAAAATTTCTTAGAGCAGCTAAGGGAAAAACAAGAATGGACAGAGTAAGGAATGTAGAGATTAGAAAGGACCTCAAACAAGAAAGTATGAGAGAAGAAATTGAAAGAAAGAGATTAAGATGGTATGGGCATGTTAAGAGGATGCATGGGCAGAGACTCCCCAAAATTATGGAAGAACTAAAGATGGATGGGAAAAGACCTAGAGGGCGCCCAAGAACACGGTGGAAAATGTGAGTGAGAATATCTGTAGAAAGAGAGGTGTGATCTGGCAGCAAGTGGAGGAAGTAAAGTGGTGGGAGGACCGAGCCAAATGGAGAGGACTCATCAGCACACAGACCCGGCAGTAGCTGGAGCGGGATTCGGATATAGATAGATAGTCCAAGCCACCTCACGTGAATATATCCCGAGAGGATGCAGAACGAACTATATCCCAGGACTCAATGAAGACTCCAAATCTCTGCTGGAGAGATATGAACAACTATTTGAAATGGATCCACTCTCTGATGAAACAATAAAAACATGTGAGGACCTAGTAAAATCCATATCAGTTTCCAGAAGCAGAAAATGGTGTGACTTGGTACCAAACCTAGATATGAAACAGAATAGCCGAAAAGCGTGGAAATTATTGAAGACCCTCAACAATGACCCAACCATTACTCCCCCTGACCTCTCAAAGGTAACCCCTGACCAAATTGCTCATCAATTACTTCTCAATGGCAAGACTAAAGGAAGATCAGAAAAATCTAAATTCATCAGGCAGGCAGATGAAAAGCTGTATCTCAACACCCCTTTTACCTTAAAAGAACTGGAAACAGTTTTCACAACTATAAAGAGTAATAAAGCTGCTGGCCTAGACGAACTACGGACGGAACAAATCAAAAAGTTTGGTCCTGCCGCAAAACAGTGGATATGAAACATTTTGAACACCTTCATTTCAAAATTGCAAATCCCCAAGATCTGGCGTAAAGCAAAGGTAATAGCACTTTTAAAGCCTCGGAAAGAACCAGCAGACCCAGAAAGTTTCCGTCCGGTTTCACTCCTCTGTCATTTGTACAAGGTATTGGAAAGGCTGATCCTAAATCGAATATCGGAGTATATTGGTAAAATACTCATAAAAGAGCAGTCCGGCTTCCGACCGGGAAGGTCTTGGTGTGGACAGATCCTTAATTTGACTCAGCATATTGAGGATGGGTACGAGAGAGGCGAAATAAAAGGTGTGGCTTTCATCGACCTCACGGCGGCTTATGATACTGTTAACCACAAAAAGCTGCTTAGAAAAGTATACTTAGCTACAAAGGCTTACCGACTAACTCAGATCCTTCAGTACATGCTGCAAAACAGGAGATACTTCGTCTCTCTCCAAGACAAGAAGAGTCGATGGAGAATGCACAAAAATGTCTCCCTCAGGGAAGTGTGCTGTCTCCGCTGTTATATAATATCTACACAAATGACCAGCCAATTAACTCATCAACTAAGACATTCATATACGCTGATGATACAGTACTCGCTGTGCAAGGTGCGACCTTTGAGGAAGTAGAGGTGAAACTGACAACAGCTCTTGAAAATTTGGCCAAGTTATACGATGAAAACCAACTGAAACCGAACCCTGGAAAGACCCAAGTCATGCATTCCAAAGCCAAAAGGAAACTAAACATCACTTGGAGAGGAGAACAACTACTTCACTGCGAAACTCCTAAATACCATGGGGTGAAGATGGACCGTTCCCTCATATTCAAAGCCCACTGTGAAGAAACGAGCCTCAAAGTAAAAGCGCGGAATAACATCATCCGCAAACTTACAGGAACCACCTGGGGTGCCCAGCCAAAAGTGCATAGAACATCTGCCTTGGCACTATGTTTCTCCTCCGCGGAATACGCAGCACCCGTCTGGCAAAACTGCAGATGCTAAACATGTAGATACAGCCCTGAACGAGACAAGACGCACTGTTACATGCTGCTTACGACCTACTCCTCTCAATAAGCTGTAACAAATTATGGGTATAGCACCGCCACGCATTCGAAGGCAAGCTCCAACAGAAGTGGAGAAGAAAAAACAGGAAATCGCCCCCAGATATCCTTTGTTCGGACATAACCCTCAACAGCCAAGACAGAGATCAAGAAAAAGCTTCCTACAGAAAACTATGGCAATTCGTTCTTCGCCGGCACGGGTAGCCGAGCTGTTCTAGGCGCTACAGTCTGGAACCGTGCGACCACTACGGTCGCAGGTTCGAATCCTGCCTCGGGCATAAATATGTGTGATGTCCCTAGGTTAGTTAGGTTTAAGTAGTCTAAGTCTAGGGGACTGATGACCTCAGATGTTAAGTCCCATAGTTCAAAATGGTTCAAATGGCTCTGAGCACTATGGGACTCAACATCTGAGGTCATCAGTCCCCTAGAACTTAGAACTACTTAAACCTAACTAACCTAAGGACATCACACACACCCATGCCCGAGCCGTAAGTCCCACAGTGTTTAGAGCCGTTTGAGCCATAAGTGGAAGAGCATAGTGTGGAAACGTCCATCTTCGACTACAGCGAATAAGTTCTAAAGCCCAGCTTCTTTAGTACGTTGATGATGGCAGTGTTTCGCTATATGAAATGTCCACTGATGATTCACTACACACCTAACAGTCAAATAGCGGGCAGTAAATGGTACTGTGAGCTAATGCGCAATTGAAACCTGAAGTAAATAGAAGAAGACAAAGAAGTTTTCAAAACAGAAAAAACATTCCATATCTTCCAGAATCTTTATTTTGAGCTCATGAAACACCTACCGTACAATTCTGACCTTATACCAAAAGAAGCAGACCAGGGTTCGAATCCCTTCTGTCTGCACATACGCTTCACACATTTTGTGAGGCTTGAAATTGTCTCTAGAACCACATAGTTTGATCTGATTACACCGAGAGGTTTTCACCTTTTTGTCCAATGGCGGAGCACCTGGGCCAATCCAAGCTTTCTCCAGATGACGAAGTTCTGGAAGTGTTGCAAGATTCATGTGCACCTCCCATAAAGCTTCCTCCAGGACTGAGTTAGGAAGGTAGGCACAACTTGGAGCAAAGTGCATAGACATTGAGCGGTATTAGGTAAAGGACTGGTCTTACCTAGAACGATCTCTCCTGACAAAAATTTTCTTTTAAAAACATTACATTTGCTTTTACAATTTCCCTCATAGACGTCCGTATAGGATTTACAAGGATAATGAACGTACACAAAGAAAGACAGCACGATTGCTCACAGGTTTTTTGACGATGAAGAGTGTCACAGAGATGCTGAAGAAAGTGAAATGGCAGACATTTGAATACCGGCACAAACTGTCCAGAGAAAGACCACTTAGAAAATTTCAACAACCGGCCTTAATCGATGGTTCTAGGAGTATATTATAGCCCCGTACTTGTCGCTCCCCAAGGGATCATGAGGACAAGATTACATTAATTACGGTATGTACAGAAGCATTTGAACATTCTCCAGTGCTCCATGCATGAATGGAACGGAAATGAACTCAATGGGAATAACTCTCTGCTATGCCCTTCACAGTAGTCTGCAGAATATGGAAACAAATGCAGGTGTAGATGGATATATTGTGGAAGATAATCTATTTGTTACTGTAAACTATGACATTTTGTTTGTTATGGTGGCCACGGCACAACCTGCATGACATGTAAATATTTTTTCATAGTGTTCATTCTTGCAGTAGCGATCTCTACTTAGAAACTGCCAGAGTAACATCCCTCTATATTATGTCTGTCTCTGCAGCCCTAAAGCTAAGATGCCTGTCTACGTAACACAGGATTCCGTGCTTCGATAGTGGCGAATGAGGAGACCGACAGCAAAGCCGCGCATGCAGAAACAGGCGTCTTTCCCTCTGAAGCGGTGGGCGCCTCACGTTTACAAGCGTTTCTTGTGCGCAGCTGCCGCAGCGCAGAGCCGAGACGGCAGTCTCCGCAACCCTTTCAATGTATTTACAATTTCATACTCTTTGTAAAAAAATTTTATCGTTCAGTATTTCATGTGACTTTACGAGTGAGTCGCTCTGCTTTTTAAGACCGTAAATTAACCGTCCCGCCCTGGGGAAGGCGGGCTCGGTATGACAAAAGCGAGCCTAATCCGTGGGAGTAATTCCCAGAAGCGGCGCCGAGCGACGCGGGAAAAGGATAAAATGAAGCAAAAGGATGCGCAGCGACGCGGCGACGTACGTGTAATAAAACCCGGGGAGGCGTGCCGCTTGGAGACAAAAATTGCCCCAGAGCCGGTGGACGGGCGCTCGTAAAGGCGCGCCAAAAAGAGCGGCCCGTTCGCCGCCGGCTGGTGGCTGGCAGACGCCGCTAATGAGAGCCGCACCGCGGCGTAGACCTGCGCAGCACCCAGTCCTGCCCACGGCTTCACGCCTCCTCGCACCGCGGCTGCCCTACCTCTGCGCTCCGACGCCACACAGCAGCCTTCAGTGCTTTCCTTGCCCTCTCTTGGCCTTTCTCATTTACTCTCTCTTTCTCCACTCTCCTCGGTATGCTCCTACTCCTCTGTCTCCTTTCCCTTCGTCTCCACTGTCTTGTTTATCTGTAGTAAGAAATGCGCTATGATGGGGACCTGCCCTATGGGCATAACAACACGTTATAGAGCTGCACTTTACTGGATTAAGAGGGACGGGCTCGATAAAGTCATCGAAATTACGGGAACCAACATCATGAACAAGACGCAAATGAAACAATGGCGGATTCAAACGTGGCAGAGAGAGTGGGATGCATCCGACAAGGGTCGCCGAGTAGATTAGATTAGTGTTGTGTTGGCAGAAGAGCCAACACCGTGTTACTAGAGGAGGCCGATATGCACGCGTTTTAGCTCACGCAGGCTGGCGTGAGAAGGGAAGAACTATACTGACGTGAGGTCTGGAACATGACAAGGAATTAGAATTCATAAAGCGGACGTAATTAGTTTGATACTTAACTTTAATCCATTAATGATGAACGTCGCTCTTTACGGTACATGAGTCACAATATTATCTGTTCAGAACACATTCTTGGATATAGTGACTGAATATGGCGCCTTGCTAGGTCGTAGCAAATGACGTAGCTGAAGGCTATGCTAAACTGTCGTCTCTGCAAATGAGAGCGTATGTAGTCAGTGAACCATCGCTAGCAAAGTCGGCTGTCCAACTGGGGCGAGTGCTAGGGAGTCTCTCTAGACTAGACCTGCCGTGTGGCGGCGTTCGGTCTGCAATCACAGATAGTGGCGACACGCGGGTCCGACGTATACTAACGGACCGCGGGCGATTTAAAGGCTACCACCTAGCAAGTGTGGTGTCTGGCGGTGATACCAAAATTAGATTAGTTTTTCGTTCCATAGATCCGTGCTGAGGAGATCCTCGTGGATGTGGAACATGTCAATTTTTTTAAAAATCTGAAATAACAATACTAATAGTATGAATATATACAATACATCACTTGTTTCTATTAAAAAATTCGTCACTTGTGTAGAAGGAGTTGGCCACTAGTAAGTCTTTCAGGCTCCTTTTAAACTGATCTTTATTTTTTTATATTTGCTGGCAAATTATTGAAGATGAGTGTTCCTTACTAGTGGACCCCTTTTTGAACTACAGTAAGTGCTTTTAAGTCCTTGTGCGGATCATTTATGTTCCTCGTATTGTATGTATGAAGTGAGCTGTTTGTTGGAAAAAGAGATATATTATTAACGACAAATTTCATTAAGGAGTAAATATACTGAGAGGCAGTAGTTAGCATACCCAGTTATTTGAAGAGGTTTCTACAGGACGTCCGTGAATTTACTCCACAAATAATACGTATTACACGCTTTTGGACTCTGAAGCTTTTGTTTGACTTGAAGAGTTAAAAATCGTTCAAATGGCTCTGAGCACTATGCGACTTAACTTCTGAGGTCATCAGTCGCCTAGAACTAATTAAACCTAACTAACCTAAGGACATCATACACATCCATTCCCAAGGCAGGATTCGAACCTGCGACCGCTCGGCTCCAGACTGTAGCGCCTAGAACCGCACGGCCACTCCGGCCGGCTTGAAGAGTTACCCCAAAATATTATACCATATGACATTATGGAATGAAAGTAGGCAAAGTATGCAAGCTTTTTCATTTTTATGTCGCCTATATCAGCTAACACTCGAATTGCAAATACAGATTTGTTAAGGCGTTTCTGCAGTTCTGTGGTGTGCTCCTCCCAACTGAATTTATTATCAAGTTGTAATCCCAGGAATTTATAACTGTCAACCTCTTCTATCTGCTCTTCTTCATACTTTATGCATATGCTGGGTGGAAATCTCTTAGAAGTTCTGAATTGCATATACTGAGTCTTTTCGAAGTTTAATGCCAGCACACTCTTTCTTTCCTGATGTACGCGGAAGACTACAACTGAAACATGTTGACCCAAGCCATGGGATGGTCTATTTCCTGACGGGCCACGAGCCGTATCCGGTACACTTAAACCGCATGGGACTAACTAATGATCAAGTACGCGTATGCGGAGAAACTAGGACACCTGAACATGTCACACGCTAGCACAAGTGAGACTTATACAAAACGAAAATGACATCGCCAGAATAATACGTAATCCCGATGACTGGAACACAATAAATAGCGTAGTCGATATTGTATCGAACACTCTGCACGAGGAATACAAGCGCCAAAACCCATATGGAAGGAGGCGTAGACAAGCACAAACAACACAACAAACCACATGGGATGACACAAACACGACCACAGATTCCGAAACCGAGGAAGTAACACTAAGTGAAAATGACTCAGAAGGGATCAACATGCAAGGGACCAAAGCCAACAATGCATGACACTGCATGCCACAACACAGTCACAAACAACACAAAAATTACAAAATAAATAAACACTGGCAGCACATACTAAGACTGTAGTAATAAGGTAATGTTGTTTGATAGGAGAAGGCTAGAAGAACTTTTATTCCGAGGCTCCTCCTGCCAGTGACGTACTGCATAGTGTTTAAAGTATACTGCACACAAGCAGTATATATTGCTCGTCTTACTGTGTGCAGACAGAAGTATATTCCCTTCTCTATTCAAAGCTACAATCTATGAATTTTGTGTATCAGTAATGTATTAAGTTACTTAAGGAATAATGCATTCAAGTAGCAATGAACTACATTTTATTTCTACTAACAAATTATAAACGTAAGTGTATTTCTCATGTAAAGCTAAAATTCATCTGTTCCATCAATGAAGTGCTCACTCAGTATTTAATCTGTATAATCTGTGTAAACATACATTAGCACAAACCATTTCAGATGAGAATAGCTCTAGGTTGTACCGAGACTTTCTCATCTGAAATAGGTAGAAATATGCCATTATCAACCGACATGTTATATTACACATCCAAATACAGCATATCACTTCCCTCTACATACTGCAAATTATTTTCACCACACTCATTGTAATAAATGTTCTTTTTTTAAATTTTTCTTTGACATTTGGATTACATAAATCATATTTTCGTCAACTAGGCAGTAACAAATTACATGGAAGCATTATAACAGTTGTTAAGGATTCAGTTCGCTGTAATCTCGGAGACCTTGCCGCATTGGATGCACCAGTTCCCGTGAGATCACCGAAGTTAAGCACTGTTGGGCGTCGCCGGCACTTGGATGGGTGACCATCCAGCCGTCATGCACTGTTGCCATTTTTCAGGGTGCCCTCCTCCTCGTGATACCAATTGAGGAGCTACTCGACCGAACTGTAGTGGCCTCGGCCAAGAATACCATCATAACGACCGGGAGAGCGGTGTGCTGGCGCCACGTCCCTCCTATCCGCATCCTCCCCTGAGGATGACACGGCGGTTCAAAAATGGTTCAAATGGCTCTGAGCACTATGGGACTTAACTACTGTGGTCATCAGTCCCCTAGAACTTAGAACTACTTAAACCTAACTAACCTAAGGACATCACACACATCCATGCCCGAGGCAGGATTCGAACCTGCTACCGTACACGTCACGCGGTTCCGGACTGTAGCGCCTAGAACCGCACGGCCACTCCGGTGGGCCACACGGCGGTCGGATGGCCCCGGTAGGCCACTCGTGGCCTGAAGACGGAGTAATCTCATAGAAATCTTTATACACTTTGATTCAAAAAGAATACCACAACTTTAGGAATTTAAAACTCTGCAACGACAAAAGGCAGAGCTAAGCACTATCTGTCGGCGAATTAAGGGAGCTATAAAGTTTCATTTAGTTGTACATTTGTTCGCTTGAGGCGCTGTTGACTAGTCGTCAGCGTCAGTTGATGCTAAGATGGCGACCGCTCAACAGAAAGCTTTTTGTGTTATTGAGTACGGCAGAAGTGAATCGACGACAGTTGTTCAGCGTGCATTTCGAACGAAGTATGGTGTTAAACCTCCTGATAGGTGGTGTATTAAACGTTGGTATAAACAGTTTACAGAGAATGGGTGTTTGTGCAAAGGGAAAAGTTCTGGACGGCCGAGAACGAGTGATGAAAATGTAGCACGCATCCAGCAAGCATTTGTTCGCAGCCCAGGAAAATCGACTCGCAGAGCTAGCAGAGAGCTGCAAATTCCACAATCAACTGTATGGAGAGTCCTACGAAAAAGGTTAGTTATGAAACCTTATCGTCTGAAATTGGTTCAAGCACTGTCTGCAGCTGATAAGATTAAAAGAATCGATTTCTGTGATTTTATCCTTGCTCAAATGGAAACAGATGAATCTTTCGTTTCAAAGATTGTGTTTAGTGATGAAGCAACTTTCCACACTAACGGGAAAGTCAACCGTCACAATGTCTGTATATGGGGCACTGAGAATACGCGGAAAACAACTCAGTATGAACGTGACTCGCCTAAGGTGAACGTTTTCTGTGCCATTTCAGCCAATAAAGTTTTTGGTCCCTTTTTCTTCGAAGGTGCTACTGTAACTGGACTACAGTATCTGGAGGTGTTAGAGAATTGGCTGTTCCCTCAGCTCGAACAAGAAGCACAACAATTCATATTTCAGCAGGATGGAGCGCCACCACATTGGCACTTATCTGTCCGTAACTACCTGAATGTCAACTACCCGAGGCGATGGATCGGCCGCCAGGCAGCCCATGACAGAGCACTTCATCACTGGCCTCCAAGAAGCCCTGGTCTTACCCCCTGCGATTTTTTCTTATGGGGGTATGTTAAGGATATGGTGTTTCGGCCACCTCTCCCAGCCACCATTGATGATTTGAAACGAGAAATAACAGCAGCTATCAAAACTGTTACGCCTGATATGCTACAGAGAGTGTGGAATGAGTTGGAGTATCGGGTTGATATTGCTCGAGTGTCTGGAGGGGGCCATATTGAACATCTCTGAACTTGTTTTTGAGTGAAAAAAATCCTTTTTAAATACTCTTTGTAATGATGTATAACAGAAGGTTATATTATGTTTCTTTCATTAAATACACATTTTTAAAGTTGTGGTATTCTTTTTGAATCACCCTGTATTATTTAGAAAAGCATTAACAACTGTATACCAATAAGATTGTAACAATAAGAAGTCTTTGCTGTTAGATTCAAAAGCATCCGACCCACCTTACATATCAAGGTGGTGGGTTACTCTGTACTGTTAATGAAACAAATAAATTATCTGCAGTAATGAAAATGACCTTACATCAAATTGGTTCAAATGGCTCTGGGCACTATGGGACTTAACTTCTAAGGTCATCAGTCCCCTAGACTTAGAACTACTTAAACCTAACTAACCTAGGGACGTCACACACATTTATGCCCGAGGCAGGATTCGAACCTGTGACCATATCGGTCGCGCGGTTCCAGACTGTAGCGCCTAGAACCGCTCGGCCACCCCGGGCGGCTGACCTTACATCAGTCAAGTTGTAACAGAACTCAGTCAGTGCTAACATTACTATGACCTATTGCCGTCAAGCGCAGCGGTATAACCGAAATAGGTGCCCCTTCCAGGGGAAGATGGGTGATCTGGTGTACATCAGGAATGTGGCAGGGAGTACTCCATAGGGTCTGGGGATGATCGTTCCGCGTTTCCTAGGGCCATGCCTGATTGTGAGGGTTGTGGGGCCGGTCAACCTGCTGGTCAAACATCCGACCACCGGTAGGACCTTTAACGTGCACGTCAGTCAAGTCAAGCGTGCCAGCTGATTCCGCCCGCTTGCTGCGTCGCCGGTTGGTTTATGTTTAATGGCGGGGGGTTGAGCCGTGGCGCCATATTTTACTTCACTTGGGTCTTGTCTGGCGCTACTGGCCGGAGTTTGCTATCGATTTACTACTTGTCCAGTAAGAATCTTTGATCGAAGTCAGCCAAGGAGGAAGTGCTGGCTGTGTGGTCTGTTTCTGGGTGGGAAGGGAGTTTGTCTGAGACAGCAGAGTTGCACGGTTAGAGCCGAGTTGTTTTGTGACACCGTGTTCCTACGTGAGAGCTGAGTTGGGCTGTTTGAACCAAGTTGGTCTGCGAAAGCCGCATCCGTCCGACACAGGAAATTGGCTGTTGGACGAGTGGTGCGTGGGGCGTGTCGGTCGCTTGGTCAGGTCTGCCTTCTTCGCGTCCGCCAGCTAGTGTTGACCTGCGGCTGTGGTGAAGAGGCAAGTTTGTGGCCGTCCGGTAGTTGTTTCAGTGACACGGCAATTCATCGGTTTTTATGGAATGCCGCTTCACACTGCTCGCAACCTGGTTCGTCTCCTCCACCCTGGACAGATCTGCCGGATACGCCACCTGACGGTTTGTTTAAAAATTACCATCTAAAGGCGCGTCTTTCATCCATGCAGCGCCGACACCTTACACAAGATGAGTTAAGTGTGGTTTCGTTTGACTACAGTAGTGTGAAAAGAGCAACCTTGTAGTCATATTTATTATTTATTCCAACTGCGGCCTTAACAATTACACTGCAAATTTCACCTGAGTTTATTAACGTTGTTAAAAGCATGTTATATTGCTCTAAACTGTGGCCTTAAGATTTACATTGCTAATTTCAACCGAACTTTTACGTAGCTGGCCCTTTTCTTATTATTATTATTAAAAGCATGTTATATTTCTTCTAAAATTTGGCCTTAAGATTTAAATTACAGTACTTATTTCTTAGATTTTATGTTAAATTTCAACTAATCAATAAATTCTTATTTGCATGAAATAATAACTAGTTGATTTGTGGGCCTGGTCCTTCCCGTTTTTCCTTAACTTCAGATTCTTACTCAACATCTAACTCTGCGTCTCGTGTCACGTTATCTTTGGTTTTTCCTGACTGTTCGGGAGGTCGGAATCGTACGTGACCCCGACAGCCGAGAAATATTTACATCGTCATTCATCGCTAAATGCTTTACTAATTGACACTGGATACACCTTCAATGAGCCGCTACAATGCAGCTGATAGTTGCTGTTGGAAGCAGTTGAAAACACGAAATTACGGTCACGAAGACTATCGACTTTTATCCATATGTATTGAGCAAAGAAAGGCTCAGGAGTGGAATCAAAATTCAAGGTAAAAAGATATCAATGGTAAGATTTTCCTGAGTCCAAGTGAAGAAAATTTACTTGATCTGCTGAATGAAATGAACAATCTAATGAGTACAGAATATGGACTGAGAGTAAATCGAAGAAAGACCAAAGCAATGAGAAGTAGCATTAATGAGAACAGCGTGAAACCTAACATCAGGATTGGTGGTCACAAAGCAGATGAAGTTAAGGAATTCAGCTACGTAGGCAGCAAAATTACCAGGGACGTACGGAGAAAGGGGGACATCTAAAGCAGACTAACAAGGGCAAGAAAGGCATTCCTGTCAAGTCTACTAGTATCAAACATAGGCCTCAATTTGAGGAAGAAATTTCTGAGAACGTTCGTCTGGAGCACAGTATTGTGAGGTAGTGAAAAGTGGACTACGTGAAAACAGGAACAGAAGAGAATCGAGAGATTTGAGACGTGGTGCTACAGACGAATGCTGAAAATTAGGTGGACTGGTAAGTTAATGAATGAGGAGCTCCTGCGCAGAATCGGAGAGGAAAGAAATATGTGTAAAACACTGACAATGAGAAGGGACAGGTTGACAGAACAACTGTTAAGACATGAGGGAATGACTTCCATGGTACATGGGGGAGCTGCAGAGGGCAAAAGCTGTAGTGGAAGACAGAGATTTGAATACATCAAGCAAATAATTGAGGACATAGGTTGCAAGTGGTACTCTGAGATGAAAAGGTTGGCACAGGAGAGGAATTCGTGGCGGGCCGCATCAAACCGGTCAGAAGGCTCATGACCAAAAAAAAAAATTCGTGCAAAACTAGGGGGCAAAGTAACTCTGCTACGAAGACAGACTACAGCACCTATTAAATTTTGTGGTTTTATTGTTTCGACCATGAGAAGTAATGTCTCAAAAACTTGAATTTCAGAACAGTATTTTATAAAAAACGATTCCTCATTGTAAGTTTTATCCCAAGTTTTAAAAACTTGTGATTTTTGTAACTTGTGGAGGGGGAGGGAGGTTGTACGGTGCAAGAAGTGCGTTTCAACACTTATCACATCCATACGGAACAGATGTTGTATTGCGCAACCAGGTGAGTAAAATACCCGAGTCTTTTGCTAGAAAACAGTTTTTCACTAATTACTTAATTCCTGTATTAAGTAAGTATTACAGAACTTGGTAATTCCATGGCTACATGCAGCCTACATCATTAAAAGCTTTACAGCAGACGTGATAAAAAGAGCTGTTGAATCCGCCCACATACGGGTTGAGATGGCGTCCACTCCTGTCTCTACGCAGCACCGCAGCAGGGTAATTTCAGTCGGTACTGAATGCCAAAGCGGCCTCTGTAGCACGTGGTAATCTACATCTGACTCGTCTCCTTACAAGGACTTTTGACTGTAATGGTAGCGTGGAGGATGCGCCCATTTTATGAGGCACTTTAAGGATTGCGTGTGGACTCGGGACGTATGATCCACCCTCCCCTGCGGTTCGGACGAGGCTCGGCGGCGGGTTGACGGCCAGTCGGTTAGGAGTGACGCTAAGTGCGGACCATCGCGGCAGAGTGACCCGCGTTTCCTCCGACAGGTTCACGTGCGCCAGAGGTTGCGTGCGTTGCGCGGCGCTGGGATGGGGGGGACTCCAAAGAAGCTACTGGCTGCTGCAGTATTCTCTTCGTTGATGTAAATCCTGTAGAGTCACAACCAATGCACAAGCCTGGAGAGTAACTTGCGTCTAGAGCTTCCATAAAGCTACACCGACGGAAAAAAACTGATTAATATAGAGTAACAAATTTAGGGAATACATTCGTCTAGGCAACATATTTAAGTGAGTAACATCGCAAGATCACAAGCGTAAGAGCTACGTAAGCCATTGCAAATGTGAAATTCTGGAACTTTAATAACCGAATGTGGATTACGCTGGAGTTCTCGTCCGGTGATGTCCTATATGTGCACCGCTGGAGACAGATATGGTGATCGAGCAGGTCAGGGCAATGTGTCGACACTCCGCAGAGCGTGTTGGGTTACAACAGTGGTACGCGGGTGAACGTTATCCAGTTGGAAAATACCTCTTGGAATATTGTTAATGAATAGCAGCACAACACGCTGAATCACCAGACTGACGCAAAAATTTGGAGTCAGAGTGCTCGCGATAACCACGAGAGTGCTCCTGATATGATATGAAATCGCACGCCGGACCATAACCTCACGTCTATGTCCGGCGAGTCTACCACACAGACTGGTTGGCTACAGGTCCTCAACTGGTCTCTTGCTAATCAACATACGGCTATCTACATCTACATCTACATCTACATCTACATAATTACTCTGCAATTCATATTTAAGTGCTTGGCAGAGGGTTCATCGAACCACAATCATACTATCTCTACCATTCCACTCCCGAACAGCGCGCGGGAAAAACGAACACCTAAACCTTTCTGTTAGAGCTCTGATTTCTCTTATTTTATTTTGATGATCATTCCTACCTATGTAGGTTGGACTCAACAAAATATCTTCGCATTCAGAAGAGAAAGTTGGTGACTGAAATTTCGTAAATAGATCTCGCCGCGACAAAAAACTTCTTTGTTTTAATGACTTCCATCCCAACTCGCGTATCATATCTGCCACACTCTCTCCCCTATTACGTGATAATACAAAACGAGCTGCCCTTTTTTGCACCCTTTCGATGTCCTCCGTCAATCCCACCTGGTAAGGATCCCACACTGTGCAGCAATATTCTAACAGAGGACGAACGAGTTTAGTGTAAGCAGTCTCTTTAGTAGACTTGCTGCATCTTCAAAGTGTCCTGCCAATGAAACGCAACTTTTGGCTCGCCTTCCCCACAATATTATCTATGTGGTCTATCCAACTGAAGTTGTTCGTAATTTTAACACTCAGGTACTTAGTTGAATTGACAGCCTTGAGAATTGTACTATTTATCGAGTAATCGAATTCCAACGGATTTCTTTTGGAACTCATGTGGATCACCTCACACTTTTCGTTATTTAGCGTAACTGACACCTGCCACACCATACAGCAATCTTTTCTAAATCGCTTTGCAACTGATACTGGTCTTCGGATGACCTTTCTAGACGGTAAATTACAGCATTATCTGCGAACAACATAAGAGAACTGCTCAGGTTGTCACCCAGGTCACTTATGTAGATCAGGAACAGCAGAGGTCCCAGGACGCTTCCCTGGGGAACACCAGATATCACTTCAGTTTTACTCGATGATTTGCCATCTATTACTACGAACTGCGACCTTCCTGACAGGAAATCACGAATCCAGTCGCACAACTAAGATGATACCCCATAGGCCCGCAGCTTGATTCGCACAGAGGCGGAATTATCTGTAGGCAGGAAACGCAACAGACTCCACACTGCCCTCCAATGAGCCCTCGTTTGGCACCACTGAAGTCGCAAACGGCGTTGGTTTGGGTTCAGTGGAACGAACACCACAGTGCTTCTAGCTCGGAGCTCTCCTTGAAGTAACCGATTTGTAAGAGTTCGTTGTCTCTCCGTAGTGCCACGTGGCCTTCAGTATCCCGTTCTTCTTGCGACCGTACATTCTCGTGAGCACCGCTACCAGCAACGGTATACAGTGGCTAGAGTCCTGCCAAGTTTCTCTGCAGTATCGCAAAAGGAACATCCAGCTTCTCGTAGCCCTATTACACGACCTCGTTCAAACTCAATGTCAGTTTGATAATGGGGTCTTCATCGCCTTAAAGGCATTCTTGAGTAACATGAACTCTTCACGTCCAAACTCAAAGCCAACTAACGCCCACCACCGACACAACGTGTGTTAAAGGAAATGCACTAGCGTCACTCTTACGACACCGGCAATAAATTTTAGTAGACATTCCAGATTTAGAAACACGCCTACCAACTTCCGTTTATGTTACACGACTCCTTTTTGGCGTTGTAATTTTTTTCCCTTTAGTGTGTTTTGTCAACAGGACGATTGTAGAGAGAATCATCGCTGTATGATGTAACAACAACCGCTGAGGAAATAGAGAGTTCTCAAAAAAATGTATCCTATTACACAAGACGCTATCTTCTACGAGAGTCACTCACTGCCTTACGCCATTCTGGAACCAGCGCCTGTATACCCGCACGGTAAAATTCTGGACCAACCTGTTGGACACACTGTTTGGCAGCGTGCGCAACGGAGTCATCATCTTCAAACCTTGTTCCACGAAGAGAGTCTTTCAGTTTCCCAAAGATATGATAGTCACATGGAGCAAGGTCAGGACTGTAAGGCGGGTGTTTCACTGTTGTCCATCCGAGTTTTGTGACCGCCTCCATGGTTTTTTGACTGAAATGTGAGCGTTCATTGTCTTGCAACAACAAAACATCCTGCTTTTGCCGATGTGGTCAAACACGACTCAGTCGAGCTTGAAGTTTCTTCAGTGTCGCCACATATGCGCCAGAATTTATGGTGGTTCCACTTGGCACGATGTCCACAAGCAGGAGTCCTTCGGAATAGAAAAACACCGTAGCCATAACTTTTACAGCAGAAGGTGAGGTTTTGAATTTTTTTTCTTGAATGATTTGCATGATGCCACCCCACTGATCGCCTCTTTCTCTCTGGTGAAAAATGATGGGGCCATGTTTCATCACCGGTCACAATTCATCAAAGAAATTCATCTCCACGATTATCGTACTGTTCCAAAAGTTTGCTGCATACCGTTTTTCTTGTTTCTTTGTGAGCCACTGTCAACATCCTGGGAACCCACCTGGCACAAACCTTTTTTAACGCCAACACTTTCAGTATTCTGCAGACACTTCCTTCCCCGATCCCAACGTATCTACATCTACATCTACATTTATACTCCGCAAGCCACCCAACGGTGTGTGGCGGAGGGCACTTTACGTGCCACTGTTATTACCTCCCTTTCCTGTTCCAGTCGCGTATGGTTCCCGGGAAGGACGACTGCCGGAAAGCCTCCGTCCGCGCTCGAATCTCTCTAATTTTACATTCGTGATCTCCTCGGGAGGTATAAGTAGGGGGAAGCAATATATTCGATACCTCATCCAGAAACGCAGCCTCTCGAAACCTGGACAGAAAGCTACACCGCGTCGCAGAGTTTGCTAAACATCTCCGTAACGCTATCACGCTTACCAAATAACCCTGTGACGAAACGCGCCACTCTTCTTTGGATCTTCTCTATCTCCTCTGTCAACCCGACCTGGTACGGATCCCACACTGATGAGCAATACTCAAGTATAGGTCGAACAAGTCTTTTGTAAGCCTCCTCCTTTGTTGATGGACTACATTTTCTAAGGACTCTCCCAATGAATTTCAACCTGGTACCCGCCTCACCAACAATTAATTTTATTTGATCATTCCACTTCAAATCGTTCCGCACGCATGCTCCCAGATATTTTACAGAAGTAACTGCTGACAGTGTTTCTTCCGCTATCATATAATCATACAATAAAGGATCCTTCTTTCTATGTATTCGCAATACATTACATTTGTCTATGTTAGGGGTCAGTTGCGTAACGTAGCGTGACAATTCGTTCACTGTGATGCGTCTGTCAGCAATCACCAATTCATTAACTCTCTGCACATTGTCTAGAGTGTGTGCAGTACGAGGCCTGCCTCTACGAGGACAATCCTCAATATTGCCGTGCCTGCTTTAATCACGTCACCTGCTCGCCCACCGACCAACTGTACTGCGATCGACAATAGCATGTCCACACATCTTTTTCAACCTGTTATGGATGTTTCCCACTGTCTCGTTTCCACAGCACAGGAATTCTATGACAGCACGTTGCTTCTGACGAACGTCAAGTGTAGCAGCCAAGACATGCTGTGACGGCGCCGCCCATGGTAACAGGTTGAACTAAGTTTGAAAAGAAGCGGGAAGGATGTATCTGCACACTGTAAAACTCTCACACATGCAGAATGAAAACTGTATTTTTACAAAAATAGTGTGCATTTGTTTTGGAGTGATCCTCGTACACGAATGAATATAGAAACCTAAGTGAATTTTCACTTATGCTTCGAAACTAAAGGTTTACTGGAGTATTCGACTCTGAAATTGACAGTAACAATGATTTACTTAATACAGTCACATCACAACAGATGAAACAGTTCATAACCAGTCCATGTTTAACTAAAGTTTACAACAACCTACAACAGAGCAAGGCAGCTTAATCCGAATGTTCAACAATATCAAAAAACAAGTCAACGTTTACATTAGGAAAGTCTTCCAATGTAGCAATCCAGCAGCTATCAAAGTCTACAGGCAATGGCATATTTCAATGATCGGTTCAAGAGATATCCGTAGTTGCCGGATGATGTGAAATGCTACTGTATGATTACGAGCACTGCCCATGGTGAACATTAGTGAAACCGGCAAGCTGCAGGGACTGATTCCTCACTAGAAACTGAGAAAAAGACGTCTTGTGAACATGTGACACAAACGAGTAGTGTGTGTGCTACGAGGTTCCGGAACGCAGTACAGAGCTGCATCGCACTCAGTGGCCTCCGTGGCAGTGCAGGTGAAAGGGATAGTAGCGATTGTCATGCAGGATACATGTAATCGTACTTTTTCTTACACCGTGTTGGACTTTCCTGGACCTTGTACTAGGCCACATCTCAAACCCTGTGGGACCTGGTCCTCCACATCTGGTGTACTCACAGTCCAACACCTCCCCGCCCCTTCGTCTGTCTGAAAGGACCCATGATCACACAAACGCCCAAAAAAGAGCTTGAAATATGGTTGGTGGCTTCCTCTCGGCCGTTTCCATCCGCTTGGCCGTACAGAAACATGATCTCGGCTTGTTACTAACATGAATACCGCACCATTCTGTTGCTTACAGAACGCTGCGTCAATCACACAGCCTGCAACATATAAGGAACACACGGCGCGTGTTCAGAGGAACTGTAATTTGTAATTCGTGAGTGCCATTTGCTGTGCCAGGATATATTTCCGGACGATTGTCCGTAGCACCTTTTTCCTCCATTTACAGTCAGGAATCCGTCCCGGCAGTTTGTCACTTTTATTAACTTTCACCCTGTGTAGTGGCTATGCGCCGTAGCTGAGGGCACCACCTGATGCCTTCTGAGTCTCTCCGGGCGCGGTCCATAGTGTCTCGCGAGCACATTCCATTGTAGCCCGCGTCCTCTCTCAGCGATTGTGCTGGTCGACATGGATCTCCAAGTCAGAGTTTAAGTTACCACCAAGCCAGGATACAATCTTAACCTTGGCGCCAGTCGTAAATTCAGCGCTTCTTGTGGTTGGCGGTGTGTGTCTCTTTGGTGCAGCTCACCCGATCGTTCTTCGCCCTAAGTGGGCTTTGTCTACTTGACAAGAATACAGCAACAAAAGGCGTTTTAACCTGTGAAGTTCACTCTGCCTTAAAAAAAAAGTCAGCGATCCAGAAGGGGAAGAGGAAATGAACTAAACGTTCGTGGTTTCGGAGAGTATGTGATGTTATTTCAATGACTACAAAACCAACTCAAATTTACAAAGACATTGCCAGTATGAGCCCACTTACCGCACACCCTCTGGAATGGATTCATGAACTGATTCGGTTGTGGAAGCTACCATAAAACCGTTGTATCCTCTCCTGAGGTAAACTGACCCCTAAATGTACCTGATCCTTGACATTCTGAATACCGGTACTGAGAAGGAGTTTACATCGAAGCTGATCCCACACGTGTCCTACTAGCGACTGTTTTTACCGATGGGAGTGCCTCAGAACCACGCGAACAGCTGAAAGATGCATCCGCCACTTGTAGAAGCGCATTGTCCTGTTAAAAAGTGGCATTACGGTAATGTCACATGAGAAGTAACACATGAGGACGTAGGATGTCTGTGACGTACCAATATGCCATCACAACTCCCTCTAACACGACCAGACGTGACCTAAATTCATAACCTATGGCTCCCCACACCATGACATCAGGAGTAACAGCGCTAGTCATCCCCCAGACAATGGAAGAATTGGATCTCTCCCCATGTCACCGACATATACGCCGAGGGTGGTAATCCGGGGTAGTATGCAGTCGCGATTCATCGCTCAACGCAACACGACGCCATTCACCAGCAGTCGAAGCGTTCCCATCACGGCACCCCTCCAACGCAGCCGGTTGTACTCTGGTCCTAGCGGCAGCCTGCACGTGGGTTGGTATTTCCTGAGCCTGCCTGCTGCAAGTCTCTGACAGTGATGTGGGATAACACGGAATGTCGTAGGGAGTCCATTACTTGATCATTGATGGCAGGCGTAGAGGTGAAGGAGCTACGAAGTGCCTCTGTCACAATGCCGGGGTCCTGCGTCGTAGTGGTCAGACGTAGTCGACCGAAAACTTTACGACCAGAACTCCTGCCATCAGCTCCCAGGCAGTCCAACACTGGAGCGCTATCAGAGACAGAGGACTATCAAATCTCCATATTGCACGATTCGATCAATCGCTCTAATGGAGTGCGACAATGAGGCTCCTTCGAACCGTGTCACGGCCTGATAGTGCTGTTATGCACGTGTAAGCAACGTCTCCATGTCTTTCACAGTGATCACCCAACAACTGATTCTGTCCACGCCCTTTGCAGTACGTAGCATACCACGCCTGACAGCAGTTCTAAACACGAGTAACTCTAATATACTCTGGCGTGAATGCTACATCTCACAGAGAACTGCATCTCTAATAATTTGCATATCCAACATCGGCGTGTACCTGTAAGAAGTTGCACTGACGTCTGACCATGTCTGCTGACAGCCCGTGTGCTTGCAGTTGTGGGGCCTTTTCCGTCCCGAGTATAGCACTGCACTTCTCTGAAATGAATACATCCGATTATGGCACTATCTGTTTCCAGGCACTAGTTGCTTATGTACGTGGAAACCCACAGTTCAGCCCGTGTACTCTTGTTCGACTCGAAGATTGCAATCAGTAATGTTTTGTACATTTTCTATAGGAGTCTACTCGTTGCACCAACTGGGAGTCAATTCATTCCACAGGTTTCTCTTTGGCTTATTTTGCGGCGAAATTTGTGTTTCAAAGAGTGGACGATTCGTACGTTGATTATTACTACTTTCGATACGTCTCATCTCCACTGAATAAAACCATTTTTTCCTGCCATGCACGTTTCACATTTGTTATTTGCAAGGCAAGTGCACTGGAATATGTGCATATTTTATTTTATATTGCCTTTCTTCACGTTTTCGACATTATATTTGAAGGACATAACAGTTCTGGCACTTTCTGCTTTTCTATGCTGTACTAATACTTTAAACTTCTACTTATAAATTTCTTAGATGTTTATCTATACCTGTATCTACATCTACATGGATACTCTTTAAATCATACTTAAGTGCGCAGCAGAGGATTCATCGAACCACCTTCGCAATAATGCTCTATTATTCCACTCTGGAACAGCACGTGGAAAAAACGAATACATGTCTTTCCGTGGGAGCTCTGATTTCCCGTATTTTACTATGATGATTATTTCTCCATATGCAGTGGGCGTCAGAAAAATTTTTTCGTATTCTGAGGAGAAAGTTGGTGACTGAAACTCCCTGACAAGATTCCGCCGCAAAGAGAAACGCCTTTGTTTCAGTGCCGCCCACCCCAAATCCTGTATCATGTCAGTGACACTCTCTCCCCCATTTCGCGATAATACGAAACATGCTGCTCTTCTTTATACCTTCTCGATGTACTCCGTTAGTATTATCTGGTAAGGATCCCAGACAGCGCAGCAGTACTCAAAAAAGGACGGACAAGCGTAGTGTAGCCAGTCTCTTTAGTAGATATATTGCATCTTCTAAGTGTTATGCCAATAAGTCACAATCTTTGGTTCGCCTTTCCCTCGACATTTTCTATGTGTTCTTTCCGATTTAAGTTGTTCGTAATTGTAATTCCTAGGTATTTTGTTGAATTTGCGGCCTTTAGATTTGCTTGATTTGTAGTGTCACCGAAGTTTAACGGATTCATTTTAGCGCTCATGTGGATGACGTCACACTTTTATTATTTTGGGCCAACTGCCAAATGTCGTACCATGCAGATATCTTATCTAAATATTTTTGCAATTTGTTTTGATCTTTTGATGACTTTACTAGACGATAAGCGACAGCATCATTTGCAAACAACCTAAGATGGCTGCTGAGATGTTCTCATAAATCGTTTATACAGATAGAAAACAACAGAGGTCCTATAACACTATCTTGCAGAACGCCAGATGACTTTCCATCAGTTACTACGAACTGTGACCTTTCCGACAGGAACTCACGAGATGACGTTCCATAAGCACGCAATTTCACTATAAGCCGCTTATGAGGTACAGTGTCAACAGTCTTCCAGAAATCTAAAATGCGGGAGCATGAAACAATACATTCCCTATTTGCAGAGCACTTAAAACACCATAATCATAACGCTAACAATTTAGAACTACATATTAAAATCATCAAGAGAAATAATCGCAACAAATGCCTTTTACCAATGTAAGAACACTACCTGAGCAAGATAGACACTGAGGGGAACAAAGACGCGAAAGATGTGATTAAGAACGAGAGACACATCAACACAAACTCCCTGCTAAACTTAATGAAAGAAATGATACGGTAAGAGTAATGTACGCATTCAGCCCTATTAACACAAATGCGTGTGAGTACACACACACACACACACACACACACACACACACACACACACACACACATAACCCAAAAAAGTTGGTTTGCATACACATACCTAAACACATTTGTTGATTGGCAGTGGCATTCAGTAGTTGAAAAAACCATCCAAAACGTAATATCAAGTAAACGAATGTTGTTTTCCTCGTGCTGAAAAACGAAATTTCGTATGGCAGTAAGCAGTAAGCTATAAAACAGAAAAAAGAACAGTTAGGCAGTAGCAGCCACCCGAGAGACGATCAGCAACAAGGAAGTAACCGATTTTGTGACTTATTACAAGTTCCTAATCAGAAGCGAATTATTTATTCTCACATGAGTGGCTTTGGTAGATTAGATTTTTTGAATCTCTAGTGTCAATCTGAATTATTAGACACCACTTGCGTTCCCGTCAGTGTCTACAGCAGAGTTCCGTAGCATGTATCTATAGAAAGTTTGTCTAAGTAGTGTAGTTTTCCACGGCCTTTAGTACTGATAGGGTGATTTCTGTGAGCGAATGTGACCCGATTTGGTGACACTTCGCTCTCAACTGCAGGCTGCGATGGCTTCGGTAATACAGCTTGAGGCTACAGTGTGGATGGACACCACTGTTGTGGGCGGCCATGGGGATCCAGCGGACGCCCAGGATGATCCACGAGTCCGTCGATCGGTCCGCATCAGCTACCAGCCCAGTTACTGCTAGCACTGAGGTTGACTTCTCACCTGTTGACAAATGGAAGGTCGCCTCAATGCGTGGAAGGCGGCGAAAAACTTCCCAGGAGACCTCTCCAGTTAGTCTGACAAATAGGTTAGAGATGCTGTATATAGCTGACATTGTTCCTCAGCCAGATGCAGACGCTTGTCCTGTTTCAGAGGAAAACTCTCAGCCTGCAAGATCCGGGCAATCACAAAGAGTGGGACTGTTGGTAGTTGGCAGCTCCAGTGTTAGGCTGCTTTATTGTGCCTCTTAGGGGCGTAACTGCCGAGTAGGGGAAGAAAGCCAATGTGTACTCCATGTCCCTACCGGGTGGAGACATTCCAGACGTGCAACGGATCCTTCTGAATGCGACGTAGACTACAGAATACAGCCTACTCCAGGTTGTGGCTCACGTCGATACCAATGATGTGTGTCGCTTTGGATCAGAAGAGGTACTCCCTAGTTTCGAACTGCTATCAGAAGAGGTAGAGGCTACCAGTCTTGCTTGCGACATGAAAGAAGAGCTCACCAATTGCAGCATAGCCGACAGAACCGATTGTGCACTTCTGGTACAGAGCCGAGTGGGGGGTCTGAATCAGAGGCTCAGACGGTTTTGCGAGGTATAGGCAGCAGGTTCCTTCACTTGCGCCGAAGGATGGTGAGGGTTTAGGTCCTGCTAAATAGGCCGGGTGTTCATTACAGACAGGAGGAGGCTATAAGGGGTAGCATGGGCAGCGTGGCGTGGACTGGGCAGTATTTTAGGTTAGCCACATACAGCACCGGAAACCTAATTGTCAGACTAACCCGGGGGGAAACACAAAAAGGGCTTCAGTCTTAACGAGTGCATTTCGAACACAGGAAGAACGTGGATCTAGAAACCATCGGTATAACAGTTGTAAACTGTCTTAGCTGTGATGGGAAGCTACCAGAGCTCCAGGCGCTGAAAGAAAGCACTGATGCTCCAGTCGCTACAAGCACTGAAAGCTGGCTGAACCCGGAGGTAAGTTCAGTCTAAATTTTTGCGAAGAACCTAACGGTGTTCAAAAACGATAGGATAAACACAGTTGGCTGTGGCGTGCTTGTTGCTGTCAGTGGTTTATCTTATCCCGAAACTGAAGTAAATAGTTCCTGTGAGATAGTATGGGTAGAGGTCATTCTGGGTAACAGGAATAAAAAAATCATTGGATCCTTTTACCGACCTTCAAACTTAGATGTTACAATTGCTGAAAGGTTCAAAGAAAACTTGAGATTACTTTCAAACACGTACACGATTAATAGTTGGTAGTGACTTTCATTTACCCTTGATACATTGACGAAAATTCATGTTTAAATCCGAAAGACTTTCCAAAAACATCATCTGCAAGTCAACAAGTGCGGAATTATCCACAATTATCTAAGAGCTCGTGCATCAAAGTTTCTGACTCGATTAAAAATCAGAAGAATGGAAAATTGGGGATCTGTTAGACGACGATCAGTCCCTCTTTAGGAAAGGTAGAGGCCCTACAGAGGCAGTTGTGACGTAAGGCTGCTGACACAAGAAAAATCTAGACACGTTCATAGGATTTGTCGACCTGGAAAAAGCGTTCGACAATGTGAAATGGTGCAGTACTTCCGAAATTCTGAGAAAAGGGGTTTAATCTATAGAGAGAAACGGCTAATAGACAATCTGTACGAGAACCAAGAGAAAACAATAAGAGTCGAAGACCCAGAACGAAGTGCTCGGATTAAAAAGAGTGTAAGACAGGAATGTAGTCTGTAGCCCCTACAACGTAAAATGGTGCAATGTACTATAAATTCTGAGAAACGTATGAGTAATCTATAGGGAAAAACGGCTAATATACAATCTGTACAAGAACTAAGAGAAAACAATAAGAGTGGAAACCCAGAACGAAGTTCTTGGATTAAAAAGAGTGTCAGACAGGAATATGGTCTTTCGGCCCTACTGTTCTGTCTACACATCAAAGAGGCAGTGATGGAAATAAAAGTAAGGTTGAAGAGTGGGTTTAAAATTCAAAGTGAGTGGGTATTATGCCGCTAGAGGAAGTGGTATAACTGGGTGGAGCTGTCAGTGGTTCTTGCTCCTAACTAAAATAATGTTTATTTTATTCCTGAATATTTATTTTCTGATAAAAATACCACAGTTGCCTGTTGCAATATGGGCAAACAAATCTGCTTCGTAGTTACTCAGAAAGAAGAATTTAGTCATCATGAAAATGCTTACGTAAGAGTATGGAGTTCCACTACAGCCAAAACGAAGTGCCAACGCTGCTTCGTAATAAAAAAAAATTAATTAAAACACATACATACCTGATGAAGTATCAGTGGACATGATAAGAGCAGCAGGTCCAGTGGGAATGCAGTGGCTATATAGAGTACTATCGAGTGTGTGGAGAAATAGTACAATACCTGGCGACTGGAGAATAGGAGACATTGTTCCCATTTTCAAGAAAGGCAATAAAAGACTTTATAAAAACTACAGAGGAATAACCCTTATGAGTCATACAGCCAAGATTTTTGAAAGAATTTTACTAAATCGAATAAGTGAAAAGATAGAAAAGGAGCTGAGTGAAGAACAGCATGGGTTTAGGAAAGGAAGAAGCACGATCGACCTGATATTTTCTATCCGCCAACTGATGGAAAAAAGTTGGGAGTATAACAAAAGGGTGATAATGGTTTTTATAGACATAGAAAAGGCATATGACTCAGTTGACAGGGAAAGACTCTGGGAAGAAATGAAGAAGATAGATATAGAGGATGGATACATTAATGTTATAAAGACAATGTATAGAGGACACAGTTGTAGAATTAGAACATCATTGGGGAACTCTGAATACTTCGAAATAAGACAATGACTTAAGCAAGGAAGTATTCTATCTCCTTGCACTTTTTAACGTTGTGATGGAGGGAATGAATAGGGCAGTTAAAGATATAGTAAAAGCAAAAGGGAAAAAGATGATTTTTGCAGATGACATAGTAATATGGGGTGATAAAGAGGTAAAGTTACAGCTCGATGCGTGGAAGGAAAAAATGAAAAGGCATGATTTAAAATAAATAAATATAAGACTGAAGTAATGGTATTTGGAAGAGAGAAAGTAATCAACGGTAATATTAGCTTGAATGGAGAACCCCTCAAAGTGGTAGAAAGTTTCACTTATTTAGGGAGTGAAATATCTAGGGATGGAAGAATAACTAACGAAATTAATAGGAGGTTACAGAAGGGAGGCAATTTCTACCAAACAATAAAACACCTGATTTGGAATAATGAAGTTTCAGAAAGAGTAAAACTCCTTATGTATAAGAATTATTACATCCCTATTGTCACCTATGGTGGAGAAACATGGACAATGACAGAAAGGGACTGGAGCAGACTGCAAGCAGGGGAAATAAAATTTCTTAGAGCAGTTAAGGGAAAAACAAGAATGGACAGAGTAAGGAATGTAGAGATTAGAAAGGACCTCAAACAAGAAAGTATTAGAGAAGAAATTGAAAGAAAGAGATTAAGATGGTATGGGCATGTTAAGAGGATGCATGGGCAGAGACTCCCCAAAATTATGGAAGAACTAAAGATGGATGGGGAAAGACCTAGAGGGCACCCAAGGACACGGTGGAAAATGGGAGTGAGAATATCTGTAGAAAGGAGAGGTGTGACCTGGCACCAAGTGGAGGAAGAAAAGTGGTGGGAGAACCGAGCCAAATGGAGAGGACTCGTCAACACCCAGACCCGGCAGTAGCTGGAGCGGCATTCGGATATAGATAGACATACATACTAAAAGTCACAAACAAAACCAGTACGCAATGAGCAAATTCTATGTCAAATCTATAAGAGAATTTTTATAAAAAATACAATCCAAATAGTCTTCAGCCGCAAGGTGACATTTAAATAAGGAGCGGGTTGACTGCATAGAACAAAACGAACAATCAAATAACATCAAATCTAGTGGTTAAAGGAACGCACATTTGAAAAACCTGAAGAATGTAGAACTGACGGATATGAAGAACAGTTAAATGGCAAGTGCTGGTTTAGTAATGTGAGCTTATCAGGCTGAATTCACTTGCTACAGACAGCAACGTACACCAG
Source organism: Schistocerca serialis cubense (assembly GCF_023864345.2). Lineage (NCBI taxonomy): Eukaryota > Metazoa > Arthropoda > Insecta > Orthoptera > Acrididae > Schistocerca > Schistocerca serialis. Next base: position 72,232,342 of record NC_064644.1, read on the forward strand.
TTAATGATATCTGCAGACCAACACAAGAGAACAATCCTGTCTAGTAACACATTTACTCAAGTAATTCCGTTTCGGTAACAGTCAGCCAGATAGCCCCGAAGCAAACTGCACCCATTGTCGCCGTATCGCCGGCCAACACTATCTTCCTTGTTGTTGCCTTCAGCACGGCAGCCACGACATGCTGTTAAATCCACATATATCCATGGTGGTATAACCGTGGTAGATATTCCCTCGCTGTCTAAAATCACACTCCTCGCACAGCTAGTTGTTCTGCGAAGGCTCGCTCGGTGGCGCCTGTGTCGCGACGCACACCTCGCAGCGCCGCCACCGAGCTGCTCAAACATGTACGCCGCGCAATGGCGCGGGTTTTAAAGTGAGGTGACTGCGTGACGCATTGTGACGGCACAGATATCAGTGACAAGAGTCCCTGATAACACTCGTATCCCAATGAAAGTGGAGAAGAATTTCAGGATCTGTTGAATAGAATGATCTTGTTAGTGTACACAAAAGATGGGTTGAGAGTAAATCGAAGAAATACGAAAGTAAAGAGAACTAGCAGAAATGAGAAAGCGAGAGAAACTTAACACCAGGATTACTGATTACAAAGTAGACGAATTTAAGGAATTATACTACCTAGATAGCAAAGTAACCCATGGTGGACTCTGAATGGAGGACATAAAAGGCAATCTGGCATTGGCGGAAAGGTCATTCCTAGGCAAATGAAGTCCACAGGTATCAAACATTGGCCTAAATTTGGAGAAGAAATTTCTGAAAATATATGTTTGGAGCACATGGAAGTGAAACGTGGACTGTAAGAAAACCGAAGAGACTAGAAGCATTTTTGATGTGGTGCTACAGAAGAATGTTGAAAATTAGGTGGACTGATAAGGTAAGGAATCAGCATGTTCTCCGGAGAATCGGCGAGGAAAGGAGTATATGGAAAGCACAGGCAAGAAGAAGAGACACGATAACAGACCATTTGTTAGGACGTCAGGGAATACTTTCCATGATACTATAGAAGGCTGTGGAGAGTAAGAACTGTAACGGAAGAGAGAGATTGGAATGCATCCAACATGTAATTTAGGACGTAGGTTGCAAGTGATACCCTAGATGAAGAAGTTGGCACAGGAAAGGAATTCGTGGCTGGCCGCATCAAATCAGTCAGGAGACTGGACATGGGTTCCTTCTCGAGAACCGATTAGTGTGATTTCCCGCACAACATAGTCAGCGTTGTCGGTGTTCTTGTTTTGTTTTTGTTTTTTTTAACACATTCTGTATACGTGCCCGTGAGACGTATGTAATCTGCACAGTAAGATGCGTCGTCGTGGAGATCTTAAATAATGCAGAAAGGAGATGTGGTATCAGGATATGACGTTGACCTATTTGTTCGTGTATCAGAGCTGACTGTCCCACGTATCTACAAAGAATGGTGTAGCATTCTAGTGAACAGCAGTCATAGAAAGATCCCAGCCGAATGGAATCGGAGACGAGAGCCCGCCCTTTCAATTGGCAATCGGTTTCAAACGCTACAGGAAATGCTGCTGTCAGTGAATACAGGTGATTCTGACCCAGATTCCGAGTGAACATTGCGAAGTGTACTACCAGCAACGAACGCTGCGCAAACACCATTGCTCACAGCAGCAGATATAGCTGCTCGTCTATCAGTGGACTAAACAACATGGAAAACACAGAAGCTGAAAACGTTATAGGTACAGAACGCTGGCTAAAGCCTGAAATGTGGCCGAGCGGTAAAGGCGCTACAGTCTGGAAGCGCACGACCGCTACGGTCGCAGGTTCCAATCCTGCCTCGGGCATGGATGTGTGTGATGTCCTTAGGTTAGTTAGGTTTAAGTAGTTCTAAGTTCTAGGGGACTTATGACCACAGCAGTTGAGTCCCATAGTGCTCAGAGCCAAAGCCTGGAATAAGTTCTGCAGAAATTTTTAAGAATTCTCAGACGGTGTTCAGGAAAGATAGATTAGGCAGAATTGGTGGTGGAGTGTTTGTGTCTGTCAGTAGCGGTTTATCTTGTAGTGAAGTCGAAGTAAATACTCCGTGCGAATTGGTATGGGGGGAGGTTATACTTAAAGCCAAACTAAGTTAATAGTTGGCTCTCTCTACCGACCCCCAGACTCCGATGATATAGTTCCTGAACAGTTCAGAGAAAATTTGAGTCTCGTAACTAATAAATACCCCACTCATACGGTTATAGTCGGTGGGGACTTCAACCTTCCCTCGATATGTTGGCAAAAATACTTGTTCAAAACCGGTGGTAGGCAGAAAACATCTTCCGAGATTGTCCTAAATGCTTTCTCTGAAAATTATTTCGAGCAGTTAGTCCACGAACCCACGCGAATTGTAAATGGTCGCAAAAACACACTTGACCTCTTGGCCACAAACAATCCAGAGCTAATAGAGAGCATCATGACTGATACAGGGATTAGTGATCACAAGGTCGTTGTAGCTAGGCTCAATACCGTTTCTTCCAAATCCACCAGAAACAAACGCAAAATAATTTTATTTAAAAAAGCGGATAAAGTGTCACTAGAAGCCTTCCTAAGAGACAATCTCCATTCCTTCCGAACTGACTATGCAAATGTAGACGAGATGTGGCTCAAATTCAAAGATATAGTAGCAACAGTAATTGAGAGATTCATACCTAACAAACTGGTAAGAGATGGAACTGATCCCCCATGGTACACAAAACAGGTCCGAACGCTGTTGCAGAGGCAACGGAAATATCATGCAAAGTTCAGAAGAACGCGAAATACCGAAGATTGGCTAAAATTTACAGACGCGCGAAATTGGGCACGGACTTCAATGCGAGATGCCTTTAATAGGTTCCACAACGAAACATTGTCTCGAAATTTGGTAGAAAATCCGAAGAAATTCTGGTCGTATGTAAAGTACACACGCGGCAAGACGCAGTCGATACCTTCGCTGCGCAGTGCCGATGGTACTGTTACCGACGACTGTGCCGCTAAAGCGGAGTTATTGAACACAGTTTTCCGAAATTCCTTCACCAGGGAAGACGAATGGAATATTCCAGAATTTGAAACACGAACAGCTGCTGGCATGAGTTTCTTAGAAGTAGATACCTTATGGGTTGCGAAGCAACTCAAATCGCTTGATACGGGCAAGTATTCAGGTCCAGATTGTATACCGATTAGGTTCCTTTCAGATTACGCTGATACAATAGCTCCCTACTTAGCAATCATGTACAACCGCTCGCTCAGCGATAGATCTGTACGTACTGGTTGGAAAATTGCGCAGGTCGCAGCGGTATTTAAGAAGGGTAGTAGGAGTAGTCCATCGAACTACAGACCTATATCATTGACGTCGGTTTGCAGTAGGTTTTTGGAGCATAAACTGTATTCAAACATTATGAATCACCTCGAAGGGAACTATCTATTGATACGTAATCAGCATGGTTTCAGAAAACATCCTTCTTGTGCAACGCAGCTAGCTCTTTATTCGCACGAAGTAATGGCCGCTATCGATAGGGGATCTCAAGTTGATTCTGTATTTCTAGATTTCCGGAAAGCTTTTGACACAGTCCCTTACAAGCGACTTCTAATCAAGCTGCGGGCCTATGGGGTATCGTCTCAGTTGTGCGACTGGATTCGTGATTTCCTGTCAGGAAGGTCGCAGTTCGTAGTAATAGACGGCAAATCATCGAGTAAAACTGAAGTGATATCAGGTGTTCCCCAGGGAAGCGTCCTGGGACCTCTGCTGTTCCTGATCTACATAAGTGACCTGGGTGACAATCTGAGCACTTCTCTTAGGTTGTTCGCAGATGATGCTGTAATTTACCGTCTAGTAAGGTCATCCGAAGACCAGTATCAGTTGCAAAGCGATTTAGAAAAGATTGCTGTATGGTGTGGCAGGTGGCAGTTGACGCTAAATAACGAAAAGTTTGAGGTGATCCACATGAGTTACAAAAGAAATCCGTTGGAATTCGATTACTCGATAAATAGTACAATTCTCAAGGCTGTCAATTCAACTAAGTACCTGGGTGTTAAAATTACGAACAACTTCAGTTGGAGAGACCACATAGATAATATTGTGGGGAAGGCGAGCCAAAGGTTGCGTTTCATTAGCAGGACGCTTAGAAGATGCAACAAATCCACTAAAGAGGCAGCTTACACTACACTCGTTCGTCCTCTGTTAGAATATTGCTGCGCGGTGTGGGATCCTTACCAGATGGGATTGACGGAGGACATCGAAAGGGTGCAAAAAAGGGCAGCTCGTTTTGTATTATCACGTAATAGGGGAGAGAGTGTGGCAGATATGATACGCGAGTTGGGATGGAAGTAATTAAAGCAAAGACGTTTTTCGTGGCGGCGAGATCTATTTACGAAATTTCAGTTACCAACTGTCTCTTCCGAATGCGAAAATATTTTGTTGAGCCCAACCTACATAGGTAGGAATGATCATCAAAATAAAATAAGAGGAATCAGAGCTCAACAGAAGGGTTTAGGTGTTCGTTTTTCCCGCGCGCTGTTCGGGAGTGGAATGGTAGAGAGATAGTATGATTGTGATTCGATGAACCCTCTGCCAAGCACTTAAATGTGAATTGGAGAGTAATTATGTAGATGTAGACGAAACTGGAGAAGTATGCTGTGATCCGACGAGTGGCGATTTTGTGTCTTTTCAAATGATGCAAATTTTCCACTGTACCCGGAAGCTGTAAGGGACGTACTTCAGGACAGAGGTGGTACTACTCTGTTTTGGGTGTGAATTTTGTACCACGAGTAGGAACGACACATTCATTTAACAATAAAAAGGATGTTCACTTTAAAATTCTCTGTGAGCATGTGTTACCCTTTTCTTAAACATTTAAACGGTAAGTTATCTAAGGACACTCCCGTCTTATTAGTTAGTTATGAGATGGAACATTAAATATGACACGTTGAATTATTATTCACTTCCTAAAATGCACTGAAATAATGTAAACTTCAGTCAAATACTAGTTAAGGATAGCGAGTACTGGAGTAAATGTAGGTGCTGGCAACCTAGCCAAGAACGCACACAATGTCGTACATGGATGAATACCTAATATTAACGTACAGGATCTGCAGTCCCATTTCTCTACCACTAACTATAAACTAATTCATTGTGACTCGCGGTCAAGAGCTGACGGCACTAACCGGTGATGACACAGACAAATCCCTCATCTGTCCTATCATCTTTTACATTCATCTCACCAAAATTTTATATATCAACCTCAAATTATTTTTATTTTAAAAAAGTATTATTCTGCGTCAAATAAAAGGAAAACAAGGCGATTTGCCACTGTTCGCGCGGCTCCCTCTCTGGGAGATTCGAGTCCTCCCTCGGTCATGGATATGTGTGTTGCTCTTAGCGTAAGTTAGTTTCAGTTAGATTAAGTAGAGTGTAAGCCTAGGGACCATAGGAAATTACCATCATCACCACCACCACCACCAAAACAAAAAAAACTACAAAAATCACGACAAATGAAAACTGTAACATGTACGATCACTTTTAAAATATCAAGTAAAGGGTCTTTAAATTGGCAATAAATAAAATAAAATAAATACTGCCGTCTTCCAGGATGAAAGTGAGTGAAGTGGCGCAGTGGTTAGCACAATGGACTCGTATTCAGATGGACGCCGGTTCAGCTCCATGTCCGGCCATCCAGATCTAGGTTTTCGATGATTTCCCTAAATCGCTCGAGGCAAATGTCAGGATGCTTCCTTCGAAAGGGCCGGGCCGAATTCCTTCCCTATCCTTGAAACAATCCGAACTTCCTCTCCCTCTCTTACGACCTTGATATTGACAGGACGTTAAATCCTAATCTTGCTTCCTTCCTTCTTATATGACAGGAATCATGTTCACAGAACTGCATGCATTCCTGTTAGGACGATTACTCCTTCCCCCACACCTACACACACAGACACAAGCACTGAATCCCTTGCTGAATCGCCCGCTACATCACTCGATTATAATCGTTGTAAGATAATGTCTGCGAATATTTAGATAATTTGAGTGAGACATAGCAGCTTTGTACCTCAAGGGGACTAAAGGCTGGGTTGGGGGGTTGGGGGGGGCTTTATCATGAATTAGTGGCTTCAATTGTAGATGGCATACAAGAAGGACCTCTTTCTACATCTACATCTACATCCATACTCCGCAAGCCACCTGACGGTGTCTGGTGGAGGGTACTTTGAGTACCTCTATCAATTCTCCCTTCTATTCCAGTCTCTTATTGTTCGTGGAAAGAAAGATTGTCGGTATGCCTCTGTGTGGGCTCTAATCTCTCTGATTTTATCCTCATGGTCTCTTCGCGAGATATACGTAGGAGGGAGCAATATACTGCTTGACTCCTCGGTGAAGGTATGTTCTCGAAACTTCAACAACAGCCCGTACCGAGCTACTGAGCGTCTCTCTTGCAGAGTCTTCCACTGGAGTTTATCTATCATCTCCGTAAAGCTTTCGCGATCACTAAATGATCCTGTAACGAAGCGAGCTGGTGGATCTTCTCTATCTCTTCTGTCAACCCTATCAGGTACGGATCCCACACCGGTGAGCAGTATTCAAGCAGTGGACGAACAAGTGTACTGTAATCTACTTCCTTTGTTTTCGGATTGCATTTCCTTAGGATTCTTCCAATGAATCTCAGTCTGGCATCTGCTATACCGACGATTAATTTTATACGATCATTCCATTTTAAATCACTCCTAATGCTTACTCCCAGATAATTTATGGAATTAACTGCTTACAGTTGCTGACCTGCTGTATTGTAGCTAAATGATAAAGGATCTTTCTATATACTCGCAGCACATCACACTTATCTACATTGAGATTCAACTGCCATTTCCTGCACCATGCGTCAATTCGCTGCAGATCCTCTTGCATTTCAGTACAATTTTCCATTGTTACAACTTCTCGATACACTACAGCACCATCCGCAAAAAGCCTGAGTGAACTTCCGATGTTATCCACAAGGTCATTTACGTATATCGTTAATAGAAACGGTCCTACGACACTCCCCTGCGCCACACCTGAAATGACTCTTACTTCGGAAGACTTCTCTCCATCGAGAATGACATGCTGCGTTCTGTTATCTAGGAACTCTTCAATCCAATCACACAGTTGGTCTGATAGTCCATGTGCTCTTACTTTGTTCATTAAACGACTGTGGGGAACTGTATCGAACGCCTTGCGGAAGTCAAGAAACACGGCATCTACCTGAGAACCCGTGTCTACGGCCCTCTGAGTCTCGTGGACGAATAGTGCGACCTGGGTTTCACACGATCGTCTTTTTCGAAACCCATGCTGATTCCTACAGAGTAGATTTCTAGTCTCCAGAAAAGTCATTATACTCGAACATAATACGTGTTCCGAAATTCTACAACTGATCGATGTTAGAGATATAGGTCTATAGTTCTGCACATCTGTTCGACGTCCCTTCTTGAAAACGGGGATGACCTGTGCCCTTTTCCCATCCTTTGGGACCCTACGCTCTTCTAGAGACCTACGGTACACCATTACAAGAAGGGGGGCAAATTCCTTCGCGTACTCTGCGTAAAATCGAACTGGTATCCCATCAGGTCCAGCGGCCTTTTCTATTTTGAGCGATTTTAATTGTTTTTCTATCCCTCTGTCGTCTATTTCGATAACTACTATTTTGTCATCTGTGCGACAACCTAGAGAAGGAACTACAGTGCAGTCTTCCTCTGTGAAACAGCTTTGGAAAAAGACATTTAGTATTTCGGCCTTTAGTCTGTCATCCTCTGTTTCAGTACCATTTTGGTCACACAGTGTCTGGACATTTTGTTTTGATCCACCTACCGCTTTGACATTAGCCCAAAATTTCTTATAATTTTCTGCCAAGTCAGTACATAGAACTTTACTTTCGAATTCATTGAACGCCTCTCGCATAACCCTCCTCACACTACATTTCGCTTCGCGTAATTTTTGTTTGTCTACAAGGCTTCGGCTGTGTTTATGTTTGCTGTGAAGTTCCCTTTGCTTCTGCAGCAGTTTTCTAACTCTGTTGTTGTACCACGGTGGCTCTTTTCCATCTCTTACGATCTTGCTTGGCACGTACTTTGACCCGTTTCTTTGCAGAACTCAAGACGTTAACAAGGCACTCGGCGGTGTGACACAGTATTAACGTGATGTTTGCGAGAGACGACATTTTGTCCAGTGTTCTTAGGAAAATGTCTTCTTCCTACATCCGAGATAGCTCGGTCAAGAGAATTTGCACTAGATCGGACGCGAACAAGTGGCTGTTTCTCGAGCGCGGCGGATGCCTGAGCAAACAGCGAGAGTGCAGTGCGGCCTCAGCGGGACGAGTTGTCGGCCGCCAGACGCCGCCGGCGCTGGACGTTACCGCAGCGGGCGGCAGGAAACCGGTGTAAAGTGGACGGCCGGCCGGCGGAGAGGTCGTTTTTGTTTCGCCTTGCCGGCGAGACGGAGTCGTACGTTGCGGGGTAACGAAGTTAATTACTGCACCTGGGGCCGGGCAGAGTCGGGCCGGGCTCGCATGTGGATGTGTATCGCATCGCGGCCGGCCGCCTTAACCTCCTGACACGGCTGAGGAGCGGAGGAGGCCCGATCAGCGCCGCGATACGGCCGCCGCCGTAATTACTACGTGACAAAAGCCGGCGCGGCGTGATTTAGTGGCGGGTGCGCGATGCGGGACAGATACTGCGCGAGGGCGACGCGCCGCCGGTGCGCCATCGCATAGACGCGCTCTCAAAATAAACATTAGCGAGTGAGGTCGTGCTGTCGCGCTGGCGAGGGCAGCATACGAGGTAGACAAGTAACTAAAGCGCGCACGACAGCATGGCCAGCGGAAATAATTCGATGTATGATCAGGTGAACCAGGTGCTCGCAACGTGAATCTACTTAATAATTATATTGATTTTTATTAGTACAGGGAGAACTTATCTTAGAAAATAGATTAAGGAAAGGCAAACCTACGTTTCTAGCATTTGTCGACTTAGAGAAAGCTTTTGACAATGTTGACTGGAATATTCTCTTTCAAATTCTGAAGGTTGCAGGGGTAAAATACAGGGAGCGAAAGGCTATTTACAACTTGTACAGAAACCAGATGGCAGTTAATTAAGTCGGGTGATGCTGAGGGAATTAGATTAGAAAATTACACACTTAAAGTAGTAAAGGAGTTTTGCTATTTGGGGAGCAAAATAACTGATGATGGTCGAAGTACAGAGGATATAAAATGTAGACTGGCAATGGCAAGGAAAGCGTTTCTGAAGAAGAGAAATGTGTTAACATCGAGTATAGACTTAAGCGTCAGGAAGTCGTTTCTGCAAGTATTTGTATGGAGTGTAGCCATGTATGTATGTGAAACGTGTACGATAAATAGTGTAGACAAGAAGAGAATAGAAGCTTTCGAAATGTAGTGCTACAGAAGAATGCTGAAGATGAGATGGGTAGATCACATAACTAATGAGTAGGTATTGAATAGATTTGGAAAGAAGAGAAATTTGTGGCACAACTTGACTAGAAGAAGGGATCGGTTGGTAGGGCATATTCTGAGGCATCAAGGGATCACCAATTTAGTGGTGGTGGTGGTTAGTGTTTAGCGTCCCGTCGACAACGAGGTCATTAGAGACGGAGCGGAAGCTCGGGTTGGGGAAGGATTGGGAAGGAAATCGGTCGTGCCCTTTCAAAGGAACCATCCCGGAATTTGCCTGAAACGATTTAGGGAAATCACGGAAAACCTAAATCAGGATGGCTGGAGACGGGATTGAACCGTCGTCCTCCCGAATGTGAGTCCAGTGTGCTAACCACTGCGCCACCTCGCTCGGTACCAATTTAGTATTGTAGGGCAGCGCGGATGGTAAAAATCGTGGAGGGAGACCAAGAGATTTAGATTCAGAAGGATGTAGGTTGCACTAGGTACTGGGAGATGTAGCAGCTTGCACAGGATAGAGTAGCATGGAGAGCTGAATCAAACCAGTGTCTGGACTGAACACCACAACAACAACAACAGGGAGAAAATAGGGGTACGCAAAGTATGATCAGTAACTTTGTCTATTGTGGTGTAATCGCGTGCTGCAAATGATTCTCCTTGCAATATTGTCGTATTATGGCTCTGAAAATTCTACACCGCTCTCACTGATGTCTGCATTCATATTTCAGAATGGAAGAGCGGTACTGTGAACCCACACGTTCATGCTGGTGCTCCACTACATCCGCAAAAGTCACTGTTTGGCGGGCTATCCGTGCACAATCCATTACTGGGCATTTTTATTGAGGAAACAGTGACGGCAGACAAATATACACAAGTTGTGGAAAGTGAATGCACGACAGCACCGAATGCTCTGAAACTAAGGACAGAGCACGTCCACACTACACTGCAGACGTCCTACATTTTCTTCAAGCGACATTCAGAAATCGGATTGTCACCCCGGATACCTCAGCGTCTTTATACTGATGATCTCAACCCGAGTGATTATTTTTTTGGGGTTATCTACAGCATTGAGTCTTCAAAGATGTTCTTGCAACACTCCAGGATCTTTGTACTGCAATTTCCAGAGAGACTCGTGCAGCCGAAAAATATGTTCCTCAGAAAGTCATCACGACTTCAGTTCAAGACTCTGCACATTCATTGCTGGAGAAGGAAACCACCTTGAAAACCTTCTGCATTAAATTTCACGTTGTCTGCTATAGCAGAAATATGATAACAAAAATATACTCTGAACTTCGTCCGAACAGGTCTCGGAAACCCTACGGCGCCGACCGACCGCCGTGTCATCCTCAGACGACATGTGTCGCTGGATGCGGATGTGGAAGGGCATGTGATCAGCACGCCACACTCCCTGCCGTTGTCAGATATGAAACACCTTCCGCCTCTAGGCAGCTATGTACACTACTGACCATTAGAATTGCTACACCGCGGAGGTGACGTGCTACAGACGCGAAATTTAACCGACAAGAAGAAGATGCTGTGATATGCAAATGATTAGCTTCTCAGAGCATTCACACAAGGTTGGCGCTGGTGGCGACACCTACAACGTGCTGACATGAGGAAAGTTTCCAACCGATTTCTCAAACAGCAGTTGACCAGCGTTGCCTGGTGAAACGTCGTTGTGGTGCCTCGTCTAAGGAGGAGAAATGCGTACCATCACGTTCCCGACTTCGATAAAGGTCGGATTGTAGCCTATTGCGATTGCGGTTTATCGTATCGCGACATTGCTGCTCGCGTTGGTCGAGATCCAATGACTGTTAGCAGGATATGGAATCGGTGGGTTCAGGAGGGTAATACGGAACGCCGTGCTGGATCCCAACGGCCTCGTATCACTAGCAGTCGAGATGACAGGCATCTTATCCGCATGGCTGAAACGGATCGTGCAGCCACGTCTCGATCCCTGAGTCAACAGATGGGGATGTTTGCAAGACAACAACCATCTGCACGAACAGTTCGACGGCGTTTCCAGCAGCATGGACTATCAGCTACGGGACCATGGCTACGGTTACCCTTGACGCTGCATCACAGACAGGAGCGCCTGCGATGGTGTACTCAACGACGAAACTAGGAGCACTAATGGCAAAACGTCATTTTTTTGGATGAATCCAGGTTCTGTTTACAGCATCATGATGGTCGCATCCATGTGTGGCGACATCACGGTGAACGCACATTGGAAGTGTGTATTCGTCATTGCCATACTGGCGTATCGCCCAGCGTGACGGTATGGGGTGCCATTGGTTACACATCTCGGTCACCTCTTGTTCGCATTGACGGCACTTTGAACAGTGGACGTTACACTTCAGATGTGGTATGACCCGTGGGATCTACCCTTCATTCGATCCCTGCGAAATCCTACATTTCAGCAGGATAATGCACGACCGCATGTTGCAGGTCCTGTACGGGACTTTCTGGATGCAGAAAATGTTCGACTGCTGCCCTGGCCAACAAATTCTCCAGATATCTCACCAACTGAAAACGTCTGGTCAATGGTGTCCGAGCAACTGGCTCGTCACGATACGCCAGTCACTACTCTTGATGAACTGTGGTATCGTCTTGAAGCCGCATGGGCAGATGTACCTGTACACGCCATCCAAGCTCTGTTTGACTCAATGTCCAGGCGTATCAAGGCCGTTATTACGGCCAGAGGTGGTTGATCTGGGTACTGATTTCTCAGGATCTATGCACCCAAATTGCGTGAAAATGTAATCACATTTCAGTTCTAGTATAATATATTTGTCCAATGAATACCTGTTTATCATCTGCATTTCGTCCGCCCCCGGTAGCTGAGTGGTCAGCGCGACAGACTGCCAATCCAAAGGGCCCGGGTTCGATTCTCGGCTGGGTCGGAGATTTTCTCCGCTCAGGGACTGGGTGTTGTGTTGTTCTAATCATCATCATTCATCCCCATCGACGCGCAAGTCGCCGAAGTGGCGTCAAATCGAAAGACTTGCAACAGGCGAACGGTCTACCCGACGGGAGGCCCTCGTCACACGACATTTCATTTCATCTGCATTTCTTCTTGGTGTAGCAATTTTAATGGCCAGTAGTGTACTTACAAAGGCTGCAAAAAACTCAACGTCATGCCTCATAACAACATAAACAGTACAAAAGTTCGTAAACAGCTTATGACGTTCCAGAATGCGATTTTCACTCTGCAGTGGAGTGTGCGCTGATATGAAACTTCCTGGCAGATGAAAACTGTGTGCTAGATCGAGATTCGAACTGGGGACCTTTGCCTTCCCCGGGAAAGTGCTCTACCATCTTTTTTTATAATTTTGTTCAGCATTTTTCGTTTCGTTTTGTCAGGGCGGACGCGACTTGACATCTGTTCAAGTTGATCGTTGATTCTTTCATTCAGTTTTTTTTATAACATAGGACATTCGCCCCTCTGACCGAACACGTTGAGCTACCGTGCCGGCATTTTTATAAAATATAAAAACGGCCCGGAATCGAACCCAGAACCTTTTCCTAACACGTAATTTCAAACTGTAACGCTAATCCTACACCACAGCTGGTTGTTAGTGCTCTGAGTGTCTTTTGCACAACCAGGTCTTTCCAGCTCTCCCAACAGCGTGGCTGTGTGGATGTGTGGATGGGATCATTTTTATGCAAGATGGCGCACTTCCGCACATTACAAACCTAGTTAAGCAGCTACTGAAGCACTAATTCCGAAATGCTAGAATTATCGTCCACCATTTCCCTACAGCCTGGCCATCCCGATCACCCAGTCTTGATCTGTGTGACTTCTGGCTGTGAGGCTATCTGAAAGAACTGTTCAGTGTTGCGACTGCAAACTTAGCTGCATTGCAGGCACGCATTGCTAACACATTCTGTACGTGACCTCGGAAACACTTCGATCAATTGTGTAACATGCTGTTTCTCGATTCCAACTTGTTGCAGAAAGCTGTGGATAGCATATTGAAAGTTTTTTGCGCCAGTCACACGGAAATTAATAATCCGGTTTGATTTTGATTGATGCTTTTTATGCTATTTTTGGTCTCAGGACAATAAAAAACCGATGTGATTCATGCTTTTCGTGTAGTTTTTGACCTCAGGACAATAAAAAACTGATGTGAGTGATGCTTTTTATGCGGGTTTTGGCCTCAGGACAACTGAAAACCAATTTTTCCCATCCATTGTGATATGACCTTGCCGTGGTGATTGGGCTTACGTAACTGTCAGTATCACACCTGTACACCCATGCACACTGAGTAGTACAGTTTTTTTTAACGTCAAACGTACGCCTTAGGCATTGTTGTATGATTCATTTGTCATTTGTAGTCGACCACTATTAAATTATGATGCTTAAAGCGCCATCTATTGCTACTTCGTAACTATTTATTTTCCTTCTGCCGTACGTTTTCCCTCTTCTCCGATAATATGCCGCTGCAATTTGACGCCATTCTGACCAGTGGTGTTATTTCTACAGCGGTTTGAAAGTTTAACTTTGATTGTAATCACCCTGTATAAAGAAATTTACTGCCATGATGTCCCTTCTTCTTGTCAGTGTTTACCATGTATTCCCTTCCTCGCTGACTATGCGGAGAATCTCCTCATTCCTCACTTTATCAGTCCACCCAAGTTTCATATTCTTCTGTAGTACCATGTCTCAAATGCTTCGATTCATTTCTGTTCCTGTATTCCCACAGCCACCAAATGTAAATCCCCAGCAACTGCTTCCTCAAATTATGGCCTATGTTTGGTACTAGCAGAATTCTCTTCGCCAGGAATTCCCCTTTTGCCAGTATTAGTCCGCCTTTAATGTCCTCCTAGCTCCGTCCAGCCTGAGTTTTCTGCTCCTAGATAGTAGAATTCCTTGACTTCGTCTATTCCGTAACCTCAATTCTAATGTTAAGTTTCTCGCTGTTCTCATTTCTGCTACTTCTCATTAGTTTCGTATTTCTTCGATTTATTCTGAATTCAGATTCTAAATCATTATTAGGCTGTCCGTTCCATTCAACGGCTCATGTAATTCTTCTTAATTTTCATTGAGTGTAACAATGACCTTAGCGAATCCTTTCACACTGAATTTTAAACCCCTCATGAAATCTTTTATTTCCATCATTGCTTCTTCAATGTATAGATCGATCAGTAGCGGCAAAAGACTACATCCCTGTCTTACACCCTTTTTAATCCGAGAACTTCGTTCCTGGTCTTCCAGTATTATTATTCCCTCTTAGACTTATTATATATTCCATACTAACCGCCATTCTCTGTAGTTTGTCCCTACTTTTCTCAGAATTTCGAACGTCTTTCTTCCATTATCAAACACAACATCTGAATTACATCTTTGGCGCCTTTACCTTTGCTAAAACCAAACTGATCCTCATATAATTCACCCACAGTTTTCCATTCTTCTGTGTATTATTCTTGTCAGCATCTTGGATGTATGAGCTGTTCAGCTGATTGAGCGATAAATCTAAAACTAGTCGACTCTTGCTATCTTGGGAATTCGCAGTATATACCAACTTGAATAGGTGTCTTTTTGCTACTCTCCCCCTAACGATTTTAAAAATTCTGATGGAATAACAACTATCCTTTCGCCTTATTTGATCTTCAGTCATCCACAGATCTTTTAGATTCTGATTCTAATACTGGATCCCCTACTATTCTGTATCGACACATGTTTCCTTTTCCATCACGTCTTCGGACGAGTCTTCTCCCTCATAGAGGCAAGTTCTCCCCTTCATAGAGGCTTTCAGTGTACTCTTTCCGTCTATCCGATCTCTCCTGTGCATTTAACAGTGGATTTCCCGTTGGGTCCTTAATGTCACCACTTTTGCTTTTAATTTCAGCAAAGGTTGATTTAACTTTTCTGTATGCTGAGTCAGTCTTTTCGACAATAATTTCTTTTTCGACTTCTTCACATTTTTCATGTACCCATTTCTCCTCAGCTTCCCTGCCTCGGGCATTGATGTGTGTGATGTCCTTAGGTTAGTTAGGTTTAAGTAGTTCTAAGTTCTAGGGGACTGATGACCACAGATGTTAAGTCCCATAGTGCTCAGAGCCATTTGAACCATTTTTGAATAAAGATGAATTTCAGTTTATCGAGGTAACATAACTGTTTTAGTAATACAAAGTACCCCAGATCGTTACGAATTAGCAAAATAATACGCGCATTCGGCCGCGAAACGGCCTTGAAAGAGTGCAAATTTAGCAATGCGTGAAGATTCATAACGAAATTCAGTTAAAAATCATTCAGTGCTACACTTAAGTCAATTCAGTTATTGAGAGAAGAGGTTCAAATGGTTCAAATGGCTCTAAGCACTATGGGACTTAACTTCTGAGGTCATCAGTCCCCTAGAACTTAGAACTACTTAAACCTAACTAACCTACGGACATCACACACACCCATGCCCGAGGCAGGATTCGAACCTGCGACCGTAGCGGTCACGCGGTTCCAGACTGTAGCGCCTAGAACCGCTCGGCCACTCCGGCCGACCCAGACACGTAATTCTGGATTGCAAGGAAATCCTGTAGACGTAGTCATGTAGATGTAACAACGAAATTATGTTGTAATTGCGACATGTGAGTTGCATTTGATTTAAACATCGAAGTTGTTTGCTGTTTACTTATTTTTTCTTCATTATTTTCAGCCATAGACAAACATCTAGGTGCGTTAAATTGATACTGGAATAAAGTGTGATGCGTGGACCAATAACAATAAATTATTAACTACTTTTTTGTTCATCTTGTTCGTTGTGTTTGGTGGTCGCGGGTCACAAGACATCCGTTAAAGTTCGTTCGTTTGTTGATCCTTCCACTCAGTTTTTTTATTACAGAGGCCAACCACCTCTCTGACAGGACACGCTGAGCTGCCGTGCCGGCGTTGTAGACGCTTCAGTGACGAACCGCGCGGCTGCTTCAGTCGCAGGTTGGAATCCTACCACGAACATGGTTATGTGTGATGTTCTTAGGTTACGTAGGTTTAAGAAGTTCTAGGTCTAGTGGACTGATGACCTAAGCAGTTTGGTAGCATAGTTCTTAGAGGCATTTTTTGTCGTTTCGCGTAAATTTTCTTTACATAAGCAGCCGTATCTTTAGATTGCGTTGACATAGAAGCTCACTTTTTTACACCACCAAGGGACCATATACAGCAGGAAGTGTGATACATTTCCGCTTATTATGTCTACCCGTACTCGAGGTAAACAGGTTTTAAGGGTTGGGTAGACAGATAGACAGTCAAAAAAGTGTGACTAGTAGGGTTCCATTTTTACCGATTTAGGTGACGAAAATAGTTACGACAGTTACTGATGATGAGAGCCGCATAAATAATTACCCCTACACTTTATTCGAAATGTGCTAGTTGCAGTCGATACATCAGCATATTACTCGTAGCTACGCTTTCGATCCAAATCACGTTTACAGAAACGCAAATGAATTCCATTTGCCTATACACGTGGTAATTCAGATCCCAATAGTAACGCCACCGCGTTTTAGAAGTGCGAGCATTCCCACTGCTATCTAGCTTAAGAAACACTTCGGCTGATAAACGTTTTCTGGCTGTGACGAGTCTAATGGAGAATTCGGAACCCTGTATAATACGTTTGGCAGCTTTGTAGCCGTTTATTTCCTGGGGTGGTGCAGAATTATCTTACTAAATTTACTCGCTAATAAAAGTATTTTGTTACTTCGATAAACATCCCGAATGATTGTCACATAAGTGGTGACATAAAGGTAGAAAAGCCATGGTTTTGAGTCCAGAAAGCTCTATGCAACAGAAACTGCAGATCATTTTGCCATTTTCATTGAGAAATTGCCAACTTATTCATGTCTGGGGTAATAACAGAGAGCTGTTTGCCTGGGTTGTCTGCTAGCGTAGTGAAAGGTGTAAGCTACTGCAAGGGAGGCCTGGTTTGTTTTCGGTTCTAATCTCGATGGAGGCAGATAGACTATCAGTAAAGCAATTTTAAGAAATTATCTAGCCCCCAATACATTTTATTGCTACCTTTATTCTGTACCGACGCCCTGTGGATGACAATATGAATTGACTTAAGTGTGACACTGAATTATTTTTAACTGAATTTCGTTATGAATCTTCATGTATTGCTAAATTTGCACACTTTCATGGTAGGTCAGCAACGGTAATCCAGTATGACTGGTCTGAACGTTGACACAGACCGTTTCGCGGCCGAATGCGCATATTATTTTGCTAATTCGTAACGATCTGGGGTACTTTGTATTACTGAAACAGTTATGTTATCTCGATAACCTGAAATTCATTTTTATTAGTACAGTTCATACTAATTAGCGTTTCTTCTTTCGTTTATATCTCATATTTACGTGTTGTGTTTAACACACTAATCAGCATCAATATTGTCTTACGCAAGATTGAAAACAGTCTAACATAGTTCGGATGGTTTTTCAATTTCACGCCTGTGCATAGTATGTTGGTAGCACTTCGTCTCCTTGCCTGTTATGCTGTGTAGCAGGCTTTAAAGCTGTGCGGATCAGCATAACGAAAAGGCGAGGGGTCTCGCTGGTTTTGTCCACGGTTGTACTTTCCCTATCTCTTCATCCTCTGCTAGCTACGTCGGCATGTACACTTGAACTGTTGTTGTCGGTGTTGCTTTGCTGTCGATTCTGTTGAGAACAACCCTGTCACTGAACTGTTCACAATAACCTACGCTGTGCCCTACTTTCCTATTCATAAAGAATCCTACTCCCGTTATAACATTTTCTGCTGCTGTTGATATTACGCTATACGTGTCAGACTAGAAATCCTTGTCTCCTTTCCATTTCACTTCACTGATCCCCCACTACACTTAGACTGATCCTCTGCATTTCCCTTTTCAGAATTTTTTTTGGATTTCCTGCCCCGCCTTATAGAATGTTATCCTTTCGCTGGCTATTCAATCTTTTTCCCGTGATCACTATTGGCAATCCCTTCCCAGAGACCCTAGTCCGGAATTTTTAGTCAATGGAAAGATGATAATGACACTTTTCAGTTACAGGCCACATGTCCTGAGAATACACATTATGTATCTTTAATGCAGTGGTTTCCATTGCTTTTAGCGTCTTCGTGCCGACATGAATCTGGGTACAAAATCTGATCTCACGTACAGACGGGACAATCTCTTGAAAAACTGTCTCGGATGACGTACTTGTTCGTTGTTGTGTTAAGCCAGGGCAGTCTGAGATCGGATTTCGAGGTGGAAACACGCGCTCCAGTGTGTGAAGGGCAACTCCGGGTGAAGACGACACTGATTCTTCAGACTGCACCTATATTGCATCCGGAGGACGTCCGTTGCGATCCGGTCCGGTGAAGAGCGATAAACGCGCCCCAGCGTCGTCCGACGTGAATGACTCCACTGGGTCAGAGCCGATCCGACAACGCGGAGCTGACGCACGTGGGACGCGAAGAGATTACACTGAGCGTCAACCCAGTGTATTGTCGTCATTAACAAGTTTCCGCACTAGATTCAGTTACACGCTGTAGGTCAGCAGTTGCAGTTATTGAGAAGCTATCATAAGTGATTCAATTGATGATTCTTTGTGTTGGCAGCTGCTAGACAAGAACGTTCACCTTAAAAGACGGAGGAAAAGAACTTGGGTGCATCGTTTCAATGAAGATAGATCCGCAGGGTAATTTTTTACAGCTTGCCAGTCACGGCCAAATTTTCCAGAGAAGTTCAAAAACTACTACCGGATGTCTATGGAAACGTTTGACTATGTACTTGAAGGCGTAAGAGACGAAATAAGTGGCCTTTTCAGCTTCAGGGAATGTATCACTCCAGGAGAAAAACTTACTATGACAATCAGGTACGTCAACGTTAAAAAGAGATGATAGCCTTTTTGTTATTGTGAGTGGCATAACTGGTAAAATAATGTTAGAATATTATAAATCAGTTCTGGCACTAGTTACAATAAAGTTTATTTATTAATAAATTCATATATTTGTAATGTTCCTTCAAAGTAATCTTAGATATTATTAGCAAAGCAACTGTATCATCTGAAAATTGTAATGAAACAATTGTTTAGTTCAAGACTTACAAATATCAGCGTTGAATGTGATGAGGAAAATTTTGGAAGATAAACGTCTATTTTATACATAAAACATATTAACAATACATTAGCGATAGCCCATTAAATTGAATTGCGATTAGGTTGTTGGGCAGGACTACACATCTGAATTACGCTCACAAAGGAAGTCAATCTTGGGCACAATTAGATGCACCTAGGGATGGGTAAGGTGACGGTTGTAACGATGATAAAGGACAGCCAGTGTGTGTCTATATAAAACTTGACGATCTCTCATCATTTCTGAAGTTGCGAGCTTCTAAGGCTTCGGTGACGTCCCCCAGGATTTTCATACGCAGTCTCATTTTCTCCAGTTGATCCACTTGTTTGACTGATGGCAGTAAACTCATGAAGAAGGAATTGTCGTCATTCATCCTGATATTTTTGTTTCCGAGAAACATATTGCTCCAAGATATAGATCTTTCCTTTCTCAATGTCCAGTGCCTGTGAATCGCAATCATATTTCTTTTTACATGACGTTTTTTTCTGTTTCTGTCTCCTTTCACATAAGACGATGTAGAAGAAGACACCTCTTGTTCTTCTGAAGAGAGGCACGGTTCACCATCATTTGTACTTTTCTCACTTGCTGTGGCGATACTTAGGTCACGTGGAGAAAGCTCATTCTCTTTCTCTGTGGCTGGAAAAATTTCCTGAGCTGCGCGCAGGTGTTATAATGTCTTTCAAAAACATCGTGCTTTTTAAATAGGACCATTTATAAGACGCAGTAGCTTCCTGAGCGCTCTTGGAGTCTTGTTGTATTTTCTATTTTTTCCCAAAAGTGTCTCGCAAGTTCTTCCATGTTATCCTAGCCTGTTCACCTCAAGAAGAAAACGTAAACCTTACAAAATCGGCACAGAATGTGTACTCCGTTCTTGGAACAAATGTTCTGTCATTGTTTATGTATGTTTAAGGTTCCTAAAATGTCACTAACAAAGGCTACCCACATCATTAGAGTAATATTCCATAATCATTTCACTTTTTCAGGTACTTAGCAACAGTCATGTCTTTTCGCTCTTTAGGTCCAACATTTCGAATGAGTGGTTATATTGGAGGTAAGTGTGTCTCGGCAGTTGTGGATGCGATACGGAGGAATTTGAGTGAGCGACATCTACCCGTTCCTGATACGAAAAATTTTGAAGAAATAGCGAGAGGATTCCATGATCGAGTGGAACTACGTTTTTTAACTACAAAAAGTTTTTTTTCAATAGTTTTACAAGCTGTGGTGGAGTACCGTTGTCGATTTATTTTTATAGATGTGGGGGATTACGGAAAACAGAGTGACGGAGGAACGTTTTCGGCTTCTACTTTATCTGCATTCTTGGAAAATGCGATTCTCATTATGTATGGCATTTGGACACATTCACTTTAGCACTGTTTATTTCAGGAGCGCTAGAAGTCGCGACCGACGAAGAAGAAACCGAATGGGGCAACATCTACGAGAGGCGAGGTATACAATTTGGCTACAATTCAGTTTGGAGAAGTGAGGGGAATGGACGCTCTGGACTTCCATATGTAAATCACACGTAGCATCGGAAATTTGGAAAATTTTGGTAAGGTCTTAATGGGACCAAACTGCTCAGGTCATCAGCCCTAAGCTTACGCACTACTTAATGTACCTTAAACTAACTTACGCTAAGGACAACACACACACCCATGCCCGAGGGAGGACTCGATCCTCCGACGGGGAGCTGCACGAACCGTGGCAAGGCGTCCGAGACCGAGCGGCTACCCCGCGCGGCACACGTAGCATCACTTTGAGTCCCCGTGTACATGTTATGGCAGACGATATTTCAGACATTTAGTCCCCTGCCTGCTGTGGTAGGGTTAGAGATGGTACACTTGTAACCTCCCCTTCACTTATCTGAAAAATTAAACCGTGTGTACCCAAGGGAAATTTGGGAAAGCAATCGTCACCGAAGTTAACCTGTCGGTAAAAAGGGAGGAAAGGGTTACATCTAAATGAAAGGAAAAATTCAAATGAAATTGGTGAAAATTAATTTTGAAAAACGGTAAAGTTAATAAAGAAAGTAAATGTGCGATCGTTACGTTAACAATTAACTGGCTTTAATTAGATATTGGAGATTTGGGGAAAATTACGGTCGCCAGTCCTATGGACAAATACTATAATAACTGAAAAAGAAAGGTTAATGCACATATAACTAGCACTAAAAGCGTGGCAACTGAAAACTGAATGTTTCTCAGAAGTAATAAATTTCGCTACATTCTGACTTAATTTAGCGAAAGAATTAATAAAACCGGAAAATTTAAATTTAATTTAGTGATTGAAATTAATAGTGAACTTTGCCTCTGAAGCAATACGAAATAAAATAAAATAAGGTTAGTCTTGGGCTACCTCAACAATCGTCTCAAAAGCTACTTGAATCTACGCAATTTAGATATAAAAAATTTAACTTTGAAATTGAATTAAATGATTTTTGAACAATTAACAATAGTAAAATTTAGTACGTACCAAGCTGAGATACAGTCACAGGTAAGCTAAAATATGCTAACAAAACTTGCACTCTTAATTTGTGCTTGTGTAATCTAAATATAGTAGCCAGCTATGAATACTTCAACTGAACTTTGAAAATAAAGCAGTGAAATGGAATGATATTACTTTAATGTTGGCGTTTGAATATCAACGACACACGGGTCCATTTCGGAAAAGGAAGGGACCCTGCTTGGTAATGCAATTGGGACAACGAGTAACAAAGGTTCATGCTAAGTTGTTGTATTTTACTGATGCAAATGGAACAGTTTGAAAAGCTGAGATCTGCCATACAGTTATAAAACTTTACGTGCTTGCTGTCTTCCATGTTGGTTGACTGAAGGTTTGAAGTCGTCGATCGAGGAGGTGGCGACAATCACTTATTGTCGGCCGTCGCTGTTGCAGAAGCTGGATGTTGGCGCGCCTTCTTCACGACACGGTCACCAGGCGAAACGGGCTCTTGATGTACGCCAGCTAATGTTTCCTGTCCGCGACACCGTGCCAGAAACTATCATAGCAAGTCGAGCGCAATTACATGCTGCCAAACCCTGAAAGCGCGGCAACTCGCGGGAATGTCATACACACACCTCCTCCACCGCCCTACTCCAGCCAGACTCCCTCTGCCCGCGCTCCACGCGGCAGAGTTATCACTACCAAAGATCCTAAACACTTTGGTTCTCCGCACGAGCTCTCGATGTAATCGTTCGATAGCATAGTTTTCCCTAGGCAAGACCCAGCGTAAAAATGCAAATGTTGTTGTTGTTGTTGTGGTCTTCAGTCCTGAGACTGGTTTGATGCAGCACTCCATGCAACTCTATCCTGTGCAAGCTTCTTCATCTCCCAGTACCTACTGCAACCTACATCCAGCTGAATCTGCTTGGTGTATTCATCTCTTGGTCTCCCTCTACGATTTTTACCCTCCGCGCTGCCCTCCAATGCCAAATTGGTGATCCCTTGATGCCTCAGAACATGTCCTACCAATCGAGTCAAGTTATGCCACAAACTTCTCTTCTCCCCAATCCTATTCAGTACCTCCTCATTAGTTATGTGATCTACCCATCTAATCTTGAGCATTCTTCTGTAGCACCACATTTCGAAAGCTTCTATTCGCTTCTTGTCCAAACTATTTATCGTCCATGTTTCACTTCCATACGTGGCTACACTCCATACAAATACTTTCAGAAACGACTTCCTGACACTTAAACCTATACTCGATGTTAACAAATTTATCTTCTTCAGAAACGCTTTCCTTGCCATTGCCAGTCTACATTTTATATCCTCTCTACTTCGACCATCATCAGTTATTTTGCTCCCCAAATAGCAAAACTCCTTTACTACTTTAAGTGTCTCATTTCCTAATCTAATTCCCTCAGCATCACTCGACTTAATTCGACTACATTCCATTATCCTAGTTTTGCTTTTGTTGATGTTCATCTTATATCCTCCTTTCAAGACGCTGTCCATTCCGTTTAACTGCTCTTCCAAGTCCTTTGCTGTCTCTGACAGAATTACAATGTCATCGGCGAACCTCAAAGTTTTTATTTCTTCTCCATGGATTTTGATACCTACTCCGAATTTTTCTTTTGTTTCCTTCACTGCTTGCTCAATATACAGATTGAATAACACCGGGGAGAGGCTACAACCCTGTCTCACTCCCTTCCCAACCACTGCTTCCCTTTCATGCCCCTCGACTCTTATAACTGCCATTTGGCTTCTGTACAAATTGTAAATAGCCTTTCGTTCCCTGTATTTTCCCCCTGCCCCTTCAGAATCTGTTCTCCACACGAGCTCTCTATGTAATCGTTCGATAGCATAGTTTTCCCTAGGCAAGACCCAGCGTAAAAATACAAATAATATTTACAAAACAAACAAATTATACGTCGACATAAATGCATAAATATATACATACAAATTGTAAAACAATTACAATATATAAAGACACAGAAATGTCATATCTTCAGGTAAAAAAATAAGGAAAAAAATGTATAGTACAATAGATGGAAATAGGAGGATATGCATTTCCGGCGTTACACACTGCAAACTGAACCTGGAATGGCATTTCCGTAGTAGAGACGTGTGCACAGACAGCTCGAATCCTTGTGACATCTGGTCTAGAGAGACGGCCCAATAAAAAAAGAAAAAAAAAGAAAAGCAGCAGACAAAAATAGCGAGCTGCAGCAGCAGTGGATTCGACATGCGATAACTGAAAGAGGACGTCCAGTTGCTGCCCGTGACGTCCGGATGCGGAGCGCCGATTCGTCGTTTGAGCAGCCATCTGTAAACCAGTTCTGGCTCGTCAACGAGCCGGGCTGGCGCTTCCGTGTTTGCTCTGCGGCTACGCGTTTGATCGCCGCAGTTCTGCAGCGCGCGTTAATTTTTCATCCTCCTGTTGGGAAAAAAAGGGGGAGGAAAATAAAAAATAAAAAGAGGCGAATGACACGGACCGCGGCCCGATCTGTCGATTTCCGTTAACCTTTCATGCCGCCCGGACGCGGCTTAAACAAATCAACACAGTCCTAGCAGCGCTCGCGGGCGAAACGTCGGCGGTTAATCATGCGGAACGGACGGGGCGGCCGGCCGGCCGGCCGATACGCTGAAAAACTGATCGCCGATTGCGGAAAAAGGCCGAGCGACGCCGAAAAGGGCGAATCCGGAAAGCTGCGCCGCGAAAATTGCGTAATGAAGCGAAACGGCGGGCGGTTCGGGTTGTCTTTGGCAGCGCGGCGCAACGCAATCCATCGCATCGCACCGCACCGTCCCGTGCGCTGCGCTCTGACAACGCCAATAGCAGAGCGGTAGGCATCGAGCACCGCGAGGGCACAGTGGCGATACTGGCTCACGTGTTTACGCAGCCCTCACGAAGCACAGAGATTGTCACAAATGTCCGATGGGTCAGACACTGTTTGCAATCATTTTCAATGCCAGCTGTTGACAAGAAAATGCTCGCATTGGAAGAGTTGCGACAACTTTTGGCAAACTCTCTACACGTGTTTGGAAAAACAACAAACTCTCTTTGACCACCAAAATTCTTGTAGACCAAACTTCCGTCCTCAGCATCCTTTTTTATGCATCGGAAACATGGACTACCTATGTCAAACAAGAACGTCGCCTTAATGCTTTACAAATGCGGTGCCTGAGACCCATCCTCGGAGTAACGTGGAAGGACCGAGTGACCAACGAAGCAGTGCTATCTAATACTAACTGCAACAGTATTTCATCTATCTTGAAGCAGAGATGACTCCGCTGGCTATGGATCCTGACAGATTACCACGTGAGGTGATGGTTGGAGAGATCTCTATAGCCAAAAGACCTGTAGGACGTCCTGTATTGCGGTTCAAGGACTCCTGTAAACGAGATATGGAGAGCTTTGGAATCGACACAAACGGATGGGAGGCACGGGCTAGCATGAGACCAGAGTGGCGTGATGATATATCAACTGGAATGTCGAAGCATGATGAAGGCTTGTTAGACAGATTAAAGGAGAAAAAGCTTCCAATGCTACCACTGCTCCTGCCTCGGCAGCCAGATACACTTGTGACAATTGCGGGAAGAGATGCCGTGCTACCAGTGGCTTGACAAGTCATATGAAAAAATGCAACCCATAAACACACAGACACTGCAACAATCATCTACCAACATGTCGTGGCCAATATATATATATATATATATATATATATATATATATATATATATATATATATACCCATTGTCATGACTGACAATAGGCCGGAGACTTAAGTTCAATATACTTAAAGTCTCAATACATGAATTTATTTCATGGAAATGTATTTTACAAAATTTCAGTGGTCGCCGGTAAAAGGTCTAATACACTGGAGCGCCAAAGAATTTTATATAGGCATGTGTACTCAAATACGGAGATATGTAAACAGGCAGAATACGACGATGCGGTCAGCGACGCCTATATAAGACAAGTTTCTGGCGCAGTTGTTAGACCGGTTACTGCTGCAGGTTATCAACATTTAAGTGAGCTTCAAAGTGGTGTTATAGTTGGCGCACGAGTGATGGGGCACAATACTAAATCTCTGACATCGCTGCGGCCGGAAAGAGATCCTTCAACAACGGGACCAACAATGACTGAAGAAAATCGTTGAATGTGGCGTAAGCGCAACCCCTCCGCAAATTGCTACAGAGTTCAATACTAAGGCATCAAAAAGTGTCAACGACACATCATCGATATGGGCTTCCGGAGGCGAGGGCCCACTTGTGTACCCTTGATGACTTCACGACACAAAGCCTTATTCCTCGCCTGTGTCCATCAACACCGACATTAGACTGTTGATAACTGGAAACATGCTGCCTGGTCGGACGAGTTTCGTCTCAAATTGTATCGAGCGGATGGACGTGTACGGCTATGGAGACAACGTCATGAATCCATGGACCCTAAATTTTGGCAGGGGACTGTTCAAGCTGGTCGAGGCTCTGTAATGGTGTGGGGCGTGTGCAGTTGGTGTGATAAGGGACCTCCGATACGTCTACATACTATTCTGCCATTTGAAACATACGTCAGCATCCTATCTGATCACCTGCATCTATTCATGCCCATTCTGATTTCCGACGGACTTGGGAAATTCCAGCAGGACAATGCGACAACCCACACGTCCGGAATTGCTACAGAGTGACTCCAGGAACACTGTTCTGAGCTTAAACACTTCCGCTGGCCATCAAACTCCTCAGATATGAACATTATTGAGCATATCTGGAATGCGTTGCAACGTGCTGTTCAGAAGAGATCACCATCCCCTCATACTCTTATGGATTTGGTGTGTTTATGGTGTCATTTCCCTCCAGCAATACTTCAGACATTAGTCGAGTCCATGCCACGTCGCCTTGCGGCACTTCTGTGTGCTCGCGGCGGCCCTACATGGTATTAGGCAGGTGTATCAGTTTCTTTGGCTCTTTAGTGTAGTTCCGGTCTGTGAATACCTGAGAAACGGAGAGCGCACACATCGCTCGGAAGGCGGCTTTGTGGTGGCTTGTGCGTGTCGAGTGACCCCCGACAAAATCTCGCGGAAACTACCGGTCCTTTTCATTACGTCGGAGTTAGCGACCTGTGGCACGACTCGCCTCTGGTAAAGGGTAACAGTTTCAAGTGCTTGTTGTGACACCACAACTTATGGTGGAAAAGTATTGGAATGTAGGGGCAAACCACGGTGAGAACAGGGGCGTCGCAGAGGGCACGTCACGTTGGTTTGTCTTCGAGGAGTTCGGAAGTGTTAAACAACGCTGTGATTCGCCCATCTCCGGCTGATGTCAAGCGGGAATTTCTAGGGCAAACTAGCGAGGAATATGTGCTCTAATTGCTCATGACTGACGACATTCCCGGGGTGGAGATTTCTTAAATGTGGCATTGACATGCTATTGCTGGAAAAGAGTAACAATTTTCCTGATCAGCGTTTGCGCCCAGATTGGAGGAAACTGCCGAGTAGGGAGCTGGCAGAAGCAAGAGGGACACTCTTGGTTTGATGGTGAATGGAGGCAGGTCGCTGGTTCGAGACGTCGTGGCGCTTGAATGTGTCACAGTCCTGACCAGAGATATTCTGGTTCTCCACTACGACCACGGTCCTCCGACATACCGCCACAGCAGATTGGTGAGAGTATACTGTAGTACGGCTCACTAGATGGGGGTTCATTTTTAGACAGGAAGGGTGCCGCTGCCACAGCTCCGCTAAACGCGATTCATGCATTAATATCGTTTGTTGCGATTTTCTATCGACCACTGGAGTTTCTAAATCAATTATTGGGTTGTGGGCTAGTTGGATTAGTGATTTAATGTGCAGCCAGGATACGGTAGCCATCCCTCCGCTTGCGTATTCAGTTGATTGATTTATTCTGTTCATTGAAAGGATAGTTACATAGCAGGATTACTGCAATTTCCCAACTTATCATTCTATTTTAGGGCATCTCAAGATAGCGATTCCGTTGCGTAATTTACAGTTAACGAGCAGTCAGAGGAGTGTGACGGAATCTGGTTAGGTCCATTACTCTGATAGGTTTCACAGTCTCACACACCGCGGGATGTCGCACTATTCAATGTCAAAGTACACTGAATCGCAGTAAAATGTTAATAAACATCTTCGCTCATTACTCCATGGGAAGAGCACTAAGGGGCCTCGGGGGACAAAAATATGGAAACACCAGAAATGTAACACATCACTATGCCTAACAAGTGCATTATAACCATTGGAATTCAAAACAACTTTGAGTTGTCTTGGACTGGATAAATGCAGATCTTGTGTGGTTTCCAAGGAAATTTTGAACCATACTTCCTGCAAGTTGGAGGAAGTGGATAGCGATCACTCACACTAGACGACAAGAGCTCATCACTATTGAGATCTGTCGATTGTGGTGGCCACTGGAAGAGGCGACAATTCGTCCTCCTGCTCACAAAACCAGCTCTTCGAGTATGCGAGCTGTGTTAACAGGGGCTCTGTTCTCGTCTAACACGGCATCATCCCTGGGGAACAAACATGCTACCATGAGGTGGACGTGATGAGCCAAACTGCTCACATAACCCTTGGCGGCAATACGACACTGCAAAATAACCATGGTACTTGTGGAATATCACGATATGACTGTCCATATTACCAACAAACCTCGTCATGCTTATTTCCTGGGATTTAAACTCGGCTAGAAGCTGGAAACAGTGGACAACAAGACTCATCCGACCGAATGAGTCTCTTCCATTGCTCCGTGGTAGAGGTTGTATGGGCCGTGCGCTACGTTTCCCTGTTACAGGCAGTTCCTTCACAGATGCCTCGCTTTCGAATTCCAGCTCGTCTTGCGCTTACCTCTTTAGGTAGCTCCCTTTGTGTTGTTTTGGTGCTGACAGGGTTCGCTAGCGCACAGTTCAGTAATTCAGTGATCTTTGCAGTTGTCGTCTTCTTGTTTTTCGTTCCAATATTTTTCAGTGACCGTCTTCCACCATCACTCAACATAAACTTTCGTCCGCGTTGAGACTTAGCAGATGATGTTGTCCTCCTATATGCGGTATAAATTTTCGGTACGGTGCCTTTTGGAACACCAAACATTTCTGGTATCTTGATTATTGAAGCACCCACCAGAAGAGCACCAACAATCTGCCCACAGACGAAGTCACTGAGCTCAGACATAATAGACTGCCAGCTCCACAGAACATTGTTCTGACGGCGATTGGCACTTGCAACAATGCAGAGTTGCCGTTTGATGTCAGATGAAGCAATTCTTGGCTAGCATCTACATCTGTGCGCACAATGTTGAGTACAGAGGAAATACTGCACCCTAGCTTGGTGATTTACGGGTAGTGGCTGGTAAAGCTCAGAAATGGACCAGTACGCCACTCAGAGACACAATAAACGTATCTGCGGCACTAAATCTAGCCTCGGAAGCAGAAGCAGGACGGATAACAGCAATCCGACTTGGGCAAGAAACAGAAACAAGCGAATTAGTTTAGTGTAATGGCTCAAGGTTTTCCATCTCATCACGTAAACGCTATTAAGTGTCTACACATAAACACCATAATAGTTATGTATATGAAACATAGTCAGAAAGCCAATGGACACAAAAAAGGGGGTATGACGAGGATGATGTATTTCTCCACAACATTTCACTGTTATACGTTCATGAAGTTATCAGCAAATGGAACAAATGAAATAAAAAAGGAGTGTGCATACGTAGACTGTGACATTAGACTAAATATAGTTCTATATGCAGATGACCTTACGCTGATTTCAGAGAATGAAGGTGATTTTCAGATGGGGGTCTGCAAGTTACAGCTGATAGTCTCAGATTCAACCTACCACTGTCTGTAGAGAAAACGAAAGTGATGGCTTTTCAGGCCATACAACCTATAAGATCTGAAATAGGCTTGAATAATAAAATTTTGGAGCGAGTTAAACACTTTTAACCAGCTACCCTTCGATGCTTCGCAGTTGCTAAATATGTATGGGGATTCGAAATATGTCATAATTTCCTTCCCATCCCTCTCTCTGTCCTTCTCTTCCCCTCTCTCTTTATCTATCTCATTTTCCTCCCCTCACTCTGTCTATAATCTCATGCCCCTCCATCTTCTCTCACCCTATCTTTGTCCGTCAAGTCCTCCCCCTCTCTCACCATCCCCTCCTCCTCCTCACCTCTCTCTCTCTCTCTCTCTCTCTCCATCTCATTCTATAAATCACCTCCTTCGCTTTCTCTATGCCCCGCCCCACTTTCTATCTACTCTTCTCTCTAATCTTGACCCTTGTTTATTGTTATTCCAAATACAGGTCCCTCTGTAGTAACCCAATCGTAAATTGATATGCCATAAATACGACTATCCTGTTTTCTGTGAAAACCGACTGCGACAGAGAAATCAGAACAACACACTGTTGCGTAACCAACTTTTTTTGTATATATATAATCAGAAAGAATATGTATGAGGAAAACAATTTTTCTAATAGTTGAAATTTCCTACTATTGCAGTTAGAACTGATCAAGAGAAAGAAGACAAAACTGCACAAATTCATACCAGAGGAAAGTACAGCATTTTTCTTCTCATAGTCGTCTTTAACAGAAAAGTTGTCCACTGTTGTTCGAAAAAATATGTAACCTATGCTCATACAAATGTTTATTAGAGAGTCCTTAATAAATTTGAAGTAAATTGATCAAGAACTTTTCGAAATTTTAGCTAAATGTTTCCCCTTTCTATATTACATATGCATTTACGTGTTATAAGATGTCGCTCCAGGAGGTGTATAAAAACACGTGAGTTTTCGAATGCAACATTATGTCAAATTTCAATCCAGTCGGTGAATGACTTTAGGAGATTTAAGATTTTGAACAAATAAACATTTGTATTTCTAATTACACAGGATGTCCCAGGAGGAATGATTAATATTGAGGGTGTATGACAGGAACTATTATTCGAAACAAGAAAGTCCAATAAACAAGGCTTCCAAAATGAAAATGTATATCTTAAGAGCTACGAGCACTTCTTCATCTTCGGTACCGTGAAACACATCCCTTCAACTGAAAGCTCTTTCTTTCAATATTTTGGGAGGAGGTAGTGCAGAATAAAATAGGATAAAATTGTATTGTAAACAAGAGCTCCAAACTACATACCTTTACAACTATGAGCACTTGGTCCGTAGAAGATAATTATGTATTTCACAGTGGCAAAAATGGATCAGTGCTCATAGCTTTTAAGGTATGCACTTTAGACCCATTGATTACTATATACATTTTTTATTGCTTTGATCCGTAGTCCTACTACCACCTCTTACAATATGAAAAGCAAAGAGTTTGCTGTAGGAGAGACTTGTTTCTCAGCATCGAATATGAAAAAGTGCTCATAGCCGTTCAAGTACCCATTTTAGAGCCCATGTTTACTGGGGTTTTCGCTTTGAACGATGGTTCCTGTCTTACCATTAAACATTAACCATTCCTGCCATGAAACCCTGTTGTTGTTGTTGTGGTCTTCAGTCCTGAGACTGGTTTGATGCAGCTCTCCATGCTACTCTATCCTGTTTAAGCTTCTTCATCTCCCAGTACGTACTGCAGCCTACATCCTTCTGAATCTGTTTAGTGTATTCATCTCTTAGTCTCCCTCTACGATTTTTACCCTCCACGCTGCCCTCCAATACTAAATTGGTGATCCCTTGATGCCTCAGAACACGTACTACCAACCGATCCCTTCTTCTTGTCAAGTTGTGCCACAAACTCCTCTTCTCCCCAATCCTATTCAATACTTCCTCATTAGTTACGTGATCTACCCATCTAATCTTCAGCATTCTTCTGTAGCACCACATTTCAAAGGTTTCAATTCTCTTCTCGTCCAAACTATTTATTCTCCATGTTTCACTTCCATACATGGCTACACTCCATACAAATACTTTCAGAAAAGACTTCCTGACATTTAAATCTATACTCGATGTTAACAAATTTCTCTTCTTCAGAAAAGCTTTCCTTGCCATTGCCAGTCTACGTTTTATATCCTCTCTACTTCGACCATCATCAGTTACTTTGCTCCCCAAATAGCAAAACTCATTTACTACTTTAAATGTCTCATTTCCTAATCTAATTCTCTCAGCATCGCCCGATTTAATTCGACTACATTCCCTTATCCACGTTTTTGCTTTTGTTGATGTTCATCTTATATCCTCCCTTCAAGACACTGTCCATTCCGTTCAACAGCTCTTCCAAGTCCTTTGCTGTCTCTGACAGAATTACAATGTCATCGGCGAACCTTAAAGTTTTTATTTCTTCACCATGGATTTTAATACCTACTCCGAATTTTTCTTTTGTTTCCTTTACTGCTTTCTCAATATACAGATTGTTTCACTTCGATTATATGGAACGATAGTGAAAAGCTTGCAAAATTAAGCCAGGGAAGAAACCCACCTGTAACTTCATAAAATCATAGTAGCTCCAACTTACTTATGGAAGTAAGCGGTGGCGAGAACAAGACACTAAGCAAATAGAAAGCAGGCTAAGGAAATGAGGTTTGGAAGGCTGCACAAAAGAAGCTCATAATACAAATGAGGATGTAAGTGAAGATTTAGGAACACATATAAAAGAAACGAAAAAAAATAAAGGAAAATAGGAGAAAGTGGAAGGAGCATGTAGACTCCCAGTGTAGGCTCTCAATTACAAATGCAGTGGAACAAGATATACTGGAAGATCATACAAGAGATGGAGCACCGTAACAGGGAATTTGTCCTCTGCAGGCCGGCACGTGTGGCCGAGTGGTTCTAGGCGCTTCAGCCTGGAACCGCGCGACCGCTACGGTCGCAGGTTCGAATCCTGCCTCGGGCATGGATGTCTGTGATGTCCTTAGGTTAGTTAGGTTTAAGTAGTTCTAAGTTCTAGGGGAGTGATGACCTCAGATGATAAGTCCCATAGTGCTCAGAACCATTTTTTGTCCTATGCATGAAGTGAAGAAAAAGAACATGAAGAACATTGCTATTTGGTGAAGAGAAAGAACATGAAGAACATTCCTATTTGGTGATTTATATAATCTTTCTTATAACTAAAATGCCGAAGATGGCCAGTAGCAAACAACCATGAAAACTGCGCGGTCCGTAAGGGGCAAGGTCTTCATTTGCATTTTAATATACGATCACATAAGAGCAGAACTCGAGTTCCCCTTTCTGAAGTCGTGTTGTGATACGGCCCATTTCTCCCACCGCAATCACATGTTGCTCTTTCGTCCAACTGCGTGGTCCACGAGGTCGCAAAGAGAGACAATACGACTTTCGAACAGCGACAACGGGGCATCTTCGAAGGCGCGATGTGTCGTACTCATAGAGAGTTTGCTAAATAAATCAAAAGTTAAGATGGAATGCTTGTAAGAGGATCTGAGAAGGGGGAGAGATACAATCTGATCCTCAAATAGTGTTGAGGAAAAAGATAAATGGAAGAGAAAAGCGATTAAATATAAGATGGTTTAAGCAAAGTTTCTGATTAAGAGCCCCTACAATTGCAATAATCCAAATAATCCAAATAATCCAAATAATACAAAAGGGATATCTCAAGATGTACTGAGTTCCATTATTATCCTATATACAAGAACAATTATTTTGTGCTCGTTTATTAAAATGTTGAACTGTTAAATATTATACAAAAAATGTTAACGTAGTATGTTGCCTAAGAAACTAATGACGTGGTTTGCTTTTACTAATAAAAATTATTTATCATTTATTAGAACAGCATATATTTTTTAAATGTACATGTGATAATAAAATACAAATTACTGCATATATCGAAGTGACTAAATAATGGCAGCTTCTGTAGGAGTAATGTTATGTGTTAACAATGGTCAAGAAATTGAAACTTCGTTTCTACATCTGATTTCTAGGTGGCCTTGTTGATTTAGGGATTCGAATCCGTATTTGGAATAAGTTTTCCCAATCAAGTCACATTTCTGATAAGAGCAGAAAACAAAAATAAAACCATAATAATCTGTAATAATAAAAGCGTAATAATTTTTGTTCCCAAAAGGTGATGAATAATATTTAATCAAAATATGATACACCTGACCTGAAAATTATTCAAAGCCATCAATCATCAAAAAGGTCACAAAAATATGTTACATGTATCCTCAAGGCAATAATCATAAGTAGATCACCAGAATGATACTTTCACTCTGCAGCGGAGTGTACGCTGATATGCAGAGTGAAAATCTCATTCTGGAAACATCCCCCAGGCTGTGGCTAAGCCATGTCTCCGCAGTATCCTTTCTTTCAGGAGTGCTAGTTTTGCAAGTTTCGCAGGAGAGCTTCTGTAAAGTTTGGAAGGTAGGAGACGAGTTACTGGCAGAAGTAAAGCTGTGAGTACCGGGCGTGAGTCGTGCTTCGGTAGCTCAGATGGTAGAGCACTTGCCCGCGAAAGGCAAAGGTCCCGAGTTCGAGTCTCGGTCGGGCACACAGTTTTAATCTGCCAGAAAGTTTCATCATAAGTAGATGTTTAAGGTATTACAAAGTTTAATGTCTGTTTATTTGTAGAAATAGGCTAAGGATGGTTTCTACTGTCAGACGCTCTTCTGTCCTTGTTAACAAAAGCCAACACTAACTGCTCGTCATTGGAGGGTTCTAAAGTCACTGGTAGCCGCGTTCCGTGCTAAGATCTCTACTTGATGGCCGTTACATGAAAGACCACACACAGAAGAAGCAGAAGTAGACCTAAAACTGAGCGCTGTGGAACTAAATTGATTAAATCAATGAAGGTGATGTTAGGACACTCTCAAGCTTTGAGGACGCAGAACATGTTTGCTATGTCATGACCAACATCAGTTGCTTTTGGCGTTAATGTGTTTGTTATGCAGAACTGAGTGTGCAGTATTTCTTCAGAATAAATGTATAACACATTTTAAATAGCTTAATAATATTTTGGAAACATTGTTAGCAGTTCTTGTGTTACTTTACCTCCAAAATGATTAATTGTAACACTGAACTCGTCTGCGAAAGGTGCTGACTCTGTTTCATGTATGACAGGTTGAAGTCGCATGCATTAAGGAATAAGAGTGCACCTTAAACTGAACTCTCTGGAATTTCATTTGTGGAACTGCTGAGATAGACATTATGTATTGTGGTCGCGAGAGTCGGTGTATGTAGTCTGTACTGCAGAAGCCCTCATCCGAGAGCCCGAGCCAGTGACAGGAGCGCTCAGGGGACGCAAAGCCGGCGTGTTGCGTGCGGCTGCGTGTCGCGGGGTGACGGTGCGTGAAGTCCGCCCCACCCCGGCCGCGTCCATGCAGATGAGCCGACCTGCCACGGCGAAGCACGCCGCTCCAGCGCTCCCGGCCCGGCTTTGCGGGCGGCCGACCTTCCAGGGGCAGCGAGAGCTGACGCCAGCGTCCGGTCTCCGGTCGACCCCAGTTCGTGAAGGAAGGGCGGGGAAGGCGGCCAGAAGAAAAGAACTGTGCACAGCAGAGGGAGCACGTCACAATGCATATGGGGATTCCCCCGCAGTGGCTTCCAACCTCTGACGTTACTCTTTTTATGCTGGGAGGATCAGTCGCAGAAGGAGGGGTAGGGTTCATCTTTTGTGTCTCTTGTACGTCATAATAGAGTTTCTCAATGTGAAAACAATCATCTTTAACCGCATCTACGATCTGCAATTCACGCTGACGTGTTTGGTAGAGTGTCAAAAATGGCTCTGAGCACTATGGGACATAACTTCTGAGGTCATCAGTCCCCTACAACTTAGAACTACTTATACTTAACTAACATAAGGACATCGCACACATCCATGCCCAAGGCAGGATTCGAACTTAGCGGTCTCGCGGTTCCAGACTGTAGCGCTTAGAACCGCTCGGCCAGGTATAGTGAACTCAGGACTATTTTCACACTACTATTTTCTCTTCCAATCAGCTCTCCAATAGCAGATGAGAAAAATGAGAAACCACATGTGAGCTCT
Organism: Schistocerca serialis cubense; assembly: GCF_023864345.2. Classification (NCBI taxonomy): domain Eukaryota; kingdom Metazoa; phylum Arthropoda; class Insecta; order Orthoptera; family Acrididae; genus Schistocerca; species Schistocerca serialis. Next base: position 72,268,204 of record NC_064644.1, read on the forward strand.
GAATGCTCTATGATGGTAATTTATCATTACATATGTTGGAATTTACAAATTTTTTTGGAAAATCGAAGCAGAAAGCTGGTGACTGTAGTTTCGCCAAAAGATATCTCCGCAAAGAAAAATGCGTTAGTTTTAATAACTACCACCCAAACTCGCTTAACATATCCGTGACCCACCCTCCTCTACTTCGCGATAGTTCAAAACTACCTGCCCTTCTTTGAATTCCCTGCTCTTCGTCAGCCTCAACTATTTGGGAACCCACACAGCGCAGCAATACTCCAGAAGAAGACGGACAAGCGTAGTGTAGACAGTCCTTGGTTCGCCTTCCCCGTAACACGTCCTGTAAGATGATTCCAATTTAAGTTCTATTTGCATTTTTTATCTCTTTCATATATATAATGTTCTCCCATCCAGCATCACGTCAGAAAGACTCGACATGTTACTCCTGACAATTAAGTCGTATCAGTTTCTGACAGTTATCGTTTGACTAAGACGTTTTGAGTCTGTAGTAAATGGCAAAGCCTTTGTAAGATGTGTTGAACAGGTTGTATACTGTCTTGAATAGATATTATAAGATGAATATCAACAAATGTGAAACACCGATGAACCATTTATGTTCTTGGGTAGTGTTCCCAAAGACATCCAATGTGGTGTGCGGGAGATAATCGCTGGAATAACGACTCGAACGGAGAGAGAAGACATTCAGGTTTGGCTGGAGAGTGGCCACTGGTCGCTGCAAGCGAGGCGTGCGAGACGACACGGTGTTCGAACTGTGTGCGGCAGTCGACAGCGGATCCAAGGTGTGTCACTGAAGGTACATGGATTGGGGGTCGCCATTGTAGAAGGAGATGAGTTTGTCACCATTAGAACTGAGGGTTCCGGATTGAAGTCCCGTCAAATGAAGTGGTCAAGCTGAAGAGCGCAGCAGAACTATTTACGAACGTGTTCTATTGGATGTGTAATGGAATACTGAGAACACCGTTGGCCGAAATACTGTTGAAAAAAGGTGGTACGGGGGAAGTAGTATGTTCATTTCTACTGTTTTCAAGCTGATGACACTTTGAGGTAGATGATCTGCCTGTATCTGGCGGTGTTGAGGTCAGACAGATATGGCATAAACACTTTTTGAAAGTTGGTTGGTAAAAGGGGTTGGTATGTGTTAAAGTAATTATTTGTTTCTCCTTGGCAAAATACGATAAAATTTGTGGCACATGTAAAACGAGAATATAAAAAGCTACGTATATAGTTGTAAATTTCTCACTGTATAACAACTTTCAAACTGAACCAAATTTTTAATTAAAGGTGTCTGATTTAACTAATTTTCCTGACATTGTGGTCTATAAGTTCAACTGTTTTTGTAATATTATAAGCTTAAAATTTTTGAATAGACATATTGGTGACGGACATTACAGATAAAGTGTTTTAAAAATTAATGTATTTCATTCAAAATGGTTCAAATGGCTCTTAGCACTATGGGACTTAACATCTTAGGTCATCAGTCCCCTAGAACTTAGAACTACTTAAACCTAACTAACCTAAGGACATTACACACATCCATGCCCGAGGCAGGATTCGAACCTGCGACCGTAGCAGTCCCGCGGTTCCGGACTGCAGCGCCAGAACCGCACGGCCACCGCGGCCGGCTGTCTTTCATTGACACAGAAAGTTTTCACGTTTGTATCTGTTGAAAATTTTGTAGGCCTTGAGCTTAAGTTGAATTTTGGTGTTCAGAGAAGTCACGTATTGTGTATATACTTCGAGAAGGACATTTTAAAATTGCTTACATAATGCCTTTTTATTTGATTTTTGGTAGTTCTGAAAGTATGTCTATGAAATAGTAATTTAAATTATGATTATCAACTATGCTAGTAGAGCACGGCGTGGCTGTTCTTGTGCGTTGGGCTACTGAGTGTCAATAAAATGTTTATGTTTCTTTTGGCATTCAATATACTACCAGCGCGCTCCATTCCCCACAAATACATGCCTCTACCCTGTCAGTTGATAATGGAGTCTAGTCCACTTGCTTGATGTCGAAGAAATTATGACACTGTAACAGCAGACCTTTTTTCGGTTCGGGTACCAAAATAGCTGATGATGGTAAACTAAAGATGACATAAACTACAGCCTGACAATAGCATGAGAAACTTGAGGCCCCCTGCTATACCCGCAGGACAGGACAGATAGTTTAATTTGTGGAAAGGGGCCAAAATGAGTGACTGTCAAATTGTACTCGAACATACTACTTTACTCATATAACAAACATTACGAGAGAAAAGAAAATATTAAAAACAGAGCAAGCCAAACACTAATTTTAGAATTTAGTTCCCGCCTAAATTTGCCATTCAACCTCATGCCTCAAGAGCAAAACAACTTTAATTTAAAATCGGCTGAAGGCCAATAACTTAAGACTCAAAAACAGGAATTTGAATTTAAAAGGCAGAAGGCCGTATCTTAAGACATTTCTCTAAATTAGACTGAAGGGCCAAACAAACTCACGCCTTAAGGACAAAACAACTTTAATTTGAAATCGGCTATAAACCATGCATAAACAAACAACAAGGACAAATGAGAAAAGGCAGCACATCAAACGGCGCTCAGAAGTTTCCAAGGGTCGGCCTGGAATTCAAACGCTAACGCTCGCTTAGATGAGACAGGCAGTCGGCTCAACAATTCTCAATCCGACGGCAACCAGAAAGTCAACGGACCAAGCGACAGGATAACATCCGCTCCACCCGACCACCACACAACAGGGAGTTTAATGGAAAAACGCTGAGGGTATCGGCGCCCACAACGAATTACACACTCAGCTGTCAAACTAAACGCCGTGATGGATAGCCACAACACGACGAGGAAAATACACTGCCTGAATTTACGTCAACGGCCAGAGCAGGTAACAGAAACGTTAACGGCAACAAGGCAGAAGATTCCCCTGGTGTACTTCGATTCAAAAATAATCAAGTTAAACTCCGCAGGAGGGCGGCTAGAATTTCGGCAACTTGAAAACACACGGTGTTGCTTGCGGGAATGTCCCAACAGCCCACAAAGAAAGTTAAACGACACAATGTGAACAGACGGACTGGCTGGTAGATTCAGTAAAGACTCAACTTTCGTGACCGGGACCGGTGAACCACGGACCTCGTAGCAATGGGAACAGCCCCTCACACTCCGACCGCGCGTGGACGCCGCCAGGCCCCGGCTAGACACGAGTCACGGAGACTTCTTCACTGCTCCACGTCAACCGACCAACTGCCCAGGCCCGGTAACGGTCGAAAGACCAAATATACGTCGGCCGATGAGAAGACCAACCGAACGACCAACCAACGGTGGTCCCGCTTCAATCTCCCTCCGTCGAACAGTTCATGTGTGTCGCCAGCGGTCGGCGAGCACTGGCTGTCGGCGCCTCACCGGCGCCCCGTCCCCGACTGCACTGCTGGCCCGTCTCCAATTGACTGCCAGACACACGACGAGCCGGAAATACTATCAGTCGCTCCATAGATGGTACGACAGTGCACTTATCTATACGCGCTACTGCTGCCGCTGACGGGCAAGTAAGGCAGGAAGCTAGTGACGCCAGTAAATGGAATAAGTAAACGAGGTGGCAGTACCGTAATAGAAGATGACAAACAATAATTGACATGAACATGAGCAGTGTGGGGCTCAAAACTTTTGTGAGATATAAAAATTTGTCAACTTCGAGCGTTGATTGATGTGCTAGAATGTCCTTTCTGAACATGTTTGTCTTGGAAGTGATACGTCAATGACAAACAGTACAGACAAGAAAGAATAGAACCTTTCGCTTTTGAAATGTGATGCCAAAGGAGAACAATGAAGATTATGATAGGTGCGTAGGACTAAGAATGAAATGTTGCTACATGGCAACGGCGAAAAAGAAAGTTATAGTACAAATAGGAACAGGTTGACAGGGAACATAAACGCCAAGTGAAAGTTAATTCGGAGGGAGTTAAAAACCGCAGAAAGGACAATAGTAAACGGTCGAGCAGATATAGAGTAGTTATGCAGAAATTAACAAGCTTGCACAGGACAGACTAAAAGGAGAGCTGCATCAGACCATTCTTCCTATTGAAGGTCACTACACAGAACACAATGTCTGTTTCCAGGTTATGCCTCAGCTGGGAATATTGAACCTACCGATACCACAAGGGTGCGTGACACGCCATTAACATGGTGGAAATAAAACATTCATCGATATCTGTTAGAGGTAAAATACGTGTCGTAACAACAGTGGTAGTTCTCTCACGATACCACGTTCGTTAGCTTCTTCAGTTAACCACTAAACTGCTCCTTTCAGCCAGAACCAAGACCGCAGACAAGGCTGTACGCCCGTATGTGACAACGATGTACATTCCATGAAGTAACATAGAAGCCAAATAAATATTGCCAGTGTTTTCAGCAATCACTGTATGTCTACGAATGATGTCCGTAGCTACAAAGACATTGCGTTCTAGCAGCAGTCGTCTGACTGGTCCTTGTATTCTGGTACGTTTCATCCTCTTTGGACGGCATATACCACATTCCGGTTGCCAGCCACATTTTAGTAAAAGTCCTCTTTGTCTCTTTATGTGAAGATTTCTTCTTACGTTTGTCCCTGGCTGCCTGTTGGCAGGTACTTCCACGTATTTTGGCACTAGCCGGTGCACGTTTTGTTGTTCGTCGGTATTCCCTTTCAGTCCTTCTTGATATGTACTCGAGGAAACAGAAATTTGACTTTTAGTATTATGTTAGGATACTTCCAGTTACAGTGAACATTTCACAAACCAAAGATGCTAAAGATGTCAGCCCGTAACCCGAATCGGTTGCCTGTGTTAGCAAAACACTGCAACGGTATCGTGGAGAGATATGGAGAGGAGTTGGTGGTAGGCTGAAGCTTGACTGAGTACGTGACATGTGCTCGTTTCAGTGTACTCGCTTAGGTGGTGCATGTAGTAAACTCGGAACTATTCATAGGTGACTAGCATGGTCTGTGGGCAAGCATGAAACAGGTGTTATCTGGTCACAAATTTGATGTGTTTCTTGGTGGAATGCCCAACAGTGAATTGCTAGCCGTTGGCCTCAAAGAATCGAGTTACCTGTTTCTGTCATAAGATCGACTGAAATCTTTCGATCTAGATTTAATGAGAGCAAATTGCAATATGTTCTGTCAAAAGGGCGAGAATACTGCTTTATTCAAACAGGTTTTTGCTTACGTGTGATTTGATGTCAGTCATTGATGTAGGCTCTGCGTACTGTGATGTAACTATAATGAACCAACTGGTCTCTTCACAAATCAGAGATCGACTGCGACCACTCGACGTATTCCTAAAAGTATCTACATATACGCTAGGTAAAAGTTGGTTCAGAGACACTTTTGGCTACTGCATAAAAGTGCTTGAAATTCTGTCTGCTTCTATGTTATCTATTTACTTGTATTTTCTTTCTATCTCTACTAAAGTGATTCAAGTTTAGTACCTCTTGATGTACGACTACACTCCGCGATCTGGCTGACAGTGTGTGGCGAAGGGTACTTTCTGTACCACCGTCACTTGCTTCGAACGCTCTAGGAATTTTAAGAGCTAACAACACCGTTATGCAGAATGCTTCTTTAACAGCGTCTGCCTCTGGAATTGGTTGAACATCTTAATGATCCTTTTGCGCTTAGGAATAACACACTGCTAGACAATTGCTACGTAACGACTGACACCTGGTAAGGAACAACTTCCAGCTGCTACAGAACAACCGAAAATTGCAAAAGAATACCCGACCAGTGAAAGTAACAGGAAATGTGGAGGACGGGACGTGTTAGCTGCAGCAAGGCCTGTACACGAACACTCAGTATGCATCCGACAATTCATTCAGTGATGTATCTGATGAAGGTTATTATGGAACCGACTGGTGCGACGTTCCTGAGGGTAGGACAACTTGTCTGCAAGACATCATTTGAGTGCTTACAGTCGTGCTCGAGCTGTTGGTCGGCTCGATGCCCGGCAATGTGACCACACTAAGGATTTGACCACAAGTGTAATGTCGCCATTAAAAAAGGACGATGAAGGTAGAAGTGCAAAGCTGGGATCGTAGAAGGACCACCACACCGTATGAGGATCAATATGTAGCCCTAGCGGCGAAAAGAAACACAAGTCTCGCTCCTAGGCAGATCGCTGCAGACCTTGCAGCCGCTACCGGCACACGTGTCTCTGCCTGAAACATTTAGGGGCGAATAAACCAGGCTGGATTGTATGCTCCGAATCCCGTCAAATGCATGGCACTTCAACGATACCATAGTCGAAAAAGAGTTCGCCGCTGTAGGGACCATGCTGGCTGGGGTCAGCAACAGAGGTCCAGAGTGATGTGAATTCCACTTCATGGTGGGAAGTGGTTCTCACCACGAGTTAGTGTGGAGGGAGAGAGGGCAACACGCTACACATGACAGAACGTTGATGAACTTCATCGGTATGGCCTAGTCGTTATGTTATGTGGGCGGACACTATGCACAATGGCCGAACACCGCTGAACATCATTGTACGACGTACCGCAGGGAGATTATTCTGGATCGTGTCCGCCTGTTTATGGATTCGGTGAGTCCAGAATTTCTGTTTACGGATGTCAGTGCCCGCCGATACAGGACCGCTGAGATGTCGGAAACTCTGAACAGTGAAGATATGGAACGCATGGAACGGTTTGCATATTCCGCGGACGTAAAATCTATAGAGGATGTATGGCATGTTCTTGGCAGACGCGGTTCTCAAACAACGCCAGCTCCCCGATTCGTTCAAATGGTTCAAATGTCTCTAAGCACTATTGGACTTAACACCTGAGGTCATCAGTCCCCTAGACTTACAAGGGGAGGCCACGACGTTTGGTACGCGGATTTACCGCAAACTTCGTACACTCGTAGTATTCCACGAGGACAACAAAATGTGCAAGCAGTAGCGCGTACTTCTCAAGAGTTATTGAGAAAATCGCAACATTATTGGGTCGCTGGACCGAGTCCCGCCCGTCAGTTTTTTTTCTAACACAGTCATTTTCTTTACTATTTATATCACAATTGATGTAATGGGAAAAATACGTGTAATCGGATGAACTTTTATTAAATTTACAACGTTATTTGGCAGTCTACAAATTTTTATTATCACAAATAATATAATATAACTACCGACTATTGAACGGCTAAACGCATAAGTGATACTGAAAATGTATGCTTGTCCGTGATTTGAGAAATGCCTTATACCTGGAAGGAGCCCGAAACGACTTGTTACCTGCAAGTTTTGACCGGCACAGACAGCTTTAATTGTCACTTTCGACATTACAAGTTGCGGGATGGTATTTTTCGTAAAAACATAAAAAACAAAGTTAAACGGCCCCAGCAGCATTCAATAAATGCTATGTTTCCGCACACGCAAGGTCTTTTGAGGTTTTCCGTGGAAAAAACAAACCGCGTTAACATTTTCAAAAACCTCTATTTCAGCCGATAATTTGGAAGCAAACCATTCATAACGCAGCATTTCCTTAAATATCGGCACTGATCATTGGTCATGCAGTATCGAGTGTATTTTAATAGCGTCAGAAGCAATTTCTCGTTCTGTTTCGATTAAATACGAACAGTTTAGAAGACACGGACAAGCATGCATTTTCAGTATCACTTTATACGTTTGGTCGTTTACTAGTCGGTAGTTATGAACATTATATTATTTGTGGTAACAAAAATTTGTAGACTGCCAAATAAAGTTTTAAATTTAATAAAAGCTCATCCGATTACACGTATTTTTCCCATTACATGAATTTCAATATAAATAACAAAGAAAATGACTGTGTTAGAAATAAAAAAAAAATGACGGGCGGGAATCGGTCCTGCGACCCAACGATTATGGGGCTTGAACGCTAACCACTCGGCTGCCGGCCCTCCCTGGAAAAAATGGTCACGCACAGGTATCTATTTGACGACCGAAATTATCTTGCGATTTTCTCAAAAACTCTTGAGAAGTACGCGCTACTGGTTACACATTTTGTTGTCCTAATGGAGTACTACGAGTGTACGAAGTTTGCAGTAAATCCACCTTCCAAACGTCGTGGCCTCCTCTTGTTAGAACTACTTAAACCTAACTAACCTAAGGACATCACACACATCCATGCCCGAGACAGAATTCGAATATGCGACTAGCAGCAGCGCGATTCCGGACTGAAGCGCCTAGAACCGCTCGGTCACAGCGGCCGTCTCTCCGAAAACCCCCTTGACTGAAGTGTGAGACAGTGTCCCCCAGGACAGTTACGTAGCCAGCATGAATAACAGGAGCTAAATGTGCATTGGCACCCGAGGGCGGCATATTCCTTACTAAGAATCCGAGATCGACCTTTATTTTGGGAATCTGACATGTGTCAAACACGATCGTTACTTATGTCTGTTGTCCTGCTTTCCCACGTGGTGAAATCTGCACCATTTTTCCTTATAAATATACCACTGCACCTGTGTTACTTATGTAGTGTGTTACTTATGTCATCCGTCATTGCCTGCGATTATGCCTGTCCAACACTGCCGCTGTCCCTTAGCAGTTGTCAGGAAATGTAAAACATTTCATACATTCGTGGAGGAATCATCAGAAAACAAAATGCGTCCTGCCAGACCGATGGTTTGTCTTCTGTTCCAGTGGCACAGGCGAATTATATTATTATTAATGCAGCGAAGTCATGAATTCGCAAGATAACTGTAGGTATGTTGCTTGTAAAAGAGAAAGTCTTTGAATACTGCTTTTCCTGCAGAACTCATTAAAAGCACACTGGACTCGCATTCGGGAGAACGACGGTTCAATCTCGCGTCCGGCCATCCTGATTTAGGTTTTCCGGGATTTCCCTAAATCACTCCAGGCAAATGCCGGGATGGTTCCTTTGAAAGGGCACGGCCGAATTCCTTCCCAGTTCTTCCGTAATCCAATGAGACCGATGACCTAGCTGTTTGGTCTCTTCCCCCACACAACCCAACTCATTAAATTCACTCTTATTAAATTAAGTTCAAAAGATTTCAGTTGATCTCATGACAAAAACATTTAAAGCGGATTCGTTGACGGTAAAGTCCAAGAAAACACTGTTGTGCATTCCGCCAAGAAACATACCAACAATTATATACATATAAGACAAATACACCTCCATCATCTTTGCCCAGGGACCTTGATAGTCACCTCTGTGTCATCACTAAAGAGGAGGACCACTGCAAAGAGGGTCGAAACGTCGGGATTTTAGTTGTTTTATTGTTCATAATGACGCTGCCTAGCACATAAAATGCTTTTATTCAAATTGACACTGACCGTGCAAATCTATGATCTTACATTAATCTTTTAAACTGTTAGTTTCCCTTTCATATAGCCAAATGGATAAACGATAATCATAGTGTTAGCATTGGAAAGTGCCGAGAAATTAGACTGATTGCACTACTGTAAGGAGTGTTCAAATGAAAAGGTACGAAATGTCTTAGTAACCAGACTCGTTGAAATTTGCATATTTGAAATTTCCATTGGTTGCTGCGGGACAACACGTGGTTGTACGAATGCGTCGTCATCCCACCTAAAAAATTCGAAGCCATGCCCTCAGAAGGCGAGGTGATGCTCACATTCATTTTCGACGTCAGAGGCCCGATCCTCACTGAATTCCTCGATCACAGAAAAACCATTAACAGTGACGCGTGCTGTGAGACACCCCGTAGCCTACGTAGGTCCATCGAGAGCGAAAGGACTGGGCTGCTCACGGAGGGAGTGATTCTGCTCCCCGATACCGCGCCTCAAGACTTCTCCAATGTCACACAGAATGTAATGACCAAGTTTAAGTGGGAGCAGCTTGAGCATTTGCCTTAAAGCCAGAACGCGTCGCCCCGCGACTTCTGTGTGTTTGGTCTGCAAAAAGAGGTGTCGAAGTCTAGCGCTTCAACTCGTAGGACGAAGTTAAAGACTCTGTACAGGACTGGCTCCTGTCACAGAGACAGGTATTTGGGGTACAGGAAATCCTTTCCCTCGTGCAACAGTGGGATAGCTGTGCTCAGACCACTTGTGATTACCTTTGAATAACGACTTCATTTGTACCCACAGTGTTGTTTCGTACCTTCTCTTTTAACACCCCTATCACATGTACAATAGCTGTACAACAGGTCGTTCAGTTATTGTGCTCGATTTCACATACAAATGCGAAAAACCGAAAGTAATGTCTCCAATTCGAACAGTGAATAATGACAAGCTATGTTTATTACACTTCAATGCATCACTAAAATGTTGATTTCAAACATTAGCGTGGCATTGATAGGGGCATTCTATATGTGGCTATGGTCTGTTCAGATGTGTGTGAATTCTTATGGGACTTGACTCTAAGGTCATCAGTGCCTAAGCTTTCACACTACTTAACCTAAATTATCCTAAGGACAAACACACACACCCATGCCCGAGGGAGGACTCGAACCTCCGCTGGGACCAGCCGCACAGTTCACGACTGCAGCGCCTCAGACCGCTCGGCTAATCCCGCGCGGCGCTATGGTCTAAAGGTGCGATCCAACAGAAAAGCAGTCGCCTTACCGTGGACTCCTTTTGTAGAGCAGAGACTTCTCTTTAGCCTACCACAGGGAATGCTGTAGGATCGGCTGCTACCCTGTCTTTTTGACAAAGAGAGAGTGTCGTAACAATATACATTTTATCTTTTTGTCAGTAGACTCAGACTGTACGCTAATTTACTAAGCATGTGATACATCACAAACGTCGATCTCATTAACATTCGGAAACCTTATGAAATTAATCGTCCGTTAAACCACATCAAACAAATTTGCCCCTGCAGGCCGATATCACCGTAGACTTACGTATCCAAGGCACTGTTGTCTCGTGGGGGCCGAGTAATTTTGCGAACCTTGATTTGAATATTCCTACTAATTTACAATATAGTGTACAGCCACGACGGCTGCTCGAATTATTTTGGATTCCAGACCACAGCTTCTTCGTGTCGGAGGGCCACCAGTCTGTCCCCCCCCTCCCCCCATTTCGACGTGTTGCAATCACTCAGGGGAACCCAACTTCGGAACCTTAAGACCAGGCCATGCAGGCCAGAACAAAACGTAACTGTCACTCTATTTTGGCTCTCTCTAGGCTCCGAAATAGGAGCCCATAGGCAAACTAACTAGAGTGCCGGCGGACGTTACTGGGCTGCGGCCAGGTCTGTGCTATTCCTATGTGTGTCGTTTCCGATATTCTGGTTGTAACAAGGTCCCTCGCATTTCCATGTTGAGACGTGGCAGCTTTAATTTTGGCGGTCATGCCACTCGATTGCCACCACTAACTAGTTACACAGCCGATATCGATCCTGGTCATATGCAAGGGCTAGGATCTTTGGTCGAGGAGTGAGTTGTTGGGCTGGGCCGGCCGTGGTACCGGCAGTTAGCTTGAGGGCACGTGGCTGCCAACTTGCTGGTTTTTTGGGACTCCCGGTGTCCGATATGGCCGGCCGTGGTGACCAAGCGGTTCTAGGCGCTTCAGTCTGGAACCGCGCGGTCGCTACGGTCGCAGGTTCGAATCCTGCCTCGGGCATGGATGTGTGTGATGTCCTTAGGTTAGTTACGTTTAAGTAGTTCTAAGTTCTATGGGACTGATGACCACAGATGTTAAGTGCCATAGTGCTCAGAGCCATTTGAACCATTTGTCCTATACGGGCCTCGAGAAGCCGGGAGTGGTTAAATCGGTCGGAGGTAAGGTTTGCCGGCTCGATTAAAGATTGAGAGCGCCTAGTTACGGGAAGAGCAGCAGACGCCCCGTGCAACCTCGTCTGCAAGTTCCGGGCAAAGTCTGCAAGTTTAAATTTTACGGCACCTAGAAGATCACCTGTACGGACTGGAGGCAATAACACACCTGCTTTGAATCCTGTAAGTCATGACTCCTTCACACTTGAGTGGAGTGTTGTTTTCTATTGGTACTTGTTGTCGTAAGGTTATGTCTCTGTTAATGTGGTATTAGACCTGTCATATTAACGCGCCTCCAAGTGATTGTGTGGTTGGTCATCGGTCAGTGTAACATAATAATTTGTTGTTCGAGGCCACATTCGCGAAAAGTGTACGAGAGTTCTCTGTTATAAACTGAGTTGATGAAACTGAAAATGCCACATAGGCTGTGTCGAAGACAAGGCCCTTTTTACACATGAGAGTGCCCTAGTAATTGGGTTTTCAGGCGTTGATACTTCAATTTGTTATTTTTCAAGTAACTTTAAGAACTGATAAGCTTGTAACTTGTTTCGGTATATGTTAATACTGCCTACATTCTAGACTTTCACGTTTGTAGCCTCTGACGGGTGTTGGCAGCACAGTGGGCCAGAAGCAGAAACCTGTTTTCTTTCTGCTGCGGTGACACTTCCATCGTCGCACGACGAAACATTTCGTATATCAAGACATTTCCGTACGTCTTTCTTGCATATACAGCACGAGATTTGTTCCTGGTGGCCAAAACTAGAAGTACACTCGCGTCCGCAATTAAAGCAACAAACGTAAATTTTGCAAGGTTGCGTTTATTTCGGCACTAAACAGTATATACTGGTGATATGAAAGAAGAAACAATGTAAAGAACACATAACGTAAACAACTCCAACATGCATAGAGGTAGACAATCACGTTCTTCGTTTTCTCCAACTTCTCAGATTTGCACACACATTCTGACAACTGATTAATGTGCCAATATGGGGTGTGACCACCTTTGGCAGCAATATAGGCCTGACAACGACGGGGCATGCTGTAAACTACGTCATCAGTCTCACGTTCAGCCACTAACGTTCATTTATCCTGCAGAGCTGCTCGAAAATCTTGGAGAGTGGTTGGGGGATGCTGATGTGTTGCAATGTGTCTCCCTAGCGCATCCCGGACATGCTCTATGGGATTCAAATCGGGAGAGCGAGTAGGTCAAACCATGCTTGCAATATCTTCCGTTTCCAAGGAAACATCAACCACCTATGCTCTACGGGGTCGAGCATTATCGTCGATCAGAACCATATCTGGCCCCACAGCTCCTCGCAACAACCGCACATGAGGTCCCAAGATCTCGTCACCATAGCTGACACCAGCTACACCTTGCCGTTTCACCCATACAATTTCACGAAGAAGTGTTCCACTGGTGAACGTAATCCTTGTCCACATCATTATTGATCCTCCTCCACATCGGTCTGTTTGCACGATGTTCACTCCAAACGCGAATCCGAAGGGAATCAATCTGCAGGCAAAATCGGGACTACTCTGTGGGGAGAACGTAGGGCCAATGTACGACCATCCAGATGGCAGGTTGACGGTTGCGCTCTTCAGTGAAGACGCGTCAGAGGTACACATACAGCAGGTAGCAGGTCTTTGACAGCAAACAATACTCGCCGAAGCCTTCTGTACACCGTTTTCTCGACACAACACGTCCAGTGGATGCTGCGAGGTCAGATACCACTTGCCGCGCAGTACTAAGGCGGTACCGTCGTGCTCTTACAGCCATAAACCGTCCTCTATTTCTGACGTCTCACGTGGTCGACCCTACCCTGGTCTTTGGGATAGTTTCGTTCTCTATAAAGTGACGCCACGTCTGCGAAACAGAGCGATTTACATTAAGCCTTCAGGCCACATCAGTTTGCGACTGTCCTGCTACCAATCTTCCTACGGCCCCCCACCGCAGACAGTCTGGTAGGTGTCTTGTCTGTGCCACACGGCGCCGTCTGTCGCTGTGTACGTTGCGACAGTGGATGTGGGACTACGAGGCAAACGCTGCTCCGTTCGAGAGGTGCACTGACGCGGTTGCCCGTTGGCCGGAATGCCATCTTCCGTTCAGAACACAATCGTACGGGCATCTGTTGACAGTTTGTATGATTATATCGTGAATTATGCACAGGACGGGGAAGTAGAGGTCTGTTGCTTTGATTTTGGACACCAGTGTATCTTTTCCAGTGTAAATTGGTTCCCCATTAGCGCATTAGAATACGTCACGTTTCACTGCCATACCATAATTACAGATCCGACTGGAAATTTGCAAGAAGCTTCTGTTCAGTTACACTACTGGCCATTAAAATTGCTACACCACGAAGATGACGTGCTACAGACGCGAAACTTAACCAACAGGAAGATGTTGCTGTGATATGCAAATGATTAGCTTTTCAGAGCATTCACACAAGGTTGGCGCCGGTGGCGACACCTACAACGTGCTGACACGAGGAAAGTTTCCAACCGATTTTTCATACACAAACAGCAGTTGAGCGGCGTTGCCTGGTGAAACGTTGTTGTGATGCCTCGTGTAAGGAGCAGAAATGCGTACCATCACGTTTCCGTCTTTGATAAAGGTCGGATTGTCGTATCGCGACATTGCTGCTCTCTTTTGTCGAGACCCAATGGCTGTCAGCAGAATACGGAATCCGTGGGCTCAGGAGGTTAATACGGAACGACGTGCTGGATCCCAACGTCCTCGTATCACTAGCAGTAGAGGTGACAGGCATCTCATGCGCATGGCTGAAACGGATGGTGCAGCCACGTCTCGATCCCTGAGTCAACAGATAGGGACGTTTGAAAGACAACAACCATCTGCACGAGCAGTTCGACGACGTTTGCAGCAGCATTGGACTATCTGCTCGGAGACCATGTCTGCGGTTACCCTTTACGCTGCATCACATACAGGAGCGCCTGCGATGGTGTACTCATCGACGAACCTGGGGGCACGAATGGCAAAACGTCATTTTTTCGGATGAATCCAGGTTCTGTTTACAGCATCATGATGGTCGTATCCGTGTATGGCGACATCGCGGTGAACGCACATTGGAAGCGTGTATTCGTCATACTGGCGTATCACCCGGCGCAGTGGTATGGGATGCCATTGGTTACACGTCTCTGTCACTTCTTGTTCGCATTGACGGCACTTTGAACAGTGGACGTTACATTTTAGATGTGTTACGACCCGTGGCTCTACCCTTCATTCGATCCCTGCGAAACCCTACATTTCAGCAGGATAATGCACGACCGAATGTTGCAGGTCCTGTATGGGCCTTTCTGGATACAGAAAACGTTCGGCTGCTGCCCTGGCCAGCACATTCTCCAGATCTCTCACCAATTGAAAATTTCTGTTCAATGGTGACCTAGCAACTGGCTCGTCTCAATACGCCATTTACTACTCTTGATGAGCTGTGGTATCGTGTTGAAGCTTCATGGGCAGCTGTACCTGTACACGTCATCCAAGCTCTGTTTGACTCAATGTCCAGGCGTATAAAGGCCGTTATTACGGCCAAGGGTGGTTGTTCCGGGTACTGATTTCTCATCAAATATGCACCCAAATTGCGTGAAAATGCAATCACACGTCAGTTCTAGTATATTTGTGCAATGAATACCCGTTTATCATCTGCATTTCTTTTTGGTGTAGCAATTTTAATGGCCAGTAGTGTATAACTACCTGGTACGTCCGTAGCAGTTAAATGGTTGAGGCGTGGAGTTACCTACCGCACACTGTGTTAGGGGCCGGCCTCTGCCAGTGTCACGACGCGGCTGTCCGCCTTGCCTGTGCCACGGCGGGATTCGCCACGCCACTACGAGCCACTGACGGGACGATGCGATGCGGGCCGAGGCAAGGTAAGATGAGGCCGCCACTGGGGGCGGGAAAAAGGTCGGCGGCGCTAATATCGGGACGATCGATGGCGGTCGCGGGGGGCGTGGGCGGCGGCGGCGGCGGCGGCGTGCCCTCCTGTGTCCGTCCCGGCCCGACAGCTCCTAATGGAGAGCGGGCGCGCTGCCCAGGGCACCACGGCCACAGCCAGACCGCAACCTGTAATTTGGAAGCGCGCGCCCTGCCGGCCTCGCACGGATAATTAAACCGAATTCCGTTAAAAACTCGGCTGTCAGCCGGGCCGTACCTGTCGGGGGCGCGTCGTCCCGAGCTGTGCCCGCCGATTGTCTCTGTCCCTCCTCCTTTCTGGAATCTCTGGAGTCTGTTCCTTAATTGCCTCTAACACGTGCGGGCCTCGCGTGTTGCGGTGTACCTGCACAGTTGTACCCGCACAGATTTACGTGCATACTTGGATGCTCGAACACATCGTGCGACATACTGTCACCTCTCCATTTTACAGGGTGATCAGAAATTCCCGTTAAGCGCACTTGTAGGACATGCAGAGGGGAGTGATTAGCTAATATTTTCAATAGGACCACATGGCCAGAAACGCACCGTTTCCATTCTACGACCGTTTCAGTTCAGATGTGTAACGTGTCCATTTCTGTTGATAGAATTGGAAGGAAAATCAGCATTGGCCGTATTTTGTTGTTTTATTGTCAGAAAAATCGATTTTCGGTCAGTTAGTGACCATCCTAAGTGCTGTAACATACAATTAAAGTTGGTAGGCACTGGTATCAAGCTATAACCACAAGCTTTGACCGATCACATAAACTTTACGTGATCGGTCTAAGCTTGTGGTTATAGCTTGATACCAGTGCCTACCAACTTTAATTGTATATTACAGCACTTAGGATGGTCACTAACTGACCGAAAATCGATTTTGCTGACAATAAAACAACAAAATACGGCCAATGCTGATTTTACTTCCAATTCTATCAACTATTTGGTCGTGGTCCACACAACACGCCATGGAGTCGCCAATCACTTCTGTTGAGTCTCTGAAAAGTCTCAGTTGCTTGTGCTGGTATTAAATTGAATAAACGTGATGACGTATATAACGTCAGATGGTCACCTGAAGTCACTTAACGTCTGCCTTACTGCGAGACATATTCAATGTCTGCGCCTGTCCGATACACGAACATGGTTTGGTAAACGTTTTCGGAATACACAGACATGCTCTTTGTATACGGAGATGCTCGAGGTAACGGACGGGCTGCTAGCCGGCTGTATTTCCAATGTTTTCCGCAGTTTAGCACGCCATCGCACAAATTTTTTGGCCAAGTTATGAAGCTGGTCCGATAAACAGGTACCTTCACCGCTACGAGGCAGGACTGTGTTGCTCTGCGGTAACGCCGCACCCTCGAATTTGAAGAAGATGCATTGCATCGCGTTGAAGAGAATCGGCGCCATTTAAAATGGATTAGCACTGGTTACTGTGTATCCAGTATGTCTAAACAGATCTGCTATTGTTTGCCGTGTTTATGTGATGTAACAAACATCTGTGAGCAGTATGTATATTGACATAGCATTTTGGAAAAGGTGCTTTATGTTTTTAAATATTTTAGAGGCGACAAAGGTTTGTAATGCGCTAAGTTTTATCGACTTGACTGTTTGTGCTTGAGATTCAGCCTAAATAGAACATCTTTTACAACGAAAAGATGTTAAAGACCTGAAGATAACAGCACTGCCAGTCAAACCGGTCATCTTAAATAAATAAATAAATTATGGTTTTTAACAACTGTACTAATGATGGCATCACACTTACGCCCCAGTAATTTCTACGTGTGCAGAGGTTTACGTAGAATCTGTCAATGTGTTTTTCTCGAGTTCGTATTACTAGCATCTCATGTCTGCATTCCATGTAGTGTTAACGCTCTCTCTTTGGAGGGAGTGTGTTAACACCACATGGAATGCAGACATGAGTTGTTAATAATACTAACACAAGGAAAGCATATGTTAACTCGCCGGCCGGAGGGGCCCAGCGGTTCTAGGCGCTGCAGTCTGGAACCGCGCGACCGCTACGGTGGCAGGTTCGAATCCTGTCTCGGGCATGGATGTATGTGATGTCCTTAGGTTACTTAGGTTTAACTACTTCTAAGTTCTAGGGGACTGATGACCTCAGAAGTTAAGTCCCATAGTGCTCAGAGCCATTTGAACCATTTTTTTATGTTAACTGACTTTGCGACTTCGTGGAAAATAAACGCCCCCAGGCATGTCTGCGCACTCCTTGGCCAGTGGTTGTTAATGTCAGCTGTTAAAGCATCGGATAATTTTGCGAAACATGCTGTAGCTACTTTCTGTGACCTAATAGCGTAGACAGAATGAGGAACTGCCTGATCACTCTTCATTTCGCAGGCCTATGAAGGAGGCAAGTGCGTGACTACAATCCAGCAATCCAGTTTTCTCACACATCCTGCACCACCAACTTTCAGCCCTGTCACAGGCACAGAACACAATTTATCCCTTGCAATTAGTACTGTTCTACTGCACTTCCTTATGGTAAACACATTTAATATTTTTTCTTGAACCACATTTACCAATAAACATCCATTTTATGCTGTCCAACATTATTTTTAATAATCTGCAATTTTTTCAGCCCCGGGAGAACTACACTGGTGTCCAAAATTAAAGCAACAAATGGAATTTTTGCAAGGTTGCGTTTGTTTTGTCATAAAACAGTTTTGACAAGTAGTGGTAAAGTGGAAACAATGTAAGAAATACAGAACGTAAACAACAACACATGTAACGGTAGACCAAAATGTACTTCGTTTTCTCCAACTTAACGGATTTGCACACACATTCCAACAACTGATTAATGTACTCAGTATGGGGTGTGACCACCTCTGCCAGCAACACAAGCATGACTACGACGGGACATGCAGTGAATGGTGTCATCAATTTCATGTTGAGGCGATAACGGTTATTCTTCCTGCACAGCTGCTCGCAATTCTCTGGCAGTGCTTGGTGGATGCAGAAGGGATGCAACCCGTCTGCACAGTGCATGCTAGACATGACCTATGGCATTCATATCGGAAGAGCGTGCAGGCCACGCCACACGTGCAGTATCTTCAGTTTGCAAGAAAACATCAACCACCTGTGCTCCGAGGTCGCGCATTATTGTCCATCCATACAAAGTCAAGGCTCATAACACCTTGCAACTACATCAAGGCCCCAAGATCTCGTCACGATATCTGACAGCAGTTAAAAACGTTGCCGATTCACCAGCACAATTTCATGAAGAGCTGTTCGAGTGGTCAGCATAATTCCTGCGCACATTTTTAGGGACCCTCCTCGATGTCGGTCTCCACAATTTTTTAGCCCAGAAATCGTATTCCACGTTCCCTCCAGATGCGAAACTGTCGAGAAACACTCTTGAGACCAACTCCTTGAGAAGAATATTACACCACCGTTCAACCGTCCAGGTGAAATGTTGACGAATCCGCTATAGCTGTTTCCTTCTGTGAACGCGTGTCAAACGACACATACAGCAAGTCTCCGACAGCAAAGGCCTCTCTGCCGAGGCCTTCTGCAGAGCGTTTGCCTCGATACAACACGTCCTGCGGATGCTGCGAAGTCATATGCCAGTTACCTTGCAGTGCTTACCTGGTACCGTTGTACCCTTACTGTCAAATAATGGTTTCTCTCTGTGATGTCACACGTGGTCGGCCCCGCACTGGTCTTTGGGATACGGATTCGGTCTCTATAAACTGTCGCCACACCCGAGAAACAACAGACCGATTCACTTCAAGCTATCGGGCCAGATTAGTTTGTGACTGTACTGTTTCTGTTCTTCCGACGCCTCTCGACTGCAGAGTCTGGTAAGCGTCTTTTCTGTGCCATACTGCACCATCGGTGATTGCACACAGCGATTGTGGATTTGGGACTGGCCGACATATACTGATGGTTGCCCTGATGTCATTGCTGGCGTGGTTGAATTAGACACAGGAAGGGGAAATAACGATTTGTCGCTTTAATTTTGGACACCGGTGTATTAGTCCAAGAGAAAAAAAGAAACAGGAACTTCTTTTGTAGGAAGTGCAATGTAGTTTAATTTTCTGCTTTGGAAACATTTTCGTTAGGTACCTCCTGTTTCGAGATATTCAAGAAAAACCTTAAAGTGTCCCCAACCCACTGAGTAGTATGAATCTTCCTGGCAGATTAAAACTGTGTGCCGGACCGAGACTCGAACTCGGGACCTTTGCCTTTCTTTCAGGAGTGCTAGTTCTGCAAGTTTCGCAGGAGAGCTTCTGTAAAGTTTGGAAGGTAGGAGACGAGGTACTGGCAGAAGTAAAGCTGTGAGGACGGGGCGTGAGTCGTGCTTGGGTAGCTCAGTTGGTAGAGCACTCGTCCGCGAAAGGCAAAGGTCCCGAGTTCGAGTCTCGGTCCCGCACACAGTTTTAATCTGCCAGGAAGTTTCATATCAGCGCACACACCGCTGCAGAGTCAAAATCCCATTCCCACTGAGCAGTATGTTTAGTATGTTGTTCAAATGGCTCTGAGCACTATGTGACTTAACATCTGAGGTCATCAGTCCCCTAGAACTTAGAACTACTTAAACCTAACTAATCTAGGGACATCACACACATCCATGCCCGAGGCAATTCGAACCTGCGACCGTAGCCGTCGCGCGGTTCCAGACTGAAGCGCCTAGAACCGTTCGGCCACACCGGGCGGCAGGTATGTTGTTCCTGACACTTCCACCTACTACTGTACAAAAATTTACGACTACACGAATTTTTTCACGCAGTCGACATTTTTTTATCTTCACTGACTGGGCTGTATCGTGTCCGGCACGACGGGCACTGCGGTAAGGATCGTCCCAACCGCACACGGATGCGCACACTGTAATGGCCTACTCAGCTGTGAAACGGTTGACTCTGTTTATTCTGTTCAGATCCAGCGATTTACTATTTTTCATATGCTTCATAACTTTAGAAATTCCTTACAAAGCTATCTTCCGTTTACATGAATGTTCGTCGTCTTCCGTCAAATGTAAAATTCCTCGTATGATTTCCTTTCATCTCTTCATGAGGAAGGCTTGGTAACGCCTTACCCAATCCTCCATGTATATTACAGTAATCCTAGCTCTATCTTTGTTTTGAATTCTCATCTTCAGTACCTTCTTCGCTCTGCTTGCTTCAGCACTACAAAATTTTCCTTCTGCGTCCTTTCTGAGTTTCTGCCTCGTCTCGTTTTCAGCTTTAATAAGGGCCCTTTGTGCTTTATTCCATCATGGATACCTCCTCTCTCCTTCCTATTTTTTTCTACTTCAGGGCTTCAAAGGGCGCCTCATGTATCATTGCTTTAACTCATTAATATATTGGGTGTCCCAGAAATTTTTCTCTAATTACAAATACACGCGTGGCAGAAAATATGACAAATAGATACAAATCTTTCATTTTGAAATCCAACTAACACATTCACGTTTTTGTGTACATACACAATCGGAGTGTGTCTGAACTGTCTGTGCACTGTGTCCAGGCCTGCCTGTTCTAGCAAGATCACAAGCGTACTCTGTTTCCTTCAATTTTCCATACCACATATTGATGCTCTTAACATTTGGTGGCTGTCTATGGTATCCCATCACTAATTTCCTCTCGACTGTTTTTAGCTGCTGTGTATCTTGATATCAAAGGACATAATGGCCTTTCTCCTGGTTTGAGTACATGTTGTTCGCAAATGATGTCTGATTCCGCAGTCGTTACGTCACTGAGCCCTGCAACAAACAAGTAACAGTGAGTATGTATGCACACAAAAACTTAAAAATGTCGCATGAAATTGAAGCTAAAAAGTATTTGTATGTGCGTAATAATTTGACTCACGAACGTTTGTAATCACGGAAAGGCTTTTGGGTCATCTGACATGTTCTCTAAAGTATCATCCTTGACATCTGGCGCCTAGGCTGCCAGTCTAAGTTGATAGAGGAAGCGTCTTGAATGCTTCTGCAAGTGTAACGGACTATACCAGACCTCCGACGACTTCTCACTTGCCAACATTTCGGCTGTTTCTACTTTCTATCTAAAGGAAATGTTGATTGTTGAAACCAGTAAATAATGGTCTGATCCACATTCGGACCCACGTTTTCTGTCGTTTTATCACATAGTCAGTTACTGATCTTTGTGGTGAACGTTTCTTTAATTTTTGACATTTTGTTGAATTCTTGTAGCGTCATAAACGAAATTTCAAGTATCTAACCAATTCTATACAAATTGGTGGAATCAGAGAAAGATGAAAAACAAAAACGTAGGGGCAACGTCGAGAAAGCAACCAATAATTGACCTGAGTGCTAAATTCGTGGAGAAATAAAGCGAATATAAATTTCTCAGCAAAAAGATACGGAATTTCTGAACCAATCCTAAGAAAATGTACGGGAGGAAATGTTCTGTACGTGCACGAGAATAAATGGTTCAAATGGCTCTGAGCACTATGGGACTTAACTTCTGAGGTCATCAGTCCCCTAGAACTTAGAACTAATTAAACCTAACTAACCTGAGGACATCACACACATCCATGCCCGAGGCAGGATTCGAACCTGCGATCGTAGAGGTCGCGCGATTCCAGACTGCAGGAGAATGTTTGGTAGGCATATTTTCAGCGAGGTTTAAGTCCAAGTCCGTTGTATTCTGTTGACATATCACCCATATCGAGTGACAGTCCTACTTACGTTTCTCCCACCGCCTGCCAACGCTGGAAGATAAACGTAAGCCTTCCGTTATAATCTAAGAGCGAATTTGATGAATTTACTCACTGATAATGATAAAAGAATATTTAGCTGACGACAGAGAAGTTTGGACTACTGTGTTTCAACTTTACAAAATCCCAGGGTATCAGCTACAAATTAAAAAAAAACAAAAGATGATTGTTGCAAAGCAGTCCATCTCTAACACTTCTGCAGGCGTGCTTCATAACGATTAGGCAACCTGATAGAGAGTCTCTAACTCGGCATTCATATTAACGTATCAAAGTTCTTAAACCTTTAACGGAGCTGAAGATGTAACATAAATTAGAAGAAGTTTTAAATCTCCGTAACACTAACCTGTTGTCCGGCCCTCCCGGAACAAATCTAGGAGACCTCCTCTGAATTGCTTCGACGTCTTTCTTCAGTCCGACCAGGTCCCAAATACTCGAGAGGTACTCAAAAATAGGTCTCACCAGCGTCCTGTAATATTCGCGGTCTCCTTTACAGGTGAACCAATGTTTCCTAAAATTCTCCCAATAAACCAAAGTCGACCACCCTTCGCCTTCCCTACCACGGTTCTCACATCCTCGTTCCACCTCATATCGCTTTCCAGTGTTACTCCCAGACATTTAAACGACTTAGCTGTCCCAAGCAGGGCACTAGTAATACTGTATCCAAACAGTACAGGCTTGATATTCTTACTCATCCGGACTAACTTACATTTTTCCACATTTAGGGCTAGCTGTCATTCATCAGACCAACTGAAAATTTTGTCTAAGTCGTCTCGTATCTCCCTACAGTCACTGAACTTCGACACCATTCCGTACACTACTGCATAATCATTAAACAAACCCAATTTTATGCCCACTCTGTCTAACAAATAATTTATACAGGGTGTTACAAAAAGGTACGGCCAAACTTTCAGGAAACATTCCTCACACACAAAGAAAGAAAATATGTTATGTGGACATGTGTGCGGAAACCCTTACTTTCCATGTTACAGCTCATTTTATTACTTCTCTTCAAATCACATTAATCATGGAATGGAAACACACAGCAACAGAACGTACCAGCGTGACTTCAAACATTTTGTTACAGGAAATGTTCAAAATGTCCTCTGTTAGCGACGATACGTGCATCCTCCCTCCGTCGCATGGAATCCCTGATGCGCTGATGCAGCCCTGGAGAATGGCGTATTGTATCACAGCCGTCCACAATACGAGCACGAAGAGTCTCTACATTTGGCACCGGTGTTGCGTAGACCAGAGCTTTCATATGCCCCCATAAATGAAAGTCAAGAGGATTGAGGTCAGGAGAGCGTGGAGACCATGGAATTGGTCCGCCTCTGCGAATCCATCGGTCACAGAATCTGTTGTTGAGAAGCGTACGAACACTTCGACTCAAATGTGCAGGAGCTCCATCGTGCATGAAGCACATGTTGTGTCGTACTTGTAAAGGCACATGTTCTAGCAGCACAGGTAGAGTATCCCGTATGAAATCATGATAACGTGCTCCATTGAGCGTAGGTGGAAGAACATGGGGCCCAATCAAGACATCACCAACAATGCCTGCCCAAACGTTCACAGAAAATCTGTGTTGATGACGTGATTGTACAATTGCGTGCGGATTCTCGTCAGCCCACACATGTTGATTGTGAAAATTTACAATTTGATCACGTTGGAATGAAGCCTCATCCGTAAAGAGAAAATTTGCACTGAAATGAGGATTGACACATTGTTGGATGAACCATTCGCAGAAGTATACCCGTGGAGGCCAATCATCTGCTGATACTCGTAGCGCCTGCACACGCTGTACATGGTACGGAAACAACTGTTTCTCCCGTAGCACTCTCCATACAGTGACGTGGTCAACGTTACCTTGTACAGCAGCAACTTCTCTGACGCTGATATTAGGGTTATTGTCAACTGCACGAAGAATTGCCTCGTCCATTGCAGGTGTCCTCGTCGTTCTAGGTCTTCCCCAGTCGCGAGTCATAGGTTGGAATGTTCCGTGGTCCCTAAGACGACGATTAATTGCTTCGAACGTCTTCCTGTCGGGACACCTTCGTTCTGGAAATCTGTCTCGATACAAACGTACCGCGCCACGGCTATTGCCCCGTGATAATCCATACATCAAATGGGCATCTGCCAACTCCGCATTTGTAAACATTGCACTGACTGCAAAACCACGTTCGTGATGAATACTAACCTGTTGATGCTACGTACTGATGTTCTTGATGCTAGTACTGTAGAGCAATGAGTCGCATGTCAACACAAGCACCGAAGTCAACATTACCTTCCTTCATTTGGGCCAACTGGCGGTGAATCGAGGAAGTACAGTACATACTGACGAAACTAAAATGAGCTCTAACATGGAAATTACATGTTTCCGGACACATGTCCACATAACACCTTTTCTTTATTCGTGTGTGAGGAATGTTTCCTGAAAGTTTGACCGTACCTTTTTGTAACACCCTGTATATTAAATTACGAACTGTAAGATTTTCCAAAATAAAATTGATAGTAGTGTTGAGTATGGCTGCCAAGAGCATAGTTGTGTCAACGAGCACAAAGCCACTGTTATCATGTTGTGTAACATCCTGGTCTTGAAAGTGAATACCATTGACAAAATGGTTAAAATGGCTCTGAGCACTATGGGACTTAACATCTGAGGTCATCAGTCCCCTAGAACTTAGAACTACTTAAACCTAACTAACCTAGGGACATCACACACATCCATGCCCGAGGCAGAATTCAAACCTGCGACCGTAGCGGTCGCGCGGTTCCAGACTGAAGCGCTTAGAACCGCTCGGCCACACAGGCCGCCTCTATTATTTAAAAAGACTTCCAGCCACTCACGTATCTGTGAACTGATTCCAAATGCTCGAGCGTCGTTAACGGCCTACAATGGGATACCGTGTCAAATGCTTTCCGGATATCTAGAAATATGGAATCCACCTGGTGCCCTTCATCCACTGTTAGCAGTATATCATGTGAGAATAGTGCAAGCAGAGTTTCGCACGAGCGACGCTTTCTAAAACCGCACTGATTGTGAACACGTCTCAAGAAAGTTCATTATATTCGAACTGAGAATATGTTAGGGATGTTGGTCTATAATATTTCTGGTCTGTTCTCTTACCCTTCTCATATACTGGAGCCACCTGCGCTTTTTCTAATCGCATGGGACTTTGTGCTGGGCGAGAGATTCACGATAAGTGCAAGCTAGATAAGGGGCCAATGGCGTAGAGTATTCCCTGTAAAATCGAACTTAAATTCCATGCGGACCTGGTGATTTGCTTGTTTTCAAATCTTTCAGTTGTTTCTCTACTCCATGGATGCTAGTTACTATGTCGTCCATACGAGAGTCTGTACGATGGTCAAATGTATGTTTGAACGATTCTCCCGTGTGAACGATTTCTTGAACTTGAAATTTAAAACTTCGGCTTTTGTTTTGCTTTCTTATATGTGACAACAGACTGAGTTGTAAGGACCGAATGGAAACCTTAGATCCTCTTAGTGATGTGACATACGACCAGAACTTTCTCGGGTTCTCTGCCAGATCTTTTGCTAAGGTGTGACGGTAGTATTTGTATGCTTCGCGCTTAGATAGTTTCACTTACTCACTAATCTCCTTTAACGTTCAGTTCCCTTTTGAACCTAGAATGCAACAGCTTCTACTTCCTCAACAAACGCCGAATTTCATTATTAAATCATGGAGGGACCTTCTCGTAGTTTATCTACTTATTGGCATGTAGCTCTCCAGACCGCGATTTACAATGTGCTTAAACTTTGCCCATAATTCCTCTACATCCATCTTACTGGAACTAAGTGATGCCAATTGACTGTCTAAGTCAGATGTTAATAATTGCGTATCTGCTCTATATAGCAGAAACACTCTCCTAGCCTCATTGTCGGATTTATTAACTTTAGTAACCACAGTTGCTATAATGTCATAATTATCGCTAATCCGCGTTTCTGTACTGACATTGTCGATAATATCCAACCCATTTGTAGCTACAAAGTTTAAGATACTTCCATTGCGTGTGGGCTGCTGAACTAGTTGGTCAAGACTATTTTCAGAAAATGTGTTCAAAAGTATTTTGCATGACTGTCTGTCTGTACCCCCTGCAATGAATCCACAGTCATCCCAGTCTGTACTCGTCAGGTTAATGTCTCCACCAATTGGTATTGCATGATCTGGGTATTTACGCACTATTTTCCGTACACTTTCTTTGAATGACTCTAGAACTGTCCCAGCAGACTCGGGTGGCTGGAAAAAATATCCAACAATTAACTTGGTTTCACCTACACCTGTTACACGCGACCAGATGACTTCACTGTCACACTCGATTTCTACCTCAATAGAGATAAACTTATTATCAACTGCAATGAACACTCGAGTATTGATTTAAGTGTCAGGAAGTCGTTTCTGAAACTATTTGTATGGAGTGTAGCCATGTTTGGAAGTGAAACATGGACGGTAAATAGTTGAAGAGAATAGAAGCTTTCGAAATGTGGTGCTACAGAAGAATGCTGAAGATTAGATGGGTAGATGACATAACTAATGAGGAGGTATTGAATAGAATTGGGGAGAAGAGGAGTTTGTGGCACAACATGACTAGAAGAAGGGATCGGTTGGTAGGACATGTTCTGAGGCATCAAGGGATCACCAATTTAGTACTGGAGGGCAGCGAGGAGGGTAAAAATCGTAGAGGGAGACCAAGAGATGAATACACTAAGCAGATTCATAAGGATGTAGGCTGCGGTAGGTACTGGGAGATGAAGCAGCTTGCACAGGTTAGAGTAGCATGGAGAGCTGCATCAAACCAGTCTCAGTACTGAAGACCACAACAACAACAACAACATGAACACTCCCCCCGCTATGGGTTCTAATCTGTCTTTCCGATGTACGTTCCACGACTCGCTAAATGTCTCAGAGCTTTCCACTTCGAATTTCAGTCAGCTCTCGGTTCCAAGAATAGTTTGAGCTCAAGAAGGACACTAAATTCGCGAACTTTATTATGAATGCTTCGACGGTATATTTATAAAATTGTGACAGCCAAAGTGTCTTTATTCCGAAATCCGTTCGACTCCCCTTGCTGCATGTCGACTGGTTAGCGTCCGCAGCTCGTGGTCGTGCGGTAGCGTTCTCGCTTCCCACGCCCGGGTTCCCGGGTTCGATTCCCGGGGGGGTCAGGGATTTTCTCTGCCTCGTGATGACTGGGTGTTGTGTGCTGTCCTTAGGTTAGTTACGTTTCAGTAGTTCTAAGTTCTAGGGGACTGATGACCATAGATGTTAAGTCCCATAGTGCTCAGAGCCATTTGAACCAATTTTTGACTGGTGAGTGTCCAGCAGAGCACCAACTGACCAGTCTGGCATGGGTGATCCTACCAGGAGCAGTGCTGCTGCCAGCGTAGCTTAGTGGAGCACAGCGATACACAAACCTCCCCGCCAGCATTAAGAATGTAGTCCATGGGAAGGATGTTCTAGTCAGATACTTAACTTTACCCAACACATCGAGGAAGGGTATGAAACAAACCAGAATATATGAGTTGTCTGTATCGATCTTACTATCAAAGAAGCCGCATACAACAACTAAGGAGTGACGCAGTTTATTCAGTGTCTGTTGCAGAACAGACTGTTTTGTCACTCTAAATGACTAAATGAGTCGGTGGAGAATGCAGAAAAGGGGCCTTCCCTAAGGGCAGCGTGCAGGTTTCTATATTATATAACATATACAGGGCATGCACCATGAACTATCTTATCCGTAAGCTGACAAACATCACACAGGGAGCGCAGCTAAGCGTCTTCTGTACATCCGCACTTGCTGTGTGTTTATCTCTGCTGCGGAGTACGGCCCATCGGTCGGGAGGAACTCTGCACATGCCAGTCAACTTGACGTGTCTCTTCGTGACACAGGCTGCACAGTCGCACGGTGCCGAAGACCAACACCAGCCAAAAAGATATTTCCACTCATTATATTAATACCTCCAGATGTAAGAAGACAGGTAGCAGAAGAAAGTGAAAAGACTAAACAAATAATATGTCCAAGGGATTCATTGCTCAGAACTCACATCTATGCCTCACGACTGAAATCCAGAAGGAGCTTCCGACTTACAACTGCGCCAATTCAAAGTTCAACAGGAACCTGCCCAACTGAGCTGTAGATAAGTCTCCTGAAAGACTATGGGCAGGAAAAGAGACGCTACAAAAAAAAAATGGCTCTCAGCACTATGGGACTTAACTTCTAAGGTCATCAGTCCCCTAGAACGTAGAACTAACCTAAAGACATCACATACATCCAGGCCCGAGGCAGGATTCGAACCTGCGACCGTAGCGGTCGCGCGGTTCCAGACTGTAGCGCCTAGAGACGCTACGGCCAGGATACCGTGTCCAATTCAAGAGTATGAGAACAATAGTGACAAGGTGCAACACTAATTTGAAGAAGTGATGATGATGAATATTATGAATGTGGGACAGGGCAGAACACCGAACACTTGGTTTGAAGTAACTTGAGTGACCCCGTGACATGGAAGATTGATTGCAGCGAATAAGCGTATCATTCCGGATGCTAAACATGGAACTTACAAAGTGTGAAGTTCTCTGTGACTAATATTCGATCGTAGTTTTTATTATATTGTATTTTAGTGTTATTTGGACTCCAATAAATAAATAACCTAGTGGAAGAAGCAGAGATGTCTTCAGAAAACATGGAGGAGTGATATCGGTGAGTTTATATGAAGCCTACGAACTTAATCAATAAATATCTGCACACTGGTACTTTTAACTAACGACGTTGGTTTCCGTTTTATCGTAGTTTACAGGACACGAAGTGTAACCAAGAGAACTGTTTTAAAGGCGCACGTAAGAAACGACAGTTGTTTGCAACGAGCGTGGCAGGTTACGATTAGAATCAGCATAGCTGCCCTTTGTTTAAAAATAAAATAGTGCAACATGTGTCGAGGAAACAAAGGGGCTGAATAACTTTTTCCCCCAAAATATGTTCCAATTATAGGAGATTGAACTGAAACGGGAGCAAACACGCGGTCGCACCTGTTTTACCCAAACTGTGGGTAAGTGGGCGAAAGTCCGTGAACTGCCGAAAAGCTGAGTGATTTATCTGCCAGAAGAGAGCGATCCCGCGGCCCCGCTAACTAGTTCCCAGGCGTAATTAGGCCCTCGCGAAACGCCGGCGGTGCCCTTTCGCGCACCAGCCGCCGAGTGACCGCCCGGCGTTTAGATGGTATTTAGATAAAACCGCAATTATAACCGCGCAATTAAGTCAGCTGCGAGCCGGCGGCCAGCTCCCGCGGCCGCTCTTCCTTCCATAATTACGAAATTAATAACCACTCGCGATCGCAGGGGTTAGGTTTTCACTCGAATTGTTATGCATTAGATTCTGATCGGCGATCGCCTGTTGTGTACCTTGACCGGCCGATAAATTGCGAACACGGCAACCGCTCGTCCGTTCCGCAACTTAATTAGGAGGCCGTTCCTCGCGAGTAGCTTCCTGGATGACCCCACGGGCTGCTACAACATTCCGACCCCCCCCCCCCCCCCTCCTCATCCTCCTCCTCTCCTACCCCCTTTCCCAGCCTTGTATGTTGCCAGACCCAGATATTCAGCCACACCCCCAGCTGTGGTTACAACAACGTCTCGGTTAGCGCAGTGGCCAAATAGCCACCGCGTCTGATAGCCCATTTAGTACATCTTGTCTCATGCCTCTCGTAAACGGAGAAAAAAATGGTTCAAATGGCTCTGAGCACTATGGGACTTAGCTTCGGAGGTCATCAGTCCCCTAGAACTTAGAACTACTTAAACCTAACTAACCTAAGGATATCACACACATCCATGCCCGTGGCAGGATTCGAATCTGCGACCGTAGCGGTCGTGCGGTTCCAGACTGTAGCGACTAGAACCGCTCGGCCACTCCAGCCGGCGTTAACGGAGAAATCGAGGAATTACAGAGCAGAGACACACCGACAAGGCCAAAAGTGTTGTCGTGGTCAGGCAGCTATAAAGTCGCAATTACAGTAGAAATGTATATTACGCCAGTCATATGAAAAACTTAGCATTAAATATCAAGCAATGGTAAGAGCAATTTCTAACGTCAGAATACAGCTTCTCATATGATACATTTGTCCTGTATACACTGCTGGCCATAAAACATGCAATAACTTGAAGTTTACCTGCAGTGAATATCAAACTGTCTTGAAGAGTACAGTTTGCTTGGATATGCAAGTATTCAACATTCCAGTGCAATCACTCAAGGACTTGCAACGCAATCTACAATTCGTATATACGAAAAGACTACACATTGTGTTTCTCATTAAGAAATTGCCCTTGTATGTAGCCTATTTGTGATAAGATAATGATTGCGCCTCATGTGAGAAACATCACCAGACAATGTCCCAATTTTCCAGTGGCACAACTATGGTCTATCGAAGTATATTGTTTCGTTATTCCGCTGCTTGATAATGCGAATGTGGAATCGATGGACTGGGCACAGTCAACGCCATGCAGGATGTCAACGGTCCCACGTGGCTAGCGCCCGAGAGAGCAGACTCATTGTTCCATGAGCAGTGCACGGCCACATTATTTACTTTGAAGCACGAAATGAACTTGTTTGCCGCAAGACAAATATCCCACACTGACAGTGGGACGATCTCTCCGCGTGCATCTACATCTGTACTCTGTAAACCACCGTGAGGTGCGTGATAGAGGGTACGTCCCATTGCACCAGTTATTATGGGTTTCTCACGTTCCCTTCACGGTGTGTCTCCAGTTCCATTTTCGTATGGAGCACGGGAAGAATTCTGTGAAACCTTTGTGGTTGCAGCAGTTATTCTAATATCATCCTCTTGGTCCCTACTTGAGTGATACATTGCGGGTTGTAGTATATTACTGGATCTTCATTGGAAGTCGGTTTCTGAAACTTTGTTAGTAGACTTTCTCGGGAGATGTTTACGTCTATCTTCAAGAGTCTCCTAGTTCAGTTTCTTCAGTACCTCTGACTCTCTCTTTAAACAAACCTGTGACCTTTCGTGCTGCCCTTCCTGTACACGTTCAATATCCCCTGTTAGACCTCGGCCGATTACAACACGTACTCACTGATATTATGGTCATTTTTATATTTCTGAACTTTTAGAGCAAGTTGCCAATCTCTGCACCACGTTAAAGTCTTATCAATAACTGAATGAAAATTTATCCATTTTCTTTCAGATACTACTTCGTGATAGATAACCCCATTAGCTGCGAAAAGCCTGATTTTACTATTAATGTTGTCTTCAAGCTATACAAAATGAGAGAAAGGGTCCCAACACACTACCCTGTGGCTCACCCGAAGTTACTTCTACATCTGACGAAGGCTCTTCATCCAAGATAACATTCTGTGTCCTTCCTAGCAAAAGGTCCTCAATCGAGTCATAAATTTCACTTGATACACCGTATGATCGTACTTTTGACAATAAGCGTAGGTGTGATACTGAGTCAAATGCTTTTCGGAATCAAGAAATACTGCATCTACCTGGTTGCCATGATCCAAGGTTTTCAGTACGCCATGTGAGAAAAGTTCGAGGTGGGTTTCAATGTGGATGTTTTCGAAATCCTGGGTGTCTGGCATTGAGGAGGTCATCCTGTTCAAGATACTTCATTATGTTGGAGTTCAGAATGTGTTATAAGATTCTACAAGGATATTGGACGGTAGTTCCGTGGATCACTTCTACTGCCCTTCTTGTAGACGGATGTGACCTGTGATTTTCTCCAAGAACTGGGCACGATTTTTTGTTCGAGGAATCTACCATAGATTACAGTTAGAAGAGGGGCTAACTCAGCTGCAAATTTAGTATAGAATCTACGAGGCATTCCATCGGGGAATTTCATTCATCTTTTCAATGGTCCGAGGATTAAGTTGGTGCAGTTCTCCTTGGTTTCCCTTTGTAAAGGAACATTTGAAAACGGAATTAAAGATTTCAGCTTTTGCTTTGCTACCCTCAGTTTCAATTGTTTTCTCATTCGCTACCGACTGTACACTAACTCTGGTGCCACTAATAGCCTTTATATACAACCACAATCTCTTTGGGTTCTGATAAAGATCACTTGACAATATTCTGCTGTGGTACACATTGAAGGCATGACACATTGCTCTCTTGATAGCACAAGGCGTTTCATTCAACATCTCGCCACCTACAGCCCTATGCTTTGTTTTACACCTATTAAGCCGTAATGTATGTTACTTTAGAGGTTTCGTGACAGTGACTGTATACGATGGAGGTTCCCTCCCATTACGAACTGTTATACTGGGTACTTATCTATCCATTGCATGCTCAACTATTATTTTAAGCTTGAGAGTTCCTGTACATGCTCCTGCCCTCTGCTGAAAATTTCGAGTTCCTCGTTGAGGTAAGGCACTACAGATTTTTTATCTAATTTATTGAACATACATATGTTTCTGCTTGATTAGTTGTCCTTTGCACTGTGGTAATCGTTGTTGCCACGTCCTTGTCTTGCTCCCTGATACCAGCTTCGATGTAGACATCCTCAAAGAGGTCAGGTATATTTGTTGCCATTAGATTCAATCAACACATTTGCATCTTGAGTGGTGCTCCTAACTATGTGTACTAGGTAGTTTTCAGAGAAGGAATTTGGTAAAGTTTCACAGGAAGTCTTATCACGCACATCACTAACAAAACTGTATTTTTCTTAATTAATTATTGAATTATTAATGTCCTCATCGATGATTACAGTACGGCTGGGGAACTTACCTGCAAGTGAACTGAGGTTTCCTCTAAAGTTTTCAGTGACAACAAGAGATGAGTCTGGTGGGCGATAGAAGGATACAATTATCATTTTATACCCATCCCTGATGCTAAGTCTTGCCCAAATAGTCTCACATGCAGCTTCAATTTCTACCTCAGTGACTTTGAGTTCTTTGTCTATTGCGACAAATACACCAACTCCATTCCCATTTGTCTATCTTTTCGATATAAATTTTAAATTTTTCAAAAAATCTCACTTCTATCAATGTCAGGTTTCAACCAGCGCTTTGTACCTGGTATTATGTGAACTTTACTGCTTTTCGTGAGCGATTCAATGTCTGCCACTTTGTTGCGAATGCTTCGACAGTTTTTCATTAGGATTTTAATACTCTCACCTGTGGGAGGCATTTTGTAATATTTCTGGCTTACTCAGCCATCATATTAGGCTCCAAGAAGCTGTTCCCAGAGCAGTGGAGATGCAAAAAGTATATAGATGACGAAATGTGGTGTGAGGTACCTGTGATAGATGTTAGATTCGGTACCATTCCCGTGAGAAAGAGCGCCTGCATAATGCTACTGCTAAAAGTAAGTTTCAGCCTCAAGATACTGAACCTATGACCTGCGTGCTGTTTTCTGCGCTGGGGATATCAACCTGAAGACAGCAGGTTAGTGAAGTATAACAGTACCTTCGTATTCCACACACTGCAGTGGAAACAACTAGGCGCCTCACGTGTACTGCATGCACAGAACATATGTGCTCAGTAACACGTCATCTGCAGTAATGCAGAGGATGTAAAGGAGGATGATCGTTATTAACACCAACAATCAATTCATTCTTCCTTTCTTGCCGTAATTTCTATCGATCTTACGCTGATACTTCTGGGTTCGATATCTGGATTAGATGGAGAGTCGCCTAATCAAAAAGACGCTTGTGAGCATCCCACATACTGGCAGCTAATCGAGTACCAGCCTCTGATGTGTAGTGCACATCTGACCTATTTAGAGGGAACCTACAGTACTCAACCCTATGGCGCAAGTCCAGGAAGTCGCAGCTTAGCCTGTCACAGAACCTTTTAAGTCTCTGACCTATTCCTTCCACCGATTCAGAACCAAAGGGCCACGATCAGTTCTAGGGTCAATGCTGCAAATTGTGAGCTTTATTGAAGCTCCACGCGAAGGCTGGTCTTCCCAGCTTCTCCAACAGTCGCTGGAATGACCCAAGAATTACCTTGGAGCACAGACGACATGCATCATGTGTTACAATGTGCGCCACAATCTGCAGTTGGCTGCACCCTGTTCCCTCAATAGCTGCCAGAATAGCCTCTTCAATATGCTGAATGAGGCACCCAGGCATACACACTGAGTGCACCTGGTGTCCTTTCCTGTTCCTTTCTGCCATTTCCCCAAGAGGTACTATCTTTCGCCGTACGTTGGAAGTGCCGACGATTCATAGACCCCCAGCCTTTTGTGTTTACCGCCTGACAGCTGGCAAAACAGGTTTTCCCAAAAAGGGTGCAGTGAGTCCCACTGTCTCAGTTTCAGTGAGAGACAGCACATCAGACTTGTTGGTTAGGGGAATCGGTACACCCTGAGTCCCCGTCCACCCTGTACCACTAGCAATCAAGTGGACGGGTAATGACAGAACCTGTACTTTCTGCAGAGGAGGCGGGATCCACAGGAGAGGATAGTACTTAAGGTAGCTCTGGTACAGGAGTCACAGGTACACGACTCTCGGGATCTCTTCCAACACACTGGTTCGCAGCAGCTGCCAATCGTTTGACAGTAGGCAGTCGGCTGCTCTGATCTAGCGGTTCTAGGCGCTTCAGTTCGGAACAGCGCTGCTGCTACGGTCGCAGGTTCGAATCCTGCCTTTGGCATGGATGTGTGTGATGTCCTTAGATTAGTTAAGTCCCACAGTGTTTAGAGCCATTTGACCATTTTTGACAGTAGATCTCCAACTACTAACGAACGTTAACCAACTCATACCGTGTTTGAGAATAGCATTAACAGTGTGGCCTCATTGTGGCTTGTGCAATGTATTACAAGGCAGTGAACAAATAATAAGCCCGCTGATTATCTTTTAATCTGTTGAGTAAAAAGTTGGTGATTTAAAAATGTGAAGCAGATACACAAAAACGAGATTTCTATTCAGTCAACAGAAAAACCTATGGTATAGCGAGTCGTGTGAAGCTGTCGCCCAACTTTTGAATTACATACATTTCTTGTTTCAGAGTTCCTTATGGATTTTCCATACTTGTAGATTTCCCTGTACCAAATCTGATGAGTTTCGCAGGATTTCATGAAGTAAACACAACTCGGTTAAATTTTATATTGCAAAAAATTATTTTCCGATTTGCGAAAAAATTAAGAGCACATCTCTGAATAGTTTCCCAAGAGTTCTACAGAAAACCCAAATGACATTCT
The DNA here is from genome assembly GCF_023864345.2 of Schistocerca serialis cubense. Taxonomy (NCBI): domain Eukaryota; kingdom Metazoa; phylum Arthropoda; class Insecta; order Orthoptera; family Acrididae; genus Schistocerca; species Schistocerca serialis. The sequence continues at coordinate 72,303,672 of NC_064644.1, forward strand.
TTTGTGCAAATAATAGTTTATGGGAGCCAGATTTAGGACATAAAATAAATCATGTGGAGTTTGCACCCGACATCGAGAAATATACATTTCTTTCAGAGTTCTTGGTAAATATTCTACATTTCTAGAGCTCTCTGTAAGAAATCTGAATAGTTCTGCAGAATTATGGCGATTTTGTACATTTTATGTATTAAAAATGGGTTCCTCATTTAGCAGTTGTCTGCACAAAAATGGCATTAAATTCAGATCGTTGCCACATTTACCCATGAGCCTGCTTTGTACTGAGAACAGCTGCACAACAGAGAAAAACAGCTTCTGTTACGGAATGTATTTTGTGTCTGCAAAATAAACATTTCCATTGCCTCACTGTAAATGCCGATCACAAGCCCTATAGCCCTTTCCTCCCCAGGATCTAGCTCCAGCAATAGTGAAAAACTGTTAAATACTGTTCTTTCGGTTATCGAACCTGTAGTATGACCGGGAGTGATCCTTTCTGTCATTTGCCCCCTATTTTCTACTGTTCTAACCCGTACCCTTCCACCTATGTACGAATTTTGGAGATGTTTTCTGAAGTTATAATAAGGTCTCTATATTAAACGGCACTCTCTCGTGGTCCATCTCAAAGCTAGAACAACTTGCTGTCACTCTCTGACTCAGACCGAACTGTTTTGTTGACGAGTCTCTGAGCTCAGTTGCAGTATAGCTTTCACAATTCATCTGCAGGACTACCTTTTGGTGCCACATTCGTACACTCTGAATTAAATAATAGGCCAGGCAAACAGTTGATTGCCCAGATGATAAAAGAAGGTAAATAATAAACTCGTCCGATAAAAAATACTATATTGGTGAGGCTCTGCCTCTTCCAGTTAAGTATACCAACTTCGATGTAATCAGTATGTGCGTGACACGAGAAATCAATGAACTTTTACGGTAGCCACTGATTCGCATTAATCTTCTTCCCACCGCACTCTCTATGCTGAGGTGACAGGTCATGCGTACCTCCTCATACCACGTCACACCTCTTCTTTACCGGCTGAGTGCAACTACTCCACGTGGCATGGACTCGACCATTCGTTGGAAGTCCCCTGCAGAAATATTGAGCCATGTTGCCTCTATAATCGTCCATAATTGCGAAAGCGCTACTGGTACCATAAAAATTCCATCGTTGTTTGGGAGCATTAAGTCCATGAACGGCTGTAAATGGTCTGCAAGTATCCGAACATAACCATTTTCAGTCAATGCCCTGTTCAATTTGACCAGATGACCCATTCCATTCCATGTAAACGCAGCCCACACCATAATGGAACCTCCACCAGCATGCACAGTGCCTTGTTGATAACTTAGGTCCATGGCTTCAGTGAGGGATGGCGGGGGGGGGGGGGGGGGGCGGTTGCAGCACATTCGAACCCTACCATCAGCTCCTACTAACCGAGATCAGAACTTATCTGATCAGGCCACAGTTTTCCTGTCCAACCAACATATTCATGAAGAGGTGCGGCCACTACATCTACATCTACATCTACATTGATACTCCGCAAGCCACCCAACGGTGTGTGGCGGAGGGCACTTTACGTGCCACTGTCATTACCTCCCTTTCCTGTTCGCGTATGGTTCGCGGGAAGAACGACTGTCTGAAAGCCTCCGTGCGCGCTCTAATGTCTCTAATTTTACATTCGTGATCTCCTCGGGAGGTGTAAGTAGGGGGAAGCAATATATTCGATACCTCATCCAGAAACGCACCCTCTCGAAACCTGGCAAGCAAGCTACACCGCGATGCAGAGCGCCTCTCTTGCAGAGTCTGCCACTTGAGTTTATTAAACATCTCCGTAACGCTATCACGGTTACCAAATAACCCTGTGACGAAACGCGCCGCTCTTCTTTGGATCTTCTCTATCTCCTCCGTCAGACCGATCTGGTACGGATCCCACACTGATGAGCAATACTCAAGTATAGGTCGAACGAGTGTCTTGTAAGCCACCTCCTTTGTTGATGGACTACATTTTCCAAGCACTCTCCCAATGAATCTCAACCTGGTACCGACCTTACCAACAATTAATTTTATATGATCATTCCACTTCAAATCGTTCCGCACGCATATTCCCAGATATTTTACAGAAGTAACTGCTACCAGTGTTTGTTCCGCTATCATATAATCATACAATAAAGGATCCTTCTTTCTATGTATTCGCAATACATTACATTTGTCTATGTTGAGGGTCAGTTGCCACTCCCTGCACCAAGTGCCTATCCGCTGCAGATCTTCCTGCATTTCGCTACAATTTTCTAACGCTGCAACTTCTCTGTATACTACAGCATCATCCGCGAAAAGCCGCATGGAACTTCCGACACTATCTACTAGGTCATTTATATATATTGTGAAAAGCAATGGTCCCATAACACTCCCCTGTGGCACGCCAGAGGTTACTTTAACGTCTGTAGACGTCTCTCCATTGATAACAACATGCTGTGTTCTGTTTGCTAAAAACTCTTCAATCCAGCCACACAGCTGGTCTGATATTCCGTAGGCTCTTACTTTGTTTATCAGGCGACAGTGCGGAACTGTATCGAACGCCTTCCGGAAGTCAAGAAAAATAGCATCTACCTGGGAGCCTGTATCTAATATTTTCTGGGTCTCATGAACAAATAAAGCGAGTTGGGTCTCACACGATCGCTGTTTCCGGAATCCATGTTGATTCCTACATAGTAGATTCTGGGTTTCCAGAAATGACATGATACGCGAGCAAAAAACATGTTCTAAAATTCTACAAGAGATCGACGTCAGAGATAAAGGTCTATAGTTTTGTGCATCTGCTCGACGACCCTTCTTGAAGACTGGGACTATCTGTGCTCTTTTCCAATCATTTGGAACCCTCCGTTCCTCTAGAGTCTTGCGGTACACGGCTGTTAGAAGGGGGGCAAGTTCTTTCGCGTACTCTGTGTAGAATCGAATTGGTATCCCGTCAGGTCCAGTGGACTTTCCTCTATTGAGTGATTCCAGTTGCTTTTCTATTCCTTGGACACTTATTTCGATGTCAGCCATTTTTTCATTTGTACGAGGATTTAGAGAAGGAACTGCAGTGCGGTCTTCCTCTGTGAAACAGCTTTGGAAAAAGGCGTTTAGTATTTCAGCTTTACGCGTGTCATCCTCTGTTTCAATGCCATTATCATTACAGACTGTCTGGATCATCATCCCGTAGTGTCTGGATATGCTGTTTCGAGCCACTTACTGATTTAACGTAAGACCAGAACTTCCTAGGATTTTCTGTCAAGTCGGTACATAGAATTTTACTTTCGAATTCAATGAACGCTTCACGCATAGCCCTCCTTACGCTAACTTTGACATCGTTTAGCTTCTGTTTGTCTGAGAGGTTTTGGCTGCGTTTAAACTTGGAGTGGAGCTCTCTTTGCTTTGGCAGTAGTTTCCTAACTTTGTTGTTGTACCACGGTGGGTTTTTCCCGTCCCTCACAGTTTTACTCGGCACGTACCTGTCTAAAACGCGTTTTACGATTGCCTTGAACTTTTTCCATAAACACTCAACATTGTCAGTGTCGGAACAGAAATTTTCGTTTTGATCTGTTAGGTAGTCTGAAATCTGCCTTCTATTACTCTTGCCAAACAGATAAACCTTCCTCCCTTTTTTTATATTCCTATTAACTTCCATATTCAGGGATGCTGCAACGGCCTTATGATCACTGATTCCCTGTTCTGTACATACATAGTCGAAAAGTTCGGGTCTGTTTGTTATCAGTAGGTCCAAGATGTTATCTCCACGAGTCGGTTCTCTGTTTAATTGCTCGAGGTAATTTTCGGATAGTGCACTCAGTATAATGTCACTCGATGCTCTGTCCCTACCACCCGTCCTAAACATCTGAGTGTCCCAGTCTATATCTGGTAAATTGAAATCTCCACCTAAGACTATAACATGCTGAGAAAATTTATGTGAAATGTATTCCAAATTTTCTCTTAGTTGTTCTGCCACTAATGCTGCTGAGTCGGGAGGTCGGTAAAAGGAGCCAATTATCAACCTAGCTCGGTTGTTTAGTGTAACCTCCACCCATAATAATTCACAGGAACTATCCACTTCTACTTCACTACAGGATAAACTACTACTAACAGCGACGAACACTCCACCACCGGTTGCATGCAATCTATCCTTTCTAAACACCGTCTGTACCTTTGTAAAAATTTCGGCAGAATTTATCTCTGGCTTAAGCCAGCTTTCTGTACCTATAACGATTTCAGCTTCGGTGCTTTCTATCAGCGCTTGAAGTTCCGGTACTTTACCAACGCAGCTTCGACAGTTGACAATTACAATACCGATAGCTGCTTGGTCCCCGCATGTCCTGACTTTGCCCCGCACCCGTTGAGGCTGTTGCCCTTTCTGTACTTGCCCAAGGCCATCTAACCTAAAAAACCGCCCAGCCCACGCCACACAACCCCTGCTACCCGTGTAGCCGCTTGTTGCGTGTAGTGGACTCCTGACCTATCCAGCGGAACCCGAAACCCCACCACCCTATGGCGCAAGTCGAGGAATCTGCAGCCCACACGGTCGCAGAACCGTCTCAGCCTCTGATTCAGACCCTCCACTCGGCTCTGTACCAAAGGTCCGCAGTCAGTCCTGTCGACGATGCTGCAGATGGTGAGCTCTGCTTTCATCCCGCTAGCGAGACTGGCAGTCTTCACCAAATCAGATAGCCGCCGGAAGCCAGAGAGAATTTCCTCCGATCCATAGCGACACAAAACATTGGTGCCTACATGAGCGACCACCTGCAGATGGGTGCACCCTGTACCCTTCATGGCATCCGGAAGGACCCTTTCCACATCTGGAATGACTCCCCCCGGTATGCACACGGAGTGCACATTGGTTTTCTTCCCCTCTCTTGCTGCCATTTCCCTAAGGGGCCCCATTACGCGCCTGACGTTGGAGCTCCCAACTACCAGTAAGCCCACCCTCTGCAACTGCCCGGATCTTGCAGACTGAGGGGCAACCTCTGGAACAGGACAAGCAGCCATGTCAGGCCGAAGATCAGTATCAGCCTGAGACAGAGCCTGAAACCGGTTCGTCAGACAAACTGGAGAGGCTTTCCGTTCAGCCCTCCGGAATGTCTTTCGCCCCCTGCCACACCTTGAAACGACCTCCCACTCTACCACAGGTGAGGGATCAGCCTCAATGCGGGCAGTATCCCGGGCAACCACAGTCGTAGTCCGATCAGGGGATGCGTGGGACGAGCTGGCCGTCCCCGACAAACCCCCATCCGGACCCCCACAGTGATGCCCATTGGCAACAGCCTCAAGCTGTGTGACCGAAGCCAACACTGCCTGAAGCTGGGAGCGAAGGGATGCCAACTCAGCCTGCATCCGAACACAGCAGTTACAGTCTGTTATCTGCTGCTAAAGCCCATGAGCGCCACTGTCCTAACGGATAATTCGTTGTACGTCCCCCATTGATTTCTGCGGTTATCCCACGCAGTGCATATCGCTATCCCACGGTTTCTGTCACCTCAGTGTATGATTTCGCTGTGCCCACAGGACAGCATGAATCACAGACATTTAACTAAGGCTGTTAAAATATTCTGTCGCGTGGCACCTTACTTATCAAACGTCTTGAAGCTGAAATACTCCTTGGCACCACTGAAGAGAGGGTTCACTACTCCTGTCACGTTTACATAATCAGTCGTGACCATAAAGCCATTAGCATTTCTCTAAACAGTGCTGAGAATATCGTGCAGCAAGCTAGCAAAGTCGTTCTTACCATCACAATCACGAACAATGACGCAGTAGCGCGATGTAAGCTTTGTTCGTCATTATCTAATCACACCTAATGCTGTATACATTGTCACCATAAAAGTCAAACATTCCCTTACCATTCACATTCACTTCCTACGCAATTTTACATACTTCACTTGGCAGTACCAGTTAAACTAGCATTTCAGCTTATTACGCCATCGAAGTTCGACCACTACCTGCCACATGCCCAAACATGGTTCAGACCTTGGCACCATCTCTCTTGCCGGCCGGGGTGGCCGAGCGGTTTTAGGCGCTTTAGTATGGAAAAGCGTTACCGGTACGGTCGCAGGTTCGAATCCTGACTCGGGCATGGACGTGTGTAATGTTTTTTAGGTTAGTTAGGTTTAAGTAGTTCTAAGTTCTAGGGGACTGATGACCTCAGAAGTTAACTCCTATAGTGCTCAGAGCCATTTGAACCATTTTTGAACCATCTCCCTTGACCAAGGGACAGTTACTCATGTATGTCAATTGTTCCACGTATGTGACATTACATACGTCAGTTTTCTTATGTAACCTAGTCAAATTACTTATTTACACATTAGTAAAGCCCGTGACGAACGCGTTTCCTCACTCGGTCCCACTATTACGAGCATTTTACTATGTATATCTATTTTCTGAACAGTACAATTGCCGACGTTCTAGTTTACGTCATCTCCCACTTCAGGGACCTGGACGAGTGCATCCGTTTGTACCGAAGAAGTTCCCAACCATTAAAATTGTCATAATTTTTCTTTTCATCTGAAGTGTATCTGTATGCAAACAGGTAGATTCGAGACGCCATGGTGTAGCCTCCATGTGATCCAGGTAGAGTCTGCCTGGCTGTTTCTCCTCATACCTTCTGGAACAACAGCAAACAAGTGTATCTTGCACATTAAAACTGTGTGCCGCACCGAGATTAGAACTCAGAAGCTGTGCTTCTCTCGGGCAAGTGCTCTACCAACTGAGCTACCCAAGCATGACTCACGTTCCCTTCTCACAGCTTTACTTCTGCCAGTACCTCGTCTCCTACCTTCCAAACTTCACAGAAGCTCTTCTGCGAACCTCGCAGAACTAGCACTCCTGGAAGAAAGAATACTCCGGAGACATGGCTTAGCCAAAGCCTAGGTGATGTTTCCAGAATTAGATTTTCACTCTGCAGTGGAGTGTGTGCTGATATGAAACTTCCTGGTAGATTAAAGCAGTGTGCCGCACCGAGATTCGAACTCGGGACTTATCTTTCAGAAGTGCTAGTTCTTCAAGATTCGGAGATATGCTTCTGTGGAGTTTGGAAGGTAGGAGACGAGGTACTAGCAGGATTGAAGCTTCGAAGAGGGGTCGTGAGGCGTGCTTGGGTAGCTCAGTTGGTAGAACACTTGCCCGCGAAAACAGGTCCCAAATTCGAGTCTCGGTCCGGCACACAGTTTCAATCTGCCAGGAAATTTCATATCAGCGCACACTCCGCTGCAGAGTGAAAATCTCATTCTAGAAGTGTACATTGCTGTCCCATGAATTTTGCTGTGTCTCTACCTTTAAAAGTTACAAAGAAGTCAAACCATACGTCCGATTTCTATGCTGAATGCATCAATCGACTGGAAATTCTTCACTCCGTGTTTTTAAGCCTAGTACACAACAATTTATTTTTTAACTAATTTTACGTTGTTACATAATTTTACAGACTGTAATGAGCATTAACAGGGAAATGAAGTATAGGAGTTTAGACTTCTTGCACGTTAAGCCATGAGTGTTAAATAATACTATACACCACTCTGACCTACAAAGCGATTGCGTTACTATAGTGTAGTAGGATTTCCAGACGGACAATTCCGTCGAAATAGCGCGGCGTTTGCCAGAAGACGATTAGAGTGACGCTCACGGATACATTGCACTACTTCGAAGAATTCGACTGTTTTTAAGCACGAGATATTTCTAATTATAGACATCTATGTCATGCGAAAACAGAAAATAAACTAAAATTTATTTCCTGTATCGATCGACAGCCTCTAAATATTTTATAAATGAACATACGACCCGTTGCAGGGTGTATATTAATTTTATTTATTTAATTTGTGCGGTTAGCTAATTTCAGCTTAGCACATGTGCCTGGAAATGGCACTAAGTCGAAAGTAGGTAATTCCAGGAATTAAATTTAGAACATTAACATACAGCCTAGAACGCACCCTGTTTTCATTCGTATAAAATAAACTATGTCATTTATCATTTTTAGAGTGCGATCACTGACATACGTTAAGGAAAACAACGGCACTAGAATATTACCCTCTGGACACTCTTTCAGAATCTAACCAATTTCCTGTTAACACTGGAAGACACTTTCCATTTGTTGTTTTCTAGATGTTTCATGTAACAGTAATTATAGTAACAAATCGTATGAAATCATCTGCATTGACCTAAGGGTCTTTTTACACAAAAACCTTTTGAGAGTAACCTTCGTTGGCATCTGAATGCTAATTGGTACAGATGCACCGGTGCTACAGCACAGCTTGTGAAATGAAGCGGGAACATGTGGTCTACTTAAGTACGTGTATGTCTCGTTTTCTGAGGAGCATGAAAGCGATAACAAAGTGACAGGCTGGGCACCCTTTGGACTCTGAAGGGCTAATCTCACACCGCAAATTATAGGGATCTCCTGGCTGCGTGACGCGGGGCAGTTAACTTGCAGTGATTTTGTGATACACAGTTCAGGCAGTGTCTGCTAGGCAGACAGCTCTACTGTCGACGGTGGATGACACTTATCTCGGACGATAACGCTCGCCATCGAGAACGATTCCTGCATAATGATCGTCATCTTGCGCCGACATCACCGGCGTGGCCCCGTCCGGTAGGCTTACAAATGTCCCGCTGCAAGGTGTAATCACCGCCCTGGAGGAGCTATCCGAGACACGAAGGGCGTTCCGCGCGGTGCGATTAAATCGCATTTCGCCACCGTTAAGAGATATTTAGACGCACTTGCGAGTCCGTAATGGAGACGATGGAACGCTCCTTGGCACGGAGTCCTGCGGTTTATCCGCGCAGGACTTTTACAGCGTCCCTGCGCAGTGCAGGCTCCCAGACGCCGGTTCTGCCATCCACAGGGGAAGCAGACGGCAGCGTTTTTGTCAGAATTGCACATACGTGTCGGAAGTAGTGACCGACGATCCTTATTTGTGGAAAGATTACTGTTTCTTCACTTCGTCGATCACTTTTTACTGTAATCTGATTACCTATTTCAGGCAGTGTCACCCAACTTCAGATTCCATATTCCTAGAATTCCGGGTAACAGAAGAGATACTGAATTTAATTGATGAAAGGAGAAAATATAAAAATGCAGTAATTGAAGCAGGCAAAAAGGAATACAAACGTCTCAAAAATGAGATCGACAGGAAGTGCAAAATGGCTAAGCAGGGATGGCTAGAGGACAAATGTAAGGATGTAGAGGCTTATCTCGCTAGGGGTAAGATAGATAGTGCCTACAGGGAAATTAAAGAGACCTTTGGAGAAAAGAGAACCACTTGTATGAATATCAAGAGCTCAGATGGAAACCCAGTTCTAAGCAAAGAAGGGAACGCAGAAAGATGGAAGGAGTATATAGAGGTTCTATACAAGGGCGATGTACTTGAGGACAATATTATGGAAACGGAAGAGGATGTAGATGAAGATGAAATGGGAGGTATGATGCTGCGTGAAGAGCTAGAAAGAGCACTGGAAGACCTGAGTCGAAACAAAGCCCCGGGAGTAGACAACATTTCATTAGAACTAGTGACAGCCTTGGGAGAGCCAGTCCTGACAAAACTCCACCATCTGGTGAGCAAGATGTATTAGACAGGCGAAATACCCTCAGACATCAAGACGAATATAATAATTCCAATCCCAAAGAAAGCAGGTGTTGACAGATGTGGAAATTACCGAACTATCAGTTTAATAAGTCACGGCTGCAAAATACTAACGCGAATTCTTTACAAACGAAGGGAAAAACTGGTAGAAGCCGACCTCGGGGAGGATCAGTTTGGATTCTGTAGAAATACTGGAACACGTACTGACCCTATCACTTATCTTAGAAGATAGATTAAGGAAAAGCAAACCTACGTTTCAAGCATTTGTAGACTTAGTGAAAGCTTTTGACAATGTTGACTGGAATACTCTCTTTCAAATTCTGAAGGTGGCAGGGGTAAAATACAGGGAGCGAAAGGATATTTACAATTTGTACAGAAACCAGGTGGCATTTATAAGAGTCGAGGGGCATGAAAGGGAAGTAGTGGTTGGGAAGAGAGTGAGACGGGGCTGTAGCCTCTCCCCGATGTTATTCAATCTGTATATTGAGCAAGCACTAAGGGAAAAAAAAGAAAAATTCGGAGTAGGAATTAAAATCCATGGAGAAGAAATAAAATCTTTGAGGTTCACCGATGACATTGTAATTCTGTCAGAGACAGCAAAAGACTTGGAAGAGCAGTTGAACGGAATGGATAGTGTCTTGAAAGGAGGATATAAGATGAACATCAACAAAAGCAAAACGAGGATAATGTAATGTAGTCGAATTAAGTCGGGTGATGCTGAGGGAATTAGATTAGGAAATGAGACACTTAAAGTAGTAAAGGAGTTTTGCTATTTGGGGAGCAAAATAACTGATGATGGTCGAAGTGGACAGGATATAAATTGCAGACTGTCAATGGCAAGGAAAGCGTTTCTGAAAGAGAAATTTATTAACATCGAGTATAGATTTGAGTGGCAGGAAGTCGTTTCTGAAAGTAATTGTATGGAGTGTAGCCATGTATGGAAGAGAAACATGGAGGATAAATATTTTAGACAAGAAGAAAATAGAAGCTTTCGAAATGTGGTGCTACAGAAGAAAGCTGAAGATTAGATGAGTAGATTACATAACTAATGAGGAGGTACTGAATAGGATTAGGGAGACGTTAGTGGCACAACTTGACTAGAAGAAGGGAGCGGTTGGTAGGACATGTTCTGAGATATCACGGGATCACCAATTTAGTACTGGAGGGCAGCGTGGAGGGTAAAAATCGTAGAGGGAGACCAAGAGATGAACACACCAAGCAGATAGATAGTGTGGGAAGTTCCATGCGGCTTTTCGCGGATGATGCTGTAGTATACAGAGAAGTTGCAGCATTAGAAAATTGTAGCGAAATGCAGGAAGATCTGTAGCGGATAGGCACTTGGTGCAGGGAGTGGCAATTGACCCTTAACATAGACAAATGTAATGTATTGGGAATACATAGAAAGAAGGATCATTTATTGTATGATTATATGATAGCGGAACAAACACTGGTAGCAGTTACTTCTGTAAAATATCTGGGAGTATGCGTGCGGAACGATTTGAAGTGGAATGATCATATAAAATTAATTGTTGGTAAGGCGGGTACCAGGTTGAGATTCATTGGGAGAGTGCTTAGAAAATGTAGTCCATCAACAAAGGAGGTGGCTTACAAAACACTCGGTCGACCTATACTTGAGTATTGCTCATCAGTGTGGGATCCGTACCAGATCGGTGTGACGGAGGAGGTAGAGAAGATCCAAAGAAGAGCGGCGCGTTTCGTCACAGGGTTATTTGGTAACCGTGATAGCGTTACGGAGATGTTTAATAAACTCAAGTGGCAGACTCTGCAAGAGAGGCGCTCTGCATCGCGGTGTAGCTTGCTCGCCAGGTTTCGAGAGGGTGCGTTTCTGGATGAGGTATCTAATATATTGCTTCCCCCTACATATACCTCCAGAGGAGATCACGAATGTAAAATTAGAGAGATTAGTGCGCGCACGGAGGCTTTCAGACAGTCGTTCTTCCCGCGAACCATACGCGACTGGAACAGGAAAGGGAGGTAATGACAGTGGCACGTAAAGTGCCCTCCGCCACACACCGTTGGGTGGCTGGCGGAGTATCAATGTAGATGTAGATGTAGACTCAGAATGATGTAGGTTGCAGTAGGTACTGGGAGATGAAGAGGCTTGTATAGGATAGAGTAGCAGGGGGGGGCTGCATCAAACCAGTCTCAGGACTGAAGACCACAACAACAACATTATTCCGGAACGCGTTTGAACGATGGCCCACTGCTGACTATTCACGAACGTACGAGGGTACGTACTAGGCTGACAGACATATCAGTGGCTCGAAGGATTCTTAAGTGACAGAACGCACTATTTTGCCTGCGACGGTGACTGTTGATCAGAGACGAGGATCTCGTCAGGAGTGCCACAGGCAACTGTATGCACGAATCATCGCAGCAACTGTGTGAGCAGCCATCTGCTGCTGTTTGCTCATGGTGCTGTGGTGTACGGAGCGTGTTACCGTGAAGTCACTTTTTAGGATACAAGATGACTTAGAGAGTTTTTATACTTCTTCTGATGAATTGCAACCTACTCTAAATGTAGAAAAAAATGTAAGTTATTGCAGATGAGTAGGAAAGACAATCCCATGATTTTCGAAAGCAGCATTAGAAGTGTGCTGCTTGACACAGCCACGTCGATTGAATATCTAGGTTTAATGTTGCAGAGCGATATGAAATGGAACGAGCTTTTAAAGATGGTAGTAGGAAAGGCGAATGATCGACTTCGGTTTATTTGGCGAATTTTAGAAAAGTATGCTTCATCTACATCTACATCTACATTTATACTCCGAAAGCCACCCAACGGTGTGTGGCAGAGGGCACTTTACGATCGCTGTTTCCGGAATCCATATTGATTCCTACACAGTAGATTCTGGGCTTCTAGAAATGACATGCTACGCGAGCAAAAAACACGTTCTAAAATTTTACAACAGATCGATGACAGAGATATAGGCCTATAGTTTTGCGCATCTGCTCGACGACCCTTCTTGAAAACTAGAACTACCTGTGATCTTTTCGAATCATTTGGAACCTTCTGTTCCTCTAGAGACTTGCGGTACACGGCTCTTAGAAGGGGGGCAAGTTCTTTCGCGTACTCTGTGTAGAATCGAATTGGTATCCCGTCAGGTCCAGTGGACTTTCCTCTGTTGAGTGATTTCAGTTGCTTTTCTATTCCTTGGACACTTATTTCGATGTTAGCCATTTTTTCATTCGTGCGAGGATTTAGAGAAGGAACTGCAGTGCGGTGTTCCTCTGTGAAACAGCTTTGGAAAAAGATGTTTAATATTTCAGCTTTACGCGTGTCATCCTCTGTTTCAATGCCATTATCATTACAGACTGTCTGGATATGCTGTTTCGATCCACTTACTGATTTAACGTAAGACCAGAACTTCCTAGGATTTTCTGTCAAGTCGGTACATAGAATTTTACTTTCGAATTCACTGAACACTTCAGGCATAGCCCTCCTTACGCTAACTTTGATATCGTCTAGCTTATGTTTGTCTGAGAGGTTTTGGCTGCGTTTAAATTTGCAGTGAAGCTCTCTTTGCTTTCGCAGTAGTTTCCTAACTTTGTTGTTGAACCACGGTGGGTTTTTCCCGTCCCTCACAGTTCTTCTGTAAAGGAGACCAATTATAGAACACCAATGTGCCCCATTCTGCATAAGGGCGGTGTGCTGGAAGTCATCATTTGGGTCGCAAAGCTTTAAACAGCAAAAAAAGTACCAGAGCTCAGAATTTTAAGTGAGTTGTAAGGTGGCTTAATGATATCACTTTCTCACCAACTATCCTCACAGTTCTGCCCAACGCCTCCGTATGTGTGTCAAATAGTAGGAAGAACATCACATCCCATCTTACCGAAATTTCACCTCTTCTCTTGGCCTCGTCAAGCGTTGAATCTCGACGGTTTGTTTCGAATGGTCACGGAAAATATTACAGGCACACCGCCACTCTGTATCGACAGACAGTGAGTGGCATAAAGGGCATCAATAAAAACATCCCTTCACTTGGAGCAGTGATTTCCAAACATTCCTCGGTGGAAAATGACAGTTCGCAGTTCGATGTGCTACAGAAAGACGTTCCTGACAACTGTTGACTCCGATGACTCCCCTCGGAAGATTCTACAACCCTACTCCAAGTACAATGAACGTGATCCCCGAGTGTACCGCGGAAGCAGTTATTGCTTTGGTATATGGAGGGGAACCACTAGGAACCGCCCAGAACCATTAGACGAAATGTGAACATAATCCGAAGCAGCAACGAGTTTTTATGCTCTTTAGCCCTTCCGTTTCGCGCCCTCCTATGACGTGACATTGAAGCATGGGTGAATAAAGCAGCAGAGGGTCCCTCTGATACCCTCTAGTTCGCTAACATCCTCGGTGCCATCCGCGCACTTTAGTTAAGTACTTCATACGTGTACCCGTACAGAGACTCACAGTCACTGATTACAAGGACCCGCATGTCAGGCAACCATTTCGACACCCCTGAGCTGAGTGTCGCTAGATCGCTGAACTATAATGCCTGCTGGCCGCGTGCGAAGTCTAAGGAGTGTCGAAAAGTATGCTTGTCATGCCGGCGTCTAGTAATCAGTTGTTGCCTGTCTCTGTACGAGGATATTTTTAAGAAACATGAAATATTTTACAAGCCAGTTTTCTTTTTGTAGACCCGTATGCACTAAAAATAACCTTTAATTCTATCGCTTTAGATTCCAATTCAGACGCATTAAAAGAAAAGTGACTGCTTTCATTGTCTGCAGCAGACCAGACATTTATGGATTCTCTTCTGCTGACGACGGCCAGTGCTTTGAGGCTCACGAGAAACACAGGTCGCAGCGCGTACATCACAAAGGTAGGCCGGATCTCGCTCGCTCCCTTAGCTTAGCAGCCGAACTGCGTTTCTGTTTCCGTTAAACTTTTATTGGATATTTACGTAAAAAACGAGAACTGCGTCTTCTACTGAAATCCAGTGTTATGGGGCATTAGTGTTTATTAGTTCTGCAACAATCGGAAGTCCACTGGCCTGCTAATAATTTGTCGATATCGGCTAAAACTGGTTATTGCTGTGAAATATATTGCGACTCTGCCGGTAAATAAACCACTAAATATCAAATAGAAAACATTCCCTTCTATTCTGCAAAATTGTATTAATGTGGACACGAAGCGGCTTTCGGTGCCTTTGACTGTTAGTAAATATCGACTCTTTAAAGCATCCAACTCCATTGTATTTACAACTTCAAACGTCTGATTACTTAGAAATGAGTTAATATGTTAAAATCTTGACATTAAGCATTGAAGAGAGAAAAAGTGTAGAAAAAATTTGAAACTATGTTCGAAGTTGATAAGTGCTCTCATTATCAAATACTGAATGAGTGTAGTACGGCCAATTTGCGCTCCGTTTTAAGCAAAAGATAGTTTTTCACATAGCTCAGTGTTTTGACTTCATGTCTCCTGAGCTACGTATATGACACACAATGGTACTGTCCGAAAGATGTGTCGCCGATAGAATTAGTAGTATACAAGGGATAAATTAAAACGTTGTGACCGATACTGAGGTTTTACTGCATGACAAGAAAAACGTACTGAGTGATAAACGTATGTCCTATCATCATTTTGCAGGGGCTGTTGGCGAGAAAAAGTTTCATAAGGGTTTAAAATTATCTAGAAAGTTTGATGGAAGTCGCTGGGTACTGTCATTCTCAAATGCTAGATAAATATAGTCTGCCTAATTGGCGTGTAATGAGTTATGCAACCTCATGACACGTACGCGTTTAATAACTATATCATATGTCTTACTGCGTTGAACATTTAACCTAACATCATACGGCTTAATGAATAGATAATGGTAGCATTTTTAACTTTTTAAAATTCGATCAATAATTTTCTGAAGTATTGAAATTTGTATTTTGTTGTTCCTGGAAGCCGTTAGGTAAGCAACAAGCAAGAAGTATTGTGCACCATGAACCGTGAACCATGAATCGGGTTAAATATTTAGTAATACAGACCGTCAGGTGACAACTGAATGTCGCAAACACACATAATACGACCTGCGGCTTATACAGATATTGTTTGCACATAACATACAAAAGATGCGGAAATGATGACATGCAGACATTTTATACAGAAAAGTATTATACGAGTATTTTTATGTCACGCGGAAATACGTTTAGCTAAAAGAGAAAAATAAAGTTTTTTGATGTAACGGTAGTTACATTTAAGGACAGATTACAAAGACAGCTGATTTTACAATTGGATTCTAATATTTCTACAACTAAAGCATAATTTAACGAATGGGAAAAAGGGAATTGAATTTGGTCAGTTAATACTAAGCTGGCCTTCTTTTTCTTATTTTTCTTGATTTTCAGACTTTCTAGTAGGGTCATTTTTCTGGTAAAACTTCACGCTCTACATCGTATGGTGCGGCTTCCTGTAAAAAGATGTTTGGCAAAGATTGTAAGTTTCTTTCTTAATCTGCTACTTCTGGGATATTGAGATGACCCAATTGCCACAGGTCTGCCTAACGCATCAACATAAACTCATATGATGTAGACTGTGAAGCTTTACATTCTTTCAGAAAAGCAGAAATATGACGTACTGGAAAGTCTGTAAGTTAACAAACGTATGACACAGAATGCCAGCTTAATACAAAATGACCAAAATGAAATTCCGTTTTCCCCTTCGTTGAATTAATTTTTGTTTGTACAAATATTACATTATAATTATAATTCAACTTTATTTTTCATCTCTTGTTAAATTCACCGTTATCCGCATAAAGATGTATTTATCATATTTAGTGAATTGTAACTATTTTTATATGACATAAAAGTACAATTCTCGTACTTCCCTTTGTAAACACTCTATACGTCGCCATTTTTGTATCTTCCGCGTAATTACTACCTGCGTAAGCCGCACGTCATTCTATCAGACATTCATTTGTCGCTTGATGATGGCCTAAGAAGCCAAAAGCTAATTCGTGGCCAAAACAAAAAATGTTTTGCAAATAATTAGGAAAGTGTTTCCTATTTAGTACTGTTGCGATGTTTTACTAGGTACCGACGGAAAATTCTACTAACGTTAAGCTGTTAAATGCATTTATACTGAACTAAATAAGGTGAGCGGCTACAATAGATACCGAACAGTGGCCTCCTGCTCTCCGAAGACAGATAAGCGAATAGATCAGTCCATCCCAGATCCCAAATCATGAGCCACTGAAATTTAGGTTTCACTATAACTAGTGATTTTTCCTCGTCATCCCAGCCAGAGGACGTCATTGGATAGAACTGAGCGATATAGCGCGGTAGTTAAGGTACAGGCCACGTGTCCTTTGTTTTGGTCCAAGTGACTCTCTTGAAGCAAGATCAAAATTTCGTACGGCGTTTTCCTCAGTTTGTCAGGTAACAGTTTTAGAATTCGTCGAACGTTTCTTACAACGTTCTCTTTATGTTGAATTAGACTTCATTCTGCAGTGTCCAGCCACAGTAACTTGACCACCTGTCGAAATCCTAAATAACCACCTTCTGCAGCACGGGTAGCTGCGAGACGTGCAGAAGAGGGCCGGGGATGTTCCAGAAGCAACCGACAGAAATGTGGAGTCCTGCCGACTCCAGTCAAAACATATAAGTATAATCATCATATTTATATGTTTTGACGATGCCATTATGGCCTTATAACTTTAGGACATGGTGTAAAAAGGATCTGAGGATGGTCATTACGGACTGAAACCGGTCATCGTCTAAAGAATTGATACTGTGATCAGAGACTGGAATAAAAAACATTTAATCGACAGATCATTTATTGACAGATAGCACGGACTCAGAAAAAATCGTTCTTGTGAAACACAACTAGCTCCTTATACTCATGAAGTAATGAGTCCTATCGGCAGGGGATGTCAAATTGATTCCATATTTCTAGATTTCCAGAAGGCTTTCGACACCGTTCCTCACAAGCATCTTCTAACCAAACTGAGTTCCTATAGAATATCTCCTGGATTCGTGATTTCATAACAGAAAGGTCACAGGTCGCAGTACCAGGCGGAAAGTCATCGAGTAAAACAGAAGGAAGTGTTATAGGTCCTATATTGTTCCTGATCTATATGAACGACATAGTAGACAATCTGAGTAGCCCTCTTAGATTGTTTGCAGATGATGCTGTCGTTTACCGTCTTGTAAGGTCATCACATGACCAAAACGAATTGCAAAATGATTTAGATAAGATATCTGTATGGTGCAAAAAGTGGCAATTGACCCTGCATAAATAAAAAAAATGGTTCAAATGGCTCTGAGCACTATGGGACTTAACAGCTGTGGTCATCAGTCCCCTAGAACTTTGAACTACTTAAACCTAACTAACCTAAGGACATCACACACATCCATGCCCGAGGCAGGATTCGAACCTGCGACCGTAGCAGTCGCGCGGCTCCGGACTGCGCGCCTAGAACCGCGAGACCACCGCGGCCGGCAATAAATAAAAGCGCGAAGTTATTCACATGAGTACTAAAAGAAATAAATCTGAAGGCTGTAAATTCAACTAAATACTTCGGGATTAAAATTACAAGTAATCTAAATTGGAACGATCACATAGATAATGTTGTGGGAAGAGCAAACCAAAGACTGCGATTCTTTGGTGGAACACTTAGAAGGTCCAACAGGTCTACTAAAGAGACTGCATACACTATGCTTGTCCGCCCTATTCTGCTGTGACGTGTGGGATCCGCATCAGGTGGGACTGACGGATGACATCGAAAAAGTACCAAGAAGGGCAGCTCGTTTTGTATTATCGCGAAATAGAGGAGATAGTGCCACGGAATCCGGCCGGTGTGGCCGTGCGGTTCTAGGCGCTTGAGTCTGGAACCGCGTGACCGCTACGGTCGCAGATTCGAATTCCGCCTCAGGCATTGATGTGTGTGATGTCCTCAAGTTGGTTAGGTTTAAGTAGTTCTAAGTTCTAGGGGACTGATGACCTCAGATGTTAAGTCCCATAGTGCTCAGAGCCATTTGAACCTTTTGAGCCAGTGCCACGGACATGATACGTAAATTGGAGTGGCTATCATTAAAACAAAGGCGTTCTTCGTTGCGACAGGATCTTCTCATGAAATTTCAATCACCAGTCTTTTCTTCAGATTGCGAAAACATTCTGTTGGCACCCACCTATATAGGGAGATGTGAACATCGCGATAAAATTCGAGAAATCAGGGCTCGCACAGAAAAATGTAATTGCTCGTTTTTCCCGCGCTCCGTTAGAGAATGGAACGGTTGAGACAGCTTGAAGGTGGTTCATTGAACCCTCTGTCATGCACTTTATTGTGAATAGCAGAGTAATCACGTAGACGTAGATCATTTATATGATTTCATATTTTATGCTTTTTACAACGCTTTATATTATTTACGAGAATACAATTATTCTTTCTACGTCTCTCTCTCTCTCTCTCTCTCTCTCTCTTTCTCTAAACACACACACACACACACACACACACACACACACACACACACACACACACGCACGCACACACTCAAACCACTGTACTACGCATCCACAAATCGTACGGAGTAGAAATAGTTGCCTAGCAGATACGATTTCAGTTTGTGTTTGAAGTTAATTGTGTCATATCTTTAATCCTTCACATCAGTGGGCAGATGGTCAAAGATTTTTATGGCTAAATGACACTGTAAATTATGACTGTTTCCAGTGTTATAGTAATGAATTTTACTGTTGTTTTCACTCTGTGATTGATTGTTGACAACAAATTTCGTAAGTGAGATGAATGCGTGTCAGGCTGCTGGCACTCTACCCAAAGGTTCAAATAGCTGTCTGTATGGGGTTGTATTCTTGCTACACGCTTGTCTGTAACAAACTCTTTTGTCCACAATAACATCATTTCCAGAACATGGCGTCATAAGACATTGGTGAATGAAAATGGGAAAAGTTAGTTAATATTTCAGTGTTTTCGTCTTCTAAATCTGCTATTACCAGCAACGGAAAGGTGGCAGCCCTGAAGTCTTTGTCCCACAGATAGATCACTCCGAATAGTTTTGGGTACCCTCGGTCCATACAATATCGAAGAAACATTTAGGCAAATGCTTCTTCTCACGACCAGGACATGAAAGAGGCACTTTCGGGTTGACTTCCCCTCAGTCAGTTGGTTAACGACTATAACATATAACGTTGGGGATGACATGCGGCAGCAGGTTCAAACGACGGTAGATGTCGGTAAACTTCCACCGAATTCCGCTGTCTTTTGACCGTCATTGGCGGTAATCAAAAATTATTTAGTTAGGTAATGAAGAATTCACATGCAAGTAAACCAGGGAAGGTTAAGATCACTGACGCGAGGTCTACTACGAATCTCACAGTTAATTTTAACAGTTAACAGAATAACCTGATAAAATTCTCTCGAGCTTCTTACCACGTCAAGTGGTTTAAACCCACGAGCTCTCAACCGTGTACTCCTTGGCCATTATAAAATGGCGACTGTCATTTGGTTGCTACCACCGTCCTAATATAACCGCATTGTCTTCTGTGACGTCACTGGTGCTCACTCCAGCGCGCTCGCCGCTCCCGCTTCAGGCATTCAATGACCGGGTTCCAAACGGTGTTTACCGACAGGCTGCCGTCTTTATTGTGGGTATTTTCACAACTTTTTTTACTGCTTGTTTACTGCGCTATCCCGGAAACAGTTAATCTGTGCAGTTACAGACGTCTCGGCGAATGAAACACGATGTCCGTTTTCTACCACTGATTTCTCAGGTTACCGAAGGCGCTTTAGGGATTACTGGTTCATGCACAGGTTGCCGTTGGAGTGATGTCCTGTCTGTGAAGCACGGGTTGTTGATGAATGGCATCGCGTTGGGCTCAGCGAAGAATCACGCTTCTGCACTACGCTGGATGACCATCGTCAGTGAGTATAGCAGTGAACTGGTACGTGCAGTCTGTCAGGCATAAAACTGTCCACACGCACACGGAATTTTATTTACTTTTGGTGTTCTGTGGCCTATACCGTCTTTCACAGGCCTCATGAGTCGTCCAATTTTGTTGGAGCCCTAAGGAATGAATCGATGCTATGGCTTTTTAGAAGCCGGATAATCTTTCCTGCTATTGACCCACAGAACGGCAAAATCGCAGACTTCTTCGAGTCTTCCTCGGAGCCCTTCTGGTTGCGTATTTTCGGAAAATTTCTTGCGAAGCCTAGCAGTTGTTGTAGCCGTTATCCTTAAATACTTTCCGTAAGTGGCTCAATTTCTTCAACTTTTCAGCGTCTGAGACATCTTCTGAAAGATGCACTGAAGTCCACAGAACGGAACGTTTCTGCGACGGATGGTGATGGCTATTATGGTGCAGATACTGGCACATGTGGGTGGGTTTCCGTCAAACACTATGGCTGAGTGGATGAGGACGTCAAACACTACATGTATCTATCTGCATCGTGAACTTAATGTTGTCGTGGATACCGCTGATGTGGTCAAACAGTTCTCCCAGCTTTTCGCGGCCATGACATTTGGCAACGAACGTGTCGTCGACGTGGATTTTAAACCACTGGCGCGACTAGAAACTCGATAGAATTTTATCAGTACACATCACTGCGAAACCATGCATTCGAAAAATAGAATGGCTCGTTTCATATTTAATTATTAAGGAGAAGCACTTGCAATTACAGTTACTGAATTCAGACATAAGCTTCAATCATATTAACTTTCAGTCCGCAGTAAAGCCCCTCACTATTGTACAGTACTGCTTTCAGTGTGCAATATTCCCCATGAAAATTACTAACGCTTTAATCAAACATCGTACAGCACTATTACTGTTCCTTATTACGCAAGCGCGATAATTGATAAAAAAATGGTTCAAATGGCTCTGAGCACTATGGGACTTAACATCTATGGTCATCAGTCCCCTAGAACTCAGAACTACTTAAACCTAACTAACCTAAGGACATCACACACATCCATGCCCGAGGCAGGATTCGAACCTGCGACCGTAGCAGTCGCGCGGCTCCGGACTGAGCGCCTAGAACCGCTAGACCACCGCGGCCAGCGATTATTGATCTACAGCACTCGAGTCAATTAAAAAAATTCTTATTCACATCTTTTCCTCCGAAGTACGTAGTTAATATTCTTCTCCTCATTAGGTTAGCATTATTGTCTTCGTAGCGGAAAGACCGGGATTCGATTTCCGGTATATCTTCAGAATTTTTCCTGAGATAGGGATGCCTGGAACGGGATCCACTCAGCATTCTCAGGCTTACGGAGGATGTATGTGAATAAAAAAGACGATTTATCAACTGGCTGTGCCTCACCAACCTAGATCGTTCCTCGTACTACCTTGTAGGCGTAAGTCGGCCTGTCAGGGCAGGCCTAATGCCCTTTCCGTGAGTGGTATTTACGTTTCCCTCTCATTTCCACTTTTTACCTATCGCACATATTCAGTACATTCAAATCCTCACTGTTACTCAATATAACTCTGTTCCACTCCATACTCATCTACTTACACTTGCAACGCGACCTACTGAGTCATTCCTGGGCAACTCGCAATGTCAACAAGACGACGCCCAACGAGTGTCTCTCCCTTAGGGGCAGGGTATCAAGCGAAAAGCCATAAAACTTTATTCATAAGTGGTATTGTAAGGAAAGTATCAGCCAGATATAGAAAGAAAAGTAGCGATACCTTGAGCTATCGATACTTACCTTCGATAAAAAAGGTTAGATACTCTGTATCTACTCCAATTTCTCCGTTTTTAAAATCTAACTATAAGAGGGAAATTTTAGAGGTTTTTCGTGAAATGAGACAAGAGTCCAGTCATTAAATTTTTTTTATTACAGACCACATTTTTATTAGAACTTGAGACTTGAAAATTAAGTTAAAGGACAGATTATGAGAAACACAGTTGACTAGTAATCAAAAGCAAATAAATTAAGTCTTACGTTAACTTTCCTTCCTTCTTCCGTACAGTCTGTCTAAGGCAATATTTTATCGAGTCGTTTCGCTGGTAACATCTTACGTCACTTGGAACAAAGTACTGTGTGACTGAAAACAAACAGTCGGAGAACACTGAAGTCACTGGTCTTTGCAGGTACTCGTTGACTGTCATTTGTCTGTTATTCAGATGGCTGAACAATTAAAGTCTCAGACGCAACTCCGAACAATAAAAAACTGGAACTGTTGCGTTGATTTTTTGTTTAATGAAGCAATTAGCACACAACTTCCTATTCAGACGCATTAATAATTTAAGAATTTGGAAATTCGAATATTATTTAAATGTGTGAAAAATGAAATTTAAAAATACTCCTGAACACAGCACTGAAAATTAGGGAACTAAAATTTTCAGTGTTGACCTGTCCTTCGGATGTACTGTCTACACAAAAATATTCCTTTAGTTCAGGGCGATGCTTTAGGAGCGGTACATACATACATACAGAAATTTTTCCGAGTGATCTATTTTTTGGTTGAACAAAATATGGGAGTTTTTGGTAGAAGGGCGTAATTCAAACCCTGAAAAGCAGCCCATAACTCCCAATGTGATAAAATTGTTTGAGGTGACTTCGTCAAGTTTAACATGGCATAATCGCATTGCTAATACATGATTTCGTATGACAGCTTTTTAATACCGTGATTTTCGAAACTCATTTACCTCAAAAATTTTTTTTGTTTTGTGGTCTTCCATCCATGTCGTCAAGTGTTCATACTAGCACCCATGTAATGGCCTATTCTCTTATTATAATTTTAAGTAAATAACTTTACGTTTGTGTCGTGGTGGAATGTTTTAACTACTTTCCCATGTTTGAAATGTTTTCTGAAGACTTCAAATTTTTCAAACAGGTTTTGCACCTCACTTCATTATTATTCATTTTATCGAGCGATTGCCAAGTTTCAGTTTTGGTGGGTGAAATTTAGATCCAGCAATTCTTCCTCTTCAACTGTTTTACGCAACAACACCAAACCAACAAATAAGCCGAATAGTGAAAACAAGGGAGTTCCAAGTGAACGAACTGTGAACGAAACGTTGACAAGGCTGGCAAAGCTTCGCAGATGTTTTCGTACATTCAGTCTTTAGTTTGCACACACACCGTTCCTTCAATCACTGCCCTAGTGTGCTTCCGTGTTCAGTGGTCGAAGTGTTGGAACTGAGCCATGGAGCCAACATTTTGGGTGAATAACAAGAGTGTAATAAATCATCACTAGGACCATTCAGTATCATAGACTTCTGTTATAAGTAAACTATCTGCTCAAAAGTATCCGGAGACCCCTGTGTAATAAGGAGTGGACTGTCTGTCGGATGTCACTTGTGGCAGACCCGAAAGGATTGAAAGAGGCGGGTAGTACTGCCCGTAAAAAAGCAGTAACAGCAGAATGGGTCGGTCATGAGCGCTCATTTTCTTCGTACGTGAACTAGTCATGAGATGTTAATTAGTCAGTTAGGTAGTTACCCAAGCAAAGAACACGTCAGGGACTTTTCAGCCCTTCTAAAGCTGCCCAGGTCCACTGTCGGCGATGTGAGTGTAAAGTGGAAACGAGAAAGAACAACGACAGCTAGATCACGACCAGGCAGACTTGATGTACTGACGAAGGGGAACCGTCAAGCTTTGCAGACGATACTTCTACATAATGGCATGAAATCAGCGGAAGTAATCATTCGCGAGTTGCAAAGCGCTACTACTAGTACAGCTGGCGTGATGACTGTGCGCAGGGAGTTAGATAGAACGGCGGCAGTGGCCGAGCTGTTCCTCATAAGCTACGGATTTCTGTAGACGATACCAAGGGACGCTTGAGATGGTATAAATAGCAGCGCCACTGCATAATGAATGACTTTAAACGAGTGATTTGGTGTGACGAATCACGTTGTACCCTATGGCAATTAAATGGAAGGGTTTGTGTTTGGCTAATGCCCGGAGAATATGCCTGCCATAATGTATAGTACCGGGAGTGAAGTACGGCAGAGGTTTAATGGTTATGGTATGATCCCCTTATCGTCCTTCAGAAAACGCTAAATGTGCCAGGATTTGAACACATTTGTCAGCATTGTGTACTGAATACAGTGGAGGAACAGTTCGGGGACAGTTACTTTATCAGACTCAGAAGCCACCCTGACAAAAATCAGTATCTGTGAGGCAACAGTAGCATTTCTGCCCAAGTCCAAAACTGAACCTAATGGAACGCCTTTGGGATGAGTTAGAACGTCGACTTTGCTCCAGACCCTAGAATGCAACGTGACTACTGTTGCACAGCAGAACGGTGCAGTTTGGAAAGATAGAAAATTTCCAAGTTCGCTGAACGAGTATTGCGTACTCAATGGGGCCAGTATGTCAACAGGAATGGCGTGCAGCGAGCATTCCGGCGGAAACAGCAAGCTCAGCAAAGCAGTGTGTGACTGCGAGTGATTCAGCTGGAAGAGTATGACAGAACCTCGGTGCACCTCCGTAACATTATTCAAGAAGCACGATTCGCTTCACAACTTCATTTACTGTGGATTTGCCAAGAGGGCTAACGTACCAAACCAATCAATCGTTAAGCAAATGTAGGAATGGAAGAGAATGCTGACAGCTAGGAATAAAGGAGGACGGTTCGGTCATTACGAATGACGTCTAATAGCAAAAACCCATCCCCAACCGTAATATATACGCCAGCCGATAGGCCAGTAGGGACTCGATCAGAAGGATCGATGGTGTTCACTTTGTTCGCACTCGCTTCTCTGATTACCACTAGGTAACAGTTTGAGGAAGGGTATTCCGGTTCTCTGGTCCATCTCCTTCACAGTTTTGAGAGTGGATGACTTAGCTGTCAGGAGCCATCTTTGAGACCAGGACGACCACTGCCGCTGATGAGCCACTCAGGAGATTGTCACCACAACACCGGGCTGGGGCATGAGCTGCACTAACATCGCAGCCCCCGATCCACCACTGGCTTATTCAGGGCGGGTCAGGCTCGGCAGTCAACTGATCGGTAGTAGCGTCCGTCATCTCGACAACCATCAACACGGCGATATTCAGTGCCTGGCAGGGCAGCAGCAATATCACGACGTCCGACAACTCCACAACGCCTCCTGGGAAGGCGGGAGAAGCCGCGGGAGGGAATAAACAGTCCCACAATTGATTCTTTGGTTACTGCGCCTACCGACTCATCCGAGAATCTACCACGACCATCCTGAACCCAGCTGGGGCCTCACCCGGGCGTGCTGGTCCCAACACTACCACCTCCCGTTTCGTTTCTTGAAGAAAACCGGCTCCCATTCCTCCACAGATATTCAGGCACCTAATTGGAAGTGTTGCCAGCAGAGCTCAAGGCGAAGGGTGAACACTCTCGAAATTAATGTCCGCTAAGATCTGTCCGGATGTTTTTGATCAAAGAATCACTCGAAAAGTATAGAGCGTAAAAATATCTGTATCGGGATGAAAAGATGAAAGTACACGACAGCAAGGCGATGGATACTTTATTTCATGTCCATTGGCATACTTACTAGTACCGTCAACTGCATAGAGATAAATTATCCGTTGGTGCCGGGATGGCGCCGATATGAATGTGTGGCTGACAGGTAGACGGCGTTTTGGCAGGGTAACCTGTGGCAGCGACTCGGTGGGACGGATGCGCCGGCTGTCTGAGGTCGCGGTGTCTCCTGAACGGCGTAGCGAGGCTCGGCGCACCCAATAAACATGTAAATGCGAGTACCAACAGGCGGCAAAGGCAATTAAGGCTGCCGGCAGCGGCGCCTCTTATCTGCATTTAGACGAGCGGAAACGAACGGCCGCGGGCGACAGACGCCTCCTTATCACGGCTGGCCGCACACGCGAGTCGGCCGAGCCACCTGACCAGCTCCGCCGGTGGCACCACGCGTGGTCACCAGCACCACGCGTCTCCAGTGACGTCACCACTCCAAGACGTATACTTCATATTTATCGGCAGCTGCCTCCACGGGCGGCGTAGGAATTTCCGGGCTGCTCCTTTCTGCCACTGATAGTATTCATTGTGAACGCCAGCGTCGGTTTGCGCGTTCCGGGCAACGGGGACAGTCACCACTTAATCCGGCTGAGTGAGTGGTGGCGTGGATCGACCATACCGTTTTCAAAGGCGAGTGCTTTCCAAGATATAACCTGTGTTTTCCACCACCCTTTGCATCAGAAATTCCTCAGACAGTTGGCAGGGAACAGCTTCTAACACTAAGTACTATGACTGACTGGTACACTGCTTTGGCGTGTAAGACAAAGCGCGTTACAACCTCTTTGTCTGTAGCTAACGAACCACCTGCTCCGCGTCTCTCCAAGCGGTATGTACTCGCTCTACTGCACCGACTCAACGGGGGTTCCCTTTGCATGCTGTACCACCATACAGTGAGACCTTCAGATGTCGTGTCCAGATTGTTGTACAAACCGGTTGGTTCTGTGCTCTATGGGACTTAACATCTGAGGTCATCAGCCCCCTAGAACTTAGAACTACTTGAACCTAACTAACCTAAGGACATCACACACATCCATGCCCGAGGCAGGATTCGAACCTGCGACCGTAGTGGTCGCGCGGTTCCGGACTGAAGCGCCGCTTGGCCACCGCGGCCGGCACACACCGGTACCTTTAATACCCATTAACACGTCCCCTTGCATTGATGCCTGGCTGTATTCGTCGTGGCGTACTAACCACAAGTTCATCAAGGCACTGTAGCATACTTGTATTCAACGTGGCATTCTATCCACAAATTCGTCAAGGCACTGTTGGTCGAGATTTTCCCACTCCTCAACGGCAATACGGCGTACATCCCTCACAATGGTTGGTGGGTCACGTCGTCCATAAACAGCCGTTTTCAATCTATCCCAGGCATGTTCGATAGGGTTCATGTCTGGAGAACATGCTGGTTACTCTAGTCGAGCGGCGTCTTTATCCTGAAGAAGTCTTTCACAAGAAGTGCACGATGGGGCCCCGAATTGTCGTCCATGAAGACGAATGCCTCGCCAATATGCTCCCGATATGGTTGCACTATCTGTCGGAGGATGGCATTCACGTATCGTACAGCCGTTACGGCGCCTTCCATGACAACCAGCGGGGTACGTTGGCTCCACATAATGCCACTCAAAAAAGCAGGCAAACTCCACCTTGCTGCACTCGCTGGACAGTGTGCCTGAGGCGTTCAGCCTGACCGGATTGCCTCCAAAGAAGTTTCCGACGATTGTCTGGCTGAAGGCATAAGCGACACTCATCAGTGAAGAGAACGTGATGCCAGTACTGAGCGGTCCATTCGGCATGTTGTTGGCCCCATCTTTACCGCACTGCATTAGGTCGTGGTTGCAAAAATGGACCACGCGATGGACATTTGGAGTGAAGTTGCGCATCACGCAGCCTATTGCGCACAGTTTGAGTCATAACACGACGTCCTGTAGCTGCACGAAAAGCATTATTCAACATGGTGGCGTTGCTGTCAGGGTTCCTCTCTGTATCTCCTCCATGTCCGAGCAACATCGCTTTGGTTCACTCCGAGACGCCTGGACACATCCTTCATTGAGAGCCCTCCCTGGGACAAAGTAACAGTGTGGACACAATCGAACCGCGATATTGACCGTCTAGCCATGGTTGAATTACAGACAACACGAGCCGTGTACGTCCTCCCTGGTGGAATGACTGGAACTGATCAGCTATTTGACCCCCTCCGTCTAATGGGCGTTGCTCATGCATAGTTGTTTAGATCTTTGAGAGGGTTTAGTGACACCTCTGAACAGTCAAACGGACTGTGTCTGTGATACAATATCCATAGTCAACGTCTATCTTCAGGAGATCTGGGAAACGGAGTGATGCAAAACTTCCTTTAATGTGTGTAGTTATTCTTCCTACTCTCCATACGTTAGTGGAACGGGAAAAATCAGTAATAACTGAAAGAATTTGACGTACCCTCTGCCATAATCGTACACTACACAATGGTTTGAAGAGTATGGAGCAGACGCAGAACTAAAATATTAAATCACATCTAAAAATTTAATATGTTAAAATATGTATCATGAAGTTTCTCATACGTTGAAATTATTTGAAAGTTTGTTTTGTGAAGTTGGGAAATCACTGTTCTTCGTCTGTTCTGAATAATACTTGTATGTTAATCGCGTATTTGAAAATTTTATTTTACTGTATACAATACAGAAGGGACAACGTCTGCGTCTCCGTACAGAGATGGTGTGACGTACTTAATCACGCACAATAACTGATAATCTCAGTGGTTTATTGGCTGCCCGATTATGCCTATTGTAGCCATTTCTTGAGATAATGAGTGTAATTTTTGTGAGATTAATTTAACAAAATTACGTTCCTGTATTGGTTGTTGTACTGGCTGTGATGTGCCTGGAAAGTGAACATTTAATAGTGATGCTGCTGTTCCAAATGGGGACCAATATCTTCGTAAACGCCACCACATTTTTAAAAAAGTGTTCTATGGTGGAAATATACAAGTTCGACTGGATTTACATCAACTGGTTTAGTCCCATCAGGTGTGGTCTAGACACCGATCGCACACCGCAACAAAACAGTTCCTATTTGTAGGAAAATGTTACAAGTTTACAAGTTCGTTGTAGACTGATAGCCCCTATGTAAACAAATGGACGTAACTGAAGTTAATTAAATGAGCTAGGGGACAAAAGCAGTTACTTGCAAATTCAGTAGTCCATTGACTAAAACACAGTCGTCCCAGATACCGCGCTACTACGCTGCGCTTCTTAAGCGAGGAGTGGCGTCAACGCAACCGGATAAAATGGCGTCAGAATTGAAATCCACCAGTATTGCTTCCGAGTCTCGTTATTGCTTTTCCGAATCTTACTCCAGAGACTCCTGTGATTATTCTTCAGACGGCATTCAAGGTCCTACTAACGACTACTTCAGAAACACTAACCGTATCTTGAGTGTTTATGAACTGTTGATTAAGAACTTGACCACTTCTGGTATCAAAATTTTCTGAACACAGCAGGCAGGAAAGAAGACAACCAATTCCCTTTCCCCGCAAATGGGACACTGACCAACGTGGTCAAGCGAAAGAGGGTTGTAATAATATCTTTGAACGAAATGAAGCAGAAGCATTGGCTGTTGTTGTAACTAAGCTTGGACTGACGCTTTTCGTTGTTCATTCAGTTTTTGCTTTTGTGGTGTCAAGTAGTGTGCCCGTGTCGATAGGAAAGTTTTTCAATTGCAGTAAATGTTGCTTTCTCTTGTTTCACAATCTATGCCCATTAGACCGTCCATAATAGAACATGGACTGAGAGTCAACAGAAGAATGACGGTAGTAATGATGTGTCTAAGAAATGATATTAGCGATAAAGGTAACATCAAAATTGGGGACTATGAAGTGGAAGAAGCTAAGGAGTTCTGTACACTTGGAAGCAAAATAGCACATGACGGGTGAAGCAAGGAGGTCACGAAAGGCAGATTATTACAGACAAAGAGAGCATTCCTGGCCAAGGGACGTCGGGGAGCATCTGACATCGCCTTAATGTGAGGAACAAATTTCTGTGAACGTACATTTGGAACACAGTAATGTATGGTAGTGAATCAGGGGCTTTGGGACAGCCAGAGAAGAAAACAGATGCGTTTTGGATATGTTGTACAGAATGATATTTAAAATGTTGTGGGCTGATAAGATAAGGAATGAGTAGGTTCTCCGCAGAATCGGCAGAGAAGGGAACATATGGAAGTCATTGACAGAAAGAAGGGACAGGATGGTACGATATTTGTTGAGACATCAGGGAATAACCTCCACGATACTGAATACCGCACAGTGTGAAACTGTAAGGGAAGGCCGAAATTGGTTGAATTACGCTAGTAGATTTTCCGTTTCTGTTACGTAAGATTGAGTTTGGTCCACATCAAAATAAGTACTTATATAAAGGAAACTAACAATGTCCACAATTAAGAGTTTTTCAGATGTTTGTGCTCTGTCAGTTACTTTGAATCATAATTGCCATAAATAAAACCTTTTAGCACTCAGCCATTTTCACGGGTTCTGTATAGACATTAAACTTGATTACGAAATGACCCGTCACTGCGCAGAAGAGCAACATCAGCGAGTTGTTTATACTTAATTTTTCATTTTTTTTCATTTACGATGATAGAAAAGGCATTACAAAAATTCAGGTGAATTCCGTGTTACGTTAAAAGTGGATCGAACAAGAAGAAGCTGTTTGTATGGAGATCATTATTGTAACTACCAATATTTAATACAGAACCATTACAACCTGTAGCCAAACGTTGTGAGATATGTAATGTCAATTATTGCGTATTTACTAATTAACCAACAAACTGGTTTACGAAAGTCAAGGACGAAAGTAATTTTCGCTCTATTTGTCATTGCCAAGTAAAATATTTTGATGAAACTTGGACCAAACACAAAAAGCATTACTACAGTATAAAATTATACAGGGTGTTACAAAAAGGTACGGCCAAACTTTCAGGAAACATTCCTCACACACAAATAAAGAAAAGTTGTTATGTGGACATGCGTCCGGAAACGCTTAGTTTCCATGTTAGAACTAATTTCAGTTTCGTCAGTATGTACTGTACTTCCTCGATTCACCGCCATGATTTCATACGGGATACTCTACCTGTGCTGCTAGAACATGTGCCTTTACAAGTACGACACAACATGTGGTTCATGCACGATGGAGCTCCTGCACATTTCAGTCGAAGTGTTCGTACGCTTCTCAACAACAGATTCGGTGACCGATGGATTGGTAGGGGCGGACCAATTCCATGGCCTCCACGCTCTCCTGACCTCAACCCTCTTGACTTTCATTTATGGGGGCATTTGAAAGCTCTTGTCTACGCAACACCGGTACCAAATGTAGAGACTCTTCGTGCTCGTATTATGGACGGCTGTGATACAATACGCCATTTTCCAGGGCTGCATCAGCGCATCAGAGATTCCATGCGACGGAGGGTGGATGCATGTATCCTCGCTATCGGAGGACATTTTGAACATTTCCTGCAACAAAGTGTTTGAAGTCACGCTGGTACGTTCTGTTGCTGTGTGTTTCCATTCCATGATTAATGTGATTTGAAGAGAAGTAATAAAATGAGCTCTAACATGGAAAGTAAGCGTTTCCGGACACATGTCCACATAACATATTTTCTTTCTTTGTGTGTGAGGAATGTTTCCTGAAAGTTTGGCCGTACCTTTTTGTAACACCCTGTATATTCACAGACAATAATTACACTGAGGTCACCGTGATTTGTGATCCCATGGACATTACAAAAGGCGGGACAGGGATCTTCAAAGTATATGTGATGACCACGGGAGCTAATGCAAGCTCTACACCGTGCTCCAATGCTAACCACAAGGGGGGTAAGGTGTTCCTGTGGCAGGGCGTTTCATTCCTCTAACAGTGCAGCTGACAGCCGATGGATGGTGGTCGGTGCACATGGAAGTGCTGCATCCCACACGTGCTCGATGCGATTTAAGTCGAAGCAACTGGGAGGCCAACCCATTCGCCGATTATCTTCTCGCTGCAGGAGCTTCTCCATCTACGGTGTTCGAATCGGTTGTTCCTTATCATCCATAAAAATGAGATCATGGTCGAATGCACCACTGAAAAGACACATATAGGGGAGGAGTACTGTATGACAATAACGTTGATAAGCGAGTGTGCAGTGTTCAAAGATTTGTAGATGAATACGCCCATGCAACATTATGCCTCCCAACACCATAAGGCTTGCACCACCAAATCGGTCATGTTCGACAATATTCTTTGGTTCATTATGTGTTCCCACACGACCTCACACCTCGTTGCTTGGTCCAGTCACTCACAATGCTTTTGGCACAATAGGAAACGATGCCGCTGATGAACGGGTGTCAACGGAACTCAGTGAAATGCTCGATGGGCAAAGAGACCACCCAGATTCAGTCACTCTCGAGATAACGTACCTTGCAGTCGTGTTAAATGTGTTTGCAATTGCAGCCGCTGTTTGACGTGTGTGCTCACTGCACAATGTAGCCGTCGTCTGCTGCTGTAGTTGACCGTGGGCGACCATATCCTTTGGTTCGGAACGCTCCACACGCACGTGAAATAGTGCTGTGACCAATAACAAACTCCCGGGCCATACTCGTCACACTTCGTCCTTTATCCAGTTTCCCTGCGGTTCTTCCCCGAGTGAAGTCAGGCACATTTTGTCTGCAGGCTATGTCATAAAGAAGAACTTCACCACAGTGACATTTCCCGTTCCTTCAACTGCCTCGTGTTGCGGATCCATCCCTATTTAGCGCTGTAGTCACTCTCACCTCACACCTTGCGGCCTCCAGCTTTCTGTGCGTGGCTGGGAGATCTCTGGCAATATGCTCCACACTTTCATTCAGTTTCACCGAGTTGTTAATAGTTATGTTATGTATCTCCTCCGTAACCCGTAACTCACGACATGTGGTCTCTCAGACCGCGCGAAAATGTTCAAACTCGCTCTCCGAGGCCAGTTCTGGTGGAATGCTTCTATACTCCCCGTACCCTCCTTTAATTTGCAAGCCTACCATGTTTTGTTATTGATTGCGTTATCGTCTTCTGTGTTTATTATTGACACGTGTTACTGATACGTGTTAGACTCACCTAGACCGCACCTTGTGAACTACGTACCTCTTTCCTTCATTACGGTACCGTATAGCTCAAAATGTGTTGGCACGAATGTGTCATTTTTAACTTTCCCGAGTTTGAAGATATTGTTAGTCGGTCTACGGGGGAAGGTGTCAGTAATATAGATCAAGTAATAAACGAAAAAGACGACGATTTTACATTATCGAGTACTGCTATTGAACAATAGTATCATTCAATGAAATACTGTTAAAATCAAATGTGTTCGGAGTGGTGATAAGAAAAATGTAGTTCCCAGCAATGAATATCAATTTGACAGAATTTCTTTTTGTACCTGTCGGTTGGAATTTTTAAGCGCAAATTAAAACCCTGGAATTTAGTTTTTTTTTAAATTTATTTGCTACAGATATTGTATAATTGTTTAGAATGTAAAATTCAGTACTCTAACAGTCATTTATGTGTACTACTTAAAAGAACCACACATAATTATGTGCCTTTGTGTGATAAATAGTAAAATGCAGCAGGCTTTGTTCAGTGCTATAAAATAAATTAGAAGCATTTAAACAACACTTAAAATATATAAAAATAAATGTTATATAGCATAAATTAAAAATTTCAAATGATTTTTGCCTTAAATCTCGGTTTAAACATAGGGGTCCCAGAGACCCCACCTCATAGTATACGATACAGAGAAGTCACCTCGCGAATTAACGGTTAATTCGTGCAGACTTGTGTTTATATATTGTCTTTAATGTTACAAACTTCGACGTTTTGTGGTCGACTATTATCGGCCGTCGATGTGTAGACGTCGATGATGAAATGAAACTCGGCGTCGATGATTTGCCAGCATCACACACATCCCTATCACTGTTACCATTATTATGATTATTGTTCTAGTCCATGGGACAATACGTGAAAGATGGAAAATCAGAAAAAAAAATGACCACATTCGAGCTCAGTACCGGGCAAACACCGAGTCTGGCGCCTTAGACGGTTGCGCTAATGTCACTGCTAGACGGTTGCCGCTCTCGCATAGTGTTCAGTGGACTCGTAAAACATTGAACCTTAGTTTCTCGAAAGCCCTTGAAAAGCGCTTTGTACTATAGCACCATCGTTTACATGTTACTATGCTCTATAATCGTGCAAATGGCGGTCAAAATCGGAGATCCGCTGACTATATTCTTCACCTGCGAGCCACGCAACTTGTGTGATTAATAGAGATTCACATGGGGGAGACAGTTCCGTGAATAATCGAAGACTACACCTCGGTAAACACCAGAGAAGAATATAAATGTTTCGGCACTAGAAGGTAATTTCGCAGCCTTGTTAGGAGTTTGTTTGCGGGCCGAACAGATAATTGATTGTAGTATTGGTTTTGCACCCGTGAGCGAGTGAAAGATGATTGCCGTAATAAAGCCGTTCCGTGTCCGAACACGAGCTGCTCGGGTCTGGTTTATGAGCCGTTTAGTCATCCCGGCGCACACATGATTTTCGCCGCAATTAATACGTTGCAGCGCGGCCGGCCAGCCTGCCCATCTGATAGCGGCAGGATGCGTTCCCCACTGATGCCGGCGGGGGCGTGCCCGGCCGGGCCGGCACCTGCCGCGCCTCTTTTGTTTGTTACCTGCCGGCTCCGTGGGAGCGCGCTCTGGCTCCGCGGCCTTCCCGTGTGATTGCTCGTTCGCTCGCTCGCCTCCGTTAATTACCGCTTCGCTTGCTCCGGCTCAATCTCCGGCTATCGTAGATTAGCGAGTCCCGCGTTTCGGTCCAGCACTGTCTTTATGCCGTTCGGTCGACAGCGCAAATATCACTCTGCGATTGCTGCTTTCGAACAAAGGCCGTGGAAAAGCTTCCTCCAGGTGTCCACGTCCTGCTCAGAATCCGCTTTCGGTTCTGTTAGCAGGCAGGTAACTTCATTATCTCTCTCTCTCTTTCTATTTCCTACCATACGGAGTCTTTCTCATGAGTCTGTTAATTAATTTAAACGTCTGTGACCAGAAGCCCTCCCCAACGCCGCAGTCATCATTTAACCCAAGCGAAAACAACTGTTCAAATGTGTGTGAAATCTTATGGGACTTAACTGCTAAGGTCATCAGTCCCTAAGCTTACATACTACGTAACCTAAATTATCCTAAGGACAAACACACACACCCATACCTGAGGGAGGATTCGAATCTCCGCCGAGACCAGCCGCACAGTCCATGACTTAACCGAAACGAGGGAAGTCGAGTGTACCACGTGTCTGAGAATCGTGTTTCATCTATATCCACACGAATATTCTGCAGTACGCAAGTGCTTCCAGAGGATTCATTGAGCCGCTCCACTCTCAAATAGCACGTGGGAAAAGTAAAATCTTTACATGCGCGCTCTTATCTGTTAGTTAGTTACGACGGTCATTTCTTGCTACGTATAGGGTTGTTGCAAAAGTTCGTAGCGTTTTTCCATAAATTTAATACTCACAACAGATACACACAATAGAGCTTTAGTCCTCAACAATATATTCTCCTTCACTATTTACAACAGTCTACCAGCTCCAGGCAAACAGTCTATAAAACAATTGAAAACATCGAATTCACAACATCTGCTGCAGACAAGAAGAAGAATAGTCTGAAGAACACTGCTGCTACTGCACTTGTCGATGGACCATGTGTTTTCTGTGGTTGTAGACTTAATTTTAGTATTGACATTAACGATACTTTTACTCATGGTAATGGTTGGCTTACAGTAGCTATTGTACGAGGTGGTACTAGAGTTCCTAACGTGCCTGGCCTTGAAAGTTTTGTAGACTGAGTGTAACGTTTCGATTTTGCAGCTGTATAAATCGTTTGGTTTTGAGGAGAAGAACTCGTCGAGCCTTGTTCGGAGCGCATTTCCATCCGGAAAGAAAGTTCATCGAAGGTTGTTCAGTAGAGAGAGAAAAAGGCGGAAATCTGAGAGCGCATTATCAGATAAACAAGGTGGGTGCGGAATGACTTCCCAGGCCAAATACTGTACAGCGTTCTTTAAGAATCTAGCACAATGCGGGTGGACGTTATGGTGGTATACCACACCACTATCTGTGTTTCACCAGCTACATAACGTTATCCTTTGCGGATGCGCTGGATTTCGTACGGGGAGTTGCTACTCTGTTTGCGCTCAACCATTCCTTTCTTTTCCTTAAGCTTGCGTACAGACACCATTTATCGTCACCAGTAACGATACAGGATAGGAATCGTCGATGTTGCTCATTAGACAATTGATGAAGAGCAAGCGGACATGTTCA
The DNA here is from genome assembly GCF_023864345.2 of Schistocerca serialis cubense. Classification (NCBI taxonomy): domain Eukaryota; kingdom Metazoa; phylum Arthropoda; class Insecta; order Orthoptera; family Acrididae; genus Schistocerca; species Schistocerca serialis. The sequence continues at coordinate 72,340,030 of NC_064644.1, forward strand.
TTTTTGTGATTTTGGCTTAAAGCATGCGATACCCATGTACTCGATTTTTTAACCTTCCCCATCCCATGAAGGTGGAATGATCACAGTCCCCTTACGTCTTAGAAACAGGTTTCAGGTACTGCCCACTGCTTAAACTGCCAATACAGGATGCTTCGTTGTTTAGCCATGGGGCTGATCTTCCTGAAAGGTCCGAAAGTGCACAGATGGTGGAACCATTTGTCTTGGAAGCTCCAACGCCGCGCGGGTGAAGCAGTCCTTTAGGGAAATAGCGGGTTAGTCGGGGGATGTAGCCTCCGAGACTCCGAGACAGCTGTGGCAGCAGCGACAGAGCGCAGAAGGTGCGCCGTGCTGTAAATTGCGGTTCAGGTCGGCATAAATGACGCCTGTCGCCTGGGTTCATGGGCCACCCTTGGCCCCTACATTTGGTGCCATCTCGTGGCTACGTATGTCGTATGTTTGCGCGATGTCCTTAGGATAGTTAGGTTTAAGTAGTTCTAAGTTCTAGGGGACTGATGACCTAAGATGGTAAGTCCCATAGTGCTCAGAGCCATTTGAACCACTTAATCCTCTGCTCACCTGAAAAGACTTGTGCTCATCTCGGTTCGGAAAAGAACGATCTGGTATTGTGGAGGACTGGAATCTACAGAATACATTGCCAGAATGGCAAAGCATACTTTTGTCAGACAACGCGCACATTGCGTGAAAGATGCATTGAACATGATCGCCACACTCACCTTTCACAGGCCTGTAAGTCAGCCATAGCCGAGCATTACATCTCCGCAGGACACTCCATGGATTACTATACCACAGTAATCTTGGTTTCGACGAGATCCTTCTGGGACTCAGTTATTAAGGAAATGGTGTGCATACGATTCGCGGAAGACCTTATTAATCATGATAGCGACTTTCAGCTGGATAAGACGTCGGACCAGGTGATTTCTGTAATTTCTTCAAAAAGAAAACATTTTATGACTAATGGCAGTTCTAATGACAATGAATATTGTTTCCACGTGTGAATTTTAACCCCGCCTGCGCGCATTCAGCCAGAGAGCGCGCGTGTATTATCACAATTAAACATTAACCTCTGCGCCATCGAGGGAGCGATATTCGTAAAGGGAACGAAACTCGAAAGACGTCGCTCATCTAGCGGCCGTATTTGCGCATGCGTCTCCGCGACGGTTTTTTGGTATAAAATTAGAAATATAAACTAGAAATCTCCAGTGGGGAACACTCACCTGAAGATGGCTGAATGATTGCCAGCCGATATATGGTGGCGAGAAGTCGACGTAACCCAGCTACAGTACCGAAATTTCGTGGATTAATATGGGCTTACGTAGATGTTGTATTCCGTTTGTGAAACGCAATTTTTGGGGAGCGGTGAGAGTATGAACAGCAGACCGATAGATCAGCCGCACACAGATGCACCGTGAGTAGAGCGTACAGCTTGAGGGCGAGACAGAGGCGTCATCAGACAGGAGGTAGGTGTTCAGTAAGTGCATGCCAGTGTGGCGTCGCTATGCGGCTTGGGCCAGCTTCCACTAGCTGTAAAACAATACTAGCAGACTCGCCACTCGCCCCATTAAAACCGCACCGTAGCGAATTATAGCAGCGAAGAAACGACAATCTTTACTGTTCGGTCTGTCCTTTGAGCTTTGTTGTGTGTTCCGTGGATTCGCGAAAGACGGGAGGAGAGCCATCCATTTCACCAGATACCTATCTTTCCTCCCGGTCTGAAAGCAAATAAAACATTCCGACGGAATGTCCACCAGGGACAAAAGCTACTCTCTGACGCCACGACTGTGGGATGGGAACAGTTTCGTCATCCACAGGTTTAAAGAAGTGTTCTGACAACTCTTGAAAACCAAACTACCGTTTTGTATTATTTTCCACGGGAAACGTTCGAAAAGACAAGCGTCCATGACGGGGGCCCAGAGCCCAGAATTCACACAACAGAGCGGACTGACAGACACCGGACAGGAAGCTGTGATCCAAACAGTCAGTAGTGGGAGCGAAGCTGCAAACTAATAAAAATACTATTGGCGAAAGGTAGAGAAATCTTGTTACTGGCGGAAGAAGTTTTTAGCACGAAATCCGGCATAGAGAAGACGCCGATGACACGGTGTTCAGTTAACTTCTCTTTCTAATTCTGTAAGCTCGACTTGAGACATAGGCAGTGCGGTGCGCACTTTGTTTCATACGCATTGTATTCTTGGACTTAGAGACAGATAGAGGGAAAGACGACATCTGCAATTGTACTGGTAACAGTCTAAATTCCTGTGACCTCCATCTGCGTTTGCAGTCATGACGTCTGCCCACAGTTGTGATAACATCGTACAACAGCTTCGGCAGATTAGGCCGCAATAAAGTTAGGGTTTTGCTAAACTCAGTAAATTCACGAAGGCTCACAATGACAGGCATAGTGCACGTGTAGTTCTTCATCTTTCTCTCGATCACACGATCATTATATTCACACGGGTCCATTACGTTATGAATATTTTAGGAAGTGGTTTACCATTGTCGTACATGCCCTCATTAGATATCCTTCCCGCACTCTTAGTGTTTTCTCTCTCGCAAGCGGTTTTACGGATCAGTTAAATGTTCTTGATTTTGGTAATTAACTTTTGTGATTTTTCCTATTAACAGGAGCACACACAATAACTTGTAATAAAATTGGCATTTGCGTTTGCCACAAATTTAGTTCCCCTCTGATAAAGTTAATCGGAATAAAGAATTATGGAAATCTCAGTACTTGGCATTCAGTGCCTGGACCACTTTATTATCAAATTGTGTTTAATTCCGTTGCATAACTTCATTAATCATTTGAACTTCAAGGATGGATTTGCCCCTTAATACGTCCAGATCGACTCAGATTTCGCAGGCTCACACACGGCATTTCACAAACCGATACGAGAGGTGGTAGAGATGTTGGACGTTAGGGTCTGGTGCGAACTCTTACATTCTAACTCACTCCAAAAATATACTATTTTGTTCAACTCGGGACTTCGAGCAAGCCAGTCCTTTTTAAGAATGTTAGTGACCACAAACGACTGCTCCAAAAATTCTACTTTATGACAGCGTGCATTGTTCTGCTAATACGAACTACCATAGTCTCTATGGTGTTCCTCTACTGTACGCAATTCACGATGCTGTGAAATGTATCCACATCCTTCCGCATTTAACGGTTCCTTAATCGCATTGTGGGGACGGCACTCTGACCACGAAAAACGCTCCCACGCCGTAGCACCAGCTCCTGCAAACTTCAATGTCGGCACTATACAAGAGGACAACTAACGTTCTCCAGACATCTGTCAATCTCACACCCTTGCGTCGGATTCCCACAGGTTATACCGTGGTTCATCAGTTCTCAGATCACTCGCTTCCTGTCATGCATTGTCCACTGACGTCACCCTTCACACCATTTAAGCCCAGCTTAGCACTGACTACAGAAATGTGTGACCCATGAGAAAATGTACCACCCCATTATTTTTAACTCCCTACGTGCCGTCATTGTTCTAGCTGGACGCTGGAATCTGGAGCGAAGTCGACTTTCTAACTCATCCACAGAACTGTTACAGTGTATTTAGATCGGATCTCTGAATAGGCCAGTCCATGTCAGGAATGTTATTTCCCACAAACCACTGCCACCCTCTTCAATGCTCGATAGTCCGTATCTGTCAGTACATGTGGTCTGCATCGTCTTCCTTTAACTGTGTTTGTTTCTTTACATATCCACTTCATAAATACACTGCTGGCTATTAAAATTGCTACACCAAGAAGAAATGCAGATGATAAACGGGTATTCATTGGACAAATATGTTATACTAGAACTCACATGTGATTACGTTTTCACGCAATTTGGGTGCATAGATCCTGAGAAATCAGTACCCAGAACAACCACCTCTGGACGTAATAAGGGCCTTCATACGCCTGGGCATTGAGCCAAACAGAGCTTGGATGGCGTGTACAGGTACGGCTACCCATGCAGCTTCAACACGATACCACAGTTCATCAAGAGTAGTGACTGGCGTATTGTGACGAGCCAGTTGCTCGGCCACCAGGACCAGACGTTTTCAATTGGTGAGAGATCTGGAGAATGTGCTGGCGAGGCCAACAGTCGGACATCTTCTGTATCCAGAAAGGCCCGTACAGGACCTGCAACATGCGGTCGTGCATTATCCTGCTGAAAGGTAGGGTTTCGCAGGGATCGAATGAAGGGTAGAGCCACGGTTCGTAACACATGTAAAATGTAACGTCCACTGTTCAAAGTGCCGTCAATGCGAGCAAGAGGTGACCGAGACGTGTAACCAATGGCAACCCCATACCATCACGCCGGGTGATACGCCAGTATGGCGATGACGAATACACGCTTCCGATGTGCGTTCACCGCGATGTCACCAAACACGGATGTTACCATTATGATGCTGTAAACAGAATCTGGATTCATCCGAAAAAGTGGCGTTTTGCCATTCGTGCACCCAGGTGCGTTGTTAAGTACACCATCGCAGGATCTCCTGTCTGTGATGCAGCGTCAAAGGTAACCGCAGCCACGGTCTCCGAGCTGATAGTCCATGCTGCTGCAAACGTCGTCGAACTGTTCGTGCAGATGCTTGTTGGCTTGCAAACATCCCCATCTGTTGACTCAGGGATCGGGAAGTGGCTTCACGATCCGTTACAGCCATGCAGATAAGATGCCTGTCCTGTCGACTGCTAGTGATACGAGGCCGTTGGGATCCAGCACGTCGTTCCGTATTACCCTTCTGAACCTACCGATTCCATATTCTGCTAACAGTCATTGGATTTCGACCAACGGAAGCAGCAATGTCGCGATACGATAAACCGGACTCGCGAAAGGCTACAATCCGACCTTTATCAAAGATGGAAACGTGATGGTACGCATTTCTCCTCCTTGCACGAGTCATCACAACAACATTTCACCAGGCAACGCCGGTCAGCTTCTGTTTGTGTATGAGAAATCTTTTCGAAACTTTCCTCATGTCAGCACGTTGTAGGTGTCGCCACCGACGCCAACCATGTGTGAATTCTCTGAAAAGCTAATCATTTGCATAACACAGCATCTTCTTCCTGTTGGTTAAATTTCGCGTCTGTAGCACGTCATCTTCGTGGTGTAGCAATTTTAGTGGCCAGTAATGTACATCACCAGTAGTCGAATGGGGCGGCCTTAAGAGTGTTAAAATCTTCGTAATGGATGTGTTACTCAGATGTCATCGGGTGACTGGTCCAGATTCCAAGAGACGGATCCCTCCCGATCGACCCACCCTGCTGTTGCTCCTTCTCTGCTGACAACGCAGGACTCCCCACCTCCTTGTATGCTGACGGGTCCACCTCTCTAGACACCTAGTGGTCAATTCCGCATTGGATAGGAACGCCTTTATGGCTCTGAGCCATATGGGACGCGCGGCTCCGGACTGTAGTGACTATAACCGCTCGGCCACTCCGTCCGGCAAACTTCTTTATATTTTTATCAGAAAGCATATGTTAGAAATTTTGTCTGACGTCTTGGATTACTGGAAACTGAAAGTAAATACAAATAATTCTAAAATAATGGTGGTAGATACATCGTACAGATAAGCAAGGCCAAACACTGAGGTAGGAAATGAAACGCTGATGTAAGTAAATGAATTCTACTGTTAAAGTCGACATAGTTGTCTTCAGAGATTTAGCTGCTCTTTAGATACATACGATGATTCTCATTTATTGTTCCGCCTCAGTTGCATATTTTTAATTAGAGTACATTTTCGTTCACTCTGGGTCATATTCAGATCGAAGTAGTTATCTACTCAGAACCACATATCAGATGTGGTTGTGAGTAGACAAGACGAGTTGCTGACGCAACTACTTAGAAATTTTTGGAAATTTGTGGCAAGATCTTATGGGACCAAACTGCTGAGGTCATCGATCCCTATGCTTACATACAACTTAATCTAAATTGAAGTAACTAACTCTATGGACAACACACACACCCATGCCCGAGGGAGGACTCGAACCTCAGACGGAAAGTGTCGCGTGGACCGTGACAAGACGCTTCGGACAGCGCGACTACCACGCGTGGCGACTACTTAGATCATATGATGTTCCAGAGTGATCGAAACATGTATTCTAATTAAAAATGAATTGTACTACTTTGGAGTTACAGTAACAGATGATTACAGAATATAATGGACATTAAAAGATGGATTGCAGTAACTACACAATCATAGAAAAAGAGTAAATTATAAACAAACAGTCATCTTAATACAGTAATAAGAAATAAATTCACCAACACATTTATTTGGAACATATTATGCCATGGGTGTGATGTGTGGACGCTGTAGGAAGAAGAACATGAGAAACTGGATATCGAGGAGAGACAAAAAATCATCCTGGACTGGAGGAAAGACTAATGAACAAATACTAAGCTTGGTTAACACGTTGCAGAGAAGAGGAACTATAATAACTGGAGGTCTAATTCGATACAACAGCTTCACAAGAAAAATCTTGGAGAGATAAATCCTTGGTACAAATAGAGGCAAGCCCCTAACATCCATACTGTACGAAATGTTACTACAACCAGATGATACAGACGGCGACGGACACAGAAAAATGGCTACATCAACAAGGCGTTGCCTTTAGTGTCTCACGATGATGAATACGATAATAACTACTGTATTTTCCTGTGCTTTAGAATTAAAAAGACGAAGAAAACTACCGGATCCACCTATCGAATGGGCACATAAAAATCCAATTTATAAAAGAAATTCTTAATTAGAAAGAAAGGGGTCGCTTCCTTTGCTACATAGCGTCCCATGTATCATGTGATGAGAAGCACTTTTTTGGGCTGACTCCATCAACATATCGCAGAACTAAATTATAAATATCCCTTGAAATAGCAAGGGGAATGGCCGTTATGAGTCTCTTAAGAAGGACATCCGGCGTATAAACTGTGAAATTCTACCACAAAGAGAAAATGTTACTCTAAGAAATTCATGTGGGTATTGGTTATTATGCGCACAAGGGCCGTCGTCTTATTGAATGTTGAGAGTGTGAGATGGCCTGTCGTGTTACACAGTCTGTCTAGATTATCTTGAAAGTTTCTTTAACAGATCTGAAATTATCAGATGTGGAGCAATATCATGACAAATGTGAATCGCTTCTTCGGGACATTATTGCATTACTCCTCTAACTTGTTCCGTTAGGGCTGGATACTGTACATACGCACATTGCGTTACACCTGTCAGACAATAACGATTTGTTCATTAATTTCTAATTTCAAAATCCATACATTGATGAGCCCTACACAGTAATCTCTCTACCACAATAACTTCAAATTACTTTATAACGAGGAACTAGATTTGATGCTATGCAATTGCTCAGAGAAACTTCCCTCAGTGTCTTAAACTTTTCTCGCAAATTTCTTTATACCGGTCAACAATTGTCACGCCGAAATCAGATAGATTAAGAAACATACAGAAACAAACAGTTATTTTTGCGCAAGAATTCAGAAAGTATCTTTTTGGTACGAAATAATGAACGACAGGAGATCTCAGTTTGATTCCATATTTTTAGATTTCCAGAAAACGTTTGACAGTTCCCCACAAGCGGCTTCAAATTACGTGTGTGTGTAGTGTCGTCTCAGTTGTTCGACTGGATTTGTTATTTCCTATCAGAAAAGTCGTAGTTCATTGGAACTGACGGTATGTAATCCACCAAAAGAATATATCTGGGAAAGGTTTTAAAACTTTCTGGAAGTGTACTTACGATAGCCCTTTGGGCGTGAAGTGTTTTCTATTTCCTATAAAAAGGTATTGCCTATCTCATTGGCCAAGTTGTTATACATTCGCTATTAACTAAAGCAAACTGATGGGATTTACATATAAATGTTCTCTGGCTGTGAGTTTATTGATATAAATGTTATTTCTTAACTATTTGTTAATACAAAATACACTTATTCACAGTTCATGTGCAAAGTTACCTTTTTTAAGGTATTGTCTTTCCCATTTGTAGGGTTGTTACATTTGCTTGGGCATTGAAGGCCAAGTAATGGGCTTGATGTATATATGTCCTCACTTGAAGTTTATGACAACTGGTATTTCTGTTTATTGACTTTAATAAGGTCCAGTCCTTCCTCTTAGTCCTTTGGGCGTTTTGTGATACGCCGAGGCAATACCGGTTTCAGATAAAAAGTTCCTCTTGACCTGCTTGCATGTATATACCGAGAAGACCCCCTTCTATCTGTGTACTTTGCGCCGCATCGTCTGCTTCTATCGAGTCTAGATTCTAGTGCGCCAAGAACTATTTACTACAGAAAGCCTTAGCTTCTGGAATAGTAGTTGCACTTCAGGGTCTGCTGCCTGAGCCCATTTGTGCAGAGAACAGTATTCGCCAATAAATGTGTGTGTTCTTGTCACTAATCATTATAAGTTTCAGTGTTCTCCTCGTTCTCCTCTCATAGTGTTTCCCTCAGCGCACTATAAATAGTTGGGAGTGGCGACGAGTAAGATCTCCTGTGGTTGTATCGGAACTACGATATAACAGCTGCCGACGAGAATGGGATAGGATCTCTGCAAGCTACAGATTAATTTTTGTTTTTGCTCATGCACACACCCTTGTTATTTATTTCTTGCTATTTCTTTTTATATGTCTAGTGCATTAGTGTGTGGACTTTTGACTCAGTACGGACACAACTACTGAGACGACCGCAGGACCAGCAACTACAAGACTTTCTTCACGACCCAACTACTCACCTCAAACTTGAACATCTGGCAAAACTGGACGTGAGTAGACAGATCTTGTGTGATGTGTCACAAAATCGAACTCGCCCCTCGTCCTTCAATCACTTCAGAAGATCATCATCGACATTTGCACAACTTGTCACGTCCAAACCTCTACGTAACGACAAGCCTCGTCACAGACAGCTTTGTGAGGCGGAACGTTAAGAAATATTACGAAGAGTGGACAGGCATTTGCGTGCCTGTCAACGGGGTAAAGCGAGGCGTCATATGCGGCAGCCTCTTGGTCGGTTCGACATTCCAAAAGGACGTTTCGAATATGTGCATCTCGATCTAGTAAGACCTCTCTCCGAGTCCAGTGACTGTTATATTCTTTCGGTTGTCCACCATGTAACGTGGTAGCTAAGGGCCGTTCCTCTCAGGGACAACGTAGCAGAATCAACAGCCAAGGATTTCATTCACCCCTGTGTTTCTCGGTTTGAATGCCCAGCGTCTGTAACTATCGATCAAGTACGGCAATTCGAATTAGCCCTCACTGTGGTACCCATTAATGTCGGGCATCTGACCACCACCCACATAGCGACGGCCTCGTCGAATAGTGGCATTCATGTGCCACTGAGAGCCAATGCGCCAGAGTCCTGCCTTCCGTACTGTTAGGTGTGTGCTCTGGGCTTAGGGTTCTCTGGCAGAGGTCCGTTATGGTGAAACACTCTCCTTAACAACTGATTTCGTGCTTAAGCAACCACCTGTCGCAGCCATGGATCCGCCCGTCACATCACGTGCGCATAACGCCATATAGTTCGGCTCCATCACCACCCTCCAAACCCGCACAGTGTGCCAAAAATTTTCGTACAGAAAATACTGGCTGATTGTGACTTCTTTATGCTTCATGATGACCCAGTCTAGTCGGTTTTGCAGTTCACGTTCACAGCGCCACAGAAACTCCTTAAACGAGGGGCACAAATTTTCAAGATATTACTGAACGGCAAGCCTACCACAGTGACTGTAAACCGTCTCAAGCCTGCTCTGGCCTTACATGAGGACTCGACCGCCGACGATATGCTTCTTCCTTCGTACTGGCCATTCACATTCCCCGCCACTCAGATGAGTGGCGTGACAGTACACACTGACTTTCTCACCGATTTTGAGGTACGCCCTGATGTCCAGAACTTCTTGCCCTACGATCTGAGGTCAGGAAATAGTTGGCAATTTTCTGGTCATCGGGGGACAAAACCCAGAACAGCACGCCAAAGATGGATTCATCGCCTGTCACTTCATATGCACCTGTAAGGTGCCGAATGACGTGGATTCGGTCGCTATTACCTTATGGCTATCACCAGATGTCTACCTCATTATCACTGCATCCAGAACATTGCATCAGCCCAACACTTGTTCTGAGGAGTCTAACACATCCACCTCGCAGGCTGACCCTGCGGCCTCCGCTCCGACAACTGACTCATACAGCTGCGGCCGGACTCAGTGACCTCCAGTACATCTTCACGACTATCATCTTTACTTGATTACTTGGTGACACAATAATTACTCCCAAGTACGCATGTTCCAGCCGGTACGAACACAACTTCGACCCGACGTCTGCAACGACTCGGACTTCACTTTGTCTCTGCTGCCACACAGTGTTACTGTTCCAGCATCGTCGGATCGCTGCAGACACCATCCCTGGGCTTCACAATAATGGTGGGGGGAGGAGGGGGGAGGGGAAAGGTAGCGAGTGGCGGGATGGTTCTGTGGCTATCGACTGAGGTCTCACACAAGTGATCTTTGGAACTCAGAGTGTGCTTTGGATGGTTCGACGGATGCCTTTTGTACGGAAGTTCTCTTGTATTGCTGTTGTTCGTATAATAAAGAGAATGCTATCTCATTCTGGGATGTGTTATTTGTCAGCCTGTTCCTATCCGAAGGTAGGACACTGTTATTACGTTATGCTACGTATTTACTACTAACATTTTTATTTCTGAGTGTACAGTGTTGTAATTTTATGCAGATTTTGGTACTGACAGAACTGTTGATATTTTTAATAATATCAGGAATCCGATATATCGATATCTAACAGATTGTAATTGGCTGCTTTTGACATATCTAACAAATGTATCGATATATCGATATGGCGATATGTCTTTATATCGTTGTAATCTGAAAAGGGAAATGCTAATGCTCAATCTAGATATAGTAGGGGTCAGTGAAGTGAAGTGGAAGGAAGACAAGGATTTCTGGTCAGATGAGTATCGGGTAATATAAACAGCAGCAGAAAATGGTATAACAGGTGTAGGATTCGTTATGAATAGGAAGGTAGGGCAGAGGGTGTGTTACTGTGAACAGTTCAGTGACCGGGTTGTTCTAATCAGAATCGACAGCAGACCAACACCGACAACGATAGTTCCGGTATACATGCCGACGTCGCAAGCTGAAGATGAACAGATAGAGAAAGTGTATGAGGATACTGAAAGGGTAATGCAGTATGTAAAGGGGGACGAAAATCTAATAGTCATGGGCGACTGGAATGCAGTTGTAGGGGAAGGAGTAGAAGAAAAGGTTACAGGAGAATATGGGCTTGGGACGAGGAATGAAAGAGGAGAAAGACTATTTGAGTTCTGTAACTAGTTCCAGCTAGTAATAGCGAATACCCTGTTCAAGAATCACAACAGGAGGAGGTATACTTGGAAAAGGCCGGGAGGTACGGGAAGATTTCAATTAGATTACATCATGGTCAGACAGAGATTCCGAAATCAGATACTGGATTGTAAGGCGTACCCAGGAGCAGATATAGACTCAGATCACAATATAGTAGTGATGAAGAGTAGGCTGAAGTTCAAGACATTAGTCAGGAAGAATCAATACGCAAAGAAGTGGGATACGGAAGTACTAAGGAATGACGAGATACGTTTGAAGTTCTCTAACGCTATAGATACAGCAATAAGGAATAGCGCAGTAGGCAGTACAGTTGAAGAGGAATGGACATCTCTAAAAAGGGCCATCACAGAAGTTGGGAAGGAAAACATAGGTACAAAGAACGTAGCTGCGAAGAAACCATGGGTAACAGAAGAAATACTTCAGTTGATTGATGAAAGGATGAAGTACAAACATGTTCCGGGAAAATCAGGAATACAGAAATACAAGTCGCTGAGGAATGAAATAAATAGGAAGTGCAGGGAAGCTAAGACGAAATGGCTGCAGGAAAAATGTGAAGACATCGAAAAAGATACGATTGTCGGAAGGACAGACTCAGCATACAGGAAAGTCAAAACAACCTTTGGTGACATTAAAAGCAACCGTGGTAACATTAAGAGTGCAACGGGAATTCCACTGTTAAATGCAGAGGAGAGAGCAAATAGGTGGAAAGAATACATTGAAAGCCTCTATGAGGGTGAAGATTTGTCTGATGTGATAGAAGGAGAAACAGGAGTCGATTTAGAAGAGATAGGGGATCCAGTATTAGAATCGGAATTTAAAAGAGCTTTGGAAGACTTACGGTCAAATAAGGCAGAAGGGATAGATAACGTTCCATCAGAATTTCTAAAATCATTGGGGGAAGTGGTAACAAAACGACCATTCACGTTGGTGTGTAGAATATATGAGTCTGGAGATATACCATCTGACTTTCGGAAAAGCATCATCCACACAATTCCGAAGACGGCAAGAGCTGACAAGTGCGAGAATTATCGCACAATCAGCTTAACAGCTCATGCATCGAAGCTGCTTACAAGAATAATATACAGAAGAATGGAAAAGAAAATTGAGAATGCGCTAGGTGACGATCAGTTTGGCTTTAGGAAAAGTAAAGGGACGAGAGAGGCAATTCTGACGTTACGGCTAATAATGGAAGCAAGGCTAAAGAAAAATCAAGACACTTTCATAAGACTTGTTGACCTGGAAAAAGCGTTCGACAATATAAAATGGTGCAAGCTGTTCGAGATTCTGAAAAAAGTAGGGGTAAGCTATAGGGAGAGACGGGTCATATACAATATGTACAACAACCAAGAAGGAATAATAAGACTGGATGATCAAGAACGAAGTGCTCGTATTAAGAAGGGTGTAAGGCAAGGCTGTAGCCTTTCGCCCCTACTCTTCAATCTGTACATCGAGGAAGCAATGATGGAAATAAAGGTTCAGGAGTGGGATTAAAATACAAGGTGAAAGGATATCAATGATACGATTCGCTGATGACATTGCTATCCTGAGTGAAAGTGAAGAACAATTAAATGATCTGCTGAACGGAATGAACAGTCTAATGAGTACACAGTATGGTTTGGGAGTAAATCGGAGAAAGACGAAGGTAATGAGAAGTAGTAGAAATGAGAACAGCGAGAAACTTAACATCAGGATTGATGGTCATGAAGTCAATGAAGTTAAGGAATTCTGCTACCTAGGCAGTAAAATAACCAATGACGGACGGAGCAAGGAGGACATCAAAAGCAGACTCGCTATGGCAAAAAAGGCATTTCTGGCCAAGAGAAGTCTACTAATATAATACCGGCCTTAATTTGAGGAAGAAATTTCTGAGGATGTACGTCTGGAGTACAGCATTGTATGGTAGTGAAACATGGACTGTGGGAAAACCGGAACAGAAGAGAATCGAAGCATTTGAGATGTGGTGCTATAGACGAATGTTGAAAATTAGGTGGACTGATAAGGTAAGGAATGAGGAGGTTCTACGCAGAATCGGAGAGGAAAGGAGTATGTGGAAAACACTGATAAGAAGGAGGGACAGGATGATAGGACATCTGCTAAGACGTGAGGGAATGACTTCCATGGTACTAAAGGGAGCTGTAGAGGGCAAAAACTGTAGAGGAAGACAAAGATTGGAATACGTCAAGCAAATAATTGAGGACGTAGGTTGCAAGGGCTACTCTGAGATGAAGAGGTTATCACAGGAAAGGAATTCGTGGCGGGGCGCATCAAACCAGTCAGTAGACTGATGACCAAAAAACAAAAAAAAAGACAAATTGAATACCGACGTACCTACCTATAAAAATATCGGCTGCACATTGTAAATATACTGCCGGTTCTAGAGCTGTATGCATGAGTGTTGATTTATTATTAGATATTCTGTAAATCAAGAAACTAACAGCCTGCCTATCCCACGTAGAGCAAGAATTGAAAGGAAAAGGATGCACTATCACGCTTGGCGATAACCACTTTGCTAGCAATGGTAACTGCAGCTAAGTTGCACAAGAAAAGATGTCCGATGGGTCCGTCGTTCGGTTTCGTCACACATCAGATTTGTCCGGAACACTTCATGTCGAATTCCTTGCTTTATAATTTTTGCCAATGCCAGCGACCTAGCAGTTGTAGTTTGGCATTTTTGGCAACTGTTATTGAAGAATGCCAATGTACAGAAATAGTATACTAGTTGTGTTAAAACTGTTTTTTAACGCAGCTGGTGTGCTACTTATTCACATCGGAAATCTTGTTATTCCATTCACACCACCACTCTCCTGCCCTTGTGCAATCGGACTTCTTTTGTGCCACCTATACTTGCTTCACATAATCAAAGAAAAAGATTGGACGTAATGAAAGCCCAAAAAGTATTAACATTCCTTCACACAGTGAAAGTAAAATTTTGTTCTATTATTGTTTCAAAAAAATAACTTCAAATATTAACTTAAATTTGTGAAAAAATATATAATATAAAATAAAAATATTGGCACTCGATATAGCCATTTTGATATAGAAATACCGATTTATCGGGGAAAATATTGCACGTATATATCGATATTTTTTGGAAAAATATCGATATAAGGGGATTTTATCAAAAGCCCTAGTGACAATACTAAACAGAACTGCTATACGAGAGGGAGAGAGGGAAAGACATGTCGATAACCGGGCAGTCGAAAATTGACTGTACGTACGTGAGTTTGTGTGTAGGCAGAGAGTATCAGGCCAGTGTCGTGTTGGAATAATATGTGTGCCGAGTTCTATCAAACACCTTCATTCCGAGTACTGTGTAGGGTTGATATTGCCATGATCATTGTGGGAAGAAAGTTTCTTGATGCCTTGATGTGGCCCGCCACGTTTTCCTAGGCTGTACCAACTTCTTTATCTGTGGGTATCTTTTACACGATACGTCGTCAATTACTTAGGATAAACAAGAGTCTCTGTCTTCCCTTACTTGTTTTAAACTCTGTGTTCCCTCGAGTACCATAAAAGTTTACTCTGATATCTTAATACCTGTGTATCATTCTGTCCCTTCTCGCAGCCAGTGTTGTTCACGTATTTATTTTCTGTCGTCTTTTCTTATCAGACTACTTAAATTTCAGAACAGTGCCATAACAGCACATCTCAAACTATTCGATTCTGTTCATTCCCCGTGTTCCCACCATCAATGCTCCAATATTTTAGAATTCAGCATAGGTTATTATTTCATTAGTGAATATATATGAGAAACATTCAATAGTTAAAGAGACAAAGTGATGTAGAAAAAAAATCTGTATTTTACAAAATGATGCTTTTACTAGTTCTATACATAATGAGCACCAGTACTAAGAAACTTGCCTCAACCATGAACTAGTCTTTTATACATGATGGAAGTCTTTGGCCTGATGTTTGAGCCACTTTTCCACAATCTCTTTCAGTTCGTCGTTGTTGCTGAACATTTTTCCACGTAATACCGCCTTGAGTGGAACAGACAAATGAAAAATCTGAGGGAGCAGATCTGGACTGTAGGGAGGTGAGGCAGTGTCTGCCAACCAACTTTTGCCGGCCGTTGTGGCCGAGCGGTTCTAGGCGCTTCAGTCTGGAACCGCGCGACCGCTACGGTCGCAGGTTCGAATCCTGCCTCGGGCATGGATGTGTGTGATGTCCTTACGTTAGTTAGGTTTGAGTAGTTCTAAGTTCTAGGAGACTGATGACCTCAGATGTTAAGTCCCATAGCGCTCAGAGCCATTTGAACCATTTGAACGAACCAACTTTTTCTATCGTTTCTTGGGTCAGCTGGGAGGTGTAACAGCGATCATTGCCGTCTAACAGTATCACGACCACGTCTTCGCTTTGTGATCTGTGACGTTTTCCTCTCACTGGTGCCTTCTTTACTTTGTTCATCAGCAAGTCTGAGCTGTAGGCACTGTATATTGCACGCAGATTTTCCAAACAATAAAGCGGGTTTCAAGCGAAGGAGCTGACACTTCAACTGGCCAGCCACGACGTTGCTCGTCGGAGACTGAGTTTCGTCAGTTTTTGAACTGTTCTGCTCACTTATAAAAACTTCCGCAGTTCGTACAACTTTAACCATTCTGTAAAATTATCCGAGAAAAGATTTTAGCCGGTTAGTCACTTTCAGAAAGTAAACACGTATCTCTGAACGTTGTTCAACTACTGTGGAAACTTCTAGCGTAAATGCCATCTTTGTTAAATGCAGTATTGAGGTTATAAATAAAATAATTTTTATCCCCCAACTGTTCTCAGCCCACCTCTTTGATGCCAACCTAAAGTCGTGAAAGCACGAAATTCCTTCTACAGAAAATTGTTCCATAGTATATAAAGGTGTAAAAATACAAAACACATTAGGTTGATCGTTTGTTATGCGATGAGCAAAATTTGAGCTTTTTGTTTGAGCAGTTCAGTCATATGCTTATTCCAGTTCAGTTCTTCAGCAATATGTGTACCTAGTGCAGTCAAGCAGTCGAACTGCAATCCATAAATTCCAAGATATGGTACAGAGGAACGAAGTTAAAACGGTACTGTGTACAAAATTACGAGGGCAGTTCAATAAGTAATGCAACACATTTTTTTCTGAAACAGGGGTTGTTTTATTCAGCATTGAAATACACCAGGTTATTCCCCAATCTTTTAGCTACACAACACTATTTTTCAACGTAATCTCCATTCAATGCTACGGCCTTACGCCACCTTGAAATGAGGGCCTGTATGCTTGCACGGTACCATTCCACTGGTCGATGTCGGAGCCAACGTCGTACTGCATCAATAACTTCTTCATCATCCGCGTAGTGCCTCCCACGGATTGCGTCCTTCATTGGGCCAAACATATGGAAATCCGACGGTGCGAGATCGGGGCTGTAGGGTGCATGAGGAAGAACGGTCCACTGAAGTTTTGTGAGCTCCTCTCTGGTGCGAAGACTTGTGTGAGGTCTTGCGTTGTCATGAAGAAGGAGAAGTTCGTTCAGATTTTTGTGCCTACGAACACGCTGAAGTCGTTTCTTCAATTTCTGAAGAGTAGCACAATACACTTCAGAGTTGATCGTTTGACCATGGGGAAGGACATCGAACAGAATAACCCCTTCAGCGTCCCAGAAGACTGTAACCATGACTTTACCGGCTGAGGGTATGGCTTTAAACTTTTTCTTGGTAGGGGAGTGGGTGTGGCGCCACTCCATTGATTGCCGTTTTGTTTCAGGTTCGAAGTGATGAACCCATGTTTCATCGCCTGTAACAATCTTTGACAAGAAATTGTCACCCTCAGCCACATGACGAGCAAGCAATTCCGCACAGATGGTTCTCCTTTGCTCTTTATGGTGTTCGGTTAGACAACGAGGGACCCAGCGGGAACAAACCTTTGAATATCCCAACTGGTGAACAATTGTGACAGCACTACCAACAGAGATGTCAAGTTTGAGCACTGAGTTGTTTGATGGTGATCCGTCGATCATCTCGAACGAGTGTGTTCGCACGCTCCGCCATTGCAGGAGTCACAGCTGTGCACGGCCGGCCCACACGCGGGAGATCAGACAGTCTTGCTTGACCTTGCGGCGATGATGACACACGCTTTGCCCAACGACTCACCGTGCTTTTGTCCACTGCCAGATCACCGTAGACATTCTGCAAGCGCCTATGAATATCTGAGATGCCCTGGTTTTCCACCAAAAGAAACTCGATCACTCCCCGTTGTTTGCAACGCACATCCGTTACAGGCGCCATTTTAACAGCTCCGTACAGCACTGCCACCTGTCGGAAGTCAATGAAACTATACGACACGAAGCGGGAATGTTTGAAAATATTCCACAAGAAATTTCCGGTTTTTTCAACCAAAATTGGCCGAGAAAAAAAATGGTGTTGCATTACTTATTGAACTGCCCTCGTAGATTACTTACATTCAAAAATAGACATAAATAATGCCGAAGACATCTAAACCAACTCAAATCAATAGTGAATGGAGTGAGTGAAGCAAAACTAAAGGACACAGAGAATAAGAAATGAAAGCCTTGGATGGAAGATGAAACAACATACCGATAGCAGAAGATTCTTCGAAAGTAAGGAAGCAGTAAGAAAACAGGAGAAAGTAAGCGAAGGTACACACGTCGAAAGAGAAGGTGTAGAACATACCATAACAATATCAAAGAATAGAAAGACTCCAGGACCCAGCGAGATGCACATTGAAGTGCCAAAGCTGCTCAAAAGACGAGCAGTCTGTTTCCTTGGTGGCAAGTTTGTTCAAGCGGAATCATACCATACGACTGGTTCAAATCAGTGTTTGCATCACTTCCCAAAAAGCCCAGTGCAAAGTGCTGCAACTACTACAGACAGATGTGTGATGGATCATGCCCTCACGTCATTCCTTACAATGGAGAATATACCGTAAATGTACTGAGAACACTAGAGAATCTCATTTTGGATTCAGGAGTGGTTTCGGGACTCGGGAGTTGGTATTCAGTGTTCTCGTATTGATGCAACGATGTCGTGATTCTTATGTCGATGTTTATAATACGCCGGCCGTGGTGACCAAGCGGTTAAAGGCGCTACAGTCTGAAACCGCGCGGCCGCTACGGTTGCAGGTTCGAATCCTGCCTCGGGCATGGATGTGTGTGATGTCCTTAGGTTAGTTAGGTTTAAGTAGTTCTAAGTTCTAGGGGACTGATGACCTTAGAAGTTAAGTCCCATAGTGCTCAGAGCCATTTGTTTATAATAATTTCATTGAATATGAAAGTTTTCATATCGTTAAACATGACAACTGCTCCATATCTCAAGTGAACTGGTGCTGGATAGTAGTGACATCCTATTCATTGGAGATCTGTACTAGAACCAAAGTGCTGGTGTGTGTGTCGATGGTCATGTCTTTGAAGAAGTATGGATTGTGTAAGGAGTTCGCCAGGGCCGCATTCTCTCCCCATCGGTTTTCAACATCTACTCCGAAAAGACTTTCCGAGATTCTCTTCACGGAAAGTATCATGGAATGATGGTTAATGGAATTATCATCATTAACAGCAGATATGCTGATAACACAGTCTTACTGGCAACCAGGCTTGGAGATTTGCAAGAACATCTAATCATTGCTGCTGAAGGAAAATTTACATGAGTTTACGTTCAAACGCCAAGAAGACAAAATGGATGGTTGTCATTTGAAACAGCGATGAAATTCGGCTCACTCTTGCAGTCGCCACTGGGAAGATCGAAAGGGTTTCATCATGTAAATATTTGGTGTGTCAGATGAAAGATAACTGGGACTTCTCTTACGAAATTGACTGCATAACTGAAGAGGCCGAAAGTTCTTTTCAGAAAATGAAGGAAGTTGTAACTAGCAATGATATACGCACTTGATTACTTCGTTGTAAGATGTTCGTTATCCTACTCTATGGTGTGTGGGTGGTCGCCCAGCCAGTCTATGATGAGGTATGGGAAACTTTATAGTTAATTATAAATTTTTTCTGTTTAAATCTTCGTTTGCAGTAATCAAACACCCTTCAGTGGTGGTATACGTGTGAAGTAGAATCATTGTCTCAGCAGATTGGTCTTATATGTAATACACTGCACAATAAGAGCGCGCATCCTGATTCTGAGTGAGCACTAAGGAGTGTGGGGGAGGAATCACGTCTGGTTGTTAGAAGCGGCCAGAACGTCTGGTGCTCTCTCTGGCTTTGGCTTCCAGCTAAGCATGACGTACGTTCTCACCTCTTTCTCCTAACTGCTCTCGGATTACGTTCCACTGCAAAACGACTCCATCGATGACGACCCTAACGGGCTAATAGCCCGTCATTCCACTCTGGGGGCGCGCCGTTGTATACCGTAACGACAGAATATACCTCACCATTTTCTGACTGCCTCTTTTATTTCGGAAACTGCCTTTGGATACGCATATTCCTGACAGTTCCACAATGTTTTTCTGAGAACCAGTATAATGGTGTTGAGTCATGAACACTTACCGTAGTATTAGGTAACAAATTGAAGGTGTTTATACGTGGGCGCATAGAAGGATATTAAAGGTACGATTGACAGATATGCTCCTAATTTTGGCAATGCTATGCTGTATAAACAAATATTGAGAAATTCTTAGTACCATCAATAGAATAAAACAATAATACTTCTTCCAAATAATGAGCAACAACTAATACAAGGAGATTCCGTGATGATGTTACAAACGAAACGATGGAGAAAGGCAATGTATCAATTTGAGATAAGGAACCTGGTCTGTAAACGACCAGATCGAAAATTATAGGCCAAAATCGTTCTGATACATTTGGCAGGGACATGTACCGGTCCTGTTCTTTTTAAGATTGCCAGACAGGTAACATTGTAGATGGTAGTACGGATCAAAACAAGAAAAAATCCAGTAAATATGGGTTCTAAAATGCGTACCTTAAGAGCTATGGACAGTTATTCAGTATAGTATACCTGTTTCACAGTCACTTACCTCAGACAGATTCATTTACTCCTCTTCATGATGCCGGAAAGCCACGCGGGATGAGCCGAGCGGTCTTGGGCGCTGCAGTCATGTACTGTGCGGCTGATCCTGGCGGAGGTTTGAGTCCTCCCTCGGGCATGGGTGTGTGTGTTGGTCATTATGATAATTTAGGTTAAGTAGTGTGTAAGCTTAGGGACTGATGTCCTTAGCAGTTAAGTCCCATAAGATTTCACACACATTTGAACATTTTTTTGATGCCAGAAAGCCTGTAACATCATAACAGAATCACGCTCTACGTGTTGCAACTAGTACTCCAAGAAGTGACCGATGGAAGACGTGGTCCAGGACGTAGATTATGCTGCCTAAATGACTTATGCCAGTGATTTGAACTGATCCCTGAATCCGTGTTCAGAATAGGCGTGGACAAACTACAGATCAAGCCAGTGATGGTCATCGTTCTTGGAGAACGAGGAACTCAAAGAAGCAGCAGTATTTGGAGGATTCTATTTTTTTATACTGACCTGCTCATGTGCTACAAGCGATTTCAGTGTAAATGAAAATATAATTAAAGGACAAGATAAAAGTTCCAGCGAGTAGTGAGAAGAGGGTCTCCGTAATGGCATTAATTGCTCACTATATAAAGAGTCACGTGCACTCTCTCTAGGGACTGACAGACGCACAAACAATCCTCCGACATTCCCTCACACTGTGCTTCCGGTATATGACCTATCGGACACAAGATCGATAAGAAACCAACTTTTGCAGGTTGCTGACGCTGAACGAGGACTCTGTACCAGCACCCAGCGCCAGCCGCCGGGCAGGACAACCTCACAACGTCAAGGTATCGACATGCATGATACCCACTACTAACAAAGCCTATCCTTGCACGACCTATCGCAGGCAGCAAGACAACCGCTACTGCTCTTACCACCCGACCTAACTATCGCAGAGGTTTTTTTCCCTTGGCTCTTGCCTTGGCACTTTTTTTCCTCTGCCCTTCAAACCGCTACCCTTCGTTCGATTTCGACCCAATCTATCTCCAGATGATCGCGTATTAATGGTTAACCCTAACCAGACGTACGCAAACATCGCAGTACCCACATCCTGCGACACCTCACTTTAGTGAGTACTAACCCTTATGCAGAAATGGCAGTAGACCTATTGTGTTGGCCATCATGCCGGTGTGGGCGTGGAGGGGCTCCATCTCTTTCTTTTTTCTCTAGGGAACACTGCGAGTAACTGAGTGTTAAACCAGGAAAGTGATGGTCAAATCTGTGGTAAAGTATACCACCTAGGTCTTCTCACGATGCCAGCCCAATACCGGTCACGGAAATATGTTAAACCGCCAGGATTCCGACAGACAGAGCGTGCGACGGCGGCCTTGGCTACGGAGGTGGGCCCGCTCACAGATTAACCCACAAAAAGAGGTCCCGACGTCTCGGTGAGGCGGGCCCGTGTGGTGTGCTACCCGGCCCGGCCGGCAGGTAACGCCTGGGAGCGCTGGACGCGTCCTTGGTGCCGGCGGCCCGGCCGCTGTTTGCGTGTCCAGCCATCCAGCCAGCAGGCCCCGGTTTTTGCCTCCCGGCGGCTACCCTGTGCTTACAGCCGCCGGGAACGCACAACGATGTCATTACGCGCGGGCGCCGTACCGTGTTATTTGTGCAATTAATACGCCGGCCGGGCGGCACTTGCCGGGCCGTCCAGACGTTTCGAAACGCACGACCGCCACGCCCCTCTCCGATCCACCTGCCCCCGCGCCGCCAGCCTGCCGTTCCCATATACGATTGCCGCCAGGTGTATAATTGTTTAGTGCCCTTTTCCGTTTCTGATCTCCGGCGCGGGCGAGTTACGCAGCAGTAGCTCCCGTTCGGCGGTTAATAACAGAAAATGGTAGGGAATTGTGAATATCATTAGAAATGGCCGGCGCGCATCCGTGATTAGCGGAGCGGACGCAGCCGCGCCGCTGTCGCCGGCCGGTGGTTACCGGGACCCGTGGGCGGCGCCGCCCCCGTGGTCGCGTCGCCTGATTGGGCGGTGGCCAGCCTAACCACACACCTGCCGCTTGCCATTACCGCCCGGCCGAAATCCGTGCCTCTGTTTGGGCGAGGCGAAGCGAGGCGAGGCAAAGCGTGCTCGTTTTGGTCCTATAGCCTGCAATGTCGTTCAGTGAGGGAGGCTCTTAAGCGAGCTCGAAGGCCTCCCAGTCAGAGTTGCGTCCTTGTTGCGTCATGCGGCATTGTCCCTTCAGAGCTGGATCCAACGCCTCAAAAGTTGCGGTGTCTGCAACAATTTGTGACTTAACTAAGGCGTTCGATTGCGTCAACTGTTTTCTTGTGGTAGCAGGGGTGGGGTGGGGTGGTTCAAAAATGGTTCAAATGGCTCCGAGCACTATGGGACTTAACATCTGTGGTCATCAGTCCCCTAGAACTTGGAACTACTTAAACCTAACTAAACTAAGGACATCACACACATCCATGCCCGAGGCAGGATTCGAACCTGCGACGTAGCGGTCACGCGGTTCCGGACTGAAGCACCTAGAACCGCACGGCCACACATGCCGGCAGGGGGGGGGGGGGGACAGGGGTGGTTGGCACCAGTCTCCTGACGGGCCTGACGGGTTAGGTGGGGCTCTCTTCTCTTGTGACAGCTTCTTCGTCTCAAGAGTAGCGTTTGCTCACAACATCTTCAACGATTTGTAGGCCGTGCGGTTCTAGACGTTTCAGTCTGGAACCGCGTGACCGCTACGGTCGCAGGTTCGAATCCTGCCTCGGGCATGGATGTGTGTGATGTCCTTAGGTTAGTTAGGTTTAATTAGTTCTAAGTTCTAGGCGACTGATGACCTCAGAAGTTAAGTCGCATAGTGCTCAGAGCCATTTGAACCATAATCTCTGTCTTCCCCTACAGCTCCCTGTAGTACTGTACACCGTGGTGCCTTGGAACACTGTTGCCAATCTCTGAAACTGTACCTTCTGACACAACTAACAGAAAAACGTTGTTAATTCTATTTTTTTTTTTTTTTGCCTACATTGACTACGAAAAAGTGCTCTATAAAGTAAATCGAAACAAACTGTTTGAAATTTTAAGAACCAGAGGGATTCCATCTCATAAGAACTGTAAAGGGTTTATACAGGGTGTTTCAAAAATGATCGGTATATTTGAAACGGCAATAAAAACTAAACGAGCAGCGATAGAAATACACCGTTTGTTGCAACATGCTTGGGACAACAGTACATTTTCAGGCAGACAAACTTTCGAAATTACAGTAGTTACAATTTTCAACAACAGATGGCGCTGCAAGTGATGTGAAAGATATAGAAGACAACGCAGTCTGTGGGTGCGCCATTCTGTACGTCGTCTTTCTGCTGTAAGCGTGTGCTGTTCACAACGTGCAAGTGTGCTGTAGACAACATGGTTTATTCCTTAGAACAGAGGATTTTTCTGGTGTTGGAATTCCACCGCCTAGAATACAGTGTTGTTGCAACAAGACGAAGTTTTCAACGGAGGTTTAATGTAACCAAAGGACCGAAAAGCGATACAATAAAGGATCTGTTTGAAAAATTTCAACGGACTGGAGACGTGACGGATGAACGTGATGGAAAGGTAGGGCGACCGCGTACGGCAACCACAGAGGGCAACGCGCAGCTAGTGCAGCAGGTGATCCAACAGCGGCCTCGGGTTTCCGTTCGCCGTGTTGCAGCTGAGGTTCAAATGACGCCAACGTCCACGTATCGTCTCATGCGCCAGAGTTTACACCTCTATCCATACAAAATTCAAACGCGGCAACCCCTCAGCGCCGCTACCATTGCTGCACGAGAGACATTCGCTAACGATATAGTTCACAGGATTGATGACGGCGATATGCATGTGGGCAGCATTTGTTTTACTGACGAAGCTTATTTTTACCTGGACGGCTTCGTCAATAAACAGAACTGGCGCATATGGGGAACCGAAAAGCCCCATGTTGCACCATCGTCCCTGCATCCTCAAAAAGTACTGGTCTGGGCCGCCATTTCTTCCAAAGGAATCATTGGCCCATTTTTCAGATCCGAAACGATTACTGCATCACGCTATCTGGACATTCTTCGTGAATTTGTGGCGGTACAAACTGCCTTAGACGACACTGCGAACACCTCGTGGTTTATGCAAGATGGTGCCCGGCCACATCGCACGGCCGACGTCTTTAATTTACTGAATGAATATTTCGATGATCGTGTGATTGCTTTGGGCTATCCGAAACATACAGGAGGCGGCGTGGATTGGCCTCCCTATTCGCTAGACATGAACCCCTGTGACTTCTTTCTGTGGGGACACTTGGAAGACCAGGTGTACCGCCAGAATCCAGAAACAATTGAACAGCTGAAGCAGTACATCTCATCTGCATGTGAAGCCATTCCGCCAGACACGTTGTCAAAGGTTTCGGGTAATTTCATTCAGAGACTACGCCATATTATTGCTACGCATGGTGGATATGTGGAAAATATCGTACTATAGAGTTTCCCAGACCGCAGCGCCATCTGTTGTTGAAAATTGTAACTACTGTAATTTCGAAAGTTTGTCTGCCTGAAAATGTACTGTTGTCCCAAGCATATTGCAACAAACGGTGTATTTCTATCGCTGCTCGTTTAGTTTTTATTGCCGTTTCAAATATACGGGTCATTTTTTAAACACCCTGTAATGTCAAGCAGCAGACATAATACGACTGAAGCAAACCAAGGAGTTAGACGACGGTGTCCCCTCTCACTCATTCCTCTTACGGGGTCCTGGATGTGAACGGGCAGCACTTTTATACCTCGCTCTCAGTGCACATTACTCTTGACCTACAATAAGGAGGAAGTTGTGGTTTTTTTTACCAACAATGAATGACATTAACTCAAGCTGTAAAAGTAAATTTATTGAAATATCTGTTATAGTTTAAGAATTACAGTATTTTTCTTAATAGATGTTTTTATAATATACGTTCCCATTCTGGTACCATTTTCTGGTGCAACATCAGTCTAATAGCATTAAAACTGTGGCAGGCTGCTGTCAACATTCATAGGAACACATAATGCCTCTCGTTTTGTAGTTTGGAGTGCATCTGAGGAAATAGAAAAACCGTTATTATAACACATTATTATTTTGTCTAAAAAACACTACTAAAATTATAAAGGGTGTTACAAAAAGGTACGGCCAAACGTTCAGGAAATATTCCTTACAAACAAATAAAGAAAATATGTTATGAGGACACGTGTCCGGTAACGCTTAATTTCCATGTTAGAGCTCATTTTAGTTTCGTCAGTATGTACTGTACTTCCTCGATTCACCGCCATGATTTCATACGGGATACTCTACCTGTGCTGCTAGAACATGTGAGTTTACAAGTACGACACAACATGTAGTTCATGCACGGTGGAGCTCCTGCACAGTTCAGTCGAAGTGTTTGTACGCTTCTCAACAACAGATTCGGTGACCGATGGATTGGTAGAGGCGGACCAATTCCATGGCCTCCACGCTCTCCTGACCTCAACCCTCTTGACTTTTTATTTATGGGGGCATTTGAAAGCTCTTGTCTACACAACCCCGATACCAAATGTAGAGACTCTTCGTGATCTTATTGTGGACGGCTGTGGTACAATACGCCATTCTCTAGTGCTGCATCAGCGCATCAGGGATTCCATGCGACGGAGGGTGGATGCATGTATCCTCGCTAAAGGAGGACATTTTGAACATTTCCTGTAACAAAGTGTTTGACGTCACGCTGGTACGTTCTGTTGCTGTGTGTTTCCATTCCATGATTAATGTGATTTGAAGAGAAGTAATAAAATGAGCTCTAACATGGAAAGTAAGCGTTTCCGGACACATGTCCACATAACATGTTTTCTTTCTTTGTGTGTGAGGAATGTTTCCTGAAAGTTTGGCCGTACCTTTTTGTAACACCCTGCATACAGAATAACAAAAATAGATCATTTTTGCAATTCATTATGCATAATACAAAGATACTATCCCATTCCTCACTTGAAAGAAATTTGGTGAACATGGATAAAACCATTGTGAAGTTATATGTATTTAATGTTCTGAAAATGTAGTTTCGAGAAAACGAGTAAAGAATGTTCACAGTGTTTTTGACTCACCGTATGCCTCTTTCAGAACATTCCAGCAGCATAATCTTGCTGTCCAGCTGCTTCTTTATCCTCTGTTGACTTCTTCAGGAGCCTTTTCCTTACTCTGGACTCTTTAGTGGTGGCTTCCACTGTCCTTTCAGCTTCAACTAGTCGCTAACGATCTATGGCAGTCAGAGCAGCTATCATATTATTTCCTGTCTGGATGCCTAATTGGTCCATTACTTTTGTCCTGCTGATTACACTCTCATTGAAACAGTTGACAGCATTCATCACACCCATTTTGAGTACTGTCCATCCAACAATCACTGTTGTTGGTACTCGTTGCCACACGCAGCTATTCAAACTCTCATTAGGGTTTTGTGTACGGCCATGTAGACATTTGCTAAGTAATTTTGTATCTGCAAGATCCCTGTATATTGGCTTTTTTGTTACCATGACTGTGGCAGGCAAGAAATGTTTATGGTGATATTCCTTCCCTGTCGTTTGAGCGTGGCTAGTTTGCAGACATTTGTTCAAAGAGCATTTAAGACCAAATCAACAACTGAAAAGTAGATAAATAATACATTTTTTGAAACGGGATAAAATTGTCTTTCAGATAGTGAAAAAAAAATGTTTTCAAAAATTCCAGACATTTCACGTCCAGCCATCGTTAATATCTATATCGACGATGTAAGCAGAACATGGTCACAGACAATAGAAAATTTTAAATAGAAGAATATGGGCACTAGTTGCGGCGGGTTGGGGTTGTGTGGTCATCGCTCGTTCGTACTGTCTCTCTTATTAATTGTCCACCTACCTCAGTACGGCTTCCTTACGAGGTCCCTTCACTCTGCAGTAATAGATACTCACTGGGCCGTGTAAAGCAGCGCTGATGAAACCACGACCTAATACTTACCACACAGAGGCCGCGTAACTCAAGTTGCGAATCAGTTCCTGTAAGTTCATTTTAACAAATTTTGGGTGGTGGGTACATGCAGTTAATTTTAGTAAACTGGTGTTTATTGTTAAGGGAGCACATAAATTTGCTATCAAGTCCGAATGTACTATTTTAACTGCTCTATCATTCAAAGTTCACAGTCAATACACCAAAAGTTCACACGGAAAAGCAGCCAGAATACCTACCAGTACGACTCATAATGTTTGATCTGTCAGTTACTGACCCACTACTATAGCGAGTTGGAACTTCGGTCGTATCAGTGGTCTTGAAAGTTAGAAGTTCTCGCTCAAATATTCCATAAAGAATACGGAATATGTCACACGGAATTTTCACTAAACCGAAATATCACACTCTCATAATTGTTTAATAAATGAACTCAGAAACCTCAAACTTTCCTCAAAATGTTCGTAACTCAAACCTCCTTAGTTATGACTAGTTCTAAACTCAATGAACTCAACAGTTCTTCATTTTACTAGTTATTTTCTCGGCGACATTTAGCGTGATGTTACACGTATGAAGGTTTGTGAGCGACTCTCTGGATGCCACCCCAATCTATGCTTATTTAACTTTCTACGCGGGGGAACAGCTTAATTCTGATTCACTAACGGTTTGAATGACCAATCAGAATGATCCTTCTAGATCATTCTCGCGGCAAAACTTGACTGAGCCAATCACTGATCAGAAAATCATTTACGTCATTCCAATGCCAATTTATAATATAAAATTTAATAAAATAGACCGAAATACAAAGTAACCTTAAAATTGATTTAGAAACTTATTCCACTTCCGACTTCTGTTCTGGCCGCTCTCTTACAAAAGCAAGCACACTTCAACATACGTCATTAGCATCGTAGTTACAACACTATTTTCCCACGATTCAATTTCATCGTTTTTATATAAAATAGTATTAAGTTTTTACATATGTCCCACACACACTCCCTCATTCATTCCCATGTATATACACAACAAAATAATTAGCAGATAATTTTGAATGGTTTTACACTACGAAATTGCAGCATAATTAAAGTTTTGAAAAGAAAAATTTCAATGAAGTGATTTTATATATTGATACTTCTGCTATGACTTTAGATGGTAATAAAAGACTAACTTCTATTGTTCCTAACTGAGTTTTGAAAGTGTCGATTTCTGGACATTTAAGTAATTTTCTCAATCTCCGGAACTATATGAGATAAAAATCTGAAATTTTTACAGGATCCTTTACCTAATAACAAAAGATTGTGTACCAAATTTGAAAAAAATCGGCTGATAATCACCATGGGTTATTTAGATTCGTAGGGGATATCAATTTACGTTCCTACTAGAATACTAGATGGTACTGGAGACCGTTCTCATGGCCGGTAGCGCCAGCTGCGTTGTCAGTCATATCAGAGAGATAGTCCTGCAGCCACCGTGATACATGGCTGTGTGCTATACTGTACGGAACGTTATCTGGTAATAGCTTGCTACGTTACATTGTGCACTACTTCCTGCTGACGACCAAGCAATTATTGGTCAGACTGAAATTGACTTACAAGAAGCTGTCTTTAATTTAAGTAAAATAGCCAGAGAATACCATCTGAACGACTCCATCACAAAGTAAAAAAGTCCGGCATTTTTAGGACACCAGCCCATGCGAGTTAAGATTAAAATTTACATCAGATCATAGATCAATTTAAAACATTCTGATATTTATGGTGCAGTATTACATAAATGGCGAACAGTGAAATACAAAATAAGTTGGATCTATTAACTATTTCCGTGGAACTTTACGCAGAGCACTGAGGAAGAAAGCCCTCACAGACACTGTATTGAAGTTGTATAAGGTCATGGCTATACCAGCACTCTTCTAAAGCTGCAAAAACTGGACTCTTAGGAAGAGAGATGTAAAGAGAACAGACGCATGTGAAATGAACTTCCTTAGATACGTGGCTGGACACACTTTCATGGATAAAAAGAGAAATGATGACATATGAACTGATCTGAATATGCAAAACATAACTGACATAATAAAACAATATCAGTTAAGATAAAAAAAAACCTGTAGACCGTATTCCAAATGCAAGAATCACTAAAGCCATAAAACAACGTAAACAAAGAGGGAAGAGAACTTTAAAAGTCTAATGATGTTACGGCTCGAGACGAAAAGGACTAAATGATCCTACCCTTGATGTAGACGTACACTGTCAGCCAAAAAATTATGACCACTGCCCACCGTGTAGTTGGAAGCGTCCAGGTGGTGATGCGGACACATAACGTAGTAAGGAAAGAATGTAAGCGGAAAACAAATGCATGGGCACTCATTATAGCGAAGCTACGGCCCGCAAATGCGGAAATGCACTAATGTAAGCGACTCTGAGTAAGGGCACATTGTTGTGGGACTGCCGATGGAAACAAGAATGTCTGACATGGTAAAGCTGGTCATCTGTTGGCGTACCACCGTCATGAGCACCTATCGAAAGGGGCTGAAGGATGGTGAAATAACGAGTAGCCCATATGGTATTGGACGACTACGTCTTATCACATAATGTGGAGATCGATGGGGCCCCCACTGTGTAATCCAGGATAGGCACCGATCTTCGGCAGATATGACGGCAGAGTACAATGCTGGTGCGCCCACAAGTGCTTCTGAGCACGTCGTTCAAAGGTCATTGTTGAACATGGAGCTCCAAATCACACGATCCCTATGTGTTCCTGTGTTGACTCAAAGACATCCTCAGTTATGATTGCAGTGAGCAGAGCATCACTGTGTTTCCAGGATGGATCAATACTAACGTGTCCTTTGTTGTACTGTGTTTGAACAAGACGCTATTAAACAGGTGCTCATAATATTTTGGCTCATAGGTGTAGATGTGTATGAATGTCCGATGGGTCGCGATATGGAAATCACTGTGAAAACTCGATGAAGCTTTGCATAGAAGTGTTGGGATAGTCTCTCTAGTACGCCTGTCGATGGCTCACGTAGTTATTTTCAGTTATGAGCACACAGTCAACAGCTGAAGACGCCTAGAGAAAAGTGTCTCCCTGCTAGTGTGAGTGCCTGTGAGAGAGTCCGCCTGATTTCACGCAACCCACACAACATAACTGTCATGTATTTCCTTCTTCATGACAATTCTCGGCAGCACGCTACAGGTGCAATGGGGATGCTCCTACAGCGTTTCCGATGGGCAGAATCGGATCACCCACCATACAGCCCAGACTTGGATCCCTCTGATTTTCATCTCTGCTCATATGACCCGCTTACTACGAAGACAATGTTTTGACATGGACAACAAGCTGCACATAAGCATACATAACTGGCATAAACCACAGGGTGCTGCCTTGTATGACGAGAGTGTTGGAGGTGATTAAATAGAGAAGTAGCTGGAAGGTGTAACTAATAGTTACAAACGAAACATTTTTGTTTTTCTCTGTGGTTTTCATTTCACGACCGAATAGGCCTTACTTTCGAGTAGCTCTCGTAGAAATTTAATATAACGGCAGTCACATGAAAATAAGACATCTGGCAAAAAAAGCAAGTAAGCAGTTTATTATTTTAGAAATAACAGCCATAACTTTCAATACATTTGTCTCACTGTGGGAAAACACGCTCATTGCCGACATGGAAACAATTTTGCTGTCGGGAAATGAGAAGATGGCCACGAATGTCTTTCTTCAGGGCTCCAAAAATATGTAAAGCGGTTGGGGAGAGGTCAGGGCTGTATGGGGGATGTGTGAGGGCTTCCCAGTGAAGCTCCTGGGGGTGTAGCCGAAACAACAAACACACGAGATCCAGGAAAGTGAAGCTTACCTTTTTCTTTGAACTCCAAGGCCCACTATACTTTGACATTCTGGAACATGACGTCACTGTGAATCCATAGTGATATGAGCACACTCTGAAAAAATAGCTCTCCATCAAGCCTGATCACCCTATAATGTTGACAGACGTGATCATTCTGTTGCTAACGCCTGCTAACGTGGGTACAACCATGGTTCGGTAGGCAAATGCAAACACTTTCCCATTAAGGTACTCACCAGCTTTTCTCACAGTGGGATACATACACAATGTGATCAAAAGTGTCCAGACACCCCCAAAAACATACGTTTTCATATTGTGTGCATTGTGCTGTCACCTACTGCCAGGACACTCCATATCAGCGACCTTAGTAGTCATTAGATATCGTGAGAGAGCGGAATGGGGCAGTCCACTGACGGACTTCGAATGTGGTCAGATGATTGGGTGTCACTTGCGTCATATGTCTGTATGCGAGATTTCCACACGCCTAAACATCCCTAGGTCCACTGTTTCCTGATGTGCTAGTGGAGCGGAAATGTGAAGGAAGATGTACACCACAATTGTGTACAGGCCAGCCTCGTCTGCTGACTGACAGACTGCTGACAGTTGAAGAGGGTCGTAATTGTAATAGTAGACATCTATAACAGACCATCACACAGGAATTCCAAACTGCATCAGGATCCACTTCAAGTACTTTGACAGTTAGGTGGGAGGTGAGAAAACTTGGATTTCATGGCTAGTAGGGCAACAAGGACGCCAGCACATTTTGTCAATGTGTGTTGCCTACATCAGGAGCACGTATGCACTCAGGGGCAAACCTATTGTTCTCCTTTGATTGACAGGTACTCTACCTATTGTTCTCCTTTGATTAACAGGTATTTAACCTATTGTCCTGCCAAAAGGATCCTTCCTTTTGGTTGACAGGTCCTTAACCTATTGTTCCCCACCCCCTTCTACTCCCCTTCCCGTTGTTATCCCCCTCCCACCCCTCAGGAAACCTCTCCCCTCACTGCTACAGGTACACTTTCAGGTCTGAGTCATTGGAATAGCCCCTCTCACCCTTATCAGTTTGATTGACTACTTAATTAAATTGATCAATTAATTAACCTCTCACCCTCTGGTAAACCCCCTACCCTCCTACCCACCCTTCCGAAAATTGGCAGGAAAAAGACTCAGTTGATGGGTCATTTGGAGGGAATATGTTTGCAATGTGTGAAATATCGTTTAAACACTTAAGACAATGTATAGAATACTATGTAATTATTAATGGCAGTGTACTGAATATAGCTTATTTATTTAGTTAAAGGATTCGTCCAGAAATCGATTGCTGTTTATGGAATAGTGTTTAAACAATTTAGACAATGTGGCGATTGTTTATTGAACAACTTAGGGGATTCACAGCAGCGTATGGAATGTATGGAAATTGGTGGCTGTTTGGTGGAGAGGAAGGGGTCATCATTCCCTGCTGTTTGGAAATGTGTAGGTCTTGTAAGAAGTAATTACATGAGGCAAACATGTTGAATAACCTAATGTTCAGCACAGTACTCCAGGTGTCTTAACCTAATATCTGGCCCTTTGTCAGCACTTAACCTATTGTTCTGTTAAGTGGTTTTCCATGTCACCCCCATTTCCTTAAACTATTCTGCCACCTTTGACACAAAATTAAGTAACTAGTTATGTCCTCCCACCATTTTCTGGTACACTTTTAGACTTTCACATGCTTTTGAACGCCATTTCTGGCGCATTCTTCTTTGTCACTTACCCCCTTAAACTATTGTACTGCGTTTTACATAATTATTATGCAAATTAACCTAGCTTTCTGCCCTTAACCTGCTGTCACCCACTCACACACATCTTCCCCTTAACTATTGTACCACTAACACAATGTTGATAAAAAAATTATGCAAATTAATTAAGTCGATATTCTTCATATCTATGGGGTAGTTTTTTCTAATTTGCAGCTTCCTATTGGTCAGTGAAGTCGATGGAATATAGGTTAAAGAAAAGATCGCTAGAAAAAAACACATCCTGCTACCCGATGCCTGACGCCGACACTGCCGACCCCGCACATGCCCCCAGGATTCGAAGTGCATTGTTGCAACCACACAAAGTCACGATGCGGCTGTCAGCTGCTGAGCCACCAGGCGTTCGTTCTGGTCCCACAACATGAGGCGGTGGCATCTCTTTCATACTTGACACCTGAGAAATTCCTGTCGAATACGTGTTCACCTAGGCACCACTGCTGGTGCAATACCTCTCTACCCATCGACATTAACGTCACAGGTAGCGCTATAGAAACCTCTTCCAGTGCTTCCCAGAATAGCACAGGGAGCATTGTTCCTAGAGATCCTAATGAGAGCCGGCCACGGTGGTCTCGCGGTTCTAGGCACGCAGTCCGGAACCGCGCGACTGCTACGGTCGCAGGTTCGAATCCTGCCTCGGGCATGGATGTGTGTGATGTCTTAGGTTAGTTAGGTTTAGGTAGTTCTAAGTTCTAGGGGACTGATGACCATAGCTGTTAAGTCCCATAGTGCTCAGAGCCATTTGAACCATTTGAACCATTCTAATGAGACAGCCCATCCGTCACTGAATGTACCCATCAAACAGCTGCTGCTGTCAGTGTGCAGTGTGGGAGCACCGTCTGCCATTGTTTTCTGCAGACAAGACTTTCAGTGACAGGACTACATTGTAGTGATCGCCACATTCCACTGACAGTTAAATCCCGCAAAATTTGTTTACAGATCATCAAATACATAGAAGACTCACTAGATTATTGGGAACTGGGAACATATTTACCAGTTTAACTACAATTAAATGTTACGATTGCTGTTGAAGTCTGACATCGATCGATGAACAGGTAATGTCTCCTCTCGACAGATGTGGTTCTGGAACAAATCTCCGTATCTATGGGGTACATAATTTTCTACATAAAAATCTCTCATTCCCTCGTGGTTATCGATCTGCTGAATCTATACATCCCTCATGATAGGACGCACACTCGTTTTCTCTGGTCATGCCACAACATGAGCCACACATATTACACAAACAGTGCAGTTATCTTTTTATCTGTACAGTGCCCAAAAAAATTATGGTATGCCTACACTCACGCCACTTATATGTCTCGATGGTCCTCAGTCATAGGAAATTATCTGACAAAGTCCTCAAATCAGAGCTTCTGGAAGGTGCTGCACCCTGCCAAGATTCTCTAAAACAAGTGTCGTGAATGACAGCCGTCCGGCACTATGTGCTAACGAATACCGCACCCACAGACGTAATGCTTGGAAAGACATCACCGATGCAGGTTGGTGTACTGTAATCAACATCAATATCGATAGAACAACAAGGAAAATGCGAGGGTACGCTTAGAGGTGCCGATGAGGGAACGTATTGTTACAGCTGTATCCCCTGTCCTGTTTGTACACTATAGGAGGTCCAGTTGAACACTTGCACTGCTATATTGTGCAGCTGTTTACGAAATGAATCTATCACCACTTACGTTAGGATATACTCCTCAGTGCGTTGAAATCACAAATCACCATGTCCAATCTATCCTTCCATTACGAATAGACATATGTAATATTTTTTGTTTTTTATGTGAATAGAAGTTTGATTACTTCCCACAAACGTAAGTCGGAACATAATCCTCGGTACCTTTATGTTCAAGTACCAGCATAACCCGTCTATCACTTATGAGTGTATGAAAAAACTATGATATGTCTGCACTCGTACCAGCTGGGTGTCATTCTCACATTGCAAAAAAAAATAAAAAAAGATGTAATTATAATTTAAAAAAGTTCTACCGTCTTTTCGGTTTTTCGATTTCACCACTTCCATGAAACCTTGTGGCATTTTCGATACTCACCCATCAAGCCACCACACAGTGGTGTCTTTTATATATTCAGATCGCCAAGTCAGGGTCTGTGTCACCACGTTCTATGCATAGGTTTACAATACGTAACATATTTATATGCAAGACGTCTACTGTACTTCCTCCAGGGCACACCTGAAGATTTATCTGGTTTAAGACTAAATGCTCCTAGCTTATTACTACATGCAATCCTAACCCTTTCCAGAGCTCCTTGATCTTCAAATATTTTTTTGTTGGCTCGTTCATCCAATGTTAGTCTTTCTATCCTTACATTCACTCTATATATATATGTAACAATTTTGTTAATAATGACACCAGCATATTTATTAGCAAAAAACTTAAATTCATCAGATATATCATAATGTTTAAACGTTGCAAGATTCTTTGCAGTGTCGTCGCTCTTCTCTTGACTGCCCATTTTCCCATACTCAAATCTAACACCATCCGACTGCGTGTACTCCGTACGCCATTTACACATACGAGAGAAATATGGCCTACTAAGCATCGGGCGACGGCGGCGTATCCAACGCCTCATTCGTGCACGGCGATACCGGAACCTCATCTTCGTCCGACGAAACATATATGGCTTCCGCTTCCTCGTCCATGTCCGAATTGTCCGACGCCATCTCCTGTTTCACATTCAAACAATGAAGAATATGACAATCGGCGTGAACAACGCGAAGACGGGATATTAATGCTTCGTCTCCAATATTGAACTCATTAGACACGAATATTACAAGTCCACGATGTGTTATAGTTAGACCAGCTTTAAATGAAAGAGCTGATTCGTTGACATTACAAATAGGGTCAGAATCCGATTTAGTAATATATGCCAATGCCACCTTCCTACTACGACACTTTTGCACATCAAAGACTCCGTTAATACTTCCAAACATAAATTCTAGACCGGACCTAACATCACTCAATAGCTTTGCATCTGCAAGTTTAATATATGCATGCAAATGTGTACTGTTACCTTTAGCGAATAGCTCTTCAGCAACACAATATTCCAATAAATTCCAAACCGACAGCACAGTGTCGATAAAATGCCGTTTCCCTCCGACTGAAAAGGAATCGACTGTGATAAGGTATGATTCGCTACGTCTTTTATACCTGCCACGGCTGGACGTTGCGCAAGCATCTGGAACATGTCCAAGATCCGAGCAGGTGGATGGGGAAACCGCAAAACTGTTGTAGTCTAACTACACTTTTAAGTACCTGTTGCTAAGCACCGTACCTGTCTAACACTTTGGAGCAGGAGGAGGACCACTGCAAGACGAATCTATTGTTTCAGCTGGCAAAATTGAGTTTGTTACGAAAAAAACAAAAGCCTGTTAGAGCGTTATGCAAAGCTTTTGTTTGTTACATGTGCTATAAACGGTGACTTATTGATACGGACCGGTTTAGATCTAATATTTCCACTCGTGAATACCTATGTCGGTGATGTAACAGATTCGAAATCATCCCTATAATTTACAAAGTCAACGTAGGCGTTTCTAATGCCTAGAGAACCTGATATAGTGTCTTCCGCACGTCTTTCACCTGCTAGATGCACTCAAGACACACCACAGTCGATGCCCTCTCAACTAAATAGAGGCGCGGAATGTGCAGAAGTAGTAAACTGGACAATTAATATGGGAGGAAATAATGGTCCACGTCCATATTGAATCTTCTCAAATTTCCACTCGATCACGAAAGCCATCCAACACATATTAAGTGTTAGATCGCTATTCGGCCGTCTAGAGGACGACACGGTTATGGCCGCTACATTCCTGCATCCCTTTCCGTTCGGATAGTTCCTACCGTTAGCTGGAAACATGAATCATTTCCGCCACAGCCCAACGCCGTCGCGCCACACACCCAAAGACAGAATTATCCTAGGAATCCAGACACAAAAATATTTGATCGCTATACTTACAATTAAATGTTAGGATCGCGGTCTCAATTTGACGACATTCGACAATGAGCAAAGTATCGGAAATACACCCTGCTGACTACTGTGGCTCTGGAAATAGAAATATCTGTATCATTATTATGACTTGACATACTTCCCTCTTAGCTATCACAGTATTCCACGTCAAACCCATACCTTCCTTACTACTAGACATAGTCATTTCCTTTGCACATGTCGGAACACGCACACATACTTTATAAGCCTCATGCTCAAGGCGAACCTATCACGCACCACCTACTACTAAGTATAATACTCTGCCAATAACTGATTGCTGGCGATACGAAATAATACTGAGAGAAAAACAGCGATGAGTGGACAGGTCTCATAAGTTTTTCCTGCGAGTGCGACCACTGTGTCTTAGAAAGAGATGCGTAATCTTCTTACAAACCGCTATATGTTAAAAAAACACGACCATATTACTATCATAATCGGTCTTGGTTATACAGGTGCACACAAGTATTCATGTTAAATGCTATACTGCCTTTCTAAATCGACTTATGGCGTTACCTTCGAATGAATTGGTTTTTCCAGACAAATACCACGACACTAAATAAAGGCGCGGACTGTGCAGAAGTGTATATTATCAGACCAACAGTGCGGTTACACGTAGGCCACGATGCAACCTCGTGATAAAATCACGGAATTTTGAAAGTGATTCGGCTAAGGAACGTGTTATGAAACCAGTATTTGCAACTCCCTTATACCGCCGCTAGATATTTCTCCAGTATTTGTAATACACTCTGTTCCTACGCCATGTCAGAGGTTCTGCAATATATCCAGTGGGTTGTAGGCCAAGGTATAGGCGGACGTTGATTCAGAAGGATCACAAACAGTAGTAGACGGTGTGCTGATTGAGGTCGTACAAAATGTGCACGGGCTTTTCAGATCTCTAGTGTTTCACTCTCTGGTAGAAATACTATCTGGGATTAGGAATCGAGTCTTTCCATTCAACCACATACCTGCGTTGGAGCCTATGGAGAAGTCCTCTAATGTTTACTGCCACTAGTGAGTCATATTTCTGGCACTCACATATCTCGAAACGAGTCACCTTTTTCGAACCTATCGGCTACATTAAAATTTTAGGTAGTGCCTGCTGCCATTTCTGCGTCTTTTTCGCATGTGGTTGTTCCAATGTAAGTCAGAACTGAGTAGAAGTCGGAGAAAGCTATATCTTCCACCTTCTGCAACTTGTGTAGAAACAGGCTCAGCTGAGTTACTGCGACAGAACTGTGTCTTGACCATTCGATGGAAACGGGAACATGTAGCTCTGCTAACTGTGCACGATGTGTAAGATCAGCTCCAAACGAAGCCTGCGCCCGCAACACGAAGTAGTACAAAAGACAGTACAGGAACTGGGGGAAGGACGTGGATTTTGCTACTGCATTGTGGTGCTTCTCCAAACTACAAACAGGTACTAAAGATTTGCATCCCTCAAAGCCCATTCACGTCTCTCATCCCAACATTCTATCATCGTTATTCAGTACCATCCCACAGGCAATAATTACGAACTATAAAACCTCCACTAACTTCATCCAATAGAAAACTCGATAAGATTTTTACCACATCTCTCTCCTCCCATATATCGAAAACAAATACCGGCTTCATGCCGGCATCGAGCTATTGATCCACTGCACGGACCAGTGTAAAGTTGCATGGCCTGCACTGTAGGAGGATGACCGTATTCCACAAACTATACTATAAGTCGCAAGAGATGCTCCCTGTGACCCTGTGTCGTTATTTGAAATATTGTTTTTTTTTCCGCTGTAACACGCCTTGTGCACTGCCATTCATTTTGTCTCTTCCGCCACGACTTCGAGGTCGGCATCAGGTTCTAAACTAACATTAACACATTCTGATCGCAGCCTCATGCTGATTCCCAGAAAAAAATCAGACAAAGAGCGCGTATGCAGTGAATTATCATTAATTTCTGTCAGATCATATGTAATTACATGTGTGGTCTGTGTCCTTTAGAACATGTGCAAAAGAACAGACACCATACATATAAAGATATGAAAATATCTAAATATGTATTCTTGTGCTACACCGCCCATAAGCTGTGAAAAATAGGACCACTCCGGAAAGATGAGTATAATTTTGTAAAACGTAGGCTGTTTCAGTACTTCTTAATGATGGTGAATTCTGGGTACCACTAAAAGAACTTTCTGTGTAAGACAAAGGACAAAATGAAGTTCTTCAGATGGACAGGAAGTTAAATAAGAGCAAACCATATAAGACACGTAACATAGCGACAGGAGATGGAAGTAAAACCAGTTGACTTCAGTCTGCTACGAAAACTTACCAAAGTTGGTCAATTCTCAACTTAAAAATCAGCTGCAGCTTATAAACTAGTGTGATGAAGAAATGTAGACAGACATATGTAGAAACAGGCAAACAGTTTATGTAGACAGAATAGGTCTAAAGTCTAATACATGCAAGAAGAAGAATATTGTAAATTGTACATTTCCTTTGTGAAAATAGTACAAACAAGGTATGGCCGAAATAATGCCAAACTAATAGAATGTGTGTAACAGCTTATCAGCAGCAAGTTGTACAGATAGCGGGGAGATCTCTTACTCCTGCTCGTACTAACGCCTTGTGCTTGTGCTGCAGAGGAGCAGTGTCACACTACTCTAAGGAGAGGGAAGGAAGATTAGGGTTTAACGCACCAGCGACAGCGATGTCATTAGAGACGGAGCACCAGCTCGGATTGTGCTTAGAATGAAGATCCAATCCAAAATTTGCCTGGAGTGTTTTAAAACAATCTCGGAAAACTTAAATCTGGATGGTCGAAAGTGGATTGAACCTCCATCCTCCTGAATGTAAGTCCAGTATGCTAACCACTGCGCCACCTCGCTCAGCCACACCAGTCTAAGATAATAACCGAGATAACAAATAAAGTGGAAAAGTCAAAGCAAACGTGAACATTGCTCGTCGGCATCATCAGCATGCGAGAGGGTTCGAACGGTTTAGAATGGTCGATCGTGCTGCGATTATGATGAGAGTATGGTTCCAATGAACAGAACTCATTGTATTTCGAGATTTCAGGTTCAGAATTCATCTGCAGTTCTATATGCGTAATATCTGAGTACGGTTACTGGTACCTGCTCTGCGGTATAATATACCGTAAGTACGTCGTCGGTCACACGCGAAGTTCTTGTCCGATTTAAACGGAATCAGATCATCAATCACACTAAGGAGAGGTCCTCAGCTGTGTGATCTACCTTTTGAAACTATCTATACGGTTATGTAGGTTAAGATCCCAGATATCACACACTGCAGCCAATCGCCATGGTGGGCCCCCGCATGCGACTAATTGACGAAAAAAGTTTCGGAATTTTGTGTGAAACTTTACAGTATTAAAGAAGGTGAACTATATTGCCTGGTTGCGTGGTATAATGGACAGAATAACACCTTCACCTACAGCAGGCTCTGTGTTCGAACCTCGTTAAGTGTATAGATTTTTTTCCTCATTTTTCAATCTTTATCAAAATTACTTTCATCATTATTTTTATTCAGGTAATTGGTTGGAATGTAATTTTTTGTTTCTACTCATTTGTCACATAAGTTTAATCATCGTATGAACTTTCTCATTAGCTTCATTCTTCTTTATATCACTCTTTTTCCAACCGGAATTTTCGTGAATATGAAATTAATTATATTTATGTACTATAATATTCAATTACTTGAAAATTCCAATCTATCAGTTAAAAATCAGAAGACGAAATAATCTATTTATATCCGTGCAGTGGTGTGAAAAAGTATATTTCTTACCAGATGTGCCATTTTTTATACGGTGATCGTCATACAGTAGTTCAGAAATAACCTAAGTACCTACTGCACCATGGACAAAACAACGTCGATGAAAATTAAAATGAAAGACGGGTTTATAAGTAAAACGAAATTCAAGCAAAATGACAAAAATGTAATTAACACAGTAATCTTACGAAAAAACAGGGTGATGAAACAAAAGAAATTAAATCGAAATTAATGGCTACATAAAATCAATTAAAACCCATGAACAAAGATTTCAAGTGGATAAAGAATGATAGGAAGAAAATTAAGAACAAATGAAGAAGTTGATATTGTCAAAATTATGTGGCAAAGGAGTGGAATTAAAAAATTGCATTTAAATCAGTTAATTGAATGAAAATGATGATCAAAGTCATTTTGTTAAGAATTTCAAAATGAAATGTATTTCACTTTAGATTCGAACCCATAACCTCTACAAGTGAAGCTGTTTTTCCATCCATTACAAGACATAACCATACCATACTACGCAACTTTTTTATCGCTACTGAGTATGGCACAACATTCCAATTTTTTTCGTCAGTTACTCGCAAATGAGGGCCCACCAGTGTGAATGGCTGCAGTGTGTAATACAGGGGATCTTACTGTTAACCTACATCATCGTATAAATAGTTTCAAAAAGTCGATCGCACCGCAGGGGACGTCTCCTTGTAAGTCAGACCATTTATTGTAGGAAGGAAAGTGGTATGTAACCTGTTATTCAGAACAACTCAAATACGGAATAAAAACACTTTATTTAACAAGCAAGGTATCTCTAACCTGACGGTTCAAATTGGCTCTCTCGCCCTCCCTCATTATTGGTTCAAATGGTTCAAATGGCTCTGAGCACTATGGGACTCAACTTCTGAGGTCATTAGTCCCCTAGAACTTAGAACTAGTTAAACCTAACTAACCTAAGGACATCACACACATCCATGCCCGAGGCAGGATTCGAACCTGCGACCGTAGCGGTTTCGCGGTTCCAGACTGTAGCTCCCAGAACCGCACGGCCACTTCGGCCGGCTCCCTCATTATTAACACACAACTTCCCTTACGGGCTGTATCTTTCTGAATTGTTTCCAATTGATTTTTACTGTTCCTCTAAATTCATACAGGATGTTCCTCCTAAGAGACGTCAAGCGCGTATTTCTTGTATCTTTCGGCAGATATTAGCAATTCTGTTTTTTCAGTGTGTATCACCTACAGCTTAATAACTTCCTGTCACAATCACTTCATGCATATTGTTGACGCATTCCATTAATTTTATCATGTTTCCATACTTTATTCATAATTTGAGTTATTTTCACATCTTGTATCAGTTACAGTGGGAATAGCAAAACAGAAGATAATCGAAGTGTTTGAAATGTGGTGTTACAGAAGAATGTTGGAAATTAGTTGGACTGATGAGGTAAACAGAGAGGAGCTTCTCCGCAAAATCGGCGAAGAAACGAGCATGTGGAAGATACTGACAAAAAGAAGGAACAATGATACGTCATTTGTTAAGACAGCAAGGAATAACCTTCATGGTACTACAGGGAGCTGTAGAAGGTAAAAACTGTA
The DNA here is from genome assembly GCF_023864345.2 of Schistocerca serialis cubense. Lineage (NCBI taxonomy): Eukaryota > Metazoa > Arthropoda > Insecta > Orthoptera > Acrididae > Schistocerca > Schistocerca serialis. The sequence continues at coordinate 72,382,321 of NC_064644.1, forward strand.
GGGGAAGAGACAATATATCCAGCAATTAATTTAGGTCGTAGGGTGCAAATGCAACTCTGAGACGAAGAAGTTGACGTACGAGAAGGTTTCGTGGACGACTGCATCAAACCAGCCAGAAGACTGATGACTTAGAAGAAAATAATATGTATTTCAGAAACAAAGCTTGTAAGGGTGTGGCAGGGGAGGCTGTGTTCTGAAATAATTTGTACGAAAAGAATTCGATACGTTGCACCGTTTAGCATTGAAGTTAGCCAGTCAGGTCACTGAGTCGGCAGATTCAAGCATCTGCATGAGCTAAATTTCGGTAATGTACAGACATTTGTGGATCCATGAAATACCACTTGTTCAAATGCTTATTGCAGTTAAAATGTCCGTTTTGCGGAAGTAATAAATGTAAGCTAAGGGAGCAAAAGCTACATTTGTTCAATTTGAGGAAAGCAAGCGAAGAACCAGTTTAGAGACGCGGTCTCAGGCAGGCTGCTTAAATACACGCAAGACGACCTGACTGGCTTGCTTCAATGCTCGGACGAAGGCTAGTAGAAATCCTTGGGTAACACAGGAGATATCGATTTTTAGTGATGAATGGAGAAAATAAAAAAATGCAGTAAATGGGGCAGGCGAAAAGGAATAAAAAGATCTCAAAAAAAGACCGACAGAAAGTGCAAAATGGATCAATCGGGAATGGCTAGAGAAGAAATGTAAGGATGTAAAAGCATCTTTCAGCAGTGGTAAGATAGTGCTGTCTACAGGAAAGCTAAAGAGACCTTTGGAGGAAAGAGAACCACCTGTATGAATATAAAGAGCCCAGATGACAAACTAGCACTAAGTAAAGAAGGGAAAGCAGAGAGGTGGACGGAGTATATAGAGAGTCTGCACAAGGGCAATGTAATTGAGGGCAATATTATGGAAATGGAAGACGACGTAGTTGAAGATGAGATGGGACATATGATAATGCGTGAAGAATTTGTCAGAGCACTGAAAGGCCTAAGTCGAAAGAAGACCCTGGGAGTAGACAACCTTCCGTTAGATCCACTGATAGCCAGTCATGGCAAAACTCTTGCATCTGATGAGCATCATGTATGAGACAGGTGAAATACCCTCAGATTTCAAGAAGAATATAATAATTCTCATTCCAAAGGAATCAGATGCTGACAGATGTGAAAATTACCGAACTATCAGTTTAATAAGTCACGGTTGCTAAATACTTTACAGACAAAAGGGAAAACTGGTAGAAGACAACCTCTGTGAAGATCAATTGGAATTTCGTGCAAATGTAGGAACACGCGAAGGAATGCATACTGTTCCTACGACTTATTTAGAAGATAGGTTAAGAGAGGACAAGTCTGTTTTATAGCATTTGTAGACTTAGAGAAAGCTTTTGACAATGTCGACTGGAACACTCTCTTTCAAATGCTAGATGTGGCATGGCTAAAATGCAGCGACCGAAAGCTTATTTACAGTTTGTACAGAAACCAGATGGCAGTTATAAGAGTCGAGAGTAACGAAAGGGAAGCAGTAGCCGAGAAGGGAATGAGCCAGGTTTGTAGCCTATCCTTGATGTTATTCAATCTGTATATTGAGCAAACAGTAAAGGAAACAGAAGAAAAACTTGGAGCAGGAATGAAAATCCAGGAAGAAGAAATAAAAATCTTGAGGTTTGCCGATGACATTGTAATTTTGTCAGAGGACTTTGAAGGGTAGCTGAACGGAATGGACAGTGTCTTGAAAGGAGGATGCAAGCTGAACATGAACAAAAGCAAAACGAGGATAATGGAATGTAGTAGTACAAAAACAGGTGATGCTGCGGGAATTACATTAGGAAATCAGACACTTAAGCCAGTATATAGGTTTTGGTATTTGGACAGCAAAATAACTGATCATGGTCGAAGTAGAGAGGATACAAAAAGTAGACTGTTGATGGCACGGAGAGCGTTTCTGAGGAAGAGGACATTTATTAACATCGAGTATAGGTTTAAGTGTCAAGAGTCTTTTCTGAAAGTATTTGTGTGGAGAGTAGCCATGTATGGAAGTGAAACATGGACGATAGACAGTTTAGACAAGAAGACGATATAAGTTTTTAAATGTGGTGCTACAGAAAAATGTTGAAGATTAGATAAGTAGTTCACGTAACTAATGAGGAGGTACTGAATAGAACTGGGGAGAAGAGAAATTTGAGGCACAACTTGAATAGAAGAAGGGATCAGTTCGTAGGAAACATTCTGGGGCATCAATGGATCGCCAATTTAGTATAGTCGCGGAGCGTGGAGGGTAAAAATCGCAGAGGGTGACCAAAAGATGAATACAGTAAGCAGATTCAGAAGAATGTACACTACTGGCCATTAAAATTGCTACGCCAAGAAAAAATGCAGATGATTAACGGATATTCATTGGACAATTATATTATACTAGAACTGACATGTGAGTACATTTTCACGCAATTTGGGTGCATAGATCCCGAGAAATCGGTATCCAGAACAACCACCCATGGCCGTAATAACGGCCTTAGTACGCCTGGGCATTGATTCAAACAGAGCTTGGATGGTGTCTCCAGGTACAGCTGCCCATGCACCTTCAACACGATACCACAGTTCATCAAGAGTAGTGACTGGCGCATTGCGACGAGCCAGTTACTCGGCCACCATTGACCAGACGTTTTCAATTGGTAAGAGATCTGGAAAATATGCTGGCCAGGGCAGCAGTCGAATATTTTCTGTATCCAGAAAGGCCCGTACAGGACCTGCAACACGCGGTCGCGCATTATCCTGCTGAAATGTAGGGTTTCATAGGGATAGAATGAAGGGTAGAGCCACGGGTCGTAACACATCTGAAATGTAAGGTACAAAGTGCCGTCAGTGCGAAAAAGAGGTGACCGAGACGTGTAACCAACGGCACCCCATACCATCGCGCTGTGTGATACGCCAGTATGGCGATGACGAATACACGCTTCCAATGTGCGTTCACCGCAATGTCGCCAAACACGGATGCGACCATCATGATGCTGTAAACGGAGCCTGGATTTATCAGAAAAAATGACGTTTTGCCACTCGTGCACCAAGGTTCGTCGTTGAGTACACCATTACAGGCGCTCCTGTCTGTGATGCAGCGTCAAGGGTAATTGCAGCCATGGTCTCTGAACTGATAGTCCATGCTGCTGCAAGCGTCGTCGAACTGTTCGTGCAGATGGTTGTTGTCTTGCAAACTTCCCCATCTGTTGATTCAGGGATCGAGACGTGACTGGACGATCCGTTACAGCCATGCCGATAAGATGCCTGTCATCTCGACTACTAGTGATACGAGGCCGTTGGGATCCAACACGGCGTTCCGTATTACCCTCCAGAACCTATCGATTCCATATTGGATCTCGATCAACGTGAGCAGCAATGTCGCGATACGATTAACCGCAATCGCGTTAGGCTACAATCCGACCTTTATCAAAGTCGGAAACGTGATGGTACGCATTTCCCCTCCTTACACGAGGCATCACTGTAACGTTTCACATGGCAACGCCGGTCAACTGCTGTTTGTGTATGAGAAATCGGTTGGTAAATTTCCTCGTGTCAGCACGTTATAGGCGTCGCCACCGGCGGCAACGTTGTGTGAATACTCTGAGCAGCTAGTCATTTGCATATCACAGCGGCCTCTTGGAGTCGATTAAATTTCGCGTCTGTAGCACGTCATCTTCTTGGTGTAGCAATTTTAATGGCCAGTAGTGTAGTTTGCAGTAGTTACTCGAGGATTAAGAGGGTGGGACAGGATAGAGTACCATAGAGAATTTCATCAAACAGTCTCTGGACTGACGACCACAACAACAACAACTGAAACTAAGGTTGAGTAAGAAGAACGATAGTAATGACAATAATCGGCAACTTAAAAGCATAGGTTGAAAATCCTGTTCTTAGGCAGACATGTATTACGAGTAATAATAGAAGATGTTCGTCGTGTGTGGCTCGGGTTTTAATTTGAGAGTTTGTGTAAGTTTTTGGTACACATTGTATCCTATTTTCTCGCCATTCCTCGTAGCCAGCACACCTAGAAAGGGTAGCCGTTCGTCCTTTTCTTCCTTCATAGTATATTTTATGTTGGTATGAAGACTGTTCAATCTGGGACCGCGATCTCGCTCAGCTTTGACAATGCCAGCAACTCGTGCTGCCGAAACGCCAGGAAAATCGTCAACCGAACGTCGGCCGAAGAACTCGGGACGGAAGCCGACAGGCAATTACTGGCGGTTCTCAGCGGCCGTATTGGTAGCGTCCATCGTTGAGTGCTGTCGGTTAGTTCACAAGAAGCTACCTTCCTGCGGCTGTCAAACGCCGTGATCGGACGTCCAGTGCCGGCGGCGACGCGCGCCGCCGCCATATGTTCCAGCTGTGACGACCACGCAACACCGGTCCACCCAGGGTGGTGGCGGGGCGATCACGCGAGGCAGGCTGGAGGACCAGGCGTGCCGTGCTGGCCCGCGGCGGCCCAGCTCAGCTCTGGTCTGCTCGGGTCGGCTACCGCCGGCGCGGTGCGGCGTGGCGCGGCGCCTTCCAATTACGGCTGACCTTCAGCTGTCGCTACCACCTGACGGCTGCCTGTCGATCGCGGCTTCCGGGCATCAGCGGGCCGAGCCTGCCCCCGGCACTCGGCCACCGGAACAGCCGCTCTCGAAGCCCATATTTTCGGTATCTCACCGACAGCAGCGTTTCGACGTCGGGAACGGTATTTTGTCGGTCGCCGGAGGGTTCGTCGACGTAGACGTGTAGCCGTAATTGTGTGGCACTTCCACGTGCGTTAGAACGTTAAGGATTACATGATTCAGCTATGTCTACATTCGTGCTCTTCAGTCCATCGTGTGGTGCCTAACGAATGGTACATGGTGAATTGGAATTATCTCCCCTCGTCCCTTCTATTCCATTAGCCGATTGCTCTCTGATATTAGCATCAGATTCATCAGAACAAATGTACCTTAAATTGTATTAGAATGCTCACTCTAGAAAATTCGAGAGTAAAAAAAATGTTCAAATGTGTGTGAAATGTTATGGGATTTGACTATTAAGGTCATCAGTCCCTGAGCTTACACTACTTAACCTAAATTATCCTAAGGACAAACACACACACCCATGCCCGAGGGAGGACTCGAGCCTCCTCCGGGTCCAGCCGCACAGTCCATGGCTGCAGCGCCTTCGACCGCTCTGCAAATCCCGCGCGGCATTTTAGAGTAAGGTCATGTTGCACACCATCTTACTTGCAGTACTCCGGACTGGAGTTTATCGAGTTTTTTTTTTTTTTTTTTTTTTTTTTTTTTTGGCGAATTCAAGTCCGCGTAATATGTACACAACCGTCTTTTTCAACGTCCAAACACAATTCGGCACATTAGGTACCTTCATTTACTTCTCTAAAATGAAAACGTAACTGCCGGCCGGTGCGGCCATGCGGTTCTAGGCGCTTCAGTCCGGAACCGCGTGACCACTACGGTCGCAGGTTCGAATCCTGCCTGGGGCATGGATGTAAGTGATGTCCTTAGTTCTAAGTTCTAGGGGACTGATGACCTCAGAAGTTAAGTGCCATATTGCTCAGAGCCATTTGAACCATTTTTGAAAACATAACTCAGTTTGCAATTATTAAAACGAGAGTCAGCCCTTAAACGTTTTATAACTCTCATGGTTTTCACTTTATTCCCTATAATTCTTCTGTTGGACTTTTGTTACTGTATTGTATAGGGTGCCATCTCCAACTAAATGATGTTACACGGAGGTTAGTTGCCGAGACAACAAATGCAGGGTGTATCAAAAAGAATCACCCAGTTTCGCATGTCTATTTTTCTAAAACTAAGAAACATATACAATGAATTTTGTTTTTTGATGAAAGGGAAACTCAAATTTCTGGTCCCGCTGGAGATTCGAGTCCTCCCTCGCGCATTGGTGTGTGTGTGTGTGTGTGTGTGTGTGTGTTTGTCCTTAGGATAGTTTAGGGTAAGTAGTGCGTAAGCTTAGGGACTGATGACCTTAGCAGTTAAGTCCCACAAGATTTTAAAACAAAAAAAAAAAACTCAGATTTTTTTCACACTTTTTAATAGATGTTCAATAGACCCCTTTCGAATGCACGGCAAATTGTTCCCACACTGCAGCGAGCTTGCATCGAGTTACAGCTTCCACAGCCGCTGTTATGCGATGTCTGAGTTCCTTCACACTCGTTGGTAACGGAGGTACATCAAAAAGTTTTCTGTAAACCCCCACATCAAATAATCACACATAATCAGGTCCGGTGACCTAGGCGACCAGTAATGTAAGGCTGAATCATTTGGTCCAGTTCGACCGATCTGTCGTTCAGTGATCCTTTGATTTAAAAATTCCTGTTGGCAAATGAAGTCGTTCGAATCAGTCTCCAACTTTTGGAAAAGAAAGCCCTCAAGCGTGACGAGATATGTGCTTCCTGTAACAGCGTTCTCAGCAAAGAAAAATGGACCACACACCTTTTCCCGCGAAAGTTCTCAAAACACATTAAGTATTGGAGAGTCCTAATCACGTTGTACAACTTCATGTGGTTGTTCTGTACCCCCACCCCCCATTTTCACATTATGACGATTCACGTTTCCATTTAAATGGATTGTTGTCTCGTCACTAAACACTAAGCGTGAAAGAAAACGGTTTCGTCCATCTCGCCAAGAATGAAATTGCAGAACTCCACACGTTGTTCTTCACTTTCACGAAGAGCTTGCAGTAGCTGAATTTTGTATGGTTTCATGTGTAAACGCCGACGCAACACACGCCATACTGACATCGAGGGCATGTTGAGTTGTCGAGCTGCACGGCGAACGGATTTCTGCGGACTCCTTGTGAAACTGGCGGATGAATTCGACGTCTGCGTCAGACACTCGGGGACGGTCCAGCGATTTGCCTTTACACAAACAACCCGCTTCTCGGAATTGTTCATGCCATCGTCTAATGCTCTGTGCTGTGGGAGGATCCACACCATACCTAATGCGAAAGCCACGCTGAACAGTTACTACTGACCGCACTGCTCAAAATGTAGAACACAAACATCTTTCTGTTGCCCCGACACCATTATTACTAGAACTGAAGCGAACGCACACTGCTGCTGCCTAGCGGGAACCACGTAAAACTCAAGAGTTTGCTCTTTCCAACAGTAGGTTGTTCACGTACATATCTCAAATAACATAGTAGTTATGACTGATTTTTTAAAATCTGATGATTCTTTTTGATTCACCCTGTATAATGCAATAATATAACGAAGATCCTACAAGATCCAGCATACTAGGGAATAAAGTATTAACACAAACATACTTGAAACGTTTTACGCCTAATTCCCGTCCAAACGATGATGACTTAAAAGATTTCTTTTCCATTTTTAGACTTGAATAAAAGAACAAACTCACGATTGCATAAAAGTGGCGGAACAAGTTCATGCATTAGAAACAACAAATGTTTCCACAACATCCGCAAACATAACTGCTATTAGAGCTTCACTGCCAAACGATGATACACGGCAAGTCTGATGAGGAATGGTCAATATTAAGCTATATCATAGAAACGATCATTCGAAGCAAAAAATTCTAGCATGCGTACCTTAAGAGTTGCTGGCACTTTTTCATCTTCGATACTGTAAAACAAATCTCTCCTCCGGCAAGATATTTGCTTTCCATAATTTAAGAGGTGGTAGGATGGACCAAAACAAGAAAAAAAAAATGTGTAGTAAACACGGTCTCTGAAGGGCATAACTTAAAAGCTATGAGAACTCTCTCACCTTGGTTACTACGAAACAATCTCTTGTAATGAACAAGTCTACAAAGCTCTTACGGTATGTATTTTAGAGCCCATCTTTCCTAGACTTTTTGCTTCGAATGATCGCTCCTCTCCTATTTGTAATTAATGGCCATTCCTCCCGGAAAAATCTGTTACGCTTCTTGCAACTTTTCTCTATTTGTTATGTTCAACCAAGTAAGCAACACTTCGACATAAACGAACAGTACTCAACAACAACATTAATCTTTGTTGCTAATGTTTTAGTATACTTTCAAATTATTTATCACCTCTATATACTCGATACATCAAGCAACTCGATTTATCTGTGAGATTTAGTACTCCGTAAGACCTCTTACTCCATTTTTTCTTCCAGTAGCAAACTGGCTACTCACGTATGATTAGGACATGTTCTACCAACCTAACTTTCTTACGGTAATAGATTTTCCGTTTAGTTTTTCGGATAACATTTTAAATGTACAGTATTCAAGTGCTAATTAAATAACAAGAAATTAACCTTTTTTCTACAAATACACTCCTGGAAATTGAAATAAGAACACCGTGAATTCATTGTCCCAGGAAGGGGAAACTTTATTGACACATTCCTGGGGTCAGATACATCACATGATCACACTGACAGAACCACAGGCACATAGACACAGGCAACAGAGCATGCACAATGTCGGCACTAGTACAGTGTAAATCCACCTTTCGCAGCAATGCAGGCTGCTATTCTCCCATGGAGACGATCGTAGAGATGCTGGATGTAGTCCTGTGGAACGGCTTGCCATGCCATTTCCACCTGGCGCCTCAGTTGGACCAGCGTTCGTGCTGGACGTGCAGACCGCGTGAGACGACGCTTCATCCAGTCCCAAACATGCTCAATGGGGGACAGATCCGGAGATCTTGCTGGCCAGGGTAGTTGACTTACACCTTCTAGAGCACGTTGGGTGGCACGGGATACATGCGGACGTGCATTGTCCTGTTGGAACAGCAAGTTCCCTTCCCGGTCTAGGAATGGTAGAACGATGGGTTCGATGACGGTTTGGATGTACCGTGCACTATTCAGTGTCCCCTCGACGATCACCAGTGGTGTACGGCCAGTGTAGGAGATCGCTCCCCACACCATGATGCCCGGTGTTGGCCCTGTGTGCCTCGGTCGTATGCAGTCCTGATTGTGGCGCTCACCTGCACGGCGCCAAACACGCATACGACCATCATTGGCACCAAGGCAGAAGCGACTCTCATCGCTGAAGACGACACGTCTCCATTCGTCCCTCCATTCACGCCTGTCGCGACACCACTGGAGGCGGGCTGCACGATGTTGGGGCGTGAGCGGAAGACGGCCTAACGGTGTGCGGGACCGTAGCCCAGCTTCATGGAGACGGTTGCGAATGGTCCTCGCCGATACCCCAGGAGCAACAGTGTCCCTAATTTGCTGGGAAGTGGCGGTGCGGTTCCCTACGGCACTGCGTAGGATCCTACGGTCTTGGCGTGCATCCGTGCGTCGCTGCGGTCCGGTCCCAGGTCGACGGGCACGAGCACCTTCCGCCGACCACTGGCGACAACATCGATGTACTGTGGAGACCTCACGCCCCACGTATTGAGCAATTCGGCGGTACGTCCTCCCGGCCTCCCGCATGCCCACTATACGCCCTCGCTCAAAGTCCGTCAACTGCACATACGGTTCACGTCCACGCTGTCGCGGCATGCTACCAGTGTTAAAGACTGCGATGGAGCTCCGTATGCCACGTCAAACTGGCTGACACTGACGGCGGCGGTGCACAAATGCTACGCAGCTAGCGCCATTCGACGGCCAACACCGCGGTTCCTGGTGTGTCCGCTGTGCCGTGCGTGTGATCATTGCTTGTACAGCCCTCTCGCAGTGTCCGGAGCAAGTATGGTGGGTCTGACACACCGGTGTCAATGTGTTCTTTTTTCCATTTCCAGGATTGTAACAGGCATTTTACATACTTACTCTCTGTTCAATGGTGAGGTAAATCTCCATTTCTTCTGACATAAATATTCCTTTCGTTTTCTTTTTTTCAGTCATCTTTTACCTCACGCTTTTTCTTCTCTCTCCATCACCAGTAACCACTGGTTCTTCACTTTCATTTCTCTAACAGTTCATCCCTCAGAGTCTTCGCTGTCTCAGGAGGCAGTCTGAATTTACCTACCTGTATACTTATCTCTATTATTCTCACCCTCAGAAACAAAAGGAAACAGCAGTTATTTTTGCTGTACCTACTGCACTTTAGACGATTACTCTTTAAAATGCTAAAACTCGTACGAAATACAAGCTGGCTTAAATAACATTTTATATTGAAGGCACTGGGGAAAAAAATCAGAAGTATTTAGCCCTAAATATAAGAAAATACCGTATGGTCATAGTCTGGCAGGAGTAAATTGATCCATAAATACTGTATATAAATAAAAAATATTTAACTGTGTATTTACAGTAGTCAACAATATTTAGACTTCAAATTAATTTATAACAAATATCACAGCTGCAACACCGTACGTTTACCTTATTGGTCCCAGCGATATTTACAGGCTGGCCGGTCTGGCCGAGCGATTCTAGGCGCTACAGTCTGGAACCGCACGACCGCTACGGTCGCAGGTTCGAATCCTACCTCGGGCGTGGATGTGTGTGATGTCTTTAGGTTAGTTAGGTTTAAGTAGTTCTAAGTTCTAGGGGACTGATGGTTCAAATGGCTCTGAGCACTATGGGACTCAACTGCTGAGGTCATTAGTCCCCTAGAACTTTTGATATTTACACGAAAATGTACGTCACAGAGTATTGTCTCAATTGTGACTTATTTTGGAGGAAATACGTTTCTTGGAAAAGTGGTTATCGTAAGATATCAGAATTTTACTTCATCTTTAATTTTAAATATGCACAATATCGTAGACACGGCCACAGAAATCTGAAAACCTGAGAAACCATTCAATTGATGACGTAATTACTTGATGCAATAATTTTAATCTTCATTGCATTAGTAACAGTTGCGACAGTTTTATTGTGGTTTTTCCAATCTGGGGTTAGTGAGCTTTATTTTGAAACGTCCTGGTAGATTTAAATCCTGTGTTGAACCGCTACTCGTAACTGGCATCATGCCGCTTCATAGTCCGTTGAGTTATCCAAGCACGACTCAATATCTACCCTCTGTGTTTCGTTTCTACTACTTTCCAAACTTCATGGAGGCTCTCCCGCCTCCTACTGACACGAAAAAGGAAAGGTTCTGGGTCTGTGTGGGTCTTGCACACAGTGATAACATGTCAGAAAGCTTGAACTGAGCCGTTTGTCTTTTTGGGTTTCCATCACTCTTCTGACTTTGTTGTCTTCTAACGCCGTCACCGTAAGCTCACCCGACGATATATTTGTCATCACATCCTTAACAAAGCACCCTGGTCGTTTTGGAGTGCTGCAGATGGTAGCCAGTGGTTAAGTGATCCTCCATCGATGACTTGAGTAATGTCAGTGAATTGGGGCGCCAATCGATAGAGTGCAGCCAGCGCAGTGAAGTGTATCGACGTGGGAGCGTAACAGGATCGACAGAAAGCAGCTGTCGTGTTTGTCCGTGCTCATAGGAGTGCCGTGAATGACGTTGATCGACTGGTTCTATTTCAACATACGGCGACGTGTTGAAAAGTAATGCTTCTGAATTGTTTGAGTGCAAGCTCTTCAGGCTTTTTAAAAAACATGAACTTTAGATGTAATGTGACTAGACTTTCTTCGAGATATTTTGGTCTCACTTTTACCTACGATAATGATGGAAGCTGGAGAAATGAATTAAAAATTGTGCCATGGCTGGGACGTGAACTCGGGTCCTCTTACTTACTAGCCAGGAATATAAGCCGTGACACAAATTTTAATTCGTTTCTTCGGCTTCCATTACTATCATAGTAAATCAAACTTTACTAACATTCAACGTCTTTATTCTTCGTGTCTACATATTTATTCCTCAACACAGTTAGCCTGAGAACTAATATAAACTACTGGCAATTAAAATTGCTACATCACGAAGATGACGCGCTACAGACGCGAAATTTAACGGACAGGAAGAAGATGTTGTGATATACGAATGACTAGCTTTTCAGAGCATTCACACTAGATTGGCGCCGGTGGCGACACCTACAACGTACTGACATGAGGAAAGTTTCCAACCTATTTCTCATACACAGACAGCAGTTGACCGGCGTTGCCTGGTGAAACATTGGTGTGATGCCTCGTGTAAGGAGGAGAAATGCGTACCATCACGTTTCCCATTGATAAAGGTCGGATTATGGCCTATCGCGATTGCGGTTTATCGTATCGCGACATTGCTGTTCGCATTGGTCGAGATCCAAGGACTGTTAGCGGAATATGGAATCGGGGGTTCAGGAGGGTAATGCGGAACGCCGTGCTGCATCCCAAAGGCCGCGTATCAATAGCAGTCGAGGTGAGAGGTATCTTATCTGCATGGCTGTAACGTATCGTGCAGCCACGTCTCGATCCCCGAGTCAACAGATGGGGACGTTTGCAAGACAACAACCATCTGCACGAACAGTTCGACGACGCTTGCAGCAGCATGGACTATCAGCTCGGAGATCATGGCTGCGGTTAGCCTTGACGCTGCACACAGACAGGAGCGCCTGCGATGGTGTACTCAACGACGAACCTGGGTGCACAAATGGCAAAACGACATTTTTTCGGATGAATCCAGGTTCTGTTTACAGCATCATGATGGTCGCACCCGCGTTTGGCGACATCGCGGTGAACGCACATTGGAAGCGTGTATTCGTCATCGCCATACTGGCATATCACCCGGTGTGATGGTATGGCGTGCTATTGGTTACACGTCTCGGTCACCTCTAGTTCGCATTGACGGCACTCTGAACAGTTCAGATGTGTTACGACCTGTGGCTCTACCCTTCATTCGATCTCTGCGAAACCCTATATTTCAGCAGGATAATGCACGACCGCATGCTGCAGGTCCTGTACGAGCGTTTCTGGATACAGAAAATATTCGACTGCTGCCCTGGCCAGCACATTCTCCATATCACTCATCAATTGGAAACGTCTGGTCAGTGGTGGCCGAGCAACTGGCTCGTCACAATACGCCAGTCACTACTCTTGATGAACTGTGGTATCGTGTTGAAGCAGCATGGGCAGCTTTACCTGCACACGCCATCCAAGCTCTGTTTAACTTAACGCCCAGGCATATCAAGGCCGTTATTACGGCCAGAGGTGGTTGTTCTGGGTACTAATTTCTCAGGGTCTATGCTCCTTAATTGAATGTAATCACATGTCAGTTCTAGTATAAAATATTTGTCCAATGAATACCCGTTTATCATCTGCATTTTTTCTTGGTGTAGCAATTTTAATGGCCAGTAGTGCATAAAGGGGCGTGAGTTCAGCACACCGTTGCCCCGGTCGTTGTTGGCTTTCTTCACCTTGGAGAAGCTATTTATTACTCAAATAGCTTATCAGATAGCCTTACGAGGCTACCTGCATCCCCTTGTAGTTCTCAAACCTCGGAAAAGTCCCTATCAGTACCGGGAATCGAACCTGAGACCTCTGCTTAGCAACCAAGCAAGCTCTATGGAGGCAGACATGTCCCATAGGGTTGACCAATTCTTTGCCCGTTATGATTATGCCCTTGGCGTTGTAAGAGGATGTACTGTTCCAGGATACGGACTCACATACAAGGATAACAGAGATCAAATTGCTGCTCATCTATCATGTTTTTTGGCTATACTCTACTATCGTAAATGATTTAATACGCAGACTCTTCTTTTAAAAAACCATAGTCCATTTTATGGTAATGACCGTGTGATATGTAAACCAGGCAATAAATAATAAGCACTGTACACTACCCACACTTCCTAGTTTCATCCATTATAGTATTTTACTTTCATTCCACTGAGGATATATGTATAACTATCTTGATCGTTTGTCCAACCTTCGGTTTGGTCCTCTAATGGTGGGCAGTCTCTCATCCATTCTTTGGAATTCTTTACATTGAGACGTGCAGAACATGTTTTCTAAGGGATATTTTAAGGATATTTTCGAGCATCGTTCCTATTGTGTTTACCTTGCTCTCGCTGATTCTGTCTCTTTTTACATCTCGAGACATTCCTATTTCACGAAACTATAAGCACTGGATCCATTCCAAATGACAGGCTTTTGTGATACAGGCACACACCAGGTTGATTCTGCAGCATCGCAAGTGTCTCAACTCTAGTGGGAAAAACGGTGAGATGTAGAGCAATTATCGCCGTATGTCCTAAGACCGATATTCCCTGGCAACTACTTTTTTCTGTGTATAACTACAGAGGAAACACACAATGAACTTTACGTAGAACTGTATGATGAGATCAACTGAAAATTACTAAATGAATCTGCAATCATTCGCAGAACGAAAAAATGATATTTGTGCACTTCATATATTTCAACAAAAATGATGGATAAATTCACATACAGTGATCGCAACGCACCATTAGGTTAATTCCCGGTTCCACAATTTGTTAATCCAAGTGTTAAATGTCAGACTGATCTCTAAAATGTACTCTGCGTGATCCGCTATTATGTTTAGTGACGCATTATATATTTCTTTAAATGTCAAATTACCAATAATAGTGATTTCATGTTAAACAGCCGGTCCCCTCACAACTGCTAGAAATAACTGGTTCACAGGTTGAAAGAGTGTACTGATCTTGCTGCTCCGCAACAGAATATGACGCTTGTGCTTCGATGGAATCATCGTAAGTGACACAAATTTTGATTACGTTTATGTAAATATAGAGGTGATAATGAAACTAATCTTTTACTCCTACGGCTTCCCTTGTCTCTCCAGAGTTAGAAATGTAGGAGAGAATTACTCGCGTAATTGAAGCTGTGAAAGTGGATTATTGTAAATGTGTACTATCTCAACTAAAGTTAACTGCAATTAAGCTGATGTTGATCGACTTTAGGCTCCTGGATGGTACTTAGAGTTATGTAAATGGAAATGTTTTGTTGTATTCTACCACGTAAGAACCTTGGAAAGAGCTTTAACATTTGTAGCTAGCAAGCAACTTACGATTTTTGTCTTGAGATTAATATAGCGGGTCTTGGGTTTTGCCACGATGGCTCAGTCAGTAAGAGCATTCCCAACGAAAGTAAGCTCTCCTGTTCCATTACATTTCCAGAACACAGTTATAAAAAATAACGTATTTTATTTTAAGTACAGCTTTTCCTGCATTATGTTTATTATTACTCATAGCTATACAAGTTACACGACAAGCTCGTTTCGGCATTTTTCCTTTCTCAAGGGTACCTGTGAACATGGTATAAAAGCTATAATGTTGTTCCCTATGTCTATGTTAGTCTCTGTCTACATATGGAACCTTGTGCATACGTCTTAGCTGGTATGACGTGGTTTTTATGGCATTTTGGGAGCATAAATGAGCATAAATGTGCTTAAATGTGCTTGTCTTTTTGTTATGGTGTCATCATGTTATTTGTATGTTTACTTCTTATTTTCATAGTCTTGTAAAGCTGTGTTTCTCTTTCTTCGACAGCTTCGGCTCCAGCGATGCCTTACGTTTACAATGGGAATTCTGTTTCACGGGAGTCAGTGATTCAGTTTAATTTTTCAGAGATAGTACTTTTTGTTGTTTTTACATAAATAAGTGCTCTGATGTTTTGCATTTATTGCGATAATTTATCACTTTCCTTTTATAATGCCAATAAAGCTACCGAGCGAGGTGGCGAAGTGTTAAGCACACTAGACTCGCGTTCGGGAGGACGATGGTTCAAACCCGCGTCCGGCCATCCTGATTTAGGTTTTCCGTGATTTCCCAAATTCGCTTCAGGCAAACGCCGGAATGCTTTCTTTGAAAGGACACGGTCGATTCTCTTCACCATCCTTCCCTAATCGGAGCTTGGAAATTGGAAATTTGTGGTAAACTCCTATGGGACCAAACCGTTGAGGTCATCAGTCCCTAGACTTACACACTACTTAATCTAACTTAAAGTAACTTACTTTAAGGACAACACACACACCCATGCCCGAGAGAGGACTCGAACCTCCGACGGGGGGAGCCACGCGAGCCGTGGCAGGCCGCCTCAGAGCGGGTGGCTGCCCCGCGCTGCTCGGAACTTGTCCTCCGTCTCTAATGACCTCATTGTCGACGGGACGCTAAACACAAATCTCCTGCTCCTCAATAAAGTTTTAGAGGTATTTTTTGTGTTAAAATTTTGTTTCTTCATTGAGGAGATCGTCTGGGTATTTATCTGTATGGGTGTAAATTTCTATTTCTTACAAAAATGTTCACTGTATGTCCTGTAGGTTATGAAGTATCAAAACAGATAACCCGCCGTCGTAGCCGATGTTCCTAACGCACGCCCGTGTGGTGGCTTTAGACTTGGAGGTACTCCGGTTCGAATTTTGTTGGTGGTTGAACTTTCCACTGCTAGTATTTCGACGGCGTGGGGAGGAGGGATGGAGTCGCAGAGTTGCTGATCGCCAGTCTTGGTGCCAGTGTGCTGGATTAAAATCCAGATCTCTCCATAATGATTTATGAAATTCCGGCAATGTCACAGTGTTAAGAGTAAACCGTCTCTAGGATGAAGACATGAAGCTCGGCCGCCCATTTGATGGTATTCGCGAAGAATGGACTATGTGCTGGCATCGGGTTTCACTCTCTCCCTTGCCTCATCATCACAGTACAAGACAAACATAACACTACACTGTAGGCGCATCCATTACAGGCACCTGCAATCCAGAAATATACAGACGACGTAACTCTCACGTTATCTACAAGGAAATGGTTAGATGAGCGCAGAGGAAGAGCACACTTTTCAATGGGTGGCTAAACTCACCCCGTGGAATCTCCCGACAGTACTGTACGGCATTCACAGTTACGTCTTTTAGCCAGCAGGAGATACTTTCGCACAGACTTGCTGGTATCGGTAGAAGGAACGAGTCGATTCCAGCCTCCCTCAACCCTCAAGCACAGCAGTTACTTACTGTCGGGCCCGATTTATACAGACAGAAAATCACAACACCATCTCAGGTATCGTATGGAATGAAATATAACTATAGGAAGCTGTACCATCAAAAGCTGTGTGCTATGAACTGCGTAATGCAATACGTGCAAGGTAGAGGGGCTAATTATGAACTATTGTTCACACCACGCAATGTCTAGAAACGACGATTTTGGTATCGCTAGGGTGTAAGAGGGAGACAACAGCGTAAGAATGCCATCTGATCACATAAATCGTCGTCCACGTTACTGACCCGATGATGCTGTGGACCGTCGTATAGAACCATGGCCGGCCGTTGTGGCCGAGCGGTTCTAGGCGCTTCAGTCTGGAACCGCGCGACCGCTACGGTCGCAGGTTCGAATCCTGCCTCGGGCATGGATGTGTGTGATGTCCTTAGGTTAGTTAGGTTTAAGTAGTTCTAAGTTCTAGGGGACTGATGATCTAAGATGTTAAGTCCCATAGTGCTCAGAGCCATTTGAACCATTTTTGTAGAACCATGGCCTGACCCAGGGTTAGGGCGTGATTGTGTCAGTATTATGGGTAACCATCTTTACCCATCGCTTTCCTAATGAACACCAATGCTTCCCTTCAAAAGCGTGAAATTGTCCGAGATTATATTAATGATGAAAGGAGGGGGGAGTGTCTGATAACTTTTTAGTATTACAGTTCGCCTTGAAACATATTCATGCTGGCTGAGTACTCCAGTGAAAATGGAATATATGTAATTTTTACTCTCGTTTGATAATAAACTTATTCGTGCTTGCTGAGGAAGCAACCTGCCTGATATGTACAATGGATAATATTAGCGCATTCCCTGAACCGGCGCCATAGTGGACCACCAGCAGTTACCAATTTTCAATGCCGTAAATCACATGGACGGGAAGTTGCAAATGAAGAGGACAGGAGCTGCTAAAAACATAAATACAAACTTTTCTTCTATGCTTTTGCAAACACACGATTACTAAATCGGACAACAGAAGCTTTGATAAAGAGGGAAGGCATGGGAACAAAATGCTAGAGTCTAGACAGTCCACGCAACAGGGAAACTTGACCGAGCACGAGTAAATTTCGCGCATTGATTCGCAGGTGAAAAAGCGGAGAGAACCTTGCTTTTCATATTAGTAGAGTCAAACACATGCTGATTTGAGCATCAACTGCCGAAAAGCACTTGTTACCTATGGTGAAGAAAAGAACACATGGGTTACAAACTCACTCCATAAATAATAAGAATCGCAAACTTCATAACCGAAAGGAAAGCATAAAACTAGTACTTTACAAACAATCCAGGGTGTCCTTCGTTCATAGCAAAAACCTTTGGATGACCCAAACGAAGGCCACTACAGCCGTGGCTGAAATAAAAAAGACCAATGAATTGCCTATAGAAGTGGCAAAACACGCAGAAGTAGTGGTATTATTGAAGTTAATGAGATAAGAAGACGATCAGACCTGAAAATGGTGTCGGAAGTGTCTCCTTGCAGCATGTCGATAACCCTGAAACCTTCATGCCATCAACTGGCGCATCCGTTCGAAAACAGTGTGAAGATACCAGGCTGAAGATATCTAACGTAGTGCAAAGATACCTGACTTGCTGCGAACGTCTCCAAATTCGCCATGCACCCTGCGATCTAAGTTTCCGATTGATTCCACTGAAGAAAAGTCGTAGAGCATAAATGGGTGGGAAACGCCGAGGCGGCAGGTTCAGTGGCGTAATTGGAAAAATTTTTACTATCCTCCACGCCCAGAGGCACCTTTCTGTCGAGAATTGCGAGAGCTGTGTATTGTAAATGTATATGTTGAGTGTTGGTGACTATAATGGTGTGTGTGTTGTGTAGTGTCATGTTCGTGTTGGATGATGATGATGATGATGATGTTGATGATGTGATATAAGGGAGGGGGTGAAACCCGATGCCGGCACATAGCCTGCGCCTCACGAACAGCACCAGGCGCCGCCTAGCTTAACGTACTCATCGGACGCACGGATCAGCATCAACAGCGTCGCATGCGCTGACTTCATGACACACTGCGGAGAGGTTTGGAATTTAATCCAGCACACTGAAGCGAAGACAGGTAATCAGGGACTTTATCCATCACCTCTCCTTCCCTTGTCGGGCAAAAAATGTCAGTGAAAACTTCATCCAGTATCAGGATTCGAACAGGCTTACCACCGTGTCGAGCGCCACTGCACAGCCGTGCGTTTGCTACAATGGCTAGGAAAGTAGGAAAGCGGGTGCTGACTCACAGTTATTTAATTAGCAGTTTCCGAATATCACATCGAAAACGAAGGCGGTGGGGGGGGGGGGGGGGGTACAATATGTAAAATGAACAGAGCTTATTGTGGGATAGTGACCGTTTTCGCTTCAGCGGTACAGCTGCTGTATAGGATGACTGAGAATCATTTTTCCGTCTAGCAGTGCAGTGAGCGTTCTGTGTTTTATGTAGATTCTGTTCGGATGCATTTTTTGCGTTAGAGCACTCTGTGGCCACAAAAGTCTTGGACAGCGATATGCACAAATACAGCTAGCAGTAGTATGCCGTACACCAGGTGGAGCTGTCATTTGCACCCAAGCGATTCATGTGAAAACGTTTCCAACGTGATTGTGGCCACATGACGGAAATTAATAGATTCTGGACGCGGAATGATAACTGGACCCAGACATATGGGACATTCCACTTCGTAAATCGTTATGGAATTCAATATTCCGTGATCCAGAGGGTCAAGAATGCGCCAAGAATACGAAATTTCAGACACTACCTCTCACCACGGACAACGCAGTGGCCGACGGCCTTCACTTAAAGACAGTCGTAAGGCAAAATTCATTCTTGTACTGAAGCATGGACATCTCCAAAAATATTACAGCTAAAATAGTAACACTTGAGACTATTATTTACAACATAAATCTTGACATTCTGCGCAATTTTCGTTTGAAAATGCGCATCGACATATACTTTGTAACGATATGAACTTTTAATTACTGTTGTTTCAATAATGTACATTTTCTCGTAAACTAATCTGCACAAGAGGCTAATAAGACGTATGGAACTGAATTTTGTTTAAGGTCACACTTTCTTTGAAATTAATTTTTCAGTTTTGCTTTACCTGGGACTCCTCTATTTTTCTCAAATTTTAAAGAAGAACTTCTATCAGAGAAAAGACAACGTAAAAGTGCTAAACAAGATTATTCAGTAAATAATTGCTAAGGACTATGCCAAATTTCAGGATGTTAACTTTTGAAGTTCCTGAGCAAATGTAAAATATAGCACAAAAAAAGTCAGTTTACGGCAATTCGCGTTTAAAGTTTTTATTTAAATTTGTGACAATATTGCTATACCTCTACATCTGCACATCTACATCTACATACAAACTCCGCTAGCCACCAAGTGGTGTGTGGCGGAGGGCACAATTTGAGCCAAAGACATTGCTATCTGAACGCCACAGAACGAGTCTAATTTCCCTTATCTTTAAATGGTGATCATTGCGCGATTTGAAAGTTGGTGGTAATAATATATGCTCTACATCCTCGGTGAAGATCGGATTTCGGAATTTAGTGAGCAGCCCCTTCCGTTTTGCGAGCCGTCTATCTGCAAGTGTATCCCACTTCAAACTTTCTATGAGATTTCTAACGCTCTCGCGATGGCTAAATCTACCAGTCACGAATCTTGCCGCTCTTCTTTGCACCTTCTCAGTCTCTTGAATCAGACCCAACTGTTACGGGTCCCATACAGATGAACAGGCCGGCCGCTGTGGCCGAGCGGTTGTAGGCGCTTCAGTCTAGAACCGTGCTACCGCTACGCTCGTAGGTTCGAAACCTGTCTCCGGCATGGATGTGTATGATATCCTTAGGTTAGTTAGGTTTAAGTAGTTCTAAGTTCTAGGGGACTGATGACCTCAGGTGTTAAGTCCCATAATGATCAGAGCCATTTGAACTATTTTTCACAGGACGAACTAACGTATTGTAAGCAATTTCATTTGTTGAAGTACTGCGGTGCCTCAGGATTCTACCAATAAACAACAATATAGAGTTCGCCTTGCCCGTTACTTGTGCTATCTGATCATTCCATTTGAGATCATTTCGATCATACTTGACGGATGTTACCGCTTCCAACGACTGGGCATTTATTTTGTACTCGTACATTAATGGGGATTTTCGCCTTGTTATACGCAGTAGGTTACACTTACTAATATTGAGAGATAACTGCCAGTCATTACACCATGCATTTATTTTCTGCAAATCCTCATTGATTTGTTCACAACTTTCGTGTGATACTACTTTTCTGTAGACTACAGCGCCATCGGCAAACAATCTAATACCGCTGTCAATACCATCAACCAGATCGTTTATGTAAATCGTAAAAAGTAGGGGACCTATTACGCTGCCCTGGGGCACACCTGAAGTTACACATGTTTCTGTTGAAGTCACCAGTCACCCCATTCACGACGACACACTGCTCTCTGCCTGTTAGAAAACTTTCTATCCAACCGCATATGTCATCGGATAGACCGTAAGCGGGCACTTTTTGGACGAAGCGACAGTCCGGAGCTGAGTCTAACGCCTTTTGAAAGTCGAGAAATATGGCATCAACCTGGGAGCCGGTATCTAGAGCCTGTTGTATATCATGCACAAAGAGGGCAGCTGTGTCTCGCATGACCCCTGTTTCCTAAAACCGTGCTGGTTTCTGCAGATGAGCTTCTCAGAATTTAGAAAAGCCATTATGTCTGAGCCGGCCGGAGTGGCCGTGCGGTTCTAGGCGCTACAGTCTGGAGCCGAGCGACCGCTACGGTTGCAGGTTCGAATCCTGCCTCGGGCATTGATGTGTGTGATGTCCTTAGGTTAGTTAGGTTTAATTAGTTCTAAGTTCTAGGCGACTGATGACCTCAGAAGTTAAGTCGCATAGTGCTCAGAGCCATTTGAACCATTATGTCTCAACACAAAGTATGTTCCAAGATTCTACAACAAATCGATGTCAGTGAAATTGGTCGGTAATTATGTGCATCCGATTTTCTACCCTTTTTATAGATTGCGGTGACCTGGGCCTTCTTACAGTCCCGTGGAACTTTCCGCTGTTCCAATTATCTCTGACAAATAGTGAATAAGAATGGTGCTATATTTGTAGCATAGTCAACATATAATCTTACGGGGATACCGTCTGGGCCAGATGCCTTCCTGGCGTCTAAGGATCGTAAATGTCTTACAGTCCCAGATACACTAAACACTACGCCTACCATCCTTGCGTTTGTTCGATAATTGAAAGGGGGAATGGTGCTGCAGTCTTCTACCGTAAACGAGTTTTTGAAAGCTAGGTTTAGAATTTCGGCCTTCTGTTTATCATCGTCAGTTACATTACCCGTACTGTCAGCAAGAGAAGGTACTGAATTATTTGTTGCGTTCATAGATTTTACGTACGACCAAAATTATTTGGGGTTATTTTTAGAATCTGCAGATAAAATATTGCTTTCAAATTCGTTAAAAGAATCTCTCATTGACCTTTTGACAGCTGCTTCCATTTCGCATAATTTCTTTTTGTCAGCGAGGCAGTGACTACGTTTAAAACGACTGCGCTGAAGTCTCTGCTGTCTCAGCAACTTCCTAATATGTTTGTGGAACCAAGGTGGATCGTTTTCCTCCCCTAAATTTTAGCTAGGCACATATTTCTCTAGCACGTGGTGGACAATACCTTTAAATTCCGACCAAAGATACTCAACATCTTTGTGTCCGGCGCCGGCCGGTGTGGCCGAGAGGTTCCAGGCGCTACAGTCTGGAACCGCATGAGCGCTACGGTCGCAGGTTCGAATCCTGCCTCGGGCATGGATGTGTGTGATGTCCTTAGTTAGGTTTAAGTGGTTCTAAGCTTTAGGGAACTGATGCTCTTAGAAGTTAAGTCTCATAGTGCTCAAAGCTATTTGAACCATTTTTCTTTTGTGTCCCACGGCGAATACTTGGAACCGACTATGAAGGTATTCATTAATGACAGTTTTATTTGCTTTCCCAAACAAGAAAACTCTACTCTGGTTCTTTGGTTTCTTTGCAACTTCCACTGACATAGAAGCCACAACGACATTATGGCCGCTAAAACCTCCTTCTAGATTAACTTCCTCAAAAAGATCAGGTCTGTTTGTTGCCAAGATATCTGATACGTTCCCATCTCGAGTTGGTTTTCTAACCAATTGCTCAAGTTTGTATGTTGAGAGTGCTCCTAGAATAATTTCACACGAGTCTTTGCTTCTGCTCCCTGTGATAAACGTGTAATTTTCCCAATCAATGGGTGCCAGATTAAAGTCTCCACCTATAACTAACGGATAATTTGGATATTTATTTCCTATGTATTCAAGACTCTCCCCGAAATGTTCTGCGACGTTTGTTGCGGATGCTGGTGTTCTATAAAAACATCCAAATACAATGATCAATCCTTGTCTGATTGACAACTTCATCCAGACTATTTCACAGTCCGACCCAGTATCGATCTTAACTGCGTTTAAACAGCTTTTAACTGAAATGAACACACCACCTCCCATAGCATCAGTCCTATCCTTCCTAAACATTGTCCAATCCGAGTTCAAAATTTCACTGCTATTCATGTCTGGTTTCAACCAGGTTTCAGTAGCTACTTTAATATTGGCATTGCTAGTGTTTATTTCGGAGACTAACTCGGGGATCTTGCTACAGACACTTCGACAATTTATTGAGGTTTAGCATATGTAGATCCTTTGGAAGGACCTGTCTAGGCGAACTAACAATTTTTACAGTTGGCACACCCACATCAGTGTCATGAACTGGAAATTTTTCGGGACAACGATTTCTTTCACTCGGGGAGGAACCTAATCTAAAAAGAAAACCACGTGCAATCCAAATGTACTGTGCTACCCATGTAGCCGCTTCCTGTGTGTAGTGCACCCCTGATCTATCTAGGGACGTCCTACAACCTTCCACCTCATAGCGTAGGTCGAGGAATTTACAACCACTTTCGTCTAGTGACTAATACTGTCCACATGCACAATTCTTACTCTCTTCCTCGTCTTCCTGGAGTAATCTCTTCCGCTGCCTCCTTTGCCTAACCCACTTTTGCATTTTTTCTTCTGCTGCCTAAACTTTAACCAGTAGCGCTTCACCGATGCTTCTGAGTATCTTCAGTGTGAACGCGCCTGGACGGAAGCGTAGTTTATGGATCCACTTAATTCTACCTACGTATCTACTGACAAAAGGTGATTGTAGCTCTCACTTGTATGCTGTGTTTTCCCTTATACACATATTTTAAGCAGTTCAGGATTGGATAACTACCTAAAGGTTGGTTTTATAACATCTGAAACAGCAAGTGTCGAACGATGTTTGTGGGTGTGTAGCTTTCCACCGACTTCTGCCTGAAGATATTTGTTCCACAATACGTCACAAATGGAATATTGAGGATTATCGTCTGTGGAAAGTTTGTGAAAGGGTATTGCCCACACGTATTGCTGCATCGTTTTCGTACTATGTAATGTATCCCTGATAGCTTTTCTGCAATATATTTGTAAAATGTAAATTTCCTTGTCTGTCAATCTGTCGAAACCTCCCAGTGGATTTCCATCTTCTAATTTCTTAGCTTTCATTTGTTTCTTCACTCTAAGAAGTCTACCTTCCATTCGCTTTCGAACATGCCCCACACACTGCAATTTCTTAATTTTAATTTGTGAGCCTCAGGGATAGTTCTCTAAAACAGCTTTAAAAGCAGTGGGTTCTCCATTGCCCAGACACTTCACATACCTAAAACCACATTGTCCAACTGTTCTTTGGAATATTAGTTTCATCTCAGTTGGTTCCATCCTACCACTTGACCCCTGGTAATTCTTGCTGCACACTTTCTTGTGTTCCTGTTGCCACCTTCCTTCTTCAGTCCCATCATTTTTCTTTTTGTTTTACACAGAGTAATATTTGCTGATTACTTAGAAGTCAATGGATTTTTTCTGTATCCACAGTAATGACAGATGATTCACCATAAACTGATTTATGGCCCCTCTTCATCCAGGTTCGTTAACAAGAGACACACCCACCTCCCTTCAGTACACAGTGCCGTTCATCCCATTCATTGTTAATATCTACAGCTCCCTCAACAGCTGCTTTCATGTCCTCCTTGCACTCAACATCAAGAGCACTGAGGAGTGTTCTGTTGTAATCACGGACTCTAGTAACGGGTGCAGGCACGTTCATCAAGCCACAAAACAAATTTGTGCCTTCTCAACCAACACCTAAGCATCTCATGGTGAACACAATCTTCTATTCGCCTCATACATCTTCCCATGGAGAGCAGAAGTCTTGAACTGATCGTCATATTTACAAACTTTACACAAAATATGTATATTACTTACAAAGCCAATTCTGTCACTGTCATCATACAGTCTAGGGCCCTTTGAACCACACTTACCATATGCACATGAAACATTAATCATATGGGCAAGTATTTCCAAGTCAATCAACCTAAATCCGCTGGAAAACACGTCTTTGGCACTGTACACAGCATCATTAATTCCTTCACTGATTTTCTTCTTCAATGAACTCAATGGCTTTGTAAAAAATTTTTCTTCACACTTAGGAGTAGCATCTGTAACACTGTTACTTAAATTTCCCGTAAGTTTTTTGAATATGGGTCCACTATTACGACCCATTTCGAGCAAAACTAAAAACTGAAGTAAGTTTTTCAGCACATACTAATCAAAAAGTCTCGTTCTGAACAATGGAAAAAGCAAAGACAATCTGTCTCACAGCCTTCTAGACTCATCTGTTGTTCGTTTCGATTGTGTGAAAGAAAAATTAACGCACAAGAAGTTTCCAGCGTGGAGAAGCTGTGAATCACAATATACACTCCTGGAAATAGAAAAAAGAACACATTGACACCGGTGTGTCAGACCCACCATACTTGCTCCGGACACTGCGAGAGGGCTGTACAAGCAATGATCACACGCACGGCACAGCGGACACACCAGGAACCGCGGTGTTGGCCGTCGAATGGCGCTAGCTGCGCAGCATTTGTGCACCGCCGCCGTCAGTGTCAGCCAGTTTGCCGTGGCATACGGAGCTCCATCGCAGTCTTTAACACTGGTAGCATGCCGCGACAGCGTGGACGTGAACCGTATGTGCAGTTGACGGACTTTGAGCGAGGGCGTATAGTGGGCATGCGGGAGGCCGGGTGGACGTACCGCCGAATTGCTCAACACGTGGGGCGTGAGGTCTCCACAGTGCATCGATGTTGTCGCCAGTGGTCGGCGGAAGGTGCACGTGCCCGTCGACCTGGGACCGGACCGCAGCGACGCACGGATGCACGCCAAGACCGTAGGATCCTACGCAGTGCCGTAGGGGACCGCACCGCCACTTCCCAGCAAATTAGGGACACTGTTGCTCCTGGGGTATCGGCGAGAACCATTCGCAACCGTCTCCATGAAGCTGGGCTACGGTCCCGCGCACCGTTGGGCCGTCTTCCGCTCACGCCCCAACATCGTGCAGCCCGGCTCCAGTGGTGTCGCGACAGGCGTGAATGGAGGGACGAATGGAGACGTGTCGTCTTCAGCGATGAGAGTCGCTTCTGCCTTGGTGCCAATGATGGTCGTATGCGTGTTTGGCGCCGTGCAGGTGAGCGCCACAATCAGGACTGCATACGACCGAGGCACACAGGGCTAACACCCGGCATCATGGTGTGGGGAGCGATCTCCTACACTGGCCGTACACCACTGGTGATCGTCGAGGGGACACTGAATAGTGCACGGTACATCCAAACCGTCATCGAACCCATCGTTCTACCATTCCTAGACCGGCAAGGGAACTTGCTGTTCCAACAGGTCAATGCACGTCCACATGTATCCCGTGCCACCCAACGTGCTCTAGAAGGTGTAAGTCAACTACCCTGGCCAGCAAGATCTCCGGATCTGTCCCCCATTGAGCATGTTTGGGACTGGATGAAGCGTCGTCTCACGCGGTCTGCACGTCCAGCACGAACGCTGGTCCAACTGAGGCGCCAGGTGGAAATGGCATGGCAAGCCGTTCCACAGGACTACATCCAGCATCTCTACGATCGTCTCCATGGGAGAATAGCAGCCTGCATTGCTGCGAAAGGTGGATATACACTGTACTAGTGCTGACATTGTGCATGCTCTGTTGCCTGTGTCTATGTGCCTGTGGTTCTGTCAGTGTGATCATGTGATGTATCTGACCCCAGGAATGTGTCAATAAAGTTTCCCCTTCCTGGGACAATGAATTCACGGTGTTCTTATTTCAATTTCCAGGAGTGTAGACAGAGGGGCTGTGCAAGTGCAGACGCACAAACTAACTTTTATAAAACATATTTCTAGTCAGAATTAGATTATGAAACTTTGCGATGTTATTCACAAAGAATCTGTCTAATAAATTGTTAATTAAAAAATTCGAATATTTTCGCAATTTTGCCCTACACCTGCCATTAAAGACTGAGAGCAGCGACGTTTGCGCAGAGTTGTCAGTGATAGCAAGACAAGCCACACTGCGTGAAATAACCGCAAAAATCAATGTGAGACCTGCGACGAACGTATCTTCTAGGACAGTGCGTCGAAATTTGGCCTTAATAGGCTACGGCAGCAGACGACCGACGCGAATTCCTTTGCTAACAGCACCAAATAGTCCGGGTTCGTTACGACACCGGTTTGGCCCTAGACGACTGGAAAACCGTGGCCTGGTCAGATGAGTCCCGATTTCGGTTGTTAAGAGCTGATGGTAGGGTTCGAGTGTAGCGCTGACCATACGAAGCCACAGACACAAGATGTCAACAAGGCACTGTGGAAGCTGGCGGTGGCTCCACAACCTACCATTAATTGTAAATGATTATGTTTGGCTACTTGGAATCCATTTGCAGCCGTTCATGGACTTCATGCTCTCAAACAGTGGTGGGAATTTTATGGAAGACAAAGCGCAATGTCACCGGGCCGCAATTCTCCGCGAGTAGTTGAAGAACGTTATGGACAAATCGAGCGAATGATTTGGCCTCCTAGATCGCCCGAAATGATTCCCATAATACATTTACGAAACATAATCGAGAGGTCAGTTCGTGCACAAAGCGCTGCACCGGAAACAGTTTCGCAATTATGGACGGCCATAAAGGCAGCATGGCTCATTGTACTTGCAGGGGAGTTCCAACAACCTGTTGAGTCGATACCACGTGGTGTTACTACACTACGCCGGGCAAAAGGAAGTCCGACACGATATTAGGAGATACTCCAAGACTTTTGTCCTCACAGTGGAGAATCAATGTCTAACACTACATGTGAAAACATCCACTCCTAACTGGCGGCAATGCGATCGACACTCACATTTACTTTTTAATTGTTCACGCTGTTGAAGGTCAGGTCCTTTATAAAAATTCGCGTTTTTATCCAAGTACCAGGCTACATGATACTGTGGCAAAGGTGTTTCGAATTAGTACACTACCGGCCATCAAAATTGCTACACCAAGAAGAAATGCAGATGATAAACGGGTATTCATTGGACAAATATATTATACTAGAACTGACACATGACTACATTTTCAGACAATTTGGTTGCATAGATCGTCAGAAATCAGTACCCAGAACAACCATCTCTGGCGGTAATAACGGCCTTGATACGCCTGGGCATTGAGTCAAACAGAGCTTGGATGGCGTGTACAGGTACAACTGCCCATGCAGCTTCAACACGATACCACAGTTCCTCAAGAGTAGTGACTGGCGTATTGTCAAGAGCCAGTTGTTCGGCCACCATTGACCAGACGTTTTCAATTGGTCAGAGATCTGGAGAATGTACTAGCGAGGGCAGCAGTCGAACATTTTCTGTATCCAGAAAGGCGCGTGCGATATCCTGCTGAAATGTAGGGTTTTGCAGGGATCGAATGAAGGGTAGAGCGACGGGTCGTAACACATCTGAAATGTAACGTCCACTGTTCAAAGTGCCGTCAGTGCGAACAAGGGGTGACCGAGACGTGTAACCAATGGCACCCCATACCATCACGCCGGGTGATACGCCAGTATGGCGATAACGAATACACGCTTCCAATGTGCGTTCACCGCGATGTCGTCAAACACGGATGCGACCATCATGATGCTGTAAACAGAACCTGGATGCATCCGAAAAAATGACATTTTGCCATTCGTGCACCCAGGTTCGTAGTTGAGTATACCATCGCAGGCGCTCCTGTATGTGATGCAGCGTCAATTGTAACTGCAGCCATGGTCTCCGAGTTGATAGTGCATGCTGCTGCAAACGTCGTCGAACTGTTCGTGAAAATGGTTGTTGTCTTGCAAACGTCCCCATCTTTTGACTCAGGGATCGAGACATGGTTGCACGATCCGTTACAGCCATGCGTATAAGATGCCTGTCATCTCGACTGTTAGTGATACGAGGCCGTTTGGATCCAGCACGGCTTTCCGTATTACCCTCCTGAACCCAC
Organism: Schistocerca serialis cubense; assembly: GCF_023864345.2. NCBI lineage: Eukaryota > Metazoa > Arthropoda > Insecta > Orthoptera > Acrididae > Schistocerca > Schistocerca serialis. The sequence goes on from NC_064644.1 coordinate 72,411,490, forward strand.
CGATTCCATATTCTGCTAACAGTCACTGGATCTCGACCAACGCGAGCAGCAATGTCACGATACGGTAAACCACAATCGCGATAGGTGATCGTTATCAAAGTCGGTAACGTGATGGTACGCATTTCTCCTCCTTACACGAGGCAACACCACAACGTGTCACCAGGCAACGGCGGTCAACTGCTGTTTGTGTATGAGAAATCGGTTGGAAACTTTCCTCATGTCAGCACGTTGTAGGTGTCACTACCGGCGCCAACCTTGTGTTGATGCTCTGAAAAGCTAATTATTTGCGTATCACAGCATCTTCTTCCTGTCTGTTAAATTTCGCGTCTGTAGCACGTTATCTGAGTGGTGTAGCAATTTTAATGGCCAGTAGTGTACTTGCAGGGGACTTCCAACAACTTGTTGAGTCTATCCCACGTCGAGTTGCTGCACTACGCCGGGCGAAAGAAAGTCCGACACGATGTTAGGAGGTATGCCATGACTTTCGTCACCTCAGCGTAGAATCAATGTCTAGTACTACATGTGCAAACATCCTCTCCTGATTGGCGACAATGCGATCGACGTCCACATTTTGTTTTTAATTGTTCACGCTGTTGAAGATAAGGTCCTTCATAAAACTTCGTTTTTTTTAACCAAGTACCAGGCTACATGATGGTGGGACAAAGGTGTTTCGAATTAGTATTAAATGGTAATGGACGGCTAGTTCCTCTATTTGCCAAGCAACCAAGAGAAATCTCACGAATACCTTGCCTCGAACTTGGGGATTTACTGTCAGTCAGTTACACCCATCGCCTCATATACAAACAAAAATGTATGTATGTACAGTACTGGCCATTAAAATTACTAAACCACAAAGATGACGTGCTACAGACGCGAAATTTAGCCGACACGAAGAAGATGCTGTGATATGCAAATGATTAGCTTTTCAGAGCATTCACACAAGGTTGGCGCCGGTGGCGACACCTACAACGTGCTGCCATGAGGAACGTTTCCAACCGATTTCTCATACACAAACAGCAGTTGACCGGCGTTGCCTGGTGAAACGTTGTTGCGATGCCTCGTGTAAGGAAGAGAATGCGTACCATCACGTTTCCGACTTTGATAAAGGTCGGATTGTAGCCTATCGCGATTGCGGTTTATCGTATCACGACATTGCTGCTCGCGTTGGTCGAGATCCAATGACTTTTAGCAGAATATGGAATCGGTGGGTTTAGGAGGATAATACAGAACGCCATGCTGGATCCCGACGGCCTCGTATCACTAGCAGTCGAGATGACAGGAATCTTATCCGCATGGCTGTAACGGATCGTGCAGCCACGTCTCGATACCTGAGTCAACAGATGGGGACGTTTGCAAGACAACAACTATCTGCACGAACAGTTCGACGACGTTTGCAGCAGCATGGACTATCAGCACGGAGACCATGGCTGCGGTTACCCTTGACGCTGCATCACAGACAATAGTGCCTGCGATAGTGTACTCGACGACGAACCTGGGTGCACGAATGACAAAACATAATCTTTTCGGATGAATCAAGGTTCTGTTTACAGTTCGTGATGGTCGCATCCGTGTTTGGCGACATCGTGGTGAACGCACATTGGAAGCTGTAGTGGGACGTGAAATTGAAGCGTCCCCCATCCACCAGTGTCAGCCCAGCTTGCAGGTGAATATAAGTTTAATTTACTGTTTTGTTTATGTATTTTTGTAACATTTGTAATAGCTGTGAATTATCTACAGTTTTGTATTTATTTTTTATGTTTTATGTACGGAGAGGGCGGTGCAACGAACGGAGACAGCATCTTCGCTGCCGGGACGAGAGAGAAAATTGCTGGCCACTATACGTCGCGGGTCGACAGCCAAAGAGCAACAGAAGATCCTGAAACCGAGTTGTTGCGTCGTGCTTCTAAAAATTAAAAAATTGAGAATTTGTAATGTTTGTACAACAATGACGTCATAGAAAGTTTAATCATGTTGTAAATGTTCAGTCCTGTCTTATCAAGGCTCAGGTTCACGTCTATATGTAGGATGCTACAAAAGTTTAAATACGTGTTCCGAGAATTTATTTATGAATAATCATGTAAATGAATTAATAATATATTTGATAAGATTATTAATTTTTGACAATGTTCATCGCGAGTTTGACTCTCGAAAGTTTATTCAATGTGGTTCTAATATTTATTACATCAAATAACGTGCATTAATACAATTTCTGAGGAGAAAAAAACGACATCTAAATTGAAAAAGTTTACGCAAACCAATTGGACTGAGTGACGTAATTCTGCGCATACGACTCAAATGATGATGTTTTAATTACAATTTCGTTCAAGAACCATTTAGAGACAATTTAAAAAGAACTTAAATAATTTTGAAGTGTGTTGTAACTGACGTAGGTGACGAAGTCTGCACATGGTCATATATCAAAAGAAAACCATTTATACAAAACTTGCGTCGTTACACTACAAAGCGTGTATATTGGCGTATCGCCTGGCGTGATGGTATGGGGTGCCATTGGTTACACGTCTCGGTCACCTCTTGTTCGCATTGACGGCACTTTGAACAGTGGACGTTACATTTCAGCGGTGTTACGACCCGTGGCTCCACCCTTCATTCGATCCCTGCGAAACCCTACATTTGGGCAGGATAATGCACGACCGCATGTTGCAGGTCCTGTACGGGCCTTTCTGGATACAGAAAATGTTCGACTGCTGCCCTGGCCAGCACATTCTCCAGATTTCTCACCAATTGAAAACGTCTGGTCAATGGTGGCCGAGCAACTGGCTCGTCACAATGCGCCAGTCACTACTCTTGAGGAACTGTGGTATCGTGTTGAAGCTGCATGGGCAGCTGTACCTGTACACGCCATCCTAGCTCTGTTTGACCAATGCCCAGTCGTACCAAGGACGTTATTACGGCCAGAGGTGGTTGTTGGATAGTGATTTCTCAGTATCTATGCATCCAAATTGCGTGAAAATGTAATCACATGTCAGTTCTAGTATAATATATCTGTCCAATGAATACCCATTTATCATCTGCATTTCTTCTTGGTGCAGCAGTTTTAATGGCCAGTAGTGTATGTATGTGTGTGTGTTTGTTTGTGTGTGTGTGTGTGTGTGTGTGTGTGTGTGTGTGTGTGTGTGTGTTTGTGTTTGTGTGTGTGGGTGTGATTGCTGGTGTGTGTCTGACATTTTTTCACATACATCCTACTCATGGAAGCTTCTAGTTCCGACATTCTCCTGATCAAGGAAAACTGCTCACAAAATCTTGATTCGTACTAGGGCACTGACTACCTCTAGAGGAGCCCAGGTTGGATTCCCGTTACTGCTAGGGATTTTTCCTGGTTGGGAGTACTGACTTCTATGGGGTTGATTCAGCCTGATGAGGCCAACTGAGGAGCTGCTAGACCGATTAGTAGGGGTTCCAGTACCAAGAATCCCGACAATGACCTACAGATGAGTGAGCTGAGCACATGACTCTCCATAGCACCTACAATGACGTCATTGACTGAGCATGACACGGTGGTCGGTCGGGCCCGATTGGCCAGTCTGGGACGAGAATGCGGGATTTTACCTTTTACCTACCATAAATGTAGGGTATGCTGTCGAGGAATGACCCAGGGAGGAGTCACTTTCCAGACAAATACCAGCCCATAACCAAAGGAAACCTTCCAGGTCAGAACCTGAGCATCAGAATTATCTGATAATGTTAATTCTACGACTCCATACCTTGCTCACCTCCAGAAAACTTTGGTCAGAATCTAACTACCAGGACTGTCTTTTAATGGTGATTCTGCGACAACATTACTTCATGTAGAGCGAGCGATTCAGTATGAACCCACGGGAGAGTAAGACACTAGCTAGACAAATACCAGCTCTCAACTGAAAAAACCTACCAGATCATAATTATCCGTTAATGTTAATTTTAGGGACACACATCTTACTCAGAATGCCTACTGAACTGTTTTAATGGTGTTACGCAGTTTTATACTATTTGTTAACGAGAATTTCAGGACTAAACATCTTGCTCGGAATGATAACAGGACGGTTCAATGGTGTTAGGCAGTGTTGTATGCGTGCACCTACACTTGTAACTGCGCGAAACACGTTCTGTGCAGCACAGTTTCTAACCACGCCTCGGCAGGCGCCGCTGTCCCTGGCGGAACAGGTGGACAGCCGCACAGCTGCTGCCGCACCCCGTACTCCTCGAGCAGAGCCGGCCAGGTGGCGCGTTGTGACCGATAATTTCCGCGATCGCGCGAGATACGGCGCCAAGTTCGCCTCACACGGGCCCATTATCTTTCCCTCTGGTTTTTTACGGCTTCCTCCCGCATCGGCATGCAGAACTCAAATCACTGCTGTGGTCGGAGTGGTAATTCCGGTGAATGTTGAAACAGCGGCGGGACGTGCCGGAGGAGGCGTGTCTCACGCCGGCTCTTGCAATCTGCACAGGAAGCGGTGACGTATCAGCTAACTTGAAATTACTGACCACCGTTTCTCCCGCCATGGCCGATTATGAAATACTTTTTGAGCCAGCGCCCAGCGTTGCCTTCTCTCACTTGCTCTGTTTTATTCAATTTTTCATGATCCAAGGAAAACTTCGATCCATAGCGATTCACCCATGAAGTAGGTAACTAACTGAATCACATAAGTTGGTACAAAATAAAAAGAACGCGGCAAAAGACCCTACGCTACTGCCAAGTCTTCGTGCACAGAACAATAGCAATCCACCATAAGAAACCCGTCAACCTATAATCTAAAGCCTGTAGCTTGTAAGTCTGACAGCTCTGCTGTATGAGAAGAACTTGTACTATATTTATATGGATATGGTGTCTGTTCTCTCGGACATGTCCGAAATAACAGACACCATATTCATACAAGAATATAGTTCTGGCAACACCGGCCATGACCTTCTTCTTCTGTGCGGATGCACACACATTCTCCGAACTCTTACGGGACTTGGTAAGAATGTCTTCCACGAGTAATGAGTGTGTTGGCTTGGGACACTACGAATATAGTGTGTGGACATACACGGTGAGAATGTGGGTCTCGCGGGAGGCGTGGGCGAGATAGTCCCTGCAGTCGCGTTATCCTCTGTGACCTCGGTGGCTGAGTTGATAGAGCGTCTGCCACGTAAGCAGCAGATACTGGGTTCGAGTCCCGGTCGGGGCACACATTTTCACCTGTCCCCGTTGATACATATCAACGCCCGTTAGCAGCTGAAGGTATTAGATTAATTCTAATTTCGAACTTGTATTAGTCTTTGACGTACAATGTTTTGTGTTGGCAGAAGAGCCAACACCGCGTTACGAGTGGAGGCCGAAATGCACGCCTTTTGCTCACGCAGGCTGGCGTGAGGAGGGAAGAACTATACCGACGTGAGCTCTGGAACACGACAAGGAATTAGAATTCAGAAATCGGATGTAATTAGTTTGATACTTAACTTTAATCCATTAATGATGAACGTAGCTCTTGACGGTACATGATTCACAATATTATCTGTTTAGAATACATTCGTAGTAACTGAATATGGCGCCTTGCTAGGTCGTAGCAAATGACGTAGCTGAAGGCTATGCTAAACCGTCGTCTCTGCAGACGAAAGCGCATGTAGTCAGTGAACCATCGCTAGCAAAGTCGGCTGTACAACTGGGACGAGTGCTAGGGAGTGTCTCTAGACTAGACCTGCATTGTCGCGGCGCTCGGTCTGCAATCACTGATAGTGATGACACGCGGGTCCGACGTATAGAAACGGACCGCGGCCGATTTAAAGGCTACCACCTAGCAAGTGTGGTGTCTGGCGGTGACACCACACAATGTCTGACAAAAAACAAAGAAAGTCCAATGACACCTACAGACTGAGACAGTGTTACTTTATTTTAGTGATTACGAAATTGAGTCAGAGTTGCAAAGAATTAAACAAAAAAGGGACGTTTATCAGTATGACGTTGGGCCACTTCTGTCCTGGATGCACGCTTTGTCTCGATTGGGAAAGGTTTCTTAAAGCTGTTTTATACTTTCCTGAAACAAACTGATCCACAGCTGTTGTAACTGGACCTTGATGTCGTCCCATACACATTCTAACAGTCTCAAAACAGGGGATCTTGCTGACCACAAGAGTACCTCGATTTCACGCAGCCGGAACATGGAGAAACGAGCTCTTTAGGAATGAGCATTGTCCTGCTGAAAAATGGAACTACAGCACTCTCACCTGAGACTGCAGTCATACCTAGTGACCGCCTACACCATGACGTCAGGAGCTACGAAGCTATTTCTCTCCAAAACATTGGAAGAATGAGACCTGTCGCCTGGTTACCGTTATACTTGCCAGTGATGATCATCCGGGGTAGCGGTTCCTTGCTGAAAACACTGTGACACCATATTCCGGTAGCACGTGCTTCCCAATCGCGGCATCCCGCGAAACGTGGCTGTTTCTGTTGTGCTCTTAACGGCAGCCAACGTATGAGTGGTCCGTGCTGCTAGACTCCGACTAGCGGTGTAGGCGCAGATGTGAAGGAGTTGCGATGTGCTCGGTGCACAATATGGCGATCCCACCTAGTGGTGGACAGACGTGCATCTGCCGGAATCTTGACGAGGGGTATGCGTGCCTTCACATTGCCATACGGTCCAACATAGGGCCACTGTCACATCTGAATGCCCCACAGATCTGTATAATGCACAATCGACCCAAAATCAGACCCCTTTCCTACTCCGTCAGATGCTGATAACGCTGTCTCACGGGATTACGTGGCATCTCCGTGTCCATAGTGATCATTCAGCATCTGGCGCTGTTCACTCCCTTTATATACCCTACCAGGCCTAATGACAACACTAAACACAAACAACAGCAGTGCACTTTGGCTGCTGTTGTACCTGTCACAGACAGTTGCAACGTTAATCGTGTACATACCCAGCGATGGTGTGTATGGAATTGCACTAAGAACCAATGATGCCTTCTGAATGCTGGTATAAATATTAAAAAATGAGATGCTGGACTGCTGTACCCCTCATTGTCAGTCTGACACATTCCAACCTGTGAAAGTGTATCGAACGTTTCTGTGCTGTACTTGCCATTCTCTTCTACAAAGAGCAGAGCAGGCTGTTTAAGATCCAGCCCTTCATAGAGCCGCGGTCTCTTTCAGCCAAATGTCCCAGCAGGCTAGGAGCGGGGCAGAGGAAATCCCAATTAGAAATGTCTGCTAGGAGACTTCATGAGACAGCCCCAAATAAGTCCTGCAACTTATAATTCGAGTCTGGAACTTTAAACTTGTAACTTGACTACGTGATCTGTGACCAGTCATTGGATTCAGACACAACAGACTATCTGATCTAAAGCACCCGCACATCTATTAATGGATATTTATACGGGTCATGTCGACTGTTTGCCTTTATGGTGGCTTGAACTCTCTTGGGGCACTTTATTTGGCCTGTGGAGGAATGGTAGCCGAGTTTTCCTCAGGAACCGTAAACAAAGAAGGTAGCTGTTGTGGGTTGGCAGGAGAGCCAACACCGGGTACTAGAGGAAGCCGAAAGGCACGCGTTTTAGCTCACGCAGGCTGGCGTGAGGTCTGGAACAGGGCAAGGAAATTAGACTTTATAAAAACGGACGTAGCTGGTGGAATACTTTACTTTAATCCATTAATGATGAGCGTCGCTCTTGACTGTACATGATTAAGTATCAATAGTAACTGGTAATGGCGCCTTGCTAGGTCGTAGCAAATGACGTAGCTGAAGGCTATGCTAACTATCGTTTCGGCAAATGAGGGTGTTCAAAAATGGTTCAAATGGCTCTGAGCACTATGGGACTCAACTGCTAAGGTCATTAGTCCCCTAGAACTTAGAACTAGTTAAACCTAACTAACCTAAGGACATCACAAACATCTATGCCCGAGGCAGGATTCGAACCTGCGACCGTAGCGGTCTTGCGGTTCCAGACTGCAGCGCCTTTAACCGCACGGCCACTTCGGCCGGCTAAATGAGGGTGTAATATTTAATTTTAAATATTGTAAAGATATATATTTGTTATAATTATTAAATGTAAGAAAGTGCTATAATGTAATTATGTATGTAATAGTATGAGATATGTGTAGTATGAAAGATGGAGTAGTTCCGTCAGGAACGGAAAGCTGTGTAAGAGTAGAAAAAGGTGGGAGCGGAAACGTTTGGCGCGGTTTAGCGGGCGCGCCGGAAGGGGTGGCCGAGCGGTTCTAGGCGCTACAGTCTGGAATTGCGCGACCGCTACGGTAGCAGGTTCGAATCCTACCTCGGGCATGGATGTGTGTGATGTCCTTAGGTTAGGTAGGTTTAACTAGTTCTAAGTTCTAGGGGACTGATGACCTCAGAATTTAAATCCCATAGTACTCAGAGCCATTTTTTGGCGGGCACGAACGAAGTCATTCAGTGGTCAGTGACCACGTACAGCGCCAGCGTAGTTTGGAGTGCGCCATATTGTTGCATCTTGCCTCGGTTGGAAACTGCAGTTTATCACGGCCTGGTATGGGGAGAAAACGGGCTGTTGATTATAAGATGGATCATGGCTACGAAGAGGAAATAAGTCCGACATGGATAACTGCTCTTGACCGTTCTGATATTAATGCAGTTGTTGCCACCAACGCCACCGTCGCTGATCACAGCTTACAGGGTACGACACTTTAGCTATGTATTGTAGTGCGTGCCAGGAAGCTGAAATGTGCTTTAAGAATAATAACCATCATCCTAATTAACAATTGTGTGCACCTAGTAATTTATCTCACTCATAAACCAAGCAGGATCCTAACCTGGTACATGAAAATTCCGAGTGACCTGTAGTCAGCCAAGACTGTGAAAGCTTTAATATATTGTTGGCAAATCAGTGATTAATCAGTGAAGTAATTGATGGAAAGAATAACTGAGAATTTCATAATTAACATTGCTATTATTTTCTGTGTTAAAATGATTACGTAAGGTTATGCCAGATTCAGAGACCACATTAGATAAATTGTTTGCTGTTTTCACATTACGTTTTAATTAAATAAAATACTAAGTAGACGATTAATGGTGATAAATAGTAAAGTTAAACAGTTTATAGTGAACCAATGAAATGTCGAGTACCAAATATGTTGATGTAGAAACCCCCCGGTCCAAATTTACTTTTGCTTTCATGAAATCAGTCTGTTTGCTTAAGCAATTGGGTACTGTAGTTTTGTTTCGAGCGGCTAAAGTTTTCTTGTATTGCTGATCCATCTTTTATCTAAACCTAAAGTGAAGTCTGTTACGTAAGTAGGGAGTTGCAATTTTTTCTGCTGTCCTACTCAGCTTCATTATCTAATTAGACTGACGAATAATAGTGTACCACCAACCACATATATTGTTATCGATGCAGAATAGTAGTCTAACTACTGTTATTTGCCATACATCTGAACTAATGACTTATTTGAAGAAACGAGTTAAAGTCTGATGCTTATTCCTTAGGTTAACACACACGGTTATTACACTTTTTTTTGTGGTTTTGCTGTCCGGATAGGTAACTGTATTTCTGTTTGTTACATTGCTTATTATTAACAGTATAGTGTAAGAATATTACAGTTGGCTTTGCATGACAGTATGTTTTGTAAACCAATTCAGAGAATACAAAATACACGCAAGCATTACATTTGGTTTTACATATCAAGATAGTAAATAGCACACACAAGTCAAATGGAGGAATAATACACGGGTAAGCCACTTCGTCTATGGAATGTTACTCTCAGTGTCACTGATTTAGGAGGTTGCATTGTCACACTGATAAAAAAAAAAAACCTATCGTATCCGAACTATTCCTCTACCGTACACAGTGCTTTAAATTGGCTTCATATTGTTCCGGATTTAGAATTTTCCTGAGCACAATAAGGTGACGACACCCTAACGACGAGAAACACCTCAATGCCATAGCACCACCTCCTTCGTGCTTCACTGTTGGCACCACACATGATGACAGGTAACGTTCACCGGCCATTAGCCAAACCGAAACCCTTCCATTAGGTTGTAATAGTAGCGTGTTTCGTCACTCGTTTCCTCTTATCCACTGGCCAATGGTGTCGCTGTTTGGAACTTCGCTTAGCACTGACTACATGAATGAGAGGCTTATAAAGTGTTGCTCGGCCATTTCATCCCATTCTTTTTAACTCCGTACGCACAGTCATTGTCGCAGCTGGACAGCTGGTAGCACTTAGGAACTCACGAGTGATTCCTTCCGGTGACTTCATGCATGTCCGGCAGTACATAAGGTCTTCCTGGTCTTGATTTAGCTCTGATTGTTCCTTCACGTTTACAGTTCAAAATCACGTCGTCAACAGTCGGCATGAGCAGCTTTAGAAGGGGTGAAACTCGCCTAGCGCATCTGTTACTCTGGGAGCATCTAAGAACTATTCCACGTTCGAAGTCAGTGGGCTCTCCTGACCGCCACATTCTGCTGTTCCTACTTCTCTGGTGACAACACAGTACTACCGGCCCCCTTTTGTACTAGCGGGTCCGCCCGTTGTGACATCTTGGTGTCAATTCCGCATATCATAGTGGTGTCCGGATACTTTTTGTCTGACAGTGTATATAGGAGCTTCGTCAGAGTGATTTAAGAAGTAACGACCACGTAAATTTATTTGTGGGGAGAGTATGATATTTCTATCGCATAGATTTAGGTGTTCAGCGTGTAAATAAGCACGTTTTGATACTCGGAACTCAATCACCGACTCCCGTTGATGATGTGTGTAAGGTTCACCACCGAAATATTGGAATAAGTGTTGTTGTCCCGGGCGCATTTTCAAAAAACTTATGCACTATTATCGTTAACTGGCACATGACTTGCACACACGTCGTACGATTTCGCTCGCAAACAATAACATTGCAGTACACAGCTTTTTTTACAGAAATTGCAATTAGAAAGGTGTATAGGAATGTAGAGGAGTCCTTTAAAGGTTCAAAATTGATTGTTTATATTATTTTGATTTGCTGCGTTTATCCAGGAACAGCATCTTCTCGTATAATCACCTTGACCTCTTTCTTCCCAACAGGTCTTATTTGCTGAAAAGTTGTAACTCAGGATGTACTTTGGAATTCTTGTCCACTGCATTCTCAAAACGTATTATTTCCATTTAAGTTGGTTCTGTACAGGTCTTTGGTGTTAATGGCAGCACACTTAGTTCTCTGATTACAATCATTTTCGAGTTTATCTACTGTGCTTAAACCATTCAGCGTTCTGATGAATTTCAAAACCGTTTTTTTCCTATTTTCTTCAATTATTTCTTCCTTTGGCCGCATCTCGTGGTCGTGCGGTAGCGTTCTCGCTTCCCACGTCCGGGTTCCCGGGTTCGATTCCCGGCGGGGTCAGGGATTATCTCTGCCTCGTGATGGCTGGGTGTTGTGTGCTGTCCTTAGGTTAGTTAGGTTTAAGTAGTTCTAAGTTCTAGGGGACTGATGACCATAGATGTTAAGTCCCATAGTGCTCAGAGCCATTTGAACCATTTTGAACCATTTCTTCCTTTGAGCATCAAGAGTTAATCGTAGATCTACATTACTGTTTTTGTTAATTGTAATGAACTTGCCTGCTGAAAATTGGCTATTTTCGATGACGTGCAAGTATGGCTGTATGATTATGATCAGCTGAATAGACTGCTGCATCTGGAGTAAAAGCACTCCGTCTTCAGGCCACAAGTGGCCCATCGGGACCATCCGACCGCCGTGTCATCCTTCGGTGAGGATGCGGATAGGAGGATACTGATGTCGGGACAGAGATTTCCCAAAAATATCCAATAAAACACAACCAATCGCCGTTATTTAGGTTTTATTTTTAGGCTACCTGTTTCGACGATACACTACGTCACCTTCAGGTCTGCTTCAATCGAGTTACCTTTGTGTTGCAAAATACAGCAGCACTTTTAACCGGTCTCGTAATGATTATTACGGGCATGCGTGCTCCTTGGACAACTGTCAGCAATTGTCGAAACATCCACTCAAACTAGAGGGCCAGACAGAAGATTGAGTTACATTCATCTCCCAAAAATACGTCTGGGTGGTTGCGTACATTCCGTCCAAGAAGTTCCGAGATTGATTTCATTCCTGGCGTACAAGCGACGTCAGCGCAGTAACAACGGTGGTAGTTTGAACTAACAGCTGCAAACGACAGATGTGCTTTCCACCAGTCAATTGTGAGGAGGCGGTGTTAAGTAGAGGATGTGCGGCCGTGTTGTGTCAACGTTGTTGTGCTGCATATCGCAGTGGATCAGAGAATAAAACACTCTATATCAGGTGTTCAAGACGTGTCCGCAATGTTGTGAAAAAGAGGAAAGTGCGTAGGAAGTTTGTCCCGCACACCTTGATTCCCGAATAAAAACGACTCATTAACGTCTGTCGTGACAATGAAAAAAGCGGACGGTTTTTTCCTGGAAAAAAATTGTCACCGGTGACAGGAGTTGATGTTATTAGTAGGATTGTACCACAAAATGGCAAAGTGGAGTATCGATCTTTGATGGTATGTCAAGCCCGAAGAAGATGCGAATGTGACACACGAACTGAACAACGTCGCAAAGGACTTTTGTGATAGTTTCACATGGTTGCATGAACGTTCTGTGCATTGCACTCAGTTGCATGGGAGACAATGTATAACAAACACCTGAAGTATCAAAACACAGTCTAACTTCTATTTAATATGAATCCACTCTCAAAATTTCTAGACCGTGGGTTCATCTACATTTACAAAAACAATCTTCCAACAATAGCGAAGAGCATGGAAGAGGGTACTTTCCGTTGCAGAATATACTAGTGTTTCTTGTAGTGCCATATACGTATGGAACGGTTTTAAGAATGAGTGTTTAACTATGTTTGTGCGCTCTGATGTAAGTGTGTTGTATAAGTAGTAAACATAACACCATCAATAGACAGTTTTTCGTGGAGACGTTCTTGGATAATTTATTCGCTCTATTCTTGCAGGGTCAGATTTTTCAATACAGAGCTTTCGACGACTTCCTTCGTGGTCATATTCAGGAGATTAGATTTCAGCAGGCTACTTGATACTTTAGATGGCCGAACTTTACCGTGGAGTCGTCACAAAGTCACAGAATTTCCACATGCTTACAGAGATTATGTTGTTATCTGTGACACAGGAACATAGACTAGTGAACGAACATACGATTATGAATGATGAAATCGAAGTAATATCGCATGCATCTACCTACTGAGACTCTGTCATCAAAGAAGCCATTGAGATCAGTTTGTGTAACCACTTAAACCAAGACAGCAACTACACTGTTAGTGGTGCTTGATGCTGCGAGGCAACACAGAAATTAATTGAGCCATTGGCACTCTAACGAAACCGGCATCATTACCAGTGTTCTTCGGTCATGGAGATCGATATAATCTCCGGCAGCATATAATCAACAACTGAGCAGTTGTGCCGATAAACCGCAACCAGACTCACCGTAAACGTAAGCTCCGGGGATACCACTGATTTCTGTCCCTCTTATTAAAGATATGGTGAAACGCCTGTTAAAATCAAGGTCACCTTATGTTGCACAGCGGCTTGCACATGGCGGATTGTATCACCGACACTGACTGCGATTAAATAAAAATAATACACACAGCTGATGGAGCTGTTGCTACTACAAACAAATAAAATAAATAAAAATAATACACACAGCTGATGGAGCTGTTGCTACAAACAAATACAACAGTTGCTGTCTCATTACCTATTAGAAGACGCATGTACGGAAATACTGTATGTCTTTTCTTGTCTTCGCAAGCAACACGGGAGCCATACGTAAGAGGTTGTAGTATGTTCCTAGATTCATTTAATATTGGTTCTTGAAACACTGTAAGTAGGCTTTCACCGTATATCACTAGCCTCTAAATCAAAGTTTTTCAGCTTTTCCGTGACGCTATCCCAAGATTTACAAAAATACACTCCTGGAAATGGAAAAAAAGAACACATTGACACCGGTGTGTCAGACCCACCATACTTGCTCCGGACACTGCGAGAGGGCTGTACAAGCAATGATCACACGCACGGCACAGCGGACACACCAGGAACTGCGGTGTTGGCCGTCGAATGGCGCTAGCTGCGCAGCATTTGTGCACCGCCGCCGTCAGTGTCAGCCAGTTTGCCGTGGCATACGGAGCTCCATCGCAGTCTTTAACACTGGTAGCATGCCGCGACAGCGTGGACGTGAACCGTATGTGCAGTTGACGGACTTTGAGCGATGGTGTATAGTGGGCATGCGCGAGACCGAGTGGACGTACCGCCGAATTGCTCAACACGTGGGGCGTGAGGTCTCCACAGTACATCGATGTTGTCGCCAGTGGTCGGCGGAAGGTGCACGTGCCCGTCGACCTGGGACCGGACCGCAGCGACGCACGGATGCACGCCAAGACCGTAGGATCCTACGCAGTGCCGTAGGGGACCGCACCGCCACTTCCCAGCAAATTAGGGACACTGTTGCTCCTGAGGTATCGGCGAGGACCATTCGCAACCGTCTCCATGAAGCTGGGCTACGGTCCCGCACACCGTTAGGCCGTCTTCCGCTCACGCCCCAACATCGTGCAGCCCGCCTCCAGTGGTGTCGCGACAGGCGTGAATGGAGGGACGAATGGAGACGTGTCGTCTTCAGCGATGAGAGTCGCTTCTGCCTTGGTGCCAATGATGGTCGTATGCGTGTTTGGCGCCGTGCAGGTGAGCGCCACAATCAGGACTGCATACGACCGAGGCACACAGGGCCAACACCCGGCATCATGGTGTGGGGAGCGATCTCCTACACTGGCCGTACACCACTGGTGATCGTCGAGGGGACACTGAATAGTGCACGGTACATCCAAACCGTCATCGAACCCATCGTTCTACCATTCCTAGACCGGCAAGGGAACTTGCTGTTCCAACAGGACAATGCACGTCCGCATGTATCCCGTGCCACCCAACGTGCTCTAGAAGGTGTACGCCAACTACCCTGGCCAGCAAGATCTCCGGATCTGTCCCCCATTGAGCATGTTGGGGACTGGATGAAGCGTCGTCTCACGCGGTCTGCACGTCCAGCACGAACGCTGGTCCAGCTGAGGCGCCAGGTGGAAATGGCATGGCAAGCCGTTCCACAGGACTACATCCAGCATCTCTACGATCGTCTCCATGGGAGAATAGCAGCCTGCATTGCTGCGAAAGGTGGATATACACAGTACTAGTGCCGACATTGTGCATGCTCTGTTGCCTGTGTCTATGTGCCTGTGGTTCTGTCAGTGTGATCATGTGATGTATCTGACCCCAGGAATGTGTCAATAAAGTTTCCCCTTCCTGGGACAATGAATTCACGGTGTTCTTATTTCAATTTCCAGGAGTGTACGTCCTAACACGTCCTATCCTTCTTTGTATAGTTCAGTACCCATATTTTTCCTATTTAGTGAGGGACCTACGCCCTTCAGCATTATTGTAAGAAGGGCTGTACAGTTATTTCTAATAGAGTATGTTCCGAGTATTCTGCCAATGAACCGAAGTTTGCCACATGCTTTCCATACTATGGAGCCTATGTGATCATTCCGTTTCGTATTACCATTAACTGTTATGCACAGTTTTTTTGTATAAGTTGACTGATCCTAATTCTGACTGACTGACAGTCTAATCAAGAGGTGTCACTATTCTATGGTTTGTGAAGCGCAAAGTCTTACGCTGCCACGTGTTTGCAGCTAGTTGCTAATCCCTATACCACTTTGTAAACTTGTGAATATATTACTGGTGTTTGTGCAGCTTGCTTCACATACTACTTCAATTTAGATAAGTGAACTGTCTGTTAAACAACTGAGTTTATCAATTACTTACCTTCGCCGCCTGGTCTTTAATGTACAGTACGATCAGCAAAGGTCCCAAACATCCTTCCGTAAGGTACGCCTAAAATTACTTACACATCTGTCGACCACACTCCATACGAGATTAAATACTGTCACTCCCTAAGAAGAAGCTCTCAACACAAATTTCATTTGATATCTGTTATGATAGTATTTAATTTAACAAACGTTTGAATGGTAGGGTGTCAAATACTTTTCGGATATCAAAAAATACTACATCCACCTGATAACCTTATCCATGGTTTTCAGAATATCATATGAGGAAAGCGTGAGTTGGGTTTGCATTACCGACTCAAATAATTATTCCCCACTCATCATCAGACACAAAAGATAACGCCTTGCTTACGTCGTGGTGCTTCTCTCTCCCTCATCAAGTGTAGCACCTAGTTGGAGTTGCTGTCCTAATAACGTTCATAATACGGATGTTCTGGGCCTGCACCTTGATTTTTCCTTTTCCTCCCAGGAGATTTCCTTCTAAATTTTTTTTTAAGCTGTTATATATAATAGGGAGTCCAAATAACTTAGTTTTCTTCTCTGTATCATGATCAATGCCATTTTCTTTTCAATTTCGTTTAGTAGTTTTTCAGTACATTTTCTTTCGGCCCAGGATGTTTTTGTGATTCTACTTCATATACACACATCTATTTCTTCTATTATTTTCTTTTCTTGTATTCTTAGCTTTCTTGTATTCGTAGCTTAAAATGATCAAAATAAGTGTCTTGGTGGTTTTCTTTCTTGTTTTTCTATTAGGGTGGTTGTATACTAATAAATTACTGTTATTTCAGAAGGCTTCTCTCGTCACTGCACTTCTTCTTTTAATAACCGTTATAGTCTTTTCTCGTCTCTTATTATACTTCCCAAGTAGCAAAATTCCTTTACTTGCTCTAGCAATTTATTCGCTATCTTAATTTTTGCTCTTACTTGCCTTTTCTATTTACCTATCACTATTATTTTAGTCTTGTTTGTGATTATTTTAGTTTGTGGTTGTCCAAAGCATCAGACAAAATTTTTGGCACGTAGATCATGTCCTTTGCAGAATGTTCAAAAATGGTTCCTGAGCACTATGGGACTTAGCTTCTGAGGTCTTCAGTCCCCTAGAACTTAGAACTACTTAAACCTAACCAACCTAATGACATCACACCCATCCATGCCCGAGGCAGGATTCGAACCTGCGACCGTAGCGGTCACGCGGTTCTTTGCAGAATGTGCTAGGACTGTTATATCATCAGCAAATCGAATACAGTGTATTTGTATATCATTGATTTCGTTCCCTATTCTGCTGCTTTTCATTGCTTTTACTGTAGTTTCTATGAACAAACTAAATAAATGTGGGTGGAGAGGACAGCATTATAGGACACCTCTTATTTCCCTAGCCTCATTATGAGTACCATCGATGTCTCTTTCTGTAGCCTGCTTTTTGTATAGGCTGAGAATCGATCTTTTATTTCTCCAGTCTATTCCAATTTTATTCAGCTTTCCAAACAGTATCCTCCAGACCACGCCATTAAAAACCTTCTCTAGGTCAATAAATGCAGCATACATTTTCCCTCCATTCTTATTTCTTAAGTCATTCGTGGTGCCATCATAATTTTCCTGGTTACTTTTTCTTTGCCGGCAGGAGCGACATAGCGGTTCTAGGCGCTTTAGTCTGGAACAGCGCGACCACTACGGTCGCAGGTTCGAATCCTGCCTCGGGCATGGATGTGTGTGATGACCTTAGGTTAGTTAGGTTTAAGTAGTTCTAAGTTCTAGGGGAATGATGACCTCAGATGTTAAGTCCCATAGTGCTCAGAGCCATTTGAATCATTTGAACCTTTTCCTTTCCTAAATTGAAATTGGTCGTCTAAACGCTGGTTAATCTTTAAGTCTTTCGTTGATAATATCAAGCAAATTTTTGAAGCATGGATTACTAATGCGCAGTTTCTATAATTTAAACAATAATTAGCCTTCCTCTACTAGGTTCCACATTGGTGTGACTTAAAAAGCAGTATGTAAATCCATTTTCGTTTGAGTATAGTCGGACACACATGTAAGACGACACCACTGTTGGCTGAAACAGGAGTAGAGATTCCTTCCACTATACGCTTGCGTAGGTTTGGCTAATGGCGGACATCCAACGTCCGTGTCGTAGGAACGAGGAATTTTATCTCGAGGGACAGCAGCATTGTTTGTGTATGTAGCCGTATAGATTTCCGAGCAGGGCGGACAATGGATAAAGTCGAGTTAATGGGCCGTAACGCCGAGAAGAAATCGCCCTTACCCGAGATTAAAGCACGGCGTCCTAAGAAGGAGGTTTGCACGTTAAGTGTAACCCTCCGAGATGTAATAATTTTACAGCGAGTTACAAAAGAGAGAAAAAGAGACGAACGCTTTGTAGGGGGGAAAAAAGAAGGATAAAAAGAGGAGGAATGAAAGAAAGAGCGGAGAGGAGCAGGGAAGGACGTAATGACCCGTGGCCCTTTTAAGATCCATCGATTAAAAACCGTTTTAAAGTGGAATTTGAGCGCGTTGCATGGTGTAATGGAAGGGGCGGTGCGATGCGCCGGCGATACGCCGGGCGTGACATCTGCTCGCTATTGCTGTAATTAGGGGCTACCTATCGCGGTGCCGTATTGTCTCGCAGCCGGCCGTAATGAGTCTGCCGTACGTGACGGAGCGGCCGCGAGCGGACCGGATGCCCCTGCTGATGGTGTCGCTCCGCACGCCGGCCGAAACGTCTGCGCGATCCGTGAGAAGCCGGCGGCAAAGCCGCAGCCAGCGGCTTCGAGCTGGGGGTGGGAAAAACCGACACCTTAAAACCGATACAGGTATTTTAATTCCGAATAACCGGTATTTTTCGGCACTCTTTGTTCTCGGTTATATATGTGTTTCTCATTTTTTTACTAATAACCGGGTAAAAAGTCAAAATATGAGTTAGCCATAGCAGCCGTTCTATAGTTTTTGGATTTCAAATAAACCTTTTTTAAAAAAGAGTAACCTTTATTTGTATTTCTAAAAACCCTTTTTAAAAAGACGAGTAATATTTATTGGTAAAATTTCCAGTCCTCCGAAATATTGAGTTATCATAGAAAATCGGAAAAGTGATTAATACTGTTTTAATGAAAATACCGATAGAATGGAGCAACAAACATGTGGCATAAGAATTGGTATAGCATTGCTGAGACAGTACTGTCCTGTTGAATGGTACGAGTGTACATGCAATGTATGTGACTTTTGCAATCTGGTGTGCATGCTAGCTTCTCGCTGTTGTCGTCGAGTATTAGTAGTATTAATTGTCTTACAGAATGGTGCCATCCATTGTCTGGAAGTATCAGTGAGGTAGAATGCCCCATTTGTTTTAAAATATTATCAACGGAATGAGTCACAACAAACATGCGGCACCATGCAAGGAAAAAACTTAAAACTTGACTATTCATTTAAAGTTTACAATAGCAATAGAAAGTATGAGATGTGTTGCTTGTGTCTAGTAATATGCCTTTATCTGCTTCTAGCTTCTGAAAATGGACAAATTAAAGTCTGTTCTCACCCTTTTGCACTGACTATTGACGAGTCACAAACAGTGGTACGATCCTGAATTGTGACATGACTTTTGTGAAGAGTTTCAAAAGATTGGAATCGATAATGGTGATAGTTTTGTACCACTTTTGCACAAAAGCTGTGAATGTTGGATGGACTAAGTTTTCTTGGCCTATTTAATTTAATAGTTTGATACCACGTATCTTGAAACTGAAGGAGTAAAAATGTTTTAGTCTTTGTTCGATTTCTACATTTATTACAGGAAGAGCCTAGTTGGAATAAAAAACCGAAAACCGTATTCCAGAAACCAGTTATTTTGACCGGTTTTGACACCCAGGTTAAATTGGCGTTGGGAAAAAAAAGATGTAACAGAGTACCAGTTGTTTCAACTATAACCGCCATGCCTACTTGGAGTTTCGTACCTCGATGCAGGACCAAGTGAGTCATTGCGAATTGACAACTAAGTTATCGTTATAGTCCATGGATGTGCAATATTTAATCGAACTCACTTTAAACTGATATATCCAGGTTTATTCACGCACGTGTCAATGTTGCACCCACCTCTTCCCCACAGGCGATCACGCCACAGGAAAGAGCGAAACAGGAGTTCTGATAAAGCAGATCACAAACACCCTTTACCTATGCGGTTTCGGTCACGTTCATATTTCGTCAAATGGTTTTTAGCGATCGCTTGTGGTTTCACTCTGTACACCAGAGCAAAAACTGCAGTCGCGCTACACTCCAGAGGGATGCGATCAAGATCAACGGGTTTGCACGCCCACAAAGACCTAAGAGAAGGGTTTAATCGTCCGGGGGGGTGATATCAGTGTCAGAGCTTAGCAAGAACGTATTCCTGTTTCTCATAGAATTGGAGGCTGTCGTTTTTGACCGCGAAATGTGTTGGGAACAGGCTACAAGCGAAGGTATGGTTTCAGCGACGCACTTTATGCCATCCCCTGAGGCCTTCACGGGTCGATACTGAGTGGTGGTCCGTCTAAAATGTTTTCCATGGCCACTCGTAGGAAATCCGCATGATTTCAAAGGTGGACTGTGCTGTTCCGACTTCCATTGTGGATGTGTGAAAAGAAGTGATGAAATGTAAGAAGTGGCGTGACGGGCCTCTTATGGTGTGAAACTTCCACGGTGATGTTGGGCAGAACTGTGGTGAAATTTGGTTCCAGTGTAGCACCATCAAGCCATATTACACCTCACATGAACCTCTGAGCTCTGGCCTTTTTCTCGCGTGTGACGATACTTAGCTACTTGAGGAGTCGCCGAACCCGAGGGTGAGGGTACAGAGCGATAAGCTTTTGCATCATTAAGGGGAAGGTTGTAGACATCTTTGAGTCAAATTGTAAACTTCTGCGTCGTTTTGGGGGATAATTATGTGGTTTCGCAAAAGAGGCTCTTTAAATGTGTTGCGCCGTGTACTGCAGATTACATGTAGGGATTGCAAAGCACCTTAATATTTAAAAATATGCTAATCAGTAGCAAATCTCCTTACGATAATTTTAACATCAGCTGGAGAAGTAGCAGTCAGTGTTAATGAGTAACACATCCGCGCGTTTGCCTACTGACGTACAACATCTGCTGTAATTTTACCATTCCTACACACACACACACACACACGCACCCACACACACACAGAGAGAGAGAGAGAGAGAGAGAGAGAGAGAGGTAAATCGCATCACAAGGCCTCATAACCTGAAGTTTGCGTCCACTCAGTAAATAAATGCAGTTTATAAATACAACCAGCACATTTCTCTATTAGCTCATCGGGTAATTACCTTCCAGCGGTTCGTAATTAACAGATCACTCCGAATGAGAGAAAATTATACGGCCGATGACTTTAATGGACGGCAGTCGTGACTGAGCGATACACTCGTTTCCAACTGATGACGCTATGACAGCTTAAATTACCGTTCAAAGTATGTTCTCGAGCAACAAGCACAGCTGGTTGATGACATCCTCTTGATTCGGAGATAAGAGGCGGCAGAATACGTGAAAGTGTACTCCTAAACAGCCTTTATATTTCAGTAACAGATGAGATGTTAACACCGACAGGAAACAATTTCTTCCTATTAGCGGCGACATTTCACTCTACAAACACGAATTTATGTATACTATCCACCATCACATCCTACTCTTATATTTATGTTATCACTCTTTCGATCCTCAGATACCGTCCTGTATCTCCGTCGAATTTTCCATTTACGTGTACCTAATATGTCCAGCATTCCCATCAACTTTTTCCATGTTCTAGTCTTTGTTCCGAATTAAAGTTTCTTCCTCCTACTGCTTCTTCTAGATCCTAGTTTTTCCTGGATGCAGTAGCAGGTGTCACACAAAAACCTATATTTTTTCATATTAAAGTGTTCCATAAACTTCTCACCTCGTCTGTTTGTTCCGTTGTATCTTCATTTCACCAGCTTTCTATGTACTTCCATTTTACCCTTTTTCTATGGCATGTATCTTACGCTTTTCCCAACTGTCCATATTTCGGAGATTGCTGCAACAGTTCCAACTCATTTTGTTGTTGACAGAAACTGTTGGGACTCAGAACTGTTACTGCCGTTACCTATCTTGTGTAATCTTCCTTTCTACGCAGAACGTTCCGTTAGCTTCTTCCAGATTATGTGATCAATATTCGATTTTTGTTAAGCCATTACTCCTTTAACCATAGCTTCGTGTCTGTTCTTAGATGCTAATATTTGTTGCTTATCGGTCAACACATTACATTGAGTAGTTCGAGTGCTGTGTGCTCTATGATTCTACAGACTGATATCAGGTTTCCTTCCACTTTAGTTACTCTCTTGAGGTTGTCACCTCCTCCACAGCTGTCTCTGCAGAAAAGTTGAACTCTAATGATGCCGTTTCCTTAATATAAGCTAATTTTTGTAGAATTTGTAATTACTTGTGTGTATAAATATTTTATCACAATTCTCCTCAAAGTTACAAATATTTATGCCTTCCGACGTCAAAAACTTTCTGAGCTCCACGTACATTGTCAAAATATTCCATTATTTTTTTCTTTTTTCTTCCAAATTCAAACGGTTCAAGTGGCGCTGAGTTCTATGGGACTTAACTGCTGAGGTCATCAGTCCCCTAGCACTTAGAACTACTTAAACCTAACTAACCTAATGACATCACACACACCCATGCCCGAGGTAGGATTCGAACCTGCGACCGTAGCGGTCGCGCAGTTCCAGACTGAAGCGCCTAGAACCGCTCGGCCACTAATGCCGGCTTTTTTCTTCCATCGCTAACCAAAAGATCTAGGTTGTACCCACTGCAGCTTTACCTTTTATGTGGTGAAACTTACCTTCATCAGACCCCATAAATCATATTTATGGCCTTCGGTAGTTAACTCAAGCCAGCAGTTGACAAACATGACATGTGGGATTGGCATCCGATAGTTTTCATGTTGGTTCATTCTTTCCTTGCGTCATGCGTCAGAACGTACCCTCCCATACAACTCTACCCTCAATATGTTGTAGCTACCTTTGTACAATGTGGCAAACATTAACTGTTTACTCCTGATTTACTTCATTTATCTACTTCCAGTGCTTAGCCGGTCATGCTAGACAAACATTGTGATAGCTTCTATTCACTCAGTTTGCATTCATTCTTTAGAAGAACATTTCACAATATAATTCGGAATGGATTTGTCATATTAAAAGTTGTACAGTTATTATTGAGGTTTTACTCTTACGTATCTACCTGTCTTCAATTGTACTTTAATTTATTATAGTCTAAGACGAAAATTAAAGAAAGCTTGGAAGGTTACAAAACCAGCTTTAATAACATCAGCAGCTCAGACGGCAAGTAAGTATTAAGCAAAGTAGTGAAGGTCGAGAGGTGAAAGGCAGTCACAGAATTTCAGTGTAAATGAAGGAAAAATGAAGATGATATGGAAAGAACAGAAGACGTGGATGAAAATGAGATGGTCAGTGCAATGTGGCACGACGACTTCGACAGAGATAACTCAACTGGAGTGGACGATATTCCCTCAGAATTACTAAGATCCATGGGAGTACCAATCATGACGAGATGCAAGATAATTCTACGGTCGAAATACCCTCAGATTCAAGAATAACAATAATACCGACAATAATTTCGAGCAGCTCAACGCTCTGATGCAAGTCTCTCAGTTCGACACCACTTCGGTTACTTGCGTGTCTCTAATCCAGCCCAGTAATAAATTCCAAGGGGGAAAGGGATCTTACAGTTTAACGCTCAATCCGAAGCATGCGTCCTTCCTTGTGAATCTTCACACCATTAATAAATGAAGGTCAGTTTAAGGTCAGACCAAATAATTTCCACGGTTCAACCGGTATTATCAGAGGCGTGAACACTGCCTTCCACCCACTGCCGGTTAAGTTCCGAATAAATATACTTTTCATTCCAAATGATCTGTAGAACACACCGGAAAACAAGAATACATTGTAAAGGTTAACAAAGGAAAAGATATGTTAAGGTACCTTCCACAGACCGCAAGTGAAATGGCGCTCATGGGTACTGAATTAGTCAAAAAATATTAAATATATTTTAATTTAAAGTTAATAACGGACTTGTCATAAAATACGTAAGTGTTTTAGTGCTCTGCGGAGCCTTTGATAATACTTAGGCTATTGTAGCTATGCGTCTTGAAACAGAAAAATCACGTGTTTACTTTTGTTGCGGATTGATATTTACAGACACTCTGACGATATTGATTATCTATTAGTTGATCTCCGTTGTACACAAATCTGAGTTGTGTTGGAATCACGGGGATATCTGTCCGTAATGTTCTGGTGCCCAAACATGTGTACATATTACGATTTCCAACTGATTTTAATGATTAACGGCTTACTTGTCGCTGTGGAAACAACAGTCGACATCGAACCGCATCACAAGTTAAGTCTATTCCAGTGTAATAGATAGCATTAATAGCTTGCGCCTAAGGACGTTTGCGACATTGATTACATTACTGCACTAAATTTGTGAAAAAGGCAGACTGTACACGCTACTTGTATTGTTTGATAATACTAATAACATATAGGAATTATTCTGTTGTGCTTACATATATGGCAATGGAGTAGAAGGTATTGGCCACCAATAAGTCATTTAGGTTCCTCTTGAACTGAACTTTATTAACAGATAAGCTATTTACAGGTATAGGATGGTCGTTGAAAATGTGTGTTCCTGAATTATGGACATCTTTCTGGAATGAGGTAAATGACATTAAATTTTTGAAAAGATCATTCTTATTTCTAGTACCGATTCCATAAAATGATCTGCTGTTTTAAAAAAAGAAATGTGTTTTAATGACAAATTTCACAAAGAAATAATTACATTGGGAAACAGAAGTTAGTACCACCAGTTCCTTAAACAGGCCTCAGCAGGATGTTCTCGAGTTCACACCGCAAATAATTCGTATTAAACGTTTTTGGGCTCGCAATACTTTAGCTTGACTTGATAAGTTATCTTGAAAACTGACACCACTTGCATTATAGAATGGAAGTAATTTTATATTACCTGTGGCTAACAAAATCCAATTGTAAATAAAGATTTGATTAGCCTCTTCAGCAGCACTGTTCTGCGCACCTCCCAGTTGAATTCAGTATCAAGCTGTAATCAGAAAAATTTCACGCATTCAACTTCTCCCGTTCTCTAGCCGTCACATTTTAAGCATTTTAGTGGAAGGGGAGTGGGGGGGGGTCTCTTGCAAGTTCTTATTTGAATGTAGTGTTTTGTCTGTAAGTTTGGTGATAAAGAATTGGCTAGGAACCACATACACGGAGTCCTAGAAGGAATGATCAGTAATCAAGCATATGACAGGAATGATTATTCGAGGAAAAAAATTTCAGTAAATATGAGGTCTAAAACGGATAAGAGCTGTGAACACATTTTCGTCTTCGTTACTGTGAAACAAATCTCTTCTACTACAAGCTCTTTGCTTTCCATACTCTGAAAGGTGGTAATATAGTCCAAAACAAGAAAAAATTTTCAGTAAACATGGACTCCAAAGTGCATACTTTAAAAGCTATGAGCACTTGTTCATCCTCGCCGCTGTGAATCACATCACGTCTTCTAAACAAGTGCTCATAGCTCCTGAGGTATGCATTTTAGAGCCCACTTTTACAAGACAAATGTTTCTTGTTTTCTTCTATACTACCTCACTGCAAAATATGTAAAGCAAAGGGCTTGCAGTAGAAAAGATTTCCCTCTTATTATCGAAGATGAAGAAGTGCTGATAGTTCTTAAGGTATGCATTTTAGAGCCCATGTATACCAGACGTTGTAATGTTCCTGTCATATCCTCAAATACTGACCATTCCTCCTGGATACCCCGTAATAATTCCATGAAAATTTCTTCAACCTATCATTCTAAGACTGTACTTGATTAGCTATTTATTGCAAAGTTTGTATCATCTACACATAACAGAAACTTGAATTAGTATTCTTGCTAATGAAGAAGTCATTGATATCAACAACAAAGAGTGAGGGTCTTTAGATTGAACCATATGGTACACCACATGTGATTGGTACCAGTTGGATGATGCCTGGTAGCATAATACATATGTCTTTTCAAATGAAACCCATTGTTTCTTGATAGCAATATATGATTTGAACCATTTTGATCATTCCCTGTGGTAATGTTGTTACTTTAATTTCTTCTGAAAGCGATGCTGATGTCCAAGACCATAAAAGCGAGTTAAAAGCTGTGAGCTAACTGAGGAAGTTAACCTTGCATTACTGCGCAACTGTTTCACCAGGTATCCAGTCTAGCTTACCAAATTCCCAACCAGACTAACAATAATTATAATCTTTTAATAGTCATACGACAACGTTCTTCGTGTGTTTTTTTATGAATGCAGTGTTGTGTGCAGTCTCCAATCTTGGCTCCATATTTGATGTGTTCTGTAAGATTACAAACTCACATTTTCACAATCCTAAATAAGACACCAGTTTAGTTATGAATCAAGTTTAATATGCTGAAATTTCAATGATCAATGTCAAAATAAATTTCCAAATATAAACTGATTTATTCCTTTTTATTTAAATTATCTTTATATATATGTATATTCTTCATTAAAATCACTAACAACCATTATTTTTCTGTTTTTTGATATCAAATGGTCCAATAGAACTTCAAGGCGATTAATGAGCAGATTAAAATTACCTACATGTGCTTAGTATACACTTGCTATTATGAGAGATATACTTTGAAACTAGCCTTTTCCCTGCAGTTTTGCTCATGTACATATTCACCACACATATTGTATAGTTCTCCTCTCCCCCCTCGTTCTCCTAATCGTACTCCCATCTCTATCTTATCTTCTTCTCCTCCCCATTCTCTCTCTCTCTTCTTCTCCTCCTCTCCCTCTCTTTGGCCATTTCCTCTGCCCCTCTCTCTCATCACATCTTCTTCCCTCTTTTGTCTGCCCATATACATCCCACCTCTTCCTTTTGCACCTGTACATTCTCATTGTCCATCTCACCTTCTTCTTCTCTCTCTGTCCATCTTCTCCTCCTCTTTCTCTGTCCACCTAATCATCTCCCCTCTCTCACTATTCATCTCTAGTCTCCTCTCCTCAGCCATGCTAATCTGCATTTATAGCCCCAGCAAAGCAGGTCAATAAAGTGGGCTGATACTACTACCACAACACACTTATTGTGCCGGGCAGCCTACACATCAGTGCCTTGAAAGCCTTCTCTTGCCCCTTAAATATAGGCTGCCATACAAATCAGATAGATAAAACAACCTGATACCACTTCAAAACAACATGTCTGTTGTGCAGGGCAGATTACATGTCTGGGGCTGAAAAACTGTTTCGTACCCCTCACGTGTATGTTATCCTGTAAGGCAGGTCGATAAGGGAGAATGATACCATTCCCACACGCCTGTCGTGCAGGGAAAGCTGCACCACAGTGGCTGAACAAAAGAAGCGTGGTTCTACCCATATCTGCGCTCGTATTCTAGCTAGGACGTAATAAACCCTGAAGTGCTGCCTGTTGTGGAGTTTGTTGTTTGTGTACCATATTATGCTGAATCTATCCAAGGGTTTGGGATGAGATCGTAGACTTGCATATGTACATACATGCATACTGTAAACTGGGACAACTTCGCCACATTTTTTATTTTGCCTGTTTTGTTACCTAATAAAGCAACAATGTTTTTGAAATCATTCTAAAACATGAGTCTTGATCTATAATATATAGACAGATGAAAACTTAGTGATGCATTTATACCTAAGGAATGAAAATAATGTTTTGCAGAGAAACCGATTGTTATTGACATGGCATGACCAATGTCTCCGGTCCCTATAGGTCCTTTTACGACCACTCTCCTTACGACGGGGACTCGTAAAACATTGGACAAACCGCTTCGATACATCAATAAACTGGTCAGGTTGTTTTGATTGTGTGGTCACGAGTACGTCCGAAAACGATGCTTCTTTCTACCATTCTGCCCTGTCCACGTCTCTCCCTATTACTCCACTGACTCCACACATGTTATTGGCACATACGCATCACATAACTGCCATCACTTGCGTCAGCTGTGGACCGCATCATTACCGCTTGGTTCAAGTTGTACACCACTTACAGCGCTCCAACGCACTTTTTTAAGGGAATTACTAATATTTTGTCCAAGTTTAGGCTGAAGAAACAAGCCTACATTTATAATACTTGTATATTTAGATCAGTGTGACTAATGACAGGAACACACTCCCTTTGAATATCGGGAACAAAACACAAGGAGCTGAAGAATATCTACAGCTCGTACCGAAAGTACGCTGCAGTTGCAATAGTCGAAAAACATGAAAGCGAAACAGTAGTCCAGAATCGTATAAGGATTTATTGTATTTATACAATCTGTATATAAAGTAGACAGTAAAGGAAGCCAAGGATAAGACTAGAAAATGAAATAAATGTTAGGTAGAAAAAAAAGTGCGTCAAGGTTGTCTGATAACGTTATAATTCCGTGGGACACGGTATAGCATTTCATAGATCAGTTTTGAGGAATAGACAGTGCCTTGAAATGAGGTCATACAATGAACGTCAACAAAATGGAAACAAGACAAATGGAATATTGTCCAAATAAATCAGATGAGATTAGGAAATGTGCTTACAAGCAGTAGAAGAGGTTTCGGCAAGTAGTGTAACTGGCAGTAACAGAAGAAAAAGTAAAGAGCATACTGACATTTTAAGAAAAGATTCTTTGAAAAAGATAATTTTTTATCATCGAATACAAATGTATCTGTTAGAAAGTCTTGCGTGAAATTAGTTTTCTGAAGTGTAGCCTTACATGAACACGTGACGTGTGCAGACAAGAAAAGAAAAGCTGCTTTGGAAATGTGATGCGCTAGTAGAATGCACAAAGTTTGGTGGGTAGGTCGTGTCGCTGATGATCAGACAGCCTCTTCCTCCTGTGAAAGAAACAACCCCTGAAACGCTCAAGAATCAACACTTGTAACCTCCCCACAAAAAAATAATATAATAATAATGATTATGATTCTAATTTTTGTGTAACCTCTGAACAAAATTGGTTCCCATTTAATGTACCCACAAAATTCTTTTCTCATTTAATATAAGCTCGAAACAGAAAAATTCCTAAACCTCATAATAAAAAATAAATTCAGTAACCTGGTAAAATTTGGACGACAGCAGTGTATAAAATAAATAAAATAAAATAAAATAAAATAAAATATTAATTATTTTTATCTGTATGATTGGCTCTCCTATGAGTCGTCAGGTTTTGATTATTCGGTATCAGACGCTTGACAATGGCTTTTTCGTAAAGGCAATGTTACTCGTAGTTGACCGTGAAATAAAACTGAAATAATCGGACTTCGTAATTAAATCGTTTCCAAAGACTGCTGCGGTAGGTGCGGACTCATAAACTAAATCTCAATATTACAATAATTTGCCAGCCATGCCAAAACGTCGTACAGAGGTGATTGTCTACTAAACAAAAAATTACACAGTTAGTTAAATCAGATATATTCAATGAATAAGCCTACAGTTCATAATCCTACTTACTTTTATAAATATAAATTCTTTACAGAATCGAGTGCCTAGTATGGTTGCAACTCGCAGTAATTTTCTATATCATGAAATATGGCGGTGTGCCAGACAATAAACTAAAATACGTGCTTCTCGCACCACTTCAACCAGGGCTCTTTTTTCTTCTTAATCAAACATACGAGTAACGTAAATGTACTTTTTGTTTTATCAGCGACACAGCGCTGCAGTTGTGTGCCATAGGCTTTATTTATTTGTCACTGATTATTTATTTAATTAATATCTCGCGTTTCCGAGGAAACTCACGCTCGGCATGCAAATGTGCCTTTATAAGTGCTGCGTCATGGCCCTGTAAGATCATTCTGAATAAAAAGCCAAAATTCTCACCTCAATAAAGTCGGCAACTATCTACTCTTACGATAGCTCTTTTCCGGCACAGCCCTGTGCAATGCTGGCCTATACATTTGTTATTTATGAAAGGAAGCAAATAATTTTTCTTTTGCAACAATCGGAATGATCATGCATTAAAAAAAATATTAAATTCTCTAAATTGAAATGAATGCTTGTTAGAAATTAGACAAAGATTATTATTAGGACATTTTTAAAAGATTTACATGTGAGTTTACATAATATTACTAGATATGCGTGAGGCTGCTTATTTACCTTATACAATAATATTCAGGCTCCAGCATCGCTGCACCGCGACCGGGCCAGCCAACGTGATACACCAGACAGGACTGACAAGCGCGGACAGGCGACTGCTCGCAAGCAACAACTTACTGCTACTACTACACAGTTCGTACTGCAGTCAACACTGCTCTTTGGTCTCAGATTCTCTTATAGCTTACATATCGCAGGCAGCACATACCTCTTACATAACCCTCCATTGGGTGGGGGGGGGGGGGGGGGGCAAAAATTTGGCAGCGATGGTGAGTCAATTGGACTTGCCATGAGCAACAAATTTTTCTATAATCTACTTAATTAACTAAGTTTACAGTCACAGAGTATATACATATATATAATTACAGAACATAAAATGAAATAGAGTGCACATGCACTGAGTACAGAACATATCAAGCAATGACAAAATGTATACGCAATGAGTACAAAACATATTAACAAATGACATAAAGTGCATACACACTGTAGTATTTTTTTGTTACCATTTTACTAGATCTAGAATAGGAAAGGGAAGGATTGCATCATGGTTGTAGCACATTAGGTTGCACGTAGCTGCACTGAAAGTTCATATCTTTCTACAGAAGCACAACACCAAGTGAGAGAATCTGAAGTTCTCCTCCCTGAAGTATTAATCAGTGTAGCAAAGACAATGAAATGTCGTATTCATATTCCATGTTATCATTTTGGTAGTACATTAGGTACACGAAACAGTGGAATTATAGTAACATCTCCATTGTTCAAGGTGGTGGACACCATGATGTGTCAACACCACACTCATTTACCAACGTAGAACTAGTGCTGAAACCAAATATAGTGCTCCATGATCATAAGGATAGACAGGACAAACGTATATTGCAGTAATTTCCGGTAATTAGGTCAGAAGGTGAAGGACATTAAGTCTCATGCTAGTCATAATTGAGAATTACACTAGTCTATCAAACAATTTGACTAATTGTTGGCATTCATCGCCTAGTTACTGAACACTTCTGTACCATGTATGAAGTATTAATGTTCATAAATCATCTGATTACAGTGAACATTGGCGCTCATTGGCCAGTTACAAACCATTTTTACACATTATTTAAAAGTGATCATTCAAAGCAAGAGTTAATTAATGGCATACCATTTACATAATTCATCTAGTTATAGTAATCATTGGCACTCATTGGCCAGTTACAAACCATCAGAAGTCATCATTCAAAACAGGAACTAATGAATGTAGCATCAAGGTACTGGTATTCATATATAATAGCATGTAGGTGACATAATACAAAATTAAAATAAGAAACAGGGCATTCATTGGCCAGTTACTAAACATGTAGCAAGTATTGAATAGTACAAAACATTTTTCGTCATTCAAGTGACATACGACATATTTAAAATAATTATTGGCACTCATTGGCTAGTTACAAAGTATTCTTATATTTTTATAAAACTTTATTCAGTATTATTCAGAAGTTATCATTCAAAATGAGAGTTAATTATTGGCATAGCATTTATAGAGTATAACAAAAATATTATTTACAGAAATTATTGGCATAGTATTTATGCATTATTGCAAAGCATCATTCAGTATTACTTAGAACTCATCATTCAAGTGACATAGGACATATTGAAAATGTAACATACTAAGGTCTGTGACTAGAAAACGTCATTCAGTATTACTCAGACCTGATCATTCCAGTGACATAGGACATATTGAAAATGTAACATATTGTAACTATTATTCAAGGTCTGTGACTAGAAAACATCATTTAGTATTACTCTGAATTCATCATTCAAGTGACCAGACATATTGAAAATGTAACACACAGTAACTATTACTCAAGGTCTGTGATTAGAAAACATCATTCAGTATTACTCAGAACTGAGCATTCCAGTGACATAGGACATATTGAAAATATAACATACTGTAACTATTATTCAAGGTCTGTGACTAAAAAACTTCATTCAGTATTACTCAGAATTCTCTTAAACTGGTAGCATTATTTGGGACTGGTAATAAATTTTTTTTTTTTTGCTAGCAATGCATTGCGTTGGGATCGATAATAAATTGCTGGGGCATGAAAATATTTGCTTTTGACTTATTGCTACAAATGAGGATAGGTAATGTCATTCGTCATGAGTCAGTTGTAGCAAGGTTGTGAAACAAGTAGAGTATATGTGATTACATTCATGATTGACACACACAAATGGGCAAAAAAAAAAAAAATGCAAGTACTAGAACGGATGTAATGATTAACTGCTTATAGCATATTAATTTCGTGAATAGCTTCTCCTAGAAAAAATACAAAATGGATTATTAAGCTGAAAGAAGAAACGCATATTATGCTGAAAAGTAGTGAACTTCGAATTAACAGGTAATGAAATGTGTACTCAATATATATATGTACTCTAGCTGTCCTTTCCAAAACCTTCAGTCATTATACCATGCGACATAAGACGTACTGTCAAAACGAACTGCAACAAATACTTAAATAACAACATAGAATTTCTTAACTAACAGTAAATATATAAACTTCATCATTATTCTCATCTGCAAAGAAAAAATTAAAAGTGGTGACTTTAGTGGCCATATAAAATTTATCACTATCATCACCTGTAAACAAAAACTTCATTATTCATATCACCATAACTTCATTATTATCACCACCTGCAAAGAAAAACTTCATTATTCATATTACCATATTCTTCATTACTATTCTTCATCATTTATTATCATCTGCAAAAAGACTCTTCATTATTCATTATACATATTACCATTTACTTCATATAACTATTCATAGTATAGAGTTTCTTATTTCTAGCATATTTCATCATTAAAACTAAGATGTGTAGTTCTGTCTGACAGCATGCATCAATCGCCTCGTATTCTGAAGGAAAAAATTTGTTAAGACTGCTGTCATACGATGTGTATAGTATATTCATGTTAATGTTTGTTAATTCTGATCCATTTACTCTTCGTGACGAGGTATTGCATCTTCTTTCGTTCATTCCGAAGGTGAAATTCCCATTTCATAGTAATCCACTGTGGTTTGTTTCATTTATTTCTTTTACACGTTATTGCTTTCTGAAAATGTTGAACAATGATTAATGTCTTCCATTTAAATCATATACCCATTAAATAAAAACTGGTTTCTAGTGATATAATTAAGCATACAGCATAGCATGACGGAAAACGTAATATGTCAAAAACACAGACAGTGTGCACGTGCAAAAATGCACACAGAGTATCATAATGTAGTAGCAAAAAAATGTAAAATAGTCACGATGTTGAGATATCATAAGGCAAAAACGTCAAAGTCAAATGGTGTTTGTTATATCTTAAAGATTTCATAGTGCATACAAAGAAACAGGAAAACAATCACACATACATAAAAAATGGAAAATGTGCACGGTCTGATATATAACGACAAGAAATGACTTTCTTTGTGTTCAGCTTGTATGTTGTGTAGTTGATAGACGCGAGAGTTGAAGACTTTAATGGAGAGAGAATTTGATAAAATTAATATGTCACTAGATAGAATTGCATAAATGTTCATAAAATATGTAAGTTTATCTGGAAAAAAGTGCACGGTCTCATGTGTAACGACAAGAAAAGCGACCTGCTAACCTTACCTTGCTGGGCACTTGCCAAGAAAAAAATATAATAATCAACAGTAAGTAGTCACATTAATATAATTGCATAAGTGGTCATAAAAAATCAGGAAATGGCATTACAGTGTGATAAATCATAAAGTATGTTCATTCAATAAAGGGTTTAATATTGGAGACATGGTGATTGCCTTTACTTTTTCTGGTTCTCAGAGTTTCGACGTGTACTACATTGGGGTGAGGAATGCTCCGAATTCGATGTGGACCTGCATATAGAAGCTCAAATTTACTGCATCTACTTTTTCCTTTGTTGGATAAATAGTGGTTCAAATGGCTCAGAGTACTATGGGACTTAACATCTGAGGTCATCAGTCCCCTAGAACTTAGAACTACTTAAACCTAACTAACCTAAGGACATCACACACATCCATGCCCGAAGCAGGATTCGAACCTGCGACCGTAGCGGTCTTGCGGTTCCAGACTGAAGCGCCTAGAACCGCTCGTCTACACTGGCCGGCGATAAATAGTGTGTACGTACTAATATCTTCTGTCCAATGTGAAAGTCATGACGTATACAAACCTGTTTTTTCTGACTTTTTCGGCGCTCTGGAGCACGTTTGATGTTTTTCAGCGCAATGTCAATTATTTCATGGTTTCGTAGTCGACGAGATGTAGGAAAGGATACTAATTCTTTAATTTTGTTAGGTGGTTCAACATTTTTCAGTATAACAGTCGGAGATAGCATAGTAGATTCATTTGGTATGGAATTAATTACATCCTGGAATGAGAGTATTTGTGTGTCCCAATCAATATGTCTTTTATGGCAGTATATTCTACGCAGTTTACCAATTTCTCTCATTAATCGTTCACAAGGGTTCGAAGAAGCATGATACTTGGACATATAGATCGGAGAAATGTTTCTTGTTCGTAACATACGTGTCCATATAGCAGATCGAAATTGTGGTCCATTGTCGGAAATTACTTTCAATACATGCCCTACATGGAATAAAAAATGTATTATAAATGCTTTTGAAACAGATTTAGCGGTAGCTTTGCATAACGGAGTGAAGGTAACAAATTTTGAAGTGACTTCAACAGCGACAAAGATGTAGCAAAAACCTCTATTAGTTCTGGGAATCGGAACAAAAATGTCTACAGCGGCCATGTGTCTCAGTTTAACAGGTACAATGGGATGTAACGGAGGAATATGTGAAGTCGTGTCTGACTTAGCTTTCTGGCAGATTTTACATGACGCTAAAACTCGTCGAATACGTTTCTCCATGTTGGTAAAATAACAGTTCTGTCTCAGTATTAGAAAACATTTTCTGGCTCCATAATGTGCGTAACTTAAATGAGTACACCAAATTAATTTGTTAACAAGCTCGTCAGGAATGCATAGTAACCAGTTGTTGCTGTCAGGGTGAGAGCGGCGAAACAGAATATTATTGCGTACAGTGTAATGGTTTCTAATGGTAACATTATTCCTATCTTGCCAAAGGTGTTTTATTTCTTTCCATACGTTGTCTTTACTCTGCTCTTGTGCTATGTCTTGTAATGACGACGAAATGAAATTTTCAAATGCAACTTGTTGAATATACATGACGCTGAAATTTGCTTGGCAGAAGTTGGTTGCGATGTCTTGCTGATTGTTCCTGAGAGAACGGGATAGTGCGTCTGCTACAATATTTTGTGTACCGGGAATGTGAACAATTGTAAAATTGATTTCTTGTAAATAAAGTTTCCATCTGCTTAATCTGTCATGTGTAAATTTAGCGGAAAGTAAAAACTGTATAGCTCTATGATCTGTGTAAACGGTAGTGTGTCTTCCATAAAGAAAATGCCTAAATCTCGTAAATGCCCATACAACACATAATGTTTCAAGTTCTGTAACAGAATAATTGCGTTCGGCTGGTGACAGAACGCCACTCGCAAAGGCGATGTTTTTAATTACTGTAGTACTATCTTCTTCAGTTTCCTGAAAAATGTGTATGCCTAAAGCGTTGTTAGAACTGTCGGTAGCAATGGAAAAATTTCTAGTAAGATCTGGATGTGATAAAAGTGGTGCATTCAACAAAGCTTCTTTCAGATTCACAAATTCAGAATGTGCTTGGCTATCCCAGGACCAAATAGTGTTTTTACCCGTCAACTGACATAATCTAGGGGTGTCTAAAGCATAGTAATGAATAAATTTACGAAAAAAGTTAATTAATCCCAGAAAGCTGCGTAGTTGTTTCTTCGTCTTAGGAACAGTAATGTCACGTAAAGCTTGAAGTTTTTCCGGGTCAGGCGCAATGCCTTCTGCTGAAATTACATGTCCAAGAAATTTTATAGAAGTTTTGCCAAAGTGCGATTTGCTAAGGTTAACTGTGAGTCCTTGTGCACGTAAAGTTCGTAACAGTTGTTCAACAATCAGATTGTGTTCAGACCAGTTAGCTTCTGCAATAAGAATGTCGTCTACATACGTTGTGATTCTGTCTTTAAGTTCTATCGGAAGTATACTATTCAAACCGCGAATAAATGTTGCTGAAGAAATAGTTAAACCGAACGGTAATTTACAAAACTGATAACAGTCACCAAAACAGAGAAAAGCTGTGTACTTTCTGCAGTTCGGATGGAGCTGAATTCGCCAAAATCCCGATTTCAAATCTAACGTGGAATAAATAGCAGTACCATGAAATTTCTGTAGAAGTTCTTCTAGTGTCTGTGGGCGATCTGTTTCATTAATAATAATGTCGTTGATGTGACGCGAATCAAGTACAAGACCAAGTGAACCATCCTTTTTCTTAACAATATGGAGTGGGTTTATGTACGGACTAACTGCCGGTTCAATAATTCCTTGGTCAAGCATAGCTTGCAATTCTTTCTTAACTTGTTCTCTGTGAATATACGGAATGGGATAATGTATGGCTTTAAACGTGTCGTCCTGTTTAGCTTGAAATTCATACATAAAACCGGACATAGTGCCAGAGACGTTGTCAAAAACTGGACCTTGCTGTAAAAGAATTTTGCGTAGTTGCGTGCGTTCGTCGTCTGTATTTGCACTGCTCTGTTTAACTTTATCAGAAATCATTTGTATAACGTCATAGTCGGCTACGTCTGGAGTATTATAGTTGTGTACGTACGTATCTGTGAACAATGTGGAATGACAGTCTATGTTACGTGATGCGGAAATGACCTCTGTACGATTAATTGTTTGTTCTTCTACAGATAAAGAGTGCTGAAATTCTAAAGCCAGTTGTACATTTTCATCCTTTAACATTAAATAGGAGTTTTGAAAGTCAATAATTGCGTCGTGTTGTACCAGAAAATTCGTACGTAAAATAACGTCTGTTGTCAGTAAGGGAACAATCCAAACATTTGAGTGAAGCGTATGACCTGCAATACAAAATGATAAGTGTGTCTGTAATTTTACATCTACTCCTTTACCAGATACTGCTCCTTTTACTTTAGTTTTGCCTAATGGTAACGTAGGATAGGTATTCTCTTTGTTACATTCGTTGAAAGTTTCCTCATTTATAACTGACATAGGTGATCCAGAATCGATTACTGCTGAAAATTTGGATGATCCAATCTTTACCTCAATGACAGGGTGGGAAATGGTTTTTTGAATAACTGGTCTTTCTTGCAAGAGAGTGTCTCGGATGTCGTCAAAAGTAATAACATTTTCGTGAACGAGATTCTGCGTGTCAAAAGTATTGCTTGCGTTGCTGGAAGATGCAACCTGTAATATATCTAGTCAAATTCTATCTGACGTGCTATCATTTGCGTGAGGAGGCTGTGGCATTTCCACTATTTGTACTGTTCTGTTATTTCTTCCTGACGTATTACGTTCGGGATGATATCTACTGTCTGGTTCATTCATGATAATTTGTTGTTGCGGGTGATTTTGTTGCTGGTAAGACCGACTGTTATTAAACGTACGCTGAAAATTGTGCTCATTACTTTTACGTCTGTCATGATAGTCATTTCTATACGGTGCATCGCAATATGAGTTGAAATGATGTGTTTTCTGTACGTAGCTATTTCCTTGTGCGGTGCGTTGCTATTTGGTGGAGCCACCGCTATACGCGTAGGCGGCGAAACATTAAAGCTTGGTTGACTTTACACATTACATTGCTGGCCAGGCACGCCAACCGGCTGGTTGCGTTGCTGTTTTTGGGAAAAACCTCTATTGTTTCCAAAATGTGATTCCCGTTGCTGATAATTTTGACGATACTGATAATTTAAATTTTGTCTGTTATTAAAGTTCTGGTGGTTGTCGTTCCTGGACCGTCTATTACCATTGCTATTGAAATAGTGTAACTGATCGTAATTACTGTATGTTGGTTGTCCTTGGTTATGATGTGAAAAATTTTTGTTTATAAAGGAATAATCTGATTGCTGAACTTCCAAAAGCTGTAACAGATCTCTGAATGCCGAAATGTTTTCTTTCTGCTGACCTGCTAAAAGTTATACTCTTAATGATCGTGGTAATTTAGAAATACATAATTGGATAAGTGCAGATTCACTGTATGGCTCACTTAAGTACTGGTTTTGTTGTACCATGTGTTCAAAAAATTGCGTGATAGTGGAAAAACTTGAGTTCTCATAATTCGGTAAACTAATTAAATGATCCTTGATTCCGCGCTGTGTCGTCTTTGACCAATACGCTGACAGAAAAGCATTCTGAAGTTCTTCTACCAAATAGCATTGTCTCGCGATCGGTCTCATACGAGTTGCCGGTTCGCCTTCCAAAAAACTGCAAATAAATTCAAGTTTGTGTGTTACGGGCCAAGTCGGTGGAAAAGCAAAGCTAAATTGTTGTATCCAATCCAGTGGGTGAATC
Source organism: Schistocerca serialis cubense (assembly GCF_023864345.2). Lineage (NCBI taxonomy): Eukaryota > Metazoa > Arthropoda > Insecta > Orthoptera > Acrididae > Schistocerca > Schistocerca serialis. The sequence continues at coordinate 72,449,934 of NC_064644.1, forward strand.
TGTGTTCTGTCATTTTTAAAAACTTTAAATTTTCTCAAGGATAGAAAATGCTTGAAATCAAAATTATCGTCTCTATATGTCTGAACAGGTTCAGGATTATATGAGAATCTATTTGTCTGTGACCGTTCGGAATCCAACTCACGTACTCTCTGTAAATTACCTAAATTAAACTGGCTGTGTGAGTCTGACAAATGTTCGGAAAGTGGCATATGCTGTGACGTGTTAAAGGCTGAAACATTTTTCATCTCTGTTACCTCTTGCTGTAAAGTTGACAATTTTCTACGTAAGGTACTATTGGATGAACCTATCTCACTGATTGTCTGCTGTAAATTTTGGAATTCGGGTGTTTTATTAAGCGAAACTGGTGACGTATCACCTGATTTGGTGTCATTATTATTTTCGATAACATCAACACGACTGGCCAATTCATCATATTTTTCATTCAGTGCTTTTACCTGATCATCGTTTTTATTATCACAAGCATTAATTTGTTTTTGTATTTTACGTGTGGTTTCGTTCAATTTTTTAACGTCTGCTTTGATGGCATCGGTATCCTGTATTAGTTCCAACTTTTCAAGTCTGTTGGTCACTGTCTGAAAGTCTAATGTGTGTGTGTCTGTTTTTGTTTTAAGATCGGAGATTTCATCATGCAATTCGGTGTTCAACTGTTTGATTTCGTCTGATACTGTAGCAATATTGTTGTCTACGTATGTTTTTGCTTTCGTAAACAATTTACGCTTATCTTCCTGTCTCTGTGCAGTAATTGTTTCCATGACTTGTCGCTTTAGTTTATTCTGTTCCTGTATAAATTTATGGTAACGTGTTTCACTATTTTGTAGGTGGTGATTAAAACGTTCGTCAATTTGGCGGTTCTGTTGCTCAAATTTCGTATCTACTTTCGCTTCCAGTGTGTGTGAAAGTTCTGCTGACATTAATTTAAACTCGTCGCGTAACTGTGTTGCGTTTTCAGAGCATTGTTTAGCGGCTGCACTAATTTCGTCTCTAAGTATTTTAGTTGTGGCTGCATGTGTAGTACTTAATTCTTGTGTCACAGATCTAATTTCTTCACTACTGTTCCTTGCACAAGCCTTAATTTCCTCATGTAATTGTTTTTTAGTATCATGCCATTGCATGGCAACAGCTGTAATCTGTTCACTAAGCTGTTTGGAATTGTTGTCTAGTTTTTCATTCAACTGTTTGGAATTGTTGTCTAGTTTTTCATTAATTTCATTAATTTGTTGTTTGAGATTTTCACTAAGTTGTTTGTGATTGTTGTCTTGTTTATAATTCGACTGTTTAAGACTTTCATTCAACTGTTTGAAATTGTTATCTAGTTTTTCATTCAGTTGTTTGTAATTGTTGTCTTGTTTTTCATTGTTTTCATTAAGTTGTTGTTTGAGATTTTTATTAAGTTGTAGCAGTAATGCCATAACTTGATCCATGGCAATATTACCTACTCTATTCTCTGTGCTGTTTGATGGCGTACCTGCAATTGTCACGTATTGTGTAACCATTTGGTCATTCTGTGATTCTCGAAAAGGTTTGCCAATCGGGTGTGCACTGTGGATCACTACTTCGGAATCAAATAAATCTAATGTACTTTGAGTACATTGTTCACCTTCGTTAGAAACATTTATCTGTTCATTACGTAAATTTTGTAAATCGGGTGTGTCAAGTTGGGCAGCGTTCATTGTAACGGAACGTGCCTCGTCATCAATTGTCGTTAAATTAACAGAGGACACAATTGAATTTGTTTGCTCATCATTTGGAATAAAACCATTACTAGTGATCGGCACACACTGATTATCTGTAATTGGACGACTATCATTAAGACACTGAGTGTTGCTGGTATTATCGGTGAAATTATTCGAGTTGTCTATTTCACTCATTGCACATCGCTATGTACTATTGACAGTTTTTATCGGCATTTTTTCACAAATCAAAATTAAGCACAAAATGAAACAAAGACGAAGCAAAAATGGAACAAACACAAGTACAACAAAGAGCAACAAATTGCCGATGATCTGTGAAAGAAAAAGTGACAAGTTTGTAAATGCGTTGCGCCAGATGCAAACTACATTTGAGTAAATAAGAGCAGATATATGACTACTTCTCAGAGATTCACAAAGAAATACGATCCTGGTAGGATGTCGCCAAGTGTAACCTCCCCACAAAATATAATAATATAATAAATAATATGAATATGATGATTCTAATTTTTGTGTAACCTCACAAAAAAAACTTAATTAATAATAATAATAATAATAATAATATGATTCTATTTTTTGTGTAACGTCAGAACAAAATTGGTTCCCATTTAATGTACCCACAAAATTCTTTTCTCATTTAATATAAGCCCGAAACAGAAAAATTCGTAAACCTTGTAATAAAAAATAAATTCAGTAACCTGGTAAAATTTGGACGACAGCAGTGCTGCGTCACGGCCCTGTAAGATCATTCTGAATAAAAAGATTCTCTAAATTGAAATGAATGCTTGTTAGAAATTAGACAAAGATTATTATTAGGACATTTTTAAAAGATTTACATGTGAGTTTACATAATATTACTAGATATGCGCGAGGCTGCTTTTTTACCTTATACAATAATACTCAGGCTCCGGAATCGCTGCATCGCGACCGGGCCAGCCAACATGATACACCAGACAGGACTGACAAGCGCGGACAGGCGACTGCTCGCTAGCAACAACTTACTGCTACTGCTACACAGTTCGTACTGCAGTCAACACTGCTCTTTGGTCTCAGATTCTCTTATAGCTTACATATCGCAGGCAGCACATACCTCTTACACACTGATGAAGGCATGTTTATGCGGAAGGCAATATAAACCACTATATTAAAGACATACGATGTGTGTTCACTGAAATTGTTTGTAAATGAAAAAAATTCATGATTATCTCTCCATTAGCAAAACATTCCAGGTTAGTACCCCATTCAGATATCTGGGAAATGCCTGCAGAGGTGAAGGTACCAAAAAAAGCAGGGGTAACATTCTACGAGTCGAAGTGTGGAAAGTCAGAATTTTGAATGTGATAGGAAAGCTATAAAATCTGAAGAGTGAAATGCAAAGGCTTAACCTTGAGATATCGAGGGTTAATGAAGTGAAATTCGCATATATACCAGGGTTGTCCAGAAAGTAAGTTCCGATCTGTTGCGAAATGGACACCACAGTGAAAACCCAATGGAGCTTTGCACAGGTGTGTAGGATAGTGTCTCTAGTATGACCTTCGATCGTATCAAGACGCTCTCTCCAGTTGTGAGCGCATTGTGAGCGAGTAAAGGTGCCTAGAGCAACGATGTCTCCCGCCAAGTAGGGGGGGGGGGGGCGCTGAGAGACTTCACCTTGATGAATGCAGCCCACCTAACACAACTGCCACGCACTTCCTTATTCATGGAAATTCTCAGCCGCACTCTGCAGGGGCAGTGAAGACGCTCCTGCAGCCTTTTCGTTGAGAAGTGTTCAACCACCCACAACACAGCTCTAATTGGCTCGTCCTGAGTATCATCTCAGTTCACACGAAACGCTGGATACGAAGACAACACTTGGGCGCAGGCTACACCCCATAGACCGGTGTAGAGAATTACCGGAAAGAGCACGCGGCTGCCTTCTATGAAGATGTTATTGGAAATTTGGTATAACGCTCCGACAAATGTCTAAGTCAGAGCGGCGACTATGTAGGAAGTAGCTGGAAAGTGTAACAACTCCAGCAAATAAAATGTTTCTGATTTTCACTGAGGCTTCCATTTAACGACCGATCTGAACTTACATTCTGGACAACTCTCGTACATAATGGATGTAAAAGTGCAGGTTGTTGACACATCTTGACGACATGCCGACGTTTCGGTCTGGCAGCGAAACGTGCACGCACACCGTATTGGTGTGCCGGCACGGTAGCTCAGCGTGTTCGGTCAGAGGGTTAGCTACCCTCTGTAATAACAAAAACTGAGTGAACGGATCAACAAACAACTTGAATGGGTGACATGGGACGTCCGCCACGAACAAATTCAAGGAACAATATAGAGCAAAATGAGATAAAAAAAATTGGTAAGGCGACGGCTCGTGATAAGAGAGAAATCATTGTTCGATTCCCAGTCCGGCACAAATTTTCATTGTCATCATTGTGTTACACAGCTGATGCTTGCTCATATTCGCAACTGCGAATACATTTCATGTTTTTTATAATGGCTATAACCACCTCAGTGACTGTTCATTCGGACATGCATGCATGTTGGAAGGAACAGGGCATGCATGTGTGTGATGTCCTTAGGTTAGTTAGGATTAATTAGTTCTAAGTTCTAGGCGACTGATGACCTCAGAAGTTAAGTCGCATAGTGCTCACAGCCATTTTTGGAAGGAACATTCCTTTGCGCTTCTCAACAACAAAGACACTACAATATTGTACTTAAGAAAGCTGTAGAGAAAGAAAACCACAGGAGATGACAGAGGTTGGTCCAACAATTTATTGATGTTGTTATGTGCAAATGCCACTCTGAAACGGAAAGGTTGGAATAGGTGGTAAATTCATGGCGGGGCGCATCTAACAAGTGACATAAGCTGCTTCTATGACGAGACCGTTACACTTTATGTATTTTAACCTTTCTCCGTTATTTATCTATATGCACTATATGATCAAAAGTATCCGGACACCCCAAAGCATACGTTTTTCATATTAGGTGCATTGTGATGCCACCTGCTGCCAGGTACACCACATCAGCGTAGTCATAACACATCGTGAGAGAGCAGAATGAGGCGCTCGGCGGAACCCATGGACTTCGGACGTGATCAGGTGATTGGGTGTCACTTGTGTCATACGCCTATGCGCGAGATTTCCACACTCTTAAACATCCCTAGGTCCACTGTTTCCGATGTGATAGTGAAGTGGAAACGTGAAACAATACGAACTGCACAAAAGTGTACAGGTCGACCTCGTCTGTTGACTGACAGAGACCGCCGACAGTTGAAGAGGGTCGTAATGAGTAATAGACAGACATATATTTAAACCATCACAAAGGTATTCCGAACTGCAACAGGATGCACTGCAAGTACTATGACAGTTAGGCAGGGGGTGAGAAAACTTGACTTTCATGGTCGACCGGCTGCTCATAAGCCGGTAAATGCCAAACTACACCTCTCTTAGTGTAAGGAGCGTAAACGTTCGACGATTGAACAGTGGAAGAACGTTGTGTGTAGTGACAATTCATGGTACACAATGTGGCGATCCGATGGCAGGGTGTGAGTATGCCGAATGCCTATTGAACGTCATCTGCCAGCGTGTGTGGTCCCAACAATACAATTCGAAATCGGTAGTATTATGGTGTGGTCGTATTTTTCATGGAGGGGGCTTTCACCACTTGTTGTTTTTGGAGGGGGCTTTCACCCCTTGTTGTTTTGCGTGGCACAATCACAGCACAGGCCCACATTCATGTTTTAAGCACCTTCTTGCTTACCACTGTTGAAGAGCAGTTCGGGGATGGCGATTCCATCTTTCAACATGATCGAGCACCTGTTCATAATGCACGACCTGTGGCGGAGTGGTTACACGACAATAACATCCCTGCACAGAGTCCTGACCTAAATCCTGTGGAATGTTACAGAACGCCGACTTCGTGCCAGGCCTCACCGACCAACATCGATACGTCTCCTCAGTGTACCACTCCGTGAAGAATGGGCTGCCATTCCGCAAGAAACCTTTCAGCAACCGATTGATCTTATGCCTGCGAGAGTGGAAGCTGTTATCAAGGCTAAGGGTGGCAAACACCATATTGAATTCAAGCGGTACGGATGGAGGGCGCCGTGAACTTTTAAGTCATTTTCGGCCATGTTTCCGGACACTTTTCATCACATAGTGTATGAAATACTGAATATTCGCTTTCAAAACCTTTCTCCTCACGTAACGTGTCCTTAAAATATCGTATTCAGCTGCTGAGCAATACTAACTATTGGTTATCCCTGTATTGCGCTTGTGAATAGTGTCGTGAAACAAAACTGTAATCTTATTGAAATGCTGATTTTGAAAAAATGGAAGTGAATCCATTTAAATTCCAAGAGAAACTAATTGTTTACTCAGTGAAAACTATTCAACTGAACCTCTATACTATAATACTTTGTGAAAGTTACGTAACATGAAGTGCAATGTCTGACTTGAACTATTCAAAAAATAAAATGCTCCTCAACTAGGAAAAAAATAACAGTTTAGATGACCTTCAGTGTTCAGTGTCAATCTGATTACTTAGCATAATACTTCAAAATTCCGACTACGTGCTGTTTGCTCATAAGAAGGCTATTGTTTGCGTCTGGCATACTGACGTTCTCGAAAGCAAATTCAAATTAGCAATGCCGCAACCAAAGAAAAATAATCTTCTCACCAGGAAATTTTTCTTTGCTGGTCAGAAACAGTCTGTGGCTGAGTGTGGCATGAGGTGCAATGCATATTCGACAAAATACTTAAAACTCTACTATGAATGATGGAGGTGGGTTTTACTTTAAAAAAAAGAGTTCTTCAAATATTAAACTTTGATTATTGTAAGAAAGACTGTACAACAGAACAAGATACTAAGAATTACGAAATTCACTCATTACAAAAATTACAAGCATTTAAGCCAATTGCGTTTTTTGTGATATAATGAAAACAAAGAGATTATATTAACACTAATAACATTATTAGTCATATAAGGGACAAAGATTTTCTGCTGTTAATAGCTCTGATACACAGACATTTATTTCTGCTCTTGAGTTGGTTACCTTGATTTATTCTTCCAAAAATCTTCTTCGTCCATACAGTCAACAAAATATCTTTCCAAACAATTTTCCACCTCCATAATAAAGTATTGCAGATAATTTCTCCCAGATTCACAAATATCGGATCTGCTTCGGTAAAACTCAGCTGCTCGCTGCTACGCCTCTAATAAGAATGCACTAGCGTTGCATAATTGATAGGCGCCCAAGCGCACCAAAGATTATATTAAACACAGAGCCAAGGATCTTATCCACCACTCGTACTGCGTGGTCTTTGTGCCAGTACAGTAAAGGTAAAATATATTTACAGTGGAAGAAAAACATGAAAACCTTGCAGCTTGTTCTACATTTTAATTTAAAATAGTGTGATGACTTACTTATCCTAACTTATCAATTAGTTTTCTAATATTAAAGTCAGAAATTTTGTTACGTTTGCTGAAGTTGTGTTTAATCAGTTCTAAAGTGGCTGTGATGAATATGTTGGAAAATAATTTCATTGTACGTTGAGATACTAATCTACAATTGTTAAGTATGTCTACATTTTTTATCATGGTTAGGTTTGGGTGTCGTTTCACTGGAAATCGCTTGTACAGGTGTAGGGCTTAGAGCAGATTGCAACATGTTTTTGTAGAAAAAAATAGTTGGCTAGTTTTAAAAGAAGGCATCAATACACTTCAGAGGCTGTCTGCAAGATTTGTACCGGTAGCATCTATCAACGCGCGAGTGTTACTGAGATGGTTCGTGAACTCAAATGGAATCTCTGGAGGGAAAACGACGTTCTTTTCGCGGAACGATTCTGAGACAATTTAGAGAACCGTCATTTGAAGCTGATTGCAGAAATATTCTACAGCCTCCAACTTAAATTTTGAGTAAGGACCACAAAGATGAGATAAGAGATATTAGGGTTCGTATGGACGCATGTACAGACAGTTATCTTTCCCTTCATCTTTTCGCAAATGAAACAGGAAATGTAAAGAGTGGTTGTGGTACAAGGTAGCCACCGCTATGCACCATGCGGGGCTTGCGGAGAATATATGTAGGTGTAGATACAGAAACAACCATTTCCAATAAAAGTAACTGGATGTTACTAGTGTCTGGGTCCCACATCTTCACATTTTAATACTGCAAAGAAAAAAATTTTAATTTCAGTGAAGATTGTTCGTTATGTTCAAAATTTGGTTTGGATTCCAGCTCTTGGTTTCCGGATGCAGGTAGCTAGTGGACTAAAACTGGTGGACCTCTGTCTTTTGTAGCTTAGCTAACAGGTCCAGATGAAGTCAGCGACCCATCCTTATCGAACTAATTCACTAATATAAGTGTAAGAGAAGTTCAGATTCCGTAAAAGAATATTCCGTTTATTGACCATGATGTAATTGTGTCACAAAGTAAATTCCTCTGGTCTTGTACTAGCAGAATATGGCAACACGTATTCAATGACTTCGAAAGAAGAAGCGGGGTGAGTGATACAAAAATTTCGAAGATGTCAGGAGATGGTATTAACGTTACGTTACGTTGTTTTTACGGGGCAAGGCCGCATCTGCTTTATTTAGACGGGTCAGCAGTATCAGACAAAGCTATAATCTGAAATAATTACGTGTATTTGTGACCAAAATTGCCACAAAGAAGCATATAATAGGTGCAGACATACAGCTGATTTATATTAGCCAGATCTAAGTTGCGAGAAATAATCTCTCAGTTACACGAGGCAGAAGCTTTTTCTTATTATTTACGTTAAAAAAGGACAGAATAGGTGGTATTTGTAAGAGAAAACTGGTCTAGGAGAAGCCAGCAAAAGAACAGGGTGGCACACCTTCGCATCTGACAGAATTTGTCTAGTTCTTTTCTATCTTCGCGATCCAGAGTGCTTCCATTGTGACACTGGGACGATTGATCGTTAGTTTCGACTTCATATCGCATCATCGTAACACGCATGTTTCATCGCCATTTATTACATGATTTCAGTAGTTCTGCATCTTTGTTGACTTCCTCTAACAATTTCTAGCTCCTGATCAATTATCATTCGCCACTGTTTTTGTTCTAAATTCAACAACTTTGGAATACATTTTGCTGACAACGCATTACACCCAACACATCCGATAGCATGAGGTAGTTTATACGCCAATACCACCAGTGCCTTCTCTGATCGTGTTTTCCTTATCGTTCGTAATAGTTCCTTTCACTTTCTCCATGACTGACTTGCTGGAGCATCCAGGATGTTCATCGTCGTCAACGTTCTCACCCCCTTCTTCGAAACCGTCGTACCAGTTTTAAAGGCTTTTGTTACTCATATAACACTCACTAAAAACAATATTTAATATTTATAAAGCTTTCCATCGCTTTCTTCCGTTAATACAGCAAAAATTAATACAAATTCTCTGCTTCCTTTTATGTGAAACTAGCTGAGTACCTACTTGGACGTTGGCCGGATATGTATTTATTCCAATCTTCTCTCAGTCCATCTCGTTCTTTCCCCTCTCTCTGTCCATCCCCTGGTCCCCTTCTCTCTCCAAAAACGATGGTCGACATAATTAACAAAATTAAGGAAGGGCCCCGAGATTAAAGACGATACTTTAACGTGGAAAAGTTACACAAAAAAGAAGTCAGGCTGCAACAATATCTTGGAGCCAAACGACGACAGATACACGAATTACAAGAAACAAGGCAGGACCATTTCGACAATTTTTTCAGGACCAACTTACATAATAACATATGGGGAAAGCCATTCAACATGAAAACTGAGAGAGTAAAAACACCAGCATAATGTCAGTTTCAAAGCGACAAAACTATACAATCACGCAGGACTGGAGATGGTCGGGAGGGTGTCTGCTAAAGAAATTGCTACCACATAATGACCCTTCACATAAACAGCACTAACACATAAACACAAGTAGACAAATGGACATGGAGTGTAATTATGCAGGGTGATTTTTTTCCACTGTGTACAAACTTCAGGGATTCATCGATGAGAAGATACGGAACGAAAACGATCTAAGTCCCGAAATGCATGGTTTCCATGCTAGAGACCATTTATTCATTCATACATTGTTTCAGAGACTGCGGTCTAATACGTGCTGTACCACGCAATCACAGTTACAGTATGCATGGGTTCCTCCTGAGGGTGGTACTGTTCCTCACACGTTATGGCCTAGCACACGCTTCTGCCATAGTAATTGGTAGTGTTGTGTTCAATGCATTTCTCTTGCTGATTCACTTTTAGTAGATCTGATACAACGCTGTACGCAATGGTTCCGTATTCAAATCGAGAGCTTGCCGAAATGGTGTTTATTTACGGTAAGGCAAGTGGCGGCGGGCAGCAAGGTTGTATCAGGCGACATGTGCCCGCCGACAAAAACCACAGCATTCAATGTTTCTAACAATGTTTCACCGTTTGTCTGAGACAGGGTCATTTCAGGAAGCAGAAAGTTATGAAGGAAATTCCCGAAATGTTCGGGCATCAGACTTGGAGGAAAATGCGATTAACACTATACAAGGCGACCGCCGTATCAGTTCCAGGCAGTTGGCCCGCGAGTACGCGGTAAGCCAGACGACATGTGGAACATTCTTCATGACAACTTACAGGATGTGATGGGCTTACTTGTGACAGACTGTCCACGTCGGGAGCAGTTTTGCCACTGGTTCCTTCACCAGGCAACTTCGATTCTGGGATTTGTGTCACGCATCCTTTACGCTGAGTGGTATCTTCAACGTTCATAACAGTCATCTGTGGGATAGTATGCAGAATCTTCATTAGTATGGTGACGGCGAACCATTAGCATCGGTGCAGTCGGAATGCGTGAGCAGGGATAATTGGTGACCTATTTTGGCACTTCCCACAAATTACTGCCCGGTGGTTCTTGGGCGCGGAGGTGGCTCCGGATAGCGTCGCAGATGAATTGCATAAGATTCACATCAGGGAAATTTGGGGGCCAAGACATCAACAAGAGTTCGCTGTAATACTCCTGGAACCACTGCAGAACGATTCTGGCCTTGTGTCACCGACATGGAAGATACTACCGCCGTCGGGAAGACATCAAGCGTGAAGTAATGCAGGTGGTTCGTAACGATGTTAAAGTTGTTATGTATACAGACTGAAGCCGTGAGTGAAAATTTGTACCAAGGGTTGGGTACAAAAACAGAGTCTCCTATTTACTAGGCGTGTGAGTTAGCCACTATGCCACACTGGCACAGCAGGTCAAACAACTGCACGGACTACCCCGGCACGCTTCCCTTCTCGGTCCAAGTTCCCATTGCCGCCGCTGTCTACTTTCAAATTCCCCCTTATACACGGAGAGCATTGCCAAGGCTCTCCGTGTTCTGGAATAGCACCTCCGCATCGAATGTAAATGATAACCCAGCGTGAAACCCAGGAAACGACACAGTTTCAGAGACTTTACTGGTCTCATACTGAACTGATGTTATATACATAGACTGCAGTGGCGAGTGACTGTTCGTACCAAGGACGGGAATTGAACTCAGGTCTCCTGCTTGATATGCAGGTACGTTAGCTGCTGTGAATTTGGATGAAGGAGGGAAGCTTGCCAGGGCATTTCGTACAGTTGTGTGAGCCGCTGTGGCAGTGTGGCATAGCGGCTAACGCACCTGCCTAGTAAACAGGAGACCTGGGTTCAATTCCTGGACATGGCACAAGTTTTCACTGGTTACTTCAGTCTGTGTACGTAACATCAGTTCTGTGTGAGACCAATAAAGTCTCTGATAATGTTTAATTACATTTATAATGTTAACGTTGCCGACAGCTGTGTTGTTGCATTCGATATTATTACGGTTCCGATAAAGGCCACATAAGTATCCCTCACAGCATAATTCAGCCCCCACCGACCTGAGTTCGTGGAGTGTTTTGTGTTTCGAGCAGCAGTGCGCCTAGATGACGGCGTACCCGGACACTGCCGTCGACCTGACAGAATGAGGAACTTGATTCATATGGCCAGGCGACGAGTTTCCCTAGATTCACGGTTGAGGCGCCACGATCACGTTCCCACTGCAAACGTAACTGACGGCGTCACTAGGTCAACATGAGACTAGGCCTCTGCGGATTCCCATATTCAACAATGTGCGCGGAACGATGTGCTGTGACACATTTGTGCCTGCACCAGCACTGCACACTGTCGTCATCGCTGGCGGTTCCGCTTTACGGAGAGAGCAAACCTCCGACATCCACGTACTGAGATGAGGGGTGGGCGTCCAGCACCACGTCGCCTACTCGTGGTTTCTCCGTCGTTCAACCACTTTCCATAGATGATCACGACAGGAGCACGTGAACAGCTGACCAGCTTGGCTCCTTCCAAGATGCTCGTTCCTTGATGTTGAGCCGTAACACTGTAGCCTTGTCCGAAGTCTCTTATGTCAGTGAATTTCCCAAACTGTGGCCCGTATTGTCGCTAGAATAATTTCTCAACCACCTCTCCTCCGCTTTTACACTTGTAACACCATAGCTTAGACACTACATACATTTTGTTGATTCATTTACCTTTCTATTTTGTTCAACATCCCATCGTTGAACTTCTGTAATTAGTATACGATTAATTCGATACTGTAATGAAGTGTAATCTCTGTAATATGCACAATATGAGCAAATGATGTTTTGTCTTTCTCATATAACCTCTTTGGTTATCTCTGAGGTTGAATAATTTTGTTTAAATAATTTTTTATAGAAATGGCAATATGTGCAAAGGTTCTGTTTTATTTAATATGTATGGTTGCTGTTATGTAAACTGCTGACCTTCACTTAGGATTCTTAGTTATTTTGTGTGTAAAAGGTGTTGTGGCTCCCCTCGCGAATGGAAGCGTGTAGCGCGCGCAAATTGTAGCAAAGGTGGAAGCAAGAGTCAGTCGGGAACGAGCTACCGAACTGTCAACTGCTCATGCAAAAGTGGTGTCTTGAGCTGGTGGCGAGAGAGGCTTTCCTTGCCGCTTTCCAATGCCTCGGATGGATGGATAAAGAGCTGGAACTATTGTGGAACTGGTATCTATCATCGCCACCAAGAAATGACAGAGTCCAGCAATTCTACCTGCAAATCCACCTACCATATGCAATCGCCACCACATTGCGCAGTCACTGTAATGGAACACTATAGTAATGCACCGTGAAGGATCAGCTCATAGGATGTTATAGTGTACCCAAATATAAGGTAAAAAATTGACTGAACTCTTGTACCTACCGTGATTTATCCTCAGTCACATATCCACTGAGAGTCCCTCCCACGCTAAAGAGCCGGACGGAGTGGCCGAGCGGTTCTAGGCGCTACAGTCTGGAACCGCGCGACCGCTACGATCGCAGGTTCGAATCCTGCCTCGGGCATGGATGTGTGTGATGTCCTTAGGCTAGTCACGTTTACGTAGTTTTAAGTGTAGAGGACTGATGACGTCAGATGTTAAGTCCCATAGTGCTCAGAGCCATTTGAACCATTCTAACCTTGTACACGGCACGGCTGTGCTGTTTCTGTAAGAACCATCCTGACATTTAGGTAAAAGGTTTTGTGGAAACCAGCGCGGGCCGGAGTGGCCGAGCGGTTCTAGGCGCTACAGTCTGGAACCGCGCGACCGCTACGATCGCAGGTTCGAATCCTGCCTCGGGCATGGATGTGTGTGATGTCCTTAGGTTAGTTAGGTTTAAGTAGTTCTAAGTTATATGGGACTGATGACCTCAGCAGTTGAGTACCATAGTGCTCAGAGCCATTTGAGCCATTTTGAACCACACTAAAGTGTTCACCGAGTGTCCTTTATTGAAGGCATATTAAAATTAATATGGCAATAGAGTGTGTTAAAATTAATATCGTTTGTTGAAAGGATCTTACAAATATCTCAAATTTATGTTTCACTGCAGTAGAAGTTCAGAACTGCAACTGTTGAGAGTTATATGTTCATGCCTGCTAAGTACTTGTTTCTGTAGAGTATTGAAAGTGTGTTTAGGTTGCCCTGCTACAGTGGTCAATATTAAGGGCCCCCCTCCATTGAAAGTACAGGGCTATTACAAATGATTGAAGCGATTTCATAAATTCACTGTAGCGCCATTCATTGACATATGGTCACGACACACTACAGATACGTAGAAAAACTCATAAAGTTTTGTTCGGCTGAAGCCGCACTTCAGGTTTCTGCCACCAGAGCGCTCGAGAGCGCAGTGAGACAAAATGACGACAGGAGCCGAGAAAGCGTATGTCGTGGTTGAAATGCACTCATATCGGTCAGTCATAACAGTGCAACGACACTTCAGGACGAAGTTCAACAAAGATCCACCAACTGCTAACTCCATTCGGCGAAGGTATGCGCAGTTTAAAGCTTCTGGATGCCTCTGTAAGGGGAAATCAACGGGTCGTCCTGCAGTGAGCGAAGAAACGGTTGAACGCGTGCGGGCAAGTTTCACGCGTAGCCCGCGGAAGTCGACGAATGCAGCAAGCAGGGAGCTAAACGTACCACAGCCGACGGTTTGGAAAATCTTACGGAAAAGGCTAAAGCAGAAGCCTTACCGTTTACAATTGCTACAAGCCCTGACACCCGATGACAAAGTCAAACGCTTTGAATTTTCGGCGCGGTTGCAACAGCTCATGGAAGAGAATGCGTTCAGTGCGAAACTTGTTTTCAGTGATGAAGCAACATTTTTTCTTAATGGTGAAGTGAACAGACACAATGTGCGAATCTAGGCGGTAGAGAATCCTCACGCATTCGTGCAGCAAATTCGCAATTCACCAAAAGTTAACGTGTTTTGTGCAATCTCACGGTTTAAAGTTTACGGCCCCTTTTTCTTCTGCGAAAAAAACGTTACAGAACACGTGTATCTGGACATGCTGGAAAACTGGCTCATGCCACAACTGGAAACCGACAGCGCCGACTTCATCTTTCAACAGGATGGTGCTCCACCGCACTTCCATCATGATGTTCGGCATTTCTTAAACAGGAGATTGGAAAACCGATGGATTGGTCGTGGTGGAGATCATGATCAGCAATTCATGTCATGGCCTCCACGCTCTACCGACTTAGCCCCATGCGATTTCTTTCTGTGGAGTTATGTGAAAGATTCAGTGTTTAAACCTCCTCTACCAAGAAACGTGCCAGAACTGCGAGCTCGCATCAACGATGCTTTCGAACTCATTGATGGGGACATGCTGTGCCGAGTGTGGGAGGAACTTGATTATCGGCTTGATGTCTGCCGAATCACTAAAGGGGCGCATATCGAACATTTGTGAATGCCTAAAAAAGCTTTCTGAGTTTTTGTATGTGTGTACAAAGCATTGTGAAAATATCTCAATTAATAAAGTTATTGTAGAGCTGTGAAATCGCTTCAATCATTTGTAATAACCCTGTAGTTCGAAGGCACAAAGTTACTTAATTATAGAAAGTTTTAATTACTCTTGCTATTCAAGTCAAATTCTGAACAATATTTGGTTCCTCTTGTGTATTGAAAGCACATATTAATAGTGTAGTAGGATTCATAGTTTATCCCTTATGCTCATGATTAATAACAATTAATAGAAAGATCACTATCTATGAAAATAGTAACTTTTTTGTTCAAAATTCAGTGACAAATTGTTTGTTAGTGAAATACATTTAACTTTCATTCTACACAGAAAAGTATTTAGCTGAGAGAGACTTAACCTATGACCAGATCATATTTTTGCAGTGAACTGCATTTACAATTTTTTGTCAGATAGGAAAATGTTTGAAAAGTAATACTAAACCTATGTCCAATTTATGATATTACAGTGAATATCAATAGTAATGCTATAAAGAACATTCATTTTCAATAAGCCCGGAAAGTAATAGTGTGTATGGTTATCTGTTGTATTTATGCAAATAGTTTGTTCCGCTCTGCGAGATCCAACCTTACCGTGAACATACGCAGGTGTCAGAGTTCATTGCACTCTCGAGTGACAAAAGTGTAGGCTGTGTTTGCCCATTGAAGTTACTTATTTTCAGTTCTTGAACGAGAATGTCAATCATTCTGTTGCCTAATTAGGCTGGCGACCGTTTTCTTTATTCTTTGAACAGTGTGAATAGGTAAAACATTGTTTGTTACTGTTTAAATATTTACGTAATTTTGACTTCCACTTCCGATAAGTCACCTCCGTTAGGTACAACACGGTCAACGTAACAAAATTCCTCTCAGAGGGTAACACTGCTCTGCTTTTTTATACTATAGCTGCTTGAATAAATATAATTTCATTATACAAACTGCCTCCACCTTTGATGTTACGGTATAGCAGTAGCAGACGGACGGTAGTGTTATACGTGGCTTTTCCGTGCCAGGACTATTTGCTCTGTTGGGGCATAGTACGCATTAAACCAAATTTGGTATTCGATTGCACGAGCTACGTAAAATCCAGTTGCAATGGTATACATTTTTCTTGCTGCGTCACGTGCCTGCAAGGTCACCAGCGAGTCAATTTCGCCGTGGGCAGTGGTCATAAGGTTCCGGCTCATCAGTGTTTCCCTTTAGCAAATATGTCGTCTGTCGAAAATAAAACAGTCGCGGTACTTATGCAAGTGTCTGTCCTCTCTTGAGTTACGACAGGACAACTGTGCCAAGCCCTTCGAGCTGTCGTACTCTCAGGTGGAGGCACTGCAACACAGACCTGTGCGACGGGGGCCCCGTAATAAACTCTAGGCAGAGTGGGGGATGAGTAATGCGGCCGTAGATGCAGATGCAGCGCTGAGTCAGGCGGCAGCGCCCGCCTGCCGCGAGATGTCAGATAAGCGGCGGGATCGGCCCGCGCGCAAATAGCGCTCCAGGAATAGAGGCGCGCCGGCGACCGCAGTGCCTAGCGCCGCGACACGGCGGCGGCGGCGCTGCCGACTGCTTCGGCCGGCGCTCAACTGCACAAGTGGTAGATCCGAAACGTGTTCCCACCTCGAGCTACCCATTTACCAGCTTACCTTTTCTGCGGTTGTTGTTGTTGTTGTGGTTTTCAGTCCTGAGATTGGTATGATGCAGCTCTCCATGCTACCCTATCCTGTGCAAGCTTCTTCATCTCCCAGTACTTACTACAACCCACATCCTTCTTAATCTGCATAGCGTATTCATCTCTTGGTCTCCCTCTACGATTTTTACCCTCCACGCTGCCCTCCAAAGCTAAATTTGTGATCCCTTGATGCCTCAGAACATGTCCTACCAACCGGTCCCTTCTTTTTTGCCAAGTTGTGCCACATACTCAAAAGGGGTTCAAAGGGGTCTGAGCACTATGGGACTCAACTGCTGTGGTCATCAGTCCCCTAGAACTTAGAACTACTTAAACCTAACTAACCTAAGGACATCACACACATCCATGCCCGAGGCAGGATTCGAACCTGCGACCGTAGCAGTGGCACGGTTCCGGACTGCGCGCCTAGAACCGCGAGACCACCGCGGCCGGCGCCACATACTCCTCTTCTCCCCAATTCTATTCAATACTTCATCATTAGTTATGTGATCTACCCATCTAATCTTCAGCATTCTTCTGTAGCACCACATGTCGAAAGCTTCTATTCTCTTCTTGTCCAAACTATTTATCGCCCATGTTTCACTTCCATACATGGCTACACTCCATACAAATACTTTCAGAAACGACTTCCTGACACTTAAATCTATACTCGATGTTAACAAATTTCTCTTCTTCAGAAACGCTTTCCTTGCCATTGCCAGCCTACATTTTATATCTTCTCTACTTCGACCATCATCAGTTATTTTGCTACCCAAATAGCAAAACTCCTTTACTACTTTAAGTGTCTCATTTCCTAATTTGACCACATTCCATTATCCTCGTTTTGCTTTTGTTGATGTTCATCTTATACCCTCTTTCAAGACACTGTCCATTCCGTTCAATTGCTCTTCCAAGTCCTTTGCTGTCTCTGACAGAATTACAATGTCATCGGCGAACCTCAAAGTTTTTATTTCTTCTCCATGGATTTTAATACCTACTCCGGACTTCTCCTTTGTTTTCTTTATTGCTTGCTCAACATACAGATTGAATAACATCGGGGAGAGGCTACAACCCTGTCTCACTTCCTTCCCAACCACTGCCTCCCTTTCATGCCCCTCGACTCTCATAACTGCCATCTGCTTTCTGTAAAAATTGTAAATAGCCTTTCGCTTCCTGTATTTTACCCCTGCCACCTTTAGAATTTGAAAAAGAGTATTCCAATCGACATTGTCAAAAGCTTTCTCTAAGTCTATAAATGCTAGAAACGTAGGTTTGGCTTTCCTTAATCTTTCTTCTAAGATAAGTCGTAAGGTCAGTATTGCCTCACGTGTTCCAGCATTTCTACGGAATTCAAACTGATCTTCCCCGAAGTCGGCTTCTACCAGTTTTTCCATACGCCTGTAAAGAATTCGCGTTAGTATTTTGCAGCTGTGACTTATTAAACTGATAGGTCGGTAATTTTCACATCGGTCAACACCTGCTTTCTTTGGGATTGGAATTGTTATATTCTTCTTGTAGTCTGAGGGTATTTCGCCTGTCTCATACATCTTGCTCACCAGATGGTAGAGTTTTGTCAGGACTGGCTCTCCCAAGGCCGTCAGTAGTTCTAATGGAATGTTGTCTGCGGTAACCAGCGTAAAGGTCCTTAACTGCATTTCTCTAAACACTTCGACAACCATCTAAACCAGCACCTATCCCTACCTATAAACCAGTGTGGGTTCCGTCCCAGTTTCTGTCGCTACGGCTAACTCTTGTACCTGACCATCCCCTATTCCATAAGTTTAATACCGCAAAATGGTTGAAATCTTACATCTCTGGCAGGAAACAAAGGGTGTTATTAGGAAAGGGACATGTATCAAGCTATAAGGCATCATCCAACTGGGAACTAATTACATGTGGGGTCCCACAAGGTTCCATTTTAGGGCCCTTACTTTTTCTTGTGTATATCAATGACCTTTCATCAGTTACATTACCAGATGCCAAGTTCGTTTTGTTTGCCGATGATACAAACATTGCAATAAATTGCAAATCAAGAGTAGTCTTAGGAAGATCAGTTAATAAAATATTTGTGGACATTAATCACTGGTTTCTAGCCAATTCTTTGTCACTAAACTTTTAAAAAACACACTACATGCAGTTGAGAACTTTTAACGGGTGTCCCACGAGTATATGCCTAACATACGATGACAAGCAGATAGAAGAAGTGGACAGTGTTAAATTCTTAGGATTACAGCTTGATAATAAATTCAACTGGGAGGAGCACACTACAGAACTGCTGAAGCGTCTTAACAAATCTCTATTTGCAATGCGAATTGTGTCAGACATATGGGATATAAAATGACAAAGCTGGCATACTATGCTTACTTTCATTCCATAATGTCATATGGGATTATTTTTTGGGGTAATTCATCAAGCCAAGCTAAAGTTTTCTGGGCAAAAAAACGTGCAGTAAGAGTTATATGTGGTGTGAACTCAAGAACATCCCGCAGGATACCGAGCGAGGTGGCGCAGTGGTTAGCCACTGGACTCGCATTCGGGAGGACGACGGTTCAATCCCGTCTTCGGCCATCCTGATTTAGGTTTTCCGTGATTTCCTAAATCGCTTCAGGCAAATGCCGGGATGGATCCTTTGAAAGGGCACGGCCGATTTCCTTCCCCATCCTTCCCTAACCTGAGCTTGCGCTCCGTCTCTAATGACCTCGTTGTCGCCGGGACGTTAAACACTAAATCTCCTCCTCCTCCATCCCGCAGAAGCCTGTTTAGGGAACTAGGAATGCTAACTACTGCTTCCCAATATACAGGGTGTTACAAAAAGGTACGGCCAAACTTTCAGGAAACATTCCTCACACACAAATAAAGAAAAGACGTTATGTGGACATGTGTCCGGAAACGCTTAATTTCCGTGTTAGAGCTCATTTTAGTTTCATCAGTATGTACTGTACTTCCTCGACTCACTGCCATGATTTCATACGGGATACTCTACCTGTGCTGCTAGAACATGTGCCTTTACAAGTACGACACAACATGTGGTTCATGCACGATGGAGCTCCTGCACATTTCAGTCGAAGTGCTCGTGCACTTCTCAACAACAGATTCGGTGACCGATGGATTGGTAGAGGCGGACCAATTCCATGGCCTCCACACTCTCCTGACCTCAGCCCTCTTTACTTTCATTTATAGGGGCATTTGAAAGCTCTTGTCTACGGAACCCCGGTACCAAATGTAGAGACTCTTCGTGCTCGTATTGTGGACGGCTGTGATACAATACGCCATTCTCCAGGGCTGCATCAGCGCATCAGGGATTCCATGCGACGGAGGGTGGATGCATGTATCCTCATTAACGGAGGACATTTTGAACATTTCCTGTAACAAAGTGTTTGAAGTCACGCTGCTACGTTCTGTTGCTGTGTGTTTCCATTCCATGATTAATGTGATTTGAAGACAAGTAATAAAATGAGCTCTAACATGGAAAGTAAGCGTTTCCGGACACATGTCCACATAACATATTTTCTTTCTTTGTGTGTGAGGAATGTTTCCTGAAAGTTTGGCCGTACCTTTTTGTAACACCCTGTATTTATTCTTTAATGAAATTTGTCATTGAAAATATATCACTTTTTCAAACCAACAGCTCAATTCATGGAATCAATACTACAAATAAGAATAATCTTCACAAGGATTTAAAGTCACTTAGTATTGTACAAAAAGGAGTGCATTATTCAGGAACACACACTTTCAATAACTTGCCAGCAGTCATAAAAAGCTTAACAACCAATGAAATTCACTTTAAGAGAAGCCTAAAGGATTTATTGATGGCCAACTCCTTCTACTACATTGATGAATTTCTCAGTAGAACCACCTGATTTCTGTATATATATCTTCTGCACAATTTCAGTGCAGTAATGTATTCATTGTAAATAAGTTTGTGTGTGTGTGCGTGTGTGTGTGTGTGTGTGTGTGTGTCTGTGTGTGTGTGTGTGTGTGTGTGTGTGTGTGTGTGTGTGTGTGTGTGTGTGTGTGTGTATGTGCAAGTACAATCTAACTTCTGCACCATTTCAGTGCAATAATGTGTTCATTGTAAATAAGTATTATAGTAGTTGTATTACACGCTTATTACCTTATAAATAAATAGAAAACTTTTTTATTTTAAATTCAGTGCATTAGTATTTGTAAAATGATACTTTCACATACTGTTCATTAAAAAATGACGATCATTCCACTTGGGACCTGTGGAATGGTACATTAGCTTATTTGTTTGACTTGTAAATATTTGTCATGTATTGTTGTTTTTCTAACATGTTCTACATCCTGGAGGACCTCCTCACTACAGATCAGTTGGAATGAAAGTAAATCTAATCTTATCTAATCTGTATCCCTTGACCTACCAGCGGCCTTGCCGAAGTGGTAACGCCGGTTCCCGTCAGATCACCGAAGTTAAGCGCTGTCGGGCTGGACTAGCAGTTGGATGGGTGGCTATCCGGTCTGCCGAGCGTTGTTGGCAAGCGGGGTGCACTCAGCCCTTGTGAGTCAAACTGACGAGCTACCTGACTGAGAAGTAGCGGCTTCGGTCACGTAAACAGACATGCGGCCGGGGGAGCGGTGTCGTGACCACATGCCCCTCCATATCGGCATCCTGTGACGCTTGTGGGCTGAGGACGACACGGCGGCAGCTTGGTACCGTTGGGCCCTCATGGCCTGTTCGGGCGGAGATGACATAGTGAAAGCATATGACCTCGTATGGCCCTTCCAATTAATTATGACCACGTAACTGGTTTCTTTCTATCGAACCGTATATCTTTTCTCACTATTCACAACACTAATTCCAGTATCTTCTATTCTGCCACAGGTGTGTCCCAATTCTCTGTACTGTCTCCACTCCAAGTATATCCTTTAGACTGCTGACATGCATAACCATCACCTCTGACACTGCCATCGCCCTCTATCCTGTCATCCAGAAATTCCAAAACTCTCTCTAGTTCCACCTCAACCTGTTTACACCCTGGTGGAACCAGGTTTGGCGTTTCTGTACTACCATCTTCCCGCACTACATCTATCCCCAAAATCCAATACATTATCACTTAAACTACGTCAAAGGGGCAACCTTTCTCTCTCCCTATTAATACTCCTAAATAGACGTCACTCCAGATAAGTGTTACAGTACGGTGTTTGTTTTAAACTACTGGCAACTCATTGATTTTAAATGTTAGCGAATATTTTGCTATGTATTATTTTAAATATCGTGAATGACAAGCGCCCTTTCGTGTCTGTAAAACGTCCACTGTTCCATTGATAGTGATCGGGCCAAATATCTCACGAAATAAGCAGCAAACGAAAAAACTACAAAGAACGAAACTCATCTAGCTTGAAGGGGGAAACCAGATGGCGCTATGGTTGGTCCGCTAGATGGCGCTGCCATAGGTCAAGCGGATACCAACTGCGTTTTTTAAAATAGGAACCTCCATTTTTATTACATATTCGTGTAGTACGTAAAGAAATATGAATGTTTTAGTTGGACCACTTTTTTGGCTTTGTGATAGATGGCGCTGTAATAGTCACGATCAATGGACCACCTTGTATAGTTCACCGCATGTGAAATATGTCAGCTAATAACGCCTATCGTGTTAGATATCACTACGCGAATTGTTTGTCATTAGCATGGTTTCAAGTTTCTCTAAGCAATGTTCTCGTCATTCAGAAAACCACTCTTTGGCTACATAGTAAAAACATATCCGTATCGTGTACTCTGAGGGCAGAGCACTGCTGAACAACCAGGTAACTGGGCAGTTAAGGCTGCAGTCCGCTTGGCCATCCGGATGAGCATACAACGGTCTCCCTGCCACAGACCGTGGAACTAGCTGTACACTAGTTCTTTGCGAGGCCCCCATTTGCAA
The DNA here is from genome assembly GCF_023864345.2 of Schistocerca serialis cubense. NCBI lineage: Eukaryota > Metazoa > Arthropoda > Insecta > Orthoptera > Acrididae > Schistocerca > Schistocerca serialis. The sequence continues at coordinate 72,472,486 of NC_064644.1, forward strand.
CTAACCTGGTTCTGTTTATTAAGTTTCAGACGCCCTGGTCTTGTGGTATGCCAGTGTGGCCACTTCTAACCAGCTACATCCAGGAATTTAAGGTGAGAGCTTTTCTTCATAGTGCACTTAAGGGCAAAATTCTATCACACGATTTTTCGGTTCTGCTGATGTATTACTTCGTGACCAGGGCTACGAGGGTGTGATGAAAACTAATGCCTCCAAATTTTTATGTGAAAACTCCTAAAGCTTTTTAAATAACACAAATATTATAATTCTACATACTTATTAATCATGTCTAGATATTTGTAGCCACCTGCCGCTAGAGGACACAGAATTGTACTATGTTACCTGGCAGTGTGTAACGAACTGTCTGCGTGTAAGAGACCCGCAGAAAATTGAAAGTACAAATTCGAAGAGTTAGTACACATGTAGAGCACCCTCTCGTTCAGCATGACAAGCCAGATCACACTCAAGCACTCTGACATCAGCAACAATCTGACACCTTGAGTCTTATGTCACTGATCATCCTCCAAACAGTCCAGACCTGGCACCACCCGATTTTCATCTGTTTCCAAAACATGAAGAACTGTTTCAAAGGCTTCACTTTGATGGTGATGAAGTGGTGCAAGCAGAGGTAAAATTGTGGCCCCATCAAGAATTTCAAACATTTTACAGTGATAGTATCAACAAACTAATCTCTTGTTGCGAGAAATGTGTTCATTGCCATGGTAACTCTTTTGAGAAATGTATATTTGGCACGAAGACTGAAGATGTCAAATGTTAATGACGTTTGCTTTACTTAAAAAGCCTTAAGAGTTTCGACATTAAAAATTCTAAGCCATCATTATTCAGCACATCCAAGGGTAAGCAGGGATATGAGAGATAGAGGGGGGGGGGAGAGGATGAGCTGGACAAGAAGAGAGGGAAGGAGGAGAGGGACAGAAAGAGTATAGAGTAGGAGGAGGTGGACAGAGACAGGGTGAGGAGGATATGAACAGAGTTTCATGTATTCTTGACTCCAAATGAACAGAGTACATTGTTTGGGGATGGAATCTCCCAACTCCCCGTAGGAACAGAAAAGGTTTTTTCTAACCCTGATATGCAGGCTGCCCTGCTTGACATGAGGGATTGTGCACGTATTATCAGCATGCCTTTCAGGGTCAAACATATGCAGATGGCCACGACTAAGCAGAGACAAGGGGAGGAGATGGATAGTAATAGAGGGGGAAGGATGAGGTAGTCAGAGAAAAGGGGCAGTAGGAGCTGATGGACAGCAGAGAGGGAATAAAATGAGATGGACAGAGAAAGCAGGTAGAGAAAGGAGCAGATGTGTTATTCAGGTAGTATCTGTATGCATTGCAAGGGCTACAGGTGCAGATAAGCACAGCTAAGCACAGGGGGGAGGGGGAGGTGAATAGTGACAGGGGGAAGTTGAGGCGGACGAAGAAAGGAGCGACGAGAAGGTGGACAGACAGAGAGGGAGAGGAGGTTGTAGACAAAGAAAGGGGGGGGGAGAGGATGAAATGGACAAGAAGAGAGGGAAGGAGGAGAGGGACAGAAAGAGTATGGAGGAGGAGGAGGTGGACAGAGACAGGGCGAGGAGGATCTGAACAGAGTTTCATGTATTCTTGACTCCGAATGAACAGAGTACATTGTTTGCTCATAGGACACCATAATCAAAGAATTACAAGTATTGGTTCTATCTGAACATCTTGCTAGTTGTGTGCATTAAACTTTAATTTTGTGACACGTAGTATCTCTGTTGTTTTGTATCTACCTGTTGTACCTTTCTCCATATGGATCGGCAATTCCTCGTCCAATTGTCGGTAGTATGAACCGTTTACTGTGCTGTCGTCAGCAGTGTTTCTTCGGAGGATGTGTACCGTCTGAACACGTTATTTGATCACTTCTGGATTCTTACTGTCCGAAAGCAATTTCCGATGTGTCATTACGACAGACCGTTTGGCAGTGGACCATACCAGTAGCTATATGCAAACTCGCAGTTGCAACTCCGGAACAGGTGTGGGTGGAACTCTCGGTTTAATACGTTAATATGGAGCCGTTAAGAAATATGGTAATAGTCCACCACATCCTTCGGGTCACATTTGGCTGATGTGTGAAATGGTATTAAGGTAGAGCTTCATCTACATCTACATACATACTCCGCAATCCACCATACGGTGCGTGGCGGAGGGTACCTCGTACCATAACTATCATCTTCTCTCCCTGTTCCACTCCCAAACAGAACGAGGGAAAAATGACTGCCTATATGCCCCTATACGAGCCCTAATCTTTCTTATCTTATTTTTGCGGTCTTTCCGATAAATGTAAGTTAGCGGCAGTAAAATTGTACTGCAGTCAGCCTCAAATGCTGGTTCTCTAAATTTCCTCAGTAGCGATTCACGAAAAGAACGCCTCCTTTCCTCTAGAGACTCCCACCCGACTTCCTGAAGCATTTCCGTAGCACTCGCGTGATGATCAAACCTACCAGTAACAAATGTAGCATCTCGCCTCTGAATTGCTTCTATGTCCTCCCTCAATCCGACCTGAAGGGGATCCCAACCTCTCGAGCAGTACTCAAGAATAGGTCGTATTAGTGTTTTATAAGCGCTCTCCTTTACAGATGAACCACATCTTCCCAAAATTCTAGAAATGAACCGAAGCTTGTAATGTGCAATGGTATTACGGTGAAAGCTTGTAATGTGCAGTGTGTTACTTAAATTATTAGGTATGAGCTCACATATAACTGAATAAATAAATAACAAGTGTGACTTAAGATCTTTTCACGGCAACGGAATTATTTACCCAATGTTATAAACATCTTTCGTATTATTATCAGTGTACAAATTTGGCACTATTCGCATGACTCAAATGGTTTACACTACATGTTTTCTTTTGCTACGGAAATCTCATCTTTCGTTGAATAGAGAGTAGCATGTCATCAGGTTTTCTCATTAGCCAATCAGGCCTCTGGGCGCTGAGTTTCAAGTTCAGTTGGTAACGTGTGTCTTGACAAAGCACACTTCCTGTTTACTTCATCTGCACCGAACGCGTTTGGCAACTTATTGCCTACTGACTATTTGTGATGTTAATGATTTTGTCTTGTGAATTACTTGAGATGGGCATTACTAATCTGCAGCGTCTACGAGTATTGGTGAGATCGTTGCTCAGTTGCATTGCATTGCCGTAATACAATTGTAGATGATTTTTCAAGCGCTGCTGCAAGTGTTTTTGCAATTTGCATCCATATAAGCAACGTTAAGTATTAGTTCAGGTCGTCTCTCTGTTAGAATATGCGAGGATCACTATTTTTCAGTGAATGATCCGAGGATATATGTCGTCTTTAGCGTTACTTGCTCACTCTCTAAATGGTATTACGGGGATTATAAAGCGTATGAGGTTATTTTTATGCTTTTGTGAATGTTTGGTAATGTAAACCCATGTGATTCACGAGAGGACTATTATATTTGTTGTTGAAGAATTTTCGTGCCTATATTCTCAATAATACTTGAAGTTAATTCACAACATCTCACGAATTTTTTTCCTCCTGAAGTCACTTTTCTATCGTACGAATTTTCAAGCTCATGAGCACACGTGCTCACTTGTCGTTTGTTCATACTAATAGCTGGTCCCAGAAAAGGTACTTAAAGTAAACTACCGTCAGCAGACATAGCATCTTCTTCTTTTGTTTGCAATGGCTCAGCCAAACATGATACGTGCAAGTAGCAGAGAACTTCAAGACATCCGTTGCAACAATAAATATATCGAGACAGTGAATCAGTTTCTTGTCATTAGGCATTAGGATATACAAAGAGCAGCTGGATCTGCATGGTGTATACCTTTCCTACAGAAAAAAAAGTTCAAATGGCTCTGAGCACTATGGGACTTAACATCTGTGATCATCAGTCCCCTAGAACTTAGAACTACTTAAACCTAACTAACCTAAGGACTGGTTTCCAGAATGAGATTTTCACTCTGCAGCGGAGTGTGCGCTGATATGAAACTTCCTGGCAGATTAAAACTGTGTGCCCGACCGAGACTCGAACTCGGGCCCTTTGCCTTTCGCGGGCAAGTGCTCTACCATCTGAGCTACCGAAGCACGACTCACGCCCGGTACTCACAGCTTTACTTCTGCCAGTATCTCGTCTCCTACCTTCCAAACTTTACAGAAGCTCTCCTGCGAAACTTGCAGAACTAGCACTCCTGAAAGAAAGGATACTGCGGAGACATGGCTTAGCCACAGCCTGGGGGAGGTTTCCAGAATTTCCTACAGAAGAAGAGACACATTCACACAGATCGGTTTTATCAGGACGCTTGGAGATTTTGGTTGCAATTTTTCTTCCTTTAATTTATGTCGAAAGCCCATTGACGTATTCCGTTGGACTTTGAAAGTTTGCTTACTGCTTCATATTTCGTTAACTGTAGTCAGATGAAGTCGCTCATTCGTGGATTAAATTCATACAAAGGGGAAGTTTTTGCCGGCTACTGTCGCCCTACTGACTCCAGCGGGTGACGCGCCTTATACGCACACCTCTGCTCATGCGTACCTGCTGAGGATGGCATGTTGAACCCCACGGCTCACTACGTCATTCCGGGATAGCCGGACTCACCTCTAGCAGAGATCACACCTCCGTACCTAACGCTAGTACAGTCTAATTCACTCAGTGATCTCTTACTAGCGGTCCGCCATTCGCTCCCAGTCACCACCACATTTCTCGCCCACGTCCCGTCGAAAGAAGTGGCGTTACTTCCTGATCTTCGCATAGCCGTTCCCTCCGTCATAGTAGAGGTCACACCCCCGGCCTGTACAACACATTTATAGAAATAGTAAAAACACTATGGAATTTGCCTTTACACAGTGAGTCATTTGTTGTCTTTGGCCATTTATCTGTACCATTGTTTTTGGAATGTTTCGTGCGCTTTATAATTATCCTGCATTACTTCACTCCAAACTATAGGATATTTCAGACTCTGAGAGCGTGAGCATAAGGACCAGCTATAACATCAAAGGCGCTAACTGGGAAGAACTAAGAAGAGTGTTTCAGTGTCCAGAAGTCCATCGCTGGGTGATAATGTAGATGTTAAAGGCACAAGAATTGACAGTGGCTATACAAAGAGCAATTGAGGCATCTATATCTGTCAGCAGAGATCATTCTAAAGAATTACCTTGCACATGAACTGAAGCGCTGTGGAAATTAAGATGCGAAACAAGAAAAGCCAGGAAGCATTACCAGAGCAAGAAGAAAGAGTCCGAAGGTTGCTTAGATACAGGTATGTCAAACAACGTTTTAAGTAAGTACTGTGAAAAACAAAAATCTAAGTCTACATCTACATTTATACTCCGCAAGCCACCCAATGGTGTGTGGCGGAGTGCACTTTACGTGCCACTGTCTTTACCTCCCTTTCCTGTCCCAGTCGCGTATGGTTCGCGGGAAGAACGACTGCCGGAAAGCCTCCGTGCGCACCCGAATCTCTCTAATTTTACACTCGTGACCTCCTCGGGAGGTATAAGTAGAGGGAAGCAATATATTCGATACCTCATCCAGAAACGCACCCTCTCGAAACCTGGACGTAAGCTACACCACGATGCAGAACGCCTCTCTTGCAGAGTCTGCCACATAAGTTTGCTAAACATCTCCGTAGCGCTACCACGCTTACCAGATAACCCTGTGACGAAACGCGCCGCTCTGCTTTGGATCTTCTCTATCTCCCCCGTCAAACCGACCTGGTACGGATCCCGCACTGATGAGCAATACTCAAGTATAGGTCGAACGAGTGTTTTGTAAGCCACCTGCTTTGTTGATGGACTACATTTTCTAAGAACTCTCCCAATGAATCTCAACTTGGCACCCGCCTTACCAACAATTAATTTTATATGATCATTCCACTTCAAATCGTTCCGTACGCATCCTTCCAGATATTTTACAGAAGTAACTGCTACATAAGTTTGTTCTGCTATCATATAATCATACAATAAAGAAATTCTTCTTTCTATGTATTCGCAACACATTACATTTGTCTATGTTAAGGGTCAGTTGCCATTCCCTGCACCTAATGCCTGTTCGCTGCAGAACTTCCCGCACTTCGCTGCAATTTTCTAATGCTGCAACTTCTCTGTATACTACAGCATCATCCGCGAAAAGCCGCATGGAACTTCCGACACTATCTACTAAGTCATTTATATATACACTCCTGGAAATTGAAATAAGAACACCGTGCATTCATTGTCCCAGGAAGGGGAAACTTTATTGACACATTACTGGGGTCAGATACATCACATGATCACACTGACAGAACCACAGGCACATAGACACAGGCAACAGAGCATGCACAATGTCGGCACTAGTACAGTGTATATCCACCTTTCGCAGCAATGCAGGCTGCTATTCTCCCATGGAGACGATCGTAGAGATGCTGGATGTAGTCCTGTGGAACGGCTTGCCATGCCATTTCCACCTGGCGCCTCAGTTGGACCAGCGTTCGTGCTGGACGTGCAGACCGCGTGAGACGACGCTTCATCCAGTCCCAAACATGCTCAATGGGGGACAGATCCGGAGATCTTGCTGGCCAGGGTAGTTGACTTACACCTTCTAGAGCACGTTGGGTGGCACGGGATACATGCGGACGTGCACTGTCCTGTTGGAACAGCAAGTTCCCTTGCCGGTCTAGGAATGGTAGAACGATGGGTTCGATGACGGTTTGGATGTACCGTGCACTATTCAGTGTCCCCTCGACGGTCACCAGTGGTGTCCGGCCAGTGTAGGAGATCGCTCCCCACACCATGATGCCGGGTGTTGGCCCTGTGTGCCTCGGTCGTATGCAGTCCTGATTGTGGCGCTCACCTGCACGGCGCCAAACACGCATACGACCATCATTGGCACCAAGGCAGAAGCGACTCTCATCGCTGAAGACGACACGTCTCCATTCGTCCCTCCATTCACGCCTGTCGCGACACCACTGGAGGCGGGCTGCACGATGTTGGGGCGTGAGCGGAAGACGGCCTAACGGTGTGCGGGACCGTAGCCCAGCTTCATGGAGACGGTTGCGAATGGTCCTCGCCGATAGCCCAGGAGCAACAGTGTCCCTAATTTGCTGGGAAGTGGCGGTGCGGTCCCCTACGGCACTGCGTAGGATCCTACGGTCTTGGTGTGCATCCGTGCGTCGCTGCGGTCCGGTCCCAGGTCGACGGGCACGTGCACCTTCCGCCGACCACTGGCGACAACATCGATGTACTGTGGAGACCTCACGCCCCATGTATTGAGCAATTCGGGGGTACGTCCACCCGGCCTCTCGCATGCCCACTATACGCCCTCGCTCAAAGTCCGTCAACTGCACATACGGTTCACGTCCACGCTGTCGCGGCATGCTACCAGTGTTAAAGACTGCGATGGAGCTCCGTATGCCACGGCAAACTGGCTGACACTGACGGCGGCGGTGCACAAATGCTGCGCAGCTAGCGCCATTCGACGGCCAACACCGCGGTTCCTGGTGTGTCCGCTGTGCCGTGCGTGTGATCATTGCTTGTACAGCCCTCTCGCAGTGTCCGGAGCAAGTACGGTGGGTCTGACACACCGGTGTCAATGTGTTCTTTTTTCCATTTCCAGGAGTGTATTTTGAAAAGCAATGGTCCCATAACACTCCCCTGTGGCACGCCAGAGGTTACTTCAACGTCTGTAAACGTCTCTCCATTGAGAACAACATACTGTGTTCTCTTTGTTAAAAACTCTTCAATCCAGCCACACAGCCGGTCTGATATTCCGTAGGCTCTTACTTTTTTTCAGGCGACGGTGCGGAATTGTATCGAACGCCTTCCAGAAGTCAAGGAAAATGGCATCTACCTGGGAGTCTGTATCTAATATTTTCTGGGTCTCATGAACAAATAAAGCGAGTTGGGTTTCACACGATCGCTGTTTCCGGAATCCATGTTGATTCCTACAGAGTAGATTCTGGGTTTCTAGAAGTGACATGATACGAGAGCAAAGAACGTGTTATAAGATTCTACAACAGATCGATGTCAGAGATATAGGCCCTTAGTTTTGCGCATCTGTTCGACCACCCTTCTTGAAAACTGGAACTACCTGTGCTCTTTTCCAATCATTTGGAACCTTTCGTTCCTCTAGAGACTTGCGGTACACGGCTGTTAGAAGGGGGGCAAGTTCTTTCTCGTACTCTGTGTAGAATCGAATTGGTATCCCGGCAGGTCCAGTGGACTTTCCTCTGTTGAGTGATTTCAGTTGCTTCTCTATTCCTTCGACACTTATTTCGATGTCAGCCATTTTTTCGTTCGTGCGAGGATTTAGAGAGGGAACTGCAGTGCGGTCTTCCTCTGTGAAACAGGTTTGGAAAAAGGTGTTTATTATTTGAGCTATACGCGTTTCATCCTCTGTTTCAATGTCATTATCATCCCAGAGTGTCTGAATATGATATTTCGATCCACTTACTGATTTAACGTAAGACCAGAACTTCCTAGGATTTTCTGTCAAGTCGGTACATAGAATTTTACTTTCGAATTCACTGAACGCTTCACGCGTAGCCATCCTTACGCTGACTTTGACATCGTTTAGCTTCTGTTTGTCTGATAGGTTTTGGCTGCGTTTAAATTTGCAGTGAAGCTCTCTTTGCTTTCGCAGTAGTTTCCTAACTTTGTTGTTGAACCACGGTGGGTTTCTCCCGTCCCTCACAGTTTTACTCGGCACGTACCTGTCTAAAACGCATTTTACGATAGCTTTGAACTTTTTCCTTAAACACTCAACATTGTCAGAGTCGGAACAGAAATTTTCGTTGTGATCTCTTAGGTAGTCTGAAATCTTCCTCCTATTACTCTTGCTAGCAAGATAAACCTTCCTCCCTTTTTTTATATTCCTATTTACTTCCATATTCAGAGATGCTGCAACGGCCTTATGATCACTGATTCCCAGTTCTGCGCTTACAGAGTCGAAAAGTTCTGGTCTGTTTGTTATCAGTAGGTCGGAGATGTTATCTCCACGAGTCGCACCTCTGTTTAATTGCTCGAGGTAATTTTCGGATAGTGCACTCAGTATAATGTAACTCGATGCTCTGTCCCTATCACCCGTCCTAAACATCTGAGTGTCCCAGTCTATATCTGGTAAATTGAAGTCTCCATCTAAGACTATAACAAGCTGAGTAAATTTATATGAAATGTATTCCAGATTTTCTCTCAGTTGTTCCGTCACTAATGTTGCTGAATCGGGAGGTCGGTGAAAGGAGGCAATTATTAACCTAGCTCGGTTGTTGAGTATAACCTCCACCCATAATAATTCACAGGAACTATCCACTTCTATTTCACTACAGGATAAACTACTACTAACAGCGACAAACACGCCACCTCCGGTTGCATGCAATCTATCCTTTCTAAACATCGTCTGTGCCTTTGTAAAAATTTCGGCAGACTTTATCTCTGGCTTCAGCCAGCTTTCCGTACCTATAACGATTTCAGCTTCGGTGCTTTCTATCAGCGCTTGAAGTTCCGGTACTATACCAATGCAGCTTTGACAGTTTACAATTACAATACCGATTGCTGCTTGGTCCCCGCATGTCCTGACTTTGCCCCGCACCCTTTAATGCTGTTGCCCTTTCTGTACTTGCCCGAGACCATCTAACCTAAAAAAAACGCCCAGTCCACGCCACAGAACCCGTTCTGCCCGTGTAGCCGCCTGCTGTGTGTAGTTGACTCCTGACCTGTCCAGCGAAACCCGAAACCCTACCATCCTATGGCGCAAGTCGAGGAATCTGCAGCCCACACGGTCGCAGAACCGTCTCAGCCTCTGATTCAGACCCTCCACTCGACTCTGTACCGAAGGTCCGCAGTCAGTCCTGTCGACGTTGCTGCAGAAAATGGAACGATGGGAATAAATCGTAGAGGCTAACTTAAGATCCGATCCATATAAAGTAGTCTGCGAGAAAATACGACCACCAATAGTCTTATCCACGCTCGAAAGGACTGATGGGACGGTAACAGAAAGCTGGAATCAGTCAGCTGTCCTTCTAATGGAAACACTATTTCCCGAAGGCGGAGAAGAAAGTGAGACGAATGATCAGCTTAGGTTACGGAAAATGTTATGGGAAGAATACAGAAACAATAAACTTCCGTACCCCTTCGCACAATAACAAATTATGCAAATACTTTTAAGACTTAAAAAAGAATAAAATCTCCAGGATCGAACGGTATCGCTACCGAAGTAATACAAGCCTTAAATAAACAACTAGATAGTTACTTGTGCGATCTCTACAATGAGTGTCTCTTGCAAATAAGGGTCCCTGCACCGTGCAAGAACGCTGAAGTGGTAATAATAAGGATCCGATGATAGCCAAATATTACTGAAAAATATGTCTTTTGAACGTTCTCGGCAAGATATTTGAAAAACTGTTATGCTTAAGATTACAAGATCACAGATTGCCACACGAGATGAATTCTCACCAGTACGGGTTTAGAAGAGGCAAGTCAGCTGAAGAAGTAATTAATAAGGCGATTTCGGTAGCGACAGATACTCATTCTACGTACACTCTAGCGATGATGATTGATATTGCTGGCGCTTTCGATAACGTACGGTCGCCTTAGCGATTTGGAGCGTCCAGAAGCGCAGTATGATTGCCTGAGAGATTATTGCCACGGGCGATGTGCTTCTTTAACGTGCCCAGGAAAATAAAATAAAGAAGAAAACAACAAAAGGCTGTCCGCAGGGGTCAATGTGTGATTCGCAGTTTCGGGATGTGGCGCTGGAGCCCATACTACAAAAGTTATATGACAGCGGTAACATAAACGGACTGATGGCATTTGGAGAGAACATGCTGTTGGTCGTAAGAGGTGACTCCAGAAGAATTATAGAATACAAATGTTATGCGGCCCTTCACGAAATTGAAGGCCTGTGTCGAAGTGTTAAATTGTCACTGGGACCTCAGAAAGAAAACATACCTCCTGCTGAAAGAGAACCTAATGAGAAACCCTAAAGTAAGACTAAATGACGCAACGATTAGGATAAGTGCAGTAACGGCATATCTAGGGTTATTTCTGGACGAACGTCGTAACTTTGAAGATCATGTGGTGAAGCAGGCCGAAAAGATACAAACGCGATGAATAAAATTATAACTATTGCAAAAAGGTTATTTCAGCATCCCTTGAAAACAATCAGAGTATACCACTAATCTATATTAGCATCAGTCGTAGGATGTGATGCGTGTGTTTGGAGGCATAGACGGATAGACGGCAGCTAGTAAAGCCAGTCTTAGTAGAGGGAATTGTTTAACAAGACGTTCTACTGAGATTAAAGGGCGGCTACTGCACTACCATGAATAATACTTTTTAGTAATCTTAGGAATATGGCCACTGGATTTGAAAATTAGGAGAAGGGCAATCCGATGGAAGTACGAAGGGTGCCTGGAACTGAAGCCAATTCGCAAAAGGCAATAAAACCCGCATATTATAATAGTGGCGAAATGAATGGGACATTTCAGACACTGACAGGAGAAAATATGAATTTCTCCCTAAATAGAAAAGAGATTAAAAATGAGATTTCTTAAACCATCGAGTGGATTGATATAATACCTAACTGTCCATGGACATAATGCCACCTATGTATACAAAATCAGAAGACAGATGAATGAAAGCTGCGCCTGCCGCAATATGGGTACACCAGGACACATATTTTGGGAATGTGCACTCTATGAAGATGCAGCGGATAACGGACGTCAGGATATGGGATCCCAAAGCAGCACTAAGGAGCGAGTCGACCTGGCGCTTCTTCAACGATACTGGAGCCGCAGTATCCAGAAAGGCCAAGGGAAACCTCACGAGGTATTCAGCCATGAGTCAGCATGCTGCCATCCAGGTTAGACAATATACTCTCTAGATGGAGAGAACATAACTAGTACGTCGGCGACCGAATGAAATACTGTCCCAAGAATCTACATTGTGTTGGTGCAAATGATCGTGGAAGTGCAGACTTTAAGAAGTAACGGTGATGGGTGGAATTACTTGCTATTGTGGAAACGCTGCTGACGAGCTACCCGACGCCCAAGGAATCCAGCAGATTATGGCTGTTGACCGGGGTAGTATGAGGACGGATACAGTAGCAGAGACAACCATCTGTAAGTTAAATGTACCAAAACAAACGAACAAACAGACAAAAAATTCTGTTGTGCTTGTAGTAGATTAGTACAATTGTTCGAACTTTAATAGTGGCAACTGTTTATTTACACCTCGTACACAATAGATACCTGTTTCAAACATTTACTGACCTTCAAAGTAGTCATCAACATTGTGTATAAACTGTTGCCAGCGATGTGGAAGTCGTTGGATACTCTTAGCAGTGCCAGTTGTGTTGACAGTTCGAGTGGAGCAGTCGATTGCCCGGCGAATTTGTAGCAGTTCTGAAGCGAAAGCTGGAAAGTGTTTCCTTCAGTTTAGAAATCGAGTTGAACTTACGAGGGCTTAAGTAAGGGGAGTGCAGTAGGTGGTATAGAACTTAGCAGCCCCATCAGTCAAACAAATCAGTAACAGTTTGCTCTGTACGTGCTAGAGCATTGTCCTGCAAAATGATGGTCAGGTCCTGCATAACGTGTCATCACTTCTGTCTCTATGCTGTTCATTTTTGGAACACAACCTACGACCAGGTTAGAGACAGAAGTGATAGCACTTTCTGCAGGACCTGACCATCAATTTGCAGGACAATGCTTAAGCACGTATAGTGCAAGCTGTTACTGATTTGTTTGACTGATGGGGCTGCTAAGTGCTATACCACCTACTGCACTCCCCTGACTTAAGCCCTCGTGAGTTCAACTCGATTTCTAAACTGAAGGAAACACTTCACGCCATTCGCTTCACAACTGCTACAAATTAGTCGGGCAATAGACCGCGCCGCTCGCACTGTCAACACAACCTGCACTGCTAAGAGTATCCCACGACTTCCACATCGCTGGCAACGGGTTATACACAATGCTGGTGATTACTTTTAAGATCAGTAAATCTTTGAAACATGTATCTATTTTGTACGAGCTGTAAATAAACAGTTGCCACTCCTAAAGTTCCAACCCTCGTATCTGCGTAATTGGTTAAGGGTTTTAATGTAGTTCTGTAGTAGTAGAAGTAGTCATAGTTTTTTATCTTTTTTTAAAAAAATATTAAATATCAGAAATAAATAATTAATACATGATTTATTACTATCCAAGGAAATGTTACTTGTATGGTTTATTTTAACTATTAAGATAATAGGCTGTAATTATGAAAAATAAATAAATAAATACAGACTCTGAACAGCGCACTCCAAATTTGTTAATGTGGGGTGAGAAATAGGCAGTATTCACCAAAACGTTGGCATCGTTATTTACGAGTGACACTTTCGCGTCCGTACTTACGGTTGTTATATTTGGGGATGAATTCCTGTGTAGTTATCGGCAGTGTCAGTGAATGGGGAAGGAATATCCAGGGGGTTAACTACAGGTGCGTGAGAAACAGGCACCGGTCATTCTTTCATCTCAGTCTGACTGTTACGTATAGGGATCCTAAACTGTTTGGGCGTAAGGGTTTATTTTAGACGTCGACATTTCCTCCAGTATTCTTCCGCGGGGCTGGTTGCGTCACCGTCTGTTCTTCCACTGAACGTGAGACACTTGTGACAAAAATTATCTGTTGCTGACTGTTTTTCTGTTACAGATGTTAACAAAGGTGCCCGAACGGCCATAAAAAAGTTCCAGTTCCGACCTTGCTAAAAATCTGCGTAATACCGACTTTTAAATCCTTTTCTTGAAAGAAAAACCTATCATTGCACTATGTTTTTGCCTTTTCCTGAGAGCTAGGGCAGGGAGCTGCATGGCCCCCTCGCCTCGTTCGCTGAGAGCTACGGTAGGTGGTTGCATGGCCCTCTTGTTCCAGGGTATGGGCGGCCTTGGATTTTACCTATATTCTGTTTTTCAGTTTTATAGCAACGACTCCCTGCTAATCTCGATCACCTGTAAATCTAAAGATAGTATGTCAGATGGAGTCAGCTTGTAACCTCCCCACACGAAATATTTTTAAATATTATTTGGTTAATGATTCTATTTTTTGTGTAACCTCACAAAAAATTTTTATTAATAATAATAATAATATGATTCAATTTTTTGTGTAACCTCTGAACAAAATTGGTTCCCATTTAATGTACCCACAAAATTCTTTTCTCATTCAATATAAGCTCGAAACAGAAAAATTCCTAAACCTCGTAATAAAAAATAAATTAAGTAACCTGGTAAAATTTGTACGACAGCAGTGCTGCGTCATGGCCCTGTAAGATCATTCTGAATAAAAAGCCAAAATTCTCACCTCGATAAAGTCGGCAACTATCTGCTCTTACAATAGCTCTTTACCGGCACAGCTCTGTGCAATGCTGGCCTATACATTTGTTATTTATGAAAGGAAGCAAATGATTTTTCTCCTGCAGCAATCGGAATGATCATGCATTAAAAAAAATATTAAATTCTTTAAATTGAAATGAATGCTTGTTAGAAATTAGACAAAGAAAAAAAAATTAAATTCTTTAAATTGAAATGAATGCTTGTTAGAAATTAGACAAAGGAAAAAAAAATTAAATTCTTTAAATTGAAATGAATGCTTGTTAGAAATTAGACAAAGATTATTATTAGGACATTTTTAAAAGATTTACATGTGAGTTTACATAATACACTCCTGGAAATGGAAAAAAGAACACATTGACACCGGTGTGTCAGACCCACCATACTTGCTCCGGACACTGCGAGAGGGCTGTACAAGCAATGATCACACGCACGGCACAGCGGACACACCAGGAACCGCGGTGTTGGCCGTCGAATGGCGCTAGCTGCGCAGCATTTGTGCACCGCCGCCGTCAGTGTCAGCCAGTTTGCCGTGGCATACGGAGCTCCATCGCAGTCTTTAACACTGGTAGCATGCCGCGACAGCGTGGACGTGAACCGTATGTGCAGTTGACGGACTTTGAGCGAGGGCGTATAGTGGGCATGCGGGAGGCCGGGTGGACGTACCGCCGAATTGCTCAACACGTGGGGCGTGAGGTCTCCACAGTACATCGATGTTGTCGCCAGTGGTCGGCGGAAGGTGCACGTGCCCGTCGACCTGGGACCGGACCGCAGCGACGCACGGATGCACGCCAAGACCGTAGGATCCTACGCAGTGCCGTAGGGGACCGCACCGCCACTTCCCAGCAAATTAGGGACACTGTTGCTCCTGGGGTATCGGCGAGGACCATTCGCAACCGTCTCCATGAAGCTGGGCTACAGTCCCGCACACCGTTAGGCCGTCTTCCGCTCACGCCCCAACATCGTGCAGCCCGCCCCCAGTGGTGTCGCGACAGGCGTGAATGGAGGGACGAATGGAGACGTGTCGTCTTCAGCGATGAGAGTCGCTTCTGCCTTGGTGCCAATGATGGTCGTATGCGTGTTTGGCGCCGTGCAGGTGAGCGCCACAATCAGGACTGCATACGACCGAGGCACACAGGGCCAACACCCGGCATCATGGTGTGGGGAGCGATCTTCTACACTGGCCGTACACCACTGGTGATCGTCGAGGGGACACTGAATACTGCACGGTACATCCAAACCGTCATCGAACCCATCGTTCTACCATTCCTAGACCGGCAAGGGAACTTGCTGTTCCAACAGGACAATGCACGTCCGCATGTATCCCGTGCCACCCAACGTCCTCTAGAAGGTGTAAGTCAACTACCCTGGCCAGCAAGATCTCCGGATCTGTCCCCCATTGAGCATGTTTGGGACTGGATGAAGCGTCGTCTCACGCGGTCTGCACGTCCAGCACGAACGCTGGTCCAACTGAGGCGCCAGGTGGAAATGGCATGGCAAGCCGTTCCACAGGACTACATCCAGCATCTCTACGATCGTCTCCATGGGAGAATAGCAGCCTGCATTGCTGCGAAACGTGGATATACACTGTACTAGTGCCGACATTGTGCATGCTCTGTTGCCTGTGTCTATGTGCCTGTGGTTCTGTCAGTGTGATCATGTGATGTATCTGACCCCAGGAATGTGTCAATAAAGTTTCCCCTTCCTGGGACAATGAATTCACGGTGTTCTTATTTCAATTTCCAGGAGTGTATTACTAGATACGCGCGAGGCTGCTTTTTTTACCTTATACAATAATACTCAGGCTCCGGCATCGCTGCACCGCGACCGGCCCAGCTAACATGATACACCAGACAGGACTGACAAGCGCAGACAGGCGACTGCTCGCTAGCAACAACTTACTGCTACTGCTACACAGTTCGTACTGCAGTCAACACTGCTCTTTGGTCTCAGATTCTGTTATAGCTTACATATCGCAGGCAGCACATACCTCTTACAAGCTTAATGATTTTGGTTATTCGTGTTTTAAATATTGCACCCACAACAGCGTAAACTTTAGTTTTCAGCAGCTGAAAGTACAGCGCAGTCACAGTTCTATCGAACATTCTTATTTTAAACCGTAACCTCAGTTCAATTAGTTAGACAGAATATGATACATTACCTCTGTTCAAAAAGTTTCATCGTTACTGAGCGACGAAGTACTTCAATCCAGACCGATATAACAGACTATTTCTTTCATACCACACTGGTCTAATAACCCCTGCGAGAGATGTTACGACGAAGAGCGGCATGTTACGACGAAAAGTGGCTCATCGTCATTCTTTGAGTTGCTGCGAAACAAATTTTCTCCCATTAGTGCAACGAACACTGAAGTGAAACTTGCTTAGAAATTAAAATATGCTGATTACGAATCAGAACTCTATTAGTTACCTGATGGGAACAGCGCTCATACAACTCAGCAGAGCAACTAGAGAGGCTCCACATGTTCCAACATCCAGACAGTCCCACTGACCGAAAATATCTGTTTATTGACATCGTTCGCATTCACGCTGTATGTGGGCAGCATTCTATCAATTCTGCTACATTGTCCGATTAATATACAATGCAGTACATGGCTTCGTCAGTCAGATAATGAAGTACTACGATCGGCTTCATTGTCGATATACTTCGAGTATAACAACGCTGCAACATTTCCGAATTAGGTATATTCTGATAACAAGAAGGAAGGACGAAATAGAGAGCAGTGGGACAAATAAACAATAGAGCATAGAAGCGAGTGAAAAACTCTTACTCTTAAATAGTTAAAGTACAGTAATGATAAACTATGTGAATCGCCGCTCTTAGTTTTTGTTGTAAGGACACAAATCTTTGTAATGTTACATGAAACTCATAGATGTATTATTTTACACAGCACGCTGTTTGATATAAGATCCAGTGAGAGAGACAGCCGCCTATTCAGGGTGATTCAAAAGTAACTGTACACACTTCGTGGGTGTAGCTAATGTATGCGTCAAAAGAAGACAAAATGTTAAATAAAGTTTTGTCAGAAATTGCTTGATTTTCGAATTGTGATGCGCAATGTCATTTGTGGTGGGCATTACGTTATGGGCCAGTACAGTCTTTTGGCGTGTCGTGTACTGCTGCATATCGGCTGATGCTTTTTACACCCCTCTACACTACTCGTTTAATTCTGGTACGAAATGCCTTTGTTTACTTTATTTCGGTGTCGTGCGTTGTGCTCTTTCGCGCTGTTGTATAGCGGCACAAAACGTACTATAGTGCGTTTAAAATTAGTTGCGACTTTTGATGTTTGGCTGGCTGGAGGGGAACGAGACGCCGTTGCCTAGGTAACACCAATGGCGAGCCGGCTTCCCCTACCACGCCGCCAGTGGTTCGGCTTGTAAAGTTCCGCTGTTGCCACACCATGAGTAAACAGTATCACGTAGTGACACGCGTTAGATGCATCAACGTTTGTCAGCTCTCTTTGTAAAATTGTATTTTCTCGCACTGAAATGTTCTGTAGCGGTCAGGTATTGTGAACAAATGTTTTGTACTAGCTTTGCATTAATTACAATAGTGCAGTACATCTGAAGACGAGATTTGCACTAAAAGTGTCGTCCAAGAACATACCCTCCGGCTGTTCTGCTGCAAAACATTCCTCTGAATTCGACAACAGTGATGGACAAACCCTGTACCATACGGTTGTGATAAAGCTCCAACAGTGGAGTGGAGGAAAGCTGATATTTTGCTCTGGGTACAAAGAAATGTTCCATGAGACAAATTTTAAAGCAGCGCGTATAAGGCTAAGTTGATGGAAGTTGTAGTGTTGTACAAGTCAAAACTCCACGCTACCAGGTCGAGGAATTGGCTAACGGTATCCTCCGTATCATGCTCATTTAAATCCGACTGAGAGTATATGGCCTAGGTGAAGAGTAATGTAGCAAAAAACAGCAAGAAGTTTACGGTCATTGAAGATGAAATGCTGACGAAAGAAGCCACTGCAAATGTTACACGACAGGACTGGTCTTGAGTTGTCAGCCTTACCAGCAAGGTAGTTGAGGAGCCATTCGTGAAGGACTGTGACGAGTTCTGAGGAATATGTAAACTCTCTTGTTGCTATGTTAAAATCTGCTTCTTTTGAAAGAGCACAGCAGAGTTTAGAAATATTCGTGCCACTAACATTGCAATGCAGTTGAAATTGCGACAGAATCCTGAAATAGTGTGTAATTCAACTGAGTGCAAGTCAGGTCAGCAGTTTACAAAACAGACCATTTTCAGTATAAAATGAAACATGTAACATGATCACTTTAGTGTTACAAAACCCACAGTAGTTCTCGTTTTACCAGCTACTGATGGCCCTCAATAATTACATTATTTGATTGAAAACATCTCTGGTCTCTTTAATATCGCGATAGACATGTAAGTTTTGCATATTAATCATATGGAAAAACACTCTCGTCTTTGCGCGCTGTCATTTGCCTAAATCTTGTTTCGATATTTCAAAACATTTATAAGATACGAAAAATTTATGAATATTTCATTCTAGCTTTTTCACTGACGCACGATTTCGTGACAGAGTGCTTTACATACATTCCATTTTCTCGAGATTGGAAACAGACATCTGGTTCCTTCAAAGTTTCAAGAGTAATTTAATATATTACCTACATTTAATCCACAGCAACATCTAACCACACACACATCAAACACAAATTCGTGGTGACACCTTGTTTTCACTGCAAACTAAGAATTTCTTGCATTAGTATACCTATTATTGAAACATCGTGATGACTATGACCATTAACGGAATGATAGGTAAATCATCACGAAGCTGATGAGTTAAACTATAAAATGTGCGAGAATGAGAGTTTACATCCTAATAGTTTTTTTTTTTTAAAAAAAGTTTCAGAAAGATCGCAGATCGTCCGGCCTGCTGTTCAATCAGTCAAGCGACCGTGCCATATTCCGCGCCCAACGGGACTGGCGCTATGCTGTGGTCACCAACTGACGACACAGCACATGCTGGCAACGACGCATCCCTCCACTCGCTCCCTACTGAACCGTCAAAAGTAGCAACTTATTTTAAACGTTGAGCTGGCGCGTTTCTGGCGCCAGTTTCCATCGATCGCCATTTTGATCTTTGAGTCGACTTCGATGCTTGTTTGTCTTCTACTCACCTTTGGCGACGGGATTTAACGGCAGCGCGCGCGCTCTGCTGGGGAGGTGCGTCGGTATCGGCGGTGAGCGAGAGTCATGTGGAACGGTGTACGTAGGCAGGACGGAAGAGGACGAGTCAGACAACGAAGGAGCGTGGTCAGCGGCTACGGCGTGTTGAGTCGTGAGTGCATATCCACCGCCCATGGTGATTTGGTTTTTCTCGAAGTCGGAAGGACAAGCTCCTTTGAGTCTGTTATAAGCTACGCCGGCCGATTGAATTGGAGTCGTCGAGTAGCTTCGGTGGGTTGTGTGCCGCTTAGTTGAATATGCCAGTGTACTAAAAATCCTTTGGAATTGTTTTAGTTGTTTATCACGTACCTCGGTGTCGTGACTAACTGTCTTGATGGCAGTTGAGGAAGTGTAGCTACGCCCAATCAACCGACATGAAGCGTGGTTGAAGACGTAGCTAGAAGTGCAACGAGTAGTGAGTAAGTCCGGCTCTGGCGTTTCAAGACACGCCGAGAGACGTCCTCTATCCTACCTTGTGATTCATTTGGTAGTTTGGCGTGTAAATGTGCGCCGAGATTATTCTTGTCATCTTAACTTTAGGGCAAGATTTTTGACGAATTTATTAATCAAAGTTTAAGGGTTGGCACTGGCCAAGTAACTCACGGAGGCTAATTTGTTTCTATTCAGTTGTATTGATCACCTGTTCTCTAGATAAGATTGTGTAGTTTATGTCTCTGAATATCTTCTGCCGTTTATGTGTGTTGTGTTACAGATAACTGGTAGCGGTCGACGCGAGCATACTGGGAACAGAGCACCACCGGGGCCGAGAGATATTTAAGGCCCTGTCCTCGCCTTTACATCTAGGGTTATGTTGTCACTGTTGCGTGATTCCATCTTTCCGGCGGAGAATTAGAGCATCTGAAGTTCAATTGCAGTGCAAAGTCGAGTACGCTTCTATGTCATTTCATGTCTCGTGGATCTCTCGTATTGATTTGAATCCTTGGTCTGCTCGCGTCTACCGCTAATTCTCACGCAATATTGAAGCAACCTCATTTTAGGAGTATTGTCATATGGTCATGTTCTAGTTGTAACCATTTTAAGAATATTGTTGATTAATCAACTGAGTAAGTAAATTTTAAGATTGGTTTGGTCAAAATGACGCACCTCCTTAACTGTTTTAGTCATTTGAATATTGTTTGTTTAGGAAAGCTGGCTAGCCAAACCTTAAAATATCTGTGTTCTTAGCCTTAATCTGTTCCTCAGCTGATTGGAAGTAGTGAGAGTTCTGATGGAAAATGTATGGACATTTGTACTGTTTAAGTAAAGCTTTACCTGAGTATCATATTCAGATTTCAAGTTTTATGGGTCTTGTCCCGGTTAAAGAAATTTACTTGTTACTGGTCCAAGTAATCTGGCCTTGTAAGGCAGTCTCCTGTATTATTGCGATTGTGATTTTATAATGCTTTTGATTGTAATAAAATATATAGCAACTACAACATATTACTATTGTGATTTTGGTGTGTCACTACTATTACACATTTCAAACGTACTGTATGTACATTCATTCCGTCGGTAGGTCACAGAGAGAAATCGTTCTTTGTGGTAATATGGACGTACTCAGAAGGTGAATACGCCGGTGTGCACCTCCTTTACGGCGCAACAGAAGGCAATGCACGAGCAGCAAGACGACGTTACACAGAAATGTTTCCACACAGAAGAGTACTAAACTACCAGATTTTCACAGCCGTGGACAGGTGTTTAAGGGAATGTGGCAATGGTGGTGACTACAGACAGGCTGGCGACAACTGGATGGAGTGTTTGTTCAGAACATCCTGGAAATTGTAGATGAAGCTCCGACCGTAAGAACCCACCATATAAATGCCACTGTGGAGGTTTCTCAATCAACTGATGCCTGCTACGAGGACAGCAATTCCACCCATTTCGACTGCAAAAGGTACCGTAGCTGACACCTGTAGACTAACCTAGACGTCAGAATTTCTGTCAATACTTACTCGAGCCTCCTACAGCTAATCCACTGTTCGATCGTCGGGTAGTGTTCAGGGATGGAGCCTCTTTACTGGTGCGGGTATGGTGTACGTTCATGACATGCACGTGTGGGCTACGAGAATCCTCGTGTAACCACAGTACGAGGATATCAACTTCGTTTAGCAGTGAAAGCTTGGTGTGGTATAGCGGACAATCAGTTACTCGAACCACATGTTATTCCACAGTGCCTGACTGACAGAGTGTATAGACAGTTTTTGGAACATGAACTGTATGGTCTGTTCACGATGCTCCAACCGCTACACGAACCAGCTTATGGTTCAAGCACGACGGTGCTTCCTCACATTTCAGTCGGGACACAAGATGTTATCTCAGTGTTACTTATCCCGAAAAGTGAACAGGCCATGCAGGATCAGCTGCTTGGTCCACCAGTTCCGGATATTAAGCCCCTGGGTATCTACCTCTGGGACCATAACAGGGACCTTATGTATGGTGTTGCAACTGGGAATGAAGCACAACTACAGCAGCGAACTGAAAATGGCTGTGCAACTATGCAGAATAAGATGGACGGAGCCTGCAACATTCCGAGAACGGTAACACGTCGAGCTCGTCACTGTCTTAATCTACATGGATGTCGTTTTGAACATGTTATGGCATAAACCTGCAGTACGTAGTTGTGTTGAATTTCTGGTCCCTTCGTGTCGTTGCTTTCTGAGAAGAATTAATTTTGTATTGTTTGTGTTCCACTTTTTATCCCAATTCTAATGCGTAACTCTGAAATAAAACATTTAAAATTTTAATCTTATTTTGTCGCGTACATTAAATCCACGAAGCATGTACATTTATTCTTGAATCACCCTGTTGAATGATGTTTCACGAACGTGAGTAAATTCTGCTTCTTAAGAAACTGCTGATTCGCCTTTATGTCCACAACAAGGACACATTTAGAAAAGCATCACATGCATCCTCATGTCTATCTGTTAAGAAAGTAATTAATACACTGACAGTTCTTACATGTGGCACGTATCGATTGGAATGACAATTTCATATTTATTTTCAGATTTTTAGATACGTTAAAAACGTATCATAAGAAATGTCAAAAAAGAATGCACATGAGTAATGAATTGAGGAGTCTCTGCTCGGAGAAGAATTTATTAGAAGTTTCAGGAGAAATGTGTTGTCCTAGAGTTTTGTAAATTCTTCTTCTAAGGAACTGCAGAAGTTTCCTGTTCTCGGTGACTTGGGGTTGAACACTACAGTGTAATACCAAAGTTGACACTGTAATGAATTTATCACTGTGTAGGGGAGTAACCAAACTTCCCAACACACTAAGATTTTGTGCCACATCGCTATTTAAAATAGAGTGCTTAGCCGGCCGGAGTGGCCGAGCGGTTCTAGGCGCTACAGTTTAGAACCGCGTGACCGCTACGGTCGCAGGTTCGAATCCTTCCTCGGGCATGGATGTGTGTGATGTCTTAGGTTAGTTAGGTTTAAGTAGTTCTACGATCTAGGGGACTGATGATCACAGCAGTGAACTCGCATAGTGCTCAGAGACATTTGAACCATTTTTAGAGTGCTTGCCGTTGCAAAGTGATCGGGCACACAGTTTTAATGTGTTGGAAATCTACAACCCGTAGTCTGCCCGAAATTATCACATTCAATAGACGACGAACAGAAAAAAATATTGTACAAAAATATTTGTCGCTTTGGAGCGCAATTTTGAGTTCTACTGTTTTACGCAATTGACTATATGGAGGATGATCCAGTACTTCAAATATGAGTTTCTGGAGCGTTTCAGCAGCGTGGGCAGCCGTATGCGGACGGGCATAGCCGTGCAACAACACGACACCTTCTGACAGCTATCCTCGGCGTTTGCTTCGAATTGCAGCCTTTAGCCTCGCAGTAAGCATCTCACTGTAACGTACACTGTTGCACCCCTTTCCCCATAATGTTCCAGTACTGGACCTTGAGCGTCCCAACCGTAAGCATCAGTTTTCCTGCAGATAGTTGGGTCTTGAAGTTTTTCTTGCACAGCGAGTTTGGATGTTTCCATTCCACACACTACCGTTTACTCTCCGGCTCGTACTGATGATCCCTGTTTCGTCACCAGTAATTATCCAGTCTAAGAAGTTGTCCCTTTCGTTACCATAGGGATCCAAATGTTTTTTGCCGATGTCCAAGCGCGTTTATTTATTCAACTGTGTGAGTTTTAGGACCCATCTTGCACAAACTGTATGAAATCCAAGTCTCTTGTGTATGATTTCGTAAGCAGAACGGTGACTGATTTGCAGACGATATGTGACTTCGTCAACAGTTAATCGTCTGTCTAAAAGAATCATTTCGCATGAACGCTCAATGCTTTCTTCATTTGTGGCGGTAAACGGTCGTCCGGCTCCTTCATCGTGCATAACACTTGTGCGACCATTTCGGAATTTTCCAATCCATTCGTAGACACTCTGTTGTTGCAAAACACTGTTCCCGTTCTGTACTGAAAGTCTTCGTTGACTTTCGGCGCCTGATACGCCTTCCGACCACAAAAAAGGCTCACTGAACGTTGCTCTTCTTTGGTGCAAATACACAGCGGAGCAGCAATGATTAACAGCACTGCAGCGATGACGAAACTAACCTAGCAGCTTGAAAATTGCAAAAATATAAAAACAAATAAACAAAGCATGCGTCATCAACGTAAAACAACAGTGCTACCAAAATAAACAAAAATATAACATAATTTAGGATAATAGTTGACTTATCCTCGTATATACATAACTCTAGAAGTGGCAGAATGAATCTAAGAATTAGAATGCAAGATCTTCATTGAATTTCTAGGTCTTCAAGACACATAAGTCTCTTTCCACGTGCTATAATCACCATCCCATGTACCACAATGTATAGCTGTTTATGAAGTGACTTGTACACATCACTGTACGAAATAACGAAATATAGAATAATTATTTGCGTTAGTGTTTTCGAAGCAACTTGCTTCTGCCGCTTTACTCAACGTTCGTATGAAAAAACACTCCGCATTTTGGTAATACTTTGTTTGTAGTAGCTCGACCAGAATAGCTAATTCAGTTTGTTAGCTTTGAGAGTGTATTACCCTTGAAATACCTGCAGACTAATACAGAAGTGTGTAACATGGAACGTGTACTTTGTTCATAAGAAAACGCATCGCCGGCCGCTGCGGCCGAGCTGTTCTAGGTGCTTCAGTCCGGAACCGCGCTGCTGCTACGGTCGCAGGTTCGAATCCTGCCTTGGGCATGGGTGTGTGTGACGTCCTTAGGTTAGTTAGGTTTAAGTAGTTCTACGTTCTAGGGGACTGATGACCTCAGATTGTAAGTCCCATAGTGCTTAGAGCCATTTGAACCATTTTTGAAAACGTATCCATTGAGCCAATGCACTCGCTGTCCACAACACAGTTCAGCGTCCTTGTGTCTCTTATTCGCCGTCGTACTTCAGTTTTTCACAGCTCAGTGCTGCTCGAGATTCATTTACGGCAATGTAAAATGCCCATTAACACAGATGCAGCGTGGATGGACGTACCACCGCACAGTTGTCTGATGCGCACCTGGTGTGTGGGATGATAGGACTTCGAGACAAAGCTGCGGGATGACGATAAGGTGGGCTGCCCCTCAGTGACGGAAATATTCTCGATAAATCTGCGTCTGTACTAAACTGAATAACCAACCGCAGAACTACCGTACCAGCCCGTTTCTCGATATCTGTGCATCACATGTCTGTGATGTAGAATGCGGTTTTAGGCAGGCTTTCAAAAGCGAAGTCACTGGTGAACTTCAGACGGAATACGATCTTTTGTCGGACATAAATGAAGACATATTGGGACAGATTTTTATATGCGTTGCGTGGAGTTTGTGATTATCAAAAAATATCATTAGCAGTGGCATACTGTGCAACGTTTAAGGGATGAAATATAACGTTTTGTGGGATAGTCAACGCACGGGTAATTCTTTTAAGACTGCACTCGTGGAAAAAGTCTCTCTTTCGATTTAGATTTTACATAAGACAATCTTTTGACAAGGCACTGCCAAATATCCCGCTTTGAAATATTTATGTACTTAAGAGGATATCCACTCGTTTGTAGGTTATCCCGCTATATATACGCAGCTGACAGCGATCAGAAAGCGTCCTGAACACCACATTTCATTTCATCCCTCATTTATAAGACACAACTGACATGCTGTCACTGGAATAAATACTGTAGCGACGCCAAGTTAACTCTGGTGCGGTGTCGCAACCCACCGACAAGCACAAATGTTATATTGAGTGGGGAAAATGTATAAATGTATTCATTTTAAGACATTTTAGAAAGAAAACAGCATACCTAATTTAAAAACCGTAATGTCTACAGCCAAAAGAGAAAAAACAAAACAAAAATTTCAAAGCAGCTATCTATCTATCGCTTGAGCCTTATCCCGCCGGCCATCCTGATTTAGGTTTTCCGTGATTTCCCTAAATCGCTCCAGGCAAATGCCGGGATGGTTCCTCTGAAAGGGCACGGCCGAGTTCCTTCCCCATCCTTCCCTAATCCGATGAGACCGATGACCACGCTGTCTGGTCTCCTTCCCCAAACCAACCAACCAACCTTATCCCGCAGTTACGCAGGGTCAGCCATCGTTAATCGGATTTGGTATGTTAATCTTTAAGGGGTGGCCGGAAGCCCTTCCTGCCGCCACCCCGTGCCCACTGGGACGGAATCAGAGTACCCCAACTGTCTGTGTCGAGTGTAATCCATCGAATAGTGCGAAAGTGTTCAGATGTCTGCGAGCCGTGTAACTGAGGCGGAACGTGGGGACCAGCCTGGTATTCACTTAGCGGGATGTGGAAAACCGCCTAAAAACCACATCCAGGCTGGCTGGCACATCGGTCCTCGTCGTTAATCCACTGGGCGGATTCGACCCGGGGCCGGCGCGCCTACCCGAGTCCAGGAAGTATCGCGTTAGCGCTCTCGGCTATCCTGGCGGGTCAAAAATTTCAAAACAGTTAGTATAGACAAAATTATTTTTTACCGAATTATCAAACAGACACGAATTTTTAAGAACGTACATTACCCTACACAATTTCGGTTTCTTTCATTGAGCACTGTTTCCATCCGGAGTGTCTCGAAGAGTTTTTAAATAACATCGAATCGATGCAGCATTTAAAAAAGCATTCTTATCATATAGGCCTACTGTTCAATTTATTAACAATATGTGTCAGTACTAATTAGAACTTTCACCTACTTCATAGCAGTTACAATCAGTGCGAAGTTCACCGTGTAATTCGTCGTTAACGGCTCAACTACAATGAATTTTAACCGAAACAGCTAAGTCAGGTCGCTTTCAAAGTGAAGCATCGAAAGGGTTTCTATTTAGTACGCAGGCTGCCTCTTTTACTCCAACGTTCCGCTAAAAAGCCTTAATATGCCACTTCGCATGTCATTCCAGGGGTTCTCCTGTATTGTGAAAAAAGAGTATACAGTTGCAATTAAAAAGAAAAACATTTGGTTAAATATCTCGGGGAATACAGAACATAAACACTACTGTACCAGCTATTGGTGAGAGGGTTCTGTATTAGTCGAAGTCAACGCCTTAGATGACTTACCCTGTACAAATGGTCTGCTTGCAAATGTACTGTTTCAGATGCGTATCATAACAAAAACCTAAAGTCAGGTCGCTCACTAGTTCTGGTACAGGGTACCCAACATAATGGTGGCTTACGGAGTATGTGTGTAGATGAATAAAAACTGAATGTTCCAATGGATTGAGTGATGTGGAGTATTTCAACTAAAGGATGTTATTTGGACAGAAAAACAGATATAAATAGATTTTATTCGTGGAATAATAGTATAATCTACATACGGATCTTAAAATCTCGTTAAGTATTTCGATATGAACGAGTGCCACAACGGTGGCGAGTAATTTCTCTGATTTATAATTAATGGAAAATGTCGTTAAGGATAGATAATAAGTACTTGCTTTATTATATCTTATATCGTATACAAATGGTTATTAAACCTTTCTAGTCTGTTTGCACCGTCTTCCACACGTGAGTTGCCACCGGCCGGAGAGCACGGTGTTCAGTTCGTTCGGATCCAGTCTGTGCTGCGGAGCGTGGCCACTGTGTAG
Organism: Schistocerca serialis cubense; assembly: GCF_023864345.2. Classification (NCBI taxonomy): domain Eukaryota; kingdom Metazoa; phylum Arthropoda; class Insecta; order Orthoptera; family Acrididae; genus Schistocerca; species Schistocerca serialis. The sequence goes on from NC_064644.1 coordinate 72,500,109, forward strand.
TGTACTGCAGCAGGGGAAGCGAGCGGCTATTGCACAAGGTAGGGCGCGCCGGCTACCACCAGGGCGGCGCGAGGGCGGCGCGGGTCGACGTCGGGGTGGGGGTGGGGTTGGGGGGTCACGAGCAGGCCGCCAGCCGCGCCGCCGCCCCCGCAGGCCCGGCGGCGCCGTGGGCAGCGTCCGCGTGCTGCCGGAGGCGTTCGCCGGACGTGAAGAGCTTGCCGCAGGTGCCGCAGCGCGCCAGCTCCACAGCGTGCCGGCACTCGTAGTGGTCCTTGAGCGCCGACGCGTCCGCCAGGGGCTGCCCGCAGAAGGCGCACGGGAAGCGGCCGTCGCAGTCCGCCGCCGGCGGGTCGTCCTCCAGGCTCCAGCCGCCGGCCGACGGAGACGCAGACATCGACGCGGCCGCCGCGCCGCCGTCGCCGGCGTCTCCGTTGACGCCGGCGGCCGCAGCCAGCAGGTGTCCGGAGAAGCCCGGGAAGCCTAGTGGCGGCAACATCAGCGGTGGCTGCTGCTGCTGCTGCTGCGGGGGTGGCCCGAGGCGGTCGCCGTTGAGCAGCATATGCTCGACCAGCTGCTGCGGGGGCGGGCCGCCCCCGTGGCCCAGCGGTGGCAGTCCCTTGAACGCCGCCTCCAGGTTGAGCGGCAGCGCGTGCGACTCGGCGTACAGGCGCGCCAGGAACTCGCCGTGCAGCGACGGGTTGGCCACCAGCGACGCCGCGAGCGGGGAGGACTTGTCCATGAAGAAGGACGCCGCTGCCGCAGCCGCGGCCGCAGATGCCGATGGCGACGATCCGCCGGGGCTGTCCGCCGACGTCGACAGCAGCTTGCGGTGCAGGTTGAGGTTGGCACTGTGCCTGTCTCTGCTGCGCTTCGACGGGAACGCGGCGTTGCACCCTTCCACAGTGCACTTGTGCATTAGCTTCAGGTGCACGTTCTGGAAGTGCGTCTTCACCCCGAAGTGGTTCTGGAAGATCTTCCCACAGGCGGTACAGCGGCGGGGGTTGTCTTTGTCGATGGGGACGTCCATGGGGCCTATGAAGCTGCCAGTCTCCGGGTAGAAGTAGTGAGCGTCCTCTCCCGGCGAATCGTTGGAGGAAGAGCCTTGAGATCTCGCTGGGCTCGAAGGACACCCGGAGAAGTTGAGCTCCGGCCCACAAAACGGGCCTTGCGAAAGGCATTCGAGACGCTGCAGTGCAGTAGACGACGACATCGACCCTTCACCGCTGTGGCAGTCCTCTTCCTCTTGTTCTTCCCTTTCTTCTCCCCGCTCCGCCTTTATACACCCAACTGGCCCACCCTTATCATCATCTTTCCTAGTAGCCTGTTCCTCCCCAGCGTTTCTTTCACAGTCCTGGAGAGTGCTTCGCTCTTTCTCGGCATGACAGTGAAGTTCACGGTTACCAGTTTCTTCTGCATTCCCTCCTTCCACCTCCCCATTACCGCAGACTTCACCAGAGTCTACCGCACTGCTTTGCTTCGTGCAGTCTACAGGACCATTCTCCGAACTTCTGTCATCAGGTAACTTCTCAACAACTCCGTCACTTTCAGTATGGGCAGTAGCTTCTGGAGAAGGATCTGCTCCGTCTGTACGATGCGTTGCCCCCGACGCCCTTGCTGGTTCCTCGTCGTCAGCGCCGTTATCATTCGCAGGTGGCGCTGACGCGAATGGCGAGTCTGCAGACGAGTCCTCGTCGCAGGACACGTGGTTGCTGTCCGTTTGTGCGGGCAGTGCGAATCGCGTCGGGTTGCGGTTCTTCCGCGTCCTCGGGTTCTTTGACGCGCCGGCCGCGCCCTCGCCGGCGTCCTTCGCGTTGTGAGCCTCGACGGCGCTCAGCGAGTCATCGTTGCTCGCCTCACCCTGGTTGCTGGCAGAAGGCTCGTCCTCGGCGTCCGCTTCCACGTCGCCACCGAGCCTGGGACGCTTGGCCTCCGTCGCCTGCAGCTGCTCGTCTCCGCTGAGGCCGTCCGCCTCTGGCTGGGAGTCCTCGTGACCCTGGGTCAAGTTCTGCGGCTCTACGTCCGTACTTTCCCTCTCGTCCGTGTCGTCGTCGTCGTCTGGTCCTCCGTCGACGACGATTCCGTCGTCCTCATCGTCGTAGCCGTCGTCTGAGAGGTCGTCTGGCAACGGCAAGTGGTCGCTGAGTCGCAAACCTGTGTCTTCAGGAGGCGATCCCAGCGTACTGCTGCCGAAGTCGTGGCGTCTGCTTTCTTCGAACCTGTGGCGAAATTGTGAGAAACATTGGGTGACAGAGCACTTATTCCGTATACATAAATATTCTTCGTAACTTATTTTGCTCCAATATATGTCCACAACTCCTATTAGCAACAATAATAATGTTTTCCTCACTCTAGTGTACATTTTCTTTAATTGTTGTTGTTGTCGTGGTCTTCAATCCAGAGACTTATTTCATGCAGCTCTTCATGCTACTCTATCCTGTGCAGGCTTCTTCATTTCTGAGTAACTACTGCAACCTACATCCTTCTGAATCTGTTTAGTGTACTCATCCCTTGGTCTCTCTCTACGATTTTTACCCTCCATGCTTCCCTCCAATACTAAACTGGTGATCCCTTGATGCTTCAGAACGTGTCCGACCAACAGATCCCTGCTTACAGTCAAGTTGTGTGATAAATTCCTCTTCCCCCCAATTTTGTTTTGCACCTCCTCATTAGTTACGTGATCGACCCACCTAATCTTCAGCATTCTTCTGTAGCACAACATTTCGAAAGGTTCTATTGTCTAAACTATTTTTCATCCACGTTTCACTTCCATACATGGCTACACTCCATACAAAAACTTTCAGAAACGACTTCCTGACACTTAAATCTATACTCGATGTTAACAAATTTCTCTTCTTCAGAAACGCTTTGCTTGCCATTGCCAGTCTACATTTTATATCCTCTCTACTTCGACCATCATCAGTTATTTTACTCCCCATATACCAAAACTTATTAACTACTTTAAGCGTCTCATTTCCTAATCTAATAATCTCAGCATAACCCGATTTAATTCGACTACATTCCACTATCCTCGTTTTGCTTTGTTGATGTTCCTCTTGCATCCTCCTTTCAAGACACTGTTTATTCCGTTCAGCTGCTCTTCCAGGTCCTTTGCTGACTCTGACAGAATCACAATATCGGCAAACCTCAAAGTTTTTATTTCTTCTCTGTGGATTTTAATTCCTACACCAAATTTTCCTTTTTTCCTTTACTGCTTGGTCAATATACAGATTGAATAACATCGGGGATAGGCTACAATCCTGTCTCATTCCCTTCCCTTACCACTGCTTCCCTTTCATGCCCCTCGACTCTTATAACTGCCATCTGGTTTCTGTACAAATTGTAAATAGCCTTTCGCTCCCCGCATTTTACCCCTGCCATCTTCAGTATTGGAAAGAGAGTATTCCAGTCGAAATTGTCAAAAGCTTTCTCTAAGTCTACAAATGCAAGAAACGTAGGTTTGGCTTCCCTTAATCTACCTTCTAAGGTAGGTCCGTATAGCGTCGCGTGTTCCAAAGTTTCTACGGAATCCAAACTGATCTTCCCTGAGGTCTGATTCCACCAGTTTTTCCATTCGTTCGTAAGGAATTCTCGTTAGTATTTCGGAGTCGTGACTTAATAAACTGAAGTTCGCCAGTTTTTACACCTGTCAATACCTAATTTCTTTGGGGTTGAAATTATTATATTCGTCTTGAAGTCTGAGGGTATTTTGCCTGACTCATATATCTTTCTCACCAGATGGAAGAGTTTTGTCATGGCGGGCTCTCCTATGGCTATCAATATTTCTAAAGAAATGTTGTCTACTCCCGGGGCCTTGTTTCGACTTAGGTCTTTCAGTTCTGTGTCAAATTCTTCACGCAGTATCATATCTCCCATTTCATGTATGTCTGCGTCCTCTACCATTTCCATAATATTCCCCTAAAGTACATTGCCGTTGTTCAGACCCTCTATGTACGCCTTCCACCTTTCTGCTTTCTCTTGTTCCCTTAGAACTTTTTCCATTTAAGCTGTTGATATTCATACAAATGGTTCTCTTTTCTCCAAAGACCGCTTTAATTTTCCTGTAAGTGGCATCTATCATACTTCTAGTGATATATGCTTCTACATCCTTACATTTTCCCCGTAGCCATCCATGCTTAGCCATTTTGCACTTCATGTCTATCTCCTATTAAATTCAATTTATCTTCTGTTACCCAAGGATTTCTACTGCCCCTCGTCTTTTTACCTACTTGATCCTCTGCTGCCTTCACTATTCCATCTCTCAAAGCTACCCACGCTTCTTCTACCGTATTTCTTTCCCCCGTTCTTGTCAATCGCTCCCTAATGCTCTGAAACTCTCTACAACCTCTGGTTCTTCCAGTTTATCCAGGTCCCATCTCCTTAAGTTTCCACCTTTTTGCAGTTTCTTCAGTTCATAACCAATAAATTACGGTCCGACTCCACATCTGCCCCTGGAAATATTTTACAAGTTAAAACCTGTATCCTAAATGTCTGTCTTACCATTATATAATCTATCCGAAACCTTCCAGTGTCTCCTGGCCTCTTCCACGTATACAACCTTCTTTCATGTTTCTTAAACCAAGTGTTAGCTATGATTAAGTTATGCTCTGTGCAAAATTCTACCAAGCGGCTTCCGCTTTCATTCCTTACCCCCATTGCATATTCACCTGCTACTTTTCCTTCTCTTGCTTTTCCTATTATTGAATTCCAGTCCCCCATGACTTAAAATTTTCGTCTGCCTCCACTTTATGAGTAATTTCTTTTGTCGCATCATACATTTCTTCAGTCGCTTCATCATCTGAGGAGTTAGTTGGCATATAAACTTGTACTATTGTGGTAGGCTTAGGCGTGGGCTTCGTGTCAGTGTTGGCTACAATAATGCGTTCACTATGCTGTTCGTAGTAGGTTACCCGTGTTCCTACTTTGTTATTCATTATTAAACCTACTCCTGCATTATTCCTATTTGATTTTGTATTTATAACCCAGTATTCACCTGACCAGAAGTTTTGTTCTTCCTGCCACAGAACTTCACTAATTCCCACCGTATCTAACATTAACCTATTCATTTCCCTTTTTAAATTTTCTAACCTACCTGCCTCATTAAGGGATCTGACATTCCACGCTCCGATCCGTAGAACGCCTTTTTTCCTTCTCCTAATAACGACGTTCTCCTGAGTAAACCACGCCCGGAGATCCGAATGGGGGCTACTTTACTTACGCCATCATCATCTAACCATTCAGAAAAGATGCAGGCCCTGGGGAAAAATTACGTCTGTAGTTTCCCCTTGCTTTCAGCCGTTCACAGTATCAGCACAGCAAGGCCGTTTTGGTTAGTGTTACAACCCCAGGTCAGTCAATCGTCCAGACTGTTGCCCCTGCAGCTACTGAAAAGGCTGTTGCACCTCTTCAGGAACCACACGTTTGTCTGGCCTCTCAACAGATACGCCTCCGTCGTGGTTGGAACTACGTTACAGCTATCTGTCTCACTGAGCCACGCAAGCCTCCCCACCAACGCCAAGGTCCATGGTTCATGAGGGGCGGGAGAGGGGGGTGTTAATTAATTAATCTGTTTAAAATAGCTTTCGTTTAGCCTGCTGTGAACCATACAATTATCATCCAGATATGTGAATCCGAGAGCTGGACACGTGTGGAAACAATCGGTATGTAAGGTTGTAAGCGCTGTTCGTTGTGTTTCGACATTGTTTTGTTAAGGTATTCTACAGCGCTGCCTATACCCGTACAGTCACTTCCCGAAATGAAATGCGTAGTGCAGTTCTATGTATGTCCACACAGAACACACCACCATTTTACACTCCTGGAAATGGAAAAAAGAACACATTGACACCGGTGTGTCAGACCCACCATACTTGCTCCGGACACTGCGAGAGGGCTGTACAAGCAATGATCACACACCAGGAACCGCGGTGTTGGCCGTCGAATGGCGCTAGCTGCGCAGCATTTGTGCACCGCCGCCGTCAGTGTCAGCCAGTTTGCCGTGGCATACGGAGCTCCATCGCAGTCTTTAACACTGGTAGCATGCCGCGACAGCGTGGACGTGAACCGTATGTGCAGTTGACGGACTTTGAGCGAGGGCGTATAGTGGGCATGCGGGAGGCCGGGTGGACGTACCGCCGAATTGCTCAACACGTGGGGCGTGAGGTCTCCACAGTACATCGATGTTGTCGCCAGTGGTCGGCGGAAGGTGAACGTGCCCGTCGACCTGGGACCGGACCGCAGCGACGCACGGATGCACGCCAAGACCGTAGGATCCTACGCAGTGCCGTAGGGGACCGCACCGCCACTTCCCAGCAAATTAGGGACACTGTTGCTCCTGGGGTATCGGCGAGGACCATTCGCAACCGTCTCCATGAAGCTGGGCTACGGTCCCGCACACCGTTAGGCCGTCGTCCGCTCACGCCCCAACATCGTGCAGCCCGCCTCCAGTGGTGTCGCGACAGGCGCGAATGGAGGGACGAATGGAGACGTGTCGTCTTCAGCGATGAGAGTCGCTTCTGCCTTGGTGCCAATGATGGTCGTATGCGTGTTTGGCGCCGTGCAGGTGAGCGCCACAATCAGGACTGCATACTACCGAGGCACACAGGGCCAACACCCGGCATCATGGTGTGGGGAGCGATCTCCTACACTGGCCGTACACCACTGGTGATCGTCGAGGGGACACTGAATAGTGCACGGTACATCCAAACCGTCATCGAACCCATCGTTCTACCATTCCTAGACCGGCAAGGGAACTTGCTGTTCCAACAGGACAATGCACGTCCGCATGTATCCCGTGCCACCCAACGTGCTCTAGAAGGTGTAAGTCAACTACCCTGGCCAGCAAGATCTCCGGATCTGTCCCCCATTGAGCATGTTAGGGACTGGATGAAGCGTCGTCTCACGCGGTCTGCACGTCCAGCACGAACGCTGGTCCAACTGAGGCGCCAGGTGGAAATGGCATGGCAAGCCGTTCCACAGGACTACATCCAGCATCTCTACGATCGTCTCCATGGGAGAATAGCAGCCTGCATTGCTGCGAAAGGTGGATATACACTGTACTAGTGCCGACATTGTGCATGCTCTGTTGCCTGTGTCTATGTGCCTGTGGTTCTGTCAGTGTGATCATGTGATGTATCTGACCCCAGGAATGTGTCAATAAAGTTTCCCCTTCCTCGGACAATGAATTCACGGTGTTCTTATTTCAATTTCCAGGAGTGTATATCGGTCAAACACACTTCGATAGTAGGTAGGTTGCAATCTGTCGTTGTTGGACGATCGAGTTCAGTATATTTCGCGACCAAGTACCACAGTAAATTCTATAAATAATTGCGTCATATTATCAGTTAACATATTTATAAACTAGGGGCACAGTGTCACTTTAATTCCCCAGTGATGCGGACACCAATATTTCGCTAGCGGTTTGTGATAGTATGTTTATAAACATTGCAGGCGACGTAAATATTCACTTATTACTGGATACATACTTCCATGGAACTACTTCCTCCGAATCTTCACAACATTCAAGCGCAATGCCACAAAAGTTACAACACAAAAGGCATTTCGACACTTTACCTGACGCTATTCTACATTCCCTTCCACCACAGTCTCGATACGTAAGCGGGTTCCAACGCCCACTACCATAGTCCCGCCCGTGCTGGCGACAGAACCCAGCTCCGGCATCAACGCCTCAGTTCACACTGCTGGTGCCGACGCGCTGTTTAAATGTTCAGACACTCAGTAAGGCGGGATTACTGTACATTCATAACGCATCAGTTCTTCATGTTGATGATACATGTAACAAATTATCGGAGAGGAAGTACGAAGATGGCTGTACAGTGGCCCGTGAATGAGGAGGATATCGGAGGGGAAAGTGACCCTGAGAAAACCAGCTGCAGTGTAATTGATGGGCAAGGAATAGATACACTACTGGCCAGTAAAATTGCTCCACCACAAAGATGACGTGCTATAGACGCCAAATTTAACCGACAGGAAGGAGATGCTGTTATTTGCAAATGATTAGCTTTTCATAGCATTCACACAAGGTTGGCGCCGGTGGTGACACTTACAACGTGCTGACATGAGGAAAGTTTCCAACCGATTTCTCATACACAAACACCAGTTGACCGGCGCTGCCTGATGAAACGTTCTTGTGATGCCTCTTGTAAGGAGAAGAAATGCGTACCATCACGACGTTACAAACGGATTGTAGTCTATCGCGATTGCGGTTTATCGTATCGCGACATTGATGCTCGCATTGGTCGAGATCCAATGACTGTTAACAGAATATGGAATCGGTGGGTTCAGGAGGGTAATACGGAACGCCGTGCTACATCTCAACGGCCTCGTATCACTAGCAGTCGAGATGACAGGCATCTTATCCGCATGGCTGTAACGGATCGTGCAGCCACGTCTCGATCCCTGAGTCATCTGATGGGGACGCTTGAAAGACAACAACCATCTGCACGAACAATTCGACGACGTTTGCAGCAGCATGGACTATCAGCTTGGAGACCATGGCTGCGGTTAGCCTTGACGCTGCATCATAGACAGGAGCGCCTGCGATGGTGTACTCAACGACGAACCTGGGTGCACGAATGGCAAGACGTCATTTTTTCGGATGAATCCAGGTTCTGCTTACAGCATCATGATGGTCACATCCGTGTTTGGCGACATCGCGGTGAGGCACATTGGAAGCGTGTATTCGTCATCGCCATACTGGCGTTTCACCTGGCGTGATAGTATGGGGTGCCATTGGTTACACGTCTCGGTCACCCCTTGTTCGCACTGACGGCACTTTGAACAGTGGACGTTACATTTCAGATGTGTTACGACCGTGGCTCTACCCTTCATTCGATCCCTGCGAAACCCTACATTTCAGCAGGCTAATGCACGACCGCATGTTGCAGGTTCTGTACGGGCCTTTCTGGATACAGAAAATGTTCGACTGCTGCCCTGGCCAGTAAATTCTCCAGATCTCTCAGCAATGAAAACGTCTGGTCAATGGTGGCCGAGAAATTGGCTCGCCACAATACGCCAGTCACTACTCTTGGTGAACTGTGGTATCGTGTTGAAGCTGCATGGGCAGCTGTACCCGTACACGCCATCCAAGCTCTGTTTGACTCAATGCCCAGGCGTATCACGGCCAGAGGTGGTCGCTCTGGGTACTGATTTCTCAGGATCTATGCACAAGTACCCGTGGTCTAGGGGCAGCGTCTTCGATTCATAATCAAAAAGTCTTCGGTCCCGGGTTCGATCCCCGCCACTGCCTAAATTTTCATAAATAATCAGCATTGGCGGCCGAAGACATCCGCCATAAGAAGTCAGCCTCATTCTGCCAACGGCCTTGTCAAAGAGGGCGGAGGACCGGATAGAGGTTCAGGGCACTCTCCTGTCCTAGGGGTGGGATATTGTCCCTAAAGGCGGAAGAATCAGCAATGATCAACGGCATGAGGATGCAGAAGGCAATGGAAACCACTGCATTAAAGACACGTAACGTGTATCCACAGGACATGTGGCCTGTAATTGAAGAAGTATCTCCATTGGCAAAGGATTCCGTAATAGTCCCCCATTCGGATCTCCGGGAGGGGACTGCCAAGGGGGAGGTTACCATGAGAAAAAGTTTGAATAATCAACGAAAGAATAACGTTCTACGAGTTGGGGCGTGGAATGTCAGAAGCTTGAACGTGGTAGGAAAACTAGAAAATCTGGAAAGGGAAATGCAAAGGCTCAATCTAGATATAGTAGGGGTCAGTGAAGTGAAGTGGAAGGAAGGCAAGGATTTCTTGTCGGATGAGTATCGGGTAATATCAACAGCAGCAGAAAATGGTATACCAGGTGTAGGATTCGCTATGAATAGGAAGGTAGGGCAGAGGGTGTGTTACTGTGAACAGTTCAGTGACCAGGTTGTTCTAATCAGAATCGACAGCAGACCAACACCGACAACGATAGTTCAGGTATACATGCCGACGTCGCAAACTGAATATTAACAGATAGAGAAAGTGTATGAGGATGTTGAAAGGGTAATGCAGTATGTAAAGGGGGACGAAAATCTAGTAGTCATGGGCGACTGGAATGCAGCTGTAGGGAAAGGAGTAGAAGAAAAGGTTACAGGAGAATATGGGTTTGGGACAAGGAAAGAAAGAGGAGAAAGACTAATTGAGTTCTGTAACAAGTTTCAGCTAGTAATAGCTAATACCCTGTTCAAGAATCACAAGAGGAGGAGGTATACTTGGAAAAGGCCGGGAGATACGGGAAGATTTCAATTAGATTACATCATGGTCAGACAGAGATTCCGAAATCAGGTACTGGACTGTAAGGTGTACCCAGGAGCAGATATAGACCCAGATCACAATATAGTAGTGATGAAGAGTAGGCTGAAGTTCAAGACATTAGTCAGGAAGAATCAATACGCAAAGAAGTGGGATACGGAAGTACTAAGGAATGACGAGATACGTTTGAAGTTCTCTAACGCTATAGATACAGCAATAAGGAATAGCGCAGTATGCAGTACAGTTGAAGAGGAATGGACATATCTAAAAAGGGCCATCACAGAAGTTGGGAAGGAAAACATAGGTACAAAGAAGGTAGCTGCGAAGAAATCATGGGTAACAGAAGAAATACTTCAGTAGATTGATGAAAGGAGGAAGTACAAACATGTTCCGGGAAAATCAGGAATACAGAAATACAAGTCGCTGAGGAATGAAATAAATAGGAAGCTAAGACGAAATGGCTGCAGGAAAAATGTGAAGACATCGAAAAAGATATGATTGTCGGAAGGACAGACTCAGCATACTGGAAAGTCAAAACAACCTTTGGTGACATTAAAAGCAACGGTGGTAACATTAAGAGTGCAACGGGAATTCCACTGTTAAATGCAGAGGAGAGAGCATATAGGTGGAAAGAATACATTGAAAGCCTCTATGAGGGTGAAGATTTGCCTGATGTGATAGACGAAGAAACAGGAGTCGATTTAGAAGAGATAGGGGATCCACTATTAGAATCGGAATTTAAAAGAGCTTTGGAGGACTTACGGTCAAATAAGGCAGAAGGGACAGATAACATTCCATCAGAATTTCTAAAATCATTGGGGGGAGTGGCAACAAAACGACTATTCACGTTGGTGTGTAGAATATATGAGTCTGGCGACATACCATCTGACTTTCGGAAAAGCATCATCCACACAATTCCGAAGGCGGCAAGAGCTGACAAGTGCGAGAATTATCGCACAATCAGCTTAACAGCTCATGCCTCGAAGCTGCTTACAAGAATAATATACAGAAGAATGGAAAAGAAAATTGAGAATGCGCTAGGTGACGATCAGTTTGGCTTTAGGAAAAGTAAAGGGACGAGAGAGGCAATTCTGACGTTACGGCTAATAATGGAAGCAAGGCTAAAGAAAAATCAAGACACTTTCATAGGATTTGTCGACCTGGAAAAAGCGTTCGACAATATAAAATGGTGCAAGCTGTTCGAGATTCTGAAAAAAGTAGGGGTAAGCTATAGGGAGAGACGGGTCATAGACAATATGTACAACAACCAAGAGGGAATAATAAAAGTGGACGATCAAGAACGAAGTGCTCGTATTAAGAAGGGTGTAAGACAAGGCTGTAGCCTTTCGCCCCTACTCTTCAATCTGTACATCGAGGAAGCAATGAGGGAAGTAAAAGAAAAGTTCATGAGTGGAATTAAAATACAAGTTGAAAGGATATCAATGATACGATTCGCTGATGACATTGCTATCCTGAGTGAAAGTGAAGAAGAATTAAATGATCTGCTGAACGGAATGAACAGTCTAATGAGTTCACAGTATGGTTTGAGAGTAAATCGGAGAAAGACGAAGGTAATAAGAAGTAGTAGAAATGAGAACAGCGAGAAACTTAACATCAGGATTGATGGTCGAAGTCAATGAAGTTAAGGAATTCTGCTACCTAGGCAGTAAAATAACCAATGCCGGACGGAGCAAGGAGGACATTAAAAGCAGACTCGCTATGGCAAAAAAGGCATTTCTGGCCAAGAGAAGTCTACTAATATCAAATACCGGCCTTAATTTGAGGAAGAAATTTCTGAGGATGTACGTCTGGAGTACAGCATTGTATGGTAGTGAAACATGGACTGTGGGAAAACCGGAACAGAAGAGAATCGAAGCAATTGAGATGTGGTGCTATAGACGAATGTTGAAAATTGGGTGGACTGATAAGGTAAGGAATGAGGAGGTTCTATGCAGAATCGGAGAGGAAAGGAATACGTGGAAAACACTGATAAGGAGAAGGGACAGGATGATAGGACATCTGCTAAGATATGAGGGAATGACTTCCATGGTACTAGAGGAAGCTGTAGAGGGCAAAAACTGTAGAGGAAGACAGAGATTGGAATACGTCAAGCAAATAATTGAGGACGTAGGTTGCAAGTGCTACTCCTCTGACATGAAGAGGTTAGCTCAGGAAAGTAATTCGTGGCGGCCGCATCAAAAATGCACCCATATTGCGTGAAAATGTAATCACAAGTCAGTTCTAGTATAATATATTTGTCCAATGAATACCCGTTTGTCATCAGCATTTATTCTTGGTGTAGCAATTTTAATGGCCAGTAGTGTATATTATCTGATCAAAAATATCCAGGATCCCAACGTAATGTGAGTTTGACCACCAGATGTCACGAGAGGCTGCCCGCCAGCGCAATAGAAGGCGGGGCATGTAACGTTGTCAGCAGAGAAGCACTAACAGCTGAATGGTTCTATCAGGAGATCTCGTCACTTGGAACATGAACTAGGCATTGTACGTCACCTGAGTAACAGATCCATCAAGGACATTTTAACCGTTCTCGAGCTACTGAGGACGACTGCTGGTAATTGGGAAATAGAAACCCGAAGGGACAACCGCGGCTAAACCGAGACCAGGCCAGTACAAACGGACAGCGATCAAAGAGCGCTGCGAAAAAGGGTTTCTAAAAAATCGCATGAAATGAGCGGAAGTAATTACTCGTGAGTTCCGAAGTGCTACCAGCAGCAGTCCAGCAGTTCAGTTCGAGCAGCTCCTCACAAGCCATTTATTTTTGTAATAAAAACTAAGCGAATTTTGAGGTGGCGTTAAAGAGCAACGTCACTGCACAGTGCATGACTGGAAACGGGTGATTTATAGTGACAAATCACGTGATACCTGACATGGAAGGGTTTGTGTTTGAAGAAGCCTGGAGAATTTTACCTGCCATCATGTTGTAATGGTTCTTTATTTACGTGACCATCACGGCACTCCAACCCCAGTTCCCGATACCAGCACTATCGTACTAGTTTTCTGCGAAGTAACAGACATATTTTTGTGACAATATTCACATTTGGTTTTATTAATGTATAGGTACTCCGATGTATCGATATATTACAGTGATATGGTTCTTGTGTGTATTCATTTCTGTGGGACTGTCATAATCTTTGACTTACTTGTAACCGTTTTTGGCGCGAATGCGCACAGAGCAGTCTTTGTTTCACTTTTCACAAGTTAAGTTGTTATTTCGCTTTGTAAAAGAACAGTCAAGTCTTGTGTTTGGTTAAAATGGAAATTAAATATATGAACATTGATACAAAACTGTTTTCTTGATGATTTGACAATTAACAAGAAGTACATGTGAATTGACAAGAAGTTTAATAAAAATGTGGATCGTGAACACCAAATCAAAAATTATCTCTACCATACCATCGTTTTGATTTGCCTTTGTTTGATCGTTAAAAATTTCGACGAAATCTACGCGTGAATCCATTCAAGAGAAGTGCCAAAATTAATGACTTTTTTACAATGACTTCATTATTTCCATTCTGACGATACCATCCACAGTCAATAACTTTTTTGTTGCACAATAAAGCGACCATATGCTGCGTGAGCAACATTATTAATCTGATTTCTAACCTACTTTGCAAGTGGTGGTATTGTTAGAATGTGCAGTCCCAACAGTGAAGTGCGGAGGGAACGGTATGGGTATCTTCTTGGTGATTAGGCTGTCTTCCACTTTTCGCGCTTAAGAAAACATGTACCATACGGAGGAGGATGTGAATACGTTTCAGAATAGTGTGTACTGCGTACAGTAAAGGAATAATTCAGAGACGATGCTCGTATCAGCATGATAATGTTGTTGTAGTAGTTGTGGTCTTCAGTCCTGAGACTGGTTTGATGCAGCTCTCCATGCTACTCTATCCTGTGCAAGCTTCTTCATCTCCCAGTACCTACTGCAACTTACATCCTTCTGAATCTGCTTAGTGTATTCATCTCTTGGTCTCCCTCTACGATTTTTACCCTCTACGCTGCCCTCCAATACTAAATTGGTGATCCCTTGATGCACTCTGTCATAAAGCAGCATCTGTGAGGCATTGGTTTGTGGACAATGACATTACTGATATGGATTGCCCTGTCCAGTCTCCCACCGTAAACACAACAGAACAACCTTGGAATAACTTAAAACGTCCACTTAACTCCACACCCCAACGTCCAACGGAAGTACCTTATCTGGTTTCGACTCTTGAGGAAGAATGGGCTGCCATTCCTCCGGAAACATTCAGTCACTTCACTGAAAGTGTTCCCAGCAGAGGTGAAATCGTCATATCGGCATGGTGTGTCCTCTAATAGACGCCCGGACAATTTTGATCAGATAGTGTACTTTCCTTGCGTTCAGTATGCTCTAGCCATATGTGGTGGTGAGCTACGAGCGACCGACCAGTTGAATGTGACTTGGTGTTACGTTTTGAGGTACGCACCTGTGCATGGTGAGGTCGAGGCTGTGCTTGGGCAGGTGCGCGGCGGGCCCGAGCATCGGGAACGGGGAGAAGACAGGCCCCAGCGGCAGCGCGCCGGGCGGCGCGTGCGGGGGCGGCGGGGGCGGCGGATGCACGAGCAGGCCGTGGCCGTGCGCGTGAGCGTGCGCCGAGCGGCCGTCGTGCGGCGAGATCTTGCGGCGCAGGTGCGGCGAGTGCAGCTTGGGGTTGGGGTTGGCGCTGTGCCGGTTGCGAGACCTCCGCGAGCTGAACATCATGTTGCAGCCGTCCACCTGCGGGCGACACGTACAGTGGTTAGCCTCTAGAGTACGACCCAGTGGATGAAGCCGTAGCTGCCGCAGTTACCGGCTTTTATGAATGGGTCTCCGTTACTTTTGGGAATATCAAATGGATGTCGAGAACCTCAAGCTCTCATACAGAATACTGAACACCAATTTAGTTACCTACACTTGTAGTTACCAGCTGTGTGGAGCAGTGTGTAATATTTACCTCTTTAGCTATCAGTCTTTCTACTGGTCTCCCAGGTGGATAACATACTGGACACATGTTGGAGAGAAATGGCACTTTATGTACCTCCCTCTGCTCCTCCACTCTTTCGCTCGCCTGCTTTTCATTTTCCTTCGCCCTATTGCTCTCTCTCTCTCTCCCTCTCTCTCTCTCTCTCTCTCTCTCTCTGTTTGTGTGTGTGTGTGTGTGTGTGTGTGTGTGTGTGTGTGAGAGAGAGAGAGAGAGAGAGAGAGAGAGAGAGAGAGAGATAGGTGGGGCAGAGGGAGGGGGAGGAGATTGTCTGGATACGTGTGCATATGTGTTTCTTTCCCTCTCTGAATGATTTCTCATTTTTGAAAAGGAGTACTGTCAGTCAGGTTAGTGCTGAGCTGGTTACTGTACATTGACGCGAAGCTTGACGGTATGGCACTTTGGTTAAGTTAGACCTGAGTTGTGGCAATGTGGACAAATGAGGTGGTAAAATGCCACAAGACGTAACCTCCAAGTATTCTGGAAGCTTCCAAGAACGGAAGTCTCGGTGCCTCAAGACAGTCACTTCCCTCCACTAGTGGAGAAACTGCGGTTAATCATAGATAAGCGACATACGTCATTCACGAGCTTCGCGATTTGCGAAATGTATCTGCCAATGACTGTTACGCTCCCATGTATCTCAGCACAAACTGTGCCGAACTGTTGCAGCCTCAATTCGTTACTGAGTGGTCAGTGTCTGGCTGTCACGCGAAAAGTTTTATTCCTTCTACTCTCAGGCATATTTCTTTGGTGAGAGTAGTGGAATAGGATGCAATTTGCCTCGCGAAATCTATTGAGTAGCAGTTACACAGTTCAGAAAGTTGACAACTGCCGGCAGAGAGATGCGTTGATCACATGCTCATCCATACCGTGGCCGATGACGCCACTGGCAGGGGACGACAAGGGGGCGTGTCAGCAGTGTGCGTTCCTCGAGGCCGGATCACGCAGTTATACAGTTTGTCTTCCTGACGACTTGTCTCGATCATTTATCGCTTTTGATGCGTTTTGTGTGCATCGCTATGACCTCGAGACTAGGCAGCAGAGTAAGTCGTAAAAATACTCAGCATCACCTCCGGATAAGTGTACAAAGACACGGAAGTCAGGTGGAAAATAAGAGCGGGTGTTTTTGCTGATTGTCATCATAGGCTCTTTATGACAGTAAGAGCAGGTACAGTAAAACTTAATGACAGTCTTCTGAGAAGATTGCGGAAGAACGTCGACTAGCAACGCAGCGATACACTGTCGAGGAACGTTCGTTTCCTGAAGATTAGTAGAGTCTGACAGTGAGCCAGGTGGCTATTTTGGGTATGAGTGTTGTTCCAACCTCCTTGTTCAGTCGACCTGGCACCCACTGTGGGTTTCCTTCGCTTAAAGAGTCACCTACGTGGCAGCCATTTCATGGCGACATGGAGCCGATGAATAAGAGGAACTGTTCCACAGAATCCATCATTTGACATTGCTTCTCTACAGCACACTTTTCCGCTCCACTTGGAAATAGCCTGATGTAAAGGCCGAAGCTGGTCGTGGACTTAATAAAGTTCTATTAATAACTGGAGCAGCTTATAGTAATTAACTGAACATACGGCTATAGAATCAGCATCCTCCGAATATGGAAAAACTAATAGTGCTTCTTTAGGCACAAGTGGGGTTCCTCAATCACTGTATCCGCTAGCTCATCCATGAGTGGGAGATATGTCATTTCGTGTAAAATGTCAAGCTTTATTAACTCTTATGTCGAGACTGTTATAAATGAGAACCTTCTTTCGTGGTGCTGATATGAACTTTACCGCATCAATGGTACGAAATACAATGAAGAAAAACACTGAAAGACTTATCGTACGAGAGGTCGCAAGCAGTTGCCTAGAGGATACGTACCGTGCACTTGTGCATCTCGCGAAGGTGGACCGCTGAGAAGTGGATCTTGAGCGCGCCCTTGTCGCAGAAGGTCTTGAGGCAGACGTTGCACTGGACGCGCTTCTTGCCGGTGGCGGGGTTGATGAGCTGAGTGCCAAGGTTGATGGGCAGGTGGGGGTCACCGCCCCAGTGTCGCCGGCCCGGCACGCCCCTCCTGGGCGTCGCCCCCGGGGGCAGCTGCGTCAGGGGCGGTAGGCCGTGGGGCAGCCCCGGAGGCAGTGAAGGTGGGGGCGGTGGGGGCGGCGCCAGCGGGGGCGGGCCGGGGCGCCGGTAGAGCCCGTCGCGGCTGAGGTTGAGGGCGCTGTGCGCGCTGTCCTCCTCGTCGTCGGTGCCCGAGCCGAACTCGCTGCTGCCGCCCCCGCTGCTCAACACGTCCGCCGCCGCCGGGGACTTGGTGTCCGCCGGTGGGGGCGGAGGAGGCAGAGGTGGAGGCGGAGGGGGCGGCAGCGGGGGCAGCGTCGGCAAGCCGCCGCAGGCCGCGGGGTGCAGCGCCAGCGCGCCCAGACCCACCAGGCCGGGGGGCGGCGCTGACGCAGACATCGACGCCGGCACCGGGGGGCTGACCGCGTCTGACAGGCGGCGGCGGCCGCTCGCCGCCTCCGGAGGACTCGCCAGCTTCCGGAAGTCGAACGGCTGCATGCTCTGCAGTCTGCCGGAAGGAACACGCTGTTCAGCACTTCACTAGAAGTTAACAGTCGCGATATGTATCACACGTCACATTTAAGGCTAATCGGCCTGGTGCAGTATCGCTTAAATCCTATTATTACGTAAAATATTGCCTCCGAATTGAAGGACACTGGCTCCGCTGCAGCTTGTCAAGCAGTTTGGTGGCGCCCGTAGCCGAGAGCGGTCGTGAGCCAAGCTTCACTGTTCGTGGCCTGAACAAAGGCATATTTTCTGCTGAGGATATTTAACTGTAATACTTTGCCATTCAACACGAAGTTCATGGTCTGCGTTCAGACGGTAAGATAGAACAGAGCATTCATTTAGGTGAAGATGTAACATTTTGCAGTCAGCTGGAAGTGTTTGACAGGATGTGATGGCGAATCAGCAACTGCGAAAAGAATTGCAGTAAGCGTTCGAGCTGCGGAATAAATTTATGGGACCCCTTAAAAATATGTGTACTCATTCCTGGAAAGTAGCCTGCACATTCCTGTAGCAGTTTCAAACAGCCATATCGTCAGCGGAGCCACGACAGCGAATTATTTTCTGCAAGATGAATTTTTAGAAGACGCCTGATGATCTGTCATATCTTTGGCGACGTGTTTCTGACGTTGTAAATTTCCACCTACAACTATGACGTGCACTGTTAAATTGTCACGATAATCCACACTCTTGCTTCCGCATTTAAGCGGAAGTGCACGCACACCACAAGTTTTTATGTTTGCATCTGACTTTATTATTCCACATCACGCCGAATTTTGGACATGCGATCCACCTGTTCTCATAAAGAGCTGCGAGCGGAAGTCTTACATACGCTCACTTCCTGAACACAAATAGATTGAAAGGACCGACAGTGAAATCTACTTAGGATTACTGTTCTTCCTGACGTGATGGAGTTCACAACCTTACTCGTTTTTCCTCCACTGTCGTCTCCAAGCTTGTGTAACTGATAGTGGCTTCATCTGAAGATAATGGGTACGAAACTTACAGAAACGATGCGGCAAGACGACGCCACCGCTTGGTCCATCACTCAAAGAGGTTTTATCAGTTTGACAAAAGCCGCGCGGGACTAGCCGAGCGGTCTAAGGCGCTGCAGTCATGGACTGTGCGGCTGGTCCCGGCGGAGGTTACAGTCCTCCCTCGGGCATGGGTGTGTGTGTTTGTCCTTTCAATAATTCAGTTAAGTAGTGTGTAAGTTTAGGGACTAATGACCTTAGCAGTTAAGTCCCATAATATTTCACACACATTTGAATTTTTTTTGACAAAAACTCAGAATCCAAAATGTTAGTCACTCCGTCATGAAACTAGGAGGCTGTTCGCTTTGAATTATTTTAGATGCTGTTGATACGGTAGTAGACGATCATGTGATCGTTCACCGTTGACTTAAGTCACGACAGTATACAAAAAATAAACTGGATAACAGCTGACTGTAGGATTGGAGTGTGGTCAAACGATTCTTAATTTTCCCTTTTCCAGTTGATACAAGGGTTGGAGTACACCGACGGCGCAATAAGGAGCTTAACCTGCAGAATGTGGAGGGTGTAGTTCAAGGTACAAGTGGTTCTGTGGTATTTTCGAGATGTTTTTCGTACCATGACTTGGCCCCACTCATTCAGGCAACTGTAAACACGAACCAGGATGTTTATTTCAAAATATTCTCTGGATAAGTGTTGCCTCAATCACCTAGATCTTCATGACTGTGGCTGTGGCCACTCGCGTCTTCGAAGATGATTAGTGCCGCGTGCACAAGGCTGCAGAACTACGTCCTTGGTTTGACGAACTCTCAGGCATTTTATCGTTCCGCTACTGGTCACTAAATTACCCGATGATAATCCCATAGAAAATGTCTCGGACTGTTAAAAATGGGTGAAACGCAGCAATCAACAATCCCCGCAAATTGGTAGCTCTCTTGGCTCCAACATCGATGAGTGGCCTCAGATGCACGTGTATAAGTGAAAAGACTTGTGGACTCCCATACATGCCGAATTGGGGACATAAAGACTAAAGACGATGTTACATGGTTTTAGGGTGATATCCCCTGGGTGATGATTTTTTTTTGTCTTGTATGCTTATCATTCATGGCCGTGGTGGAGGTCGTCCTCTTTTCTGCTTGTAACGCCAGAGAAGTTTCCAGCGTGCAGTGGTCTATGTTTGGCGCTTACTGGGCTCGTGTGAGGGCTAGTTAGTCTCTCATTGAAACATTTATTTTCCAGGACCTGTTGAGAGGAAACATGTAAGAAGTCCTTGCACGAAGCTGCACATTGGAGAAGAATAACCTTAGTGAGAACAGGAAATGTGTAATGAAAGTTGAAATCATTTGTTCGCCTGTGGCTCATCTGGTAACACCTGTGCTGGGTGTTGAGGTCGTGGTCACTTTGTAGAGAAGCTACGTTTCCCGGCTTTTACTGACGTTAATGATCCATTGTGATCCACACTATATTGATTCCAGTATGGAACATTCAAATAATTTGCGATGTCGTTTTCTGTGTGAGGGTTTGGTATACTCAACGGTTTTCCTTTTGTTTGTGTACTTTAGAGTGTGTACAGGTCACTGGTAGGAAGTAGACAGTATCGTGCAGTTATAAACTAGGAGAAATTGAAATTTTATGGAAGAAGCGGGCATGTAACTGAAGCGATTGAATTACATTTGGCCGACCTTGGTGGGCGAGCGGTTCTAGGCGCTACGGTCTGGAATCGCGCGACCGTTACGGTCGCAGGTCCGAATCATGCTTCGGGTATGGATGTGTGTGATGTCCTTAGGTTAGTTAGGTTGAAGTAGTTCTAAGTTCTAGGGGACTGATGACCTCAGATGTTAAGTCCCATAGTGCTCAGAGCCATTTGAACCATTTTTTAATTACATTTGTTTTTGGGAAAAATTTAAGTGTGCCATTGTTTGCGACTTTGAACTGATATCGTATTTTGACGTTTTGGAGATTATTGGTGTCTAGAAATCATATAGAGGCGGTGTATTGACTGTTAACGGTGAATGAATTAATGAGGCAATGGAATACAACCTTTAAATACGGATCGTTGGAATCCGTTAACGGCACAGATAAGTATGTCGCAGTCCATTTAGGACCATGCTGAATAGTAACTAGTGACGACTAAATATTGTGATCCAACAAGCCTTGAACTGAGGTACTTTCTTTTCTAAGACTGAGACATTCATCTGGGACACAGTGTCTAATTTTGGCTCAGATCCGCATCTCCCTTCCCCCCCCCCCCCCCCTCCCTCATGGCAGGTCAAGCGAACTGGTTAACGCACAGGACTTGTGATGGGAAGAGCAAGTATCTTATACACGGCCCCGCCTCGCCTTTATGTAGTGCGTTTTGAAAATCTGTTCTTGAAAGATTGAAACACAAACATTTTAAGTTAAAAAAACAGCCACCATATACATTAACTTAGACAGATAGATATGTTATTTATGCCGCTGATTGTAAAACTGTACTACATTTATTTTATTAGGAAATTAAGCTATTAATTAAAGCAAATACTACTATTCCCGATTTTCTGCACATCCCCGAGGCGAGAGAAAAGAGAGAAACTATTTAACGTCATACCCTCTGTATAGGAGCAATTTTGGTCCAGGTCATTTTTAAGGCGACGTCTTTCAAACTGAAATATCTGGTGGTCACCAAGATGGCGGTGACCGCCAGAGAAGCTTCCTGGTTTGAATAAGGACGTCAAGAGCGCAGGATTACATTCCTGAAAGACTGTTGGGAGTTGACATCAGGCATACTCATCAGATCTGGAGAGCTGTCTCAGAACTCGCTTGTAAGACAGACGTAGCTTTTTGTAGGAACAGCTTTATAGGCTGGCAACAGAAAATAGTGCCCGCTCTAGCGATCTGCTGTTTCCTTGCTGGGAGCGAGATTTTAAATAGGACCCAGCTGGGTCACTCAGCCTCACTCTGCTTGGTGTCCTGGGGCAGTAAACATGTGACGGACGCGTTCATCACAGAGGAGCTCGTGGACAACCGACCGCCAACGTCGGCACAACACGGCGAGATGCTGCGGCCTACAGGACAGGTACAACGCCATCATGATCCACAGTCCCTCATTCATAGATTACGTTTTTGTAACTTCTATTTTACCTGTCACTTGTAACAAGTGAACTTGTAATCTTTCGTAGTGATTTCAGTGCTTAATATTTGTTTTCTTTTGCTTTTTAAATACTGCAGACAGAATATGTCGCAACTAAGAAATCGAATTTGCCCCATTCTCATTTTTATGATCGCGTTATCGCCCTTCCTCTTCGCCTACACCCTTACGATTAGATTCTATTAATCAATGTTCGAAGTGGCTGCTGGATTCACGATTACGAGTATGATCTAGTCAGATACTTCCAAGGCCATACAATTTGGCATCGACTTCGTGGGGTTCCTTTTGCTGGTGGAAGTGGTGGGCAGCTGAGATACAACACCACAAGGTCCACGACATTACTTACATAGAACATGCCATAAAAACAAAAATTACTTAGTATAGATTTACAAACTAATAGATACGCTATTGGTGCTTCCATTATTCGTAATGAGATGATAATCAAAGCGTCGAACAAGTCAATAAACGTGAGACATATTCTCATTTTAAAGTTAATGTCAAACTATAACAAACATATAAATGTGTATACCTTGTTATCTCATAACATAATACCTTTTTCAGGAATCATCAGGTGTATTTACTAAGTGTTGAAACGTATGCCAAGTAACAGACACGAGAAATTGTGACAGACGCTGCAAACCGTTTCTTGAACTCCATGTAGCGGCAGTGTATTAATGAAAATGGTTATAAACAATGTATCCCTTCTTCAAACCAACACCTCAGTACTAGAAGTAAGAATAAACTTCATAAAAATCGATGACACTTACTGCGGTCCAGGAAGGCGTCCATTACTCAGGAAGACACAATTTCAATAATCTGCCAGAAGACACAAAAAATTTAATTACCAACTCGGTTCACTTTAAACGTTCTGGTAGCCTAAAGAATTTACTGGTGGCCGACTCCTCCTACTACATTACGATTTTTATAGCAGAAGGCCGATGTGGATGAGCGGTTCTAGGCGCTGCAGTGTGGAACCGCCCAACCGCTACTGTCGCAGGTTTGAATCCTGCCTCGGGCAGGGATATGTGTGATGTCCTAAGTTAGTTAGGTTTAAGTAGTTCTAAGTTCTAGGGCACTGATGACCTCAGATGCTCAGAGCCGTGTGAACCATTTAAACCATTCGATGTAGATATTATCAATAATATCAAATACCACGAATGTTACGTAATGTCTGACTTCCACACATTTCTAGTGCAGTAATGTGTTCACTGTAAATGAGAGTCCTAAACAGATTTTCTATTTGTTATTGCGTGGCTATATTAGACTAAAGATTGTCATACGAAACTTAGTGTGTTACAAATTTTCATAAGTTTTGGCAAATTTTTGTTACTACTGAAAATATGTTTGAGATTTATTTTTCTTACTTCCCATCCATAACGAATGTTTCACTTAGAACTGCGGACGGACCATTAACACATGTATTTTTATTTTCTTAAATTTCTATTGTAAACGTGTATTAAGCCCTCTCTTTTTATGACATGTCTACATCTTGGAGGATTTCCTTACTAATGCATCTGTGGAACAATAAACATGTCTCATCGATCTATAAACCGTGACTTGAAGATCGACGATTGATAGAAATTACTTGTCAGGAAATAAATACTACTGACAACGGCTTCTGCTGGTGTCACTATGTCGTTTCTCTAAGTACTTACATAAACAAAAGTTTTGTGTCCCCCGATATGGCGGGCAGGTGTGCTGCTAGTGTGACTGATCTTGTCCCAATCGGAAGGTCATCCCTGACGTCGTTTGTGAACATACTTTATACAAGTTACCATGATAGCTTCCTACGGGGAGAATGTTGCACTCGAACGGATTGTAGCGTTTCAATTGAAAGTAAAGCACGAGTAGAGACGTACTGGAGACGTCTCTGGAATAGTAGAGTAAGCATCCATCATGTCACGTAGGACAATCGTGACCAGTAATAGGGTCAGCATCATCACGTTGCGCTCAGAAGGCTTGTCAACAAGGGAAGTTGTTCGACGAGTGCACGAGAGTCAGAGTGATACGATGCAGGCGTGGAATCAGTTCTAATTGGTAGGCAGTGTCGGAGACTTACAAGGTGCAGACCGTCTGTAGTTGACCGGTGATCAGGATGGTCGATATCTAAGACTTCTGAGTTGAAGGAACCGTAGATTGGATGGTTCAGAACTAAATTTGGCGTTGAAAGAGGCTACTACAGGATGTCATGTATCGCATCCAACTATTAAGAGACTATTGCACGATGGGAATATCCATTCGGGACTACAATGTTGAGACACCACATCGTACAGCATAACACCATGGATTCCGTTAAAGATGAAGAAGAAATCATGACCGCCAGGTTGTGCGTCGGTGTTGTTTATGGGTGAAACTCGGACTGTTTGTACCCTTGATAATCGCAGACAACATGTTTGGAAGCAACAAGGTAAAATCGAACGCCTCCAATACCGTGTTCCACATGTGCAACAATGTGGTAGTGGAATGGTGCTCAGGGATGGCATCACATGGGGTGTTATGTGGTTGCTGAGGGCAATCTCACTGCTCTACGGTACGAGCAAGAGATTCTGCAGCCTGTCGCAAACACTTTGGTGGCAGTTTCATCTGGATGGATGCTAACCAGCTTGCTTATCGTGTTGTTGCCTTGAACACGTTTCTTCAGCATGCTACCATCACCAGGATCGAGTAGTCTGCCTGTCCCAAGGACATGGTTGCAACCGAATATGTGGTGGGATCGATTCAAACGACCTGTTTTTGGACTGCACTGCTTAGGCAGAATCCGCTGAAGAGTGGGACAATTTGGACCAGAGCTTGTTTGGTGATCTCATAGATGGTATTCCACGACGGCTTCAAGCCTACATCCGAACAAGAGGACGTTCCTCCAGACATTAATGCTGCACAGGAGTGCTATGAACCCCCTCTCCCCTCCCCTCCCAATGGGGAACAGACTAATTTTCTACTTCACACAAAATGTTTGCTTTATTTATTTTTTTCTTATTTAGTGATCTGGACACATTGCAAATAAATATATGCCCAAATATCGGAGCCAGTTTTGATTTTATGGGCAATTAATTTGGAAATAAAGAGGTACTGCAAAACTTTCGTTATTTTGTATATATACTCTAAGAAAAAAAAACGTGGAAGCTACGCAAATTGGTAACAAACTGGTATTCATACAGGTATCGACGAAAAATGTAAAACTTTCGAGGCCGTTGGATAAATGTGTGATGTGCAGCGCAATTTCACCGCGCAGCTGGCAACGACAGTAAACGGGGGAAATATCGGTACCAGGGCACAAAGTCTTTGGGAATTTCATTCAGTGTACTCAGTTGGACAGTAACTATGCCTCGCATACATGAGCGTGACAACATACTCGGATGCCAGCATTTGACACAGGACGTGTAGTTGGTCTCAAAGAAGTCGGTTGGAGTATTCGGCGAATCAGTCGACATCAGAGTAGAAGCGATGCCACTATTCGACGATGTTGGCTGGAATGAGTGAACCATGGCTAAACCCAACGTTAAGAAGGAAGTGATCCTCCTAGAGAGACCGAAGGATGCGATGACCGAGCACTCAATTCTCCGGGTTCATCATTTAAATCGATCCGACGTGCAACTGCTGCTTCAGTGACCATGGCTCACAGAAAGGGGACTGAGCTTCTTGAGCCAACTAGCAGTTACTGCTACGTCTACATCTACATTTATACTCCGCAAGCCACCCAACGGTGTGTGGCGGAGGGCACTTTACGTGTCGCTGTCATTACCTCCCTTTCCCGTTCCAGTCGAGTATGGTTCGCGGGAAGAACGACTGCCGGAAAGCCTCCATGCGCGCTCGAATCTCTCTAATTTTACATTCGTGGCTCCTCGGGAGTTATAAGTAGGGGGAAGCAATATTTTCGATACCTCACCCAGAAACGCACCCTCTCGAAACCTGGACAGCAAGCTACACCGCGATGCAGAGCGCCTCTCTTGCAGAGTCTGCCACTTGAGTTTGCTAAACATCTCCGTAACGCTATCACGCTTACCAAATAACCCTGTGACGAAACGCGCCGCTCTTCTTTGCATCTTCTCTATTTCCTCTGTCAACCCGACCTGGTACGGATCCCACACTGATGAGCAATACTCAAGTATAGGTCGAACGAGTGTTTCGTGAGCCACCTCCTTTGTTGATGGATTACATTTTCTATGGACTCTCCCAATGAATCTCAACCTAGTACCCGCCTTACCAATAATTAGTTTTATATGATCATTCCACTTCCGTACTCATACTCCCAGATATTTTACAGAAGTAACTGCTACCAGTGTTTGTTCCGCTATCATATAATCATACAATATAGGATCCTTCTTTCTACGTATTCGCAATACATTACATTTGTCTATGTTAAGGGTCAGTTGCCACTCCCTTCACCAAGTGCCTATCCGCTGCAGATCATCCTGCATTTCGCTTCAATTTTCTAATGCTGCAACTTCTCTGTATACTACAGCATCATCCGCGAAAAGCCGCATGGAACGTCCGACACTATCTACTAGGTCATTTATATATATTGTGAAAAGCAATGGTCCCTTAACACTCCCCTGTGGCACGCCAGAGGTTACTTTAACGTCTGTAGACGCCTCTCCATTGAGAACAACGTGCTGTGTTCTGTTTGCTAAAAGCTTTTCAATCCAGCCACACAGCTGGTCTGATATTCCGTAGGCTCTTCCTTTTTTTTTTTTTTTAGGCGACAGTGCGGAACTGTATCGAACGCTTTACGGAAGTCAAGGAAAATGGCATCTACCTGAGAGCCTGTATTTAATATTTTCTGGGTCTCATGAACAAATAAAGTGAATTGGGTCTCGCACGATCGCTGTTTCCGGAATCCATGTTGGTTCCTACCGAGTAGATTCTGAGTTTCCAGAAATGACATGATACGCGAGCATAAAACATGTTCTAAAATTCTGCAACAGATCGATGTCAGAGATATAGGCCTATAGTTTTGCGCATCTGCTCTACGACCCATCTTGAAAATTGGGACTATCTGTCCTCTTTTCCAATCATTTGGCACCTTCCGTTCCTCTAGAGAGTTGCGGTACACGGCTGTTAGAAGTGGGGCAAGTTCTTTCGCGTACTATGTGTAGAATCGAATTGCTATCCCATCAGGTCCACTGGACATTCCTCTGTTGAGTGATTTCAGTTGCTTTTCTATTCCTTGGGCACTTATTTCGATGCCAGCCATTTTTCCGTTCGTACGCTAGCAAGTCCATTTGCAATGGTGTCGGGCACATTCGACCTTCAATCTCATCGACTGGAGCAACATTGTTTTCAGCGATGAGTTCCGCTTGTAACTGAGCCCCTATGACCGGCGAAGACGAGTCTGGAGACCCCCCGGACAGCGGTGGAATACCAACCTGTCTGTCAGCAGCCATACGGCCCGACAGCCATGAGTGACGTCCCGCCATTTCATTTCATAGCAGGACTCCCTTGGTCGTCATCCGCGGTACCCCTGCAGTACAGTGATTCGTCACCGATATTACACGTCCAGCTTTGTTGCCCTTCATTGCAAGCCATCATGAGAGTGCACTTCAGCAAGATAACGGCAGCCCACGTACGTCGAGTGTTCCTACTGCCTCTTTTCGTGCTTGCCAAACCCTACTTTGGCCAGCAAGGTCGCCTAATCTCTCCAGAACTGAGAACGTTTGGAGCATTATGGGCGGGGCACTCAAACCACTGCGGAACACTGACGATATGACAGTGATATCACTCAGGAGGACATCCAACAACTCTATCATTCAAAGCGAAGCCCAACAACTTGAATGAGGACCAGAGGTCGACCGATGCGTTATAGTCTTGGTCAGTTTTTGGAGCTCTTTCTCTTGAATAAATCATCCAGCTTTTCTGAAATTGTAATCATTTGTTTTTATGCATATGTACGTCACATCTACCGATTTCCGTCCCATTCGGATAAATTTTTGGAGTGGCGTCGTATTTTTTTGTTTGTTTTATATACCGGGTGATCAAAAAATATAAATTCGAAAACGTAATAAACCAGGGAATAATGTAGATAGAGAGGTAAAAATTGACACACATGCTTGGAATGACATGGGGTTCTATTAGAACAAAAAAAAAAAAAACCAAGGTCACAAAATGTCCGACAGATGGCGCTGGACAGCAAAACTGCTATCGTGACGGGTGAGAGGTACGCCGATATTTTACAGAATCGCATCATCCCCAGGCTGACTGATTAACACCTGCTGGAACGTACGATGTTTATACAGGATGGCGCTCAACCCCATATTGCCAGAAGCGTGAAAGATCTCTTGCGCGCGTCATTTGGTGATGATCGTGTGCTTAGCCGCCACTTTCGTCATGCTTGGCCTCCCAGGTCTCCAGACCTCAGTCCGTGCGATTATTGGCTTTAAGGTTACCTGAAGTCGCAAGTGTATCGTGATCGACCGACATTTCTAGGGATGTTGAAAGACAACATCCGGCCGGCCGGAGTGGCCGAGCGGTTCTAGGCGCTACAGTCTGGAACCGCGCGACCGCTACGGTCGCAGGTTCAAATCCTGCCTCGGGCATGGATGTGTGTGATGTCCTTAGGTTAGTTAGGTGTAAGTAGTTCTAAGTTCTAGGGGACTGATGATCTCAGACGTTAAGTCCCATAGTGCTCAGAGCCATTTGAACAACATCCGACGCCAATGCCTCACCATAACACCGGACATGCTTTACAGCGCTCTTCACAACATTTTTCGTCGACAACAGCTATTGTTGAGGAATGACGGTGGACATATTGAGCATTTCCTGTGAAGAACATAATCTTTACTTTGTCTTACTTTGTTATGCTAATAATTGCTATTCTGATCAGATGAAGCGCCATCTGTCGGACGTTTTTTGAACTTTTGTATTTTTTTGGTTCTAATAAAACCCCATGTCATTCCAAGCATGTGTGTCAATTTGTACCTCTCTATCTACATTATTCCGTGATTTAATCAGTTTTCAAATTTATACTGACTTTTTGATCACCCGGTATGAAAACTGTGTTGCAGTGTCTGGAGAAAATATTCTGGAAATACCTGTTAAGTGGTGAGACGCTCACGGAGCTGGCCCCCGGCGGCGACCTCGGCAGCGGTCCGTTCGAGCTGCTGCTAGAGACCACGGGTGGGGGCGGATGCAGTTGCGGGGGCGGTGGAGGCGGCAGCTTGAGGAAGCTGAACTTGTGCAGCGGCGGCGCGCCGGCGGGGTGGGGCGGCGTCAGCGGCGGCCGCGACGGCGGGCTGGGCCGGCGGGGGCGGCCCGGGGGCCGGCGCTGCGGGGGCGGCGGGGGCGGTGGCGGCGGCGCCGAGGCGGCGGCTGCGGCGGCGGCCAGCAGCTGCAGCGCGATGGCGCGCGTCTCGCCGAAGCGCAGGAACTGGCGCAGCACCAGCGGCTCCTCCTCGGCGCTGCAGATGTGCCAGCGCTCCAGCGTCGCGCCGTGCGTCTCCTGCAAGCAACATCACTGCTGGGACACCGCATCGTCCTGGAGAACCCGCGCGGGCGGCGTTCGTTTCCCGCCTGACGCTGTGCACGCGGCCTGCAGGTGTCTCAGCCGCCATCACGCGGGAGGCTCTCGCTGAGTGCGGGGCGACAGGCGTGTGGCCCTGTCACGTGGCTAAGGGAACATGGGTGATGTACAGGGGTTCGACAAAGACACGGAAACACGAGAAACACAACACCGTGCCATGCCTAATGTTATGGCCTTACCAAACTTCAGTCGTCTGCGGGTAATTGTGGGATCTTTGCTCTAGGTCGTACTTGATTGGGACTATAACACATGAAATATCAGTTCGCTTTTTTTCATGGAATGATAAAAAGATTTACTCAACTTTATACAATTCATAGCCACAGGAATGTGCTGCATAATTACAACCGATGCACAAATTTACTAAACTCTTTTCCTGAACTAGTTGAAAAGTATAATTCCATTTAAGACATGTGTTCCACATGAGCACTAAGTAGTCGATGTCGTCTTCTTGATCGGATGTCAAAAACTGGGCAGAGCCTTCCTCTGTTCGGCTATGTATCAGCGAACATGTAATAAGACGAAAGCGAAAAATGTGTGTTCACTCAGTAAGGACATCACCTAATAAAATGTCACTCATTCCTGACAGAGAGCTCGTTTACATTTACGTAACGTAACGTCAATTATTACAGAAATTATTTCTATTTCTATTTCATAAAGGACATGAAGATGATGAGATCCATATTTTAGAAAGTGAAGTACTTCAGGCGTTGAGAACAGGAAAGAATGGTAAATCATCGGGACCAGGCAATATCAATCTGGAGTCTCTGAAATATGGTGGTGACAAAATTGTGAAACTGATAACACAGCTCTTCGACAAAATGATACATGGAGATTCAATACCCAACGAAATGAAGCTAGGTTACATTAATACAATATTTAAGAAAGGGGATCGCAAAATTTGTTCAAACTATCGAGGAATTTGTGTTACAAACACATTAATGAGAATTTTTGCGAAAGTAATTAAAAACAAACTGGAAAAAAATTTTAGAACCCAAGAAGAACAATGTGGATTCACGGCTGGGAGATCATGTGTAGACCATATTTTCACATTACGACAGATTTTGGAGAAACATAGGGAAAAATCAAAAAGTATAGGATTAATTTTCGTAGATCTAGAAAAAGCGTATGATACTGTTCCAAGAATATTACTTTGGAGAGCACTACATATGGCAAACATAAACCTTTCCTTGATTAAAATAATACAACAGATGTATAAAGATAACATTTGCCAAGTGAAAGTTGGTAATAAACTTTCACAGAAATTTAGAACAACCAAAGGCCTTTTACAGGGCTGTCCCGTGTCACCATCATTATTTAAAATCTATATAGATATTAGCCTTAGAACATGGTCTCGTAAATGTAATAGTATGGGATTAGAAATAAGAGATGGAGTTTACCTACATCATTTATTATTTGCTGATGATCAAGTAGTCGTAGCACAAGATGGGGAGGATGCTAACTATATGTGCAATCAACTAGCAGTAGCATACAAAACTTGGGGTTTGAAGATTAATTACCAAAAAACAGAATACTTGACTAATGATTCAGATGAGCTATACATTGAAGGAAAGAAAATCAAAAAGATAAACACTTTCTGTTATTTGAGATCCATTTTAGAAATCGAGGGAAAATCAGACTCAGAAATCAATAAAAGAATTAGTAGCGGACGGAGGGTCATTGGGATGCTTAACTCAGTCTTATGGAGCAGGAATGTAATGAGCAGAACTAAAAAATTAATATACAAATCCATATTAGAGAGTGTGGTTCTGTATGGAACGGAGACCTGGACAATTAACATGAAGCACATTAAAAAATTACAAGCTCTAGAGATGGACTTTTGGCGAAGATTGGCAAGAATCTCCAGGAAAGAAAAGATAAGGAACACCGAAGTAATAAGGAGAATGGAAATAAAAGAAAGAGTATATGACGTAATGGATAGGAAGAAATTACAGTGGTACGGGCATGTACGACGAATGGAGGAAGCCAGAATACCAAAATTGATACTGGAGTGGGAACCGGAGGGGAGAAGAAGAAGAGGACGACCTGTGACCACCTGGCTCCAAAATGTACAGCACACAATGAGGAGAATGGGCGCAGAGGAAGAGGACACGCAAGATCGAAACACCTGGAGAAATATTTTGAGAGTATAGTTTAAGAACGTTTATTGTTTGTATTGTCATTTCCAGGTAAATTATTATGTTGGAGATAAGCCTCTGTAATGAGGAAAAGCTCAAAATAATAAAAATAATTTCTATTGCTATCATCGGAAAGCCCCACAATTATTTAGAAAACGCGAAAATGATAACTTTCTTTGTATGAAGCATAACGCATACTCTCCGCTAACTTAATCCCAGTTCCGGAACGTCGCGTCTCAACCAACTATACTATACTGTGTAAGAGGTCCGAGCAGATGTAATTTCGATGTATTGCTCATACGCTGCCTGCGATATGCAAGATATAAGAGAATCTCTGACCAGAGAGCAGTGTTGACTGCAGTAGGAACTGTGTAGCTGTAGCAGTAAGCTGTTGCTAGTCTGCAGTCTGCTCTGGTCTGGTCTGGTGTATCGTGTTGGCTGGGCCGGTCGCGGTGCAGCGATGTCGGAGCCTGAGTATTATTGTATAAGGTAAAAAGCAGCCTCGCGCATATGTAGTAATGTTATCTCAGATCCTATGTAAATGTTTTAAAAATCTCGTAATAATAATCTTTCTCATAAAAAGTAACTTTTAACAACGATTCATTTCAATTTAAAGAATTTACTAATTTCTCCAATCCATGATCATCCCGATTGTTGCAAAAGAAAAATCAGTTGATTCCTTTCATAAATGACAAATCTATCGGCGAGTATTGCACAGGGCTGTGCCAGAAAAATTTATTGTAAGAGCAGATATATATGCGTTATCCGGCGACTTCATTGAGGTAAGAATTTTTCTCATTTTTACTTAGAATGATCTTTCAGGGCCATGACTCAACACTGCTGACATCCAAAATTTACCAGGTTAAATTCACAGTCAATTATTGAAAAGTTATAAGTGAGGAACAATTTAATTGAGAGGTTTGGTACATTGTATTATTACCAGGTTACGGAAATTATTTTGTTGGGACGTTACACTGAATGTGAACCACATAATTATAATTTTTACTGTTGAGAAGTTTAGGAATTTTTTCTGTTTGAGGTTACACTAAATGTGAATATTATTCTTTTTATTTTTTTTTTTAATTTTGTGGGGAGGTTACAACTGGGCCACAACTACTAGCGACCTTGTATTTCATGTTATACTGTTCTAAAGGCTCTAATCGCCGTCAAAATGTTGTTAGTTGATATTTAATTATAACAAATCCTAACGAGAACAACAGGTTTTCATTGATCTTCAATGCGTCGTTGCCTTAAAACGGCTTACTCTCGTAACAAGGGAGTCATAACGCGAAAATAACTAAATACGAAAATTCTTTAACCATCAATATGAAGCTTCCAGTCGTTTTATTACAACAAATCATACCAACAACGATTCGTTCTTGAGACATTCAATGCGCTGTTGCCTTGCCGGAGTGACAACACCGGTTCCCGTCAGATCACCGAAGTTAAGCGCTGTCGGGCTTGGCTAGCACTTTGATGGGTGACCGTCCGATGTGCCGAGGGCTGTTGTTAAGCGGGGTGCACTCAGCCCTTGTGAGGCAAACTGAGGAGCTACTTGACTGAGAATTAGCGGCTCCGGTCTCGAAAACTGAGAACGGCCCGGAGAGCGGTGTGCTGACCACACGCCCCTCCATATCCTGATCCAGTGACGCTTAAAGGCCGCGGATGAGACGGCAGTAGCTCAGTAACGATGGGCCTTCCGAGGCCTCTTCGGACGGAGTTTTGTTTAATTTAGTTGCTTAGAAACAGCATACATTCATAGGGTTTAACATATAACATAAAACGCATCGAATATGGGCTCTACTGAAAACGACAAATGCAGTAGCGCGTCCTTCTTTCTGCTTGTGACGTAGATAGCGTTCTTTCTTCCTATTGGTTAGATTTAAATGGCACGGCTCTTAAATATCGCTGAAATTATTTTGTGTTTCGCTGGACAAACTGGCTCCTCAACGTGAAACACTAGCAAGTGACGTCACAAAACTCGTAAAACGCAACGTCAGCTTTAGCTATCTCGTGTCGTGTGCCAACGGCTTTAACGTGTGACGTTTTCGGAATTCCCGATATGCGGTGTTTTTCGCTCACAGAAGCATCTACCACACGAGCACCAATAATTTGTCCACGTTCGCATTCACATAGCTCCAACATAATGCACTCAAAACTGCAGAGAACTGAGCTCTGACCACGCCTTGCGCGTGTGCCGGCCGTGGTCAAACACGTCAGCACGTGCTGCAGGCATGGGTAGCATCAGCATTTATGTTCTAGCATGCATGTCTCGCATCTGGATACACGTTAATTGCTTCAGCCCGACCACTGTCTATAAAACGGTTATCAGTCGGAGTCCTAATATTTTGTTGCACACGAACTGGAAAACGGACTACCGAAATTGGATTAAGCGCCCTAGCTACTGTTTCTCCTTGGCTGACAGGTAACTCAATAATGGATCTATATTTCTCATAAATAACTGAAAGTTTCCTACAGTAGTTATATAGACTAACAATTACCAGAGAAGTATTCTGCAGTAATGACTCACAAGCACAAGCTTCTAGGTTCTTAGCTGCACAAAAACTATTTGTTTCAAAGTTTTAGATTTATGTTCCACTTTTACATATGTCACAACTCATCCTTTTTCCTATTCACTCCACACAAAAATGATGCTAGTCTATAAGGCCTGATATTTAACTTCAGCACGCTTGTGGTTACATGGTGTTCAGAGAGACATAGAACATCAATCACTTCAGAATTTTCCACATCTTCTAGACATATAAGAAGCTCATCTATCTCGTTTTTCAACCTAGAAATACACTCCTGGAAATGGAAAAAAGAACACATTGACACCGGTGTGTCAGACCCACCATACTTGCTCCGGACACTGTGAGAGGGCTGTACAAGCAATGATCACACGCACGGCACAGCGGACACACCAGGAACCGCGGTGTTGGCCGTCGAATGGCGCTAGCTGCGCAGCATTTGTGCACCGCCGCCGTCAGTGTCAGCCAGCTTGCCGTGGCATACGGAGCTCCATCGCAGTCTTTAACACTGGTACCATGCCGCGACAGCGTGGACGTGAACCGTATGTGCAGTTGACGGACTTTGAGCGAGGGCGTATAGTGGGCATGCGGGAGGCCGGGTGGACGTACCGCCGAATTGCTCAACACGTGGGGCGTGAGGTCTCCACAGTACATCGATGTTGTCGCCAGTGGTCGGCGGAAGGTGCACGTGCCCGTCGACCTGGGACCGGACCGCAGCGACGCACGGATGCACGCCAAGACCGTAGGATCCTACGCAGTGCCGTAGCGGACCGCACCGCCACTTCCCAGCAAATTAGGGACACTGTTGCTCCTGGGGTATCGGCGAGGACCATTCGCAACCGTCTCCATGAAGCTGGGCTACGGTCCCGCACACCGTTAGGCCGCCTTCCGCTCACGCGCCAACATCGTGCAGCCCGCCTCCAGTGGTGTCGGGACAGGCGTGAATGGAGGGACGAATGGAGACGTGTCGTCTTCAGCGATGAGAGTCGCTTCTGCCTTGGTGCCAATGATGGTCGTATGCGTGTTTGGCGCCGTGCAGGTGAGCGCCACAATCAGGACTGCATACGACCGAGGCACACAGGGCCAACACCCGGCATCATGGTGTGGGGAGCGATCTCCTACACTGGCCGTACGCCACTGGTGATCGTCGAGGGGACACTGAATAGTGCACGGTACATCCAAACCGTCATCGAACCCATCGTTCTACCATTCCTAGACCGGCAAGGGAACTTGCTGTTCCAACAGGACAGTGCACGTCCGCATGTATCCCGTGCCACCCAACGTGCTCTAGAAGGTGTAAGTCAACTACCCTGGCCAGCAAGATCTCCGGATCTGTCCCCCATTGAGCATGTTTGGGACTGGATGAAGCGTCGTCTCACGCGGTCTGCACGTCCAGCACGAACGCTGGTCCAACTGAGGCGCCAGGTGGAAATGGCATGGCAAGCCGTTCCACAGGACTACATCCAGCATCTCTACGATCGTCTCCATGGGAGAATAGCAGCCTGCATTGCTGCGAAAGGCGGATATACACTGTACTAGTGCCGACATTGTCCATGCTCTGTTGCCTGTATCTATGTGCCTGTGGTTCTGTCAGTGTGATCATGTGATGTATCTGACCCCAGGAATGTGTCAATAAAGTTTCCCCTTCCTGGGACAATGAATTCACGGTGTTCTTATTTCAATTTCCAGGAGTGTATGTTGATGAAACAAATTAATTTTACTTTCCTAGAAACTGTTACACATATTATGTTCCTGTTCTGTTATAATGTCTTTCAAAACTGTATGTCTGTAATCTGACTCTGACACTAATCACATGGATTTTATCGTGCGTGCTTGTAGCCCCCTTACATTTTCTGCAAGGTACTGTGATAATCCGTCGCCCCCATCCTATTCACGTGCAGGCCATTATTTGCGTATCCCCATTTCAAAATTGCAGCAGCAGGCACAGCACACACAAGAGACTTCGTTTCAGATAAAAGCCACGCACTCAGATCCTTGTGTACACGACTGACAGCCGCTTTAACTTAGGTCTCTTCGTGGCACTCTAAAACCTCTACGGACTCGACACGGTTGTGTGCTGCTGCTGCTCCAGTTTCCTCCAGGACACCTCTAATGCTAGAATTCTAAGTTGCCAGCCAGATCCTTTCCTGCTATGGGTACCTGACGCCATCCGTCAAAGTATCTGCACTGGGCTAAGCTTGGCGCCGGGTCTCACGATGCTTGTGACCTGGTGTTCAATACACAGCTACGCCTATAGCATTTGGTCTACACCCCTCCCGTGACTGCTCCCTACTTGCAAGACTCTCTTCTTTCTGCTTGATTTTTCTATTGAATTAGACTCAAAGTTGTTCCTGCAAGTCATGTGTTCTCTACTTTTCTCTAAAACTGGTTTTGACTCTTCTATTTCAGCTAACAAATCAAACTGTATTCTAACCGGTATCTCAGAAGTGATTTCAAAGATTTTCTGCTTTTTTGGGGTCGCATTATGTGGGGCCGGCATACGCCGCTGGTGGTCATGGAAGGCTCCGTAACGGCTGTACGATACGTGAATGCCATCCTCCGACCAATAATGGAACCATATCGGCAGCATACTGGCGAGGCATTCGTCTTCATGGACGATAGTTCGCGCCCCCATCGTGAACATCTTGTGAATGACTTCCTTCAGCATAACGGCATCACTCGACTAGAGTGGCCAGCATGTTCGCCAGACATGAAACCTATCGAACATGCGTGGGATAGATTGAAACGGGCTGTTTATGTCCGACGTGACCCACCAACCACTCTGAGGTTCAAATGGTTCAAATGGCTCTGAGCACTATGGGACTTAACTGCTGAGGTCATCAGTCCCCTAGAACTTAGAACTACTTAAACCTAACTAACCTAAGGACATCACACACATCCATGCCCGAGGCAGGATTCGAACCTGCGATCGTAGCGGTCGCGCGGTGACAGACTGTAGCGCCTAGAACCGCTCGGCCTCTCCGGCCGGCCCACTCTGAGGGATCTACACCGAATCGCCTTTGGGGAATGGGGCAATCTGGACCGACAGTGCTTTGATGAAGCATTTGGTAAGAGCTCATTGTAGGGTTCGAGTATGGTGCCGACCTCCCGGAGCCATGGTCCCAAGTTTTCAACAAGTGACTAAGGGACTGTGCAAGCTGGTGGAAAGGACTGGGTTCTCGGATCCGACTGAACCGATCACTGACTGGAAATGGTTACGTTCGGCTTCTTGGAGATCTCCGAATATTTAATCCTCTAAGCATTTTCGAAATGGAGTGTCCCATGTATCTAGCTGCAACTACCATTTCGCGTTCAAAGTCTGCTACTTCCAGTCGTACGGCCATAATCAAGTCGGAAACCTTTTCACATGCATCACCTGAATACAAACAACTGCTCCGCCAAGGCGTACTCTTTTATACCTCGTGTACGCGCTACTACCACTGTCTGTATTTGTGCATACCACTATTTCCTGACTTTTGTCTCGTGAGTGCAGGTTTTCCGTCATTTTCGTAAATAGCCTAAGGCAAATGTCAGAGCGGTTGCTTCCCTAATCCGACTTGTGCTCCCTCTCTAATGTTCCCGTTGCAAACAGGATGTAAATCAGTTATCTTCTTCCTTTCTTCGTTCCTTGTACTCCTGTTTTGTTGTTTTGGTGATTATCAACACGAGTTGCTAGTGTCTAGTCGGTGTATGAACTGTTAGCGGTACACGCATTCCAGTCCAGCGGTGCGACCTCGGAATCTTTCCGAAAGTAGTTGTATTAGTAACAGATAATTGGCTATTGGCATTAAAATAGTGAGCAGTTTAGGCGAGACGACCCTTAATTAGACTGATCTCAAAGCGTAAAAGATCAGTGGATTAATGCAGCACTGTAAAATGTTAACTTTCAAGGCCGGAAATGTCACAGTTAATAAAAAGTTCCGGGCTATTATTCCGTGGTCGAATGGATTTCACCTTAAAACCCAACGTTTCGCCCCATCCCATTGCAGCCATGGGCCCAATCGCAACGATTCCGGTAGAACACTAGTACTGGCAGTCACAAGAGGATACCATGAAAAGCTAAGGCCATAGAAATTATAAAACACCCCAGGAAATTCAGTACGAAAGAGGAGGGTAAGAAATTGAATGACATCTGGATTCCTCTGTGGAAAAATCTCTGTTCCAGTCTTCCACTATGGGGTGATAAATGGTTCAGATGGCTCTGAACACTATGGGACTTAACTTCTGAGGTCATCAGTCCCCTAGAACTTAGAACTACTTAAACGTAACTAACCTAAGGACATCACACACATCCATGCCCGAGGCAGGATTCGAACCTGCGACCGTAGCGGTCACGCGGTTCCAGACTGTAGCGTCTAGAACAGCTCGGCCACACCGGCCGGCCATAGGGTGATAGCAACAGCAAACTACGCCAGTCGACAATGACCACTTCCGATCGCGTATTCAAAACATGTGACGTCACACGACTGTGTGGAAGCACGCAGAAGCGCAGTTTTGCTGGAGTAGCAGCGAGCCAGGGTGTGAAAATTTCCTCCGAAGACGGGGACGAAACGTTGGGTTTTAAGGTGAAATCCATTCGACCACTACTTAATGGTCCGGAACATTTTATTAACACAGGACTGCCAGTAAAATTTTCCAATTAAATCCACTAAGCACGACGTCGCGAAATTCGTGTCTTCATCTACATCTACATTTATACTCCGCAAGCCACCGAACGGTGTGTGACGGAGGGCACTTTACGTGCCACTGCATTACCTCCCTTTCCTGTTCCAGTCGAGTATGGTTCGCGGGAAGAATGACTGCCGGAAGGCCTCCGTGCGCGTTCGAATCTCCGTAAATTAAAATTCGTGATCTCCTCGGGAGGTGTAAGTAGGGGGAAGCAATATATTCGATACCTCATCCAGAAACGCACCCTCTCGAAACCTGGCGAGCAAGCTAGACCGCGATGCGGAGCGCCTCTCTTGCAGAGTCTGCCACTTGAGTTTGCTAAACATCTCCGTAACGCTATCACGCTTACCAAATAACCCTGTGACGAAACGCGCCGCTCTTCTTTGGATCTTCTCTATCTCTTCTATCAACCTGACCTGGCCCGGATCCCACACTGATGACCAATATTCGTGTATAGGTTGAACGAGTGTTTTGTAAGCCACCTCCTTTGTTGATGGACTACATTTTCTAAGGACTCTCCCAATGAATCTCAACCTGGCACCCGCCTTACCAACAATTAATTTTATGTGATCATTCCAATTTCGTACGCATACTCCCAGATATTTTACAGAAGTAACTGCTACCAGTGTTTGTTCCGCTATTGTATAATCATACAATAAAGGATCCTTCTTTCCATGTATTCGCAATACATTACATTTGTCTATGTTAAGGGTCAGTTGCCACTCCCTGCACCAAGTGCCTATCCGCTGCAGATGTTCCTGCATTTCGCTGCAATTTTCTAATGCTGCAACTTCTCTGCATACTACAGTATCATCCGCGAAAAGCCGCATGGAACTTCCGACACTATCTACTAGGTCACTTACATATATAGTGTGTACTACACACCGCCATGAGCGTGACTTTGCGTGACGCTACGGTAGCTGCGAGGCGTGGAATACGGCAACGTTTCGAGCGGTGCACGGAAGAGAAGAGGGGCAGCCCCAGACGCCGCGGCTAAGGCGGGGAAGAAAATCCGTTCGGGGACGTGGCTCTGGGCGGCTGGCTAGACTGGCGTAGGTTGCAGGCCGGAGGTGGAGGTAGGCGGCTCCATTATGCAGCGGGCTTCCGGCCGCCGCGGCCGCGGCAAATCCCTTCTTTCCCTCCTTATTCCGTCCGGGAATCGCGGCTTGGCCCTCATCCCGGAAAGAAGCGCCGCCGGATGTCGGGGAGCTGCGCGCCCAGCGGTCACGCCGCGCCGCGCCGCGCCGCCGAAGGCTTCTGCTCGACCGTCAGGCGGCGCTGGCTTCAGTATTCACCAGTCCCGAGTGACCTTATACGAGGACTGCAACTTTAACAGTCTCAAATACTTAACAGGGGTGTTCAATAACTAGTGCAACAAACATTTTGCGTCCATTGTCGATAGAAGAAATGCGGAATTTGTTGTGCTACAAGTGACAAAGTTCCGGCAAGTGGCGGCGCTGTAAGTAGCCTTCAAAATGGCGTCTCTAACAGAGATGCGTACCAAGCAGAGAGTTGTCATCGAATTTCTTTTGGCGGAAAACTAGAGTATCGCAAGCATTCATGGGCTCCTCAAGAATGTCTACGGAGACCTGGCAGTGAAGAGATCCACGGGGAGTCGCTGGACGAGGAGGATGTCATCATCCCAACAAGATCGCGCAAACCTGCCCGATCTCCCGCATGCCGACCAGCCGCACAAATCTGTGACACCTGCAGTGTTGTTTTGCCGGTCGGGGTGGCCGAGCGGTTCTAGGCGCCACATTCTGGAACCGCGCGATCACTACGGTCACAGGTTCGAATCCTGCCTCGGGCATGGATGTGTGTGATGTCCTTAGGTTAGTTAGGTTTAAGTAGTTCTAAGTTCTAGGGGACTGACTCCCATAGTTCTCAGAGCCATTTTGAACCTGCAGTGTTGGAACGGGCGGGCACCCTCATTCGAGGTGATGGACAGATCATAATCAAACTCCTCTTCCCACTGGACGTCTCTGTCGGTAGTGCTGACTCACTCGCCCTCCAGTTCTTGTACTCAAAGCTGTGAGTCCGCTGGCTTTCTCGCCGCCTAGCGGACGACCGTAAGGAACAACGAAAGGGCTTCTGTGCGGAATTCCTTGCACGGTTCGAGGCTGATCGTGACACTGTTTTGTCGGACAACGTCACTGGCGATAAAACATGGGTTCATCACTTCTAACCGGAAACATAATGGCAATCCTTAGAGTGACGCTACATGACCTCTCCTAAGAAGCAAAAGACCAAAGCCTCAC
Source organism: Schistocerca serialis cubense (assembly GCF_023864345.2). Taxonomy (NCBI): domain Eukaryota; kingdom Metazoa; phylum Arthropoda; class Insecta; order Orthoptera; family Acrididae; genus Schistocerca; species Schistocerca serialis. The sequence continues at coordinate 72,541,157 of NC_064644.1, forward strand.
CATTAGCCGATAAAATGATGGCGACGTTCTTCTGCGACTCTGAAGTGGTTATTTATTTGATGTTTTCTCTCATAATAAATAAAACAATTAATAAATAATAAATAAAAACTTTGAGGTTCACCGATGATATTGTAATTCTGTCAGAGACAGCAAAGGACTTGGAAGAGCAGTTGAACGGAATGGACAGTGTCTTGAAAGGAGGATATAAGATGAACATCAATAAAAGCAAAACGAGGATAATGGAATGTAGTCGAATTAAGTCAGGTGATGCTGAGGGAATTAGATTAGGAAATGAGACCCTTAAAGTAGTAAAGGAGTCTTGCTATTTGGGGAGGAAAATAACTGATGATGGTTGGAGTAGAGAAGATATAAAATGTAGACTGGCAATGGAAAGGAAAGCGTTTCTGAAGAAGAGGAATTTGTTAACATCGAGTACAGATTTAAGTGTCAGGAAGTCGTTTCTGAAAGTATTTGTATGGAGTGTAGCCATGTATGGAAGTGAAACATGGACGATAAATAGTTTGGACAAGAAAAGAATAGAAGCTTTCGAAATGTGGTGCTACAGAAGAATGCTAAAGATTAGATAGGTAGATCACATAACTAATGATGAAGTATTGAATAGTATTGGGGAGAAGAGAAGCTTGTGGCACAACTTGACAAAAAGAAGTGACCGGTTAGTAGGACATGTTCTGAGGCATGAAGGGATCACAAATTTAGCATTGGAGGGCAGCGCGGAGGGTAAAAATCGTAGAGGGAGAGCAAGAGATGAGTACACTAAGCAGATTCAGAAGGACGTAGGCTGCAGTAGGTACTGGGAGATGAAGAAGCTTGCACAGGATAGGGTAGCATGGAGAGCTGCATCAAACCAGTCTCAGGACTGAAGACCACAACAACAACAACTCTCGTAATGCAACGATCATCCCTAAAGTATATTGTGCTGACCTCAGGAAAGGTACGACTTCAGAGTGCTCGTTACCACAAGAATGCAAACGCAATTCTCCTTGTCCGTGACAACGCACGGCCTCACACAAGTCTGTGCAACCTCGAGGAGATCACAAAACTCTACTGAACAGTTCTTCTTCAACCACCCTACAGCCTGGATCTCGCACCTCCCGACTTCCATCTGTTTGGCCCAACGATGGATAAACTCCGCGAGAAGCGGTACGTGGATAATGGGGAAGTTATTGCTGCAGCAGGACGTTGGCTCCAACGTCGACCAGTAGAGTGGTACCATGCGGACATACAGACCCTCCCAGTAAGGTAGAGTACGGCAATCACACTGAACGGAGATTGCGTTTGAAAAAAAGGGATTTGTAACAAAAGACTGGGATCTTAATCGTGGCAATGATTAACAGCAGTGGGTGAAAAGAACCGCTGCAGGCGCCAGTGTTGTTCCAGTTCCGGACAAACTCGTTTCAGGGCAGTGAAGAGGAGCCAGCTAGTGTAGGCGGCTCGCCCTCGGCCCATTGAACAGGGCCAGCAGCGACAATGGCCGCTAACGAGCCACGGCCACGCTAGCCTGGCTGTAGTCACCGCCAACAGGCAGCGGTCCTGCCGGCGCGCGCGAGCCGCCCACGTCGCACCCTGCCGCACGTCGCGCAGGCGCTGGCGCTGGAGACGAGGGCACGGCGAGGGGCTGACGTGCACACTGCGGCTAATGGCAAAGGCGCCAGGCATGCAACCAGGAACGTGTGATATCCGAGCCGTGCCAGCCCGTATCGATTGATCTATCGGGTCGGCATGGTGTGATCTTTGGGTTCGGCCGTTTGACGTGGCTTTTGTCAGCGTCGGGCGTGGGGGCTACGAAGAGGACAGCCGGAAAGCCGCGCGGCGCGAGAGAATCAGAGGCGAGCGTGGTTGAGCAGGCCGGGACACGATGCAGAGGTTGTGGTGTGTTTGACACGTTTGCAAAACCGAACCTGGCTTGTAGTGTGGGAACTGGACTCGGCCATATTACCCGAATCGAGTCGTGCGGCCCCGATTTGGGTCTGTAAAGGTTTTATAAAAGATTTGTGTGTTATAGTGTACTGTGCGCGGCGCCCTGTCCGGCTCGGCCACTTGCTGTGGGTTCTGGGTCTAGCCGCCTCTGGTCTGGGTCCAGTGGGCCCCCCTTCTGCTACTTGAATTTGCCCGTGCCTATGTGACGTCACGTATTTTGAACATATGTCACAAAGGTGTGTATCTGTTGGTATTTTCTTGGTGTTAAAAAAATTGTGATATCCATTATTGGTTAAACTTTATCTCATTATTGTAGTCTCCTTTATTGTGTACAGAATTTAATTAACTTGCAAGTCACTTAATGCTCGGTTAAAGACTAATGTTGTTGTTTGAATAGAGTTGTTGCCCGTGCTTGTAAAGATTTTGAATTTTAATATTTTATTTGGCCAAAGAAATTTAATAAAAGTGTTGTTGTTATAAACTGCGAATGTTGCTTATGTGGTCCAGCCCTCCTGTTAAACAGCAATTGGCTGATTAAGGTGGATTACCCACCACAATATATACTAATGTTACTACATCTTCCTGCAAATACCACTTCTATGCCGATAGCCCGGAGCTTTACTCAAGTACCACATGTGAAATATACCCTGGATAAAAACACTAATACCACATTGACACATACTGTTGAAATAAATATTGAATAACTGTAGCAGCTTGTCTGCGCAGTCAAGGATTGTGCTCTTAGAATAAAATTTCATGTAAGTCGCATAAATTCCTGAATGGGACAAACAGGTCGTTGAGGTGGATGCTCCACTCTACATATGTCACCTCAAGTCGGAAGTAATGAGGTATATTAGCAGTGAAAAGCCAAAATAGTCTAACAAATAAATCAAAAACCATCTTCAGTTGTGTAATATCTTGCAATTTCTTTGAGGACTCATGATGAAATGTTTCAGTTACTGAAACGTATTTAATCATGTCAGATCCACAAGAAACTGCCTCGAATTATGGGAAATGTTTCATGTAATGAACTTGAAGCTGGTTTTTCCACAGGATTAAGTTTTGTTTGATACCATCAGTCTGCCACATGATTGTCACATTGCATTAAGAATTCAAATAATTTGTGATGTCAACATTAAAATATTTTCTCAGGATTCTGCTTACACTAAGCTCAGTTTTATTTCCATATGGCCGCCTTATGTATAGCCAGAATTCATCGTCGTTCATCAGAAAACAAGTGCACCATATCGTCTTGGTCACTGGTTTTATAAGGACGTTCCACTAAGTGTTTTTCCAGCTCATAATAGTGCGATAGGATATTAAGTCATTTTCTTGGCCTTTAAGCGATACGAAAAGTAAGACAGCTCCAATTTGGCACTGAACAAGCGCATTCTCCACTTGAAACACGTATGTAACATAGCAGCGATGGCGAGGCATTGTAGCATCTGTGACCAGAGAGTATGCGCTTGACCGCGCGAGTGTTGCGAGCAGTTAGTTAGTTGTCGCTATGCAGAGCAGTAGTCGGTCAGCAGTCGTTGCGAGTCTGTAGCTCTGTCTAGTTGAGGGCAGTACTCAGTCAGTAGTCGTCGCGTGCAGTACGCCAATAGTCGTCATGGAGAGCGGTCGGCAACACTGGTCAAGATGGTGAATAAGGTATACTGTTAATTAATATAATCATTAGATAATGAAAAATTTTATTTATTGTAATTATTCTCCAACAAGTCCCCCAATAATAATTTTTATTTCAAAAGCATTTTCTCAAAAATTTAATTTTTTATTGAACTAAAGATTTCGTTGCACTTCCCATTTCATTCCGCTTCTTTTGAAGAAAAATTTCACTAAAATCACAAAAAAAAAGAGAATATTATTATTTGCAATGCAGTTCCTCCAAGCGGTGCGCAACAACAAGAGCAGAAATGTGACATCCATTTATTCTGAGGTAAGACTTTAATTCTGATTGTTTTACACAGGGCCAAAGACCGACATTTCGGTTTAATTAAATTTTCTTATCACTGAATGGACTTTAATTTTTCATGAGGAATTTATATTTGAGTCAGATTGCGAATTTCACATTTTTTGTTGCCATTGTCAGTACATTTCATTGTGGGCAGGTTACGCTTAGAGTAGTGTCCATTAGCATCCTTAAATAATATTGTTCATTCTTTTAAATTTTTGTGGGGAGGTTACACTCGGCTCCCATTTCTATTAAGTATTGTCATTACATTCCTTTTAAATATTTTGCGGGGAGGTTACACTTGGCGACACCCAGTCCAGGATCGTATTTCGTTGAGAGTCTTTTGAGCGACAGTCAGATATCTGCTCTTGTTTGCTTAGATATAATTAGGATTTGGCGCTACGCTTTTATTAACTTGTGACTTTCTTTCTACAGGTCAACGGCAATTTGTTGCTTTGTTGTATTTGTGTGTTGCTTTAGCATTTGTGCTTATTTGTTTTTGAATAATTGTGACTACTGTAAAAATGCCGCGAAAGACGGTGAATAGTGTATCGCGAGGTATTACGAACGAAACTACCGATTTAAACAACTTTACCGATAGGACATGTGACACGCAGTGTGATGATGACAATCCTGCGTTCACTAACAATCAGTGTATTCCAACCACTAATGATGACTTTTGTCTTAATAATGAACAAACGAACTCGGTTATGTCCTCTGTTGATTTGACGACAATCGATGACGCGGGACGCTCTCTTGTAATGAGCGCTGCCCAGCCTAACACAACCGATTTACTAAATTCAGGTGACGAACAGACAAATTTGTCTAATGAAAATGAACAGATCACACAAAGTAGGACGGATTTATTTTTTTCCGGAACAGTGTCTGACAATGTACATCCGACTGATAAACGTTCTTGTAAATCTCAGAATAACCAAATGGTTACAGAAAACGAGACAATTCCAGATCCATCACTAAACAGCACAGAGAATATAAACGCTAGTTTTGACTTGGTACGAATTATGTGAAGTTTGCTACAGCAGCAAAGTGAGAAAATAGACAACAATTTCAAACAATAGAATGAAAAACAAAGTGAAGATTTTAGACAACTTAGGGAAGATAACAAACACTTAAATGAGAAACTTGACAATAATGACGAAAGTCTCAAACAGCTTAGTGAACAAATTAGAGCCGTTGCCGCGCAGTGCCATGACACTAAGGAACAGTTGCGCGTGGAAATTGAGGCTTGTTCACAAAAAAATAGCGAAGAAATTAAGTCTGTTGCGCAGGAATTAAGAGAAATGCAAACAGCCGCAACAGATACACTCAGAGACGAAATTAGCGGAGTCGCTAAACAATGCTCTGAAAAAGCTGCACAATTACGGGACGAGTTTAGAGCAATGACGGTAGAACTTTCGCGCACTATGGACGCAAAGATAGACGCGAAATTCGAACAGCAGAACACTCAGATTAACGAGCGCTTCAATCAGCACATACAGAACAGTGATACGCGTTTCCGCAGATTTATTCAGGATCAAAACAAAGTAAAACGACAAGTCATGGAAACAATCACTGCACAAAGACAAGAGGACAAACGTAAAATATTCGCGAAAGCGAAGACGTATGTAGACAATAATATTACTACAGTGTCCGACAAAATTAATACCATAGAACAATTGAACGCGGAATTACGGGATGAAATTTCTGACCTTAAATCAAAAACAGATACACACACAGTAAATATTCAAACAGTGACAGATAGATTCGAACAATTAGATCTAACACAGGATTGTGATGTTATCAAAGCTGATGTTAAAAAACTGAGCGAAACTACGCGCAAGTTGCAAAAACAGATTAATGCGTCTGATTCTAAAACCGACGATCAGGTTAAAATACTGACTGAAAGATGTGATGAATTGGCCAGTCGTGTTGAAGTTATCGAAAATACTAATGACAATAAATCAGACGATACTGCACCGGTTTCATTTAACCAAACACCTGAATTTCAAAATTTACAGCAGGCAATTAATGAGATCGATTCGTCTAACAACACGTTACGTAGGAAGTTGTCAAATTTACAACAAGAAGTAACAGAGATGAAAAACATTTCAGTTAATAACATGCCACAACAGACGCCACTTTATGAACATGTGTCAGACTCACGCAGCGCGTATAATTTGGGTAATCTACAGAGAGTACGGGACTTAGATTCCGATCAACCACAGTTCAATAGATTCTCTTACGATCCTGAACCTGTTCCATCACACAGAGATGATAATTTCGACTACAAACATTTTCTGTCAGTGAGAAAGTTTAAGGTTTTCAAAAACGATAGAACGCAGATTCACCCACTGGATTGGATTCAACAGTTTAGCTTTGCTCTTCCACCGACTTGGCCTGTAACACATAAACTTGAATTTATTTGCAGTTTTTTGGAAGGCGAACCGGCAACTCGTATGAGACCGATCGCGAGGCAATGCTATTCAGTAGAAGAGTTTCAGAATGCTTTTCTGTCAGCGTACTGGTCGAAGACGACACAGCGCGGAATTAAAGATCAGTTAATTAGTTTGCCGAATTACGAGAACTCAAAATTTCCCAGTGTGACGCAATTTTTTGAGCACATGGTACAACAAAACCAATACCTGAGTGAGCCGTACAGTGAATCCGCACTTATACAATTATGCATTTCCAAATTACCACGGTCATTACGAGTGTCACTTCTAACAGGTCAGCAAAAAGAAAATATTTCAGCATTCAGAGATCTTTTACAGCTCTTGGAGGTACAGCAATCCGATTATTCTTTTGTAAACAAAAACTTTTCGTGTAACAACCAAGGTCAACAACAGTACTACAATTATGATCAGGGACGTAATTTCAATAGGGAAAGTAACAGACGCCTTAGGAACGACAACTATCAGGACTTAAATCCCAGACAGAATTCAGATTATCAATATCGTCAAAATTTTCAGCAACAGGAAACACATTTTGGTAACAATAGACGTTTTCCACCACAACAGCATGAGAGTCAGCCGGTTGGAATACATAACCAACAATGTAATGCACAAGGTCAACCAGGCTTTAATGTTCCGCCGCGTGCGCATATAGTCCAAGATCCAACAAATAGTAACGCGCGGCAGCAAGGAAACAATTACGTACAGAGAAGACAGTATTTCAATGCCTATCGTAATGCACCGTATAGGAATGACTATCACGACAGACGTAAAAACGATGAGCAGAATTATCAGCGTACATATAATAACAGTCGGTCTCACCAACAGCAAAATCATAGCAAGAACATATTCTCATGAATGAACCCGACAGTAGGTACCATCCAGAGCGTAACACGTCTGGAAGAAGTAATAGAACAGTTCAAATAGTAGAAATGCCACAGAATCCTCCTAGTAACAATAACACGTCAGATAGAATCTGACTAGATACTGCACAGGACGCATCTTCTAATAACACAAGCACTACCTTTGACACGCAAAATGTTGTTCACGAAAATGTAATTACTTTTGACAATATCAGAGACACTCTTTTACAGGAAAGACCAGTTGTTCAGAAAACTATTTCACATCCCGTTATTGAAATCAAAATTGGTTCTTCGAAATTTTCAGCAGTAATTGATTCCGGATCACCAATATCAGTAATAAATGAAGAGACTTTTAATGAGTGCAACAAAGAGAATACGTATCCGACATTACCATTAGGCAAAACAAAAGTGAAAGGAGCGGTACCGAGTAAAGGAGTAGACGTTAAACTACAGACGCATTTATCATTTTGTATTGGAGGTCATACTTTCCACTCTAATTTTTGGATTGTTCCTTTATTGACAACAGACATTATTTTAGGCACGAATTTTCTGGTACAACACGACGCAGTCATTGATTTTCAGAATTCTTATTTAATGTTAAAGGATGAAAATGTACAACTTGCTTTAGAATTTCAGCACTCATTATCTGCGGAAGAACAAACAATCAACCGCACAGAGGTCATTTCCGCAACACGTGACATAGACTGTAATCCCACATTGTTAACGGATACGTACGTACACAACTATAATACTCCAGACGAAATGGACTACGACGTAATACAAATGATTTCCGATAAAGTTAGACAAAGCAGTGCAAGTACAGACGACGAACGAACGCAGTTACACAAGATTCTTTTAAAGCAAGCTCCAGTTTTTGACAACATTCCTGGTACTATGTCCGGATTTATGTATGAATTTCAAGTGAAACAGCACGACACATTTAAAGCAAAGCATTATCCCATTCCATATATCCACAGAGAACAAGTTAAAAAAGAATTGCAGGATATGCTTGATCAAGGAATTATTGAACCAGCAGTTAGTCCGTACATAAACCCGCTGCATATTGTTAAGAAAAAAGATGGCTCACTTCGCCTTGTACTTGATTCACGTCACATTAATGACATTATTATTAATGAAACAGATCGACCACAGACATTAGAGGAACTTCTACAGAAATTTCACGGTACAGCTATTTATTCTACACTAGATTTGAAATCGGGATTTTGGCAAATTCAACTTCATCCGAATTGCAGAAAATATACAGCTTTTCTCTGTTTCGGCGACTGTTATCAATTTTGCAAACTACCGTTCGGCTTAACTATTTCTTCTGCAGCTTTTATTCGCGGTTTGAACACAATACTTCCGACAGAACTTAAAGACAGAATTACGACGTATGTAGACGACATTCTTATCGCAGAAGCTAACTGGTCTGAACACAATCTGATTCTTGAACAACTGTTACAAACTTTTCATGCACAAGGACTTACAGTTAACCTCAGTAAATCGCACTTTGGCAAAACTTCCATAAAATTTCTTGGACACGTAATTTCAGCAGAAGGCATTGCACCTGATCCGGAAAAACTTCAAGCTCTACGTGACATTACTGTTCCTACAACAAAAAAGCAATTACGCAGTTTTTTGGGCTTAGACCGTCAGTGAGAGAGCACTTCGATTTCCTGCTGCTAATAAGGCGAGTACACCGTTCGCTTGTTACACATTTTTGCGAGCTTCAAACAGGTACAACTTATTTTCAGTTATCTGGGTAGTTACTATTTTATTTTTGTAATTTCTTGCGTGTTTGAGTGCCTACTAGACACAACCGTTTATTTTAATAACAGTGTAGTGTACAGTATCGCCGTTGCTATCGACCCTCGTATCGTACAGGCTTTTGTTTGTTTGGTTAGAACAGCTCAGTGTCGGTTAGACCGTCAGTGAGAGAGCACTTCGATTTCCTGCTGCTAATAAGGCGAGTACACCGTTCGCTTGTTACACATTTTTGCGAGCTTCAAACAGGTACAACTTATTTTCAGTTATCTGGGTAGTTACTATTTTATTTTTGTAATTTCTTGCGTGTTTGAGTGCCTACTAGACACAACCGTTTATTTTAATAACAGTGTAGTGTACAGTATCGCCGTTGCTATCGACCCTCGTATCGTACAGGCTTTTGTTTGTTTGGTTAGAACAGCTCAGTGTCGGTTAGACCGTCAGTGAGAGAGCACTTCGATTTCCTGCTGCTAATAAGGCGAGTACACCGTTCGCTTGTAGGGTAAACATAGTCATGTGTAGGGACTGTGGTTGTTGTGAGCGGACGCAAGGAGAATTGGCCACTCTTCGGGGGCAGGTGGAGGCTTTGTCTGTTAGGCTCATCGAGCTCGAGGCGCAGGCGTCGGCTCGTAGTGGCGTTGGGGCAACTGTGGTGAGACCTATGCCTACTTCGGTGGCCTTGGAATCACATGGAACCCCTGATGTCGCTGCGTCTTCCGGCAGTGAGCATCTTACCGGTCAGCCATCACTCCAGGGTGAATGGCGGACAGTGGTGGGCTCGCGCGTGCCTGGCCGAAAGGCAAAGGTGGGATCTGGCCGCGTGGCAGCTGCCTTACCCCTTTCCAACAGGTACGGGGTGCTTCCTAGTGGTGATGACATCGTTTCCGAGCCACCACAGGATGCCTCGCCTGTTGGGCCAGTGGCCGATTCTCCGGCAAGGTCCCGACAGTCACAGAGGGCGGGCCTATTAGTTATAGGGAGCTCCAACGTTAGGCGGGTTATGGAGCCCCTTAGGAAAATAGCGGGTAGGTCGGGGAAGAATGCCAGTGTGCACTCGGTGTGCTTGCCGGGGGGTCTCGTCCGTAATGTGGAGGAGGCCCTTCCGGCAGCTATTGAACGCACTGGGTGTGACCGGCTGCAGATAGTAGCACATGTCGGAACGAATGACGCCTGCCGCTTGGGTTCTGAGGCCATCCTTGGTTCCTTCCGGCGGCTGGCTGATTTGGTGAAGACAACCAGCATCGCACGCGGAGTGCAAGCTGAGCTTAATATCTGCAGCATAGTGCCCAGAGTCGATCGCGGTCCTCTGGTTTGGAGCCGTGTGGAGGGTCTAAACCAGAGGCTCAGACGACTCTGCGACTATAATGGTTGCAAATTCATCGACCTCCGTTATTGGGTGGAGAACTGTAGGGCCCCCCTAGACAGGTCAGGCGTGCACTACACACCGGAAGCAGCTACTAGGGTAGCAGAGTACGTGTGGCGTGCACACGGGGGTTTTTTAGGTTAGAGGGACCCCCCCTTGGGCGAAACGATAAAATACCTGACGGCTTACCAGAGAGGACATTATCATCGTTGATAAAGAACGTCCGTCCTCAGAGACCAAAAACAGGAAAAGTCAACGTAATATTGGTAAACTGCAGGAGTATCCAGGGCAAGGTTCCTGAATTAGTATCTCTTATTGAAGGAAATAGTGCGCATATAGTATTAGGAACGGAAAGTTGGTTAAAACCGGAAGTGAACAGTAACGAAATCCTAGACACAGAATGGAATATATACCGCAAGGATAGGATAAACGCCAATGGTGGAGGAGTATTTATAGCAGTAAAGAATTCAATAATATCCAGTGAAGTTATTAGCGAATGCGAATGTGAAATAATCTGGGTTAAGTTAAGTATCAAAGGTGGGTCAGATATGATAGTCGGATGCTTCTATAGACCACCTGCATCAGCAACCGTAGTAGTTGAGCGCCTCAGAGAGAACCTGCAGAACGTCGTGAAGAAGTTTCGTGATCATACTATTGTAATAGGGGGAGACTTCAATCTACCAGGTATAGAATGGGATAGTCACACAATCAGAACTGGAGCCAGGGACAGAGACTCTTGTGACATTATCCTGACTGCCTTGTCCGAGAATTACTTCGAGCAGATAGTTAGAGAACCAACTCGTGAAGCTAACGTTTTAGACCTCATAGCAACAAATAGACCGGAACTTTTCGACTCCGTGAATGTAGAAGAGGGTATCAGTGATCATAAGTCAGTGGTTGCATCAATGACTACAAGTGTAATAAGAAATGCCAAGAAAGGAAGGAAAATATATTTGCTTAACAAGAGTGATAGGGCACAAATCGCAGAATATCTGAGTGACCACCATCAAACGTTCATTTCTGAGGAAGAGGATGTGGAACAAAAATGGAAAAAATTCAGAAACATCGTCCAGTACGCCTTAGATAAGTTCGTACCGACTAAGGTCCAAAGCGAGGGGAAAGATCCACCGTGGTATAACAATCATGTACGAAAGGTACTACGGAAACAAAGAAAGCTTCATCATACGTTTAAGAGTAGTCGAATCATAGCTGATAAGGAAAAGCTGAACGAAGCGAAAAAGAGCGTAAAGAGAGCAATGAGAGAAGCATTCAACGAATTCGAACATAAAACATTGGCAAACAATCTAAACAAGAACCCTAAAAAGTTTTGGTCATATGTAAAATCGGTAAGCGGATCTAAATCCCCTATTCAGTCACTCGTTGACCACGATGGCACCGAAACAGAGGACGACCGAAGAAAGGCAGAAATACTGAATTCAGTGTTCCGAAACTGTTTCACTGCGGAAAATCGTAACACTGTCCCTGACTTCAGCCGTCGCACGGACGCCAAAATGGAAAATATTGAAATAAACGATATCGGAATTGAAAAACAACTGCTATCACTTAGTAGCGGAAAAGCATCCGGACCAGACGAGATACCCTTAAGATTCTACAGTGATTATGCTAAAGAACTTGCCCCCTTTCTATCAGCAATTTATCGTAGATCGCTGGAAGAACGTAAAGTACCTAGCGACTGGAAGAAAGCGCAGGTCGTTCCCATTTTCAAGAAGGGTCATAAATCAGATGCGAATAATTATAGGCCTATTTCGCTTACGTCAATCTGTTGTAGAATAATGGAACATGTTTTGTGTTCTCGTATTATGACGTTCTTAGATAATACAAATCTCCTTCATCATAACCAACATGGATTCCGCAAACAGAGATCATGTGAAACTCAGCTCGCTCTATTTGCCCAAGAAATTCACAGTGCCGTAGACACTGGCGAGCAGATTGATGCCGTATTCCTGGACTTCAGGAAGGCATTTGATACGGTTCCGCACTTACGTTTAGTGAAAAAAATACGAGCTTACGGAATATCGGACCAGGTTTGTGATTGGATTCAGGATTTCCTAGAAGAAAGAACACAACATGTCATTCTTAACGGTTCAAAATCTGCAGATGTAGAGGTAATTTCGGGAGTACCGCAGGGAAGCGTGATAGGACCTTTATTGTTTACAATATACATAAATGACTTAGTTGACAACATCGGTAGCTCCGTGAGGCTATTTGCAGATGACACGGTTGTCTACAAGAAAGTAGCAACATCAGAAGACTCGTACGTACTCCAGGAGGACCTGCAGAGGATTAATGCATGGTGCGACAGCTGGCAGCTTTCCCTAAACGTAGATAAATGTAATATAATGCGCATACATAGGGGCAGAAATCCATTCCAGTACGATTATGCCATAGGTGGTAAATCATTGGAAGCGGTAACGACCGTAAAATACTTAGGAGTTACTATCCGGAGCGATCTGAAGTGGAATGATCACATAAAACAAATAGTGGGAAAAGCAGGCGCCAGGTTGAGATTCATAGGAAGAATTCTAAGAAAATGTGACTCATCGACGAAAGAAGTAGCTTACAAAACGCTTGTTCGTCCGATTCTTGAGTATTGCTCATCAGTATGGGACCCTTACCAGGTTGGATTAATAGAAGAGATAGACATGATCCAGCGAAAAGCAGCGCGATTCGTCATGGGGACATTTAGTCAGCGCGAGAGCGTTACGGAGATGCTGAACAAGCTCCAGTGGCGGACACTTCAAGAAAGGCGTTACGCAATACGGAGAGGTTTATTATCGAAATTACGAGAGAGCACATTCCGGGAAGAGATGGGCAACATATTACTACCGCCCACATATATCTCGCGTAATGATCACAACGAAAAGATCCGAGAAATTAGAGCAAATACGGAGACTTACAAGCAGTCGTTCTTCCCACGCACAATTCGTGAATGGAACAGGGAAGGGGGGATCAGATAGTGGTACAATAAGTACCCTCCGCCACACACCGTAAGGTGGCTCGCGGAGTATAGATGTAGATGTAGATGTAATTAACTTTTTTCGCAAATTTATTCATCACTCCGCTTTAGACACGTCTAGATTATGTCAATTAACAGGTAAAAACACTATTTGGTCTTGGGATAAGCAAGCACACTCTGAATTCATGAACCTGAAACATGCTTTGTTGAATGCACCACTATTATCGCACCCAGATGTTACTAGAAATTTTTCCATTGCCACCGACAGTTCCAACACCGTCTTAGGCGTACATATTTTCCAGGAAATTGAAGAAGATGGTTCAATTGTAATCAAAAACATCGCATTTGCAAGCCGCATTCTGTCACCTGCTGAACGAAATTACTCCGTTACAGAACTTGAAACATTATGTGTTGTATGGGCTTTTACGAGATTTCGGCACTTTCTTCATGGCAGACATACCACCGTCTACACAGACCACAGAGCAATACAATTTTTGCTTTCAGCTAAATTTACTCACGACAGATTGAGCAGATGGAAACTATATTTACAGGAATTTAATTTTACAATAGTTCACATTCCCGGCACACAAAATGTTATAGCAGACGCACTATCGCGTTCTCTCGGCAACAATCAGCAAGACGTAGCAACCAACTTCTGCAAAACAAATTTCAGTGTCATGTACATTCAGCAAGTAGCATTTGAAAATTTTATTTCATCGTCATTACAGGACATAGCACAAGAGCAAAATAAAGACAATGTGTGGAAAGAAATTAAAAACCTTTGGCAAGATAGGAAAAATGTTACGATTAGAAATCACTACACTGTACGCAATGACATTCTGTTTCGCCGCTCTCATCCAGACAGCAACAATTGGTTATTATGCATTCCTGACGAACTGGTCAACAAATTAATTTGGTACACTCATTTAAGCTACGCACATTACGGAGCTCGAAAATGTTTTCTTATACTGAGACAGAACTGTTATTTTGCCAACATGGAGAAACGTATACGACGAGTTTTAGCGTCTTGTAAAATTTGCCAGAAAGCTAAATCAGACACCACTTCACATATTCCTCCATTATATCCCATTATACCTGTTAAATTAAGACACATGGCCGCAGTAGACATTTTTGGTCCGATTCCGAGAACTAACAGAGGTTTTTGCTACATTTTTGTCGCTGTTGAGCTCACTTCAAAATTTGTTACTTTCACTCCATTACGCAAAGCTACTGCTAAAACTATTTCGAAAGCATTTGTAAAACATTTTCTGTTTCATGTAGGGCATGTGATGAAAGTAATTTCTGACAATGGATCTCAATTTCGTAGTAGCGTATGGACACGCATGTTACGAGCCAGAAACATTTCTCCGATCTATATATCCAAGTATCACGCTTCTTCGAACCCCTGTGAAAGATTAATGAAAGAAATTGGTAAACTGTGCCGAATATACTGCCACAAAAGACATATTGATTGGGACACACACATATTCTCATTCCAAGATGTAATTAATTCCATTCCAAATGAATCCACTATGCTATCTCCGTCCGTTATACTGAAAAATGCTGAACCACCTAACAAAATTAAAGAATTAATAACATTTCCTACATCTCGTCGATTACGACACCACGAAATAATTAACATTGCGCTGAACAACATCAAACGTGCCGCAGAGCGCCGGAGAAGACAGCAAAAACAGGTTTGTACACGCCGCGACTTTCACGTTGGACAGAAGATATTAGTACGTACACACTATTTATCCAGTAAATTAAAAGGTAAGTGCAGTAAATTTGAACTTCTATACGCAGGTCCATATCGGATTCGCAGCATCCCTCACCCCAATGTTGTACACGTCGAAACTTTGAGAACCAGAAAATCGAAAGGCAATCACCATATCTCAAACATTAAACCGTTTATTGAGTGAAACCACTGTATGATTCAACACACTATGATGCCATTTACTAATGCAATTATTTCACGTGACTAATTACTGATGATTATCGTATTTTTTCTTGGCAAGTGCCCGGCAAGGTAAGGTTAGCAGGTCGCTTTTCTTGTCGTTACACATCAGACCGTGCACATTTTCCACTTTTTTTTGTGTGTATGATTGTACTCCAGTTTTGTTTGTATGCACTGTGAAATAGTTAAGATATAACACACACCAGTCGACTTTGACATTTTTTTTGCCTTATGACATCTCAACATCGTGACTGTTTCACATTTTTTTTGCTGCTGCATTGTATTATTCTGTGTACATTTTTGCATCTGAACACTGTCAACGTCTTTGACATATTACGTTTTCTGTCATGTTATACTGTATGGTTAATTATGTTACCATAAACCAGTCATTATCTAGTGGGTATATGATTTAAATGCAGGACATTAATCTTTGTTCATCAATTTCAGAAAGGAATGATGATTCTAAGAAATAAATTTAACATAAATGGGAATTTCACCTACGGAATAAACGAAAGGAGATGCAATAACTTTATGAGGAAGAGTAAAGGGATCAGGATTAACAAACATTAACAAGAATATACTATACTCATCACAGAATAGCAGTCTTAACTAATTTTTTCTTTCAGAATACAAGGTGATTGATGCAGGCTGTCAGACTGAACTACACATCTTAGTTTTAGTGATGAAATATGCTAGAGATAAGGAATAGTTATGTAATGAGTAATGAAGTGATTTTTTGCAGATGATAATGAATACTGATGAATAATGATGAAGGATATGATGTTATGAATAATGAAGTTTTTCTTTACAGATGATGATAATAGTGAAGTTATGATGATATGGATAATGAAGTTTTTTCTTTACAGATGAGGATAGTGTTGAAGTTATGTATTTATGCTACGTAGTTATTTAAGTATTTGTTGCAGTTTGCTTTGACAGCAGGTGTTATATTGCATAGTAGGATGACAGAAAGTTTTGGAAAGGACAGCTATGGAACATATTTTATACACATTTCACTACCTGTTAATTCGAAGTTCACTACTTTTCAGCATAGTGTGCGTTTCTTCTTTCAGGTCAATAATCCGTTTTTGTAATTTTTCCAGGAGAAGTTTTTTTCATGATACTTACTAAACCTGTTACTTATTATACCTGTTCTAGTACTTGCATTTTTATATTTTTACCCATTTGTGTCTATCGTTTATAAATGTGATCACATGTACTGCCTTGTTACATAATCTTGCTACAGCTGACTCATGACGAATGACGTTACCTATCCTCATTTGCTGCAATAGGTCAAAAGCAAATAGTGTTATGTTTCAGCAATTAATTATCGATCCCAACGCAATGCATTGCTACCAAAAAAATGTATTACGAGTCCCACATAATGTCACTAGTTTATGATAATTCTGAATAATACTGATCAACTCTGAATAGCATGTCACTTGAGTAATGACCTCTTAATGAGACTATATTCAAAATAATGCTTTGTCACTAGCTAATAACTGCCACTGTTTATTGTAATGATACTACTTATAATGCCTGTGATTACTAATGATTTGACTGTAATTAACTGATTTTAATAATGACTTTGTAATGATCTGAATACTACTGAAGGAGGAACATTGTTTATTGTAATGATACTACTTATAATGCCTGTGATTATTAATGATTTGACTGTAATTAACTGATTTTAATAATGACTTTGTAATGATCTGAATACTACTGAAGGAGGAACACTGTTTATTGTAATGATACTACTTATAATGCCTGTGATTATTAATGATTTGACTGTAATTAACTGATTATGACTTCGTAATAATCTGAATAATACTGAATGATGATTCTATTCAATACTTGCTGGCCACTGAGTGCCAATAATTAATGTCACTTGAAGAATTGTTATTAATTATGCCATTAATTAGCCCTTTTTTTTCCCATGTTGAGTTTTCATGTTTTGGTTAATGGCCAATGAGTGCCAATAATTTGTATCACTCAATGTATTATGTTAATGCTAGGCCAATAATTGACTCTCCTTTTCAATTAAGGCTTCTGATGAACATTATTCTGTCTTACTAAATATACTTTGTAACTGGCCAAGGACCGCCACTGTTTATTGTAATACGATTACCCATGATGCCAGCTAGTGATTCTTAATAGATTGTAATGACACATAATTAATTAACTATGGTACTGTTTAATAATGCTTTGTAATTAATTAAGGCTAATAATTCTTACTATATTGGAATGACAAATGATTAATTAATTATCTGTAATTAGACAAATGATTAATTAACGACAAATGATTAATCAACTGTAATTAGGAAAAGGCTAATGATTTTTATTGGAATGACAAATGATTAATTAATTAACTGTAATTAGACAAATGATTAATTAACGACAAATGATTAATTAACTGTAATTAGGAAAAGGCTAATGATTATTATTAGAATGACAAATGATTAATTAACTGTAATTAGGAGAAGGTTAATGATTCTTAATTATACTCTGTAACTGAAAAGAATGCGATTATTTCATAATACTTTGTAACCAGGAAAAGAAGGCTACTGATTCTATGTAAAACAATTAATGAACATTTTTCTGTAATACTACATACTTGGTACAGAAATGTTCAATAACTAGGCTATGAATGCCACAAACTACTCATGAAGACTGTAATTGTCAATATTATGTGACTTGATGTCCTTCACCTCATAAGCTGACTACCCTGAATTACTGCAATGTCCATTTGTCCTGTTTATCCTAGTGATCATGGAGCACTATCTTTGGTTTTGCACTAATTCTACGTGGGTGTGCCTTGTAAGAGCGTGGTGTTGACACGACATGCTGTCCACCACCGTGAGCGATGAAGACATTATTATGGTCCCACTGTTTGGTGTACGTAATGTACTGCCAAAATGAAAACATGGAACATTACTACGATAGTTCAGTGTCTTGGCTACACTGATAAATTCTGATGGGAAAAGAACTTCAAGTTGTGTCACTTGGTGTTGTACTTCTGTGGAAAGATATGGACTTTCAGAACAGCTGTGTGCAATCTAAAGTGCTACAACCATGATGCAATCCTTCCCTTTCCTATCCTAATTCTTGTCACATAATGAAAATCATTTTTTTTGGTAACATCATTTCTGTTCGTAGGTTATACATTTTTTTTCGATTTGTTGAATTCCAGTGCGAGTACACTTGTGGCACTGGTCGACATGATTTTTTTTTTTTGCCATTATGTTTATTTGTTGTGAAAATGCTAAAGACATTTTTTCAGTGCATGTGCACTTTGGACATGATTTTTTGTCATTTATTGCGAAAATGCTAAAGACGTTTTTCGATTTGTTCTGAAGTACAGTATATGTACACTCTTGTCTTTTATATTGTATATACATTTTTTTATTTTCTGAACTACAGTGCATGTGCATTCATGTCACTTGTCAACATAATATTTTGCCAGTCTGTTTATTTGTTCTGAATATGCTAAAGAATTTTTTCAGTGCCTGTGCACTTTGTTATCTGTCAAAAAATTTGTATATACATTTTTCTGATTTGCTACTATGTTTAGTATTCACATTTTGTCTTTGTCTGATATATTTTGTACTTAGTGCGTGTGCACAACATTTAAATATTCTGTAAGTTGTAGGATTTTGTTAATTAATGAAAAATTTTGCCGCGCTTGGCAAGTCCAAATGACTCACCATCGCTGCCAAATTTTTGCCCCCCCAGTGGAGGGTTATGAAACACGTATGTAACATAGCAGCGATGGCGAGGCATTGTAGCATCTGTGACCAGAGAGTATGCGCTTGACCGCGCGAGTGTTGCGAGCAGTTAGTTAGTTGTCGCTATGCAGAGCAGTAGTCGGTCAGCAGTCGTTGCGAGTCTGTAGCTCTGTCTAGTTGAGGGCAGTACTCAGTCAGTAGTCGTCGCGTGCAGTACGCCAATAGTCGTCATGGAGAGCGGTCGGCAACACTGGTCAAGATGGTGAATAAGGTATACTGTTAATTAATATAATCATTAGATAATGAAAAATTTTATTTATTGTAATTATTCTCCAACAAGTCCCCCAATAATAATTTTTATTTCAAAAGCATTTTCTCAAAAATTTAATTTTTTATTGAACTAAAGATTTCGTTGCACTTCCCATTTCATTCCGCTTCTTTTGAAGAAAAATTTCACTAAAATCACAAAAAAAAGAGAATATTATTATTTGCAATGCAGTTCCTCCAAGCGGTGCGCAACAACAAGAGCAGAAATGCGACATCCATTTATTCTGAGGTAAGACTTTAATTCTGATTGTTTTACACAGGGCCAAAGACCGACATTTCGGTTTAATTAAATTTTCTTATCACTGAATGGACTTTAATTTTTCATGAGGAATTTATATTTGAGTCAGATTGCGAATTTCACATTTTTTGTTGCCATTGTCAGTACATTTCATTGTGGGCAGGTTACGCTTAGAGTAGTGTCCATTAGCATCCTTAAATAATATTGTTCATTCTTTTAAATTTTTGTGGGGAGGTTACACTCGGCTCCCATTTCTGTTAAGTATTGTCATTACATTCCTTTTAAATATTTTGCGGGGAGGTTACACACTTTTTCTTTTTTGAAAAATGTGTAGACGCCATAGTACTCCTAAAGTGGACCCTGAATCTAACTTAACAGAAGTGATATCGTCAGTAAACTGCTTGTTATCTGACAAGGCAACTGTACAGCTGTAGCGACTTCCGGCTGCAGCCTTCATTTTTCATCTCCCTCCACCCCTCCCCCCCTCCCCCCCCCCCTCAGCCCTGCTAGCCGCAGCGCTGAAGGAGAAGGAGCCGTACTTTGTCGCAGTGAACTTTGCAGAAAAGGTTTGGTACTTGTACATACAGTAGTCATAGTTCGTGTAGTGTGATGTACTCACGTATAATTCATGTTAGGAATCGATTACTTCATTTATAAAAAATAATAAGTTGATGTTAATCGGTTTCTATATAAACAATATACTTTGTGAACTATTGCTTTAATTTGATATGAATTCAACAATATTGTACTTATTTAACAAAAACACAGATATGTTAATTTTATGCTTATTTACGATAACATTTCCACTAAATTTTGTAAAAACTTGTATAAAGTAAATGTTAATACCTTCATCGCCAGCTATGTAAATGATTAGAGATACTACAGTTGTAAGTAAAGAGTCTATTCTTCCACCTCGCGCTTGGCGGGAAGAAATATAGTATTAGAAAAACATGTGTAGTCGATTGTAAGAGGCATGTTTGTGCTGTCACAGGTAGTTGTATTTCTGTGAAAGTTGGTTAATTATTATGAAACTGTTTGCTTGTTGACTATGGAAAAATAAAGGAGATAAAAACTTAATACAACTCTTATTATTTATGCGTGGGACCTACGTGGGTCACCGAAATGAAGACTTGTAGGTAGTTCTTTGTATATGAATAACTCGAGAAAGCATTTATACCCTGAAGAAGACAATGAAGCCAAAATGAAACCATGTAAGTACCGTACATGGTTCATAATAATTTGTCGACATGGGTATGACTACTTTCAGTTTTATGCAAGATGACAAGCATCTATAAATTTGATAAGTCACTGGAAATATAATCACTAAATAGTTTGTGAGAGGAGGCACAAGCCACGATACGAAAAAAAAACACCCCTACAAATATCACAGTGCCTGGCCTGAACTGCACTATCCACACTCTACGGGTTTAGCGCGTCACTGGACAATCAGGGCACTTGACGCCTTCCATGACTTGAAAAGAGGCGGAACGGCGATTCGTCTGAGCACAATACACGCTCACAATCAGCTGCTGTCGAATTTATGTGTTGTTTGCTCATTGTAAGTGCCGAAGTGCCAATGACGTTTTGCAAACTTCTCGGCGCCTGATGTTCATTGAATACAGTTCCCATCGCAATGCTATCTCGAAAACTGGTTGAGATGGACCTGCAATCCCTGACAACAGATATTACTGTCTGGTCCGAAACTGGTTGTCATTGAGAAAGCGATACTTTTCTCTCGTCGCTTTTATAGGAAACATACTTAACACAGAGTTTATAGGAAGCATACTTAACACAGAGTTTGGCTTAACGACAAGAAAAGCAAAGACGAAGTTGATGAAGAGTATTAGAAAGGAAAATGACGGCTTGTTTTGCCTCACACCTGGGAACAATACATTTGCAGAAGTAGTGGAAAAATTCTCCAGTGTATAAAATAAGACAGTACAGGATAACCGAGCATGAAAGATATCAGAAGTGGATTGGCACACATGAAGGAAGTTTTCCTCAGTAAATGTGGCATACTGGTATCACATCGATTCAAAACATCCAAGCATCGGTATGATTAAATGATGCATCAAACAACTGAAACAGAACAAACAAAGCCTCAGGTGAGTGGAGATCTAGTTGTCGCAGTTACAAAAGAAAACTAGGTAAGACCTGGGACACTAAAATAATTCCAGAGAACTAGGAGGTTGCGTTACTTCAACCATTTCACAAATTAGGGGACAAAATAGACATCAATAATTACAAAGGAATTCCGTTACTACACCTAGGATAAAAAATCTTATCTCAAGCTCTTCTACATCTACATCCACATGGATACTCTGCAAATAACATTTAAGTGTCCCGCAGACGGTTCATCGAACCACCTTCACAATTATTCTCTGTTATTCCAGTCTCGTACAGCACGCGCAAAAAACGAATACCTACGTCATTCCATGCGAGCTCTAATTTCTCTTATTTTATTATGATGATCGTTTCTCGCTATGTAGCTTGGCGTCAACAAAATACCTTCGAATTCCTAGGAGACAACTGGTGATTGAAATTTCGTGAGAAGATTCTGCCGCAACGAAAAACGCCTTTGTTTTAATGACGTCCTCCCCAAATACTGTATCGTTTTAGTGACACTCTCTCCCCCATTTCGCGATAACACAAAACGTGCTGCCGTTCTTTGAACATTCCCGATGTACTCCGTCAGTCCTATCTGGTAAGGATCCCACACTGCGCAGCAGTATTCTAAAAGAGGACGGACAACCGTAGTGTAGGCAGTCTCCTTAGTAGGTCTGTTACATTTTCTAAGTGTCCTGCCAATAAACCGAAGTCTTTGGTTAGCCTTCCCCGCAATATTTACTATGTTTTCATTCCAGTTTAAGTTTTTCGTAATTGTAATTCGTAGGTATGTAGTTCAATTTGCGGCCTTTAGATTTGACTGATTTATCCCGTGACTTAAGTTTGACGGATTCCTTTTAGGGCTCATGCGGGTGACCTCACTTTATTCGTTATTTAGGGTCAATTGCCAATTTTTGCGTGATACAGGAATCTTTTATAAAACGTTTTGCAATTTGTTTTGATCTTGTAATGACTTTACTAGTCAATAAACGACAGCGTCATCTGCAGAGAAACTAAGACGCCTGCTCAGATTGTCTCCTAAATCGTTTATATACGTAAGAAACAGCAAAGGGCCTATAACACTATCTTGGGGAACGCCGGAAATCACATGTGTTTTACTCGATGACTTTCCGTCAATTACTACGAAATGTGACCCTCCTGACAGAAAATCGAGATTCCAGTCATATAACTGAGACTATATTCCATAAGCATGCAATTTCACTTCAAGCCGCTTGTGTGGTAGTGTGTCAAAAGCCTTCTGGACATCTTGAAATACAGAATCAATTTGAATTCCCTTGTCAATAGAAGTCAGCAATTCGTATGATTGAAGAGCTAGTTATCTTTCACAAGAACGAGTTCTTTAAATCTGTGTTGACTTTGTGTCAATAAACCGTTCTCGTCGAGGTAACTCATAATGTTCGAACACAATATATGTTCCAAAATCCTGCTGCATATCGACGTTAATAATATGGGCAGTAATTTAGTGGATTACTCCTACAACCTTTCTTGAATGTTGGTGTGACCTGTCCAACTTTTCAATCTTTGGGTACGGATCTTTAGTCGGGCGAACGTTTGTAAATTATTGTTAAGTATGGGATCATTACTCCTCCTAACTGAAAAATACATTTCCCTTTTCTGTTTACAAGATATTTTTACCCCTTTATTAAGTGTTGGAAAATTGGAAGAAAACACGTACGAACCCAGGAATCCCAGTAAATGATAGCAGATTACAATACAGTGACGTGACAATAGTCATGGAATACCTCCTAACATCGTGTCTGAGCTACCTCTGCCCGGTGTAGTGCAGGAACTCTACGTGGCACGGACTCGACAAGTCGTTCGAAGTCCCCTGCAGAAACATTGACTCATTCCCAACTTTTGTGGTCCTGTCCTCCTCAGTTGCGCGTAATACTACGGTATATTGATAAGTTTCACTTATGGACCGTCTGACAGCAACTGAATAAAACACAATTTTAGTGCCATACGCGTTTCGCCTTTATTTTCTGCAAGGCATCATCAGTGGCAGGTTGCGTAGACAGTTTCTTACATATTACGCTCCTGTTGCATTTTTGGTGTTGTTATTCTTTCTATGAGAGCCAATTTGCTGTTTTTTCCACATTCCACAGCACTATGCACTGAACGCTTGTTTTAATGCAATGTTTTGGTTTCTGTTGCCGACTTTTTGACAGTCGGCAACAGAAACCAAAACATTGCATTAAAACAAGCGTTCAGTGCATAGTGCTGTGGAATGTGGAAAAAACAGCAAATTGGCTCTCATAGAAAGAATAACAACACCAAAAATGCAACAGGAGCGTAATATGTAAGAAACTGTCTACGCAACCTGCCACTGATGATGCCTTGCAGAAAATAAAGGCGAAACGCGTATGGCACTAAAATTGTGTTTTATTCAGTTGCTGTCAGACGGTCCATAAGTGAAACTTATCAATATACCGTAGTATTGACTCATTCCGCCTTAAAGCCGTCCACAATTGTGTAAGTGTTGCCGGTGCAGGATATTGTGAACGAACAGACATCTCGATTACGTCCCATAAATGTTGTATGGGCTTTAGGTAGGGAGATCTTGTCGGCCAAATCATTCTTTCGGATTGTCCAGAATATTATTCAGAGCAATCACGAACAACTGTGACCTGTTAGCAATTCCATCGTTGTTTGGGAACGTGAAGTCCATGAATGGCTGCAAATGTTCTCCCGTAGCCGAACGTAAGCATTTCCAGTCAATGATCTGTTCAGTTGTACCAGGGGACCAAGTCCATTCCATGTAAACACAGCCCACACCAAATGGAACCATAACTAGCTCGCACAGTGCCTTGTTGACAAATTGAGCCCATAGCTTTGCGGGGTCTGCACCACATTCGAACCCTGCCATCAGCTCCTACCAATTGAAATCGGGACTCATCTGACCAGGTCACGGTTTTTCAATCGTCTAGGTTCAAACCAAGCCCAAAAGACACGCTGCAAGAGGTATCGTGCTGTTAGCCGAGGCACTTGTGTCGCTCGCCCGCTTCCACAGCCCATTAACACCAAATGTCACCGCACTGTCGTACGTCCCACATGCATTTCTGTGGTTGTTTCACGCAGTGTTGCTTGTCTGTTGGACCTGACAGCTTGAAGCAAACGCCGCTGTTCTCGGTAGTTAGGTAAAGGCCGTCGGCCACTGCGTTTTCCGTGGTGAGAAGTAATGTTTGAAACTTGGTATTTTCGGCACACTCTTGACACTGTGGATCTCGGAGTACTGAATTCTCTGACGATTTTCGAAACTGAATGTCCCATACGTTTAGCTCCGACTAGCATTCCTCGATCAGAGACTGTTAATTCCCATAGTGCGGCCACAATCACGTTGTAGATCTTTTCACACGGATCACCTGAGAACAAATGACAGATCCGCCAATGCACTCCACTTTTATTTCTTGTGTTCGTGATACCACCACCATCCGTCGCTGGGCATATCGCTATCCCACATCTTCAGCCACCTCAGTGCACACTGATCAGCTAGAATAATACGACCACCTACCTAACAACCGGCATGTCTACCTTTGGCACGGATAACATAGGCGACCATTCGTGACATGGAAGCAATGAGGCCTTGGCAGGTCGCTGGAGGGTTGAAATGGCACTGAGCACTATGGAACTCAACTGCTGAGGTCATACGTCCCCTAGAACTTGAAACTACTTAAACCTAACTAACCTAAGGACACCACACACATCCGTGCCCGAGGCAGGATTCGAACCTGCGGCCGTAGCGGTCGCGCGGTTCCAGACTGTAGCGCCTAGAACCTCTGGAGGGAGTTGGCACCACATCTGCACATACAAGTCATGCAATTCCCGTAAATTCGGAGGAGGAGGACGATGAGCTCTGACGCCACGGCCAGTCACATCCCAGTCGAGTAAAACAGGGCTGAGATCTGGCGCTCTGGGAGACCAGCACATCAGTTAGAACTCGAAACTGTGTTCCTCGAACCACTCCATCTCACTCCCAGTCTTGTGACATGGCGAATCATCTTGTTGAAAAGTGTCACTGTCGTCGGGAAACATGATCGTCATGATGGGGTGTAATTGGTCTGCAACCGGTGTACGATAGTCCTTGGCCGTCATGGTGCTTTACACGAGCTCCGTTAGACTCATGGATGTTGACGTGAATGTTTCCCAGAGCATAATGGAGCCACCGCCAGCTTGTCTCGGCCCAGCAGTACACTTGTCAAGGAGCCGTTCCCCTAGTAGACGACGGATCGCGCCTTCCCATCGGCATGAGGAAGAAAGCATCGTGATTCATCAGACCATGCAACGCTCTGCCACTGAGTCAACGTCCACATCCAATGGTCAAGAGAACACTTTATTCGCAGTTGCGGATGTCGTGGTTTTAACATTGGCACATGCATGGTTCGTCGACTGCGGAGGCCCGTCGCTAGGCGTGTTCGGTGCACCTTGTGTTCAGACTCACTTGTGCTCTGCCCAGCATTAAAGTCTGATGTCAGTTCCGGCACAATTCGCCGTTTGTCCTGTGTCAGCAGACTGCCCAGTCTACGGCGTCCGACATGTGTGATCAGGGGTGGCCGGCCAACCCCAAGATGCCTGCACGTGGTTTCACCTTAGTTTCGCCACGTATTGAAGACACTCGCCACAGCACTGCTCGAATACCCGACAAGTAGAGCAGTTTCCGAAGTGCTCGTGGCGAGCCTGCTTGCCATCACAAATCTGACCTCGGTCAAATTCAGAGAGATCGCGCGCCTTCCCCTTTCGACACACAGACAGGACGCTCACTGATATTACATGCACCGTACGTGCGTCTGACTAGCAGTCATTCATCGTCATGTGACGCTGCTATCGACTGGCATATTTTATATCGATAGTAAGTCGGTGGTCATAATGTTCTGGCTAATCAGAGCATATTCATTACAATTTGCTGATGGCCAGCTAATTTTGGCACACAGCCGGCCGAAGTGGCCGTGCGGTTCTAGGCGCTGCAGTCTGGAACAGCGAGACCGCTACGGTCGCAGGTTCGAATCCTGCCTCGGGCATGGATGTGTGTGATGTCCTTAGGTTACTTAGGTTTAACTAGTTCTAAGTTCTAGGGGACTAATGACCTCAGAAGTTGAGTCTCATAGTGCTCAGAGCCATTTGAACCATTTTTTAATTTTGGCACTAGATGAAACAGACATTGAATACGTCACCAGAAAATTAATGGAGGATTATAAAAAAAATGAGGCTTCAGGTCAACACGAATAAAATTAAATACGTGGTAACACGGGGAAATAATCAAGATTTGAGACCAGCAGAATTATGAGAACTATTATATTTTCTGAATAATACAAATATCTAGGAGCAAAAATGGCACAATGTAGTAAACAACATAAGGAAACTGATTCAAGAAGAAATGCTGGAAAGGTCATTACTGTAACATTAAATGTCATGTTACAGCATCAGTAGATTATAATGGCAACTAAAGGACAAGATCTTCAGTAAGTATTACAATCATTATGACATGTGGACCAGAAGTACGGACATTCAAATCTCAATAAAGAAAATAGTGATGTAAAATGTCATGGATTTTTGGAGAGAGTCTGCAGGGTTCATCGGGACGGAAAAGGGCCAGACACGAAATGATCAGGAAGAAAATGGATGTCACAAGTTCCACTACTGATTTTGGGGAATGAAAACAGTTTATGTCATGTGAATATACGGAAAGGATATCAGAGGAGAGACTATTACAACGGAAAGTTGAATGAGAACTTCCAGGAAGGAAGAAATGAGGACGATCACCGGCTACATGGATAGAAGGAATTCAGACATGAATTAGAAGAAGAAATACTAAAATAAATTTGCTGACAAAAAGTCAAAGATGGAGAGTGGAAATTAAATGTCTTGCATAATGTTGGTTTACCGGAAAATATATAATCTTGTATTACCGGAAAATGTAAACATATGCCAATTCCTGGATTAATTATGTAATTAAAACGATACGAGACTCCTTCTTAGCTTCTCATACACCTGTAATCGCGCGAAATCGCTACCCAACTTCAGCGGTCACTTACACTACTGGCCATTAAAACTGCTACACCAAGAAGAAATGCAGATGATAAACGGGTATTCATTGGTCAAATATATTGTACCAGAACTGACATGTGATTACGTTTTCACGCAATTTGGGTGCATAGATCCTGAGAAATCAGTACCCAGAACAACCACCTCTGGCCGTAATAACGGCCTTGATACGCTTGGGGATTGAGTCAAACAGACCGTGGATGGCGTGTACAGGTACAGCTGACCATGCAGCTTCAACACGATACCACAGTTCATCAAGAGTAGTGACTGGCGTACTGTGACGAGCCAGTTGCTCGGCCACCATTGACCAGAGGTTTTCAGTTGGTGAGAGATCTGGAGAATGTGCTGGCCAGGGCAGCAGTCGAACATTTTCTGTATCCAGAAACGCCCGTACAGGACCTGCAACATGCGATCGTGCATTATCCTGCTGAAATGTAGGGTTTCGCAGGGATCGAATGAATGGTTGAACCACGGGTCGTAACACATCTGAAATGCAACGTTACTGTTCAAAGTGCCTTCAATGCGAACAAGAGATGACCGAGACGTGTAACCAATGGCACCCCATACCATCACGTCGGGTGATACGCCAGTATGGCGATGACGAACACATGCTTCCAATGTACGTCCACCGCGATGTCGCCACACACGAATGCGACTATCATTCCTGTAAACAGAACCTGGATTCATCCAAAAAAATTACGTTTTGCCATTCGTGCAACCAGGTTCATTGTCGAGTACACCATCGCAGGCGCTCCTGTCTGTGATGCAACGTCAAAGGTAACCGCTCCGGTCTCCGAGCTGATAGTCCATGCTGGTGCAAACGTCGTACAACTGTTCGTGCAGATGGTTGTTGTCTTGCAAACGTCCCCATCTGTTGACTCAGGGATCGAGACGTGTCTGCACGATCCGTTACAGCCATGCGGATAAATGCCTGTCATCTCGACTGCTAGTGATACGAGGCCGTTGGGATCCAGCACGGCGTTCTGTATTACCCTCCTGAACCCACCAATTCCATATTCTGCTAACACTCATTGGATCTCGACCAACGCTAGCAGCAATGTCGAGATACGATAAACCGCAATCGCGATGGGTTACAATCCGACCTTTATCAAAGACGGAAACGTGATGGTACGCATTTCTTCTCCTTACACGAGGCATCACAACATTCACCAGGCAACGCCGGTCAACTGCTGTTTGTGTATGAAAAATCGGTTGGAAACTTTCCTCATGTCAGCACGTTGTAGGTGTCGCCACCGGCGCCAACGTAATGTGACTGCTCTGAAAAACTATCATTTGCATATCACAGCATCTTCTTCCTGTCGGTTAAATTTCTCGTCTGTAGCACGTCATCTTCGTGGTGTAGCAATTTTAATGGCCAGTAGTGTAGTTTCTTTCCTTAACACGTCATGAAGTAAGGAAAAGACTTGCACCAGAAACTCCTGTCGCCCGCCACTTACCTACATTGCGGTCTTTAACACCAGGAGCATCCAGAAGCCTCTTATACACCTTGTTTAGGGATCGCTCACTACCGCGGTGCGTCGGCCACATTTCCAATTTTCGGGTACGCCCATTAGATTTCAATTACAGATTCAAATGAAGGACTGGTTTTTTTCTCCATTCAGGCTGAGGATCAGAGAGGGCCGCCGGTACGCGACGCCTCCCAGGGTAAAAGGAATAACGAACGAGTACGCGGGTCGTGGGAGCGGAAGCGGGCGTGAGAAATGCGGCCGGCTTATGACAGGAAGCGGCGCTGCGGCGCGATCACGGAGCGACGTGGCCGGCCGGCCGCAAATGTCAAGGGGATGGGTGACTCACGTGCGATATGCAAATCGTATCAGGTCGTAAAACCGGGCACCGCAGATGTGCACCTGCAAATCCGGATCTAGTTGTTATAGATACGGCCGTTTTCGCAGTCATAGTTTCCCTCTAGTGTCCTTGGCCGAACGTAGCGTGCGCACCTTCACAGCTCATTTGCATCAGGCTGAGAATCGCCCCGAGAACACCTCACCAAAGCAACAAAGAAAACGGCTCTTTTTTTTCTTTTTCCCAGCTAGGATCACTTCTACCACACAAATTCTCCGAGAACCAAGGATCAACCGCTATTTCTTTAAGTGCCCGATCCGTGTGTCTTGTTAAGCTTCCCAACCTCTTTTTTCTCCTAAGTTCGCTGTTGCAAAATCCTAGCTCACGTGTTAGATTACCATCTCGAGGCACTTTATTTCGTTTCTACACTGCACCAATACTCTGTTAAGAAGCGTAAGCTATGTGACGGAGCTTCATATTCAGCAAGTATAATTTTTCCGTACCTCTGTTCCACTCCCGGATGATGCATCGCAACAACACAGTAGAAGACCTAATTCCCCTAATTTTATCCCCGTAGTCATTATGCGAAACACTTGGCGGAGGAGGTTTTTCTCCACTTGTCTTGGAACATCTACTACGTCTACATATATACTCCACAACTCGTCTTACCGTGATTTTCGTGGTCTTATCAAGGCATGTATGTATCAGGAACCAATATCTCGCTTACCTCTGCCAGAAACGTACGCTCCCGAATTTTTAACACTAGACTACACCGCAACGCACAAAGCCTCCCTTGTACCGTCTGCCGCTAAAACTGGATGGGCATCGCCGTGATACATCTCCGCTTTTAAGCGAAACTGTGAAGAAACACGCTGCCCATCTTTGGATCTTCCCTGTTTTGTGAATCAGACCTGGAAATGATTGTAGACTGAGGACGATTGCTGAAGTATTGGTCCAGCGTCGTTTCGTAAACTGCCTCCTTCGAGGGTGGACAACACCTACTGAGTATTGTTGCTTCGAATCTGATTCTGACATCTGCCTAACCTATCATTAGTTTTATGTGGTCTTTCCACCTTGAAGGCTCCGTACAAATACCATGAAAAAGGAAAGTTTATATCTATGTTAAAACCGATAATCGATCAAAGCTATCTGTCAAGACTCTCAGTGGCATCATTGTCATCGAAACCAGGAAAGCCGGCCGATATGGCCGAGCGGTTCTAGGCGCTTTAGTCTGGAACCGCGCGACCGCTCCGGTCGCAGATTCGAATCCTGCCTCGGGCATGGATGTCTGTGCTGTCCTTAGGTTAGTTAGGTTTAAGTAGTTCTAAGTCTAGGGGACTGATGACCTCAGATGTTAAGACTCATAGTGCTCAGAGCCATTTGAACCATTTTTGAAACCAAGAATGACTGAGAGAAAGACGAAATACTACACTTGTTTATCCGAAACTCTTTCAGTCAGATCGCACTGAGATTTTTCCTTTAAACCGACACATGAACGTCAAAATGACAAGTGTCGGAATAAGTGACTTTAGGGCGGAAAATCGTCTAAAGTCGCTCAACAGAGGAAAGCCGCACGGCACCGGACGGGATACCTGTGAGCTTCTACATAGAGTATGCGAAACAACTTGCTCCTCTTCTAGCAGCAATCTACCCTAACTTACATGTTCACTGCAACGTTCGTAGTGATTAAAAATGCACAGCTTATTCCCGTCTTCAAAAAATGGTTCGTCGACACACACAACCAGATCTATAAGCCTACATTTTTAGGTCAGCATGTTGTATAAATTTAGAATAAGTTTTATGCTCTTCTTTCTGGATTCCCCTCTGTAGGAACCAACACGGATTCCACAAACAACGATCGTGTGAGACCTAACTCTCTTTGTACAAGGGCGTATTGCAAATTGATGCCTCTGAATTTTTTATACGAAAACTTGGAAAGCTTTGTAAATAAAACAAGTGTTATCAACATTCTATGCCTTTATTTTTCGTGTCTACACATTTATTTCTTAACATAATTCACCTAACGAGAGACCACTTTATTGATGTTGTCACTGTGCCATGTCTGACTTGACAGAGCCACATACTCACCTCTGCTGGCACCACTTCATCAGTATCAAGGTGAACTCCTAGAATGTGTCCTTCAAGTTTCTGAAACAGATTAAAATGGGATGGGACCAAACGGGGCAGTGTGGAAGATGACCGATGTCGGTGAGCCTAAGGACTCGGATGGCTGACAGATGTCGCAGCCTCGTGTGTGATCTGGCATTGACGTGATGAAGGAGAGGATGCCCCACGTGTGTACGAAGCTCTACGCAGTTAGAAACTCGATTACAACACGGTGTTCGTCAGGCACCGACATCGTTACGTCACCAGGACGCCAAGCTGCACGCTAAAATTCGCAGTCCTCTAGTTGCAGAGGGCTTGCAGTTTCCCTCAGCGAAGCGGGGAAGTAGAACTAGTAGTGCGCGTGGCATGTCATAACTCAACTGATATTGAGAACAGAATTCAAAATACGGAGCAATGTTGAGAACAGAATAAAAAAAACAAAAAAAAGCTCGCAACATTACTTTTCAGCACGAAACGCAGATAGCAGATGATACTGCAGCCTCGATTGCACCTGTGTTCCTTGACTCCCAGAAGACTTTCGATACAGCTTCGTACGGTCACCTGATGAATAAAATACGCCGCGCGGGGTAGCCGCGCGGTGTAGGGCGTCTTGCCACGGTTCGCGCGGCTCACCTCGTCGGAGGTTCGAGCCCGCCCTCTGGCATGGGTGTGTGTGTTGTCCTTAGCGTCAGTTAGTCTAAGTCAGATTAAGTAGTGTGTAAGCCTAGGGACCGATGACTTCAGCAGTTTGGTCCCATAGGAACTTACCACAAATTTCCAAATAAAATACTCGCATAAAGAATTTCAGATCAGCTTTTCGATTAGGTTGAAGAGTTCCTAGCAAATACAAACGGCATGTTATTCTTAACGCAGGAAATATTCAGACGTCATAGTAAATTCGGGCATGTTGGAAGAGAGTGTTTTAGGATCTTTAGTATGCACTAATATACTAGGTGTTCTCCTAACAACCGTGAGGCGCATTGTATGTGGTCTTTCGGCAGATACTTTCAATTTATTTTTTGGAAGGTGTACCAGGAGTCAGCCGAAACAAATACTGATCATCACGTCTCCCATGCGGCGACAGAAAGCGTCGGTTTGTTTCTTATTATAAACAAAATGATTTTTAAAGCGGAATTTTACGTGCCCATTCGATAGAGTGGTCCGAAATTAGTTTTGTGCGATATTCGTTTTATCGTTATATATCAACAGTAATGGTAAAACAGGAAGAATAACCCCTACTGCAGCAGCGTCTGCGTAGAGCTGATGCGTGCAGCAGCCGTCACTTTGGAGCAGGTCGGCACTTGAGTCGCCGCTGGGGTATTGGTTAATGTTCTTGTTTTACTGTCCCTGTTAATAGATACTGATAAAACGAATATCGCACTACACCAGTTTTGGAACACTCTATCGAATGGGCCGCAAAACTACACTTTAAAAGTAATTTTGGTTGTCACAGGTGACAAAACCGACGCTTTCCCCTTACACTGGGCATCGCATGAACCGTGTGACGAGCAGTATCTGTTTGGACTTACTCCAGCTGCAGATTCTAAACATGAAATTGGAAATATGTGTCGAAAAAACAGAGAAATTGCGCCTGACGACCCTTAGGACAGACGCCACATGTGACCCAGTGGATATCGTCGGAAGTTCCATGAGGATGTTCTTGGGGGATACTGTAGTACAAAGAGAAGTCGCAACGCTAGAAAATTGTCGCGAAATACATAGAGAACGGCCGAGAATCAATGTTTGATGTTGACCACCATGATAAACAAATGTAACGTAAACCGCATGAATAGGAGGAAGGACCTGTTATCGGATGATTACACGATTTCCAAGCTGTCATTGGTAGCAGTCAAGCTATTAAATATCTGAGAGTATCTATAAGGAGACATTACAAGTGGAAGTACTGCATAGAACTAACAGTAGGTGAGACAGATGTCAGGTTCAGAGTCACTGGAAGAATCTTCAAGAATTCTAGTCCACTCACGAAGAAGGGAGCTTACGAAACCCTCGTTTGACCGATCCTTGAATACTGCTCGTCAGTCTTGGATCCGAACCAGACAGGACTCATGAAGAGCAGCATGTTTCGTTACGGGTTCATTCTACAAACGCGAAAGCGTCACGAAGATGCTCACCCAATTCCACTGGTGGACGTTACGAGAGAGGCGTTGTGCATCGTGATGAGATTTACTGTCAAAATTAGCTGAGCTTACATTCCTACAAGTGTCAACCAATATACTGCTTCCTCCCATGTATATCACTCGAACAGAAAGTAAAGCATAAATGAGGAGATTCTGGCCCACATGAAAGCTTACCAATAGTCCTTGTTCCCGAGCACTATTCGTGATTGGGACAGGAAAAGGAAGAAGTGACAGTGGTAATACGAGGTACCTCAAGCTGCACACCTGTGGGTAGCTTGGTCCTAGATGTAGATGTACACGATGAAACAGCTAGCCGTGTAACACTTCATGATCGGAGCGTAGTATATCGGCGTCATTCTCGTGGGTCAACGGACTTCCTAAACTGGGTAACACCTACCTGTTGATCGGAATGGTTCAAATGGTTCAAATGGCTCTGAGCACTATGGGACTTAACATCTGTGGTCATCAGTCCCCTAGAACTTAGAACTACTTAAACCTAACTAACCTAAGGACATCACACACATCCATGCCCGAGGCAGGATTCGAACCTGCGACCGCAGCAGTCGCGCGGTTCCGGACTGAGGGCCTAGAACCGCTCGGCCACCGTGGCTGGCTATCGGAATGGTTCCTTGGGATTTTCACTGGTGAAACCAGTAAATTTAAGAAACAGCTTCTCCAAAGTGCACTGCCATATCAGCTTCTTAAACTTACAATTTTGAAAGGCACCCTTTCACGGTAGTCTTCGTCATGAGAGAAGAATTCACAGAAAATTCTGCCACCAACGATGCCTAATCTGCTTGCGATGAATTTCCATCGTCGCTACGTCATTTTCGTCTGGTATAGTAATCGCACGTCTGAACTTGGAGCTGACCGAAGAAATAATCGCATCCACGACTGTCAGCAGCTACAACGTCATTACCGCAAGCTACGGGCAAGTCTCAACTTAGACAGCTGATAGCTGCAATCATAATATCACGTGTGTCCACTTGCTTTTGCGAAGTACACAGCCTGTCATCATGGACAGAAAGACTCTCGGTATGCTTCCGTAAAACCCATATACGAGTATCTCTTATTTCACCATCACAGTCACTGTTTTTGTTGCCTTCATTTCCAAGAATGGTTTCCAAATCTTACAGAACTTGCCAATATTCTTTTCTCTTAAAAATTTATCCTTGCTTTCCTATATAACTAGCTGATTGTACATACTGAATAACATCAGGTGTAGGCTACAAATCTGTCTCATTCCATTCTCAACAGCTGCTTCCCTTTCATGCCGTTGGACTCTTATGACTACAATATGGTTTCTGTACAAGTTGTATATAATCATTCGCTCCCTGTATTTTTTCTCTGCTATCTTCAGAATTTCAGAGAGTATATTCGAGACAACACTGTCAAAAGCTTTCTCTAAATATAAAAATGTTACAGACGTAAGTTTACTCTTCTCTAAACCATCTTCTCAGGTAAGTCGTAATCCCCAGTATTGCCTCACATGTTTATACATTTTTTCATAACCTAAACTGATCATCCACGAGGTTGCATTCTAGCGGTCTTCCCATTCTACTATAATTAGTCGTGCCAGTATTTTGCTACGATTACTTACTAAATTGATAACTAATATTCACACTTGTCACTTCCTGGCTTCTTTGGAATTTGAATTATTACATTAGGTCGTTTCGCCTGTCTCGCAAATCTTTCATACTAAATGGAATAATTTTGTCATGGTATGTTCTCCCACGGATCTCAGAAATTCTGAGGGAAGGTCCTCCACTATACGGAGTTTTCCGATTAAGGTCTTTCAAACTCTTCTCGCATTGTTAACTTCCCATTTCATTATCACTTATTTTCTCTCTCCCTTCCATAAAATTTTCTTCGAGTTCGTTTCCTTTGTATAGCCCTTCTATATATTTCTTCGTTCAGCCTTTCCCTCTTTTCATAGTACTGCTGCCATCTGAGCTCCTAAATTCATACAGTTGCCTCTCTTCATTTCAAAGATCTCCTTAATTTTCCTGTAAGCGGTATCTATCTTTCCCATACGCATAGAATTTTGCATACTCTCTCTACTCATACCTATTTTGACATTTCGCACTATTTTTCCACTTTTTTTTTTACCCCTACATCCCTATTTTGCCTAGTTCATTTTACATTTGTCACTTAGATACACCCCATCTCCTTAATTTTCTACCTTTCTGTAATTTATTCAGTATTAATATCCAGTTCATCTCCATTAAACTATAGCAAAAGTTCACATGTGCTAATGGAAACTGTTTGCAGTTTAAAATCTGATTTCGAATTATCTGTCAAATCATTATATAATCCATTTCATACTTTTTGGTGGTCCCAGGTCTCTTCTACATACACAGTATTCTTTCGTGATTCTTAAATCAAATGTTGGTAATGATTAGTTCACGCTCTATGAAAATACCAGACGCCTTCTCCTTTCTTCCGTTTACTCGACGCCAATTTCTGCCACTATTTTACCTTCTCTTCCTTTTAATTTTGTCGAAGTCTAGATCCCCACCGCAATTAAATTTTCGTCTCCCGTAACGACGTAATTAATTCCTTCCACTCTGTTCATCGCATGCGGATCTAGTAGGAATATAAACCTGTATTTTTTTGGTGGGTGTTGAGTAGGTGTCTGTCTTGTTTACGACGATATGTTCATTGTGCTGTTCATAGTGGCTCCACTACATTCCTATTTCCTTCTTCATAATTACACCCACTCCTGCGTTAACCTTATTTTGATATCTCTGTATTCACCTGACCAGAAGTTCTGTTCTTCTTGCCTCTACCCTGCACCGACCTACCCATTCTGCTCCTACTGCTTCTCTACAAACAACGCACTCTTTTTATTCTGGCGGGTCCGCTCTCGAGATATCTAGAGCTCAGTTCCGCATTAAGTGGGTGTGGCAGGATACTTTTGATCAGATAGTGTAGATTCATGTGATGACTTTCTAAACAGCATCGTTTTCATCATTTTTTGCATATTTATGGGCATTACATTTGCTTACGTAAGGTCAACTAGCAAACTTTACTCCAATCTTTGATCAAATACCAGTCTTCCTACATTTCTCCTATCTATATTAGTTAAGTCATACACCCGCTTTTCGAGACAGCAATGCTACCCCGAGCGCGATACGATACTTATTCAAAGAGATATGTGGGTCGTCCTCTTGCCAGCCACACACTCCAACTGAAACTTACACCATCTGCATAAGAAGAGGATACTTCCGAGTCCGAATCGAGAGCATCACATTAGCATTGCCGGCAACCAAGGCTTTGGAGGCGGGACAACGCGAAACATGGACAGACGAATCTATTTCATTATTTGGATAATTTACATTTTACCAATTGTGATACTACATTTATTTTATTAGGGAACTAGCTGCGAAACCCAGCGTTGCTCGGTTATTTACTTATTCTGGTCTTCTGTTAATCCATTTCCTCAGCCGCGCGGGATTAGCAGAGCGGTTTAAGGCGCTGCAGTCATGGACTGTGCGGCTGGTCCCGGCGGAGGTTCGAGTCCTCCCTTGGGCTTGTGTGTGCGTGTTTGTCCTTAGGATAATTTAGGTTAAGTAGTGTGTAAGCTTAGGGACTGATGACCTTAGCAGTTAAGTCCCATAAGATTTCACACACTTTTGAACATTTTTTTTTCCATTTCCTCCTCCCTCCACTCTCTGTCCATCTCCTCCTTCCCACTCTTTCTATGCACCGCGCCTCCCTCATCTCTCTAATTATCCCCTCTCTTTATCCACCTCTTCTCCCTCCTCTTTCTGCCCATCCCCCCTGTCTCTGTCCATCACCTCCACTCATCTCTCTATCTATCCGCCTCCACCACCTCCTCTTTTTGTTCACCTCCTCCTTCTGCTCTTCCCATTTATCTCATCCACTTCCTTTCTCTGTCCCTCTCATCCTATTCCCTTTTCCGACCGCAGCGATGTCGAAGATCTGCTGTTTTACGGGATTTCTGATGTTCACGGTACACTCGTGGAATCGTCGTGCGGGAAAATCCCCACTTCATCGCTACCTCGGAGATGCTGTGTCCCATCGCTAGCGCGCCGACTATAACACCACATTCAAACTGACTTAAATCTTGATAACGTGCCATTGTACTACCGGTAACCGATCATGGAACTGCGCGAGACACTTGTTGTCTTACATAGGCATTGCCGACCGCAGCACCATATTTTGCCAGTTTACGTATCTCTGTATTTGAATACGCATGCCTACACCAGTCTTTGGTACTTCAGTATAAATAAAAATGAAAAAAAAACCTGTTAAACCGAGGCCAAACAAATAACGAGAAATACCGGCTACTCAGGACAAAAAATCCGGTATCGGTTTTAACCGTCCGCTGTTTCGCGTGCCTAGGTCAGAGGACCGCCGTATAAGCGGTGCCTAGCAGTCCCACGGCCGCGATTCCGAGCACCGGCTGCCCGCGCCGGTGACGGCGCCGGGATATTTTCGTCTGGCTCGGAATACAGGCCGGGCGCGCGCGCCTGCGTGTGTTTGCGTCCTGCGGAGAGGCGCCGATTTATAGCGCCATCAGTCGTCGCCTAATGGGACCACCAGACAAACTGCGACGGCGGAACGAATTAGCGGCCGGCCGGCCCGCCAGATGTGTGGTGGGGCCACCGCGGTCGACGTCCCGACCCGGGCCGGCTCGCCTCGACGCCGGCGTCGGTTTCCTGGCGTCGTTACAACAGCCTGCTGGCTGGAGAGGCGCAGTCTCCAGTCTCCAGACCATTGTTTCCCACTCCTTCTGAGATCATTACCCCCTAGCGCAACACGATATTAGCTAGTAGCCCCCTCTTCCCCTCTCCCTGCTCTCCACACCAAAACCATAAGCCATCAGCATAAGCGCCTAATTAATCTTACTTTGAACAGTTCCATTTCTAGATGATGAAAGATAAATGATACTTAGTGTTTGCAGCTGTTTCTTTAAACCATCAACTAATGTCAATGAGGCAATTCGTACTTCTTATTTCTAATACCGCTTTTTTTCTACAACGATGAAGTAATTTTCAGTCCTACCTACAACTCCATATCGGAAGAGACAGCTAACTATCCACATTAAGGGCAGACACTTGTTATAAAGCACGGTTTCCGAGCACTACTTCTCTCCCTAGTGACACTTGCTTCACCCACACCCTGCACCCCTATTTAATACCAACCAAATTATTATACGTGCACTAGATTTGTTTGAAAATCACTCGATTGCTTGACTCTGTACTTCTGAAGTGGCAGAAATTGGGTAACTTCACGGTTAAGTGCTTTGTGTCGGAAGACTGCCGTTGTTGTTGTTGTGGTCTTCAGTCCTGAGACTGGTTTGATGCAGCTCTCCATGCTACTCTATGCTGTGCAACCTTCTTCATCTCCCAATACCTACTGCAACCTACGTCCTTCTGAATCTGCTTAGTGTATTCGTCTCTCGATCTCCCTCTACGATTTTTACCCTCCACGATGCCCTCCAATACTAAACTGGTGATCCCTTGATGCCTCAGAACATGTCCTACCAACCGATCCCTTCTTCTAGTCAAGTTGTGCCACGAACTTCTCTTCTCCCCAATCCTATTCAGTACTTCCTCATTAGTTATGTGATCTACCCATTTAATCTTCAGCATTCTTCTGTAGCACCACATTTCGAAAGCTTCTATTCTCTTCTTGTCCAAACTATTTATCGTCCATGTTTCACTTCCATACATGGCTACACTCCATACAACTACTTTCAAAAACGACTTACTGACACTTAAACCTATACTCGATGTTAACAAATTTCTCTTCTTCAGAAATGCTTTCCTTGCCATTCCCAGCCTACATTTTATATCCTCTCTACTTCGACCATCATCAGCTATTTTGCTCCCCCAAATTTCAAAACTCCTTTACTACTTTAAGTGTCTCATTTCCTAGTCTAATTGCCTCAGCATCACCCGACTTCATTCGACTACATTCCATTATCCTCGTTTTGCTTTTGTTGATGTTCATCTTATATCCTCCTTTCAAGACACTGTCCATTCCGTTCAACTGCTCTTCCAAGTCCTTTGCTGTCTCTGACAGAATTACAATGTCATCGGCGAACCTCAAAGTTTTTATTTCTTCTCCATGGATTTTAATACCTACTCCGAATTTTTCTTTTGTTTCCTTCACTGCTTGCTCAATATAGAGATTGAATGAAACCGGGGAGATTCTACAACCATGTCTCACTCCCTTCCCAACCACTGCTTCCCTTTCATGTCCCTCGACTCTTATAACTGCCATCTGCATTCTGTACAAATTGTAAATAGCTTTTCGCTCCCTGTATTTTACCCCTGCCACCTTCAGAATTTGAGAGTATTCCAATCAACGTTGTCAAAAGCTTTCTCTAAGTCTACAAATGCTAGAAACGTAGGTTTGTCATTCCTTAATCTTTCTTCTAAGATAAGTCGTAAGGTCAGTATTGCCTCACGTGTTCCAATATTTCTACGGAATCCAAATTGATCTTCCCCGAGGTCAACTTCTATCAGTTTTTCCATTCGTCTGTAAAGAATTTGCGTCAGTATTTTGCAGCTGTGACTTATTGAACTTATAGTTCGGTAATTTTCACATCTGTCAACACCTGCTTTCTTTGGGATTGGAATTATTATATTCTTCTTGAAGTCTGAGGGTATTTCGCCTGTCTCGTACATCTTTCTCACCAGATGATAGAGTTTTCTCAGGACTGGCTCTCCCAAGGCTATCAGTGGTTCTAATGGAATGTTGTCTACTCAGGGGGCCTTGTTTCGACTCAGGTCTTTCAGTGCTCTGTCAAACTCTTCACGCAGTATCATATCTCCCATTTCATCTTCATCTACATCCTCTTCCATTTCCATAATATTGTCCTCAAGAACATCGCCCCTGTATAGACCCCCTATATACTCCTTCCACCTTTCTGCTTTCCCTTCTTTGCTTAGAACTGGGTTCCCATCTGAGCACTTGATATTCATACAAGTGGTTCTCCTTTCTCCAAAGGTCTTTTTAATTTTCCTGTAGGAAGTATCTCTCTTACCCCTAGTGAGATAAGCCTCTACATCCTAACATTTGTCCTCTAGCCATCCTGCTTAGCCATTTTGCGCTTCCTGTCGATATCATTTTTGAGACGTATGTATTCCTTTTTGCCTGCTTCATTTACTGCATTTTTATATTTTCTCCTTTCATCAATTAAATTCAATATTTCTTCTGTTACCCAAGGGTTTCTAACAGCCCTCATCTTTTTACCTATTTGATCCTCCGCTGCCATCACTATTTCATCCCTCAATGCTACCCATTCCTCTTCTACTGTATTTCTTTCCCCCATTCCTGTCAAGTGTTCTCTTATGCTCTCCCTGAAACTCTGTACAACCTCTGGTTCTTTCGGTTTATCCAGGTCCCATCTCCTTAAATTCCCACCTTTTTGCAGTTTCTTCAGACTGCCGTAAATAATAATAATAACAGTAATACAATGCAGACCCTACAGTACCAGTAGTGGAGTAGTTACTGTTGTGTTACACTGTTAATTAGTTCGTTTGATGTTACGAAGTGAATAAAGAAGAAGCCGGCCGGTGTGGCCGAGCGGTTCTAGGCGCTACAGTCTGGAACCGCGCAACCGCTACTGTCGGAGGTTCGAATCCTGCCTCGGGCACGGATGTGTGTGATGTCCTTAGGTTAGTTAGGTTTAAGTAGTTCTAAGTTCTAGGGGACTAATGACCTAAGCAGTTAAGTCGCATAGTGCTCAGAGACGTTAGAATAAAGAAGCAATTCCTGGTCTGTTGCGGGAACTATCTACAACTATATGTGATGTGTATGTCTCAGTTTTACTGTTGTAGAAGCGTAGCAAGGTGCATGTATGTAGTAGATGGAGTATGTGAGGAAACTTTTGTTCATAGATACGTTTCAGAAGCTGTAATCTCCACCACATTCTGTCATAGTTAATGATAGTAATTAAAAAAACGTATTTCTGGAAATCAGTGTTATAGTATCAGTGTTATCAGTGTTATAGTATCACGAAGTAGCGACAAGAGAAATGGTTTTTACAGATTATTTAGTCTCTAGACCAAAATTCAGTTGAACACTGCTGTTTTCATCCCTCAGAAATTTTCAAAAATGTTAAAATGTGTGTGAATTCCTGTGGGACCAAACTGCTGAGGCCATCGGTCCCTAGACAAACACACTACTTAAACTAACTTACGCTAAGAACAACACACACACCCATGCCCGAGGGACGAATAGAGCCTCCGCACTATCCGTGACATGGCGTCTCAAACCGCGGGGCCACTCCGCAAAGCCAGAAATTTTCATTTTACCCCTCGGGGGGTAATTACTCTCAGGCTGGGAACCGCTGACAAGGCTAATAGAGATGACACACATACGCAACTAGAAGCGGTTGAGTAAAGGAACCGGATATGGTGAAGGCAACCCAAAATTTACCTGAAAGCGGCTAACAGAAGCGGTAAAGGCTGCCAGTCTTGCTTGTAAGATGAAAGCAGAGCTGACCATTTACAACATAATCGACAGGACCGATTGCGGACCTCTGGTACAGAACCGAGTGGAGGATCTGAATCAGAGGCTCAGACGGTTCTGCTACCATGTAGGCTACTGATTCCTCGACTTGCACCAAAGGGTGGTTGGGTATCGCGTTCCGCTGAGTAGGTCAGATGTCCACTAAACGCAGGAGGCGGCTACACGGGTAGCATTGGCTGTGTGGCATTGACTAGGCGGTTTTTTAGGTTAGAGGGTCTCGGAAAAACACAAGAAGTGCTTCAGTCACAAAGGGTGCACGCTGAACACGGGAAGAACGTAGATACAGGAAACATTGGTACAACAGTTGTAAATTGTGTTGGGAAAGTACCAGACCTCCACGCGCTAATAGAAAGCACTGATGCTCAAATCTTTATAGGCACTGAAAGCTGGCTAAAGTCGTATATATGTTCAGCCGAAATTTTCACAAAAAACCTAACGGTGTTCCGAAAGGATAGCCTAAACACGGTTGGCGGTGGCCTGTTCTTTGATATTAGAAGTAGTTTAACTTGTCCCAAAATAGAAGTAGATACTTCCTGTGAGTTAGTATGGGCAGAGGTCATGTGGGCAACTGGAATAAAATAATAATTGGATCATTTTACCGACCTCCCAATTCAGATGATACAGTTGCAGAAAGGTTCAAAGAAAACTTGAGTTTGATTTCAAACACGTACCCGACTCATACGATAATAGTTGGTGATGACTTTAATTTTCCCTCTATATGTTGGAGAAAATACATGTTTAATTCAGGAGGTACGCATAAAATATCATCCGAAATTGTGCTAAACGCATTCTCTGAAAATTATTTCGAGCAGTTAGTGCATGAGCCCATGCGAATAGTAAACGGTTGTGAAAACACACTTAACCTCTTAGCAACAAATAATCCTGAATTAATATCGAGCATCAAAACCGATTCAGGGATTAGTGAACACAGGATTGTCGTAGCGAGATTGAATACTGAAATCACGAAATCCTCGAAAAATAAGCGAAAAAGATACCTATTCAAAAAAGCAGATAAAAATTCACTTGACGCCTTCCTGAGAGACAATCTTCACTCATTCCAAATTAAGAATATAAGTGTAGACCAGATGTGGCTTAAATGCAAAGAAATAGTATCGGCAGCAATTGAGAGATTTATACTAAATAAATTAACAAACGACGGAGCTGATCTTCCTTGGTACACAAAACGGGTTAGATCACTGTTGCAGAAACAACGAAACAAACATGCCAAATTTAAACAGATGCAAAATCCCCAAGATTTGCGATCATTTACACAAGCTCGAAATTTAGCGCGGATTTCAATGCGAGATGCTTATAACAGTTTCCGCAACGAAACTTTGTCTCGAAACCTGGCAGAACATCCAAAGAGGTTCTGGTCGCATGTGAAATATGTTAGCGGCAATAAACAATCAGTGCCTTCTCTGCGCGATAGCAGTGGAGAGACTATCGAAGACAATGCTGACATAGTAGAGGTACTGAACACAACCTTCCGAAATGCCTTCACAAAAGAAGACGAAGTAAATATTCCAGAATTCGAATCGACAACAGCTGCCAACATGAGTAACGTAGAAGTCAATATCCTCGGGATAGTGAAGCAACTTAAATCACCTAATAAAAGCAAGTCGTCTGTTGCAGACTGTATACGAATTTGGTTCCTTTCGGAGTAGGCTGATGCATTAGCTCCACACTTAACAGTCATATACATCCCTTCGCTCGACGAAAGATCCGTACCCAAAGATTGGAAAGTTGCACAGGTCAGACCAATATTCAAGAAAGGTAGAAGGAGTAATCCACTAAATTACAGGCCCATATCGTTAACATCGACATGCAGCAGGATTTTGGAACATATATTGTGTGCTGGCTGGCTGCTTTCATCTAGTACTTTCCCCTCTTTGGGGAAGTGTGAGGGGGAGTTTGTAGCCTTTCGGCTTTTACTCTCCTGTGTACTTGTGTGTGTGATTATTTCTGTATTTCTTATTGGTGTCTGTGAACTGTGATGATTGTTCTGTTTGAGTCTGGTACTTGCCTGAGGTTTGGCGAGATATTTGTAGCAATTTGGGTAGGAGCAGGATTTGGGAATGGATATTGGGATTTTTCTCTTCGACTTAGTCGTCGAAGATCGTCATGGGGCGATTGTGTTTATCGCGGGACATGTCATACCGACCTAGGGAGTGGATGAGGGCGTTTCCCGACCTGGAAGTACCTTCATAGAAGGCCCTTGCCAGGTCTTGAAAACGCTCTCTCAGGAGTGGGATTTCCGCAGCGGCATGCAAATCGTCGATAGGGAATCCAAGGGGTAAACGCAGTGCCCTCCTGAGGGCGCGGTTCTGCAGCCTCTGGAGTTTGTCCAGGTGCTGCTTCGCCGCGTATCCCCAGACAGGACACGCGTATTCCATGACTGGCCGGATCAGGGCCTGGTACACGTTCACTCCTACTGAGCAGGAAAGGGAGCTGGATGAGTTGAGGATTGGGTACAGGATGGAC
The DNA here is from genome assembly GCF_023864345.2 of Schistocerca serialis cubense. Classification (NCBI taxonomy): domain Eukaryota; kingdom Metazoa; phylum Arthropoda; class Insecta; order Orthoptera; family Acrididae; genus Schistocerca; species Schistocerca serialis. Next base: position 72,585,918 of record NC_064644.1, read on the forward strand.
ATTCTGGCGCAGACCTTCCTATGGACCTCGTCTATGTGGGGTTTCCACGTAAGACGAGAGTCCAAGGTTACGCCAAGATACTTGGCGGTTCTGCGCCAGGGGAGTTGGGTTCCGTACATATATTGTGTTCGAACATCATGAATTACCTCGAAGAAAACGGTCTATTGAGACACAGTCAATATGGGTTTAGAAAACATCGTTTCTGTGAAACACAACTAGCTCTTCATTCACATGAACTGTTGAGTCCTATAGACAAGGGATTTCAGATCGATTTCGAATTTCTGGATTTCCTGAAGGCTTTTAACACTTTACCACGCAAGCTGCTCTTAGTGAAATTGCGTGTCTATGGAATATCGTCACAGTTATGTGAATGGATTTGTGATTTCCTGCCAGAGAGGTCACAGTTCGTAGTAATTGGCGGAAAATCATCGAGTAAAACAGAAGTGATTTCTGGCGTTGCTCAAAGTAGTGTTACAGGCCCTTTGCTGATCCTTATCTATATAAACGATTTGGGAGACAGTCTGAGCAGCCGTCTTCGGTTGTTTGCAGATGACACTGTCGTTTATCGACTAATAAAGTTATCAGAAGATCAAAACAAACTGCAAAACGATTTAGAAAAAAAAAAATGTCCGAATGGTGCGGAAAGTGACAGTTGACCCTAAATAACGAAAAGTGTGAGGTCATTCACATGAGTGCTAAAAGGAATTTGTTAATTTCGGTAACACGATAAATCAGTCTAATCTAAGAGCTGTAAATTCAACTAATTACCTAGGTCTTACAATTACGAGCAACTTAAATTGGCAGGAACACATAGAACCTGTTGTGGGGAAGGCTAACCAAAGACTGGGTTTTATTGGCAGGACACTTAGAAAATTTAACAGACCTACTAAGGAGACTGCCTACACTACCCTTGTCCGTCCTCTTTTAGAATACTGCTGCGCGGTGTGGGATCCTTACCAGATAGGACTGACGGAGTACATCTAAAAAGTTCAAAGAAAGGCAGCACGTTTTGTATTATCGCGAAACATGGGAGAGAGTGTCACTGAAATGATACAGGATTTGGGCTGGACGTCATTAAAGCAAAAGCGTTTTTCGTTGCGACGGAATCTTCTCACGAAATTCCAATCACCAAATTTGTCCTCCGAATGGGGAAATATTTTGTTGACACCGACTTACATAGGGAGGAACGATCACCAAGATAAAATAAGGGAAATCAGAGGTCGTACAGAAAGATATAGGTATTCATTCTTATACGAGATTGGAATAATAGAGGATTATGAATGTGGTTAGATGAACCCTCTGCCAGGCACTTAAATGTGATTTGCAGAGTATCCATGTAGCCGTAGATGTTGATGTAGATGTATATGTAGAAATGTTATCAGTGTACGTATCTAAATTACTAAATGTGTAAAACGGTCACACGAATCCAGTTGCAGATAACCTACCTAACAGCTTTCAGCGGCAGTAAACATTTTATTTTCAGTATTTCACTTCATTATTGGTGAAATGCAGCCTCGCCGATGTTATAGTGACGTTCGCGCCAAACATTTCATTTATAACAAAATATTTATCAACTTACACCTCCACAATGCGGTATCTATTGTATTTTTTTCTCTCTACTGTTAAGTTTTTTAAACTTCAAGACATAACTTGATCTTCTTACTGACGTAAATGATCACACTGTTTCGTTCGTGATACAAATAAAGCAAAAGAAACACAACAGATAGGCTACACTAGATAGCACGTTATGCAATACACAATAATTCCGTTCTGTACGTTTGACGTCAAGGCTTATCTTCATAGAGAGAGGATTGTCTTCCGCCCAGTAATGCCTTTTGTGGAGGCTGAAAATACCGTCAAGAGAGAAGCTAGATTCTTCAGTCCACATCGTGTTATTCATTAAATGTTCGTTATCTTCCACTTGGTGCAAAAGCTATTCACAAAACTGTACTCGTTGAATGCGGTCATGTGGCCTCTAGTATTAAGCTAATGCGTAATGATAAGGGTGCAGATCCTCACGGTGCAACACTTCAATAAGCGGTGTTTGAGACATCTGGAACAACCTTGTAATATCGTGGGTACTTCGCCGACGTGATTCGTGAAACGTTTCAAGAATTGTGTTCTTGGTTTTGGAGTACGTCTGGTTCTTGAATGACCTCTGTCCATTACTTGTGGACGAATATTACCGGTTTCCCGGAGGTGTTGCACAAGGGAACGAAAAAATTCTTATCTGGATCGCGCCTTTGAGGACGCCGTGCTACATACGCACGAGCAGCAGCGGCTGCTTGGTCATCGTGTGCACCCAACGTCAAAAGCATATCGACGTATGCACCGTTTAGCACTCCAGCGGGAAGCCGCTCTACGCGAACTTAACAGGACCAGTTGTGGTTGTACACTGTGCATTTATTAGACAAATGCTACCAATGTAAAGGATCCCACTATCACGTCATACGATATTGTCATGTGACAAAATAATATCCTGCCTATAAACTATGAGAACTAGGGAACGGAAGTCCGAAAAACAAAAATTGAACTTGCCTAGAATTCGAACCATACCTCTGTGGTGGATATGGGTTTGATGTCCAAGCAGTCTACTCTTTGAGCCACGGGGGATGGTACGGTGGCTCGGGGTGACACATGTTCATCCGTACATTCCGATGTACTGCACGATATGATAGTGTTGCCAGCTCCTCGTTATCAAACACGTGTTTTCAAAATACACCCGATCTGATTCTGCTAGATAAACTTTCGTCTTGAATCTGGATGAGCAATAGCACGCCGAGATCCAAGCGCTATATTTTTTCAGTATGTCTTGAGGCAGGTGCGCAAATTACCCAGACTACATTCATGCAGTATCTGAGAATAGTGGCGACTTAACACATAATTCATCGAAACTTCTCCTCACTGGTGCCCAGTCCCTAAAGGTAAAGCAAGATAAAAGTTTATCCCTAAGTATATTTTCGCTGGTCTTGAAGTAAGACTTCAGCGTCAGGCATTACTTTTTGATTTATTACTTCTTTATTGCTAACTCTATTAGCAACACATTTTGCAGACAGCATCCGTATGTAACAAAGAATGTCCTCGCAAAATAATACCACAGAACGAGCTATGGTGCGGGAGATATGACGCTGTAAGATTTGAGATATGAGAGGAACTAGCTTTTCTTTTTAAAATAGAGCTAAGATTACTCACATTATCTTGATAAAGTATTTGAGAGCAAACTTTAAACATAATTTCAGAACTTAGATTAAACCTTTCGTCACTTAAGGACCCATAAAATAATGAAATGAAAACAATTTATAGTTTACTACATCATGGTTGTTCATGCCACAAATCTTTAGCGTCAAGCATGGAGTTTTAATCAATTACTTCTTTACTACTAATTCTATTCGGAACCCATTTTGCATATAGCATACACATGTACAACTTAAGAGCCTTTAAAAATTATATGACTTTACAACACATAGTTTATGAGTAAAATCTGGTTGCTGCTCTAGCGCCTGCTTGCCACCATGCAGAAGAATCTAAGGCAGTGCCTCCCAACCTGGAGGTAATTACCCTCTTAGAGGTAAAATGAAATTTTCTGAGGGGTGAATGGTAATGGTTCGATTCTGTTTCAGTCATGAAACTAAATTATTTTCACAGTTTTGTAAGACTCTAATACTGATTATATAAGTTATCAATAATTACTTTTTCTCAATTAGTACCATTAAGGCCATGGAGATCACAAGTTCTTCACATGGTCCACCCACTACACATATATGTTGTCCCTTCTCCCATTCATCGCTGATGATAAAAGTGATACATATACGTAACAAATGCTAAATATCTCAGGAAATTTCTCCTCCAATTTGTAAATAGTACGTGCAGTAATCCAGACATTGGTTCAATACTCGCTCCGAAAGAGATAAATGAATTAATTGGTAGTGTGACAACGCAGTAACTACACATGGGCTACTATACTGCTGCACACAGTTTTATCATTGTTATTATTACTATTGCTATTAGTGACAGTGGTCAGACATAAAGCATTAATAGCAATTTTTTCCAGTTCTGAAGTAAGGACTGCAGCAACCAAGTGATTTATGAACAATATTTGCGGTGTACACGTTTTAACACGGTTTATTTTAAATGGGGTTAAGTGTGCAAGTCAAGGAAGTGCCAAATGAAGAGGAGTAATGCAGGGGAAATATATTTTGTAACTAGTGTCTACCCTAACTGTGCGTAGTAAGCTTTCTTATCTGAGAATTCCTTCGTCATTCATTGACACACACACCACACACACACACACACACACACACACACACAAACTAAATATCTTCATCATTTTCAAAACAAACTTGTTCCAAGAAAAGTCTTCCATTTTACAGTTTATTTAGGTTCTAACGTAGGTGACAATGTGGGGGAGAGGAGGAAGAGCAACATACGTCAGGTTGGGTGAGGGAATGGGGGAAGGGTGGGGGTACTACGTGGTGCCTAATTGCACTCAGCGGTAATGGTCTACGAAGGGTTGGGAACCACTGATCTAAGGTGTGTCATAGGGACTGCCTACCTGTCAGTTGCAGTGGAGCGCCAGTCAACTCACTAGCTGTCGACGTCTTTGCACACCTACATTTTCAAAGTACTCAACAAAGGTCCACCAGTGGCACCGAGGATGTTGCACAACTGGCGGGTTTTGGAGAGATGGCACCGAGGGTTTTGCAAAATTGACGGATTTTAGAGAGACGCTTTGCCGTTTTATTCACGCATGTGTCCATGTTGCAACCCACCCCCATCCCCAATCAACAAGACGCAAGAGGGCGTGATGGAGGATGGCTGAAAAAGGATAAATACCTTTTATTGCTTCACATCACGTTCAAATTTCGTCGAATGTTTTTGAATGGTCCCTTGTGGTACCACCTTGTAAAACAGAGCAAAACTTCGCAGTCGCGCTACACTCCAAAAGGGTCCGATCGAGTCCAATGTGGTTGTAGCCCTACGCTCTCCTTATACATGGATTGAGTCATCGAGGGCGTTTCAGCAGCGTCGAACTTCGTTAAGAACGTCGTTCTGTTGCACATCGCACTGCGAACTGTCATTTTAGACCGCGAAATGTGTTGGAATGAATGCCCCGATGGAGGGGTTAGTATCATTGACACGCATTGTGCCACCTCCTGATAACTTTTCGCGTGGATTTTGAGTTTCAGTATGTCTGCAATGTTTTCCTTGGCCACCCACCTGAAAACTGCCCGATTTCAACGCTGGGAGTCACGATTCTGACGTCCATCACGGAGGTGCCAAAAGAAGTAGCGAAATGTGGGTAGGAAGGGATGTGCCAGCCTTTCCATCGTGTACACGTCCGAAGTGGTGTTGTGCAAAACTGTGATGAAATTTGGTGCCAATGTGACATCATCTGCCCACCTTACACCTCACTTTAACTTCTGAGCTCTGAACTTGGTGCTTTCAACACGAACGCTGTAAGGCATCTGGATTTTACGGACCTTACATGAGCTTGATCCATAACGACAGGACGATACAGTATGAGATCCTCAGGAAATAATAATTATATTACATCAACAAAAGGCAATTGCAGTTAATCTCATGTACCGAAAACTAACAAAACAATATCTACCAATAAATGGACTGGCATGAACAAACAAGTTAAAGAAACGCATTTAGGAGACGAACCAAGCCAGTGGTTAATGATATCGTAAAAATCCCATTTAGCAAGAGAACGGCAAGCTTCAGCGTAGAAAAGGATAAGGCCACAACAATACATTTTTCCTTTTAATGTAAATAAGGCTGGGACTGAGGGTAAGTGACTGCACGTCATTAACAGGGCTAGGCTGCGATCCGTCAAGAAAAATAAAAATGTATTCACCTCTAGCGAGACGATGATTGGCTGAAGTCATACTTGGCGAGGCAGACGCGACACGGTGGGGAGATCCCCATTATATAAAAGCATTTTGAGAACTAAAATTTCTATATCTCTCTCTCATCTCGCAGGAGACCGCATAAGTGTGTGGAAATAATCGAGGGCATTGAGAGTTTTGCTTTCTGCGAAGTGAGGACGATAAGCTTCACGTATCATGCGACAGATAGCAAAGCGGTAGTTAATTATTAATGCAGGAATTTTGCGGGAAAGAAATTGTGCACGTTGCTCCAACCCATAGCGAGCGTGTAATAGCCATTATTTCGACGAGGGAAAGATTAACTTTGTACGGATGGCAGGAAAGCTGCAACTGAGTGAATTCAGTTAAGGCCAGAGTAGTGAATTAGCGTTTCGGATCCAGCACAGAGACAACGCCGTTGTATATGCGGCTTGGTAAAATACCATCGCGCATTGGGCCACAGCAAATATTGAGCCTAGATTTTGCCCATTCCAACTTGCATACGCTTTGACCATTGAATATCGAAAGCCAAGATACTAACCTACTCTCACATTGAGTACATGAGAGATTTTTTTATTGGTTCAAAAAGTAAATTTATTCTCCACTTACTCAGTGCATTGACCAGCTATGACAACATACATTTAAATGAGCGGATGAAGATTTTTAATAATGATTCTTTCCTGTGATATAAAATTTCCATGTGTAGAGATAACGATTTCAATAAGTGGCATTTCAATATGTCCAAGAATTAATTTTTTTTTACTGAGTGTTAAAGGAAATTGAAAATGATTAAGTTTATCACTTGACCCCTGAAAGCAACAGTTGAGAAATTATATATAGAATAAAAAAAGGGAATAGCTGTGTTGTCTTTCGAGAATAGACCCCAACTTTCACTTTTATTAATTCATGCATTCTAGGTACGTGACAGCAGCATTTCTAATGATTTTGTTACGATCCAAACTGATATTAGCTGCCTTACAGGCCAGGGTAATATTTAATTAGAATGTGTGTTTGACACCCTGGGCTTGAGAAGACAGTTAAGACGTTTTGTCCATTTGCGCGCTAAGTGGTAAGATAAGTTTGCACATATTAGCACACTCACTGCGCAGATACAGAGGTCAGACGTACAACAACGCATGTCACAGCGTGAGTATTACCACTGGTAGATACAGTCCTGATCCTACCCACACTCTGAATATGCACGGCAAGTTGCTTTAAAAGTATAAAAAAAAAAATTGTCAAGCAGCACTGTGAAATCGACTGTGATGTAGGTTCAGTTTTATAGACAGCGATTTACCAGAGTAGTACCTTCGTCAAACTTTTTATCTCATATACTTATTTTGTGAAGAGGTTTCTTGAAGGCGATATTTTTTTAGATCTGGAGATAGTTACTACTTACCTTACTGAAACTAGCTAGTTATTTTATTTGGTTTTATTTAAATGTGGTCTAAGCCTTAGACGAGCTTTCTGAAAAATCTTCTGAATTTTAATAAATATATTCATAGACATAAGACTTTTACACATCGCTTACATGAATTTTTGTGCGAGTCTACAAACGGAAAATAAAAATCCATGTAAATTAAATACTTTATTACACGATCCAGTCAATAACGTGACTATTGCATGTGTTCGACGCCAACTTGGAATAACCACTCACAGACGGTCGGTGACAGCACTAGCGTGGGAGGGCATACGAATCTTGTCGGGGGTAAGCGGAAAGCAGCCATACTCCAGCGAAGACTGCAGGGAGTGTTGGATGCACTCAGTCACAGCATAAGGAAATGGAGATCCTGCTCCAAAGACACAAAGACAGACGCTCAGCAGACCTATCACGTCCCACGGTCAGAGGGACTGCCGTCCCCTGAGACACCCCTCTGTGGCATACCTGGGAGTGGCGTTGGACAAGACACTGGCAAGGAGGCGACACTTGGATGACATCGTCAGAAAGGCCAGGGGTGACCCGGCCCAACTCTCCCCATTCCTGGATCCACAGGTCAACTCTCCCGCTGCATCTTGGAATGACCCCCTATGTCACGCTAATCCGACCGATCTTCGAGTATGCGGCAGTGGTCTGGGGCAACACGGCAGAGCCGCACTTCGCCCGCCTCCAACGGCACCTCGCACTGCATCTACCACGACACTTTGCTATGGCCAATCTTCTCTGGGTCTCTCAAATTCCTCTGTTACGTGTAAGGCTACGAACACAGCCCAGCCACCCAGTCGTCTCATCCTCTGCCCTGATCAAAGTGTCAACGCCTCAACACCAACCGATGGGCACACCTGTTTGACGACGTCAAACTCACCAGCTCGCCAGGACATCGTTACCAGAAGCTATCAAGATGCCCATCCTTTAGGTCTACTCACTGTCTTCATTCACCTCAGTCGTGGAGGCATGGCTGCCCAGCCTGGACTCCACCGGCAGTCGAGGATCGATCTGTTTTCGTCATGTGCAGCAGTAGGCAGCAGACGCGGAAAACAGTCCGACCATTGTCGTACTGCGGAAACTGAGTGATTTATCTGTCGTCCAAGAGGTCATGCTCACTGGTTTCTGGGCAAAAGGTGTTTTGTTGCTCGATGAACCCGTTGCAGTTTTAAAGATTCAGATGATTGAGTTTAAGGCAGCTACCAGATAAGATGGGTGTTTTTATTATACAGAGTATTAGTACTCCAAGCTAAAGTACAAACATCGCTACGAAATGTTTTAATTGATTTTTATACCAGATGATAGGTCACGGCCGAAACCGGTACTACTAGTAAAATCCAGTTAATGCATTTCAGTGCCATGAGTTTTTTGAAAAATTGCAAATGAGCTGCTAGCGATATTATGCGTAGAATCTTCCGTTCTCCAAGATGACAGCAGTTGTGATCACAGGACTTCACACCTACGTTCATGGTTTGACGAGCACCTCTCCTGGCCCACAAAGTCAACTCTTCGCAGTCCAATAGAAAATGTCTGCCACGATTTGGAGCGGCAAGTGATACGCAGCTATCAGCTTCTTCGCAGTTTTGTAGCTCTTCGGGAGCGAAACACCAACGAGTGGCTTGAGCTAGCTATAGCGTACCAGAAGAAACTTGTGGACTTCCTTCCTTGGAAAACTGAGGCTATTATAGGGGCTACAAGCGTTGTTGCACATTATTGACACATTGTTTTCTGGTAAAATGTAACCGTAAATATTGTATGGCATTGTGGGCTGGTAGCCCGTGAGGTGGGTTCAGTTGACTGTCGGAAAGGATGTTCTTCCCCCGTGCACTTTACTCCTTTACTTACGGATATGTGAAAGTTGTGTCGTATTTATACTTGTAGAGTGTGTGGAAGTGCGATGGATGCGTGTACCCTGAGGTGACCGAAGTAATTGAGTACCTCCTTAGTATCGTACCGGACGTACTTTTGCCCGGCTACTGCAGGAGCTCGACGTGGCTTGGACTCAACAAATCGTTGGAAGTCCCCTGCAGAAATATTGAGCCATGCTGCCCGTGTAACTGTGAAAGTGTTGCCGATGTAAGATTCCGTGCGCGGACTGACCTGACTATTTTCTCCCGAACATGTTCTGTGGGATTTATTTCGGGCGATCTGGGCGGGCGAATCATTCGCTCGTATTGTCCAAAATACTATTCAAACTAATCGCGAACAGTTGTGACCCGGTGACAAGACATCGATGTTTGGGAACATAAAATCCATGGATGGCTGCAAGTGATGTACTAGCAGCCGAACAAAAGCATTTCCAGTCAATGATCGGTCCACTTGGAACAGAGGACCCAGTCCATTCCTTGTAAACACAGTCTACACACTACGGAGCCACCACCAGCTTGCACAGTCCCTTATGTCCATGGCTTCGTGGGGTCTGTGCCACACTCGAAGCCCACTATCAGCTCTTACCAACAAAACTTATCTGACCAGACCACAGTTTTCTATTTTTGTATGGTCCAACGGATATGGTCAAGAGCCCAGGAGAGGCGCTGCAGGTGACGTCGTGGCGTTAGCAAAGGTCATCTTCTACCAAGGCCCATTAACACCGAATTTCGTCGCACTGTCCTACTAGATAAGTTCGTCGTACGTCGCACATTAATTTCTGCGGTTATTTCTCGCGGTGTTGTTTCTACTTTAGCACTGACAACTTAACGCGGACGCCGCTGCTCTCACTCGTTAAGTGAAGTTCGTCGGCCATTGCGTTGTCGGTGATGACAGCTAATGCCTGAAATTTGGTATTCTCGGCACACTCTTGACACAACTATCTCGATATATTGAATTCTATGAGTTAACGAGCATTGCGCTCTCACTTAAAAATATGTCCGAAAGAGTCAGCCTACAGGAATTGTGAATCGAACACTGTCGTTCAGGACCACATGCTACAAAGGGCGCAGATTCACCATGAAATGGGGAAACTCACAGGGCTCTATTGTCTGTAGAGGCCTAAGCGCTGTAGTGTGCGAGTGAGACAGACGAGAACCTACGTCATAGGGAAACCCAGTAGAAGGGTTTTTGTGGACGAGGAAACGTAGCATTGTTAAATGTGCGGCTATAAAGGGAAACATTTATGAAAAAAAAATGGCTCTGTGCACTATGGTCATCAGTCCCCTATAACTTAGAACTACTTAAACCTAACTAACCTAAGGACATCACACAACACCCAGTCATCACGAGGCAGAGAAAATCCCTGACCCCGCCGGGTATCGAACCCGGGAACCCGGGCGTGGGAAGCGAGAACGCTACCGCACGACCACGAGCTGCGGACCAAACATTTATGAAAGCTATTTAATTCTGTAGTAATGCACGGAATGAAGCCACAGTAGTTTTAATCTACCATCCTTCATAAATTTTCATGGTGATACCAGTAAAATTTGAATATTGATCATATCTATAGTAGTTAAAATTTTATTCTTAAAGAAAAATTAACAAGTTTTGTAACAAAGACCTGAATGCTAAAATCTGAACGCTTGAATCGATCTTAACGATCGACATTTCAAATAGAAGCGCATCATTAAAATGACAAATGTTGTAAATATCAACTCTGTAACGTTATGTGTTTAAAAGATATAGTAAATTTAAGTTATCAGTATTTTCAGTTAAGCAACACATCATCATTTCCTCCGCACAAAACACATTGAACGATGACAGCATGACACCTTATTGTATCACTAGGTAATAGGATATTTGTTGTAAAGTTTAGTGTATAACAGTTACTTTTGTTCTGTATTTCTTTATCAGCAAGCACATTGGTTCAAGGCTACTGGCCGTGACATTCAAAATTTAGAAGGAAGTTCTATTGGTTTTACGTAAAAGAATTTAAGAATGGATATTATTGTTACTTTATTTAGAACGTGAAAGTAATCAAGCTTTAATTATTAATATATGTTAACATGTAAAACAATGTAGAACAAGCTGTAGCCAATCAGATGGACGGCTTCAGGAAAGGGAACTGAGCGAGGATATTCGGTGCTCGGGAAAACGCGGCCGGAGACGGACAGAGAGGGACAGTTCTAATCGAGACACCAAAGGGGACAGTTCGGATGGAGACGCGAAAAGGGACAGTTTGGCTGGAGACACCAAAGGGTACATTTCGTATTGAGACGCGAAAGCGGACGGTCGGTCTTTAGGCAGCTAGGAACTCAAACGACTTAAAAATTTTCGCGTTGCGTGGTATCGCGGGACTTAGTCTCTGAGTGGTGAGCAGCCGCGCGCCTGGCGTGAACTCTAACTTTTCGTATAGTTGACGAGGGGGAGTATCGAACTTGTAATTCGAGATGGGATTGAGACTGGTCGAACTGTGTCAGATGGATATACGCTCGAGTGTAACAGTAACTCTACGACCACTTTCGTTATTAGTTTGCTTTCTGAATAAACATTATTCTAACCAAATCGCAACTGTGTGGCCTACATAATTTATGGGTCGTTAATTCAGTTCCAGATATTATTATTACTGTATTTATATGTCATGTTAACTTTGTATCTCGCAAACTTTCCATCAGCCAGGTAATTTAACCAAAGGGTCACAAGTGTCTAATTTAGGGCGTGTAATGAGACACGTGCGGTTCAACCCCTAGACGAGTTTGAGCCGAGACATTTCGATGAAGAGGAACCGCATGTGAATCCGAACATCTTTGGGATGTTCCCATGCGTCCAGCTCGAGCTATCATTCCGCCTCCAAAGTTTGTTAACTCCTGTTGAGCGCCTTTAATCAAGTCGGACACCATATCACAAGAGTCATCTTAGTACAAGTGACAGCTGCACCAGTGCACTGCCCTTTTATTTCTTGTGTAGGTGGTACGTGCATATAGCTGTCCCGTGACTATTGTCATCCCAGTGTACAGCGCAGTGTCATGTGTCTGTAGTACGGTGGGGGTGAGGGACGGAAAAGGACGAAACTCTGTGCAAACACTCAGCATACTCGCCTCCAACAGCACCAAGACCACCTGCGAGCTTAAACGTTCCCCATATGAAGGACGGATATCAACAGTGGTACGAGTAATCACTTCATGAGACGCTACGGAGTGGTTTAGCACTTAACCCAAGACGTTAGTACAAAGGCTGGTGATCAGAAACTTTATGTCACCACCTCTTCCGCCCTAGCTGTCACACAGTGGCAGTGAAAGTTTTATTCGCCAGCAGGATTCGGACAGGCTTAGCTCCTAGTCGAGCGCCACCGCACAGGCGTGCGTTAGCGACGTCGGCTGTGGAGGCGGGTTGTCTGCTGGTGGTGACTGATACCTAGTGTCCGGTGTGCGGCGTACTCTGCGCAACGTACCTGCAGGATGTATCCCCTGGCGTAGTCCTCGTGCGTCCAGCCGAAGCCGGCGAGCACGTGTAGCACCTCGTCGCGGCGCAGCACGGAGAAGAGCCTGTCCAGCAGGATCTTGAGCCTGATGGGCAGCGCCTGGCAGCCGTACAGCACGAGGCTCGCGATGTCGAAGGCCGCGTTCGCCTGCACCGGCTCCACGGGCAGCGCCGGCGCCTGCTGCCTGCCTCCCAGCTTGTCCAGCGCTGCACACACACACACACAAGAGGCATTACACGGCACACTAATTTACATTACGAATATACACAGTAGTGGCGTTAATCACTGATCGTCATGTAAGCGGTGAACTACTCTTTGATCATATGGCAAGAAGTAGCTACACTACAGCTCGTGCAAACTGCAACACGGAGTAACAAAGACTCGCGACAATCCAAACTCTGAAACATACGGCATCTTGGGATCGTCCTCGTGCCTCCTTTGGATGCTAGAGCCGTTTCAAAGTATCTAGGGGAACGAGGGGCAGTATACGTGCTGAATACGATGAGTGATTTCCAATACCTGTTTTGTAATGTGCCATTGCTGGCCACAGTTGTCCTTTCGTTGCTATGGATCCCAGAGTCAGTATCCGCTATGCGGCGGAAGGGGGCTTTATTTAGGCTGGAGATGATGGGCTGGTCACTGTATAATACTTCTACAAGGCTTTTGGTTAGAGCCTAATATGCTCCTGCGATAGCGAGTGAGTTTTCCTTAGCCGACCGAAGTGGCCGTGCGGTTAAAGGCGCTGCAGTCTGGAACCGCAAGACCGCTACGGTCGCAGGTTCGAATCCTGCCTCGGGCATGGATGTTTGTGATGTCCTTAGGTTAGTTAGGTTTAACTAGTTCTAAGTTCTAGGGGACTAATGACCTCAGCAGTTGAGTCCCATAGTGCTCAGAGCCATTTGAACCATTTTTGAGTTTTCCTTAATGGCAAGTGTTTCCCAGTATCTGTGGTAAATCAGTATGCTTGCGACAGCATGCTTTCCTGAAAGTTCCAAAACTCCGAGCATAGAAACGGGATTTTCCGGTGCTCATACTTCGTGTTCTATTGGTGATAAAAAGGTAGGGTCAAGTATTTTCGATAGCCCTTGGGCTATGGGTCATTTGTATACCCAACAGAAGTGTCACCGTCCTACAGTAAACGGTAAAAATATGAATATCACAGCCGCGCAAAGTGTCGCGCGGTCTTGAGTACTTTGCCACGGTTCACGTGGGTTCCCCCATCGGAGATTCGAGTCCTCCCTCTGCCATGGGTGTGTGTGCTATCCTTTGCGTAAGTTGGTCTAAGTTTGATTAAGTAGTGTATAAGTCTAGGAACCGATGACATTAGTAAAATGTTCAAATGTGCGTGAAATCTTATGGGACTTAACTGCTAAGGTCATCAGTCCCTAAGCTTACACACTACTTAACCTAAATGATCCTAAGGACAAACACATACACCCATGCCCGAGAGAGGACTCGAACCTCCGCTTGGGCCAACCGCACAGTCCATGACTGCAGCGCCCAAGACCGCTCGGCTAACCGCGCGCAGCTGACCTTAGCAGTTTGGTCACATAAGAACTTACCACACTACCATTTCCACCACCATCACACGCTTACTCCTGCTTACACACTTGGAGCAAATCGGTTGGTTCTCGCATTTGATATGGTCTACGGTGGGCTCGATGGAACCTTTGGAGGAAACATTAGTTCATGGGAGGTTACTCGGAAAAACACACAAAAGGGGTTTTGTAGTAATCGTATATTTTCGCCGTTACTAGCCCACCGAAAACTAGCCCAGAATTACAATACAGCTACGCACACCAAATGACTGAAATTTTTACAGTACAGGCCTATTCCCAAGATCCCGATCTCGAACAACTTTGAAAATTTTCTTGGTTTCTTTATCTGTTTCCAAGATACACAAGTTCAAAGGCTCCCTCCATTTCGAGTCAGGAATCCGTCCCTGCAGTTTGTCGGTTTTGTTGATGTTCACCCTGTATATAAATAATGTTCTGTCACCTATGTGAGAAGCACAAACAGATCTCTTTGCTGACGATCCAAGTATTATAATCAAGCCTAATGGAATAACTTCATCACATGAAAGTATAAATACCATTTTCTTGAAAATTAGCAAGTGGCTATATGCAAACAGCCCGTCACTGAATGTAAGTAAAACACTGCACATGCAGCTCTGTACCGCACAAGGACTGTCCGCACCATTATGAGTAACCCGTGAGAGTAAATCAATAAATGAAACAGAATATTTTAATTTATTAGGTGTTTTATTGATAAGAATCTGAACTAGAGGACCCATGTCACAGATCTTAAACGTCTTATTTCTGCAACTTCACGTTACTGAGAATTCCAGACTTTGGAGATGAAAATATAAAAAAATTGACTTACTTGTCTGTTTTAAATCACTAGCGTTTCATGGAATCATATTCAGGGGCAACTCGTCGCTGAAGAAAATAGTATTTGTTGCACAGAAGCGTGTAATAAAGGATCGATTGTAGACAGCTTTTTGAACAGGTGGGTGTACTGACAACAGCCTCAGGTACATTTCCTCCCTCACGAAGTATGTTAGCAACAATGAATCACACTTCGAAAACAACACTGATATATACAATACTAGAAAAAAGAAAATTATTTACGCTACGTGTCCCTCATTCTTAATATGTCACAGAAAGGAGTGAGGTAATTACTCATAAAAACCCTTGATCACTACTCAGTGACGTAAACAATTTAACGGGAAAGAATGAGATTTTCACTCTGCAGCGGAGTGTGCGGCATGTCTAAGCCTTTTCTCCGCAATACCCTTTCTTTCAGGAGCGCTAGTTCTGCAAGGTTCGCAGGAGAGCTTCTGCAAAGTTTGGAAGGTAGGAGACGAGGTACTGACAGAAGTGAAGCTGTGGGGAGGGGGCGTGAGTCGTGCTTGGGTAGCTCAGTTGGTAGAGCACTTGCCCGCGAAAGGCAAACGTCCCGAGTTCGAGTCTCGGTCCGGAACACAGTTTTAATCTGCCAGGAAGTTTCAGTTTAACGGGAAGTACAATTAACCTCAAACACGAACTAAAATCATAGCGGCTTAACTGCTCCGACTGCATAGAAGAATTTCTATATATGTAGTAATTTCGTGTGTGTGTGTGTGTGTGTGTGTGTGTGTGTGTGTGTGTGTGTGTGTGTGTGTGTGTGTTTCTTTGTGGGTTTAAGTAAATAAGAGAATGACAATGAACATTGTTACTTTAAAGGCACTGTATCCGTGAAGACATATGTTCGTCAAATGCATAAACGGTCAGTATGAAGCGTATTTTCCGACGAGAAGCTGTAAAACTGTCTCGCTTCACTTCTCTTGCAGAGTTATCAGTTATGATCCACCTAACATTCAAATAATCAACTAACGATTTGGTTGAAATTCAAATCAAGTTCAAATTCAATGCTCTCGGGGAAACTGTAGCGAATACGCACATGACTGCAGATACTTTGACATCGTTCGTCTTCCAAGAGCGAAGCATCTGAGCTAGACAATGCAACTGTCAACTGATAATAGAGCACAACTTTCGAAAAGCGTCGAAAATAAAATGAAGCTTAAAATTTCGGAATGTTTACACTGTGTTTTTTTATGTGCTGATCTGAACTAGTCATGACAAGTGACAAGACGTACTGAACAACCCGATGGGAGAGCGGCATGCGACTGTTTCCTCGCATGAACCGCCAGATGGCACGGACGCGGGGCTGTTGCCAGCTGCCGGGCCGCATCCCCTTTCACCTGGGGAACTCAGGGCGGTGATACGGCTGGCCCACCCTTATTGAATCCAACAGGCGGCGTGTTGGCTACAAGGAAACCACCCGCCTGCCACCATTATGACGACCCTGGAGAGGTTACCATGACCTCATCAGGAGGGGGAGCAGTCGTGACAGCAGACTGCCAGCTTTTAGCACTTTGGAGCCCCAAAACGGTCACCTACCGCCCACCAGAAGGGGATGAGACACACAGCCGAAACACCTGCGTCTTTAACAATGTTCTACGAGGGGCGTTCAATAAGTAACGAAACACTTTTTTTTTCGGCCAATTTATGTTGAAATAATTTGAAATTTGTTATGGGACGTCGTGGAATATTGCCGCTTCAGCCCTAGATTTGAGAGGTGGCATGCCTTTAGATGCATACAGTGACTTGCCCCCTCTCATATGTATATCTTTCTCTGAGTAATTCGATTTGGGGAAGTATGGCCGAGTATTGTCATTACAAAGCTAGTATTGAGAACTCAGCAGATTTGAATATTTTCCTCTGTAATTGCATATGGTGAAAAGTTGCTATGGCTTCACACGCGGACTTCCCACGCAGCGTCTCTCGTCACCCGGGTGGTCCGGTGACAGGCGGGTTCTTCTGATCTCGAAAGGGTTATGCAGACGGGTGTAAGGGAGTCGAGTGGATGCTGTTCAGACGCCGACATTGACACAAGAGCGGAGGCGACACGCCCACAGGGGCCTGAAGGAGCTGCTGGGGCTAGAAATTCCGTTACTTCGCAGAAACTTAGTGAAAACACTTTCTGACGGGCTACCAGCGAAGCGTGGGAATGACTTGTCTTCCCAGGCAGTCTTGGCGGGCAAATTCCTGCGTTTCCTGCAAAATCATAACTGTGATTGGCTTGCTCATGGGATAGATCCGTGACGTAGCAAAATCGGCGCAGAAATTGGAGCCAAGTATCTCCATTGGTGGAATAGTAGTGCTTCGGCAATAGAGTGGAATTTTCCACCGGTTTTCGAGTTGCTGATTGGAACGTTTAACCACGGCCACTGTCGTGGGGGCGGGAATGTTCTGTGTTCAGCTTGTACAGGTGCTCTTGAGAGAGTCGGCTCTCGCCTTTCGGTCGGAGTAGGTTACAAGACTGAGCTCTCGCTGCTCTGGACAGCCTGCCTTCTGTTGGCTGTCTAATATACTTTCATTTAAATCTAACTGTATGATGAAGTTGCTGAAGTTTCGACTTCAACGTAACTTTCCGAGTACAGTTGGCAATTGAGCGTTCTGTGTACAAGCGGCCTATGTTGTCCGTCTTAAGCAGTTTTGGCTAAAGTTGACTGTATCGGAGTTACGGTGTGACTTCTCTTGTTAAAATGAATCACTGTACCGTCAGTGATAGTGTAGTGAGCCTTCTTCGTCTCCCTCAGAGACGCATTTGTGTTGCTAGGAAGTCTTTAGTCTGGAACAACCAGACCAGAATAATTTGTTTCGGGCTATACTCGCGACATTATCATTACCACGACTGGACATCGAAACAACCAGCCATCGCCTCCAGTATGCCAGATCGTGTCCTTGCAGTTAAGAAGACAGCTTGGTAATGTATGTCCGCAGCACCGACAGATGAGAAAATTTTGCTACGTGACAATCAGAGCTCAGCAGAGCGCGTCTGTTCCCGTCTTTTCTAACGTGGTTCTGTCTTGGGTGTTCATTGTCTGAGTTCTCACTACTGTAGCAGCAATTATTGTTGGGCTGGCTGGGTGTTTCTATTAAGATTTGAGTTGCAAGGAATTGGCTCCACATACCACTTGGTCATAAATGTCGCAATCTAGTTTATGGACAACTTCATTTTCACAACATTTATTTGAGTATCCAATTTGACGTAGTGTAAATGTTTCATGTGTTTTGTTTATTATTTTGAGTTTAGTCATAATAGATCAAATGGTTATTTTGGACAGAACTTTCATTCTGTTGATCGGTGGAGCAACCCTTTCATTTCTCACAACGTTAATGAAACTTTCCTTTATCAAATTAATTTCTATCAAGTTAAATTATTTCAGGTGACAAACTCTTTTCTACTCCACTTGCAGGGTCGATTACAGTCAGCTCGCGTTTCTTCTTAATCCATGTGCAACAGCAAAAATCGGAGTTATAAAAGGGGGGGCTTAGAGCATCATTTCCATATGAAGATTCTAGAAGAATTTAGTGTTAGGCACACTGATATCCCCGGCACCTCGCAGATTTTCATGAAGTTTACATAGGTGCTTACGCTATACGCAGCCTTCGAAATGGCGCCTGTAAAGGAGGTACATTCCGGAAAGCTGTCAATGAGTTTATTTAGGCGCAAAACCAGAGCATCACAGATTCATAGGAGCTTGCAGAATGTCCACGGAGATCTGACAGTAAACAAAGCACGGTGGGTCGCTGGGGTCTCTCAGCACCGCTGCAAGGTCGCCCAAACTTGTCTGATCTCTCGCGTGACTGCCGCCCATTCACAGCATTGAGTCTTGCAACATTGGAACGCGCGGACACTCTCATTCGAGGAGACTGACGGATCACAATCAGACACATCACTACTCAGCTGGACGGCTCTGTTGGTAACGCTGACTCACTCGTCCGAATCGTCCACCAGTTGGGCTACTCAAAGGTGTGTTCCCGCTAGGTTCATCACCACCTAACAGGAAACTATAAAGAGCAACGAAGGACCATCTGTGTAGAATTACTTGCACGTTACGAGGCAGTCCGTGACAATCTTTGTCGCAAATCGTCACAGGCGATGAAACATGACCTCATCACTTCAGTCCGGAAACAAAATGGCAGTCCATCGAGTGGCTTCACACCACATCTCCTCCGAATAAAGCCACACTGTCAGTCGGTAAACTTGTGGCAACGGCCTTGTGGGACTCTGAAAGGGTTATTCTGTTTGATGTCCTGCTGCATGGTGCAGCGATCACCTCTGAAGTGTACTGTGATACGCTTCAGGAAATTGAAAAAACCAGTTCAGCGTGTTCGTCGCCACAAAAATGAAACGATCTTTTCCACGACAACGCATGGCCTCATACAAGTCTGCGCACACCAGAGCAGCTCACAGAAATTCGTTGAACCGTTCTTTCTCATCGACCCTGCAGCCCGGATCTCGCACCTTCCGAATGCACCTGTTTGGTACCATGTTGGGCGCACTTTGCGGGAAACGGTAGGTGGATGATGGGGAGGTTACTGATACAGCAAGACTTTGGCTCCAACTTTGCAGGCGTACAGGTCCTCCACGTAAGATGGCGTAAGGACGTCGCATTGAACGGAGATTATGTTGAGAGATAGGGTTTTGTAATCAAAGGAGTGGGAAATAATATGGTGTACTGAAATCTAGACTACAACGAACCTGATTTCAGAAAAAAAAATGTGTTCCATTACTTACTGAAAGTCCCTCGTATATTCAAGTCAGCACGAAATTTCTTTTATGATTTTATCCTTTATGTGCACCAATCGCCTTTTACCGAACTCTGATTTCCAACACCTGATAAACTTCATTCGTCCAATTCTTTTTGGCGCCAGTCGAAAAACGTGTCTCTAAGGTGAAATAAAGGGTTGTATTTATTTCGTATACGAATTGGAACTTCAGAGGTTTGTGATTGTGAGTATTCGTCCATGTGAAGTATACGCAATTTTTCATACTAACGCGTCTGAAAGTGGGAGCTTCATTCTTGAAACATGGAACTCTCTCTCTGCCAATTACCTTTTTTGCTAACGACATTCAGCAGGTCGGTAAAAACAGGAGCATTTTTTCAGTGGTAATTATTAAAGTTTTCGCAGAAACTGCCTTAAATATGAGACTGAACTCTCCCGTAGCAGCTGTACAAAGTTTGTCCCACATTGTGCAATTTGATTTTAAAAGGTCTTACGGTGGAAGGGTGGCAACTTTATATACCATTTACATCCCTCCTACGGGGTGCATAGTTTATGTGCTTGTGTGAGTTGTTAAAATTTTTAGTTTAAAGTAATCTGGTGTGTTGCAGATTTGCACCAGTGTAGTCTTTCAGAGGTTGTTGTGAGCGGTCGTGACTACGGCCATGTCAAAAGGGAGCGGCAAGGTTCTCAGCCCGAAAGCTCATACTGCCTCTCAATAAATTGTAACTTGATGTTTAGAGGACGTTTTCTGATTATAATTTTAAATCTGTTTCACAAAAAAAGGGGGGGACTTTAGGAATAAAATTTCCATTTGTTGAAAGAAACTTGATTTGTTTTCATCAGTTACCCACTGGCAACTACTTCCACGCTCACATAGTGTGATTAAATGTGTTAATGTTCTTGATGAATCGCTAGTAAATAAAGTAAATTCTTAAGAAAAGGTTTTTGAAGGTAAATTCACGGTTCAAGAAGCAACCAATTTGCTAAGTCTTCCTAAGCAGGAGACAGTGTATAATATTCATTCTTTGATCTTTGATATATTGACACTAAGGGGATCCTCCTGTTGGGTATGGAAATGGTGCCTAACCATGCTGTCCCGTGGATACCGATATCACTTTCAAATCGGCGAGCTTCATTGACGCGCCCTTTTAGTACGGTGCGCATCCGACCTCTTTTAGTTCTGTTTTGGAGTCCATGTCTCTACCGCTGCAGACAAGTACATGGACCTCACCGGCCTTTGAGTTGCGTCATGTGAATTTTCCTAGCGCGTTTGTTTCTCCTTCTGTGACGAGCGCACTGCTGCTGGCGCCGCCTGCACACTGCTACTTGGCAGCAAACGGACCCAATAGCCGTGAAGAACGGCCTCGGCATCGGTCGGCGCGGGGGCGGGCGGACACCCCCCAATTACTGTCCGGCAGGCAGCGGGTCCCATTAGGCGGGCAGCCGCTCTCTGATGCCAGAGTTCATCACCTGCCCCTCCTCATTGTTCCAGGGGCGCGCGCACACACACGCGCCGCCTATTGAAATACGTCTGGGAAAGCTGGTGACGTCATGCGACTGCCCCGGGCCGCAGCGGTACCCGCCATTAGGGCTTATCCGGCCGTGAGTCTCGGCCACGTATGGTGCGAGACATGGTGGGTGTCCATCACTGACACGGAGCTTCAGTCGTCTCGTACATCACAGCGGCATTTCCTTTTGGTCACGTACATAATGATGTGATGCTAATAATAATTTCAGAAAACATACATTTCGAAAGCATATCGTTACGCCGGCTGTATCAACACAAAATCCTTTGTAGCCAGACGCATAAAAACTGTGCCCAGCGAAATTTTCGCCCATAGAAAAAACTGTGACATTTGAGCTCAGTATTTCTGGAAACTAGCTGCTCACTAAGTCAAGGCAAGTTGAGAGTTCTCGGTCACTTCGGTGATGACCACTTGAACAGTCACCCTTTGCAAAGTTTCCGTAGTGTTCAGTCGCTGCGACATGTGTATTTGTGAGCTTGTAAGTTTTCTACAGACGAGTCAATACTAACCGTGGTAAGCTATGTGGACACTTTGAATGCTACTCGTATATCATAAAGAGAAGCAAAAGAGACGGGACTGTGACATGGTGCAGTACAAAACAGAAATCAATTCATTGCCAGGGGACGCTTAAGACCAAAGTTTGTGTGTGCTGTGTCTTCCAGAAATATGAGACACAGCCATATAGGGATGGGCAACTACACGGTAACGAGAAAAATACAACCCTTAACCATGCCTATTACAATGTAGGAAAACATCTGGCAATCAAAACAACTTCCAGTCGCATCAGAGTGGATAAACGCAGGCCCCGTATTGTTTCAAAGACTATCTTATACCGTTCTTCCAATCAAATAGCAGCACGTTCGGGTAACGATAGTGCACGTAGACACAATGGCGTGTCCTTCTCTCCTAACTCGACCACAAAGGTTGAATAACAATGAGATATGTTGACTGTGCCAGTCAGAGGAGTTGCGAAAATTCATCCTCTTACTCACAAATCAGTCCTGGGCAAAGCAAGCTCTGTGAGACAGGGTTCTCTCACCTTGGAACACAGCATTACCATTGGGGAACAACCACTGTACGACTGATGGGTCTCATCAGCAAAAATTTTTACGTAATTGTTGGTAGTAATGTGACCTCACCGAATAGCCTTGGGGTCCATGGAACACAACGATATAGCTGCGCAAATCGTCATCAGACACTCGCCGTGTTCTCATCTCGACACGAAACTCCGGCAGAAGTTGTAAACAGTGTGAAACAAGACTCGCCCGGACAAATGACGTTCTACCATTGCTGCACAGTCCAGATTTTATGGCTTCGGCACTACGTCTTCCTATTACGGGTATTTGCATCGCTGATGAATGTCTTTGGAAATCCAGCACTCCCTGTAATTCTCTGCTTATGGAGCTCCCTCCGTGTTGTAACAGGCGGAGACAACCGTCCCACCCCTCTCCGCGTTTGAAAACAAAACGTCGAGATGTATTTTTTGCATATTGTCATTTTTGACGACGACATTGACGAAAAAAAGATAAATTAATGCCTTTCACGCCGAAAAAATTATCATTGAGAGGGTTAAATGAAGGTTGTAAAGACAGTGAAACCTAGACGACAATACACATTTAAAATACACCAACATTCCATATAGTAATAAATGACATACTTTCTTCCTTTTATCTAGAAAAATTTAAATGAGTTATTTGAAATATTTGAACATGAGCATCTACGTGTTGTAGACCTGACACATAGTGTCATCTGCTGGTGGCATCCGGAACTGTTTGTATTAATGTTTTCATTTTCGTTCTGAGCCACATTGTAATTGCATTTCTTTTATTTTTTGGGATACATTTTATATAAAGTTAAACAATACAAACACATTAGAAAATACAGTGAACATGTAAATATTTTTTTACGTCTGCAACAGAAAAGCGCTGGATAAGCAAAGACGTTATTTATTGTAAAAGCGTTGAATAGTAGTAATCTGTGGCTGGTTGGCAATATGGCGGCGCATGTGTGCTTGGAATGCAGTGATGTGAAAACGTGATATCCGGAAGAAAAGCATGGCGTGTCGTACTTGCGTTGGCAATATATTAGGGATGGCAGAGAATTTATTTTCCTGTATGACGAGACATAAAATTGCCTCAGGTATGTCATTAAAACACGCGTTTTCCACGTCAACAATCGATCGAACCAGCTTAGTTTATCAGCGGCTTTCCGACACAAATTCTTTAAAAGACAACGTGATGAGTTCACTTCCTTTTATTCTACGACCTGTTACCCTAAAGCAGTAGCAAGTTTGTCACTTAAAATAATACAAAGTCGCTTTATGAAAATCTTTCAGGTGTTGCAGCAATGTAGTAGATTTCGTTAGCAACACTACTCGTAATTAGTATTAATAGACTGAATACAAGTGTGCACGAATGCGTTATTATTATTATTATTATTATTATTATTATTATTATAGCGATTTCTCCTGATGAACGGAAGACGTTATCCAAATAGCTCAGTTAGCTTATCTTCAGGTTCCTCTTCTTGTTCCAGTTTACTTAACATTCTTTCCGAGAAGGCTTCTTGATGTACTGCCGACCACGTTCGTATTTACTATTTTCGTTTTAGTTGCTCAGATGTAGCTTCCCATTTGCATACTTTGAGTCCGAAGGTGTGTCTTTCTAAAATGTCGGGTGGTCTTATGTTAACGTTTTTGAGGTCTTTCTGAATTTCGTTCAGCCAAGGTGAAGTGATGTTACAGTCTGCTATTGTCCTTGTTAAACGCATTCCTGGTAGTCTATTGAGAAACCAGAATTTAATTCGCCTTTCCTTAATATTTTCGATGTTTGTAGACCTTTCTTTTCTTTTCATTGATTGTAGCCTGCCACCGTCTTGGGTGTATGTTGCTCTTAAAATGGGTCTGTGTTTCGCTTGCGAAGATGGTGTTGGTTTTATGAGTGTGATGTAGTGTAAAATTTTTGTCTGTCTTGATATAGATTTTTTGCTGAAGAGGTTTAGAACTTTGATGCTTCTTTGGCTTTTTGGAGGCGATTTTGCTGTGAGAATTTTTCGAAGCCTGTCGGTTCAATGAATTCTCAGAGGCATTTAAAGTGTGGGATCCTGTTGATTTTACGTTTTTTTTCCCCCTTTTTTCCCAGGCACTTGATTTTCTTCTTTGAACATATGAATTAAGTTTTCTCTAATGGGAGATGTAAACCTACTTTGCCTGCACGTTCTTTAAATATCTCGAGCTCTTTCACAGGAGTCACTTCACCCTCTAAAAGTATCGCCAGGTCTTTCGCAAACGCGAGATATGATATGCCGAGGTTGTTTTTGGGAAATCCCAGTAGGATTGCCATCCAAAACCTAGTTTCTTCATTTCTTTGTCACATTCTTCGATAATCCTGTCTAGGTCGCCTTTGAAGAGAATAGGGGAGTGTCCATCTCCTTGCTTCACACCTGTTTCAATGTCAAAGGACGCTGAGATTTCCCCCATAAATTTTGCTTTAGATTTCGTGACAGTGTTCGTATTTTAGAATCTAGTCCTCTCTTTTGAACGTTGGAATAGTTAGGCCTGTCTGTCGAGTCGAACGCCTTTTTGAAATCCACAAATGTACCTTCTAGAGCTCTAGTATGTACGTAGAGCTTTTTTGTAGGAAGCCTCGCATATTGAGTACGGTTTTTAAGTTAAAATTTTTTTCTGGGCATGATCTGTTCGCTCTGAATCCTGCTTGATATTCTGATGATTTTGGTTCCAATTGCTTTTGTGCTCTATTCAAGAGACAAGCTGATAGTATTTGTGACAGGTAAGAGGGAGGTTCACCTTAGAGTTGTATACATCTGATTTGTTGCCTTTTTATGTAGTGGATGGAGTAATTTTCAGTCATACGGAATTTTTTTGGTTTGCCAAATTTTTCAAGATTTCAGCTACAGTTCCTTCCTTCCCTGATGCTTTGTTGGTTTTAAGTTTCTTGATGTATGAATGAACCTCTTCTTGAGTTGGTGGTGACGGATTTTCTGGATGTATTTTCGGCAATCTCTTTTCGGGTTCCGGAAAATTTAAGTGTTATGAAAAATATGTGGCCATTTCTTAGTAATTTTCTTTATTTGTCAGGGCTGTTATTATTATTATTATTATTATTATTATTATTATTATTTCCTTCACTTTCTCAGACGTTAGGTCCGGTTAAAAATGGAGTGACGCGGACCATGATCAAGCGTCACTTCCTTTTAACTGTACGGTATGTGTTATATTGCATTTAGGAACTTTCGGGTAATTGAACATGTATCAATAATTACGGATTTCTGTAGTTGTATATATATATGTTTGGATGTAGCTGTATTGCATTGATGTACTGGTGGATATTGTGTGGTATGACTCCAGTAGTTGATAGTATAATTGGTATAATGTCAACTTTATCCTGATGCCACATGTCCTTGACTTCCTCAGCCAATTGGATGTATTTTTCAATTTTTTCTCCTGTTTTCTTTCGTATATTTGTTGTATTGGGTATGGATATTTCGATTAGTTGTGTTAATTTCTTCTTTTTATTGGTGAGTATGATGTCAGGTTTGTTATGTGGCGTTGTTTTATCTGTTATAATGGTTCTGTTCCAGTATAATTTGTATTCATCATTCTCCAGTACATTTTGTGGTGTATACTTGTATGTAGGAACGTGTTGTTTTAAAAGTTTATGTTGTAAGGCAAGCTGTTGATGTATTGTTTTTGCGACATTGTCGTGTCTTCTGGGGTATTCTGTATTTGCTAGTATTGTACATCCGCTTGTGATGTGATCTACTGTTACTATTTGTTGTTTACAAAGTCTGCATTTATCCGTTGTGGTATTGGGATCTTTAATAATATGCTTGCTGTAATACCTGGTGTTTGTTTGATCCTGTATTGCAATCATGAATCCTTCTGTCTCACTGTATATATTGCCTTTTCTTAGCCATGTGTTGGATGCGTCTTGATCGATGTGTGGCTGTGTTAGATGATACGGGTGCTTGCCATGAAGTGTTTTCTTTTTCCAATTTACTTTCTTCGTATCTGTTGATGTTACGTGATCTAAAGGGTTGTAGAAGTGGTTATGAAATTATTATTATTAGTATTATTATTATTATTATTATTATTATTTGCCATGTGATCATATTTTGCCATTATGCTATGAAATGTGGCTGTAAATCCAATCAGTAGTCTTGTCTTCGTCAACCTTCTGTTTAACATAACAACAAGAATCAATTTTTCTCCATTTAAAATACCAATTTCGAAATTCACGAAACGTGCAAAAATAAGATAACTTTGTAAACCTGCAGACACGGCGCTGGATAGTCCTATAAGCTAAAGCTCACATCTGTTAATTAAGCAGGATAATTAAATACAAATTCCCACAGCCGCGTTATAAATTGACTATTTGCTTTAACTTACGAGTACTGTAGGCAAGCCTTACCCGAGTTAAATCCGTAAGCCGTATTAAAGGCAGATAGTCTTGTAGACCACCCAGGCAGATTATGGTTTTCTGGCAGTTTTCCTAACTAATTCAGACTTCTCAGTAGCCGGCCGCGGTGGTCTAGTGGTTCTAGGCGCGCAGTCCGAAACCACGGGACTTCTACGGTCGCAGGTTCGAATCCTGCCTCGGGCATGGATGGGTGTGATGTCCTTAGGTTAGGTTTAAGTAGTTCTAAGTTCTAGGGGACTGATGACCACAGAAGTTAAGTCCCATAGTGCTCAGAGCCATTTGAACCATTTTTGAAGACTTCTCAGTATATGTCAACACGATACACACAACCTACTGTTAACAACAATAACACGCGGAATCAAGTTTACACGTATCACAAATCGATGGTGCATATGACTTTTCTTCCTTAGGCTAACGGACTACTGGGGAAATAGGGAGGATACTGTGCCACAATGCTAAAAATACCTATTGCTAACTTATGAGCGTATAGCCTAAATTTCGTCTTTGCGAGCAAATGGAAGGCTGTGTGGTTGCCAGTCGTGTTTCGCTTCTCATATTTTCGAAATATATTCAGTGTCTTACAAAACATATTTTGATTCGTCTGATACATTTCTTTCTTATTGCAATTTTCGGGTTAAAAACAACTTCTTGGTGCACGAGGTACGCAAAGAAAGAGTAACAAACCGAAAAATAAAAGCTAGCAATAGCTAACTAAGTCACGTAAATGCCACACCACCACCATTCCCCATCTTAATATACGATAAAAATTAATATTTTATTACTACAAAAACGACTCGCACTCAAACGACAACCATAAACAACTGAAAAATTGAACTGGTAAAGCACCATTAAAAATTTAGCTGGCAGCATTACAAGTAACACGTTCTGTCATGTCTCCCACGTACGCATACAACCGACTGGCTCACACAAACCACTTCGCTACCATTGCTTAACGTCAGCGGTAAAGAGTCGCAAGTCAACCTGGTAGGCCTACCAGTTTGACACACTTTCAGACCCACTGGCCACAGTTGCGTACATGAAATTTTTCAAACAGCGACGTCATCGGTCTCATCAGATTAGGGAAGGACGGGGAAGGAACCACCCCGGCATTTGCCTGGAGCAATGTAGGAAAATCACGGAAAACCTAAATCAGGATGGCCGGACGCAGGATTGAACCATCGTCCTCCCGAATGCTAGTCCAGTGTGCTAGCCACTGCGCCACCTCACTCGGTCAAGTCACTGTAGTACTGAGCAACAGCTTGTGACCGCCAGAATGCATGGAAGTGGTTTATTAGTTACATTCCACTGTCTCCATGAGTATTATTATTACTGTTATATTGCATTGTAATTATTCAAGCCGGCCGAAGTGGCCGCGTGGTTCTGGCGCTGCAGTCTGGAACCGCGAGACCGCTACGGTCGCAGGTTCGACTCCTGCCTCGGGCATGGATGTGTGTGATGTCCTTAGGTTAGTTAGGTTTAACTAGTTCTCAGTTCTAGGGGACTAATGACCTCAGCAGATGAGTCCCATAGTGCTCAGAGCCATTTGAACCATAATTATTGAATGGTCAATTTATTTATTACAAGAGTGAATATTTCAAAATTATTTTATACCGTAGAAAGTCGTCAATTTTGAAAAGTCTGTTTTGAAAACGTACGTATTTTTGTGTAAATGTTGCATCTAAAATCATTAAAAATCTCTTTATAGCGTTACAGCACAAAGAAAAATATTCTTTCCTCCAGAAAAAGTTCAGGTCTGAAAGAGCTATAGTGTTCCAAAGTGACAAGTGGTCCTTTAAAGGTACAGTAGGTTTATCTCACATTAACTGTGATTCTGTTCAAGAGAAGTTTCGGTTGCATCACCCTTTTCCTTTTCTTTCAGTACTGTGCGTGAACGCCTTAAGTTTCGTAACTTTTATTATTACCTGATTTGTGCGTTTATCTACACCAGATGCCTGATGATTATGCTTTACGGGATGGCAGATTCAAGGAGAGTGGGAGAATAAGGGGGGTGGGGTTCTTGTGGGACATGACCTCCCTTATCGCATCGCCTAGAGAACAATTTGCTAAAAACATGTTCAGTTTTACGTACATCAATTTGCAAATGTTTCAGCCAAATTTTGTAGAGTGAAACAGCGTGAGAAACAAGAGTCTCGAAAATATCAAACTGTCTGAGAAAATTACAAG
The DNA here is from genome assembly GCF_023864345.2 of Schistocerca serialis cubense. Taxonomy (NCBI): domain Eukaryota; kingdom Metazoa; phylum Arthropoda; class Insecta; order Orthoptera; family Acrididae; genus Schistocerca; species Schistocerca serialis. Next base: position 72,614,827 of record NC_064644.1, read on the forward strand.
CTGTATTTAACACACAATACTAAGTGTTAGCTCATGCAGATTGCCTAGTGGCGTCACAGACCGCAAAAAAATACTTCAACAGCAAATGTAGAAAATTGCAAATCACTAATAAAATATATTGTGAAAACACGCCAACTCATTAACAGACTGAGACCCACATCGCAAACTGAACGCCGGTCCCGCGCCTGTTTTCCCGTGCATGAACATTGACATCGGCTATATCCTTCCGTAAATACACTTCTTTATGAAGAATCGAAAAGTCAGTAAGTTCAACTGAAACAATCACGACATTGCTTGAGACAAATTAGTTACAAGTTAAATGTAAAAACAACTCCTTCACTTTCGGCAAGCAACAATCTGCGCGAACATCCATACAAGAAAACCGAAAAGACCTGTAGTTCCTGCCCGTGAACTTAGCAAGAAGCTACTGCCATATTGGCCGGTAGCAACGAGTTGGTAAAGCGTCCAACAGATGGCAGGACAGCCGCGGCGCGGCGCAGCTGCTGGCCACTTCCCCGTGCCCTCAATCAATGGCCTGCTCTCGATCCCCCCATACAACTGGCCCATCCTCGCGTTGTGCCGATAGGCAGACAGTTGACGCTTCTGCCCCGGTCTATTGTTCTCGCCCCAGGCAGAAATCACGAGCCAGGCCCAGGTATAAGTAGTAGCTCTCCGTCCAGGTGCGCCTGCTGTCCAGGTGTACAGCTGCTAGCTAGTCTGTTATTAGTGAAGTATAAACAACACAGGGAAACGGAAAAGGTGTTCTGATCTGTTTCTCTGCACGGCTGAAGCGTTGTGCCTAATGTCATCCTCGTTTTAATAGACAACATTCCATTAGAACTACTGACCGCCTTGGGAGAGTCAGTCATGAGAAAACTCTACCATCTGGTGAGCAAGATGTAAGAGACAGGCGAAATACCGTCAGACTTCAAGAATAATATAATAATTCCAATCCCAAAGAAAGCAGGTGTTCACAGAGGCGAAAATTACCGAACTATCAGTTTAATAAGTCACAGCTGCAAAATACTAACGCGAATTCCTTACAGACGAGTGGAAAAACTGGTAGAAGTTGACCTCGGAGAAGATCAGTTTGGATTCCGTAGAAATGTTGGAACACGTGAGGCAATATTGACCTTACGCCTTATCTTAGAAGAAACTTTAAGGAAAGACAAACCTACTTTTCTAGCATTTGTAGACTTAGAGAAAGCTTTTGACAATGTTGACTGGAATAATCTTTCAAATTCTGAAGGTGGCAGGGGTAAAATATAGGGAGCGAAAGGCTATTTACAATTTTTATAGAAACCAAATGGCAGTTACAAGAGTTGAGGGGCATGAAAGGGAAGCAGTGGTTGGGAAGGGAGTGAGACAGGGTTGTAGCCTCTCTCCGATGCTATTCAATCTGTATATTGAGCAAGAAGTAAAGGAAACAAAAGAAAAGTTCGGAGTAGGTATTAAAATCCATGGAGAAGAAATAAAAACTTTCAGGTTCGCCGATGGCAGTGTAATTCTGTCAGAGACAGCAAAGGACTTGGAAGAGCAGTTGAACGTAATGGACAGTGTCTTGAAAGGAGGGTATAACATGAACATCAACAAAACCAAAACGAGGATAATGGAATGTAGTCGAATTAAGTCGGGTGATGCTGAGGGAATTAGATTAGGAAATGAGACACTTAGAGTTTTGCTATTTGGGGAGAAAAATAACTGACGATGGTCGAAGTAGAGAGGATATAAAATGTAGACTGGCAATGGTAAGGAAAGCATTTCTGAAGAAGAGGAATCTGTTACCATCGAGTATAGATTTGAGTGTCAGGAAGTCGTTTCTGAAAGTATTTGTATGGAGTGTAGCCATGTATGGAAGTGAAACATGGACGATAAATAGTTTGGACAGGAAGAGAATAGAAGCTCTCGAAATGTGGTGCTACAGAAGAATGCTCAAGATTAGATGGGTAGATCACGTAACTAATGAGGAGGTATTGAATAGAATATGGGAAAAAGAGAAGTTTGTGGCACAACTTGACAAGAAGAAGGGACCCGTTGGTATGGCATGTTCTGAGGCATCAAGGGGTCACAAATTTAGCATCGGAGGGCAGCGTGGAGGGCAAAAATCGTAGAGGGAGACCAAGAGATGAATACATTAAGCAGATTCAGAAGGATATAAGTTGCAGTAAGTACTGGGAGATGAAAAAGCTTGCACAGGATAGAGTAGCATGGAAAGCTGCATCGAACCAGTCTCAGGACTGAAGACCAAAGCAACAACAATAGTGTACTTTAAAAGTTAAGGGAGTACCGTCATTTTCTTTTCATGGTTACCTATAGATTTTTGCAAGGTTACAAGGATTGATTCTAGAACCGCAATTTTTATAGGAATGAATTGATAAGTTCATAGACGAGTCATGCTGCAAGAACTAAATTTCATAGGTCACACAAAAAAACTTATATTTCCGGGAATTTATGATTATCCATGGTGTATGACAATTTTGTAACGAATAAAAGTTCTGTGCTTCATGTTTCAGGGAGGGCTGGGGGACAAGAACCCCTATTCATCCCATCCCCATCTTGCCTCTTGAGGGAGCCTACGTTCCTTCTCAGTGTTTCCATCATATTTGCTTCTGCAATGAACTTCTTCATTTCTTACTGTATATGGGCTAGAGAATTGCTTTATAAAGCCCAGAAGGGATTTGGAGTTGAGTCATCATGATGATAGGACGTACGTATTAGGATCCCTGAAAAGGCGTAATCATTTTGCAGAACTATGAGTTAAACGTGACCGTGGCGTGTTATAAAGTAACCACAGACAGTTGAGAAAGACAAACGAGCAAAATTTCGATTTTTATGTGTCAGCTGTTACTTTTGAATACCTAAAATCCGTGTGATACATTATACAAGTCGTGGGCGTCAAATAAACATTCTGAGTGATCGATTTGTGAAATACTAATGCAAGCATTCAGAAACACAGAACATCCGTTTGTGTATTTGTCTGTAATACAATCGGATAACTACTATAACCTAGTTATTTCGAATGACTCGGTTCGCATGTGAATGTTAAGGTGGAAAAAACCTTATTCTAGCACTGATTTGGCGGTTGTTTAAAACAAAGAAGTGAGATCATAGTTTAATTTTCATTCGAAAACATTACTTTCAGTCAGTAACTCAGTAAACGTAGAACTAGGAAAAAATTTAAAGCCACCTTTAGATAGTTAGTGCCACTGGTTCTATTACAGGTCATCCAGTCGAGAGGTCTAGCGGTTCTAGGCGCGCAGTCCGGAACCGCGCGACTGCTACGGTCGCAGGTTCGAATCCTGCCTCGGGTATGGATGTGTGTGATGTCCTTAGGTTAGTTAGGTTTAAGTAGTCCTAAGTTCTGGGGGACTGATGACCACAGATGTTAAGTCCCATAGTGCTCAGAGCCAGTCGAGAGAAATCAGTTGTTTTCTAAGGGATCAGGCATGAGTTCTGCAAAAGGGGTAGTTCACCGCAAGGTGAGTAGACACTGTAGGAGAATATAACCTCCCGGCCACACACTTAATTTTCAGTATCCTCCTGTAGCACCACATATGAAACGCTATGACTCTCTTCTTTCTGGCTTCCCCACAGTACACTATTCACTCCCACGCAATGCTGTGTTGCCAATGTAAAGTCTCAGAAATCTCCACGTCACATTAAGGACAATTTTTGGTACCAGTGGACAATTTTTGGCCCGGAATGCCCACTTTGCGTGTGCCAATCGGATTTTCATGTTCTGCTTGCTACGGTCGCCATTGCTTTCAAGATTGCGGAATTCTTTCATTTCATCTTCTCCGTGGTCCTCAAATCAACGTTAAATTTCTCACTCATCTGCTGCTTCTCAATACTTTCGCCTTTCTTCGGCTTACTCTTGATCCATATTCTGTGCTCAGTAGACTGTTTCTTCCTATCACTGTGCCCTACAATTCTTCCTCGTTTTCACTAGGGATAGCGCCGTCACCAGCAAATTTTAGCATTTTTGTTATTTCGCCCTTAATTTTTATTCCGTCTCTGAATCTTTCTTTTATTTTCTCATTTCTTCTTGGATGTATAGGCTGAGCAGTAGATCACATCCCTGCCTTACAACGTTTTTAATCGAAGCACTTAGTTCTTTGTATTCTATTCTTATCGCTCTCAAACATTTTGTGTATTACTCATCTTCCTCTATAGCGTACATCCATTCTTCTGAGAGTTTTGGACATCTTGCACCATCTCACATTGTTGAAATCTTCTCTAGTTGGATAAAAACTACGAACGTGTTTGGACTTTTCGTAAGTCTTGTCTCATTTATCAAGAGCAACGTCAGAACTGCCTCCATAGTGCCTTTACCTTTCGTAATGTTGTTTTCTGCCTTAACACTTTGAATCCCAACAGCAAATAAAATTAAAATTTTCACAAACTTGACCTTTATCATCATGGTAACCAACATTTACAAGAGGAAATTGGCAAAAAATAAATAATAAATTATTTTAAGGAGGTGGCTTTACTTTCGAAAATAATTTTAAAATTTTTTACAAAATTAAACTTAATTATTATAGTACGCAACGAATACAAGAACAAATTGGTGAAAAGTAAACAATCGTTTTAAATTTGCGATTTCACTTGGAATCATTGGACATTCGGTTTTCAACCACCCATCCTTTCATGGTACATGCTTGAAAGCAATTTCGCATTTATTCGTTCAAAAATGGTTCAAATGGCTCTGAGCACTATGGGACTCAACTGCTGAGGTCATAAGTCCCCTAGAACTTAGAACAAACCTAACTAACCTAAGGACAACACACACATCCATGCCCGAGGCAGGATTCGAACCTGCGACCGTAGCGGTCGCGCGGTTCCAGACTGTAGCGCCAGAACCGCTCGGCCACCAGCGGCCGGCCATTTATTCGTGACACAATCGAAGAGTTAGAAACTTTTATGAATGCATAATGCCTAAACGAACTATAGTCCTAAATAGCAAGTAAAAATGGACCCAAAGTTTAATAAAATTATACCAGAAGTACATACTACTCTAGTGGTTTCACGTAGAAAAACTCATAACGGCAGTAGCACAATCTCAAAATTACATTACAATAACTTTAGATATTCTTAATTTCATCAAGTGAACCTACATTGTTCCAGAGATCATTTCAAGTCTTGAAACATTCTTGATGTATATATGCAAGCTGAAGCAACGAATGAAAATTAGTACCAAGATCGGGATTCGAAGGCGGGTCTCCACGCCACCCTGGCACAGTGTCTGTGTAAACTGCACGGACTACTCTAACACGCCTCTCTCCTCAGGCCAAATTCCCACTCACGTCTGAGTGCGGAAGGCATTTCCCCTAAACTCGAATAACATTGCAGAGGCTCTCCGATGTGCTGGAATAGCATCTCAGTGTCGAAAGAAAAAGGGTATCCTGCCTGAAAAACAGACAAGCTATACGTGATTTAATCAAATAAGGCTATACGGTTTCAGAGACCTTTTCAAGCCTCAAACATCTGTGATGCGTAATAGCAGGGTGACGTAGTGGTTAGTGAATCTGCCCAGTGAGCAGGAGACCCGGGTTCGAATACTGAGCTCATGTGTTGCGGTAGCCGGCCGAAGTGGCCGTGCGGTTAAAGGCGCTGCAGTCTGGAACCGCAAGACCGCTACGGTCGCAGGTTCGAATCCTGCCTCGGGCATGGATGTTTGTGATGTCCTTAGGTTAGTTAGGTTTAACTAGTTCTAAGTTCTAGGGGACTAATGACCTCAGCAGTTGAGTCCCATAGTGCTCAGAGCCATTTGTTGCGGTAGTCTGAATATATAAAAGATCCCTGGAACCATACAGTTTCATTTGATTAAAGCACCTATGCCTGGAGCTGAGGCGTGATTGGGAATTTGGATTGAGGAGGGAGGCATACTAGGGTAGTCCGTGCAAAGCCACTGTGCCAGGGTGGCGTAGTGGTTAGCGCACCCTCCTAGTAGGTGGGAGACCGGGGTTTTGGTACAAATATTCATTCGTTGCACATTCTGAATATACATATATTTTTACTTTTACCGTCAATAACCTCCTGAAAATGATCACTACGGAAAAAAACGTGTCGTCGAATCTCTGTGCTGACTGTTTCTTTGAATGCTTTAAGGGACTGCTACACTGGACTACATTCGTAGAAACACCTGAGCGTACAAGTAGAAAGAAAACAAGAAAGGGTGAAACCGCCGGTGGTCAGTGTTAACAATGGTTCAGGACCATATTACGGAAGCGTGCAGGAACGCAGTTCCAGGATGTAGGGCAGTGGATGTCGCACAGTGCTTGGCGTGCAGACCGCTCCCCCGCGTCGCCACGGCAGGCAGCGCACAGTTAGAACGCTACTCGTCGCTCTGCATCGCGTGCGCCGCGCCAGCAGCGAAGCTTGTCGCCGGGCCATTGTCGCCGCCCACGGCGCACAATGACAACAGGACTGCTCTTTCCCTTCCGTCATTGGCTGTCGCCGGCCCGCGACAGCACAATGGGCCGGCAGCTGTTCCGCTCGCCGCTTCCCTTCCCATCCCGTCTCTTCTCTCGGTCCCCCCTGCCACTGGGTTAAGTGGCCGCGCGCGTCCCCCCGGGTCCATATTCTCACGGCGGAGCGCACTCTAACCCCATTTTTACCACTCTCTCCGTCCCCTTCCCTTATGAACTTTTTTGAGATTGGGTGGGCGCCCCCTGTCAACAGGATGCCAGCTCAGCCTCTCCCTTTGTCGCCAAACAAAGAGGCTGACAGTGGGCGCGCCAATCGGGCCGGATGACGCGCTAACAAAGATGGCGCCTTTCCGCGTTATTAGTGAGCCGCGAGGCCTCAAGGGGTTGTCCGGGCCACTCGACCGAAATATTTGCCTCGGTGCTGGCCGGAGGGGAGGAACCGCCTTTTGCTCCCGCGCTGGTCGCTATTCGCTGGCGGGGCTGGTGCCTGTCATCCGGTTGAACAACAATAAAGTCTGAGGCGGAACGTCAGTTTTGTGTCAAAAGTCCGAGTGATACATCACTCCGTTTTTGGAGATGCCACGCGTGGTAGTGCCATCGTACAAATAAAAATACAACAACAAGATGAAAGTTCATGCAGGTGGCAATCAACGGCTGTCATGTTTAGGTCAAATCAGCAGTTATTTCCTGACAAAATACTCTTTCAGTCCAATATAGGCCGGTCGAAGTGGCCGTGCGGTTAAAGGCGCTGCGGTCTGGAACCGCAAGACCGCTACGGTCGCAGTCATTGGTGTCATTTCGGCTTTTTTTAAAATAATGGTGCTGTTGACTTCTTTTCTCCAGAAATACAGGAATCTTTGTTTGGATAGAGGTTAGCACTTCGTATAACCATTACTTCTGATATTTTCTCTATTTTGGTAGATCTCCCCATTACTTCTCATTTTCCAACTACCTGTAGTTTACATCACACCTATTATTTTTTTAACAATCTGTCATTCGAGAATCTCTATTCTGTCCAGTTTACATAGTGCACTGTAAAGCACTGACATACATAACACATTCTCATGTTACAAATTGGTATAGTGTTTAACTTTATTATTTCTTGAGATGCACCACTTGTTGTGAAATATTTTCAGTTAAGTTTATGCTCTATCCGTTTTATTAACTCTTACATCTATTGCAAACTTTCCTACGCCATTCTGCTGTTTAATTTCCCCAAAATATTTAAATTTATTAACCAACTCTACTTTACTGATTTGTTTTCTACGTAATTTGGTGTATTTTTTATATTTGACACGACTTTTTTCAGCTGAAATTTGAAGACTAGTTTTATTGGTTATTCTTTCCAGAAGATTGTTTTTTTGTATTTTTTAAAGAGCTGCACATCAAGGCAGGTTACTTTCAGTCCAATGTTATTATTATTATTATTATTATTATTATTATTATTATTATTATTATTATTATTATTATTATCGTACTGCGTTATAGAATATACACACATACATACAAAATATATGTACGGATTAATGTTTCAGTTTCACAAGCAGATCGCACCACTTCATGTCAGTCTTTCAAGTCTTCCTTAAAAGCATAGGGATAGGCAGTTCTCCACGACATTTGCTACTGTCTATTCCTCAGCTCCACAGTCACACGTACTCCACTTATTGAAGACGGAGCCACATCTCCCTCGCACCGGTCGGTCACGGGTGAAATCAAACCCTACATCCTTCGTCGTTGGGTTTCAAAATAGGTGAACAGGTGAGTCTTCAGGTGTGGATGTTTGTTCCAATGCTACCCACTTCTCAGCGAAATCTAAAAAAGTGTGACCTGAAAATCGGCTCAAAGTGGCTTACGTTCCTTTAGGCGTAGACTATAGCTGGTGGATTCGGAAAGCAAGTCGTTATGAACTTCTGTTTTAGGAATTTGCACCATGGCAGGTTTTCTTCTAACATCCGGATGACAAGCACGGATAGAACAAGCAATCACTGAATGGGAGTACATCCGACGTTCCAGTAATGGTCCTCAAGGTCTAATTCACTCGCGCATCTGTCTTGATGCTGTTGAGAAACTGTGTACACAAGTGAAATTGCAGCATTGCATAGTGTACTTGCATTTGCTCCGCAATTGTTTCCCACAGTTTTGGGGAGTAAATTTACTCTACAGCCAAGTTTCCTTTACAGAGTCCGATCGGGGGCTACATCTTCAGAATCTCTCTTCAGGGAGAGCATTCAGTCTCTGAAATGCAGTAGTGAAAGATCTCCAAAAAACAGAGCCATGCGCAGCATAAACTTTCATCGGATTCAAAACTTTTCAGAGATGCAACTTTATTTGGATGCAATACATGGCAATGATAGTAATTCTGTTGAGTAGAGCCAATGTTCCGACAACTCGTATTTCAGATATCCTATTTTTTTTTTTTTTTGCATCGACTAAGTACTTTACATCGTAATTTTCCTTCGGAGTCTAGAGCTCTCCTTCAACAATCTTGCATCTAGTTGAGCGAGAACAACTGCGTAGTATTCGCGTTTTTCTTTTACATTTTCTGTGTTAATCAACATGGCGAATTCACTCCACATAACCTTTCTGGCAGATATATTTGGCATCCTTATACATGGCCAATGCCACCAATTTCCAAGAGTGACTTCAAAAACTGCTTCGTTTCTGACGTCCAGGTGTTCCTCTATCTCATCCTCATTACCAAAGCTGTCAGAATAATCAGATTATATTCAAGTCATAGGCCCTTTTCAAGACAAGTACTGCAGCGTTCGAATTCAGCCTCTCATTTAGATTATTTCTTTTGTATGTAACACATTTTCTATATGACGTGATTTACAGATAAGATATAAATTTTTACAGGAATCTGTAGGCTCTATAATATATCGTAATTCCATATATATCCCACCACAGTTTGGCGTAATGTAACTAAGAATGCCGTATAACTCCCGCAGATACACGTTTCTGGCGTGTTGACATCGCACTGAAGGTTTTTATGTAAAAGCTATGATAATGCTGTGACATCGAAATGTACGTCTACCGCCGTATTCTGCAAACCACTAAAGCTGGTTCTTGGAACTTTGTAAAGAGGCTTTCTCGGGATAGTTTACGTATGTCATTTCACATTCTTCAGCATCTCTGTTATACTCTTCCACGCGTCAAACAAACCTGTGACCATTCGTGCCGCTATTATCTGTACAGGTTCAAATACCCGACGTTGGTCCTATTTGGCGCGGTTCACACATACTTCAACAATAGGCCTACGTTATTATAGGATTATTCACACGTGTGATTTTTAAGCGATATCCTTTGTAAACCCACTGCATTTCCCTAGTATTCCGCCAATAACCCGAAGCCTTCTACCTGCTTTTCCTAAAGCTGAGCCTATGTGATCACTGTAAATCAAGTCCCTACAAAGTGTTGCACCCTATCTAACTTATGTGTAATGAATTGACAGATTCTAACTGTGACTCGCTGATACTGTTGTCATAGGACACTACGTCTTTTTCCCTTTGCGAAGCGCACAATTTTACGATTTTAAAAATTTCAAACAAGTTACCAATCTCAGAATCTACATCTTTATATACATGATCATTGCCTGATTCATAATTAAGTGCCTGGCAGAGGGTTCATCGAACCACCCCATTTCACTCTCGAACAGCGCGTCGGTAAAAAGATCAGGTAAATTTTCCGTGCGAGCTCCAGTTTTTCTTATTTTATTATTTTGATCATTTTCCAGTACGTACGTTGGTGCCAACAAATATTTTTTCAATCAGATGAGAAAGTTGCTGATTGAAATTCCATGAGAAGACCCTGACGGAACGAAAAACAGCTTTGTTTTACTGATTGCCAACATATTTCACGTGTAATATCCGTGGCGCTTTCTCCCTATATCATGATAATAAAAGCTAGCTGCCCTTCTTGGGACTTTTTCGATGTCCTCCGTCAGTCCTACCTGAAGCGGGTTCGACACCACGCAACAGTACTCCAGAAGGGAGTGGACAAGCGTAGTGTAAGCAGTTTCCTTAGTAGACCTGTTGCATTTTCGAAGTGTTCTGACAATAAATCACAGTCTTAGGTCTGCTTTCCCCAGAACATTTCTGTGTTATCGTTTCCATTTAAGTTATTCGTAACTGTAATCCCTACGTATTTAGCTGAATTTATAGCCTTTAGATTTGCGTTATTTATCGTGTAACCGAATTTTAGCGGATTCATTTCAGTACTCATGTGGATGACTTCAAACTTTCCATTATTTAGAGCCAACTTGTACTAATCGCACCATACAGATATCTAGTCTAAATCCTTTTGCAGTTGTTTTTGATCATCTGATGACTTCACAGGACGGTAAATGACAGCAGCATCTAAAAAAAATCTACGAGGGCTGCTCAGATTGTCTCCTAAATCGTCGATGTAGATCAGTAAGGTCAGTGGTCCTATAACAGCTTCCTCGGGGAACTCCAGATACTATTTCTGTTGTACTAGATGACTTCCCGTCAGTTCTTACGGACTGTGGCCTTTCTGACAGGAAATAACGGATCCAGTCATACAACTGAGACGAGACTCCATTGCCAAGCATTTCGATTAGAAGCTGCTTACGAGGAACGGTGTCAAAAGCCTTCTGGAAATCTAAAAATATAGAATCAGTTTGGCATCCCCTGTCGTTAGCACTCGCTACAACAAAGAGATATTTGTGTTTTACAGGAACGATATTGCAGCACTTCGAAATCTTGTCCAGTTCGGACGCAATATTTGTGCTGCCTTTTTATTCAGATCGTACTTCATAATAGACAACTGCGTAATCTGAGGTTACTGTTCATATTTCTGCGAGGTCAATAATGTGCAACACGAACAGTAAAGATCCCACCTCCCCGCTGTGGCTCCCAAAGTTACTCCATCTGTCGATGACTCTCCATCGAAGCATGCACAATAAGAATAGGCATTAGCTGGATTTTATTACTGCGAGTAAGTTTTCCATACATATTTTGAAGCACACGAGAATTGCGTAGTGTAATTGATTGTGTCGGTTCCGCTTAAGGGGCAAGTTGAGTTCGGTTGCCGAACGGATGTCCCCGTCTGTGGGAGGATCCGAAACGGAGGTGGTGTGGTTGGCTGGGCGCCCCACGAGGGCGACCAATGAGGTGACAGAGGGAGGCGGAGGGGACAATTGTCACCGGCTGGCGGCAGCTGCGGTGACACCGCCGGCGACAGCAGCGCCGCCGCATTGGCTGCTGCGACCCGCCCACTCCCAAAGGCGCCACAGGACAGCTGCTCTCTGCCACGGTATCGCACGTGGCCCGTACTAAAAGACGTGACACTCACTCCTACAACGACAAAAACGCAAGAGAAACACGCGAGGAAGTGACTAACAAATCCGAAGTGCTTAACATGGTTCTGAAATAATAGTCTTGCTGAGATTAGAAGCTCTTGTCGCCCTTCCTCCGTGTTTGCGTATTGAAGTTTGCAAAAACAAACTGCAATTCCACCAGACTCACTGTTTTTCCCATACTTAGCCGGCCGGGGTGGCCGAGCGGCTCTAGGCGCTACAGTTTGGAACCGCGCAACTGCTACGGTCGCAGGTTCGAATCCTGCCTCGGGCATGGATGTGTGTGATGTCCTTAGGTTAGTTAGGTTTAAGTAGTTCTAAGTTCTAGGGGACTGATGACCTCAGATGTTAAGTCTCATAGTGTTCTGAGCCATTTTTTTTTTTTTTTACTTAAATGTTTGGCTTATTCTACGCAATACTTATTAAATCTTCAGGCGCAGTCCTGTGCTAACTGGTAGCGCTTTGGAACTCACGAGTGATTGTTTTCAGTGATTCCATGCAATTTTTTTGAACAGTCTTCGGCAATGCTATCCGTCGGTGCATGAGGTTTGCGTGGTCTTGCTTTAACTGTGGTTGTTCCTTCTCATTTCGGTTCACTGTTACATCACCAAAGGTCGACTCGGGCAGCCTCAGGAGGGTTGGGATGTCCTCGATGAATTTGTTTCTCGTCATCTACTGACTACGCCATGTTCGAAGTCCCAGAGCTCTCCTGACTTACCCAGTCTGCTGATGTTGCTTTCCCTAAACGACGAAACAAAACTCCCTACCTCCTTTTGCACTGGTGGATCCGCGCCTCTCGTGACATCTAGTGGTCAGTCCCATATTACACAGGAGTGTCAAGATACTTTTGAACACAGTGCACGAACTTGAGCTGGTTGAATGGTTGCATAGCTGAAAGCATTTCATATATTATCTTCAGTGTGTTTTTGATTATTGTTCAGTCTCACATAACGCTGACAACTATTTTGTACTGGAAGTTTCGAGTAGCAGTACTCCGTCTTCAGGCCACAAGTCGCCCATCAGGACTATCCGACCGCCGTATCATCCTCAGATGAGGATGCGGATAGGAGGGGCGTGTGGTCAGCACACCGATCTCCCGGTCGTGATGATGGTTTTCTTTGACCGGAGCCGCTACTATTCGGTCGAGTAGCTCCTCAATTGGCATCACGAGGCTGAGTGCACCCAAGTTTCGAGTGCACCATAGTTTATACAGCCTATCATGCTTTCTGATGCTGTTGTTTACCGATTTATTAAACCCATCGATGTTTTAAGTTGCACGTGCACTTTGTTTAATTTGACCAGGAGAGCACTATTTTCCTGCTGTCATTCCATGTGCTACAGTATATACACTGAAAGAAACTTGTTGACTACCAGTAACATGCTATGTAAAACTAGGCGCACAAATGTGGGTAAAAGAAACATAAGCAATCTCTTGTATAAGGTGCAAATCGATGAAATTTTGTCGCGTTATGACTACTGGTAGCAACGTTTCGACAGCCTCCTACTCGCCATCTTCAAACGGAGTGTCTGGTTACCGCCCACTTATTTCCTTTATAATCACTGGACTGCAGATTCCTTCTCCTAAGAGGACGAGTAGGAAACTCGTCGAACGTTTCTGTAGGATTAGGCCGATAATCCGAAAAGATTTCATCAATGAAATTCGCCGAGGAAGCCTGCATTCCCAAAGTGGAAATTATGTCAAGATTTTCTTGCAAACACAGAACAGAAGAACTGAACGTAAAGCTGCATAAAATCGAAGGTTTTCTATCCCTGGTACGGTCCTGCTGTAAGTGGTGTGCAGTTGCCTTCCTCCGACCTTTGAAGTGACTTACCCAGCCAGTTATAGACATACCAACAGTTTATCGAGGAATTCAAATCACGATGGAGATCGGCATTGCCAGAAGTGAAACGAGTCACAAGTGAAAGATAAAATTTCTAGGGCGTGTGTAGGATCGAAATGAGTCCTTTGGATTCGTAATGTGGCACTTAACTATTAAGACAACGAGCTGTAATTTACAATATAAAATGCTTGAAAAAGTCCTCATGTTTGGGGTATTCATGAACGACGACGCTTATAGAGATCTCAAATCCTTAACTCATGACAAATGTTCAAAGTTCCCTCCGCTTTTCTACACCAAATGCACTCGTTTCAACAACTGAGATTGGTGATGAGTGGTTGTACAGATTTCGTTGAAAAGTATTCCTACGTTAGGACTCTATTCTTCGTCTTATTCTTATCTCTTCAAGTGTTAGGAATTCGCTTGTTACATCCTCTTGTTCAATGTCAGTGTTGTCAACGATTACTTTCTATTTGATTTCTCCAGCTCTTTCTTGGCCTATCTAATAATCTTTTCCCTATTGGTCGATGGTAAATCACTATTTTAGGGCCGGCCGCGGTGGTCTAGTGGTTCTAGGCGCTTAGTCCGGAACCGCGTGACTGCTACGGTCGCAGGTTCGAATCCTGCCTCGGGCATGGATGTGTGTACTGTCCTTAGGTTAGTTAGGTTTAAGTAGTTCTAAGTTCTAGGGGACTGATGACCACAGATGTTAAATCCCATAGCGCTCAGAGCCATTTGAACCATTTGAATTTTGAACTATTTTAGGCCTTCTGTTTTCATTAATCCTCGTGGCACCATCTGTCTGTTAATTCCTATAGTCCTTCATCTGTACATCTGCGCTTTTAAGTTCTAGTTCTTGTCTGATTGTTGTGTTCCTGATCATATCAGGTACTGTACGGTCAGCTGCACTTCCGAAGAACCTCATTTCCGCAGTTCGTATTTTTCGTTGTTTTTGTCACAGTATCACTTTTATAAGGTCTAGGTTGTATTGCCATTTGTTTGCAGAACTTTATTAAGTTGTCTTTCATCAGCTTTTTAGTCAGTGTAGAGTGTTATTCAGTGTTTCGGTATGCCGTTTTCGTTTATGAAAAAGTCGGTATTTCCACATGGTTGAATTCACCCTCTCTGTTTTTTGGTCGTCTATCACAAATTAGCTCGGGATCAGGTTGTGAGCCTCAAAAATGACTTTTTTGAGGGGATGTTGGTCATTATAGCTCTTGGCACTTATGTTTAATCTATAATTGGCTTTTTGAGGTAGGTACTCGCGGCAAGCTAGAGGAAGTTGTTTAGTAGCGAAGACTTTTGTCATTGGATAAATTCATTGGTTAAAGTGAAACTTTTGAAGTGTGTTTCTATGAAAGAATGCTGCAAATTGGATGGCTATATCGAATAAAAAAAGTAGTGCCGAATCAAATTGGGAAAAAAAAGATTCATAGTACAGTCTAAGAGAAAGGATGTGTTGGTAGGACACATCCTGACCAACGCTGAACGCTGGAATATAGCAAGCAGGTACAAATGGATGTAGGATGAGGTAGTTGTGTGGAGATGAAGAGGCATCCACAGGATAGGTTAGCATGGAGAAATGCATCAAATCAGTCTTCTGACTGAAGACCACAACAATAACAGTAGCCGGCCGGTGTGGCCGAGCGGTTCTAGGAGCTTCAGTCTGGAACCGCGCGAACGCTACGGTCGCAGGTCCGAATCCTGCCTCGGGCATGGATGTGTGTGATGTCCTTAGGTTAGTTGGGTTTAAGTAGCTCTAAGTTCTAGGGGACTGATGACCTCAGATGTTAAATCCCATAGTGCTCAGAGCCATTTGAACCAATAACAGTAGCAGCACCAACAAACTTATGGGTGTAAAACTCTTACGTTCAGCCATTATGTCTGCTACGTAAACTAATAATTTGACGTGGTATCACAAAGGATTAGCGAAAATGGATACACAGTAACGGCTTACTTTCAAGTTGTACTTCACAGGTTTTGACTGGCGACCTCGGCAGTCCGAGGAAGTAGCGCTGCTCGGGCACGACGGATGCCGGCGGTACGACCGAGCCGTGGACGATCGCGCATGCGCACGTGCACGCGAGTGTCCGTGACGGGCGCGCGTTGTCACGAGCGTGAATCGTGTATCATCGCATCTGGCCGGGCCCCAAACTGCGGACGCAGCTATTAAGTAATACATTAGAGACGTTCCCGCGTCACGATTCTCCACGGCACTTGGCGTCACCCGCGGCCGGACCCAGACGGGCCAAGTGCCGGTATTACACGCCGCCCGACAACAACAAAAGCGGCCAAACAAAAAACCTCGCCGGGCTTTGTTCTGACACATTGTTCTCGTGGCCCGCTCGCCGGTAATATCTGGGGAGCATCCGAGGGTCCGGCTCCTTCTCGCTTTCGCTCTGCCTCCATTTCTTTCTTTCTTTCTTTCTTCCTTTCTTTCTTTCTTTCTATCCCTCTCTCCGGGCACTCCAGCCTCAGCTCGGCTCGGACTTAAGCCGCTACGAGTGCTGCCAGATTCCTTCGCGGGCCTTTTTCATGCAGAAGGAAGGCACCCCACTCGTGCTCCGAAGAATTGGCAGTGCTGCTTCTTTCACGGCCACCAACTTCAGACTCGATTGCGTCGTTGCCTGGGACAGGATTTGACGGAGCACGGAGGAGTGGAAGTGGGACTCTGTGGAATTCCTCAGCTTCTCCGTATAACCTCTTCAATCCCGAGCGCACATTAAAAGTGCAAATGAACTACATTTGTGATAACTGCATTTCTGTTAATGCTAGTTAACATTGAATGACCCTAAAAAATTTTTGAAGCCATAGTGAATTTTTTGTGGATGGTACCATATATGATACCTTGGAACTTAAGCAGGACAATTATACACCCAACTATGCAGTTTCATGTTGCTTTATTATAAATGAAATGAAATGTTCGTACGGAATTGTTGGCCGGGAGGCACCATGCGGGGACGTTCGGCCGCCGTATTGCAAGTCCTTTTTAGTTGACGCCACTTCGGCGACTTGCGAGCCAATGAAGATGAACACACAACACCCAGTCATCACGAGGCAGAGAAAAATCTGACCCCGCCGGGAATCGAACCCGGGACCCCGTGCGCGGGAAGCGAGAACGCTACCGCAAGACCACAAGCTGCGGACTGCTTTATAATTTAAAAAAAACATAAATATTACACATATTGTTCAAATTCGCTGTAGATTTTAAGACAGGTCGAAGGAAAAACTTAGTACCAACACTTTCAACAACAGTAAGTAAAAAAAAATCAAAATATTTAAACAAAAATTTTTAATTAAACTGTCTCGAGGAAGACAATAATTATTTTAATACCTATTGCTACTCGTTTTTATGTTTCGAGAAGTCGATTCGTCCTCGAATTTGACCAAGAGGCACTGTTTCTTCTTCTGATGCACTGCATCAAAGCGACATCATCAGATTGATCAATCTCTGTGTCAGACTCGTCTAGATTAATTGTGATAACAAATTGAATGATATCTTCGGCAGCCAAATCTCAGAATCAAATGCAAAGAAATATAACCACTAAACAACATCGGCCTTGAGTCCCAAGGCATCATATGTGATACCCAAAGGTTTGAAGCTTATAAATCCATTATAACGTTAATTTGTAGTTCGTTACTAACTGAGGGACGTCTGTACAGGTTTTACACGATATTAAAGCATGTAAAACATATAATTAGAAAAAGTTGTGTCTTTATTTCGCCCAGACATACTGTGCAGTCGCAGACTCCGAAGTTTCCAATCAGTGCTGCCACATCAGGAAGATAGAAAGAACGACGAACAAGTGATCTGACGCAAGCGTAATGTCTATTGTACATCATACCACAGGGTGGAAAAAGTACAACTGCGTACGCGAGAAAGAAAAAAGTAGAAATCCTGGGGGTATCATATTCGATAACGCGGGGATGAAGGGGACAAATGCTTTCAGATAAGTCCGCAGGCACATGAAGACTCACTGACTGATGTACTGAAGAAGGTTTTGTGGCAGGTGGAAATAAGACAAGGGTTTGGTGTCTCGCAAGCCAGCAGGTCGATGTTGCTCAAGTGTGTGCCGGAGTAGGAGATCGGCCATCTATCACAGGGTCTCAGGTGAGGGGGAGATTGGGTGAGGATGGGGGAGTCCGGCTTGGGATGGGGAAATTAGAGAGAGGATACGGCGAGGACGAAGACAAATTATTTTCGTGGAATGGGAGGGGTCGAGGAATCGCAGCAAAATTTCTTCCAATATAAAGTTCAAAACTATTAAAAACCTAAATAATTTAACACTGAACAGCCAAAGAAACTGGTACAACTGCCTAATATCATGTAAGGTCCCCGAGAGCACGCAGAAATGCTGCAACACGACGTGACATGGACTCGAATAATGTCTGAAGGAGTGCTGGAGGGTATTGACCCATGAATTCTGCAGGGCTAACCATAGCTCCGTAAGAGTACGACGGGGTGGAGATCTCTTCTGAACAGCACGTTGCAAGGCATCCCAGATATGCTCAATAGTGTTCATGTCTGGGGAGTTTGGTGGGCAGCCGAAGTGTATAAGCACAGAAGAGTATTCCTGGAGCCACTCTGTAGGAATTCGGGACGTGTGGAGTGTCGCATTGTCCTGCTGGAATTGTGCAAGTCCGTCGGAATGCACAACGGACATGAATGGATGCAGGTGATCAGACAGGATGCTTACGTACATGTCACCTGTCAGAGTCGTTTCTAGACACACCAGTGGTCCCATATCACTCCAACTGCACACGCCCCACACGATTACACAGTCTCCACCATCTCCACCAGCTTGAACAGTCCACTGATGACACGCAGGTCCATAGATTCATGAGGTTGTCTCCATAGCAGTACACGTCCATGCGCTCGATACGATTTGAAACGAGACTCGTCCGACCAGACAACATGTTTCTAGTCATAAGCAGTCGAATGTCCAGGCTGACGGGCCCAGGCGAGACGTAAAGCTTTGAACCGTGCAGTCATCAAGGGTACACGTGCGGGCCTTCGGCTCCGAAACCCCTTATCGATGATGTTTCATTGAATGTTTGGCACGCTGACACTTGTTTTTGGCCCAGCATTGAAATATGCAGCAACTTGCAGAAGGGTTCCACTTCTCTCACGTTGGACGATTCTCTTCAGTCGTCGTTGGTCCTGTTCTTGCAGGGTTTTTTTCCGGCCGCAGCGATGTCGGAGATTTGATGTTTTTTACCGGAATTCACGGTACACTTGTGGAATGGTCGTATGGGAAAATCTCCATTCCATCGTTATCTCGGAGATGCTGTGTCCCGTCGGTTGTGCGCAGATTATAACACCACGTTCAAGCTCACTTAAATCTTGATAACCTGCCATTTTAGGAGCAGTAACCTTTCTGAAAACTACGCCAGACACTTGCCTTGTACAGGCGTTGTCAACCAGTGCACCGTATTCTCCGTATTCTGCCTGTTTACATGTATCTGCATTTGAATAAGCATGCCTACAACAGTTCCTTTGGCGCTTCAGTGTATAACAGATACTTACTCCCCGGCGTTGTAACTAGCGAGTGGTGCCCGAAGTAAACTTCCACATGGCCCCCTCCCCCCCCCCCCCCCCTCACTTCACCCAACGCCACTGCAAGAAATGCTCGTGTCATGACTTGCAACATAGTTTCAGCAAAGTGTTGCCAGTTATTCAGAAAGATATTTTTGTATTTTTTTATTTCAGTTATTGATGACAAAAAATTTCGTACACAGTTACGTTACACACCGCCATGTTCCACGGTAAAATTCGCAGCCCTCTAGCGGCAGGGGGCTGCAAATATACAGTCATGAAGAATAAAGATGTGGACCGTCTCCAGACATGAGTACACACAGTTTCTTAACCACATCGAATCGGCGGATGTGAAAATGGTATAGTCGCAATAATGAGCCAAACAAAATTCGTATTATGCGTATAAAATTTAAGCATCACAAGCACAGTTGTAATACATTTACTGACTATGCAGAAACTGCAGAGTCTTATGTAGAAACTCATATCTATTTCCACTTCATGTGTGTGGTAGGCCTACTGAAATTTTCTGTGTACGTGATGACGCTGGTTTAGCTCATTATTGTGATACTACTGTTTTTAGGTATGCTGAAAAGTAATGCCTCCAAATTTTTTGTGTGTCACCTCTTCGAGCTTTTTAAATGAAACAAACGATGTTAACATTTCACATCTTTATTCTTCATGACTGCATATTTGCAGCCCCCTGTCGCTAGAGGGATCCGAATTTGTAGCGTGTAACATGGCGGTGTGTAACGTAACTGTGTCGGTGGGAGAGAAACAGCGTGCTGTAATCGAGATCCTGACGAGAATAGTACATCCACACATGGCACACAGGCAGCACTCTTTCCTTCAGCATGAGGATGATAGACCACACACTGGCGCTGCGCCATCTGCAACAATACGACGCTCTGAATCCACTGTCTCCGATCCCACTCAGTCGCGATTGGGGACTGTCTGCTGGAGGCAGAGGCGAGATTATGGCTCCGTCAGCGATGTCAGATATTCTACAGTGACGGTTCCAACAAACTGGTCTCTCACAAGAAGAAATGTGTTCGTCGTCAAGACGATTATGTTGAGAAATAAATCCGTGGACAATTCTCCAATAAAGCTATGGAATGTTAATAACGTTTGTTCACTTAAAAAGCCTTAAGAGTTTTCACGTAAGAAATTCAGAGACATTACTTCTCAGTACGCCCTTGTACATACGCCGACTCGATGTGATTAACAAAATGTGTGTGCTCTCAGATCTGACGATGGTCATTACGAACCGAAATTAACAGTGAGATATTTAAAAAAAATTGTGATCGTTAACTGGAATAAAGTATATATTATTTTATTCCAGTTACGATTATATAAGGTCAGTCAAAGGAAAACGAGAGAGCCACCATAGCTGTTAATACTGTGAGATAAGGCGGTCAATGCCGTCATGGAAAGATGTTTTTGGTTGGCTAGGGAGCCATTATCTTACTCAGGCGTGTCACCTCTTCGTCCAAACTAAATCTACGGCCACAAATGTCGTTCTTCAGATCTCCAGAAACATGGAAATGGCATGGGGTGAGACCGCGACTGAGTGGAGGAAGTGCCTGGGCTTCGCAGCGGAACTTCTGTAGCTTAGTGCAAACAACAGGGACACAATGTCCAGGAAAGTCATGATGACCTTTGGCTTGAAGGGCCTTCTTCTCATTGACTTTCTGGAACACGGAGCCACAATTAACGCACAGCGGAGGAAGAGTTTCGTAGAAAGTCGAAAAAAAATCCATGAATGTCGTAAAAAACGTGCCATCGTCCGACACGCCAGGCAGTTGCACGAATTATTAAGAAGCTAGTGTGGACAGGCTGCTTGAACTTCATAAAGAGGACAAGAAGGAAGAATGCAACTCATAGAGAACGCGAAGAAGCTGTTCTGGATAAGACTCTGGTGAATCCACACAGTGGTACGAGACGTATTGCCAAGGAATATGGAATCAGCCAGGATGTCATTCGCACCCTGCACCGACAGAATTTCCATGCCTGTCATCTGTCACTGTATCAGAATGTCGACGACCGTGATTTAGAACATCGCACGGAATTTTGTCGGTTTGTCCTTCAGCAACTGAGAGACGCCCCTACGTTTTCCCAGCGTGTGCTCTTTACTGACGAAGTAACGTTTACTGACCATACTAACGTAAATTTTGTTCATTGCCAGGTCTGTGTAGACATTCAGCATGCGCCCATATACCTGCGATGCTCTGGTTTTCCGCTAAAAGAAACTGAATCACAGATCTCTGCTTGGAACGCACCTCTGTTACGGAGGCCATTTTGAAGGCCACGTACAGCGCCGCCACATGTCGGAACTTCATGAAACAACAGATGCCGAAGCAGGAATATTCAACAATGCCCCACAACAAATTCGGCATGTTTTCATCAAGGCGCAGCGCGTAATAGCTGCGCGGTTTGAGGCGTCATGTCACGGATTGCGCGGCCTCTCCCGCCGGAGGTTCGAGTCCTCCCTCGGGCATGGGTGTGTATGTTGTTCTTAGCATAAGTTAGTTTAAGTAGTGTGTAAGTCTAGGCACCGATGACCTCAACATTTGAACTTTTTTTTATTTTTTCAACCGAAAATTGCCGAGAAAAATGTGTTGCGTTACTTATTGAACGCCGCTCGTAGAGTGATGGAATTAAACAATAATAAACAAAAAAATCGTGCTCTGAGGAATTTCTATAGTCACAGAAGTGAGGCCACCCCCTGCTCCTACGACTACGTCAGAGACTCGCTGGCTGGCCCAGTGGAGGCTGTACGCCAGAGGACCGCGGACTCGCGTAGCCCCGGGCTGCGGCTCTTTCCATTAACATTGTGACCCGCTGCTGCCGCGTTCTTATTATCCCTTTTGCCATTCATCTCCCTCCGCAGCGCCCGGCCCGCAGGGACCCCCGCGGCCGAGGCTAGTATCACGTCTGCGGCTTCCTGGGCCGCATTTACATAGCGTAACAAGCGGGCCGCCGTGGCGACACTCGAGGTTCCGCTAGCCTCGCAGCCCGCACCGCCGGGTTCTCAACTGTAGGCGCAGCGGCTCTGTGTCGGAGGACTTCACCGAGACTCTGGAAACGAGAGTAAGTATTGTCGTCTTTTGTCCTCCGTCCGATTACTGATCTGATGGAGCGTCCAACTCTAGTCCATCCTGTGCAAGCTTCTTCATTTCTGCGTTGACCGCGGAGTCACAGGTTAGATTCCCGGCAGGATCAGAAATTTTCTTCGCTGGGGGACTGGGTGTTTATGTTGTCTTGATCATTTGATGTCATATTCGTCACAAAGACGCACAATTCACCGCATTGTCCTCGAACTGAAAGACTTGCTGTAGTCAGATGAAAAAACTAGAAGTGTTCTCTCGGCCAGCAGTGCCATACGATCATTTCACACGTTCCACATCATTACGAAGTGTCGTATTCATGAACTATGGAACGAGTACTAATCTAATCTTAATGTGCGTAACAACTGCAACCTACATCCACTGCAACGTGATAACTGTAGTGATCTATCCTTAGCAGATTCCTGCTGTAATTTACCCCGCCCCCTTCCCCTACAGATACACACATACCTCCCCCCACTACAAAATTAGCTGTTGTTTAATGCATACAGCTTCATAAAATGGGCAACCACAGCCGTTGAAATTCATCGTAAATTGAACTTGAGGAAACCGCAAACAGCTGTTAAGTCACGGTTTATTAACGACTCCCCTCCTTCCCACGTCTCCGTGCCCCGGTCTATGTGGCATTACTAACAACTTGAAGATCCTGCTTCAACGCAGCGAAACCGGTCGTTAATAATCACTTAACAGCTATTTTTGACTTACTCAAGTTTAATTAAACATGTTCTTTAATACCTGTCGACGAATCCCTTCTCTTAGTAAAGTTGTGGCGTAACATCCTTTTCTTCTTAGTTCGATCCAGTGCCTTTTTATTGTTCTAACTGTTCTGTGGTTTTCAGTCCGAGGACATACTTGATGTATCTCTGCATACTAAACAATTATATAAAAGCCTCTTCATCTCTAACTACTCCAACGTACAGTCATTGGAACCTGCTTACTGAAGCCGAGCGTTGGTCTCTCTCTTCAGTGTGTTCGTGACGGCCGGCCGATGTGGCCGAGCGGTTCTAGGCTCGTCAGTCTGGAACCGCGCTACCGCTACGGTCGCAGGTTCGAATCCTGCCTCGGGCGTGGATGTATGTGATGTCCTTAGGTTAGTTAGGTTTAAATAGTTCTAAGTTCTAGGGACTGATGACCTCAGATGTTAAGTCCCATAGTGCTCAAAGCCATTTTTTTTGTTCGTGACGTCTGTAAATGTGCCCCAAGAAGCGATCCTTTCTTTTACTCCAGTTGGGCCGTAACTATATGTTCTTTTTGAAACCCGGGTACTGAGCTATAACGTTCGTCAGCGTTGGCGTTGATATTTTTTACAAAAGTATCGGGCAAATGTGCTAAAGATGAACGATAAGACTTGAGAAATCCGCTATTTCGATGTAAACACCACCATATCGGAATCTCGCCCGCAGCTCGTGGTCTAGTGGCTATCGTCGCTGCCCCTGGTTTACGTGGTCCTCGGTTCGATTCCCGGCGGGGTCGGGAATTTTCTCCACCCGGGGGCTGAACGTTTGTACTATCCTCATCATTTCATCATCATTCAGGAAATGTCGGGACTGGAAAGTGGAGAGGTTGGGAATCTGTACGGGCACTAATAACCACGCCACTGAGGGCCCCACAAACTAAAATCGTAATTATCGTCAGATCGATCTCCCAGGCCAGGCTGCGTCTTTATATGGAGAAGGAAGACAGGTTTGCGCTACTAATAAGGAGACTACATGCCAATAGGACTTCTGCATTTTTTTTATATTTATGGTAAGTGGAGTTCAGAACTAAACATCAATCATAACAAGCAGTTCGATGCAACTGTCGACTTAATAGTTTTCCGACCGTCTTTCATATGCCAAAGCTAGGTCAGCTTTTCTCGTCAGGCTATGCGGTAGAATGCTCACCTACGTGTGAGGCACAGGTTCGTTTCCAAGCTCTCAAAAATTTTTAAACAAAGATGCATGTTCAATGAATATTAAATGTTTAATGAATATTGAAATACGTAGGGATGAAAAAAGAATTTAATTTCTTGAAAATTTCTGGGCTTTTCAGCCGGGTAGCGCCCTCCAAAAGGCATGATATTTCGGGAAGCTTGATTCAACGCCTATTATCTATCTTCGTGCAACCCCTTTGCCGACCGGTGTGCTACTCCACCACAACAGGAGTCATCTACCCTTTTTTTAAATCGCATGCGTCATTGTCTTGGGGGGCAGATGGCAGATTTGCAATAAATGCAAGCTAGGTAAGGGGCCATTGCTGTAGAGTACTCTTTGTAAAATCGACGTTGGTTTAGCATATTAAACACTATCGGAAAACTGCAAAGTTAATTTTCTCTAGAATTTTTGGAATTTGCATCGAACTATTGTGGAGTACTGTTGTTTGAGTTCATTACTTCACGTACCGCGAATACAAAAAATTGCAAAAATTTGATTGCCAAGTGGTCCTCTAGAATTTTTGAAATTTGTATCGAACTATTTTGGAGTATTAGTGTCTGAGTTCACTACTTCACGTACCACCAACACAAAAAATTTCAAAAAATCGACTGCCATGTGGTTCTCTTGTAAGATGAGAAGGTGTTTAGGAGATGCGACAAGAAGTCGTAAAGGAAGAATGGCACTGGAACAGTACTGCGCAAATGCTTTTAATATTGCGTATTTTGGGATAACCCATCGTCAGATATCTCTGAAACGGTGGTACATAGTCATGTAACAAGAGAAACAGCAATGACATGGCGCATAACAAAAATATCCATAAATTATATACAAGTAAAAGACACATACCAGGTACATAGAGTTCTACAGATGAAATGAAGTTGTGTGTTGCGAAACTGTCCGAGGCAGACTGGCAGAGCATCACGAAACAAAATTCTACACTTCGACCATACATCCCACTCTCTTTAACTTCCTACTCACAGTTATTGCTCCAACTGGGCTGGTAGCCCTTTCGAACTCCTGCCAACTATTTCTTGCGATTTTTTATAAGGAACAATCGCAATGTTCCGTGGTCCTTGTCTCTCAGTATTTGAGGTTTGCCTGGTCTTGTTTTATCTGTGATTTTTTCCTTCGCGTTTCCACTTCAGTCATATTCACCAAGAGTCGATTTGGTCTCCTTTACAGGGGCCGAAACGTTCCTGATGGATTTGTTACTCTGGTGACATTCGCGATCGATGTCACTGAGCTTTCCAGGGCGATCCATTCTGCTGCTGTTGCTTCTTCACTGACAGCACAAAACTCCTCGCCTCCTTCTATAATGGATGGGCTCGCTTCTCGTGACATCTATTGGGCAGTTACGTACCACATGGAGGTGTTGGTTGGTTGATTTGGGGGAAGGGACCAAACAGCGAGGTCATCGATCCCATCGGATAAGGGAAGGAAGTCGGCCGTGACCTTCCAAAGGAACCATCGTGGCATTTGCCTGAAGTGATGTCGGGAAATCACGGCAAATCTAAATCAGGACAACTGGGAGCGGCTTTGAACCGTCGTCCTCGTGAATTCGAGTCTAGGGTGCTGCCCACTGCCCCACCATGCGCGGTTCGTGTTGTCCGGGTACTTTTGACGAGATAGTGTATACTTTGCTTGTGGAGGTCACGTCTCCGTTAACTACAAGCAATCGAACACCAGTGGAGTGAACTGTGATCAAGCAGGGGAAGAACTGCCTACACGAGACACTTGCCTCGGCGGCAGTGGCTGGGGCAGCAACGACGAACTGGAGATGGTTTCATTGAGTCCCGTACATTAACGACGTGAACAGGGGCTGGTAGCAGGGGGAGCCCTCCTACACGGCACGGTCTGTTGTGGGTGCCGGAGCAAGATGTCTGCAGCGCACAAAGCCCTGCGTGCCAGGCGGCCGTGTCTCGGCGCTGCGCGGTGCCCTGTTTGTCAGGCCCTCTGCCGCCGCTAGGGGCGCCGCGTTCCTATAAATCACCGACCTCTATAGAGCACCAGAGGGAGGGGGGGGGGGAGGGAGGGAGGGAGCACGCCAGGGGCCGCTGGCCTCGTCTGCCCGCCGTCGCTGCTTGCGTGTCCCCGTTCTCAGCCGGTGCTTTCCATACGCCTCTGATACGAGGACTTCTCAAGTAATTTCACTTCTTACCGATATTCCAGACGACTTGCCATGAAAAACAGCTTCTGTACACGAGTTTCTAGCATCTAGATTGCAATAAAACTACCTTAGAAAAATATTTGCCATACTTGTCATATGACTTAGGTGCCACTTTGTATCGTGTAATACTACACTTATGAGACAAAGATCTTATAGGACCTCTGCGAGTACGCAGAAGTGCTGCAACACGACGTGGCATGGACTCGACTAATTTAGGAAGCAGTGCTGGTGGGAACTGACACCATCAATCCTGGAACAGCATACTGCAAGGCATCCCAGCTGTGCTCAATAATGTTCATGTCTGGGGAGTTTGGCGGCCACCGCAAGTGTTTAAATGCAGAAGTGTGTCCCAGGAGCCACTGTGTAGCAATTCTAGACGTGTGGGGTGTCGCATTGTCCTGCCGGAATTGCCCAAGTCCGTCGGAAAGCACAATGGACGTGAGTGGCTGCAGGTGATCAGATAGGATGCTTACGTACGTGTCACCTGCGCAGTCGTACCTAGACGTATCAGGCGTCCCATATCAGATTAGATTAGATTAGATTAGATTAATACTAGTTCCATGGATCATGAATACGATATTTCGTAATGATGTGGAACGAGTCGAATTTTCCAATACATGACATAATTAGGTTAATTTAACAACATACTTAAGTTAATATAACAACTTTATTTTTTTGGGTTTTTTGTTTTTCTTTATTTTTATTTTTATTTTTTTTATTTTTTTAATTTTTTAATATTTTTGTTTTTTTTTCTTTTTTTTCTTAATTTATATCTAAAAATTCCTCCATGGAGTAGAAGTAGTTGTCATTCAGAAATTCTTTAAATTTCTTCTTAAATACTTGTTGGTTATCTGTCAGACTTTTGATACTACTTGGTAAGTGACCAAATACTTTAGTGCCAGTATAATTCACCCCTTTCTGTGCCAAAGTTAGATTTAATCTTGAATAGTGAAGATCGTCCTTTCTCCCAGTATTGTAGTTATGCACACTGCTATTACTTTTGAATTGGGTTTGGTTGTTAATAACAAATTTCATAAGAGAGTATATATACTGAGAAGCTACTGTGAATATCCCTAGATCCTTAAATAAATGTCTGCAGGATGATCTTGGGTGGTCTCCAGCTATTATTCTGGCTACACGCTTTTGTGCAATAAATACTTTATTCCTCAGTGATGAATTACCCCAAAATATGATGCCATATGAAAGCAATGAGTGAAAATAGGCGTAGTAAGCTAATTTACTAAGATGTTTATCACCAAAATTTGCAATGACCCTTATTGCATAAGTATCTGAACTCAAACGTTTCAGCAGAGCATCAATGTGTTTCTTCCAATTTAATCTCTCATCAATGGACATACCTAAAAATTTGGAATATTCTACCTTAGCTATATGCTTCTGATTAAGGTCTATATTTATTAATGGCGTCATACCATTCACTGTACGGAACTGTATGTACTGTGTCTTATCAAAATTCAGTGAGAGTCCGTTTACAAGGAACCACTTAGTAATTTTCTGAAAGACAGTATTGACAATTTCATCAGTTAATTCTTGTTTCTCAGGTGTGATTACTATACTTGTATCATCAGCGAAGAGAACTAACTTTGCCTCTTCATGAATATAGAATGGCAAGTCATTAATATATAATAAGAACAACAAAGGACCCAAGACTGACCCTTGTGGAACCCCATTCTTGATAGTTCCCCAGTTTGAGGAATGTGCTGATCTTTGCATGTTACGAGAACTGCTTATTTCAACTTTCTGCACTCTTCCAGTTAGGTACGAATTAAACCATTTGTGCACTGTCCCACTCATGCCACAATACTTGATCTTGTCTAGCAGAATTTCATGATTTACACAATCAAAAGCCTTTGAGAGATCACAAAAAATCCCAATGGGTGGTGTTCGGTTATTCAGATCATTCAAAATTTGACTGGTGAAAGCATATATGGCATTTTCTGTTGAAAAACCTTTCTGGAAACCAAACTGACATTTTGTTAGTACTTCATTTTTACAGATATGTGAAGCTACTCTTGAATACATCACTTTCTCAAAAATTTTGGATAAAGCTGTTAGAAGGGAGATTGGATGGTAATTGTTGACATCAGATCTATCCCCCTTTTTATGCAAAGGTATAACAATAGCATATTTCAGTCTATCAGGGAAAATGCCCTGTTCCAGAGAGCTATTACACAGGTGGCTGAGAATCTTACTTATCTGTTGAGAACAAGCTTTTAGTATTTTGCTGGAAATGCCATCAAAATTCCATGTGAGTTTTTGCTTTTAAGAAAGTTTATTATTTTCCTAATTTCAGAGGGAGAAGTGGGTGAGATCTCAATTGTATCAAATTGCATAGGTATGGCCTCTTCCATTAACAGCCTAGCATCTTCTAATGAACACCTGGATCCTACTATATCCACAACATTAGAAAATGATTATTAAAAATATTTTCAACTTCTGACTTTTTGTTCGTAAAGTTTTCATTCAATTTGATGGTAATACTTTCTTCCTCTGCTCTTGGTTGACCTGTTTCTCTTTTAATAATATTCCAAATTGTTTTAACTTTATTATCAGAGTTGCTGATTTCAGACATGATACACATACTCCTGGATTTTTTAATAACTTTTCTTAATATAACACAGCAGTTTTTATAATTTTTGATAGTTTCTGGGTCACTACTCTTTCTTGCGGTCAGATACATTTCCCTTTTCCGGTTACAAGATATTTTTATACCCTTAGTAAGCCATGGTTTGTTACAAGGTTTCTTACGAGTATATTTAACTATTTTCTTGGGGAAGCAGTTTTCAAATGCATTTACAAAAATGTCATGAAATAAATTATATTTTAAATTGGCATCAGGTTCACGGTACACCTCATCCCAGTCTAACTGCTGTAGGCTTTCCCTGAAATTTGCAATTGTTAAATCGTTGACTGAACGTACTACTTTGGAGGACTGTTTAGTATTGCTGAATGGAGCTATGTCATATATTGTAACTAGCTGTGCACCATGATCAGAAAGACCATTCTCAACAGGCTGAGCATTTATCTGGTTAAACTTATCTTGGTCTATAAAGAAGTTATCTATCAGTGAGCTGCTATCCTTTACCACCCGAGTAGGAAAATCAATAACGGGTGTCAAATTGAGAATCGAGTAATACTTCAAGGTCATTTTTCCTATTACTCTCCTTCAGAGAATCTACATTGAAGTCCCCACAAATAATAATTTGCTTCCCCCTGTCTGACAGATAGCACAACAAGGAGTCCAAATTTTTCAGAAATAGATGAAAATTCCCTGATGGGGACCTATATACAGTTACAATTATAAATGTGCCTTTATTTAATTTAAGCTCACAGGCACATGCTTCTATATGTTTCTCTACACAAAACTTTTTTGTTTCTATACTTTTTGCACAATGATAACTTTTGACGTATATGGCAACTCCTCCTTTCTCCATATTTTCTCTCATTACATGTGCAGAGAGCTTATAACCACTTCCATTTACCTTATCCATATCAGTAACAATGTGATGCTGAGACAGGCATAGTATATCTATTTCATTCTCAGCTTCTAAATCTTCTAAACAAACCAGAAGCTCATCTACTTTATTCTTTAAACTCCCAATATTTTGATGAAATATACTTACATTATTTTTAATTATACTTTTATGAGAACCTTTCCTTATTCTAACATTTGCAGTACTCTCCTGTCTGAGTTTCTCATTGTGCTTACGCCTAGTTCCTATACCAGTGGTCACATGGTGTTCAGAGAGGCAGATTATGTCAATTGGGTTGGGTGACTTTAGTTCGTCAATGCAATTACCTAGGACTGAGATACAACTTGGTGGATATAAAATTTCTGGTGATTGGTGAAAATTTATAATTGATAGCTGTGATTGGTGATCCAATGTGCTAGAATTGTGCTGTTTAATTTCTTTCCTAAACTGAAGATTTGTTTCAATCCTGACCTCTCGTAGAACTTGACAGCTTTCTGTCTTACCTATCCCAAAAAAGGTGCTGCTCCAACACCTGTAACCACTGGTATTTTGCCATTCATGGCAGTGCCTCCCCCCCTTAAATTTCCTGCTATTACCCCAGCCAGTTTCCCCTTCCCTTTCCTGTTGAGATGTAGGCCGTGCCTGGTATAGTCCCACCTACTGAGATAATCAACAGGAACCACACCAATATGAGCCCCTGCACCCGACCCAAGCAGCCGTTCCAACTCCAAATTAACTCTCCCAACAGAAGAGTTCGAATGAGGCCGGTCATGGCGTCTCAGGACAGATACAAATTCAAGATTGGTGTGTCTCGATGCCGACGCAATCTTTACCAGGTCACACTCTATACTGTACCCAGGATCTCTGTCGATGCTGTTCCCTGGCCCTCCCACAATAACCACGGTGTCTTCCCTGGTAAATCCCTTACAGAGTGAACCTAAATCCTCTGTCACCTGATCCAGACTAGCACTTGGTTTGAAAAAATTTGTGACCTGGTATTCTGGTCCTAATTCCTCCTGCAGAAGTTGGCCTACACCTCTGGCATGAGAACTGCCTAACAACAAAACTTTCTTCCTTTTCGATGACTTTCCTACATTCTTTTTCAATTTCCTATTGAAAGTTTGTTGTGT
Organism: Schistocerca serialis cubense; assembly: GCF_023864345.2. NCBI lineage: Eukaryota > Metazoa > Arthropoda > Insecta > Orthoptera > Acrididae > Schistocerca > Schistocerca serialis. The sequence continues at coordinate 72,645,769 of NC_064644.1, forward strand.
CCTGTCTACACCTACCTCTGCTTGAGGCTCATCAGTTTCTAACTGAAGCAACAGGTCAAACTTATTTTTGACATTCACCACAAAACTGTCAGACTTAGTTCTAGGCCTGTTCCTTCTGCTACCTGTTGCCACTTCCCACCTCTCTTTGCCCTTCTCCCTCCTTAACCTGTCCAGATCTTCCCTAGCCTGATCTAGCTCAGCCTGAAGGGCAGCAATTTTCTCCTCCTGTTCCACTATCTTCCTATCTCTGCTGCAAATCCTACATAACCACTGATGAGCCTGATCCGCTTTCCCAACACCCACGCCACTGCAGTCCCCCCAGTGAAAAAAACTACTGCATCCATCACACCAAACCCCGGAACTAACAATTCTATGGCAAGTCAGGCACTTCTCACTCATGGCAAAAATAATACTTTAGCTAGAATAAATCAATTAAATTACCGAAAATCAAAAAAGACGTTACAAGAATTAAGCCTATTCACAAATGTATATAAGCAAGTTTCTGATTTAAAATTCCGCTGTTTTTCTGAGATCTGTATTAAAACAACGAAGGTATACGCTATTTATTATATATTTCACTCGATGGAATGAAAAAAGGACAATTAAACGAGATACTTTAACTTTGATTCTCCAAAAACGTTACGAGAATAGGCCTATAAACAAATGTATATAGGCAAGTTTCTGACATAAAGTTACGCTGTTTTTCTGAAACCTGTATTAAAACAATGAAGTTATACGCTATTTACGGTAGTTTACTTATTTGTTACCGAGAAACTAGTTAAATTACCTTGAAACAAGAAACAAACACGTTTACAAAATTTAAGCCTAAGCGCGACTTCGCGAAGTTACGATCTTTTCGTGTTTTCTGAAAAAATACGCAAAGAAAAGTCAAACCTTTAACGGCAAGACTAAACGATACACTAATGCTTGTATTTAATTTGTTGTCAGCGTTAAACTAAATTATATTCCTGTCTAAATCACTTAACTTTCTCGAAATGGTTTCTGGCGTCACTTACTCGGCGGCCATCTTGGAACAACTGCAAATGCCCCATACCATTACAGAGCCTCCACTAGATTGAACAGATCCCTGCTGACATGCAGGGTCCATGGACTCATGAGGTTGTCTCCACACCCGTACACGTCCATCCACTCGATACAATCTGAAAAGAGACTCGTCTGACCAGGCAACATGTTTCCAGTCATCAACAGTCCAATGTTGGTGTTGACCGTCCCAGGTGAGGCGTAAAGCTTTGTGTCGTGCAGTCATCAAGGGTACACGAGTGGGCCTTCCGCTCGTAAAGCTCGTGTCTATGATGTTTCATTGAATGGTTCGACGGTGACACTTGTTGATGGTTCAGCATTGAAATCTGGAGCAATTTGCGGAAGGGTTCCACTTCTGTCACGTTGACCGATTGTCTTCAGTAGTCGTTGGTCCCGTTCTTGCAGGATCTTTTTCCGGCCTCAGCAATGTCGGAGATCTGGTGTATTTCCGGATTCCTGACATTAACGGTACACTCGTGAAATGGGCGTGCAGGAAAATCCCCCACTTCACTGCTACCTCGGAGATGCTGTGTTCCGTCGCTCGTGCGCCGACTATGACACTACGTTCAAACTCAGTTAAATCTTGAAATGATCTGCCATTGTAAAAGCAGTAACCGATCTCGCAACTGCTCGAGACACTTGTTGACTTATATAGGCATTGCCGACCGCAGCGCCATATTCTACCTGTTTACATATCTCTGTATTTCAATACGCGCGCCAGTACCGTTTCTTTGGCAAGTCTGTGTACTACCTTCATTTCTTATTTATTCCTTATTTATGAGCCGCACGAATATGCTACTCTGTGTTGTTATTAGGTTCCACATGTGTACGCTACTGGATCTGAGATGTCACTATTATTGTTCTTTTTCTTTATACTCTTTTAGAACTGATTTGGAACTATATAATAATAATTTTATTCATTATAACATATATTCGTCTAAATACTGATTTTAGGAACTAGTGATGTAGACAAATAAAGTTTATACTGAAAATTAAGATCACTTTTTCGGATTCTTGACCATGTCAACCCTTATAAAAATATTTTCATTCTGTTCTTGTGCCTACAATCAATGTTTTTTATTTGTGACGTAATAACTTTTAACAATGTATACATGAAGAAACGATATCTACATCTTTTCTTTGGTTTCTTCTCAGCAAAAAAGTCTATGTTTGGATATGTTTTGATATATTTATACTGAGCAGATGGTAATTATAACATTGATTTTAAATAGGACACACCATCTCTGCAATGATATGTTTGCTTCTGTCGAAAGCATTTCAGGCGAGGCTGAATTCATCTGTTACAAAGAAAGCTGTTAAACACCTGCGTGCCGTACATTTAAATATATTTATTTGTCAAGATAATGTTAGTTAATATAAATACACGACAACACAGACAGTAAAAGGACATAAATAAAACAAGCATTTTTGAGGTAATAAAGTTTCCGATCTTATCAGTAACGAAAATGTCATAGGAAATTATATTTCAGCAGTGCGATCTGTCGTAATGCGACTGATAAGCTGAAAGAATTAACTTTAAATACCTTTAAGAATTTTCTATTCGGAGGAAGTAGTAGTTAGGGTAAGAGCTGATTCTTTATTTTAGGGCGCTATTCAGCTGCTTTTCTCACAATCTGCTATACAGTTTCGTATTTCAAGTTCTATGTATTTAAAAGCTGTAGTGTGTGACGCAAATAAAAAGAGTGCTTGACTTTACGTTTATACTGCTCTGTTTAAAACCTGCGAAAATCTTTTCGCCGGTGATTTTCGTGAACGCTACGCAACTATTCAGACGGACGGTCATTGCAGAAACGTTTTTGCATTGCAGCTTTTACTTACTCGCCTCAACGTCTTTATCTTATTCCTTTTTAATCAGATAATTATTCAGCGTTAGTAACAAAGAAATTTACTAAAATAGCAAACACGCGAAGTATGGAAGCAGACCGAGCGAGGTGGCGCAGTGGTTAGACACTGGACTCGCATTCGGGAGGACGACGGTTCAATCCCGCGTCCGGCCATCCTGATTTAGGTTTTCCGTGATTTCCCTAAATGGCTCCAGGTAAATGCCGGGATGGTTCCTTTCAAAGGGCACGGCCGACTTCCTTCCCCGTCCTTCCCTAATCCGATGAGACCGATGACCTCGCTGTCTGGTCTCCTTCCCCCAAAAACCACCACCACTATGGAAGCAGTTACGAACTAAATCTATACGGTTTGATAGATAGGAGAAAGAAACTCGGTTGAAACACTCCTTAAGACAACTGTTTACTGCAGTCTTTTTACATTGGACCACAGATATTGCGAATACAAAATTACCGGAAATACTGATCTGGCGCTAGTATGCTACATCACATTTTTCCAGTGGTATGTAATTAGCGTTGACAGGTGTATGTTATTTAGTAGATTTTATATTACACTATGAAATAAGAAAATGTAGCACTGTCTCCTTAAATTTAAACCCTTAAAGAATGGAAATGGTTCTAGATATATACAATCGCTTCCAAAGACCAGTAAGTTAAAAAAAAAAAAATGGTTCAAATGGCTCTGAGCGCTAAGGGACTTAATATCTGATGTCATCAGTCCCCTAGAACTTAGAACTACTTAAACCTAACTAACCTAAGGACATCACACACATCCATGCCCGAGGCAGGATTCGAAACTGCAACCGTAGCGCTCGCGCGGCTCCAGACTGAAGCGCCTAGAACCGTTCGGCCACACCGGCCGGCCCAGTAAGTTCACTTATTTTCTTCTTAAGAGGAATTAAACAGTTTTAAGTCCTCAGTGGTAGCGCACATTTGCAATCACGCCGCAGCGATCATGCTGGTGCTGCCGAGGAAGAATCAACATCATTGTCCAACTAGGCTGACTAAACTCACTACAGGAGAGAACTGCACAGCTCGTAGTTGTGACCTTGGCGTTGTTCTGGGACGCGGAACGGAAGCAGCTGCGAATCGCACGCTCCTGGGAACGACACGACTACTGCTCGGGAGTCTCTCTAACGAGCACCGTTCTCAGAGTAGGTAGTTCCCGAGATCTGCATACGGCTTCCGAAGACGTATGGCAGGTCACAAGAAGTTTCTTTGGCGAGATCTGGCATTACTGTCGTATAGTTGCTACTTATTTGTTAGTTTTTGCAATAACTGTGAACAGTCCGTCGGTAGACTGTGACTGAGTTCAAAATGTTCAAATGTGTGTGAAATCTTATGGGACTTAACTGCTAAGGTCATCAGTCCCTAAGCTGCCACGCTACTTAACCTAAATTATCCTAAGGACAAACACACGCACCCATGGCCGAGGGAGGACTCGAACCTCCGCCGGGACCAGCCGCACAGTCCATGACTGCAGCGCCTGAGACCGCGCGTCTGTGACTGAGTATGCTATTTGTTGCGATAGTAATGAAAGGCAGGTTATGAGGAAGAAAAAGTGATGCGGCGCTACTCCATGGATTGCCATTTTGTTTGCGGTTCGAAGTGATGAACCCACGTTTCTTCTCCTGTGACGATGTTGGACAAAAAATTGTCACGGTCAGCCTCGTAACGTGGAGGCATTCCCGCTTAGATGCGGGGCTTATCCTTAGGGGCGTATGTTAGGCGGCGAGGAAACCAGCGGTCACTCACCTTTGAATACCCCAACTGGTGGGCGTCAGCACAACCAACAGAGAGGTCCAGTTGTGCAACGACGTTTTTGTTTGTGATCCATCGATCACCTCGAATCAAAGTGTCCGCACGTTCGTGTATTGCACGAGTCACAGCTGTGTTGGACCTGCCGGCCGGCTCGCTGGACTTCGGGCAGGTTTGCGCGACCTTGTTACAATGATGACAGGCGTCTCTTCCTCCAGCTAGCCGTGCTTTTATTCGCTGCCAGACCTCCGTACACATTCTGCAAGCGCCTATGAATGTCAGCGGTGATCTGATTTTCCGCCAAAAGAAAGTCAATGACAGAGCTTACAGAATATCAAATGGCTCTGAGCACTATGGGACTTAAGATCTGTGGTCATCAGTCCCCTAGAACTTGGAGCTACTTAAACCTAACTAACCTAAGGACATCACACACATCCATGCCCGAGGCAGGATTCGAACCTGCGACCGTAGCAGTCGCGCGGTTCCCGACTGAGCGCCTAGAACCGCTAGACCACCGCGGCCGGCTACAGAATATCATTAGTAATTTTCCTGATCATGCCGTTGTCACAGGGGGTTACTTCAACTTGCCAGTTATAGATTGGGAGTGTTGTGCCACCAAAACAGTCGCCAGAAACAGGGAATAGTGTGGCATTGTTCTGGATGTCTTGTCTGAAAATTACCTTGAGCAGATAGAGAACCTTCTCGCGAGAGTAACTTCTTAGACCTCCTGGCAACAAACAGACCTGAGCTAATCGAATCTGTTAACGTAGAGGAAGGTATCGTTGATTATAGCGCCGTGATAGCATCTATGACTACGCGTCCTACGAGGAATGTTAAGAAAAGTAGGAAGATATATTTGCTCAGCAAGGGTGACAGAATACAAATTTCAGAATATCTCAGCAGTCAGCATCTGATATTCGGTGATGACAACGAAGATGTGGAGAAAATCGGAAAAAATTCAAAGGCATCGTTGAATATGCCCTAGACAAGTATGTTCTGAGCAAGGTTTTAAGGGATGGGAAAGGTCCACCACGGTTTAATAGCCGTGTTAGAAAAGCGCTGCGTAAACAAAGAGCACCTCATCTCAGATTCAAGAGAAGTGAAAACGTAGCTGACAAACAAAAGCTGAACGAAGCGAAAATAAGCGTAAGGGGAACAAAGAGAGAAGCGTTCAATGATTTCGAAAGTAAGACGTTGTCAGACGACCTGAGTAAAACCCCTGAGAGATTTTGGTCGTATGTAAAATCAGTAAGTGGGTCAAAATCATGTATTCATTCTCTCAGTGACCCCACCGGCACCGAAACGGAAGATAACCGAGAAAATGCCGAAATACTGAATTCGGTATTCCGAAGTTGTTTCATCGCGGAAGGTCCTAGCATTGTCCCTCCATTCAATCGTGGTGCAAACATCGAAATGGTAGATATTGAGACAACCGCTCGCGGAATTGAAAAGCAGCTACAATCGCTTAATATTGGAAAGGCTTCAGGACCAGATGAGATACCTATAAGATACTATAAAGATTATGCAAAAGAGCTTGCCCCCATTCTAGCAGTAATTTATCGTAGATGGCTTGAGCAACGAAAGGTACCTAGCGACTGGAAAAAAGCGCAAGTCTTTTCCGTTTTTAAGAAAGGCCGTAGGATGGATCCACCCAATTATAGACTTACATCATTGACGTCAATCTGTTGTAGAATTATGGAACATGTTTTATGCTCAAGAATTATTACGCTTTTTGGAAAACGAACATCTCCTCTATTAAAATCAACATGGATTTCGCAAACAGAGATCCTCCGAAACTCAGCTCGCTCTGTTCCTCCATGAGATCCACAGCGCAGTGTACAACGGCGCTCAGGCTGATGCCGTGTTCCTTGATTTCAGTAAGGCATCTGACACCGACCCGCATTACCGTTTAATGAAAAAAATATGAGCTTACGGAGTATCGAAGCAGGCCCTCGATTGGTTTCAAGACTTCCTTGCAGATAGAACTCAACACGTCGCTCCTAACGGAATCGATAGATTTAAAGGTAATATCCGGAGTACCACATCGAAGAGTGATAGGACCGTTACTGTTCACAATATATAGGGTGTCTCACCTAACTCTGCCACCTCAAATATCTCTGGAACAACAATCAATATTCAAAAACAGTTTTCACCAGCATGAACGTAAGGCAGGGGCTTAGGAAACCAAATACTATGCGAAATTTTAAAACGTAAACAAACACTATTTTCAACACAAACTTGTGTAGTTTTAAATAGACACCCCGCATTATTTCGTATGCAATCAATAGCATGAAAAATCACAAAAATAACGACACTGGTTGCATTGCAATACGTCAATTACATCCCGAGAAATTGCGAAGCGAAGCTGACGCTTGAAATAATGAAGCACACAGCTAGCGCACGTCCTGATACTCAAGCCACGCTGCCTGTGTCAGGGATTCATACAATGGGAAGGTATGCACAATCCACAGAAATCAACAAGTAGCACGTTCAACGCAAAGTTACGTTTTTCAACTTATAACTGTATTTTTATTCAAGCGAAATGACAACTAGAGCTACAATTTGAGAAAACACACTTGAATTCACTTTGCTAAACACATTTACTAGTGTCCTATCACCCACAGAAACTGTATTATTGTGAATTACATGCAGCATACAAAATACACCCACATATTGACCATTGAAATTGTGTCACGCCAACGGATGTTCGAAGTGCCCTCCGTCTGCATCAATACAGACGGGTAACGAGAGAGTGTTGCACAGATGGTAGAGTTTCTACAGATATTGCCGCACGCGCCGCAGTAATAGGATGTTGCATATCCTCTGCTGTCGTTGGGGATTTTTGATACACTCTCTCTCACTGCGCCTCAGAGAAGAAAGTCTAATGGCTTCAAGTCGGGGGACCGTGCTGGCCATCGCACAGTACCTCCCCGCCCCATCCACCTATTTGGAAATGTCGCATCTAGAACGTCTCTGGCAACTTTCACATTGTGTGCGGGACATCCATCATGTTGGAACCACATTGATAGACCAGCTTCCAATCCTAGATCCTCCATGAGGAGCGCAAGTGTGCGTTGAAGAAATGATGCATATCGCTGTCCATTCAATGTTTCACGGTAAAAATAGGGACCTATAATTCAGTTAGCAATAATACAGCACCAAACATTGACACGCCACTGTCGTTGATGAGCAACTTAGCGAATCCAGTGGGGATTTTGCACGGGCCAGTAGTGCATGTTCCGCAGATTCACATTAACATGATTTGTAAATGAAGCCTCGTCCGTAAACAACGTATTGCTTAGGAATACTGTTGATTTGCTGCTGAAGTGCAAAGCGACAGAATGCATTGCGGGATTCAAAGTCATTCCCGTACAGTTCTTGGTGCAGTGAGATATGGAACGGATGAAACCGATGCCGATGTAAGATTCTGCACACACTGCTGTGGCTTATTCCTACACCTCGTGCAGTTTCTCGTACACCCACCAGAGGATTGTGCGCTACAGCAGCCAGAACAGATATTTCGTTTCCATTGCCAGTCGCTGGCGTTGTACGTCGACCTTTTGTGGGAGCCAAACTTCCTGTTTCCCTGAGAGTCTTGCAGATGTTGCCAGTGGTTCGACGTGACGGACACCGCCGATCTGGGTAGCGTTCAGCATACAATGTCACAGCTGCGGTTGCATTTCTGTTGCATTTGCCATAACTTAAAATATCTAGTTTTTCTTCATTACTGAAGGCCGGCATATCGACTAGATGACGGCATATTTAATAAGTCACAAGAAAAGAGGTTTTAATGTGGCAACGTATGTGAATTACATTGCAGTGTATGAGCTGTTCAGCAGACCAGATTAGGAGACGGTTGTACGCTGAAGGTAGAGCGTGCCGTGGTGATATTGGTATGTTTTCGGCAGGATACAGGCGACAGTTCACGCAACCCCTGCTCTGAGCACAGTACTAAATGCGATGCATTACGTCAGAAACTGTGACGTCGTTGCTATCCTTTACAAGCAACGTATTTCAGAACTTACGAGGATCAGAAACGTGAAACCAAGTGTGTTCCCACTAATTGTACCTCTATTTGTCATTTCGCAACAATAACATTATGCGCAGGACATCCATCCTTCTGATACCGCATTATTTGACACATTGTAAGAAGTGGACCGACTCAAGTAAGGTACAGCTCAAGAATGGGCTAAACTAGCCCCTTTAGGAGTGCCATCAATGAAATATGGCCCAATGATGTGTTGCCATACAATACCACACCATACATTAACACTCCACTGATGTAGTACGTCAATCACATCACGATTACCGGCAGTGTGAGGTGCACGCTTGGGTCTCATGACCTGCGCTAGCTGTGCGCTTCATTTATTTCAAAGGTTAACTTCGCTTCGAAATTCCTTGGGATGTAATTGACGTATTGCGATGAAACCGACGCCATTATTTTTGTGATTTTTCGCGCCATTGATGGTACGTGAAATAATATGAGGTGTCCATTTACAAATACACAAGTTTGTATTGAAAATAGTATCTTTTTACGTCCTAAAATTCTGCATAGTATTTGGTTATCTAACCCCAGCGGCTGTAGTGGGAATACACCGCGATGTCCCACAACAACCGAAATTAACCGAGGAAAAAATATGTCGTATATTACTTATCCAACGCCGCCTCTTGTACATGAAGATGTTTTACCTTGGAACAGATTTTCACGTTTCGAAAAAACTTACCTTTCCATTTTTGAAATTTGCGGAGTAGACTTCACCACACATAAAGCGATCACTAGCATTCCAATTACATGTACGGCTAGAGGTGAAAGCCTGAAAAGTGTTTCTAGGTACAACAGTCTCCTCTGACACAACGCCAGCTTCTCATTCAGGTTACCGTGATCGCGAACGAGGATGTTTATTTGAAAATTTTAAATGACCAAATGTTACTCGTATTTGAACATCTTCACACTGTGTAAATTCCCGGCTTCCAAAACGATAATAGCCATGTGCAGGAGGCTGCATGGATACGTTTCTGTTTCGACGAACAGTTAGGCAACCTATCGCACCTCGACTAGGTGGCTAAGTGACCCTACGTCAAAAACACAGTAACTGTTTGGTTCTACTGGGAAAAGTTGATAAAATGTAAGAATCACCACCCCTGCAACTTTTTTAGCTCTGCGGGATACAACCACCAGTGAGTGGCCTCAGGACTTTATGGAGCAACTGGAGAAGGTGTAGGAAACTCTGTCTTTCAGAACTGAGGCCATTATCATGTTGGTATGCGGTCTTAGCTTATTGTGACCTAGAGGTGACGAACTTTTATTGCCCAGTGTGGTTATTTTTCAGGTAGAATAGCGTAGTATATCACAGGAAAAGGAAATAAAGGCGGAGCTAGGAGTCCTGGGTAGAGGCTGGCGTAAGTTGGGAGAAGATGTCGGTGGGCGGTGCGCAGCGCGTGCGACACTTGCCGCCCACCCGCCGTCAGGCCGAGTGCGAGCGCCATTAGCCGAGTGACTCGGGGAAAACTCTTCCGGCCTCTGCGTCACCCACCCGTGGTAGCTTGCCCTCTGCCGAGGTGTTCACTGCGACGGCGTGGGAGTGCACTGTGCCCGCTTTTAAGAGGGTACCTACACTGCTACCCATTCACGCCGAACTCGATGAGGGAGGCGCGAAAGAAACATCAAATTGGCATTAAGAATACTGCATGCTTTGATTTGCGCAATAGCTTAAAGTAGGTAAGCAGAAGAAGGCCATACTCAGCGCCATGCCTACCTGACTAGAGCCGGAGAGGACAGACATATAGTTCACAAGGCCACATCACGTACATTGCGGTCAGAAAATGTGTTTCTGTGTAGCAAGATACGCATCCGAACGGCAATGGAATGGAGGAAGAAAATAGGAGATAGCCTGTTTAATTTCGGGTGCAGTGAGAACGTCCAAATTGGCGATCTAAAGCAGGCCCGCAGGAAACGGCCCGCGAAGCTCGATGCGGGTGAGGAGACACAGTAGTCCTTTGTAAATTTCCGGAAAGCAGGTTACGAGGTGAAGTTCCAGAGACTGAAAAATGCCATGAAAGCAGGTAACGTCTCCCAGCACCTGTCCAAATGATGGGCAGCAGTCCAACCCGTCATTCCCCGTCCAAAATAGCTAGTATCCGGCAGGAAACGAAATAGACGAATCACAGCCCTGCATTTGAATTGTGTATGTCCAGTTTATTACGAATAATGATTATTACATTCAGTAGATAAAGGCAAAGAGGGTCAGTCTTCTGTTAAGTTATCCGAAGAGATTTATTACCTTTTCAAAGCCACAGTTAATATAAAAATAATATAAAACGCTGAAGTAGCGCGAAGGAAGTTACTGACCATGACTGCATGATACAAACACAGGGTGCCAGCCTTTTCTAGGGGCGAGTGAGTCTGGAAAACACTTGTGCCTGGGTCGTGGTGAGTAGCGGATATGCCAGTCTTCGCCACTGATAGATTTCTGTGTAGTAATCTATAACGTTGGTGGCATGTTGCACATCAGTTACCTTGTTCAGTTGGCTTTGTTACTACAGCTGAAGTATCAGCTCATGGCGTTGCTACTTTAGATAAATAATTAGTTTAGGACTTAACCTGTGCATCGTGAAAGCAAACTGATAGTGTCTTGTCAATGGATAATTGTATGACATCCAGTCTTATCTCGACTGTGTTTTCTTTATACCACGTTGAGAGCCGATTGCGAGCTTGGCCATTTTAATAATGCCTGCTGATGTTGCTGCACCTGCTGTGTGCAAAGTGTCAAGTGTATACGTTGTGCGACAAGGCACAGAGGTGAAAGTGTAGGTGTGTAGCATTGGAAAGCAGTTCTCGATCCATTGGATTCTGCAGGTAACGGAATTTTTACGGACGAGCACAACTCGGTAACCAGATAGCATCGTACGCAGCGTCCTTACTTAGGAATTGCTACGAACTACTCACACCATATTAAAGGATTTACAAACTTCACTCATATTCGATTTAAAAATTCAAACGTCTTTCTTGCTTGCACATAATATTGATTTACTTTCAAGGTGCGTGTTGCTTTTTATATTACACGCACCTTCCGACTTGATTTTTCTATCATTATATAGTTTTTTATGTCTGATAGTTACAGATCAGAAACAGTTCGCACCATAATTTTTACATAAAGAAAAGATTACTTGCAGTTACTCCTGTGTCCTGTCAAAGCCTGTTTCCTTTCATCTGGTCACAGAGATAACAGGACGTACTTACATTTTATTTACAAGAATTTGCCACTTTCTTGAAACGAGAGTTTGTGGTGTTGGTTCGTCCTCTGCCCTATTACACGATAAGAGCAAACGTAGATTTTGGCAGGACACAGGAGTAATTGGACGCAACATTTTATTCATGTAAAAATTATGAAATTAACTGTTCCGAATCTGTATGTATCACACGTAAAAAGACTGCCTTAGGCAAGAGGAAGAGAAGCAACAAAGATGCCTTCTATATAAAAGACGAAACGGCCCAAGAATACAAAAACGCGTTTGAATTAATGAAACAAATATTTATCTACTTGCTGCCGAAAACGACCGTAGCAACGAATTTATTTAATTATTTTAATTGTGTAGAAACTATAAATAGTCTGCTTTATTAATTGACTTTTCCGTTAGTAGTAGGTAGAATTTTTATGCATTAAGAACGAAACTACAAGCAGTTGGATGGTCTAGCTAAGGGTTCGCCCAGTGTTACAAAAACCTTCATGGACGATTTTGAAAAAACGTTTCTTGGAAAATAACCCTCTCTCATCCAAGATTGTATGCTGCCTTAAGCACGTCAAAGAACTATAAGAAAACTTCAAAGAGTCCTCCAACAGCTAAATTCAATACAACATAAACTCACAGTGAAGTTCGAAGGTAACCCCGTAAATTATTTAGACATTGTATTACGGTTCGCGTTCACACTTAAAGGTTTTACTGAAAGCCCACCAAAATTGACACTGTGATACTTGTCAGTTCTCAACACCACAAAGTGACCGATAAACATTATGCTTTTCATTTGGTGATACGTCGCCCAATATCCACCTACATCAGTGGTGACTACTTCCAAACCGAATTAAAAACAATCAAACAAACAGCAACAAGCAATGGTTACACTCCCATATTGGTGAAATCCTTAATACACTACTGGCCATTAATTGCTACACCACGAAGATGACGTGCTACAGACGCGAAATTTAACCGACAGGTAGAAGATGCTGTGATATGCAAATGATTAGCTTATCAGAGCATTCACACAAGGTTGGCGCCGGTGGAGACACAGACAAGGTGCTGACATGAGGAAAGTTTCCAACCGATTTCTCATACACAAACAGCAGTTGAGCGGCGTTGCCTGGTGAAACGTTGTTGTGATGCCTCGTGTAAGCAGGAGAAATGCATAACATCACGTTTCCGACTTTGATAAAGGTCGGATTGTAGCCTATCACGACTGCGGTTTATCGTATCGTGACATTGCTGCTCGCGTTGGTCGAGATCCAATGACTGTTAGCAGAATATGGAATCTGTGGGTTCAGGAGGGTAATACGGAACGCCGTGCTGGATCCCGGCCTCGTATCACTAGAAGTCGACATGACAGGCATCTTATCCGCATGGCTATAACGGATCGTGCAGCCAAGTGTCGATCTCGGAGTCAACAGATGGGGACGTTTGCAAGACAACAACCATCTGCACGAACAGTTCGACGACGTTTGCAGCAGCATGGACTATCAGCTCGGAGACCATGGCTGCGGTTACCCTTGACACTGCATCACAGGCAGGAGCATCTGCGATGGTGTACTCAACGACGAACCTGGGTGCACGAATGGCAAAACGTCATTTTTTCGGATGAACCCAAGTTCTGTTTACAGCATCATGATGGTCGCATCTGTGTTTGGCGACATCGCGGTGAGCGCACATTGTAAGCGTGTAATCGTCATCGCTATACTGGCTTATCACCCGGCGTGATGGTGTGGGGTGCCATTGGTTACACGTGGCGGTCACCTCTTGTTCGCATTGACAACACTTTGAACAGTGAACGTTACATTTCGGATGTATTACGACCCGTGGCTCTACCCTTCATTAGATCCCTGCGAATCACTACATTTCAGCAGGATAATGCACGACCGCATGTTGCAGGTCCTGTGCGGGCCTTTCTGGATACAGAAAATGTTCGACTGCTGCCCTGGCCAGCACATTCTCCAGATCTATCACCAATTGAAAACGTCTAGTCAATGGTGGCCGAGCAACTGGCTCGTCACAATACGCCAGTCACTACTCTTGATGAACTGTGGTATCGTGTTGAAGCTGCATGGGCAGCTGTACCTGTACACGCTATCCAAGCTCTGTTTGACTCAATGTCCAGACGTATCAAGGCCGTTATTACGGCCAGAGGTGGTTGTTGCCGGTACTGATTTCTCAGGATCTATGCATCCAAATTGCGTGAAAATGTAATCACATGTCAGTTCTAGCATAATATGTTTGTCCAATGAATACCCGATTATCATCTGCATTTCTTCTTGGTGCAGCAATTTTTATGGTCAGTAGTGTACATAAAAAACAAATGAAAGTACAGGGTGAATCACTTAAAACTTTCACCGTAAATATTGAGAAAATAGAAAACTGATTCTAATGTGTCGTTTTCACAGAATGGATTTGTAGCCAGTAGCTCCTATTGTTAGCCAATCAACAGACCGAACTTATACTTAGAAAGTGTATTTTTTGTACAAACATACACATTTTAAATTTAACCATGCCTATTGATATTAAGAAACTAGAAGTAGGGTAAAACAGAATGTCACTGTTGTTTGTTATATGGTTCTAGTGGGTGTCGTTTACGGCATATCGTGTTTTGAAAAGTTCTCACACCGACATTTGTGCGACACATGTGATAACACACGGTAAAGAACAACACAAATGTATAAAGTAGTTACACGGATTCTGACCAGTAAAGAGTCGGTTGGCCATCACTGCTTCTATTCAGAATGACCACACGCTTCAAGCCTGGTATGGAACGACTTCTGCACACGTGCTACCATTTCAGCGGAGCTGTCCTTGCAGGCTGGAGAAATGCGTCGTTGCATACCATCGGGTGTAGTTGGTATCCCCTTGTAGACACCTTTCCCCACAGAAAAATGTCTAAAGGCGCCAAATATTGGGGACGGGCCGGCCAAGGTAAGGCATTCTGTGTCCAATCAAACGGTTTGGAAAAAATTCACTCATTCTGTAGTACTTTGTGCACCATGGGCTGGACAGCCATCATGTTGGTACCACAGATTCCTCCTAGACTGCAGAGCTCAAACCACACGTTCACAATCCATGGACGCTGACGTTCCACCTGAAGCCAACGGGGTTTGCCAACAGACCAATAGTGCATGTTTCGGCGGTTTACCTGACCATGATTGGTAAATGTGACTTTTTCAATGAACGTGATACATTTGGAGTATCCTGTCTTAATGCCCATGTACATAAGCTAACATGATTCTCATAATCATTTCGATGCAGCTCTTGATGGAGAGAGATATGACAGGGATGGAACCCATATCGATGTAGAGAGAATAGCATGACTCCGGCCACTTCCTCGTGGGACTGCGAGTGAGCTAACCACGGACATTGTAACAGCAGAAACAACATTAATTTCCCCCTCTCCTGCCGTCATTTGTTTCCTTCTGCTACGTAAGCTACACTACCATACTCATGTAACTGGTTGAAGAGGTTAATAAATAATTGCCGACATGGTTGGTGTCTTACTGCATATACCGTACACGAACGAACTGCTTTCTTCCTACACTCTCTGTATACCATGAACATATCTGGTTTTTCTGCATTGGTAAAACCCATCGTCACACTCACGACCTATTGCTGTAAAACAGTAACCGGCTAGAAAGTCGCAGAGCACTCAAGGGACACACAAGCACACTGTAATCAAACATAACAACATCGTACCTAACAACTACGCAAGTTGAACGGAACAAACTGTTGTTGGTGTTGAAACTTGGCACAATACGATATCTCGTAAACCTTTCGCACTAGAATCCTGCAAAAAACACCACTGACATTCTAATTTACTCTACTTTGTCTGTGAATGTCAACAGGCATTGTTAGATTTAAAAAGTGTATGTTCGCAGAAAAGTACTTATTCTAATTACTATTAAGCTCTGTTTATTGTCTAACAATATGAACCACTGACTACCAATCCACTCTGTGAAAACCGCACATCAGTAGCACTTTCCATTTCCGCAATACTTGTGGTCTAAGTTTTCTGTGATTCACCCTGCGTATAAGGTTCCAGAGACGTTTTCAAGTCTCAAATATCTATGCCTGTATACATCAGACTGAAGCGACGAATGAAAATTTTTACCAGCGCCGAATTCGAACCCCGCTTTGGTACAAATTTACATTCGTTGCTTCAGTCTGCATACAGACTTCTCTTTGTATCCAACGATGGCGTAAAACCTCAAACCAATTTATATAATAATAAATATAATAAAATATTACAACAGTAACTTTTATTTTTTCACTCGTAATATAATCCTGCTTCACTCACATTTTTTACTAGAGCCTACATTGCCTATTCTTGTTTCTACTTTTGACAAAGTACGCTAAATACATGAAAGAAAAAGTAAAAAAGAGGAGCAGTTGTTATTATTTATTTATCGTATGGCTTTACCAGTGCAAGTGCGGTATTGACATTGTAAATTTACATAACATATAAATACAAATATACGTATACACACATACATAGTAATATAAACAAAACAAACAAGTCATTATTAAATCTGAACAAAGTTGAAATATAATCACAGCTACAATTCGTCAAAAAGTTATGTCCAAATGTGACAGCTTTTAATCGCAGCAGGCTGGCCTCCACGAAGTCTCTCCAGTCACCACAGAATCTTCGCAGTGGGCAATCTTGCACTAGATGATGTAATGTTTGTTCATCAGTTTCATAGTCACACATTGGGTTGTCATTCGTGCCTCATTTGTACAGCATGTATTTAGTTCTCGCGTGTCCAGTTCTCACGCGGTTAAGCTGGCACCAGATTTTACGAGGAAGCTGCATTCTTATGAGTTGTTGGCTGGGGTCCTCTACATTGTGTCGGTTAATGTCACTATTGTTCCACTTGGTTTTCCAGGATTTGTGGCAGTCAGAGGTATTTCCTTGGGCAAGTGTTCTGTCTTCCCATATTGGCGCTCTTGATTTAAGGCGATATCGACAGTGGTCATCTAGTACTTGGTGTATCGGTAGTACTCTTGCCTTATCTGCATGATTTATTTTTTGCCATTTCTGAATTGTTGCCTGCTGTCTACGGATTTTAGGCGGAGTGATGTTTGAGAGTACATGAAGCCATTCTAAAGGTGTTGACTTTAGTGTCCCTGTTGTCTGGGCAGTAGACTGGTGATTGTTGGGTCGTGGCTGCTTTAATTCCATAACGTCAAGTGCATGTCGCTCAGAATCGACCTACGGACGTTTACCAACGGACGGACAGATTGTTTCCGTGCTCGTGGAAGTAGTGCGCTATATCTGTGGTGCAAAATGGCACTTGCAAGTTGTCCCTAATAGCTCTGCTTATCTCGGACTTGTAAACAAACTCTGGGAGCAGGTAATGCTGCGGCGAACACACACGAGCGGTGCGGGGAGGTGCCACCGGCTGGTGCGGTGGTGGGTCTTAGGGAGAGGCGCGTGACAGGGGCGGCGCGCGCCGGATAATTTTATAGCTTCCTGCCCGGAATGAAATAATTAAGCCTTGTCGTCGCCGTGTCGGCGTCATTACGCGCCCGCCGCTGCCCAAATAACAGCAATGAGCGCTGGCCGTGAAAACAGTCGGCGCCTCGCGGCCCGTCGCTTCCCGCCGACTCGGATCGCACCTGTCCGGCCCGCCCTATCGCGGCCGCATCTCGAGCACGTAGGCGCCGAGCGCCGCGGCACGTCGCTCCGTGCGCACGTCCGGCAAACAGGCGGCGGCAGACGTGAGCCACGGGCGGCGGCCTGGCGGCGGATGTGCGGCCGTGTGCGGTGCCGACCACGCGTGGGCCATGTTTAACGTAACTATCAGAACAACACTGCTACTGAGGCGTACCTATTAAGCAGAAAATATACGTATCGCCCGCTTGACGGTGAGATTGCTGCTGTTGTATCACCAAAGGGGGGGGGGGGGGGGGGGGGGATATATGCAGTCAAATTCTCGGGATAAGGAAATTCTGGTCGTATGTAAATTACACAAGCGGCAAGACGCAGTCAATACCTTTGCTGCGCAGTGCCGATGGTACGGTTACCGACGACTGTGCCGCTAAAGCGGAGCTATTGAACACAGTTTTACGAAATTCCTTCATCAGGGAAGACGAATGGAATATTCCAGAATTTGAAACACGAACAGCTGCTGGCATGAGTTTCTTAGAAGTAGATACCTCAGGGGTTGCGAAGCAACTCAAATCGCTTGATACGGGCAAGTCTTCAGGTCCGATTAGGTTCCTTTCAGATTATGCTTCATACAATAGCTCCCTACTTAGCAATCATATACAACCGCTCGCTCTCCGATAGATCTGTACCTACAGATTGAAAAATTGCGCAGGTCGCACCAGTGTTTCAGAAGGGTAGTAGGAGTAATCCATCGAACTACAGACCTATATCATTGACGCCGGTTTGCAGTAGGGTTTTGGAGCATATACTGTATTCAGACATTATGAATTACCTCGAAGGGAACGATCTGTTGATACGTAATCAGCATGGTTTCAGAAAACATCGTTCTTGTGCAACGCAGCTGGCTCTTTATTCGCACGAAGTAATGGTCGCTATCGACAGAGGATCTCAAGTTGATTCCGTATTTCTAGATTTCCGGAAAGCTTTTGGCACGTTCCTCACAAGTGACTTCTAATAAAGCTGCGGGCCTGTGGGGTATCGTCTCAGTTGTGCGACTGGATTCGTGATTTCATGTCATGAAGGTCGCAGTTCGTAGTAATAGACGGCAAATCATCGAGTAAAACCGAAGTGATATCAGGTGTTCCCCAGGGAAGCGTCCTGGGACCTCTGCTGTTCCTGATCTATATAAATGACCTGGGTGACAATCTGAGCAGTTCTCTTAGGTTGTTCGAAGATGATGCTGCAATTCACCGTCTAGTAAGGTCATCCGAAGACCAGTATTAGTTGCAAAGCGATTTAGAAATGATTGCTGTATGGTGTGGCAGGTGGCAGTTGACGCCAAATAACGAAAAGTGTGAGGTGATCCACATGAGTTCCAAAAGAAATCCGTTGGAATTCGATTACTCGATAAATAGTACAATTCTCAAGGCTGTCAATTCAACTAAGTACCTAGGTGTTAAAATTACGAACAACTTCAGTTGGAAAGACCACATAGATAATATTGTGGGGAAGGCGAGCCAAAGGTTGCGTTTTATTGGCAGGACACTTAGAAGATGCAACAAGTCCACTAAAGAGACAGCTTACACTACACTCGTTCGTCCTCTGTTAGACTATTGCTGCGCGGTGTGGGATCCTTACCAGGTGAGATTGACGGAGGACATCGAAAGGGTGCAAAAAAGGGCGGCTCGTTTTGTATTATCACGTAATAGGGGAGAGAGTGTGGCAGATATGATACGCGAGTTGAGATGGAAGTCATTAAAGCAAAGAGGGTTTTCGTCGCGGCGAGATCTATTTACGAAATTTCAGTCACCAACTTTGTCTTCCGAATGCGAAAATATTTTGTTGAGCCCAACCTACATAGGTAGGAATGATCATCAAAATAAAATAAGAGAAATCAGAGCTCGAACATAAAGGTTTAGGTGTTTTTCCGCGCGCTGTTCGGGAGTGGAATGGTAGAGAGATAGTATGATTGTGGTTCGATCAGAGGAGAGACGCTGCAGGCGATGCTGTGGTGTTAGCAAAGGCACTCGCGTTGTTCTTCTGCTGCCATATCCCATTAACGCCAAATTTCGCCACACTGTCCTACCTGATACGTCCGTCGTACGTCCCACACTGATTTCTGGGCTTATTTCTCGCAGTGTTGCTACTCTGTTATCGCTGACAATTCTACGTCGCTGTGGAGGCCGTCGACCACTACACTGTCTGTAGTGACAGGCAATGCGCGAAATTTGGTATTCTCGGCATACTGTTGACACTGTGGATCTCGGAATATTGGATTTCCTAACGATTTTTGAAATGGAATCTCCCATTAGACTAGCTCCATCTATCATTCCACGTTCAAAGTTTGTTAATTTCCGCCGTGCGGCCATAATGAGTCGAAAATCTTTTAACGTGAATCAACTGAGTACAAATGACACGTCTGCCAAACCACCACCCTTTTATACCTTGTGTATGCGATACTATGACCATATGTATGTTTGAATATCGTTATCCTATGACTTTTTTGCCGCCTTAGTATAATAGGTTTCCAAACGCCCTCGCATAAAAAGGGGATTTTTGCTGCGCGAATAACTCAGTTCCTATTGGTGAGGGAAAGGTAGGGTCAGGTATTTTGGATATCCCTTGGGCTAGGGACTATCTGTATCCTCAACAGAAGGAGCTTGTTACTGTAACTAGCCTGCAGTACAGGGTGAAACTTCGCATGTTTCACACTTCCTCTAACTTAGACAGATGGGGTAAATCAGTTTCTTCTTGTGGCATTAGAAGTCGTCTAAGGTGCTCCTTAAGGGGCATATGTAGCCACTGTTTAGTTTGTGGACGGTTCCTGAGAGAACCCGAAAATCATGGTATCTGGGTTCCAAAGCTGAGCCGCAGATACCAAAACAACCGTGCACAGCAAGTAACTGAAATTTTTACCGCAGCTTTCTAAGATCCCTATCTCGAATAATCACGAGAATTTGCTTGGTCTCTTTAACAATTTCTGAGATACAGAGGTTCAAAGTTGCCCTACTTCTACACGTGCGATACGCACGTAAAACGTAAATAATAGTAAGAAGTTGCTCAAATTTTGCATATTGCCTCGAAATTTATGTAAATGTGACATCTTCCCGCTCCCAAAATTTTTTATCCGTTGTCGAGAAACACACAGAAAACAGTGTTTTTTGGGTACCAAAATCAAGCCGTGGGCTACAAGACGGCAATGGACAGCAAATGGCTGTAGTTTTTACGATGTATTCCTCAGGTCCCGTGCTCGAACGAACTTCAAAATTTTTTTGACATACAGACGTAGAGTGGTTCAAAATTACCCTACTTGCAACTAAAACACCCTCGTAAAATCCTGTGTGAGGCGAAAAAGCATTTTTTAAAGTGACGTAGCATGGAGAAGGATTCTTTAACGTGTCTCCTTTACCATCTGAACGGTTGTGGGAACCCAGTGTTGTTGTACTGAAGCACATGGAAATTTTTGTTTGCGTGAGATACGGTCTGAGGTGTAAAATTATTTCTGTACTATTTCTATTTCACATAAGTAAGTTATCAAAATTTAGTCCCCCCATGAAGATCTTTTCACATGAGTGACATACCATACTGTAGCAGTGGCAACAATGTAACCAGAGCAAAAATGCTGCAATCCGAGCATGAAAGGGAGAATATGCTCCTGCCTCCTGTTTAAGAGACTCTGATTGAAAAGCGGGGTACGAGATACCTAATTCTAGCTTCCTCGGCACCTTCACAATTTTTTCAAGTAAATTTTGGAAAGCGAACATATTTGCTTTTTTTTTTTGTGCGGAGAGACGAGGAGTCAGTGGCAACGGGAAAGAAACGGAAGAGTAGTAAATACTGTGGTACTGAAAGAGGGAAGGAGGCAATGGGAATGAGATAGAAAGAGAAGGGACAGAGTGGCAGTTGAACATAATTGATAGTGAAAAAACAGTGCTAGGAAAGGAGTGAAGGACACAGTGCCAGTTATACATGAATAAAGAGAAGGAGAAAGTGGAAGTGGGTAGGAGCCAGTGATAATGAGAGACAGTCGATGACAGTGCCAACGAGAGAGAGAGAGAGAGAGAGAGAGAGAGAGAGAGAGAGAGAGAGAGAGAGAGAGAGAGAGAGAGACAGAGACAGAGAGAGAGAGAGAGCGCGCATCAGTGGGAAGGAATGAATAAGATAGTAACAGTAAGAGAGAGACAGTGACAATGAGAGGAGTCAGTAGTAGTAGTAGTACAGAAAGGAGGAGTCAGTGGTTGTCCGACAGGAGACAGTTACAGAGGTACACAAAGAGATAATGACAATGAGTTGTGCTGAATGAGTGAATGAGAATGGGAAAATGGGAGAGGATAGGTATGAGCGACTTACAGCGACGCACTAGTCAGTGAGAGATAGTTAGCGGAGCTTGTGGAAGTGAGATGTGAGTTGCAGGTTAAAAAGAGTGAGACTATGTTCGTACGCCAAAACTTTTGGGAAAATTTTTAAAGGTGCTGAGGAAGGTAGGATGGAGACAGCTGGTACCCCACTTTTCAGTCACAGTCTTTTGATAAACTGAAACATACCATTCTTTTTTGTCCTCCGATAGAAGCTTTTTTCCACTGGTATCAACTGAAGTGTATTAATCTGATTAGGACCTTGGAGTTCCATGTGGAGAAATTATTAGTGATAATATGGCTGCAGTTAGGTTGGACAGTTGCCATAATAAATTAGCCTAACAGGCGTGTACATACTGGAAAATGGAGGCGGGTCACCGCTGCCGTCGGTGCATACACTGTCCCATAAAAAGTATCTGAACACCAAGTAGTGCACATTAATATTAGTTGTGTTTACACTTCGGTTTTTCGATTGCTTGATCTCGGCTGGGGGACTTCCAGTGAGAGGTCTACATTTGTCATGTTGGACGCTAGCGTGCGGAGCGAAGTTAGGGTTGTAACTCAATCCGAAGGTTTTCCAATTGATTAAGTCTGGAATCTGGGCGGACCAGCCCATTTGAGAAATGTTACTGTCCACTAACGATTGCCTTATAGATTCTGCTATATGACGAAATGCATTGTCATGCTGATACAATCACTGCGTCCGAAATGTTCCTCTCCTGTACGTAGTACAAGATGCTGTTAAAAAAAATGTTCATATGTTTCCACACTGAGCGTTCTCTTAATCTCAATAAGGGGACAACACCCTAAATACGAAAAACAATCCCACTCCGTAACACCACCTTTTGTGTACGTCACTGTTGGCATTAAAAAATATAGCAAGTAACTTGCTCCAGTCATTCGCCAAACCCGATCAATTCCGCCGGATTGCCACAGGGTACAGAGTCACTCATCACTCCATATCAGTTGTTCCCAGTCACCCACAGTCCGGTGGCTTCGCTCTTCACTTAGCACTGACTAAAGAAATTTGCAGTTTACGAGGAGCTGCTCGACCACTGTACTCCACTATTTTTTTAACTCCCTACGCGCACTCTTCGCGCTAACTGGACATTGGAACTCACGAGTGATTGGTTCCGCTGATTCCATGCGATGTTTTACAACCACCCTCCCCAATGTTTGGCGGTCCCTATCCGTCAGCACGTGAGGCCTGCCTGGTTCTGGTTTAGCTGTGATTGTTCTTACGCGTTTCCACTTCACGATGAGACTACCAACAGGGAAAATTCAGCAGTACTGAAACGTCTCTGCTACTCAGGTGACTTCCAGTGAGTACTCTACGCCGGATGTGGTCGAGTTTTTCTCGCCAATCCATTCTGCTTTTACTGCATCTATACTGAGAGCAGAATCCCTCCCGTCTCCTTTTATACTGCCGCGTCCGCCTCTTGTGATGCAGTTCTCAATTCCGCATTACATAGGTGTGTTCATATACTTTTGATGAGGTAGAATAGTTCCCAAAAGCTGGAAGACGTCCGAATCAGAGACGTTTACTTGCTAGGGAGCAGCCGTAACTTCAGCAGACCAGTCGTTATACACTCGCCAAGGTACCAGCAGATATGCCACTCACAGACCTTTACATCAGGAGAAAGGTCATTTCAGCAACACAGACGTCACTGTGCAAAAGGAAAAGAACCTGAAGATCAACTGATCGGTCGTGTTAACAGCTCAAGCGGCTTGTGAGATAACGGTTGTATCAACGCTGTAGCGTAATGCTGTGAAGTATTATCGAGAGAGAACTCCGTAGCCAGAAGCGTATTGCACAGAATAGAATTTGGGAGCTGCTCGTGGATATATACTAGTGAGAATATGGGAGCATAGAGGACTGACCAATTGCCGTCATACTTTCCAAAGGCAAGTGTGCATATCCGCGCACTACCCAAAGAATCAGTGCATATTCTGATCAGAGATCTGTATGTACTGGAGAGCAGCTATAACGACACCATAAGCCATTAGTTACACGTTTTCTAGTTTATTTGAAAGAATATTTTACCTAAATTATGTGAAACGAGTCAGGTTACAGCATATGTTTTTACTGTTCTCAAATTCTGATGAATTATTTACGACGAATTTCGTTGGCGAATATCGGTATTGTGACTGAGAACTTAAAATGGCAAGCTCCTTGAAGAGGTAGCATGTCGTCCATGGGTGAACATCGCGTATTCTCACTGTCCTCTTTTGTCCAATAAATACTTTCTTTCTAATTGATGAATTAGATGTTACTGACGGGAAACACGCAAAATATGTAAGGAGGTTAATTCGTTTGTTCCCATGATAAGCAATTATACGAAGATCAAAAGTAGATGAATTTTTTTTTGAGAAACTCTGTAGTATGCTTCTTTCAGTTCAAGTTTTCGTCAGTAAGTATATAAAAAGAATCGGAGCATTCTACCCTACTTACTAACTCCTGCTGATGTGCTACGTCAGTTATCAGTAAGACTATAATTTTTGTACAGAATTGAACACCGTCTGCTTCTTTTCCCCTACAAAATCAAGGTAGAGTTCCTTTCTGAGAACCACATAACTGTGGAAAACATCATTTACAAACTCTTCTGTTGCTTTCTGTCTTATGGTTTTGTTATAACACAAGTATCGTGTGCAACAGGTACCAATTTTCTTTGTTGAATGCTGTATGGGAGGTCATTCACGTACGTCGGGAATAGGAGTGGACCCAAAATTGAACCCTGTGGGACCTATACCCGGCCGCTAAAATTTTCTACTGTTAAAAGTTTGTTTGAATTACTTAGCACAACTTTATCCAATCTTTACGTTAGGTGATATTCGATTCAGCTTTGTGTGAAGCTATCGATTGCATAAAACTTCATCCTTATACACTCGCCGAAGCACAGATGATGTGCCAATCAGAGACGTTTACATAGTGGAGAAACGCCAGGCGTCATTATACACTCATAAAATGAGCCGGAGATGAGCCGATCACAGGCGAGTACATACGGGAGAGCGGCGCTGCCACCAGCACAAGCCCCTTGCGAGACGGCGGCTGTATTGCCGCTGGGGGTGAATGCAAATTGCGGTAGGCGCACCGGAGCCGGCGGATGTGTTTGGACGTCTGGGCGCCTTCCTACCTGGCCGCCTTCCTCCCGCCGTATTTGCTCGATTTGGCACAACTCCTGCTGTGTGCGCTGCCGGCCGGCCCTGCGGTCAAGCCGCGGACGCCGCGGCCGCCGCCGCTACCTGGCGAGGTATTTGAAGACTCGGCGGCGGCAGCAAACCCGAGTCAATATTTACCTTGGCCCGCGCTGGCTCCCCTGCGGGCTGGGCCGGGCCGCTCCACGCGTGTGCAGGCAGCCTCCGGTGGCGGCTCCGGCTCGGATAATGAACCGTGAAATACGCCCGCCTCGCGTAATTGTAAAGCTACGCTCGCGCCCGGCCGCCGTCCGCCGTGCCGGCCAGAAAATTCTGCTTAATTGCTGCGCTCAGTTTCATCTTGAGTTACTTAAATACACATAATTTGGAGCCGGAAATCTGTTTATAACTACAAATACGAGGCAGGCCCGGCGTGTCCCGCCTCGGCGTCGCTCTCTTCGGTTCCCGCTGCCCCCTCACCCCAGGGGCTGCTCGAGTTTCATCCAGAATTTGACTCCACAGCGGACGGGGACACAAGTGTGGCTTCCTCCCTGCTCTTTCCTCAACTCCTACTGGGAAGGCGTCTTCTTTGGTCTCATTCCTTGTGGAATCCTTTCCCCACTCCGAAGGCGTGAAGGCGTTTACCACAAATCGACGATTCAACGCAATGACAAATACACTAAAGGAAAAAAAAACCGCAACAGGAAGAAGAAGTTGTGCTTCATAGAAGAAAGTTGCTAAGCTTGTTTCTACAGCTGAAAGATGAGGCCTATTCCAATTTTGCGCCAGGTGGATAAGAGTGGAGTTTGTAGCGCCACTATGAGAATGTTAATCAGGCTTGCTTTAAATGCACACTGTAACGGTCATGAGACTTACTTAATTTTGAGACTGAACGTGGTGAGTTCATGTTAGTGAAAAACGCCTCTAAGGCGACAAAATGTGCAGATGTGTGTGAAATATTATGGGACTTAACTGCTAAGGTCGTCAGTCAAAAAATGGTTCAAATGGCTCTGAGCACTATGGGACTCAACATCTGAGGTCGCCAGTCCCCTAGAACTTAGAACTACTTAAACCTAACTAACCTAAGGACATCAGACACATCCATGCCTGAGGCAGGATTCGAACCTGCGACCGTAGCAGTCACGCGGTTCCGGACTGAAGTGCCTAGAACCGCACGGCCACCGCAGCCGGCGTCGTCAGCCCCTAAGCTTACACACTACTTAACCTAAATTATCCTAAGGACAAACACACACACCCATGCCCGAGGGGGGACTCGAACCTCCGCCGGGACCAGCCGCACAGTCCATGACTGCAGCGCTCGGCTAATTCCACGCGGCTAGGGCGACAAAGACGCCAATATCAACACCTCACTGACTCTGAACTAGATGGTATACTAGGGCACGAGAAGCTGGTTGTGCCTTCTGCAATACTGCAGAAACACTTGGGAGAAATGTAAGCCACTGAACGTAATTGCTAGTAGTGGTAGTGACGGAGATGTACGGTGCAAGGAGACCGAGCTTCGAGCAGTCGTGTGGCACTTCCGAGAGGGCAGACCATCGTGTTCGGCGTACGGCGGTAGCCCATCGTACTGCATCTGCAGCAGCAATTCGAGGAGCAGTTGGCACCACAGTGACACAACGATCTGTTACAACTCAGTTACTTGAAGGACAGCTTCGAGCGAGACGCGCTGTAGCTTCTATTCCTCCGACGCCAAACCACCATCATTTGCCAATTCAGTAGCATGAAGCTAGGTGTCATTGGGGGGGGAAGGATTGTCGTGTTCTCTGATTAAAGCTGGTTTGCCTCAGTGTCAGTGTTGGTTAGGAAGAGGACAGTTGAGGACCTGCATCCAACCTGTCTGCGTGCTAGACACACTGCACCAAAACCTGAGACAGTAGTCCGAGGCGCGATTTCCCATGGCAGCAGGAGCACTATCGCCGTTATCCCACGCACCCTCACTGCAAAACATTCCAGGAGGTGTTTTCTAACAGGATAACTCTCGCCCACATAACACTGATGTAACGCAACGTGCTCTATGAGTGTTGACATGTTGCCTTGGCCTGCTCGATCAGTAAATATATCTCCATTCGAGCGCATGTAGGACATCATCGGAGGACAACTCCAGCGTCATCCGCAAAAAGCATTAACTGTCCCTGTATTGACCGATCAAGTGCAACAGGCATGGAACTCAATCTCACAAACTGGCATCCGGAAGAATCCAATGAAGAATCTGCACGGGACGACATTCACTAGTGCTGCACCGCGCACAGGTAGGAAGAAATCCGACGACACGACCCACCATGGCGGATCAAGGAAGGTCCGGCTTACACTCGCAAATTCCGGGTGGAAATGCTGGCCAGTTATACTGTACGTCACATATACCACCCTCTACGGACTCGCGGCGAAGCTGAGTAGTAACAGTATCAGTTTAGAAGCGAGGGGATCTTGTAACATCTACATGTACGTACTCCACAAGCCAGTGTACAGAGCATGGTGGATTAGGGCGTATACGCCCCTGGGCAACTGAAAAGTCCGGGAAAAACCTGGTAATTTTTCATCCGGCAGATAATCCGGGGAAAACGCTGGAATTTTGTAGCATTCCGGGGATTGTTCATTGTTTTAGGTTTTGTAATTTTGACTGATAAGAACCGATACTCTAACAAAGAATTTTACTTTAGCCCGCTACTCAGAATAATACTGAAGCAATAAAATGTAGCCGGCCTGAGTGGCCGAGCGGTTCTAGGCACTTCAGTCCGGAACCGCGCGACCGCTACGGTCGCAGGTTCGAATCCTGAATGGGGCATGGGTGTGTGTGATGTCCTTAGGTTAGTTAGGTTTAAGTAGTTCTAAGTTCTAGGGGACTGATGACCTCAGCAGTAAAGTTCCACAATGCTCAGAGCCATTTGAACCATTTTTGAGTAAAACGTAAAAGAGAGAATAACACCGAAATAAACTTCAGTTGCCAAGAAAATGCGCCATTTACAACAACAAAACACAGTGCATACACAAGCGTCTGCAGACAGCAAAATGTGTCACAGACTATGCAATACTTCGATGCGCCTTTCTCGTTTCTCCTCGTTTCGATGAGGGTGACGTCACAACTGTTAACATCTCAAACAGGTGGTGGTCAAATATTGTGGATATTTTAAGCAAGATGAATTATGTTACGTGCGAGAATTTGCGATGAATTTCTTAAATTACGGAGCGTTAGAGTCTCATTCAAAATTTAACACTGAGTACCAGACACTTAGAAAAAATTCAGGCCCTGAAGACCAGCCATTTATGACATTACTTAAAATTTTATTGGCACCTTTGTGTTTCATATCTTAAACAGTAACACACGCTAAAAATGACCAAGTTTGAAGATTAGCTTGTCATATTTCTTTTAATTCTTTCATAGATTAAAAATTATGCAATAAGTTGACAAAAGTATAACCATCTTTCGAAAAAAAAAAGCAGCAAAGTGAGTTCTTGAGCAATTTCACACGTAACTCAACTTTTTACGTAAAAGTTGACGGAACATGTATTAATCCATGTAACCTAAGAAATGTTCGGTGCCCAGAAGTGAAATTTATAATCGTGCGTGTCAGAAATATTCCTCTGCTGCAATTTAAGCTGTGCTGTTAGGACTCTGCCTAAAAACACACTCGGAAAAACAGCAAAAACCTTTTGACGATAAGAGTTATATGTAAAAAATTAGCCTTTCTTGTCGCTATATGTATGCATGCTAATTTAAAACATTAACTTGCGTTATTTGTGGGTTCGCCCTACTTACCAATGATATTATTATTATCTGACTACATTACATGTCATATCGCTCTGAATATCTGCTGTCATTGGCTGGCGAGATCGTGTGACATGAACTGTAACTGGCTGACAAAAGGATATCGCAATCTAGATTTCATTGCTTCGAAAAGCTATTGTGCTGTATTTGGTGGAATTTGTGTTTATACTTTCGTAATACGAAAATATGCGCTGAAAACGTTGCTGCGCATAACGGATGTTTAAAAAACGTGTTGTTTCTAGCTGCGTTTTGTTTCCTAAAGTGCTGGGAACTTGTATGCCGGTTTGTAAAACCTTCACTATTCGAAAGACTGATAAATTTTACAGCGTCGAGGGAAAGTATATTGTCACTTAACGTGGAAAAACTGTATTTTCACCTTGGAAAAAGTGTATTTTTAACCGGGAAATCTGGCAAAAATCCGGCTTTATTTTTTCATGTCCGCGCATATACTCTTTAGATACTGCTTCTTATCAACATTATTAATTTTCTGCGAACGGTCTTACCGCAGTAGTGACACCGGTTCTTGTCAGATCGCCGACGTTAAACGTATTTGGGCTTGGCTAACTACTGGATGGGTGACCCGACCAGCCGTGTCTACCGAGCGCTGTTGGCAAGCGGGGTGCACTCAGCCCTTGTGAGGGCATTTGAGGAGCTTGTTTCGTTAAGAAGTAGCGGCTCAGGGCACGAAAGCTGACAACAGTCAGGACTGTGGTGTGCTGACAACATATCCCTCCATATCCACATACAGTGACGCCTATGGGCTGAGGATGACACGGCTGTAGATCCGTACCGTTGGGCCTTCCGAGCCCTGTTCGGACAGAGTTTAGTTAATTTTTTTTATCGATTTTCTGTCCTGTTGAATCCGCGCTCTGAGCAAGGGAAAAAGACTGTCTATGTCCCACTGCGTGCTACCTAACCTCTCTCATCTTACTCATGTCAATCGTAAGTGAGGTATGCGACTATGGCAGCGTTACGGTCGCAGAGTCTCCTCGGAGTGCAGCATCTCTAAATTTACTCAGCAGGGTTTCGTTAGAATTACGTCACCTTTATTCCAAGGATTTCCACTTCATATCCTTCAGCATTTCTGCCACACTCACGCATGAGCTATACGAACCTGCTGTGAACCCACCAGTGCGCCTCTCAATTCGTCCAGAGTTTATTGTCGTGTCTACTTGCTAGGGCTCCAAATTCTGGAGCGCACACAAGTATCTTGTACGCGATTTTCTTTGGAGATGCACTCGAGTTTCCCACAGCCTGTTAAGTTACCACCAGATGTAGATCCGACGGCGATAGAAGATGCCTGCCACCTGAGGGCTACGGCCGTTTTGTGCCTTAGGTGACGGGGGATGTCTGAAGCATGGAGCCAGAGGCCAAGAAAAACATCGCGGGACAATGTCCAAACAAGGAGCGACCACTTGGTGGAGCCAGCGCATGTTTCTGACAAAAGTATCTCTCTGTCAAAAAATAGGATAGGGGTGGTGCCTGCCATGACAGTGAGAAAAGTGCAAAGGAACATGCTGTTAAGATCTGTGTGGGGGGCTTATAGAACATCTCCAGGTGGTGCCCTGTTAGTGATAATGGGGCTCTTTCTGGATATTAAAATTCGAGAGCAAGCAGCATGGTACTGGGCTAAGAAAGGGAACGACATGAAAATAGAAAATATTCTGGGAGTTCAGGCTAGGGACTAGGGAGACATAACGAGGAGGGGTGAGGACTTACGGCAGGAATCACGGGAAATGGAAGATTCTGACAGAAGAACCTTCAGACTCTTGCCAAGTGTTAAAGAAAGGTTAGGCGTGAGGTACTTCGAACCAACTCGGGGTCTAATTCATTTTCTCACCGGTCATGGGCCCTACCCGACATATCTATGCCGGTTTGGGAAAAGGGCTACACCTGAGTGTGACTGTGGCGCATAGGAGGGTACTCCCGACCATGTGGTTTACGAGTTCCCCCCTTTCGATGATGTAGCAGTTACATTAAGACAACAACTACGAAACAATAACACATTCGACATACTAAGAGACGAAGAGACTTTTGAAACTTTGAATAACCTGGCAAATGAGGTATCACGTAAAGTTCTGACTGCATACCTGAGAGACTTCCGCGATTAGAACCAAATACTGAACGTGTCCTAGTACCCTAATCCTGTACCGCCTGTGCGTGGACAGGTCGATTCGTTAGTTGGAATCCGCCACGTGCAGGGCTAGGGGGACTGGGGTACACCTACTCACGATTATGACAGCACCGGATTTGACGTAGGTTACTTCGTAGTTAGTAGGATTAGTAGTAGATACTAAAATAGGAACCTGCAGCGACTGGTAGTTTTGACCTGCCCCGTGTCAGGGGCACGCTCATCGGGATTAGCTCTATGATCAAGGCCTTGTAGTAGGTTCATATCTGTACTGACACATCTGTAACGCTGCAGGCAGTTAGGATTACTAACAAGTAGATAGTAGTGTATAGTTTAACAAAATCGTAATTTTCCCCATTAACCTGCACTTTCACACTGTCTGTAGTTTACAAATTAACTGCAATAGCTGCAAATAACATACAACACTGCATTAACATTAGGACGCACTAATCATTAAGGTGGTAGGTTATTTTGTATAATTATTATGTATTGCAATAAGGATTTCTTTTTTAAAAAAGGGGTAGTCAGTGAAGAAGTTAAAAACTTGAAAGCTGCCCCTCCCCTCCTAAATAAATAAACAGTCTTCGTAAATACACAGCCATGTCTAGATGCGCGAGGCGAACTGCTCACTTCCCCGTGCTATTGATGGGTACACGTCATCTGGCGTTCTCGCAATTTAGCGTGCGGAATAAAAAGTTAAGAAATGTAACACACAACATTGTAATAAAGTAACACAAAAAACCACGAAATAAAAGCAAATGTAAAAGTACCTATTGTTTCTCAGTCATCACGTCCCCTCACCGTCATCCCAAAATCAGGGGAGGGTACCGATCCTAAGAAGTTTTTATTTATAATGAGCATATTTTAATTTTATTATTTCATTGTTAACAATGGAAGAATTTTAATTATTTCTTAACAGTGGCTTGAAAATGGTAATCGAAGTTAATAGCTGTGGTCCCAGACCCTACTTCTGGGAGAATAAATATTTGTAACAAATTTTACTTGCAGTGACACAATGCTACGATTTAGAATACTGTGAATTGCATGTGTGGCCGAGTGAGGGCAGATCTTCAGCTTCGAGAAACTCCCAGATTTCTTTGTAAATAATGTCAAAATCCTACGATCTCTTGAGAAAATTTATATCTTTGATAGCATTTGCACACTATAGAGGGTCAGTATGGAAATTTTAATGCTGATCACAAAAGTCTGTTTCCTTCTTGTGGTCTTGCAATCACAATTAGATGCAGAAAAGACGACGATTAATATAAAAGAATCCCATGGCCCCGTCATAACATGCTAACGGTAATAAGAGGTACTGCGTGATTTTTCTAACCCAAGTGGGAAGCAATGATAGGGGGCAGTCAGTCCCCCTTTCATATAAATATTATGGTCTTATAGTTTAGTGGTTTCATCAATCTCTGGAGAGTGTCGTCTCTTTGCCTATGCCTCTTCCTTTCACCACACTAGGAAGGGAAATCGCACTGGGAACCGAAATTGAATGTGGTTTTTAATTACATCTGCATTACGTTTGTCATTCCGTTCGGCCAGGGATATTCTCTGCCTCGTGATGACTGGGTGTTGTGTGTCTTTCAGCATCATTTCATCCCCATCGACACGCAAGTCGCCGAAGTGGCGTCAACTCGAAAGACTTGCACCAGGCGAACGGTCTACCCAACGGGAGGCGCTAACTACACGGCATTTCCATTTCCATTACCACGTACCGGTGACTATTTGTTGTAAACAAGGATGATCACTGGACTGAATGGCTGTAGGTGTTATTACAGACGCGTGCAGCTGAAAAAATTCAGGTGGACTTTCATGATTTAGCTTTGCAGCAGAGACCTGGAAACAGCACTCGAAATTTCAAAGCTGGCTTTAGGTGCCACTAAGGAGGGACATAGGAGCAATATCTGTGCAAGTTTTCGTAATGGACTCTCTTGCGATTGGCTTTCTCAGATACACGTGCCAAGGACACGTTCGCTCAAAGTTTAGAACTAGAACCGATGGAAATCTTTCAGAACGGCTAAACAGGCATCATCTCCGCTGTCCTCTGACTGGAGGAGATTCCTTGCACCAGTAAGAATTTAGGTTGTTCGCCTCCTCCATGTTTTACGACCTCTACTCAGAGACAAAGCAGGTTGGTTTCAGGACGGAAATTAACAGATCGCTGAGGAGTCGAGTCACAACAAAGTCTCTGTGGACGTGGTATGTTGAGCTCCTTTTGTGTGCACTTAGAGGATGATTTTGGACGAGAGATGGCTTTGGTTTTTCGTGTTAGGAACACTCCGTTAAGTGTAAAGTTATTCGTTGCACGCAGTGTGGCTTTCTCGCGAGCTTTAATTTTGTTATCATTTCTGTTCCGACGTAAAGTCAAGCGCCGGCCCGACGGTCAAAAACGTTAGAGCAGAGGGGTCTGTGAGGCGACGTCAGGCAATAGCACGCTGACCGGCCCCTCTCTAGGACGACACCTAGAGAGCCTGTATATGGAGAGCGGCCAACCGGACGATACGGCGGCCATTTTTCTGCTAAACTGCGGGCGGGACTTTTGTATGGCCAGTAGTGGAGTAGTGGAGTACACACTCACCGAATCAAAAGCACAAAGCAATATGGCGAAATCATTCGTTAAATACCTTTCTTTACAGCTATAATGTACTCATAGTAGCCTACTATGTACAGCACAGGAAAATTTGATACAGTGGCTGTAAAAATTATTCGTTACTTGCATTTATCTCCTTTAAAGTTAGTTTAGTAGACATATTGCAATGAAAGTAACGTAAATAAAAAATACAGTGTATAGCATTTGTTTTGTATCGGAAGCGCATGAGATTTAACGTACCTGTATTACGTCAGATGAATGAAAGTCGTAAGCAGTTGTTTACTTGGGACATGCAAAAAGTGTGAGACGTATTAGTACTTCTTGTCATGTCTTCAAACTTTTTGCATGTCACAAGTAATTACGACTTTCTTAGAGCCATTTTTTGAATCTCTCGTATATACCGAACGAAAAAGGTTACAAAAATCAGGTAATGTTAAATGTAGGCACTGTAATAACCACCAAATATAACAAGAAAACTACCGTATCCCTTCTACCCCCACAGTAAGTAGGCCTATTAAAAACTGTCTTTAAGAGTGCCTACAATTATTTACTACGAATAATGCTTCAGCAACCACGACAACTGCGGAAAACGCGCTTACAACTTGCCTGCGTCAACAGTCAGGCAATAATAATGAAACCAAAATAATGTCTAACATGCGAAATCCACCTTCGCCTCTATTGGAACAACCAAATGCAGCACAACCTGGCATCGTTTAAGAACGTCTGCACAACGAATTACAGATGTCAAAAACAATATTGTACAATTACTAACGTGTTTATTTCAAGTATGTAGGCCTACCGACTTCATCACAAAACGCTTCATTATTTAACTCGTATTTAAGATCGCATACGCTAATTACGTACTAAAAACGATATACAACTAAATCGAACATGCATGCACAGCGCATAACAAGTCTCTCAATAATTCAAATACCTTTTAATCGTTTCCATAAGTCCTCTGAACTGCAGTTCAACTCAAAATCACGTCGAACATAGGAAGCGCGAGGGACGTTAGCCAGAAAAATGGCGCCAAAGCTAATCAACCAATCACGGGCAACTTCACCTATGGCCACTCTCTCTGTATACAGGCTCTCTTACGACACCGAACCAGCAGCGGCCTCTAGGCGAAGAGAACATAAACGCGTCGCTCCGCCTGACCGCACCGAGAGTTGAAGATGAGGCGTTCTACGAACGCTACAGCAGCGACTTAGAACTTCTACTGTTTCACTTGTATTAGGAGTGGTATACTCTGAAGAGACTTCCTATCTGTCTGTCGCCTATTGCCTGCGATACCTCTGTATTTCACAAAGTTAAGTATTGAAATCGTTTCCTTTTGTAATAAACTTTATTAATACAATTCGCTTGAGTTGTTGACTAGCGATCCGAGAAAGCATGGTTCCTAGGCACCATATATTAGACGAGTGGGCAGGACACAACAATTTCACTAAATTTAGATGAGGCAGGACTTGCTCCTTAGCCGATCGCCATTCACCTCATGCACCGTGTTCCAGATTATGTTTGAGTTTCCTTTCCGTTGCGAGGCACATGCCTGTTTTGACGACTCAACTTTGTCTAGAAATTGGTGAATATTGTCTTCGGTAATTCTTTGATTGTCTGACACTTTGCGTGTGAACGCATATAAACCCATTTGCACTCCTGTCCGAGCCTAATCCCTGACGAATAATTATGATTAATACAGTACCAATATTTAGATGTTTAATAATGTCAATTAGCAAATGACGACACAGTTCCTGTCCAGTGAGTGTGCAGTCTGTAGTATTCTAAGGCTTTTACATATCGATTGTCGGCACAGTCAGCGCTGACCCACAGTCATCATAACTGGCGGCTGTTTTACATTCTCGCGTGTGAAGCGCACCAACAAGTAGTAATACATTTTGACCAGAAAGCCGCTCGTGTAGGACTTCGCACGACACTACGGAAGCTTAGAGCAGAGCAGGCTTTCCAGACAGCGGCAGCGGCACCCTAGACCAGAGACTTTCCCGCATCACCTTCCCCATCTCCCCTGTCCCACCGTCCCTCCTTCCCCCCACCACACCATCACTCACTTGTTTTAGACTTCCGTAACACTCTTCATAACTTGCCTTGACAGTGACTCTACCTTCGTTGGGCGTTCCCTATTACCACTACAGGCCCGGACTTTAAAGCCACTTCAGCACCAGCACGAACAACGAGTCACTTGCACTCCTGACACTGCCACCAGTGACGATACAAACATTTCACCGTCGTTAACGATATCATAAAATGTTGTTAAAA
Source organism: Schistocerca serialis cubense (assembly GCF_023864345.2). Classification (NCBI taxonomy): domain Eukaryota; kingdom Metazoa; phylum Arthropoda; class Insecta; order Orthoptera; family Acrididae; genus Schistocerca; species Schistocerca serialis. The sequence goes on from NC_064644.1 coordinate 72,681,561, forward strand.
TTTCAACTTGAATGTTGATTTCACTACTACCTGGGTAGGCGTTTCAGATCTGCATTTTCACACTTAGAAAAATATTCACCAAATATTTTGGCTTACACGGTATCTGCCATTCTTTAGTTCAGTAGTTTGTTTCCTGTTTTGTGCACCACTTGGTTCCTTACCGCAGCTCATCGTAATGCATAGACTACTTTTTAATAAAGAGTAGTCGGTAAGATGCGCAGTGAAGGCAACTAACAACCGAACCAGTGTCAACATATACACTAAGCGATGCTAAACACAACTACACAGCTGTCAGGGCGTAGATTTCTAAAGTATTGTCCTAGTAACGACTGGCTGTAATTAAATTTCAGCTATTCACAGAGGTCCAATGTGGGTTATAATTGTTGTATGGCAACAAAACTTGCTACATATTGGAATGCGTTAGTACGGAACCTATTTACGCTGGAAAAAAGTAGTTCCAAATGTGGCCACCAGGTGTAAATCTGGCGCTGTGAGTGGAAGAAAGACGTATGGAAATGTTTCCATATCTAATGGACCAGGAACGAGACGTGGGCAGAAAAGTTCAAACAGTAGAATAACGTATAATGCTGATGTTATTATTAACCACCGCCTACACAGTTCTTTCGATCAGAGCACCGGAGACGTCAAAGATATGCTGCATCCTTAAAACGACGTGCTCAACAGTTTTTCGCAGCAGTTCCGCTTGAATCTGAGCCTTCAGATCACATAGAGACTGCACGTGTCCCAGGTAAACGGACTCTTTTAAAGATAGTTACATGGATTAAGATCAGATGATCTTGCAGATTATGCTTCCGGAAAACTTACTGAGATAACACGTTCGTGGTAGGTTCCATTAAGCAGATCTTTCAGGGGGCGAGCGGTATGAGGTGTTGTATGAAATCAGTGGTTTCCACAGAGTTATTCTGTTCCAAAGCGCGAATTACATGCTGTACACGGACCTCTCCATAACGTGCAGACGTCACGGTACTGCTAACAGTCCCTCTGGGTGTATTCTCTTCAGATAAGAACGGACCGAGAATAAAGATGCTTGTGAATCCACACCACACAGTCACGTATGGCGAGTGCAGTGGCTCTTCGTGCGCAATATGTGGTTTAACAATATCCCTAATTCGGCAATTTATGTATTCATTGCACCCTGTAGAGTAAAACCTATCTCATCACTTCACAGAATACTGGCCGGACACATGTCCTCAACTTCGATCCGTGCCAGAATTTATAACGTTGCTGCCAATCATGTGTTTTCAGTTGCTGCACCGTCTGAATCTTGCACGGATACTGTAAGTAGGCTGTTTAGGTTTTTATATTGGTAACGCCACGTAGCGCTCTGTATGAAAATCACTGGCTGTGCTGTGTGCAGTCTGTGGCTAGTTTGCATTGTTGTCTGCCCTTGTAGTGTTGGGCAGCGGCAGCTGGATGTGAACAGCGCGTAGCGTTGCGCAGTTGGAGGTGAGCCGCCAGCAGTGGTGGATGTGGGGAGAGAGATGGCGGAGTTTTGAAATTTGTAAGACTGGATGTCATGAACTGCTATATATATTATGACTATTAAGGTAAATACATTGTTTGTTCTCTATTAAAATCTTTCATTTGCTAACTATGCCTATCAGTAGTTAGAGCCTTCCGTAGTTTGAATCTTTTATTTAGCTGGCAGTAGTGGCGCTCGCTGTATTGCAGTAGTTCGAGTAACGAAGATTTTTGTGAGGTAAGTGATTTGTGAAAGGTATAGCTTAATGTTAGTCGAGGCCATTCTTTTGTAGGGATTTTTAAAAGTCAGATCGCGTTGCGCTAAAAAATTGTGTCAGTTTAAGCGCAGTCATGTATAATTGTTCTAAGGGGACGTTTCATATGTCGACCCTTAGCCGAGGATACCCCACTGGAATCTTCTGATTTGTTTCTTGTAGTTTGTGTAATTAGTGTAGCTTTTGTTTATTGCTAGCGCATAATTATAGAGAGAATTTCCTTTGTAGTTGTAGTTTTTCATTGTTGTAAACAGTTGTGGCATGCATGTAGATTTGCAACAAGTATTTCGCAGCTGCGCTTGCAATTAACTAGATATTATTTTCAATGCTATGTTAATGTGTTTTGTTATTTTGCTCTTCAAATTGTGCTTTTCTGTGTTGTCGTGTGAAATATTGTGACAATAATGGCGTGTGAAAAACGTAATATTAGGCTTAAAAGTAAACTGAGAAATGACAGTGAAGACGGAAGCAGTGTGTTAGCGCCGCAGAATAATGAATTAACTAATGTTCAAAGTAGTGACTTGGTAATTGTGCATAGGGAAATGGAGCGGGCTGCAAATAATGGTGTAGGCAGTGAAACAATTAGTGAACAGGGAAGCATTATCGATCGATCGGTCGGCAACAGCTCACCTCAGGAATCCGAAATGACAGAACACAATATTGCAAATACTGTAGACTCAAGTTTTGGGTCCTCACCATTTTCTCAAATGAGTCAAGACACATTTTCTGCTTGTCAAAACGTGAATGTTGCCGGTGAAAATGCACTGCCAAAAAGCATAGAGAAACACACTCCAGACACTAATGCATTATTATTGCAATTAATGCAACAAATGGAACAAAATCAGAGACAAACACAGCAGAAGCTTCAAAAGTTAGACACAATGGAACAACACCAGAGACAAACACAGCAACAGTTAGACACAATGGAACAAAATCTTCGGAAGTTAGACACCACACTTGAACAAACACGTGAAGATTTAACTACTGAGTTACATAACATTGAATCGAAATGTCAAAAAGTCTGTAATTACGTAAAAACACAAATTTGTGAGCATTTCCAACCTATTTTTTTGCGTCATGAAAATGCATTACAGAATCACGAAGCAGCCATAAAAGAACTGCAAACTATTGTTCATGAAAATCACGACACCTTGCAAGCTAAAATTGACTCAGTTGCATCTACCGATTAAGTTACGCAACTTGCAAAAACTCAGGAAAACTTAAGATTTTTGTGAGGTAAGTGATTTGTGAAAGGTATAGCTTAATGTTAGTCAGGGCCATTCTTTTGTAGGGATTTTTAAAAGTCAGACTGCGTTGCGCTAAAAATATTATGTGTCAGTTTAAGCACAGTCATGTATAATTGTTCTAAGGGGACGTTTCAATACCACTGCAAAATAAACCGCAAAACGTTCGGTACTGTTGACCATGGGACTGGAAATTCTCGTGACACTGCAGGAGTACTAGCACTGCCCGGGACACGTGCTGCAGGGTCAGCTACAGCAGCGGCAACCTCGTCAGTAGCTTCCTCCGGCGTAAGACGCCTTCCTCTTTCAGGTGTCACACCTAGCTCCCCCGTGTTTTCAAACTGCATTATCATCTTATTCAAACAATTTTTTGAAATCCGGCCTCTCCTCAGACTTTTCAGTCTGCGTTCACATGAAACAATCTCACTAACAGCGCACGATTTCTCTTTTCGATAGCCAGATTGATCACACACATTCTGTCATGTCAAATAACAGCGTGGATGTCATGCGGTCATAAAAACAGCGCACAGCGACAAATTTGCACCTAGTGGCCAAAACTGGGGCTAATTTTTCCAGCGTAAATCTGTTCTGCATTATAAGATCAGCCCACGTTTCAGTGTCCCACGATAATTACAACGCACAATGGAGCTTAGTCAGTAGCCGCTCTTTAGTTATAACCACCCGGTATTACGGGTCCTTACCAAGTAGGGATAGCAGCAGACATCGAATTCAAAGACGCATTCAAAAGGTTCAAATGGCTCTGAGCACTATGGGACTTAACATCTGAGGTCATCAGTCCCTAGAACTTAGAACTACTTAAACCTAACTAACCTAAAGACATCACACACCTCCATGCCAGAGGCAGGATTCAAACCTGCGACGGTAGTGGTCGCGCGGTTCCAGACTGAAGCGCCTAGAACCTCTCGGCCACACCAGCTGGCTCAAAGACGCACTGCTAGTACTCATATAGCTCGTAGTGAAGTTTAAGATAAGTGCTTTGGGAAATTAAATGGAAATCACGTGGAAGAAGCACTATGTAGTTCTCGCGAAAACCTGTATTCCAAGAAGACTGTCCGACCAGCACGCTGTGACCATCATACATCTCACGTTGGCGTCGTGAGAATGAGATAAGAGGGATTACGGCACAAAAGGTAAAGATAAAGTCTATGGCGCAAGCTATTGCCCTAACTTCAGGTAGAATGCAGCCTTTCTTCGCCGTGGCCCTAGAAGGCGGACGTGGCGGACCCTTCGCCCGGACCGCCTTTTATTTCCGACAGAGGTACCCGGTACTCTATGATGGTAGACTGAGTGGACCTGTGGCCGTTCTCGAGGGACTGGAACGAGGAAAAGTCACCGCCTCTGTCTAGGATCCAAGAGGGGGACCTTCAGGACCGGAGTCAACTGCTCTGTCCGCTAGACCACCACAGTCACGATTTAGTGTTCATAATGAGACAGATAATGGAATGTAGTCAAATTAAATCTGGTGATGCTGCGGGAATTAGATTAGGAAATTAGTTTTGCTACTTGGGGAGCAAAATAACTGATGATGGTCGAAGTAGAGAGTATATAAAATGTAGACTGGCAGTGACAAGGAAAGCGTTTCTGAAGTCAGGAAGTCGTTTCTGGAAGTATTTGTATGGAGTCTAGCCATGTATGGTAGTGAAACGTGGGCAACAAATAGTTTAGACAAGAAGATAATAGAAGATTTCGGAGTGTGGTGCAACAGAAGAATGCTGAAGATTAGATAGGTAGATCACATAACTATCGAGGAGGTATTGAATAGAACTTGGGAGAGGAGAAATTTGTGGCACAACTTGATTAGAAGAAGGGATCGCTTGGTAGGACATATTGTGAGGCATCAAGGGATCACCAATTTAGTATTCGAAGGCAGCGTTGAGGGTAAAAATCGTAGAGGGAGGCCAAGAGATGAATACACTAAACAGATTCAGAAGTATGTAGGTTGCAGTAGGTACTGGAAGATGAAGAAGCTTGCACAGGATAGAGTAGCATGGAGAGCTGCATCAAACTAGTCCCTGGACTGAAAACCACAACAACAACAACGAGACAGATAGGAGTTTCCCCTCGCTCAGTACATAAATGAAATAGGAAATAAAATCTTAATTATTGGTACGATCTACTCTACATTATACAGCGGTTTGTGAAGTATGTATGTAAATCTAAACAGAAGGTGCGACCAGAGAACTCAAGGGTGGATGGTCCGTCCGCCAAGTGCCCCCTCTAGGGCCGCGGCGAAGAAAGATGGCATTCTACCTGCGCTAACGTCAGTGCTGCTGGCTTGCATCGCACGGTCTCAAATTGCAATTTTTTTTAAGCAAAGGAAAGCCATAGGGCATGTTACGACTCCTGCACGCTAATTTTCTTCATATATATATAGCGAGGTTAGTGCTCTAATATCAATTTCGTAAAGTAGCACGACGTAAATCTCTAGACAAAGGAATTCAGAAAACTGTATTAGTGTTATGTCAAATACAAATAATGTGACATATATTCGATTATCGCTTATAGGAACATGTTTTCTACTTTTATTTAAATTCTATATCCTGTTTATTAACACATGTGAATACGAATAAAGGAACAACGTATCATATTTTTAATTAGTAATGGCATGAAAATGACAGTATTCACAATAAATAAAGACTTGATATTGAAAGGCGGAACATTAAAGAAAAAAATAGAATTTCTTTCATTAATAGATCCTATACAGTGCTAAGATATACATAAGTTTTCATTTAAAAATAAGACATTTCAAGTCCCCTGTGTCGACCCAAGCCAGGGGCCTCGAACACGAAACGAAGACAGTATCAAACAGCGGTAAGGAATTAAACACAGTATGCTTGAGAAAAGCTTGAACTAACCAGGTGCTGGGCTCTTAAAATGCTGGAAAATAGTAGAAATGAGAATTGTAAATAAAATACTTGAACTTAGAATTAATAGTAATGCTAAATACAAATATAAGATCTGTGTACTCTGTTTGGAAATGGAAAAGGTAACGGATGTAATGTAGAAAAGAGGGCTGCAGTTTAATGGACACGTATACTGAAACAATAATAAGACTAGCCGGCCGGAGTGGCCGAGCGGTTCTAGGCGCTACAGTCTGGAACCGCGCGACCTCTACGGTTGCAGGTTCGAATCCTGCCTCGTTCATGGATGTGTGTGATGTCCTTAGGTTAGTTAGGTTTAAGTAGTTCTAAGTTCTAGGGGACTGATGACCTCAGCAGTTAAGTCCCATAGTGCTCAGAGCCATTTGAACCAATAATAAGACTAACCAAGCACATCTTCAACTAACTAAACAGCTACAAATCCACTCCAAAATGGCTCACTGAAATTAACGAAGATATGAAAAACACTAGAATTGGAATGGACATAATACAAAAACACAATACGTCTTAGGGAACCAACACGAAAGATAGCATTTCTGGTATGAAAGACACCACCTAATGGAAGGGAGCGACCCAGGAAGAAACGGAACGACGCTCTCGAGGGACGAAGGAAGTGTGCGATGAAAGAAAATTAAATACAAAGAAGCAAAGCCAAAACTGATTCATAGCACCCTCTAAAGGAGCTTTTGGAATATGTAAATAAATAAGGCATTTCGTTCTCTGCATAAGATTTTATTTTCATACAATTACAATTAAAAACAATATACATTTTTGTTCAAAATACGATACAATATTTGTTAATTAACATAACCATTTGATAGTAAATATATAATTTAAATAAACAAAGTTGTCAACAGCGAAAATCTGAGCAGTGGTCTTGAAATTATTAAGATAACATTGCTACTGACTTAGCTGGCAGCGACTTCGATAATGGACCTCAAATTACTTATATGAGGGCTGTTTTTTCCAAGGTCCGACAGGTCGCGAACTGTAAACCACAGTGAAAATAAAAAATGTTTCCTTTTCAACATTTAGCTACACCTGCCAACTACTTCCCTGCATTGTCGCCGCTCCGACTTACACAACTGTTTTAGCGTGACACCAACTTTCCAATACCTTCGTCACCGACTGTGCTTCCCGCCAATTCTGTATTCGGGTCTGCAGCTCAGTGCCTGTGCCAAGCTGATGTCCTAATAGCTAGCCGTTCATGTAACCGGGGAACTGAAGATCATAGGCGGCCGAGTCCGGGCTGTATGGTGAGTGATCGAATACCTGCCAAAAAAACGCTGCAGGAGCCTCTTAGCTGCGGCTGCAATGTGCAGCTGAGCATTGTCATGAAGTAGGAAAATGCATAATGACAACGTTCCTCTTCGCTTGTTCTGATTTGCCCTAAGTGATGAATTAGTCGAATCGCCTGATCATCTAGCTGAACAAGGTCACCGGTTGACGTTCTTCCTTTGCTGTCCACCTGCACCATGAACGTCTGTACGTCCCGCTTCAAAAGTTACTGCACCATTACCGCAATGTCTCTCATGACAGCTACGTTATGTGTGAAACTTCATTCTCCTAGACATATTTACGTATTCACTGTGCACTCAGAGCCCACAAGTGAGACGTGACGCGATTGGTGGGCACACTAGAGACTCTTCGCAACACATTTGCGCAAAATTGATCGGATTCTCACTGTGGTTTCAGATTCGCTACCGATCTGACCTAGAAAAACAAGTAACCCTCGGACTCAGAAACGCTCGAAAACCTTCTAATACTGAAAGTACAGTTTTTCGTTCGTTCGAATTTTCCAGAACGTTCATCAAAACCAGTCGCGAAAAATTGTGGCCCGGTGGCATGGTGTATTATTATCTATAAAACTTCTATCATTGTTAGGGAACATGAAGTCCATCGATGGCTGCAAATGGACGAATCTAATCATTTCTAGTCAATTATCGATTCAGTGGGACCAAAGGACCCAGTCCATTCCATGTTACACAGTCCACACCATTACGGAGGCACCGCCAGCTTGCACAGTGGCTTGTTGATAACTTGGGTCAATGGCTTCATGGAGTGTGCTCCACATTCGAACCCTACCATCAACTGAAACTGGGTCTCATCTGAGGCGGCCACGGTTTTCCAGTCGTCTAGGCTCCAACCGTCATGGTCACGAGTTCAGGAGAGGCGCTGCAAGTGACGTCATGCTTTTAGCAAAGGCACCCGCCTTGGTAGTCCGCTGCCAAGGCACATTAACACCGAATTACGCCGCACTATCTTAAAGGGTACGTTCGTCCTATGTTCCACATTGATTTCTGAGATTATTTCCAGCAGTGTTGTTTGTTTGTTAGCACTGACAACTGTACCCAAACGCCACTGCTCTCAATCGTTAAATGAAGGCCGTCGGCGACTGAGCTGTCCGTGACGAGAGGAAATGTCTGAAATTTCGTGTTCTCGGCACATTCTTGACAGAATGCAGCACGGAATATTGAATTTACTAAGTATTTCCGAAGTGAAATGTCCCATGCTTATAGCTCCAACTGCAACAGTCCGCGTCCAAAGTCCGTTAATTTCCGTCCAGCGACCATAATCAGGTCGAAAAGCTTTTCACATAAATCACGTGATCACAAGTAACAGCTCTATAATGCACTGCCGTTTTATACTTGTATAGGCGATACTATTGCCATCTATATACAGGGTGCGTCAAAAAAATGTATACACACTTTGAACTGTCATAGACCATTTATTTCCCTTTCTACAAGGTTAAATATCTGTGAGAAAGTAATGTTATGTTTCTTCAACAGGTGGCAGCAGTGGCAACTAAGTAACTGCAACATGGCTGACGTGTGTTTGAGCTTTGACTTGCGCATGCAGATAATTAAGTGGTACTGGAAGTATGAGAATGTAGTTGCGGTTCGAAGACAGTGGGGAAGTGACTATGGTACAGAGCCACCTTCAAGGTTAACAATTACACGTCTGCGAGACAAATTCGAAATTCATGGAACAGTGTTTGAAGTGCATAAAGGTCGATCAGGGCGACCTCGTACAGCTACAAGTGCTGATTCCACAACTGCGGTCTTGGAACTGTTTCAGCGTTCGCCTCAAAAATCTTCAAGGCAAGCGGCACGTGAGAGTAATGTAAGTGCTAGTAGTGTGCTACGCATTCTGAAGAAAGGCAAGTTACTTGTGTACATTCCAAGGCTGGTGCAACAGCTAATTGACGACGATCCAGATCGAAGGTTAGAATTTTGTGAATGGGTTCAGGAGATGTTGAGACGTGAACCGGGATTTACGGGTAGCATAATTTGGTCGGATGAAGCCCAATTCAAACTCAATGGAACTGTCAATAGGCACAATTGTGTGTGCTGGGCTGAAGATAATCCTCACACTACAGTTGAAAAGGCTGTGACTTTGCCGGGTGTAAATGTGTGGTGTGGGTTGTCTGCAAGGGGACTCATTGGGCCTTTCCGTTTTGAAGGTACTGTTACTGGAGAAACGTACCTAGCAAGCATGCAAGCATTGTTGACTCCATATTCCCTGCCATTCGTACATTATACGGTAATGATGAGTTTTATTTCCAACAAGATGGTGTCACGCTGCACTATCATTGGGACGTACGAGCGTACCTGGATCACAATGTGCCAGGCCAGTGAAGAGGACGCAGGGGACCAATCGAGTTTCCTGCACGCTCTCCAGACCTCACGCCGCTGGATTTCTTCTTATGGGGCACAGTAAAAGATGAGGTGTACAAACGTAAACCACGTAACCTGGACACACTTTTGAATGAGATTCAAGCGGTGTGCGCATAAATCTCATTGTACACTTAGATACGATGTATGGAATCAGTGGTGACTCGTACTCAGAAATGTATTGATGCTGAAGGCCACCAGTTTGAACATTAATCACATTTTCAAAGTACATTTATTTTTCCAATTAGACTTTTAGCTTTCCATTTCCAGAAATTTAACATTGTAGAACGTGAAATAAATTTTCTATGACGCTTCAAAGTGTGTATACATATTTTTGACGCACCCTGTATGTGCGTATCGTTAGTCCATCACGTTAGCTACCTCAGTGTGTATTACAATTAAGTCGTACTGATTTGAGAAAGTTGTAACGTACCCTCTCTGTTATTGTTTTTTGTTTTTTAATTGTTTTTTTGTTATTGTAGTTGTAGAGATATGAAATTATTGTAGCGGTTTGCTTAGTCAGCCGTACTTCGGAATTTTTTGACATTAAATGGAGCCTGAAACTGACGTAATAAATACTTCGCGTGAAGTGCGATTTGCGGCATAAACAAAAATTAATTGCGGAGATGCAATCCACAGAATATTAACAGGAAAGCTTTAGAACCATGCGCACGACTGACTAGATACATTCAGAGGGTACGTACATTCGCGTACGAGTGGTTGCGATCTGATGAGAAAGATCTATCTTAAATTTTTTTGTGTAAAATAATTACGTCGTAACACACTCGGAGATTGCGAACGTACAATCAGGGTAGAGGCACGTACTTTCTATCATTCCCCGTGGCCTGGGTAAAAAAATTGCAGTTATTTAAATTTAAGAATATTTCTTTTTCCGTCGGACTCCTATTTTTATACGAAAAGGAAGATCGCAGGTTCTGAATGTCTCGGCAAAAACACATCGAAATTAATCTTAGCGGCCACCAAAGGAAAGTAGTGAGCACGATCACGTACCTCTATTGTTGAGCAGCGCCGTCGTAAAGATCGTCGCCTCCATCTAAAATTCGCCTTCTCGAATTAACAGAATAATTTGTACTCCATTGGTATGGGATTTAGGCTTGATGGACATGAAACTATTCAGTACGTCTTTACGCTAGCACGTCAGAACAAAAGGTAGTTAATACTAGAAGTAATAAAAGAATCTCGAAATTAGTCCTTTGTCTCTCAATAATAAAAAAAAGTTTTTTAGAGTATTCCTCTGGTATGACAGTCGAACAGATTTTCTTCTTGTATCTTTGAGATTAAATTACAACATTTTTTTAGTTCCTTTTCAAAGTGATATTCCGGAGGTGACCTACAGAACAAGTAAGTATGAAAGAAGTGAAAGTGGACCAAACTGCAAGGTCTTCTCTGCACTGAGATCTACTTGCGCCCTACCCCAGGGCCTACGTGACCTATGCGTAAATCCGACCCCGGTTCGAGACGAAGCGAAGGAACGTTTCAGTACGCCTAAATAGGTGGGTGGCGGAGTTCCACTCCGCCTCGTTAGTCGGCTAACAACAGCTACAGACGGCAACAGAAGCCGTCAGTGGTCGGTCGCCAGGTGGGCGAAGAGCGACCGCGGCCGTCAGCGGCGCGTCGCCTCCCCGCGAGCGACAACAGGGACGGCGCCTGCGTGACCGAGCGGCCCAGCTGCGGCCGGGTCCCCACGCGCGCCGCTGCGGTCTGGCCGCGCCGACGACAGTGGCGAACTTGCCGAGTCCTCGCTGGCCTTCCACCGCAAGCGCCAATTACGGCAGACGCGGAAGCTCCGCTTTTGTCGCAGGATGTTGCGGTCTCGCCTTGTGTGCCCCCGAGGTCCGCGCGGCGCACGAAACGCTGTCGGCCCACCCTCTCGAGGAGGGCCCCTCGGCGGAAACAGATGGCGGACATTCTGTTGACACGTAGGCTAATTTTCGAGTTCGTCGTTTCCGCCGGCCGCATTTGTTTTCGCGGGCCGCGGCTGTAATTAGAGCAGCGGGTCGTTCCTCCGTCCCCTCCTCCGCCTGTTTGTCTGCCGACGGCTTCGGGCGCTCCTCGGCGCTGCACCTGTGCCTCCCGCAACAACTGGAGCCGAGCTGGCGCGCAACTGCTGTCGCCGCCGCCCGCTCGCTGGCGGGGACACCTACTGCGACAGGTGCGCGACACCGCGCTGGCGTGCCAGTAATTTCGGGGCCGCAACCGGCGCTTGACTGCGTATCCTAATTACCGCGTACGCACGGTCCCGCCTCGCATTGAAGCCACCCCGCATAGCGAGCCAGCTCGGTGTATGATTTTCGTCGGAGCTCGGCGCAGCTATCATTGTTCCCTTCCCAGCTTTTGTTTACATCGCCTTCACTTCCCCTTTCGGAACCTTTGCCATTGTGCGGAGTAGTCAGTGACAGATGTTAAGTTTCTTCATTATGTCGGACTCCGACCGTCTTTGCAGTCCACTAATTACCGTGGCTGACCACGACGCTTTCTCGGTAAAATTATCCCCTCACGGGTAAACGGCCGCGCTTTTACTTCCGAGACCAGCTAACCGAATGCGTCTTTCTTTCCTCAACGAAACCTTAGCTTACAGTATTCTGCACATTCAAAAACAAGTGCTGCACTGATAAGTTCGGGTACAATATGGTCAGCCGGCCGCTGTGACCGAGCGGTTCTAGGCGCTACAGTCTGGAACCGCGCGACCACTACGGTCGAAGGTTCGAATCCTGCCTCGGGCATGGATGTGTGTGATGTCTTTAGGTTAGTTAGGTTTAAGTAGTTCTAACTTCTAGGGGACTGATGACCTCAGATGTTGAGTCCCATAGTGCTCAGAGCCATTTGAACCATACAATATAGTTAAATGAAGGGTAGTCATGAAGTTTTAAGTACCACATTTGCAAAATAAAATTACGTAACTTTTCTTTCTGGGGTACATATCTTCAGTCCCGGTACACATTAGAATCCCTATAGCACAGCATCGTAGAACGCGGTCGGATGATGCAAAACAAAGCGGCTACTTTATCGATCGCCACTGCCATTTTTTTTCAATTATTTAGGACTGCTACTATCACACGGTGTTTAAGGACAAGTATTCCATATTGTTACAGGTGCGAAGAATGGAAAAACTGGTAGAAGGCGACCTCGGGGAAAATCGGTTTCGATTCTGGGGAAATGTAGGAACACGCGATACAGTTCTGACCCTACGAATCATCTTAGAAGATAGGTTAAGTAAACACAAATCTACGTTTATAGCATCTGTAGACTTAGAGTAAGGAACAACATGGCTCTGAGCACTATGGGACTCAACTTCTAAGGTCATCCGTCCCCTAACCTAAGAACATCACACACATCCATGCCCGAGGCAGGATTCGAACCTGCGACAGCAGCGGTCTAGCGGTTCCAGACTGTAGCGCCTAGAACCGCACGGCCACTCCGGCCGGCGTTAGAGTAAGGTTTTGACAATACTGACTGGAATGCTCTCTTTTGAGCTCCGAAGGTAGCAGGGGCAAAACACAGAGAGTGAACATCTGTTTACAACTTGTACAGAAACCAGAGGCAGTTATAAGAGTCGAGCGGCAAGATAGAGAAGCATGGTTGAGAAGAGAGTGAGACGGGGCTGCTGCCTATCCCCGATGTCATTCAATCTGTACATTGACCAAGCAGTAAAGGAAACAAAACAAAAATTTAGAATAGGAATTAAAGTTGAGGGAGAAGAAATAAAAACACTGAGATTTTCTGCTCACACTGTAATCTTGGACTTGAAGAGCAATTGAACGAAATGGTCAGTGTCTTAAAAGGAGGATATAAAATGAACGTCAACAAAAGAAAAACAAGGATGGGAGAATGAAGTAGAATTAAATCAGGAGATGCTGAGGCAATTACATTACGAAGCGAGAAACGTAAAATAGTGGATGGGTTTTGTTACTTGGGCAGCAAACTTACTGATGATGGCCGAAGGAGAGAGGATATAAAACGCAGACTGGCAATGGCAAGAAAAGCGTTTCGAAAGAAGAGAAATTTGTTAACAGCGAGCATAGATTTAAGTGTTAGGAAGTCTTTTCTAAAGGCATTTGTATGGAGTGTAGTCATGTAAAGAAGTGAAACGTGGGCGATAAAGAGTTTAGACAAGGACAGAGTAGAAGCTTTGGAAATGTGATGTACAGAAAAAGCTGAAGTTTATGTGGGTAGATCATGTAACTGAAGAGGATGTCCCGAATAGAATTGGGAAGAAAAGAAATTTGTGGCCCAACGTGACTAGAAGAAGGGGTCTGTTGGGATAGGACACATTCTGAGACATCAAAAGATAACAATTTTGGTATTGGAAGGTGTTAAAAGCTGTAGAGGGAGACCAAGAGGTGAACACAGTAAGCACATTTAGAAGGATGCAAGTTGCAGTAGTTATTCGCAGGTGAAGAGGCTTGCACAGAATAAGAGTAGCACGGTGAGCTGCATCAAAAGAGTCTTCGGACTGAAGATAACAAAAACAACAACATCGTTACAGGAGTTATTACTGGTCAAAACTATGGAAAAAAACGTGACATTAACATATACCTGAAAGATGTAAAACCTGACATCCTCAGGCGAAGAAGATACAACGATCTCTATTCTGTCTAATAAATTTTAATATTCTTGAGCGCTATACGACCCATTAACATCAAGATTATAACAGGTTTCTGTGGTTTAAAAACCATCTTCAGATCAAATTTTCACTATGATTAATATCCAAGACATCAGAAAGTGTTAATCTTAACAAACTCGGTGCCATCAGTTAATTGCCAAGACATCCAAAGTCTCTTCGGAGCATCTCTGTCGGCACATAAATCACTCCGGTATGCTTCGGTATTAGATCGTCTCTGATAGTACCGTGGTAGCAAATTCGCGACATGTGCAGGGTGGTGACTAGAAATTTATGCAACGGTTAGAGAGGTCGAAATGTGATTCCTACTTCTTAAATTTACGTTCTATACTAAAATATCTCTTGTTCTCCGAAGTGGTTTTATTGCTGTTGCCAGTCAGCATTTCATATCTTCTCCTTTTCAGCCGCCTAGTTATCTTACTGCCCAGGCAATTGAAGTCACCTGTTACTTTCAGTGTCCTCATTTCCTGACTTGAGTTGATTTAATTTTACTATACTCCATTACTCATATATTATATTTCGTGATGTCTTGATGTTCACTTCATATCTTCTGTTCAAGATATTATCCATTCCTTTATTTCTAGTCGTTTACCATCTTTGACGGAATTAAAATGTCGTTGACAAACCATAAAGATATTATTTCTTGCTCCCTGACTTTAATTCCCTCTCAATGTAAACTATGAATAATATCGGGAATAGGCGATAATCCTCTCCCAGTCACTTCTCAACTTATCTCCGAGTCTTATAACCGCAGTCTGGTTTCTTGGTAAGTTGGAAATCACTTTCTTCTGATTCGTCCCTGCAACCTTCAGAATTTTACTATCAGTTAATTCCATAAACCTAGAAATGCAATACATGCAAGTTTGCTCTTCTTCATTATATCTTACAGAAATATAAAGGAACTTTTTTTAAAGTTGAGTTGTAAGTGTTTTTAAAACTGCATACAATTCCTTGTGAAATTTGAAGTGTCCTACGTTAGTGCTTAACTTAAAAGAAGAAAAAACGGCGCAGACGAAATTTATGTGTGCTGGTTGCATTAACTGCATCATATTTAATCAATGAGAAATCAGGAACGTAAGATGTATTCCCTCGATGAGACGTGAGTCAGTGCAGGGCGTAAGGCGCAAAGGTATAAATACGTGAGCAGGCCGGTTGGCAGCTTCGGCACTGCGGCGACTACAGCCGATATGAAATGTATTGTATGTATTCGCAGTTGTGAATATGGACAACCTTCCGCTGCATAATGGAATGACGACAGTGAAAATTTGTACGGGACCGGGACACGAACCCGGATTTCCCACTTAGTTCTTGATGGACCGGAAGTTTCGAAACGAGGATATAGGTTTAAAATGGATGAAGTTGAAGGTATACTGCTCAGCTAAATTTGGAGCTATGCGTGTCGTGCTCCATCTTAACAACTTTCATCATATTTATAATTTTGATGATGTATCACATAGTTTGATCTGTGTAGGGTACTGGATA
This sequence comes from Schistocerca serialis cubense, assembly GCF_023864345.2. Classification (NCBI taxonomy): domain Eukaryota; kingdom Metazoa; phylum Arthropoda; class Insecta; order Orthoptera; family Acrididae; genus Schistocerca; species Schistocerca serialis. The sequence goes on from NC_064644.1 coordinate 72,697,260, forward strand.
TCATGTTTTGTGAGACTTCTTAAAACACACAATAAAACTTTAGATCAGTGTATTTATTTCTGGGTGGTGAAAGTTTCGTCATGTTTTTGAAATATCGACCGCAAATGGAACGGTAGTTCACTGTTGTGGCCGGACATCCGTTCTAACTTTGACCACCTACACTTTTTTCCATTACTTCCTCTACATTTTATAATATGTATTGTACTAATTAGCATACAGTCCTTTCATAAAAGCCCCTATATTCACTATCACGAATATCACAGAACTTAAAAAACAGTCATGATAATCAGATTTGAATCTGAAAATAGGTCAAAGTATACGCGGTTTACGGTATTGAAAGCATTCAGTTGTTAGAAAGAACTACTTCTGTTAGCACTTCTTCTAAAATCACGAAATGACGGGGACTCGGCCTTATTCCGCCCTTCTCACGACTACAGTATTCTTTTCAAAGCTGAGCACAGCGGAGATAGGCCTGCCGAACTGTTAAACCGGTGCATGCTCAAATTTACAGGAGGGCCATTTAACACTTTCCCGGGGCAGCGTAAATTAGAATTTCCATGTTTCGTATAATTATGAACAGAATTTAAAAATTCAAAATACTGTCATAACCTGCACATGGAGAGGTAAAATCTTACTGTAAAACATTTAACACCGTAAGACGAGTATTACAGTGACAAACTGGCTACATGTCATGAGGCAGCTTAACTCAGGCCGCGCAAATGATCCAACCTACTTTCGTCCGGTACTTCAGAATGAGAGCGCTTAGCGGCTTCAGACAAACTGTGCACATAAAATCAAACATTTACGAAACTTTTTCTCTCTGACACTTCCCATACAATAAGGAAAGGAAAAAAAGTTTATCGCTTCCTGTATCTTCGACAGCAGGCACGATGTTTCAATTTATTACTTCTTTACTACTTACTCTATTCGCAATACATTTTGCAGACAGGATCCACATATACCACGTATGCCATAAAATTATATCGTTGTACGATACATTGTTCAGCAGATATGAAGTCGTAAACACTAAGATGCTTGAGAAATGAGCTTGTGCTTAAAACTAAGCGCTAATTACCCGCACTGTATTGATCCAGTGTTGGATAATGACAGCACTTAGCGATGCCCAGCAGACTTTAAACGCAATTCCGAATCTATTCTAAACTTTTTCTCCGTTACATGCTTAATGTTAAATGTTTAACTCATTAAGTCATATGTGAAGTAATCAGACATTTCAAACTATTTTGTGGATAGGAGTTCGATTCCAGAATGAGATTTTCGCTCTGCAGCGGAGTGTGCGCTGATATGAAACTTCCTGGCAGATTAAAACTTTGTGCCGGACGAAACTCGAACTCGTGACCTTTACCTTTCGCGGGCAAGCGCTCTACCAACTGAGCCACCCAAGCACGAAATATCAGGAAGTTTCATATCAGCGCACACTCCGCTGCAGAATGAAAATCTCATTCTGGAAACATCTCCCAGGCTGTGTCTAAGCCTTGTCTCCGCAATATCCTTTCTTTCAAGAGTGCTAGTTCGGCAAGGTTCGCAGGAGAGCTTCTGTAAAGTTTGGAAGGTAGGAGACGAGGTACTGGCGGAAGTAAAGCTGTGAGGACGGGGCGTGAGTCGTGCTTGGGTGGCTCAGTTGGTAGAGCGCTTGCCCGCGAAAGCCACGGGTCCCGAGTTCGAGTCTCGGTCCGGCCCACATTTTTAATCTGCCAGGACGTTTCAGGAGTTCGATTCTTGAAAAAATGGGATCGGGGGGATTATCGGTGGGTGTTTGTGTGTGGTCTAAAAGGGACACAGGTTTGTCTCTGTTTTTGAATATTGTTTTGCACTCCTACGTCGGTTCGGTAAGCCCGTGACGTTCGTTGGTGCACGGGACAGAGTTAAGACGTTGGATTAAGACGCTGCCGGGTGCTGATGCGACAGTGACGCCCCTATTCTGCCGCCTTCTGCTGGCGAGACAGCACCGAAAAAAGCTTTATTGTCGGCAAGGGACTCGTGAATCGCTTAAACGCTCAGTTTAGCTCCTTGCAACAAATAACTCGTGCGGCTGTGGAGGGGACGTCAGTATAAAAAAGGAAGGGCAGGCGACAGACGGGGAGGGCCAGGGTAGGGGGAATGACAGCGGCGTCCTCCCCTGGCCTCGTCTCGCCTTCCCCTGATGACGCGCGCCCCCGGCAGACGTTAACATTTGCTGCTCCGACAGCCGGGAGCGGCAGTCTCTGGGCCACGGGGCGCCGGCGGCGCGGCGGTTCTATAGCGGACCACTGTGTGTGTGTGTGTGTGTGTGTGTGTGTGTGTGTGTGTGTGTGTGTCTCCAGTCGCGGCTGCAACCGGCCACTGAGGCTGCATCCACAACGACGCGCGGGTGCTCGTGTTCCTGTTTACTCACAGCAGGAAATATCTATGATGTGGGGGTATAGTATTGCGCATGAATAGCCATCAACTAACACAAGTAGTTACGTGACGTTGGGATGACTCGGTTATTTACATTTTCCGCTGAGACCGAAGCAGTTAAATATTACACGCACGCGCACACACACACACACACACACACACACACACATACACACACACACACACACACACACGCAGAACAATAATCCCAAACGTAGTCATAAATTAACATCCTCTAGGGACCCCAGAGAGTGATTTTTAGTGATACCGCTGCAACTTTGAGAAGCAATATATTCTTCGTATTATCTGTGTTAAAAAAGAAACTAGGTTCAAATGCCTCTGAGCACTACTATGGGACTTACCATCTGAGGTCATCAGTCCCTTAGAACTTAGAACTACTCAAACCTAACTAACCTAAGGGCATCACTCAGGTCCATGCCCCATTCAGGATTCGAACCTGCGACCGTAGCGGTCGCGCGGTTCCGGACTGAAGCGCCTAGAACCGCTCGGCCACAACGGCCGGCTATTATCTGTGTCCTGCATCTATCTGTTTAAGGTTTATATCACGTAATTAGCTCTATGAAGCCTTTGTTAAAAATAAATAAAAACGCTCGTGGGGCCCTGGAAGGACTCCACTTGTAACACTAAGTTACAGATTTCTATAGACTTTTTTGTCTTTTCTTTTTTCTTAAAGAGAAAGGTTTAAATTTATGAAAATGGCCCGCAATGAAGTCTGATAATGATTGGCGACTCCATGGAGTGCTGTGTGCACAAAGACCAAATACGTGAAATTAGAAGAAAGGTCTGCATTGGCCGTAATATTGATGGTTTATTGATAGCAATATCGATTTTCAATCAAGTATGATATGACGCCATTCTTTGGACGCTCGATGAATGTTATCTCAGCGACTCGAAAGGTGTCTTGAGCATATCTGACGACTTTATTCCATAACAAGATCCATGAAAATCAGAAGATGAAGTGAGTCCAGGAGAAAGTGACATAGCCAGCGAAAATTCTGATGGGAATTTTCGTAAAGATAATGAGTTTATTACACAGTCAGGACGAAAATGGACTATTTCTGTGCCCGCAAAGACTCCTCGCCACCGGCCCCAGTGGCCGAGCGGTTCGAGGCGCTTCAGTCCAGAACCGCGCTGTTGCTACGGTCGCAGGTTCGACTACTACCTCGGGCATGGATGTGTGTGATGTCCTTAGGTTAGTTAGGTTTAAGTAGTTTTAAGTCTAGGGAATTGATGCCCTCAGATGCCAAGTCCCGTAGTGCTTAGAGCCATTTTTGAACTCCTCGCCGTCTGTAGGACGTTTTCAGTGGATCTCCATGGCCTATGCATGCAAGTGATCTTCAACCGACGCTTCCTGAAGTTTGTAACATGTTCTTCGATTACCAAATTGTAGATACGAGTACTATATGCACTTTTACCAATTCTGAATTGTCATGTTTGTTCAACTTTACAACGCAAATGTTGCTCCAAATGGGATGATAATTTGGTCAGCCGCAGATTATATCAAACTGAGAGCGTTTTTTGACGTGCTACCGATTGCTGGAGAGATTCGTTGCCGAATGGAACCAATTTATAAAATGTGGGCACGAGACGAAAATATTCCTTGTCCAGTTCTTACTGCTGCAATGGCATGGAATCAACTTGCGTATAACTTTCAGTTTATCACGTTTGATGATAAAGCAGCACGCCATCAATGTTTATTTAATTTAAATATATTTTTACACGTCCCAAGAGCCTAATCTGAGAAAATATCTGCATTAATTCGTTGAGAAACTAAGAAAACAGGCTTGTGGCCCTTATAAGGCCCAAGCTTGGTACAAAACTTCGACGAATCAGGCTTTGTATGTCAAGGGCTGAATGAAGCCATCAACATGCTAACTTCTAAAATCTACTTCATCCATTTACGAGTCCGATCAGCATTTCCAGATTGTAGCGACATCTATGGCTTTTTTTATTTGCGTCGATCAAGTCTCGTGTTGTGCGAGGTTGTTACAGCATGTGAGCAAGTGGCCCGGATCTTGTGCCGCACTCGTAGGACACGTCGTCATCAGCTGGAAGGATGCACTATTTTCACATATTGGCGCTGCAACTTGGGACACCCACCGTAAGACAACTGAGTGATCTCCAGATGAGATAGGGGCAGATGGCTTGCTCGAGGCTGAATTAGGATTTTCTTTTATCAAATAATAATTTGATAATTTATTAGAAAAATGGGTCCCAACATAAGACGATATAGACGAAAGAGCAGTAAATTACCACCTCTAGAAATTCCATTACCACCTTCCTTTCCCGTGTTACCTACACTTCATCGTCGTAGGAATTGAAGCCACTAGTAATAATTGGCCATCATATTCATAGAGGCACTACTAAACCAGTGTGAAGTATACATTTTTTACCACTAATTACAATAGCTGAGTTCGCGTGCCAGTACTTCCGTCTACTATTAAGGCTTTGTTCTGTGAAGAAATAAGATGTGCGGTGCACACGCAACAACAACTTGTTCCAGGGCGATTTCGAAGATCTCGAAGCTTAACGATTTCATCGACTTCCTTAACTTTGGACATTCCATGCTATTAGATAATAAAACCGAAATATGAAATGTTGGGCCTTAATTAAAATTACAGCCGCTTTGAGGAACCACTGAAGGGGAGACCAGGGCCTGAAGTTGGTATAAAGTATGAGGAGGGCGTTATTAAAGCGTAATAAACATTCTCGTAAGAAAGTTGGGGAAAAGCAAGAGCTGAGTGTGCTTGTCTCTAAAACAAAAGTTGTGCCCGCCGCACCGCGCACCGCGCAGCGCCCACAGTAATGAGCAGCGGAACGCGTTCTCGAAGTTGGTCCGAGTTGGCTCCCTTTACCAATCCCGATGACAATGTTTCTTTAATTTTTATTTGCGTAGCCGACCAGGGAAATAATTTTACGTTTCTAGCCTAGAAAGTGAAAGAAATAGAATGAAACCACAGAATTATTTCCGTTACAATGAGAGAGGCTATATGTACGGCATAACACTGGTGAAACGTGCACGATTTGGTAAAGATAAACCTCAACGGTGCGTTAACAAATGGTTCCAGCAAATACCACGCTTGTTTTAAAGTGGTGACTTCAACTGTATTTCCTACTGCATTTACATCTACGTATATGCTCCGCAATCCACCTCACAGTTTGTAGCGGCGGTTGCTTTGGATGCCACTGTTACTTCCCCAAATTTCCAGTTTTCGGTAGTTTTTCTAAATCAAAGTGAAGCTATTGACGGGGGTGGTTCTTTCGAAAATAACATTGCCGATTTATTGCCTTGTCGTGGTGTAACCTAAGCATAATTGTTCCATGTCTAATGACATCTAGATCTACACGACTACTCTACAATTCACACTTAAGTACTTGCCAGAGGGCCCATTGAACAACTTTCATTCTATTTCTATATCGTTTCATTCTCGAACGCTTAAATCTTTCCAAGCGAGCCCTGATTTCTCTCTGTGTAGGTGGGCGTCAACACAGTATTTTCACATTCAGAGTAGAAAATCGGAAATTTCGTAATAAGATCTCGCCTGCAAAGGGAAAAACCTTTGTCTTAATATCGACATCAACGAGGCACTGCATCCTCATGTAATTTACATTTTCCTGTTTCTTAGGCCTGGAGATACTGACAGGTTTCAGGTAGATTATATAATGGTAAGACAGAGATTGAGGAACCAGGTTTTAAATTCTAAGACATTTCCAGGGGCAGATGTGGACTCTGACCACGATCTAGTTGTTATGAACTGTAGATTCAAACTAAAGAAACTGCAAAAAGGAGGAAATTTAAGCAGATGGGACCTGGATAAACTGACAGAACCAGAGATTGTAGAGAGTTTCATGGAAAGCATTAGGGAACGATTGCCAAGAATGGGGGAAAGAAATACAGTAGAAGAAGAATGGGTAGCTTTGAGCGACAAAATAGTGAAGGCAGCAGAGGATCAAGTAGGTAAAAAGACGATGGCAAATAGAAATCCACGGGTAGCAAAAGAGATACTGAATTTAATTAATGAAGGAAGAAAATAAAAAAAATGCAGTAAATGAAGCAGGCAAAAAGGAATACAAACGTCTCAAAAATTAGATACAGAAAGTGCAAAAACGCTAAGCATGGATAGCTAGAGGACAAATGTAAGGATGTAGAGGCGTATATCACTAGGGGTAAGATAGATACTGCCTACAGGAAAATTAAAGAGACCTTTGGAGAAAAGAGAACCACTTGCATGAATATCAAGAGCTCAGATGCAAACCCAGTTCTAAGCAAAGAAGGGAAAGCAGGAAGGTGGAAGGAGTATATAGAGGATCTATGTAAGGGCGATGTTCTTGAGGACAATATTATGGAAATGGAAGAGGATGTAGATGAAGATGAAATGGGAGATATGATACTGAGTGAAGAGTTTGACAGAGCACTAAAAGACCTGAGTCGAAACAAGGCCCCGGTAGTAGACAACATTCCATTAGAACTACTGATAGCCTTGGGAGAGCCAGTCCTAACAAAACTCTACCATCTAGTGAGCAAGATGTATGAGACAGGCGAAATACCCTCAGACTTCAAGAAGAATATAATAATTCCAATCTCAAAGAAAGCAGGTGTTGACAGATGTGAAAATTACTGAACTATCAGTTTAATAAGCCTCGGTCTGCAATATACTAACACGAATTCTTTACAGACGAATGGAAAAACTGATAGAAGCCGACCTCGGGGAAGATCGTTTCAAATTCCGTAGAAATGTTGCAACACGTGAGGCAATACTGAACCTACGACTTGTCTTAGAAAATAGATTGAGGAAAGGCAAACCTACGTTTCTAACATTTGTAGACTTACAGAAAGCTTTTGACAATGTTAACTGGAATACTCTCTTTCAAATTCTGAAGGTGGCAGGGGTAAAATACAGGGAGCGAAAGGCCATTTACAATTTGTACAGAAACCAGATGGCAGTTATAAGAGTGGAATGGCATGAAACGGAAACAGTGGTTGGGAACGGAGTGAGAAAGGATTGCAGCCTATCCCCAATGTTATGCAATCTGTATATTGAGCAAGCAGTAAAGAAAACAAAAGAAAAATTCGGAGTAGGAATTAAAATCCATGGAGAAGAAATTAAAACTTTGAGATTCGCCGATGACATTGTAATTCTGTTGGAGACAGCAAAGGATCTGGAAGAGCTGCTAAACGGAATGGACAGTGTGTTGAAAGGAGGATATAAGATGAACATCAACAAAAGCAAAACGAGGGTAATGGAATGTAGTCGATTTAAATCGGGTGATGCTGAGGGTATTAGATTAGGAAATGAGACGCTTAAAGTAGTAAAGGAGTTTTGCTATTTGGGGAGCAAAATAACTGATGATGGTCGAAGTAGAGAGGATATCAAATGTAGACTGGCAATGGCAAGGAAAGCGTTTCTGAAGAAGAGAAATTTGTTAACATGGAGTATAGGATTGTCAGGAAATCGTTTCTGAAAGTATTTGTATGGATTGTAGCCATGTATGGAAGTGGAACGTGGACGATAAATAGTTTAGACAAAAGAGAATAGAAGCTTTCGAAATGTGGTGCTACAGATGGATGCTGAAGGTTAGATGGGTAGATCACATAACTAATGAGGAGGTACTGAATAGAATTGGGGAGAAGAGGAATTTGTGGCACAACTTGACTAGAAGAAGGGATCGATTGGTAGAACATTTTCTCAGGCATCAAGGGATAACCAATTTAGTATTGGAGGGAAGCGTGGTGGGTAAAAATCGTAGAGGGAGACCAAGAGATGAATACACTAAGCAGATTCAGAAGGATGTAGGTTGCAGTAGGTACTGGGAGTTGAAGAAGCTTGCACAGGATAGAGTAACATAGAGAGCTGCATCAAACCAGCTAACTCAGTTCTCAGACTGTAAGTAGGTTGTTTAGGTTTTTATGTTGGTAACGCCACGTAGCGCTCTATATGAAAATCACTGACTGTGCTGTGTGAAGTCTGTGGCTGGTTTGCATTGTTGGAATATTCGCTATTGTAGTGTTGGGCAGCTGGATGTGAATAGCGCGTAGCGTTGCGCAGTTGGAGGTGAGCCGCCAGCAATGGTGGATGTGGGGGGAGAGATGGCAGAATTTTGAGAGCGGACAATCTGGACGTGCGTCCATCAGAAAGAGTGAACATTATAAAGGTAGATACATTGTTTGTTCTCTATTCTCTATCAAAATATTTCATTTGCTAACTATACCTATCAATAGTTAGTGCCTTCAGTAGTTAGAATCCTTCATTTAAGTGGCAGTATTGGCGCACGCTGTATTGCAGTAGTTCGAGTGACGAAGATTTTTGTGAGGTAAGTGATTCATGAAAGGTACAGGTTATTGTTAGTCAGGGGCATTCTTTTGCAGAGATTATTGAAAGTCAGATTTCCTTGCGCTAAAAATACTGTGTGTCAGTTTAGTGTTGATCAGAATATGTAAAGAGAGAAATGTCTGAGTGCATTCAGTTCTGCTCAGCTGTTTCAAAATCAAATGACGTAAGAGGTTTATCAGCACAGTAATTCGATAATTTTTCAAAAGGGGGTGTTTCAAGACTATTAGAATTCTCTTACTGTAAATCTTCAACTGCACCGAGCTGTCATCGAAAGGTTTGTATTCATTCGATTATTACTTAAGAAATGTAGTCTTAAAACAAAGAAGACTGGATCCCTCAGATACCCAGGAAGCAGCGTTAATTCAAATAATAATATGGAGGAGGAAATAATGGAACTTACAAAGTCTGTAGAGAGATGTATATTTGCATTTAATAGACTGTTCTTTGGTAATCTGTTAACGAGAATGTCGAAACTTCGTATTTACAAAACAGTTGTGCTTTCCGACTTAGCGTAGGGAGGAGAGACATGGACATTGGGCAAGGAGATCGAGAGTAGAATTATTGCCTCGAAAACATTACAATAACAATAAAAATGGAGCAGTGGTTGAGAACGAAAATTTCAGAAGGAAAAAATAGTAAACAGAAAACCCATGCCCTCCACCGTCAGCTGTGACCCCAGAAATACGGAGCAGGAGAACTGAATGGATGGGATGTATACTGAGAATGGAAGAAAGTGCGCTAAAATGGGTGCTAGAACATAAGTTACAAGGAAGGAAAATCCTTGCTTGGTCAAACATGACGTGGCAGGATGGAGTCAGGAAAGATCAGGAAGCCCTGGGATCTGACGAGACATGGCCGAAGAGTGGAAACAAAGGGAAGGCTATCGAGTGAGGCGGTGGAGTACAGAGTTAAAAAAAACTCAAAATTGAATCAAAAAGTCTAGGAAGGAAATCGAATAGAATTACGGTAAACAGAGTAGCCTTGGCAGATAGTTTCTGCAATACATAAAAAATGTCCAAAACTTGAAAGAAACACGCATGTGCGTAGGTAAAATACAACAAATTAGTGAAGTTAAATATCTTGAAGAAACAATATAGTAGAAGGGACTAGAAAAATATGCAGTAGACGTAAGAGTAAAGTGGAAAGAGCACATACAGTTTAACAAAAAATATCTACAGTACGAAATGCATCTTTAGAAACACAAGACTTAAACACTTTATTGCAATGATAAGAGCATAATATTGATATACATGTGACTGCTTAACAGAAAACTATAATGTGTCCGAGCTAGAGATACACAACAACATTTGTTTATGTTTCAGTACCTATTAAGGTTTTTAACTTAATCTGTCCAACATTGAAAACAAGAGCTCAAAGATTTTTTATTCATGTTGGTGTAGTTCAATGTGGGCAACACTTGTAGCTCGACAAATATCAAAACTGTATTCCACTTCTCGCCACATGTTCATAAGCATGACAGGTGTCACGACGTCTACTGGGGCGTAGATCAGATGTCTCAAATCTACAAGATGTCGAACCCTTGTTCTGTAAACGACGCTCTTGATAAAACCCCATGCACTGAAATCCAGCGGAGTCAGATCGGGAGACCGAGGGGTCCAGACAATGGCTCCCCCCCCCCCCTCTTCCGACCGAACATCCAAGTAGATACGTGGTAGCATCCTCGTGATAGATTGGGGGGAGGGGTAGTGCACGTTCTTGCCAGAAAATGACGTCGGGAGGCACCTGTTGAACTGCATAATTCGCCAATATGTCGAGATAGGTGTGCCCTGCCATTGTCGGGCATGCGCCGTGCGACTCAGTGCTGCCCCTGAAATGGTGATAATAGCACTTGGAGAATGTATCTATCAATAGTGTATTTGCGCAACTACATAAAATATCGAGTTCTTTCGTTAGAAAGATTTGTTTGTGTATGCCACTAGCCCAGAAACCATGTATAAACTGTACGAAATAGAAATACGTGGAAGACGTAGTATTAGAAAAATCTTTGGCGATGTACAAAGTGCAGTTGGTAGGAGAATGACGAGTAACTAGATTACCAAAATATACTATAAGAATTAATGCAGAATTTTAGGCTAATCTGTTTCGAAATCTCTACCGAATGAATGAGAAGAGGCTAGCGAACAAAATATTGCTGTATTCATGAATAAACCAACAATAGAATGGATTACAAAAATAATTAATGAAATAGAAATCAAATTGTAGAACCGGAAAAAACAAAGAAAATTTTTAGGAATAAAATACTAAATTCAGAAAGATTTCAAGGAAGAATCAATAACGGATAAGGAAAAACATGGACAGAGAAAGGAAAAGACAATATAGGGAGAAGATGAAGGAATGCTGGATGAATAGAAAACAGCTACTAACGAAGAGGAAGTGAAGCTGTTATGTGAGCCCAGCTGGTCAAAACGTAGATTAAAAAGAAACAATTGGCAACAAATGTCGCAAGAGTATATGCGGACGTAACAGATCAAGTAACGCGAAGTTCAGTCTCAGTGGCTCGTAGGACGATGTCTGGCTCATGACGGAGAAACACTTCGATCCCCCTCTCCCTAGATGTCGCGCTTCGTGGATTTTCAACCGCCTTGCTGTGTCATCGGTAGATTATTTCCCCGCGAGCTTCCGGCCTCTGAGACTGAGCGGGACGCCATCAATTGTGATGCTAATGCTGGGGCGTCTCTTCAGGGAGGGCGCCCCACAGGGCTCGCGACTGAGGCCGCCGATCTCGTTCGGTTCGCATGTCGACGCCTTGTGCGTAGTTGGCCGTGGCTCACTTCTGCCTCCTTTTCATTCTTCCACCCACGAAGCCACTTTCATCTGAAGGGTTGTGTCGCAAGAGTGTCAACAGGGCCTGTGACATTCTCAGTGTAACTAAGTATTATGAATGAAACGCACGCAACAGTGGCATAATATTCTACATTAAGTATTTCACAAAACGGTTTTCGGCTGTTACGCCATCATCAGCTACAAAGACAAATATGTGGTGTTGTGAAATGTTTTATAGCAGGGGTCTCCAAACTGGACACCCCTGCTGGCCGGACATCCCCGGTATCCGGCCCGCCAAATATTTGAGGTGGTACCTACACTGCCAACAATTGAGCTTCGAGGCCGATCGCGACCAATACACCGCGACATTATCGGTGCTCTATCTTTACAAAGCGGAAGGTCGTAGTTAAACTTGTGGCTATCCACAATAAACAGACAGACCATTCTCCGTGCGATAGTGTGGAAAAAACAGAACTAACGGTTAACAGACTAGTTTGGCGAAAAAATTTTAAGTAAAAAAATTCTTAGCGTTTTATTCTACTCACGAGTCTGGTGCAAGTCTTTCGAATGGACGCCACTTCGGCGACTAGCCTTAGTTCAAATGGCTCTGAGCACTATGGGACTCAACATCTTAGGTCATAAGTCCCCTAGAACTTAGAACTACTTAAACCTAACTAACCTAAGGACATCACACACACCCATGCCCGAGGCAGGATTCGAACCTGCGACCGTAGCAGTCCCGCGGTTCCGGACTGCAGCGCCAGAACCGCTAGACCACCGCGGCCGGCGACTAGCCTTAGTAATCAATCATTATGGAAGATGCTTCTTAAGCGAGGTTTCACTTTCTTTTGATTACGTTGTAAAATACATATAGAATGTGCAATGATATACTTTTTTGTCGGTGAAATTCGCCAGAATAAAATACGCCAGAATTTCGGTCACGTACGTCCACCAATCAAAATTATGTAACTAATTAAAAATCGTAGTTCGTTTCAGTGCTAGCTATTGCCACAACCTTAGATTTTTGCGATTTCATTTTTCCTTTAGCCTTACATTACGGTGATCATGGAGTGCTGGGGTGCTTTAATCCCACTAGGTAGATCTTGGCCCTTATGACTTCGTGGAGGAGTCAATGTGGCCCGCGAACTAAAAGGTTTGGAGACACCTGTTTTATAAAGGCTCTGAGCACTATGGGACTCAACTGCTGTGGTCATAAGTCCCCTAGGACTTAGAACTACTTAAACCTAACTAACCTAAGGACAGCACACAACACCCAGCCATCACGAGGCAGAGAAAATCCCTGACCCCGCCGGGAATCGAACCCGGGAACCCGGGCGTGGGAAGCGAGAACGCTACCGCACGACCACGAGATGCGGGCCCTGTTTTATAGGACCAAAGATTTTAAACTAGTGCATGTACAGAGTATCTCCACTTAAAAAGGTGAAAATGGTTAACGTCATATTTAGGAATGAAAAAGAGGATTCATTTCAGTGAAAATGCAATTAAGATTATTTAACTAAGATAAAATATGTGATCAATAACTACTTAACTATGAAACAAATTACTACAGTAATTGTTAGAAGAAAATAAACTGAACAATAAACACAGCTGGCATGTTTCAAGGAATGTTTGAACAAATAATCTTGTCTTTAACAGGTTCTACATTACAAATACCTAGGATATACTAGTGAGATTAAAAAGGTAGGTGAAGCAGCTGTTATTTTACAAAGTAAAGTAAATTCCATAAAGATAGTATTCCAATTCATCCTGTCGTGTCTAAATTCTCAGCTCCATGTTACAAATTATCCAGGGAGTTAAATGACCTGATGAAGATGAAAATCTAATTTAAACCAAGTGATGGTGTTCTCAAGTTAGTTGACTTATTGAACAAGTTGAAAGACACCCAAATCTCTCACAGTGCTAGGCCAGTATTTTTGATTTCACCAACTTATTCAATAGTATTCCCGCACAGGAGTGCCTAAAAATTTTCACAGACTTACTAGATAAACCAGGAATTAAACATATTGTCACAAGTAACATAATGTTATTTCCGTTTCAATGGCAGGATATAAAACAGTTGATCGGTCTAGCTTTGGGATCCCCTGTCAGTTCAGTCCCTGTTGAAATCTTCATGGACTTTGAAAAACAGTTTTTTCGAAAATAACCCGCTCTGTTCCAAGGTTGGATACTGGTTTAGGAATGTGGATGACGCATTGTGCTTATTGACAAGTACTACGAGACAACTTCAAAAATTCCTCAGTCAGCTAAATTCTAAATACAACAGTTCAAAATTCACATTGGAGTTTAGGGGTAACTAAATAAAGTATTTACATCTAACTGTAGACATCAGTCATCATATTCATACTTTCAAGATTTATAGGAAACGTACCATCACAGATATTGTAATGCCAGCCAATTCTCAACGCCCAGTGACCTATAAATACGCTGCCTTTCATTCAATGATACATCACATAATATCCGTCCCCACGAGTGAAGACAATTTCTGAATGGAATAAAAGTAATCAGACAAATAGCATCAAACAGTGGCTGTCTTTTTACCTTGCTGAACTCCGTGATGCACAAAAAGCAGAAACAACAGGATTGCTCTCTTCTTTAACTCATTCTCGACCCGCCACCTCAAGAAAGCAATAAATGGTGCACAGTCCCATATAGACACTTATTGCCCAATGGTAAACACAGCATTTCATCTTTGTAAAAGGGTGTAATATACAAAATCATTTGTAACTGTGGTAAATTCTATGTAGTTCAGTCCGGCAGAGCAATATTCACCCACTTACAGGAACATCATAGAAGTTGGACACTTAAAGGAGACTGCTTTTGCTGACCACCTGCTTAAAGACGGCCATTGTTACGAGATGTAACATGAAGTATTACATAACATTCGTAAATGAAGGACGATGAACAGCTTCCCACTGTTGAAGAGCAATTCAGGGATGGCGATTGCGTCTTTCAACACGATCGAGCACCTGTTCATAATGCTCGGCCTGTGGTGGAGTGGTTACACGAAAATAACATCCCTGTAATGGACTGACCAGCTCAGAATTTTGACCTTAATCCTATAGAACTCCTTTGGGATATTTTGGAACGCCGACTTCCTGCTAAGCCTCACCAACCGACATAGATACCTCTCCTCAGTGCAGCACTCCGTGAAGAATGGGCTGCCATTCTCCAAGAAACCTTCCAGCACCTAACTGAACATACTTCTGCGAGATCGAAAGCTATCACATATTTGTTCGCTGACGATGTTGTTGTCTACAGACAGTTCTCGTTAAATGTAGATAAATGTAAGAAAATTTACGTAACAAAGAAAATGAACCCGACAGTACGCAAAAAGATAATGAGTGTTGAGCGCGTCACAACTTACCAGCACTTAGGAACAGAAAGGGATATGAAACAGGAACATCACGTGAAATCACTGTTACCGGAGTTAAATGGAGGACTCAAGAGCTGAAAGGGTCCTGGGAGGCTGCAACGCATATGTAAAGCATGTGGCATACAAGAAGGTAGTGCGATCAATTCTAAAGTGTGGTACAATTGTGTGGAGTCATTATGAGGCACAACTGGCACAAGAGAAGAATGTTTCGCGAATGCCGAGGCTGTGAACGACGGAAATAAGAGGCATATGGTGCTTGATACTTCTAAATCAATACATTCAACTAAATGCAGGAAAGAAATACCACCACGTCACTTTCGGACGTTTCTAAAGGTCACCCTTCTCTTCCCAATCCCCTCCTCTGGCGGTAGTTGCAGTATTTTTATACAAATGATCAGTCAGGTACATACTAAAATTGGTTTGGTAGCGCTGGAGACGTTCTTGAGTTACGCTTTTATGTCAACCGTTCTCACCACAAATCTTTAGCTATAGGTGTGCTAGGTCCGTCTTACAGCCACAGTACATTTTTACAGATAGCAAGTAATGTGTGCCAGTTTCGATAAAAACTGTTACTGGCGTTGCAGAGAGATGCTGATATGTCACTGTATTTGTACCCCTCTCCTCTACCCGCAACTGTAAGGTTGAGCCCGCATCTCGTGGTCGTGCGGTAGCGTTCTCGCTTCCCACGCCCGGGTTTCCGGGTTCGATTCCCGGCGGGGTCAGGGATTTTCTCTGCCTCGTGATGGCTGGGTGTTGTGTGCTGTCCTTAGGTTAGTTAGGTTTAAGTAGTTCTAAGTTCTAGGGGACTTATGACCATAGCAGTTGAGTCCCATAGTGCTCAGAGCCATTGTAAGGTTGAAACATCATCGTGACTGTTACCAGTAACTGTAGCGACACCGAAAACTATGAACTGGATACCAATATCGGTCGCTATCGAATATATTTATGTTTCATATGTCTTCACTTCCACCTCCCATCCCTAGATGTGGCCGGTGTATGTTACACTGTTACCCCAGTCCCCCTTCCCCGGAATTTTAGTGCAAATAATGAAGTATACAAAAAATTAGATTAAATTTGATTCAGACGTTCCTGAGTTAAGCTTCTGTGTCATTCTCCTTTTATCCCCCCCCTCCCCCCAATCGCTATGGGTAGTCATCGTAGTCTGATGAATAGTAAAAGTAGTTAGTTTCATGTTCCGTGAATCATTAGTACGATTAATTTTACTGATGCGTAGTGAATCATTTTACATTCACCTCGGGCATTCATATGTAAATATGGCTACAGTTGATCATCTTTTTTTTTCGTTCGGTTGTGGATAAATGTTTCCATCACATCTTGCACATTACAAAATTACAAATTCTTCAGCGGAATAGAAAGAGTTGTCAAAGAGAACCTTTTTCAATTTATTTACAAACTTAACTTTACTGTCGGTCAGACGTCATTGAGTAAGTGATAAAAACTTTCGATTGCAGCTTTGTGTACTTTTTTTTTCTAAAGACACTTTAATATTATATCGTATTTAAGGAATATCATTTTTTCTTCTGGAATTGTAATTACGTTCTTTATCGTTTCGTTTGAACTGCAGTATGTCATTTACAATAAACTTCGTGAAGGAGTAAATCTACTGGGAAGCAATACTGAGATTTCGTAACCCCTTGAAACAGATGTCTAAAAGACGGCAGTGGGTGGGTACCACACACCATTAACACAATACTTTTCTGAACAATGAAGATTTTCTTTCTTAAAGATGAGTTACTCCAGAACAATATTCCGTAAGACATCATTGAATGAAAGTACGCAAAATTTGTCAATTTACTGATTTATCTCTTCCCAGGATTTACAATCAGTCGAAGTGCAAATGTGCCTGAAGTAAGTTGTTGTAGGAGTGAGAAAATGTGTCTTTCCTAGTTTAAATTCTCATCAGTATGGACACCTAGAAACGGATAGAAAACGAAGAAAAAATATTAATTTTTAGAGCTCCACTTGAGTAGCTAAAAATGGAACTCAACACGATCACTTTGTTGTCCGTGTGTCTGTCTGCCTGTCCAGCTGTTAAGACCCCCTTTTCTCATGAAAAGATAGAGGTTTCCAGTTGAAACTTATGTCAGGTACTAAAGTCTACAGTCCCTTGGCGGTGTAAAAAATTTCAGCTTATTTGTCAATGCAATCCAGAGACACGGACACTTATGCGACACATTTTGATACTCGAAAAAATCGACCAGGAAAAACCAGTGTGCTGCGTCCCGTTGACCGAGAGCCATAAGATAGGGCAAGAAACAAGGTTTCACAGTAAAAGTGAATGAAAATATCCAAATATTTCAGATTTGTTATTACATCACATAAAATAAATATTTTTGGGCATTCGTTGTCTGTCTGTAAAGACCCTCTTTTCCCAGGAACGGATAGAGGTTTTTAAGTTGCAATTTATGTGAAATACTAGGATTTACTTTACCTTGGTGGTGTAAATAAATCATACATGTACATACTTTTCTACTCGCGAACTCATTCATGGAAACCTATAGACGAATTTCTTACACAGATGTCAGGCCTGGTGGTTTAGTGTGCCTATACACCGAGAAGTTACGGAATCGGATCTCGGATGTGATGTCAAGAGTCGCCACAAATAGCACAGCGTCCGGGTTCCATGTTAAACTATGGGTCCTCTTTGCCCGGTTGTATAACTGGGGTAGGTCAGGGATGCGTAAATCACTCATGTGACAGCCAGTGGAAAGCGTAGCACACCAGGTCATTGAGCCACACGGAATTATTATTATCATTATTATTATTATTATTATTATTATTATTATTATCTGTTTAAGTAATTAAGTTCGTACAGAACCCGAAGAACGTCAGTGCTACTCGCACTTGTCCGGTTTTTAAACGCTACATTTAATTTCACGTGTTATTTTATGCATAAAGTGCATTACGAATTAGAAAGCGAATGTTTAATCGCAGTTGTATTCAACTCCGTTTAGCTATGTGAAAATACGGCCCTTACTGGTTTCTATATGGCGGTATCGAGACTAAAAGCAACGCTCAAAAACTAAATAAATAAACTAAAGAGAGATAATATTTTATTTAGAAAATAATCGTTCAGAACAATCTCATAAATGGTATGCTGCACATGGTTCTTAACCCTTGCTGCTGCGGCAGTGTATGTACGTCATGCTGTGCCATTCCCCAGGTGCTCTGGAGGCGTGTGTGGGTGTGCTGCTGGGGTTTTCCAGCAGTGCTGTAGACGTCTGAACGCGTCCTGGGTGGCCGACCTGCTGCGGCGAGTTACCTGTATGAAAATGTTCAAATGTGTGTGCATTCCTAAGGGAGCAAACTGCTGAGGTCATCGGTCCCTAGACTTACACACTACTTAGACTAACTAACGCTAAGAACAACACATACACCCATGTCCGAGGGAGGACTCGAACCTCCGTCGGGAAAGGCCGCGCAATCCGTGATACGACTTCTCCATCCGCGCGGCGACTCCGCGTGGCTTTCTTGCATATCTCGGTGAATTAAAAAAGTTTCGAGTATTTATAATACAATATATATATGCCCCATTTCTTGCTGTCATTTAAAAAAAAAAAAAGAAAAACTCGTTTCGGTATCTGGAATTCCTTCGAATTATGACGATTATCATCACCACATGATATGCGATGCGCAAGGACGCGAATGGGCGTGTCGCGCGCGTCTGCCCTTCGGATTTAAGACCCATTAATTCGACAACTAAATGCGAAACCCTTTTGCCCTCGATTTTAAATAAAATTTGGGTATCTTATGTACATTTCATTGAGTGCAGTGTATGGGCTAAAATTACTCATAAGCGAAGTTCATGCGAGGCTTTTTCATCTCTGCAAAATCATGCAATGTTTTACTTAATTTGATGCAGTGCAGTAAGTACGGCGGATAACGAAAAGTATTTCAGTTCTTTATCGAGTGAAGATAGACTGTAAGGTGTTGTAAGTAGGTTGTTTAGGTTTTTATGTTGGTAACGTCACCTAGCGCTCTGTATGAAAATCACTGGCTGTGCTGTGTGCAGTTTGTGGCTGGTGGGCATTAACAGTTTGTGAGTGCACAAGTGGTGGTTTATGGACTTGCTATATTGTCTGCATGACTCTTTAATGGTGATTGTGCAACTGCACAGTCGCAAAAGATGGCTGCTGGCCGTCTCTACAAGGACTACAGTGGGTCTGCATCTTTGATGACCCACCAATACCATTATTTCTACAAGGACTGCAGTGGGCCTGCACCTTTGTTGACCCACCAGTACCATTATTGCTACAAGGACTGCAGCGGGTCTGCACCTCTGGTGGGCTACCAATACCATAATCTCTACCAGGACTACAGTGGGTCTGCTCTGTGATGACCTACCTACCAATATTCTTCAAAACTTCGACTGACTCTGCTGTGGGTTTGCTCTGTTGTGGCCCATTACCTATCTGCATGTCAAGAGTCAGGACTGCCTTTCTGTTAGAAGGACAACACTACTTCTTCAAGACTGCATGGAAATCCACTACTTCCGTGTGCATTTTCTTTTACTGCTCAGACTGTGAGAAAAACAATGCAATTTTACTGTGATGAATGATCAGGACTGTCTTTATGGACTGTGATTTTAGCTTTTGACCAACATTGTATCAATAACTGTGTGCATTTGATATGTTTGTTATTGTAATTATGAAAATTTTTTTCAAATCTGTATTGGCCACTGCCCAAAAAAATTCGTAAATTTTTTTTGTGGGGAGCATGGGGGCTATGTAAGTAGGCTGTTTAGGTTTTTATGTTGGTAACGTCACCTAGCGCTGTGTATGAAAAGCACTGGCTGTGCTGTGTGCAGTCTGTGGCTGGTGGGCATTGTTGAAATAGTCGCTATTGTAGTGTTGGGCAGTTGACTGTTAACAGCGCGTAGCGTTGTGCAGTTGGAGGTGAACCGCCAGCAGTGGTGGATGTGGGTAAGGAGATGGCGGAGTTTTGAGAGCGGATGATCTGGACGTGTGTCCATCAGAGACAGTAAATTTGTAAGACTGGATGTCATGAACTGATTATATATATATATATATGACGTTTGAAGACTATTAAGGTAAATACATTGCTTGATATTTATAAAAATCTTTCATTTGCTAACTATGCCTATCAGTAGTTAGTGACTTCAGTAGTTAGAATGTTTTATTTAGCTGGCAGTATTGGCGCTCGCTGTATTGCAGTAGTTTGAGTAACGAAGATTTTTGTGAGGTAAGTGATTCATGAAAGGTATAGGTTATTGTTAGTCAGGGCCATTCTTTTGTAGGGATTATTAAAAGTCAGACTGCGTTGTGCTAAAAATATTGTGTGTCAGTTTAGTGTTGATGAGAATAAGTAAAGAGAGTAATGTCTGAGTACGTTCAGTTTTGCTCAGCTGTTTGGAAAGCAAATAATGTAAGGGGTTTATCACCACAGTCATTCATAAATTTCTCTAAGGGGACGTTTCAGTGTGCAAAAGTCGAAGTTTTACACGTAATAGTTGTTTCGAAAAATCGAATGAAAAGTATTTCATATCGGACAGAACGCCGTGTCTCAGCACACGCCCAGCATTTGGCGAGCAGTACAGCCATAAAAAAAGCCGCCTCAGCACGGAAATGGAAGCAGCGCGTCTGTAGCAGAGGAAGGGTCAAGATGGTATTTTTTCGTTAGTTACCACGTTCACTGGGATAAAAAAAAGAGTAGCTGGATATCATCATCTTACCATCGCAGGAAGCCAGGTTCAGGAAATATGAGCGTTGTGACGCACTAACCTCGAGTCTGGAATTGCAGCTCGCGGCCCCTGGAACCGGTAGCGGACCTGTTCCCTCGTGGCTTTTCTAGGGACCAGGGCGTCCGCCGAGCCAAGTAATAAGGCCGCGGCGCGGTGTGTGCGCGTTTTTAATATGCAAGTGTCTCGGCCGGGCCGCAGACGGCTGCTGGCCGGCAGACGCGGTTAATTAAGCGGACCGCGATGACGCATGTTTACCCTGCCCTGCCCTGGCCTGGCCACGGACTGTTTGGAAAACCTGCTCCTCGTCGTCCCCGTAATTGAGAAGGGCGCGCTGAATTTTTAAATTTCATAACCCGTAGCGACGGCCGGCAGTCTTTGTTCCGCAAGGCGGCGCCCAGCCGCGTCGGATGTGGCGTTACTGCTCACCCTGTCCAGGGCCGAAGGGGACGCTGTAGAGTGAGCGTCCTGCTCAGCGAGTTCGCGGCGTCTGAGGGCGGCCAAATGAGTGTGGTAGCCACTGCGAATGTCGGACATTTGCCACGCTGAACATTTGCCACACTTGCCCCTTCGCCAGGTAGCGATCCCTCAGCTAAGGGACGCCCTTCCTCGTACTTCTATCCGCGTTCAAACCGCCGTCTCCACATCTTACTCGATACAAAAAGTACGTAAGGGACCTTCTTCTTCGACATCTTAGCGAAATACAGAGCTTCTTTTCCGAAACCGATATATTTATATCTTTTGGGAAATGAAAGCCATTCCGACGATTATGTCAGTATGTAATTAGTTCTGCCAAGTATAAATATAGTGCCCTCTATCTCTACGGTTGGAAGAGCAGTTGAACGGAACTGAACGGAATGGACAGTGTCTTGAAAGGAGGATATAACATGAACATCAACAAAAGCAAAACGAGGATAATGGAATGTAGTCGAATTAAGTCGAGTGATGCTGAGGGAATTAGATTAGGAAATGAGGCACTTAAAGTAGTAAAGGAGTTTTGCTATTCGGGGAGCAAAATAACTGATGATGGTCGAAGTAGAGAAGATATAAAATGTAGACTGGCAATGGCAAGGAAGGCGTTTCTGAAGAAGAGAAATTTGTTAACTTCGAGTATAGATTTAAGCGTCAGGAATTCGTTTCTGAAAGTATTTGTATGGAAGTGAAACATGGACGATAAATAGTTTGGACAAAAAGAGAGTAGAAGCTTTCGAAATGTGGTGCTATAGAAGAATGCTGAAGATTAGATGGGTAGATCACATAACTGATGATGAAGTATTGCACAGAATCGGGGAGAAGAGGAGTTTGTGGCACAACTTGACAAAAAGAAGGGACCGGTTAGTAGGACATGTTCTGAGGCATCAAGGTATCACAAATTTAGGACTGGAGGGCAGCGTGGAGGATAAAAATCGTAGAGGGAGACCAAGAAATGAATACACTAAGCAGATTCAGAAGGATGTAGGCTGCAGTAAGTACTGGGAGATGAAGAAGTTTGCACAGGATAGGGTAGCATGGAGAGCTGCATCAAACCAGTCTCAGGACTGAAGACCACAACAACAACATCTGTACGGTAGCTTCCTTTCACTCTTACTGATTGCGATAGAAACAGTCCATCGCCATGGAAACAACAAGAAAGGAACGCTGTAAAGACAATGTGAATGTACGCTAATAATTTCTTTTTGATCACAGCATTTGTGCCTTAATTGCTACAACTGCATGCCCAAAAGACAATAAGGAAAGAAGAAATGGGTATGTGAATGTTTGAAAAGAAGAGCGACATACTCCATATTAATTTAATCTCTAAAATCCGATATCTCTTGCGGCGAAACATCAGTTAATAAAGTGTAGCGGGACAATGTTCAAAACATGACTGAAAGTACGTTCATAAACAGAGATAAGAACATCTATGATTGACATGTCATCTAAAGTCGACGCACAATTTTAAAATGTTAGAAATAAGGTAATGATGTAATACAGAATGCTATGCTTGTACCGTATGTTGTTGTTCTACATTGTTCAGCTCTGGGCCCGCATCTCGTGGTCGTGCGGTAGCGTTCTCGCTTCCCACGCCCGGGTTCCCGGGTTCGATTCCCGGCGGGGTCATGGATTTTCTCTGCCTCGTGATGGCTGGGTGTTGTGCGCTGTCCTTAGGTTAGTTAGGTTTAAGTAGTTCTAAGTTCTAGGGGACTGATGACCATAGATGTTAAGTCCCATAGTGCTCAGAGCCATTTGAACCATTTTTTTTAGCTCTGGTATCTACAGGGTCACAGAGAAAGCATCCTAGGTTTTGGAGGGAAAAGCCGTAATTGTAATGATCTGCACTACAACAGAAATAAGAAGCACAACTTAGGGAAAAATTATGTAATGTGTGTTCCAGCTCACAAGCGACATTGAAGCAGATAGTTCCTATGACTTAGCATGGACAGAGGTTATATTCGACAACCGGAATAAACTAATAACTGGCACTTTTTACCGACCCCCGGTCTCAGATGAAACAGTTGCTGAACATTTCAAAGAAAACTCGAGTCACATCGCAAATAGGTACGCTACTCATACAATTATAGTTGGCAGTGACTTCAACCTATCTTCCGTATGTTGACAAAAATACATTTTCAGACCATACTATAGATAGAAAAAACTTGCGTAATTGTTCTACATGCTTTTTATAGAATTATTTTGAACAATTAGTTCACGAGGCCATTCAAATTGTAAATGGTTACGAAAACACACTTGACCTCTTAGCCACAAATAATCCTGAGCATCATGACGGGTACAGGAATTACTGAACATACAGTCGTAGCGAGGCTCTATTCCGTGACAAAGAAATTCACCAAAACTAAACGCGAACTATATATAATTATAAAAGCCACTAAAAAATCGGTTGACGTCTTTCTAAGAGACAGTCTCCAATTCTTCCAAACTATGTAAGTGAAGACCATGACGGGTACAGGAATTAGTGAACACACAGTCGTAGCGAGGCTCTATTCCGTGACAAAGAAATTCACCAAAACTAAACGTGAACTGTATATATTTATAAAAGCCACTAAAAAATCGGTTGACGTCTTTCTAAGAGACAGTCTCCAATCCTTCCAAACTATGTAAGTAAAGACCATATGTGGCTTAAGTTCAAAGAAATGGTATCAACAGCACTCAAGAGATTCATACAAAATAAATTAATATCAGACGTAAATGATCCCCCATGGTACACAAAACACGACAGAAAGCTGCTGTAGGTGCACCGAAAAAGGCACGTATAATTTAGACGAGCGCAAAATCTCCAAGATTGGTGAAGTTTTACTGTGGCTCGAAATTTGGTGTAGATTTTAATGCGAGATGCATTTAATAGTTTCTACAACGAAACTCTCTCTAGAAAAGTGGCGAAAAATCCATAGAGATTCTGGTCCAATGTTAAGAAAAGCAGCGGAAAGGCTCAGTAAGTACCTTCACTGCGGGTCGGGCGGCGAGTGAGGAGGAGGTGCAGGAGGAGGGGGAGACAAGGGACTCAACCCATCGGAGCAGGTAAAATCGTGGCAAATGTCCGGCGTAGTAAATGTCAGCACGCCAGCCACTGCATTCTAAACCAACCTAAACGCTAATGTGCGGCGTTACCGTCCTATAGGTTCTCCGTTGGTCGGTTGGTTGATTTGAGGGAGGGGACCAAACACCGAGGTCATCGGTCCCGTCGGATTAGGGAAGGGAGTCGGGATTGGGGAAGCAAGTCGGCCGTGTCCCTTCAAAGGAACCATCCTGGCATTTGCCTAAAATGATTGAAGGGATTCAGGGAAAACCTAAATCAGGATGGCCGGACGCGAGTCCAGTGTCCTAACCATGATGAAAGGTCTCTGTTGGATTCCTTTCATGTTAATTTCTTAAAACTGTTGTCATTTACGGCATACATTCCACTTCTAAATTTACTGTGGTGTTTCAGACTCCATCTGGGAGGAGACTGAGCAGTGGAACGTGTTACTTTCACACATAAACAAGAACGATCTGTCACACTACTACACTTTAAAACACAGTTATATGTAATTCATGTCACACACTCTCATACGGAATGTATTTCTAGTTGCATGCTTGATGTTAGCAGACAAGCCTGCCTGCAAGAGAACAGTAGGACCAACGTTGCAACAGGTATCTACCCTTTCTAAAAGTAGAGAGGTTTCTATTCTTAGTATGGTCCTGTCCGTCCCTTGTCGTGTTGGTATAGGAAGCTGCCTCTCTGGTCACTTCCGTTTGTATCTGTTAAGCACCCTTGGTAGGGGCCCAGGCCAGTCGGTCTGCGGCGAACATCTGAAGAGGTAAGATCTCCAGCTAAGCACGTCTCTGCTAAATCCGTAGGACAATGGATTTCTTAAGTTCAGCCTAACTGAAAATTTAATCACCTTTATTTCAGGTTTAGATCTAAAATATGTGATCTTAAATTGCAACGCAGTGTAATTCAAGTGTGAAGTTCAGAATATCTTCTAGTAGTTGCTTTATCACTACTTTGCGAGTAAAGTGGAACCACGTGTTGATGATACGTAACTATAACTAAGATCATCAATCTTAAATGCAAATGTGCGTGGGATTATAATATCTCGTCTTGACAATATTTTTTCAATATAGCAACTTTTCTTTATGTTCAACCCACGTGGGGTGTACTTTGAGAGACCAGTACCACGTGCTTATACAATTGTTTGACCCATCAGGTTAATAGTAAGACGATAGTAACGAGTTTGAGGTTTTACTTTTGTAATTTGTGTTTCGATGTAATTTATTTTAATTATCAAAATTATTGAGGAGTTACACTTTTTGTCTAAACCAAGTTGACCACGTGAAGCATGTAGTGTAACCATCAACGTAGCCCTCAGCTATTCTTTTCGGGAACATTGCACAGAGAGTTAGTATGAATTTAGTATACCAGTGTGTGGTAATTTCATGACGGACAGGATTGTGCTACGAACGTAACTTCCTTGGGTGAAAATTGAATCGGTTGGTTGTGGTTAGTGTCCTCTTGCATATGTTTCGACGTTCTTCGTGTGTTATTTTATGAATGCAGTGTTGTATGCAGTCTCCCAATCTTGGCTCCATATTTGATGTGTTCCGTAAGATTACAAACTCACATTTTCACAATCCTAAATAAGGCACGAGTTTAGTTATGAATCAAGTTTAATATGCTGAAATTTTAACGGAACAATGATCAGTGTTAAAATAAATGTCCAATTATAATGTGATTTATTTCTTTTTATTTAAATTGTCTTTTCATTCATATATCACCGGTTATCGTAAGATCACTACTAAAAGATTATAAATAATGTTAGTCTGGTTGGGCATTTGGTTAGCTAGACTGGATACCTGATAAAAAACAGTTGCTCAGTAATGCAAGGTTAACTACCTCAGATAGCTCACAGCTTTTAACCCGCTTTTACTGTCTTGAATATCAGCACCGCTTTCAGAACAATTTAGTGCATCAACATTACAATGGCGCATTTCACTCGGTGAGTTCTCTGTCCAAAGCCGGCGTTCGATGATCAAGTAAACGCTATGAATATGTCGTTATTTTAATCGATCTCTCACAAGAGCGCGTTCTGTTCAGTAGCACGCAGCAGTTACTACATAGGGTGCCAACATCAGGCGCTCTACACACCAGGCGCCACTCACTCCCGATCTGTCGCCACACAGATGGCGCTCGTAAACTGAAGCCCAATTTATACTTCCGCCACGAGACATTCAAATGGTCCCTCCGTCCACCGCTACTTACGTCGGCCTCTGCAGAGGTTATTGATACCTTCAACTACTCTCTGCTTTCGCCAAAGAGATCGCAGATGCGAGGTTATTCCACCGCTTGCGGACAAATGCAGATGGGCAGCTACACTGGTCCAGTTAGTCAGTTGTGGTTCACCACTTCCATTTCGCCCACTTTGCGCCGCCAACCGTTGGTGTACAGATAGCGCCAAGCGATGCCTATCATCAGTTGCCGTCTTTGCAGTGAGCCACCGTAAACGAGTGATCGTCGGACAGTAGCCGCTGAATGTGTAGGTGATATTCAATTCTCAGAAACGAAACTCAAAGCTATTAGATACAGCAGTCCAAACTGAACTTTATAGAAGACCAAGAGATACGTTTACAATTGCGAATGTTGTTAGAGTCCAAATGCACAATATATTGGTGACAACGAAAATTTGTGCCGGACCGGGAGTTGAACTCGTATTTCCCTCTTTACGTGAGTGGTTACCTTAAGCGCCTCGGCCATCCGAGCACGCCTCCAGGACTGATCCAAACTTTCATACTATATGTAAATTGAAGGTGGAGAGGGGAAGAAAGGAAAGGAAAGCGAGGGGATCACTGCTGTCAGCTGCATCGGGAAATCACGCGGAATCAACGGCGACGAATGAAAATGTGGACCGGACAGGGATTCGAACCCGGGATCTACTACTTACTAGGCAGGTGCGTTAACCACTGCGCTATCCGGAACACGACGCTATCGAAACTGCAGGGACTGTCCCCACACGCCTCACATTCCCACCGAGCACAACCTGCCCACGGTTCCTGTCCATTTCCTCCATATCCGCTCTCTGAGATTCCCACAGGACATCGGACGTATTTGTGCAATCGCTCTGAAGAAGGTGGAACCATTCCTCAGCTAGGCCAATCAAATTACATGAATGCGTGATGTCTGTCCTTTCGGACATGACCAAAGGAACAAGCCATGCATTCATATGGACTTCCGTATGTCACTGCGTGTCTACGACCTGCGCTCGCTCAACTGCTGCGATTTCCGCATAGGTTGTCTTTATTGTCACTGCATGCATGCATGTATGAAGGACGTTGCAGAGTTCATAGTAAAAACACAGGCACTGCAATGTAGTGTCAGATGTCAACACAAGGTCGCGACAATAACCATAGGTCTCTCCCTGTGTGTGAACCACAACAATTGTGCGAGTACAGGACGTGGCTACGCCGTGACATACGGAAGTTTGGGCCACTCCTGGAGGCGTGCTTCGATGCCCGAATCGGTTAAAGCAGCCACTCACATAAAGTGGGAAATCTAGGTTCAAGCCCTGGTCTGAAACAAATTTTACGTGTCACCAATGCAGTCTGCGGCTGGAGTCTAGTCATACACAGAACTGCCAATACATTTCGTGTATTACTTACACCTGTCGATCACAGCAGTACCTGTTGTTCCGACATTGTAAGTAGGCTGTTTAGGTTTATATGTTGGTAACGCCATGTAGCGCTCTATATGAAAATCACTGGCTGTGCTGTGTGCAGTCTGTGGCCGGTTTGCATTGTTGGAATCTGCTATCGTAGTGTTGGGCAGTTGGCTGTTAACAGGGCGTAGCGTTGCGCAGTTGGAGGTGAGCCGCCAGCAGTGGCGGATGTTGGGAGAGAAATGGCGGATGTTTGAGAGCGGATGATCTGTACAGAGAGAATAAATTTGTAAGACTGGATGTCACTAACCGATATATATATATATTATGACTTTTGAACACTAATAAGGTAAATACATTGTTTGTTCTCTATCAAAATCTTTCATTTGCTAACTATGCCTATCAGTAGTTAGTGCCTTCAGTAGTTTGAATCTTTTATTTAGCTGGCAGTAGTGGCGCTCGCTGTATTGCAGTAGTTTGAGTAACGAAGATTTTTGTGAGGTAAGTGATTCATGATAGCTATAGGTTATTGTTAGTCAGGGCCATTCTTTTGTAGGAAGTTTTGAAAGTCAGATTGCGTTGCGCCAAAAATATTGTGTGTCAGTTTAGTGATGATCAGAATAAGTAAAGAGAGAAATGTCTGAGTACGTTCAGTTTTGCTCAGCTGTTTGAAAAGCAAACAACGTAAGAGGTTTTCCAGCACAGTCATTCATAAATTTTTCTAAGGGGACGTTTCAACATGCTTGTATGTACATCGAAAAAACATGGGCACTGCAGTATAGTGGACTTCACAGATTAGATAGTTCTCATTCATTGTGTTAGGTTACATTAGCATATGGCATACGAAGGAAGAAATAATAAAATATCCCAATGCAAAGAGGACACAAATGTTGAACTTTCAGTATACTGGGTAAGAACGGAAATTTGTGCCAGGCAGACATTCGAATGCCGATTTCGGAAGTCTGAAAATAATAGGGATAGAATAAAGGGAACGGAATGTTAGAACTTGTACAGAAACCAGACTGCAGTTTGAGATGTGGCAATGGTACGGCTGTTCACAGTGCAGTCTCATTGTACTCCTCGTCCATTATTGTGTGAATTGAAATAATTATAGAAGAACTGGGGAAGTAGAAGTATGTCCAGCCATATAGAGAATTTTAATTTTATTAGAATAATGTAGGTGAAAACCGCAACCCTATCCGATAAGCGGATCGCGAGATATTTACGTTTTAATTTAGCTGGTCGATCTCAATTCAGGTGTGAGCCACGGGAGCGGGCTCCGCCAGTGCCAAGGAACGTGGCGGTGTTCACTGAGAAACGCAAGCCAGCGGCGCGCGGGCGCAGCCACCTCTTCTTGAAGATTCTAAGGCTGGCGGATGGGTACGAAATGTGTCCTAAACCACAAATACTACGTAGTTCGCAGCAGCGGCAACCCCTTCTTTCCGAACGGTTGGATGAGTCCACAGTAACATGGAAAGGGAGAGAGATAGGAGACCCTGATTACGTTAGGGACTGTAATAGTTAAGAGAATAGGTAAAACTCTGGCATATATCATTCTGAAAGGGTCTCGTTGGGAGATATCGTCGGAAGGTATTCTAATATAAAAAAGACATGCACAGTTTTTAAAGGTAGTAGTGTGACGTAATTTTCGCCCTGGTAGGGCAGCAGACAGGACGACACCATTGTTCGAGGAGAAAGAGGCAGGGGGTCTGAAACGAGCAGACGGATCGAGAGGCGGTTCCGCAGTTATGGCAAAATAAGCTTTGTCTTCGAGCATATTAGACATATAATTTTGTCAGGAAATGCATTTGTAGGAAATGCATTTGTTTCCTGATTATAAGTCTTTGTTTTTAAAAAAAAATACTCATGGACTTAGAAGGTGTTAGGCAGTGCGCAAAGGCTTTGCCAGTTGCGACGCCATTGCTACGCTGCAGCTAAGTTGGCGTCATTACTGCTCCACTGTGTGCTGTATAAATGTTACGGATTTGTCGTCGCTGCTGACCATTTAGCTGCGACAGGTAAAAATTAGTAATTTTGCTTTGAAAGCGAAAGTGCCAGTATTTCCAAAACCATCCTAGCTGTGTGTGGCATTAAAACCAACATGGCAGGTAGAGTTTCAAAGGAGTAAAATGGTGATAGATTATTACTGTGCCTTCTGGTGCAAGTAACTTGTTTTGCATATCGGTTGTTTCGGGCTTAGAGGTAAAAGTTACTTTCACGAGTCCACCGTGAATTCTGATCGAAGCAGCTGGAACTTTGTAGCACTGCTGTAACGAATCTACGCATAAGTAACTGGAGGACACTGGGTCTCGAAAATGTATCTAGATTTTACCACATTTGTCTGTGCTTTATTTACGAGGTTGTCCTCTTCCCAAAGGATTAATTTCGTGGTACGCTCGTACTCAGAATTTACAGGCTGGTGTGTAACGTGCAGGCAGTTGTCCTGTGGATAAGTGAGGTACGTTTGACATATGTAGATGGTACGTTTAGACTATAAATTTGCAGAAACACAAAGTTAGGTCTGCTAAGGATATGAATCACAAAGCCCTAAAGACCTTGTACAGTCGTTATTTCCTAGCGTCATATACCGATATGTTTTAATTTGGTGTAGACGAAAAAGGTAACAAGACAAATTCACTTAAGAATACGAGAGGGAGGAGCGACTAGGCTACAAGTTATAAAGAGTCGAAGGACATGAAAGAAAAGAGTCGAAGGACATGAAAGAAAAGAGTCTAAGGACATGAAAGAAAGTTATTGAGAAAGAAATGAGAGTGTTGTAGCCGATGCCCAATGTTATTGACTCTGTATCTTGAGCAAGGAATCAAGAAAACCAGTGAGAGATTGGGAAAGAAAATTAAAGTTCAGGGAGAAGAAATAAAAACTTTGTGGTTTACCAATGGTTCAAATGGCCCTGAGCACTATGGGACTTAAATCTGTGGTCATCAGTCCCCTAGAACTTAGAACTACTTAAACCTAACTAACCTAAGGACATCACACACATCCATGCCCGAGGCAGGATTCGAACCTGCGACCGTAGCAGTCGCGCGGCTCCGGACTGAGCGCCTAGAACCGCGAGACCACCGCGGCCGGCGGTTTACCAACGACAATGTAATTCTGACACAGACTGCTGTGGACTTTGACGATCAGCTGAATGGAACGGACAGTGTCTTGAAAAGAGATTATAACATGGATATCATCAAAGGTGAAACAACGCTAATGGAATATAGTCGAATTAAATGAGACGATGCTGAAGGAATTAGATTAAGAAATGAGACACTCAAAGTTGTAGACGATATTTACTATTTGGGCAGCAAAATAATTGTCAATGGCCAAGCTAGGGAGGATACAAAATGAAGACTGGCTATAGCAAGAAATCATTTCTAGAAGTCATTTACGAATGGAATGTATTAGTCAGGAATGCAATTATGTACGAAAGTGAAACGTGAACAATATGCAGTTGAGACAAGAAGCGAGTAGAAGCTTCTGAAATGAGGTGTCACTGAATAATGCTGAATATTAAGTATACATCGAACAACAAATGAGGAGCTACTGAATCGTTCTGAGGAAAAAAGAATTGGATGACACAGTTTGGTTAAAAGAAGGGACTGCTTGATAGGATGTATCATGAAGTAATTAGGGATCGCCAGTGTAGTAATTAAGGGAAGTGGGTGGCGGAGACAAAAGGATGAATACACCAAGCAAGTTCAAATGTATGTAGGTTGAAGTAGTTCTCCGGAGATGATGAATCTTGTGCACGATAGAGGAGCGTGTAGAGTCAGTTTTCGGAGTGAAGACCACAGCAGCAGCAGCAGCAACAAACTCGCGCCCTGAACTCCACTTCTCGTGCCCTTCACCAATCGCCACAAAGAAATTCGGTACTAAACGCTGTGGTGCCTAAAGCTCAAACATTGTAAGACAAAAGAGTCAGATCTATAAACTGAGCGGCCCCTGCAGTCAAAATTAACAACGCCTAAGGAGGAGGCTGAGACAGAGAAAGAAACTGAGAAGGCAAGACTTGGCTACCTGTCTTAATTTAGCCCAATGTCCACAAAGACCGGTGGTCACCTGCGGAATCGCGATATCCAGCGTATTTCTCTCCTTTCGGCAACAGCAGATAGTCTTCATCGTAATGTGAAAGAAGTCGTAGATTTCCGAAAGCTGGATGTGTGTCGCATTGTGTTCGAATTTCACTGCGTCGAATATAATCATGAGATGAAATAAGTGTGACCAGTATCGCTGTGTAGACGCCAAGTTTTTAAGACAGTGCGGGTTCTGAAAATTAAATTGACATCAAAGAGTGTAGCGTGCATAGAAAGTCGAACTAGGCTACAAAAAGAGGCACAACACCAATAACAATAGTTCACCGTCTGGCTGGAGTCCAGACAGCGAGTACACACAAAAACCCGTAGCACCTGAAGATGGTGGACCGTCGAAATAGGGTGGATATAAATCGATTCAACAACTTTGTTGATCTCCTGCAAGCACATTATTAAACTACAACCAAATGATATACATGTTCTTGTGATACACATTTTTGTGCGAGGATAATATGTCTCCTCCTCCTCAACCGAAACTCCCCTCTCCCGTGCCTCTCTTTCCAGTAGCGTTACTCTTCCATATCTTGTGGCACAACCTCTGGTTATAGGGTTTCAAACCAGTAGAAGGAAACATGAGGCATGACAAGAATCTGAGTACAAACTATCGCTTCATGGAAGAGCCGGTTTAAAGGATGTAACTTGTCAAAATAAACTACAACCACGACGCGCACAACTAGGCTTTTTCAGTGTGAAAATAGATTCCAGACTGCAGCGGAGTGTACGGTAAATAACAAATTTTCTGTCAGATTAAAACTGTACGGCGAACCACGAATCTGAGATGTTTGCTTCTCGCGAGCAGTTGCTCTGCCATCCAAGCTACCCACAGACGACTCACGACCTTAATTCGTATCGCTAATTTCGCCAATACCTCTTCTCCCACCTCCTAAACTTTGCAGAAGTTCTTTTACATACCTTGCAGGACTAGCATTCCGGGAAGACAGGATTTTCGGAGGAACAGCTTAGAAACAGCCAAAGGAATAGCCACAGCCTTTGGGATTGTATCCAGACTTAATTTTCATTCTGCAGCCGAGTGTCATTCTGCAGCCGAGTGTCATTCTGCAGCCGAGTGTGCGCCAATTTGAGACTTTCTGGGAGTATTACTATGTCAGGAAATCGCTAATAGGATGTTTGTAAGATCTCTTTCTTTTACTGCAGTCTATGGTCACAAAAGAGTTTTGTCCTCAGACGATCGGTATCGGTCAGTGGTGACTATCTTCAGATCTGTTTGAAACATATCCTACTATAATAAAGCCTAGATGTATTTTAAACAGAGAAAAATCGACAGTCTGATGACAAAAATATCATTACCACAGAGTGAGATACAAGAAACACATTGTACACTATGAAAGAAGTGTCCAACATTTAACTGAAGCGCGGCACTGACCGAACCCACCGGCAACAGATGAAAATTTGTGCCGGGCCGGGAGTCGAACTAGGATTTCCCGCCTCACGCGATCGTTCGCCTTAAACGCTTCGGCTATTCGAGCAGGTCCTCCATCCGACCCAAATCTCCATATGCTGAGCGCTACAGAGTACCGACTTCTGTCAATTAATACACTTGCTCGCTTCTAACTGTATTCCCACAAGAGTGTCCGAAAAAACAGATACCATCTCTTTGTAAATTATATACTTCCTGGATCACTCTTATCATTCGAAACTATGTCGCAGCTTGTGTCTCTAAAAGAAGAATAAGAAAAATCTTCATATTTCTTTTTAACTTGGGAGAGCGACTCCGTAATTATGTGAAATATGTGCTACACCTACATCTACATCCATACTCCGCAAGCCACATGACGGTGTGTGGCGGACGGTGCCTTGAGTACCTCTATCGGTTCTCCCTTCTATTCCAGTCTCGTATTGTTCGTGGAAAGAAGCACTGTCGGTATGCCTCTGTGTGGGCTCTAATCTCTCTGATTTTATCCTCATTGTCTCTTCGTGAGATATACGTAGGAAGGAGCAATATACTGCTTGACTCCTCGGTGAAGGAATGTTCTCGAAACTTCAACAAAAGCCCATACCGAGCTACTGAGCGTCTCTCCTGCAGTCTTCCACTGGAGTTTATCTATCATCTCCGTAACGCTTTCGCGATTACTAAATGATCCTGTAACTAAACGCGCTTCTCTCCGTTGGATCTTCTCTATCTCTTCTATCAACCCTATCTGGCACGGATCCCACACTGCTGAGCAGTATTCAAGCAGTGGGCGAACAAGCGTACTGTAACCTACTTCCTTTGTTTTCGGATTGCATTTCCTTAGGACTCTTCCAATGAATCTCAGTCTGGCATCTGCTTTACCGACGATCAACTTTATATGATCATTCCATTTTAAATCACTCCTAATGCGCACTCCCAGATAATTTATGGAATTAACTGCTTCCAGTTGCTGACCTGCTATATTGTATCTAAATGATAAGGGATCTTTCTTTCTCTGTATACGCAGCACATTACACTTGTCTACAATGAGATTCAATTGCCATTCCCTACACGATGCGTCAATTCGCTGCAGATCCTCCTGCATTTCAATACAATTTTCCATTGTTACAACCTCTCGATGCACCACAGCATCATCCGCGTATAGCCTCAGTGAACTTCCGATGTCATCCACAAGGTCATTTATGTATACTGTGAATAGCAACGGTCCTACGACACTCCCCTACGGCACGCCTGAAACAACTCTCACTTCGGAAGACTTCTCTCCATTGAGAATGACATGCTGCGTTCTGTTATCTAGGAACTCTTCAATCCAATCATACAATTGGTCTGATAGTCCATATCCTCTTACTTTGTTCATTAAGCGACTGTGGGGAATTGTATCGAACGCCTTGCGGAAGTCAAGAAACACGGCATCTACCTGGGAACCCGTGTCTATTCGTACAGAGTAGATTTCTAGTTTCCAGAAAAGTCATTATACTCGAACATAATACGTGTTCCAAAATTCTACAGCTGATCGACGTTAGACATATAGGTCTATACTTCTGAACATCTGTTCGACGTCCCTTCTTGAAAACGGGGATGACCTGTGCCCTTTTCCAATCCTTTGGAACGCTACGCTCTTCTAGAGACCTACGGTACACCGCTGCAATAAGGGGGCAAGTTCCTTCGCGTACTCTGTGCAAAATCGAACTGGTATCCCATCAGGTGCAGCGACCTTTCCTCTTTTGAGCGATTTTAATTGTTTTTCTATCCCTCTGTCGTCTATTTCGATATCTGCCATTTTGTCATCTGTGCGACAATCTAGAGAAGGTGCTTCATTGGGTATGGATACTGCAGGGAATCTCGCCCATCCACAGCCTCAAGTTTGCAACTGAGTTGGAACTGTGCTACTCTTAGATGAGTGTATATTTCATTGATAACATAACGCAAGCTAAAACTGAGTGCTGCGCCAGGACTCGAATGCAGAAGGAATCGGGAGAAGCCTGCAAGAAGCAGAAGTTCTGCGTTGGACTATGATGCGTGCTCGGATAGCGCAACTGCTGGTTAACTGTCGGTGAAAGGCAAGCACCCGATTTCGAGTAACAATATCACACAAATATTTAATCCGTGGCTCCCCCCGTCAGAGGTTCGAGTCCTCCCTCGGGCATGGGTCTGTGTTATCCTTACCGTAAGTTAGTTTAAATTCGAATAAGTAGGTCGTAAGCTTAGGAATCGATGACCTCAGCAGTGTGGTCCCATAAGACCTTACCACAAATTTCCAATTTTTTTTTACATATTTCATTAATACAGCGTGTACTCAAAAAGAATTCAAAAGTTCATTCTAAGTAAAGGGTAGTCTAGACGATAACTGGTGTGTAAACGAGCAAGTAAAAATCAACATTTAGATGTTGGAGACTACTCGGAGCCACGACTATAGTGGAGTTGCGTATGTAGCTAGATGAAAAACAGTTTGGCAGCCACCGCACACACATGGTGCGTGCGTATAGTGGGGAAAAGGAGCAAACTGACCCCGCCCGACAATCATGGAGAACCCCACTGCACAGTCACTTGGAGTTGTGAAAGGCCTCACGGACACTGTCTACAACTCGAGAATAATCTGCACGCTGTCGCAGCCACCCAGCGCCAGTCGCTGCTACTGTAAGTCAACGAATCATTCCTGATTCCCTCAGCGCAGCTCTGACAAGGAGACGGCACGTCCGTGGGGTCCGGGATTTGTCCGCAATTTTGTGTGATGAAAGAGGACCCCTAACACCTCTCGTGTTTAAAATGTTAGGACGCACTACTCGGAAAATCACGAGAAAAATTGATCCAAAGTTTCTTAGGTGCCTTATGAGTATAAGATGTTAGTCCTTGGCTGAGCTGCCGTCTGGTCTACATGGTTAGCGCTCGGACCCTTGCGCCAGAGGTCTCGGGTTCGATTCCTCCTCCTCCGGCACTTTTTTTTCATCTGGTGCTTGCAAAATTACAGCGCACTGTTACAGGAGAATCGTTAAATTAATTCCCGGGAAGATTGTATAAAAATTCTTTCTATAATTCATCATCTATTATCGTCACCAATATTCCGAGACATGATTCAATATGCCTGGTTTGCCTCAAAATTATCAGAAACTCAAAACATTTTCGTAAATGTTCATGGGGCATGTTTTTGTACAGATTTATTGCAAACGCCCTGTGGTTGTAAAAAAATCTGCTTTTATATGTTGCGCAAGATGTAGCAAAAATTATTTCTTTGTTTGTTTTTACGATAATTACCACTGCGGTTCTTGTTTGTAATTATTATATGTATAAAAATTGAATGTTTTCCAATCGACTATGTTATTCTGATTAAAAACCCAATGTTTGTCATCATATACTTTACAATGAAAAATGGAAAACCCAACGCCATGAATTGTGTTGTTGGACAAAAAGAAAATAATTTTTATTCAATAATGTAACTAATTTGTTAAAGATAATGTAGGTTTGGGAAACTTTCTGAATAACTGGTGGAGTAAAAAAAGGTGCCAGAGGAGGAATCGAACGCCAGACCTCTGACGTAAGAGTCGGAGCCCTAAACATCTGGGTCAGACACAGGGTCGGCAACCTGTTGACATTTTATACTTATAAGGCACCTAAGAAACTTTGGATCGATTTTTCCCGGGATTTTCCGGGTAGTGCGTCCTAATATTTTAACCACGTGAGGTGTTAGGGGTCCTCTTTCACTACACAAAATTTCGGATAAATCCCCGACACCATGGTCGTGCCGTCTCCTTGTGAGCCACTGTTGCTTCCGGTCCCATTATAATCGCGGACAGGCTCCAGCTCTGGTTTGTTCCATCTGCGCTGCTGTGTTCTCTGATAGCCGTGGTGCTCTGACGGTCAGCACCGCTCCCCTAAAACCGACCAACTGATGACTCCACACGACCTGGACCTAGTAACACTCAAGTAATTCCGCACAGATGGTCTTACTTTGCTCTTTATGGTCTTCTGTTAGGCGGCCAGGAACCCAACTGGTGGATGAGTGGGTCTGCACCACCAACAGAGACGTCCAGTTGGGCAGCGCAATGTCTGTGATCCGTCTACCATTTCGAGTGAGAGTGTACGAACGTTCCAACACTGCAATAGTCACAACTGTGTGCGGTGGGCCGGAACGTGGGAGATCAGACAGGTTTACGAGATCTTGCTGCGATGATAACGCCTCGCCCAACGACTCATTGCCAGGTCTCTGTAGACTTTCTCCACGCGCCTATGATTATCTGTGATGCTCTGGTTTTGCGCCTAAAGTTCTTTGCTCGG
The DNA here is from genome assembly GCF_023864345.2 of Schistocerca serialis cubense. Classification (NCBI taxonomy): domain Eukaryota; kingdom Metazoa; phylum Arthropoda; class Insecta; order Orthoptera; family Acrididae; genus Schistocerca; species Schistocerca serialis. Next base: position 72,734,835 of record NC_064644.1, read on the forward strand.
AACGCAACTGCGTCACCCAGTGCTAGTCGCTGCTGCCGTACATGGTGTATCAAAAAGAATCATCCGATTTGAAGGAATCATAACTACTATGTTACTTGAGATATGTGCGCGAACAACGTACTGCTGGAAAAAGCAAACTCTCGAGTTTTACATTGTTCCCGCTAGGTAGTAGCAGTGTGGGAACAACAGAAAGTGTTTTGTGTTGTACGTTTTGCGCACTGCGGGTCAGTAACAACGGATCAGCGTCACTTTCGTACTAGGTATAGTGTGAATCGTCTTACAGCACAGAGCATTAGACGAGGGCATGAACAGTTCCGAGAAAGAGGTTGTTTGTGTAAAGGCAAATCGCTGGACCGTCCCCGACTGTCTGACATAGACCTCGAACCCATCGTCATAGTTTCACAAGGAGCCAGCAGAAATCCGTTCGCCGTGCAACTCGACAGCTCAACATGCCCCCGATGTCCGTCTGGCGTGTGGCATTAATTCACCTACGGAATGTGGCTCCACAACACTGGCATGTGGAAGTGCGGGAATTTTTAAGTCAAAGAATTGCTGAACGATGGATCGGTCGCATTGCACCAAATAATCCAGCCTTGCATTACTGGCCTCCAACGTCACCGGATATGAGGGGTTTTTAAAAGATTCTGTTTATGTGCCTCCGTTACCAACAACAATGAATGAACTGAGACATCACAAAATTTTTTTCACATTCTGTTTGTTAAGTACGATCTACGAAGCCATCAATTCCACGATAGTCAAGTTTTTCTGGGAGAGTCGTATAATCAATGCGTTCTAAAGTCGTAGAAAGACCATTAAAAAATACCAACCGACAGGGGGAACAAGATACAATCCAGCTACCGTCTACGGCGTTCAGACACAGCGGCACTCGGTCGTTGCGAGGTCTGGTGACGTTGGAGGCCAGTAATGCAAGGCTGGATTATTTGGTGCAGTGCGACCGATCCATCGTTCAGCAATGCTTTAACTTAAAAATTCCCGCACTTCCACATGCCAGTGTTGTGGAGCCACATTCCGTAGGTGAATGAATGTCACACGCCAGACGGACATCGAGGGCATGTTGAGGTGTCGAGTTGCACGGCGAACGGATTTCTACTGTGGAAGCTGTAACTCACGACATGCTCGCCGCAGTGTGGGAACAATTTAAATACCGCATTGGCATATGCCGTGCATCTCAGGGGGCATATTGAACATCTATGAAAAGGTCTGAAAAAAAACCTTTTTAAGTTTCCCGTTCATCAAAAAACAGATTTCATTGTCTATGTTTATTAGTTTCAGAAATATAGACGTGCCAAATCGGATGATTCTTTTCGATGCATCCTGTATGTCAACAAAACACTTCCATTTTGAAGGCCACTTAATAGCGCTCCCAACTATCGGAAATTCATGAAACTGTATGGACTGAAGCGGGAATATTCAACGATGTCCAACAATAAATTCCGAATTTTTCAGCCGGAACTGGCAGAAAAAAATGCTGTATTACTTACTGAACGCCCTTCGCATATTGGTTGACTTCTTCTAGGAACGTGCGTCCTTGAAGTATAAGGGGCAGTCAAATGAAAACGAGGCAAATGGAACAAATGTCAGTAAAGTGTTTATTATTTCACACACACACACACACACACACACACACACACACACACACACACACACACACACACACACACACACATGTCCGAGGTAGAACTCGAACCTCCGCCCGGGGGAGCCGCCCGGACCGTGACAAGACGCCCCGGACCGCGCGGCTGACCCGCGCAGCTCGTGTTTAGTAACTACGATTCAGTGGCTCTGTCATCGGTAACATTACCATTGCTGTCGTGCATTTAAGATATTGATTGTGTCGTTTGGAGTGTAGAGGACGATAGAATCCCATGGAACATCTGAATGTAGTTAGGGTTCAGTTACTGGCAAGGAGCACCCATAAATGCACAATGCATTCTGGAACATTTACTACGTAGTCTTTGTTGTAGGCTGCTTGATGGGTGTTATCGCTTCTAGTAAATGTTCGACAATCTAGTGGATATGGCATTTTCCTTAAGCAATTAAGCGAAACGCGAGAAAACTTAAATGTGGGTGGCATGATGTGTATTTTGAACTGCCGTCCTCTCCAATGCAAGTAGATGCTTTAACTACTCCGATAGCTTCTCCATACCCTCAGGAGGAAAAGCTTCTTGCTTTGAAACAGTTTGAGTGTAGTGAACTTGTATCTCGAGACCCGCCATCAGGTGGTCGCTGTAACGAGGAGGAGGAATGCAGGTCCGCTTCCCGTCTGCTGCGTCGCCAGCGGTTTGCAACCGCAGAGCGCCGACCGTAAACTGCAGAAGCTATGGCGCGGTCGTGTGCTGGGCGTGCCCTGACAGCGGCTTGCCATCCAGTGTTCCCTCTCTTATAGTCTTCCTGACATCTCCATAGCGGCACTCGGTCGTTGCCAGACAGTTGCCCGGTGTCTGAGCGCCGCAGACGGTAGCTGGATTGTGTCTTGTTCCCCCTGTCGGTTGGTATTTTTTAATGGTCTTTCTACGACTTTAGAACGCATTGATTGTACGACTCTCCCAGAAAAACTTAACTATCGTGGCATTGATGGCTTCGTAGATGACTGATTTGTATAGTAATTAATAAACAGAATGTGAAAAAAATGTTGGTGGTAAGTTCCTAAGGGACCAAACTGCTGAGGTCATCAGTCCCTAGGCTTAACGCTACTTACCCTAACTTAAAGAAACATACACTAAGGACAATACACACATTCATGCCCGAGGCAGAATGTGAAAAAGGTGTGGTGAATAATTCAGTGATGGAAGAAGAGAAAATTTTAGTCAGTAGGAAGATATTACGAAAAGACTACCACAGGGTTCAATTTTGGGTCCACTCCTATTTATTACGCTATGCCAACGACCTGACATAACCATTCATCAAGCAGAATTGCTAATTTTTGCCGACGATGGAAGTATTGTCATAAAACCCATTGGACAGAAAGCGACAGAGAAAGTTATTAATGATGTTTCTCAAAGAATTACTGAGCAGTCCTCTAACAATGGATTCTCTACATCTACATCTACATCTACATTTATACTCAGCAAGCCACCCAACGGTGTGTGGCGGAGGGCACTTTACGTGCCACTGTCATTACCTCCCGTTTCTGTTTCAGTCGCGTATGGTTCGCGGGAAGAACGACTGCCGGAAAGCCTCCGTGCGCACTCGAATCTCTCTAATTTTACATTCGTGATCTCCTCTGGAGGTATAAGTAGGGGGAAGCAATATATTCGATACCTCATCCAGAAACGCACACTGTCGAAACCTGGCGAGCAAGCTACACCGCGATTCAGAGCGCCTCTCTTGCAGAGTCTGCCACTTGAGTTTGCTAAGCATTTCCGTAACGCTATCACGCTTACCAAATAACCCTGTGATGAAACGCGCCGCTCTTCTTTGGATCTTCTCTATCTCCTCCGTCAACCCGATCTGGTACGGATCCCACACTGATGAGCAATACTTAAATATAGGTCGAACCAGTGTTTTGTAAGCCACCTCCTTTGTTGATGGACTACATTTTCTAAGCACTCTCCCAATGAATCTCAACCTGGTACCCGCCTTACCAACAATTAATTTTATATGATCATTCCACTTCAAATTGTTTCGCACGCATACTCCCAGATATTTTACAGAAGTAACTGCTACCAGTGTTTGTTCCGCTATCATATAATCATACAATAAAGGATCCTTCTTTCTATGTATTCACAATACATTACATTTGTCTATGTTGAGGGTCAGTTGCCACTCCCTGCACCAAGTGCCTATCCGCTGCAGATCTTCCTGCATTTCTCTACAATTTTCTAATCCCTTTCGAGACAATGCATTAGATTTGGTTCTTTGCAACAAACAGTCATGCCAACAATAGATACAGCACGTGAACGTGAGGCAGTAAACAAGGAAGACAGCTCCAGATTTTTGGGTCTACACACAGATGAAAACTTGAACTGGAGGGAATGTAATATCAAACTACTCAACTTGTCAAGTTCAGGTACTTTCGTTTTTCGTATAATCGCTAGTCCTTTGAACAAGCAAATCAGCCCCCTAACATATTTCTTTTATATTTTCACTCAGTAATGTCTTATGGAACTGTTTTCTGGAGTAACGCATCACTTAGAACTAAAATATTGCTTCTACTGAAGAGATCAGTGAGAATAATATCATCCACAATCATATTCTACGTCCACAAGTACATCTACACTCTGCAAGCCACCTTATGGTGAGTGGTGGAAGGTGCTTGGTACACCACTATCACTTTCCCTCTTTTCTGTACAAGTCATGATTTATTTCCAGGAAATCCGGAATTCACTAATCATTCTTCATGGTCTTTTCCCCAGATGTGAGTGGGAGGATGCAATGTATTGGTTGCTCTTCTAAGAACGTCCACTCTCGGGACTTAACAACAGTGAAGTACAGTGTAATGCAGAACGGCCCTCTTGCAGCGTCTGCCACTGCAATTGGCTGAACATCTTCGTCACGTTTTCGCGCTTACTACACGAGTTCGTAACGAAACGTGCTGCTCTTCTTCGGATCTTCTCTGATCCCTCTATCAATCCCATCTGGTACGAATCCCATACTGCCGAATAACATCAAAAATCGAGAGAACGAAGGGTTTGTAAGATACTTCCTTAGTGGTTAAGTGGTACTTCCTGAAGATTCTTACAACGAATCACAATCTTGCGTCTGCCTTACATGCTAATTAGCATGACACATGGTTCAAATGGCTCTGAGAATTATGGGACTTAACATCTGTGGTCAACAGCCCCCTAGAACTCAGAACTACTTAAACCTAACTAACCTAAGGACATCACACACATCCATGTCCGAGGCAGGATTCGAACCTGCGACCGTAGCGGTCACGCGGTTCCAGACTGAAGCGACAAGAACCGCACGGCCACACCGGCCGGCTGCTAATTAGCTTTATGTTCTAACTCTTCAGGCTTTCCCGGCGAGATCCTGACATGTGGAATAATCGGGTCTACTGCCGGATGTTTGTGTCGCTCTGGCACAATATTTCTGCCACGTAACTCGTTGCCTTCTTCAAGTGCTACCTGAGACTGCCGTATTGGAGGATCTTGTCAAGATCAACGAGTTACGTGGCCGAAATATTGTGTCAGAGTGACACAAACATCCTAACTTTATGTTGTCGCTCCTCTGTACATCGCCCCGTGTTCATACTCCTACATAAATGGCTCTGAGCACTATGGGACTTAACATCTATGGTCATCAGTCCCCTAGAACTTAGAACTACTTAAACCTAACTAACCTAAGGACAGCACACAACACCCAGTCATCACGAGGCAGAGAAAATCCCTGACCCCGCCGGGAATCGAACCCGGGAACCCGGCCGTGGGAAGCGAGAACGCTACCGCACGACCACGAGCTGCGGACGACTCCTACATATTTTATGGGTGTGTCTACTAGCAATAATTGTTCTGCAATCGTATAATGAAACAATAATGGTTCTTTTTGTTCAGATACTTCTTCAACTATTTAGACATCGTAACAAGTCCTTTACATTATGTACGAGGGGGTGTCAAGTTCCGAGACTAGCTCCGTAGCGTGCCAGCAGGTGCAGCTTCTGTGTGGATGTCGTCAGTGAACAATCCATAACTGCCGTTGTAGGTGTGTCGTACGGAACAGTACAGTCAGTGCTGATGTGACTTCAACATGCGACGTGTCGCTGCCAAGTACGTTCTCAAGCTGCTAACTCAGCAGCAGGCTCCCAGGACCTCCGTCAGCGTGCTGTGGATGGCCCGTTCTTCATGTCGATCACTATGGCTGACTAAACGTTGAAGGTCACCGTTTCGCCACTAATGCAGAGTTCGGGCGTGAATTCCAAAAGTTGCCTGAAAGTTTCCAACAGAAGACTTCGAGGAAACATTTTAGCAGTGGCAGAAACGCGGGCGACTATTTTTAATATTATAGGGTGTAAACGTAGATATAAAAAGTACTTTCTTGTAATCAGTGTTAATCTCGAGAGTTTTGATACCCCCTTCGTGTATATTCGGTGATGAAATTCGTCATAAATGATCCATCACAATTTGAGAAGAGTAACGATGTCCATACCTACAACACTAGAAGAAAATATTTACTTCGTTACCCACTGTTAAAGCTCTCAGTGGCTTAAAGGATTCAGTATGAATCAACTAAAATTGTTGATCGGTTATCCAACGACATAATATGCCTTATAGGTATCAAAGACAATTTTAAGTCTGCCCTAAAGTATTTTCTTCTGGACAACCCTTTCTGATCCATGGACGAATTATCGTTTAAGCGCTGTTGGCTTCAAAAAAGAAACTTCGTTTGAAGATCAGTTGTATCAGTATGTCTGCAAAATATTATGGTAATTGGTATTAAAACTACTCTTGTTAAAACTAATCTGCATGTCCCGTAAAAAACTCATTCAACATCATTTCGATAAAAAAGTCGTTCCAATTATCAATGGATGGTAACTAATTAATTAATTAACTAGCTCAAGGGCAGTCGTCAAATGTTCTGCCTAAGTAAACAGCTGTGTGAAAGTAGCGACGATATCACAAGCGATTTCTACAGAAGAACTGGCGGTCAGTACTGATGTTGATTTTATTGCTCCGCGGTCAAAGTGACAAATTGCAAAACCAAAAGTTTGAAGTTTCGACCACTATTTGGTCCTGAGACTTTTGTATCAGTCGTCTCTCATTTCACCACGGATAACCTACATCTACATCTTGTTCTTGTGATATGTGGTGGACAGTACTTCTGATGCCACTATCTATTACTCCCCCCCTCCCCCCCTGCACGATTCGTGAATGGGGCGTGGGAAGACTGATAGTCGATTAACCTTCGTATCAGCTCTGATTTGACCGACTTACACGCTGTGGCCATTTCGCAGGACATATGAGGGGTTAAATAACATGTTGCCCGACTTTTCCTGGAACTTACGGTTCCAGAATTTTAACAGCAGTCTCTCCGCGATGCACAACACCTCTCTTATAGCGCCTGCCACCGGAGTTTGTTGAACATCTCCCCAACGCTGTCGTGACGACTAAACCATCCCTCAACCAAACGCACCGTTCTTCGTTCCATTTCTTTGTCTCTTATAAAGATTCTTCCAATAAATCTCAGCCTGGCATCTGCTTTTACTACAGCTTGTTTGATGTGTTCATTTCACTTCAGGTCGCTTTGGACAATTTCACCTAACCCTTTCACGGTAGTTACTGTTTCCAGTAATTTGTAGCAAATACTTTAATCGCATAGAAGTGAGTTTCTACTCCAATTTTTTTCTCAGTACAGTAGACCTATATTTTTTTACGCTCAGGGACAACTGCCAAAGCGAAACAGGCAAGAAAGTCATGATGCCACAATCTCTTTAAGTGCAAGGAACCGCTGCTCACTGACTTTCTGGAACACGGCACCTCAGTTAACGCACAGCGGCATGTGGATCTTAAGACCGTGCTAATCAGATTGTGCACACATCTGTCGGATGAAGGCACCAACTGTTTTGCTCTGTCTCGTTGAGACAAGGCATTTAATGGCACTGACCATTAAAGGCCTTAAAGGCCCGTCAGCTAGCTCTGAGGCAAGCTTCGAGCTATTGCAGAGGAATGACGTACGAGCGATACTTGAAGGTTGTTTTGCGGGATTGTTTTATCGACTAGCTTTGTCGTCGAAGCGTTGTGCAGAAACAGACATTACACCCGGAAGTACACTATGGAGTTATACGAGGTCCGACAGAAAGCAATCGGACCGCTCACTTTACTGCGAAACTACAATTTAACAACGCAGTTAAAGAGTTACTTTTTCGAAATCCCGTAATTGTGTACACTGCAGCACAAAAGTTTGAAGTTTGACTCAAAGGCACCTGTAATCATTCCCTTTAGTAGTTCAAAAGCGCGGCACCCTGTGACATCACCCTCGGGCTCATCCACGCTTCAGACAACAAGGTGTTGACACATGTGAAAGAGAGACAGCTCTCAGAAGCTCACCATAGCTATCGCCCGAGCAACTGTGTTGAACACCTTACTTATGTACCTGTACAGACACAGCCATTCACTGTCTCCTCCTAGGCACCGGTTTGACAGGCGACCGTTTCGACACTCGCGAACTGAGTGTCGCCGTGTCTCTGAACTAGCACCTGGTGACTGCATGAGAAATCTAAGGGGTATCGAAACAGAACCCTGTCACCCTGGCGGCTAGGAATCAGTGACTGGCAGTCTCTGTACGGGAACATTTTTAAAGTACTCAACAAAGGAGCGCAGCCACGCCAAGGCCGTTGCCGAACTGGGGTGGGGGGTGGCAGCTCTTATAGTAACCATTCGCTGTTTTATTCACTCGTGTGTCAATGTCGCACCCCCTCTTCGCCACCATGTAATCGCGCCAGACGAGGATACGAAACAGGAGCGTTGGAAAAGCATAAACAACCTTTGCTGGTTTGGAGCGTGCTCTAGTGGTTCCACTGTGCACTCCGGTGCAAAATTTGTGCGTCCAGTACACTTAAAAGGGGTGAGACCATATTCAATATTGTTGCACCCACGACATCCTAAGAGGAGGCTGAATCATCTGAGGGGTGGGGTTATCAGCACTGTCAGAGGTTATAAAGAACGTGTTCCTATAGCCCATCGCATTGCAAACTCTTTGTTTTAAACAGAGAAATGTGTGAGAATCAACGTCCCAGTGGAAGGGCCAGTTTCACTGGCGCTGTTTCTGCCACTCCCTGAGGCCATTTTGTGTCGATACTGAGCTGCGATGTGCCCGAAAAGTTTTCCTTGTCCCCAGCCCAGTAAGAATACCTCGTAATTCGCAGTTCTGACTTTCAACGCAGAGGCGTCGAAAAGTGTGAAATGTATGTAAGAAGGGGTGTGACGACCTTACCATCGTGTGGCGTTGGAACTTTGGTGACATTTGGTGCCAATATCTCACGTGAAATTCTAAGCTCTGGCCTCTTTTTTCCGACACCTTACTGTTTGAAGCGTCGCTGAGCCCGAGGGTGAGGTGGTAGGGTCCAGTGCTTCCGCACAACTACAAAAGAGGTTGCAATCGCCTTCGAGCTTAATATCAAACTTCTGCCTCGCAACAAGAGAAATTTTTACGAGGTTTCGAAAAAACAGTTTATTTGCAGCAGTGCGTTAAAGCGCGGCTGTTTTCATCTTCTGACTCCGGTAAGTTTAATTAAAATCAATCTCCCTATTGGTTGTGGAGATGTAGTCACTAACGGAGCTCCTAGAAAATCCACAGGAAAGAACATGATCAGCTCCTGGTTACAAAAATGGTTCAAATGGCTCTGAGCACTACGGGACTTACTTCTGAGGTCATCAGTCCCCTAGAACTCAGAACTACTTAAGCCTAACTAGCCTAAGGACATCACACACATTCATGCCCGAGGCAGGATTCGAACCTGCGACCGTAGCGGTCGCGCGGTTCCAGACTGTAGCGCCTAGAACCGCTCGGCCACCCCGGCCGGCCTCCTGGTTACACCTTTGTTGTCTTCGAAACACGCGCTGTTGGTTGAGGGGATTCGTCGTGCTAGGGCGGGAAATGTGTCAAAACATTTCCGGCGGAATGTGCCCCGGAAGAATAAAAGTGTGCAGGGAGCGCCTCCTGGGGCCCTTAACGTCCTGGGCCGGCCGCCCTTGTCGCCTGTTGTGGGGGCGAGCTGACATTTGCCGCCCCACCGCACTTGTTGAATGCCGCCCCACACGGGCGGTGCACACACTGCTGCCATTCCCTCCCAAACTTAAGAGAGGTACGACACGATATGCATCGCTTCTGTATTCCTGCGGCAACAGTTATCACGTAGATAAACCTACTAGTGAGGATAAGGAAGTTTATTTCAAATGTTCAAATGTGTGTGAAATCTTATGGAACTTCACTGTTAAGGTCATCAGTCCCTACGCTTACACACTACTTAACCTAAATTATCCTAAGGACAAACACACACACCCATGCCCGAGGGAGGACTCGAACTTCCGCCGGGACCTGGCGCACAGTCCATGACTGCAGCGCGAAGTTTATTTTTGGTAGGATAGTTGCCCAGGTGTTCCAAGTATTGCGATGTGAACAATCAGTCCCGAGTTATAGACAGATTTAAAGTAGCTGGCATTTGACAAATAGCGCACTGGTCTGATTCTACTACCAACACACCAGTACAGCTGTACTACCATTATTGGCTCCCACTCAGTTACCACTTCTGCTGCGGGAAGTGTAGTGCCTGCCAGTTCTCAAGTAGGAAACTTCCCAGGAAACGAAAATTTCGACTATTTTTCCTTACAAATATCTCTGGCGCCAATTAAAATTAAAACATTTATTAACTACTCACAGAAATTGTTCTTGTCTTCAGTCTGAAGATTTTATGTAGCTCCCTACGCTGCTCTATTCTGTGCAAGCCTCTCCATCTTTGAACAACCTCTGCTACGTACGTGCTTTTGAACTTTCCTACTGTATTAATCCCTTGGTCTCCCTCTATAATTTTTAGCCTCCAGACTGCCATCCAACACTAAATTGGTGACTACTAGATATCTAACAATGTGTCCCATCAACCGGTCCCTCCTTTTAGTCAAGTTCTGCCACAAATTTCTTTTCGCCCCAGTTCTGTTCTTTACTCCTCCCTCGTTTTATGATCTACTCAACAGATCTTCATCATTGCTCTGTAGCGACATATTGCAAAAGCCTCTATTCTCTTCTTGTCAGAACTATTTACCTTCTACGTTTCACTTCCAGCAACTACAGAGATATTAGCGTACGTGGATTTCATAATTTTTACGTGATATTTGAAGGAGACAGAGATTTTAAACTTCATACATGTTACGCGTTAACTGTTGAAAAAAGAAAAATCCAAATAACGCTGTTTCCCGAAGTTTTTACATAGCAAATGCAACAGACGTAACTTCGCAAAAATCCCTTGCTGAACAAGATGTTATGGTAATCAACGAATAAAAATACACGTACTCCTATGAGTTCAATAGTTTTCCACGTAATACGATTGAAACTTTTTACAGAGAGAGTAAACTGAAAGCAATTTAAAAAGGTTAGTGTAGTTCCATTCATAAATAGAATTAAAAATGAGTTCTTGACCTCTTTAGAGACGCTATAGAGATCTTATCATGCGGGAATTCCTATTTTTTTACGTTATTTTGTAAGAGATACAGACTTTCTAGCTATTTTCTCTCCTTCCGGACGTTATTTATCAGATTGCGTGCTGTGGCTGCTGCCTGCAGGCATCACGTGCCACGACTATGTCACCACTTTGGACCTTAAATTAGAGGTGCCCACTAGTTTCAACCAGACTCTACATCTGAATTTATAATTGGGAATTGTGCTTCTGATGTTTGGTACAGAACATCGGTAGGCACTATCATTCCTTCCATGCCGATTTATAAAAATTGAAAAACAGTAGCCACTACCTACGTGAGACTACAAGTATATATCTCCCCCCCCCCCCCCAACCACCACCACCACCACCACCACCACCTACCGGCGCTCAGTGTAATAACAACGCCGTATCGTATGAAGACGAAGTCCAATACCATATCTTTAATGTCAACGTCTTCTTCGCCACATAACAGAAAATGCTTCTTCCTCAGCCTGGCCGTTTGACCACCATGTCGTCGACTTTATATCTCTGGCTTATGTACACTCCGCAAAGTGCATTCTGTGGTTCAGAGCAACAAGTAACCGTGGAAATTTAACTGCTGTTCATTCAGCCTATGGTCAAAGTGTGATCGCACTTCGATCAGCAGTATTCACATTTTTTCTTTCAGGTGGTAAACCGCTACTACAAGAACTGAAATTATAGAATCTTTACGTAATAATTTGTTACGTGAAGAAACCTTAGCAGAATGTTTGCATTAACGTCTTCGTCAACTGATTGCCACCTTCAGATGTGATCAATCCAATAACAGCTTCGTCATTGTATACTACACTGATGTCCAAAATTAAAACAACAAACCACTATTTCCACATTCTGTGTATAACTCACGATATAATTATATAATAGATGACCGTACGGACGTGTTCTGCACGGAAGATGGCATTTCGATCAACTGACATCAGGACAACTGTCAAATGGGGCAATGTTTTCCGGACAGTCCTACATCAAATATCGCTGTGTACACAGTCACGGACGGTGCAGTAAGGCACAGACTCTCTGCACTTACCAGACTCTCTGCGGTGGTGGGCCATAGGAAGAATGGAAGCAGGACTGATGTCGACCGGTGGCTTAATGTGAATCATTCTGTTGCATTTGGGATGCGACGACAGTTCACAGAAATAGAAACTGTATTCTGAAGACCAGGGCAGTGTTGACCAAATATGACATCAAAAAGAGAGGACCGCTATTTGGCTGTAAGATCACGAAGGTACCACCTTAGTACTGCACGGCAACTGCCATCTGACCTGGCAGCATCCTCCGCACGTGTTTTATCGAGGCAAACGATGTGCAGGAGGCTTCGGCAAGGTGACCTTTATTGTAGGAGACCTGCTTCATGTGTATTTCCGACGCGTCTTCACAGAAGTGCACGTCGTTAACACACCACCTGGGCGGTCGAACAGAGCGCCAATATTCTTTTCACAGATAAGTACGGATTTGGTCTGGAGAGTGATTTTCGACGGATTCGTGGAAGCAGGGAACGCGGAACACACTTTTGGGACCCAAAGATAGTGGAAAGAGAACGATATTGAGGACGATCCTTAATCGTGTGATCAGGGATAAAGTTGACCACTCGAATACCTCTTCATGAAATTGTACGGGTGAATCGGCAAGGTTTAACAGCTGTCAGGCATCGTGACGAGACCTTGTTGCCTCAAGTCCGGTTGTTGCGAGGTGCTGTGGACCCAGAATTCCTTTTTGATGAACGATAATGCTCGACTTCATAGAGAACGAATGGTTGGTGTCTTCTTGGAAAAGGAAGACATCGCACGCATGGCGTGATCTGCCACATCTCCCAGTTTGAATCCCATATAGCATGTCTAGGTTGCGCTAGGGAGACAGGTTACATCACGACAGCATCCACCAAACACTCTCCAAGACTTACTAGCAACTTTGTAGGAACAATGGGTGCTATTGCATCAACATGAGATGGATGAAATCATTCACAGCATGCCCCGTCATCGTCAGATCTGAACTGCTGACAGAGATAGTCACAACCTATACTGAGCACATTAACCAGTTGTCGGAGTGTGTGTGCAAATCCGCTAAGTTGAAAAAGACGGAGAACATTTTTGTCTACCATTATGTATGTTGCAGTTGTATTCTTTACATGGTTTGTACTTTATTATCACCCGTTTATACTGTTTTGTGGCAGAATAAACGAAAACTTGCAAAATTTCCGTTCTCTGCTTTAATTTTGGTCACCAGTGTATATAAGAATTCCACTTATGAACTTCGAACATAATGAAATAGTAAGTATATAAATGAATTACATTACAGATAGTCACATACTCTTTCCACTATATGACGACATGTTGTAGGCCTATAATTCATTGACATATAGTATACGACTTCATGATGGTGAAAGTGAATAACTGGCGTCAAACGGTACTGCGGCGCGGGCATTTGGAATTGTATCAAGACTGCATACATGTGCCTGCAAACAGTTGACTCTTCCTGATTTTTGTTACATTGACATCAGGCATGTTTCTGTGGCTAACGTTTCGTCTCCTAAAGCTGGAGACATCAGCAGTGAAAGGCTGTCTAGTGGGATAAGAATATCATGTAGAACAAAGCGGGAATTATATCAAAATGTTAGAGGTAGTCACAATCAAGCTAAAGTAGCCCATTACAAACAGTCCTGTAAGGTGCTTAAAATGTTATTAGGAAGGCAGAGAGTGTGTGGTATGCAAATAGAATAGCTAATTCACAGGATAAAGTTAAAACCATATGGTCAGTTGTGAAGGAAGTGTCTGGGCAGCAGCACAAGGTCGACGATATAACGTCAGCTCGTAGTAAAAATATTTCTGTTACCGATAAATCAGGTAAATGTACAGTATTTAACAATCATTTCCTGAGCATTGCTGGTGAATTAAATAAAAATTTAGTTTCCACAGGGAATCATATAACGTTTTTGGTAAATGCCTTTCCGAGATTGATGTCTGGAATACTCCTCTGTGATACAGACAAGAGGCAGATCCAGTCAATAATTAAATCACTGAAGACTCAGGACTCACATGGATATAATGAAGTGCCTTGCAGAACATTAAATTACTGTGCTGCACATGTTAGACCTGTATTTAGCCATATTTGTAATTTTTCCTTTAGGAATGGTCAGTTTCCTGAACGGTTACAGTACGCTGTAGTAAAGCCGTTTTATAAAAAGGGAGAAAGGGATAATGTAGATAGTTTTAGACCTATTTCTATGCCTTCAGTGTTTGCTGAAGTTATTGAAATGGCTGTGGATGTAAGGATAACTGATCATTTTATATCACACTATTTGCTATCAGATCGACTGTTCGGCTTTAGAAGTCGTTTATCAGTTGAAAATTCTATATTCTGTTTTCTCTGTGAGGTACTGGATGGGTTAAACAAGAGGTTTCGAGGCATTTTTCTGATTTAACTAAGGCGTTTGATTGTGTTGATCACAAAATATTGCTCCAGAAGTTGGGCCATTACGGAATATGGCATAAGTTCATGGCCTGTAGAAAATAAACTAATGCTAAATCACAATAAGACACAGTTCTTACAGTTTCCAACAAACAATTTAAAAAAAACCTAAAGTTTTAATTTCACAGAATGGTCATATGATTAGTGAAACTGAACAGCTCAATTTTCTAGTGTTCAGAGAGATAGTAAACTGTCGCGCAAAGCCCACGTTCAGGGTCTTTTTCAAAGACTTAACGCTGCCATTTTTACCATTCGAACGGTATCTGAAGTTGGTGATCGTTTGACACAAAAGTTAGTCTGATTTGCTTATTTTGATTCGCTTATGTCGCATGGCAATATATTTTGCGGGAATTCATCGCATTCTAAAAGGATATTTTTAGCTCAGAAATGGGCGGTGTTGGCAATAAATGGTGTAAGTTCACGAACCTCTTGTCGACCCCTGTTCACGAGTCTGGGTATTTTGACATTGGCCTCTCAATAAGTATATTACTTATTGACATTTCTTGTTAACAATATTAGATTGTTCCCAAGAATAAGCAGGTTTCATTCAGTTAATATGCGGCAGAAATGAAACCTGCATTTGGATCGCATTTCCTTAACTCTTGTGCAGAAAGGTGTGTAGCATACTGCTGCGTCCATTTTCAGTAAGCCACCACAATAATTCAAAAATCTTAGCAGTAATCCACGCGCTTTCAAATCGAAATTGAAGAGTTTCCTCCTGGGTCGCTCCTACTTTTCTGTCGAGGAGTTCCTTGAAAAATGAAGCTGATTCTTGTTGTATTGTTGACTGCGATTACTTAAACTTACGGCTTGACTTTTTTCGGGTTCATAAACATTTTATTTCTATCTGTTATTACTTTAATGTTTTAATTTCATGTACTGACACGTTCCATAACCTTGGAGATTTGATCCTCAATTGGTCCTACGGAACTTGACGTGTAAATAAAATAAATAAATCATCAGAGACTACAAACTCAAAACAAGCTGAACCCTCCAAACCGATTGTATCCACGAAACGATGTGGTCTTGACGAAGTCAACCCGCCAAGATCGCCAAGTTGCGGTGACGTGTGATGTATCCATTTGAGTTGAGGGACACTGGTCCGGAAGCGAAAGACTGGGAAGGTATAAGCGAGAAAACCTCTGACACTGCAAGACATGTACCGGTACTGTTTTTGCTAAGACTGTAGATTAGTCAACTTTCAAAGGTGGTAGTATGGACCAAAACAAGAAGAAAGGTCTAGTAAACGTGGGGTCCAAAATGCGTACCATAAGAGGTATATATTGTGAAAAACATCTCTTCTACGGAGAAGTGTCTGTAGGTAGCTCTTAAGAGATACATCTTAGAGCCCATATTTACTCGACTTTGATGCCTTATTTTGGTCCATACTAGATCCTCCAAAAATATGGAAACCAACAAGCTTGTGTAGAAGAGACTTGTTTCATGAAGATGAACAAGTGCTCATAACTGTTTAAGTATGCATTTTAGACCCCTTGGTCACAAGACTATTTTCTTTGTTTTGGTCCATACTACCATCTCTAAAAGTTGCCTACATTCGAGTGTTCGCAACAACAGGACCGGTACATGTACCCCACTGTCAGAGGTATCAGAGCGATTTTAGCTTACAACTTTCAATCGGTCGTTACCTGGCCAGTGTCCGTAACCTGAAAGTGATACATTTACCCTCCTCCATCATCCCTGAAAGTTTTGATCATCATCACGGAACCACAATGTATAGCACTGAAGCTCACAACTTGTCTGATTCCAATCCTCCCTATTTCTTAAAATTTATTTTGTGCTTTTGAATTCCTAAGGCCTCTCTCAACATGCTATCATTGTCATGATTAAACCTTGATAGAACTATAATATTGGAGAAAAGAATTTGGTCGTTCCCTTGCGCAAGGGAATGATTAGCTACTGTCGATTTATCCCTGTTTCCAAAACAACATTTGGTCTTGTGTTCGGTGAGTTGCCTGTTGAAGCTTCTTTTAGTAGTTCATACGTACGCTTAATTAAACAGCTTTGTATTCAAGGTAACACATCTACGCGCTACGCTAGATGCTGTTTCTGCCGTCTGATGCGGTAGACGTGTTAACGCACAGAGGGTGACACGAACCAGGCAGTCTCCAGCATGGCGCCACATAGTTATGATCAGTCGTCACACAAATGGCGCCTACAACAAGAACCATTATGATTCCGCCACACGGCTTACAAATAGTCTGATCTTTCCGACGTCAGTTACGTCTTCCGCGCCAGGAAGCGCTGAAACCATGTACTGCGTCCTTCGCCTGTCAAATAGTTCCAGTTGAACATCCTTCACCAACTGCAGACTCAAGGGCTGCAACATTCACTCGGCCAGTCATCAACGAGTCATCAGCAATTTTCAAGAACCATCGTTACATTGCCGCAATCATCGCCGAATATTACAATGTTTAGGCCGGCCGCAGTGGACGTGCGGTTCTAGGCGCTTCAGTCCGGAACCGCGGGGCTGCTACGGTCGCAGGTTCGAATCCTGCCTCGGGCATGGATGTGTGTGATGTCCTTAGGTTAGTTAGGTTTAAGTAGTTCTACGTTCTAGGGGACTGATTACCGAAGATGTTAAGTCCCATATTGCTCAGAGCCATTTGAGCCATTACAATGTTTATCTGTTAATGGAGGCTGACTAAGATACTGTCTCCGACAGCAGTCAACACTGGACGAAAATTAGATTAATTATTGTTCACTGATTTATGTTAGACCAATGAAATGAAATGTCGTATGGTTAGGGCCTCCCGTCTGGTAGACCGATCGCTTGGTGTAAGTCTTTTGAGTTGACGCCACTTCGACTTGCATGTCGATGAGGATGAGATAATGATGATGATGATTTGAACAACACAACACCCAGTCCCTGAGTGGAGAAAACCTCCAACCCTGCCGGGAATCGAACCCGGGCTCCTTGGCATGGGATTCCGTCGCGCTGATCACTCAGCTACCGGGGCGGACATGTTAGACCAATGTACAGAAGGTTTACATCAGCTCCAGTCCTGTTATGAAATCAAAGATGATGATGATTATTATAGTACATATTATTTTAATAAATGATTTTTGATCGTTTCTCATGGTGTTTTCAACATTATTTGTGTTTGAGTCCAACACTGCCCTATGCAAGTACGCCATCTCCATACAGCAACTGAGTTTTGTAATAAGGGTTTCGCATGGTGCTATCCCCCTGTTGGGTGCCAAACTACGGGGACCGTTCAATAAGCAATGCGACACTTTTTTTTTCTTCTGAAAGCAGGTTGGTTATACTCAGGATTCCAATACATAATGTTATTCCCCACTCTTCTCGCTACAGAAACCTATTTTTCAGCATAATCCCCTTTCAGTGCGACGGCCTTACGACACCTTATTGGGAGGACCTGCACGCCCACGTGGTACCACTCCGCTGGTCGACGTCGGAGCCAACGTCTTGCTACATCGATGACCTTCCAGTCATCCACGTACTGCTTCCCGCGGAATGCATCCTTGATTGAGCCAAACCAATAGAAGATTCCGGCTGTAGGGTGGATGAGGAAGAACAGTCCAATGAAGTTTTCTGAGCTCATCTCGGATGTGCATACTTGGTTGAGGTCTTGCGTTGCCATGGAGAAAATGGGCGAGGAGAAGTTTGCGTGTTTATAGTGTCGAACACGGTGAAGTCTCTTCCTGATTTTCCTAATGGTAGCACAGTACACTTCGAAGTTGATCGTTGCACCATGGGGGAGGACATCGAACAGTAGAACCTATTCAGAGCCGCATAAGACCTTCGCCGTGACTTCACTAGCTGAGGGTACGCGTTTGAACTTTTCTTCGGACGAGAGGGTGTGCTGCGCCACTCCACGAATTGCCGTTTCGTTTCCGGTTCTGAATGATGAGACCACATTTCATCACCTGTGACAATGTTCGATAAAAAAGTTTCGCGATTAGCCTTGTAACACGCAAGCAGTTCCGCACAGATTGTCCTTCGTTGCTCTTTATGGTCTTGTGTTAGGCTTTGAGTATCCTAACTGGTGTATGAGTGTGTCGGCACCACTAACAGAGGGTCCATCTATGCAGAGACGTGTTTGATTGTGATTCATCGACCACCTCGAATGAGTGTGTCCGCACGTCCCGACATAGCAGGAGTCACAGCTGTGTGCGACCGGCACGCAGAAGATCGGACAGGTTCGCGAGACCTTGTTGCGATGATGATGGACTCCTCGCCCAACGACCCACCGTGGTTTTGTTCACTGCCAGGACCCCACAGACATTATGCTAGCACCTAAGAATATCTGCAACAGTTTTCCGCCAAAAAAAAAGAAAGAAACCTCAGTGACAGCTCTCTGCTTGGAACGCACCACCATTAAGGCCGCCATTTTGACGACTACTTATAACGCGCGATCTATCGGAAGTTCATAATACTATAGAGGGTGATGCAGGAATATCCTACGAAGTCTCACAACAAATTCCGTATATTTTTACCCGAAATTGACCGAGAAAACATGTGTTGCATATTGAACGTCCCCCGTAATTTGGTGAATACTGCACTATATAGCAAGTTTCCAAAAGGATGAACCGTCCGGTTTGTGGGTCCACTAAGTGATTTAGAGGGAACAGTGAATAAATTGGCACGCAAGGTGGAGACTGGCCACTCCACTCTGCTCGTACGCCACCTCGCGTCCATAACACGATCCTCAGGCCCCTAGGCGCGTCTCCCTCGCAGAATCCCTGCCGACCACGACTGGTTCCTGCCTCCTCGCTCGCCAGCATACTGATGTGCGCGCATTTGTTTACAAGCGCACAAACGGCGCTTTTATTTAAATCCCTGCGCGGCCATACGTACCGCGCGCCAGGAGGGGGTTCCCCCGCCGTCCTACTGTGTGAGTTGTGGCCGGCCGAGCAACGCGTATATCTGCCCGCGGCGTGGCCTATCACGCAAGTCTAGGGCCGCCGCCACGAGCTTCTAATTGTAGCGTCACCGCTGTCCGCCGGCTGCGACCACAAGTTCCGCCGGTATGCGCTCTGCCCACAGGTCTGCGATGTATTGCTGACGCCTCGGCAGAGTCATGAATACGTAAAGACCTTTCACGTGGAGCCGCTCCGTTTTAAATTAATTGAATTCCAGATCCAGTTACACAAACACATTGAGGAACCGGAAACGCAACTACGTTCCCGTACGATGATACTCTTCTGTGAATGATCCTTAATGAGCTGCGAGTCGTTAACAGAACACCACTTGGCTCCGCGTTCGTATTTAATCCGCGAAGAGGGGAACACAATTGCACATGGCTTGTACTCCATTTTACCGTCAACGCCTTCTCATAAGAGGAACAATTCAGAAAACACTCTCGGCAATATGCCAAAAACCCTTTCTTTTTTTTTTCTTGATGCAATCTGCCTTCGTAGACGGAACTACGTGAATTCTCCGATGGTGCCGTTTCCGGCCCTGTTATAGGTGCCACAGATACCGTAGCACTTCCGATCACCCTGTTTCGTACGGTGGTGTTTCCGATCAGAAAAGCTGCAGTCTTTGGTGTAACTTGATAAACTGACAAATTAGTTACTGTATATCAAAGGGTTAATGACAACGGCCTTGCCGCAGTGGATACAACGGTTCCCGTGCGATCACCGAAGTTAAGCGCTGTTGGGCGTGGCCGGCCGTTGGATGGGTGACCATTCAGCCGCCATGCGCTGTTGCCATTTTTCGGGGTGCACTCAGCCTCGTGATGGTCAATTGAGGAGCTGCTCGATGGAATAGTAGCGGCTTCGGTCAAGGATACCATCTTACGACCGGGAGAGTGGTTTGCTGACCACACGCCCCTACTATCCGCATCTTCCTCGGCGGATGACACGGCGGTCGGATGGTCCCGGTAGGCCACTCGTGGCCTGAAGACGGAGTGCTTTTTATATCAAAGGGTTAATACTTTGTTTTAAAGTTTAAAGACTGATGTTCTACTTTTTCGAGGGCACTGCGCGAGCCTCTTACTATCAGAAATCGATTGTATTATACAATGCATACAGAGTGCCTCTCTCATTGCTAGAATTCTGGCTATATGTCTGTTCCCCTCGGGGGAAGCTTGTACGTCATTCCGGTTTCCTTAGAGCGATGAAGGTAGGCTTTAAATCCATTTATGGACTCATCAATGGGCAAATATTTCTAACGAGTCAAGGAGTTAGACCCTCAACCTGTGAATCTATTTACAGGTAAAGCATCTCTCGTATCTTTGTGAAATATCTTCAGAAATCACAGGAGAAGATGTAAGAGTAGCACCAGACTATGACCGTATCACGCAGCCTTTATTTAGTAGAGATGACCCCTTGGGCTTCTGACAACATCTGACTCCCTGGTTAGGTAAAAATTTTAAAATTGACACTGATCCTTGTTTAGAAAGTTCAAAGTTTTTTTATATCTGATAATGGCAGATGACGAAACGTCGTGATAAATAAACACATTTTATTTAGCGAGCTAGTCGCTTTTATTCAAAAAATATCCATGATGATTGCGGATTGTGACCGGAAATTTGTCCCCTTTATTATATCGTGGATGGCGCTGCCCGGAACCGGCGCCGATGCAACAGTTCAAATGGTTCAAATGGCTCTGAGCACTATGGGACTTAACAGCTGAGGTCATCAGTCCCCTAGAACGTAGAACTACTTAAACCTAACTAACCTAAGGACATCACAAACATCCATGTCCGAGGCAGGATTCGAACCTGCGACCGTAGCGGTCTTGCGGTTCCAGACTGCAGCGCCTTTAACCGCACGGCCACTTCGGCCGGCTGTCAGAAGACAGTTCCGGGTTTCCTGGAGACCCTATCGTGCAGCGGTACAAGTGAAAGTGCATCACAGTGCGGAAGTGAAATGACGCTGCAATTAGCAATGTACTCCGAAGTTGAAGAACGTGGGACACTACGATTCTTGTGGGGAAAAACTACTAAATTAAAATTCTGGCAGTATATGGACCGAATGCAATGTCGCATCCAGACGTGGTCAAACAGTACCAGCAGTTTGTTCAAGTCGGCCCAGACAATCAAGAAACTGATTTAGAGTAATCGCAAATTTTCTAGCGATGAGGACGTTCAAGCAGCTGTACTCCAATCGCTCTGTAACAAAACAGCGGAAACGAACGACAGTTGATGGCAGAGTCTCAGGGAATAAGATGGAAAGAAGTGAAATGCGCCACAGTCATTTCAAAGTTGTGTGTCGAATAGAAAAAAAAGATACTTGGCCTTCCATAATAATGTGTAATTTACTTTTTCAGGGTCCCTCATACTATGTGCATAGTCTGTTCTAAGCATGGAAACAGAGTGAAAGGAAATTCTTAAAACTAAAGTGGTCGACATATCCACGAGTAAAATATTTTTGGTCGGAAGGCTGTTACCATCACGGGTCGTGGAGTCCACGGTCGGAAAGACCACGACACCATAGACTGCCGACCATCTGGATAAACATCTAGAGCCCAATTTTGCCTGTTGTTGTTGTTGTTGTTGTGGTCTTCAGTCCTGAGACTGGTTTGTTGCAGCTCTCCATGCTACCCTATCCTGTGCAAGTTTCCACATCGCCCAGTACCTACTGCAACCTACATCCTTCTGAATCTGCTTAGTGTATTTATCTCTTGGTCTCCCTCTACGATTTTTACCCTCCACGCTGCCCTCCAATGCTAAATTTGTGATCCCTTGATGCCTCAGAACATGTCCTACCAACCGGTCTCTTCTTCTCGTCAAGTTGTGCCACAAACTCCTCTTCCCCCCAATTCTATTCAATACCTCCTCATTAGTTATGTGATCTACCCATCTAATCTTCAGCATTCATCTGCAGCACCACATTTCGAAAGCTTCTATTCTCTTCCTGTCCAAACTATTTATCGTCCATGTTTCACTTCCATACATGGCTACACTTCATACTTTCAGAAACGACTTCCTGACACTTAAATCTATACTCGATGTTAACAGATTTCTCTTCTTCAGAAACGCTTTCCTTGCCATTGCCAGTCTACATTTTATATCTTCTCTACTTCGACCATCATCAGTTATTTTGCTCCCCAAATAGCAAAACTTCTTTACTACTTTAAGTGTCTCATTTCCTAATCTAATTCCCTCAGCAACGTCCAACTTAATTCGACTACATTCCATTATCCTCGTTTTGCTTTTGTTGATGTTCATCTTATATTCTCCTTTCAAGACACTGTCCATTCCGTTCAACTGCTCTTCCAAGTCCTTTGCTGTCTCTGACAGAATTACAATGTCATCGGCGAACCTCAAAGTTTTTATTTCTTCTCCATGGATTTTAATACCTATTCCGAATTTTTCTTTTGTTTCCTTTACTGCTTGCTCAATATACAGATTGAATAACATTGGGAGAGGCTACAACCCTTTCTCACTCCCTTCCCAACCACTGCTTCCCTTTCATGCCCCTCGACTCTCATGACTGCCATCTGGTTTGTGTACAAATTGTAAATAGCTTTTCGCTCCCTGTATTTTACCCCTGCCACCTTCAGAATTTGAAAGAGAGTATTCCAGTCAACATTGTCAAAAGCTTTCTCTAAGTCTACAAATGCTAGAAACGTTGGTTTGCCTTTCCTTGATCTATTTTCTAAGACAAGTCGTAGGGTCAGTATTGCCTCACGTGTTCCAACATTTCTACGGAATCTATACTGATCTTCCCCGAGGTCGGCTTCTATCAGTTTTTCCATTCGTCTGTAAAGAATTTGTGTTAGTGTTTTGCAGCCGTGGCTTATTAAACTGATAGTTCAGTAATTTTCATATCTGTCAACACCTGCTTTCTTTGGGATTTGAATTATTATATTCCTCTTGAAGTCTGAGGGTACTTCGCCTGTCTCATACATCTTGCTCACCAGATGGTAGAGTTTTGTTAGGACTGGCTCTCCCAAGGCCATCAGTAGTTCTAATGGAATGTTGTCTACTACCGGGGCCTTGTTTCGGCTCAGGTCTTTCAGTCCTCTTCATCTACATTCTCTTCCATTTCTATAATATTGTCCTCAAGTACATCGGCCTTGCATAGACCCTCTATATACTCCTTCCAGCTTTCTGCTTTCACTTCTTTGGTTAGAACTGGGTTTCCATCTGAGCTCTTGATATTCATACAAGTGGTTCTCTTTTCCCCAAAGGTCTCTTTAATTTTCCTGTAGGCAGTATCTATCTTACCCCTAGTGAGATAAGCCTCCACATCCTCAGATTTGTCCTCTAGCCATCCATGCTAATCCACTTTGCACTTCCTGTCGATCTCATTTTTGAGACGTTTGTATTCCTTTTTGCCTGCTTCACTTACTGCATTTTTGTATTTTCTCCTTTCATCATTCAAATTCAGTATCTCTTCTGTTACCCAAGGACTTCTACTAGCCCTCGTCTTTTTACCTACGTGATCCTCTGCTGCCTTCACTACTTCATCCCTCAGAGCTACCCATTCTTCTTCTACTGTACTTCTTTCCCCCACTGCTGTCAATTGTTCCCCTATGCTCTCCCTGAAACTCTGTACAACCTCTGGTTCTTTCAGTTTATCCAGGTCCCATCTCCTTAAATTCCCACCTTTTTGCAGTTTCTTCCATTTTAATCTGCAGTTCATAACCAATAGATTGTGGTCAGAGTCCATATCTGCCCCTGGAAATGTCTTACAATTTAAAATCTGGTTCCTAAATCTCTGTCTTACCATTACATTATCTATCTGATACCTTTTAGTATCTCCGGGATTCTTCCATGTATACAACCTTCTTTTATGGTTCTTGAACCAAGTGTTAGCTTTGATTAAGTTATGCTCTGTGCAATGTTATACCAGACGGCTTCCTCTTTCATTTCTTACCCCCAATCCATATTCACCTACTATGTTTCCTTCTCTCCCTTTTCCTGCACTCGAATTCCAGTCACCCATGACTATTAAATTTTCTTCGCCCTTCAGTATCTGAATAATTTCTTTTATCTCATCATACATTTCATCAATTTCTTCATCATCTGAAGAGCTAGTTGGCATATAAACTTGTACTACTGTAGTAGTCGTTGGCTTCGTGTCTATCTTGGCCACTATAATACGTTCACTATGCTGTTTGTAGTAGCTTACCCGCACGCCTATTTATTTTATTCATTATTAAACCTACTCCTGCATTACCTGTATTTGATTTTTTATTTATAACTCTGTATTCACCTGACCAAAAGTCTTGTTCCTTCTGCCACCGAACTTCACTAATTCCCACTATATCTAACTTTAACCTATCCATTTCCCTTTTTAAATTTTCTAACCTACCTGCTCGATTAAGGAATCTGACATTCCACGCTCCGATCCGTAGAACGCCAGTTTTCTTTCTACTGATAACAAGGTCCTCTTGAGTAGTCCCCGCCCGGAGATCCGAATGGGGGACTATTTTACCTCCGGAATATTTTACCCAAGAGAACGCCATCATCATTTAACCATACAGTAAAGCTGCATGCCCTCGGGAAAAATTACGGCTGTAGCTTCCCCTTGCTTTCAGCCGTTCGCATTACCAGCACAGCAAGGTCGTTTTGGTTAGTGTTAAAAGACCAGATCAGTCAGTCACCCAGACTGTTGCCCCTGCAACTACTGAAAAGGCTGCTGCCCCTCTTCAGGAACCACTCGTTTGTCTGGCCCCTCAACAGATACCCCTCCGTTGTGGTTGCACCTACGGTACGGCCATCTGTATCACTGAGGCTAGCAAGACTCCCCACCAACAGCAAGGTCCATGGTTCATGGGGGGGGAGGGGGGGCAATTTTGCCTGTGTTTGTCAAATCATCTTGGCACGACGTTGCGGCAGATACAGTAGTGACTCGTGCAGAACTAACAAGTCAAAAGTGTGGTTTATGCCTCCAATGGGTCCAGATTTTTGTACGCTGGTTTCAAGTGCCATCTTCTACTCGTCGGAATGCTCCGCTTCTCCATATAGGCCGTAATAGTTGTGTGGAATCTAATGCTTCTCTTTGTTCTTGTTGGGGATATTCCTGTGTTTCTGATTCTTCAATTTCTCCCGGCGTACTTCATGACGAAAGAGTTCACGTGTGAACAGCCGGGTGTTTGTGACCAACGGGCACAATATTTCGGCAAGCGACCACGTTGCCATCGTCAGGTGCGCTGACGAACTGACCGCCGTGGCTTATATCTCCCCCCCCCTCCCCTTTCAAGTGGGCGGAAGATGGGGCGTTGCATTTAAACCGTTCTGTGGCACTTTATCGGAAAATTTAGGTCGAATTCTTCAAAAACATCGAGTGAAGACTGTCTTTCACCCACCAATTAAGACACAGGCACTGCTTGATAATGTCAAGGACGATCTCGGACTACGGAAATCGGGAGTCTACCAGATCTCCTGTGTATGTGACATGACTTACATCGGTCAAACGGTGCATATTATCGAAGGTCGTTGCCAAGAACATCGACGGCACACCAGACTGCAGCAGCCAAACAAGTCGGCTGTTGCTGAACATCGCCTCTCAGAATTAAACAGAATGAATTACGACCAGACTAAGGTTCTGACACAGGCGTCCAAATACTGGTATGAAACGTCCCCTTTGAACAATTATACACGACTGTCCTTAAACTGATACACAATATTTTTTTTTTTAGCGCAACGCAATCTGACTTTCAAAAATCCCTACAAAAGAATGGCCCTGACTAACATTAAACTATACCTTTCACAAATCACTTACCTCACAAAAATCTTCGCTACTCAAGCTACTGCAATACAGCGAGCGCCACTACTGCCAGCTAAATAAAAGATTCAAACTATGGAAGGCACTAACTACTGATAGGGATAGTCAGCAAATGAAAGATATTAGTAGAGAACAAACAATGTATTTACCTTGATATCATCATGTATAAATATAGCAGTTCATGACAAATTATAAATCTCCGCCATCTCTCTCCCCACATCCACCACTGCTGGCGGCTCACCTCCAACTGCGCAATGGTACGCGCTGTTCACAGCCAGCTGCCTAACACTACAATGGCGAGTATTACAACAATGCAAAGCAGCCACAGACTGCACACAGCACAGCCAGTGATTTTCATACAGAGGTGGCGTTACCAATAAAAAAACCTAAACAGCCTACTTACACTGGGACTGTGTCATTACAGTATCTATCGATATTCGAGTACGAGAACCGCTGATCAGTAGAGAAGGCGGCTACATGGTTACAACCTTAGTAAGGTACGGGGACCCGTTTTGAATATGATTAAAAGGAGAAAGAACACATCCCACGACGAACTGACTTCGAGAACAGGCAGAGGTACTAAGAAGACGCCGCCAGCACGCGCCCCTGGGCGCGAACCGCCGAAGGAACGGATACTGGGCGCTCCGCACCTGGGCGAGGACCGCGTTCAGAACACCTGGAGGGGAGGGGGAGGGGGGGGGGAGGTAGATAAAACACCGACGCCGGCGCCTCGGCGGTCAGTTCGTTAGCGCACCTGATGATGGCAACGTGGTCGTTTGGCGAAATACTGTGCCCGTTGGTCACTAACACACGGCTGTTCACACGTGAACTCTTTCGTCGATCCCGTGTTTGCAGGTCGCTGAAACAAACTGCTGTAACATCACTTTGTCTTGTAAGAAAACGTCATGCATATGCTCATCGAACTCCAATGGCAGCCTCTGAAAGAGAGGCGTTGGGCATCAAGGTGTAGTTTTTTTTGCGAATAGTTTTCAGTTCCGTAGACCATTTTCCCGACATCTCGTAAGTATGCCCCTTGGTCCTTCTATAAAGTCGCCGCTGTGGCGGAGCAGTTCTAGGCTCTTCAGTCCGGAAACGCGCTGCTGCTACGGTCGTAGGTTCGAATCCTGCCTCGGGCATGGATGTGTATGATGCCCTTAGGTTAGTTAGATTTAAGTAGTTCTAATGACATGGTTGGTTGGTTGGTTTGGGGAAGGAGACCAGACAGCGTGGTCATCGGTCTCATCGGATTAGGGAAGGATGGGGAAGGAAGTCGGCCGTGCCCTTTCAGAGGAACCAGCCCGGCATTTGCCTGGAGTGATTTAGGGAAATCACGGAAAACCTAAATCAGGATGGCCGGACGCGGGATTGAACCGTCGTCCTCCCGAATGCGAGTCCAGTGTCTAACCACTGCGCCACCTCGCTCGGTCTAATGACATGACCTCAGATGTTAAGTCCAATAGTGCTTAGAGCCATTTGAACCTTGTATAAATTTTGTTTCAAATTTCTTCGTTTCACATCCTCCTCAACCTGATTTTTCGTTCTGTACGTGCTCTTCCTCTTTTTCTTTTGTGTGTGGTTTCCAACGGACTGCTATTTCGGCCGTTTTTCGTCGCATAATCTCGTAGCAGTGTAGTTTACTCTTTTAAATTTTGTTAGTGAACTGTACTACATGGTGATGTCCTACGTATATCTCGCGAAATGGCCATGAGGTAAAATTAGGGAATTCGAGATCACACTGATTCGTAGCAATAGTTGTTCTGCCCACGCACCATTCGTTATTGTAACAGGTTCAAATGGCTCTAAGCACTATGGGACTTATATTGGAACAGGCACGTGGGAAAGTGACAGTAGTACACCTCTCCACAGACCATAAGGTGGCTTCAGCAATATATAACACACAGAAGATGACCACAACTCCACGGACAAACTTCCAGGAGTAGTTCAAATATTTTGGCACAAGGGACGCACGGCTACCACATCACCTGACTTTAGCATCTGAGGGTTGATGCATTACTCTGTGTTGTGTCTCATACGTTTCGGTTATTGCGTATTGCGTCCGCCCCTGGTAGCTGAGTGGTCAGCGTGACAGAATGTCAATCCTCAGGGCCTTGGTTCGATTCCCGGCTGGGTCGGAGATTTTCTCCACTGAAGGACTGAGTGTTGCGTTGTCCTAATCATCATCATTTCATCCCCATCGACGCGCAAATCGAAAGACTAGCACCCGACGAACGGTCTACCCGACGAGAGGCCGTAGTCACACGACATTTACATTGCGTATTCCATGCTTCTCCACTGTTGTGAAGGTATTTTCACGGGAACAGAAGTGACGGAGGTAACAAACCGAATAAATCGTAATCACATAATCACTCTGTAACGAGCTTCCGGAGACCGTCTACAGATGTAGATGCGGGCGGACCGTTTTTTTAGATACCTAGTATATATATATTTTTTAGTGACTAGTCGGTGAAAACATATACCCAACCCGCATGGAACAGATCAAGTATTAAAAGCATGATTCGACACTCACATAATTCTCTCGCAGAGACGGCCAAACTTCCCTCTGTAGTCCAATTGTTGATGATTCAGACCCACCGCTCTGTCTGAATGATCGCAGTGCTCTGAACTATCGTTTGAAGCGCCACGAGTCGCTCAGCGGCAGGGACGCTTCTTCCGCGTCGGCAGGATTCCTGCATCCAATATCCGCTAATTTTGGAACTGCGTCCACAACTGTCAGAATTATTCCGGGAACGGCCAAGTTGGGGCCATCCCCGGCCCCCGAGGCGCAGAAGTTTAGCAGTCGGGACAGCAGCCAACGCGAGGAGAGACGAGATGAGGGAGTCTGACGGGTAGACAAACGGGGGGCCGGAGGCGGCGCCGGCCGGCAGTGATACTTGGCCGCCGAGGGCGGGGGACAGGGACCGGCCCGTCTGACAAAACGACCGCGGCGCGTCCCGGCGCGTGCCAACAATTATGTGGAAATTTAATCATGTGCATACTGGCTGGCTTTCCGCGCGACTGATCACACGCGCCGCCGCGCAGCGCCCGTTGTCCTGCGTTATTGCACGAGCACTCCCTCTCTCTCTCTCTCTCTCTCTCTCTCTCTCTCTCTCTCTCTCTCTCACACACACACAGACACACATTCCCCTATTGTTACGCCCATCCGCCTCAGCGCTCCTACCAGACTCGGGCATTCCTGCTGCACTGCTCGGGTTTAACGATAAAAAAATAATATCGTTCTTCAAAACCTCGTTTTACACGTAATGGCAGCAATATACGAGATTTTCTTTTGAGGAGCCGTATACTCAACGGCTACAGAAAGTAGCGCGACTACAGTACAGTGTTAAATGTTTTGAGCATATACACTGAAGCGCCAAAGAAACTGATATAGGCATGCGTATTCAAATACACAGATATGCATACAGGCAAAATCGGCGTTGCGATCTGCAACGCCTATATAAAACAAGTGTCTGGTGAAGTTGTTAGCTCGGTTACTGCGCTTGCAATGCCAGGTTATCAAGATTTAAGTGAGTTTGAATGTGGTGCGATAGTCGGTGCACAGGCCATGGGACACAGCATCTACGAGTTAGCGATGAAGTGGGTATTTTCCCGTACGAATATTTCACATGTGTACCGTGAATATCAGGAATCCGGTAAAACAGCAAATCTCCGACAATCCATGGACCCTGCATGTCGGTAGGGGACTGTTCAAGCTGGTGGAGGCTCTATAATTAATGGTATTGGGCATGTACATTTGGAGTTTATGGGAAGCCTGATAAGTCTAGATACGACTCCGACAGGTAACATGTACGTAAGCATCCCGTCTGATCACCTGCATCCACTCATGTCCATTGTGCTTTCCGACGAACTTGAACAATTCCAGCAGGACAATGCGGCACCCATAATTGCTACAGAGTGGTTCCAGGAACGCCCTTCTGAGTTTGCACACTTCCGCTTGCCACCAAACTCCCCAGACATGAACATCATTGAGCATATATGGGATGCACTGCAACGTGCTGTTCAGAAGAGATCTCCACCCCCTCGTACGCTTACGGATTTATGGAACAGCCCAGGAGCATTCATGGTTTCAGTTCCCTCCAGCACTACTTCAGACACTAGTCGAGTCCATGCCACGTCATGTTGCGGCACTTCTGGGTGCTCGTGGGGGCCCTACACAATATTAGCCAGGTGTACCAGTTTCTTTTGCTCTTCAGTGTACGTATGTATATGAGAGAGAGGAGAGCTCGGGTTCGAAACGAAATCAGGCTATCTTTATTAATTCAGACGAAGGCCAATGTAGCATGTTGAATTTCTTTATCACCCTTATCTAAGCGAGTTAGTGCTTTGTTTCCAATGATCTTCCTCCTTTAGAGGAAAGGAAGCTAAAATGGCAGACTACTTTGAGTTGCGAAATTGTGTAGTACACGGTGCATAGCATTTGTTGTACACCTGTACCTAAAATTTTTCAACATCATATTAGTGTAATTTTAAAATGTTCTTCTCAGAAGGATACTGAAGGAAAAGGGGTTTCAGGACAGATCACCCCGTAAAAAGACCGGCGCCCTTTGGACAAAGGACAGAAAGGAGAAACGTAGCCAGAGAATGCGGGATCACTGTGCAAATCCCCCACCAGGCTGAAAAGTTGAATTTCGTGGTCCCCAGCTGGCCCATTCGACAGAAGAAGAAAAAGAAGAAGAAGAAGCACAAGCTCATAATAAAATATCATGTAGTCTTTACCGGCTAGTCAGCAACAAAGTATTGGTACCATATCATTGTGTCAACCGAGCGATGTGGCGTAGTAATTAACACACTCGGCTCGCATTCGGGAAGACTTCCAATTCGCCAACACCCTCAGTGCCAACTACGGACCTTAGTTGGGCGTTCTCAAATTGTGTCTGTACTGAGGCCACACATCCACCTATGTCTGCACACCGGCGAGGTCGGAAACCCTCTGGACTGTTTGAAGCGTGGCCGAGCCCGAAGATGACGTCATAGAGAGCCACACCCTTGCACCATTACAGAGGAAGGGCGTAGGCACCTTTGAGCGAAATTTCGCACTTCTGCGGCGCAACTAAAGAAAATGATGTGGTCTGATAATAGAGACACTTTAATTCTGTTGTGCCATGTAGCTTCACCAGTGAAATAGGAATCAGACACGTAGTACACCACCAGCAAATACTGTGCTGCATGTAAGAGTGCATTTATTCCAGACTACTGAAGAATCTTCAAAAAAATTAAGGCCAAACGTGTTTGCCTACACGTGAACTGCACTTATTCAGTTGTACGTACACATTCTTTCCATTCTGGCTGTACTGAGAAAATAATGTGATGGCATCCTGTTGCCCCCGCCCCCCCCCCCCACACCTGAGTTCTATAGCCATTTGTGTGTTATTAATTTTTTTTAACTAGCTGTTACTTTCTCTCTCCTCACTATCCAACCAGATTTGGCACCAACAATGGCAGCAAACTGAAATGAAATGAAGTCAATGTTTTGAAAGACACCAGCGAACAAAGAAAATTTGTAGAAACTTCCCAAAAGGTAAAACAATGACTTTAGAACTTCATTTCGACACAATAAGTTTTTAACACATATTTTGTCCAAGTATGAAAGCGATACATCGACGATAAGCGTGCCAGGCAAGAAGGGAGTAGAAGCTTTTAAAATGTGGCACTACAGGAGAATGCTGAGGATTAGTTAGGTTCATGGGTATATCGAGTAGCGAATGAACAGTACTGGACGAATTCGGCGAGAAAAGAAATTTAGGGGACAACTCGACGAAAAGAAGTGGTAAAGTGATCGGTTGATGAACAAATCTTCAGACATCAAGGAATCGTAACTTTGGAAGTGGAGGGAGGTGTTTGTGTGTGTGTGGGGGGGGGGGGATTGGAGATTATAGAGGAAGACCACAGTGAGCAGGTTCAAATGGAGGTAGGATGCAGAACTTATGTGGAGATGAAAAGTTTAAAAAATGTTCAAATGTGTGTGAATTCCTAAGGGACCAAACTGCAGCGGTCATTGGTCCCTAGACTTACACAGTACTTTAACTGACTTATGCTACGAACAACACACATCCATGCCCGCGGGAGGACTCGAACCTCCGGCGGGAGGTCACGGAATCCGTGACATGGGGCCTCAAACCACGCGGCCACTCCGCGAGGCTTAAAAGCCTAGGGCAGAATGAGCTAGCGCAGAGAGCTGCATCAAAGCGGTCCTCGGAATGAAAATCACAACAGCAACAACACTCTAAAACAAAGTTTTGACAGAGAAAACCATCGGGTGAGGAAGGGGGGGGGGGAGGCAAGAAGAAAAACATTGAAAGACTTGTTGTGTCAAAGTTACAAGGAAATAAAATCAGAACAAAATAGACAATACGAGTTCCAGGGAACAAGGCATGCTGTTTGTAACAAGAAGAGGGAAATAAGTAGACGAAGTCGATAGATACACTGATGAGGCAAAACGTTATGACCACCTGCGTTATAGCATGTTGCTGATCGTATGGAAAACAAAGAGCGTTGATTATGCTTGGCATGGATTCTACAAATCCTTCCTTGATATGTTACTATAGGCATGTGAAACCAGATGTCTGCGGACGGATCGCGCAATATTTCCGTAAATTACGGGCTAGCAACATGTGGGCGTTTGATCGAGTTCAGATCAAGCGAATCTTGTGTCCAAGACATCAACGTGAGTTGTCTGCCGCGCTACTGAAACCACTGTAGCACCGATTCTGGCCTTGTGACACAGACAGTTGTCCTGCTGGAAGTTGCCATCGCCGTTGATGAAGACATCAAGCATTAAAGGATGCAAGTGGTATGTAATATTGTCTACGTTGTCTGTATCTGTCACGGTGTTTTCGATTACTAGCACAGGTCCCAAGGGAACTGAGCGACTGTCCCCAATAGAGTAGCACTGCCCCCTCCTGCCTGCGAACTCTTCGTCAAGGTCGCTTATGACACAGAGATTTCCCCAACTGGAGCCGGTACCGTCGCTAGAATCTCTCTTCATTCGTCTCTGCTCCTCTTACATACAAGGGGCGGTCAGAAAGTTACTGTTCGACGGTCGCACAGTCCACAATCGGTACGCTAATCACACAAAATAGCTGTGAACACAGAAGAAATCATCCCACCGACTCACTAGGTCGACGATACATGTTTAATAAGACAGCGTGTCCTGCTGCGTCAAGAAGACCGTTCCTTCCTGTTTCGTGTCGTCGGTAGACTGTAATCGTCGTCCCTGCAATGCCTTTTTTAAGTAATCTATCGCGTGATAATCGCATGGGGAGAGGTCACGACTGTAGGGCGGGTGCTCGTGTGTCTCCCACTTGAGTTCGCCTAACTTCTGTGTTTCATTCGCTGTACTGGTTCGTGCCTTATTAAGAGCACCGTTCATAACGGTGGTTTTCGACAGACATGCCGCCCATACACATTCTTCATTATCCGATGAACGTCTGCTGGTGTTTGCCCTTCGGTAGCCAATAAAAGAGTAAGAGCACGTTGGTCCTGTCGGGATGCATTTGGTAATAACGTACCCCTAGTTCACGTTTTCGTATTTATCACATGCCTGTCGGAGAGACAATAATGCCACACTCATCCTTTGTCTACGTGTCGGTCCATATACACCCGCACTGGATTCGCGTTACGTTGTATATACACTGCATCAATGCCTTCTCGCATCACGTGGTCGCAACGCTACCTGGCAGCTTTAATATCATGATGGATAGCAATCATGCTTTATGACTCACCATTATGAGCTGGTGTAAGCTGTCGCCAGCAAACGGGTGGGCAAAGAGGTTTCAAGAAGATCGATAATAGGCGCTGAATCGCGCATGCCTATCAGGAGGGAGGCCAAAGACAGACTCACAAGCAACGACCCACCAACACCCTCTCGACAGCCAGCATATAGATCGCCGCAGTGAAACGGAGTACACAGTCAGTCACTATTCTAGTTGGCGTCTGTCAGTTCACATCACCGACTACGAGAGTGTAGTGTTTATAGCGGGACGTATACCAGCAGTGAGGTTAAAGTGGACCATTACGGAAGAGCTTTACTGCAACACATGGGCTAGTTCAAAGAAAAGTAGCTTTCTGTTACGGTAAATAAGGAACCCTGTTAATACATGTGTGCAGTTTGTGTTGTACACTACTGGCCATTAAAATTGCTACACCAAGAAGAAATGCAGATGATAAACGGGTATTCATTGAACAAATATATTATACTAGAACTGACATGTGATTACATTTTCACGCAATTTGGGTGCATAGATCCTGAGAAATCGGTACTCAGAACCACCACCTCAGGTCGTAATAACGGCGTTGATACGCCTGGGCATTGAGTCAAACAGAGCTTGGATGGCGTGTACAGGTACAGCTGCCCATGCAGCCTCAACACGATATCACAGTTCATCAAGAGTAGTGACTGGCGTATTGTGACAAGCCACTTGCTCGGCCACCATTGACCAGACGTTTTCAGTTGGTGAGAGATCTGGAGAATGTGCTGGCCAGGGCAGCAGTCTAACATTTTCTGTGTCCAGAAAGGCCCGTGCAGGGCCTGCAACATGCAGTCGTGCATTATCCTACTGAAATGTAGGGTTTCGCACGGATCGAATGAAGGGTAGAGCCACGGGTCGTAACACATCTGAAATGTAACGTCCAATGTTCAAAGTGCCGTCAATGCGAACAAGAGGTGACCGAGACGTGTAACCAATGGCACCCCATACCATCACGCCGGGTGATACGCCAGTATGGCGATGACGAATGCACGCTTCCAATGTGCGTTCACCGTGATGTCGCCAAACACGGATGCGACCATCATGATGCTGTAAACAGAACCTGGATTCATCCGAAAAAATGACGTTTTGCCATTCGTGCACCCAGGTTCGTCGTTGAGTACACCATCGCAGGCACTCCTGTCTGTGAAACAGCGTCAAGGGTAACCGGAGCCATGGTCTCCGAGCTGATAGTCCATGCTGCTGCAAACGTCGTCGAACTATTCGTGCAGATGGTTGTTGTCTCGCAAAAGTCCCCATCTGTTGACTCTGGGATCTAGACGTGGCTGCACAATCTGTTCGAGCCATGCGGATAAGATGCCTGTCATCTCGACTGCTAGTGATACGAGGCCGTTGGGATCCAGCACGGCGTTCCGTATTACCCTCCTGAATCCACCGATTCCATATTATGCTAACAGTCATTGGATCTCGACCAACGCGAGCAGCAATGTCGTGATACGATAAACCTCAATCGCGATAGGCTACAATCCGACCTTTGTCAAAGTCGGAAACGTGATGGTACGCATTTCTCCTCCTTACACGAGGCATCACAACAACGTTTCACCAGGCAACGGCGGTCAACTGCTTTTTGTGTATGAGAAATCGGTTGGAATCTTTCCTCATGTCAGCACGTTGTAGGTGTCGCCACCGGCGCCAACCTTGTGTGAATGCTCTGAAAAGGTAATTTGCATATCACAGCATCTACTTCCTGTCGGGTAAATTTCGTATCAGTAGCACGTCATCTTCGTGGTGTAGCAATTTTCATGGCCAGTAGTGTAGAAAGAGGATAACGGTCACCTAACAACATCCTCTCCTTGGTTGCCAAAGTACAAGACTCTACAGTGTCAACGACTACACTAAACATTATATCGAGAGGGATAGACAGACAGGTACAGACATCCACATAATGTAAATATCGTGAATAGAAATGACTTCTGACGAAGGCGAGCAACAAAAGGAAGGTCCCTTGAGGTATTCGTACAGCAGTCAGCTGTAGCTGCCTGTTTTAGCTGAGGACTCCTCCGCGGCTGCCGGAAGCGCTTTTCAGTCGCAGCGAGGAAGGGTAAGCAAACGCACGACTGGCGGCCAAGAGTGTCCCGGTTGTGGGCAGGCGCTCCCTGACCCTCGGCTCACAAAGGCTCACACGCCCGCGCCGACAAAGGCGCTTTTGTGCGATTTTTGCGTTCCTCGCCGCTCGCCACCGAGGCTCCGTATTTACTGTAGGACTTGCCGCAAAGATAGGACGCACGTCAGCGCGCGAACAATGGCCTTGCTTGGACGGCAGACCGCACACGCTCGGCTCCCTTGTGTGTTCCCTCGCCGACGTGTTCCGCCCGACTTTTTAACCCTAAATTAGCCGCCGCTTTACCTGCTCGCGCGCGATTTGGTGACCTATGCTTTGTGGGAGGGGCGTTGATGAACAGGAGGGAGCGGTAACATTGTTTGGTCCTTTCTGCGTTTCATTACACCAGCTGCCACAACATTGGCAAATTAAAACACCGACGGCATACCGGAGCATGAGAACGACTTTCCATTCCAGTTGCACTTCGATTGCAAAAACTTTCGGTCTAAGACGCTGGAGTCATGGACTGTGCGGCGGGTCCCGGCGGAGGTTCGAGTCCTCCCTCGGGCATGGGTATGTGTTTTTGTCCTTAGGATAATTTAGGTTAAGTAGTGTGTAAGCTTAAGGACTCGTGACCTTAGCAGTTAAGTCCCATAAGATTTCACGCACATTTGAAAATTTGAACAAAAACTTTGTAATTCACGTCTTCTCATGTAGAGTGGTACTGGACGTGCGACAGCCAATCGTGCGTAGTTCCTTCTCGAGCGACGGGTGCTCACTATGTTGCCTTTTCCTTACGAGCACCTGGAGTCTCGTCAAGGGTGGCTGACTACACTCGGCCAACTTCTTCGTACCTCTGCAATCTGCCAATTGCAGAGCTGTTTTGTTCGAACTATAGCACTTTTATAGGTAACGTCAGTGTTCCTAGTTTATTTTATTTTTGTTCCTTTTTTTATGGCTTGAACACAAATGCAGACAGAGTAATAAATTGTCTTACGGTGGAACCCTGCTCTCCATTCACAAATACCTCGTGTTCGTTACTGCTCCCTGAAACGGATCAACACTCAGTCTTCCGAACACTCAGCACTACGTTTACAAACTAATTACCGAGGAAATAAACATTCCTTTTGTGTACTACTCTACATGGAGCTGTATAATGCTACGAACTCTTGGTGGATTTATTTACAATATAACATCCACGAAAGTCTCCGCTGACATCTTGGGGGACTCTGTGAGACTGGGACTGTCTACAAAGTTCTGCAAAAGCGGTGAGCATTATCCTGTATAAATAGGTATTTGTTTTGCAGGCGAGGTATGCTTCACTTACGGAAGCAACTCATCTTCCCTCTTCGTTTCCGGGAAAGGAAATATCTTTGGTTGTGAGTGTAAAGTAATACTCCGCTCGGATCTTAACGCATCACAGCAGGTGCAGTTTTCCCAAGCAGGAATTATTGATCCAGGTACCAGTCCAGAGCGCTCTTTTTAAAGTTCATTAACTGTTGTGCGACAGAATTGTCATAGAGATGAGTGCTAACATTGACGGGCATTTCTAAGGACTTTTCAAAAGTTGGGTACACCATATGTTTACAGCCCGTAGGGGAATGGTGTGTATTGTCCCTCAAGTATAATCATTGCGGGTCAGTGGGGCAAGTTTCTAATGCAAGATAAATGTTTTGCAGAAGATTGTGCTGGTCCATGGCTTTTCGGATCATTACCGGTAGTTTGAAATTAAGTTAGGAATGATTCTTCCAGGCCAAACAAGCCATTGTTACCTGGAAACAGGCCTGAGTAAATGCAGATACAAATGAAGGGGAGAAAAAATCAATCAGCCATCAAGGAACTGATTAGCCGCAAGGCCTCACGTGTTCAGCAAATTTCGACAGTTGAGATGATGGCGTGAAGTAGCAGGACATAAGTGGCGAGATTGGGGGGGGGGGGGGGGGCGGGGGAGCAAGGCCCGTCGCTGAGGTGTCCGCAAGGGCGGGAGATGATGGAGGAGGTGCAAAAAGTGGAGTTGCCCCCTCCTGTAAACTGGTTGTATGGGAATTTCATTCATTACAAATTTCTCCCGGTTTCATTGGAATAATTCTCTGCAAATCAACTTAACCAACAGATCTAACGTTATCAAGCGCGACGAGAAATATCGTGACTTCATCAGTTACATGGCTTTATTTTCCCTTGCGGCGGGGTATACAACGTTGTTTGTATAGCATAAGAATTCTGAAAGATTGATCCAATTATTTCTCTGTCGCTTCCTTGTATTGCCCTTAACAAGATGAAAAAAAGAGCCGGTCAACACACCATACATGCAGATTAAAGCACAGTATAAACATTGCAACAGTGGACCCACTCCTTCCTTTGGTGCACTATAATAATCATAACAGTACTCAAACGTTTCTCTGTGGACGAGGACGCATGATGGTTTGCTGATTATACATCCAGTTTTACACACTGAGCAGCACTGTAGGTATGTACATTCACACCTAATCTAGGAGCTCAGATGCACTAGCTGTAAAAAGAAAATATCATGTTCTGTGCTAGAAGAGAGAAAAAAAGGGTCTCTGTCCATCTCCTCCTGACCCTCTCTCAGTCCATGTGCTCCTGCCTTCTCTCTCACTTTTCCCCTCCACCTCTGTCCATATGGTCTTTTCCCCTCTTTCCATATCCTCTTCCCCTCTATATTTCCATTCCTTCTCCCCTCATTTTATGTCTCCTTCTCCTCCTCTGTCTGTTCACCTTCTCCTCCTTCTCTCTTTTTTCACCATCCCCCTTTCCTTTATACATGCTTCTCATCCTCTCCCCTCTCTCTGTCCATCTCCTCCTCTTAACTTTCGCTATACATTTCCTCGTCCACCTCTGTCTGTTAATTTCCTCCCCCTAATTTCTCTGCATATCTCTTCCTCCCGCTATCTTTGCTGTCTCTTTCCTCTCCCCCCCTCTCTCCCTGTCCATTTTCCCTCCACTATCTCTGTCCATCACCTCCTCCTCCTATCTGTGCGTGTCTCCTCCTTCCCCTCCCTGCCTCATCTTCTCGTCCTCTCGTCTCTCTCCAGGTTATCACTCGAACTCCTATAGGAGGCTGGTGGTTTTTACCCCTACAGTATTTCTTTCCAGATTGTGGGTAGTATGCGTACCAAATTTAATTGAGTCGTTCCAGGGCTTTAGGATGCACTTTTTACCCCTGGCTTTGCTCACACGCACACATATCAGATATATCTCACATATGTTTAACATATTTTTTTAAACAATCCTGTATCATACATTGATATTCATGGTGTGCAGTATACATTATTTAAGTAACGACTAATGAAATCTGGTGGCTTAAACCATTTTAACCCTTATCCATGAGAAATGGTCCAAGACTGAAACCGGTTGATATTTGGGTTAAGAATAAAAGCAGCTGATGATCAAATATTAATTTTATACACTATAATATGTATGGCTGATTCCAACCAATTCTGCTGTTCACCTCCAGATGGCAATGCCATCACATCCATGGTGGCGGGGGACTTTAATTCATAATAATTTATCCAGTGTTCGCGAAATATTGATAAATCATTCACACAAACCTTGTTTGTCACCAGTCTATTAGTGAAAACCGTATCAAAGCTTCTACAGCAGTTGCTGAGTTAGCCCAAATATACACACAGAAACCGCAGTGAGGCACTTTAATTTATATATGTATAGAAGCAGAAGATAGGTAGCAGATAGATTTGGTAATGTTTTAGTATAGTAATAATAATAATAATAAGATGATGATGATGACGATGATGAGATCAGAAATTAGTACCGTGGATTTGATTTTTTTTGGGGGGGGGGGGGAGAGGGGGCTGAGGGTGGGAATCATGTCCCCAGTGACTCCCATTCCCCTCTGGATCCGCTCCAGCAAACTGCCCTCAAACCTCGTTAAATAGCCGTCAAGCTCAGATAAAAAGAATGATTCTTGTGCAGTCACGAACCCAAACGATCTTGAAGCTCTGCTCCTTCGCTCAGAACCTACGAAAACTTCACGGCTCGGATACAGAAATTATAGTCTGAATTAAATCCTCCGTCGTGGGCTTTCTCCAGCATAGGGGAAGATGGACCGAGTACAGTGATGGAGTTGCTTCCTAGGGCGCTGGTCAGGCGTCTGCAGCAGCATTACGGAGTGCCCTGCAGAGAGCGTCGTCTGCCGACATCGCGCCACGGGACTCGTTAGCGCTGGCTGGCTGTGTCCACGCACGGCCGGCAGCGCTGCAGCTGGAACCTGTTACGGTGTTACGGCAGCCACGGAGGTGATTTATCTGGCGCGGGCAGCGGGGGGTCGCCGTGTCTTTGTGCCGGGCGGCCATCTTAATGAGCTTCCGTGAGGGCCGGACTGCCGCGGGACGTGACCGCAGCTCAGCTGGCGCGACTCCCGGCGCGTCCACGCGCTGCCTTCACAGTGTCGCTGAACCTGAAGACCAACTTACTCTTTATCACCACAATAGACTCTGAAATATGAAACAAAGGTTACTGTGCTGAACTCGCCCTATTTATGCAGTACGTAATCAGGTTTTATCCTTTCAATACCCAATATTTCACCTCGAAGGGAACGATCTATTGATACGTAATCAGCATGGTTTCAGAAAACATCGTTCTTGTGCAACGCAGCTAGCTCTTTATTCGCACAAAGTAATGGCCGCTATCGACAGGGGATCTCAAGTTGATTCCGTATTTCTAGATTTCCGGAAAGCTTTTGACACCATTCCTCACAAGCGACTTCTAATCAAGCTGCGGGCCTATGGGGTATCGTCTCAGTTGTGCGACTGGATTCGTGATTTCCTGTCAGGAAGGATGCAGTTCGTAGTAATAGACGGCAAATCATCGAGTAAAACTGAAGTGATATCAGGTGTTCTCCAGGGAAGCGTCCTGGGACCTCTGCTCTTCCTGATCTATATAAATGACCTGGGTGACAATCTGAGCAGTTCTCTTAGGTTGTTCGCAGATGATGCTGTAATTTACCGTCTAGTAAGGTCATCCGAAGACCAGTATCAGTTGCAAAGCGATTTAGAAAAGATTGCTGTATGGTGTGGTAGGTGGCAGTTGGCGCTAAATAACAAAAAGTGTGAGGTGATCCACATGAGTTCCAAAAGAAATCCGTTGGAATTCGATTACTCGATAAATAGTACAATTCTCAAGGCTGTCAATTCAACTAAGTACCTGGGTGTAAAAATTACGAATAACTTCAGTTGGAAAGACCACATAGATAATATTGTGGGGAAGGCGAGCCAAAGGTTGCGTTTCATTGGCAGGACACTTAGAAGATGCAACAAGTCCACTAGAGAGACAGCTTACACTACACTCGTTCGTCCTCTGTTAGAATATTGTTGCGCGGTGTGGGATCGTTACCAGGTGGGATTGACGAAGGACATCGAAAGCGTGCAAAAAAGGGCAGCTCGTTTTGTATAATCACGTAATAGGGGAGAGAGTGTGGCAGATACGATACGCGAGTTGGGATGGAAGTCATTAAAGCAAAGACGTTTTTCGTCGCGGCGAGATCTACTTACGAAATTTCAGTCACCAACTTTCTCTTCCGAATGCGAAAATATTTTGTTGAGCCCAACCTACATAGGTAGGAATGCTCATCAAAATAAAATAAGAGAAAACAGAGCTCGAACAGAAAGGTTTATGTGTTCGTTTTTCCCGCGCGCTGTTCGGGAGTGGAATGGTAGGGAGATAGTATGATTGTGGTTCGATGAACCCTCTGCCAAGCACTTAAATGTGAATTGCAGGGTAATCATGTAGATGTAGATGTAGATGTAGATCGAGTCTATGAAGTAGTTTACAGTTTCTTACCATCTGCAGAAATCATAAACTATTCTGTACTGATCAACACCCAGGAATTAGCCTTCTGAGATAGTCATCACGCTTCAGTTTTTTCAGCCTTCGTATCCGCCGCCTGCTGTATATATTGTGTTGTAAAACTCCATCCACCTTACCCAAGATATACAACTTGCATATTTTACACTGTACATCCATGTTGTTCAAAATGTTCAAATGTGTGTGAAATCTTATGGGACTTAACTGCTAAGGTCACTAGTCCCTAAGCTTACACACTACTTAACCTAAATTATCCTAAGGACAAACACACACCCATGCCCGAGGGAGGACACGAACTTCCACCGGGACCAGCCGCACCGTCCATGACTGCAGCGCCTTAGACCGCTCGACTAATCCCGCGCGGCCATGTTGTTGAAAAGGGTAGGTTACTCTTTACTTCGAAGTAGCCCGGGGCCTAATTTGTCTGATGTGAAGTTTGTGTTGCTAAGGGTTTTTTTTTCTTTCTTATTAAATATTTCCATTATCTCGGAAAGCTTCAAGCTCCTAGAGAATCGTTTCTGAAACACAGAAATTTGCTAGCGACGAATATAAGTGTTAAAGGTCTTTTGCTCGAAAGTGAAATGTAGATAATAAACAATTCAGACAAGAAAAGATACAAGATTTTAAAACGTGGTGTTACATAAGAATGATGAAGATTAGATGGGTTGATCGGTTA
Source organism: Schistocerca serialis cubense (assembly GCF_023864345.2). NCBI lineage: Eukaryota > Metazoa > Arthropoda > Insecta > Orthoptera > Acrididae > Schistocerca > Schistocerca serialis. The sequence continues at coordinate 72,777,458 of NC_064644.1, forward strand.
GCTAATGAGAAGCAACTGAATGTAACTGGCGGAAAAGATGTTTATGGCACAATTTAACTAAGAAGGGTCACTTAATAGGAATATCCTGATGCTTCAAGGAGTCGTCAGTTTGGTAATGGAAGGAGGTATGGGTGATAAAAATTGTAGACGTAGACCACCGCTCACGTGTAGTAAGCATGTTATGCAGAGCAAGGGTGAAGAAACTTCCAAAGGAGAGACTAGCGTAGAGAACTGCATCAAACCAGAAGACCACATCATAAACCAAAATAACTACGACATCACCTTCCACGCTGCCTTCCGCGTGCCTCTCGAATTCTGGTATTTCTACACGGTCCAATCACATTAATATGACCATCGACTATATCCGACGTTAATGTGCAATAACCACTCACAGACGGCAGAAGGTAGCATTAGCAGTGGAGGAAACATATTGGGTGGACACGGAAAATACATGTATTGCGGAAGCGCAAAATTTTATCTGACGTGCCAAAGGTCATGATCATTGACTTTCGGGCCAAGGGTGGAAGCATTTCCGAAGCGGATAAACTTTAAACTGTTTGCGTGTCGCCATGATTAAATTATATCGTGGATGGCGCTGCCCGGAACCGGCGCCGATGCAACAGTTCAAATGGTTCAAATGTCTCTGAGCACTATGGGACTTAACAGCTGAGGTCATCAGTCCCCTAGAACGTAGAACTACTTAAATCTAACTAACCTAAGGACATCACACACATCCATGCCCGAGGCAGGATTCGAACCTGCGACCGCGGTCTCGCTGTTCCAGACTGCAGCGCCTAGAACCGCACGTCCACATCGGCCGGCCTGCAACGTGTCACACAGCTCGCAGTTCACGTGCGTGAACCGAACAGCACCAGGATGAGTTTACTGTACTGTCCAAGCTACCAAACTCTGCGGATTTAAAACCAACCGAGAAATTATGGGGCCACCTCCATCGGGTTGTTAGCGCCACGAATCCTCAACCGAGAAACCTAGTGCAAATGGCTGCGCCACTGGGGTAGGCGAGGCTTCACATACTCTCAATACCTTCCAGAATCTCATCGACTGTGTTCTTGCACGTCTCCCAGGTATCCGCACTGCAGAAGGTGGGTTATTCGTGCTTTTGAGAAGTGGTTACTTTAATGTGACTTGACAGTGTAATTTTATTCTGCTGTATAGTTTATCTGTTTTCTTCAGTTTGTAATAGTTAGCGACCAGCTTTTGTCAAAAGGTGTAAATTATCTTTCTGTTTCCCTAAACTCGTTATCGGTAGTGTGACCGGTCTGTGTGTGGCAGATCTGAAACAGAAGTCTTCATGTTGGAATGGGTGTAGTGACGCATTATCAGCTGCCATAGTTGCGCTGGTTGACTTGCTGAGGATGACAATCTTGCGTTTTATATCATTTATTTTAAGGCTTGGATGTAGACAATTTATGGTACTTTGAGCCTCAAAATCGTACTGGTTGTTTCCAAAGCGTTAGTGTAATTCACGTGACTGTATCTTCTGAATGAAAGTTCAAGCTTGGTCTGGATTTCAACTTTCACATCAAAAATGAGCGTCTATCTTGGCGCCATCAGAAAGATGGCGGTTTATGCGATTGTCGGTAGGGGTCACCCTGTTGCAGTCAGCTCGTTCGCTCTTTCATTACTCAATGAAATATCTTCGGGCTGACTCAGAATGTCGGCTTCGCTCCAGACGGCAGCGTCCGACTTCACCGCCTTCTCCGCTTTCGGCCCTTGAAGGTGAAAAGAGTGCCATTTCTGAATAGTCGTTTCACACACCCCACTGAAAGTGTCGCGCAGCAGAGTTCAAACCTTCATAAAGGTGAAGGGCCGGCCGCGGTGGTCTAGTGGTTCTGGCGCTGCAGTCCGGAACCGCGGGACTGCTACGGTCGCAGGTTCGAATCCTGCCTCGGGCATGGGTGTGTGTGATGTCCTTAGGTTGGTTAGGTTTAAGTAGTTCTAAGTTCTAGGGGACTTATGACCTAAGATGTTGAGTCCCATAGTGCTCAGAGCCATTTGAACCATTTTTGAAAGGTGAAGGCTGCCCGCACCCCATATTAATGTACTTTAGAAGGCGTCTGGATACTCTGGCTCAGGTAAACCAGAGGTGTGCCGAGATGATCCTGCGCCCCTGGTAGAACTGTCAAAGCTGCGCTCTATCCCTCCACCCTCCCCTCCCCTCCCCCCCCGCTCCCCTCCCGAACCAACAACCTATGAAACATTTCGGTAATTTGTTCTACAGATTTAGCGAATTTTATAATTTTGTAGGGAGATTAACAAAAATCCAGGATTACTGGATCCGGTTGCAATTTACTGCGATCTCTCGTCTCCTTTACGCCTTGAGGGTGGAGTGTTTCCTGTTGAAATACCGATGGCTGTCTAGGACGTTAACTCGGCTGCATTCCCCTAAGGCCTAAGTTATTTGAATGCAGTGAGAATCTTGAGACTCAGAACAAAAATGCTGGCTGGAGGAGCTAGAAAATTATATATCACCTCTATCTCTTCTGATTTCTTCCTCCACTGTCGCGTTTCGCTCCAGTCCTCAGTCGACATAAATCGGGTGAAATCGGAAGCCTTCGGCCAGACAGCACGACTACGTTGCAGATCGTACAATACTGTAGCTAAGCTGAAGCAAGAACTTCGATGTTGAACTTGAGCGAACTGAGTAGGCAGCAGCGGTGTGAACCAAGAGGTAAGTTGCCGCATAAGAATGTTAGCGATAGAGCGCTGTTCGATAGTTGTTTCTTTATGATGCAACATACATGAAATGACACTGGAGAAATAACACAATGATAGCGCGTCTGAAGTCGAGGGAAACGCTTCTCTCGCACGCGGAAGGTACAGGATGACAATTATTGAACTATATGAAATAAAATCGCCATAACTTCTGAACGGTTTGCATTAGGTCGTTCAAACTGCACTGTTGGCCGCGGGGCGTCATGGGAATTGGTATGCACATGCGCCTTATTGAGGCACACTTTCATTTGGACGGGTTCGTCAATAAGTATCATTGTCATATTTGAGGGACTGAGAGTCTACATTTCGCGATCGAGAAGTCTCTTCACCCGCAACGGGTGACACGATATTCCTTGATCGCACGGTGAATACCGAACGGTACGTGAAGTTTTGGAAGATGATTTCACCACCATTATACAAAGTGACCCTCATTTCGACGAGATTTGGTTCATCCAAGATGGAGCTCGACCCCATCGAAGTAGGAGAGTTTCAACGTCCTAAAGGAGCATTGAGGACCGCATTCTGGCTCTGCTGTACCCAGAGTCCGCTGGCATGGGCCTCGATTGGCCGCCATATTCTCCGGGTCTGAGTATATGCGACTCCTTTTTGTGGCGCTATATTAAAGACAAGGAGTTCAGCAATAACCCAAAAACCATTGTTGATCTGAAAACACCCATTCGGGAGTCGTCGACAACATCGATGTTCCGACACTTCAGCGAATCATTCAGAATTTCGCTATTCGTCTGCCACTCGTCATCAATGAAGGCAGACATATCGAATATGCGATGATCTAAATTAGACTATCTGTAGTGACGTTTACATCTTGACTAAAGTGTGTGCACGCCGTAGTTTGCAACTAATTTACGTTTTCTTTCCACTGTTGTTTGTTGTTGTGGTCTTCAGACTGGTTTGATGCAACTCTCCATGCTACTCTATCCTGTGCAAGCTTTTTCATCTCCCAGTAACTACTGCAACCTACATCCTTCTGAATCTGCTTAGTGTATTCATTTCTTGGTCTCCCTCTACGATTTTTGCCCTCCACGCTGCCCTCCAGACCAAATTTGTGATGCCTCAGAACATGTCCTACCAACCGATCCCTTCTTATAGTCAGGTTGTGCCACAAGCTTCTCTTCTCCCCAATCCTATTCAATACCTCCTCATTAGTTATCTGATCCACCCATCTAATCTTCAGCATTCTTCTGTAGCACCATATTTCAAAAGCTTCTATTCACTTCTTGTCCAAAGTATTTATCGTCCACGTTTCACTTCCATGCATGGCTACACTCCATACAAATACTTTCAGAAACGACTTCCTGACACTTGAATCTATACTCGATGTTAACAAATTTCTCTTCTTCAGAAACGATTTCCTTGCCATTGCCAGTCTACATTTTATATCCTCTCTACTTCGACCATAATCAGTTATTTTGCTCCCCAAATAGGAAAACACTTTTACCACTTAAAGCGTCTCATTTCCTAATCTAATGCCCGCAGCACCACCCGATTTAAATCGATTGCATTCCATTATCCTCGTTTTGCTTTTGTTGTTGTTCATCTTATATCCTCCTTTCAAGACATTGTCAATTCCGTTCAACTGCTCTTCAAAGTCCTTTGCTGTCTCTGACAGAATTACAATGACATCGGCAAACCTCAAAGTTTTTATATCTTCTCCATGGATTTTAATACCTACTCCGAATTTTTCTTTTGTTTCCTTTACTGCTTGCTCAATATACAGATTGAATAACATCGGGTATAGGCTACAACCCTGTCTCACTCCCTTCCCAACCACTGCCTCCCTTTCATGCCCCTCGACCTTTATAACTGCCATCTGGTTTCTGTACAAATTGTAAATAGCCCTTCGCTCCCTGTATTTCACCCTTTCCACCTTCAGAATTTGAAAGAGAGTGTTCCAATCAGCATTGTCAAAAGCTTTCTCTAAGTCTACCAATGCTAGAAATGTAGGTTTGCCTTCCCCTAATCTATTCTGTAAGGTAAGTCTTAGGGTCAGTATTGCCACACGTGTTCGAACATTTCTACAGAATCCAAACTGATCTTCCCCGAGGTAGGCTTCTACCAGTTTTTCCATTCGTCGTTCCATATAGTTCATTAATTGTCACCCTGTAGGAGCACGAAACTATGATAACTTAACGTATCTCTTCCGGTTGATTGTTAAGCCCTCTTTCCTTCTTCAGTATCTTTTCCAGTTTTTCCACCCCACCCCCCTCTGCCTGCGCCACTGCCACGGGCCTCTCTCACCGCCCCCTCAGTAAGGCCCAGCAGTACACAAACCACCGAGGAAGCACGTAGAGTCTCAGCACTAGTATTCCTTCTCTATGGCCCATTATTGCCAGTCGCTGGCATACTTTTCGTATCTTATCAACAGCGGGGTATTACACTGAGATTAGAAATCATAGGATAGCGATGTGCGCATATACAGATGGCGGTAGCATCGCGCACACAAGTTGTTACAACCTTCACACCACACGGCGCACAGTCATACTCTTATAGACGTAATCGCAACGAAAAAGACTGAAAAAGTCAGAGATGTTGGTCAAACCTCGACCCCAGGCCTCTCAGGACATGCTGTAATATTCCTGACCTACTCTGTGCAGTCCCCAAAGATCAAATCGCGCTATATAACTTGTAGGAATATGAAACGTACTGATCTCGACGCTCTAACAGCTGATTGCTCAGAAATCTCATGGCATCAGATAATCAGAGAACCTACAATGGAAGGCAAAATTAATGAACTTGGTGATAAACTCACTGCCCTCTATGGCAAACATGCACCTGTATGCACAATCCGGTTAAGAAAATCTCCTGCTCCATGCCTGACAACTGAATTAAGTCAAATGATGAATGACAGGGATGCTGCCCACAGGCGTTTCAAGGCAGATCGGAAATCCGAGCGTTTCGAAGAATATAGAAAGCTACTAAACAAAGTGAAACAATGCATTCGCAATGCTAAAATCAGGCACGCTCGCTCCCTTGTATGCAGCGATCTGACGCCCACGACTCTGTGGAAGAATCTCCGTAGCTCGGTGGTCGGAAAGGCAAAATCGGAAACTACTTTTCATGTCTCAGTTGACTAATTAAATGAATTCTTTTCTGCACCTCTGAATACACCTACGGCTGATAATAAGCATCCACAAGAATCCCCTAACTGGATGACTAACTACGATACCTTCCACTAAGACACGTAACAATAAATCAGGCAAGAAAAGCAGTAATGAGAATCAGTTATGATGCGATAGGCAATGACAGTATCAGTATAACCATTATTAAGAATGTTGCTTATATTTTAGTACCTGTCTTAACTGACATATTTAATTTTTCCCACGTGAACGAAATATACCCCACTGCATGTGAAACCTCCTCTTAGAAAAAATTATGATTGATTGTGCTGATGAACCCCTTACGTTATTTGATTTTCAAACAGCTGAGCAAAACTGAACGTACTCAGACATTTCTCTCTTTACTTATTCTGATCAACACAAAACTGACAGACAATATTTTTAGCGCAACGCAAACTGACTCTCAATAATCCCTACAAATGAATGGCCCTGACTAACAATAACCTATACCTTTCATGAATCACTTACCTCATAAAAATCTTCGTTACTCGAACTACTGCAATACAGCGAGCGCCAATACTGCCAGCTACATAAAAGATTCTAACTACTGAAAGCACTAACTACTGGTAGGTATTGTTCATGATATCCAATATTGCAAATTTACTCTTTCTGATGGAAACAGGTCCAGATCGTCCGCTCTCAAAATTCCGCCATCTGTCTCCTCACATCCACCACTGCTTGCGGCTCACCTCCAACCGCGCGACGCTATGCGCTGTTCACATCCAACTGCCCAACACTACAATAACGAATATTTAAACAATGCCAACCAACCACAGACTGCACACAGCACAGTCAGTGATTTTCATGCAGAGCACTACGTGGTGTTACCAACACAAAAACCCGAACAACCTACTTACACATGGGAAAGAAGCATAATGCGACACATCCCGAAGATCGAAAACCCACAACTGACCAGTGACTACCGACTAATTAGCATACTACCTGCTGTTTACAAAGCACGTGAATATATTGTTCATGATCAAATCACTGAACACCTGCATGAATTCAACCTATATGACTAATTTCAATCCGGTTTCCGTAAACACCAATGCACAAACACTGCTCTACTTAACTGATGACCTCAAATATGCCATCGACAGCTGAAAGGCAACAATATTGACGCTACTCGACTTCAGGAAAGCTTTTGACACTGTTAACTTTGACATATTGTTCAGAAAAATGCGACAGCTTAATTTCTCAGATAGCGCAATGAGGTAGTTTGAAAGCTACTTAAAAGACATACAGCAATGTGTTGTCTGTATAAATGACAGACATTCCTGGAAACATGTCTCCTCAGGAGTGCCACAAGGATCAGTCTAAGGGCCACTTTTGCTTTCCTTATATGTCAATGATATTTCGTCGGTTCTGTCCTCCTGTAAGTATCATTTCTATGCCGACAAATTCCAGCCTTGCCTAAGCGCCAGACCTGAAGATATGAACACTGCGATCGCTCAGATGAATGATGATCTGTCTTCAGTGTTGACATGGGCGAAAAGCCTGGGACTTAAGTTAAATGCAAAACAGACACAAGTAATCTTAATAGCTCGTCAGAAATTAATATGTTCAGATTTCCGCGAACGGCCGCGTCCTATTCCGCTCGACGGTATTCCATTACCATATCAGAAAATAGTTAAGAACCTGGGTGTAACTTTGGATGAGCGTCTCAGCTGGGAAGAGAATACAGTCACAGCGTGCCGGAAGACGTCCGCTTGTCTCTATGCTCTCAAAAAGTTTCGGAACGTCTTTCCACAGGACGTGAAACGCCAGCTCGTGCAAGCATTCGTTCTACCAAACCTCCACTATTGTGATGTAATTCAGCAAGGCATGAGCAGTGAAAAAAAAAAAAAAAAAAACGGTTAGAAATAACCATGAATGTCTGCGTGCGCTACACCTTCAACATTTGCCGATATGATCATGTTAGTACTTCATACACACAGCAAGGGTGGCTGCGGCCGGACAAATTGCGTGACTACAACACAGTGTGCCTATTTCACCGGCTCCTCGTTGCGCAAGCACCCCACTACCTTTCTTCAGAGATTAAACACCTTTCACGCCATCATAATCAAAACACGAGGTTACTGTTATTTGGTATCCTAACTGTGCCCACTCACAAAACAAAAACATTTGCCAACTCCTTCTCTGTTGCCGCTTTCCGCCTCTGGAACAAATTTCTCCTTACTATACGCAAAATTCAGTCCCCTGCTGCTTTGAAGAAGATGTTGAAGCATTTCCTACTATCATCCTCATAACGTTTTCCACAAAATTAATGTACAAGGCCAATCCTCCCCTCTGTAAAATAGCAAAGCTAGTGTCTCCTGTCTTGCTCCTTTCTCCCCTTCCTCTTCAGCTACCTCCATTAGTCATGCAATCTTCTTTTCCTTTATATTTCCTTAACTGTGTTTCATCATCTCCATATTCTTCTCCACCCTTCACCATCAGTTTCCCTCATACCCCCCTGCTCCTAGCACTCCTGTCTGAAATCTGTCTCCATCATAATGACTAATTATAGCAGTATTTATCATCTAAGAATGGAAACTGCATGTATATGCATTTTTCCAAGTATACCTTCGTAATTGTTTATTTCACTTTTGGTACTAGATGTAGTTTAACACGCCTACTAGTAAAATATGAAGGTAAAATAAGCAGAATGCCTGGTTGAATGTAAGAGAGGGTCTGATGGGCCTAATCTTGTCCGGATAAATAAATCAATAAATAAATGAAATAAATAAATACGTAAAAGGGCAGTGCCCTGGCGAAGCTGTCATTTGTAATCAGGTGAGTGATTTGAAGATGCTTCACCCGCATTTATGGCCGCACGCCGGGAATTAAGACTTTGAACGCGGAATGGTTGTTGGAGCTAGCAGCATGGGACATTCCCTTTCGGAAATCGTTAGGGAATTCCATGTTCTGAGATTCAGACTATCAGGAGTGTGCCCAGAAAACCACATTTCAGGCATTACCTCTCACCACGGACAATGCAGTGATCGACGGCCTTCACTTAACGACCGAGGACAGCAGCGTTTACGTAGATTCGTCAGCGCTAGCAGACAAGCAACTCTGCGTGAAATAACCGCAGAAACCAATGTGACACGTGCAATGAACGTATCCGTTTGAACTGTGAAGAGAAATTTGACACTACTGGGCCGCGGCGGCAGACGATCGACGCGAGTACCTTTGCTAACAACACGACATCGCCTGCAGTGCATTACCTGGGCTTGTGAAAATATCGGTTGAACCCTATACGACCGGAAAACCGTATCCCGGTCAGATTCGATTTCTGCTGGTAAGAGCTGATCGTATAGCCCGAGAATGACGCAGAGTACACGTAGCTATGGAACCGAGTTGTCAACAAGTCACTGTGGAAGCTAATGGCAACATTATAACGGTGCGGGCTTTGTTTACATAAAATGGACTAGGGTCCTCTGGTCCAACTGCCCCGATCTTTGACTGGAAGCGGTTATGTTCCGCTACTTGGAGACAATTTGCAGCCATTCATGGACTTTGTGTTCCCAAAGAGCAACGGAATTTTTATGGATCCCAATGTGTCATCTCACCGGGTCACACCTATTTGCGATTGGGCTGACGAACATTCTGGACAAATAGAGAGAATGGTTTCGCCACGCAGGTCACCAGACATGAATCGCATTGGACATTTGTCGGATGTTATCGAGAGGTCTGTTATTGCGCAAAATCCTCTACCGGCAACAGTTTCCCGTCCGCCCGCGGTAGCTGAATGGTCAGCACGGCCCGGGGTCGATTCCCGGCTGGGTCGGAGATTTTCTCCGCTCAAGGAATGGGTGTTGTGTTGTCCTAATCATCATCATTTCTTCTCCATCGACGCGCAAGTCGCCGAAGTGGCGTCACATTGAAAGACTTGCAACCGCCGAACGGTCTCCCCGACGGGAGGCCCTAGTCACACGATATTTATTTATTTAACACTTTCCCACTTAAGGACGGCTTTAGAGGCAGCATGGTTTAGTATTTGTGCAGGGAATTCCAACGACTTTTTACTGCAGTGCTGGGCACAATGAGAGCCACCACGACGTTATGAGGTATTCCATGACTTTTATCATCTCATTGTAGTTGACCTATTGCCAAGTACCAACTATCGATAACCAGACTCCATATGAAAAAATAAAAATAAAAAATATAAACAACATCACACAGAACTACACTGAAGAGCCAAAGAAACTGACACACCTGCCTAATATCGTCTAGAGTCCCCACGAGCAAGCAGAAGTGCCGCAACACGACGTGACGTGGACTCGACTAATGTCTGAAGTATTACTGGAGGTAACTGACACCATCAATCCTGCAGGGCTCTCCACAAATCCATAAGAGTACGAGACGGTGCAGGTCACTTCTGAACAGCACGGTGAAAGGCATCCCAGATATGCTCTATAATGTTATGTCTGGGGAATTGAGTGGCCAGCGGAAGTGTTAAAACTCTTCTGAATGTTTCTAGAGCCACTCTGTAGCAATTCTGGGCTTGTGGGGTGTCGCATTGTCCCGCTGGAATTGTCCAAGTCCGTCGGAATGCACAGTGGACATGAGTGGATGCAGGTGATCAGACAGGATTTTTACGTTCGTATCAGTTTTCAGAGTCGTATCAAGACCTTTCAGGGGTCCCATATCACTCCTGCTGCACGCGCCCAACACCATTACAGAGCCTTCAACAGCTTAAACAGTCCCCTGCTGACAAGCAGGGTCCACAGATTCATGAGGTTGTCTCCATACCCGTACACGTCCATACGCTCGATAGAATTTGAAATGATACACATGTTTCCAATCATCAAAAGTTCAGTGTCGGTATTGATGGGCCCAGGCGAGGTGTAAAGCTTCGTTTGGTGCATGCATCAAGGGTACACGAGTGGGCCTTCGGTTCAGAAAGCCCATTACGATGATGCTCGAAGAGTACACGGGTGTACTGCCGGTCCATAGTGTCCAACGGGCACAGTATTTCGGCGATCAGACATGTGCCATCGTCAGCACACCTGACGATGGCGACATGTCTGATCGCCGAAACATTCTGCCCGTTGTCCACTATGGACCGGCAGTACACCCGTGCACTGTTTGAGCAAGAAATACGCCGGGAGAAACTGAAGAATCACATCATATCGATGATGTTTCGTTGAATGGTTTGCACGCCGACACTTGCTGATGATCACCATTGAAATCTGCAGCAATTTGCGGAAGGGTTGCACTTCTGTCACGTTCAAACATTTTATTCAGTTGTCGTTGGTCCCGTTCTTGCAGGACCTTTTTCCTGATATTCACGGTAAACTAGTGAAGTGGTCGTACCGGAAATTCCTCACTTCATCGCTACTTCGAAGATGATGTGTCCCATCTCTCGTGCCTCGAATATAACACCATGTTCAAACTCACTCAAATTTTGATACCCTGCCATTGTAGCAGCAGTAACCGATCTAACAACTGCGCCAGACACTTGTTGTGTTATATAGATGTTGACGATAGCAGTGTCGTTTTCTGCCAGTTTACTCTGTATTTGAATATGGATGCCTACACCTTTGGCGCTTCAGTGTATTACGTGTAAGGGTACACAGCCCTGACGTGGTGATGGTGAGACAGTTCATGAACTTTAGAGAATGATTACACCGATGATTTAGGTATGATGATGGCAATGGATATGCGATCTGTTCGATGCTGCCTTGTAGAGCACCTTCTCGAAATGTAACGACATAAGAGTGATCCCTGTGGGACCTCGCACCTAGCCGCTGAGTCCGGCGGTTCCGCTGGACGCGTCTGTCCCAGGCGGGACCAATAAAAGCCACTCACGACTTTTTAAAGTGTTCCATATTGATGAGGGGGCGGAGCCAGAGACAATGGCTGCGGCAGCGGCTGCAGGTGAATAGGCGATGAGGCGGGCGCGCTTGAAACCAGAGACAGATCCCATTAGCTGCCGCTGCCGATGACGCGCCGTCACTGCCCCGCACGTAATGGTCTAATCTCGCTGCATCCTCTCACACCCGACGAGTCGACTCCGTGCGTACGATTTTTGTCGGGGCACCGCGCCAGCCTCCATGCCCATAATGAGGTTCGCTACCTTTTGACAGATATTCTCTCCTCGTCTCGCCGCTCCAGTCCTTTTGGTTCGTCGACGACCTCGCATTCGTCCGTCAGAGACGCGCTACAAAATGTTAAAGACGACACGCGGGACGGTTACAAGAGCGTCTGCGCTTGACGTGTTGTGAATAATAATGGTGTAGCACCGCAGTATGCCTTGCGAACGTCTCGGCGGCCTCTGCAGGTGGTTTCATAAGTCTACCCTAGACTATATGAGTGAAAGAGAGGCTAAGGCGTCAGTCGACTAAACGGCGAAAAGCAATACAATTTTTTTTCTGCCTGCTGCTATTGTAATGAACGAGGTGCATTCAGCAAGAAACGGAATATTTTATTTTTCCTCAGTCAGTTTCGGTTGAAACAGTGCAGAATTTGTTGTGCACCATCGTTGAATATTCCCGCTTTACCCTCTAGAGTTTCGTGAAGTTCCGACAGGTGGCGGGACTATATGTAGCCTTCATAATGGCGTCTTACAACCACCGATTGAGGTTTTTTTTTCGGAAAACTAAATCATCGCAGATATTCATAGTTGCTTGCAGAATGTTAACAAAGACCAGGCAGCAAACAAAAGCACGGTGAATCGTTGGGCGAGGCGTTTGTCTTCACGCAAACCTCTTCGGTCGCCCACGTGCTGGCCGACGGACCATCTGCACAGAATTGCTTACGCGTTAAGAGGTTGATCGCAAAAATTTTTTGTCGAACTTCGTCACAGACAGTGAAATATCGGTTCATCACTCCGAACCGGAAACAAAACGGCAGTCCATGGAGTGAAGCCACGCCACCTCTCCTCTGAAAGAAAAATTCAAAGCCGCAACCCCAGGCGGCAAAGTCATGACGGTAGCCTTCTGGGACTCTGAAGGGATTATTCTGTTTGACGTCCTCCCTTATGGTGCAACGATCGACTCAGAAGCGTATTGTGGTTCCCTCAGGGCACTGACGAAGCGACTGCAGCTTGTCCGTCTCCACAAAAATGCAAACGAAGTTCTTCTCCATGACAACACGAGTCCTCCCATAAGTGTGGCTCGAGAGGAGCTTACAAACCCTCAGTGTATTGTTCTTCTCACAGCCCGGATCTTGAACCTTCCGTCTTCCATCTGTTTGGCTCAATGAAGGATGCACTGTGCGGAAAGCAGTACGTGGATGACAGGGAGATTACTGATGGAGCAGAATGTTAGGTCCGACGTCGACCAGTAGAGTGGTACCACGCAGGCATAAAGGGCATCCCAGTAAGGTGGCGTAAGGTCGTCGTACTGAACAGAGATTGTGTGGATAAACAGTGTTTTGAGGCCAAAAGAGAGGGGGAATAGTACAGTGTATTGAAATTCTGAATATAACCAACCTGCTTTCAGAGAAATAAATGTGTCGCTTTACTTATTTAACGGCCCTCGTAAAATACAGTGCTATGGTGTCCATCTCCAGGAAGCATGAAACAACAAAAATACATATTTCTTCTTCATAGATTATTATTTACCCTTGTTAGTACTCGCAGGTATTGTACCCATGCCTTCTTTGTAACTTAACTACGGAACTGGGTTCAAATGGCTCTGAGCACTATGGGACTTAACTTCTGAGGTCAGCAGTCGTCTAGAACTTAGAGCTACTTAAACCTAAGGACTTCACACACATCCATGCCCGTGGCAGGATTCGAACCTGCGACCGCAGCGGTCACGCGGTTCCAGACTGAAGCGCCTAGAACCGCTCGGCCACAACGGCCGGCGAGTTTTTGAATTTGGTTATCTTATTAAGAATATTGTCTCCATATTTTTTATTATGAATGGAAATTTGCATTTCTTCCATGATATCCATTCTTTTACTCTTTCCGATTTTGTGCAAAATTTCAAGGTTGCCTTGGACTTTCAGAGGGTAGCCTGTGTCTTTACTGCTGATTTGTTACTTTTATCCAGTTTGTAGCAGTCTATCCGTTATTTAAATCGAATTCAGAAGTTTCTGCCTGTTTGGACTATATGGTATCTGTTGCGTGAGCTGCACGTAATCTTGTCAATGCCAGATGAATCAAAATCTGTAGCCATCGGTTTTTATAGTGTGAATAAGCTTCATACTTACGTAGTGCTGACGCTGATTTTTACATCTGTGTTTTTGAATACGTTTGCTAATTCGTCAGACATTCTTCCAAGGGAAGGCATTTTTTACATATTTCACTGCAGGGATGCTGTCACTTGAGAGTGCACTTTGGAGTTCTTTTTTTTTAGTTTATTTTTATCTGGTGTGACACTGTATTAATAAGTGAAGGATCATATCCATGGTGTGGACTGCTATCGCGTTTATGGTTTCCTTTTCCCCATTTCTTCATTTTCTTTAATCGATCCTAAAATTTATTTCTGGTTCGGTCCTTTTGTTTGTCATTACCACTGTTTATTCGAAGGAAATTTGCAGTCCTCTTGTTTTCTCTTCTGTTTGCTTAAGTATTTCTAATTTCTTGGTGCTACTGCTACCTTTACACTGTTTAAGCATTTTTTTCATTTTGTTTTACATGTACCGTTTTGTGAAAGTGGTATGTCTGATAATGGAAACAAATATATGTAAGTAAACACAGAATACACAGCCGCTGATAGCACGTCGCCAGAACACGTCATAGTGACATCCATCAAAAAAATTCTCTCACTGTTGAAAAAGAAAGGCAGACAACTTTAAAATTACACTAATTTGCTATGAAGCCTATGGTGGTTTTGTAAGTTACTAGACTTTTTATGATTTGTGAATCATGGCTGTAATAATGGCAAGCTGGAGCTTCCTTAGTCTCTTGCTCCAAGTTACTTGGCGATCGCGATATCACTCGCAGTATCAAGTATGCGATTCACACCAACCTATGATTTGGTGTATCATAGACACGTTGGGGATCTTCTGAGGCGTATTCCGCAGTTCACTGGTGAAGTTTCCGTGACGGAAGCGCACATCTGATTATTGTCATTACGTGGCGTCTGCCATATGTCCAATCCCTTGACCACCATTTTATAGGGACAGCAGGTTCTCAGCCTCCTTTCTATGCAGCGTGTTTGGCTGGGGGAGGGGGGGGGGGGGGGTAGAGGTTCGTCTGTCCGGGAAGATAAAGCTGCGTTCCTCGACAGGCACAGTCCTCCTCGAAGGAGTCGTTATAGAACGGGTGTCACTCTCCCTCCCCCATCCTTGAGTAGAGAGAGATTTTGGGTAAATAGAGAAAACAGGGAGGAGGCTATCGAGTGAAATAGCGAATTCTGAATTACGAATTACTCGTGCAGTGAGTGAGCTGAAGTTATCAGAAGTTTCAACAATAAAAAGTCTTATCACTGAGCGATGCATATTTTATGAAAATACATAACAAATCAATGTTTCCAAGAAGCGGAAGTGCCCTGACTTCTGGTGGGGAATCAGAGAAGCGCTAATTGAGTAAACTCAAAAATCGTGCATTTAAATGCCATGTTGACGCCAACCTGCTAAAGTCTTTTGGCAGGACATCACTCTTGTCTGAGATCTGACAGAGGACGGTCGCGCTCTGGGTGATCCACGAGACTGGCTGAACAGTAAGTTTGGCAAATGGATGCGTATCTAGGATTAGATGGGTAGACACTCTGCAGCTATCTGTTTTATTAATTCTAAGATGCTTTTGTTGGTACGTGGTAATAAATTTATTTAACTTATATGTTGATGAATTTTTACTGTGGCTTATGGTATGAAAGCGTCATCGTAACTTGTGCGGAAGTTCTGTCAGTTGATAATGTTTGGTTAGGGAAATTCAATCGCTGCTCTGACGTGGACACGAATAACACCAAAACTTAAATCCTTCTTTTCTAGGTAATACACCCTGTTGCTGATCTTGTTGCACAATAGTAATTTTTGTGATATTCCAGAGTTACCAATTTATTTGCAACAGGGCATTAGTTAATTATAATGTAACAAACAGTGGGACTATGTGGGGGAACAAATAAGCAGCTAAGGTAATAAAGGAGCTGGTACTGTGAAAACTAATACTTAACCAGCCGCCAAATTTCAGGTAACCCTGCGATGTGTCCACACCTCGAGTTAGAAACCTAGTAGGATATTTTGAAATTGGAGATAAGAAAATGGCCGTTGCGCATTGCATTCTTTGCGAGGAAGCCCACCTACTTATTTTGTTGAAGGCCTTGGCGTGATGGAATCCAGAGTTAAGTTCACCGAAGTCCCATACCACTGCAGCTTGCCCACATGTTGCATTACGCCCATAAGATGAACATTGTTGCAGCTAACTGTGTATGTTCATTTTAGGCCATCTGCTATATGATTTTAAAACCTTCCTCAACTTTTCATTTTGGTGCACGTTTTCCCGTTTTGGGTCGCTTCTTTCATTGTCTCTTTCGGTGTGGGTCCGCGTTAGTTTCACGCCCTTTTACTATCCCCAACTCCTTTTCGGATTTGTTGTACCTTGAGACTTGTTTGCATGAGGAAAATGGGACTGATGACCCTTAGTTTGGTTCCTGGGGTGTGGCACTATATGGGGCAGAAACATGGACGCTGAGACGAGAGGATGAAAAAAGATTAGAATCATTTGAGATGTGGATGTGAAGGAGAAGGTAGAGAATCAGCTGGATGGAAAGAGTGAGTAATGAAAGAGTATTGGAAAGGGTTGGTGAGAGAAGATGTCTGCTGAAGGTTGTAAGAGAAAGGAAAAAGAATTGGTTGGGACATTCATTGAGAAGTCCTAGCACATGCTTTAGAGGGATTGGTTTGTGGGAGAAGACTGAGAGGAAGGAGGAGATACAAGATGATAGACAACATAACGGGAAGAAGAAATTATGCAGACCTGAAGAGGACGGCAGAAGACCAAACAGCTTGGAGAACTACCATTTGAAAATCTGCCTTTTGGCAGAACACTGATGATGGTGATGATGATGATGATGATGATGATGATGATGATGATACCCCAAACCTACCAACCAAACACCACAGCCTGTATGGGACGCAGATAGTTTCGGATCAGGGTGCGAAAATCGTGTGATATACTTTTACTATACTACGACAGTTGTTTCCTTGCGAGTTTGGCAACTTAAAACTTCGTTTTTCCTCCTTCATATTCTGGTGGAGCTGTTGTGTGACGTTACAGTTAGTACTATTTATTTCTATGCTGTTTTTTGTCTAATTCATCGCAAAAATTTTTACATACATGTAAACAATCTACACTCAATACAATAAGGCGGCCTTGTAATATGTGCATGAGTATCTATTATCGTATTTTACAGTGATATTCGTGGTACTGAAAGTGTGGTACTCGTTCGTTTCATACTGACATCTTAAATTTATTGCACTGGAACTGGCTTAAGAATACTGAAGAAATTTGAGTTTTTGAAAAAAAAAATTGTTCAAAAATGATTCAGATGGTTCTAAGCACTATGGGACTTAACATCTGAGGTCATCAGTCACCTAGAACTTGAAACTACTTAAACCTAACTAAGCTAAGGACATCACACACATCCATTCCCGAGGCAGGATTCGAACCCGCGACCGTAGCGGTCGCGCTGTTCCAGACTGAAGCGCCTACAGCCGCTCGGCCACAACGGCCGGCGAGTTTTTGAATTTGATTATCTTATTAAGAATATTGTCTCCATATTTTTTATTATGAATGGAAATTTGCATTTCTTCCAGGATATCCATTCTTTTACTCTTTCCGATTTTGTGCAAAATTTCAAGGTTGCCTTGGACTTTCAGAGGGTAGCCTGTGTCTTTACTGCTGATTTGTTAGTTTTATCCAGTTTGTAGCAGTCTATCCGTTATTTAAATCGAATTCAGAAGTTTCTGCCTGTTTGGACTATATAGTATCTGTTGCGTGAGCTGCACGTAATCTTGTCAATGCCAGATGCATCAAAATCTGTAGCCATCTGTTTTTATAGTGTGAATAAGCTTCATACTTACCTAGTGCTGACGCTGATTTTTACATCTGTGTTTTTGAATAGGCTTGCTAATTCGTCAGACATTCTTCCAAGGTAAGGCATTTTTTACATATTTCACTGCAGGGATGCTGTCACTTGAGAGTGCACTTTGGAGTTCTTTTTTTAGTTTATTTTTATCTGGTGTGACACGGTATTAATAAGTGAAGGATCATACCCATGGTGTGGACTGCTATCGCGTTCATGGTTTCTGTTTGTTGTTAGAGTCATGTATGTTGAAACGGAAATTTGTGAGTTCTGTATAGCAATGACCTATAAACATCTTTTTAGTAGGAAGCAGGATGTGTAAAGGAGTTTTGTATCGTGGTGTCTCTATCAGTAGGTTTTCAGTAAATACTGAAGACCATCTTTTGGTTCTGTTTTGATATTTTCATGTCAACAAAACGCATGATGTTGTTTTCGTAAAACTTAAGGGTGAATTGGATACTTTTATGCAGACTATTGACTTTATTAAAAAGGTCTGTTACTTCATCATCTGTACCACCAAACAAAATGAAGATGTCATCCACATACCTCTTATAGAATTTAACTTTGTTTGTGATGATACCTTTTTGTATCAGTATTTTATTCTCCATGTTTGATAAATATTTCTGATATTAGGTCACTTCCCATTGCTAGCCCTAAGCCTTGCCTGTAAATTTTGTTGTTGAAAGAGAAGTACTTATGTAAGGGTACTAAATTCAATTCGTGTATAATCTCTATTATTTCTTCTCTGCTCTGTGTCTTCTTTTTCAATAGGGTCTTTCTTACTTTTTCAGCCGTTTCATTAACTGGTGTTCTGCTGTAACGGTTAACAACGACTAAGGATAAAAAATGAAATAAGTGATTGTGTGGCATTATTGGCCGGGAGACCCCATCCGGGGAAGTTCGACCACAGGGTGCAAGTCGTGTTTCAGATGACGTCACATAGGGCAGCTTGCGCGTCGGTGATGATGAGGTGAGGACGAGGACAACACAACATCCAGTCCCTGAGTGGAGAAAATCTCCTACCCGGCCGGGAATCGAACCCGGGCCCGCTGCATGGTGGGCAAGCACGTTAACATATAGTTAAGTAGTCGCACTAAGGATAAAAACTTAGCTTGAGGTGGTACTATCAGGTTACTCATTCTATTAATAAGCTGATAACTGTTATTTATGGAATACGAGTTTCCAAATATATATTTTTCAACAGACAATTTATTTCGTTATCTCCTTAATTTGTAGGCTAGGCTACTGCTTGAGTTCACGATTGGCCTGACTGGTGTGTTGGTCGTATGAGTTTTATACTGTGCTCTGAGTCAAGGGACTTTGGGACTCATTACAATAACACCTTGTATTTCATTCTTAGTGGAAGGAAGTTACTGTTGTTGCAAGCATTTTCTTATTTTAGCCTGGAACTTTTGTATCGTATCAAACTGAACTTCGTACATGTAATAATCTGCAAGAAATTATCCTTAAACATAATACTTGTTGTGGAAACTTTATCAGATTTTACTGTTGGGGCATTATATTTTGCAGATTGTTATTGAGGGATTTAAGCACATTTATTTCAAAATTATTTGTTTTTGTTGCTTTGGTAGCTATATGTTTTTGTACAATTTTACTAGCCTTGGGGCCTAGTATTGTTTGTAAAGTGTTATTAAGTGTTGAACTGTCCGCAGCTCGTGGTCGTGCGGTAGCGTTCTCGCTTCCCGCGCCCGGGTTCCCGGGTTCGTTTCCCGGCGGGGTCACGGATTTTCTCTGCCTCATGATGATTGGGTGTTGTGTGCTGTCCTTAGGTTAGTTAGGTTTAAGTAGCTCTAAGTTCTAGGGGCTGATGACCATAGATGTTAAGTCCCATAGTGCTCAGAGCCATTTTTTAAAGTGTTGAAATATCAGCAGTTATCTTTAGGCAGCACAAGGTGACTTTCACATTATTGTGATTGTTGTTTGGATTTGAAGTATGCTTTATGACCTTATTTAGCAGTGCCATTTAAGTCTGACTGAACTGGAGGTAAGTTATACTTACATCTCTTGGGAAAAATTGTCGGAGTTAATTTCCTATTTATGTATATATTTACAGGCAGCTTGCTTTTCTTTCTCAAACTGTCAAGCTTCCACGGATGAATGCTATTTTTGTAATTGCCTTTTATTGTTTCCAAGGATATCTTGGAGTAATTGGATCTGTGCTGGATGTTCCGTTAACATTAATTCCAAATGGATCCAGTAAGGTAATCGATTGAGGTGTTCTTTCTTTTTATAAGGTTGTTTTATTTCACACCTTAGAGTGCTCATCTCTGGTTTTAGCAAGATGTGCTGAGGCTTGTCTTAATATCGACATATGTAGGTACCATGATTTCATATAGACATGCTTTGTGGAATTTTATGTCAAGAACATGTTTTAAGCAACTTTCATCTGATATTTCTGTATGCACGAAAAAATGTGAAAACTTGGCCAGTTGAATCATAATTAATTGTTGCCATATTGGTTACTTTTCTGAAACGGGACTGAGTGGAATAATGATTATTTGTATTTGCTGCTACTAGTCACTTTCAGTATCGTGAAAATAGCTGTAAAATGCGATAATCGAACTCATCCACGTGTGAAAAGTCCGCCATATTGTATTAAGTGTCCACCGTTTACATGCACATAGAAAATTCTTTGCAGTGAAATACGTCAAAAAACAGAGACAAAATAATTAGTATTAAGTGTAATATCACGCAACAGTTCCACCAGTGTACCGAGGACGAAAATCTAAGTTTTGAGACACAAAAGTCGTAAGTGAACAGACGTCACATAGAACAGTGTGCAACATGATTTTCGTAACATAGTAACGGTCGAAAACTATCACCATCTCACGCTAGCTGTGGTGTCAATCACAATAAACAACGAAGCACAGCTCCACACCAAGAGACGACATCACTGAACATCGAATTCTGGCCAAACTCTGCCCTCCCTCCACCCTCAAAATACCACAACTGCCACTCCAGCAGCGAGCAGTAAACAACATGTTGTAGGTTAATCTAGTTTAAGATCATAAATTTTGAAGTAACAATTTTTCGTATGCATTAACGCCTGAAGATGGGCAGAACATGCCCAGAACGAGTTGCGTTACGTTAAAGTAAACATAAAGCAAATACAAGTGACTGGTAGCAGAAAATACAAATAAATAATTATTCCACAGTCTCGGTTGCCAAACGTAGCAAGTACCGTCACAGTTAGTTACAATAAAATAGCGAGGCACTGTATTTCTTATTTGGTGATTCAGGTGCTTTTGAGAGGACTTCTGTCACTATTAAGAAAATAGCAGTTTTGTCCTTCATCACATTTTGTGGAGATTTTGAACTGCCACTCACGTCGTCTCGATGGCGGAGTGTCTTTAATAACGTTAAGCCTTTGGGAACGGTTCTGACTTTGTCAGTTATTTCTGTCTGATGTTGCCGAGCAGAGGGGATAATGATTCTCTGCAGCTAATTATGAAACTGCGCTTTGATGCAGAGTGTCGTGAGTCTCAAGATCCCCTTGAGTCGTCTTATAAAGTTATTGAGGACGAGAAGGGGAGGCAACCATGAGGAATTTCTTTGTCTCCCTGGAAGAGGATCAGCTCTTAATTGGCCCCAGCCAGGGGAAGGGTTGCGATCTGACAGAATATCGGCTGTACAAGCAGAAAGGTATCATCAACATTATGAGAGATAGCTAATTTGTACCGCTGACAACAATTTCCACGAGTGTCACGGATAGGCAAA
This sequence comes from Schistocerca serialis cubense, assembly GCF_023864345.2. Lineage (NCBI taxonomy): Eukaryota > Metazoa > Arthropoda > Insecta > Orthoptera > Acrididae > Schistocerca > Schistocerca serialis. The sequence goes on from NC_064644.1 coordinate 72,799,029, forward strand.
GACGAAATATTTTTCGGGAACGTATGAATATTTATTATAGATTCAAGATTTTTACGGATGCAGCGTTAGTGAAGCTGCTGGAAACTTACGTCAGAAATTGAAAAAAGAAAGACTGAGATCGCTGAATTTTGTTAGACATCTAATACAAAGTACTGATCATTTTTAACAATTCATTACAGTTTACTACTTAAGACAAAAAAGCTAATCTGGAAACCGGATACAAAACACCCGTTAGATCTTCCTCAGCATGACAGACAGCCTTGCAAAGAATTAATGTCTCACTGACGAATAACACAATTCTTCTCTGAATCTCTGCTGTCTGTTCCAAACTCCAAGTTGGTAACGGTCTCAGACTAATAAATACTCAGTAATACTTCGTGCGGAAGAGTTGTAATCGACCTTTTTAAGAACAGTTACATTTTCGCACTTTCCTTCCAACGTATCTGTCTGTCATCTAACTACACAACTACACGTCTGCGATCGTTCCACGCATTATCGTTTCGGATGAACAGTCAGAGGTATTTGACTGTTGTGATCGATCACGACGGTCGAACGGTGATGCGTTGGTGATCATCTGTCAATCAAAGCTTCAAGTACCAAATATCTGCATGACTCCTCGCATTTATCAACAATTTTCTAGTAACAGTCTTCATGTATACAACCCTGTCAACAGCAAACACCCTTTCGACGTTATCTTGCACACCAATTAGGAATACTTAAGATTATCATGCCCAATGGGGTTGCGTAACAGTAAATGCACTGTTTTCGGCTGGAGACTGAATCAGTTAGCTTTTCTAGTGCTCTACGCAAACCAGTGAAGAATGTGGCTAAAGTAGTTCAAAGATCTGCGGCAGATTTTGTGTCCCTAATGAGTCCGAGTAATGTAGGGTAAAGAACAGATTCTAAACTAATGTGATACCTGATAAAAGAAGAGTACGACATCACACTCTACATACTATTGCACGACAACCCTTAGTGCGTTGTTTCAAGTTAGCTGAGAAACCTTAAGAAGAATCATAAAACGTTCATGAGGTTTGCCCATCTAGGAAAAGCAATCGATATTGTGCAATGGTGTTCAGTGTTAAAAATTCTGAAAGAGATAGAAGTAAATTATAGGGGAAAACGGTTAATATATAATATGTACACAAGAGGGAGTGCTAACAGAGGACGACCCAGAACTTAAAGCTCGGTTCAAAAAGGCTACGAGACAGGCATGAGGTCTTTTGGCACTATTATTCAACCTGTACGTAGAATACGTAATGATGGAAATGAAGAAGGTGTAAAGGCATCGTTGGTAATATTCGCTGATGACATTGCTATCCACAGTGAAAGCGAAGAAGTATTATCTGACCTATTGACGATAATGAACAGTGTAATGAGTAGATAATGTAGAATCAGGGTAAACCTAAGACCAAAGATATGAGGAGTAGCTCAGATGAGATTAGCGATAGACGTAACACCAAAACTGTTGATCATGAAATGAAGTAAAGGAATATTACTGCATTTGAAGCAAAATAACACAAGAGGTACGAGGCAAGGAGGACATACACTCCTGGAAATGGAAAAAAGAACACACTGACACCGGTGTGTCAGACCCACCATACTTGCTCCGGACACTGCGAGAGGGCTGTACAAGCAATGATCACACGCACGGCACAGCGGACACAGCAGGAACCGCGGTGTTGGCCGTCGAATGGCGCTAGCTGCGCAGCATTTGTGCACCGCCGCCGTCAGTGTCAGCCAGTTTGCCGTGGCATACGGAGCTCCATCGCAGTCTTTAACACTGGTAGCATGCGGCGACAGCCTGGACGTGAACCGTATGTGCAGTTGACGGACTTTGAGCGAGGGCGTATAGTGGGCATGCGGGAGGCCGGGTGGACGTACCGCCGAATTGCTCAACGCGTGGGGCGTGAGGTCTCCACAGTACATCGATGTACGCCAAGACCGTAGGATCCTACGCAGTGCCGTAGGGGACCGTACCGCCACTTCCCAGCAAATTAGGGACACTGTTGCTCCTGGGGTATCGGCGAGGACCATTCGCAACCGTCTCCATGAAGCTGGGCTACGGTCCCGCACACCGTTAGGTCGTCTTCCGCTCACGCCCCAACATCGTGCAGCCCGCCTCCAGTGGTGTCGCGACAGGCGTGAATGGAGGGACGAATGGAGACGTGTCGTCTTCAGCGATGAGAGTCGCTTCTGCCTTGGTGCCAATGATGGTCGTATGCGTGTTTGGCGCCGTGCAGGTGAGCGCCACAATCAGGACTTCATACGACCGAGACACACAGGGCCAACACCCGGCATCATGGTGTGGGGAGCGATCTCCTACACTGGCCGTACACCACTGGTGATCGTCGAGGGGACACTGAATAGTGCACGGTACATCCAAACCGTCATCGAACCCATCGTTCTACCATTCCTAGACCGGCAAGGGAACTCACTGTTCCAACAGGACAATGCACGTCCGCATGTATCCCGTGCCACCCAACGTGCTCTAGAAGGTGTAAGTCAACTACCCTGGCCAGCAAGATCTCCTGATCTGTCCCCCATTGAGCATGTTTGGGACTGGATGAAGCGTCGTCTCACGCGGTCTGCACGTCCAGCACGAACGCGGGTCCAACTGAGGCGCCAGGTGGAAATGGCATGGCAAGCCGTTCCACAGGACTACATCCAGCATCTCTACGATCGTCTCCATGGGAGAATAGCAGCCTGCATTGCTGCGAAAGGTGGATATACACTGTACTAGTGCCGACATTGTGCATGCTCTGTTGCCTGTGTCTATGTGCCTGTGGTTCTGTCAGTGTGATCATGTGATGTATCTGACCACAGGAATGTGCCAATAAAGTTTCCCCTTCCTGGGACAATGAATTCACGGTGTTCTTATTTCAATTTCCAGGAGTGTAGAAAGCAGGCTGGAACAGATGAAGTGGGCATTCCTGCCCAAAAGCAGTCTACTATCAAACACCTGACTTAATTTGGGAAAGAAATTCATCAGAGCGTATGTTTGGAGCACAACATTGTATAGAAGTGAAACACGGACTTTGGGAGAAAGAAGAGAATCGAAGCGTTTGAGATGTGGTGCTGATGTTAAAATTAGGTGGACTGTTAAGATAATAAATGAGGTGGTTCTCCGCAGACTCAGAGAGGAAAGTAAAATACGGAGCACACTGACATGAAGAAGGGACAGATTGAGAGGACATGTGTTGGCACATTAGGGAATAATTTCCGTTACACTACAGGGAGCTATTCAGTGTGAGCCAGGATGCAAGGTACATGCTTCAGGGGTCATAGTAATAGTGGTTCTGAACAAAAAAGTCATATGAACGTATGTCCCTTCCCTTAATAGTTTCCGAGGAAACTAATCAAAACAGTGGGGAATAGGACAAATGCAGATGATAATAAATGAAAGAATATGATGTAATGTTTCGTGTAATTGTGTAAATTTCCTCAGAAAAGATGTTCTAAAAGTTCTCCGTCAATTGCAATGCATTTCTCAGCTCTTGTAGACAGGTGCTGTGGTGCTAATCTTAGCTTATTCGCGCGGTCCTTTACTTGAGCACACGTATTTACAATACGTGCGAGAAGTTCCCCTTTGCATCCTTTCTGCCCACAAACAGTAATGTGATAGAATAAGGTCGGATGACCGCAGTGGCCAGGGAATCACTCAGTGGTGACCGGTAAAGCGCCGAGGACACTTTACAGTGAGGTGTTGTGTCACTGGCCGTACGGAATGTGCAGGAGCTCTGTCGTACTGAAAGTATAAACGACGTCGTGTTGCCAAAGGAAAATCCTCCGAATGATCTTGTAACACGTTTTGAAGGAAATAGAGATAGCGTACTCCATTATGATGGTTATCTGAAACAACTGAACCGCAATAATATCGCACCATACATTAATTGAGAACCGACGTTGAAAATTTGTTTCCGCAGTAGCGTGCAGACTTTTATCTGTCCGTATGTGAGAGTTGAGCGTGTTATTGATTCCGTTGCTTGTAAATGTTGTGTGTGAATTCCTAATGGACCAAACTGCTGAGGTCATCGGGCCATAGACTTACACTCTACTTAAACACTAACTTAGGCTAACAAGGGAACCTCCCCATCGCACCCCCGTCAGATTTAGTTATAAGTTGGCACAATGGATAGGCCTTGTAAAACTGAACACAGACCAATCGAGAAAACAGGAAGAAGTTGTGTGGAACTGAAGAAAATAATCAAAATATACAAACTGAGTAGTCCATGCGCAAGATAGACAACATCAAAGACAGTATAAGCTCAGGAGCACCGTGGTCCCGTGGTTAGCGTGAGCAGCTACGGATCGAGAGGTCCTTGGTTCAAGTCTTCCCTCGTGTGAAAACTTTAATTATTTATTTTCAGACAATTATTATCTGTCCGTCCGATGCGATGTAACTGCGCCGCAGTATGGAGCGCAACACCTAAACAAACATCGAAACACACGACGTCACTCGACTACAGCGCACGGAAGAGAGAGTATTCCTGCTTACGAGGCTTCCTGGCTGGCAGTTGACTGCTCGCTACTGTGGACGAGAGTGCATTAAATACGTGAGGTGTATTCCGTGGGCAATACGAATCCAGCAATTATAGCTAGCGACATCAATAATAATCGCACGGTTTTGCGGTGCGTTCGCAAAACACAGACACTAAACTTATTACAGTGAACAGAGACGTCAGTGAACGAACGAACAGATCATAACTTTGTGAAAATAAGGAAAATAAACTTTTCGCTTGAGGGAAGACTTGAACCAAGGACCTCTCCTTTCCCAGCTGCTCACGCTAACCACGGGACCACGGCGCTCCTGAGCTCCACAATCCTTGATGTTGCCTATCTTGTACATGGACTACTCAGTTTGTATATTTTGATTATTTTCTTCAGTTCCACACAACTTCTTCCTGTTTTCTCGGTTGATCTGTGTTCAGTTTTTCAAGGCCTATCCACTGTGCCAACTTATAACTAAATCTGAGGGGGGTGCGATGGGGAGGTTCCCTTGTAAGAACAACACACACACCCATGCCCGAGGGAGGGCTCGAACCTCCGGCGGGAGGGCATGTAAATGTTGACTGATCAATGAATAGAATACGTGGAATAAAGCGTTCATTAGCAATGATCCACTGACAGAGTTAGTTTCGTATTCGTCATCTCCTACGTGCAGATGTTGCACACACACTTCCGATGATATGAATGCAGACCCTACTCACGTACTGTTCGTATCATTCTTGATTGTTGAATGTCAAACTGTGCAGCAATACTTCTATGGCTGATAGTTGGGGATCCGCGTTATATCATTTCAAGATTGTAAATTCACTAGGATCTTATTGGAGGCAACATTCAGATTCGCCATGTATCCTAGGAAGCGTACCATACTCACGCAATCTTTCAAACACCCTGCTAAATACTTTGCTATCCGGAGCTCTGCGATTTGGAAATCGTCGTTTGTATCCGCGAACAGCGGAACTGGTATTCCCATTGCAAAACGCATAGACAAAGATCATGTCACCGTACACCGCATGTGTGAAGATCTTTGGCATTATCACTATACTGACCCGTACTGTTTTGACTGTACACGTACCAACACTGTAGTACATTGGTGCAACCACACTACTGAGGCGTGAGGTAAACAAGGTGTATACTTGCAGGACTGGTCGCATCAGGCGAAGTGCTCACTAAAACGGTCCGTTTTTTGTTCCGAGTCACCCTCAAAGTAAGACTGTTGATATTTTTAAAAATATCAGGGATGCCATATATCGTTATTTAAAATTTATCACTATCGGCTCTCGAGATATCGGTAAGTAGTATCGGTATATCGACGGAAAAAGTATCGATGTACCTGTCTATAAAAATATCGGCTGCACACTGTAAATATACTGCCGATTTTAGAGCTGTATATTTGAGTACCGATTTATTGTTAGATATTCTGTACATCAACAAGCAAGGAGCCTGCCTGTCCCCCTTGGAACAAGAATTGAAAGGAAGAAAGATGCATATTCATGCTTGGAGATAACTACTTTGCTAACAATGGTAACTGCATGTAAGTGGCACCATAAAAGGTGACCAATAAGTCCGTCGCTCGGTTTCGTCACATATCGCACTTGTCCGGAACACTTCATGTCGACTTCCCCGTTTTTTTCTTCCATTTCTGCCAACCCCCGCCAGTGCCCTAGCAGCTGTAGTGTCCAAACTGCGTGGTGAAACTAAACGCTGCAGTTTTGCTGGTAGCGCCGAGCGCTGCTTTAGTCAGCATTTCCCCCTCACACGTCTCCGCCCACCGGAAATACCGATCTTGTTATTTAGGTATTTTTCATTATTTTCAGTAACTGTTTTTCAAGATGCCGACGTAAAGAAATAGCACACTAGTCACATAAAATTTTTTTTTTTGAACGTAACTGGAGTGCTGTTTCTTCACATCGGAAATCTTGTTACTCCACTCACACCGCCAACCCCCATTGCAATGGGAGTTCCTCTTCTGTGCCACATGTACTTCCTTCACACAGTCAAAGAGAAAGATTGGACGTGATGGAAGCTCAACAATAGTAAGACTCCTTTACACAGTGAAAGTAAAATTATGTTCTACTACAATTGCAAACGAACAAGTTCAAATAATCACAGAAATTTTGAAAAAAAAAAAATGTAATATAAAAAAATTGCTTTTTCCGTAAATAATAGCCTCAAACGTAGAGTAATTCATAATATTGGAGCACGAGAAGAACTCAGCACTAAGTCCGGTGTATACAAAATTACTTGTAACGACTGCCCAAACTATTACATAGGGCAGACAGGTAGACCCATTAAAGTTAGGTATAAAGAACACAAGTTAGGTAAAAATGGGGAAAACGTATATAATTCCACTTTTGCTGAACATCTATGGCTCTTACAGCACACGCCAAGAGAACTGGACGACGTAGAGCTGCTTCATGAAGCTGATAAAGGTGACAAACTAGACCTGCTCGAAGAATTAGAGATTTTCAAGCATCTGTCTCTAAAAGATGGTTTTGTTCTTAATGAACAGGTGCAGCATCGAAACAAAAATTTTTTAGACAGTTTCAAACCCCTCATTGCCTTAATGTAGTATAGTCTGGCTGACTAGGAGTTATTTTCTTGCTTGTTGATGCCGGTGAAATGCGCTTTTCCTATCTTGTTGGGATCTACATATTGTGATGTTTGTTAATTATGAATTTCAATGTGTATGTGTAGTTAAATGACTACTATGTTTTATTCATACAGATAGATGGTTTCGTTTTATTATAACATTTTGGTCGTTTCGCTAGTATGTATTTCACTGCCTACGTTACGCGAGACTCTCGCGCATTACAGTAGTGCCCTCTCTCGTTAGATGTTCCAACCACAAGCTTTATCCGTTTGACACTAGGACACAGGTAAATTTGGTTCTATATTTCTAGTTTACATAAATGTCTTTAATTGGCGTGATACGCTTTATTTATTAAGACAAAGTTTGAATTAACACAACCTTTAATAATTTTGATGCGCTTATGTATGTATTCATGGATTGTAATATGCGCGAGTCTGGCACATGCAAGTGCCCTCTCTCGGCGAAACAATCTACCTTAGTGCCTTCACACTCGTGTCTCAACAGTTCATAGGCGAAGTAACATTGTTAAACTGTTCGCTTTGATCCTGTACCCATTACACATGTCGTACAAATGGAGATGATATTTTAATTACTAACGACGCCTTTTGGCATAATTGTTTCATTATTCTCCAGTGCATGATGTAATTTTAGTAAGTACTAAAGATTGTGTGCCTGTATTACTTTAGCAATTTCACCGTTATTTAAGCTTCTGTTTCTCACTTTCGTTGATATGGCTTTTCTAATAAATGTGTCTTTCTATTCAGGAAATGTACTTCTGATGAAGGTATATTTATATGTACCGAAACCTTGGTCAAGAATTTTAATAAAAAAATTCTATCCTGCAACTGTTTTTGGCTGCCATCCTTTATTGTGAAGAATTTTAACAGTTGCTGCTGCAGCCATGTTTAAAATCTTGTAATATAAAATATACATATCGACACTCGATTTTGCCATTTCGATGTCGATACATCGGTGAAAAACCTGTCGCTTGTTTGTTGTTGTGGTGTTCAGTCATGAGACTGGTTTGATGTAACTCTCCATGCTTCTCTCTCCTGTGCAAGCCTCTTCATCTCCCAGTACCTACTGCAACCTACATCCTTCTGCATCTGCTCAGTGTATTTGTCTCTTGGTCTCCCTCTACGATTTTTACCCTCCACACTACCCTCCACCCTCCTGTACTAAATTGCTGATCTCTTGATGCCTCAGAACACGTCCTACCAACCGATCCCTTCTTCTAGTCAAGTTGTGCGACAAATACCTCGCCGGCCATTGTGGCTACGCGGTTAAAGGCGCTTCAGTCTGGAAACGCGCGACCTCTACGGTCGCAGGTTCGAATCCTGCCTCGGGCATGGATGTGTGTGATGTCCTTAGGTTAGTTAGGTTTAAGTAGTTCTAAGTTCTAGGGGACTCATGACCTCAGATGTTAAGTCCCATAGTGCTCAGAGCCACAAACACCTCCTCTCCCCAATTCTATTCAATACCTCCTCATTAGTTATGTGATCTACCCGTCTAATCTTCAGCATTCTTCTGTAGCACCACGTTTCGAAAGCTTCTATTGTCTTCTTGTCCAAACTATTTGTCGTCCACGTTTCACTCCCATGCATGGCTACACTCCATGCAAATACTTTCAGAAACGACTTCCTGACACTTAAATCTATACTCGAAGATAACAAATTTCTCTTCTTCAGAAACTCTTTCCTTGCCATTGCCAGTCTACAATTTATATCCTCTGTGCTTCGACCATCATCAGTTATTTGCTCCCCAAATAACAGAACTCCTTTACTACTTTACGTGTCTCATGTCCTAATCTAATTCCCTCAGCATCACCCGACTTAATTCGACTACATTCCATTATCCTAGTTTTGCTTTTGTTGATGTTCATCTTATATCCTCCTTTCAACCTCTCTTCCGAGTCCTTTGCTGTCTCCGACATAATTACAAAATGGCTCTAAGCACTATGGGACATGACATCTGAGGTCATCAGTCCCCCAGAACTTAGAACTACTTAAACCTAACTAACCTAAGGACATCACACACATCCATGCCCGAGGCAGGATTCGAACGTGCGATCGTAGCAGCAGCGCAGTTCCGGACTGAAGCGCCTAGAACCGCTAGGCCACAACGGCTGGCTGACATCATTACAATGTCATCGGCGAACCTCAAAGTTTTTATTTTTTCTCCATGGATTTTAATTCCTACTCCGAATATTTCTTTTGTTTCCTTTACTGCTTGCTCAATATACGGATTCAATAACACCGGGGAGAGGCTACAACCCTGTCTCACTCCATTCCGAACAACTGCTTCCCTTTTATGTCCCTCGACTCTTATAACTGCCATCTGGTTTCTGTACAAATTGTAAGTAGCCTTTCGCTCCCTGTATTTTACCCCTGCCACCTTCAGAATTGGAAAGAGAGTATTCCAGTCAACATTGTCAAAAGCTTTCTCTAAGTCTTTAAATGCTAGAAACGTAGGTTTACCATTCCTTAATCTATCTTCTAAGATACGTCGTAGGGTCAGTGTTGCTCAGGTGTTCGAACATTTCTACGGAATCCAAACTGATCTTCCCCATGGCCAGCTTCTACCAGTTTATCCATTCGTCTGTAAAGAATTCGTGTTAGTATTTTGCAGCCGTGACTTATTAAACTAATAGTTCGGTAATTTTCACATTTGTGAACACCTGATTTCTTTGGGATTGGAATTATTATATTCTTCTTGAAGTCTGAAGGGTTTGAAAAACATATTGCCGATGTATATTGATAGCTTTTGTAAAAACACCTTTATATAGATATATCGATATTTTATCGACAGCCTACCTCATGGTATGTACCTTTCCTCCTGACTCACCCTGTAGAGGGTGGAATTGTAGAGAAAGACAGAGATTGGAATACAGTCGACAAATAACTGAAGAAGGTAAGTGCAAGTGCTTCTCTGAGATGTCGTCGTGTGACTAGGACCTCCCGTCAGGGAGACCCTTCGCCGGTTGCAAGTCTTTCGATTTGACGCCACTTTAACGACTTGCGCGTCAATGGGGATGAAATGATGATGATTAGGGCAACACAACACCCAGTCCCTGAGCGGAGAAATTCTCAGCCGGGAATCGAACCCGGGCCCTTAGGATTCTCATTCTGACGCGCTGACCACTTTTTTTTTTTTTTAATCTCATTTTGTTCGTTTTCGTTCGTTGTATCTGCTGTGGGCGGACGTCGAAAGACACCCGTTTCAGTTCGTTGTTGATCCATTAACTCAAGTTTTTTTATTACAGAGGGCAGCTATCCCTCTGACCGAACACGCTAAGCTACCGTGCCGGCTGACCACTCAGCTACTGGGTGCGGACTTCTCTGAGGTGAAGAGGTTGTCACAAATGGACTGTCGCGGTGGGCCGCATGCACTCAGTCAGAAGACTGATCGCCTCCAAATAGATCCTTCCCGAATCCGAGATTAAGCTCCGTCCCCGATGCTCTCATCGTCGGCGGGACGTCCAATTCTAGGCTTCCTTCCACTTTCCAGCTCCTGTGGAAGCGAGAAGAAGGATTACAAAGTGAGGCATTCTTCGCGTCAGACGACGTACGGATCACCGCAGGCATACCAGTCTCCTGTACTTGTTCCGCAGAGGAAGCCGGTTGCTGGGGCAGTGCATGGAGGCGGTCAAGGGAGCGAGACGGGTTCATCTCGCGGTGACGTGACAGACAGTTGCAACACGACGCCGCGAGAGGGCGCCAGCGGCAGAAGCGGCGGCGACGGCGGCGGCGAGGCGGCTGCGGAGCAAGTTTTTGTTCGCTAATGAAATGCACTTAGCGCCGGGAAAGTGGGGCTCACTAATGGCTGCCGACCCAGCTCCTCGCGTGTGTCAATATGTCGCTTCCATTTGCGTCTCTATTAGCACCCGACCGGCGTCCTTTAAGGGGCGGGTCGGGAAAAAAGAGTGAAGCGTGAGGGGCGAACAACTTACTATTTTGTCCGGGCATTTCTCGCCCAACTTTTAGCCCGTTTTGTAGCGCACAATGCCGCCCGTGACGGTGTTGCGAATGAGCATCTGGCGGTCGCTCCTTTCCCCCGTGTTACACAACGGCTGCCGCTCGCGTGAGACGTCCTCCAGCACGCGTATGAATCGTTGCTTTTCACTCGCGAGGCGTCGGGGCATACCGAAAATACGTCACGCTTTGCTCGAGCCGCATCTCCGAATGCTGGCATTGTACGGCAGCTACAGCGTGGAGAAGCACTGAGCACTGTTTTAAAAATTACGACATGGTGTCAGAAATGGCGGAATTAGTAACCAACATTTGTGTTCAGTTTTACTCGTATATTTGTGTGGCCATAGGTATTCTTTCATTATTTAAAATCCGTCAATGTAACTGCTAAAAATGCGTATTTGTATCACCATACGCGTTTAGTTTTATTCATATAAACATCTTCTGTGACGGTAACATTTTTTTTTTCGATTTCCGCTTACATCTGGAAGTGTTATCACCTTGCACATTTTTCAGGTAGTTCTGTGTTTAGCACTGCTGTTTCTGGCGTAATCTCGTTATGGTTTGCAGCACTGCACATTTATCGATGGGCAATACGGCATAATATAGCAACACAAAAAAAATGGCTCTGAGCACTATGGGACTCAACTGCTGAGGTCATTAGTCCCCTAGAACTTAGAACTAGTTAAACCTAACTAACCTAAGGACATCACACACATCTATGCCCGAGGCAGGATTCGAACCTGCGACCGTAGCGGTCTCGCGGCTCCAGACTGCAGCGCCAGAACCGCTCGGCCACGTCGGCCGGCTATAGCAACACAGTTGTAGTGCTTATTTACGTATTCCTGGCTGAACACCTCTCTATAAAAGCCAGGAATACGTAACCGAACACTAGCGGTGGTAGATTTTGTCGTGCCGCACGTTACGGTATGTAAAGTGCTGCAAACCGCAGCTAAATAAAGGTAGAAACAGGAGTGTCAAAAACAGGAATAGCTGCAGACTACGTGCATAAAGAACTTAAAAAAATAAACAAAAAAGCAGAGCGCGTATGGTGATAAAAATACGCATATTCAGAAGTTGCGCAGATTAATTTTCAACACTTTTAATCTTTATTTTGTGATACCACAACTTCGGGTGTTTAGTCAGTATCAAACTCTTCAAGTGTAGCAGTACCATCAACACATACACTCCTGGAAATGGAAAAAAGAACATATTGACACCGGTGTGTCAGACCCACCATACTTGCTCCGGACACTGCGAGAGGGCTGTACAAGCAATGATCACACGCACGGCACAGCGGACACAGCAGGAACCGCGGTGTTGGCCGTCGAATGGCGCTAGCTGCGCAGCATTTGTGCACCGCCGCCGTCAGTGTCAGCCAGTTTGCCGTGGCATACGGAGCTCCATCGCAGTCTTTAACACTGGTAGCATGCCGCGACAGCGTGGACGTGAACCGTATGTGCAGTTGACCGACTTTGAGCGAGGGCGTATAGTGTGCATGCGGGAGGCCGGGTGGACGTACCGCCGAATTGCTCAACACGTGGGGCGTGAGGTCTCCACAGTACATCGATGTTGTCGCCAGTGGTCGGCGGAAGGTGCACGTGCCCATCGACCTGGACCGGACCGCAGCGACGCACGGATGCACGCCAAGACCGTAGGATCCTACGCAGTGCCGTAGGGGACCGCACCGCCACTTCCCAGCAAATTAGGGACACTGTTGCTCCTGGGGTATCGGCGAGGACCATTCGCAACCGTCTCCATGAAGCTGGGCTACGGTCCCGCACACCGTTAGGCCGTCTTCCGCTCACGCCCCAACATCGTGCAGCCCGCCTCCAGTGGTGTCCCGACAGGCGTGAATAGAGGGACGAATGGAGACGTGTCGTCTTCAGCGATGAGAGTCGCTTCAGCCTTGGTGCCAATGATGGTCGTATGCGTGTTTGGCGCCGTGCAGGTGAGCGCCACAATTAGGACTGCATACGACCGAGGCACACAGGGCCAACACCCGGCATCATGGTGTGGGGAGCGATCTCCTACACTGGCCGTACACCACTGGTGATCGTCGAGGGGACACTGAATAGTGCACGGTACATCCAAACCGTCATCGAACACATCGTTCTACCATTCCTAGACCGGCAAGAGAACTTGCTGTTCCAACAGGACAATGCACGTCCGCATGTATCCCGTGCCACCCAACTTGCTCTAGAAAGTGTAAGTCAACTACCCTGGCCAGCAAGATCTCCGGATCTGTCCCCCATTGAGCATGTTTGGGACTGGATGAAGCGTCGTCTCACGCGGTCTGCACGTCCAGCACGAACGCTGGTCCAACTGAGGCGCCAGGTGGAAATGGCATGGTAAGCCGTTCCACAGGACTACATCCAGCATCTCTACGATCGTCTCCATGGGAGAATAGCAGCCTGTATTGCTGCGAAAGGTGGATATACACTGTACTAGCGCCGACATTGTGCATGCTCTGTTGCCTGTGTCTATGTGCCTGTGGTTCTGTCAGTGTGATCATGTGATTTATCTGACCCCAGGAATGTGTCAATAAAGTTTCCCCTTCCTGGGACAATGAATTCACGGTGTTCTTATTTCAATTTCCAGGAGTGTACATGCCGGCCGGTGTGGCTGAGCGGTTCTAGGCGCTTCAGTCTGGAACCGCGTGACCGCCACGGTCGCAGGTTCGAATTCTGCCTCGAGCATGGATGTGTGTGATGTCCTTAGGTTAGTTAGGTTTAAGTAGTTCTAAGACCTAGGGGACTGATGACCTGAGAAGTCCTCAGAGCCATTTGAACCATTCTGAACACATACATGTCGTTTATCGGTTTCACAGTAATGGATATTACCGTGAATGAGGTATTTGGTTGTGACTAAGCGAAGCTAAGTGCTACACATCTCTTCTTTCAGTGGAACTACGACGTTGGAAGGTGCCTATGTCATCGAAAAAATCGTAAGCGTCTTTCTGGACTGGGACTGGTTACCCAGCGGTTAGTTTTGCTGAACTAGCTTCCTGATATGTCGGATTCACGGTAATAGATATTAACCTGTCGTAATCGAGATATTCAAAGTAGATGACATTTTGTTGAAGATTCACACGGCGTTGTTTGTTACTGAGAAACTAAACTGTTTTGTTTATCGTGACATACTAATGTGCTAATTGTAAAGCAACTACTGAAGCATTCTGGTGATTAATATAATTTGACAAACAGGCAAAGTATAGAAACAATCTTTGGGGAGCCTTGGTATGGAACAGTTGCAGGTCTCGGGAATAAATTACGTCAAAAAATTTTTTCAGACGAACAGGAGAAGTATAGAAATAATCTTTGGGGAGTCTTGGGATGGAACTGTTGCAGGTCTCGGGAATAAAACACGGTAACAGTTTTTTCAGATGCAGGGAATGAGTCGGAATTTGTTGACCCGATGGCGATAGTTTTCTTGAAGACAGAGTTCAACGTCGGATGGGATAAGAAATAGGACTACCAGTGAACAGCCTTCAGTTGAAAGTTTGCGCAAATACAATGAACGACGAAAGGAAGGTAGGAATTTCATTCATCTATGGACAATTCTGAAGGCGGTAGGGGTAAAATACAGGGAGCGAAAGGCTATTTACAATTTGTACAGAAACCAGATGGCAGCTATAAGAGTCGAGGGACATGAAAGGGAAACAGTGGTTGGGAAGGGAGTGATACAGGGTTGTAGCCTCTCTCCAATGTTATTCAATATGTATATTGAGCAAGCAGTAAAGGAAACAAAAAAAAATCGGAGTAGGTATTAAAATCCATGGAGGAGAAATAAAAACTTTAAGGTTCGCCGATGACACTGTAATTCTGTCAGAGACAGCAAAGGACTTGGAAGAGCAGTTGATCGGAATGGACAGTGTCTTGAAGGGAGGATATAAGATGAACATCAGCTAAAGCAAAACGAGGATAATGGAATGTAGTCGAATTAAATCGGGTGATGCTAAAGGAATTAGATTAGGAAATGAGACGCTTAAAGGAGTAAAGGAGTTTTGCTATTTGGGGAGCAAAATAACTGATGATGGTCGAAGTAGAGAGGATATGTAGACTGGCAATGCCAAGGAAAGCCTTTCTGAAGAAGAGAAATTTGATAACATCGAGTATAGATTTAAGAGTCAGGAAGTCGTTTCTGAAAGTATTTGTATGGAGTGTAGCCACGTATGGAAGTGAAACATGGACGATAAATAGTTTGGACAAGAAGAGACTAGAAGCTTTCGAAACGTGGTGCTACAGAAGAATGCTGAAGATTTGATGGGTAGATCACATAACTAATGAGGAGGTATTGAATAGAATTGGGGAGAAGAGAAATTTGTGGCACAACTTGACTAAAAGAAGTGATCGGTTGGTAGGACATGTTCTGAGGCATCAAGGGATCACCAATTTAGTATTGGAGGGCAGCGTGGAGGGTAAAAATCGTAGAGGGAGACCAAGAGATGAATACACTAAGCAGCTTCAGAAGGATGTAGGCTGCAGTTCGTACTGGGAGATGAAGAAGCTTGCACAGGATAGAGTAGCATGGAGAGCTGCATCAAACCAGTCTCAGGACTGAAGACTACAACAACAACAACATATGGAGAATGTAAGTTATAAGAACAATAACGACTGCTGCGCATTATCTTCGTGCTTCCATGTGCGTGCTTCCATGTGGGTACCCTCAGCTCCCGCAAGTGGACGAGTTACTTGAACAGGTCTTGAAGAGGGGAAGCGAACTATTGAATAGACAACGTAAGACGCCATTTAGAAAAGGCAGCTGCTTCCAAAATAGGACGACACGAATTCCCATAAAGGAAAGAAGAGTTTGAACAGAGTAGATACACTGCGGAGCTATGCCCGACTGCTGCCGTACACGTTGCAGCGCTATCGTCCTTCAGCTGTCTGCGTAATTTGTACGCAAACACTGGACTGACTGGTAGAACGATGCTCTCTGTTCGAATGACCACTCAGGGCTCTCGCGACTCGGAAACGAGTGAGCCGATGATCCTCCGCGCGGAACGGTGCTGGGCCAGTGGATACATTTATGTCGAACAGCGCTGCTGGCGCTTTGACTGTACCCGGCGGCGCGTCATCGACAGTGAGTGACGCCGAGGGCCCTCGACGGCCGGTGAGCGGGCGGTGAACAACGGCCGCCGGTCCGCGATCCGCGATCCGCGCCCTGGAGAGCCCTCTGCAGACAGGCGCGGCACAGCCGTAATCGAGAGCGCCGGCGTATTTAGGCCGCCGTAATTGCGCTTCGCGGGCCGCGATAGCTCGGCGCGTCCCATTAATTACCCGCCGTTTTGTGGAACGTGCAGTAGGCGTGCGTCTCAGCTGTGGCGTCGCCACCTGCGCAGTCTGTCCGCCTGACAGACCTCGAACCGCCCACGTCACAGCAGCCGGAGATCTGCTCAGTGTGATCAGCAGAATGCGCATTATGCAACTACATCGCTACTGCCAAAATGCAGCTCCTTTGATTTCACACTTTGTACATTTACGCTACAGAAACATTTATTTGTTCTTACGTTAATATCCATTTATTACACTTATTTATAATACTGCGAACAAAAACCTCCTTCTTGGCCTTCTAAACGAATGTCCCAGCGCTCTATGTGAAAATCACTGACTGTGCTGTGTGAAGGCTGTGATTGGTTTGCATTGTCGCAGTATATGCTATTGTAGTGTTAGGCAGTTGGCTGTTAACAGCGCGTAGCGTTGCGCAGTTGGAGGCGAGCCGCCAGCAGTGGTGGATGTGGGGAGAGAGATGGCGGAATTTTGAGAGCGGACGATCTTGACGTGTGTCCATCAGAAAGAGTAAATTTGTAATATTGGATATCATGGACTGATATATATACACTCCTGGAAACTGAAATAAGAACACCGTGAATTCATTGTCCCAGGAAGGGGAAACTTTATTGACCCATTCCTGGGGTCAGATACATCACATGATCACACTGACAGAATCACAGGCACATAGACACAGGCAACAGAGCATGCACAATGTCGGCACTAGTACAGTGTATATCCACCTTTCGCAGCAATGCAGGCTGCTATTCTCCCATGGAGACGATCGTAGAGATGCTGGATGTAGTCCTGTGGAACGGCTTGCCATGCCATTTCCACCTGGCGCCTCAGTTGGACCAGCGTTCGTGCTGGACGTGCAGACCGCGTGAGACGACGCTTCATCCAGTCCCAAACATGCTCAATGGGGGACAGATCCGGAGATCTTGCTGGCCAGGGTAGTTGACTTACACCTTCTAGAGCACGTTGGGTGGCACGGGATACATGCGGACGTGCATTGTCCTGTTGGAACAGCAAGTTCCCTTGCCGGTCTAGGAATGGTAGAACGATGGGTTCGATGACGGTTTGGATGTACCGTGCACTATTCAGTGTCCCCTCGACGATCACCAGTGGTGTACGGCCATGTAGGAGATCGCTCCCCACACCATGATGCCGGGTGTTGGCCCTGTGTGCCTCGGTCGTATGCAGTCCTGATTGTGGCGCTCACCTGCACGGCGACAAACACGCATACGACCATCATTGGCACCAAGGCAGAAGCGACTCTCATCGCTGAAGACGACACGTCTCCATTCGTCCCTCCATTCACGCCTGTCGCGACACCACTGGAGGCGGGCTGCACGATGTTGGGGCGTGAGCGGAAGACGGCCTAACGGTGTGCCGGAGCATAGCCCAGCTTCATGGAGACGGTTGCGAATGGTCCTCGCCGATACCCCAGGAGCAACAGTGTCCCTAACTTGCTGGGAAGTGGCGGTGCGGTCCCCTACGGCACTGCATAGGATCCTACGGTCTTGGCGTGCATCCGTGCGTCGCTGCGGTCCGGTCCCAGGTCGACGGGCACGTGCACCTTCCGCCGACCACTGGCGACAACATCGATGTACTGTGGAGACCTCACGCCCCACGTGTTGAGCAATTCGGCGGTACGTCCACCCGGCCTCCCGCATGCCCACTATACGTCCTCGCTCAAAGTCCGTCAACTGCACATACGGTTCACGTCCACGCTGTCGCGGCATGCTACCAGTGTTAAAGACTGCGATGGAGCTCCGTATGCCACGGCAAACTGGCTGACACTGACGGCGGCGGTGCACAAATGCTGCGCAGCTAGCGCCATTCGACGGCAAACACCGCGGTTCCTGGTGTGTCCGCTGTGCCGTGCGTGTGATCATTGCTTGTACAGCCCTCTCGCAGTGTCCGGAGCAAGTATGGTGGGTCTGACACACCGGTATCAATGTGTTCTTTTTTCCATTTCCAGGAGTGTATAATGACTTTTGAACAGTATTAAGGTAAATATATTGTTTGTTCTCTATCAAAATCTTTCATTTGCTAACTATGCCTATCAGTAGTTAGTGCCTTCAGTAGTTTGAATCTTTTATTTAGCTGGCAGTAGTGGCGCTCGCTGTATTGCAGTAGTTCGAGTAACGAAGATTTTTGTGAGGTAAGTGATTCATGACAGGTATAGGTTAATGTTAGTCAACGCCATTGTCCTTGTAGGGATTATTGAAACTCAAATTGCATTGCGCTAAAATTATTGGCTGTCAGTTTAGTGTTGATCAGAATAGGTAATTCATTATTTTTTCTAAGGGGACGTTTCAAGTTCTTGCTTTCTTTTAAAAACTGCAGCAGTCTCCTCCTCTCACCAAATCCTTCCAACACTCTTTTGTTCCTCACTGTTTCCATCCATCGTATCCTCTCCATTCTCCTCCATATCCACATCTCAAATGCTTCTAATCTTTTTCCCCTCTCTTGCCTCTGTATCTATGTTTCTGCCCCATAGTGTGCCACATTCCAGTCAAAGCATTTGCCAACCCTTTTCTCATTCCTTTACCTAGTTCGCCGCATCATAACTTTCCCCTTCTATTGTCTGCCACCATCGCTGCAGTAATGTGTGTTTCCACCTCTTGATGACATCTCGTACTTCTAGGATACTGAAGCACTCTTACTTGGCTAGTAATAACTTGCTTTATCTTAATATTTGTCAATCTCATTCCTCTGTAATATTAAGTTAAAGGTTTCTCGCAATAACAAAAGTATTGACATAAAATGGAGGGTATCTGACGGAGTACAAATTAGTACTCATCCAGTGTTTGATAATAAGAGCACCTAGCGGTTTCCAACAAACTTCAAACATAAAGTTGGACATTTTCTAAATTTTGTCAATAGTCTTTAGGTGAGCTGTTTGAAATCAATAAAACTAACATAATTAGGGTTTTGCTCCTTCATCCATACATGTTTTCCATGTTTAAGTGAAATATTTAACACAACAACTCATCTTTAAAGTAATCAGACGTCTGAACGTGTTTTGTTCTTTAAAGATTCAGGTTGGTTGGTTGGTTTGGGGGATTAAAGGGACCAGACTGCCATGGTCATCGGTCCCTTTTTCCAAAGACATAGAACACCCACAGAGAACAAAAACGAGGAACAGAAGAGATCACAGACGATACAGAACAGGAGAGGAGAGACTGAGACAAAGACAAGACAAAACGAAACGAACGAAAACCACATAGAGATAAACGGTGGTTGGCCGACCATACAAATAAAAAAGGAAAAGCCAACCACTTAGAAACATATTAAAAAATCAGTGTAAAATCATAGGCCAAAGGCCAGAGTCGATACAAAACAAAAATAAAACAGAAACACTCAGATTAAATGATAAAATCCCCCTGCCCGAATAAAACGTAAAACTAAGTCAGCCATAGTGGAGTCGTCTGTTAAAAGGGCAGGGAGCGTAGCAGGCAGCGCAAATGTCTGCCGGACCACAGCTAAAAGGGGGCAGGCCAGCAAAATGTGGGCCACTGTCAAAGCTGCCCCACAGCGACATAGAGGAGGGTCCTCCCGGCGCAGTAAATAACTGTGTGTCAGCCGGGAGTGGCCAATGCGGAGCCGGCAAAGAACTACTGAGTCCCTGCGAGTGGCTCGCAGGGATGACCGCCACACAGCCGTCGTCTCCTTGACAGCACGGAGTTTATTGCGCAGTGTCAGTTCGCGCCATTCATTGTCCCATAGCGCCAAGATTTTGCGGCGGAAGACTGCCCGCAAATCAGTCTCTGGGAGGCCAACATCCAGAGATGGCTTGCTGGTGGCCTCTTTCGCCAGGCGGTCAACATGTTCGTTACCCGGGATACCGACATGACCGGGGGTCCACACAAAGACCACAGAGCGGCCGCAACGGGCGAGAGTATGCAGAGACTCGTGGATAGCCATCACCAGACGAGAACGAGGGAAACACTGGTCGAGAGCTCGTAAACCGCTCAGGGAATCGCTACAGATAACGAAGGACTCACCTGAGCAGGAGCGGACATACTCTAGGGCACGAAAGATGGCGACCAGTTCAGCAGTGTAAACGCTGCAGCCATCCGGCAAGGAACGTTGTTCGGAAAGGTCCCCTAGAGTGAGCGCATATCCGACACGACCAGCAACCATCGAACCGTCAGTGTAAACAACACCAGAGCCCTGATACATGGCCAGGATGGAATAAAAGCGGCGCCGGAAGGCCTCTGGAGGGACTGAGTCCTTAGGGCCCTGTGCCAGGTCGAGCCGAAGGCTAGGGCGACGAACACACCATGGGGGTGTATGCAAAGTAGCCCGGAAAGGAGGTGGAACAGTGAAACCCTGGAGCCCAGAGAGAAGCTCTTTGACGCGGACCGCTATGGTACAACCAGACCGGGGCCGACGTTCTGGCAGACGGACGACCGACCGCGGGAACAGGAGGCGATAGTTTGGATGCCCGGGCGAGCTGAGAACATGGGCAGCATAAGCGGCCAGCAAACGTTGGCGTCGGAACCGCAGTGGAGGTACACCTGCCTCCACTAGTACGCTGTCCACAGGGCTGGTGCGGAAAGCACCAGTGGCAAGGCGGATACCACTGTGGAGAATCGGGTCCAGCACCCGTAACGCAGATGGGGAGGCTGAGCCATAAGCCAGGCTCCCATAATCCAGACGGGACTGGATTAACGCCTGGTAGAGCCGCAACAGTGTAGCGCGGTCGGCGCCCCAGCGAGTGTTGCTCAAGCATCTCAGAGCGTTTAGATGCCGCCAACACGTCTGTTTCAGCTGCCGGATATGAGGCAGCCAAGTCAACCGGGCATCGAAAACCACCCCCAAAAACCTGTGGGTCTCCACCACAGCAAGGAGT
This sequence comes from Schistocerca serialis cubense, assembly GCF_023864345.2. Classification (NCBI taxonomy): domain Eukaryota; kingdom Metazoa; phylum Arthropoda; class Insecta; order Orthoptera; family Acrididae; genus Schistocerca; species Schistocerca serialis. Next base: position 72,820,233 of record NC_064644.1, read on the forward strand.
TCGTCGGCAAGAAAAAGCCGCGGCTCAGGATGGACAGTTCGGCGCCGGCAGAAATGCATAACGCAGGTCTTGGCTGCCGAAAACTGAAAACCATGCGCTACAGCCCAAGACTGCGCCTTACGGATAGCGCCCTGTAGCTGACGTTCAACAGCTGCAATGCCAGTAGAGCTATAATAAAGGCAGAAGTCGTCAGCATACAGGGAAGCGGAGACAGAATTTCCCACGGCCGCAGCAAGCCCGTTAATGGCTATTAAAAACAGACAGACACTTAAAACAGAGCCCTGTGGCACACCGTTCTCCTGGACGTGGGAGGAACTATACGAGGCCGCGACTTGCACGCGGAAGGTACGACACGACAGAAAATTGCGGATAAAAATCGGCAGAGGACCCCGAAGACCCCATCCATGAAGCGTAGAAAGAATGTGATGACGCCATGTCGTATCGTACGCCTTCCGCATGTCGAAAAAGACAGCGACCAGGTGCTGACGGCGGGAAAAGGCAGTACGGATGGCCGACTCCAGGCTCACCAGATTGTCGGCGGCGGAGCGGCCTTTACGGAACCCACCTTGAGATGGAGCCAGAAGGCCCCGAGACTCCAGTACCCAATGCAAGCGCCGGCTCACCATCCGTTCAAGCAACTTGCAAAGAACGTTGGTGAGGCTAATGGGACGGTAGCTGTCCACCTCCAGAGGGTTCTTTCCAGGCTTCAAAACGGGGATGACAATGCCTTCCCGCCACTGCGACGGAAACTCCCCCTCGACCCAAAGACGGTTGTAAAGATCGAGAAGGCGCCGCTGGCAGTCCACTGAAAGGTGTTTCAGCATCTGACAGTGGATGCCATCTGGCCCAGGAGCGGTATCAGGGCAAGCAGCGAGGGCACTGCGAAATTCCCACTCACTAAATGGAGCATTGTAAGATTCTGGGTGGTTGGTGCGAAACGAAAGGCTCCGACGTTCCATCCGCTCTTTAATGGAGCGGAAGGCCTGGGGGTAATTCGCAGAAGCGGAACTCATAGCAAAATGCTCTGCTAAGCGATTGGCAATGACGTCGGAGTCAGTACAAACTGCTCCATTCAGTGAGAGCGCAGGGACGCTGGCAGGTGGCCGATAGCCGTAGACGCGTCGAATCTTGGCCCAGACCTGCGAGGGAGTGACATGGAGGCCAATGGTGGACACATACCGCTCCCAGCACTCCTTCTTGCCTTGGCGGATAAGGAGGCGGGCCCGCGCACGCAGCCGTTTGAAGGCGATAAGGTGGTCGAGGGAGGGATGTCGCTTGTGACGCTGGAGCGCCCGCCGGCGATCTTTAATCGCTTCAGCGATCTCAGGCGACCACCAAGGCACAGCCTTCCGCCGAGGGGACCCACAGGAATGGGGAATGGCAGATTCGGCGGCAGTAACGATGCCGGTGGTGACCGATTGAACCACCGCATCAATGTCATCGGTAGAGAGAGGCTCAAAAGCGGCAGTGGAGGAGAACAAGTCCCAGTCAGCCTTATTCATAGCCCATCTGCTAGGGCGCCCAGAAGAGTGGCGCTGTGGTAGTGACAAAAAGATCGGAAAATGGTCACTACCACACAGGTCGTCATGCACACTCCATTGGACAGACGGTAAGAGGCTATGGCTACAGATTGAAAGGTCAATGGCGGAGTAGGTGCCATGCGCCACACTGAAGTGTGTGAAGGCACCATCATTTAACAGCGAGAGATCGAGCTGCGACAATAAATGCTCAATGATGGCGCCTCGACCTGTTGCCACTGACCCACCCCACAGAGGGTTATGAGCGTTGAAGTCGCCCAATAGCAAGAAAGGTGGCGGCAATTGGGCGACCAGTGCAGCCAGGACATGCTGCGAGACATCACCATCCGGTGGAATGTAAAGACTGCAGACGGTAACAGCCTGTGGCGTCCACACGCGTACAGCGACAGCCTCGAAAGGCGTCTGGAGAGGGACAGATTCGCTGTGCAGAGTGTGAAGGACATAAATGCAGACGCCACCAGACACCCTTTCATAAGCTGCTCGGTTCTTGTAATAACCCCGATAGCCACGGAGGGCGGGGGTTCGCATCGCCGGAAACCAAGTTTCCTGGAGAGCAATGCAGAAGAAAGGGCGAAGGCTGAGAAGTTGGCGGAGCTCAGCTAAATGGTGGAAGAAACCGCTGCAGTTCCACTGGAGGATGGTATTGTCCATGGCTGAGAAAGGCGTGACAGGACGGGGAAGGCAGATTACGCCGCTGGGTCACCTGCTGCCTCCGATTGAGCACCCGTGCTAGTGTTATCCATGGCGTCTGAGGGACCGGCGAGTTCTAGGTCCTCAGCGGACGCCAGGATCTCCACCTCGTCCTCAGACGCAGAGCTGTAAGGTGGCGGTGGGGTGGCTGCCACCGCGAGTTCCTTGGGCTTAGAGCTCTTCTTCTTTGATTTCTCACGCTGCTCCTTGGGTTTAACTGGCTGGGAGGGCTTCACCGATTCAGTCTCCGGGACTGAGGAGGATCGTGAAGCCCGTCGACCAGCTGATTGCGGGCACTTACGCCACTGGCGGTCGTCAGCCTTCCCACTGGTGGAAACCTGGGAAGGGAGGGACCCGAGGGACCCCTTGCGAGCGTGAGAAGCCGAAGAAGTTGGACACTTCTCCGGCTTAGAAGCAGGGACGGACGTCCCTGATGGGGGGGATGGTGTTGCCCCTGAGGTAGGTGGCGCAGGAGCAACCCAGTGGGTAGAGCCCCCCACTGGCAAGGGGGCAGGAGGAGTCTTACTGGTCATCGAGCTGGCTGGAAGTCGTGAAACTGATGGGGCGGGCACAGGTGTCGTAGCGGCGGCGTAGGATGACGTCATTCGCACGGGATGTAATCGGTCGTATTTCCGCTTGGCTTCAGTATAAGTCAGTCGGTCCAGGGTCTTATATTCCATGATTTTGCGTTCTTTCTGGAAGATTCTGCAGTCTGGCGAGCAAGGTGAATGGTGCTCCCCGCAGTTGACACAGATGGGAGGCGGGGCACATGGAGTATCGGGATGAGACGGGCGTCCGCAATCTCGACATGTGAGGCTGGAAGTGCAGCGGGAAGACATATGGCCAAACTTCCAGCACTTGAAGCACCGCATCGGGGGAGGAATATAGGGCCTGACGTCACATCGGTAGACCATCACCTTGACCTTTTCCGGTAACGTATCACCCTCGAAGGCCAAGATGAAGGCACCGGTAGCTATCTGATTTTCCTTCGGACCCCGATGAACGCGCCGGACGAAATGTACACCTCTGCGCTCTAAGTTGGCGCGCAGCTCGTCATCAGACTGCAAAAGAAGGTCCTTATGGTAAATAACTCCCTGGACCATATTTAAACTCTTATGCGGTGTGATCGTAACAGCAACATCCCCCCACTTATCACAAGCAAGTAACCGTCGTGACTGGGCAGAGGATGCCGTGTGGATCAGGACCGATCCAGAGCGCATTTTTGACAAGCCCTCCACCTCCCCAAACTTGTCCTCTAAATGCTCGACGAAGAACTGAGGCTTTGTTGAGAGAAAAGACTCCCCATCAGCTCTCGTACAAACTAAGAATCGGGGCGAATAAGTGCTACTGCCATCCTGAGATTTACGTTCCTCCCACGGCGTGGCCAGAGAGGGGAACGTTTTCGGATTGTACTTTTCAGCATTAAATTGAGCCCGAGAACGCTTAGAGACTGCTGGCGGCTGGCCGCCAGCGACAGATGATGTACCACGCTTCATTGCGGGTCATCCGCCCTGATGCCACCTACTCCGACCAAGGGCCCTCCCCACGGGCGCCACCCAGCCACAGCAAAGGCCACCTGGCAGGATGGCCATTGCCGGGAGTCCCGATGCCCCAGGGAGATGGGCATCTACTCCTTGGCATACGTGGGGAGTGAACGGCGCAGGCATCAGTAGAGCGATCCCTGTGTTGTCAGGGGGCTACAACCAAGAGGGTACATGGCGACCCCACCACAACGGACTGGCTACCGTGCTGGATCTTAGGTGCAAAAATGGCCAAGGTCGTCGTCACAGTTAAAAGAAACACTGCAGAGTGCAGCGTGGTAATCGCCCATGAGATCGAAAACGAGCGGGACACCATCGCAACGACGAGAAAGACGGCAATAGGTCTAATTGCACGAAGGATACAGTGCACCATGTAAGGTGCCCTTCCCCAATTGGCTCGCTCTTCGGAATAATTTAGATAGATGGAGGTCAAACCCGAGAGGGGACCATCACATAAGGCCGAAACGTTTGAGACTCCTTTTAGTCGCCTCTTACGACAGGCAGGAATACCGCGGGCCGATTCTAACCCCCGAACCCGCAGGGGGATTTAAAGATTCAGGAGTGGCATTAATGGTTTCAAATGGTTCTAATGGCTCTGAGCACTATGGGACTTAACTTCTACGGTCATCAGTTCCCTAGAACTAAGAACTAATTAAACCTAACTAACCTACGGACATCACACACATCCATGCCCGAGGTAGTATTCGAACCTGCGACCGTAGCGGTCGTTCGGCTCCAGGCTGTAGCGGCTAGAACCGCACGGTCACTCCAGCCGGCAGTAATTCTGAAGGATTCGCAGGGAAGGATATTAATCAAATGGTTACAAATAAACAAACACATTTTCCAACTCATCTTTCTTTCAGAGGCTCGTTACTAAGACGGAAGAGTAACGTCTCGTGTAATTTGCTTGTTGTGAAAACGCTCGGAAATTCTGAACTGACAACTCTCGTGTTACGGAATTGACAGTAACATTTCAGTGTGCACGGTCTGACAGTGGAAGGGCGGCGTCAGGGCCTCGGTAGTGGCAGCGTCCCGCAGAATCGCAGCAGGTTTCGGAGGCGGCGCGCGCTCACATCGTTGAGCAGCGCATTGAAACCGAGCTGGCCTTCCGCGTCCCTGCAGAGTTCCGTAATTGGCATCGCTCCGTGGACGGCGCTGCACGCTCCTTTAATTCCTCCCCCCTCGGTCAACCCGCGCAAATCCGAGAGTGGCTTTCATTATGATCTATAGTTGCGGGAGATGGAAATTGAAAAATGGCGGCCAATTAAAGGTAGGAGCCCCGTTGCCGGGGACGGATTCTCATTTGCGTTGACTGGCTAAAAGCCTTTAATTTCAAGACCGGATCATCTCTGCCCTGGGTTTCATAATGGCCGCGCTCGTGTGCCGCTGTTTAATAAATACACTCGCTCATAAAGCTTTGGCAGGATCAGCGTGGTTGGCAAGGTGTATACATATATATATGTTCCAGGGCGACCTCAGAACTTCAAGTGGACAGCTGCTGTCGGGGTTCCTCTAGGACAAAAACCCAACTGTGCTCTCGGGGGCCAATGCGAACGGTATGCTTCCTCTCAAATACCGGTGGCCGAACTTATGAAAGCACCGTCGTATATTTGGCTGAGCGGTGAGCTAATGACGAAGTAGGTGTTCACATTATTAACAGGTTTCTCTGCTCTTTAGTACACGGTGAACCAGCTTCGGACGTAGATGAAGCATGGGTTCACTATTATTTTTTTATTAAGTTGACTTTACTATATTTGCTTTAATTGGACAGCTTCTTTATGTGAGTATATACAGGGTGGTCCATTGATCGTGACCGGGCAAAATATCTCACGAAATAAGCGTCAAACGAAAAAACTACAAAGAACGAAACTTGTCTAGCTTGAGGGGGTAAACCAGATGACGCTATGGTTGGCGCGCTATATGGCGCTGCCGTAGGTCAAACGAATATCAACTGCGTTTTTTTTAACGGGAACCCCCATTTTTTATTACATATTCGTGTAGTACGCAAAGAAATATGAATGTTGTAGTTGGACCACTTTTTTCGCTGTGTAGCGGACCTTAAACTGACTCTTTCAGCTGTACAGCTCAATAGAAAGTGTTTCGCGATTTCGTTTTAATGTCTTTCATTTTTATGTGCTGAGTGCAGTTTAGTATAGAGGTCTTTGTCCGTTATAAAATGCTAGCACGTGCTTTTATCCTTCACTGTTCTCTCTCTCTCGTGGATCACTTAATAACTAATTCATACGTGTATTTGTTCACGAGGTTTACGGAAATCTCTCGTTCTATATTGTCTTCTGTTATGGGAGGGCCACGTGGTACCATGATCAGATTAAATTCACGCAGAACCGATTAAATGTTAGCGCCTTCAGCCATCTAAGTTGGTCATTTCATGGAAGGTTGTGGTGTTTTTGTGAGTGTTGGACCTAGTCTTGTTGAGCAATGCATGTCACGTGACCCTTGTTTTATACCTATCAAGTAATGCTGTAATCCTTTTTGTAATAATTGAAATTATGTGAAGGATGACAACAAATATGCGTAAAAAAGTCTTTTTCGTTTCCCATTCACAGATTTTAAACCGGTTTGGCTACCAATGTACCACATTAGTAATTTTCCAGTGTTCTCCCCATTTGCGCACCAATAGGTTTAATTGTCACTGTTTATGACATTTAATATCACCTGCAGCAGCCTAGTACGCTTGGCTATGTGCGAGTAATACATATTGTCTTTAACCTAACATATACGTTTCACATCCGTCTGGAACACGAGGCTAGACATGCTCATGACAGCACCTTTGTGTCCTTCATTCCTTGTTCTGCTGTCTCTGTTAAAGGACCTTTCAATAATTAAATATTATGATACATTGTTAAGACTAAATAATCTGCCATATTAGAATCTAGAAATTAATGGTAGTTCTGAGTAACTGTGTTCCGCAGGTGGGTTATTTTGCAGTCATTCTGTTGATCTTCTTATATTAGCTCTAAATATGATTTTTTGTGCATCGTGTGCGTATCTTAGTACCTTTACGTTATGCCATGTGAATATCTACGGCATTGGCGTGTTTCACAAACCTAAATAAACAGCCATTCTTTGTGATTATCAACCCCATCTTTTGTAGACATCTGAAACGATTCCAAACTTCATCAATTTCCATGAGTTTACCCCACTCCAACAACGTGATTTGTACATCCAGCCGAGCCGATCCTGGGATTCTCACTTACCACTGTGCTTGTATGTTAATATACCCGACTTACCCGTTGCACTGGTAATTATACTAATATTATTGTTACAATTATGTACTCCTCAAGCCACGTGATGATGTGTGGTGGAGGATACTTCTGGTTCCGCTAAATGAATCCCCCCCCCCCTCCTCCACCGGCCGCGTTGCACTCTTAGAGTGGCGCGTGGGAAGAATGATTGTCGGCGAGCCGTTGTATTAGCTCTAATTTCTCGAATTTTCTCGTTGTGGTCGTGGAGACGTCACTAGGTCATGAAAAGTCTAAATGCTACCGCGGACTGTGTCGGTGTCTATGACTGAAGGATATTGGTGATGGTGATGAATTCGTTAGATGGTGGATGACACAACTTATTTCTCTCTTGCCTTTCAACGCCAAGCAGCCGCTTCCTTGAACCACTGAGGCTGTAGCCACTTCTCGGTTAAACTAGCTGTTACACAATCTCATCTAATGGCATCTTTGATGACAGAATCCGAATACGTAGGTGCATGGGATAGTAATCCTACGTTTGTTCCTGAGGCTGTGTTCGGCAACAGCAGATTTGTCGAAATCGAATTACATACACTGTCTTTTTACATTGTTTACACTTTTCCCGTATCTTGTGTCACGCGTTTTCATAGAATGGACGAAATTTGGGAGTATGTTGGCAGAAGTGTACTTCCAAATCTCGTTCAGTGTATGAAAACATGTGATACCAGATGAGGACAAAGTGTAAAAGGTGTGCAAAGTATATGCCGTTACAGTCAAAACAACAAAACACAAGAAGGTTACCCAAAATGACCAAAAACGTAAGCACATGTCTCCACTATTACTCTCGGAAACGTGTATAAGAATTAATAACTCTCTAAGTAAATTCCTCTGACTACTATGCAGATGACGAGCTGTCAAACAAACAAATAAACATAAACCCATAAATGCAAGCTGTCCTGTAGAAAGACACTTTGAAAATTAGTGTAATTTCAGGAGAACAATCAAAACAAATGTACAGATCCTCAGAAGTTGACACACAATCGCCCAAAGATGTTTGAGTAAATAGAAAACAGAAATAACTGCCTTATGCAGAAGGAGGTATTTAAAAACCCAGATACAATTGCAAACGCAGGGAAAGGATATACGCGGCAAAAGATATACATATTTTACGGTAAGTGGAAGAGATATGAGAGCATATAAATGAATAAGGAAAAGAACGGAGGTGATTCCAAGTGCCCTGACTTACGAGACGCATACACCTAAACAAAGTGCCGAAAGCAGGCTAGAAAGAAATGTTCGTCACTGGGTTCTCATAGGTAAAAGCAATGTGGGCCAAAACCGTACGGGATTCGAGTACACGACGACAAAAAGTAAGAGCGTACATAAGTAATAAACACTAGAAATTAAAACAATGGCTATGAGAGGACGTAAAGTTAGTCAAAAATCAAGACCTTTTTGGTAAATCACGACCTACGAGACCATTTTCATGTGATATGCTATTTAAAAACGTGGCTAATATATACAGGAGTAAATTAAGGTACAAGTTATTATGTCAGAAATATACAATAAATCAGGAAGTGGAAGTGAATTATATGAATTGTCATTACAGATCCTTAGAAGTGCATTTACGGACATGTATCGGTCTTATAGGCCTATTATCGTTGACCTTCTCGTTTATACATATGACCATAGCGTATTCAAAGTTGCTTATCAACAAAATTTTGTTTCGACCTATAATATATATCTGACGTAACAAGTTATATGTTGATTTGTGTTTCTTCAGATTCTATTTATATTCGTTACGTTTTAGGCATAATTTGAAAACAGCCCTAGGTCGAAACAGGCTAGTCGTGAAGCACCTAAAATATATTTCTTTTATTATTTTTAGAAAAGCTTGCAGCCCCGGTTGAACCACGGTTTCGATGTTTTCCAGATTCATAGCGGCTGTGGTACCGACAGAAATGAATTTGAAGGAAGTATCTGGTGAAATCCGTCGACAGTAGACGAAACACGGCTGCTCCTGCAAGGTGATCACGTGATTCGTATTTGCTACAATAGCACTAGATTAGTTTTACTGTTATGAGACTTCAACAGCGATTTTCCAAACCAGATGTTTACGTTACCTATGTTTATTCTGCACACTGTAATCGCATAACTTACCAGTTGACAATGAACTCTTCTAGCTATAAGACTGGAATGAATGTGGTTCTCTAGCCACCATTCCCTAGCTTCCACTCCCGATATGTTTGACTGTTTAGTTTTATAGCCAGGTAATCAAGTAAAAACTAAAGTAAACGAGCTACACGTTCAAATCTGCATACAGGAGCTGCACTGAGGGCATGCAAATGTTTATTTCTTACGCCAGGTTTCTCTCATTTAGAAAGTTTATCCTTTATTTACCCCGGAAGACAAAGTCGCTCCCCTTGTCTTAGCCCGGAGGGAGCGAGGTACACAGGCAAGCCTATGCCAGTCTCTGCCCCCTTTCGTTCTTCGGGTAATCCTCTCGAGATCCATTAGATCTTGTTTATATACTGCAAGATAACTGGCTCTTGATTAAACGAAATTCTCTGTTCCGTAAACAGTGTCTCTCTCCGACTGCTGAACATCAACGGAGCATGAATGTTTTAACCCTCAGCGTAAGAAACTATGTTTATAGTCGTTAATAATGGCGGGTAGGGCATATTTTTATTCATCGTATTTCTGACTCCGCACCTATTTTCATTACGGATAGTATTGGGGCGTTTCCTAGCTCGGAGCCAAAGAACTGTCGCATTAAGAACTTTCAGTTCCTTAGTTTCTATAATTTCACCTCACGATGTTAAATTTTTGATCCACATTTTGAGGTCCATGCAATGCTGTTTCCTATCTCATCTTCATAATAGCATGATTAACGTTAGTTATATATTTTTTTAAAACTTATTCTTATTTATCTTGCAGTACAATTCTTAATCTGCACGAATACTGGGGAAATGAGGGTACCGTTTATTTTAGCAGCGTAATTCCAATGTACAACTGTAAAATTTTCTGGCAATGTATTGTCATGACGTCCCTACAGTCATCGCGAATATTCTCTACGTATCTCATAATCGAAATCATCGATAACTGCAGCAACCTTCAATTTCTTCAGTCTCTCTCATTTCCTGGTATCGCAAAATAAATTATAAAAGAAGGAAGAAACATAGATCCAAACGCAGTTTACAGGTTGAATGTTCTATGTTTCTCACATAGAACCTGAGGCAGTTTGTAGGTTGAATATTCTGTGATTCTCACAAGCAACCTTCTTTGAAAGCTCTACAAAAGCCACAGCTTTTAATTTATTTGCTTAAATTATTGGATTCGCGATGAAAATGTGTATTGTGTTACGCTATTCATCGAGCAGTTATGCTGTGGTTCTGTTTACTTCATAACTTGTGAGACTGGCAACGCAGTTAATCTTGCAATTTGAAGTGTTTTACAACAGACTGTCTCTCTCATCTTGAGGCGACGCATATTTCGTTTACGTATTTTATGCCACTTCATGATATTCGGAAATGCATACAGCTTAAATTTATGTTATAACGAAACTGTTTGTAGATTAATTATAACAACTGAAGATGGCAATAAGTTGCCGAAACCGTTTATGTGAATGTTGTAATGACGGAGCGCCGGCCGCGGTGGTCTCGCGGTTAAGGCGCTCAGTCCGGAACCGCGCGACTGCTACGGTCGCAGGTTCGAATCCTGCCTCGGGCATGGATGTGTGTGATGTCCTCAGGTTTAAGTAGTTCTAAGTTCTAGGGGACTGATGACCACAGATGTTAAGTCCCATAGTGCTCAGAGCCATTTGAACCATTTTTAATGACGGAGCAGTCTTGACGTAATAAACGTTATACGAACTTTTTTTAAGGAGGCACGTTTCTATCTGATAATTAGTCCCCTCTTGAACAAACAAAATTTAGTTTGACGTCACATGTAGAGCTGTAGTTCATTACTCAAGAAATGAACAGACATGTTAAGATTGTAAGCAAACCTTAGCCTTGTGGAAACAGATGTCGAAATCCAATTTCAAAATTCAGTAACTATTAGTTACGATTATTAGTAAACTGCCGTCCACAGATTTGCGAATTTTTCCTTGGGAAATGTCGAATTTCGCGACATTTCGTAAAGAACAACGATATTGCGTGATTTTGCTAAGACCCGCTAATTTCGTATTATTTTTGCGTTATCGTTAACTCGAAATCTTGCTGTCGCTTCTTGTATGGCGCTCGACTGCGCACCAGTAGCGTCACAGGCTACAGGACATCCACACATGCACGGAAGCAGCAAGGACGCGACAGTCAGTTACAAGTTTACAGTGCCCGAGGAGCATCGTCCGAAGGCTCGTGGGTACTTAACACTTGACGCCGTTGGAAACCCGAGATAATTATGTTATTAATTCTTCACGAGCTTTGCACGGCTCTAGTGACCGCGCTAATTGCTGTTGGCTAATAGTCCACTAAGGATTTGCCAAATTTATTTACATGTATGACGAACATTGAAACTCCTCGTTTAGGATGTGCGAGGGGTCCTTTATGAAACAGTAGCTACTTCTCTTACGTTACACTGGTGCCTTCTACTGTTAGAGTTATTTTAATGTACTATCACAATCACTAGGTTCATTCCACCCCTTAGCGCGCCAATGGAACGTCCTTACCACGGGGTTTTGGGCGGTCTACTGCCTACGAAACTACTTAGACATATATAATCAGTGACCTAACTTAGAGTAATTTACAGCTGGAACAAATTACGGCCCTAGTTATTCAAATGAAATTAAATTTCGCCTAGTAAGTAGGTCTATGCTATTCTCATCGAATTAGGTACAAATTTATAAAGATGAGGACGGAGTCTTCTACTTATTGCTTTATTCGATTCCTACGGTATCTTTTGATATTGGGGGTGTCAGCATCTCATATTTCTCCTCCCTCCCTCCCTCCCCCCGTAGAGCTACTGTATCGCTCCAGATACTATGCGCCAATTCAGTGAACCGGACAGGCCGAAGGTCGGACCAGTCTTATTTGCTGATCTGTATGTTATCGTCATTATCGGCGATTATGTATTGATCGACGCCTCCGTGTTACTGGCCTGCAGTACCACATGGGATTTTTTCACCTATTTTTGCACTTAGATTTACTGTGCTTTATTAGAAATGAATGGTATGTAACATTGTTATGAAGATGTTTATTTTTTCTGGATGGAGTATATCCGTTACGTATCAAACAACTCGGGCGTCATTGGGGCACGAGAGTACAGTTTGTTGGGTGTCTTCTCTTGGACTTCACAGCCACATACGGTTCCATAACTACTAGTAGTCCAAATATGCCGGATATGGGGCATGTCAGGTGAGAGTACAGGCCCTCTAGCCGGCGCTATATACTTCATTTTTAATCTATCGCTCTCATCGGGTAAGAAATTTAACTTCTGCCTGCCTGTTTATGACTGCTGACTTATACGGAGAACAAGGTTTTCATGTCTCTTGCGTCTGTACAAACTGTAGCTATTATATCTTCTACCTTTCGCTCTATACCTGACATCAGTTAATTACTCATGGTACGGACTGCGCCTCTATGACTAGCTGAAATCACTGTATAGAATACGGTCACCACATTAATACTACTGTATGATTCCTCAGTAAGAGAAAACGCACAAATTAATCGAAATAAAACTGCTCTGTTCCAAAGGGCATTGGTTCGATCCAATTTGCAGATTTAGACAGCAATATTGTGACCGTGGGTGAATTCCGCAGCTAGAAAGGTGGAGGTAAGAACATATAATATATTTTGCAGTGAACACATGGTGTGTCGTGGGGCGATCACTCTGTTTTTTAAAATAATTGAAAAGCCACGATCGCTTCAATATCGTTTACTAGATGACCGGTTTCAGCACTCTGAAGGTGCCATCATCGGATCTGAAACGTGGATTAACATTTATAAAACCATATCCACGTCATGTGCCATGACGTCCATATCCACTCGATATTTTCCATATCAACTGGAAAATTCGTCTTTGGCACTGAACACAGCATCATCAGTTCATTTACTAATATTTTTCTTCGATGAACTCAGTGACTTTTCCGAAAATTGTTCTTCACATTTAGGAGCAGCATCTGTAGCACTGTTATTTAAGTTTCTTGTATCTTTTACACGTGAAATCAGACATATCCACACTTTTTTAAATATGTAGCCAGTGTTACTACCCATTTCGATCAAAACAGGTTGATACAGACAAAACAAAAAACTGAAATAAGTTTCTAGCACATACTATTCAAAAACACATACTATTCAAAAAACTACGTTATAAACAATGGAACAAGCAAAGATATTATTTCTCACAGCGATCTAGACTTATCTGCTCTTCGTTTCGATAGCGTGAACGAAAAATTAACGCACAAAAGATTTCTAGCATAGAAAAGGTGTGGATTATAGGATAGAGAGAGGGGGCGTGGCAGGCGCAGAATCCAAAACAAACGTTTTCGGAACATATTTGCAGCCACAATTCCAGTGTTTTTTCCAATTTTGCCCAACACCTGCCCTGAAGGCGCACTGTGGCCGGTGCCGAGCGAGCGCCGGCGGTCAGCCGTCAGCCGCTCCGCCGCCGCAGCGGCGCCCTGGCGCTCGGCCAGCCGACGCTCTGCCCTCGTCAGCTGCGGCCGGCGCCTCGCCTTGTTTACACGTCGGGCAGCCGAGCGCGCTGCACTGGGACGCGCCGGGCTAAAAGGAGACGGCGCGCTGTCTTAACACAGCAAATTGGACAAGGGCGGCGTTTACTCCACAGTATTTTGGACGGGGCGTAAATGACGGCGCGGGAGGGCCCGAGTGACAATAACAGCTCGCTCCGCGACTCGCGCGCTAAACACGACCGCCGCGCCGCCGCCGCCTCCCAGCAACTGTTTACACCGGCGCGGCGGTCCGCCTTGTCGCCGGCCTGCCAGGTCGTCAGCCGCGGCCGTAAAGTCCGGACGTAAAAGCGCCGTCACCCCGGAGTGAGTTATCTGCACCCCTCTGCGGGCGCGAGGCCGCGCTCGTCTGTTTACACCTCTGAGGTTCGCGCCCGGTTTCCTGTATATGCGCACGGGTCAACACCTGAGCGAACGACCTTCTCTCACCAAAGGAAGCAAAGTAGTGTAGTGGCAAGACACCGGCCTCAGATTCGGAAGTAGCTGGAGAGTGTCTCCATACAGTCAACGATATTCACCATTTCTGTGATTTCCTTAAGTCACTATTGGCGAATGCTGGAATTCGTGTTTCGAGATGCAACGTGGACGATCTCTTCCTCCATCCCCGAGTTCCCGTAAACACAATGTCGACACCAAAGGAACGCCCATTTTTATGCAGAATGGTTGCTGGACCTCAGCTTGTTCAATACAGGGTGTTACAAAAAGGTACGGCCAAACTTTCAGGAAACATTCCTCACACACAAAGACAGAAAATATGTTATGTGGACATGTGTCCGGAAACGCTTACTTTCCATGTTAGAACTCATTTTATTACTTCTCTTCAAATCACATTAATCATGGAATGGAAACACACAGCAACAGAACGTACCAGCGTGACTTCAAACACTTTGTTACAGGAAATGTTCAAAATGTCCTCCGTTAGCGAGGATACGTGGATCCACCCTCCGTCGCATGGAATCCCTGATGCGTTGATGCAGCCCTGGAGAATGGCGTATTGTATCACAGCCGTCCACAATACGAGCATGAAGAGTCTCTACATTTGGCACCGGGGTTGCGTAGACAAGAGCTTTCAAATTCCCCCATAAATGAAAGTCAAGAGGGTTGAGGTCAGGAGAGCGTGGAGGCCATGGAATTGGTCCGCCTCTACCAGTCCATCGGTCACCGAATCTGTTGTCGAGAAGCGTACGAACACTTCGACTGAAATGTGCAGGAGCTCCATCGTGCATGAACCACATCTTGTGTCGTACTTGTAAAGGCACACGTTCTAGCAGCACAGGTAGAGTATCCCGTATGAAATCATGATAACGTGCTCCATTGAGCGTAGGTGGAAGAACGTGGGGCCCAATCAAGACATCACCAACAATGCCTGTACTGTAGAGCAATGAGTCGCACGTCAACACAAGCACCGAAGTCAACATTACCTTCCTTCAATTGGGCCAACTGGCGGTGAATCGAGGGAGTACAGTACATACTGACGCAACTAAAATGAGCTCTAACATGGAATTTAAGCGTTTCCGGACACATGTCCACATATCTTTTCTTTATTTGTGTGTGAGGAATGTTTCCTGAAAGTTTGGCCGTACCTTTTTGTAACACCCTGTATAACTTTCAGCCGTCTATACTTCCAATTCTTTTTCCAGTAGTTTCGGCGTTATACTGCGCTATCTTCAGGCCCCTATGCGAAGACAAAAATAATAATAGTGTAAACTACATAACAGAAATACAACATTGCGTATATTTTGATTTCGATTTCTTAAATTTTACACGTCTTATATGGTTTATACTGTGAGGCGTAGCGCCTTCGCATCGCTCCTGTCACTTGTTAGGACGATATCGTTATAGAGATGAGTCATCGACAGATGTCACCAACTGACATGGACGTGAGTTACAGAGCTGCACGTAGTTGTACTAGTAGGCGGCAGAGGTCAGCAGTTGACCGACAGTGCTAGCAGTCGTAGTCAAAACAATGATGTAAAGTTACGTTTGACTAATATTCAATGTATTTGCGTAATTATAATTGTTTTATATGTGTAGTAATTAGCAGTGTGAGTGTTGTATGAGTGAAGAAGAACAGAAGTAAATGAAAATTGTTTTGTTTTTTCACGAAGTACCAGTTAAACTATACAGGGGATTTAATATAATTAAATGTGCAGTCAGTTTATGGTACTAATAAATCGTGAGTAGAACACAAATTAATCGGTAATTTCAGAAGGAGTAATTTTATATTTGATACTTTTCTAAATTTATTTATTTAGCAATTGCCATAGAAAGAAATGTTTTACTATGATTCGTCATTGAAGTAAAGCGCGGGTTAGCGCGGGATAATACTGCAACCTGATTTGCTGTTTGTGATATCAGCCAATCAAAAAAATGCAGCCTCGCGCCAATCTATGCTGGGAACAAAGCCTTTAGTGTGATCTAGGGGGGTCGGGGCTGAGGGTTCGAACTAGTAACATCTCATTGAAAGCAGCTCCGACGACAGTACTGTAAAATCGCGGAAAAATGCTAATTATGAGTTCGCGAAGTAGTACAAAGTGTATTTAAGTGAACGGTATAGTGCAAGTCGTGTGGAATTTCGGACGAAATATCAGAATTATTGCTTTTGACTGTTAGTTAAAACTGCATTGCGTGTTGTGCGATCTAAGACAGGAACAGGTATTACGTGTAGAGCAGAGCGCACAACATTTGAGCGAGCATTTTCATAACTAAACGATCCGGTGAACTCTATTAACTTCGGTAATGGGTGTAAATACCATAAACTGGCTACGTGTGTGATTGTGGTGTGCGTGTAAACTTTACATAGTGTGGCCACTTAGTACGGACTTGGCAGTATTAACTGTGATCTTTGTCGTAAAAATACACCTGAAAATTTACATTGCCAAGTTAAAACTTTTATTTCAGCAGCTAGCCACAACCCGTTTACTGGACAATTCTATGTATGTTGCGACCTGCAATAGACACTAGTGGTCTAGTATTTTCTACTACAGCTTTTAGCTATACAAATGAACATTGCTGGACACTGGCAGGGCGGTAAAAAGTAACGTGCCGCTCCACAACTCTTATTGTTGTTGTCTTACACAGGGGTCCGGAGATGGCGTAATATAAAGACGAAAGTCGTAAGAAAAAAATGGAAATACAGACGAGTGAAGGTGTTTCTGACTTAACATTTATGTCGACAGACAAGAAGCAGGTCAACGTGGACTCGAACCATCACCGCTTCTTCTTCGGTTCCAGCCCCACTTCGGGAATGCATGTTTAGCTTTAAACCAATAAACTCTCACCCGTCCAGATTCTATAAAGAATCGAGTACCTGTGTATAAAACATCTCCGTTTAACGGAAAGCTAATTTTTCAGTCACCTGCATGTTTATGACGTGTAATATCCCGAACTATGAGACCCACAGTGTTATAATTTCGTACGTACACTGAAAGGCATACGTGGACACTGTCTGCAAGGTGTGTTAAGAGCTAGTAATGAAATAGCAAGACATTAGAACATGGTGCCTGATACTTAAGTCCTACAGCGTGCACAGCGAAAATGTAACAAATGATGATATTATTTCACTTATTCTATAAGGATAGAAGCTGAAGCAATGAATTAAAATTTGTGCCAAGGCCAGGACCTGAACCAGGGTCTCATGCTTACTAGGCAGCTATGGGAGGGGGGGGGGGGGGCGTCAGCCAGGAAGAGAGTTTCGAAAAGGTTTGAAACTATGCGTAAAGATCGCTCATAACTGCCATGTGTTCTAATTATCAAATACTGGATAAATACAGTCCGGATAACTTGTGAGCACTGCCTCTAGACATATACACAGTTTATAACTATACTGCCTGTCTTACTGTGTTGCACCTTTAACATAAAATTATACTTCTTCACCTATTTCATCCCAATGTTGCACACATGCAACACGAGGCGTAACTTTACAAAATGCACTGAATATGAACTTAGTATACAAACATCATCATGCATGTCTTCAGGGGTATTCACAAGCTCTAAGTGTCTATATTTCGTAAATAGTCTTACCACTTCGTGAAATAAAGTATTACTGAAGACATGTTTTTCAAATTGTTTTCGCTAATTTATTTCAATGTTAAAATATATTTAAATCATCTTTTATGTGCATATTCTGAATACTATGTATGTTGCATATATGCCGCTTGAATTTGAACGCGCAATGGCCTGATTGTCTAATTTCAATGTTATTTAACTCGCGAACGGTGTGACGTATCGAATTGTTGTGTGAACGACTAGTTCTCAGCACAAACTACCCTGCAACACCCTTACAAGCTTGTCAGACCGTTTCTAAGTATTCTGTACACAGAGTGCAGATTTTGTTACTCACGGACAACTGCAGTCTGCCGCATGTTCAAAAGAACAAATGGCGTGATGATGAAGCTAACTGAATAACCTGCTCCGTGTTGTGCTTACGGGCCCTTCACACGCACCAGTTTAGCGGCCGACAGTTCGGTTAGGCACAGACTGCGAAGAGATGGAGAATTCTATGTATATGGTTGTGTATAACCACCTGATCGAATCCGTGACGCAGATTAAACCCTATGGGCTTGCACAGTGTCGTCGTTAGGCTGTTTCCCAAGATCGTTTAGGCAAATACTAAGCTAGTCCCCGAATTCCGCCTCAGAGAATACGAGACACCTACAAATAACATAAGCTGACTCACAAGAACAAAATTGAAACGATTCACAGACAGACGGCGTAAACTTCAATTCCTTAGGTTATCTTGACAACTATGACACCAGGAATGCCTTCCTGGCATAATGTCAAATAACAAAAGAAAGTTTGCTAAATCCTGAAAAAAGCAAACGTCATCAGTAGATGATATAAACGTTAGGAAGAGGAAAGCAAATGGCGTTATTCCTACGGGCTCTGTGCTGTCGTACTGCAGTTCTAATCATTTGCACATCGAAGCTTTAGTAGGGCCTACACCTCATGGCAATTTGACCTTTTGTTGCATGCCACCTTCATCGTACTGCGATTTTAATGGCCACCACTGTAACTCGGTTTGTTTCCTATTGCTATCACTCAGAAATTCGTAAATGGATGTGTGTAATATTTTTGTAAGTTAATCAGGCCAAGGCAGAAGGAAGAGTCAAAACGTCGATGCCAGCATACAGTTCCTTCTGTGACTCCAAGGTGAGCATTAAGCTTGTAAGTCGCAACCAATGAGAAAACAACCATTAGGCAGTGTCACATGCCCTTACTCCGTAAAATATTCTAGAGATAACATATCACATACAACCTGGTGCTCAAGGACTTGTCTCAGTGACTTTTCATCTCTTTTCGGAACATATAAAAGACATTAATATACAAAAACTGAAAAAAAGGGAAGCACTCCGAAGACGAGGAGGGAATGAAATGAAACTCCACAGGTTGAGAGGTTATGTGAAGTTGTTTCAGTGATCATAAACTCACGTCAAATTTGCAGAGTACTTGGCAGTATGAGCACACTTAACAATATGGCATTGCTTGAATGCATGCACTGATTCGGATGGAAAGGGTCTCGTAATGTTGTTGCATCCTATCCTGAGGCTACCTGGTCCACAATTGCTATAGACTCTCCTTGAAATCCTGGGCATTGGCTTCCTTAGTATCCTGGATAATGACACCGGGGGGCGAACTAGTTATCCGAGCTGGTCCCACACATGATGTTTCACACAGATCTCGGGGCCTTGCTGGCCATGGGACTATCTCAACGTCACACACACAATTCATATAGACACGTGCCCTGTGTGGACGGGAATTGTCCTCTTGGAAAATGGCACCACATTTTCCATGAGATGTAACCCTGGAGGAGGCCGGAGGTCCGTAACGTACCGTTGTCATCAGAATTCCCTCGATCATAACCAGATGGCTTCCCACACATTGACTTCAGGAGAAACACTGATGTACCTCTTCAAAACATTCATAAAAATGATTTCAGGTGTGCCGCAGGGGAGTGTCGTAGGACCGTTGCTATTCACAATATATATATATATATATATATATATATATATATATATATATATATATATATATATGACCTTGTGGATAACATCGGAAGTTCACTGAAGCTTTTTGTGGACGATACTGTAGTACATCGAGAGGTTGTAACAGTGGAAAATTATACTGAAATGCAGGAGGATCTGCAACGAATTGACGTATGGTGCAGGGATGGCAATTGAATCTCAGTGTAGACATGTGTAATCTGCTGCGAATATAGAAAGAAAGATTCCTTATCATTTAGCTACAATACCGTAGGTCAGCAACTGGAAGCAGTTAATTCCAGAAATTATCTGGGAGTAGGCATTAGGAGTGATCTAAAATGGAATGACCATATAAAATTAATCGTCGGTAAAGCAGATGCCAGTCTGACATTCATCGGAAGAATCCTAAGGAAATCCAGTCCGAAAACAAAGGAAGTAGGTTACAGTACATTTGTTCGCCCACTGCTTAATACTACTCACTGGTGTGGGACCCTTACCAGACAGGGTTGGTAGAAGAGATGGAGAAGATCCAACGGAGAGCAGCACGCTTCGTCACAGGATCATTTAGTAATCGCCAAAGCGTTACGGAGATGATAGATAAACTCCAGTGGAAGACTCTGCAAGAGAGACGCTCAGTAGCTCAGTACGGGCTTTTGTTGAAGTTTCGAGAACATACCTTCACCCAGGAGGGAGCCAAGCAATATATTGCTCCCTCCTACGTATACGTCGCGAAGCGACTATGAGGATAAAATCAGAGAGATTAGGGCCCACACATAGGCATACCGACAATCTTTCTTTCCACGAACAATACGAGACTGGAATAGAAGGGAGAACCGATAGAGGTACTCAACGTAGCCTCCGCCACACACCATAAGGTGACTTGCGGAGTATGGATATAGATGTATAAAATCGACTTATCGCCAGATCGCCTCCATACTGACCAACGATGGATGGTGCAGAACCGCGATTCGCCACTGAACACAATGCAACGCATTCGTCAGCAGTTCATGCTTCCCTTTCACGGTTCCACTCCCAACGAAGCCGTTTGCGTTGTACGCAGCCTACGGATGGGGAGGTAATTCTCTAGACTGACTGTTCCGAGTTTCCGACCAAAGGTGGAGGACGACGCATAATGTTCCTGGGAGTCCACTACTTGTTCTCCTATGCATGTAAAGATGTAGTAGCTTCAGTGAGATTTTCACTCTGCAGCGGAGTGTGCGCTGATATGAAACTTCCTGGTAGATTAAAACTGTGTGCCGGACCGAGACTCGAACTCGGGACCTTTACGTCTCGCGGGCAAGTGCTCTACCATCTGAGATACCCAAGCTTCTGTAAAGTTTGGAAAGTAGGAGACGAGGCACTGGTAGAAGTAAGGCTGTGAGGACAGAGCGTGAGTCGTGCTTGAGTAGCTCAGATGGTAGAGCACTTGCCCGGAAAAGGCATAGGTCCCGAGTTCGAGTCTCCGTCCGGCACACAGCTGTAATCTGCCAGGAAGTTTCATGTAGTAGCTTGTTAGTCTTCGCAGCAAACACTACGAGAACGGGTCGCAACACGGTCGCTGGGAAATTCGTTCTTAATTTCGCTAGGAGATTCCCTAAAGTGTCTTATTAAAAAATCCGCCTTTTGGCAGCACGCGTCACACTACTTTGTGCTGGAAAAGTATCCACTTCGATTTACGGCTGCGCCGGTTATGACAGGGGCCCGCGAGTTACGATGTAGTGTGCGCTGCCTACCCCAGTGGGAATTTGCCTGCAACCGTATCGGCTGGCTCGCACGTGAGTTACAGCCGAGTAATGGAGGCCTGTCACGCCGTACATCAGTCTCACAGGGCGCGGCCCGTCGCTTCCCTCCACTCTGCACCGACGGGGTCACATCGCCGACTCGCAACTCCCCTGCAGCGTCCAGTGGGTCAGATGTTTTTAAGTAGCCGCTACCGTTTCCGGACACGGTTAAGCGATATAACATGCGTAGCTAGGGAAATCGAGCAATGTCGATACTTCTCAGTACCGATATTGGTGCTCATTTACTGGACTCTTTTTTCCTGAAACCTAGGATCAAGTATGAAATGAAACGTCGTGTGACGAGGGCCTCCCGTCGGGTAGGCCGCTCGCCTGGTGCAAGTCTTTCGATTTGACGCCACATCGGCGACTTGCGCGTCGATGGGGATGAAATGATGATGCTTAGGACAACACAACACCCAGTCCCTGAACGGAGAAAATCTCCGACTCAGCCGGGAATCGAACCCGGGACCTGAGGATTGACAGTCTGTCGCGCTGACCACTCAGCTACCGGGAGCGGACAGGATCAAGTATCACTTGTTATCAGATATCGTATCGAATGATCGCAGTAACGATTCGTTAAATTTTGGTTATTTACCCAAAATTTTGGCCATATGACTCCGTTCCAACGTTGTACACAACTGAACGCGCTGGCACCAACAGGTCAACGATTGCTCGAGCGGTGTGCGTCGTGCTCGCGAGGGACAGAGTGAATGTACGGAAACATTTGCTGCCACGCTTCGTTAACCTTCGCAACGTTTCGTTCGGACTTGGTTTAATTGGAATGCTCCTGTTTCCAGGATTCGACTTGGTAGTTTCAGCATTTTATTCCCGCAGATGCAGAAGCTACTCAACAAGTACGTGGGAGTTACAGCGATATCAGTTCCCTACGAACGTTTATTTTCAAAGTCTCGTAACAGATTATCAGCGAAACAGCTGGATGCAATACTATTTTGAATCACTGAACGTAGGACACATGGAGAACTTAGTAAGATTTAATTTCTTTATTTTTGGGAACTACTCAGCTGTTGGTAAACTGTTATTTGAAGTAATAAATTTTAAAAATTGTAATGAAAATATAACCAATGCATGAATTTTGTTCCGATTACTATTCAATACTTGTGAAAGTCGACCTCTCTCTCTCTCTCTCTCTCTCTCTCTCTCTCTCTCTCTCTCTCTCTCTCTCTCTCTCTCTCTCTCTCTCTCTTTCTCTTTTGTTAACAGACTTTAAAAACAGAGATGGAGAGACTGGATTCAGGTGGAAGACCTAATTTAATCTCTTTATGTAAGGTAATTATCGACAACTGAAGGTATCTATAATTGGGTTTCGGTACTTTTCTCACGATGCTAATCATACATAAAGTATCGTTACTTCTCGTTCGATATTGTATCCGCAGCTGCACTGCTGCACTGCCCAATCCTTCGGAGGAAAGTGAGCTTTTGGCGTTTTTATTTCAAAATAATAATTCAGTTTAGTATTATGTGCGCCTGGTTGTCGGTATTTTTAAAGTACTGAAAATTACACATCGTTAACATAAAATTGTGTGTAAGAGCGATGTTTGAAGAAAACTGTCGTCCAGACTCTTTTTCAATCAGATTTTGCGTGTTACAAACTAGTGCAAGAATTTTGTTTACATGTTCTGTTCCATTCTTATCTACTGTGCATTACTACGAACTCGTGCCACTGTGCAGCCGACTTAGATACTGTTCTTTGCATTCTTAACTTATCCAACCTATAAATGATCTGTTGACATACGATTTACGCTGAAGAACGGAGCAGTGATAACCAAACAGCTCTTGTATTGTGTCAGCTGTTCTTTTGAATTGAGGTTCGTGATACTTAAGCTCGAAACCTGTTTTTTTTTTCTTTTTCTGTTCAGTTTCACGTTCGTTCCACTAACTTTCTACCGAGGCAGAGCATGTTTTCACACAATATGTTTATTTATCATATATGAATGTTTCCTTTTGTGCTTTAATGTCTAACACAGATTTCCCCTACCTTTCCACCATATTTCACTGTGTAGCATAGTCTTGCAGAATGTGTGTTGAAATTTTGTTGATTGCGGGGATCTAACTCTAAAAGATTACGATTCAACACATTTGAATTTATCTGACATGGATGCACCATTTAAACAAATTGTCTGTTCTCTATGTACGTAAATGGTCAGACGGAGAGGGCTAGCAGAAATCTGCGGCTGTTTACTGATGATGCTGTGGTGGACAGTACGGTGTCCTCGTTGAACGACTGTTGGAGGATACAAGGTGACCTGGACAGAATTTCTAGTTGGTGAGGTGGATGGCTCCTTGTTCTAAACGTAGAAAAATGTAAGTTAAAACATATGAGTAGCAGAAACAGTCCCGTTATGTTCGGATACAGCATTAGTGATGTGCCGCTTGACACAGTCATGTCGGTTAAATACTCAGGCGTAACGTTGGTAAGCGATAAGAAATGGAACAAGCAGATAAGGGCGATAGTAGGGAAGGCGGATGGTCGACTTGTGTTGATTCGGAGAATTTTATAAAAGTGTAAAGGAGGCCACGTACTGAACTCTAATCCAACCCTTTCTTGTATACTGTTGGATTATCTGGAATACTGATCAGGTCGGATTAAAGGAAGATACGAAGCAATTGAGAGGCGGACTGCTGGATTTGATATCGGTAGATTCCTTCAACGCTCAAGTATTATGGAGATGTTTCGCGAACGCAGATGCGAATTCCTGGAGGAAAGGCGATGTTCTTTTCGCGAAACACTAGTGAGAAAATTTAGAGAACAGCTGGCTCCAGAACGATTCTATTGCTGCCAACGTCTATTTCGCGTAAGAACCACGAAGATAAGGTAAGAGAAATTACGGCTAATACGGGGCCATGTAGGCAATCGTTTTTCCCTCTCTCTGTTGGCGAGTGGAGCAGAAAAGGAAATGACTAGCCATGCACCATACACTGGCTTGCAGAATATGTATGTCGATGCAGATGTAGAAGTTACCGCACGACACTCCGCTTTGTCAATAGGATTCGCTATTTTGTTTTGGTCCTAAAGCGGCATGCTGCGGTAGTGTGATGCGGGGATTACAAGGTGCACCGGGACTACTGACATGTACCGATAAAGAAACGAAAACCAATTACATAACTAAAGTTTTTAGGGGTGATATCGGAAATTAGGTGACTATTCTTCATAGTTACACGACGGGAAGCAAAGTGTTGCCAAATTCAAAATGCAAAAATCGGGACGTATGGCCTGGTCGTGTGAAACATTGGGCAGATGAGGACGTAAAAGTCTGGATATTAAAAATAGGTTTGAATTTCCAATCATTACCTAAATATATATTGTGAACAAGGTTGTTACTTCGGTAAAATTGTATTCAAAGTATTGTTATGGTTCAAATGGCTCCAAGCACTATGGGACTTAACATCTGAGGTCATCTAGACTTAGAACTACTTAAACCTAACTGACCTAAAGACATAACACACATCCATGCCCGAGGCAGGTTTCGAACCTGCGACCGTAGCAGCAACGCGGTTCCGGACTGAAGCGGCTAGAACCTCTCGGCCACAGCGGCCGGCCAAAGTATTGTTATGTTCATCGAAAGTACCACCTTTACACTGGTAGTAATTTTTTTTTTTTTTTTTTTTTTTTTGAAAATAATAAAATCGGGTTTTTCTTTAGTCTTCCTGACATGTTTGACCCATAAGCTTGTCTTCAAAAAACTCTCAACACAAAAATGTCCAGTAAAGTGTTAAACACATGCACAATAAGAACTGCATGTTTTGCGTTTCTTAAGAGTAGTAATGAAACTTTGAAACGTTAGATGGGATGATGTTAAAACTGTTAGTGTAGTTATAGCATCCACGTGTGTAGCATGTAGCTTCATTCAAATTCTTCGTATTTACAGTGCTTCGAAATAGATACAATTCCTACAATTTGCTTACCAGCCGTATTTCGACTGACTGAGTGGTTAGAGAATGTCAATGGGCGTTGTGCACACACCTAAAAGTCGCCTGCTTTCAGCTCTTCGTTTCTGACTGCAAACTTAAGCACGAAACGAACAAGTGGACAGGCGCGATGGGCGGTCACTGTCATGGGATGGAATTACTAACTGGTGCGACAAGAGATATCGTAGACTGCCAGCGGACGAGAGGGGGCAGTCGTCGACACACTCTTCAGAAAACAACCGTGTGGCGGGAATAGTACAACAACGAAGCCAAGCGACTGAATGTTTTAGAAACGTACAGTGGCGGAATGCGTTGAGGCGTGCCGTTAGTCCATCGCGACTGCCTGACGCACCGTTTACATCTACGTGGTTACTCTGCTATCCACAATAAAGTGTCTGGCAGAGGGTTCAATGAACTACTTTCAAGCTGTCTCTCTACTGTTCCTCTCTCGAACGACGCACGGGAAAAACAAGCACTTAAGTTTTTCTATGGGAGGCCTGATTTCTCTTATTTTATCGTGATGATCATTTCTCCCTATGTAAGTCGGTGCCAGTAGAACGTTTTCGCAATAAGAGAAGAAAATTGGTGATTGAGAAATCATGAGAAGATCCCGTTGCAACAATAAACGCATTTGTTTTAATGATAGCCACTCCAATTCACGTATCATGTCTGTGGCACTATCTTCCCTACTTCGCGATAATACAAAACGAGCTGCCCTTCTTTGTACTTTTTCGATGTCATCCGTCAGTCCCATGTGATGCTGATCCCACACTGCACAGCAATACTCCAGAATAGGGCCGACAAGCGTGGTGTAAGCAGTCCCTTTAGTAGATCTGTTGCACCCTCTGTGTGTGCTGCCAATGAACCGCAATCTTTGGTTGGCTCTACCCACAACATTATCTATGTTATCGTTCCAATTTAGGGTATTTGTAATTGTAATCCCTAATTATTTAGCTGAATTTACAACCTACAGATTTGTGTGACTTATCACGTAATCGAAATTTAGCGGATTTCTTTTAGTATTCACGTGAATAATTTCACACTTTTCTTTATTCAGGGTCAATTGCCACTTTTCGCGCCATACAGATATCTTATCTAAATCATTTTGCAATTCGGTTTGGTCATCTAATGACTTTACCAGACGGTAAATGCCAGTATCATCTGCAAACAATATAAGAGGGCTACTCAGATTCTCTCCTATCTCATTAATATAGATCAGGAACAATAGAGGGCCTATAACACTGCCTTCGGGAACGTCGGATATTACTTTTGTTTTACTCGATGACTTTCCGCCTATTACTACGATCTGTTCAAATGGCTCCGAGCACTATGGGACTTAACTTCTGTGGTCATCAGTCCCCTAGAACTTAGAACTACTTAAACCTAACTAACCTAAGGACATAACAAACATCCATGCCCGAGGCAGGATTCGAACCTGCGACCGTAGCGGTCGCGTGGTTCCACACTGAAGCGCGTAGAGCCGCTCGGCCACACCGGCCGACACTACGAAGTGACCTTTCTGAAAGGAAATCACGAATCCAGTCGCACAACTGAGGCGATATTCGATAGGCACGCAGTGTGGTTAGAAGCCTTCTGGAATCTAAAAATATGGAATCAGTTTGACATCCCCTGTCGATAGCACTCATTACTTCTCGAGTATAAAGAGCTAGTTGTGTTTCGAAAAAACGATATTTTCTGAATCCATGCCGACTATGTGTTAATAAAACGTTTTCTTCTAGGTAATTCATAATGTTCGAACACAGTGTATGTTGCAGAACCCTACTGCAAATCGACTTTAGTGATATGGGCCTGTAATTCAGCGGATTACTCCTATTTCCCGTTTTGGATATTGGTGTGACTTGAGCAACTTTCCAGTCTTTAGGTGCGGAACTTTCTGTGAGCGAGCGGTGGTAAATAACTTTCAACGTTCTTAGTTACCGCCTTCGACGCGTTAAGAAACCCATTTCAAAACTTTCATGTACCTCCTATCCTATTTGAAGTGATTACGCATTACATTTCGAAATTTTAGTAGTCCCAAAATGTGGGAACATTTAACGTTCCGCTTAAGGTCTATGCGGTACGGGCATGATACCCCTAAAACTCGGAACATCTTGTAACACTACCTATATGTAACCATTGCACAGTTTCCGCCATTGTAACAGCACGTATAGCTCTGCGGATTAAGTTACTAATTGCAAAATAAGTAAATGTTACTGTTTGCAGGATTAATTAACCGCGACCGTGTGTCCATGTGTCTAAGGCGTTAAAAACAATCGAACTGTGAACTTCGTTCCCTCACAGAGCCTTGCATTACTCGTAAAAAGGGATAACGAACGAATAACAGTTTGTTCAGGCAGTAGTAGTAAATAGGGAAATGAATGAAAACTGCCGCCAATCCAAATCGGGCAAATAATTTCAGTATAGCTATTAATAAGTTTCAAACTTTAGAAACCAAATTTAAGCTTTAAGCTTCCTTTACGTTCACAGTGTAAAATGAAAATGAAAACTGATCAGAACATACTAGCAAC
Organism: Schistocerca serialis cubense; assembly: GCF_023864345.2. Taxonomy (NCBI): domain Eukaryota; kingdom Metazoa; phylum Arthropoda; class Insecta; order Orthoptera; family Acrididae; genus Schistocerca; species Schistocerca serialis. The sequence continues at coordinate 72,848,110 of NC_064644.1, forward strand.
ATCAATCGCTACTTCCATCAGGAAGTTGCCTATCGTTATATATCATTAAAGCAACATATCATGTCGCGCTAACGTTTACCAGCCGACCAGTTTGATAAACATCGTGCTCTTTAATAGGAGCCAATTGGCTGCTGAGAAAAACAGTGTCTAGCACACAGGCATCCTAAAATTGTTATGGTCAACAACAACACTTAAAAGAATCACTCTCTCCATGAACAAACATACAGAATATGAACACAATACTCTTTGATGAAAGCTTAATTACTGGTCTACACAGGATCGAGAAAATTGGGAACTGGCTGTCCTTAAACTGTTATGGCATGCAAGACACTTGATAAACCCCTTATTAAATCCAAAACTGTATGAGACATAGAATAAATTTTTAACACTTATTCAATCAGAAGCAAGCCACTTTAATCAGTATTTTATGCAGTTGTTTAACATTCAAAGCACGTGAAGCAGATGAAGATTGCATTCTCTGTCAGGCTGAAAAACTAATTTCACTAAGAACTTTAAATACTTTAGCAATTAATGTTATTAACTATTCGAGTAATTATCTTTGCTTATGTGATCACACGAAAATATTAATGGACTAGGAACAGGATCGTAACGTAGGTAACGTGACGTAGGTTTAAATTCACACTTCTATGAAACAAATGCCATGAAACCACCCATTCATGCAATCGTCCGAGGATTTTTTGTTCAAGGTCCGATGGGTCGCGCAATGGAAACCACAGTGAAAATCGAAACTGTTTTATTTGCAACATTTAGCTGCACCTTCCAACTAATTCTCTTTGTGTTCGACGCTCTGACTTAAAAAAAAAAAAAAAAGCGCGGTACCAACTTTCCAACACCCTCGTCATAGAAGCAGCCGTCTATGCTTCCAAACAATTCTATACGGTGATCTGCAGCTTGTTGTCTGTGCGAAAACGCTGTCCTCATAGCCAGCGGTATGCGTGAACAAAGAGACCAAAATCACAGGATGACAAATCGGGCTGTGTGGTGGGTCATCAAACACTTCCCATCGAAAACGTTTCAGCAGCGGTTTTGTTGAAGCTGCAGTTCGCGGCCGCGCATTGTCATGAATGATGCCAACATTCCGCTTCGCTTGTCTCCCGTCGTGGACGTTGAAGAGTCGCGTTGTGTGACGCCGCATCGATGATCGTGCCACTTTCCAAGAATCCCACTAACAAAACTCGTTTTCAGTCCCTGAACGCAGTAGCCATACACTTTCTGATGGAGAAGGTTCACTTGCACTTCTTTGGTTTACTCGGGGAATGAGAATGTACCCACTGTTCGGATTGCTCTTCTGTTTATTCACTTTCGAAATGGACCTATGTCTCGTTTCATGTGACAGTTTTGTTAAAGAAAAATCTTCTTCATCATGGTGGACCTGGAGAAACATTAAGACGGCGCCTGTTCGCTGTGTTTTGTGATTGTCGGACAATACCTTGGCAACCAATCTCGAACATAGTTTGCGCTAGTGAAATCTCTCCCTGACGAATGCATAGAGAGCTGACCTTGAAATTTCAGGAAATGAATCACTCGGAGAGAAATTTTGAACCGACACTTTTCGCTTGATCCACTCACTGAACAAGATTACCGACTGAGAATCGCATCTTTTCCTGGCCGCTGGCACTGACATCATGGACTTCTGTACAGCCTGCTTCAAAGTTCCAGCACCATTGCGACACTTTGTTGCCGCTCACAAAAACTTCGCCGTGCACATCACTGGTTCGCGAATTAATTTCGGCTGCATTGTACCCATCAGCATACTCCCCACTAGGCGGGAGACCCTGTTGTTCTAGGAATGTTTACGCGTTCACTGTAGGCTCAGAACTGACAAGTGCAACGTGACGTGAGCGACGAGCTTATTAAAGACTCTGCGCAACACATTTGCACCAGGCTTCATCGGACTTTCACAGTGGTTTTAATTTCGCGACCGATCGGGACTTGAAAAAAAAAAAATATAGATCTCGTACTTTCTAAACCCTTACGCTGCCTAGAAGTGTTGAAGAGATGAGGTACAACGGCGGCGATGCTGTACAGTATTACGCTACCGTGATCTGCAAACAATATGCTTTATAAAGCCTCCTCTTGGCGAAGTAAAAATAATTCAGTGGAATCCACTATACGAGGTGCGGCTAGAAAAAAAAACCGGACTGATGCTGGAAAAAACATTTATTTACAATTATTTACAATTTCATGTTATCTCCTTCAATGTACTCTCCTCCTCGGTCTCTACACCGCTCCATACGAATTTTCCACTGTTCATAGCAATGCTGCAGATCATTTTCGGTAAGTCCATACATTACTTCCGTCGCTTTTTCTTTTACTGCTTCAACAGTCTCAAATCTAGTTCCTTTCAAAGCTGACTTGACCTTAGGGAAAAGAAAAAGGTCACAGGGGGCCAAATCAGGTGAGTAGGGTGGATGATCTAAGATGGGAATGTTGTGTTTTGCCAAAAACGTCTTCACTGACAACGCACTGTGAGCTGGGGCATTGTCTTGGTGAAGGATCCATGGCTTTTTTCTCCACAAATCGTTCCGTTTTCTCCGTACTCACTCACGTAGGGTAGCCAGGACGCTAATGTAGTAATGCTGATTCACTGTTTGTCCCTCTGGTACCCAATCAATGTGCACAATCCCTTTGATGTCAAAAAAAAAAACAATCATCATTGCCTTGAATTTCGATTTTGACATTCGTGCTTTTTTTTGTCGTGGAGAACCAGGAGTTTTCCAATGCATCGATTGGAGTTTAGTTTCGGGATCGTAAGTAAAAAACCACGATTCATCGCAAGTAATAACATTTTGTAAGAAGGTGGGATCACTTTCAATGTTTTCCAGGATGTCAGAACAAATCATTCTTCGGCGTTCCTTCTGTTCAATTGGAGACACTTTGGAACAATTTTTGAACACACTTTGTTCATGTTGAAACTTTCATGAAGAATCTGCCTAACACTTTCCTTGTCAACTCCTGTTAACTCAGACACTGCTCTGATTGTTAAACGGCGATCTTGTCGAACAAGTTTACCGATTTTTTCAATGTTTGCATCAGTTTTTGCTGACAATCGTCTGCCAGTGCGAGTGTCATCACTGGTGTCTTCGCGGCCATCTTTAAATCGTTTAAACCACTCAAACACTTGTGTTCGCGATAAACAATCATCGCCGTACACTTGTTGTAACATTACAAACGTTTCACTTGCAGATTTTCCTAGTTTGAAACAAAATTTGATGTTAACACGCTGTTCTTTCTGTACACTCAACATTTTCCGACGCACAGACAAAACGTCAACTACTTAAAACAGACGCCACGGGCAGACTGAGTGCAGGAGGCAGATGACACTCGAGCAGTAGGCGGAGCGAGAGTCACGTGACAGGCCACGCGACTTTCAGCGTTATTGCATTCGTTTTATTGTTTCACCAGTACTAGTCCGGTTTTTTTGTAGCCACACCTCGTATGCCAGGTTGCTATCTTCAGAAAACGATTCCACGCGAGGTTTCTTTAAGATAACTTGGAGATAACTTAACTTCGCTCTCCACTCCGGTTATGCCCACCTGAACGTCTGACAACAGTCTATTGTAGTATCGTCCTGCTACCGGCGTGCTCGCTCATATCCATCTTTTCCTTTCTAGCGTTTTCACCTCACAGCCAGTGGGGGGACTTCCTTCCTCTTTTTCCTGTCGAATGCAATTCTAAGGTTCCCTCATCAAGAACCGGTAATTTAACATAAAACGTTTTTCAAAAGTTAACACTGGAAGGAAGTAAATCTCGTAACAACAATCAGAAAATTAGTTACACAGATATTAAAGAATAGAAAATTAAGACAGCATGTGTTACTGATCGATATCGCTCTTTAATTTAACAAGGGCATCATCAGAGTCTCTGGAATTTACAGTACGAAGTACATTAGTGTAAGGAGGAGAAATGCGTACCATCACGTTTCCGACTTTAATAAAGGTCGGATTGTAGCCTATCGCGATTGCGGTTTACCGTATCGCGACATTGCTGCTCGCGTTGGTCGAGATCCAATTACCGTTAGCATAATATGGAACCTGTGGGTTCAGGAGAGTAATACGGAAGCCGTGCTAGATCCCAACGGCCTCGTATCACTAGCAGTCGAGATGAAAGGCATCTTATCCGCACGGCTGTAACGGATTGTGCATACACGTCTCGATCACTGAGTCAACAGATGGGGACGTTTGCAAGACAACAACCATCTGTGCGAACAGATCGACGACGTTTGTTGCAGCATGGACTATCAGCTCGGAGACTATGGATGCGGTTACCCTTGACGCTGCATCACAGATAGGAGCGCCTGCGATGGTGTACTCAACGACGAACATAGGTGCACGAATGGCAAAACATCATTTTTTCGGATGAATCCAGGTTCTGTTTACAGCATCATGATGGTCGCATCCGTGTTTGGCGACATCGCGGTGAACGCACATTGGAAGCGTGTATTCGTCATGGCCATACTGACGTATCACCCGGCGTGATGGTATGGGGTGCATTGGTTACACGTCTCGGTCACCTCTTGTTCGCATTGACGGCACTGTTAACAGTGGACGTTACATTTCTGATGTGTTGTGACCCGTGGCTCAACCCTTCATTCGATCCCTGCGAAACCCTACATTTCAGCAGGATGATGCACGACCGCATGTTGCAGGTCCTGTATGGGATTTCTGGATACAGGAAATGTTCGACTGCTGCCTTGGCCAGCACATTCTCCAGATCTCTCACCAATTGGAAACGTCTGGTCAGTGGTGGCAGAGCAACTGGCTCGTCACAATACGCCAGTCACTACTCTTGATGAACTGTGGTAACGCATTGAAGCTGCATGGGCAGCTGTACCTGTACACGCCATCCAAGCTCTGTTTGACTCAATGCCCAGGCGTATCAAGGCCGTTATTACGGCCAGAGGTGGTTGTTCTGGGTACTGATTTCTCAGGATCTATGCACCTAAACTGCGCGAAAATGTAATCACATGTCAGTTCTAGTATATTTGTCCAATGAATACCCGTTTATCATCTGCATTTCTTCTTGGTGTAGCAATTTTAATAGCCAGTAGTGTAGCATGAGGTATATAAGTTCACTGATTACATTTCAGTGTACTTTAAATTGTAAATTCCAGAGATTCTGATGATGCTGTTATTAAATTAAAGATCGAAACCGCTCAATAAGAGAAACTGAATGCGACAGGTGGTGTCCTGCAAAAAGTAAACTTCCGAAGGTGTACTCTTCAAGCGGCTATTGAATGCTTAATTAGAGGTAGCCCAAAAATGAAAAGTGATGCAAGCTCATCACATGCATTACAGCTGTCAAGCTGATCTAGTTGTCTACACGTGTCGTAAGTTTTATCACATCGCCAGTGCGACGTGATCGTCCTGTGGTAATGCAAAGTTTTCGGCAACTGTAAAGTGTTACGATCTCACTGACGGCAGTGTGGACATTTGAGGCGTCTTTGTCAATGCGAAAGGGCAGTGTTGATGCTGCGCTGTCGCAGGGACCAGCAGGCGTATTCAGCGTGCGCGCCCGTGTGTGTGTGTGTGTGTGTGTGTGTGTGTGTGTGTGTGCGTCCGTGTGTGATATCGAATTCGGAATGCCAGTATTGACGGGGTCGGAATCGGCTTGTCGGCGCATCAGAGCCCGCGCCGCTGGGTCGGACGTGTTGTTAATGAGGCCTCATCCGATTACGGCGTGGCAGGCGGCCATGCTCGGGCGGCGCCGCGTCCCTGCTGGCGACAAGAGGTCTGCTACGGCCGCAGCAACCGCCCACCACGAGTGTACACCAGTAATGCTGCTCTACTAGCCCGCGCCAGCTGGTGTGCTAAACAACATTGGCCAACGAAATTCTATGTTTTCCTCGTGTGTGGACCCACGTACAGAACGACTAACAAACCGCTTGCGTAATTATGTAAAATAAGTGGAATTATGCAGTGTAAATTTCCGTATTTATATTTTTTATATTTCACTATAAATTTTGCTATATACTGGGATGACAAGTCATGGAATCGCGATGTACACACCTAGAAACAGAATCGCGTACTCAAGGTATAAAAGGGCAGTGGATTGGGTAAGCTGTCATTGGTACTCAGATGATTCTTGCGGAACGGTTGCAGACGTGGTTATGGCGGTTCGACGGGAATTAACAGACTTCGAACGTGGAACGGTAGTTCGAGCAAGATGCATGGGACATTCCATTTCGGAAATCGTTAGGGAATTCAATATTCCGACATCAACAAAATGGTTCAAATGGCTCTGAGCACTATGGGACTAAACAACTGTGGTCATCAGTCCCCTAGAACTTAGAACTACTTAAACCTAACTAACCTAAGAACATCACACACATCCATGCCCGAGGTAGGATTCGAACCTGTGACCGTAGCAGTCGCGCGGCTCCGGACTGCGCGCCTAGAACCGCTAGACCACCGCGGCCGGCCGACATCAACATTGTGCCGAGAATACCGAATTTCAGGCATGAACTCTCACCACGGCCAAGGCAGGGGCCAACGGCCTTCACTTAACTTCTGACACCGGCGGCGTTTGCGTAGAGTTGTCAGTGCTAAAAGACAAGCAACACTGCGTGAAATAGCCCACAAATCAATGTAGGACGTACGACGAACGTACCCGTTACGACACTGCGGCGAAATTTGGCGTTCACGGTAGCAGACGACCGATGCGAGTAGCTTTGTTAACCGCACGACATTGTGACCACATCAGCTGGACGCTAGACGACTGGAAGACCGTGGCCGGGCGACGTGTGTCCCCATTTCAGTTGCTGACGAGGGAACCTCCCCATCGCACCCCCCTCAGATTTAGTTATAAGTTGGCACAGTGGATAGGCCTTGAAAATCTGAACACAGATCAATCGAGAAAACAGGAAGAAGTTGTGTGGATCTATGAAAAAAAATAAGCAAAATATACAAACTGAGTAGTCCATGCGCAACATAGGCGACATCAAGAATAATACGAGCTCAGGAGCGCCGTGGTCCCGTGGTTAGCGTGAGCGGCTATGGAATGAGAGGTCCTTGGTTTAAGTCTTCCCTCGAGTAAAAAGTTTAATTTTTTATTTTCGGACAATTATCAAAGTTCAGGCACTCACACATAATCAACTTCGATCTCCAAAATTCCAGGAAATGTTCAGATGTGCTTGGACATATGCAGGATTTGACGGTCTACACACGGAAAAATTTGAAATCGTTAAAAACATATGTCTTGACAGAGCACAGGGAGAACTGTGCGACTGTGAAGCTGTTGCATTCATTTGTTGCAGTTTATGTGACAAACTCTTATGTTTTCATCACTTTTTTGGGAGTGATTATCACATCCACAAGAAAACCTAAATCGGGCAAGGTAGAAGAACGTTTTACCCATTCGCCAAGTGTACAAGTTAGGTGGGTAGACAACATATTCCTGTCATGTGTCGCACATGCCGTCACCAGTGTCGTATGGAATATGTCAGACGTGTTTTCCAGTGGAGGAATCGGTTGACCTATGACCTTGCGATCAAATGTTTTCGGTTCTCATTGGAGAGGCACGTCCTTTCGTCTACTAATGGCACGGTTTTGCGGTGCAGTCGCAAAACACAGACACTAAACTTAATACAGTGAACAGAGACGTCAATGAACGAACGGAACGGACAGATCATAACTATGCTAAAATAAAGAAAGTAAACTTTTTTTTTTAATAAAGAAAGAAAATTACCTCTTCCACTTCAGGCGTTGACCCCTATCACCCATACTAACCCCAAAAACCTATATAGCCTAAAAACAAAAACAAAGCTATTGCCACCGCCACTTTTATCCTAAAGCAAACTAGGACGTCCGTTCGCCACCACTTCAGGTTCCGCCAACGAACAAAAATTAAATATGCCTCTGAACTTTTTATAAAAAAATAAAAGGTGAAAGGAAAGGGTATAATACTTTATTTTATTTTATCTGTTGGTCATTTTGTTCTTATTTTGTTCTTGTGTATTTATTTGGATTCGAACGCAGTTCTCCTGCCCACTTTTTTTAATCTTTTTCGTGTATATAGATATCAATGTGCGAACAGTCATAGTTAATCAAGCCTGGAAAACTAAAAGAGAATGAGGGCACCATCGAAGATATGAAACATAAATAACATGAAAAGAAAGCTACCACGTCGTAGTTAGGCTTCCCAGCGACTGCGCCCACTGATAAAGATTGTTCAATATATGCTCGTTTGCAGTTCGTTCTGACCTTATCTGCCACTGCTTGGAACATTCCAACTGCACGGCGGGCTGTGAAAGGCACTCCATAGGTAGTTTGCGAAGCACTGTCGATATCTGGTATGCCCGGAAATAGCATGATGTCTTTCTTGCAAATAGAGCCACAAGTCAAGGAAATTCTTGTGTCCGTCACGACAGAGGTAATGGACCGCATGTCGAAATATCCAGGTGACGGAGTTGGTTCGAGTCTTGGGGTAAAATGTCTCATCCGGAAACAATAACGTGCGTGCAGATATATGCTCCGGCCTAACTCGCAAGAGATAAGCCAGCATCTGCCTCACTAGGTGCCAAACCGGTTCCGCCTCTCCACAGCTGAGGTGGTGCTCGTCAGAATCTACTGTTTTACAACCCACACAATTGGGAGATTCTGCCATGTGGATATTGTAGAGACGTTCTTGCGTCACCAGCTTCCCATTAACGACTACGTACCATTGGGAAACAACATCGGAATCAAGCATGGCATCGTGTACAGTCTTCCACACCACGCGCCACCGTACGTCAGGATATTTTAGTTCGACCACATTTAGGGGGCGGCGTTGCCGCATGTCATGATATAGGCGTCGAGTTGTGGCCATTTGTGGTGTCGTGAGCGCTACACTGCAATAACTTTGTTCTAAATAGAAACGTCCTATATAAAAGAGGGGCGCTGGGATGTCCTGTAGTGGCACCGGCGCTCTTAGTGAAGCAGGTCGTAGCGCCGTCAGAAGCAGACTCGTGAGGCTCGTAGGACAACGGCGCAGCAGACATAAATGTGAGCTAACATAGAGGGCAATGGCCCTATCATGGACGTTAACTAGGCCGAGACCACCTTTTTCCTTGGGGAGGGTAAGAAATACGTATCTGATCTTCAGTAACATACCAGCGGTGACGAAGTACCCCAGCGCTGCCATAATGCTGCGAGCCAAGGGTTTCGGAATGGGTAGCGTTTGGGCGACATGCGGTATGCGGGACGCAAGGTATACATTGGCATAATACGCCCGCTGAACGATGTTGAGGGATCGCAAGCGCTGATTTCCAATTCCGGCCCTAATTTGGTTAAGAAGGCGTCGACAACTGAGCGTCGTCGCGCGTCGCATGTCGTTCATGAAATCTAAGCCCAAGCAGCGGACAGTATCACTGAAGCTCAAGGGGGCAATGTGTTCCTGCGGCAGCCCAATCCCGATGCTCAAGGCGACAGCCTTGTCAACGTTGATTTGGCTACCAGAAGCTGTACCGTAGGTTGCAATCCAGTCCAACGCCGCGGCCATATCGTCAGCTCCTCGTATGGCGATCATCAAATCATCCGCATATGCGGTGCAGCGATAGATGGAGCCGCCAAACTGTATCCCAGTGAGCCTGTCTCGGAGACCACACAACAAGGGTTCTAAGGCCAATGCAACTAACAATGCTGATAATGGACATCCCTGTCTTACGGATCGGCATGGGTGCCGTCAGTCTTCCATTAAGAAGAACTCGAGAAGTAGCCCCATGCAGAAGGCGTGTCAGCACTGTGATAAAGGGGTCGGAGTGTTCCATGCGCCGTAGAACGACCGTGAGGAAAGTGTGGCCCACACGGTCAAAAGCCTGGCTAAAGTCGATAGACGCCAGGGCTGCCGGCAAACGTCTCACCCGTGCAAGGGAGATGAGATCTCTGTAACGACATAACGCAGTTCTGATGTTGTTTGGTCCCCCCCAAGGACATCTGATCGCTGGACAGGAAGTTCTGATAGCAGCCTCGAAAAGATCTTGAAGTCGCTGTTCAATAACGTTAAGGGGCGATAATCGCGGACATGATTCCGTCCCTTCGGCTTATGGATGGGGACAATCAGACCTTCCAAGAACGGTGCAGGCAATGTTATACCCGGGGACATCAATTCCTGACAAATTTCAACCCAACACGGTACCAACAGTTGTTTAAATGCTCGATAGAACTCTAATGGTAATCCATCGATTCCTGATGATTTATGGGGAGCACCTTTACCAATGGCATCGAGCACTTCCTCTTCTGTCACTTCTCCCAGTAAAGTCGGTACCATGACTGGTGGAACTGTCTGTGGACATGTGCTGAAACGGTGTCTACCGTCGCCATATCAGGGAGCTCTGCTGAATAAAGTTGAGCGTAATGCCCATAGAAGGCTTCTGCTATATCTGCTTGTTCTGCCACGTGTCGTCCGTCGTCCGTCATCATGTGGGTTACCAGTGCCCTACACGGCGCCTCCTGCGTTCTAGGAGCACGTGGTGCATAGATTGCCTTTCTGATTGTATCATGTATGGAGCACGCGACCGTCTAACAGCGCCTTGTAAATGATGGCGTGCTAAGGAGACGAGATGCGCTTTCGCGCGATTGACTATGATCTGCCTGTCAGGTGAGAGCTCCATAGCAAGACATTCCCGTAGGACGGTGTAATAAAAGTTTTCCGTGTTCCTCCTCCATGCCGCCGCTTCCCGGCCGTAAGCCATAAAGGTGTGCCTAAGAGCAGGTTTCGCACATTCAATCCACCAACTGAGGGTCGATCGGTAACGACCACGATGCTGTAAGAACGCGTTCCACGACTCTTCGATAGCACCTTTACATGCCGGCTCGTCCAGATGGGCGACGTTCAGTTTCCCAAGGGGGCCTGCTGCGCCACACACGTGCAGGTTGGAGGGCAATGGTGCAAATATAGGCTGTGTGGTCGGTGAATGCAGTGGGCCAGAGCCCTGCTCCTCTCGTCGCCGTCGAAAGGGTGCGTGTGACGTAAATCCTGTCTAACCGACTTGTATAGTGGGTGTAACCAGGAGCTGGGCCATGGATGTGGCGCCACGTGTCGATCAGGTGGAGGTCACGCACTAGCATTTCCAATTCCGCACACGGGACGTGATGTGGCTGCTGATCAGACGGAGATAATGTACAGTTAAAATCTCCTCCGATCACCATATCGTCTACGCGGCCCATAAATAGACGCGTAATATCTTCCGAAAAAAAGCGGGCCCGATCTCTCCGTCTCCCTGATCCTGAAGGGACATATACATTGATGCGTCGTGCACCGTTGACAGTTACTGCCACGGCTCTTGCACTCGGTAAGTACAGTACGTCCGTAGCCACCAAACCGTCCCGTAACAGAACAGCCACACCACAATCGGTAGAAGAGGCGTGGGAGATGTGGGTGGTATATCCGTAGAAGTCAGGGAAACTAGCGACACATACTTCCTGTAAGAGGGCCACGTCGATGTCCGCCGCATCAAGCATGCGTTGTAGCATTGTCAGTTTGTGTGGTGCCCTTATCGCGTTGATATTGATTGTGGCAAGGCGAAAGGTGTGCTGCCTAGCCTCTTCACCTAGGGTAGACGCCATGGCAATCAAAGCTAACCGCAAGAGATGCCGGACCCACCAAACCCGTTATGATTCTTTCACGCTAGGAATGGCATCCCCAACGCCACCCCCTCCCCTGTCACCCGTGCCCTCTTCAGGAAGTTCCTCAACATCGTCCGACCACAGTGGGTGCAACACGATGCTGTGTAGCTGATCGGCACCTAAATCTCTCTCACGCACGTCGTCTTTGGAAGAGGTGGACGGAGCGCCGTCCATCGACGCGACCTGCTGCATCTGTGGTGCAAGAAGTAACTGGGCACTCGTAGTACGGGCAAGTGAACCGTCTACACCACTTAGATCCTCAGCAGGCGCAGCATCCATGCCGTCGGATGAGATGTCATCTTCTTGACCGGCCGTGTGTAGGAGGCAATCGTCAGAAGGGGTCCGCCGACGTCGCTAGCGTCGTCGAGACGAACGTTGCTTTCGAACGTGGACATCCGTATCCGAATGTGGGAGGCAATCCAGCGTCGCATCACCTTCCGCTAGGAGAGCCGCGGTCGGGACAATGTTCGCGTCCACGTCCATCGCGTTCTGAATGTTATGCTGCGTCTGGAGTCCGTGGGACTGTTGCTGCTGCTGTTGCTGTGGAGGGGGCGACATATGGGTTGGCACCGAGGGTCCTTCCTCTTCCTCCCTTGGTACTGCTGACGTCGATGGATGTGTCTGATCGCCCGTTTCGTCCTCAACTATGGTGCGCATCGTCGTCTGAGCGTACGTGAGGGGCAGGATTGTCGTCCCCGTCGGGGAAACGGAGTCTCCCACTGGTATCTGCGTAATTCTACGTTGTAAGCAGCTCGATCGAACATGGCCTTCCTGCCCACATCCGGAACAGGTACGCGGTTGACCGTCGTACATGATGATTGCACGACAGCCACCGATGTTCAAATAGGACGGCACATGTTTCTTGAGCTCAAGTTTAATTTGGCGCACACCATTGTAGACCTTATACGTCGAGAAAGTTTGCCACTTTTCTGCAACGTGGCTGATAACATTGCCATATGGTCGGAAGGCGTCCTTGATAACTTCCTCAGGGACCTCGAAGGGGAGCTCAAAAACCCGTACAGTCCTTAGGCCCATGCCTGCATGATCCACCGTCACTGCACCGATATTCCCGTCAGAATGTTTGAATCTGAGAGAGTTCGAGTATTTAGAAACCACTGTCGCGCAGACGTCTGCACTGGTCATTTTAACATAAACCACGCTCGCCGTTATAGAAAAATGTGTTCCGACGACAGTCGCCGGATCTAAAAGTAGATCGTCGCGTATGAACTATTCTATTTCATAGGCTCGAGGACGCGCGCGATCTGGTTGGAAAGTAATTTTGATCGTATCGTGGCGCCATGTGTGTGCCATAGTCGCACTGAACTTGGAACAAATACAACTCACGCCGTGAGAAGGTAAACACAAGCAAGCGCTCACGGTCGCGCACGGCGGGGCGCAGCGGACGTCCTCGCCCCACCGCAGCCGAAAGCAGACTGAACTTTTCGCTCGAGGGTGGATTTGAACCAAGGATCCCTCGTTCCGCAGCCGCTCATGCTAGCCACGGTACCACGGGGCTCTTAGGCTCTCATTATCCTTGATGTTGTATATGTTCGGCATTGACTACTCAGTTTCTATATTTTGCTTATTTTTTTCATAGCTCTACACAACTTCTTCCTGTTTTCTCGATTGATCTGTGTTCAGTTTTTCAAGGCCTATCCACTGTGCCAACTTATAACTAAATCTGTGTGGGGTGCGATGGGGAGGTTCCCTTGTGGGAACTGGTGGTAGGTTTCGAATGTGGCGCAGACCCCACGAAGTCATGGGACCCAGATTATCAACAAGGCATTCTGCAAGCCGGTGACGGCTTCATAATTATGTGGACTATGTTTACATTAAATGGACTGATTGTGAATATTTCAGCATGTATGACCAACACTTGTTACTTTCAATGTTTTTTTTAAAAAAAAAAGGTACTTGTAGGATTTGTATCGTTTATGGAACAGTGTACTACACCATAATTGGGCAGATAAAAATTATTTAATAACACGGTTACGCCAAGACCCAGAATTGAGCTCTCGAATTAAAATTTTCGAAACCAAAACTGTATCCACTGCGGTTGCAGTTTCGCCTAATTGCCTTCCTTCCACTCCATTTTCTACCGAAAATATGCACGGGACAAACATTTGTTAGACTTTTTGTGCTGTTAATATACAACGCATCGAGCTGTGGCGTCCGAGGGTGCGAAAATTGGTTAGCGCCAATATACACACTGCCTATTACACGCATCTTTGCCCACACAAGCGTATGTAACGTACGTAGATTCCACGCATCTTTTCCTCCCCCTTCTCTCTGTCCATTTCCTTTAAGCCTTCCCTGTCGCTGTTCATCTCCTTTTTTCTTCTTTATCTGTGTTCGTCTCTTCCTCTCTCCACTCTGTCTTTGTGTGAACATCTCCTTCTTTCCTCTCTCTCTCTCTCTCTCTCTCTCTCTCTCTCTCTCTGTCCATATCTTTCTCTCCCTTACCAATATCAAGAGAATAATCTGTAGGTGCAAAATGGTAACAGGAGAACTGGACAACGCCCGAGATGACTGAGCAAGTGAAGATTCACTTACTGACGAAACTGGAGCCGCCGGAAGCATTTCCTATGACAACAAAGCAATGATAGTATGTCAGTAAACAGCTTTAGTTCTGTTAGAGTCTGCTCAGTTTTTAAATTGGGCACTTCGTAACTTCATACACGCTTAATCTCAGAATATAGCGAGTGCAGTGAACATTTACCTTGTGCTTCTGTTTGAATTGATTTTCGATGCCTTTCATCTGTTCGTATGGCCTGGATAACAGTAAAAAGCGTGAACCATTATGGAACGCATAGTTAAATTGCATATCTAATGAAACAGCTATCAGATACTTGATCGATTGTTTGATGGCTAAAATTTTTAATCAGAATCACACTATGTTGTACCTGGCAGTTTGTAGTTCGAATATAACACTTGTTTTAGGCCACTATATTGCACCTGTGTAATTGACATCATTCATTCTGATTACTATGATGCGTGTTCAGTTCCGTACGAATGCGAGCATGTGAATAACGTGTATTTTTGCTGATACGAATGAAGATTACTATGTTTCTACCACTGGGATATTAGTGCTTTGTGTTTGAATCGACGTTGTGAAACAGCGTTGCAAATACACATGCCCACTAAATATTGTTTGTGAGGGTACTTCAGTAAATCTGTCTTTTATTTTTTTGACTTTTTCCCTTTTTTTGTTTACATATTTTGTGGGCATATCTTTGAGGCATAAATTTGTATAGTTACTGTGTGATGCGTAACGAAGATGATCCAGGCTACAACCAGCCTTATTAACAGTTAATTGTGAACACTAGTCAGATTATCAGAGGGAGAGTAGAATCAAAAGCATATCGCGGCACTGTAGGAGGTTTTCAACACACAAAGAGTGGCAACAGCTCGTGACTTACCTGGTTAAGACGGTTTAGCGGGACATTAACACGGTCGCACTTTCGTTACGCTAAGTGGAAGTAAAAGTCATTTTTGGCTGAAGCTCCTGAATAAAGTTTTATAGTTTTTAACTTACTTTAGGAAATTTTGCGCTACAACACATCGAAGTTGATGAGGTGGTTGAATAGCCTTATAGTCATTCAAGTAAAGGCATTCTTCCTTCGTTCCTTGATAGATTTCTTTCAAAGAGCGCTAAGCTCCGTGTTTACGACGGTTCCGGTGTTAGATTCATCATAAAGTTATAATTCTTTTGGTGAACATAATCTCATTTGTGTGTGACGCGTCGTATAATATACTCTTTCTATCAGTTTTGGAGCTCTACTTATTTATCAGTACGTAACTCGTACTACCACAGGACGCCTAAGTGGAGAAGAGCTGCCCCTGTGCAGTACATGTGTTTCTTCTGCATGCGAGGGTTACAGGGAAAATTCAATGTGTGATTAGTCATGGAAACGTAATTTGACTCAGAGATTAGTCGAATAATGCGTCACGAGTTCTTGGTTACATAAAGCACAAGTACTTCAACATTGAAACAGTGCAGGAGCTTGTTCACGCATCGCTCGTGAACGCAACAGGTAGGACACAAATGGAAATGATACCGAGTATCATACACTAAACATAGTATAGCGATCAATAAAGCACCACTATAGATGCTGGTGCAGACGATAGTGCACTCTGGAATAGTACAAACATTTCAGTACGCTGGAGCGAACACTGAAGTTCGATGAATAAGTTTTGACTGTAATCTATGTCGGAGATTGTAATATGTTGATTTTTCTAAAGCAAAAGACAATCTGTACACTCTCTCTTGGTGAGTAAACATCTCTAAAATCCATCGTAGAATTTTTTATACACTCCTGGAAATGGAAAAAAGAACACATTGACACCGGTGTGTCAGACCCACCATACTTGCTCCGGACACTGCGAGAGGGCTGTACAAGCAATGATCACACGCACGGCACAGCGGACACACCAGGAACCGCGGTGTTGGCCGTCGAATGGCGCTAGCTGCGCAGCATTTGTGCACCGCCGCCGTCAGTGTCAGCCAGTTTGCCGTGGCATACGGAGCTCCATCGCAGTCTTTAACACTGGTTGCATGCCGCGACAGCGTGGACGTGAACCGTATGTGCAGTTGACGGACTTTGAGCGAGGGCGTATAGTGGGCATGCGGGAGGCCGGGTGGACGTACCGCCGAATTGCTCAACACGTGGGGCGTGAGGTCTCCACAGTACATCGATGTTGTCGCCAGTGGTCGGCGGAAGGTGCACGTGCCCGTCGACCTGGGACCGGACCGCAGCGACGCACGGATGCACGCCAAGACCGTAGGATCCTACGCAGTGCCGTAGGGGACCGCACCGCCACTTCCCAGCAAATTAGGGACACTGTTGCTCCTGGGGTATCGGCGAGGACCATTCGCAACCGTCTCCATGAGGCTGGGCTACGGTCCCGCACACCGTTAGGCCGTCTTCCGCTCACGCCCCAACATCGTGCAGCCCGCCTCCAGTGGTGTCGCGACAGGCGTGAATGGAGGGACGAATGGAGACGTGTCGTCTTCAGCGATGAGAGTCGCTTCTGCCTTGGTGCCAATGATGGTCGTATGCGTGTTTGGCGCCGTGCAGGTGAACGCCACAATCAGGACTGCATACGACCGAGGCACACAGGGCCAACACCCGGCATCATGGTGTGGGGAGCGATCTCCTACACTGGCCGTACACCACTGATGATCGTCGAGGGGACACTGAATAGTGCACGGTACATCCAAACCGTCATCGAACCCATCGTTCTACCATTCCTAGACCGGCAAGGGAACTTGCTGTTCCAACAGGACAATGCACGTCCGCGTGTATCCCGTGCCACCCAACGTGCTCTAGAAGGTGTAAGTCAACTACCCTGGCCAGCAAGATCTCCGGATCTGTCCCCCATTGAGCATGTTTGGGACTGGATGAAGCGTCGTCTCACGCGGTCTGCACGTCCAGCACGATCGCTGGTCCAACTGAGGCGCCAGGTGGAAATGGCATGGCAAGCCGTTCCACAGGACTACATCCAGCATCTCTACGATCGTCTCCATGGGAGAATAGCAGCCTGCATTGCTGCGAAAGGTGGATATACACTGTACTAGTGCCGACATTGTGCATGCCCTGTTGCCTGTGTCTATGTGCCTGTGGTTCTGTCAGTGTGATCATGTGATGTATCTGACCCCAGGAATGTGTCAATAAAGTTTCCCCTTCCTGGGACAATGAATTCACGGTGTTCTTATTTCAATTTCCAGGAGTGTATATTTGAGATAAAATCTGCCAGTGCCGCCAATATGTTCCTAATTTTAACGTAACCGCCTGGATACCGTTCTTCTGGATAATATAATCTGGCGACATAAAGGTACCTACACAGCACTACCGTTACTGCAGCTATCACCTGGCGAACCTGACATAAGTACGATATAATCTTCTAGGTAGTTACGTCGCACTATGTTCCGCTTCCGTTTCTTCTCTGCTGGGATCATCTTCACGATCTTACAGTGTACTCACTTAGCTGAACACAGACAGGACAACAGAAAAACCTGAAGAAAATCCCAGCGGGCGGATCGAAACTTCGGTCGTGTAGAAGCAGCTGAAGGGGAACATGATCCGACATAAGGGCGTAGAAGATTTTACTTTCAGTGTCAACGGCCGCGACAGTCTGCAGACTTACGTATACATATGACACTTGCTACAATCACCAATATTTCCAAGTAAACCAAATACAGAGAGACTGGGCGATATAAACTTTTCTACGAGCCCGTAGCTTGAAGATCTGTCGCAATTCGCTCAAGCGGTTGCTAGAAGGCAGCATGGTTGTAAATCACACAAAGGAAACATTTTATTTTTCATTATTGTTTAGTATACTGTAATGTAATACACAATACAGTGAAAGCGACAAGGCCTATGTCTGGTCGTCCGTCATTTGTAACAAAGTAGGAAAGAAAGAAGTACAGGGTGTTCATAAACTATCTTTACAACTTAAGATTTTAAAGACTTCAAAACTGTACTAACACCGCAAGTAGTTTTCAACATGTGATAAGATAGCTGAAAGTTTTCTTTTACCTTTTGACGCTAAAATGAAACTGAAAACCTGATAAAATGTGGACGCCACAGGAGAAAGCTCAATGTGTGATTTCGTTCATGCAGACGATGACCGATACTCAACTGCAACGAAACTTCTCGAATACGGTATGAAAGGCAACCTCCGTCCCGAGCAACTATTCGGGCTTGGCATACGTTATTTATGGAAACAATAGTGTTCTCTATAAAAATGGGGTGGGTGGCCCACCTGTTTCAGACGCCAACGTGCACAAGGTGCGGCAGGAGTTTGCAAGTAGTCCGACAAAATCGGTGCTTACGGCGGCCAGAAGTTGCAAGTGAGGCGTTCAACAGTGCACAGTGTCTTTCTTAATAAGTTACGGCTATGTTCCTACAATGTGTAGCTGCTTCAGGCATTAAAGCCTACGGACAAACCTCAGCGCGAACAGTTTGCAGTGGGTATTCTAGGCAAAATTGAGGCAAACAATGACGTTTTGGAAAAGATTTGTTTTTCGGACGAGGCTATGTTTCATCTGTTCGCCAACTGAACAGTCATAACGTTCGTATACGGGATTCACAGCAACCTCATGTTACACATGAAGTGGAAAGAGACAGTCTCAATGTCAGTATTTGGTACTGACTGATGCACAATTGTATCATTGGTCGGTTCTCTTTCATCGAGTCTGCCGTCAACGGTGGTGTTTACCCAGACAAGTAACAAGAGTTGCTGAGCCACCGTTGGAATACTTGCAACCTGATGTCATATTCCAGCAGTATGGGGCACCACTCCACTGGTCCCTAAATGTCTGTCAATTTCTGGATGAAAATGTTGCGGATAAGAGGATTGGGCGAGATGGTGCAGTTCGATGGCCGCCACGATCCCGTGTCTTCTTCCTGTGGCGTCTCATAAAGGATCTGGTGTACCGAACCAAGAATAAAGACCTACAAGACTTGAAGGCACGCATTTGCAATGCATTTGAAGATGTCACCGTACAGATCCTGAATGGTACGTGGAGAGAAATGGAATCCTGACTAGACATTCATTATTCGTGCCACTAAGGGCGAATCCATTGATGTGAATGAATGAGGAGACAAAACTTCATGATTTGTCTCATCACATGTCGAAAACCGTTTGTTAATGTCTTGTGTAGTTTTAACGGTATTAAAGTTTTAAGTTGTAAAGATAATTTATGGACACTCTCTACTTCTCGTAGGTGAAAGATATTCTCAGAGAAGGCTCAAGAACCAGGGAGAACACAAGCTAGGTCCGAACATGAGGCCTGTTCGAGTGACAAAATTGTTATTGATTTTCTCCTCCAGAGCCTTTGCTTCCTCTTTCCACCTCCAACCCATTTCTCTCTTCCATTCTATATAGTAATAGGTTTTAGTTCTTCCAATAAAAGGTAATTTTTCATTTGAAATTGACGTTTAGTTTCACCCTCCTCCTGTTCCCTATTGGTTTTCAGATGACGTGTAAATTTTTAAATTTAAGCGAGAACTGAACATAGTCTATTGAATTTATGTAATCTGATTCGGACCCCACATTTAGTTCGGTGTGAGTCAGATGTTGGTTTCCGTTCTTTATAGATGGAATACTTTGTCTCAAATGTAACATAGTTACGAGTGGAAGAATAAATGGATCAAACTAAATATTGATGACTGACATGCTGGGGAAATCTTACTGAAAAGTAACAGAAATGAGATTTGCTTTGCAACCGTGGAAGTACGAAACCTGCCCTATGAGGAAATTTAGTGAATACAAGTGTCAATTTTCGTGTCCATTGGCGGCAGCTTTGTTTCTCGGGGTAATATTATCCAGGAACTCCATTGTCAATAACGCTGAAGCTAATGTGCTGTCGCCTTGTTGCGACCACAGACTGACAAGAAAAAAGTCAGAGACGACAGTCGTAAGAGCAAGAGAAGTGTTTGGACGTAAGAGTTCTTCATTTTGGCGAAAGAGGGAGCAGTAATATAGGGTCAGCGTTTCGTTTCAAGTAACGAAGTATCTACTCCAATAGCAGAAGATCAAAATTAAGATATCCCCTAAAATTCACAAATTTAATTACTAACATAGGCTATTTCTTTAGAAAGGGTTAAGTTGTGCAGTTACAGTGGAGTTTCAAGTGATTTTTGCAAAGAATATAAAATGCGAGTGCTGTGACATTTCTGTTTGTATGTTTAGGCATTTGTCAACAAGCTAATCACAAATTTTCCAATATTCGGGCAGTCTGACAACAAACATCCTGCTTATGACATCTGGAAGGCGTAATGCTTCCGCTGCAATGACATTGGCGTTAATGTTCAACAAAGGTTCTCAGTTATCCTGCGGTCATCAGAGTGTTGCTTACACTTAACATTATTTTGAACAAATAATCACGGCCACAAAAGTACATCACTTGTCTGAGGACAATAACAGTCAAACGTTTCACTTCTGACATAATGTCTTTTGTTATCACGATACACGTAAGGAGCTAAGCCTTGGTACTGGAAACTATCCAAATATTAATAATGCTCTGGAGCAGAAACTAAGTTGTTATTACGTTTCGGCCCCCAGCGCTCATATAGAAGAGTATACCCAGGGCTGGCTGCCTGTTTGGAGGCTGTGAGAGCAGTGGTATGTGCGGTACTTACCGTGGGGCACCCAGCTGTGTCCACAGGTGTCGCAGTAACGGATGTTCATCTTGCCGGGCGTGAAGCACTCGCAGGAGCAGTTAGCGACCGTGCAGCGGATGGCCTGCAACACACGAGAAACCTCCATGTACTGCCGGAATACCGTGTCCTCACTGGAAGCGTGAGGAGCATGAAGGTCAAAGGCCGAAAAGGCACAGGTCACGAGGAGCAGATCGAGCGTACGTTGCACTTGGATGTGGTGCACATATTTAATATTTGTTCTTAATCCACTTCATTTAACAATAAACATTAATTTTACACTATTAAGATACTATTCATAATCATATGCGATTTTTCGTCCCCTGCAACGCGAAAGCTATTAGCCCTAGAAAAAAATAATTAAACTTTTTTCCAGGAAACGCAATGTGGTTTAGTTTAGTACTGGGAAACATTTTCACCAGAAGCCGCAGTTTTCGAGTTATTCGAGAAACAGATAAAATAGGTACCCTTCAAGTCCACCCCACCCCCACGCTCATACCACATCTGCCAAGATATTTAGTGTGTTGTTGATGGCTCTCCCACGTAACACTGCACAAGAATTTGCGAGTACACGATTTTTTCCCCTAATTTTCATTCACTGACTGGAGTGAGTTAAAAGAATGGGGTTTTATGGTGGAGCAGCTCCCCATAAGCCCCACATTCGTATAACGAATGCTAAGCGACGCCTGAGGTGGTGCACAGACTGACGCAGCTGGAAAACAGAGACTGGAAACGAGCGATTTGCTGGGATGAATCGCGCTGTACTTGTTGCACTTCGATCGGAGGGTATGAGTTCGGCGAATTCCAGAATAATTTTACCTGCCATCTTGTGTAGTGCCTACAGTGAAGTACCGAAGAGGTGGTATTCCGGTATGGAACTGTTTTCGCGATTTGGCTCTGTTCTAGGGCTATTGATAAAATATCGATATACCGATGTTCTTCCAAAAATCATCGATGTGAATAGGCGATATTTTTTCCTACGATATATCGATATCGAAATGGCAATTACGAGCGCAGGTATTTTCATTTTATACTGTATTTTTTTCGCTATTTTCAGTAAATATTTGTGATGAAAAATATTATTTTAAAGGCAAGAAAACATTTTATTAGCTTTGTAATTACACCCTGGATACGAAAAAAAAACACATTTACTGTAAGAAAAAACACAGAAGTTACACACAAGCCAAGAATAAAGATATTGACAGCAGAGTCATGGAGCAGCACATAAATATAGACGTCAAGGAATTTTTTTTCTTTTCTTTTAACACTTCCTCCAAAAGAAAAAATCATGAAATTATTGCTTTGTCTCTTGCGTGCCAATTTCTGAACATAGAAAATTAAATCGAACTCGTTCAAGAGGTTTCGTCAAAATATCTGCCAACTGGTTGTGTCCATCAATGTGTTCCAAGAAAATCTCACCGTTCAGATATCTTTCACGAACATAGAAATGTCGGACCTCTATATGTTTAGAACGTCGATGATATTCTGGATTTTTTGCCAACTTCAATGCACTAGCATTGTCAATGTAAAGAACTGGAGGCTGCCCCGACATTTCCACTAATTCTGATAGCAGACGACGTAACCAAACTAACTCTTTTGCTCCTTCACTAGCTGCAATTATTTCCGCCTCGGTTGTGGATGTGGCCACCACTTTCTGCAACTGACTTGTCCATGACACTGCACCACCTGCGTACTTTGCAAGAATTCCAGTTGTTGAGCGCCTTGTCCGGTTATCACCTGAAAAATCTGCATCAGCGTAAATCTTTAACTCTTCTTTTTTATTATATACAATTTCAAAATTTAAGGTCCCTTTCAAATACCGGAAAATGCGCTTTACTCAATTCCAGTCTTCGGTGGTTGGTTTCTCCATAGCTCGAGCAGCTTTATTGACTGCAAAAGTGATGTCTGGACGAGTTACTGTTGAAAGGTACATGAGACAACCAATTGCTTCACGGTAGGGTACAGATGACGAAACTTCTTCGTTTTGATTATTGTCCTCACGTCCAATAGGAGCTGAGATTGTATTGCATTCTGCCATTCGAAATCTTTGCAGAATTTCTTCTGTGTATTTCTCTTGACTTATCATTATTGCTCCATCTTCATATTGCTTTATTTTTATGCCAAGAAAATTGTCAAGATTGCCAGTTGTTATTTCGAATTCATGTTGTAAAACATCCATAAAAACAGAAATTTCTTTCTTGTTACTGCCGACAATCAGGCCATCATCAACGTAGATTGCCACATAAAGGCTATTTCCATTTTGTCTACGATAAAATAGGCATGGGTCTGCATCACTGTTTGAAAAACCAGCTTTCTTCATGAACTCAACAAAACGTTTGTTCCAGCAACGTGGCGCTTGCTTCAACATATAAAGACCTTTTTTTAAGCAACATACTCGGCCTGTACCATCTTCGAAACCTTCTGGTTGTTCCACATATACTTCATCTTCAAGTATTCCATTCAAAAAAGCTGTCTTTACATCGAATTGTTCTAGCAGCATTTTCTTTGAAGCAGCTACAGCCAACAGAGTTCGTATGGTGTCATAACGTGCCACAGGGCTAAAGGCGTCGTCATAATCAATTCCTGCTTTCTGAATACAGCCTTTTGCAACCAATCTGGCTTTAAAGCGAGTACCTCCATTGACTGCGACCTTTCGCCGTACAACCCAGCGGTTTTGCAATACGTTGGCATTCTTCGGACGGTCAACCAGCACCCAGGTATTGTTTTCCTTAAGTGATTGAAGTTCTTCACTAATAGCTTGCATCCATTCTTCCTTCTCGTTTGACTGCAATATTTCTGAAAAACAGTTTGGATCTTTGTATCCGAGTGCATCAACTTTTGTTGCCATACAAAATTCACCACTTTCCATCCAGGTTGGTTTTCTTCGTTGTCTTTTATTCTTCTGTTTCTCTTCATTAGAAGATTCAGCAGCTTCTGCTTTTAGAAATTCTGTTAATTCTTTATTTTCTTCAAATTCACTCGACTCTTGACTTTCTCTAGAATCGAGAGTGCCAATTTTTTCTTGAGTTTGGCTTCCTCCAGAAGTGTACAGCCTAGGAGATTTACATTGGTCATCTTTAGATGAATTCGGATCATTAAATTCTTCCCGAGGGACTTCAAATTCAACATGATCACTATGTAAATCACAAACAATTTCGGGCTTAAATTTTACATCGTGACTCAACACCACTTTTCTTTTAGATGGAATCCAAACTCTGAACCCATCTTTGTCATTAACATATCCAACAAGTCGTCCAAAAACTGCCTTATCATCAAACTTGGAACGGAATTGTTTGTTAATGTGAACATAGCAGCCTGTACCAAAAATTCTGAGATGATCAAGTCGTCCTACTGGTCGATTAAACCATAGTTCGTAAGGGGTTTTATTTTCAACTGAAGATTTTCCAGTACGATTTATTAGGTAGACTGCTGTGTTACATGCGTCTGCCCACAACCCTTTAGGTAATTTACTCGGATTTAGCATTGACCGGGCAGCTTCAACAATGGTCCTATTTTCCCGTTCAGCCACACCATTTTGTTCAGGAGTGTAAGGAGGAGGAATCAGTAGCTCTATTCCCCTGTCTGCAAGCAGTTCACTGACATTCTTATTGTTAAATTCTTTGCCACCATCACATCTAAATTGTTTGACAACATGTCCATTAGTTCGTGCTTCATTTAAAAACTGCTTAAGCACAGTACACACTTCACTTTTGTGTCTTAAAAAGAAAATTCGACGACATTTACTACAATCGTCTTTGAAACATACATAATAATGCTTGCCTCCAAAAGATTTCGTGCTCATTGGTCCATTTACATCCGCGTGGATTAATTCACCAGTACTGGTAGCGCGTATTGCTCGTGTTTTGAATGGCAGCCTATGCATCTTTCCAACCGCACAGCCGTCACAAAATTCACTCTTGGCATCATCCACATTAATGTTCATTCCTTTTAAAATATTCTTCACATGTTGTTTATTCTGATGACCAAACCTTTCATGGTACACTTGCAATGTTTCGGATGAAGTCATCAAGCTCATACGATTCATTTTTGCATTTCTAACAACACGCATGTTCAACACATAAAGTCCATTTTTCACATAACCTGTCATAACAATATTGCCACTGACTTGTTTTCGAACACAGACATTATTATAACTAAAATTAGTACTGTGGCCTCTGCAGGCAATGGCTCTCACAGAGAACAGATTAGCACTTGCATCAGGGACGTATAAAACATTGTCCATTCTAGCATTGTACCATTTATTGTTTCGTCGGATTTGGATGTAAACTGTTCCTTGACCGTACGCACACATTTTCACATTTTGTTTTCCCAATGAAATTACTTGAGGAACATCAAATTCACTATACGAAACAAAATACTGTTTGTTGGGAGTGATATGATTTGTAGCGCCACTGTCGCAATACAATTTATTTGGGTCACTGTGATTACTGGTACACACACCCATAGCGTATAAAGTAAATGCAGCGTGTTCACTGTCTCGCTTCTTCTCTTTTCTTTTACTGCTGTCACGAGTGTTCTGTGGACACTCTGCTGCCCAGTGACCTAATTGTTTGGATTTATTACACGGAAACTTCTGTTTTAATTGTGACTTCGTCATCTTTACTTGCTGATTACTTGTTTGCCGTTTTCTTGTTTTAGAAACGACAAAAGCTGCACTTCCATTAACGTCTTGTTCACGCAGTTCAATAGTACAGAGTTTTTCAATCAATAAATTCAAGCTTTGCTTTTCTGTCGGTATCGTATCCCAGAGATCCTTAAAATTGTCGTAGTCTTTTCCCAGTGTAGACAAAATTCGACCATTTAAGATTCTTTCAGATAGCGTATTTTCTTCATGTTTTGATAATTCATCGTTCAGGTCCACAAATAACTTCTGCAGTTTGGCCACATGTGCACTAATATCTTGCGATTCATCACGTTTCACACGGAAAAATGTTTCAATCAACATATTCAAACGCTGAGTACTGCTACGTTGAAATCGGGCGCGTAATTTTTCCCAGATTTCTTTAGCATTCTTGCACGTTAAGACGAGTTCTGCAACAGGTTTACTTAGCGCACTTGCTATAAGACTTACTGTCTTTGCGTCGTCCTTGTGCCATTCCACATACGCTTCTATTTGTTCACTTGTCGCACCTTGCGGCAACTCTACACGTTCACGTGTACCGTTAATAATATCTTCTAGTCCATATGAACGTAGCACCATAGAAATATGCCATTTCCATTTGGCCCAGTCGTCAGGTCCTTCAAGCTTATCAATGCTGACCTTATAATCGCCGCTAGCAGTCATGTTTCTTTACAGACATACGCTCATTTCAAATATTGTGGAAGCGTGCTGGGCCCATAACCTGATGAAAAATATTATTTTAAAGGCAAGAAAACATTTTATTAGCTTTGTAATTACACCCTGGATACGAAAAAAACCACATTTACTGTAAGAAAAAACACAGAAGTTACACACAAGCCAAGAATAATGATATTGACAGCAGAGTCATGGGGCAGCACATAAATATAGACGTCAAGGAATTTTTTTTCTTTTCTGTTAACAATTTGAAATTATTCGTTTGAAATTGCAGTAGAACATAATTTTACTTTCACTGTGTGAAGGAATCTTACTACTTTTTGAGCTATCATCACGTGTAGTCTTTCTCTTTGACTGTGTGACGAAAGTAGAGGTGACAGAAAGAGGTACGATTGCACTTGGATATGGTTGTGTGAATGAAATAACAAGATTCCCGATGAAAAGAAATAGTAAATCCGTTCCGGTAAAAATAAATAAATAAATTTAAAAAGTAAAATAAAAAGTTTTTTATCGCAGCTAGGGTGCTAATTCTTCACATCAGCATTCATCAAAAATAGTTGCTGAAAATGATAACAAAGATCTAAATGACAACATCAGTCTTTGCGGTGGGCGGAGACGTCTGGGCGGAAGTGTTGACGTAATCATCACTCGGCACTATCGAGAGAAACTGCTGCGTTTAACTTCATCACACAATTTTCGCTCTACAACTGCTAGGTCGCTAGCATTGGCAGGATGAAGAAAAACAGGGAAGTGGTCGTAACGTGTTCCGCACAGATGCACTATGTGACGAAACCGAACGACGGACACCGTTTTTGCGCCGCTTACATGCAGTTACCATTGTTAGCAAAGTGGTTGTCGCCAAGCGAGAATGTACATTGCTTTCCTCTCAGTTCGTGCTCTAAGGGAACATAATAGTAATAAATCAACACATAAATATACAGCTCTAAACCCTTCGTTATATTTACAATGTGCAGCCGATACTTTTATAGACCAGTATGTCCATATATTTATCTTCTATATATAGACAAATTGATTATTTTTCGATGTATCGAGGGCCGATAATGATTTTTTTTAAATACTGATGTATCGGATTCCTCATACTGTCAAAAATATCAACAGTCCTACTCTGGTCCACCTTATCGCCACTTACGAAAATGATAAACGCTGAATGATATCAATACATTTTACGGCACTATGCGCTGGGTACAAGCATGTAGCAAATCGGAGACAGTGATTGTTAGTATCGCCATGACGATGCACCCTTTCATAAAGCAGCAGTTGTGAGGCCACGTTTTGTGGACAGTAATGTTGCTGAAATGGGCTGGCCTGTCCAGAAACCTACCTGAACCCAACGGAAGACCTTTGGGATGGTGAGAACATCGACATCGCTCCAGAGATCAGCGTCTGAGGCCCATTATCTGTTGTGGTATTGGGATCTTTAATAATATGCTTGCTGTAATGTCTGGTGTTTATTGTTTGATCCTGTATTGCAATCATGAATCCTTCCGTCTCACTGTATATATTGCCTTTTCTTAGCCATGTGTTGGATGCGTCTTGATCGATGTGTGGCTGTGTTAGACGATACGGCTGCTTGCCATGTGGTGTTTTCTTTTTCCGATTTACTTTCTTCGTATCTGTTGATGTTATGTGATCTAAAGGGTTGTAGAAGTGGTTATGAAATTGCAGTGGTGTAGCCGATGTATTTATATGAGTGATTGCTTTGTGTATTTTGCTAGTTTCTGCTCGTTCTAGAAAAAATTTTCTTAAACTGTCTACCTGTCCATAATGTAGGTTTTTTATGTCGATAAATCCCCTTCCTCCTTTCTGCTTAATGTGAATCTTTCAGTTGCTGAATGTATGTGATGTATTCTATATTTGTGGCATTGTGATCGTGTAAGTGTATTGAGTGCTTCTAGGTCTGTGTTACTCCATTTCACTACTCCAAATGAGTAGGTCAATATTGGTATAGCATAAGTATTTATAGCTTCTGTCTTGTTTCTTGCTGTCAATTCTGTTTTCAGTTTTTGTTTTTCAGTCTTTGTCTATATTTTTCATTTAGTTCTCCTTCAATATTTGTATTATCTATTCCTATTTTTTGTCTGTATTCTAGATATTTATAGGCATCTGTTTTTTTCATCGCTTCTATGCAGTCGCTGTGGTTATCCAATATGTAATCTTCTTGTTTAGTGTGTTTTCCCTTGACTATGCTGTTTTTCTTACATTTGTCTGTTCCAAAAGCCATATTTATATCATTGCTGAATACTTCTGTTATCTTTAGTAATTGGTTGAGTTGTTTATTTGTTGCTGCTAGTAGTTTTAGATCATCCATGTATAGCAAATGTGTGATTTTGTGTGGGTATGTTCCAGTAATATTGTATCCATAATTCGTATTATTTAGCATGTTGGATAGTGGGTTCAGAGCAAGGCAGAACCAGAAAGGACTTAATGAGTCTCCTTGGTATATTCCACGCTTAATCTGTATTGGCTGTGATGTGATATTATTTGAATTTGTTTGGATATTAAGTGTGGTTTTCCAATTTTTCATTACTATGTTTAGGAACTGTATCAGTTTAGGATCTACTTTGTATATTTCCAATACTTGTAGTAACCTTGAGTGGGGAACACTATCAAAAGCTTTTTGGTAATCAATGTATGCGTAGTGTAGCGACCATTGTTTAGTTTTAGCTTGATATGTCACCTTTGCATCTATTATCAGTTGCTCTTTACATCCTCGTAAATTATTATTATTATTATTATTATTATTATTATTATTGTTATTATTATTCGGCTATATACTTGAATCAGTGACATTTGTAGTTATACACACATCAAGAAAAGTTTTGCATCGCTCGATTCCCACAACTCCTGAAGATAGACGTTGACTGTGGATGTCGTACCACAGACACAGTACCTTTGACTGGTGAGGGATGTAACTAAACACGCCCAAAGATGTAAAGAACCATGCATGAGCAGCGCGTATTAGACGGAGGGGGTCCGACAGCCGATCAGTTCCAGTCATTCAACAGGAAGGAGGTACACGGCTCATGTTGTCTTTAGTTCCACTATGCCTAGACGGTCAATACCGCGGTTCAATCGCGTCCGCATTATTAATTTGTTCCAGGAAGAGCTCTCAACAAAGGAAGTGTCCAGGCGTCTCGGAGTGAACCAAAGCGATGTTGTTCGGACATGGACCAAATACTGGGACAAACTGGACCAACAGTGCCTTGAAGAACTTGTGTATAGTATGCCACGACGAATACAGACATGCATCAATGCAAGAGGATGTGCTACCGGGTATTAGAGGTAGCGGTGTGTACAGCAGTCTGGACCAGCACCACTGAAGGTATCGCTGTATGGTGGTACAACATGCAATATGTGATTTTCAAGTGCAGTAAAAAGGGCGGAAATAATATTTATGTTGATCTCTCTTCTAATTTTCTGTACATATTCCGGAACTCTCGGAACTGAGGTGATGCTAAACTTTTATTGATGAGTTTACTATCCGAAGTTGGAACAGCCTACATGCAGTGGTAAGTCTTTCATACGCAGGGTGCAAGGAAACGATACCGACAGGCCTTGGAGAAACGTACATCTCTCCAGAATCGTCGTCCAGCAACGCAATAGAACATCTAAGTTATGAGGTCATTGTAGGCATCAATTATTCCCCTTCGACACCAGATGTGAGGTAGTATTGTGACCGAGCGTTAGTAGAAGACCTTGCAATAGGATTTACAGAAGTTAGGACTTTCGAAACCGTAGAACACGTCCGTGCCTGTCACAACAACACTTTTGAGCGTACAGATCCTACTCTGAAATCTAAACACTGGCAGAAAGCGGGAAAGTGGACAAACAACGATGCAGACTGGCAGGTTAGCGCTACAGCTCGGTAAAAAATAAACGGGCAAAAATGAGGCATTTCACAAGCTGTGCAGAGCAGTTGACCCAAAGCGGTCTCTTGACAAATGCCCGCCTAATTCCTCAAACAGTGTAACATTTTTCTTTTTTTTTTACAATATTCGAGAGGCGAGGCGCAGCTCACCAGCGACAGACTATCGATACGCGTCGCTGTTGTTTCCGGATTAATCGCCGACTGTTGTGATCGGGTGCCGCGCGGGGAATCCCCAGTTGCAGCGCAGACGGCAGAGGCGACGCGCTCGGCTTTTGTCCGCGCCCTCCTGGCCCGTGTTTTTTATTCCCGCCAGCAAACAGCCGGCGATTTTGCGCCGGGCGAATCGATGCGCTCTGCAAATCCGCGGACCCTGCTGTCGCCTCGCTCGCAATTAGGCTCGGCTTATCGCTAAAAGGCACTCTTCGGCCATCAGCTCAGGGGGTGACCCGGAAATTCGGAAAAAAGGCGAGCAGCAAAAATTAAAAAAAAAAAAAGAGTTACGGAAACGCGGAGGACCGGCTGTGAGTGGAGACGGCGATCCATCACCCCCGAATAAATAAATAAACACCGGGAAGGAGAGGAAACAGTGAATCCCCCCAGCGCATTAAAGCCTCGTATTAGGGGTGAGGAAAAACAACGACAACGGGGGGAGGGATTGGCCGAACTGTCCAGCGGCAGGCAGCGACACAGCAGAGGTTATTGCCGGAAATAACGAACACTGCCCAAAGGGGAGAACCGGTCGTGCCGACTTTAGAGAGCGCGGCTGAAACGATCGCGTAGCGAAAAGCATCTTGCGTTCGCGTCGGTATCGTATCGGTGCCGAGGGCGGGGGGGGTGGGGGGGGGGTGATTGAGCTGATGGAACTTCCTTCCGTTTTCCGGAGAAATACATTTGTTACCTACGCAACAAGCAATAAATCATAATTGAACTCGTTTTCAGCGGTAAACTGAAGTGCTCGATGTAGATAAACCAAAAATCGTCGCTTTTGAACAGCGACGTAGTGAACGATACGGCGAAACTAAATTTAACCGCTGCCTCAACAGTAATTTCAACGACCAACGTGTACAGGTTTGGAGACATGATAGTATACGAGATGTGTGAGAAGGGTATTGAGATTATACTGTGTACTAAGTATTTTATTTGTTTTCCAAACAACAATATCGTTTCTATAAATGTAGTTCAATTCGGCAACCATGCACCGGTGGAGTCGTTCCCAGACTTGGTAGGAGCTCTGAAAGGCTTCAGCTGGTTGAGGCTTTAACATATAGTTCACATTCTTTTGAATGTTCTCCTGAATTGAGAAATGTCGCCCTTTTAAGACATTTTTCAATTTTGGGTAAAGTAAAAAGTCACAAGGTCTGAGTTCAGGTGAATAGGGAACGATACGAATGCTTTGTGAGGCCAACCATTCCGTGATGGAAGTGGCCTTGTGAAATGGAACGTGGTCATGATGCAGCATCCACTCTATTCATATTCTTCATTAGCCTTTCAGAGACATCTTTGTAAAACACTTGGTTAACTGTTGGTCTTGGAGGAGCAAATGTCTTATGCACGATTCGCTTACAGTCAAACAAGCAAATCAGCATTGTTTCGAACTTTGATTTGCTCATCGAGATTGTTTCGGTCGAGGAGATGTCTCAGTGTGCCACTCCTCACTTCGCCGCTTTGTTTCAGGCATCGTACTCGGAAATCTAGGATTCATCACCTGTGATCTCACGACTGAACCATTCGTGGCCATTGGCGATCCTCTCAAAAAGGTCAATGAGGCACAAACCTCTCGCATCTGCTAAAATTCGGTAAAAATTTGACGTACGGTGAAAACGTTCAAGATTAACAGATCACTTTTCATACTTGCAGTTAAACGTCGGTCTGGTTTCACAAGAGCACGAACACGTTCGACGTTTTCGTCGCTTTTTGAAGCTGAAGGCCTCTCTAAACGAAGTTCATCTCCAATGTATTCTCAGCCTTCCAAATATGATTTGTGCCAGCCTAAAAATTTGTGTGCCGGCCGCTGTGGCCGCGCGACTCTAGGCCCTTCAGTCCGGAACCGCGCTGCTGCTACGCTCGCAGGTTCGAATCTTGCCTCGAGCATTGGCGTGTGTGATGTCCTTTGGTTAATTAGGTTTAAGTATAGTGCTTAGAGCCATTTGAACCATTTAAAAATTTGTGCTCTTCATAAGGAATGTTCCCCATAGACCTGGTCTAACTTTTCAGAGGTCACACTCGCGTATTCTCCAAGTTTAATACAAAACTAGATGGTATAAACTTGCTCTAAATTCCACTGTGCCATTTTCGTAACACAACAGAAACACACCTTCACTGATGGCGCTCTAAAATAGTTCACGTGATGGTTATACGCAGCTGAAACACGAACTAAGCATCTGGAAGGGATAAACACAGTTGTACACAAGTAGAAAAACACAGCGTGACCAGTTGCTCGTCCTGTTGGCAGTCTCATAACTTTTTTGCCACTACTCATAGTTACTGAATCATAATGCAAACAAGTCAAACTTTGTTTGAGACGATGTTATTTGTTATTATTGTTGGTACATAAGTATTTCTTATGTTGCATGATGACAACGCGAATGCTGGAACATGGCATAGGCTCCGTGGTTGTCGCTGCCCTAAGAGACAATAGCTGCAATATAACGTAGGCACGGTCATTGTCGCTGCCAAAAGGGGCAACAGGCCGAGCACTATTGTAGTTACAGAAAAGGCCAGCGACGTGAAGAGTATCTCACCGCCTAGTGTTGCAACCCTTTGGTATTCGTTACGAATTAATTACAACAGTGTAATTAACTGGAAAATGAAACTAGATGGAGCGGTCTGTACTTTGATGTCAAACTGCTAACGTCTGCGATATGTCAACTGTACAAGTTACGACTGCAATAAAACATGAAGAAGTGTAGTAATTTTTTCTCTGGCTACACAGTCGTGAAGTATTTATGAATTTATAAATTGATGAACGAACCCGTAGAGTCAATTTTACTGGATGTTTAACTGAATTTATCGGATTAAAGTAAGACTCTAAGTCTGAATTTTACGGAAGCGTAATCGTTAGACCTGACGGAATTTATGACCTGCAACAAAAAGCCACCGAGATAAACATAATCTTTGGTTTGTCGCCAGTATCTACCAATTTTATTACAGAAAAATTATTTAAAGTAGATTTAGCTGAACATAATTAAAATTTTAGCTGCGTGTTACGCCCTTGTTACAGGAAATCCAAACAAGGTCCGACATATCAATTGAGATGAAGTGAATACGCAAGCTTTATTCATCGGATCCAGGAGACTGCATCAGCGCAATACGCGTCACCCGAGATAAACAGTATGGCGTCATAATCTTGGCCACGTTTTGAAACAAAAATAAAACAGGTTTTTTTACGAAACTTTCTTGCTGCGGCAAAAGAAATATTGCGTTACAGCTCTGATGTTCAGTCGCAGATTATAAACAGAAATCGTTATCGGAAAGAATATAAATTGGGTACTGGTGTCGTAGGAAGGCGCTATACCTGTGACGGATACCGCGATACACAGTACGTACTAAAGGAAAAAAGAAAAAGTATAAGCATAAGAGTTTAATAGTGTTGCAGACACTAAACTAAATTACTTTTTAAAGATCACTACTAATACGATTATTTTGTAAAAAATTTGATACCGATTACATAAGTCACCAATACTTACTTTTTTTCAAATACTAGCAATAATGTGTGACACAATGTGGTGGTGGTTACATATTCTGAAAGCAATGTATCAACATCGCCGCACAGTCCACCCACTACACACCCACACTTGTACTCTGCACTTACTTTATACTCTGCACCATGGGCCTAAGATAGTAAAGTTGGACATGTGCGTCACATATATTCAAATATCTCATGAAAATGCATTCTTCGAATTGCAGCAGCTTTCGTAATAGAGCAGAAATTGCTTCATTACTAACGACACAACAATAAACGAACTAATTGACAGCACAACACGATAGTACCTGCATAATGGGTACTGTACTGCTGTAGGGCCTACAGATTATTATTATTATTATTATTCTTTCTTTTCTCAGACGTTATGTCTGGTCAAAAATAAAAGTGACGCGGACCTTGATCAAGCGTGACTTCCTTTTAACTGTACGGTATATGTTACATTGCATTTAGGAACTTTCGGGTTATTGAGCATGTATCAATAATTACGGATTTCTGTAGTTGTATATATACGTTTGGATGTAGCTGTATTGCGTTGATGTACTGGTGGATATTGTGCGGTATGACTCCTGTAGTTGATAGTATAATCGGTATAATGTCAACTTTATCCTGATGCCACATATCCTTGACTTCCTCAGCCAGTTGGATGTATTTTTCTATTTTTTCTCCTGTTTTCTTCTGTATATTTGTTGTATTGGGTATGGATATTTCGATTAGTTGTGTTAATTTCTTCTTTTTATTGGTGAGTATGATGTCAGGTTTGTTATGTGGTGTTGTTTTATCTGTTATAATGGTTCTGTTCCAGTATAATATGTATTCATCATTCTACAGTACATTTTGTGGTGCATACTTGTATGTGGGAACGTGTTGTTTTACTTTATGTTTTATGGCAAGTTGTTGATGTATTATTTTTGCTACATTGTCATGTCTTCTGGGGTATTCTGTATTTGCTAGTATTGTACATCCGCTTGTGATGTGATCTACTGTTTCTATTTGTTGTTTGCAAAGTCTGCATTTATCTGTTGTGGTATTGGGATCTTTAATAATATGCTTGCTGTAATATCTGGTGTTTATTGTTTGATCCTGTATTGCAATCATGAATCCTTCCGTCTGACTGTATATATTGCCTTTTCTTAGACATGTGTTGGATGTGTCTTGATCGATGTGTGACTGTGTTAGATGATATGGTTGCTTGCCACGTAGTGTTTTCTTTTTCCAATTTACTTTCTTCGTATCTGTTGATGTTATGTGATCTAAAGGGTTGTAGAAGTGGTTATGAAATTGCAGTGGTGTAGCCGATGTATTTATATGAGTTATTGCTTTGTGTATTTTGCTAGTTTCTGCTCGTTCTAGAAAGAATTTTCTTAAATTGTCTACCTGTCCATAATGTAGGTTTTTTATCTCAATGAATCCCCTTCCTCCTTCCTTTCTGCTTAATGTGAATCTTTCAGTTGCTGAATGTATGTGATGTATTCTATAATTGTGGCATTGTGATCGTGTAAGTGTATTGAGTGCTTCTAGGTCTGTGTTACTCCATTTCACTACTCCAAATGAGTAGGTCAATATTGGTATAGCATAATTATTTATAGCTTTTGTCTTGTTTGTTGCTGTCAATTCTGTTTTCAGTATTTTTGTTAGTCTTTGTCTATATTTTTCTTTTAGTTCTTCTTTAGTATTTGTGTCATCTATTCCTATTTTTTGTCTGTATCCTAGATATTTATAGGCATCTGTTTTTTCCATCGCTTCTATGGAGTCACTGTGGTTATCCAATATGTATTATTATTATTATTATTATTATTATTATTATTATCAGTGGCAGTGTTCACACACAAA
Source organism: Schistocerca serialis cubense (assembly GCF_023864345.2). Classification (NCBI taxonomy): domain Eukaryota; kingdom Metazoa; phylum Arthropoda; class Insecta; order Orthoptera; family Acrididae; genus Schistocerca; species Schistocerca serialis. The sequence goes on from NC_064644.1 coordinate 72,883,637, forward strand.
ACATTGGTAGTCTGAAGTCTTCCAGTTTCTGCCGGTTCAGAAGTAAGTAGTCCAGCAACCAAGTGGTTTATAAGCAGTAAATACAGAGTTCAGATTTTAATTTTTTTTAATGAGGATGAAGGGTGTGAATGAAGCAGTTCTCGCGAGGGAGAGTTGTGTTGAGGAAGCATTTATTGTACCACCTGACTATCGTCAATGTGAGTTGTTAGCATTCTTTTCTGAGGATTTGTAGGTAGCATTCACTCAGAACTGCCTCATAATTCCAAAAGAAAAACCAAATGTTACTAGAAACAAGATGTACCAATTGTCTCACTGACCGATTAATTAGTGGTTTAACGGATCACTTACAAATACTAAATATCATATACCTTTCGTCATTTAAAAAATAAAAGCGTTCCAAAATTATTTGTCATTTTAAATTTCAGTTAGGCGTTACTGTTGATAATTGTGGTGAGAGAAGGGGGGGGGGGAGGAGGGGGGCTGGAGGGTTTCTAAGCAATATATCATTGTACTCAGGGATAATGGTCTCAGAAAGGTCGTAAACCACTGTTCTAGACCCCCGACCCCAGTGCGAATAGCAATCTTTGCGTCATTTCCGTGGCCTTATTTCGTGTATGCAAAACTTCAGGAAGCGGCCTATTTAGAGCTCTTTGTAATTACAATCTACCATGCGGTTTCGATGCTATACGTACCCTGGTCGCATTCATATACTGCTCATTGGGTGAGGTACTGCAAAAGATCTACATGGCAACACGTGCCATGGCATATTCTGATGCTTTCTACACTCAGCAATTCCGAACTGGCGCATTAAACTGTGCGACAGTAGATAAAATAAACCAAAAAGACTGTTGCTGGTGAAACAGAATCATTTAAAAATGCTTATCAACTACGGACCTAGGTTCAAAGAGTGTTATCCATGACATATTGATTGCAACCTGCTCCATGGCCATTACAAATGGTCTGATTCATAAGTCCGCAAGGAACGAGGGAGAAGGGGGGGGGGGGGGGGAATGGAAGAATGGGCGCTTGCCCTCTCATGAAATCTTGGCGGTGCCTACTTTGTATCTACTGCAAAATACTCCGCCATACCTAGCACTGATCTGCAGTATCACAAAATCATAGACGTGATCCTATATGCCGGGGTTTTATGATGTTTGTTTCTTTTCTCCACTTGAGGAGTATTACTGTTTTTGTTGTATAGAAGGTCTGACGCTTTCTGCTTCAAATTTTAATTTGCAGTGAAAACTCAACATTCTTGCTATATGACATAATTTTTTCTTGTAAATAACTCCTTGAAAACATTGTATTTTGTCATAAGAAGAGTTTAATTTCAAATAGTTGACTGAAGACTGTAGCATTAATAAGCAAATCAGTAACCATGTACTTAGCGTAAGCTTGTGAAATATACTTGCTATTTCTACATCAGAGCAATCTAAGTTAAAAATATTGTGTAGATACCTATAAATGCTTTGAGATACAATACTTTTTGTGTAATTCCCCTCAAATTTAGTTTTCGGGCCCTGTTATTGGACAAATTTCTGAGTACTACTATAGTAAGATTGATCACATTTTACCATTCTACCTGTTATTGTACAAAATAAAACTTCCTTTTTTCCATTGCTGTATAATTTTGTCTACGAAGCCATTTTCAGGAGATTGACAATATCATCAGACTGCGCACTCAAAGCAGAACAACATTATTTTTCTTCCATATGGACCTTACCTCTGACGCTGTAAATGTACAGGGTGATCAAAAAGTCAGTATAAATTTGAAAACTTAATAAACCACGGAATAATGTAGATAGAGGGGTAAAAATTGACACATGCTTGGAATGTCATCGGGTTTTATTAGCACAAAAAAAAGAAACAAAGTTCACAAAATGTCCGACAGATGGCACTGGACAGCAAAACTGCTACCGTGACGGGTGAGAGGTACGCCGGTATGTTACAGAATCGCATCATCCCCAGCCTGTCTGATAAACACCTGCTGGAACGTACAATGTTTATGTAGGATGGCGCTCCACCCCATATTGCTAGACGCGTGAAAGATCTCTTGCGCGCGTCGTTTGGTGACGATCGTGTGCTCAGCCGCCACTTTCGTCATGCTTGGCCTCCCAGGTCCCCAGACGTCAGTCCGTGCTATTATTGGCTTTGGGGTTACCTGAAGTCGCAAGTGTATCGTGATCGACCGACATCTCTAGGGATGCTGAAAGACAACATCCGACGCCAATGCCACACCATAACTCCGGACATGCTTTACAGTGCTGTTCAGCTATTGTTGAGGAATGATGGTGGACATATTGAGCATTTCCTGTAAAGAACATCATTTTTGCTTTGTCTTACTTTGTTATTCTAATTATTGATGTTCTGACCAGATGAAGCGCCATCTGTCGGACATTTTTTGAACGTTTGTATTTTTTTGTTCTAATAAAACCTCATGTCATTCCAAACATGTGTGTCAATTTGTACCTCTCTATCTACATTATTCCGTGATTTATTCAGTTTTCAAATTTATACTGACTTTTTGATCACCCGGTGCATATAAAATACTTTAGCACGACTAGCGTTTTGTACGGGACTAGGCGCCTGGTCTCCATTACGTCCTGGTTGTTGGATAAAGAATATTTGGAAACGATTAGTGAATCCTCTCTTACCTCCGAGTTCCTTGATTTTGCACTCCGTTAAGCGACAGCATCTTCGATCTGCCGTTTTCGGAGTGATTTCCTTCACTTAGATCAGTCATGGCTGTCTCCTTGATGTCCTGTTGTAACAGTAATTTTTCCGCTGCACTCCAGGTGGTTCATAACCTCCTGAGCTCCGTCCATTTCTTCTGTATTGTCAGCGCTTTCGCAGACTAGAATACCGCAATCCACAGAGATCTGTTGTTGACGTGGCAGGAGGAGACTTAGCATCACTAAAATTTAAGACTGAGTAAGGCAGTGCCACACATAGAATAAAGACCACATACGTGTCGCGAGTTGGCGCTATCTAGCCACCGGACCGGTTCGGGAATTACGCGCGCTCGAATACTTGTCGAATTAACTCAAATAACTGAAGGCAGTTAAAGCAGATAGTTTCTAGCATGACTTCTATCGAGCGAACGTTTCTAGGCAACTGACAGGTCGAGTTTCAACAATGGGAACAAAATGGGTCAGACGCTTACCAAAGAGAACAGGAAACAAAGACATAAAGAGGGTGGGCAAAAATCTCACAACAAACAATGCTTAATACGGCGTAGAAAACTTATTGGCCATCATACCAGCTTCCACTCGTCTTAGAATGCCTAAATACAGATCCTGTATGGTTTTCGAGGGAATCTTATACAATTCTTCTTGCAAAATAGTGGCAAGAAGTAAAAGAAAAATGGAAATGATCGTATGGCATTGTTGGCCACGAGGCCTCATGCGGGGGAGTTCGGCCGCCGTATTAGAAGTCCTTCTTAGGTGACGCCACATCGGCGACTTGCGAGTGAATGATAATGAAGGACACACAACACCCAGTCCCCTGCCGGTAATCTAACCTTGGCCCGCTGCGTGGTAGTGGGTAACGTATTCGCTACGCTACAGAGGTGGACAGATTCAGTTAACAATGATGGAGTTGAATAGCGATCATGCACCCTTCATTCCAAAGCATATCACAGAGGTTGAACAACATTGTTATCTGGTGACTGGTGAACAGGGAAGATGTCAAAACTGGTCCTGGTGCTGACAAAACTAGTCCTCGACGACACGAGATGTGTGAATAGAGGTCCTATCGTTCTGGAACATAGCATCAGCATTGGGGAACAAGCATTGTACCGTGTGGTAGACCTGATCCGCGAAACTGGTCACATAATCCTTGACAGTAACGCGATTTTTAGAGTAACCATGGGGCCCGTAGAATCGCTGTTCAGATCATCACCTAACCCCGCCAAGTTTTACTCTTGGGAAGTAAACTCTGCCAGAAGTTGGAAACAATGTGAAACAAGATTGATCTGACAAAATGACATCTACATCTACATCCATACTCCGCAAGCCACCTGACGGTGTGTGGCGGAGTGTACCTTGACTACCTCTAGCGGTTCTCCCTTCTATTCCAGTCTCGTATTGCTCGTGGAAAGAAGGATTGTCGGTATGCCTCTGTGTGGGCTCTAATTTCTCTGATTCTATCCTCATGGTCTCTTCGCGAGATATACGCAGGAGGGAGCAATGTACTGCCTGACTCCTCGGCGAAGGTATGTTCTAGAAACTTCAACAAAAGCCCGTACCGAGCTACTGAGCGTCTCTCCTGCAGAGTCTTCCACTGGAGTTTATCTATCATCTCCGTAACGCTTTTGCGATTACTAAATGATCCTGTAACGAAACGCGCTGCTCTCCGTTGGATCTTCTCTATCTCTTCTATCAACCCTATCTGGTACGGATCCCACACTGCTGAGCAGTATTCAAGCAGTGGGTGAACAAGCGTACTGCAACCTACATCCTTTGTTTTCGGATTGCATTTCCTTAGGATTCTTCTAATGAATCTCAGTCTGGAATCTGCTTTACCGACGATCAACTTGATATCATCATTCCATTTTAAATCACTCCTAATGCCTACTCCCAGGTAATTTATGGAATTAACTGCTTCCAGTTGCTGACTTGCTATATTGTAGCTAAATGATATGGGATCTTTCTTTCTATGTATTCGCAGCACATTACACTTGTCTATATTGAGACTGAACTGCCATTCCCTGCACCATGCGTTAATTCGCTGCAGATGCTCCTGCATTTCAGTGCAATTTTCCATTGTTACAACCTCATGATATACCACAGCATCATCCGCAAAATGCCTCAGTGAACTTCCGATGTCACACACAAGGTCATTTATGTATATCGTGAATAGCAACGGTCCTATGACACTCCCCTGCGGCACACCTTAAATCACTCTTACTTCCGAAGACTTCTATCCATTGAGAATGACATGCTGCGTTCTGTTATCTACGAACTCGTCAAACCAATCACACAATTGCTCTGATAGTCCATATGCTCTAACTTTGTTCATTAAACGACTGTGGGGAACTGTATCGAACGCCTTGCGGAAGTCAAGAAACACGGCATCTACCTGGGAACTCGTGTCTATGGCCCTCTGAGTCTCGTGGACGAATAGCGCGAGCTGGGTTTCACACGATCGTCTTTTTCGAAACCCATGCTGATTCCTACAGAGTAGATTTCTAGTCTCCAGAAAAGTCATTATACTCGAACATAATACATGTTCCAAAATTCTACAACTGACCGATGTTAGAGATATAGGTCTATAGTTCTGCACATCTGTTCGACGTCCCTTCTTGAAAACGGGGATGACCTGTGCCCTTTTCCTATCCTTTGGAACGCTACGCTCTTATAGACACCTACGGTACACCGCTGCAAGAAGGGGGGCATTCTTCCATTGCTCCACTGTCCAGGTTGTATGGCTTCGGCACCATGTTTTCCTGTTACGAACATTTGTGCCACTGATGCGTGGTTCTTGAATTCCACCTCCCCTTCGCAATTCCCAGCTCCTTGAACTCCCTTAGTGTTGTTTTAACGCTGACAGTGTTTGCGAATGCGACATTCAGTTCTGCAGTGACTTTTGCAGCTGTCGTCCTCTTATTTTTCATCACAGTCCCCTTCAATGACCGCCTGTCACGATGAGTCAACACACACTCGTTGTAGCTTACCTGATCATATTTGCTGCTTTCCGTGTATGCGTCATAAATCTTAAATATGATGCCTCTTGAAACATCAAATGCTTCGATTACTTTGATCACGGATGCACCCACCATACGAACACCATCAAGTTGACCACGTTCGAATTCACTTAGCTCCGACATATGCACTCAGAGCTACACGGAACGCTGTTCTAACCACGACTACCGCTTGCAACATATTGAGGATCCTGAACAAATTCCGTTCGTAATCGAAAACAACAGCACAACCTCCAGGCCTGACTAGCGTATGTATTGATGTTCAAGCATGCATTTCTAGCAGTGTTCGCATATTTCGTCCAAACTCTGTATGTTCGAAAATGCATGGCTGCTACGCTGCAGGCCGCTTCATCCACATTGCGTGGTAGCCAGTACCATAAACTCCCATGAACAAGTGTGCTTTGTTTTTTGCCAGGGCTTGCTACTTTTTCCATTCCAGAAGCTACACATTTCATACAGAATCGTCACATAAAAAACTTAGAGCTAATAAACCGTGTTGTGTCCCAAAATTTTACAGACAACAGCTTATTGTAGCCGACTGTATGCATGATCCCTTTTTCTGTTTAATGATCAAAGAAGTGTGCTGTATGTATATTGTGTTTGTTGTTGGAGCAGGAGCGTGTGTACTTTTGTTTAATGTGGCTGAATAACGCGGGCAACGCATGGCGTTCCTCCGGAGCGAGCACAGCCGTGTGTATCTGGCCACCAACGTCTGCGTGCCGAAGGTCGTCGCCACTCTGAGAAGCGCTTGCGGTGACCACAAAATTTACGAGAAAGAGTAAAAAAGAACTGTTATCGAAACGTTCTCTTGTGTATAACAAAAGTTTAGTTCATCGCATGGAGATAAAAAAAGAAGAGAGACTGCACTATAGACTTGCGCTGTGCGTTGTTTATTGTGATACTGGTCACTGTTGCCGCGCCCGTAATTACTGCTGTTTTGAGGGGTTGGCTGCTTGGCCATTCAATCGCAATTAATCTGATGTTACAACAGCCGATAAACTCGTGAAAGGCTATTGGCTTGGAGCCAAGTAGTTCACTGTTATTTCTGAATTGTCACCAGTAAGCGGAAGCAATCTATGATGACTGGATTTTGAACGTCTTTGCAGTTCAAATAAAATTAATTTCATTGTTTGCTCTTGATTCTGTAAGGAGTGTAACCGTAAGCTCGCTGAAACTTCGCGTTTCGCCAGCTTTGGTATTTCTGTTTTATTCGTTGTGTTCATAACACAATTAGTTAACGCTATAAGTTGGCTTCTGCGCAATTCGGGTAGGCTCGCATTTCAGCGAAATTGTCTTGCATGTATATTTATTTTAAAATAGTATCCTTTTCACAGTTGTAATTGAAAAACAGTGCCTTCCACTTAATCGAGAGCCTCCAGCTGTCAGACCTTGCGTTTTCTTTTAATCTTCTCGCGTTTTTGCCACATTGTTTTGTTATTGCGGATACACTTTGACTAAAAATTGTATGAGTATATTGTTCTCTAATGCAATAAAACGTCTTCTGCGCAGTCTTGCCAAATAGCGATTGTACGTAAATCGCACTGTCTTCTGCGAATTTTGTTATCCTGTTTTCGAATTTTCTTCAATACTTTTGATCAACAAAATTCTATTTATTTAATGTTAAAAGGCCTTCTGTGTTTCCGGTTATCATTTTGAAATTTCTCTCAGTAACTTGAACAAGATTATCTCATGATCTTTTGAGGAAAATTAATTGTACTATAAAGCCTTCCACGTTTCTCTTTGTCAGTTTGGAGTTTGTAATTTTGAAAAGGAATACCTCTTGTCCATTTGACTAAAATTTTTTGTAGCTGCGTATTACTGGCAAATAAATTCATCCCTGGTAGTTTCCACAACATTTCTTACCTCATTTCCCCCCCCCCCCCCCCATTCCATACAGGCACTGAGTTAACTGAAAGTTTGCGAGCAGGAGACGTGTTTTATGTACGGCCACGCGAATTGTAGCGGACGAGAGGCATTTCTGTATCAGACGGCGCTTCCAGACCCAAGACAATACAGTCATCGAAGCTTTGGTGCCGCGTATCGTCGCACTGCCTAGAGAGGATCCATAGCACCACAGACGTATTGATCGAGGAAGACCACATATTGCTTGTGCGCCTCACCAGGCTGAGCACGTTGTACGCGCTATCGAAGAAGAGCCAGGTATCAGCGCAAGACAGTTGATTCTGGCATGTGGCACATCTCCAAGTAGACCATGGAGGATATTTCGCGAGCTACTCATGTATCCGTATCATCTTCAACGCGAGCAGGGCCTTACGCCTCCCAAACACCCACCACGGGAGAACATTAGCCGATTGGTTGTTGCATAAACTGCCAGTCCGTTGTTTGTCTCTTCAGTTTTGTTTACAGACGAGGCAACGTTTGTAAGAGATGGAATAAGAAATTTCCAAAACCACCACATTTGGACCGATTGCAGTCCTCACGCTTCAAATGGTTCTAAGCACTATGGGAGTTAACATCTGAAGTCATCAGTCCCCTAGATTTAGAACTACTTAAGCCTAACTAATCCAAGGACATCACACACATCCATTCCCGAGGCAGGATCCGAACCTGCGACCGTAGCACCAGATCGGTTCCGGACTGAAGCGCCTAGAACCGCTCGACCACAGCAGCCGGCTTCTCATGCTTCAGTACAGGCTAGACGTCAGCACCAGTTCAAGATTAATGGCTGGACTGCAATTGTAGGTGACTGTCTGTAGGGCCATACATTGTCCGACTGTCTGTAGGGCCATACGTTCTCCGAGAAGTCTTCTTGGTGCTCTGTACAGGGCTTTTTTACAGAATATCCTCCAAGACCTACCAGAAGATGTGCCCCTGCAGATAAGAACAAACATGTTTATGCTTGATGGAGCTGTAGCACATTTCACTTTCAGTGTTGTGGATGCACTGGCTGGTATCGACCATGACAGGTGGATAGGTAGAGCAGACCAGTTCCATGGCCTGCGCGTTCACGCCACCTCAGTGCTGGTGGCACTTAAAATGATTTGTCTGTGCAAAGGACAACCCGGATGCACACTGCTCAAAACAATTAGGGTATCAGGTGAGGTATACACAGTGGATATATGGTAATGTATTTCATTCAGATATCGATTACAATAGTAATCTGTGTGTGATGCAGTACGATATTTTGCTGTCTCAACTCTTTACGTGAGGTTTACATGGCGTTTACGTAGAGCGAGGCACCATGGGGCTACCATAATAGTGAAAAAAACATTCTCGTTGCCCTCTAACATGGCGTGTGATCACCTCGGACGGCCAGTACAGTTACACACCTGCGTGGCATGGACAGTATGAGGTTGTCAATCAGCTCTTGAAGGATATTTGGCCATTCTTCTATGAGTGCAACATCCAGCTCTGCAAGCGTTGTGGGAGGTACTGGTCTGGCTGCAATGCGTCTGCCAAGTGCTTCCCTGACATGCTCAATCGGGTTTAAATACGGTGGCCACTCCATTCGTTCAATATTATCAGCTTCAATCACATTGTTCACCAGTGCAGCTCTGTGGGGACGAGCATTATCGCCCACCAGAAGGAACCCATCTCCTGTGGCACCAGCGTAGGGCACAACAAAAGGTCGAAGGATCTCGTCTCTATATCTCTGAACAGTCAAAGCGCCATTCTGAATGGCACAGCGGTCCGTACATCCGCCAATACTGACTCCTGCCCACACCATTAGTCTACCAGCATGATATGGTGATGTTTCCTGCACATAATCATGATTGTTCCGAGTTCCACATTCTGTCTATATGGGGGAAAGACGATCAATCAGCTCTTGAGGGATATTTGGCCATTCTTCTATGAGTGCAACATCCAGCTCTGCAAGCGTTGTGGGAAGTGCTGGTCTGGCTGCAAAGCGTCTGCCAAGTGCTTCCCTGACATGCTCAATCGGGTTTAAATACGGTGGCCACTCCATTCGTTCAATATCATCAGCTTCAATCACATTGTCCACCAGTGCAGCTCTGTGGGGACGAGCATTATCGCCCACCAGAAGGAACCCATCTCCTGTGGCACCAGCGTAGGGCACAACAAAAGGTCGAAGGATCTCGTCTCTATATCTCTGAGCAGTCAAAGCGCCATTCTGAACGGCACAGCGGTCCGTACATCCGCCAATACTGACTCCTGCCCACACCATTCGTCTACCAGCATGATATGGTGATGTTTCCTGCACATAATCATGATTGTTCCGAGTTCCACGTTCTCTCTATATGGGGGAAAGACGATTGTCCGGCTGAACACAAAATCTTGACTAAATCTGTGAACAGCACCCGGCACCATTCGTTACGACTCCAATCCTAATGTTCCTCCGCCCAGTTTCTGCAGGCTAAATGGTGTCGTGGTTTTAATTTGACACACACCATAAGCCTTCGTGCGTCGTGGCCACATTCCCGAAGGTGATTTCGGACTGTTCGTGTTGATACTGCGCGTCCTGTTGGTGCCTGGAGGGTGCGTTTCAGCTGAGTTGCCTTCAGCCTCCTGTCTCGACTGGCTGTTAACCGGAGACAACGGTCATCTCTTGCTCATGTTACTCGTGGGTGACCTTGGCCTTGCCTTCTTTTAACGGTTCCTGTTGTCTGAAATCGCGTCCAGGTCCTGGAAATTACACTTTGCGGCACTCAAATAGCAGCTGCCACCTCCCTCTGTCTCTGTCCCGCTTCCAACCGTCCTGTGGCTCTCCATAAAATAGCTTCGGGTAAGTCACGTTGTTGTTGCATTGCACTACCTGCTCGCTACACTATCCGAACACAATTGCTTGTGTAGTTCGTTTGGTAGAGTAGACACAGGTCAACACCAACCTCCTCTTCAGCAGCTTACCGTTGTTACCACTATCTCAGTGACCGTAATGTTGTCCCCACTCCGTAGAACCGACAGAAAAACGTCTAACCCTTTTAGTTCATTCTGCCGATGATAATACTTCAGAACCTAGATATCTCAACTGATCCCCTAATTGTTTTGACCAGCGTAGAAACTCTTTCTCATGGAAACCTGCAAAACCGCTCGAACCCGTCGGGGAGTATTTAAAAGGGTGTGACAGACCATGATTCGTTGTGTGGATACTTGTTTAAAAGTAAAAAGTGGAAAACATTTCGAGCATTCATTATGAGTTTATATGTTGATCAGCTCCAATCACTTACATTGTAAACTTTCATTAATAACTCGGAAAACGAAGGATTTTCGAACATGAGTTTATATGAACGTTTTTCTTTTGGTGAAACGAACCTGACCCCAAAGTTTGTTCGAGTATTTTAGAAACACCTCGTAGAATTATCCTCGAGCCCATAACGTATACCGTGTGTCTGTCCTACGGGTCGTCAGGAGCACTTTCTCTGATGTTTCGGCAGATATTTGCAGCTTTGTTTTTGCAACGCGCAGGTGGAGTGAGGCCAGACAAATAGTACTCATCACTTTTTCATATGAAGCCCAGCGTCGACGGAAGGTGTCTGTTTCGTTTCCCGTTGCAAACAAAATAATTTTCAAAGTGATATTTTACGTACTCATTCAGTGGAGTGGTCTCAAAGTAGTCTGATGCCTAATTCTTTGCATCAGTATCTGTTAACAGGAACAGTAAAACGCGAAGAACAGCCAGTACTCCAGCAGCCAACGAGCAGCGCTGCTGTACAACAGTAGCAGTCAGCGCGGGCTGGGGCGGTGCTCTCCATCGACGTGACGTGGAAGCCTGCAGAACTGGTCGGACCCGTCAGGGAGTATTTAAAAGGGTATGGCAGTCCATGTTACTACATATCGATCAAACTAATATCGCCCTAGAATAATGTGGAACCACTCTATTGAATAGGCATGTAAAATTCCACTTTAAAAATCATTTTGCTTGCTATGGGAAACGCACCGGCGATCTCTATCGACATTGGGAATTGCATGATTTGGTGACCAGGTGTTTGGGTTGACTAGGCCTACAGCTACACGTTGCAAAAAAAAGTTTGCAAATATCTGCCGAAAAATCAGAGAAAATGAGCCTCACATCTCTTAGGATGGTTTAAATGGCTCTGAGCACTATGGGACTTAACTGCTGTGGTCATCAGTCCCCTAGAACTTATAACTACTTAAACCTAACTAACCTTTGGACATCACACACATCCATGCCCGAGGCAGAATTCGAACCTGCGACCGTAGGGGTCGCGCAGTTCCAGACTGCAGCGCCTGGAACCGCTTGGCCACTGCGGCCGGCCATCTCTTAGGAGAGATACCGTGTAAACATGAAGATACTCCATGTGATCGAATCTTGGTTAGTAGTGGACGATGGGCCGGCCGCTGTGGTCGACCGGTTGTAGACCCTTCAGTCCAGAACCATGCGGCTGCTGCGGTCGCAGGTTCGAATCCTATTCGGGCATGGAAGTGTGTCAAGTCCTTAGGTTGGTTAGGTTTGAGTAGTTCTAACTCTAGGGGACTGATGACCTCAGATGTTAAGTCCCATAGTGCTTAGAGCCATTTCAACCATTTGAGTGGACGATGTGATAGAGTTTGGAATGTCCAGGGAGAGAGAATCTAACTATTCAGCTGCTTCTGTTGTTTGCAAGTTGTCGTGTGTGAATAAAATATGCTACGATTTTAGCAGAATCCATACTGGTTGATCGGGCGTAGACTATACTCGGGGCTGCAGCAACTGACGAACGTCAGCGGCACCTGCATGATAATTCTGTGCAACCCGAACTTGTATCCTTGTCGTAAAAAAAGGTGATTTCTGCTCTTTTCCAGTGACACGGGACTACTCGCTGCGCAAGCGATTCTCCGCAGATATGCACTAGGAATTGCGTTAATTCCGCGCCGTTTTCAGCGTATAAACTGACACGAATTCCTTCAGGTATCTCTAATTTCCGAGTCAGTGCGCCGGTCAAACGTTGTTCGTCAGCCAGCAGTCGTGACTCCGTTGCGAAAGTGCCACAATGGCTCATTGCATTCCCTACAAAAGACAATTTCAGGAAGGGCGACGTGACCCTCCCACATTACGTCATCGCAAAGTGCCACATTTCGGTCCCGGACTAAGGTAGCAATACCGAAGCGATTGCCCGTACGGAAGCGCAAGAGGCGTCCAGCCTCGCCCGCTTTTAATTTCGGTTATTGAAGCCTTTTACCGCGAGCCGGCGGGGCGGCCGTCCCAGCAGCGCGCGGAAGGGAAAGACGGCGGAAAGAAAAGGCAGGAGGAGGAGGAGGAGAGGGAGAAAGGCGAGGAGGAAGAGCAGTGCGGCACGGCGATTAGCGTGTGCGTGCACCGAGGCCATCCGAGAACACACCGGCCGGCACGCAATTACCGCGGCGGGCAGCGCCGTGAAGCGCCAATTAGAGAGTTAGCCGAGCGAGCGTCGGCGGCGGAGGCGGAGGCGGCGGCGGCGGGGGCGCAGGTGGGACAAGCGGGGCCCGCAGATTGCGGCCACCGGTAACGACCGTCATTACTCGCGGGGGTGGAGCGTCCGGGAGATTGTCAAGTGCAAAGGCGACGGCGAAAAGGGACGGCCCGGACTATTACCGGCTCTCCGATCTGCGGCCCGTAAACAGTGGGGCGTAGCGCTCGCCGCCGGTGTGTAGGAATGCCGACTGCTGCCGCGGTGTTTCCGAGGCGTCTATTAGGACACGTAGCCGTGCGTGTCGCGGGCGTGTGCGGCCGCCGCCACAGCTTCTCCTGTTGTAAATCCTGCGGCGGCAAACAACACGTCCGCGATGTCTAACCGCTGTCTCGCATTCGCCATTAATATGTCCAGCGCTAATCTTTCCAGTTCCAGTCCGTGTTACTATTACCAATTACAAGGGACAGTACACTATCAGGTCAAAAGTACCCGGAAACCGCCGTGTAATGCGGAATCGACTACCAGATGGCACGAGAGGCGCATCTGCCAGTATAAAATGAGGCAGAGACTGGGGGAGTTCAAAAGTGGCTCTGAGTACTATGGGACTTCACATCTGAGGTGATCAGTCCCCTAGAACTTAGAACTACTTAAACATAACTAACCTAAGGACGTCACACACATCCATGCCCGAGGCAGGATTCGAACCTGCGACCGTAGCGGTCGCGCGGTTCCAGACTGAAGCGCCTGGAACCTCTCGGCCACTCCGGCCGGCGTAGATGTGAGTGGAATTCTTATTGACAGAGACAAAACAAATACTGTTTTACCCATAGGCTTGATTTATATGAAGTGAATTACTACAAGATAGGATTTTCTCTAAATAAAAGTGTCTCAATGAACGGGGAACAGAGGATAAACATTTTTAAGTATCTCTTAGTCAAAGTATCGCTCACAGTTAAAATATATCAGTCCACCACCACCTTCCCTGCCCTGCCTGCAGTTGGAACTGTAATAGTACTCGCGTCGTCATAGGTACTGTGATACGTCACAAACGATCCAGGCTGCCGGAGAAACACGTCTCTACTAACAGGCGAAACTTCCGCGAAAATTACTAGGAAGCTCTCAACTGATCCACCATGGTATGGATGCAGCTGTTACTACGTTACGGAATGATATACTATCTTAAGAAGGATTGAGAAGGTAACGAGAGTATTATAACGGTTATTAGTCCGAACAGAAAGTTTCTTTCAAAAACAGTATTGCGTCGTGCGAAAAGACAGCCGAATCATCACAGTTTCATCTCGACTGACACGTAAACATTACTTAACATCGCTGAAATTGCGCTGCGTTGGCAACTTTTGTCTCATTTTTCCCACTCCGTGCCGGTAGTCTTTTTCGAGAGGATGTGCCATTCCGTTTAACGGCTAATGTCACCTTCTTCAAGTGTAGTACATTGCTGACACGTAGTAAACAGCCCGTAGCGATAGTATTGGGAATTAATAGAGAACTAAAAGACAACACTACAACTGCGGTTACTTGCCTTGACCTTCGGCGGTCATAGTCGTGGGGCACAGCAGCACAAGCCGAGTAATTTGCACAGAGGTCGATAACGAAGGCGGGAAGATAGGTTAGATGAACAGAATAAGGTGCTTACGGATTGTGCACCAACTTTCAGTAAGATGAACAGAATGAAGGATAGAGAGAAAGAGAGAGAGGAATATCTTTCCTGCCTGGTTCCAGGAATCATTTCAGTAATCGGTGTGAGGTGGGAAAATCGTTGAAAACCTTATTCAGAATCCCCAAAGGTCATTCGATTTATTTTGTACGTCATTTCGGAACGTAAAGTAAGGTCAGCATCAAAACAAGTATGATCACACTACTGTTTCGCCGCGATAAGTCGACGATTCGCGCAGTGGCTGTCTGAATCGGTACGGGTTGTGTTTAACCCCCGCATCACGACTGCCGAGGGCACATGAGCCGCGAGGGAAAGTTTCCACTGTCTTCTTGTCACAGTGCTGGCACACATATTGCTCGTGTACTGTGCTTAAACGAAAGGAGACGTGACACACGCGGGAATGTTGGCAGTGTTCCAAGACAAATGAATAGTAGACGATTCAGTACTTATTTACACTTTATTGCTTCCCATCATTCAGTATGTACCATGTGACGCAACATTACAGCTGTAAGTATGTTGTACTTTGGTCCATCCATAGATGGCAGGACAATCAGTAGAAGTGTAGTCCTTGCACAGTGCAACACAGTTTTCCCCGCTGCTGTCATTACGTCAGCGGACGAGATGGAGTGTGACCATCAAAGACAGCGCTGGATGACGTGGTTTCTGCGAATACTCACAGGCGATTGGTGGCAGTGTGTGGTGATAGCGCTCTGTCAGGAGGAGCCATGTATAAATGGGTGGATGGCTGAACAGGTGACCGCACATCGACGGAGCAAGGAAATTGTTCTGAAAGGAAAGTGGCTGTGGTGATCAGTCAACATTTCAAGAGTCGGAAAGCATGTTCAGGAGAACAGGTGCACCACATTCGCGGTACTGGAGGCGCCCACAGGTCAGAAGCAGTCTGCACCGCATATTGAACTCTGGAAGATGTCCACCAGATAGGTCACCGAATTCCTGAATGCAGCACAAACACAACAGTGCAAGGACGTGCGTACTGATCCCTTCATCGCCCCAGTCAGCATCCAGAAGGTCTCATGGCCAAACTCATGACTGCCGAAGAGACTTGGCTCCACTACCGTGAGCCGGACACCAAATCCCAATCACTGTAGTAGAAGAAGACAGACAGACACCAGCATAGGAAGCTCTCTACAGCGCCTTCAGTGAGCAAAAACACATGGAGACAACCTCTTGGGACAAAGGTGGAATAAAACTCATTGACTTTCTGGACCACCATTAAGAGCACGGCGTTTGTGGAGACTCTTCGGAGGTTGCGCGGCTCGTTTCGAACGACATGGCTAGGAAAATGGGAGAAAGGAGTGCGCTAGCAACACGACAACGCTTGTCTCTATGCTAGTTGGACAACCACGACTGCCTCGCTGACATGGGGTTCCAGGTACTGCCGCGCCCACAGCATTCTAAGTTTGCCCCTTGTGGATACCACGTATTCGGGCCTCTGTAGAAACATGTGTGCGGTAACCAGTTCACATGCGTCCAGGAACTGCGAGCAGCTGTCCTGCGGTGAGTACGACGGACTCCAAGAAAAGTGGTTCGAGGTGAGCCTGCCGAAGCTACGACGTAGGTGGCATATACATAAAATAAAGTGTAAATCAGAATGGAACGCTCCTCGTCTCTTGCAAGCGGCACCGACTGCCTCCGCTACTGGTACAATCTGTGCAAATGCTCAACTTAATGTGGCCAAATTGTAGGCGGAATTTTTAGCGCTATGTCCCTTCGTTTAGCCTAGTATCGAACTCTCAATGCATGGCGATAAGGCACAATCCACGATACAAAAAGTCGGAGTATTGTATCAAAATAAGGAACTAGAAATGATAATACAGTTTATTAATGGCCAAAACAAAAATAGTAACCGTTGTTCTTGACTTATGTCCTGTGGTAAAATTTCCAACATTACGGTAATTTTTTTAAGGAAAAAGGAACGTGTCGCCCAAACACTTCAAAACCTCGCTGTTTATTCACTTGAGACATTTTTCTCCTTCGATAGAGTTGTGGCAATTCATTGTTTAAAACGCATCAACTTACTCGTTGTGTTTTGTTTTCTTTCTAAAAGGCAAATAACGTCAAAAACTACTACATGTTTTCCCTTCAGTGGAGCTGATGTTTTCAGTGTAAAAAAAGGATAGTAAAGACAGTTATTTCATGTATTTTCGTTGTTATGTATGCACTGTGAAGGCTTTTTCCTTATCCAGGTGTTTTAAAACCGAAATCACTTTTCGCCCTCAGATACTGTCACCATGTGTGGAAAAAATTGACAAGAGAAATCTTCTGCATGGAACCTCTAAAAAGCCCCACTAAAACAAATAAAACAATACAATAAAGTTTGTGAAATTTTCCGTCGGTACGTGCAGGAACATAGCCGTATCAAAAATTTAAATCCCCAGTATTAATATTTCACAATATCAATTTTATATTTCGTTTTGAAGCGGCTTTTATCTTTCTTCGCCATCATGAGACAACTAAAGGCTGATTAGACACTCTACACAGCACGAGAGACATTGTTATCTGCACAGTGGCCATTTTACATCTATACATACGAAAAACACTAATTGTAGTGCTTCTATTTTACATGGATAAAAACTATATTCTCGATTAAAGTAGTACAACTAGCCTCCATTCCCCACAATGCACTGATTCTTTCCTCCCTTCTGCCCCTTCCCCTATAGCCTGATCGTAACAGTCACCAGTAATTCTCCCCATATAACACAGTAGTCTGTCCCAGTATTCATTTGTTGTACTGTTTTAGCGTCATATTATTATAGACCTACTTTTAGTCTTTGAATGTAGTAAAAAGTTAATGAGAAATTTTAATTTATTATCTAGGGTAAGCAAAGCAAAATCTAAGGTTGCCTTGAAGTAGCGTGTTGTGTTTCCCCAGAGTACAATCTTTTACAAAACATTTATTTTAACCCAGAGACGTGTTACAAGGAAATTTTGCACTTTAGCACTACTAAAATCGAATTACGTTAAAGTATATCATAAACGTTATCTTTTTTTCTTTTAAATCAGATGCGATGCTAGTAAAATAATGCTTAAAGAGAAACAGCTTCAAATCCATACTATATATCTGAAACTAACTGACTCAAATTTATGTGCACTGAATTTGAAGTCCAGGATGACCTGAGGCAGCGTGAGGATTTAAGTTCAAGAGAAATTTTGTTACAACAATTCTGAGTGGCAAGTTTCAAAAAACAGCGCTCATATTATAAACCTCCAAAACAAATCCTAATTTCTACGTTAATTTCAGTCAGTAAAAGAAAGGAACAAACTTAACTCCAAATGACTTAAAATCTGACAAGGTTAGATGCATGATTTACTACACGGAAATTCTTTAATTTGAATAACGTAAAAAGGAAAAGAAATAATCGAATGCAGGATCAGCCTCTACAGAACAGAATGCAAGATGCTGCTCGCCGCTACCACATCAGTCTCTTTGTCACAGGTAAAGGGAACAGCAGCTTCACAGCGATAAATAATGACGGGAAAAGTTCTAGGTACTACAACACACTAAAATTTCAATTACACACACACACACACACACACACACACACACACACACACACACAATTAACAGGTCTCTCTAAAACAGCAACTGAATACAATAAGACAATCTCGAACAACATTTCAACTAGAACCTTCACAACTAGTAAGTATAATCAAGCAGAACTCTGCCAAACCCCAAGAAAAAATTTAATCGTTCTTCTACGGATCTCAGCCCGTTGCCAAACAAATGTGAGTTTAGCGTCCGTACACGCAGCTTAAGTTCGTTTCTAGTTAACAAGTAATCCGAAAGGCTCAAAGACGCACGGAGCGGATCAGCAGACGCTAACACTGTACCAGTAGTTATATCACGATAATGCGGAAGTAGGAATCATCGGCCAACGCTGTTAGGAGCTTCAGACAGAAATCCTCACAGAAGCAATGGCAGTGGTGCAGTACCACCATTGCTGTTCCAAGCCTCTCATTTCACAGAACCCTTATACAAGTTAAAGGTAGGAATCCAAGGCCCTAAGGGACCTCTTCACCAGAAAATTCTTTTGTAGGAATGCACAGTCAAAGAACTGACCTACAGTAAGTGATTACTGGTAGACCATGCATTGCCGTGTCGATCGACTACTGTCGTGACTCTCAGAGCACAATGCTGGACGGTCGTGCACTCTCTCTTGCTTTAGTTTCTCCCTAACACACTACTGCCCTCGTGCGGTCAGCGAGGAACACTGCACCAGGTCAAAACCAAAGATCTTCAGTGTCAAAGCAAATTGTAAATATCTTTAACTACAGACCACTGATGATGCTTTACCTCAACAGAGCGAAACACGCCTGGAAAAAAAAACTAATTTTCTTGTAGTTGCAATAACAGAACGAAAATACCCGTCAGGAATTAAGACATAGATTCCAGCCGACCACGACCCAGTTTATTTGTTCATACTTACTTTGCGTCTACTTCAATAATGGTCCTTATCAATATGCTTAACGACAGTTTATTAGTTGGTTTATAGTTGAGACACGTTAACCAAAATCTGTAACAACACGTTCAGTATCAAAGGATTACATCAGTCAGTCTGTGAGTTGAGGGATTTATACTTATATTGTCACAGTTTAAAACATTTAGTGCATCATTAGAGAAAGTTTATTTGTTTTTACACATATAAAACTGAAGCATAGGAATACGTGTTTTCCGTACATACAGTCGTAAAATGGTCATATATCTTTCGAAATATCCATCTTTATACAAATACACTGAAGCTCCAAAGAAACTGCTATAAGCATGCGTATTCAAATACAGATGCATGTAAACGGGCAGAATACGGTGTTGAGATCAACAACGCCTTTATAAGACAACACGTGTCTGTCCCAGTTATTAGATCGGTAACTGCCGCTACAATCGCAGGTTATCAATATTTAAGTGAGTTTGAGCGTGGTGTTTTAGCCGGCGCACGAGCGATGGCACACAGCATCTTCGAGGTAGCGATGAAGTGGAGATTTTCACGAGTGCACCGTGAATATCAGGAATCGGGTAAAACATTAAATCTCCGACATCGCTGATGCCGGAAAGAGGTCCTGCAAGAACGGCACCAACGACGACTGAAGAGAATCTTTCAACGTGTCAGAAGTGGAACCCGTCCGCAAATTTCTGCAGATATAAATGCTGGGCCATCAACAAAGTGTCAGCGCGAGAACAATTCAACGAAACATCATCGACATGGTCTTTCGGAGGGGAAGGCCCACTCGTATACCATTGATGCCTGCACGACACAATGCTTTACGCTTAGCCTAGGCCCGTCAGCACCGACATTGGACTGTTGATGACTCGAAACATGTTACCTGGTCGGACGAGTTTCTTCTCAAATTATATCGAGCGGGTGGACGTGTACGGATCTGGAGACAACCTCATGAATCCATGGACCCTGCATGTTAGCAGGGGACTGTTTCAACCTGTGAAAGCTCTGTAATGGTGTGAGGCGTGTGCAGTTGGAGTGATATGGGATCCCTGATACGCCTAGATACTACTCTGACATGTGACTCGTGCGTAAGAATCCTGCCTGATAACCTGCATCCATTCATGTCCATTGTGCATCCCGACGGACTTGGGCAATTCCAGCAGGACAATGCGATACTCCACATGTCCTAAACTGCTACAGAGTGGCTCCAGGAACACTCTTCTGAGTTTAAACACTTCCGCTGGCCACCAGACTCCCCAGATATGAGCATTATTGAACATATCTGGTTGCCTTGCAACGTGCTGTTGAGAGGAAATCTCCACACCCTTGTACTCTTACGGATTTATCGACAGCCCTGTACGATTCAGGGTGTCAGTTCCCTCCAGTACTAACTTCTGACATTAGTCGAGTCCATTGCACGTCGTGTTGTGGCACTTCTGCGTGCTCTCGAGGGCGCTACACGATATCAGGCAGTTTCTCTGGCTCTTCGGTGCAGATGTGTCTGATATTGTGAGTACTGTCCGTTCAATCTTGAGTTGTCTGATGATGGTCTAAAAGCTGAAATCTGGCTTACAATGAAGTATAAAATAAATGTTGAGGAACATCAATAAACATCAATAGTGGGTTTTTCAACTTTTAAATAAAATCAATATCAAGAAGACACAAATGCCCTAAACTTCCGATGTGAAAAGTTGACGCTACTCTCAGTGCACCAGTCACAGAGCTAAAACTTCCTTTCCAAGACTTTTTGACATTGGCCATCCGCTCCATCCCATTTCGTTGCGTTGCGTTGACAGTCTCTGCTGATGCCAGCCACCATTCCCATTACATGGTGGAGTGTTATCGGCGTACTGTTCCGTTTCATGACGTGGAGTGTGAGTAGACGTTTATTCAGAAGAGGAGTGTAGTCCCTTCTACATCGAGGCACCGCGCTCGGTGTCATTGGCGATGAGGCAACTTAATGATGCTGCCGTGGCTAGGTGAGGTGCACCTTGGCCGAGCTCCCGCGTCGGCCCTGTGACGGAGTCTACCCGCGTGCTGGGCTGGCAGACACTGCCACGAGGGCCCGCACGTCACAAGAGGAGTGGAGCGCAGCTTCATTAAAAACACATCTCGGCGAGCGCCTGCCTTCGCGACCCGCTGCCAGACTGGCGGCAGCGCGTGTAAGCAAATGGAACGCTCATGCCCCCCGCCGGCTGCAATTCGAAACTTGTTTAGGCGTGTTTTACACGATGCAGGAAATGGTGAACGATCGATCAAACGCTTTAGCTACGTCCGTGTACACTGTGTGCAGACATTAAATATCCAGTCTTCTCTCCACTCTGCAGTGGACTGAGTGCTGTTTCGAACGTTTCTGGCAGATTAAAACGGTGTACAGGGCCGAGAATCGAACACAGGACCTCGTCTTCAGCAGAAGATACACTACTGGCCATTAAAATTGCTAAACCAAGAAAAAATACAGATGAAAAACGGGTATTCATTGGACAAAAATATTATACTAGAACTGACATGTGATTACATTTCCACATAATTTGAGTGCATAGATCCTGAGAAATCAGTACCCAGAACAACCAACCACCTCTGGCCGTAATAACGGCCTTGATACGCCTGGGCATTGAGTCACACAGAGCTTGGATGGCGTGTACAGGTACAGCTGCCCATGTAGCTTCAACACGATACCACAGTTCATCAAGAGTAGTGACTGGCGTAATGTGACGAGCCAGTTGCTCGGCCACCATTTACCAGACGTTTTCAGTTGGTGAGAGATCTGGAGAATGTGCTGGCCAGGGCAGCAGTCGAACATTTTCTGTATCCAGAAAGGCCCGTACAGGACCTGCAACATGCGTTCGTGCATTATCCTGCTGAAATGTAGGGTTTCGCATGGATCGAATGAAGGGTAGAGCCACGGGCCGTAACACTTCTGAAATGCCGTCAATGCGAACAATAGGTGACCGAGACGTATAACCAATGGCGCCACATACCATCACGCCGGGTGATACGCCCGTATGGCGATCACGAATACACGCTTCCAATTTGCGTTCACCGCGATGTCGCCAAACACGGATGTGACCTTCATGATGTTGTAAACAGAACCAGCATTGATCCGAAAAAATGACGTTTTGCCATTCGTGCACCCACTTTCGCCGTTCAGTACACCATTGCAGGCACGCCTATCTGTGATGCAGCGTCAAGGGTAACCGCTGCCATGGTCTCCGAGCTGATAGTCCATGCTGTTGCAAAAGTCCTCGAACTGTTCGTGTAGATGCTTCTTGTCTTGCAGACGTCCCCATCTGTTGACTCAGGGATCGAGACGTGGCTGCACGATCCGTTACAGCCATGCACATAAGATGCCTGTCATCTCTGCTGCTAGTGATACGAGGCCGTTGAGATCCAGCACGGCGTTCCGTATTACCCTCCTGAACACACCGATTGCATATTCTGCTAACAGTCATTGTATCTCGACCAACGCGAGCAGCAATGTCGCTATACGATAAACCGCAATCGTGATAGGCTACAATCCGACCTCTATCAAAGTCGGAAACGTGATGGTACGCATTTATCCTCCTTACACGAGGAATCACATCAACGTTTCACCAACGCCGGTCAACTGCTGTTTGTGTATGAGAAATCAGTTGGAAACTTTCCTCGTGTCAGCTCGTTGTAGGTGTCGCCACCGGTGCCAACCTTGTGTGAATGCTCTGAAAAGCTAATCATTTGCATATCACAGAATCCCCTTCTTGTCGGTTAAATTTCGCGTCTGTAGCACGTCATCTTCGCGGTGTAGCAATTTTAATGGTCAGTAGTGTAATATCCTCATTTTATTTTCATTGATCAAAAATGAAGTTTTTCTATCGTCTTCAAGTGTGTCAGTAAGTATTGAAGTAACAAAACGTTTCACCAGTACCGTTTTTCAACGCACAGCAAGACATGTTTCTGAAATTTAATCCCATGTTTCAATACTGTGCGAGTTAATATTAGTATTGTATCTAATGTTAGCGTATGTGTTGTTCTCTTTGTCTTGTCCTGTAGTAGTATTTCCATGGTTTTACTGTAATCGAACAGTCGGGATACATAGATAGTATTTTCGCATATTTACTTACAAGCAACCCATAAATCTACATTTTCCGACTGCAGTTAAACCTTAACAAAGTAGTTATTACTATGCCTGAATTTTCTCATTTTGAGAACACAAAAGTTGCGATCTGTTTTACTTCCTAAAAACCTTGAAAAGCCAAAAGCGCATAAATATTTCCTTACTTAAGGCAACTGTCTTCGACGGACTTTGCTGTGATATTCTGATCTTAAAATTTTTTGTTGTTGTATAGTGTTGATTTTAAGTTGGACACCGGGCCAAGTTGTCATATGGATAAAAGAACAGTACGTTATAAAAGGTTTGCCATAACCAAAAAATTCAAAAACATGAAGCACCTTGAGTGAATGGCTATGCCATATATACACTGCACACATTATTTTTACGTCATAAAGACACAGTACACAGTAGCACATCTGCTTACATAATCTCGATCCATTCCAAACATTGAAGGTGGATTTTCAATGTTTAGAATATATCCAGCTTATGTAAACAGATGTGCTACTGTGTACTATGTTTTTTTGACCTAACAATAATCTGTGGGCGGTATATATATGTACACAGTTATTTGCACAAGGTGCTTTATGTTTTTAAATTTTTTAGTTATGAGTAGCGTTTTATAATGTACTGCTTTTTATCCACATGACAACTTGTCGTGAGGTTCATCTTAAAAAGAACGCGTTTCGTAAGAAAGAGATTTTATAAGACATGAAGATGGTAGGAAGGTCTGCCGATGCCAGTTGTCTTAAATAGAGAAATATCTATGCGGTCTTGTCTATTGAATGTTCTTAACAAGTCCTTAGTATTTTGTAACATTAGCAAGTAAAAAAATTCAAGAACTATATCTTTCGATTTTCGTATTGCACTAAAACCATGAAAAGACGACTGCATGGCAAGAGAAGCAGAACTGCATGCATGCAAAAGTCACCTACGATACTAATATAAGGGGGTGACCTGAAGATGGGAACAAACTCCTGACAATCGTCGTGCTATGCGTGAAAAAACGTAACCAGTACAGTATTTTTTTATTTACATCAAACCTTACTTTGTTGTTCCTTTCCGCTTACTTGGAAATTATTTTCCCTTCGAAAATTTTATTTGTGGAATGTGTTGAAGCACCGGGGAGTAACTTTCACGGCGCTCGAGAGGAATGTACAGTGTTAAGGCAGTAAGGGAAGACTATTGATGGCAGAAGTCCAATTTTCGTGACACGTTCTGATTTTTACTGGCGCCATGACCTGTTCTACGTAAGGCTACACGTGATGTCAAATGTCCCGACATTTGGGGACTGCTAGCAGTTCGAAATATAATGAGTGTCCACTTTGGAAATGGTCGAGGGGTTGGTAGCCAGAAATGAGTTTCTGAATATGTCGATGGTGGTACCCAAATAAGTTAGAAAACGGTATCCAAGAGGTTGTGGTCAGCCGATGAACTAAAGCAGCGTCTCTGTACATCCTGGGAGAGTGCTCTTCGAAAACACGACCCATACATGGGCAGAACTCGAAAGTCGCCATAATGTACTACGAGCTACGAGTGGAGCACACATTGAAAATCTGACATAACGAAAAGAGAAACTATGAGAGCTATCAAACGTTTTACAATAAAACACCATTCTCTGTATCTAATACACTGCTGAAAAAAAAGTAGTACGTCGGGAAATATCAGATGACGGCATTTGCCATCTGGGGGATAGTATATGTACTGATAATATTTTCGACGTCGTCCACCAACAGATAGTTTAGTGGCAAAGCCACCAGAGGACCATCTATGACGATCCTTAAATAGGGAATTCTCACAGCCAGAAGGCTCAGTGTGGTGGAAACACGTGAAGCAAGCAGGCAACTATGCCACAGAGATGCACTTGTGCTTCCTACAGCAAACTGAGCAAGTTTACAGGGGTTCAAATTGTGGTCGTCCGAGTGGCGTGATGATCCTTTCGAAGAGTTACCACACAGATTGGAAGTGTTGCGTCAGTTGTACAACGACGCTGGTATCAGTGGTCATGTGAACATATTCACACTTGTAGACGAGATTCTGGACGTCCATACAGCACAGATGCTCGCCAGGATCTTCATAATGTAAGGGCAGCAGGGGCAGATCGTACAGATACGAAAGAACAGATAAGAGGGTTTGTGAACCCAGACGTCTCAACACAAACTGTTGCCAACAGGTTACTACCAGTGGGACTACTGGCACACACACCTCTATTCTGTCTTCCTCCCACGCCACAGCATAGACATGCACGGCTCGACTGGTTCCGTTAGAGGATCACTTAAAGTTGGAATGGCGCACTGTGGTTTTCAGCAATGGAAGAAGACTCTGACTGCACTTAAGTCATGGTCGTACGCGTGTACAACGTAGATCTGGTGAGCGCTGTCACATAGAGGGCATTCATCCAAGCCTGGAGGCTAAACCATGTAACAATATGGGTGTTCAAGCAATAGTCGATACTAGGTACCTCAAAACACTGGTCGATACTTGGTACCTCAAAACCGCTTGTACTATTGAGCAGTAAATGTAATCATTTCATGTATTCCATATGCACTACGGCAACAACAACTGTTGAGTGAAATGGAAACCTCTAAAAGGATGTACAAATTTTTTTTCCGGCAGTGTGGTTTCGAAGTTACGATTTTTTTTTAAAATGATAGTGGAACATTTTGGACACTGTATTCTTGTTGTTGCGGTCTTCAGTCATGAGACTGGTTTGATGCAGCTCTCCATGCTACTCTATCCTGTAAAGCTTTTCCATCTCCCAGTACCCTATGCAACCAACATCCTTCTGAATCTGCTTAGTGTATTCATCTCTTGGTGTCCCTCTACGATTTCTACCCTCCGCGATGCCCTCCAATACTAAATTGGTGATCCCTTGATGCCTCAGAACATGTCCTACCAATCGATCCCTTCTTCTAGTCAAGTTTGCCACAAACTTCTCTTCTCCCCTATCCTATTCAATACCGCCTCACTAGTTGTGTGATCAACCCATCTAATCTTCAGCATTCTTCTGTAGCACCACATTTCGAAAGCTTCTATTCTCTTCTTCTCCAAACTATTTATCGTCCATGTTTCACTTCCATACATGGATACACTCCATACAAATACTTTCAGAAACGACTTCTGACACTTAAATCTATACTTGAAGATAACAAATTTCTCTTCTCCAGAAACTCTTTCCTTGCCATTGCCAGTCTACATTTTATATCTTCTCTACTTCGACCAGCATCAGTTATTTTGCTCCCCAAATAGCAAAACTCCTTTACTACTTTAAGTGTCTCATTTCCTAATCTAATTCCCTCAGCATCACCCGACTTAATTCGACTACATTCCATTATCTTCGTTTTGCTTTTGTTGATGTTCATCTTATATCCTCCTTTCAAGACATTATCCATTCAATTCAACTGCTCTTCCAAGTCCTTTGCTGTCTCTGACAGAATTACAATATCATCGGCGAACCACAAAGTTTTTATTTCTTCTCCATGGATTTTAATACCTACTCCGAATTTTTCTTTTATTTCCTTCATTGCTTGCTCAATATACAGGTTGAACAACATCAGAGAGAGGCTAAAACTATGTCTCACTCCCTTCCCAACCACTGCTTTCCCTTCATGCCCCTCGACTCTTATAACTGCCATCTGGTTTCTGTACAAATTGTAAATAGCCTTTCGCTCCCTGTATTTTACCCCTGCCACCTTCAGAATTTGAAAGAGGGTATTCCAGTCAAGACTGTCAAAAGCTTTCTCTAGGTCTACAAATGCTAGAAACGTTGGTTTGTCTTTCCTTAATCTAGCTGCTAAGATAAGTCGTAGGGTCAATATTGCCTTACGTGTTCCAATATTTCTACGGAATCCTGACTGATCTACCCCGAGGTCAGCTTCTACTAGTTTTTCCATTCGTCTGTAAAGAATTAGTGTTACTATTTTGCAGCCGTGGCTTATTAAACTGACGGTTCGGTAATTTTCACATCTGTCAACACCTGGTTTCTTTGGGATTGGAATTATTATGTTCTTCTTGAAGTCTGAGGGTATTTCGCCTGTCTCATACAGCTTGCTCACCAGATGGTAGAGTTTTGTCAGTACTGGCTCTCCCAAGGTTGACAGTAGTTCTAATGGAATATTGTCTACCACCGGGGCCTTGTTTTGACTTAGGTCTTTCAGAGCTCTCTCAAACTCTTCACGCAGTATCATATCTCCCATTTCATCTTCATCTACAATCTCTTCCATTTCAATAATATCGTCCTCAAGTACATCGCCCTTGTGTAGACCCTCTATATACTCCTTCCACCTTTCTGCTTTCCCTTCTTTGCTTAGAACTGGGTTTCCGTCTGAGCTCTTGATATTCATACAAGTGCTTCTCTCTTCTCCAACCGTCTTTAATTTTCCTGTAGGCAGTATCTATCTTGCCCCTAGTGAGATAAGCGTCTACATCCTTACATTTGTTCTCTAGCCTTCCCTGACAAGCCATTTTGCACTTCCTGTCGATCTCATTTTTGAGACATTTGTGTCCCAAGCATTTCTACTAGCTCTCGTCTTTTTACCTACTTGACCCTCTGCTGCCTTCACTACTTCGTCCCTCAAAGCTAACCATTGTTCTTCTACTGTATTTCTTTCCCCCACCCCTGTCAATTGTTCCCTTATGCTCTCCCTGAAACTCTGTACAACCTCTGGTTTAGTCAGTTTATCCACGTCCCATCTCCTTAATTTCCCACCTTTTAGCAGTTTCTTCAGTTTTAATCTTCAGTTCTTAACCAATAGATTGTGGTCAGAGTCCACATCTGCCCCTGGAAATGTCTTACAATTTAAAACATGGTTCCTAAATCTCTGTCTTACCATTATATAATCTATCTGAAACCTGTCAGTATCTCTAGGCTTCTTCCATGTGTACAAGCTTCTTTTATGATTCTTGAACCAAGTGTTAGCTACGATTAAGTTGTGCTCTGTGCAAAATTCTACCAGGCGGCTTCCTCTTTCATTTCTTACCCCCAATCCATAGTCACCTACTGCGTTTCCTTCTCTCCATTTTCCTACTGCCAAATTCCAGTCCCCCATGACTACTAAATTTTCGTCTCCCTACACTACCTGAAAAATTTCTTTTATCTCATCATATATTTCATCAATCTCTTCGTCATTTGCGGAGCTAGTTGGTATATAAACTTGTACTACTGTGGTAGGCGTGGGCTTCGTATCTATCCTGGCCACAATAATGCGTTCACTTTGCTGTTTGTAGTAGCTTACTCGCATTCCTATTTTCCTATTCA
Source organism: Schistocerca serialis cubense (assembly GCF_023864345.2). Lineage (NCBI taxonomy): Eukaryota > Metazoa > Arthropoda > Insecta > Orthoptera > Acrididae > Schistocerca > Schistocerca serialis. The sequence goes on from NC_064644.1 coordinate 72,912,121, forward strand.
TTATTAAACCTGCTCCTGCATTACCCCAATTTGATTTTGTGTTTATAACACTGTAGTCACCTGACCAGAAGTCTTGCTCCTCCTGCTACCGAACTTTACTAACTCCCACTATATTGGCACAACGAGGCTGAGTGCACCCCGAAAAATGGCAACAGCGCATGGCGGCCTGGATGGTCACCCATCCAAGTGCCGACCACGCGCGACAGCGCTTAACTTCGGTGATCTCACGGGAACCGGTGTATCCACTGCGGCAAGGCCGTTGCCCGGAAAATCTCTAAAAGGGTGTACTATTTTTTTTTCCGGCAGTGTGGTTTCGAAGTTACGATCATTTCTTTTAAATGATGGTGGAACATTGTGGACACTGTATATCTGACGAGTAACTGAGGATTTTTAGCGCAAAGTGCCGCTTTGAGATGAAGAGGTTGGGACAGGGGAGGAATTCGTGGCGGACGGGATCAAAGTAGTCAGAAGACAAAAGAGTGGAAAGGTGACGGTCGGAGGCGTCGCGCGCCGTACACAGCCGGCCGGGGCTCGGCGCGAGTGGTCCGGCCTGCCGGCGTTTAATTCCGGACGGAGGCGGGCGGCCACTCTGGTCGAGTGGGCGGCTCGCGGCGGGCCCGCAGTCTCCATTAGGCATCGGGGCGTCTGTCTCCTCGGCCTGATTTATTGCGCGCCTCCCGACAGATGCAAACACCCGGCCCGGCCGCCCGCTCGCGAGATGGATGGCGGCGCAGTGACAGCACAGGGCCAGCCCAGATTAATGCCCGCCCGGGCGCCGCCGCTGCTCTTTCTGCCCTTCCGCGTCCTCCTGTCGATCACTCCTCTCCCCGCTTCCCACTCCCGTTCTCGTATTCCAATCTGCCGGCGACGCTCTCTCGATGCTCATCCGCGTTCGTCCCCCACGTTCCTCTCCGACATCTGCACTCCTCGCGGAGGTGTAATTCCTGTCAATACCAGTACCGTAAAACTGGACAACTTCGTGACTGAGGAATTACTTTGTGACGACAGTGCTTTCCAGCTTTTTATTCTCCAGACGGTAACTCATGTCAGCATTCAGCATACAGCTCTGTTACAGTGTGTTCTTGTAGTATACATATAGGGTGTAAATTTTAAGTTGACAAACCAGAATAACTCTAAAAATAAGCTTCACACGAAAAAATGTGTAGAATCCAAATTCGAGGGAGACATATGCTGGTGTTAAAATCAGCCCACCACCCCAGCCCCCTGGGGGTGGGGTGGGAGGCAACTTTAAAATTTCAAATGGGAACCCCCATTTTTATTGCAGAATCAGATTCTACATAAAAAACTACGTACATTTTGTCTTAAACATTTGTTTTGATTCTCGGTAGTTGGCGCTGTAATTCAAGAAAATCCACGTGTTCTGTTTCGCGTGGAAAATGCCTATTTACTTCGTCAATTTTAATTCGCTAAAACTAAAACTCTCCCCATAGGGTGGGGTTTGAGAGAGAGAGAGTAGAGATTTACAAATGTTGACCCATTATTATTTGGGTCAATATTTGTAAAACTCTAATTCCTCTCTGTCAATCCCCACGCTATGGGCAGAGAGGGAGAGTTTTAGTTTTAGCGAATAAAATTTTATGAAATAAGTAAATATTTTTTACTTATCCGTAACCATTTTCCACGCAAAACTGAGAACATAGATTTTCTTGAATAATCCTGTGTACCACAGACTCCGAAAGATTTGCCTAATCAGAACAGTCTCCACACTAACAGAGAGGAGACCCTGCTAAACGTAAGACCAACGCTTGAAAACAAACATTTTACAGTTACATATGTGACGTGGCCTTTACCAGTGAGGATTTGCAGGGGCCCAGTAATGTCGATTGTGTATATCGACCGAGGTGCCATTGGCGTAATATCATTCATCTTACCATAAAATGTTCCCGATGAAATCCGGATTTAGGGCTAATTTATTTACGAGACCTCTGCAGAACGATAACCGATTTTGGAGATCATTTCCATATACCTCTTAGTGCAGGTGCAACTTAAAGGTATGCCATTTTCGTTCCTGCAGAAGCCTTTGCACCGAAGACCTCCATAATACTCAACAACGTTACGGTCAACAACAGGTGCGTCGCGGATTGGTCTTTCCAAGACACACTGTACCTGGAAACCTCCCTCGGTTCTTAAACCCATCTCTCTACGTCTAAAGACATGCGTAGAAGACAGACGTCGCGTTGGAAAGCGTTGTGAATACAGCCTTCGGGCCTCAGCTGGATTGCGGTGCGTCTCCACACAGGTCCGTATCATATCGTTGTAGTCTTCTCTGGAGTACACTGCAGTTGTCGCCTGTTTCTCTGTGAGATCTGACCTGAACTAAAAACGGCCACGCGACGTTATCAGACGGGAACCAGGAGGAAAGCGCACGGAGATGGCGGTACAGGTTGGTGGAGGTTCACTTGTACACACACTTTCCTTTTTCGACAGCAGTGTCAAGGGTACCCTTCTTGCACTAACGTATGCAGAAAACATAAAGCTGCAGATGACGGCTTGCATGGGTCATCTAGTGGATATATATATTGGGTGTTACAAAAAGGTACGGCCAAACTTTCAGGAAGCATTCCTCACACACAAAGAAAGAAAATACGTTATGTGGACATGTGTCCGGAAACGCTTACTTTCCATGTTAGAGCTCATTTTATTACTTCTCTTCAAATCACATTAATCATGGAATGGAAACACACAGCAACAGAACGTACCAGCGTGACTTCAATCACTTTGTTACAGGAGATGTTCAAAATGTCTTCCGTTTATTTATTTATTTAGTGTATAGCTCATAACATCACAGTAAAAAATTAGAGAAACAACACGATTTAAAAAAAAGTCACATATGTATAAACAGAGCAATAAATAACAATTTGTATATAAGGACACCGCCAATTGTAAATTTACACTCACAGAAGAGCAATCACAAGCAGACGTCCAGCATAGATAATGTATAGTCGATTGCCTCTTGGGTCGCCATTAGGAAATCCCGTGGGTCACGCTCGTATGCCCTTAGTGGGCATTCCTGCACGATGTGTTTGACCGTCTGTCTCTCAGCGCCACAGTCGCAAGCGGTCGAAGGAAGTTTACCCCATCTGTGTAAGGAGTCGGCGCATCTCCCACAGTTGGTTCTGATGCGATTAAGAGTTGACCAAACTTTTCGAGGGCAATCAAATCCTTTCGGTTTACTAATGATGCATGGCATACTGTGGCAGTTTACTGCTGTTCTGCTCTCCCATTCCTCTTTCCATCGGTCATTTATTTTAAAGTTGGTTTGGTGCAGAGCCTGTGCGGTCTTTAGTGGAGGATGCCTAGACCGGAGTTGGTTTCTTTGGATGTCGTGAGTATCTTCATGGATTTGTAATTGAGGGTTGGTCATGATTTTTCGAAATTCTCTAACCAGAGCGTGTTCACGACGCAGGTTAGGAGGGGCTATGTTACTGAGAACGGGCAGCCACACTGTAGGAGTTGGCCCGATTGTGCCTGATATAATACGCATTGTTGCATTAAGTTGGCTATCTGCCGTGTGCGTGTGTTTGCTGTTGAGCCACACTGGGGCACACTATTCTGACACTGGATACACCAAGCCAAGTGCGGATGTTCTTAAGGTAGATGCTGTGGAGCCCCAAGTGGTGCCACTATAATAGTCACCACGAAATGAGAAAATATAGTACGAATGATAGTAATGGAGACATGCTGGTCGATTGGTCCGAGGAACAAAATACATATCTGGTCTTTGATGCCAAGGACCGAGGGACATTCAGATCAGCCGCATGGAACTGCGACTATAACCCGGATCTGTGCTTTGTTTCGAGGGATACAAACGATAAACCACTGACAGCCTCTAGAAGGGTCCTGACGGACTTCCCTCATAGCCAGCACCGCCCTGTGCTTGTTAATATCGGTATATCCATCCCGATAATATGGTCTTACCCTCGACCAAGGTGGAATTTTACAAAAGCTGACTGGACAAAATTCTCTGTACAACTTGATTATACCTTGAGCTGGACCCCTCCAACCAGCAAGAGCTATGACAGGTTTGTGGGAGCGGTCATTAGCTCTGCGAAAACAGCGATCCCAAGAGGGTACCACAAAAAATACATTCCTGGTTGGACAGGGATATGCGATGACCTGTCCTCCGATAGCAAGGAATCATGCATCCACCCTCCGTCGCATGGAATCCCTGATGCGTTGATGCAGCCCTGGAGAATGGCGTATTGTATCACAGCCGTCTACAATACGAGCACGAAAAGTCTCTACATTTGGTACCGGGGTTGCGTAGACAATAGCTTTCAAATGCCCCCATGAATGAAAGTCAAGAGGGTTGAGGTCAGGAGAGCGTGGAGGACATGGAATTGGTCCGCCTCTACCAATCCATCGGTCACCGAATCTGTTGTTGAGAAGCGTACGAACACTTCGACTGAAATGTGCAGGAACTCCATCGTGCATGAACCACATGTTGTGTCGTACTTGTAAAGGCACATGTTCTAGCAGCACAGGTAGAGTATCCCGTATGAAATCATGATAACGTGCTCCATTGAGCGTAGGTGGAAGAACATGGAGCCCAATCAAGACATCACCAACAATTCCTGCCCAAACGTTTACAGAAAATCTGTGTTGATGACGTGATTGCACAACTGCGTACGGATTCTCGTCAGCCCACACATGTTGATTGTGAAAATTTACAATTTGATCACGTTGGAATCAAGCCTCATCCGTAAAGGGAACATTTGTACTGAAATGAAGATTGACACATTGTTGGATGAACCATTCGCAGAAGTGTACCCGTGGAGGCCAATCAGCTGCTGATAGTGCCTGCACACGCTGTACATGATACGGAAACAACTGGTTCTCCCGTAGCACTCTCCATACAGTGTCGTGGTCAACGTTACCTTGTACAGCAGCAACTTCTCTGACGCTGACATTAGGGTTATCGTCAACTGCACGAAGAATTGCCTCGTCCATTGCAGGTGTCCTCGTCGTTCTAGGTCTTCCCCAGTCGCGAGTCATAGGCTGGAATATTCCGTGCTCCCTAAGACGCCGATCAATTGCTTCGAACGTCTTCCTGTCGGGACACCTTCGTTCTGGAAATCAGTCTCGATACAAACGTACCGCTCCACGGCTATTGCCCCGTGCTAATCCATACATCAAATGGGCATCTGCCAACTCCGCATTTGTAAACATTGCACTGACTGCAAAGCCACGTTCGTGATGAACACTAACCTGTTGATGCTACGTACTGATGTGCTTGTTGCTAGTACTGTAGAGCAATGAGTCGCATGTCAACACAAGCAACGAAGTCAACATTACCTTCCTTCAATTGGGCCAACTGGCGGTGAATCGAGGAAGTACAGTACATACTAACGAAACTAAAATGAGCACTAACATGGAAATTAAGCGTTTCCGGGCACATGTCCACATAACATCTTTATTTGTGTGTGAGGAATGTTTCCTGAAAGTTTGGCCGTACCTTTTTGTAACACCCTGTATATATATATATATATAAACTTGAGACGCATCGTGGTGTCGGTACTCAAGCAACATAAGTGATCCAATGTTTTAATAATTGTTTGGGACCTAATGAAGCATCAGACAATAAAAAATTAGATCTTCTAACTTTAGAGTGACAGATTATTTATAATACTGTGTTAATTTTCAAGCAACTGAAACTCACGTTTTTTCTACGTTTCTCACCAAATCAAAAAACAATGCTCCAGATTAGGCGAAATACGAGACGAACTGAGGCGTGAATCGAGGAGGGAGGCGTGCTAGGGTAGTACGTGCAGTAGTGCAAACCCACTGTGTCAGGGTGGTGTAGTGGTTAGCGCGTCCGTCTAGTGAGCAGTCTGCCTTCGGCAGTGACACAGTGCCGACCGCGTTGCCTGCCGGCCGCGCTGTGGTGCGCGCGCCTTTGTTTACGCCGGAGCAGCTTCGCGTGTGCGATGTTGTAAGGCTAGAACGAGATGGCACACTCGTACAGAAAAACGACTTTGAAGTTCAGTTTTGCGAACGACTATACACGACCAAAGGCACACGAGATTGAACGTTTCTTAAGAGAAGAGGTAAAAATCGATCCACAGGAAATCGTGGGAATCAATTGGAATCAATTTATCGATCGTTTCAAGTGTCGTCTGTGTCAAGCTTGTTGACGAGGCTGCTTGCGAAAGACTTCTACAACGATCACCGAACGGGTATCGTTTCTGTCATGCCGACGGGAATGTTGGTGCGGTTACGGTCGATCACGTGGGAATGGGGATCCGCACTATACGAGTCTTCGAACTTCCGTTTGAGGTCCCGTCTGAACTTGTTACCGACGCCGTTCGACCATACGGTACAGTTCTATCCCATATGGCCGAAAAATGGACGAGTTTTACCACGTACCCCGTTTTAAATGGGGTGCGACAAATACGGATAGAACTGCGAAAGCACGTCCCCTCTTTATTTGTACATAGGAGGTTGTCGAGCGATTATAATCTATGATGGGCAACCTCGCACTTGCTCGGGGTGCGGGAAAAAAGGGCACGTCCGCTCGGAATGCCTCCAGCGACGTTTAATGCAAACCCCACGGGATGACGTTGAGGCACCACAACAGATGACTGTCTTACCGTTGACCTTTATGGAAGCCCTGAGAGGCGACGTGAGGGAGATTTCCGATGGGCACCAGCAGCTGCCCCCTATAGAGAACATGGACACCAACGGACTGGAACTCCGACCACCGGTTCAACCACAGCAGACACAGGACACCACACAAGAGATGCAGCTGACGGCCGCTCCAGGCTCATCCGTGGTGGCTGCCAGTGCTTCCACCGAGAGCGTGATAGGCCAGGCCCAAGACGGAGGATACGCAACCCAAACAGCCGATGCGGAAGCAAGGCAACGGAAACAGCGTTCGCCGAAGAGAAGAAAGAAGCGTCGACTGACTTTTGCTGACGATAGCCATAGTCCCGGGGGGACAGTGGACGACAACGACAGTATTGACCTGCGACCAGTGGGTTCAACAGATACCGAGATCACGATGCAGGAATTGCACAGCGACGATAACTTGAACTCTCCTTCTGGTGACCGAAAGGCAGAAGTGGAGATGACAATTGTCCAACATCAGAGCGGTGACAACGTTGTCTCCCATCCTTCGACCAGTTCCGGAAATATTCTGGGGGACTGGGCGCAAGAAATGGACCAACAGGAACAGAATGAAAATACGAACGCGACGATTGAGGATATTCCTGGCCATAGGCCGGGAGGGGTCGGGAAATGTTGAACAACTTAGTGTGGTGAGGAGCGCCGGGGGTGCAGATAGACGCTTGATGACACCGCCCTACAACTGATGAACACACGCCAGGCGTACCGCATTTTAGCGATAAACATTAATGGCATTCGGACACCGATTAAAATTCAAATGCTGAAAGATATGTTACGCGCTGCGGACGTGGATATTGTACTCCTACAAGAAGTGCGTTTCACATCGCTGCCAGTGTTCTATGGCTACGAGGCACATTATTCAGTGCGCGATGAAAGTGGATGCGGTGTGGCGATTCTCACCAGGGAAGGAATAGGACTGGAGGACGTCATGTCTCTCCCTTCGGCACGTGGCATAGCGATCACTGTCGACGGGGTTCGTTTCATCAATTTATACGCGCCATCTGGCTCCACAAAACGAAGAGAAAGGGCGACCTTTTAAACCGAAGAGATAGCTCCGTTGTTCGCTGGACGCTATGATAACTATATAGTGGGCGGCGACTTTAATTGTGTCGTCGACAAAAAGGACCAAGTACCTCATTATGTGCCATGCATGGAACTGCGTGCGTTGATTACCGAAATGGCGCTACTGGATACCTGGGAGCTGCAGCATGGCGACAGACCGGGTTATACGTTTGTAGCGGGACACTCGGCGAGTAGACTTGATAGAGTGTATGTGACTCGAGCTCTACAAACGGCTATACTGGATGCCGAAATCTGGCCAGTGGCTTTTACGGATCATATGGCGTACGTCTGTACGATTTCACTAACGCGTCAGAAGATATGGCGGAGTATGGGTCACTGGAAAATGAATTGTGCACTTTTACGTGACACTGCATGTCGCCGGTCGATAGAGGCGGCCTGGGAGACCTGCGTTCGCCGCCAACGAGCATACACCTCGGTTCTCCAGTGGTGGATCAAATGCGCAAAACCAACGTTACGGAGAACGTTGATACGATACGGGCAGGAGAAATCGCAGTGGAACGCACGACGGCTGATTTTTATTTTACAGCCCTGAGGGAGCTGATGACCCAACAACCATCGCCGGAAAGGCACACGGCCATGCGCAGGATAAAAGCCAAGTTATTACAGCTGACGAGACTAAGATTGGAAGGTATAATGGTCCGGGCGAGATTGGCGGACACAGTTGCTGCCGAAACCCTCTCCATGCACCACGTAGTACGTGAACACCAACGACGACGCAGGACATTGATCAGGGAACTAATCTCTGAAACTGGCCAGCAAGTTATGAACCAGCGTGATATTGCGCATGTGTTTACTGACTATTTCCGCCAGTTATATGGACCTGTACAAGTGAACCACGAGACACTACATGATGTCATCTCGGAAATGCCAGATAGAGGACCACCACTGGACGCAGAGACTTTCATCACAACGATAACAGAGGACGAGCTGACAGATGCAATTGCCAGGGGGGCTCCGACCAAGTCCCCAGGACAGGACGGCTTCCCAATTGAATTTTACCGCGCCTTTGCATACCTCATGGGACGGACCTGGATTCAGATGTACAACGAACTCCTGTTACCGCAGACTGAGATACCTGCCGAATTCACGGAGGGTATCATCATCCCAATACCCAAACCACGCGGTGGCAGAAGGCCAGGAGATTATAGACCACTCACTCTCTTGAACTGCGCCTATAAGATTTTCGCGCGCATCCTTGGGGCTCACCTGCGGTCTTCAATTTCTCATAGATTCCTCATAGATCAAACTTGCCTCGGCGGTAAGAGTAACGTACATATGGCGCTCGGTGACTACCGAGATATCATCGCATTAGCAGCGGCATGTCGCTATTGACTTCGATCATGCGTTCGACAGAGTGGATCATACCTTTTTGCATGCGGTGATGAGCAGATTGGGAATCCCACAGGCCTTCATTCTCGTGATCATGCGACTGTTACACGGCGTGCGATCAAAGGTCTCGATGAATGGGCGGGGCACTGACTACATTTTTATTTCAAGGTCAGTTCGTCAAGGTTGCCCCCTTTCGATACTTTTGTATGCAATGGCTTTGGAACCCTGTCTATATGGTCTCCGAAGACGGTTGGAGGGAGTGCCGTTGCCACAACTGACGTTTCACTGCCGCGCTTATACTGACGATGTGATGCTGGTGGCAAGGACAGGCGACGAAGTACGTACGGCGTTGGCATGGATACAGCGATACGGGATGGCGGCAGGAAGCATGCTTAATCTACAGAAATCACGCTGCATGAATGTCGGTCGAGGATTACAACCGGGGGAGGAAGGCCCGCTCATGTTAGTTAAGACCATAAAATTTTTAGGTATTACGTTCCACACGGATGTGCAGCGGACAGCAGCGGATAACTACTGACGCATATTGAAGCTGATGCGGACAATGATGCTATTACAGAAATTAAGAGGGTTGGATATGATTCAGAGGGTGACCTATGTTAACGTATACCTAGCACCGAGACTCTCTCACGTAGCGCATGTCCTGCCTTTAACGCGCACAATGACATCACGGATACAAGCAACTTTCGGAACCTGTTTAAGATCCGATACACAACGCTTACGCTACCACCTGGAGAGGGTATAGTGAACGTATATGCAAAGGCACGGGCGTTATTCGACAGTACGATTTTCCGACAGTGGCGCGGTCAATTACGCAATATCTCGGGTGCGTTGGCCGATGTACTAGCGCCCACTTCAATGCTGCCCCCAGTCAATGTGGGCCATATTTCACCGAAGCTGTCACATTTCAAGTCTTTTTGTTTTTTGGAGCTTAGCTGCGTCAGAGATTCCTTCCCAACAACACGACTACCGACGACGCGAGATGTATACCAAATCTTCCTGCGCCGGTGCCCCAGGAATACCCTGGAAAAGAAGTTCCCAGACAAGAACTGGCGACAGATATGGCGCGTTATACGGAACGTTTACCTGCCAACGTCGGTACGCTCAACATGGTATGTGGTGGTAAATAGGAAGTTCGCAACGAATCAACGGCGGCACGCGATTCATTTGGCAGACACTCCACTATGTTTAGGCTGCTCAACAGTGGACACTGATGAACATCGTTTAGCATGTAGTGGGACGGCTCCAGTGTGGCACTTAGCACAACAGATATTGGCGTTCCTGTTACGCTCCGCCCCTCACACAATTTCGTCAGACACGCTTTTTTTCCCCCCAAGAATCTTATTTTCCGGTCCAAAAAAAAAAAAAAAATGCAGTGCCATGGGTACGGGGAATGGTGGTGGGCTACGTGTATAACGAATCGGAAAAGGACAAACTTGATTTTTGGCATTTTCTCCTGGATGGACATACGAAGCTGCAACAGCATAAGAAATATGGGCAAGACCTCGCTAATTACTTGCGACTTACATTTACCGACCCGCCGGCCAGATGGGGTGTGACGGGTGAGAGATGAGATAGACGAAGAAGCCGAGATAGACATCGATCACACTTACAGACCCTTAGTTAATTTCGAGAAGACGACCCAGTCCTACACCAACGTTTGGAGAACGAGCCGATAGATGGCTCTCTTGCTCTATCGAACGTCGTGTCATGAGCAGGTGTCGCCCCCGACACGAATTTCATTTCATTGCTACAGGAGCATGTTTCCTTTGTATTTGTACTATCCGCAATGTCTTCATGTCTTTCATTTGGGCATTTTCAGTTTTATTCATTTCCTTAGTTAATTAATTTTCTTATTAGCCACTATTTGTCAACATATGGACACTGTAGACACTATTTATGCGGTAGTACAACAAAATGTATGTCAGCAAAGGTGGTAAGCCTGACATAGGAGAAAAAAAAAAGATTTAAAAAAATGTCTTCTCTCCAGTGAAAAGTATAATTTTTTATTTTCAGTTTATGTGACAAACTAATTAAAAAAAAGTGAGCAGGAGACCCTTGTTCGAATCCCGGCCTTGGTACAAATTTTCATTCGTTGCTTCAGTCTGCACAAATACATCATACATGTCTGAGACTTGCAATCGTTTCTGGAAACATAGAGTTTAATTTTTAAAAAATGAATCAATGCAGTGTTTGGTTCTGCTTATTTCCAACCATCTTTTTTATATTTATATTGATGTTGCTTTACTGTATGATTAAATGATGATGGCGTCCTCTTGGGTAAAATATTCCGGAGGTAAAATAGTCCCCCATTCGGATCTCCGGGCGGGGACTACTCAAGAGGATGTCGTTATCAGGAGAAAGAAAACTGGCGTTCTACGGATCGGAGCGTGGAATGTCAGATCCCTTAATCGGGCAGGTAGGTTAGAACATTTAAAAAGGGAAATGGATAGGTTAAAGTTAGATATAGTGGGAATTAGTGAAGTTCGGTGGCAGGAGGAACAAGACTTCTGGTCAGGTGACTACAGGGTTATAAACACAAAATCACATAGGGGTAATGCAGGAGTAGGTTTAATAATGAATAGGAAAATAGGAATGCGGGTAAGCTACTACAAACAGCATAGTGAACGCATTATTGTGGCCAAGGTAGATACGAAGCCCACACCTACTACAGTAGTACAAGTTTATATGCCAACTAGTTCTGCAGATGATGAAGAAATTGAAGAAATGTATGATGAAATAAAAGAAATTATTCAGATAGTGAAGGGAGACGAAAATTTAATAGTCATGGGTGACTGGAATTCGAGTGTAGGAAAAGGGAGAGAAGGAAACATAGTAGGTCAATATGGATTGGGGCTAAGAAATGAAAGAGGAAGCCGCCTGGTAGAATTTTGCACAGAGCACAACATAATCATAGCTAACACTTGGTTTAAGAATCATGAAAGAAGGTTGTATACATGGAAGAACCCTGGAGATACTAAAAGGTATCAGGTAGATTATATAATGGTAAGACAGAGATTTAGGAACCAGGTTTTAAATTGTAAGACATTTCCAGGGGCAAATGTGGACTCTGACCACAATCTATTGGTTATGACCTGTAGATTAAAACTGAAGAAACTGCAAAAAGGTGGGAATTTAAGGAGATGGGACCTGGATAAACTGAAAGAACCAGAGGTTGCAGAGAGTTTCAGGGAGAGCATAAGGGAACAATTGACAGGAATGGGGGAAAGAAATACAGTAGAAGAAGAATGGGTAGCTTTGAGGGATGAAGTAGTGAAGGCAGCAGAGGATCAAGTAGGTAAAAGGACGAGGGCTAGTAGAAATCCTTGGATAACAGAAGAAATATTGAATTACTATCCACGGCTATATAGAGAAGCTATCGAAATTTATAAACATCACGATAATTTTAATAGGAAAGAGGAGGCTATGAAACTTAGCGATATATGGACAGTGGCTCTACAAAATTGCTAACAATTTTTATCTTTGACAAGGTGGTAATCGATAGTCAACCTTATCTTTGCTATGGATTATCACTGCTCATCACGTGTCACCTGAACAACGCCCCCCTTTCTCACAATATATAAGTCGCTCTCAGACACCCGACCAGTCAGTCGGCAAGACGCAGCGGGGCAGCGTCTCTGATGAAGTCCAGCGCAGTCCTGGACGAAACGTAAGGAGCAGAAAAGTTCTTGGACCACGACCTCACATCCCGGAAAGTATATCAAAAGCCATGTCACCCGGTCGTGAAAGCCTTCATTCTACAGTACAATTTCGAATTTTTGCAACCCTTGTTCAAACTCAACTTTGTATTTTTTAAGATATTTAGTTGTTTCAGCAGTAGACGACATCAATACTTTTGTGACATCGTGAAATGCAATGGAATTATCAACAAAAGTAATAACTATTTTAAATCTTATAAAAAGAGATTTTACGGTCAGAAAACTTACACCGTCTTATATCATCAACAGTAAATTGAAATGAAAAATACGTAAATTCTATTATTTCAATTTTCGCTTTGATTTTTGATTTTATACAAAATTCAAGAGTAACGCTGCTTTCCCCATTGCGAAATCTGTTTAAAAAATTCAAAGCATAAAAATTCGGAGCACTACGAGCAATGGGGAAAGACAGACATGCTACAGTCACGTTTTTTAGTGTGAGTATCCTTACGGAAATAAACCTCATTAATGTCGCTAAAGAACTCGCCTTGCGGAAAACCACAATGCCTATCGAGACATTGTCTCGAAAGTTTGAGCGAGATGATGATCAAGGCGTGTATTTTAATTGCCTAGCTTCTGCTATGATTTTCCTCTGCCGTGAGATGGAAATCGGGAACATCTCCAATGAGCGAATATAATTCTTCACCCGTCGGTAAAAATATGCGCCGCAGGGTTGTCAGAATGGCGAACACTTTAGTAAAATTACTTTTAGTCAACAAGTCAGTATTCTGATTTCATCGACGAGCAGTCCATCGTATAAAGGATTTGAATTACTAGAATTTATATGTTTTTCATTATCTGTTACCATTAATAACTGAAGATAGAATCTATTTTAATAAGATTATAATAGTTACCATATTTACTTTGTCAGTAATTCCAATGTATTTCATGATTCACAAAACTATTGCTGTCACATACTTCCACAACAACAAAAACTAAAGAGAAAAAACCAGGGTAAAATTGGATTTGAACACGGGCTGAGATGAAATAGAAGTACAGAGCGTTTGTTTTAACTTGAGACAATTAAATATCTCGAAAACGACAGTTTAAGATAAAAGGGGACATCTGTGAGTGATATAACTGACAACCTCTTAACCACTCCCTCCCGCATGGGCAGGGTTCGGATTCTCCGCCAAGAAAATACCTATGATTTACTTAAACCATTGTTTCCCTTTCGTGGTAGATGGCCCTGTAATTGACAAATATGATCTGTGCATGTTTTTTTTTAAAATTAAGAACCGACGCAATTAATTACACGTTTAATTTACGACATAAAGGTAAACGTTTGTATTCTAACGGTCGATTTTTGTGTTACTTCAGTGTGCAAATGTAAATGTGAAGCACAAATAATAAGTCTAGACAGTGACATTTTTGGCTAATAACCTACTTGTGAAACGTGTCTTTTTCTTCCCCACGGGGTTGATTGTGGTGAATTTAGAAATCATCGGAATGTTCGATTTCGGTGGCCGTCCTGGGACCCCACCATCAGGGTGCCTGATTTCGGTGTGTGTTTCCATCCAAACGCCGTGACTCTCGCGGCAGAATACGAACAACAGTTTTAATATGGTTGAATGTCAGGTGGCACCTGCCATGAATACTCACCGAAATCATGCACTCCAATGGTGAGAGACAGGGGGACTCATCGAAATCAATCACTCCTGTGATGAGAGGCAAGGGGACTCACCAATGTCAAAGCACCCCGATGGGAGCAAAAAATTATTATATCCACATACGGCTTTATAATATGGGAAGAGACAGCCGTTGGAAGTGATGGTAAACCGAACCTGAGTAAAACAGCAGACAACTGTTAATTGATGATATAATCATGACCAGTTTCACTGCGTTAATGCGCCATCTTAAGGTGCTTCTACATAGAAAGGAAAGCATCCCTGTAATCTATACATTTAAAAAATAATCAAGGAGAGCTAATAAAAATAAACTCAAATAAAAAGTACTTTCATCATTGTCACGCAGGTGAATACTTGGAGATGCCCCCAACGTTCCATCTCACAAAATCCAAAATCCATCCCCATGAAGAGGGGAACGGGTCAACCAATAATAACTGGCAGAGCATTCGGGCGAATAGTACGGGGGATGAGGCACTATGGGAAAAAGGACCCATCGAGATTAAATCATCAATAAAAAGCTCTTTATGGTTCTATTACAGGCATGTCATTTTTCGTGGATCACGCTAAACATAGTTTCTAAACAGACATTGAAACTGCTAGCAATATCGTAGTGTACCGTCAAATTTACAACACTAAATACATTTTCTAAAGTAAATATCAACCGTTGGAACACAAAGGTTTATATTTACATCGTAAATGAAATGTGGAATCAAAGGCTTCGGTTCTTAATTGCAAAAACACACACTTGATATTTGTCGATTACAGCGCTATCTACCACGAATTGAAAAGAATGGTTTGAGTAATACGTACGTATATTTTGGCGTGGTGTCCGAATATGCAATAAAAATGAGGGTTCCCATTTGAAAAGAGTTAACCTCGCCCTTGCTGGGGGCTGGGGTTAAGACAGTGGCTGTTGTAGCACAGACGGCTGTCATCTTTCGTATTAAGTTTTCATCTACAACATTTTTCTCCTACAATGCATTGTTTTCGAGACATTTAATTGTCTCAAGATAAAACAAACATCCTGTTCAGTTATAATTTAACTTCCCGCCTCTTTGAGTGCAGTACCGGTAGGGACACGTTGATTGCTGTCGTCGTCATCGTTGTTGTTTTCTTCAGTCTGAAGACTGGTGACTTTTTGTTTGTTTGTTTGTTAACTAGCCGACATTCCAATTGCATCCGTTATGGCTTGTAGCCACATTCCAGCGCATGCGACTGCTAAATCTTCTTCATTCAGACCGTCCTGTGACCAGTCGTGCTGCTCCTCTTACGGTAGTATATGTTCAGTATCGCCTGTGGTCGTATTTGATACGCGCTCCACACACTCTGGCGGTATTTCTGAATGTGAGGCACAAGTGTCTTGTAGATATTCTCATTGGCAGACTGACCGTATTTTTCCAGTCTTCTGCTGTTATGGCAAAGAATAGTAATTGCTATAACCAAAAAATGTTATTGAAACTCAGTCACGTTGCCACAGGCAAACTAAAGTAATACCAGAGACAAAGGTGGAAGCAGGAAGTGAGCCAGAACGCCACAAGTGGGTCAGGTCACCGACACATCATAATACTGTCTGTCGAGTGACGATAAGCACTCAGCAGAAAGGAGATTCTGACAGAAAACCTAAGGAAGTGGGACAGACGTATTCATTATCTTGTAAGAGATGTTTGCAAGAAACTCTTTCCTTTCACAAGGGCATATAGCGAAGAACTGACACAGCTTTTAACTGGTCGGTAAGTGAATACAGCAGAATAAGGAGAACACATGAACTGAGCCTTGCGTCATATTCTCGCACTAACTCCCTTTAAATATCCCAGGTCTCCAACTTTCATCATTGGGGTAGATGATATACATAGTAATACACTACTGGTCATTACAATTGCTACAACAACAAGAAATGCAGATGATAAACGGGTATTCATTGGACAAATATATTATACTAGAACTGACATATGATTACATTTTCAAGAAATTTGGGTGCATAGATCCTGAGAAATCAGTACCCAGAACAACCACCTCTTGCCGTAATAACGGCCTTGATATGCCTCGGCATTGACTCAAACAGAGCTTGGATGGCGTGTGCAGGTACAGCTGCCGATGCAGCTTCAACACGATACCACAGTTCATCAAGAGTAGTGACTGGCGTATTGTGACGAGCCAGTTGCTCGGCCACCATTGACCAGACGTTTTCAGTTAGTGAGAGATCTGGAGAATGTGCTGGCCAGGGCAGCAGTCGAACATTTTCTGTATCCAGAAAGGCCCGTACAGGATCTGCAACAAGCGGTCATGCATTATCCTGATGAAATGTAGGGTTTGGCATGTATCGAATGAAGGGTAGAGCCACGGGTCGTAATACATCTGAAATGTAACGTCCACTGTTCAAAATGCCGTCAATCTGTGAACAAGAGGTGACCAAGACGTGTAACCACTGACACCCCATACCATCATGCCGGGTGATAAGCCAGTATGGCGATGATGAATACACGCTTCCAATGTGCGATCACCGCGATGTCGCCAAACACGGATGCGACCATCATGATGCTGTAAACAGAACCTGGATTCATACGAAAAAATGACGTTTTGCCATTCGTGCACCCAGGTTCGTCGTTGAGGACAGCATCTCAGGCGCTCCTGTCTCTGATGCAGCTTCAAGGGTAACCGTAGCCATGGTCTCCGAGCTGATAGTCCATGCTGCTGCAAACGTCGTCGAACTGTTCGTGCAGATGGTTGTCGTCTTGCAAACGTCCCCATCTGTTGACTCAGGGATCGAGACGTGGCTGCACGAACCGTTACAGCCATGCAGATAAGATGCCTGTCATCTCGACTGCTAGTGATACGAGGCCGTCGGGATCCATCACGGCGTTCCGCATTAACCTCCTGAACCCATTCCATATTCTGCTATCAGTCATTGGATCTCGACCAACGCGAGCAGCAGTGTCGCGATACGATAAACCGCAATCGTGATAGGCTACAATCTGACCTTTATCAAAGTCGCAAACGTGATGGTACGCATATCTCCTCCTTACACGAGGCATCACACAACGTTTCACCGGGCAACGCCGGTCAACTGCTGTTTGTGTATGAGAAATCGGTTGGAAACTTTGCTCATGTCAGCACGTTGTAGGTGTCGCCACCGGCGCCAGCCTTGTGTGAAGGCTCTGAAAAGTTAATCATTTGCATATCAGAGCATCTTCTTCCTGTCGGTTAAATTTCGCGTCTGTAGCACGTCATATTTGTGGTGTAGCAATTTTAATAGCCAGTAGTGTATTACAATACTGCCGTAAAACTACGTCCCACATGCTCCAACACGGGATATGAACTAGCCAAAGATGTACTCAAGCTGATGGCCTTCACCTGATGAACTTCATGCTGCTTGCCACCTACCGTCTAATGACGGAGAAACAGACTGTCTTCTGACAACACCACACTACAGAGTGTTGCCAGAGAGGAACCTTAGTGTGGAAGCCATCAACAGGAGCTCCTGGGGTCTTCGTTCATATTCAGCACTCAGGCACCTCCAGGTGTTGAACCGTACCAGGGGTAGGTAGGGAGGAGATCAACTGACCACATGATAACCACTCAAGGTACATCGCAGACGGGTCAGCAAGGATCATCACAGAATTCGGAATGGTGCCGAGGACAATCCAGTTGCCAGTAGGAGAATCACTTCATGACGGGCAATGATCGCACCTGTCTGCGGCAACGGCAGTGACGCCGGTGCCGGCGCTGTTGACGTCTTCTCCTGGGCGTGCAGACATTGAGCTCACTCAACAAACGTCAGCTAGAATCCAAAATACAGTCCAATGAGCAACAGTCGAGGCTGATGCGGAATGACGACGACTTGTAAACACTGTGAATAAATGACTGAACTCTTAATAATGTTTCACCTGCGTCGAAGACGCTTCACAGGTGTACAACAGCTATCTTGACTTCTTGCAGAGGTGTCAACGCTCGGCCCTCTGTATTGAAAACGAGCCCAAGTCTGCCACCTGTCAAACCTAAAACTGGGCGGATGTGATTATTCTGCTTCATGCACCCACGAAACCTTTCCCCTACAAATGTGATAAAATTGTCTCATTTCAATTGTGTTTCACTGATACTGCAGTCAAAGATAGAAGGTTGTACTTTGCCTGAAGTCCACTCTGTTACTTTTCTCAACATTTAACGTAAATTTACAGTCTTTGCACACTTTGGTGATATTTTTGTATTTGAAGAGGATCTGGAAAACCGAAACTGGTTGTCCAACAAAAGTAGTTCATCCAGTAGCGGTCAGTGTGTGTATACATTAAGAGTTTCACGTAGTACCTATTACTGTGGAACCCCACTTAACATATTTATTGTCCTGGTTTATCAACTGTAAGATACGTCATTTTTCGTATACATGGTGCCTTAGGTTAGTAGGTTTAAGTAGTTCTAAGTTCTAGGGGACTGATGACCTCAGATGTTAAGTCCCATGATGCTCAGAGCCATTTGAACCATTTTTATGGCGTGGTACGTCTTACATACACTGTGTTTATCTTCATTACTTTCACTGACAAAGAGTGGGAAGAATCGATGAGTATCTATTGAATGGAACGCAGTTGTATGAAAGGATAACTGTGTGGCAAACTCAAAAAATGATCAGCTCCAATGTAATGAATGCCCGGGATGTAATGAAAAAATTTTTCCTCATAGTACTCGAACCTGGATCTTCAGTTTACTGTGAACATTCGCGTCAGCTATTGGGCTACAAGAGCACGTATCCAGGCATGGCCAAAACTTTTCAATGTCACTGACAGTTCCTACATTACTTCTAAAACCGGGGAGCATGTTCATGTAGCCTAAAGGTTAAGACGAGTGGTAGCGATGAACATGACATACTTGTTGGAATCCAGGCAGGACATGAATTTTCATTTGCACCAAGAAAAGAAAATGCAGATATGCTGCAAATGGAGAATCGTTAGATGATGTGAAAAGTCTTATGTACCTAGAAGCAGAACTGGCCACTCAAGTGCTGTTAAAGCTTAGGCCATAACAAATCTGAGTTACCTATTTGCTCTTTTCATTTCGGCGTCTCTTGTTAGCGAAACTCATCTGAAGTGTAACCTTGTGTCTAAGATACAGACAGGTGTGCAAAAAGTCAGCGGCCTTTTCGTTTCTCTTTAGTGTGCTTACGGCATAAATATGTCTAAACTGAAGTAAAAGACAGTTATTTCAATTTTTGAAGACATAATGTAAAATGAAAGTCGGAGGAAACTGAATACGTACCGCTCTATCGCTCAGAAAACTAGTGGTAACCTACAGAGTCGGCGCTTTGGGATTATAGCCAGAAAGAGGCAGTCGTTTCACCCACGTCACGTCACGTAGACACTGCAGGTAGCAATCCACATGGCCAATTTCAGTAGCAAACGTGATGCAGCGGCAGGCGGCGAAAGAGACTTGTGCGTACAGCTGTTATTGTCAAAACCTTGAGCCACTTACTTGTCTGTGCTCAGGTCTTATTGCAAAACTGTTAATTTCAGCTGTTACTCATAGGTCAGCAAAGCTGCCGGGGTTGTGTATCTGCTAAGTTATTTGAGCAGAGGTTGTGTATGATTTTGCAAGATGCGCTGTAACCTAGATGTAATATACAGGGTCATCATAATGAAAGTTTCAGTTTTAAAACGCTGTAAAAAAAGAACCGCTGCTCAGAATGACGTCAAGTTTGAACGAAATGTTATCTCAGAAGGGGAGAACGTTAAGGAAAAAAATTTTCAGCTAGATCGTACTGTAAGCGTTACATCGTAAATGGGTTCAGCTACAAATCTACAGCTAAATCTACATACATACTCCGCAATCCACCATACGGTGCGTGGCGGAGGGTACCTCGTACCACAACTAGCATCTTCTCTGCCTGTTCCAATCCCAAACAGAACGAGGGAAAAATGACTGCCTATATGCCTCTGTACGAGCCCTAATCTTTCTTATCTTATCTTTGTGGTCTTTCCGCGAAATGTAAGTTGGCGGCAGGAAAATTATACTGCAGTCAGCCTCAAATGCTGATTCTCTAAAATTCCTCAGTAGCGATTCACGAAAAGAACGCCTCCTTTCCTCTAGAGACTCCCATCCGAGTTCCTGAATCATTTCCGCAACACTCGCGTGATGATCAAACCTACCAGTAACAAATCTAGCAGCCCGCCTCTGAATTGCTTCTATGCGATCCCCCAATCCGACCTGATAGGGATCCCAAACGCTCGAGCAGTACTCAAGAATAGGTCGTATTAGTGTTTTATAAGCGGTCTCCTTTACAGATGAACCACATCTTCCCAAAATTCTACCAATGAACCGAAGACGACTATCCGCCTTCCCCACAACTGCCATTGCGTGCTTGTTCCACTTCATATCGCTCTGCAATGTTACGCCCAAATATTTGATCTACGTGACTGTGTGAAGCGCTACACTACTAATGGAGTATTCAAACTTACGGGATTCTTTTTCCTATTCATCTGCATTAATTGACATTTATCTATATTTAGAGTTAGCTGCAATTCTTTACACCAATCACAAATCCTGTCCAAGTCATCTTGTACCCTCCTACAAATGACAGATGAATCGCAATACGACAGCTGTGTTGTGAGTCGGACTACAAACCAGCCGCACAGTGCAATGTGCATGATTGCAGGAGTATGGCATTCAACAGCTGTGGCACTGTTACTTAGGTAGGCCCATCCACACGGCAACGTCGTACCACACTGGATGGAAAAAATCAGATTATAAGAGTCCCGAGGCCATAAGTAGAACATAAAGCAACAACTACATCGATTTTTAATTGTCCTGAGGCCAAAAAAAACTCATAAAAACCAACAATGAAACCGGTTTTTAACTGTGTGAGACGAAAAAACGCATAAAAAGCGCCAATGAAATTGGTTTTTACCTTTCATGAGATTGGTGCAAGACATGTTCAATATGTTGCCCTCCGTATTCTACCACTAGTTGACATCGAGGAACAACATGTTCCGCAACAGATCGGAGTGTCCAAAGGGTCACGTTCAGAACGTGTTGCACGATGCGTGCCTTCAATTCAGCTACGTTTGTAATCGGAGCACTGAACACAATGTCTTTCAGGTAGACACACAGCCAGAAGTAACACGGATTAAGGACAGGTGATTTGGACGGCCAGGCTGCAAGGAATTGACGGCTGATTATTCTAGCATTTTCGAAATGCCTCTGCAGCAGCTGCATCACTGCTTAAAAATCATCCTAACTACACACCCACGCTGTGGAAGTGTTGGAATGACGCTGGTGGGCAACTTACTCTCATAGCATATACCAGTGAGGGTACAGGTAACAACACCGACAGAACTCATCTCCTCGAAAAACCATGCCCTTACGTAAACGATGCCCTCAAGCCACGCCACACAGTTATCTCTGCAGAATGAAGAGGTACGGACTGATAAGCGAGGGGCTTTTCCGTAACCTTTATTCTGCAATTCTGTCTTTTGACATGTCTTTGGAGATGGAAAAGGGATTCGTCTGTCCACAAAATGTTCTATGGCCATACACTGTCCATTTTCATGCGAGCGAGGAATTCTAGAGCGAACGTTTGTCTCAATGGCAGATCAGTATGGAGCAACTCTGGGACATGTGTAGTTTCGTATGGATAGCAATGCATAACATTTCGTAGTATTTTATGCATCGTTTTCACAGGGATGTTCAAAGTTTTGGCAACTCTCCGTGCGCTGTACGCTTGTTCATTACAGCTCGAGTGTTCCTGTAGCGCTGTGGCCATATTTTCTAGTGACGTCGGATCAATTGTTTTCCTCCCTCTTCCACAGTGCACTTCAAAATAATCTGTCCTTTCGAAAAACGGTTCAAATGGCTCTGAGCACTATGGGACTTAACATCTGTGGTCATCAGTCCCCTAGAACTTAGAACTACTTAAACCTAACTAACCTAAGGACATCACACACATCCATGCCCGAGGCAGGATTCGAACCTGCGACCGTAGCAGTCGCGCGGTTCTGGACTGAGCGCCTTAACCGCGAGACCACCGCGGCCGGCTCTGTCCTTTCGAATTTCGTAATTATTTTCTCCATGCACTTCGAAGTTATTTCCATGTTTCCCCTTTCTTTAATAATGTTACGTTCAAATTTGACGTCACTTTGGGCAGTGATTCTCTTTTAACAGCGTTTTGAAACTGGAACTTTTATTGTAATCACCCTATGTAACTACAAGGAAATAAAGCGCAGCGTTTTGTTTTGATCGACAATTCCAGTTTCAGTTGCAACTAAAATTTCAGGAGTGATGGTAGAGAAATATAGCTTAACATCCCCCGGACACTGATGTCAGTTAAGGGGCCTTCACATGCTATTCAGTATTTACTGCACAATAAGACTGTGCCAACACATGGCGCGGAATTGGGCGGCCGAGAAAGTCACAATATTACTGCGCAATATTTGTGCCCAGGATGCGTCACTTTGGGCTCTGCCTTCGTAATAACGAACATGTCGGCGCTCGAGGATATGAAACACGCACGTATTGCCATTGGGCTCCTTACCTTGCAGAACGCAAGCAGAAATTGTGCAGAATTTCCGAAACGTCCGAAAAGCTTCCAGTAAACATTTCAACAGACCAGGGGCTCATTCATTGGAGCATACACTTGTAAATTACAGCACCAACTAATTGCATTAGACAAGTAAACTGCGTGATTAAATCGTGTACTTGCGTAGTTTTCTGTGTATTTCACTATTACAACTACTGCAGCATACAAATGAAACAGTTATTTATTAATTATTGATGAAAAGATCGCATGATATTATGTTCGAGGTGTGACAACTGTTGCAGGAAATAAAGATCATGTATGCTCACTGAACTTCTGACCTTATCTTATTGGCCAATTCAGAAAACGCTAAAAATCAAAAAAATTCTGCTTACTGTCATGACACCATAATTGTAAGTTTCTTTTGCTATTGTAGGAAACGAGATTTTCTAAACAATTAATAATTTCATTTCTGAAACTTCCTGGCAGATTAAAACTGTGTGCCCGACCGAGACTCGAACTCGGGACCTTTGCCTTTCGCGGGCAAGTGCTCTACTGGCAGAAGTAAAGCTGTGAGGACCGGGCGTGAGTCGTGCTTCGGTAGCTCAGATGGTAGAGCACTTGCCCGCGAAAGGCAAAGGTCCAGAGTTCGAGTCTCGGTCGGGCACACAGTTTTAATCTGCCAGGAAGTTTCATATCAGCGCACACTCCGCTGCAGAGTGAAAATCTCATTCTGAATTTCATTTCTCATAAACAACATGGTGCTTTTATATATAGGTTGTTCGTAAATTACAAGTTAACACTTTAATACCTTTAAAACTATGCTAGAAATTATCAAGTGGTTTTCAAAATGTCATAAGATAACTCATAAAGTTTTGTTTCCTCATTCATTCACATCAATCTGTGCACCCTTAGAGGCACGGGTAATGCCTAGTCGGAATTACATTTCTCTCCACGTACGATTCAAGATTTCATGGTGACATGTTCAAAAACACTGCGAATGCGTGACTTTAAGTCCTATAGGTCTCTAGCCTTGGTTCGGTACATCAGGTCCGTTACAGAAACCCACAGGAAGATTTCTGTTGTGTGAGGTCGGGGTGTCGTGGTCCGTATGAACCAGCCCACGCACTGAGCTTTCTACTGTGGCGTCTACGTTGCATCAGATTTTTAAGCTCAATTTTGTATCAAAGTTGCTCACCTGGAGGGGAAAAGAAACATTTGTTAATATCTAGTATAGTTCTAAAGTCGCTGAAGTCTTAATGTATGAGGGTAATTCATGGACAGCCTTTACATCCTCCAACACACTCCCTTATTTGTCATTTACTGTTTTCATTCCTTTGCAGAAATTCTTTCGGAGCGTATAGAGATTCTTTTGATCTCGGCAGGAACTGCTGTTTATTGCGCAATACTGGCCTTAACAGAACAATATATTGCTCAGTATACTGAGTTAGTGCCAATATTTTTAAAGCTTACAGTCTGCTTCAATATAATGCGCAGAACGTCAGTACCGGCCGCACGCTGTCTATATTATTGCGCAGTACTCATATTTAGCAATAAATATTGAGCGTCTGATCTTATTAGGATGGTTGCCTTAATTATTATCGTCGTGATCTTCAGATGGAAGATTGGCGACTTGTTTTATAATAAAGTGGACATTCTATTTGCACAACTTACGACTTATCATTACGTTTCAATGCAACCTACAGAACAACTCTAAATAATTATGAAGGACTCGGTGAGCGTTCGCTTTAGGCAATCAAAGCTCCTGCGAGGCTCTCCTGTCCTTGGGCAGTCAGAACGATGCTTCACACCCACACTGCTTGTTTACGACGACCGGGAGGGGGTTTCTTCCCATAACACATCTGGAACGTGTTTGCATATGACTGTGAGATTTATACACACTCTAATACTGGGCTATATTTTTGAAATCACATCGCGCGCACACACACACACAAAACAGTTTGAATTTGTGATTCACATTAGCCAAAGACGACTGGTGTTAGTGTGCTATTCGAAGGCCATTAGGTGTCGTTTCCTGCTTTTTGACAGTTCTGATGAATTTTCACCCTTGCTGTAGGAGTGGGCAATGAGGTCACCTAAAGTAAGTAAGCGGTCTCCGACGGTAACGAACTAGTAAAGTTATAAAGAACATGCTGAGCCGCCCTGTAGATCATACAGGTCACAGAAAGGAAAAAAAAATGGTGACCAGTCCTAAACAGCAGAAAGTGTTCGTGTAAAGAGGTAACAACAAGACCATTTCGTTTACTTTAGTATAGCTTAGCTCTTTGTTTGTTCTATGGCTTATATTCGCAACAACTTTTTACACATAATTGAATCTATTCTTCGTCTTTTTTGTAAGTTTTAATCAACAACAAAATTGACGTAGTTGAATCTATTCTTTTTTTAAATCTTAATCTACAACTACATTTGATAAGTGCAGCTCAGCCACATATACACTAGCTATTTGGAAATGCATTATGGGGTAAAAGGAGTTGTCGAATGGAAATGATTTCAATTTGTTTACATAACTTTCATTATCTGCGGGCACCGTTAACTCATAATGGAGAGAAGGGACCATTTTTTTTTTTTTGTTATGTCTGCATACTTTGCTGCTGTCTGTACAACAGTAAAGTTAAACTGTGAGTAGTCCAGCTATATTTCTTCCTGGTGATATATTTATGAACGCCACTATTATTTTCAAATTGTGACTGTTCCTTCACAACAAACTTCACAAGAGATTAAATGTATTTCGATTCTCCTGTTTCTGTGCCTAATTTTTAAAGACCTGTTCCATGAAGTGCAAATACGGGAACCAGGTATTATCATTACAACAAATTTCTTTGCAATGAATACCTCGTGTGTATGAGTAGAATTACCCCAGAAAATAGTTCTATACAATAAAAAATATATGTAAATATTCCATATAAGTTAATTTCGTGACGTTTCATTCGGATATATCAGCATTTACACATAGAGCAAATGTTACTGACCTCAAACGATTGAGAGCATATATAATACGTCATGTCCAATTCAAGTTCTGATCAGTATACAAACCCAGAAAGTTTGAACTGTTAGTTTCCCTTTTCATGTATAATTGTGAAGTTGTGATACAAAGAAGCGACGGAAGAATCACTTACGTGACAGACCTCATTCCTAGAAGTAACCACTAATACTTCTGCATATATGACTTTTGTTCCACCTGTTGGTGTATCTCTGATCAGCTGAATCATGATTCTTCCATCATTAGCGAAGATGCTAATTTTGCTTCATCAGTGTAAGACAGAAATTCATTTATGTATAGCATGAAAATGATTGGTAGCAGAACTGACTCTTGTGGAACGTCAGTAGTAATCTGTGCCCAAGTGGAAAAAGATTCATGAGTGCAGCTGTACGATCTAGATAATATGACCCTTTGCTTCCCATCATCCAAATACAAAGTGAAACAATTACTCATTGCACCTCAAGAAGTAGAAAATTTATCTTTCCATTTTTGGAAATAATCTGAATGTCTTAAGACATTTTTCATCATATCCTTACCCCTCGGAATGCTGAAAATTTTGAAAATTTTGAGATTCTTGAAAATTTTGAGATGTTTGCTATCGCTATAAATATGCTGATAGAGGACCTAAATGCGTCCGTATGAGACACAACCAGGAGAATAGTTGAATAGTTTAACTCATCATCGCTTTGCCTTACAATTCCTCATAATAAGCGATTACAGATTAATAAAAATGACTTACTGTTATCAGAACTCAATCAGATAGGTGCAGTTTTCTTGATTTCTGAAAAGCATTTGGCTCTGTACCTCACCTGCGCTTATTGTTAAAAGTACGATCACATGGGGTATCAAATGAAATTTGTGACTGGTTTGAGGACTCCAGAATGAGATTTTCACTCTGCAGCGGAGTGTGCGCTGATATGAAACTTCCTGGCAGATTAAAACTGTGTGCCCGATCGAGACTCGAACTCGGGACCTTTGCCTTTCGCGGGCAAGTGCTCTACCAACTGAGCTACCGAAGCACGACTCACACCCGGTACTCACAGCTTTACTTCTGCCAGTATCTCGTCTCCTACCTTCCAAACTTTACAGAAGCTCTCCTGCGAACTTTGAGGACTTTTTGGTAGGGCGGACGCAGCTTGTTACCTCGGATGGAGGGTCATCGTCAGATGTAGAAGAAACTTTAGGTGTGCCTCAGGGAAGTGTGTTGGGACGCTTATGTTCATGTTGTATATTAATGACCATGCAGACAATACTAATATTAACCTCAAATTTTTGGCAGATGATGCATTTATCTATAATGAAATACTGTCTGAAAGAAGTTGCATATATATTCAGTCATAGATGGATAAGATTTCAAAGAGGTGCAAAAATTAGCAACTTGCTTTAAATGCCCAGAGATGTAAAACTGTACACTTCACAAAACGAAAAAACGTAGTATGCTGTGACTATAACACCAATGAGTCGCTGTTGAAATCAGCCAATCATACAAATACCTGGGTGTAACATATTGTAGGGATATGAAATGGAATGACCACACAGATTCGGTCGTGAGTAAAGCAGGTGGTAGGCGTCGGTTTATTGGTAGAACACTGGGGAAGAGCAGTCGGTCTACAAAGGAGATTGATTATAAATCTCTCGTGCGACCGACTCTAGAATATTGCTTAAGTGTGTGAGACCCATACCAAATAGGACTAAAACGGGATATTGAACATATGTAGAGAAGGGCAGCACGAATGATCACAGGTTTGCTTGATCCGTGGGAGAGTATTACACAGATACTGAAAGAACTGAACTGGAAGGCTCTTGAAAATGGACGTAAACTATACAGAGAAAATCTGTTAACAAAGTTTCAAGAACCGGTGTTAAATGATGGCTCTAGGATTATACTAAGATCACCTACGTATCGCTCACAAAGGAACCGTAAGGATAAGACTAAAATAATTACTGCACGCAAAGAGGCATTCAAACAATCATCTTCCCGCGCTCCATACGCGAATGAAACGGGAAGAAACCCTTGTAACTGGGACACTGGGATGTACCCTCTGCCATGCACCTCACGATAGTTTGCAGAGTATAGATATAGATGTAGATAAAGATGTAGATGTAGAAGTAGAGTAAAAGGGCAATGGCCAAATCATCGTAAAATCCCTGTGCATTCAGATAGACATCAAAGATTACTCTGCACACACATCCCTTGGACATACTGCCCCGGAATTAAAACTGAAAATAGTTCTGACAGAGGTTTTTGAGAGGATGTCCTTAGTCGAATGGCAGACGCCAGAACTGGAAACACTCTGCCATGTAGAGGGTGATTTTTATTAACGTTTAAAAACCTCCGAAGCGACGTGGATGCCGCTGAGAAGATTGGTATAGTATAAGCCCCTTGGCGTCGCAGATGTAGAGAAATGTGGATGACAAATATTGAACATGTGACATCACCAGATGAGGCACCTCGCCACGCTTTAAGCACTTGAGCCTATTGGTCTGTCGCACCACCTAATCGCCATAACCCCAGTGAAGCAGTCACATCAGTGTTTATCAGGGCCTTCATGCGCGACTTTAGGGTTTGGGGTTCACGGTTCGAGTCTTGCATCTGGCAGGCAGTATTTTCTTCATTGCGTTAGACAGTTGTGTATTAACATTGAGGTAATATTTATTGTTGGCCCCCGCTGCCGTATTTCGTCACAGGTTAATGAGTATAAGTTTCCGAATTGCGTCGTCACCAGTAAATGACCTCCGTTTTCTTTACTAAACAATCCCTTCAGACAAAAAAGGAAAAAAATGCAAAATAAGAACACCTTTTACTTGATTACAACGAGGACAAAAGCTTTGTAACTTCTACTTTCAGAACAGACCAATTTACAAAAGGTGTTTCAAATCAGAAGTGTTTGTTCGAATGCAATTGCATCGGTCTATAACTCCTTCACGCCCGAGCCCAACCGCTGCATGTAAGAAGTGGTACGTCATCTGATGACGTCACATTTTCAACATTTCTCATCCATTTTTGGGGTGTTACCCGACATTTGCGACCTATGTGTCTTAGATTACGTGTCTCGGTGTCATCTAAGTCTCTTTTGTTTTTTTTTAAACGTTAATAAAAATCGCCGGCCGCGGTGGCCGTGCGGTTCTAGGCGCTTCAGTCCGGAGCCGCGCTGCTGCTACGGTCGCAGGTTCGAATCCTGCCTCGGGCATGGGTATGTGTGATGTCCTTAGGTTCGTTAGGTTTAAGTAGTTCTAAGTTCTAGGGGACTAATGACCACAGCAGTTGAGTCCCATAGTGCTCAGAGCCATTTGAACAATTTAATAAAAGTCACACTGTATATTCTTCATTGGGGCTATCTCTGTCCCGCTACCAGCTATTATAGTATTTGGCTGAAACATTCTGGACTCTTAATGGGTCATTACTAGAACAGTCTGCTCTACCTAGAGAATGGAAAGTATCGAAAAATGGGTCTCGGAACTGAAGCCTGTGGAACATCGGAAGTAATCTGTCCCTACTGAGAAGAGTAATCACGGGAGCTGCACGACCTGTCTAATATGATGACTGTCCTCAACAAAGAGAGTGTATCCCGAACCGCGAGTTCCACTCGCTGCGTGTGACGTCAGCAGCCATGGGAGACAGGGTGTCCGCGGCCCGCTGCAGTCTTTTAACGACTGCGGCCCCAATTAAGCGGTAATGGCGTGCGGCGCGCCATCTTGTGTGTCAACAGCGCCAAGGGAGAGACTTCTCCAAATTAGCATTGTTAATTCGCGGGGAGGAGGGGAGTTTACACGGCCACCGCCGACGGGTTGCGGCGCCGCCGCAGTAATAGCCGGCAAAGCCTACGCCCACGCGGCAGTCTGACGTTAATAATAATTAAACTGCCCGAGTCTCGCGTCCCGCCGTGTCGTGGCACTTTGCTTTCCGCCTCGTCCCTAGTGCTGCCGCGTTACGTTTGGCATTCGCGTGTTTACGCGGCTGCGTCGGGTGAAAAGAGTGCCTCGCGCAGGAGCCGTAGGCGTGATTTACGTCCTCAGCGGCCCCTGTACCGCGATTGCAATACGTACCGTGACGTCATCGTTCGCGGCCGGCCACTCCCACGGTAAATACATTTGTCTCGAAGTTTTAATTAAGCGTTGTGATTTACTGCTCCGACGTGTTTGTCACAGTGTTCGTGCGCTGAGGGGCCACAAGGCTGGCGAAAAATTGGTGCTACTTTGAAGGAAGGGGGATAAAAAAGTACTAGCAGTACTGTTAGCGCACCAGTATTCAGTGTAAAGGCAAACCACGTCTCTTTTGCTGGTAGCCCAAAGGAAATATGTGGGCCGTTGTTTGTGTCTGGGGCCAAGACAAATCTGCTCAGTAACGAACTCTCCGCTAGAAACCAGTACTTTCATTTCCAGAGTGTTATTACAACTACATATAGTATGGCTTTCTGGTTCACTGGGTAGCTGCAAGGGCATATGATAGCGGAAAGTTGATGTGCATCTCTTTAGCAAGCGATCGGAATTGCGTCGTTACTAGTAAGTGACCTCCGTTTTCTTTACTAAACAATGCCTGGAGACAAAAAAGGAAGAAAAGTACAAAATAAAAACAGCTTTTACTTGATTTGAACGAGGACAAAAGCTTCTCAGTTCGAATATAATGAATTTCATTGAGAAAGAGAAGTTGCTGTCCATGCATCAGCACGGCTTTAGAAAGCATCGCTCCTGCGAAACGCAACTCGCCCTTTTTTGCATGATATCTTGCGAACCATGGATGAACGGTAACAGACGGATGCCATATTCTTTGACTTCGGGAAAGCGTTTGACTCGGTGCCCCACTGCAGACTCTTAACTAAGGTACGAGCATATGCGATTGGTTCCCAAGTATGTGAGTGGCTCGGAACGTTGTCCTCGATGGTGAGTGTACATCGGAGGTGATGGTATCAGCTGGAGTGCCCCAGGGAAGTGTCGTAGGTCCGCTGTTGTTTTCTATCTACATAAATGATCTTATGGATAGGGTGGATAGTAATGTGCGGCTGTTTGCTGATGATGCTGTGGTGTACAGGAAGGTGTCGTCGCTGAGTGACTGTAGGAGGATACAAGATGACTTGGATAGGATTTGTAATTGGCGTAAAGAATTGCAGCTAACTCTAAGTATAGATAAATGTCAATTAATGCAGATGAATAGGAAAAAGAATCCTGTAATGTTTGAATACTCCATTAGTAGTGTAGCGCTTCACACAGTCGCGTCGATTAAATATTTGGGCGTAACATTGCAGAGCGATATGAAGTGGGACAAGCATGTAATGGCAGTTGTGGGGAAGGCGGATAGTCGTCTTCGGTTCATTGGTAGAATTTTGGGAAGATGTGGTTCATCTGTAAAGGAGACCGCTTATAAAACACTAATACGACCTATTCTTGAGTACTGCTCGATCGTTTGGGATCCCTATCATGTCGGATTGGGGGAGGGCATAGAAGCAATTCAGAGACGGGCTGCTAGATTTGTTACTGGTAGGTTTGATCATCACGCGAGTGTTACGGAAATGATTCATGAAATCGGGTGGGAGTCTCTAGAGGAAAGGAGGCGTTCTTTTCGTGAATCGTTGCTGAGGAAATTTAGAGAACTAGCATTTGAGGCTGACTGCAGTACAATTTTCCTGCCGCCAACTTACATTTCGCGGAAAGACCGCAAAGATAAGATAAGAAAAATTAGAGCTCGTACAGAGGCATATAGGCAGTCATTTTTCCCTCGTTCTGTTTGGGAGTGGAACAGGGAGAGAAGATGCTAGTTGTGGTACGAGGTACCCTCCGCCACGCACCGTATGGTGGATTGCGGAGTATGTATGTAGATGTAGATGAAAATACTCAAACATGCATTAGAGCTTCAATTTTGACTCTCGGACACGCTATACCGTGAATAAAGTGAAAATAGTTAAATTATGCATTTAACATCAGGGGTTCTGGGATGTTTCATTTGGTCGTGAGGCAAGGGAAGAAACTGGAATATTACCATTAGCAATCCGCTCTGTCCCTTTACCAGCTCGCGTGATATTTGCCTAAAATGAACTATGAAATCTGCGTTGTACTATGGATCACATCGCAATTAGCTTGGTCTACTTTTCGGGTGAACACTGATATTGAAAAGTATTTAGGAAAAAAGAAAAAGCGGAGTAACTGTCAAAAACTACAACTCTAAGAGTTCAGGGTTTCATCTCCAGTCACCACTAGGATATTTTCTGTCACATACGGTTTGTCTACGTTAAAAAATTGCAGCGAGGTTCAGAGACAACGCTACACTCAAGTTCTTCTGTAACTGTTTGGAAGTCATGAAAGTGCGCCATCAACCTTGTAACGCCATCTGCCACCTTCAGGATATCATGAACGGACACAGCAAGCTGGATTTCACACGAACAGTGCTGCGGAAATGTATACGCGAATAAAAGCTGTGGCATAAATTTCCTTTCACCCCATTTCGACTTCGTACCTCTTCATTAATGAGCCGTTCTAGTCATCAAATCTTCAGCATACTCTTGTAACACATTTCGGAAGCTTCGATTCTTTTCTTGTTTGAACCATTTATCTCCCACCTCTCCTTTCAGTACAAGGCCAAAGTAAGACAAATACGTTCCGTAAAGCCTGCCTACCAAACTTGTATTGATGTAAAAAAAATCTTTTCTAGAAAGGACTTCATTGGTATTACTAACCTGCATCTGAGTTGATTTGAATATATTTCATTACATTTACTTTACTTACTCTGTATTCATCTAACTTCATCCTCCTTTCAAGTTAAAATTCAGTCCGTCGAAATAATCTTCCTTATGTCCGCCCCCTGCAGCTGAGTGGTCAGCGCTATAGAATGTCAATCCTAAGGGCCCGGGTTCCATTCCCGGCTGGGTCGTAGAGTTTTTCCGCCCAGGGCTGGGTGTTGTGTTGTCCTAATCATCATCATTTCATCGCCATCGACGCGCAAGTCGCCGAAGTGGCGTCAAATCGAAAGACTTGCACCCGGCGAACGGCCTATCTGACGGGAGGCCCTAGTCATACGACATTTATTTTATCTTCCATGTCCTTTGCCGTCCTTTCCTGCGTTACAATCCCATCGGCAAACTTTAAGTGTTTTTTATCTTTTCTCTGAACTTAAGTTTAATTTTTAAGTTTCTCCTTCTTTTCTCGTCATTGCTTGCTCAGTTTAAAAACTGAAAAACATCGGGATAGGCTACAACCTTCTATCACGTGGAAAATAGACTACAGTTCTGTCTTGACCCTTTCTCCACTACTCCTTCCTTTTCATATCCCACGATTCTCATCACTGCAATGTGGTTTTTGTACAAGTTGTAGATAACTTTTCGCTTACTTCATTTTATCCTCGTTACCTTCAGCGCTTACTTCATTTTATCCTCGTTACCTTCAGAATTTCTACGGATGGGTTTCAGTCAGTAATGTCAAACGCTTTCTTTAAATTAACGAGTTCCATAAAAGTAGATTTGCCGTTCTTAAACGTATATTCTAAAATAAGTCCAAGGGTCAGTAAGCCTACTGCTTCGTGATCTTTCATTTCTCCGGAACCCAAATTGATCTTCCCCGATTTTAGCTTCATTAAGTTTTTCTATTCTTCTGTAATTCTTGTTAGTATTCTGAATTCATGACTAGTCAGACTGATGGTTCTGAAACGTTCAAATCTGTCTGACGTCTTTGGAAGTAAAATTCATGCAGTTTTCTGTAAGTGTGGAACTGTTGTGTAATCGTATGTTCTAGCAAGGATTACAAAAATTCTGAGAGAAAGTTGTAGTTAGAGACAGTGCCTGGATAATGGATGACCGGAAACTGGTGATTTTGAGTGATGAATCCGTGTAGGATTCCAATGAAGGGGTCTGGGTTTGGCGAATGCCTGGAGAAAGTTACTTGCTGTCATTGTAGGGAAATACAGAGTAGGTGGTGTCAGAATGTGGAGGTGTTTTTCTTGGTTAGGGCGTGGTCTCTTTACTGTGCTTAAGAACACGGTCATTACGAGGGCTATGAACACCATTTACGCCACTGTGTATGTGTACAGTAGAGGGACAGTCCGGAGATGATGACCGTTTGTTTCATCATGACAGTGCAAACTCTCATAAAGCCGTATCTTTGAGGCAACGATTTGTGGACAATAACATTTCTGAAAAGGGCTAGCCTGTCCAGGGTCCCGACCTGAAACCAATGGAACACCTCTGTAATGAGTCAGAATGTCGACTTCGCTCCAGATCCCATTGTCAACCTTTTCTGGTTTCGGCTCTTGAGGATGAGTAGGCTGCCATTCATCCATAGACATTCAGACAACTGCTCACTGAAAGTGTTCCCAGAAGAATTCCAGCCGTCGCAACGGCGAAAGGTGGAAGCGCTCTAAATTAATGTCCACTTTATTTAGCGTATGCTAATACACACATATCATGAAATTAAATTACATATACATATGTACATATTAACACACAAGAAACTTGTTTGTCTTTACAACTGAATATCCAGTCCTTCAATCTAGCGCACTGCATCTGGAGTTGCTAGCAGGAAGACCTCTTTGGCGCCGTGATAGGCTGGAATCCTGCATTCACTGACAATGTGGTGAACAGTCTGGTATGGAGCCCCGCAGTCACAGACTGGATCAGGCAGCTTCTTCCACTTAAAGAGAGCATCCCTGCATCGGCCATTGCCGGTACGGATTCTGTTGAGAGTAGTCCAGGTCTTGCGTGGTAGGTCGAATCCACTTGGAAGTTTAGCACCTGAGAAGATGTTATGCAGGTGCACATTTGTCACTGTTTCCCACCGACCTTTCCATTCTTCAAGAGGTTGAAAACCTTAGCAACCGCCGGCCGATGTGGCCGTGCGGTTCTAGGCGCTTCAGTCTGGAACCGCGTGACCGCTACGGTCCCAGGTTCGAAACCTGCCTCGGGCATGGATGTATGTGTTGTCCTTACGTTAGTTAGGTTTAAGTAGTTCTAAGTTCTAGGGGACTGATGACCATAGATGTTGGGTCCCATAGTGCTCAGAGCCAGCCTTAGCAACCATGTCAGCAGCATCGCACAGAGTTGGATGGCGTGATTTCAGTCTCCTGCGATTTAAAAGCGGCAGGTCGCTGTGCACGGGTAGGTTAGAATTCCTGGAGATCTTGTGGAATTCTCTCAAAAGGGCAGTACTTCTGCGTAGATTAGGAAGCCAATAAACTGGAGTAGATCTGATTGCGCCAGATATTATGCGCATTGTCTTATTCAGCTGGGTATCAACAAGCCTTGTATGATGACTGTTTGTCCAAACAGGTGCACAATACTCAGCACTTCAGTATACCAAGCCCAGAGCTGAAGATCGCAGGGTGGTTGCTGAAGATCCCCAGGTAGTTTCGCATAGCTTATGGAGGATGTTGTATCGAGTCCTCAACTTTTGAGCTAAGTTAAGAAGGTGTTGTTTGAAGCATAGTGTACCATCTAGGATGACACCAAGATATTTTGGGTTCCAATTATGACGAAGAATTCTGCCTCTGAAACTTACTTCCAGTTTTACGTTCGCCAACCGGTTATTTAGATGGAAGCAACACACTTCTGTTTTACTCACACTGGGTTGGAGTCTCCAGATTCTGAAGTAATTATCTAATGCAGACAGGTCATTGGCTAGAATCTCTTCTGTTGTCTTCATTTCTCGGTGTTTTACGGCTAGAGCCAGGTCATCGGCACAGCAGTATTTTCTGGACGAAGTGTCAGGTAGATCAGATAGATATAGGTTGAACAGTAATGGTGAGAGAACTCATCCTTGAGGCAATCCATTGTTCAGATTCCTCTCCTTACTTATGTTGCTTCCAGTGATTACCTGGAACTTCCGACCACTTAGCATGCTTTTAATCAGTCGAGCGTCCGCCCCCAGTAGCTAAGTGGTCAGCGTGACAGACTGTCAATCCTAAGGGCCCGGTTCGATTTCCGGCTGGGTCGGAGATTTTCTCCGCTCAGGGACTGGGTGTTGTGTTGTCTTAACCATCATCATTTCATCCCCATCGACGCGCAAGTCGCCGACGTGGCGTCAAGTTGAAAGACTTGCACCAGGCGAGCGGTCTACCCGACGGGAGGCCCTCGTCACACGACATTACTTATCAGTCGAGCCATTGTTCTGCAGGGTATGATGAGGAGAAATTTTTAGATAAGGCCTTCCCTACAAATTTCTCCGCATCATACCCTGCAGAACAATGGCTCGACTGATTAACAGCATGCTAAGTGATCGGAATTTTTCCTGCCTCGAGATGACTGGGTGTTGTTGTGTCGTCTTCATCATCATCATTCATCCCCATTACGGTCGGAGGAAGGCAACGGCAAACCACCTCCATTAGGACCTTGCCTAGTAAGGCGGTGCGGGTCTCCCGCATCGTTCCCCTACGCTCTGTAAAGAAGCATGGGACTTCATTTCCATTTCCAAGTGATCGGAAGTTCCACTAGTAGGTGTCCTGAAAGTGTTTCTCAAATAATGTATGTTCCATATTTGACGGCGATAGTCTAAAATAATTAAGAACAGTAAAGGGGATCCATTTTAAGCGCGTCGAGTGAGAGAGTACAGACTGGACGCTGCATTAGCTCCGCGTCGCGGCGTCACCTGTGGCTCGTCCAGAGCCAGCGCCGCTCTCTGGAAAACATCGATCTGGGACGATCCGCCGGCTGGGGCCGGGGTGTGTTGGGGGAGGGGGAGGTAGAGGGGGTGGGAGCGGATCATCCGCACGGCGCGCCGCGCTGCCGGCTGACGGACGGCTAATTAAATGCCAATCGGCGGCTGGCAAGGGTCAGCAGCTCCGGAGGCATCGTGCCCCCAGCCTGGACGTCAGCTCCACCGGCACCGGACGATGGCTCCGTAGTCGCTCCGGCAGCCCACTCAGATCACCCGAGGTCCTGCCATCTAGCTATGCTAACGTTGCGAAATCCAATAAAGATGTCCCTGCGGTTTCTTGTCAACGTTACTTGCTACTGTCGCGGTGGCGCCCCATCAATGAACAGTATTAAAATAAAAACACGGGAGAACTGCCGGATGTCAGTAACGTCCTGCCATGATATTTCGGTGCAGAGTCTTCTGGCCATCTTCAGGTGAGTATCACTGTACTACTACTGCGCCGAAATATCGTGGCAGGACGTTACTGGCATCCGGCAGTTCTCCCGTGTTTTTATGGAACAATCAGTACGCTGGGAAAGCTTTAAACATCACAACAGTATTAAAGATAGACGTAAATCGGAAGAGACTTACATCTGCACCTTCCGTAAAGCACCAACCACAGTTGGAACTAGTCCCTATTAGTACACCTACACTCTGCCAGCCCAGCATTCGTCCTCTAACATACATATAGAATCAACTGCCCCTGCCACTGGATTCTATGCAACCCACAATGTCTTCAAATGGCACGCACAAGATTTTCACATTCGCTCTCTTGCTGTGCCCTAACTTTTAGTCCTACGGAGGAAAGGACAAGACTTTTTTGTAGGAAATTGATGTAGTTAAATTTTATGCCGGGATACGTTTTCGCCAGAGACAATAGCTTTCGAATTGTTCAAGAATGGTTCAAATGGCTCTAACCACTATGTGACTTAACATCTGAGGTCATCAGTCCCCTAGACTTAGAACTACTTAAACCTAACTAACGTAAGGACATCACACACACCCATGCCCGAGGCAGGATTCGAACCTG
This sequence comes from Schistocerca serialis cubense, assembly GCF_023864345.2. Lineage (NCBI taxonomy): Eukaryota > Metazoa > Arthropoda > Insecta > Orthoptera > Acrididae > Schistocerca > Schistocerca serialis. Next base: position 72,949,679 of record NC_064644.1, read on the forward strand.
CGACCGTAGCAGCAGCGCGGTTCCGGACTGACTCGCCTAGAACGGCTCGGTCACAGCGGCCGGCTCGAATTATTCACGATAAACGTGCAAATGTGAGCTTCATACGCATATTTCCTGAATAACTCGAAAGTCGTTGCCTCCAGCGAAAATGTATCACAGCACAAAATTTAACTACATTAAATTTTCCTCAAAAATCTGCTGCTCATTTCTTATGTAGGACTCATAGTTTGGGCATAGCAAGTGAGAGGATATGATAATCTTGTGTGCAGTTTTGAAAGCTTTGTGGGCTGCATAACACTGAACCAAGGGGGCAGCAGAACCACCCTATACAGTATATGCTGGGTGTTGGGGAATATATGTAGATTTTGTCATTATTGGTACTTTAACATCTACCCACATCAGAGCCTTAGTTGCATTGTCTCTGTGTCTTGCGGTCTTCCTGCAAACACATCACATTTTTTACTACCTGATGTGTTCTGCACAGTCATAACTGCACGACTAATCGGACTATGACTGTCAGTGTAGACTACCTGTTTTGCTTCCAAGTATCCACACTTCAACACCTAAGCTGTTGACCAGGGGAAAATAAGGATTAATGACTTGATCTTGTCACATGGACTTAGAGATACAAGCCAAAGTAAAGCATACTACTCATGATAGCTACAGTTATTAGTCTGAAAATGAAGTTAATACTGACGCAGTGTCGTTCAATATACTGTTCTCATTCACCAATAAAAAGATCGGCACTTATACTCCTAATACCTGTACATATTGGTGAGCATAAATGTTAGGACCGCCCACTTAATAACATGTTTGTCCACCTTTAGAACGGAATACAGAAGCGATTCTGCGTAGCATGAATTCGACTATACCTTGTTATGTGTCCGGACGTATGGTCGCGCCAGATATCTGCGCATAGGCCACGCAGTTCCAGTAAATTATGGGCCGGTTTTTTTTATGGGCGCGGAACTCGTGACTGATAGCATCCCAGGTGTGTTCCATAGGGTGCTATTTGGTGGCCAGTACATCAACGTCAGTTCACTGCCATGCTGTCGGGGAAATCGTCGACCCCGAAGGGACGCAGGCGTTTGGCAATAATGTTCACGTAGTCAGCAACTGTCACAGTGCCTTAGAGTACTGCCACAGGTCCTGTGGAAGCGCAGGTGAACGTCTCCATAGCACAGCGCTGACCCCGTGGTGAGGTGCACGTTTCGAGGAGCAGTTCGCCTGGATAAGGGCCTATCTGAACACGACCATCGAACTAATGTAGCAAGAAACGCGAGTTATCCGACCAGACGACAACTTTAAATTCATCCACGGTCCATTCTCGATGATCCCGTGCTCTCTTCAGTTGTCATCGAGGTTGTCTTTGTGTCAACATAGGAACGCGGAGCAGTTGTCTGCTACAGACCCATGCTGAACGTACACTATACGATGTGCTCTGAAATTCTTGTAAAAAAAAAAAAGTCAAATGTGTGTGAAATCTTATGGGACTTAACTCCTGAGGTCATCAGTCCCTAAGCTTACACATACTTAACCTAAATTATCCTAAGGACAAACACACACACTCATGAACGAGGGAGGAATCGAACCTCCGCCGGGACGAGCCGCAAAGTCCACGACTGCAGCGCCTTAGACCGTTCGGCTAAATTCTTGTATCTTAGCCCTCACTGTATGAGGGGCGTTAGTAAGTAACGCAACACATTTTTTTTCTGGAAGCAGATTGGTTTTATTCAGGATTCCAATACATCATATTACCCCCCTCTTTTGGCGACAACATAATCACTGTCCACGTACTGCTTCTGAGGAGTGCATCCAGCATTATGCGAAAGAGACGGAAGTCGGAAGATGCAGGATCTACATCTACATCTACATCCATACTCCGCAAGCCACCTGACGGTGTGTGGCGGAGGGTACCTTGAGTACCTCTATCGGTTCTCCCTTCTATTCCAGTCTCGTATTGTTCGTGGAAAGAAAGATTGTCGGTATGCCTCTGTGTGGGCTCTAATCTCTCTGATTTTATCCTCATGGCCACTACGCGAGATATTCGTAGGAGGGAGCAACATACTGCTTAACTCGTCGGTGAAGGTATGTTCTCGAAACTTCAACAAAAGCCCGTACCGAACTAATGGGCGTCTCTCTTACAGGGTCTTCCACTGGAGTATATCTATCATCTCCTTAACGCTTTCGCGATTACTAAATGGTTCTGTAACGAAGCGCGCTGCTCTCCGTTGGATTTTCTCTATCTCTTCTGTCAACCCTATGTGGTATGGATCCCACACCGGTGAGCAGTATTCAAGCAGTGGGCGAACAAGTGCACTGTAACCTACTTCCTTTGTTTTCGGACTGCATTTCCTTAGGATTCTTCCAGCGTACCTCAGTTTTGCATCTGCTTTACCGTCGATTAATTTTATATGGTCGTTCCATTTTAAATCACCCCTAATGCCTACGCCCAGATAATTTATGGAATTAACTGCTTCAAGTTGCTGACCTGCTATATTGTAGCTAAATGATAAAGGATCTTTCTTTCTATGTATTCGCAGCACATTACACTTGTCTACATTGAGATTCAATTGTTGTTCCGTGCACCATGCGTCAATTCGTTGCAGATCCTCCTGCATTTCAGTACAATTTTCCATTCTTACAACATCTCGATATACTACAGCATCATCCGAAAAAAGCCTGATTGAACTTCCGATGTTATCCACAAGGTCATTTATACATATTGTGAATAGCAACGGTCCTACGACACTCCCCTGCGGCACACCTGAAATCACTCTTACTTCGGAAGACTTCTCTCCATTGATAATGATACGCTGCGTTCTGTAATCTAGGAACGCTTCAATCCAATCACACAATTGGTCCGGGTGGTGGGGCGGATGTGGAAGAACAGTCCTATGAAGTTTTGGGAGCTCCTCTTGTGTGTGCAGATTTCTGTGAGGCCTTGCGTTCTCACAGGAAAGGAGTAGTTCGTTGGCATTTTTCTAGCGACAAACACGCTGAAGTCGTTTCTTCTATATCCGGAGGCTAGCACAATGCACTTCGTAGTCGATCGCTGCACCAGGAGCGAGGACGGCCAAACAGAATAATCCCTTCAGAGTCCCAGGAGACTGACGCCATAGCTTTACTGGCTAAGTGTGCGACTTTGAACTTTCTCTCCGCAGGAGATGGCGCCACTTTATGGATTTCCGTTTTGTTTGCGATTCTAAGATATGAACCCATGTTTCATCGTCTGTTACGACGTTCGACAAAAAAAAAAATTATTACTATTAAAAACAGTCTTGATCACGATTTATTTTATAAGGTGACCGGTTTCGACCACTACTGTGGTCATCTTCAGACCATTGAGTGGGGACCCCTTTCTGTTGGAGATTCTCCAACAGAAAGGGGTTCCCACTCAATGGTCTGAAGATGACCACAGTAGTGGTCGAAACCGGTCACCTTATAAAATAAATCGTGATCAAGACTGTTTTTAATAGTAATTATTTACAAGACATTGATCACTGCTGTTCCCATAATGCATTCAAAAGTAAAAAAAAAATTGCTAACAGCCGCGGAGCTAGCAAGAAATTTCCCACACATGGTCGTTCGTTGTTCTTTATAGTCTTCTGTGAGCGGCGAGGATCCGAGCAGGCACACGCATTCGAATGTTTCAACTGGTGATCGAGTGTGTCACCGTTCCCAACGGAGGTGTCAAACTGTGCTGTAAGGTGTTTGATTGTGATCCGTCGATGACCTCTGCACGTTACAACATTGCAGGAGTCGCAGCTGTATGCGGCCGACCTGCAGGCGAGAGACCGGAGACGTTTGCACGAAATTTTTGCAATGATAACGACGCCTAGCCCAACGACTCACCGTGCTCTTGTTTACCGGTATGTCTCCGTATACATACCGCGAGCGCATATGAATATCTGCGATGCTCTGGTTTTCCGTCAAAAAAAGCAACTCAATTTCATCTCTCAGCCTCGAACGCACCTCCTTTACAGGCGACATTTTGAGGATTTCGTATAGTGCCGCCATCTACCGGAAGTTCATGGTACTATAGGAGCTGTAGTGGGAATATCTCTAGATATCCCTCAGCAAATTCCGCATTTTTTTCAACCGTTACTGGCCGAGAAAAAACGTATTGCACTACTTACTGATCGCACCTCGTAAATGATTCTTGACGCAGGTGGTCAGGGAGCGTGGTGTAAGTTCGTGAAGGTACGGCTGAGACAGCTCTCATGATCCTGTCCCATTACGGTGCCTAATCTCCTGTCGCACGCTTTAGAGGAAAATTCTGGCACCCGTGTCACTCGTGTCAGAACATTCTTCGCCAAGAGAGCTGACTGCAGCCTCTCGTCATCAGTGCAAAGTGAGTACCAAAACTAGGCGTGTGTTTCTGTGGGTCAATGTTCAGCCAACACTTACACTGACGTTTATTTAAAAATTTACTGTCTTATTTACAATCAACTTCTTCATTCGTAATGGTTGATGACCTCTCCCTGGTCACAGTTACAATTAAATTCTGAGTTAGACTCTTGCAGTTTTCGAACTGGTTTTTAAAAGACTCCCTTAAGAATAACATCTGATATTTGCAACACGAGCCTTCTGGCGTTTAAACTATAACGAAAATAAGTAATGTTTTCGTTAGATTAGATTAGATTAGATCAGATTAGATTAGATTAATACTAGTTCCATGGATCATGAATACGATATTTCGTAATGATGTGGAACGAGTCAAATTTTCCAATACATGACATAATTTAGTTAATTTAACAACATAATTAAGTTAATATAACAACTTTTTTATTTATTTATTTTTTAAATTCTTTTTATAATTTCTTGTTTTTTTCTTTTTTTCTTAATTTACCTACAGTAATTGTCATGTATTTTATTCCTTTTTCCGTCGCCCTGTCTTCTGGATTTGCACATATTATAAATTAAAGTTCCACACCACGGTTTCTGTCTGTATGTTCAGGCTAATCTCAGGGCGTATTGTACGGATTCTGGTACAGTTTTCACAAGTACGAGATAGTGCTCTACAGGTCTGTTTCGTACGTGCAAAGGACCGTCACTTGAGTGGAGGCAGAGTCTGCTTTCACTGCTGGACACCACGGCGTGCCATTCCGTCTTGCAAGTAATCCTCTGATACACCAGTCGAGCCATGCACCTCGATGGTGCGGCTAAAAATGGTTCAAATGGCTCTGACCACTGTGGGACTTAACATCAGTCCCCTAGAACTAAGAACTACTTAAACCTAACTAACCTAAGGACATCAGACACAGCCATACCCGAGGCAGGATTCGAACCTGCAACAGTAGAAGCAGCGTGGTTCCCGACTGAAGCGCCTAGAACCACTCAGCCACAGAGGCCGGCTAAAGGTGTGGCGTGAGAGCAATACAGGATAGAGGTGTGCGTGCCAGTAGTCCCATTGCTAATAACCTGTTCGCAACAGTTTCTGTTGACACGTCTGGGCTCACAAGCTCTCTTACCTCCGTTGTGGTAGCTGTACTCTCTGCCACGGCTGCCCTCACAGTACGACGATAATGGCGGGCGCCAGTGCTCCATTGACGTCCAGAACCTCGACTGCGGGTGTGAGAATGTTCGCGTGACCACTGATACCAACACCGTTGCACAACTGGCACACCAAGTCCAACTTACGTTTTGAAGGCCTCTTTCAAACTCGCTCAGTTGGCTGTCGGAAGCACGAGTGCGTCTCCGTGGACTGGTGGCTGCTTGCTTCAAACGTTTGCACCACTCCGTCTTCTGGCTGTGAGCATTCCTTACTAAAGGGTAAACACAGTTGGCACTATGGCAACTATCCCACTATGCTGTCTGTAGGTGGACGACGTTGACATCATTATCAGTACATATACTATCTCCCAGACGCCGGTGACATATGCCATCATCGGATCAAAATAGACATCGTTTTCCAAGTGTACTAATTTTTCTTCAGCGGTGTATATGTATTTTTTTTTCTTTTTTTAACTGGCGTTTGAAGTGACATCTCGTGGCAATGATGGGAGCTACGAGTTACTCAGTTACAGAGGATTCCGTATCTAGTCGCAAAAGCGCCACAAATTCAGAGATCAGCGAAACTTGATTAGCAGCTATACATACTGTTAAATTAGTGTCTCCACCTGAGTTCTTCAGTCTGTATGTGATTGATAATATCACTAGTTACTACAGTAATTTTCACACGGTTTTCACTAACACACAGACTGATTTACGAGAAGGATTCATAAGCTTCACTACATATTATATAACCCAGTCGTCTGGCCGTAAATACTTAGTGCTACCCGTCCGAAGCCGGGTCGGGTCGCTGACTATCTATAATTTACGTTGTCGTTCGGCTACGCCTTTGCTACCACGCTGCATACAGTATCACTATACTGCACAATGCATTAAGTGTTAACGACAATTTAGAAATAACACTGAACGGAGCTGGGGAGGAAAGAAATTTGCACCACAACTTGATTAAAAGAAGAGCTCGACTGATAGGACACATTCTGAGACATCAAGGAGTATTGGAGGGAAGTGTGGGTGATAAAAACTGTAGAGATGAACACAGTAAGCAGATTCAAACGGATGCAGGTTGCAGTTATTCTAAGATGAAGGGGCTTGTATGGAGTAAAGTTGAGAGGTGCATCAAACCAGTCTCCGAATTGAAGATATGCACCACTACAACCACATCAATGACATCTGTTTGATGGCCAAATTGAATCTTGTCTGCGCCTTACAGAATCATTTTTCAGTGCTTCAATTACTATGTCTCTTTTTTTCCAGTATAGCGAAGGTTTATCGTAAAATCAAATACTGCGTGCAAATTAAATACTAGTTTTGTGTTACTCCGCTACGATCATTTCATTGCCTAATTAGTCTGGCGACCGTATTACCGTTTTACAACGTTTACATGCGTCTCCCCTTTGTATATTCTAATTTTACAGTACCTGTAATTTAGATATGTCCTGTCTGTTCTTTACGATCAGCTGGGACACAGCCGCATGTGCATATGTAGTGTGGTGTTTATATTCGGAGAGTCAGAGACTGCCAACGCATTCCACGGTCAATTAATAAACCCATTCGAGCCTCTGCATCACCAACTGTTGTTGGTATACAGTCATTGTTTAGCATAGGTAGGTGAAACATACACAACGAGCTATTTCGCTGACATATAACTCTCTGTTTACACAAGCTTCTCCGAAATCGATTTTGAAATTACAAAATTAGAGTGTATGTATACGGCGAATAATTTTGCAAACAATAATGTACTACCCTTGTCCACTGGCGAGATGAACGGCTCGGAGACCGATGCTGTAAGAACTGCGTAGCAGCTCAAGGTCCACAAGAAGATTTGTATCGACAAAGAGAAATTCCTCCAGATTACATCAACTCACGGGAAATAATATCTCTCCTCTGCGCTTGTCTGCTTTCGATATAAGTTTTATTTGAGGTCAAACGGTAATCGGGCGTTTACCTAAGAGATTTAATTCTACAGAGGCGGAGACTTAAATATTTGACTTTATCGCACGGGAAAGGAAATACGCTTAACTTTAAAAATAATGTGTCTCTGGCGATATTTATTTTGAAATCCCAGTTCTTGGAAGAGTTCACCTTCCGCGGCTCAAGTAGACAGCCCGGCGGGCGACTTCCGTTTATTTTGCAAAAAAAAAAATGCTGAAGAGGAAAAGATCTCGCGAATACGTCTGGCTCGTTGTTTAAACTCTATATTTGCTGCGAAAGGGGATAATCTTTCCGAGATAAAAACCAAAACGATAACTCCAGTTTCTCTTCTAAAAATACAGGTTGGAAGAAGGAAACCTCTCATTTGCTTTGCAATGCGGAAAAGACCGCGAAATTTACGAAATAAATTTTTGAAGCTCATCCAGTTGTATTAATACCGCATCGCTCTGATTTGCTACGCGTGTGTGGGCAGTGGATGTACTCGCCCGTCCTAACATTACGCCCTTTTTGTTATTTGATTTCATTAGACATACTGTGCTACCTCTGAATATTTTCACAGGTAACATGTAAGTGGTTCACTGTATCTTGAAGAATGCCCCGTCTAGAAAACATCATTCGGACCGGGATTTGTCCAATTAAAGTCGTGCTTTGCGCACTATACTTCGCGTTGTGCTTCCAGCGCGAAGTGTGCGACCTAAGAAGGGAATAAATTTGCGCTACTGCATCGCTTTATAATGCATGCAAATTTATACGGCGCCCGATGTTTTTAATTAATTAGGGAATCGGCGGTGGAGGGAGCGCAACATGCTTCGCCATTATGCTGATGAGGCCTGCAGTCCCGGCGGAATTTTTAAAACACGTTTTGCGGAACTTGTAAAAGTTTCACGGCATGCTCCGAGCGAGCAACTACCTAAACTCGTCCCACAAGGATGAGACGAGGCCCACCTCGGTGCCTCCAGCGAGCAAGACGCTCGTTCCTTCGGGGAACTACACAGATCAAGTCTAATTTCATCGGTTCCTGTCTCTCTAAATAACACTGCCTTTCGCTGTACGAAATAACTGGATTCCTGTTTCTGTCGCAGACGCAGAGCACACATTAATGTAAGCAGAAGCTTAAGTTATCGAGTTAATTATACAGCACGCCTGATTGAACAGAATGACCTAATTCGTGCCAACCAGCGTGTTCTCCACAAACATCGACCGATGCGAAACCCCTTTTCTCACGTGCTACGTGCAAAGCCATGAGTCAAAGCAGATGGGTAGATGCAGTATTGCTTGACTTCTGAAAAGCATTTTACCCAGTAGCACACCAACTCTTACTAATGATAGTAGGTTTACACATGGTGTCAACAGAAATTCATTACTTTGATCATTTTTTGGTAGGATGAACGTAGCGTCTTATTTTGGATGGAGAATCATCAACAGATGTTTGAGCAACTTCAGGCGTGTCTGAAGGAAGTTTGTGTCTACTAATGACATGGACTGTGCTGAAGAACAGTTTCCTATGACGGTGCTCCCCCTGGTGCAGATATGCTTGTTTCTAGTTTTTGGTTGTTTGACAGACCACTCTCACTATGAAAAGTGTGAAAATGCAAGGAAAGCGTAAACAGTACGTGTCTGTTAAGACTTTGCATTGACTGGCAATGAAAAAATTAAAAAAGGAATCCCATTACTTTTGCAAGCAGTATCACTTCCGACAGTTTGCTCAGGTTGTCTACTGATTTTAGGAGGATCAAACTCAAGCTTTTTCATAACTTTTCCATTACCTCTTTGGTTAAATTCATGACCTCTCGAAAATATGAGTGACTGAACGACGAAAACTTTTTGTAATGAAACTGAATGCTGGTTGAAATGAAAGCTGTATGTAATAATTCTCATATTACATAAACTGTATGCAAAACGACTAATTTAACTAAACACGACTTGGGATATACCGTGCATCAAATCCTGTTAAAGCAATCAACTTGACTGTTTTCGGATGTATTTATAGTTACACCAGTTAAAATACAAATTGTTTTAATATAGTAATGTAGTGAAAAACTTACAATTTTTCTGAAGACAGTAACTACTATGAAAGTACAAAATTTATGTCAACTGTGCATCTTCATGTTTTCACGGCGAAAACATTGTTCCATAAAATTTCGGGCGTGCAGCCGCATGTATTCAGCTTATTCTTCTAACATTTCGGCTGAATACCGTCCACCCATCTTCGGAGTGGGCCGAGGTGACTAACACTCCGGAGTGGCCGAATGGTTCTAGGCGCTTCAGTCTGGAACCGCGCGACCGCTACGGTCGCAGGTTCGAATCCTGCCTCGGGCATGGATGTGTGTGATGACCGCAGGTTAGTTAGGTTTAAGTAGTTCTAAGTTCTAGGGGACTGATGACCTCAGAAGTTGTCCCATAGTGCTCAGAGGCATTTGAACCAAATTTGCTCCGTCCTTTTAAACTCGAGGACCGAACCACTGCATATGCTAGCAAAGATATACAAGGCGCCAGAGACGTTGATAGGCGACAAAGAGGTGTTACACATGCAATGGAATTAAATCTATGGCTGCGCAGTCGATCCACACGGTGATCGATGTGTCACGAAGAGCCGTACCGTCGCGACGTGTTTGTGATTTGATTACAGAAATTGCCGGATTCCATGACTTGTCCGAGCTGAAGCCTGTATCTCTATTAATTAAATTCGTCGCCAACCGAATTCCAATCGCTTCTTTCACTACTGAGTCCCAGAGGCTAAAATTTCGGCATTATCGTTCACCATAGAGTGCCCAGTGACAATGCAGTGCTCCGCTACCTCAGATTCATTAGGTTGTAACAGACGGGTGCACCAGCGGTGCTCTGTGCATCTCTACTGAACTGTACGTGTCGTCTGTCCGATGTATGAACGGCCGCACTCGCAGAGGGTCTTATAAACCCCAGGCTTCCGAAGCACCAGGTCATCTTTAACGGAACCGAGGAGTGCTGCAGTCTTTGGTGGAGGGCGAAAAATCAGTTTAACTTTGTGTTTACTGATGATCCGTCCTATTTTTGACGAAAGGCTTCCCATGTATGGTAGGGAAGCCATGGAGTTAAAACTTTCCGTGTCTTCCTCTGTTTTCCTTGTGCCCAATGTTGATTTCATTTGCAGTGCCTTACGTATCTGCTGTGGAGAGTACCCGTTGACTTCAAAAACTGTTACCAGGTGTAGAAGCTCGTCCTCCAGACTGCTCTTGTCAGCAGTAACGTGTGCTTTGTGTACCAGAGTTCTGAGTACACTGGTACGGTGCAAAGAGGATGGTATTTTGGGACATGCAGTGTATCGAAAACCGACCCATACGAATTTATATTTACGTGCAAATAGCTGACACCGTCCTTCGCAGACGATACAGCAGCTGAAAACCCACAGGCAGAACGTATCTTCATTTAGTGAATAGGAAAGGAAAATATAGATACAATACCCATAAATAAAATTATTTTCCTTAGAAATAAAAGATGACTGATGTATACTTTTTATTATAATAGACCTGATATATTTTTAGCAATGTTTAGTCACTTACTAGGTACTTAGGCATTATGGGTTAATCCTACAACTATGTAATATCACTACTCAATAATGAAATACAAATTATGCATTTCGTACTAAAATTTAAGTTTTCAGACTGTTAGGGCAAGCATGCATACATGACAAACAAAATTCAATAAGCACTGCTAACACGCGTCGCATCGCTCACATCCTTCAGAAAATTAACTTTCATATGGGTGTAGTCCCGTTGGGACAAATAGTTAAATTACTTGATGCTCCTTCATACCTCCTGTGGTTTTGTTTTTACTTGCCCCGAGAGCCACAGAGGGAAAGGTGGACAAGTTAGAGCCGACGATAGGTAATGCCTGCTTTTCTTTTCAATATATCTCTTACTCTTTCTGTAGACATAATACGAGTTAGACCAAATGCGGCCAATATATATATATACATATATACGATCTACTGCTAAGAAATTTGTTTAAATTTGTTTTTCACTATTATTTAATTAAATGAAAAATATTATAGAACAAATTTTGTTTCTCGACTAAAAACCGGGATGTTTATGTGAAAACCGCGACCGTTCCTGCGAAACCGGATGTCTACCATCTAGATTCCCAATCGCAGTAGCAGACGGTGTGCAACATGGCTTGTGCAGATGGACATACAATATTTTTCATTAAATGGACTGCTCGATATGACATTTCTGGGGTAGCAAAAATTGCTACTCCCTCCTAGAACCGCATCTAACTTACAAAATTCGTGACCACTCACACAATTTCATTACTTTTTAATCACTTTCACAACCACTTGTTGACTTTCACTAGTTTTTCATAACCAATAGACACCTTGTAGTGGTTCCGTGTTTTGAATAGTACCATACAAAAAACATTATTGACATGTGTACCTTTCACTTCCTTGCAAACAGCTGAGTTCAAAAAACGACCAAGAAGACAATTTAACAAACGATCTTTACTGTTGATTGGAAGGTTACAGATTTTTTTCAGTTTGCAGTTTATTTGAAAACCGTAAACGTCGTATGGCAGTATTGGCTGGGAAATCTTAGAGGGCTAGTTCAACCGTCTAGCGGGAAGTGTGTTCTGCCTCTCCGCCCATTGGCCCCCTTTCCATGCGGATGTGTGGGAGGTGTGTCAGATGTATATCTCTAGAATGTAGATGAGTGTAATGGATTCATTTTTAGTGTAGTGTTATATTTGTATGGCATATTGATGATACGAGAAGGGATTAGGTGAAACGCAGTCCTGGCAGACAGGGTGTTCGGAAATTCCCATTACAAACTTTCAGGACTTGTTAAGGGGAGTGAGTACATAATGTTTTGAACGGGAACCCGTGTCCAGAAACGTCGTCCAACGACGCTACAAAGCATCAAAGTTACAGGGGCTGGCGCATGTAAATTTATACAGGGTAGACAAAAATTATGTCACGAAATTGTAACCCTGGATAGCTGATGCCAGTAGGAACGAGAATTACTAATGTTGTATAGGTCTACAACGCACCATTTTTAAGCTACGGAAACTTGGCGCCGCCGGCCGGTGTGGCCGTGCGGTTCTAGGCGCTTCAGTCTGGAACCGCGTGACCGCTACGGTCGCAGGTTCGTATCCTGCCTCGGGAATGGATGTGTGTGATGTGCTTAGGTTAGTTAGGTTTAAGTAGTTCTAAGTTCTAGGGGACTGATGACCTCTGAAGTTAAGTCCCATAGTGCTCAGAGCCATTTGAACCATTTTTTGAACCAAGCTTGGCGCCACGCGCTCCGATTGGCTGTGGGATTGCCTTAAGACCTATTCGACATATGTGCGTGTCACGTTGGGGCAGTGACGGGGCAGTGACCGACAACCATACCGCTGTACGTCAAACGACGAACGGCAACAGGGCAATCCCACGGCCAATCGCAGCGTATGGCACCAAGTTCCCGTAGTTTCAAAATGGTGCGTTGTCGATCTACATAACATTAGTAATATTTATCAAAATATACACGGGTGTATTGCCGGTCTACAGTGTCCAACGGGCACAATATTTCGGCGATCATACATGTCGCCATCATCAGGTGAACTGACGGACTAAGCTCCTGTGAACATGCCGGTACGGAGATCCGTACGCTGTGGCTGCTCAGGGGGAACTGGGTTCGGTCGCGGCGGCGGCCGATTTTAATACCCTTCGCCCGCGGTGCACTCCCTCCGCCGTCCGCGCCCCGCGCCACGGTCGCGCGGTGGAACAGATTGCAACGGCGGCTGAGATGATGTCGGTGTGATGGCTGTGTCCGCCGTGGTCGTCACAACTATACGTTTGCTCGATTTACTGATGATTAACCCAATAGTTGGTTCCCAAGCCTTGCTAAGATTACAGCCACAGTCGCGGTTTATGAGGTCGTCATTGGTGCGAATTTCGATGGCCTCTCTAACAACGCTGTCCCAGTATCTCAACGTCTGTACCAGAATCCTCGTGCGTTCATATTACATAGCGTGATTTTCCGACAAACAATGTTCAGCGACCGCCGACTTGCTCGGATACATCAGTCGAGTGTGCCTCTGGTGTTCACGGCTTCGATCCTCGACGGTACGCATTGTCTGACCAATATACGACTTGCCACATTGACACGGAATCTGGTACACTCCGGCCTTCCTCAAACCGAGGTCATCTTTGGCGCTCCCCATCAGTGCACGAGTTTTATTCGAAGGACAAAACACAGTTCCGACCCGGTGTTTCTTCCCCCTGAGCAGCCATAGCGTACGGATCTCCGTACCGGCACGTTCACAGGAGCTCAGTCCGTCAGTTCACCTGATGATGGCGACATGTATGATCGCCGAAATATTGTGCCCATTGGACACTGTAGACCGGCAGTACACCCGTGGATATTTTTATTATCAAATACGCCGGGAGAAACTCAAGAATCACATTAGTAATTTTGGTTCCTACTGGCATCAGCTATCCAGGATTAAAATTTCGTGAGACAATTTTTCTCCAACCTTTGTATATATAGGGTTACTCCGTGATGATGTTACAGACATTCTAGGTTGATGAAGAAGGGTAACTAAATCAATTTGAGGTAAAGGTTCCTGCACCTGAAACGAACGAGTCGAAAGTTACAAGCGAAAACCGTTCTCATACCTCTAACAGTGGATACGTGCACTGGAACTGTTGTTGCTACGATTGTAGGGTAGGCACCTTTGGGAGGTGGTAGTGTGGTTCAAAACAAGAAAAAATGTCCAATAAACAAGGGCTCTAAAACGCATACGTTAAGAGCTATGAGGACTTTTTCGACAGCGCAGAGCAGATGTGTTTCACACTAACAAAGATGAACAAGTATTCATAGCTCCACGGGTATGCATTTTAGAGTCCATGTTTACAGGACATTTTTTCCTTGTTTCAGTCCATGTAACCATCTCTGAAAGTTGTCTAACCTAAAACCTTAGTAACAACAGTATCAGTACATGTATTCCACTGTCAGAGGTACAAGAACGGCTTTCACTTATAACTTACGTTCTTTATATTATTTAAAAAATCATTGACAGCTGTATACCAATAAGATTGTAAGAATGAGAAGTGTTTGCTGTTGGATTTAGAAGCATCCGTCCCACCTTACATTTCAAGGCGGTGGGTTACACTGTACTGTTAATGAAAAAAATGAATAATTAAAAATCGGTAAATCCTAAATGAATATAATACCTTTCTTGATACAGTATTTAAATAAAACAAAATAAGAAACAGTCTGTTCATAATCTGATTCCAGAAAGTCTTTATCATCACCTGGTGCGGGTCGTTCCTAGTTGCTCTTCTAGACTGTCATTCTTCATTTGGAAGCGAACGGAAGAATTCATGATGGATAGGCTGGACAAATGGAAGCGAGTCAGATGATTTTTATATTTATGAAGCTTGAGCTTTGGTGACTGGTTGTACAGAGGTGACAAGATGACAGTCGTAGGACTTTTGCCTTTTCTGTCAGGTTTTGTTAGACACAAGAGCACATGTGTCTCTTTGGTGCCAACTGTTTTTTGACGTCTTGTAACCAGCTTTCTTGTCATTTATGAGGGAGCAGCACACAGCGGGGCTTCACTTTTTATCCTTTTGCCACAATAATTTTACATGCCTTACCGTCCTCTAGCTGCACTTCCCTAATTTTTTCCGGGGAATGTCACTTGTATCCCTTTGCTTCTGACGCCCCTCGCATATCTTCCTTTTCGTTTTCCTGGCACTTATTCCGCTTATTTTCTGGGTCGGCTTCTTAATTTCTAGATTTCATTGAACCACCTTCACAATTCCTAGGTATTTAGTTGAATTTACGGCCTTTAGAGTTGATCGATTTATCGTGTAACCTAAGTTAACGGTCAAGTGCGTTTTCGCAACCGTATAGCGCGCGGAAAAAACGAACATCTATATCTATCCGTGCGAGCTCTGATTTCCCTTATTTCATCACGGTGATCGTTTCTCCCTATGTAGGTCGGTGAAAACAATATATTTTCGCATTCGGAGGAGAAAGTTGGTGACTGAAATTTCTTGAGAAGATTCTGCCGCAACGAAAAACCCCTTTGTTTGAACGATGTCCACCCCAAATCCTGTATCATTTCAATGACACTCCCTCCCTGTTTCGCGATAATACAAAACGTACTGCCCTCCTTTGAATTTTTTCGATGTACTCCGTCAGTCCTATCTGGTGAGAACACACACCGCGCAGCGGTATTCTGAAAGAGGACTGACAAGCGTAATTTAGGCAGTCTCTTTAGTAGATCTGTTACATTCTGTAAGTGTTCTGCCAATAAAACGCAGTCTTTGGTTAGGGTTCCTCACAACATTTTCTATGTGTTCCTTCCAGTTTAAGTTCTTCGTAATTGTAGTTTCTAGATATTTAGTGGAATTTACTGCCTTTAGATTTGACTGATTTATCGTGTAACCTAAGTTAACGGATTCCTTTTAGCACTCATGAGGATAACCTCACACTTTTCATTATTTAGGGTGATTTTCCAATTTTCGCACCATACAGATATCTTTTCTAAACGATTTTGGAATTTGTTTTGATCTTCTAATGACTTTACTAGTCGATGAACGATAGCGTCATCTGCAAACAACCTAAGACGGCTGCTCAGATTGTCTCCCAAATCGTTTATATAGCTAAAGAACAGCAAAGGGCTTATAACACTATCTTGGTGAACGCCAGAAATCACTTCTGTTTTACTCGATGATTTTCCGTCAGTTACTACGAACTGTGTACCTCTCTGACAAGAAATCACAAATCCAGTCACATAACTGAGATGATATTCCATAAGCACGCAATTTCACCGCAAGCCGCTTGTGTAGTACAGTGTCAAATGCCGTCCGGAAATCCAGAAACACGGAACAATTGGAAATCCCTTGTCAGTAACACCTAACACTTCGTGCGAGTAAAGAGCTAATTGTGTTTCGCAATAACTATGTTTTCTAAATCCGTGTTGACTGTGTGTGAATAGAGGTTTCCTTTGAGGTATTTCATAAAGTTCTAACACAGTACATGTTCCAGAATCCTGCTGCATATCGACGTTAATGATATGGGCCTGTAATTTAGTGGATTACTCCTACTACCTTTCTTGAATATTGGTGTGACCTGTGCAACTTTGCAGTCTTTGGGTACGGATCTTTCTTCGAGCGAACGATTGTATATTATTGTTAACTATGGAGCTATTGTGTCAGGATATTCTGAAAGGAACCTGACTGGTATAAATCTATACCGGAAGACTTGCTTTTGTTAAGTTATTTAAGTTGCTTCACTACTCCGAGGGTATCTATTGCTGCGTTACTCACGTTGACAGCTGTTCTTCACTCTAATTCTATAATATTTACTTCGTCTTCTTTGGTGAAGGAATTTCGAAAGGCTATGTTTAATAACTTTGCGTTGGCAGCAATGTCGTCGATAGTATCTCCATTGCTATCGCGCAGAGAAGGCACTGATTGTGTCTTGCCGCTAGCATACTTCATATACGACCAGAATCCCTTTGGATTTTCTGCCAGGTTTCGAGACAAAGTTTCGTCATGCAAACTTATATAAGCATCTCGGATTGAAGTCCGCCCTAAATTTCGAGCTTCTGTAAAGGATCGCCAATCTTGGGGATTTCTCGTCTGTTTAAATTTGGCATGTTTGTTTCGTTGTTTCTGCAACAGTGTTCTAACCCGTTTTGTGTACCAAGGAGGTTCAGCTCCGTCGTTTGTTAATTTATTTGCTTTAAATCTCTCAACTGCCACGGATACTATTTCTTTGAATTGAAGCCACATCTGGTCTGCACTTACATTGTCAATTTGGAAGGACTGAAGATTGTCTCTCAGGAAGGCATCAAGTGAATTTTTATCTGCTTTTTGGATAGGTGTATTTTTCGTTTATTTTTGGGGGATTTAGGGCGTACAATATTCAGTCTCTCTACGACAACCCTGTGTTCACTAATCCCTGAATCGGTTTTTATGCTCGTTATTAACTCAGTATTGATTGTTGCTAAAAGGTCAAGTGTGTTTTCACACCCGTTTACTATTCGCGTGGGATCATGAACTAACTGCTCGAAATAATTTTCAGAGAATGCGTTTATCACGATTTCGGATTATATTTCATGAGTATCTCCGGAATTAAGCATGTATTTTCGCCAACATATCGTGGGTAAATTAAGTCACCGCCAATTTCGCCTGTAAACGAGCGAAATCCCGCAGCTGATACGGCAACACTGTAGCAGCAAGTGACAGACATCCACTAACAACTAATTGTAATCGGACTACAGTAACGCCAATGGGTATAACCGCTGATTTAAGAGAGCAACGAAGAGACAGTCTCTCGTTGTGCCAAGAGTGGTACTACTTCCGTGCGGAGCTCGGCTCTCGCACACCTATGCGGAGCAGACGTCGGCTTGGCCCACGTGTAGGGGCGACCTTCGTCAAGTCGCGACTTCTGCGCGCAACAGAAATACACGGAGCGTTCCGGCCGCACTAATGAAGTGCGCGGCACGCAGCGTGTAAACTGCTGAGCCCCCGTGTTTAATAAACACGCGCCACTTTGCGTCCTCCTAACGACGCCCGTCTCTCTCTCTCTCTCTCTCTCTCCCCGGACGCGTGGCCGACATGGCTGGCTTGGCCGAGGAGTCGTCCTGACCCTTACTGCTGTACGGAATCCTGGAAACTCCTTTTTTCATCTATCACCTTTGCCATACTGTCGGTGGATCACCTAGCTCTATGACTATCATAGTGCATGAGGAGTGGTGAGAAAGATCACTGATGAAAAATCTGTGTCTACTTATAGGGTGATTCAGCTGCACTCACGTGTGGGCATTATACAACCCGCAATGCCTTCAAAAACCACGCACGAGATTTTCATATCCTCTGGATCACTACACACAAACTATTCGTGCCACTGCATATACTCTACTGGCCATTAAAATTGATACACCACGAAGATGACGAGCTACAGACGCGAAATTTAATCGACAAGAAGGAGATGCTGTGATATGCAAATGATAAGCTTTCCAGAGCATTCACACAAGGTTGGCGCCGGTGGCGACACCTACAACGTGCTGAGATGAGGAAAGTTTCCAACCGATTTCTCACACACAAACAGCAGTTGACCGGCGTTGCCTGGTGAAACGTTGTTGTGATGCCTCGTGTAAGGGGGATAAATAAGTACCATCACGTTTCCGACTTTGATAAAGGTCGGATTGTAGCCTATCGCGATTGCGGTTTATCGTATCGCGACATTGCTGCTCGCTTTGGTCGATATCCAATGGTCGTTAGCAGAATATGGAATCGGTGGGTTCAGGAGGGTAATACGGAAGGCCGTTCTGGGTCCCAACTGCCTCGTATCACTAGCAGTCGAGATGACAGGCATCTTATCCGCATGGCTGTAACTGATTGTGCAGTCACGTCTCGATCCCTGAGTCAACATACGAGGACGTTTGCAAGACAACAACCATCTACATGAACAGTTCGACGACGTTTGCAGCAGCATGGACTATCAGCTTGGAGACCGTGGCTGCGGTTACCCTTGACGCTGCATCACAGTCAGGAGCGCCTGTGATGGTGTACTCGACGACGAACCTGGGTGCACGAATGGCAAAACGTCATTTTTTCGGATGAATCCAGGTTCTGTTTACAGCATCATGATGGTCGCATCCGTTTTTGGCGACATCGCGGTGAACGCACATTGGAAGCATTTATTCGTCATCGCCATACTGGCGTATCACCCGGCGTGATGGTATGGGGTGCCACTGGTTACATCTCTCGGTCACGTCTTGTTCGCATTGACGGCACTTTGAACAGTGGACGTTATATTTCAGATGTGTTGTGACCCGTGGCTCTACCCTTCATTTGATCTCTGCGAAACTTTACATTTCAGCAGGATAATGCACGGCCGCCTGTTGCAGGTCCTGTACGGGCCTTTCTGGACACAGAAAATGTTCGACTGCTGCCCTGGCCAGCATATTCTCCAGATCTTTCACCAATTGAAAACGTCTGTGGTGGCCGAGCAACTGGCTCGTCACAATACGCCAGTCACTACTCTTGATGAACTGTGGTAACGTGTTGAAGCTGCATAGGCAGCTATACCTGTACACGCCATCCAAGCTCTGTTTGACTCAATGCCCAGGCGTTTCAAGGCCGTTATTACGGCCAGATGTGGTTGTTCTGGGTACTGATTTCTAAGGGTCTATGCAACCAAATTACGTGAAAATGTAATCACATGTCAGTTCTAGTATAATATATTTGTTTAATGAATACCCTTTATCATCTGCATTTCTTCTTGGTGTAGCAATTTTAATGGCCAGTAGTGTATGAACAAGACCTTTTTGTAGGAAATTTAATGAAGTTAAATGTTGTGATGGGATACGTTTTCACTGCAGGCCACGATTACTCAAGAAAAACATGTTGCTGGTCACTTTTGTACGTTCTTCTGAAATAATTCAAAGACTACAGCTCCTAGCAAAAACGCATCCCATTACATAATTGAACTGCATTAAATTTACAGCAAAAACGTCCTTTTCATTTTTTCCTGCATAACTAATTATTTGTGCATAGTGAATGAGAGAATATGAGAATCTTATGCGTGGATTTTGAAGGCGCCGTGTGTTGCATAAAACCCGTAGGGAGGGCCAGTTGAATCACCCTGAGTGTACTCCCCCAGCCACTGTACAGTCCATGGCTGAGGGCTCTTCATACCAAAATTATCGGTTTTCTGTCCTGTTCCATTTGTGCACTGAGCAAGTTAAATTTTATGTAAGATATACAATGGTTGCATCATATACGATGGCCACAGCAAAATGATTTTTATTTATTTATTTATTTATTTATTTATTGTTCCGTGGGACCACATTTAGGAGAAGTCTCCATGGTCATGGAACGAGTCAATACATGAAATTATAACACGATTGTAGAAACAGATAAAATGAAATATAAGAAACATATTCAGGCGACAAGTCGTTAGTTTAAATAAAGAAAATCATAAATGTACACTGGAATTTGCTTAATTTTGTATCTCTTCCAGGAGCTCCTCGACAGAATAGAAGGAGTGAACCATGAGGAAACTCTTCAGTTTAGACTTAAAAGTGTTTGGGCTACTGCTAAGATTTTTGAGTTCTTGTGGTAGCTTATTGAAAATGGATGCAGCAGAATACTGCACTCCTTTCTGCACAAGAGTCAAGGAAGTGCATTCCACATGCAGATTTGATTTCTGCCGAGTATTAACTGAGTGAAAGCTGCTAACTCTTGGGAATAAGCTAATATTGCTAACAACAAACGACATTAAAGAAAATACATACTGTGAGGGCAATGTCAAAATTCCCAGACTATTGAATAGGGGTCGACAAGAGGTTTTCGAACTTACACCATACATAGCTCGAACAGCCCGTTTTTGAGCCAAAAATACCCTTTTTGAATCAGAAGAATTACCCCAAAAAATAATACCATATGACATAAGCGTATGAAAATATGCGAAGTATACTACTTTTCGTGTTGAAATGTCACTTATTTCAGATACTGTTCTAATGGTAAATAAAGCGGCATTTAGTTTCTGAACAAGATCCTGAACATGGGCTTTCCACAACAGCTTACTATCTATCTGTACGCCTAGGAACTTGAACTGTTCCGTCTCGCTTATAACATGCCCATCCTGTCTGATTAAAATGTCAGTTCTTGTTGAATTGTGGGTTAGAAACTGTAAAAACTGAGTCTTACTGTGATTTAGCATCAAATTATTTTCCACAAGCCACGAACTTATATCATGAACTACATTATTTGATAATGTTTCAATATTACACACAAGATCCTTCACTACCAAGGTGGTGTCATCAGCAAACAGAAATATTTTTGAATCACCTGTAATACTAGAAGGCATATCATTTACATAAATAAGGAACAGCAGTGGCCCCAGCACCGACCCTTGGGGAACGCCCCATTTAACAGTGCCCCATTGGGACTGAACATCATTACCACTCTCAATATTGCGGAGGATTACCTTCTGCTTTCTGTTCTTAAAGTAGGAGGCGAACCAATTGTAAGCTACTCCCCTTACTCCATAATGTTCCAACTTCTGCAGTAATATTTTGTGGTCAACACAGTCAAAAGCCTTCGTTAAATCAAAGAAAACACCTAACGTTCGCAACCTTTTATTTAATCCGTCCAAAACCTCACAGAGAAAAGAGACTATAGCATTTTCAGTTGTTAAACCGTTTCTAAAACCAAACTGTACATTTGACAGCAAATTATGTGAATTTAAATGCTGCAGTAACCTTGTATATACAACCCTCTCAATAACTTTAGCAAACACCGATGGCATAGAAATAGGTCTATAATTGTCAACATTATCCCTGTCTCCCTTTTTATAAAGTGGCTTCACTACCGAGTACTTTAATCGGTCAGGAAACCGACCACTCCTAAAGGAAAAGTTACAGATATGGCTAAGTACTGAGCTAACATACGTGGAACAATACTTCAGTATTCTGCTAGATACCCCGTCATATCCATGAGAGTTCTTGGTCTTTAGTGATTTAATTATTAACTCAATCTCCCTCTTGTCAGTATCATGGAGGAGCATTTCAGGTAACAGTCTCGGAACACTTTTTTCTAAGAGCGCTATATGATTCCCTGTTGGGACTAGGTTTCTATTTAGTTCACCTGCTATATTCAGAAAGTGGTTATTAAGTACTGTACATATATGCGACTTATCAGTAACACGGACATCCCCACTACGCACTGATTCTATATTCTCGACCTGTCTCTGCAGACCAGCCACTTCCTTTACGACTGACCATATGGTTTTAATTTTATCCTGAGACTTAGCTATTCTATCTGCATACCACATACTTTTTGCCTTCCTAATAACTTTTTTAAGCACCTTACAATACTGTTTGTAATGGGCTGCTGCATTTAGATTTTGACTGATTCTAACGTTTTGATATAATTGCCACTTTGTTCTACAAGATATTCTTATCCCTTTAGTCAGCCACCCAGGCTGCCTGTTTGTGCTAGTACCCTGTTTTGAACGTTCTAACGGAAAGCAACTTTCAAAGAGCACGAGAAAAGTCTTGAGGAAAGCATTATATTTATCGTCTACTGTATCAGCACTATAAACATCTTGCCACTCTTGTTCCTTGATAAGGTTTACAAAAGTCTGTACAGCAACTGGATCAGCTTTCCTAAAACGTTGGTAACTATATTTAACATGTGTTGCAGCACAAAAAACTTTTAGACTTAAAATTTGTGCATCATGATCTGAAAGGCCATTCACCTTTTTGCTAACAGAATGCCCTTCTAATAATGACGAATGAACAAAAATATTGTCTATGGTTGTTCTACTGTTCCCTTGCACTCTCGTTGGAAAGAATACGGTTTGCATAAGATTGTATGAATTAAGGAGGTCTACCAGCATCCTTTTCCTTGCACAATCACTTATACAATTAATATTGAAGTCACCACATATAACTAACTTTTTGTATTTCCTATAAAGTGAACCAAGAACCTCCTCTAGCTTTAGCAAAAATGTTGTGAAATCGGAGTCTGGGGATCTATAAATAACAACAGTAAGAAGTTTAGCTCCACTAAATTTAACCACACCTGCACAACATTCAAACACCTTTTCAGTGCAGTACTTTGAAACATCAATTGACTCAAATGGGATACCGTTTTTCACATACATGGCTACTCCCCCACACCGCAAAGAGCTCCTAGAAAAGCTGCCAGCCAACCTGTATCCTGGTAAAGGAAGCCTCTGAATTATCTCCTTATTTAAGAAGTGTTCAGATATACCAATAATTTCAGAGTCAACATCTATAAGCAGTTCACTAACTTTATCTCTAATACCTTGTATATTTTGATGAAATATACTAATTCCCTCATTAATCGGATACCCAAGCTTTGTAGAGAGTGGTTTCTTTGTTAGAGAGACTTCCCTTAAGCAGGAATACCTATCAGCTGACTTCAATCTAAAAAAGGTACAGCTTTAACACCCACAACTACCGGAATTTTCCCATGAGTGATCCCACCACCCCCACCTATGCTGTCAGCTATAAGTTTTGCCAACCTCCCCTTCCCATACCTGTTGAGGTGCAGGCCATGTCTAGTGAAACCCGTCCTACTGATAGACTCCACCGACACCACTGAAATGTGACTCATGCCTTCTGTCATCAGCGCACCCCCAAGTCTCATGTTATTACGCCTGACGGCTGTATTAAGATGAGGCCGATCGTGACGCTGAAACAGTTCCACGAAATGCACATTCGTGTTGCCAGTCTGAGTGGCTATCTTTTCCAGGTCACGGTCTATGTCATACTCCCCATCCCTATCAATACTATTACCAGCCCCACCCACAATCACTACCTGATCCTCTTTAGTAAAATCCCTACATAACCCCCCTATGTTAAAAGTCACCTGAGCCAATCCTGCATTAGGCTTCACAATGCTGGTGACCTGGTACTCACTCCCCAAAACTTCCTGCAACTGCTGGCCTACACCTCTACCATGAGAACTACCTAACAGCAGAACCTTCTTCTTTCTCTTAGACTTTGCAACTGTCCTAGCCACCGTAACTGCTGAGGTCTGCTGCATACTTCCTACATCTACAGCTACTAGAGATTCCTCTCCACTAGACTCTGACAGTTGGTCATATCTATTACAAACACCAATAGTAAAACTATCTGAAAATCTCCTTCTCCTAGCAGATCTCTTGCCAACAGCCAGCTCCCATTCCCCAACCCCCTTCTCCCTCCTCATCCTATCTAGCTCCTCCTGTGCGTTTTTCAACTGCACCTGAAGGGCACAGATCTTACGCTCCTGCTCCTCTATCAACTTACTCTTGCTACATAACCTGCAGTTCCAGGAGAGGATCTCACCAGAATGCCCACTGGCTTCCCCACTGCATTCCCCCCAGTGAAAATACTTCGAACAAGTCTCACACCGCAATCCACTACTCACGAACCTACGGCAAAGCCCACACTTCTCACTCATGGTAAAATTTTACAATTATTGAAACAAGAAAACAACTTTATCTAAGTTCCGCTACTACAATAAGAAGATGTTAAATACTGACTACAATAATGACAAACTTGCTGTACAAGGGAAGTAACTACTATTATTGACAGTATTAATCAACAACAAATGAGAATATAACAAAATACTAACACAGAAAGAAAATCAAACGTCTAATGACAGTAACGAAACTGAAAGCAGTTCGCAAAAATTTCTTCTGAAGTTATTTCACCGGAAAACACCAAGAACACCGGTTGAAGACTACTAAAGTTCCTAAATAAACTACTATACACAAACAATTAATTAGTACTTAGCTTTCGATGCGCCGCTACAGCTGCAACTGGTCAGCGCGGAATGTAAACACGGGTAAGAGGTTAAGTTGCTCGATACGAAACACTCACAAATATCAGGCCACAACACAAGAAATGCAGAGGTGAATGAAGAAACCACTAATAAGTCACTTATATAGTAAATATTATCACAAAAACAGTTAAAATATATATCTGAAACCTAAAAATAGATGAAAACTTAGAGAGCGATCTCACACGCAGTCACGCGCTTATGACGTCACACCCATCGCCCTATCGTTCTTGAATACCAGTTCTTAAATTTCCCGAAGAGGATTTCTGGAGAACTGCGTCTTTCTTCCTACGATTCTTATAAGTTTCAGAGCATTTCTATTACACTTCCGTATGGGCTGTACCATCCTAGTACGATACTACACTCACGCTCATAAATTAAGGATACTGCTGAGACATTTGAAACAGGGCTCTGGTGGGTGGTTTGCGGGTTTAAATCACCTCGGGGTATGACCATGCAGTGCATTTGACCTGCGGTCGTCGCACGGTGGCGCTGGCAGCAGTCCACACACTGAGAGGTGTGTTGGTGCATGTCAGAGTACGGTGCAGCGAGTAAGTGTGCAGACGTTTTCAGACGTGCTAATGGTGACTGTGTGTTGAAAATGGAAAGAACACATAACGACGAGGTTACGAGGGGTAGTATACTAGGGAGACTGGAGGCTGGTCAAACACAGCAGGTCGTAGCACGGGTCCTCCCTGTACCACAAAGTGTGATCTCAAGACTATGGCAAAGATTCCAGCAGACAGGAAATGTGTCCAGGCGCTACAGTACGGGACGTCCACAGTGTACAACACCACAAGAAGACCGGTATCTCACCATCAGTGCCCGCAGACGGCCACGGAGTACTGCAGGTAGCCTTGCTCGGGACCCTAACGCAGCCACTGGAACAGTTGTCTCCAGACACACAATCTACAGACGACTGAACAGACGTGGTTTATTCGCCCAGAGACCTGGAAGGTGCATTCCACTGATCCCTGGTCACAGGAGAGCCCGTAAAGCCTGGTGTCAAGAACACAGGACATAGTCATTGGAACAGTGGTCACAGGTTATGCCCACGGACGAGTCCAGGTATAGTCTGAACAGTGATTCTTGCCGGGTTTTCGTCTGGCGTAAACCAGGAACCAAATACCAACACCTAACTGTCCTTGAAAGGGACTTGTATGGAGGTCATGGTTTGATGGTGTGGGATGGGATTATGATTGTTGCACGTACATCCCTGCATGTCTTTGACAGAGGAACTGTAACAGGTCAGGTGTATCGGGACTTCATTTTGCACCAGCAAGTCCGCCTTTTCAGGGGTGCAGTGGGTACCACCTTCCTCCTGATGGCTGATAACCCACGGCCCCACCGAGCTGCCATCGCGGACGAATACCTTGAAACAAAAGATATCAGGCAAATGGAGTGGCCTACCTGTTCTCCAGACCTAAACCCCATCGATTACGTCTGGGATTGTCTTGGTCGACGTACCGCTGCACGTCTTCGTATCCCTAGGATACTTCAGGAGCTCTGACAGGCACTGGTGCAAGAATTGAAGGTCATACACCCCAGCAGCTGCTCGACCACCTGATCCAGCGCGTGCCAACCCGTTGAGCGGCCTGTGCACGTTTGCATGGTGATCTTATCCCACATTGATGTTGGGGTACATGCGCAGGAAACAGTGGCGTGTTGTAGCACATGTGTTTCGGGACGGTTTTCTCAACTTATCACCAACACTGTGGACTTACAGATCTGTGTCGCGTGTGTTCCCTATGTGCCTGCGCTATTAGAGCCAGTATTGTGTAGTGACACATTGTGTGGCACCACATTCTGCAAGTATCATTAATTTATGAGCACGAGTGTAGTAGCGCTTTGGATGTCTATAGTTAACGCAGTTCTCAACGAGACGATTGATATCAGTACCACATTGCTTTACTAGGTGTGTTCCTGCTGGAGGTGGTACACCATTGCAATCCTCTGACCAGAAGTGAAAGAAGTGGTAAGTGAAAGAGAAAAATCAGGAAACTATCTGTCTTATGGTTTTTGACTACTGAGCTGTAAAAACACTTCTCGCTTACTTCCTAGAGATTCAAAATGCTGGAACAATATTCTAGAACTGTTGACTCTAGCACCTTGTCTGCTACTTCCCTTACATACAGAAACTCTTAAACTTAGCCTTCTAGAGCAGTCACTTGGGTATTTAGGGTTGACAGTTAAATTTCGCCACGCTTTACGTTTAAACTATTATAATGAGACGAAGAAGTAATACGTGTTAATGGATTATGTGTGAATGATCATAGTTTCTCTCGTTACGTAGTACTGACTGCCTCTAAAGCAGTAGAACGCCAGTAACAAAATGACAACGAAACAAAGCAGGAAGACATAAAAATCTGTTACAAAGCAAAAATTATGCATAAGCAACCAAGTGCGTATTCAGGATTTGATCAGGAAGAGGTGGGGGAGGCGGGGGGGGGGGGGGGGGGGGGAAACCTCGTACTAATCTTGCGTATGGGGGAGGGGAAGTCGAAACTCGGTAGAATTTCCCAAAAACTAAAATTCAAAGCTACTGAAAAACTGAGTTCGTTAGTCACCTAAAGTAGACTGCTAACGCTACCACTTTACAATAAGTACCTACTGCATATAATGTCATTAACTGATTGTGCCGCAGTATAGTTTGCATGAGACCTGTACATGTTAATTTGCTGTCAGGCATAAAATGTCCAGTTATATACGAATTCTTTCTCTGTATTCACACTGAACATGTTTTGTCATTGCCTAGTAACACGACAAAGAACGCTAATTGAAGATTCGGCGCTGCTGTCTGATTTTAAAATCCAGAGTCACCAATCTTTTTCAGTTGCAAGGAGAATTGGTGCGAATGGCGAAATAGTTTTGAGATTTCATGACTACACACTTGCTGCTAACCAATAACAACTGCTGGCACGTTCTGATTTTCTTCAAACTGGTATGTGTGTGGAGGAAGAAGATGTGCGTTGTAAAATGGCTTTGAGCACTATGGGACTTAACATCTATGGTCATCAGTCCCTTAGAACTTAGAACTACTTAAACCTAACTAACCTAAGGACATCACACAACACCCAGTCATCACGAGGCAGAGAAAATCCCTGACCCCGCCGGGAATCGAACCCGGGTACCTGGGCGCGGGAAGTGAGAACGCTACCGCACGACCACGAGCTGCGGACTGTGCGTTGCATGTGCAAAGATAATTTTTTCCTAAGAGAGGAAGGGGAGTAGTATTCGCTGCCATTTGTAGCCCCTAGCTGGGAAAATAAATGGTACAAGTTTGCAGTGAAGTCATAAAATATTTGACAAGCCTTTTTATTTGAGCTAGTTGAAGAAAACGAAGAGATTGTGAGCAACGTAAGTAAACAAACGAGTAAATCTGTACTGAGTGATTCGGTTTCAAATTATGGCACCGGAATATGGAATTAAACTGCCTGATAAAAAATCGAGTCAAATTTACGAAGAACTAAGCAGAATGAGCCTACGTAGCAGTATGACGTTGACGCTGCGTCCCCCATCCTTCCCCCGCAGGCTTGGATGCATCCACGTATTCGATTAGGAAGGGTGTTTTAAAGCCGTCGTAACCTCTCAGGAGACACAACCTTACCGAAACATTGTCCGTGCAAGTAAGCGCGAGAGTTTGTGTGTTCTGTTGAAGCGGAGGGCTATGCCAGCGGCGCCGTATGTGCTGGCTGGACCACCCATTCCGTCCAGGCTTCTGCGGAGGTACCAGTCTAAGTGCATCTCACAACGACTCATCTTTCCTCCATCATGTACTGCCCTATCTAATTTGGCAGCCACAGCTCAAAAGCCGGGAAAGACAGCCTGTCTAGGCCATGGCAACCCAAAATATTGTCTAGTCTTCCAGGGAAGGGGTAGAATCGTTGGGCCAATTTCCCATCATTCGTGATACACAGATACAATGGTCAAAACATCTGTCAGAATCCTCGGATGAAAAATGGAATATTGCTGAGACGAATATGGCTACGGAAAGGAACTTTGTTTACGTCAACATGCAGCGTACAGGTTTGAATACAAGGGAAATGGAGTTTTTCCAGGAGCTGGAAACGTTAAAGATGGATGTTAGGTATTAACAGAAGTGGGAAAAAGGGGAAGGGAAATGAAATGATCGGAGATGATATCCATTTGTACAGAGGTATCGGGAAGGATGAGAGAGCCAAGAGAGATGTGTCATTCGTGACCCACAACAATCGTAAGAATAGCGTTAAGGGGTGGTAAAAAATAAGTGAAAGCAGTGTGACTGTGGACTTTTTCGGTCTGGACATGAGTGCACATTAGTGGATGCGTATGTCCTAGCAAATGTCACTCATAGCGAAACCAAAGGCGAGTTTCACGAGGAACGCTATTAAAACTTTGGGTGTTGTTAAATATAATGTAAACAGTCTCAAAGATGAAAGTGGGAAATATCTTTATAAACTGAGAGTAGTTAGCAAGTTTCAAAGTTTTGATGAAGGTGGAAACCCTGAAGAGAAACATTAACAAATTCAGAGATGCATTCACGAGAATGCATGTGTATCGCTGAATCAAAAAGGTGAAGAAGGAAAACAAAGCCCAGATCGGTGTGTGAAGAACAGTGGGGAAAACATAAAAGTGAACCAGAAAATATGTAAAGGATGCCTGAAAACGAGAGACCCTGATGATAGAAAAAAAGTGTATTGTTATAAACAGGGATGCCAAAAAAGGAACTACCAATAGGAAAAATGAGATGTCGGAAAAGAGATGCGGGAAGGTAAAATATGGGGGACGCATAAGTGGCAGAAGTCTGGAAAACAGCGAAGAATTTAAGAAATGTGAAATACAGGACAAATATAACAGCTGCTGGCATCAGAGAATGGGAACATCATTTCAAGACACTGTTAATGCGACAGAAAACCGGGTATAAAGACGTAGAACTGGATCTCGGAAATGAACTATTTGTGGGAAATGTAGGCCCAGTAACTACAGCAGAAGTTGGAAGATCTAAGAAAATAATGGAAAATGGAAAACTTCCTGGACCTTGTAACATACCAGTAAAGTTAGTGAAATGTCGACCGAATCTGTTCTACGTACATTTGAAGAGTCTGTTTAATACATTCATGATAGAGAGAGAAGAAGTACACAAGGAATGGAATTTGCCACATCTAAGTTCAATTTATAAGAAAGGTAGTAAGAAGGTTACCTTGGAGTCAGTGTTACAGTCTCTGTTGGTAAGTTGCATGATGGGTTCCTGAAAGGCAGACTAAAGGGCTTGTTGATGGACGTAGAAGAGCAAAGTGGAGTCCAGAAGGGAAGATCTCGTAATGACAATATTTTTATTTTAAGCCAGCTTTTGGCAAAGAGACTGAAAAGGAGTCTAAATAACATTTTACTGTACATATACCTCGAGAAGGCGTATGACACAGTGTCGCTGAAGAAAGTGGTCTTGAGGAGGGAGCTGGGACTGAAAACATGTGGTAAAGTATGTGCAACGTATACAAGTCTGCAATGTTTGTAATCAAAGTGGAGAATAAAATTTCTCGCAGCCTTTTGCAGTTACAGAAGTATTAAATAGGGGTGCTGCTTATCTTCTGCAATTTTTAAAATAGACATCCAGAAGTCATTAGGCTTGCGTAGTAGAAAATGTGCAGGAAAGGGAATTCAGACAACAAGGGATCAATATTTGTTGCATTGTTCTACTCATGTGATCGGCTAGCGATGGCCAGTAAATGAGTTGATATCTACTTTATTGTAAGGAAATGGTTAAAAGAAATGATAAGGTTGGACTGGAAGTAAATTAAAAAAGAAAACTGAATGTCTGTGCAGCGGAGAAAGTGTAGGTACAGGTCCAGCACAACAAGGCGCGTAAAAAATTTAAATATTAGGGTAGCATCGTATTGGAAGATGGAGCCAGTAATAGGGAAATACAGTAACGGATATTCCATTGGAAGTCAGCGATCTAGAAGTTAAACGCTCTCTTATGGTCATCTAAGATAAGCATTGGGGAACCTATAGCGACCTTTGTATGCGAGCGTTGGAAGCTCACTGGAAAAAAATATATAAAAAAATTGACATTTGTAGAAATGGACTATCTCAGAAGATCGTGTAGAATATCTCGGTAAGATCACGTAAGAAATACAACGATTATGAAAATCACCGGACTCAAGAAAGCATCACAGATGGAAGGACGGCGCTTCGCCTGGTATGAACATACGGAGTGAATTACGGATGACACATGGCAAATAAATAACTTGATATACGATCATCAGAGAAGAAAGAGAGTTGGTTGGGATTAAGAAGGCTGTGAGAAAAAAACAAAACAGAAGAAGAATGGGAAGGGGGAAACCGATGGCGATAAATATGTGGGATGCGGCGACAGCTGTAGGATCCTCACAGGAGAGAGTATCCTCTCTTGGGGCAAGCTGGCCTGTAATCGTTGTAACCGCTGCTTGATAACACTGTCACTGGAATGGAATTGACGTCAGAGCTGTTCTCACACGTGTTCCATCGGTGTCGTACTCTGGGGTCTTGCTGGCCATGGGAGTTTCTCAACATCACGCAGGCAGTTCATGGAGACACGTGCCATGTGCGGACGAGCACAGCCCTCTTAAAAATGGCATCAGTTTAGTGTCTCATGGGAGGTAGCATACGAGAATGTACGATATCAGTGACGTACCGCTGTACCGTCAAAGTTCCCTCAATCACTCCCAGCCATGACCTGAAGTCATAAAAGATGGTTCCCCACACTACGACACCAGAAGTAAACCGCTGTGCCTTTCCAAAGTATTGTAAAAATGGGACCTGTTCCCACGTTGCCGCCACACTTACTTACAATGGTCACCCGCGGTAGTACAGAATCGTGGTGCGTCGCGGAACACAATGCGACGCCATTCATCAGCAGTCCGTGCTTTCTGCTCATGGCACCACTCCAGACGGAGCAGTGATCAACCCTCTTGATAGCCAGACGTGGGTGATAGGGAACTTGGCGACGAGTGTGTCTCCCCTCACTTTCCTATGCAGTCCAACATCGAGCCACTGTCACATCCGAAAGCCCTCAAATCGGGATATTGGACGAAGTGAACTGCCAGCCAAATGAAAACTCGCAATGAGGCCCTTCTGAAACTCTGACAGGTGTTGAAGACGCTGCCTCACATTAGTACGCGCCGTTTCGGAGTGCTTCAAAGTGTTCACTCAACATCCGACGCTGTCCGTGGCCCGTATGTAACCTACCAGTCCCGATAAAACATTGAACGCGAACTACACCAATGCACTCTGGTGACAGTTCTACCTGTTGTATCGAATTGCACCTCTAATCATTTACGTACCCGCCGATGATGTGTACGACGTTGAACTGACGTTCGATCATATCTTCCGGGTAGTTCAATTTATTGATAAGCGTCGTACAATGCGAAAAAAGCTGCTCAGATTGCTGTGGGAAAATGCGTGTTGGAATGTCCTAGGGGGGACACGAAATCAAAGAAACAGTTCAGGGAACAGTCAAGTGAAATACGTAATAATGACAGTGATGGAAATGGAAAGGAGTTGGGTGGGACATGTAGCCAGGAAAACGATCAAGGAAGTTCTTCAGCGGATTCCAAAAGGTAAGAAAATACCGGGACGACTGCCTAGGGGAAGATGGGTGTGTGGCATCAGAAAACATGCAGGGGTCATGTAGATGCGTGTAGTTGTAGACTGCAATGCGTCTAGAGGATGCTTTTGTAGAGCAGTAAATCTCCACTGGTTAATTATGATGATGATGATGATGGTGGTGGTGATGACGATGCAACGCCGCGAGAAGACGTTAGTTAAAGCGGTCATTCGTCTGCTGTTTCGTTCTCGCTTCCCACGCCCGGGTTCCCGGGTTCGATTCCCGGCGGGGTCAGGGATTTTCTCTGCCTCGTGATGGCTGGGTGTTGTGTGCTGTCATTAGGTTAGTTAGGTTTAAGTAGTTCTAAGTTCTATGGGACTGATGACCATGGATGTTAAGTCCCATAGTGCTCAGAGCCATTTGAACCGTCTGCTATTTTTGAAACAAAGAAACGCCAAGATGATTCGTGATAAGTTGTTTGTCGTATATGGAGTCAGTGGACCGAACTATGACAGAGTTCTTAAGAGGTGTAGTCCCCTTTCGATCAGGCAAACGAGCAACTGATATGACCCAGTAAGTGATTACGCGTATCTCAGAGAGGGTCGGGGAACTGTCACACCAGTTACAGCCATGATGCTTGAAGATGGCCCATTTATGGCAGCCGCTGTGGGGAGAAAGTACTCATCAGCCGTGGATAGCAACAGTCATTAAAAAATTTGTCGGTAAATGCTGCGCTGGAGTACCATGTGTGGCACTAAGAACGGCACTACAAAAAAAACAATTGGTCGTAAAGTTACACAAACAGGCGCTCTGTGACGACGTTAGACGTCGTATGAAACCTGTGATGATCAGACTTTCTTCGGATTGGCTCCATTTACACGATTTCACAAATGAAATCGCTTGTGTCTGCCGATACAAGTGACAAATTGCGCCTGGCAACTTATACTGAGTGACAAAAGTCGTGGGGCGCCGCGAGGGATTAACCGAGCGGTCTAGGGCGGGGCAGTCATGGGCTGAGCGGCTGGTCCCGGCGGAGGTTCGAGTCCTCCCTCGGGCATGGGTGTGTGTCTGTTTGTCCTTAGGATAATTTAGGTTAAGTAGTGTGTAAGCTTAGGGACTGATGACCTTAGCAGTTAAGTCCCATAAGATTTCACACACACATTTTAAAGTCGTGGGATCTCTCCTAATATCGAATCGAACAACCTTTTGCCCAGCTTACTGCAGCTGTTCGACGTAGCATGGACTCAACACGTCCCTGGACGTCCCACGCGGAAACGCTGAGCGTTGCTCCATTTGTAGCCGTTCACGATTGCGAAAGTGTTGACGGTGCAGGATTTTGTGCACGAACTGCCTTCTCGATTATGTCCGGTAAGCGTTCCATGGGATTCATGACGGTTGATCTAGATGGCCAAACCATTCGCTCGAATTGTCCAGAATGTTCTTCAAACCAATCGCGAACAATTGTGGCCCAGTAATATGGCGCGTTGTCATCTACAAAAATTCTGTCGCAAATGGATGCAAATGGTCTCCAGGTAACAGATCAAATTCACTTTTAGTCTATGATCGGTTCGGTTGGACCAGAGGATGCAGTCCATTCCATGTAAACACGGTCCAGGCTACTACGGTCCCACCACGAACTTGCACAGTTCCTTGTTGACAACTTGGGTCCTTGGCTTCGTGGGATCTGCGCCATATCGAACCCTATCATCAGCGCGTACCAACTGAAATCGGGACTCATCTGACCAGGCCACGGTTTTGCAGTCGTCTAGGGTCCAACAGATATGGTCACGAATGCAGGAGAGGCACTGCAGGCTATGTAGTGCTGTTAACAATGGCACTCGCTTCGGTCGTGTGCTGACACAGTCCATGAAGGCCAAATTTCGCCGCACTGTCCAAACGGATACCTTCGTCGTACGTCCCACATTTTTTCTGCGGTTAGTTCGTGCAGTGGTGGTTGTCTGTTGGCACTGACATCTACGTCCATACTCCGCAAGCCACCTGACGGCGTGTAGCGGAGGGTACTTTGAGTACCTCTATCGGTTCCCCCTTCTATTCCAGTCTCGTATTGTTAGTGGAAAGAAACATTGTCGGTATGCCTCTGTGTGGGTTCTAATCTCTCTGATTTTATCCTCATGGTCTCTTCGCGAGATATACCGGGTGATCAAAAAGTCAGTATAAATCTGAAAACTGAATACATCACGGAATAATGTAGATAGAGAGGTACAAATTGACACACGTGCTTGGAATGACATGGGGTTTTATCAGAACCAAAAAAATAAAATGTTCAAAAAATGTCCGACCGATGGGGCTTTATTTGATCAGAATAGCAATAATTAGCATAACAAAGTAAGACAAAGCAAAGACGATGTTCTTTACAGGAAATGCTCAATATGTCCACCATCATTCCTCAACAATAGCTGTAGTCGAGGAATAATGTTGTGAACAGCACTGTAAAGCATGTCCGGAGTTATGGTGAGGCACTGGCGTCGGATGTTGTCTTTCAGCATCCCTAAAGATGTCGGTTGATCACGATACACTTGCGACTTCAGGAAACCCCAAAGCCAATAATTGCATGGACTGAGGTCTGGGGACCTGGGAGGCCAAGCTTGAGGAAAGTGACCGCTGAGCACACGATCATCACCGAACGACGCGCGCAAGAGATCTTTCACGCGTCATTTTGTAAACTTTGTTTTTTTGGTTCTAATAAAACCCCATGTCATTCTAAGCATGTGTGTCAATTGTTACTTCTCTATCTACATTATTCCGTGGTTTATTAAGTTTTCAAATTTATACTGACTTTTTGATCACCCGGTACGTTGGAGGGAGCAATATACTGCTTGACTCCTCGGTGAAGGTATGTTCTCGAAACTTCAACAAAAGCCCGTACCGAGCTAGTGAGCGTCTCTACTGCAAAGTCTTCCACTGGAGTTTATCTGTCATCTCCGTAACGCTTTCACGATTACTAAATGATCCTGTAACGAAGCGCGATGCTCTCCGTTGGATCTTCTCTATCTCCTCTATCAACCCTATCTGGTAAGGATCCGACACTGGTGAGCAATATTCAAGCAGTGGGCGAACAAATGTGCTGTAACCTACTTCCTTTGTTTTCGGATTGCATTTCCTTAGGATTCTTCCAATGAATCTCAGTCTGGCATCTGCTTTACCAACGATCAACTTTATATGATCATTCCATTTTAGATCACTCCTAATGCCTACTCCCAGATAATTTATGGAATTAACTGCTTCCAGTTGCTGACCTGCTGTATTGTAGCTAAATGATATGGGGTTCTTCTTTGTATGTACTCGCAGCAGATTACACTTGTCTACATTGAGATTCGATTGCCATTCGCTGCAGCATGCGTCAGTTCGTTGCAGATCCTCCTACAATTCAGTACAATTTTCCAGTGTTACAACCTCTCGATATACCACAGCATCATCAGCTCATACGCCAATGCCCTCGGTCGTTAAGTGAAGGCCGTCGGCCAGTGCTTTGCCCGTGATGAGAGGTAATGTCTGACATTTGGTATTCTCTGCACACTGTCGAAACTATGGATCTCTGAATGCTGAATTCCCTAATGATGACCCATGCATCAGGCTCCAACTACCATTCCGCGTTCAAAGTCTATTAACTCCCATCGTAGGGCCACAATCACGTTGGAAACCATTCCACACGAATCACCTGAGTACAAATGACTACTCCGCCAGTGCGCTGCCGTTTTATACATTACGTAGGCGATAATACCGCCATCTGTGTATGTGCTTATCGCTAACTCATGAGTTTTGTCACGCCTGTGTAGTAGAGACATCCTATAAAAGGCGACTTTCGAGCGAACAGAAGTGGTCATCCGTAGAGTTTTAGAGACGTCATGCAGAAGTGAGAACATCTGTAGGAGCTGAGTGGAGGAAGGCTCCCTCAGCGAGCCACAAAGACGTCCGTGTAATTTGAGACGACTCATGCAGCAAGTGGTCCCACGGTGTCTCTGTAACTGGGATGACGGGCGCGCCGGCCATTTGTCATGATGTGCCGACGGCCACCCACGCCGCTGTCGCCTCGACTCGCCGCTCCTGCTAGCCTGTCAGCGGTGACTCCGCGGTCGCACTCGTGCCGTGTCACGCACGCTCCGTCACGCCAGCGCAGCGGCGCTCAGCGTAATTAGCTGTCCGCGCTGCGACAGAGCTTCCGCTGCGGACTTTGTAGCGACCGTCCCAGTATGCGCCGCTGCGAGTCGCACGTAGTTCTCAGCACTGATGTCTCACTCGGCGCAGTGTGCAGAAAGCTGTACACTGTCTGATCAAAAGTATACGGAGACTACTATGCGAGGTGCCGGGGCGAGCAGTGTATTTACCACTAAATTCTTCTAGAATCTTCATATGTAAATGATGCTCTAAGCCCCCCCCCCCCTATTCTAACTCCGACTTTTGCTGTTGCACATGGATTAAGAAGAAAGGCGAACTGACTGTAATCGACCCTGCAAGTGGAGTAGAAAAGAGTTTGGCACCTGCAATAATTTCATTTGATAGAAATTAATTAAATAAAGGAAAGTTTCATTGAGGTAGTGAGAAATGAAAGGGTTGCTCTACCGATTAACAGAATGAAAGTTCTGTCCAAAATAACAATTTCATTTATTATGACTAAACTCAAAATAATAAACAAAACACGTGAAACATTTACAATACATCAAACTGTATCAAATTGGATACTCAAATAAATGCTGTGAAGGTGAAGTTGTCCATAAACTAGATTGTGACATTTATGACGAAGTGGTATGTGGAGCCAATTCCTTGCAACTCAAACCTTAAGAGAAACACACAGCCAGCCCAACATTAATTGCTGCTACAGTAGTGAGAACTCAGACAATGAACACCCAAGACAGAACAAAGTTAGAAAAGACGAACAGGCGCGCTCTGCTGAACTCTGATTATCACCTAGCAAAATCCCTACTCTGCCGATGCTGCAGACATACATTACCAAGCTATCTTCTTAACTGCAAGAACACGATCTGGCGTACCGGAGGCGATGGCTGGTTGCTTCGACGTCCCGTCGTGGTGATGGTAATGTCGCGAGTATAGCCCGAAACAAATTATCCTGGTCTGGTTGTTCCAGACTAAAGACTTCCTAGCAATACAAATGCGCCTCTGAGGGAGACGAAGAAGGCCCGCCACACAATCACTGACGGTACAGTGATTGATTTTAACAAGCGAAGTCACATAGTAACTCCGATACAGTCAATTTTAGCCAAAACTGCTCAAGACAGACAACATAGGCCGCTTGTACGCAGATCGCTCAACTGCCAACTGTACTCGGAAAGTTACGTTGAAGTCGAAACTTCAGCAACTTCGTCAACGAGTTACAATTAAAAAAAAAGGATATTAGACAGCCAACGGAAGGCAGGCTGTCCAAAGCTGCGAGAGGTCAGTCTTGTAACCTACTCCGACCGAAAGGCGAGAGCCGACTCTCTCAAGAGCACCCGTACAAACGGAACACACAACATTCCCGCCCCCACGACAGTAGCCGTGGTTAAACGTTCCAATCAGCAACTCGAAACCCGGTGGAAAATTCCACTCTATTGCCAAAGCACTACCATTCCACCAATGGATATTCTTGGCGCCAATGTCTGCGCCGATTTTGCTACGTCTCGGAGCTATGCCCTGAGCAATCCAATCACAGTTACGATTTTGCAGAAAACGCGGGAATTTGTCGGCCAAGACTGCCTGGGAACACAAGTCATCCCCACGCCTCGCTGGTAGCCCGCCAGAAAGTGTTTTCACTAAGTTTTTGCGAAGTAACGGAATCTCTAGCCCAGCCGCCCCTTCTGGCCCCTCTGGGCGTGTCGCTCCCGGTCTTATGACAATGTCGGCGTCTGGAAAGCATCCACTCGACTCCCTCACACCCGTCGGCTTAACCCTTTCAAGCTCAGCAGAACTCGCCTGTCACCGGACCACCCGGGTGACGAGAGACGCTGCGTGGGAAGTCCGCGTGTGAAGGAATAGCAACTTTTCACCGCATGCAATTAAAGAGGAAAATCGAATTACTCAGAGTAAGATAGAAATATGAGAGGGGGCTCATGCCATTCACCACCGAATGTAACGAGAAGCGGACCTGACAGTACAAAAGGGGGCGGGAAGTATTGTGTTAACAGTAGAGGAGCAGTATCAGCGGAATGGATCCGTCAGGGCAGCTGAGTGACTTCAGACGTGGCCTAGTTATTGTCAGTCACACTGTAAGAGGTGTATATTTCTATTGTATATTGTCAGACCACAATTTATAAAAGATGTTTATATTTTATTAATAGGATTAAGTAGGAATAATTAATATTTGTCATGCTGGTAATAACTGTGGTCGCAGGGAATGTCTGCACCAAAGTATTGTTGGCAGGAGAGACCGCACATTGATGTAATTTTAAAAAGGGCGGGAGAGATCGCGTATGGATACATTTTAAGAAAAGAGCGGGAAAGACCGCGCATTGATACATTTTGTAACGGTAGCAGGGATTGTTTGCACCAGAAAGCATTGTTGGCGGGAGAGATCGCACTTTAGCGTTCGTAGGAAGTCAGTAGTAAGCGAGAAGTGAAGCGAGTGGGTAGCAGGTCTGAAGCGAGAGGCTGAGAGGAGCGGTGTGCCTGCCGGCTACCAGCTATGATTTACAAGAGATTATAAACGGATGTACAGAGACATCAGCTAACTATTATCATAAGAGGAACTAATATTATTGAATTATTTTTTTGAGAAACTCAAATGATGACTAATAGGGATGCTGCCCACAGGCGTTTCAAGGCAGATCCGAAACCCGAGCGTTTCGAAGAATACAGAAAGCTACGGAACAGAGTGAAACAATGCATTCGCAATGCTAAAATCAGGCACGCTCGCTCCCTTGTATGTAGCGATCTGACGCCCACGACTCTATGGAAGAATCTCCGTAGCTTGGGGGTCGGAAAGGCAAAATCGGAAACTACTTTTCATGTGTCTGCTAACGAATTAAATGAATTCTTCTCTGCACCTCTGAATACCAGCACAGCTGATAATTACCGTCCACAAGAATCCCCAAACAGGATAACTAACAACGATACCTTCCATCTAAAACATGTAACAACAAATACGGCAAGAAAAGCAATAATGAGAATCTCTTCTGATGCAATAGGCAACGACAGTATCGGTATAACCATGATTAAGAATGTTGCCGATATCTTAGTACCTGTCTTAACTGACATATTTAATTTTTCCCTCGTGAACGGAATATATCCTACTGCATGGAAAAGAAGCCTAATTCGACCCATCCCTA
This sequence comes from Schistocerca serialis cubense, assembly GCF_023864345.2. NCBI lineage: Eukaryota > Metazoa > Arthropoda > Insecta > Orthoptera > Acrididae > Schistocerca > Schistocerca serialis. Next base: position 72,989,304 of record NC_064644.1, read on the forward strand.
AGATCGAAAACCCGCAACTGCCTAGTGATTACCGACCAATTAGCATACTGCCTGCTGTTTCCAAAGCACTTGAATATATTGTTCATGACCAAATCACTGAACACTTGCATGAATTCAGCCTATATGACAAATTTCAATCCGGTTTCCGTAAACATCACAGCACAAACACTGCTCTAATTAAAGTAACTGATGACCTGAAATATGCCATCGACAATCGAAAGGCAACAATATTGACGCTACTGGACTTCAGCAAAGCTTTTGACACTGTTAACTTTGACATATTGCTCAGAAAAATGCAACAGCTTAATTTCTCTGATAGTGCAATGAGATGGTTTGAAAGCTACTTAAAAGACAGACAGCAATGTGTTGTCTGCGTAAATGAAAAATCTTCCTGGAAACATGTTTCCTCGGGAGTGCCACAAGGATCAGTCTTAGGACCACTTTTGTTTTCTTTATATTTCAACGATATTTCGTCGGTTCTGTCCTCCTGTAAATATCATTTCTATGCCGACGACCTCCAGCTCTACCTAAGCGTCAGACCTGAAGATGTAAACACTGCAATCGCTCAGATGAATGATGATCTGTCTTCAGTAGTGAGATGGGCGAAAAACCTGGGGCTTAAACTAAATGCAAAAAAGACGCAAGTAATCTTAATAGCCCATCAGAAATTAATAAGTTCAGATTTCCGCGAACGGCTACCTCCTATTCTGCTCGACGGTACTCCAATACCATATCAGAAAACAGTGAAGAACTTGGGTGTAACTTTGGATGAGCATCTCAACTGGGCGGAGAATACAGTCGCAGTGTGCCGAAAGACGTCTGCTTGTCTCTATGCTCTCAAAAAGTTTCGGAACATATTTCCACAGGACTTGAAACGCCAGCTCGTGCAAGCACTCGTTCTACCGAACCTCCACTATTGTGATGTGATTCAACAAGGCACGAGTAGTGAAAACAAAAGACGGCTAGAGCTAACCATGAATGCCTGTGTGCGTTACACCTGCAACATTCGCCGATATGATCATGTTAGTGCTTCATACTCCGAGCTAGGGTGGCTGCGGCCGGACAAATTGCGTGACTACCACACTCTATGTCTACTCCACCGACTCCTCATCGCGCAAGCACCCCAGTACCTTGCTTCAGAGATTAAAAACCTGTCATGTCATCATAATCGAAACACGAGGTCACTCTTATTTGGTATCCTAACTGTGCCCACTCACAAAACAAAAACTTTTGCAAACTCCTTCTCAGTTGCCGCTGTCCGCCTATGGAACAAACTGCCCCTTACCTTGCGCAAAATTCGATCTCCTGCTGCTTTTAAGAAGAAGTTGAAGCATTTCCTACTATCATCCTCACAAAGTTCTCCACAAAATTAATGTACAAGGACAATCCCCTCATCTGTCAAATAGCAAAGCTAGCGTCTCCTATCTTGCTCCTGAGATGCCTTCCTCTTCATCTTTCTCTATTAGCCACGCAATCTTCTTTTCCTTTATATTTCCTTAATTATGTTTCATCATGTCTCTATTCTTCTCCTCCCTTCACCATGAGTCTCCCTCATACTCCGTGCTGCCGGCACTCCTATCTAAAATCTGTCTCTTCAATAATGTCTAATTATAACAGTACTTGTGACCTAAGAATATAAACTCTATATGTATGTATTTTTCCAGGTGTACCTTTCAAATTGTTTATTTCACTTTTTGTACTAGATGTAGTTTAACATGCCTACTAAAACATATGAATGTAAAATAAGTAGAATGCCTGGTTAGATGTAAGAGAGGGCCTGATGGCCCTAATCTTGCCAGGTTAAACAAATCAATAAATAAATAAATAAATAAATAAGACTACTGAAGATATGCTTGTTCAATGCTAGTTGTAAGATTATTGTAAAAAGAAAGTCCCATTTGAACGTTTGTAAAATCATTTCATTCAGACTATAATTAATTTTTGCCAGCAATATTGCATTACTGATTATAATCCATCCCAAAAACCATCAACGTAAAACTTGGCAAAATCTTATTGTTGTCAAGAAAAAGTTTAACTATGAATTACGTAACTGCAGTCAAATTAATTAAAGATTATCGTCAGCTTTGCTATTAAAGAATAACGTCAGCTTTGGTAATAAATACAGCCACTTATTATGACAGCCCACCAGCAGCTAATAGAGTGTAGTAAAACAGATTAAGTATATTCATGTCGCAGTTCGATGTAGCAGTCACATGGCGATCCAGTAACAGTAAAAAAGGTAAGGAACAGTTTTGGGTTATTGCAGGTAACGACTGAGGGCCACGCCGACGACACATTCTAAGTTTTGTCGAAATAATCGAAAATCACTTTTAATAAGCAGCATTTAAATTTGTATTTGAAGATTGAGAAAGAGAATTAATTTCAAAGGGAAGATTTCATTTGTTATTATTAAGCAAGAGATAGAAATCCTACGGGAAGGTTTCATAGGTTATTGTAGAAGGGAAGGTTGCATAACAAAAGAGATATAGACGTGAGGGGAAGGTTTCAACATGAGTAACAAGTCTATCAGGGTCATTTCAAGCCTTCTAATGCTGAACAAGTCGACTGTTGGCGGTCTCATTGTGAGCGTCAACTCGAAGGAAGAACCGCAGGTATACCGACGCCGTGTATTGTCTGGTAGGGACCGTCATCCATTCCCAAGGTGCTTTAAACAGGGATGCCACTGAACAGTGGGTGGAAGTATAGGAGTGATCTGAAGTGATAAATTACGCTGTACCGTCTGGAAATCGGATGGAAGTGTTTGGGTTGTTCGAATTTGGTTGGACGAACGCCTGATGAACTTTACCTGATGTCATGTGTAACGCCAACATTGAAGTATGAAGGAGATTGGTTACACAGCATGGGTGTGTCTTTCGTAGTTAGGATGTGGTCCCCTTAGTGCGTTTAGGAAAACGCTAAATGCGGGAGGATATGATTGCGTTGTATGTCATTCTGGACTGCGTACGGTAGAGAAACTGTTAGGGGACGATGATTTATTGTATCAGCCCTGTCATAGAGGACATCTGTGAGGCAGTTGTCTGTGGGCAGCAACGTTCCTGAAACAGACTGTACTAGCTAGAGTCTCGACGTGAACCCAATGGAACATAAAAAAAGCGTGTGAAATATTATGGGACTTAACTGCTAAGGTCATCAGTCCTTAAGCTTACACACTAGTTAACCTAAATTATCCTAAGAACAAACACACCCACCCACGCCCGATGGAGGACTCGAACCTCCGCCGGGACCAGCCGCACAGTCCATGACTGCTGCGCCTTGGACCGCTCGGCCAATCCCGCGCGGCAGTGAAACACCTTCGGGATGAGTTAGAGAGTTGATTTCGCTCCACACGCCAGTGTTCAACGTCACAACATTCTCTAGTTTACGTAATAAAATGGACAACCTACAGCGGTCCTTACGAAGCTGTTTATTATATGGCTACCAGTTTCGGTGGTTCAGTACACCATCTTCACTGGTGCCGTGGGCATTCAGTGCAGTCGTATACACGATTCCATCAGTATATGGACTGATTTTCGCAGACTGTCTGTAACAACGATGTTTTGTCTCAAACTGTCAATTAGTAGAGACACGACATCGTTGTTACAGGTAGCCTACGAAAACCAGTTTTAGATTGTAATTTTTTTTGTTTACTAATAGACGCAATCACACGTTTATGACACAGTCACAACCGGTTTCGGCCATACAATGACCATCTTCAGATTCTAAAACAAAAATTGCATTTAAAACTTCTGATAATTTAAAAAGACTACTGCGTCATAACTTGCCACGGAAAAGTAATAAATATAGAAAATCGGGGATCTACAAAATATCATGTCATGAATGCGAAAAAACCTATATCGGACAGACAGGCAGGTCCTTTGATGTAAGGTTTAAAGAACACACGTATCCCAGTAATAGGACAGCGCTTGGCTTACACATGCAAGAGGACGGTCATAATATTGGTAACATCGACGAACAGCTTCAAATTCTACATGAAGTTACAAAAAGTAAACGATTAGACATTTTAGAACAACTGGAGATGTATGTTACGAGACGCAGAGAACCTGACACACTCCTCAATGAACAGAATGAATTTGCAACAGACGCATATTTCAACATTTACGACGATCTGTTCATCTGAGCGAGTCGTTTTTATTACATACGTGCTTCAAGTGAGGATGGGACCTTCCCGCGGTCGAGTATTGCACTGTCTTGTGCGGGCCGCAGCAGATGTCAACAACCTTTAAGGCGGAGGAGCGTGCCATCCACCTGCAGCAGAGCACTACACCCGTCGTCCTGCCCGTGTGGTCCCTGTCGTACTAATGGACGACAGCATAAACAGGCAATAGCCGGAAATACAGCGCCATCGGGCGTCAGAAATACACTCGACGAGTGCTACTACTATTTTCATCCATAGCAATGTTTTCTCCTTGTTCTGAAATGTTATTTTACTTATTTAACGATCTGTTCTGTAATCTTAAATTTTATGTACATTTAATGTAAATATTAAGAGTAAATTGTATATTTTAGGCTTTTGAAAAATTAAGACTATCTTATGGAGGACGCACGCATCTAGCGCAAAGAGGGTGAACAAAATCTAAAAAAATTTTACATCTATATAAGACTGGTGTTTTACATTTTATAGCTAGAGTGACAATGCATGAACCTGTGTTCAGCGTATGCCGCCTATAGGTATCAACTATATGTATTTCGCATAAATTCAGTTGCATTACTAATAAGCCTGACTAAATGTTGCACTTTTTTTTAGGTTTTAATATAAATTTTCTTTTGTATTGTTTTAGAATCTGAAGATGGTCATTGTGTGGCCGAAGCCGGTTACGACTGTGTCATAAACACGTAACTGCGTCTGTAAATAAACAAAACAAAATTTTACAGAATAATCAATCACGCACTCCATAGACAAAATGTCGTTTCTTCCAAAACTAGTTTTAGATATCGGCCACTGATGGAGTCGTGTACTGAAGCACCAAAACTGTCAGCCACATAAAAAATAACACCCTAAGGACGGCTGTAGGTGTTCAATGTTATTACATAAATGGACGGCCGAAATCCCTCAAACCTCCACTCCCAAGGATGGACATAAAAAATTTCTCTAGTTTAGGCTCTTGATTTTGAATGAGCTGCCAGTCTTCCGCAGACATTCTGAGTTTTAACTGAAAATGCCCACAGCAGAGTTAAAGCTGTAATAACGGCAAAGAATGAGCAAACCTCATGTTAAATTCGATTAATAGGTGTCTGGATACTTTTGGACAGATAATGTACATCCGGCGCAGAGATAGGGTTGATATCAATGACAGGCACACCACGCAAAAAGGAGCTCGGCCCTCTTGTGACATTACTGTATTTTTAGCAGTGGCCTCAGATCGGCGATCAAAAGAGTTCACAATTTTCTTCAGGTACTCTATATCCAGCTGAAGCACAGTATTGATGACAAGATCACTGCGTGATGTAGAATGCTAAATTTCACCTGCTGTCCGAAATACTCCCCAACATTTTCCATCAGAATAATATTGGGTGATTTAGCGGCCCAGTCGAGACACGATAAGACGTCAGAGTACTCGTCAAAGAAAACACGTATGTATGCAGCTTTGTCAACACGGCTGTTGTCATCTGGGAGGACGGAATCGTTCACAGCACGTATAAGAATGTAGAAGAAAGGACAGCTCTTGGTGACCGAGAATGCTGAAATAAACATCATGGCTAACCTTCAGGGCAACCTGAATGATTGGGTGCAAGTCATGGTATGACAAACACACTCAGAATTTAACAGAATCAGCTCTGGCTTTAACTACACCCACCACTATAGTCTGAACACTTCACTGGACCGTCGGTGCACTCGATGTCTTGCTTCATTTGAAATGGGGAAACTCTCTACTCGCCAGCCACATTAGAAGTTCCAGTCAGCTGCTACCTAGTTTCCGTGTTCTTTCTTCCACTCAAGACGTGCAGCTTTATGTTTGACGTACGTACTTTTGCAAGGTTTCAGACTACAAAGGTCCACTCGAAGCAGTTCCACCCACACAGTTCAGACACAGGTTGAGATGGACCGGCATTCAATGACAACAGCAATACCTGTAGGGTTTCAAACCGATTGTTATTGACAATATGTGACACTCGTCTCCACTCTCTTTCGGTTGGGATCTTTTTAAGATCACTGATCTTAAGCTGTGTTAATTCTAAAGCAAAAACAACGACGCACTACGAAGGAATTTTCCGAATGGAAAGGAAGTCGGTAGATGTGATGTACATGTACACACAAACAAATAATTAAATTTCCAGAAAAATTGTATCATTTATTCAAAACAAAGAGCTTCATAAATTGAGCAAGTCAATAACGCGCTGGTCCAACTCTGGCCCTTATGCATGCATTTATTTGATTTGGCACTGAATGACAGAGTGGTTGGATGCCCTCTTCAGGGATATAGTGACAAATTCTGTCCAATTGCCACGTTAGGTCGTCTCGAGCTGGTTGGAAAACCCTGCCCATAACGCTCCACAGGTTCTCACAGAAGAGACCTGGAGACCTTCTTGGCCAAGGTATGGTATGACAAACAGGAAGCAAAGCGGTAGAAAAGCTCGCCGCGTAAATGTAAGCCTAGGACTGCTTTCCATGAGGGGCAACAAAAGGGGCGTAGAATGTCGTCGATGTACCGCTGTGCTGTAAGGTTGTCGCGGATGACAACCAAAGGGGTCCTGCTATGAAATGAATTGGAACCCCGGACCATGGCTCCCAGCTGTCGAGCCGTATGGCGGGCGACAGTAGGTTGGTATCCCACTGCGGTCCAGAAGCGTCTTCGGCCGTCACCAAGGCTCACTTCGAAGCGGGACTCATTACTGAAGACAATTCTACTCCAGTCAATGATACTCCAAACCGAAGACGGGTCTGGCGACGCTCCGGGCAGCGTTGGAATACGAGTCTGAATATCACCACATTACAGTCAGAGAACCAGAAATGGTGATCTGGGGTGTCATTTCCGTTTGATTCTTATCTACGGCACCCATACGGCACAATGGGACGTCGACGATATTCTACGCCCCGTTTTGTTGCCCTTCATGGCAAGCAAACTGAGGCTTACGTTTCAGCAACATAACGTTCGCCCACACACGCAGACAGTTTCTACAGCTTGTGTTTGTGCTTGCCCAACACTACCTTAGCTACAAAGGTTGCCTTATCTCTCGCCAATTGAGAACGTTTCGGGCATTATGGGCAGCGCCCTACAGCCAGCTCTACATTTTGATAACCTAACGAGCCAACTGGACAGAATTTGGCACGATATCGATCAGGAGGACATCCAACCACTCTGCCAATCAATGCCAAGTCGAATACCTGCTTGCATGAGTGCGATAGGTAGACAAACACATTATAAACTCACTCAATTTGTGAAACTCTTTCTCGACCGAGCGAGGTGGAGCAGCGGTTAGCACACTGGACTCGCATTCGGGAGGACGACGATTAAATCCCGCGCCCGGCCGTCCTGATTTAGGTTTTCCGTGATTTCCCTAAATCGCTTTTGGCAAATGGCGGGATGGCACCTTTGAAACGACAAGGCAAACTTCCTTCCCCATCCTTCCCTAATCTAATGAGACCGATGACCGCGCTGTTTGGTGTCTTTCCCCAAACAACCCAACCCCCCATAGTGGTTCGAATCCATCCTTGAACTCTTTCTCATGACTAAATTACCCATTCTTTTGTGAAATTGTAATCATTTATTTGCCTGTACGTGTACCGATTTCCGTCCCATTCGTAAACTCATTCGTAGTGCGTCTTTTGTTTTACTTAGAGTGTACACGGCGACGAGTGGTGTGCCAGATAGAGCAACTTCATACACGGCGTGGACATAGGCACGTCCTAACGAGGTATCTCCTTTCGACCATTCTGCCTCATCCCTACATCGGTCCATCTTGCAGTACTGATTCCGTACACTCGATGGCGTGTACACACAACTTCACTTCCATACCGTACCTCAGCGGCGGAGGCTCACATCTCCGCGTGGTATTATCTAGAGCGCTCGGAAGCGTCCAGATTGGTGTTTTAAGGGGGTTACAAATATTTTGTCTGGCGCACTTGAAAATAACTCCGACAATAAGCACACTAACTTTCGTTGTCAAGAGAATGAATGTATAAATAACATCTTTCCGAACTGCGCTCAACTTTCTTAAGGGGAGTAGGACGTCAGACGGACTGACTTGGAGCAGGAGAGACACCACAGGACTTTGTAATTTCCACTGCCTATACTTTTACAAATAAATTCATAAAACTAGGTCAGCTTGACGAGGAAGGATTCAGAATTCACACTCATTCCAGTGGAAGTTCAAAAAGACAGCAAAATAAATTTGTTTTACATGTGAAATTTCATCATTTTTTCACTTACTATTGGCTGCATTTGTTCCTATAGGTACACTTTTCTTCGTAAATAAAAGAGATTCTTCGACAAATTTTGCACAGCATACAAACCATACTTACAGGTGTATGAAACTCTAGAATTTATTTACTTTATGAAAAAATGAATGAGCTGTTACATTTTAAACTTCATGTTTAAAAAAACTCTAATTTTATAGTCAATTATCTCAATTTTTACGACAGTTTTTAATAGATTCGGAAAATTCTAGAGTTTCATACACCTGTAAGTATATTTTGCACGCTGTAGAAAATTCGTCGAAGAATCTCTTTCACTTATGAAGAAAAGTGTGCCTATAGCAACAAATGCAGCCAATAGTAAGTGAAAAATGATGAAATTTCACATACAAAAAAATTAATTTGTCATGTATCTGAACTTCCACTGCTATGAGTGTGAACCCTGAATCATTCCTGGTCGTGCTGACAAAGTTTTATGAATGTATTTGTAAAAGTATAGACAGCAGAAATTAAAATGTCCTGTGGTGCCTCTCCTGTTCCAAGTCAGCCCGTTTGACGTCCTACCTCTCTAAAATACAACAAGTAGGGTGTGTGTGGGTATGTGTATCAAACCGGCGACCTGGAAACGACGGAGTGGCTTCGTCCTCGCCGTAGCCCTCAGTGGTTCACAACAGGCTACAGCAGTCCACTCACCCCACTGCCGCCCGACACCGGACCCAGGGTTATTGTGCGGTTCGGCCCCCAGTGGTCCCCCGAACCCCCCCCCCCCTCCCCTCCCCACCCCCGGGAACGTCGCATACCAGACAAGTGTAACCCCAAATTCCGTGTGGTAGAGTAATTATGGTGTACGCGTACGTGGAGACAGTGTTTGCGCAGCGATCGCCAACGTAGTGTAACTAAGGCGGAATAAGGGGAACCAGCCTGCATTCTCCGAGGCAGATGGTAAACCTCCTTAAAAACCATCGACAGGCTGGCCGGCACACCAGACCTCGACACTAATGCACCTGGCAGATTCGTGCCGGGGACCGGTACGCCTTCCCGCTTGGGGAGCAGCGCGTTAGCCCACTCGGCTAGCCGGGGGTGCTAAAAGTAGGATAGTGGATATGCCATTAAATATTACGGAGACCCTAAGACCGCTCACGAGGAAGTAGTAACCGTGGTTCTCTTTATGCACGTGGCTTGTCCGTATGTTTGCTACAAAGTCTGCAGTGCTACAAGCAATCGTTTAAGGAGATGGTCATTCTGGAAGCTGCAATGAGGAAACCGAAAGTGGCCGTACAGCGACTTAACGACTCGCCGCCAGGCCCTCAGTAAACACGCAGCTTCCGCGTCTGCCACCAGAAACACGGCCTGTCTGCTGTGCTGTTACGTCGCCGAGGCTGTCATCAGTGCCTGCGGTCCCACCCCCAGACACGGCAGTACGGCGTTGATTGCCAGCTGCGTTTTGTGTACAGAAAGTTAGCGCGCAGTCGCGGAAAGCTGTAACACCGTGCGGAAGTGGACGCGGCGTCACACGTGGGAGCGCGCGCCTCCAGTTACCACCACTCCTGGCTTCCGCACTGCCTCTGCGGCAGGTGCGGCCGCCTCAGTGGTGGTCAGATCCCAAGGCCTCGAGTGCTCATTGCTGGAGGATGACCAGGAGTCCTTACATACGGCTGTGATATGGAAGATGCTCGAGTATCGTGCTGATACTCTCTTCCCTCCCTTTCTCCTACTCGCCCCCCCCCCCTACCCTCCCTCTTTCTACATACAGTGTCTTTGTTTTAACTTGAGACAACTAAATATCTCTAAAACGAAGCATTGTAACGAAAAAAAAAAATGTTTTCAGTGAAAATATTAGTAAAGAGCTACAACTGGCCGCCTCCTAGCCACCCGTTCTGCGCGGACGGGGTCAATTTTCTATTTCCAAACGGGAAATCCCTCGTTTTTCTTGCATGTTCGGATTATAAGTCGGCCGGCCGGAGTGGCCGAGCGGTTCTAGGCGCTACAGTCTGGAACCGCGAGACCTGTACGGTCGCAGGTTTGTATCCTGCCTCGGGCATGGATGTGTGTGATGTCCTTAGGTTAGTTAGGTTTAAGTAGTTCTAAGTTCTAGGGGACTGATGACCTCAGATGTTAAGTCCCATAGTGCTCATAGACATTTGAACCATTTTTTTTATTATACGTCAGAAAAGACGTACAGTTCACTCGAACAACTGTTCTCCATTCGTACTAGATAGCGCTTTAAACGACAAATATCAGGCGCGTCTGTTTTTGCAATTAAGAACCGGCGCATTTGATTTTACCTTTCATTTACGATGCAAATGTAAACCTTTGACTTCTAACGGTTGATATTTATATCAGAAATTTACTTTAGTATTGCAAATGTGATTGCACAGTACAAATAATGTGGCTAGACATTGACATTTCTGCCAAATAAGCTTGAAAGGGTCCTGTAGCCACCTTTCATTAGTCCGGTAGCCCATTTTCATTACCATTTCTCTTTCTTTTCCTTGTTTCTCTATTCTCTTTACTCTCATAGTAGTGTGATTGAATGAATGTGGTTGTGTGTCACGTTGCTAGACGGTGGCGTAGTCTGCTGCAGAAAGTCTGCGATAGTCGTACAGATTCAGCAGCAGTTGCACAGAATAGCCAACTCTCGTAGTGGTCAAGTAGGCAAAGAGGTTTCCGCTACTTGTGAGAAATCCATCTGCGTTAGGTTGGTGGCAGAAATGGCATCTTGGGGTTTTCCGGTCCACGCGGAGCGTGGAAGAGGCTGGAGAAGCGGGAGGCAGTCTGCCGCCGGTACGGGAAGCGTCCACAGCTGTGCTCCAGTCGAAGAAGGGTGAGTTAGACTGACAGCGTGGCGCGTTGTTACTTGACGAGGGGAGAGCTGCTAGCCTTTGGTCTCGCTTTTCAAATCTGGAAGATTGGTTTGCCTTGTCGCAGCAAGGAATGCAAAACTTTGGCAGATTTTTCTTTTAGCAAATTTCTGTAGCAGACTTGGATCCGCCGGAAGAGCGCCACACAAAGGTGTCGATAAGAAGTGAGCACTCGCTTCTGTATGAATGTCTGTTTGCCTTTAGCTGTGCCTGTATAAGCTTTCACCTTTCTAAATATTTAGAGCCTTGCCTTCTCGTAAATTTTCCTTGCTTTCCGTGTCTTTCGTCCGTGGGGAGCCAACCACGTGGTAGAACATTATAGTTGTTGGGCTACCGGCATCACTAACTGTCCGATCGCATGTTTGTTTTAGAAAATGTTAACATGATTGTATGATGTGATATTGTTGGAATTTGGCACTATACCTAGAAATTGTGCCTCCACAAACCACGTGTTATCAGGAATCGTGTACATGCCTCACATCCTTAGTTTAGGAATAAATGATTTTATCTACAATTTTCTCTTGTGTTCCGAGATTACGTTTTTGCGCCTAAGCCACTCACCTCGTAGCTTTCCCATTAGCACATCCAATGCGTTTCCTTATGCACAGGTCCAGTGATTAGTCTCCTCTTGTATTTTATAACAAATGCTTTAGATTAAGTAATATTTTCAGGTGTGTTGCTGGGAGCTGATCTTATGCAGTGTTCATGCATTTTCTATTTTATTTTAAATGTTTGATTGTCGTGAACAGCGCACGGGCAATACTATTAATTACATCGTATCCGCTGTGAGCGACCTCACAACGTATGCATTTTTGTGAGTTTTTGGTCTGTGATCAAATTAATTTATTTTCCGACTCGACCAAATCTTTGATTAGTTGTATGGTTTGAGTCGGTGGCGACCCTATTCTTCTCACGTTGATTTCATAAGCAATAAGTATTTCCATTCCCAATAATAAGGAATAAGCCGTAGTAACGTGGTTAGTTACAAGCTGCTTGTGCTTCTTCTGTTTCCTGAGCCCCCAAGCCGTTGGAACGCCTGATGTCGGTGGACGCCATCGAACACCGCCATCTGGGTGACTGTTACCGGTGTGTGTTTGCGTCCACACGCCGTAACTCTGCCACTGTCCGCTACGCTGCTACCGGCGGAATACGAACGACAACCATTGTAATGAGGTAAAACAGCCGTGAAGTGATAGTGACAGGGGAGCCTACCAGAGATACTCACCGAACTCAAGCACAGCAAAGGTGAGAGGCAAGGGGACTCATCGAAATCAAGCAAGCTAGTGGTGCGGGGGAAGGGAACTCAACCGAAATCAAGCACCGCAGTGGTGAGAGGCAACAGAAAGAAAACTGTTACATCCACGTCGTTGCTACTCGCTAAACTTACTTTCGAACCAGACACTGAAACGGCTAACCATACTCTACTGCAAAATCAAATTTCCATCACTAAAGTAAATTTGCGACATAAGCATCAACTGTTGGAACAGAAATGTTTGCGTTCACATCGCAAATGAAATGTAGAATCAAATGCCTCGTTTCTTAATTGCAGCAACAGGTACAGTCAATATTTGTGGATTACAACGACATCTGCCACGATTGGGAAACAAAGGTTTGAGTAAACCGTACTTAGTTTTTGGTGTAGAAATGGAATATGCCATGATAATGGGGAGTTCCTATATGAAGATACAAAGTTGATCCCGCCCACGCAGGAGGTGTGGTTAGGTGGTGCGTAGTTGTAGCTCAGACAGATTTCCCTCTACATCTTCCAGAATGTTAGGCCTCGTGATGTTCCCCTTCAGTTTCTTCTACAAGATAGACCTTTCGACCACTTCAGGATCTTTTGATATTTACGGTTGCTGAACACTGCAGATATCCCGGCAGAGGAGTCGAAACGTCGATCGTGTAGAAGAGACTAAAGAGGAACATGACGCACCTTACCAACATAGCAGATTTCATCTTCAGTGGTAACGGCCAGAAACCCTGCAGACTTACATAATTACTAAGGAAATAAAAGAAAATATCGGAGTAGGTATTAAAATCCATGGAGAAGAAATACAAACTTTAAGGTTCGCCGATGACATTGTAATTCTGTCAGAGACAGCAAAGGACTTGCAAGAGCAGTTGAACGGAATGGACAGGGTCTTGAAAGGAGGGTATAAGATGAAGATCAACAAAAGCAAATCAAGGATAATGGAATGTAGTCGAATTAAGTCGGGTGATGCTGAGGGTATTAGATTAGGAAATGAGACACTTAAAGTAGTAAAGGAATTTTGCTATTTTGGGAGCAAAATAACTGATGATGGTCGAAGTAGAGAGGATATAAAATGTAGACTGGCAATGGCAAGGAAAGCGTTTCTGAAGAAGAGAAATTTGTTAACGTCGAGTATTGATTTAAGTGTCAGGAAGTCGTTTCTGAAAGTGTTTGTATGGAGTGTAGCCATATATGGAAGTGAAACATGGACGATAAATAGTTTAGACAAGAAGAGAATAGAAGCTTGTGAAATGTGGTGCTACAGAAGAATGCTGAAGATTAGATGGTCAGATCACATAACTAATGAGGAGGTATTGAATAGAATTGGGGAGAAGAGGAGTTTGTGGCACAACTTGACTAGAAGAAGGGATCGGTTGGTAGGACATGTTCAGAGGCATTAAGGGATCAGCAATTTAGTATTGGAGGGTAGCGTGGAGGGTAAAAATCGTAGAGAGAGACCAAGAGATGAATACACTAAGCAGATTCAGAAGGATGTAGGCTGCAGTACGTACTGGGAGATGAAGCAGCTTGCACAGGATAGAGGTAACATGGAGAGCTGCACCAAACCAGTCTCTGGACTGAAGACCACAACAACAACAACAAGGTGTTTGGGTGCGACAAGTACGCACATATAGTAGAAGAGAAACGGGTGACCTAAAAGCGATTAAGAGAGAATCGATGCATTCTTCGAAGTTCAGAGTGAGTACAGTTGGTAGCCAGAGTCGACATCCGTGAGATCGAATTCAGTGCGCGGTAGTCGCTTCGTGGCACACAGTGAGGTCCCGGGGTCCGCTGACGTCTGGCGCGGGAGTTATTTTGCCGCTGCCGGTCCGTGGCAGGTGTTCCTCAATTAGTGCTTCCTGAGTTTTACCTCGCTTTGGCGTAAAAACAGCTGATTAGCTTCCAAACGATTACTACTGGCCCGGCTAACTACCTTACGACAACCGCAGCTGTTCTGCATGTGACTGGATCTAGCGTACACAGCCTTTATTGAATCATCACAGTGGCTGTAAAACCAAGTATTTTTACCGCTCTCAGTCTAAGCTAAAACTACCACTCAGTTTCTATTGGTCGGTAAGAAAAAGTGTACGCTCCCTACCTTGTACATAACCACTGTGCTGTTGAATTAGTGTTTGCAATTTTGACGTTTACCCGGCGAGGTGGCTGAGTGGTTAACAACTGCACTCAAACCGATTAGGAATGCGGTTCTAATTCCGTCCTGAGGCTCCACTGCTTTTTTAAATTACTTCAGGCAGTTGCTCAGACGGCGTATTAAACAGACGACTGCGATTTCGTTTATCATGGTGCCACTCATCTGCAGCTCGTGAAGTTGGTTGGTTGCTTGCTGGGGGGGGGGGGGGGGGGGAGGGAACCAGACAGCGAAGTCATCGATCTCATCGGATTAGGGAAGAATGGGGAAGGAAGTCGGCCCCGCCATTTCAGAGGAACCATCCCGCCATTTGCCTTAAGCGATTTAGGGGAATCATGGAAAACCTAAATCAGGATGGCCAGACGCGAGTTTCAACCGCCATCCTCCCGAATACGAGTGCAGAATACACAGATCGTCTTTCAAGGGCTGTTTTGTGGACATTCGTATTTCACATGTCTCGGTCTTTCTGGACTCACGGAAAGTGCCAGATACAGAGTGAACCAGAACTCCACTGACAAGCTTTCAGAGACTGCTCTAGAATACCTTCTCATAATTTTGATGTAAAGGACTTACAGCATCCGGCCGCTCGTTACAGAGTCATTGCATTTCGTTTGGTTTCTTGCCGCCATATAATCAGAGCATCTGTACTGCACAACAGCGCAAACGTCACTAGTATGAGCTGTTTGTAATGTTTGGAAGTGAGGTTTTTCCATTTATTCACGATACTTGCCGTTGACGAAAGTGAAGGCTACTTTCGTGATTATTTGTGCATCCAACCACTGGTATTAGGAACACAATCCGCAACAATGAATTTCGGGAGTCGAGCTCTCATCACTTGGCTGTCTAAGATCATCCTACACAAAATGCGCTTCTAAAGCACTCAAGGTCAAAATATAAAAACAAATAAAATTATTCTGACAGGTAGTCCAAGGCTTACTTTAAAAATGGCAACACTAGATTCCCTGTTCCGCTTATCCTCCCAAGCGTTGGTTCAGTAAGGCGGTAAACAGCGGTCACATCAGCTGCCTCTCCGTGCACCACTAATTCGTAAACATGAGTACGGCTCTGAGAGACTATACTGATCCACCAGCCGTTCCATAACATTCCAGAGATGTTACAAAGAGTATGGAGAGACACCGTGCTAATGGTTAATGTGTCAAATCGGTCACATTTATGGTATTATCACCAACCTTAAAAAAGATCTAAAAAAACATTGAGGAAGGCATTACCAGTTCAGCCAATTTGTGTATTTAAGTACATTATCAAGCTTAACCAGGTTTGTAGTTCCTCAAGCAGGTCAAGTTTCTTTC
Source organism: Schistocerca serialis cubense (assembly GCF_023864345.2). Lineage (NCBI taxonomy): Eukaryota > Metazoa > Arthropoda > Insecta > Orthoptera > Acrididae > Schistocerca > Schistocerca serialis. The sequence goes on from NC_064644.1 coordinate 73,005,250, forward strand.
TTTTCTTTCCCACATGCATCACCTCTAAGTCCTCTTCAACAGCACAAGTAAATTTGAACAGACAGGCGTGTGCAAAATAGTGTGTGCATCGTGTGAAGTGAAACACATAGGACAAACACGCAGTAAATTTTCACCAAGATCAGAGGGCATGCAGATGTTTTTAGACTGGGCAACTACTGCAAATCCGTAGTTACCAAACATATATATATAATACCTGAAAGGAATAGAAGAGGACTTAAGGGGTGTGATATGTGGATAAGGAAGGAACTCGACCTGGTTGAGGAACTTGAATTAGCAATTCAGCGGGTTAAGATCGATGATGTACTTAGTATACAAGCTGGTGAGAATGGTAATGCCATCTTCAATGGTTTCCTTAGATCTTTTTTGAGGTTGGCATTAGTACGGTAAATGTGATCGATTTGACACAGCCAACCATTAAGATGTTGTCTTTCCATGTCCTTTGTAACATTTTTGGAGTGTCATGGAACGGCTGATGGATCAGTGGAACCTGCCATTGCCGTGCAAATGCTTACGAGGCAGATGACTTGACCGGCGTTTACGGCCTTAGGGAAGCAACGCTTTGGAGGATGTGTGGTAACATGGATAAGCGGATAACGAAACCTGGAGTTGCCATTTTTAAAGTAAGATTTGGATTTCATGTCCGAGTAATTTGATTTATTTTTGTATTTTAACCCTCAGTCCTTTTGAAGTGCATTTTGTGTACGCTTAACGTATACAGCCAGATGATGGGAGTTTGACTCCTGAAACGCGTTGCTGTGGATTATGTTACTAATATTAGTGGTTGTATGCCGAAATATTTATAACGATTAGCTTGACGATCGCTACCACCGATCCTTAAATGGACAACATTAGTCGTAGAACTGTGTAACTTCACTTTTTGCCCCGCACGCATTCACCGCTGCTCGGGTCTACTTTTCCGGCAGCATTAGCAAATAACATTAACACTGAGACAAAGCAGTATGAATAGGCCTAATGACCAAGAACTGTCCGATGTCCACGTCGTCAGCAGGTTCACGGAAGAGCAGTACAGTGACCCTCTACCGAACTGTGCCCACAGCAACGCCAACCACATCGCAGTATTTCTGCATATTCCTGAGGGTTGTTGTGTTATTCTGTTGTATTATTTTGTGTTGTACAGATTTATCATTGCATGTTGCAGACTTTTCATAGCTATGAAGGCATTTTCACAGAAAAAAAGGCGACTGCGGTAACAAAACGAATAAATCATAACTCAATTTTTACTCTGTAGCGAGTCGCCGGAAGCCATGGGTCCCTTTTACAAAAATATTTAGAAGCTATTATTGAACAATCTGTGAAAGTTTTCCGGTGGAGTTCTGCTTCATCTTGTATACCGACTTTTCACCACGTTAAGGGGAACCGTTTTATGGTCTCTAAAAATACACTCCTGCACCAGAGCATGCCTCTGTAGTTACTGATTTATTTTGTGCTACATAAAGAAAGCCGGTGTGGAAACGACCTTACGCATTTTTTTTCGTTAGCTATTGATTCAGTGTCCCAATCATTAATACTGGTGTTGCAGAGGAAAAAAGAATAATGAGCTGAATTTTCGAGAGTTTGTGTATTTTACAGTTTTTTTCAGGTATTTTAGCCTATAAAGTAGACAATTTGTCATTAAACGTCCTCTCAGCCGTAACTGTGAACAGTAGTTACGAGATTTTCGAAAAAGTAAAAGCTGGTTTGCTGGCAGGATACGGATTCAGAGGTCTGGGTTGGATCCCTTGACCGTTCTAGGATTTCTGTCTTTCAATTATCAGTTCTTTCAATTCTAGCGATGTCTGTAATGTAAAAAATGCCTAGCTGCATAGTGGTTGGGAGCCCATGGTAAACAAAAGTTCCTCCTGTTACTGATTGCTTGGCTCAGTGCAAGGGTCGCAGGAAGGCAGAGGCCTACCATTTAACAACAGGTCGATACGTAGTAAGGACTGTGATTGTCAAAGCAACCTCTAAGTCCATGACAGTTTTACTTAGCTATTTCTATGATATTTGTAACGCGAGAGAGAAAACTTCTTTCATTCAATGTAGGTCATATGGCACTGGCGGTAATATTCAGCCAGCGACAAACTGCCGTGCCCATATTGTTAGAGCAAGCTGGAAAAAAAAAAAAAAAAAAAAAAAAAAACTGCTTCACTTTCTGATGAGCGACGGAATCACTAGTACAGATTGTTCAGTGTACGAGGATCTATCAGTTTATTCTAAACTTTATACTGATTTTTTTTTTACTCATCAATTTCCTCACTGGTTTGGTGCGCCCACCACCAATTGCTCTCCTATGCGAGCCTCTTCATCTCACAGTACCCATGGCAACCTACGTCCTCAGTTATTTGCTGGCTGTTTTCCAATCTCTGTCTTCCTCTACAGTTTTTACAGTTTATACCCTCTCCACCTCCCTCTAGTACCATCGAAGCTATTCCCTGACGTCGTAACAGATGTCCTGTAGTCCTGTCCCTTCTTCTTGTCAGTGTTTTCCACATACTCCTTTCCCCTCCGGTTCTGCGCAGAATCTCCTCATTCCTTATCTTAGCAGTCCACCTAATTTTAAACATTTGTTTGTTTCACCACATCTCAAATGCTTCGATTGTCTTCTGTACAGATTTCTTCACATCCATGTATCACTACCATTTAGTGCTATACTCCAAAGGGACAATTTCTGAACTTTCTTCCTCAAATTGAGCCCTGTGTCTGATACTAACAGAATTCCCTTGGCCAGGAATACCCTCTTTGCCAGGTCTGGCCTGCTTTTGATGTCCTCCTTGCTGCGTGTGACACGGGTTATTTTGCTGCTTAGGTAGAAGAACTCCTTAACTTCATCTAATTCGTGCCCATCAATCCTGGCGTCAAGTCTATCGCTATTCTCGTGTCTGCTACTCCTCATTACTTTCCTTTTTCTTCGATTTACTCTCAATCCATAATCTCTACTGATTAGACCATTCCATTCGACAGATCCTGTAATTCTCCTTCACTTTCATTGATGATAGCAATGTCGTCAACGAAACTTATCATTGATATCCTATCACTTTTAATTTTTAATTATACTCTTGAACCTTTCTTTTATTTCCAGCATCGCTTCTTCCATGTATAGATTGAACAGTAGGGGCGAAAGACTGCATCATTGTCTTACGCCAGTTTTAATTCGAGCGCTACGTTCTTGGTCTTCCACTTAGCTCTTCTATAAGTCAGATATTATCCGTCCCTGCCTATAGTTTATCCCTGTTTTCCTCAGAATTTCGATAATCTTGCACCATTTGATATAGTCGAACGGTTTCTCCAGCTCGACAAATTCGAAAACGATTATGCATATTTGTATCATCATCATTGGCGTCATATTTACCTAACGCGTAATCTTCTCTCTCTTGGTCGTCTCGGGCACCAATCCGTCATGCTCTTGGTGATCTATTGAGGATTAGTTCCGAAGATTCTTTCTCCGAAGCCTAAGGAGGAGGGGACCTGGTCACAAGAGGATGTAGTTTGGGGTGAACTGACAACGAAGCGAAGCACTGCGAGGAGAGAAGATGAGGATGGGAATTCCTGGGAGTATGCCAGAGGTACAAAACGTCATCTGCTTGCCTCACTTTTCACTGCAATAGTACAACATGGGCTGACTGCAGTGGTTAGAGAATGAAACTAGAGTGACAGGTGAATTAACTATTTTATAATTCGAATTCATTTAGCATATATTTGAAAATTAAAAGGTCAAAAACAGTCTTCCTTTGCGATAGTACATTTTCAATATCAAAAAACTTTTAAGCTGATTGATTTTGAAAATTAGTCAAGTGGGACACGAACGTAACTAGGTCCATGTTTTCATGTGAACCTAGGATCTATAGAGTTAAATTTATAACTCTAGAATGTTTTTATAGGGATGACAATTACGGGAAAAAATTAACCAATCAGTGCGACACGAAATTTTTTCGACTGACACTGAAAAATATGAAATATCGCACAAAAGTTATCAATATAACATTTGAAGAATGCTTTGCCATACCACACAGCAAAGTTTCGTACAATCAGTAAAGTTTTCTGGGAAATATACGCCCAACTACATATAAGTTATGTACAAATCACATGAATCGTCTATAGCGTGTAAGAACACGCGATTAGCTACTTCAGGCATTCTTTAAACGGAGAAGATGGTGATTTCATCTGATTTTCGTGAAACGGACTCACTATAAACACACTCTAACACATTTGATTCAAAAAATGGCTCTGAGCACTATGGGACTCAACTGCTGAGGTCATTAGCCCCTAGAACTTAGAACTAGTTAAACCTAACTAACCTAAGGACATCACACACATCCATGCCCGAGGCAGGATTCGAACCTGCGACCGTAGCGGTCTCGCGGTTCCAGACTGCAACGCCAGAACCGCGCGGCCACTTCGGCCGGCACACATTTGATTGCTCATAGCCTTGTGCATTTCCACCTCACTGTCCGTAGAATTTTTGCTACTTCTAAAAGCATCGCACTACAATCTAGCAGTAAACAGGTATGAGATATGGACATCCTAATGATCAAATATGCGGATTACATTAGTGGGAAATACGTAACTCGTCAGCCACGAAATGGTTAACACGCGCACAGCTTTACATGCGCTTTGCGTAAGGGAGACATTGTCACAGAAATGTAGTAATTGGTTATAATAATACTAGAAAATAAATGGCAAAGAATTTTACTAATGCCATATTCGTAACATTTGAGTATAGAAAATTTTATTACATCAACACAGATTTAGCGTAGAGTGTATTTCTATCTCAGTAATAATGTACTAAAAAGGTAACATACACTCGAAGGAAGAAAAACGACGCACCATGAAGGAATCATCCGAACTGGACGGAGATTGGTAGATGCGATGTACATGTGCAGACAAACAGATGATTACAATTTCACAAATGTTAACTGACTTATTGAAGAGAAAGTACAAATCGAGCGCGTCACTAGCGTGTTGGTCAACATTTGGCCCTTGTGCAAGCAGTTACGGAGGTTGGCACTGATTGACAGAGTTTTTGGATGTTCTCCCAAATTATGTTCAACTGCCCCGTTAGATGGTCAAAATCCTGCTGTGCTTGGGGGGCCCTGCCCATAATGCTCCAAAGGTCCTCAACCGGGGACTGATCCGGCGACCCTGCTGGCCAGGGCAGGTTTTGGCAAGCACGAAGACAAGCGGTGCAAACTCTCGCCATGTTCAGGCACTCATTATCTCGATGAAATGTAAGCCCCTGATGGCTTTCTAGGAAGGGAAACAAAACGGGGTGTAGAATATCTTGAACGTACCGCTGCGCTGTAAGATTGTCACGGATGACAACCAAAGAAATGGCATCCCACACCATCACTCCTAGTTGTCGACCCATATGGTTCAAATGGCTCTGAGCACTATGGGACTTAACATCTGAGGTCATCAGTCCCCGAGAACTTAGAACTACTTAAACCTAACTAACCTAAGGACCTCACACATCCATGCCCGAGGCAGGACTCGAACCTGTGACGGTAGCAGTCGCGCGGTTCCAGACTGAAGTGCCTAGAACCGCTCGGCCATCGCGGCCGGCTGTCGACCCATATGGCAGGCGATGGTGTCCCATCGCTGTCCGAGGGTTCTCCAGACATGTCTTCGGCATGCAACCTCATTGATTGCAGTGGAGTTGTCTTCAAAGACGAGTCCCGCTTCGAATAGAGCCATGATGACAAGTGAAGACGTGTCTGGGTAGCTGGGATACCAACCTGACTGTCGCCCGCCATATCTGCCGACAACCAGGAGTGAAGGTCTGGTCGTCCGCGATATCACTACAGCAAGGCAATACAGCGACACGTCAACGATATTCTGCGCTCTGTTTCGTTTCCCTTTATGGCAAACCATTGTGGTCTTATATTTCAGCAAGATAATGGCCGCCCGCACACGGTGACGTTTTATACCGCTTCCTTCGTGCTTGCCAAACACTAACTTGGTTTGCAAGGTCACCGAATCTGTCCCCAGCTGAGACCGTTTCGGGAATTATGGGCAGGGTTCTTCAACCAGCTCGAGATTTTGACGATCTAAGGCACCAATTGGACAGAATTTGGCACGATATCCTTCAGGAAGCGATCAAGCAATTCCATCAATTACTGCCAAACCGAATTTTTGGTTGCACAAGGGCCAGAAGTAGACCAGCGCGTTGCTGACTTGGTCAATTTGTGAAGCTGTTTCTTTCTCTTGAATAACTGATCCAATTGTTCTGAAATTTTGTTTAAACTATACAATTTGCACTATTTTCTGACATAGTCGCCACCAACATTGAGACATTTGTGGAAGAGTGCAATCAGTTGAAGAAACAAATGGTTCAAATGGCTCTAAGCACATCTGAGGTCATCAGTCCCCTACACTTAGAACTACTTAAACCTAACTAACCTAAGGACATCATACACATTCATGCACGAAGCAGGATTCGAACCTGTGACCGTAGCAGCCGCGTTGTTCCGGACTGAAGCGCTTAGAACCGGTCGACCACAGCGGCTGGCTTTGAAGAAACCATTTTAGTAAGACTCGCTGCCCTGCGATACAAGGAACTGTCGCACAGCCTGCTTCCTCTTAGCATTGGTTTGGAAGTGATATCACGACAGTACGACTCTCAAGGCAGGAAACAAGTGAAAATATTTCTCTGAACATGCAACCTCTTTACGAGACATGACCTGTTTACCGTACGCGGTCTGTAGGCGTTCATGACTGACCGACACACTGGTATCATGTGTCCATTCATACCTGACACCAAGACGCGCTTCTATTGGCGGCCACGTCCATCTGACATCGTGACGTGTACTCGAATAACGCCCTGCACGCCGGTTTGCAGCTAGTCTCTCTTCTTCAACGCTCTGTACACGCGTCATCGTTCCTGCGCTGACTTCGCTTCCGCCGTTGAACTAGCAACGGGTGTGGATTCACATGGTGTTTGTCTGTGTCATCTGGTGTACCATATTCTCTTTCAAAAACAATGACTATCGGAACGACCCTGGTAATAAGATATAAACGTAACATAGGAAGATACAATTTTGCAGAGCAGAATACATGTGTATTAAGTTAAAATAATAATAGATATAATAATAATTGGCTTAACACCTGCTGTAGTAACTACGTAGCGGGTCAAAAATGAGTACCAACTAATAAATAAATAATGTTTTGGTTAATTCTGGAAATAAAACTTTTTTTTTTCAAACGCATCCTACAGACATGGAAATACTGGGATATTCGTTTGGTAGCGTCCGTTCGAGGCGTTCGCCAGTGCGGTCTGTGGCTCTGCAGGTCGCAGCAGGTCGTTTAAATCCGCCGTGTCCGGCCGAGACGCCGGATGCCCTGTCAGTGGCAACTAATGTCCGCGGGGCTTTGTTTTGTTTTCGCAGCGGCAGAGCACGTGAGGTCGGCGACCTGGGGGCGGCACGGCGAGTCGTGTTCCGCAGCAGCAGCTCCGCTCGAACCAAACCGAGGTGGCGCGCGCCCGCAGAATCAACAAACTGCCTCGTGGCCGCCGACAGATCATCACCACTGACTTTCTGCTTCAGAACGAGTGGGACGCCGCCTCGTTCCGTCAAAACAGCCACCCACGCAACAAGCTCTCCAGAGCTGCTCCAGCGGTCACTAAAAGTCCTGCTTTTTTTTTCTTACCTACAGAGCAAAACAACTTCATCAGTATACATTTACACCTTACAATGTACAATGAGGTGACAAAGTCTTGGGTTACCTCCTAATATCATGTCGGACCTCCTTTTGCCCGACGTAGAGCGTGGACTCAACAAGTGACTGGAAGTGCCTGCAGAAGTACGGAGTCACGTTGCCTCTGCAGCCGTCCACAATTGCCAAAGTGCTACCAGTGCAGCATTTGGTGCACGAACTAGCCTCTCGGTTATGTCCCATATACATCCAATGGGTAGCCAAAGGATTCGCTCGAAGTCTCCAGAACGTTCTTCAAACCAAACGTCAACAACTGTCGCTCCGTGACATGGCGCATTGTCATCCATAAAAATTCTGTCGTTGTTTGTGAGCATGAAGTCCGTGAATGGCAGCAAATGGTCTCCAAGTAGCCGAACTTAACCATTTCCAGTCAATGACCGGTTGAGTTGGACCACAGGATCCAGTCCATTCCATGTACACAGACCACACCGTTACAGAGTCACCACCAGCTCGCACTGTGTCTTGTTGACAACTTGGATCCGTGGCTTCGTGGGGTCTGCGCCACACTCTAACCGTACCATCAACTCTTACCAACTGAAATCGGGACTCATCTGATCCAGCCGCGGTTTTCCAGTCGTCTGGGGTCCAACCGACATGGTCACAAGCCCAGGAGACGATGTCGTGTTGTTAGCAAAGGCACTCTTGTCGATCGTCTGCTGCCATAGTCCATTAATCCGAAATTTCGCCCCACTATCGTAACGAATACGTCCGTAGTACGCGCCACATTGATTTCTGAGGTTATTTCACGTTGTGTGCTTGTCTGTTAGCACTGACACTCCTACGAAAACGTCGCTGTTCTAGGTCGTTAAATGAAGGCTGTCGTCACTGCGTTGTCCATGGTGAGAGGTAATGCCTGAAATTTGCTATCCTCGGAAAATTGTTGAAACTGTGGGTCTCGGAATTTTGAATTCGCTAGCAATTTCCGAAATGGAACGTCCCATGCGTCTACTCCAACTACCATTCCACGTTCAAAGTTTGTTAGTTCCCGTCGTGCGGCCCTAATCACGTCGGAAACCTTTGCACGTGAGTCACCGGCCGTGTTCCATTGTAAAATGGTGCATGCGAAGAATGCTTGTTGATAAACCTACGTGTGAGCTCTGAATTTCTCGCATTTTATCTCCGTGGTAATTTCGCGATCGCATGTGGGTGGCACTAATATGGTACCCAATTCTTCTTGGAATGTATCTTTTTGGAATATCTGTAAGAAACCTCCCTGTGATGCCCTACGTCTCTCTTGTAGCATCTGTGTTAAGGCATTATGTTGTCGATGGTTTGCATTTCCTCAAGGTTCTTCCAATAAATCCCACTCTACCATCTGCTTTTCCTACAGTTGGTTATGTGGTCTTTCTCTTTATGTTGCTCTGAACGATTATTTCTAGATATTTTACAATTATTACTGATTACAGTGTTGTGTCGCCAATAATAAAAATCGAACAGTAGTGGATCTATTCGACCTCTTATGTGAAACTCCTTACATTTATTTACGTTACGGGGAAATGCCAGTTACTGTGTCAATCATCAGATCGCACTCGTCTACAGATCTTGAAAACGTTAATGTGAGTAAAATTTGTTTTCCTAATGTTTGTAGCTCACAGAACCTGGAAACCGGAAAATAAGTCTAGCTTTATTGTTTGGACTACGTTTCGAACTGGTGATATTTATTGTATGTACATTAGAGGAAGTTATGAAAAGCAGTGAAAAAAGAAGAAATAATCTCAAATACCTTATGCACCTCTTTTTTCGTTCCATAGGCATTGTTATCAAAGAGCGATCCTCTTCATTTTCCGTCAGTTACTGCTTATCATGGGAGCATTCCGTTATCCCTTGCATCTACGCTCCATTTTTGAAATACCCAAAAGAGAGAGATCACCGCTCTCATCCACACACCACTACGATTTTCTAGGAAGAAATCCAAGAGTCGATTCCAAAATTACATTTTTAGTGACGTGCTACGTTTCACATACTCGTACGTGTGCAACACATCACCTGCAAGTTCGTTGAAATCTTGTGCTTTGAATTTTCCCACGAAACCAGTCGTAACTTTTTAGAGTATTGCTTTTTAATGTTCACTGAACCGGACTGACTTTAAAAATTTCTCCGAATTGCGGACTGATAAATATATCTACTCTGAATTTTCGAAACTGAAGCTGGGAAGTTTTTGACGTAAGTGAATGCAGAGCCATTTACATAAAAACCTTAACAAAATTCTTAAGCTGATAATTATAAAAGTGTAACTAGGAATTTTAATTATTATTACTTCTTAGAAAAAAAGAAAGCGTCATATATGTCTACAAGGTCAATATGTACAATATGTAAAGCAAAATAGTATAATCATAAATATGTCCAATTTCGGTTGCAAAAATGCGGAATTTGTTGTGGGACATTGGAGAATATCCCCGATTCAGACCCTGTAGTTTCATGAAGTTCCGATCGGTTTCGGCGCTATATGTAACCTTCAAAGTGGTGTCTGGGCAAAAGGTGCGACCCAAGCGGAGAGTTGTTATTGCCTTTCTTTTGACTGAAAACCAGACCATCACAGATATTCATAACCGCTTGCAGAATGTCTACGGAAGCACGATAGTGAACAAAAGCTCGGTGAGTCCTTGTGCGAGGCGTATGTCACACATACAACCACGTCACGCAAACCAGTCCGATGCCCGCGTGACGGCCAGCTTCACACAGCTGTGGCACCTGCATTGTTGGAACGTGCGGACACTCTCATTCAAAGTGATCGATGGATCCCAATTAAACACGCCTCTGCACAACTGGACCGATCTATTCGAAATGCTGACACACTCGTCCACCGGTTGGGATACTCAGAGGTGTGTGGCCGCTGGGATCATCACGCCTAACAGAAAACCATGAAGATCAACGAAGGACCGTCTGTCGGAACTGCTTGCGCGTTACGAGGCTGATCGTATCAATTTTTTGTCTCACATTGTCGCAGGGAATGAAACTTGTGTTCATCATTTCGAACCCGTGCCGTGCTACCTTTCCTCCAAAGAAAAAGTAAAGCCGCAACCTCAACCTGTAAAATCACGGCGACGGTCTTTTGGACTGTGAACTGTTTTGATGTCCTCCCTCTTGGTGCAACGATGAACTCTAAACTGTATTGTGCTGCCCTTGGGAAACTGAACAAACGACTTCAGCGAGTTCGTCATCACAGATATGCAAACGAACTACTTCTTCACGATGTTCTTCTTGATGCTGTACGTAGAAATGGGACCGGTCTCATACGATGATGTGGTACCACTCTTGTGTCACGTGTTGTCGATGGGCGGACCACAGTCGGCGCCCTTCTTTCCGCTGCTGCAACCGGGAAGCCGAAATAAAGGCTGCCGTACTGACAATCCGTGGCGATCAAGAAGTTGCACTGACCGTGTGCCACCCCATCAGTGTAAGTACAGTGTGTGGTGCTCAGAATATACCCGATCGACATCAACATGCTGAGTTGTACTGATTGAAGATCGGCAGACCAGACAAACTAATGGAAATCAGGGGGAAGACTTAATCAACAGACGCCAAATACAACAGTGGAAAGTGAATGCGTGGCAGCGTATATGGGAACACAGTGTCATAGGCCGTAGAGTTTACTCCTTTTCCCCGAAATCTGGAAGCGGTGAAAATGCGCCATGCTGATCCCGGCCAAGGCACGGTACACTCACCCGAAGCACTTCCGTCGAGTGCACATGTGTCAGGGAACAAAGTAATACTGTCGGTAGTCATGCACTCTCCAGCTTATACAGGTGTTGGGAAAAATATGAAACACCGAAAACATAAAGCATTAGGATGCCTAATACGGTGTAGGAAAACCGTTGGCACTCAAAACTTCCCGTCGTCTCAGAATTGGTAAACACAGGTTCTATATGGTTTTCAAGGGGACCCTTTACCGTTCTTCCTGCAAAATAGTGACAAAGTCAGGTAATGATGATGGAGGTGGATGGCTATCACGCACCTTTTACTCCAAAGTAGACCACAAAGACTCAATAAAATTGAGAAGAAGAAAAGAGTCATGTTTACGACGTTGAAACTACTGTTCATTTATTCATGAATGACGCGCGTTTCACCTAATTCAAGGCATCTTCCGATTAAGCGTTAAGTGTAGATAAAACATGATGACAAAACATCTGCAAAAATAAATTGTCCTCACCATTTTCAAGAAAAATAGTCGAGGCAAGTATATGCTCAAGTCATGTATTAAAAGCATAACAAATAATAACCTAGCCGGGACGCGCAATGTGGCCTAGTGAATATAAGGCAAGGTCAGACCCGACGAATAAAGAGTAACTAGGCTGTATAGGCAAACCAGACCGATGAACCTGACCCACAGGAAGTATCCGATATAGAAAGGAGCCAAAACGCAGATTCCAACAGTAATAACTGATAATTAATCAGCAACGCAATGCAGAAAAACTGGAGCACTCAACATCACATTAAAAGCTGTCGGATTGACGGCTAACTGCCTGTAAACAGAAGACATTAAGACAATTAGCTGTAGCCGTGCCAGTCTGTGTCCTAAATGGACACGTTAAACTTGTAATAGCTGTATTAGTACCACTAGATAGTATGTAATGTATGTTATAGGTGCAGAAATCGTACCTGTGCTGCACTATGCGAACAACAGTCATGTTAAACCGGATACAGGTAGAACTTAAATACACTAACCACACACACAGAACAATAAACGGATTTAGATTACACTAGAACAGATCAGTAATCAGAAATGAATAATATAGCAGAAAGGCTAAAAGCAATGACTTAAATTTAATCCCGAGATGCTTCCGTACAGTCAGTCAACCACTTGGTTTAGTAATCAGTAAGCCAAGCAAAGACGAATGGATGCATGTGTATCAGCGAGGTCTTTGCATTTGAAATGCACTCGTAGTGGGATCTCACACATTCTATCCTAAGTTAATACTTACAGTTTCATAATGTAGTGTTATTTTTAGTTTTTATTCATTTGTCACTGTCATAAATATATTCTACGGAATTTTAGGACATAGCAATAAAAATGTCATTAAGTGAAACAAGTTTAGTGTTACCAGTCACTGTTTATTTACCTCCACGACGTGTTTCAAAGGTTTAAACCTCCATCATCAGGTGGATTTACATTTATTAGTATGACATTTGTGTGTGTATTGTGTTACAATTTTTTGGAGAAACTTGTGGCACTGTCTAGTGGAGAAACAATACATTACATCAGAACATAGATTTGAGTTTCTTTTTGCAAAAAATTGAAAGTCTATCTAACGGCAAACATAAAATAAGAAAATGGGATACCTCCAGTGGTCACAGATTCCTTTCACTGCCGTAACAGATCGCAAAATATACTGTCATATTTTGTAAACAAATATGGCAACTGGATACTATTGGGTGCAGGGATCGTATAGCAGAAGAGAAAACATTATCACAAAGTACAAGGAATATAAATAGTAACAACATTATTACAGAATAAATTTTAAAGGATTTGGAGATGTTTGTTTTGAGGTGTCGAACACATGCATTGGAATAAATACTTCAGGTATATAAATCCATCGGATTTATAATATATAAAATATAGTACAATAATATAATACCATACGACATAAGCGAATGAAAAATGAAGTAGACTAATTTTCGTGTTGAACAATCACTCACTTCAGATACCGTTCGAATCGTAAAAATGGCAGCATTAAGTGTTTGAACAAGACCTTGAACTTGGGATTTCCACGACAGTTCACTGTCTATCTGAATACCTAGAAATTTGAACTGTTCAGGTTCACTAATCATATGCCTATTCTGTGATATTAAAATGTTAGATTTTGTAGAATTTTGTGTTAGAAACTGTAAAAACTGAGTCTTTCTGTGATTTAGCGTTAGTTTATTTTCTACAAGTCATGAACTTATGTCATGAACTGCACTATTTGAAACCGAGCCAATGTTGCACACAACATCCTTTATTACCAAGCTAGTGTCATCAGCAACCAAAAACAGTCTAGAGTTACCCGTAATACTAGAGGGCAAATCATTTATATAAATAATAAACAGGAGTGGACCCAACACTGATCCCTGGGGCACCCCCCACTTCACCATACCCCACTCAGACCCCACATCACAGCCATTCTCAACACTGTGAATAATGACCTTTTGCTGTCTGTTGCTAAAGTAAGAGGTGAACCAATTGTGAGCTACTCCTCGTATTCCGTAATGGTCCAACTTATAGAGAAATATTTTGTGATCAACACAATCAAACGCCTTAGTTAAATAAAAAAAAATGCCTCGTGTTCGAAACCTTTTGTTCAACCCATCATGTACCTGACAGAGAAAAGTGAATATATCATTTTCAGTTGTTAAATGACTTTTAAGGCCGAACTGTGCATTTGATAGCAAATCGTTGATATAAAATGATCAAGTATCCTTACGTACACAGCCTTTTCAAAACTTCAGCAAACATTTATGGCGTAGATATTGATCTAAAATTGTCTACATTATCCCTTTCTCCCTTTTTATGAAGCGGTTTTACTACTGAGTGCTTTAATCGCTCAGGAAACTGACCATTCCTAAAGGGAAAATTACAAATATGGCTAAACAGAGGTCTAACATGTGCAGCACACTACTTTAATATTCTGCTACGCACTCCATCATATCCACGAGAGTCCTGTCTCCAGTGATTTAATTATCCATTAGCATTGTACTTGATAATGACATAAAAGCCGAAATCTGGATAATACAAAATATAAAGATAGTAATACACAGTCAAACAGAGCTTTACTCTTTTAAAAAATAATGCAGATAGCTTTAATCCACCCTATATAGTGCGCTTGCGCTGATATACTACTCTCTTGCATATCCAAGCATTTGGTTCACTTCAGATCATTCTGGTGTACGTTGCATACCACTTTATGGTAGTACCGTTTTTCCAGCCACCCATGTGCAAAGGTAAAGAAAGTCTTTCGCTAAACTGATGAAACATGGTACTGTCTGAACAGCTATGAAATGATATAGATAATGCAACAGTATTTATTATGAAACATATTGATATACTATAGCTGCAGTAGACTGTTTACAGTATCTGGGCCAATATGAATAAATTGGCTACAGTTAAATTTAGATTCCACTGTGGTCTTCTCATACGATGATAACTTTCTGTCCAGTGGATAGAACTTTCACGAGCGCCTTGCTGTCCACGAAATTCCAGTAGTGAAGTGCAAATAAGCGACTTGGCATTTCGGCCGGTCTGGTTTGTTACCGTACAGAATGGCAACACTGACCGCGAGTTCAGGAATAGTCTCTAGAAACGAATTACCGAGATCTGGAGCCTCTTTCAAGTCGCGCTACATTAATCTGACTGGGCAAATAGGCGCGAGACAATCTCCTGACCCATGCCTCTTTGTCAGTGTCAGCCTGGAGAATTTCAGATGCAGTTGTGCGTGGAAATATGTGTTGCGAGCGAAATGCGTCGTTCTTAAGAAAATCTACGTTGTGAAACAAATAAGCAGTCTAACTGAAGAACTGGAGGATCTGTTAGTCGTTTGCGCTGAAGGCACATGATTTACGGAGCGTTAAAGTTGCCCTTGCACGCTCGCAGCCTTTGGCGCCTACCAGAATTCTCTGTCTTACTCTGCTACGGTATTTTTTTCCCCCTGAAGTGTCAGTCCGTGGACATTATTTGAGATGCCTATGCGGACGATGTAGAATTAATAATTAGTTACAAAACTGAGTTAAGGGGCTCCGGAACGCCCTATACTTGCAATGTTAAAATAACGCTTATAAATTACATCTTTCCTCACAAAGTATTTGAGGTAGGAAGTTGAACTTTTTACAGATTACTTATTGGAGTATGGGCTACAACTTAACACAGGGATTTTACAAAATTTTAGTTCAGTTATTTAAGATGATTTTTTTTCAATTGTAATGAAAATTCACAACATTTTTTTGCAATTTTTTATTTATATATTCAAAAATATACAGTTTTTTGGAAAAAGGCTGTGTTAAATTATGCAGAAGGTATTGTGTAACATTTACTGAAAGTTTGAAACAAATATGTTTGGAAGATCCTTAGAAAACATGTAATTAGTACGAGAAAATAAAAAGTTTTGGGAATCGAGCGACAAAGATTGGATTAACTTTTTAGCGCATTCCAGGTCCATAGGATGGATTATCTTCATCCTCTGCAAACTCCTCCTCCAGCTTCCTCTTGTTCCTCCTCCTGTTTACTCTTGCTTGTATTTCTAGACTCTTTACAGCCCTGTCTGCAGCCCGAAGGCGTTCCTTGTTAAAGCAAGCATCGCTCGTTATTGTGTTCGTAGATTTTGCTACCATTTTCTCCAGTTGCAGTTACTGCAACACTGTTCCAAAAGGTGGTCGTGTATGAACACTTATCACATTTCAGTTGTATTTCACTAGCAAGTCCTACGTGCTTTATTATGGAGAGTTCCAGACCAAATTCACTACAATGAATACATCTTACACAGTTTGAAAAAATTCCTTTGAGAACCGACATATCAAATATTTCATTCACATCCGATTCGCCCATAAAACATTCATAGTTTTCACTCATTGAACCAAGCTTCTTCTGTGAAGTATTTTCTTTCCCACTGTGACTGCTATGGGCAGGTGTACTTGAGAGGTTAGGTTCACTCACTTGGTTATCGTCTTTATTGTTTACAGTAATAACACATACCTTTGGCTTTCCAACATTTCTCCTTTTCTTAAAAGCCTTCAGAGGAATTCTAATAACTTTACTTTTACTCATTATTATACTTCAACAAAACAGAGACTCAAGAAACAGAATTAATTACGAATATTTTCGAGATAACGACAGAGTAAATAAACATGAAACAATCGACAATTACACCAGCGATATATAATGAACCATCACAGGTTAGCCACAACACATACTTTATCTCACATCACTAAAATGTACCTGATGAACACGGACGTTAATAATAACACCATTTGACAGCAGTTTAACAGCGCCACAGTGGGTCACGCCCATGTAGAACACATTGCAAAAAAAAATTTAAAAATAGTTGTAGTCTTCGGAATTGAATAAATTATATATCTATTAAAAGGTAATAGTCTGCAGATTCAGAAAACGCAAAAAAGTAAAAATTGAACTTTTCATGATTTTTGAGCCTTTCCGGAGCCCCTTAATCAAAACGATGGAAGGCTATTAATAAAATGGTTAATAAAAGAGGGCTGCGTGTTAATGAAGAGAAGGCAATATCTGCTAAAAAGTAATGGATCCACTTACGGTCATATATGATTTGCAAAAGAATTGATTTCTTCAGGCACTTAGGGAACGTTTTTAATAAACACAGCAGAACGGCTACAGAAACATATGCCCGTCTAGCAACAGCTGACAGAATACTTTACAGCTGTGTCACTATTTTCAGTAAAATACCGCTTATCACGAACTTCAAGAATTGGCCAATATCAGTCAGCCAATTAACCAATAATATCAGACAGACGTGAAGCTTTATTATGTAAAAAGAAAAAGCACTGCGTCTTCAGGCCACAAGTGGCCCATCGGGACCATCCGACCACCGTGTCATCCTCAGTTGAGGATGCGGACAGGAGGGGCGTGTGGTCAGCACACCGCTCTCATATAAAAAGAAAGATATAGAAAACATTAACATTCGACATAAGTATGATAACATACATTTTTAGCACCCGTAATCGATGGAAATGACATAAAATGGAGAATAATGTAAGAAATGAAGACCTACAGGAGTTTCACAAACGCCGTAATACCGTCAAGTGCGGAGGAAGAGAGGGTTGAGCTAGGTTGTCTACATGGCAGGAATGTCCGAGAAAAGACTACCTACAACAGCACTCTCTAGGACAACAGCTGGAATGAGAGGAAGACGAAAACCCAGAACTAGAAGGCAACTCAACATCCGAGATGGCGTAGCCGGGACGAAAATCAACTCAGGAAGGACAACCAATGCACTCTACAGAAAGGGATGGACGACGCTTGACCAGCAGGAATATGATCGTTAAGGACCTGGCCACGTGTAAGGTAAGTCAGTCAACGCTAACAACTGTTTCCTAACTGCCTGTCTCGTGAGATTATAAATTTAAACGGAAAAAGTACGTACTTTTTCTCCTGTAATACTTCATTAAGCGGTTGTCCCACATGTTTAATACTGGTGCAAGGACAAATAGGGCAGAATAAGCCAAACTTGTTGCCTGAATTGTCTAATCGAGTGAAGTGGCATCGTGACGAAGACACTTGCATCCTGTCCTGATCGGTTTTCCGCGCTTATCCCTGAATCTCTTAAGGCCAAGGCTCGGATTGTCCTTTCGAAAGGAAATGACTCATGTCTTTTCCCATCGCTGTCCAACAAGATCTTATGCCCCTCTTCTGAACCTCTTCGTTGATCGCACGATAAAAGTCTTCGGATCCTAAAACTGAACAGACACTTTATCTGATCTGAGATGACTTTGTAGAAGCTAAACTTCTCACCACTCGAACTGCTTCTATTCAAAAACCGTTACAAACTGAGCTGTTGTCGTCGTCTTCAGTCTGAAGACTGTTTTGATGCAGCTCTCAGTGCTAGTCCGTCCTCTGCAAGCCTGTTCGTTCCTGCATTTCTGTTGTAATCTACATATTCTTGAAATTACTTACTGAACTGAACCTTTGGTCTCTCCTACAAGTATTACCCCAAACCTTTCTCCACCAATACCAAACTGACGCTGATGCCCCAGGGTAGGCTATATTTATCGATTCTTTCTTTTAGTCAATATGCAGCAGAGATATATTCATTTAATCTTCAGCATTGTTTTGAAGCACCATATTTCAAAAGCTTCTATTCCCTTCTTGTCTATACTCCTTATCGGCCTCGATTTACATCCGTATAAAGCTATACTCTTGATAAATACATTCAGAAAAGGCTTCGTAAGACTCCTATTGCTGTTTGATGTTGAATATTTCTCTATTCTGACACGCTTTTTAGCTACTACGAGTCTACGTTTTTTATATCCAATTTGTTTCGCGCATCCTCAGTTGTTTTGTTGCTCAAACAGTAAAATTCGTCTAATACATAGACATATCATTTCCTAACGTAATTCCTTCAGCATCACCGAATATAATCATATTACGCTACATTGCTCTTGTGATGTCCATCTTACATTATCAATCGATTCTGTTCATTTGATACTCTCAGATATTAGCCGTCTCTGAATAACAATGCAATCGGCAAACGTTAAAGATTCTTTTGCTCTCCTTAGATTATCATTTCGTTTCTAAATTTCTTTCGGCTGCCTGTCCTGCTTGCTCTGCGTACTTTTTGAACAATAGACGTAGTAGGCTACAACCCTGTCTCACTCCCTTGTCCATTACTTCTCGCTTTACGTAGCCTTCGAGTTCGGCTTACACCAGTCTTTCGATTCTTCGGTCAGTGATTCTTTGTAATTTTGGACACATTACTTATTAAACTGATAGCTGGTAACATTGACACCTGTCGGGAACGGCCACCTACAACTAATGCTATCCTGTAGGCAAAGGACAACAACAATTGTTAAGAAATATGAGTTATCTAATTATAACTTGCGGTCTATAAATGAGAATGGTATCTCAAGTGACAAAAATTATTAACAACAAATTAAGAAACTTAAAACTAATTAGCGTCGGTCTTCTTCCATGTGTCAGTGGCAGGTCGACTAAGCAACCTCAAAGTTCTGTGAAATATGTGTGGGAGTCACCCAGGAGTGATTACTTCCTGTTGTCTGCTACTGCGAAATGAAATAACAGACGTAAATTTCAGGTTAAAAGATATTCGAAAATTAGAAACACATTTCTCAGAATTGAAGATTTTCAGGACTGTAAGTTGTAACGTAGAAAGAGAAATATGACTGTTGGGGGTACTGGTGGTAATACACTACGTGATCAAAATATCCCGACACCGCCAAAAACACACGTTTTTCATATTAGATGCATTGTGCTGTCACCTACTGCCAGGTACTCCGTATCAGCGACCTGTGTAGTCAATAGACGTAGTGAGAGGGCAGAATGGGGCGCTCAGCGGAACTCACGGACTTCGAACGTGGTCAGATGATTGGGTGTCACTTACGTCATACGTCCGTACGCGGGATTTCTACACTCCTAAACATCCCTAGGTCCACTGTTTCCGATGTGATAGTGAAGTGGAAAAGTGAAGGGACACGTACAGCACAAAACCGTACAGGCCGACCTCGTCTGTGGACTGACAGAGACCTCCGACAGTAGAAGAGGGCCGTAATGTCAGACATCTATCCAGACCATCACACAGGAGTTCCAAACTGCATCAGGATCCACTGCAAGTACTATGGCAGTTAGGAGGGAGGTGAGAAAACTTGGATTTCATAGCCGAGCGGCTGTTCATAAGCCACACATCACGACGGTAAATGCCAAACGACGCCTCGGTTGGTGTAAGGAGCGTAAACATTGGACAACTGAACAATGGAAAAACGTTGTGTGCAGTGACGATTCACGGTATACAGTGTGGCGATCCGATTGCAGGGTGTGGGTATGGCGAATGCCCGATGAACATCTGCCAGCGTGTGTAGTGCCAACAGTAAAATTCGGAGGCGGTGGTGTTATGGTGTGGTCGTGTTTTTCATGGAGGGGGCTTGCACTCCTTGTTATTTTGCGTGGCACTATCACAGCACAGGCCTACAATGATGTTTCTAGCACCTTGTTGCTTCCCACTGTTGAAGAGCAATTCGGGGATGGCGACTGCATCTTTCAACACAATCGAGCACATGTTCATAATGCGGAGTGGCTGCACGACATCCGTGTAATGGACTGGCCTGCACAGAGTCCTAGCCTGAATCCTATAGAATAGCTTTGGGGTGTTTTGGAACGCCGACTTCTTGCGAGGCCTCACCTACCGACATCGATACCTCTCCTCAGTGCAGTCCTCCGAGAAGAATGGACTACCATTCCCCAACAAACCTTCCGGCACCTGATTGAACGTATCCCTTCGAGAGTTGAAGCTGTCTTCAAGGCTAAGGGTGGGCCAACACCATATTGAATTCCAGCAATACCGATGGAGGGCGCCACGAACTTGTAAGTTCAGCCAGGTGTCCATATACTTTTGGTCACATAGTGTATTCTTCGCAGTGGGACCTATTAATATACTGTAGTTTGGATAAGATAATTTCTTCATCTACTTATACTCTTTCACTTCTCACCTTAATCCTTTTAATGGAGTCTCCTTTTCCGCTTTTTCAGTCCTTTTGTCTTCTATTTTTTTCCTTGTGCACCCGAAGTTGGGCCTTAATTTCTTTATTTCTGATTCTGTTAGGTTTTATATCGTCTCGAGTTCTTAGAAAATTCCTTTCTGAGTTTGGAATATCTTCGTTGTTTCTTGTTGAATTACAATGACTCACTTCTATGAGGGAACCTAGAGGATAACATCCAACGGACAAAATATTGCGCGTGTTTCTTTTTGTGTTTAGGTTTTAGGTACTTATCGATTGTTTCACATACATAGTTCCTTTTATTTGGCCCATGGTTATAATACCCATAATCCATTTCATAACTAAAAAAAATTAAAGTGCTTTACATGTTTGTTTCCTTTTTTTGGTAGTTAACAACAATTCTGTTTTGGAAATGAGTTTTTCTAAGACCGTAGTTTTACAATTTGATATTTTCATGTTAAATTCAAAACATGTTTTCTTAGCCACAAGGGCAGCTGTTAGTAGGTTATCATTGTTTCTCAACATGATAGAGAGGTCATCAACAAATGGAAATGAATTCGGCTGTAGCGACCTATTCAGCTGAACCTTTGTATATCATCATGAATGTGAAATTTGAATTATTGAAAATGTACTGTCTCTTCCCCTCTCATATAAATGTCATCTGGAATACTTAATGCAGTTTCAATTAGTCTAGGAGATTACTTTCTGCCGTTTGATTTGTATACATCATAGCTGTGAGAAAGACTGTGTTGGGAACCTTAGTTTATTGACTTTATTTTTCTATATTTCACATCAGCAGCCACTATCAGCCTCCTACCATAATACCCACCATGAATAAGATCTGTAATGTGTAGGTGTGTGAGTAGTTAGATGTGCACTTGGAAGTAGAGAAACAGGGTAGTTCCATCTTATTCTTTCTTTGCAGAGGTTGGGTAACTTTCTACTGAACTTTGTTTTCACACCTGGTTTGTAGCCTTAGATGGCCATGGACAACGTGACAACTTGTGTCTTTTTTATTTTTTATTATTTTTTTTAAGCAGGGCTTGCAACTCGTCGAGCAGAAACCAAATTGGGAAGCTGCTGAAATTTCCACTGCTTTCTCTGTCCAAACTTTGCCTGTAAACTTAAGAAGGAAGAATGTGACGACCTTTTTGGCTTTTTACTAGCTTTCACCAGAATGGTTAGGCGGTTGGCAACTCCTGAACATTTTGCCGTAAATATCCCCACTCTGTCATGATGCGCTGTTCACATGCCAGCTAAGGTGGAGTTCTAAAATGTTGAGGGGCAGCAATGTGACTGTGTAAGCTTGGTGCGCAAGACATGCTTATACTAGCTCATCTAGAATAAGTTCTTTTTCCGTTATGATCCGTTAATGAGTTCACCGTTCAATACAGGTAATGACTGCGTTATTTAAACTCTATGACAAAGAGAATAAATGATCTTAGGCCCGGGGTCCAGTCATGATTTTCTAAGCTTCGTTGCTTTGCTGTCTGCATGCGCTATACGAGTTTGATATCACGTATGAAATCCTCATTCTAACAGTTAATCAGAGTGTTCGTAGTTGGGTAAAACGAATACATGGATCGACATCCAAATTTTTGAGTGCCAATTTTTATCAATTTTTCTATGTTTTGATGAATCGAATTTAAAGTGGTGGACCATTCAAAATAGTACCATCCTGTTGTCTTCAACGCAATTTCTTCATCGTTATGAATACTTGCAGGCCAGGGAGATGTTGGTAGTTTGGGATTTCCCAAAAATTATCGAAATTTTATCCAGCAGAGCAACTTGGTTTCTGCCCCCCCCCCCCCCCCCCCGTTTGTTCCACCTGTAATGATTTTATTGGTGTAAAAATCGTGTGTACCCTCTTCCTGTAGCTTCTTGTTAGTCAGTGTAAATGCTTGGATGTTACGAATCTTACAGCTCATTTCGTTCCAAAGTGCATCCATGAATTATTTCCTCTGGGTAAAGATTCCCTATTGATGATGATATTTTTTGGGAAAACCACCTCGCTTCAAGGATCCATATCAGTAAATCCGTTTTGTTTTGGTAAGTGATGGTAAAGTTAAGAAAAGAGAGCTTACAAGCTGATAAATTTTTATTTCGTGGAACATAATTCGATTCTCGTTTTTCCCTCAGTGTGCACCTGACCATCACCCTATCCACTGTGATATCACTGACAGTAGGACTCCCTACATGAAAAATGATTACTGAATGTTTGATATAATTCATTCCATGGACCTTCGTGTTGAAATCATGATATAAATTTCCCTTGTACGCTTTAAATATTTTGAGGGGCCTTATCCTCAAGACATTGCACTTGGTGGACTCAGGATACAGCGAGACTTTCGCTACTCTTAACGGTTCATAAAAAGAATACGATAACACTTCTCAGCATGTGCAAGTAAACTGCATATTGGAATTGTTAATTTTTCATCAATATCGAACACCAATGCCATATTTTCATAAACAACTTTGACTGACAATAAAATGTGTTAAATGTATCCTATGTGTTTTATTACGTTCTACAACTTTTCTCTTGACAATATTTTACGTATGAAGAAGATTGCGGAAAGACAGAATCAGAATATTCTCCATACTATTAATTTTATTTCTAAGCTTCTGCTATGGATGTGATTCCAATGCAGTCCCTCACTTGCACCGTAAACTTTATTAACGCTGGGTTTTTCGCGTAAAACACCCATTTTCAAGTTTCAAATAGTGATCAAGTCACCACTTCGTCATCTATCAGCTCAACGTCAGTCCCCCACCCCCTCCCCTTTACCCCATTATGCTTTATAAAATATCGCCAAATTTCCAATTGTATCGTCATTTTTATTTGTTTTCTGTCTTTTCCTTTAGTTGCTCTTAATTCGTGGAGGCATGTAACGTTTATGCAACTAAATGAAGGCAGTTTGTTTCTTGCCATACACGTTTTGCCACTGATGATGCTTCCCAAACAAAAGAGGCGAAACGTTCCTTCATTTAGTTGCATAGACGATACATACCTCCAAGAATACCAATTGTAGTACATTATACTGTGTATCGTACTCGTATTTTGCTATTACATTCTAAGTAATGAAAACATTGTACTAAGTGCAATCGATGGAATAATTTGCACATTTCACGTCTCCCAATTTATTTATGCTGCAGCAGGGCGTTCTTTATCGCCTATTGATTCTCAGTGGGGACACTAGTGCATCAGAATAGGCCTGGATCGTATGTGCAGTTAATTGGAGGTCATTGTGATGAAATGGTTGCTTCAACACTATTTGAAACTTGAAAATTGATGCTTGACATCCGAAACAAGTTGTAAGTAAATTCCAACGTGCAAATTAAATTGTGTGCTAGGTACTATAATCTGACCAGCTGCTATTGCTATTTACCACTACGTCAAATTTAACCAGTCGTGAGATGGTAGGCAAATACGCTGTGTGACGAAAAGTCATGGGAATTTAATGGCTGTGATACTGCTAGGATGTTGCCACGCTCACTTCACACTGGACAACCCTTCCCGCAACTTTTGGTCATTCAGGTTTTGTAGTTTGTAGTGAGGAGTGGGGAGATTTCTTGAACTTGCACACACTTCGACAAGAGACAACAGCCTATGGTAAGAATTCTGCTCGCCGGCGCTGAAGTATCACGCCACATTAGCGCGGGAGATTGAATTCCAGGAAGGCAGTCGAAAATTCTGACTTCCTGCAGGCGGCCGTGTGCGGCCAGGCCTGCGGTTAATCCAGGACTGCTTTTTATTCTCTCCCCCACAGGATGAAAAAAAAACTGAGAAAAAAGAAACAGACGAAAAGCGAGAGAGAGGGGGGGGGGGGGGACTTCGGCCCGCTTTGACTTGCGGTTGAAGGGTCACTCACTCCGCCGGCAAAGAACTGCTAATGATCTGCAATTGGCAATGGGTTTTTAATTAAAAAGAGAGAGCACGGGGGCGGAGAAAAGAGAGAAGGGGACGGCAAGCCTGTACGGTGCCATAGAGGTGGCATTACTCCACGGCGGCTGCCACGGGAGACCGTGTGTTTGTTTTAAAAACCACGCAGCGGTCTCGCCGAGACGGGGGCGCAGGGCATTCGTTATTTTTCTCTCGTTAAAAAAAGGAGGAGGAGTGTGTGAGAGCGAGAGATGGCGGTGGGCGAGGGAGAGCCAGGTCGTATGCGCCGGCGATGAAAATGTTATACGTGTTAATTAGAGTGCGACGGGGGAGCGGTAGCGCGCGGTTGCCTACGCGGCAGGGGCGAACAGTGCCGGCCGGCGAAATGAAGGGGGGGTTGTAGTGCGGCGCGGTGCTCTTTCCAGCGGGGCCGCAAGAAGGCAGCCAGTGTGATTTGGCTGTCGTGCGCACGCCCCATGTATTATGGAGCGGCCGCCGGCGCCGCGGGAGTATGACGGTGAATAACGCGACCGGAGACCCGCGCGGCTTAGTCGCTCTTTTTTTTTCCGCTTCCGTTCCGCTTGCTGGCCTCGGCGCGCGAGCGGCTGCATCCAGCTCTGTTTCAGCCGTTCGCTGTTTGTCTGCAAGTTGATTAAAACCGCGGAGAAATCGGCGGTGCGTGTCCAGTCAGCCGTCTCGTGCTTCTCTCCAGTTCCCCGTCTGTTGGCGTATCCTGATCTGCCTCCCTATTCTCCATGCCCCTCTTCCCCCTCCAATTCCACCGCCGACCACCACATGGGACTGCGGGCATCCCACTGGTTAACCACTGCGCCGATAGCCACCGGAAACTTTACCGGGCTGTGAGTGGAGAGGTGGGGAGGGGGGGGGGGGGTGCACCTACCACATACGACCTACTCGCTGCTGACTCGTCAGAATTACGCCTTCCTGAACCACCAACCTGCAATGTACTTGTTCTTCAGCAGTTTACTTCGAGATTTCAGCTAGATATAAAGCTACAAAAAGCCACTGTACACTACATGCCGCAATATACTTTGTAGCAATATTAGCGATTATAACACGGTTTTGTTAGGTCGCTTTCTTGTCTAACTGTTCAGTATAAATTTTGCATATGATCCCAAACTAACTTCGCAATGAGCTAGAGCATTGAAATTTTAAACATATCTCAGAAGTGGATGAGAATGCTACGTTAACTGACCTTCTTGTGGGTATGTTAGGCAGAGGTGGGCATAAGACTGAAAATGGTTGGTCAAGCCTGATATCTCAACTCCTCCAAAGCTGGCGTATTGAGCAGGTACTAGCAGAATGCATTGCAAGCGATACAAGAGCAGACAGAGGGAAAGAGGAGAAGATGTATGCAATATATGTCACATATTTATTTACAGATGAAGCTGCAGGTAGAAAGCTAAAATCTCATCAAAATATTTACAATTATTGAGAAATTCACACACAAAACTAAAAAGTAGAAAACAATTAACTACATAAAAATAAATTTGTATTATAAGACGTTTTTAAATCGGACTAAAAGTGTAGAATAATTTCTCCTAGTCCCATATAGGTTTCTAACGCCTAACATATAGTCCCGAAAATTTGTGGTTGTCAATTATTAATGGCTATGACAATACATATAAGATTTATAATGAAAATCGTGGGCGCATGCAATAGACACAGGGAGGTGAGCTACTCATGCATCAGTTACATATTGCATGCGCCCCACGTTTTTCGTTACAAATGTTACTACTATTGTCACAACTATTAAAACTATTAAAAATTCACAAGCACAAATTTTCGACAGTATATGTACTGGGTCAGGAATCAATATGGGATCAGGATAATTTTGTACTTTTTAGTCATGCTTTGGGCACGTTATGTTCCACACAACAGTTGTGGGGAAGAAAAACATACGTGATGGGGACCAAATTAAAAGTTTCGCACAGTCATGGTATGTGTGGGCTCTACTATGATAGGTATAAAGTCTGTATGTACAATCGAAATACTGCAACGATTAAGTGGTTTTCGTCACTGTGCCAGCATACATTATGTGTGAATATAAAATGCTGTGAACATAAAACTTTTTATTGCGAAGAAGGAGAAGAAATTAGCTACTCGCTAAATGTTAAAATGAAGAGTTTGTTTCGGAATAAAAGAAAAGCCTGAACAGAAAAATACTTTCTTTACGAAGTCACTGGATTCGTAACAGAAGCTCTGATTTGGGAGGAATTATCGGTTGTCTCCTTTTTAAAGAAACCGTCCCGTCACTTGCCTTAAGCGAACCAGGCAAACCACTGACGACCTAAATCTGGAGAACTATCCTGCGACTTTAACTGCTGTTCCCGCGAACACGGGTCTAGTGTCTTATGACTCCGCCACCTGCCTCGGTAGATTTAAAGGCGTGCCAAGACAAGGATAGAGATTTTGCAAGAATAAAAATATGCGAGGAGCAATCTGAGCACAGTTTCCATACACCCCGAAAAAAACTACTATTACCATTGCTACTGCGACTGCTACTACTACTGCTGAATCAGCCACACGAATCAAGTCCTCACTGCGTCACTAAGCTGCCGTGGGGCGTCCAAGAGTCTCCATATTGTCCTTCACTCTCTACATCCACATCAGTTTTGGTCAACCAAGAGATTTTGTACCTTCCGGCTTCCCTTTTAATATTGCCTTCACTATCCCTTCTTCTCCTCTCAGTACACATATGAGTCATACAGTTCTTCTGCTCTTTATTACATCTATCACATCTGGTTCATTTAACAGAGTGTCGATTTCTATGTTTTTCCTTCTTTTAAAAGTTCTGACACAGATACAAGGATTTTTCTTAACATCCTTTTTCCCGAAGGTCATAATTTTTTCCCATCTTATTTCACAGGACCGGTTGTAAAATTGTCTTGTACTCGTACACACTGAGTTTTTTTGTTCCCGTAGGCAGTTTCCTGCTGTATATGTTGTCCACTGAGAATCGACTCACAAGGATTTTTCTTAAGATCTTTTTTCCCGAAGGTCATAATTTTTTCCCATCTTATTTCTCAGGACCGGTTGTAAAATTGTCTTGTACTCGTTCATACTGAGTTTTGTTGTTCCCGTTGGCAGTTTCCTGCTGTATAGTATGTCCACTGAGAATCGACTCCTTTTCGAATATTTTACTCTCATCTCCTTCTTCATGCTCTTGCTGGAACGAAAAGGGCTTCGTAGGTATTTGAAGGTCCTAATTCTCCTTAAATTCCATATCTTCTATTGTCACTGGTCCCTCCGTTTCTTCTTCACTGTTTCTTGTTACAATCGTGCACTCTGTCTGAGTTTCATTGATCCTCACACTTACATCCTGTGCTTCGTCTATTAACACTTTCATTGCTCTTTTTGAAGAAATACATGACAGCTCTGCTGTACTGAATTTCATACATTTATTCCTATCGGTTTCGGTTCTAAACTATAGTCCCGGAAAATATAAAAACAATATGACTTCCATATGTCATACGACGACAAGCGGATGCCACACTATAGTTTAAGGTAGGACACATACCAAACGCTCTCAGTGGCGCTCACTCAACTGAGACAGAGTATGTCTCTCC
Source organism: Schistocerca serialis cubense (assembly GCF_023864345.2). Taxonomy (NCBI): domain Eukaryota; kingdom Metazoa; phylum Arthropoda; class Insecta; order Orthoptera; family Acrididae; genus Schistocerca; species Schistocerca serialis. The sequence continues at coordinate 73,033,618 of NC_064644.1, forward strand.
CAATTACGTCAGCCAAACTGTGAGCGTTTGATATGTATTCTAACTTAAAATATAATATGGCATTCACCTGTAGCATGTTGTACAACATGTAGCAGTCCTTCGTTTTTCTGTTTCTCTTGGCGGTAGTTCAGAATCAGAACTGTTCGGTACAAATGTATGAAACTGAATACAGCTAAACAGTCACGCATTTTTTTTTAAATATACAGGGTGAACGTTAGTAAAACTGACAACTGCATGGACGGATTACTCACTGGAAATGGAGGAAAAGGGCTCTATGAACATGTATCCGGAAATGCATCGTTGCCATGGTACATGACGCTGGCGAATGAAAGTTCCTCTCACCATATGCCGTGTCTGTAGCTCACATATGACGATTATGCAGATTGATGATGCCAGTTCTGGTAAATGTTGCTTCGTCGGTAAAGAGGACTGCTGAAAGAAATGCTATAATTGTGATGGTCTGGTGCAAAAACCATTAATGAAATCCTCCTCATAGAGGAAAATCTGCTGCTGATAATACTTGTACTCGTTACATGTGGTAGGGATAGTAGCGTTTGTTATGCAGGACACACATAGGACCTTTTTCCCTCCATTTCCAGCCAGGCACCCATCCCTGCAGTTTGTCCGTTTTCGTAATTTTCACTCTGTATACATGCTGTTGATTGTTGGCTACAAAAAATGTCTAACTGTTCTTCTTGCTTCATCTACCTCCACCATTATAATGGCAAAATTCATCGGCAAACGCTCTTAATTAACTACTTAAATTTAAACCTATTCAAAGGATGATTTTCTGTCTAGAACCTTTCCTAATACCAAGTTAAATAAACTGGGGGAGATGCAGTCTGCCTTTCTGTCACCTGTTCTAACATTCTGCGTGGTGTCTGTTTGTTCTATATCGTGTCTCCCTACCACTTTCGCGCAACGACGCTCTGAGCGTGTTTTTTAGGGAACTGACTGGTTTGAACCTGGGACCTGTTGCTGGTAAGGAGACGCCAGACCACACATGTCATGTAGAGTTCAGAAGAGTTCAGTGACAGTAGCGATGATATAACCAAATACTTAATGATTTCAGTGTCGGCACCACTGCACTCCCTGTAAAAGAATCTTAATACTAACTAAATTTAGTGAAGGGATTCAAGGCTTTCCTATTTTTAGCTAGCTGGTAAAATAACATCGAAAAAGCAGTTAAGTTTACCATTGGAAATTTTATTCTACTCACAAAACATTGTTTATAAATTGCACTATTGATAAAAGGAAATGTTTTAATACAGGATGATAAAAACCAACTGCGTTCAACAAAAATATGAACGAATATTCCCTGAGTGGGTTTCCAAGTTCTGCAATGCCATATCACATCTATAATCTATGTTTAAATTAAGTTTCACAAGAGAGAAAACTATCAAAATGGTCTACAGTGACCCTCAATTATCTTTAATTACTTATCTAACTTGTCGTATATTACAGTGGCTGATGTGGCTTCTCAATAACTATATAACAGAAAAATCATCGCGTTTCAGATTTTTACTTCAAGTGGTAAATGTGAACACCATGAGCTTTAATTGACGATCGACACTAGTATTAAGCAAAAAGGGGGTGTAACAGATGAGACTTCGGCAGTTCTGAGTGAAGCTTTATGCGCTGTTATGCAGCATCGCGTGTGTTCGTTACCTTGTCGGTGTTCGTCAGGGGGCGGCGGGCAGCACAGCTCCACTCACCTCGCCGTCTTGGAAGCAACTCTCTCCTAGCTTCTCCTTACTACAATTTGCCGAAGTTGGTGTAAAAAAACTATCTGGCTGTGCTTTCATCTGACCAATCAGGGTCTCAATGTTAACCTTAAGCTCCGCCTACAAAAATTCTGTCTATCCAATGAGAAACGTTATACTTTCCGTGGTGGGGCAATGTTTTTAAAGTTTGCAACGTAACAGAGACGCGAAAAAGTCTCACGCTAAAACTTGCAGCTGGTGTGGTCCTATTAGTGTTATCGTAAGATCTATACTGTTCTTCTGGAGGGCTCTAGCTTTTATCATGGGCTGGGGGGTGGTCCTAGCGGTTAGCTGGCGACGTGGGTGTCTGTCCCTTATCGTAGGGCCTTCTAGCTTAACACAGATCTGCTCTCGGCTTCTGTTCTCGTTTCTCCCCTCGGAACTGCGTCTGTCTCACAGTGGGAAGGTATGACATGCATTTAAGCATTCTTGTGTTAGTCTGTGGTATTCCGTTTGCTCACTCGTTACTCGTATTACTTTGGTTAATTTAATGTCACGATTTATTCGGAGCTATGTGACATACTACTGGATTTGCTTATCATGTCAGGGTTTTCATGGAAGGTGTTGGATTTGCCTGACACCTTTCACTGTCTCCATTTACTTAAAACGCTACAGTTGATACAGCTCCTGAAGTGAGGTTCAGAAACGGCGTTTTACGTTGTTATGAGCATTATTGTTGCCATCGTCAGTGATTGCTGTGCAGCTGTTAATGAAATGAACAACAAGTTCAGTTTCTTGTGTGTGTGTGTCGTATTTTATCCAGATTACAGTTTGCAAAACGGACCAAAACATAGACTAAAATGTACGACAATGAAATATCAGATTATACACTGTCAGAAATGAGCGATTTGAAAACAGTTGAAGGTGCCAACTTCAGTGACCAGTGACCGACTGTCTGCTCTTCAGCTCCTAAACACAGGTGGTGAGTGAAAATACAGCAACATTTTCCCCACACATCCACGTCGCTCAAGGAATACCTTGTTCCCCGCCGGTCCCTGCGGCTGTGAGTGGCAGACCGCTCAACGCACGGCGTCTCTCTCCCGCCAGCGACTGTCACATCGGCTGTGTCCTCGCGTGACGCCACCAACGGGGAAACAACCACACGACACAGAAATTACCGGCGAAATGAATTGCCGTTGGAGCTGCCAGTCCGCCGAGTGCGACGATAATGGCGTGTCCCGCTTACTATGTCCCTCACTGGGCGTACTGTCAGACAAACCCATCAACTCAGGCCGTTGTTTATACATTCACCCACCAAATATTAATAGCCTTGAATAATAAGGCATGACTATTTGGTATTTTTTGTGATATTTGCACGGCGTTCAGTTGCTGGAGAGCACGTTAACACTCTTTCAAGAGAAACTCCCCAACGCACCTCCCTCAGATTTAGTGGTAACACGGCCCAGACGATAGTACGACAACAATTGAACACAGATTATGGAAACAAGAAGGTGTACTGAACTGTGAAAAAATAAGAAAAATCGAAACAGTGAACGATCCAAGCTTAAGATGTGCAACGTCGAGTGAATTTTTGTTAGCCACGGCGTCATAAACTGAAGTACCAAAGAAACTGATATACGCATGAATATTCAAATACAGATATATGTAAACAGGCAGAATACAAGGCAGCTGTCGGCAACGCCTATATAAGACAATAAGTGTCTGACGGAGTTGTTAGACCGGTTACTACTGTTACAATGCCCTATTATCAAGATTTAAGTGAGTTTGAACGTGGTGTTATAGTTGGCTCACGAGCGATATAACACAGCATCTCCGAGGTAGCGATGAAATGGGAATTTTCCCGTACGACCAATTCACGAGTGTACCATGAATATCAGGAATCCGCTGAAACATCAAATCTCCGACATCACTGCGGTCGGAAAACGATCCTACAAGAACGAGATCAACGACGGCCGAAAAGAAATGTTCAGCGTGACAAAAGTGCAGCCGTTCCTCAAACTGCTGCAGATTTCAGTGCTGGACCATCAGCAAGTGCCAGCGTGCGAACCATTCAACGAAACGTCATCGATATGGGCTTTCGGAGCCGGAGGCCCACTCGTGTGCCCTTGATGACTGCACGACAGAAAGCCCGTCGACACCGACTTTGGACTGTTGATCACTGGAAACATGTGGCGTAGTCGGACGTGTCTCATTTCATGTTGTACAAAGCGGGTGGCTGTGTACGGGTATGGAGACAACCTCATGAATCCATGGAGTCTCCATGTCAGCAGGGGACTGCTAAAGCTGGTGGAGGCTCTGTAATGGTGTGTGGCGTGCGCAGTCGGAATGATTTGGGACCCCTGAAACGTCTAAATACGTCTCTGACAGGTGACACGTACATAAATATCCTGTCTCATCACCTGCATACTTCAATGTCAGTTGTGCATTCCGACGGATTTTGGCAATTCTAGCAGGACAATGCGACACCCCACACGTCCAGAACTGCTACAGTGTGGCTTCAGGTACATTCTTCTGTGATTAAACACTTCCGCTGGCCCCCAGACTCCCCAGATATGAACATTATTGAGCATATCTGGGATGCCTTGAACGTGCTCTCCAGAAGAGATCTCCACCCCATCGTACTCTACGGATTTATGGAGAACACTGCAGGGTTCACGGTGTCAATTTCCTCCGGCACTACTTCAGACATTAGTCAAGTCCATGACACGTCGTGTTGCGCCAGTTTCGCGTGCTCGCGGCGGGCCTACACGAAATTAGGCAGGTGTAATAGTTTCTTTGGCTCTTGAGTGTAGTTATGTGGTCACGGTGTTGGAGTGCGAAGGGGGGCCGGCCGGAGTGGCCGTGCGGTTAAAGGCGCTACAGTCTGGAACCGCGTGACCGCTGCGGTCGCAGGTTTGAATCCGGCCTCGGGCCTGGATGTGTGTGATGTCCTTAGGTTAGTTAGGTTTAAGTAGTTCTAAGTTCTAGTGGACTGATGACCACAGTAGTTAAGTCCCATAGTGCTCAGAGCCATTTGAACCATTTTGAACTGCGAAGGGGGAGATTCGTGTTTAAATGTTCCTCGTACCCCCGATATTTTTTCTCAGAAAATTATCAACTGTACGTCTGGTCATTGACGCGTCTGTTCGCTATATTCAGATCTGTGTCTGTGTCGTGGTGTAACGTCCATTTGCAACAGCGAGGTGTAAGGAAGAGACCTCGTATGTGTCTTGCACACGTCCCATATTTTATGAATATTGCATTCTGTTTTGGAAGTTTTGACTCTTGATTTCCTTTATTGTAACGTTGTCACACACGTTTATTTGTTGTTTTCATTTCTGTGAGAGGTCTCTGCGGTATCTCGCCTCCTCTCACTATTCAGCAAATTTATTTGCGGCGGTAATATATTCTTACCACATGACTCGTATTGTATAACCGAAGTATAGTGTGACATTTGTCAAGTCTACCAGAGGAGAACAGACTTGTCAATGACCGGACGGCAAATTCTTATTTTGTCAAAAAAAAAAAAAAAAATAAAAGTGGGGCACGTGGAAGATTTGAACACGGATATCCTGCTTTGTAGCGCATCACTGTAACCAGACAACCACGACACCGTAATTTTTACAATTCGCTCGATGTTACACATCTTCAGGTTGCATTGTTCACTGTTTCAATATTGCTTCTTTTTTCACATTTCAGCACAACTTCATCCCGTTTTCATTCTTGATCTGTGTTCAGGTTTCGACGGGTTACCCACTGAACCAGTTTCCCTTTTTATAGAAACTTTTATAGGACTGTTGGCTTTTTACATAACTGGTTTGAATCATACAAACATCAAAAAAGGTTGTGCATCACCCAGTTCCCCAGAACTCCTGAAGATAGACGTTGACTGTGGATATTGTATCACAGACACAGACCTTTTGACTGTTCAGAGATGTCACTAATTCCGCCCAAAGTTGTAAACAACCATGCATGAGCAGCACCTATTAGACGGAAAGGGTCCGACACCCGATCAGTTCCAGTCATTCCACCAGGAAGGAGGTACACGGCTCCTGTTGTCTGTACTTCAAACATGCCTAGACTCTCAGTACCGTGGTTCGATCGCGTCCGCATTGTCACTTTGTGCCAGGAAGGACTCTCAAAAAGGGAAGTGTCCAGGCGTTTCGGAGTGAACCAAAGCGATGTTGTTCGGACATGGAGGAGATACAGAGAGACAGGAACTGTCGATGACATGCCTCGCTCAGGGTGGCCAAGGGCTGCTACTGCAGTGGATGACTACTACCTACGGATTATGGCTCGGAGGAACCCTGATAGCAACGCCACCATGTTGAATAAAGCTTTTCGTGCAGCCACAGGACGTCCTGTTACGACTCAAACTGTGCGCAATAGGCTGCATGATGCGCAACCTCACTCACGACGTCGATGGCGAGGTCCATCTTTTCAAGCACGACACCATGCAGCGCGGCACAGATGGGTCCAACAACATGCCGAATGGACTGCTCACGATTGGCATCACGTTCTCTTCACCGATGAGTGTCGCATATACCTTCAACCAAACAATCATCGGAGACATGTTTGGAGGCAACCCGATCAGGCTGAACGCCTTAGGCACACTGTCCAGCGAGTGCAGCAAGGTGCAGTTTCCATGATGTTTTGGGGTAGCATTATGTGGGGCTGAAGTACGCCGCTGGTAGTCATGAAAGGCGCCTTAACGGCTGTACGATACGTGAATGCCATCCTCCGACCAATGGTACAACCATATCGGCAGCTTATTGGCGAGGCATTCGTCTTCATGGACAACAATTCACGCCCCCACCGTGCACGTGAATGACTTCCTTCAGGATAACGACTTCGCTCGATTAGAGTGGCCTGCATGTTCTCCAGACATGAACCCTATCGAACATACCTGGGATAGGTTGAAAAGGGCTGTTTATAGCCGACGTGACCCACTAACCACTCTGACGGATCTACGCCGAATCGCCTTTGAGGAGTGGGTCAATCTGGACCAACAGTACCTTGATGAACTTGTGGATAGTATGCCACGACGAATACAGGCATGTATCAACGCAAGAGTACGTGCTACTGGGTATTGAAGGTAGCATCACCTCTGAAGGTCTCGCTGTATGGTGGTACAACATGCAATGTGTAGTTTTCATGAGCAATAAAAAGGACGGAAATGATGTTTATGTTGATCTCTATTCCAATTTTCTGTACAGGTTCCGGAAGTCTCGGAAACGAGGTGATGCAATCATTTTTTGATGTGTGTACGTAGCAAACAGAATGTAGCAAGTTGTTCTGAATATTTCAGACAACGTTGGATACGAAGAAAATTACAGTATCTGCGGAGAAACTATAAAGGGAGCCCCACTGTGTTCAGTTTTGGGTCCGTTCTTATTTCTTTCACAGCTTATCCTTGGAGGAACGATCACTATTCAGGTATATGACAGCAACGATCATTCTAAGCAAGAAAGTCCAGTAATCATAGGCTCTAAAATGCATACCTAGAGCACTTCTTCATCTTCGCTACGGTGAAACACATCCCTTCTACTGAACAAGCGCTCGTAGCTCTTAAGGTATGCTTTCTAGAGCTCATATTTACTGGACATTTTTGCTTCGAATGATCGTTCCTGTCTTATCCTTGAACACTGAGCATTCCTCCTGGGACACCCTGTATGTGCGAATGATCTTCCAGTCAACGTTCAAGATGAATTGGTATTTTTGCAGACGATAGTAGTGTTATAATAAATAGTATTAGAGGGAGAGCAACAGAATAGATTGTTAATGATTTTTTTATATAGAATTAGCAAGTGATATCTCTTAAATGGACTACCATTCCGTTTTGAGAAAACACGGTACATTCAGTTCTGTACTACATAAGCTGTAGTCAGTAAGTAGGACAGAATGCTCAAGATTTTTAGGTCTCTACACTAATGAAAATTTAAGGTGGAACAAGTATATTACTGAGTGTCTCAAACAAGTTAAGCTATGTTTGCTCTTCGTGCGATTACTACTCTTGGGAACAAACGAATCATCTCCTGACATATTCTATATGTTTCCACTCAGTAAGATCTTACGAAATAATTTTCTGAGGTAACCCATCGATTAGAAAAAGAAAAGTATTGATTGCACAAAAGTAAGCAGTAAGAACAACATGTGGGGTTCAGTAATTCGTCACAAATAAGCCATCACTGTCTGAGAAGAACTCTAAAAAAAAAATGATCTTTACTCCCATTATTAAAGCTGTCTATGGTTCAGAAAGACGTTCAATATGCAACAACAAAATTTTTGGTCATTTGTCCACTACCGTAAAATACCTGACAGGTGTCAAAGCAAGCTTTAAATCTAACCTTAATCATTAGTCCTAGACGACAACTTGTTTTCCTTGGACGAATTTCTATTTAAAAACTGTTAGCCCTTGTTTTAAAATATAGTTTTTAATTATAGAGGCATGAGCAGGACAGAAGAATTAATGTGTTCATTATTGTTAACACCATGTATACATCCTGTAAAAGGGTTCGTTACACATCAGTTTAATGAAAGAACCGTTCAAATGACACATGGAACATATAACTAACTAAGGTCGAGAAGCGGTCACCTGGAATACGGCACAAGAGTACACTCGAGGCAATTGCTCTTAGCAATTCCTTTTTGTTATTCTTGTTTTAAGAGAGAGAACTTTTTCGAAGTAGATACCTTCGGCAAAAAAACAACCATAGTGAAGAGGTCAACAAGCGAATACTGCAGGGCATACGCACTGTACTTCAATTTAAGTTGCTCACCTATTGAATTGCCATTCACAACATCTGACATATATTCATGGTGCAGCTACAGCTGAAATTGAATCTTCAGTGCCAATACAGCGCTATACGTCACCATTTGTAAGCAACATTTTTGCTAAATAATCTTGTTCTGTTAGCCTCTGTTTTTTATTGTTTTATTAAATTTGGTCACACTGGACTCTTCCGAATGGTTATCAATTCATAACACAACGTGGAAGATTTTAACTCCACTAAACAGAAATTCCACAATAACATACTTTCCTCTATCAAAGCCAAATGAATGTCTTGTACACATTGTGCAGTGGCTGTATATATTGTCCAATAGAGATTAGTTAAAATTTATTTATTGGCTGATTAGTATCGCGAGTTGTCTAATTATGTGACAGTTTTAAGCAGAATATTATTTTTAGATCTTGTGTCGTTCTCAATGACAAAGTATTTACGTTCAGATAATCATTCTCTTCGGCATTAAATAAATAAACAAAAGTAATTTCTATTGGGCAGCTTTAAGCATACAGATTTCGGGAGATTACACAGGCCAACGACAAAATATTTGTTTAATGAGAGTTGCTTATTATTGTAGGTTTTAGTGTGCTGAAAACTAATAAATATGATAACAAAGAAGTTGTATCACCAGCGACTTTTTACTATCAGCAGTCAAAACGATAATAAATTATTTTTAGCGATTTCATTTAGGCTGTGAATCTTGCATTCGCTATCTCAATTGATAATACAATTAATGTATGCGTTAGTAATGCAAGGGAAATGCAAGCGGTCTTAAGAATAAACTTGGCTACAGAAAAAACTTTGAAGCCAGGAGAGAGGAACTTTAGCCACGAACACTTTCTCGTGTATCCGACAATAATTCTAGTACCGCTGCTACACATCAAAACGGCCCTGATGAAACAGTTTGTGGAAGCCTTACACGGAGAATCTTTCAGGAACGTCTGCGAGAAGGTTTGTCATCCATCAGAAGCTAAATTGAAAGAATACGTGATTGTTGCACCTGAGGTACAAAAGATTGTGTTGAATTCCGACTTTGAATCAAAAATTATGACTGAGAGAAAACATTTTACGAAATTCCAAGATAACTAAAACGAGTCACACTATATTTCGGTTGTAGTTACAATGTTGGGAAAGCTAAAGAAGTTACGCTGTAGGATGACGCCCAAAATTTGCATATAGAATAGTCACATTGATCTTTTGTTTGTAAATTTAGTTGTTGTCAGTGAGTTCCAAGGCAAGGGCATTCGTCAAGACATCAAACTGATTGAAATATGATATTAGTACCGCAGAAATGCAGATACGATGGGAGACTACGGTTGGTCCCTTCACCGACACTTACAACAGGCAGTTCAACTGTTGTTGTTGTGGTCGTCTTCAGTCCTGAGACTGGTTTGATGCAGCTCTCCGTGCTACTCTATCCTGTGCAAGCTTCTTCATCTCCCAGTACCTACTGCAACCTACATCCCTCTGAATCTGTTTAGTTTATTCATCTCTTGGTCTCCCTCTACGATTTTTACCCTCCACGCTGCCCTCCAATACTAAATTGGTGATCCCTTGATGCCTCAGAACATGTCCTACCAACCGATCCCTTCTTCTCGTCAAGTTGTGCCACAAATTCCTCTTCTCCCCAATCCTATTCAATTCTTCCTCATTAGTTACGTGATCTACCCATCTAATCTTCTAGGAAGCAAAGTAACTGATGATGGTCGAAGTAGAGAGGATATAAAATGTAGACTGGCAATAGCAAGGAAAGCGTTTCTGAAGAAGAGAAATTTCTTAACATCCAGTATAGATCTAAATGTCAGGAAATCGAAAACTCCTTTACTATTTTAAGTGTCTCATTTCCTAATCTAATTCCCTCAGCGTCGCCCGACTTAATTCGACTACATTCCATTATCCTCGTTTTGCTTTTGTTGATGTTCATTTTATATCCTCCCTTCAAGACACTGTCCATTCCGTTCAACTGCTCTTCCAAGTCCTTTGCTGTCTCTGACAGAATTACAATGTCATCGTCGAACCTGAAAGTTTTTATTTCTTCTCCATGGATTTTAATACCTACTCCGAATTTTTCTTTTGTTTCCTTTACTGCTTGCTCAATATACAGATTGAATAACATCGGGGAGAGGCTACAACCCTGTCTCACTCCCTTCCCAACCACTGCTTCGCTTTCATGTCCCTCGACTCTTATAACTGTCATCTGGTTTCTGTACAAATTGTAAATAGCCTTTCGCTCCCTGTATTTTAACCCTGCCACCTTTAGAATTTGACAGAGATTATTCCAGTCAACATTGTCAAAAGCTTTCTCCAAGTCTACAAATACTAGAAACGTAGGTTTGCCTTTTCTTAATCTAGCTTCTAAGATAAGTCGTAGTGTCAGTATTGCCTCACGTGTTCTCATATTGCTACGGAATCCAAACTGATCTTCCCCAAGGTCGGCTTCTACCAGTTTTTCCATTCGTCTGTACAGAATTCGCGTTAGTATTTTGCAGCCGTGACTTATTAAACTGATAGTTCGCTAATTTTCACATCTGTCAACGCCTGCTTTCAACTGAGAAAAAGCAGTTTTAGATACATTAAATAGGAGAGAGAGAGAGAGAGATGGAGGGAATGAATCGAAATTCAAGCCAATGAGAAGTAATAGAGAAGTTTTTATTATTATCCTTCAATAAGACCTTTGTTAAAATTGAAAAACTCAATTTTCATTCCAATCACAACCGATTTGCGAATTTTCTTACTTGTAACGAAGTCACTTTGTGACCAGATTAATATAAAAAAGATGTCTGATAAGAACCGTGCTGAAAAATAACCTTTGTTTACTTCACACAGGAGACAAGAGCAAAATATTGAAGATCTTGTTAAGGTTTTGTATACGCAGATGGGAGTGTGTTTTCGTACAAGATTTGGTTTCACTGGCTTGTTTAATGTTCCTATACACGGATCCATTTTATGTGAACCCAAAAATGATCAAGATTATACAAGTGGAAAAAAGAATACCGCATCCAGTAACAAACGGAATGTACAGACGATCGCCCATAAAGGGGCAACATTTAACATGTCCTCGTCTAAGGAAATGTTAATTCATTTGAAAGCTAAGACTACGTTAGTGATTTAAAATGAGAATATTTAACACAATATGTTCTGCTTGTGTGGAAACGCCCTTACTTGCGATTGTCTCGCTAGTGGGCAAGTGTGTCTGAAATTTCGAACTGATAGCGGCCGAAGTGCGTAGAGCTGTGAATTAGTCCAAGACTGAGTTTCTATCGAAAATAATACATAGAGTGGTACTGGTTGTAATACGTAACGAGCGTGCTGAAGGAGTTCAGTGATGTACGAAGGTTGTAGGGATCAGGAAAAAACCACTCCACTACAATTTAAGTGAGCGTGGAAATGATCGTTTAAAAGATTTCAGACGCCGACAGCAGCTACAGTGTCAAGCCTGCAGTGGTAACAAGTCAGGGTTATGTTCAGCCAGGAACCGACCAGTTTGTGAACTTAACCACTAATTAAACTCTCTCCAAAGAAAAGTTCTGTATAATTGCATGGGCGTCAGCGGCCAGAGTTAGTTGACATAATAGTTTTGTGTGTATCGTAACGCGTCACACAGAGAAAAAAGACCTATACTGGAGAAACCAACGTTTCGGCCACGGTTACAGTGTCATTCTTCTGGGTCCGCTCATGTGTCTTAGCTGCGTAGAGCACCTTCCATTTTTTTCACTGCTGGTCACTGAGCATGACGTAACTTAACATCAGTAGACTCAGAAGAAGGCCAGTGTAACTGTGGCCGAAAAGTTGGTTTCTCCAGTACAGTTTTTTCGTATTATGACACGTTACGATACTCAGAAATCTTTTACGTCAATTAAAAGTCTTGTGTTGGTGTGTATCATTATTTCCTGATAGACTAGTCGTCCGTCTGTGCAGAATAACTGTAACGGGGCTATCGTTACATGAACTTCAATGTGGAATACTTAGTAGCACGTAGTAATTCTTGAGTGATTGCGCTGGCATGATTGCGTGAGTGAATACGTTACTTTGTACCACGTTTCGTGATCTTGCAACTCCAAGGGATGCCAATGAAACTTCAGAATTATTTAGAATAACGAAAAAGGAGCACTCGAGGCTAAAAATTAATTGAAAAACTTGAATCACAATAATATGACAGATTATGGAAAGACTGGCTTAACTAGTTTATTTTTGAATGTCTGGTCATATCCAGTTCTGTGCCTGACACATTCGGCCGTCTGCTAAAATCTTTACATCCAGAAAATAATGATCTATCCTGAATCCTAGCGTGAGACGCAAGGTCTATAAGAAAATTACTTTTACTTTGCGTAGGACTGTTGTGAATTTCTCAGTTTATCCTAAATTTGTTCTTGGTACCAACCACAAATGCCAGAAGTTCCTGTGAGAAGTACGATTACCGATTTTACGTAATATTGTTACCGCATATTTCCGAAAAAAAAATACTTTTTTTACCTTAGCTGTATTTCCCCAGAAGATTTCCCCACAGGACAGCATCGAGTAATAGTGTGCAAAATACACTGTCCTGCTCACCTGCAGGTCAGAAGCGTGAGGGAATCTCTAAGTGCAAAGGAAGCATAACTGAGATGTCTGCATAACTTATCCACGTGCTGGTACCACCTCACGTTCCATTCGTCCCTATGACTACGAATTTCTCATAAATGTAGTCTGTGCCCTTCACCTCGGCCTTTGGTGTCAATAAATCATTGTTATTTGTTTAGAATTGCGTAACATGATTTCCTGTAAAATTTGTAGCTGCGCTATAACTGTTTATTATATGGATGTGTTTAGGTCCTTTATCAGTATGCACACATCACAGTTTTTGAAACGTCCTCCAAGGTAGATAAGGAGTCATGTGAGAAAGGATATAACGTATAATATCTTTGTCAAAGCCTGCAAATTGTTTCCAAAAATGACTTTTTACAATGCGGCGCAGTATAAGGTGTAACGAAAAGCCCTTGTTGAATTAAAAGTGTGCCCCACATTGCTGCTGTTGCGTAGTTTTTCTCGAACACCGAGCTCTTTGTGCCTGCATCGTGCATGAGTTTTGATGTACTCAACACAGATATTGGAACCGCTTCCCCGTTTACAGCGTCATAAAAGCTCGAAAGCTCTTTATAACGAGAGCAATAACAGAAACTGAGGCACTCTGGAGTGTCATCCAGTGCAGTCGACATTACGTTTACATTCCTTCAGGACCGTAAACGTCTTCCAGCGGGAGAAAGGAACCGGTCGCCCTCTGAACAACCTCGTTCGTGCTGACGTCGCTTCTGTCGCATCCAGCAGTTTCAGACGCAGTATGTGTGGTGGGTAGGCAGCGAGGATCACGTTGGGAACAACTTTATTTGCAGTTCAGCCGAGGTAGTACAAAATATTTGTTTCGGTCGGACCCGACCTACACGGTAATATATATATTAAATGAATTGGCACTGATGCAAGTCGTAATGAATACGAGAAATTGTGTGATAATGGCTCGCTAAGCTGGCAGAAACCGACCGTAATACTGTAAATGTTTTAGCAGCCCCGACTAAACTGCAATTAAAAACTGAACTACTTCTGTCGCTCGTGTGGTCGCCCTTAAAGTGTTCCAGACGATTAAGCGATGCAAGCAAATCCACTGTGCAACATAGTAAATAATAAATGTTATTACCTAGATACACATGTAAAACTATTAGATGTGCTCAACTGTTTAAATACGTTTCGTGAACTCCGCTTGAATCTGCCAGACTGGATTAAGAGGTTTCTGCCCTCAGAAAATCCCCCGTAACTTCTTAACAGCCCACTTCCAAATGCTCTGAAACCCTTGCAACAAAGAAATGAGACATTAAAACAGTTAAACAGACGCAAGTCGACAGTCACACCTTCAGACACATGTTAGTTCCCACAAAAGAAACGTAAGTTACAATTAAATAATTAAACTCATGCTACCGAATAGTTCCATACACCAACATACACTATGTGATGAAAAGTATCCGAACACCACCAAAAACATAGGTTTTTTCATATTAGGTGCATTGTGCTGCCACCTACTGCCAGGTACTGCATATCAGCGACCTCAGTAGTTATTCGACACCGTGAGAGAGCAGAATGGGGCGCTCCGCGGAACTCATGGACTTCGAACGTGGTCAGGTGATTGGGTGTCACTTGCGTAATACGTCTGTACTCGAGATTCCCACACTCCTTAACATCCCTGGGTCCACTGTTTCCGATGTGACAGTGAAGTGCATAAGTGAAGGGACACGTACAACACAAAATCGTAAAGGCCGACTTCATCTGTGGACTGACAGAGACCGCCGACAGTCGAAGAGGGTCGTAATGTGTAATAGGCAGACATTTATCCAGACCATCGCACAGGAATTCCAAAATGCATCAGGATCCACTGCAAGTAATAAGACAGTTAGGCAGGAGGTGAGAAAACTTGGATTTCATGGTCGAGCGGCTGCTCATTAGCCACACATCTCGCCAATAAATGCCAAACCAGGCCTCGCTTGGTGTAAGAAGCGTAAGCATTCGACGATTGAACAACGGAAAAACGTGTGGAGTGACAAATCACGGTACACAATGTGGCGATCCAATGGCAGGGTGTGGGTATGGCGAATGCCCAGTGAACATCATATGCTAGCGTGTGTAGTGCCAACAGAACAATTCGGAGGCGGTGATATTACGGTGTGGTCGTGTTTTCCATGGAGGGCTTTTCACCCCTTCGTGTTTTTGGAGGGGGCTTTCACCACTCGTTTTTTTGCCTGGACTAAGGCCTACATTGATGATTTAAGAACCTTCTTGCTTCCTACTGTTGAAGAGCAATTCGGTATTGCATCTTTCAACACGATCGAGCACCTGTTCTTAATGCACGACCTGTGGCGGAGTGGTTACACGACAATAACATCCCTGTAATGGACTGGCCTGCATGGAGTCCTAATCTGTATCCTATAGAATACCTTTGGGTTGTTTTGGAAGGCCGACTTCGTGCAGGCCTCGCTGACCGACATTGACACCTCTCCTGAGTGCAGCACTCCATGAAGAGAGGGCTACCACTCCCCAAGAAACCATCCAGCACCTGGCGAAATGTATTCCTGCGAGAGAAGAAGCTGTCATCAAGGCTAAGGGTAGGCCAACACCATACTGAATTCTAGCGTTTCCGGTGGAGGGCTCTACGAACTAGTAAGTAATTTTCAGCCAGGTGACCGGATACTTTTGATCACATAGTGTAAACCTTCACAAACCTTCGAACATGCATTCGGAAAAAACTTGCACCTGTGATTTTTGGCAGTTTGCACAGGTTAAACTAATCACAACAGGCGAGCCCGGCCGTTTAGCAGTGCCGTCTAACGCGCTGCTTCCCGAGCAGGAAGGCGTACCGGTCCCCGGCACAAATCTGCCCGGAGGATTAGTGTCGATGTCCGGTGTGCCGGCCAGTCTGAGGATTGTTTTGAAGGCGGTTTTCCATCTGCCTCGGCGAATGCGGACTGGTTCCTCAGTTACACTATGTCGGCTACTGCTGTCCAAACACTTTCTTCACGTACGTGTACACCATAATTACTCTACCAAGCAAACATTGGGGTTACACTCGTCTGATGTGAGTCGTTCCCGGGGTGGGGGGTCCCCTAGGGGCCAAACTGCACAATAACCCTGGGTTCGGTGTGAGGCGGCAGTGGGGTGAGTGGACTGCTGTAGCCTGTCGTGGGGTTGTGAACCACTGAGGGCTACGACGGGGGTGAAGCCTCTCCGTCGTTTCTAGGCCTCCAATTCCATACAATACCACCAACACAATCACAAGAGGCAGAACTGTGAAAAACATTTGCTCTGTTACCTGAAAAATTTCAAACTGACTTTATACAATTCCCACTTATCTGCGACATATAACGCTATTCCACGTAAAGCAGTTCCGAATGTGAAAACACAATTGTTGAATTCCTAGAGAGAGAAAACCGTCGTAATAAAATAAGAGAAATCAGATTGTTGCCGTTTCTTAGATCTCATTCTTCCATTTCTCGTTCGCCTTGATTTTAAGTTCATATACGTTCGGAGATATTCAGAGAGCCTTTGGTTTTGAGCAGAGTAAATGCTTACAAATGAAGTTTCCCGAAGTATACCAAGGTACGTTCTACGGAAGAGTTCACGAACTCATTTAGGGCGAAGTATTCTCGAGCTTTCGCGATTTCACGTATAAGCAAAAATTATTCCTGAATTTGAAGTCTGGTCCTTTCAAAAAAGGCGCATAGTATACAACAATGTCCACTGTCATAACTTGGCTAAAGATCTTGTTAGAACCCGAGAAAGCTCTGGTCCTACGTAAAATTGCTAAGCGGGCTGACCAGTTTCCTGTGGCAATAGAAGACAGCAATACGAAACCGAAGTTTTCAATTTCGCGTTTAAAAAATCGTTCACTTTGGTGGATCGTAGAAACATATCCATCGTCTGACCGTCACACAGGCTCCCGTACGGAGGACATAGTAATAGGCATCCCTGGCGTACACAAGCAGCTGAAAGAGTTGAAAACAAGTGAGTCGGCAGATCCTCGTAGGTTCCCAATTCTGTTTTATAGAAAGTAGTCTACGGCATTGGTGCCTTGCTTAGCCCGCATTCATCGCCAAGTCCCAACCAACTGGAAAAAATTGCAGGGGACCCCCGTATGTAATACGGGCAAAAGAGAAGACCCGCTTGATTACAGACCAATATACTCAACATCGGTTTGCCGCAGAGTTCTTGAATGTATGCGCACTTCCACTATAATAAATCTCCTTGAAATGGGAAAGCTTCTGTCCACGAATCAGCACAGTTTTAGCGAAACTGAGCTTGCCCTTCTTTTTGTGTGATATCCTGCGAACTGTAGATGAAGGACAAGAGGCAGGTTTCGTTTTCCTAGATTTCCGAAAAGCATCTGACACGGTGCCCAACTGCAGACTGTTACCGAAGGTAGGAGAATGCGGAATAGGTTCCCAGATATGGCAGTGGCTTAAGTACTTCTTAAGTAATAGATACAAGTACATTGTCCTAGACGGCGAGTGTTCATCAGAGACCTGGGTATCGTCAAAAGTGTCCCAGGGAAGTGCGGTAGGACGGCTATTATTCTCTATACACATAAATGATCTGACAGACAGCTCTTATCTGATGCCGCTGTGGTGTGCGGGAAGATGTCATCGTTGAGTGACTGTGGGAGAATACAAAATGACTTAGACAAAATTTATAGTTACGATACTGCAGTACCTACGTTATTTTCAGTAACATGCATGCATATCGGAAGGAACTTTGCATCGTAGTTCGAAATAATAAAGGCACTGTAATATCTTATTTATCCGCCGCGATAAGCGGGAAATTCGGGTTCGACTCCCGGTCCGGGCACAATTTTTCATTGACGTCATTGTCGTACAGCTACAGTTGGTGGTTGTTCATATTCACAATTTCATAAATTTCTAGCTGGTGTGGCGAATGGCAGCTTGCCCTAAATGTAGAGGAAACGTAAATTCATACACAAGAGTAGAACAAACAAACCCCATTGTGTCCGAATAAAGCATTGGTAGCGTGCCGCTTGACACAGTGAAGTCAATTAATTATCTGGGTGTAACGTTGCAAAGTGATATGAAGTGGAACCACGACGTAAGGGCCGTAGTAGGGCGGGTGAATTGTCGTCTTCGGGTTATTGGGAGAATTCCAGTAAAGTGTGGTTAATTTACAAAGGAGGCAGCTTATAGACCCATTCTTAAGTGCTGCTCGAGTGTTTGGTTTACCGATCGGGTCGGATTACAGGACGGCATCGAAGCAAATCAGTGGCGAGCCGATGGATGTGTTACCGGTAGGTTCCTCAAATGGTTCAAATGGCTCTGAGCACTATGCGTCTTAATTTCTGAGGTCATCAGGCGCCTAGAACTTAGAACTAATTAAACCTAACTAACATAAGGACATAACACACATCCATGCCCGAGGCAGGATTCGAACCTGCGACCGGAGCGGTCGCTCGACTCCACACTGTAGCGCCTAGAACCGCAAGGCTACTCTGGCAGGCCGGTAGGTTCTATCAGCGCATCAGTATTACAGGGATGTTTCGTGAACTTCAATGGGCATCCCTGGAGGGAACAAAAGCTACTGAGAAAATTTTGGGAACCGGCATTTGAAGCTGACTCCGGAATAACAAGTTTGTTTGTGTGCCCATCCTCCGCAGCAAGCATATAAATACTTTATTTGTAAATAAAATTGCCTTTTCCTGCTGCTAGTTACTTTATTTATCCCATACGCGTTTTGCCTTTTATTTACAAAGGAGGCAGCTTATAGACCCATTCTTAAGTGCTGCTCGAGTGTCTGGGATACCGATCGAGTCGGATTACAGGACGGCATCGAAGCAAATCAGTGGCGAGCCGATGGATGTGCTACTGGTGGGTTCTATCAGCGCGTCAGTATTACAGGGATGCTTCGTAAACTTCAATGGGCATCCCTGGAGGGAACAAAAGCTTCTGAGAAAATTTTGGGAACCGGCATTTGAAGCTGACTCCAGAATAACAAGTTTGTTTGTGTGCCCATCCTCCGCAGCAAGCATATAAATACTTTATTTGTAAATAAAATTGCCTTTTCCTGCTGCTAGTTACTTTATATATCCCATACGCGTTTGGCCTTTTATTTACAAAGGAGGCAGCTTATAGACCCATTCTTAAGTGCTGCTCGAGTGTTTGGGTAACCGATCGAGTCGGATTACAGGACGGCATCGAAGCAAATCAGTGGCGAGCCGATGGATGTGTTACCGGTAGGTTCTTCAAATGGTTCAAATGGCGCTGAGCACTATGCTACTCAACTTCTGAGGTCATCAGTCGCCTAGAACTTAGAACTAATTAAACCTACCTAACCTAAGGACATAACAAACATCCATGCCTGAGGCAGGATTCGAACCTGCAAACGGAGCGGTCGCTCAGCTCCATACTGTAGCGCCTAGATCCGCACGGCGACTCCGGCCGGCCGGTAGGTTCTATCAGCGCATCAGTATTACAGAGATGCTTCGTGAACTTCAATGGGCATCCCTGGAGCGAACAAAAGCTACTGAGAAAATTTTGGGAACCGGCATTTGAAGCTGACTCCACAATAACAAGTTTGTTTGTGTACCCATCCTCTGCAGCAAGCATATAAATACTTTATTTGTAAATAAAATTGCCTTTTCCTGCTGCTAGTTACTTTATTTATCCCATACGCGTTTTGCCTTTTATTTACAAAGGAGGCAGCTTATAGACCCATTCTTAAGTGCTGCTCGAGTGTCTGGGATACCGATCGAGTCGGATTACAGGACGGCATCGAAGCAAATCAGTGGCGAGCCGATGGATGTGCTACTGGTGGGTTCTATCAGCGCATCAGTATTACAGGGATGCTTCGTGAACTTCAATGGGCATCCCTGGAGCGAACAAAAGCTACTGAGAAAATTTTGGGAACCGGCATTTGAAGCTGACTCCACAATAACAAGTTTGTTTGTGTGCCCATCCTCTGCAGCAAGCATATAAATACTTTATTTGTAAATAAAATTGCCTTTTCCTGCTGCTAGTTACTTTATTTATCCCATACGCGTTTTGCCTTTTATTTACAAAGGAGGCAGCTTATAGACCCATTCTTAAGTGCTGCTCGAGTGTCTGGGATACCGATCGAGTCGGATTACAGGACGGCATCGAAGCAAATCAGTGGCGAGCCGATGGATGTGCTACTGGTGGGTTCTATCAGCGCGTCGGTATTACAGTGATGCTTCGTGAACTTCAATGGGCATCCCTGGAGCGAACAAAAGCTACTGAGAAAATTTTGGGAACCGGCATTTGAAGCTGACTCCACAATAACAAGTTTGTTTGTGTGCCCATCCTCCGCAGCAAGCATATAAATACTTTATTTGTAAATAAAATTGCCTTTTCCTGCTGCTAGTTACTTTATTCATCCCATACGCGTTTTGCCTTTTATTTACAAAGGAGGCAGCTTATAGACCCATTCTTAAGTGCTGCTCGAGTGTCTGGGATACCGATCGAGTCGGATTACAGGACGGCATCGAAGCAAATCAGTGGCGAGCCGATGGATGTGTTTCCGGTAGGTTCTTCAAATGGTTCAAATGGCGCTGAGCACTATGCTACTCAACTTCTGAAGTCATCAGTCGCCTAGAACTTAGAACTAATTAAACCTACCTAACCTAAGGACATAACACACATCCATGCCTGAGGCAGGATTCGAACCTGCAAACGGAGCGGTCGCTCAGCTCCATACTGTAGCGCCTAGATCCGCACGGCGACTCCGGCCGGCCGGTAGGTTCTATCAGCGCATCAGTATTACAGAGATGCTTCGTGAACTTCAATGGGCATCCCTGGAGCGAACAAAAGCTACTGAGAAAATTTTGGGAACCGGCATTTGAAGCTGACTCCACAATAACAAGTTTGTTTGTGTGCCCATCCTCTGCAGCAAGCATATAAATACTTTATTTGTAAATAAAATTGCCTTTTCCTGCTGCTAGTTACTTTATTTATCCCATACGCGTTTTGCCTTTTATTTACAAAGGAGGCAGCTTATAGACCCATTCTTAAGTGCTGCACGAGTGTCTGGGATACCGATCGAGTCGGATTACAGGACGGCATCGAAGCAAATCAGTGGCGAGCCGATGGATGTGCTACTGGTGGGTTCTATCAGCGCATCAGTATTACAGGGATGCTTCGTGAACTTCAATGGGCATCCCTGGAGCGAACAAAAGCTACTGAGAAAATTTTGGGAACCGGCATTTGAAGCTGACTCCACAATAACAAGTTTGTTTGTGTGCCCATCCTCTGCAGCAAGCATATAAATACTTTATTTGTAAATAAAATTGCCTTTTCCTGCTGCTAGTTACTTTATTTATCCCATACGCGTTTTGCCTTTTATTTACAAAGGAGGCAGCTTATAGACCCATTCTTAAGTGCTGCTCGAGTGTCTGGGATACCGATCGAGTCGGATTACAGGACAGCATCGAAGCAAATCAGTGGCGAGCCGATGGATGTGCTACTGGTGGGTTCTATCAGCGCGTCAGTATTACAGTGATGCTTCGTGAACTTCAATGGGCATCCCCGGAGGGAACAAAAGCTACTGAGAAAATTTTGGGAACCGGCATTTGAAGCTGACTCCAGAATAACAAGTTTGCTTGTGTGCCCATCCTCTGCAGCAAGCATATAAATACTTTATTTGTAAATAAAATTGCCTTTTCCTGCTGCTAGTTACTTTATTTATCCCATACGCGTTTTGTCTTTTATTTACAAAGGAGGCAGCTTATAGACCCATTCTTAAGTGCTGCTCGAGTGTCTGGGATACCCATCGAGTCGGATTACAGGACGGCATCGAAGCAAATCAGTGGCGAGCCGATGGATGTGCTACTGGTGGGTTCTATCAGCGTATCAGTATTACAGGGATGCTTCGTGAACTTCAATGGGCATCCCTGGAGCGAACAAAAGCTACTGAGAAAATTTTGGGAACCGGCATTTGAAGCTGACTCCACAATAACAAGTTTGTTTGTGTGCCCATCCTCCGCAGCAAGCATATAAATACTTTATTTGTAAATAAAATTGCCTTTTCCTGCTGCTAGTTACTTTATTCATCCCATACGCGTTTTGCCTTTTATTTACAAAGGAGGAAGCTTATAGACCCATTCTTAAGTGCTGCTCGAGTGTCTGGGATACCGATCGAGTCGGATTACAGGACGGCATCGAAGCAAATCAGTGGCGAGCCGATGGATGTGCTACTGGTGGGTTCTATCAGCGCATCAGTATTACAGGGATGCTTTGTGAACTTCAATGGGCATCCATGGAGCGAACAAAAGCTACTGAGAAAATTTTGGGAACCGGCATTTGAAGCTGACTCCAGAATAACAAGTTTGTTTGTGTGCCCATCCTCCGCAGCAAGCATATAAATACTTTATTTGTAAATAAAATTGCCTTTTCCTGCTGCTAGTTACTTTATTTATCCCATACGCGTTTTGCCTTTTATTTACAAAGGAGGCAGCTTATAGACCCATTCTTAAGTGCTGCTCGAGTGTCTGGGATACCCATCGAGTGGGAATAGAGGACGGCATCGAAGCAAATCAGTGGCGAGCCGATGGATGTGCTACTGGCGGGTTCTATCAGCGCGTCAGTATTACATGGATGCTTCGTGAACTTCAATGGGCATCCCTGGAGCGAACAAAAGCTACTGAGAAAATTTTGGGAACCGACACTTGAAGCTGACTCCAGAATAACAAGTTTGTTTTTGTGCCCATCCTCCGCAGCAAGCATATAAATACTTTATTTGTAAATAAAATTGCCTTTTCCTGCTGCTAGTTACTTTATTTATCCCATATGCGTTTTGCCTTTATTTACAAAGGAGGCAGCTTATAGACCCATTCTTAAGTGCTGCTCGAGTGTCTGGGATACCCATCGAGTCGGATTACAGGATGGCATCGAAGCAAATCAGTGGCGAGCCGATGGATGTGCTACTGGCGGGTTCTGTCAGCGCGTCAGTATTACAGGGATGCTTCGTGAACTTCAATGGGCATCCCTGGAGCGAACAAAAGCTACTGAGAAAATTTTGGGAACCGGCATTTGAAGCTGACTCCACAATAACAAGTTTGTTTGTGTGCCCATCCTCCGCAGCAAGCATATAAATACTTTATTTGTAAATAAAATTGCCTTTCCCTGCTGCTAGTTACTTTATTTATCCCATACGCGTTTTGCTTTTATTTACAAAGGAGGCAGCTTATTGACCCATTCTTAAGTGCTGCTCGAGTGTCTGAGATACCCATCGAGTCGGATTACAGGACGGCATCGAAGCATATCAGTGGCGAGCCGATGGATGTGCTACTGGTGGGTTCTATCAGCGCATCAGTATTACAGTGATGCTTCGTGAACTCAATGGGCATCCCCGGAGGGAACAAAAGCTACTGAGAAAATTTTGGGAACCGGCATTTGAAGCTGACTCCAGAATAACAAGTTTGTTTGTGTGCCCATCCTCTGCAGCAAGCATATAAATACTTTATTTGTAAATAAAATTGCTTTTTCCTGCTGCTAGTTACTTTATTTATCCCATACGCGTTTTGCCTTTTATTTACAAAAGAGGCAGCTTATAGACCCATTCTTAAGTGCTGCTCGAGTGTCTGGGATACCCATCGAGTCGGATTACAGGACGGCATCCAAGCAAATCAGTGGCGAGCCGATGGATGTGCTACTGGTGGGTTCTATCAGCGCATCAGTATTACAGGGATGCTTCGTGAACTTCAATGGGCATCCCTGGAGGGAACAAAAGCTACTGAGAAAATTTTGGGAACCGGAATTTGAAGCTGACTCCAGAATAACAAGTTTGTTTGTGTGCCCATCCTCCGCAGCAAGCATATAAATACTTTATTTGTAAAGAAAATTGCCTTTTCCTGCTGCTAGTTACTTTATTTATCCCATACGCGTTTTGCCTTTTATTTACAAATGAGGCAGCTTATTGACCCATTCTTAAGTGCTGCTCGAGTGTCTGGGATACCCATCGAGTCGGATTACAGGACGGCATCGAAGCAAATCAGTGGCGAGCCGATGGATGTGCTACTGGTGGGTTCTATCAGCACGTCAGTATTACAGGGATGCTTCGTGAACTTCAATGGGCATCCCTGGAGGGAGCAAAAGCTACTGAGAAAATTTTGGGAACCGGCATTTGAAGCTGACTCCTGAATAACAAGTTTGTTTGTGTGCGCATCCTCCGCAGCAAGCCTATAAATACTTTATTTGTAAAGAAAATTGCCTTTTCCTGCTGCTAGTTACTTTATTTATCCCATACGCGTTTTGCCTTTTATTTACAAATGAGACAGCTTATTGACCCATTCTTAAGTGCTGCTCGAGTGTCTGGGATACCCATCGAGTCGGATTACAGGACGGCATCGAAGCAAATCAGTGGCGAGCCGATGGATGTGCTACTGGTGGGTTCTATCAGCACGTCAGTATTACAGAGATGCTTCGTGAACTTCAATGGGCATCCCTGGAGGGAACAAAAGCTTCTGAGAAAATTTTGGGAACCTGCATTTGAAGCTGACTCCAGAATAAAAAGTTTGTTTGTGTGCCCATCCTCCGCAGCAAGCATATAAATACTTTATTTGTAAATAAAATTGCCTTTTCCTGCTGCTAGTTACTTTATTTATCCCATACGCGTTTTGCCTTTTATTTACAAATGAGGCAGCTTATAGACCCATTCTTAAGTGCTGCTCGAGTGTCTGGGATACCCATCGAGTCGGATTACGGGACGGCATCGAAGCAAATCAGTGGCGAGCCGATGGATGTGCTACTGGTGGGTTCTATCAGCACGTCAGTATTACAGGGATGCTTCGTGAACTTCAATGGGCATCCCTGGAGGGAGCAAAAGCTACTGAGAAAATTTTGGGAACCGGCATTTGAAGCTGACTCCTGAACAACAAGTTTGTTTGTGTGCGCATCCTCTGCAGCAAGCATATAAATACTTTATTTGTAAATAAAATTGCCTTTTCCTGCTGCTAGTTACTTTATTTATCCCATACACGTTTTGCCTTTTATTTACAAATGAGGCAGCTTATAGACCCATTCTTAAGTGCTGCTCGAGTGTCTGGGATACCCATCGAGTCGGATTACAGGACGGCATCGAAGCAAATCAGTTGCGAGCCGATGGATGTGCTACTGGTGGGTTCTATCTGCACGTCAGTATTACAGAGATGCTTCGTGAACTTCAATGGGCATCCCTGGAGGGAACAAAAGCTTCTGAGAAAATTTTGGGAACCGGCATTTGAAGCTGACTCCTGAACAACAAGTTTGTTTGTGTGCGCATCCTCCGCAGGAAGCATATAAATACTTTATTTGTAAAGAAAATTGCCTTTTCCTCCTGCTAGTTACTTTATTTATCCCATACGCGTTTTGCTTTTTATTTACAAATGAGGCAGCTTATTGACCCATTCTTAAGTGCTGCTCGAGTGTCTGGGATACCCATCGAGTCGGATTACAGGACGGCATCGAAGCAAATCAGTGGCGAGCCGATGGATGTGCTACTGGTGGGTTCTATCAGCGCGTCAGTATTACAGGGATGCTTCGTGAACTTCAATGGGCATCCCTGGAGGGAACAAAAGCTACTGAGAAAATTTTGGGAACCGGCATTTGAAGCTGACTCCAGAATAACAAGTTTGTTTGTGTACCCATCCTCCGCAGCAAGCATATAAATACTTTATTTGTAAATAAAATTGCCTTTTCCTGCTGCTAGTTACTTTATTTATCCCATACACGTTTTGCCTTTTATTTACAAATGAGGCAGCTTATAGACCCATTCTTAAGTGCTGCTCGAGAGTCTGGGATACCCATCGAGTCGGATTACAGGACGGCATCGAAGCAAATCAGTGGCGAGCCGATGGATGTGCTACTGGTGGGTTCTATCAGCACGTCAGTATTACAGAGATGCTTCGTGAACTTCAATGGGCATCCATGGAGGGAACAAAAGCTACTGAGAAAATTTTGGGAACCGGCATTTGAAGCTGACTCCAGAATAAAAAGTTTGTTTTTGTGCCCATCCCCCGCAGCAAGCATATAAATACTTTATTTGTAAATAAAATTGCCTTTTCCTGCTGCTAGTTACTTTATTTATCCCATACGCGTTTTGCCTTTTATTTATAAATGAGGCAGCTTATAGACCCATTCTTAAGTGCTGCTCGAGTGTCTGGGATACCCATCGAGTCGGATTACAGGACGGCATCGAAGCAAATCAGTGGCGAGCCGATGGATGTGCTACTGGTGGGTTCTATCAGCACGTCAGTATTACAGAGATGCTTCGTAAACTTCAATGGGCATCCCTGGAGGGAACAAAAGCTTCTGAGAAAATTTTGGGAACCGGCATTTGAAGCTGACTCCAGAATAAAAAGTTTGTTTGTGTGCCCATCCTCCGCAGCAAGCATATAAATACTTTATTTGTAAATAAATTTGCCTTTTCCTGCTGCTAGTTACTTTATTTATCCCATACGCGTTTTGCCTTTTATTTACAAATGAGGCAGCTTATAGACCCATTCTTAAGTGCTGCTCGAGTGTCTGGGATACCCATCGAGTCGGATTACAGGACGGCATCGAAGCAAATCAGTGGCGAGCCGATGGATGTGCTACTGGTGGGTTCTATCAGCACGTCAGTATTACAGGGATGCTTCGTGAACTTCAATGGGCATCCCTGGAGGGAGGAAAAGCTACTGAGAAAATTTTGGGAACCGGCATTTGAAGCTGACTCCTGAACAACAAGTTTGTTTGTGTGCGCATCCTCCGCAGGAAGCATATAAATACTTTATTTGTAAAGAAAATTGCCTTTTCCTCCTGCTAGTTACTTTATTTATCCCATACGCGTTTTGCTTTTTATTTACAAATGAGGCAGCTTATTGACCCATTCTTAAGTGCTGCTCGAGTGTCTGGGATACCCATCGAGTCGGATTACAGGACGGCATCGAAGCAAATCAGTGGCGAGCCGATGGATGTGCTACTGGTGGGTTCTATCAGCGCGTCAGTATTACAGGGATGCTTCGTGAACTTCAATGGGCATCCCTGGAGGGAACAAAAGCTACTGAGAAAATTTTGGGAACCGGCATTTGAAGCTGACTCCAGAATAACAAGTTTGTTTGTGTGCCCATCCTCCGCAGCAAGCATATAAATACTTTATTTGTAAATAAAATTGCCTTTTCCTGCTGCTAGTTACTTTATTTATCCCATACGCGTTTTGCCTTTTATTTACAAATGAGGCAGCTTATAGACCCATTCTTAAGTGCTGCTCGAGAGTCTGGGATACCCATAGAGTCGGATTACAGGACGGCATCGAAGCAAATCAGTGGCGAGCCGATGGATGTGCTACTGGTGGGTTCTATCAGCACGTCAGTATTACAGGGATGCTTCGTGAACTTCAATGGGCATCCCTGGAGGGAGCAAAAGCTACTGAGAAAATTTTGGGAACCGGCATTTGCAGCTGACTCCTGAATAACATGTTTGTTTGTGTGCGCATCCTCCGCAGCAAGCATATAAATACTTTATTTGTAAAGAAAATTGCCTTTTCCTGCTGCTAGTTACTTTATTTATCCCATACGCGTTTGGCCTTTTATTTACAAATGAGGGAGCTTATTGACCCATTCTTAAGTGCTGCTCGAGTGTCTGGGATACCCATCGAGTCGGATTACAGGACGGCATCGAAGCAAATCAGTGGCGAGCCGATGGATGTGCTACTGGTGGGTTCTATCAGCACGTCAGTATTACAGAGATGCTTCGTGAACTTCAATGGGCATCCATGGAGGGAACAAAAGCTACTGAGAAAATTTTGGGAACCGGCATTTGAAGCTGACTCCAGAATAAAAAGTTTGTTTTTGTGCCCATCCCCCGCAGCAAGCATATAAATACTTTATTTGTAAATAAAATTGCCTTTTCCTGCTGCTAGTTACTTTATTTATCCCATACGCGTTTTGCCTTTTATTTACAAATGAGGCAGCTTATAGACCCATTCTTAAGTGCTGCTCGAGTGTCTGGGATACCCATCGAGTCGGATTACAGGACGGCATCGAAGCAAATCAGTGGCGAGCCGATGGATGTGCTACTGGTGGGTTCTATCAGCACGTCAGTATTACAGAGATGCTTCGTAAACTTCAATGGGCATCCCTGGAGGGAACAAAAGCTTCTGAGAAAATTTTGGGAACCGGCATTTGAAGCTGACTCCAGAATAAAAAGTTTGTTTGTGTGCCCATCCTCCGCAGCAAGCATATAAATACTTTATTTGTAAATAAATTTGCCTTTTCCTGCTGCTAGTTACTTTATTTATTCCATACGCGTTTTGCCTTTTATTTACAAATGAGGCAGCTTATAGACCCATTCTTAAGTGCTGCTCGAGTGTCTGGGATACCCATCGAGTCGGATTACAGGACGGCATCGAAGCAAATCAGTGGCGAGCCGATGGATGTGCTACTGGTGGGTTCTATCAGCACGTCAGTATTACAGGGATGCTTCGTGAACTTCAATGGGCATCCCTGGAGGGAGCAAAAGCTACTGAGAAAATTTTGGGAACCGGCATTTGAAGCTGACTCCTGAACAACAAGTTTGTTTGTGTGCGCATCCTCCGCAGCAAGCATATAAATACTTTATTTGTAAAGAAAATTGCCTTTTCCTGCTGCTAGTTACTTTATTTATCCCATACGCGTTTTGCCTTTTATTTACAAATGAGGCAGCTTATTGACCCATTCTTAAGTGCTGCTCGAGTGTCTGGGATACCCATCGAGTCGGATTACAGGACGGCATCGAAGCAAATCAGTGGCGAGCCGATGGATGTGCTACTGGTGGGTTCTATCAGCACGTCAGTATTACAGGGATGCTTCGTGAACTTCAATGGGCATCCCTGGAGGGAGCAAAAGCTACTGAGAAAATTTTGGGAACCGGAATTTGAAGCTGACTCCAGAATAACAAGTTTGTTTGTGTGCCCATCCTCCGCAGCAAGCATATAAATACTTTATTTGTAAAGAAAATTGCCTTTTCCTGCTGCTAGTTACTTTATTTATCCCATACGCGTTTTGCCTTTTATTTACAAATGAGGCAGCTTATTGACCCATTCTTAAGTGCTGCTCGAGTGTCTGGGATACCCATCGAGTCGGATTACAGGACGGCATCGAAGCAAATCAGTGGCGAGCCGATGGATGTGCTACTGGTGGGTTCTATCAGCACGTCAGTATTACAGAGATGCTTCGTGAACTTCAATGGGCATCCCTGGAGGGAACAAAAGCTTCTGAGAAAATTTTGGGAACCGGCATTTGAAGCTGACTCCAGAATAAAAAGTTTGTTTGTGTGCCCATCCTCCGCAGCAAGCATATAAATACTTTATTTGTAAATAAAATTGCCTTTTCCTGCTGCTAGTTACTTTATTTATCCCATACGCGTTTTGCCTTTTATTTACAAATAAGGCAGCTTATAGACCCATTCTTAAGTGCTGCTCGAGTGTCTGGGATACCCATCGAGTCGGATTACAGGACGGCATCGAAGCAAATCAGTGGCGAGCCGATGGATTTGCTACTGGTGGGTTCTATCAGCACGTCAGTATTACAGGGATGCTTCGTGAACTTCAATGGGCATCCCTGGAGGGAGCAAAAGCTACTGAGAAAATTTTGGGAACCGGCATTTGAAGCTGACTCATGAACAACAAGTTTGTTTGTGTGCGCATCCTCCGCAGCAAGCATATAAATACTTTATTTGTAAAGAAAATTGCCTTTTCCTGCTGCTAGTTACTTTATTTATCCCATACGCGTTTTGCCTTTTATTTACAAATGAGGCAGCTTATTGACCCATTCTTAAGTGCTGCTCGAGTGTCTGGGATACCCATCGAGTCGGATTACAGGACGGCATCGAAGCAAATCAGTGGCGAGCCGATGGATGTGCTACTGGTGGTTTCTATCAGCGCGTCAGTATTACAGGGATGCTTCGTGAACTTCAATGGGCATCCCTGGAGGGAACAAAAGCTACTGAGAAAATTTTGGGAACCGGAATTTGAAGCTGACTCCAGAATAAAAAGTTTGTTTGTGTGCCCATCCTCCGCAGCAAGCATATAAATACTTTATTTGTAAATAAAATTGCCTTTTCCTGCTGCTAGTTACTTTATTTATCCCATACGCGTTTTGCCTTTTATTTACAAATGAGGCAGCTTATAGACCCATTCTTAAGTGCTGCTCGAGTGTCTGGGATACCCATCGAGTCGGATTACAGGACGGCATCGAAGCAAATCAGTGGCGAGCCGATGGATGTGCTACTGGTGGGTTCTATCAGCACGTCAGTATTACAGGGATGCTTCGTGAACTTCAATGGGCATCCCTGGAGGGAGCAAAAGCTACTGAGAAAATTTTGGGAACCGGCATTTGAAGCTGACTCCTGAATAACAAGTTTGTTTGTGTGCGCATCCTCCGCAGCAAGCATATAAATACTTTATTTGTAAACAAAATTGCCTTTTCCTGCTGCTAGTTACTTTATTTATCCCATACGCGTTTGGCCTTTTATTTACAAAGGAGGCAGCTTATAGACCCATTCTTAAGTGTTGCTCGAGTGTCTGGGATACCCATCGAGTCGGATTACAGGACGGCATTGAAGCAAATCAGTGGCGAGCCGATGGATGTGCTACTGGTGGGTTCTATCAGCACGTCAGTATTACAGGGATGCTTCGTGAACTTCAATGGGCATCCCTGGAGGGAACAAAAGCTACTGAGAAAATTTTGGGAACCGGAATTTGAAGCTGACTCCAGAATAACAAGTTTGTTTGTGTGCCCATCCTCCGCAGCAAGCATATAAATACTTTATTTGTAAATAAAATTGCCTTTTCCTGCTGCTAGTTACTTTATTTATCCCATACGCGTTTTGCCATTTATTTACAAATGAGGCAGCTTATAGACCCATTCTTAAGTGCTGCTCGAGTGTCTGGGATACCCATCGAGTCGGATTACAGGACGGCATCGAAGCAAATCAGTGGCGAGCCGATGGATGTGCTACTGGTGGGTTCTATCAGCACTTCAGTATTACAGGGATGCTTCGTGAACTTCAATGGGCATCCCTGGAGGGAGCAAAAGCTACTGAGAAAATATTGGGAACCGGCATTTGAAGCTGACTCCTGAATAACAAGTTTGTTTGTGTGCGCATCCTCCGCAGCAGGCATATAAATACCTTATTTGTAAAGAAAATTGCCTTTTCCTGCTGCTAGTTACTTTATTTATCCCATACGCGTTTTGCCTTTTATTTACAAATGAGGCAGCTTATTGACCCATTCTTAAGTGCTGCTCGAGTGTCTGGGATACTCATCGAGTCGGATTTCAGGACAGCATCGAAGTAAATCAGTGGCGAGCCGATGGATGTGGTACTGGTGGGTTCTATCAGCGCGTCAGTATTACAGGGATGCTTCGTGAACTTCAATGGGCATCCCTGGAGGGAACAAAAGCTACTGAGAAAATTTTGGGAACCGGCATTTGAAGCTGACTCCAGAATAACAAGTTTGTTTGAGTTCCCATCCTCCGCAGCAAGCATATAAATACTTTATTTGTAAATAAAATTGCCTTTTCCTGCTGCTAGTTACTTTATGTATCCCATACGCGTTTTGCCTTTTATTTACAAAGGAGGCAGCTTATAGACCCATTCTTAAGTGCTGCTCGAGTGTCTGGGATACCGATCGAGTCAGATTACAGGACGGCATCGAAGCAAATCAGTGGCGAGCCGATGGATGTGCTACTGGTGGGTTCTATCAGCGCGTCAGTATTACAGGGATGCTTCGTGAACTTCAATGGGCATCCCTGGAGGGAACAAAAGTTACTGAGAAAATTTTGGGAACCGGCATTTGAAGCCGACTCCACAATAACAAGTATGTTTGTGTGCCCATCCTCCGCAGCAAGCATATAAATACTTTATTTGTAAAGAAAATTGCCTTTTCCTGCTGCTAGTTACTTTATTTATCCCATACGCGTTTTGCCTTTTATTTACAAAGGAGGCAGCTTATAGACCCATTCTTAAGTGCTGCTCGTGTGTCTGGGATACCGATCGAGTCGGATTACAGGACGGCATCGAAGCAAATCAGTGGCGAGCCGATGGATGTGCTACTGGTGGGTTCTATCAGCGCGTCTGTATTACAGGGATGCTTCGTGAACTTCAATGGGCATCCCTGGAGGGAGCAAAAGCTACTGAGAAAATTTTGGGAACCGGCATTTGAAGCTGACTCCAGAATAACAAGTTTGTTTGTGTGCCCATCCTCCGCAGCAAGCATATAAATACTTGTTTTGCAAATCAAACTGTCTTTTCCTGCTGCTAGTTGTTTTTTTTATTCCATACATGGTTCGCCTTCTCCTGATCTAAGGCATCATCAGTGGGATCTATAACGATGCAGTTTTGTTAGTCATAGATTATCAAACAGTTGACTTCGCGATTTTTTGAAAAAAAAAGAAAAGTAATTACTTACGATTTGCTGATCTACGTTGACTTACATCTGGTGTGGACGTCGCACTACCACTTTTATCACTGCCATATAATTACATCTTTGTGTTCTCGCCTTCCTTACACTGTTCACCAAGTTACTCACTCTTTTTTGTGGTGGGCTTTTATTCTTTTGTCACTCGATACAACTATTTGGTCGTACACTTCTTCTCACAGCGTAAATATTGTGCCTCCATTACGTGTTTCACCTTTTTTGGTATGTTTACCTATTTGTTGCCCATCTAACGAAGTATATGTTCGTTACTAACTTCTAATAACTAACAAAACTGAATTGTTATGACTCCAGAATGATTCTACTTCTGCCAAAGTACATTTCTCGTAATTACCTCAAAGATAATATAAGAAAATTAGGGATCCTACGGAGGCACATTAACAGTCGTGTTCTCCCCGCTGTTACTTGCGAGTGGAACGGGAAACGTAATGGGTAGTAGCAGCAGTATAAGATACCCTCGGCCACGCACCGTATAGTTACTTGTGGAGTATTTATATAGATGTTGATCTGAGCTAGAGGAAGGTAACCCATGTTAGCAGCCTGGAGAAAATTTGGTAATACATGATTCTGGGTGCACTTTTGTCTAGTCAGTACCCACTGCATATGCTGGCTTCCTCCAGACTGATAGCGAACTGATCAGTCTGTCTGCCTGGCGAGGTGGGAGGCGAGTTCTATTTCAGAAGTTGTTTTTTTTTTAAGGGGCTGGGAGAATGGTTTGTACCTTATGATCCAGTATGACGACGGTACATTCCCACGATGTTCACGGTCGTTACGTCACAAGAGATGGGCACTTCTCGAGCTGTGACTCGTCAGCTGAGGTCCTGGGAGAGGGGGTGCGGTTCCAAGTCATGCGAGGGGCCTTTTCTTTATCCTGGTGGCGTCGCCTGAAGACAGCGTCCTCGTAACAGCCGCGGCGACACAGAGGAGGACCTGTGGCGGTGTTTGCCTTTGTCATTGCCGCGGCTACCCTCTCATAAGGAGCTGCTTCATCCGGGGAGGGCGCTGTTTGTTTTAAGGCTGCGCCGCCGTGTGTACATTGTGTAACGCGTCCGAAGCTCGCGGCACTGCCGGTCGCTCTAGCGAACGTCGTAATTGCTGTAACAACTTTCCAGAGGAGGGTCCATCACCGCGTGTACACATTCCAGATGACCCGAGAACAATGACGAACGAACAACGGTACTTGAATGTCACGGTCGTCTGGGTGATGGCTTTTGTTCTTTATATAGTAGCCGTAACGGATAACACGTAAGGACTTGACTTTTCACAGTCTTGTCTTTAATATGATTGTAGATTATACCATGTAAAAATATTCGCAAAGTGTTATGATGACAATAATAGACTACTGGCCATTAAAATTGCTACACCACGAAGATGACGTGCTACAGACGCGAAATTTAACCGACAGGAAGAAGATACTGTGCTATGCAAATGATTAGCTTTTCAGAGCATTCGCACAGGGTTGGCACCGGTGGCGACACCTACAACGTGCTGACATGAGTAAAGTTTCCAACCGATTCCTCATAAACAAACAGCAGTTGACTGGCGTTGCCTGGTGAAACGTTGTTGTGATGCCTCGTGTAAGGAGGAGAAATGCGTACCATCACGTTTCCGACTTTGATAAAGGACAGATTGTAGCCTATCGCGATTGCGGTTTATCGTATCGCGACACTACTGCTCGCGTTGGTCGAGATCCAATGACTGTTAGTAGAATATGGAATGGGTTCAGGAGGATAATACGGAACGCCTTGCTGGATCCCAACAGCCTCGTATCACTAGCAGTCGAGATGACAGGCATCTGATCCGCATGGCTGTAAAGTCTCGATCCCTGATTCAACAGATGGGTACGTTTGGAAGACAACAAACATCTGCCCGAACAGTTCGACGACGTTTGCAGCAGCATGAACTATCAGCTCGGAGACCGTGGCTGCGGTTACCTTTGTCACTGCATCACAGACAGGAGCGCCTGCGATGGTGTCCTCAACGACGAACCTGCGTGCACGAATGGCAAAACGTCACTTTTTTGGTTGAATCCCGGTTCTGTTTACAGCATCATGATGATCGCATCCGTGTTTGGCGACATCGCGGTGAACGCACATTGGAAGCGTGTATTCGTCATCGCCATATTGGCGTATCACCCGGCGTGATGGTATGGGGTGCCATTGGTTACACGTCTCGGTCACCTCTTGTTCGCATTGACAGCATTTTGAACAGTGGACGTTACATTTCAGATGTGTTAAGACCCGTGGCTCTACCCTTCATTCGATCCCTGCGAAACGCTACATTTCAGCAGGATAATGCACGACCGCATGTTGCAGGTCCTGTACGGGCCCTTCCGGATACAGAAATGTTCGACTGCTGCCCTGGCCAGCACATTCTCCAAATCTCTCACCAACTGAAAAAGTCTGGTCAATGGTGGCCGAGCAACTGGCTCGTCACAATACGCCAGTCACTACTCTTGATGAACTGTGGTATCGTGTTGAAGCTGCATGGGGAGCTTTACCTGCACACGTCATCCAAGCTCTGTTTGACTCCATTCGCAGGCGTATCAAGGCCGTTATTACGGGCAGAGGTGGTTGTTCTGAGTACTGATTTCTCAGGATCTATGCACCCAAATGGCGTGCAAATGTAATCACACGTCAGTCTAGTATAATATATTTGTCGAATGAATACCCGTTTATCATTTGCATTTCTACTTGGTATAGCAATTTTAATGGCCAGTAGTGTAAATTTCTTACTATGACGAAACCGTCTCCGAGAAACGCTAACACGCTCCTTCACACTACTAATTAATTCAGAATGGCTTACTGTTTACTCACGTCTCGCAGCACACTAAGGCGGCCGCTCGCGACAAGAGGAGAATCCGGGTTCGAGTTCCGGTCCGACAGAAATGTTCATTTGTTCTGAAATAATCTACAGCTGATGCGGAACCATAATCACAATTTGTGAGTTCATTCTCTCCCAACAGGGTTATCGTATGTATTTAGCCAAACTCGACCCGTTTCGGAGGCATTGTCGTTATTCATTTACATGTAAAATCGGTACCAGAAACCGTACGATAATAGCTAAAGCGAACATTATTTTTATTGGGTTCATTATGTACTTAACGAAGGATAAACATGTAGTTGCATGTCTGTTTACCCTTGAAACAAACTATACTTTGTTCCATTGTGACTAGCTAGTTCTAGCCAAATCAAACCAAGAGTTCATTTTGAAGTAGTGAAATTTAATGTGCAACGTTTGCTGTAATGTGAGCCGTCGACTTACTCCTATCCTCAGTATATGTTTTCGCATCGTATGGGTAGATCTTGTACTCTGGTCTATAACAGTAGCCCTACACCGTAAAGTTATTACGAAGACTGTTGTTACCTTGAAACCAAACTGTGGACATCAGCTACGGGTCAGCAGACACGCCATGCACAGCAGTATTTATTGAGGTGGTTCACTCATCTTTACCTGTTATCTAGTATTTATCTCTTGTGCGAACAGCATGTGCCAAAACTGCGTTTCTCTCACTAGTTCTAAAACGTTATGCTGTTCCACGAGCGTTGCAAGTCACGTCTCTGCAAACACCGAGTTTGATGGAGACGATGGGGACTGTGATACCTGTAATTGGTCTCGCAAAAATTTTTATGTTGTGGTTGTCAGAAACTCTTTATGATCTTGAAAGATACCAATTTACCAAGGGATGAAGGAGGAATTGTATGCTAACAGATGGAAAACCCTACGTGTGAGAAAACAGATTAGTAGAGAAAAATGTGAAGCTAAAATCACGAATTGGATAAGACAACTATACTCAATATTACCATATTTCCTTAACCTCTTCATGGAAAAAGCAATGAAAATCTTCAAAGATAAACATCTGAAGTGAAAGTGGAGATCTGAGTGCTTGACTTTTTTTGTTGTTTGTTTCCAGGACCTGGAAACCTAGACGGCTTCCACTGTTAGCGTGCAGGGTATATAAAATTCCGTGTACGTATGGTGAGGTCTGCGCAGGAACCACAAAGAGAAGCGTGAATACACGCCTGAAGGAACATGAATGTATTTTCGAAATAGAGAAAATAGATAAAATCAGGTGTAGCAGAACAAGCTCTTTGGTCAGGAAATCATGACATAATATAATAAGAATAAGAATAATAGCAGTAATTTCGTGTGGTGGCCTGGTTCAAGTCTTTCTACGGACACCACTTCGGCGACTTGCGTGTCCCTAACCTAGCCCGGTTAACAAACCAGGGAAAGCGGACTTGTAGTGTAACGTGGAATCCGAGCCACATGTCGTTCCTCACATCGTTAATAGGTGAAGGCTAGATTAAAACGCAGCGTGAGAAATCCAAAGACCGACCGCCATTCGATCCCGGAGCATCTCAGTTACCTGGAACGGGTTTTATCGCTGGACCACCAGGCCTGACTAATCATGAAGTGAAGTTTTCTAAAACGAGAATTTAATCTACAGTGACGAACTTTATCTATGGCAATACGGGGTGATCAGAAACAGTCCGAAAACCATGTAAAGGTGTTTCGGGGGAGGTTGTGCTGAGAAATAATTGTTAGGGAAAAAATTCGATACGTTGTACCATTTCCGAGTTACTTAGCACTGAAGTTAGCCAATCAGGTTGTTGCGCGAGCAAAGTCAAGCACTTGCATGCGCCAAAATGCGGTACTTCAGAGACATCTGTGAGTCCGTAAGGTACCTCTTGCTCAAATGCCAGTAAAAATATACCTTTTTCGGAAGTGATAAATTGAACCTTGGTAAGCAAAAGCTACGTTTATTCGGTTTAGGAAACCAAATGAAAAACAAGTTTGGCGACACTGTCTCTGTCAGGCTGCTTGGACTCGATCGCGCGACGACCTGATTGGCTAACTTCAGTGCTAAAGAACTCGGAAACGGTGCAACGTACAGAATTTTTTTTTCTTAAGAATTATTTCTCAGCACAACCTCCCCTGCAGCACCCTTACAATCTTTTCAGACAGTTTCTGACCACCCTGCATGGATAACCCACCAAAATACATAAACACAGACATAATTTTAACAGAAAAGAAGAAGCTCTGAAGATTACGAGGAAAATATGTCAATTGCCATTACCCGATGCCCCAGAAACTTCAGTGGAGGAGGAGTCAAAATGAACGAACACCTGTCTCGGTTTATCCGCAGATACTCCAACGTTTCTGAGTTTTAGATGTAATTTAGATGCCTCTTGGCGAGCAATAGTCTCAGCCGAAACGCTGGCGCAATAGCACGAGACGCGGTTTCTCGTTTTTGCACCCTGTGTTGGAAACCCAATTATTGTTTTATTTATTTATTTCATTGGTCTACCCTGTCCGCAGAAGGCTACTACACTAATGTTTCTTACCAAGTTACAGGATCCAAAGCCGTAATGTCGGGTGGTTGTAATGAATCTTCCCCTATTAACTTGGTAGCATTAATGTCAAGAACATGGGAAAGAGAAATAATGCACAATCAGTTCAACTGAAACACTTTCAATGTGCTGCTACCGTACATCATACCTATAGATACCGTTACCGTTACTGCTACAAAAAGGACTCAATATTGCGCCCATCAGTGTCCAGAAGATACTGAAAGCGCAGGATTGCATTCTGCACAGCAGTATGAAGCACGTCCGTAGGTGTCCTGGCTACCTCTCTTGATATGCTGCGCTTCAAAGAGCGAATGTGTGGATGTCCTTCAGGTAGACCCACAACCAGAAATCACAGGGCGTGAGATCAGGTGATCGTGCTGGTCAAGCATTTGGAAACGATCGGCTTCACGAGCGATGTGCGTTGGGGCCCCATCTTGCACGAAAAGTGTTGAGTTCAATGCGTTTCTCTCCTGTAGGGCGGGTATGACATGCTGGGGAAGCATATCGCAGTAACTCTGGCCAGTCATGCTGCACATCTTTGGTCCTCGAGCGCCAAACAGTTCGAAAAGGAATGGGCCAATGATGAACGTAGCCGTGAAGCTACACCGTACGATGGCACGTTCACCGTACAGAGGAACTTCATGCACAGTGGCTGGAGGTGAAGATCCTCGCACTCGGCGATTCTGTGTGTTCACCTCACCCGCGTGTCCATAGGATGGTCGAGTGCCAGAACTCGTCAACTGCAATCCTTGCGAGAAAGTGGAGAGCGAAGTCAACACTTTGTTGTGCATCCTGTGGTGCAGTCTACTCAACGATATGGATCTAGTACAGATACCATTTGAGAATGGTTCGAAGCATATTCTATACAGCGGATCACGGGATGTTCAACTGTCGTGACACGGGACACGCACTGCATGACGATCGGGAACTGCGCGCAGCGTTGTCTGGCATAGCAACAGCGATTTTACCAACAGGTCATTGGCCTCTTCCCGGAGCGACGCAGACTTCTGTTGATTCGATCTTCTTCATCAAGTTCCGCACAGCAGGTGGAGAAAGACGACCCTTCTGTAATCCGTTCAGCCTGCGATATTCTTGAAGTGCAGCCGCCGGCCGGTGTGGCCGAGCGTTTCTACGATCTACAGTCTGAAACCGCGAGACAGCTACGGTCACAGGTTCGAATCCCACTTCGGGCATGGATGTGTGTGAAGTCCTTAGGTTAGTTAGATTGAAGTAGTTCTAAGTTCTAGGGGACTGGTGACCTCAGATGTTAAGTCCCATAGTGCTCAGAGCCATTTGAACCATTTTTTAAGTGCATCTGCAACATTACTGTGGTTTTGATAATAGGGCTTCACCAATAATGCCCAGCTCCTTATATCGAAGCTCATGTTGACACGTCAACAAGTGCACTGCGACTGGTCAGGTGTGTGAGACCGTGCATCACTATGAC
This sequence comes from Schistocerca serialis cubense, assembly GCF_023864345.2. Classification (NCBI taxonomy): domain Eukaryota; kingdom Metazoa; phylum Arthropoda; class Insecta; order Orthoptera; family Acrididae; genus Schistocerca; species Schistocerca serialis. The sequence continues at coordinate 73,072,871 of NC_064644.1, forward strand.
CGATCATGGCACCTGGTGGCCATAGTTGGAAATGGACGGTAGCGCTGTGACGCATGGAAATCATGCACCCCTTACTCTCGACGTTACTGCTACTAAGTTCGGCATTTGTACAGTAATTAATTTCCGTATTATAACGTGTTAAGTAGGGAAATTTTAGTAATAACCACCCTGTATTAATAGTAATAGTACAAATGGGTTTCATAGTAAGTATCATACATTTACGATATAATATACGTGTGTATGGTGCTTTCAGGAGTTAGAAGCTGTTTAAACTCTCTTATTCTTATATTCCAGTCTTATATAATTCTTATATTAACTCTTATATTTTTTCTTACGCTTATTCTTCAAGAAGATTCAGTGCATTCTCTTGGATGATATAAGTCACATGAACATTCAGAACAGAACGCAAAAATTTGAACGCCCCGGGCATCGCGCGATCACAGGTTTGCCACAGTGACATTTCTTCGTATGCGTCTCACTCGGAAAAGTAATGTTGTTAACATTCGCGGAGATTTCACGCGCTAACAATAATTTGATGGCAAGCCACGCATAATAGACCATTTCCGAAAACGGGTGTTCGCAGCTGACTACGAATCGAGATAGACTACAGCAAATTCACCGGAAACAATTTAAAATAATTTTCTCATTCTTTCATTTTTGTTTACAATCATCCATCGGATATGCAACTAATAGACAAATATGGTCAACGTTATTCCCGTGTGCTTTGGAAGACATCCGTGTAGTTACCTACGACGGACATAGGTAAATAAAAGACAAACAAAAAAAGTTATGTTCGGGTTTCGAACACGGGGCACAAAAGTGTGAAGCCACTGCACCACCACTCCTGCTGAACGATTTACCCGCTAAAAGGCACATAAAGTACCTCGAAAACTTTGACCGTCGGATATCGGCTTATGGCACTTGCCGTGTTCGCCTCGTTGGTGATGTATGGACAGACGCTCTATAGAATCGGTTGATGAGTTTTGTCTTCGACAGATGATAGTCAGGTGGTTAAGTTTTACCTTTGACAATTATCTTTGGCAAGAATTATCTCTGCAAATCACCTTCCTTTTTCACGGTATTTGTGTCGCTCTCTGACATCCAATATGTCAGTCAGCAGGACTCAGCGGAATCAGGATCACTTCTGAAGATGCCGAACGCAGCTCGGGACGAAACTTCAGGAACAAAAAAAGTTTCACGGGCCACTACCGTACAGCCTGGAAGAACCGCCAGCGGCTAAGATAACCGGTCGTGAAAGCCCCCATTGTATGAAATCGGTGACTCGTTCCGAATGTCGCGGCCGCGTCACGTCTTAGAAAAACATTTGGAGAGTGTGCGGGCGTCGAGGGCAGAGTTAGTCGCGCTCAGCAGTAAACGCGAGCCGCGCGCGAGCCGGCGGCGGAACGAATGTTTTGTCCGTCCGCGGCAACATGTGCGAAAAATCGCCGAAGACGCAAATCTGTCGGCCGCGCACCGGTCTCTTCCGCAGGCGCCGCCCGAGCGGGTCGTTACGCGTGCGTCGCCAGGCGCGAGAGAAAAGGCGGAGGAGCGGCAAAAAGGAAGGAGGAGGAAAGACGGGGCGAGACGCGGGGCACGGGGAGAGAAGTGGCGAGTCGGCGTTCCTGCCGAGTTATGGCACGGAATGTGTATGTAAACAGGTCCGCGCCGTAAAACCCGGCTCGCCGGCCAGTGATAAAACAGCGCTAAATATACACCCGCTGACGCGTCTTCCACGCGCGTAATTGATGGCCAGCCCGCTGAAATATGCGCTCTCTCCTCCTCTCTTTTTCTCTCTCTCTCTCTTTCTCTCTCCCTCTACCCTCCACTCGCTGCTGCACCGACCGCTCCGTCGGGATTTTGTATTACATTATCGATTTTATGGCCGCGCGCGCGGCGCGTCGCTGCGCCGTAATCTCCGCGGTCGGAGATTTTCGGTGTTTTTCTTTTTCCTCTCCCCCCTTCCCCCCCTCCCGTACGTTCGCGAAATGGGTGCCGGTGCGAGGTGTCACCCTGTCCGCCGGCGTTGCCGCTTCCTGTCCTTCCTTCCTGGCCTTTGTTCTCCCTTCTGGCCTCTCTAACACGGTATGGGGAATGCTCCGCCCGTCAGCTCTGTGAATATATTTGGATGTTGGAGTCGTGCTACATGGAGCTACCGGCCGTCTCGCCCCGGCACCGCTTCCCCCGTCCTAGGGAAACCTGTTTGGTGCTTTTAACGCAGTGGTCGTGTTCGGCCATCGGGGCCGTTGTGTCTTAATTTTCGTCCGAGCTTTCTTAAACTGTGGTTACTGCTTCCCCTTTCCTCATCTCTCACCTTGGGGGTTAAAAACCGTTCAACCAATGGTGAGAGCCCTCCTACCAGCACAATGCCATTTCTTTGCTGCGCACCGCTACACAATGCTGCCGGCAGAGAGCAGTCTTGACGCGGTTCTTGAAACAACAGACACATTTTCGCCTCGTAGCCTCTATGAATCAGGATACAAGCAAATTAATAGCGTTAGCTGCTAATGGGCTTTCATATAAATCAACGGGGAAAGTTGAAAATTTGCTCCGGACTGGAATTCGAAGCCAGGTCCCCTGCTTACTAAGCAGATCCGCTGATCACTGCGCCATCCACACACAGTGGTCATCGAAACTGAACAGTCTACCCCAGCGCGCCTCTCGTCAGACACCAATTCTCAACTTATCCACACGCCACTAATGTAATGCCCCTTGACCACTATTGAGAATCTGATCTGACGGGAGCTGTGCTACGCTAGTCCATACAGTTGAGATGACCACTATGTCTCGATGGCGTAGTGGTCAGCGCCTCTGCCTAGCAAGTAGGGGACCTGGTTTCGAATCCCAATCCGGAGCAGATTTTCAACTTTCCCTATTGATACAAATCAATGCCTACTACCAGCTAATTCCATTGTGTCCTGACTCATAGTGGCTGCGGACATGTCCGAAAGAAGAGACACCTCATATACAATTAAGGGGAGGACCACCAACTGATCACTTCAGTGCAGATGCACGCCAAGATCGACCTCTTACGGGAATCGGCAAAATGCCGCGAGTAATGGAGACAATGGGCAAGGGGCACTACATCACTAGAGTACGGATAACTTGAGAATTTAGGTCCAACGGCAGGCGTACTAGGGTATTCCGTGCGGTTGCGATTACCACTGTGTCCGGATTGCGTAGTGGTCAGTGGATCCGTCTGATATGCAGGAGACCCGGGTTCGAATCCCGAACTGGCACAATTCTTCCACGTTCCCCATTGATTTAGATCACTGACCACTAGCAGCTAATGTCATGAACGCCTTTGTCTCTTGACGATTATTATTATTGAACACAAGAAGCAGTCTCCGCCAAATCAGGTCTACGTAAGTCACGTGAAATAACGCAATACACGGATTGGGAGAACGTTAACACAAAAGCCATGCACCAAAATACAGAAAGATTAAAAGAGCGAAAAAGTGTAAGTATCTAGAAGAGTATATACAGATAAGAGGATAAAACAAGGCAGGCAGCATAGAAGGAACAGAAATACTTCAGAGCCAACTCACATGGATGCACTACAACAAAAGAAACCACCAAGACAGCCAAACGTCAGGCACTACAATATAATTGTACTATCAGAAGGACTCTACGCTTCAGAAACGATCACAGTTGGGGCCGCAGGTACCCTATTACAGACACAGAAGAAACAGAACGCAAAATCGTCAGAAAAAATTTTGGAGCAGTATGTAGAGTTGATAAATGGATAAAGAGACAAAAGAATTATACGGACACACGGACACAGATACGATCAGAAAACGCCGACTAACATTCAGTGGACATGTACGTAGAACTAACAACAACAGGAGACTCACGAAGAGCATTTTTCATGTCTCAAGTAACTCAATAATAAAAACAGGTGGTTTCAAGAAATAGAAGAAGATCTAAAACTAATAGCAATCAATAGCTAATTGATAAATGAAAGAGGTAATTTCACAAAAAATATTATGAACACGAAATCTGAAGTAAAAGAAAGGAAGAAAACAGGGAAAATACGGACAGATGAAACAGGAACAAAGTCAAAGAATGAAGAGACTTGGAGAAGAAAAGAAGAGGAAAGAAGAAAAAAATTGACTAAGTGCAACAGTCAAGTTCAAACACTATCTTAAGGGCAAAAGTGTGTAATAATAATAAAGTACATACTGAATTAACAAAATTGTTACCTTATTTTCAGTTTTGTACAGCCCTAGAGTCCACCACCACATTAAACTACGCAAGTATTTTAGAATAAAATTAATAAAATATTAATAAGAGAAAGAAGAAAGATAGAGCGGAAGGAGAGCATGAGATTGAGCAAAGCAAGAATATAATTAGCTACAAAAAACCTTAAACGCAATGGAAGAAAGGTTACCATTAGCATTACAAACAAGGGTAAAGAAACTGTTGAGATACCTACGTTTAGACGGTTTAATATTCTTAACTGGGCTTAAATTTACACGTAAGATCCTTCTTAAGTTAATACTTCATCGAGGTGTGATTGTTTCCCGTTACACGAATAAATTTGAAACTTGATCAAGTGGCTGTTAAACTGGTGCATAAATTGCGCTATCTTGGAAGTAGAACAGATGAAGAAAGAAGATTCATGAAACAGTTCAGAAAACTGGCGAGTAACACCCGAAAACGTTTATAAGCCTTGAGGTGAGAAAAAGGTTCTCCGAAGGCAAGGTTTCGAGCTTTGCTCCGTATTGCTGCGAAACGTGGACGGTGGGAACACAGATATGAAGTGAGCAGAAGCCTGTTAAATACAGTGATACAGAAACTTGTTGAATAGCAGTTGGACTGATGGAGTAAGGAATGTTGATGTCGTGCAGAAAGTCTACGGGGAAAGCTGCGTAATAGCGAACATAATTTTGGAAGATTTGGAATGGATGAGCAGATATTAGATACGATTCAATGCTGAAAACCGTAGTTGAGCGGATGGTGGAAGTAGAGAATCGCAAGGGCAGACAATAATATGAGTGTACAACGCAGACCATAGTTTAATGTGTCATACAGAGTTATGGAGATAGCTGGCAAGGGTCAGAGAAGAGAATCTGCATCAAACAAATCTTAGGATGTTATTGAATTGTCTTCTGCTGAGAAGGAGCGATCTGTATTTGACTCGGAAAAACTTTAAATGGCCAAGATCGCATACTTTAATCTTTATTGTTGACAAGCGGTTTCGACAGTTGAACTGTCATCTTCCGCTCTTAAAAAAGAGCTTTTTATAAGAACAAGTTCCATTGTGAGTTAGTACAACATGTCACGTTGTCATTACGGTGGATAAAATATTGTGCATTATAAGTATGTTTGTCGACAATAAAACCAGTTAGAACTAAAAGCGCCTCGTGTACATCGGCATACTCGCGCTTACAGAGGCTTGTTAATTCTTACAACGCACGATATACAGTAAGATGCACCGCATATTTTGCCTAAGGGTGGAACCACGATGTATGTTACAATTCGCTCAAACATAAATAGATGTAATAATGTGCGTTTTAAGAACTAACAAGCCCCCGTGTGTGCTACGTACGCGAACATGGCCATGAGAACAAGGTGCTTTTTAACTGTAAATGGTTTTACTGTCGACAGACCTGTATACAATGTGCAGTATTTTGTCCGCCATAATGACAACAGGGCGTGGGGTACTAACTCACAATAGAACACGTTTTGTAACTTTTTTAAGACCAGAAGACGTCAGTTATAATTGTCGAAACCGGTTGTCAACAATAAAGACTAATTTATTCGACCTTAGATATTGGAAGTTTTTCCAGAATCGTCGAATAGATGATCGAAACAACCACTTCCGCGTAGCCGCGGAATAAGTGTGTAAGTAAAGGATGCCAATGCCCCAGGCAAATGTGAAGTAATATAATAAACAACATTAACATATTTGTTATTGATGAGCACCGTAAACAAAGATATGACTTCCGCCGCGAAAAGTAGACGAAAGATTGATGATCATCTGATGCGCGTTTCTCTGCTCTTAGTCTACGTCTTACCCCTTAAAGGGAGGCTGTGCCACCCAGTACTTAGCAGCTCTCAAGTTTCTCCTGGACTTTCAATGGTTCAAATGGTTCGAATGGCTCTAAGCGCTATGGGACTTAACATCTGAGGCAATCAGTCCCCTAGAACTTTGAACTATTTAAACCTAACTAACCTTTAAGGACATCACACACATCCATGCGGACTGAAGCGCCTAGAACCGCTTGACCACAGCAGCCGGCCCGGACTTACAATGGTAACTGTGTTGAAATGCAATGCCGGTCGTTCCCTGTATGTTGCCCTCGGTTTCCCTAAGTGAGTTAAGGCGAACGCCACGATAGTTTCCTCTAATGGTCGAGACCGTCTCTTTCCCAAACGTTCTTAAACTAAGCTAATGCTTCATCTCCGATGCCCTCAAACATCGTCAATACAAACTGTCCGTCCTTCACTCATAACTAAATTCACATTTCTTTTTATAGCGGGAATCAAGTACTGTATTTTTCGCACTCTGCCGCGTTACTGTAATTCTTCAGAAATAGCGGAAGACTGGATTAATATTTGTCGAGCTCCGTAACTTCTCCACTGCTCTTCTTCGTTATTGTTGTTGTTGTGGTCTTCAGTCCTGAGACTGGTCTGATGCAGCTCTCCATGCTACCCTATCCTGTGCAAGCTTCTTCATCTCCCAGTACCTACTGCAGCCTACATCCTTCTGAAACTGCCTAGTGTATTTGTCTCTTGGTCTCCCTCTACGATTTTTACCCTCCACCCTGCCCTCCAGTACTAAATTTGTGATCCCTTGATGCCTCAGAACATGTCCTACCAACCGATCCCTTCTTCTAGTCAAGTTGTGCCACGAACTCCTCTTCTCCCCAATTCTATTCAATACCTCCTCATTAGTTATGTGATCTACCAATCTAATCTTCAGCATTCTTCTGTAGCACCACATTCCGAAAGCTTCTATTCTCATCTTGTCCAAACAATTTATCGTCCATGTTTCACTTCCACACATGGCTACACTCCATACAAATACTTTCAGAAACGACTTCCTGAGAAATCAATACTCGATGTTAACAAATTTCTCTTCTTCAGAAACGCTTTCCTTGCCATTGCCAGTCTACATTTTATATCCTCTCTACTTCGACCATCATCAGTTATTTTGCTCCCCAAATAGCAAAACTCCTTTACTACTTTAAGTGTCTCATTTCCTAATCTAATTCCCTCAGCATCACCCGATTTAATTCGACTACATTCCATTCTCCTCGTTTCGCTTTTGTTAATGTTCGTCTTATACCCTCCTTTCAAGACACTGTCCATTCCGTTCAACTGCTCTTCCAAGTCCTTTGCTGTCTCTGACAGAATAACAATGTCATCGGCAAACCTCAAAGTTTTTATTTCTTCTCCATGGATTTTAATACCTACTCCGAACTTTTCGTTTGTTTCCTTTACTGCTTGCTCAATATACAGATTGAATAGCATCGGGGAGAGGCTCCAACCTCGTCTCATTCCCTTCCCAACCACTGCTTCCCTTTCATGTCCCTCGACTCCTATAACTGCCATCTGGTTTCTGTACAAATTGTAAATAGCCTTTCGCTCCCTGTATTTTACCCCTGCCACCTTCAGAATTTGAAAGAGATTATTCCAGTCAACATTGTCAAAAGCTTTCTCTTCGTAGAGCACGCAATGGACTTGGAGCACTGGCGGGAACAGTACGCCATTGACGATAGAAAGGGGTTGTGGGGTAGAGGAACGTCCGGCTGTATACAATTCTGGAGCTTTTCAGTGACGGACGCAGAAGTGGTACTCTAGGCAGCCGCATTAGGAAAACAGAAGGCTGCTGGCGTGGTTTACCGTGCAAACGCTGGGCGCGACCGGTCCGCCACTGGTGCTGCTGGCGGTGGTGGTGGTGGTGGTGCTGGTGGTGATGGGGGCCGGGAAGGCGCCGGTGGTGGTGGTGGCGGCGGTGGTGCACGCGTCTGAGCGCAAAAACCACGAGGCGACCGACGCCCACTGCAACAAAACACACCGCCGCCCTTGGCCTCATATTGGTGGCGGAGGCTCGCTGACACCTGCTGGCCAGCCCGTGGAGTCACTTCACGAGGAGATCACGGCAAGTGCCGTAATTCGATTTCCAACCTTGCTCAACGTAAGAGGGGTCAAATCAAGAAAACACGTGTCTCAGCCGCTATGGCCGAGCGGTTCTAGGCGCTTCAGTCGGGAAGCGCGCCACCGCTACGGTAGCAGGTTCCAATCCTGCCTCGGACATGGATGTGTGTGATGTACTTAGATTAGTTAGGTTTAAGTAGTTCTAAGATCTAGGGGCCCCCCATGAACCATGGACCTTGTCGTTGGTGGGGAGGCTTGCGTGCCTCAACGATACAGATAGCCGTACCATAGGTGCAACCACAACGGAGGGGTATCTGTTGAGAGGCCAGACAAACGTGTGTGTGTGTTTGAGGTTTACGGGAGCTAAACAGCGTGGTCATCAGCGCCCACAGACAAACGTGTGGTTCCTGAAGAGGGGCAGCAGCCTTTTCAGTAGTTGCGAGGGCAACAGTCTGGATGATTGACTGATCTGGCCTTGTATAACTAACCAAAATGGCCTTGCTGTTCTGGTACTGCGAACGGCTGAAAGCAAGGGGAAAGTACAGCCCTAATTTTTCCCGAGGGCATGCAGCTTTACTGCATGGAGAGCTGCATCAAACTAGTCTCAGGACTGAAGACCACAACAACAACAACAACAAGATCTAGGGGACAGATGACCTCAGAAATTAAGTCCCATAGTGCTCAGAGACATTTGAACCATTTCTGAACGTGTCTCAGCTTATCCGTAGATACTCGACCGTTTCTGAAAAAACGACGGTCAAAGCTTTCGAGGTATGTTCCAGGTGCTTCAAGTGTCTTTTGCCGTGTGATATCCTCATGCCCAATGATGGCACTGTGGTTGGCGTCGCCGCTTCCTAACTTTACACCCGGTGTTCGAGCCTTGACTATTACCTTTATTTTCGATTTTACCTATGTCCGTACGAGTTTACTACACGGTCCGCAGCTCGTGGTCTTGCGATAGCGTTCCCGCTTCCCGCACGCGAGGTCCCGGGTTCGATTCCCGGCGGGGTCAGGGATTTTCACTGCCTCGAGATGACTGGGTGTTGTGTGTCTTTCGTCATCATTTTATCCTCATTCATTCGCAAGTCGCCGTAGTGGCGTTAAAGGCCTTTTGCAGCGACGGCCGAACCGCCCCGTGAGGGGTCTCCCGGCCACCAATGCCATGCGCCCATTATTATTATTACTACATGAATGTTTTCCGGTGTAGACTGACACAACGTTGCCCTTACTCGTCTACTGGGTGTATGTCAGATGAACGACTTTTTTAAAAAATCAGAAAATTATTTGAAATTGTTTTCGGTTAATTTCCTGAAGTGTATCTTGATTTGTCTTGTATCTTGATTGAGCCAGTTTTCGGGAAAGTGATCCGTTGCGCATTCTTTGCCGCAGAATTATTGCCAACGCGCGAAATTTTCTCCAGTATTAATGCCGTTTCTTTCTCAATGAGAGTCATACGAAGAAATGTCACTGTGGCAAATCTACCACTGCACGATGCTCATGGTTTTCGGAATATCTGTTTGAAATATTTCTATAATCGGTATCATCCAAAGGAAAGCATCACATCTTCCTGAAGAACTAATACATGAATATATATATATATATATATATATATATATATATATATATATATATATAAGAATTAATGGATGAATTGATATGAGAATGAAATATCAAAATATGACAATTTAAAAAGATTGTAAACCCTCAACATATCACACACACATAATATTATACAGTAAATTTGCGACACTTATTGTGGTATCCAGTTGTACTTTTACAATTAGTATAACGCCCTTGTATCCCCTAATTTGATAAGAACACTTGTGCAGTAACCCTCTACATACATGAGTACGTAAAAAAAGGCAATAAAATAAAATAAAATAGATGAGAACAATGGGTTGGGTTGTTTTGCAGGAAAGAGACCAAACAGCTAGGTCATCGGTCTCATCGGATTAGGGAAGGATGGTGAAGGAAGTCGGCCGTGCCCTTTAGAAGGAACCATCCCGGCATTTGCCTGGAGCGATTTAAGGAAATCACGGAAAACCTTAATCAGGATGGCCGGACGCGGGATTGAACCGTCGTCCTCCCGAATGCGAGTCCAGTGGATGAGAGCAATAATCGGGCTTCCAACATGGGATGCAAAATTAATATACCGCGATGCTAACGACTGAGTCACATTTCGTCTGAAGATATCGCTGTGTGAAAAACAGATAAAGTACCTCGAAAACTTTGACCGTCGTTTTTTCAGAAACGGTCGGGTATCCACGGATAAGCCGGGACACGTGCTCCCTTACTTTGACTTCTCTTCCACTGAGCGAAGTTCTGGGGAATCGGCTGTTGGCACTTGCCGTGTTCTCCTCGTCAGTGCGTTTCTGACAGCTGTGCGGAGTGGCGCTTGTGCGAAGACGGAATGTGCTGACATCCCTGTTTTGTAGAAAGGACTACGGTGAATGAAGCTATGCTCAAATGAAAAAAGCCATGGTTTCTGGTATATAATTCTGTGTCTTTGTGATATTTCACATAACTCCCTTTCCATTCGAAAATTATCATTTGCACCCAAGATGGCGTGTCCGAAAATGGCCTCTATGTTGATAACATAACCTCACACATTTTCGCCCTCTCCCATATACTAATTAAGTTTAAATTTCTGTTTATTCACTGTTTTTGTTTTACACTGGTCGTTCCACCCACATTGACCATCCTCTAGGTACAAGTTTAACACTGTCCATGTGACGCTAAATATTTCTTTTCTGGTCGCGCTGCAGCCCATCTGATCGAAGTGCGCTTGCGATGCAGGAGGTAACAACCCCAAGGTAGACAAAGCAAGTTTCTTTTGGCGGATTCGGTTAAATTGCTTCCACAATATAGCTCATCAAACTAATAGATGGTCGTCTTTGTCACCTATAAGGGAAACATCAAAATTCTAGGACTAGTTTTTAATGGATTTGGGAAATATAGTATTTAAGAGTCTCGTATCAACAGTCGTAGGGTAATATGAAATCTGCACACATCTGATTGGTTCGTCAAGGCATGCCGAACGATATGGCGCTGTGATAAGAAAACGGACGCGCATTCGGGAGGCGGATGGTTCAAAACCTCGGCTGACAGTTCAGATGTGGAGTTTCAGCGGCTTTTGTACGTCTCTTAAGGAAAAAGACGGGATGATTCTTTTGAAAAATTCACTGCCAATTTGCTTCCCCTATCCATATATGGTCAGTCTGTACTGATCTCGTTATTGAAGAAACGTTAAATCCAAATCGACATTTCTGTAATAGTAACCCATCTATACTGATAGATATAGATCACTTCGTTTATTAAAAAAATAATAACTTTGTGCAAATCAGTTTTTTGCGAGCAATATACTTTGTGAACTATTGCTTCAATTTGATATAACGTGAAAAATTTTAGTGAATTAATAAAAGAACAGAAATATGTTAATTTTATAAATTATTTGCAATAGTGTTTTTAATAAATTTTGTGCTATATACATGTAAAAACTAAAGTAAATTTAAATACTTTCGTCAACAGGTATGTAAACGCATAGACTCTTTACTTACAATTTTAGTAATTCTGTTCTGCCGCTTCGAGCTTGGAGGAAAGAGACGTTATGTTATAGCCGACCGTTGTGACTGAGCGTTTCTAGGCGCTTCCGTCTGGAACCACGTGACCACTGCGGTCGCAGGTTCGAATCCTGCCTCGAGCATGGATGTGTGTGATGTCCTTAGGTTAGTTAGGTTTAAGTAGTTCTGAGTTCTATGGGACTGATGACCTCAGATGTTAAGTACCATAGTGCTCAGAGCCATTTGAACCATTTTCTTTTGCTATATTGGTGACTCTTGTGGAATCGGTGGTAACAGAGAGAGATGTATGGACTGTTGTAAGACAGAGACATGTTAGAGCAGCAGCAGAAAGTTGTATTTCCGTGAAAGCTGGTTCATCATTGTGGAACAGTTTGCTTGCTTACTATGAAAAAACTTAGAAGACAAATCGTATGGGAATTCTTATTATTTACGAGCAGCAGCTACCTTGTTAATCCGAATTGTAATCTGCAGGCAGTTTCTTCCAACTAACGAACCTTATACGAACAATCATACTTCACAGAATGCAACCGACAGCCATCCCGCAATTCAACCCCATACACGGATACACACACTGTAGACCTACTAGAATTTGTCCTGATTTTGACCTTCGTATCAGCTACCTCGATATCGCTTAAGAGGCTTTTGGTACACTGCACAGCAGCGAAACTTCATCAAAGGATTTCCATCGCGTGAGGATCAGGGCAGCCTGCTACTGCTGGTAATCTATAAACTTGCGTTCCTCGTTAAAAATGTGACAGGAAAGTCCGAAATTCAGCTTTCACTGAAAGAACTATAGATAGTTTTTTTCTTTCAATGTTACCTAAATACTTATTACTCCCAACAGTCAAGTATATCGCCACTTCGCATGAGCGCTGAAAATTACAATCACGCAGAAACTAGAATATCAGGAGGAAAGTTCGACGGGAGATTAAACCGTAATATTCCTTCCTTCCAGGATGAAGTAAGAAATAACGTTAGATGAAAATCTGCTGTTGAAAAGACAGGAACAAACCAGTACTTCGGGCTGTGTCGAATTCACTGCGTTTCACTGTATAGAGCTTTTCCCATCACAACTTAATACTGAGTCCTACAAATTCTGCAGACACCTTATAAAATGTGAGCGGCAATTTTACAGGATTTCGTGTATTACTACTGGATTAGATGACCGATTTTTATAGGCGTGATGGACAAATCTTTTCGCATTCAGATAAAGGGCTTAACAGTTGTCATGAAAAGAAAGATTCTGCAAAGGGGCCAAGAAGCAATTAAAGTGTAAGGGGGTTTAACATTTACCAACAGACCTAATTTCTCGGCTAAACGGAAAGTTTTATTTGGTTCGTGAGTGGAATATGAAAAAGATTTTTTTTAGCTCTATTATAGTCACTTCCTTAATCCAAGTAAGACAAGAAGAAAGGAAATCTTACGAAACAGCAACAAGAAGTATAATAAAAGACATTACAGTACATGTGGGCTTCAGAAAATATAGAGTTGACTTACGGTTGTTTCAAGCGTTGTGTATTATTCGCACTGATTTTACAATTCTTTGAAGTGAGCACGTGAAAGTAACACCTGTTACTGCCTACAGTATATACTTATCTCGTCGCGAATCTGCAAATGCGTGAAAACAATACAGCTATTCTTTCCTACGACAAGCAAATAAAACTGATTCCTTGAACAGTGGTGTCCAGTCTTTATCTTCAGACGGCAGCGCCTGATTACGCAACCAGATTCTCGAGTGTAGCGCGTATCTGTTGCTAAGTAGTATGCTTTCTGCTGTCCTTGACGTACAGAGTGAATTTGCAGGGGGTCAGGTCGTTTCATTTATCATATCAGCAAAGAGAGTTAAATAGTGGTGGTGATGGTTAGTGTTTAACGTCCTCGACAACGAGGTCATTAGAGACGGAGCGCAAGCTCGGGTTAGGGAAGGATTGGGAAGGAAATCGCCGTGCCCTTTCAAAGGAACCATCTCGGCATTCGCCTGAAACGATTTAGGGAAAGCACGGAAAACCTAAATCAGGATGGCCGGAGACGGGATTGAACCGTCGTCCTCCCGAATGCGAGTCCAGTGTGCTAACCACTGCACCACCTCGCTCGGTAGTTAAATAGTACCATGACCTCTAGTAAAGACTTGTCAGGTAGAAACTAAGCAACTTAAACATAAGCACCTTGCTTCAATAATTATACCAGTCAAAAAATGGCTCTGAGTGACTTAATTTCTGAGGTCATCGGTCGCCTAGAACTTAGAACTAATTAAACCTAACGACATCACACACATCCATGCCCGAGGCAGGATTCGAACCTGCGACCGTAGCGGTCACTCGGTTCCAGACTGTAGCGCCTAGAACCGCACGGCTACTCCGGCCGGCTATATACCAGTCACACCGTTCCCGGTCAGACGGCGTAGTCTGTACGACGGAGTGAGAAAACGCAGGTGGAGCACACTGTGGGAGGCGCCCGTGTCGTCGCACTTTGTGATGTTCACGTTTATGCATAGTAATAGTGTCTCTTTCCATAGCCTGACCACAGAAGCAGATAACTCGGTAGCATCAAAGAGAATTTTCGACATGAACGCTGGCGCTAATGTCTCTGGCAAGTATCTTCAAACCGAAGCTGTTTGGGGAGCCTGAGAAAGATCCCGGAAATGCACAAAGGTCAGGGCACTCTTTGGCTGGCCCGCAGGCTAGACAAAGTAGATTCTGCTTTTTTTCATTTACATGTTCATGCTTCAGATGCATCGTCAGAGATAGGCTGAACCTATATAACAGCTGTGTTAATATCCCATGTCGTAATTTTATTGCTTGCTTGGCGCAGTATTCGAATCTGTTGCCGCTTGGCACACGTAATTTATTAGGTATGTCCTTGACTGAACGCACTACACACCCAATGGGAAAAAGGAAACTGGCCGAGCCACTCATTGGAGGAACACTTTCTTGCATTCGAACTGTAAGGGGCACTCAAATGAAAACCACACACCCGCCACAACAGGAAGATCGAATGTTTACATTAAAACATAACTGCCACACACGCAAAGACCTTTATTCCACTGGGAGACGAGACAATCAGTTCTTGTTTTGCAGAGAGCAGTCGGTCGCTGACGTTTCCACAACCCACAATCGCACTCAATCTTTCACTTCCTCGTCCGACTGAAACCGACCTTCACGTATGCCTTTCTTCAGGCCGCCAAAGACGAGGAAATCACCCGGTGGAAGATACGAGATGTACGGAGGATGCTGCAGTGTTTTGTAACCAAATCGCTGAAGCGAGGCTTCGTCCGATTGGCAGTGTCGGGACGGGCGTTACCTCGCAACAAGGTGATTCTGTCCCATAGCATTCCTGGGCGTTTTGACTTTATGGCGCGTCGCAGTTTCCGCAAAGTGTGCCTTCACAGCGCTGCGTACTAATTTTGGTTCACGCTCGAGGAACAGATGGTCCCTGTAGTCAAAAAAGGTCATCATAACCTAACCGGAACTTTTGCGAAAAGCTTTGGATTTCTTTTTAGGGGGAGACGAGGGGTGTTTCTGCTGTTGGCTTTGCCGTTTGCATTCGGGCTGTAGGACGGAATCATTCTGTTGGACGCATAACGACCGCCTCCACACACTGCAATCGGACTAAGGCTACGCTTCAGAGATTTGGTTGGGAAACACTGCAGCATCCCCCGTTCAGTGCCGGTGTTTCACAGTGTGATTTTCACATATTGGGCAATCTGAAGAAATACATGCGTGGACATCGATTTCAGTACTAGGAGGAAGCGCTAAGGTGGGAGCGGTTGTGGATACGGCCGCCGCCGACCGCGTTTTTCGGCCACGGGAGTACAGCTCGGCAGACTCAAAAGTGGTTCAAATGGCTCTGAGCACCATGGGACTTAACATCTATGGTCATCAGTCCCCTAGAACTTAGAGCTACTTAAACCTAACTAACCTAAGGACAGCACACAACACCCAGTCATCACGAGGCAGAGAAAATCCCTGACCCCGCCGGGAATCGAACCCGGGAACCCGGGCGTGGGAAGCGATCGGCAGACTCATCAGCAACTATTACCTAGCACTGTATTCCGCCATACTTAGTGTCACTTATTGGTACCTACTTGGCCTTGAACATCTAGAGATTTTCTTGTGTTCTCAAAACAGGAATTTATCACCTTGTCTCTCAGTGGAATAAATTCCTTAACGCGTGTGGTGATTGCTTTTCAATTGAACCATTCCATCGTTACGTTGTGGCGGGTATTCAGGTTTCATTTATCTGCTCTTCATATTCTCGTATACTTACAATTTTTGTTTGCTACACAGACTGTTATGCGCCATTTTACCGCTAAGTATCGGACTGCAGGTTTTGTTGGAGATTTTGCGAAATATTTTCAGTCTTCAACTCTTGCGCAAACAGCTCCGCACATGTTTTCCACGAACTGCGTTTCGCATAACATTCGGCAACGAAAACGTTCTGCACTATCGTGAGCACCATTTTTGTGTTCCATTCAACATGTCTCTAAACACGTCTGCTCCTCTCACTTACTCAAACATAATGACATAAGTATTCGGGACAGAGCTTGTGGAAGATGGGCATGCGTAGATATGTAACATCAACCGACTGGTACATCGAAATTACGGCCTGAAGCATTTTCTGTGATGGACAGTTCTCCTGTTCATCAGCAACGACCAGTTCCACGTTAGTCGCATAGATATCTTCCAGCTATGTTTAATTTGCCTACCATGTGTAAGGGTAATAATCTTTCTTTCGATTCCACCTCATTACATTTCCGGTGTATTTATCGTTTATTTTTTTCAGTTTCTGGACAGTGGCATAAACTCCACGTAAGTACGTGTTGTCGCAGTCACCCACAGACGTCAGCGGCGACACATCAATCAAGACACGTGGTCAGTGCCCTTTGTACAATATACTTGTCACGTAGCCTTTCTACATGGAAAACCGACAGCTTGCAGCTGGACTCACATTGGAGAGGACAGAACCTCAGTTCTACGTCCGGCCATCGAATAAACTTCTGTAATGGTTTCCCTAAACAGCTGAAAGCAAATGCCTGGATCGATACTTTGAAAATGACATGGCCACTTTCCTTTCATAAACTTCCCAAAAGCGATCTAGCGCTCAGTCGCTAGAGACCTTGACGTCGACGGAATGTCAGCCTTCTCGTCAATATCACAACGACACACGTACAAGTCACTAACGGCAAGTCTATTTTCAACATTACGCAAACAATAACGTTCTCTGAAGCAGTTTTGACTTCCCTAGCATTCAAACAATGAAGACTTTCACGAACGGATGTTGTAGTTGCTGACGAGCCTTCCGGGCTGTATTTCCGTGGACGAAGAAACTATTCGGTTCCTTACGTTTCGTCCAGAGCTACGTTGGACATCTTCGGAGGTGCTCTTGGCGATACTGAGTCTTGCCGAAAAGTTTCTTCGGCCACAGCAATACAACACGAAAGACAGATCAGCAACTACTCCCTAACACTGTATTCCGCCATACTTTTGTGTCACTTATTGGCACCTACTTGGCTTTGCACATCTAGAGATTTTTTTGTGTCCTGAATCTTGAATGAATTCCACGTAATCCGGACCGTGACGAGTATCGGATCAGATTTGTGACAGGATTCGAGACTTTCTAGCAGACAGGATTCAGTGGAACGAAGTCGACAAACATTAGGGTAATTTCAGGAGCATCCAAAGAGAGTGTTACGGGGCCGTTGCTTTTTACAACACATAGAAATTATTTAGGTAAGAATGTAAACGTCATATGTCACGGCGTGTGTTCAGCTGCCTGTCGGAAAGAATGCTTTTCCTCCGCGCGCGTTGGCCTCTTTCCAGGAGGGTAGATGAGAGGCGTGTCTTAAGTCTATTTGGTTAGTGGTGGTGAGTGTAATGGATCCATGTATAGTTTTGTGTATTGTTATGTTTGTGTTGTGTGATGATGATGATGAGAGAAGGAAGAGAGTAAAATCCGGAGCAAGCACACAGCCAACTTCTCTCGAGTAGTACGAAGGGGGCCGTAGAGTTTAACGTTCCCATCCAACGGACGGACCACTATCGATGGTGTCACATGCCCTCAATTCATGAGATGCTGTGGAGAGGACTGACATTTAATCCAGGACACTGGCGCAAGAACTGGCCATCAGGAACTTTACGCCAGCACCTCTCCCTCCCATGTTGGTCAAATACTGGCAGTTAAAATTTCACCCACTACCAGAATTCTAAGAGGCTTACCTCCGAGTCGAGTGCTATCGTACAAGCTTGAGTCAGTGATTTCTCCTCAGGACGCGAGTAATTACTTAGGGATAATGTTGTAAGCCAGTGAGGCTGTCTGAAGATCATGATGTCCATAGAACAAGACTGTTTCGAAATGCAGGTAGATTTGTGGGAGGATCAATTGGTGTGTGGATTGGGAGCTGCGTCTGAACGTAAACAAACGCAAAATTTTGCGCATAAATAGATGGCGAGATCCATTACTATTCGAAGAGTCAATGACAACTGTACAATTTCTAGTTACAAAAAACTCATGGCACTGAACTGGATTTTATTAGTACTACCGGTTTCGGCCGTAAGCAATCATGTGTTAGAGAAATTACTTAAAACATTTCAGTTGTCATAAATATTGAAACACAAACCACTGAATATTTTAAACCACGTGAAACACGTATTAAAAAACTCATTCATAGCGTTTACAAGTGCAGCAATCGTCGTGTTCTACAGGGGTCGTTAAGTGAATAGGAAATCCGAGAGCGCGCGTTCGAAACAGGTTCAGTCTACATAATACCTTCTTAGACGTATATCTCGAGCAATCAGAACGACGAGAATATCTGAATCGTCCACCACTAGCGAATGGAACCGGGAAAGGAGGAGGGAGCAAATGACAGTGGTATCTGGAGTAAGTTCTGTCACACACCGTAAGGTAGCTTCCGGAATACAGATGCGGATGTATGTTTGTCCCACGCATTGCCACCTATGAACGGCTTCTGCATCATTCATCCGTTTTCTACCACCTAATGAGGGCAGAAGCGGGATGTATGACACGCATTGACGACTGTCGTGTATCATTACGACTGCTCTTATATTTCTTTTTTGGGAGAAATTTCCGCCATTTGACTGTAAGTTACTTCTCCTTTACTTCACACAGTAATGATTTAGCCCTTATAGGCCTTCACAAGTGTAAGCTGAAATATCACAAAATGTTCAACCTGCCTAAATCCAAGTGCTAGCCCAGCCCGACAGCGCTTAATTTCGGTGATTTGACAGGAACCGGTGTGACCACTGCGGCAAAGCCGTTGGCTTGGAGAGTAAGGACACGTACAATAATGATTTTTGAGGTTTCCTCAGTTTCACTGAAGACTGGAGTCTAGACTGCAAGGACATCGGAGATCATTGAGACTAACACCTGAAGAACACAGATAACGCAGACGTCGAAATAGTATGCGGTCCTAAGGGGGACGAATGAGAAAATTCAAAGGTAGGTATAGCCTAACGTAACTTTTGCTGTTCGAGAGATAATTGAACCAAACTTTACGCATGTTGTTATTCTTAGTGATTAGATTAACAAATCTGTGCACCAGTTTTTCAGTATTATTATTAGAACTCCCACAATCAATTTTTAAATTTATGTGTACGATACATAGCAATTTTTGTTTTACAAAATTTTAAGTAAATCTTACAGTAACGCGCTATGAAAAATTTTGTACCATTGAAAGTTGTGTTACACTATTTAGCAAATTTCACCTCTTAACCTGCTATGATTTAGCGGAAAAACATTTCCTATACACTGAAAAACGTAAGTTGCGGGAAATGCAGAAAGACGATTTTATTATGTTTACAGAGTCTTGCGTCGATTGTTGGTAGAACAACATTATAGTAAGTGAAAAGCACCAGCCTGACTTTGTTCTACAATATTACTTCTATTGTCTTAACCGGTTTCCGGCTTACAAGTCCTTCTTCAGACATTTACTGAGTATTGTTACAATACTTACAAGGCCATTGTTACAATACTCAGTAAATGTCTGAAGATGGCCTTGTAAGCCGGAAACCGGTTAAGATAATGAAAGTCATATTGTTGAACAAAAGCAAACTGGTACGGTTTTATTAGGATTGAGGTCATAAACAAGTGCCTTAAAGTTTGCCACAACCATACATTTGGTCTTCTTTTCTTCTAGTCCGATTCTTTTCTTCTAATCTGATTCTTTTGGCGTGCCCTTTTGGCAATATCCTTCACTGACGTAAGTAGCAATACGGATATTATCAATCCCCTTCAGTAGCCTGCTGAAACAGTTTTTTAACGTAAATGACGGCTGTTTTCCTCTTTCTTAAAAACCTTACTGCTATATCTTGGCATTTTAAACGGTAATTCAGTCGAAAAGTTTGCAGACACATTTGCTTCTTGCAGTAACAACAGAACAATAAGTGTTTATATTTGCACATCAGAGACAGTAACAACAGGCAAAGAGAGCTAACGGCATACAAAGATAACTCATCGTAAATTGCTTCACCGCCTTCTGTACCCTTCAGACGCTTCTCTGACCGCAGGAAATAATAAAACATGACAAATACTGTAAGTGCAGAGCTGTGTAGGAAAAGGGAGCGTGGCACTACACATTCGTTGAAAAAGATGGCTTTTACATCATATTCAATACGAATTAAACTCTGAAAACTGGAGACATAATTTCTAACTTGCCGTAGAGCTAAATGCTGGCCGAAAACAACATTTTTGACCAGTTTTGCGTACATCCCTCTTAAAACTGATAACTCGTAGTGTCGTAAAGAGAGTTGGATCTAGGTGTTAAATTTTAGCACTTTCGTACCTGATTGCCGTATACGTTCTGCAGCAGGCAAGCATATTTATTGATGTCGTCACTGAAGAGAAAGGATGGCGTCTGTGTGCTCGTGAGCATGACGTCAGCTTAAGGACCACCAAGTTCAGATGAAAGTCTCTCAAGGACCCGTGTCGTACGGCTTAGCCTGCCGGGAAGTTTTATGTCTGACGCTTGCTTCTGGTTTAATGGGCTAGCATCACGATCGTGAAGCATACTCCGCCTTTCGGGAACGAAAATATGCAATATCCGGGTAACTGGTGCCGTAATACAGTTGCCGAGTCAGGGACCAAGCATCCGGAAGTTGCATCAAGCCTGCAAACAGATAAAATAAATGAACAGAATTGTTTCAGATGTTTCCAGTACTGTGGCAAGATTTGTTTGAAAAAAATAACAGTCTGATAGGAATAATTTGTGTGAATTCGCTTATACGATAAATATTGGTATCCTATCAGCTTAACACATATTTAAACAGTTAATATTTTCACTACAATCGCTCGTTATTTATGTATGAAGATCCGGCGATTACATTTCGGCGATAATAATACTGTAAAAAGTAACATTTACGTTTGGAAAACTATCTCGTGCAATTTCAACAGTTAATGATCAATAATAGCTCGTTATTCCTGTTACCTAAGTATTTTGGTATGTATAGGTATTTGTGAAAAGTACTTTTCTAGATCACATTCGTCTTCTCTTCTGTCCACATTGCTGAATCAGCTGCTGTTGGACTTTAGCGCCGTTCCCTGCCCAATGTTCATGGCATCGTAATGTCCAAAACAGCACGAATGCCGCGTCTAACGTCTGGGAGTTCTTTCCAACACGACAAGCGATTGTTGCTAGGTGACGGTGCTCTCTGTATGTAAGAGTCTTGTAGCTTCTCTAGCGAACGATGTAGCTGTCTCTCTTAAGTCTATCCCTTTCTTTTGATTTAAGAAACATGTACGAGTGTGATTCCCCAAGAACGTAGGCTAGAAGGCGGAGTTCCTCACTAATAAAGGAGAAATTAAAGGTTTGATTGGGACTCGACGGAGATACTGAAACATATCTCTTGAGAATATGTTCAATCGATTACCCTTTTGAGTCCGCCTTGGCGCGAAGTGTTAACATCAGGTCCTATCTAGAAGCCTCATATCTTTTCTGTTCATATGGACCAACAAACAGAAGGGCTCAAGTGCAGAATGACATTCATCACAGAACTGACCTCAGCTGCTGTAGAACAACAGCATGTACTGGAGGTGACACTTGGAATCTATACATCGCCTCAGAACTCAGACAGTGTATTGAATAAAGCTGTGATCTACCCCAATATTTTATTAAGCATGGTCCGCTTGGAGGAGCTATGGCATTAAATTCCTCCGAGCTTATGAACTGACTTACCCAGCCAGTTATAGGGGGACCTACATTTTGATGTGGACTCGGGCGGTGCAGTTCGTAATTTTACGCATCAACAGACATTTCCAGATGTGGAAGAAGTATTAAATGACAGCTTAAAATCTGACGAGTAACGGAGGTTCGAATTCGTATCTTTTCAATTTGTCGTGTCGTACATAACCATTGAACCACTGAGATTCACGTCACATAATAATATTCATTTCTGTGGAGCCCTCTCTTTTCATGATAGTCTAGCTTGCAAATTATTAATTTCATATCGTATGTTATTCTACAATTATTAACAGAAGTATGCATCTAAAACCTCAGAAGTACTCGTATAGGAATCAATTTTTGTCATTTTGATTAGACCCCTAATACTATACAACGTCAGATGAAGGACGGAAGATCGTGGTTTTACGTGTCGTCTCGTCAACAATCTACTGTTCGACTTGTCATGGTCAGCATTCACAGTCATGCAGCATTTTTTAAAGGAAATAATATTTCCTGTCAGAGAGGTCACAGTTCGTAGTAATTTACGGAAAGTCATCGAGTAAAATAGAAGTGATTTCTGGCGTTCCCCAAGGTAGTGTTATAGGCCCTTCACTATTCTTTATTTATATTAACGATTTTGGAGGCAATCTCAGCAGTCGTCTTCGGTTATTTGCAGTTGACGCTGTCGTTTATCGACTAATAAAGTCATCGGAAGACCAAAACAAACTGCAAAACGATGTAGACAATATATCTGAATGGTGCGAAAAGTGGCAGTTGACCCTAAATAACGAAAAGTGGAGGTCATCCACATGAGTGCTAAAAGGAACTCGGTAAATTTCGGTTACACGATAAATCAGTCTAATCTCAAAGCCGTAAATTCAACTAAATACCTAGTTATTACAATTACGAACAACTTAAATTGGAAGGAACACATAGAAAATGTTGTGGGGAAGGCTAACCAAAGACGCTTGTCCGTCCTCTTTTAGAATACTGCTGCGCGGTGTGGGATCCTTACCAGGTAGGACTGACGGAGTACATCCAAAAAGTTCAAAGAAAGGCAGCACGTTTTGTATTATCGCGAAATATTATCGAGAGAGTGTCACAGAAATTATACAGGAATTGGGCTGGACATTATTAAAAGAAAGGCCATTTTCGTTGCGACGGAATCTTCTCACGAAATTCCAATCCCCAAATTTCTTCTCCGAATGCGAAAATATTTTGTTGACACCGACCTACATAGGGAGGAACGATCACCAAGATAAAATAAGGGAAATCAGAGCTCGTACGGAAAGATATAGGTGTTCATTCTTTCCGCGCGCTATACGAGATTGGAATAATAGAGAATTGTGAAGGTGGTTCGATGAAACCTCTGCCAGGCACTTAAATGTGATATCAGAGTATCCATGTAGATGTGGATGTAGATGTATATATTCGCCGTTGTCTGTAAAAGTTATTTATTTCACAACAGCAGTTTCGGCCTTTGGGCTATTTTCCAGTGGTAATGCAAAAGATTTACGTTTGACATTCTCCAATATTTATAAATGTCATCGTTAAAAATATGCATTTCCGCAGTCAAAGGTAACAAAAGACGAGAGCGAAACTCTGTACGTCGTGGAATGATGTAAATTACGTGACATGTCACTAATGTTAACATCCTTCACAGTATGTTAGAAAGTAGATGTGTAGCGATTTATGTGAACGATGGTAACACTGGTGACATTTCACGTAAATTACATCATTTCACGGTTGCTGTATATCCACAGTGAAAAGGCCTATTTTTGACTGTAGCGTGTATACATGTAGGAGAATTTTCAAGTCTGACATGCAATGAAGCAAAATCTTTTGCAGCACCGCACGAAAATGGTCCAAAAGCTGAAACTGCTATAGTGGAATAAATAACTTCCACAGTGAACGGCGAATATGATGTCGCTAAAAAAATATATATATACTGTTCCTCCAGTTTGAAGTTAAAAGCCGCCGCACGCCAATTAGAGCGGGATTCAGTAATAGCAAAACATTATTTTATTCAGAACCTGTTCAATTGACGAAAGGCGCGTGGAAAAAGATGATTGTCGCTATAGCTCCGTGTCATATCTAATTGTACCTATTTCCTCGTCGTGTTCATTTAGCGAGAGGTATCTAGGAGGAAGTAATATGCTGTCCGATTCTTCTTGGAATGGAAGTTCGGAATTTCAGCAGTAAAACTCTCTACATCTACATCTACAGCTACATCTACATGATTACTCTGCAATTCACATTTAAGTGCTTGGCAGAGGGTTCATCGAACCACAATCATACTATCTCTCTATCATTCCACTCCCGAACAGCGCGCGGGAAGAACGAACACCTAAACCTTTCTGTTCGAGCTCTGATTTCTCTTATTTTAGTTTGGTGATCATTCCTACCTATGTACCTAGCTATGTAGGTTGGGCTCAACAAAATATTTTCGCATTCGGAAGAGAAAGTTGGCGACTGAAATATCGTAAATAGATCTCACCGCGACGAAAAACGTCTTTGCTTTAATGACTTCCATCCCAACTCGCGTATCGTATCTTCCACACTCTCTGCCCTTTTTTGCACGCTTTCGATGTCCTCCGTCAATCCCACCTGGTAAGGATCCCACACCGCGCAGCAATATTCTAACAGAGGACGAACGAGTATAGTGTAAGCTGTCTCTTTAGTGCACATCTTCTTCTAAGTGTCCTGCTAATGAAACGCAACCTTTGGCTCGCCTTTCCCACAATATTATCTGTGTGGTCTTTCCAACTGAAGTTGTTCGTAATTTTAAAACCCAGGTACTTAGTTGAATTGACAGCCGTGAGAATTGTACTATTTATCGAGTAATCGAATTCCAGCGGATTTCTTGTGGAACTCATGTGCATCACCTCACACTTTTTGTTATTTAGCGCCAACTGCCACCTACCACACCATACAGTAATCTTTTCTAAATCGCCTTGCAACTGATACTGGTCTTTGGATGACCTTACTAGACGGTAAATTACAGCATCATCTGCGAACAACCTAAGAGAACTGCTCAGATTGTCACCCGGGTCATTTATATAGATCAGGAACAGCAGAGGTCCCAGGACGCTTCCCTGGGGAACACCTGATATCACTTCAGTTTTACTCGATGATTTGCCGTCTATTACTACGAACTGCGACCTTCCTGACAGGAAATCACGAATCCAGTCGCACAACTGAGACGATACCCCATAGGCCCGCAGCTTGATTAGAAGTCGCTTGTGAGGAACGGCGTCACTGCGATGCATAAAGCCTCTCTTGTAGCGTCTGCCATTGGTGTTTTATGAACATCTGTGTAGTGATCTCGTGCCGATTAAACGATCCTGTGAGGAAACGCGCCACTCTCGTTCGATCCACTCTATCTATTCCATCGTTCCCATACGGCGAAGGTTCTCAAGAGCCGGTCGAATACGTGTTTTGTAACCCATTTCTTTCATGGATGTTGTTGGTTGGTTGTTTTGGGGGAAGAGACCTAACTGCGAGGTCATCGGTCTCATCGGATTAGGGAAGGACGGGGAAGGAAGTCGGCCGTGCCCTTTCAAAGGAACCATCCCGGCATTTGCCTGGAGCGATTTAGGGAAATCACGGAAAACCTAAATCAGGATGGCTGGAGACGGGATTTAACCGTCGTCCTCCCGAATGCGAGTCCAGTGTGCTAACCACTGCGCCACCTCGCTTGGTTTTCATGGATGAATTACATTTCCTTGGTTCTCTCAGTGAAACTTAATGTGGTGTATGTGTTTCCTACTAGTTGTTTTATGCGAGCAAAGTGTGAGCGACAGAGGTGGCGCAGTGGTTAGCACACTTGACTCTCGTTCGACAGGACGACGGTACAAACCAGCCATCATGATTTACGTTTTCTACATCTACATCTACATTTATACTCCGCAAGCCACCCAACGGTGTGTGGCGGAGGGCACTTTACGTGCCACTGTCATTACCTCCCTTTGCTGTTCCAGTCGCGTATGGTTCGCGGGAAGAACGACTGTCTGAAAGCCTCCGTTCGCGCTCCAATCTCTCTAATTTTACATTCGTGATCTCCTCGGGAGGAATAAGTAGGGGAAGCAATATATTCGATACCTCATCCAGAAACGCACCCACTCGAAACCTGGCGAGCAATCTACACCGCGATGCAGAGCGCCTCTCTTGCAGAGTCTGCCACTTGAGTTTATTAAACATCTCCGTAACGCTATCACGTTTACCAAATAACCCTGTGACGAAACGCGCCGCTCCTCTTTGGATCTTTTCTATCTCCTCCGTCAAACCGATCTGGTACGGATCCCACACTGATGAGCAATACTCAAGTATAGGTCGAACGAGCGTTTTGTAAGCCACCTCCTTTGTTGATGGACTACATTTTCTAAGCACTCTCCCAATGAATCTCAACCTGGTACCCGCCTTACCAACAATTAATTTTATATGATCATTCCACTTCAAATCGTTCCGCACGCATTCTCCCAGATATTTTACAGAAGTAACTGCTACCAGTGTTTGTTCCGCTATCATATAATCATACAATAAAGGATCCTTCTTTCTATGTATTCGCAATACATTACATTTGTCTATGTTAAGGGACAGTTGCCACTCCCTGCACCAAGTGCCTATCCGCTGCAGATCTTCCTGCATTTCGCTACAATTTTCTAATGCAGCAACTTCTCTGTATACTACAGCATCATCCGCGAAAAGCCGCATGGAACTTCCGACACTATCTAGTAGGTCATTGATATATATTGTGAAAAGCGATGGTCCCATAACACTCCCCTGTGGCACGCCAGAGGTTACTTTAACGTCTGTAGACGTCTCTCCATTGATAACAACATGCTGTGTTCTGTTTGCTAAAAACTCTTCAATCCAGCCACACAGCTGGTCTGATATTCCGTAGGCTCTTACTTTGTTTATCAGGCGACAGTGCGGAACTGTATCGAACGCCTTCCGGAAGTCAAGAAAAATAGCATCTACCTGGGAGCCTGTATCTAATATTTTCTGGGTCTCATGAACAAATAAAGCGAGTTGGGTCTCACACGATCGCTGTTTCCGGAATCCATGTTGATTCCTACATAGTAGATTCTGGGTTTCCAAAAACGACATGATACTCGAGCAAAATACATGTTTTCCGTGATTTCCCTAAATCACTTCAGTCAAATGCCGGGATGGTTCCTTTGACAGGGCACAGCCGACTTCTTTCCCCATCCCTCTCTAATTCGATGGGACCGGTGACTTCGCTGTTTGATCCCTTCCGCCAAATCGACCAAGCAAGGCGCAAATTGTAACCGATCATTTCATCACAAATTCTAATGGTTCAAATGGCTCTGAGCACTATGGGACTTAACATCTGAGGTCATCAATCCCCTAAAACGTAGAACTACTTAAACCTAACTAACCTAAGGACATCACACACATCCATGCCCGAGGCAGGATTCGAACCTGCGACCGTAGCGGTCGCGCGGTTCCAGACTGAAGCGCCTAGAACCTCTCGGCCACACCGGCCGGCGATCGTTTCGTCGTACGGCAAATACTTTACTTCAGCAGGTGTACGGCTTTTGGGATTTTTCTTGGACACTTGTCCTTAATAAAGTCCCTGCAAAGACGTACCTTAACCAGATATGTCCGGCGACCGAACAGACCTGTGCGTATTGTGCGTTGATCTGTAAAGGATTCATGAATGCGAGACAATGACTGGCTATACGCATAGCACGTAGCTCCATTTCGATGGAAACAGCATTACAGCATTCCACGTTACTTTAACTGAAATAGACGTTCTTTAAATTTCGAAAATAAACGTCTGCATTCAAATAACATAGGATCCATAATTATACGACGTATATATGTCGTACGACGAGGGCCTCCCGTCGGGTAGACCGTTCGCCTGGTGCAAATCTTTCAATTTGACGCCATTGCGGCGACTTACGTGTCGATGGGGATGAAATAATGATGATTAGGACAACACAACACCCAGTCCCTGATCGGAGAAAATCTCCGGCCCAGCCGGGAATCGAACCCGGGCCCTTTGGATTGACATTCTCTTGCGCTGACCACTCAGCTACCGGGGGCGGACATTATACTACGTGAAATAGCTAGATACCTTCGCTTTAATTATGAAGATGAATTTCATGGACGATGTGTGATTTCGATAGTCCGAACGTGATTACTCCGCTATTCACATGATAACTAAAATACAGTGTCAGATGAAATTCGCCAGCCAAAACTTTTTTGAGCAATTACTCGTGACACTTAATCCAGTTCTCTTTATCAGCTGGAAGCAACGCTTGATCACATGAAATGCAATCAGGTATAATGTACAAAGGATTTAGTACCTGTCTACTTTCACACCTGCCTGTTGCGCCGGCCGGTGTGGCCGAGCGGTTCTAGGCGCTTCAGTGTTGGAACCGAGCGACCGCTACGGTCGCAGGTTCGAATCCTGCCTCGGGCATGGATGTGTGTGATGTCCTTAGGTTAGTTAGGTTTAAGTAGTTCTATATTCTAGGCGACTGATAACCTCAGATGTTCTGTCCCATAGTGCACAGAGTCATTTGAACCATTTGAACCTGCCTGTTGCAATTACCACCACTCAGATTTTGTTTCGGACAGTTCTACAAAATGCTTACACCCACTTCCGTAGTTCGAAATGAAGGCTTACGGTTACGCTTAGAATTAGAGACCGTTATTTTGCTATCAACTTCTGAACACCGTAGGAGTATCGGGTGTCGTGAACTGGTCACGAATAATTTCACAAAACTCCCTTGAGGAAAGAGTAATGATATGCGGCTCAGTTAATTTCATTCGCAGATATGGCCTACTTTACCTGAGCAGCTCAGGCAATAACGAGAAGATACTCACAACAGTGTCAAGCAAGAACTAGAGCTGTGACAATTAATCACGCCCGCCACGTGATCGGAAGATCGAGCGAGCGGAAAACAGAATGACCACAAAGTGTTGCTAACGGAGCGAGGTTGTTTTATCTTCGACATACTTAACATCTCGCGCCCCATTTACGATCGGTATCTGGAGTATTCTCCGTCGCACAGTAGGCTAGAACTTGCGGAGTGTAAATGTGAATGTATTTTACAGTTGGAGAAGAAACTCGGATTCGAAAAATATGGGACAGAAACTTAGCAGTTATGTTGTATCAGATCATCCATTCTAGCATTCTCTTAATGTATAAAGAAAAGATAAGGAAAATCTACAGCTAGATGGCTGACCGTGTGTTCCACTTCAGTGCTCCACCGGACAGTACATTAGAGGTACTGTGTTCATTACTGAGTAGCAAATGTTTTACCGTTTACGTACTGCCTGACACGTTTCGTTTCTCAAGTGTCTTCTTCAACCCATGCAGTTCGTTCGTCTCAGTAATTTTCGATTTACTCAAATTTTCTATTCTCAGCGGGCGAAGACGGTTGTGGCACAGGTTACTGAACACTCTTTGTCATTCGGCACGTTTTCTTTCACGCATGCTTTTAGTGATCGGCTAGAGTCGAGCCGGTAGAATCTGTATGTCTCGATTTCCACACTCCCAGATGTTTCACATTCTATGCCTGTCAATTCAAAGGCCGTGTGGAAGCAATGAATAGCTTGACTACATAGTGCGAGAACCGTATGTCTCTGATATCACCTAATTACATCTGTCTCCGTTACTTACAAAGTGTTCTGCTCTGTTGTAATACTGACTTGTGATGAGAGCTGAATAGAAAGATTCGTTCAGCTACAAACGACTCATGCTATTCATATGAGTTCATATCAGAAATAACTTAGAATGTTTTCTCAGTGTGCAGAACAGTAACCATGTAGCGTAAACGAAGTAAATGACATTTTAAGAGCACTTATGTAAAGGAAAATGTTATTAGTGTGGACTACCATACTCAGTCATGGAATGATACGCAGGAGAGGAAAAAACTTCTATTTCCAATGACATTCAGAAACGAAAGTAACAGGCAACGACTAAAAACTTCGTAGCGAATTAAAAGTGTGTGTCGGAGAGTGGAACCTGAGAACCAGCCTCAAAGCCTCCCTTTTATCTGCCAGGAAGTTACAGAACAGTACAGTTTATTCTGGAGTAACGAATACTTTGTAAATGTTATATGTCTCAACGTCACCGAAGTCATGCAATACAGAATTAAATAGTTGCTTTTACAGCCACAGTATAAAACTTCAGTGAACGTCAACTGTAAACTACGAAATTGTAACAGAAGTCATTGAAATGGAACGGGAAGAGCCAAATATAGAGCTGGAGTTAATAGAGCTGAGAAACTGCGATAAAGAAGAAGGAAAATTCAGAATAAGCGAAAAATGAAGAATAATCAATAGAGTCCATTGTCGCAACGTTGCCAGAGACGCTCCCTGCCGTTTTAATCACGCATGCGTCCATGGCGCATCTCTCGCGTGATCAAGCCACAGGAGGACACAAAGTAAGAGCGTTGGAAAAGGATAAACGCCTACCGCTGCTTCAGATCACGTTGAAATTTTCGTCTAATGGTTTTCAACAGTCCCTAATGGTTCCAACCGGTACACGAGAACAAAAATTCCTGTCGCACTGTGCCCCAAACGGGCGCGATGACGCTCGATGGGGAGGCAACTCCACAATGGTCGTAGAGAAGAGTTGAAACGCCTGTGGTTGCCAGCCAAGTTCAGGGAAAGGAATGGATTTTTTGGCGCCCTTCATGCTACAATTAGATTTACAACATTTAACTACCTTTCCAACTACTAATGAACATAGTTGCTGCTCTAACATAGATATTAGTCATAACGTTGTACCATTATCAACCTTGGGTCGTTTTCAAGCACGTATATTAAGCTTCCAGCTTTATTTTCTGCTGGTGCATGTGGATAGGAACACGTCTTACTTTTGTATGTCGCACAGAAAAAAGACAATATAGTACATGGTTAAATCCATTAGTCGACACAAACAGAAAGATCTTTTTGATTGTATCAGCTAATAGTCTTAACCTGTCCACATGTACTAGCGATAAATTACAATGTAAAATGAAGTTGGAAGCTTAAGATACGTATTTGAAAATGATTCAAGGCTAACAATGACAAAGATAGTAGAAAGAATACAGCACACTTGGACCATGTCTTCATTCTCAAAACACGTTGAAGCTGTGAACCCCCACAAAAATAAAAGCTTTTAAAATTTGTCTCACTTTGGATCCCAATAGTGCTCTGCAAGCTCTTCGCAGTGAGACCGGAATTAGTGTCCTAGCTAAAGGCGTTTTCCCGCCACATTATTTTATAACTCTACTTAACGTTTATTCTAAAATATTAGACGCCTGCGCCTATACTGGTACGACGACGTCACAGATAAAATAAATACTGTACGACAAACACATATGGTGCCGGCTGGAGTGGCCGTGCGGTTCTAGGCGCTACAGTCTGGAACCGAACGACCGCTACGGTCGCAGGTTCGAATTCTGCCTCGGGCATGGATGTGTGTGATGTCCTTAGGTTAGTTAGGTTTAATTAGTTCTAAGTTCTAGGGGACTGATGACCTCAGAAATTAAGTCGCATAGTGCTCAGAGCCATTTGAACACATATGGTCACGATCCATCCGTTGTGAGCTCAACCATTACTTAACGCGTTACTACTGTCGTACTTATTAGCGATTCAGATGTGACACCGTGTTTTGTCACACGAGAAAGTTCTGTTGGGGAATTGATGTTTTCACGCCAAAAATCATCGGAACGACCGGGAAACTTACGCTGGACGTTAGAGCCTCACGTACTTCTCTTACAAAGAGGAGTATAATTCCACTAACGATATCTGTTGTACTTGTGTCTTCGACATCTTCGGAGACGCCATGACAAGAAAGAATGTGAATTTTATTGCTGCTCGTTTCACTTACAGAAATTTAAGCTGTCCCCTTAGGTTGCTGCGTACCACCACAATCGGGAATCGGCAAATATTCTGAAATAAACAGCCAAATATTTATTTCATCCTTAGTTTTCTGATCAGGCGGAAATGTAAATGACATCGAATACTGCAAAACATACTTCTGTTACATTCGTAACAAACTCCAAGAATGTGTTTAGAACGATAAGACGAATAAAAAGCATGTAGCCGGACGAGATCCTACCTGCTTCGACTCTGTAATCAACTTCTTCATCCACTAGCGTCCGCTGAAGACACCTATTTTTCGTCTTTTGCGTCGCCTGTCATGGCACTGCTTGAAGTCTTATATCGTTGATGCCTCATTAAGTGACATTTATTTACGCGGGTGACGCGTTAGTGACAAATCTGTAATGCACCATTCCCTTCAGACAAGATACTACTAGACGTTCTGGTGGTTCCCGGCGACTAGAGGAAGCAATGTGGTGCTGGTGTGCATGACTCACACGTCCCCTTCGTCATTGGACTTACTTGGAGGTGCTTTGCCGATCTTCTTTTCAGGATAGTCGGCTGCGACGATATGCCCAACTTATTCTCCGAAGATATGATATTGTTTGGAGAAATTTTCTCTACTCTTAAAATTATTGCGTACACTCCACATACTTTTAAATCAATCCTACTATATTTCACTTTCGCAAACAGAACACCACGTAACAGTTTTCACATAAATGAATCATATTTCGTAAGTCCAATGACTCGCAGTTCGTCAGAAACTATTAATTACTTTTACAACAAATACAGTTCCAAAAATATCTCAAGGTTCTCTCAAGTCCACCATCCGCAGCTCTGGAAAGTCAGTAAGTAAGTAAGTAAGAGTATTTCTTTTACACAAATCAACTGTTCACAATAATGACTGACGTTGCACCGTCACGGAGTAAGGCGCGCTTACTCCTAGTACTGGTTATGTAACGTCTGTTACGAGCGAGGCAACCACTTGCCCACGCCGATCGACCGTCACTACTGCCGTATTCTCTTGACACACGTCCACCCTGCGCACACAGAAAACCGGCGCGAGGTAGACACTCTCCCGTTTCTCACTCTCGTACGTAAAATACCGGGTGTTCGAGACGCTGGAAAGCCGAAGGTCTCTAGAACTTGCGTCGAAATTCTCGAGGCACTACAGCGTCGGGCCTTTGAAATAGCATACTGCAATAACAGCATAGTCAATATGGCATGTCCTAAATTCTACATCTACATCTATATCCATACTCCGCAAGCCACCTGACGATGTGTGGCGGAGGGTACCTCGAGTACCTCTATCGGTTCTCCCTTCTATTCCAGTCTCGTATTGTACGTGGAAAGAAGGATTGTCGGTATGCTTCTGTGTGGGCTCTAATCTCTCTGATTTTATCCTCATGGTCTCTTCGCGAGATATACGTAGGAGGGAGCAATATACTGCTTGACTCTTCGGTGAAGGTATGTTCTAGAAACTTTAACAAAAGCCCGTACCGAGCTACTGAGCGCCTCTCCTGCAGAGTCTTCCACTGGAGTTTATCTATCATCTCCGTAACGCTTTCACGATTACTAAATGATCCTGTAACGAAGCGCGATGCTCTCCGTTGGATATTCTCTATCTCTTCTATCAACCCTATCTGGTGCGGATCCCACACAGCTGAGCAGTATTCAAGCAGTGGGCGAACAAGCGTACTGTAACCTACTTCCTTTGTTTTCGGATTGCATTTCCTTAGGATTCTTCCAATGAATCTGAGTCTGGCATCTGCTTTACCGACGATCAACTTTATATGATCATTCCATTTTAAATCACTCCTAATGCGCACTCCCAGATAATTTATGGAATTAACTGCTTCCAGTTGCTGACCTGCTATTTTGTAGCTAAATGATAACGGATCTATCTTTCTATGTATTAGCAGCACATTACACTTGTCTACATTGAGATTCAATTGCCATTCCCTGCACCATGCGTCAATTCGCAGCAAATCCTCCTGCATTTCAGTACAATTTTCCATTGTTACAACCTCTCGATACACCACAGCATCATCTGCAAAAAGCCTCAGTGAACTTCCGATGTCATCCACAAGGTCATTTATGTATATCGTGAATAGCAACGGTCCAATGACACTCCCCTGCGGCACACCTGAAATCACTCTTACTTCGGAAGACTTATCTCCATTGAGAATGACATGCGGCGTTCTGTTATCTAGGAACTCTTCAGTCCAATCACACAATTGGTCTGATGGTCCACATGCTCTTACTTTGTTCATTAAACGACTGTGGGGAACTGTATCGAACGCCTTGCGGAAGTCAAGAAACACGGCATCTACCTGTGAACCCGTGTCTATGGCCCTCTGAGTCTCGTGGACGAATAGCGCGAGCTGGGTTTCACACGACCGTCTTTTTCGAAACCCATGCTGATTCCTACAGTGCAGAATTCTAGTCTCCAGGAAAGTCATTATACTCGAACATAATACGTGTCGAGGATAAGACCATCAGCTAGTTAGTTACATGTTCCATAGACTATGTGAACGATTCTTTTACCGGAATCATGTGGAACGAGTCACTTCACAGGATATGTATGCTGAAATACTCTCATCTTTGCAAGAAAAATGCATCAGGCCTCGACGTCTACTGCAACTCAGAGTCCCTACTGTAGCACTTACCACACACTGGAGCGTCCCCACCTCGCTACCTGCTGGCGCAGCTGCCTTTACCGAGCGCACAACGCAGACAAATGAGGCTGGTGGAAGGCGGATGTGCAGAGAGAGAGACACACAGCCACGCAGCCGGGGCCGGGCGTTTCCTTGACACGCTTGTAAACCTGTTCCTATCTCTCATCGATCACCCGCGTCTCTCGCCGTGCGCTGGGAGTGTCCACGCCGGACAAACGGCCGCCCGCAGTCCGCGTTTGATATGCGGCAGATACGGCGGCACGGTTAGTCACTGGGCGACCCCCGTCTGCTCGGCCGCGACCGGCTTCGTTGCGACACCTCGTCTGTTATGCGCGCAGGCATCTCATTATGGCTGCGGCACACAAACGGAGAATAAGTCCGGTGCCGTTTATCAGGGTGCGCGCGCCGTCTGTCGCGTCAGGAGCAGGCTAGCCAACTGGCCATAAGCGTCGAGCCACAGTACGAGCCACGCGTGGGCAAGTCACGCGCGTTCCTGCACGCACCCGGGCGCGTGTCGCACTCGACAGTGCTGTCGTTGAACATATCCTGGAATAGGACTGTGCTGCTTGCACTCTTTATACGCCAGGAAACCGTACTGGGCCGATCACCGTACTTCGCGACCGAAATGGACGCCCATGCTGAGGCGCTAGATCCACAGGTAGTGGCGATACCTCCCCTTCTCCGCTTTCTTAGAATTTCCTTGTTTCTCAAGATGTCTCAATGGCGCCCGCGCCAACACTCACATAGACAACTGGAAACGGCTCAACCAGAAACCAACGCCCGAGAACGGGAACGCACTTTCGGAATCTCTTGATCTTCAGTGCTACAGGACACAATTAGGTTTATAAAGGAGGACCACATGCTCTGGACTTCTGGAATACTCTACAAAAACACCACCTCCTTCATACAGGGCACTCGATTTCTATACCGAAACATACCGTCCAGTCACATTAACTGGCCGTCTGTCGAAAGGCTGAATAATCACCTTCTGCAGCGCTGATCGCTGCGACACGTGCAGGAAGACAGTCACTGATGTTCTGGAAGGTACCGACAGCATGTGGAGCCATGTCGACTCCAGATCATGTGCTACGTTTCTCAGTTGAGGATCCGTGGCGCAAACAGTCCGATCGAGGTGGTCCCACAGGTTCTCCACTGGGTTTAAATCGCGGGAAATTCGTGGCCAGAGAAGTACCATAAACTCATACAGGTGCTCTTCGAACCATGTACGTACACTGTGAACTGTGTGACACCTTTCATTGTCCTACTGGTAGATGCCTTCATGCCGACCGCTGTGACAGTGCGGTTCTAGGTGCTTCAGTCCAGAACCACGCGGCTGCTACGGTCGTAGGTTCGAATCCTGCCTCGGGTATGGATGTGTGTGATGTCCTTAGGTTAGTTAGGTTTACATAGTTCTAGGGGACTGATGACCTCAGATGTTAAGTCCTATAGTGCTCAGAGCCATTTGAACCACTGGTGCCTTCATGATGTGCAAAAACAAACCGCATGTAGCGGTGTACAAGGCACCAGAGGATAGTTACAAATCTGTGTTGATCCACTGTACCTTTAAGGATGACGAAATAACCCGGGGAATGCCCTCCGCTTCCGATATTTCACGCCGTACACGCCAACGACCATGTTTCGGGTTGAGCATAAAATGTCATTCATCTGAAAAGCAACCTGTCGTCTCTCAGTGGACGCCCAGTTCCGGTACTCGGGTTCAAATTACAGTTTTCGTCGCCGATGAAAGCATTCAGCATGGGCGCATGAACAAGGCGCCTGCTTCGGAGGCCCATCGCAGCAACGTTCCTTGAACGGTCGAATGGTTCAAATGGCTCTGAGCACTATATGACTCAATATCTGAGGTCAACAGTCCCCTAGAACTTAGAACTACTTAAACCTAACTAACCTAAGGACATCACACACATCCAGGCCCGAGGCAGGATTCAAACCTGCGACCGTAGCGGTCGCGCGGTTCCAGACTGAAGCGCCTAGAACCGCTCGGTCACTCCGGCCGGCGGGTCGATGAATAGACACTGTTGGTAGCCCCTTCGTCCATCTGGGCGGTCATTTACTCAACAGTTGCACGCCTATTCCTCCGAACACATCTCACATCTTTGCAGCCTTCACTTACCCCTGTGATCAATAGCCCGCAGTGGACCAAAGTTGCCACGGCACTGGTTTTGAATATCCATGCACTGTATGCTTTAACCACGGCGTCACGTCAGGTTTAGAAACTTTGCCGTTTCGGAAATGCTTCTCTGTTTCCCCAAAAGTCAGTGATCACACTCTTTTGGACGTCAGATATATCGCCCAGTTTTCACATTAAGACATCGACTGCATTGTTTTAAGCACCCCTCCCTCCCCACTCCCGACACACTTAATGTGCCCTGACACTGCCACTGTTGCCACCTGCCATCTGTGAGTGGTTACTGGACGTCGACGCCGAACATAGGTGGTGGTCTCACTAATGTGACTGGACCGTGTAGTACCGTCGCCTCCTAGCACAAGTCTCATCACCAGCCTGGTCGAAGGTGTGGCCTACACAGTGCAATCAAGACGTTGATAACAATGTCGGGCGAGGTCTAGCAAGTCACCTATAACGAAGTGACACGGAGAAAGTTGCTTCGCATGCTTAGCGCAAGTGAGTTTGGAACGGAGAGAAGTAATTTGTGGGAAGTGAATGACAACGCAAACAAAAAAAATGGCTCTAGGCACTATGGGACTTAACATCTGGGGTCTGCAGTCCCCTAGACTTGTTGTTGTTGTTGTCTTCAGTCCTGAGACTGGTTTGATGCAGCTCTCCATGCTACTCTTTCCTGTGCAAGCTTCCTCATCTCCCAGTACCTAATGCAACCTACATCCTTCTGAATCTGCTTAGTGTATTCATCTCTTGGTCTCCCTCTACGATTTTTACCCTCCACGCTGCCCCCCAATACTAAATTGGTGATCCCTTGATGCCTCAGAACATGTCCTACCAACCGATCCACTTAAACCTGACTAACCTGAGTACAGCAACACATCCATGCCCGAGGCAGGATTCGAACCTGCGACCGTAGCGGTCACGCGGTTCCAGACTGTAGCGCCTACAACCCCTCGGCCACAGCGGCCGGCAAGAACCCCAAAACTTAAGGATTCAATCAAAGAACGATTTATTTTCTCATTAGTTCAACCCTATTCGAAGCGGAGTCTTAAGTGGCTGTATATCTACGCAAATGAGTACATCCTGCTAATATATACAGGGTGGTCAGAAAATGTGTGAAATGCTTGTAGGGATGTTACAGGGCAGGTTGTAGTGAGACATAAATGTTAAGAAAGAAATTCGATAAGTTGCTCCGTTTCTGAGCTATTTAGCATAGAATTTAGCCAATCGGGGCGTCGCGCGCTCACATTCAACCGGCCTGCCAGGGGAGGTGTTGCCCAACGAGTGCTTTGTCTCGTTAGCTGAAACTTGAATTTACGCGCGCGACGACCTGATTGGCTTACTTCAATGCTAAATAACTCGGAAACGGAGCAACGTATCAATTTTTTTTTTTTTTTTTTTTTTTTTTTTTGTAACATTCATATCTCAGTACAACCTGCCCTGCAACATCCCTACAAAGGTTTTAGACATTTTCTGACCACACTGTATGTAGGTATTTCCAGTAACTCACAGTTTCTGAGTTACCCCTTGCTCTATCTGAGCCAGGAACTTTGCTTGCAACTCGTTCCAACAGTACACAATCAGACACCTTAAACACAACTGGAGACAAGTGTGAGAAGCATTTGTTCCTAAGTTTATTATGGGGCAGAAAATGTTGACTATTACTCGTGATCTACGCAACGCAACCTTGTTCACACTAGGAGTCAGTTATGAGGCAGCGCTTGTTCCTTCCTATATTCTGACGCAGAGAAAATATCAGCTATCATTCATTGTGACTTATGCTATTAGATATCTTTTCCACGCCAGGGACCAGTGCGAGAAAGCACTTTTTTCTCTTTATATTCCGACATGCAGAAAAGATCAATTACTTCTCGTTGCTATTAGAGACAAACTCTGCATTGTTTGTTCTTCTTCAATAGATAGAAAACGCTTGATAACAACTGTTGCCGGATACTTCTCGGAAACTCTATTGTCCTCCCTCGAATTTGTACAGTCTCTTCGGCAACTTACTGCAGCAGCGTCAAAGTTAATTCTGTAGGCTCAGCGGTGGCACTGCTCTAGACGACCAGGCTGTCCCTGACTGCTTCAGGTAATGACTGCTTCTGACTCACGGAAAAGATTGACTTGGCTTTCTGCTGTGGCCATATATGAACTGATTTTTAGGGCTGTTGAACGAGTGCCGGTGTATATGAATTATTAAACTTGTGTTGTTCTCAAACTGTAATACCAAGACATGTCCAATACCCTTGCAAAAGCGACATACAGATGAATAAACTACTACTACTGCTAGTAGTAGTAATAGTAGTTCTACTGTGTAAATGGTAACTGCGCTCAACACGTAAATACAGTGTCTCAGAAGTCCCCACTATCTCCCTGTCCGCTACACATATGTTAAAAGTTCTTTCCTTTTGACTTAAATAGATAAGTTATACAGATGGCTCTATTTCCAATTATCGATTACTGCTATGTTATTCAGCAAGGTCTTTCTCAGAAATGATCACGGTGCTCGGAACTTGTGATGAAAGGCTGTGTACGAGATGTTTGTGACGTTCGACTTCTTAAATTACATTTCACCCTGGCTATATTCAGACAAGTGCAGAGACTGCCCCACACTCTGTCTTCTCTTCCGACTTAATCGTACCAAGGTATATACTCCCTCACATCTCTCCCCTATCTTAAGGATGTTGTCTGAACAACACAAAAGAAACACTCATTTCCATCAGAGCAGGATCCATTCTGTCCCATTCCATCACTCAGCCAATGCTAAGTCCTTTTCAGTAGTAGGAACAAAAACAGGAAATGATCTCCCTCACTATATCCGAGGACAACAAGACATCTCCAGTTTCAACAGATAATTAATGACAAGTCTTGTGAAAAAAAATGTCTGCCTATAAAATGTATGCACCCCTTACTTCAATATAGTTAGTTGGAATTTCTTTCCAACCGGACACTCCTCATATAATTGTGCACCCTTTATGTCGACGGACCATCCTCGATTCCCTAAGCTCTTAACTAGTGCAGTACACTTAAATTTCTCTCATCTAGTGCTCCCTATGTTATGAAGTAACACTTTTGTACACCTAGAAATACATTTCGTGTCCGGTAAGATCACTATTTTTTAAACCAGTCTGGGCCTCCTATGGACCACGTAAATAACTAATTCTGATTTAACTTCCGGTTTTTCCATTTGATCACAGCGCTGTTGTTTCAGAACTTCTGATCACTTTTCTCTAGTTTTGTTTTCATCTTCTCCGGAGATGAGGATCTGAAACCTCTTTCGGAACGTACCTCTGTTAAGGGTTTCACATTCTTTGATCTTCATCTCTTGCATCTCACTTCTGATTTCTCGCAGGTAGGTGCATTTACACATACAATTATTATTATTATTATTATTATCATCATCATCCTGTCCCTTCTCCTTATCAGTGTTTTCCACGTATTCCTTTCCTCTCCGATTCTGCGTAGAACCTCCTCATTCCTTACCTTATCAGTCCACCTAATTTTCAACATTCGTCTATAGCACCACATCTCAAATGCTTCGATTCTCTTCTGTTCCGGTTCTCCCACAGTCCATGTTTCACTATCATACAATGTTGTACTCCAGACGTACATCCTCAGAAATTTCTTCCTCAAATTAAGGCCGATATTTGATAATAGTAGACTTCTCTTGGCCAGAAATGCCTTTTTTACCATAGTGAGTCTGCTTTTGATGTCCTCCTTGCTCCGTCCGTCATTGGTTATTTTACTGCCTAGGTAGCAGAATTCCTTAACTTCATTGACTTCGTGACCATCAATCCTGATGTTAAGTTTCTTGCTGTTCTCATTTCTACTACTTCTCATTACCTTCGTCTTTCTCCGATTTACTCTCAAACCATACTGTGTACTCATTAGACTGTTCATTCCGTTCAGCAGATCATTTAATTCTTCTTCACTTTCACTCAGGATAGCAATGTCATCAGCGAATCGTATCATTGATATCCTTTCACCTTGTATTTTAATTCCACTCCTGAACCTTTCTTTTATTTCCACCATTGCTTCCTCGATGTACAGATTGAAGAGTAGGGGCGAAAGGCTACAGCCTTGTCTTACACCCTTCTTAATACGAGCACTTCGTTCTTGATCGTCCACTCTTATTATTCCCTCTTGGTTGTTGTACATATTGTATATGACCCGTCTCTCCCTATAGCTTACCCCTACTTTTTTCAGAATCTCGAACAGCTTGCAC
Organism: Schistocerca serialis cubense; assembly: GCF_023864345.2. Taxonomy (NCBI): domain Eukaryota; kingdom Metazoa; phylum Arthropoda; class Insecta; order Orthoptera; family Acrididae; genus Schistocerca; species Schistocerca serialis. Next base: position 73,113,618 of record NC_064644.1, read on the forward strand.
CATTTTATATTGTCGAACGCTGTTTCCAGGTCGACAAATCCTATGAAAGTGTCTTGATTTTTCTTTAGCCTTGCTTCCATTATTAGCCGTAACGTCAGAATTGCCTCTCTCGTCCCTTTACTTTTCCTAAAGCCAAACTGATCGTCACCTAGCGCATTCTCAAGTTTCTTTTCCATTCTTCTGTATATTATTCTTGTAAGCAACTTCGATGCATGAGCTGTTAAGCTGATTGTGCGATGATTCTCGCACTTGTCAGCTCTTGCCGTTTTCGGAACTGTGTGGTTGATGCTTTTCCAAAAGTCAGATGGTATGTCGCCAGACTCATATATTCTACACACCAACGTGTATAGTCGTTTTGTTGCCACCTCCCCCAATGATTTTAGAAATTCTGATGGAATGTTATCCATTCCTTCTGCCTTATTTGACCGTAAGTCCTCCAAAGCTCTTTTAAATTACGATTCTAATACTGGATCCCCTATCTCTTCTAAATCGACTCCTGTTTCTTCTTCTATCACATCAGACAAATCTTCACCATCATAGAGGCTTTCAATGTATTCTTTCCACCTATCTGCTCTCTCCTCTGCATTTAACAGTGGAATTCCCGTAGCACTCTTAATGTTACCACCGTTGCTTTTAATGTCAACAAAGGTTGTTTTGACTTTCCTGTATGCAGAGTCTGTCCTTCCGACAATCATATCTTTTTCGATGTCTTCACATTTTTCCTGCAGCCATTTCGTCTTAGCTTCCCTGCTCTTCCTATTTATTTCATTCCTCAGCGACTTGTACTTCTGTATTCCTGATTTTCCCGGAATATGTTTGTACTTCCTCCTTTCATCATACTTCAGTTGTGAAGTATTTCTTCTGTTACCCATGGTTTCTTCGCAGCTACCGTCTTTGTACATATGTTCTCCTTCCCAACCTCTGTGATGACTCTTTTTAGAGATGTCCATTCCTCTTCAACTGTACTGCCTACTGCGCTATTCCTTATTGCTGTATCTATAGCGTTAGAGAACTTCAAACGTATCTCGTCATTCCTTAGTACTTCCGTATCCCACGTCTTTGCGTATTGATTCTTCCTGACTAATGTCTTGAACTTCAGCCCACTCTTCATCACTACTATATTGTGATCTGAGTCTATATCAGCTCCTGGGTACGCCTTACAGTCCAGTATCTGATTTCGGAATCTCTGTCTGACCATGATGTAATCTAATTGAAAGTACACCTCCTCCTCTTGTGATTCTTGAACAGGGTATTCGCTATTACTAGCTGAAACTTGTTACAGAAGTCAATTAGTCTTTCTCCTCTTTCATTCCTTGTCCCAAGGCCATATTCTCCTGTAACCTTTTCTTCTACTCCTTCCCCTACAACTGCATTTCAGTCGCCCATGACTATTAGATTTTCGTCCCCCTTTACATACTGCATTACCCTTTCAATATCCTCATACACTTTCTGTATCTGTTCATCTTCAGCTTGCGACGTTGGCATATATACCGGAACTTTCGTTGTCGGTGTTGGTCTGCTGTCGATTCTGATTAGTACAACCCGGTCACTGAACTGTTCACAGTAACACATCCTCTGCCCTACCTTCCTATTCATAACGAATCCTACACCTGTTATACCATTTTCTGCTGCTGTTGATATTACCCGATACTCATCTGACCAGAAATCCTTGTCTTCCTTCCACTTCACTTCACTGACCCCTACTATATCTAGATTGAGCCTTTGCATTTTCCTTTTCAGATTTTCTAGTTTCCCTACCACGTTCAAGCTTCTGACAATCCACGCCCCGACTCGTAGAACGTTATCCTTTCGTTGATAATTCAATCTTTTTCTCATGGTAACCTCCCCCTTGGCAGTCTCCTCCCGTAGATCCGAATGGGGGACTATTCCAGAATCTTTTGCCAATGGAGAGATCATCATGACACTTCTTCAATTACAGGCCACATGTCCTGTGGATACACGTTACGTGTCTTTAATGCAGTGGTTTCCATTGCCTTCTGCATCCTCATGTCGTTGATCATTGCTGATTCTTCCGCCTTTAGGGGCAATTTCCCGCCCCTAGGACAAGGGAGTGCCCTGAACCTCTATCCGCTCCTCCTCCCTCTTTGACAAGGCCGTTGGCAGAATGAGGCTGACTTCTTATGCCGGAAGTCTTCGGCCGCCAATGCTGATTATTTATCAAAATTTAGGCAGTGGCGGGGATCGAACCCGGGACCGAAGACGTTTTGATTATGAATCAAATACGCTACCCCTTTTTTTTTTTTTAATTCTCATTTTGTCCGCGTTTGTTCGTTGTATCTACTCGGGGCGGACGTCGTAAGACATCCGATTAAGTTCGTTGATGATCGATTAACTCAGTTTTATTACTACAGAGGGTACGTAACCCTCTCTCCAAACACGCTGAGCTACCATGCCGGCACCCCTAGACCACGGGCTAGTTAGGTTTACGTAGTTCTAAGTCTAGGGGACTGATGACCTCCGATGTTGAGTCCCTTAGTACTTAGAGCCATTTGAAGCATTAACTCTATTAGTGCTTAGTCTGTATTGTTATTCGCACTAGTAACGTTTAAATTATTTTTAGTTCTAATAATAACGTTTCATTACTATATGTTAAACTTGCCATTTCTTAAGTACCTGTGATGTAAAAGTATTGCATGTATAAACCTCTGCTCCGATAGCAGGGAACTGAAGGACCTTATGCGATCAGGATAAATAAATAAAATAAAATTAAAAAATCGTTTCACTTGTTTGTAAATGCTGGCGCTCTCTCTCGTTCTTCCGTAATTTTCTCAACAGCTTGTTCAACAGGCGCTGACGTCTGCTCATTTGCGTTGGCAAATGAAAGTCTGTTCCCGACCGTGCATTAGCGTCCTCTTAGACGTGAACCCTTTCTCGTTAGCTTGAAAGACGCTAACGCCGGGTGCCGACGAGACCTTGGGGGTTTAAATTTATGCACATGTTTCGGTTCATTCTCGTCTTGTATGCGGTAATGATCCCGGGAAATGGACTACCTTGAAAAAGCTCAAACGCGAAAATGAGGGTAGTTGGTTAGGTACACAGCGATGGCCCCGTCTGCCACGCATGTGGAAATTTCCATGACGCAGGTGCTCTTGAAGGCTGTCAGTTGTAGCATTTGGGAAACGGCGAAGACCTATTTGTGGAAGCTTTGCATTCTAACGCCATTAATAAAAACAACAGCAGTCTGTAACTGAGGCTGCGTTTTGATCAATCTCGAAGTAAACACTCCACAAACGAGTTCGCGGAAACGAGATACTGATGGCTCCAGTTATGCATGTAACGATATATCTGACTGTCTATACAAGTAGTGCACATGCGTCAGAAGATGGCATTGATGAGGCGCCAAACTGGGCGTCTAAATGAAATAACTTCCGAAAAAATACGATTGTTTCGCGATTTTTCTTTGATAAGTGAATTTTTTTCTGTCTTTCCGTAGGTGAGGGTCCTAGAGATTGTATCATTTCCTGTATCTCGAACCCTGCAGTTGCTTCTTCTACCAATATCCTGCCTAGAAGATTCTCTAAGACATACTTCCTACAACCACGGTTTTTTTTCCTGGCAACTTCTGCTCCTGCGACTTACTGGACTGCACACCCTATACCTTTCAAGATCATCTTCCTTCCATCGGTCTCCAAGCAAGGCATTATAATGCAGTCTGTCAACTGTGGCGTCTTGTGAATCAAACCTTGTCCTGCTGTCAAAGTTGCTGGCAAACTACAGATGATGCAGTTACCTCTAATCTAGTGCTATTTGGAAAAACAAAACTGCAAAAATATTTAAGCAGACCTTGATACGATTTGAAAGTAACACAAAGATTGACAACTTGTTTGAAATGCGCTGATATGTAAAACTGAGCATTTCATAGAACGCAGGAAAGCAGTATCCTAACCCCAAATCATCAGTCACAATTGTAACTTTTTTTTTCAATTTATTGGATTTCGGTTTAGGCCCATGCAGCCGTCTGAACAGTGGAACGTCGAAACGACAGTGTGTTTGAGGCTACTTCCTTGTCAGTGATGATGATAGGAAAGTAAGGACAACACAACGCCCAATCTCCGATCTGGCCAGGACTCGAAACCGTACCCCTTCGATTAACAATCTACCCCTTCGATTAGCAATCCGGGACGCTGAACCCACAGCCACCGAGGCGGACGAACTGTAATCGGCTCGTTCAGCTGCCTGGGTGCAGCGAATGAACAGGACTGTTTACATAAGTTCACCCGTAAGTAATTTTTTTGGAAATTCATGGTAGGGTCTTATTGGACCAAACTGCAGAGGTCATCGGTTCCTAAGCTTACAAACTAATTAATCTAACTTAAACTAATTTACGCTAAGGACCCGAGGGAGGACTCGAACTTCCGACGGGGCAAGCCACGCGGAAACTGTAAGTAAGGCAGATGGCTAATGCCGGTTCATTGGCAGGATGCCGGAAAAATGTCAAAACCAGCAAGCAGAGCACCGCGTTCTGGCACTGATGGGCCAGTCGGGACCGACCGACCGCCGTGTCACCTTGTGCCAATGACGTCATTGGATGCGGTACGGAGTGGCCTAGGATCAGTACATCGATCTCCCGGCCGTTCTCCGCTTTCTGTACGTTGGAGTCGCTACTCTGCACTCAAGCAGCTCCTCAGCTGTCATCTAAAGGTACCCGGTTCCCGTGCTCTAACTACGGAAAGATCGCTGGAAGTACTGGCAAAAAACTCGCGTCCTCCGCATAGCCAGCCATGCTGTCCACTGAGCTACGGGGACGGATGGGTAAAAACAGTCTGTCTCCAACGGAGCCTGCTAACAAATCAGTTGTTCGACTCTCTGATATTATTGCCGAAGCGGCTGGGACTTGTACCAAATAGGACAAAGGGGGAAATTTACACAAAGAAGGGCGCCACAAATGGTCACAGGTTTGTTTCACTCACGGGAGAGCGTCACGAAAAGGTTTCAGTTGGCAGACACTCAAAACTGGACGCCAGTTATCCAGAGAAAGCCTACTTTCAGAAATTCAAGAACCAGTAATAAGTGAATAATCTTGATATGTTATCGATGTTCCCCAGCAAATTTAAAATCAGATCCTCCACCCGTAACAGTAACGATGGCACGAAGGATCTTGATATATTATTGACATGTGCCCCATTCCCAGCAAATTCAAAATCAGAACTTGTACCTACGACAGAAGCGACGGAACGGTACTGAAAAAGCGAGACGCACCTATTGCTTTCTGCTAAATATAAAATAGAGACTGAGAATGAAGCACCTGAATTCCACAAGAGGCCCGACCCACTTCTTGACTGGTCAAAGGCCCTACGCCACCTCTTCGCCTCCAACTGCAGAAGACAGACCTCCGAGTGTGCCTGTGGTGACGAAGGTACTTCAGAAGATACCATCTTGGGATGTCTACTGTATGCCGATGTTGCTGATACTGATCGGCAGCAAGTGAATAAGAATAAAATACTCGGTGGCAGGGAGATACTGCTTTGCGAAACAGAATGGCAGAGCTTGGACAACACTGCCGATGCTATTTCAAGCAAGGCTTGGGTGACGCGTGATCTTTTCAACCAATCCCAGTTTATTGCGGGAGAGGTTGTGAGCGAAGATCGAAAAGCAACGCAGCGAAGGCAGCTGAGGTCAACAGTTCCAGCAGAAGAACTGCCAACACCGTATGCGCAGCCATCGTAACAACACCAGAGAGAAAATACAATTGTGGGCCGTGTCTCGCCAGCCAAGCAACCAGAACTGGGGTGACGTGGGTCGGGATATCGTTGCGCTCATTGCCAGCAACAACGATGCTCCCTTGGAAAAGGGAAATCCTTCCCTGCAGCCTGGGAAGCAACAAGGAATAGAAGAGGCATATGCGACCACAACGCCCTCCAAGGCTCAAGGAACCGGCAGTGCGTGTCTATGTATCGGGGAGTGATGGAGTGCACTGTGGGGTGTGACAGATAAGACCTGAAGTTATTATAACAGTAATAGATATACTCTTGTTAGTAGGTGTAGTTTTTATTCATAGCAGAGATAGTTATTATTCTTATTAATAATAACAGCAGAAATAGTTATGGTGATGGGAGATATTATGTGTAGGATAAAATTAAAGACTAATGTACACTGGTGTCCAAAATTAAAGCAACAAAAAGACTTTTGCAAGGTTGCGTTTATTTTGCAACAAAACAGAATAAACACGTGATAGTAAAGCAGAAACAATGTAAAGAATACAGAATGCAAACGACTGCAACGTGCATAACGGAAGACAAAAAATATATATTCTTCGTCTTTTCCAACTTCACGGTTTTGCACACACATTCCGACAACTGGTTAACGTGCTCAGTATGGCAGCAACACAGGCCTGACAAAGGCGGAGCATGCTGTGAATGCTGTCATCAGTCTCATGTTGAGGCAATAACGCCCATTCTACCCGTAGAGCTGCTCGCAGTCTTGGAGAGTTGTCGGTGGATGCTGACATGATGCAAGCCGTCTGCCCAGTGCATGCCAGACAAGTCTCTACGGGATTCAAATTGGGAGAGCGAGCACGCCACGCCATGCATGCAATATCTTCCGTTTCTATGAAAACATCAACCACCCGTGCTCCATGAGATCGAGCGTTATCGTCCATCAGTACGACGTCTGGGCCGACAGCACCTCCCAGCAACCGCAGTTGAGGTCCCAGGATCTCGTTATGGTACCTGACAGCAGTTAAACCTTTTTGTTTCACCTGTACAATTTCATAAAGAGAGGTTCGAATGGTAAACATACTTCCTGCCCACACCAATAGGTATCCTACTCGATCTCGGTCTCTTTCCACAATGGTTGGGCCCCTGAACCGTGTTCCACGTTCCCTCCAGATGCGAATCCATCGAGAATCACACTCCAGACTAAATCGAGGCTCATCTGTGAAAACAACATTGGACCGTCGAAGTGGCACGTTGATGACTCTAGTCTAGACATTCCCTTCTGTGAAGACGCGTCAGAGGTAGACATAACAGATGACTCCGACAATAAAGGCCACTCTGCCTTCTGCACACCGTTTGCCTCGATACAACACGTCCAGTGGATGCTGCGAGCTCACATGTCAGTTGCCGTGCAGTATTAAGGCGGTACTGTTAGGCCCTTACAGCCAAATAACGATCCTCTCTTCTGAAGTGCCACGTTTCGGCCCTGCCCTGGTCTTCGGGATACAGTTTCGGTCCATATAAACTGTCGCCACATCCGAGAAACAACAGAACGATTCACATTAAGCCATCGAGGCAAATCAGTTTGCCGCTGCCCTGCTTTCTTTCTTTCTATGGCCTTCCACCGCAGAGAGACGGTCAGGCATCTTCTTGTAACGTACTGCACTGTCTATGACTGTGTACACAGCGATTGTAGATGTGGGGCTACCTAACAAAAACTAACTCGTTTCATAGGTGCTCCGACGTCATCATTGCGATAGCTGTCCGTTGACCGGAATGCCATCTACTGTGCGAAACACCATCGTACTGACATATGGTTAACAGTTTGTATGATAACATCGTGAATTAGACACAGGACGGGGAAATAGAGGTATGTTGCTTTAATTTTGTACACCAGTGTACATTGCGTAACTAGTGTGAGAATAAATAAGCCTATGTTTAAATAATAGGTAACAGGCTATGATCACAATAATGCATAAAATACAGTACCGCAGACACATTAAAATACAGTTTAGATATTTATACCTAAGCCATTGATCCAATCCACCACTTCGGAAGTAACCAGGTTCGAATCCCTTAGATTTACAGGGAAGGCACAGAGGGGGCAATCCACTTCTATATGCTTCATTGTTTGTGGAACGTCAGCACGGTCACAATATGGGGTGACCAGCCAACCCCATTTATGAAGAATCGAAGCACTTCTTCCCACACCACATCTGAAACGGTTAAGCCTGCTCCGGGCTACAATGGAATGCAATAAATAAATATTCGCCTTTCCAGTACATACCGTCCCCTTAACCCGTCATTATTCCTGCGGTAAATACACGATGGAACGAGTAGAAACAAGTGTAGTTTAAGGACTGCGATGACAAGATAAAAGAAATAAGAGCTCGTACGGATCAAAATTGTCGTTCTTTCTTCGCTACATTTACGAATGGTACAGAAAGGGGAATAACTAGCAGCAATACCTTCACCATGCACCGTATGTATATGTAGGCGCCAATGATTCGATCCCTCCCAAAGTCCACAATATGACAATAAGCTGCCCGAACATGTCTTTTGGGCATACTATGTTGTGATATCCATTTGAAACTTTCCAACAACGTTAGGCGCATCTCTTAGCGATCATGTACTCACATGTGGTGGACAAAGACACGGAAACACCACAAACAGAACACAGTCCCATGCCTAATACTACGAAAATTGTTGGCATCCAAAACAGTTTCCAGTTGTCTGCGAATATGCCAAATGAATGCCAGATAGGCCATGTATGATTATTTCGAAGAGAATCTTATACTATTGTTCCTGCAAAATGTGGCAGTTCAGCGAACGGCGTTGGAGCCGAATAGCACTCATGAACCCTTCCCTTCACAGTAGATCACGAAATCTCAATAATGTTGAGATCTGGTGACTGTAATGGGCAGGGGAGATGCGGTAGTTCATCCTCGTGCTCACAAAACCAGTCCACAACGATGAGATATGTGTGAAAAACGGCCCTGCCGACTTGAAACGCAGTATCACCTCTGGGGAAGAAACATTGTATTTTGGGATGGACCTGATCAGCTCCAAAAGGTCAAATAATCCTTGGGAGTGAATTGACTCTGCAGAGAAACCATCGGGCTCACGGACCACCACGATGCGGCTACCCCAGTCATCACCGAACCCCCGATATGTTTCATTCTTGGGACGTAAACTCGGCCAGAACTTTAGAAACAGTTTGAAACAAGAGTCATATGACCAAATGAGTTTCTCCCATCGCTTCATAAGCCAAGTCTTACGACTGCCCTGCATTTCTCTGGTTCTGCAGCTCCCTTCATGTTGCTTTGGTGCTGGTAGAGTTCGCGAATGTGAGGTTCGGTTCTCCACTGGTCCTGGTACATTTCATGACAATCTTCATCAATGACCGTCCGTCACCATCGCTCAACACATACACTAATGGTCATTAAAATTACTACACCAAGAAGAGATGCAGATGATAAACTGGTTTCATTGGACAAATATATTGTACTAGAACTGACATTTTCACGCAGTTTGGGTGCATAGATCCTGAGAAATCAGTACGCAGAACAACCACGTCTGGCAGTAATAACGGCCTTGATACGCCTGCGCATTGAGTCAAACAGAGCTTGGATGGCGTGTACAGGTACAGCTGCCCATGCAGCTTCAACACGATACCACAGTTCATCAAGAGTAATGACTGGCGTATTGAGACGAGCCAGTTGATCGGCCACCATTGACCAGACGTTTTCGATTGGTGAGAGATCTGGAGAATGTGCTGGCCAGGGCAGCAGTCGAACATTTTCCGTATCCAGAAAGGCCCGTACAGGTCCTTCAACATGGGGGCGTGCATTATCCTGCTGAAATGTAGGGTTTTGGAGGGGTCGTAATACAATTGAAATGTAACATCCACTGTTCAATGTGCCGTCAATGCGAACAAGAGGTGAGCGAGACGTGTAAGCAATGGCAACCCATACTATCACGCCGGGTGATACGCCAGTATGGCGATGAGGAATACATGCTTCCAATGACCGTTCACCGCGATGTCGCCAAACACGGATGCGACCATCATGATGCTGTAAACAGAACCTGGATTCATCCGAAAAAATGACGTTTTGCCATTCGTGCACCCAGGTTCGTCGTTGAGTACACCATCGCAGGCGCTCCTGCCTGTGATGCAGCATCGAGGGTAATCGCAGCCGTGGTCTGCGAGCTGAGAGTCCATGCTACTGCAAACGTCGTCGAACTGTTCGTGGAGATGGTTGTTGTCTTACAAATGTCCCCATCTGTTGGCTCAGGGATCGAGACGCGGCTGCACGATCCGTTACAGCCCTGCGGATGAGATGCCTGTCATGTCGACTGCTAGTGATACGAGGCCGTTGGGATCCAGCACGGCGTTCCGTATTACCCTCCTGAACCCACCGATTCCGTATTCTGCTGACAGTCATTGGATCTCGACCAACACGAGCAGCAATGTCGCGATACGATAACTGCAATCGAGATAGGCTGCAATCCGACCCTTATTAAAGTCGGAAACGTGATGGTACGCATTCCTCCCCCTTACACGAGGCATCACAACAACGTTTCACCAGGCAACGCCGGTCAACTGCTGTTTGTGTATGAGAAATCTGTTGGAAACTTTCCTCATATCAGCACGTTGTAGGTGTCACCACCAGCGCCAACCTTGTGTGAATGCTCTGAAAAGCTAATCATTTGCATATCACAGCATCTTCTTCCCGTCGGTTAAATTTCGCGTCTGTAGCACGTCATCTTCGTGGTGTAGCAATTTTAATGGCCAGTAGTTTATGTCTTCCCTATGTTACGACTGTGGCATTTTTTTATTTTTATTTTTTTATTATTATTATTATTATTATTTTTTTTTTTTTTTTTTTTTTTTTTTTTTTTTTTTTTTTTTGCCCGCAGCTGCTCTCTCTCTCTATTTGGCAGTAGGCGCTTCTGGAGCGCCACCAGGAGCAGACGTGGCTGCTCCAGCGGCCAGGTGTGCGGCGCCGGAGAACCGGTGCGGGGGCGGCCGCGTCACTCTCTTCTCCGCCGGGCGCGACCAGTTAGCGAGAGGCCGCCTGGGCCGTGGAGCGTGGAGCGTGGAGCACGCGACCGGCTGCAGCTGCACATTCCCACCGCCGCCGCCGCGCCGCCCTTGGTCCTCCGCGGCCGACCAGACGTGCCAAACAGGCGCCGGCGCCAGACGAACACCTCACCACGCGCAGCCCAGTATCCGCCGGCGGTTAGCGCCACGGGCCGGAGAGACGTTCGGCAAGGACGCGCCACTCCACGTGTCAGCTGCAGTAACTGTGTGTGTGTGTGTGTGTGTGTGTGTGTGTGTGTGGGTGTGGGTGTGGGTGGGTGGGAACTCTGCCTCCACCTCAGACGTCAACGACGCACGCTATACTTGCACGGACAACACCGGGTCTCTTTGTTACTGAAGGCGAGGTCGTTCTTCAGTGTGTTAACTGTAAGTGGGCCGATCAGCTCCTCACTCCTGAATCGGTAGAAATCGGAAGAGTTCGGCTAGCAGTCACTTGTTTACTGCTGGCGGCAATATGTCAGGTAGCCGTTGTCTGCCCCAGTCCCCTGTAGTGTTTTCTTTCTTTCATACTGTTTCCTTTCCTTGACATTTTAGTGTACGTAATTCTTACAGTTACACTACTGGACATTAAAATTGCTACACCACGAAGATGACGTGATACAGACGCGAAATTTAACCGAAAGGAAGAAGATGCTGTCAAATGCAAATGATTAGCTTTTCAGAGCATTCACAAAAGGTTGGCGCTGATGGCAACACCTACAACGTGCTGACATGAGGAAAGTTTCCAACCGATTTCTCACACACAAACAGCAGTTGACCGGCGTTGCCTGGTGAAACGTTGTTGTGGTGCCTCGTGTATGGAGGAGAAATGCGTATCATCACGTTTTTTAGGTTTTTATATTGGTAACGCCACGTAGCGCTCTGTATGAAAATCACAGGCTGTGTTGTGTGCAGTCTGTGGCAGGTTGACATTGTTGAAATATTCTCTATTGTAGTGTTGGCCAGTTGGCTGTTAACAACGCGTAGCGTTGCGCAGTTGGAGGTGAGCCGCCAGAAGTGGTGGATATGGGGAGAGATCCGGCGGAGTTTTGAGAGCGGATGATCTGGACGTGTGTCCATCAGAGACAGTAAATTTGTAAGACTGGATGTCATGAACTGATATTTATTATGACTTTTGAACACTATTAAGGTAAATACATTGTTTGTTCTCTATCAAAATCTTTCATTTGCTAACTATGCCTATCAGTAGTTAGTGACTTCAGTAGTTAGAATCTTTTATTAAGCAGGAAGTAGTGGCGCTCGCTGTATTGCAGTAGTTCGAGTAACGAAGATTTTTGTGGGGTAAGTGATTTATGAAAGGTATAGGTTAATGTCAGTTAGGGCCAGTCTTTTGTGGGGATTGTTGAAAGTCAGATTGCGTTGCACTAAAAATATTGTGTGTCAGTTTAGTGTTCATCAGAATAAATAAAGAGAGTAATGTCTGAGTACGTTCAGTTTTGCTCAGCTGTTTGAAAAGCAAATAACATAAGAGGTTTTGCAGCACAGTCATTCATTAATTATTCTAAGGGAACGTTTCACAGTTTATCGTATCGCGACATTGCTGCTCACGTTGGTCGAGATCCAATGACTGTTAGCAGAATATGGAAACGGTGGGTTCAGGAGGGTAATGCGGAACGCCGTGCTGGATCCCAATGGCGTCGTATCACTAGCAGTAGAGATGACTGGCATCTTATCCGCATGGCTGTAACGGATCGTGCAGCCACGTCTCCATCCCTGAGTCAACAGATGGGGACGTTTGCAAGACAACAACCACCCTCACGAACAGTTCGACGACGTTTGCAGCAGCATGGACTTTCAGCTCGGAGACCATGGCTGCGGATACACAGGAGCGCCTGAGATGGTGTACTCAACGACCAACCAGGATGAATGAATGGCAAAACGTCATTTTTTCGGATGAATCCAGGTTCTGTTTACAGCATCATGATGGTCGCATCCGTGCTTGGCGCCATCGCGGTGAACGCACATTGGAAGCGTGTGTTCGTCATCGCCATACTGGCGAATCACCCGGCGTGATGGTATGGGGTGCCATTGGTTACACGTCTCGGTCACCCCGTGTTCGCATTGACGGCACTTTGAACAGTGGACGTTACATTTCAGATGTGTAACGACCCGTGGCTCTACCCTTCATTCGATCCCTGCGAAACCCTACATTTCAGCAGGATAATGCACGACCGCATGTTGCAGGTCCAGTACGGGCCTTTCTGGATACAGAAAATGTTCGACTGCTGCCCTGACGAGCACATTCTTCAGATCTCTCACCAACTAAAAACGACTGGTCAATCGTGGCCGAGCAACTGGCTCGTCACAATACCCCAGTCATTACTCTTGATGAACTGTGGTATCGTGTTGAAGCTGCATGGGCAGCTGTCCCCGTACACGCCATCCAAGCTCTGTTTGACTCAATGCCCAGGCGTATCAAGGCCGTTATTACTGCCAAAGGTGGTTGTTCTGGGTACTGATTTCTCAGGATCTATGCACCCAAACTGAGTGAAAATATTATCACATGTTAGTTCTAGTATAATGTATTTGTCCATTGAATACCGGTTCATCATCTGCATTTCATCTTGGTGTAGCAATTGTAATGGCCAGTAGTGTATGTCGTCAACCATGTGCTTAATACAATCGGGACTCGTAAATTCGTTATCTATATTATCGTACAGGGGATGACATTTTAACATGAATGTCACTTGTCCGGTGCCGGCGAATCAATACGATATTGCTGTGCCTGTGTTGTTCAGAATTACAACGACTACATCGCATCGTGAGTATGCATACTGGATGTACGAGTGTAGGTTATAGACCCATGTTTGACGAGATATGGAAGTTTTGGTCTTACTGTGAGCCGTACTCGGATAGCCTAAGTGGTCAGGCGACAGCTCGCGATTAACGGGAAATCCGGGTTCGAGTCCCGGTCCGGCACATATTTTCACCGTCGTCATTCCACCACACTACCGATGGTTGCCCGTATTCACAACTGCGAATACATTTCATCTATTTATGTATTTCATAACGGCTGTAGCCACTAGTTTGCCTGTTCCTTCGGACAAGCATGCATGTCCGAAGAAACACCGCATCGCAATTCTGAACAACACAGCCACTACAATATTCTATTGCCTGACGGCGTTTGAGCTCTACGGGCCATAAAGTAGCTTGGGCGTCGGAACATCGTGAATAAAGATGGAATCATTATCTCCACTGAACACGCGAAAGCACACAATTAACCAGTCGCTCCGTGAAAATCAGAGAGGTCGCAAGGAACGTTCTGTCCTGCGAGTACGGCGATACGTTTCAGTTGGCTGCCCTGTCGTCCAGGAAGCTACACCGAGCCCCTTCCGGTGTGCTATCCCTGCGGCGACCGTGACCCTGGAACGAGGAGTCCCCACCCTATAATTTCGCAGATGTACTGCGGCGCGCACGTAACGAAGACACTAATCCAGCCCTATCTGGGCCCGAATTTATAACGTGACACGTCCGATGGCATCTCGCGGTAACACAGATGTTGCCCTATCATTAGCGTGTATCGATGGCGCGGCACGCATTGGGGCCAGCGTCCGCCGGAGGCGTAACTTCCGGGTTGCGCGTCGTCAACTGTCGCGCGCCGTGTTATTAAGATGGCGCGGCCGCGATAGGAGCCGGCTTTACGGCCGCGGTGCTAATCCGCGGGATTACTCGCTGCTCGCCAGTGTTCCCGCTAATGACAGTCGGTCGGCCTGATTTAGCAGCCCGGGCGCCGCATCTGATACGCGTATTAGACGCCCCTCCGCCCCACCCCCCACCCCCCCTCCCCCAACCTACCTGCTGCCCTCCCTGAGGGCACTGTGGGGCCCTGCTGAGTATCATGCAGTAATGACGGGCCCTGTCGGCGGTACGCGGCATTAGCCGCGCTAGTAGGGGCTGGCCAGGCGCAGCAGGAATTGCGCTTCTCCAAAGACGTACAGCTTAACTACTGTTAAGAGCTTGAGTTGAAACACACCTACAAGGGGTAATCAAAAGGTTTTAATAATCAGCTCGAATAAATCTAGCAGTGATAAAGAAACTTGGTGATGCACAGTGACTCACTGCGCAGAAAAGGCGGATAAAAATCAGAAAGAAGTTCGGACTGAAATAAAAATTGGTATGGGCCCTTGTAAGGAATATTTCTAAAGTCAATCATGAGGACGCTTTGTCACGTGACTTTTCAACCTCGTTATGAAGCAGATCATTGGTGACACGCAATTATCACAACTTGGAACAAAAGTAGAGTACAGCTTTCACACAATGGAGTATTCAGATGACATTCAAAACTTACGAGAACAAGCCCGGAAAGCAGTGCGTGTTACAGCGCCGCTTCCGGCACCGGCGAGTGTATCGTCCCCGATCCAATCCACTTAAGCGGGCTAACGATTAGGATCGATGTAGCGGCCCGCCTGGCTGTGCTTTTTCGGCGGTTTTCCACATTACACTAGGTCAAGAGCGGACTGGTACCCAGATCCCACCTCAGTTACACGATTCGCCAACATTTAGAAAACTTTCGCTCACTTCCATACGAGTAACGCTACGCGCAGACAATTGGGATACACATCTTCCGTTTCAGGAGAAGGAAGGTTTCATATGGTTCAAATGGTTCTAAGCACTATGGGACTTAACATCTGAGGTCATCAGTCCGCTAGACTTAGAACTACTTAAACCTAAGGAGCCGGCCGGTGTGGCCGAGCGGTTCTAGGCGCTTGACTCTGGGACCGCGCGACCGCTAGGTCGCAGGTTCGAATCCTGCCTCGGGCATGGATGCGTGTGATGTCCTTAGATTAGTTAGGTTTAAGTAGTTCTAAGTTCTAGGGGACTGATGACCTCCGACGTTAAGTCCCATAGTGCTCAGAGTCATTTGAACCATTTGAAATCTAAGGACATCACATACATCCATGCCCGATGCAGGATTCGACCTGCGAGCGTATCTTTAAAATTGGTGCAGAGAAAATCCAAACATCAATTCAGTTTACTTATCTTGGAACATTGCTAACTACAGATAGCAATGTCAAATAAGAAATAAATAATCGAATATAAAACGCCACTACATGTTATTTCGAAATACTGGACGTTTTCGAACTAAACTTATTACATAAGACTCAAAGATTCGCATACACAAAACTCGTATGACATCTGTTCTTACATACGCTTGTGAGAAATGGATATTAAAATTAACAAGGCAAATTAAGAATCTCTGAAAGGAAAATTTTGAGGAAGATATCTGGCCGGACTCAAGTTAAGAACACAGCGGAATGAAGAAGATTAAAGAACGGACAGTTGTGTGATCTATGTGGAGCACCAGAAATTGTATCCAAAACAAAAGACAGTGACTTAGTTGAACTGGAAAGCACTTTGAGTTCCACAAGAAAGGAACATCTATCAAGTATGCGCAAAGCATCATCAAGATAGAAGAACCCCTTGGAAAACGAATGCTAGGCTACTTAGACAACATCGGACAAGTTACGAAAATGTTACATGTGACGGATTGGAAAATTAAATGCCAAGATAGAAAATCCTGGCAAAGCATTATGACATCAGCAGAGAAGATCACTGATAGCTTGGAAAACTTGCTAATAGTAATAATATGAGGGTTTTCATAGTTTCTTTCTCAAAATTTAAAATGGCAAATCAAAAATGGCGGAAATATCGTGAAAAAATTCATTCACTCGAAAGAAAAAAATGTTCATAAAGCTTTGGAATGTTGTTGAATTCCAAAATATGTTTCACTTACCATTAAATCATTATTCTGGACGAAAAATTTAGTTTTCAATGCATTCGTTCGGGAGAGATGTATTCATGAAGGTTCTTAAAGGTGTTAATTTTAAAAAAAAATTTTTTTGCTCTCTTTACAATTCATTTGAAAAAATCGTTTCAACTCGTAGTATAGCAGATCATCATTATTTTACACTTGTTAAAATAAATACTATGATATGTTCTGTCCGAACTAACGTTAGAGTCATCGGATGAAGAGCGTGAGCATAAAACTTACAAATTTAGTCATTTGATACAGACAATGAGGCAAACATCGTTGGTTTCCACTTACAATTACAGAATGAAACCAATGCAACTGTCCTGTCACTGTTGTGTGTACCACTTTATTAGGTGAGCGTAGGAAGTTGTGATATTAGAAGTCATGTTAGAAAAGGCTGTGTTACCTCGTGCCACAAGACGTCGGAAAAAATGGAAAGACTAGACCCTAAACTGCATGCTACTAGCGAGATGCCCCAGATTCGCACAGGTAATACAAAGTTATCGATAGTTGGATGACTTGTCTAACATAGCGGTATGTTTACGGGCCACTGCGTAGTGTTAAGATTAAAATTCAAAGAACAGCATTAGATAAGTGAATATCATCACTTTCATAAAACTTGACACTTATCTTCCCAGATCAAGTGTCTTTTTTTTCCACACACTGTCCCAGTTGGGTCTGACAAACTGAAACATTTAAACAGCCACAAAATATTCATTTTTCGTTGAAACAGTTCCGTTTTTATGTGAAAGGCTATGTTAATACTACAAAAATAGATCCAAATAAATATTTAAGTTTATTTTTAGTAAAATATGCATTTAAACAAAATACTGCACAAAATGACTACAATATTACACGACAATGTTAATGTTAGGAAAACTCAAATACCTTCACTCTAAATTTTACTTTTTGCTATATTTTTATTGTTTATTATGCATGTGACAACAAAAATACAAAATGCTTCCCATAAAACATATCACAAATGAAAATTGCACTATACTTCTCAGGTTTTTAGTTTCCTTCTCAGGGGTTTTCGTTGGGCTCGTTGGAAATTTTTGTAGACAAATACAGTTGGAATTGCTTCTTGCAATAATGACAAATTTAAAGCGTCTTTCTTTTCTTTTTCGAATCGCAGGTGGCTCATGTTCTGTGTTTTTCCAGTCTTTCTGCCATAACTTTTACTCATGGTTCTGCTACATTCGAAACACGGTGAATGGTTACACGAAGTTCACAGGGTATGTGACACCGGTTGACTCGCTTTTTATCTGTGGTGTCGGCAATGAGTTTGCAAGCTTCTTCAGAAAATTAAAATGGCTCCCCTAAAAATCATCTTTGTAGGAACTGTTAAGGACAAACGAATCCAACCCGATTATGTCCAACATGAGCAAAAATAATGCGATTGGCTTTGACGGCCAGCCATATTTGTCTCAACAAAATTTGTAGCAGGATCTTCGCTAAAGATTCAGCCTCTAAACTTCTGTCTTTATCACTTTGATCATCTGTTTCGTTCAAGGAATCCACAGGTGGTAAAACAAATTCATCTTCCCTTTCACGCTGTTCCTGTTCTGAACTACATTCGCTTTAAATTTCACTGCACTGTTTAATCCAACATCGCTTCCTAAACTGACCTCAAACCTTTTTAAGACAGTATCTTCAAAGTCAGCAGGAGAAGACTTGGCTACTGAATCCATAACGCAAAGTCTCAGACGCGGTTTCAGAGACCGCTAACACGAAAGAAGTAGTAATAGTGTAGGTCCGCGACACATTCATGTGACTACTGACAAAGGATGTACAGCAGCTTTGGGGAAGAACAACTAGACAAGGCTGTGTTCTCCTACAGCACCCCTTCGCATTAGAAACGGAGTAACAGTAAATGCTAGCAGTCTATGAGACCGCAGATGGGACGTTAACGGTTAAAAGATTTAAGCAGTGCACACCAGGAGAATTCTTAGATTTCTCGACTGTTAAATGTTAAGTATGTAACTGACGCCTGTAGTGGCATCTCGCGGCAGTGACGGGAGCTGCGGGCTAGTGCGCCACCCATCCGCCTGACTCGAGCGCCAGTCTGGAGCGAGCTACGAGTACATTTTCCTTGCGATCTTTCCCTGCACTTCCCTTCAAGCCCCTTAAACACAAACTCTGTACCAGAAAACGTCTTGTTACCTACTTACTGTCTGACACCACCCGCACCGCAAGTCAGTAACGAGGTCGTTAGTATCACACGCTGCCCTCCCAGTAACGGCAGGTCGCACCAAAGTGGCGCTGCAGTCGAGTGGCCTTTCGCTGTCACCTGTATCCACGAACTTCTCTCGTGGATCAGTCTATTTATTAGAGAAAGCCGTATCCATATATCTACAGTTGTTCCTGAAATTAGCCTGAACATGAAGACATACACCGCACTGGGGACTTTATTCTTTACATCTGTTGTTGTTGTTGTGGTCTTCAGTCCTGAGACTAGTTTGATGCAGCTCTCCATGCTACTCTATCCTGTCCAGGCTTCTTCATCTCCCAGTACCTACTGCAACCTACATCCTTCTGAATCTCTTTAGTGTATTCATCTCTTGGTCTCCCTCTACGATTTTTACACTCCACGCTGCCCTTCAATACTAAATTGGTGATCCCTTGATGCCTTAGAATATGTCCTACCAACCGATCCCTTCTTCTACTCAAGCCGCGCCACAAATTTCTCCTCTCCCCAATTCTGTTCAATACCTCCTCATTAGTTATGTGATCTACCCATCTAATCTTCAGCATTCTTCTGTAGCACCACATTTCGAAAGCTTCTATTCTCTTCTTGTCCAAACTATTTATCGTCCACGTTTCACTTCCATACATGGCTACACTCCATACACATACTTTCAGAAACGACTTCCTTACGCTTAAATCTACACTCGATGTTAACAAATTTCTCTTCTTCAGAAATGTTTTCCTTGCCATTGCCAGTCTACATTTTATATCCTCTCTACTTCGACCATCATCAGTTATTTTGCTCCCCAAATAGCAAAACTCCTTTACTACTTTAAGCCTCTCATTTCCTAATCGAATTCCCGCAGCACCACCTGATTTAATTCGACTACATTCCATTATCCTCGTTTTGATTTTGTTGATGTTCATCTTGTATCCTCCTTTCAAGACACTGCCCATTCCGTTCAGTTGCTTTTCCAGGACCTTTGCTGTGTCTGACAGAATTACAATGTCATCGGCGAACTTCAAAGTTTTTATTTCTTCTCCATGGATTTTAATTCCTACTCCGAATTTTTCTTTTGTTTCCTTTACTGCTTGCTCAATATACAGATTGAATAACATCGGGGATAAGCTACATCCCTGTCTCACTCCCTTCCCAACCACTGCTTCCCTTTCATGCCCCTCGACTCATATAACTGCCATCTGGTTTCTGTACAAATTGTAAATACCCTTTCGCTCCCTGTATTTTACCACTGCCACCTTCAGAATTTGAAAGAGAATATTCCAATCAACATTGTCAAAAGCTTTCCCTAAGTCTACAAATGCTAGAAACGTAGGCTTGCCTTTCCTTAATCTATTCTCTAAGATAAATCGTAGGGTCAGTATTGCCTCACGTGTTCCAACATTTCTACGGAATCCTAACTGATCTTCCCCGAAGTCGGCTTCTACCAGTTTTTCCATTCGTCTGTAAAGACTTCGTGTTAGTATTTTGCAGCCGTGGCTTATTAAACTGATAGTTCGGTAATTTTCACATCTGTCAGCACCTGCTTTCTTTGGGTTTGGAATTATTATATTCTTCTTGAAGTCTGAGGGTATTTCGCCTGTCTCACACATCTTGCTTACCAGATGGTAGAGTTTTGTCAGGGCTGGCTCTCGCAAAGCAGATATTAAATTAAACCATCAAACTCGATAACCTCACAGCTATATTGTTCAGCTTGCGTAACAAAAATCGAACAACAGTAAATTTTGACGTCGGTGTTTATATACATCAAAGTAAATTATACTAAAAACATATAGAGCATACAAAAATACCCAAGAACACTTCCTATTAAATGTATCGAAAAAATGCACTTGGAACAAAAATGTGTACCATTTTCAATACCGCCCCATTTTACAACGTAAACACGTTGCACAAAAGGGTTACTTTCACCTGCTCTCACGTTTACACTTGAACTTCGTACATCCATATTTAAATTGGATGATGGTGGGACATCAGCTGGTATAATTTTTATTAAAAACGAAACTCCTCCTGGTCCCGGCGGAGGTTCGAGTCCTCCCTCGGGCAAGAGTGTGTGTGTTTGTCCTTAGGATAATTTAGGTTAAGTATTGTGTAAGCTTAGGGACTGATGATCTTAGCAGTTAAGTCCAATAAGATTTCACACACACGAAACTCCTCCAGATATAGCCAAATAAATATGAAATCTTAAGTACAGCTGGAGGAGTTTCATTTTTAATAAAAATTTGCACCTGAAAACCAAGATAACAGGTTCTTACGAGGGGCCTTCAATAAGTGATGCAATAGACTTTTTTTTTTTTTTTTTTTTTTTTTTTTGAGGCAGGTTGGTTTTATTCAGGATACCATTACACCATATTATTGCCCCACTCTTTTGGCTAAAAAAACCTTCTTCAACATAGCTCTGTTCAATACGATGGTCTTAACCTGCTTTACTGGAAATGCATGTACGCCTGCATGGTACCATTCCACAGGTCAAGCGAGAGCCAACGTCTTGCTGCATCCATACCCACGTCATCATTGACGTTCTAGTTCTCGCGGAGTGCACCCTCCATTGGACCAGATTAAAATTGGAAGGCGTGAGATCCGTAGGAAGAATAGTCGGATGACTTTTTGTGAGCTCCTCTCGGGTGCGCAACCTTGGTGTGAGGCCTTGCGATGTCACGGAGAACGAGAAGTTCGTTCGAATTTTTGTGGCGACGAACACGCTGAAGTCATATCCTCAGTTTCCTGGAGGTAGCACTGCTGGAGTCACAACCAGCCTATGTGCGGCCGGCCGGCACGCGGGGGACCGATGACTCACAACCAGCCTATGTGCGGCCGGCCGGCACGCGGGGGACCGATGACCATGTACACTAGTGGCCATTCTAATTGCTGCACCAAGAAGAAATGCAGATGATACACAGGTAATCATTGGACATATATATTATACTAGAACTGACATGTGCTTACATTTTCACGCAATTTGGGTGCATAGATCCTGAGAAATCAGTACACAGAACAACCACAGCTGACCATGCAGCTTCAACACGATAACACAGTTCATCAAGAGTAGTGACTGGCGTATTGTGACGAGCCAGATGCTCGGCCACCATTGACCAGACGTTTTCAATTGATGAGAGATCTGGAGAATGTGCTCGCCAGGGCAGCAGTCGAACATTTTCTGTATCCAGAAAGGCCCTTACAGGACCTACAACATGCGGTCGTGCATTATCCTGCTGAAATGTAGGGTTTCGCAGGGATTGAATGAAGGATAGAGCCACGGGTCGTAACACATCTGAAATTTAACGTCCACTGTTCAGAGCGCCGTCAATGGGAACAAGAGGTGACCTAGACGTGTAACCAATGGCACCCGATACCATCAAGCCGGGTGATACGCCAGTATGGCGACGACGAATACACGCTTCCAATGTGCGTTCACAGCGATGTCGCCAAACACGGATGCTACCATCATTATGCTGTAAACAGAACCTGGATTCATCCGAAAAAATGACGTTTTGCCATTCGTGCAACCAGGTTCGTCGTAGAGTACACCATCGTAGGCGCTCCTGTCTGTGATGCAGCGTCAAGGGTAACCGCAGCCGTGGTCTCCGAGCTTATACTCCATGCTGCTGCTAACGTCGTCGAACTGTTCGGGCGGGTGATTGTTGTCTTGCAAACGTCCCCATCTGTTGACTCAGGGATCGAGACGTGGCTGCACGATCCGTTACAGCCATGCGGATACGATGCCTGTCATCTCAACTACTAGTGATACGAGGCCTTTGGGATCCAGCAAGGCGTTCCGTATTACCCTCCTGAGCCCACCAATTCCATATTCTGCTAACAGTCATTGGATCTCGACCAACGCAAGCACCAATGTCGCGATACGATAAACCGCAACCGCGATAGGCTGCAATCCGACATTTATCAAAGTAGGAAACGCGATGGTACGCGTTTCTCCTCCCTACACGAGGCATCATAACGTTTCACTAGGCAACACCGGTCAACTGCTGTTTGCATATGAGAAATCGGTGGGAAAATTTCCTCGTGTCAGCACGTTGTAGGTGTCGCCATCGGTGGCAACCTTGTGTGAATGCTCTGAAAAGCTAATCATTTGCATATCACAGCATCTTCTTCCTGTCGGTGAAAATTTTTTGTCTGTTGCTCGTCATCTTCGTTGTGTAGCAATGTTAATGGCCAGCAGTGTAATTTGGTCCCTATAAACATCAAACCAACCAACGAACCGGCACGCGGGAGATCGGATAGTTCTGCACGACCTTTTTGCAATGACTACTGACGGATCGCCCACCAACGTCTCGCCGTTCTTTTGTTCACTGCTAGGTCTCCATATCTCTTCTGCAAGCGCTTTTGAATCTTTCCGTTGTTCTGGTCGGGATAGGGGCTGAAGCGTGAATATTCCACGATGTTCCACACTAAAATTCCTGTCTTTTTCAACCGTAAGTGGCCGACAAGATAAAATGTGTTCGTTACTTATTGAACGTCCCTCTTATGCATGAACTCACAATCATTAGTTTCCTGATTTTTGTCCCCAGTTTTTGGTAAACAGCCTTAGTCCTTCCGTACATATTCGCGACTTTGCGGAAACACTTGTTGATTAAACTTTCAATCTCAAAAATCATCTCGTCGTCATTTTGAAAATGCTTGCCACGCAGCCTTCATCTGAGGAAAGAGAATAAAGTCACTAGGTGTCATTTCATGAGAATTCGAGAGGTTGGGGCGAAATTTGATAAGACAAACAAGCAGATGTGTGACTGTGTCCGGCACAGAATTATGTGTAACGTTGTTGTGGAGCAAGAACACACACTTCGAAAAATTCCGATGGCACTTCCTCTTGACAGTGTGACGTAGCCTCGTCTGTAGATTTCGGTGTTGAGTTCTTGATACGGTTCACCCCTTACGAGCACATGTTAGCACCATACTGCCGCAGTTCCAAAAAATACTCTACGTCGCCATACCCGATGAGGGTAAATTTTCAACTTTTTCTGCTGTAGTGAATACACACAGCAGTCGACCGTGGTGGCTAGGCTGCTGAAAGAGTTATGTGGACTGGTCTGGAAAAGGTACAAAGTTTTCGCTGCTACTTGCCACCGGTTGCGAGGCTCGCAAGAATAATTCTGATTCTTTCAGTATTCTCCTTACAACTAAGTCACCTCCGTGGGTAGCAGCGAGCCAGATGCTGACTGGCAGACGTTCCTACCGGGCAGAACTACCTTGCGCCGAACCAGACAGATCTTCACGAGTGCCCCTTAGATTGTTTAAGATGATCATCACCCGACGCCACCGTAATCAAGAGGTCGACAGTTTGTGGGAACATCGTTTAGACCGTCTAGCATGTAAAAGCCAATCCCAGTACACGCGTTGCTTAAATAATAATGACACTGTGTTGTCATTTTGTAGGTAGTGCCTGTCATTATCCTCAGGTCATTATTACCTGCGATGAGACGCTATATCTGTACCTTATTACGAACGACTGTCATTGGGTTAATGCAATAACAACATATTATAAGTATCTACTTAAGACCTTAAGTTAGAAGTCAGAACTGAATAATTTCCCCTAAAATAGTTTTAATTCGTTTCCTACAAGTTTTTAAGTGTCTTTTAACTTGCTTTGTTTTGCTTTGTTTATCGGTGATTTTACCTACTTAATCTTCTTTCTGTTGCCTTGTATGTTGAGCTATGGCTTTCCGTCGTCATTCTCAGTGGATTATTGTTTCATATGTTACTCAGAGAAGTTATTTTAACAGTCCTGGTCAGATTACACAGTGCGAGCGTGCTCTGGTAATTACTGCATCATACACATTGGCATTCCCGTGTGAGTGTTTTTGAGTTACAGTAATTATAATCCAAATTATAGCACTAGTTTTTGGTAGGAATTGTGTGTTTCCTTTTTTTCTTGAAACAAAGTTATTAACTCTTCTCAAGCAAAACAACAGTAATAAAACCAGAATATTTGCATGCAGCCAAAAGCCTGGATCTGACTAAGAGGGAAGAACTGGATAACATGAAAGACAAAGGGAGGAAAAACCTAGGAAAATTATTTGAGCCCATTAAAACACAACGGTGAATTCAGGAGTAATGAAGACATGAGCAAGAAAGTTGGACAATTAAAAGTAAGTAGAACGACGTCTTTGTGGCCGTGCGGTTCTAGGCGCTTCAGTCTGGAATCGCGTGACCGCTACGGTCGCAGGTTCGAATCCTGCCTGGGGCATGGATGTGTGTGATGTCCTTAGGTTAGTTAGGTTTAAGTAGTTCTAAGTTCTAGGGGACTGATGACCTCAGATGTTAAGTCCCATAGTGCTCAGAGCCAGAACGACGTCTTATAAACAAGTGGTTCTGTTGAATGAAAACAAGATATGCAGGAGAGTTTTTTCAAATGTCAACCGGGAAAAATCACTCTGGTGCAAGTGGCACCAAGAAATTAGGAGTGATACGAAGAAGAGAAGCAGATTGAAGAACACTGAATTCTGAACAGAGATATGTTTCAAAAGAGAGTTATTAAGTAACCACCACCACCAGAGAAATAAAAAGAAACGGAGAAAAGTACTGTGAAGCTCTGAAACAACAGCACTGTGATCAAATGAAAAATTATTGGAAAAACCGAAAGGTGATCAGCAGCAGTTACTTACGTCACGTAAGTTTGAGTCGGACGGGAAATTTTTGCTTTCATTCATGCAACAGTAAACGCGAGTGTATATCGGAATTACAAGAACTACTGAATGAGTTATTAATAAGTTACCAGCGAAACTACCCGCAGTGGACTGTTGACCATATTACTGTTTTAGTAATTATTTTATTTTTTATTAAGAGTGAGGACTCCTCCCATTTCAGGCTCATGGTGTTATGCGTTACGTTTATCAAAATAACCACCTATTTACACTCAGAGCTGAGTTGGAGAAAGGGCTGTATTTAATGGCAGTAGTTGTACATGCATACCCAGCCTCGTTTTGGCTGTATTTAGGAACCCATTCCCACTTATGTATTTCCGAACATTTAGGCTTACGATCACTCACCCATTGTCATTCTGATTTAACCGATCGGAAAGCAAGAGACATTAGAATCTCGCGAAACATCTGAGAGGAGGCTGGCAGTAATTGGAAAGTAACTCCCCCAACTCCACAATGCCCACTCATCATTCATTATAACTTACTGAAGCACACAATAGAGGACGGCGGCATTTGGTTGCCTCATGGAACGGGCAGGGTCGAATAAATTAAAAGCAGCCTGACTACTATAAAACGGCTTTCAGAAGGACTAGCGCTAATTATAGAAATAATTATACAACACTAAATCGAAGTTAAGCCCAATTTTTATTTTCACCTTGTTGTTGGTCAGTGCCAGAAAAATAAATCGGAGATAATTCTCCAGCAAAAGAAAAGATATCTTTAAAATCTGCAAGAGACAGTATGTTCTTTATAGGGCTGGATTTGGTAAGGATAAAATATTCTCTCTCTTGCACGGATCCAGGTGCTGAGCATATCGTCGCTAATAAATGGAAAGTCCTTTAGATAAGTTGAAAAACAGGATGAAGATGTGTGAAAGGAACGTGATACAAGAACGACACGCATGTATTTTGAAAGAGAAATGAATACTGTTTGATTTACACCACGACATATCTGCAAATATGTTAAGTACATTCTGAACTGCGTCATCGAAGAATGATGTATAGACCACATGCCATTAAAATAGCGACACGACAAAGGTAGCACGTAACAAACAGCAAACTTGCCCCAGTGTACTAATTGGTTGAGCATACAATATCCCGAGCATATGATATAGGCCACTTGGAAATACCTGATGGCGCGTCAATAATATGTGTGAATGGATGACCGTTTCCGAAGTAGCTGTTATATATCTTTCTCTTTAATCAATTTAATACACAGAACACGTTTCTACATTCATCTCAACCTACGTAAACTGTACAAAATACAAAATTTAACACTATTTGGAGCTTCATTAATATTATATTGAAGAAATTTTTTGCGTCTGCTATATTTGCAGCATCATTACTAATGATGCTTTGTAAATACTCGTAAAAGTGGGACATATCTGGTAAAACACACTCTTAATCTTCAGTACGTTTAAAACAGAAATAAAATAACAATTGACTACAAAGTATTATAAGATAGTTCTCATGGCTTCTAAAATCTTAAAAAAAAAGAGGGTGCCTCAACTAAAATGTCAAATATCGCAACAAAAGTCTGAGGCTATTAAAGAACGTAGGAATCTGTGATATATATTTCCATCAGGACATTAATATGCAAGCATTTTAACTTGGGGACCGT
Organism: Schistocerca serialis cubense; assembly: GCF_023864345.2. Classification (NCBI taxonomy): domain Eukaryota; kingdom Metazoa; phylum Arthropoda; class Insecta; order Orthoptera; family Acrididae; genus Schistocerca; species Schistocerca serialis. The sequence continues at coordinate 73,140,628 of NC_064644.1, forward strand.
GCACAGAATGTGCATTTTAGTCAAACAGATGGTAAGTTCACCTGAGAAACATTTCAATTATAGCTAGATCGACTTTGCTGTGCTCTCTAGTTAGACAGTAAAAAATGACTGGCAAATCGTGAAATTAAAGGTTACAGTGTAAGAACTTACAATTAGAATAAACTACAGTCTCGCATTTCGTCGACACTGACAAGCTTACGCATGTGCTGTTACTAATGTAACGTCCGAAACACAGGTTATACGTTAACGAGCAGTGATAGTGACTATGCATAACTCAGATGTGTGTCAAGTTTTCTTTGCTTGATCATAGCAACCGATGAATTATTTCTCCTCTTAAGCTAAATTTTACCTGTGAGCGAGACTGTTAATATTGTCTGTTCATTAGAAGAAACTCTTTGTAAGGTTGGTAATAACCGAGATAATGATTCTGAATTAGCTGTGACAAGCTGTGACTATTTTAATGGCCAATTTGTTGTTGCCTGCGCCTTTAATTGAAGCGAGGAAGTAACTACGGCGATGTAATGAGGAGAGGACAGAATTTCGGCAATTAAACACGCTGAGAGGCAGAAATTGCACCCTTGACCTGGCCACGTGTCGAGCGACAAATCTCCAAACTGCCATTCCTGATTTAGTAATAAAATACGCTGTTGTCCGATAAATGTCACTGTGAACGAAGGAGGAGGTTTTTCTGTAAGAAGTGTGACCATTCATTTTAATGAGTATGTGATCGGGTATATTTAAGAGGTATTTGTAATAATCTATCAAATGTGTCAGATTTTGAGTTGAGTTTGTCGAAAGAAAATTCCTTTATTGCAAATCATTAATTTTTGAGATGATAATGTTTTATGCAGGCTTCACATGTCTGCACTTTCAGCTTTCTTTTCGACACGTTCTTGTAGTTCGGAAAGAATAAATTGGTTTTATTGACAAGTTTATCTTCTTGTAGCCAAATTAGGACTATACATCTACATCTGCTTCCACGTGACTACTCTGCAAATCACACTTCAGTGTCTGATAGAATGTTCGTCCAATCGCTTTCGTAGGCCTACTAGTTCTCTAGCGTTCCATTCTCAAACAGCGCAGGAAAAGCGAACACTTCGATCTTCTCGTCTGAATTCTAATTTCCATTATTGTGTTACCACTACTATTTCTCTCCAAGCAGGAGAACGTCAAAAAATCGTGAGAAGATGTCGCTGCAAATAAAAACGCGTTTGTTTAATGATTGCCACTCCAACTTGCGTGTAATATCCGTGACATTCCCATCCCATTTTCGCGACAGTAAATAACGAGCTGCCCTTTTTTGAACTTTTTTTCGAAGCCCTCCGTCAGTCTTATACAGTAAGGATCCCATACTGTACAGCAATACTCTGCGGGTGGACTAACATACCATAGACTTCTTTTTAGTAGACCTGTTGGATACGCTAAGTGTGTGTGTGTGTGTGTGTGTGTTTGAGGTTTACGGGATATGCTAAGTGTTCCGCCTTCCCTACTACGTTTATTTAGGTGACTGTTGTAATTTAAGTTGTTGGTAATTGTAATCCATAGCTATTTAAATGACTTGACAGTCTTTAGATTTGTCTGATTCATTGTTTAGCCGAAATTTTACGGATTACTTTTAGTATTCATGTGGGTGACCTTACCCATCATATTTTCTTAGACTCAACTGAGAGTTTTCGCACCAAACAGATAGCTTGTTTAATACATTCTGCAATTCGTTTTGATCTTTTACTACTTTTACTAGATGTAGACAACAGCATCATCTGAAAACAATGTAAGCGAACTGCTCAGATTGACTCGTAAGTCGTTTATATACAGGGTGTCCCATTTATCGTGACCACCATAAATAACTGTTTGTCCAGATGCAAATTACAAAATGTTTCAAGCAAATGTTCTTTAGCCATCAGTGGGACATGAAACAGCATGATTGCCTTCGTTGTAGCTTTGTTTTTTACAAAGATATGAACAGCGGTATGACATTTTTAAACGGCACCCTATATTTTTTATTCGCTAATTCATTTCCTCTCCTAAAGACCTATTCAAAAATGTATCACAGTGTACCATTCACTGAAACACAACGTTATTAATTACATAACACAACATGGACGTTAACACTCCCAGCGATTAGTGCCGGTACTCGGGGTAATGGAACACATCCACGTGCTGACATTGACAGAGGACAAATGTGAACATGAGTAGAATGCACACCCATCATTCCATCAGCTATCGTCAGTTGAAGAGTTGTGTGAGTAGAATGTACACCAACGAAGAGAAGATAGAAATGCTACTCATCTATTATGGAATGAAAGTTAGCAGAACAGTAATTGCAATATTGTTTTCTTATGTACGGGTACGTTTAGTACAGTAGTTTAGTCCTTTTAAATAGTGCTGTGTAGAGCAGGCATATAGTAAAGGCAGTCCTTCCTACAAAATGTATCGACATAACGTTTCTTATATTGTTATTGTTGTTGAAGGTAGACGAAATGCTACGCAGGCAGCGGAAATGAATAGAGAGCGATATCCTGACAAAAGCCCAATTTCCCGACGGATGTTTTCTTGTCTTGTTGCGACGTCTCAGGAAAAGGGAAGTTTGTACCCACGACCACGTAATCGTCGTAGCATTCGCACAAACGAAGCTGCCGAAGTTACTGTTCTCGTTTCCATTGATATGAATCCACATGTGAGTACACGACAGCTTGAACACGAGATTGTCATTCCTAAAACCAGTGTACATCGCATTCTTACACGTCACCGATTCCATCCTTACCATGTACACCTACATCAAGAATTGTAAAGGAATGATTTCATGATTTCCAGAATCGTATACAGTTCTGTCAGTGAGCGCAGCAGCAAATCCTCGCCAACCTTAACTTCTTCTCCAATGTTCTATTTGCCGATGAATGTTCCTTCTCAAACAAAGGACAGGTAACTGCAAGAAAATGCATTATTGGTCCAGCGACAACTCACGATGGCTTAGACAGGTGGGACACCTGCGTCAATGGAGAGTTAACTTCTGATGTGGGATGCTTGGTACAACAACTACTGGCCCTTATTTCATCAATGGTAGTCTAAACGGCACAGTGTATGCCAACTTCCTCAGACGAATTCTTCCTTCTCTTCTGGATGAAGTGCCGCTAAGAACTAGAATGCTTATGTGCTATCAACAGGATGGATGTCCAGCACATAATGCCTTGCGTGCACGTCGTGTTCTGAACCGAAGGTATCCTGCCAGATGGATTGGCCGAGGAGGGACAGTTACTTGGCCCGCTACGTCTCCTGATTTAAATCCTCTGGACATTTTTCTTTGGGGATGCGTTAAAGACGTTGTCTATTGCGATATTCCAACAACTCCAGAGGACATGCAGGAACGTATCGTGATTGCTTGTAATTCTTTCAGCAGGCAACACTGGAAGCAGTAAATAATTCTTTCATTCAACGAGTGCACAGTGTATCGGTGTCCCGGGTCACAACTTTGAGACCTTTGAATGCTCTACTCCTGGGCAATGGTACAGAAGAGACAAACTTAATTTTGTGTTATGTTTTTACTTGGTTTTCATTTGTTTTCTGACAACTCCAGCAAGTGAACGAGTTTGTGATCCCCGGCTCAAAGTCAATGGGTTGTGTTATGTAATTAATAAAGTTGTGTTTCAGTGAATGGTACACTGTGATACATTTTTGAATAGGTCTTTAGAAGGGGAAATGAACTACCGATTAAAAAATACAGGGTTCCATTTAAAAAGGTCGTACCACTGTTCATATCTCTGTAAAAAACAAATCTACAACGAAGGCAGTCATGCTGAGTGATGCCCCCTGACGGCTAAAGAACATTTGCTTGAAACATTTTGTAATTTGTATCTGGACAATCAGTTATTTAGGGTGGTCAAGATAAATGGGACACCCTGAATATTAAGAACATCAGAGGGCCCATATTTCTTCCTTGGGGAACGCTATATATCACTTCCGTTTTGCTCGATGACTTTCCTTCAGTTACTATGAACTGCGAACTTTTTGTGACCGGACATCCCGAACCTAGTCGCACACCTGCGACGGTAGTCCATAGCCCCGCAATTTGGTTAGGAGTCCCTTGTAAGAAACGCCTTCCGGAAATTTGGAAACATGGAATCAATTTGAGACCCTCTTTCTATAGCACTCATACTTTTATGACAATAAAGAGCCAGTTGTGTTACGAAAGAACTATATTTTGTTAATCCGTACTGAGTATGTGTTAAGGGGGGTAGGATGTCAAACGGGCCGACTTGGAGCAGGAGAATCACCACAGGACATTTTAATTTCCAGTGCCTTTACTTTTACAAATAAATTCATAAACTTTGTCAGTATGACCAGGAAGGATTCAGGATTCACACTCACAGCAGCGGAAGTTCAAAAACATAACAAAATAATTTTTTTTACATGTGAAATTTCATCATTTTTTCACTTACTAATGGCTGCATTTGTTGCTATAGGTACACTTTTCTTCACAAGTAAGAGAGACTGTACGATAAATTTTACACAGCATACAAACCATACTTACAGGTGTCTGAAACTCTAGATTCTATTTAATTTATGAAATTATGAATGAGCTGTTACGTTTTATGCTTTATGTTTAGAAAAAAATCAAATTTTGTAGTTAATTATTATATTTTTTCCATAGTTTTGTATAGATTTGGAAAATTCTAGAGGTTCATACACCTGCAAGTATGGTTTGTGTGCTGTGCAAAATTCATCAAACAATCTCTCTTACTTGTGAAGAAAAATGTACCTATAGCAACAATGCAGCCAATAGTAAGTGAAAAAATGATGAAAATTCACATGTAAAAAAAATATTTTGTTATGTTTTTCAACTTCAACTGCTATGAGTGTGAACCCTGAATCCTTCCTGGTCATGCTGACAAAGTTTTATGAATTTATTTGTAAAAGTATAGACAGTAGAAAATAAAATGCCTTGTGGTGCCTCTCCTGCTCCAAGTCGGCCCGTTTGACGTCCAACCCCCCTTAAGTCTATTAGTCGACACAAACAGAAAGATCTGTTTGATTGTATCGGCTAACAATCGTAACCTGTCTAGATGTACTATTACAATGGAAGCTTAAGATACGTACTTGAAAATAATTCAAGACTGAGAATAGATCGTTTCCTTCCAGAAAATTCATCATGTTCGTAGAAAGTACAAGTTCCAAAAGCTTCTCTGCAAATAGACGTCAGTGATATGGGTCTGTAATTTAGCAGATTACTCCTGTTCCCTTTCTTGATATTGATGTGATCTGTCCAACCTTGTAGTCTTTACGTTCGGATCTTTCGTCAACCGTACTGTTGTATACGATAGCGAAGTATAGAGCTCAGTATGAACCAGAGGCTTTGCCTTTGTAAGGTGATTTGAGCTGCTTCGCTGCTCCAAGGGTATCTACTTCTACGTTACTCATGTCGGCAGCAGTTCTTGATTCCAGTTCCGGAATATTTTCTAGTTCTTCTTCTTTTTCTTCTTCGGTGGAGGAATTTCGGAAAACAGTAATTGGGAACTCCGCTTTAGTGACACTGTCATCAGTAATGTTAACATCGATTGAAAGCATCTTGCCAAACGTCACTTATTTTCCGTTCACGTTGAGGCTTCCATAGCGCAACAGTTTCGTCATCCTTTTTAAAAATACTTTTGGCAATCGGACGTTGGAGATGGGAGTGCTTACAATGACATCGCAAAACAATTATTTCTAGCCATGCCGCTGTACACGTTTTATGCTCAGACACCAACCTTTGATCGAGAATATAATGGAGTATGTACAGTTTATATAAATTCAGCTGAACAGCTTACTGCACATTTCAGACAATGCGCTCGTGACGGTTTACTGGATAAATGGCTCTGAGCACTATGGGACTCAACTGCTGTGGTCATCAGTCCCCTAGAACTTAGAACTACTTAAACCTAACTAACCTAAGGACATCACACACATCCATGCCCGAGGCAGGATTCGAACCTGCGACCGTAGCAGTCGCACGGTTCCGGACTGCGCGCCTAGAACCGCGAGACCACCGCGGCCGGCTGACGGTTTACTGTATCTCAAATATCCTGAAAATAATTCGTTGCATACCTACAGAGGTCGCCAGTGCGAAATATTTTTAACAATTTTATTTATTAAAATGGTTTTACGGATCCACGGTCACTTTCAGTTAATATCAATGTTTATCACATTAATCAATACTGGTATATGATATCGTACTTGGAATAACCAGTTTTTTTGTATAAATCAATCAGAATTCTCGCAATGCCTTTATTCCCGTGGTTTGACTCGCCGTTTATCTCACAGGATGCAGATGATTCCTATCCAAAAGTTAGCATCAAAAACTTTACATTCACTTTGCGTGGCACTAAACGAAACGACATCTATTCCCTACCACTACTGTAGAACGCCGAGGATCACTCCACCACGTATTTGGGATTCTTCCAGCATTAATCGCATTGGAGTACGTAAAGGATGACTGCCTAAGTTCGTCCATGCCCGTACTTGGTGTGTTTTTCCCTTCGCCGTCCTCAAGGAGCGGTATGTAGAGGGTTGAAATAAATTTCTAGATACATCTTGATACTTTGAAACCACTTCCCGAATTGCTGATTTTTACAAAATGGCTCTGAGCACTATGGGACTTAACATCTATGGTCATCAGTCCCCTAGAACTACTTAAACCTAACTAACCTAAGGACAGCACACAACACCCAGTCATCACGAGGCAGAGAAAATCCCTGACCCCGCCGGGAATCGAACCCGGAAACCAGGGCGTGGGAACTGATTTTTACACATCAGGGTTACCAACATCTCCGTGACCCTCCCACGTGATCCAAACAAACCTGTCACCATTCGCACCTTCCTTATTTGTATACGTTTAATATACCACGGTAGTCCGATGCAGTGTAGATCCCATACACTTCAGCAATAATTTTGAATTGGTTGTACGATTGTTTTGTTGGCTGCCTGTATTTTCCCAGCAACTCGCCAATGATTCGGCCACCTGCTTTTACTTTCGACTGACGCTGTACGATCAAGCTGTGTATTAGAGTCATAATGTCTCTGTTATGCTGCACTCTCGATATCATCGAAATGTTTCTTCCTAATTCGGACATCTTGAAACAGACCCGAATAAATAGAGAAACGTGCTGATCACAGAATATTTAGAAATTTCAGGCAGAATTTTACGCACCGAAGTCACGTTTTTGAACAAAAAGACACAGTGAGTACACCGGAGTTATCGATAATTTCAAAAAGACTGGCTTGATGGATCGCTTCCACGAAAAGCTCATGCGCTGGTACACAAAAGGCATGGAAGAAAGTACACCACTGGTCATTAAAATTGCTACACCACGAAGATGACGTGCTACAGACGCGAAATTTAACCGACAGGAAGAAGATGCTGTGATACGCAAATTATTAGCTTTTCAGAGCATTCACACAAGGTTGGCGCCTGTGGCGACACCTACAACGTGCTTACAAGAGGAAAGTTTCCAACCGATTTCTCATACACAAACAGCGTTTGACCGGCGTTGCCTGGTGAAACGTTGTTGTGATGCCTCGTGTAAGGAGGAGAAATGCGTACCATCACGTTTCCGACTTTGATAAAGGTCGGATTGTAGCCTATCGCGACTGCGGTTTATCGTATCGTGACATTGCTGCTCGCGTTGGTCGAGATCCAATGACTGTTAGCAGAATATGGAATTGGTGGTTTCAGGAGGGTAATACGGAATGCCGTGCTGGATCCCAACGGACTCGTATCACTAGCAGGCGATATGACAGGCATCTTATCCGCATGGCTGTAGCGGATCGTGCAGCCACATCTCGATCCGTGAGTCAACAGATGGGGACGTTTGCAAGACAACAATCATCTGCACGAACAGTTCGACGACGTTTGCAGGCGAATATCAAAATGTCATTTTTTTCGGATGTATCCTGGTCCTGTGTACAGCATCATGATGGTCGCATCCGTGTTTGGCGACATCGCAGTGAACGGTCACTGGAAACGTGTATTCGTCATCGCCATATTGGCGTATCACCCGGCGGGATGGTATGAGGTGCCATTGGTTACGCGTCTCGGTCACCTCTTGTTCGCATTGACGGCACTTTGAACAGTGAACGCTACATTTCAGATGTGTTACGACCAGTGGCTCTACCCTTCATTCGATCCCTGCGAAACCCTACGTTTCAGCAGGATAATGCACGACCGCATGTTGCAGTTCCTGTACGGGCCTTTCTGGATAAAGAAAATGTTCGACTGCTGCCCTGGGCAGCACATTCTCCAGATCTCTCACCAATTGAAAACGTTTGGTCAATGGTGGCCCAACAACTGACTCGTCACAATACGCCAGTCACTACTCTTGATGAACTGTGGTATCGTGTTGAAGCTGCATGGGCAGCTGTACCTGTACACGCCATCCAAGGTCAGTCTGACTCAATGCCCAGGCGTATCGAGGCCGTTATGACGGCCAGAGGTGGTTATTCTGGGTACTGATTTCTCAGGATCTATGAACCCAAATTGCGTGAGAATGTAATCACATGTCAGTTCTAGTACAATATATTTGTCCAATGAATACCCGTTAATCATATGCATTTATTCTTGGTGTAGCAATTTTAATGGCCAGTAGTGTAGCTTCCGCATGATGTGCCACTGCCAAGTGAAACAGCTCAATGAAACTTGTACTTACTTAGGAGGAACTGCTACTGTTTAGTAGAGAAGGTAAGAGAAATAAATACGCAATGAAACTTGCAGAAACGACCCTTTTATTCAAAGACGATAATTACACTGAAGTCATCGCAACTGATGATGGTCCACTGGGCATTATAAGAGGCGACACACGAGGTTCTTAGGAGTGGGTGTGATCAGCACGAACAGCAGTGCACGCTTTGCAACGTTCTGCCATGCTGGCCAGTAGGTTGGTGACGGGTTGTTGTGGTAGGGCATTCCATTCGTCCACCAGAGCGACTGGAAACTGCTGGATGGTTGTTTTGGGCATTTGGACGTTTTGCAAATACGTCTCCGCAACGCATCCCACCTGTGCTAGATGAATTTGAAGTCTGGGGAAAGGGCAGTCCAGTCTATTTGCCGAATATCCGTTCGTTCCAAGACCAACTCACCCGTACTGTTAGCTGCTGTCGCGCACTGTCATCAATAAATATAAAGTAAGGACTGAATGCGTCCCCGAAAAGACGCACATCGGTAGGAGTACGGTGTGTCACAATAACGTTGAACGGTAAGCGTACCGTATTCTAAGAATGGAGGTCAGTACGCAAGTGCAACATTATGCCTCGCTACACCATAACACCTGGGCAACCAAAACTATCATTTTAGACTGCGTTCGTGGTCGCATTAGTGTTCCCAACTCTCACCGTATGCTCAGCATTTTCCCACATGATAGTTTTGGTGGTCCAGAGGTTTTGGTGTGGGGAAGCATAAGTTGCGTGGGCGGTCTGATACCCAAAACTTTGAACACAGTTCACTCACCGAGCATCTTTTATGTAACACTTTACTCCTTACCATCTTTCTGGTTAGCAGGGGAGCACTTTGTAGAGCATGCACTGCAGTCCCTGGTGATCACACACCACAACCATGTCCCGTCCTTCGAAATGGGTCAAATGGCTCTGAGCACTATAGGACTTAACATCTATGGTCATCAGTCCCCTAGAACTTAGAACTACGTAAACCTAACTAACCTAAGGACAGCACACAACACCCAGCCATCACGAGGCACAGAAAATCCCTGACCCCGCCGGGAATCGAACCCGGGACACCGGGCGTGGGAAGCGAGAACGCTACCACACGACCACGAGATGCGGGCCCTTCGAAATGCCCAGGAGACCATCATGAATCGCGGGGACTCCATACTAGTTAATTTTTTGAACAAAACTGTCACTTCTGTACGTTTCATCGTGCACCGTAGCAGTTCTTTCTATGTACGCTCCAAGCTTCATCGAGCTATATTACTTGGCTGTGATACATCATGTGAGAGCTACTTTCGTTCTTAATTTTTGCACACCTTTGCATTTCATCTTATTTCAAATATCGACTCGATGAAAAAAAATGTTACAAAATCACTACATACGTCTTTTATTTATAATTTGCATTATTTATGCCACTATTAAGAAAATTATAGTCTTTGACAGCAATCATGTTTCTAAATTTTATCATATCTGTGGAGCAAAATTACTTTAAGGAAATATCTTTGGTGCTATAAGATACTAATCTTCTATGTTTCTATACTTATGTTTGTTGACGATAAACATTCAGTAACAAGACCAAACAACTTAGAGAAATTACGCAGTTGTAAACAGTGAAGCACATTCTCGCAATATGCAGATTATTTTATAGATCTACAGTTTGTTTTTACTAGCCCTTGTGTGTTTTAACGTTCACACAATAACGGTGCGACACCTTCGCCTCGTCATGACAGGGAACGTCGTGTGAATCTTGAAACCATACGGTCCGGTTTCGCTCTGAAATACGTACTCAAAGTAAAAACTGAAGTACTGACTATAGAAAGACTTTAATTCATAAAATATGAAGAACGCTGTGTCCTTTGACTATTGGAAGGCATTTGATATAGGCCAACAGTGTCATTTAGTGAGTGAAATACGCGCTTAAACATTATAAGACCAGATTTGTATCTGTATTCAGGATGTTCTTGCAGCTAGTGGTTAAGACGTCGCTCTCATGGAAGCAAACTCTATGGAAGCAAAAAATTTTTCAGGGGTACCCCGAGGAAGTGGGATATCACTATTACTGTTTACCATCAGCAGAAGTTCCGTAAGGCTCTTCGGAGACGGTGCGGTTGTCTTAAAACAAGGTAGCGACGCTAGAAGACAGTAGCGAATTGCAGGAAGACCAGCAGAGAATTGATGACTGTTGCAGCGACTGACAGCTGACGCATAACGTAAATCAATGTAGCGTATTGCGCATACGTAGACGAAGAAATTCACTACTCTGTGCTTACACTTCCGATGACAAGTCACCGGAAACTGTAACTAAAGTAAAATAGCTAGCAATAGCCATCCGGAGCGACCTTTAGGTGGAGTGACCACATAAAAGGCATTATAGGAAAAGTAGATGCCAAGATGATATTCATTGGAAGAGTCTCAAGGAAATGTAATTCATCCGCAAAAGAAATGGCTCACAGAACATTGGCTCGACCTAGTCTTGATTCCTGCACATCGCCTGGGTCTCTTACCAAGCAAGATTACCAGAAGAGATTGAGAAAATACAACAAAGAGTTGCGCGTTTCTTCACGGGATCGTTTAGATGGCGTGAGAGCTTTACTGAGATGCTCAAAGTATTCCACTACCGGGCGCTACAAGAGAGGCGCCGTGTATCACGGAGGGGTTTACAATAGTAATTCCGAGAGAGTAGCTACAGGGAAGACACGGGAAACACATTACTTGCCGCCTCATATATCTAGCGAAATGACCACAACGAAAAAATTTGAGAAATCAGAGCTGATACGGACGTTTACCATCAGACATTCTTCCTACACGCCCTTCGCGAATGGAAAAGGAACTAGGAGAAATAACTAATGTTACCACAAGTAACGGCTGCCAAACACCACAAGGTGTCTAGCGGAGTATAGATGTAGATGTAAATATATCTTGCACTGTCTCTGTACGCCACGTGTAATCATTATTGATTTCAAAACCGACGTGTTTCGGGAAATTATTGCCATTTCCAAGTGCATTTTCTCTGTGTACTATGCCATTTTTACGTAATGTTTTTGCTGTGTGACTTTCGGCTTTGTTTTGCTCACTTTACAGAAAAAATATAAAATACGCTCAGTTTTTAGTTAGATAGCGATTTTTATATGCGGTTAGTGGCGGAATTTTGAGGAACTTGTAGTTACAGTTTTATATTTTCATCTATAGATTTTCCGCCGCTGAGAGCGACGTCTTAACCTCTAGCTGCAAGCACGTCGTGAATCTAGATATAAATCTGGTGTGAGATTGTTTACGCTGGTATTTCGGTCACTAAATGACAGTGTTGGTCTATATTAAATGCCTTCGAAAAGTCAAAGAACACAGCATTCACCATATTTCACTAATTAAAGTTCTTCTATTGTCAGTATTTCAGTATGTCAGTTTTCTTACGGTACACTTGTGCAGAATCTCACACATTTCAAACACCACGTACGATTTGCTGTGCACAGTACGCATCGAGAAAAGCCTACCTAAAGAGCTACAAAGATGTTTTTAGATGTAGTCGTCAGAGATAATATTACAGGTCTTCGAGAGAGTATGATATTCTTCTGTACAGAGGGTATTTATCTTAACAATCTGGGTCATAATTTGCTTATAGTTTATTTTACAATGGGCATTATTTGTGTGTCTGAACGGAAAATTGTGTGAGACGTTTAACTTGTTTGAGACTCTGCACAAATAGAATATATGAAAACTATTAGTATAATTACAATTTGTACAGAAACCAGATGGCAGTTATAAGAGTCGAGGGGCATGAAAGGGAAGCAGTGGTTGGGAAAGGAGTGAGACACGGTTGTAGCCTCTCCCCGATGTTATTCAATCTGTATATTGAGCAAGCAGTAAAGGAAACAAAAGAAAAATTCGGAGTAGGTATTAAAATCCATGGAGAAGAAATAAAAACTTTGAGGTTCGCCGATGACATTGTAATTCTGTCAGAGACAGCAAAGGACTTGGAAGAGCAGTTGAACGGAATGGACAGTGTCTTGAAAGGAGGATATAAGATGAACATCAACAAAATCAAAACGAGGATAATGGAATGTAGTCAAATTAAATCGGGTGATGCTGAGGGGATTAGATTAGGAAATGAGACACTTAAAGTAGTAAAGGAGTTTTGCTATTTAGGGAGTAAAATAACTGATGATGGTCGAAGTAGAGAGGATATAAAATGTAGACTGGCAATGGCAAGGAAAGCGTTTCTGAAGAAGAGAAATTTGTTAATATCGAGTATAGATTTAACTGTCAAGAAGTCGTTTCTGAAAGTATTTGTATGGAGTGTAGCCATGTATGGAAGTGAAACATGGACGATAACCATTTTGGACAAGAAGAGAATAGAAGCTTTCGAAATGTGGTGCTACAGAAGAATGCTGAAGATAAGGTGGGTAGATCACGTAACTAATGAGGAGGTATTGAATAGGATTGGGGAGAAGAGAAGTTTGTGGCACAACTTGACTAGAAGAAGGGATCGGTTGGTAGGACATGTTTTAAGGCATCAATGGATCACAAATTTAGCACTGGAGGGCAGCGTGGAGGGTAAAAATCGTAGAGGGAGACCAAGAGATCAATACACTAAGCAGATTCAGAAGGATGTAGATTGCAGTAGGTACTGGGAGATGAAGAAGCTTGCACAGGATAGAGTAGCATGGAGAGCTGCATCAAACCAGTCTCAGGACTGAAGACCACAACAACAACAATTAGTATAATTTCTTCCAAATTTCATCACTAGCTATATATAAAAATTCGATGATTAGCTAAAACTGCGCGTTTTTTATACTTTGCAGTATAATCGGAAAAACAAAACAAAACCTCACACATCAAAAACATTACGTAAAATGGTGTAGTACACAGCGGAAACGTACTTGAAAACGGGAATCATTTCCCGAAAGGCGTCGTGTAAAATATGAATGACAGAAAATCGGGGCAGGTAGCAGAAAAGCTATTTACAAACAAACCTACTATTTTTACAGTCGGAGGCTTTAACAAAAGGGTTTATAATAGACAAAATCAGAACTCGAAAGATGTTGATAGGTCTATGACGACGCAAAAACTTCTAACAGCACAGAGGAGCAATTTTGAAAATAGTCTATGCGGTGCTCGGTACCGGACTCGCGGAGTAACAGCCAGAGACGTAGTCTGGAAGCGCCGAGCGCCACCCCTTGCAGAGCCGCCCCTGCCTCCCCCGCCCCCTCCGCCCCCCTCCCGACCCCAGACAGCCTCTCCGCCGCTGTCCGCCCCCGCGTCATCTCGCGAGCCATCGGCGGGGCCGCTAATGAAGCCGCCCGCTTCCTGTGCCCTTGTGAATATTTATTAACATCATCTGCCGCCAGTGCCCGCGCCCCCGGTCTGCCGCCCCCAGGTCCCACCACCCCTTTCTGGAAGGCCAGACATGCGGACAACTTCACGTCGAAGAATAATAATTAATTATCTCTGGGGCGTCGCGCAACTTGCCGCTCCGGGTAGTGGGCCCGCACAGTGAGACTGAAGCCTTAGTATTGTCCCAGCCACAAAGTTCTCAGCGCTTGTGAGGCGACCGCCGAAAGAGAGGGTGGAATGTGAGAACTTACTAAACGGGGTCTATCATGCTGGTCGTTAAAACACCAACACAAGCAAGGGCACAAAATAACAAAATTGTACTTATTATATTAGGAAGAATTAAGGGGCTGAGATTCAATTGGTAGAACTGACATTTGACACGTTAGTGTTCTAAGCGCACACTTGTTACGCTGAAGTCTGTATCTCAGAAGAGTAAATGAAGTACAGGCGATTTCCTGCGTAGTTCTGCACTCTGTGATGATAAATTTTAGGATGTAAGCCAATGCCTGGACTTCATTTAGAATAAAATCAGTACTGTTGACAATCGGGAACTGGAAAATGTGAATCAGTTCAAGTACCTGGAAAGTTTTATCACAAAGGATCCCCACTGCACCAACGAAATCCGAGCAAGAATCGAAATGGCCAAAGCTGCTTTCAACAAGAAGAGGACTCTGCTCACCAGCAAGTTGAGTTTGGCATTGAGGAAAAAACTGATAAAGTGCTACATTTGGAGCATTGCACTGTATGGAGCAGAGACATGGACAAGGGGAAAGAAGGAGAAATAATACTTAGTGAGCTTTGAAATGTGGTGATGGAGGAGAATAGAAAAGATCAAGTGGACAGATCACATAAAAAATGACGATGTATTGCAAAGAGTGGGAGAGAAGAGAAGTATTCTGTGTACAGTTCTTCAGAGAAAGGCCAACTGGATTGGACATGTACTTAGACACGAGGGATTCATACATGTTGTCATCGAAGGGAAACTCAGAGGAAACGTAGGACGAGGAAGAAGAAGAATTCAACATCTGGACGACATGAAAGAAGGAAGGAGATACAACAGATTGAAGGAAGAAGCTGAAGACAGGGAACAGTGGGATCAGAAATTCTCCGTACGAAGACTTGGACCTACCACTAGGCAGAATACTACATAATAATAATAATAATAATAATAAGTGAAATGGCGGACGAAAGAATTGCTGCTATATTTAACAAAGCTTCAGTTAAGCAGTTTTCTGAAACTAGTGCAATAGCGTTATGTTTATCCTCTTAAGTTACTTATATATTTATATTTTATGCATGTTTAAATAGGCCCTGTTTTAAAGTAATGGATGTACCAGGTGGTCATAAAGTATAACTGGTCACTGAGGTGCAGTGTGGGCTGCAATTATCGTACTGTAGAAAAACTTATGAGATATACTAATGAGACAATGTGGAAACGATTTACGCTGGAAAAATATTACTTCCAAATTTGGCCACCAGGCGCAAATATGGCGCTGTGAACGCAAGGAAGACGTCTACAAATGTTTCCATATGTAATGGCTTAGGAACAGGTGGTGGGCAAGAAAGGTCAAACAAGTGAGAAAGCCATAATGATGATTTTATTATTAACCGCTGATTAAGCCATTTGTTCAGTATGAGCACCGGAGACGTCAGCGAGGTAATGCATTCATAAAACGAAGTGATCAACAGTTCCAGTTAAATCTGAGCAACATGTTCCTGTTTACTGGCCAGGTAGAAACCGAACGTGTTTCTGGTAAACGCGTTCTTTTACGTATCCCCAGAGCCAAATATCACACGGATTCAGAGCAGATGATCTTGCAGGTCATGCACTGGAAAACCTCTGCAGATAAGGGAAGGATCTTTCACTGGGCGAGAGACATGAGGTGTTGACCCATCTTGTATTAAAAGAGTTGTTTTCACACATTTGCGTTCTTCCAAAGCAGGAATTACTTGCTGTACAAGGAGATTTTGATAATGTGCAGATGTCACGGTACACCGGGCGAGCTCTCTGGGGGTATTCACATCAAAGAAGAACGGACCGAGAATAAAGGTGAATCCACACCACATAGTCACATACGACGACTGTAGTGGTTCTTCACGCACAACATGCAGTTCAACAGCACCCCAGATTCAACAGTTCGCTGTATTCCTTGCACCCAGTAGTGTAAAATGTGCCTCGCCACTTGACAGTGTATTGGTCGGCCACATGTCATCAACTTGGATCCGCCACAGAAACAGAACAGCAAATTCAGAACGTTCCTGCGGGTCATAGGGTTTCAGTTGCTGGAGCGTCTGGATCTTGTGCGGTTAGCAGTGTGTAATATATACCGAAAAGCTTCCTGTACTGTTGACCATGGGAGTGACAATTCTCGTGACACTGCAGGAGCACTAGAACTAGTTGGGGCACGAGCTGCAGGGAAAGTTACAGCAACAGTAACATCATCTTATGTCGTCCACGTTGAACTGTTTTATCTGTTTTTTAAGGAAACTACAATTATTTTGACGACGAAAGTTCAAGTAAAACCCTTTTTCCTTGTTAGTCACTTTTTATTTTCTCCCACGACGTGATTAAAGAGTCTATACCCTCATCATCAAGTGGAAAACAGCGGTATCTTGATACAGGTGTACCAGCTGGATGCAGGTAGTTGTTTGTTTTGGTTTTATTTTGAATGTGTTACAGTGTTATGTGCTGCGGATACATAAAAAGAGATATCCCTTATCATTTAGTTACAATATAGCAGGTCAGCAACTGGAAGCAGTTAATTCCATAAATTATCTGGGAGTACGCGTTAGGAGAGATTTAAAATGGAATGATCATATAAAATTGATCGTCGGTAAAGCAGATGCCTGACTGAGATTCATTGGAAGAATCCTAAGGAAATGCAGCCCGAAAACAAAGAAAGTAGGTTACAGTACACTTGTTCGCCCACTGCTTGAATATTGCTCACCAGTGTGGGATCCGTACCAGATAGGATTGATAGAAGAGATAGAGAAGATCCAACGGAGAGCAGCGCGCTTCTTTACAGGATCATTTAGTAATCGCGAAAGCGTCACGGAGATGATAGATAAACTCCGGTGGAAGACTCTGCAGGACAGACGCTTACCGTATTTACTTGATCTAAGCCGCACTCGAATCTAAGCCGCACCTGAAAAATGAGACTCGAAATCAAGGAAAAAAAAATTTCCCGAATTTAAGCCGCACCTGAAAATGAGACTCGAAATTCAAGGGGAGAGTAAAGTTTTAGGCCGCACCTCCAAATCGAAACAAAGTTGGTCTATTGTAATATGAGACACAATTTTGGTAGAATAAATGACGATACAGCTACAGTAGTTTGGTTCGAGTCGTAAGCTTAGCAGTTAAGCTTTACCAGGTAGCCATTGCTATGCGTCAGGCGTGCTTCGTCTGGTTTGAATGGGTTGCTTATTTTTCTTTGATCTGATAAGTGCCGTTCTCTTTGTTGTAGGTGTTTACTTCACTCTAGGCTGAAAATGCATTATTGTACTGTGTCATGTATTGTTTGTCGCATTCTGATAGTTACAACCTGTCGCCGCTCGCGGCATGGCTTGCTTATGTGCGCGCTACCGCCGCTTACAATAAAAAAAAGAAAGGAATTGTCTCATTAGCGAAACAATGGCAAGAGACTGCTATTTGTTGTTAATTATACTGCTGCTTTCTTTGATAATGATCAATAAGAACCAAATAATAGACTGCGTATGATAGATGTTCTGAACGACAGTTTAGCTAAAATTTTTCTCAGTTTGAAAATCTTTGCAGACGCCTCTTTTGTACATTACATTCTGCACAGAAATTAGTCATCTTAGATTTAAAAATCTAGTTAATTGCCGTGCTTCATTTCTGATTGTATCACTATTAGGCATCAGAATAATACGAATATAAACATGACATGATATGTATATTCTTCCGCACTTGCTGCTGTCTCACACTAGTTTCGTAGGTTATTAGGTAGACAGGATTTAAATGAGATAACAGTAAACACGAAAGAATACATGGCAAAATGTTTATATCCGTATTATTCTTATGTTGAAGAAAATACTGCATGTGATTCGCAATTCATAGAAGTTCCTATTAGCAACCATCTCTTCTCACAGGTAGGAAAAAATTCAGAACGTAGAGTTGGCCATATTGACAAACATCCCAAATAGTCTTGCCAGTCGGATTTTCGTAGTACATTGAAATGCTGCTACATTCGAAGATGAACAACTCGGAATTTGTATTTACTTCGTTGGATAATGTATGAAAATGCAGTGGTCGAAACTCGGGGCGGAGAAAAAAGCTCGTCTTACACCTTTTTTTAAAAAAAAAAAATTATTTACTGACGCAGAGGTTTTGGCGCCAGTATTTATCTTTGTGCCTACAGAGCATGCCTGTGTAGCGCTACATATATTCGACGGCAGAAGTTAGTTCTCGCGGCACCTACCAACATTTTTCAGAACTTCCATTTACTTTGCACTCGATTCTAAGGCGCAGGCGGTTTTTTGGATTACAAAAACCGGAGAAAAAGTGCGGCTTAGATTCGAGTAAATACGGTACCTAGTAGCTCGCTACGGGCTTTTGTTGAAGTTTCGAGAACATACCTTCACCGTGGAGCCAAGCAGTATATTCCTCCCTCCTACGTATATCTCGCGAAGAGACCATGAGGATAAAATCATAGAGATTAGAGCTCACACAGAGGCATACCGACAATCCTTCTTTCCACGAACAATACGAGACTGGAATAGAAGGGAGAACCGATAGAGGTACTCAAGGTACCCTCCGCCACATGCCGTCAGGTGGCTTGCGGAGTATGGACGTAGATGTCAGTGCCAACAGACAACCACCACTGCACGAACTAACTGCAGAAAAAATGTGGGACGTACGACGAAGGTATCTGTTAGGACAGTGCGGCGAAATTTGGCCTTCATGGACTGTGTCAGCACACGACCGACGCGAGTGCCATTGTTAACAGCACGACATAGCCTGCAGCGCATCTCCTGCATTCGTGACCATATCTGTCAGACCCTAGGCGACTGCAACACAGTGGCCTTTTCGGATGAGTCCCGATTTGGCTCTGGCTCTGAGCACTATGCGACTTAACTTCGGAGGTCATCAGTCGCCCAGAACTTAGAACTAATTAAACCTAACTAACCTAAGGACATCACACACATCCATGCCGGAGGCAGGATTCGAACCTGCGACCGTAGCGGTCGCTCGGCTCCAGACTGTAGCGCCTAGAACCGCACGGCCACTACGGCCGGCAGTCCCGATTTCAGTTGGTACTACATGTAGATGTAGATGTAGATGTGTACAGAACCCTGAAGTTCGTCATAAATAAACACTTTTGACTATATTTTTCACACAGAAACACGAACCACTAATATGTATCTAACTTTGGCGGTCCTTTATTCAGGAAATACTTTTGCCAGTTGCACTATCAGCTCGTCAATTCAGGGATATACACTCCAAGACAAAGAACGCACCACAAAGGAATTATCCGAATCAGGCAGAAATCGTTAAATGTGATTACATGAACGGAGAAACAAGCGATTAGAATCTTAAAAAAATTGGATGATTTATTCAAGAGCAATAGCTTCACACATTGAGCAAGCCAATACCGCTTTGGTCCACCTCTGTCCATTATGCAGGCAGGTATTCAGCTTGACTGAGAGAGTCGTTGGATGTCTTCCTTAGGGATATCGTGCCAAATTCTGTCCAATTGGCGCGTCAGATCGTCAAAATCCTCAACAGGTTGGAGGGTCCTGGCCGTAATGCGGCAAATGTTCTCATTTGAGGAGAGATCGGCGACGTTGCTTGCCAAGGTAGGGTTTGGTAAGCATGAAAACAAACAATTGAAACTCTCGCCGTGTGTGGCTGGACATTACTTGCTGAAATGTAAGCCCAGGATGGCTTGCCATGAAGGGCAACAAAACGGAGCGTACAATATTGTCGACGTACCGCTCCCCGCTGTTCTTTAAGGGTGCCGCGGATAACAAGCAAAGCGGTCTTGCTATCAAAAGAAGGGGAACCCCGGACCATCGCTCCTGACTGTCGGGGCTTTTCGGTGGCAATACTCAGGTTGGTATTCCACCGCTGTCCGGTGCGTTTCCAGACACTTCTCCGGCGTTGAAACTCATTGAACTGAGTAGAACTGCCTTCTGTGACGAGTCCCGCTTCAAACTGAGCCCCAGCGGCCGGCATAAAAGCAAGATTTGGCCCCGCAGCTGTATAAGCTAATCGATGAGTTCCTGACAATTAGAGCAAAGTCAGTGCCTTCCGATCGTGTATTTTCAAAGGCCAACGGATTTCCACAGAAACGACAGTACAAAATTTAAACATTGTGATCTGTACTGGATATAAAAACACCCTTTGATTTAACACTAGTAATGTTCTCTTTAGAAATTGTAGTAATGGACAATCTCTGTTATAAAGAGATTAAAACAAAACAAAAAAAAGAGGTACGAGGTGCATTCAAGTTCTAAGGCCTCCGATTTTTTTCTCCCGACTGGAAAGAGATAGAAACATGCGCATTGTTTTAAAATGAGGCCTCGTTCATTGTCAATACGTCCCAGAGATGGCAGCACCGTACAGCAGATGGAATTTTACCGCCAGCGGCGAGAATGAGAACTATTTTAAATACTTAAAATGGCGACTTTTTCCTTACTTGAACAGCGTGCAGTCATTCGTTTTCTGAATTTGCGTGGTGTGAAACCAACTGAAATTCATCGACAGTTGAAGGAGACATGTGGTGATGGAGTTATGGATGTGTCGAAAGTGCGTTCGTGGGTGCGATAGTTTAATGAAGGCAGAACATCGTGTAACAATAAACCGAAACAACCTCGGGCTCGCACAAGCCGGTCTGACGACATGATCGAGAAAGTGGAGAGAATTGTTTTGGGGGATCGCCGAATGACTGTTGAACAGATCGCCTCCAGAGTTGGCATTTCTGTGGGTTCTGTGCACACAATCCTGCATGACGATCTGAAAATGCGAAAAGTGTCATCCAGGTGGGTGCCACGAATGCTGACGGCATGTTGCCAAGCAATGTTGACGCGCAACTACAGCATGAATGGGACTTTCTTTTCGTCAGTTGTGACAATGGATGAGACTTGGATGCCATTTTTCAATCCAGAAACAAAGCGCCAGTCAGCTCAATGGAAGCACACAGATTCACCGCCATCAAAAAAATTTCGGGTAACCGCCAGTGCTGAAAAAATGATGGTGTCCATGTTCTGGGACAGCGAGGGCGTAATCCTTACCCATTGCGTTCCAAAGGGCACTACGGTAACAGGTACATCCTACGAAAATGTTTTGAAGAACAAATTCCTACCTGCACTGCAACAAAAATGTCCGGGAAGGGCTGCGCGTGTGCTGTTTCACCAAGACAACGCACCCGCACATCGAGCTAACGTTACGCAACAGTTTCTTCGTGATAACAACTTTGAAGTGATTCCTCATGCTCCTTACTGACCTGACCTGGCTCCTAGTGACTTTTGGCTTTTTCCAACAATGAAAGACACTCTCCGTGGCCGCACATTCCCCAGCCGTGTTGCTATTGCCTCAGCGATTTTCCAGTGGTCAAAACAGACTCCTCAAGAAGCCTTCGCAGCTGCCATGGAATCATGGCGTCAGCGTTGTGAAAAATGTGTACGTCTGCAGGGTGATTACGCCGAGAAGTAACGCCAGTTTCATCGATTTCGGGTGAGTAGTTAATTAGAAAAGAAATCGGAGGCCTTAGAACTTGAATGCACCTCGTAGAGAGATTGGAGCCGATTTAAAATCGCTACAAATACGTATGATATTTATGGAACGCTCTTTGGTTTCCAGATGGGAGGCAATGTTAAAAGACACCTACATACTGGCGAAGACCCTGTTCGAAACGTCGCTGTATTTTAACACAGCCTTCCACCTGTAAACCAGAGAGCTTTTCAGCGGTCTACAGGTACTACAATCTTTGTACCAAAGGTAAGGATCGATACTTCTAGAAATCGATACTTTTTCAATATATACTTTTCTTAAGACAGTATTGGTGAATAAAGCAGTGATAGGTTTCGGTAGACACCGTGTCCCTAGCTGTGGTGCGCTACTGCAGGGTGAATATCGCTGTACTTGTGCTGCGACGTGAGAGTGCCGAGCTGTGCTGTGTATTGTGTACCGTCGTTAAGGGGGGCCAGGGAGGAGGCCGCATTGTTGACAAACTCGGTCGCCGTGGCTACGCGGCTGCTTTAAAAATGGACGTCGCGATACGTCGCGATGCCGCGCGCGCCGCTGCGACGTTTTCCAAATGTCACGTCGATAGTCGCACGGGCGAGTCTAATCGAAACAGCGGGCATACCTCCGCCCTCAAAAGCCTATGAAGCTTTAATGACTAGTTTGCTGTGCCGTCCATCTGGACACGGCGGCCAATTACAGAGAGCTGAGGTAAGAGTTTTCTTTATTCTGAGCGCCCCACGTCACATCTACTCTCCGTAATTACTTTACGGTCTGCGGCGAAAAGTACTTGGAGTATCACTATCAGTTTCTCCTTTCCTTTTCTAATTCCTAATGGATTTTCCTCTTTATAAGTTCTTAATCCTGTGCTTTTAATCTCGTGGTTTATTCGCGAGGGACCAGTATATGTTGCTTGTCTGTACTGTTTGTAATTTTGGTAATCAACATTCTCGTGATGCATGGTGGCTGTGCTATGTTGTCTGACACTGGAGTCGGCTGAACAACTTTGTGACTTTCTCGATCTGACCAAATGAAAACGTTACCAGCTCTATTAACTCCTGTTGCTAACATTCTAAGACGCCCGACTAATGCTCGAGAAATGGTTTCGCTAGCTCCATCTTCGCGGATGAAGATTATTCAGTTAGTATTTATAAGAGCAGAGAAACATGGATAAAGCCGGCCGTGGTAGCCGAGCGGTTCTAGACGCTTCATTCTGGAACGGCGCCACCGCTACGGCCGCAGGTTCGAGTCCTGCCTCGGGCATGTCCTTAGGTTAGTTAGGTTTAAGTAGTTCGAAGTTGTAGGGGACTGATGACCTCAGCTGTTAAGTCCCATAGTGCTCAGAGCTATCTGAACCATTTTTGAGAAACATGGGTGGAAAACGATACGTAAGAGAAGAGAGTGAAACACAGTTGCAGCGTATCCCTCATTTTACTCATTCTGTACAATGAGCAAAAATGGCTCTGAGCACTATGGGACTTAACATCTGTGGTCATCAGTCCCCTAGAACTTGGAACTACTTAGACCTAACTAACCTAAGGACATCACACACATCCATGCCCGAGGCAGGATTCGAACCTGCGACCGTAGCGGTCGCGCGGTTACGGACTGTGCGCCTAGAACCGCTAGACCACCGCGGCCGGCACAATGAGCAAGGAGCAAAACAGAACTAACAAGAAATCTGAAAAGAAATGCAAGCTCAGGCAGAAGAAATAATACCGTTGAGGTTTGCCGAAGGTATTCAGTCATATATGTCATAAGATTTGTAAGATCAGTTTAATGTATTAAGCAGGGTCTTGTAGAGGAGTTAGAAGACGAATGTCACTAAAGGTAAACGAGAGTGATGCGAGTGTATTGCTGGGGAAAATCAGGCTACGAAGATAGACGCTGAAAGTGGTAGCCGAGTTTTGTTATTGGAGCAGCAGTAAGACGACTTCAGAAGTGAGGAATGTATAAAATGTAGACTAACAACGGTAAGAAAAGATTTTCTGAAAACATGGAATAAAAATTTTGTTGCTATAGAGTTACTGTTTGAAGTGTAGAAATACATGGAAGTGACACGATGGTGATAAGCAATAAACGAATGGAAACTTTGTGGAGTGTGCTGTTTCAGAAGATCGCTAAAGATAAGACGACTCCATCGAGTAAGTGATGATGAGTTCTTGGATTAAATCAGGAGGAAAAAAAGACTTTATTGCGCAAATTTAATGAAAGAACGGCAAGTTGATAGATACTGAGGAAACTAGCTGCTATGGAAATGGAGGAAACAGAGGGTATGTTTGAGATGAGAAGGGAGAGTAAAAGCTGTAGAATGAGACGAACACTCAAATACTGTTAGCAGGTTCATGTGTACACTATGTGACAAAAGTATCTGGACGACATTATGCAGTGTGTTATTGATCACTAGATGTCACGAGAGGCTGACCCCTGGGTACAAAAGGCGGCAGAGTGTATTGTGATGATAGCAGAGATGCAGTAACAACCAGAAGAGTTGAATGTCACTTGGCCGGCCGGAATGGCCGTGCGGTTCTAGGCGATGCAGTCTGGAACCGAGCGACCGCTACGGTCGCAGGTTCCAATCCTGCCTAGGGCATGGATGTGTGTGATGTCCTTAGGTTAGTTAGGTTTAATTAGTTCTAAGTTCTAGGCGACTGATGACCTGAGAAGTTAAATCGCATAGTGCTCAGAGCCATTTGAACCATTTTGAATGTCACCTGAGTATTGAATCCGTCGGACTCATTTCAATCATTGAAAAGCTACCCACGTCGATTGTTGGTGACATGACAGTGAAGTGGAAACGCGAAGGACTAACTACAACTAATCAAATACCATTCAGACTTCACCTACTTGAGGGCAGGGACCGTAGAGAATTGTGGGGGCTAGCTGTAAAAGTCGCATGAAGTCAGCGGAAGAAACCACTCCTGAGTTGTGAAGCGGTATCAGCGGTCCTCCTATCACAGTGAAAATGCGAATGAAGTTATAAAAGAACGCGGTACGGGGTCGAATAGGTCCTCATAATGCACACATTTATGTACCCAATGCTAAGAGACGCTGGAGGTGGCGTACAGAGAGACGCCACTAACAGTGGATGATGATGATAATCTTTGCCTTGTTGGGCGCTCAACTGCACGGTCATCAGCGCCCGTACAAAAACCCAGTTTTTCGTACAGTCCAATCTAGCCGCTGTCACGAATGATGATAACAATGATGATGATGAGGAGGAGGAGGAGAAGGAGGAGGACACAAGCACCCAATCCCGGCCAGAGAAAATCCTCAAGCCGGCCGGGAATCTAACCAGGGACCCTGTGATCCAGAGGCAGCAACGCTAAAGATACTACACCACGCGCTGCGGACACTGACAGTGGATGGCTGGCAAATAATGATTTGAAATGATGAATCTCGCTATACCCTGTGTTAGTCCGATGGCAATTTTTGGGTTTGGGGATTGCCTGAAGGTCGCTACCTGCCTTCGTGTGTTGTGTCAACAGTGGAGAAGTGGAGCAGATGTAAAGGTTTTGGAGAGTTTTTCGTGGTTAGGGTGTGTTCCCCAAATTGCGCTTCAGAAAATGCTAAGTGTGAAAGGGTTTAAACACGTTTTCAGTATTGTATGCTGAGTACAGCAGAGGGAAAGTTTGAAAACGATGGCTGTATCAGCTCGACAATGCAGAATTTAATAAAGCAGCGTCCACGAGGCTATATTTCGTGGACAATAACATTCCTGTAATGGGATGGCATGCACGGTCCCGACTTAAATCCAATGGAACACTTTGGATTCAATCAGGACGTAGACTTGGCTCGAGACCCCAGCGTCCAACATCACTACCGTCTCTGGTTTTGACTCTTCAGGAAAAGAGACGGCCATTCCACTGCAGTCATTCAGGCACCTTACTGAAATTGTTCCTAGGGGAGTTCAAGACGCCATAGGGGCGAATGGCGATTTACCCCATTTCCAAGTGTACTAATGGATGTCTGCTTACATCTCATCAGGTAGTACTATAGGATCTCAAATGTGAATAAATGGGTGGTGAAGCAAATATGCTATTTAACCGAAGGCTTTTGATTTTTGAAGAATGATACCCGCTATGAAACGCGACAGTGGAGGAACCAAGCAAAAAGGTGGCAAATATACGTAATTTTCTTGTCCCTCTAGTCAGTGATTTTGGCCGACCGAAGTTTAGATTGGACGATCTGCTGTGTAAATAAAGAAGGATTCAAGAATAATATGTCGGTGGCTAATTCATAAAATTACGATGTAAAGTTGTGGAGCCAAATAGGTAGCCGGATGGCAGTGTTTAGTGGATGAGACGGTTATCATTTGTTGAATCCAAGTGTATAGAAAGTATACTTTGCCCCAGCGAGATTGCTAAAGCATCTGGTGTCGCAATACCACTGGAAAGGTGTACTTATGTACTATGTTTTTATTCTTATACTGGCGCAAATGAAATTGAGACGCTAAGGATTCGGAAGTATTGAGGTTCTTTGCTAACCACTGAGCTTAAAGTTTAATCCATGTAACTTTTTTGTCAAATTTCCCAGGACAGTCGGTTTCGCTTTGCCTCCTAGTCATGGCCACAGGAACGTGTCGTTCGTATGCAAGTATACGCTTGCCGGTGTGGCCGTGCGGTTCAAGGCGCTTCAGTCTGGAACCGCGTGACTGCTACGGTCGCAGGTTCGAATCGTGCCTCGGCCATGGGTGTGTGTGATGTCCTTAGGTTGGTGAGGTTTAAGTAGCTCTAAGTTCTAGGGGACTGATGACCACAGATGTTAAGTCCCATAGTGCTCAGAGTCATTTTTTGCAAGTACACGAATGAGCCAAGGGATAGGTCGACGGGAAAGTAGAGGCGTTCGCAGCGTCGTATGTTATGTTAGGGGCATAGTTTGTGATAATTATGCGGAATGATAGCTGTGCAGAAATGGAATGTGTTGACATTTCAGCGGAGCCCGAGATACTTCAGGTAGTATTTTACTTTCACTTTCGTTGGCATCGACAACTCACAACTAATCGCCTTCCAAACTAACCTAGACGTCGGGCTAAGCTACAAATTAGTCTGTGGCCACAACGAGGTTTTTTGCTGTCCTCTTTGTTGACTTTGCAACAAGAGTCCAAGACTCCACAGAAATGTTTCTCCGCGCAAGTGTTCTAACCTCCGCAGGAACAACTCGGTACTGCTCAGACCTGATGGCAAGTCATGTTTGTGTCGTTGGGGAAGGGTGGGGGGTAAGAAAGTATCATGAAAGTTGCATGTTTGATCCTCTCTCATTGGGAGGGCAGTCCATACTTGACCGGCCTTATGATACGACGTTGCTTAAAATCGTTGGTGCTTATTAGGTTTGAATACTGCAAGGTCGTTAGGAAAATTATCCTGAAATAACACTCCACAAAGTTATTATCCTGCAGGAAATCGACCCAGCTCTCCCTAGCAATAAAGAAATCTGTAACTGTACAAGGCGAGCGTCTGTACTGCTCGTTACCTTCACTACATAATAAGTAACTGATCGTTGGGATTGAGTACTGTGCAAGACGATAACAGCGTCCAGTGAGAACAACAAACGTCGGTGCGCAACAGGCTATAGTTGTTATTAGTGGGTCACCTAACGATAAAAAAGTTGCAGGACAATAAAGAACCTTGTAATTTAAGTCAAGCATGTTTGCAGCAGGTTTTTATTTTTTCTAATTGATGGACGCAGGTCACAAAAGGTTGACAGAGAGCAAAGTTCTCTAAAATTTTGATTGAATTTACACACAGTGACGCTAATACTATAGGGGATATATGAAATTATATAGAAGATAACATGGAAAAATTGCAACAAGATATCCTTATCAATAACATCACTTCACATGCGTTCAGATTAAATAAACGTATCTCTTGGAACCAAGACTGTTTCTTCTGTATCTAAAGATATCCTTATAAGGGGAGGTCACAAATTCAAAGTTAATGAGACAAAATCGCAAATCAAAAGTCAAATCGCCAACTCAGTTCGAGTATCACAACAAGTGAGCTGCTCAGAATAGGATCATGTTACTACGGTTTGTGATACATTACCCCAAAACTAGCAGAGTATGCAGCCAGTAGAACCAGACAGTGACTAGGATGTGACTACCCAGCAACTGAGTTCTCTTTCCTCAACTCTCTACCTTCTGAAAAACTCTAGACGAAGGGGACGATTCAGTGCTGCAGCCATTGTGACAGATGGAACAAACACGAGGTTAAAACCAGCATGGAGTCGTTTCTGCCCAGTTGTTGGCTTTCTCGTGATAAGCGCTATGGTAGGGACAACACAATCGATTAAAAACTAAACTCCGTCAGAAGAGACCAGGGAGGCCGAACGGTACCGATCGGCCGCCATGTCATCCTCAGCCAAAACTCTAGACGAAGGGGACGATTCAGTGCTGCACCCATTGTGACAGATGGAACAAACACGAGGTTAATACCAGCACGGAGCCGTGTCTGCCCAGATGTTGGCTTCTTCATGATAAGCGCGATGGCAGGGACAACACATTCGATTAAAAACTAAACTCCGTCAGAAGAGACCACGGAGGCCGAACGGTACCGACCGGCCGCCGTGTCATCCTCAGCCTACAGGCGTCACTGGGTGCGGATACGGAGGGGAATGTGGTAAGCACACCACTCTTTCCGCCGTATGTCAGTTTATGAGACCGGAGCCACCATTTATCAGTCAAGTAGCTCCTTAGTTTGCCTCACAAGAGCTGAGTGCACGCCGCTGGCCAACAGTCCTCGGCAGACCGAGTGATCACCCGTCCCAGTGCTAGCTCAGCCCGACAGGGCTTAGCTTCGGGTATCTGACGGGAACCGGTGTTACCACTGCGTCAAGGCCATTGGCCAACACATTTGATTGGCTACATCAAAATATTTGGAGGAAAGTCAACGAACTTTCTCACACTGTGCGGGTGCCGTCGCGCTATTTTTCCTTTTATCTTCGCGCATAAAATGCAAAAATGTCATACTTCAGCTATTTTCTGGATATACAGTGGCAGACACCACTGTCTGTGTTCCGGCGTATCGACAAGCGCCGGCACGAAGACGAAGATCGCAAGAGCAAGAAAGCGATGAGACGACGTCAGTCAATAGCATGCTGACGAAGTCCGCGCCGCGATAGGAGCGCCCTCTAGCCGAAGAGAATATAAGCGCCGTTTCTGCCAGCCTCGGCCGGACAGCACACGGACAGAACTGGGAGTGCACTACGATAGCAGTGACGTGTGACCCGTATCAGTTGCTTACCTTGACCTCGTACACAGCTAAATACTTTGACTGTTTGCATGTCGCCTACCGCTTGTGACAGACACCATTGTAAATTGAAAGTTGAGTATTGTCTATCTTCTTGAGAGTTGGCAATACTCTCATAAGATCTAGAAGTTGGCTACAGCGCGCATACGCAAGCTCTGGAATCTAAGATATTGTTGTCGCGCTTTGCAGCGCACGGATTAAATTGTAGCAGTTTGGAAGCCAGTGTAGGAGCCTGCCTGCAGTGGTGCGCACGTGTGTTGGGCGAGGGTCGTCGCCGAGCTGCCGTACTGCCGTGTCCGCCAGCAGCGACACAGGATTTGGTACTGAGTTGATATTTTTTATAATTTGCAGAGCGCTTATTAATGTAAAGAAAAGGGTTTGTGTATGTGCGTAGCAGCAGACGGTAATTTTGATAATGATAGGAGCTGAATTCTTAAGGGAAAACATTGTTAGGCGAATAGATTAAGTATTGATTTTTGTCATTGATTTCTTTTGTAATTGCCAGGGAATTGTTTCACTATGTATTTAATTGAGAAGTATATCAGTCTGTCTCAAGAGTTTGATTAATTTGTAATATTACTTTAATGCCACTGAAGGCAGATTTACATACGAAGCGATTGTTCAAAGAGCTTCTAGCGTTCTGTTAATTGAATGAGAAAGAATCGCTTTCAGAATATAGTTTTTGAAAAAAGGAATTAATTGTCTTGGTTATCATTTATCGAGTTTAGATTTGACCAAACCCTTTCTCTTGAATTATATGTAGTTGTAGTAAGCAGCAGCAGCTGCAGCAACAGCAGGAGCCGCCATACAGAACATGCACTGCACTCAGCATGAATAATAGGTTTCGCATGTTTTTGTTAAATAATGAAATGCAGCAGATCAAGCAGTGGCAGCAGAAAGACCAAGTAAATTATTTGTTGCGGAAAGGACCAATTTAAAAAAAAAAGTCTAGGTGATCTATGTAATAGTAAAGTTAACAAGAGTACAAGCACCAGATTTTCAGTAGAAAACACGAGATAAGAACAAAGAGGTCCCGACATTCATTCTTTATTGTAATAAAAGCTGTTAATGTGATTTGCTTGAATTGTTGTGTAGAGAACGCAGCATCCTTTAGGCACCCAACACGAGACGAGTGGGCAGGGCCCCACACTCTGCCCTCATCAAGGACAAGTGCCGGCGCTGCCCACAAAAGCGTGGAGTAGTCCACAGCCTCACTTTCGGTAAAACTGCCCATCTCCTTGGAGAGGCTCGTCTCTGCCGACAAACAGGATCCTGAGACTGCGCCTGCCCAGGAACAAAATGCAACAGATTCCTCCTTGGTAAATACACTACTGGCCATTAAAATTGCTGCACCAAGAAGAAATGCAGATGATAAACGGGTATTCATTGGACAAATATATTATACTAGAACTGACATGTGATTACATTTTCACGCAATTTGGGTGCATAGATCCTGAGAAATCAGTACCCAGAAAAGGTACCTCTGGCCATAATAACGGCCTTGATACGCCTGCGCATTGAGTCAAACAGAGCTTGGATTGCGTGCACAGGTACAGCTGCCCATGCAGCTTCAACACGATACCACAGTTCATCAAGAGTAGTAGCTGGCGTATTGTGATAAGCTAGTTGCTAGGCCTCCATTGACCAGACGTTTTCAATTGGTGAGAGATATGGAGAATGTGCTGGCCAGGACAGCAGTCGAACATTTTCTGTATCCAGAAAGACCCGTACAGGACCTGCAGGAATGTAGAGTTTCGCAGGGATCGAATGAAGGGTAGAGCCACGGGTCGTAACACATCTGAACTGTTCAAAGTGCCGTCAATGCGAACAAGAGGTGACCGAGACGAGTAACTAATGGCACCCCATACCATCACGCCTGGTAATACGTCAGTATGGCGATGACGAATACACGCTTCCAGTGTCCGTTCACCGCGATGTCGCCAAACACGGACGCTATCATCCTGATGCTGTAAACAGAACCTAGATTCACCCGAAAAAATGTTTTGCCATTCGTGCAACCTGGTTCGACATTGAGCACACCATCGCCGGCGCTCCTGCCTGTGATGCAGCGTCAAGGGTAACCGCAGCCATTGTCTCAGAGCTGATAGTCCATGCTACTGCAAACGTCGTCGAACTGATGGTGCAGATGGTTGTTGTCTTGCAAACGTCCCCATCTGTTGACTCAGGGATCGAGACGTGGCTGCACGATCCGTTTCAGCAATGGGGATAAGATGCCTGTCACCTCGACTGCTAGTGATGCGAGGCCGTTGGGATCCAGCACGGTGTTCCGTATTACCCTCATGGACCCACCGATTCCATATTCTGCTAACAGTCATTGGTTCTCGACCAACGCGAGCAGCAATGTCGCGATACGATAAACCGCAATCGCGATAGGCTACAATCCGACCTTTATCAAAGTCGGAAACGTGATGGTACTTATTTCTCCTCCTTACACGAGGCATCACAACAACATTTCACCAGGCAACGCCCGTCTACTGCTGTTTGTGTATGAGAAATCGGTTGGAAACGTTCCTTATGTCAGCACGTTGTAGGTGTCGCCACCGGCGCCAACCTTGTGTGAATGCTCTGAAAAGCCAATCATTTGCATATCACAGCATCTTCTTCCTGTCGGTTAAATTTCGCGTCTGTGGCAGATCTTCGTGGTGTAGCGATTTTAATGTGCCAGTAGTGTATGTCCAGCACTCCCAATAAAATAAACGAAAAATTGTGACAGAAAGAGGGAACTATGTGTGACAGTTACGTCAGAAAGAATTTGTAATCCCATCGTCAAAATTCAACCTGGGGTCTGCGTCTGACCACTGATGTACTGTTGGTGGGAGCAGTTCAGCCCTCTCACTGCAAACTGCCAACTAAGGAGGATTGCCAGTAAGCGTCCCGACAGACGCAAGGTGTCCGTTTGGACAGGTTCGAAGATTATGAGAGGGTACTGACCCGAGCACATGCTGTGAGGCAACGCCCCTTTTACTCGCTGCCCCTTTCTTCCCCTCTCTGAATTTCTCTGTCTCCTCCAGTGGTCGAGCAGACGCCGGCGTCGCTCGCTCGCTTGTCCCGAGCTCCGCGCGAGCTGTCGGCGCCACGACGGCACGCCCCGCTGCCACCCGGCCCTGTTTTCGCTGTTTCTGCACTCGGCTCTTCTTCCTGCCTACTGGGGGGGGGGGGGGGGGGGGGGAGGGCGGAGGGGAGGGAGGGAGGAAAAGCAGGGGCAGGGCGAGGCGAGGCCGGCGGCAACATCAGCGGCGAGCGGTGGGCCGGCTCCAGAAATTTACGGCAGCGCTCGCATTCTTTGTTCCCGGCGCCCCTCCCGGTCCCGAGACACCGCGCAAGATGCTAGCACCGGCCAGAACAATTAACGAGCGCCACCCAGTAATAAAACAGTGCGGCGGAGGCGGCGGAATAGGGGGGGAGGGGAAGTGGAGGCAAGGAGGAGGCTGGAGCGGGAAAGAGAGGCCGACGCCGGCACAACTTGTTAAGGTTATGCCTGAAATTTATCTGCCGGGCGCTGCAACTCTTTATTCGCTAATTCAGTTAATGGCGCCGCGCCGCGCCGCTTTTGTCGGTACAGGAGTTGGCAACAATGTGCCGGCGGCGGTCGGGGTCCCGCGCAAAAAGGACGAGGATGGGCGGCGGACGCGACGCGGAAATTGAGCGGATCCGGCGAGCGTTTCTCGCCTCGCCTTCCCACGGCTGTGCGCGAAGATTACTGCGCCGCGCAAAAACCAGATATCCTCTCCCCTGTCTGCCCGGCGAACTCAGGCGAACGAATCCTTATCACAGACACGCACCGTAAACAGATCCCTGTTTAGTCGCGCTCAGCGCGAGTCCAGAACGAGACTGCCAAATACGTGGCGGCTACGCTGCCTCCGTGGTCAGTCGGCTGCAGCGGTCCTTTTTTTAGGGTTCCACACATGAATTGGTAAAATGGTTCAAATGGCTCTGAGCACAATGGGACTTAACATCTCAGGTCATCAGTCCCCTAGAACTTAGAACTACTTAAATCTAACTAAGGACATCACACACATCCATGCCCGAGGCAGGATTCGAACCTGCGACCGTAGCGTGAATTGGTGAACCGGGATCCTTGCAGCAGTGGTTCCTAGACATTTGGTCACTGCATACCACTTGACATTTAATCAGTCCGACCCTGCAGTTTTTTGTTTGTTATTACGCATGCACCACAGAACATACACAGCCCATTGCCACCAATGTAAATTCATTATTGAGTGAGACCTGGTAGACAGTGGATGTATCACGTTGTGAGACGCTGTTCTTTAATTAATTTGACAGAAATGTTGTCTGAAGGGTCACTGTGGCTCTGGAGTAAACATCGCGTATCTGTTCTGTCACCGAGTGTGTTGTAGATTTATGTGAAAATGGGATGTGGGAATGACATTTTGGAAGATTCTGTACGTGAAAGAGACGCAAGTGACTCTTCTGATGAAAGTGGTTCTGAAGCTGATGCTCCCGCAGGAGATATGGATCATGGCGAAACTGATCAGTCTGCCGAATCTTCAGACAGCGGTAAAGAAAATACAGTTGTTCGTGGTAAGAATTGTCACTGCTGGAACACAGCTGTCCTTAAAAGAAGAGACTGGCCAGTTGCCGAAAACATTGTAGTCCGTATAGCAAGAGCGTGGAAAATGAATAAACAGATTTATGAATATTTGAGAACACCTCAAAATATGTTTGTAATATGGGCGTTTCGTTAAATGAATAGCGTCTTCATGTAATCGAGCTGCAAACGAAGTCTTTACATCTGAACCACTGTCAGGTTTCATCACTGGAAAGCTTCCACGAATTTTGGATGCATTAATACTAACAGTGATTGAAAAATTACATGAGTGAGGTGAAATAAAATGCGTTTAATATGTGGGAGTCTAATTTCATTCTAAAATATCCTATACTCAGGCAATTTCTCCAGAAAATAATTGAGGGTCATGTGACGTTGGTGCACAATTCATTTGACAATTTCAGAGGTGTACACAACTAGGGTTAAGATATTTGGGCGTACCAATGTAGCTCGTCGCTTTTAATAAACCCAGAGTGGGGGATGGGAAGGGGGGGGGGGAGGAGTTGCACAAGTTTGTGCGACAACTAGCGCAGGGGTAGGGAACTGTACAGGGGAATGACTTTTCCTATTTTGCTCAGTGTTGACAACACGTATTCAGTTTCTGTGGCGTGCCGAACATGACACACAGAAAAAATTTGGTTTCGCATGTGGTACTTATATGAAGAGCGAAATAACTGCACTCTTGGAGCTGTAATAACAACGTTTCTTCAGTAATAGAAGACATATCTTGGCCAGTAGACCCCGAAGAAGGCCGCTACAGCCATGGCTGAAACGTTGGTTTTTCTCCAGCAGCAGTAGTTTAATACATTATGACGCGGTACCACACCCACTGACTCTAGCCGCGGAAGCCTACGCAATTATGGTTTGTTCAAATGGCTCTGAGCACTATGGGACTTAACTTCTGAGGTCATCAGTCTCCTAGAACTTAGAACTACTTAAATCTAACTAACCTAAGGACATCACACACATCCATGCCCGAAGTAGGATTCGAACCTGCGACAGTAGCGGTCACGCGGTTCCAAACTGAAGCGCTTAGAACCGCACGGCCACACCGGCCGGCCTACGCAATTATATGTCTTCACTTCTCCTTTTCACCGTATTTTTCGGCAACGGAACTTTTAATGTCTCTCTGCCAGCTTTTTTCCCCAAAACAGCTTAGACCGTGCCTTCAGCCCCGGGCAGTACGAGAGACTCACCAGTCGTGTGAGGTTTGCTTTCGTTTGCAGTTCTAAAACCAGCGAGATATGACGCTGTTGTCAAGTTAGTATCAGTACGAGGTGCATTCAAGTTCTAAGGCCTCCGATTTTTTTTCTAATTAACTACTCACCCGAAATCGATGAAACTGGCGTTACTTCTCGACGTAATCGCCCTGCAGTAGTACACATTTTTCACAACGCTGACGCCATGATTCCATGGCAGCAGCGAAGGCTTCTTTAGGAGTCTGTTTTGACCACTGGAAAATCGCTGAGGCAATAGCAGCACGGCTGGTGAATGTGCGGCCACGGAGAGTGTCTTTCATTGTTGGAAAAAGCCAAAAGTCACTAGAAGCCAGGTCAGGTGAGTAGGGAGCATGAGGAATCACTTCAAAGTTGTTACCACGAAGAAACTGTTGCGCAACGTTAGCTCGATGTGCGGGTACGTTGTCTTGGTGAAACAGCACACACGCAGCCCTTCCCGGACGTTTTTGTTGCAGTGCAGGAAGGAATTTGTTCTTCAAAACATTTTCGTAGGGTGCACCTGTTACCGTAGTGCCCTTTGGAACGCAATGGGTAAGGATTACGCCCTCGCTGTCCCAGAACATGGACACCATCATTTTTTCAGCACTGGCGGTTACCCGAAATTTTTTTGGTGGCGGTGAATCTGTGTGCTTCCATTGAGCTGACTGGCGCTTTGTTTCTGGATTGAAAAATGGCATCCACGTCTCATCCATTGCCACAACCGACGAAAGGAAAGTCCCATTCATGCTGTCGTTGGGCGTCAACATTGCTTGGCAACATGCCACACGGGCAGCCATGTGGTCGTCCGTCAGCATTCGTGGCACCCACCTGGATGACACTTTCCGCATTTTCAGGTCGTCATGCAGGATTGTGTGCACAGAACCCACAGAAATGCCAACTCTGGAGGCGATCTGTTCAACAGTCATTGGGCGATCCCCCAAAACAATTCTCTCCGCTTTCTGGATCATGTCGTCAGACCGGCTTGTGCGAGCCCGAGGTTGTTTCGGTTTGTTGTCACACGATGTTCTGCCTTCATTAAACTGTCGCACCCACGAACGCACTTTCAACACATCCATAACTCCATCACCACATGTCTCCTTCAACTGTCGATGAATTTCAATTGGTTTCACACCACGCAAATTCAGAAAACGAATGATTGCACGCTGTTCAAGTAAGGAAAACGTCGCCATTTTAAGTATTTAAAACAGTTCTCATTCTCGCCGCTGGCGGTAAAATTCCATCTGCCGTACGGTGCTGCCATCTCTGGGACGTATTGACAATGAACGCGGCCTCATTTTAAAACAATGCGCATGTTTCTATCTCTTTCCAGTCTGGAATAAAAAAATCGGAGGCCTTAGAACTT
Source organism: Schistocerca serialis cubense (assembly GCF_023864345.2). Lineage (NCBI taxonomy): Eukaryota > Metazoa > Arthropoda > Insecta > Orthoptera > Acrididae > Schistocerca > Schistocerca serialis. The sequence continues at coordinate 73,176,767 of NC_064644.1, forward strand.
GAATGCACCTCGTATTCATAAAATTTGTGGTGCATATAGATTCTTTTTTACGAAACGCAGATTTCCTTTGAAAGAAGAGTTTATGTTTACGAACTAACTCAGAGTGCTTAAAACTTTGTTCACGTTTTAATAAAGAAGGCTTTGTAGGTAGTGGGGAGCAGTTGTGGTAATTGCGACGATAATCACTCGCACTCCTCTCACTATTAATACTTTTATTCTCGCAGCGCACAGACAATGCGTTTAGCAAAGAGCGCGTACTACAAAGAACTGATCTGGCAAAGATACAGCTGTTCTTGCTGCAGTAGGGCAGCAGTATTATTGAGGGGTAGAGCCAATGGTTCTACGTCCCCACAGTTTCATGCTTTGATTTGAAAACATTTCTGAGAATACAGCACATTGGGAAATTGGACTAACATCGATTTCTGTACCTGCCTCTACTGTAGAGTCGAACTGTAAGTAGCTTTCATCGTACGTGCGACAGGATGTTAGTTCATGTTTCTGGAGACAGAAGAAGCTTCCTGGCTTAAAAATCGCTTCATGGTTGACTTAAAATACAATCACGTACGTAAGTCACACAGTCACGTTAAACTTACCATCACAATTATAGTCGTCAAGGATCAGCTCGTTTTAATTGCACACTCCGTCTCCAGACGCAAGGTTTCTTCGTATCACCATACCATTTTAGGTAACACTCAACAAAGGGACAATAACGACGATAAGCCGTTCACTGCATTATGACTGCTCTAGCTGTTAAGTCGTAATTATATCACATAAAATATATTTTTTCCATCAGAAACATACACTGTACTGGATATGTGCCAAAAATCTCAGGAACTGATGTAGGGATTTTGATCTGGTTTCAGTTCATAGGTAGAGTGATTCACGAGGAATGTATCTTGTTAATAGTCAGAACTTCGAGGAAGTGAAGTACCCTACCGCTGTGAAAAGAATGCCTTGGCCGTCTAATGGTGTTAGACGTAAGGCTGCCCAACCACCGCAAAACAAAGGCTCATCCTAGATACAAACTATCCCCGACAGTCTGTGCCTATCACATGTACAGCACCTATGATGTTTCAAAGCAAAGTAATATGGCAACCGATGCAGGGTTGCACCTCCATTGTTTGAGATGAGATTCTGATATCCCACAAAATATCCATTCGGCATTTGCGTAACAACAATAGCACTATTGTATGCTGTACCGTTCTCTTCTCTGGATACTTCCGTCAGGTCATACCAAGAGTCGGAACGGGAACGAGAGCAGATGAAGTCAACGTATCTGCAGTTGCCTGTTAGCAAAGCATGTTAATATAACTTCAGAATTAATAAAAGAAATGGAGAATTACAATAGCAAAAGAGAAATTTCACAAAAAATTAACTTAAAACTTTAAATTAACATATTCTCGAAAGTCCTGGTACCGATACCTTGCCATTATCGATAACAGCAAAACTCCTGGAGGCCCCAGAAACGATGAACTAAGTTTGTACGGAAACTTTGGAGTACGAATGCCTCACACTTGTTCCGTGTCTTTATTTTCCCAACTTCATTCCCCATTAGTATCAAGCAAAGGGTAAGTCACCAGATATAATCACGTCATATAATGATACAAAAAGGACTTTTGGGACTTAAATACAAAATAAAAGAAACACACTACATCACAAAAAACCAAATTTATATAATAATAAGCGAATAAGGTAAACGAACAATTATAATTAGTCTAAAAAGTACATTCGTTTGAGGGCGCCATTACAGTTATGCAGGATGTTTCAAAGTCTTAAGTTGATAAATCACGTCATAGAGAATAGCTTTTGTCAGTGACAAAATGCTACATAACGTTTCCCAGTAAAGCGACGCTAGGCATCCTTTAGCACAGTATACGCCGGCCTTGGGACGACGAGACTTCACCGAACTGGGTATCTCATACTACCTAACTTAGTAAGTTGGTGGAGTGAGTTTCAATAAGATACGAATGTTTCTATGCTCTGTGCGAAGTACGATAGTTTAAAAGCCAATCAGGAACTTTAATTTTTCTGGGCCTATCCTCCATCGCACGGACTAGATGACTCGATTACAGGCAACACACAAGGCCTACGCACCATTGCCTCGTCAGGACAAAGACCATACCAAAAGATGCCAGGCGTCGTCGCGAAACATCAGAGAACATTTTATCTCTAGCAAAAATAGTTCCCCATATGCATCTAACACTCTAGACGATTGACGCATGAACTTTGAAATACCCTGTCACCCCCTCATCTGCTGCAACTCGGTTCCGAGTATGTATAAATTCTTCCTGCACAGAGAGAGCATATCAGCTCAGTTTATGAATGTGTTTCCGGTGACTAAACAGACCAATCGAGGCATAAAACTTGTGGCCAGACAAATCGCGCTGAATGGTTTGAGGAGGGCGGGGTTTTAAATAACGGACCGCCCTGCTTTACACATGGCCTCTCCGTGTCTGCAGCGTTCTCCTTCAAACAAGCTGGCAGTGGTGGATGTATTCTCCCATGGTAGATCGTCCACAGAACATTCTTCCCACGTTTTTATACTTATACCAGTCACACTCATGGTGTGCATCAGCTTATCCTAAAAGTACTCAGGAGGAGACCCACGAGGTCTGTTGCCAGACCAGATTTCACCATAAAGGATTTGGCGGCGAAGCGTGTTATCACTCTTACGGTGAACATCACCTAACAATCTAAGTTGCTAGGCAATGATGGCTGCTGTTTAGATGCGCTTTCTTGAGAACCACAGAGTGTGTCACCTACTTCTCCCAGTTGATGTATCTCTTTCTTTGTTGGTTGAATTTTTTGATATCACAGCGACAGAGCAGCATAGAAATGATAGCAGCTCTGTGTATCATTAGTTTGGTATGGAACTTTAGGTCTTAATGTATGAAGACTTTGAGTATGAGCTGTCCGAATGCTGCCTGGGCAGTCCCAATTCTTTTATCAAGATCCTGTTTACATATACACCATTCGGACAAGATGCTTCCAAGATGTGAAAAATTATAAACCTGCTCCAGTGTTGTGTCTAAGGTACAGGGTATAGCAGCTACAAGCGCAGGTATTTTTATGTGTAGTACCTTAATATGTGAATGCATCAGTGTCTTGGTTGTTTTTTCTCTGTTTTGAACAGTTGTCCCACAAACACGTCACGAGCTTTACGACCTGATGTTTTCTGCACGGCCATACTACACCAATGACCGGTCTACTACTGTCAGTACACACCAGAAGTATTGCGTCCACGCATCCACACAACACCTGAGCTGGTGCCCAGCGGAAAATGAGCGTTAATGGCTTCCTCTTGCCACATATACACTATGTGATGAAAAGTACCAGGAAACCCACAAAAACACACGATATTCACATTAGGTGCATTGTACTGCCAGGTAATCCATAGCAGCGGCCTCAGTAGTCATTAGACATCGTGAGAGAGCAGAATGGGGCGCTCCGCGGAACTCAAGGACTTCGAACGTGATCTGGTGATTGGATGTCACTTGTATCAGATGTGATAGAGAAGTGGAAACGTGAAGCGACACGTACAGCACAAAAGCGTACAGGCCGACCGCGTCTGTTGACTGACAGAGACCGCCAACTGTTGAAGAGGGTCGTAATGTGTAATAGGCAGACATCTATCCAGACCATCTCACGGGAATTCCAAACTGCATCAGGATCCACTGCAAGTAATATGACCGTTAAGATTTCATGGTCCAGCGGCTGCTCATAAGCTACACGTCACGCTGGTAAATGCCAAACAATGATTCGCTTAGTGTAAGGAGCGTAAGCATTGGACGACTGAACAGTGGAAAAACATTGTGTGGAGTGAAGAATCACGGTACACAATGTGGTGATCCTATGGCAGGGTGTGGGTATGGCGAATGCCCGGTGAACGTCATCTGCCAATGTGTGTGGTGCCAACAGAAAATTCGGAGGCGGTGTGGTCGTGTTTTTCATGAAGGTGGCTTGCACCCCATGTTGTTTTGCGTGGCACTATCACAGAACGGGCCTACATTGATGTTTTGAGCACCTTCGCCGGCCAGTGTGGCCGAGCGTCTCTAGCAGCTTCAGTCTGGAACCGCGCCACCGCTACGGTCGCAGGTTCGAATCCTGCCTTGGGCATGGATTGTGAGGTGTCCTTAGGATAGTTAGGTTTAAGTAGTTCTAAGTTCTAGGAGACTGATGACCTCAGATTTTAAGTCCCATAGTGCTCAGAGCCATTTGAACCATTTTTTGAGCACCTTCTTGCTTTCCGCTGTTGACGAGCAATTCGGGGATGGCGATTGCTTCTTTCAACACGATCAAGCAAATGTTCATAATGCACGGCCAATGGCGGAGTGGTTACACGACCATAACAGCCCTGTAATGGACTGGCCTGCACAGAGTCCTGACCTGAATCCTACTGAACACCATTAAGATGTTTTGGAACGCCGACTTCGTGCCAGACCTCACTGACCGCCATCGATAGCCCTCCTCAGAGCAGCACTCCGTGAATAATGGGCTTCCATTCCGCAAGAAACCTTCCAGCACCCGATTGAACGTACGCCTGCGAGAGTGGAAGCTGTCATCAACGCTAAGAGTGGGCCAACACCACACCGAATTCTTACATTACCGATGGAGGACGCCACGAACTTGTAAGTCATTTTCAGCTATGTGTCCGGTTAGTTTTGATCACATAGTGTACTTGTACCAATTTGTCTACAAATGACGCAAATACTGACGTAATGTAGTTTATTACACCGTCCTCCGTCACCAATAGAAATATCTGCATTTACTCTTAACACTCTGATGTGACTCCTTAAAATTTTAAAGTGCCCTTTCGCAGCCGTGGATGAAAAGGCAAATGCATTAGGTAACAGACGCATTCAAGAATCTAAGAGCCATCCCGATCTGCGTCGTTTCCTTGGCCTCTAACCCATATTTTAATTGGGTGGGATTATTAATTATTGGGTTTGGAAATGTTAGTGGTAGAGGGTGGCCAGAAGCTCATCCCGTTCTGATTAGGAACCCATGTCCAAAAATGTACCATATGGATACAATAAAGTTTGAATATCGGATAGGTTTCAGTTCTCCTGCTTCGTGATAAACACACAAGCGAAGAAGAGGGCGTCATTGGCAGTCGCCGTTGTAATTATAACATCACATACAATTTTTGTCAGACCGCCGAAACGGATGTGAGAAAATGGTACATTCGCAAGTAGGAAGGTTGGTTGTCGTGCTCCACGAACACGCCGCACCCTCTACTTCGAACAGGACGTCCTTCATCAAGCAAAAGGGAATCCGATGACGAGCACTCGAAACACTGTTCATGCCATTGGCTCTTGTAGAAAACACAGGTGAGAGCTGTTAGTCCCCACGGTGTGCTTCCTCTGGAGTGGGAGGTTTGAATGTGATTCGATCTACAAATGTATTTTAAATCCAAACAGTACATCTTCAGACCTGGATACCTTGTTAGAACTTTATCACGGAAAACCCTCTACAATGTTTAGGAACCTTGAACATGAATTTTGAAACATCCTGTGTACTCCACAGGCCACGGCACAGTTCACACCGGACGGTATACCGAACTGACATTAGCGACATGCTTTCACATTCCAATTGTGAAGAAAAAATCTCTGTAACAATAATCTCGCGATCCCTGCAAGCTGTAAGCGATGATGGCAGCAGATTTGTCGCACCGCCCTCTTCGAATATAGTTTCTTTAAACTTACCCAGTCGGGTTTTGTGAGAATGACGTCACCATTCTTCGAAAGAACCCCACGTAAGACACTACAGCATCTCTTTTAGGTTTCTAGTAGCGCGATTCTAAATTCGTTCGGTGTTTATTGTCGTGGTAACTTGACAAGGACTCCAAACACTGGAACTTAATTCTGTAATTGGTCGCACTACCGTCTTGTGTGCAAATTCTTTTATAGTTTCACTGTTCATTCCTAGAATCGTTATTAACAAATCAGTCTTCCATTCACCTTCCGTAATATTGATTCTACATTATGGTCCTATTCCCTACCGCTTCTTTTTATTATGACTGTACACTTATAATATGTCCTGTGCTGAATATATTCCACATTATTCACGTACTATCGGGGTTATTTCTCTTAGTTGTAGGGACTCTCTTCTATTTATAAACGTTTAAAGAGAGCTACCGTACGATACGCAAAGTGAAAATTTTGTGCAAGTCTCTCTGCAGTTGCTTACGATCCTCCAACAACGACATTGTTGTCCATTTCAAATATGAATTGCGTTCCAAAAATAAGAAGTGACAGCGTAGGAGGCTCTAAATTTAGAAAATCTCCTTGAAGCTCGAGTGCTGATCTAGACTGTCCACGTAGATTTACCGCTCTTGGGTGTCGATCTTGACGCTAATACCGGGTGGTTATAATTAAACGGTCGACTTCCCGAGTGCTCCAGCGCGGGCTGTATACATCGCAGGCTGCTGAAACATCGTAGGTACGCTCATCAATAGGTGCACTCGCGGAATTTGCTGAAAAAATAGTAGTTCCACTTTCTGCCGCCAGGTTAAAATACGTATGCACTATAAGAAGTCAGCAGGTGGTGTGGATGTAGGAAAAAAGGAGGAACGATCAACCACATGATAACCGTAGTTCTGACACGTTTACTAGGATATAGTCACAAATTAGAACACTATCTCCCGTCTTAGCAACATGCTGCATCCGTAACATGGCGTGGTCGACAAGCATATGCGGTGTAATAAGAGTAATATATCATCGTATGCTGTCTTCAGATCAGGAACAGTCTGGATATATCCCTGATAAACACGATCTTCCAGATATCCCCACAACCAGAAGTCCTATGGATTTAGGTTGAGTCAAGTGGAAAGCCACACGTCTTGAAATTGCTTAGAGATGGTGCGGTCGTTACAGAAGGTTTCTCAAAGCAAATCTTTCACCTGGGAAGTGACATGTGCTGTCGCCCCAACTTGCGTGAAAATGGTGGTGTAGACACAACTGCGCTCTTGCAAAGCTGGCATTATGCGTTCCATGCGTGCCAAAAAACGAAGGGCAAAGTCACGGAGTTAATTTGGTGCTCATTCTGAATCTTGTAGGGATACCAGTTGTAATATAATGGACTACTGAAACTACCGATACCACCAGCTGGCGAGGTGTGTGGTGCCATCAATCAACTTGAAGGAGCAAGTGAACTTTAACTACGTAAATATAAAGTGAAATATTATTATTTTGCTACAAAACTGTTAATATGACGACAATAATGAGGTATATTGCCACATAACTATATTATAAACACTTTTCATTTTTCATACTATGTTTTTCATATTTGTATACGTGCGATGTGTAAAATATCGATATACAACCAAGGTTGGCAGTACTGCACAGTTTGTAAGCTCTGTGAATAGGAGCCAGTTGTTGGCGGGTATAGAGACAATGGGCAGTCGGTGATGAGATGTCTTGTAATACGCATTCTTTGAGAAGGTCAAGGATAGAGGGAACGAAATGATGTATTGGAAAAGCTGTTACATTGAAAATTATTGAATATCGTAATGATCAGCATTTATGAAATAGAAGTTGGAAGTTTAACTATGTGCCAGTTCTTACGCACCAGAATACACACCCTGGACCTCAAATTGATTTAACAAATAGCGGATGGCGAGATTCATCACTGGACGACGAGCGTGCAACAACGACCAATAAAGGTAAGAAAGTTTTATTACTCTAAATTCAAATTGTGGTGATACCTATCTTTCTCCATGTCTTCAACCCTGTATGTATTCTGTTGTTAGTATAAAGAGCGTGACGGGTACTAGTGGTCGACCAGGCACACCAGGGAGACCACACAGGTTTAAAATGATAATTTGTAGCTTAATATACTACTACTGAAAATAATTAATATTGGTCCCCCGGAGAAAGAGGTGCATTACACAGCGTAAAATGCACCGCCAACTATTTTGAAATATTGACCAGGGAAGAGAGAATTCCCGTGACATAACTCGAGTTCTGGCTGCAATGTAGCTATAGCTAGGGCAACTCCTTCATCAGATGCCATGGGGATTGGCCTCCCCCCTCTCTCTCATGTACCACCTAATTCACCTGTGCCTTCAGGTTTATTGATCATATTCTTTAGCCCATTTATTGAAATGGGACTTCTTCGCAGTTGTTTCCATCGGCGATATTCCCGCAGTGCAGCTCCGTTATTGCTGCTGTTCTGTTAAAACAATACTACCAGCAGTGCACGATCTTTCTTGTGAACAGCCACTGAGTTACGAACGAACTTCAGCCATCTTAACCGTTTACACCAACAGTCACTTCATAAAAGAAATCAAGAAGTGTCCCCAAGCGAAAAACGGCATGCTGGCGTCAAACCGACAGAAAGTGCAATAATTAACTTTTTCAGCATACTCCGTGAGCGCATCTATTAGTAAATGTACCTACGATGTTTCAGCGTACTGCAATATACGCAACTCGCACTGCAGCACTTGGAACACTGTCCGTTTAATTATAACCACCCGGTACAATGGTGTTCAGTATAACTCTAAATACTACATAGAGCCAATACGGCAGCTTTTTCAAAATTACTAAAATACATGAAAAGGGAAGAGCTGAAAGAGAGATAAACCCAAAGCAAAAGAGAAGAAAAGTATCCTGTTCGCAGTATGTCAAGAATGTGAAAGTTGTGAATTGATAGGGAGTGAATCTACTACAAACTGCATCACTGTGAAGAGTAGAACTACTTCGTCCCAAAAGAGCTGATCAGCATTTTCCTTGTTCCTGAAGAGACTATCGTGAATCATTCTTTCGAAGTTTTCGAGATGCACACATACATCTGGGGACACCCTTATGAAGTTAGAATTTAACGCCTCGTCGACCAGTAACCGTGCTCCAGTTCATTTGGACCAAGATGTGGGAGGACATTACCAAGAGCTTTGTTGAACGAAAGACTCCACAATTTACCTCATCTAATCTGGGGGGTTTGAGAACCGCGGTTGCCGAATGCATCTTAAATACTGGTGGCTGACCGTCCAGTCGCTGCGCGATCTTGCACTCAGTGGCGGCCGGCAACTCTTTAAACCGATCCCGACTGTTCCCCCCCCTCCCCGTGCCAACCGGATCGGAACTGTAGACGCCACGGTCGAGTTCATTGCACAGATTGTGGTCACAAGGCAGGGGAAACCAAAAAATAAACAAACGAAGAGGGTCGACAACGAGCCAACCGACTGCGCCAGGCAACACACTCCCAACGCTCTGCGGACAGGAACCAGAACTAATTATCGCAGGAGAGAAGCTACCGAAAACTGAAGCTTCGCGTTAGCACCTCAGACGTAGACGCAGTGATCAGCTGGCGAAGCGATTCATGCGAATCAGACTGCTTGGATGACTCAATGAAGGTCATTAATTACAAGCGTTAATTTGTACACTACTATGTATACAATATTTCTGTATAAATGGCCTGATCTGTTGGATAACATTGGAGTCTTGCGGCCTTAAGCCTTTTCGCTGATGATGCTGTTGTATACGGAGAAGTAACATTGCTGGAAAGTTGTAGAGAGAAGCTGGAACACTTGCAGAGGATTGACGCTTGGTAAAGGCATTGCTAGCTGACTCTCGACTTACAAACATTTAATAGGTAGAAAGATACATTTCATTGTTAGGCCTACACGATAGCCATATAATCACGGAAAGCTGTCGCATTCATTAAATATTTAGGAGCATACGAACGGAGCGACTTAAAGTGGAACGGCCACATAAAACTAATCGCAGTTATTTCAAAATCTTAAAACATGACTGCGCAGGTAGTACATGCGCTAGGCTGATAATGGGGCCGCCAGACCTGTTAATCACGGATTTTGTTCAATCCTGGGTATTTTGTAGAGCGGCCTGTCCTTGATGCCTGGCTAGACGCTTTTCGGGCGGCGGCTCCCTGATCCCAGAAAATCGATGTTAGAAGTTTCATGCATACTCCCCATATCCATAACGTCAATCAACTAATAGAGCGCAGCCCAGCGGCTAAGATTTACGGCTACCACGCAGGCGGTGTGGATTAAAATCTCTTCCTTCAATTTCAGCGTGCAGATTATCATTAATTAGTGTATGCAGTGCAAAATTATTCAAAAGTAGTCGTTTTCGCCGTAGTAATTTCATTAATAAAATGATCATTACGGCACACTTTCTTCAGATGTACATTCCGTTTGTAGTTCGTAATTGAGATTCCAAATATTTACATAGCTCCAAAGAGTTCGCGACTATGGACGAAGTATTAGCAGTAGCAGAAAAATTCCAAGCACACACGAGAGTTTTTAGATAACTTAGTTGTGTGGAGATAACAGCCATTAATTTACTTATAGTCAATTAATGAAAATGACAGTCACAATCGCATTATTTATTTTGCCGCCAACCAGTTTCAACCCGCGATGGGGTCATCTTCAGGGCAATTTACACAATTTCGTCGCTCGCTGGAGTCGTCAACATGCCTGTGCACGAAATGGTGTAAATTGCCCTGAAGATGACCCCATCGAGGGTTGACACCGGTTGGCGGCAAAATAAATAATGCGATGTGACTGTCATTTTGAATAATTGACACAGGAGAGTACTCATCCCTAATTTTGATCTCGATTATGTAATTAACACCGGTGAAACCGACTGCCGGTACCAACAAATGTCCAGCAGACCCCCTTCGGAACAAGCAACGAAAACCGTCCCTGTACGGAAAATAGATTTGAATTGAATTTGTCATTCCTTCACAGCACAGTGTACTATAACTGCGTCAGGGAAGATATCCCCTTATGTTTTCTTACGCATTCAAGAACGATGCATGTATACAAGACCATGCATTCGTACCATTCGGGAAGTTCGTTGTATTCTTCAAAAAAAGAATTGACTAGCTGACTCACCAATTAAAAAAGATAATTTTGACCCGTGCAAAATCAGGAAAGTTCACTACATTGCTGTAAGAAGAATTTTTAAAATTTCTTCTGTACGTGGGACAGGAAAAATTTGTGTGTTATTGATTCATAGGGAAGGCAGATTTATCAAACACTTTACGATCAAATCTTTGTAGATGAAAGAAAAGCATGGAACTGCGTCGTAGAGATTATCCCATGCAAATGTACCTCACTTTGATAGCGCTTTGTTTAACTGGTCTAGTGCTCCCCTTGTGAGATAAACTGGAAAGTGTAGATACCCACGCAAAAGTTATTTCCGAGAACTCTTGTCAGACCGGTAACTGAAAGGTACTCGTCAGTCCGGCAGCACGTTATACAATTGCAGCGGCAGACGCTAGTACAAGGACAGTATATTGTTTCACCGTATGGTCCACTGTTAAAATTCCGGGAGCGTAGGTTTCTAGAAGGGTCAACCAATATACAATGTAATTCTCAAGGCCATGAAACATTAAAAAAACGGCCAAGAACTACGTACCAAACGATGCAGTATGTGGAAGACATTCTCCAAGTTGCTATATTTTGTAAAAATGCTTATGAACGCTCCGCGTGTCTATGCTTCGACGCACGGCACACATCTAATCGGCAGTCCAATTCTGCCCACACCTGATACAGCGTATCAGCAGTGACGGTAAAAACCGCTTCTGCGGTTGGAGAAGTTTTACAGAAGTTCGAAATTTACCGCGAACTTCAAAGCGAGATGCTTTTGACAGTTTCCTGTAAGAACTCTGTTTCGAAATTTGGCAGAAAACCCAAAGATATTCAAGTCGTATGTGAAGCACACCACCGCCAAGATGCAGTCAATACCTGCACTGCGAGATAACAATGGCGATGTTACTGCTGGTAGTGTCACTAAAGCAGAGTTCCTAAACACAGTTTTCCGAAATTCCTTCACCTAAGGACACGAAGGAAATATTCCAGGATTGGAATCAAGAACAACTGAAAATATGAGTAACCTAAAATTAGATATCTTCAGTATAGCGAACCTGCTTAAATCACTTAATATAAGCGAGGCCCCGGCCCAGACTGTATTCCAGTCAGGTATCATTTCAGAGTATGCTGATACAATAGCTACTCAGCAATCATATTACAACAGCTCGCTCGTCGAAAGATCCGTACTTAAAGACTGAAAAGTTGCATATGTCACACCAATACCTAAGAAAGAAAATAGGAGTAATCCGTTAAATTAGAGACCCGCATCGCTAACGTCGATTTGCAATAGGATTTTGTGTTTGAATATTACGAATTACCTCGAAGAAAACGTTTAAGTGACAAACAACTAACATGGGTTCAGAAAATATTGTTCTTGTGACGCGGCCCCTCCCACCGGAAGTTCGAGTCCTCCCTCGGGCTTGGGTGAGTGTGTTGTTCTTATTAGCGTAAGTTAGTTTAAGTAGTGTGTATGTCTAGGGACCGATGACCTCAGCAGTTTGGTCCCTTAGGAATTCTTACACATTTGGATTTGAGTTCTTGTGAAACACAACTACCTCTTTATTCTCACGAAGTAATGAGTGCTACCGACAGGGGATGTCAAACTGAGTCTTTTTAGATTTCCAGAAGGCTTTTAACAAAGTTTCTCATAAGCTAGTTCTAATCAAATGGTGTCCCTAATCTCAACTTTGCGACTGGCTTCGTAATTTCCTGTCAGAAAGGTCACAGTTTGTATTAATTGACGGAAAGTCGTCGAGTAAAACAGAAGTAAAACGTGGCATTCCCCAAGGAAGTGATATAGGGCCCCTGCCGTTCCCGAGCTACATAAACGATTTTGGAGTCAATACGAGCAGCCATCTAAGATTACTTGCAGATGACGCTGACATTTACCGTCTTGTAAAGTTATCGGATGATCAAAACATAGCAGTTGACTCTAAATAGTGGAAGTCCTGAAGTCATCCACGTGAGTACTAAAAGGAATCCGCTAAATTTCGGTTACACGATAAATCACACAAATCTAAAAGCTGTCAATTCGAATACATACTTAGGGATAGCTGTGCTGTGTGGAATCCGCGCCGATTAGGACCAACGGAGGATATCGAAGACTAAACAGGGCGGCTCGTTTTCTATTGTAGCGAAATACGGGAGAGACTGTCACGGGTATGATACGCGAGTTGGGATGGCAATCGTTAAAACAAAGACGTTTCCGTTGCGGCAGGATCCTCTCATGATATTTGTCACCAACTTTGTCCTTAGAGTGTGAAAATATTTTGTCGGCGCCCGCCTACATAGGGAGAAATGATTATCGTAATAAAATAAGAGAAATCAGAACTTTCACGGAAATATTTAAGTGTTCGTTTTCCCACGCGCTGTTCGAGAGTGGAACGGTATAGAAATAGCGTGGTGGTGATTCGATGAACCCTCTGCCAGGCAGTTAGCTATGAATTGCAGTGTAATCTCGTAGTGTTCCTGTAGATGTGGATGCTATGGTGCGGTGTCGCAAGTCTTCGAGGTTCTATAGTCGAGGTGAAACATACACGCCATCGTTGATGTAACCCACATGAGAAAAATGTCAGGGTTTCTTGTTCGGCGACCGTGGTAACTTCTTGATCAGCGCCAGGTCAACGACCGCAACACGGTCTATTCAGCGATGTGGCAACGTCTCACGTAATCTCGTACACAGTTTTGGAAATGGGAAATGAGATGTGGCATCATTTTGTTGAAAGATGAAATCCCTGCCATCAGTCGTGGCACGAGCCAAAATAGCAGCCAATCGATGTAGGTAACATCATTGTCAGTAGCACGGTTCGCCCACAGTTTCAGCAAATACGATGGTGGCGACCTATCAGCAATTTTCCAAACTGACCTGCCGGTAAAAAAAAAAGTACTATATCATCTCTCAGGTTTGCTTTAACTATTTACTATTTACACGAGCAGATTTTGTAAATGTTTCACGGAGTTTATAATTACCCTGTATTCCTTCCTCTTAAAATCTCGAGAAAAGACTATATGCGTGAAATCGGGGAGATTCCAAGTGACAGAGAGGTTTACCAACGATTGTTGTACTGCCCACGAACCATTCGCGACTGGAAGAGGTGAGCGGGAGGGAAATAACTATGACACGTTAAGTACCCTCCGTCTCACACCAAATAGGTACTTCCGAATACAGATGTAGAAATGTTCTCCTCATTCGTAGTGCCTGTCATGTGAAAAACACTGTCGCATCGGCGTTTTCGATGCATAAGCAACCATGTCGTGTTATCTTTGGAGCAGAAGGCAAAACAACAGAAAAGTAAAAATGTTTGATAAAAATTGTGATTCAGATCATTGTATTGCCGCGTGCTAACTGGCAACGCGAGGGTCACCGGCTCGCTTCCCTCTAGCCATTTCGTCGGACCCTGTCTAACGCTTCCGGCAGACAAAGTAAACATACGGAGATTAGCATCAAGCGCGGTACGAAAACGATGGAAAACATAAATCTTATTGCCAGACGAAAACTGAACCGCTGTCGTCCCAACTGCAAGTCTACGGCGTCACTTCGCTCGGTGATTTAATTCTAGCCGGCCGAAGTGGCCGTGCGGTTAAAGGCGCTGCAATCTGGAACCGCAAGACCGCTACGGTCGCAGGTTCGAATCCTGCCTCGGGCATGGATGTTTGTGATGTCCTTAGGTTAGTTAGGTTTAACTAGTTCTAAGTTCTAGGGGACTAATGACCTCAGCAGTTGAGTCCCATAGTGCTCAGAGCCATTTAATTCTACAACAACCCATCAACTATGTTTTACGTTTTTTGATGTTCATGTCATAACATCTTCTGACACTATCCACAACGTTCAATTAGATTTTACTGACCTTTGTTTTGATTGCTTAAAACGCACTGTCAGTAAAATAACGGAGATCGCAGTTAATGGCTATATTTGGCAGTTGGACTGCGTAGATCAACTGAAGCAGCTTTCACTCTAAGAGATAATTCCCTCTTTTCACCATAGTGCTCCACACACCTCTTACAAAATACTGTGCCTAGTCGTGGGAGAACGTACGAACCACATCACCTACAAGAAAGATAGCTGTGACGATAATGAAAACTACTATACACGCCTTTCATACCTATCTCTTGTAGACACTTAGAACATATTCCGAGCTCAAATGTAATGAGATATCTCCAGTAGAATGGCATCCTCCATGTCAATCAGGATAGAGTCGAAAAACATGGGTCATGGGAGCAAGGCAGTCAGCTAGATGCAGTATTTATTGGCTTCACAAAATTATTTGAGTTGTTACCACACCAGCGCTTTTCAAAGAAAGTTCGACCATATGGAGTATCAAAGGAAATTTGTGACTAGACTGATGACATACTGGTAGGGAGGGTGCAGGTCATGGAGAGTCATAATAAAAAGGAAAACACTTCCTAATGTTCTGAAAAACTGTTTTTTTTTTTTTTAATTCACGAACCGGCTGCCGGCTTCTCAGGTCACCTTCAGGTGCAAATAAATATCGCAAACACACACGAACGTCATGTGCGCCTTAAACATATACTATCTGTACAGAAGATACAAAAACGACTCGGTGTATTTACATATTATTCTTTTGCAAAAAAAATAATTTAATATTACTGTCATGTTCTCCCAAGCACCGACGGAAAATTCAGTTAATGTTATGAAGAGTCATTGACATATGGAGAAATAACTGCATCAGGGATGTGTTTTGTGGCCTCTGCTGTCCACATAGTATATTAATGACATGGCAGACTATATTTATAGAAACCTCAGACGTTTCACAGATGATGCAGTCACCTGTAATGAAGTACAATCTCAAAGAAAGCTGCATGAATTTTGATTCAAATTTTGATAAGATTTCAAAGGGGTGCAAAGACAGGCAAATTATCATAAATGTTGAGAAATATAAAATATGTATGTAACAAAACTCATAGACGAAGAATCTCCTTGAGTACAATATCAGAAAGCCACAACTAGAATCTGTGAATTCATACAGATACCTAATAATTTTACGTGTAAGAAAGGTAATGACCCCATTAACTTTTTGGTAGCTAAAGCACAGTAGACTTCGGTTCATTGGTGCGATACTGGAAACACGTGGAACGTTCCTTTCGTGGTGCTACCGTGGTATGGATATGTGTGGCACGCAAGACAATTTACGCAACATATTATTCCGCATATTTAATCTGCAACGTTTATTGACAGACGCTGGTTAATTCTCTGCACTGGCACATTATCCAGCCAGTCTAAATAAGGGTCGGCAGCCTCGGTTTTACCAGCAGGGCGCTACTGAACTTCTCACAGCTTTAAACTTCTCACAACTCTAAAGTCAATAATTACAGCTCTACTGTCCAACTATTATCAGGAATATTTGAACATCCGACCATCGGACTGGAAAATACACGCCGCATACACAGCGCGTCTAGCCCGCTACTAGCCACTGTCGCCGATAATTTCCACAACATAAAATCAAGAATAGAGTTCAAAGGCAATACGGGGAGAGTCACATAAAAACTGCACACCAAACTCGAGGGAAATAAATGAAAACATTTATTCCAATTAACCCAGGCCTCGTTCATAATTATCATCCAGACTCATTTCCAGCTAGCTAATGCCTGCACAACTCTGACACGACGCCTCCTCTATGGAGCAAGTACACGTTCGATAAACCGCAACATTCGCCGTGAAAAACAGGGAAGTGCCTAAGCAGAATTCCGTCCGCACAGGAGACAGTGATTTCGAATGCTTTGAAGGCTAAGAAACCTCACTGATCATTCCCTCCTCCGAAATGGTAACCAGCATAAAACACGAGTTCCGCCCCCAATGGTTCAAATGGCTCTGAGCACTATGGGACTTAACATTTGAGGTCACCAGTCTCCTAGAACTTAGAACTACTTAAACCTAACCAACCTGAGGACATCACACACATCCATGCCCGAGGCAGGATTCGAACCTGCGACCGTAGCAGTCGCGCGGTTCCAGACTGAAGCGCCTAGAACCGCTCGGCCACAGCGGCCGGCCCCGCCCCCAGAGGGGTCACTTCAACCTCACGAGGGCTTCTGGCCGGGTCCCCTCTTTCGCGAGCTGCAAAACCGCTCCATGAAATTATTTTCGCGTTCCAGCCTTTCAGTCAGCTTCCAGAGCAAAATGCAGGCACTTACACTGGCAGCATCCTGCTAGCGCTGACAGCAATTTCTGCAAGGTGCTGCATTCTAACAATACTTTCAGAAGCTTCATTTCAATGTGTAGGCCTATGGGAAGTACTAGTCATCATGTAGACTCACAATGCCTTAAACCAGTCGTGTAGCTTCCGCACATAAACCATTTAGCAGGGTGAGAGACAGACTGGCCACACTGGAAGAAACCTTCTTCCCTGGATATAGCAAACTGGCTCCGTCTTCAACAGTGGCCTCTGGTGGAACACACAGGGGCGCCCAGGAAATTATATCAGTTCAAAAGAGGACTGCTTACAACACGCTGGTGCAGTCCGTCCTAAAATATTGCCCAAGTGTGTGGGACACTTACCATCTAGGACTAACAGGGGATATTCAGAGTACAGAAAGCAGGGCGTAACGAATAGTCACAAGATTGTTTCAGCCATGGGAGAGCGTCATCGAGATGCTAAATAATCTGACCTGGAAGGTACTCGAAGACAGCCGCCAGCTATCGAGCGAAAGCCGGTGTTTGACCAGCATTACATGAATAATTACTTGTACTCCTGTGTACGATTGAAATTATAGTTAAACACGTTTGCAAAGACAAACATTTTTTTGTCTTTTTCTCGTGCTATATCTCAGTGCTGGTGTGTGTCTGTGTGTTCATTTATCTCTCGACATACAATGTTTGTATGTTTCAGAGTTTTTATTTAGTTAGCATTTTAGAGATAAAAAGTATATGTCATGACTTTTGCAATGACCTTCGTGTAGCAATCTTCGCATGTTACTTCCTCCGGTATAGTATCGTTATATTACGTGTAGCTTGTTACCAAGTTAGTGAGCCGCGCTCAGTGACCGCGCGGTTTGAGGCACCATGTCACGGATTACGCGGTCCCTCACGCCAGAGACTCGAGTCCTCCCTGGGGCATGGGTGTGTGTGTGTGGTTTTTAGCATACGTTTGGTTAAGTAGTGTGTGCGTCTAGGGACCGATGACCTCAGCAGTTTGGTCCCTTAGAAATTCATACTCACACAAGTTACAGACACATCATGGTCTTTAAAGGAGACACGTACCGTCAAGAAGAAATGAAACGGAACCGATGACTTGTTTGTTAGCCTGCGAACGTCACAGACCTTTCTCGAACCTGAAAGTGCAGGGTCCTAACACCAACCAAAGTTCGTGATCTCTCTCATTATGCACGGCGCACGATAGGAGTAGGACCGGAATTTTACCCAGCGAGAGGACAGTAACGGAGGAGCACGCAGAGTGAAGTCCGCCTGCGAGGGTCAGTCGTCATCGAGTCAGGCTGTTATTCGGACGGCCTGAGTTCGACTCCCGGTGGGAGAACTGGAACGAGGTGCACCCAGCCTGTTAATACCAACTGAGGAGCTACCTGTGTGAGAGGTGCCGGCTCTAAGGTCAAGGAAGCCGACAACGACTGCCTATTCTCCGCGCCCCTCCATACAGCAACCAATAGCGACACAGGATGACGTGGCGGTCGGTCGGTGCGACTGGCCCACCAAAGCCACAACACGGAGCTTTGCTTTGCCTTGCTTTACACAGTTAACATCGTGAAAAGCTTTCACTAATTTTACAAATGCCATAAACGTAGGATTGTCTTTCTGGAATCTGACTTCTACAACAAGTAGAAGGGGTCAGTACTGCCTCGCAGTCCCTATACGAGCTGTGTTCAGAAAATTCCGGAAATTTGCCCACAAAGTTTTGCTACGCTTACGTTTTACTTATTGTGTATGGTCTCCTTCGAAATACTTTCCTCCACAACTGATACACAGCTTCCAACACCGTTTCCACTTCTGGAAACAGTCTTGGTACGCCTCTTGCTGGATCGCTCGAATCGCCGTCTGCGGATTCTCTTTTATCTCGTGTATCGTTGCAAATCTTCGTCCATTCAACAGAATTTTCAACTGCGGAAATGAAAAAAAGGTCCGCAGAGATCCGGTCTGGAGAATACGGAGGATGAGGCAGAACAGTGATTTCGTTTTTCGTGAGCTAGTCACGCACCAGCAGGGATGGATGTGCAGGTGCGTCATCGTGATGCAAGAGCAATGAATTGTCTAGGCACATTTCAGGCCGCTTCCTTCTCACATTTTTTCGTACGCGTCGCAACATGTCCCGATAGCACCGTCGATTAACAGTTTGTCCCCGTGGCAAGAATTCATGATGAACTTGTCCTTAAAGTAAACTATCAGCAGGGCTTTGACATTTGACCTGACCTGAAGGGCTTCTTCTGGCCTTGGAGAAACTTTTCAAACCCATTGTGAAGATTGAACTTTAGTCTCTACATCATAACCGTACATGCAAGTCCCATCACCAGCCATGATTCTCTTAGGGAACATCTCGTTCTCTTTTTCGCGATCGAAAAGCTCTTCACAGGTTGCGAGGGGAACGTCTTTCTGGTCATAACTTGTGAGCAGTGGGACAACCTTGGCTGTAACACGATGCATTCCAAGATGATGTGTCAGGATTTCATGACATGATCCAACTGAAATGTTACATTGTCCTGCACTCTTTCGGAATGCCGGTCTTCGACTGGCACTGACAGTTTCGTAGACGTTAATGACGTGAGCGTCGTCGGTTGACGCCGAAGGGCGTCCTCAACAAGGCTTGACTTTAACTTCCGTCCGGCCATTAGAAACCGTGTGAACCGTTCGTAACACCGAGTACGGCTTAAGCGTTCATCACCGTAGGCTTTCTGCATCATTTGTATTGTATTGTATGTTAACCGGGGACCTAGAAACGACGGAGAGGCTCCGTCCCCGCCGCAGCCGCAGTGGTCCACAACCCCACGACGACTACCGCAGTCCACTTCACCCCTCCGCCGCCCCACACCAAACCCAGGGTTATTGTGCGGTTCGGTCCCCGGTGGACACCCCCCCCCCCCCCGCCCTCGCCCCCCCCCCCCTTCAGGGAACGTCTCACACCAGACGCGTATGACGCCTATGTTTGCGTGTTAGAGTAATGGTGGTGTGCGCGTACGTGGAGAATTTGTTTGCGCAGCAATCGCCGACATAGTGTAACTGAGGCGGAATAAGGGGAACCAGCCCGCATTCGCCGAGGCAGATGGAAAACCGCCTAAAAACCATCCACAGACTGGCCGATTCACCGGACCTCGACACAAATCCGCCGGGAGGATTCGTGCCGGGGACCGGCGCTCCTTCCCGCCTGGAAAGACGTGTGTTAGACCGCACGGCCAACCGGGCGGGCTTTCTCCATCATTTGGTGTGTTTCTATAAACGTTTTCTTGAGTTTCACTCATTTAATGCAGACGCGTTGCTCCTCTAACTCTGCCCTATCGAAATTGGCAAAATGTGCGACACAACGTTCTAATTAATACGGCACCGAACAATAACTAACAGACATAGGAGAATGATAATGATGTTGTTTTGTGGAGCGCTCAACTGCGTGGTCATCAGCATCCGTACAAAGTCCAAATTTTTACTCACTCCATTTTTTTTCACAGTCCAATCTAGCCACTGTCACGAATGATGATGATGATAAAATGATGAGGACAACGGAAAGACTCAGTCACCGGGAAGAGAAAATCACCCACCCGGCCGGGGATCGAACCCAGGACCCCGTGATCCAGAGGCAGCAACGCAAGTCACTAGACCACGAGCTGCGGACTACGTACAACAAAGAAACGTCCGGCAGTTACACATTAAACACATGCGTGTACAGGAATGCCACATTTCGCTCCAATACGCCATTGGTGCGAAATTCCGAATGTTCCGAAATTTTCTCAACAGACCTCGTATTTCTCTTGAATGTTCAAAAAATGTTCAAATGTGTGTGAAATCTTATGGGACTTAACTGCTAAGGTCATCAGTCCCTAAGCTTACACACTACTTAATCTAAGTTATCCTAAGGACAAACACACACACCCATGCCCGAGGGAGGACCCGAACCTCCGGCGGGTCCAGCCGCACAGTCCATGACTGCAGCGCCTAAGACCGCTCGGCTAATCCCACGCGGCTCTCTTGAATCCAAAGTGACCTTCTCTGAGGTGTGCCTACATCAGTTCTTCCAACCCTTTTAAGGTTGGCTCTGAGCACTATGGGACTTAACATCTATGGTCATCAGTCCCCTAGAAATTAGAACTACTTAAACCTAACTAACCTAAGGACATCACACAACACCCAGTCATTACGAGGCAGACCCTTTTAAGGAATTCGTGCCAGTGTGGATGTAGACAGTCGTGAAAGCGGTGCTAGAAGTTCCAGTAATCGTGGACAGCTGTTGTACACGAATGAAAGTGCGGGCCCCTTGCCGACAGGACGGCGCTTCGCACCCGTCGAGCACCCGCAGGCGCTCCAGAGGTGACGGCGAGGGCAGAGCACAACACAACACAGCTCTGCGCGGTGGCAGCCACAGCCGGCAGACGTGACTCCGCGGGCGGCCCAAGTGGCGACTGTCGGTGCACGGTGCAGTCCGCTTTGTGGTCTGCCGTCCGACAGACCGCACGGGCGCGCGCCATCGCACAGGTCGCCAGCCATTCTTCTTTTATTACCATTACTCCGGAATTGGTTCCGAAATGGACTCCACCCAATTATTTGATTGGGTTTGCGGTTTGGACACGACGCACGGCTTTCTACTGCTTTCTACGTACTCCGGCGTCAGCGTTTCGCCAACGGAGAACGGCTCGATTACGAACCATTTTGCGGACAAGGGCAGCGTGCGGTGACTGGATCACTTTGCTGCACATCCGGAGAGAGAGAGAGAGATTTTCCACCAAGCAAGGTTGTGCATCCCGTTGCCTTAATAAAATAACACCGTGAAATCTCACTTTTTAGGAGTAATTGTTCGATTCGCGAGAAACTGGTAAATGAACCATTCGTAAGCCAAGTAAGTACTCTTTGTGACAGTCACTCTCCTTCAGGCTCGACCTAAATCTAATGAACGAGGAGGGCTGCTAAATTGGGAAGCGTTTATAGGGTTTTTCGGCGGTTCTCCACATCCCACTAGATAAACTGCGAGGTGCCGGGGTGCAGAAGGGTTTGTACCTCTTTAACTCGGACGAATTTTGCATGAGAACGAGACAAGCTCTCGACACCCTCCTTACTTACGACCTAATTAATTATGCGCACAACGGTAACGAAAGGAATTGATGGTGGACCCAGCTAGGTAAAATAAGGAGTCCACACTCAGAATAAGTTAATAAAAAAATCTACTCACAGAGAAAAAAAGAGAACTTTCTCATAATAAACAACAGAAAGTGAAATTCTGCATATATCTGAGAAATGATATGCAGGTTAAATATTATAATGAGATTTATTATACATCAGAACATAAAGGCACATGATTATCGACACAAACAGTAGATTGAAGGATAGGGTATCCTGAACTATTACACGAATAAGATTTGGCTCGACAACAAGGGCTCCTACTTTCTGTGATGCAATAGCTTGATGATAATGACTGGAGCCCGCATCTCGTGGTCGTGCGGTAGCGTTCTCGCTTCCCACGCCCGGGTTCCCGGGTTCGATTCCCGGCGGGGTCAGGGATTTTCTCTGCCTCGTGATGGCTGGGTGTTGTGTGCTGTCCTTAGGTTAGTTAGGTTTAAGTAGTTCTAAGTTCTAGGGGACTGATGACCATAGATGTTAAGTCCCACAGTGCTCAGAGCCCATAATGACTGGAGGTCCTAATCAATCAAATATTACTCTCTCGACTATATCGCAGTATCGCGATTAGTAGCGAAAGCTCACATGGGATCACATGGAGAACAAGCAAGGTGGACTTGTGGAAAAGCGAGCGCGCTTGCTGTTCAGGACTTCAGTATAAAATTGATAGGTCCTACAATGCCGGAGCCGCAAAATACTTTACTAATCCTGAAATTTGTAGCAGGTCGTCGGCAGGCAGCTTTCTGATGATATAGGCGCCGATTTGTGGTGTGCAGCAACTCTGTTTCAACCCCTGGCCTCGAAGGCTGTCCGAAAATTCTAAGTTCTGCCGAAAAGATGCGACTAAGTCTTAAGACCGTTCGACTCTGACGAAGATCAGATCCCGAATCCCCTGCGCCCGCGCAACACAAGAGCAAAGTCAACATTGCTCGACTCCCTACTCTCCTAGAAAACCGCGAATCAGCCATTCCAAAATTCCCCCACACTGTTTCAGAACACCATTCGCGCCAATTTCGAACAGGGCATTATGACGTCAACTAGCCTCAGTTTAAGTTGACCAATCATGCCTCTGCTATTCAGCTGAGGGCACTGAACTTGCCGTTTGACAGGCTACGAAAACAACCTGCCTAGACCACCGGCCATCCGGCGCCAGACAGTCGCACCCAGCAGGGCACGATCCACAAGTATCTCAGAATCAAGAGGACAATGCAGTCAGTCGGTGCCAGGAGTCTTCGTTCCGGATTCGCCTTAACGGTAAACACATATACTGCGGCGACACTCAGATGTCTCGCAGGTCCTTTGGCCCTGCATACAATAGGCGAAACTCGACCGACGTCAGTCGTTCCGCCAGGCGCTTAAGCCCATTGTGCGAATCTCTCAGAATTCGGGGAAGTGCAGTCTCCGACCGGAAATGCAGTGCGCCGCGTCCTGTGATGCTCGCCTCGCACAGGCCACACAGGGAAGTAACCCAACATGCATAGGAATCAAATGAAAAGCATTTTTGAGCTCTCAGTACAAATACTCTCATTACAATAATCTTATTCGGTCTGTTACCACCGTGCGATGACATAGAACATTAATAACATTGATGAAAATGAGAGACGACATGCAAAAGAGGGCATGGAACGTCTCAAAAATACCAGCCTGATACCGTCGTCCGCCTCAGATAAACACTTCACAAACATTTACAAAACGTTCTAACACTTGCAGCTAGGTTTTAAAAATTATTCAAATGTGTGTGAATTCCTAAGGGGCCAAACTGCTTAGGTCATCGGTCCCTAGACTTACACACTACTTAAACTAACTTAAACTAACTAATGCTAAGAAGAACATATACACCGACCGAGCGAGGTGGCGCAGTGGTTAGCACACAGGACTCGCATTCGGAAGGACGACGGTTCAATCCCGTGTCCGGCCATTCTGATTTAGAAACTTCCTGGAAGATTAAAACTGTGTGCCCGACCGAGACTCGAACTCGGGACCTTTGCCTTTCGCGGGCAAGTGCTCTACCAACTGAGCTACCGAAGCACGACTCACGCCCGGTACCCACAGCTTTACTTCTGCCAGTATCTCGTCTCCTACCTTCCAAACTTTACAGAAGTTCTTCTGCGAACCTTGCAGAACTAGCACTCCTGAAAGAAAGGATATAGCGGAGACATGGCTTAGCCACAGCCTGGGGGATGTTTCCAGAATGAGATTTTCACTCTGCAGCGGAGTGTGCGCTGATATGAAACTTCCTGGCAGATTAAAACTGTGTGCCCGACCGAGTCTCGAACTCGGGACTCCCGAGTTCGAGTCTCGGTCGGGCACACAGTTTTAATCTGCCAGGAAGGTTCATATCAGCGCACACTCCGCTGCAGAGTGAAAATCTCATTCTGGCATTCTGATTTAGGTTTTCCGTGATTTCCCTAAATCGCTCCAGGTAAATGCCGGGATGGTTCCTCTGAAAGGGCACGGCCGACTTCCTTCCCCGTCCTTCCCTAATCCGATGAGACTGATGAACTCGCTGTTTGGTCTCTTCCCCCAAACAACCCAACCAACATATACACCCATGTCCGAGGGAGGACTCGAACCTCCGAGGGAGTCGCCGCGCAGTCCGTGACATGACGCCTTAAACCGCGCGGCCACTCTGAGCTAGGTTTTACTCTTAGACGTAGTACACTGATTTCGTCCTGGAATCAGTAGCATCACAAAGCACATAATGTCTCAACGAACACCGTTCTGCGCTTTAGAAGAAAAGTGACAGCTGAAAGTGTGTTCACGAGGTGTAGGAGAAGTCGATTAAAATCCCTGTTACGTTATACCCAACGTGTTTCAGTTCCTCGTTTCGCAAATACGAGCAGAGGTATAGAATAACATTTATTATTCTGACCGAATGCCGGACGATCGGCAGTTTAATGAGAACTGATGCGTAATTTGGCACTTGTTGTCTGTCTGGCGGAGAGCCGATGAAAAATAAATTATTTGCCGAAATTATTTGCTGCTTTCATGTCGAAAATCTGTCTGATAGCAAACGGTGCAGAGCGTTCGCAGGGCGAACGACAACGTCATTAATACGGAGCGGCACTCGTCAGCCCGCCGCGCCCGAGCGATGGATTATTTACATAAACACACTTTTCATCGCTACTGTTCTCCCTGCCTCCCCCACCCGTCCCACTGAACTTTATTTTTTTGCAATGACAGCGAATCTGCTGTTTGCAGCCCGACACGCTCAACAATTTGTTCGTCGACAGAGATAAGCTCCATAAATTATTAAGCCGCTCCGGTGCGGCCGGTGTTAGTTAAAATGTGTGTGTGTGTGTGTGTGTGTGTGTGTGTGTGTGTGTGTGTGTGTGCGTACGTGTGAGTGAGTGTATGCTGTTGCGCTAGAGTGGCGGGGTGAGGGCGAAACAAATGACAGACGCGGCCTTACAGCGCGGGGGTACAGCGTATTGTTTCGCGTCATGTTTTTAAAACCGACAGTTTTCGAATCCGACGTTCAGTGTTACGTTACAATAAATTCATTGAATAATTAGGATAGCTAAATTTTTCCCCTCGCCATCCGTGCCCGTAATTTTTTCGTCCCCTTCTCATTTTTTTTTCTCGCCGCTTTTTTTTTCAGGGGAGGAGGCAGGTGGGGGTGGGGGTGAATTTAAAAATGGCGGGGTGGCTGGAAAACTGATTTGATGTCGATGCCGCCGCTGATTAAAACAATTAACGGCGCCTGTAATGGGTGCTATCGTTACATGCGGGGGTGGTGGCGTGGTGCCGGCCGCTCCGTATTGATTATCGACTGATTGCTGCACAAACACAAACACAAACACCGGGACAAACACGGCCGCAAATCCGGCGGCGGCTGCGACCGCCGGCCGGGGCTTCACACCTTTGTGCCTAAGCCGAGTGAACCGAAGGCCGCAAGGCGATTCCGCATAGAACACGTGTGGCTCTGCGGCAGCACAATTAGAGGCAAGAACAGACGTACTTTCGTAGTTATAATAGCGATTACGAAATGACAGTTAAAACTTAATCTTCAGTTTAAACAGTTGACTCAAAAATACGCCTTCACTCGACTCTTTTTTTCCTTGAAGAATTATGAAATTTGTGACCCTGAGATTTCGTATTTGTTGGCCTTCTTTGAAAACAGTAACATGGTCTTTGCGTACCCATAATATTTACGTCTACGTCTACATCTGCATCTGCACCTATATTCTGCAAGCCATTTTTCGGTGTGTGGTGAAGGGTACCTTGTGCAACAGCCTCACTCCCCGTCACTCTTCCTATTCCAGGCGCGTATGGTTCGCGTGTAGAAAGGTTGCTGGTAAGCAACGAATCTCTAATTTTATCTTCTTGGTCATTTCGCGAGATGTACGCAATCTGTTCTAGGAAAGTACGCTCTCGAAACTTTGGAAAATTTGGAAATTTGTGGCGAGGTCTTATGGGACCAACCTGCAGAGGCCATCGGTCCGTTAGCTCACACACTACTTAATCTAACTTAAACTAACGCTAAGGACAGCCGGCCGGAGTGGACGGGCGGTTCTAGGCGCTACAGTCTGGCGCCCGCGCGACCTTTACGGTCGCAGGTTCGAATCCTGCCTCGGGCATGGATGTGTGTGATGTCCTTAGGTTAGTTAGGTTTAAGTAGTTCTAAGTTCTAGGGGACTCATGACCTCAGAAGTTAAGACCTGTTGTGGTTGGCAGGAGAGCCAACACCGGGTTACTAGAGGAAGCCGAAAGGCACGCGTTTTAGCTCACGCAGGCTGGCGTGAGGTCTGGAACAAGACAAGGAAATTAGAATTTAGAAAAAACGGACGTAGCTGGTGGAATACTTAACTTTAATCTATTAATGGTGAACGTCGTTCTTGACGGTACATTATTCACTGTATCAATAGTAACTGGTAATGGCGCCTTGCTAGGTCGTAGCAAATGACGTAGCTGAAGGCTATGCTAACTATCGTCTCGGCAAATGAGAGCGTAATTTGTCAGTGAACCATCGCTAGCAAAGTCGGTTGTACAACTGGGCGAGTGCTAGGAAGTCTCTCTAGACCTGGCGTGTGGCGGCGCTCGGTCTGCAGTCACTGACAGTGGCGACACACAGGTCCGACGTATACTAACGGACCGCGGCCGATTTAAAGGCTACCACCTAGCAAGTGTGGTGTCTGGCGGTGCCACCACAAGACCCATAGTGCTCAGAGCCATTTGAACCATTTTTTTGCTAAGGACAACACACAAACCCATGCCCGAGAGAGGACTCGAACCTCCGACGGGGGGAGCCGCGCGGACCGTGAAGAGGCGCCTGAGACCGCGCGGCTGCCCAGCGCGGCTCACGAAACTTTGACAGTAGACCACTCCGTGGTGCAGAGCGCCTCTCCTGCGGCGTTTGCCACTAGAGTCGGCTGAGCATCTCGTGACGCCTTCTCACTTACTAACTGAACCTGTAACGAGACGTACTACTCTTCTTTGGATCTTTTGTACTTCCTCTACAGTCCCGTCCGACACGAATTCCATACTGACGAGCAATATTCCAGTACGGGTCGAAGCAGTGTTTTGTAAACTACTTCCTTCATTAATGGACTACATTTCCTGACGACTTTTTCAGTGTATCCCAGTCTGGCATCTGCCTTACTCTCTATTAATTTTGTGTGGTCGTCCCATTTCAAGTCACTCCGTGCGCGTACTACTAGATATTTTATGCAAGTTGCTGTTTCCGGTCATTGTTCTGCAATCGTGTAATTATACAATAACGGGTATTTCTGTCTATGTGAACGCAGTACGTCACATTTCTCTATATTGAGGGTCAATTGCTACTCCTTGCACTAAACGTCGATCCTCTCTGAGTCTCCCTGCATTTCGCTACAGTTTTCTAGCGCTGCGACTTCTCTGCACACAACAGCATCAGTTCTTTACTTCATCATTTACATTAATTGCGAAAAGTCACGGTCCTGTAACCCTTACTTGGAACACGTCTGAACTTTATTTTAATTCTGAAGATTTCTCTCCATTCAATATCATGCTCTTTTCTGTTGGCAACAAACTCTTCGATCGAATCGCACAGTTGATCTAATATTGCGTACTTTGGTCTTTTATTTATTAAGCCGCAGTGCAGAACTATATCAAACGCCACCGAGAAGTAAAAAAAGACGGCATCAACTTGGGGTTGTCCTTCTTCTTACAACGTGTTCAGTTTCCTCTAAAGCCATTTCTTGCCCTGTCTTATATGTCTCGTATGTGTTATTGGTTTATAAATAGTTAATTTGTTAGTCACTTGTTCCATGGATCACACCGACGATAAACTTTCTGATGTGGGACGTACTAACAGAAAAAAAACGTACAGCACGCACACACACACTCACACAAACGCACACACAAACACACACACACACACACTCCGTGTGTAGTTTTTCAGAATTATATTGCTGCACATTCATCCCTTTTCTGTGCCAAAGTTCAGTTTATTAAAAGGTAACGCAGACAATAATTTTTACTGGTACTGTTGTACTTGTGAATATATCTGTCACTCTCCAACTCAGATGGGTTGCTGATACCAAATTTCATAAATCTACTGTGACGTTGTGGTCAGTATGCGGAGCAGGTTAAAAACATCCATGCAAATTGCTTGACTGAATCCCACGCATAGTTCTAAGTATTAGTGTTATTCAAAATAAAACGAGCTTGAGGCTGTGAAATGAAAACCGCTGAAGGCATCATAATGCCGTTGCCTACGGAAAAAGGTTTCGTCTCTAAAAATGCCTTGGGATTCCAAACTCGCCGTCAGAGACGTGGTAGCACACCCCCGCGACAACAGAGCAAGCTCACGTACTTGCCAACCGTCCACTGCACTCCGTAGAGCTGGAAACTAAGAAACTGAGGCGTCAAAACAAGAGCAAAGGCGCGTAGTGTTTTTCCTTGCAGCGGAAGGAACGGAAATTTATCGATGAATGGCACAGGTATACTGAAACAACTGAATCTTGGTTGCAATTCCGACGCTGAAATAGTGGCTGCCATCGTAGCTCGCCGGTCTTCAACAACGAGGGCATCCACCTGCCATCAGTGCTATCGGAAACGCGGAGCGGCTTTCCATATCATGTGTTATCGGCCAACAACATCCGCTCCTTCCTCGAATCGCTTGTATCACGCCTTGAACCTTAAAACTGACGTGCAGTGCTCTCCATATACTTGGACCATTCTTTGATGAATTTACGTTCCCTGCACGCCTTCCTGTATTTGTTTTGAGGCCGCCATTTCTCCGTTTTCAATACGACTAAGTGCAGTGGGAGGCTGACTCATGCACAACCTCTCTCTGTCGTCACCTGGGTGTGCGGCCGTGCGCCTCTATCGGCGAATTTAGGGCTTGAGCCCTCTCATAGCAACCACACGTTCTTTCGTGGGCTTTTATATTACGATCCCTTCGACGGTTTTCATTTTCTTTGTGAATGAAACTATTACTTTTCTTTTCTGCAATGAACACTTTTTGCCTAAGTTATAAGTTAACTCAGAGTACTACCCCATTAGACATTAATGATCGAAAATATGCAAAATATGTTAACTTGCTGACTTCTATATTCCCCATGTTGGCAGTTATTTTCATGGCAAAAATAGACGAACCTAAACGTATTCAGAGGTCTACTACGTATGTGATTTTTACTGTTTAAGTTTTCATCAATATGATCACCTAAAAACTTAGAACTATTTGACCGTTTATTATTTCCTGTTGAACCATTAGATTAACAGCATCTGGGGTACTTTTTGCAGTTACTTGTTTAACTACTGTCTTCCTTTATTTATAGTGTTCCCATTTTGTACATCCTTGCCTATTTTCATTTAATCGGAATGCATTAAGCTCTTTTATAATATTGTTTTGTATTCGATCTCTTTCGTTAAAAATATTTCAGGCGATTGTACCCGTCTGTTGTTTCTTAATTAATGTCCACGACTCGCTTCCATATGTTAAAGTACGAGTAGCAATTCCTTTGTAAAATTTTAGTTTTGTGTTCTTCCTTCTTATGTGACACAGTGTTCTGCGTAATGTTCCACATATCATTTGGAATTTATTTATTAGTGACGTGGGTTTCAAATTCATAATTAATATCGGAGTCTAACAGCTGAAAATGTAAAACCTACTCTACTGACTGTTCATTTCCGATTACTTAGGAGCGTACAGGTAATTTCACTTTGAAGGCCATTACTTTAGTTTTTTTTCTGAAATTTTCAAATTAAATTTCTAACATATTTGACTTACGCGATGTGTTGCAGACTGGATGTCATTTTATGTTTTCTGAATAGTGATTTGGTCATCAGCAGAGAGCAGAGTATTGAATTATGAGTGTTCTGATACTAATCTGACGCCTTTTTTTAAACCTCCCGTTTTCACTGTCTAACAACATCGTCTAAGTACATACTAAATGTAAAAGGGGTAAGGCTACACCCTTGTCGCACTTGTTTTTAGATATTTATTATGGCACCATCTCATTATTATTTGCATTAAACGTTTCGGGTACCCTTGTTTTACCACAATTTTACAAAGCTTGCTTCTGTTCACGCTATCGAAAGCCTTCTTACTATCTATGAAAGTGATGTGAGTCTGCAGGTTGTATTGTAGGCTTTTTCAGATAACTTTCGTACTGTTTTTGTGACTTAATACCTGAGTATTTTGATGCACATCTGCACCTACTCTAACGAGGTATGAAGGGTGTTTTGATAAGAAAAAATGGCGCACAACTTCTACAGCTGTATCTACGTATCACTCGGCAAATCATTGTAGAACGCGTCGCAGTCTTTTCAGCACATCGTTTTGGCAGTTAAACCGTAAAGAGAGTCTTTTCAGCAACCGTTTGAAATTCATTTCCTATTATTTTATGGATCGATGTACAAGTCACTTTATATAACTGAATTTTATTGCCTCTATTTGTTTATATGGATTTAATGAGTGTATCGATAATTGGTTTTGTATTATTGTATTTGTGATGGTATTGTGTGAATTTCATTGACGAATTCTTCCCGGGATATCGCCCGAGAAAATTCTCGATGCGAAGCGACGTTTTGATACGTTTTCTACTCTTGCTGTCTTCTGGAAAGTAAGAAACTTGCTAAAACGCTGCACGACATTGACCAGTTTCCACGGTTGATACCACCAGAATAGTAATTCAGTTTACTGTATTTATTATTTTTTTAACTAACGTGACGTGTACCGCTTGCATGGGGCCTTGAAATCGAGGAACCTGCTTCTAAATCAATAATTACTGTATAAATGACTTCGACAAACGTAACTGCATATTTTTTTCTGTTCATTATACCAAGAGGCAGTCAACATGAAGTCTTTCAATTAGGGCATACAAAAAACCAAACTCTTGACAACAATTGCAGATATGTATCAAGTAACATAGAGTGCTAAGTCTTCCGAGGTTCAAGAAGTAACTTAAGTTTTTAAAGACTTTTATATATTTATCTACATCAGCTACCTCCTTCAGTATAGACACCATTATATACTAGACACTTATGCCAGCGTTTTTTTCAGTCACCGAAATACTCCCGGAAATCGATCTTTGGGACAGATTTTAGGTCTCTTACCGATGCGTTTTTATTGTTGTCTATACTCTTTACAGTAAGACCTTTTAGGTTTTCTTTAGTTTGTGAACAGGAAAATGTCACATGGGGTCCATACATGATGATTATCCTTACAGTACTGTTTTTGACCAAAAATTCACAAACTAGAAACGAACTGTGATCAAGTAAGTTATCGTGCTGCAAAAGCAATGAATTCTTTCGCTACAGATCCGGACTTTCATTTTCGGATTGTTCCACTCAAACTACTTCCTAATGGTTCGATGTTACGACAAGAGCTCAGGGTGCAATATGGCGTTACAATCGAAGAACGCAATGACGATGAACTTCGTATTTGACGGCACACGCAGAGCTTATTTCGGTCTTGGCGATCCTGAATGGTTCCACTGAAGTGACTGAGTCTAACTTTCCACATTATATCTGTAAATACATGTTTCATAACCTTTTATGGCACGTTTCAGTAGTTCTGCTTCGTTGTTGACTTCATCTAGCGACCACTGACCAACTTGCAATCGTCACTGTTTTTGTTCAAAATTCAACAATTTTTGAACAAGTTTTGCTGTCATACATTTCATGCACAAAAGGACCCGAAAAATTTTCATGGCATCACCCGACAGATATTCAGCTCATCAGCGACTTTTCTAATTGTGATTCGATGATCGCTCGTGATCATTTCTTTAACTTTCTCCACTATTTCGTTGGTTGATGACATGCTGGGGCGACGAACACGCTCGTCATCTTCAACGTCTTCACACTCTTCCTCAGAACGCTCATACCATTCGCTAACCATGGTTTTACGCGCATTTACACACACAAGTAACCTCTTTGTCAGTTGACAACATACACTTTTCAGACATGTTTAACGGCACAATCACATAAAAATTCCGTGTGTAGTGCTAATTCCGAGTTACTTGATGAACACACCTCGTACAATGACCAGCAGTTTGTTACATCTCATTAATGTCGTCTCATAATTTAATTTGTGAATCGATGTTTTTTCCCAAATGAGGAGCAGGATATAGTTTTTACAAATACTGTAATGGTGAACGCTTGCTGAACTGGGGAATATGACTCCTTATTTCCTAAGCTTTTTGTATGTTTCACCTAACTGCTTCCTAATTTATTGTTATTCATTTACAGTAATGTACTAGGAGTCTACTGTTTGAAAAGTTTCTTCGAGGCAATAAGGTCCGACGATAACTTTTATTCTGTGGGGGTATCTTGGATAGCAAGCGTGACCTGAGTGCATCCTGATGACGGTTATATTATAGCGTCAATTGAGATTCGAGGAATCAAAGCGTGGCTTCGTTGGAGTGATTAGTTACAACGGAGCATAGGACCTTAAAATTATTTCTATAGTTTCGTGTCGTCAGTAAGGAGGTAGTACATAACATTTACGTTCGTGTTTCAATGAATAGAATGAAGTCAGTATAAGGGACAGCATTACCTTGTACACATCGTAATATTCTCGTTTGTTAAGTCATCATAATTTCGTTATCACGGTAACCTGTATGAACTCTGATTGATATTAAAATTATTTTTCCTTGGTTATCCTTGGCAATCCATTAATGATTCAAAACATATGTTGAATTTTCTTACATTGACTCCAATGATTTGTAACGAACTTTTAAACACTGTGATCACTAAGAATTTTGAAAACCGTGATAAATCGTAAGACCGTATCGCTGTGTAGTTACGTTTCGGCAAGTTATCATTGCCACAGAAAATGGCAAGTAAGAAACTTGCCGAATCTTCGCCATCCATCGACCACTTTACTCGTTTGATACCCCGAGGAGGAATCACAAGATAACGGCAAAAGAAATGTCGTGTTACACTTAACTCCATTGTCAAGTGTCAAAGCTACACTCATAAAATAATATTTCTGTAAGCATACCGGACAATAAAGAGTCATAAACATGTACAAGTAATGAGCAACACCTAAAATCCTGTTGTTTCCAGCCATTCAAAACTATTATAGCTCAAAACGTTAATGGAATGAAAGCACAGTCTGCTGCTATCAGCTATCAGACGTTGTAAACTTTTGTGAAAGTGCAGTAATACAGTCTTACAGCGACTGCATTTATTTTTTCATAACAATAGTAATACAGCAACTGATGTCGTGGTATTACCGTCTCAATAACATATCGAAATGCGCATCTGCACACATGATATCGTACTCACCAAAAGCATAGCTTACAAATACACTGGAAACGAGATCAAGCCGGCCGGGGTGGCCGAGCGGTTCTAAGCGCTATAGTCTGGAAACGTTCGACCGCTACGGTCGCAGGTTCAAATCCTGCCTCGCGCATGGATGTGTGTGATGCCCTTAGGTTAGTTAGGTTTAAGTATTTCTAAGTTCTAGGGGACCTCAGAAGTTAAGTCCCATAGTGCTCACAAGGGAACCTCCCCATCGCAACCCCCTCAGGTTTAGTTTTAAGTTGACACAGTGGATAGGCCTTGAAAAACTGAACACAGATCAATCGAGAAAACAGGAAGAAGTTGTGTGGAACTATGAAAAAAATAAGCAAAATATACAAACTGAGAAGTCCATTCGGAAGATAGGCAACATCAAGGAGAGTGTGGGCTCAGTAGCGCCGTGGTCTCGTGGTTAGCGTAAGCAACTGCGGAACGAAAGGTCCTTGGTTCAAGTTTTATCTCGAGCGAAAATTTTTACTTTCTTTATTTTCGCGAAGTTAAGATCTGTCCGCTCGTTCATTGACGTCTCTCTTCACTGTAATAAGTTTAGTATCCGTGTTTTGCGGCCGCACCGCAAAACCGTGCGACTAGTAGACGAAAGGACGTGCCTCTCCAATAGGAACCGAAAACATTTGATCGCAAGGTCATAGGTCAACCGATTCCTCCACAGGAAAACACGTCTGTTATATTCAATACGACACTAGTGACGGCATGTGCGTCACATGACAGGGTGAAAAGATTCTTCTACCTTGCCCGATTTAGATTTTCTTGTGGATGTCATAATCACTCCCAAAAAAGTCATGAAAACATAAGAGTTTGTCACATAAACTGTAACAAATGAATGCAACAGTTTCCCAGTCGCACAGTTTTCCCTGTGCTCTGTCAAAACATATGTTTTTAATGTTTTCAAATTCTGCATATGTCCAAGCAAATCTGAACATGTCCTGGAATTTTGGAGAGCGAAGTTGACTATATGTGAGCACCTGAACTTTGATAATTGTCTGAAAATAACAAATTAAACTTTTCACTCGAGGGAAGACTTAAATCCAGGACCTTTCATTCTGCAGCTGCTCACGCTAACCACCGGACCACGGCGCTACTGAGCTCAGATTATCCTTGATGTTGCGTATCTTGCGCATGGGCTACTCAGTTTGTATATTGTGCTTATTTCTTTCATAGCTCCACACAACTTCTTCCTGTTTTCTCGATTGATCTGTGTTCAGTTTTTCAAGGCCTATCCACTGTGCCAACTTATAACTAAATCTGAGAGGGGTGCGATGGGGAGGTTCCCTTGTCAGAGCCATTTGAGCCATTTGAAGGGGGTTTATAGCATCCACTGGAGCCAAAGTAACATAATTCAACACATAAATATTTGCATCATACTACACGACGTAGTTTTCAGCTACAGGACCAGAAAAGATATTGCGTTAACGTCGGGTTGGCGAACACAATTTATTTCTGTAGGCAGTGACAATATTAATTAAAAAACAGGTTAATGGGCGGATGAACAAGAAAATATTTCTCCACAGGTACTTATATGATAACCGAAGAGCTGAGGGATATTGTTATTGTGGTCTTTAGTTCAACGCTATTCTAACCTGTGCAGGTATCTTCAGAGATGTTCACCTTCCTCAAATGAAAAGTTCGAACTGCAGTCTAAACTTGACCCTATTCTGTAATTTATGCCCGCCACACTTCCCTCCATTACTAAATTCACTATTTCTCTATGCTTCAGGGTGTGTCTTCTCAAATGCTCCCATATTTTCGCTAAGCTATAGCACAAGCTTCCTTTCTCCCCAATAAATTCCGTTTCCTTTCCTCACTCTGTAGTGCCGAGTATTTCACTGCGTAATTGTTGAAACACTGGTGAAGCTCATCAGTATGTTCCTGTATCGCGTTTTCCGTAAGCTTATTAACAGGTTTCAATGCTAACGAGTGACCAGCATTCGCAGGTAGTTCACTTTTTTTCTTTCATTCTCCTATGGCGCTTCTCTCAACAGGATGGCACCCCATCCCGTCTCCCACCTTTTACATCCCCTCTTTCCGTTTTCACACACCACTTTCGTAATCCCTCTCCCTCAGTCCGTTGTCTCCGATTCACAGTATCTCACTCCACAGCACGAGACTGGCACAACACTGAACTAACGTAAAATATGCTTAGAATTCAGTAACCACAGAAAGCACTTACTAATATCAGATACATAGTAGCTTTATATAATAGCAAAACATAAGCCTCCAAAGCAAATAACAGAAGTTACAAAAAAGTCAGTAGAAGCAAACAAAGAATAACAGCAAAAGAAAGCAAGAGCCAACGAGCTCCTTCGATTTAAGTTAACGAAGGTATGCAGCTGATAATGCAGAAAAAAAGAGACAGTTTTTTTAAGTACTGTATACCCTCATGATACTTTTGTAATGTAAAAAGCAAATTTCTGTGATGTCAAAAGTATGTCAAATATCAGTTACACAAGGCGTGATAGCATGAAAAAAAATGTTTCAAATGGCTCTGAGCACTATGGGACTCAACATCTGAGGTCATCAGTCCCCTAGAACTTAGAACTACTTAAACCTAACTAACCTAAGGACATCACACACATCCATGCCCGAGGCAGGATTCGAACCTGCGACCGTAGCAGTCACGCGGTTCCGGACTGAAGTGCTTAGAACCGCACGGCCACCGCGGCCGGCTGATAGCATGAACTAAAGGAATTAATAAACACTTGTTTTATATATAGAAGCTTATAAACACAGATAAATGAGGCATGTGCTTTTATATTGTACTTTATCTTTGTACCAGGAACCACTTTCTGGTAATTTCCGGTTTTACTGAACTGTACTTACATCAGAACGATTTCGCAGGTAAAGATATCTACAGAAGGTGTAGTGGAGAAAACGAGAAGTAGTTGGCAACAAAAGTGAATACGGCGTGGACGACATGAGTACGGAGCCTAGCCTCTACAGAATTTACATGTGTCACGCTCACACTGCAATAAATCTGTCTACAGTAAAGTGGTAAAGTAATAAAACAAAATACATATCAACAGAAAATAAGTTCTGCCATAATCCTGTGCATACATACATTTTGTTCATCTTCTAGATTTTTGGTTTTCGTTGCTTCTCCCCCTTAATTTTTAACATTCTGTTTCGCCCAGTTGCCCATTGTATGAGTTACTTTTATTTGCACGTAACTGTTTCATTTCAAATAGCTGCAGTCAGTTTAAGTTTAAAGAATTAGTGAAGCTTTTCTGTAAAACTTCGAATGACTTTACAAATACATTTAAAGGCCTGATAGTTTAAAGAACACACTGATAATTCGAGCTAGCTCAACAGTTTTGACTTCTTCTTATAGTGTTAAAAGATTCTTTTCGTATGTTCCATACGGAAATGCATGACTCCACAAAACATATATGTCTCGCTTACAACTGTCAACTCTTATTGCTGTATGTACTTCAGTACTTCCAAATATCAGGAGAAAGTAATTCTATAAACGACACTATTGTTCGTTCTTTGACAGCGGGAGACGCTTTAACACTTGGTAAAATATTTAAAGTTTCGAAATTGAAAGAAATTACAAGATGCAATTATAGTATTTTATCCTAAAATCGAAATTGTTTACTGTCTCTTGTGCAAGGAAAGGATTCATTAAATGGATGGAAACGTAGGATTTGAGGGATTGTCTTGCTAGTAGTCACATAATTTATTTGATGTGTTTAATGAATCCCTCGTAATGGACGATCGTGACCCTGTGAATAATGGCACCGGAAATACTACGCCAGCCCAGCTACATAGTGTGCCATCCTGTGGATTTCGTGTGGAAGGTCCTGTTTTGAATGGAAGATTTCTGGCGTCTCTTAAGAGCAATATTTCAATGTTAATGCGTGAAAAAATACACAGTTTTCAAATAACTGTCTCTTACGTTTAAAAATCACTAAAAATTTTCAACAGAACTTTGCACACACTGTGTTTCGTTTTTTTCTGAACGTTGAATACTACTGTGTGCTTATTAAACTACTCAGTACTCGGTAGTAAAACTGCCAGGACGAAACGACATTATGCTTTCTGATTTCTGACGTGAAAATGTCGTAAGCTTTCCGAAAAGTTTGGATTTTAACGAAAATGACGCTCTATATGTAAAGATACATGAACCAAGCTCTTCACTCAGGGATGGAAGGCGTTGAATCCGTAAAATTAGAAACTTTCGTAGGTATCTTCTAATTGTAGACGTGCGTCTCATATAAGGAACTCTGTAGACTGCTCTTTGAAGATGTCACAACAAAAAATATTTTCGCACTCCAACAAGAGCTCAACATGTGTAGCCTACGGTTGCAACATCTATGTAGGTGACAGTATGAAATTTCTTAGATCGTAACTGCAACTTATCAGCTTTCAAGAAAAGTATATCAGCGTTTATGATTCGTTAGTTAAACTAGTTCCATATCACTCTGCTACCTTTTGGTCGTAAGCTTTCAAGTTTTACTTCATTTTGTCTGTTTATTCTTCTACTCATGCCTCACCTTTATTCACGGAGCGAGGTGACGCTGACCTAAGGCACTGGTCTCGCATTCGGGAGTACGGCGTTTAAAATCTCAGCCCAACTATCCACTTTGTGGTTTCCCTAAACCACATAAGACGAATTTCGGGGTTGTTCCTCTCAAATGGCGAGCAGATTTCCTTCCCCATCCCTCACTACTCCGAGCTTAATGACCTTGCGGTCAAAGCGACGGTAAAAACTAACCCCCCATCCTTTATCTTTACGGCTAATTGAATACTAACATCCTTCTACAGCATCGCACTTCAGATAACAGTGTTACCTCTCCGAGATACTCTGCTTGTCTTCAAACACAAATAACATTTTACCGCTCTTTTGTAGTGAAAATGATCGTTGTGATGTCGAAATCTTGATCCCGGTCTACTTACCAAAATTGTCGGTGCCGTGCGTAGAATATTCGGCATTCTAGGTGAACGTTCAGCCACCAGAGCGAAACATAAAAGTTCCAATTCGAGTTCCGGACGAGCACACGACTGCAGTCAGTGAGGTGGTCAAAGTCGATGAATAGTCAGCCAAAGACCTAAATGGCCGGCACAAACAGTTCTCTGGCAATTCATAAAATAATTCAGATGATGATAAACACGGCATACAACCATTTTTGAATATTTTAGTTGCTACGTGTAAAGCGTTGTACGTAGCTTACCAAAATATAGGGGAGTGAATGAATGACAAACCTGAGGGATAGCCAGGTAGTGGGTCATCTGACATCCTTGACACGGTAAATAAATTAAATAATGGTTTTACTCTTGTCCTGCTCTCACATAGTATCATTACAGTCGGCTTCAGCTAGTGTTAGAAACGTAATTTGTTGCCTCCTCGTCTTCGAACTGATTTCGTATCATGGACAATCTCATCTCTTATTCGACGGCGGATAAATTATTTCAAGTGGGAAACAGCTTACTTTGCTTGAAAATTATAAAATACAAAGTTCCCAGTTAATATTAGAATAATGCATAGTTCAGATGGCAAAATAAAGCCGGGTCCACATCGCACCCAACGCATGCTTTCATGATAACGAAAGCGCAACAGTTTCCGCTGAAACTTTATTCTGTTTGGTACTAGCCTGCATTTGCACTGGTATTGGCGCACTATCACCACAGGTGAATGATAAATAATGTAACTATTACGATAAGTGGTTTTGTTAACTCAGTTCTGAATACATTTCCTGAACGCTGTGGCACACTGCTGTCTTCCCGGATTAGATAGACGATCTTTTCAACAGGATGATTGTTCAAATGGTTCAAATGGCTCTGAGCACTATGCGACTTAACTTCTGAGGTCATCAGTCGCCTAGAACTTAGAACTACTTAAACCTAACTAACCTAAGGACATCACACACATCCATGCCCGAGCCAGGATTCGAACCTGCGACCGTAGCGGCAGCGCGGTTCCAGACTGTAGCGCCTAGAACCGTACGGCCACTCCGGCCGGCAATGATTGTTAGATGCGTGTTCATTTCAAGGAGCATTTCTGTTTGTAAGGCTCTTGAGCACAAAATAATAAGTTTCGTTTGCAGTCTGATTGCCAGGGCTACATCATCGACGAACAAATTAAGTAGCGTTCTCGGCTGCCTCTAGTACTCAACGTTGACATATATTCCGTCCTTTTATCAGTTTATGGCAAGCGATAATCATCGTATTTCGTCCTCTGTGACAACTTACAGTTATTCAACTATCATTAAATAATTTAAATGTTCCGCATGAAACATCTTATTTTGTAATCTCAAGTAAGTGTGGTTGGAGAAATATTTTAAACGGTGGCTGACAGATAGTTGTACGTCTTATCTGATGACGGAAACGTAGAAAATATAAT
The DNA here is from genome assembly GCF_023864345.2 of Schistocerca serialis cubense. Lineage (NCBI taxonomy): Eukaryota > Metazoa > Arthropoda > Insecta > Orthoptera > Acrididae > Schistocerca > Schistocerca serialis. The sequence goes on from NC_064644.1 coordinate 73,216,976, forward strand.
CTCAGCAGTAGTAGCGATCAACATATTCGATGCTTAAAATTTTCGCACACTGATACCGAAATTTGTCAATGCTAAAAAATAATCCTGTTGGCCAGAATACTGTTCTGAGAAAGTTCACAACAGAGTGGTGTATGCTCTCTCTGTGTCGAAATCCGTTACTTGTTTCTTATTTGTTGTATTTTATCTGCAATTAGCCTGCCTGCTAAGTGTGGTGTTGAAGTCAGTCATAGCAGTTAGGCCCTACACCTGTCTCGTACATCAGACATTCCGTACGTGCCTTACTGAGATTGTGTTGGTGTCAGAACAAAAACAATGTGAACTATGTTAACATTTAGGTAAAGTTCTATTATAACTCGCGGGATCGGCAGTCACGGTATTTTGCAATGGTTTAGCCAGTGCCGTTAACGGACAAGCCAGCATCATCCACTCCATTCCTAATAAGGCGGGTGGGTAAGGCCAGGAGTCCCACCTGCGGGTAGACCATTCGCCTGGTGCAAGCCTTTTTAGTTGACGCCGCTTCGACGACTTTCCTGTCGATGAGGACGAAAGGATGACGAAGACAACACAACGCCCAAGCCCGGAGCGGAGAAAATCAAGTACTCGGCCAGGAATCGAACTCGGGGCTCCTCGCATGGCGATCCGCCGCGTTGACGACTCAGCTCTGCAGGCGTACATCCATTACATTTAAAAATAAAGTGGTCCGGCAGACTATTCCAACAGCTTATACACGGGACTACTCAAACGTAAGACAAGCGATCCCTGTATAGTTCGCATAGGCTGCACCACGCGTGCGGAAAAGAGGTCTTCTATAAGGTACAGGTTGCTCACAGCCTCAGCTACGTTCCAGAATGCCGGTATCAACTGTGGTGGCGCCGTGACGAGACACTGGGTTCGTATTAGGAGCGTCGGAGGTTCGACTACCAGTCGGGCCATTCAAATTTAGGTTTCCCGTCGTTTCTGTAAAACGCTTAAGGTGAATGCCAGGATGGTTCCTCTGAATGGGCACGTCCAGTTTGCTATCCTGTTGTCCCCAACCCGAGTCTGTGCTCCGTGCCTAGTGACCTCTGCTTTTGGTGCTGATATTTACAGTTCTCACAAATAACTTAAATATATGTGAGAAAAAACATACATTTTTATTCTGTCACGCGACTAGTTCCGGCGGCACTTTGCCGCCATCCTCAGGCCCCACCATTGCTAAAAGAATATTTTATTTCGTTCATCAGGAGGCTATACTCGACACCATGTTGTCTACAATGCATGAAGCTGATTAAGACTAGCCTGCTTGTGCTAGTGGCAAGGATCCCACAGCAAATGCGCCGAGGAAACCAAATACTTTTTTGGCAGTAGTGCGATCTGATGATGGCGGTAATGTGACACCGAAACTAGTCGTGTGACAGAATAAAGACATTCTCAAGATATAGCTTTGGTGGTACTTTTTCTCACATATATCAACATCTGAAGTCCCTGGTCTTCGCAATAAAATGGACATCCATAAAACGTCAAATGTAATAGAGTGTTACAGTGACTGTCGTGTTAGCTGTGACTCTTCATAGCTTCGTGTGTACCCTGACGAGAGGATGAATTACGATTTGAAGTATTTCATATTATTATTTCCGTTTTGGTCTAATTTTTGTGCCTAGGTAATGATGTGTAATAAGAAATGGATGACTTACGCCAAAAACCGGTTTGTGGTAAACGTATTGCTAAAAGTTCAAAGACTGCATTTAACATAGCAAACCTTCCAAAAGCAATAAGGGTGGTGAATCCAAAGCCACTGAGATTAAATGGAGGAGCGCTTCTCTTTTATCTTCCTCCTGTAAAATCATGTCTGTCTTGTTCGGAACCTCTTGAGCTGTGCACACGCAAGGTATGCAAGCACTGTTTCCTGGATATAAATGTTATTAACACCTCTTTATGTGTGTCAATTCCGTCATTAATCTAAGCCGCTACCCTGTCTCCTTACCACTGATACTATATACGTTGTAATTTCCTTATGTTGCAGAAAAAGCAGACGAGGTTGAAAGCTACACACACAAACGATCGGACGCAACTGGTATCCTTTAGATAATTACTATTCAATTAAGGGCCCGAATTCCCTTGAGATACTTTATCTGGCCATTTCTCTACTGTATGCAGCTTCTCGCAATTAAAATTAAGTGGGTCTCATCGGTTTCCATTTCCGAATAATAATGTCTGCCAGTCTATTGAATGGCCTAATAACATACAGGTCTATGCAGAAAAAACAACAGCGTGGACTTCCATAAGATAAATTGTTGTATGAAACCAGGGAACTTTCTGTGACGCTCCACATTGTTGGTTTCTCCCCTCCCCCCCCCCCCCCCGCCCCCCTCCCACTCCATCTGTCTCTTCAGTGTACCTCGTGACAAATACAATACAACCTCCTGGAATTACCAGGTTCGTACAGCTAGTGCGTACAACACTCGTATGTTTCATCTCACAGACATTCCGAAGAAATATACTGCGTCATACTTCAGATGCGTTTGGTATTTGAAATTAGGAAAACACGGCGAAAGAGTCACAGAGCGAACCCCGCTGTCAGATACTGCTTCCTTCCATCACCAGTGAGAAATTAAGTCAATCGCAAGATCACATTCCTTACATAGTATGACATGTCCAGAAACAGAAAAAGATTAAAGATAGATTCCGTGAAATTACATACACTACGTCGTTTTCGTCGGCAGCACAACATCTGAAAAGGACATATCTCTTCAACGAAATTACGAGAACCTGTTTTTGTTCCTTTTTATTTATTTACTTCCTGTATGTACAGGAAACTGGTTGTTGTTGAAGGCGATGACGTTGAGGGTCAGGAGAAATTCCCATGGAGAGAAACGTCAAAGGACGGTAACTTTTTCTTGCAGTTGCGGTACCTATTACAGATTTCCACGTACGGGCAATTTGTTTGCACAAGCTGTGGAATCAGAGGTGAGACGCGAGATTTGTGGCGGCATTAAGGCCGCATGTTGGTGTTCATGGATTACTAGGTACTGTAAATGGAGAGAAAAATTTAAGCAAAAATAAAAGAGCTGCCCTTTTTACTAACTAAAAAACAAAAGCATCTAGTAACATTACGTATTTTTATGCAGTCTGAGGATGCGTACACAAACTGCTACGTTAGGGTTTCGTACGAACTCTTATTTCCCTGAAACCAGATATCAGATGATAAGAACCTGTCCACCCTTCCTTCCCTAAACCCTTTAATCACCTAACGCCACGTCGGGATTGATAAGCAACTTCTCCCATATCTCGGATAGCCAACCTTACCTGCATACAGGGTGAAAATTATTTTAACTACAAACTCTGGGAGGTTGCACGGAACATCGAAACAAATACAGTTCTCTAATGTTATATTTTTCTGTGTTGATTGGAAGGAACACATAGAAAATGTTGTGGGGAAGGCTAACCAAAGACTACGTTTTAAAATGGCAGGACACTTAGGAAATGTAACAGATCTACTAAGGAGGCTGCCTACACTATGCTTGTCCGTCCACTTTTAGTATACTGCTGCGCGGTGTGGGATCCTTACCAGATGGGATTGACGGAGTGCATCGAAAAAGTTCAAAGAAGGGTGGCACGTTTTGTACTATCGCGAAATAGGGCAGAGAACGTCACTGAAATGATACGGGATTTCGGCTGGACAGCATTAAAAGAAAGGCGTTTTTCGTTGCGACGGGATGTTCTCACGGAATACCAATCACTAGCTTTCTCCTCCGAATGCGAAATTATTTTGTTGACGCCGACCTATATAGAAAGAAACGATCAACACGATAAAATAAGGGAAATCAGAGCTCGCACGGAAAGATATAGGTGTTCGTTTCATTCCGCGTGCTATACAATATTGGAATAATAAGGAGTTGTGAAGGTGGTTCGATGAGCCCTCAGCCAGGCACTTAAATATGATGTGCAGAGTATCCTTAATTTCTTCTGCTGCTGTTACTATCCGTACAAGCGGATACCCTTCTGATTCAACACCGATTTTGTAAACTAGCTCGTGCGTCTATCCTAGCACAAAAAAGTGCAGATGATTTAGATCAGGGGATCGAGCAGGCCATGGTAAAGGACCACCTCTTCCAATTAACTTTTCTGGAAACTGGCGGTTCAAGAATCGACGCACAGGATGACTGAAACGTGGCGGCGCCCCGTCGTGCTGGAAGCACATGCGCTGTCACGCAACGAGTGGCACGGGAAAACTCTGGCGAGGAAATTGTGATAATGACTGCAATTCAACGGCCTAGGTAGGAGATATGGCACAGTTAAATGGTCACCGGAAACACCGCACTTGATGTACGCGAGTATATGTGTCAGGTTCATTAAACTCACTCCAGACATCTGAATTGTGGCTGTAGAAGACCCTATCGCTATGTGGTAAGCACCAACCATACCAGTTCACTCAGTCCACACGTATCGCTCCATTAGTAAACAAGCTCTCTGCTGAGTCAAAACGTACTAAGTGTTAATGTGAAATCGCTATTACATCTGAAGAATGGAGTTTTCCTCTACCGTAGAAACAGGAACCGTTAGATGGTTGAAATGACTCTGAGCACTATGGGACTCAACATCTTAGGTCATAAGTCCCCTAGAACTTAGAAATACTTAAACCTAACTAACCTAAGGACATCACACACACCCATTCCCGAGGCAGGATTCGAACCTGCGACCGTAGCAGTCCCGCGGTTCCGGACTGCAGCGCCAGAAGCGCACTGTCACCACGGCCGGCGGAACCGTTAGACAACTAATCATTCATTACAAATGAGAAGTGATTAAATCGTCTAACGGATTAAATAATGCTCACAGGACATTATAAGATTAGAGAAAAATATTTCCTTTGGTATCCCGTGCATCATGCCAGAGTTTGTCGGTTTAAGTAATTATCACCCTGTATAGGCTATTGTTACCATGGTTCAAATGTTCAAATGTGTGTGAAATCTTATGGGGCTTAGCCGCTAAGGTCATCAGTCCCTAAGCTTACACACTACTTAACCTAAATTATCCTAAGGACCGACACACACACACACTCATGCCCGAGGGAGGACTCGAACTTCCGCCGGGATCAGCCGCACAGTCCATGACCGCAGCGCCTTAGACCTGTAGCGATGGTATCGCCATTCCGCAAAGGCATTTTAAGGATACAGTGAACTAATCCCCCCCCCCCCCCCCTCCCACGGAGGAATCTCTGTACGCCTTCTGCCTGCATCTAGAGTAGCTAATCGCATGGTTAAATGTAACATCGTTTGCCCGATTTGCGCAGTGTTTGCGCATCTTGTATCTGGGGCGCGACGTGAAACCAAGCCTGGTATTTACGTCGATGTACGTGGAAAACCGCCTAGGCCAGTTGGCGCACCAGCCCTCGTCTGTAATCTGTGAGGCGGATTATTCGACACGGGGTCGGCGCGCCTCCCCGTGGGCCGGAAGCGGCCGCTCTAAGCGCCCGGCTGTCTGGGCGGGTCGTTAAGGACCAGTATTACGAGGGAAATTAATATTCTTGTGCAGACAGGTAGTAAGAAATGTGCGAGCAATGTTGCCCTTGCATCCAGCAGTGAACAAGCAAGTTGTTGTGATTGCACGGATAAGTTTGAAGTGATGACAAATGTTGGGCCATTTCCGTATTTACTTTTCTTCAAATACCTATGCACTATGCAGGCGATTCTACAATGAAACGTAGAACGAAATAACTAACTTTTCGATCTTGATCTTAGACTACAGCGTGTATAAACAAGAATGATACGATTTCAAAACTCCGTACCTATTTCCAGGATGAAAGGAGACGAGGTACTGGCGGAATTAAAGCTGTGAGGACGGGTCGTGAGTCGTGCTTGGGTAGCTCAGTCGGTAGAGCACTCGCCCGCGAAAGGCAAAGGTCCCGAGTTCGAGTCTCGGTCCAGCACACAGTTTTAATCTGCCAGGAAGTTCCATACCTATTCAAACAGACATGGGGTGAATTGCAAAATAGTCACACTAAATCATAAAGTCTTAGCTACGCTATTGCAAATGTTCCCTGCGTCCACCAGCTGCAGAACGATCAACGTCTAGATGATAGCTAAATGGCTATTAATAAACAGATAGATAAATGGCTATTTATCTGTTCTTCACTTCTTCTATGTCACGAGGTAAAGGGGAGATGAACACACTTTCCCTCCACATATCACCACCAGAAAAAATGGCATGCATGTCTGGCGATCGTGGGGGCCCAGAATGCAGAGTAGCATCTTGGGGTTTCGTTCAACCTATCCAGCGCTCAGACGCCGCAGAATTGACTTTTTGACAGCTTCCGGAGGACTCATATGACTTCATTTTCCAACAGGATGAACTCCACCACACTGAGACTACAACATCCGTCAGTTTCTCAAAGGCACTCTGTCTCAACGCTGGATAGGGCGCACGGGATCCCGAGACACTACTCTGCGTTCTTGGTCTCCAAGATCGCCAGACGTGACCATATGATATTTATTCTTCCCGGGATGTGTGAAGGAAAGTATGTTCATCTTCCTTTACCTCCTGACATACAAGAAGTGAGGAACAGAGAAACAGCCGTAATAACTTCTATAAAAGCAGATACATTATGTATAGTTTATGATGAATTTAGCCATCGTCTAGATATTGTTCGTGCTGCTACAGGTGGTCACATAGTGCATTTATAATTTCGTAGCTAAAAGTTTGAGATTTTTTTGAATCTTTTGCAATGCATCCAATGTTTGTGGTATGTTTTTATCAATAATCATGGAGTTCTGAAAGTCATTCTTTTTGAAACACGCTGTATTATGTAAATGTTAGAACGAGAAAAAGCAGAATATATTTCATGCAGGAAGAAGTGAAATCAAGATTTTTATTGACAGGCACAGAGGATGAAAACCACGTTACTATAATGGCACCTTTTAATAACAAAAGAGAGTAGGCTGACAACGAAAGTTTTCAACGCAGTCCACGTCAAAAGCTGCCACAAAATCGGCTCAGAAGCTGCATGATGTAGAATGGAAGAAATACGGGTCGATGCTAACGAAAGGTGGATTAAAGAGAACGTTTTCAACACACGTAACCGATGCATCAGATACGCTCAGAAGCAATGTAGGATTGTTAGCTGACGATGCTACAGTCTATAGCAAAGAGAAGGGTATTGGACTATCATAAGAAATTGCAGAAACCCTTGAACGAAATTTCCACTTCGTGAAATGCATGGCTGTCCTCTTTTAATGCGGTTAAACGTAAGATGCCGTAATAAAGAAGCAGATATTAGACACATTTCCGCTCATCCGTCTAATGAACAAAACATGAGCGTATGGTGTATCAGATGGATTAGATTACATTAGATTCAGTTTTCCTTCCATAGACCCAAAAAATGAGATGATTCTCGTGAGTGTGATTAGATAGAAGATTTCTAGCAAGCAGAACACAGCACGTCGTTCTCAACGGACAGAGATCTTCAGACATAAATATAACTTCGTGGGTGCCCTAAGGGACACTTATAGGACAATTACTTTTCACGACATATGTATAAACAGGATGGAGCACCTAAGACAGGTCACACCAAAAATATCCAGAACGAACAAATGTATCGAGGAGAGGTTTTCGCTAAGCTGTAACGGACAATATGGAAAATTTCCTAACGTTCGCAAGTAATCCTTACCGTCTACTGTCGCCGAGTTACATTAACTTTTTTCTAAAGGAAATACATACCTTTCTCTGTGGCATTTCAAAGAATCTCCAACGACGTAACATGTATGGGATTTAACCGGACAGCAACAAGCTAACAGAGCTGCTAATTGCAGCCCTGGTGTCAGGAGAAGAGGTTCCACAAACATCTGCCCCGTTATACGAGATGTAAGCAAACACTTAGGTACGATTCTTGTGTTTACCAGAGCACGTGAAGCCAATCAATTTGTGTTCTGCCGTTGTAGTAATCAGATAAATTTCTCGTAAGAGTATTGATACATTCGCAGTGTATACGACGGTCAAAAAGGTGAGTATCGTTAATGGCGAATGTCGCCAAACTATTAGAGTAGCAGTGCAGTTGTGAGTTGAAGAGGATCCACAGTGTGCCAAGCACTCACGATCTCTCTTTTCAAACATTATAAAAAAGTTGGTTCAAGTGGCTCTGAGCACTATGGGACTTAACTTCTGAGGTCATCAGTCCCCTAGTACTTATAACTACTTAAACCTAACTAACCGCCGGCCTGTGTGGCCGAGCGGTTCTAGGCGAGTCAGTCTGGAACCGCGCGACCGCTACGGTCGCAGGTTCGAATCTTGCCTCGGGCATGGGTGTGTGAGATGTCATTAGGTTAGTTAGGTTTAAGTAGTTCTAAGTTCTAGGGGACTGATGACCTCAGATGTTAAGTCCCATAGTGCTCAGTGCCATTTTAAATTACCCCACGAACAAAACTCGCAGGTTCACAGATCCGGCAATTTGGGAGGCCGTAAACCTGCGAATACTGTACGTTCTTCTCCGAAAGCTTCATGAACGTATGACATTGATAACCGTGAAGTATGCGCCAAGCGCCATCTTGCTGGAAAAACGCATACTGCGGCTTTTTTTTCTCCATTAGCTGCTCTGTGAATGATTGCAACGCTACATACACCTGAGCGTTGATGGTGGTTTTACAAAAAATGGGGCCTACAATTCGTTGGCCTGAAACTGCTCACCAAACCTGCTTTCAAAACATACAGATGCATCTTTGGCGTTCCCTGGGACTGTCTGTTGACAAGTAGCATGTGTTTTGAGAGTTCACGTACATGCTACGGTGAAACCTTGCTTCCTGTGAGGCGAAGTAATGACTTGAACCTTGCTTCCTGTGAGGCGAAGTAATGACTTGATCCAGATAACCCTCAGAGACGTGCGTGAGTAACCATACACGACAGTGTTGCCGTTGTGCGTAATCCCTAGGTTGTAATGCTTGCATCAGTCTTGATTTGTACGCTCCCATATGCAACAGCTTCAACACGTTCTGGCATGACGTTGGTCTGATGTTTAGTTGGGAGGATAGACGTTTAGTTGACTTCCTTGGGCTTCTTACCACATTCTTGTGAACAAGTTCTATATTTTGCAGTGAAGAAATTTTTCTTAACACAGTTAAGTTTGTCGTTAGTGACTGAACCTGTCGTTCTAATCTCAGTGATCAGTTGCTGGACACTACGTTTTGAGGACCAGCTATCTCTGAACATTTTAACGTGACCCTTTTATTTAACGTTTAAAACGATTTAGATCGAAAAAGTTTTGACGATAAACACTCTTTGTTCGACTGAAAAACTACATTCGCAACAAGAATCAAATTGGCTACTGACAATGCAGCACTGATTACCAAATCGCCACTCGACATCGCGTGACCCCGCTCTAGCGCCGCCCTTGCATTAAGAAATAACAGCTCTCAGATAGCTTCAAATGTCACGTTCTGTGTAACACTGAGTCTCTGTTATCTTGACCGTCCCGCATATCTCGGATAAAGATCACGAAAACAGTATTAGTGAGAGCGAGGGGAGGGGGAGGGGAATGGCGTCAGTAAAGGCATCCGGCCACATACTGTTGCTAATATTGCCAAAACTAGTATAACAATGTCGACTAGGGCTGCTGATAAAATATCTACGTATCGATTTTTCAGCAATGGATATCGACAAACGTCGGCGATGCATTTTTATCTGATGTATCGATACATCAAGATCAGAATGGCGGTATTGAGTACCGCTATTTTTATTTTATTTTTATCACAGTTTGTTCTTTTGAAATTGCAGTAGAACATAATTTTACTTTCACTGTATGAAGTACTGTTACCATGTTTTGAGCTTTGGTCACATCCAATCTTTCTCTTTGACTGTGTGAAGCAATTATTCGTGGCACAAAATACGTAGTGCGATAGCACTAGGGGTGGCGGTGTGAATGGAATAACAAGATTTCCGATGTGAAGAAATAGCGCACCAGTTGCGTTAGAAAACAATTTTAGCACAACTAGAGTACTATTTCTTAACATTGGCATTTTTCAACAAGAGTTGCTGAAAACGATGAACAAAAATCTAAATGTAATACGAGGGTTATTCCAAAAGTAAGGTCCGATCGGTCGCGAAATGGAAACGACTATGAAAATCCGATAAAGCTTTGCACAGATGTGTTGGGTAGTGTCTCTAGTATAACCCCAGTTAGCATCACGTCGCTCTTCTCATTTCTGAGCTCGCAGTGAGTGCGTAAAGATGTCTAGAAAATAGTGTCTGCCGCCAAGTACGAGGGCCTGGTGAGAAATTTCGCCTGGAGCTATGCAGCCAACATTACATAACTGTCGTGCTGTTTCGTCTTCACGACAATTCTCAGCCGCTTTCTGCAGGGGCAATGAAGATGCTCCTGCATCGTTTTCAAATGGAAATGTTAGATTACCCACAATACAGTCCGCAATTGTCTCCCCCTGAGTTTCATCTCTGGTCACATGAACCGCTGTCTTTGAAGACAACATTTTGACACAGACAACGAGGTGTAGGCCAGCGTGGAGAATTGGCGGAAAGCACTGGCGGCTGCCTTCTATGATGAGGCTATTGAAAAGTTGATACAACGCTATGACAAAAGTCTAAGTTAGAACGGCGACTACGTAGAGAAGTAGCTGAAAGGTGTAGCTAATTGTTACAAGTAAAACATTTCTGATGTTCACTGTGGTTTCAATTTGGCAATAAATCGGACCTTACTTTTGGAATAACCCTCGTATAATTAAATCGAAATTAACTGAAGACGTCAATTGAAGTTTGCTTTAGGGAGGGCATTGGACTACGGTTGGTGCATCTCTGTTAATTACAATGCTGTTGTAGTGTAATGGCTAGCCGGCCAGGGTGGCCGGGAGGTTCTAGGCGCTACAGTATGGAACCGTGAAACCGCTAGGGTCGCAGGTTCGAATCCTGCCTCGGGCATGGATGTGTGTGATGTCCTTAGTTTAGTTAGGTTTAAGTAGTTCTAAGTTCTAGGGGACTGATGACCTTAGCAGTTAAGTCCCATAGTGCTCAGAGCCATTTGAACCATTTGTAATGGCTAGCATACCTGCCTGGTAATCAGGGAGACCTAGGTCCAGGTCACAGTACTAATTTCAATTCATTTCTTCAGGTTCCGTCATTATTGTAAAAATTTAAATGACGGAATAGGTCTTTGCGGTGTGGTGGAGACTCGTGAAGGGAAATGCTGACGTAGTCGACGCTCGGCGCTACGAAAAGAAACAGCAACGCTTAGCTTCACGACGCAATTTTGACACTGTAACTTACAGGTTGCTGGTGTTGGCAGAAATGAAAAACCAGGGAAGTCGACATGCGATATGTAATGAAACCCAACGGCGGTCCCATCGGACACCTTTAATTCTGCCATTTATTTGCAGTTATCATTGTTAGCAAAGTAGTTATCGCTAGGCGTACCCACGTATCGTTTTCCTTTCAATTCTTGCACTATGGGAGATAGGCAGACCGCTTGTTGATATTAATATATATATATATATATATATATTCACTTTCGACGAGTAGAAGTCATATATCGATGTTTTTAAAATATCGATCTGCGTCTACGATATATATATATATATATACCGACAGCACAGTGTAAATATACTGTCGGTTTGAGAACTATGTATTTAGTGTATATCGTGTTACATCGACTTTTTCAGTCCGTATATCGATACTTGTATTCACTTCGACAAGTAGAAGTCAAATATCGCTGTTTAATAAAATATCGATCTACGTCGAGTCCGAGTGTTTAAAAATATCGACAGTCCTAATGCCGATCCCATACAGCACCGGGAGAACGATAGAAGGAAGAGGAGGAGGGAAGGACGAGGAGGAGGAAGCAGATGAGTCGACGGAATTGTAGAAGGTCGAGTTAGCGACAGGTACCGCCGTCACAGTGCCCCACAGGGCGTTCCCGGCGAGGAATTCTGCGCCGTGTGACGCGGCGAAACCAAAGCGAACGCCCGCGTGTCAAGGCGACGCGCCGGCCCGACCAGCCGAGCAAACCAACCTCGCAGCGTCCTCGCCTCTTCTCGGCCGCCGCCGCTCAGAAGACGCGACGTAACGCCGTTTAATAAATTAGCCGCCGTAATAGGGCTAATTAACAAATAAATTCGGCCCGGCCGGCCGCGCTCGGCCTGGGAACCACGGCCGGCCTATAAATCAGAGCGGCGGGCCTAATTGCCGACCGCGCCGGCCCCGATATTTACGGCGCCGTGCTGCGAACCCTCTGCCACGCACCGCAGCCGACGCCGCCGCCGTTGTCGCCCCGCCAGGGGTCGCCGATCGGCGCCCGGTGCGTACGCGCGCTGCGAAACTAATGAACTCTCGCCAGCCTTGTTGCGAGCCTGTTGCAGTTTTGTATATAATTACGCCTGGAGTCGACTGCGTTAATTATGGCAGCTCCGAAACAGGGCAGAACAGACGTGACACGGTTCCAGTGCGCGTGTTGCAGCGAACTTAATATTCTGTTGTTGCTTTTCTCGTCTTTTAAACTCTGGTTGCGTGGCCACACAGACTGCTCGCTGCTCATCGATATTTTAAATCTCAGATACAGAAAATGTACTCATCTCATTTAGTCTCTTAGTCTCTCTCTCTCTCTCTCTCTCTCTCTCTCTCTCCCTCCCTCTCTCTCTCTCTCTCTCTCTCTCTCTCTCACACACACACACACACACAGACACACACACACACACACACACACACACACACACACACACAGAGAGAGAGAGGGAGAGAGAGAGAGAGAGAGAGAGAGAGAGAGAGAGAGAGAGAGAGAGAGAGGCACAGAGCCAGAGAGGCAGAGAGAGATGTTGACATGTACTAAAATAAAAATGAATACGCTTTACACTTATGGGAGGCGTTGAACAAGTAATCCAATACTTTTCTTTCTGAAACCAGATCGATTTTATTCAAGTTTCCAATACATCATATTACTCCCCCTCCCTTTTGGCTAGAAAATCCTGGTTTTCGACATTGTGTCCGTTCACCTTACTGGGTGCCCTTGGAGTCCTACCACTCTACTGCTCGTCATCGGAGCGAATGTCTTGTGGCATCAATGCCCTCCCCATCATCGATGCAATGATTCACGCGGTGCGCATTCTTCACTGGGCCAAACAGAAGGTGCGAGGTCGAGGCTGTAGGACGGATGACGAAGAGCAGTGAAGTGAATTTTTGTGACCTCCACTCGGATTCGCAGGCCTGTGTGAGGCTTTGCGTTGTTAGGAGAAGGAGCAAATCGTGTGCAATTTTGTGGCGACGATCTCGGTGAAGACGTTTCTTCATTTTCCTGAGGGTAGCACAATACATTTCAGAGTTGATCGTCGTACCATGAACAGGGACACGAAACAGAATAACCCCATTTGAGTGCCGGAAGAACATCACTATGTCCTTACCAGGCTTTCAACTTTTTCTTTGGGGGAGAAGTTGTGTGAAGCCACTCCGTGGACTGCAGTTTTGTTTCCGGTTAGAAGTGATGATCCCATATTTGAAACTTCCTGGCAGATTAAAACTGTGTGCCCGACCGAGACTCGAACTCGGGACCTTTGCCTTTCGCGGGCAAGTGCTCTACCATCTGAGCTACCGAAGCACGACTCACGTCGGTCCGCACAGCTTTACGTCTGCCAGTATCTCGTCTCCTACCTTCCAAACTTTACAGAAGCTCTCCTGTGAAACTTGCAGGACTAGCACTCCTGAAAGAAAGGATACTGCGGAGACATGGCTTAGCCACAGCCTGGGGGATGTTTCCAGAATGAGATTTTCACTCTGCAGCGGAGTGTGCGCTGATATGAAACTTCCTGGCAGATTAAAACTGTGCGCCCGACCGAGACTCGAACTCGGGATCTTTGCCTTTCGCGGGCAAGTGCGCTCTTGCCCGCGAAAGGCAAAGATCCCGAGTTCGAGTCTCGGTCGGGCGCACAGTTTTAATCTGCCAGGAAGTTTCATATCAGCGCACACTCCGCTGCAGAGTGAAAATCTCATTCTGGAACCCATGTTTCATAGCCTGTGACGATGTTCGACAAAAAATTGTCGCAATCACCCTCGTAACACGCAAACAATTTCTTGCAGAGAGTCGTTTGTCGCTCTTTTCGATCTTCCGTTAGGCGGCGAGGAACTCAGACGGTATACACCTTTGAGTTCCCCAGTTGGTGGACGAGTGTGTGAGCACTATCGACAGAGACATCCAGTTGAGTAGCGATGTGTTTGATTGTCATCCGTCGACCACCTCCGCCGGCCACTGTGGCCGAGTGGTTCTAGATGCTTCAGTCAGGAACCGCGCTGCTGCTAGGGTCGCAGGTTCGAATCCTGCCTCGGGCATGGATGTGTGTGATGTCCTTAGGTTAGTTAGGTTTAAGTAGTTGTAAGCCTAGGGGACTGATGCCCTCAGATGTTAAGTCCCATAGAGCCACTTTGAAATTTTTTCGACCACCTCGACCGAGAGTGTCCTCACGTTTCAACATTACAGGAGACAGAGCTATGTTGGCCGGCCGGTCCGAGGGAGATCGGATAGGTTTCTGCGATTATGACAGACGCTCCGTGCTTTTGTTCACTGCCAGTTCTTCGTATACATTCTGCAAGAGCCGATGGATATCTGCGAGGCTCTGGTTTTCCACCGAAAGAAACTCAGTGACAGCTCTCCGCTTTGAACGCACCTCCGTTGCAGACGACATTTTGAAGGTTACGCGTATCGTTGCCACCAACTGGAACTTAATGAAAGAATAAGGGCTGAAGCGGGAATATTCCACGATGTCTCACAACAAATTCCGCGTGTTACCAACAGAAATTGGGCGAGAACAAACAAGTGGCATTACTTATTGAGCACCGCTTGTACATGGGGACACACACACAAACACCAACTTTACTTCGTGAATAATTCAAGATATCGAACGAAATGCGGTTTTCAGCAAATGATAGTAAGGAAAAAATGTGAGTAAGGCATTATTGGCCAGGAGACACCATCTGGGATATTCGGCCGTCTGTTGCAAGTCTTTTTATTTGACGCCACTTAGCCGACTTTCGCGTCGATAATGATGAAATCGTGAGAAGGCACCCAGTCTCGAGCGGAGAAACTCTCGGTCCTTCCGCCAACAGATACGTATATCTGCTCTTATTTGCAGATTAACAATTACAACTTCACAAACTACATATTTGATGTTTTAGAAAACAAATGTATCGTTTTCAGTGTTAGCCAGATCCTATTGTTATCAGAGCCCGTTTATTTTTGCGACTGTGCCTCTAACTGAGCTCTTTAGTGTTTGTTTATTAGGTTTTGTATATTATTTTGACTTTTTGTGGGAAAAGATGATTATTACATTTAGACATACAAAACTCAAGAACACACACACGGAAATACAATTAAGAGAAAGTTTTAAAGTTTAATTTTTTGTCACTCGTGGTAGGGTTCTATTTTTTTTACATGTATATGGAAGAGGAATGCAATCTTTATTTTAGTGGTATGGTACGGACATGTTAATGATCTGATCATTGTTACTGTTGATTTGGTAGGACATGGATGCGGCATATTTCCTGGTTGACACTGTTGTGGCTTGGCAAGACAGCCAAGCCACTATGAGGAAGCCGAAAGGCACGCGTTTAAGCTCACGCAGGCTGGCGTGAGGTCTGGAACAGGACAAGGGAATTATACTAACAAAAAATGTACGTAGCTGCTGGAATACTTAACTTTAATCCATAATTGGTGAACATTTATCTTGACGGTACATGTTTTACAGCATCAATAGTAACTGGTAATGGCGCCTTGCTAGGTCGTAGCAAATGACGTAGCTGAAGGCTAAGCTAACTATCGTCTCGGCAAATGAGAGCGTAATTTGTCAGTGAACCATCGCTAGCAAAGTCGGCTGTACAACTGGGGCGAGTGCTAGGAAGTCTCTCTAGACCTGCCGTGTGGCGGCGCTCGGTCTGCAATCACTGATAGTGGCGACACGCGGGTCCGACGTATACTAACGGACCGCGGCCGATTTAAAGGCTACCATCTAGCAAGTGTGGTGTCTGGCGTTGACACCACAGACATTATATGGTACTAGCCATCTGAGAGTTTAAATGATCTCGTATTTTATCTATCTACATCTTACGTCTATACAAAGCGGTAAAGACACGTTACAGGGGGGCACCGTGATCGAAAGTCAGCTATGCTAATCTCCAAACCACCCGCTCCTAACAACAGTAAAGAGAATAAGACGTAGTTTGTTGTGCACCGTTCGTCCAAAAAGTTCCTAGAGTGATTATATACCAGCGTATACAAGCGACGTTAGCGCAGTAACCAAGGCGGCAGCCTGAAGTAACAAAATGTAAAATGATGTGCGTACCGTCAGTCAAGTCTCGCCCGGTAGTATTAAGTAGCGGACGTGCGGTCGTACGTGAAAGCATTGTTGTACTACAAATTGCTGTGGAGCAGTATCTCTAAAGCATGTGTGCAAGACACATTCCAGGATGTTCTGGAGAACAGAAAATGTGTGTGCAGAGTTTGTCGCACGAACCCTGACTGCCGAACAAAATCAACGTCGCGTGGACGCCTGGAGTGACTTGATAGAAATAAAAAACGCGAACAGTTCTTTTCGGGGGAGAATCACCACGGGTGACGAGACTTGGTGTTATAAATACGAATTTACCAGAAAATCAATAACGTACAGAAATTCATATGAAGGGCGAACGCTTTGATGAGATAGCAACTCAAGCAAATGTCACGTGCGAGTTCAAGAACATCCCAAAGAAGGATTTTTCTGAATGTTTTACAGGCTTGTATGAATGACCTGCGCGTTTCTTAAAGTGAGGGGAGACCATGTAGAACATCTGAAGCATTAAAAACGCCTTTCTAAAGTTTCTCTATTTTTTAGCAATCCCCTCTCGAAACTTTCCGAATTTACGGGTCATGTTTAATCCTCTTTAGTTTTGTACCAACCCAAATACCGGAGCAATTACGGTATCCTTTCAAAGTAGCGATATACTTTTTTTGACCGACATTCGAAATGTCTTACAGTGACACTACACTTGTCCATATGGTTGCTGAAACTTTTTCACAAAAATATTCGAAATAGGCAAGGTGGCTAGAATCTGTTTTTGCGGCGTAAACACCACAGAGTGGGGCACTCATGGCAAGCTTCGTAGTTGTATCAGGCCTTTTCTCTGTTTGCATATTTCCACGAAAGCTGTTCACTTAAACATGGGGCCGTACGCAAATTTTCAATAGTTGTACTAAGCCTGATGCCTCAAAGTTAGCACAAGGTTCCATTTACAGAAATCGTAATTGACCCTAGCTATACGCCGTACAATGTAAGGCGGAGAGGAAATACGTTTTACTTAAGTGGCCTCGGCTGATTTTCTGGCTGCGTACAACAGCGGAGTCTGCAACGTCAGCCGGAGTTGGCGGTATTTACGTCTCAGTAGTCGAACGTGGCTGCCTTGTGTTTCCAGAGCAGCTGGTTTCCGGATGGCGTTTGCAAAACTTTTCGACACCAACGTTAGCAACTGTTAGAACACTAAGTACATCGTTCCACACAGAAAACCACACTTCCTTTAATAATTCGGTTGATACATGAGGTGCCGCGCGTTATTAGCCGAGCGGAGCCCCCACGGTAACTCAGCGTGTTCGATCAGAGTATTAGCTGCCCTCTGTAATAAAAAGAAAAACTGAGTTAATGGATCAACGACGAACTGAAACGGATGTCTTGCGACGTCCACCCCGAGCCGATACAACGAACGAAAACGAACAAAATGAGATTACAGAAAAAAAAGCGGTCTAAGGCGCTGCAGTCATGGACTATGCGGCTGGTCCCGGCGGAGGTTCGAGTCCTCCCTTGGGCATGGGTGTGTGTGTTTGTCCTTAGGATAATTTAGGTTAAGTAGTGTGTAAGCTTAGGGACTGATGACCCTATCAGTTAAGTCACATAAGATTTCACACACATTTGAACATTCTTTGATGCATGAGCTAAGAAGACATAAAGCTACGTTCTTTCTCCTTACCATCTATTGCTGAAAATATCGTTTTGACGTCTAGAAACTTTCACAAAATAAAAGGGGTGTTACATCTACGGTACTCACTGTGTATAATACAGATTCGAAACGTGATGGGTATATTTAAAATAGCTAAGGTCTTAAATATAGCGCTGTATGGCTGCGAAGCCAAACCTAAAACGAAAACAGAAAAAAATGCACACACTGACAAACAATCACGCCGCCACACGGATTTGGATTCAGTAATTTCGTTTCTACTTTGTAGACAGGTCATTATCATACACCTGCTACACACTTTTGACTTGTTAATAAAATAGCCTATATCATCTCATTTCATGTATGCATTAGTGACCAGGGGTTCAAGAAAACGAAGATCAGCGCTTTCTCACATCTTCATTAACAAGCAACTTTTTTGTAAGAGTCCTGTGGTACTTTTTTGCGCCACTATAGCCCACCTGTATAAGGAAAACCACTTTTGTAGATCCAAGGTAATTAGAGACAAAAAAGACGTAGAATGTGTGGATTTTTGTGCTGTTTTTGCGGCTGTTTGAATGCTTTTGCCACCCTCCACGGAAATCAACGCCGCCGGGGCAACTGACACGCGATGTTTACGCCACTCTTGACGCAGCAGTATCCCAGTGGTACTGAGCCAATCAGCAGTTCCCTTCTCACCTTTTCTATAGGTTGCTTCTATGAGGACTTAGAAATATTTGAGGCATCCAAATAAAATAAAATGCAATAACACAACGAATTACAGTGCCAAACTTTCGCGGAATCCATCAGCTTTTCATACACGTGGAAAGGAAATATATTCTGTACCAGTTTTGAGTGACATAAGAGTCTTGGTGGTCCTGCCTTTATACTGGTATAGCCAACATATAATTTCAAGTTAATCGTCAGCTGAAACGGAAGCAAGAAAGTACGTATTCTTCGCTACGACCTTATTTTCAGTAGTGGTTGGTTGATTTTGGGGGAAGGGACCAAACAGCGAGGTCATCGGTCCCATCGTATTACGGAAGGATGGAGAAGGAAGTCGGCCGTGCCCTGTCAGAGGAACCATCTCGTCATTTTCCTGAAACGCTTTAGGGAAATCACGGAAAACCTAAATCAGTATGGCTCGACGGGGTATCGAACCGTCGTCCTCCCGAGTGCGGGTCCAGTGTGCTAACCACTGCGCCACCTCGCTCGGTCAGTAGTGGATACTGTCTTTACTCACGCGGAAGGTAAAACACACTAAGCTCACTTGCGTGTCATAACAAGACGCGGTTTTCGTTCTGAAAACGGCAAGAAAAAACGAGAAGAAAGAAAATAAATAAAGAAAAAAAACCAGCGACCGTCTGTCCGGCGCGAGCTTTCTACCGCACGCCACATCCACGACACGCTTCTTTTCAAGACGAAAAATAAAAAAGAAGCACCTCTTCAGTTCACCTCGCGAAGGAGGTGTATCTATTCCGTTCCATTCATGCCGGAAACCCTTAGGGGGTCAGCTGCAATCGACCCCGCAACCACCCTCCCAGCTGCTGCAGCCGCTGCTGCGAGGGGGCGAGGGAACTAGCGGTCTCTAACGAATATTTGCAGGAGACTTGCAACACGTTCTCAGCGTGTTTCATACCAGCTGGTGGTCATACGTCGTGGGTGTCTCACTTTCGTATGACGATTGCAGCACGTGACTTGAAGTGGCTTAGACATTTAAACACTCAGTACGTACCGTGAGAACTGTACTTGTAAACTGCAAGACTGAGGCAACACTGAGACAGGGCTAAAGCCTACCTCACATGTTACTCAGTCTGTGAACTGAGCACGCAGTAAAGGAAACCAAGCAGAAATTTGGAAAGAAAATTTAAGTTTAGGGTGGAAAAATAAAAACTTTCGGGTTTGCCGACGACATTCTAATTTTGCAAGAGACGGCAAAAGACTTGTAAAGATCAGATTAACACCAATGAAACTAAGGGGAAAGTAACGGAATATAGTCGAATTAAAACAGGAGATTCTAAGGGAATCGGATTAGAAAATGAGATGCTAAAGGTAATAGATGAGTTGTGCTACTGGGGCAGTAAAATATCTGACGATTCTGGAAGTAGAGAGGATATAAAATACAGACAATTGTCAGTAGAAATAAAAAGATTTCTCAAATAGAAAAGTTCGTTAACTTCGAGTATAAATTAAAATGGTAGGTAATCTTTTCTGAATGTATCTGCCAGGGTGACGATTGTAAAACGTGGACTGCAAACAGTTGAGACAAGAAGAGAATAGAAGCTCTTAAACTGTAATGAGGCTGGTAGTAATGGATGACATTGTGGGGGAGGGGTGACATTGTAGAGAAGGGATGTCCAACCCACGGCCCGCGGGCCACATGTGGCCCAAAGCAAGTATCACAGCGGCTCAAGAAGTGAGCATCTATCACACGACTGGTATAAAAAAAGTCATAAAATTCCATTTATGTAAAGCTGTGATAAATTGAATATTTTCAAAATGAAACTCCCATCACACGATGCTGTTCTCTAATTCGTCCCTTCCGCTCTTTTTTTCCTTGGTGTTAATTTCATCTGCATCTACATCTACATGGATACTCTGCAAATCACATTTAAGTGCCTGGCTGAGGCTTCATCGAACCACCTTCACAATTCTGTATTATTCCAATCTCGTATAGCGTGCGGAAAGAATAAACACCTATATCTTTCCGTACGAGCTCTGATTTCCCCTTTTTTATCGTGGTGACCGTTTCTCCCTATGTAGGTCGGTCTCAACAAAATATTTTCGCATTCGGAGAGAAAGTTAGTGATTGGAATTTCGTGTGAAGATTCCGTCGCAACGAAAAACACCTTTTTTTTAATGATTTCCAGCCCAAATCCTACATCATTTCTGTGACACTCTCTCCCATATTTCGCGATAATACATTATGTTTCGCCCAAAAATACCCGTCTTCTTACAGTGTGGCCCAAGTAAGTTAAGAGGCTGGACAGCCCTGTTGTAGAGGGGGACCAAGGCTTCAATACTGCAAGCAGGTTCAAATGGACATAGGTTGCAGACGTTATTCAGAAATAAAGACGCTTGCACAGGATACAGTAGCGTGGAAACCTGCATCAAAGCAGCCTTGCAACTGAAGACAACAGAAACAGTTTTTTTCCAAGGTTAAATATAAGGGTCTCGAAATATATTTTTTTCCAATTTAGCGGCACTTTTTCTTCAATCAAATATGAGAAGCCAATGTAATGTGCCTCCAAGATTTTGGCATCGTAGGGTAGATGTTAGAATGAAGACTGTGGGCCACATCATATGCAACTAACGTGTGATATTGTTATTTTCTGATAACTAGCTTCATGTACCATAAAATATATGTGATGGCGGACTAAAACAGCCTTTGGATAGTCAAATTTTCGTCCATCTTCTAACTATACCAACAGTTTCTTGCTCATGAATCTGTTTATGCTGGCATTCTCCTTAATCACGCAGAATGCAACTGGGGCGTGGTACAGGAAAGGAGCTCTCGTCGATGGTGTACACTAACGACCTCCCGCAGAAGCTGAATGGCAGTTACCTGTCAGATCAGAATACTGTCCTGAGTCAGTCCTGTAGCTTGTTTACATTTCTTTCGTGCCTTCGTTCCCTAACGCCATGAGGGACCATATTTTGGGGAACTCAGTTGAGACACAAAGAATATTTTAGTCCAAAAGCTTCATATGAGGGTCATAAATCATATTAACCACGAACATTACAAGTATCTGTGGTTAACAACCTCATGATTCTTGCAGTATGGTCTCAACAAATCTCCAGAGACGAGGTAACTGGCTGACTATAACGCATCCACTCAGCAAAGAACCCAGTCATAAGCGAGCGCTTTAGGACGGTGCTATGTTTATTGCAATTAACAAAAATTAATTCTAAAGAAGAGAATACTCCTAATACACGGCTCAACAACAAACCTGTTAAGAGAGTGCTGTTCTCGTAAAGAAGAATCCGACTCCCCTGGATACCAACTTTCATTGTTTTGATACTGATTTCTTTTAAAAATTTATAAATATCTCATGACATCTGTCACCTTTGTCATAACACAAAACAGCAATTATATTAAAAATAAAATAACAAACAAAATCAAAATCAACCAATATTACAATATGTGTTGTAGTACTCCTAAATGTGTTACATCACAGAAAAGTGCTATTATAATTAAATTCCCTATTACATTTTCAGAGCGTTTGGGTTTTATGGTTTGTGTCGATACCTACAAGTTCAGGCATCTTAAGCAAGTATACTTAAGTACCCGCCTGGTAATTAAGTAATGCAAAAGAAATTTGTTTCTGGTATGATTTCTTTTACTAATTTATTCTGCATACATAGAAATATGTCAAAACTCATCAAGCTACGCACATTCGTGAGCTGTACATTATAATATGTGTAAACCGATGAGTTACCTACCAACAGGTACTGACTGAATGCCTGTAATGTATCAGACAGAAACATGCAACAACATAGAAATTTATTAGACAAACAATCTCTGTCGATTTGAAGGATTCACTCCTTCCCCAATGCCTTTTCTCAAACTCTCTCTCTTTCTTGGCGATTAATTGGAGGCAGCTTTATTTCAGTATTTCATCAAATTTTATAATGACCTTTTACACAAGTGTAAAATCGAAGGATGGTCATAATTGTTTTCAGCGTCTGCTGATGACTGCAAATTAGCGCCTAGGAGTTTTCTTCGGTTCGATGATCCTTCCTCATTTCTTGTTGAAAGTAATGAATAGTGATACCGTTGCCAACTGAATATTAAATCAAAATTTCTAAAATAAGGTTACAATCCCAATATAAGAGGCAGGAAAATGATATCGAATGAAGAAACAAATTAACAACATTAAATGCGGTTTATATTTTTTGTATGCATACGTCACAACGTGAGAAATGAAAAATATTGTATGAACACAAGTGCAGATCAGATCCTTATTTAAGAAATTACAGTCATGCGTCACCTCAGACAGGGGCACTGGAAACGGATGATTTATGCTGCAGTTAATAAAGTTACAAAAGTTTTGTGCTAGAGCACAGTATGAAACACATCCAGCTACTAAGTACGCCAAGTTTAATTTTAAATAAAATTTTAACCGGAGAAAAAAAGCAATGAATGTATTTCTGATTACACGTTTCGTTCGTTTTTAATCCGTTCCTACCTACGCATGTATTTTTTTTATTAGTTAGAAAGTATACATTATGGTAAGAGGAATTCTCCTTCGTTAGAATAATCTGTGCGTAAAGGCCTATGTTATGGCGTTGTACAATACTAAAAATAAATCATATCATTGACAAGCATTGTCTGCTTGTTCAAAAGACGATTTAACTGCGGTTATCCCTCCATTGGATTCAAGACGTACGGGTACAATACAACAGACCATTGAGATACCGCAACTTCGTATTGTCTGCTGTATACAACATAGTTATGTTCAAGGAATGAGATAATCTCTACTGATATTCCCGTAATGTGTATGTTAACCAGTAATTTTGTGATATTTGGAATAATGGATTAGTGTAGATCTTTTATATTACCGATGAGTGTACCTCTAGCAACAGATCGTTATTTTAGTTCTGATACTACTTTATTTCACTTTGTCAGTTCTGGATATTTTTTACACCCATCTTCGGGATGTGGACATTAATTTGGTGTTACATTAGATGCTTCAGATACGAACCTTGATGCTGATTGATCTTACTTCCTTTCAACTTCTTTCTCGCTGTTCCAAAGACTGATTTGAAAACAAATTCTACCAGTCCATGAAACTACGCTAAATATTAAGTAGTAAGCAGAGGCCGACAGCTCAGTGAATTGTAATGAGACTTTCAAGTTACTGAATTAGTTTATTCTCCTCTGGAGCAGCAAGAAAAGCGTCACAGAAAACCGGTGGAAATGTGACGTTGTAGAAAAATCTGATTTCCACTTTTTTGTGGCTATGTAACGGAGGAAAATTAAGTCAAGATGGAAAAGAAAAATGTAGTTAAAATGGTTGTTAATCCCAGACATTTCAGGTGACATACAGCTTCTGACTGTACACAAACAACATCCAAAAGAACCTTTCGTTTGGAATGGACATCGTTTTCAGCACAGAATTCAGCTACGTGAAAGATTGTGTGTCTTAACCTACGTCTGATGCCCTCGTGATGAGAACGTTAGTGATAAGGTGGCTCAGAAAAAATTGAAATCTGAGCATAGAGGTCAGTCGAATGAGGGACGACAGCACAGAAGTCATCCGCGTCATCATTAGTGCTCTGAGATCAGTAAAGCTCGTAAAGTCATTCAAGTCACCAAGCCCATTCCTGAGGAACACTGAAATAATCTGGAGTAGACATCACTGTGCCCAACAATACAATCTGTGTTGTAATAAGGAATATTAATAATTTTATAGGAGGAATAGACTGAACGAGATGATAGAGATTTTAACGTGTAAAAAAGAGAATTCTTGAGGATTCTTGAAAGTAGTGTGCATTTCACTATGAATTCAAAAGAGAGATAAATGAAAGAAAAGTAAATTTCGTTCAGGAGGCTGATAGCAGCAAAGAAAAAGTGAGACAGCATACTCATATGGTTGATGTCTCGTGAGTGAGAGTCATCACGATGAAGAAATTTACCCTCGCGTATCAGATTCGTTCCTCGTCTTTTCCGCTGACATAAAACCCTTTAAACTATTGCGAGAGGCTCCTTGCAAGATCTAAGTCTTGGAAGCAGACCTTAAGACCATCTGATGTTATCTAGAGTTCTAGAAACCTTGTTAGGCCCCACTTTCTATTCTGGTGAACAAGTTAGGCATGCAGATGATCTAGATAAAGACAGTAGTCTAAAATAAAATATTCCCCTAGGACGCTCAACTGAATTCTCATGTTCCTGACGTGCATATCAAGTCTGTACTTTTCCAGCTACCGACAAACAATTGAAATATTCACCAGCAGCTGAAATGCCGCTGAAATAACCTAGCCGACGGAAATAGCGTTCCCAAACAAACAGTAATGAACTTTTTATTCCATGTGCAAATGACACAGCGAATTTTCTTACATTCACAACCAGTCCGCTTTGAAATAGCGTTTTACTGTTATTTAGTAACACGCAGCGGGCGGTGCAGGAGTTAGGTTTAGCCGAAAAGAAACGCAGACCGAGGTACAAGAAAACAGTCACTAACATGACGGACGAGAGTCGTTAGCGCACATGCCTAGAGAGAGATGTATGGCGAACGAATTACGCCTGTTAACAGTCAACGGGCCATACAAATGTTGCTAAATGATGGTTCTGTGATGCAGTCTAGGCTTTCACAACTGAATCACGAATGATACCCGCATTTCCTGTAAGTTTTGAATGACAAATGTGTAAGCTCTAGTAGGGTACACGGCAGCTCGGCAGCCTGTGAAATCCATAGAGACTGTCCTTTGTAACTGGTAGAGTTTCGTTGTAAGCTGTAGGTAATTGCTCTAATTGTAGTGAGGATTGGGGAGCGCCTAGCAAAAGGCACGTAAGTAAGGATAGCATTATAGTATCAGAGTACTCCACTAGATTTGTTGCAGACTGGATGGACACTTTGTAGCTTGCATAAATTTCTGCGTAACTGTTTTGCAGTGACGTTGTTGGCAGTGCCCGGTCTTCCTCATTCCCTCAGTATGATTTGTCTGTTTTAACGAGTAATTCTGTGCGTTAACTGTGTTTCGTGATAAGGTACAACTCTGACACAGTAAAATGAAAACATTAATCGTTTTCCGATTACTGTACAATGATTTTGCGTTGAGTACACAAACAACACAGTCAGCAACAGAAATTCAATTTAACAAAAATGTATGCTATTTTATTTCCCTCTTTACTACTACAACAGCGAAAGTGTGAAAATTGCATACGTAAACAAGAATTACAGATTTTGTGTGTGATTATCATGTGTAATACATTAACTCGTGGCAAATACTGTGAGACTGAGACAATAACAACAGGAGACAAACAGCAAGTAAGTATTAAATAACGAATTAAAGTAGCCTTTAAAAATGTTGTTAATCTACAGCATATGTAACGGAAATTATTTAATCACTTATTTGAGATACGTGTCGCATGTTATGTTTCGAGTATAGCCGTGACAACGATGTTACTAACTAATTTGTGTGAACTAGTACTAGGAAAAAGCGTTTCTCCTGGAAGCTAATTGCTGCATTCATGTCGACTTGGATTTAATCTTTCATGAGCACAAGCGAATACTACGTTCAGCATTAACTGGCTTTACGCCAGCGTTCGCTTTGATCGTTTCTTATTTAAATTACTAAAAATATTGTAATGATTTCCAAATTTGATTTATCCGTTGTTGAGGACTTGAGAGGCAGATACAGTTTTTCGAGTTCGTTTCACCTTCTTGACATAATAAATGAAATATGTTTTTGATACAACAGTAAAAGATATGTAAATTGTGTGCGGGGCAATTTATAGTAGTAGCTATGCAACAATTTTTCGGTGGTCAGTCAAGAGTGATCGCTGTGTGTGTTTTGATAAAGGAAACCTTCGTCTCCAGTGGCTAGTTCGAAGTTGTTCGTTTGGTTTGTTACTCCAATCAGTAAACCAAGTGAAAAAACAGAACCGGCTAAGAAACATTTCGATTTTTTATGTGTTGTTTACTGCACAGCGGCATCGTTGTTCCAATAAGTTTTATCTTTGACTATTTGTTGTCCATTCCTGTGCAAACAGTAAGTGTCGTACCATTGAAACTTTAGGGGCGGAAAGGGAAGAAGGAATCAGTAGTGTTTTCAACAAAGAGTACGAGAACTCATTGAGAATGTCTTGTGGAAAGACACAACGCAATTTTTGGTATGACACACATTTGTAAATGTTATGACTCCAATATATCCTCGAAAGTAACTGTGCAAAGAATGGCGCAAATTAGTATGGAACATAGCAGGGCAACGCAAATAAACATAGTTAGTCGTTGAAGGCGTATACGTAGAGTCCGGATTTTATCTGTATATTTTGATACAAAGGGAAGAACTGGCGAAGGTTTTTCACGTATTCTTTTTTGTCAAAGCATTCTTACATGCAATAAACAAAATTAGCCTTCAGAGCATGCATATAATAGTAGCATTAGAGAAACGGAAGATTGTTTGCCAATGAAAACAAAAACACGGCACACATACCCCTCCGCGGACCACGTGACACGGGAGAGCTCGGACTCGATCGCTACATTTTGGTACAAAAGGAAGTATTAGGGCGTTTTTTCTCTTTTTCTCCTTTGTCACGCTACTTTCAGACATAATACTCATAGTTAAGGCGCCAGGCTACGCGCAGAATGTTGGCATTCGGGAAACTGGCGAGTTTATGTATAAAATGAAGCAAGTACTCGATAAACTCATCCCTTGCTGGAGCACGTGACATACTTGTTTCGTTGAAATAACTAGCAGAGTAATTGCTTGTTCACGATTCGTAAGCAAGATGCAGCTTGCGACAAGTACACATCATAACTAGTGGGGATATACACAGATTAGATCACCGCCAACTATCCGTCCCAAGACTAAGTGACGAGCTTGGTATGAAAGCACAGCGGTAGAGTTCGGATTCGTTGCGTGCAATTTTATACAAAACGAAATAGTTGCAAGTTATTTTCATGTACAAGTTTTTATTGGATATATGAACCTCAGATCATTCTGATGTTTCGACTTACTACCACGTTATCAAGACGAGCCTCATCTATATTTCTAGTGTACGCCTAGCCTTTCTACACCAGTAGATAATATTCGTCCTACAAGCTGTCAGTGAGAGAAGACTTTCTCTAATAGTCAGTTTTATGTGACGAATATTTTTAATCTTGTTTGCGATTTGGGAGTTATGTTTCATTCTATTAATTAGCCAACTGTAGTCTTCAGTTTCAACAATGAGAGGGAAGACATGTTTAGGTTATCAGCGTCTCTAAGTGCATGTTCAGCTGGAGAGTTAATGTGTAACGCATTCAAGTATGTATATAAGTTTGTTTCAGTTGTCATTTTATTTATTTTTAAACAGGTCTTCTAATGATGACCTCGAAATAAGTCGAAACTCAAAACGATACCAATTGTGTGGCCATAATTTAAGAAATCCTAGGGGAGAATAAACGAATACATATTTTTTTATATATTTTTAATACACAATTACAAGAGCATAATCACAATGCCGTAACTGGTTTCGAGGTGAGTGATAATCAGCTTCGTTAATGTTCGTTAGTAAAATTAAATATGAGGTACTAGTTTCGTAAATACGCCACGCAAACAAACTTGAATATGAGGTTTACGCCGATGTCTATGTGACAATACGTTTGTCAGGATGGATAGCTGTTATGGGATCATTTCCTCACAGCATATTTGTAATTATTACTACTGTCCCACAATTTTCTTGTTAAATGTATCAGCATCATCGTGTGCCTACGAACCACCATCATTCTTCCTCCGCCTCATTGTAAATGCTGATACTGAGCAAGGGATAAAAGTTTTGAGTTTTTAAATTTTTTTTATTGATCACTCGTTTCACATTCCTCTAGTGAATATAAGCATAAAACTGCAGAAGTAAATATTGTTACGCTAATTTAAACTTATTGAAAGAACAAAGAGTATTTCAGTCAGCCTAAAAAACCTCGAAGTGCATCTCTTGTTGCCTTCAGTATTGTTGACAACGCTACGGAAACCGTTTGCAACATGTGTCTGTAGGCAGGATTGATTTTTTTTTATATTATGTAGAAATTTACTTCTTTATTTATCTATTGTCAATATGAGGATGACCACTAGCTGGTCGGAATCGGACACGGCATTGTGAAGTGCTTTTCAATTGAGTTTGTGACGCAAAAAGGTAAAAAAATTAAAGAACAGCTGTCAGTCATTCAGTGTCCAAGGAGAGTATAAGATCTTCTCCTAAGGAGATACGAGCGGCTGAAGGCGGCTTGCCTTAGTTCATTGTGACTCGAAAGCTACACGCGGGCTGGAGACGTAAACACAGACACAGTCAAAGGCGCAGGCAGGCACTGAGGCCAGCAGACTCACGTTGAGCGGAGCTAGGCGCGAGGCCGGGGCGGGGGCGGCGCCGGGCGTGGGCGGAAGCCGGGGGCGGCACTGGGAGGCGGCAGTCGTGGCGGAGGCGGCGGCGGCGGCCAGCGTCGCGGCGCTGTTATGCATCAGCATCGTCACATGTCACCGGCGCGCCGCCTCACTACTGCCACAGCTGGCGGAGGCGAGCAGCCGCGCGCCCGCCACGATCGCGCCCGAGCGGCCCCGACTGCGCCCGAAGCCGGCGACGCGCACACTGCCCGAGCCGCGGCTGTCGCCCCCTCCGCTCCGCGCCACGCGTATAATTTGTCAACCGCGTGCGCGCACTCACGGACGCGCCAACACACGCGCGCCGCACGCACACGGGCGCGCGCGAGCGTGGCAGAAGGGGGGGGGGGGGGCGACCGCGACCGGGATCCGCGGACCGTCGCAGCCTGGAAGGGGCGGCGAGGGGAGGGCGGTGGGAGGGCCAGCGGCCGCACTACTTGCACTTACCACTTCCATCATGAGGCCGGCCGCCGGCTCGGACGCTGATTGGCCGCCGCCGCGCATGCGCCCGCGCGGCGCCGCGTCCAGCTGTGTCGCCCGCTCCTCACCTGCGGCAGCAACAAGCAGACGCGCGATCAGCGGCGACATCTGGGCGTGTCGCCGGCGAAGGGCCTCCAGGGGCGCCCAGGGGCACGCCCTCCCCTTACCGCCTCGTGTCTCCAGTCGTGGCCGAACGCAGTGCGTGCGCGCTTGCCGTTGCGGACGGCATCCGCACACTGCCGTATGAGCGAGGCGGAGCTGGCGTATTCAAATGCTCAAATGTGTGTGAAATCTTATCGGAATTAACCGCTAAGGCCATCAGTCCCTAAGCTTACACACTACTTAACCTAAATTATCGTAAGGACAAACACACACACCCAAGACCAAGGGAGGACTGGAACCTCCGCCGGGACCAGACGCACAGTCCATGACTGCAGAGCTGGCGTATTACACCAGAATGGAAACTGAAGACCTGGCCAGGGAGGCAGCGCAGTCGTGTCATGCCAGAAAAACTGGGATAGGGGGAGTTAACCTTGCACATACTAGCATTTTTGCATTCCACTTACACACTAAAGTATTTACGACTATCCCTTGACGTAGAACCAACATGAAACAGACACATCATTGTAGTCCAACACAAAGCCCGAAACCTCCTGGCCATAACCTTGAAGCATTATCTTCACCTGTAAATCGCTAATCTGCCCAAGCACCACCTGGAGAGGGACACACCGCAAGTCAACGTGTGAGACGGGTTAATTCGTAACATGGTGATCGGACCATTCTTCTTCTTAGAAGCGACAGTTTGTACCTGGATATGATCGTATAATATGTCCTCCAACAACTAACACGTGAAACCGTATTCTAGCAGGAAGGAGCAACGCCAAGTTTCAGCCTTTTCTGAATAGAGAAATGCTCGGGGCAGAGGTGGGTCAACGGCCTGGCCTGCTTAGTCTCCACACTTAGCCCCATTACATTTTGTCTTATGGGGTTTTATGAGAAACGTAGTCTACCATGTTACGATCGAATGTCTTTACCATCTCAAGAACCGCGTAAAGGATGCTGCAAGGAATGTTACGGTAACAATTACACCAAATATACTCCAGCCTTCATGGAACGAGGTGGAATATCGTCTGGATATTTCTTGTGCTTCCAGAGAGTGCCATACTGAAATCTACTCAGGAGGTATATTGAGGAAAAGAACTTTGACACTGTCGTTATGCAACATCGTAATCTATAATTTGTATAATAAATAATCCGCGAGTTATTGTTTGTTTAGATACCACCATCCGGAAACCTAGTACTGTCTGGATCTTGTGACGAAGCAATATTCCCTCTTGTTTTGCCATCTGCGTACTTAATTCGTTTTTTTCAGTTTTAACTAATTACAATTATATATGCGAGTGTAATCTGTATTTTCATAAAAGAGGAAGGTTGGCCCTCAGTTTTAAAGAAAATAACACCAGATCTAATTTTGTGCTTAGTTTTATGTATGTAATTGATTTTCTAATAATTTTGACTATTCCTGGTTAGTATCTTTCATTATAGGGCAA
Source organism: Schistocerca serialis cubense (assembly GCF_023864345.2). Lineage (NCBI taxonomy): Eukaryota > Metazoa > Arthropoda > Insecta > Orthoptera > Acrididae > Schistocerca > Schistocerca serialis. Next base: position 73,247,992 of record NC_064644.1, read on the forward strand.
AATCAGTAATTGTTTCATAACTTAAATTCTATTATTGACATATAAACAAATATAAATTCTGTACTAATTCTCAAAGTATTTATTTGGCTCTATTCGAAAACATGTTAGAAAAGCCAGTCCTTGATTAATTGCTAAGTAATTAACAATTTTGTCAAAAGTATTTTTTGCGTAACGATATTTGTTAATTTTACGATTTAAAAAAATAATTCGGCTTAACCCTTGTAGTAGAAGAAACTGTTAAAAGAACCAATTTTTCGATGTATTAGTTAATTTAATGAGTTAAGTTTTAATTGTAATTTCTGTAAATTTAACTTCGAACAATGTGCAGTTTCACTACCTATTATTGTGAGGATATATAAGGGCCCGCTTTTTGATCACAAGACTGTCAGTCCACTGTCGAATTTCAGACGAGGAACCTGTGTTGGTTAGATCAGCAACAATACATCAGTGAAATAAGTGTAACACAATTAGGCAGTGATTGAGAAAACAATGACAGGACTGTTCCATAAGTACCTTGTTACTCTTGAAGAACTCTGTGGTTAGGTTTTCACTGCTCTTTGATGTTCAATAGTAAACTATTCTAGCAGTAACTTTTGCGGAGCTTTGCCTGCAACTATTAATGAGGTTTATGGAAAGTTCAAGCAATAGGGCACTGGCCATATATATAATGTGTAATATTGGGGGGGGGGGGGGGGAGGTTGTGAACAGTGTAGGTAAAAGACTGTGAAATGAAACTGTGCATCTGTCGGCTGCATTATTTAAAGTAGTCAGTGTTTCATTTCCACACTCCATTTTTCAGCCAGTATCACAACGCAGGGCGTCGGAAGAAATAAAAACAAGAAGGCGACGTCGTCGCAATCTTTGCCTCCCCTAAATTGCAGAGACCCCTCGAAAGCCTAGCTAGACAAGTATTCCGCCTCCCCTTTGACCTCCATCTACTTTTCACCACTCACATCCAATACCAGCATGCCACCTTCAAATTCAAAACATTAATCTCAAAACCCAATCCCAGCACACAGCATCCTACCCACCCCAAGTTACTTGCCATATATCCATACCCCACCTCTGTGATCCCGCTTGCCTTACCCATCTTCCTCTGCCAGAACTTCAACCAACTGCTACCACCCAGTTGTGAAGCCACTGCATCTACACACTACATTCCATCCCCACTCAACAACGCTCCACCTCACCTCATCCTTCCGTTTTCCTCCATATTCCCCTTCAATAACTGTTTGTTGATTTCTGTGGTTACACAACTGTCCATTGTTGCACCCATCTTCGCACCACCATCATGAACATGATCCATTTTTATGCACCACAAGCATCACAATTATAATATAGGAGCATTAACATTCTCATCACTTATTACATTTTAAATGTTTTAAAAAGATATAAAAAGTCTGAAACATCAATAAGTCTGTTTGCAGGCATATATTTTTTTTAAAAAACAGAATATATTTTCGTTTCATTTATGTGCATTAAAACATTGTCAGAAATGCAAATAAGGTTCGATGTAGATCTGTCTTATCAACTGCCACCTCGAATGCAGGAGAAATGCGGACGCGGAGGTAATGTGTTTGCGGGAGATTTTGTGGACACAACATTTGCCAGATAGTTCGGGCACCCACCCATCGAAAATAGGGACGGCCCTCCCCGAGCTGGCGAATATTCGCAAATCTCCGCTTACAAATCGTAGTGTCCGGATCTCTTCTGACACCGCCAGTACATAAGGCGTCTCGACACGTTCAGTATTTATGACCAATACTACTGTCACTCATTCAGCACACTAAAGCCACCACCACACCACCGATAGTGATGTCAATATTTTCACTGGGAAACGCGATGTTAAGGAGATGAGGTGCAGAAGAACGATGAAGCGTTTGTTGCCAATTTATTAACAATATATGGATCCACGTTAATATGTTCTCTTAAATCCGATGTCTCTTTCGCTTACGAGAAGTTATCAATTATGAAGAGACAGAACAGAGAAAGAAAACATGATAATTAGGGAAGAAACTGCAGCTGAAAGAATATTAGCAGTAACTGAAATTTCTGACGACTAGGAAGGACATTTGAGCGATGTTCAGTGCTGTAAAATAGCAAAAACCAGCAGTATAGTTTTCACGAAAACCTACGAAGCGAGAATATCTGCCACACAACAGTGTTCCTAGTTAATTAAAGAAGAGTACAGAAACAAATATTTGTGTGTTTTGTTATTATGATTTCACACGGCACGAAGATCGGTGCTACTGTACAGTTATATGCCGATGAAAAGCAGATAGTGATAAAAGTCTTAAATAAGTTACATACAGATTTAGATCAGCACGTAACTAATTTTACGTATTGCTACAGCTGCATATCCAGCTTACTAAATCATTTGTGATAATTTGATGAGACTCACGTGGATTTTAATACAGTGCCAGTTATGGTACAATTGTTCGAAGTGAAAGCACTTTTCCGGATCTGCAATGTGGAATACAGCTGTGAATTAATTGGAGGAGCTAAAACTGTGTTTTAATATTTAAAATGAAAGCAGTGTCCCAGAGAATAAATTGTAAATTACAATAGTACGTTTTATATATAATTAATATTGCGTGAAAATATTTTACCAGGTCATTTTGTATTAAAATACTGATCAAAAAATTCAGTATTAGGAAACAGGTTTTTGTTTTGTTTCATAGGTGTAGTGCTATTAGAGATATCTTCTGAGGCTAAACAATTCTTTCTGCTTGCTTGTAGACTATAAAACGTGCACTATTGTTTGAACAGTTTGCCTTTTTCATGCTGAACACCATCGTATTGTGCCCCTGCTTCGGGAGAAAAGTTAGCTCAGGGATTTGTGTTTGACCAGCGTAACATTCACACAGCTTTTGAGAGATGGGGGAGAGGGAGATAAATTGGCTGTGAGGGGGTCGGGGAAGGGACAGAGTATCCTGCCGTTCGAACTAGGTAAATTCTCTGTGAACCAGTGGTGTCCGCGAATTTCCGATGTCCTCATATCTCTCGTGGCCGATCCTCGAACACCTGTCAGATCGCCCCCCCCCCCCCCTTTCCCCCACCCCACCTTCCACAGCGGTGTGAAAAAAAAACCAGTGCTCTTAAAATGGAGGCGCTGTGCGTACACACGCCAATGCTGTTATAGCAAAATTTGTTTGACAATGCACCTCACGTACTATCTACGTAAACAACTTTTATTCATAGGGCGCAGTGAATGAACCCACCTTTCGACTAAACAAGCCGGCAGCCTTAATCTCAGTGCTTCATTTCCTCGCAAAAATTTAATGTAATATGTGTTTGATGAAAGTATGTCGTCTAAATTGCACTTGCTGGCTAATTTATTCTGGCACATGTCCAAACGAAATACTGCAGACACAACATTTTTTTTTTCTCAGAGGCTCCTGCTAGTACTTAAGTCCAGTCCTGTGCGACAGAACCGGTGTAGTTTCCGCAGACTAAGTATTTCCCTGCATTACTCGTAGTATGGTAGTAGTTGCTGCCTGACAACATATCTGTCCATAACGTCAGTGGGATATTTGTTGTGTGCACACTGCGTCTTCTTCTTTGGGGCAGATGCCTTAAACCCAATCCGGTAGTGTCACGTCCCCATTGCCGTAGTTCACACCATCCCCTTACTCAGGTTCAACATTTTGCTTGCACCTACCGTCTTGTCATCGGTCAACAATGCCACTCCTTTCTCCTTCGTTTCGTCAATAAATGAGCGTGCAGCAGCCAGTCACAGTCGCCGGTTCGTTCTGTCGACTAAACTGTCCACATCCATATTCTGTAGGTCAATGCGAGGTGCATGGCAGATGACACTTCCCCAGAGTACCTCATATCAGGGTTTCTTCACGGTCCACTCGCTGAATTAGCGGGAGAAGACAGGCCACTCGTGTGCTTCTGTATGCAATGTAATTAGCTTGATCTCATATTCGCAGTCGCTATGGGAGCGATACATGGAGGGCTGTACTATATTCCTAGATTTCTGCCAGCCGCGGTGGTCTCGCGGTTCTAGGCGCTCAGTCCGGAACCGCGCGACTGCTGCGGTCGCAGGTTCGAATCCTGCCTCGGGCATGGATGTGTGTGGTGTCCTTAGGTTAGTTAGGTTTAAGTAGTTCTAAGTTCTAGGGGACTGATGACCACAGATGTTAAGTCCCATAGTGCTCAGAGCCATTTGAACCATTTGAACCTAGATTTCTGTTTAATGCTTGCTTTTGAAACCTTGTAAGTGGGCCTTTCGCGGAACGGTTGTCATGTGTCTTCAAGCGTCTTCCAGACCATTCGTGCTACTATTTTAGTGACACTTTTCGGAGATCCAAACAAACGTGCAATCACTTGTGCTGACCACGCGAAGGCTGATTTACTAAACAATGACGTACTTTAAGGTACGAAAAGTCGATCAGAATCCGTAACAGAAAAATTTTCAAAGGAGTAAGACGAAACCGACCTTAACGGTTACAGCTAGTTCAGGTTGACGTGCGTCATATTTTTCGTTTTAATATCAATATACCTATGTCATTGTCTTGAAGGTATGCTGTGCTGGGTTTTCACGTTTCATTTAAGAAGAAGCGAACCGAAATCACCAAGGATGTATTTGAAGATCGTACGTCTTTGAACCCGGAAACAATTTACTGTCGTAGTCTTCACTCCCAAAAGCTAATGTGCCCTTTGTGAGGTGAGCTCTATATTAACTACCGCATCCTAAATCCACTTTAACATGCTCGTCGTAGACAAGCCCTAGCCTATATTTAGAATTTTTACCTCCCCCCCCCCCCCCCCAGACACACAAACATAACGAAACTGATGATTCACTGATGCCTCAGGATGTGTGTCCTCTCATCTTATCCGTTTTTTAAGTCATTTTAGTCATACATTTCTTTATTTCTCAGATTCAGCAGCTCCTTTCTTGTCCAATTAACCCATCTGATTTCCTGTATTTTCCTGCAGTACTGCATTTCAAAAACTTCTATTGCTCTGCTCTTCCCTTTTCTGTTTACATTCAGCATCGACTTTTGCTCTTTTTTTACATATACACACATATTCCGGCAGCCAAAGTATGGTGCGTGGCAGAGAATACCCTGTACCACTACTGGTCATCTCCTATTCTGTTCCACTCGCAAAGAGAGCGAGGGAACACCGACTGTCTGTATGCCTCTGTACGATCCTTAATCTCTCTAATGTTCATGGTCATTAAGCGAAATGTACGTAGCAGCGGTAATATATCTCAACAGTCACCTGAAATACCGGTTCGCTAAATTTTCTCAATACTGCTCCACGAAAAGAATGTCGTCCAGGGAGTCCAGTTTGAGTTCCCGAAGCATCTACGTAGTACCTGCATCTTGTTCGATCCTGCTGATAGCGAATCTAGCAGCCTGTCTCTGAATTGCTTCGACGTCCTCCTTTAATTCTACCTGGTTCGGATCTCAAACGCTCGAACAATACTCAACACTAAGTCGCTCTAGTGCCCTGAACGCCACAGTTTCCTAAAATTCTCCCAATAAACCAAAGATGACCATTCGCTTTCCCTACTACTATCCTTACTACAATCCTTACATGCTCGTTCCATTTCATATTGCATTGCAACGTTGCACCGAGATATTTAACCGACGCGACTGTGCCAAACAGCACTCTACTAATGTTTCATTGGAACATTACGGGTTTGATTTTTCTACATACCCGCATTAAGTCACATTTTCCTACATTTAGAGCTAGCTGCCATTCATCACACCATCTAGAAACTGTATCTAAGTCATCTTACATTATCCTACAGTCATTCGACGACGGTACCTTCCCACACACCATAGCATCATTAGGAAACAGCCGTAGATAGCTGCTTGCCCTGTCCGCCAGATTACTTAGGTATATAGAAAGTAACAGTGGTTCTATCACACTTTCCTAGGGCACTCCTGATGATATCCTTGTCTATGACGAACACTCCTCGTCGAGGACAACACACTGTGTCCCGTTTCTTAAGAAGTCCTGAAGCCACTCACGTACCTCGGACGTATTCCGTCTGCTTGTACCTCCGTAATGAATCGGCAGTGTAGCAGCGTGTCATATTCTTTACGGAAATCTAGGAATATGGAATCCGCCTGTTGCCCTTCATCAATGATTCGCAGGATCTCATGTGAGAAAAAGGGCAAGTCTTTCTAAAATCGTGCTGATTTGTGGAGAGAAGCTTTTCCGTCTCAAGAAAATTTATTACGAGTATTTCAAAACTGAGAATAGGGTTCAAACGGCTGTAAGCACTATGGGACTTAACATCTGAGGTCATCAGTCCCCTAGACTTAGAACTACTTAAACCTAACTAACCTAAGGTCATCACGCACATCCATGCCCAAGGCAGGATTCGAACCTGCGACCATAGCAGCAGCGCGGTTCCGGACTGAAGCGCCTAGAACCGCTCGGCCACAGCGGCCGGCTATGAGAATTAGTTCAAGAATTTTGTAGACAACCAGTGTTAAAGATACTGGTCTGTAATTTGCGGGTCCGTTTAATGCGAATCCCACAAAACTGAGCAATACTGTAGAATGAGTCGGGCGAATGTTTCTTAAACAATCTCCTTTGTAGACTGACTGTATTGTCTCAGCGTCGTACCAATGAACCGAAGTCTGCCACACGCTTTAGCTACGATTACCTATTAGGATAGCCTCCAGGTTTTCTATTTTGATGCCGAATTCATGTTGTAATTTTACACAATATTTCAATAATCCCCTAACTCTCTCCTTCGTGTCAGTAGAGCGCAGACTTCGGTAAATTACTGTCTGGGCTATTCGACGATGCTAGCGCTTATTTCCGGGCGCCAAAAGGAGTGTCCCGTTGTTAAGTCTTCACCCGATGCATTTTCCCTGTCGAACTGACAAGGTTTGTGATGAGATGCAAGCAAACCAATCCTTTAGATTAAAGCACTGTTGCCTACTGTTTAACTGATACTGCATTCTCATCTCTATCGCCTTCCTTGTTAACAATATCCCGTAGTTTCTGCGCCTGCACTGCGATGCTGATATTCCTGCGTTTCATTTCATCTTCATATATCGCCTCCGTGGCCGAGGAGGCTAACGCTTGCGTGTGCGATGGGTAAGATGTGGAGGTAATCATTTCGAATCTTGAGGATGAAAAAAGTCATCGTCTATTTACGTCTGGATGAGGAAGAGAGGTGCACGACGTTACACCAATATCGTTGTTCAAATTCCAAACCTTACCACAGTGTCTCAAACATTGAGGGCACTCGACACTTTATGATGTATCCTTTTCCAGTTTTAGACGATAGCCTGTATTGCCCCATTGGCTTTTTTCTAGAGGAGTTGGAAATGTGCTGGCACTTGGTTTCCATCTCGCTACAATCATCATCCTCAATAATACACTATGCATTACGTAAGTACTCATCAAAAGGCAACTACGCTAAAACACATGACGAGCAAGCTGTCCTTATAAACTAGAAAGGCTTGATGAAAAAAAATAGATTGCATCCAACGATGAGAAATACATCACAACACTGACATGTAGTATGCGTTGACAAACAGGCAGTGGCCAATTCATTGAAAAAATAAGAAATATTTATTTTATTGTTAAATTTCCACGGAAAAACGTGCACTTCTACAGTTTTCGTCGAGACTCATTTAATTATCTGCTTGAGACCAGTGTGGCGCTGGTGCTTTCTTTTCCATCTCTAGTCCAGTCACCGTACGATCTGCAGCAAGTACACACGTCATAACAGAAGGAGACAGCTAGGGATGTTGTCCCGATATTGTTGAGAAAGACAATATTAACTCGGTGGCAAATCTCGAATATCTGTAGATTATTATACCTGCCGAGATAGCTTGAAACATCGCGGTTACAAAGGTACTCAGAACAAACTGAAAATGGAACAGTGAGGTTACCCTTAAGTGTTCCATATCATTCTCTTTCGCGGGAGGAATGATTCTCGAGAAGCTAATTGATAATCTCCTTTATGGTAGCTGTCAGATTGGTTCCACAAATAGATTCAACCACGTTCCAAATCAAAGTAGAGCACTATATTTACCTAGCAGTGTTAAGCATGTAAAGGCTAAAATGTCCTCCGAAGAGAAAAGCTTACAGTTAACGTCATGTCACGAAGTAGACAATATCTACAGGTGCAATATGTTCACACTGAGGAAGAGTATGACGTGCAGGCTACATAAGGAGGGATAATACGCAAAGAGGAGAGGGAGAGAAATCTCTGTACGAAAGAGAAACAAATTAGGGGGCTGACCACAAGTATTCCATTGACGATCTGTAATGAATATGCTGTAAGTCAAAAATTACGGCGATAGATGCGAAGAATATTAGCCTGCGAAAATTGAACTGCTTTCGGATTTCATGTTTAGCGAAGAAACTAGTAGAAAAAAATCTCTTTGGGAAATTTATTTCTGAAAGGTGGCAGATGACACTAACGGTCAAAAATAACTGTGAAAATGGCACAGTACGTTTCATCATTATTGCGAAGCATTGGAATTCGAACGACCCATGGTTTATTTCGATGAGACATAGATTCACTCAGATTACACCAGGAACAAATAATAGCCAACGTATAGTGAGTGATAAGTGTCATCAAGTAACGTTGCGACCTACATAGTGAGTCTTTCCGGACGTACAGTTCGCGACCGATCTGCACGTGTATAAGAGAACAGGAGTGTACCCTGATGCTCTGACCGCCCTCCCCTCTCTCTCTATCTCTCTCTCTCTCTCTATCTCTCTCTCTCTCTGTTTCTGTCTCCCCCACCACGGGCGGAAAGAGTTGGCACTACCACACTTTGTTTGACTGGAACCTCACTTCACTTTGCCCCGCGGGATTAGCCGAGTGGTCTCAAGCGCTGCAGTCATGGACTGTGCGGCTGGTCCCGGCGGAGGTTCGAGTCCTCCCTCGGGAATGGGTGTGTGTGTTTGTCCGTAGGATAGATAATTTAGGTTAAGTAGTGTGTAAGCTTAGGGACTGATGACCTTAGCAGTTAAGTCCCATAAGATTTCACACACATTTTTTTCACTTCACTTTATACTGAATTATATAAATTAACTAGTAACGCCTTTGGAGTGCTGTTCGTCGGCTATGAGCGCACAGTTCACAACAGCAGCCAGTGGTCACACCGCAGCCCCTAGTCCTAAAACGCACCTTTGTCGCTACAGGCCACGACATTCTCGATTAAGCCGTAGTGGGAGGTCTTTAACCAACGCTGGCTGCCTGTCAAGATTGGTATGCATACCCAAAAAAGCGACATGGATAACTAGCCCCCACCATCTCGTGTCTTTTGTGTGTGTACCTTCCGCAGATATATACCGCACGTATGGAAGTGAGTACAGAGACCCGAATTTAGATGGCAGAAATGAAATTTTTCAGAGATGCTATTGGATATAATACCTTGTTAGACAGAAGGAAGAGCATTGGTAGAATCTAAGAGCTTAAAGTGGAACCAGGTCTGAGTGACATAACTGTAAACATCGTAAGATGATAAAAATGTTTACGAAGGATGCCTGGATATAGATTAGTGGCTGCAGGAGGCATTAATTGTATTCCAAAAGGAAAATAGGGGTCTTCTTGGAAGATCGAGGACGAAATGGGCATAAGAGCAAGCATTGTCCTAGACACCTGTAGAGAAGAAAAAAATAGGACATCTAATACAGAAGTTCAGAAAACCAACTGCAGTATGAGAAAGGTTATTGGGAAGTGGAAAGATGACGATCACTCAGGAGTGCTATAGCCCACCGTATGTGTGAACAAGGTGCACAAAACTTTAAATGGGAACATTTTAGGTTATACTTGACTGTGACCGTTGCAAGCACCATGTTAAAAATACAAATAAGCTGTCGTATTTATTGCTCATTGCACTATGTTACACCTCCATCATCATATGAGTTTATTTCAATTAATTCCTCCTAGGACAGAAGTATAATAAAAAGGGAGCGGAAAGTATAATAAGTGTGACTAGTTGCAGTAATTTGCATTTTAAGTTAAGATAGCCAAAATCAGCTATTAAAAAAGGTGAAAGTGACGTTTCTACTGCGAAGTTCCCTGTGAGAGCCAGTTTACAACATTTTTACCTTATTTTGCCTAGCAATGTGGCGCACGAGGTCGATTACGTCCGGTCACAGAAATTTATGTTTCACGTGGCGTCTCTAAATCAGTGAAGGCGAATGCCTCGATGATCCTTTTTGAAAGCAAACAGAAAATTTTCTTCCTCTTTCCTGCAGAATACCAAACCGAACTACTTCTCTAATGACGTGTCTGATGGAGCGTGAAACGTCACTCTACCTTCTTCTTTCCTTTGTCTTCGTCTGCAGCAGAACAGGATATGCGAGAAATGCTGTTTTCGTTGTTGTTGTCTCCATCCTGCAGATAGGTTTCACGCAGTTCTCCATACTTGTCTATCCTCTGCAAACCTCTTCGTCTCTGCACTATTATCTCAACCGTTGTGGCCGAGCCGTTCTAGGCGCTTCAGTATGGAACCGCGCGACCGCTACGGTCGCAGGTTCGAATCCTGCCTTGGGTATAGTTGTGTGTGATATCCTTAGGTTAGTTAGGTTTAAGTAGTTCTAAGTTCTAGGGGACTGATGACCTCAGATGTTAAGCCCCATAGTGCTAAGAGCCATTTGAACCATTAGTTATTCGATCCATCCATCTAATTTTCAGCATTCTCCTGTAGCGCCACATTTAGAGAGTTCTTATTTTCTTCTTGTCTGATGTGCTTATAGCCGACGTTTCACTTCCGTACAACTCTGCTACACGTCAGATAAAAACCTTCAGAAAAGACTTCTTAACGCTCAAATTTATATTCATTGTTAACAAATTCGTTTTTTATCAGAAATGCGTTTTTTACTATAGCCAGTCTCCTCTGCTTCGGTGCGCAAATAGTAAAACTGATGTACCACTTTAGGTATCTTCCTTCCTAATATGTTTCTTTCATTGCCGCTTAATTTAATTTAACTGCGTACAATCACCCTTGTTTTACTTTTGTTGATGTTCATTTTAAAATATATTTTCAAACTACCATCCATTCCGTTCAACTGCTATTCCAAGTCCTTTGCCGTCTCTGACAGAATTATGTCATCCCCGAACCTCAAAGTTTTCGTTTCTTCTCCCTGAACTTTAATATTATACGCTTACTTAACGTAGGCGGGCTTTTCGGTAGAGGTGTTCTTACAAAGAGGATTTTAATTAATTTTTGATGTGATAATTGGACTGCCAGCTTAAAGAATAGTTATTAACTGGTAAAAAAGGGATAATTTAAACTTTTTTGCCCACACATGATTCGGTCATTAGGGAATAAGCACAAACTCGTATTCGACGTGGTTGGAGGAAAAAATCATCCCTTGGCTTTTATGAAAGAATCATCGTGTAGCTTAAAGTGATTTAGGAAAACGGTTGAAAACCTATATCAGACCAGTCTATATCACTATGGCCAACGTCAACGGCACCAGCTGCGTTTCCACATTATCAAAACAGAAACAAATTAAGCCTCTTTGGAAATCACACATGGGGATGTCCAGTGGATAAGACAAACACATTCACCGACGTACCAAGAGAATGTGTCTGTTCAATGTGAGATGTGGAACGCTCCTCGCAAAATTCACATTTCAGCAAAACATTTTTTCTTCCCTTCCTTTCACGTAGGCCCATAATTTAATAGCAAAATGCAATGGCTGATTCGAAATTCCTTCCCTCTGGAACCAGGAAAAAATAAATGAGGATGTATAGATGAAAAAAAAAATGAACTGCACTAGTGGACTGGGAGTATGAAAGTCTTAATAGACGACGGAATCGTTTGGTGTTGTTTACAAAGGCTACATTTAGTCATAAAATTTATATTCTCTACTACAACAAAACGGGGAAAGGGCCGCCAAATAACTTTCATTCTGCAGTAACGGACTCGTATGTGCTGCTTCACACAGCAACTTAAAATTTTAAAATGAAAATCACAGTAAGTGATTTTTATTATTTTGTCAGCTTTCGACTGACAAGAAAACAGTTAACAATTATTATAATGAATTTAAACTACTGATTAATTAATGACAGGAAAATTATGTATGTCACAGCAACCATTTTTTTCAGTTAGTAATATCGTCACGCTTGAAGCATGGTTATGATCGCAAAGTTAGAGAACAAAAGATTGAAAAACAACCAAAAAAACCGTACTTCGTGAAAACATAACATCGAGAATCATATTAACTATTGAATGTTTAACAACATACATAAGAGCCTGTTCAAGTAAACGAGTAAGAGCCAGAAAACATCCGACATCGACATAGATTTCCTTAATTTCATCGTCATTGCAGGAATACGAGAGGAACTAAAATTTTCAGCAGATAAACCGGAATATAATTTTTCTCCGAAACTTGTCACAACCAATAATGTCTTCTGCGCTCTGTTAATAGCAGATGTAAAGTGAATGATGTTTCTGTCAATACTGCTCTCAGATAGTTCCCGGAAAATTGTAGAAAAGATTAATAAATCTGAACTTAATAATCGACATTGGTTGGTTAATATTCAAATTTCGAGAGCAGCTGAAATTCCTTAAAGGCGCAAAATTGTTAAATTTATTTATGGGGCAGTCAAATGTAGACGAGACAGGTGGAAAAGATTAAGTAAACTATTTATTATTTCAAAAGCAATCGCCATAACTGTTAATATATTTATTCCACCGTGAGACAAGACGGTCATTGCCTTCAAGGGAAAATGTTTATCGTTGCCTACGGAATCATGATTGTACCCAGGCGTGCACATCTTCGTCCGAAGAAATCGACAGCTGTTAAAGTCTTTCTTCAGGACTCTAAAAATGTTGAAATCGCATGGCGTGAGATCGGGACTGTATAGAAGATCGTGAGCGGGCCCACATGTTGCCAAGGTTGTTTCGAATAGGAGGCAGAAGTTTCGCTGGGGAGCCCTTACACATACTCCATACAGTCCCGCTCCGTCCACATGGGATTTCCATGATTTTGGAGCCCTGAAGAAGGACATTCGAGGCCGTTGATTTGCTTCGGTCGAAGAGGTGGATTCCTGGGTACAATGATGGTTTCGTCGGCAACAGAAAAAACTTCTTTCGTGAAGGTATTGACGATCTTGTCTCACTGCAGGGTAGGTGAATTAACAAAAAAAATGGTTCAAATGTCTCTGAGCACTATGGGACTTAATTTCTGAGGTCATCAGTCACCTAGAACTTAGAACTGCTTAAACCTAACTAACCTAAGGACATCACACACATCCATGCCCGAGGCAGGATTCGAACCTACGTCCGTAGCTGTCGCGCGGTTCCAGACTGTAGCGCCTAGAACCGCTCGGTCACCCCGGCCGGCTGTGAATTAACAGTTGTGGCGATTACTTTTAAAATAATAGACAGTTCATTTATTTTCTTCCATCTGTCTCGATTTAATTTCACTCTCCTGTCTAATTATTAACCATGTACTCTATTAAAGTAAAAATGCGTGGAAGTAACGCAAGTTGACGCAGCTTTTATGTGTAATGTATTAAAAGGACTCTCAAAAGACACAAGTAGTTCAGCAAACCCTCCTCTCTAGCTTGAATGGCAATCCAGATATTACTGATGACAGCGCTTAACGATTTTTATTGATTCTTGTTATTCTTCAATTAAGTAAAGTGTAGTAGTTCAAATGTTCAAATGTGTGTGAAATCTTATGGGACTTAACTGCTAAAGTCATCAGTCCCTAAGCTTACACACTACTTAAACTAAATTATCCTAAGGACAAACACACACACCCATGCCTGAGGGAGGACTCGAACCTTCGCCGGGACTAGCCGCACAGTCCACGACCGCAGCGCCGCAGACCGCTCGGCTAATACCGCGCGGCAAAGAGTAGTAGTAAAAGGAAGAGAAATTTTATTTCCTGTTTATAAAATTTTTAGACGAAAGTTTGTTGTACAAATGATTTTGATTGCTTGTTCTCTTTCTGAAATATGATAAATATCATTTAACGTGGTGACCCGTACTTCACGTTAATTTCTAGGTGGCTGTATAATTGTCTGTCTGAATATGTTCTTATAACAGAGGAAGCCATCGTCGTGCTAGACCCAGTAACTCTACGTCTAGCGAAGAACAGCGGCGATCAAAACAACCTGCACACTGACGAATGTTTTATTCTTAGGTCATAGGTGATATAACTGCGCACCCCTTATCTGCGACTGTGTTAGGACTTGAAACCAACATCTAAATTACATGATGAAGGAGAAAAAGAAAAGTCTCTGTCATTGTCAGTTCGCACTATACAAAGCGGACCTCTCAGTTACCGTTTTCTCGTTCGTAAGACTGATTTTAAAACTTAACGGTTTGTTGTTTTAGTATTACGTATTTAGTAGTGCAGTTAACCTAATTTCTCAGAAATACTCAATACAAAAGCGACAGTTTTCGTTTTTATATTTTGTCAGGCGGAAGGGTAACAAACAAACTTCCGTGGAGATTAAAACTGTGTACCGGACCGAGACTCGAACTCGGGACCTTTGCCGTTCGCGGGCAACTGCTCTACTGACTGAGCTAAATAAGCACGATTCAGCAGACCTCCCCACAGCTTCAATTCTGCCAGTTCCTATCTTCTACCTTCCAAATAGGGGTAATGAACAGTTTGAAATGTTGTAGAATTACTTTTCTTAAGCGAATTTCTGCTGTTGTTCCTCTTTGAAATATTGAGTTCGCCGCATAGACGGGAGTAGAAGATGAAATATCAGTTTGGCAGAAAGCTAGAGACGATTCCTCAATACCACATGTGAAGTGCTTCACAATAATTTTGTATGAAAATACATCCGTGTCTATCCATAATTCTGGTTTTTACACAAAATAAACGTTTATGTTTTACGGCATTTGTTTAATTCAGTACAGATACCTAAATAATATCAAGTTAAGAAGCACAAAATATTGGTTAAATGAAAAACTCTTGTAGTGAATTTAGATATTAACATTCTACTGTCTCTAAATCTGTGTCATTCATCGGGTTTAGATCTGCGGTCCAACGTACATCCTAATTTTCAAAAAGATATTCGCAACTTTTTTGTGTTCTAAAAACAATTTTACCCGATGAACGAAATATTTGTTCCTTTCACATATCTTTCGATGCGACCAAACGCTGCACAAGATTTCACCACTGAAATAAAGAAACCTTTACAGAAAGTACAATAGTTAACATATGGACGTCGTTTGTAAATAGATGCTGGCACAAGTCAATTCATAGCGTTGTTGGTTCCAGTATAACAGTATAACGACACCACGCACGGTCTACTAGTGTATCAACTATGATGTAAGGTTTTCTTTAGATAACACACGATAATCGAAGAACAAATCCGTAACGAACGGTGCAGCTTAGACGCAGCAAGTAGATGAGAGATGTCTGACGAGGTGCCACCAACTGTGTGTCCACACACATGGCACATTTTCTATAACACAGGTAAGCAATTTCAGAAATTGCCGATTTTGTGCATCAACACTGGACAACCACGTACAAGTTCATCTGGTAAAGGGACTAACGGCAGCCATAGCACTTGGCTCGCATAAAACAATGTTACAGAATTGTGATTCTAGGGACGTCCTACGGCTTGGTGTATTTATACCACCACACAATTAACGATTAGTTAATTTTTATCAATTACGTAACGTTAATATATTACCACGGGGGGGGGGGGGGGGGGGCAGCAGGGTCTCAGGTAAAAACGTTTTACCAAAAATAATAACCTGTATATCGCGAGATACTCAGACTGAAGCCGTACTCCAGCGACAAACTCCATTACTTTGTTATTGTTGAGACTTTTGGTACACAAGAAACCTCTAGTGGTCAGTGGTTGGTTACCAAATGTCTAGTTCGTTTTTTTTACCATATTTACCCGTGTGACTAATGAACCCAGAATACCTGCACGCGGATGGAACCGCGTGTAATACAGGTATTGCTTGTGAAGAAAACTTTTCGGTGGACGCTTGACACTCACTCTTGACAACGTACTTAGCTGGCCTCTTGCCTCTTCACGCTCACTCTTGAAATCAGAGAACAGAAACAGATTATCAAGCGTAAAAAAAAAGGTAATATAACGAAGCTGTCTTCAACACAAGACAGTAGCGCTTATCTAGACGTCATCGTACTGGTTGTGATATCTTCCAGTCTTGACGTACTGCGACCTGCATTTTGATGTAGGCTCCGAAGCTCTCAACAACTTGGAATATTTCAGAAATACGAATGAGCGTCAAGGAGGAAGAGACAGAAGGAAATTCTGGGATTGAATGAGCTCTGAACCGTCGGCCTTTTTGATTTGAAATATGACACTCATTTAACCATCAGTTATATGTGTAGAAACAATAGGTAAAAACTGACCAAACAAGTAGCGATGAAACAACAGTGTTTCTGTACAGTGCAGCACACAATAATGCTCACCCGATTCTTTACCGAAGCTGAGAACAAATCGTCTTGGCATTGTTGTACTCTTTTCCATGAAAGTGGTGAACATCGGCTACAACTGCATACGCAAACCTATCCATAGTGTGTCAATGCTTAAGTGAGACTAACATTGCCAGAAACACTGAAAAATTCACAGCTACAGTGTGTTATGGAGGCATTTAACTGCGTTATCCGTAATGAGTTCTCAAAAAATGGCTCTGAGCACTATGGGACTCAACATCTTAGGGCATAAGTCCCCCAGAACTTAGAACTACTTAAACCTAACTAACCTAAGGACATCACAGACACCCATGCCCGAGGCAGGTTTCGAACCTACGACCGTAGCAGCCCCGCGGTTCCGGACTGCAGCGCCAGAACCGCACGGCCACCGCGGCCGGCGTAATGAGTTCTACTAGTCGATTTAAACAGTACATTTACAAATACAAATAACAACGTCTATGACACGCATTTACACAAGGGACTGGTATTATGAATGCAACACGATCAAAGGAGCAGGGGAAACAAAATGAACGAACTGTCGAACTATGAAGCGGTTCTGAGTCTTTGCAATCCACAAACACTGCCAGAAGCATTTCTATGGTTGTGTGATCAGAGTTGAGCACAGCCACCGCCAGAATTCAACACAGTGCAACACACTGTCGTGTTAAGTACACTCTAAAAATTCACTCTTTCGCCCAAATTAAACACTTATCACAATAACATGCCACTCCAGGACTTTTAGTTACAGTACATCAGCTAATTTTGTTGGTCTGTTCTGGTGAGCCCACTGTCATTTAATGGTGACGATACTTCGGATGCCCTGAAACTGTGCCTTAGTTTACTGTGTGTGAGTTGCGTGATCGCCTTTTCTGAAGTGACTGCGGCCGGGCCAAGGAGTGAAGAATGTGGGCGAATCTAGGCAACTCTCCGACACGCCGCCAGATGTCAGGAGCAGGCGCGTCGTTTTGGGAGACTTCACCGCTGCTACCGCAGCACAGAAGTGCGAACGGAAGGGAGCGACGCTTAGAACGTTGTACCGCTGGCAGGAAACACGCGTCTCTGTTGTAGAACGCCGCGGTCGAATAGCGCGAGGACTCGCAGAAATACAGGACGTCACGTGGCACAATTGTAAGCAGCGTTGTAGATAATTTCGAGAAATGTAGAGTGCTACACCAATTTTGAGGTCGCAAATTAGGGAAATACCTTAAAATTGACGACGAAGAAATGGATATTGCTCCGTCTTTACCAGATTCGACAGACGAATCCATGAACCAGCGCTTGTGCGGGTAAATAATCAACATTTCTTAAGAAATTATTTTACTAGTTCCGATATGGCACCTATGAATGCGCAGACACTCATAATTTTGGCAACACATTATGACTATTATTTTTATTGTTATTGTGGCAATAGTAAACAAAGCAAATAAGATCACTATGTGGATTCTGTATTTTGCCACTAATCGGGCACTTCCCCCGACTGCATGATGTGCATCTGATAATTCGTGCAGACCCTAATAAAGTGGTTTTGTAGTTGGCAGATGGATATCTTACCTACGTCAATGGTCCTCAGGTACTCACCGAGACATTTTATTATTATAATTACTATTGTCGTTATTCTTTTTAAATATTATTTGCTTACTCGTTCATATAGGGAGCACATCAATTTTGAAATCGTTTAAATCTTCAGCTTCATTCAATAAATAGATTAATTTACTTATGGCAAAAGATGTTCGTATTTTTATTTTGTATTCTACATTCACAGAATACACACATAGTAGTGGCACATTTGCCACGTACATAGCTGAGATGGATTTCGAACATACGACTTCTGTTTAACAAAGCTACCTCGAAGTCACGGAGTTAACACATTAGAAAGAGTATTCCTTGCGTACTCTGAAGGTGACCTACATCCACGAACAAATAACAAGACATTTCTCAGGATAGCCAGCTGTGACGTATTTCTCAAACCCCGTGACTCTCGAGTACTCTTTATGAAATTACCTCTAACGGTCTTTTGTGACGTTGAGTTAGCTTCAAATGACCTATATGACTCCTAAATAGAACAGAAGTTTATTTAATTTATCAAGAGAAAAATAAAAATTCTGAAGACCAAGAAAGCAGAATTCTTGTTGCTTTTTTCCGATGTGGCAGCACAGTTCGGATGAGCTGAGCTACAACTTGTTGCATCACTGTCTTCCTATTGTTACCTGGTCTAAGAAATCACTCATGTGAAAGGAAATTGCGGTTGGTTTTACGATTCCTTTGCCTTTCTTGAGTTGTGTTGAATACTGTAAATATAGAAAATGGAAGAGACAGAAAATTCTGTCGAGATTGGCGGAATCTATGATGATACGAGTAGTAGCATTTGAACAATGAGATGTTTTGACATTTATAACTACGGTATACATTCACTATATGCTCATCAAGTGCTCCTTGTGTATCGTAATAGGGTGAGGAGATATCGTAGTTATTTTCAGTCCTCTTCCTTTCGTATTTCTTTAGATTAATAGTTCTTCCTCTAACGCTTCGCTTCTGTCGAGTGCATCTGGCATTCGACTGTGGCGCTTCGCAGAAGCAGTGATTAGCTATCCGCCGCTCTCTGGAGAACCGCGCATGCGCAGAAACGTTACGGATAATGTGAACACATGCAGCGGTGAGCTGCTGCTGTCAGAAATCGTGGCTGCCAGCTTACGTGTTGTTCTCCACAGTATTTATAAGTGCTTATTAAATGATCCGGCACGTTCAAGAAGAGTCCTTTACAGCGAAATATTTCCCAAGATAATAGTACAAGTGGTGACATCTGGGACTCTACGTCGTTAGCAGTTCGCATCGCTCCGAGATATCTTCAAGTATGAAAGATACAGCCTCGACTTTCTTGTCACTGCAATTGAAAAGCTGACAGAAATTTAGAAGGAAATTTTCTATTTTGACGGGAAGGAGCACATATTTAGAACATCTTTATTTGTTGTTCAAAAGTTCGCTCTAGCAACTGTAAATGAAATAATTTAAGCTAATGTCAGAGTAAAATCGCTTCAAAAATCTCGATGTATTGAGTTTGCCATTTCTGTGAGCGAAACAAGTTGTTGATCTTCAGTTAAAGAGCAACGTCTCATTACGTGAAAATGTCATTACCAACTGTAGTTGAAAAGGAAAACAGATGTATCTTACACACAGTGTTGCCTGTTGTCAAAGTCAATTGTAAGGAGGGAGAGGAACGTCAGAATCTGTGAAAACAATAAAGTTGATGAAGTGATAAGAATTTTACTTGCTATGAAATTTTTTGTGTAGCTGATAACTATTACTACCTTGTTTGGCTCCTTCTATATTGTAAATAATCTAATAAGTTACTTATACCGACGAAATGTGAATACAATGCGCAGAATACCGTAGATCACACATTAGCGTACTTTAGCGACATTTACAATTATTGTGCTAAATTGCAAGTCTCTGATATGTGACAGCAGCATTAGCCGCATATAATGATGCACATCGGGCACGCAGAAGTATTTTCTCACCTCAAACCACGTTAGTTTGCTTACTTTGCTATGTCACGGTTGTGCAGAAGCAAATATTTCTCTGAATGATCAACTTACGCAGATTTATGGTAAAAGAAACTTAGTATCTTGGTTGAAACATTATGTTTGCTTATAATAGACACTAGGCCTACTACACAACCAATTGTGTAATATTTATAATGTAAACGGAGATTGCGTAAGTCAGCCTCCATTTCTGCAGAATATATGCTGAAGGGAAGCCGTAGATATCAAGTCCAACAAAGGGGGGGAAAATATTTAATCTATTAGAAGCACTTGAGGTAAATAAGCATTTAGCTCAGTCCCCCCCCCCCCCCTCCACACCACCACCCTAGTTGTGAATCATCAGTTACAGCTGAGTACATCCCCTTCTTAAGCTTCACATGATGCAGTCAGCCACCCACACTGTCCCAGAACACAGTCAAAATGTTGACACTCATCTGCACAAACTCGTACCGCAACAGAACTTACTATGTCTTCAGTCACAATTCTAAAAAGATTTGTTATTTTCCTACAGCTTACGAACTTTAATTTTGTTTATTTTCATTACGTATTGTGCGTTTGATACTAACCAACTTGTAAATGTCAAACAGTGGAAAACCCAGGATGGAATGTAGCAATACCAGAGAAGGAAAGTTGCTACTCACCATATAGCGGAGATGCTGAGTCGCGATAGGCACAAATAAAATATTCACACATTTAAAGCTTTCTGCCATTAAGGCCTTTGTAAATGTGGCATATTTTGCAGGGTGTCCCCTTTCGGGGAGTTCGGTTGCATGATGCAAGTCTTCTACTTGAAGCCAATAAGGCGACATATTCGGTGCATAATACGAGTGACGACGGGATTTGACATTTGTCACCTAACGTCATGGCCAACGATCCCGTGCCTATGTTGATAGTACCCTTGATTCAAACGTTTGGTTTCTCAGACAATTGAAGACACTACTCCTTTGTTTCGTGAAGATGGCTCGGCAAGCCGAAAACCGGTTCGAGGTAAGCAAATATAACAAAAATGCAGTTTTTTTCAACCTTAAATAATATTTAGAGTGTTCACTCAGAATCTTTCTACATACAATGATGAGACGCGTATGTTGCTAAAAAGTATCTACATTACGATACGCTGAAGGCGTTTTATTTGTTGTAAACAAACTAGTAAGTTACGTTGCAGCAGCATAACAATGGCAACTGGTTGTCAGAAATGAAGGTAAGAATAAAGAGGATCTTCTTACCTGTCCCCATTGTTGCATAGAGAGGAAGCATGTATCAAAGTTCTGTTTGGCGCCGCTTGTCATTGAAACAGTGCAGTCGCGGTAAGAGCCCGCCGTAGTTACAGAGTCAGCTGCTAACTTCACACGAAACGCCGTGTCGCAGTCGCCACACTAACTGTCGCTGCTCTGGAGTCCAGAAGGCGGTGGTGTGGGCGGAGCAGTGTCGCCGGTCGCGGCGTCATGTCGGCGGCGTGACAGGTAGGCGTGTTGAGCGGCGGCGGCAGCGGCCACGTGCTGCTGGAGCTGGCGCCGGCTCTGACGTCAGGCGCGCACTGTGCGACAGTCGACAGTCGCGCGCGGCGCCCGCCCCTCCCTGCCGGCCGCTACCCCCTCCCTGCGCCCTGCCAACCCTCACCCTCCCCGCCACGGGGGCGCGTCCTGTCACAGCGCCGGCTGGAACTGCGGCGGTCTCGGAAGCCACCCCGTCTCGCAGCCTCCGATGCTGCGGCCATTTACTCTAAAGTGACCCTCACAGCGACGGTGGGAAAAACATGCCGCTTAAAACCGATAAGGGTATTGCATTGTGGAATAACCGGTACTTTTCGGTATTTGTTCGGTCTCGGTGAGGAGAAACGGAACCCTTGTACGAATGCTGGACACTTGCCACGCCGGACATTTGCCACGCCGGACCTTTGCCACACTTGCAGGAATCGTTAGCGCTAGGATTTCACTCGGAGCAAGTCCCGCCCACTCAACCCCCAGTTTTACCGGTCTTTGTTCGGCGCCTGGGCATCGTTTCAGTTGACCGACGTGGTATACCGCGTTCGGCTGCA
The DNA here is from genome assembly GCF_023864345.2 of Schistocerca serialis cubense. Taxonomy (NCBI): domain Eukaryota; kingdom Metazoa; phylum Arthropoda; class Insecta; order Orthoptera; family Acrididae; genus Schistocerca; species Schistocerca serialis. The sequence continues at coordinate 73,269,943 of NC_064644.1, forward strand.
CTTGGGGTGAATGTTAAATTATAATCTTGCTAGATCTTAAATTTTGCCAGATAGTTAAAAGACACGTTACAAAAAACGTGCACAATTGGCCTCAGCTGTGCCAGGTACTTCCACAGCAAACGTAAGAGAAAACAATTTAGCACTGAATTCTTTAAATACGAGAATTCAGCATTCAGATGAATAGCCAATGAAGAAACATACTTCTATGTGAAAAAAAGCACCCAAAGCTAAAACCGGAAAAACCTACCCTCAAAGAATAATTTTCTTGGAGAAAGAGAAACCACAGTATACTTGACACTTAAGTTTCAGAACTCAGACAGTATATGTGAAACAAGCACCAATGTTCAGTATACTTCCAGAGAGCATCAAAATTACTTTGTTCTAGCTAGATCGATCCAAGCTGCTTTTGAGTGTTACTCACTGAATAGTTTTGCTAAGACGTTTTAGGGATGGAAGAAGAACTAGCACAGCATCAAGGACGCTTTACAGCGATGAAACACTCCAGCATTTATTTCTCCATAACTGCTCTGTGACAAACATACACATCATCATTATTATTTTTAAAAAATGGTTTGAATGACATTTACGAAATTAATAATTCTTTTTGTTAATAACAGAAAGGAGAAAGAATAACGACAGGTTATTTTTCTGAGACGTTTGCAACAGCATATAGGACACTAATCACACAGAAACAGCCACAATTCCTCATAACCTTATTTATAATGCGCAAGTATGGCATTGGAAGAAATTACAATTTAAAATTCACCAATTACCCATGCAAATACTAACGAAATATGTCATATAAGCAAATATCTTACTGCTTTCATTCGGCATTTCTACTTTATGGCGTTCTTACATTCTTTAATTTTCGTGAGCTACTATGAGGGCCTACATAAACAAAACGACTTTGACTTATTTCTGTATAACGCTGATTTTAGACAACTGAGTTATTCGACTGCATCCGTTGAGACCGATTGTTAGCGCTATTGGCTCTCCTACGTACAAGCTGGCAAAGCACTTAACTAAATTGTTGGCGCCTGTAGATGGTCACTGTCCACATCATATTAAGAATTCAAAAATGTTTGTTGATGTAATAAAACAGATGAAGACAGGCCCAAGTGATATCATGGTCAGCCTCGACGTGGTTTCTCTGTTCACCAAAGTACCTGTGGATGACACATTACAACTGTTGGCTGCTCATTTCCCCTCAGAAATTCTGAAGTTGTTCCGGCATACCTTGACGACCACTTACTTTTTATACAGTGGAAATTATTATGAAATGGCGGATGGAACAGTCATGAGTTCGCCACTGTCACCAGCAATAGCGAATTTTTTCAAGGAGGACATTGAAGAACGAGCGCTGAGCAGTGCTCACCTCCGCCCATCATGCTTCTACAAATACGTCGACGATACTTTTTTAATCTGGCCGCACGGCAGCGACACGCTGCAGCAGTTCGTCGAACATTTGAATGGTGTACATCCAAACATAAAATTTACATTGGAGGTAGAGAAGGAAGGGAAGTTACCTTTTTTCGATGTGTTGGTGGAGCGAAAGCCGGATGGACGACTGGGCCATTCTGTGTACAGGAAGCCAACCCATACAGACTTATATCTGCATAACGATAGCTTCCATCATACGTCTCAGAAGAGAGCTATGCTGAATACTTTAGTACACAGAGCCAGGACTATTTCCGACAAGGACCACCTCCGTCCCGAGAGTAACCATTTGACGACTGTTTTCAAGAGGTATGGTTATTCTGCCGGTGAAATTAAATCAGTATTGTCCAAGAAAGTAAGACACGATGCCGGCCACATACAAGAAGAGGACCAACACATAGCGCGGCTTCCTTTTTGCGGTGCTACAACGAGCAAGATAGCCAGAGTCCTGAAGAGGCAAGGAATAAAACCAGTTTTCCGACCACCTAGGAAAATTAAGGAAATATTGAGACCAGTCAAAGATAGTCTCGGCTTAAGAGTGCCGGGAATTACGTGGGCCAGTCTGTAAGAACCGTTTCCGACCGCTGCATCGAGCACCAACGCCACCTGAAATACAGGTATTTGGAAAAATCAGCGGTGGCTGAACATAGCCTGCTCAACAAGCATAAGATTTTATTTGAAGAAACCAGAGTAATAGCCCACGCATCGAATTACTGGGACTCTGTGATCCGGGAAGCAGTCGAAATTAGACTTAGCGATGATAACTTTAACAGAGACAACGGCTATGCACTTAGCAACACTTGGAAGAGTGCACTGGATAAAGAAAAATCGCAGAGAAAAACTTCTCGCACTTTACCTCCTGATTCAAGGGATGGCGCTGCAAGCAACGCGGGATAGTAACTACATCTACGGAAGTAGAGGGCACCACTTCACTACGCGCCATATCGCTGTTGCTATGACGTATTCCAGCCAATCAGAAGCCGTCCTTTGCATATAAAAGTGGGAACCTCGCTAGTTCACGACGTGTGGCTTCCGACCCTCCTTGTCTGCTGAAGACCAACTCCTCAACCTTGTTCACCTTCTGTCCCTCCAAATCAACTCCCGTCGCTCTGCCATTTTTGTTTCCCTTGACCTCCAAAATGCCTATGACAGTGTATGGCATCCCGGTCTCCTCTTTAAACTCCAAACCTACGCCCTGCCTATCAATTTTGTCCATCTGGTCGCCTCCTTCCTCTCGCACCGTCCTTCCTATGTCACCCTCCACAACACCAACTCCCGTATCTTTTGTCCCACGGCTGGCGTCCCCCAGGGTTCTGTCCTCTATCTTCTTCTTTATCTCTTGTATACAGCTGATATGCCCAAGCCACCCCCACCTGTCCACCTTCTCCAGTATGCTGATGACACCGCCTTCCTGGCTTTCTATCCTACCCTTCAACGGTCTCAACGTACCCTCCAAACCCACCTTCACCAGTTCACCACTTGGTGTAACCAGTGCTTCCTCCATCTCAACCCCTCCAAAACCCAGGCAATCATCATAGGCTGCACCACTCGCTCCTTTCGCCTCCATGATTTCTACCTCACCCTTTATGGTCGTCCCATCCAGCTCACCCCCACCCTGAAATACCTTGGCCTCACCATCAACCGACACCTCACCTGGACCCCTCACCTCCAGACCATCCAGCAGAAAGCGCCTCCGCCTTCTGAAACTCCAGTCTGGCCGGACATGGGGATTGCATCCTTCTACCATCCTCCACACTTACAAATCCCTCATCCGTCCTATCTTCTCTTATGACAGCGTTGCCTGGATATCCACCCCCACCCGATTTTACAAGGCCCTCCAAATCCTTGAACACCATGCACTCCGCCTTGCCTTCCGTATCCGCCTTCCTTCCCCCACATGGCTCCTGTATGAAGTGATCCCCTTCCCCCACCTCCTCCTGTTCCTCCAACATCTCTGCATCCTTTACATTGTCCGCAGGCTTGATCCCACCCACCCTCTGGTTTCCTCCTTCCTCTCCACACCCCACCCGTTGTCGCACCTCTATCGCTGTATCCCTCCCTCTCTCCACCTCCACACCCTCCATCTCCTTCATCAGGGCAATTTCCAACGCCTCCCCCTCCTGGATGACGAACTTCGCCGTGACATCTACCCTTCCTTCCAACTATAACCTGGCCTTCTTCACCCCCCCCCCCTCCCCAGGGCCCCCTTTTCCTCTTTCCTCCTCCTCCCAGAGCGGATTTTCCTCCGTCCCCCCCACCCCTGAGACCCTGCACCCTATACTTGCCTCTTTCCTTCCCACATCCCTTCCTACCTGGCCCTCTTCAGCGCACCCCCCGCTCATCTCCCCCATCTCTTCCCCTCCCTCCCTTCTTCCAGTCTTCCTCATCTCCTTGCGCCTGGCAGATCCTCTGTTTTGATCATCGTCAGTGTGCCACGTTAGTGTTGTGTTTAGTGCTGTTTCTCCTGTGCGTCAAGAGGTGTGATTTTAATTGTGTACTGCCTTGAGGTTCGCCGTCAGTGATTGTTCTGTGCTACGCCGTCCGTCGATACCTTTTATGCTCCAGTCATACTGTGCCTTGTGTTCTTTTAATTTTCGCAGTGTGTGGCTTCTTGTGTGTGCTACTTTTAAACAGTTTTAACAGTTTTTTATCTCCATTTTACGGTCACCCTGTTTTTTTGTCTATTGCCTTCCATGATGTTCCCCCTTTTTTGTATCTATGTTCACCATATTCTCTCCTTTGTTATTTTTAATTGTCTTCTATTGTTTGTCCTATGTCTTTCAGCTGAAGAGCAGCGCATATGTTGCTGCCAGCCCGCCCCGATGAGGAATTGAAATACAACAAAGAAAAAAAAATAGTTCACGACAGTCAGTTTTAGCCCTGACGACGACCATGGAGGTAGTGGTCGAAAGCGTGGAGTTTTATCCTGAACTGACGCGGCATGTACACTGAGAGATTTTTACTCAACTTCTGTAATTGTTCTAAATGCTTTTTTTAAAATTATTTTGAACAATTACTTCACGAGGCCATTCAAAATGTAAATGGTTACAAAAACACACTTGACCTCTTAGCCACAAATAATCCTCAGCAACACGGCGGATACAGGGATTAGTGAACACACAGTCGAGCGAGACTCAATTACGTAACAAAGAAATTCACTAAAACTAAATGAGAAATATATCTATTTACAAAAGCAGCTAAATATTCGGTTGACGTCTTTCTAAGAGACAGTCTCCAATCCTTCCAAACTATGTAAGTGAAGACCATATATGGCTTAAGTTCAAAGAAATAGTGTCAACAGCACTCGGGAGGTTCATACCAAATAAATTAATAAGAGACGGAACTGATCACCCATGGTACACAAAACACGACAGAAAACTGCTGCAGGAGCACCGAAAAATGCACGTATAATTTAGACGAACGCAAAATCTCCAAGATTCGCGAAGTTTTACTGAGGCTCGAAATTTAGTGCGGACTTCAATGCGAGATGCATTTAATAGTTTCCACAACGTAAGTCTCTCTAGAAATGTGGCGGAAAATCCAAAGAGATTCTGGTCCTATGTTAAGTAAACCAGCAGAAAGGCTCAGTAAGTACCTTTACTGCGCGACAGCGATGAGGAGGAGGAGGGGGAGACAAGAGACCCAACCCTTCGGAGCAGGTAAAATCGTGGCAAATGTCCGGCGTGGCAAATGTCCGCACACCCCCTTGTACGAACGCTTTGTTGTCCGTCCATCTGTCCGACTGGTTAAAAATCCTTTTCTCAGGAACGGACCGGCGTATCACGTTCTCTTGGCTGTATAAAATACTTGAGCTTCAAAGTCAGTGCAGAGAAAAGATACGGCCATTTATGCCGCACGTTTCGATACTCGCAAACTCACTCATCAAAAACCTAAACTTCTGGTTCATCTATAAAAGTGAAATTTAGCCAGAACCAAGGTTTGACAATAGAACCAATCAAAAAATTCGAAAACTGTAAATCTGTAATTATATCACAAGAACATTTTTTTTCTTTTTTTTTTGCCACTTGTTGTCGGACTGTCTCCCTTTCCTTCTGTCGGTTAAGATCTCTGCTTTAAAGGAAGAGGTAGACATGTCACACTGAAATTTATGTCACATATTGAGGTCAATGGTCCCTTGGCGATGTAAGGAATTGAGGCTTTTAAGTCAGAGCAGTCAAAAGATAGTGCCATTTACGTCACATAGTTTGTATTCGCCGACTCACTCATTAATACCTACAGCGTACTTCCGGTTCGCTTAGAATCTTGAAATTCGGCAAGAAGCAAGGATTCACAGTAAGACCAAAGGAAAAATATCCGAAAACTGTAAATTTATAATTGTATCACACGAAAAACATTGTCGTTTGTTCTTAGAGTAGCTGTCTGTTCGTATGTCTGTTACGAGACTTTTCTCGCAGGAGTGGGAAGACGTACCGAGTTGAAACTTATATCACTCAATAAGGTCTATAGGCCCTTTGCCGTGTTATAAATATAAGCATCTAAGTCAGTGCAACCAAAAGATACGGCTATTTATGTCGCATATTTTGGTATTCGCAAACTCACTCACCAAAACATATGGGGTACTTACTGTTGAACTTGCATCGTAAGTTTTGTCAAGAAGCAACGTTCCACAGTACAGCTAATAGAAAAAAATCGGAAAAATATTAATTCGTAATTAAATCGTACGAAAACAAATTTCTTTTGTAATTTTTAATCAAGCATTCAAACGTGAAGTTAAAACAATCAGTCGTTCTTCATTCAGGCTGACTGGGTGGCAATGGTAAAAGTCGACGGAATTTATCCATCAGTACATATCCAGGAGAGATTGCTGCATGTAGACATTGTTGTATTTCAAGTTTTACGCGAAACAATCATTTTCAGACTAGTTATTCCCCTCTTCGTGTTTGATTTTTACCATTGCGACTCAGTCAGTATGGATGGAGAACTTGTGATTATTGTAATAATGCTCACCTGCCTCCAGCATGATTTCATGTGGCATTTACATTGTTTAAATCAAAACATTCTCGAAAATCTTGGAATCTCTGGGACCGATGTCCTGCCGGTATCAATATCGATAACAGGCAAAAGTACTCGAGACTATAGCATCGCCGGCCGCGGTGGCCGAGCGGTTCTAGGCGCTTCAGTCCGGAACCGCGTGAGTACTACTCTCGCAGGTTCGAATCCTGCCTCGGGCATGGATGTGTGTGATGTCCTTAGGTTAGTTAGGTTTAAGTAGTTCTAAGTTCTAGGGGACTGATGACCTCAGAAGTTAAGTCCCATAGTGCTCAGAGCCATTTGAACCATTATAGCATCCCGGAATGAAGGAACTGTCTACATCACTATTAAGTTTGTACAGAGCCATCGGCGCGCGTCCTGCTCACACCTGGCCAATTTTTTGCTAACAGTCGGATAGAAAACCGGCATATAACTTTGCAATACCACGACTGCCAAAATTATGTTTTTTTTAAAATTAGTAATATTTATTCGTAAAATTCCTATTGCTTCGAAATACAGAATTATTATGGAAATTGCGAAAAGCGATCAGTACTGGTTCAATGACAAAGCCTACAGCTAGAAACTAGCAGTAACACATGAGCTAATATCGGTACAGCATTGCAGAGACACTAATGTACCTGTTGTTGTGTGGTGTTGTCTGTCATACGGTTCGCGTATACATGTAGGGTGCAAGAGTTACACCCACGTGGTCTATACGGTGGTTTCTCGCTGTCATCCTTGGACATCAGTGGTATTGCAGAATGGTTCCATCCCTAGTTTAGAAATATTTTATGAAGTATGATAGCAATTAAGTGCAATGCCGCATTTGCTTTAAAAGATTGAAAAGGAAAAGAGGCACAACAAACTTGAGACACCATATGAGGAAAAAACATCCACAATGTTTCTTGAAACAGAAGGTAAATTTGATTGATATATTTAAAATTTTATTGGCGTGTTGTAAACTTGGTATAACATCTGAACCTTTAATTTTTTAGTTGTTTCAGGCTGAAAAACTGATACCATCCGAAAATGACGATACAAGGAAGTCACCAGCTTGTGACTTTTCGTCCTTGTTGTCTCAGTGCTTATCTCCTTCACCTTTGAAATCTTTGCTGGAGATAAAGAGACCGATTTCTGCAGCATCCTCAACCCTATATCCTTCATCTTCGTTAGAAGTTTTCACTCTTTGATCGAAGTCTATGTTTATTACAAGAAGTATAGCACTAAAATACCGAAAATCGCATCTTTGAAATCTTTGCTGGAGATAAAGAGACCGATTTCTGCAGCATCCTCAACCCTATCTCCTTCATCTTCGTTAGAAGTTTTCACTCTTTGATCGAAGTCTATGTTTATTACAAGAAGTATAGCACTAAAATACCGAAAATCGCTCATTTCAGAAAACGGTTCTTTCGAGCGGTTGTATGTTTCAGGTTAAACTCGAGACGAAATGAACAGATGCAACAGAAAACCGCTTGTTTCAGCGATAAGCGCCGTCCCTACGTCACAGTCTCACACTTTCAGTATTACTGACCCAAGAGCGAGGCCAAGAACGGCACAGTACATGATGATTCAAAATAAATGTGAAAATAAAGAGTATACTCGTGACTTCAGTAACGACTATATTTCAGAAATACACATATAGACTGTAAGGTTAACTCTCACAGTTCCTCTGGACATTCACAGATGTTCGATAAGGGGTTAGTTTGTGACACGGCAGATGTCTTCCCCGTACAGCATTTCCTGCCAGACCCGTTCCAATAGAGCCCTATCAATGGAGTTAACTGCGATGACTATCCGGTGTCTTAGCTGCTTTTAAGTCTTGCGAAAATAACGATACAAGAGAAAGCCCATTGGTGTAGGGTCACGCGACCTGGGGCCTCAATATGAACGGTACATCATTCGATCCAGCACGGAAAGTCCAACTCTGTGGAAGACGTTCGTTGAGATTACAGCTGAATAGTCCGCCATGTTTTTCACAACTCTGAGGATTCGGCATTTGTGGATGGTTAACCTATTTACGCAAGTGTTTATAAAATTTCTCATAAAATATTTGGTACTGTATATACTGTATGCGTGAAGACCCCAGAATTGTACCAAGCCTGAACACAACCCTGGAAGAATGTTCATATAGGCCAATTACCCAAAACTTTCATTGTATGCAATTTTTTCATTAAATTACATTACTTCTTGCTCAGCAGGGAGGCTTGAGTAACAAAATACCCCCCCCCCCCCCAACGCTCCCCCGAAGTGCCAACTCTAAATTTTGTGTGTATCTAGAATTCACGCTATTATTGAATGTCGTTACCATTAGCACAAAAGTAAGACAAAAAGTTTGTTTCTTGTTGACTTGTGCTCAAAATTTCATTTTTCTAAGGCTATGTTACTTGTGAAGGTTCCCTTACAATGACCAATCCACTACAAAAATATATTAATGATCACTCGTCCCACCGTATCTACATAAGACATGGGGTTATGTATTATTCAGTTTGTGCATGTAAGTTTATGATGAGGACGTATAAATACATCTCAATATACACTCCTGGAAATTGAAATAAGAACACCGTGAATTCATTGTCCCAGGAAGGGGAAACTTTATTGACACATTCCTGGGGTCAGATACATCACATGATCACACTGACAGAACCACAGGCACATAGACACAGGCAACAGAGCATGCACAATGTCGGCACTAGTACAGTGTATATCCACCTTTCGCAGCAATGCAGGCTGCTATTCTCCCATGGAGACGATCGTAGAGATGCTGGATGTAGTCCTGTGGAACGGCTTGCCATGCCATTTCCACCTGGCGCCTCAGTTGGACCAGCGTTCGTGCTGGACGTGCAGACCGCGTGAGACGACGCTTCATACAGTCCCAAACATGCTCAATGGGGGACAGATCCGGAGATCTTGCTGGCCAGGGTAGTTGACTTACACCTTCTAGAGCACGTTGGGTGGCACGGGATACATGCGGACGTGCATTGTCCTGTTGGAACAGCAAGTTCCCTTGCCGGTCTAGGAATGGTAGAACGATGGGTTCGATGACGGTTTGGATGTACCGTGCACTATTCAGTGTCCCCTCGACGATCACCAGTGGTGTACGGCCAGTGTAGGAGATCGCTCCCCACACCATGATGCCGGGTGTTGGCCCTGTGTGCCTCGGTCGTATGCAGTCCTGATTGTGGCGCTCACCTGCACGGCGCCAAACACGCATACGACCATCATTGGCACCAAGGCAGAAGCGACTCTCATCGCTGAAGACGACACGTCTCCATTCGTCCCTCCATTCACGCCTGTCACGACACCACTGGAGGCGGGCTGCACGATGTTGGGGCGTGAGCGGAAGACGGCCTAACGGTGTGCGGGACCGTAGCCCAGCTTCATGGAGACGGTTGCGAATGGTCCTCGCCGATACCCCAGGAGCAACAGTGTCCCTAATTTGCTGGGAAGTGGCGGTGCGGTCCCCTACGGCACTGCGTAGGATCCTACGGTCTTGGCGTGCATCCGTGCGTCGCTGCGGTCCGGTCCCAGGTCGACGGGCACGTGCACCTTCCGCCGACCACTGGCGACAACATCTATGTACTGTGGATACCTCACGCCCCACGTGTTGAGCAATTCGGCTGTACGTCCACCCGGCCTGCCGCATGCCCACTATACGCCCTCGCTCAAAGTCCGTCAACTGCACATACGGTTCACGTCCACGCTGTCGCGGCATGCTACCAGTGTTAAAGACTGCGATGGAGCTCCGTATGCCACGGCAAACTGGCTGACACTGACGGCGGCAGTGCACAAATGCTGCGCAGCTAGCGCCATTCGACGGCCAACACCGCGGTTCCTGGTGTGTCCGCTGTGCCGTGCGTGTGATCATTGCTTGTACAGCCTTCTCGCAGTGTCCGGAGCAAGTATGGTGGGTCTGACACACCGGTGTCAATGTGTTCTTTTTTCCATTTCCAGGAGTGTATATTCCTCTCCGCTTTGCCAATTGCGAATATCAGTCAGTTATCGAAAAATTTTGTGCTTTAGCGTAGTTTTCCGTTGGAGGAAGAAACGCAAAAGTACACAATTCTTTTCATGTTTGTAACTACTTTCATTAACATTTGTTTACAAGACACAATTGAACGCCAGGTCCTAGTTCCCTGTTGTCTCTGTGGCAATTTATGGCCCATCTTTTCCTTCATTCGGAGTTGCTTGGAAATCTAAGCATGCAAAAGCCATTTTCGCCGAGGTTAGTGCAGTTCACACCCGAGCAGCCACCCATATTTACGACGAATTCTTCAGTAGATTTAATTAGAAATCTCCACTCGTATCGTTACCCATGCGTAAGAAAAGTGTGATGCCTACATAAGTTCAGCTGAGGTTATAAGAGTCTTAGCTGAGATCATCACGTATGAGGTTATGTCAGTGTGGCGGGGCTCCATCCATTTGGAAAATGGATTCGGGTACCTCTTCTAACAACTGAGCCAACAACAAGTGAGAAAGCATGTCGAAGCTGGTTAAAGCTACTACTCTAGATTCTACGGAAAAGAAAGGACCAAAGACTCTGTGGCTGGTTATGGCACAAAATGCATTACGTTTCGAAGAACCACGCTCATCTCCATGACTGCATTCGCGTTTTGTGTGCCTCATACACTCAAATTATGCTTCTTCACTTCGTCACTTAAGTGAAATTTGGCTTCTACAGAGAACACTAGCCTGTCTGCGAAACAATCCACTTCCAGCCGTGCTTCAAGATCAATGCATAATTGTCTCTATACTGTTTTCGAAGAATCATATACATAAGGAGATGCACTACGCATCTACCTGTCAGCCTAGTTTAAGATGCAATGTCGTATACTCTGACTTTAAAAGAACGATCGCCAAAATTAGGCGCGAATTATTTCCCAACGATTGATTTAAGCAATGGGGAGTGAAGACTTACAACAGGGATCAATACAGTTAAATCTGAAATAAAGGTAATGAGTCCAATGATTGACTTTAACCAAAAAGGATCAATAGGACGGCTATTGGGTTTCACAAAAGGACACGTTTTGAAGAACGATGCTAATAAATATAGAACGGACTAGTACTTGTTAGTACAACCGTGTCGAGTGCAACATCGCGACAAACTATTATTTCAACAGTCTGATTCATACAATTTATGGATTCTTCCCATCAGTAGGAACAGAGTACAAGATATGAAACTTCCTGGCAGATTAAAACTGTGTGCCCGACCGAGACTCGAACTCGGGACCTTTGCCTTTCGCGGGCAAGTGCTCTACCATCTGAGCAACCGAAGCAAGATTCACGCCCGGTACTCACAGCATTACTTCTGCCAGTAACTCGCCTCCTACCTTCCAAACTTTACAGAAGCTCTCCTGCGAACCTTCCCGAACTAGCACTCCTGAGACCAAGGATATAGTGGAGACATGGCTTAGCCACAGCCTGGGGGATGGTAGAGCACCTGCCCGCGAAAGGCAAAGGTCCCGAGTTCGAGTCTCGGTCGGGCACACAGTTTTAATCTGCCAGGAAGTTTCATATCAGCGCACACTCCGCTGCAGAGTGAAAATCTCATTCTGGAAACATCCCCCAGGCTGTGGCTAAGCCATGTCTCCGCTATATCCTTTCTTTCAGGAGTGCTAGTTCTGCAAGGTTGGCAGGAGAGCTTCTGTAAAGTTTGGAAGGTAGGAGGCGAGATACTGGCAGAAGTAAAGCTGTGAATACCGGTCGTGAGTCGTGCTTCGGTAGCTCAGATGGTAGGAGGAAGCGATTACACGAGGTGCTTGCAGCAAGTCCCCAGGTCCAGACGGATTCCCGTTGGAATTTTACCGTGTCTTTGTGACCATTATGACACCGATGTGGCTATGTATGTTTAATGAGCTTCTTTGGCAAGAAGTACCGGTTCACATTCAATTCACGGAAGGGCTCATGATACCGATACCGAAACCCCGTGGTGGCAAACGGCCTTGTGATTATCGCCCCTTGACCCTCCTTAATAGTGACTACAAGATCTTCATGCGCATCCTGGGAAGTTGTATCAAAAAGTCGCTGGAGAATCGAATACATGCCGATCAGACTTGCCTTGGCGGCATCAGTAATATCCACACAGCCTTGGGAGACTATCGTGACGTCGTCGCCCTCGCGGCTGCATGCCGCCTCCGGGGGGCGATGGTTGCAGTAGATTTCGATCATGCTTTTGATCGCGTGGATCATGTGTACCTCACGGCGGTGATGAACAGGATGGGTGTCTCGCCATTATTGACCAATGTTGTGATGCGGCTGTTGCACGGCACCAGATCAGCGATGGTGGTCAACGGAGGGAGAACTGAGTATTTTAAGATCTTAAGATCAGTGAGACAGGGTTGCCCCTCGTCGATCCTCCTTTATGCGATCGCCTTAGAACCGTGCCTCGCAGGCCTTCGCCGCAGTCTTACCGGGATCTCCCTACGGCATTTGTCATTCAAATTCAGAGCATACGCGGATGATATTGTGTTCCTCGTACGGAATGAGAGGGAGACTCAAACAGCACTGGATTGGCTACAGACGTATGGGATGGCAGCTGGAAGTGTAGTCAACTACCGAAAATCACAATTCATGCATGTGGGGCGTGGACTAGAACCAGGAACGGAAGGACCTTTACCTGCGGTGGAAACCCTCCGCTGTTGGGGTATCACCTTTCATAAGGAGACAGCGAGAACGGCTGCGGACAACTACCGAAGACTGTTACTCAGAGTCCGCACGGCAGTACGACTAAACGCCCTACGGTCGATGGATATGCTGCAGCGAGTGTTACTCGTCAACCTTTATCTCGCGCCCATGATGTGCCACCTGACACACCTTCTCCCCTTGACGCGCACGATGGCTATGAGGCTTCAAGCGGCTTTTGGGTACTATGTGTGCCTGGGACAACTCTTTAAGGTACAGTGCAACACGCTTACCCTCCCAGCGCGAGAGGGAAGCGTTGGTTTAGTGAACGTGCACGAGAAGGCGCGTGCCATGTATATTAATACTATGCTCAAACGGTGGCGCAACAGGAATCACTCGCTTCCGGGGACGATCATCGAAGAACTCGTACCAACATCGCATCTTCCTCCAGTCAGTGTCGGCCATATATCGCCCCCTTTAACGTATGTGCGCACGTTCATCGTGGAACACAGTTACGTTCGAGAGCGTTCACCGACGACCCGACAGTCGACATCGAAGGACGTGTACCATCTGCTTCTTCGACAGATCGCCCGGAATAGGGTGGAACGCAAACATCCAGCTGTTAATTGGCACGTGGTGTGGCGCACGGTCCACCACCCCCACTTACCTACATCAGTCAGATCAACATGGTACATTGTCGTGATCCGAAAATACCCTACGAATGATAAAAAGTACGCAATACATTTGTCGGATTCGCCCTTGTTTCAGCAATGCGGCGTGCTGGATACGGACGACCATCGGCTGGTCTGCGACGAGGCATTGGCTGTCTGGACTCTCGCAAGAAAGATAATAGCGTTCATGCGGCGCACTGTCTACACAGCAGTCTCTCCTGACATACTATTTTTTCCAGAGGAAACGTATTTTCCGCGTCATAAGACGAACGCAGTGGCGTGGATCACAGGTATGACGGACCATTACATCTATAGAGACACACGTACAAACTTACTGAACGTCCTGGATTACTGGCAATACTTGCAAGATGGACACACAAAACTATTACGGTTACAAAAGTACAAGGATTGGTGTGCCAATTTCCTAGTAACGGTTTTTGCGGACCCGCCATATACTTGGGGTGTGCCGGGTGCGCAAAGATGAGCGGCGGTGCTTTCGTTATGAAACCGACCAAGTAATGTGATCGACTAAGAACACTATGCGAGTATGCGACCTACGAAAAACACAGGCTTGAACAATTAGCAAATGGATGTACTTCAAATTTTGTTATCATATCCATAAATACTATTCTTCAGGGTGCCGGAGGTGGCCCCACTTTGATTTTATTGTTATTTCATGCTGCATGGTAGGACGGCAGCAAGGTTCCTTCCAGGACAGTTGTCATGTGTCAGGACGTAATATGTATATTTTGCGAATAATAAAGGTTTCTGTTTCTCCTACCTTCTTCATATACAATATATAAATAAATCAAAACCCTCACTCCCAAAAAAATAAATAAATAAAAAAATTTAAAGAAATAAAATAAAAGTTGGTAGAGCATTTGTCTGCGCGAAAAAAAGAGGCGCTGCAGCCTGGAGCTAAGAAAAAAAAAAGATGGTAGAGCACTTGCCCGCGAAAAAAAAAAAAAGATGGTAGAGCACTTTCCCGCGAAAGGCAAAGGTCCCGAGTTCGAGTCTTGGTCGGGCACACAGTTTTAATCTGCCAGGAAGTTTCATATCAGCGTACACTCCGCTGCAGAGTGAAAATCTTAAACTGGAAACATCCCCCAGACTGTGGCTAAGCCATGTCCCGCTATATCCTTTCTTTCAGGAGTGCTAGTTCTGCAGGGTTCGCAGAAGAGCTTCTGTAAAGTTTGGAAGGTAGGAGGCGAGATACTGGCAGAAGTAAAGCTGTGAGTACCGGGCGTGAGTCGTGCTTCAGTAGCTCGGATGGTAGAGCACTAGCCCGCAAAAGGCAAAGGTCCCGAGTTCGAGTCTCGGTCGGGCACACAGTTTTAATTTACAAGGAAGTTTCATATCAGCGCACACTCCGCTGCAGACTGAAAATCTCATTCTGGAAACATTCCCCAGGCTGTGCCTAAGCCATGTATCCGCTATATCCTTTCTTTCAGGAGTGCTAGTTCTGCAAGGTTTTCAGGAGAGCTTATGTAAAGTTTGGAAGGTAGGAGGCGAGATACTGGCAGAAGTAAAGCTGTGAATACCGGGAGTGAGTCGTGCTTCGGTAGCTCAGATGGTAGAGCACGTGCCCGCGAAAGGCAAAGGTCCCGAGTTCGAGTCTTGGTCGGGCACACAGTTTTAATCTGCCTGGAAGTTTCATATCAGCGTACACTCCGCTGCAGAGTGAAAATCTCAAACTGGAAACATCCCCCAGTCTGTGGCTAAGCCATGTCCCGCTATGTTCTTTCTTTCAGGAGTGCTAGTTCTGCAGGGTTCGCAGAAGAGCTTCTGTAAAGTTTGGAAGGTAGGAGGCGAGATACTGGCAGAAGCAAAGCTGTGAGTACCGGGCGTGAGTCGTGCTTCGGTAGCTCGGATGGTAGAGCACTAGCCCGCAAAAGGCAAAGGTCCCAAGTTCGAGTCTCGGTCGGGCACACAGTTTAATCGAGATACTGGCAGAAGCAAAGCTGTGAGTACCGGGCGTGAGTCGTGCTTCGGTAGCTCGGATGGTAGAGCACTAGCCCGCAAAAGGCAAACGTCCCGAGTTCGAGTCTCGGTCGGGCACACAGTTTTAATCTACAAGGAAGTTTCATATCAGCGCACACTCCGCTGCAGAGTGACAATCTCATTCTGGAAACATCCCCCAGGCTGTGGCTAAGCCTTGTCTCCGCTATATCCTTTCTTTCAGGAGTGCTAGTTCTGCAATTTTCGCAGGAGAGCTTCTGTAAAGTTTGGAAGGTAGGAGGCGAGATACTGGCTAAAGTAAAGCTGTGAGTACCGGGCGTGAGTCGTGCTTTGGTAGCTAGGATGGTAGAGCACTCACCCGCAAATGGCAAAGCTCCCGAGTTCGAGTCTCGGTCGGGCACACAGTTTTAATCTGCCAGGAAGTTTCATATCAGCGCACACTCCGCTGCAGAGTGGAAATCTCATTCTGGAAGCATCCCTCAGGCTGTGGCTAAGCCATGTCCCGCTATATCCTTTCTTTCAGGAGTGCTAGTTCTGCAAGGTTCGCAGGAGAGCTTCTGTAAAGTTTGGAAGGTAGGTGGCGAGTAACTGGCAGAAGCAAAGCTGTGAATAACGGGCGTGAGTCGTGCTTCGGTAGCTCAGATGGTAGAGCACTTGCCCGCGAAAAGCAAAGGTCCCGAGTTCGAGTCTTGGTCGGGCACACAGTTTTAATCTGCCTGGAAGTTTCATATCAGCGTACACTCCGCTGCAGAGTGAAAATCTCAAACTGGAAACATCCCCCAGTCCGTGGCTAAGCCATGTCCCGCTATATTCTTTCTTTCAGCCTTGCTAGTTCTGCAGGGTTTGCAGAAGAGCTTCTGTAAAGTATGGAAGGTAGGCGGCGAGATACTGGCAGAAGCAAAGCTGTGAGTACCGGGCGTGAGTCGTGCTTCGGTAGCTCGGATGGTAGAGCACTAGCCCGCAAAAGGCAAACGTCCCGAGTTCGAGTCTTGGTCGGGTACACAGATTTAATCTGCCAGGAAGTTTCATATCAGCGCACACTCCGCTGCAGAGTGAAAATCTCATTCTGGAAACATCCCCCAGGCTGTGGCTAAGCCTTGTCTCCGCTATATCCTTTCTTTCAGGAGTGCTAGTTCTGCAAGTTTCGCAGGAGAGCTTCTATAAAGTTTGAAAGGTAGGAGGCGAGTTACTGGCTAAAGTTAAAGCTGTGAGTACCGGTCGTGAGTCGTGCTTTGGTAGCTCTGATGGTAGAGCACTTGCCCGCGAAAGGCAAAGGTCCCTAGTTCGAGTCGCGGTCGGGCACACAGTTTTAATCTGACAGGAAGTTTCATATCAGCGCACACTCCGCTGCAGAGTGAAAATCTCATTCTGGAAACATCCCCCAGGTTGTGCCTAAGCCATGTCTCCGCTATATCCTTTCTTTCAGGAGTGCTAGTTCTGCAAGGTTTGCAGGAGAGCTTCTGTAAAGTTTGGAAGGTAGGAGGCGAGAAACTGGCAGAAGTAAAGCTGTGAATACCGGGCGTGAGTCGTGCTTCGGTAGCTCAGATGGTAGAGCACTTGCCCGCGAAAGGCAAAGGTTCCGAGTTCGAGTCGTGGTCGGTCACACAGTTTTAATCTGCCAGGAAGTTTCATATCAGCGTACACTCCGCTGCAGAGTGAAAATCTCAAACTGGAAACATCCCCCAGTCTGTGGCTAAGCCATGTCCCGCTATATTCTTTCTTTCAGGAGTGCTAGTTCTGCAGGGTTCGCAGAAGAGCTTCTGTAAAGTTTGGAAGGTAGGAGGCGAGATACTGGCAGAATTAAAGCTGTGAGTACCGGGCGTGAGTCGTGCTTCGGTAGCTCAGATGGTAGAGCACTTGCCCGCGAAAGGCAAAGGTCCCGAGTTCGAGTCTCGGTCGGGCACACAGTTTTAATCTGCCAGGAAGTTTCATATCAGCGCACATTCCGCTGCAGAGAGAGAATCTCATTCAGGGTACAAGATAGTTGAGTCCCCTACCAGTGCTACTTACCTCCCAGTAACTCTTCAAGCTTTGGACTATCTGGAGCTGCGAGTTGTATGTTAGGCGAATCAAGCTGTCGATTTTTGCTGCGAGGAAGTCATTGTACGGCTACATCTAAAGCGATACCAGCAGTGACCTTGAACATGCAGAGACCCCGATGCAGTGGCGGCCCTTGAACCAGTCAGGACCTGTTGGATGTAGAGTCGGTGACCAATATCTTGCTGGACAGGAAGTGCCGGCAGCGCGATTCAACCAGTCAGGGATAACAGCAGCCCCACATTGTTAACAAAGACAGGATGGGCGTAAGGTATAAAGCCAAAGTGCACAACGTGCAACGTGGCACTTCATAAGTGAACAGGGAGATCATAACATGTGCAAACTATGAGTTTCTTATATCAGTGCGGTTAAAGCCCCACAGTGATGTCGTTCGATATAACTGGTCAACTGGCCCAATAGAATATGACGAGAAATACTTCTCACATTAACTTTACACATCAGCCACATTTAACAAGAACGATGAAATTACGGTTGTCATCCAACACCCCAACGCTTTAAGCCTCCCACGTAAGAGTTCCATATATCTTGATGGATCATTTGCAAAAAGAGGTGGTGCTGCTACAGTGGTATCGTACCATACATGTATTGCTTTATCGTTCCTGTTTCATGAGATACGATATGAACTTACCGGGATCGAGGCTGATCATACACACAATGTAGGCATAACATCAACTTTTAAAACACATGTCGGTGCTTCTCTATAGGATTCTAACGATTCAGAAAATGCTGGATGGTTCATTGACGAGCCAGTGAAAGAGTACAGGAGATTTACCGCATATATATCTTTTAAATTGCTTTTGGGATACTTTGAGGACATGCAGCGAATTGTTCTGAATGCTGAACAGGAGCTTATACTGGTACGGGCTACTACAGATAACTACTCATGCATTCAAGGAGCTCAAGAGGAGAATGAGATCACCATCAATAAAATGATGTGGAGAATGCCACACATCGCTATATCGAACGGGCAGCGTTTAAAGTCATTAAAAGTTCTGAATTCTGGTGTATTTCTAACGTTATCTTTCCATTCACGGGAGGTTTCCGAGTGCCCAGTGCTACTGACTCCAAGCAAACGTGGTTTATTAAAACCTCCGCTCAGCTGGAGACCCCCGGGTTCGTCATACATGCGTTTCAGTACAATACAAGAGGGAATATAGCAAATGATTCCGTCAAATCTTATAATAGCAGGTTAACTAAAACTAGAGGCTGCCTGAACTCTGATTCTACCTGTATGGTAATTTACACTTGCAGTGGGATGAAAATGTATACCGCCTAGCATATGACAGGTGTGTAAGATTCTGTGCTTCATATTATGAAGAGAATGGATGTCTCTATGCAAATCCAAGATCCTGGTGCCAATCATTGTAATAACTGCTCAAATCAAAGCGAGATAATTAAATCCAGGCCTATAGATGTGCAAATTCAATCTGAAACTTCAGAAAATTTCCTGGAACAGACTGCAGCGTACGCTTTACTCCTACATGACCGTGTGGTTAACTACTGCCCGCTCACTGGTGTTGTGCAACGAGCTGTATAAATGAACAGGTGTTGCGCCACACCCAGAGCATTCCACAGTGGTATCTCAAGGTGTGAACATCACTGCAGACGGTCAGGGTTTCTCTGATGATGGTCATAGACACTTCATATTTAAAGATGTTGCATTCATTGTATACACAGAAGATGCAGGTGTAATAGACACATTCTCAGCAAACATTGCAACACCTAGCATAGAGAGTTCATATTTAAAGATGTTGCATTCATTCTCCACACAGAAGATGCCATTCTCAGCAAACAGTGCATCACCGAGGCCTTTCAAGGATGTGAAGTGCACTGAAACATGGAAGATTGCAAATTTGGTAACACATTTCTCCCATAGAATTCACTACGATGATCCTGGTACGTATTGTAAAGAAATGGTGACGTCGCTTCGATTATTCGACCATGGATACCATCCTCTACATGAAGTGGAAGGAGAAGATAGCATTGACACATCGAATCTTCAAGTTTGCTGCTATTCAAGACCTGGAATTCTATGGGTGTCCTGCTCTCTATCGACTCAAGAAGATGTATGAAAATAGTAGTGCTGTATCCGCTTATGAAAATGCAAAATTACTTTTAAGTTGGGTGAGAAATAAACGAAATTTATACCACACAACCTGTGTATGATCTCCTTTCACCCTGTTCCCACTTTGCTAGTACACAGTAGTAGTACTATAGTATATTGTTTCACCCAGATACTATTTCTGTGGTTTTCTCCAAGTACAGGACACATAATTTTAGGTATGTTCGCATCTATCTTTGGAAGTGGACATGGTCACATGCATCTTGCTCTCTAAAAATAATTCGTGCTACATGACAGACACAAAATCTCATGCAACCATAATATACAGGCTGTCTCAGCTATCTTGTCCACCCAAAATATCTCTGGAACAATAACAGCTATTGGAAAACGACTTTCACCGGTATCAATGTACGACTGGGGCCCATGAATGTACATATTTGGAAACATTCTAAAACGAAAGCTTATGTTTTTTTAACACAAACTTATGTTTTTTTAAATGGACCTCCTACAGTTTTTCTTCAGCAATCCATAGCATGACAAAGCACATACACAATGGCGTTGATTGCATCGCAATATTCCCATTACATCCCGAGATATTGAGTCGCGAAGTTGACGCTAGAAAAACCCGACATGCGCTGCTAGCGCACGTCCTGAGGCTCAGGCGTGAACCCCATGCTGCCCGTAATCGCGATGTGATTGACAAGTAAGTGTCCCTCTTGATAAGTATGGAGGTGTGATTACACATGTCAATCACATCGCGATTACGGGCAGCGTGGGGTTCACGCCTGAGCCTCAGGACGTGCGCCAGCAGCGCATGTCGGGTGTTTCAAGCGTCAACTTCGCGTCTCAATATCTCGGGATGTAATGGGATTATTGCGATGCAATCAACGCCATTGTGTATGTGCTTTGTCATGCTATGGATTTCTGAAGAAAAACTATAGGAGGTCCATTTAAAAAAAAATATAAGTTTGTGTTAAAAAACACATAAGCTTTCGTTTTAGAATGTTTCCCAATATGTACATTAATGGGCCCTAGCCCCACATTGGTACCGGTGAAAGTCGTTTTCCAATAGCTGTTATTGTTCCAGAGATATTTTGGGTGGACAAGATAGCTGGGACACCCTGTATATTATGTTATCTACCATCATGAACTTCACCTCCCTAGTAGCATTCACCTCCAGAAAAGCAAATGTCATTGTTTTCATGTACGTCCTTTATATACACAATGCAATACGGGATACTTCTTTTTTTAGGGAATAACAAAGATGTAAGATAACGATTTTTTTCATTTCTTCAGTCCGCACAGACGCAAATTGATTTTTTGAGATTCAGTCCAGTTCTTGAGATACAATTGAGTTACTGAGGAATAGTTCAGTTCTTGAGATACAATTTGGCTCTGATATTTCAATGCAGAGATGCTTTTAACTTACACACTATTATTAATAACTAGGAAGAAAAGAAATCTCTATCAACGGTAACACTGGTTGAGAATATATTTCACAGTTTTATTGCAGTACCACTGGTTGAGAATATTTACAGTTTTTTTATAAATCTACGCTAAAAACAAATTTCGAGATACATTTTTTACTTCAGTTGAATTTCACAGTCGCACTAGGTTAAACGGAAATTCTGATGGACTGTGAACTATATATACTTAAAAACTAACCAATCTTGGTCAGCTAGCGGCAGGTAAAACTTAAAAACTATTCTGTTTACATGATGCACATGGTGCGTAGATACACATATATTTAAACAGTATACATACACAAACTACTACTATAAACTCCCTTATGGGAGTTTCGCGGTAATCTCACTCTTGATTTCAACATCTGGAGCTTAGTAACGAACAGATTTGTAACGTTCTAATACCTTTGGTAATATTACCATAAAATCGAGAGCTAAGTCCTCAACGTCTGCACAGCGCTGAGACCCAGGAACCAGTGGCCTGGGGGCCACATTGCCGAACTGTTGCACGTTCAAAAGCAGGGCTGGAGGTGGTGGTTCGCCAACCTGACAGTGCTAATACTCGTGCCTTCGTGAACTCTCTAACCTGACTTGCTCGCTTTGTCCTCGCCAAACTTGTTCGCGTTTAGGGGTTGGTACTACCCTACCACAAGACAACTCTGCTCATGCAATGCTACAACGTCTGACTAAAGCTTTCTGCTAATTAACATAATTTCTCATTCATGCAGCCCAGATCGCACAAGGGAAAGGATACAGGGAAACGTGGCACACATGAAATGAAATAAATAAATAAATAAATAAATAAACGCCGTTTGGTCCATTCTCTCCTGACTGTTACCGACTGATTTATTGCTGCAGAGTAAAAAAAAACTCTCGTTATTAATTCTCTTGTACCGGAAGTTTAATGAGAAAATATGGAACAGTACAACAAGTTTCAGTTGTGCTCGTCGCCTAGCTTGCTTTCTTCTTCCTTCTGGCCATAAACGTCAACTTGTCTGCCTGAAATCTACCACTCAAATTCAGTTGTGTCCTCAAGTTTAATGGAGAATGTGATGCCTTTGAAGTTACAATTCTCATTACCATTAGATGTTTGATCAGAATCAACACTATAATTTCTACTGCAAGCTAGAAGTGACCAGACGAAACAAAATTCGTCATCCTGATCTGGATTTTCGAAATTAATGTAGGACTGTTTAGCGGCAATATCCTTTGGAATGGGCATAAACCTGCACCCCCCAGTTACTGGTCCATAAACATGTGAATGTACGTCCAGGTGTAGTATACAGCTGAATGCTTCACCAGACCTCCTTTCCTGCATTTTGGAAAACTGATCCAGTATGATCTCAAGGTACAAATTCAGGAACACTCTGCAATTGAGGTCCCTGCAGTATCACATCATTTCCCTCCCCAAATTATGCCAGTGGTTTATTCTTCAACACCATTACAACTTTCTTTGTGAGAGTACATGAGATCGCAGCATAGAACTGTACTACACTAAATGGCGGAATACTTCGGATCGTTAACGACTTTCAGAAGTTCCTTTTTCAAAATGGGTAGACATGCTTTTACAAAAGTGGTAGAGTCTAAATAGCCTTCAGAAGTGTTATCTATGTGGGCATATGAGATCTGGTCCACAAATACACCTGCAAATATGGAGTAATTTAAAGCTGGCATGCAACTAAACTGGTCTTCTCAACAAATGGGCCAGAGAATTGTTGGTATCCACAGTGTTACTAAATCTAGGTCCAAGCCAAAGTGAGGGAGATTGCCCAGAGTGAAGTTACTGTGTAGCTGAATGTCGAGGGCACGGTCAACACATCGTCAGCAAGCCAAGGTGAGGTGAAGCCATCACTGAAATGCCCAGGCATGAGAACACACAAATCAATGATGGCTCAGAACGTAGAGTTTTTGCAGCTAGCAGACCTGCAGACAGTCCCAAAATTCTTGCAGACAAGTAGAAACAACAGTGTTGATGAGCATCAAGTGTGTGTGTGTGTGACTGTGTGTGTTGACTGTGTGTGTGTGTGTGTGTGTGAGAGAGAGTGTGTGTGTGTGTGTGTGTGTGTGTGTGTGTGTGTGTGTGTGTGTGTGTGCACATGTGTGTAATGGATTCAGACACCGATCATACTCATGTCAATAATTATAATTTCTGATACTTACATAGCAATTTGTGTGTATCTGTATTGATAAATGTGGATCTCATTATTCATGTATTGGTGTGTTACTCTTAGAATTGCATCCAGATCAATTTTTTCCTCAATAATGATGCCGTTATCAAAGAAAGAAGAGGAAATAAAATCTCACAAGGACTGTATGTATATGTAAAGTTGTTATTTTAGAAGAAAAAATGGATTATAACTACTTTAATGTATCTACCCATCTGTGATAGGAGTATATCCATGGGACCTCATGCAGGAGAAAGGCATCATTGCCTGGATGGGAGAAAGAATGAATCACTCTGCTCAAACTTCGCAACTGTGGCATCAACCCACTCCCCCATGGCTATATTGTTATCAATAGCACCCAGAAACAAGGACTTCCCATAAGCAATGCAAGGAAGTGCAAATTTTCATTAATGTATAACATATATCAATTATTCCTTACATATATGTTTGTCTATAATTGGAGCCCATCCCTTAGATTTAATGATGAAGAAAGTTGTCATAGCTTATGATGAGTAATTCTACATATCAATAGCATCTAGAAACAAGAACAGTCCATAAGAAATAGATGCAAGCATAAATGATTATTACTCTAGAAGAAATGTCAATTATTACATTTGTATGTATTCACCTTGTATTCACCTTTAATCTGAGTCAGGCCCTAGGAGCTTGAAGGGACATCTCACCCCATCTTCTGGAACTGTTCAAACATTCCTTCAGTTTCATTTCCAGTCTGTGCTTTCACAGATAGGGCGCAGACAAATTTGGAATATGTATCTATAGCTGTTAAAATATATTTGAAACCTTTATTCACTCGTGAATAGTCCCTCAAATAGACCTATTCGAGATCTAACCACCATAAATCATCTAAACCCCATATTAACATATCTTCCCAGGAATATTTTGCGAGACGCTTTGTGGAGATCTCAGCATACCATTTCATAGTTGTTATTCAATAATGCACCTTTCTTGAAGGTCCAAAATGATTGACTTGCTTTCATTCATGTGAAATATATTCCTTGTTGCATATGATGCCATAAGCAGTCGTAGTTGTTCTATTATTTCGATGGTTTCAGCGTAATAGACATACTCCCCAAATCGGTTGTTGATTCTTTTATGCTGAATGTCAGTAGCTTCACCTGCGCTGTGTATACAAGCTAATGTAGGTCTAATAGTAATCTTGTATTTCCTAGTGTTTGATTTTTTTATTCGTCCATCTGGGGTGTTCTTTTGGCCCGTGTGCTTAGCCACATGTCATATTTCAACATATGTTTTTATCTCTTTTTGCAAATACTTGTCAGAGTTCAAAATTTTTAAGAATATTAGACTCAATAAACTATGCGTACGTCGAAATTCTTTGGCCTCATCCTGTAGTGCATGCTTGGTAAAACGTATAGGATGCTTACCCAGCTTAAGCGGTTATCCTTATTGACCACATATGTCACATCTATTTCATTGACACTGTGAATAATAATGTAATCGATTATAACATATCCTTCATCTTCTTCATCTCCTCCTCCTCCTCCTCCTCCTCCTCCTCCTCTTCTGTCTCCAACTATTATATTTGAGAGCCGTTTAAGACTTGCAGTTAAGGGCTTAAATGTTTCTCATAGAGGGTTGACTCTCTCAAACCGTCCCAATTAAAGAAATCGTAGTTTCCAACGAATGTCCTTCCATGCACTGATGTCTTTGCATTTTGTAGACATTCCGATGTGTACTAAACTGATTGCAAGATAGTATTCAGCATACACAGTCTCACAAACTTAAACATGTCTTTTTATGCGTCTCAAATTCCTTCATTACTGTCAACCTTGGTCTTTACCACACTGATTAACTTCAGAATGGTTCTAGAGCTTTCGTCCTGAAAATATATTTCCTTAATGTTTGCAAGAGGAGTTTTTTTAATATCTTCTAATGCTTCTTCCATTTCATGGATTTATATGGTTGCCATTTTCATAGCATATCCCAACATTTCAATTTTTATAGTATGGCATTTATGGTATTTGTTAATTTTTTATTTTCCATAGTATAACTTTTAAGACATCGATATGTTATTTCAATTTTTGTATCGATGCATCAGTTTGGCCCATGCTTCGTTGTCTCTGAACTGGTGCATGACATGTGTGTTAACTTATAAATAGCATGCAATATATTCACACAGTTATATACTGACACACAATCCTTGAAACAAAGGCCTGGAAGTTTCATCTGTGTGAGACATCATCCAGTTTTCTTGTTTTATCAGTAACTAGAAACTTTTACTATGTGTAATTCCAACTGTTATGCCACAGGGTAGAAAAGCACAGCTACAGACGACACCAGGCATTGGTGGTGATATAGCTACGGAGTGGAAAGAAACAATCAACACTGTAAATCGTTTGTGGACATGAGCACATGTTGCTACATCAGTACCAATCACTGGCCACAAATTACACATTCAGCAAGATCTCCACTGAGAGAGAGAGAGAGAGAGAGGCAGAGATACATTTGTCAGCTATTGTTACATGGAAGAGCAAGCTATCCCTCTGAAGCAGTAACACCCATCAGAGACTTGACAGTACAGTAAATAGTGTATAACAAGCTGTTAAGCAAACACCGTGGAGCGAGAGCTGCTGACCAGTAGTAAAGAAAGAGGTAGCATTTAGGTATAATGAAAAGAGCCTCACCCCATAGCCTCCCACCCATCTCCATAAACACCACATTTCTGCAGCTCTGAATTAAGTTGGTCACTAGGATTGATGATGTTCATATCAAAAAACATGATTTGATGATTGATATGCTGTAGTAACATCTGTGTATTAGATGCTCCATCACTTCTGGTTAACACACTGCTTGCTGTTCCCAAGATGATGCATCCAAATAACTACAAACTGCCACTCGTGGGAGCTCACATTGGCTACCACCTACCACATGGATGATGGGGAGACTGAGGGTCTTCCAACACCAGTACATGTCGTGATTCTTATTGGGCTAACATTGTCACTGTTGGGTTAGAAGGCAATCTGGTGCACCTGTTCCTGATCATTGTTGCTGGTACTTTCAGATGACAAGACCCAGCAATCTAGTGAGGCCAGAATCATCAGACTACATGACATTTGGCAGTGCAGGAGATCCCAATGGGTCACTGTGAGTCACTGTCATCTTCCAGAGTGGGATCTGAGATGCTCTAACAGAGCATAGGGGCATAATCTCACATTACAGCTTCACCTTTCAGATGGCAGCCCACAAGAGTTTGACCAGATTGCTGGATCAGCTGCGTGGCCAGCTGAGAGAATAACAGGAGTCAGCAGAATTTAGCTGTGTCACTGGTACACAGTGTCAGACAATGATGATGAGAAGAAGACACAGACTGTAAATCTGAATGAATAAATTTGAACTTGCTAATTATGTTTTGTTAGGACTGAAAGCTGTTCTACAGGTTCCACAACACCATGCTGAGAATGTAGAATGTAGAGGCGTCTCTGCTTGGCGGCCTTACACAGCAATCCCAACATATTGTTATAAATTCATTGAATATCGTGTCATTTCCTGCATGCACTTGATAAATGTGTTTTTAATTTCAGGTTTTCCTGCTAGGAAGCGATAATAAGGTTTACATTATCCTTTGACAACAGCTTCAGACTCCTGTGGTATACTGCGCTTAAACAAAACACCAATATGATGGCTTGAACAAATGTATTTCCGTATTTGATCCAGATTTTCCACTGCCGCTAAGCTAAATATAAATACACTGCTAGGCTTTGCTTTTTCAGGTGTTAGGACATCACCAGTTGTTCTGAATGTTGTGTGTGTTACACAGTCAGTGCCATGCAATATCTCCAGCAGTAGCTGTTATCTGAGCTGAAATAATGTTTTTTGAAAATACATACTCATGCTCCATGTGGATCCCTTCAGGAAATGTTAGCAATGACATAATAACACTCGTCTTGTGACAGTCGGACAGTCAATACCTATAGCTCACATATTATTGGAGAGGAGTGAGCTATTCTTCTTTTTCTTCTGGTTTACACTGTCATTGCAGGACCAGCGAGTTACCGTGAAGTCCTGGTGAATGGTGTGTTTCATCCCCCAGTGTGCTGTCTCTCTCTATAGTACAGCATTTGTTTGAGATTGGATTGCTCGTGCGTATATGTACCTCACTAACGTAGATTCATGAGCTGTTAAGCTGATTGTGCGGTAGACGTTACGCTTATCTGTCCTGGCTATCTTCGGGATCGCGTGGGTATTTTACCGGAAGTCTGGTGTTGAGAATCCAGTCTTACAGATCCTGCATGCCAACTGGAATAGTCGTTTGGCAGGCACTTTCCTAAGAGATTTTAGTTACTCCGAGTGAATGTTGTCTATCCCTTCTGCCTTATTTGATCGTAAGTCCTTAAAAGCATGTAATTGGATTGCACAATCCACAGCTGTAACACTTTGTTTTTATTAAAGATGATCTATTTCAGACAGGAGTCTGACCACCCTTAGGTCACCTGTACCGAAACGAGAGTAACCAAATAACAGGTGGGTGTGTAGAATTATTATATAATGCATCTTACAGAATATTATTCTTCATGGGTAGGTACTTCACACGCTGAATGTCACATATTTTTACAAGGTGGTACTTACAAAAAGGTATTTAGCTATGCATTGCACGATTGCAATACCCAGTAAAACTCTTTGTAAAGTTTCATTTATAAAACGGCTGCTCATGTCTAACAGTCGTCTCACATAAACATCAAACATGCTTGCGTTATTCCTGTTCTCTCACTCTGAACTAAATTGGCCAAAGAGCTTATATTAGAGGTTCTAGACTTCCATATGACTATCTACATAGTCAGCCTACCAGCAAGTAAAAGATGTAATAATCCACTCAAAGTCAACTGGCCATTGCATGAACTAAGCTTTCAATTACTTATTTCTTCGTTAGCTACTGTTAATTACGCAATTAGATTATAGTAGTTCCATCAGTGAAAACATCGAAACCATGCAAACGTGAATACATATCAATAATTCAGGTAAACTGTACAAATTTAGTGAAAACCATAAAAAAAAGACAACATGTAAAGACGTATGACTTACTGAAACGCGCTTTAAGCTTAGAGTCAGCTAATAATGCTAAAGTTCATTAGGTAAGCTATAATATGGTATATATCATCATAGTTTCACAAGCCAAACGTTATATTAACGTACTGAAGCAAATGTCATACAATTAAAGGATAACAAAAGCTTAAAAATGTTTAGCAACACCGTATGCCAAGTCTGATGGAAAAAATCAAAATATTTATCACATTTTGTCCAAAATTCCATTTGACAATTATAAAGACTAGATTATTATCGCTGTTCATCGAGTGCACATCGTGCAGAGCTTGCTTCGCAAGAGGGTCCACCAACTCGTTTTCTGGGACGCATTGTGCAAGTACCCACAGAATGTACAACTAAGTTCATACCGCTGCAGCACAAGCGCCTACTGTATTATGCTCATCGGATGTATTTGTTGGCTTTACTCGCCGTTGAGATATTGAGAGCCGATAGTACACATAAAGAGTGAGATACGATCGGGATCTCGTTCACTCCTAACAGTCTGACGAACTGTAGTGAGTCCTCAACGAGCACAGCCTCTGCCGTAAACCCCAACATTTTGTGAGGGAGAGTGTACCAGTGTCAAGTGTTAATGTGAAAGTAACGTTACACGTGAGATACATTTCGTAGCAGGAGAAGCAGATTAAGTAATATATCACAAGCATACAACAGATATACTTACGCATAGTGCCCAATACGTGTGATGTGCTAGCGGCTATGACCCATCAGTCAACGTATCTGCACAGTGTGCGTGACACATGGTGCATTTCAGCAAGTCAGTGACAAGTGTTATAGGCACCATGCCCGCTAATAAACCATTCGGTTACTTATATTTGAAGGTTTAAATTTTGTGCAGCACATTTATATCACGCTAATGTTTCGTTTCTGATATAATGACAGTATTGTTCAATATGAAATTGGCTGATTATTCAGTTGATAACTGCATTAGAACATATGAACTGAAGCTGTGACAATTTTCTAGATACTGTACCTTATAACTTAATACTTTTTGATATGTTTAACAGAAGCCACTAAAGTCTAATTCACAAACAAAGACTGTACAGTTTCGGATTGGTTTGTTAGCGTACAGTTTCCTTGGGGGAATATACATGTAAATTGTAGTATAATGTAGAATGAAAGTACATAATGTTTTGATTGTAATGCGACTTAGCACATATATTGACAGTTAGAGACACCCTGTCTGATCTATAAATAGTAAGAGAGTAGATTGCTAACTCAGAAACTTGTCGATGTCATTCTATAAGCAAGTTATATTATGACTGAAAGTAAATGTGATTGTGGTTGTAACACACGTTCTTTCTTTATCCTACTTACGCTTGTAGTGCCACATATTCGTTCAGATGTAATACTTTTAAAAGGTGTTGATATCTGGTATTCACCAACAAATTATTAAAAAAATTAAATATAAGTGGTTTTGGTTTTAATGGGGTCATATTGCAGTACTTATTTTCTCTTTTCTCTTAGTATAATAAATTCTGTGTTCTTGTTTGCATATATATCCAGGATCTGGTAGTAGATGACAATTGGTCAAAACTATTTACTATGAAGAAAATGTAATAGCGTGATGTGATAATATTATAAGAATATAAGTTGCACATTCTGTTCAAGAGCTTCAAGGAATGACACTGTGTGTATAATTCTTAAATTTTAATCCATGGTGCCGTATAAACTCGAGATAATAAGAAGTACGTTGCACGTAAAAATTTAAAATGGTATATAATTTGTGATTGATAATGGGCAATGGAGAAGTTTCTAAAATAGATGGCATAGTAAGAGCAGCATGTATGGATGCGAATAAATTCATTTTCGTGTTTTTCTTTAGTTTTTCTCATTTTAATGACTGTGGTAGCAGATTTATATCTTACTTTTGATTCGAGGTAGCTAACCATAGATGTCGGAAAGAGTGTTGTACCTAGAGGATAGTGTACTCAGGAACACATTAAGTTTCCTGGTCAGTGTTTCAATCTAGTTACTGATTATAGAATAACATGAACGACAGCACACTACTAACTGACATAAGCGGTTTTCTGACATTTCTGGCATTTTCCACTGTTTTCATTGTTGTGAGACATAAGGTTGTGTCTTGTGTAGCATTTTTAAATATTACGACTTCTACGTATTAAACTGCAGTATAACATATTAAAACTATTTGTAGGATATTGTTAATTCTGCATATACAGAGTTTATTGGTAAGTAAAATTCTGTATATTTTTTAAAACTAGTTTCGCAATCCGCCGTCAGTCGCGCGCTATCGCGTTTCTCGAAACGGAAGGTCTTCCACCATGGAGCACGTGATATTCACAGATGGACTGAATTTCCGTAATGTCTTAACGGTTTCCCTATATTGAAATAGGAAATGCGTGTTTGTTGCCAATAGCTTTTGTTTCAAACTGTTTCCCACTTGTAACTCGTTTAATACTTCATAATATGATTTCACTTACCGATTACTGGTGCCTAGTAGAGTAATAATGTAACACATACACTATTAAATATAGTATTAACTAAATTTTCTCGAGTACAACACTTTTGAATTAGAATGGAATGTTTCTTCCCAGGTGCATGACCGTATCGTACGTTGGAAAAAATTTTGACATTTGGAAAAATCTTACTTTTTCCCAGTCATTTCCGCAGTTTCAGGAAAAGACTGCAGCAGACATAAAATCGATTCTTTCACTTGAAAAGGGCATAAGAAAATATATTACAGGACTGACTAAAGTTTGAAAAGTGTTCCAACGCACACTCATCTATCCTAATAGAAGATAAATTCAGAATTAAGTAATAACACTAATAATAATGTCAATGTCAACGCTTATATTAGACAAGTCGTTTATATCGAATCTACACACACACGCGCGCACACACACACACACACACACACACACACACACACACACACACTCGCACGCGGGCTCGTAGTTTCGGCTGCCGTATGTAACATAGTGCTATTGTGGCAATTCAATTATTCCCTCGTGTCTTCCTATTTACCGTCAGCACGTACTGATAACGAAAACGAAATGTCGAATTTAGGAAGGAGATAGGATAGGTAGACTTAACTTCTAATTGAGTTTGTTTAATTATATCTGCTTATTCATGGCGAATATTTCTATTACCCCGTCTAAAGTGCTGTTTTCGGGGTTTTCTTTCAATTCTTTACCTCAGTATTATCCATGATGTTTAATTTATTCTTTTCATTTTCTAGACAGAGTAAGCGAGTAATGAAGCCCACAAAGTGAGGTAGTTTTCAATCAAACAGAAGGAGAGCTGGTAATGAGGCAGAGGAAGTCCGAGACAGGAATATTTCGGACGGGTTACCAACCACGGCATTATCCGTACTACCAAGTGAATCATTCGAAAACGTTGATCGGAACTGTAGGACGGGAACTATTTTAAGTGAATGCGTCAAAGGGAAAAAAACTGGAAGTCTATTATGTACACGAATGTGCATTTATTTATGTGAATACAAACTGAATTCAACGACCGCTGCCGGCCGAGTGGTCGAGCGGTTCTAGGCGCTACAGTATGGAGCCGCGAGACCGATACGGTCGCAGGTTCGAATCCCGCCTCGGGCATGGATGTGTATGTTATCCTTATGTTAGTTAGGTTTAAGTAGTTCTAAGTTATAGGGCACTGATGACCTCAGCAGTGAAGTCCCATAGTGCTCAGAGCCATTTGAACCAACGACCGCTCGTCATGTGCAGTTTCGGGGTAATGGTCCATGATCAGGAACAGAGCTGTCAACGTAGCATGTTTTAATGTTTTTCTTAATGTGTATAACGAATTGCTAGATGCAGCCACACAGTGAAATAAGGATCACTAACTCTTTAAAAATACAGGGGTGGTTAAAATTATGGGAACTCCTCAAACACAACACATCACGGTGTAGGGAAACCGCTGGCATTCAAATTAGCCTCCAAATGGATAAATAAAGCTTCTGCATTGTTTTCAAGGGAATCCTATACACTTCTTCCTGCAAAATAGTGGCCAGTTCAGGTAACGATATGGAGATCGATAGTGACCACGCGCTCAGCCTGTGGATGCCAGGAGAGACGTGAAATTCATCCTCATGTCGACTAAACTAATCATCTTCAACGACTAACACAATATGGTTGCCGAAATCATCACCGAACCTCTGCCATATTTTATTCTTGGAATGTAACTCGACCATAAGTTGGAAGCAACGTGAAATAAGAAACAACCTACGAAATTACTTTCTTCCACTGCTGCATGGTCACGTTTAACTCTTACAGGACTTTACATCACTCATGGCTGGTTTTTTAATACCACTCGCCCTGCAGTTCCCTGCTTACGGAGCACCTTTCGTCCTGTTTTGGCACTGACTGAGTTCGTCAATGGGACATTTAGTTTTACAGTGAATTTTGCAGCTGTCGTGTCTGTACTTGTCGCCAAAATCCTCTTCATTGACCGTCCGTCACGATCATTCAGTGCGCCGATGTGACTTAGCGCATGATGTTTCTGCGCTGGCCCTGTATGTAGTATAAATCTCTGATGCGTTACCTACTGAAATACAAAAAACTTCGGCTATATTGGTTACCGAAGCACCCACTACACAAGCACCAACAATTTGCCCATGTTCGAATTCACTTACCTCCGACATAATGCACTCACTACTAGATGTAAGACTGTTCTGACTAACACAGTGTACTGAGGACGTTACACAGACGCCGTTCATGATCCAACATAACGACACAATCGGCAGGCTTGTCTAGCATCGGCATATATGTTCCAGAATGCATTTCTTCCTCTGTTCCCATATTTTTGTCCACCTCCTGTAATTTTACAAGATTTTTACCGGTTACAGTTAGTGCACCTAAGGACATTTACCGTGTTTTAAAAATGAAATGCTGATCTTAGTTCTCTACTGTATCTTCATAGGAAATGTGTGCAGTGAGTGTATTTCGCTCTGTTTGCTGCAGTTACATTTGATGACAAGGGCCCAGCCAAAGGGGCGGGGGGGGGGGGGGGGGGGGGAGGTAGGTTGAGGGGGCCTGGACCCCTCTATCGTCTAAATGAAACGTCACTCGACCTGGATGCCGTGCAGTGAAATTGAAAGATCAGACGAAGAAAAAGCGTTATCACTATCGATAATCAACAAGGTTATCGATGAATTTGCTGTAATATTGTACATTCTTGGCCTTACTTCAGCTCGGTTGTTGTTTTGTTGATCGGTGCCGCTGAATTAAATACAACTGCTGCCATTTATCGCTTTTGTGCTGCAGCTGTTGTGGTAGTTTATCATTATGAAGAAGTTTGTAACAAGGAAGAAGATGAAAACCTGTTTTGATTTTTCCACTTGTGTTATTGTAATTTAAAAATGTCTACGAAGTACAACAACAGCCTAAGTAACTACCCGTGGCAGTTCAACGCTAGTACTGGAGTTGCCATTTGGACACTGGTAGAGCTTGGGGGCTACAATATTTAGGTACTTAACAAGGCAGCGGGGCGTTAAACAGCATTACAAATAACATTAAACTGAAATCAGTGCTTAAAAATGCTTTTGGATTTGCTTGTGTCACCCAAAAATCGAGATAATCAACACAAATATGGCCCAAACGGTGACGGCTGCATTTTTTTAAAAAATTTGCTCTAAATTCTGTCATTTGTAGCCCAAATGCCAAAATGTCACACAATCTTCTGACCCGAGCATTCCTCAATTATTAAAACCAGTTCCGAAACGGACTGATGGGAAGGAGTTTGTGGGAGCGGAAGTGTATCTGATTACAGCACACACTATAATTCGTTCGCTCCTAAAAGATTTTTCCAGCGGGTTGCTCGAAATCGTCCAAGCCGACTAAATTTATGTTATACATTTTAAAGTTATTTTATAGACCAAACGCTGTTTGTATAAAGGTTTCCCGAAAGCAAATTATATATAGAAAATTACAAAATAAATAAACGTGTTTTCAGAGTAAATGACAAACGTGAGCCATTTTGCATTTTAAGGTCCTCTTGCACCCCTACCCCCCCCCCCCCTCCCTGCACCCTTTGGCAAAATCCTGGTACGTCCTTATGGTAAGTGCAAGAAACCTCAACACAGAATTTCTCTTTGCGCAGGTCGGAGATAATAGCCCTTAAACGACTTGTACTTTAATTATTATTGAACTACCACGTCTGCTGAATTAGAAGCTCTTCGAAACAACTACTGGTCTGAGCTCGCTATGAATATATTCATACGCACTTACGGATGCCAGCCGGCCGCAAATAAATCAACGCAAATAACGGGCGACGCGTCTCATCACGGCAATTCAGACTTTCGATAATGCTCTAGAGGTCTAAAAGAGCGCGGCGCGGGCCGGCGACGGCTGGCTATCCGGGTGGAAAAGGCGCGCTTTCTAAATTTTCTGGCGTAACGTTACCTGCGCAGGGTCGCGGCCGCTTAACTGCTTGTTTGCGCTGACAGCGGGAGAAATATGGCCGCCGTCCGTGCAATTTGGCCCCCGCACATTCTTGTGCCTCCGCAATTATCGAAGCATCGGCTCGGCTTGAGCCGCAGCCTTCGGCACCGCTCGGTCTCTCTCCGGCGGCTCCCAGACCACGCCGGCAGCAATCTGCGCAGCGTCGGAAGTCGCAATTGCTCCCCCTGTTACGTACTCCGCGGGCTTTCTCCAGGTCGCAAATGCTAACCAGATTCGGTGCACCTGCGAGGAAAGGTAGCGAACTTGCTGAAATCTCGAACAGTAAGGCAGGTTTCAGACACAGGCTAACGATGTGTTCGACGTCTGCTGATTAAAAGAGGATGAGGGTTCAGATGATAGGACATTTGCTGATTCACCAAGGAAATGTTAATTTGGTAATGGAGGGAGGTATGGGGTGGGGTGCGAGGGTGAGTGAGTGGAGGGGTGGGGGGGGGGGGGGGAGGCGAATACGAGGATGATTTCATAACTCTGGTAAATTTCAATGAAGGAATGGAAATTATTGTTGCTGCTTTGTGGTTGGTAAACTTGATAGTTTAACAAAGATTATATATAAAATGTCAACAACATACCGTGAACACAAGCTGCGATATGGTCGCGAGTTGAACAGTGAGCCGAATATAGAATAAATTTCCTTTACTTCATTTCTTTGGTCACAAATTTTTTGTCATCAGACTACCGGTTTCGGTCTGCAATGACCATCTTCAGGTGTGTTTTGTAAAAATATGTCTTAATATACTGGAAAAGCAGTGCTGCTGGCAAGATGACTCTTGCATATACTATTATTTACATATGTGTGATGACGGTGGTGGCAACGGCCTTGCCGCAATGGATACACCGGTTCCGGTCAGATCACCGCAGTTAAGCGCTGTCGGGCATGGCTGGCACTTGGATGGGTGACCATCCTGGGCGCCATGAGCTGTTGACATTTTTCGGGGTGCACTCAGGCTCGTGATGCCCACTGAGGAGCTATTCGACCGAACAGTAGCGGCTCCGGTCAGAAAAAAACATCATAACGACCGGGAGAATGGCGTGTTGCCCACACGCCCCACCTATCTGCATTCTCATCTGAGGATGACACGGCGGTCGGATGGCGCCGATGGGTCACTTGTGGCCTGAAGACGGAGTGTTTGTTTTGACGAGGCTAGCACTGACTTCGTGTTTAGCATCTGATGATGCCATTATGGCTCCGGTACGGCCATCATTGAAGACCAGTTAATTCTGGGTTAATGAATTTAAACGTGGTCGGACAAGCACCGGAAACGAAGCGAGTTCGGCCGTCCAATTGAGATCACCATTGTAGGAATCATTGACGAAAACCATGATATGGTAACGCAAGATCGCCGAATAAAAATTTGTGAGATTTCTGAGACTGGAAGCATCTCAACTGAGCGAGTGCATGATATCCTGCACAGAGAATTGGCTATGAAAAAAACTGTGTGTGAGGTCTCAGTCGGCCAAAAGTGCATTGGATAGAAAATTCCAGCACAATGTCCGGCGATATTTAATCGCACCGATTTGCGACTGTTGATGAAACCTGGATATATCACTCGCCACCAGATTCAAAACGACAGTCAAAACAATGGACAAAGGTTGATGAAAGAGCGCCGGAAAGGCCAAGAGGGAAAATTGGATCTTCTTATGCTTCATTTTTGGATCGTTTGAAACTTGCACTGGCTGAAAACAGGGCCAAGGATGGCAGGCAAAAAAGTGCTCTTTCACCAGCGTGATGAACTATCCTACACATCAGCGATAACAATGACGACAGTGCATGAGCTGGGCTCTGAATTGGTTTCTCATGCACTTTCTTCACCAAGCTTAGCCCCAAGTGAATTATTCATATTCCCTAACTTTAAACGATTGCTTGCTGGGAAGAAGCTTTCATCAAATATGAAACTGATAGTTGCGCTCAACGAGTATTTTGTAGAATCTGAGAGAACCTATTTATCAGATGGAGGATCGCTGGACCAAGTGCATATCCCTCAAATATGAACCGATTACGAAACAAACATTTTCCCCTGCTTTTTCTCCATACTTATCAAATCATTCTCGTAATTCGTCCCACTAGAATTTCATCCTGCAGATATTCTGTTAGCTTAGCGTGTCGAAGACGATCAATTTGACTTTAGGAAAGGTAAAGGCATCAGAGAGGCGGTTCTGACGTTGCAGTTGACAATGGAAGCAAAAAAATTAAACAAGTTTTCTTAAGATACTTTGATCTGGAAAAAGTGTCAGACAATGTAAAATGCCACAAGATGTTCATAATTCTGAGAAAAATGGGTTTAAGCCGTAAGAAAAGACGGACAGTATAGAATATATACAAGAACTAAGAGGGAACAATAAGAGTGCTAGACCAAGAACGAAGTGCTCAGGTTAAAATGGGTGCAAGACAGGAGCGTAGTGTTTCGAGACTACTGTTCAATGTGCACATCGAAGAAGCGATGACGGGAATAAAAGAAAAGTTCAAGACTGGTATTAAAATTCATGGTGAAAGGATATAAATGACGAAATTCGCTGATAACACTGCTATCCTCAATGGAAATGATGAATAATTACAGGATGTGCTGAAAGGAGTGAACAATCTAATGAGTACAGAATACGGAGTGAGAGTAAGGAGAAGAAAGACGAAAGCAACGAGAAGTTTCAGAAATGAGAATAGCGATAAACTTAAATCAGGATTGGTGACCACGAAGTAGATGGTTCAAATGGCTCTAAGCACTACGTGACTTAACAATTGAGGTCATCAGTCCCCTAGACTGAGAACTACTTAAACGTAATTAGGCTAAGGACATCAAACACATCCGTCTCCGAGGCAGGATTCGAACCTGCGACCGTAGCAGCGCGGTTCCGGAATGAAGTGTAGTGAAGTAGAAGTGGATAGTTCCTGTGAATTATTATGGGTGGAGGTTACACTAAACAACCGAACTAGGTTAATAATTGGCTCCTTTTACCGACCTCCCGACTCAGCAGCATTAGTGGCAGAACAACTGAGAGATAATTTGGAATACATTTCACATAAATTTTCTCAGTATGTTATAGTCTTAGGTGGAGATTTCAATTTACCAGATATAGACTGGGACACTCAGATGTTTAGGACGGGTGGTAGGGACAGAGCATCGAGTGACATTATACTGAGTGCACTATCCGAAAATTACCTCGAGCAATTAAACAGAGAACCGACTCGTGGAGATAACATCTTGGACCTACTGATAACAAACAGACCCGAACTTTTCGACTCTGTATGTACAGAACAGGGAATCAGTGATCATAAGGCCGTTGCAGCATCCCTGAATATGGAAGTTAATAGGAATATAAAAAAAGGGAGGAAGGTTTATCTGTTTAGCAAGAGTAATAGAAGGCAGATTTCAGACTACCTAACAGATCAAAACGAAAATTTCTGCTCCGACACTGACAATGTTGAGTGTTTATGGAAAAAGTTCAAGGCAATCGTAAAATGCGTTTTAGACAGGTACGTGCCGAGTAAAACTGTGAGGGACGGGAAAAACCCACCGTGGTACAACAACAAAGTTAGGAAGCTACTGCGAAAGCAAAGAGAGCTCCACTCCAAGTTTAAACGCAGCCAAAACCTCTCAGACAAACAGAAGCTAAACGATGTCAAAGTTAGCGTAAGGAGGGCTATGCGTGAAGCGTTCATTGAATTCGAAAGTAAAATTCTATGTACCGACTTGACAGAAAATCCTAGGAAGTTCTGGTCTTACGTTAAATCAGTAAGTGGCTCGAAACAGCATATCCAGACACTACGGGATGATGATGGCATTGAAACAGAGGATGACACGCGTAAAGCTGAAATACTAAACACCTTTTTCCAAAGCTGTTTCACAGAGGAAGACCGCACTGCAGTTCCTTCTCTAAATCCACGCACAAACGAAAAAATGGCTGACATCGAAATAAGTGTCCAAGGAATAGAAAAGCAACTGGAATCACTCAATAGAGGAAAGTCCACTGGACCTGACGGGATACCAATTCGATTCTACACAGAGTACGCGAAAGAACTTGCCCCCCTTCTAACAGCCGTGTACCGCAAGTCTCTAGAGGAACGGAGGGTTCCAAATGATTGGAAAAGAGCACAGATAGTCCCAGTCTTCAAGAAGGGTCGTCGAGCAGATGCGCAAAACTATAGACCTATATCTCTTACGTCGATCTCTTGTAGAATTTTAGAACATGTTCTTTGCTCGCGTATCATGTCATTTCTGGAAACCCAGAATCTACTATGTAGGAATCAACATGGATTCCGGAAACAGCGATCGTGTGAGACCCAACTCGCCTTATTTGTTCATGAGACCCAGAAAATATTAGATACAGGCTCCCAGGTAGATGCTATTTTTCTTGACTTCCGGAAGGCGTTCGATACAGTTCCGCACTGTCGCCTCATAAACAAAGTAAGAGCCTACGGAATATCAGACCAGCTGTGTGGCTGGATTGAAGAGTTTTTAGCAAACAGAACACAGCATGTTGTTATCAATGGAGAGACGTCTACAGACGTTAAAGTAACCTCTGGCGTGCCACAGGGGAGTGTTATGGGACCATTGCTTTTCACAATATATATAAATGACTTAGTAGATAGTGTCGGAAGTTCCATGCGGCTTTTCGCGGATGATGCTGTAGTATACAGAGAAGTTGCTGCATTAGAAAATTGTAGTGAAATACAGGAAGATCTGCAGCGGATAGGCACTTGGTGCAGGGAGTGGCAACTGACCCTTAACATAGACAAATGTAATGTATTGCGAATACATAGAAAGAAGAATCCTTCATTGTATGATTATATGATAGCGGAACAAACACTGGTAGCAGTTACTTCTGTAAAATATCTGGGAGTCTGCATACGGAACGATTTGAAGTGGAATGATCATATAAAATTAATTGTTGGTAAGGCGGGTACCAGGTTGAGATTCATTGGGAGAGTCCTTAGAAAATGTAGTCCATCAACAAAGGAGGTGGCTTACAAAACACTCGTTCGACCTATACTTGAGTATTGCTCATCAGTGTGGGATCCGTACCAGGTCGGGTTGACGGAGGAGATAGAGAAGATCCAAAGAAGAGCGGCGCGTTTCGTCACCGGGTTATTTGGTAACCGTGATAGCGTTACGGAGATGTTTAATAAACTCAAGTGGCAGACTCTGCAAGAGAGGCGCTCTGCATCGCGGTGTAGCTTGCTCGCCAGGTTTCGAGAGGGTGCGTTTCTGGATGAGGTATCGAATATATTGCTTCCCCCTACTTATACCTCCCGAGGAGATCACGAATGTAAAATTAGAGAGATTAGAGCGCGCACGGAGGCTTTCAGACAGTCGTTCTTCCCGCGAACCATACGCGACTGGAACAGGAAAGGGAGGTAATAACAGTGGCACGTAAAGTGCCCTCCGCCACACACCGTTGGGTGGCTTGCGGAGTATCAATGTAGATGTAGATGTAGATGAAGCGGCTAGAAACGCTGGGCCACAGCGGCCGGAAAAGTAGGTGAAGTGAAGGAATGCTGTTATCTAGGTAGCAAAGTAACCCATGACTGATGGAGCAAAATGGACATAAAAAGCGTACTTGGGCTGGCAAAAAAGGACATTCGTGGCCAAGAGAAGACTACTGGTATCAAACATAGGCCTTAATTTGAGGAAGAAAACTCTGAGAACGTACGTTTGGAGCACCGCAGTGTATGGTAGTGAATCAAGGACTGCGGGAAAACCAGAACAGAAGGAAACCGAAACCTCTGAGATGCCGTGCTGCTGAAGAACGTTGAAAATAAGGTGAACTGATAAGGTAAGGAATGAGGAGGTTTTCCGCAGACTCGCTCAAGAAAAGAATACGAGTATAGGGAAAATACTGACAAGAAGAAGAGACAGGATCGTAGGACGTTATATTAACAATGGCTGTGAGCACTATGGGACTCAAGATCTGTGGTCATCAGTCCCCTAGAACTTAGAACTACTTAAATCTAACTGACCTAAGGACATCACACACATCCAAGCCCGAGGCAGGATCCGAACCTGCGACCGTAGCGGTCACGCGGTTCCAGACTGAAGCGCCTAGAACCGCACGGCCACACCGGCTGGCTTATATTAACACATCAGGGATCAACTTCCACTGTACTAGAGGGAGTTGTACAGGGTAAAAACTGCAGAAGAAGGCAGAGATTAGAATACATTCAACAAATTATTTAGGATGTAAGTTGCAGGTCTTGGTTCCAGCCTGTGAGAGACGAACCAATTGAGACATTTCCAGACATTTCAGGAGTGCTAGTTGTGCAAGGTTCGCTGGAGAGCTTCTGTAAAGTTTGGACGGTAGGAGACGAGGTACCGGCAGAAGTAAAGCTTTGAGGACGGGGCGTGAGTCGTGCTTGGGTTGCTCAGATTGTTGAGTACTTGCCCGCGAAAGGCAAAGGCCTCGAGTTCGAGTCTCGGTCCGACGCACAGTTTTAGTCTACCAGGAAGTTTCAAATTGAGACATGTTTCGTATCGCCTACAGCAGCAATAGTGGTGACGCATGATGTATATGCGGCTTTGAAACTGTTCTTTCGTCTCAACTCATCTTCAGCTGAGTCCTAAACATCGTTGCAGGAGGCTTGGGGAGAATCCGTTCTTCCCTGTAGCACAGCATGAAGATGTTTAAATTGTTTTACCTGTGAAGACTATCAATTTCGAAGGAGGGTAGACCTAGTGCCCAAGTTACTGCTCAAGGAAGAAAACATCAGCAGGGTTGCTGTCATCGTGAGAAACGATCGACGAATGACCTTACGAACATTTTCTGAAGTACTGAAAATTGTGCTGTGTGCTACCCACATTATGGTGACAAAATCTAACATCTGTGCACGATGGGTTCCAAGACTGCTGATCCCCAAAGAAAAGGCCATTCGCATGCAGGTTTGCACTTTGTTGAAGTTGTTGTTAGAGGAAGATCTGGAGTTTCTTTCAAAGGTAATCAATGCTGATGAAACTTGGCTAAATAATTTTGATCCTGTGAGCAAATAGCAAAACTTGATGTAGAAATCTCCATCATCAACCGCCAAGAAAGCATAAGTAATTACTTTTACCCATCTCAATAATTAGACAATACCACGTGGATCTCCCAAAAAGATTCCAAGTTTGTATTAGGCAAGAAAGACCGCATATCGTGAAACAGGCTGGATGTTGTACCACAATGATGCAAGGCCGCTTACTGCAAATGTTGTTACTGAAAACTTGCAAAATGGATTGATTTATTTAAGAAAAAGACCTTCATAAATTGAGCAAGCCAGTGATGCGTTGTTCCATCTCTGGTCTCAAGCATGTAGTTATTAGGCTTGGTATTAATTGGCAGGCTTGTTGGATTTCCTCTTCGTGCCAAATCTTGACCAACTGGCGTATTTGATTTATTTTATTTATTTATTTATTGCCAAATTATAGACCTCTTACCAGATGTTTAAAACAGGTCATACATCTTATAATTTTCGTTTTTCATCTTTTTACAGTTTTCTTTTCTTTTTTATCTACAGCATTTACAAAGAATGATACTTTTCAAAATAACAACAATGTAAGGTTGAAATATAAATAAAATTTTGTTGTTTTTTAAGAATAATATAAAAAGA
This sequence comes from Schistocerca serialis cubense, assembly GCF_023864345.2. Lineage (NCBI taxonomy): Eukaryota > Metazoa > Arthropoda > Insecta > Orthoptera > Acrididae > Schistocerca > Schistocerca serialis. The sequence continues at coordinate 73,312,451 of NC_064644.1, forward strand.
AGATAGGATACAGATTTGTTAGTACCATCACCGAATGTGACTGACGGTGAATACCTCGGAATGGTTTCTTCGAGCCATTGACCGCCAGTCACACACACACACGCACACACACACACACACACACACACACACACACACACACACACACACACACAAATTGTTATTAGTGGAGAAATGATGTTGCTTATTCTGTTTATTGCTAATACTATGTATTAACTACTTTAAGTGCCCATCCGTGTAAAGCATTTGGTGATTCCTTGGCTAGATCGCCAGCACCTTATGCTTATTTACTGTCACATGTCAGCTTCCTCCTCCAGTTCCTACTCATTGCCAAAAATTTCGCTGTCACTGTGGGTATCGCTGTCCCCCCTTTGCAGATTGTTGTTACGCTGCACATAGGCATGTATGTAATGTCGTGTCCGCATGTACTCTTCATGTGTTGTTTTTGAAATACTGTTTGCCAGTGCGTTTAATTGTGACCATTGTTCTTCGTCTCTTATTGCGGTGTATATATCTATGTCTGTATCTGTGTAGTCTAAGTGTAGTGTATGTCTATTGTTCGCGTATTGCCCGCAGAAAAAGACAGTGTGTTCTGGGGAACCTTCTTCCCCGCATGTGCATGTAGGTGTCTGCCTCAGACTCACCATACAGCGGCTGGGATCGATATGTCTCATTCTCAACCGCTCCCTTATGTCAGGGAGGAAGACGTGCAGTCTACGTCCCTTATCACTTGCATCCCACTCACCATGCCATGTATCCAAGCGCCAACTTGTAAGGTGACGTATCATCTCTATCGGCACACCGGTTATTGAGTGTACCTTATCTAGTCTCCCCACTTTGAACCATTACCTTGCAGCTCTGCATTTGATCGTGATATCTATGGGGCATATTCCGAGCACCCCACACAGTGCATCCGCATGTTTGATCGTCAGAATCCAGAGCTGGCTGGAGGGTCCTGCTCATACTGCTCCTAACGTTCTCGACTGGGGAGGCACCGAGCGCCATTACTGGCCAATGTGGGGTTTGGCAAGCACGGAGACAAGCAGTAGAATCTCACGCCGAGGGTGGGCGGCCGTTATCTTGCTGAAATGTAAGCCTAGGACGGCTTGCCAGGAGGAGAATATCGTCGACGTACCGCCGTGCTGCAAGGTTGCCGCCAAATGGGTCCTCCTGTGAAAAGGAATGGCACTCGAGACTTTCACTCCTAGATGTCAGTTCGTATGGTGAGCGACAGTCAGGTAGCTACCTCACTGCTGTCCAGAAAGTGTCCAGACCCGTCTTCACTGGTCATCGGGGCTTAATTCGAAGTGGGACTCATCACTGAAGACAGTTATACTCCAGTCAATTAGATTCCAGGACACAGATGTGTCTGGAGATGCCCTGGTCAGCGGTGGGGTACCAACCGGACAGTCGCCTGCCATAAGACCCGACAACCAGGAATAATGCTCTGCAGTGTCACTTCTTTTCATGGCAGGAATCCTTTGGTAGCCATCCGCTGCACCTTCACAGCACAGCGGTACGTCGACGACATTCAACGCCCTGTTTTGTTTACCTTTTTGGGAAGCCATCCTGGGCTTACATTTCAGCAAGACAATGCCTACCTGCACACGGCGAGATTCTTTACTGCTTTTTTTCATGCTTGCCTAACCCTACCTTGCCCAGCAAGGTCACCTGATATCACCCCAGCTGAGAATGTTTGGAGTGTTACAGGTACAGCCCTCGAACCAGCTCGGGATTTCGACGCTCTGACGGTTCAATTGGATAGAATTTGCTACCATATCCTTTAAGAGGACATCCAACAACTATACAAATCAGTGCCAAGCTGTACAACTGCTTGCATAGGGGCCAGACGTGGACCTACGCTTTATTGACTTGCTCAATTTGTTAAGTTCATTCTCTTCAATAAATGATTCAATTTTTCTGAAATTGTAATAACTCGTTTGTCTGTACATGTACATCACATCTACCGATATCCATCCCAATCGATAAATCCATTCTAATTTCGAAGTTTGGCTAATTGAGTTTTATCGATGAGGAGCTTTGCTTTATACTGGATTACGCTCCAAGGACAAATTTTAATACATCTAGTAGGGATTGAAACACTACTGGCCATTAAAATCGCAACAGTAGGACAGATATCAAAGAAGGAAATTTTACTTATTGAAGATGTGCAGTTTTGTACCACGACTATATTTTACTCAGAAAAATTTTCACGACAGAATTGTGTGTGGAATTTGATCGAACATTATCGTGTTATCAATCAAAAGGACTTCATCGAAACTTAAAAATAATAATAAATAATTATTATTTGTGTAATAATTTAATTATTTGTGTCAATAATATCTCAGACAATGTTAATCGAAAATAGACAATGCAAATCATCTTTGTTATCTGTGATAATCGTAGATCAAGGACGCTTCTTCTTCGTACCATTCAAGTGACTGGACGCGATTGATATAACACCAGGTCTGTAAGAAACTGTAATGTGTTGTTAATTAATATTTTCAAAATAGAGTTATTTTGGGTGTTAAATGATTTTTATTTATTTCAAAGTTTAATCCATTGTAATTCTCACCCTATGTGAGTGTTTATTTTTCCGCTCAGCTGCTAAGGAGCGCAGCCCTTAGCGTTAGTGATTTACAGCGCAGTTTTTTAGTAAATGGTAGAAAAGTAATAAGCAATTTTCATTGAGAATATTTTCAAATGTTAATGCATAGTGAGGCTAAAGCAAAATGATTTAGTATATATTATTCGTTTGTGCTGAAACAGGAAGCGACAATCGGTAAGAGATTGTCACATGTCAGCCTCCATCTTAGTAAAATATTGCAGCTGCAGTTCTCAATAGAAATCACTCACGAATGTTGTTGGTTATAAATATTTACTACAATAATTGTGCATTGGTGGCACAGAACCTACTTTGAAAAGATAATTTCTACTTAGATTGAATCTATAAATACAGTGCAGATAGCACTTTACGTTATAAAAATTCTTATCAGCTAATGTATGAAGGCTGATTATTTCGCACTGCTGTCATGAAATATTTTAACAGGGAAAATATGTCAGTGTTATGCGCTTGTAGTATTTTGTGATAAACTGTCCATTTTGCTAAAGAGAAACGCTTCCACCTCATATAACAGTAATGCTTTTGTGGTCTTCAGTCCAGAGACTTGTTTGATGCAGCTCTCCATGCTACTTTATTCTGTGCAAGCTTCTTCACCTCCCAGTACCTACTGAAACCTACATCTTTCTGAAACTGTTAGTGTATTCATCTCTTGGTCTCCCTCTACGATTTTTACGCTGACCCGCAATACTAAATTAGTGATCTCTTGATGCCTCAGAATATGTCCTACCAACCGATCCCGATAAAGTTGTGCCACCAATCTCTCTTCAGTTCTATTCAAGAGCTCCTCATTAGTAATGTGATCTATTCACCTAACCTTCAGCATTCTTCTGTAGAACCACATTTCGAAAGCTTCTATTCTCTTTTTGCTTAAACTATTTATCGTCCACGTTTCACTTCCATACATGGCTACATCCCATACAAATATTTTCAAAACCGACTTCCTGACACTTAAATCTATACTCGATGTTAACAAATTTCTCTTCTTCACAAACGCTTTCGTTGCCATTGCCAGTCTACATTTTATATCTTCTCTACTTCGACCATCATCAGTTATTTTGCTCCCCAAATAGCAAAACTCCTTTACTACTTTAAGTGTCTCATTTCCTAATCTAATTCATTCAGCATCACCCGACTGAATTCGACTACGTTCCATTATCCTCGTTTTGCTTTTGTTGATGTTCATCTTATATCCTCCTTTCGAGACACTGTCCATTCCGCTCAGCTGCTCTTCCAGGTCCTTTGCTGTCTCTGACAGAATTAAAATGTCATCGGTGAACCTCGAAGTTTTAATTTATTCTCCATGGATTTTAAATCCTACTTCAAATTTTTCTTTTGTTTCCTTTACTGCTTGTTCAATACACAGATTGAATAACATCGGAGATAGGCTACAACCCTGTGTCAATCCCTTCCCAACCACTGATTCCCTTTCATGGCCCCTCGACTCATGTAATTGCCATCTGGTTTCTGTACAAATTGTAAATAGCCTTTCGCTCCCTGTATTTTATCCCTGCCACCTTCAGAATTTGATAGAGAGTATCCCAGTCCACATTGTCAAAAGCTTTCTCTAAGACTACAAATGCTAGAAACGTAGGTTTGCCTTTCCTTAATCTATTTTCTAAGATAAGTCGTAGGGTCAGTATTGCCTCACGTGTTCCAACATTTCTACGGAATCCAAACTGATCTTGCACGACGTCGGCTTCTACCAGTTTTTACATTCGTCTGTAAAGAATTCGTGCTGGTATTTTGCAGCGTGGCTTAATAAACTGATAGTTCAGTAATTATAACATCTGTTAACCTCTGCTTTCTCCGGGATTGGAATTATTATATTCTTTTTGAAGTCTGAGGGCATTTCGGCTGTCTCATACATCTTGCTCACCAGATCATGGAGTTAGGGCTGGCTCTCCCAAGGCTATCAGTAGTTCTAATAGAATTCTGGTTACTCCCGGGGCCTTGCTTCGACTTAGGTCTTTCAGTGCTCTGTCAAACTCTTCATCCAGTATCATATCTCCCATTTCATCTTCATCTTCATCCTCTTCCATTTCCATAATATTGTCCTCAGGAACATTGCCATTGTATAGACCCTCTTTATACTCCTTCCACCTTTCCGCTTTCCCTTCTTTGCTTAGAACTGGGTTTCCATCTGAGCTCTTGATATTCATACAAGTGGTTCTCTTTTCTCCAGAGGTGATTTTAAAGTTTATAAACGATTTGCAATTTAGTGCGGTTTACACTATTTTACAAACAACATTGCTACACAAATCTCAGGTGGAAATTTCTTTAGCAAAGTGGCGGTTATTAGCCGGGAAAAGCAATGTTGAGATCAAACGACTTGTGACGTTGATAACAGGTAACTATTTTATTCATCTTGCTGAAATAGCACAACACATAATCAAGCCACGAATACTGCGCACGCCACAGTATGAACAACACATTATTGGATTTGTAGTTGATTTGGTTGTACACAGGACGCGAAATTTAGCACACAGCAACGGCTCAAACCAGTTGGGTGTCAAGTCGTACTTAGCTGGATCACAGATACAGCTACGTCATTCCGTGCTGCTTCGTGTCCAAGCCTGCATCCACCAGTCGAAACGTTTGCGCGATAGCAGATGAGTGACTTACATCAGATCAATTTTCTCGAGATTGGTGCCAAATAGAGACCTCCACCCAATTCCTAAAGAAAAATTCAATGTATTAGCAAAATTACAGGTGCAACAACATATTATGTAACTTGCACCACACGCAAAATCGTAGCGACGTCTGACTTTCATTGCAAACTTTTTCCAATTTCGCGCAGTGTCTTGCTTTCATTGAAATATCACAATAACCATGGCCATTAACGAAATGATGGTCACATCATCATGAACCTGACATGCAAAACCATAAGTAAAGCAAAATTTAATTTTTTACCGAATAGTACCTGTAAAATCGTTTGAGAAAGATTTCATGGCTTGCGCCTCGATTCTGTTACCGTCGACCGGCCGAAAGGTGGCAAACACTGCCAGCCTCCCCTTCCGGGCAAACAACTGAACTCGCCCAGTTCTTTTGGACGAAAAGTAATCACTGCCCATCGCCCACCGTATCCTGGGCGGACTCTGACAGGTGGTTTGCGTGGACATGTACGTTGACAGAGCCAAGCACGTGTACAACAACGCCAGCCACCGAGCAGCTAATGACGCGAAATAAGCATATTAAAAAAAAAAAAAAAAAAGCTAACAGTCCACTCTAAGACCTGAAAATACAGTGAAAGTCTCAGTAATCGTCAAAAGACTGCACAGTGATACATAAATCCGTTATGAATACAATTGAATAATCATATGCTGAATTATACTGTGAAATACAACTCCCATGGGAGTTTACGAAGACGCACAAAGTTAGTAACAAAGCTATAACGACATCAGTCTTAAAGAAAGAGAGAGGTGATCTCCAGGGCTATTGGTGGCATTCGGAACTATCTGACTTAGGAAGCAATGTAGTCGCATTGGAGCCTCCACAAGTCGTATGAGTAAAGTCAAATGAAGAAGAATGTATGTCGTTTCGTGGTTCCGTGTATTGCTGATTGTTCAGCAGTACTGAACTGCCTTGACCACTGGAAGCAAGGTTGAATAAAAGGATGATATACACAGCTTGAAAAAAAAAGAAGTGTATCATTCAGAAGAAATAGTTACACGTGAATCTAATTTCGTACACGTACATACCGTCCGCGGACGTGTAAATGTTAGAGTTGCAATTCTCTGTTCCTGGTTAAATGGTAAAAAGGGTGCACTAGCGTTGTTCGTCTTTACTGTTGCTACCAGACTTGGTAGGATATGCCGGGAGGTTATGATTAAACTTTCCCTATTTAACACGTTATAACATGGAAACTAATGACCGTACGAATTCCAAACATGGTAGCATTAATGTCCAAAGCATGGGGTGCATGATTTCGAAGCATCACAGCGCTACCGTACAGTTCCACCAATGGCCACCAGGTGCCGTGGTCAGTCATCGTGATTCATAGTCTCACACCCCTGACCAGTCGCAGTGCACTTGTTGACATGTTAACATGAGCTTGGACAAAAGGAGCGGGGCATTATTGGTGGCGGGCCGAAGTGGCCGTGCGGTTAAAGGCGCTGCAGTCTGGAACCGCAAGACCGCTACGGTCGCAGGTTCGAATCCTGCCACGGGCATGGATGTTTGTGATGTCCTTAGGTTAGTTAGGTTTAACTAGTTCTAAGTTCTAGGGGACTAATGACCTCAGCAGTTGAGTCCCATAGTGCTCAGAGCCATTTGAACCATTATTGGTGACGCTCTGTTATCAAAACAACAGTAATACTCAGCTGCACTCCGAGAATATCGCCGGCTGAAAGGATTACGGAGGGTCCACTTCCTCTGTATGCTGTGTGGAGCACGATGAAGAAGTTCGAATCAACTGGAGAACTGGACGTCGCTCCAGAAAGAGGCCAACGACCGGTTGCATCACAAGTGATTGGTGAAATCGCTTTTGCTGTGGCAGACAACGCTTCCCGATCGTCAGTCAGTGCGCGTGCTGTGTCATGACAGTATAAAATCCCGTGGTCCACTGTGCAGAAGGTTCTTCGAACCATTTTCAAATGGTGTCCGTACAAGACCCATATCGTCCAGCACCTTGCACCACAGGACGCACAAGGACGTGTTGACTTTGCTCTGCACTTTCTCGCAAGGACTGAAGTTGAGGATGGCTGGCCCTGGACCATCCTATTGCCAGACGAAACTCATTTTTCTCTGACGGGTGAGGTGAACACACAGAATTTCCAAGTGTGGATACCTTCACCTCCAATCACTGTGCATTAAGTTCCTGTGTATGGTGAACGTGCCTTCACGTCTACGTTCATCATTGGCCCAGTCTTTCTTGAACAGGTTGGCGCTCAAGGAACAAAGACGTGCAGTGTGATTGGCCAGCGGTAATGCGATATGCTTCGCCAGCACGTCATACCCGCCCTGCAGGAGAGAGACGCATTGAACTCAACAGTTCTCATGCAAGATGGGCCCACACCACACATCCCTCGTGAAATTCACCTGCTTCTCCGAATCGCATTTGGAAACGATCGGCTGATAATAACGCTTGGCCGGCATGATCACCTGATCTCATTCCCTGTGATATCTGGTTGTGGGGCTACCTGTACGACAGGGTTTACCGGGGGAAGATTCACAAATGTGCTGGTATGAAGCGGAGCATATCAAGAGAGGTAGCCAGCTTGTGGGGTGGCTGGTTGAAAAATTTACTGTTATATAAATGTTTGAATGTTGAAACACTTCCCGGCCGATTAACCATATGTGGGGCGGCGGGTGGAATTAATTGTTATATAAGTGTTCCTATTATTTATGCTGTTGTTTTGCCGTTCTCAACACTGGCTCTCTAACTACAATATTGGCAACCAGAAAGTGATTAGCAAAACGTGAAGCCTGTAATTGGAATTCCTAGTGCCCACTTCATCTGAGAAATACACTTATAGCTATAGCTTAAAGCTCTGAGAAATTAGGAGATTGTCTGGGATTCATAATCAAAAACGATTTTCTAAAAATAGTTCAGTATATTCTGAAAATCATATATCAAAAAAAAGGAATCCACACAATCTGACTAACAGAGAATCCACACAATCTGACTAACAGAGCAGTTCAGAGTCTAATGCGCTGATGCAACTATAACTGTCCAAATTAACTGTTTAAATGAATGCTCGCCATAATTTGATAATTAGGTTCATCAAACGCCACGCTAAATAATGGTAGAATGTCAGTCCAGCGGCGGCACGTGATAATACGACATTCGCAAACTGAAGATATATCATTAAAGTCATCCCAGAATTTACACTTCACTCGAAGACGATTTCATAGTTATGCGTATCCCGAGTAACTTAATACGGCATCCGAGGCTTCTTATAGCAATGATACCGACGCGACGCGACTCCCGGCACAGATGGTGTGCTATTCAGCGTCTGGAGAGAACTGGGGCCTTCCTTCCTTGCGCAGCGTTCTTATATATAAAGCTGCGGTGCGGACGGCTAAGGGAACGCCTGATCAAATCGGCTCTCCCGACTAGCCCCTGGGCTAGTAATGCACCACATTAAGTTATTGAATAAATCATAGCTCCTTTTGCTGATGGCTGATGAAGCTCTCAATTTAAATGTGCATTCAACACACAGGTAAGTAATCATAATAAAAGTTTGACGTGGCTAAGTTAAGTATTTTGGGCGAGAGAATTAATTTAATTACTCTGCACGCAGTAGACGAGCTCTTAACTTGCCCTTTGGAGATACGCTATCGCTATAGTTTTATAGTTATTCAAATGAAACTTCTCACATCTTTATGGTTATAACGGGTCTCCATTCTACTTAAATATAAACATCCTAGCCTTATTTATTAGCCTACTTAATCTATCTTGCTTCCTTAATTTTTAAGACAAAAACTAGAAAATCATGAATTTCAACTAAAATCTTAATTTGAGAGATCCAAAGTACTGTTTCTATTAAATTATTATGAAAGAGGAATCTAAATATAAATTTTTAAGTCTCTAGCTCTTTTCTGTTGCGCCAATGATTTTTACAGAAAAACGTCAAAATTTCGAAAATGGTTCAAGTTATTGAACTGACATTCAACACATGTTGATTTAGTATTACTCCTGACATGCCAGAACCGTTTCAGGTTATTTACTTGATTTTTAAAGTATTGCGCAACATTTATGACGTCAGAGCTAGTTACAGCGGACTGGCTGGAACACAATGGAAAAACTGATGCGAATTTATTACGGCGTGAGTAGGCTGCTTCCCTACAAGCTTACCAATGGACTTGCTTCGTTCTGCTGTGCAAAATACAATCCTGCGCTTTCAGACTCTTTGGACACTTATGGATGCCATATTAAGCCCCTGTAGTAGCGGCAAAGGAACCAGTGTGTAATGATATGATATGCTGTAGCAGCACGTTAAAAATGTTTCAGTTAACTGATTCTGTACTATTTCTCTTCCCTGTGTTCTTGACATTACTGCTACCAAGTTTGATCCTCGTAGTTTCCGTGTTACAACGTGTTAAATAGGCAAAGTTTAGTTATAACCGCCCGGTACAAGATGCGTGAACAGCGTCAGATGTTGGCTGATCACTGTGGTGGGGACGGACAGGCCTCGCACTCGCGTCAGACACTATTGTCAAAAGGGTCTTCACTGTGGGTCTCCGTCTGGCTGGCTGGTCGAATAGTGCAGTATCCGGAGTTGTAGGGCACTCGGATGCGACAGTGGTCCGACACTGGAATGCATGGAAAGGTGAGACCAGGCATGCCCGTCGTCAGAGCTTTGGCCGACCACATCACAAGGCAGAACAGCCCCACTGAGCACCGTGCACGTCGCAACCCCTGCACATCCGCCACACAGCTAAGATATGCAATTGATATTAAGCAGGTATGAGAAACAGCTGTGATTGTACAAAGTAAAAATTCTCAATAGGTCAGTTACCTGTTTCTGTTAAAAATAATATTACCTTGATCATCCCATCCCTTGAAACAAGTCGGCAAAGTTTAGCGTTCAACTAGCACAGAAACCCGGCGTTGTCCAGCTGTTTATTAACAGCTGCACATCCGCGCCCTTAGCACGCATGGTCTGATCTTGTTTTTAATGTTCATGACGTCATATCTCCTGGATTATGTGTCTTACTAAGACATAATTTTGTAGGTACTTTTAGCGGCAATGTGGATACTTTCTGTAAAATGTGGTTCTAATGGAATTAACACCAACGAAGTAATAAACTTAAACGTCATACACGATGAGGCATTTTTCAAGCGTCTCATTGCTTATGACGTCATATGTCCTGAACCATGTGACGTATAGTGATATATATATATATATATATATATATATATATATATATATATATATATATATGTGGATACTGTCCTGCGTAGTAATAAATTTAAAAGTCATGCATGATTCGGTAGTTTTTCATTCATCTCAAAATTTATGACGTCATATCTCCTGAACTATCTGTCATACAATGACATAATTTTTCAGTTAGATCCAGTGATACATGTGCATTCTGTCTGCAAAATGTGTCGAATAGTAAAGAAGTGATGAATTCTAACGTCAGGCCTCGTGCAGTGCTTCTACTCCACGAAAAGCTGAAAAGTAGAAGTTGATAAACCTTTTTCCTTTCATCATTTCATAGGGTTTTCAGCGAGAAAAATTTCGTAACGGTATGAAATTATCCGCAAACTTTGTTGCAAGTCGCTAAGTGCTCTCATTCTCCAGTACTTCGTAAGATCAGAATCTTTTGGATGGTCATGCAGTTTGGGTAGGTGGAGTAGCGAACCTTACTTTTACGAAGAATGATGCTACCTCACACGATTGCGGTTGGGTTGGGTTACTTTGGCTATTGTCCGCTGTGTTTATATTGAAAGCATCGGTGGTCTGGGGAGATTTAATGCAGAGTAAACCAACAAAATTCTATACTACTCTTGAAATAAATCAAGTCCTACGAGTGCGTGATGCAGTGGTAGACGGTCAGATGATAAGGGTGCAATTTATGGCGATGCAAGATGAGAATGACATGCCTCTAGCTGATCCCACAATCCTTGACAATACGCCTCGTACCACCATACGCCAATTAAAAGTGGTATGTCTAACTTCAGCTCATGGGCGTACATGTCTGCATGCAAGGAATGGTGACAAATAAATGACCTCAGTTCCTTCTGGTTCTGCGTTCTGCAGTGCAGACAAGTAAACACTCGAAAGTATTAGTACGACGGCGTAGCCTGACATGAGCGCGTTTCAAACGCAACAATCGATTCCGTACGCCTGGCATTCCAGTTGTAGACCATCCCTCGGATTCTATTGCTAAAAGTTTCAACGTCAACATTAACAAGCATTCTAACACTGTACTCGTCTTTTCAAGCGCTTTTGGATGCTTGTATACTTGCTTCAGTATCTAGATCGACACAAGAGTTAAGACTTTTTATCACACACCAACGTACACCGAAGCGCCACAGAAACTGCGTATTGAAATACAAAGATATGTAAACAGGCAGAATACGGCGCTGCGATCGGCAACGCCTATACAGGCTGGTCCATTTCTTTACGTACTACACGAATATGTAATAAAAAATGGGGGTTCCTATTTTAAAAAAAACGCAGTTGATATCAGTTTGACCTACGGCAGCGCAATCTAGCGGACCAACCATAGCGCCACCTGGTTTCCCCCTTCAAGCTAGACAAGTTTCGTTCTTTGTAGTTTTTTCATTTGACGCTTATTTCGTGAGATATTTTTCCCGGTCACGATGAATGGACCAACCTGTATAAGACAACAAGTGTCTGCTGCATTTGTTAAATCGGTTACCGCTGCTGCAATGACAGGTTTTGAAGTTTTAAGCGAGTTTGAACGTAGTTTTATGGTCGGCGCACGAGCGACGGGACACAGCATCTCCGAGGTAGCGATGGAATGGGGATTTTTCCGTACGACCGATTCACGAGTGTACCACGAATATCAGGAATCCGGTAAAACATCAACTCTTCTACATCTCTGTGGCCGTAAAAAGATTGTGCAAGAACGGGACCAACGACGACTGAAGATAATCTTTCAACGTGACATAAGTGGAACCCTTCCGCAAATTGCTACAGATTTCAAAGCTGGGCCATGAACACGTGTCAGAGTGCGAACCATTCAATGAAACTTCATTGATATGGGGTTTCTGAGCCGAAGGTCCACACGTGAACCCTTGACGACAGCACGACACAAAGCTTTACGCCTCTCCTTGGCCTGTCAACACCAACATTGGACTGTTGATGACTGGAAACATATTGCCTGGTCGGACGAGTCTCGTTTGTACGTGTATGGAGACAATCTCATGAATCCATGGGCCCTGCATGTCAGCAGGAGACTGTTCAAGCTGGTGGAGGCTCTGTAATGGTGTGGGGTGTGTGTATTTTGAGTGAATTGGGACCGCTGATGCGTCTTCATACGACTGTGACAGGTGACGCGTACGTAACCATACTCTCTGGTCACCTGCATCCATTCATGTCTATTGTGCATTCTTGCGGGCCTGGACCATTCCAGCAGGGCAGGGGTGTCGCACCCCACACGTCCCGAATTGCTACAGAGTGGCTCGATGAACACTCTTCTGAATTTAGATACTTCCGCTGGCCACCAAACTCCGCGGACTTGAACATTACTGAGCATGTCTGAGATGCCTTGTTGGTGTCACCGCCAGACACCACACTTGCTAGGTGGTAGCCTTAAAATCGGCCGCGGTCCGTTAGTATACGTCGGACCCGCGTGTCGCCATTATCAGTGATTGCAGACCGAGCGCCGCCACACGTCAGGTCTAGAGAGACTTCCTAGCACTGGCCCCAGTTGTACAGCCGACTTTGCTAGCGATGGTTCACTGACAAAATACGGTCTCATTTGCCGAGACGATAGTTAGCATGGCCTGCAGCTACGTCATTTGCTACGAACTAGCAAGGCGCCATTATCAGTTGCTATTAATATTGTGATGCATGTACCGTCAGACCGACGTTCGCCATTAATGGATTAAAGTTAAGTATTCCACCAGCCACGTCCGTTTTTCTAAAGTCTAATTTCCCTGTCCTGTTCCAGACCTCACGCCAGCCTGCGTGAGCTAAAACGCGTGCCTTTCGGCTTCCTCTAGTATTCCTGGGTTGGCTCTCCTGCCAATCCACAACACCTTGCAACGTGCTCTTCAGAAGAGATCTCCACCCCGTCGTACTCTTACGGATGTATGCACAGCCCTGTAGGATTCATGGTATCAGTTCCCACCAGCGCTACTTCAGATGTTAGTCGAGTCCATGCCACGCCATGTTGCGGCACTTCTGCGTGCTCGCGGGGGCCTTACACGATAATAGGCAGGTGTACCAGCTTTTTGGTACTTCATTGTGCCCATACAGCGTGCTATAATTTGTCGCAAACCTTGTTTCGATACTTGGAACCGTTCACCAAATAAAAGGAGTGTTACGCCTTACGTGACTCACCCAGTATATATCTGTATTAATGCGCGTCTTATTCCATAAAACACGCGCAGCCTTCCTAGCATTTACTTAGAGCCGTCTGGCCTATTTACTTTCTCTGCGCATGCGGTGAACGACGGTGAACGAGCAAAGGAAAAACATGGACCGTAATAATGGTGTCCTGGCGTCCCCTGACAAGGGCTTTATAGCGAGTTAGCTTTGATTACACGCGGCCCAGTCGGCACTAATGAAGCAGCGGAGTGCGATCCCGAGTTACGGCCTGCCCGGCTCGGCTCGCGATGTCGCAGACCGAGGCTCGACATTCCAGCGGGCCCGCCCGGCCTCGCTCGTCGCCCGTTTATTGGAGAGGACCGCCGCACGGCGCCGTTTATGGCGGCTGTAAAGGGCCGTCCCTCCTACCTGCCGCCGGCCCTCACTCAGGCGACGGATCGCGCGTATCCCAAGCCTTTGGTCCCGCTGCTCAAAAGGACCCGAAATTTCCATTTGATAACAAGCGGCAGAGGACGCCGCTGGCGATCTGGGCGCGGACCCCGACCAGGCCTGCTCCTTTACGAAATGCCGCGCGCGGACTCGGCCCGGATTCACCGGCCTCTTGATGTTTCCGACAAGCTTGTGATCGAGCTTGTAACTTTCCACGGACGCAGTGACGAGTAATTGCAAATATAGCCCGTTTCACTTCAGTATCTTTTGTATATTTACGCTGTTGTTTGTGGTCTTCAGTCCGAATCCTGGTCTGATACCGCTCTTCGTGCTACTCTAACTTGTGCAAGCGTCTTCATTCCGAATAACTACGGCAACCTACATCCTTCCGAATCTGCTCAGTGCAGTCAACTCTTGGTCTTCCTTTGCACGGCTGCAAAATACTGACGCGAATTCTTTACAGACGAATGGAATAGCTGGTAGAAGCTGACCTCAGGGAAGATCAGTTTGGTTTCCGTATAAATATCGGAACACGTGAGGTAATACTGACCCTACGACTTATTTTAGAAGCTAGATTAAGAAAAGGTAAACTTACGTTTATAGCATTTGTAGTCTTAGAGAAAGCTTTTGACAATTTCGACTGGAATACTCTCTTTCAAATTCTGAAGGTGGCAGGGGTAAAATATAGGGACCGAAAGGCTGTTTACAATTTGTACAGAAACCAGATGGCAGTTATAAGAGTCGAGGAACATGAAAGGGAAGCAGTGGTTGGTAAGGGAGTGAGACAGGGTTGTAGCCTCTCCCCGATGTAGTTCAATCTGTATACTGAGCACGCAGTGAAGGAAACAAAAGAAAAATTCGAAGTAGATATTAAAATCCATGGAGGAGAAATAAAAACTTTGAGGTTCGCCGATGACATTGTAATTATGTCAGAGACAGCAAAGAACTTGGAAGAGCAGTTGAACGGAATGGACAATGTCTTGAAAGGAGGATATAAGATGAACATTAACAAAAGCAAAACGAGGATAATGGAATGTAGTAGAATTAAGTCTGGTGATGCTGAGGGAATGAGATTAGGAAATGAGACACTTAAAGTAGTAAAGGAGTTTTGTTATTTGGTGGGCAAAAAAGCTGATGATGGTCGAAGTAGGTAGATATAGAATATAGTCTGGTAATGGCAAGGAAAGCGTTTCTGAAGAAGAGAAATTTGTTAACATCGAGTATAGATTTAAGTGTCAGGAAGTCGTTTCTGAAAGTATTTGTATGGAGTGTAGCCATGTATGGAAGTGAAACATTGACGATAAATAGTATCGACAAGAAGAGAATAGAGGCTTTCGGAATGTGGTGCTACAGAAGGATGCTAAAGATTAGATGGGTAGATCACATAACTAGTGATGAGGTACTGAATAGGATTGCGGAGAAGAGGAGTTCGTGGCACAACTTGACTAGAAGAAGGGATCGGTTGGTAGGACATGTTCTGAGGCATCAAGGGATTACCAGATTAGTATTGGAGGGCAGCGTGGAGGGTAAAAATCGTAGAGGGAGACCAAGAGATAAATACACTAAGCAGATTCAGAAAGATGTAGGCTGCAGTAGGTACTGGGAGATGAATAAGCTTGCACAGGATAGAGTGGCATGAAGAGCTCCATCAAACCAGTCTCAGGACTGAAGACCACAACAACAACAACCCTCCACACCTCCCTCTAATACTACGTTAGTAATCCCTTGATGTCTCAGAGCGAGTCATATCGACCGATCCCTCCTTCGAGTCAACTTGACCTACAAATGTATTTTTCCCCAATTCTGTTCATGCCTCCTCATTAATTACATGATCTCCCAACTAATATTCTGCATTCTTTTCTTGTCTAAGCTGTTTGTCGTCAATGATTCACCTCCAAACATGGCTACCTTCAGGAAACATCTTCTTACACTCAAATCCAAATTCGATTTTAAGAAATTTCTCTTCTTCAGCAAAGCTTTTCTTTCCATTGCCAGTCAACATTCTATATCCTCTCTACTTCAGCCCTCATCAGTTGTTTCTCTGCCTAAATATCAAAACTTGTCTACTGCTTTAAGTGTCTCGTCTCCTAATCTAATTACGCCAGCATCACCTAATTCAATTCGACTTGACTGCATTATCCTTGTTTTGCTTTTGTTGATGTTCAGCTTTAGACCCCTTTCAAGACAATGTCCATTTCGTTGAACTGCTCTTCCCAGTCCTTTGCCGTCTCTGACACAATTACAGTTTCATTGGCCAACCTCAAAGTTTTTATTTCTTCACCGTGGACTTCAATTCCTTCTACAAATTTTTCTTTGGTTTCCTTTACTGCATGCTCATTGTATGGCAATGTACAAACTGAATAACATCGGGGATAGGCTACAACCCTGTCTCACTCCCTTATCAACCACTGTTTCGCTCTCGTTCTGGCCGGTCGGAGTGGCCGAGCGGTTCTAGGCGCTACAGTCTGGAACCGCGCGACCGCTACGCTCGCAGGTTCGAATCCTGCCTCGGGCATGGATGTGTGTGACGTCCTTAGGTTAGTTAGGTTTAAGTAGTTCTAAGTTCTAGGGGACTGATGACCTCAGATGTTAAGTCCCATAGTCCTCAGAGCCATTTTTTTAACCTCTCGTTCTGCTGACTCTTGCAACTGCCGTTAGTTCCTCGACAAGTTGTAAATAGCCTTTCGCTCCGTATATTTTACACTTGCTACCTTCATAATTTCAAAGAGTGTGTTCCAGTAAAGATTGTCAACAGCTTTCTCTAGGCCCACAGATGCTATAAACATAGGCTTTTCTTTCCTTAACCTATCTTATTAGAGAAGCCGAAGGGTCAATATTGTCTCGCGTGTTCCTAGATTTCTCAGGAATACAAAGTGATCTTCCCCGAGGTCGGCTTCTATTACTTTTTCCATTGTTCTTTAAAAAATTCGTGTCAGTATTTTGTAACCACTACTTATTAAATTGATAGTTCCCTAATATTCACCTGTGTCAGCACTTTCGTTCTTTGGAAATGGAATTATTACATCCTTCTTGAAGTCTGAGGTTATTTCGTCTGTTTCGTACATTCTGCACGCAACATGGAAGAGTATTGCCATGGCTTGCTCTTCCAAGGCTATCAGCAGCTCTAATTTACAATCTCTGATCAAAAGTATCCGGACAAGCATATGTAATGCCAAACTGACTACTAGATGTCACGAGAGACGGATCCACCGATATAAAAGGATAGAGAAAGTATCGTTTTGCTAGTACAGCAGCAGCAACAGCAGGTTAGGTCGTTGAAGAGAACTCTGAGACTTCGAACATGGAGTAGTCGCTGGATGTCACCTGAATAACAGATCCATCAGTGATATTTCAACCATTCTAAAGCTACCCAAGTAGATTGTTGGTGATGTGACGGTGAAGTGGATAGGCGAAGGAACAACCACACCTAAAACTAGATCAGGCAGGTCTCACGTACTGACCTACCGGGACCGTCAAGAACTGTGGAGGCCGCTTGTAAAAAGTCGCATGATATCAAAGAAAGGACTGATTCGTGCGTTCCAAAGTGCTACCAGGAATACAGGTAGTACAGCGACAGCGCTTAGGGAGCTAAAAAGGACGGGGTCCACCTCGTGGGCTACACACTCCTGTGGCCAGTGAATGCTATGTCACGCTTGACTTGCTGTAAAGAGCGGCACTACTGGACGGCAGGTAACTGGCAACGAGCGGTTTGGAGTGATGAATCAGGCTATACCCTGTGGCAACGCGATTGAAGGGTTTGTTTTTGGAGAATGTCAGGGAAAGCTACCTGTCATCATGTATAGTGCCAACAGTGAAGCACAAAGGAGGTGGTGTGACGATATGTGGATGTTCTTCGGGATTAGAATGTGGCTCATTATTATGATTAAGAAAATGCTTAATGCGGAGTGACTTATTCATTTTACAGTTCAAAAATGGCTCTGAGTACTATGGGACTTAACATCTGAGGTCATCAGTCCCCTAGAACTTAGAGCCACTTAAACATAACTAACCTAAGGACATCACACACATCCATGCCCGAGGCAGGATTCGAACCTGCGACCGTAGCGGTCTCGTGGTTCCAGACAGAAGCGCCTAGAACTGCTCGGCCACTACGGCCGACCATTTTACAGTAGAGCGTACAGTAGATGAACAGTGCGGAGACGATGATTGTTTGCATTACCATGACAACGCAAACAGTCATAAAGCAGCATCTTTGACGCAATGCGTTGTGGATAGTAACACTCCTGAAAGGGACTGGCCAGCCCAGAGTCTCTGTGACGGAGGTAGCTTGAAAATGCCCAAGGGGGCCAAATCACCTAGTACTGGAGCATGAAATAATGTGTGTAGTTGAAAAATAAAAGTTGAAAAGTAAAAGTTACTTAGGACAGTGACTTCCCTCAATAAATTTGCCCGCATGTCGTGGTCGTGCGGTAGCGTTCTCGCTTCCCACGCCCGGGTTCCCGGGTTCGATTCCCGGCGGGGGCAGGGATTTTCTCTGCCTCGTGATGGCTGGGTGTTGTGTGCTGTCCTTAGGTTAGTTAGGTTTAAGTAGTTCTAAGTTCTAGGGGACTTATGACCACAGCAGTTGAGTCCCATAGTGCTCAGAGCCTATAAATTTGCAGCGGATGCGTACCCATCTATGCAATGACAGTTTCTGAATACTAACCTGCCCTGAGCCGCGACCTGGACCCCATGGAATATCTTTGGGATGAGGTACAACGTCATATTTGCTCCAGATCCCAGAGTCCAACATCACCACCTGCTCTAGTTTCCGCTTTTGAGAAAGAATGGCCTGCCACTCCTCCACAGACATTTATACACTTCCCCTAGAGTGTTGCCTGCAGAGTTCAAAGCCATCATAAGGGTGAAGAGCGTACCCCTAGAATCAGTTATTGCAACAACTCCACATTTAGGCCTATATGATTACCCTGCAGTTCACACTAAGTGTTGGACAGAAGATCCGTCTTCGCTGCTGAGTGTTAATGGGGTTGGATCGCCTTGCGGAGGACCCGCGTTTATTTTCCAGTACTGCAACGGATTTTTCCTTGAAGGCAGAACAGGAGGGTGTGCACTCGGCTTCGTGATGCGTACCGAGGGGCTGCTTCGATGAGAGGTCTGGGAATCCGACTATCGGCGTGAAACAGGTGTGCTGAACACCTCCCTCCATAGGACACAGGACAACACAGTGGCCAGTGGGTTTTGAATTACTTGCCAATGTCATCAGGCAGAGACATTTAATTTTTTTTACTGGCGGAGGGTTCTTATAACCGTGTTACCGTTCGAATCTCGAATAATTCGCTCAGCACCATGAGTGATGGTACTGGGGACGTGGGTGGAGAGATAGGGGGGAGGGCAGGGGGCGGCGATTCAGTACGCAGCACGATAACCTCTAGTTCTCATAGTCGGTAATGTGGACAGCAGGTGTTACATCTCTGACGTGTTAATGCCCGGGGCTGTACCATTTTCCTCATCAGACAGCAGAAAATCGGAGTAAAACATCCACAACATTCCTCGCATTTCATGAATAGTTTGAGAAATAGAAATAAGATTTTGGCTAATGATAGCACGACAAGAGGAGATTATTTTGCCATATGGTTATTATGCAAAATTTCATTATCTGCCGCTCGAGGCAGCCACGTGGTCAGAGGCGTCTTGTCACGGTCTGCACGGCTCGCCCTGTCGGAGGTTCGAGTCCTCCATCGGGCATGGGTGTGTGTGGTTAGATTAAGTTAGATTAAATAGTGTGTAACCTTAGGGACCAATGACCTCAGCAGTTTGGTCCCATAAGACCTTACAAAAAATTTCCAATTCATTATCTATCGTGTTATTCTACTAACTACCGACTTTTTTGAAGAAATAATGTATTTTTAAGGGCCATCGATAGCTGGTGAAACGAGAAATACTATAAGTTTTGGAACCACATATTGTGAAGACTTTACACGTTTATTTTGTACTGAGGATGTGCTTTTTCGTAAGCTACTGACCTTGCCTTTCCTCAGTTCCTCATTTAATAAACCACTGTTTCAGAATTCTCTCGCAATTGCGTGTGAACAATATGTTAGTGAAGTGAGACTGTGTAATTCCGCTGTGGATTTGCCAAAATAAACAAATTTTAACACTGCTGGAAGAGAAATCTGTAAGTTTTACTCATAATTCGCCACTCATGACGCCTCTCTGAAAGCTACAAATGATTGACAAGCTAGTCGAAAATAAATCGCAGCATTTTCGGCGGAATTCTTTTTGGATACTAACCAAAGAAGAGGTGACACATCTTTTTTGGATGGCCACCATGCAAGTGTATGTGTGTTGAGTCGCTTCACTTAATATTTACAAAAAATGTAAGTGCAGGTTTCAGTTATGAGCGGAAGTTCCCCTCCAGCACTCAGCGTTTCCACTACATCGCCTGCCCGCAACCGCCAGCACTACCCCCTGCCGTCTGCACACTATTCGCCATGGTATTCTGCGCGGTCTCTACTCTGCCACTGCCAGGTACCTATGGCTACACGGGCATTGATCTCCCGCACGCGACGTTATAGGCTGTGCTCACAGTGAGAGAGACGTAGCGGCGTTCCGCCAACGACCGACATCGGCCGACGACGGCCGATCTTTTCAAATGAATATGCCAATACGTGCTCAGTCCTTGTGCAGCCGATCCCAGCTACAGTATGTACAGATTCTGGACAACAGTCGGTGTATCTGAAAGGAGTTCGTTTTCTTTGGTCGAATCGGGGGACGTTCTCACACGCAAACGGTGGACTGTGCGAAATTTGAAGTTTAGGACCAAGAAGGTGAAGTTTGTGGAATCCTGAGGACGAGAAATAAGATAAGAAGGATATAAGTCGGAAACTATGGTCTGAAATCACTACTTTATGGGAAACGACAAGTTTGGAACAATTTCAAAATTTAATGATAACCTACTGAATGTTACCTTATTTGCATTATGTACGTTCTGTAGGTGTCTAACAGTTTCAGCACTATATACTTAATACGGCAAGTCATTTGCAACACAGGGAAAATGTGTATCGATAGTGTTAGGCCTCAAAAAACTGTGTTCAAGTGAGAAAGGTGATGTATGTCGATTTTGAT
The DNA here is from genome assembly GCF_023864345.2 of Schistocerca serialis cubense. Lineage (NCBI taxonomy): Eukaryota > Metazoa > Arthropoda > Insecta > Orthoptera > Acrididae > Schistocerca > Schistocerca serialis. The sequence continues at coordinate 73,333,559 of NC_064644.1, forward strand.
GCTTAATGTTACACCGTAGGTATTTTTTGGGTTTTGGTAGGTGGGTATTAGATACCTACGCACTATTATTACTGCTCACTTGTATTATAACAGCAATAGGGTGGCGATTCTTCTATGAGAGGTGGTTTTCAAATGTAATGTATGTGTTTTCCGTTTTCGTTGCCTTTGTTGTTCAGCGTATCTTATTATAAAATTTACGTTTGTATTTCACAAGTATGCTGAACGATAGTTAGTGAAGTTTAATTGAGATATGTTTGTTTTTTTCAGTTGAAACTACCGGGCTGAGAGGCCGTGGTCGATGTATAAAATTACCACCTGACGTTTCGTCTCCATCTTCGGGAGACATCATCTGAGGTCGTCCGGCTACTGCCTCTGAGGCTCCAGGTACTCTCGCATTTATAGAACGCATAGAGGGCACTACCACTTGTTTTGCTAAACTTGTTTGAAGTTGTGCCGAGTGCTTGTAATCTTGCTTTTCAATGTCATCATGGATCGTTTCGAGTATGTAACAGAACGTTCCTTTCTTGAGCTCATAAATTCGTACTAATTGTCTGGCTATTCGAGTTACTGAGGCAAGAGCGTACAGTAGTCGCAAACGTTCTTTTAGAGCTAGGTATAGGTGCTCCAAACATCCTGGATCCAGTTCAAAAATGATTCAAATGGCTCTGAGCACTACGGGACTTAACTTCTGAGGTCATCAGTCCCCCAGAACTTAGAACTACTTAAAGGCCGGCCGGTGTGGCCGAGCGGTTCTAGGCGCTTCAGTCTGGAACGGCGCGACCGTTACGGTCGCAGTTTCGAATCCTGCCTCGGGCATGGATGTGTGTGATGTCCTTAGGTTAGTTAGGTTTAAGTAGTTCTAAGTTCTAGCGGACTGATGACCTCAGATGTTAAGTCCCATAGTGCTCAGAGCCATTTGAACCATTTGAACTACTTAAACCTAACTAACCTGACATCACACACATGCATTCCCGAGGCAGGATTCGAACCTGCGACCGTAGCGGTCGCGTGGATCCAGACTGTAGCGCCTAGAACCGCTGGGCCACTCCGGCCGGCCTGGATCCAGTCAAAAACTGACGAAGGAAGTGGGACGCAGTGCTAGGACGCCGTGGTGTTGACGTCATCCGGCGACCTCTGGCCACAGCTTCTGATGTCTGTTGTCAGTGCTACTGTGACCGCATGCTTAAGCGGCTCGATTAGTTCAGTCAGCGCAATAATTTTTGACAGAAATGCTCTGATGGAAACGAGACATCGAATTTCTTGTGCTTGCTTGTTATTACACCGTAGGGAACAGCGATATATTGCCAACCAGACAGTGTACCGGAAGCCTCCCACTTGCCTGGGAAGGTCTCACCTTGCCAGCCCGGCGGCTGAACACGACCAGAGTCCATCAGCAAGAGGACACGGCCCGCCCGCTCCTAACATCAAACGCGCGCGCAGAGCCTTTGGGCCGGCGCGGCTCGGCGTGTCGGAGTCCGCCCGCTTTTTCCCCTATTAAAATTTATTCTTTGCCCTCGGCCGCGCGGCTCTCGGCTCTGATGGACTTTTGATGGCTCCGGATTCCGCCCAGGGCATTAAGAGATTATTCCTGCAAGTCGAGCGAATGGAGAGGAACAGTACGGCGAGGCGAAGCGAGCCGGAGCGACTACAGAGGACTCGTGTCCGACTCCTGGCCCGCGGCCACTTCGTCGGCGCCACGCCGCGCCGCGCTGCGGATGTGTTTCAGCGTCCCTCCCTCTGTGCTTTGATTCCGGCTGGCGTTTTCACAAAGTTTTCGCGTGGGGAGGGGTGCACCGGCTCGCGGGCCCGACCGCATTAAGGATTAAAAGTATCAGGAGGCGGTTTCCAGTCCTTTACTCATTTTCGGTAATCAAAGCGAGACGGGCCAGCCACTGTTTGACCTCGCGGGCAGACCGCCGCTCCTGCAGACGCAAACGTGGCCGGCCCATTCTATTTATTTCCGCTCCGCAATGGCAGCTTTTCTGCGGCACTGCCTGTGCGAGCAAGCCAGTACAGACCGGGACCCTCAAATGCTGAATACGTGTACCCAGGGTTCTGCGCAAAGTGTCTTCGTACTGAAATCGCGTGGTAACCCCGCATTGAAAAATAGAAATACTACCGACTTTCACAATTACTGTTGTACTTTATTATGACTCATAGTTAATACTTTTCCTTCAGATACATATCACCCACAAAAATACACTACTGTCCATTAAAATTGCTACACCACGAAGAAATGTAGATGATAATCGAGTATTCACTGGACAAATATATTATACTAGAACTGACATGTGATTACATTTTCACGCAATTTGGGTGCATAGATACTGAGAAATCAGTACCCAGAACAACCACCTCTGGCCGTAATAACGGCCTTGATACGCCTGGGCATTGAGTCAAACAGAGCTTGGATGGCGTGTACGGGTACAGCTGCCCATGCACCTTCAACACGATACCACAGTTCATCAACAGCAGTGACTGGCGTATTGTGACGAGCCAGTTGCTCGGCAAACCATTCATGGACCGATGTTAACACCACGACATCGGCAACTACGACTGAAATGGAGATGTGACCATCGGCACTGGACGTTGGCGCAATGGCAGAGCGTTGGAGGGTCTGATGAATCCCGATAGCTTCCTCATCATGCCGATGGGAGTCTGCGAATCCGTCGTCTTCCATGGGAACACCTTCCTGACTCCGGTGCTGTGGAACGGAGACAAGCTGGCGGCAGCTCCATTATGCTCTGGGGAACATTCACGACGGCATCCATGGGTCTAGTGGAGCTCGTGCAAGGCACCATGACGGGCAAGGAGTATCGTACACTGGTTACTGACCACGTACATCCCTTCATGACGACCATGTTTCCCGACGACAGTGGCATTTTTCAAGAAGATAATGCGCCATGTTACAAGGCCAGGTGTATGACGGAGTGGTTCGAGGGCCTCAGTGATGAGTTTCAGTTGATGTGCTGGCCCCCCAACTCGCCAGATATGAACCCGATCGAACACATCTGGGATGTGACTGAACGTCGCGTTAGAGCTCATCGCCCCGCTCATCGTAATTTACGGAAATTAGGTGACTTCCGTGTGCAGACCTGATGCCAACTCCCTCCACTGACCTACCTAGGTCTCATTGCTTCCATGCCTCGACCCGTTGCCGGTGTTGTCCGTGCCAAAGGTGGACTTACCGGCTATTAGATAGGTGGTCATGATGTTCTAGTTCACCATCGTATAATGAACATGCAACTGAACTAAAACATTACAAGACGATGGTTCAACCAGAGTAGACATACGGCAGTGAAACCCTTTTCAAAGCTACCCACATAAACAGAATCGAGAAAATCCTGAAAGTAGAGAGAATAATAAATAGAATATGCATAACAAAAAGATTGGCAATGGCAGATAGTGCTAAATGAAGTGGTGAAAAATGAAGTGGATTCAATTACAGATATTACACAAAACAAAGGATCTCTTTTTGTGGCCGCATTATGAGGACATCAGAATTCAGATAACCAAGGAAGATTACAGAAAACCTTTGGAACATGAGGCAACAAGAAAGACGGTTACAGAAAATCAGGAGGATATGGAAGAGAGAATTCACACCAGACGATTTGCAAAAAAAAAAAAAAAAAAAAAAAAAAAAAAAAAAAAAAAAAAAAAAAAAAACAGAAAATTTAAAGATACTGAAATACATAAAAATAAGATTTAAACGAAACGACAGCCAATAGAAAGGGTATTCACAGACGAGGAGCGACAAAAAGATCCGAACGAATGAAAAGATACTGGCAAATTCGAAAAAAAAACCTGTTTAAGAAGATGACCAGAAAATGATTGACTGAAATGGGCCAATGAGGCCGTAAAAGCGGAAGAAAATAATGGGCATGCAAAGAAATTAACGTAAAACCATATAGTGCAAGCGAATGGCAACGGCTTGTGGAGTGTTTAATGCTGGTCTGACATTTTTACATCCGATAGGCAAGGTGGTCTTCTTCACTGCCGCTTTAGGACAGTTGACGCATGAAAGCAGTAGGAGAGGAAACGCAAATTTGAAACGAGTATCAGTTTACTGTGCGGCAATTTCGCGCTTATGGTATAATATAGTTGGTTTAAAACAGTCATTTTTGTGCTTTCAGGTTAAATAAATCTTACCGAAAACCTATAATCGGATAACGAATCGAGTTTTTTGGAGTGAAGATGATTTGAGAAATGCGGTCAACACTGTAATGACTCAGAGGAATTCGATGATGGTGAATTTGTAGCATGTCTTAAACTTAACTCTCAAAGGCGATCTAAAGCTGATTGGTTACAATGTGTAGTGTGCAAACGGTGACTGCGCGATGATTGTCAATTTACTACAACATTTGTGGCCTTTGTGGAAGAAATGAAAAGAAAAAGCAGCAGAAGGTCCAGTTTTACAAAAGCAGAACAATACTTCCTGTCTTCTAACTTCTCCTTTTGTTTAGTTACCTGCCTATGAACAGTTTTATTCAGTTCTTACGTTTGTTTCAGTTACCACATGTGTTTGTAGTAGTTGAGTGTTATTCTGACACTCTTATTACTACCATTTGCTTGAAACTGTAATAAAAGCTTCTTAAGCCCGTTGTAAAGCCGTAGGCTAGACTTGGGTTTATAAGGAATAGAACCTGTTCGAAAGTAAGTCCTGAGGTATCTCTCCTACCCATGGTGTGCCGTCTTACCCATCCTAGGAGGAGAGCTGGCATAATACAGTCTTTTTAGATACTGCTTAAAATTCCAGTTTCCTTGATGTATTTACGGAAGTGATCTTTCAAAGACGAGGAATGTGTGCCAAACATTTAGCAAGCAATTATACTTCTACATGTCCATTTTGTTAGATTTAGGCAATGTTTTCGAAACATGCGTTATCTCTCCTCTCTTTATCGCATGTTACGTGGAAATGGGTCAGAAAACGCTTTATCTGCATTTTAGAGCTCGTTTTCTACTTCTCTTCATAATCACAGGAAGCAAACAGAAACAGAACGTACCAGCATTACATGCATAGTTTTCTTACGTGAAATGTTGAAGATGTGTTCTTGGTTGCGTTTGATTAGAATGTACAGTAAGTTGTAAATCTTAGTTTCACCGCCACTGTTTGTTGTTCCAATCGAATGAATGTAATGTTGACATGTGACTCACTACATTGCTTGCGTTGGTGAGCGAATAGCTCCATTGCTTGTATTGACTTGTGAGTTACTTCACTGCACTACTAACATCAAGCACGCAACATTAACAGTTTAGTGCTCATTACCGACTGTGTACGCATGTAGAATCAATTGCTGAGTGTTCATTAAGCACTGATAAAGCAGGTGACATCAACTGTTTAGTGTTCATCACGGACTTGGTTTCCAGTACAGTACAGTGGAAGTTTCCTCAAATGCTTAGTTGGCAGGTTAGCAACGACTTTACCACGGCAGGAGGGCGTTTGATGCAATGTATCGTCGTCTTAAGGATAACGGAGCGTTTAAGACTACCACTGGCGAATTGGGGGAGACCTAGAAGGACAAGGTCACCTCAACTGGAGGAGAAAATTCTTCATGCAGTTCAATACATCGCTAGTCAGCATTAAGACATTAGCTGCAACAAGTAGTGTGACGACATGACTGTCTGGAGAGTACTACATAGTAAACTTCTGTATCCGTACTATATACGGTGTGAGCAGGCACTATGCGTAGCTGATTCGCCTGCAAGGGGGCAGCTCCGCGAATTGTCCCTTCAACAATGCGTCAATCCCTACGTTAGCATTCATGTGCTGATCACAGATGAGGCTTCGTTTCAACGTGGTCAGATTGTAAATTTTCGAAATGAGCATTTATGGGCTGCCGAGAATCCTCACGAAATTGTGCATCCACATACATCATTAACAAATATTTTGTGTCAACGTTTGGGGTGGCACTGTTGGTGAATGATTGTCAGGGCCTCATGCCTCTTCCAACCAGGCTCAAAGGAGAAACTAACAATGTTTACTTAGAGAATACTCTGCCTGTTATGCTGGAATATGTGACTATGCGAGTGCGACTAAACATGTACTTCATGCATAGTGGAGCTACTCCTCATTTCATCGTTAATGTTCGTAGGCTTCTAAGTAACAAATCCTGTGACAGATGGATAGGTAGAAGTGAACAAATTTTCTGACCTCCACGTTCTCCGGATCCAACAGGTTTTTGTGTGTGCGGGCATTTGAGATTCTTGTTCACTGAGCCCTGGTTCAAGATGGGCAGTGCGTTGGTGCCCGTATTGTGGAAAGCTGTGGAACTATGCGCAGTTCCTGGGACAGCACATTACGCATTCAGTGAGACGCTGGTTGACGCATGTATCATTACTCTTTCCCTGTGTGTTGTTTCCATGATTAATATGATTATGAAGAGAAGCAGAATATGAGCTCCAACATGGAAGTAAAGCCCTTCCGGACCCAGGTCCGTACAACGTATTTTCTACATGTCAGTAATGTTTCCTGAAAGTTTGGCCAAACCCTTTTTCACATCCTGTACCGGGAGCTTGACTACTACAGTAACAAAGAAAATGAGCAAGTGAATGAAAATGAAACAAGCAAGCAGTCTTAATAAACCCAGGTCAAGAAACCAATTGTTTCCTCGATACAACGAATGCACAAGTGCAGTGTTGCCAATGTATACAACGCTTTTAATGTCTAAGGCTACATTTATTTCTAAAGACAGGTGAGGCCTGACTTACAAAATGATAAACTGCTCTCATTTGATTTTACCGTCATTTCATATATCTAATACTGGTACAAAGAGTTTCGACAACAAGAGTCCCCCGACTTGAACCTTTTGGTTTTTTTATTTTTTTTGGTGCGGGTACATTCAAAAGCTTTGGCGAATTCTAACACTATTAATATTGTGTCCGTGAACTCGGGTACCACATTGTGGATGTGCATTCGGAACTAGCCCGGATCATTGGCCTATATAGGCTCTCTAATGTGGAATACTTGCTGTAATGTGTTTATTCCCAAGTTCATATCTGCAGCTTGAGTCCTCGGGGACTCTGTTATAAGGTCTTCATGTACTCAGTCGTAATACCTCGCATTAGGGAAACCATTGATTTCCGGACCTCAGCTTACTTGCTAGTTTTATTGTCCTCTACTCGATCCTTCTAGTCATACATACGTTGAAAAACATCATTTCTATCTAAACTGGCATTTATGTCTCTCGTTCGTCACATCAATATCAGATCATTTACGTAAACGACCATTATCCTCTCTGTCATAAGTTTAATGTCAGTCACATACCAGCAAAAGCACATTTCTCAGCGACACAAAAACCAAAAAAGGCAGTAATTTCTTCCTGAAGGAAGTTAGGACAAATGAATAAAATATAACATTGTCAAATTGGAAGAATATCTATCTCGAAAAATGGTTTTTTACAGAAAACGGTTTTGATCGCATGATGGCGTTGCCGTTACTCTGAACATCTGATGAGAATTCTTGTGGTAAGTCTGGGATGCTGTATCTAAAGGACATAAGACAAGGTTAATGGGATGTCGTATCTGGGATTCAGTATATACTTTCCACCACCTACGATGATATTAGGACAGAGGCTCACTTCATCTTCGGTCTTCTCTCTCTCTCTCTCTCTCTCTCTCTCTCTCTCTCTCTCTCTCTCTCTCTCTCTCTCTTTCTAAGACGGAGACGATGCCAGCGAAGTTATTTCTAGTTCGTCATTAAAATTAGTAAGACACTGTTTGTTAACTAGAATATATACATGAAAAGGGTGGCGTACAACACTGCTGTAAGAGAAGAAATATTTGAATCCAACTGCATACTTGGAATAATCTTACGGGCCAAGAATAATGTAAACACTGAAGTAAGTCCTCACAACAGTATCAACACTAGCGCCTCAGCGCCTACCTAAACTTTATATTGAAAAAGAATTTTCTTTGAATACTTTCATCTTTCAAATGGCGAAAGGTAAATTATATTTATTTTTTTGTAGGCTTGTTATCAGACCACGAACTAATGATTCAGTGACACAATTGGCACTGACTGTTTCTAATAACCTACTTTCACAGAATGATGAAGCAACTCTCAGTGCGTCGTGTGTGCTACTTACAGCTCTTTCTCACAAGAGAAAGATACAGAGTGACAATCATTGGGCTATATGAAAAAAAATGTAAATTGGTTACAAACTACGGTTTGCGCACCCTTTATTCAATATGTAAACGTCACTAGAGATATTCGGATCTAGGCTATGACATATCCGATATGCCTGCCAGCACTGGCGATGATGAAGCGCAGACGAATAGTGAAATTCTGCATGACCCCTGAAGCGTCGGAAAATCGATGCTGCCGATGACCTCCTGAATGGCTGTTTTCGGCTCAGCAATTATTTTGGGGCTATTGCTCTACAACTTGTCTTTAATATAGTCCCACGAAAAGGAGACGCATGTGTTCAAATCCGGAGCACATGGTGGACAATCGAGGCTTCTGGGTACCCGAGAGACAGAGTGTTCCTCCAGAACATCAAACACTGTCCTGCTTCGATGGGTTCGAGCTCCGTCTTGCATGTCGAAATCAGGGTCACTTTGGATAATGGCGATGAAATCATCTTCCAAAACGTTCACATAACGTTTGGTAGTCATCATGCCATCAAGGAACATCGCACTGATTTTCCGTGGCTTGACACTGGACACCTCACAGTCGCCTGTTGAGGGAGAAGAGAGTTCTGTCCCCCAGATGGCCCAGTTTTGCTTACTGACGGACCCATCCAAATGAAGCTAAACCAAACCATAAAGCGCATACTAAACCCCATCATGCCCCGCTGCCAACTGTGCAGCTCGAACGTCCTAACGCAAACCGTTCAGAATTTATGACGATTTTTTTCGCATAGTTCAATGATTGTCACCCTGTAACTAGACACATAGAGGGTAGAAACTTGCTGCTAAACATGCTGCCTTTGCATCATACCTCTCCGTAGCGATATTTGATTCTTTCGCACATCCAACCCTCATTAAAAATCACCCTAATTAAAATACGCGCGCTGCGGCTGGGCCAGTTATTTGTAAACCACCTGACTGCTGGACTTATTACTTCTTGATTGGCTGAAAATGGAAGATTTTAATTTATCAGTGCTTTGTGAATGCCTACTAGCGCTAATAATAATAACAATGGTAAAACTGCAGTGTACTTACAACTCGTAGAAGAAATTTTCGTGACACATTTAAGAAAACTGATGCATACGTCTCAGTAGTGTTGCCGTACACCCGTGGTAAAATGCACTTGCGCAGTGAATGGACTATGTGCGAATGATGTTGTTCATACATTCGTTTCAGAAGTTGTCAGTTCCCTCACATTGTATCACCGTGCGTTAATCCTAGTGGCCTTAAAAAAGTAATTGTATGTAACTTACGTAATCAGTATTACAGTCCTACGAAATAGTGATAATAGTAATGATCTTTTAAAAATAATTTCATCTCATGCCCGAAACACAATTGAGCCCTCTTGCTTTTAAAAATCAGATGTTCGACGAAACGTTGATGCTCAATGGTATGCAACAATTTGTTTGCCACAAGCCATCACTGAAATGAGGAGAACTTCACATCGTTATTCATCATGACATTGCAAACTATTATAAAGAAATCCAGAATGAGATTTTCACTCTGCAGCGGAGTATGCGCTGATATGAAACTTCCTGGCAGATTAAAACTTTGTGCCCGTCCGAGACTCGAACTCGGGACCTTTGCCTTTCGCGGGCAAGTGCTCTACCATCTGAGCTACCGAAGCACGACTCACGCCTCGTCCTCATAGCTTTACTTCTGCCAGTATCTCGTCTCCTACCTTCCAAACTTTAGAGAAGCTGTAAAGTTTAGAAGGTAGGAGACGAGATACTGGCAGAAGTAAAGCTGTGAGGACCGGGCGTGAGTCGTGCTTCGGTAGCTCAGAGGGTAGAGCACTTTCCCGCGAAAGGGAAAGGTCCCGAGTTCGAGTCTCGGTCGGACACACAGTTTTAATCTGCCAGGAAGTTTGTTATAAAGAAAGCCAAACAATTTACTGTCTGACATATGAAGAAACCAAATTAATTTCTAATTGTCCGAATACACATGATTTATACTGAGCTCACCACAATCATTGGCTAGCGATCTGAAAATATATAAATGACGGTGGCATCGTCTACACGAAGTACAGTGCATTCGAGGGGCTGTCATTTCTACTCAAATGATTTGTATGAAAAGGTTACGGATCTGATTACGGCCACACGACGCGAATTAACAGGCTTTTAACACGGAATGGAAGTTGGAGCTAGACGCATGGGACATTACGTTTCGGAAATCGTTAGGGAATTCAGTATTCCGAGATACACAGTGTGAAGAATGTGCTAAGATTGCCAAAATTTCAAGCGTTACATCTCACCATGGAGTCATGGACTGTGTACTGGCCGACGACCTTTACTTAACGGCGAAGAACAGCGGTGTTTGCGTAGAGCTGTCAGTGCTAACAGACAAGCAACACGATTGAAATGACGGCAGAAATCAATTTGGGACGTACGACGGAAGCATCAGTTACGACAGTGCGGCGAAATGTGGCGTTAATGGGCTATTGCGGCAGAGGAGTGACGTGAGTGCCTTCGCTAAGAGCAAGACATCGCCTGGGCTCGTGACCATGTCGGTTGGACCTCAGACGACTGGAAAACCGTAGCCTGCTCGGATGGGTCCTGATTTCAGTTGGTAAGAGATGATGGTATCCAGTACGGGCAGATCCTGTGAAGGCATGGACCCAAGTCGTCGACAAAGCACTGTGCTAGAGCTCCGTATGGTGTGGGCTGTGTTCATGTAGGAGGAACTGGATCCTCTGGTCCTCGTGAACCGATCACTGGCTGGAACTTGTTATGTTCGGCTACTTAGAGGCCGTTTGCAGCCATTCAACGATGGAGTTTTTATGGTTTACAGTGCTTCAAATCACCGGGCCATGGCTGATCGCGATTAGTTTGATGAACATTTTGGACAATTCGAATGAATGGTTGGGCCACCCAGATCGCCAGACATGAATCCCATCGAACATTTATGGGACATAATCGATAGGTCAGGTCGTGCACGACATCGTGCACCGGCGATTTTGGACGGCTGTAGAAGCACCATGGCTCATTATTTCTGCATGGAACTTTTAACTACTTGTTGAGTCCTTGCCACGCCGAACTGCTGCGCTATGGAAGGTAAAAGGAGGTCTTACGCGGTATTAGGATGTACCTCATGACTTCTGTCACGTCCGTGTATTGTCTGGCGACTGCATTTTGTCCGCGTTGCTGTGGTCTTCAGTCCAGAGACTGGTTTGATGCGGCTCTCCATGCTACTCTATCCTGTGCAAGCTTCTTCATCTCCCAGTACCTACTGCAGCCTACATCTTTTTGAATCTGTTTAGTGTATTCATCTCTCGGTCTCCTTCTACGATTTTTACCCTCCACGCTGCCCTCCAATGCTAAATTTATGATCCCTCGATGCCTCAGGTCCTGTCCTACCAACCGATCCCTTCTTCTAGTCAAGTTGTGCCATAAACTTCTCTTCACCCAAGTCCCATTCAATATCTCCTCATTAGTTACGTGATCTACCCACCTTATCTTCAGTATTCTTCTGTAGCACCACATTTCGAAAGCTTCTATTCTCTTCTTGTCCAAACTATTTATCGTCCATGTTTCACTTCCATACATGGCTACACTCCATACAAATACTTTCAGAAACGATCTCCTGACACTTAAATCTATACTCGATGTTAACAAATTTCTCTTCTTCAGAAATGCTTTCCTTGCCATTGCCGGTCTACATTTTGTATCCTCTCTCCTTCGACCATCATCAGTTATTTTGCTCCCCGAATGGCAAAACTCATTTACTATTTTAAGCATCTTATTTCCTAATCTAATACCCTCAGCATCACCCGATTTAATTCGACTACATCCCATTATCCTCGTTTCGCTTTTCTTGATGTTCATATTGTAACCTCCTTTCAAGACGCTGTCCATTCCGTTCAGCTGCTCTTCCAGGTCCTTTGTTGTCTCTGACAGAATGACAATGTCATCGGCGAACCTCAAAGTTTTAATTTCTTCTCCATGGATTTTAATTTCTACTCCGAATTTTTCTTTAGTTTCCTTTACTGCTTGCTCAATATACAGATTGAATAACGTCGGGGATAGGCTACAACCCTGTCTCACTCCCTTCATAACCACTGCTTCCCTTTCATGCCCCTCTATGTCAAACAAAAAATACGCGGACACTGGTTTTGAACACCTGAGAAGGTGCTACTTCCAAAACCACATTTTTTTTTTCTTTATCGAATTTCAATTCCCCCCGAAGGGGGCGGGCTGGCAGCAGCTTAGTATGCCGCTCTTCAGCCTACAGACTTTGTTAAAAAGATGAAGAGAATAAATAATAAAAAAACAGTCGATAAAATCGGAGACTTAAAGAATAACATGGCGAAAAAAAATCGTGGAACTTAAAACAAAGAACATAGGTATGATAAAATACATACGAAGCAGACAGGTAAAACAATAGACAGACAATCAAAAAACACGGCGACAGTCTGGTTTCTGTTCGCAAAAGATATAAAATTCACACCTAGCGACAGCATGGTTTCTGTTCGCAACACGAGAAAGACGAACAACACTGTACAGGCACTGAAACACTGCACTAAAAAGTTGGTAAATGTGACATACCACAGCCGAGAGCGGGTGGGGGGAAAATTGGACAGATGATGGGAAAATGAAAAGGGGGGGAGGGGAAGGAGAGGAAAAGTGAAGGGGGAGGAGGCGGGAAAGGAGCCGATGGAGGATGAGGACCCATAAGAGGGGTGGGGGGTGCCAGGCAGACGCGACAGGGAGTGGGGAAGGCAGAGGAGGGGAATACAAAAGGACTCGGGTGGGGGGAGGGAGGTAGGGAGAGGTTTGGTGGGGATAAAACAGGCCACATTTTTGTGGTGCCAACACCAGAATAGGTAAAATGTTTCAGAAATTGATTCGAGCGCACGTTGAAGACTGTTCTTTTAAGGGTGAATGTTTTGAAAAAAAAAATACATAAAATAAAATAAAACGATCTGAGCCGAGAATATTTTTTTCATTATTTTTGTGACACTTAAATAGGCGACTCTCGCAGGTGTCGGAGCAGCCACTAAGTAAGGTGGGAGCTCACAGCGGCCTTCTGGAGATCGCTCTGTGGTCGCACGGCGCTACTCAAGGGTAAGGAGGGCGCTGCGGCGCGCCCCGGCATCTCGGCAGGAACAGATTGGCTGTGCGGAGGGTGGGAGGGGCTCGCCGGAGGGGAGGCGCCGTGATTAGCTATAACTCAGCCGATGTGGGGCACCGGGCCCCGCCAGCTGATCCCAGCTCCCCGCGTCCTACAAGCCTCCCTCTCTCACTCTTCCGCCTTTGTGACATCTTGGTTATCACGTATTTTACATAATTGCTACAAAATAAGCGTGAAGCTTACGAAGTCGAATGGTGGGCAACACGTCATGTCGTACTACACTACTGGCTACTAAAAATGCAACACACAGGACTGCAAATAATGAAATTTTACCTTTAAATATTTTAATAAAAATGGCAGTCCAGGCCATCCTCAGACCTACACTACTGGCCATAAAAATTGCTACACCAAGAAGAAATGCATATGTTAAACGGGTGTTCATTGGACAAATATATTATACTAGAACTGACATGTGATTACATTTTCACGCAATTTGGGTGCATAGATCCTGAAAAATCATTACCCACAACAACCACCTCTGGCCGTAATAACGACCTTGATACGCCTGGGCATTGAGTCAAACAGAGCTTGGATGGCATGTACAGCTACAACTGCCCATGCAGCTTCAACACGATACCACAGTTCATCAAGAGTAGAGACTGGCGTATTGTCACGAGCCAGTTGCTCGGCCACCATTGACCAGACCTTTTCACTTGGTGAAAGATCTGGAGATTGTGCTGGCCAGGGCAGCAATCGAACATTTTCTGTATCCAGAAAAGCCCGTACAGGACCTGCAACATGCGGTCGTGCATTATCCTGCTGAAATATAGGGTTTCGCCGGCATCGAATGAAGGGCAGAGCAACGGGTCGTAACACAACTGAAATGTAACGCTCTCTGATCAAAGTGCCTCAATGCGAGTAAGAGGTGACCGAGACGTGTAACCAATGGCACCCCATGCCATCACGCTGAGTGACACGCCAGTATGGCGATGACGAATACACGCTTCCAATGTGCGTTGACCACGTTGTCGCCAAACACAGATGCGACCATCATGATGCTGTAAACAGAACCTGGATTCATTCCAATGCCATTCGTGCACCCAGGTTCGTCGTTGAGTACACCATCGCGGGCGCTCCTGTCTGTGATGCAGCGTCAAGTGTAACCGCAGCCATGGTCTCCGAGCTGATAGTCCATGCTGCTGCAAACGTCGTCGAACTGTTCGTGTAGACGGTTGTTGTCTTGCAGACGTCCCCATCTGTTGACTCAGGGATCGAGACGTGGCTGCACGATCCGTTACACCCATGCGGTTACGATGCCTGTGGTCTCGATTGCTAGTGATACGAGGCCGTTGGGATGCAGCACGGCGTTCCGTATTACCCGTATGAACCCACCGATTCCATATTCCGCTAACAGTCATTGGATCTCGACCAACGCGAGCAGCAATATCGCGATATGATAAACCGCAATCGCGATAGGCTACAATCCGACCTTTATCAAAGTCGGAAACGTGATGGTACCAATTTCTCCTCCTTACACGAGGCATCACAACAACGTTTCACCAGGCAACGCTGGTCAGCTGCTGTTTGTGTATGAGTAATCGGTTCGAAACTTTCCTCATGTCAACACGTTGTAGGTGACGCCACAGGCGCCAACCTTGTGCGAGTGCTCAGAAAAGCTAATCATTTGCATATCACAGCATCTTCTTCCTGTCGGTTAAATTTCGCGTCTGTAGCACGTCATCATCGTGGTGTAGCAATTTTAAGGGGCAGTAGTGTAGATGTTGCGAGGAGCCAGTGTACGAAGCCCGCGTGTACTGTCGACCGCCACCTAACACGAACTGCCGATACCTTATTATGCTGGGACCAGACGACATTGTTGGAAATGAAACAAGAAGAAACTGTACGTAAATAGAAAGGGGATCACTGGTATCAGCTGCAGCGGGAAATAAAGCGGAATAAGAGTGATGAATGAAAATGTGTACCGGAGCGGCAACACGTTGTAGGTGACGCCACAGGCGCCAACCTTGTGCGAGTGCTCTGAAAAGCTAATCATTTGCATATCACAGCATCTTCTTCCTGTCGGTTAAATTTCGCGTCTGTAGCACGTCATCATCGTGGTGTAGCAATTTTAAGGGGCAGTAGTGTAGATGTTGTGAGGAGCCAGTGTACGAAGCCCGCGTGTACTGTCGACCGCCACCTAACACGAACTGCCGATACCTTATTATGCTGGGACCCGACGACATTGTTGGAAATGAAACAAGGAGAAACTGTACGTAAATAGAAAGGGGATCACTGGTATCAGCTGCAGCGGGAAATAAAGCGGAATAAGGGCGATGAATGAAAATGTGTACCGGAGCGGCATTCGGACCCGGGATCTCCTGCTTGCTAGGCTTACTGTGTCCCGGTCGGTGCAGTGGTTACCCCAACTGCCTAGCAAGAAGGAGATCCCGGGGTCGAATCCCGGTCCGGTACACATTTTCATTCGTCGCCGCTTATTCCGCTTTATGTCCCGCTGCAGCTGATAGCAGTAATCCCCCTTCAATTCACACCTTGTGTTTCACAGCTGCTGGATCTGCAAGGTGTCTGTTCTTTCGAAGGAGCAGACACCGTGCATTAGAGCAATAAGAAACTGGTTGTCACAAATGGGGCCACACATTCTTACATACCAGCTTCATAAATAGCTTAACCCTCCCTTTCGTTGATTTAGAAACTTCTAAACACAACGCCCATACTTGTTTAGCTGGTCAGTTCGCATATTATGCCCTCTGTTGCAAGACTCCTCCCCTACAACAACAAATCTCTTATTTGGAAAGTGAGCAGCACAAAATTCGAAGACATCGCAAGTACAAGCATTTCTACCAAAACTTCTTTCATTCCATCGTACGAAGAATGATGCATGTACTCCATTTCGTTATATTTTATGAAAAGTTCTTATGAAATGGTTGACGACTTCACGACCACTCTTTGACGTCTGGTGTATTGGCACTCTTCTCGGCATCTTTGGCCAACAGCCATCTAATGCTTATTGGAAACAGAAAAACAACGACCGATACTTACACAACCTTACATTCTTCACCCGAATTAGAAACGAACTATGATAAATCCTCTCATAACTAGCGCGAGACAGACACAGAAACCGCAACACACCGGACACGATATAGAAAACCTGAAATGCATGCTGGTTAACAATGGGTACTCAGTGAGAGATAAAAGAAGGGGCACGGTACCTAAAATCCGGCGAATTGACCAAAAGAAGACGGAAGGGTGGGTATGGCTTTTCTTACACATATTTCCAGGATGACGGACAGAATCAGCCATATACAGTGCAAACGCAGCTATTTTAAACCGACCACGAAGATCAGAGAGGTTATCAGATCGGCGAAGGACATAAGGGGTCCATTCACAGTGTCAGGAGTGTATCGCGTATCCTAAATACACGCAAAATTCTGTGTTGGAATGATCGGACGATCGATCATTACCATTATCGACGAATATAAACAGCAGGTCCTCACTGCTGAGGAGAGCTGTCACACCAGTTTCTTAAGGGGCACGACAACAACTTCAACAAGAAAGAGGAGAGTCGCTCTATAAACAGAGTTTAATTTTCCTTAGTGCAACAGAGACCGTTGTATCGTGTTACTCTGACTAGACTATCTCTTGCAATCCTTTTCATATTGTGATTATTTTTAACCTTATATCTGCGATTTAAGTGTTACCAACCACGTACTGTTACGTAGTTAACAGACCGAGTGGTTCTAGACGCTTCAGTCCGGAACCACGCGACCGCTACGGTCGCAGGTTCGAATCCTGCCTCTGGCATGGATGTGTGTGATGTCCTTCGGTTAGTTAGGTTTAGGTAGTTCTAAGTCTAGGGGACTGATGACCTCAGATCTTAAGTCCCATAGTGCTCAGAGCCATTTGAACCATTTTTCAACCTAGTTAACAACAGTTTTCAGTCCCAAAAATCAGGGCACATATGTATTTACATCCACAGTGCCTCTATTGGCCTGTTCAGTCGATGCAAGTCCCCAAGTGACGTATCAAGGTGGATAGCAGGTACCTTGATTCGCAATTTAATTTCCTAGTATTTAACTCTCCACTGTTTTCTTCCTCTTCTAAACACGGCACCTAAAGAAACTTGCTAAGACTTGGAAATTGATAATGCAAGTATTTGTGTGATCCGAGTCTGTAAAATGCAGTAAATAAATTTCGAAGGCAGTATTGGCTAGTCGTATATCTATGGCAACAAGAAGGCAGTTTACACACACACAAAACTTTGCTGCACCGCGCAAATTTTCACAAGCCGTACAGATACTTAGAAAATTCAATTCGAACCTTAACAACTTTAACTTGGGATGTTTCGAATAAGCCAATGAGAAGACTGCATTTCTTATACTTCCTATTACTCTTCAATTTTAATAAATCAGATGCTTCATAATATAGCTAACATGACGAGACCGCCCGTCCGATACATGTACATATATAATAATTTCTTTTCCTTTATTGAATTTCGATTCGGCTGACAGCAGCATAATACGCCGCTCTACAGGCGATAGAAGAGTTAAAAAACATAATGGGAAGATTACAAACAACATGTAAAGGCGATAAAACGGTGGCTGTGTTAAAAACAGTAAAATGGCGGAAAGTTTCGGAAGTTAAAATACAAAAACACACGGGGTTGACGACGCTAATGAAGATACACAGCAAGTACACAGGCACAATTAAAGAACACAGCCACAGTATGGTTTCTGTTCGCAACACTTTAAAAAGGGGGCACACAACACTGAACACTCAAACACTGCATCATAGATTAGAGACGAAGATAAACACACCACGGCCTAAAGCAAATGG
Source organism: Schistocerca serialis cubense (assembly GCF_023864345.2). Classification (NCBI taxonomy): domain Eukaryota; kingdom Metazoa; phylum Arthropoda; class Insecta; order Orthoptera; family Acrididae; genus Schistocerca; species Schistocerca serialis. The sequence continues at coordinate 73,351,607 of NC_064644.1, forward strand.
GCGGGGGGAAGGGGGGGGGGGTGGAGAACCCAGACAGATGAGGGGAAAAGAGGGTAGGGAAAAATAAAACGGGGTGTAATACTAATTTAACGTTTGCTGTAAACAGATAATAATAATAATAACAGCAACGAGATATTATGAATCGCGCTTGGGATTTGCATTTTGTCAATGTGACTCTTTTTGATGCGTACTACGAGGACTTTAAGTAAGTGATGCAACACATTTCTTTCTTTGCCAGTTTCCTTTGAACAGATCAGGAATTTATTGTGGAACATCGTGGAATATTCCCGCTTCCACCCCTATGGTTTCGTGAAATTCCGATAGGTGGCGGTGTCCTACGTAGATTTCAAAGTGGCGTCTGTAACTGGTAACTGGGGTGCGTTCCAAGCAGGAAGCCGCCACTGAGTTTTTTTTGTTTTGGAGGAAACCCAGAGCATTTCAAATTTTGGAAGGTGCCTGCAGAATATCTACGGAGAACTGGCAGTGAACAAAAGTATGGCGAGTCGTTGGGAGACGGATCTGTCATCGCAGCAACAAGGTCGCGCAAATCTGTCCCATCTCCCGCGTGCCAGCCGCCACACTCACAGCTGTGACTTCTGCAATGTGCGAACGTTGGTCATTCTCATTTAATGTGATCGACGGATGACAACCAGACAGCTTGTTGTTCAAGTGGAGCGCTCTGCTAGTAGTGCTGACACACTGGTCCACCAGCAGGGGCAGTCAAAGGTGTGTACCAACTGGGTTCTGCGTCGCCTAACAGAAGACTATAAAGAACAACGAGGGACCATCTCTGCAGATTTGCTTGCGCGTTACGAGGCTTATATTGAGAAATTTTAGTCGAACATCGTCAAGACGATGAAGCATGTATACATCACCTAGAACGGTACTGCAAACGACAATCCATGGAGTGGCACCACACTATCTCTCCTGCGAAGAAAAAATTCAAAGCGACAGCTTCACCCGGTAAAGTCATAGCGGCCGACTTCTGGGGCTCTGAAGGTGTTATTCTATTTGATTGTCTCCCTCTTGGTGCAACAAAAAAATGGTTCAAATGGCTCTGAGCACTATGGGACTTAACATCTGAGGTCATCAGTCCCCTAGAACTTACAACTACTTAAACCTAACTAACCTAAGGACATCACACACATCCATGCCCGAGGCAGGAGTCGAACCTGCGACCGTAGCGGTCGCGCGGCTCCAGACTGAAGCGCCTAGAACCGCTCGGTCACTTGGTGCAACAATTAACTCTGAAGCATATGGTGCTACCTTCAGGAAATTAAAGAACGACTTCAGTGTGTCCGTATCCACAAAAATGCAAACGTATTTCTCCTTCTCCATGAGACGGTGGCAGGGGTAAAATACAGGGAGCGAAAGGCTATTTACAATTTGTACAGAAACCAGATGGCAGTTATAAGAGTCGAGGGGCATGAAAGGGAAGCAGTGGTTGGGAAGGGAGAGAGACAGGGTTGTAGCCTCTCCCCGATGCTATTCAATCTGTATATTGAGCAAGCAGTAAAGGAAACGAAACAAAAGTTCGGAGTAGGTATTAAAATCCATGGCGAAGAAATAAAAACTTTGAGGTTCACCGATGACGTAATTCTGTCAGAGGCAGCAGAGGACTTGGAAGAGCAGTTGAACGGAATGGATAGCGTCTTGAAAGGAGGATATAAGATGAACATCAACAAAAGCAATACGAGTATAATGGAATGTAGTCGAATTAAGTCGGCTGATGCTGCGGGAATTAGATCAGGAAATGAGACACTTAAAGTAGTAAAGGAGTTTTGCTATTTGGGGAGCAAAATAACTGATGATGGTCGAAGTAGAGAGGATATAAAATGTAGACTGGCAATGGCAAGGAAAACGTTTCTCAAGAAGAGAAATTTGTTAACATCGATTATTGATTTAAGTGTCAGGAAGTCGTTTCTGAAAATATGTGTATGGAGTGTAGCCATATATGGTAGTGAAACATGGACGATAAATACACTGCTGGAAATGGAAAAAGGAACACATTGACACCGGTGTGTCAGACCCACCATACTTGCTCCGGACACTGCGAGAGGGCTGTACAAGCAATGATCACACGCACGGCACAGCGGACACACCAGGAACCGCGGTGTTGGCCGTCGAATGGCGCTAGCTGCGCAGCATTTGTGCACCGCCGCCGTCAGTGTCAGCCAGTTTGCCGTGGCATACGGAGCTCCATCGCAGTCTTTAACACTGGTAGCATGCCGCGGCAGCGTGGACGTGAACCGTATGTGCAGTTGACGGACTTTGAGCGAGGGCGTATAGTGGGCATGCGGGAGGCCGGGTGGACGTACCGCCGAATTGCTCAACACGTGGGGCGTGAGGTCTCCACAGTACATCGATGTTGTCGCCAGTGGTCGGCGGAAGGTGCACGTGCCCGTCGACCTGGGACCGGACCGCAGTGACGCACGAATGCACGCCAAGACCGTAGGATCCTACGCAGTGCCGTAGGGGACCGCACCGCCACTTCCCAGCAATTTAGGGACACTGTTGCTCCTGGGGTATCGGCGAGGACCATTCGCAACCGTCTCCATGAAGCTGGTCTACGGTCCCGCACACCGTTAGGCCGTCTTCCGCTCACGCCCCAACATCGTGCAGCCCGCCTCCAGTGGTGTCGCGACAGGCGTGAATGGAGGGACGAATGGAGACGTGTCGTCTTCAGCGATGAGAGTCGCTTCTGCCTTGGTGCCAATGATGGTCGTATGCCTGTTTGGCGCCGTGCAGGTGAGCGCCACAATCAGGACTGCATACGACCGAGGCACACAGGGCCAACACCCGGCATCATGGTGTGGGAAGCGATCTCCTGCACTGGCCGTACACCACTGGTGATCGTCGAGGGGACACTGAATAGTGCACGGTACATCCAAACCGTCATCGAACCCATCGTTCTACCATTCCTAGACCGGCAAGGGAACTTGCTGTTCCAACAGGACAATGCACGTCCGCATGTATCCCGTGCCACCCAACGTGCTCTAGAAGGTGTAAGTCAACTACCCTGGCCAGCAAGATCTCCGGATCTGCCCCCCATTGAGCATGTTTGCGACTGGATGAAGCGTCGTCTCACGCGGTCTGCACGTCCAGCACGAACGCTGGTCCAACTGAGGCGCCAGGTGGAAATGGCATGGCAAGCCGTTCCACAGGACTACATCCAGCATCTCTACGATCGTCTCCATGGGAGAATAGCAGCCTGCATTGCTGCGAAAGGTGGATATACACTGTACTAGTGCCGACATTGTGCATGCTCTGTTGCCTGTGTCTATGTGCCTGTGGTTCTGTCAGTGTGATCATGTGATGTATCTGACCCCAGGAATGTGTCAATAAAGTTTCCCCTTCCTGGGACAATGAATTCACGGTGTTCTTATTTCAATTTCCAGGAGTGTAGTTTAGACAAGAAGAGAATAGAAGCTTTCGAAATTTGGTGCTACAGAAGAATGCTGAAGATTAGATGGGTAGATCACATAACTAATGAGGAGGTATTGAATAGAACGGGGGAGAACAGTCCGCAGCTCGTGGTCGTGCGGTAGCGTTCTCGCTTGCCGCGCCCGGGTTCCCGGGTTCGATTCCCGGCGGGGTCAGAGATTTTCTCTCCCTCGTGATGACTGGGTGTTGTGTGCTGTCCTTGGGTTAGTTAGGTTTAAGTAGTTCTAAGTTCTAGGGGACTGATGATCATAGATGTTAAGTCCCATAGTGCTCAGAGCCATTTTTGGGGAGAAGAGGGGTTTGTGGCACAACTTGACGAGAAGAAGGGACCGGTTGTTAGGACATGTTCTGAGGCATCAAGGGCAGCGTGGAGGGTAAAAATCGTAGAGGGAGACCAAGAGATAAATACACTAAGCAGATTCAGAAGGATGTGGGCTCCAGCAGGTACTGGGAGATGAAGAGGCTGGCACAGGTTAGAGTAGCATGGAGAGCTGCATCAAACCAGTCTCAGGACTGAAGACCACAACAACATGAGAAAACGCAAGGCCTCACACGATATTCTGCATCAGAGAGGAGATTACAAAATAGCATTGGATTGTTCTTCCTAATTTCCCTCCCACCACTCCCGTATATTTTGATCTTGCACCTTCCGACTTCTATCTCCCTGGCGCAATAAAGGATGCATTCTGTGGGAAGCAGTAATTAGATGATGGGCAGCTTATTGATAAAGCAAGACATTGACTCCGACGTCGACCCGTACAGTGGTAATATGAACATACAGATTCTCCCAGTAAGTTGGTGTAAGGCCATGGCATTGAACTGACATTATTTTGAAAAATAGTGTAACCAAAAGGATGAGGAATAATGTGGTATACATATGAATCTTGAAAAAAACCAACTTGCTTTCGGAAAAAAAATGTGTTGCATTGCTAATTGAAGTAACAACTAACTCTTTATACTGATGAAGTAATAAGTGCTATCGACAGGGGATGTCAAATTGATTCCATATTTTTAGATTTCCAGAAGGCTTTAGACACCGTTCCTCACAAGCGTCTTCTAACCAAACTGCGTGCCTACGGAGTATCGCCTCAGTTGTGCGATTGGTTTCGTGATTTCCCGTCAGAAAGGTCACAGTTCGTAGTAATAGACGGAAAGTCATCGAGTAAAACAGAAGTAATATCGGGCGTTCCCCAAGGAAGTGTAATAGGTCCTCTATTGTTCCTGATCCATAATAACGACAATCTGAGAAGCCGTCTTAGATTGTTTGCAGATGGTGCTGTCATTTACCGTCTTGTAAAGTCATCAGATGATACAAACGACTTGCAAAATGATTTAGATAAGATATCTGTATGATGCGGAAAGTGGCAATTGATCCTGAATAAAGAAAAGGGTAAAGTTATTCACATGAGTGCTAAAAGAAGTCTGCTAAATTTCTATTACGCGATAAGTCACACAAATCTGAGGGCTGTAAATTCGACTAAATACTTAGGGATTACAACTACAAATAACCTAATTTGGAACGATCACATAGATAATATTGTGGGTAGAGCAAACCAAAGACTGCGATTCATTGGCAGAATACTTAGAAGGTGCAACAGGTCTACCAAAGCGACTGCTTACACTACACTTGTACGCCCTATTCTGGAGTATTGCTGTGCGGTGTGAGATCCGCATCAGGTGGCACTGACGGATGACTTCGAAAAAGTACAAAGAAGGGCAGCTCGTTTTGTATTATCGCGAAATAGGGGAGATAGTGTCACAGGCATGATACGTGAATTGGAGTGCCAATCATTAAAACAAAGGCGATTTTCGTTGCGACGGGATCTTCTCATGAAATTTCAATCTCCAGTTTTCTCCTCCGATTGAGAAAAACATTCTGTTGGCACCCACCTACATAGGGAGAAATGATCATCACGATAAAAAAGAGAAATCAGGGCTCCCACATAAAAATTTAAGTGCTCGTTTTTCCGGCGTGCCGTTCGAGAGTGGAACGGTAGAGAGACAGCAACAAGGTGGTTCATTGAACCCTCTGCCAGGCACTTTATTGTGAACAGCAGAGTAATTACGTAGATGTGGAACGACCAACGTACTTCTCACTCTAAGGGTGCCTGTGTTATGGGCACTGGTTTGTTAAGTTGTGCTCCTCTGCAACTCTCAGAGCATATTATATGAAGGTTGCGTGTTTCAGCTGTTTATGGATTACTTTATGTATTAGCTTAAGAATGTTTATCGCGATTCCGTAATTTTGTTATCCTGCTCATGTCGTTTTTCAGGGTGGATGATATTTGGATGTCTATTAAATTGAGTTCCTGTTATCGTTCTAAATGTTTTATTATTTCTCTGAGCTATTAACAAAACACACTCCGGGTTCAACTCTCAATAGCAGATTGGCATAATTACAGATATGAGGACACTCCATCATCAATGAATATTTGTCCTTCATTTGATGAAATATCCTGAGAGGGTCGCTACATGCAATATAAAATTCGCAGTATTGTGGAAAGAAAATATACATTATACTCCACACATCCTTAGATTGTCGCACTTGCTGTTGCCCTCTGTATGAGGTAATAACAATATCTTTTCAAGATATGTGAACTCTAACAAACGGTGCCATACATTTCATTGATGTTAGGGCCGCCGCCGCCGTTTTTCTTAGTGATGGATTTAAGCCTTATCAGCAGTTTAGCTTGTAAGAGCTCCAGTTTTGTATTTGTCAAGTTTCTAGGTGTTTGCAATACCTTAATACCTTTTCGATATGATGTCTGCAGCCATAACTTTCGCAATAACCTCGCTCCAGTTTACTGCAGCACCGCTTCGGAAGAGAGAAGAGAGTCGCAGTTGGGACGACTGTATGTCTGACCGGCAACTCCCGGACTTACGGAGGCACCTGTAGGGCGGGAATTCCCATTAGCAGCCGGCACGGCTTCGTCATCTTCAGGAGAAAAGCCGGCCGCTTTCCTAGGAAACCGTGGCGTGGCGCCTCGTTGTTTGCGTTGGCCAGTCTGAGGGCCAGCAGTCAGCATTGTCGTCTCCAGGGCTGTCCAGCGCCCGCTCCATTTTCCAGTACTGGACACGTCGCAGCACAGCACGTATACGCATAGGATAAATAGTACACGGTGATTATTAATATTTCCATAATTTTTTACGCTTCGGGCTGAATTCAACTATACCTACTAATCCTAGCTACTTATCAGTATTATTGTTGATGATTTAGTTATCATTTTCCAGACTGATTTCATGCATCTCTCCATGCTAATCTATCGTGTGCATAGCTTTCCATAGTTGAATCGCTACTGCAGCCCATATCCTAGGAAGTGTTGGTCTCCCTATACAATCTTTAGCCACCAGATATCCATCCACTAGCAAATTCACTATTCCTTGAAGTCACAGGATATGTCCTATCAACCAATAGCTTCTTATAGTCATCTTGTGCTACTCCCAAACTTGATATGCCCATTTTCAACACAATTACGTAACTCATATTTCAAAAACATTTTCGTAAAGATTTCGTGACTTTTAAACCTATATTAGGAGGGGCGTTCCATAAGTGATGCATCACATTTTTCTCGGCCAGTTTTGCTTAAAAAATCTCGAAGTTTGTTGTGGAACATCATGGAATAATCCTATTTCAGCTCCTGTAGTTTAATGAAGTTCCGATAGGTGCTGGAGATATAGGTAGCCTTCAAAATGGCAATTTAATGGAGTTGCGTTCCAAGCAAAGAGTTGTCATAGCGTTTCTTTTGGCCAAAACCAGAGCACCGTAGATATTCATAGGCCCTTGCAGAATGTGTACGGAGACGAGGTAGTGAACAAAAGCACGATGAGTCGTTGGGCGAGGCGTCTGTCATCACAGCATCAAGGCCGCGCAGACCTGTCCCATCTCCCGCGTGCCGGCCGACCGCACACAGCTGTGACTCCTGCAAAGTGCGAAGGTGTGTGTTCGTCGTTACAGAAATTCATACAAACTACTCCTTCTCCACGACAACACAAGGCCTCACAGAAGTTTGTGCATCCGAGAGGAGCTCCCACAACTTCAATGTACTTCTTCCTCATCCATCACACAGTCCAGATTCGCACCTTCCAGTTTCCATCTGGTTGGCTCAATGTAGGATGCACTACGCAGGAAGCAGTACGTGGATGGTGAGGAGACTACTAATGCAGCAAGACGTCGGCTTCAATGTCGACCAGCAGAGTGGTACTAGGCTGACATACAGGGCCTCCCAGTCAGGTGGAGTAAGGCCGCCGCGTTGTACAGAGATTATGTTGAGCAGTAGTTTGTGGCCGGAAGGGTGGGAAATACTTTGCTGTACTGGAGTCCTGACCAGAATCAACCTGCTTTCAGAAAAAAAGTACTGCATTACTTATTAAATGTCCCGCGTAGATGATAACACAGTTCACATTTTCAGAAATGCTTTTATTGCTATTACAAGACAGGATTTTATATCCTCCTACTGCTGTCATGGGCCAAATTGCAAAATTTATCTTCCCCTTCCAGCGCCTTATTTCCTAACCTGATCCCCTCATTGTCCTCAGGCTCAGTTCGTAACAATACACTATGTGATCAAAAGTACCCGGACATCGCCAAAAACATCCGTTTTTCATATTAGGTGCATTGTGCTGCCACCTACTGCCATGTACTCCATATCAGCGACCTCAGTAGTCATTAGACGTCGTAAGAGAGCAAAATGGGGCTCTACACAGAACTCACGGACTTCGAACGTGGTCAGGTGATTGGGTGTCACTTGTGTCATAAATCTGTACGCGATATTTCCACACTCCTAAACATCCCTAGGTCCACTGTTTCCGATGTGATAGTGGAGCGGAAACGTGAAGGTTCACGTACAGCACAGTAGCGCACAGGCCGACCTCGTCTGTTGACTGACAGAGACCGCCCACAGCTGAAGACTGCTGTAATGGGTAATAGGCAGACATCTATCCAGACCATCACACAGGAATTCCAAACAGCATCGGGATCAACTGCAAGTATTGTGACAGTTAGGCGGGAGGTGAGAAAACTTGGATTTCATGGTCGAGCGGCTGCTCATAAGCCACACATCACGACGGTAAATGCCAAACGAGGCCTCGCTTCGTTTAAGGACTGTATTCATTGGACGATTGAACAGTGGAAAAGTATTGTGAGGAGTAACGAATCACGGTACACAATGTGCGATCAGATGGCAGCGTGTGGGTATGGCGAATGCCCGTTGAACGTCATCTGCCAGCGTGCGTAGTGCCAACAGAAAAATTCGGAGGCGGTGGTTTTATGGTGTGTTCGTGTTTTTCATGAAGGAGCTTGCAACCGTTGTTGTTTTGCATGGCACTACCACAGCAGAGGCCTACGTTGATGTTTTAAGCACATTATTGCTTCCCACTGTTGAAGAGCAATTCGAGGATGGCGATTGCATCTTTCAACACAATCGAGCGTCTGTTCATAATGCACTGCCTATGGCGGAGTGGTTACACGATAATAACATCCTTGCAATGGACTGGCCTGCACAGAGTCCTGACCTGAATCCTATAGAATACCTTTGGGATGTTTTGAAACGCCGACTTCGTGCCAGGCCTCACCGACCTACATCGATACCTCTCCTCAGTGCAGCACACCATGAAGAATGGGCTGCCATTCCCCAAGAATCCTTCCAGCACCTAACTTAACGTATGCCTAAGAGAGAGGAAGCTGTTATCAAGGCCATGCGTGCGCCAACACCATATTAAATTGCAGCATTACCGATGGAGGGCGCCACGAACTTGTAAGTCATTTTCAGGCAGGTGTCCGGATACTTTTGATCACATAGTGTAGTACTGAACCACAATGCTCTTATAGTTGATGTTATTTTATTGCCGTAGCAATAGGCCTATTTCAGCTCTGTGGCCATCTTCACGCTATCTGCAGACATATATGCTTTGTTAACAGTTGTAGAATGATCACTAATAACAGTTTTCTGTGACTGTGTGTTCGTACTAAGATCGTTACTGCATCGTGGTGCTATCGCTGTCTGATAATCTTATTGCCGTATAGGAAACTTCAATTGGAGTCTAATTTTATTTAATAATCATTTACTTTACTTATGAGTGATGAAGTTGGAAAATGTGAGCTTCGGTCTTTTGTCGTGGTATATACTGTTGTAGTTTTCACAACTGCGATTGACAGCAAATCCAGCGATGCGGATGTGTTCAATTTGTTTATTTATTTGTCTATGTATCGTAATGATGTACGGTGTAAAAACAGAGCTGAAAGAGCCCTCTTGTTACAGCAATAAAATAACGTCAATTATAGCAGCATTCTGGTTCAATGCTATTATTACAATGTCATTACAAGGCATCTACCCTGCTACGACCCCGAGAGAAAATAAACTGGCTTAATTCGATTACACTGATTCACCCTCGTTCCACTTTTTTTACGTTCTCTGTATCACGTGTAATTACGTTCATCTAATCACTTCTTTTCGCCCGCCTCAGTGGCTAAGTGGTCAGCGTGCCTGACTGTTATACAGAGGACCTGAGTTCAGTTGCTGGTACTGCCAGGGCTTTTCCTTCGTGGGAGGACTGGAAGGGACAAAGACTCCCAGATCCGCAAAGCCGGCAACGGTGGAACAGCGGTGTGCTGATGCCACGCCCCTTCATACCGCATCCAAATGACGCCTTTGGCTAAGGATGACACGACGGTCGTTAGGTCAAGATTGACTTCTTTTCAAGACATGATCCATTCCCTGCTTCTGGCCTCCCAAGTAATGTGCTATCTTTGACAGAATGTCATCCGAAGACCTTTCAGTTCTAATTTTTTTCTTCTTGAAGTTTAACGCAGTTTTCAAATTATCTTGCTGCTTGTCTGTATTGCTTCCTAAGTGTACAGATGTAGAAGCACTGGGGACAGGCTACAGCTCTGTGTCACTGCCTTCTTGCCTACTGCTGAGTTCACTTCCTACAGCTCTTTAGAATTGCCATCTGTTTTCTGTATAATTTGTAGATAACCTTCCGTCCCTTTATTTCGCTGCTAATTACTTCTGCACATGAAGGTTTCGGACTTTTAGGTGTAAAATGGGTTAAAGTCAGTGTTGAGGGAACGGAATGAAGAAGTAAACAACCTGAAATAATTAACCATAAATCATGAACTGTTTTCAAGGTATGTATTTCTTAAAGTAACTGTTACACTGCAAGTAATGCGTAGCTGCTATGGCTGCAAAGGATAAAATTTAACGATGTATGGGGCTTTATTGATTTTCGTTATGACAGCTCAATGTGAGATTTATGATGAAAGTTGGATTTACATAACAACAATATTTATGTTTGTTTCTTGTTACAGTGACGTGGAGTTTTGAGTATCCTTAGTTTTTATACGAGTAATAGTTTAGAAACCACGTATCACAACCGCAAAGTAAAGTAACACTTCTCGTTAACAATGACCACTATCACCTTCGTTCTGAAACATTGCATCATTGGACCATGTGTTCGTTTTAATGCAAGTCTTTTAATTACTCGAGCTGTATTCGACATTAGTAATGCAGGAGCGACCTTAAGCCGCTTTTCTTCTGGGCTTAGGGTCTGGTGGTCTAGTGGCACCGGCTCAATAACTCAGCGTGTTGGGTCAGAGGGCTGGCTGCTCTCAGTACAAAATTAAAAAAATGGTTGAAGTAATCAACGATGAACTTGAAGGGCTGTCTTGTGACGTCCGCCCAGCCCAAATCATGGTAAAGCGCTTCACGGGAAACAAATGTGTGTGCTCAGATGTGTGTGAATTCCTGAGGGACCAAACTGCTGAGGTCATCGGTCCCTAGACTTACACACTACTTAAACTAACTTATGATAAGAACAACACAAACACCCATGCCCGAGGGAGGACTCGAACCTCCTGCGGGAGAGACTGGGAAACAAAGAGGTAATCGAATGCGGGTCGGACCCTGCACTTTTCAGTCTGCGTTTTGAACTAGCTTTCATCTCTCAACGATGTGATGAGTCGCCAGAAAAGGCACGTGGTTCGCATTCCACGTTAGACTGTTGGTCCTTTTTCCTCGGCTGGATACCTGCGGTAAATTAGGAACACCCATACCCAACTCGCAGAAGTGGCTTCCAGCAGAAAAGCTCACAGCCAGGACAATCAGCCACACGAAATTATTCTGTGCTCTGAACTAGACTGACAAAGTAAAGTCTGATGCACATTTGTTACAGGTTGCAAAAGGTCTCCCTCATGAGTTTCTTTCATTTAATCTCCGAAAAGACGTACCGAGTTCGTTGAATGTTGTCTTGAACTTGTTCCGACGTAGCCACAAGCGCCGTAACGAAATCGAAGAACGCAAGATCAGAGAAGGCGGTGAAACGTTGTCGACAAATGGTGCGCTGATTAGGACCACTTCACGACAGGAGCGACACCTGAAAGAAGTGAGTATAAGCGCCGCTCCTGCCACCATCGGCAGGACATTAGGGGAGTATTAGCAGGGCCTAGCAGAGAGTGCTACGGTAACGGACTGTAGCGATCCATATCCATTGCTTGTTTGAACCTAGTGTATAGCCAGGACTTGGATTTATGTTGCCTGCAGCTCATCGCTTCCGACACCTTTGTACATTAAAGTTAAGTATTGTCAATCCGCTTTGTAGAAATAACACTACTAATGTTATTTGCTTGAACTGTTGTATAGCATACCGAGAACGCAGCATCCCTTAGCCACCGTATACGAGACGAGTGGGCCAGACCCAACCTCAAATCTCAGTCTTTCTGTTCATCCAACTGACAGGTTTTCAATGTAAGTTATCTTTTATGTTACTTATACAATTTTGAAAAGTTATAATACTGAATAATTGACTTTCGGACATTAAAACTGCTTACTATTTTTGGCCAGTATTACGACTCGTATCTAGGTTGATCGTTTCTGTCGAAGTCAGAATCCTTAGGCAAGACCGTTCAAATGTAACCAGCTTATAGCCTCACCTTACTGACCAGCACCAACTACGAAAACACACGTTTGAGGACATTTAAAAAAATTTAAAAATTCTGCATTTGTCATGGAGCAAACATATAGCACCTATGGCCAATATTGCTGGAAATATTGAATTTCCCAATCATTAATAATCTAACAGTTTTTGTAACAGAACGTTCGTTGATATCTCTATGGATTCGGCTGTATAGTACCAAAGTCAGCATCTTTAAGTAAGATTGTCACAGCAATGATCAGTCAGTGACGTCACCCTATTTTCATGCATCAAATATGAAATTGCTCATTTGAGGGCATCTAAAATGAAAGCAGTTGCTTCAAAGCTTCAAAATTCTGCGTTGCTCACGAAGCTAACATTCAGCATTAGTGATTAGTGTTGCTGAAAATATGAACTTCTGCAATAATTTAAAATCTACAATTTTTTTGAGCAGCAAATACCTAGAGGTCTGAGTCGTTTCGTCTGTTTTATGGCACTGAGAGATATTTCTGCAATAAATGTTCTTGGAAACACAGCAGACCTCCATCCGGACCAAGCACAAAAGCGAGCCAAGTGAAGATAGAGAGCCAAAAGGGCAGATATTTCGGGACAAATGCTGAGGGAGACTAAGAAGAAGAAAACGAAGTAGAACATGAAAAACTGCTCTTGAAAACAAAAAATTATCAGTACTGAACTCTGATTTAAGCGTCATGCTTTACAGAAGCGATAAATTTTAGTTTTAACAGACCTGATAAAACTACAAAATACATTCTAAACTGACCTGATGAGTTTGTTCACAGAGTAAAATTGCGATGTGATCAACAAACATAATTCGTTCCCGTTAGACATAAATGTACAAATTTTTAAAAGACTGACTGAAAGACAAGATGCTAAAACAAGATATTTAACTTTCTGCTAGGGTGCTCCATTCCTTGCATATGTCAAACCTAGTGTAAAAAAAAGTGCGATGAAAGAAGTTACTTCTTCCATGATCTTTTCCAATATTTGCGGAGAAGAATTCCGTTTGCGGGTCCGAAACTGATGGACTATTTTTCGTGGAGGCAAACTTGATTTTATTAATGAAATAGTCGCAAAGAAATCAAAAATAAATACAGTATATACTAAGAATAGCTGCGGAACTTGTATTTCTAAAACAAAATAAAAATTATGTCTCTGTGTCGTAACATAAGAGGACACTCTATAAAGGTTACTTGGAAAGATTTGCGCCGTCTGATTGTAAACATTGTTAGACTTCTGGAAAAGAAACTTGAAGTTGAAGGTTGGAGTCAGGATTGCAATGTTACAAGAAGCCGGTGAACAATGGACTTGGAAAAGCATGTACCAACGAGATTGAGTGACGAGGTGTTCAAGGGAAGATCCTCGGAAGAATTGAAGTAAAAAATATTGAGGCGGCGGTTAATTCCTACGTTTGTTCGCGCAGCACTGTCTGTAGGAGAGGACGTTCCCGAATTGTTTGACGACGGTTTCTCACCTCAGCTGCAAGATCATTAGACGATTTCGTATTCTATGCTTCGCAGTGTGGTCATTGCGAAAGTCTTAAACCGTTATACACGCTAAAGCATTTTAGATAATAAAAGTCAAGTTACGTTACCTACTGCAGATGAACTGAAGCGGGAAAAGGAACTTGTAAAAAATTAAGTCACTCTGTACCCAAAACTGAAAATTTTCCGAAATGTAACAGTGTCCGCAGATTCCTGTGATCCCTAGGAAATAGATGGTACCGTAAATTACCGTGAGCCACAAGTGATTACACATTTAAGGCGTTTAGTATCAAAAACTACGTTTGAAAATTTGATTTACATCCAGACTCTGAAAATAGCTGTGAAGGACATGCCAGGGGTATACAGATGATGCGGCTCTCACGGTTGCAAGTTTTCCGAAAGGGAGTCTGATCTTAATGTTGCTTGCATTTCTGCAGATATAGTACACCCAAAAAGCGCGTTTTGGACAAACGTCTGGATTAATACAGGGGACACCATCAAAGAGATAACACACACCTTTCTTCTTTCGTTAGCATAAAGTGAATATTACGATGGGAAAAATTTGAAAGGAACTAAATATTGGAGTAACAGAATCTTGAGGACAGCGAACATCACGAACTGAACGTATTTCAGTTTGAGTCTGTGAAGAATGACAATATATTGCAATGCACAGATCCAAAATCTTTACCTGATGGATGAAGTTTCAATGGAAACGTTTCGTAAATTCTTGAACTACTCAAAGAACATAGTGAAACTGTTGTTCAAACAATTGTGTTCCGGATGCACACGAAGTGCGTGGATTTCCAACATTACTGGGTCAGCAGATATTAGAAATCAAATACTGTTTGTTTTGATGGTGGTATGGATGTGATGATTTCATCGAGTATCCAAGACGTATAACTAATGAACTCGATTTTGAAAGCTTCGAACTCAAGCGAAAGATAAAGACGCAAGAACTGTAAGAGAAAATGTTAGCACGACTGTATTTGAAGCAATATGGTGACACTCAGGAAAGAGTGTAGTTCAGAAGATACTGCATTTAAAGTTTGTACTACGATACAATCGTGCGTAGGTTTCAGAAATGTATTGGTAACATATCTGTATTTTGCGTGTGTGATACACGGTAAAGATGAGAAAGTAATATTCATCAGGGTATTTCGATCTTATTTCTTAGTCATGTAACATGTGTCATGATGGTGACATTTGATTGTATTTATATGGATGTGTGTTTTTATTAAATGCATTTATTCCTATACATTCAAAAATTTTAGTATCTGGAACTGGTCTTTTTTCCGTACAAAACTAAAAAATTGTCATTCATACAACTTTTACTAAACCATTCAGCTGTATCACCTCTCATTGTATGAATCATACAGCGTATACTGTACTACGTGTTACGTAACTGATTAATTACAATTTTAAGAAAATATGTTTCACTACCAATAAAAAGAAACATTACTGATACTAGGTACGGAGTTCAGAAGCTTTATTTCTTTACGTTACTGTTACAGTTTCATCCACAGAGAATACGAAAGTAAACCAGCGAAAAGATACCATTTCTTAGAAGCCTCTAACATGTTTTTGGACCTAAAAAAAAGAGGCGCAGATGATGTTTCTTCACCGCCTGATTTCCAGTGCAATGGCTTTCGGTTTCTTTGACCATCCCCATTCTGCAGGGACAGAATTCTGTGAGGTGGACAGTAAAACTATTTATTGTAGATCGCAGATCCTCTCACAAACATCATGACTGCTGTTTCAGAACTAACTAGGATGCAGTACGTTTTTCTTTCATTTCCTAGGGGAAAATAGAACGTACGAGTGAAACGAACAACGTTTTCACACTGGTAGCCTTAAAGATTCCCTCTGGTATTCAGTTCCGTATACATTATCATGATTATTAATGTTATGATTTAGTGGTATGGTTACTATGACAAACAAATGTCAGGTCATCAGCGTTTGGTCTTCCTATAATTTCCATAAAGGATGTTCGATCCATTTACGTTGTAGGTAAGATAGAGAGTTTAGAAAAGGAATCAGGCTGAATGAAGTTACATGTTGTAGAAATTAGTGAAGCGTGGTGGCAGAAAGAACATGCCGTTCTGGTAATATCAGGTTTAGATATAGTCGTGAGCAAGAAAATAGGAATGATGGTAAGCTACGACGAACAGCAGAGTGAACGCATTATCGTGCCCAAGAGAGACACAAAGCCAACACCCACCACAGTAGTCCAAGTTTATATACCTACTAGCTCAGCAGATGAACAGATTGAAAGCATATATAATGAAGCAAAATAAATTATTAAAGTAGTCAAGGGAGACGAAAATTCGATAGCGGGAAAAGGAAGAGGAGAAAAAAGAACAGTAGAACATAGAATGGGGGAGAACAATGAAAGGGGCAACCACTCAGTAGAATTTCGCATCGAGCACGCTATAGTCATTGCTATTAGTCGGTTTAAGAATTATAAAAGAGAACTGTATACGTGTAAAGGAACAGGAGATACTTGAAGGTTTTCCATCGATTACATAATGGGAATAACTGAAATTACAAAATCAGGTATTAAACCGCAAATATTTTCCAGGGGCACATGTGGACTCTGAACATGATATTTTGCTTATGATCTACAGATTTAAACTGAAGAAACTGCAGACATGTAAGAGATTAAGGGGGTGGGACCGAGATAAATTATAGAAATGGAGATTGTTGAAAATTTCAAAGGGAGCACTAGTTAACGGGGGCGAGGAGCACAACAGAAGGCGAGTGTGTAGGAAACACAAGATCAAAAACTGAAGGTCCAGAAGAGATCCTTGAATAAGGCAGAGGATATTCAACCTCACTGGCGAAAGAATAAAAATATAAAAATGCAGCAAAAGAAGCGGGCAAAGGAAAATACAGGTGTCTAAAAATGAAGTTGGGAGGTTAGTGAATTAGAATGGTTCGACGAGAAACGCAAGGTTGTAGAAGCATGGGTGACTAGGAAAGAGATAGATGGTGTCTACATGGAAATTAAAGATAACATTGGAGAAAAGATAAGCAGCTGTATGAATATCAAGAGCTCAAATGACAAGCAAGTACCAAGCAAAGAAGGGAAAGTTGAAACGTGGAAGGAATATATAATTAGATAGGCTATACAAGGGAGGTAAACTTGAATGCAATGTTATGGATAGTGAAGAGGAAGTACTAGCTTAAAAGAGCTGTTCCTTTACATATTCAATTAGTCGGAATGTATATTAATGTGGTATCAACTGTACTTGATTCCACTATTCTTTTCACAACACGCTCAATAATTGTAGCAAAATAAATGCAATTTTTTTGAAAATTTAAAACCACTGCGAACAGATGTGTAAAATGTCGCATCTTCAAAGAATTTTCGTGCAGCTTCCAAAACTGGTCTTCGATTTTTCCAGTCTGTCATATTTTCGAAACTACGGAGTCTATTATGATTAATGTTTTAGTAATATTAATTCAGCTGAAGAGTTTGCGTTACGGTCGTATGAGTAAAGCGTGATCTATTGTCCTCCAGCACTAACTGAATGAATTTTACTTTTGAAAACATTAGTTTAATTTAATTTTAATGTTGCACCGTGGATTCCTTTGCTAGTATGTGATACAATTTTGTAATCAACCTAATGAATAGTTTCCTACGAAACCTGTTATCCTATTCTAATTTTATATGTTATAAATCCTCAGTTTATGGCAGGGAAATATGGTGTGATGAATTTAACGTTCGAATTTTGATTTCTTACAGGAATCCTAAAATACGGCTTCAGAAGGATTGTATGGTATCAACGGAATCATAAAGGAATAAACAATGGTTTGATTCTACTCGAGTTATAAATTTATCTTACGTATAAGAAATGGGATTCATGTGATACCAGTATGGATTAGGGTCAAAGAGTCTACTGCTAACTGTCGCGATGGACTTTTCGTGAATAATTTATAAGCGATTATGAAATTATGTCTCACAGTTTAAAATTACGTCTCAGAGTTTGCGTTGAAGGTACATAAATATAACGTACAGAGAATGAATAGGCGAAGACGTGAACTACTGTACAATTACACAAATCCCTGGAAACATTAGCTACCGTAAAACGCATAGAACGATCTATCCTAAGCGACCTAAAATGGAATGACTACTTAAAATAAACTGTAGGAAAAGCAGTTACCAGGATGAGAACTGTAGAAAGAATCTTAAGTAAATAAATGCATTCAAGAAAGACGTGCCTTACTTTTTCGATCGATTCTCAAGTACCGGTCATCTGAGACCATTATCAAATGGGAGTAACAAAAGAGGTAGACGATATCCAGCGAAGAGAGGCTTGTTTCGTCATAGGATCGTTCAGTCGACACAGAACCGTTACAGAGATATTCAAAAGCAGACGCTGCAAAAGAGACATTGTGCGTTGCGGAGAGGTTTACTATTGAGTACTTTCCGGGAAAAGTCGGGCAACATATTACACATACGTTTCGCGAAATGATAGCAAAGAGAAAGTCCGAGAAATTAGAGCTCATACAGAGGTATACCGACAGTCACTCTTCCCACTCCCAATTCTTGAATGGAACGGAGATGGGACGACCAGATAGTGGTGTCAGAACTACCCTCTGCCACACACTGCAAGGTGGCTTACGGAGTATACACATAGAATAGATCCAGAATACTGACAGGATCACTTTTGCGCCGTATTTCGATTAATGTTTCCTCTTCAACCTTCCGTGTCGTAGTCTATCGTCGTTCCATCGCTGCAGTATCACGTCAGGTACGTCTAATATCTTGGCCGTATCTACGCCTAGCACCAAATATTTCTGCATATCTTTCACCACTGCAGCCATACGCCTCTGGAAGAAACTGCCCTGCGGCCTGCGTGTTACACAAAACGATTCTCCATTCAAGATGTTACAACTTTATTTGTTATTATTGGCACAATTTCCATTTTGGCATATCCCAGCTGTTCTCCTACAGTCCAACCAGGAACCAGTATCTCTGTCACGTTGTAAACTATTATCAGCCCTATCTGTTTCCTCCCTTCTTATCTGCTAACCTTACTCTATAGTTTCATGTGCTTCCTCTGACAAGTTAACATTTTCTGCACACTTTGTTCAAAGCGCTACCAGACATTTCTTTTTGAAGACTTTATTTATACACGACAAAAACGTAATGAGGATATTGCTTAATACTGTGTAGTAGGACTGACATGTCTCAAATTACATTTCTATATTAGACCATTATTATTATTATTACTATTGTTAATGTTATTACTATGAGAAAATGTCCAAAACTGGACTTCCCCCCACCCTCCCCTCCCCGCCTCAAAAGCGCGGATCCCTTGGCCTCTTGGCTCTGCACTCTCGTGGACTCTAGTGAGACCAAGGGTAAATTGTAGTTTAGGCTTCTACCACTCCATACCACAGACAACTAGACGCTCGATTCAGTTGTTACTTATCTGTTAGATATTACGTTTTGACAAAAGTGTGTACATTGTCCTGCACTTTTCCTTATGTCTCCTAGATATTGGCAGGTAAGGCTTTGGACCTATACGCATTCTTGAACGGTAATATTCAGGGTTAATATTTAAGGCATCTCATTTATATGTTTGCTTAGCAATTTATTTAGTTAACAAAATGCAGGCTCTAGTTGCATGAACTGGAACCCCTTCAGTTGCTTAATCTGGACCCCTTCCTTACCTTTTCACTTTTATCGTTTTCATTTACTAGTACACAGTATTATTCTCTTGGAATTCTATTGCAGATTTGAAGACTGTGATAGGAAGGGTTGATCAAAGAAAGCGGAGTCCTTCTAAAATGACTAACGCTACTTATGCAGCAGAAAAAGAAAATGGGTTGCAAGAAGGAGAGTAAACATTCTAATGTTCCAACGATCACTAACGAGGGTATCCTACATCAAATGCAGTACACCTGAGGAAGCAGTAAAAAGAAAAAGAGACAGACCTACAATTTTGGGCGAAGCTTTTGAAGAAAAGCTGGTTTCGTACCATCTGGGTATGGAAGCTTCTTCCTGTGGGCTAACTCGTAATGTCGTGTGAAGAACAACAGTCCAGTTTGCAGAGAGAAACAACACTGAATACCCTTTCAGAGATGAAACTGCTGGGAAAAAACTGGTTAATCTTCCTCTCGAACGCCACGAAATCAAACTGCCAAAAAGAAAGTCTACAGAAAGTTCTTACGTACAGCAAACGAAAAATAGAGAAATTAGGTAACCTGGAATATGTTATATCATGCCTAGTGGCAAATTAGATTATATTTTCTCTGATTTGATACCTTTTTCCAACTTTTTTCAGGACTATTTTGATGGTCTTTAGAAAGGATTTAGCTTTGTCAATTACTCTACAACTCGCTGATTGTGAGGTTTTTGTGGACAAATTTTTTTCATAATAACTGTTAATTATATTCTCTAACGCATATTCTTTTATGGATATGGTGCATAACGTTCTAAAATAAATATTGCACACGTTTAAAACATAAGTTTTTACTGTTTTCTATTTTTTTAAACTCAAAATCAAAATGGGGTACAGTTTTGGGACTTCCCTCTATTATCATTATTATTATTACAATTACCAGTATTATTATTGCCATTATTATAATAATATAGTTCTCATGTAGTATGCAATGTATGTACTGTTCGGATTTTACTATTTCATTGCAAAGACGTTACTCACTGTATGTTTCTACTTCACTATAGATGTGTTACTTCTCTTCCAATGTTGTCTGCTAACATTTAACTTCTTTGGTGATAATACTCAGTAAATGTCTGAAGATGGCCTTGTAAGCCAAAAACCTGTTAGCAATAAAAATAATATTGTAGAACAAAAGCAAACTGGTGCTTTTCATTTATTATTAGTATGCAATTTGTAATGTTAACTTATTAACAATGTCTGGTTAGGTGTAAAAGAGAGATTAAAGCCAGATCACGTAAATGTATGAATAAATAACTTGCCTACATCATTGTCGTCACATTGTAAACCATCCATACTTTCATCATCCCTATCTGTTTCCCCCCTGCCTATTGGCTAGCCTTACTCTACAATTTCACGTACTTCCTCTGACAAGTCAACATTTTCTCCACACTTGGTTCAAAGTGCTGCCACATATTCACGTCATTGCTATGCAGAGCTTTAGCACTGGCTATGATTTCCATTTTCCAAATTCTTCGCTATTCTCTACCCATTAGATGCGACTTGAGTGTAGTTCGTCCGGGTGAACCAATAAGGGCGCAAGGAAGTCGCTTTGTACGTCCCTGGCGGCTGACAACGCAATCACGCGTGCCGCCTTTGTCATGCTCATCTCGCTCTCTGCTCGCCGTGTTCCAGAAGTGCCCCTCCCACCTTCCCCCCTTCTCCCTTCTCCACCCCCCCCCCTCCTCCACACACCTCTTCCCCCAGACAGCCTGCTGCTTTTTACCGGGCTTCCCAATATTTAAATAAACAGCAGGAGGCACCTCAGTTAACTCATGAATGGACTGCTGGATTAATTGCCGGCCACGACTTATCTGATCGGAATAATGTATCAGTCCGTTCCCGCTGATAGTTGAAAATTTATTGCCGTTTGTTATGGATTCGGCTCTCACCGCGTCTGTTACCACCTTAATTATGGTGATCGATAAATTCTTCAAGGACGTTAGCACGTCGTCCCATTGTCCCGCACCTAAGTACAGTGGCTGCACTCTGGGTGTAGGCAGTGAACTGTACGGAATGTGAACGTATTGATTGTCTACCGCGCGCTTAACCAGCTGCAGACAAGAAGAACGTTTCACAATATGTACTGCCGTAATGTAAATGAAACGTAGTAATGAAATTACGACGATTTGAGACCTCTGTACCCGTATACAAACAGCATAAATCTGCTGCATGCATTCTTGTTCATGAGCGCTATTCAGGATTTTATAAATATTGTGTTCTTTTTATATTAGAGCAAATTAAAAATCAAATATTAATGAGATTTCACTAATTATGTTTATATTCCTGGGAGAAGGAAGTATTCGTGCCTTCAGGTCTCAAGCTTATAAAGCCAGAGGTCATCGACATGGAAATGGCACACTGAAGTGCCAAATAAACTGGTATAGGCATGCATATTCAAATATAGAGATATGAAAACAGGCAGAAGACGGCGCTGCAGTAGGCAACGCCTATATAAGACAACAAGTGTCTGGCGCATTTGTTAGATCGATTACTGCTGCTACAGTGGCAGATTATCAATATTCAAGTGAGTTTTAACGTGGTGTTATAGTCAGCGCACGAGCGATAGGATGCAGCATCTCCAACGTAGCTATGAAGTGGGGATTTTCCCGTACGACCATTTCACGAGTGTATCGTGAATATCAAGAATCCGGTAAAGCATCAAATCTTCGACAGCGCTGCGGCCGGAAAAAGATCCTGCAAGAATGGGACCAACACGACAGAAGATAATCGTTCAACGTGACCGAAATGTAACCCTTACGCAAATTGCTACAGATTTCAATGCTGGGCCATCAAAAAGTGTCAGCACCACTCAACGGAACGAAACATCATCGATTTGTGCTTTCAGAGCTGAAGGCCCACCCATGTACTCTTGATGACAGCACGACACAAAACTGTACGCCTCACCTGGGCCCGCCAACACCGACATTGGATTGTTGCTGACTGGAAACATGTTGCCTGGTCGGACAAATCTCGTTTCAAATTGTATCGAGTGGATGGACGTATACAGGTATGGGGACAACCTCCTGAATACATGCACCCTGCATGTTAGCAGGGGACTGTTCAAGCTGGTGGAGGCTCTGTAATAGTGTGGGGCGCGTGCATTGGGAGTGATATGGGACCCCTGATACCTCTAGATACGACGCTGACAGGTGACACGTACGTAAGCATCCTGTCTGACTACCTGCATCCATTGTGCATTCTGACGGAACTGGGCAATTCCAGCAGGACAATGCGACAGCCCACACGTCCAGAATTGCTGCAGAGTGGTTCGAGGAACACTCTTTTGAGTTTAGATGCTTCCGCTTGCCACCAAACTCCCCACACATGAATATTATTGAGCATATCAGTGGTGAAACTTCCTAGCAGATTGAAACTGTATGCCGGACCGAGACTCGAACTCGGGACCTTTGCCTTTGGCAAGTGCTATACCAATTTAGCTACCCAAACACGACTCATGACCCGTCCTCACAGCTTTACTTCCACCAGTACCTCGTCTCCTACCTTCCAAAGTTTTAATCTGCCAGGAAGTTTCATATCAGCGCACACTCCTCAGTAGAGTGAAAATCTCATTCTGGATATCTGGGATGCATTGTAACGTGCTGTACAGAAGAGATCACCGCCCCCTTGTACTCTTAAGGATTTATGGACAGCGCTGCAGGATTCATGGCATCATCTCCCTCCAGCACTACTTCAGACATTAGTCGAGTCCATGACACGTCGTGTTGCGGCACTTCTGCGTGCTCGCGGGTGCCGTACAGGATATTAGGCAGGTGTACCAGTTTCTTTGGCTCTTCAGTGTATTTACAGGAGGATTCTACGGGCCACTGACACAAAATGATAATAATAGAGTGCTAAGGACTAAGCCCGTGGAATTCATATGAGAATCAGCTATCAGGACGGCTTTTCATTTTCAGAGACAACGTACAGCTTTGTCGTTGCTGTCATCAGTTTGGTACGGTTTCCAGATGACGCACAACAGACACTCCCTAGTTGATCCAACAAGTATTCTGTAAACGACCTGTCTCACTGATAAGTTACTTTTCATTAGGACCTCTGCTACGAATCTGATTCTAGTTTTAGTTCGAACTGCTAGATCTTTGTAGTCATTCTGATTTCAATTACTCTGGACAAATACTGGTAGATGCATCCTGCCTGTTTGTGATACACTTGTGACTCTCTTGTGAAGAGATTCTTTTATCCTATTTTACCGACTCGGAACACACGAATACTTTCATTAGCGATTCCGACTTCTTAGGAACCCATTAGCAAATCACAGGTATGTTCACATTATTGGCACTCCTCCTGGCCTGTTGAGTTGATGATTTACTACGTAATGTATGCAAAGCAGCTGATAATGACTTTCTAAGAAGTCGAAAACAGTAGCGTGTGATCCGCGTCTATCAAATGTCTATCAAATACTATAAAACAAGATTCTAGTTTATAATGACTGATTTCAGCTACTCATCTAGGCAGGTCGAAAGTGCAAAATAGTGGATGGATGCCCTTGCATGGATACTGTAGTTATTATAATAAATGTATATTCTCTCAGACCATATTCAGCTCCACATAAGCGTGCGACACATGCCGCCTAACTTACCACAAAAATAACACCGTGCCTGGCCATGATATCCACGTTTGCATCAAAGTTTATTCAGTAGGATGCAGGATAATGACGTAGGATTTCAAAGCGAAACACAGTTTATTATCAGATACTTCATATATTCTTCTACAAAATGCACGATTCATAACGGATACAGGGATTAATGAACACAAGGTCATTGTAGCGAGGCTCAAAACCATATCAACCAAAACCATTAAGAATAAACGCAAAATACATCTATTTAAAACAGCAGATAAATATTCGCTTGATGCCTTCCTAAAGAGAGTCTACATTCCTTCCAAGTAAATTATGTAAGTGTAGACCAGATATGGCCCAAATTCAAAGATACAGTATCGACAGCTATACCCCATAAGTTAATAAGAGACGGGACTGATACACCATGGTACACAAAACATGTCAGAACACTGTTGCAGAAGCAACGAAGAAAGCATGCCAAATTGAGAAGAACGCAAAATCCCCAAGACTGGCTAAGTTTGACGGAAGCTCGAAATTTAGTGCGGACGTCAATGCGAGATGCTTTTAATAGTTTCCACAATGAAATAGTCTCAAAATATGGTAGAAAACCCAAAGACACTCTGGCCGTATGTAAAGTACACCAGTGGCAAAAAACAGTCAATACCGTCACTGCGCGATAGCGATGGAAATGTTACCGATGATGGTGCCACTAAAGCGGAGTTACCAAATACAGTTTTCCATAATTCCTTCACGAAAGAAGACCAAGTAAATATTCCAGAATTCGAAACCAGAACAGCTGTTAGCATTAGTCACATAAAAGCAGATACCTTAGGTGTTGCGAAATAACTCAAATCACTTAAGAAAGGCAAGTCTTCCGCTCCAGTTGGAATACCAATCAGGTTCCTCTCAGATTATGCAGACACAATAGCTCCTTTCTTAGCAATCATAGCAAGGTCTGTTCCTAAAGACTGGAAAGTAGCACAGGTCACACCGATATTGAAGAAAGGAAATGGGAGTAACCCATTGAATTACAGACCCACATCACTGACCTTAATTTGCAGTAGGATTCTGGAGCATATACTGTACTCGAACATTATGAATCACCTTGAAGAAAATGACTTATTGATACATAAACAACACGGATTCAGACAATATCGTTCTTATGCAACACAGCTAACTCTTTATTCCCATGAAGTAATGAGTGCTGTTGGCAAGGGATCTCAGATCGATTCCATATTCCTAGATCTCCAGAAGGCTTTTGATACCGTTCCTCACAAGCGACTATTAATCAAATGGCGTGCATATGGACTAACGTCTCAGTTGTGTGACTGGATTCGTGATTTCCTCTCAGGCAGGTCACAGTTCGTAGTGACAGACAGTAAATCATCGAGTAGAACAGAAGTGATATCTGGCGTTCCGCAAGGTAGTGTCATAGGCCCTCTGCTCTTTCTGATTTACATAAATGATCTAGGTGATAATATGAGCAACCCCCTTAGATTGTCTGCAGATTACGCTGTAATTTACCGTCTCGTAAAATAATCAGACGATCAGTTCCAATTACAAAATGATCTAGAGAGAATTGCTGTATGGTGCGAAAAGTGGCAATTGGCACAAAGCAAAGAAAAGGGAGAGGTCATCCACATGAGTACTAAAAGAAATCCGATAAATTTTGGGTAAACGATAAATCGCACAAATCTAAGGGTTGTCAATTCGATTAAATACCTAGGAACTACAATTGTGAGCAACTTAAATTGGAAAGACCACATATATAATATTGTGGGGAAGGCGAAACAAGGACTGCGCTTTGTCGGCAGAACACTCAGAAGATGCGACAAACCCACTAAAGAGACAACCTACATTACAATTGTCCGTCCTCTGCTGGAATATTGTTGCGCGGTATGAGATCCATACCAGGTAGGATTGACGGAGGACATCGAAAAAGTGCAAAGAAGGGCAAATCGTTTCGTGTTTCGCGCAATAGAGATGAGAGTGTCACTGATATAATATTCGAGTTGAGGTGGCAGTCACTGAAACATAGGCGGTTTTCTTTAGAGCGCGATCTATTTACGAAATTTCAATCACTAATTTTCTCTTCCGAACGAGTAAATATTTTGTTGGCACCCACCTACGTAGGAAGAACTGATCATCATAATAAGATAAGAGAAATCAGAGCTCGAACGGAAAGATTTAGGTGTTCCTTTTTCCCACGCGCCCTTCGAGAGCTGAATGATAGAGAAGTAGTACGAAAATGGTTCGATGAACCCTCTGCCAGGCACTTAAGTGTGAATTGCAGAGTAACCATGTAGATGTAGATGTAGATGTAGATGTACTCTGATCAAACTAATGTAAATATCACATCTGTTGAATGAAGAGTAGTAAAAATTAACAGCAGTTTTGCTCGCTTTGAAACACAAACTCTTATATTTGTCCAAAATGCGTTAGTACTATCACGAAAGTGTTGAGAATGCCACACTTGAACATGTATAATCCGATCGTTCTGAATCAAATTCCGGCACGCATGAAAGTTAAAGTTCGCCAGCGCAGTTCGAACCACAGAATCACTCTGAAGTATCCATTCCGTGCAACTCTCCAGAAACATAGTCTGAAAGTTACAGTGAATTTTTTATAGTACTTTCACAACACGTCGCTGCCTGGTCGAAAAATTCTTAGTCCATAATTTTCTAACCTTCCTAAGGACAGACCATGTACGGAATGCTCGTTAATTTTTGCACTCGTAGAGACCTTCGTTAGCCTAACTAAGCATTCGATCGCTTCCCGCGACCCAATTAGGGCGTCTACCAACTTCCTCTAAATTTTGCATACAAGATCACTTGCCTTCTCCCCAGGACAAAGCGTACCTTCCCATCTACAAAACTGTGCCAATAGCCAATTTTCTAACTCATAAAATTTTAATTTTATGATTTACACGACAACCACAAAATAACGAATGTTGGAACAGCATCACGGTCTCGAGACCGCAACGGGAAAGTGCACATTCCAGTCTCACTCTTGTGTCTGCATGCTACGTTACATTTATTGGTTGTAGAGGTAAACTACGTGAAAAATGAGATTCCCAGATCGAATGCTCCGGGAGAAGATTAAGTTTCATATGTACCTTGGTGATGTTTGATGCTTTCATCTATTCACGTGCATTACATTACTTTTATTTTATTTGGAGGATCTGTTGCCAGTATGTACCTAACTGCTGATCATCTTCAGGTCTTCCTACACTTCGTACTGTTTATATCCGTATGGCCTTCCTGTACGTATTTTGTCATCAGATCATGAGACGGAAGGGTAATTTAATCATAATCTGAAGATCGGGAACTTTACACCAGAACATCTCATCCTCTAGCCAGCTAATGCTTATGGATAAAAGACCCCCTCCGTCGACAGCAGTTGGAGGGCTTTGTCCTGTTAGAACACCACCACAGGAGCGAGCATTAGTGATGGTGGTTGGTGCATTTAGGGGAGGGGACAAAACAGCGAGGTCATCGGTCCCATCCCGTTAGGGAAGGATGGTGTAGGGAAGCAGCCTACTCACGCTGTAGTAAATTCACATCAGTTTCCATTGTGTGCCAGCCAGTCTGCTGTAACTAGCTATGACGTCATAAATGTTGCGCAATACCTTAAAAATCAAGCAAATGACCTAAAACTTTTCTAGCATGTCAGGAATAATACTAAATTAATGTGTGTTAAATATCAGTTCGATAACTTCAGCCATTTTCGAAATTTGGACGTTTTTCTGAAAAAATCATTGGCGCAACAGAAAAGAGCTAGAGACTTCAAAATTTATATTTAGATTCATCTTTCATAATGATTTAATAAAAACAGTACTTTGGATTTCACAAATTAAGATTTTAGTGGAAATTCATGATTTTCTGGTTTTCGTCTCAAAACTGAAGGAAGCAAGATAGATTAAGTAGGCTAATAAATAAGGCTAGGATGATGATGATGATGAGCGTTTGGCGTCATTGGCCGGGAGGCCCCTCGCGGGGCAGGTCCGGCCGCCATATCGCAGGTCTTATTACATTCGGCGCCACATTGGGCGACCTGCACGCCGGATGGGGATGAAATGATGATGAACACAACACAACACCCAGTCCCTGAGCGGAGAAAATCTCCGACCCAGCCGGGAATCGAACCCGGGCCCAGAGGACGGCAATCCGTCACGCTGACCACTCAGCTACTGGGGCGGACAAGGCTAGGATGTTTAGATTTAAATAGGTTGGAGGTCCGCTATGACTATGAAGATGTGAAAAGTTTCTTTTGAATACCTATAAAATTATAGCGATAGCGGATCTCAAAAGGGCCAGTTCAGAGGTTATCTACTGCATGCAGTGTAATTCAATTAATTCTCTCGCCCAAAATATTTAACTTAGCCACGTCAAAATTTTATTATCAATACTTACCTGCGTGCTGAATGCACGTTTAAATTAAGAGCTTCATCGGCCATCAGCAAAAGAAGCTATAAATTATTTCGTAACTTGAAGTGGTGCGTTACTAGCCCAGCGGCTAGTCGGGAGAGCCGATTTGATCAGGCGTTCCCTTAGCCGTCAGCACCGCGGCTTTATAAATAAGAACGCTGCGCGCGGAAGCAAGGCCCAGTTCTCTCCAGACACGCCATCTGTGTCGGGAGGCGCGTCGCATCGGTATCACTGCTACAAACAGCCTCGGGTGCCGTATTAAGTTACTAGAGATACGCGGAACCATGAAAACATTTCAAGTGAAGTGTTAATTCTGGGATGATTTTCATTATCTAGTTTCAGTTTGCGTATTGTCGTATTTTCACGTGCCGTCGCGGGACAGACATTCTACCAAATATTTAGCGTGGCGTTTGATGAAATATTTTCATCAAATCATGGCGAGCATTCTTTTTAACATTTAATTCGGACATTTATAGTTGCATCAGCGCATTAGACTCTGAACTGCTCTGTTAGTTAGGTTGTAGGGATACTTGTGTTTTTTATCAGTGAATTTCAGAATATACTCAACTATTTTGGAAAACCGTTTTTGATTAAAAATCCCGGACAATCTCCTAATTCCTCAGAGCGATAAGCTGCAGCTATAATGGTATTCTCAGATGAAGTGGGCACTAGGATCTCTAATTACTGGCTTCACGTTTTGTTAAATCACTTTCTGGGTGCTAAAAAGTAAATAGAGAGCTAGTGTTGAGAACGGCGAAAGACAGCATTAACCACATTCTAAAAGCCAGAAACTGATTCAACATGCAAGCATTTATACAGCAATTAGATTTATTTTTTACAAACTATTCGCCGCCCCACAATGGGGAAGGATGTCGGCCGTATCCTTTCAAGGGAACCATCACGGCATTTGCCTGGAGCGATTTAGGGAAATCACGGAAAACCTAAAATAGGATGGCCGGACGCGGGTTTGAAGCGCCGTCCTTCCGAATACGAGTGCAGTGTGCTAACCACTTCGCCATCTCGCTCGGTGAGCATTAGTGATCTGGGGCGCATAGTGAGCTCTTATTAAATCGGTGAGCGGATTTTGAGCTGTTCCGAAGGAACAGTTGGTGCCCTCCTGCGGCGGAAATGAAATTCAGAAATTTTCGTGGACGGCACAGGATACGGAGAGGCGCCTCGGGGCAGAAGAGGGTCGGCTGGGAAGAATTTGGGCCGACACGTAAACGGGCGACGAGGCACGCAATTAGCGGTTGACGCGTCGCAGATATATGAAGGCGCACCCTGCAATTGTCTCCCCGCACAACGGGTTGGGGGTCCGGCAAAACTCCCCGTAATGGCAGCTCCTCCAAATTGCCGCCTGACAGCCGTGAGTTATGGGGACCGCGCCACCATAAATCTCCGCTCCGTTAGGTCATCCTTGTAATCTCCGGGGGCGAGCATTCGCCGTTCTGGAATGATAACGCTCCTCTCTGCCCGGTCTGCCGTCTGCAGCTTAAGAGTTCTCTGGCAGAGGACGCGTCTTCTGCTGTCTCCACTCCCTGCTGCAGAGGTCAGCACCACTCCTAAATGTCCTTTCCGTGGCAAACGTTGGGCCGGCGGAGGATTATTTTGACGGATCATTTTATGCATCTCTATCTACACATACTCCACAAAACAAACATTATATAGTGCCCGGCGGAGAATACACCATACCAACATTACTGAGTTCCTTTTCTATCCCCTTCACATACAGAACGATCAAATAAAACTTTGTATACTCATCCGAATGTGCCCTAATGACTCTTGTCTTACTCTCACGACCCCTACTTGATATACAAAATATTTCATTTACCTTGCAAATCCTACATAACTTTTCCCCCAGAAAAGTCTTTAAAAAAAAGCTGTTTAGCTACCAAGGAGACATTAACCATCATTGCCTTTCTTGCAATGTGTTCGTTTTAACTAGCAACCTATCACTTTTATTCAGTAATCCACTTCGCCTCTTTCGACACCTGTTGAGAGACTATCACAGAGTACCATTTACGTAAGCAAGACGTTATTAGAAACGTAATACAAATCTGACTTGGACTCTCGTGTACTCGTACAAGCGCAGAAACGCGGGGTGACTGAGCTCATCCACTTGCTGGAAATGACGGTAAAGAAATGGAGACACAAGAAAAATGTACATCCGTCAATCAGCCAACTGTCTTTAGGTGACGATTTCTGTGAATACAGTGGACACAATTGAAAACAAGATTGAGATATTACACTACTGGCCATTAAAATTGCTACACGACGAAGATGACATGCTACAGACGCGAAATTTAACCGACAGGAAGAAGATGCTGTGATATGCAAATGATTAGCTTTTCAGAGCATTCACACAAGGTTGGCGCTGGTGACGACACCTACAACGTGCTGACATGAGGGAAGTTTCCAACCGATTTCTCATACACAAACAGCAGTTGACCGGTGTTGCCTGGTGAAACGTTGTTGTGATGCCTCGTGTAGGGAGGAGAAATGCGTACCATGAAGTTTCCGACTTTGATAAAGGTCGGATTGTAGACTATCGCGATTGCGGTTTATCGTATCGCGACATTGCTGCTAGCGTTGGTCGAGATCCAATTGCTGTTAGTAGAATATGGAATCGGTGGGTTCAGGAGGGTAATACGGAACGCCGTGCTGGATCCCAACGGCCTCGTATCACTAGCAGTCGAGATGACAGGCATCTTATCCGCACGGCTGTAATGGATCGTGCAGCCACGTCTCGATCCCTGAGTCAACAGATGGGGACGTTTGCAAGATAACAACCATCGGCACGAACAGTTCGACGACGTTTGCTGCAGTATGTACCATGGCTGCGGTTACCCTTGACGCTGCATCACAGACAGGAGCGCCTGCGATGGTGAACTCAATGACGAACCTGGGTGCACGAATGGCAAAACGTCATTTTTTGGGATGAATCCAGGTTCTGTTTACAGCATCATGATGGTCGCATCCATGTTTGGCAACATCGCGGTGAACGCATATTGGAAGCGTGTATTTGTCATCGCCATACTGGCGTATCACCCGGCGTGATGATATGGGGTGCCATTGATTACACGTCTCGGTCACCTCTTGTTCGCAATGACGGCACTTTGAACAGTGGACGTTACGTTTCAGATGTGTTACGACCCGTGGCTCTACCCTTCATTCGATCCCTGTGAAACCCTACATTTCAGCAGGATAATGGACGACAGAATGTTGCAGGTCCTGTACGGCCCTTTCTGGATACAGAAAATGTTCGACTGCTGCCCTGGCTAGCACATTCCCCAGATCTGTCACCAACTGAAAACGTCTGGTCAATGGTGGCCGAGCAACTGGCTCGTCACAATACGCCGTGACTACTCTTGATGAACTGTGGTATCGTGTTGAAACTGTATGTGCAGCTGTACCTGTACGCGCCATCCAAGCTCTGTTTGACTCAGTGCCCAGGCGTATCAAGGCCGTTATTACTGCTACAGGTGGTTGTTCTGGGTACTAATTTCTATGCACCAAATTGCGTGAACATGTAATCACATGTCAGTTCTAGTATAATATATTTGTCCAATGAATACCCGTTTATCATCTGTATTTCTTCTTGGTGTACCAATTTCAATGGCCACTAGTGTATTCAGCTGTGGAGAATGTAGGCCTGCAGAACAGTAACTGCAATAGTGCTTCTTTATTTGCAACTAACTCACAAAACCGGTAGTGTCTGGGTATCGATTTTGCCAATTTTCCGTTACGAACGGAAACAAAAAATAAACTATGTTCGTATTATAATATCGAAAAAATTTCATTTCCATGTATTCTTTTAAAAACCTTTGAATGTGGAACAGACATATAAAAAATATGCCTAATGTACAAATGTGTAAGTACAGCTGCTTCGCGTGTCTACAACACTACTTTGGAAACCGTCTCTATGGGAACGCCTCTTTATAGCTCTGTAGACGGCTATTGTTGTCACCTACAGACGTTTGCACTTCGCAGCTGAAAGCTATCAAAAGTGCTGCCAGGTGTCAAAGATTCCCTTAAGTTGACCCGACTGTAGGAGTGTGATAGCAGTAAAGAACAAATGTATTAAAGCTTCAAGCACGATGCGGCATTGTTCACGCATATCAGCGCTTATGACGTCCAATCTCTTGAACTAAATGTCGAACAATGACGTATTTGTGCAGCAGGTACATTCAGCGGCATGTGTGTATACTGTCTGCGAAATGTGTTGCGAATAGAGTTAGTAGCGAAGAAGTAGTAAATTTAAACGCCGTGCCTGATGCGGCAGTTTTTCAAGCATCTCACTGTTTATGCCGTCATGTCTCCTGATCTGTGTGTCATAAAATGATATAATTTTGCAGGGAAATTCAGCGGGATATTGAATACTGTAGTGCAGTACGTCGTGGCCGAGCGGTTCTAGGCGCTTCAGTCTGGAACCGCGCGACCGCTACGGTCGCAGGTTCGAATCCTGCCTCTGGCATGGATGTGTGTGATGTCCTTAGGTTAGTTAAGTTTAAGTAGTTCTAAGTTCTAGGGGAGTGATGACCTCAGATGTTAAGTCCCATAGTGCTCACAGACATTTGAACCATTTTCTTTTTTTTTTTTTTTTTTTGCGCAGTACTGCGTTTCTTCAAACGATAAGCTGTTTACAATAAAGGCAGTCCGTGATTAAAATCCGAATCATAATCATTATTCTTATATTGTACTTAAAAATAAGCGATAGTCTGAGAAGAACTCACATTCCCATTATTCGACTGTGGGAAGTCTGCTAAGAGTGCGTTGACTTGGGCTTAAACTTCAGTTTCCCTCAACCGTCACAAGGTGAGTAACATACGTCAGGAATGTAGCTTCGTGTGCGGATATCGCTCCCTACAGAGTTCTTTTGCCTAGGTAGCACTATGCCTATCTTCTAACACAATAAAGTGATGAAGATGGAGCTTTTAAATAGCAACTACCTTTACTGTACACACTGTAGTGCTTAGAAGTACTGCAATACCGTAGTACATCTGCATCGACATACATGTTCCTCAAGCGACCGTAAGGTGCATTGCGGAGGGACCTGAGACCTCTAGTAGTCATTCTTTGTCCTGTTCCACTTGAAACGTCCCCTTAGAAAAATTATGAATGACTGTGCTGGTAAACCTCTTACGTTATTTAATTTTCAAATAGCCGAACAGAATTGAACCTACTCAGACATTTCTCTCTTTACTTGTTCTGATCATCACTTAACTGACACACAACATTTTAGCGCAACGGAATCTGACTTTCAATAATCCCTACAAAAGAATGGCCCTGATTAACAATAACCTATACCTTTCATGAATCACTTACCTTAGAAAATTCTTCGTTACTCGAACTACTGCAATACAGCGAGCTCCAATACTGCCAGCTAAATAAAAGATTCCGACTACTGGAGGCACTAACTACGGATAGGCATAGTTAGCAAATGAAAGATTTTGATAGAGAACAAACACTGTATTTACCTTAATAGCGTTCAAAAGTCATTATATATATATATATATATATATATAATTTTGAGACATTCAATTAAACAAATTTCCTTTTTCTGACGGACACACATCCAGATCGTCCGCTCAAAACTCTGGCATCTCTCTCTCCACATCCACCACTTCTGGCGGCTCACCTCCAACTGCACAACGCTACGCGCCGTTCACATCCAACTGCGCAACACTACGCAAGCCAATATTCCAACTATGAGTCCAACCAACCACAGACTGCTCACAACACAGTCAGTGATTTTTATACAGAGCGCTACGTGGCGTTACCAACATAGAAACCTAAACAGCCTACTTACACACTCGCAAACAGAGCGAGGGAAAAACGATTATGTATACATCTCCGTACGAGACCTAATTTCTCTTTCTCTTATATTCGGGCTCCATACGCGAAATGTACGTTGGAGACAGTGGGTTCTTTCTGCAAGCAAATTCAAATGTTGGTTCTCTAAAAGTGTATCTCGAAAAGAACACCGTCTTCTTCGAGATTTCCGTTTCAGGTCACAAAGCATCTGCGTAGTACTCGCCAGTTGATCGAATATACCGGCAACAAATGTAGCAGTGTGTATCTGTGCCTCTGAATTACTTCGATGTCTTCCGGTAATCCGACCTGGTGCGGGTCCCAAACACTCGAGCAGCACTAAACATTGGGTCGCACTAGTGTTCTGTATGCAGACTCCTTCGCAGATCAACCACAGTTTCCTAAAATTCTCCCACTGAACCCGAATCGTCCATCCGCTTTCCCAACTACCGTCCTTGAGTGCTCGTTACATTTCAAAAATAGCTCTGAGCACTATGCGACTTAACTTCTGAGGTCATCAGTCGCCCAGAACTTAGAACTAATTAAACCTAACTAACCTAAGGACATCACACACATCCATGCCCGAAGCAGGATTCGAACCGGCGACCGTAGAGCGTTACATTTCATATCGCTCTGCAACTTTGCGCGCAGATAGTTAAACGTGACTGTGCCAAGCAGCACACAACTATTGCTGCATTCTAAAGCCTCGACTTTTTTTTCTCCTTACTCTGCATTAAACTCACATTTTTCTACATTTAGAGCAAGTTGCTATTCTTCACGCCAGCTTGAGAATTCCTGCTGCTCAAGGACGACACCTTCCCGTACACCACAACAGCATCAGCAAACAGCCTCAGGTTGCTGCTCACCCTGAGCGTCAGATCATTTATGTTTAAAGGTAACAAGGGTGGTGCTCTCACACTTCCGTCGAGCACTCCTGACGATACGCTTGTCTCTGATGAACACTCGCCATCGAGGAATAAATACTTAGAGCTATCACTTAAGAAGTCTGTGCCTGGGAACCTATTCTGTATACTCCTACTTTCGTTAACAGTCTACTGTGGGGCACCGAGTCAAACGCTTTCCAGAAATCTAGGAATATAGACTGTGCTTGTTGACCTCCATCCATTGTTCGTAGGGCACCGTGCGAGAAAAGGGCAAGCTGAGTTTCGCACCATATTGGTTAAAGACCCACTGACAGATAAAAACACCTGCTTGGCTGTTATTTTATTTACTTTGCTTCTGGACGTATGTTATGTGCTGTGGTCAAGATCAGATGGGCAACCTGTCTGCGAAGGTGGCAGCTTAATTGTGGCTCAGTCTTCTTCAAATACAGGGTTTCTAAATTTACTCAAAACAGTTTCGGGAAAACTACGTCACCCTTCCACAATGGATTCTCATTTTAGTTGCCCGAGTATTTCTGCCATACTCTCGCATCGGCTAGACATACCGACATGCTAAGGTCTAAATAGCGTGTCTCTGAAACTCGCTCGGTGTCTGCTGTAATGTCTACTTGATAAAGACTCCGAACATGCGAATAATATTCTATGGCTGGTCGCATTAGTGTCTAGTGTGCAATTTCTCTTATAGATGCATTGTATTTTCTCAGAACCCTTCCGACAAACCCAAGTCTTTCATTCGTCTCCACTAAAACTGATTTCAACTGATCTCCATCTAAATCTACGTGAATATTCTGCTATTCACAATAAAGTGCCGTTGTGCTTCTTAGTATACGATTTGTCGTGGTTAAGACGCTCACCACTTATCTTGTAATCAGATATTTTCTGTTCCTCCTCTTTGTTGATATACATTTTGGGAGAGCTACCATTCATTACACCAAATGCAAATTTTGTCCAAGCCTTCCTGCAGTTTCTTACTTTCGCCCAACGACGATAGTTTCCAGTACACAACAAACAACATCTTCAATGAACAATCTTTCATTGCTGCTGATGCTACGCGATAAATCGTTTTAGCCGGCTACTGTGGCCGAGCGGTTCTAGGCGCTTCAGTCCGGAACCGCGCTGCTGCTACGGTCGCAGGTTCGAATCCTGCCTCGGGCATGGATGTGTGTGATGTCCTTGGGTTAGTTAGGTTTAAGTAGTTCTAAGTCTAGGGGACTGATGACCTCAGATGTTAAGTCCCATAGTGCTTAGAGCCATTTGGACCATTTGATAAATCGTTTATGTATATTGAGAACATTAGAGGTTCCTTGGGCTAACCCAATGTTATCATTGTTTACTTACAACATTCACTGTCCATTATAACCACGTGGATTATAGTAATCAAACATTCCTCTGTGCTGTCACATGTTTACCAAATTACTCTGTATTATGATCCTATCTTAGTTACTATGAGACAATGTGGAAAAGCGTCGATGGCCTGTCAAAAATCCAGACAGACGGAATGTACCTGTTCACCCTCACTCCCCCCCATGCAAATGCGTCAGGGAGGTTGTTTGTAACCATATTAGCCGCTGTAATTACATTTGCACATACATGGTGTTAAGAAAAAGTGTCGAATATTTTGCGAAGTGGTAATACCAACACTAACAATGATGAGCCCCCAAAAGCGTGCCTTAAGAGCTATGAGCACTTGTTCATCCCTGGTACTGTAAAACAAATCTCTCCTACTGTAAGTTCTTTGCTTTCCATATTTTGGGAAGTAGTATGGACCAAAACAAGAAAAAAAATGTCCTTAAACAAAGGCTGTAAAATTCGTACCTTAAGAGCTATGAACACTTGTTCAGTAGAAGAGGTGTTTCTATTTATTTATTTAAAGTAGCGAAGATGGAAAAGTGCTCATATGTAGTAAGGTACGCAGTTTATGGGCCATGTTTATTGGACTTCTTTTCCACGTTTGCGTAGGTACTATTACCTCTCAAAATATTCAACACGTTTTCTTTAACACCAAGTACATCAACAGACATATGAAAGACTGTCTCCGTCCTTTTACTCCTTATTTCTGTTATATCAGTGTTACGATATGTAAGCGAGATATGTTGAAAGGGGTGCGTCTACTTTTTAAGAGAGTTTTCTTGTGATCGTAAGCCTTCACTGTGCAACAATGAAAGGCCGGTGGCTTCAGAAATGATCTTACTCTTCTTTAGTGCTTACACGTCCACAGCGGCGCCGTAAAACCTGGTGCTGCAAATGCTATGTGCGACACGTAGCTAACAACAAAACTCAAAGTCA
This sequence comes from Schistocerca serialis cubense, assembly GCF_023864345.2. Lineage (NCBI taxonomy): Eukaryota > Metazoa > Arthropoda > Insecta > Orthoptera > Acrididae > Schistocerca > Schistocerca serialis. Next base: position 73,389,152 of record NC_064644.1, read on the forward strand.
AAGGGCATGTCCTGAGCAAGGGAAAAGGAAGTCACAGCCGTCCCTCTGGATCACGAAGTGTGACACACTGAATTTTCAGTTTAAAAAAAATTAAATAGAACACTGCAATTAATATAGAAACTTAGCCTTTTTCATCACCAGAAACATTCATCACACCGCATGATAGTTACAAAAGGGATGTGATGGCGCTCGCTAACTAATAACTCTGAAAGAAAACTATTCAGAAAGACTTTTGAATATAACTCTGGTGGGAAACAAGGACCCCTCTAAAAAGTAAACTCCGGAAAGTAAACTCCCAAACCTACCGGCCGCTGTGTCATCCTCAGTCCACAGGCATCACTGGATGCGGATACGGAGGGGCGCGTGGTGAGAAGACCGTTCAAGGACCCTTCTACGTTCATGGACTCTTCTACCTGCATGAAATAGCGTAGATGTGTATGACGATCACACCTAATTCAACGCCATAGCCGGGTCAGTAGGGAGAGAGGAAGAAAATAGATGTGAAAAAAAACAAGCATGACGAATTGTACCAAACTGAAAAAAAACATTGATCCTAAGAGAAGCTCCAGATAAACCAGGAAGAAAAGAAATATCACGTAATAGCCAAGATATAGGAATTACACCAATTACTAAAGGAAAAACGCATGAAATTGTACCCTAAAGAGGAAAAAAATAGATATGTTCACATTACCCAGCTACGAGATGGTAATATGCGGATACAGTGTTAACATATTCTAGTGCTGGTTTGTGTTAGTTTCTCACCATCTTGTGGTGTCCAGAATCAATCTCTCTTCCTTACGAGAACGTTGACACTTAGGGTTCACCATTAATCCTCTACTGACTAATACAAATATGTTGTCGTCTGCTCAGACATAAGCACTAACTCATAGGGACTAATTTTTACTATGTGTATAAAATATTAGTCAAACTGGTTTTATTATTATGGTGGAAGTAGATTTGTCTCACTATCTTCCACAAACGTTTGTTCTCCAAACCTTTACTAACAGGTTCGCGAGAAAGTAATCTTTCGTCATATGATTCCCATTTAAGACCGCCGAAGGTCTCTGTTAAATATATGTAAGGCCCATATTGAACGCTGCGGTCCAGCAGTGAATTCCTTCGACGTCTTCTGTTTGTCTACTGTCTACCTAACTTTATAAGGAGTCTACTGGAGCACTACTGTATAACAGGTCACATCGCACAGTTGTGTACATTTTTCTTCACAAATCTTTCCGCACTTGTTCCGAATTCTACCAAGAAACTATGCCAACAGGCGAGGTGACGCAGTCGCCAAGGCACAGGATTTTCTTTTGAAAGGACCGGATTAAGTTCGTCATCCAGTCATCTGAATATACATTTTCCCTGAATTTACAAAATTACTTAAAGCAAATGTTGCCTTCGAAAATGGCACCGCGCATTTTCGTTCCCATTCTGCACTAATCCATGATTTTGCTCCGTCTCATGTAACCTACTCGTCAACGAAATGTTAAAACCAGATATCTCTTCGTTTAAATATACTATATACTTCCCGTACTCCTTTACGACTGTTTGTTTCAAATGTTAAGGAATATCATAACGTTTAGTAACGTCATCCCAAAGGCTTTAAGAGACGTTACCGGTTTTAGAAGTTCGCCAGTAATGTAGTAATAGGTACTGTCAGTTATTCCCCATTGTTCTTGGACACTGTGTTGCGTTTATCGACACTTACTGAGTTCTGTTACTCAGTGGCGACATATAAAAACTGTCAAACTAGTTCTAAGGATAAATCGAGGCTGTTACATTCCCCTACACAACAGCAACATCGATTAAAAATTACAGACTACTGACAACGTTATTCAGTAAATAATTTCTGCACATTGCGAACGGTAGCGGTTCTATCACGCTTCCCAGGAGTACGCCTGATGCTGCACTTATTTCGTATGTCATTACCGTCTAAAGATGCACTTTTTCAACAGTGATAACTGATGTCGTCCATATACGGAACATCTTCTGCGAACGAACGGAAACAGTTCTCTTAGAGGAAAAAAGTGCTACTGTATACTGCAACACAAGTTGTAGTATACAGTCTCTCTTGCATCTTGTAAGTTACTGACGACAAATATCGGAAATGTAAGTTTTAAACATTTTAAGGAATCGATTTTGTAAGCAGCTTTCTTGTAGAAAGATTGTCAGTAACCTTAGATTTTGGTTTTTTGACGGAAACTCGATAATGGGTGATTGCTATTAGACACCAGTGATTAATAAATCATAATGTGGGATTGAGACTGTATGCTCCATAATATAGTCTGTCCACTTGCTGTTGATCCATGGCGTCATGGCAAATCTTGCCAAGTACAGGGGGCGATCAAATTAAAAAGAGACAGATGGAAAAAGTGAAGAAATTGTTTACTATTTCAAAAGTAATCGACGAAACTGTAAATATATTTATCCTACGGTGAGACAAGACAGTGTATGCCTTCACGTAATAAATTTTGCTACTGCCTTCTTCTGAAGAAAATCTACTGCCACGAATGTCTTTGGCCAGCCCGCATGTTTCCAAGGTTGTTTCGAGTCCATTGCACAAGTTTATCTGGGAATCGCTTATACATCCATCATATACGAGTAGTCTCGAAGTCTCTCCATTCAATTTCCGTATTTCTGGAGCCCTAAAGAAAGACGTTCTTGGCCGTCAATTTGCTTCGGACAAAGAGGTGGACGTCTGGGTACTATGATGGTACGGTAGGCAACCGTACACATTTTCCACGAAGACACTGACCGTCTTGGCTCACAGTGAGATGAATGTGTTAATAGTTCTGGTAATTACTTTTGACATACTAAACAGTTTACTTAGTTATTTCGATTTGCCTCGTTTTTATTTGACTACACCTCGAAACTTTCAAAAGGCTTTCGTTTCTGTCGAATATTGATCCTACAGCATGATACGGGAATGTTGGACCCTACTAGTCAAAGATTCTTAGAATGAAAACTCATCCTGTTGACCACATTTTTTTTATCAGTCGGCAGTGATTTAGAGAAGCCGAGCTTCTGAGAACCATAGGAACATGGAATGCACCTGTTTTCCATTATCTGGTGTTGCAAGAATTTTCAGTTTGCAAAAGGTAAGCTGCGTTTCCGAAGAAAAATGTTCCCAATGTGCGTTCTGACTTCCTGGGGAACATTCCCTTTCTTCGTGGAAAATACTCACTAAATCTCTGGTCCAGAAAGAGGTCACAGATTTTTATCTGCAGCTTAGTGAATACGTTCTCGTACCTTTTTCAAATATTTCGTTAAACGATCAGTTTGTCTCATGGGCCCAAGCATAAAAACATTGTAAGTATGTAGTGTTAGTTGTCGTCGGCTTCATCAGTTTCGTAGAAGATCAAAGTTCTTGATTCATTCGTGGAGTGCCGATGTGCCCAATAGAGTAGCTTTGACTTCTCCTCAAGCAAATCAAAGTTTCTCACTGGTCCTTTTTAGACAACATACACTTAGGCTAGAACGTTCCTGTGTATCTTTCAGTTTACGCTGTGTAACTTGTAACAGAACTTTCTTGAAATGAGATCGGTACAGGAAATGGCTTTGGAACAATTAATTAATGAAAGCTTTCCTCTGAAGAAAAAAAAGGCAACTTAGCTCCATTTTCTTATCCGTCCCATAATCACCACAAAATTTTAGCGTATCGCGATTCAGGTTTTCTAGAATTAACTGAAGAAACTACAAAAGGCTACTAAAAATTTCAGTAGGGAGAAAAACACTTAGAGGTCAAATACCGTTTCTGTCTGGGGCCTTTACTGTCATATTGAAAGTGGCTAAAATTCTGTGATTTTTCGTTGATGAAATATCAACATTGTACAATGAACATTTCACGTTAAACTGCAGTCTGCATGATTTTCCGGGTGTAATTTACAAAATTACCTTGAAATATAGGTGTATACCACCACCATTTCTACAATGTTATATTAATTTCTCTGGTTCTGAAATTAAGATTCTGTCTGGGTAAGGATAAACTGATTTTGTTGCCGGTCGGACTTGTAAACGTTTGGCGACGCATGCTTGCTTATCTTGCTGGAAAGTAAGTGACAGGTATCTGGCCTCCAGCCTTGGTGCGACGCACTTGTTGACTTGATACTAACAAAACTGAACTCCACGATCAGGGTCTGATGGCCACTCGATGTCAACCGGCCGCCGTGTCATCCTATGTTACGTAGTGTCAGGTGATTGGGATTGTAATTTTTGCTTGTTTCTGTTGTACTGTTTCTGTCATTGTGACGGATGGGTCTCTTCATTTATTCTTAGTGTGTGCTCTGCTTCTAATTCCTCATGAGATTTATCATACTTGGTTTTCTATCAGTGCCCTTTCCAGTAGTACCACCGAGCGAGATGGTACCATAAGAAGGCTACTTGACTCGTATCCGGGGCAACAGCGCTTCAGGCGCCCTTTTGGGCATCCAGATTTACTTTCTCCTTGATGTCTCTAAGACACTTTGTATAGATCCCAACTTTCAACGTTCCCCACCCTGTCTAGTTTGATCTCTTGCACATTTCCAAGTGAGATCGACGTCTGCTGGATGTTAAATCTAACCTTATTCTCAGATACAGTAGACATCCGTAGAAACCTCCGAAGAGAAATATTCCATTCGTCTATCCTACGATTCTTTTATCACGTTCATAGCACTGTATCAGTCATAGCTGTATTAAAATAAAGATACGGAATCTAGCAGCTATCCACTAACCTCATAATCATACAAGGAGTATTTGAAAAGTAAGTTCCGTTCAGCCGCGAAATGGAAACGGCTGTGGAACCAAAAATGTTTTATTTGCAACAGACAACTACAAATGGTTCTGAGCACTATGGGACTTAACATCTGAGGTCATCAGTCCCCTAGAACTAAGAAATACTTAAACCTAACTAACCTAAGGACATCACACACATCCATGCCCGAGGCAGGATTCGAACCTGCGACCGTAGCGGTCTCGCGGTTCCAGACTGAAGTGCCTAGAGCCGCTCGACCACACCGGCCGACAGATAACTACAACTTCGAGATACTTTTATACGAGTACATAGTCGCCGCTCCGACTTTAGAGATTTGTCGTAGCGTAGTAGCAACTTCCCGGTACCCTCGTCATAGAAGGCAGCCGTCAGTGCTTTCGCCAACAATCTACGCTGGCCCACAGTTCGTTGTCTGTGCGAAAATGTTTTCATAGCCAGCGGTTCGTGTGAGCAGAGACGAAACTCAGAGGGAGCCAATTAGGGGGCTGTATTGTGGGTAATCAAACACTTTCCACCGAAAACGCTGCAGGAGCATCTTCATTGTCCCTACAAAATGTATTGAGAATTGTCTCGAAGAAGGAAACGCATGACAGTTGCGTTATGTGCAATGCATAAATTCAGGCGAAATTTTTCACCAGCCCCTCGTACTTGGCGGGAGACACTATGTTCTAGGCGTTTTTAGCTGCTCGGTGTGCGCTCAGAATTGAAAGGACCGACGTGACGAGGTCGACGAGCATACTAGACACACCGCCCAACACATCTGTGCAAAGCATCAACTGATTTTCACAATGGTTGCCATTTCACGACCGATTAGAACTGACTTTCCGAATAGCCCTCGTTTTTTGTCCTGTTCTTTTTCTTCTTTAGAATATTATCTAATATTTATCAATATTCAAGGAGAGCTGTCGTCCAGTAGACTAAATGGAACTACGATAGTCATTTCAAAAGTTCTGCACAGCGTAAAACAGACTTGAGAAAATAATTTATTTTACAAAATATCTTCCACTCTTATCCACTGTGCTGTCGAGCGTATATGAGGAAGTGTTTATCTGCGAAGACATCAGAGGTCTCACTACACGTCTTTGAATCACGTCCTGAAATGCATAGATCGGACATATGGTCCAACATCCTGTACGTTGAAGTTGATGTTGAGCTAACATTAATGATGTGCTTCCGAGTGTTCAGCCGAATTTTTGTTTACATTTTAGGCTCGCGACCCAGTCGTCCTCACCAGGTATTGCGAGTTACGCTGTCTGAACTCCAACCCGATTGTAAACTGTTGTCGGTCTCACGCCGCTGTTTGTAGGGGCGTTCTATTTCCGACATCCCCTACACCCCGGGGTGCTTTTTTTGTTTTTCAGAACCCGCTCCCACATTCACTGAAACGAACATTCACTCCGCTTGTCCCAGCTCGTTTGGATGTGATGTCCAACGAGATATTCTACTGAGTGCTGGCCCCCTGTCCTTTATAAATGAACCCCCTGTTCCTGTTTATTAGACCTCTGACCACTTTATTTGTGGTGCCCCTTGCCTTGCTTCACGATATTGGGCTCCTTGTATTTCCTTTCATGATTTCGTGCCAGTGCTCGCCGCCAGCCAGTTGGGTTGTCTTACACAGGTGTGTGACTGATGGTCCTTGCGTCTCCCTTGAGCTGTTCTGACAGACTTTCCTCCGTGAGACAGACCACATTCGCATGGAAAGTAGTACCCATTCGGATTTCGGAGACGTAGATTGTCTTTAACATTACAAAGAAGACTCTTTATCCTTGTTGACGGGGAAGAAACAGATTGGGCGCCATATATCCCTAGGAATCTACCAATCATTTCTAATACTTGAAAGGAGAGACAGCATTGGTCGTATGTTTTTGTTTATTATCGCAAAATCGATTTTCGGTCACTTAGTGACCATCTTCAGTGCTAGAAGTTAAAAATTTTTTTCACATTACGATCAGAGAGTATAAAACAGAAAATCACAATTACATCTGCATATGAACATAACACTTATTAGGAACATACCTGTAATATATAACTTAAATTAGTAAGCACTGGTGTCAATAAGCTTACTGCGATCACATAGACTGAGGTCGCTGTTTACATGCACTTGTTCAGCAGACCTCGGTGTGACGGGGCTTGACACGCCATCTATGTGACATGTGTCACGTGAAGACATAGCATCCCGGGGTGTAGGGGATGTCACATAGAGGGCGTGTCAAGCCCCGTCACACCGACGTCTGCTGAACAAGTGCATGTAAACAGCGACCTCAGTCTATGTGATCGCCGTAAGCTTATTGACACCAGTGCTTACTAATTTAAGTTATATACACTCCTGGAAATGGAAAAAAGAACACATTGACACCGGTGTGTCAGACCCACCATACTTGCTCCGGACACTGCGAGAGGGCTGTACAAGCAATGATCACACGCACGGCACAGCGGACACACCAGGAACCGCGGTGTTGGCCGTCGAATGGCGCTAGCTGCGCAGCATTTGTGCACCGCCGCCGTCAGTGTCAGCCAGTTTGCCGTGGCATACGGAGCTCCATTGCAGTCTTTAACACTGGTAGCATGCCGCGACAGCGTGGACGTGAACCATATGTGCAGTTGACGGACTTTGAGCGAGGGCGTATAGTGGGCATGCGGGAGGCCGGGTGGACGTACCGCCGAATTGCTCAACACGTGGGGCGTGAGGTCTCCACAGTACATCGATGTTGTCGCCAGTGGTCGGCGGAAGGTGCACGTGCCCGTCGACCTGGGACCGGACCGCAGCGACGCACGGATGCACGCCAAGACCGTAGGATCCTACGCAGTGCCGTAGGGGACCGCACCGCCACTTCCCAGCAAATTAGGGACACTGTTGCTCCTGGGGTATCGGCGAGGACCATTCGCAACCGTCTCCATGAAGCTGGGCTACGGTCCCGCACACCGTTAGACCGTCTTCCGCTCACGCCCCAACGTCGTGCAGCCCGCCTCCAGTGGTGTCGCGACAGGCGTGAATGGAGGGACGAATGGAGACGTGTCGTCTTCAGCGATGAGAATCGCTTCTGCCTTGGTGCCAATGATGGTCGTATGCGTGTTTGGCGCCGTGCAGGTGAGCGCCACAATCAGGACTGCATACGACCGAGGCACACAGGGCCAACACCCGGCATCATGGTGTGGGGAGCGATCTCCTACACTGGCCGTACACCACTGGTGATCGTCGAGGGGACACTGAATAGTGCACGGTACATCCAAACCGTCATCGAACCCATCGTTCTACCATTCCTAGACCGGCAAGGGAACTTGCTGTTCCAGCAGGACAATGCACGTCCGCATGTATCCCGTGCCACCCAACGTGCTCTAGAAGGTGTAGGTCAACTACCCTGGCCAGCAAGATCTCCGGATCTGTCCCCCATTGAGCATGTTTGGGACTGGATGAAGCGTCGTCTCACGCGGTCTGCACGTCCAGCACGAACGCTGGTCCAACTGAGGCGCCAGGTGGAAATGGCATGGCAAGCCGTTCCACAGGACTACATCCAGCATCTCTACGATCGTCTCCATGGGAGAATAGCAGCCTGCATTGCTGCGAAAGGTGGATATACACTGTACTAGTGCCGACATTGTGCATGCTCTGTTGCCTGTGTCTATGTGCCTGTGGTTCTGTCAGTGTGATCATGTGATGTATCTGACCCCAGGAATGTGTCAATAAAGTTTCCCCTTCCTGGGACAATGAATTCACGGTGTTCTTATTTCAATTTCCAGGAGTGTATTACAGGTATGTTCCTAACAAGTGTTATGTTCATATGCAGATGTAATTGTGATTTTCTGTTTTATACTCTCTGATCGTAATGTGAAAAAATTTTTAACTTCTAGCACTGAAGATGGTCACTAAGTGACCGAAAATCGATTTTGCGATAATAAACAAAAACATACGGCCAATGCTGTCTCTCCTTTCAAGTATACACATTATCCGGTCGTTGTGCACAGGACACTATGGAGTCGCCAATCAATAATTTCTAATACTGTAACGCCGGCCGAAGTGGCCGAGTGGTTCTAGGCGCTACAGTCTGGAGCCGCACGAGCGCTACGGTCGCAGGTTCGAATCCTGCCTCGGGCATGGATGTGTGTGATGTCCTTAGGTTAGTTAGCATTAAATAGTTGTAAGTTCTAGGGGACTGATGACCTCAGAAGTTAAGTCTCATTGTGCTCAGAGCCATTTGAACCATAATACTGAAACAGCATAAGATACAGGGAGACTGTTATTGAGCTATATCAAATAAAACCGTCATAAATTCTAAACGGTTTGCGGTAGGACGTTCGTACTGCACGGTTGGACGCGGGGTATGGTGGGAACTGATATGGGCATGCGTGGTGAATTAGTATGCTCATGCATGGTTTGGTTTAGCGACGAAGCTCACACTCATTTGGAAGCGTTCGTCAGTACGCAAAATTGGTGGATTCGGGGGACTGAGAGTCAGCATTTCGCAATCGAATAGTCTCTTCACTCTCAGCGGCTGACTGTGTGGTGCGCAGTGTCCAGGCACGGAATAATCGGTGCGATATTACTTGACGGTAAGGTGACTACCAAACGGTACGTGAAGGTTTTGGAAGATGGTGTCATCCCCATTATCCAGAGTCACCCTCATTTCTACAAGATGTGGTTCATGCAAGACGGAACTCGACGCCATCGAAACAGAAGAGTGTTTGATGTCCTGGAGGAGCACTTAGGGGACCGCTTTCTGTCTCTGGGCTACCAGAGGCCACTGGCATGGGCCTCGACTGGCCGCCATATTCTCCGGTTTTGACTACTTTTTATGGGGCGATATTAAAGACAGCAGTAACCGCAAAACTACTGCTGAGCTGAAAACCACCATTCAGGAGGTCATCGAGAGCATCGAGGTTCCGACACTTCAGCGAATCATGCAGAATTTCGGTATTCGTCTGCGCCACATCATCGCCAATGATGGCAAGCATATCGAACATGCAACATGTCATAACTTAAATCTGAATATCTATAGTGATGTGTACCTGTTAAAAAAATGTGTGCACGCTATAGTTTGTAACTAATTTACGTTTTTTTCCATACAGTTCAGTAATTGTCACGCTGTAGGTGTTGTAATTCTTCGGCGAGGACCTCCTCACGTGAAAAGTTCGATCTCTGTCGAACGGAGTCCTTAGTAGTGAATTTTTATGTGGACGGTGACGATGGAGAGTCAGACAGAATTAATCTATCACCTTTTTCCAAAGCTGTTTCATAGAGGAAGACCGCACTGCTCTCTAAATCCTCGCACGAACGAAAAAATGGCTGACATCGAAATAAGAGTCCAAGGAATAGAAAAGCAACTGAAATCACTCAACAGAGGAAAGTCCACTGGATCTGACGGGATACCAGTTCGATTTACACAGAGTACGAAAAAGAACTTCCCCCCTTCTAACAGCCGTGTACCGGAAGTCTCTAGAGGAACGGAAGATTCCAAATGATTGGAAAAGAGCACAGGTAGTTCCAGTTTTCAAGAAGGGTCCTCGAGCAGATGCGCAAAACTATAGGCCTATATCTCTGACATCGATCTGTTGTAGAATTTTGGAACATGGTTTTTGCTCGCGTATCATGCCATTTCTAGAAACCGAGAATCTACTCTGTAGGAATCAACATGGAGTCCGGAAACAGCGATCGTGTAAGACCCAACTAGTTTTAATATTTCATGAGACCCAGAAAATATTAGATACAGTGTCCCAGGTAGATGCCATTTTCCTTGACTTCCGGAAGGCGTTCGATACAGTTCCGCACTGTCGCCTGATACACAAAGTAAGAGCCTACGGAATGTCAGACCAGCTGTGTGGCTGGATTGAAGAGTTTTTACCGAACAGAACACAGTATGTTGTTTTCAATAGAGAGACGTCTACAGACGTTAAAGTAACCTCTGGCGTGCCACAGGGGAGTGTTATGGGACCATTGCTTTTCACAATATATATAAATGACCTAGTAGATAGTGTCGGAAGTTCCATGCGGCTTTTCGCGGATGATGCTGTAGTATACAGAGAAGTTGCAGCATTAGAAAATTGCAGCGAAATGCAGGAAGATCAGCAGCGGATAGGCACTTGGTGCAGGGAGTGGCAGCTGACGCTTAACATAGACAAATGTAATGTATTGCGAATACATAGAAAGAAGGATCCTTTATTGTATGATTATATGATAGCGGAACAAACACTGGTAGCAGCTACTTTTGTAAAATATCTGGGAGTATGCGTACGGAACGATTTGAAGTGGAATGATCATATAAAATTAACTGTTGGTAAGGCGGGTGCCAGGTTGAGATTCATTGGGAGAGTCCTTAGAAAATGTAGTCCATCAACAGAGGAGGTGGCTTACACAACACTCGTTCGACCTATACTTGAGTATTGCTCATCAGTGTGGGATCCGTACCAGGTCGAGTTGACAGAGGAGATAGAGAAGACCCAAAGAAGAGCGGCGCGTTTCGTCACAGGGTTATTTGGTAAGCGTGATAGCGTTACGGAGATGTTTAGCGAACTCAAGTGGCAGACTCTGCAAGAGAGGCGCTCTGCATCGCGGTGTAGCTTGCTGTCCAGGTTTCGAGAGGGTGCGTTTCTGGATGAGATATCGAATATATTGCTTCCCCCTACTTATACCTCCAGAGGAGATCACGAATGTAGAATTAGAGAGACTCGAGCGCGCACGGAGGCTTTCCGGCAGTCGTTCTTCCCGCGAACCATACGCGACTGGAACAGAAGAGGGAGGTAATGACAGTGGCACGTAAAGTGCCCTCTGCCACACACTGTTGCTTGGCTTGCGCAGTATAAATGTAGATGTAGATGTAGAATACTCGAGCTAACATCGCCTGTAGGCTTAAGCTACTGGTCCGCTGAAGAACTCCGGTATCAGTACGTTTGTCCTGGTTGGTAATATGCATCAAAGGACCTACGGCAGAACCCTGGAATACGTCGTACTTGAGTACTTCTAATACAGAATGCCTGTTGCAACGAGGTCACACCGGTTTCATTCTATTCGGCGCCTAACTTCTCTGCAGCCTCGTATTTCTCGTCTTCCCAACTCGTCTGGTCCTCTGAGAGCCCCATCTCGGACGCTGTAACGAGTGCACATCGCGAGCGAGATGAGACGGCCGGCGGTTTACCTGCGGAGGCAGGCAGGCACCTCCTCTCGGCCCTCGCAGACAGATGTCCGCGCCGACCCGCGCCGGCTGATACATATTGCATGAGTCAATTAAGCTGTCCCTGCCGCACGAGTAATGAGCGCCCCCCGTTGTTTTGTGTGTCCGGATCCCCGAGCGTGACTAATTGTTTCTGTCCGGGCCCCGGCGTGGTCGTGGGATGCGCGTTATGAGCCGCCGCGTCATGCGAGCGCCATTTAAATACGAATAAAACGCGCGCATTTAGCCGGGGTACCCATGCGCGCCGCTCTTATAGACTATTAAAAGAGATTTACTCGAGCCGGAAACCGCGGAGGGTCGCCAGAGAGGAGGTTCGGGTGCAACAGTGGCTCTCGGAGCGCGCTGAGCCCAAAAAAGGGCGAAAGTTACGCATATTAATATCACATTGTACGCTAATGGGAGTCTAATACTGCACATACATCAGCTCAAGTTACCTTACGCACAGTTTTCAGTTTGCATATTATAAACGGATTTTTATTGTGTTTCTGGACCACAGAAAGCTATATCTTCATTTATACCCCACAAGCCAGTGTGTGAGGAAGGCTGCAACTCGTGTTACTGTTAGAACTGAGAGGCCGCCCCTTCCCCCTCCCCGAAGAATCACAGTCTTCCGTTCGCGAATTGTCTTGCATCTCGTAGGGGCGACTGCATGTAAGTTGGTACAGGGTAAAACACTAAGACAGGCAACCAAATAATTAAATAACAAATGCAAGGTTTTTTTCTGAAGGCAAGTTGGTTTTATTCAGAATTACAATACACCAGATTGTTCTTCACTCTTTTGACTACAAACCCCTATTTTTAATACAGTTTTCATTCAATGCGGCAGTCCTACTCCAGGTTACTGGCAGTACCTGTATGCCCGCATGGCACCACCATACTGATCGACATCGAGGCTCTAACAATACCACCACTTGCAAAGTAGGTTAGAAATCAGATTAATAATGTTGCTCACACTGCATATGTTCGCTTTATCGGGCAACAACAAAGTTATTGACTGCGGATGGTATCGTCAGAATGGAAATAATGAAGTCACTGTAAAAAAAAATCATTAATTTTGGCACTTATCTTGAATGGATTCCCACGTAGATTTCGTCGAAGTTGTTATGGCTCATCTTATTGATTCTAGGGTAATTCCACTTTGACTGCTAGAAGGTCCAGATCTGTATTTTAGCAATATTTGAAGACCGAACAAATGCGTTTTTCAGGAAATTCTTAATGATCAAACAATCCCAGATCAGAACAGTGGTAAGGTAGAAATAATTTTTGACTTGGTGTTCACGATCCACATTTTTATTAAACTTGTTGTAAATTCACATATACTTCTTCTTAATTGTCACATAATCAAGAAAACAGTTTTGTATCAATCTTCATATATTTAGTTTCCACTTTAACCAAACACAAAACTTGACTGTTCTTTTACAAAGCAAAATAACAACTTAACGTCTGCAAAGTGAAGCAAAGACTGGTCTGTGCGCATTCGCGCCAAAACGGTTACAAGTAAGTCAAAGATTATGACAGTCTCACAGAAATGAATACACACAAGAACGATATCACTGTTCATATATCGATACATCGGAGTACCTATACATTAATAAAACCAAATGTGAATATTGCCAGAAAAATATGTCTGTTACTTCGCAGAAAAGTAGTACGATATTACTGATATCGAGAACTGGGGTTGGAGTGCCGTAATGGTGACGTAAATAAAGAACCATTACAAGGCCAACGTCTTGCTGCATCACTAATCTCCCCACCACCCACGTATTACTTGTCGCGAAGTGCATCATTCATTGGGGCAAACAGATGGAATTCGAAAGTTCCGAGATCTCGACATACGGTGGATGAGGAACACCACTCCAATGAGATTTCGTGAGCTCATTTCGGGTGCGCAGACTTGGGTGACGCTTTGCATTCTCATGAAGAAGTAGAAGTTCGTTTGCATTTTTGTGGCCACGTTCCAGCATTGCGCGACTCACAGCTGTGTGTGGCCTGCAGGAACGCGGGAAATCGGACAGGATGGCTTACCATAAACGGCAAGAATCGGGGGCTAGAATATTGTCGACGTATCGCTGTGCTGTAACGGTGCTGCGGATGACAGCCGAAGGGGTCCTGCTGTGAAAAGTGATGGTACTCCAGGCCATCACTCGCAGCTGTCGTGCCAAACGGCGGGCGAAGGTCAGGTTGGTAGCCCAATGCTGTGGGGGCGTCTACTGACGCGTCAAGGGCGTGGTATCTTATTGATTGGAGCAGAGATGTCTTCAGGAATGAGACCCCCTTCTAAATGAGCCCAGATAACCAGCGAGGATGTGCATGGAGACGTCCCGGACAGTGGCTGGATACTAACCCGACTGTAGGCCGCCATAAGGGTCGAGAGCTACGAGTGGTGGTCTGAGGTGCCATTTCTTTTAATAGCAGGACCACTTTGATTGTCATCAGTGGCACCTTTAAGGCACAGAGGTACGGCGACGGTATTTTACACCCTTTGTTATTAATGACAAGTCTTCCTGGGCACACGTTTCAACAAGATAATACCCGCCCGAACACGGATAGAGTTCCTACTGCTTTTCTTCGTGTTTGCCAAACCCTACTTTGACTAGCAAGCGCGCCGGATCTCTCCCCAATTGAGAACGTTGGGAGTACTATGGGCAGAGCCCTCCAGCCAGCTCGAAATTTTGACAATCTAAGGCCCCAACTGGACAGAATTTGGCACTCTACCCCTCAGGAGGACATCCAACAACTCTATCAATCAGTTCCAAGCCGAATAAATACTTGTGTGAGGGTCAGAGGTGAATCAACGAGTTACTAACTTGCTCAGTTTGTGAAGCTCTTCGTGTTGGCTGAAAGACGTGGATCAACGAGTTACTGACTTCCTGATTTTGGGAAGCTCTTCGTGTTGACTAAATCATCAATTGTAGTCATATGTTTATCTGTACATGTACATCACCTCTACCGATCTCTCCCATTCGCAGAATTCCTTCGTAGTGTCTCGTTTTCTTTGTCTTGGAGTGTACATTGCCTGACAAATGCCTCAGAACGGGGAGGGGGAGGGGGCGATATAACACCTAACATGTTGAGGGCTTGTGTGATGTTATTTCAGCGATTACAAATTCAAGCCCAATTTACAAGTATTTAGCAATATGGGCGCACTTATCGGTATGACGCTGCGTCCCGTCTGGCCTGGATAGATGTACCGATTCGGTTGGTAATGGTACGGTGAAAACGTTGTATCGTCTCCTGAGGGAAGCTGGACCACAACTGTTGTAACTGATCCTTGGTGTAGTGGATACTGAAACTGGAACAGAATTGACATCAGTGTCGGTCCCACACAAATTCATCTGGGGATCTTGCCGGCCGCAGTACTTCAACATCATGCAGACACTCCATAAAGACACAGGCTTGTGTGGATGAAGACAGACCTTTCGAAAAATGGCAACATGATATTGTCGCATGAGAGGTAACACATGAGGACGCAAGATATCCCTGATTACTGTTGTGCCGGTAGAGTTTCCTCAATCATTACATGACATGACAAGAAGCTATGCCCGATGGATTCACCAAACCACAACGCCATGAGTAACACCGCTGTGCCTCTCCAAAACTTTGAAAGAATGCAGCAGTTCCCCAAGTCGCTGCCATTCTCTCCGACAGTGGTTATTAATACAGATGAACGTAGTTCTTGTGCACAAATACTTACACGAGCAGGGTATCATTGCTTCAGTAGGTATTTCGTCTGCTGAAGACTGACGAAGTACTAGAAGCGTGATGGAAGTTGGTGTGATTTACGTTTGTCAGAATACCTGTAGAGAGCAGAGCCGCCTTTCAAGTTAAAGAATCATGACGGCCATGCCAGAGGCAGATCTCGGGACCACTTTCCCACTATACAGTGCGGAGACGCTAGCATCAGAGCACGAAAGCCTACTCATCACCTTCTTTAGACACCTAGCCGTAGCGCTGCGAAACGAAATGGAGACGTACTCATTAAATCCAAGGTAGAGAAAATGAATAGACGCTGTGTATTTACTACGAAGTTCTGCAGTGCTGCTGCGAAGTGAGCAGCAACAAGTCAGATGGAAGGGAGACGCACTGCTATGAGGGCAAATTTGCAGTTGACAATAACAAACTCTCACGGGTCTTGCGTTGTATATTCTGGAAATAAACACACGTTTTCCACATATGCCGTGTTGTGAGGGACCAGTGTTGTGTTGTTGTGCCCTTCGGCCTGAAGGCTCTTTTCATGCAATTCTCTACCCTTGTCCACCAAGTGCGAGTCTCCTCTACATAACAGCCGCAACCTACATCCAATTCCAATTGTAAGTTAAAGCCTCAGTCTCTCTCTGAAATTTTCGCTCTCTGCTCTGCTTTAATTTCCAAATTAAATGGTCCTAATGCCTCACGATGTTCCCTCTTATAGTGCAGTTGTGCCATAAATTGCTTTTGTTTCTATTTCAGTACAGTACCTCTTTATTTGTTACTAGTCTATCCTACTAATCATCATCATTTTTCTATAGCGCCACATTAAAAGCTTAAATTTTTCTCTTGTCTGTACTGCTGAACGTGTAACAGGACATTTTCCTCTAGCATTACTTTTCCTCAACTGCAGTTGTCGATAACAGTATTCTTTTTCGAATTTTGGACTGGTTAATATTATGTCAGTCCTTTTCTGAAAACTTTCATATAATTTTATACGCAGTCTGTTACACTTCGAGCTAAAATGTATGTGAATGAATTAATTATAAGGTGTTTTAGTCTCGATGATATAATCGATGAGTACTGGTTCGCCGGCCGTTGTGGCCGAGCGGTTCTAGGCGCTTCAGTCTGGAACCGCCCTGCTGCTACGGTTGCAGGTTCGAATCCTGCCTCGGGCATGGATTTGTGTGGTGTCTGTAGGTTAGTTAGGTTTATGCAGTTCTAAATCTAGGAGACTGATGACCTCAGATGTTAAGTCCCATAGTGCTTAGAGCCATTTGAACCATTTGAGTACTAGCTCTGGATGTAGAGCCAAAATTATTTTTTTTAGAAACATCTGAAATTAAGATCTATTGGCAAACTTGAAATTTCTATTATTAAATACGAAATGCTGTATTTGTTACTATGTTTATTTCTGGATTCATTTATGAAATAATAATCGAAAGTAATAATGTGACAGGAAATACTAGAAATTCATTTGTTAATAGAAATTGTAAATCGTTTGGAATGTTTTTATTTACGCAGAGTGGGGGAGGCTTAAGCATGCCTCTGATGTGATCGGACGTATTTTTGAGCGAACAATGTAATTTCGGCTTTGTTATAGTGGAAAATGAAAAGATTGTATAACATACTAACATGTGAGAAAATATATTTATGCAAAACGAAAAATTCTGCAACAACAGTCTTCAAATTTATTCAGTTCTGTTCAGCCGTGAGGACCTAAAATGTGAGAATTTCCGCTTCAAGAATCAGACGCCTAGACAAGAAGAACTGGAGCCAACTCAACATGACAAGCTAAGTAAACTAGAAAGCTTATTGTAATCTTTGCTCCTCTCAAACCTTCATAAAAGACTAATGTGGACAATAGATGGAATTAGGAAGGAAGGGGGAGATTACAAACGTTCAGGTTTGTTTACGTATAAGTGTAGATTTCTCATAAAATATTTTCAGAGAAAACGTCCTTGAGCAGTTTGGTGCTGACTCGATCTCGAGTACGGTAGCCCAATTTGATTTTACGTGTCCTATCATTCACTTACAGTTGACAGCGGCCGCTCTGGTGGCGCCTTCTAAGGATTTAGGCGAGGCTTCTAACGGTGAGCTGACGTACTCGCGAGGAGTTGACACGAGAAGCGAAACAGTGGAGTTCTGCCTGCATGGTTGTGGCCTGTTGTCGCTATTAGTCAATGTTTTCCTATGGAGTCACGCGCCGAGTCTGTGAGGAGCCTAGGTGCAGCCGTTATACCGCTGGTGCCTTAGTCTACCAGGTGAAATGGGCAGACCTCATTCTCACTCAGCGACGGGCAGCCTGTGTATCCTCGTACCCGGCATCACTTGTTACTTACGTGCTGAGTCATCTATTGCACATGTAACGAACTTGACTATTTTGGGACGAGGTGTAACCTGGTACACTCTGCAGTGTGGTGGCCGCAGATGAGGGGGTCGTTTGCGGAAACTGTTGACCCAAGCCTCTAGACGCATCGTTCGACCAGGTGCTGTTGGCTAATAGTGAGCATCGCGTTTGTTCGATGCATGAGCTGTTTCTCTGCAAACGAGACGCCTTTCCGGGACACTTCCCTCGCGAGTTATTGCCCTAAGGAGTCACGTTGAATATGGAGTCACTTTGAATACCGTTTATATATTCTATTGTGGCCTTAATTATCAGTTTCCGAGAGCCATTTGCTCTCTGCTTAACTTCTAATTTGTTGAACACGAATCTTAGTACGAACTGGACGTTGAGGAACTCAGCTTTGTATTTTACCTCATTGTGAACTGTTGTGCATTTTCGCAAGTACGAAGCTGTTAGCTATATATCATTTGTGTGCTGCAGTGTAGGAACTAAGCTATTGAGTCTGCTGTAAAATTTAGCTTAGTTAAATTCATGAAGTTGAAGTTTTCCAGTAAGTCGAAGCTATTTAAACGTTCTTAAAGAGTTCATTACCTACAGTTAAGGTCACAACTCTTAAATTTTACTTGTTGCTTGGTTTTTTAAAGGTTCTTTGTTTTAAAGATCTTCTTATCATCTAGAGCTAAACTTAAAAGGTTCAGTATTTAAGATCTTGTTGCTCAATTTTTAAAAGGAATCAGAATTTCACCATGTAGGTTATTTATGGCTGATTCTGGCTGTCTTTAAAATATTGTTTTGCACTTTTTACGAAGTGCCTTCTCTCTGTTCAATTTGTGCCTTAACTGTTCAAAGGGCCAATCTGAGAATTCGTTCCCTGTGGGTCTGAACTGCATCATTGTAAAATTATATTTCAAGTGTTCTTCCTGTTAGGAAATAGTAAATTTGGTGACGAGATGTTGCCTTCTTTGTTCACGTGTGCTCGGTGTATTAAATATCTTCAGGGACCAATAAAGAGACTGTTTAGTTCTGTTAAATATTTTCATGGTCTAGACGCTTGCCAGTCAAACTAAATCCTTGTTCCACACCAATTCTAATACGTAATTTTATATTCAGCGTTAGTAAATGCTATGTTAAGGAACACCCTTCTAGCTTTTATGCATCTGGATCTAGCATCCTCTGTACTTTAGCTATCGCTATTATGTTGCTCACCATGTAGCAAAACACTCTACTCCTTCTAATGTGCCGGCCGGAGTGGCCGAGCGATTCTAGGCGCTACAGTCTGGAACCGTGCGATCGCTGCGGTCGCAGGTTCGAGTCCTGCTTCGGGCATGGATGTGTGTGATGTCCTTAGGTTAGTTAGGTTTAAGTAGTTCTAAGTTCTGGGGGACTGATGACTTCAGAAGTTAAGTCACATAGTGCTCAGAGCCATTAGAGCCTTCCAGTGTGTTACTCCCAAACCTAATTCCCTCAGCACTGCGAGATTTTATTGCGCTACACCCAATTCCCTACGTTTTACTTTTGTTGATTCCATCTTATAACCTCTTCCCAAGGAATTAACCAGTTTGTTCAGCTGATCTTACAAGTCCTTTGCCGTGTCCGACAGAGAAGAAATATCATCGCTCAAGCTTGACATTTTTATTTCTTCTCCTGGAACTTAAATTCCACTTCCAGATGTCAGGTTTCTCTATGTAGAGATTGGTCCCTTTTGTGTTCGTGTACGTTTAGAGTTGCAGTCTGGTTTCAGTGCAAGTTTGCTCCATGTATTTTTATTCAGGATAACTTCAGAATTTCAAGCAGTGTATTCTAGTCAATATTACCACACTACATTTCTAGATCTACGACTACCATACTTCGAGAAGATGTCTCTGACTATAGTACCGTCACTAGTAACGAGTAAGGAAAAGTACTCGTACAATTCTCATTGCGTATTTGTAAAAATATGTGCTTTCCTTCCGAAATATAGTTGTGTGAGGTGTTACGGGAGCCACATCTGTACTTGTTTTCCGTCTCAGTTCACTAGTGTACCGTACGTTTATTTGGTGACGACGCCTCGCCTAATTTTCTTCATTACAGTTCTTGCACGGCCCCGTATTGAAGGCACGTAATCACGCTACAGAACGATCTCGTGCCGCCGGTGCGGTGCGACGTAACGACCAACACGCCTGCTCGTTAAAGAACCCGAGCCTCCGCACCTACCCGTAATGGGGCGGCAGGTGGCCGCTGCGGGGAACTGCACGTGGCGCCAGCGACATGATCGAGGAGGACTCGCCACTTCGGAGAATCTGTTGTTTCGCAGGGCCGCTGGTAGCCGACTGAAGCGGTGTTCGGCTGTTCTGGGGCGTCACAGTCGATACAGCAGTGGAACGTCCCTGGTTGGTGCGGTTGCTTCGCGCGTTTGCCACGAAAAAATTACCCAACGCGATTATGTCTATGCTTCTGTGATAACGTCTCAATGTTGCCACAATGTTAGGCGACTGTGACTTTCAGGCACAGATGAGGCGGTCGTTCGAAAGCTGGCATCTGCGCTACTAGTTTTCAGGTTCAAATGGTTCAAATGGCTCTGAGCACTATGGGACTTAACATCTATGGTCATCAGTCCCCTAGAACTTAGAACTACTTAAACCTAACTAACCTAAGGACAGTCACAACACCCAGCCATCACGAGGCAGAGAAAATCCCTGACCCCGCCGGGAATCGAACCCGGGAACCCGGACGTGGGAAACGAGAACGCTACCGCACGACCACGAGATGCGGGCACTAGTTTTCAGGGACTCCTTTGGCCATACGTAGTATAATACCAGCTCTGAAAGAAGTTCTCATTTCAGTGTAATATCCTTTTAGCTATTAGTGGATCACTCATCCTTGTCACGTGCCTTGTCCACATAAATGTGGCCGATTTCGGAACTGTTCTAATAGGTCGATCTTTATACAGAGTGCAGAGCTCGTGGCTATACTTGCTCTTGTATGTTCCTCTTTCACAAGTTAGGTGAACAAGTCTGCGAAGCACTTCCATCTCTCTGGCGACGACCTGGCGCAGCACCCCCAAAACCCTCTCCAGAACCGTCCGCTGCCTCTTCTTAGGTTTGCTTCATTTTGTTATTAGTAGTAGTGCGGAAACTGCAGCGGTTCTATTGTATGTGTGGTGGATTCCATCACTTTGGACGCAACGCTGTGTAGACCAGTCAGCTTTAGTAAAGTTGTTTCACGCCAGAGCACAAGTGGCAGCTTTGGAAATGGTTATCATGCAGTTACGCAGTATACACCGCAAGAATAAGCATTGCCATTACATCGATGCTAACGGGGTAAACTTTGTTGTGCTGCCCCTGTCTATGTGTCGGTGTTAAATGACTGTTCATGGCTAGCAACATGCTTTCGCGATTTTCACTTCCCGGATTTCATCTCAGTTTGCCCAGTAATTACTCTCTCTATAGACTGGACGAGTTAACCATGTTTCTGTTTAGTTTCTCAGTGTCTACAATATATATTTTCCTGCACTGCAGCCGGCCGCAGGTGGCCGAGCGGTTCTAGGCGCTTCAGTCTGGAACCGCGCGACCGCTACGGTCGCAGGTTCGAATCCTGCCTCGGGAATGGATGTGTGTGATGTCCTTAGGTTAGTTAGGTTTGAGTAGTTCTAAGTTCTAGGGGACTGATGACCTCAGATGTTAAGTCCCATAGTGCTCAGAGCCATTTGAACCTGCACTACTGATAGACGGCTGCAACTGTGAATGGCACTTGTCCCAGCACCATGAGACCGGCCACCGAAAGTGTCTTCTCGACTGTGATTCACATCAGTGAAGCTTAGCAATCATCGTGTGACCTCTCTCACCCACATGACGCTGGGACGCGTGTGTTACCGGTTGAAAATTTTCGCTTCTGGACACTGGGATCAGGAAACAATGGAGGTTGTGAATATGAACAACGTCACACTAGCATGAACGAGGTACTCGGACGCTCAGGTGAATGTGGTGTTATAGTCGGCGTACAACCAATGCGACGCAGCAACTCTGAGGTAGTGATGAAGTGGCTATTTTCCCGTACGACCATTTCATGAGCGTACCGTGAATATCAGGAATCCGGTGAAACATCAGATCTCCAAAATCGCTGCAGTCGTAAAAAGATCCTGCAAGAACGGAACCGACGACGACTGAAGAGAATCGTTCAACGTGACAGAAGTACAACACTTCCACAAATTGCTGCAGATTTCAATGCTGGGCCATCAATAAGTGTCAACGTGCGAACCATTCAACGAAACATCTTCGATACGAGCTTTCAGAACCGAAGGCCCACTCTGTGCCCTTGATGACTGCAGGACACAAAGCTTTACGCCTCGCCTGGGCCCGTCAAAACCGACATTGGACTGTTGATGACTGGAAACACTTTGCTTGGTCGGAAGAGTCTCGTTTCAAATTGTATCGAACGGATGGACGTGTACAGCTATGCAGACGAACTGATCAATCCATGGACCCTGCATGTCAGCAAGGGCCTTTCAAGCTGGTGGAGGCTCTATAATGGTGCAGTTGGAGTGGTATGGGACCCCTGATACGTCTAGACTCGACTCTGGCAGGTGTCACGTCCGTAAGCATCCTGTGTGATCACCTGCATCCCTTCATGTCTATTGAGCATTCCGACAGATTTAGGCAACTCCAACAGGACAATGCGATACCCCACACGCCCGGAATTGCTATAGAGTGGCTCCAGGAAGACTCTTTCGAGTTTAAACAGTTCTGCGGCCACAAAACTCCCCAGGCATGATCATTATTGAGCATATCTGGAATGACTTGCAACGTGTTATTCAGAGGAGATCTCCACCTCCTCCTACTCTTACATGTTTATGGTCAGCCCTGCAGGATTCATGGTATCAGTTCCCTCCAACAATACTTCAGACATTAGTCGAGTCCATCCCACGTCGTGCTGCGGCACTTCTGTGTGCTCGCGGGTGCCCACACGATGTTAGGCTGGTGTACCAGTCTCTTTTTCATTTCAGTGTATAGACCTCTAGGTATTGAGAAATATAGATATTGCCTCGCGAATTATTTAAAATACCGCAGTAGGCATCTTTGACCTGTATGCTGTGTGCATCTTGTCCTTCCGTGCAACCAGTCCGGTTCGAAAACTTGGTCATCTGTTTGGGTTTTTACTTTGCGCTAAGAACTTATCTTTGTAAAAGACGCCGATGTCCAGCTCTCAATTACAAGTTGCAGTGTATGTCATTCTGCTCCGGAACTGGCTCAGCTCGAGCCCTTGGTCGAAATTTTACGTTTCTTAATCACGTGAGACGAACCCATCTTTGTACTTGACACTCTTATCATTGTTACATTGTGGAAACTGCACTGATGTTACTTTGGCACTGTTGTAACTACTGGTGGTCGGTTGGAGTTCGTCTTTTAGTGTTTTCATTGAACATTAAATGCCCATGTTTGTAAATCGAACTCTTTTTTTTTGTGTCCTAATGTGGAAACTGCAATTACGTTCATATCGTACTTACGTAGTTACTATTGACTATATGGTCTTTGATGCCCAAAGCCAAAAATAAACACATACTATTAAAAAAAATACTGTTAGACGGTGGCTCTCCACATATAGCAAAATTGCGGGTTGACCAAGTTACATTCCATGTGGCAAGACCACCTGGCAATTATCGTGTTTTGGCATCAATATAACCGATTTATGTTCATTTCACTGTCTGTTACTGGTCTATGACTTTCCGCCTGCTCGTCATTGATGAAGTTACTAATATCGGCAATAGAAACACTACCAACGGCCTTGCCGCAGTGGTAACACCGGTTCTCATCAAATCACTGAAGCTAAGCGCTGTCGGGATTGGCTAGCACTTGGATGAGTGACCATCCGTTCTGCCGAGAGCTGTTGGCGAGTGGGATGCACTCAGCCCTCGTGAAGCAAACTGAGGAGCTACTTGATTGACAAGTAGCGGTTCCGGTCTCGTAGACTGACATACGGCCGAGAGAGAGGCGTGCTGACCACATGCCCCTCCATGTCCAAATCTAGTGAGGCCTATGGGCGAAGGATGATACGGCGGCCGGTAGGTACCCTTGGACCTTCATGGCCTGTTCGGGCGGAGTTTTCTAGTTTAGAATAGAAACACATGCTGCAGGAGAGGAAGGTTGAGGTACCCACTGTTCAGAAGACTGGCAGGTGAGAATGTTTTTATATGTGATAGAGAGACAGGGATAGGCAAGACATCTCATTTCCGTCCAATCAGTCAGTAATAAAGGACGGAAAAATGTACACTGCGTTTTTTTGTTGAATTGTACCAATTTTTCTGCAGATTGCGTCAGCATAACGCAGTCTGCTTGAGGCCTAGGTAGCGAATACCCATAATAACATGGTAATGCCGAGCGGTTCTAGGCGCTACAGTCTGGAACCGCGCGACCGCTACGGTCGCAGGTTCGAATCCTGCCTCGGGCATGGATGTGTGTGATGTCCTTAGGTTAGTTAGGTTAAAGTAGTTCTAAGTTCTAGGGGACTGATGACCTCTGAAGTTGAGTCCCATAGTGCTCAGGGCCATTTGAACCATTTGAACACGGTAATGTGCACCTGGTCGTCGGAAGACCGTGCAAAAAATGGCGCTGAGCACTATGCGACTTAACTTCTGAAGTCATCAGTGACCTAGAACTTAGAACTAATTAAACCTAACTAACCTAAGGACATCACACACATCCATGCCCGAAGCAGGATTCGAACCTGCGACCGTAGCGGTCGCTCGGGTCCAGACTGTAGCGCCTAGAACCGCACGGCCACTCCGGGCGGCATGATCGTGCAGAAAAATAAAATCCTCAGTTAGGCTTAACACGCGAAAGCACACGTATGATAAAAGTACAATTGTTTTATAGTGCAGAATGTGAAATTACCCAAAGTTTGCAATATGTAATACAAATTAGCCCGCATCTCGTGGTCGTGCGGTAGCGTTCTTGCTTCCCACGCCCGGGTTCCCGGGTTCGATTCCCGGCGGGGTCAGAGATTTTCTCTGCCTCGTGATGGCTGGGTGTTGTGTGCTGTCCTTAGGTTAGTTAGGTTTAAGTAGTTCTAAGTTCTAGGGGACTTATGACCACAGCAGTTGAGTCCCATAGTGCTCAGAGCCATTTGAACCATTTGAACCATAATACAAATTAGGAAAGTGTAATGTAATTTGTGTGTATGGCCCGAGCACGTAGTGATCGAAAATCGTTCGATAATCATAGCCAGTCTACATCGGGAAACAATTTCAGGAGCGGCATGCACTCCGTGCGGTGTTTCTGTTGCACCAGCCACTGTTTATGACTGTCGGCTTAATGTTTTTCTTCGTGGAGCCGGGTTCGCGTGCAGCACTGCTGCTGCTTGCATCTAAATGGGCTGTCGAGCCGTAAGTGGCGGCCGACTCGCGGCGATCGTGCGGCCACCAGCCGTTTGCCCCGAGACCTCCGTCCGACAGGTAGTTGAATCCCGCAGATGGGAAGTGGTAAACAGGTGTTGTGAAAGCAACGAGGCGTGCATTTGGCGCGGGCAGGGGCCCGTCACATCGCTTCCAGGAGCATCTGGAACAAATGTCAAGGGGATGGATCGCGAGCGCTATGCAAATGCTGTAGAAAGTCCGCCAGACAGAGAAACTTCTGATTGCATCTCCGTGGCCGTGTTGGCCGAGATTAGCGAGCGTGGGAACGGACTGTAATAGCAGATTTCAAGTTTAGCGCCGCTATTGCGCAATACAGCTCGTGGAGAATTATCGAGCGAGATCGTTTCGTCCGAAAGGCGGAACAAGTCTTTATGCATCTGCTATTTTGTTGGAAACTGAGTTGGCGAGACCGGTGCTGCATGTTAACAGTTATGTAAGGTAAGAAACTGCCACCATCCTCTGTTAATAGCGTCATTTATTAAGGCAATTCATAATCAGATTACTTTTTACGTTAATTTTATTTTCATTTAAATTAGATTGACTGCCACATGTTGGCCAATTTTTCTACGTATCTTTCTTCGAAAGGTGGTGCATTACAGCGAGAACCAATACCACAAAAACTACTATTTTACTTTAATCGGGCCTGATGTAGTGTCAACGAACATAAACAACTTCCTAAGATGACAATTAAGTTTGTTTTTAGCTGCTTTCGTCGGAAATCTTTCGTCATTTCTATGGCACTGTTGACTATTTTTTCAGAGTTTCATATGACGTCATTAGCGACAGCAAAAAACCTTTTTATTTTATGGCCAAATTCGGTGTCATTTTGTGCCGAGTTCGGTGTTATTTTTTGCCTATTTCAGTATTTTTTGCCAATTTCGGTGCTATTTTTTGCCAGTTCAGTGCTTTTTCTGTTGCCTAATCGTTTTTGTTTATTTCACTGTTTTTTGGCAATTTTGGTGATATTTTTTGCCGAATTCGCTGTTACTTTTGCAAATACCGGGTCTATTTTGACAGTTTAGCTGTTTTCTACAATTTGCGTTGTTATGTTTCTTAGTTTTTGGTGCTTATTTTTTTCAGTGTCGGTGATATTTTTTGCTAGTTTCCGAGTTATTTTTTGCCATATTCGGTGTTGTATTTTGCCAAATCAGATGTTATTTTTTTGCCACATCCAATGTTAATTTTTTCCCACGGTTTTACTTTTTTGCCAAATTCAGTGTTGCCATTGTTTTCATCAGATTCTGTCTTACATTTGCTGCTACATTTAGTGTTCCTTTTGCCCAATTTTAGGTAATTTTTTTATCAAATTCGGTATTTCCTGCCAACGTCATGCTATTTTTTACCAAATTCGGTGTCTTTTTAACAATTTCGTTGTTCCTTTTTTGTCAATTTCAGTGCTATTTTTGAAGTCACATGATACTTTGTCACGCAGAAATGGACTCTCATTTAAAGACAGTTCACGAATCTTACCACTGAGGAGAAAAAAAATTCAGTTTCAACATTTAGTAACCAACAGTTACGTAAATTATTAAACTGTCATCCTCAGATATGTAACATTTATTGTACGTAATAGTGACAAATTTCGTCATATTTCGTGAAATCGCAAATTTCGCGCTACTTCACTAAAAATCGCCATTTTCGCCTTATCGGTCTCGCTAAATTTTACTGTCCCTGTATATTACGTTAGACTGAGGTCTCTCCTGAACGTCGGAGAGACAAATACTGCACAGCCACACACACCTGATAATGAATATCTCAGTTCGACACTAGTAAAGATATTCTTTGTTTTTAATAAATCGCGTCCGCAAGAGTACCTGCGTGCTTCATGTAAATCTTAATCTGTACCTATCTGTATTTCCCGCCATCATCTTCTTTGCATGACATTGACTCTGCCGACTAAATGGTTCCTAATACTTCCAGAAAAGGGAAAACACCGTATAGTGACCGATTACAAGATTAGTGGTGAACACGTTGGGCATGTTACATCATGTAGGTACTGAGGTGTGACACTAAGAAGCGATATGCAGTGGGAAGATCGTGAAAAATCAGTATTAGGGATGGCAGATGGTAGACTTAGGTTTGTTGGGAAAGTTCAATAAAAATGCAGTGTGGTTGTAAAGGAAATCGTATAAAAGACGCCAGTATCACCAATTCAAGGGTATTATTCCATTGTTTGGAGTTTTTATCAAGTGTGAATGATGACAGGCATGGAACGAATTTAGAGACGCACTACCAGGACAATAACAGGTACGTAGAACGCATACAGACGTGTAACTGTGATGCTCGGGGAACTTAAATGGCAAACCCTTGGCGAAAGATGATTCATTATGGATGCGGAACACTGCGACTGTGATGAATAACCGCAGCCAGTCGCTTTTTGTGACAGTGGTCGGTTTCTAGTCGCGTAGCGACACTGTTCATGACTGTTTGTAGAAGTTTGTACCTGTAGCATGATAAATGATGATGAGTCGCTAGGCGACTCGGAAATGGTCATGGTATAATACAAAATGAAACAATACCCAAGGAGATTGGCTGCAGTTATATCTTACTGGGATACCCCCTTTCAAATATTGCAGATAGCAGAAGTAAAATACAGAAAGCGAAAGGCTATTTACAACTTGTAAATAAAGCAGACGGGACTTACGAGATTCGAGGGGCGTGAAATGGAAGCAGTGCTTGAGAAATGAGTAAGACATGGTTGTAGCCCATCCCCGACGTTATTCAGTCTGTACACTGAGCAGTAAGTCAAAGAAAAATTTAGAGTATAAATTTTCCAGGAGAAAGAAATAGACAAAGCAAAGGGCCTGGAATAGCAGATGAACGGTACTTACAGACTTTTGAAAAGTGGATATAAAATGAACGTCAATAAAAGCAAATCAACGATAATGTAGTCGAATTGAGTAAGGTGATGCTGAGGAAATTAGATTAGAAAATTAGACACTTAAAGTAGCAGATGAATTGTGTTATTTGAGCAGCAAAATAACTATTGGCGAAGAACAGTGGATATAAATGTGGACTAGCAATGGCAAGAAAAGTGTTTCTCAAGAAGAGAAATTTATTAACATTGGACATAGATTTAAAGGTCAGGAAGTCTTTTCTGAAAGTATTTTTATGGAGTGTAGCCATGTATGGAAGGGAAATGTGGACGATAAACAGTTTGGACAGGAATACAACAGAAGCTTTGGGAATTAGGTGCTACAGAAGAATGCCGAAGATCAAATGGGTAGGGCACGTAAATAATGAGGACGTGCTGAACACAATTCGAGAGAAAAGAAATTTGTGGCAGAACTTGACTAGAAAAAGGAATCGGTGGATAGGACAAATTCTGAGCAAATCACGGTATCATCAATTTAATACTTGAGAGATGTGCAGAGGGTAAAAACTGTAGAGGGGGTCTAAGAGATGAATACACTAAGCACATAAGGATGTAGGTCACAGTCGTTGTTCGGGGATGAAGAGACTTGCACAGGATAGAGCAGTATGGAGAGCTACAACCAAGCAGTCTTCGGGCCGAAGACCACAACAACGATAATATGTCTGAAAACATTTAAAAAAGATGTAGTTCACGCGAAAACCCTGCAGAGATGTTTCAGAACTTGTATCCGAAAAAAAACTGTGCGACCATTACGCTCCCGCCAACACATATCTTGCGCAGCTAGTACGATAATAATGTAATACATATTAGTGCGTATTAAGAGGCATATAAATTAACTTTGCCCTCGCAGAATACGCGAATGGAAACGAAAAGGAAATGGGTAATACTGGTATGATGTACCATCTGCCATGTACAACTGCTTGAGGAACATATTAACGTCTTTCACAATTCCTATTGAAGGGTTCTACGAGATGTAGACGGAACATAGTAGATAAAGTTTTTGATGAGCAACCAGCTCCGGCTATACGGCTTGGATATGAAGTAAGTCTGAAGATAGGATCGCTTTGAGATCTCCGGCTTCACGGTACGCATACAAACTGGGAAGAGCATATCCTCATTCCCTATTTTGACGTCACACATGACGTCACATATCATCTTCGTCTGACAACAACTGCTGCGAGAAACCGGTACGTTCACAAACAGGAGGGTTGACTGTGGCACCTGACGACTATGTTGGGAACGTTCTTCGTTATGTAGACTGGATCACAACTCCACAACGAGTACTCGAAAAGCAAGGCCCATGCCCTGGGCTTCTATAGGGCCCAAATGTCGGAGCTCATTGCCAGCGCTGTGTGCGTAGCGTGAAGCGGGAAATCTGAAAGAGATCCTATTTGCAAACTTACGTTACATTCGAACGGGACATTCCGGACACGGGTTCCTCGTAAACCTTTGGCTGGTAAATCCCTTCTACAGTCCCTAGACGTCTGTTACAGGGATGACAGCCTATCTGTTGATGTAGATATTTAGGAAAAGGGCGCTAATATTATGACATTGTTTTTCTCCAACTTTATTTATTTAGTCTTGATCACCCAACTTCTAAGCTACATACGATGCACATAAAACGTTTCCAGTAACGCATGAGAGTTAATCATATATCAAATACCACAGTGATGAGCCACAAAATCACTTAGAATATAAAATGTGTCTGTCTACAGGCTCAGCCCCTCCAAATAAATAAAAATAATAATCATTAACGTGATAGTGACACACTCATATTGGCACTAAAAGAACA
This sequence comes from Schistocerca serialis cubense, assembly GCF_023864345.2. NCBI lineage: Eukaryota > Metazoa > Arthropoda > Insecta > Orthoptera > Acrididae > Schistocerca > Schistocerca serialis. The sequence continues at coordinate 73,419,153 of NC_064644.1, forward strand.
CTCGTATATCAAAAGAATACCCTATATTTGCGGACTATTACTACACAAGAGGGCATCGACGGTAAATTCTGCACCACATCACTGCTGGCACTTACATTAACTCTGAAGATTTTTAGAACATATAAGTTCTATCATTTACGTACAGTTTACGTAATTTTATTTTTACAGGAATGCATATGATTTTTCATTTAAATATGTAAGTAGGCTGTTTCGGTTTTTATATTGGTAACGACATGTAGCGCTCTATATGAAAATCACTGACTGTGCTGTGTGCAGTCTGAGGCTGGTCGGCATTGTTTCAATATTCGCCAGTGTAGTGTTGAGCGGTTGGCTGTTAACAGCGCGTAGCGTTGTGCAGTTGGAGGTGAGCCGCCAGCAGTGGTGGATGTGGGGAGTTAGATGGCGGAGTTTTGAGAGCGGATGATCAGGACAGAGACAGTAAATTTGTAAGACTGGATGTCATGAACTGCTATATATATTATGACCTTTGAACACTATTAAGGTAAATACATAGTTTGTTCTCTATCAAAATCTTTCATTTGCTAACTATGCCTATCAGTAGTTAGTGCCTTCAGTAGTATGAATCTTTTATTTAGCTGGCAGTAGTGGCGCTCGCTGTATTGCAGTAGTTCGAGTAATGAAGATTTTTGTGAGGTAAGTGATTTGTGAAAGGTATAGGTTATTGTTAGTCAGGGCCATTCTTTTGTAGGGATTATTGAAAGTCAGATTGCGTTGCGCTAAAAATATTGTGTGTCAGTTTAGTGTTGATCAGAATAGGTAAAGAGCGAAATGTCTGAGTACATTCAGTTCTGCTCAGCTGTTTGAAAATCAAATAATGTAAGAGGTTTATCAGCACAGTAATTTATTAATTTTTCTAAGGGGATGTATCAAATAATGTTTAATAATAAACCCTCAAAGTTAAGAGTTTCCATTTTTACAACTCATATTTCGACTGGCGTTCGCGACATTACACTTTTACTAACATATAGTATTAAATTGAGCTAAAGTTATTTACAGTAAATACGTCAACCAGATGAAAACGACTTGTAACAGCGGCCAAAACATTTGTCGTGTAAACAACATGACTACGCAGTCATATATTAGTAGACCACAACATAATTGCACCTGGCAGTGAGCGCGCTTTGATCTGTTTATCGCGAATTTTAATGTGATTTTCCACGAGCGCACGCTCATACACTTGGTAATATGTGCACAACTGTTTTGAAATCAGTCACAGTGCGATGCGTTTTTCTTGGTCACCACTGTACTTGTTTACTGCATCGTCACTGTGTGTTTCCGACGACGGCCACGGTGAGCCATTTGCAATAATATCGTGGTCGGGCAGCATGCCTACCGGCGAAAACATTTAACTGAAGGTGCCAACTGACATACACTCAAACTACTTTATCAAAATTTATAAGATATTCGAATGGATAACATGTTTTGCAAATTATACCAGTGTGTTATTATTCAGAAATACGTACACAGAGATGATCCAGATCGTTTAATAAAAACCCTTAGTACACCCAATCGCTATAATCTAGATTGTCTGATGATCTTGTCGTCTACCACGACCGTTTCAATTTCATTCTTCGAATTCATATCGGCGAAATTACTAGAAATTTCCTTTGTGAAATATAAAATACGTCATTTATAATCGACTGAATAGCGTTCATGCAATTTTAATATGTGGTTTTCATGCTACTTTTGTGGAGAGCAAGGATTTGTTTCCCAATGCGCCGTTAATTTGCAGTGTTAGCTGTTGCTTATAATTACTCGATTATTTCCATTGTAATAGATGTTGTAGATGTCGTACGATATAATGACTGATGGTTTGTGGAGTTATCAGCATTTCTAATGAAATTTGCTCTTCTTCTAACAAACGACAGCACACATTAATTGTCCTGATGTCTAATTGCAACATTTATCGGGTAATTATTTCCTGGACGATCTCTGAAAAAAATACGTATATCAGTAAGAAACGTACTTTACAGAAATCTTTCTTCGTTGTTGGGCTGCAAAATCTATATCTACATAATTTACTCTTCGTATTCGAAGGGCCAGGAATCAAATATTCGTCTGGACACCGGGTACAGCATACATCTGTTCTGAAGTGCCTGGCAGAGGATAATTCCCATTATAATACGCATTAGGTAATCTTCCAATCCCATTTGAGTATGGGTTGCGGTAAGAATGACTGCATAAAGGATTCTCTTAACTTCGTAATTAGTCTAATCTAATCTTCATGACCTTTACGGGAGCGATACATAGGGGCTGGAGTGTATTCGTGACTTCCTCATTTAATTATGGCACTCGAAACTTTGCAAGTAGGTTAGAAACATCACAGTTCACTGCCAGCATATGATAGTAAATACAAAGGGTGTTCAAAAAGTTTTGCACAGTTGTCTCCTTTTTTTAATTTTTTGCAATAGGAGAATGAAATTTTTTGTGAACATACTTGGAATATTAACTATACATTGAGCCTACTCAATGTAGCCTACATCAGCTGTGACGTATCTGGCCTAACGTTCTTTTCATGATGTAAATGCACTTTGATAAAATTCTGGGGATTGGCTTTTCACCATTGCTTGACACAGGAAGTAAGGTCTTTCTCACTATCAAATGTTTATCGTGCAGGTGGACCTTGTAACCTCCCCACAAAATTTTATCTATTATTGTTTGGTTGATGATTCTAATTTTTGTGTGACCTCAGAACAAAATTGGTTCCCATTTATACTCTCCGTGCACAAATGCATTCACATTTAATGTACCCACAAAATTCTTTTCTCATTTAATGTAAGCTCAAAACAGAAAAATTCCTAAACCTCATAAAAAAAAATTCAGTAACCTGGTAAAATTTGGACGACAGCAGTGCTGCGTCGTGGCCCTGTAAGATCATCCTGAATAAAAAGCAAAAATTCTTACCTCAATAAAAAACGGCGAATATATCTGCTCTTACCAAAAAATTTTTTCGGCACAGCTCCGTGCAATGCTGGCTTATACATCTGTGATTTGTGAAAGGAAGCAACTGATTCTTTTTAAATGAATGCTTTTTTTAAAAAAAAATTACTTTATATTACCAAAATTATTATTAGGACATTTTTAAAAACATTTGGATGACAGTTCAAATACATTACTAGATATGCGCGACACTGCTTCTTTACCTTATACAATAATACTCCATCTCCAGATTCCCGACCAGATCAGACTGCAGACAAGCGCAGACAATCCCATACACGCGACTAGCCACAACTAACTGCTACAGTTACACAGTTCGTACTGCAGTCATCACTGCTCTCTGGTCAGCGATTCTATATCGCAGGCAGCGCATACCTCTTACATAACCCTCCACTGGGGGGGCAAAAATTTGGCAGCGATGGTGAGTGAATTGGACTTGCCATGAGCAACAAATTTTTCTTAATTAACTAAGTTTACAGTCACAGAATATATACATATATATAAGTGCAGAACATGAAATTAAATATATTGCACATGCGCTGAGTACAGAACATATCAAGAAATCACAAAATGTACACGCAATGAGTACAAGTCATATTAACAAACGTCATAAAGTGCACATGCACTGTAGTGCAGAACATATCAAGAAATCACAAAATGTATACGCAATGAGTACAAATCATATTAACAAATGACATAAAGTGAAAACGCACTGTAGTACAGAACATATCAAGAAATCACAAAATGTATACGCAATGAGTACAAATCATATTAACAAATGACATAAAGTGCATACGCACTGTAGTATTTTTTTACCATTTTACAAGAACTAGGATAGGAAAGGGAAAGATTGCATCATGGTTGTAGCACAGTAGGTTGCACGTAGCTGCACTGAAAGTCCATATCTTTCTACAGAAGCACAACACCAAGTGAGACAATCTGAAGTTCTCTTCCCTTAAGTATTAATCAGTGTAGCCAAGACACTGAAATGTCGTATTAATATTCAATGTTATCATTTTGGTAGTACATTAGGTACACCAAACAGTGGGACCATAATAACATCTCCATCGCTCAAGGTGGTGGACAGCATGTCGTGTCAACACAACGTCCTTGTAAGGTACAACAACGTAGAATTAGTGCAAAAACCAAATATAGTGCTCCATGATCATGAGGATAGACAGGACAAGCGGATATTGCAGTAATTCCTGGTAATTAGGTCAGAAGGTGAAGGACATTAAGTCTTATGCCAGTCATAATTGAGAATTACACTAGTCTATCAACTGATTTGAGTAATTGGTGGCACTCATCGCCTAGTTACTGAACATATCTGCACTATGTGTGAAGTATTACAGAATAATGTTCATAAGTCATCTGATTATAGTGAACATAGGCACTCATTGGCCAGTTACAAACCATCAGAAGTCATCCTTCAAAACAGGAGTTAAAGAGTGTAGCATCAAGCTACTAGTATTCATATATATAGCATGTAAGTGACATAATACAAATATAAGAAACAGTGGCATCCATTGGCCAGTTACTAAACATATAGCAAGTATTAAATATTACAAAACATTTTTCATCATTCAAGTGACATATGACATATTTAAAATAATTATTGGCACTCATTGGCCAGTTACAAATCATCAGAAGTCATCCTTCAAAACAGGAGTTAATGAGTGTAGCATCAAGCTACTGGTATTCATATATAATAGCATGTAGGTGACATAATACAAATATAAGAAACAGTGGCATTCATTGGCCAGTTACTAAACATATAGCAAGTATTAAATATTACAAAACATTTTTCATCATTCAAGTGACATACGAAATATTTAAAATAATTATTGGCACTCATTGGCCAGTTACAAATCATCAGAAGTCATCATACAAAACAGGAGTTAAAGAGTGTAGAGCATGTATGCATTATTACAACATTTCATTCACTATTACTCAGAACTCATCATTCAAGTGACATATGACATATTTAAAATGTAACACACTGTAACTATTACTCAAGGTGTGATTAGAAAAACATCATTCAGTATTACTCAGAACTCTCTTAAACTGGTAGCATTATTTGGGACTGTTAATACATTTTTTTATACTAGCAATGCATTGCGTTGGGATCGATAATTAATTGCTGGGGCATGACAATATTTACTCTTGACTTATTGCTGCAAATGAGGATAGGTAACGTCATTCGTCATTAGTCAGCTGTAGCAAGGTTATGAAACAAATAGAGTATATGTGATCACATTCATGAATAACACACACAAATGGGTAAAAAGTTGCAAGTACTAGAACAGGTTTAATGACTAACTGCTTATAGCACATTAATTTCATGAATAGCTTCTCCTGGAAAAAAAAAAAATACAAAATGGACTATTAAGCTGAAAGAAGGAACGCATATTATGCTGAAAAGTAGTGAACTTCGAATTAACAGGTAATGAAATGTGTATTAAATATATATGTTCTCTAGCTGTCCTTTCCAAAACCTTCAGTCATCATACCATGCGACATAAGACATACTGTCAAAACGAACTGCAACAAATACTTAAATAACTACATAGCATTTCTTAACTAACAGTAAATATATAAACTTCATCATTATCCTCATCTGAAAAGAAAAACTTAAAAGTGGTGCGTTTAGTGGCCTTATAAAATTTATCACTATCATCACCTGTAAACAAAAACATCATTATTCATATCACCATAACTTCATTATTATCATCACCTGTAAAGAAAAACTTCAGTATTCATATTACCATATTCTTCATCACTATTCATCACCATTCATTATCATCTGCAAAAAGACACTTCATTATTCATATTACCATTTACTTCCTACAACTATTCGTAGTATAGAGTTCCTTATTTCTAGCATATTTCATCACTAAAACTAAGATGTGTAGTTCTGTCTGACAGCCTGCATCAATCGCCTCGGATTCTGAAAGAAAAAATTGGTTAAGACCGCTATCATACGATACGTATAGTATATTTTTGTTAATACTTGTTAATTCTGATCCATTTACTCTTTGTGACGAGGTATTGCATCTTCTTTCGTTCATTGCGAAGGCGGAATTCCCATTTCATAGTAATCCACTGTGGTTTGTTTAATTAATTTCTTTTACACGTTATTGCTTTCTGAAAATGATGAACAATGATTAATGTCTTGCATTTAAATCATATACCTATTAAATAAAAACTGGTTTCTAGTGATATTTATTGAGCATACAGCATACTATGACAGAAATCGTAATATGTCAAAAACATAGACAGTGTGCAGGTGCAAAAAATGTACACAGAGTATCACAATGTAGCAGCCAAAAAAATGTAAAATAGTCACGATGTTGAGATATCATAAGGAAAAATGTCAAAGTCAACTGGTGTTTGTTATATCTTAAAGATTTTATAGTACATACAAACAAAACAGGAAAACAATCATGCATACATGAAGAATTGAAAATGTGCACGGTCTAATGTGTAACGACAAGAAAAGCGACCTGCCAACCTTACGTTGCCGGGCACTTGCCAAGAAAAAATATGATAATCATCAGTAAGTGTTCATATAAATATAATTGCGTAAGTGGTCATAAAATATGTAAGTTTATCTGGAAAAATGTGCACGGTCTGATGCGTAACGACAAGAAAAGCGAACTGCTAACCTTACCTTGCCGGGCACTTGCCAAGAAAAAATACGATAATCATCACTAAGTAGTCACATAAATATAATTCCACCATTGGTCATATAAAAATCAGGAAATGGCATTACACTGTGATAAATCATAAAGTATATTCATTTAATAAAGGGCTTAATATTGGAGACATGGTGATTGCCTTTACTTTTTCTGGTTCTCAAAGTTTCGACGTGTACTACATTGGGGGTGAGGAATGCTGCGAATTCGATATGGACCTGCGTATAGAAGCTCAAATTTACTACACCTATTCTTTCTTCTGTTGGATAAATAATGTGTGCGTACTAATATCTTCTGTCCAATGTGAAAGTCATGGCGTGTACAAACCTGTCTTTGCTGTCTTCTCCGGCGCTCTGCGGCACGTTTGATGTTGTTCAGCGCAATGTCAATTATTTCATGGTGTCATAGTCAACGAGACGTAGGAAAGGTTACTAATTCTTTAATTTTGTTAGGTGGTACAACATTTTTCAGTATAACAGTCGGAGAGAGCATAGTAGATTCATTTGGTATGGAATTAATTACAATCTGGAATGAGAGTATGTGTGTGTCCCAGTCAATATGTTTTTTATGGCAGTATATTCTACACAGTTTACCAATTTCTTTCATTAGTCGTTCACAAGGGTTCGAAGAAGCATGGTACCTGGATATATAGATCGGAGAAATGTTTCTAGCTCGTAATATACGTGTCCATATAGCAGATCGAAACTGTGATCCATTGTCGGAAATTACTTTCAATACATGCCCTACATGGAATAGAAAATGTTTTACAAATGCTTTCGAAACAGTTTTAGCAGTAGCTTTGCGTAACGGAGTGAAGGTAACAAATTTTGAAGTGAGTTCAACAGCGACAAAGATGTAGCAAAAACCTCTATTAGTTCTGGGAATCGGACCAAAAATATCTACAGCAGCCATGTGTCTCAATTTAACAGGTACAATGGGATGTAACGCAGGAATATGTGAAGTCGTATCTGACTTAGCTTTCTGGCAGATTTTACATGACGCTAAAACTCGTCGAATACGTTTCTCCATGTTGGTAAAATAAAAGTTCTGTCCCAGTATAAGAAAACATTTTCTGGCTCCGTAATGTGCGTAACTTAAATGAGTATACCAAATTAATTTGTTAACAAGTTCGTCAGGAATATATAATAACTAATTGTTGCTGTCAGGGTGAGAGGGGCGAAACAGAATATTATTCCGTACAATGTAATGGTTTCTAATGGTAACATTATTCCTATCTTGCCAAAGGTGTTTAATTTCTTTCCATACGTTGTCTTTACCCTGCTCTTGTGCTATGTCTTGTAATGACGACGAAATGAAATTTTCAAATGCAACTTGTTGAATGTACATGACGCTGAAATTTGCTTTGCAGAAGTTGGTTGCGATGTCTTGCTTATTGTTGCTGAGAGAACGGGATAGTGCGTCTGCTACAATATTTTGTGTGCCGGGAATGTGAACAATTGTAAAATTAAATTCCTGTAAATAAAGTTTCCATCTGCTTAATCTGTCGCGTGTAAATTTAGCGGAAAGTAAAAACTGTATAGCTCTATAATCTGTGTAAACGGTAGCGTGTCTTCCATAAAGAAAATGACGAAATCTCGTAAATGCCCAAACAACACATAATGTTTCAAGTTCTATAACAGAATAATTGCGTTCAGCAGGTGACAGAATGCGACTTGCAAAGGCGATGTTTTTAATTACTGTAGTACCATCTTCTTCAATTTCCTGAAAAATGTGTACGCCTAAAGTCGTGTTAGAACTGTCGGTGGCAATGGAAAAATTTCTAGTAAGATCTGGATGTGATAAAAGTGGTGCATTCAACAAAGCTTGTTTCAGGTTCATAAATTCAGAATGTGCTTGGCTATCCCAGGACCAAATAGTGTTTTTACCCGTCAGTTGACATAATCTAGGGGTGTCTAAAGCAGAGTAATGAATAAATTTACGAAAAAAGTTAATTAAACCCAAAAAGCTGCGTAGTTGTTTCTTCGTCGTAGGAACAGTAATGTCAAGTAAAGCTTGAAGTTTTTCCGGGTCGGGCGCAATGCCTTCTGCTGAAATTACATGTCCAAGAAATGTTATAGAAGTTTTGCCAAAGTGCGATTTACTGAGATTAACTGTGAGTCCTCGTGCACGAAAAGTTTGCAACAGTTGTTCAAGAATCAGATTGTGTTCAGACCAGTTAGCTTCTGCAATAAGAATGTCGTCTACATACGTTGTGATAATGTCTTTCATGCAAAAATGTGTGTCGGATGGCGTCAAAAGTAATAACATTTTCGTGAACAACATTCTGCGTGTCAAAAGTAGAGCTTACGTTGTTGAAAGATGCAACCTGTACTGTATCTGGTCAAATTCTATCTGACGTGCTATTATCTGCGGGAGGATGCTATGGCATTTCAACTATTTGAACTGTTCTGTTATTTCGTCCTGACGAATTACGTTCGGGATGATATCCACTGTCTGGTTCATTCATGATAATTTGTTGTTGCGGATGATATTGCTGCTGGTAAGGCCGACTGTTATTAAACGTACGCTGAAAATTGTGCACATTACTTTTACGTCTGTCATGATAGTCATTTCTATATGTTGCATTGCGATAGGAATTGAAATGGTGTGTTTTCTGTACGTACTGATTCCCTTGTTGCTGTGTGTTACTATTTGTTGGAGCTGACGCTATACGTGTAGGCGGCGAAACATTAAAGCTTGGTTGACCTTGCAGACTGCATTGTTGGTTAGGTATGCTAACCGGCTGGTTTTGTTGCTGTTGTTGGGAAAAACCTCTATTGTTACCAAAATGTGGTTCCGATAATTTTGACGATTGCTGAAAATGTTGTACATACTGATGATTACAATTTTATCTATTATTAAAATTACGGCGTTAGTTGTCATTTCGGGAGTGTTTAAAGAGAACTGTCACTTTCGGTAAAATTTGTCGTATCAGGTTTTCTTTACTCATTCCTAATTCTAGATAGACCGATAGTTAAAGAGCTATTTTGATAGATATAAAGACTAGTAGAAGGCAGCAGTGCAGAAAACTAAAGATGAAACAGCACTACTACGGCTCAGGGCCCTGTGCACGCTACGGCACATAATTCATCGAAGCGTAACGAATCCCCTGAGGTCCATTACGCGCTACAAATAAATTTTAGTTTCTGCGTTACAGGCAATGCCGGTGAAAATTCAAAAGCAAATTGCTGTATCCATGCCAATTCTGGTTTCTGCACTACAGGCCAAGCTGATGAAAATACAAAAGCAAAATGTCGTATCAAGTCCAAAGCGTGAATCTGTGTTCTGTCATTTTTAAATACTTTAGATTTTTTTACGGTTAAAAATTGCTTATAATCAACGTTGCCGTCTCTGTATGTTTTAGCAGGTTCAGGATTGTGTAACAATCTGTTTGTCTGTGACTGTTCGGAGTCTAAGTCACGTACTCTCTGTAAATTACTTAAGTTATACTGGCTGTGTGAGTGTGACAAATGTTCGGAATGTGGCGTATGCTGTGTCGTGTTAGAAACTGAAACATTTTTTATTTCTGTCACTTTAAAACGTTCGTAAATTTGGCTGTTCTATTGTTCACATTTCTTATCGACTTTCGCATCAAGAGTGCGTGAAACTTCTGCTGACATTAATTTAAACTCGTCACGTATCTGTGTTGTGTTTTCTGAACATTGTTCAGTGACTGCATCAATTTCATCTCTAAGTGATTCTGTTGTGGCTGCATGTGTATTATTTAATTCTTGTGCAACAGATCTAATTTCTTCACTACTGTTCCTAGCACAAGCCTCAATTTTGTCACGTAGTTGTTCTTTAGTGTCATAACATTGCACGGAAACGGCTGTAATCTGTTCACTAAGTTGTTTGTTCTGTTCGTTAAGGTTGTCGTGTTTTTCATTCGACAGTTTGAAACTTTCGTTAAGTTGTTTGCGCGATTCAGTAAGTTGTTTTAAATGGTTGTCGAAATTTTCATTAAGTTGTTTGAAATGGTTATCTAGTATTTCATTCCGCTGTTTGAAACTTTCATTAATTAGTTGTTTGAGATTTTCATTACGTTGTTGCTGTTGTCGAAATTTTCATTCATTTGTAGTAATAATGCCATAACTTGATCCCAGCCAATATTACCTACTCTATTCTCTGTACTGTGTGATGGCGTATTTGAATGTGTCACGTTTTGTGTAACCATTTGGTTATTCTGTGATTCTTGAAAAGGTTTGCCAATCGGACGTGCACTGTTGGTCACTACACCGGAATTAAACAAATCTGACGTATTTTGACTACATTGTTCATCTTCATGAGAAACAATTATCTGTTCGCTACGTAAATTTTGCAAATTAGGCGTGTCATGCTGGACAGCGTTCATTGTAACGGAACGTGCCACGTCATCAACTGTTACCTTTACTGTGGACGTAATTGAATTTGTTTGTTCAGCATTAGGATGAAAATCATTACTAGCGATCGGCATGTACTGATTATCTGTAATTAGGGGATTATCACTATTACGCTGAGTGTCGCAAGTATTATCGGTCAAATTATTCAAGTCGGCTATTTCACTCATTACACATCGCGATGTACTGTTAACAGTTTTTCGCGGCATTTTTCAAAAATCAAAATTAAGCACAAAAATGAAACAAAGACAAAGCAAAAATGGAACAAACACAATTACAACAAAGAGCAATAAATTGCCGATGATCTGTGAAAGAAAGCGTGACAAATTAGTAAATGCGTTGCGCCAGATGCAAACTACGTTTAAGTAAATAAGAGCAGATATATGACTACTTCCCAGAGATTCACAAAGAAATACGATCCTGGCCGGAGTCGCCAAGTAGAACCTCCCCACAAAATTTTATCTATTATTGTTTGGTTGATGATTCTAATTTTTGTGTGGCCTCAGAAGAAAATTGGTTCCCATTTATAATCTCCATGCACAAATGCATTCACATTTAATGTACCCACAAAATTCTTTTCTCATTTAATGTAAGCTCAAAACAGAAAAATTCCTAAACCTCATTAAAAAAATAAATTCAGTAACCTGGTAAAATTTGGACGACAGCAGTGCTGCGTCGTGGCCCTGTAAGATCATTCTGAATAAAAAGCAAAAATTCTTACCTCAATAAAAAAACGGCGAATATATCTGCTCCTACCTAAAAAATTTTTCGGTACAGCTCCGTGCAATGCTGGCTTATACACTTGTGATTTGTGAAAGGAAGCAACTGATTTTTTTTAAATGAATGCTTCTTTTTTTTAAAAAAATTACTTTATATTACCAAAATTATTATTAGGACATTTTTAAAAACATTTGGATGACAGTTCAGATACATTACTAGATATGCGCGACGCTGCTTCTTTACCTTATACAATAATACTCCATCTCCAGATTCCCGACCAGATCAGACTGCAGACAAGCGCAGACAATCCCATACACGCGACTAGCCACAACTAACTGCTACAGTTACACAGTTCGTACTGCAGTCAACACTGCTCTCTGGTCAGCGATTCTATATCGCAGGCAGCGCATACCTCTTACAACCTTCAGACGACCAAAGAGGTAAAAATCAGACGGAGCCAAGTCCGGACTACAGGGAGGATGAAGAACAATTTTCCAACTCATTATCCTGATTTTCTCCTGCGTCATAAGGGCTGCATGGGGTTTGGCATTGTCGTGGTGCAGTCTGATGAGCTGACCCTGAAGCTGTGGTCTGGTGGTCTTGATGGCACGTCGCAGCTTATCCAGTAACAAATAATAACGGTCCTGGTTAATTATGGAGCCAGGTTCCAAAAAGTCAATGAAAATGATACAACATTGATCCTAGAAGAAGGAGGCCATCACCTTTCGGCCGGCTGTTCACAAAAGTCTTGGTTTCTCCTTCCGAGGGGAACCCAGATGAGTCCACAGCATGGACTGGGTTTTGCTCCCAGGTTCGGACAAAATCAACCAAGTTTCTTCCTGCGTAATGACGCCGTCAAAACACTGTTTCCACTATTCAGTAAACGTCTTCATGAGACCCTCGCAACATTCTTCCTCATCGTCTTCATTTCTCTTGTCAATAACCTAGGCACCCAACGTGCACAGATTTTTCTGTACCCTAGTGACTGTACCAGTGATACCACATAACCAAACGACAAACGAGTCATTTCAGCAAGCTGTAATGTCGTCACACACATATCATTTTGGATGATTTGACCAATGGTCTCCTTATTTACATCGCCGGTCGGTGTGGCCGAGCGGGTCTACGCGCTTCAGTCTGGAACCGCACGACCACAACGGTTGCAGGTTCGAATCCTGCCTCGGGCATGGATGTGTGTGATGTCCTTAGGTTAGTTAGGTTTAAGTAGTTCTAAGTTCTAGGGGACTGATGACCTCAGCTGTTAAGTCCTATAGTGCTCAGAGCCATTTGAACCCTACTCACAGCACTCACTGCCGTCGATGGTCTACCGCATCGTGGATTGTCCAGTAGAGAGAAATCACCTTCTTTAAACATCTGCAACCACGGCTGGATACTGTTGCGATCCACTGTGCCCTCCCCATAAACAGGGAGCAACTTCCTGTGAATCACTGTGGCAGAGTCATCGCCGGTCTTGAAGAGGAACTCCATCACCGTCTGTTGTCGCAACCTGACATCTACTTCACGGTCCATTATGGCTCACCTGTAAATAAAAAAAAATCCTTTCATATACCAGCTAAATGTTCCAAGTATGTTCACAAAAAATTTCATTCTTCCCCTAAAAAAAAAAAAAAAAAAAAAAAAATTGAGACGACTCTGACTGTGCAAAACTTTTTGTAGGTCCTTTGTACTCCTTTATTACGACCAGCTGCAGTCAGTAGAGTATTGTCAGGTGTCCTGTATAGGAAAGGAGAGATGACGTGAAATGTATTTCATATTTAACTGTCAATGTAGTGCTGCATGCTGTACATTCTCACGGAAACACAAATAAGAATATGTCATATACTCGAACAAAACATTTAAAACCACTATTCTGCGACTCAAAATTTACGGCGTTAATTAACATAAAATTCGCTTTAGGTAAGTGAAAATAAAACATTCCACGTAAGGTAATAGGACTGACAGTGTGTTTACTGTAAAGAAAAACTTCAGTGTGATGCACACACAGCGTTACCTTTTGTAATATAATTTAGTAAAATATGTATTGTCAACACTAAAATTCACCAAATACGATAAACCTCCCTTCTATGTATACAGGGTGTTACAAAAAGGTACGGCCAAACTTTCAGGAAACATTCCTCACACACAACTAAAGAAAAGATGTTTTGTGGATATGTGCCCGGAAACGCTTATTTTCCATGTTAGAGATGATTTTAGTTTCGTCAGTATGTACTGTACTTCCTCGATTCACCGCCAGTTGGCCCAATTGAAGGAAGGTAATGTTGACTTCGGTGCTTGTGTTGACATGCGACTCATTGCTCTACAGTAATAGCATCAAGCACATCAGTACGTAGCATCAACAGGTTATTGTTCATCACGAACGTGGTTTTGCAGTCAGTGCAATGTTTTCAAATGCGGAGTTGGCAGATGCCCATTTGAGGTATGGATTAGCACGGGGCAATAGCCGTGGCGCGGTACGTTTGTATCGAGACAGATTTCCAGAACGAAGGTGTCCCGACAGGAAGACGTTCGAAGCAATTGATCGGCGTCTTAGGGAGCACGGAACATTCCAGCCTATGACTCGCGACTGGGGAAGACCTAGAACGACGAGGACACCTGCAATGAACGAGGCAATTCTTCGTTCAGTTGACGATAACCCTAACGTCAGCGTCATAGAAGTTGCTGCTGTACAAGGTAACGTTGACCACGCCACTGTATGGAGAGTGCTACGGGAGAACCAGTTGTTTCCGTACATGTACAGCGTGTGCAGGCACTATCAGCAGCTGATTGGCCTCCACGGGTACACTTCTGCGAATGGTTCATCCAACAATGCGTCAATCCTCATTTCAGTGCAGATGTTCTCTTTACGGATGAGGCTTCATTCCAATGTGTTCAAATTGTAAATTTTTACAATCAACATGTGTGGGCTGACGAGAATCCGCACGCAATTGTGCAATCACGTCTTCAACACAGATTTTCCGTGAACGTATGGGCCGGCATTGTTGATGAAGTTTTGATTGGGCCCCATGTTCTTCCACCTACGCTGAATGGAGCACGTTATCATGATTTCATACAGGATACTCTACCTGTGCTGCTAGAACATGTGCCTTTACAAGTACGACACAACATGTGGTTCATGCACGATGGAGCTCCTGCACATTTCAGTCGCTTCTCGACGACAGATTCGGTGACCAATGGATTGGTAGAGGCGGACCAATTCCATGGCCTGCACGCTCTCCTGACCTCAACCCTCTTGACTTTCATTTATGGGGGTATTTGAAAGCTCTTGTCTACGCAACCCCGGTACCTAATGTAGAGACTCTTCGTGCTCGTATTGTGGACGACTGTGATACAATACGCCATTCTCCAGGGCTGCATCAGCGCATCAGGGATTCCATGCGACGGAGGGTGGATGCATGTATCCTCGCTAACGGAGAACATTTTGAACATTTCCTGTAACAAAGTGTTTGAAGTCACGCTGGTACGTTCTGTTGCTGTGTGTTTCCATTCCACGATTAATGTGATCTGAAGAGAAGTAATAAAATGAGCTCTAACATGGAAAGTAAGCGTTTCCGGACACATGTCCATATAACATATTTTCTTGCTTTCTTTGTGAGGAATGCTTCCTGAAAGTTTGGCCGTACCTTTTGTAACACCCTGTATAAAAACTTTGCGATCTAGCGTTGACAGTACTGAAGTGCAAATTAGTATTGACTTGCACTTACGCCTTTCGTCTAAACGAAATAATCTGCACCTTACTGATGAATGCACGTTGTTTTCATTTTAATGCGACCCTTGAGGGATACAATGCACTTCAGAATCAGTGGAGTACAAAACGGTACACGTATGTATGGGGCGTCGTTAGCTTAATGTACTATATATCTACATTACCACTGAGGTTCTAGTGCCTTCAGAGATATATTAACCATAATGCTACCGTAAAACGTAGACTGACTGTATGCAGGAATATAATTATATGTATAGTACTTTATTTGTGGTAATAGGCACATAATGTGAAAATTATGCAGCTGATTATTTCAGCCACATGAAGTACTCGCTGATTAAAATAATAGTTGCATACAGTGTTCAATTAATATTAATTGACAGAATATTTAACAATGTAACAGAACCACTCGCTTAATAAAATAACAGATGTACTAGTGTGAACTGATTGACTATTTTACAACCTAAGAGATGGAAATAGCTCGCTTGCATGGACAGATGGCTCAAACCACATCTTCACAAATCATAATTTGCAAGTACCTCAGTAGGATAGTTGTCGTCTATCGTCATGCCTTTGCCAGTTCATGTTTTTCAGAAGTCCCGTGACGCTCTACCATGGATAAAACAGTCTGTGTGTGTATGTGTGTGTGTGTGTGTGTGTGTGTGTGTGTGTGTGTGACTGTGTTTAAAGTTTAGGTGCGCTCAATGGAGAGGTTATAAACGCACTTACGAAAATGAAAAGGAACGAATGTGGATAAAATGTCTACAACGTTGTCACACTGTGAGGAGTAAACACTCAGTCCCGTCATTCTCGCTGCCCTTCACAGTATACTTTCAGGATCACCTGTTAGTGCTCTTTAACATAGTCCCACACACTTGGGCAATTTTCTAGGCTCGATCACACCAGTGTTTTCCAAGCAGCCACCTTTGAAGGGTGATTGCTTTTTACTATCAGCCTACCAATGAACCGAAGTCTGAGCCCACATTATCATGGCATTTCATATATTCACAAGTTGTTGCAACAAGGTATTTACGTGGGTTGACTGATTCCAACTGTGGTTCACTGACAGGCCTGCTGCAGTCACATAATGCTATATTTCTGAATAACTTGAAAGATAGAGTTTTACATTCCTGTACATTTCAAGCGATTTGTCTATCATTGCACCGTTATGAATCTTATCAAAATCAGGTTGAAAATCAGTGCAACTTTTTCTGGACAGTAATTAGCTATAGGTAACGGTATTACCTGCAAGAAAGTCTGGGGTTACTACTAATATTGTCTAGCAGGCGGCTGATATACAACGTGAACAGAACATGAAACCAGCACACCCTCCATTCAAGGCAACATACAGCGCCCTCCCTGTAAATAAATCTGAATCCAGTCACAAATTCCGTTGATATCCTACACGTTCACAATTCATTTAATCAAAGTAGGTGTTATACTGAGTCAAATACATTTCGGGGGTCAAGAATAACTGTATCAACATGGTTGTCTTCGTCGATGACATTCAGAACGTCATGTGAGAAAACCGCGAGTACTGCATCTCATCTCTGACGTTTTCGAAATCTATGCTGGTTGGGTGTAAATGGTTCTTATATACCAGACACCTTATTATATTTGAGCTGAGAATATGTTCTAGGATTCTATAACAGACAGATGTCAACATACATATTATTGTAATAACGATTGGGCAAGGATGCTTTTTTTTATATTTTATTAGCTTAGCGCCCGCTGCTTAGTTTGCGTTGCGTTTTTGTGGCAATAATTTTATAAACATACATTAAGCCGATTTAAAAAGTAATTTATCAATGGGCCGTTTCTTTTTCGTGCAATTCTGAAAAACTCAGTTTGTCGTGGAGACTGTTAAATAGTTTTCTTAGATTTAGTTCACAAACTGCAACACCTTTTAAACTTTTCAGGAAAATTAAGGCTTCTATGTCATGGTCTATTCCGAATGTACTTCTGACCAAACTGCGGTTCTGGTAGCTAGAGTAGAATGTTTTTGTTAATCATGTCTTTTACGTTCTTGGTGTGATATTTCGATAGAAACTTCCGTCCCCTAACACATATTTCTTTATATCTAACTGAGAAGTGAAATACCAGCTTTCATGGATTTAGCTTTTTTTTAACTTTTTTTTACAACGAAATATTTTCTTAAAAATTTTCATTCACTACTTCACCCAATTGGTGGTTGAATTTAAAAAAATTATGAAACACATGTTTTTTTTACTTTTAACTGTGATGCTAAACACCAATTTTCACAAACTTATCTTTGAAAAGGTTTTCATAATGATCAATTTCATAAAACTTTTTGTCCCCTATTTCTCTGCCTTAGGGTGTAGAATTTCCAAAAACAATGAAAGACCTTTTTTTTTGTTTCCAACCGAGAAATTAAATACCAGTTTTCATAGATGTACCATGAAAATGCTTCAATAGTTTATACTTATTTATTTTCAAAAAATCTCCCACCCATTGGTTTACCCCCTTAGTCATTGAATTTCCAAAAATCGTGTAGTACGTACATTATTTTTGACTGAAAAACCAAATACCAATTTTCGTAGTCCTAGCTTCAGAATTGTCTTAACAGCTACATATTTCCTAGAAGATTTTCATCCCTTATTTCATCTCCTTTGAAGTGTAATTTCGAACAATCCATTAGTAAACGACACCTACAGCGTGAGATCAACACCCTCTAGAAATTTCAAGTTTCTATCCTTAGCGGTTTGAGCTACGTAATGATGAGTCAGTGAATTCCACCCTAAAGTAAAACACGAATTTTTTCATTTCCAAACGGAAAGTCAACTACCGATTTTCAAAGATTTAACAGATAAAGGGCCGGCCGAAGTGGCCGTGCGGTTAAAGGCGCTGCAGTCTGGAACCGCAAGACCACTACGGTTGCAGGTTCGAATCCTGCCTCGGGCATGGATGTTTGTGATGTCCTTAGGTTAGTTAGGTTTAACTAGTTCTAAGTTCTAGGGGACTAATGACCTCAGCAGTTGAGTCCCATAGTGCTCAGACCCATTTGAACCATTTGAACAGATAAAGTGCTCTCACAATGAAACATTTACATAAAACACTTCAAAGTCTCTTTCATCCTCTTAGGGGTGGAATTCCAGAAAACAGTGAAATGCGTGTTTTTTTGTTTGTAACAGAGAAGCCAAATACAAATTCTCAGAGATTTGGCGTCAAAAATGCTTGCACAATGAATTATTTTCATAAAAACTTTCATCCCCCACTCCACCGCCATACGGGTTGAATACCCAAAAATTGTGAACTACTGTCTTTTATTTCTAATCGAGAAGCAGAATGCCTATTTTAATAGACTTAGCTTTAAAAGTGCTTTGGGAAAATATTTTTATAAAACATTTCATCCCTTATTTCATCCACTTAGGGGTTGAATTTCCAAAAACACTGAAACCCGTGATTTTTTTATTTTCAACCAAGAAGTCAAATACCAATTTTAATAGGTTTAGCTTCAAAAGTACTTTGGGAGGATTTTAGTAATCATTTATTTGAAAAAAAAGAAATTTCACCAGGTATTTCGCTCCAATAGAGGTTAAATATCCTGAAATGCTGAAACATGCATTTCTTTATTTCTGACCCAGAAAACAAATGTCAGACTTCGTACGTCTGGCTTCAAAATTGTCTGAATGGCGACATATTTACAAATAAACCTTTCATCCCATATTTCACCCTCGTATGGCTGGAATTTCAAAAGAATTCCTTCTTAGACGACGCCTGCAGTTTATGAGCAACACCCTGCGCAAATTTCAACTTTCTGTCCTTAGTGGTTTGGGCTGGGTGATTATGAGTCAGTCAGTGAGTCAGTCAGTCGGTACACTGACTTTTATATACAGAGATTTACTACTGCCAGATTCGAACGACGGATCATCCTCAAGCCGTACGTCATAGAAGCTGAAATGTTATTTCACACAATTTGTTGAAGCTGCAGAACAGTTAACACAAGAAAAGCCGTGTGTCGGCTCTCAACATATATCGCGCTGTTAAGATTGTTCTGAGTACTTCCATTCCATCGTTAATTGATTCTTTCATATTTATAGTTATGCTGAGTACGATTCTGTTGCGATTCCCCTCTGGCGGCGTGTCTTGTACTATCGATCTTCGAGTCGTTGCTTCCTATTAGCCTTGTGTAAGGGAATAAGATCTTTGGGGGGATGGCCGGTTGGTTGCCTAGCGGCTACGAGTCGGTCGGTCGGTTTTTAAAATCGGGAATTAGAGAATGACGAACGATGACACTGCGGCGTGGCGTGGCAGTGGAGAGTTGGCTGTTGTTCCGAGAAGCCGCGTGGTCCATCCTGGCAGTGCGAGACGTGTGGGACGAGTTGCGAGACAAGTCTGTAAGCTCTTCCTGTGAACACCCGGGGGCCACGGCTGTGGTTCCGAGTCACTACTTGGTGGGAGCGGCAACGGACGTCTGTAAATTTTCCGTGTGGAGCCTGGAATGATGGACTAGTAACTCGCCTAACCTGAGGAGTGGTATTTCGCCGTCGTGGGTGCAGAGAAGACGAGGGCTCCGGTGACAGAGCGCGTGGCTGCGTGACTGTGCCCAGTTGGGTACGCTGGCGACATCTACAGTACGCTTGTTCGCCCACTGCTTGAATACTGCTCAGCAGTGTGGGATCCGTACCAGATAGGGTTGATAGAAGATATAGAGAAGATCCAACGGAGAGCAGCGCGCTTCGTTACAGGATCATTTAGTAATCGCGAAAACGTTACGGAGATGATAGATAAACTCCAGTGGAAGACTCTGCAGGAGAGACGCTCAGTAGCTCGGTACGGGCTTTTGTCAAAGTTTCGAGAACATACCTTCACCGAAGAGTCAAGCAGTATATTGCTCCCTCCTACGTATATCTCGCGAAGAGACCATGAGGATAAAATCAGAGAGATTAGAGCCCACACATAGGCATACCGACAATCCTTCTTTCCACGAACAATACGAGACTGGAATAGAAGGGAGAACCGATAGAGGTACTCAAGGTACCCTCCGCCACACACCGTCAGGTGGCTTGCGGAGTATGGATGTAGATGTAGATGTCGGTTGTGAGGAACCTTTGCATCGGAGTTCACCTGCTGTTACTCTGATAAACTGCAAGTTAAGTTGGTTAAAGGTTTAGATGTTAATTGAGGAATTTTGGTTTGTGCAACCAGCGTCTTTTCTGCCTTGTGGCCTCCTGCGTTCGGGTTTCCTGTCCCTGTCGCCGGTGTATTTATAGACAGTGATATTTTCCGCTTCTTATTAGTACTGCCCGGTAGGAAGTGTATTTTTGGGCAGGGATTATTGTTTTAGATTACATTTTTTCTGCCTTGTGGCCTCCTGGGTTCGGGTTTCCTGTCCCTGTCTCCGGTGTATTTATAGACAGTGATCTGCCTGAGAGGAAGTGTATTTTGGGCAGGGATTATGGTTCCTGATTTGATTCCTCCTCCTCCCCTGCCGTCGCGTGAGGCCGATGTGATAGCTGAATGTGAGGCGTTGTGGGTCTGTTAGTCCGCTTCTAGCCCGAGCATCCTTCGGGAGACAATTGTGGCCGCCCTTACACCTGGTCGGTTAATTATTTCTATCCCAGGACATTATGGTGGCAGGACATGGTATTAAAGTTGTTAGTTATTGTAAAATGTTAAATGGTTGTAATTTACTCTATTTGATTAAAAAGGTTAAGTTTGTCTTTCATTGGTGGTTTTTTAAAAATTACGTGGCTTTAAAATTGTTAGTCATTGTAAAAGGTTGTAACCTCCCCGCAATATTTTAATAAATGTTTATTTGAAATGGAGCCATGTGTAACCTCCCAACAAAAATAATATTTAAAAATAATGCAAAATGGAGCCAAGTGTACCCTCTCCACACGTAATTTTGTTAAATAAATATTGTGAAATGGAGCCAAGCTTAAACTCCCCACAAAAATTAAGGAATGAAAATTGTCCATGAACCACACAATAATATTAATTGAATAATCAACCATGAACGAAATGTAACCTCCTAACAGAAATAATAATATCTGGTTAATTTTATAAGGACAGCAGCGCTGACCTTCGGCCCTGTATTCTGAATAACAAAAGCAAAAATTCTTACCCCAATAAAAACTGCAACTATATCTGCTCTTATTTATCGACACAGCTTAGTGCAATGCTGGCTTATCTATATTTTTTTTGCTGTTCTTGGAAGGAATGCATAGGAAAAATTCTTTAAATTGAAATGAATGCTTTTTCTTCAAAAGAGTGGAAAAATTCTTTAAATTGAAATGATTACTTTTCTTTAAAAGAGTTACTTTATAAAAATATTATTATTGGGACATTTTTCTGAACAAATTGAATTACAATTAACATACATTATTAAATATGCGCAAGGCTGCTTCTTTACCTTCTACAACAATACTCATCCTCCAGAGTCCTGACCAGAGTCGCGACCAGAGCACACAGCCGACGCATGCCGACTCCCGCCGACTACTCCTGTCCACTCGCTACTAAAGCCGACCCACTACTACTCTATCCGACTGACTACCACTGCAGACTCGCGCAGAGAAGCGCAGACAGACTACAAGCAACAACTAACAATAAACTACTCTCTGGTCAGAGATTCTGTCATGCCTCGCCCATCGCCGGCGAAGCATACACCTTTCAAGGTGAATGACTGTATCTTTACTTTTATTGTTTTAATCTATTTGGCATCCTTTGAAAATGCTAGTTCTGCCTCCCTGTTAGCGAGCCATTGTAATTTAATATCTTGTTGTGGCAAAATTTTAAAGAAGTGGCTCCCTACATGTTCGGTAGCGAAATTGTATGCAAATTGGTGTTTTTGTTTCATTACTTGGAAAGTTTTAATTTTGTTATTAAATGCTTTATCGAAGCGGGTTTTAAGTAAAATGGCTAGGCCGTTAACTGTAAAGTAAATTGTTTTGAAAAGGCACTCATGGCTGCTAGCTTTTTTCGATCTGTTCCTGGTCAAGTGGTAAAGAAATGACTTTTAATGGTTGAAGTAATCAATAAAGAAACTGTAAATTGCAACTCGACAGCAAACAACTAATTTTGGCCCCGTTTCCCAACTGGGGGTTTTGCTTGATTAACCGTAACACCCGTCTCAGTCGAAGCTGCTGAACAGTTGACACAAAAAATACCCAACATTACAATGTGTCAAGAACGTTACAAGTATGCCGAGGAAGGCGGAGGTAAAACGTGATTGAGAACAAGGCGACATCAGAAGGTTTATATTTGCCGCCCTCCTGTCACATACTTTCCTCTCGACAAGGGCAGTTCCTGTAATCGGCTCCTCATTTGGCTGCTCACGGAAGGCAGCCGGCCAGCCAGCCGCTGCCCACCGCCGCCCTCAGCCCTAATCGCGCAGCCGTCAGCCGCTGAGACAACTGGCGGCGCCGGAAGGCGGCAGGTAACCTCGTTTGCCCGCCACCCGAATTAGCGAAGTCTCCACGAGGAGCGCTTGGGCCCCGTAATTTGACAACAGGAAGCTTTGACACGCGCCGCCGAACTTTGACCCGCTTTATTGAATCCAGCGCAGCACCTGTTAGGTGGAGTTGGGAAGCAGGCAGGCAGGCATCTGGTCGCTGCCCAGGGCCCGTCCGTCAGCTCCGCAGGAAGCGTTCGGGAGAACTGGCGCGGATGGGCTCCGCGACGGGAAGACAGCTGGGCCCGGCTGTCTGTCCCTCGATCAGCTCCTAATTGGCCTGTTCGTGGCACGGGAAGCGAAGGGAAGGCGTGCGTGCTCCCCCGTTAGGAAGGACCGCTGTTGTCTCTCTGTTCAAGACAGCAGTTTCTTTGGGTCTTTCTTGAAAGTTCGAAACTCTTGACGGTGACGTTACACGACATCTTTTGTCACGTGGTTCATATGGGTCTGAGCAGTATTTAAACCTAACTAACCTAAGGGCATCACACACATCCATGCCGGAGGCAGGATTCGAGCCTGCGACCGTAGCGGTCGCGCGGTTCCAGATGAAGCGCCTAGAACCGCTCGGCCACTCCTGCCGGCAGCTTTTGTCAAAACTGCCACGTACCGTAGTCATACTCCATTAAATTAATAAACTTTGCCACTCTAAATTAATTTCCAGCTAGCAATGAGAGTACAAGCATGGTTCCAGTTAACGTCAGTGACTGACGTATGTGACTAGCAAATTTTCCTAGTAATTACTTACTGTGGAAGGTAATTGAACTTCACAATTGGGAATCCTACCGACTGTATGTTGAGCACAGGCAAGCCGAACGGCGAAGAGTGAGTCAGTGTCTGGCTATTAGGGGGCCCCGCTTTGCCTTTCAAAGGACAGACACCGCCCCTACGGCATTGGCAGGAGAATCCACATACAAGTTGGGAGCAGTATCTTTTTCAGATAAAACTTCTAGTTAATAGGTCGGGGAAGATATATAAAACTACTACCTGGTGTTTCGTCTCGAACTGCAGTAGCCATTACACTTCAGAAGATGTCTCCTGCAGTTAGAGACGAAACGCCAGGAATCAGTTCTACACATCGACCATGGGATCTCAGTAGCAGTTTTATACATCGACCATGGCCTCTCAGTAGCAGTTCTATACATGGGCCATGGCCTCTCAGCAGCCGTTTCACTTCGGAAGACGTGTCCCGCAGTTGGGGAGGAAACGCCAGGAAAGGAGTTTTTAAACATCGACCACGGCCTCTCAGTAGCAGTTTATACGTCGACCACTGCCTCTCAGTAGCCGTTTTACATCGGAAGATGCCTCCCACAGTTGGAGAGGAAACGCCACAGAGCAGTTTTATACACTGAACATGGCCTTTCAGTAGCAGTTTCATACATCGACCATGGGCTCCCAAGAGCCATTTTGCATCGAAAGCTGTCTGCTGCAGTCGGAGACGAAGCACCAGAAAACAGTTTTATACATCGACCACGGCCTCTCAGCCCGGAAGTTTTAACTGAAGACGACGACCGTGAAAGTCTACATAGTGTGATTGGTACAAATATACTATATGCAGGTCAAGCTCCGCTGCGAAGGGGCCATCCTTTTTTGCACCCAAAATGACAGAATCCGACTGTGCGCTGTTTTCGAAGTGGGAAGTCCACTGACACCAAGGAGACACCTCGCGAGCTAACAGCGAAGGGCAGCGCAGTAGCGCAATGCCCCGTCCCCTGTGGTAAGTCTGCCTTCTGGAAACTGCTAGGCTCAGGATGTTGCAAAAATGAGGTCTCTGAAGTGAGACAAGATCATCTGGCTCTTGTGCGCTTAGGAGCACGGCACCTTTAGCCGCCACATTCTACATCTACAACTACATGATTACTCCACAAGTCACAATTAAGTGCCAGGCTGAGGATTCACCTAACCACCGTCACAATAATTCTCTTTTATTCCACTCTCGTATCCGATTTCCCTTTTTTGTTATGATGGTCGTTTCTCCCTTTGTAGGTCGACCTCAACACAATATTTTCGCATTCGGGGGAGAAAGTTGATGATTGAAATTTCGTGAGAAGATCCCGTTGCAACGAAAAACCCTCCAAATCTGTATCATATTCTTGACACACTCTTCCCTGTTTCTCGGTAATACAAACGTTTGCCCATCTTTGAAATTTCTCGACGTAATCCGTTAATCCTATCTCGCAAGGATCCCATACCGCGCAGCAGTACTCGAAAAGAGGACAGACAAGTTCAGTGTAGGCGGTCTCTTTAGTAGATCTGTTGCATCTTCTAAGTGTTCTGCCAGTAGAACACAGTCTTTGGATCGCCTTCTCCACAACATTTTCTGTGTCTTCTTTCCAATCTGAGTTGTTCGTTATCGTGATTATAAGGTGTTTAGTTGAATTTATGGCCTTCAAATTTTATTGATTTTTCGTGTAACCGAAGTTTAACGTATTCCTTTTAGCACTCATATGGATGACCCCACATTTTTCATTTTTTAGGGTCAACTGCCAGTTTGAGCACCATACTGATATCTTATTTAAATTGTTTTGCAAATGATTTTGATCTTTTGATGACTTTACTAAATGATAAACGACAGCATCATCTGCAAATAACCTAAGATGTCAGCTCAGAATGTCTCCTAAATCGTTTATATACATAAGCAACAGCTGACGCCTTATAACAGTAACTTAGGGAACGTCAGATATCACTTCTGCTTTACTTGATGACTTTCCGTCAAGTACTACGAAACTGTGACCTCACTGACAGGAATCCAGTCGCGTAACTGAGACGATATTCCGTAAGCACGCAATTTGATTAGGAGCTACTTCTGAGCAACAGGGTCAAAAGCCTTCTGTAACTCTAGATGTACTGAATCAATTTGGTATTCTTTATCGACAGCACTCGGCGCTTCTTGCGAGTAAAGAGCCAATGTGATTGCTGTGTACAGATGCGAGCTGAGTTGGTGAACCTTCGACCACAGGTCCAGGCAGTGTTGGCTTCCGTCACACAGCTTGAGGCTGCTGCCAAGGAGCATTACTGTGGAGGGTCGGACGCGGGGATGGGGGCGAAGTCGAGCACGACCCACGTGTCCTCCGATCGATCCACTCCTGTGGCCACCCCGAGTGATGCCTGCACTGAGGTTGACCCCTCACCCGTGGTCGAGAGGGAGATCATTCCCCAAAGTCTGGCAGGCGGCGAAAGACTTTCCGAGGGGCCGATCGTAGGGCCTCCCCAGTTCGTTTGACGAACAGGTTTCGGGCTTTATCTGTGGCTGACGAAGTCTCTGAGCCGGATGCAGTCGTCCACCCTGTTCCAGAGGAAGCTTCTCAGCCCGCAAGGTCTGGGCCTTCACAGAGGGTGGGTTTGCTGGTAGTCGGGAGCTCCAACGTTAGGCGCGTAATGGGTGGGGCCGATTGAGAACATGGCTGCCAAGGAGGGGAAGGAAGCCAGTGTGCACTCCGTGTGGAGTCATTCCGGTTGTGGGAAGGGTGCTTCCGGATGCCATGAAGAGTACAGGGTGTAGCTAACTGCAGGTGGTAGCCCAAGTCGGTACCAATGACGTGTGTCGCATTGGATCGGAGGAGAGTCTCTCTGGTTTCGAGCGGCTAATGGAGACGGTAAAGACTACCAGTCTTGCTTCCGAGATTAAGGGGGAGCTCACCATCTGCAGCATCGTCGACGGAACCGACTGTGGTCCTTTGGTGCAGAGCCGAGTGGAGGGTTTGAATCAGAGGCTCAGGCGGTTCTGTGACCGTGTAGGCTGCAGATTCCTTGACTTGCGCCATCGAGTGGTGGGTTTCCGTGTTCCGCTTAAGCGTCCGCCATAGAAAGGCGTCCATCTAAAATGGGGCAGGTAATACACAGTAAGGTAGTTGTAGAAACGATCGGTATTGTAGTTGTAAATTGTCGTAGCTTTGTTGGGAAAGAACCAGAGTTCTAAGCCCTAATAGAAAGCACTGAAGCTCAAATAGTTATGGGTGCAGAAAGATGGCTAAAGCCGGAAATAAGTTCAGCGGAAATTTTTTCAAACGATCTGACAGTGTTCAGAAAGGATAATTAAATACAGTTGGTGGTGGAGTGTTTATTGATGTCAGAAGTAGTTTGCCTGGTAGTGAAATTGAAGTAGATAGTTCCTGCGGAATAGTATGGGTAGAGGTTATACTTGACAATCGCACTTAACTATTAATTGGATCGCTTTACCGACCCACCGACTCAGAATATGTAGTTGCTGAACAGTTCAAAGAAAACTTGAGTCTCGTTTCAAATAAGTACCCCGCTCATATAATCATAGTCGGTGGCGACTTCAATCTACCCTCCATATGCTGAAAAATTATACGTTTAAAGCCGGTGGCAGGCATAAAACGTCATCCGAAATTGTACTGAATGCTTTCTCAGAAAATTGTTTTGAACAATTAGTTCATGAACCTACTCGAAGCGTAAATGGTTGCGAAAGCATACCTCTGGACTAATAGGGATTATTATGACGAATACAGAGATTAACGACGACAAGGCAGTTGCTGCTAGGCTCAATACCGTATCACCCACAATCATCAAAAAGAAACGCAAACTACATCTATTCAAAAAAGCTGATAAAAATGCTCTTGACGATTTTTTAAGAGGCAGGGTCCAATCCTTCCGATCTTCTCACGTAAGCGTAGAAAAGATGTGGAATGATTTCAAACAGATAGTATCGACGGAAATTCAGAGATATACGCCACATAGCTTAATAAGTGATGGTATTGTTCCCCCATGGTACACAAAGCGGGTCAGATCGCTTTTGCTGAAGCAACGAAAAAAGCATGCCAAATTTGAAAGAACGCAAAATCCCCAAGATTGGCAAAGTTTTGCAGAAGTTCGAAATATAGCGCGTGCTTCAATGAGAGTAGGTTTTAACAATTTCCATAACGAAACTCTGTCTCGGAAACTGGCAGAAAACCCAAAGAGAGTCTGGTCATATATAAAACGCACCAGTGGCAGGACGCAATCAATACCTTCACTGCGCGATAACAACGGTGAAGTCACTGATGACAGTGCCACCAAAGCAGAGTTATTAACACGGTTTTCCGAAACTCCTTCACCAAAGAAGATAAGTAAATATTCCCAATTTCCAATCAAGAATAATTGCCAAGATGAGAAACATAGAAGTAGATATCCTTGGTGTAGCATAGCAGCTTAAATCACTTAATAAAGGCAAGGCTTCCGGTCCAGATCGTATACCAGTCAGGTTCCTTTCAGAGTATGCAGATGCAACAGCTTCTTATTTAGCACTTACATACAACCGCTCGCTCACAGAAAGTTCCGTACATAAAGACTGGAAAGTTGCTCAAGTCACACCAATACCCAAAAAGGAAAATAGGAGTAATGCGCTGTATTACAGGCCGATATCACTAACGTCGATTTGCAGTAGGGTTTTGGAACATATGCTGTATTCGAAAATTATGAAGTACTTCGAAGAAAACGATTTACTGACACATAGTCAGCACAGGTTCAAAAAATATCGTTGTTGCGGAACACAACTAGCTCTTTATACTCATGAAGCAATGAGTGCTATCGACAGGAGTTATCAAATTGACTCCATATTTTTAGATTTTCAGAAGGCTTTCGACACCGTTCCTCACAAGCGTCTTCTATCTAAACTGTATGCCAACGGAATATCGCCTCAGTTATGCGAATGGATTCGTGATTTCCTGTCAGAAAGGTCACAGTTCGTAGTAATAGACGGAAAGTCATCGAGTAAAACATAAATGAAATCCAGCGTTCCCCAAGGAAGTGTTATGGGCCCTCTACTGTTCCTGATCTATATTAACGACATTGGGGACAATCTGAGTAGCCTTCTTAGATTATTTGCAGATGATGCTGTCATTTACCGTCTTGTAAAGTCAGCAGATGGCCAAAATGAATTGCAAAATGATTTAGGCAAGATATCTGCGTGGTACGAAAAGTGGCAATTGACCCTGAATAAAGAAAAGTGTGAAGCCACATGAGTACTAAAAGAAATCCGCTCAATTTCGATTACGCGGTAAGTCGCGCAAATCTGAAGGCTGTATTTTCAACTAAATACTTAAGGATTACAATTACAAAAAACCTAAATTGGAACGATCACACAGATAGTATTGTGGGTAAAGCAAACCAAAGACTTCGATTCATTGGCAGAACACTTAGAAGGTGCAACAGATCTACTAAAGAGACTGCTTACGCTGCACTTGTCCGCCCTATTCTGGAGTATTTCTGTGCGATGTGGGATCCGTATCAGGGGGGACTGACGGATGATATTGAAAAATATCAAAGAAGGGCGGCTCTTTTTGTATTATCCCGGATTGGGGAGGTAGTGCCACAGATAAGATACGTGAATTTTAGTTCCAATCATTAAAACAAAGGCGTTTTTCGTTGCGACGGAATCTTCTCATTTAATTTCAATCACCACTTTTCTCCTCCGATTGCGAAAACGTTCTGTTGGCATCCACCTACATAGGAAGCAATAATAATCACCATAAAATAAGAGAAATCAGGGCTCGTACAGAAAAATTTAAGTGCTCGTCTTTCCCGCGCGCCGTTCCAGAGTGGAACGGTAGAGCGACAACTTGAAGATAGTTCTTCATTGAAACCTCTACCAGGCACTTAACTGTGAATAGAAGAGTAATCACGTAGATGCTGATATAGATGTAGTTGTGTAGCACAAGAACGATGTTTTCTAAATCCCCATTTGACTATATGTGAATAGACCGTTGTCTTCGAGGTAATTCATAATGCTCGAATTCAATGTATCTTCCAAAAATTCCCGCTGCATATTTTTGTAAACCCTCGTCGCAAGTTTTGTAAACCCTCGTCGACAGTTTTGTAAAGGCCTCGCCGCTACAGCTGTGGATTCCGAGTTGACGCTGTTGTTACGGAATCCCGAGTTTGTGAGTTCGTGAAACGGCTTCTAGTGCAGTGCACCGCTAATACAATTGCTCCCTGCCACTATTACACAGCCGTGCCCCAGGATCACGTAACAGGATAGGAGAACAAAGGTTCTACATCACTCCAACAAATTAGTAACAAAGTCACACAAATGAGTTAAAAAGTTTAACTTATCTTTGTGACTTGTCGAATAAGGAGGTCTGCAACACTAGAGCTAGTATAACACACAACAAAAAGAAACCCTCAACGACTAAGATGAAATAATCGTAGGTAAACTTCACAGTACATAGCAAATTCAGTTTACGACAACTGTCTATTCACTTCCGAGGGTTCACTAAATGATGTTCCCTAACCTATAACCACGTGGGCGAGAGCTGCTCTTCTGTCTTCCGAGCAGGCTTCTGTCCGTGGTCGTCCGGTCATTAGCGGATTGTACACGGCCGGCAATTGGCCTAACCGAAGTCGATATCCGCATCCTCAACTTCACCCGTGCAGCTGGTGGAACTCGCACGAAGTGGCGAGTCTCTATGACTCTGGCACCAGCTCCTATCTTTGTGCCTGTGATGCATTTGCCCTGGCTGTGTCTTACACGGACGACACAGCATTTATCAACGTTAATGGTAAGGGCCTGCAACGTAGTGGATTATTCCTACTACCATTCTTGAATATTAGTGCGATCTGTACAGCTTCCCAGTCTTTCGGTACGGGTATTTCGTCGATCGAGTGGTTGCATAGAAATGTTAAGTACAGAGCTATTGCATCAGCATATCCTGAAAGGTACCTAAGCAGTATACAATATGGACCGAGAGACTTGCTTTTTTTAAGTGCTTTAGTTGTTTCACTACTCCGAGGATATCTACTTCTGCGTTACTCATCTTGGCAGCTGTCCTTAATTTGGGAGTATTTACTTTGTCCTCTTTGGTGAAGAAATTTTGGAAGCATGTGTCAAGTAACTCGTCTTTAGCGGTACTGTCATCCATAGTATTGTCGAGCAGAAAGGCAATGATCGTGTCTTGCATCTAGCATACTTTACATGTAACATTAATATCTTTAGATTTTCTGCCAGGTTTCGAGACAACGTCTCGTTGTCGAAAATACACTATCTGATCAGAAGTATCCGGGTACCTGTCAGAAAATGACTTACAAGTTCGTGGCATCCTCCAACGATAATGCTGGAATTCAGTATGGTGTTGGCCCGCCCTTAGCCTTGATGACAGCTCCCACTCTCACAGGCACACATTCAATCAGCTGCTGGAAGGTTTCTTGCGGAATGGCAGCCCATTCATCACGGAGTGCTGCACTGAGGAGAGATATCGATGTCGATCGGTGGGACTGGCACGAAATAGGCGTACCAAAACACCCCAAAGGTGTTCTGTAGGATTCAGGTCAGGACTCTGTGCAGGCCAGTCCATTACAGGGATGTTACTGTCGTGTAACCACTCCGCCACAGGCCGTGCATTATGAACAGGTGCTCGATCGTGTTGAAAGATGAAATCGCCATCCCCAATATGTTCTTCAACGGTGGGAAGCAAGAAGGTGCTTAAAACATCAATGTAGGCTTGTGCTGTGATAGTGCCTCGCAAAACAACAAGGCGTCCAGCCCCTCCATGAAAATCACGACCACACCATAACACCACCACCCCCGAATTTTACTGTTGGCCCTACACACGCTGGCAGATGTTCACCGGGCATTCGCCACACCCTCACCCTGCCAACGGACCGCCACATTGTGAACCGTGATTATTCACTCCACACAAGGTTTTTCCACTGTTCAATAGTCCAGTGTTTACACTCTTTACACATTTCGACCCTCTTTAACTGTCGGCCTGTACACTTTTGTGCTTACGTGTCCCTTCACGTTTCCACTTCAGTATCACAGCGGGAACAGTGAACCTAGAGTGTGCAAATCTCGCGCACAGACGTGTGAGACAAGTGACACCCAATCACCTGACCATGTTCGAAGTCCGTAAGTTTCGCGGAGCCTTTAGTCTGCTCTCTCACGATGTCTAATGACTACTTAGGTCGCTCATGTGGAGTATCTGGCTGCAGGTGGCAGCACTATGCACCTAATATGGAAAACGTACGTTTTTGGGAGTGTCCGGATACTTTTGATCACATAGTGTATTACAAACATCTTGCATTGAAGTCCACGTGAAATTTCGAGCTTCTGTAAAAGATTGCCACTCTTGGGGTTTTTGCGTTGGATTGAATTTGGCATGCTTTTTTCGTTGTTTCTGCAACAGTGCTCTAACCTGTTTTGTGCACTATGGAGGATCAGCTCTGTTAATTTATTTGGTATAAATCTCTCAATTGCTGTCGATACTGTTTGTTTGAATTCAAGCCACATGTGTTCTCCACTTTCAGTGTTAATTTGGAAGGAGTGTAGACTTTCTCTCAGGAAGGCGTCCAGCGAATTTTTGTCTGCTTATTTTCAATTGATGCATTTAAAACAATTTCCGATAGTGTTTTATGCATACCTCCTGATTTGAACATGTATCTTCGCCAACAATATTGATGGTAATTTGAAGCCACCACCAGCTATGAACCAGGTACAAGTTTAAAATTAGACTCTAGTATTCTTTGAAACTTTTAGCAACTGTTTCATCTCAGCCGGAAGGTCGATAAAATCATGCAATTATTGTTTTATTCCAGTTGCCAAGAATGACCTCTACCCAAACAAACTCACAGGAACCATCTACCTCAGTTTCCCTACAACGTAAACTTCTTTTAACAACAACAAACAAGCCACCGCCAACACAATTAGGATATCCTTTCTGAAAACAGTTAGGTCCTTGGCAAAAATTTTGGCTGAACTTATCTCATGCTTTAACCAGCTTTGAGTGCCTATAACGATTTGAGCATCAGTGGTTTCTATTAGCTTATGGAGCTCTGGTACTTTCCTAACACAGCTACGACATTTTTCAAATGTTATACCGATGGTTTATAGCTCTACAGTATGTTCTTCTTGCGTATCATATTAGTGGCACACTCTCCCCTATTTCGCAATAATACAAAACGATCTACACTTTTTTCAACTTTTTCGATGTCCTCCGTCATTCCTGTCTGATGTGCTTCCCACACCGCACGCAGTACTCCAGAAGAGGGTTGTTTAGTGGAATCTTTTTACATTTTCTAAGTGTTCTGCCAATAAGTCGCAGTCTTTGGCTTGCTTTCCCCACACAATATCTAGGTGGCAGTTCCAGTTTAAGTTATTCGTAAGTGTACTCTCTAAGTATTTAGGTAAGTTCACAGCCTTTCGATTTGTGTGATTTACCGTATAACTGAATTTTAAAGGATTAATTTTAGCGCTCATGTGGATGACTTCACACTTTTCGTTATTTAGAATTAAGTTCCACTTTTTGCACCAAATAGATCTCTTATGTAATAAATTTCCTTTACCTTACGTCTATTGCCACAAATTTTTTATCATCAGACTATCGGTTTCGGTCTGTAATGACCATCTTCAGATCTGTTTTATAAAAACATGTCCTAAGATACCGGAACCATAATGGCGTCATCAAGTGCTAAACATAGTCAACGCTAACATCGTCAAATGTATACAGGGTGGTCCATCGATCGTGACCGGGCCTAATATCTCACGAAATAAGCCTCAAACGAAAAAACTACAAAGAACGAAACTAGTCTAGCTTGAAGGGGGAAACCAGATGGCGCTATGGTTGGCCATAGATCAAACGGATATCAACTGCGTTTTTTTTAAAAATAGGAACCCCCATTTTTTATTACATATTCGTGTAGTACGTAAAGAAATATGCATGTTTTAGTTGGACCACTTTTTCGCTTTGTGGTAGATGGTGCTGTAATAGTCACAAATATATGGCTCACAATTTTAGACAAACATTTGGTAACAGGTTGTTGTTGTTGTGGTCTTCAGTCCTGAGACTGGTTTGATGCAGCAATTTCTTCGTCATCTGCAGAGCTAGTTGGCATATAAACTTGTACCACTGTAGTAGGTGCGGGCTTCGTATCTATCTTGACTACAATAATGCGTTCACTATGCTGTTTGTAGTAGCTTACCCGCATTCCTATTTTCCTATTCATTATTAAAACTACTCCTGCATTACCCCTATTTGATTTTGTGTTTATAACCCTGTAGTCACCTGACCAGAAGTCTTGTTCCTCCTGCCGCCGAACTTCACTAATTCCCACTATATCTAACTTTAAACTATCCATTTCCCTTTTTAAATTTTCTAACCTACCTGCCCGATTAAGTGATCTGACATTCCACGCTCCGATTCGTAAAACGCCAGTTTTCTTTCTCCTGATAACGACATCCTATTGAGTAGTCCCCGCCCGGAGATCCGAATGGGGGACTATTTTACCCCCGGAATATTTTACCCAAGAGGACGCCATCATCATTTAATCATACAGTAAAGCTGCATGCCGTCGGGAAAAATTTACGGCCGTAGTTTCCCCTTGCTTTCAGCCGTTCGCAGTACCAGCATAGCAAGCCCGTTTTGGTTATTGTTACAAGGCCAGATCAGTCAATCATCCAGACTGTTGCCCTTGCAACTACTGAAAAGGCTGCTGCCCCTCTTCAGGAACCACACGTTAGTCTGGCCTCTCAACAGATACCTCTCCGTTGTGGTTGCACCTACGGTACGGCCATCTGTATCGCTGAGGCACGCAAGCCTCCCCACCAACGGTAAGGTCCACGGTTCATTGGGGGGGGGGGGGGGGGGGGTAACAGGTAGGTTTTTTAAATTAAAATACAGAAGGTAGATACGTTTGAACATTTTATTTCGGTTGTTCCAATGCGATACATGTACCTTTGTGAACTTATCATTTCTGAGAACGCATGCTGTTACCTGTGAATACCACATTAACGCAATAAATGCTCAACCTCAATGCGGTGCTTAGACGACCAATCCACCTGTCATGAAATATGTTATTCAATACCGCTTCAACAATTTTGAAGTGAATGCCACGAAGTGGTTCCTTCATCTTCGGAATCAAATAAAAGTCACAGTGACTTAAGTCCGGGGAGTATGGTGGATGGTACAGTACCTCCCAGTCCCATCGACAGAACAGAGCAGCCACACCTTGTGCTGCATGACCCGCTCACTGTCGTGCAAAATGATGTGTGGGTTGCGAAAAAAGTGTCACCGCTTCTTTCGCAAAGCTGGCCGCAGGTGATGCTCCAAAAACGGACAGTAATACTATGCACTGACTGTGGCATTCGCTTCAGAGCTGTTCCAGAGATTCGGCAGGCAGCAGACCGCTCCATCTGCACCATCAACAGAACAGGCTCGGCTAACGGTGTACTACGCCTTCCACATCGCTGGCAACAAGTTCTACACAACGCTGTTGACTACTTTGTAGGACAATAACAGGTGCAAGCACGTAACTTTTTAGTATTGGTTGTGAATAAATAGTTGCCACTTTTTCAGTTCCAACCCTCTTATAACTTCAGTGTATACTCTGAAAAACATCTGTACAGTTGATGGGCCTCGTAATTCTCATCAAATAATATGGTCTGACGCGACCAGTATCATTGCGTCCGTCAGATACTGATGAAATTCAAAGACTGACGTATACACAGTGTAGAACACACATCATTTACTCAACTACAACGGTCTCAGACGTCCTTTTCTGGCTGTCCGATTGTCGAGTTGCCATCTGTCCTCAAGCTGTCTCCGACCCTTTTCAAACCTACACTATATTATTCCTACTTCATTCCTTACCTGCTAACATAAAGTTATAAGTTTTTCTTAGACTATGCTTCCCAAGTATGTCCATAAACCTCTCTACAGGTATCTGATATGCCAGTAGGTCTGGAGAATCGAAACTTCTACTTCTGAGACGGAAGTACAGTATGCAGAATGCTATCAGAAACACAGCAAGACTTGTGGCTGGAACGTCTACAGTTACCAATGTTGACACCACTTCTCTTGGTACTGTTGACTGCGTCGATACATTTGTCCCACGGAAATTTTCCGCTGCTGAGTTGCTGTTAGTGTTTCCAAAGAGTATATGAGGTCAGGAATTAGGGTAGCGTTAAAATGGGTTAGATTTTGTACTGGCAGTAATTTCAACATCTTCTCGACCAATACAACGCCATGAGTGTAGCTGGGAGGTAGAAGATCGTTTCAGCTATCTCACCGGTTGTGCTGTTCACCAAAATACTACTATTACATAACTCGAACTTCGCCACGCCCTTAAGTTTCCTATTCTGAAAGCAATTGGTGATCAGAGTTCCCAGTTCAAAAACTGAGTAGATTCAGTGCGGTCTTACCTTATGAAAATGAAATTATTTGGTCAATATTTCCTTCTGACATTCCATTGCTTCTGCTTTCCCTACAAACTGTTGCGCTTACCAAATCTGCTTATCAGTCTGCTTTCTCTGGCTGGACAAATGGTGATGTTTTTCTTCAGACACTCCTATAGGTAACCTAGTAACATAAGAGCCTGTGTGTCTCCACGCTCAGCAGTTATTAATACCTCTCGTGTCTTCAGTTGTACCCGTTTACCCATTGGCTCCTATCTTACTGGAAAAGGGCGGATCAACTAACACCGGTGCTGCATTCATTCCTACAACTAGTAGTCAGACCAATATACACAGTGTTGTTAGTACACATTTATTTCTAGTGGTTGTCCTACCGAATGCTCTAAAGACATCAATTCCAATCATCTGAAAGGTTTAGATGCGTCTGATATTCTTCGCAAATGGATTTTTTTATGACTAAGATCAGCACTTTGTACACAAGGTACACAGGCCTTCACGTACTGCTCGATACCACGCTTTCTTGTTCTTCGCCAGAACCTTTCCACTATGTGTCTGTCCATCTTTCTGCATCATCTGTGACTTGACAACCTGTCACCATACTTTGACCCTGAGCGCCGTCAGAACCACAATGCATAGCCTGCAGTTCATCGTTCTGCAGGGTATGTCCTCTTGCATCACGAACTGTGGTTGTGACCTGAATGCCTGACAGCCTTTGTTGACCACTTGTGCTCTGTGCCACTAAATTACACTTTTCCCTAGCCTATTCAACACTGCAACCTTCCTACTCAATGTATCTGCATTTGTATGTTTCCTATCTGGTTTATGGGTCACTTCATATTTAGACTCACCGAATTTGACTCCCAGCTCAGTAAACTACTCCAAGGGTCTTTCGATCGCAACGGCCATATTAAACATATGTGGTCTCTTACAAGTCGAAACTTCCAGCCCTATAAAAAACAACGAAAGCGTACAGTCCTATATATAACTGCTAGCGTTTCCTTACTTGTAGTGGAGTATGCCTTGAGGCATATACTAGTGGATGTTCCTGCGCATCGATATTCTTGTTCAAAATATAACCGATCACACCATTTCAGAAGTCACTTGAGAAGATAGATTCTTTCTTAAAATCTGAAAAATGAGCACTGGAACGGGAATTAATCCTGTCTTTTATGTTTCAAATGCTGTTTGAAATTCTGGCGACTATTGGAATTTCACATACTTTCTTAACAGTCAATTCAAAGTTTCTGCAATATGTGCAAAATTCTTTACAAATTTGTTATAATAATTTCATAAATCGAGAAATGACTATATTTGTTTTGTGGTTTGTGGCATTGTGAAGTTCCAGATTGGCTGTGGTAGGTGAGAACCGGTTTGGACACCTTTGCTGCTAATCCCATATCCATGCAAGTGTCCAGCCTTAAACCTCGCGGCACGCTATCTAATAACCTCTGAAACGTGGCTGGCGCGTTTCTAAACCTGAACAGCATCCTCCTACACTGGAAATGTCACCATGGGACCGTGAAAGAAACGTTTGGTCTATTTTCTGGGCCTACCTGCGCTTTATGATATCCGCTTCTAAAAGCCATAGTTCTATAGTACTTGCACTGTCGTAAATAGTCTAACTTTTCTTTAATATTGGGAATGGAATACACAGCAGGGACAGTTTTAGCATTAAGGTAATGGTAATCACAACAGAATCTGTACTTCTTTCCATCTGCTAACTTTTACGGAAAATTAATGATGTTTGCTCTCATGATCTATCACTGTACTCTGTTATAACTTTTGCCAACTGGAGATAGATAAATTTCTCCATTGCGGGTTGCAGATGTTTCACTGTGCGGTACAGCTTCTGTAATCGGGCGCTATATTACCTCTAGGCATGTGGTGCTGGGCCACAAGTCTTGCTGGTAAAGG
Organism: Schistocerca serialis cubense; assembly: GCF_023864345.2. Lineage (NCBI taxonomy): Eukaryota > Metazoa > Arthropoda > Insecta > Orthoptera > Acrididae > Schistocerca > Schistocerca serialis. The sequence continues at coordinate 73,457,071 of NC_064644.1, forward strand.
ACTCTTTGTGTTAAATAAATCCGTGAACCGTAGCAGCGAAGCTCCAATTGCCTGCCAATCACTGCCTTGCAAGTGAGCCACTTTTTGAGTAACGCTGTTGCATCGATGGTTTGCTTGTTTCTGTGACGTGTCAGTATCATCTCTTCTTCTCATACCTCTAAAGTGGCAATCATTAAACCCTTCAAACGACTAATCGTGTCCATAATGAAGTAACCAAGCTTATAAAAATCACAAATTAACCATTAATACTACTCACAAGCACTACGCTTCTGGACACAAAACATGCATTTTGTCTAACTCTTCATTTTCTACCAATGGCTCTACCACTTATACTGCTTCTCCTGCTGAATCAGTATCAACGGAAACCCACACTTACCTCCAAGTACCTGCTGGTACCTTATAATTTGAACCAATCAATGGCATACGTGTTCACAGTTTACTCGGAAACACCTTCATGAAGGGTGTGCCTTGCGAAGTTGTCTCGCTTGAAGCTATATCTCCCAAAGTAAACAAAGTCCCATTGAGTTCTATTGCGAAAGGTCGATCTTGGTACGATGGTCGTCGAGAAAATCTAGCTCAAGAATTGCTGAATATCCTTGACCCACTTAGATAACACTTTCATATGCTCACGAAAACTCTTATTTCTGATGCAAAACGGATTAGCACCTTACCTGACGACTCTATGGTATTGTCATTACCTCCTCGTAGATTGTAACCTGGAGACCAAGTCTCCTCCTGCCTATGACGTTCACACTGAAGAGTGACAAGTGCGCACCTGTGTCCACCAGACATTTTATGTCCCTCGCCTCCCACAAATCCTGCCAAGCAGTATTGCATCTGTGTACGTGTTTGAGCAGTGTTACATCCTATTAGGAATGCCTTCTGATGGTTGAAGCACTTCCGCTTGCATTTAATGGCTGTTTACAGTGGTGTTGTTTTCAATTCCTGTGATTACCACAATCCTGTGCTCATTGACCAGCTCGTCCACACTTACAGCATTCTGGTTGAAAACATTGCTTTATACCACATCTATAACATTTAACCGAAGAAGACAACGCGGTCCATACATACTCTTCTGGCAATGTCATATTTTTTCTGACTGCTTAGTGACCTGAAGAGCCACAGTCAAGTGGCCAAAATTTTCCATATTCTTCCAATGTGACATCATAGCAAGGAAACTGCATGCAAAAACATTTAAACCCCATTTTCGGTGTCCTGTAGCAAAGCTCGATCAGCTTCTACACTCCTGGAAATTGAAATAAGAACACCGTGAATTCATTGTCCCAGGAAGGGGAAACTTTATTGACACATTCCTGGGGTCAGATACATCACATGATCACACTGACAGAACCACAGGCACATAGACACAGGCAACAGAGCATGCACAATGTCGGCACTAGTACAGTGTATATCCACCTTTCGCAGCAATGCAGGCTGCTATTCTCCCATGGAGACGATCGTAGAGATGCTGGATGTAGTCCTGTGGAACGGCTTGCCATGCCATTTCCACCTGGCGCCTCAGTTGGACCAGCGTTCGTGCTGGACGTGCAGACCGCGTGAGACGACGCTTCATCCAGTCCCAAACATGCTCAATGGGGGACAGATCCGGAGATCTTGCTGGCCAGGGTAGTTGACTTACACCTTCTAGAGCACGTTGGGTGGCACGGGATACATGCGGACGTGCATTGTCCTGTTGGAACAGCAAGTTCCCTTGCCGGTCTAGGAATGGTAGAACGATGGGTTCGATGACGGTTTGGATGTACCGTGCACTATTCAGTGTCCCCTCGACGATCACCAGTGGTGTACGGCCAGTGTAGGAGATCGCTCCCCACACCATGATGCCGGGTGTATGCCCTGTGTGCCTCGGTCGTATGCAGTCCTGATTGTGGCGCTCACCTGAACGGCGCCAAACACGCATACGACCATCATTGGCACCAAGGCAGAAGCGACTCTCATCGCTGAAGACGACACGTCTCCATTCGTCCCTCCATTCACGCCTGTCGCGACACCACTGGAGGCGGGCTGCACGATGTTGGGGCGTGAGCGGAAGACGGCCTAACGGTGTGCGGGACCGTAGCCCAGCTTCATGGAGACGGTTGCGAATGGTCCTCGCCGATACCCCAGGAGCAACAGTGTCCCTAATTTGCTGGGAAGTGGCGGTGCGGTCCCCTACGGCACTGCGTAGGATCCTACGGTCTTGGCGTGCATCCGTGCGTCGCTGCGGTCCGGTCCCAGGTCGACGGGCACGTGCACCTTCCGCCGACCACTGACGACAACATCGATGTACTGTGGAGACCTCACGCCCCACGTGTTGAGCAATTCGGCGGTACGTCCACCCGGCCTCCCGCATGCCCACTATACGCCTTCGCTCAAAGTCCGTCAACTGCACATACGGTTCACGTCCACGCTGTCGCGGCATGCTACCAGTGTTAAAGACTGCGATGGAGCTCCGTATGCCACGGCAAACTGGCTGACACTGACGGCGGCGGTGCACAAATGCTGCGCAGCTAGCGCCATTCGACGGCCAACACCGCGGTTCCTGGTGTGTCCGCTGTGCCGTGCGTGTGATCATTGCTTGTACAGCCCTCTCGCAGTGTCCGGAGCAAGTATGGTGGGTCTGACACACCGATGTCAATGTGTTCTTTTTTCCATTTCCAGGAGTGTATATTTTGCGTCAGTTGGTATGTCTGTGCACTGATCTTCTCGATCCTATCTGGTAAAGTCTCCACTGACATCTTATGCTTCTGCGTTGTGGCATTCAATTTTTCTCAGAAGAACCTTGTGCTATTTTACTTCTGATAATGCTGTCGTATACCGTCAGCTAACTGTTGGAATTCCTCCACTTCACCAACTGCTTTGTGGTACATCACAGAAGTTTTAGCTTTACTCATCAGTCGTAAATTAATCAAGCAAAAAGAAGTCTCTTCTAACCAACCACTCATTGTGTTGGTACAATTAACATTGTCAGTGAATTCAGTTACGTCCTCTGTTGATTTGGCAGAGAAAGGCATTATCAAGGTAAACCTTCAAGGTGCTATTGATATCTCTGCGACTCACATGGGTCCAACTAGTTACACCCACGTACTAAAAAGGGCGAGAACAAAGTAAATGGTCACGCACCACACCACAAGTTGCTGGTATTACCAGATGATGGTTGATGCTGTAGACTAGGTTCTACTGTCACCGACGTCCTGAGGTGAAGCCACTACTGATGCCATCGTTGCGACCCGTCGAGCTGGGATCGCCTTGTGTGCAGGAGGCCAAGCATAGAACGTTGGAGAGTAATCAGGAGCACGCCAGAAGGCATTTGTCTGGCACCAGTATCTGTAAAATCATTTATTTCCCAGAATGAGATTGCAGAGTTGTAGTGTGGGTCAGTGCGTCGGATGGCGGCCTTGCATCAGCATCAGGCATGACGAACGGTTGGTGTGGCTCGTGAGCGAGTTGTGATACTGGAGTACAGGTCAATGACCGACGACGTGTATTGTGCAGCAATGGATACGGACAAGTGACACTCTCCCGCAAAGTTTCTGCAGCACAGGGTGGTCCTCACACCTCAGCACTCTGGTAGACAGCCCACTGCCTGCCCATGTAAGGATAGTCAACTATGTGGTCCAGAGTCTGGTGTAGTGAAGACTAGGCCCTGGTTATTCACCATGGATTTCCCAAGACCGCAGCAGATGTTCACGAGTCAGCCGGGGGCTGGGGGACCACGCCACACCTGGGCGGTGTGAGGATAACAGCTTGCAACTCATTTGCGGCTGACCCTCAGTAGTGGAGGGTTGGCAGCACATCAATGTCCCCTCATCCGTGACGTCCCAGTAGGCAGCAATGGCAGCCCACGGTCGTGGCTTGTGTCAGGTTGACTGCGTTTCGGCACTGAAATCAGCAAGCTGGTAGCAGGTGGACCACCATCTGTCAGCTTGTCACGGTTTCACTGAAACTCAACAGACAGTCTTTGTCACGGACAGAATAATGGAGTGACTCAATGTGTCTCAGAACTCCGAAACCCTTGACTTTTAAAGAGCTGAACCTGCGCCTATAACACACTGGCTCTGGGTGCATGATCGAATTTGCCCTCGTTTATTGTTGTCGTCAACACTCCTTGCCTTGCCATGGTTGTTCAATAATTATTCTGCGTCGATGAACTCGGTTCTTCCCTGAATGGTTGACTACTGAACTCTGACGCTTGAAGTAACAGAGTGTTTCTACACACTAACCTGTTATTTATCGCTGAAGTATTTGCACCTTTGCTTCTTTCACTCGGAGGCTGCGTGAAAATGCTCGCCTGACGCTTTGTCTTCCGCCACATCGGTGGTACATTGTGTTGACATTGCGAATGACGCACCGATCCTTACCTGGCCTCCTTGGTTCTTAGCTCACAGCACACAACTGTAAATCATTTTTATTTATATTTGATGATAGTCTACAGTTTCAAATACTGAAATTCTCATCTGAAAAAAACTGTAATGGGTATAGATTAATAATTGATAATTAATAATCTGTGGAAATAAATCGATAGATACGTGACAAATAGATGTCTGGGTCGCTTCGGGGAGTGTGCTCAGATAGCCTAAGTAATAAAGGAGCCACTGCCGATAAGTGGGAAACCTGGATTAGAGTCCCGGTCTGGCACCAATATTCATGTGTTGCCTTAGGTAGTACATCTGTGCCAATTACAGTCAAGTTGAGTTTCCGGAATAAATTTCAGTATTAAGAAATTAAGGCACGAGAAGCGAAATTATCCTGCAGTGTAATCTATCTACAGAGATGACATTCCTTTGTCATATAATGCTATTTTCATAAATTTGAGGTCGCCTGCAACCAGCTAAGTTACTGCATACTGCAAATCGATTACTTCGCATCAAAACTGCTTTGTTCATTATAACCTAAATTCTACTTAATAAAAGTTGGTTCTGATGTAACACAATATTCACTTCTGGTCACTACGCATAATTGTTTGAAACTGTCTGTCCCTTCCCATATCGATCGTTTCAAATGGTTCTGAGCACTATGGGACTTAACATCTATGGTCATCAGTCCCCTAGAACTTAGAACTACTTAAACCTAACTAACCTAAGGACATCACACAACACCCAGTCATCACGAGGCAGAGAAAATCCCTGACCCCGCCGGGAATCGAACCCGGGAACCCGGGCGTGGGAAGCGAGAACGCTACCGCACGACCACGAGCTGCGAACCGATCGTTTCATTTGAATTTACTTAACCGTTTTGGGGCCTTGAGCTGAGTTTACAATACTTCCACTTACCTGTTGCAAGCAGCGTCTGTATTCCTTCCTGTATAGAAATTGCTTCTTTTCTGCATCCTAACTAAGCTCGCATAAGAAAAATTTTAATCACCATATCCCACAGTTACGGAAATACCGCAGTGTGAGTTTCGTATCGTTCGGTCAGTGTACGAAATTTATCCATGAAATTTTTCTGGCTTACGTTTTACTTATTGTTTAGGGTCCCCTTCGAAACACTTTTCTCCACAATTGATACACCATTCCGAACGCCGATTCCACTTCCGGAAGCATTTTTGGTATTCCTCTTGCTGGATCGCGCGAAGTGCCACCTGCCAATTTTCTTTTCTCTCGTTTATCGTTGCAAATCTTCGTCCGTTCATCGTGGTTTCAACTTTGGAAATTAAAAACAGGTCCACAGGTGCCAGATCTGTAGAACACGGAGGATGAGACAGCACAGTGATTTCGTTTCTCGTGCAATAGTTACGCACCAACAAGGATGAATGTGCGGGTGCGTTATCGCGATTCAAGAATCATTAACTGTCTCGCCACATTTCAGGCCGATTCCTTTTCACATTTTCTCACAGGCGTCGCAACACGTCCAGATAGGACCATCGATTGTCTTTGTAGCACGAATTCGTAATGAACTAATCCTTCAAAGTAAACTGTCAGCATGGCTCTGACATTTGGCCTGACCTGACGAGCTTTCTTTTGTGTTGTACAGTCTTTCCCGGCCCTGGTGTAAACATCATAACCGTAGACCCAAGTCTCATCACCAGTTATCTCATTCTCATTTAGGCGATGCAATTTTTGAGCCGTGGGACGAATTTGGCGTCAGTACGATGCATTCCAAGAAGCTAATTCAGGAAAGTATTTGTATGGAGTGTAGCCATGTATGGAAGTGAAACATGGACGATATATAGTTTAGATAAGAAGAGAATAAAAGCTTTCGAAATGTGGTGCTACAGAAGAATCCTGAAGATTAGATGGGTAGATCACATAACTAATGAGGAGGTGCTGAATAGGATTGGGGAGAAGAGAAGTTTGTGGCACAACTTGACTAGAAGAAGGGATTGGTTGGTAGGACATGTTCTGAGGAATCAAGGGATCACCAATTTAGTATTGGAGGGCAGCGTGGAGGGTAAAAATCGTAGAGGGAGACCAAGGGATGAATACACCAAGCAGATTCAGAAGGATGTAGGTTGCAGTAGGTACTGGGAGTTGAAGAAGCTTGCACAGGATAGAGTAGCATGGAGAGCAGCACCAAACCAGTGTCAGGACTGAAGACCACAACAACAACAACTTGTCAGGATTTCATGACGTAATCCAACTGAATTGTTACATTCTTCTTCAATCCTTGTGACAGTCAGTCTCCGATTGGCACGCACAATTTCGTTATCGTTAATGACATGAGCGTCGTCGATAGACGTCGAAAGGCGTCATGAAGGAGCGTCACATTTAACTTTCGTGCGGCCACTTTTAAACGGTGTGAACCCTTCGTAACACCCAGTATGGCTTAAGCACTCGTCACGGTAGACTTCCTGCATCACCTGGTGAGTTGAACACACAGCTTTGTGGAGAGGCGTTGCTCCTCTAACTCTGCCATCTTGAAATTCGCAAACTGTACGACACAACGTTCTACTCAACACAGCACTGCACAATAACTAACAGATATACAACAATGAAATTTCCGGCCATTACACGTTAAACACAGGTGTGTACAGGGATGCCCACCGCATTTCGCTCCAACGTTACCACTGGCGCGAAATTACGAATGAACAGCCCTCATATGTTTGGTGTAGCACTCTCCATTTCCGTCACTTTAGTCCACCCAAGACAGACCAATTGTATTTCGTCTAGACTACCTGAAAAGTGCTCATAGTTGGGCGAGCAGCATGGGGCGCACCGGCGCGCAGGTTCCCACGGCTCCTCCGCCAGTGGACGCTTTGTGCCCGGACGGTATTGTGGCGACCCGCCCGGCGCCAGGCGTCGTCGCACCGCCATCGCCGCCGCCGCTGCCCATTTTCGGCTTCATTGCGTCCGTCCGTCCACTGTGGCCGCGGCTGTGAACCGCCGCGACACACAAAAACACTCGCCGCAGCGCTGCGCCGGATTCCGCCGCCGTTCTCCGACAAATAATCTAATTTCATGCCGGGTCAGATCTTCCGGCCGCACTCTCAAGACGTAATCCCTACGTTTTAATTACTTGCAGTATTTCCCGTCGCAACAAAAGAGTTTACCGAGTCGGTGGATTCCAGAGAGGAGCGGTATCCGACCAGTAGCTGGGAACACGTTTTCTCTTCACTTGCGCGTTACAGTCGACGAAGTCTCTCTGAAAATGGAGGAAAAATAAAAGACTGCTTGTCTTTAATCTTCTTTAACTTGGCGCTGATTGTATATGGTTTTGTGAGAGACTTAGCCAGAGGATTAATCTTAGTAATTACTTGGATTGTGTTCACCCGCAATAGAACACTGTGTTATGCGCTGTTGAAGCGTCGCTTTACGGCGTAATAGCAACTGGTGTGATTCCAAGTCACTTGCTACTAGCGAAGGAAGTGATAACGCGCAAAGTTGTTCTGCTTTAAGGTCGGCCGGTGTGGCCGTGCGGTTCTAGGCGCTTCAGTTTGGAACCGCGTGACCACTACGGTCGCAGGTTCGAATCCTGCCTCGGGCATGGATGTGTGTGATGTCCTTAGGTTAGTTAGGTTTAAGTAGTTCTAAGTTCTAGGGGACTGATGACCTCAGATGTTGAGTCCCATAGTGCTCAGAGCCATTTGAACCATTTTGTTCTGCTTTCAAATTTTTCGCCGTTTTTGGCAATCAGCATCAGTACAGTCAGTAACATAAGGTGTTCGACATTCAAATAGTCCCTTTTGTTAACCTTAAATAGTTTCCAACTTTATTTGTATCTTTAAGTTGTAAAATACGCACGAATATATGCGACTCGTTACCAGCGTTACGCACAATATTCTTACATACATTTTACACTGTGCAAGGTACGTAACCTTCTTTCGTGAAATAATACGTTTCATTACTTTTGGCTAGTTTATTTTCACCTTCACAACTACAATGTTCGCCATTACAACTGCAGCACTATGAAGACGGCATGCAACAAAAGAGTGGAATGAAGTGTATACTACATCCTTGAATATGCAAGTGAACAGCAAATCAGCACAATCGCGCGATTAATCCCATCTGCATTCTGTATGTAAGGAAAGATGACACGATGGCATTCCCATTCAGAAATTGCATTTGAATGTGTATGGTTTGTGTGAAGATGGTGTTACGCGTCGCGTGGGAAGGAGAAATGTCTGACTATGCCTGTCAGAATTCCACTGCAAAATGGTTCAAATGGCTCTGAGCACTATGGGACTCAACTGCTGAGGTCATTAGTCCCCTAGAACTTAGAACTAGTTAAACCTAACTAACCTAAGGACATCACAAACATCCATGCCCGAGGCAGGATTCGAACCTGCGACCGTAGCGGTCTTGCGGTTCCAGACTGCAGCGCCTTTAACCGCACGGCCACTTCGGCCGGCATTCCACTGCAGAAGGTTCACGTCCTCAAGACTGTGGTCCATCATTTCGTGATACTGTTGCGCGCACTGGGCAAGACCCCTTGACGTAATGCAAATGCGGAATCAGTGGGTTGAGGAGGGGCATATTCAACAACTTGCAGGATTTCAACAACCCCACACGTCTAGCGCCCGAGAGGACACATGTATTGTTCACTCGGCCATGCAGGATCGTATAGCCGTCCAAGACACGTATCTTGAGTTAGGGAATGAACTTGTTTACCTCTGCCCATCTCCCTTTTCTTCTTCTTCGTCTTCTTGCTCTTCTTTATTATTTTGTTCCTATCCCAGCATGTCTTTCTCTTACTTTAACTTACTCTGTTTCTCAGTATCTTCAAGTGTACTAATTTCTCTTCTCCCTTTCTCTCCATTTTTCCTATACTGCTGTATCAGTGCAGCTGAACTTACTCGGGAGGACGACGGTTGAAACCCGCATACGGCCATCCAGATTTATGTATTCTTTGATGTCGCTAAGTCCAATTCCTTCGAATTGGTACGGAGGCCTTCCTTCTCCATCCTTCGCTAATCCGAGCTCGTCCTCCGTCTCTAATGACCTCGTTGTCGACGGGACGTTAAATACTAATCTCCTCTTCCTCCTGCCGATCTTACTCAGTGATTTGGTCTTCCATTGGCGTGAAGAAAATCGACCCTCAGACTAACGGAATAAATCCAGAGTTGAAAGCATGCAGCTGACGTGTACTTCTTCGATGATCCCCGTCATCTAGTTGATAATGATTAATATTACGTTCAAGTAGAGTCTGGTGGCAACGGTTTACGGTAGTCGAGTGATGGTATGTTTGTTTTTCAGGAATTTGCTTTCAGTTCTGTCTGATGCATCACACAGGCCAAAAGAAGGTAGGGATCTACGGCAGTAGGTGAGGGGGATCACTTGGAGCCACGAACGGCCCTCGGACAAACCATCGTACCCCAAGCGAGTGTTATAGACGTCTTTTCACCGAGCATTTAGCCTAAATTATGTAGTGGATAACGTCGGAAATTCCACAAGGTTTTTCGAGGACGATTATACAGAGGTCTTTGTTGATCCATTATGGACTGTGGGACAATGGCTGGTATGTATTTCTTGAAGCAATAATTTACCAACAGCCGTATGAATTGTAGAAATTTATTTTATGAACTTCCTATGTGCTACCAGTTTCGGCATGACATTGATGCCATCTTCAGGCCCCACACGCTATAGTCGTAAAATCGCTATACGCGAAAGGAGCCATATAACTGGATCCGTGAATCAAATTGCTATGGAACAGCTCTTGGTGGCCAGGCGACATAGCGATTTTACGACTATGACGTGTGGGGCCTGAAGATGGCATAAATGTCATGCTGAAACTGGTTACACATAAGAAGTTCGTGAAATAAATTTCTACAATACATACGGCTGTTGGCAAATTACTGCATCAAGAAATTATACAGAGAAGTCGCAAGACTAGAAAATTGCATCGAAATCTATGAAGAACTGCAGACGATTCACAATTGTAATGGATCATTTACAGACTGCGACCGTCGGTGCATGCTGGGCGCTCTTGCAAGTGACAGCGCCGGTTTCCGAGTGACCTGGTAACGGTGAGCATTCTCCAGCCAGAAGATAATGGGTTGCATTCCTCTAATCGGGCTGGCTCGAATAGATGGTCTTCAGAGGACAATGCGTTTCCCACCGAATGGTCGGCGTTTCCCGGTACCCGTTGGGGACCATACTGCTGAAAGTGTAGGCAGGCAACAATACTTTACGATAGTACGATGAGCGTTAACAGGATGTGACCAATCGCCTGCTCTCTGCCCTGGAGGCTGATTGGTCAAAGCGTCCGTCCGCATATGAAAAGAATGTTGTGCAGCTGTGAACAGCCTCTCGAAATCGTGGAGCCGGTCAGTGGTGGCGGTAGGATGCAGGAGGCTAGATAAGTCCTTTGGGACGGAGGTGGTGTGGGGGCGTACTTCAGAAGTTAGTAGTCATGAAGTAGTAAGGTTATTCTCTAGATATGGAAAGTCCAGAAGTATTGAGAAGTGTGTTCTCTTTAGCTCGCGTTCCTGGTTGTTGAGGTGGGTATATATATTAGCAAGCATACTTGTACACGGACTGTTTAGGAAGAGGCCGCCTAGCAGATGTGGAGCCACTGGCTAGTTGGAGGCGTTGTGTGTTGTGTAATGAACGAAGTGGACTTGGCGAGGGTTATAAGAGTAAGAATCAATTGAGTTTTGGTCCAATAGACATTTGAAGTATGGAGTACTTGTGTATTTCGTTCCCCTGTTTGACTTTAGACTGTGTTCATGTGTTCCCGACAGAACAGGTGGGAGAAACTGGTTGGTGACGGTGTAGTGGCTGATTGCAGTGTTAGTTGTCCACTCCAGTGATGGACCTGGGAGCTTTTGAAGGTAGTCAGTTGGCTTCAGGGCATTGAATAGTGGTTTAGAGAAAGGGACTGTTTTAAGCCCGTCTCGCTTGTCTAAGTGAGGCTGGCAGCCGTTATTCGGCTTTGTAGCGTAGATTTCCCAGAGCCTAGAAATCATCCAGGTCCGCCAACAAATGTTTGGGAGGGGGTCTACGGAACAATACGTGGCGTGATTTGCCTCGTGCAGCCCACTGCGGTAAGAGTTCTTAGACTCTGGCCGCGGCCACAGTTGGACCCCATCAGACGTTATGGGAACTATGGGTTGAAGACATGAGAAGGAGACTTTCAGCTTGTAGGGATTGGCAGTTGACTCTGAAGATAAACAAATGAACAGTACTGCGCATAAATAGGCAGGAAGGCCGATTTTATACGATTATGCCATTGCAGAACATTCTCTGGAAACAGTCATATCCGTTAAACATCTAGGAGCATGCGTACGGAGCGAACTGAAGTGGCAGGACCACATACAACGATTCACAAGTAAGGCAGAGGGCAGGGTGAGACTCATTGGAGGAATGGCCTAGTAGTGTAGTTCACACACAGATCAGGTAGCCTGCAAAATCTTCGTTCTACAAATACTTGAATATAGCTTGTCATCTAGTAAACAAACCAGGTAGCGTTGATATAGGAAATACAGAATATGCAAAGAAGAGCAGCACGTTTCCTCAGAGTTTTATTTAGTAAGCGCGGAAGAGTCATGGAGATAGTGGCCCACTCTGGTGTTGTTTAATTTTAAGTCTCGAAGGCGTACTTTTCTACAAGCGTCAATCAATATATGGCTTCCTCCGCCGTACATCTCACGGAAAAGCCTATGGAAGAACATGAGAAGATGAGCTCACACTCAGGCTTACTAATATTTGCGACTGTGAGGGGAAAGGGGAGAACTGACAGTGGTACACGAAGTACCCTTTGCCACTTACCGTAAGGTGGCTTCCGTAGAAAGCCGTTTAGATGTATATGAAGATAACCCCGCCACATTTCAACCTAAAAATAGGTGGCCAGCTGGGTATTTGAAAAGCTCCTCTCCTGAATGTGGACCAACTGTCTTAAGTAGCACGCCAATATAGTAGGTAAACTCAACAATGAGGTAGGCATATCAGGCCTGTGGTGTTTTCTAAGGAACCATCCTTGTATTGGACTAAAATTATTTATGGAAACAATCAGAACCAAAATCTGGACGGCTAGGAGAGTTTTTAGATGCTGCTGTTGAGAATGTTGGTCCAATGCCTTGTTCACAGTTTGGCTGTAGTGTTTCGTAGAGAACCATCCTGTCATTTGGCTAAAATATTTTGTGGAGACCAGCAAAACCAAAATCTGTATGCATAGACGCGTTTCGGGGTGCTGCTGTCCCGAATGTGGGTCAATGCCTTGAACATGGCATGACTGTGGTGTTTCCGAAGGAACCGTCCTGACATTTTGCTAAAATATTTTGTAGGCGCCACCAAAAGCAAAATCTGGAAAGCTAAGCGCGATTCGAGATGCCACTGACCTGCATGCGGGTCCTATGCCTTGTACTCAGCATGGCTGTGGTGTCTCCTAAGGAACCATCCCAGCATTCTGCTAAAGTGATTTGTGGAAACGGTCAAACTCAAAATCAGGATGGCTTGGTGCGGTTCGGGATGCCGTTGTCACGAATACTGGTCCAATGCCTTGTACGTGGTATGACTGTGGTGTTTGCGAAGGGACCATTTTTACATTTGGCTAAAATATTTTGTGGACGCCACCAAAACCAAAATCTGGGGCGGCTAGCCACGTTTTGGGAAGCCACTGTCCCGAATGTGGGTCCAGTACGCGGTATGCTTGTGGAGTTTCTGAAGGAACCATTCTAACATTTGCCTAAAATGTTTTCTGGAAGCGACCAAAACAATAATCTCGATGGCTAGGCGCGTTTCGGGATTCCACTGTTCCAAATTTTGGTCCAATGCTTTCTATGCAACATGGCTGTGATGTTTTCGAAGGAACCATTCTGACATTTGGCTAAAGTATTTAGTATGAAGCACCGAAACCAAAATCTGGATGGCTAGGCACGTTAGAGGTCCAGCTGACCCAAATGTGGATGCTACGCTTTGTACGCAGTATGGCTGTGGTGTCTTCTAAGGAACCATCCCAGCATTTGGCTAAAGTGATTTATGGAAACGGTCAAACTCAGAATCTGTATGGCTAGACGCGGTTCGGGATGCTGCTGTCGTGAATGTGCCTTGAACATGGCAAGGCTGTGCTGTTTCCGAAGGGACCATCCCGTCATTCGGCTAAAGTATATTCTAGACACTTTTTTTCACTAGCTGCTTGTTTTTTATGACCCACGATCTAATTTCTTATGGTGGGTCGTATGTTGCCACTTAGCCGCTGTGACTGGGTCCGGGGTCCGGTGTGACTGAAGGTAACACCACCCCGGCCACCGTCCCCACTCACATCGTTGCCCGTGTCTCGCCACGTGGAGGCGGGCTCTGTTTGTTTACATCCATTTGATATCTTTTTTTTGCACAGCATTAGAAAAACTTATAACTAATACAAAATCAAGTGAGATATTAATAAACAAAAACGGAATTAAATGTTTAGAAAGAAGGAAGGAAGAGAAATTAATAGAGTAGAGATAGGTATAATATTGCCCGTCACCTGGTTGTGGGCGGCGGCCCGGGTCTTCGAATGACCCTCAAGACGCTGGCCATCGCTCACCATGCTTTTAACATCAACCATCCTAAAAACTAACTTAACTAGAAGAGATTAGGGTACGTTAAAGCTACAAACTAAGACTAAGACCTCCATGTCCAGCCTGCTAAACTATTTACGATATACAATAGAGAGGTAACTGATTTTGTGCTTGGCTCAAAGTTGCTAATGAAAGGGTTCTTGTGGTAATAGTAATAAAGGTAATGTCGCTAACGGTTCGTGTTGAGCCTACAAGGCTCCTAATAGAGTACATCAGGCGCAAGCACCTCCCGGCCCCGCCGACAACACGACCTGAACGGTGGTTTTCCCCGATCTACCATAGGTATCCGTCGGATTGGGCTCAAAAGAGAGGAACCACAAATAAGATCCTTCCATCCAGGCCGTGCGCCGCCTCTTACCAGGAGGCGTAGGTCCCTTAAAGAGGTGCCTAACTTTAAGCTTGCAGATCAGAAGTCACTAGTGTAGTGGAGGTTGAGGTATAGGCTGTGTATATTGGTTGTACAAACAATTCACGCCGAGCCAATGAGACTTATAATGATACGTGGTAGGGCAGTTAGCGGCTTCCGGCCCCGCCAGCAACGTAGCCTGAACGGTGGTTTTCCCCGATCTACCATAGGTATCCGTCGGGTTGGGCTCAAAAGAGAGGGACCACAATTAAGATCCTTCCATCCAGACTGTGCGCTGCCTCTTAACGGAAGGCTTAGGTCCTTTGAGCTTTAAGCTCTTATTAGACGTGGAGGTACTGTTCACTATTTACATGTAAGGTGCAATCTGTTTTTAGGATTGTGTGTGACTTGTGCACCTCTTGTCGTTTGTTCCAGACCGTTCTTTGAAGTGGACTTGGTTGACACTATGGATCATCCGCGCTGGACGCTTCAATATCTGTGTTGGTGCCCTGGTCTGTATCTGTTTCTTCTTCATGACTCGTGGTGCTAATCAGATCCGTGTCCCCCTGGGCATCATGACGTCTGTTTGGACCGACTTGACTTCGGTAGGGTTTGTTGCGCAAGTATTCTATTTGTTGGACCTTCGAGATTTCGTCAGTTAGTTTGTTGAGTTCAGTCCAACTTCCCCGTCGCGTATTATGGCATGTAGTTCGTTCTGTGTGTTCAGGCGACTTATGTGTACTGTGTGTCTTGTGTTCGTGCATTGTCTGCAGAAGAAGACAGTGTGTTCAGGGGAACCTTCTTCCCCACATGTGCATCTATTAGTCTGCTGCAGACTCACGCGGTACAGACACCAGCAAAACGACTCACGCGGTACATACACTTTTTTTTCACTAACTGCTTAATTTTTATGACCCACCGTCTAATTTCTTATGGTGGGTCATATGTTGCCACTTAGCCACTGTGACTGCGTCCGGGCCGGCCGAAGTGGCCGTGCGGTTAAAGGCGCTGCAGTCTGGAACCGCAAGATCGCTACGGTCGCAGGTTCGAATCCTGCCTCGGGCATGGATGTTTGTGATGTCCTTAGGTTAGGTTTAACTAGTTCTAAGTTCTAGGGGACTAATGACCTCAGCAGTTGAGTCCCATAGTGCTCAGAGCCATTTGAACCATTTTTTTTGACTGCGTCCGGGGTCCGGTGTGACTGAAGGTAACAAACACCACACCGCCTCCCGTCTCCACTCACACCGTTGCCTGTGTCCCGCCACGTGGAGGCGGGCTCTATTTGTTTACATCCATTTGATATCGAAACGAAAATCTGGAAAGGCTAGGCGCGTTTTGGAACGCCGCTGCACTGAATGTGCGTCCAATGCCTTGTACATGGCCAGCCGCTGTGACCGAGAGGTTTTAGGCAATTCAGTCCGGAACTGCACTGCTGCTACGGTCGCAGATTCGAATCTTGCCTCGGGCATGGATGTGTGTGATGTCCTTAGGTTGGCTAGGTTTAAGTAGTTCCAAGTGTAGGGTACTGATGACCTCAGATGTTAAGTCCCATAGTACTTCGAGTAATTTGTACCATTTGAACCTGAGAGGTGGCATGAGCCCCCTCTCATATTTCTATCTTACGATTTTCCTCTCTAATTGCATGCAGTGAAAAGTCGCTATTCCTTCACACGCGGACTTCCCACGCAGCGTCTCTCGTCACCCAGGTGGTCCGGTGACAGGCGGGCACTGCTGATCTGGAAAGGGTTAAGCCGACGGGTGTGAGGAAGTCGAGTGAATGCTTTGCGGACGCCGACATTGTCAAAAGACATGCCCAGAGGGGTCTGAAGTAGCGGCAGGACTAGAGTTTCCGTTACTTCGCAGAAACTTAGCGAAAACACTTTCTGGCGGGCTACCAGCGAGGCGTGGGAATGACTTGTGTACCCAGGCAGTTGTGGCGGGAAAATTCCCGCGCTTTCTGCAAAATAGTAACTGTGATTGGCTTGTTCAGGGCATAGCTCCGTGACGTAGCAAAATCAGCGCAGAAATTGGCGCCAAGAATCTCCATTGGTGGAATGGTAGTGCTCCAGCAATAGAGTGGAATTTTCTGCCGGTTTTCGAGTTGCTGATTGGAACGTTTAACCAAGGCCACTGTCGTGGGGGCGGGAATGTTGTGTGTTCGGCCTGTACGGGTGCTCTAGGTAGTCGGCTCTCGCTTTTCGGTCGAGGACGTCGAAGCAACCAGCCATCGCCTCCGGTGCGCCAAATCGTGTTCTTGCAGTTAAGAAGACAGATTGGTAATGTATGTCCGCAGCACCGGCAGACAGGGATTTTCCTAGGTGATAATCAGAGCTCAGCAGAGTGCGCCTGTTCGTCTTTTATCTACATTGTTCTGTCTTGGGTAGCAGCAATTAATGTTGGGTTGGCTATGTGTTTTCGCTTAAGATTTGAGTTGCAAGGAATTGGCTCCACATACCACTTCGTCATAATCCTCACAATCTAGTTTAGGGACAACTTCACATTCACAGCGTTTGTTTGAGTATCCAATTTGAGCCAATTTGATGTATTGTAAATGTTTCATGTGTTATTGTTTATTATTTTGTGTTTAGTCTTAATAAATCATATTGTTATTTTGGACAGAACTTTCATTCTGTTAATCGGTAGGTCAACCCTATCATTCCTCACTATGTGAATGAAACCTTCGTTTATTCAACTTATTTATCAAATTAAATTATTGCAGGTGCCAAACTCTCTTCTACTCCACTGGCAGGGTTGATTAGAGTCAGTTCGCGAATTTTTTTTAATCTTTGTGCAACAGCAAAAGTCCGTTAATCTTATTCTCACATATCTCTCATACTTGACAAAGTGTCTATACATTTATTTTCATGGCTATGTACAGGAATATGATAATCTTATTAGGCGCAGACTGAAACTTGACTACAGACTAATGCAGACTAATGCAGACTGACTAATCGGAGGTCTGTACACTCGTTAAAATACCTCGAGCGTTCAGGTATCACTGCGCTAGTGTGATGCGCGAGGAGAAAACGTTCTACGTTAGCAGCAACCTCACTGGCTGCGCTACATATTAATACGCGGATCGGCGGAAGCAGAATTTGGTCCGTCTCTTAGGTAGCGTCAAGCCGTAGTGTGGAGACGGACGAGCGCTGCGCCTGCGCTGTTGTGCTTACCGGGGCGCGCTCTATTGGGAAAGTTGTGTACCCGCTGACTACGCGGAACTATGTACACAACACCAGCAAACCAAAAATCTGGATGGCTAGGCAATTTTCAAGACGCCCCTGTGACGAATGTGGGTCCGATGCGGAATCGCTGTGGCGTTTCTGAAGGGACGATCCTGACATTTGGCTAAAATAGTTTTTGGAAACCACCAAAGCAAAAATCTTGATGGATAGACGCGTTTCGGAATGCCGTTGTCCCCGACTGGGGCTCCGGTGCCTCGCAGACGGCATCAGCTCGTTCGGTGCTAATGGCCAGCACGAGTGCGCTTTGTGTGTGCCGCACGGCGAAGACAGCCGGCAGGAGGCGGCCGGGCCGGGTGGCAGGTAGAGCGCGCCCGCCAGCGGACGTGCCGGCCGGGGGAGTGTCCTCACGACGCCGCACCGCGCCGCATATCGGCGCCGCCATCGAGTGATAGGGGCGGGCCGGCAGGATTCTCCACGCCGGCCGCGCCGCGGGCGCCGCACTTAGGCCGCGCCTCACGAGCCGCGGCCGCAGATAACGCGACGCCCGCCCGACGTCGACGCCGACGCCGGCAGCACGCGCGGGCGTTCCGCGCGCTCGTAACGCGCCGATCCCATCTCCGCGGCGGCGGCGACTCTCCGGAGCGACAGGGGGCGGCAGCCGGCACTGCCATTGTCGGCGGTCGTTACTTGCCACGCCCGTGGGCCCACTAAATGCCTCTTAATGCGACTCCTCTCTCTCTCTCTCTCTCTCTCTCTCTCTAGCTCCGGCCGGAGACGTTTCGCCCGAGATGTCTTCATCCCGAGTGTCAGAAATTGCACCGGAAAATTCTTAAGAACCGTCCTTTCCCTGTTACTCCAGTGCGGCTGTTACGATGAGCGGCGTAGATACCGGACTGTGAAGTACTTTGGTAAACACTGCCTCGGAACCTCCTCGCGGCGAATGGCAATTTCGAACGTACGAGGTGCCGCAATGACGTGAGATGCCGGACGGTAACAGCAGTTTTCAGAGGCCATACGGTACGGGCTCTCGTGCGTGCTGCGGAGTCGACGAGACTCTGACGGCTGATAAAGCCATTGGAGCCGCTGGCGATGTTTCCCTGACAGGTAACAGGTGATTCAAGGCACAGCCGCCATTTCGGAGCTCCCCGTATGGAGATCCTGCTCTTGACGAAACCATCCTTGATCCAGTAAGTTACCTGACCAAACAAATAAGAATTTAAACTGTAATTAAAATCATTTATCCATTGACATGATGATGATGATGATCATCATCATCATCCTAATGATATCGGTTTCAAGGCGCTTAACCACAAGGCCATCAGCGTCCTTCAGAATGAGTAAATGCTCGGTCAGAAGAACAAAATCTGGCCTCTTGAGCAGTCTTCTCCCTAAAATGTCCCATGGGCTTTTACTAGACGCTTCAAAAACTATCTGGCAATTGGAACATAAACGACAGTTGCTTATCAACGTATTAAAAAGAAGAAGAAAAATAGGAGCGAGCAAGTCTACACCACTTTCATGTCCTTTCCTAATGATTTTGCCGGCCGCTGTGGCCGAGCGGTTCTCTGCCCTTCAGTCCGAAAACGCGCTGCTGCTACGGTGGCAGGTTCGAATCTTGCCTCGGGGATGGATGTGTGTGATGTCCTTAGGTTAGCTAGGTTTAAGTAGTTCTAAGTCTAGGGGACTGATGACCTCAGATGTAAAGCCCCATAGTGCTTAGAGCCATTTGAACTATTTCTAACGATTTAATAAAACTGTAATAAATTCCTGACATAAAATACTAAATTAAACCATAAATAGATTAAAGAACTGATAAAAATTAGTCCCTGCTACAGGTTGTTGGCTTTCCACAAATATAAACGGGGAAAGAGACAACCACTGTGACAACAAGTAAAATCTTGCTAATAGTTGGACACCTGCACCTCAAATATGCTTCAGTAAAAATTTGTGCTTCAGTTAAAAATGCACTGCCTGACAAAAAAGTTAAACACCCAGAACTCAAGGTCCGATATCAATGAAATGGCTCTAATGGCTCTGGGCACTATGGGACTTAACATCTGAGGTTATCAGTCCCTTGAACTTAGAACTACTTAAACCTAACTAACCTAAGGACATCACACACATCCATGCCCGAGGCATGATTCGAACCTACGACTGTAGCAGTCGCGCGGTTCCGGACCGAAGCGCCTAGAACCGGTCGGCCACAACGGCCGGCGGATGTCAATGTAACTTCGTATACCAACACATCATCGGCTGGTATGTAAATGATTATAGAGCAGCAGTCCTCTGTGACATACAGAATGACCACCTGAGAGCACCAGTGTTTTTTGTGTTCAGTGTTGTAACCAGGCCTGATATGGTATACAAGGGACGCGATCAACGTCAGAATTTGAGTGATAACTATGAAGGATACAGAGATGCCATGTACTCGTGTTAGACAGAGTTATCAGCAACAGACAGAGTTTGAGTGGGGCCTCGTTGTGGGTCTCCACTTGGTCCACTGGTCGAGTCGTGCAATATCTACTCGTAAGGGGCATTTGGATATGACAGTGCCCTTTGTTGGACTGTGTGGGAACGTGGGGGCGGACATATTCGTCCCTAAGGTTCCAGTCTACCCCGTCTGGACATCACAATGGAAGATCGTCATATTGTGGTCCAAGCACAGCGTAGCCCCGTCACAACCGTTCCCGTCATCCGAAAACAAGTAATGGAGTCCCTGCAACATTCTCCATCATCCCTCACCATTGGACGGAGCCTTGCAGCAGGCGAAATTAGGAAATACCATCCTTTACGAAGGCTGCTGTTAACACTGCAACACAAACTGAAACGTATCAGGTCCGTTCTGGGTTACCTCGTTGCATTTGATATTGTTTCCGGCTCTTTCATTCACTGACGCATCTGAGGCATTAGGGTACCACTTAAATAATTCAATGCTGACTTTGAAGAGCCGTTACTTCTGGGTAGCCTTTGCATGCAGAAACATTCTGTAGCTGTGTGTTATGGGGCGTTATGAGCTGAGGAAAGGATAGGTGCGGTTCTATGACTCCAGTGTACTCTCTGGGGCGACTTCCATTCGGTTGTCAGAGGTGTGGCACCGACCGCCACAGATCGCAGTGTCTTTCACTGAACAGGTTCCCTAGCTCAGCACGAAGGTACACCGTGTCCACCTTAACACAAAAATGTAGCTCCTGTGCAGAAAACTCAGTTGTTACAAGCCAAAGCTATACAGTCACAGCATTGGTCTATAGAATTTGTTTGACGTGGGTGAGAGGCCTTTCTCGGAACTAAGAGACTGGAACGATGCCCTCAGATAAAGATTTCTGCCGTTTCTGTGGGAAAAGAATTAGATGAGCTCGTTGTACTGCAGGCGCTACCATCGGCTGTGGTGTCCACGCGAGATGACATCCTCTCGAGTGGGATGGAACTCCACTGGTTGTCCTAAGAAGTTCGAGGTAGCAGGACACTTTTCTACAATTACAGTCGCGAGAGGATAAGCGAGTGATTAAAATTTTTACATCTGTTAAGGGTTCTTGTTTGACGTTTAACTTTTAGGAACTATGCTCGCAGAGTCACAAGCCAAGATCTGGCTGATAAACTTTTTCCTGAGAGGGAAGTTTTAATAGCTTTGTGACGAACATTTTGGCTGGTTGGAATTTAAGGGAGTCCTGGCACTGGCAAATGTTTTATGAGAATCTAGAGAGAGCAAAGAGGCGAGGGACAGCTGGCGGGGCACACTGGTTCGAGGGTTCGGAGGAGAGACTCTTCCTGTTTGGACTGAGCACTGCGAGCAGCGAGGATTTAGTTCCACCGAAGAACTCTGGCGCGACAGCTCTGGGAGGAACGTGGTGTCAGCCGCAAATCGGTCGACAGGGGCTCACAACACTCCAACTCTGAGGTTATATCATAGTCATAATCTGCATCACAGGCGACCGGAAATGAGAGTAAACAATCGTTCACTAGACGCGCGATTTCTACTAAGTTAGATTTTAGAGGCTTGAGGTTTTGGTTAGCCCACAACGGTTCATTAGCACCTCTGTTAAATATGGCAACTGCATGTGACATCCCGTCCCATGTGGAAAGTTTAACGCCGTGATCGTTTCTTTGATCTCTCCCTTATCCCCTGCGACCTTTGTTTTGTGGATTAAGTGTTATTTTAAATTGACCAATATCTGTAAAGATCAGCTGTTTCACTTGCTATGTATATCGTTATTTCGTTATGACCTATCTCAGTAGATTTGTAATGAATCAGGATGAAAGTGGACCTATATTTTATTATAGTAGATAGATGCACCCCACTTTACTAAGATTATTCATGCTTTTTTAAAGAGGTAACACCCCGGGCCCATTTGTCAGGGGTCATCCTTCCCATGACATTATTCCGTTGCGCAACAGCGTAGAATACGCCATCTGAGTTTAAGGGAAGTTACTTGCCTCTCGGGAGCTCTAGCCGACAGAGATCGTTGTGGCTTGCAGAAGACATGTCCAGTTCCGTTGGGGACTTCCAAAACGGCTGCTTTTGAAATGATGCTGGATTCCTGATGAATGAGGTTGCACTGTCTTCAGTGATGAACTACGGTTCTGCGCTATCCCAGATGACGATCTGGGCAGTGGTCCCTCGCTTCCGTTGTTTTGGAGAGGAACAGCGGTATTACTCCTCTAACAAGGGAACCTCTCCATCGCACCCCCCTCAGATTTAGTTACAAGTTTGGCACAGTGGATAGGCCTTGAAAAACTGAACACAGATCAATCGAGAAAACAGGAAGAAGTTGTGTGGAACTATGAAAAAAATAAGCAAAATATGCAAACTGAGTAGTCCATGTGAATGATAGGCAACATCATGAATAACCTGAGCTCAGGAGCGCCATGGTCCCGTGGTTAGCGTAAGCAGCTGTGGAACAATAGGTCCGTGGTTCAAGTCTTCCGTCAAATGAATATTTTAAGTTTTTATTTTCAGACAATTATCAAAGTTCAGGAACTCACACATAATCAACTTCGCTCTCCAAAATTCCAGGACATGTTCAGATTTGCTTGGACATATGCAGGATTTGACGGTCTACACACGGAAAAATTTGAAACCGTTAAAAACATATGTTTTGACTGAGCACAGGGAAAACTGTGCGACAGAGAAACTGTTGCATTCATTTGTTGCAGTTTATGTGACAAACTCTTATGTTTTCATCACTTTTATGGGAGTGGTTATCACATCCACAAGAAAACCTAAATCGGGCAAGGTAGAAGAATCTTTTTATCCATTCGCTAAGTGCACAAGTTAGGTGGGTCGACAACATATTCCTGCCATGTGACGCACATGCCGTCACCAGTGTCGTATAGAATATATCAGACGTGTTTTCCTGTGGGGGAATCGGTTGACCTGTGACCTTGCAATCAAATGTTTTCGGTTCCCATTGGAGAGGTACGTCCTTGCGTCTACAAATCGCACGGATTTGCGGTGCGGTCGCAAAACACGGACACTAAACTTATTACAGTGAACAGAGACGTCAATGAACGAACGGACAGTTCATAACCTTGCGAAAATATACTTTTCACTTCGGGGAAGACTTGAACCAAGGACCTTTCGTTCCGCAGCTGCCCACGCTAGCTACGGGACCACAGCGCTCCTGAGTGTACACGCTCCTTAATGTTGCATATCTTTTGCATGGACTACTCAGTTTGTATATTTTGCTTATTTTTTTCATAGTTCCACACTACATCTTCCTGTTTTCTCGATTGATCTGTGTTCAGTTTTTCAAGGCCTATCCACTGTGCCAACTTATATCTAAATCTGAGGGGGGTGCGATGGGGAGGTTCCCTTGTAAGAGTAATGTGCGGAACTATCGGGTATGACTTCAGGTCACAGTTAGTAGTGACTGAAAGAGCTCTGGCTGCTCAGAAATACTGCACGGACATCCTGCATCCTCATATGTTACCTCCACTGCGTCAGTATAGTTGGTCCATTTCTCAGCTGGACGATACTCGGTCACATGAACTGTCTGCGTGATGCTGAGTTACTCGAGTGGCGAGCAAGATCCCCACATCTGTCGCAGAAAGATCGTATGTGTGTGGGACCAGCTAAGAGGTTATCTTCACCCCGCTGCCAATGTCGATGATAACACCGGCCAGATACAGAAGTTATTGACCTGCTTGCTGCAGGAGAAGATTAAGGCTCCATGACAGCCTTCCCAACAGAATCGTACATTCAGACCACATGGGGTGCAACGTCATACTAATAAGTGGGCCCATACTGCAAAGTTCTTTGTAATCTCGAGCCGACTTTGCAATCACTGAAATAACACCACCCACCCTCTCAAACCATGAAATGTCAATTCACTTCCTCCTCCTTTTCTGGGTTCATCACTTTTTTATCGCGTTGTGTGTATTAAAAGACACTTGGACATGCAGTCAAAATTGTAAAACTATGTTTCGCGTAATACTAAAAAAGTATGAACGAACTACTCTGAGGCAGCTTACTTCTACCGAAAAATTTAAAATGGTTCATGAAGTTTCCCATAAGCAGAGCAGAGAATGGGCTCCGCATATTCATAAAGTCACTAAAGTTGGCGAGACCCGTTTCCGCTGTGTGGAAAAAGCAAAAAGTAAAGTACAGTAGAGAAAACCAAAGCAAAGTCGCGGATTAGTATTACTTATGAGACTCTAAGGCAGTCTAGAAACAGGTTTTGTTAGCTGTCCCCGTATCGGCCCTGTGTTGAAGTGATGCTTCTGCTACTTTCGCATTTAAAGCTTAAATCGTGTGGCGGAGAATTTACCAAAAAATCTAGTTTTGGAAGTTAATTTACGTTACTCATATTTGTTCAGCATTTGCAGACAGTGTAAGGTAAAGACATTAGGTGCTGCAGTTGCGGGAATCACTAATGGAAAGTTGGCAAATAGACTCCTATGTGAGTCATATAGTGCGTTTCATGACCGGGCAGCGCAAGGACGGTGTGTGCCATCACATGTGATTAAGTGGCATCATATGTGACTCAGGAGGCAGCATCTACCAAGCGGCAGCAAAGGTCTGGATAGAGTTGAACTGAATCAGTCGTTTACTGTCAGAGTGCCTTACACCGAATGTAGCAGTGAACTGTTCCAATAAGTTGAAACGTCCCATTAGAAAAATTTATGAATTGCTGTGCTGATAAACCTCTTACGTTATTTGATCTTCAAACAGCTGAGTAGAACTGAACGTACTCAGACGTTTCTCTCTTTACTTATTCTGATCAACACTAAACTGACACACAATATTTTTAGCGCAACGCAATCTGACTTTCGATAATCTCTACAAAAGAATGGCCCTGACTAACATTAAACTATACCTTTCACAAATCACTTACCTCACAAAAATCTTCGTTACTCGAACTACTGCAATACAGCGAGCGCCACTACTGCCAGCTAAATAAAAGATTGAAACTACTGAAGGCACTAACTACTGACAGGCATAGTTAGCAAATGAAAGATTTTGATAGAGAACAAACAATGTATTTACCTTAATAGTGTTCAAAACTCATAATATATAGCAGTTCATGACATCCAGTCTTACAAATTTACTCTCTCTGATGGACACACGTCCAGATCATCCGCCCTCAAAACTCCGCCATTTCTCTCCCCACATCCACCACTGCTGGCGGCTCACCTCCAACTGCGCAACGCTATGCGCTGATAACATCCCTGCCCAACACTACAATAGCAAATATTGCAACAATGCCGACCAGCCTCAGACTGCACACAGCACAGTCAATGATTTTCACACAGAGCGCTACGTGGCGTTACCAATATAAAAACCTAAACAGCCTACTTACAAAGTGTATTGCTATGTATCTACTCTTCCCTGCTGCTCAAAAGAATTCACCCACGTTGCTTCCTTGTATTTATTTATTTGGCCAGCCAATCGAATTATGTGTTAACTACTCTCGTTGATGTCGGGCTGTGCCGTCCATTTTCACACTCGCCAAGAATGTTCATATCTACGCTGAGCGATGTCTGCGTTAGTGACAACTGTTAGAATATACAGTGAGTCCAAAAAGTATTCGTCTAGTCGTAATTTTTTTTAAAAACTAAGTATATGCCACGTGAAAGGAAGGGAACATAAAATGTGAACATCCAGTCATATGCAGTGAACCTTGGTAAGTCCTTTTTATTAATGGACACGGAAATAAATTCATCCATAGCGATAACAAATTTGACAAAATTGAGAATTTATTGAAGGGCTACTTCAAAAAGTATTCGTCCACTTTTTTTTAAATTTATAATCTGAAAATCTGATTTCAATTACAAAAATTAATATTTAGTGGGTTTCCATCTGCAGTTGTTACTGCTTGTAGTCATCTGGGCATCGTCTTGACCAAGTTTGCCGTCAGAGAGGCTGGAATGTTGTCCCATTCACCTTACAGTGCTTCTTTTAGGTCTCTCTTGTTAGAAATGTGTCTTCTCCTGAAGCTGTCCGCTGTGGCCGAGTGGTTCTAGGCGCTTCAGTCCGGAACCACGCTGCTCCTACGGTCGCAGGTTCGAATCCTGCCTCGGGCATGGATGTGTGTGATGTCATTAGGTTAGTTAGGTTTAAGTAGTTCTAAGTCTAGGGGACTGACGACCTCAGATGTTAAGTCCCGTAGTGCTTAGAGCCATTTCTTCTCCTGATTCTATATTCTAGTACTTTCCAAAGGTGTTCAATAGCATTAATGTCTGGGTTCTGAGGAGGGGTGTTAAGTTGTTTTGGGATATCGTATAGGAGCCACAGCCTTGTATTTAAAGCCGTATGCCTTAGGTCGTAATCTTGTTGAAAAATGTAATACCCTTGCAGACCTAATTTTTCAACGCTAGGATTCAGATTGTCCTTTAAAATGTTGATATACATCCATTGCACCTTCTATGAAATGTAATTTTCCAACACCCGCAGCACTCATACAGCCCCACACCATCAGGGAGCCACCACTGTGTTTAACCGTTGACACAAGATTGCTTTCTGCATTCTTCTTACGCCACACCATTCGCCTGCCATCCGACCCGAATACGTTATGTTTACTCTCATCAGAAAATATTACTCTATGTCAGAAATCTTCCTTTTTGAATCTATGTTCCATCGCAAAATGAAAACGTTTCTTTCGATTCTGTTCACTGACCCAAAATTTCTTGCGCGCTACCCAGCCGTGATACCATACGCTTTGAAGGTACTTCTGATTGCGTTGGCGCATAGCTTCTTTCCCCTAGACTCTAACTCCCCAGCGAACTTAGGAGCGCTGATCTCAGGTTTCTTCTTCATTTCCCTCATGATGAATCTCACGTCTGCATCGGTCAAAGTGTGAGAGCTTCCGGTACGTGGTTGGTTCCTTAATGATTCTGTTGCGCAAAACCTATCTATTATCGACTGAACCGCCGATCTAAGTGTACCGAGTTTTTCACTCATTAAGTAAGCGCAGAATAGGTTTCCTTTCGATTAGCATCGTCTCACTACGCTTACGGCCCATGGCGCTAATTGCACTGTATCGGCGCCGTTCGGAACCAGAACAGCGATAGAGTGGGGCCGCGCACAGTTGACTCTAGTGTGTGCCGCGGGTCAGCGTTATAGTTTAATCACTGCGCGCAGTCTTTCGGAGTGTTCAGATGGTGTACGAATACTTTATGAACTAGCTCTTGTATTACATTTTCTATTTTGTTAAACTTGCTGTCGGTTTTGATGTATGTCTTTCCTTGCCTTTCAACAAAAATGGCTTACCGAGGTACTTCTTACATGACTGGCACTTTAGATTTTGTATACATTTTTTTCATTTTACACAAACTTTGTTTTCTAAAAGATATGCAGCTAGACGAATACTTTTTGGTCTCACTGTAGAATTCTTTGTCCTTCTGAATCACAAATCGTTTTGTGTAGAGGCTCGTCTGTTCCTCAAATCCTGCAAGCCAACAACTCAGTGTCCCCGTCGGACATAAAATGACACTTGCGGTGATTCTGGAATGTCACTGTCTGTCGACCTACTCTTCTCTGTCTCAAAGCCTGCTCGTACTGTAACACAATGGTATTTTAAATGTAACTTTTGGTTTTACGCGGCAATGGAGTTTGGAATTAGGGAGCTTTATCATGTTTGTGATGTTACGAACATGGAGAGACTTGAGAGAGGGAGGATGTAATTCAATGCTACAAAACAGTCTACTCGTATCAAAAACTGATGAACTTAAATTCCCCAGATGAAAAGAAGAATCCATTTCCGTGTTATATATCCCCTCATTGCACAAGACTGCAGAGAAGTTTGGAATACAATACAAGATATTTCTGCAGAGTCTGTGAACCAGGAATCTGCTTATCCACTCATTTCCAGACAAATACTGGTGATGAAACTTTTTCCCACCACCAGAATTCGGGTGCTACCAAATTAACCTACATCTGTCAACCTCGATTAGTCGACGATTGAGTGATTCGTAAATCCAAATTAAAATTGCCCTTATTTTCCTTCATGCTCATGTTTCATTTCCAAAACTATTTGGCATCATTTACGATTTAATTTTATTAAGATAAAATTTTCAAAGCACATGTACTGATTAAGAACATACGTAACGCAGAACAGAAAACCTTCGTGTCTGTTCTCACGTAGGAGAGTATCGCCACTTAGAATTTCACAAATCGTTACAAGGCGAATAACAGAAAAAGTTTACGAATGTTCTCCAAAGTCTAGGTATCCGAAACCACTAGGGTAGTAGAGGATGCTTCATGCTCTGAGAGTCCGTTGCTAATATTTGTCACATTATTCCCATTAAGTACAGAACAGTCTATGAAATCTGTATGTATGACTGTGCTGAAGTTTCCCTAAACTCTAGCTGAAAGTATATTGTCTATATTAGATTGCAAGATTCAAGTAAATACTTTTAGATTTTTTTTCTCTGGAGGATCAGTGAAATTTTTGTATTGAAATCCTCACACAAAATCCACATGTCTTTCTTAAGAAGCAAGCCTTCACAGCGTCAGGTCTGGGGAGGGAAACCCTGTAATTTGTGCTGTTGGATCTGTAGAAGGGTAAAATCAGAAGTTTTTGCACTGATAACGCAAACTCTCCTGCACAACCATAAAACATTTGTTTTTTACAATTTTTTGATATGTCAACTCTTCCGAACAAGATATTACATGTAGCAGAAAAGGCCACTTCTCCTTTCTGTAATGTGCTCCGTGCATAGAAATCAGATAAGATGTGCCCCTCCAAAGAAAGCTTTAGTATTTCTTCGCTACGTAAATGGTGCTCTAATACACGAATAATTTCAGTATCGAGATCTATTAGCAATCCATCTACCTTGACTTTAATTCCCCTAATATTTTGATCAAATAAACGTACTACACTTTCTCTTGTACACTCCCTATTTACTGAGCTATTTTCCAGCTTTAAAGAAACCTGCCTCAAGCGGAAACACCTCCTGGTTGACATCATTCTAAAAAAAGTTTTATACCTTCTACACGTTTTCAACGGAATTTGGCAATGAGTCAGTTCACATCCATCTTGAGTGAATCAGGGGAAGATGATAACTAGGGTGTGGTGCCTCTTTGCACGTGTTACGTCACTCAGTTAAGAGAGCGCAGCACTCAATGGTCCACTGTTCCCTTGAGTCCAAGTCTGGAGCGCCAAGCGATAGGTACAGTTGTAAGAGACATTTTTCGCCTTCGGGAAGAAAAAGAAAAAAAATGTGGTATGAATGAAATTTACGTTATAAAATAATTGTACATGTATTCAGAAACAATAACTGTGATTTCTAAGATTTTTACCATTTACGTCCATTCGTTAATCGTGTACTCTGTTACCTTGAGTATGTGTCCTTCAGCCAGTTCCATTTGCCTGCCATAATGGAACACGGATTTCAACTTGCGTCTCTCACTGCTATCTGGAGAAGACGCCTTATTTTCTTTGGAGGGATATGGACACTCGTAATAACTTTTCCTTACATTTCTTTTTCTGCAGACGATGCCTAGAAACTCCGTAAGAACCACAAATAGAGGCCAGTGGAGTGAAGAAAGCCTGAGTCGACAACGGAGAACCTAAAGCTGGTGACGCGAACTGTTTTCGAGCTTCTCGGGAATATGGGATTCCATATCGGACATGTGTAACGACTGTGGTGTAAGACAGTAATTATCAGCCATAGGAAGGTCAGTAATAACAGTACAAACTTTTATTTTCTAGTACCTGACAATATACCGTATAACAAAACTGCTGACGGTATGAAATTTATTTTGCTATTTTACCTCGTTCTTTGGGGTGAGTTGCCTAGTTGTCCAACCTGTACAAAAACAATTACTACTGAACATAAATGTTATAATTTTGTCATACACATAGGTTTTCACTTTCAAGGAATGTTGCCAGGCATGTGAGATTAGTCTCGTTTCAAAACTCTCAAAATATCCCGTCATAATTTGTGTCATGTCTGTCAAGGATTATTGCTGTAAGAGGTCATATTTTAGTAACATAAAAAGTGCCTCGGACGCAATAAAAATGGATACTTTACTAAGCAGTAAGGGATAGG
Organism: Schistocerca serialis cubense; assembly: GCF_023864345.2. Classification (NCBI taxonomy): domain Eukaryota; kingdom Metazoa; phylum Arthropoda; class Insecta; order Orthoptera; family Acrididae; genus Schistocerca; species Schistocerca serialis. The sequence goes on from NC_064644.1 coordinate 73,487,021, forward strand.
TTTGGCGCTGGAGAGACACATTGCATAACACGACTAGCAGGAAGAGGAGCAAGCGAGAGCAACGGTTAGCTCATCCCAGGCGAAAGTGGTATGCCGCTCCAGACGCGGTCACCGCCAGGGGAAACTCCTCAAGACCCTGAAAAAGCACCATGGAAACTGCAGTCGGAGGCAGCCTCGGCAGTAACAATGAGTTAAGCAGTGAGAGAGCGAGTGAGTCACCGAGCAGGAGCTCTGACGATCCATTTGCGAGCACTCCCTGCTCAACACGTTGAGCAATGTAAGCATAAAAATACTGTTCCTATGGGTAGGGGGTAGGGAGGGGGGGGGGTAAGGGGAGGGACAATAAAAAAAGAAACCATACTTACAAGAACTATCCCTGGGTGACGTGGTGATGATTTCCTTCCCTTGCTACGAGAGAAAAATGTAATTCCCGTTGCGTGTGAGGCCAACGCATGGTTGACCTGTACGTGGTTTGCCTGTACAAACGGACAGTTCGATGATGCTGCAGTAATTTATGAGGAGATTGTACGCATTCGAGGGAGACTCTGATATTCCGGTAAGTATCCAGCCACAGTTCTTACATTGTGTTCTCCACTTGTTAGTAAGGAACAAGCTCTGCAGAGCTCGTATCTAGAAGTAGAAAAAAGTAATAATAAACTTCATACAAGACTGGCGGTATGAAATATTTTATGTAGAAGCGGGAAGTCTATCATCTCCCCCGACGTACTATACAGTGTCAGTTATAAGCTTCAACAACCATCTCTTCGCAGTGCTATTTAGATGAGGCCACGTCTAGATTAGATTAGATCTAGATTAGCTTAGTTTTTCGTTCCATAGGTCCGTGCTGAGGAGATCGTCGTGGATGTGGAACATGTCAATTTTTTTAAGCTGAAATAACAATACTAATAGTATGAATATATACATCACTGGTATCTATTAAAAAATTCGTCTCTGGAGTAGAAGGAATTGGCCACTAGTATGTCTTTCAGGCTTCTTTTAAACTGATCTTTATTTGTAACTAAATTTTTTATGTTTGCTGGCAAATTATTGAAGATGAGTGTTCCTGAGTAGTGGACCCCTTTTTGAACTAAAGTAAGTGCTTTTAAGTCCTTGTGCAGATGATTTTTGTTCCTGGTATTCTATGTATGAACTGAGCTGTTTGTTCGAAAAAGAGATATATTATTTAGGACAAATTTCATTATGAAGTAATATTGAGAGGCAGTTGTTAATATACCCAGTTCTCTGAAGAGGTTTCTACAGGACGTCCGTGAACTTACTCCACAAATAATACGTCTTACATGCTTTTGGACTCTGAAAACTTTTGTTTGACTTGAAGAGTTACCCCAAAATATTATATCATATGACATTATGGAATGAAAGTAGGCAAAGTATGCAAGCTTTTTCATTTTTATGTCGCCAATGTCCGCTAACCCTCGAATTGCAAATACAAATTTGTTAAGGCGTTTCTGCAGTTCTGTGGTGTGCTCCTCCCAACTGAATTTATTATCCAGTTGTAATCCTAGGAATTTAAGACTGTCAACCTCTTCTATCTGCTCTTCTTCATACTTTATGCATATGCTGGGTGGAAACCTCTTATAGGTTCTGAATTGCATATAGTGAGTCTTTTCGAAGTTTAATGTCAGTGAGTTGGCTTTAAACCATTTATTAATATCCATGAGAATATCATTAGCAGATCTTTCTAGAACTACACTCGACATACTATTTACTGCAATACTTGTGTCATCTGCAAACAAAACGAACTCTGCTGCTGGCAGTGTAGCTGATGAGAGATCATTAATGTACACAAGAAAAAGCAATGGCCCTAAGACAGATCCTTGTGGGACACCACATGTGATTTCTTCCGATAATGACTGACTACTTAATTTACTATTCCCTTGCACTGACACCCTTTGTTTCCTGTTAGCGAGGTATGACTTGAACCATTTTGCAGCACTGCCCGTGACACCATAGAGTTCTAATTTATTTAAAAGGATGTTGTGGTTCACACACTCAAATGCCTCTGACCAATCACAGAAAATACCTGCTGCTTGTAATTTGTTGTTTAATGAATTAAATACATTTTCACTGTAGGTGTAAATAGCCTTCTCGATATCAGAACCCTTCAGAAATCCCAACTGTGATAATGTTATTTGTGGTCAGATGGTTGAGAAGCTGCCTGTACATTACTAGTATACCCTGCCCTGTGGTCAGTTACAGCCGGTACTACCGAAATGTGTGCCTCGTCAGAAGTCATCACCGAACTGTCAAATCCCATATTAACTCGCCTCACAGCACTGTCACGATGGGGCTGATCGTAACGCCGGAACAGCTATACAAAGCGAAATTTGTTGATCCGAGTTTGAGTAGCAATCCTGTCCAAGTCGCTGCATATATATCATAAGCCGCATCCCTACCAAGGCAATTCCGAACCTGTCCCGCTATCACTACCAGATCCTCTTTGGTAAAGTGCTACAACAAAGTCCCTAAGTCTTATGTCACCTTACTGAACCCAGCTATCGGTTTAAAAATGCTGTTAAGTTGGTATCCCTAACATAACGTCACCTGATACGGTGGGCCTACAGCGCGCCCATGAGAGCCATGTAGCAGTAGACTCCTGTTCTTCTTGGCTCTCCTACCTAGCTTCCGCTTGAACGTTGGTTGTCTGCTGCATCTTATTTGCTCCTATAACTACTGGAGGCTCGTACCCACATGACTCTGACAGTCGAATAGACATTCTGAAGTGAAACTCTTGGAGTACGTTCCCATCGTAGTGATCTTGTTGCCAGCTACCAGTTCCACTTCTCCACTCTCTTCCTCCAGAGCCTCTTCAGTTCCTGTTTAGCAGCGTCTGAGGCAACAGGAGGTACAGTCTGCAATAAATGTGGCAGTACATCTCGTATGGACGCCAGATGATGAGCACCACTGGGGCGACTGGCAACTCATACGGCCTGTTGGTTGGTTAGTTGAAAAAGTAGTGGCGGAAATAAATTTTAAGGTTCAAGAGTGGGAGTAAAGCTCACGGTGAAACGATATAAATGATAAAATTTGCTGATGACATTGCCATCCTCGGTGAAATTTAAGAAGAATTACAGGTCCGCTGAATGGAGTTAACGGTCTAATAAGTACAGAAAATGGAATGAGAATAAACCGGGAAAAGTCTAAAGTTATGAGAGGTAGCAGGAATGAGAATGGCGAGAAACGTAAAATCTAAATTAGTGTTCATGAAATAGACGAAGTTGAGGAATTCTGATATCTGGGGAGAAAAAAAAAAAAAAAACTCATGGCAGACCAAGCAAGGAGGACATAGCAAGCAGGAGGGCTGGCATGGAGGGCATTCCGATCAAGAGAAGTTTGCCGTTGTCAGATATAGAGCTTAATTTGAGGAATACATTTCTGAGAATTTACGTTTGGAGCACAGCATTGTGTGGTAATGAAACGTGGACCGTGAGAACACCGGAACAGAGGAGGATCGAAGGGTTTGAAATGTAGCGCTACAGAAGAATGTTGAAAATCTGTTGGACTGACCAAGTAAGGAGTGAGAAGGTTCTCCGCAGAATCGGGGAAGAAAGAAACATATGGGAAAACGCTGACAAGAAGAAGAGACAGGTTGACAGGAAATGTGTTAAGGCACCAGGGAATAACCTCCTTGATACCAGAGGGAAGTGTAGAGTGTAAAAACTACAGGGAAACACAGAGACTGGAATGTTGTTGTTGTTGTTGTTGTTGTTGTTGTTGTTGTGGTCTTCAGTCCAGAGACTGGTTTGATGCAGCTCTCCATGCTACTCTATCCTGTGCAAGCTTCTTACCTACTGCAAAATACATCCTTCTGAATATGCTTATATAACACCCCCCTGCTTCCCGGGATTAGCGAAATAACAAGTTAACAATGACTGTGAATTATGAATTTTGACCTGTGTCGGGATAAGGCATCCCAATCCGAAGTAAATAATGATTATTCCGCGGGAAACAGGAGACGCTATAACTTGATCGTTATTGAATGAGTAATTTCATTCAATAATGATCGGTAAATGAAATAATCGAAATAATTTGGAAAAAAAATTTCCCAGTGGAAATTTTGCCGAAAGAAATGATTAAGTTGTAAAAGCAATTAAAAAAATCGGTCGTCAGCTCAACTGATGAGCGACAGTACTGTTACGTACATGAATAATTGTGTCAAAAATAAAGCTTACCTGTTTGTAGTGCAGCAGGTGGAACGGGAACTTTTACGTAAGTGCTGTGTCAGACTCAGTAGTCGTATAAAATAATGTCATAACAATCTAACTACACTTAAACTTTAATGGTTAACTTTCAATAAGTATTTTGATAAATATTTTGTTCATAATTTGTCGGCTAAGTGCAATGCCGACAACACAGATAATTAGATATCGAGATTTTGAGTAATGGACTGTCATTCTGTCTTTAAAATTACGTACTTTGCACAGTTTAATCTACTGATAGAGAAATATATTGCCAATAATTGATTAACTATGTTTTGAATGATTGTGCGGTTGTCAGGTGGAATAAGCTTTATAGTTTCATGAAATATCCTTGAACTAACTTCAGCTGAATATGCATTGGAATAAATCTTAATAATCAAATTTATTGCTTCAGTATATTATTAAGTTACTAAGGTTGGAGTAAGCTTATTAAGTGCAACAATTAACTACGATAACCAATCGTTCAAAACAGTCTGAAATTTACTCTTCACCGTCTATGCGAATAATTTGATAATTAACATATTTTCTCTTGATAATGGCGTGACACACTCGGTTCAGTAAGGTAATTAGCGGAAGAAACCTGCTTGATGTTATTGTCGGGTGGAATGTAACTGCAACACTTCCATTATAAAGTGCTTGTTATTAATTGTTCAACTTCAGAGAAAAGAACAGTCACTGGCAAGCCTTCTACAATTTTATCCTACGAAAATTATGTAGATCTTACTTCCCTCGTTGTCGGTGGATCGACGGAAGTCCACGGCAGCGACACAATGTGGCAGCGGGCTTTTACTGTTGCGACTTGGGCCCACAGTGCGCTTCCCATTTAAGTCCTCGTTTCTTCAGCACTGTGCCCATTAATCCGTAATAACTTGCCCGGCCATGCTGCCAGATATGCCGACCATTACTTTCCCGTCGTACTTAGATCCACACACTAGCCGTTAGATGTAACACAGCTAGGAATAGCAGCACTGTACTGTACGTCTTACTTCGTGCACGGCGTCACTGCTACTACTGCCCGTTGGCGCGCTTCCGCGCCCACCGGCACGACAAAACAATCTCTCTGACTTCAACGTTAACTAAATATGCCCTGACTTGCCAGTGTTAAATATTAAATAATTTAAACATAGTATTTTCAATACATATTTACACTAGCCAATACATCGTATACAAACAGTTTCATATGTTAAGTAAGCGAAAAAATTCGTAGCAAGGACTTGCGTTGTAGCGTCACACTTAGTGAATTCATCTCTTGGTCTCCCTCTACGATTTTTACCCTCCAATACTAAATTGGTGATCCATTGATGCCTCAGAACATGTCCTATCAACCGATCCCTTCTTCTGGTCAAGCTGTGCCACAAATTTCTCTTCTCCCCAATTCTATTCAGTACTTCCTCATTAGTTATGTGATCTACCTTCTACTCTTCAGCAGTCTTCTGTAGCACCACATATCGAAATCTTCTATTCTCTTCTAGTCTAAACTATTTATCGTCCACGTTTCACTTCCATACATGGCTACACTCCATACAAATGCTTTCAGAAACGACTTCCTGACACTTAAACCTATGCTCGATGTTAACAAATTTCTCTTCTTGAGAAACGCTTTCCTTGCCATTGCCAGTCTACATTTTATATCCTCTCTACTTCGACCATCATTAGTTATTTTGCTCCCCAAATAGCAAAACTCATTTACTACTTTAAGTGTCTCATTTCCTAATCTAATTCCATCAGCATCACCCGAGTTAACTCGCCTACATCCCATTACCCTAGTTTTGCTTTTGTTGATGTTCATCTTATATCCTCCATTCAAGGCACTGTCCATTCCATTTAGCTGCTCTTCCAAGTCCTTTGCTGTCTCTGTCAGGATTACAGTGTCATCGGCGAACCTCAAAGTTTTTATTTCTTCTCCATTGATTTTAATTCCTACTCCGAATTTGTCTTTTGTTTCCTTTACTGCTTGCTCAGTATACACATTGAATGACATCGAGGATAGGCTATAACCCTATCTCTCTCCCTTCCCAATCACTGCTTCCTTTTGATGCCCCTCGACTCTCATAACTGCCATCTGGTTTCTGTACAAATTGTAAAAAGCCTTTCGCTCCATGTATTTGATCCTGCCACCTTCAGAATTTGAAAGAGAGTATTCCCGTCAGTATTATCAAAAGCTTTCTCTAAGTCTACAAATGCTAGAAATGTAGGTTTGCCTTTCCTTAGTCTATCTTCTAAGATAAGTCGTAGGGTCAGTATTGCCTCAGGTGTTCCCAACATTTCTACGGAATCCAAAATGATCTTCCTGGAATACTTACAGTCTGGAACCGCGCGACCGCTACGGTCGTAGGTTCGAATCCTGCCTCGGGCATGGATGTGTGTGATGTCCTTAGATTAGTTAGGTTTAAGTAGTTTTAAGTTCTAGGGGGCTGATGATCTCAGAAGTTAAGTCCCATAGTGCTCAGAGCCATTTTGAATACCTACAGAAAATAAATGAGGACGTAGCGTGCAATTGCTACTCGGAAATGAGGAAGTTGTCGCAGGAGAAGAATTCGTGGCGGTCTGCAGTAAACCAGCCAGAGGACAAATAACTCAAAAATAAGTGGTTGGAGTGTAGCAAGTTTTACTTTGGAACGACTCAGTTTCACCTGCTACAACAACGTGTAATGCAGAGTGGGAGAGATTGAGGCTGAAGAGAGTCAGATGGTAGTGGTTGCAGCCCATCCTACTGACTGAGGCAGAGAGTTTTTTGTGTGACGTTTGAGATCCCAGCATAATAGGGACGAGGAGTGACAGCTGTCTATGTAGAACTCACACTTACGTCAATAATTTTTGCTTCGACCATGAAGATGTTACAATTTTGAATCTGACTCAGCAACATAATTAAAATGTTTTGCTTCGGCCATGGAGACGTTAAGGTTTTCAATCTGACTCAGCAACATAATTAAAATGAGGTCCGATAGCCAAAATATTGTTGCAGCCTGAAGGAAAAGGCAATTTTTTTGGCCACTAACTCTTGGTGCATTTTAGGGTTACAGACATTCCAAGCTTAGCAACCGTTATAGGTCGAGTGATCGCAACTAATCTCGGATTCAATAGAGTTATACCACAACATCTAAGACGATTGTGTATTGTTTTCTAGAGTAGCGCGCAAGAGACAATGTGTCAGACAGTTGTCTTTTTATGAAACACAAGAAGTATACAGAATTGAATCTCACACGCAGAGATCAGTCAAGACCTTGTACAGCTTGAAATACAAATTTTTTATCATCGATTCTGTATTTCGAAACACTCAACCGACTTTTTCAATTTGGATCTACAGGTTTGAAACATCGTTTATAGAAGAGACTATACTTTCGGAAACAAAGTAAAAATGTTAGCAAAGCGAAACAGAAAATGGCAGTTGAACGTCACAGGCTCCGAATTCCGCTGCCTCGGTACATTGAGGATATGTCTTTGCCGCAGACGAAGTTACAACCCACAACATACAGGTGACATACGGGACAGATTAAAACTGTGTGGCGGACTGAAAATCTAATGATACAGAAAATTACAGGTATATTATTGTTGATGTAGTCCTCATTATGCGTAATTCACGCGATGTTCACTTCCGCATCGATTCTGACATTCTCGCCTCCCAGTAGTCTGAGCACATAAATGCCACTCTGGAAGAGGCATGATGAGTTAGACGGGCGTCTGATATATTCAAAATTCATATACTATGAGGACGAGCATTGTCGTGTTGTAACGAAGTACCTGCGGTACGAAGATCTCGTTCTTTACCCCTGATCGCAGTGGGAAGGTGATTTCGCAGCAAATTTGAGTACGAATTACTAGTCACTTTTAATTACCTTTCCAGGTAATGCTTCAAAATTAAGCTCTTTACGTCCCATAAGAGAGAACGTGTTTCATACTAACGATAGATGAGTGCAAATTTTTTTCCGTTTTGGCGAAGACCTATGGCACTATTCTCTCCACCATCTGTTCGTTTCGGGTAGGTGACAGAGCACTCATTTTTGATCTCTTGTAAAAATTCTGCCGAAAAACCACTTGCCTTTGACCTGGTAACAACACAAAAGTTCTTCACAGGCTTTGATACAACGATTTCTCAAATCAGCAGTCACCTTTCGTGACACCCATCTTCCGCACACTTCATTGATGTAGCACATCGTGGACACTACTGTGTGATGATCTAACACCAACATCCGAAATAGTGGCTATATCGATTACAGAATCTGCTCGTTTTCCTTCTCAAGCTTTGCCACTGCGGCGATGTTATCATTCGTCTACACGCAGTGTGCGTGACCCGGTGTGAAGCGTCTTCCGTAGAGCACTCGACTCTTTTAAACTTTATTTCTCATCCACCCACACACCACACACTTGATCCAGGAACCCACATGATAACGTACTTTCATTCTGCGATGTATTTCCAAAAGTTAACACCTTTACTACTCAAAAAACGTATTACAGATCGCTGCTCCAACTTCGCACAAGTCGATAATTTCCTTTCCGTGTTGCAAACAAAAGGCTTAGAACCCTTGGTCCTTTATCTTCACACAAGTAGAACTCTTGTCAGGTGCCAAATCGATAGGACGAATTTCAGAATTTTTATTACAATTTAAGGTTTTCATTCGAAGCACGCTTGTAGTTATTCTCAGGCGAGGATCTTCAAAGTGAAGCTGTAAGACCTTCGGTACACACACCATCAGATTATTTGACTTGTCGCTCTAACGAAATAGGCGAGTGTCAGCAATATGTCTCGTGGTCTTATCGTGGCGTGTTTATCTTCTGCCGTGAGGTCAGACGATAGAAATGCCACTTGCACGATTAGAGTAGCAGGTTGACGGTGACCAACTTTAAACAGAACTTGATTAATTTTCACACACATTTATTAAAACAATAACAAGCATAAAAATAACTTAACTTGGTTCTGGATGCTATTTACAATGAACAATCTGAAGTTCCTTTGGTCTTGGTACGTTAATCTTATTCTCACATATCTCTGATACTTGACAAAGTGTCTATACATTTCTCTTCATGGCTATGTACAGGAATATGGTAATCTTATTAGGCGCAGACTGAAACTTGACTGTAGACTGGTACAGACTAATGTAGACTGATACAGACAGGTGCAGACAAATGCAGACTAATGCAGACTGACTAACCGGAGGTCTGTACACTCGTTATAACACCTCGCGCGTTCAGGTATCACCGCGCGAGTGTCATCCGCGAGGAGAAAAGGTTCTACGTTAGCAGCAATCTCATTGGCTGCGTGACATATTAATACGCGGATCGGCGGAAGCAGAATTTGGTCCGTCTCTAAGACAGCGCCGTCTCGTAGTGCGGAGACGGACGAGCGCTGCGCCTGCGCTGTTGTGCTTAGCCGGGCGCTCTCTATTGGGAAAGTTGTGTACGCGCTGACTACGCGGAACTATGTACACAACAGAAGCATTCGTGTCCGAATCTCGAATCAGATCAGAGCCTCGTTTGTGACATGAGTCTCAAACAGATGATCACTGCAGGCGAAAGGTGAGAGTGCATGTTTAGCAGCATTGTCACACAAAGTTCAAATTTGTCGTCACAGTCCGTACTGGAATTTATCAAAACCCGCTAGAATGACTGAATCATCTGATAAGAGTTTGACCTGGTGGTAAACCGCATGCTTGGAAATCGATCGGTCGCTGGAACGAATCCCGGTCAAATCACGTATTTTAACTCTGCTTTTAACTTTGTCTTCACCTCTAAATGAGGTGAAGACTTACCAATAATGACAGATGGCTCAGATTCCACGTTAAACGGGAGATCCACTTTCACCGTTGGAATTACTAGGGATCATTAGAGACACACTATCCGCCGAAACGGCCTTTTATGAAAGACGCATCAAGCGGTTAAAAACACAGTATTATTATCGGCATTTCATGTGATGAGAGGCGTAGTCTTAAAGCTATTTTCGTATTACGGTATTTCTGCTGCTACTGCTGCTGTTACGGCTACGTTGCTACTTGCCGTCATTCGATGACAACTAATCAGATGGGACTGTCAGTTAACGTGCGATACGGGGCTTTGGTTCGATAACTGGCTAAACACAGGCAATTTGTCGACAGAATGAATTTTCGCTCTGCAATGGAGCATGCGTTGATATGAAAGTTTCTAGTCGATTAAAACTGTGTGCCGGACAGGGACTCGAAACGAACCTGGCATCTTAGCCCTTCATCGGCAAGTGCTCCACCGACAGAGTTCTCTCACATTTTTGCTTTCTCCAGTATCTCATCTCCCGCCTTCCATACTTCACAAAAGGTCTCCTGCATACCTTAAGGGACCCGAAAAGCGAAGGTCCCAGGTACGTATCGCGATCCGACACACAGTTTCAAACTGCCAAGAAGTTTCAATTTAAGAAGAGTGTAACATCTTGAAACGCTCAATGGATTAGGTAGTGCCCATTAGAAGCAGACACATATGTTGTTGTGGTCTTCAGTCCAGAGACTGGTTTGATGCAGCTCTCCATGCTGCTCTATCCTGTGCAAGCTTCTTCATCTCCCAGTACCTGCTGCAACCTACATCCTTCTGAATCTGTTTAGTGTACTCATCCCTTGGTCTCCCTCTACGATTTTTACCCTCCACGCTGTCATCCAATACTACATTGGTGATCCCTTGATGCCTCAGAATATTCCCTACCAACCAATCCCTTCTTCTACTCAAGTTGTGCCACAAATTTCTCTTCTCTCCAATTCTATTCAATACCTCCTCATTAGTTATGTGATCTACGCATCTAATCTTCAGCATTCTTCTGTAGCACCAGATTTCGAAATCTTATATCCTCTTCTTGTCTAAACTATTTATCGTCCATGTTTCACTTCCATGCATGGCTACACTCAACACAAATACACTCCTGGAAATGGAAAAAAGAACACATTGACACCGTTGTGTCAGACCCACCATACTTGCTCCGGACACTGCGAGAGGGCTGTACAAGCAATAATCACACGCACGGCACAGCGGACACACCAGGAACCGCGGTGTTGGCCGTCGAATGGCGCTAGCTGCGCAGCATTTGTGCACCGCCGCCGTCAGTCTCAGCCAGTTTGCCGTGGCATACGGAGCTCCATCGCAGTCTTTAACACTGGTAGCATGCCGCGACAGCGTGGACGTGAACCGTATGTGCAGTTGACGGACTTTGAGCGAGGGCGTATAGTGGGCATGCGGGAGGCCGGGTGGACGTACCGCCGAATTGCTCAACACGTGGGGCGTGAGGTCTCCACAGTACATCGATGTTGTCGCCAGTGGTCGGCGGAAGGTGCACGTGCCCGTCGACCTGGGACCGGACTGCAGCGACGCACGGATGCACGCCAAGACCGTAGGATCCTACGCAGTGCCGTAGGGGACCGCACCGCCACTTCCCAGCAAATTAGGGACACTGTTGCTCCTGGGGTATCGGCGAGGACCATTCGCAACCGTCTCCATGAAGCTGGGCTACGGTCCCGCACACCGTTAGGCCGTCTTCCGCTCACGCCCCAACATCGTGCAGCCCGCCTCCAGTGGTGTCGCGACAGGCGTGAATGGAGGGACGAATGGAGACGTGTCGTCTTCAGCGATGAGAGTCGCTTCTGCCTTGGTGCCAATGATGGTCGTATGCGTGTTTGGCGCCGTGCAGGTGAGCGCCACAATCAGGACTGCATACGACCGAGGCACACAGGGCCAACACCCGGCATCATGATGTGGGGAGCGATCTCCTACACTGGCCGTACACCACTGGTGATCGTCGAGGAGACACTGAATAGTGCACGGTACATCCAAGCCGTCATCGAACCCATCGTTCTACCATTCCTAGACCGGCAAGGGAACTTGCTGTTCCAACAGGACAATGCACGTCCGCATGTATCCCGTGCCACCCAACGTGCTCTAGAAGGTGTAAGTCAACTACCCTGGCCAGCAAGATCTCCGGATCTGTCCCCCATTGAGCATGTTTGGGACTGGATGAAGCGTCTTCTCACGCGGTCTGCACGTCCAGCACGAACGCTGGTCCAACTGAGGCGCCAGGTGGAAATGGCATGGCAAGCCGTTCCACAGGACTACATCCAGCATCTCTACGATCGTCTCCATGGGAGAATAGCAGCCTGCATTGCTGCGAAAGGTGAATATACACTGTACTAGTGCCGACATTGTGCATGCTCTGTTGCCTGTGTCTATGTGCCTGTGGTTCTGTCAGTGTGATCATGCGATGTATCTGACCCCAGGAATGTGTCAATAAAGTTTCCCCTTCTTGGGACAATGAATTCACGGTGTTCTTATTTCAATTTCCAGGAGTGTACTTTCAGAAACGACTTCCTGACACTTAAATCTAAACTCGATGTTAAGAAATTTGTCTTCTTCAGAAACGCTTTCCTTGCCATTGCCAGTCTACATTTCATATCCTGTCTACTTCGACCATCATCAGTTATTTTGCTTCCCAAATAGCAAAACTCCATTACTACTTTAAGTGTCTCATTTCCTAATCTAATCCCGGCAGCATCACCCGATTTAATTTGACTACATTCCATTATCCTCGTTTCCCTTTTGTTGATGTTCATCTTATGTCCTTCTTTCAAGACATTGTTCATTCCGTTCAACTGCTCTTCCAGGTCCTTTGCTGTCTCTGACAGAATTACAATGTCATCGGTGAACCTCAAAGTTTTTATTTCTTCTCCATGGATTTTAATACCTACTCCGTATTTTTCTTTTGTTTCCTTTACTGCTTGCTCAATATACAGATTGAATAACATTGGGGATAGGCTACAACCCTGTCTCACACCCTTCCCAACCACTCCTTCCCTTTCATGCCCTTCGATTCTTACAACTGCCATCTGGTTTATCTACAAATTGTAAAAAGCCTTTCGCTCCCTGTATTTTACCCCTGCCACCTTCAGAATTTGAAAGAAAGTATTCCACTCAACATTGTCAAAAGCTTTCTCCAAGTCTACAAATGCTAGAAAGGTAAGTTTGCCTTTCCTTAATCTATTTTGTAAGATAAATCGTAGGGTGTGTATTGCTTTACGTGTTCCAACATTTCTGCGGTATCCAAACTGATCTTCCCCGAGGTCGGCTTCTACCAGTTTTTCCATTCGTCTATGAAGAATTCGTGTTAGTATTTTGCAGCCGTGGCTTATTAAACTGATAATTAGGTAATTTTCACATCTGCTTTCTTTGGGATTGGAATTATTATATTCTTCTTGAAGTCTGAGGGTATTTCGCCTGTTTCACTATATGGTAAAGTTTTGATAGGCCTGGCTCTCCCAAGGCTGTCATTAGTTCTAATGGGATGTTGTCTACTCCCGGGGCCTTGTTTCGACTTAGATCTTTCAGTGCCAGACACATATAACATATAACAGTTGCAACGGTAACGGCCCCTTCCTATAGCCCCACAGTTACGTTATTACACGTTATGAAAGCTGTCTGCGTTGCTTGTATGTACGGCAGTAGCTACTTATCCATCCCCTTAACCTTCATCAGACTCTTAGTAGATCGCACGCTTTCAGTAGGTTAAGTATATGTTCAGCCAATCCCAGATACGATCGATATTCGTGAAGCAGGAAATTCTTTTGGCGTCAGACGCGTGCGATTCTTGGGTCGTCTTGGGCTTGGTTTGGGATGTGACAAAAACTGTATGTTGCGCGTAAACGCAGATGTAACTCACTGTTCGAGCGCACACTTTCCTGGTGACCGCGGGAGAGAGGGAGCTACTCCAGACGGACGGCGTTGATTTGTGTTAGCAGTCAAAATTAAAAGCGCGTTCATCGTGCGTTATGATGGCAGAATTTCTATTAGCCGGTTTTCATGAGCGTGAAGCTACATAACGACCAATCGGTAATAGGAATTTTGTGTTCTGGGGTACATGAACGTTCTTGTTTCGCAAATTCTTTTACTTTTATTCTTATGCCTTTCCCCAGCGTGTTTTCCAACTTTCCTTTACATTTATAGCCAGGAATACCCCCCTCTTTCTCTCTCTCACTCTCTCTCTAATACACACACACACACACACACACACACACAGAAAGAGAGAGAGAGAGTTCATTACAGAATCGAACATCCATGTACAAAACACCTTCAGATTTCTGATTAAGTGTTAAATTCTTTACATTAAACACTTAAATCCTTTAAGGTTCAAGACGCAAAACCCTAATTTTGTTGCATTAATTAGTTTCGGATTATTCGCCCACCTACTTATGAAAATTTAGCTGCTTAGAAAGGTTTAAGAGAAGCTGGGTTTTCACGCCTCTGAATTTTCATGACACCATATTTTCTGAACATTGTCGTACAACGGTATGATTCCACAGGAACCTTCAGTAGTATACACAAATACCGTCTGCGAAGAATGTCGCGAATAGAGTTAGTAGTGAAGGAATAATAAATTGAAAAGGTATGCCTGATGCTGAAGGTTTACTACATGAGCAATGAAAATGTAAAGGCGATGATTTTTTTTCGTTTCGAAATAGTTTGAAATAATGTATAAAGTTTGTTGGAAGTCGATAAGTGATATCATTCGCGAATACTAGACGAATATAATGTGCGTCATTTTCACGCCTTGAGTTAAAACAAACTATACTGAGGGAACCAACGTTTTGGCCACTGTTATAGTGGCCTTTTTTTAACTATTATGACGCTGTACGACACTAGGAAAAGTTTTATGTCAACTGACTCTGGCCACGCAAGCCTACGCAATTATGCTGAAGATAAAAATTTTGTGGCTCCTGGGAATCACTGGATGGCAACTGCATATACTATTGAGTGATCGTTTTAGCCATGAAATAATATAGATTATTGGTTCAAATGGCTCTGAGCACTATGGGACTTAACATCTATGGTCATCAGTTCCCTAGAACTTAGAACTACTTGAACCTAACTAACCTAAAGACATCACACAACACCCAGCCATCACGAAGCAGAGAAAATCCCTGACCCCGCCGGGAATCGAACCCGGGAACCCGGGCGTAGGAAGCGAGAACGCTACCGCACGACCACGAGCTGCGGGCGTAGATTATTGAAACAGTTTCCCAGGCTTGCATCTTTGGTAACACGTGGTCGTGCTTTGTGTGCCTTTAATATTTGGCCTCGAGTATGCTTAACTTTGTGATTGGAATTCTCGTAGCTGTCGCTGATTTCGACTCAGTATATACCGGGTGATGAAAAAGTCAGTACAAATTTGAAAACTTAATAAACCACGGAATAATGTAGATAGAGAGGTACAAATTGACACACATGCTTGGAATGACATTGGGTTTTATTAGAACAAAAAAAAAAGTAAAGTTCACAAAATGTCCGACAGATGGCGCTGGACAGCTAAACTGCTACCGTGACAGGCGAGAGGTACGCCGATATGTTACAGAATCGCATCATCCCCAGCCTGGCTGATAAACACCTGCTGGAACGTACGATGTTTACGCACGATGGTGCTCCACCCCATATTGCTAGACGCGTGAAAGATCTCTTGCGCGCGTTGTTTGGTGATGATCGTGTGCTCAGCCGCCACTTTCGTCCTGCTTGGCCTCCCACGTCCCCAGACATCAGTCCGTGCGATTATTGGCTTTGGGGTTACCTGAGGTCGCAAGTGTATCGCGATCGACCGACATCTCTAGGGATGCTGAAAGACAACATCCGACGCCAATGCCTCACCATAACTCCGGACATGCTTTACAGTGCTGTTGACAATATTATTTTTCGACTACACCTGTTGTTGAGGAATGATGGTGCACATATTGAGCATTTCCTGTAAAGAACCTCATCTTTGCTTTGTCTTACTTTGCTATGCTAATTATTGCTATTCCGATCAGATGAAGTGCCATCTGTCGGACATTTTTTGAACTTTTGTATTTTTTTGGTTCTAATAAAACCCCATGTCATTCCAAGCATGTGTGTCAATTTGTACCTCTCTATCTACATTATTCCGTGATTTATTCAGTTTTCAAATTTATACTGACTTTTTGGTCACCCGGTATATAATCGAAATCATTGGTTACATTTTACGCACCCTCTGCATAATCTGCCGTAATCCCCAGCCTCTTTTTCCGAAGGACACAGTTCCGCCTTAGTCTAACGGTTAAGGTGTGTACATTGCAAACGAGTACTTACATGTTTTCTTTCAGCGCATCAGATAAGTCTGTCGCTGCATGAGAGAAGGAGATGTGGGACAGGTTCATAGAGATTCTGTTGCGAAAATTGTTACAGACTGATGGTGTTGTTCATTTGAGGTGTACGATCAGTAACAAGGAATCTTCAAGCACATTAATTATGGGTCTCACTTACTAATAACAGGTATTGTATGTTTTCAATAAGACGAGCTGCAGATTGTCAGTTACAAAATAAGCTCAAAACACCAACCATCCACACCGTATCGCCAAAGGTGAGCGGCGGTGTCTGCCCTAGGTGAGCTCCCTCGGCTGGACAGGAGGCGGATTTGTCGTTTGCCCGGGTGCCGCGCCAGCTGCGGTCCGGGAGAAACAATTACGGTGTGCGGTGCCGCAGCAGCCCGCGCGATGTCATTAGGCGGCGGCGGGCACCTGCCCCGTGGCCTGCTCTCGCTCTCTGCTCCTTAACAAATGACGGCGGCAGCGGCAAAAAGCGGCAGGTCGCGTAGTGTGTGCTTAGGCGATGGCAGCCATTCAGCCGGCCTGCACGCTTCTGCCACACCTGTCGCCCGCCCACCACTTTACGCCGGCGTCCCCGCTCTGGTTTCCTGTGCCCGACATCCTGCTGGAAAGTAACGTACTGCCTTGAAAGCTTGGTCGAAATGGAAAAGAAAACATACTCTGTTAGACGAAGATAAGTTTTTCTTTCAGACAGGTATGGGGACCAGAGACGCAGTGCTGACGTTGCGAATGATAATGGCAGCAAGGCTTTAATAAAATCAGTACACCGTCGCAGGATGTGTCGACCTATAAAGAGCATTCGACAATGTAAAATAGTGCAAGATGTTCAAAATCCTGAGGAAAATAGTAAGCCTTAGGGAGAGAAAAGTAATCTCGAATGCATACAGGAACGAAGAGGGAACAACAGTGGGATACAGCGGGGCTACTCCGCTCACGAGGCTAATCCGCCTGGAATAAGAAATATTGCGACAGTGCACTAGTTTCTCACAAAGTCAAGATCGTTTTGCGCTCAGTGTGTGCCAGTATCTCTGTGTCGAGGCACGCGATTGTAGTAAGGGTGTTTGCTACTACATTACTGACAGGACAGAAGAAAACAACCAACTCTATAGGCAAGCCTACTGTGATTATTGCCGTAGTTATAGAATACAAACTAACAAAGTAATGTGTTACACATACAATAACGTGAAATTTTAAACTCTCACTGTTACTTGTATAAGAACGCAGGTTATAGAGTGTGTGGATCAACAAATATTGCTTTCTTTTTCCACAATGGTCTGTTTTGCTACGTCTTTCCGAATGTCTGCACATGAGTCTATCTCGCCCCGAACACTTCGAGCTATTTCCGCTGACTCAGATTATTAGTTTAATTGGTGTTATAATGCGAAATTCTAGAGAATACATTTTCTGGTTCCTTTCGCAAGCTCCGTAGATACAAAATTTTAAAAAAACGAAATGCTTCATTGTCCAAGGAAGATTTGAAACAAGCAGGAACAAGTGT
The DNA here is from genome assembly GCF_023864345.2 of Schistocerca serialis cubense. Classification (NCBI taxonomy): domain Eukaryota; kingdom Metazoa; phylum Arthropoda; class Insecta; order Orthoptera; family Acrididae; genus Schistocerca; species Schistocerca serialis. The sequence continues at coordinate 73,504,840 of NC_064644.1, forward strand.
TATAGGCAGCTTCTCTGGATAAGAGTGTAGTACTTGGTTTCAGGAAGTGTGCGTGGATGCAAAAGGACGAAAATGTTTACTTGTGGTAAATGCTTCTAATTTTGACAGTGAAACACACTGGGCAGAATAGCCTTGTTACTGCTTGGAATAGTCCCACCATTTTTATGTATTGTGATTTCCGCCTTATCTCAGATGTTTGTTTAACACTTTGATCGTCTAAAGGAATTTCGAGCTTTTATATGCTGGAAAGTATTCTCGATTAACATATCATAATTTCATCACATTGACAGATTTTTAAAGTTTTTCATATAGAGGCGGAGCCCCTCCACGCCCACACTGGCATGATGGCCAACACGAAAGGTTTACTGCCATCTCTGCATAAGGGTTAGTATTCACTAAAGTGAGGTGTCTCAGGATGTGGGTACTGCGATGTTTGCGTACGTCTGGATAAGGTTAATCATTAATACGCGCTCATCTGGAGATAGATTGGGTCGAAATCGAACGAAGGGTAGCGGTTTGAAGGGCAGAGGAAAAAACGTGCCAAGGCAAGAGCCAAGGGAAAAAAACCTCTGCGATAGTTAGGTCGGGTGGTAAAAGCAGTAGCGAATGTCTTGCTGCCTGCGATAGGTCATGCAAGGATAGGCTTTGTTAGTAGTAGGTATCACGCATGTCGATACCCTGACGTTGTGCGGTTGTGTTGCTCGGAGGCTGACGCTGGATGCTGGTGTAGAGTCCTCGTTCAGCCTCAGCAGCCTGCAACATTTAGGTTTATTATCGTTTTTGTGTCCGATAGGTTATATATCGGAAGCATAGTGTAAGGTAATGTTGGCGGTTTGTTTGTGCGTCAGTGAGCGAGCTCGTCGGTGTCCCTGCTGTGGCCTGTTGGTCGGCTCTAATAGCAGCTGGTAATTACCAGTCAGTGTTGCTGATATGCAGAGGCTTGCCGACGTTTGTCGCTTGTTTGCGTATGTTAGTTTACCATAGGTGGCTATGCCCTAGCCAGCTTTTAAAAAAATTTCTTCTCCTATTATATTACGCTTACAGCTGAAATAGGCGGAATATCCCTGTTGTACCCTCTTGGGAGGCCAACCTATACATCGGAGAAGCAATGACGGAAATAAAGGAAAGCTTGAGAGTCTTAGTCTTGGGTTTTGCTTTCGAATACGTAAGTAGGCAACGAGAACAGTTAATTAAATGATGAGTGCAATAACAGAATACCTTATCTAAAGAAATAAACACACTTATTTCTCGCTCTCCACGGTTGCAGCGAACACAGGTGGAATTACGTGTGTGTTTCGTTGTCTTGTGGTCCAAATACAAGAAGCAGCCAATGATTCTGAGCTGTGTGAAATCATAAATCTGTAGAAAACCAACTTCGAACGTTTACTTTAGTTGCTATAAACGCATGTCCATTGAGGCCGCTAACATTCGGTGCATTAGAGGCTGCCAGTTGCATGGCGGCGTGATGGTACGACGACTGTCAACTGGAGGCGGAGTAGGTCTTCAACCCGTGACGGTGGTCAAAACACAACTTCCGCTGGCGTCCCACGCAGCCGTAATCAAGACCGCGGCGCCTCGCTACCCTCGTAAAATGAAATGTCGTGTGGCTAAGGCCCCCGTCGGGTAGACCGTTCGCCTGGTGCAGGTCTTTCGAGTTGGCGCCACTTCGGCGACCTGCGCGTCGATGGGGATGAAATGATGATGATTAGGACAACACAACACCCGGTCCCTGAGCGGAGAAAATCTCCGACCCAGGCGGGAATCGAACCCGGGCCCTTAGGATTGACAGTCTGTCACGCTGACCACTCAGGTACCGGGGGCGGACTACCCTCGTGTGGCGTCCCGATTTCCTCTTCGTGACTGAGCGCTGCGATGCTGCGTGGACATGGTCGACAGCTGATGTCTCGTTATCGATTGTCGACGACACGGCACTTATTAAAATACAGGATGAAAGCATGTTTCTAACCTCAGTGAAGGGTTAAATGGAATGAACAGCCTAATTACCGCGAAGAGAGTTATGAGAAGTAGCAGTAATGAGAGTAACTGCAAACTGAACAAGAAAATGAGGAAGCGCTAAGTAGGCAAAACTAAGTAATTCCGCTCACTTGGAAGCAAAATAACACATGACTGACAAAGTAAGTAGAACTTAAGAAATAGAGTAGCGCAGACAAGGACGGCATTCCCAGCCAAGGAAAGTCGCCTCGTGTCAAACTTCGGCTGTAGTTTGAGGAAGTAATTTCTGAGAATGTACTTCTGGAGCACATCATCATATGGTAGCGAATTGTGGACTGCGGGAAAACCGGAACAAAACAGAGATATGGTGCTACAAAAATACGCTGAAAATTAGGTGGACTGATAAGATAAGAAATAAGGAAGTAGTAGAACATAGTATGCTATACCCCACTCTCCATTGATGCCAGATTTATTCAAGATGGAGGATCCAAGATGGTGGCAACAGATACAGCAAAGTCGCAATGAAATCATGTCGGGAAGTTAAAATTCCGGCGGTAAGATAGGTTAATTTGGCTACCTCCACTAACCTAACCCCCTCCCCTCCCCCCTCCCCTGCCCTTAATATGGTGGGAAGTTCAAATTCCAGCAGGACCATGCAATACACCACGGTTACCTCCACTAACCTAAGAAAATGGCGGGAAAGAGGTCACTTCGGATACCTCCACTAACCTAAGTCATCCAACTGCCACCTCTTTCTAGAAATTGGCGGGAAAAGGATGCAACCTGTGCTGGATAGGATGGATGTAAGTCTTTATTTTGCAGGCAGTCTTTATTTAAACAAATTAGAGGGTGTACCTCCATCCAGTGTGTTCACCACGAGGTCTGGGGTCCAACTGACCTAGTACACATTACCACCACCAGAGAGCTCTGTCGCCCCTCCCCTGACATAATCCCAGATGGCGGTCTGGAGTAGAGAGAAACGGTGGCAAAAGGACTCAGCCTGTTCTGGGCTTCTGGAAAGAGGAAGGAATGTATTTGTTTTGGAACAATTTATTTAGGGACGGATTTGACGTAGTATGTTTATTAAAATTATACAAAACATTCACCATGACATGTTTGAGGTCACAGTAAATAGTCTACAGATCTGCAAACTACTCGTAAATAATGCAGTACACTGATGTACAAACTCATGAACAACTCGGAAATTACCGAAATAATACAGTACACAGCATACAGAAGTGCAAACTACATGTAGATCACCGAAATGCATGTGTATTGGTATGCAAACACATGCACAACACATAAACACGCGAAAATAATGGATGTACACAAACAATCGGTGCACGTAAAAAATGCGACTTCTATGCGAACTCTTCCAATGTGCGCAAGTGCATGGCAGGGCCAGCAGGATGCAAGCCAGCGCTGGAACGCGAGCCATCACTGTCATGCCGCTGCCGAGGGCACGTGAAAGCCGCATCTACCGTTAAAGTTCTTTAAGTGGTATACTGACGTCACATGTCTATGAAAATAAGCGACAAGTCACCCTCTGGGTCACGCAAGCATGTTTACCACTGCTGGCGCGAAATCTCTCTACCTATGGATATTGACATCATAGGTCACGCTATAGAAATCTGTTCCAGAATAACATCGACTGCTTTCTCCCTCACAATACTAGCAGGACACATGAGATGCCTCCAGCCACATACGTGCTTACCCAGCCACCATGTGTACCTGCCAGTCCAGCACAGGCCTAATTAAGAAGCGAGACATGTCTCCATAGCGACTCACCAGCACAAGCGCAGTTAAATGTTCTCAGTGTTATACTGATGTCTCATGTCTATCTAAATAACAGCCAAACCCCCCTCTGGATGCACTATAGAAATCTTCAGCAATTCTTTCAGAAACTGTTAACGAAAATAGTCGAGAATAACACCGAATTCATTCTTCCTGATGGTCCTAATGGCAGAGCCCATCCATCATATATCAGCGACTCACAGAAATCGTAACATGTCCCACATACAGTTAACAGTCGCTTTTGTAGGAGCTTTCGAAATGTCTCAACTTACCTTCATGCAAATTCTTGCCCTAACACGAGCTGTTTACGAAAATAGCCCAGAATAACGCCGAATGCATTCCTCCTGATGGTTCTAACGTGCCCCCCCCCCCCCCCCCCTCATAAATCACGTTTTACCCTTCCTAGAAATCGTTAAGTCCTGCTTTCAACATACTTCTCCAAAATGCAAACGTTTTCACCGCTATGTAGATGCTCCTATGTCGAGGCACAAAGATTTTCTTGTGAATGAATGGAGCATTTTCATTGGCTCTTAATGAATTTAGCCGCCAAATTACGGATTTATGATTATGGAAGCAATCTCCGCCTTTTTCTTTCTGCAGACGAGACTTTCAGCAGAAAAACCTATTTTGTACAGATCGCAATATTGCACTGACAGTTAAACCCTGCAAGGTGGCCTACAGATCGTCATATGTATCCCACGTACTCACTGTGCCACAGTGCAGTGCCGACAGAGGAAATTACCACCACAAATGCGGCCCATGACGACACTACAGAAGCGCGTGTCAGCCAGAGAGAGGCCAGCTGGCCGTGGATGATCCCTTACCCAGGAAGATCTGAGTAGTAGGTGTTCGAACTCTGTCAATACTCCCAGAGCAAACACTCATCGTATTGAATCTTCTCAAATTTCCGCAGAGTATACTAGCGACACATGCTGTCCCGAAGGCAACTCACAAGGGGAGGCCGCCAATTGTGAAATTCAGATTCGATTCATACTGCGCATAATAAAAGCTCATGGCCAGAGGTGTAATGTGGCAAAGAACCAAGATGCACTTCTCAGCCGTTGTCGAGAAAATCGACAGTTATAAAAGAAACCGTTGCGGTGAAATACTCTCTATGATTGATAATTTTCTACAACGTCGTGGCGCAGCGGTAAGCGCTCGGGTTCGTAATCCGAAAGTCGCCGGATCGAATCTCGCGCCATGCAAAATTTTTTTGTTTTTTTTTTTTGTTTTTTTGTAATTCATATATATATATATATATATATATATATATATATATATATATATATATATATATATATATATAATTCCCGGCTATCAGTTTCAACAATTAGGCATATAATAAGTTGTTGAAAGTCGTTTGTCGTGGAAAAACTGGCGACTTCGAACATCATTATGTTTTCCGCAAACAAAGTTGTATTTCACAAATGTTGTTAATTGTCTTCATAATGTTAACCACGTATAGTTAACGGAAGACGTAGAAACGATATTCCGAAACGAATACATATAGCGTAAGTCAAACGTTCGAATTAGAATAGAGACCCCACGAACACATATTTGCTGCGGCAGGTATGAAATACGAACTCCGTTACTCGCTCGTTACACTTGAAGGACAGATGTTGAATGGGCCGAAACGAGCCACCGCATAACAGCGTAGTTGCCTGCTAACTTCGGAAGAAGGTAGATGCGGTCCCTAGCGCAACTTATAACATCGTCGAAAATCAGTGCGGACGGGAGAGCTTTGGTACACCCTGTTAAAAAAACGGAAAAATGGAGGCGGTACAATTGGAGAGCGATCAGCCTTCCCCAACATGCATAAGCAATTCGTTAATAGTTTATATATATATATATATATATATATATATATATATATATATATATGAATTACAAAAACTAATAACAAAAAAGAATTGCATGGCGCGAGATTCGATCCGGCGACCTTCGGATTACGAACCCGAGTGCTTACCGCTGCGCCACGACGCTGTAGAAAATTATCAGTCGTAGAGAGTATTTCACCGCAACGGTTTCTTTTAACTGTCGATTTTCTCGACAACGGCTGAGAAGTGCATCTTGGTTCTTTGCCACATTACACCTCTGGCCATGAGCTTTTATTATGCGCAGTATGAATCGAATCTGAATTTCACAGTTGGCGGCCTCCCCTTGTCAGTGCAAACTGGGTTTTAGTTCACTATTTACCTGTCCAGGGGGAGCCACGAGCCAAATCATCATAAGTCAAAAGCTTTCTTGGACTCTCTGAATTGGTGTACAAGAATGGCATGCTTGCTTGCTGCTACACTTTCTACGGCCATCTCCAGACTCACAAGAATATTGGGAACCAGACATGTATTTATCAGTGTAACTATAATTAAATGTTAGGATTGCTGCCACAGTCTGACACCGAGCAATGTCCTGGATATGTTTCCTCTTTACGACCGTGGTTCTGGAACCAAGCTCAGTGTCTATAGAGCACATAATCTTCCATGTAATTTTTTTCAGTCTTCTTATGCCTATCAATGTGCTGAATCTATACCTTCCTCACGATAGGACACATAGTAGCCCGCATCTCGTGGTCGTGCGGTAGCGTTCTCGCTTCCCACGCCCGGGTTCCCGGGTGCGATTCCCGGCGGGGTCAGGGATTTTCTCTGCCTCGTGATGGCTGGGTGTTGTGTGCTGTCCTTAGGTTAGTTAGGTTTAGGTAGTTCTAAGTTCTAGGGGACTTATGACCACAGCAGTTGAGTCCCATAGTGCTCAGAGCCATTTGAACCATTTTTTTTGACACATAGTAGCAACCACCAGACACTCACACATATACCACGAAGACTGTTGTACAAGGGCTGGGTCGGTTCCCCTCACTGTTTCTGACCCCAGCCTATTTTCTTGCTTGCTTTCTACACACATCTCCAGACTCTGGGAGTATAAGGACACATGCATTTTTACATGGTTTGTCAGAATATGATACCATTTAATAAAATTGTTCACAACAATCAGCTGTGATGCTTATTATTGGAGTACATCAATGGTGTCTTTTCCACCCCATCTACCCACAGGTACATTGATGGTTACCACATAATGATTGACTGACGTCTCATGTTTCAGATGGAGAAAGATTTTTGGTGGAGGGGCAACACCTTCTGGGGATGACTAGCACTGAACACAGTAATCGCATACGTGACAGCAGTAAGAGGAATCACTCAAAATGGAATTCAGAGCCATCAGCTATTCAGTCACTGTGACAGACTATTTTAAATGTAGAGATCATCAACTACCTTTGGGCTACAGTTTCGAAATCCTCCACAACACTACCAAACTCTTCCAGTTTCTGTATGTTGTAAGTGACTTTTATTTAAAATCATCCAGCGTGTGTGTGGTGTGTTATGGTAGCAGCAGTAACAACATGATTTACACTGTGTAGCATCTAGTTTTCTGCGAGAGGCAATCGATCAGAACATGTTAATGTCATTTTAGAACCTGACACAGGCATCAAACTCATGGTGGAGAAACAAAATGTATGGCAGTGTACAAAGCATGTTATAGCAGAAAAAACAATGTTTTAAACAATGACACAGGGTCACAGGGAGCGTCTCTTGCGACTTACAGTATAGTCTGTGGGGTACGGTCATCGTCATACAGTGCAGGTGATGCAACTTTAAACTGGTCTGTGCCGTGGATCAGTACCTGTATATCTAATAGGATCGTCACATGTGCTCAATGCTTGCACACATGCGGTATTTTTTTTTATATATGGGAGGAGAGAGATGTGGAAAAAATCTTATTGAGTTCTCTACTGGATGAAGTTAGTGGAGCTTTTATAGTTCGTAATTTTTCTCACTTGGATGGTACAGAATAACGATGATAGAATGTTGGGGTGATAGGCGTGAATGGGCCCTGAGGGACTTGGATCTGTAGTACCTTTTTGTAGTTTGGAGAAACACCACAATGCAGTTGCAGAATCCAATTCCCGTTCCTGTACTCTCTTTTGTACTACCTCACGTTGCAGGAGCATGCTTCGCTTGGCGCTGACCTTACATATCATGCATAGTTGACAGTGCTGCGACAACATGTTCCCATTTCGATCGAAATGTCAAAACACAGTCCTGTCGCAGTAACTCAGCTTAACCTGTTTCTACACTGGTTGCAGAAGGTGGAAGGTATAGCTATCTCCTACTTCTACTCAGTTCTGACTTACACTGGAACAATCACACGTGCAAAGCTGCAGGGATGATAGTGCTGAATCTGAGAGGTGGTGCCGGAGGCGGTGGCCGTGCGGTTCTAGGCGCTGCAGTCCGGAACTGCGGGACTGCTACGGTCGCAGGGCATGGTTGTGTGTGATGTCCTTAGGCTAGTTAGGTTTAAGTAGTTCTAAGTTCTAGGGGAATGATGACCTAAGGTGTTAAGTCCGATAGTGCTCAGAGCCATTTGAACCATTTGAGAGGCGGTTGCAAGATGCATAGGGACTACCTAAAACGACGTTGGAATTTTATTGTAGCAGATAGGTTCGAGGAAGGTGACGTTTCGAGATATGAGAGTGCCAGAAATATGATTCACCAGTGGCTGTAATAATTAAAGCACTTCTCCCTCTGATACAACACAGGTACGTGGTTGAATGGAAAGACTTGATTCCAAATCACAGACATCATTTCTGTGGATAGTGTAACACTAGAGATCTCAAAAGCCAATGTACATTTCTTACAGCCTCAATCAGCATACCATCTACTACAGTTTGTGATCCTTATAAACCGTCACCAGTGACCCAGTCGATATATCAGCGAACCTCTGACATGGCATTGAGACAGAATGCGTTACAAATACTGGAGAAACATCTAGTGGTGGCATGAAGGAGTTGCAAATACCGGTTTCATACCACGTTTCTTAGCCAGATCACTTTCTAAATTCGATTAGTTTACTATGAGGTTGCATCACGGCCTACGTGTAACCACACTGTTGGTCTGATAATATACACTCCGGGGATCACTGTCTATACTCAGTATCGCAGTATTTGTCTGGAAAAACTAATTCATTTTTAGGTAATGCCATAAGTCGATTTATAAAGCGGGCATAGCTTTTAAAATGGATACTTGTATGCATCTGTAGAATCAAGACCGATTGTGATAGTAATGTGGTCGGGTTTTTTAACATCTGGCGGTTTGTAAGACGATTACGCCTCTCTTTCTAGGACACAGTGGTAGCACTTCCAAGAAAAACTGAAGATACATCTCCACCCATTGCTTATTTTCTCTCAGTATTATTTCGTTATTGGCGAAGTATTGTATTAAGCAGCTGGGGATGCATCGTACGTTTGCCTTGAGCATCAGGCTAATAAAGTATGTGTCTGTGTTCTGACATGTGCAAATGGAAGGACTATGTCCAGTCGTGAGGATGGTATGGATTTGACGTGGAATACTGTGACAGAAAAGGGAAAAGTATGTCAAGTCATAAGAATGGTACAGGTATTTCTATTTCCAGGGCTGCAACTGACAACAGGGTGTATTTCCGATACTTCGCTCATTGTTGAATGTCGTTCAGCTGATACTGCAGTCGTAACATTTGATAGTAAGTATAGTGATCAAATATGTTTGTGGCCGATTTCCTAGGACGATTCTGTCTAGGTGTGCGTGGCGCGCCGGCGGTGGCCTGTGGCGGGAATGATTCACGTTTCCAGACAATGGTAGGAGCTTTCTGAATGGAGAGGCCTTTTGTGATGCAGGAATGTAGCTGACTTAACCGTGTCGTCCTCCAGATGGCCGAATAGCGAAGTAAAACTTTGTATTTGTTGGACAGCTTTCGAGATCGGGCGGTAATTTGAGAAGATTCAATATGGACATGTGTTTGCGCTGGACCATTATTCCCTCGCATGTAAATTGTATGGTTGACTGCGTCTGCACATTTCGCACCGTTATTTAGTTGAGGGAACGTCAAGTGTGGTGTGTGCATCTAGCAGGTGAGAGACGGGTTGACGACACGTTTGCTGGTTCGCTAGACATGAGAAACAACTTAGTTGACTGTAAATAATAGGGATGATTTCGAGTCTGTTATATCACTGACATCGGTTTTCGCGAGTGGAAATACCAGTTTCCTCTTTTTTTTTTTTTTTCACATAAAGGTCTTCGCAGACAGAATAAGTTTCTAGTTACTCAACAGTTCACAGCCCACTCCACCACGCTAAGTTTCGGGTTTCTAGAGAAATAATTTCTAGTCAATATCTTCAAAATGTGTTCAAATGTGTGTGAAATCTTATGGGACTTAACTGCTAAGGTCATCAGTCCCTAAGCTTACACACCATTTAACATAAATTATGCTAAGGACAAACACACACACCCATGCCCGAGGGAGGACTCGAACCTCCGCCGGGACCAGCAGCACAGTCCATGACTTCAGCGCCTTAGACCGCTCGGCTAATCCCGCACGGCAGTCAATATCTTCGGAATTATATTGCGCGAGCGATACTGCTAAGCAAGCGGTATTGCTATGTGCTTGATATCGAGAAGAATCGCGCAAATGGTATAATATTCTGACAAACCATGTCCAAATACAGGTTTTCTTATACTGCCAGAGTCTGGAGATGTGTGTAGAAAGCAAGCAAGCAAATAGGTCGGGGTCAGAAACAGTGACGGGAACACACCCAGCCTTTGTACTACAGTCTTCGTGAAATATGTGCGAGTGTCTGGTGGTCGCTATTGCGTGTCCTATCGTGAGGGAGGTATAGATTCAGCACATCTGCGGCAATTTGAGAAGATTCAATATGATGTGTGTTTGCATTGGGAATATTGACAGCATTCGAACTCCTACTACTCAGATCCTCTTGGGGTAAGGTATCGTCCACGGCCGGCTGCCCTCTCACTGGCTGGCACATGCTTCAGCAGCTTTGGTCATGGGCTGCGTTTAGAGTGCCAATGTGGTACGTGGGATGTATTTGACGACCTGTAGGCCACTTTGGGGGTTCAACTGTCAGTGCAATATGGCGATCAGCACAAAACAGTTTGGCCACTGAAAGCCTCATCTGCAGAAAGAAAAAGGTGGGCAGTGTCTCCGCACAGGCAGCATCACTAATTTGGTGGGTAAATTCACTGAGAGCCAATCAAAATGCTCCATTCGTTCACAAGACAATCTTTGTGCCTGGATGTAGGAGCCTCTACATTATAGTGAGAACGTTTGCATTTTGGAGATGTATGTTGAAAGCAGGACTTAACGATTTCTATGAAGGGTAACACGTGATGGAGACGGGGGGGGGGGGGGGGGGACTCATTAGGACCATCAGGAGGAAGGCATTCGGCGTTATTGTGGGCTAATTTCGTAAACAGCTCGTGTTACGGCAAGAATTTTCTTGAAGGTAAGTTGAGTCATCTCGGAAGCTCCTACAAAAGCGACTGTTAAGTATTTGTGGGACACTTTACGATTTCTGTGCGGTTCTGATATGTGTGATGGATGGAGTCCGTCGTGAACAGCATCAGGAAGAATGCATTTGGTTTTAGTCTCTTAGTTTCTGAAAGCTTTGCAGAAGATTTCTGTAGTGCATCCTGAGGGGAGCCTGCCTGTTATTTAGATAGACATGAGACAGAAGTATAACACTGAAACATTGACAACATTTAATTGCACCTGTGTGGGTGAATCACTATGCTGATATCCCTTGCTTGGCAATTAGGCCTGTGCTGAACTGGCAGGTACGTTTTGTGGCTGGGTAATAACTTACGTGGCCATAGGCATTTCACATGTCATGTTAAGATCACAAGGGAGAAAGTAGTCGACGTTATTCTGGAACAGATTTCTATAGTGCGACCTGTGACGTGCGACACGCTCGCAGCAGCATCGACGCGTGCGTTTGTTGGAACAGTTCACTGATACTTTGCGACTGATGATAGTTTGAAAGCATTTTTACGTGCACCGAGTGTTTGTGCACTGCATTAATTTTGGCTGTTTAAGCATTGTGAGCGTGTTTGTGTAGCATTACACATGCATTATTTTGGTGATCTATGAGTAGTTTTCACTTCCGTATGCTGTGTACTGTACTATTTTGGTAATTTACGAGTTGTTTGGGTGTCTTTACATCAGTGTACTGCATTATTTACAAGTAGTTTGCAGGTCTGTAGACTATTTACTGTGGCCTCAAGCACATCAGGGTGTTTTGTATCAGTGTAATAAATATACTATTTCAAATCCATCCCTAAATAAATTGTTCCACAGTAAATAAAGTATACTCCCTCCTCTCTCCAGCAGCCCAGAACAGGCTAGGTCCTTTTCTCGTCATTGTCACCCACCCTAGACCACCATCTGGGCTACATCTGGGGAGGAGCGACAATGTCCTCTGGTGGCACTACTGTGTACTATGTCAGTTGGTCTCCGGACTTCGTGGTGAACACATTGGATGGACATACTCCCTCTAATTTGTTTAAATAAAGACTGCCTGCAAAATAAAAACTTACATCCATCCTATCCAGCACAATCTGAGTCCTTTTCCCGCCAATTCCTAGGAAGAGGTGGCAATCGGATGACTCAAGTAAGTGGAGGTAGCCAAAGTGACCTTTTTCCCGCCCTTTTCTTAGGTTAGTGGAGGAAACTGTTGTGTTGAATTCTCCTCCTGGAATTTGAACTTCCCACCATTTCCTGGGGGAGTGGAGGGAGGACGGGAGATGGTTTGGTTAGTGAAGGTAGCCCAATTGACTTATCTTCCGGCCAAAAGTTGAACTTCCTGCCAAGATTTCATTGCTTCGTTGACATATCTATCGCTACCATTTGGGATCCGCCACCTTGAATAAATTTGGCAGAAGTGGAGAGTGGTGTAGAACATACTTTGCACTACTTCTTAAGGAGACTCTCTGGAGAGTTGGTGAAGAAGTGGATGTGTGTGTGCGTGTGTGTGTGTGTGTGTGTGTGTGTGTGTGTGTGTGTGTGTGTGTGTGTGCGTGTGTATGTACACATTCCTCATACTAAGTACTAACTTTCAACACTCTCCTAGTACATCATCAGCCTTCATCAGACGATATATCTGCTGTAGCAAAGATAGCATATGAGTATCACTATCATTAAGAAGGAAACTATTTGAGCATGACACAGAAGCGTTACTTTGTTTCCTTAAGTGGGTCTAGGAAAATGAAGATAACTCGCAATTGGGCGGAAAGGAAGGTATAAATTTTCGTGTGAACCGTCATTTCCTGGTGAACGAGAGGCAGAGATGGACTATTCCGAATGTACTGCTGTACTGCGCTGCGAGATATGGATAATGAAACCTCCATTTTTCTTATAGTCTACATGTTTCGGCTTTCATCTTAGCTATTATTTATGTCATCAATCAAAATTAAATCCAAATTCTGGGCTTCAGAATTTCGATTAGTTGGTTTTCCGACAATATTAACATGCATAAAAACCAATCGGCAGTTCGGTACTTATTGACAGAACGCATTTCAGCACATTTGTGTAACAAAATGGCTCTGAGCACTATGGGACTCAACATCTTAGGTCATAAGTCTTTGTGTAACAGTAATTAATGTAAGAGTTCGCGAGGCTTCATCTTCCGGTAACACGTGGGCACATAATGTTTGCCTTTAGTATTTGGCCACGTGTATGCTAACACTTTGACTTGAGCTCCCACTATTTATGCTATTTCCGACTTAATATACTCTCATCATCGGCCTCTCTTTCTCATGTTCACAATTTCTTCTTTTTTGCAAGAACTGAGCTATGACCATAAGGTTTTCTTTCAGTGAATGAAATAAGTTGTTTCTACACGAACCTATGAAATGCGGGATACGGCACCGCGTAAAAGAATTTTTGCTTTGAGAGACAGTTTGTATGTGTTTCCAAATATCTGTCTCCTCTGTGTTACCACAGATAACATTTCACCGTACCCATTTGTACCGAGAAGGCAGTACATGCGTGCTACCTAATTGCCTTTACTAACATCAGGGAAATTCACGGGGTTTCTGATAACATTCACAAATAGGTAGTCTTTTACAGATGTCTCCTGCGAAGAAAACAGAACACACATTGTAGATCCATTGTCTTGAGACTGTAATGAACTGTTAGCGAGAAACAGATACTACTTATATGATTAATTCTTTCACTTTTTAGGGATGCTACTAGTATTTATTCTAGCAGAACACGAGAAACTACGAATTACAGCCTTTATCCACCGTCTTTTTAACAATTCACACGTCATTAGTAATCTCAGAAGTTCTATCTCTAAACAACGATGATGGACAGATTTCCTTATTCTTTTGACTACTCTAGACTTAACATTTCTTTATTGAATTAAAATATAAACGACTGTACCAGACAACGCGTCTGTACCTCAAGACTTCGTTCAGGAGTGATTCGGCAGCGTAAATCACTTTTTTGGGTGCCCAGTTTAAATGCAACGGGAAGATTCCAGAAGTGCTTCGTCTTCCTTTTCGTTTAACATTTGTTCTTGACTGATGCTTATTATTATGTCTTGTGAAATAAGTGAACGATAGCCTGTAATTTAGAGATCCCTATACTTGAATGTCAAGAAATTTGATGCATTGTTTCTATAATATTAACGACAGAAAATTAGCGTCTTGAGGCGATGCGTCCGAACAGATCAGCCAGTCACAGAAATGTATTTGTAGTTGCCAATATGGAAAACCATCAGCTGTGTAATGAATGACGACAGTGTGCTGGACCGTGACTCGAACCCAGATCTCCCGTTTTACAAGAGTGGGCGCCTTACCACTTGGCTATCTGAGAAAGCTTCACGGCCAGACCCAAGTTTCCATACGTCGTCAACCATGTGTCAACTATGTATCCCAAGTATGGGAATATACATAATAGACGTGCGAGTGCAGGTTGTGGACACATGGTTGATGACATATGCAAGTTTGGGTCTGGCCGTGTAGTGTGCTCATGCTAAGCCTAAGACGCCTGCACGCGACAAGGAGGGAAATCCGAATCCGAGTCCCAACCCAGCACTGTTGTCATTCCATTATACAACTGATAGTTGTCAATATTCGCAACTGCTGTAGATAGCCTGTTTATGTGTTTGTATGTTGGCAGCGCTATAGACTGCATTAATACCACTGACAGCGCTGTGCGTTCTATGTAAGACACCCTGTGACTGGAAGGAGTTGCAGTTAGAAGTTAATAGTTAGCAGTGTCGGTGGCCAGCAGTGTTAGCACGAGCGGACGCTTTGGACGTGTGTCCTTCGTGGAGATTTAGTATTGGTTGGAAATGGATTCTAAAATGATGGTTGATGTATTTGCTAATGTTTGGGAAATGGAATTATTGATGTTTATACACTCCTGGAAATGGAAAAAAGAACACATTGACACCGGTGTGTCAGACCCACCATACTTGCTACGGACACTGCGAGAGGGCTGTACAAGCAATGATCACACGCACGGCACAGCGGACACACCAGGAACCGCGGTGTTGGCCGTCGAATGGCGCTAGCTGCGCAGCATTTGTGCACCGCCGCCGTCAGTGTCAGCCAGTTTGCCGTGGCATACGGAGCTCCATCGCAGTCTTTAACACTGGTAGCATGCCGCGACAGCGTGGACGTGAACCGTATGTGCAGTTGACGGACTTTGAGCGAGGGCGTATAGTGGGCATGCGGGAGGCCGGGTGGACGTACCGCCGAATTGCTCAACACGTGGGGCGTGAGGTCTCCACAGTACATCGATGTTGTCGCCAGTGGTCGGCGGAAGGTGCACGTGCCCGTCGACCTGGGACCGGACCGCAGCGACGCACGGATGCACGCCAAGACCGTAGGATCCTACGCAGTGCCGTAGGGGACCGCACCGCCACTTCCCAGCAAACTAGGGACACTGTTGCTCCTGGGGTATCGGCGAGGACCATTCGCAACCGTATCCATGAAGGTGGGCTACGGTCCCGCACACCGTTAGGCCGTCTTCCGCTCACGCCCCAACATCGTGCAGCCCGCCTCCAGTGGTGTCGCGACAGGCGTGAATGGAGGGACGAATGGAGACGTGTCGTCTTCAGCGATGAGAGTCGCTTCTGCCTTGGTGCCAATGATGGTCGTATGCGTGTTTGGCGCCGTGCAGGTGAGCGCCACGACCGAGGCACACAGGGCCAATACCCGGCATCATGGTGTGGGGAGCGATCTCCTACACTGGCCGTACACCACTGGTGATCGTCGAGGGGACACTGAATAGTGCACGGTACATCCAAACCGTCATCGAACCCATCGTTCTACCATTCCTAGACCGGCAAGGGAACTTGCTGTTCCAACAGGACAATGCACGTCCGCATGTATCCCGTGCCACCCAACGTGCTCTAGAAGGTGTAAGTCAACTACCCTGGCCAGCAAGATCTCCGGATCTGTGCCCCATTGAGCATGTTTGGGACTGGATGAAGCGTCGTCTCACGCGGTCTGCACGTCCAGCACCAACGCTGGTCCAACTGAGGCGCCAGGTGGAAATGGCATGGCAAGCCGTTCCACAGGACTACATCCAGCATCTCTACGATCGTCTCCATGGGAGAATAGCAGCCTGCATTGCTGCGACAGGTGGATATACACTGTACTAGTGCCGACATTGTGCATGCTCTGTTGCCTGTGTCTATGTGCCTGTGGTTCTGTCAGTGTGATCATGTGATGTATCTGACCCCAGGAATGTGTCAATAAAGTTTCCCCTTCCTGGGACAATGATTTCACGGTGTTCTTATTTCAATTTCCAGGAGTGTATCTGGGCGTAACGTTGTGAGGTATACAGAATGGAACGAGCACGTGAGCATTTTGGTACGGAAGGCTAATGGTCACGTTTGGTCGGCTTATTGGGAGAATTCTAGGAAAGCGTGGTGCACCTGCAAAGGAGACAGCACAAAGGACGCTAGCGCGACATATTCTGTCTACTTACTGCTCGAGTGTTTAGGATCCCCACTAGGTCGGTTTAAAGGAAGACATCGAAGCAGTTCAGAGGCGTGCTGCTAGCTTTTTTGCGGTAGGTTCGATCAACACGCGAGTATTGCCGAGATACTTTGGGAGTTCAAATGGGAATCCATCGAGGGAAAATTACGTTCTTTTCGGGCAACTACTGAGAAAGATTAGAGAACCGACATTTAAAGCTAACTGCAGAACGCTTCTGCTGTCTCTAACACACATTTCGCGTAAAGGCCGTCATGATAAGATACGGGAAATTAGGTCTCACAGGGAGACGTACAGACAGTCGTTCTTTCTTCGCTATATTTGCGAGTGGAATAGGAAGTGTACGGTGGTTTGCGGAGTATTATGCTCTCGTAAATGTAGATTAGATGTAGATTATGGAAGGATAGTAATTTTTACTGAATGCTGCACTTCATTCCAAAGTGACGCAGATATACGACACTATTTTTCAGCATAGTCACCAAGTCTCCTTGAACAAAGGTCGGAAAGTTCTGCGAATTATTCAAAACCTCGACGACGAAAATCTACTCATTTGTCACGAATGAATTAGAGATCCATTGTGTGAATGTTCTCATTGATGGAAAATCTATTTCCCCCTAGATGTTCTTGCAGCCTGCCGAAAAGATCACATGATACAACATCTTTACCCCTTCCTCATCGCCTGCCGCTGTGGCCGAGCTGTTCTAGGCGATTCAGTCCCGAACCGCACTGCTGCTACGGTCGTAGGTTCGAATCCTACCTCCGGCATTGGTGTGTGTGATGTCCTTAGGTTAGTTAGGTTCAAATGGTTTAAGGGCTCTGAGCAGTTGGGATTTAACAACCGAGGTCATCAGTACCCTAGAACTTAGAAGTACTTAAACATAATTAACCTAAGGTCATCACACACATCCATGCCCGAGGCAGGATTCGAACCTGCGACTGTAGCCATCGCGCGGTTCCAGACTGAAGCGCCTAGAACCGCTCGGCCACAGCGGCCGGCGGTTAGTTAGGTTTAAGTAGTTCTGAGTCTAGGGGACTGATGACCTGAGATGTTAAGTCCCATAGTGCTTAGAGCCATTTAAGCCCTCCTCATCAGCATCAGAAAGTCTGTGAGGCTTTGGTCAAATGCCTGGCACCATTTCACTACGGCTGCACGTGTCGTTGTATGTAGCCCATATACGCCGGAATTTCACGGTATATCTATGTGCAGTTAACAGGTTTTGTTCAGAAAAATCGTACTGTCCTCCGTGGTTCAACGTTGGAGTACGTTTGCATTTGCAGAAGCATTCCAGTTGCACTCTGTGAGAAACCTGGTACCTTTACCGTGGCAGAACTGTGTGTGCTTGAAACCCAGAACACGCAACAATCTTGTCGCGCAATGGTCTTAGCGTGCAATAATATGTGCACCTTGCTTTCTGAAGCCCCTGCGTAAGGAAAGTGCTGTCGTTATCACTCAACTGATTAAAAACAGATAAACTCCAAAGAAAATAGCGCTTGCTGAAGAAGTAAATTCTGCTCTTATATCTACTACAGACGTAAGGAACTACTCCCTAACTATACAGCGTGGTCGCAAACAGTCTGAAAAGCTTGTAAGGGTATTGCAGGGTAGTTTGTGCCCAAAAATAACAGCTACGAGAAAAATTCGATGCACGGCGCCGTTTCAGAGTTAATTAGGATTGATTAGGATTGAAGGCAGCCAGTCCGGCGGTTCCACGCGCAAATTCAAGCGGCCCGCCCGCCAGATGCAGTGTCAGTTGTTCACGTAGAAGCGTATATGATAGAAAACTAGACTGTTCAACCTTTGGCTTGGCTTCCAAACTTACTGCCGTCCCATGTCCACTTTTCGTGTCGGTCTCTTGTTCGGTTTTAGGAATCCAAACGAAGTATACATTTGACGACACTATCTCTGGTGGGCCGCTTGAATTTACGCGCGTAACACCTTGATTGTCTAAATTAAATGGTAATTAGTTCGGATACGGCGCAACGTACCGAATTTTTTTTCGTAACGCTTATTTCTCTGTACAACCTACCCCGCAACATCCTTACAGGCTTTCCAGACTTCTTCTAACCACTCTGAAAAAGTCTGTCCACTTCATTTCTATGGCACAAAATACACAATTTCAGTTTTCACACATTTATCAAGGAAACAAGTAGAGATGGTTATCAAAATTAAGAAAACAAGTGTGATCTGAAACAACATGTATCTGTTATACACTGAAGCGGCAATGAAACTGGTCTAGGCAAGCGTACTCAAATACAGAGATATGTAAACAGGCAGAATACGGACTACGGTCTGCAACTCCTACATAAGACAGAAAGTGTCTGGCTCAGTTGTTAGATTGGTTACTGCTGCTACAATGGCAGGTTATCAAGTATTAAGTGGGTTTGAACGTGGTGTTATGGTCTGTGCACGAGCGGTGGAACACAGCATCTCCGAGATAGCGATGATGTGGAGATTTTCCCGTACGACCATATTACGAGTATACCGTGAATATCAGGAATCTGGTAAAACATTGAATCTCCGACATCACTGCGGCCGGAAAAACATCTTGAAAGAACGGGACCAACGACGGCTAAAGGGAATCATTCAACGTGACAGAAGTGCAACCCTTAAGCAAATTGCTGCAGATTTCACTGCTGGACCATCAACAAGTGTCAGCGTGCGAACCATTCAACGAAACATAATCGATGTGGGCTTTCGGAGCCGAAGGCCCTCTCCTGTACCCTTGATGACTGCATGACACAAAGCTTTACGCCTCACCTGAGCCCACGAATGCCGACATTGGGCTGTTGATGACTGACATTGGGGTGTTGATGACTGAAAACATGTTGTGTAATCGGACGAGTCTCGTTTCAAATTATATCGAGCGGATGGACGTGTATGGGTACGGAATCAAGTTCACGAATCCAAGGATCCTGCGTAACAGCCGCAGATTTTTCAAGCTGGTGGAGGCTCTGTAATGGTGGGTGGCGTATACAGTGGGAGTGATATGGGACTCCTGATACGTCTCCATTCGTGTCCATTGTGCATTCCGTCGGAGTTCGGCAATTGCGTGCTCGAGGGGGGGCCTACACTATGTTAAGCAGATGTACCAGTTTCTTTTTCTCTTCAATGGTTGATGGCACCGATAATTAATGCACAGCGTTTGTTATTTATTATTACGGTAAACAAAAGTTACAGCACCCTAAATAATGTATTATGTAGTCAACCGCACGTTCGATTATAACCGCTGATCTTACTTACTGGGCAGGATAGCAAAATGTGGTTAAATCGGGCAACTTCATCAAAGTCGTCAGTATTTTAAGAGTACAGAGGGAAAGTGTCTAAATTAACTCGTGTTGAGAAGGGAGTGAGACATTGTTGTCGTTATTCAATTTGAACATTAAGCAACCAGTAAAGGAAAGCAAAGAAAAGATTGTAATAGGTATTAAAGTTCAGGGAGAAGTAATAGAAACTTTGAGGTTATCCGATGACATCGTAATCCTGTCAGAGGCAGAAAAGGACTTGGAGGAGCAGCTGAACGGAATGGACACTTTCTTGAAAGTAGTATATAAGATGAACATCAATAAACGCATGACACGGATTAGGGAATGTAGTTGAATTAAATCAGGTGGTGCTGAGGGAATTAGATTAGGAAATAAGACACATAAAGTAGTGGATGAGTTTTGCTATTCGATCAGTAAAATAAGTGATGATGGCCGAAACAGAGAGGATATAAAATGTAGAATGGCAAAGCAATAAAGGCGTTTCTGAGGAAGACAAATTTGTTAACATCGAATATAAACTTAAGTTTTATGAAGTCTTTTCTGAAGTTATGTGTGTAGAGTGTAGCCATGTATGGAAGTGAAACATGGATGATAAACAGGTTAGACAATAAGAGAATAGACCTTTCTGAAATCTGGTGCTACAGAAGAATGCTGAAAATTAGATGGATAGATCACGTAACTAACGATGATGTAATGAAAAGAATCGGGGTCAAAAGAAATTTAAGGCACAACTTGACCAAAATAAAGGATTGGTTGCTAGGTCACTTTCTCAGACATCAGGGTATCACCAGTTTAGTACTGGAGGGAAGTGTGTGTGTGTGTGTGTGTGTGGGAGGGGGGGGGGCGGAGTAAAAATCGTAGGGGGGACCAAGAGATTACTATAGTGAGGATATTCAGAAGGATATAGATGAAGAGGCTTTCACAGGACAGAATAGCATGGACAGCTGCAGCAAAGCAGTCTTTGGACTGATGACCACAACAACAAACTCAAGACAGGACATGAGTAATGAAGAGTGGTACCGTACAGGGTGAACCCAAAACCTATCTAAAATAATTCAAATATTTTTCGGACCTATTTTCTGAGGTTTTGGTATATAGGACCCGTGGTCTATGGTGACTTGCTGCAGGTCTATTGCATTCTGATTGATTTCTGACACTCATTTGTGTTTGCATCTGTATTACTCTGAAAATGTCTACACACAAATGGGCAAATGTGCACGTAATACTCTGTGTGACTTGTTTGAAAACAAACTTGTTCCATTCGCTCGCGTTACTACTCGATCACTATATTACTCCACTTGGTCTGTCATGGCCGTTATCGGAAACATTCGGTGACGTTATAGTAAACAAGTTCAGTGGTGATTCAGGGAAATGCATCACACTGTGAATGCATTCAGGACACTTGTGCATATACTATTAAGTGGTTCAGCGTTTACTAGCGAAATATCACGCTAAAAACTCACCATAAGCCCCCCGAAAGCCCTCACTTCCAGGTGTAATAAAATTGTGGTCGACTAACACATGTTGCTGTCAACAGTAATGTCCAGTTTACTTGTGGCCCCTAAGCTGGCATTCACTACTGCTCTGCTCTGTGTCGGGTTGGTTTTTCTGAAGTATCAGTTGCACGTTAACAGTGATACACGGTGGTATGGATAGGTCTTTTGGTTTTTGGTTTTGTTATGTTTTAGGGCGCAAAAACAACTGGGGTCATACACGCCCAAGTCAGAATTATAGAACACGAAGACAGAGAAGATAAAAAACGACTATATGTCAGTCCCAATAGACGTAATAGAAGACAGCTAAAACAGGTGAAGAGTTGGTCGATATTCACCTCGTATGTGGGTTCACTGAATGCAATGGAAGAGCGGCTCAGCAGCGCTACGCTGAGCTGTTCCCGTAACGAAGGCAACCGCAGCACGCTATTTCTGCACCTTTATTTTACGTTGTACGTTTTGGTGATTGCGTATTACAGGGATTTTCACTGTTGTGTAGGTATTTTCACAGAATCAAAAGTAATTACAGTAACAAACGGAGTAAATCGTAACTATGTTATTCTTCCGTAAAAGCCACGGCTCCCTGTATCCTGAACATACTCCGAAATTTTATCGGTGGCGTTCTGGTTCAGCTTGCATAGAATCAGTATCCCGGATCATTAGAACTTCCACCCTGAGGCTGTTAAATTTGATGATTTGGTTTTGTAAGCTGCAGTGTCCAGTGTAGCCCTGGACATATTACAAAAACTATGTTCAAATTTTTAAGTGCATGTTTTGCTACAGGTTTCACAAGAACACTGATGGTGATTCACCCGGTAACCTGAATAATACAGAGAATTCATGTCAGGTTCTTCTTCCTGCAATTGCAGAGGCCCTCCAACTCTACTGTAATAGTACCTCAGCATAGGATGAAATGGGGCAGCCAGCCTGAAACCCAGGCATACGTGCTTTGATGAAACGAAACTATATGTTCCCTGACACCTTTTCTACTTTCAATCATCTGTGATGTATCTACTCATGTATATACGCATTTTACTCGATGCTAAGGTGCTATTCCAACACAGACGGAGAGCCTCTGCATTGTTAACTGAGTTTAGGGGAATACCAAGTGGGCTGAGGCGTGAATGGGAAATTGGATTGAGAGGGGGCAAGCTAGGGTAATCCATACAGTTGTGCAAAGCAATTGTGTCTGGGTGGCGTCGTGGTTAGCTTGTTTGCTTGGTGGGCAGGAGACCCAAGTTTGAATCCCGGTCTTGGTAAAAATTTTTATTTGTCGCTTCAGTCTGTATACATAAATTACACGCGTTTGAGACTTTAAAATCTCTCAGGAACCATTTAGTTTCATTTTATTAAAATTATGGATCTATATAAACGTGACCATGAATATCTCTACATGGCGTATTCCTGATGTACACTGATATTCATTCTTTATGGTTGACCAGTATTTTACAAAAGATTGTCGAATTTATGATACTGAAGTTAAAAAACTGATCATCGTGGTTATACGTCATGGGAGAGCTAACGAGTCGTTCGTAGTACGTCGCAAGTATGTGGTGCACATCTAGTAACGTCAATGTCCTCTTCTGATTTTTACAAATGTGTTTACAATGAAACAGAAGTCCAGTCTCTCAGTCTCCATTTTTAAACTGATAACATTTTTGACTGACAAAACTGCACGTCAAAATATCTTAACTATAACATGAGGAGTGGACGGGACAACGGTCATGTTTTGGACACAAATCATAGGCGCCATTTGGTACCATGAACAGTAGAGAAGGGTAGTCCTTCCTCATCCTTCAGTTACACAGCCGACAAGACGTACAGAGATTTCACTGGCTGCTGTCACCAGTATTCTACCAGACCAGATGGTAACGTTTTCAGCGCACTCTTTGCGAAGGAGCTCAAAAACTGAATTTCCAGTCGTCGTTATTGATAAGACTAAGCGAGGATACAAATGCGCTCACCTAAGAAAAACATAGTTCGTCAAAGATATTAAAGCTTATATAGTTAAATTCCAGTGCACCACAGTACTGTGAACGCTGATAATCTTGCGAGACCAACAGATTTAGTCCATGCAGTGCCGCAGAAACAATTTCATCACACTCGACAGTCACCTGCGCGAGCTATTGGAAAAGGAGTGTGTGCCAGCCGAATATGTATACAGAGTGCATCGTAAATAATGGTGTAAACACATACAGTTGACAGTAAACAATACTAGAAGAAAGAAGTCTGTGAACATGGGCTCCAAAATACATACCTTAAGAGCTATTAGCACTTCATCATCTTCGACATTGAGAAACAAATATTTTTTACAGTAATCTCTTTGCTTTTGCTGTGGACCATAACAGGGAAAAAACGTTCAATAAACACGGTCTTTAAAGTGTATGCCTTACGATCTGTGAGCCCTTCTTCATCTTCAGTACTGTGAAACACATCTCATGCACTTTAGAACACACATTTACTGGGAATTTTTCCTTGTTTTAGTCCGTACTCCCTCCTCGCAAAATATGGAAAGAGGTGGCAGTAGAAGAAATTTGTGTCACAGTATCGAAGATGAAGAGGTGCTCATAACTCTTAAAGTATGCACTTTAGAGCCCATGTTTACTCAGAGATTTTGCTTCTACTGTCGTGTACTCTCAACTGTAATCGTTTACGCCACTAATTATGATAAACGCTGTATGCAGTGTGTGTGTGTGTGTATGTGTGTATGTGTGGGTGTGTGTGTGTGTGTGTGTGTGTGTGTGTGTGTGTGTGTGTGTCAAAAGAGAGCGAGCATATAAGTTAATGAATTTCGGCTCGTTTTAGAACTGCCGTCAAACCCTAAACCAGTTCTGTAGGAGCATCCGTGGGATAAACAGACTTTAACTGCCTGTATAAAAATGTTCAGTAGCAGGGTGAATGCAGCTTGTATGTAAGCGTTAGTTGTTTCATTAAAATATCGTGAAGCTTGACATCAGTCGCGAGAAGCATGTGGACACAACTACGTTTTCAATAGCAATATTGTGGAGCATATCTAGAATGTTACAATAAAGTCCACGAAAGAAACGATCCATACCTTAGCAATAACACCAACTCCGATTGATCTGGAATATGTGGATAGTTGTTGGTGTAGGGTTGTCGGGAAATGCTGGACACTGCTACCTCTATAACCTTAGGAAAACTGTTTGACCGTATCTAGGCAACGAACTAGCTGTCGTTACGTCATTTGATTCATTGTTGACATGTAATACGTTACAAAACTAATCGGTATACGGAATAAAGAGAACGTCCACATCCTAAACATGTCTGACTTATTAAGTGTACAGCTGTATTCGGGATACGGCCGTATTCTTTTAAATCGAGCCATCCTGGCATTAGCGTTTAACGATTTAGCGAAACCGCATAAGACCTACAGTACCTCTGGGTGATTAGGGAAATCGTAGAAGACCTACCGCTGGATAACTGAGCGAAGATTTAAACGTTGCTTCTTGCAAATGAAATTTAAGGATATTGAGAGAGTTAAACAGTGTGTTGCGTCTCTGGACAATCGCTCATTAGTCTTACAACGCTCGTAAAAGGCAGCACGTCCTGTAATGTTCACTTCAGACAGCTCAACATCTCATAGGCCACAGATGTGTATTTACTGGCGGTTCAGAAGGTTAAACATAAAAACACACCATAAAGCATATGCCACCTCCATGCCACTAACACAACCAGCTAAAACCGCCACCAAATATGTATCTATTCACTTGCTAGTTACTCTGTCCTATAGGACAAAAGTGCAAACATGAAAATAAGTTTCCTTACAAACAATAACCTGCAACATCAAGCTGTTCGTAATATACTGACGTGCACTCAGTCTAGTATATACAGGGTGGTCCATTGATAATGACCGGGCCAAATATCTCACGAAATAAGCATCAAACGAAAAAACTACAAAGAACGAAACTCGTCTAGCTTGAAGAGGGAAACCAGATGGCGCTATGGTTGGCCCGCTAGATGGCACTGCCATAGATCAAACGAATATCAACTGGGTTTCTTAAAATAGAAACCCCCATTTCTATTACATATTCGTGTAAAGAAATATGAATGTTTTAGTTGGACCACTTTTTTCGCTTTGTGATAGATGGCGCTGTAATAGTCACAGACGTATAAGTACATGGTGTCACGTAACATTCCGCCAGTGCGGAGAGTATTTGCTTCGTGATACATTACCCTTGTTAAAATGGACCGTTTACCAACTGCGGAAAAAGTCGATATCGTGTTGATGTATGGCTATTGTGATCAAAATGCCCAACGGGTGTGTACTATGTATGGTGCTCGGTATCCTGGACGATATAATCCAAGTTTCCGGACCGTTCGCCGGATAGTTACGTTACTTAAAGAAACAGGAAGTGTTCAGCCACGTGTGCAACGTCAACCACGACCTGCAACAAATGATGATGCCCAAGTAGGCATTTAAGCTGCTGTCGCGACTAATCCGCATATCAGTATCATACAAATTGCGTGAGAATCGGGAATCTCAAAAACGTCGGTGTTGAGAATGCTACATCAACATCGATTGAACCCGTACCATATTTCTATGCACCAGGAATTGCATGGCGGCGACTTTGAACGTCGTGTAAAGTTCTGCCACTGGGCACAAGAGAAATTACGGGACGATGAAAAATTTTTTGCACGCGTTCTATTTAGAGACGAAGCGTCATTCACCAACAACGGTAACGTAAACCGGCATAATATGCACTATTCGGCAATGGAAAATCCACGATGGCTGCGACAAGTGGAACATCAGCGACCTTGGCGGGTTAATGTATGGTGCGGCATTATGGGAGGAAGGATAATTGGCCCCCATTTTATCGATGGAAATCTAAATGGTGCAATGTATGCTAATTTCCTACGTAATGTTCTACCGATGTTTCTACAAGATGTTTCACTGCGTGACAGAATCTCGATGTATTTCCAACCTGATGTATGTCCGGCACATAGCTCGCTTGCGGTTGAAGCGGTATTGAACAGCATATTTCATGACAGGTGGATTGGTCGTCGAAGCACCGTACCATGGCCCGCACGTTCACCGGATCTGACGTCCCTGGATTTCTTTCTGTGAGGAATGTTGAAGGATATTAGCTATCGTGATCCACCGACAACGACTGACAACAGGCGTCAGCGCATTGTCAATGCATGTGGGAACATTACGGAAGGCGAACTACTCGCTGTTGAGAGGAATGTCGTTACACGTATTGTCATTTGCATTGAGATTCACGGACATCATGTTGTACATTGATTGAATTAATGTGGTATTTACAGGTAATCACGCTGTAACAGCATGAATTCTCAGAAATGACAAGTTCACAAAGGTACATGTATCACATTGGAACAACCGAAATAAAATGCTCAAACGTACCTACGGTCTGTATTATAATTTAAAAAACCTACCTGTTACCAACTGTTCGTCTAAAATTGTGAGCCATATGTTTGCGACTATGACAGCGCCATCTGTCACAAAGCCAAAAACGTGGTCCAACTAAAACATTCATATATCTTACCGTACTACACGACTGTATAAAAAAATGGGAATTCCTGTTTTAAAAACGCAGTTAATATCCTTTTGACCTATGGCAGCCCCATCTAGCTGGCCAACCATAGCGCCATCTGGTTTCCCCCTTCCACCTACGTGAGTTCGTTCTTTGTAGTTTTTTCGTTTGATACTTATTTCGTGAGATATTTGGCCGGGTCACTATCAATAGACCACCCTGAACAAACTAGAATGTGAATCTTCTCCAAATTACTACACTGACCATACAGGTGGAACATTCGAGATAGGATTTAAGAATCAACTAAGTGCAATTCGGTTAAACAATTTAAGCAAATCCATCTCCGCTGATCACATCGCTGATGAGAAACTTTCTGCGCAAAACACTGAAAGCCTTTATTATGTGGATAGGGTAAAATTATGAATATCGCAGAAGAAATGGGAATATTTACAAATAAAATCACATTAGCACACATTCTAGATGAACAGCCCGAATTAGCTAACAATGATTTTCTAAAAAGGTTCCAAAGTGAAGCACTCAACAAAAATATAAATATCAGAGCTTTCTAGCACAAATATATGTCGGTTGATTCTAGTATAATTTATGTGAACGTCGCTACGGAGAGACTTATTAATCAAAGTAAAAATATAATTCACAATTACTTTTAAACATGGTTCAAATGGCTCTGAGCACTATGGGACTTAACTTCTAAGGTCATCAGTCAGGTTGAACTTAGAACTACTAAAACCTAACTAACCTGAGGAAATCACACACATCCATGCCCGAGGCGGGATTCGAACCTGCGACCGTAGCGGTCGCGCGGTTCCAGAATGTAGCCCCTAGAACCGCCCGGACACCGCGGCCGGCTTTTAAATATTCACTACTTTTAATAATTTGTAATACCTAAAACAAATCAAAAGCAACAAGAAGAATTAAGGACACACATTTCGGAATTGGACATATGGAGTAGAAACTTCAAAGCAATTCTGGTTGGAAAGATGGAAGATTAACGTGTTAGTTATAGCTTATCTCAGAAATTACAGTTAATATCGTACTGGCACCTCTCAATTAAGTTTAATTAATTTTTTGCTGTGCATCCATAATTAGAATAACGCGCATCATGTTGATAGGTTTATCAAAACAATATTTCGTGCTACACGAAAAAAAACCTTGAAACTTTCAAATCAAGTAGGACCGCAATTATCATTATACGATTACCAACTTGTTCTCTCATCGCTTTTCATTGCTTTTTCGAATACTTGTCAGCCTGAGATGTTTTTACTGTACGACACCATGGTATTCAAAGCATTCAACAGCTAATTAATAGATCTTCCTGTAAGTACAATGCTGTCATAAGGTGCTGAAAGAATTTTCGAAAGCGGAAATGGCAAGAAACAACACAATGTTTTAGAGAATAAAGTCATCAAGTTACCAGTTGGTAGCATTTTTAATACATTATAATACGGCCAACGGAACCCTCCTAATCTCATATGCTAATAACATAGCTGGGAACAAATTTCATTTACTTTTTATCATTGAGGTTTAAGACTTTACTGCCGCGTAGATTGTGCCATGAAGTTTCTCGCGAACTGCCAGATATCGCTAATTCCGTACCATGCAATTTGGGTTTCGATGCAGGATTTTCTGGCCATCTTCAGATGTATACATCTTTAGATGGCCGGGAAGCTCTGTGCCGAAATTTCGTAGCAGGAAGTTACCGACATCTGGCACTTCTTCCGAAATTTCATGGAATAATGTCCACCAATACCCCAGTGAAAATTTAGTTTTGTGCAATCGTGTGTGGGTACGGAAGCTTGACATATTTGACACACTAGCTCGGAGGTAGCAGCAGCAGTCGGTGTAGTCGTACTCGTCTATGAATGCCTATTGCAAGGATATTGCAAAAGTCATGATACTACACCTCCAGAAATAAAAAATGTTTCGCACGTGTCACTTGTCAAGGGAAACTGCCGTGGACTACAACGTGTTGCTGATAGGAATCGCTCGTCAGTTATAGCGTGTTGTAACAGCAGGCAGACAGGCCAACCTACAGCAGTTTATTCGTCAATTCAGTACTGCAGAACAACAACCACCGCGCGGGATTAGCCGAGCGGTCTAAGACGCTCGGCTACAGTCATGGACTGTGCGGCTGGTCCCGGCGGAGGTTCGAGTCCTCCCTCGGGCATGGGTGTGTGTGCGTTTATCCTTATGATAATTTGGGTTAAGTAGTGTGTAAGCTTAGGGACTGATGACCTTAGCAGTTAAGTCCCATAAGATTTCACACACACAGAACAACAACCAGTGGGCAGTCATACCAATAAGAACCATCCCCCTCACTATGCGGTATGTAAGCCACCGCCACATACGCTCCCTGCACGTCGCGATATATTTCTATTGAAGTAACTACGCTATTAATCTATGATAGGAGTGCAAGGACTTGACGTACATCTGATGGAATGCTTCAGACGGAACGCTCTTTGTTCACAATAATCAAAATTTTCACATAATTTAAGTTGTTTCCGATGTAACATAAGGCACAATTATTTGAAATCGTCAGTTTCTTTCCACACCAACATTTTTACTTATAAGTTATTTAGTCTGTCAGATCTCATTGTGCGGTTCAAGTTTTCGCTTTTTTTATCCTTTTGAGAAATTATGCCCAACATTTCTAACATTTATTGGAAATCAGAACAAACTCTCACTCACCGTGACATAATAAGTTATGCTAATTGCACCAGAGCACTGCTCAACCAATTTCCTGACACTTTCTTTAAAAAGCCTTTTGAAGGAACTGAGGAGCCTGAGTGAAAGCAAGAGATGGATAGCATCGCATCCTAAGTAACGTCACCGAAATTGCAGTGCCTTAAATAGTATTTATTAATTAAAACGTCAATAAAAGTCCATCGACAAGTTTCAAAATACATCTGTGTTGATAAAATCAGATTACGTTTGTTGCTACATTATGTGATCAAAAAAATGTTCAAATGTGTGTGAAATCTTATGAGACTTAACTGCTAAGGTCACCAGTCCCTAAGCTTACACACTACTTAACCTAAATTATCCTAAGGACAAACACGCACACCCATGCCCGAGGAAGGACTCGAACCTCTGCCGGGACCAGCCGCACAGTCCATGACTGCAGCGCCCCTAGACCGTTCGGCTAATCCCGCGCGGCATATGTGATCAAAAGTACCCGGACAATTGGCTGAAAATGACTTACAAGTTCGCAGTGGCCTCCATCGGTAGTGCTGGAATTCAATATGGGTTGGCTCACCCTACTGAGGTCGCTGACATGGAGTACCTGGCAGTAGGTGGCAGCGCAGTGCACCGAATATGAAAAACGTATGGTTTGGGGGTGTCCGGATACTTTTAATCACATAGAGAATGTTCGTTGAAATACATCTTACTTGATTATAAAATGTTGATCACGCCATGTGATTTCCCACTAAAGTGTTTTAATGTGTTACGTATGCTGCCACTGTGACAGAATCCAGATATGGGTTGTGATTTTATGTACAGACTGCACACCTGTGATAATTGTGCCCGAATCTAATGCAGTTGTGTGAAGCTCTTACGGTGAACGCCATCGCATGTTGCTTCGTCCCCATACTAATCTGAGAGACATAACATGAATGAAACGTAACAGTATTTATTGACACGTTCAGCCATTGGACAAAACTATGGAAACACCCAAAATAACAATTTCCTATGCCTCATATGATATAAGAAACCTGTTGGCATTCAGAAAAGCTTCCATACGTCTCGGAATGTATAAATACGGATCCCGTATGGCTTCCACTGGTATCTTATACCATTCTTCCTGTAAAACAGTGGAAAGTTCAGGCAACGACGGCGGAGGTGGATAGGGATCACGCTCCCTTCCCTCGAAAGTAGACTACAAAGGCTCAGCAATATTGAGATCCGGTGACAGCTGGCCAATGGAGGTGCAACAATTCGTCCTAATGATCGCAAGACCAGTCCTTGACGATGTGAGCTCCATGTACTGGAGCGCTGTCCTCTTGGAACACAGCATCACCACTGGGGAGAAAACACTTTGCCATGGGATGGACCTGATCAGCCAGAATAGTCACATAATCCTTGGCAGTGATGCTGCCTTGCAAAGTAACCATGGGGCACATGGAACACCACGATATAGCTGTCCTAATCAACACCGAACTCCCGCCATGTTTAATTGTTGGGATCTAAGCCCTGCCAGAAGTTTCAAATGTTTTAAATAATGCGAAGCAAGACTCATCCTACCAGATGACTTTCTTTCATTGATCCATAGTCCAGGCTTCATACCTTGGCGAGGACGTTTTCCTGTTACGGGCATTTGCATGAGTGGCTCTGGAATTCCAAATGGTTCAAATAGCTCTGAACACTATGGGACTTAACATCTGAGGTCATCAGTCCCCTATAACTTAGAACTACTTAAACGTAACTAACGTAAAGAAATCACACACATCCATGCCCAAATCAGGATTCGAACCTCCAACCGTAGCGGTCGCGCGGTTCCAGACTGTAGTGCCTAGAACCGCCCGGCCACCCCGGCCGGCTCTGGAATTCCGGCCCACTTTGGAATTCCCAGCTTACGGAGCTCCCTTGGTGCCGTTCTGGCGCTGACAGGATTCGCGTTTGCGACATTCATTTCTCCAGTGCCTTCTGTAGCTGTCGTCCTCTTATTTTTCGTCACAGTCCTTTTGGATAACCGTCTGTCACGATCTCCTAACACACTCTTTCGTCCGCGTTTTCACTTAGCGGATCATGTTTTTCCGCTTTCTCTGTATATGGTAAATCTCTTCGATGCGTTACTTCTTGAAACACCCAACACCTCGGTTACCTTCTTTACGGTGGCAACTCCCATACGTGCGTCAACAATATTCCCACGTTCTAATTCATTTCGCTCTGGCATAATGCACTCACACTATGCTGAACAGTGTTCTGACCACGGATAACAGTTGTAACGTATTGAGAACATTCCACAGGTACAGTTCGTGGACACACACAACAGAGGAACCTGTATTTCTGATCATGCATGCTTTTGTTGCAATGTTTCCACATTTTGCTCCAAAATCAGTGTTTTGACAATGCTCAACATGGCAAAAATCGCTAATTACCTAAACAGCTAATGTACAGCTCTCAAGTTTCTATCCGAGTAAATTCGATGTCATTTTCTGACAAAGTGTCGAGACAGCGCCTTGATTAAGCTACTATAGGCGCCGCAGAGACTTGCATAGAAAATGTTGGCGGTGTCTCTCATCGAAACGTTGTACCCTTTCGACGAACTCACTCGAGAGTAAATCGGAGAGGATAAATAATTTCAACGCACGTAGAAATATAACGAAATCATAGGTAATAAGTTTTGTATTTCGAAATAAAACGATAGTCAACGCAGGAAAATGACTTCCTTTGAAAAAATCTTAGTAGTCGGTGCTGGATACAGAGCCTCACGTGTATACGACAAGTAGTACGGCACGCTAAAGGCTTAGAAACAGAACACCAGCTAACTACTGTAGTTGTTTTTTAGTGTTTCGATTAGGTCACAAATGCCCGGCCTTGTACCTTAACAAGAAATAATTCCATTCATGTTGACCATCATCCCTCAGAGTTTGTCAATGACAGTCTGGAAGAGCCTGTATCGTCCTTAAGAAGACGCGGCTCTGTACTGCGCTGAGGCGACCGCCAAGTGCCGGCTGTTTCGCTGTGTGTCGCGGGTCGCTCTCCCTGATAACACGTGCCCTCAGTCTAGACACGCCTTGTAAGGAAGTCTGTCGACGACGGAATTTCCTCACTGAGCCCACCGAGTCATCTGGAAGATAACCAGGCAACGACAGCCGCTGCTCTGACGCTCACAATCTCTCCAGTTCAAGTTCACCGTGAGTTCGTTTTACCAATTTATGGAGATTTAGGACACTGGTTTTTACAACATTGGCCATACCCTTATTACTTTGTGCTCTTGATGACAGTAAATTACCTCCATTTTGCACAGGCTATAAGCACAACGATGAGGTACGAATCAGTGCACTCTTACCTTCAGGTGCTTTCTGCCAAGTTAGCATGTACTTTACGTTCCCATTTCAGTTACCCCATCGCTCCCATCTTAATGTTGCTGTATGTGATGGCTCTGTATAGATATAGTAGATGTCAGTGAAGTGAAATAGAAAGAAGACAAGGATTTCTGGTCAGATAAGTTTGGAGTAATATCAACAGCAACAGAAAATGGTATGACGGGAAAGGGATTCTTCATGAGTAGGAAGACAGGGCAGAGAGTGAGTAACTGTGAACAGTTCAGTGATACGATTGTTCTCATCGGAACTGACGACAATACTTCAGGTATACATGCTGACGTCGGGGGCACGCAGAAGAAGAAGAGATAGAGAAACCATATGAGACACTGAACCGGTAATCCGTTACGTTAAGGGAGATGAAAAACTAAAAGTCATGAGGAACTAGAATGGGGTTAAAGGGGAAGGAGTAGAAGAAAGTGTTACAGCAGAGTATGGGCTTGGTAGAACGAATAAGAGAGGAGAAAGACTAATTGAGTTCTACAATAAATTTTAGCTACTAATAGCGAATACTCTGTTCAAGAATCAGAAAAGGTGAATGTATACTTGGAAAAAGCCGGGGGATATGAAAGGATTGTAAGGAGTACCCAGAAGCAGACAGAAGCAGATATAGACTCAGATCACAATCTAGTAGTGATGAAGAGTAGGCTGAAATTTAAGAGCCTAGTCAGAATGAAACAGTGCGCAAAGAAGAGGGACACGGAAACACTAAGGAATGAGAAGATACACTTGAAGTTCTTTATGGCTATAGATACTGTGATATGGAATAGCTCAGTAGGTATTCAGCTGAAGAGTCATGGATATCCCTAAAATAGGCAATCACTTAAGTTGGAGAGAGAAACGTAGGTACGAATAAGACAACGGCGAAGAAATCACGGGTAAAAGAAAAAATACTTCAGTTGATCGATGACAAAACGAAGTATAAAAACGTTCATGGAAATTCAGGAGCACAAAAATACAAGTCACTTCGAAATGAAAAATGGCTCTGAGCACTATGGGACTCAACTGGTGAGGTCATAAGTCCCCTAGAACTTAGAACTACTTAAACCTAACTAACCTAAGGACAACACACACATCCATGCCCGAGGCAGGATTCGAACCTGCGACCGTAGCGGTCGCGCGGTTCCAGACTGTAGCGCCAGAACCGCTCGGCCACCAGCGGCCGGCTCGATATGAAACAAAACCGAAGCGCAAGCAAGCTAAACCGAAACAGCTGCATGAAAAATGTGAAGAAACTGAAAAAGAAATGATTGTCGGAAGGACTGACTCAGCATATAGAAAAGTCAAATCAGCCTTCGGTGAAATTAACAGCAAAGGTAATAACATTAAGAGTGCAATGGGCATCCACTTTTAAATGTAAAGGAGAGAGCAAATGGAAAGAGTACATTAAACATCTCTATGAAGTGGGAGGCTTGTCTGATGATGCGATAGAAGAAAAAACAGGAGTCGAATTAGAAGAAATGGGGGCTCTAGTATTAGAATCAGAATTTAAAAGAGCTTTGGAAGACTTAAAAGGCAGAAGGGATTGATAAATTTCCATCGGACTTTCTAAAATCACTTGGAGAATTGACAACAAAACGACCACGTTGGAGTGTAGAATGTATGAGGTTGGCGAAATACCTTCAGACTTTCGGAAAAACGTCATCCACACAGTTCTGAAGACAGCAAGAGCCGATAAATGAGAATTTTATCGGAGAGTCAGCTTGACACCTCATGCATCCAAGTTGCTGACAAGAATAATATACAGAAGAATGGAAAAGAAAATTGAGGACTTGTGTCTGACAATCAGTTTGGTTTTAGGAAAGCTGAAAGCACCAGGGAGGCAGTTCTGACGTTGCGGTTGATGATGGAAGCAAGACTAAAGAAAAATCAACACATGTTCATAGGATTTGTTAACATGGAATAAGCGTTCGACAATGCGAAATGGTGCAACACGTTGAAATTCTGAGAAAAGAAGGGGTAAGCTATAGAGGAAGACGGGTAATATGCAATAGTACAAGAATGAAAAGGTGGCAATAAGAGTGGCAGACGATGAAGGAAGTGCTCGGATTAAAAAGAGTGTAAGGCAGAGATGTAGTCTTCAACCCATACAATTCAGTCTTTACATCGAACAAGAAATGACGGAAATAAAAGAAAGGTTCACGAGTGGAATTAAAATCCAAGGTGAAGGAATATCAGTGTGAAGGTTTGTTGATGACATTTCTATCCCCAACGGAAGTAAAAAAGAATTATAGGATCCTATGAATAGGATGGACAGTGTAATGAGTATACGATATGGACTGGGAGTAAATCGAAGAAAGACGAAAGTAATGAAATGTAGCAGAAACGAGAACAGCGAGAAATTTAACAACAGGATTAGTGGTGAAAAAGTAGATGAAGTTAAGGAATTTTGTTACCCAAGCAACAAAAAAGGCCATGACAGACGGAGCAAGTAGGACATGAAAAGCAGACTAGTACTGGCAAAAAGAGCGTTCCTGGCCAAGAGAAGTCAACTAATATCAAACATAGGCCTTAATTTCAGGCAGAGATTTCTGAGAATGTATGTCTGAAGCACAAACTTGTATGGTAGTGAACATGGGCTGTGGGAAAACCAGAACAAAAGAGAGTGAAAGAATTTGAGAATGCCGAAAATTTGGAAGACCGATAAGGTATGCAATGAGGAGTTTCTTCGCAAAATCGGTGAAGAGAGGAATAAATGGAAAACATTGACAAGAAGAAGGAACAGGATGGTAGGACATTTATTGAGTCATCACGGAATAACTTTCGTGGTACTAGACAGAGCCGTAGACACTAAAAACTGTCAAGGATGATAAAGTTTGGAACAAAATCTGCAAATAATTAAGGAAGTAGGTTGGAAACAAATGTAATAGCTTCCGGCTCAAGATCCAGCCTCTAAAATCTTATCCTCTCCTTCCACACACCGTTCTAAGACTTGAACATTTTTTTAGGCGAAAATCAATAGCGTGTACAAACTTAAAAAAAATGTACGAAATATTGTTGTAGACAACACAGTGTCATGCATTTTTTGAAGTTCCTAACTGCTGCTGATTTTCGCCTAAGCAAAATGTTCAATTTACTGCCAAGCACAGCAAAACACATGATTTGGGCTTCTAAATATTATTATACGCAGCACAGTATCATTAATTTTTTGAACCTGCTAAGCCTATTTCACAGCCCCCTTCCCTCATTTCTGAAAACAAATGCTATCCAGCAGTTTTCTTTCTATTTCAGTACACTGTGACTGTCTCTGCTATCCCTTTCTTCTCAGCACCACCTCATTTTGCACCCAATACACTGAAACCGTTTCTTCAAACTTCCATGTCCATAACTCAGACGCCTTCGGTCGTGCTCTGTCTTGCTTCCTCATCGCTCATATTTCAGTACCACGCAACAGGACACTCTATTCGAAACCCTTTGTCAGCGCCTTACAAAACAAACAAAATTAAATTTTGGTTTTTGCTAAGCCAGTTGCATTACTAACAGGGGTCCGAAATTTTTGTGGCAAATTACAAATTTTTGTTCCAAAATTAGTTTTAAAGGCGAATACTGACAGAAGTTTTGTCTTTCGTTGTTCCTAATGCGGATATTATGATCCTTTAAATTGCAATAGATTATTTACAATCATTATCATACACGAGTATGTCTATTATCTAGCTGAAGTTACATTTAATTGTTTGAAGATAAGTGTCTAAGAAAGTTATAACCCATTCCCCAACTATATTATAATGTAATGAAAGTTTCTATCTACACGATGTTGCTGTACAGAATGTTGCAAGGCATCACAGATATGCTCAATAATGTTCATCTCTGGGGAGTTTGGAGGCCAGTGGAAGTGTTTAAGCTCATAAGAGTGTTCCTGGAGCCACTCTGTACAATTCTGGACGTGTGGGGTGTCATACTGTCCTGCTGGAATTACCCAAATCTGTAGGAATGCGCAATAGACATGAATGAATGCAGGTGATCAGACCGGATGCTTACGTACGTGTCACCTGTCAGAGTCGTATCTAGACGTATCTGTGGTCCCATATTACTCCAACTGCACACGCCCTACACCATTACAAGGTATCAACCAGCTTGAGACCCTGCTGACATGGAATGTCCATGGATTCATGAGTATGGCTCCATACTAGTACACGGTCATCCGTTTGATACAATTTGAAACAAGACTCGTCCGACTAGTCATCAACAGTCCAATGTCGGTGTTGACGGGCCCAGGCGAGGAGTAAAGATTTGTGTCGTGCAGTCACCAAGGGTACAGGAGTGCGCCTTCGACTCCGAAAGCCTATATCAATGATGTTCCGTTGAATGGATCACACGCTGACACTTGTAGGTGGCCAGCATTGAAATCTGCAGCAATTTGCGGAAGGGTTGCACTTCTGTCACGTTGAACGATCCTCTTCAGTCGTTGTTGGTCCCGTGCTTGTAGCATGATCTGCCGGCAGTAGGTATGCTGGAGATTTGTTTTTTTACCGGATGCCTTATGCTCACGGTACATTCGTCAAATGGTTGTACGCGGAAATCTCCACTTCATCGCTTCCACGGAGATGCTGTGTCCCATCTTTCGTGCGCCGACTATATCACCACGTTGAAACTCACTTAAATCCTGATTGCCTGCCATTGTAGCAGCAGTAACAGTTCTAACAAGTGCGTCAGACACTTGTTGTCTTACATAGGCGTTGCCGACTGCAGCGCCGTAATCTGCCTGCTTACATATCACCGTATTTGAATACGTATGCGTATACCAATTTCTTTGGCTTTTCAGCGTAGTTGCTTTCACCACCCTGAGTGAAATGCATAGAATTCTGTGACACTCGTATTTATGTAAACAGAAGACGATAAACTGCAAATTACAAACTTTATGCCATGTCTTTTGAACAAGTCATTCGTTATTAATATATTTGCAAACTTTATTTTGCGATAACAATAATTGATTGTATGTTACGGATTCTTAAAATGTTCTGTCTACCTCGTCATGACTGATTCTTCTGAACTGTTCAGATGTGTATGAATTCAGAAGGGACCAAATTGCTGAGCTCATCGGTCCCTAGACTTACACACTATTTAAACTAACTTATGCTAAGAACAAGGCACACACACGCACACCTATGCCCGAGGGAGGACTCGAATCTCCAGGGGAAGGTGGCACGCAATCCGTGACATGGCACCTCTAACCGCCCGTCTAATGAACTGACTGACACGTTACTGAATTTATCAACTCGTAAAAAATGTAACACAACTGCTCGCGCCAGACGCACGTGTGTCCACCATAACTGCCCCTTTCGGTCTAATTAGCACTTAACTGAATTTACTTAAAAATTGTAACATAACCGCCTCGCTGAGCGGGGTAGCAGTGCGGTCTGAGGCTCATTGTCACAGTTCGCACACAGTACAGCTCTGGCGGCCTTTGTAAAGAGAAAGGTACCATCTGCTACTGGTACCTCACACCACTGATTACGCCATATTCATAACGCAGCAACATCTACTGCTCTGAGGAAAGAATCTTGAAGCTGGATATGATGGCTGCTAAAACCAAAAATATGACAGACGGCGTAACAGATCGCGCGCCAGTACCCGTAATATATCCGTCCGGAATTTGAGAATGACAGCACTTAAGGAAAAGCCAGAAACATTAGACATAATTTCAAACCGTTAACCTTGCGAGGTGGTGCAGTGGTTGGCACACTGGACTGGCGTTCGGGAGGACGACGATTCAAACCTTCATCCGGCCATCCAGATTTAGGTTTTCCGTGACTTCCCTAAATCGGTCTAGGAAATTGCCAGGATGTCTTCATTCCAAGAGCACGGCCTTCCACATCCTTGACACCCGTCTCTTATGACATCGATGTCGATAGAACGTTGAACTCAAACTTTTTTTCCTTCAAACCTTTACGAAACTTTTTGTCGTTGACCCCCTCCCCCTCCACAAAATGATGAAAGAAAAAGGTTTATCGTTAACTACATTTTCGCTCTTCATGCAGTAAGATTTCAGGACCAGGCATTACTACTTTATTACTTATTCTGTTCGCGATACACTTTGCAAACGTGTAAATCACTGAATGTAGCTGCAATATTATATCATTTTATAAATCATTCTTCAGGAGTCATTAACACTGAGGTGAGTGAGAAAGTAGCTTTCACTTAAAACGGAGCGCAAATTATCCTAATTATTTTCATCAATTGTTCTGTAATGAGAGCTTTTGTTGACTTCCAACCAATTTTATATATAATTTAAAGTCTTTTGAAAACTTTTTCTTGCTTACACGTTCGACGTCGAATATTTAACAAGTTTGCTCCTCTGCAAAGTAATCAAACGTTTGAAGCCGTTATATAAATGGTAGTTCGATTCCCTGAAGGGTGGGTTACTGATTCCATTAGATTAGACAGCGAAACTCCACTCTGTGCAAATACTATAAGTCAAAAAGACTTCATTTTCGCGACCGAGGGCTGAAATTATTTTAATTTTACCCTGTAAGGGTCGCTGCCCCCCATGAACCATGGACCTTGCCGTTGGTGGGGAGGCTTGCGTGCCTCAGCGATACAGATGGCCGTACCGTAGGTGCAACCACAACGGAGGGGTATCTGTTGAGAGGCCAGACAAACATGTGGTTCCTGAAGAGGGGCAGCAGCCTTTTCAGTAGTTGCAGGGGCAACAGTCCAGATGATTGACTGATCTGGTCTTGTAACATTAACCAAAACGGCCTTGCTGTGCTGGTACTGCGATCGGCTGAAAGCAAGGGGAAACTACAGCGGTAATTTTTCTCGAGGGCATGCAGATTTACTGTATGGTTAAATGATGATGGCGTCCGCTTGGGTAAAATATTCCGGAGGTAAAATAGTCCCCCATTCGGATCTCCGGGCGGGGACTACTCAAGAGAACGTCATTACCAGCAGAAAGAAATCTGGCATTCTACGGATCGGAGCGTGGAATGTCAGATCCCTTAATCGGGCAGGCAGGTTAGAAAATTTAAAAAGGGAAATGGATAGGTTAAAGTTAGATATAGTGGGAATTAGTGAAGTTCGGTGGCAGGAGGAACAAGACTTTTGGTCAGGTGAATACAGGGTTATAAATACGAAATCAAATAGGGGTACTGCAGGAGTAGGTTTAATAATGAATAAAAATATAGGAGTGCGGGTTAGCTACTACAAACAGCATAGTGAACGCATTATTGTGGCCAAGATAGACACAAAGCCTATGCCTACTACAGTAGTACAAGTTTATATGCCAACTAGCTCTGCAGATGACGAAGAAATTGAAGAAATGTATGACGAGATAAAAGAAATTATTCAGGTAGTGAAGGGAGACGAAAATTTAATAGTCATGGGTGACTGGAATTCGTCAGTAGGAAAAGGGAGAGAAGGAAACATAGTAGGTGAATATGGATTTGGGGGAAGGAATGAGAGAGGAAGCCGCCTTGTAGAATTTTGCACAGAGCATAACTTAATCATAGCTAACACTTGGTTCAAGAATCACTAAAGAAGGTTGTATACGTGGAAGAATCCTGGGGATACTAAAAGGTATCAGATAGATTATATAATGGTAAGACAGAGATTTAGGAATCAGGTTTTAAATTGTAAGACATTTCCTGGGGCAGATGTGGATTCTGACCACAATCTATTGGTTATGAACTGCAGATTGAAACTGAATAAACCGCAAAACGGTGGGAATTTAAGGAGATGGGACCTGGATAAACTGAAAGAACCAGAGGTTGTAGAGAGTTTCAGGGAGAGCATAAGGGAACAACTGACAGGAATGGGGGAAAGAAATACAGTAGAAGAAGAATGGGTAGCTCTGAGGGATGAAGTAGTGAAGGCAGCAGACGATCAAGTAGGTAAAAAGACAAGGGCTAATAGAAATCCTTGGGTAACAGAAGAAATATTGAATTTAATTGATGAAAGGAGAAAATATAAATATGCAGTAAATGAAGCAGGCAAAAAGGAATACTAACGTCTCAAAAATGATATCGACAGGAAGTGCAAAATGGCTAAGCAGGGATGGCTAGAGGACAAATGTAAGGATGTAGAGGCTTGTCTCACTAGGGGTAAGATAGATACTGCCTACAGAAAAACTAAAAAGACCTTTGGAGAGAAGAGAACCACTTGTATGAATATCAAGAGCTCAGATGGCAACCCAGTACTAAGCAAAGAAGGGAAGGCAGAAAGGTGGAAGGAGTATATAGAGGGTTTATACAAGGGCGATGTACTTGAGGACAATATTATGGAAATGGAAGAGGATGTAGATGAAGTCGAAATGGGAGATAAGATACTGCGTGAAGAGTTTGACAGAGCACTGAAAGACCTGAGTCGAAACAAGGCCCCGGGAGTAGACAACATTCCATTAGAACTACTGATGGCCTCGGGAGAGCCAGTCATGACAAAACTACCATCTGGTGAGCACGATGTATGAGACAGGCGAAATACCCTCAGACTTCAAGAAGAATATAATGATTCCAATCCCAAAAAAAGCAGGTGTTGACAGATATGAAAATTACCGAACTATCACTTTAATAAGTCATAGCTGCAAAATACTAACGCGAATTCTTTACAGACGAATGGAAAAACTGGTAGAAGCCGACCTCGGGGAAGATCAGTTTGGATTCCGTAGAAATGTTGGAACACGTGAGGCAATACTGACTCTACGACTTATCTTAGAAGAAAGACTAAGAAAAAGCAAACATACGTTTCTAGCATTTGTAGACTTAGAGAAAGCTTTTGACAATGTTAACTGGAATACTCTCTTTCAAATTCTGAAGGTGGCAGGGGTAAAATACAGGGAGCGAAAGGCTATTTACAATTTGTACAGAAACCAGATGGCAGTTATAAGAGTCGAGGGGCATGAAAGGGAAGCAGTGGTTGGGAAAGGAGTGAGACAGGGTTGTAGCCTGTCCCCGATGTGATTCAATCTGTATATTGAGCAAGCAGTAAAGGAAACAAAAGAAAAATTCGGAGTAGGTATTAAAATTCATGGAGAAGAAGTAAAAACTTTGAGGTTCGCCGATGACATTGTAATTCTGTCAGAGACAGCAAAGGACTTGGAAGAGCAGTTGAACGGAATGGACAATGTCTTGAAAGGAGGATATAAGATGAACATCAACAAAAGCAAAACGAGGATAATTGAATGTAGTCAAATTAAGTCAGGTGATGCTGAGGGAATTAGATTAGGAAATGAGACACTTAAAGTAGTAAAGGAGTTTTGCTATTTAGGGAGTAAAATAACCGATGATGGTCGAAGTAGAGAGGATATAAAATGTAGACTGGCAATGGCAAGGAAAGCGTTTCTCAAGAAGAGAAATTTGCTAACATCGAGTATAGATTTAAGTGTCAGGAAGGCGTTTCTGAAAGTATTTGTATGGAGTGTAGCCGTGTATGGAAGTGAAACATGGACGATAACTAGTTTGGACAAGAAGAGAATAGAAGCTTTCGAAATGTGGTGCTACAGAAGAATGCTGAAGATGAGGAGGTATTGAATAGGATGGGGGAGAAGAGAAGTTTGTGGCACAACTTGACTAGAAGAAGGGATCGGTTGGTAGGACATGTTTTGAGGCATCGAGGGATCACAAATTTAGCATTGGAGGGCACCGTGGAGGGTAAAAATCGTAGAGGGAGACCAAGAGATGAATACAGTAAGCAGATTCAGAAGGATGTAGGTTGCAGTAGGTACTGGGAGATGAAGAAGCTTGCACAGGATAGAGTAGCATGGAGAGCTGCAACAAACCAGTCTCAGGACAGAAGACCACAACAACAGCAACAAGGGTCGCTGACAACGCAGCCACGTTTAAAGCTTCTCTAAATCAGTTACTCAGGAATTCTATATATGGGGTACTTCAGCGGTTCAGTTACGTGTGATCGTGTGATGAACTAATATAAACTAATTGGAAAACGATCAGTGGTTCTGATTTCGCATGTAACGGAGTGGTTAGCACTGTGCACTCGCAATCGGAGGACTACGGTTCAAACTCACTTTGGGCCACTGTAATATCTCTTTATATTCTACTAATTATCCCTGCACAATTCTATGAGTGACTAACGTTTCCTACTTGACCATCTATATACTCGCAGAATCGGTGCACAGAGTAGTACAGTATTATTACTATCCCATGAGCGCATAATTACTGTTTGTAATATTCTCTCTGGTGTGTTGAGAGGACTTCTAGGATCTTCTCTGTGCCGAATAGCCGCATTGAATAATTGTAATTTTGCTATCGAGATTACTGGAAGAAAGAGATTGAAAATATATATTGTATGCTACTCAAGAAAATATATACTGAGCATTTACATCAAAGTTGTGTGAGGAATTTCATTATTTATGTATTTTCTAATTGGAAATTTGCACGGAGGTGTCGTTTCGTTGGTAATCAGAAGGGAACTTACGATGAATTGGAAACGAACCTGCAATTATTAGATGCAAGAACTCCACTTTTTCATCGGATAATTAAACTCCATCAAAGCAAACTTTCAGCTCGATCTGAGGTTTCCCGACTGACTACTCAACACAAGAAAAACCAAGACATTTTATTTACACAGGACCGCAGATCGCTTCTAATCATCGAGAATGTGGACAAAGAGAGTCATCGTACGATTCTGATTAAACAAGTAAAGCTTAATCATAACTTACTTGAGCGACTGTGATGACTGTGATATGGCTGCTTATGAATGAAATCATTAATAAAATACTAATAACTAACTTTCCTCCTCACCAGCAACCAGTTTAAACATAATAATAATTAAAATTATACTGGCGACCGTGACAGGACCCTCTTGGATTATATTTTCTGTTTCATGATAAACTACGAGAACGAGCTGGAACTAAGCTGCAGAGATATCCTGTGCTGACAGTAAAGGTTGCTGACAGGAAAGGTTTCACCTACTAGACAAGAATTGCACTGCAGATAAAGGCCAGAACTAACCAATTTTTAATTTTGTAGTTAAAATAGAATTTGAAGTATCTTGGAAAGAAGTTTTTCGGAGAGTAGTTAGCTTGTAGAATTTTAATGTTGTGCGATTATTATTTCGTGTGTGAACACTGAACTTGACTACCTCAGTGAATTAATCTGAGCGTTAAACTTGGTTGAGACATTAATTCTGAAACAATATTCCATTATCATTTAGGTTTTCCTTAATTTCCCTAAATCGCTTAAGGCAAATTCTGGGATGGTTCCTTCGAAAGCAAGTGGCCGATTTGCTTCCCCATTGCCGGCCGGAGTGGCCGAGCGGTTAAAGGCGCTACAGTCTGGAACCGCACGACCGCTACGGTCGCAGGTTCGAATCCTGCCTCGGGCATGGATGTGTGTGATGTCCTTAGGTTAGTTAGGTTTAAGTAGTTCTAAGTTCTAGGGGACTTATGACAACAGCAGTTGAGTCCCATAGTGCTCAGAGCCGTTTGAACCATTTGAACCTTCCCCATTGCGAACTTGTGCTCCGTCTCCAACGTCCTCGTCGTAGGCGGGACGTTAAACAATAATCTCCTCCTCTTCTCCCTCCTCATTTTGCACGTACTGATAAAATGTGTAAGTTACATTACGCATTCGTATCAATAAAGAAATGTTGCAGATATAATCATGGCTATAACGACTTTCGGGAGGAGTACCTGTTAGTGGCGTACGATGTACAGAAATAATAAGATGGCATTAAAACAACAGTAATATTTATCGTATAATGTTCGATGTTTTGTGCCGCGCAGCTGCCCGCTGCGTCATTGTGAGGAGCACTGTACGAGGAAGCGGCGCTCCTCTCTCCGCCCCCCCCCCTCCCCTTCCGACTACAAGAATGCTGGGAGCAGCCGTCGTATCGGACATCTCGGCGTCGACGCCCGCCGCGGCTGTGCCTCGCCAGAGATGGACAAGATAGGCGCGCGAGGCGCTGCTATGCAAATACTGTGGCGGCGGCGGCGGCGGCGGCGGCACGGGCCGCTTTGTTTGTTTTACCAGTCTTTGCGGGATAAAACTCAATTTAAAATAACGACGCGGCCCTAATGTATACTGCGTCGCTTTAAAACAATTTATGCGCCGGCGGCGCGCGCTCGCCCACCGGCCGTCACAAATCACAACAGCCCGGGCTGCCGCC
This sequence comes from Schistocerca serialis cubense, assembly GCF_023864345.2. Classification (NCBI taxonomy): domain Eukaryota; kingdom Metazoa; phylum Arthropoda; class Insecta; order Orthoptera; family Acrididae; genus Schistocerca; species Schistocerca serialis. The sequence goes on from NC_064644.1 coordinate 73,549,815, forward strand.
TCCTCCTCCCCCTCCTCTCCCTCTTTCCCGGGCTCTCTTATTAAAACGCCATCAGACGCGGCCGGACACCGGCCGTCCATTTACGTGCGGAGACCGCTGGCCGCTGGGGCCCTCTATGACAGCCAACTGTCAGTCCGTGGAAGGCCCTGAAGACCTGGAATACTCGATGCGTGTCCCTACACGGATCTCTTAAGCCACCTGCTTGAAATAACCACTCCCATCCCCGAGGAGGCATCACCTTCATACCGGTGCACAGACGCACTAACCTAAAAGTCTGTATCTCTATCGTCGGTCAGCTGTAGAACTTTGGATCGTGCTGTTTTGTTCGCGCTTCGCGACGTTTCTGGAGACTGAAAATCTGTGTAGGAATCAACGTGGGTACCGACACCAACGATAATGTGAAACCACAGCTCACATCGTTCGTCCACGAGACCCAGAAGGCTGCAGACACCCGCGCCCAGGTGGATTCCGTGTTCCTTGACTTCCGGAAGGCATTCGGTAAGCTCCGCGCTCAGTCCTAATGAACAAAGTATGAGTGCACGGAATATCAGACCAACTGCGTGACTGGACTAAGATTTTGTAGTAAAGAGACAACAGCATTTCATTCGCAATGGAGAGAAATCTTCTGCCGTAAAAGAGACCTCGCGCGTCCCCCAGGGGTGTGTCATAGGTCCATTACTTGACACATTTTATGTGGGGACGATCATTAGTTCGCTCTCGAAAGCCGTGCAGTGCAGACTCGGTATGCCAACCAGGCAAAATCGTTGTAGGCAATAAGGCAATCATCCCAACGATACACCAACTTGAAGATACCCCCTTGGTAAAACACCGTGTCCTGTTGCATGAAAAAGTCCGTAACTGCCTGCTGCACATCTTGGTCCGACAGGAATCGCGACCCTTTAACGCTTTTTCTAAGACCGAAGGCGTGATAGTCGCATGAGGAGAGATCATAACTATAGGGTGGTTGCTCGAATGTATTCCACTTGAACTGATACAATTTATGTGTTACGACATTTGCGATATGGAGACGTGCGTTATCAAGCAGCAGCTGCCCCTGCCAGTAGGTTTTATGCAACAGGCAATGCCTTCAAAAACCACATGATATGTCTTCATAATCTCTCGCTCGCTACACTGGTTTTCGACAGACATGCTGCCCCATACATATTCTCCATTCTGTGGTGGATGTCTACCATTGTTTGTCCTTCGTCGGTGAAGAAAAGATCAACAGCACGTTGGTCCTCTTTTGATCATATTTGGTAATAGCTTCGCCATAGCTCATATTTCAGCATTTACCACATGCATGTTGGAGAGACACGAATGCCACAATAATCCCTTGCCTACATGTTGGCATTCGGGAGGACTACGGTTCAATCCCGCGTCCGGCCATCCTGATTTAGGTTTTCCGTGATTTCCCTAAATCGCTCCAGGCAAATGCCGGGATGGTTCCTGTGGTGTCACCGCCAGACACCACACTTGCTAGGTGGTAGCCTTTAAATCGGCCGCGGTCCGTTAGTATACGTCGGACCCGCGTGTCGCCACTATCAGTGATTGCAGACCGAGCGCCGCCCCACGGCAGGTCTAGAGAGACTTCCTAGCACTCGCCCCAGTTGTACAGCCGACTTTGCTAGCGATGGTTCACTGACAAATTACGCTCTCATTTGCCGAGACGATAGTTAGCATAGCCTTCAGCTATGTCATTTGCTACGACCTAGCAAGGTGCCATTATCATGTGCTATTAATCTTGTGATGCATGTACCGGCAGACCGATGTTCACCAATTATGAATTAAAGTTAAGTATTCCAGTAGTTACTTACATTCTTTGCTACTATAAATTCCCTTACCTGTTCCAGACCTCACGCCAGCCTGCGTGAGCTTAAACGCGTGCCTTTCGGCTTCCTCTCATAGTGACTTGGCTGTCTTGCCAAGTCACAACACTTTGGCGACGAGATAAATCGCGTTTGTACCAAAACTGTTGCCCTGATTTACTTGTGTAATGGCTTCGCCACCATCTCCAGATGTACTGTCCGAATTTTATCGCTTACAGAACCAGCAGACGCAGGCCTTATTGGGTGCACTTGGACAGCTCGTCCAGGGTCAACGTGCAATGCAAAACGATACGGCAGCCGCCGCTTCGCCGCTCATGCAGCCACAACACGCAGTTGCACCACCTTTTCGTCCTTTTGATGCTGCACTGGAAAGCTGGATGGAGTGGTCACGCCAATTTGGATTCCATCTCGCCGCCTACAGAATTCAAGGTAACGAGCGGCAGCCTTTTTTGTTAGCATCCGTCGGCGTCCAGACGAACCGTGTGATAGTGAAATTATTTCCCCGACGCGACGTAGCAACTCTGTCCTACGACGAAATTTTGTCTGCATTAGATGCATATTTCAAAGAATCAGTCAATGTAGTTGCAAAAAGGTATACCTTCTTTCGTACAAAACGTACGGCAGGTCAGACTAATCGAGAGTGGGTTGCAACCTTGCAAGACCTTACTAGGGATTCTGCTTTTGAGTGTGAATGTGGACTCTCTTATTCAGATACTATGGTATGTGATGCTATTGCACAGAACGTATGATGTTCGTATACAGGAACAGATTTTGAAACTAGTCAATCCCTCCCTTCAACAAGTGATGGACATATCGGATCAGCAGGACACACTTGACTTTGCTCAGGAATCATTTGAAACTTCGCCACCCGTGTTTCACGTTAACCAGCCCGCCGGGCGAGCTGCACGGAACAGTAAACAGCCCTCGCACCCGTCCGCGCAGCTGACACCAGGCTCTCCGCCACGTGTGCCACGCAAGCAAGCAAATGCAGTGCTAAAATCATGCCCGTGGTGTGCTACTAGACATTCGCGTGAGAATTGCCCATCACGCCAGGCTATTTGCTTTTTCTGTAATAAAAAAGGACATGTTCAAAGTGTTTGCCAGAAAAAGCTCAGAACGGACACTCACAACCATTCCAGGCCCTTTGCTTCACGCTGGAATCGGAATCGAACCAAGGATACTCCGGCTCGTGAACCGTCGCCCATGGAAATTCATGTAGTTCATTCCACTCCGCCCAGTGCCACTCTCTCTAGCAGTGACTGTGTTTGTCCCACGAATAGTGTGCATCGACATTGCCGGAAATCACGTCAAGTCGCAAGTGATTCTGTACCAGTGTCAGTTCACGTTGCTCAAGACAGTCGCTCTTGTCGTCAGCAGGACAATAAACTTTTTGTAGATTTGGAAATTAATGGCAACGTGATACCATTCCAGCTCGATACCGGAGCTGTAGTTTCCTTGATCAATCACGCCACGTACAAACAGCTGGGCACACCTCCGTTGCGTGCCGCAAATGTTAAGTAGTTATTCCGGACAAGCTATCCCTGTGTTAGGACAGTGCAGTCTACCTGCAACATACAAGGGACAAACAAAACTTGTGTCATTTTACGTCCTTCGTTCTTCTTCTGCAGTGAACTTGTTTGGTTTAGATTTATTTCAGTTGTTTAACTTGTCTATAGTCAATCAGGTCCTATCAGTGAACCAGACTGTGCCTTCAGCCAGTGTTTCTCGTCTCTGTGACGACTTTGCACACATTTTTGCACTGGGCCTTGGTTGCGCTAAGAACTATAAAGCACATTTGTAACTGAAAGTAAACGCACAACCGAAATTTTTCAGAGCGCACAATGTTCCCCACGCATTGCATGATGAGGTCGCAAGAACATTAAACGATTTGGAATCACAAGGTGTAATTGAACATGTGCAGGCTTCTCTCTAGGCATCACCCTTAGTAATTTTGCAAAGGCCTTCCGGAAAATTGAGACTTTGTGTGGACTTAAAGGCAACAGTGAATCCGCAACTAGTGACTGCAACTTTTCCCTTACCCTGCCTGGAAGATCTTTTTGACAAACTGTGCCCGAGTAAATATTTTTCGAAGTTGGACCTCGCAGTTGCGTACTTGCAAATACTGGTGGACGAAGAATCCCAGTGCGTCTTGGTGGTTAACACGCATCTTGGTTTGTATCGATTCAAACGACTGCCATTCGGGTGTGCATCCGCCCCTGCATTGTTTTAGCAATATCTGCAAACAGTTTGTGCGTCGGTCCCTACTGCAGCAAACTATCTGGACGATATTGTGATCTCCGGAAAGACAGAAGAAGAACATTTAGCCCATCTCAGAACATTATTTCAGGTCTTGCGACAAAATGGTCTTCGCTTGCGGAAGGACAAATGTGTGTTTTTTGCTCGGGACTTACCCTATCTGGGACATGTACTCAATGCCCAAGGCATACATCCCAGTCCAGAGCACCTCCGTGCCATAGAAGACTTGCCTTCGCCGCAGAATTTGAAGCAGCTACAGAGTGTGCTGAGAAAAATCAATTACTACCAGAAATATGTGCGCCACGCCTCTTCCATTTCAGCTCCGCTTCATCGCTTACGCCGTAAACTTGTTCCGTTCGTCTGGACGACGGAATGCAAACGCGCCTTTCGCCAGTTGAAATCGGCGTTGCTTTCCAATACTTGCCTTACGCCATTCGATCCCCAGAAACCCCTTTTGTTGATGGTGGATGCATCGGATTTCGGGATCGGTGCTGTGCTTGCGCTCAAATATGGATCGCACGATCGCCCTATTGCCTTTGCATCCAAATTGCTATCGTCTGCCCAAATAAATTATTCACAGATCGAGAAAGAAGCATTGGGTCTCGTATTTGGTGTTACAAAGTTTCATGATTTCTTGTATGGTCGTCACTTTACCATCATCACAGACCACAAACCTTTGACATCGCTTTTTCATCCGAACAAGCCTGTACCTCCACGTACAGTGCAGAAATTCATTCGCTGGTCTATTTTCCTCTCGCAGTACCGCTACGATATCTTGTATCGGTCCACTGCTAAGCACGGATACGCCGATGCGTTGTCCCGTTTGCCTGTTGCTGAGTACAGAGCATTCGATTCTTCCGAACTTGCTTGCATGTTCATTGATGCGGAAACCGATGACGTGGTCGAATCGTTTCCGATTGATTTTCGTCGTGTAGCTACAGCCACAGCTGCGGACCCTGTCCTTGCTACCGTTCTGCGTTTTGTTGCTACGCAATGGCCCTTGTCAAAGTCACGGATCGAGGATCCGTTGGTTCGCCGATTTTTTGCTCACAAGGAGAGACTTTTTGTTCGACGTGGTGTTTTGCTGTTGCGTTCTGATAATGATCAGTCCAGGGTCGCGGTCCCACGTTCGTTACAGTCCTCTGTCTTACGGCTTCTCCACCAAGGACATTGGGGTATAGTGCGAACCAAACAACTTGCTCGTCAGCACTGTACTTGGTTCGGAATCGATGCTGCGATTACGAATATGTGCTCTTCTTGCATGGCGTGTGCCGAACAACAATCCACACCACCACGCAAATTCTTTGCATGGCCGAAAGGCACTTCCCCTTGGCCACACTTACACATCGATTTTGCTGGTCCCTTCTGGAATGCTCGATGGTTGGTTCTGGTCGATTCATTCAGTAATTTTCCTTTTGTTGTCCGGATGTCTTCCACGACGTCTTCTGCCGCCATCCAAGCGTTATCCGCTATCTTTTGCATTGAAGGTCTTCCACAGACTATTGTTTCCGACAATGGGCCACAATTCATGTCCGCAGAATTTCAGTCATTCTGCAAGGCCAATGGTATTCAACATCTGACGTCTGCGCCGTTTTCGCCACAGTCAAACGGTGCCACTGAACGTTTGGTCAGGACTTTCAAGTCACAGATGTTGAAGTTGAAAGAGTCGCATTCTCGGGAGGACGCGTTATTGCTCTTTTTGTCCTCGTATCGCTCTCAGCCCCGCGATGGTCGCTCGCCAGCTGAGTTGCTTCACGGTCGCCCTCATCCAACCTTGATGTCTTTGCTCCATCCGCCGCATCAGGTTTCTGTGCAGCGGCAGACACCTGCTTTTGCCCCAGGCGACGTTGTCTACTATCGTAACTATCGAGGTTCACGGCGTTGGCTCGAAGGGCGCATTCTTCGCTGCCTCGGCCGCGCTATGTATCTGGTTTTGGGGGCCTCTGGTGAGGTGCGTCGGCATCTCAATCAGCTGCGCCTCTGTGGTCGCACGGGTTCTGCCGCTCGCCGTCTGCTTTCAGCGACGGTGCCGTCCGGTCAGCGCCCTGGGGACCCATCTACTGGCTCGACTCAGCCCCAGGTGTTACCGACGATGCCTTCCCTTTTGCCCCATGGCGACGCGCCGCCACCGCCGCCGCCGCCGCCTGTTCTCCCGCCGGCGACGCCCGCAGTGGACGCTTCGCTGGAGCCGCCGGGCGCCTCCCTGGGTCACACGCCGCCGATCGCTTCCCGTGACCAGTTGTCCTCCGACATGGACCTCTTGCCCGCTCCGGACCACATGGCGTCTTCGCCCGTCGGGTGCCCCGAGCTGATGGAGGTCGACCCTTCGGCCCCTCCTGTCACGTTACCGGCGCTTACACCGCATGTAGACGTGTACCCTGGACTAGGTTTTCAGGCGTTTCCTAGCTCCCCTCGGACCGAATGGCAGGGTGCGGGTGGCACAGCCTCGCCTGTTGTTAGGCTCCCCACCTCGTCGCATACGTCAACCTGGGGTCCTCCCCACGGCGGGCGGAAGCCTTCTAACACAACCGTACGCCGATTTTCGGGGGAGGAATGTGGTGTCACCGCCAGACACCACACTTCCTAGGTGGTAGCCTTTAAATCGGCCGCGATCCGCTAGAATATGTCGGACCCGCGTGTCGCCACCATCAGTGATTGCAGACCGAGCGCGGCCACACGGCAGGTCTGGAGAGACTTCCTAGCACTCGCCCCAGTTGTACAGCCGACTTTGCTAGCGATGGTTCACTGACAAATTACGCTCTCATTTGCCGAGACGATAGTTAGCATAGCCTTCAGCTACGTCATTTGCTACGACCTAGCGAGGCGCCATTATCAATTGCTATTTATCTTGTGATGCATGTACCGCCAGACCGATGTTCTCCAATTATGGATTAAAGTTAAGTATTCCAGAAGCTACGTACTATTTTTGCTACTATAAAGACCTTTTCCTGTTCCAGACCTCACGCCATCCTGTGTGAGCTTAAACGCGTGCATTTCGGCTACCTGTCATAGTGGATTGGCTGTCTTGCCAGTTCACAAGAAAAATCGTTATAATTTCTGAACGGTTTGCGTTAGGACGTTCAAACTGCACGGTTGGTCGCGGGGCATGATGTGATTCAGTATCTGCATGTACGGCTTGGTTTAGCGATGAAGCCCACTTTCATTTGGAAGGGTTCGACAATAAGAAAAATTGGGGACTGAGAATCCGCATTTCGCGATCGAGGAGTCTCTTCACCCTCAACGAGTGACTGTTGTTGTTGTTGTGGTCTTCAGTCCTGAGACTGGTTTGATGCAGCTCTCCATGCTACCCTATCCTGTGCAAGCTTCTTCATCTCCCAGTACCTACTGCAACCGACATCCTTCTGAATCTGCTTAGTGTATTCATCTCTTGGTCTCCCTCTACGATTTTTACCCTCCACGCTGCCCTCCAACACTAAATTGGTGATCCCTTGATGCCTCACAATATGTCCTACCAACCGATCCCTTCTTCTGGTCAAGTTGTGCCACAAACTTCTCTCCTCCCCAATCCTATTCAATACTTCCTCATTAGTTATGTGATCTACCCATCTAATCTTCAGCATTCTTCTGTAGCACCACATTTCGAAAGCTTCTATTCTCTTCTTGTCCAAACTATTTATCGTCCATGTTTCACTTCCATACATGGCTACACTCCATACGAATACTTTCAGAAATGACTTCCTGACACTTAAATCAATACTGGATGTTAACAAATTTCTCTTCTTCAGAAACGCTATCCTTGCCATTGCCAGCCTACATTTTATATCCTCTCTACTTCGACCATCATCAGTTATTTTGCTCCCCAAATAGCAAAACTCCTTTACTACTTTAAGTGCCTCATTTCCTAATCTAATTCCCTCCGCATCACCCGACTTAATTAGACTACATTCCATTATCCTTGTTTTGCTTTTGTTGATGTTCATCTTATATCCTCCTTTCAAGACACTGTCCATTCCATTCAACTGCTCTTCCAAGTCCTTTGCTGTCTCTGACAGAATTACAATGTCATCGGCGAACCTCAAAGTTTTTATTTCTTCTCCATGAATTTTAATACCTACTCCGAATTTTTCTTTTGTTTCCTTTACGAGTGACTATGTGGGCTGTAATGTCCGGTCACGGTATAATCGGCGCGATATTGCTTGATGGCACGGTGACCACCGAACGGTAGAGGAAAGGTGCCTATTATGCGATAGTTCCCTAATATGAGACACCCCAACTGTGCTCATGTTAGGGGTTGCACTCTGGTGGAGACTTTCTTAAACACGTCTAATGTGTGCCAGACGACGACACAGCGAGTAGGAAGCCATAGTTGAGTCGGTCACAGAACGTAGAGGTTGATACAAAATTTCTTGTGTTTGGAGTTTTTGCGACTTCGCTGTTGAGACAATATTTCAGCTTAGAGGTGAGTGGATATTACTGCACTCTTTCATTGATGTTATTTGTAACGGTATTACCTATAATTATTGACAATTAGGTTCATTTTCCAACGAACGTTGTTAGCAAGTACGTGATTCTTTGTGTAAGATGGCGAAATTCCTAATATGCGAGAGTATGGGGATCCAAATACGCGACAGTGTCGCATATTACGATACCTATCGCATATTGGGGGAACTCGGTCTCTCACGATTTTTTATATGTAATTTACGCAATACTATCATGAGATTACAATATTTCATCATTTATTGTAGTAAAATTTTGGCAACTGCGTTTATTTCAATTCGATTAAATTATGATAAACAGGGATTACTTTGACTAGTCTTATGATCAGAAATTGGAATGTTTTCTGGAACTTGATGGACGGTGCACCTGCAGGATCAATATCAGCTTTTCATCCAAGTGGCTGGATACAAACTCACATTTTCACTCAGTGTTTTGATCATTTTGTGAGTCATGTAAAGCCATCTTCAAATGACCCTGTCATTTTGATTCTTGATGGGCACTATTCCCACACAAAGAATCTCGATGTACACACCTGGAAATTGAAATAAGAACACCGTGAATTCATTGTCCCAGGAAGGGGAAACTTTATTGACACATTCCTGGGGTCAGATACATCACATGATCACACTGACAGAACCACAGGCACATAGACACAGCCAACAGAGCATGCACAATGTCGGCACTAGTACAGTGTATATCCACCTTTCGCAGCAATGCAGGCTGCTATTCTCCCATGGAGACGATCGTAGAGATGCTGGATGTAGTCCTGTGGAACGGCTTGCCATGCCATTTCCACCTGGCGCCTCAGTTGGACCAGCGTTCGTGCTGGACGTGCAGACCGCGTGAGACGACGCTTCATCCAGTCCCAAACATGCTCAATGGGGGACAGATCCGGAGATCTTGCTGGCCAGGGTAGTTGACTTACACCTTCTAGAGCACGTTGGGTGACACGGGATACATGCGGACGTGCATTGTCCTGTTGGAACAGCAAGTTCCCTTGCCGGTCTAGGAATGGTAGAACGATGGGTTCGATGACGGTTTGGATGTACCGTGTACTATTCAGTGTCCCCTCGACGATCACCAGTGGTGTACGGCCAGTGTAGGAGATCGCTCCCCACACCATGATGCCGGGTGTTGGCCCTGTGTGCCTCGGTCGTATGCAGTCCTGATTGTGGCGCTCACCTGCACGGCGCCAAACACGCATACGACCATCATTGGCACCAAGGCAGAAGCGACTCTCATTGCTGAAGACGACACGTCTCCAATCGTCCCTCCATTCACGCCTGTCGCGACACCACTGGAGGCGGGCTGCACGATGTTGGGGCGTGAGCGGAAGACGGCCTAACGGTGTTCGGGACCGTAGCCCAGCTTCATGGAGACGGTTGCGAATGGTCCTCGCCGATACCCCAGGAGCAACAGTGTCCCTAATTTGCTGGGAAGTGGCGGTGCGGTCCCCTACGGCACTGCGTAGGATCCTACGGTCTTGGCGTGCATCCGTGCGTCGCTGCGGTCCGGTCCCAGGTCGACGGGCACGTGCACCTTCCGCCGACCACTGGCGACAACATCGATGTACTGTGGAGACCTCACGCCCCACGTGTTGAGCAATTCGGCGGTACGTCCACCCGGCCTCCCGCATGCCCACTATACGCCCTCGCTCAAAGTCCGTCAACTGCACATACGGTTCACGTCCACGCTGTCGCGGCATGCTACCAGTGTTAAAGACTGCGATGGAGCTCCGTATGCCACGGCAAACTGGCTGACACTGACGGCGGCGGTGCACAAATGCTGCGCAGCTAGCGCCATTCGACGGCCAACACCGCGGTTCCTGGTGTGTCCGCTGTGCCGTGCGTGTGATCATTGCTTGTACAGCCCTCTCGCAGTGTCCGGAGCAAGTATGGTGGGTCTGACACACCGGTGTCAATGTGTTCTTTTTTCCATTTCCAGGAGTGTATTAAATAAAGCACTTGAAAACAATGTCCATGTTGTATGTTTTCCACCTCACTCAACGCATAAAATGCAGCCACTTGACGTCGAATTTATGGGGCCTTTTAAAACCTACGATGCCCAAGAGATAGAAACGTGGTTGGCAAGTAACCCAGGTCGTGTTATCACCCCATTATTAATAGCCAAGTTATTTGGGGCAGCTTGCAACCGAGCAGCAACAATGGAAGCATCTGTGAATGCCTTCAGAAAAACAGGTCTCATCCCATGCAACAGAAACATCTTTAGGGAACATGAATTTTCAATTCATCGTCATGCTTACGCTCTTCAAGAAAGAGGTGCCAAAAACGACAATGAAATTACTGATGGTGGTCAAGCTGTCAGCCCGGCAGACATCAGACCTCTCCCACACATCGCAAAACCACCTGGAGTTAGTCAAATAGATCAAACATAGCGTTCGTGCTCTGCTGCATTACAAACTTCAACTCCTTATGTGAAGCAATTGCAAGAATCTAAACAGAAGAAATCAGAGGCTGAAGCTAAGAAAGCAGCGAGAAAGTTATTTGGGGGGAAGAGTGGAAAATCTTCGAATCGTAGACCTAAAGCAGAAGAATCGTGTAGTGACTCGGTATCCGATGTCCATCTTGATGGCAGTGGGGATTCAGACAGCAGTGATGACGATGACGCAGAGTGTCTGTTCTGTACTGGGCGCTTTTCTGAAGGCAAACACGGGGAGAAATGGGCGCAGTGCACGAAATGTTATCGCCGGGGTCATGAAGATTGCGGTGTTGCAGAAGACAATTTTGTTCGTCCCGGATGCCGTAACTATAAATCTAAGTAGTGTGAAATGAGTGAAGGATAACAGAAATGAATGAACACGTAAAAATTTTATTTTCATATGTCATTATTATGAATTAAAATAATTACAGCAAAATATTATTACTGTCTCATATTAGGAAACCTTGATCTCATTTCTACGAAATGACTTGTTTGTGAAGATTTAATAACTACTCTGGAAGATTGTTTATTATTGCAAATACGATAATTGTATGATAAAATTAAATAATGCAAGATCTTATTACCATGATAAAAAATACAATTGCATTTACTTTTAAGTCCTTCAAATGGGTTTACAAAAGTGTGTCTCATGTTAGGCACCTTTCCTCTACGTGAAGGTTTTGGAAGATGATTTCATCCTCATTGTCCAAAGTGGCCCTGATTTCGACAATATGTGGTTTATGCAAGATGGAGATCGACCTCATCGACGCAGGAGAGTGTTTGGTGTCCTGGAAGAGCACTTTGGAGCCCGCATTCTGGTCTCGATTGGCCCCCATATTGTCCGGATCTGAACATATACGACTCCTTTTCGTGGGGCTGTATTAAAAACAAGGTGTGCACCAATAACCCCATAAACCACTGCCGAGTTGTAAACAGTCATTTAGTTGGTCATCGACAACATCGATGTTCCGACGCTTCAGCGGGTCATGCCGAATTTCGCTATTCGTCTGCGCCACATCATCACCAATGGTGGCAGGAATATCGAACACGTCACAAGCTAAATCCGAATATCTGTAGTGACGATTACATGTTGAACAATGTGTGTGCACGCCGTAGTTTGTAACTAATTTACGTCTCCTTTCATACAGTTCAATAATTGTTGCCCTGTAGTTTGCATGTAGCGAGCGAGAGAATATGATTGATTATATTGCGTGTGATATTTGAGGGCATTGTGGGTTGCACAAAATCAACCTTGTAGCTAGCCACACAAAGCCGTTAGTTCAAATTTTAATATAATTAGCGTAGAGGAGAGCTGTATGGCTGTCACTAGTCTTGGCCCATTTTCCTTTTCGGGGAACGAAAAGAACAATAAAGGCAGAAGATCAACCGTACATCTACAAAGACACGCCGAAGAAAGTTTAGTAAAACCTAACAGCTAACTCTTTGAATTTGCTTTGTATTTGGAGCAGCTGAAGCTACAGTCTGGTAGGAAAGCAAATTTATTAGACAGACAAATAAAAATAGCCTGCAGCGCTTTCGGTAAACTAGCAGTATCCAAAACTAAGATCTCAATTTTTCCGGAACGAAAAGGATACAATCAATGTGAATTACCAGTTTATGTTATGGGAGGAATATGTGGATGTTTCCTGCGCAAACCATCAAATAGCTTAGGGTTGCTTAACGAACAATGTTGAGATGCATACAGAAAAATGAATAGAAAACATAGGAAAAGCAACAAATGGTTCACCGAACAGACTTCACTGGAGGGCATACTTCTGGCTGTAATGAAAAGGAAATGTTGGTGACAAGAGCATGTTGCCAGAGAAAACGATGACAGATGGAGAAAGGAACTTCTGTCCAGATCAAAAGAAATAAGAAAGTCCAAAATAGCACTGTAGAGGATGGTGGGTAGATGACGTTATGAAGTACGGAGGAGCAACGCCGGTGCGTGTAACAGAAGGCTGCAATGTACGCTGAACTCTAAAGGAGTCATTTATCCTTCAGTCGATGTGATATGGTGGATGACGACGGCGATAAGTAGTTCCACAGCAGTGACATGTTCGCTACAAAAAATGGGTGAAATGCAGGGGAAGTATTTTCTTATTTAATGCCCCGATGGTAGGCATAGAATATGTCGCCTCAACTACAACTTATGTCGATACAGAATGATTTGAAAGGGTTCCTTGTTTGAGAGTAAGGATCCTGTTAATTATCTTTCCCCAACAAGTTTAGAAAGTTCTCTAATCATTACGATGAGGCCCCTTTTGCCCTCATAAGGTTTTATTGATCAAATTTAATACCTGAAGACGTCATGGGCGGAATGTATTATTCTAAAAATCTGGCCTTTATATATAATGATTGAGGGACATTTACCTTGCATCAAATAGTTGTTTTGTTTAAGTTATCTACATGCATAAGATCCCTCCTCAGCTAAAACACCTTTACACTAAAGCCAAAAGTTCAGCGAAGCTGGTTACCGGAAAGGTAACTTCTCTTTCGTTTTGGTGTTACACCGATAACTGTTGCCTCAGAGTCTTTGGCGAGGTCTAAGATTCATCTGATCTGTGTTGCTTCAATACATCTTCAGGATTATTATAAGGAAGATCAACTGACGTTTCAGATCTTGCGAGTAACCCGTCTTCTCCTGTTTAAACCGCAGCTTCAGATGTCACGCAGTCCTTGAGTGTCAGCGACGTGAATGCAATCTTATTGACTATTGATATAACCACTCAGTAAGTCCCCGATGCTTCGGATGTTCCAGTGGGAGGAAGTAGTTTCGTAGTGAACTTCTGGCCTCGGTTTCACTGTGTAGACGTTGATCTAGAAATTTACGTTTCGACTGCTTCTATTCTCCTTTATCTTAACACCAGATTAGGCTTTGTAGAAACCGCCTGTACGTCGTAGCCTGTGTAACGGGGCTGTCACATTTTTTCCGACTAAACGTCGATTCAAAGTATGTCAAAAGAACGGAATAACGCCGTCAAATGGCATTCAAGTCCCATTAGACGCTACTTCGTTTAACTCCGTACTGCACGGTGAAAGTGAGATTACGAAATCCGTCTGCGATAAAAAAAGTACAGTATCATAATTTAAGGAGACAGCAACAACACATTTTATTAGGGGCCAGAGCACAATTTGTATTGGATGTCCCTGACGAAGATAGTGTGATAAACTTTCCACACGATTGGGAGCTGAAAGAGCAGGAAACATTTCAGTTCATCAGAATTTGTTTAACTGAGAAAATAAATATGTACAAGCACAACAGTCAATATTTAGAAGTAAAGCATAACACCTATTTTAACAGAATTTTCCGTCGCTGCTTGGCAGAACATGATAACTATATTAAATAGACAGAACAAGATCACTAAATTAAATAGTAAACTCTTTTTAATTTTCTGCAAAACTCTATACATTTGGTCACGAACCGGCTTTCAGCTTGTTAGGCCATTGTCAAGTGACAACTAGATGTCAGGAACACACATAAATTGACGTGAACCGATCTTAGAGCACTGGTAGGGAAAATACGTAATATACAAAAATGGTGACGAGTAGAGTTTTTACACAGGAAAATATTACATTTTTACGTCACCCAGAAACAGTTAAATTAACCAAGGAAACACGAGTTTTTCCGTGGAAGATACGTTTAACATGTGATCAAAAATAATTTTGAGTTTACAGTTTTAATCTACAATTTATACCTTAAACTTGACATAACAGAGAGGGAAAAGGAAACTGAGTTTGGTCATTTAGTGCTAAATTAGTACTGTGTGTTATGTGTGTTCAGTCCAGTATTTCCAGCAGGGCCCCACGTGTGCTTTTGTTAGCACAATGCAGAACTCAACACGTCGCTCTTAACGGAACTAAATCGATAGATGCAAAGGCAATATACGGAGTACCACGGGGAAATGTAATAGGACCGTTGCTGTTCACAATATATATAAATGATCTAGTAGAAAGCTTCGGGTGCTCTTTAAAGCTATTCGCAGATGATGCAGTTGTTTATACCAAAGTAGCAACACCAGAAGATATTAAGAATTTGCAGAACGAACTGCACAAAACTGATGAATGGTGCAGTCTCTGGCAGTTGACCCTGAACGTAATAAATGTAACGTATTGCGCATACATAGGAAAAGAAATCCACTACTGTACCGCTACACTACTGATGACAAACAGCTGGAGACAGCGTCTGCCGTAAAATATCTAGGCGTAACTATCCGGAGCGATCTTAAGTGAAATGACCACATAAAACAGATAGTGGGAAAAGCAGACACCAGACTCAGATTCATCGGAAGAATCTTAAGAAAATGGAATTCATCTACGAAAGAAGTGGCTTATCAGGCGCTTGTTCGCCCGATTCTTGAGTGCTGTTCATCTAATTGGGATCCCTATCAGGTAGGCCTGATAGAGGAGGTAGAGAAGATCCTACGAAGAGCGGCGTGTTTTGTCACGGGATCGTTCAGCTGGCGAGAGAGCGTTACTGACGTGCTAAACAAACTCCACTGGAAGACGTCACAAGAGAGACGTTGAGTATCACGGAGAGATTTACTACTGAAAATTCGGGACAGCACTTTTCAGTAGGAGTCAAACAACATATTACTTCCCCCCATATACATCTCGCGTATTGACCACGAGGAGAAAATTCGAGAAATTAGAGCCAATACAGAGGCTTACCGACAATAATTCTTCCCACGCACTATTCGCGAGTGGAACAGAGTTGGAGGGATCAGATAGTGGTACCGGAACTATCCTCCGCCACACGCCATTAGGTGACTTGCGGAGTATGATGTACATGTAGATTCCATAATCTACATCGTGTGGGAGGTTGTCCGTTAGAAGATGTTCGGCAAAGGTTGAATGTTGCTGTCTTAATCTCCAGCTACTGTCAAGTTCAGATAATGTAATTGACTCTACTCTGCACGACCAACAAATGTGTATTTTTACAATGTGTTAGCAGGAAACTAGTCATGTGATGCAGAATAATGTTCACATTCTATATTAGGGCCGGCCACGGCGTGCCAGACTCGCACGAGTGCATCGTGTGCAGGCCGCGCCCAGACCGAGCCCCGACCTCTCACTCGGGTTTGTTCGGTCCTTCTCGGAAGTACCCGGGACAGCGCGACATTTGATTTAGCACTGCGGTGCGCCAGTCTCCGGTCGACACGACTCTCTGAGTTCGACAGAATCGTGCTGTTAGCACTGTTTAACGCTCGCTAATTGTTCGCGGTATGAAGGAGGTTCACAAGTCCAGTGGCTGTTTGCGCAAAAAGAGGCAGTCTACCGATCTATCGACGCAATCCTTTACAATGAGCGGAAATGACATAAGAGAGGGAGGAGAATTTTCAATGCGCTAAAGCACATTTGCTCTGAAACAATAGAATACCACGCAGAAAGAATTTAAAGATTTCATTGACGATGAGGGAGCAAAACATTACAACGATCGCCTTGGACGAAGCTCTTGTACAGGCTGGCAACACACAAAAGGGGGCTCTCTGGGCACTTGTGGAGGAACGGGCCGCGTGCGTTCCAAAAGGGTTCTCCCGGCAGTGCTCCGGGGGATGCGAGGCGGGCCACACCGGCTAAGCGTGAGTGCGCCTATTCGTAGTTAATTAATTATTTTTGTAATTAAATTAACGTCTTGCTCTCAATGTTCATTGCTCGTTGAGCGGCATACGGAATTTTTCTGATTAATTTCGGAACACTATAACCAATTGCACTTGGCCACACATGCAAGCCATTGTTCACCTCTACCTCTGTTCAAAATGGGGACTCGAGATGTATCTTCTCAGTTCAGATTGATTTAGTTCGAAGGTGGTCTCACACGGGTATAAAGCACTTTATGCTAAATTTTCAGGCGTGCAGCGCGTGAAAAAATTGGTGGTACGGATAGCAAAATTTCTGAAGTCGCAGGCATTGTTCCATTGTCAGTTGCAACAGTTTTCAATGGGACCGAACGAAGAACACGGAGAATTCGTACATTACTGTAAAGTACCCTGGCTAAATCAAGAGTCATGAGTGAAACGATTACGGCGGAAAAAGGAGTGCAGGAACGAAAATTAGAAAATCCGGAGAGGAGTACGAACTTCGCATTTTAAATGCACTTGACTGCACACTGCCCACAGTAGGACATTGCTACGTATACTTCTTTATTAGAAAACTACTCATAGGGATGTGGAGTGTTAATCCTCGACACTGCTATTCCGTTCCGTCAGACAGCCAGCTCCGCATACTGACCGCGATGGACCGATCGGTACTAACAGGCCGCTGTCACCAACATCTGCCATATGACGTCACTAAGGTACGGTACGTGGCCCACGATAAATACGGGCCTAAACGCACGGTTGTGACGTCAGCAATGTAGTGTTCGTGACCAACGATAAATACTTACCAAAGCCCTCATATATATATTTATATTTATATATATATATATATATATATATATGTGTGTGTGTGTGTGTGTGTGTGTGTGTGTGTGTGTGTGTCAAAGCCTATAGATCACTTCTTTGACAGTGTAGAAGCGATACTTTTAGCAAATATCTTTGATAAAAGTTAGAATGAGGCCACTGTTTACATCTTGCTTCGCTTGCTTTAGTGAATTTTATAAAATGACAAATTACATTTGGAGCGCGCCTTCACCACAGTGATCGTTCCAAAGTTCGAAAAACACGAAATTCTTCATACCACAAAGCACGCTGACTACAAAAACGGTAATAAGCGGTTGCAACCTAACAAAGAAATAGCTGCAGCAATTAGCTGCATTCGAATTTGCTGCACTGTGGATGATGTTAAGCTGACGTAAGAAAGAAATGACGTGAAAGGAGATGGAGGTAAGAAAAGCCAAGTTTGTTCAAAGCGTACATAAATGAAATAAACGTGTTTAGTTGTACTCCAAATAATCGAACATAGCATTCATAAATGCCTCATTGTGGGATTCGAGCAAAATATCGAAAGCTGGAGGAACATCTTTTGCCTGTTGCTAAATACCTCAAGTTTACTATTAGACCATCTTCAGCAGAAATAACATTCATGATCTAAAGAACGAAACTTGGCACCAGTTATGTATTTTTTCACGATTTGCACAACGCTTTGCGAGAATTTATTCTCATGATCAATTACAAATACACGACTGGCCATTAAAATTGCTAGACCACGAAGATGACGTCCTACAGACGCGAAATTTAACCAACAGAAAGATGAAGCTGTGATATGCAAATGATCAGCTATTCAGAGCATTCACACAAGGTTGGCGCCGGTGGCGACACCTACAACGTGCTGACATGAGGAAAGTTTCCAACCGATTTCTCATACACAAACAGCAGTTGACCGGCGTTCCCTGGTGAAACGTTATTGTGATGCCTCCTGTAAGGAGGAGAAATACGTACCATCACGTTTCCGACTTCGATAAAAGTCGGATTGTAGCCTATCGCGATTGCGGTTTATCGTATCGCGACATTGCTGCTCGCGTTGGTCGAGATCCAATGAGTGTTAGCAGAACATGGAATCGGTGGGTTCAGGAGGGTAATGCGGAACGCCGTGCTGGATCCTAACGGCCTCGTATCACTAGCAGTCGAGATGACAGGCATCTTATCCGCATGGCTGTAACGAATCGTCAGCCACGTCTCGAACCCTGAGTCAACAGATGGGGACGTTTGCAAGACAACAACCATCTGCACGAACAGTTCGACGACGTTTGCAGCAGCATGGACTATCGGCTCGGAGACCATGGCTACGGTTACCCTTGACGCTGCATCACAGACAGGAGCGTCTGCGATGGTGTACTCAACGACGAACCTGGGTGCACGAATGTCAAAACGTCATTTTTTCGGATGAATTCAGGTTCTGTTTACAGCATCATGATGGTCGCATCCGTGTTTGGCGACATCTCGGTGAACGTACACTGGAATCGTGTATTCGTCATCGCCATACTGGTGTATCACCTGGCGTGTTGGTATGGGGTGCCACTGATTACACGTCTCCGTCACGTCTTGTTCGCATTGACGGCACTTTGAACAGTGGACGTTACATTTCAGATGTGTTACGACCCGTGGCTCTACCCTTCATTCGGTCCCTGCGAAATACTACATTTCAGCAGGATAATGCACGACAGCATGTTTCAGGTCCTGTACGGGCCTTTCTAGCTACAGAAAATGTTCGACTGCTGCCCTGGCCAGCACATTCTCCAGATCTCTCACCAATTGAAAACGTCTGGTCACTGGTGGCCGAGCAACTGGCTCGTCACAGTACGCCAGTCACTACTCTTGAGGAACTGTGGTATCGTGTGGAAGCTGCATGGGTAGCTGTACCTGTACACACCATCCAAGCTCTGTTTGACTCAATGCCCAGGAGTATCAACGCCGTTATTACGTCCAGAGGTGGTTATTCTGGGTACTGATTTCTCAAGATCTATGCACCCAAATTGCGTAAAAATGTAATCACATGTCAGTTCTAGTATAATATATTTGTCCAATGAATACCCGTTTATCATCTGCATTTCTTCTTCGTGTAGCAATTTTAATGGCCAGTAGTGTATTACAAAGGAATTCTATGTGACGTTTCGGAAAATCGCTCAAAAGAAATTTGCTCGACTGTAGTTGACCATAACAATATAGTTGCGGTGTAAGACAGTTAGAACAACACACGTACAAACACCAAGTGAAATACCTACTTGAATAGTGGGAATAAATTCTCAAAAAGCGTCATATTAAGCATGAAAAAACATGTAATTAGTGCAGAGTTTCATTATTTAAATCGTGAATGATACAGTTGTAGGTTTTCGATGAATGAAATTAAGAAATGGCATTTCTTACAAGAGTAGCGTGTGTGCAAGTATGAGGGACCAGTCTCACAAGGGCAGACTGAAACGTCTGTTGGTCTACTCTCACACAGTTTTCATCATTCTTCATGTCCTCCCAATGTAGCTCACGTGGCTAATTCTGGTGAACACTTGGAGCATCTTCTCTCGCTATCCACGGCTTCACCCGCTATCGTTTCCATTTCTCTTTCTTTTTGAGAAGTGCACTCGCCACCAACATATGCATTATTAACTGTTTGGCATCCGTTCCTAAGTAATTATGACGAAAAATTTTGCAGTCGCGTAATAGCTCCAGTGAAGCAGTTTGGTCAGAAAAGTTTGACGAAATCTTTGACAAAGCAAGAGTTTGTGTCGGCCAATGAGGTTAAAATAAGGGAAGATGGCGTTACCTGTGCTAACCGCAAGGGAGACTCGAACCTCCTTGGTGTCGGCCGACAGTTAACACTACATTTATGACGTCACACATACGTGCGCTTATTGTTGGCCACGTCCTCTGCCATATGAGGTCGCTCAGAGAGAGTCCGGAGAGGCTTGGAGCCACCACAGCGCTCTCGCAGCCTCTGTCGCCTTTCCAGACCTTGGAGTCGCTGGACCCACAACTAGTCACTCAAGTAGTTCCTCAAGTGGCATCAGGTGGCTGAGTGCACTCCGTTCCAGTCCTCACACGAAGGAGAAACCCCTGGCAGTACCGGGAACTGAGCCGTGGTTTTCCTCATGGCAGTGACACTCGACGACTACTTAGCTACGGAGGCGCACACTGCACTACACTGCTCAGATAATTTTGTCTTCTTATTAAGTACCTTCTTCAATTTTCTTGAGTACCTTACTTATCCAATGATCTAATGGTGGAATCTTGTTTTAAGTGCTCACCGAAATATCGATCGTCATTTCTTCCTCGACATTATACTGCACTGGCACACGAAATTGTCACCTCGCAAGTCGGCATACATGACAGAATGTTGTAGAATACCGACCAGCGGCTCCTATTACGTTGTTGATACTTAACTACTCATTCTAACTGTTGATCCTGTAGGATCTTCCCCCTGTCCAATTTAGTTGCTATAATGACATTGAGGGCACTTTCGACACTCCTCACACTATTAATCTTTATTTCGTCTACTATTATGATTATTTCCTCCACTTATAATCTGCTTCCTTCTTCCATCAATTGTCCACATTAAACAATGCCCAGTCCGAGTAATTAATAGGCAAAGTCTTTTATGAAGATTTCAGGGGAGCGAAGATTACAGTAAAATTTCAAGTTTACTTAGCTTGTCGTGTTGAGATGGCTCCAGTTCTTCTTGTCTAGTGGTCTGCATTTTGAAGCTGAAAATCTAACATCAGGCTCTCAAGGCTGATTTGAACTGAATAAATTGGAAGATTGTTGTTGTAGAATTTTTTTATTAAATATATTTTCCACTGATTTTCTCACATGTCAATATATCATGCAGTATTTTGATTTTTCACATTAACAACGCCGAAATTACATTGCTCGCACATATTACACGAAAATACATCCGATCGCATCAGAGGCAACATAACGACTCTCACACTCTGAGGAAATAATATTTCAAAGGGTTTACAATTTTTCTTAACAAATGAATGCCTACTAGTTTTCGTTACATTATTAATTTCGATTATTACTTCATAAATCAGTCCATAAATAAACACACTAAACAGTATAGGCTTGCGTAATTAACAACAGAGATTTTGAGTGTGCAGATGACTCATAATTTCAAACGTTTCTAAAAAAAACTTTAAATTTAGATCTAGTAATTATCGATTACAACATCGATATTTTTGATAAATTCTAGCTGCAAATATAACATCTTGCGTATTAAATTATATGAAAGTTTTCAGAAAAGCTACGGAGATAATACTGACCTGTCCAAAATTCTAAAAATAATACTGGTATCGACAACTACTGTTGAGGAAAAGTAATGCTAGAGGAGGATATGCTGTTACACACTGCTTTTAGAGATATCATGATAAATATAAGAAATCCCAAAATGAAATGCTCAGAATAACAAACAAAACTTTCTCAATATAATTATGAGTACCCTCTGCGCCCTCTCTCGCAGAGGAATATTAACAAAATGATGAAATGGTGACAAGCAGTAGGCGAAGTTCTGAAGAGAGGGCTTTTTCCCGAGGTTCAGTACAGTCTTCAATCCAGAATGATATTTTCACTCTGCAAGGAAGTTTCACAGTCTTCAATGTTCAATACTTAACCACAACACCCCGTTAAAGGAGCATGTAGTATATTTGAACCATCTTTCCTGTCATTCAGTTTGGCGTGGACCAAAATAAAGCAGCCGTTAGGACAGAGATGTTTGGCTCCCACTTAGGATGTTCTTAATTGCTTCTTCTGTCGCTGTGCTAACTCGACTATGCTTAGTTTACATTTGCTTCCTAATGGAGACAGAGAGAGCAGTCGGTTCTGCTCAGAATAATTCCATTCACAACAGAGAGCTAGAGAGGGCATTTTCGGTTATGAGTATGCGGCTTGACACGTTCATCCAGTCCCCGTAGGGGCTACTACAATGGCGATTTCATGCCTCTGATTCCTATTGCAAATATGTTAATCTGAAATTTCTCTCTGGAACTTGTATTAACCTACTTTCCTTAGCAAACAGGTGTCAAGCGAGAGCTCATTGGAGGGCGGTATGGAGGTCTGTTGTGTTTTCTGATGAAAACTTGTTCTGCCTCGGTGCCAGCGATGACCGTGCGTTGCTTAGAAAGATGACAGATGAGCAAACATGCGGGACCTCATCGCACGACACCTCACATTCACAAACGGCATTAACCGTCAGTGTTTTGACCGACCAAGTGCCACAGGCATGGAACTCCATCTCATACGCTAACATCCAGCACCTGCGTTACACAATGAACGCATGTTTGGATGCTTGCGTTCCACATTCTGTTGCCTGCACCCGTTATTAATGTACCAGCACTTCACATTAGGCATGGCTTATCTCGCGCTACATTGACCTGTGATGCTGCAATGCTAATCACTTAAATATGGTACCGAGACAAATGTATTCCCGAAATTTCATTACTCTGCATTAATTGTTTTCTGTGCTGTAATTTCTTTCCGACAGTGTAGGTGAATGACCTTCCACTTCCACTTATTTCTTAATGAAATTTGTCATTAAAAATATATCACTTTTTCAAACCAACAGCTCAATTCATGGAATCAATACTAGAAATAAGAAAAATCTTCACAAGGATTTAAAGTCACTTAGTCTTGTACAAAAAGGTGTGCATTATTCAGGAACACACATTTTCAATAACTTGCCAGCAGCCATAAATAGCTTAACAACCAATGAAATTCAGTTTAAGAGAAGCCTAAAGGATTTACTGCTGGCCAACTCCTTCTACTCCATTGATGAATTTTTCAGTAAAACCAACTAATTTATCTGCGCAATTTCAGTGCAGTAATGTGTTCATTGTAAATGTGTGTGTGTGTGTGTGTGTGTGTGTGTGTGTGTGTGTGTGTGTGTGTGTGTAAGTACAATCTAACTTCTGCACCATTTCAGTGCAGTAATGTGTTCATTGTAAATAAGTATTATAGTAGTTGTATTACATGTTTATTACCTTATAAATAAATAAAAACTTTTTTATTTTAAATTCCGTGCATTAGTATTTGTAAAATGACTTTCATATAGTGTTCATTAAAAAATGACGATCATTCAACTTGGGACCTGTGGAATGGTACATTAGCTTATTTGTTTTAGTTGTAAATATTTGTCATGTATTGTTGTTTTTCTGACATGTTCCACATCCTGGAGGACCTCCTCACTACGGATCAATTGGAATGGAAGTAAATCTAATATAATGTAACCTAAAACATTCGACAAGCAGGATTGGTACTTTTTGAAGACGATACTGGCGTTATAATAAACCCCACTAAAGAGAACGCAGCAGAACAGACAGTAAATGATGTTTCCCGAAGAAGTATTAAGTCGTTGTCAGAATTTGTAAGTTTACATATTGATGAAAACTTGAACTGGCACAAGGATGTTGCAGAGCTTACCGAACAATTAAATCAGCTACTTTTGCTCTTCGTATAACTCCTAGACTTGGAAGCACATGAATAACAGTACTAACATATTTTGCGTATCTCCACTCAGTAATGTCTTATGGATTTCTGGGGTAACTCGCCACTTGGAAAGAAAGTCTTGGTTGCATGAAAGGGAACAATAAGAATAATATCTGGTGTTCGGTCAAGCATGTTATGCAGGTACGCCAACAAGGAGCTGAGCATTTTAACTCCGTCGTTGCGATACATTTATTCATCATTTCATCACAACTTCAAAACAGCAGTGAGGTCCATGCCTACACAACTAGAGGGGAAAATGACCTCTGTTACCCATTATTAAAGCTGTCAGAGGCTCATAAAAGGGTTCAATATGCAGCGACAAAAATGTTTGATCACTTGAATAATAAGAGAAAAGTCTAAGAGATAGCAAAGGAAATTTTAAATCTAAACTAAAATATACTCCATCTGTTGTATGGACGAATTTCTATTTAAAAACTGGTTGTCCGTATAGAAAAAGTTGTTTTTAAGTGTAGCTGAATGAGTGGGACAAAAAAAATTAAAAAAACGTGTTCATTAATGTTAACACAGTTCACATAAGCCGGCCGCTGTGGTCGAGCGGTTCTAGACGCTTCAGTCCGGAACAGCGCTGCTGCCACGGTCACAGGTTCGAATCCTGCCTCGGGCATGGATGTGTGTGATGTCCTTAGGTTTAAGTAGTTCTAACAAGGGGAAGGCCTCAGAAACGGCCAACCGATTCGGCGCAAATTTGGCAGGTCGCTTGTGTGCAACCTAAAACGAAGGAATCTAAGATATTTTGGGTCAACACCCCCGCGTTTTTGAGAAAATTGCCCCTAGAGGTTATGACGAGCAATCGACTCAAAATTGCCGGGTTCGATAGATAACTGAAAATAGAGCATTTTTCATCATCAGGTATGGGGTCCGAAAACACATACGTTTCCAGAAATCGTGGTAAGAAACTTTTCCAACTGCCGCTCGTATCTATCTGGAACGCCGAGAAACAGAACTGCCTGTCTCCGGTAGTGCATTGACAATGCATCTGTCTCGCAACACTTTTACAAACCAAAACACAGCGTCGGTAACTTCCCGCTTGCCATGGTCTGTGACAGGCTCCCAACTATATATTACAGTGCTAGTCGAAGGGTGTACATCCTCCATTATTCAGATTGTGCACCTGAAAGATATGACACAACAAACAGCAACTAGTCACTACGTCATAAACAGACGAGCTAATTACTACAAACTACATACAGTACTCGTCATATGTTAGTTACGGAAGAACACTGTATTCATTCACAAAACGTATTTCATTCGGTGCATTAACGATGGAAAAATCACTACATGTATCCGCGAGGTTCGCGGCAGCCTAATGACGGGCAACAACTCTTTCCGACTGATTTCTATAAGGCTCGTACTGGACACCACTCTTCCAGGTTCACAACTATGATATGACGAAGATGCAACCGGGACAACATAACTCTCCCCGTGTGCGTTCTGTCCCGTGCCTCGCTGTAAACAAGCGTCGCGCGGTTGGCTATCTGTGATCCCTCGTGAGGAATTCGCAGCACTCTTACTCGGAGTTGTTTTCATGTGACAAGGCTTAAAAGTTTAATACTTTAGTAACTCACGGCATTTGGGAAATTAGTTTGCCTACCTTATTATTATAATTAGCTATTCATCTACTTACCTTATTAACCCTCCTATACCTATCAATTGAGATACGGAAAAAAACAAACGAAAAGAATAACATCAGGTGGGTTTCTTCGAGATTCGAACCCCGGTTCTCCGATTCCCAGCCAGTTACCTTGGCCGTTGCTCTATCGATGATGGCGGCGAGGTTTGTTTACCATGTGGGTACAAAAGCGGCAGTTGTAAAAGTTTCTTATCTCGATTTCGGGAAGAGTTTGCGTTTGCGAACCCCTTACCTGATGATGAAAAATGCTCTATTTACAATTATCTATCGATCCCTCCAATTTTGAGTGGATTGCTCGTCACAACCTTTAGGGATGATTTTCTCAAAATATCGGGGGTGTTGACCCAAAATATCTTAGAGTCCTTCGTTTTAGGTTGTACACAAGCGACCTGCCAAATTTGAGCCGAATCGGTTGGCCGTGTCTGGGGCCTTCCCCTTGTAAGTCTAGGGGACTGATGACCTCAGATGTTAAGTCCCACAGTGCTCAGAGCTATTTGAACTGTTCACGTATACACATTCTGTAAGCGTTCACAAGATGTATGGAACATGTAACGAACTAAATGAATAACTAGCTAGGCCCACTGATATCTACTTCTGATATCAATAAGTCACTTTTATTGGTCTGGAGTTGCATAATACGAGTTTTTGTACGATTAAGGGCTACGCTGCTGTCTGCGAACATCTCGCAGGCCTGTTTCGCACTAGCTCCTGTGCCTGCAGAAGTCTCTCAGCCTGAATACGGTGAGTTCCCGCCACTCGGAAACGCGACCGCTCGCTCGCCTGTTCCGGTTACCCGGTGACGCGGCCCGCGTGTGTCGCTCGCTCTCCCTGCGCGCGCCGCTGCTGTCGCCAGGGTGTGAACACGCGCGTGGGAAGCTGATGAGTCAATAGGCGCGTTCGCACCACTCTGTTAAGATGAGCCACAAATGCTCTCTCCGTTAGGGCTGCGAAGGACAGCTACTGGGACCGTGCCACAAATTAGAGGCTCTCCGTTCGCCAGCACAAGCGCTCGCCACTGTTCCACAACTTGACGCGCCGCTTCCTCCACCCCTTCCTCTTACTTCACGGTTTATTTACGTATTTTTTTTTCCGTACTACAGCGACTGCCGTGTTTCTTTTCAGTGGGACACTGTTTACCTCGGAAGCTGGAACTGCTAATTGTGCTGGTCCTGGACCGGTAGATGGCTGATTCGAATCCCGACAGCACAAATGATTTCGTCATCAGAGCTCCTCTAGCAATAGGAGAAAACATTCATATCTTAGGTTTCCCCGCCTTAATTGATTAATAGTGTATTCTATCGTATTATCTAAGATGAAGATTCTATTTTTCTGCACGATGTTTCGATTGTCGACCCAGTCGCCTTCTTCACACCGTGCGAGCTGTGCCATTATGCACACTCGCCGTCAGACCTCGAACCAGACCGTAACGAACTGTCGACTTCACATCACTGTTATTAGTCTGGTTCGCATCGGTGCCCACCAATGCCTTTGATGCTCTCTTTTTTTCTAATTTCGCACTCTTTTCCTGTGAAACGAGCATTCTCTCAGCGTCTAGCTCTAACAGATGAGATGAGGGACGAGATCGTAATAAACTGAGTGCCAAATCCCAAACTCTGCTTAAGTTTAAAAGGCGTCCAACGTATTTCGCTTCCATCTGCAAAGATAAAGTCTTTTTTGTAACGTTAAAGACAATATACAGGGTGTTTAAAAAATGACCGGTATATTTGAAACGGCAATAAAAACTAAACGAGCGGCGATAGAAATACACCGTTTGTTGCAATATGCTTGGGACAACAGTACATTTTCAGGCGGACAAACTTTCGAAATTACAGTAGTTACAATTTTCAACAACAGATGGCGCTGCAAGTGATGTGAAAGATATAGAAGACAACGCAGTCTGTGGGTGCGCCATTCTGTACGTCGTCTTTCTGCTGTAAGCGTGTGCTGTCCACAATGTGCAAGGGTGCTGTAGACAACATGGTTTATTCCTTAGAACAGAGGATTTTTCTGGTGTTGGAATTCCACCGCCTAGAACACAGTGTTGTTGCAACAAGACGAAGTTTTCAACGGAGGTTTAATGTAACCAAAGGACCGAAAAGCGATGCAATAAAGGATCTGTTTGAAAAATTTCAACGGACTGGGAACGTGACGGATGAACGTGCTGGAAAGGTAGGGCGACCGCGTACGGCAACCACAGAGGGCAACGCGCAGCTAGTGCAGCAGGTGATCCAACAGCGGCCTCGGGTTTCCGTTCGCCGTGTTGCAGCTGTGGTCCAAATGACGCCAAAGTCCACGTATCGTCTCATGCGCCAGAGTTTACACCTCTATCCATACCAAATTCAAACGCGGCAACCCCTCAGCGCCGCTACCATTGCTGCACGAGAGACATTCGCTAACGATATAGTGCACAGGATTGATGACGGCGATATGCATGTGGGCAGCATTTGGTTTACTGACGATGCTTATTTCTACCTGGACGGCTTCGTCAATAAACAGAATTGGCGCATATGGGGAACCGAAAAGCCCCATGTTGCAGTCCCATCGTCCCTGCATCCTCAAAAAGTACTGGTCTGGGCCGCCATTTCTTCCAAAGGAATCATTGGCCCATTTTTCAGATCCGAAACGATTACTGCATCACGCTACCTGGACATTCTTCATGAATTTGTGGCGGCACAAACTGCCTTAGACGACACTGCGAACAGCTCGTGGTTTATGCAAGATGGTGCCCGGCCACATCGCACGGCCGACGTCTTTAATTTCCTGAATGAATATTTCGATGATCATGTGATTGCTTTGGGCTATCCGAAACATACAGGAGGCGGCGTGGATTGGCCTCCCTATTCGCCAGACATGAACCGCTGTGACTTCTTTCTGTGGGGACACTTGAAAGACCAGGTGTACCGCCAGAATCCAGAAACAATTGAACAGCTGAAGCAGTACATCTCATCTGCATGTGAAGCCATTCCGCCAGACACGTTGTCAAAGGTTTCGGGTAATTTCATTCAGAGACTACGCCATATTATTGCTACGCATGGTGGAGATGTGGAAAATATCGTACTATAGAGTTTCCCAGACCGCAGCGCCATCTGTTGTTGAAAATTGTAACTACTGTAATTTCGAAAGTTTGTCTGCCTGAAAATGTACTGTTGTCCCAAGCGTATTGCAACAAAGGGTGTATTTCTATCGCTTCTCGTTTAGTTTTTATTGCCGTTTCAAATATACCGGTCATTTTTGAAACACCCTGTAGCTCTTCTAAAGACCAGTGTGTATCGCATTACGTGCTAACGCGGCGTATCTTACGTTGACAGATTATTGGAATAAGTTAGTCGTAGAGAAGTCAAGAAACATCCCGACTAAAACGACCAAGTAGATCAGCTCTCATCGGGCACTGCCTCGAAAATAACCATAAAGTGGAACACGACGAAACCAGTAACGTGGTGCAAACGCCAAGCCTCCGGGACAGCCTAATTAAGGAGTCAGTGGTAATAAAGATGTCGAAAAACCTAATAAATCGGGACGGAGGTTCAGTTCAGCAAGATTTGGAAGACATCACTAATTTTAAAATTTCGTATTTTTGGGGATCCACACACTCCAGATGCTTAACAAACATAAACATGGTCCATAGTAGGCTGTAATGCGATGTTTAGTTAATCGTGCGATTATCCAATTTCGACTAAGCGGCATTATCAAGCTCTTTTGTAACACCAGTATTTCGTGTCATTTTGAAATCACTCATAATTACAAGTACATATAGCAGTGTTCATAATACGATCTTAAAAGGTGTCAGTGTAGTGTCTGACCTTTCGTAAAATGACGGAATACGGCTACTTTTAAGTTGTAATTAAGAGTGATTTGGAGATGACGTGAATTACAAATGTGCTTGACAATGGTGCTTAATCGAAATTAGAAAATCGCACGATTAAATAAACTTCCCATTACAGCCTACTACGGACCATGTTTACGTTTATTAAGCGCTCATTTTGTTACAATTCAGAATCCTGAAAATAATTCAGCAACAAATGAGCACCAAAGGCCTTAGCGGGTGCCACGAGTCTGCAGTTCAGTACCGAGTACTCACAGCAATGCAGCTCGTAGCGCTTGAAGAAGACCACTGCAACCGCCGTCGAAACATCCAGCATAAAAATGGAGTCGGCGAATCGTCTAAACACATGAGCACGATTGTGGAACTTCCTGATCTCCCGACTCGGGGTCACATTTCGGATTTCTCTATGACATACAAAATGCAACACTGATCGGAAACCGTACACTGTGTGCGGACGTTAAGCCCAGAAGCTATTTTTGCACCTTGCAAAAAACCTGACTAAACGTCGAATCTGGAGTTCACCGTCTGCCTAACCCACCTCCATTATCAGCACCGTCGTCACTTACTAAATGTCGACACTGAGATCCGACATGCTGCAGCGTGATTCAAAAGTTGCAGAGTTTACTGGTTACACGAAGTCCAAACTCAACCTCAGCAGACTTTGCTTCGAAGGTAGCTGAACAGTGACTAGTGATTCACAGCTGACCGTGTAATTCTTATTCTCAAAAGGCTCATATTATCCTTTTTCGCGCAAGAAATAAAGACCTGCTAGCAGGAGAAGTAGATGTTATTGGTTGGCTCTGAGCACTATGGGACTCGACTGCTGTGGTCATAAGTCCCCTAGAACTTAGAACTACTTAAACCTAACTAACCCAAGGACATCACACACATCCATGCCCGAGGCAGGATTCGAACCTGCGACCGTAGCGGTCGTGCGGTACCAGACTGTAGCGCCTTTAACCGCTCGGCCACTCCGGCCGGTCAGTAGATGTTATTGGTCACACAGTAAATGAAACGTACTGCGTAAAATTCCTGGGGCACAGTTGAATAATAAGCTAAAATGGAATAAACACAATATAAACTAATCATAAATTCAGTTCAGCGTATTTTTCTCTTAGAAACAACTCTCACTGGAATGATCTAAAGATAAAAGTAAAACAATTTTATTTTTACTGTCGGTCTCGATTACATTAATTTTTTTAAATTGGCAAGTTTTGGATCAACGTGAACCATCCTCAGATCTGACAGTTGCGGTAAGAAGAGTAATCTGTCAAACTATCAGCAAAACCTTCGTGCGACCTGGCAGGATAAACCAGTGGCTTGGTTGAATCAAACCTAACCGCTATATTATCCTGTGACATAGCAAGTATATTTTAGTGATTAATGGACGGGTTATTCTTGTAACTGATACAGTAAAATCTGAGGATGGTCCATGTTGAACCGATACCTGTCATTCTACAAAACATACGAACAATATAGACATCTGTGTTACAGCCAGTGACTGCAGGATTTCTCCAGGCATATAATGTCAGATATTGCAAAGATATACGTGCTAGGTTAGTTAGTATCTTTTCACTCTCTGATATTTTATGCAATTATCTTAAGGTGCAGTTCCGATAAAGTAAATACTGTGCCTAATGGGGTAACCTAGTTTGAAAATTTAAAGAATATGATTTTTTGCTTGAAATATTCTTAGGGATCTCTATTATAGTGTTTGTCCCAAGTTCAACAGAAAGTCTATTATCGAGTTGGAAGTCGATATGTTAAAAAGTGACTCCAAAAACCATTCACAGCGGAAAAAATAGTTGATATGGCGGCGGATGTGGAACCATGTAATTTCCTAATGCCTAACAGGCATTAGGGAAATTATTAATATGCTCGAACTTGAGATCGTACCAGCATGTTACAGATTCCGCACAAAATCGGACGAGAGCAGTTTATGACAGAAGCTTCCAAAGAGAACCGCCATGGTCATGAAGACAATGGAGGAGGACCTCCTTTTGGATCTGAAGGGACCACTGTATGGTCCAGGGATCGCTGACTAGAGGTATCTTTAACTTAACAAAAAAAGTAACCCAATATTCTAAACTCGTTTTTCAGAAGCGAACACTGAGTAAGCAGGTAGCCATGCGCAATGCAGAAGCCTTGAAAGAATCTTAATTTTATACTTCCTTCACAGTACATTAATTCTTTGTCAGTTTTTGTAGCTGATAATGAAGTTGAGTTTCATCTGAACTGTGGTCTGGACAATCACAGAACCATGCACAAAAATTATGTTCGTGATGACTTTACCTTCTGGCCTAGGGTTCAGGAGGGAGTTTATGTACTACGGTGGGATGATATTCATCAAAGTTGCTGCTGACATGAAACAAGGAACTGGGAATTCCTACCGGTACAAAACAAAATTAAGAACTTACTTTATTGGCCAATCTTTCCATACATTATTTGAATATCTGGATTCCAGAATTGAAAAGTTTAGTCCGCGGCATGGCAGGTGGTGTTCATTGTAAAGCTACATGGCTGGTAGCAATGTACAGTAAACGGGACACAGTGTTAACAGATGAAGTAGCTCCCTCGTATAACAGAAGAGGTAGCAGTTCTTATATTTAAGTAGCTGCTTTCTTTCGGATTTACTTGGTTAAATTTAGCTGGTGTAAGCAATACAATGTTAGTATTAATACACATGCAGATTCGGTTTCTATTATTTCCTTTTCTTTTGCTTATGTATGCATTTTTACTCTTTCCATATCACTGACAAACTGTTTTATAATCCGGCAATCGCAGCTGCTCAAAATCATGGTGTCAGACAGAACTCCACTTACAACTGGTAAAATTGTTATTTATTAAAACACGACCGGCTTCGTGGCTTCAAGCCGCATCATCAGATGAACAAAGGCATTGAACAAAGGCATTGACTAGGAGTGACGGATGTGCCTATGATCTTTTAAAGTTGTTCACCTGATAATGTGGCTTGAAGAGGCAGAACCGGTCGAGTTTTAATAAACAACAATTTTACCAGCTGTAAGCGGAATTCTTTCTAACATCAGATGAACGAATGAATGATTAAATACCCAGACTTGCATAAAATTTTCTAACATATCTGACTTAAAGAAGTTTTTTATTTTTCAGGTACTTTGGCTGAATAATGTATCTTACAGGCAACGACTTCATTGTGCTAAAGAATCATTCATGTTGGGCTGTTCATATTCGTCTGCATTAACGTTCAAAAACTTTGTATGAGTGTTATCAAAGAATTTGGAGGCAGACTCGTTATAGCATATCGTTTCAGAATAAGTTTCACTTTTTTTAAATCGTTTCGGTTGAAATGACCACAATTTCAAAAGTAAATGTGTTCTCATAAATTATTGTACTTCTTGTATGGCAGAAAGATTAAAGAAACACACTGATGATTTTAAAATGCAACCGAAACATATATGTGTGAGGGAAGAAGTAGTTGTGTTTTGCTGAGGCCATAATCTTTTGAAGAGATATTTATTATTGAAGTAAATATCGATACAAAAGTGAGCTTTCGTGAAGATTGGTTGGTTTTGGGGAAGGAGACCAGACAGCGTGGTCATCGGTCTCATCGGATTAGGGAAGGATGGGGAAGGAAGTCGGCCGTGCCCTTTCAGAGGAACCATCCCGGCATATGCCTGAAGTGATTTAGGGAAATCACGGAAAACCTAAATCAGGATGGCCGGACGCGGGATTGAACCGTCGTCCTCCCGAATGCGAGTCCAGTGTCTAACCACTGCGCCACCCCGCTCGGTGTGTTTCGTGAAGAAAACTGCACATCAAGATAAATACACTTTCAAGCAACAGTTAAGCGTCCTAGCGAGACGCCGTTGGCACAACTGTATCTTTCACAATCTCACGAATAACCGAACGTTCATACTTCGTATTGTTTTGCAGCTGTTATTATTTGAGTGAAAAATGACAAAGTTTTTGTACCTGTATTTAAAATATCTCATTTATGGTAACAACGCTGAAATGTGAAGTTCTAATAGACACACACACACACACACACACACACACACACACACACACACACATTCACACACACACTCACACTGCTCCGATTTGACTTAGATCGCTGGTGGAGGCTCTCGTGAGCTCCTCCATCCAGTTCTACACCATCAAAAGCCCTCCTAGGCGATTAGCTGCACTCTTTTAGGGGGGAGGGGGAGACTAAACTTTGTCCGTTGCGCTTAAGCTATTCCTGTACAGAGACACCATGTGAGGATGGGCCTGCTGTAGCTTTAAAGCTAGATAATGGAAGAGTGAACGTTTAAACACAAATCATTATAGAGAGACTGGTCTCAGCATCTTCACAAAACATGCAGTAATGTACTGATAGTTTTGTCACCCGACGATTTCCAGTGCTACACGGAAACGGAGGATTTTTCAGGATGGCTGCAAACGCACTGTGTTGTGAACCGATATTGTTATGTTGGAATACCCTCTGCGATAAAAACAATCACACCACTTAAGAACTACCCGAATGGAACGCAAATTGGTAGATGTGATGTACATGTACAGACGAACAAATGAGTACAATTTCAGAAAAACTGAATGATTAAGTCAAGAGAGAGAGCTTTACGAACTGACCAAGTCAGTAATGGTTTGGTCCACCTCTGGCCCTTATGCAACCAGTTATTCGGCTCGTCATTGATATATACAGTTGTCAGATGCCCTCCTGAGGCATATTGTGCCAAAGTCTGTCCAATTGACACGTCAGATCGCCAACATCCCGAACTGGTTGGAAGGGCCTACCCATAATGCTCCAGAAATTCTCAGTATGGAAGAGGTGACACTGCTGGCAAGGTAGGGTTTGCCGAGCACGAAGTCCAGCATTAGAAACCCTCCCCGTGTGCACATGAGCATTATCTTGCTGTAATGGAAGGCCATGATGGATTGCCGTGAAAGGCAGAAAAACGGGGCGTAGAATATCGGCGGCGTACCGCTGTGGCGCAAGTGTGCAGTGGATGACAACCAAAGGGGTCTTCTAACGAAAAGATATGGCCTCCTGGACCAATACTCCTGGTTGTCGGACTGTATGGAAGGTCACAATCAAGCAGGCATCTTACCACTGTCCGCGGCGTCCCCAGACACGTCTTCGGCCTGGAATATCGTTGACTGGAGTAGAACAGTCTTCAGTCTCGCTTCGAATTCAGCCCCGATGACCAGCAAAGGCGTGTCTGGTGACACCTTGGACAGTGGTGGTAGGATACCAACCTGCCATGCGGCAGACAACCAGGAGTGATGGTCTGGATGACACTTCTTTTCAAGGCAGGACCCCTGTGGTTGCCCTCCGCGGCGTCTTTACAGCACACGGTGCGTCGACGATACCCTGCGCCCTGTTTTGTTGCCCTTTATGGGGCTTGCCTTCGTGCTTGCCTAGCCCTTCCTTGCTTAGCAACGTCGCCGAATCTCTCCTCTACTAAGAACATTTAGAGCGTTAAGAGCATTTCCCTGCAACCATCTCAGGATTTTCACGATCGAATTATCCAGTTGGACAGAATTTGGCACGATATCCCTCAGTTGGACATCCAACAACTGTGTCAATCAATGCCAAGCGGAGTAACTGCTTGTATAGGAGCCAGAGATGGACCAATGCGTTACTAACATTCGTGAAGCTCTTTCTCCTGATGAATCGTCCATTTTTTCTAAAACTGTATTCATTTGTTTGTCTGTAAATGTACATCATATATACCAATTACCGTCCCTTTCGGATAATTCCTTCGCGGTGTGTCGTTTCCCTTGTCTAAGAGCGTATTTTACTGCGTTGCGTACACATGCACGTGGTGCATTATCGAACGAAATGTGCGTGGTGAAGCTGTACGTTCGTTAACCTCCGACCAGAGTACGACACTTTACAACAGGCACTCGCCTTTCGACGGAACGTTGATTTCAGTGACGATCCACAATGCACTGGTCGTACCTCAAAGTGTTAACTTAGTAGGTAGCATCCAACAAGCACTGAAACACACTCACGTTCATTCTGAAAACCCTCAATCAAAGCCAATTGCGTCTTACATTCGTTGCAATTGGTTTGAAAACGCCTATTCACACTGGAGCGGACTGTCAAGAGGGAAGTGACCATGAGAATGTATCATTCTACGAGTTGGATACTGGAATGTCAAAAGCTGGAGCGTGGTAGGGAAATTATAGTATCTGAAGAGGGAAGTGAATAGGCTAAATTTAGTCAGTGAAGTGAAATCGAAAGCAGGTAAGGATTTCGTCTCACACGAATATGGGGTAACATCAGCAGCAGCAGAAAACGGTGCAATGAAAGTAGAATTCCTCGTAAATTGGGAGGTAGAGCAGTGAGTGTGTTACTCTCAAAATTTCAGTGACAAGAGCAGTCTTAACAGAATCTACAGCTAACCGAAGCCAATGACCGTAGTTCAGGTGTACATTGTCGACGTCACAAACACAAGAAGAAGAGATAGAGAAAGAATATGGAGGACGCTGTATGTAAAAGCAGAATGTAATAATCAGGTCAATTGAAACGCGGTTGTAGTGGAGATAACTGAAGACACAAATAAGGGAGAATGTGGACTTGGGCGTAGGAATGAGTGAGAAGAAAAGCTAATTGAGTTCTTCAATAAGTTTCAACTATTAATAGCGAATATACCGTTCAAAAGTCACGATTGGAGGAGGTGTACCTAAAAACAGACTGAAGACATGGGAGGATTCCAGATGGGTGACATTATGCTCAAAGAAATCGAAATAAGATACTGGACGGCAAGGCGTACCATGATGCAGATATAGACTCAGATCACTACTTAGTAATGTCGGAGAGGAAGCTGAAGTTTAAAATAACCGTCCAAAAAAAACAACATGGGGAGAAGAGATATACAGCTTTTCCGAGAAAAGATGAAATGCATTTGAAGTTCTCTAAGACTGTAGATACTGCTATAACGTATACCAAAGCTAAAGAAAGATTATCTCTAAAAAGGGCAATCAGAAGAACTAAAGATACAAAGAAGGTAACTGCGAAGAAACCTTGGGAAGGGGGAGAAATACTTAAGCTGATCGACGAAAGAAGGAAGTACAAAAACGAACTTGAAAGACAGGAATACAGCAATATAACTCCCTTAGGAATGAAATAAATAGGAAGTGTCGGTAACCTGAGCGAAATGGCTACAGGAGATCGAAAAAGAAATGTCGTAGCACGGACAGATTTAGAGCACAAACAAATTAAAACAACATTGGATCAGCTTAAAAGCAAAAAGATCAACATTAAGAATGCAGGAGGAATGCCACTGTTAAGCGTAGAAGAGAGAGCGGATAAGTGGAAAGAGTACATTCAAGGCGTTTATGTGGGCTACGAAGTATCTGATGACGTGGCAGAAGAAGAAATGTGAGTCGATATTGATGACATAGACGATTCAGTATTAGGGTCAGAATTTCACAGAGATTTAGAAGACTTGAGATCAAATAAGACGGAAGGCATAGAGCATACAGAGGGGTCAGAAAAATGTAGGGACTCATTGATAGTCAATCTCAATGTAACAAAATGACATATCGTTACAATTACTGCTCGGGAGTAAAAGCTATTTTATGTGGTCAAAGTGACCCCGTTAGCAGCCAAACAACATCAATGCCGTTGAACTGTTGTCGGAAACACAGGTGTCAGCGTTGCCGGTGTGACAGCCGCACAGGACGCCACGATCGTTTCCCGTAGCTCTTTCAGTGCAGCTTATTTCAAAAGCCCCCATAGGTAGAAGTTATGAGCTGTAAGGTCTGGAGGTCGTGACGGGTACTATCCATCTGTCCATCGTCCTGATACATTTTCATCCAAGAGGTAGTGAGGCAGATGGCATCCTTATTCTAGATAAAACATATCATTTACAAAGACCTCTAGTATGGCAGGTAAAATATACGTTTGCAGCATATGAAGATACGCCTTATCAGTGACGGTACCTTCAAAGTAGAATGGGCCAATCAAATCCCGCGCTGGAAGACCTCCCCACACATTATGACCCGGTAGGTTAACATGTTTGTCCGCGTGAAACGAGGATTTTCAGAAGCCCAGTGTATGCAATTGTGGCGATTTACACTACCGTTCATCCTCGTGAAGTTTGCCTGCAAACCACTCTCAGTACTCCACCTTTCGATTCGCGTCGTCCTCGTTGATAACGTGCAGCGATCTTGGAACGTACACTTTCCCCTCTGCAGCCTTCAGAATTTGTCGTATGCTTGATCGGCTCACCCCGCTTTCATGGGCGCCCTGCTTCACAGATACTTCAGGTGACCCAGCAAAATGTTGCAATACAGCAGCGCTGGAAGCTGTATTTGTTGATCTATTTGGTCAGTTAGACCATTCCTTATGCACATCCTGAACAGTACAGTCAGCTTCAAATTTATCCCAAATACGATAAATTGTTGTACATGATGGTGGCTGAGTTCCGTACACATCTGTAGGTGCTATTTACCTTTCCCCTGGTAAATATGCTTCTGTGTTCTTACATTTGTCCTCTGTCCATTCTTGCTTAGTCGTTTTCCACTACCTGACAATCTCATCTTTTAGGCGTTTGTATTTCCTTGCACCAGCTTCTAGTGCCGCATTTTTATATTTTCTCCTATCATCAATTAAGGGGAGGTTTACTATCTTTTGGTTCAAGAAATAGATTTTAAAAAAATGCATTTTTGGATTCATAAAAGTGCTTAGAATCCACCACTGAAACGGGTTTTCCAAATACGGAACAGAAATGTTTGTTAATCGCGGTTTAACAAAAAAGTGCACCTGCCTGAAATCGGCCTTTTTTAAGCACCAGTTTTTTTCTTTCGGAGGAGTAGTTACTGTACCGGTGCTTGGGAGGCAACACACAAAATTAAAATGAAAGTTTGAATGCGTGTGTTTGGGAGTTAGCTCGCAAGCATTTGCATTCTGGTGAGAAGACTGTGGAGATCACGACTTTCCTGGCAGTGAGCAGCTTCAACGAAGGGTATTCAGCAATTCTGAAGACCATGACAACGATGGACGTCACGCTGGGACTCTGTTCGACGCAGTTCGCCAAGCATTCGGACAACCACCGGATTCAGGCGGCCGAAAACCGCTTGTAACCGGCCGAACGAGCGGTTCTGTAGCAGCGCAGGATGGCCCAGATCGAGCAGAAGGCCCTCTATGACGGAGAGGAAGAGCTAGTTTATGGACCAGGAATAGCAGATTGAACGGTATGGTAGCTTCAAATCTACTGAACTGATTGGCCTGATGCTTTGTTTCCGACGAAGCTACCTAAATTGTCTAGGAAGTGTACCACTCTTATTCCGATCCATCAACTATAAATATTTTTACTTGGCCGACGAAGTCGAAAAATCGATGTCCCTTCGTTGGTCCTACGTACATTATCTGTATAGCTGAGGCACGCAAGCCACCTAAAAACGGCCTGGTCCATGGTTCATTGGAAATATTTTTTCAAATGGCCGCCTTTTTGTTTCCTATGGTCCAAATAACTTATGCGAGGTACAACTTCTAAGGAATCTTATATACTTCGCTAACGTCAACTAAATTTTGATTTCAGAGGAGCTGGCTAACATGTGACATACCACGCGTGGAGGTCTACATCGAAATTTTGTTTCGTTCCACCAGCACTTCCGCCTTTTCTCATAGACATTTCCTGCCAAAAAAATTCCAGTTTGTAGACGAAATATCAATAAACATTTTGACCAAATTTGAAATTGATATCTATAACACATCTCGATAAAAAAATTCTCATAGAACATGCTTTTTTCGGGCCAAAGATAGTAAACCTCCCCTTACATTCAATATCCTCTGTTATTTAAGGATTTGTACTAGGTCTCGTCTTTTTGTCTACTTGATCCTCTGGTGTATTCACTATGTCATCTCTTAAAGTTAGCCATTCGTCTTCTACTTTCCTAATGCTCCCTCTGAAACTCTCAACAACCAGTCGTTCTTTTAACTTGTCCAGATCCCATCTCCTTAACTTCCCACTTACTTGCAATTTATTCAGTTTTAATTAACAGTGTATAATCAATAAACTGTGGTTAGAGTCCCCATCTGCACCTGGAAATGTATACAATTTAAAATATGGTTCAGGAATCTCTGTCTTACCATCATATAATCAATCATAAACTCCAGATCACTCCCACGTATATAACCTGATATTCATGATATTTACCAAGTGTTTCTCCTTTCCCTACAATAGATTTAAGTCCCCATCACAATTAAATTTTCGTCTCCCTTATCATCTGAATAATTTCTTTATCTCTTCATACATCTTTTCAATCTCCTCATCACTGACGAATCTAGTTGGCATATAAAGCTACACTATTGTGGTGGGTGTGGGTTCCGTGTGTATCTTGGCTACGATAATAGTTAACTGTAACGTTCTCAGTATCTTACCCGCATTCCTATTTTATTATTCATTATTAAACCTACTCCTGCATTACCCCTATTTGACTTTGTATATATAACCATGTATTCACCTGACCATACGTCCTGTTACTCCGGTCACCAAACTTCGGCCGAAGTGGCCGTGCGGTTAAAGGCGCTGCAGTCTGGAACCGCAAGACCGCTACGGTCGCAGGTTCGAATCCTGCCTCGGGCATGGATGTTTGTGATGTCCTTAGGTTAGCTAGGTTTAACTAGTTCTAAGTTCTAGGGGACTAATGACCTCAGCAGTTGAGTCCCATAGTGCTCAGAGCCAGCCATCACCAAACTTCTCTAATTCCCACTATACCTAATTTCAATCCATCCGTTTCCCTTTCTAACTACCCGATTAAAGGATCTAACATTCCACCTCCGATCCGTAGAATGGCAGTTTTATTTATTCTGATGACGACGTCCTCCCGCGTAGTCCTCGCTCGGGGATCCGAACGGCGGGCTATGTTATCTCCGAAATATTTTATGCAAGAGGACGCCATCGTCATTTAACCACACAGCAGAGCTGTATGCCCACGGGAGGAATTACGGCTGTAGTTTCCCTTGCTTTCAGCTGTTCGCAGTACCAGCACAGCAAGGCCGTTTTGGTTGACGTTAGAAGACGGGATCAGCCAGTCATCCAGACTGTTGTCCCTCCAATTGCTGAAAAGGCTGCTGCCCATCCTTAGGAACCCCACTTTTGTATGGCATCTTAACAGATGTCCCTTCGTTGGTCCTACATACATTATCTGTATAGCTGAGGCACGAAAGCCACCTAAACAACGGCAAGGACCGTGGTTCATTGGAAATATTTTAGGGATGTGTACATCTTCTATAAAGAAGACTGCGTACAGTACACTTATATGTCCCATTCTTGAACATTGCTTGTGTGTTTGGGATACATACCAGATTGGATTAAAGGAATTCGTTGAGTAATTCCGTGGCGTGCTGCTAGGATTGTTTTCAGTAGGTTCGATCAACACACGAGTATTACGGAAATGTTCCATAAATTCAAATACCTAGAGGGAGGGAGCCGTTCTTTTCTCGCGAACCAGTAGTTCCAGCAGTCTGCACAAGGACTGTTTTGCTACCACATCTACATGTACGTGACTATGCCGCAATTTACACTTAAGTGCCTAGCAGACAGTTCTTCGAACCTCATTCAGACTATTTATCGAACGTTCCAATCTCTGTTAACGCATGGGATAAAATGAAAACTTAAATATTTGCGTACGAGCTTTCTCTTACATTATTTGGTTCAAATGGCTCTGAGCGCTATGGGACTTAACTTCGGAGGTCATCAGTCCCCAAGTACTACTTAAACCTAAGTAGCCTAAGGACATGACACACATCCATGCCCGAGGCAGGATTCGAACCTGCGACCGTAGCGGTCGCGCGGTTCCAGACTGTAGCGCCTAGAACCGCTCGGCCACCCCGGCCGGCTGTTAAATTATTACGACGATCATTTGTCCCTGTGTAGGTTAGTCACAATGAAATATTTTCGCATTCAGAGGAGAAATCTGGTGTTCGAATTTCGAGAAAAGATGTCACCGCAGCGAAGAACGCCTTTCTTTTAATGACTTCGTACGCGGAATGGTACTCGTAATTGGAACTAGACGCTTGGAACATTCCATTTCGGAAATCAATAGGGAATTAAATATTCGGAGACCCACAGTGTCCACAGTGTGTCGAGAATATCAAGGTTTCAGGCGTTACCTCTCACCACGAACAACGCAGTAGGAGACGGCCTTCTCCTAACTACCGAGAGCAGTGGCGTTTGCGTAAAGTTCTTAGTGCGAACAGGCAAGCAGAACTGCGTGAAATATCCGCAAAACTGTATGTGGGACGAACGACGAACGCATCTGTTAGGATAGTGCGGTGAAATGTGGCGTTAATGGGCTACGGCAGCAGACGACCGATGCGAGTGCCTTTTCTAACAGGACGACACCGCCTGCAGCGCCTCTCTTGGGCTGGTGACCATGTCGGTTGGACCCTGTCTCATGGGAAAACCGTTCCGTGCTCAGACCAGTGGTAGAGTGCGGGTGTGTGTGAGACCTCACGATGCCATGGACTCAAGTTGTCAACAAGGCACTGTGCAAGCTGGTACGCGGTGGTCTAGCGGTTCTAGGCGCTCAGTCCGGAGCCGTGCGACTGCTACGCTCGCAGGTTCGAATCCTGCCTCGGGCATGGATGTGTGTGATGTCCTTAGGTTAGTTAGGTTTAAGTAGTTCTAAGTTCTAGGGGACTGATGACCATAGATGTTAAGTCCCGTAGTGCTCAGAGCCATTTGAACCATTTCGCAAGCTGGTGGCAGCTCCAGAAAAGTGTGGACTGTGTTTAGATGGAGTGGAATGGATTGTCTGGTCTAACTGAGCCGATCAATTTGCCACCATTCATGGACTTCATGCTAACAAACAACGATGGTTTTTTTTCATGAAAATGTGCGATGTGACTGGGCCACAGTTGTTCGCGACTGGTCTGAAGAACATTCCGGACAGTTCGAGCGAATGCTTTGGCCACATAGATCGCCCGACATGGGACAGAATGGAGAGGTCAGTTCGTGCACAAAATCCTGCACTGGCAACACTTTCGCAGTTATGAACGTGTACAGAGGCGGCATGGCTCAGATTTCTGCAGGGTCCTTTCATCTTGTGGAGTCCACGCCACGTTGAGCTTCTGAACTACGCCAGGCAAAAGCAGGTCCGACTCGATATATAGAGGTGTTCCATGATTTCTGTCACCTCACTGTAGCACGCCCTTGGGGAACAAATAAGCATACCGTTCTAGGACCGTGAATGTTAGATAAGAGAATTCAGGACTCTTAGGGGACATGAAGACAGTCTTTTATCCCTCGCTCCATTTGCGAGGGGAACGGGAGAGGGTATAACTGGTACTGGTACAAGGCACCCTCCGCCATGTACTGTGTGCTGGCTTGCGGAGTATATACGCATACGTGGACGTGGTTCTGACAGTAGTGCCTCCCTGCACAACAATCGGTGCCGCCTCGCCCACGCCAGTGGCGACAGCCGTCACCTGGCAACCGGCGCCGCCACCTGCCGTCCACATGGCAGAGCGGCCCGTGTCTCGCCTTTCTGATGCTAATCCCCCGCCAGATGAGGCGCGGCGCTCTGCGGTTTGGCTGGCCTGCCGGCCACGCGTGCCGGGTCCCCCGGCGACCACACTGCGGGTGCCGACGGCTGCCACTGTCACCGCTAGCTACATTGTATGCCGCCGAGGGCGGCAGATGTGGGACAAGCCACTGCGGCGAGGCCTTCGTGAAACGATATCTGCGTCCGCCCCTGGTTGTAACGCAGCGGACTTTCCAATGACTGCTTTGGTTGCTCTATTCATGCACAGTCTCTAACTTCTACATCTCCTTATCTGACTGGGACAAGACGTACACTACACGACCAAAAGTGTCTGGACACCTGTTGGTGGACATTAATTAGAGATGTGTCCATCCCTCGCCTTTATGACAGCTTGAACTCTGCTAGGGCCACTTTCAGTGAAGTGCCTCAGTGTCTGTGCAGGAATGACAAGCGATT
The DNA here is from genome assembly GCF_023864345.2 of Schistocerca serialis cubense. Taxonomy (NCBI): domain Eukaryota; kingdom Metazoa; phylum Arthropoda; class Insecta; order Orthoptera; family Acrididae; genus Schistocerca; species Schistocerca serialis. The sequence goes on from NC_064644.1 coordinate 73,593,114, forward strand.
TTTCCTCAAGAGGCGAAACTAGAGAAGGTGGTTAGTCGGTCCGTACATGACACCTGCACGGTACCCATATGTTTCAAAAATCCGCGTTGGAAAAGGCGATTTTTAGTGGGTTTTTGTAAACACTCCTCGGCAATTTTGTAAAGGCCTAGTCGCTACTGCTTGACAGGCCGAGTTGTCACTGTTGTTACGGTAGGCCGAGTTTGTGAGTTCGTGAAACGGCTACTGGGGCAGTACGCCACTCAGACAATTTCTCCCTGCCATTATTACACAGCTACCATTTCCGAAGTCCCAGGAATTTATCCTGTGGTTCAGGAAAATCTTCGGATGTAGGAGACTGAGAAAACTTATGTTAGAGCACACTGGCTTGAGTGACGTCAACTTGAATTATGTCAGCTACTGATATTTTTTCTTTTTGTGGGTCTCTTTTCCTCTTTAAAGTGGTGGCTCGGTTTTGCCCCACTTGGTGTAACTGGCGCTGGAGGACGTTCCAAGATTTGTTACTCGACGCTCCAAGTTAGTAAATTGGAAGCCTGGGAAGCTTCGCAAAAGTAATGGAAGGATACCCTTCAAAATAAAATGATGAGGAAACTTGTGAGTATAAATGAGACACTAATTACATTTACTTCAATTATTCCAATATTCAAAATATGGGTTTGGAAAATTAGCATTCACGTTACGTTCATCATGCAAGTACTGAAATATACTGCAAAATGTGCTTAATAGAATTAGTTATTTACTTAGTTCTTATCACATAATGTTTCATTTTAAGACACCGATGAAATTTTCAGCAAAAACATTAAAAGTTCTAGAAGCAAAAGAAACAGGCTTCCACTGATGACAATTATCTCCAACTCCAGAAATGGCGACTGCTAGTTGTTCTGATCGTTACTACACCAACGTCAGCACCAGAGACCGAGATCTTGAGGTACTCAGTTTGACCCGTGCACTCAGTTTTACCTAACATCCTCTGCACAAGGTCGGACTGATCATTTAGCTGCTGCAGCTCCTTCACGTTTGCATTTCACGATTAAATCACCAACAATCGACCGGTGAATCTTTAGAAGGATTGAAATGTCCCTGATGGCTGTGTTACGTAGGGGTTGCCTGACACATTTCATCAGAGAGTATATATCCTATGCATTTTTATAATGTATTTATTTGTTGAAATTGTTTATTTGTTGAAATCCACATACACTCATGTTCAGAAAAAAAACAGGACATCTTGAATGACTAGAGATAGGACGTTCATATTTACAGGACATGTACATTAGTATGTTGTGCAGAAATGATTAGCACTTCCTACACCTCGGTTCAGCATGTGTCGTGTTGCCTATTATGCACAGGGTACGCCATGGACCCTGGTAACTTGTTCCATGCGTGAGGGCATTGAAGACTATAAGGCGAGATTGGCGTCCTTTGGCGTAGCCATCCATGCTGCATTCACCTGCTTCCTAAGTTCATCCGTTGTCGTTGGCAGCCGGCCGGAGTGGCCGGGCGGTTCTAGGAGCTACAGTCTGGAACCGCGCGACCGCTACAGTCGCAGGTTCGAAACCAGCCTCGGGCATGGATGTGTGTGATGGTTAGTTAGGTTTAAGTAGTTCTAAGTTCTAGGGGACTGATGACCTCAGATCCCGTAGTGCTCAGAGCCATTTGAACCATTTTTGTCGTTGGCTTGCACCCCTCATTTCTCCGTAGCCCACACATTTTCGATTGGTGACAAGTCTGGTGATCTGGCGAGGCAAGGCAAAAAGCTGACATCCTGCGACACCATGAAGGCACGCGTTCGAGCAGAAACATGTGGTCGTGCATTGTATTACTGAAAAATGGCGTCTGAGATGTAGTGCAGAAAGCGTATGGCTACAGGTGACACTGGTCACAGTACCTGGACACGAACCAACTGTGATTTGTGCTTGTACCCAATAGCACCCCGAACCATAAGGCCTTGAGTTGCCGTGTATGTCCGGTGCGAATGCAGTCACTGTAATGCCAGTCCCACTGCCTGTCGCGAACCCGAATGCGGTCATCGTTTTCAAACAAACACTGTCTGATGCCATTCTTGTCCTCGGTGACGTCGTTCCACACACCACTACCGTCTAGCACGTTTCTACACATTCGTCAAAGGTAGGCGGAGAAGTGGACGACGTGCACGTAACCCATGCCGTAATAAACAGCGACGGACTGTCACCCCTTATAGTGTTCGATGTGTTACTCTGTTCCAGTGCTGCGCCAGAGCCGAGGAGGATGCAGATCTGTCCTGCAGTGCCATTCGGCTGAGGTTTCGATCGGGGTTGGGGGTGGCGGGGTGGGAGGGGGAGGGGGAGTCCGGGTGGTGCTACCTGACCCATCTCGTCGTATTCCACTGTCTTTCGTGAACTATTCTGCACACACCCGTTGCACTGCCGAAACACTTCGCCCCATCAGAGCAGCAATTTCCCAGGTGTATGCGTCACATTCTCTCATGCCAATGCTGCACCCCCTTTCAAACTCGCTGATCCGACGGTATGATTCGTGGATCCGTCTGCGAGGCATCCTGCACGTCTACTCAAGTCACGTTGATCGATTATCTTCGGTTTATAGCAACGAGAGCCGCAGCATGCACATTTTACCAGCAGGTGGTGTTGCGGCGGTATATCGATGTTTATATTGAATCCGGGGGGGGGGGGGGGGGGCTGACATGGCTTATATTCTACTCATTTCTACAGAACATACTAACTTACACGTTATGTCAATACGAACATCTATGACTAATCGTTCAGCTTCTCTTTTTCTAAACATAAATATATGTATATATTTACTATGTATTTACAGAAATTGCTTTATCGTTTTTATATAACAGCTGATCACCAGAGTTACTCTTGCTCTGAAGACCGAGCCATGCTATTGAGTGGCTGGCTACGAGCAGCAACATGTCCAAGGCCATAGCTCCTCAAAGAGGCGCTTGCTTATTGTCCCGGTAATCTCCGATCAGTGTCGGAGAATCAGAATAATTACAATCAAAATGAACCACTATAATATCTTGTTCTGTTGCATACGTTCATACATTTGGTACTGTTGAGATTCTGTCAGATTAATTTCGATGTGAAACAGGTACATGTTAAGGGAAGGTGGCAAAAATGCCATACTAAAATGTTGATTGTCTTTTACTGTTCAGACACGTCAGTTACAATTATGTAAGTGGAATTTTACTTTATACTGAGGTTTCTGGAGTAGCATATGCATGAAGATAATTTATGCCTACACTATCAACAACCCCCCCCCCCCCCCCATGAACCATGGGCCTTGCCGTTGGTGGGGAGGCTTTGCGTGCCTCAACGAGATGGCCGTACCGTAGGTGCAAACACAACGGTGGGGTATCTGTTGAGAGGCCAGACAAACGTGTCGTTCCTGAGGAGGGGCAGCAGCCTTTTCCGTAGTTGCAGGGGCCACAGTATGGATGATTGACTGTCTGGCCTTGTAAAACTAACCAAAACGGCCTTGCTGTGCTGGTACTGCGATCGTCTGAAAGCAAGGGGAAACTACAGCGGTAATTTTTCTCGAGGGCATGCAGATTTACTGTATGGTTAAATGATGATGGTGTCCGCTTGGGTAAAATATTCCGGAGGTAAAATAGTATCCCATTCGGATCTCTGGGCGGGGACTACTCAAGAGGACGTCGTCATCAGGAGAAAGAAAACTGGCGTTCTACGGATCGGAGAGTGGAATCTCAGATCCATTAATCGAGCAGGTAGGATAGAAAACTTAAAAAGGGAAATGGATAGGTTAAACTTAGATATAGTGGGAATTAGTGACGTTCGGTGGCAGGAGGGACAAGACTTTTGGTCAGGTGAATACAAGGTTATAAATACAAAATCAAATAGGGGTAATGCAGGAGTAGGTTTAATAATGAATAAAAACTAGGAGTGCGGGTAAGCTACTACAAACAGCATAGTGAACGCATTATTGTGGCCAAGATGGACACGAAGCCCATGCCTACTACAGTAGTACAAGTTTATATGCCAACTAGCTCTGCAGATGATGAAGAAATTGATGAAAAGTATGATGAGATAAAAGAAATTATTCAGATAGTGAAGGGAGACGAAAATTTAATGGTCATGGGTGACTGGAATTCGAGAGCAGGGAAAGGGAGAGAAGGAAACGTAGTAGGTGAATATGGATTGGGGGAGAGAAATGAAAGAGGAAGACGCCTGGTAGAATTTTGCACAGAGCATAACTTAATCATAGCTAACACTTGGTTTAAGAATCATGAAAGAAGGTTGTATACATGGAAGAACCCTGGAGATACTAAAAGGTATCAGATAGATTATATAATGGTAAGACATAGATTTAGGAACCAAGTTTTAAATTGTAAGATATTTCCATGGGCAAATGTGGATTCTGACCACAATCTATTCGTTATGAACTGTGGACTAAAACCGAAGAAACTGCAAAAAGGTGGGTATTTAAGGAGATGGGGGCCTGGATAAACTAACTAAACCAGAGGTTGTACAGAGTTTCAGGGAGAGCATAAGGGAACAATTGAGAGGAATGGGGGAAACAAATACAGTAGAAGAAGAACGGGTAGCTCTGACGGATGAAGTAGTGAAGGCAGCAGAGGATCAAGTAGGTAAAAAGACGAGGGCTAGTAGAAATCCTTGGGTAACAGAATAAACATTGGATTTAATTGATGAAAGAAGAAAATATATAAATACAGCAAATTAAGCAGGCAAAAAGGAATAAAAACGTCACAAAAATGATATCGACAGGACGTGCAAAATGGCTAAGCAGGGATGGCTAGAGGACAAATGTAAGGATGTAGAGGCGTATCTCACGAGGGGTAAAATAGATATTGCTTACGGGAAAATTAAAGAGACCTTTGGAGAAAAGAGAGCCACTTGTATGATTATCAAGAGCTCAGATGGAAACCCAGTTCTAAGCAAAGAAGGGAAAGCAGAAAGGTGGAAGGAGTATATAGAGGGTCTATACAAGGACGACGTACTTGAGGACAATAGTATGGAAATGGAAGAGGATGTAGATGAAGATGAAATGGGAGATACGATACTGCGTGAAGAGTTTGACAGAGCACTGAAAGTCCTGAGTCGAAACAAGACCCGGGAATGGACAACATTCCAATAGAACAACTGACGGCCTTGGGAGAGCCAGTCCTGCAAAACTCTACCATCTGGTTAGCAAGACGTATGAGGCAGTGGAGATACCCTCAGACTTTAAGAAGAATATACTAATTCCAATCCCAAAGAAAGCAGGTGTTGACAGATGTGAAAATTACCGAACTATCAGTTTAATAAATCACAGCTGCAAAATACTAACGCGAATTCCTTACAGACGAATGGAAAAATTGGTAGAAGCCGACCTCGGGGAAGATCAGTTTGGATTCCGTAGAAGTGTTGGAACACGTGAGGCAATACTGACTGTACGACTTATCTTAGAAGAAAGATTAAGGAAAGGCAAACCTACGTTTCTAGCATTTGTAGACTTAGAGAAAGCTTTTGAAAATGTTGACTGGAATTCTCTCTTTCAAATTCTAAAGGTGACAGGTGTAAAATACAAGAAGCGAAAGGCTATTTGCGAGGTGCCGGGGCTAGCAGTGTATTTAACACTAAATTCTTCTCGAATTTTCATATGGAAATGATGCTCTAAGCCCCCTATTTTCCAACTCCTACTTTTGCTGTTGCACATGGATTAAGAAAAAACGCGAACTGGCTGTAATAGACCCTGCAAGTGGAGAAGAAAAGAGTTTGGCACCTGCAATAATTTAATTCGATAGACATTAATTAAATAAAGGAAAGTTTCAATAACGTAGTGAGAAATGAAAGGGTTGCTCTACCGATTAACAGAATGAAAGTTCTGTCGAAAATAACAATTTGATTTATTATTACTAAACTCGAAATAATAAACAAAACATATGAAACATTTACAATACATCAAATTGGCTCAAACTGGATACTCAAATAAATGCTGTGAAGGTGAAGTTGTCCCTAAACTAGATTGGGACATTTATGACGAAGTGGTATGTGGAGCCAACTCCTTGCAACTCAAATCTTAAGAGAAACACACAGCCAACCCAACATTAATTGCTGCTACGGTAGTGAGAACTCAGACAATGAACATCCAAGACAGAACAAAGTTAGAAAAGACGAACAGGCTCGCTCTGCTGAGCTCTGATTATCACCAAGCAAAAATGCCTGCTTTGCCAGTGCTGTGGACGTACATTACCAAGGTGTCTTCTTAGCTGCAAGGACACGATCTGGCGTACTGGAAGCGATGGCTGGTTGCTTCGACGTCCCGTCGTGGTGATGATAATGTCGCAAATATAGCCCGAAACAAATTGTCCTGGTCTGGTTGTTCCAGACTAAAGACTTCCTATCGATACAAATGGGCCTCTGAGGGAGATGAAGAAGGCTCGCCACACAATCACTGACGGTACAGTGATTGATTTTCACAAGCGAAGTTACACAGTAACTCCGATACAGCCAACATTAGCCAAAACTACCCAAGACAGACAACATAGGCCGCTTGTACGCAGAATGCTCAATTGCCAACTGTACTCGGAAAGTTACGTTGAAGTCGAAACTTCAGCAACTTCGTTAAACAGTTACAATCAAAGAAAAGTATATTAGACAGCCAACAGAAGGTAGGCTGTCCAGAGCAGCGAGAGCTCAGTCTTGTAACCTACTCCGACCGAAAGTGGAGAGACGACTCCCCACAAGAGCACCCGTACAAACCGAACACAGAACATTCCCGCCCCCACGACAGTGGCCGTGATTAACCGTTACAATCAGCAACTCGAAAACTGGCGGAAAATTCCACTCTATTGCCGGAGCACTACCATTCCACCAATGGAGATTCTTGGCACCACTTTCTGCGCTGATTTTGCTACAGTACGGAGCTATGCCTTGAGCAAGCCAATCACAGCTACGATTTTGCAGAAAGCGCGGGAATTTCCCCGCCACAACTGCCTGGGTACACAAGTCATTCCCACGCCTCGCTGGTAGCCCGCCAGAAAGTGTTTTCGCTAAGTTTCTGTGAAGTAACGGAATCTCTAGCCCAGCCGCTACTTCAGGCCCCTGCGAGCGTGTCTCCGCCGCTATTCTACAAAGTCGGCGTCTGGAAAACATTCACCCGACTCCCTCACACCTGTCGGCTTACCCTTTCAAGATCAGCAGTGACCGCCCGTCACCGGACCACCCGGGTGACGAGAGACGCTGTGTGGGAAGTCCGTGTGTGAAGGAATAGCAACTTTTCACCGCATGCAATTAGAGAGGAAAATCGTAAGACAGAAATATGAGAGGGGGCTCATGCCACCTCTCATATTTACAATTTGTATAGAAACCAGATGGCAGTTATAAGAGTCGAGGGGTATGAAAGGGAAGCAGTGGTTGGGAAGGGAGTGGGACAGGGTTGTAGCCTCTCCCCAATGTTATTCAATCTGTATATTGAGCAAGCAGTAAAGGAAACAGAAGAAAAGTTCGGAGTAGGTATTAATATCCATAGAGAAGGAATAAAAACTTTGAGGTTCGCCGATGACATTGTAATTCTGTCAGAGACAGCAAAGGACTTGGAAGAGCAGTTGAACGGAATGAACAGTGTCTTGAAAGGAGGATATGAGATGAACATCAACAAAAGCAAAACAAGGATAATGGAATGTGGTCGAATTAAGTCGGGTGATGCTGAGGGAATTAGATTAGGAAATGAGACACTTAAAGGAATAAAGGAGTTTTGCTATCTGAGGAGCAAAATAACTGATGATGGTCGAAGTAGAGAAGATATAAAATGTAGATTGGAAATGGCAAGGAAAGCGTTTCTGAAGAAGAGAAATTTGTTAACATCGAGTATAGATTTAAGTGTCAGGAAGTCGTTTCTGAAAGTATTTGTATGGAGTGTAGCCATGTATGGAAGTGAAACATGGGCGAGAAATAGTTTGGACAAGAAGAGAATAGAAGCTTTCGTAATGTGGTGCTACAGAAGAATGCTGAAGATTAGATGGGTAGATCATGTAACTAATGAGGAGGTACTGAATAGGATTGGGGAGAATTGACGTTTGTGGCACACCTTGACAAGAAGAAGGGACTGGTTGGTAGGACATGTTCTGAGAAATGAAGGAATCACAAATTTAGCGTTGGAGGGCTGCGTGGAGGGTAAAAATCGTAGAGGGAGACGAAGAGATGAATACACTAAGCAGATTCAGAAGGATGTAGATTACAGTAAGTACTGGGAGATGAAGACGCTTGCACAGGACGGAGTAGCATGGAGAGCTGCATCAAACCAGTCTCAGGAGTGAAGACCACAACAACAACAACAACAAAAACAGTAAAAATAAGAGAAGAGTTGTGTGATTTTCCCCATCGGGTAGCCCAAAATGACACACTGGCCACAATTTTGAAACTGTGAATCCATATCGAAACCAATTATTTATTATTAATTGCGCTGTGAATTCAAACCGATTATATGATACTAAATGGTTTCGCTATGAATTCACAGTTTCAAAAATGTTGTCAGTGTGTCATTTTTGTGTAGCGAGTGGAGAAAATGGCACAACTTTTCTCTTAGCAGAGTTATTTGCTTATTTTCACCGTTGTCAGCGTAAGTGTAAATTATGGCATAAACATATATTATACCTTAATTAATTGCTGGAGTTTTAATCCTAACAAATTTAAAATTTACGTTAGTAAAATGTAAAAAATTATGGCAAGTTAGTTTCAGGGACTTGGAATCTTACAGATTAGTTATAAAAAGCAGCACCTATGTTCCCCAGAGCGTCGTGGAGCCGCCGCCAGCTTGTTTCCGTCCCCCAGGACAGGTATCTAGTATCTGTTCCCCTCGAAGACGACGGATTCGAGCCCTCCCACTGACATGATGCAGAAGGTATTGCGACTCATCAGAAAAAGAAACGTTCTGCCACTATTCCCACGTCCCGCGCCAATGGTCATGTGCCCATTTCAGTCGGAGTTGCCGATGTCGTGGCGTTAACATTGGCACGAGCACGGGTCGTCGGCTGCCGAGGCCCATCTTTAGAAGTGATCGGTGCACTGCGTGTTCACAAACAATTGTACTCTGCCCAGCATTACAGTCTCATGTTAGTCCTGTCACAGTCCCCCGCCTGCCCTGTCCAGCCTACGACATCCGACAACTACAGTGAGTGTTGGCCGCCCAATTGTACGACGTCTGGACGTTGGTTTCGCCACGTGTCGAATACACTCACCACAGCACTCCTCGAACACCCGACAAGCTCCGCACTTTTCGAAACTCTGGTGCCGAGTCTCCGTGCCATCACAGTCTGCCCTCAGTCTAATTCTAATGGATCGCGGGTCTTTCCCATTATCCACACGGACAATACATTCACCGTGCGTGTGTCTGACTAGCAGCAACAACGACTCAAAGGAAGGCTTCGGCACTTGTTCGTGACGTCACGTCAGCTAGGCACGGCCAACGCCAGGTCTGTTGCAGGCATACTCATAATGGTGGTGTCTCCCTCTCTGACACAGGAAAATGTGAAACTATTGGCGGTAGTTGACCAACACACATTGTTCTGAGAGATTTCTGTAATCAATAATTCATTACACTTCTTAACAAATAGCGTACTCCTGAACTTAAATTTCCACCTGTTTTAAGGATTGACATACAAAAACAACATCATGGTCCCGCAGCAACAGAATTCGTGCTTCTTTACCCTATTTGTAAATATGAGGTAGTTAAGTTTGTACTGGGTTGCTTTTACAAGAAACTGTGAACATATTCGTGCTCTTCTTTAGGTTTCTTGGTTGACTGTGGGGTGAGGAGCACTGAATGTTAATGAAATATCTTGCGATTGTACACGTTTGGGGATGGGGTGGGGGACAGAAGAAGAGGCAAAAGAGAGATACTTGTTAAATCAAATAAAAGTTTTTATGTTATAAAGTTTCTCCTTTCAGTTGCAAGAGGGGAATAGTTATCTTTTCTAATGTGCGTGTTTAAAAAAGTTTAAGCTCAGCAGTATTTTCAATGTATGAAGCTATTTTGTTTCCTGTTTAGAATTCCTTTCGTTGAAAACGACTGTAATCTAATGACTGGCAACAGCTGGACACTTACACATGTAAATTACTTCACATTTCCAGTGACGATGTCAAACGAAAATAAATAAATAAATAAAAGAATCGAGTTCATTGTAAGGGGCTTGGGATGAGTTTCGATAGCAAAATGGATCAAGTAAATATAGTTACTTGAATGTAAAATTTCCGAAGCTTGCAATGGGGCAAAGCATCTTGTCATATTGATCTACGTTTGTTTCGACAGGATTCAGTAATACAGAAATATGATCATTTGTAGCTTTACGATAGTAAGAAAATCTTTCATCTGAATAAAACTGCAGAATCCAAAACAATACCGAACATTTTGTCCAAAAATAAGAGATTTATAGGGATAAGCACGCCCAGGCGTTTCTGCCTGCAACAGACCTGGCGTTCGCAGTGCCTAGCTGACGTGACGTCACCAACAAGCGCCGAGGCCTTCCTTTGAGTCGGTGTTGCTAGCAGCCACTCCTCGACAGGTGAAGCTGCTGTCGCCTGAACGGGTTTATATCGATACTAGGTCGGCAGTCATAGTGTTCTGGCTGAAAAGTGTAATTTGGTTACGTAATCCGCCGTGATTGTTCGTCCAGCATGTGATTCACGTCCCTGTCTCGCAACCTAGAGAGTGGCGCGTTATGCTACACGAGCAGCCCACTAACAACGTATCGAGACAAGTGTCTGAAGTTATTTTCCCGTTTGATGTACTGACGATCGTGAAACCGCTTTCCTCTGCCACGTTTCCGTCAAATCAGGCTTCTCGCGGCGTTGCTACACTCGACATTGAAAGCGTGCTGTCGGGCGGGCCGAGAATAGTCGCGGCGCGGCGGAACAAACAGGCGCTGGTTTACGGCTCTGGACGGGCCGTCAGTCGCACGGGGCGCCGGCCGCCGCCACAATGATTTCTGCTGCTCGAGAGGACGTCAGATACCGCGGCGGGGCGCTGCTTCTGCTCAGCGTCCGTAAATAAACCGACGTCTCGAGAGCCATCCCCGGTCGCTGAAGGAGGCCACTATTATAGTGCCACCTTCGGCCGCCAGCCGCTGCGCTGCCGGCGCACGAGGGTTCTCGGAAGGCTTAAGGCGTCAGAGAGCGTGGCCTCTGTTCTCCGGGAAACGGTGACAGAATTCAACGCCTTAGCAACGTGATGCAGAATCTATCCTGACCAATGACTTGCTCACGAACTACGCTGTAATACTGGTCTATAATGTCGGATGCGAGTAATCGGAAACACACTTCTGCACGGAGAACAAACTTACAGCTCTATAAAAAACGTATTCGCAGCTGCCAATATGGAAAGCCATTATCTGTACAATAGAATGAGGAAAATGTATATTTGCGGTGTACCGGGACTCGAACCCGGAGTTCCCGCTTACCGCGGGCGGTCGCCTTACCATTAGGCTATCCCAGCCCCGACCCAAACTTGCATATGTCGTCAGCCACGTGCCTACAACGTGCAGTCGTACATTCATTATGTATAATCCCGTACAAGAGAGACATTTGAATTAAAAGTCGCTTACTTGGTGTCGGCGGACAAATACGATATTGCAGTGCACATGGATGCATTTCCAAAGCAACATTGCGTCAATATAGGCATTGCAATATCGTACACGCTTATCTGGGTTGAAGAAATAACCTCATGGATCATGAAAAAAACGCTCCCGTCTGACTATACAGGTCTACTCTTATCTACTCTTAAAACATCAATCGCTTCACGTGGCTCATGACCGCTACAAAACGAAACTGAATACAATTGCTCATATTAATTTCAAGTAAACGTAACAGCTGACTCTCAAGTCCCTATAGATACGATATAATACGGTGGTTACGGTCGAGTAAACACAGGAGTAGTGCAACACTGGTAAATATTTCAGGTTTACGTGTTTATTTTTACCTACATGCAATATTTTGTATTTGTGGGGATCCACAGACTCTAGATGTTTAATAAAAGTAAACATGGTCCGTAGTAGGGTTTAATGCGATTTTTATTTAATCGGGCGACTAGCTAATTTCGACTGCTTGTCACTGTCAAGATAAAACATGTTTCATCTTAACGTGAGGTGTCTAAAGCGTTATTTACAGATGGCGATGTATGCACACAATGTAGTGCTTTTCCATTTTGGTTTTACAGATGCTTGACAATGACAAGTAGTCGAAATTAGCTTATCACTCGATTAAATAAATATCGCACTACATCCTACTACGGACCATGTTTACGTTCATTATACATGCAGTATTACCCAGAAGAATGTTGCGTACGAATGCATAAATAGTTACATTAACTAGCGTATTTGTTTACTTGCGTGATGAATGAATGCCTAATCCATACTGCTCTGTGGTTCCCTGTAGTGTCGTGATGTCCACAGTGTACTTCAAGAAGTGGTGGAGTATATGCTACATGGTTATCACACTTCAGTTCCTTAGTGACAGTTGACAGTGTGCACATCGTTATTATGGCAGCAAGAGTGGAGATACCCATAGATAAACGTGTTGCAATTGTAGCGTTCAGACAAGCATATATATCTATGCTCCAAATTACGAAACAACGTCGCTTGTAACTAGTAAGAATACGGAGCTACCACGACCAGGACGAACTCGTTAAGCAACTAAAAGTTATGACAAATTCATTAACACTAGTAGTACGAGAAATCAGTGAAACTGCAGCAAAAATTTGCGCTTGGTAGAAATGAACAAGAGAAATTTACACCATGTAATCAAAAGTATCCGGACCCCTGGCTGAAAAATGACTTACAAGTTCGCGGTGCCGTCCATCGGCAATGCTGGAATTCAGTATGGTGTTGACCCATCCTTAGCCTTGATAATAGCTTCCACTCTCGTACGCATACGTTCAATCAGGTGCTGGAAGGTTTCTTGGGAATGGCAGCCCATTCTTCACGGAGTGCTTCACTGAGGAGAGGTAACGATGTAGGTCGGCGAGGCCTGGCACGAAGTCGGCGTTCCAAAACACCCCAAAAGTGTTCTAAAGGATTCAGGTCAGGACTCTGTGCAGGACGGTCCATTACAGGGATGTTATTTTCGTGTAACCACTCCACGACAGGCCATATGTTATGAACGGTTGCTCGATCGTGTTGAAAGACGCAATCGTCCTCCCCGCATTGCTCTTCAACAGTGGGAAGCAAGAAGCTGCTTAAAACATCAATGTAGACCTGTGCTGTGATAGTGCCACGCAAAACAACAAGGGGTGCAAGCCCCTCCACGAAAAAATACGGCCATAGCATAACACCACGGTCTCCGAATTTTACTGTTGGCACTACACACGCTGGTAGATGACGTTCACCGGGCATTCGCCATACCCACACCCTGCCATGGGATGGCCACATTGTGAACCGTGATTCGTCACTCCACACAACGTTTTTCCACTGTTCAATCGTCCAATGATTAAGCTCCTTACACAAAGCGAGGGGTCGTTTGACATTTACCGGCGTGATGTGTGCCTTATGAGCAGCCGCTCGACCATGAAATACACGATTTTTCACCTCCAGCCTAACTGTCATAGTCTTGCAGTGGATCCTGATGTAGTTTGGAATTACTGTGTGATGGTATGGACAGATGTCTGTCTATTACACATTACGACCCTCTTCAACTGTCGGCGGTCTCTGTTAGTCAACAGACGGGGTCGGTCTGTATGCTTTTCTGCAGTACGTGTCTCTTCTCGTTTCCACTTCACTATCACCTCGGAAACGGTGGACCTAGGGATGTTTAGGATTGTGGAAACCTCGCGTACAGATGTATGACACAAGTGACACCCAATCAACTGACCACTTTCGAAGTCCGTGAATTTCGTGGAGCGCCCCATTCTGCTCTCTCATGGCGTCTAATGACTACTGAGATCGCTGATGTGGAGTTCCTGGCAGTAGGTGGCAGCACAATGCACATAATATGGAAAACGTATGTTTTGGGGGGTGTCCTAATGCTTTTGATCACATAGTTGGAAAGAAAAGAGGGGACTGATTGATGCCGGCTTCAAAGGACGCGTAGCAGCAGGAAACCGCTTCTGATGCCCGTACGTAGAAGAGGTAGCAAATACAGTAAGTGGACACATGAAATTTGGAAGAAAGTGTTACTCACAAATGAATCGAGGTCCAAGACTTTTGGTTCCTGAAGGAGGATATTTGTTAGTTGATTTTAAGGCGAAATGGTTGTCCTCCAGTGCATTCTAACAACAGTTCAACACAGAGGAGGTTCTGTTCTGGTTTGAGGGTGTTTCGCGGGAGATGAAGATAACACATTTTATGCACAGGATGAACCGCATACGATACCATGTAAACTGCGCTTAGTACGGAAAGACTTCCGTCCATGTACCTCCCGTTCCAAAAACTTTGAATGACCTCTGACCGCGCACAACAAATTTACGAGTTCTTGTGGTAATTTCAGACGTGCTCACGAAAATATGGGACGAGTTTGACTATCATCCATATGTTTGTCTTGCTTCTAGTGGAGCGTGAATTGAAAATTTGTGAAACGTAAACAAAAAATTTGACTATAAACGCAGTTGTGACAAGTAAAACAAAATTCTGGGTGCACGCATATAAAACACATCCCACTGTAAAATGCAATGGTTCTTTCCAAAATAAGAACTTGTTAGTCATATGCATATGTGAAAATTAATCCCAAGTTTCCATCTTCATTTACGTAGACATGTAGTTTTGTCTAATGTGATAAAATACACTGATGAACTATGAGATTATGAGCATCTGTTTAATAGCGTATGAGCCTGCGGTTCTGCGTGATATGTATTCGACAAGTCTTTGGTGCACGATCGTTCCCAAGCGCTAGTCCATAGCAACTTGCCCTTTTCCTAAGTTGCTTACGTCAGTGGAGTTTCCTTTACTTCACCACTGCATGTAAAAGGTGAAAGTTTACTTCACTTTGGAGGAGGGTTTTCAGAGCCACAGGGATCCGTAAGCCTACCTATGAGAATTCTGTTCTAAAATTATTTTATGCCATGTGAGATATTGACTTAGGAACTTTGCTACGGACGTGACTTCTTTGCATCTGTGAGTTTCAGCTCTCTAAAGGGTCCCTTGACTATGTACATTTGTTGATCGCGTCTGGTTTCGTATCTCTGACAAGCAGATGCGAGAGTCGTGGTGTGAGTCTGTGGTCCATGTAATACATTTAGTTTAGACTATTTGCATGTTCTTCATGGGTTTCAGTCGTGCTGTCATCGAGTAACTTTCATAACACCGTACTCTTGTGTAGTCTAAGTTTAGTAGAGACTTTAACACACTATTTAGGAAAAAGGTGAGGTTCTTGGGTATCCTAGCGTTTTATTCATATTTCTTCCACGCGTTTCTAGTTTTACCATCACGTACCAGACAGCAAGGCTCTATGAGATGTTCCTGTTTTGTAATCTAACGGCTCACGTGATGCGGGTCTCCTCTGGCTAAAGTAGACAGCAGTTGTCTTCTCTATCTTCAGTCCGACTTTGTTCTTTCGGCACGATTCATCAATAAGATTTAATTGACGCTGGAATCGACGAATGTTTACATGGATGTGAAAGAGCAAGCATCACACATTCATTTAACTGATTCGCCTCGATGGACAATGAATCTACAGCCTTCACTGCGGATGCACATTTCGTTCGCTCTCCAGCGGAGATGAAAGATTAACAAGGGTGGAGGACGTGGAAGTGGAGTGCGGACAGTGGCGCTAGGTGGGAATGTGAATCGGCCGGGTATGGTGTCGAGGCAGTCCGCGCGTTTGCTATAAGCGCTGCGTCCGGACAGCGCAATGGATAACGCAACTGCATAGGCAGCACGAGATCCCAGGTTCGAGTCCCGATCCGGCACACTCTTTCGCTCGTCGCTGCTGATTCCGCACAAAGTCCCGACGCAACTGATATCATTAGTTCCTTCTCATTGCTTCTTCTTTCTTCATCTCCACCTTCTGTTACATAATACGACGAATCTTCCTCTCGTGTCTCCATCTGGCCGTGAAAAACGCTTTATCAAAGGCGAGTTGGGCAGATCATTCCCAGTTCGTCTCTGCTTCGTTTATATACTTTCCTTGCCAGCAGCGGCACCAGGCAGTATTCAGTTTCGCGGTGGGCAGGGGTCACGGTTATACGAGTATACACATCGTAGAGTCACATTAACGTGACCTCCTGCCAAAACGGCTTTTGTAGCGAGACGTACAGGAGGAAAGTCACTGACGTTCTGGAAGGTAACGTCACGGATGTGGAGCCATGTCGATTCTCGTGCTGTGCCCAGCTGTGCTTGGTTTCTCTTTCGAGGATGCATGGCGGGATCAGCCCGATCGCGGTGGTCCCACAGATTTTCGGTTCGCTTAAGATCCGGGGAGTTTGGTAGCCAGGTGATTATGGTAAACTCATTCTGGTGCTCTTCGAACCACGTTCTATAATGTGAACGCGAATATTTTTTGTAGCTACTGTACGGAACAGTGCTAGAGACCTATGAATTAACGAGAGTTTTTCTAGAAATGACTTTTAACTGAGAAAATACTTATTTTTATATTGTAAATTATTATTATATTGTGAAATAACGACAATATTTTTTATTGTTTTATAACCAGTTTCCTACAAAGAATAACCACATAAGAAAGGTAATACCACTAAAAGTGTGTATTGGCTTTTTATTGTCTGTGGAATTCTTCCTTCTTATGTTCTACTTCTCTATGTTGTATGAATCGGATGAGATCGAAGATAAGCTGAGGTCTGTTCTTTTAAATATTGTAAAATGTAGAATTCTAGTGTACGGACTATGAATGTTTTAAGTTTTGTGTCCGCAGCAGCCCACACTGTGCTTTGTTTGCCGCCATTACGTGAGCGTATGGAGCGTCAATTTTAAACTGCAGAAGTAATCAGACACTAATTCTTTCGATCGATATAACAATATTAGAACTCCGAGGACAAGAATCCACAGGAATTTATTATTTTTATATTGTAAAAGTGAAGATAACATGCAGTTGAACAAGCTTAGACTTAACGTAATGAAATAATTTTATGGCTGGTGTGTAAGATTAATTTTTCCAAAACTAATTCATCAGTGACTTTAAATAGAAATATTTACGACAGCAGTGTTGTTATGGGTAGAGGTGGTGTGATATATTAGTTATTTGGTGCATACATTTCAATGTCAAGTATAGAATTATTGAAACTCGTTATAGTCGGACTCAGCAGCTCATAAATAAGAATTATCAGATTTTTATTTATTTCTTTCAAATAATACTGTTATTCCTGCTGCTAAATTTTCATATGTTTTACAATAACACTTACACGCCACAACAACAACATTAAATAGAACTCCAAATTACCCACTACAGTTTGTACACTAAGAGGTGTGTGAGAAGTTGCGTTGTCCTACTGGTAGATGGCATCGTGCCGAAGGAAAACAAACCGCATGTAAGGGTGGACATGGTCCCCAAGGATAGATGTATAGTTGTGTTGACTCACTGTGCTTTCCTGAATGACGACATCACCCATGGAACGCCCACAGACCTGGACCCTTCCGACATCTGTTACCGGGTGTTTACCTTCAGCCGTTTCACTTTGTCCGCTGGAGCATAAATCGTGATTCGTCTGAAAACGCCAACTGATGCCATTTAGTAGACGTCAAGACTGCCGTGTAGATTCCAGTATCCGTCGCCTAAGAACAGCAGTCAGCGTGAGTGCATCAACCAGGCACCTACTGTTTAGGCCCATATGCAGTACCTCTCGCTGTGCGGTTCTTGAGGAGACACTGTTGGTACCCACTTAATGCGTCTGGGTGGTCAACTGCTCAACACGTGCACGTCTATTCGCCCGTACACATTTCCGCAGCTGTCGTTAACGCCCGTGCTCTGTGGCCCGTTGTCCACCACAACCGCATCTGGGCCGGTTTTGGATGGCGCCATTTTTCCGTGCAAGGTGTACTTAACCACGACGGAGCGTGAACAATTTACAAACTTAGGCATTTCTGGAATGCTTGACCCCTTGGCCCGCTATCCAACGATCATGTTATTTTGGACGTCAGGTCCGCATTATAACAACTACACGATTTTCCGCGTCCCTCCGACACGCTTTATATATACTGAAAAAAAAAAAGTTCAAATGGCTCTGAGCACTATGGGACTTAAAAACTGTAAGTAGGCTGTTTAGGTTTTCTTATTGGTAACGCCACCTCTGTATGAAAATCACTGGCTGTGCTGTGTGCAGTCTGTGGCTGCTTTGCATTGTTGTAATACTCGCCATTGTAGTGTTAGGCAGCTGGCTGTGAACAGCGCGCAGCATTGCGCAGTTGGAGGTGAGCCGCCAGCAGTGGTGGATGTGGGGAGAGAGATGGCGGAGTTTTGAAATTTGTCATGAACTGCTATATTTATATATGATGATATCAAGGTAAATACATTGTTCGTTCTCTATTAATATCTTTCATTTTCTAACTATCCCTATCAGTAGTTAGTGCCTTCAGTAGTTTGAATCTTTCATTTAGCTGGCAGTAGTGGCGCTCGCTGTATTGCAGTAGCTTGAGCAGCGAAGATTTTTGTGAGGTAAGTGATTTGTGAAAGGTATAGTTTAATGTTAGTCAGGGCCATTCTTTTGTAGAGATTTTTGAAAGTCAGATTGCGTTGCGCTAAAAAAAATATTGTGTGTCAGTTTAAGCACAGTCATGTATAATCGCTGAAAGGGGACGTTTCATATGGCGACCCTTAGCCGAGGATACCTCACTGGAATCTTCTGATTTTTTTCTTGTACTTTGTGTAATTAGTGTAGATTTTGTTTATTGGTAGCGCGTAATTGTAGAGAGAATCTCCTTTGTAGTTGCAGTCTTTCATTGTTGTACAGTAAAACAGTTGTGGCATGCATGTAGATTTGCACCAAGTATTTCGCTGCTGCGCTTGCAATTAACTAGATATTATTTTCAGTGCTATGTTAATGTGTTCTCTTATTTTTGCTCTTCAGATTGTGTATTTCTGTGTTGTGTGAAATATTGTGACAATAATGGCGTGTGAAAAACGTAATACTAGGCTCCAAAGTAAACTGAGAAATGACAGTGAAACTGAAAGCAGTGTGTTAGCGCCACCGAGTAATGAATTAACTGATGTTCAAAGTAGTAATTTGGTAATTGTGCATAGGGAAATGGAGCGGGCGGCAAACAATGGCGTGGACAGTGAAACAATTAGTGAAGAGGGGAGCATTATCGATCGATCGGTCAGCAACAGCTCGCCTCAGGAATCCGAAATGACAGGACACAATTTTGCAAATACTGTAGATTCAGGTTTTGCGTCCTCACCGTTTTCTCAAATGAGTCAAGACACATTTTCCGCTTGTCAAAATGTGAATGTTGCCGGTGCAAATTCACTGCCGAAAAGCACTGAGGAACATGTTTCAGACACCAGTGCATTGTTATTAAAATTAATGCAACAAATGGGACAAAAGCTTGAAAAGTTAGACACAATGGAACAAAATCAGAGACAAACACAGCAAAAGTTAGACACAGTGGAACAAAATCTTCAAAAGTTAGACACAATGGAACAACACCAGAGACAAACACAGCAACAGTTAGACGCAATGGGACAAAATCTTCAAAAGTTAGACACCACACTTGAACAAACACGTGAAGATTTAACTAGTGAGTTACATAACATTGAATCGAAATGTCAAAAAGTCTGTAATGACGTAAAAACACAAATTTGTGAGCATTTTCAACCCATTTTTTCGCGGCATGAAAATGCATTACAGAATCACGAAGCAGCCATAAAAGAACTGCAAATCATTGTTCATGAAAATCACGACACCTTGCAAGCTAAAATTGACTCAGTTGCATCTACCGATTCGGTTACGCAACTTGCAAAAACTCAGGAAAACTTAAAGGACACAGTAGATACTCTGAAACTTGGTTCAGAAAAACATACAGAGGAAATAATTTCACTATCGGATAAAGTAGCCGAACTTTCAGATGAGTTCACTAACCTATCTACAAAGGTAGAGGATGATCTGAATGACACAACACCTGTAGGCTTCACTGACACTGAAGAGTATGTAGAAATTAGAAAATTCAAACAAAATCAAAATCAAATCAATACACAGTACAAAAGAGAAATCCGGGAAGTGCAAGATCAGTTGGCACAAGTAGTACAAGAATTACGTATTTCAGAGGACACTCGCGCTCCAACACGGGAAGAGGGACTTAGAAATACGGAAAAGCCGCAAAATAATAACACAGGGCATTTCGGAAGTTATGAAAGAAATTGGCAAGGTGCACCGAATTTTGAAATGGAACCGCCGAAACGACGTAACAATGACCGATATGCGACTCGCCGACATGATGACTTTGACTATAAGCTGTTCATTACTACACGTAAATTCAAAACATTTAAGAATTCTGGCAACGACATTCATCCACAAGCGTGGCTCCATCAATTCTCTCATTGTTTTCCTCCCAACTGGTCATTAGAACACAGATTAGAATTTATGTGTGGCTACTTGGAGAATGAACCAGCTGTAAGAATGCGATCGGTCATTCACGATTGCCACAGTGAAGGAGAATTTTACCATGCCTTCCTCTCAGCATATTGGTCGCAAGCCACACAAGACCGAGTAAAACATAGCATCATGATGATGAAACTCTTTGAACAATCTGAATTTTCCAGTCTTGTCAAATATTTTGAAGACATGTTGCACAAGAATCATTATCTTTCAAACCCATACAGCCCTTCAGAACTCATCCGCATTTGCTTAATCAAATTACCTGAACATTTACGACATATTATTTTAGCAGGACGTTGCAAAGAAGACATTGAGGCTTTTCAGGGACTGTTACAAGAACTGGAAATTGACACTGACAATCGGGGAACGCGGGAACAGGAGCACAACAATTACAGGTCACATCTGTCACAATTCCGCGATGACAGAAATAATACACGACAAGGCTATTCTCATAACGTAAATCGTGACCAAAACAGACACCATCCATATGACAACCACTGGCAGAAAGATCGTATTTCCGTAGTAAAGAATATGACAGAGATTACCTTAGAAACAGACAATATGGGAACCAAAACAATTATTATCAAGGGAGACAGAATAACTTTAGACGCAACGGTCCAGCGCGCAGTTACGACTCAGGGCGAAATTCTCCACCACATGACCGACAAACAAGAAACTATGTAAACTACCGACAAAACGACAGACGTGAATTTCATCAGAACTGGCGGGATTCTAACAGAGTTGGGCCCTCTCGGCAAGGCGAATTTGTAGAAGTTAGGTCTCCTAATCCCAATAACAACGCGCGCCAACAAAGAGACAGACAATGACTCGCGCCGCAGGCACCCACGTGCGCCGGCTGGCTCAGAGAAAAATAACATAGACGCTAACCTTGTGAAAAATTCCAGTATTCTTTACCGACGTATACTGCATGATAATTGCGTTCAAGCTGAAACTCTGCGTACTAGGAAGAGTAAAGGTTTACACCACATTTCACATGTAAAACCGTTTATTGAAAGATAATCTGCTTTTTAACTTTGTCTTTGCCATAAAACTTTTCACTTTACATTACTAGTATGCTGTGTCAGACTTAAGAAACTGTTAACATACAACAATGTTTGAAGTTAAATATCCAGTCTAGAACCTAGGGAACATTTTTAAACAGAAATTACGAATGCATTGTTATTGTGAACAGACGATACAGTGTTATTGTGTGTGTTCATTCTTGCTTGTTAGTTGCACGTTTACGTAACGACTATCAGGCTTACATACTTAGGACACCTACTGGTACTGCTAATGAGATTTTAATGCAACATTTCGGTTTACTTGCAAATACATTGTGGATTCAAGGTGCTTCCTGAGAGATACCAGGTGACACAGTGGTTAGTTTATTTGACAGCTACACGATTTTCTCACGACGCTACTAATGAGTGACAATTTACAATGTTGCTTTTGTAGTGTTTCTGTTTTATTTCTGCACAGTTTTTCTGTTTTATTCTGCAAAGTAAAACATGTTTTAGTAGTAACTTTTGTGGTATAGCTACAATGAGACTGCCTTTTCCGTAGCACAACAATATGTTACAGCACAGTAATTTCTTCATCATGGCAATAAGCGTAATAACTAAGATATCTATACGCAAAGCATTTCACTTTTGTTTATCATGAGGTAAGTACATTGACTTCTGCAGAACTTAGCTTTCGGAGGACAATAACTACGACACTTTCACAGAGATTATCTTACAGCAAGACGCACATTTAGCGCTACAGGACATGTGTTTGAGTGATTAATTTTGTACTTAAAACATTTATTTTTAAAGATATTTGAAGTACAATGATACAAAGGTTTTCAGTGATACATTTCATTTCATTGCTGTAATCTGTAACACCTGAGGGTATAATTACATTAATCCTCAGGGGGGTACACACTTACTTTGTGTACCATGTGTTTGGCAACCACAAGGAACCCTAGCTAATATGGTATTTGCTTATACAACTTTACACATCGGTACCATATTTCTCTAACACACAAATTACCCAGCTATCTGATCATTTAACTGAGAGATAAACATTTTTTTTACTACATCAGTGACACATGTTTACGCAATACACAGTTGGGTAACTTCACACTTATGAAACTGTATTTTGTCTGTACTTTGTAAACTGTTCATATTTTTTCGGAATCATTGTGATACTATGAGAGCTTTGAATGATGTATTTGGTAAGGGAGCATGATTTTAAAGTACGTTTGAGGCTGATGACACTATTGAAATGAGCAGAGAATATTTTTTATGGTTTGAAATTATTGCAGAAAGCTACGACGTTTTTGAGATTTGACTGAGGTGTTATGATGATATTTTTACGACGACGATGTGTATTATGCTCTTGAGGTATGTTTATGTCAATAAGATGATGCTATCATATATGAGGAATGTGATTACGCGTTTATATGTATATGAATAATGAATAGAAGTTAGGGATTCTTGACTTGTGAAACAGGATGTTGGAAACCAACTCTTTAAGAGTTATGAAATGTGTGTAAATGCGTGAATGTATCACAATGCCGGCGAAAATTTTTTTTGGACACTGTTATATTCATAGGATTTTGTTTCTACACGTTTGCAACGTAAATTCTCGACCTGTGAAATTTTTATATGAGACTGTCACTGTAGCGGAAACTGCTGTCGTAAATATTTCCGTAAGAAAGTTAAGTGACCACCTGCACGTAATGCGTCGCGGGCACCCACCTGGGCGATGGCCGCCCGAAAAAAAAAGCCATTAGCCTTTCAGAGGTGCAGGTGGAAAAAAAAAAAAAGGAGAGACCATTAACCTCGCTATTGACATTCCTTTGTGGAAAGCATCGCAAATAAGACACGCTCATTACTTGGAAACATATGATTATATTGTGGAGCGCCTACTTTCTGCTACTTACTGAAATGCTTATAAACTGATGGGAAATATTCTTACATCTGCAAACCTGATAATGACAAGTGTCTTTCTACGAGAGTTGAGAGCTACTGACTTATGAAATGTCACATGACTATTGAATGATATTTGTATGCTTTGGTTTGCGTAATTGCTTATTTCATTTGATATCTGGTTTCCAGCTGTGTTACAGCATTGCTTTGATAAAATAAAATGCATTTGCTAATGTGAACACTTTCTGTCAACAGATCTATTAAATAATTATTTTATGATCCACATTCTTTAAAAAAGGAGCACTTGGAAAGGAAAGAACAATAAGAAGTAACTAGTAACAGTAACACATAATTTTCTTTTCAAGTACATGGTAATATTTTTTTTACAATAAGTTGTTGTGGTGCACCACTTTAATTACATAGACATTAAGATGTGAATATACATTTCCCTTATCTGCATTGTTATCTTTAGTGTACTATTTTTTCTGATTGAGCTATGTCATGTTTAGGTATAAGTTGCTGCTGTTTGCCAGGCATAGTGTTATTGAATTTAACTTTGTATTACTGTGTTAAGCTTTTCTTGTTGCTGCACATTGGCTCATATTAGTTGTAATTTTGCATTTTTTCTGTTAATTTAGATTTACTGCTGCTTGCTTTGCAAATTGGCATTTTTTGTCATTGCTGTTTGTGTTGATTTGTTGTATGCTGCTGCATTGCCTCGTCCCTTGGTATATATATCTGAGCTCAGTAGATTTAAGTTAGCTTAAGAAGGGGTAGACTATATAAGAAACTAACTATGATGAATTGGAAGAAATGCATTAAGAAGCTATAAGAAAATAGTTTGGCCAAAAAAAGTAGTGCACAGTGGAGAAAAATTTTTTTTTTGAAAGAGGATGTGAACAGAGTACAGAAAGCATACTTGGATAGGATTTTTTTGGTGGAAACAAATGTTGAAATAAGACGAAAGATCTATCGAATGAAGTTGTGGGGTGGACTGTTGTACCAAATGTTACACTGAAAACAAACCCTGTCCTTTCCTTTTGTGTTATCCCACTATGTGTTTGTGTACCCTTGTGTAGTTGTTTTCTTCCTGTCTCTGTGTAGTTTCATAGAATTTTTTCTTCTTTTAATATTAAGCTACATTCACTATGATGAGGAATACTGTTATCCTCAAATATAATTGGCATTAATAATATGTTATTTACTTTGTAAAGATGTTAGACATTATTTATTCTGTTTTAATGCTCATGTGTGAAGTTGATGTTTCGCAAGTTATTCTGATCTTTTATGTATTTACTTATGTCATAATTCCTGTAACACTGATGTATATATTTATTTCTATTGTTTTGTAGAGCCTACATTACTACAAATGTTATCTGTATTGTTATGTTTTTAATGATGTATTTTGTACCTTTGTAATTGTATTCTTACGTCATAAAATTGTAATTGACACCAGTTCATCAAATTAAGTAACTTGTAAGTTACATTTCACTGCACACGTTTCTGTTGGTCATAGTATATGGACAATATGTGAGAAGTTGGGACTGTTAGTGTTTGCACGTGTGTTAATAATTCAGCAAGGGACTGGATAACAGCATTGCTCAGATGGCTGCTGGCCATCTCTACAAGGACTACAGTGGGTCTGCATCTTTGATGGCCCACCAATTGCTACAAGGACTGCAGTGGATCTGCACCTCTGGTGGCCCACCAGTACCGTAATTTCTACCAGGACTGCAGTGGGTCTGCACCTCTGGTGGCCCACCGGTACCGTAATTTCTACCAGGACTACAGTGGGTCTCCTCTGTGATGACCTAACTACCAATATTCTTCAAAACTTCGAATGACTCTGCTGTGGGTTTGCTCCATTGTGGCCTATTACCTGTCAGCATGTCAAGAGTCAGCACTGTCTTTCCGTTGGAAGGACAACACTACTTCTTCAAGACGGCATGGAAATCCACTACTTCCGTGTGCATTGTCTTCTACTGCTTGGACTTTGAGAAAAACACTGCTATTTTACTGTGATGAATGATCAGGACTGTCTTTATGGACTGTGAGAAAATTTTAGCTTTTGACCAACATTGTATCAATAAGTGTGTGCCTTTGATTTCTTTGTTATTGTAATTGTGAAAAAAATTTTAACAAATATGTATTGGCCAGTGCCCAAAAAAAAATTTGTAAAATTTTTTGTGGGGAGCATGGGGGCTATGTAAGTAGGCTGTTTAGGTTTTTTTATTGGTAACGCCACCTCTGTATGAAAATCACTGGCTGTGCTGTGTGCAGTCTGTGGCTGCTTTGCACTGTTGTAATACTCGCCATTGTAGTGTTAGGCAGCTGGCTCTGAACAGCGCGCAGCATTGCGCAGTTGGAGGTGAGCCGCCAGCAGTGGTGGATGTGGGGAGAGAGATGGCGGAGTTTTGAAATTTGTCATGAACTGCTATATTTATATATGATGATATCAAGGTAAATACATTGTTCGTTCTCTATTAATATCTTTCATTTGCTAACTATCCCTATCAGTAGTTAGTGCCTTCAGTAGTTTGAATCTTTCATTTAGCTGGCAGTAGTGGCGCTCGCTGTATTGCAGTAGCTTGAGCAGCAAGGTAAGTGATTTGTGAAAGGTATAGTTTAATGTTAGTCAGGGCCATTCTTTTGTAGGGATTTTTGAAAGTCAGATTGCGTTGCGCTAAAAAAAATATTGTGTGTCAGTTTAAGCACAGTCATGTATAATTGTTCAAAGGGGACGTTTCAAAACATCTGAGATCATCAGTCCCTTAGAGCTACAACTACTTAAACCTAACTAACCTAAGGGCATCACACACATCCATGCAAGAGGCAGGATTCGAACCTGCGACCGTAGCAGCAGCGCGGTTCCGGACTAAATCACCTAGAACCGCTCGGCCACAACGGCCGGCTGTACTCTGCAATAAAATGTTCAATATGTTTGAATTCCTAAGGAACCAAACTACTGAGGTCATCGGTCCCTAGACTGCTTAAACCAACTGATGCTAAGAACAACACATACACCCATGCCCGAGGGAGGACTCGAACCTCCGGCGGGAGGGGCCGCGCAGTCCGTGACATGGCGCCTCAAACAGCGCGGCCACTCCGCGCGGCTATATATTCAGCACTGCTGCCTGTGAGTGGTTATTTCACGCTGACGTCTAAGCTAAGCGGTGGTCACATTAACGTGACCGAAGCGTATAATAGCTTTGCTTCATTGAGTATTTGTAAAGAATATTAAACGATTAAAGTAAAAAAAGAGGCTGAATATTAAAGTGAGACACCATAGCTAAGAGAAGGGCTTGGGAGGGGGGGGGGGGGGAAAGGGGGGGAGCTAAACTCACGGTGTAACACGCCTCTGACGGCAAGAATGTGCCCTAACGCGAGGGTAGAGGCGTTACGGTTGAGGGTTTACGGGTGTTTTAACGCGCCACCGGATCACCTGCTGAAAGAAGGGGTCGCCCGTTACAAGATAGCGCGGCGACAGGCACTTCGTCACCCCGGCAGCCGGGCCGACTTCCGCGGGCCGAGATGCTATCTGCGCGCCTCCCGCGGCGGACAGCGCTAACCTCCCTCGCAGCCATCACTCCGGCGCCGCCGCGGACGCTATCTGCTATCTGATGGCCCGCGCTGCGTTGTGTTGCGTGCCCGGAGCCTCGCCGCGCCCCACTATATTCACAGCGGGGCCTCCCCGCGGAGGGCTGTGGGAAACAGCGACGCCGCGCTGTCCTATAAACTGCGACCAGCGAAATTTGTGCCCAGAAAGATCGAGCAAAGTTCCACTTAATCCCCCTGTCCGAGCCCAGCGACTTTCCGAAGTATTACAAGAGCCGAAGAACCTGACATAGTGTCTTATTTACGTTAATTACTGATCGAACTGGAAATGCTCGAACAAGAACTGTAATGCCAACATTTTTACAATCGGCAGCGATCATAATTTATTTTATTTTATGTCTCGCAAGCAATAACAGAATTTTTATTTACGACAGGATGTTCAAGAATTACGATGAAAATGTAAAAACCAAATTAAAAACAAGACGAAGTACACATTAAAATAAATATAAAATAAAATATGGTTCATCTATCTCTTTTACTTGACAAAGCATACATTACAGTAAATATGAAATAAAATATGGTCTATTCCTATGGATCAGCATATGGCAGGTAAGATGTATTAGTCATACTAACAAAAAGGCCAGTATTAAACATGTGTACGCATTGTCGAGTTACATTAATGTGGCCGCCCGTCAGAGGCCTGAATAATCTTTGATTTCGTCCATACTGGATGAGAGGTCGTGGTTGTGAATGTCAATGTTAAAAAGTATATCGGCTCAACCACTTGTTTATAGTGTAAAACACTAAGATTGAAAGCGTTTCGGAAGTCAAGCATCAGAATAATAAATAGTAAAGGAACCTGTCAAAACTCGCTAAAATGGGACATGCACCAGGCACAATAAAATTGATAGTAAAATTAAAACATCGTGGCTACTTCCCTCGTTGCAGCCGTGTCTTCCAAGGTGCATCTCCACATAGTCGTCAAAACATAAAAAACTCTAAAACGGTTTCGCCTATGGTGTTCAACATCTAACCACATGGCTCTCTCCTCTATCGTCGTAAACCGCCTGTGCGTCTTCGTTGATACCAGACACCACGTAGCCAAACACGACACTGAAACGCGAGTAAGCTCACGCGCAAGTAAACAAGGAAGTCACAGAGATGTCTATACAAACAGATAACGTATACATGTTCCAAGGACCTCATGAAATGATGGTATCCTACCAATTGCTAAAAATGTGGTTGCTAAAAGAAACCAGTGAAATGTTTGAAAAAGTTATTTGTATCACCAGTTTGCAGTTCATTCAGTGTGTTCTGAATATCCACGCTAATTTCCAGCTGTTCTAGTAGATCCAGCTTTTTGCCTTTGTCCTGTCTACCTAAAATAATGAGATCCTGATCTATTCCCAACATGGGGTGTCCCGTTTCCCAAATATGCGTGGCTACGGCTGACTTTTCGAAATTATTAAGCCGGAAAGCATCACTATTTTCTTTGTAACGTACTTTAAAGGACCTACCAGTTTGGCGTACATAGCTTGCCTTGCACGTGTTACACTGAATTTTGTAGACCCCACACTCTCTTATTTATCGCTTTCCTGCTGCAAATTATTTCTTAGTTTAAACCGCAGCGTATTATTGGTCTGAAAAGCGGTATCAACTTTAAAAGGTTTGAAAATGTTAGCCACTTTTTGCCAAATATCACCGAAGTATGGTATTGTGACTTACTTTATATTATTCTGATTCTTGGTGTTGTGGATTGGCAGGAGCCAACCCACGGAGTTTGGAGGAAGCCGAAAGGCACGCGTTTAAGCTCACGCGGGCTTGCGTGAGGTCTGGAACAGGACAAGGAATTCAGACTTCAGAAAAAAGGTGGTACTTGGTGGAATACTTAACTTTAATCCATTAATGGTGAACGTCGGTCTGACGGTACATGTTTTACAGCATCAATAGTAACTGGTAATGGCGCCTTGCTAGGTCGTAGCAAATGACGTAGCTGAAGGCTATGCTAACTATCGTCTCGGCAAATGAGAGCGTATTTTGTCAGTGAACCATCGCTAGCAAAGTCGGCTGTACAACTGGGGCGAGTGCTAGGAAGTCTCTCTAGACCTGCCGTGTGGCGGCGCTCGGTCTGCAATCACTGATAGTGGCGACACGCGGGTCCGACGTATACTAACGGACCGCGGCCGATTTAAAGGCTACAACCTAGCAAGTGTGGTGTCTGGCGGTGACACCACACTTGGCTTCCGAAACGCGTCAATCTTAGTGTTTTACACTATAAACAAGTTGTTGAGGCGATATATTTTTTAACATTGCCTGAACAATCGCTTTTTACAAAGCAAGACGCGCAGGAAGGAAGTCGATGACATTCCGGAGGGCGGCCACGGGGATGTGGGGACACGCCGACTCCAGTCCCGTGGCCTACTGCGCTAGGCTCCTTGGCTGGGGATCCATGGCGCGAACAAGCTCATCGTCGTGATGTCAAAGGTTCTCTGTTTGCTTTAAAGTCGCAGAGACTCGTCACCAGAGGAATACGGTAAACTCATCCTGCTGCCCTTCGAACCACGCGCGTATACTGAAAGTCGCGAGCTCCATCTTCTTATCTCGTGTTTTCTACTGAAAATCTCGTGCTTGTACTCTTGTTAACTTTACAATTACAGAGATCGGCTAAACTTCATTTTTTTTTAAATTGATCCTGTGCGCAACAAATAACTTACTTGGTGTTTCTGCTGCCACTGCTTGATTCCATTATTTAACAAAACCATAAAAAACCTATTATTCATGCTGACTGCAATGCATGTTGTGTATGGCGGCTCCTGCTGTTGCTTGCGGCTGCTGCTGCTTACTACAACTACATATAATTCAAGAGAAAGGGTTTGGTCAAATCTAAACTCGATAAATGATAACCCAAACAAGTAATTCCTTTATTCAAAAACTACATTCTGAAAGCGATTCTCTCTCATTCAATTAACAAAACGCTAGAAGCTCTTTGAACAATCGCTTCGTATGTAAATCTGCCTTCAGTGGCATTAAAGCAATATTACAAATTAATCAAACTCTTGAGACAGACTGAAATACTTCTCAATTAAATACATAGTGGAACAATTCCCTGACAATTACAAAAGAAATCAATGACAAATATCAATACTTAATCTATTCGCCTAACAATGGTTTCCCCTAAGAATTCAACTTCTATCATTATCAAAATTACCGTCTGCTGCTACGCACATACACAAACCCTTTTCTTTAAATTAATAAGCGCGCTGCAAATTATAAAAAATATCAACTCAATACCAAATACTGTGTCGCTGCTGGCGGACACGGCAGTACGGCACCTCGGCGACGACCCCTCGCCGAACACACGTGCGCATCACAGCAGGCGGGCTCCTACACTGGCTTCAAAACTGCCACTGTGAAGTGCGACAACAATATCTTAGATTCCAGAGTTTGTGTATGCGCGCTGTAGCCAACCTTTAAATCCTAAGAGAGTATTGACAACTCTCAATACTGCGAGCTCTGTGATACGTTGCGCTGTCCTGCTGGGAGATGCCATCACGCCAAGGAAAAACCAACTGCATGTAGAGAAGGACATGGTCCCCAGGGAAGATGGATACTTGTGTTGATCGATTGTGCCTTCCAGAATGACGAGATCACCTGCGGAATACAACGACAACATTCCCCAGATCATAACGCTCCATCCTGGTTGCATGGCGTTTGCTTTGAGACGTTTCGCTTCGTATACAACTGCCATCTGTACGACGGGGCATGAAACGTGTCCACCTGGAATGCCACTTGTCGCCACTCAGTGGATACCCAGCTGCGCTACTGGAGTGCCAACCTCGCCATTCGTCGCCTATCAACAGCAGTCACCAGGGGTGCGTGCACCAGCTGCCTGCTGTGAAGGTCTACAGTCTACATCTACATCTAAATCTATACTCCGCAAGCCACCTGACGGCGTGTGGCGGAGGGTACCTTGAGTACCTCCATCGGTTCTCCCTTCCATTCCAGTCTCGTATTGTTCGTGGAAAGAAGGATTGTCGGTATGCCTCTGTGTGGGCCCTAATCTCTCTGATTTTCTCCTCATGGTCTCTTCGCGAGATATACGTAGGAAGGAGCAATATACTGCTTGACTCCTCGGTGAAGGTATGTTCTCGAAACTTCAACAAAAGCCCGTACCGAACTACCGAGCGTCTCTCCTGCAAATTCTTCCACTGGAGTTTATCTGTCATCTCCGTAACGCTTACGCGATTACTAAATGATCCTGTAACGAAGCGCGCTGCTCTCCTTTGGATCTTCTCTATCTCTTCTATCAACCCTATCTGGTACGGATCCCACACTGGTGAGCAATATTCAAGCAGTGGGCAAACAAATGTATAGTAACCTACTTCCTTTGTTTTCGGATTGGATTTCCTTAGGATTCTTCCACTGAATCTCAGTCTGGCATCTGCTTCACCGACGATCAATTATATATGATCATTCCATTTTAAGTCACTCCTAATGCCTACTCCCAGATAATTTATGGAATTAACTGCTTCCAGTTGATGACCTGCTATATTGTAGCTAAATGATAAGGGATCTTTCTCTCTATGTATTTGCAGCACATTACACTTGTCTACATTGAGATTCAGTTGCCATTCCCTGCACCATGCGTCAGTTTCTTGCAGATCATCCTGCATTCCAGTACAATTTTCCATTGTTACAATCTCTGGCTGTACTACAGCATCATCCGCAAAAAGCCTCAGTGAACTTCCGATGTTTTCCACAAGGTCATTTATATATATTGTGAATAGCAACAGTCCTACGACACTCCCCTGCGGCACACCTGAAATCACACTTACTTCCGAAGACTTCTCTCCATTGAGAATGACATGATGCGTTCTGTTACCTAGGAACTCTTCAATCCAATCACACAATTGTTCTGATAGTCCATATGCTCTTAATTTGTTCATTAAACGACTGTGGGGAACTGTGTTGAAAGCCTTGCGGAAGTCGAGAAACACGGCGTCTACCTGGGAATCCGTGTCTATGGCCCTCTGAGTCTCGTGAACGAATAGCGCGAGCAAAGTTCACTGAAGAGACGCTATTGGTAGCCCTCTTGGTCAATCTGGACGGTCAGTTGCTCAACAGCTGCACATCTATCCGTCCGTGCACATTTCCGCATCCAGCGTTCACCCGTCATCTATGGCACATGTTGCACCACAGTTGTCTTGGCGCTAGTTTTGGATAACACCCCTTGGCATGCACTGTATACTTTAACCACAGTGAAGCGTGAACAGCTTACAGACTTAGCCATTTCGTAAATGCTTCCCCTTCTTTGCCCAAAAGCCAATGATTATGCCCCTTTCGACGTCGTATAAATGCTCCGTTTCCGTATTGTGCAATGACTACACCTTAATCGACGTCCCTCAACACGCTTTACATACCCTCCGCTGCTAGTGCTGCCACCTGCCTTCTGTGAGTGGTTATTGCACGTTCACGTCGAACATAGGCCGTGATCAGATTAACGTGACTGGACAGCGTAGGTGACCTAACAGCATATAGGTTCTCCTCCCACTCCTAACGCTACGTCGCATGTCCTCTACACTGATAAACGAGAATTTTGTGGCCACCGACATACTGTCGAAACAAACCCGTCCAGGTGACGTATATTCGATGTTAACAAATTCCACTTCTTCATAAATGCTTTTCTTGCCATTTCCAGTCTACATTTTATATCCTCCCTACTTCGGTCATCATCAGTTACTTTGCTCCCCAAATAGCAAAAGTCATCTACTACGTTAAGTGTCTCGTTTCCTAATCTAATTCCCTCACAATCACTTGATTTTATTCAGATACATTCCATTATCCTTGTTTTGCTTATGTTGATGTTCATCTTATGTACACCTTTCAAGACACTGTCCATTCCGTGCAGCTGCTCTTCCAAGTCTTCTGATGTCTCTGACGGAATTACAGTGTAACAAACTCCAAGTTTTTATTTCTTCTACCGAACTTTAATTCCTACTCCATATTATTATTGTTCTTTGGTTCCTTGGCTGCTTGTTCAATGTACATATTGAATAACATCGGTGAGGGGGGGGGGGGTAGGTTATAACCCTGCCTCACTCCCTTCTCAACCACTGCTTCCCTTTGATGCCCTTCGACTCTTATAATTGCTGTCTGGTTTCCGTAAAAGTTATAAATAGCGTTTCGCTCCCTGTATTTTACCCTTGCTATTTTCAGAATTTCAAAGAAATTAGTCCAGTCAAGACTGTCAAATGCTATGATGAATGTAGGTCTGCCTGTCCTTAACCTGTCTTCTAAGATAAGTCGTAGGGTCAGTATTGCTCATGCGTTCCTTCATTTCTCCGGAATCCAAACTCATCTTCCCCGAGGTTTGCTTCTACCAGTTTTCCCATTCTTCTGTAAAGAATTCGTGTCAATACTTTGCAACCACGACTTATTAAAGTGATTGGTCGGTAATTTTCACACCAGTCAGCAAGTGCTTTCTTCGTAATTGGAATTATTACATTCTTCTTAAAGTCTGAGGGTATTCCACCCGTCTCATACATCTAGCGCACCAGATGGAAAAGTTTTGTCATGACTGGCTCTCCCATGACTGTCTATTCCCGGAGCCTTGTTCCGGCTTAGATCTTCCAAAGCTTTGTCAGACTCTTCTTGTAGTAACATATCTCCCATCTCATCTTCACCTACGTCAGCTTCTCTTTATATAATACTGCTTTAAGGTTCATCTCCCTTGTATATACCCTCTATATACTCCTTCCATCTTTCAGCTTTCCCTTCTTTGCTTTGGACTGGTACCAACGGACTGTAGTTTCCTATTTCTGCACAATCCGTGTGACTTACGTAATAACAAATAAAGTTTTAGGATGACAATAATGCAT
Organism: Schistocerca serialis cubense; assembly: GCF_023864345.2. NCBI lineage: Eukaryota > Metazoa > Arthropoda > Insecta > Orthoptera > Acrididae > Schistocerca > Schistocerca serialis. The sequence goes on from NC_064644.1 coordinate 73,626,943, forward strand.
AACATGATTTTTCATATTAGATCAGTCTATGCAAGATAAAGGAAACGCAGGATTTTACCGTTAAAACAAGAAGAACCAATGGAATGTGCGTATGCAAGAGGGAATGTCGTAAAACGTCATGTCTACCGTTGATGGTGCTTATATGCCGGTAGCTGAATGATTCGTTGCTGGTCATTCGCAAGGCAGTGTCGATGCGGCTGGGACATGGCGGCTCAGTGCCTCAGTTTGGACATATGGAGAGCTTCCTGAGGACGAGGAAACTCGGGGTTGAGGATACCATGTTTCGAGAAACCCTGTGCTGAACTATGTCTCGATCATGCGGAATGAAGTAAAACGCTAACATTTGCACACGAATATCGTAAGTAATATAACCTTCTTGTTGTACCTATAATTCCTAAACATATTAAAATTTAGTTTAATTTTGTGTTTACACAGAAGTGAGAAAGAAAATATTCTCTTTTTTTGTTCTTATTTTTCATATATGGTATGCCATTTGAACACGAAAAGAATTTTAAATGAATGTTTACAGACAATATAACAAGTTCATTTCAAGATTCAAGAAAAATAGAGATAAAAATTTTACAAGAAAAGTCCAACAGTAACAAGATCATTGTGTCGTATTTTTGAAGGTATAATTTATGTTGCTCTTTGCTGCTTTCAGCAGTCCTTCACTGCCACCCATTTTTCTGAAAATTCAAGAATTCACCAAAATTTTCAGGGAAGTTTACATTTATTTGATTTCTCTTTCCAAATGGACATCCGATTACTTCCTTCTGACGTGTGGTTCTCCATCGTACTGGAGATTCTTTCAGCAAATGCGTTGCTGGTAGGAACTGAAAATGTGCATGAAATAAGTCACAGCAACTGTGAGTGGGAGATGACAGTTGTGGTCTGATGCTTAAAGAAAACTACCCAAACCTTCTGCATTACTTTTATCAAGTACTGCATATAAATTTTAAAAATCACAGAATCATATTATAACTGAACTTGACTCAGGCTGAGATTCCATTTGTCGGTAACCTTTAGAACATACTGCAGTTGCACACGAAAATCTTCTTTTTCTTTGACCGAAAAACCTGTAAGAATGAGCAATGTGAATGCTGTAAAGGTCTAGAGGAGGTCTACTGTCCAACACCACATGGCAGAGTGCTGCTGCAGTTATTTCTGCTGATGTTGATACATTTATTACGTCCTCAATAGTACACCAGCGATAATCCTGATGTGCAATGAACTGTGAACAAGTCTGGATCGAATTAAAATACCACATATGAAGAGTTATACTACATTTTAAAATGTAAATGAACCATTTCTTTTTCGTGGATGACTCGCCGCCACAGACTCATAGCCGTTGTATTTCTCTCCGATTCATGGAATCCCCATTTTGCCACTGCGTGGGGCCATAAGGAAACTAAATTTCTAGAGAGAACGAGTAGATATGAATGCTTGACATAATAATACACTAAAACGGGATTTCAGTTGCTGCTGACTTACGGCAGTCTTCACGAAAGTAAAATGACACTTCTCAATTATGCCTCTCTCTCTTTCCACACACACACGCATTCACACACACACACACACACACACACACACACACACACACACACACACACACATACACACACGGGTGTGTGTGTCGGTTATCTCACATCTGACCCAAAACAATGAGTTCCATCGTCGCTACCAACGGATACAGTAAGTACCAACGGCAAAGTATGACTGAACATCTGGCACTTAGGATCACGTGATGTGCGCGTTACTGTCAGCAACTGAGCTCGTTGTTGGACACGGTGATCGAGCAAGGTCGAATGACAGAAGACGGATGGAGCAGGGAGAAAAAAAAATGTTCTGTGGATAATGCAGGCGATGGCACAGAATTCTGTGTGTCAGCCGGTGGCAGTTTCTTATCTGCTTTGACGGACGAAATATTTCGTAAACTGTTGTTGACCACACATTGTATAATAGAGGCCGGTCGATAATTTTCATACAATTTGTTGGCTGTTTGGGGTCGCTCGTGTTATCGGTTCAGCGGTTGACATGTTGCAATGGCCTATATGTCACGTTTCGGGCACGCGATAGTGATTAATTTCTTGAAAGAGATACAAGAGTTCGGCAGACCGCTCTCAATAGTACGTAGTTCCGTTACTCGTCCTGCAACTAAAACGAAATCGAGGTACTCCTGTGCTTATTAATACATAATTGACAGATTGTATATCCGCGACCTGGAAGTAAATTATTTCTAAAATATCCTGAACTTAACTGCGATAATTTAAGGAAAAAAGACATGGTTCTCACAATTTACTGCAGGACATATTCTCACGAAACAGGAAAACAATACGCTTTCCGGCGCATGTGGAGAAAATTTGTGGCAATTTTACGTTGATTCAAAAAAATGGCTCTGAGCACTATGGGACTTAACTTCTCAGGTCATCAGTCCCCTAGAACTTAGAACTACTTAAACCTAACTAACCTAAAGACATCACACACATTCATGCCCGAGGCAGGATTCGAACCTGCGACCGTAGCGGTCGCTCGGCTCCAGACTGTAGCGCCTAGAACCGCACGGCCACTCCGGCAGGCACGTTGATTCCATCTGGGAAGCATCGTTCGGAAGAAATTTTCCTCTGAACAGTGTAAGAACATAGCAGATAATATAGGTTTCGAAATTTAAGCTTTCGAAAAGATTGAAAGACTGTATTACAATTATACAGGGTGGCCAGAAACAGTCTGATAAGCGTGTAGACGTGTTGTGGGGTACGCTGCATTGGGAAATAATAATTAAGAAAAATATTTGTTGCCCAATTTACGAGTTAATTATCATTGAAGTTAGCCAATTGGGCCATTAAGCGCGTAAATTCAAGCAGCCCGCCAGAGACGGTGTCGCCAAACGTGTTCCTTGGGATTCCTAAAAACTAAAAAGGAAGCGGTACAAAAATTAGATATGGCGTGATAGTAACGATCGAATCCGACGTAGACTTCTCCAAACATACACAGTGGATACCGTACATACCCGCAAAGCTCTGCGCGTCTATCCTGTTTTTGGTTTACCTGTCTGGTCAGTGACAGCCTTCACGTACCGTACGTGTGGTGCTGGCTGCAGTTTGTGTTTGTCCTGCGTGTCTTCCATTGTCTTATCGGTTGCCATGGATTTTCTTAACCAATTTCGGGATTACAAGCACTGCTCACGAACGCTGATGAAATATTAAAGTCTAAGCGTTATGTTGTCGACACTACTTACATGTTGCACGCCAGTAGTTGACGAGTTGCTGAGTGAGTTTTTCTGCGCTGGGTGGCGGTTATGTGAAGAACGTCATTGACCGAATTCAAGAACATCTATGACAACGATACTATCCATGTTGTAGATTTAACACTTACATTGTCCATCAGCTCTTATGTAAGCATTTCTTGACTTCAACTTAAGTCCTGAAGTGCTTACACAATGAACACTTAGGGGACATAAAAGTACGTCCCAAATCTACATTCTGTACTAGTAAATAATTTAAATATTAAGATGACCTACGTGTGTCAAAAGAAAATATTTACAGGTAGCAAACAAATATCTCATTTTGCTCTTTATCGACGCCGTAAAATATCTTATAGAATCAGTGGAAACGTAGCTGATCACAAATTATGGTAATAAATTACACTACAGGACATTAAAATTGCTACACCACCAAGATGACGTGCTACAGACGCGATATTTAACCGACAGGAAGAAGATGCTGTGATATGCAAATAATTAGCTTTTCAGAGCATTCAGACAAGGTTGGCGCCGGAGGCGACACCTACAACGGGCTGACATGAGGAAAGTTTCCAACCGATTTCTCATACACAAACAGCAGTTGACCGGCGTTGCCTGGTGAAACGCTATTGTGATGCCTCGTGCAAGGAGGAGAAATGCGTACCATCACGTTTCCGACTTTGACAAAGGTCGGATTGTAGCCTATCGCGATTGTGGTTTATCGTATCGCGACATTGCTGCTCGCGTTGGTCGAGATCCAATGACTGTTAGCAGAATATGTAATCGATGGGTTCAGGAGGGTAATATGGAACGCCGTGCTGGATCCCAACAGCCTCGTATCACTAGCAGTAGAGATGACAGGCATCTTATCCTCATGTCTGGAACGGATTGTGCAGCCACGTCTCGATCTCAGAGTCAACAGATGGGGACGTTTGCAAGACAAGAGCAATCTGAACGAACAGTTCGACGACGTTTGCAGCAGCATAGACTATAATCTCGGAGACCATGGCAGCGGTCACCCTTGACGCTGCATCACACACAGCAGCGCCTGCGATGGTGTACTCAACAACGATCCTGGGTGCACTAATGGCAAAACGACATTTTTTTCGGATGAATCCAGGTTCTGTTTACAGCATCATGATGGTCGCATCCGTGTTTGGCGACATCGCGGTGAACGCACGTTGGAAGCGTCTATTCGTCATCACCATTTAGGCGTATCACCCGGCGTGATGGTATGGGGTGCCATTCGTTACACGTCTCGCTCACCTCTTGTACGCATTGACGGCACTTTGAAGAGTGAACGTTACATTTCAGATGTGTTACGACGCGTGGCTCTACCCTTCATTCGATCCCTGCTAAATCCTAAATTTCAGCAGGATAATGCACTACCGCATGTTGCAGGTCCTGTACGGGCCTTTCTGGATACAGAAAATGTTCGACTGCTGCCCTGGCCAGCACATTCTCCAGATCTCTTACCAGTTGAAAACGTTCGGTCAATGCTGGTCGAGCAACTGGCTCGTCACAATACGCCAGTCACTACTGTTGATGAACGTGGTATCGTGTTGAAGCTGCATGGGCAGCTGTACCTGTACACGCCATCCAAGCTCTGTTTGACTCAATTCCCAGGCGTATCAAGGCCGTTATTACGACCAGAGGTGGTTGTTCTGGGTAGTGATTTCTCAGGATCTATGCACCCAAATTGCGTAAAATGTAATCACATGCCAGTTCTAGTATAATATATTTGTCCAATAAATACCCATTTATCATCTGCATTTCTTCTTGGTGCAGCAATCTTAATGGCCAGTAGTGTAGTTGCAAAACATAGGTAATAGTTTTTCGTATTGAAACATCTCCGCCAGGTGTCTGGCAGATTCGCTTCATGAGGTGCTACTTGCCGACTCTCTAACGAAAATACTGAATCTAATAACTTCAAAAAGTAACAGAAATACACCAAGAGAAAAAACGAGGTACCCCGGCAGATGTCATGTGTGCAGACGAACAAATCATTACAGTTTCAGAAAAATTGGATGATTTATTCAAGACAAAGAGCTTCACAAATTGAGAAAGCAGGCAGGCGACAGTCAGTCTGGTGTACCACCGTTGGCAGGTGCGTCCCCAGACACGTCGCTGGCTTGGACTGTCATTGACTGGAGTAGAATTGCCTTCAGTAATGAATCCTGCTTCGAAATGATCCGCGACGCCAAGAGAAGACATGTCTGGAGACACCACTGATATCGGTGGGCCGGCCGTGGTGGCCGAGCGGTTCTAGACGCTTCAGTCTGGAACCGCGCGACCTCTGCGATCGCAGGTTCGAATCCTGCCTCGGACATGGATGTGTGTGATGTCCTTAGGTTAGTTAGGTTTAGGTAGTTCTTATTTCTAGGGGACTGATGACCTCAGATGTTAATTCCCATAGTGCTCAGAGCCATCTGAACCATTTTTTGACAGCGGTGGAGTACCAACCTAATTGTCGCCCGCCACAGGGATAGACTGCCAAGAGTGAAGGTCTGGGGTGCAATTTTCTTTACGCAACAGGAGCCCTTTGGTTGTCATCAGCGGTATCCTTGCACCACGGTATTCTACGCCCTGTTTTGTTGCCCTTCATGGCAAGCTATCCTGGGCTTACATGTAAATAATAAAGTGTCCGCCCGCGTAAGGTGAGAGTTTCTAATGCTTGTCTTTGCTCTTACCAATCCCCACCTTGGCCAGCCTGGTTGCCGGATCTCTCCCCAATTGAGAACGTTTGGATCATTATGTGCAGAGACCTCCAACGAGCTCGGGAGGCACTGCTTGTACACGCAATTGACGACCAATTTCGATTTTTAGTAAAGTGTGTAAGTTCCTGCTCGATGCCAATTTTTCTCACGAGAGGAATTCCTCAGAGCAGTCACCTCTCACGCCATGGATGGCTATGGCTTGGCACTCTGCTTAGCTGTTCCCACTTTGAGGAACACTCCTCTTGTTTGCGGGGGCGACTTGGTTACATTTGAAGTTTTATGGGCAAAGGGAATCGCGGATGTGCGGCGCCTCGCCTGTATAACAGAAAACCCGCCTTCCTCTTTATAGAGTCTTTGTCGATTATTTCGAGTTTTCTCTTAGGAGGGGCAAATGCAAAGGTGATCTCCTCACAAGTCAATGGATTACAACAGGCCACGGCCTTTGATGGTCCGATGTTAGCCTAGGAGCACTTTATTCATAGGGACACTAGGTTGCGTACTGACTTCAACTGAAAATGAAGAGGATGTAGTTTTGGTCAAGCATCATTTGATTTTAGGGCCCCCACTGTGTCTGTTATTTATTTCGTATCGCATTATCGATTGCCCTGTTGATTAGCGAGTGAACTTTATCTTCGTGAATCTTTGTGCAGATGCTTCCACTGCCTGCTGATTGCTCATTATAGCGTAGCGCCAAGTGTATGCCAGATATCAGTAATTCGTTTGGATGCCCGCCTCCCCCCCTCCCACCTCTTACAGCAGCCCTCTGTAGCTAAACAATCTTTGCCCCTATTATTGAACGATTTTGGAAGAGTGACTACAATTTTTCATTTACGGAGGGCGTTATCTTTCCCTTTAATCTGTTGCACGAACTTAAATTACGTATCAGAATAGATGGGGAGCTCTGTAAGTGTCGGAAAGTCCGTCTGGCATCAAGAAGTAAATTACCAGGATACGTCAGGCTCAAAACCAGCAGCATGCGCTATGTAGAAACCAATACGAACGTGCTACCGCTTCAGAATGGGGGACTGTCAGTCTCGACAAGTAAATTTCATGTCCTAAGGCAACGTCTTTACTATTTGCATTCGCGACAAAACAAAAAATTTCATTACATTCGTGAACTGCAATTCATTAGACACGAAATTTGTGTACAAATAAATATTTTCTAGTGCTTGATGTATGTTCTAAAGGTGCTTCGAAACAACAGATGTGCTGCAGCGTAGGTACTAAATAAGTATAATTTCAGGGACGAACTTCCATGGTAAACATCTTTTGTGGATCCACAGCTGCGAATAAATGGCTTTTACTTCGTTGCTTACTGTGTATGTCGAGCAGGTAATTCAGAAAAGTAAGAAAAGTAGATATAAAAACGCAGAAAGAACGAGTGACAATCGTAATGTACCCAAATGATAAATTCCGTGTGCCCGAAATGATGATGCAGCTAAAGGGTGTAATGAATGAACGAGAATTGCTGCCTACCGTAGAATTGTGGCTATACGTTCAGGAAAAAAAGTGCAAAATCTTATGAAGAGTAGGACATTAACAATAACCGTAGATGGCTTACACGAAAGTGAAAGAATGGTACTACTTGGAAGGAAGATAACGCAGCATGATCTCTCATAGCAAAATAATAGAAGAACTGAAAAGGGTTCTTCCAGTTGAAACGAAGAACAAAGTGTATGCATAACAAATCTTAGAAAGAGAGGTACTTTCATACGGCTGGTGCTGATCTATTTAAAGTTGGTTAATCTGACAGAGATGAAATACAGAAGATGCCAAAGAGTATAATATTGAACAGAAATTTTTGGGTAGTGTGTTAAGCAGACTGAAACAGAGTATGAAGACACTTATGAACATTGGCTACGCTAAGTGAAGAAGTATTAAGCGAAACAAGTGGTGTGCTTAGGTCTTGCACAGAGCGTGCACTGGCAACTTGACCTAGGACCCATGAAACGGTATGCTACTTTTAGTACTTTGGGGCATTCAGACTTACAACTACGAGTAATATGATATAATTTCAGGGTCGCCACTAGCCTAAGCCGACTCTTAAGACAAGATAACCGACCGAGCTGGTGATTGTTTATAAATTGGCTCAAATGGCTCTGAGCACTATGGGACTTAACTTCTGAGGTCATCAATCCCCTAGAACTTAGAACTACTTAAACCTAACTAACCTAAGGACATCACACACATCCATGCCGGAGGCAGGATTCGAACCTGCGACCGTAGCGGTGACGCGGTTCCAGGCTGAAGCGCCTAGAACCGCTCGGCCACTATGGCCGGTGTTTATAAATTGTTTTCCCCCTTTTTCTCTGATCATTTAATTAAGTTGTTCTGGTGACTTTCACCTTCTCATTACTGCCCTTATCCAATGACTCGTCAAAAGATGTAAAAATGAATAGAGCATTCATACTGATTTTACAGTTGAAACCGGGTATTAATCTAACGATCGTGAAATAATACGCAGGATTGATGGTGGACAACTTATCCCTGGTTTACTCAATTAACAGTGCTCAATAATGGAGGGAATCAATTACTTTATAAGAGGAAAACGGTTGGTTTATCCTGGAACAAAATAACCTGTTTCTCTTTAGTGAGAAGATTGTAACATTTGTGAAATTGAACGAAAGGGAAAGGACATTAAAAGAAATGACATGATATAATCAAGCACTGATGAGCTTTTGCAAAACACTTGGTTTTCTGGCAAGAAAAAAACATTTTTTGCCGTCAGTCCACCTAAGCCTTCTGGGGCGGTTCATACGCTCAGCCAGGGTTACACGGTGGACCACATAATTTATAATGGGAAGTTCTTATGGAACGGCTCTGTTGAGACGTTTCACCACAGTTATTTTAATAAATTCAGTCCTGCACAGAAAAAGATTACGAGGTCACCTATTTGTGATTATTATAAAAATAGATTTCCACAAGGAATTCAGATACTACTTTGACGCCGTTAAAAATAGTGTGATGTGAACAAGCGCCTCTTTACAATGAGATACAAATCCAGAAAACAAGCTGTTCATATTTGGATTACTGAGAAGTCTCCTAAGCAGCTTCACACGAAAATATTACACACGATCGGAACATGGCGGTTTTCTCAGTTGGATTTTAACAGAGTTACGGCTGTTTATAATTCGCGACTGTGTCGCTCTTTCTGGACAAGGCTAATTGCGACCATGAAGGAGTGCGGGAGGGCGACCGGAGTCTCCGAGCAGAAGAGGCGTCGCACTTTGTCCCTGGGAAAGGGCCCGCTGCCTAGTGCTTTACGCCCGCAGTAACCGTCGTATTATGTAGATTTTATTGAGCGCTGTTCGTAGTCGGGATATTTATACGCGGCACTTGTTGGGAGCGTAGTTAAATATTCAAACGAACTGGTCACGTTATAGATTGAGCGACCGGGTCCCTCGTCCGAGAACGGGACACTCGGCTGACACCACCGAGAAACCTCGTTCCCTCTTGCGGTCGCTTCCTCTGAGGAGCGACCACTGGTCTTCCGCAGCTCGCCGCCAGCTACAGCACTCGCCGCCTAGTTCTCGTCTTCCGTAACACGAGGCAGCAGCGAGGTGGAAACACCTCACTGTTTGCCGTTCTGTCGTCGTCGTAGAAGAGGAGCACAAGTTCACGTCGACAAAGGAGGCGGAGAAAATGTGCAGAAGCCTTTTAAAAGTAGCTGTCCCAAATTTATACGGTGTAATTTCTTGTCAGACCTATCGATTAGCTAGTTAATTAGATAGTTACTCGTTTCTCTAGACCATGTTCACGATAAACGTGAGTGGATTACATCCATCAGCAACTATTACCGCAACTTGTTTAAATCGCCTCGAGCACAAGTACCTACACACCTAACAGTTTTAGATGCTTCCAGAGATTGACTTCGAATGGAATAATAAATCTCTCTCTCTCTCTCTCTCTCTCTCTCTCTCTCTCTCTCTCTCTCTCTCTCTCTCTCTCTCTGCCAGGTGTGTAGTTACTTGTGCTCGAGGCGATTTAAACAAGTTGCAGTAAAAGAGACTGATAGATGTAATCCGCCCTCTATGGAGACGGTTCACAAAGCCCTCGGCCAAATTACTCTTTAGCTCTGCTTCTCATGGGACGCTTACCAGATACTATTTACAGAAGAGATACTGAAGTACTAAAGTAGAACAGCGTATTTCGTCGCGGGTTTGCTTAGCTAGTGACAGAGCGGCACTGAGGCATTCCTCAAACTACGGTGATATGCACTGTAAGACATGTGTTGTGTATCACGGAGAGGGTGTTGTTTTTGTGGTCTCCAGTCCTGAGACTGGTTTGATGCAGCTCTCCATGCTACTCTATCCTGTGCAAGCTTCTTCATCTCCCAGTACCTACTGCAACCTACATCCTTCTGAATCTGCTTAGTGTATTCATCTCTTGGTCTCCCTCTACAATTTTTACCCTCCACGCTGCCCTCCAGTGCTAAATTTGTGATCCCTTGATGCCTTAGAACATGTCCTACCAACCGGTCCCTTCTTCTTGTCAAGTTGTGCCACAAACTCCTCCCCAGTTCTACTCAATACCTCCTCATTAGTTATGTGATCTACCCATCTAATCTTCAGCATTCTTCTGTAGCACCACTTTTCGAAAGCTTCTATTCTCTTTTTGTCCAAACTATTTATCGCCCACGTTTCACTTCCATACATGGCTACACTCCATAAAATACTTTCAGAAACGACATCCTGACACTCAAATCCATACTCGATGTTAACAGATTCGTCTTCTTCAGAAACGCTTTCCTTGCCATAGCCAGTCTACATTTTATATCCCCTCTACTTCGACCATCATCAGTTATTTTGCTCCCCAAATAGCAAAACTCCTTTAGTACTTTAAGTGTCTCATTTCCTAATCTAATTCCCTCAGCATCACCCGACTTAATTCGACTACATTCCATTATCCTCGTTTTGCTTTTGATTATGTTCATCTTATATCCTCCTTTCAAGACACTGTCCATTCCATTCAACTGCTCTTCCAAGTCCTTTGCTGTCTCTGACAGAATTACAATGTCATCGGCGAACCTCAAAGTTTTCAGTTCTTCTCCATGGATTATAATAGCTGCTCCGAATTTTTCTTTTGTTTCCTTTACTGCTTGCTCAATATACAGATTGAATAACATCGGGGAGAGGCTACAACCCTGTTTCACTCCCTTCATAAACACTGCTTCATTTTCATGTCCCTCCACTCTTATAACTGCCATCTGGTTTCTGTACAAACTGTAAATAGCCTTTCGCTCCCTGTATTTGACCCCTGCCACCTTTAGAATTTGAAAGAGAGTGTTCCAGTCAACGTTGTCAAAAGCTTTCTCTAAGTCAACAAATGCTAGAAACGTAAGTTTTCCTTTTCTTAATCTTTCTTCTAAGATAAGTCGTAAGGTCAGTATTGCCTCACGTGTTCCAACATTTCTACGGAATCCAAACAGATCTTCCCCGAGGTCGGCATCTACCAGTTTTTCCATTCGTCTGTAAAGAATTCGCGTTAGTATTTTGCAGCTGTGACTTATTAACTGTCAACATCTGCTTTCTTTGGTATTGGAATTATTATATTCTTCTTGAAGTTTGAGGTTATTTCGCCTATCTCATACATCTTGCTCACCAGACACGGAGAGGTATACCTGTTAATATTGGGAGAGCTTGCTTCTCAAGCAGCGGATTACTTCTGTGTTCGTTAAATCTCGTGAAATGGCATTGAAATAAGTCATAGAACTTCGAGCTTCTAAAAAGTTCAAGGACTACAAAGTTTAAACAGTTGATAAGGAAGAGACAGCGTTATTAAATGTGTGCGTTGAGCGGATAATAGAGTAAACCAAAGAAAAATTTAAAATGGTGATTAAATTTGAACGAGAAGAAAGAAAATCTTCGATATCTACCAATCAAACTGTAATTCAGATAACGACATTGTATACTGTCTGTCGAAAAGTATCCACACAGCCCCATGTATTGTGAAATCGAAGATTAGATATCACGATAGGCGAACCCACCTGTATAAAAGAAAACGGTATGTACTGTGAGATCAGTAGAGAGGCAGTTACAGTGGAATGGATGGGTCAGGAGAGCTTAGTAAAATGGGATTAGTCGTCGGATATTACCTGAATAACAAATCCATTTGGGGCATTTCAACAATTCTAAAGCTGCCCGAATGAACTGTTGGCAATGTGACTGCGAAGCGAAAACACGAAGGAGCAACCAGAGGTGACCAAGACCAATCAGACCTCAGGTACTGACGGACAGGGACCATCAAGCAGTGTGGTGGGTAGTAGTGAAAAATCGCGTGAAATCGGCGGAAGGATTCACTCGGGAGTGCCGAAGTGATACCAGCCCACCAGACTTGACGTAGGGAGATAAACAGAACGAGATAGAGTGGTCGAGCAGCTCCGCATAAGCTTCAGGTGGTGCAAAGAACGACGCCACTGGACAGAGGATGATTTGAAATGAGTAATCTGACAAGGTGCATCACACAAATCATTGCGGCAATCCGATGGAAGGATCTAGGCTTTGGGAACAACTGGTGAAAATTACCTGCCACGAAGTGTTCTGCAACTGTGAACTACACAAGAGATGGTGTTATATTACGCAAGTGTTTTTCGTGGTTAGGGTTAGGTCCCCTTACTGTACACTACTGGCCATTAAAATTGCTACACCAAGTAGAAATGCAGATGATAAACGGGGAATTCATTGGACAAATATATTATAGTAGAACTGACATGTGATTACATTTTCAAGCAATTTAGGTGCATAGATCCTGAGAAATCAGTACCCAGAACAACCACCTCTGGCCGTAATAACGGCCTTGATACGCCTGGGCATTGAGTCAAGCAGAGCTTGGATGGCATGTACAGGTACAGCTACCCATGCAGCTTCAACACGATACCACAGTCCATCAAGAGGAGTGACTGGCGTATTGTGACGAGCCAGTTGCTCGGCCACCATTGACCAGACGTTTTCATTTGGTGAGAGATCTGGAGAATGTGCTGGCCAGAGCAGTAGTCGAACCTTTTTCTGCATCCAGAAAGGCCCGTATAGGACATCTGAAATGTAATGTCCACTGGTCAAAGTGGCGTCAATGCGAACAAGAGGTAAGCGAGAGGTGTAACCAGTGGTATCCCATACCATCACGCCGGGTAATACGCCAGTATGGCGATGACAAATACACGCTTCCAATGTGCGTTCACCGCGATGTCGCCAGACACTGATGCTACCATCATGATGCTGTAAACAGAACCTCGATTCATCTGAAATAAATGACGTTTTGCCAGCTTCGTCGTCGAGTACACCATCGCAGGTGCTCCTGTCTGTGATGCAGCGTCAAGGGTAACCGGAGCCATGGCCTCCGAGCTGATAGTCCACGCTGCTGCAAAGGTCGTCGAACTGTTCGTGCAGATGGTTGTTGTCTTGTAACCGTCCCCATCTGTTGACTCAGGAATCGAGACGTGGCTGCACGTTCCGTTACAGCCATGCGGATAAGTCCGTTGGGATCCATCACGGCGTTCCGTATTACCCTCCTGAAGCCACCGATCCCATATTCTGCTAACAGTCATTGGATCTCGACCACGCGAGCAGCAATGTCGCGATACGATAAATCGCAATCGCGATAGGCTGCAATCAGACCTTCATCAAAGTCGGAAACGTGATGGTACGCATTTCTCCTCCTAACACGAGGCATCACAACAACGTTTCACCAGGCGACGCCTGTCAACTGCTGTTTGTGTATGAGAAATCGGTTTGAAACTTTCCTCATGTCAGCACGTTGTAGGTGTCGCCACTGGCGCCAACCTTGTGTGAATGCTCTGAAAAGCTAATCATTTGCATATCATAGCATCTTCTTTCTGTCGGTTAAATTTCGCGTCTATAGCATGTCATCTTCGTGGTGTAGCAATTTTAATGGCCAGTAGTGTACTTAAGGAGTCGGTAAATGAGCAAGGATATGAACACTACGTCACTGCGTACTGGGTACAGCAGAGGAACCATTCTGAAAGAATGGTTGTTTGTACCAGCCTGATAATGTAACATGTTATAAAGCAACATCTGTGAGGCAAAGGTCTGTAAACAGTAGCATTCATGAAATGGACTAACCTGCCTAGAGTCGTTACCTGAACCCAATGGAATACCTATCGGACAGAACGTCGACTTAGTTGCTGATTCCAGCGTCCAACATCACTACTCCCTATGGTTTCACCTCTTGAGGAAGAATGGGCTGCTATTCCTCCACAGACATTCAGACAATTCGTTGAAAGTGTTCCCAGCAGAGTCTTAGTCTTCATAAACGTCAGGCGTGGACACATTCCATATCAAATATCACTGACGAGTATCCGGATTTCTTTAATGAGACAGAGCACATGGTAAGGTGCCTTGCCTAGTGTTTGTGTGTGAAGACATAGATGTCTGAGAAATCTTTGGCGGACGGAAACCAAGCTCCGCCCGTTCGGAGTTTACTGGCAGTCTGGCGTCTCCCAGGAGCAGGTGTCTTGCTGAGGGCAGCGCGTGGTCGCGCGCTAACTTCGTTACCGCCTTAGCTCGCTGGAAATTTCCTAAAACCCCAGTTAGAGCTGGCAGGCGGGGCTAACGTAGGAAGCACGCCGTTTTAGCGGAATACCGCGGACACTCCGGCGCCTAGTGATCTCTCACAGGCCAGACTTAGAACCGAGGTGTGGTATTCGCAACATTCTCATTTCGCTCAGCTGCAGTTTCTCTGATGGTGGCTACATATCGAACTGGAATCTGATGGTGATGGTAACGCTGGTTTCAAGGCGCTGAACGGCATCGTTATATTTATATACGAGATCTGTTCAAATAATTCTGGAACATTCGTAATTTCGCGCCGATGATGTGTTGGAGCGAAATACGATTCGCGTCTTTGCACACGCCGGTGTGTAATGTCTAATTGCCGAAAGTTAAATGCTGTACGTCTGTTAGTTATTGTTGAGTGCTGTATTGAGTCGAATGTTGTGTCCCACAATTTCCGGATTTCGTCCAGATAGCAGAGTTAGAGGAGCAACGCATTTGCATTAAATTTTGCGTGAAACTCAAGAGAATATTTACACAGACGCACCAAATGGTGTAGGAAGCCTACGGTGGCGAGCGCTTAAGCCGTACTGAGCGATATGAATGGTTCACATGGTTTAAAAATAGCCGGAGGGAAGTTAATGATGATCCTCGTTCAGGACGCCCTTCGACGTCAACGAAATTGTGCGTGCCAATCGAAGACTGACTGTCCGAGAGACTGAAGAAGAATTTAACATTTCAGTTGGATCCTGCCATGAAATCCTGACACAGTATCTTCAAATGCATCGTGTTGCTGCCAAGTTCGTCCCACGGCTCGTGAGTCAAGGTCTCACAATCTGTGAAGAGCTTTAGGGTTGCACAAATGAGAACGAGGTGTTCCTTAAGAGGATCATAACTGGTGATGAGACGTGGGTCTGCAGTTATTACGTTTAGACTAAGATTCAGTCTTCACAATCGATCGATAAAAGTGCAATCTTCACAATGGTTCGGGAAAGGTTATCCGCGACTAGAGAAAGCTCGTCAGGTCAGGCCAAATCTGAAAACCATGCTAATAGTTTTCTTTGTCTTTGAAGGATTAGTTAAGCATGAATTCATGCAACAGGGACAAACGGTCAGTCGATGGTACTATCGGGATGTGTTGAGACGGCTGCTAGAAAATGTAAGAAGGAAACGACCTGAAATGTGGCGATAACGCACCCGCGCATTCATCCTTGTTGGTGCATTACTATTGCACAAAACGAAATCACTGTGCTTCCTCATCCTCTGTACTCTCCAGACCTGGCCCCTGTGGACTTTTTTCTTATTCCCGAAGTTGAAAACCCCGTTGAAAGGACGAACATTTGCCACAATAGATGAGATAAAAGGAAATTCGCAGACAGCTCTTTGCGCGGTCCAGCAAGAGACGAAGAGGCGTACCAAGACTGCTTTCGGAAGTTGAAACACAAGTCTGCGCACCAGAGAGAAGTTCACAGAACCTCATGGGACCGTCCTTCCTCATCGATCCTACATTCCGGATCTTGCACCTTCCGACTTCCATCTGTCTGGCCCAACGCGGGAAGCAGTACTTGGATGATGGGAAGGTCATTGATACAGCGAGACGCAGGCTCCGACGTCAAGCATTGCAGTGGTACCTTGCATGCATTCAGCCACCCCCTCCCACCCCCCCCCCCCCCTCTCCACGCCTTTCCGTAAGGTTGCGTCAGACCCTTGCATTAAACGGAGTTTATGTTCAAAAATAAGGTTTCGTCACCAAAAGAATGGGGAATAACATGGTTTATTAGGATCCTGAAGGAACCATCTTGGCTTCAGGAAAAAGCTACGTTGTATTACTTATTCAACTTCCCTCGTTACCTTCTCTGTAGAATATCAGCAAAATATGTTGTTGATTAACTGTTTAGATCTCTCTGTTGCCAATATCAATCAAAATCATTCGCTTCCTATTCATCGTAAACCTACTACAAGACATGTTATTATTTATCAGAATTCAGTCATCAGGTACAACGTAAGAAACCTTCTTTTAGGCAATTATTAGCAGTATATTCAAGTTACACCTAGACACCAATGAAATCAAGAAAGAACCCAATACCTACTGCCATATTGCATCCAAAAATGACTCTTTACTTCATAAATTATGAGATACGTAATTATGAATCTCAAGTTTTTTGGAATACGCTCTGCAACTCACGTTACATGTTACGTAACCATCTTATTTACATAGAGATATGCATTCGGTGAATGTACTTGTTGACTATCGCTGGCTTCCCAGATCGACAATTCTTTTGTCAAGATTTTCAGTGTCGTCTGTTGTCTTCGCTTTTCAGGGTCACGTACCACAGTCGGAAAAAACGGAACCCATTTGGAGATGACTTCGTTGTCCGTCTGTCCATCTGTCTATCTGTCCTACTGTTGAAAATACTTTTTCTCAGGGACGGGCAGACGAATGAAATTTAAATATATGTCACGTACTAGGGTCTACGGCACCTTTGCAGTGCAAAACATCTTAGCATCCGTCAGTGCAGTCAAAAGATAACGCCATTTTCATCACATATTTTGATACTCGCAAACTGACTCATCAAAACATAAACGGTACGTCTCGTTGATCCAGAATCAAAAAATCTGGCAAGCAGCAAGGTTTAACAGTACAATTAGAGGAAAAGATCCGAAACTATTAATTTGGAATCAAACTGCAAGAAAAAAAATATTTTTTATTATTTGTCACGCGACTGTCTGTCTGCGGTCTGTTAAAACCCCTTTTTCTAGAGGAACGGATAGACGCATGAAACTGAAATTTAAGTCACGTAATAAGGTTTATGGTTCTTGTTGATGTAAAAAATCCAGTGTAGTCAAAAGATAAGGCTATTTACTTCTCATATTGTAATAATAGCGAACCCATTCATTACAACCTACTGGGTACTTCACTTTGACCAACCATTATGAAGTTAGGAAGAAGCAAGATTTCACGCTCGTCGTCGTCGTCGGCTCATTCGAGTTTTCATTTCTCTCTTGAGATTTTCCTCCTCACTGTTCAGGCGTGGAAATGTCTTTGATGGCTTAGTAGTCCAATCCTAGCATGGAGCATGCGGCCACAGAAATTACAAATAATGGAAGGTGGAGGACGTGGCAGGGCCTGGAGGAGTTTGCGTCTCTGGCGTTTGTCATTCTCCAGTCTTCGACGTTCCCGCTCAAAGTTCTGAAGAGCATTTGAGCTAGTTGAACGCCAGTGACTGCGATCTTTTGCTATGGTGGACCAGTTACTCGGATCGGTGTTCAAGGTTTTTAGATTTTTCTTACACTGATCCTTACAGCTTTTAAGAGGGGCACCTCGCGGCCTTTTACTTGAGCTCACTTCACTGTACAGCATTTGACGCGGAAGTCTGTCATCTCTCATCCACTGGGCATGCCCTATTCATCTTAGTTGGTGCCCAATAATGAGAGCTTCTATACTATTCATTTTCGCCTTCTCAAGAACGGTGGTATTCGATATAAAGTCATCCCATTTCATGTTCATGATGTATCTTACTTCTGTTGGTTGAAGCGTTCTAGTTTCTTCAGATCGCGGAGGTATAATGTCCAGGTTCCGGTACCACAGAGCAGGGTTGAGATGACAACAGCTTTGTACACCACCAATTCGGTGTATGGTGTTAGGTCGTTATTCAGGAAGACTCGGTTTCTGAGACGACCACATGCTACACGGGCAGCACGTATTCTATTCTCTACGTCTTTTTCAGATGAGCAATTAGATGACAATTGAAAGGTCTCTGTTGGATTCCTTTCATGTTAATTTCTTAAATATGTTGTCATTTACGGCATAAATTCCTCTTCTAAATTTACTGTGGGGTTTCTAACTATCTGGGAGGAGACTGAGTAGTGGAACGTGTTACTTTTACACATAAACAAGAACGATCTATCACACTACTACACTTTAAAACACAGTTTATATGTAATTCATGTCACACGGTCTCATACGGAACCTACATCCACTTTCTTTTGTATGCCGTATGTGATAAGATACTGTCATCCCCCTTCCCTTCTGTGTGAGAGGATGAATGAGCAAATATATTTCTTGTCATGTTGGTATAGGAAGCTGCCTCTCTGGTCACTTCCGTTTTGTATACGGAAGCACCCTTGGTAGGAGGCCAGGTCAGTCTGTCCGCGGCGAGCGTCTGAAGTGGTAAGATCTCCGGCTAAGCGCGTGTCTGCTAAGTCCGTAGCACAATGGATTTCTTAAGTTCAGCCTAACTGAAAATTTAATCACCTTTATTTCAGGTTTAGCTCTAAAATATCTAATGTTATCTTAAATTGCAACGCAGTGTAATTCGCGTGTGAAGTTCAGAATATCTTCCGGTAGTTGCTTTGTCACTACTTTGTGAGTAAAGTGGAACCACGTGTTGATCAGTTACTCTAACTAAGATCATCAATCTTAAATGCGAATGCTCGTGTGATTATAACGTCTCGTCTTGACAATATTTTTTTTAATATAGCAACTTTTCTTTATGTTCAACCCACGTGGGGTGTACTTTATGAGACCAGTACCACGTGCTTATACAACAGTTTGACCAATCAGGTTAATAGTAAGATGATAGTAACCAGTTCGAGGTTATTTATTTGCTGCTCTTTGCCCACTTTCTCTGCCTTCTATAAACCCAACGCTTCACTGTTTAAGCACTGCCTCATTCCATTTCTCAGCAGTATGTGCGTGCAGATTTACGTCTCGTAAGTTTATGATACATTAATTACATTCTTATATTTTGAATGAGTTGTTATACCCTATTTTTTATTTTACAGTGCTGTTTCGTTTTGGTGATGTTTGTTGTAACTTTCTTTTCAAGTAACTCATTCCATTTGTACCTTGTTTTTCAGTATTGTTCAGATAACCGCTTGAAGATGACCTTGGTGGCCGAAGCTGGTCGTGATATTATAAAGTAAAATTGCAACTGTTACTTGCTTCCAACGCTTAGGAAGTTGTGCCATAAATTCCTTTTTCTCCAATTCGATTCAGTTCCTATTTATTAGTTACCAGGTGCGCAACTCGGTGTTACCCGCGTTCAAACAGTTACTTTACAAAGAAATGTTAATGCCGAAACTCACTACCCACGCGAATGCACCATCACAAAAGTTATCTCTTACATGTACTGAGGTGCGAGCGAAGTCACTGTTTAAGAATCCTGATAATACCACAATCCAGCACACTTCCAAAACATTCTGCAAGCTACAAAATATTTTCATGAAGACACATTACAGTGTTATCGAGTGTCGTGATGATTTCATTCTACAGGAATACTTCTGCTACGCTTGATTTTTTTATGCATCGCACTTATTTCGTTTGTCAGAACAGTTAAAAACTAATGTCTGCACTAAACTTAATGCATTCATGTGGTAGTTAACTTTCACCTTTTCACCACGTCACCCATCCCACAGGAACAGTAGCCACGTTGACCATACCGGCTTACAGAGATTTTTTAAAAAAATAAAAGGTAGCCTACATGTTAATTCGGGTTATAGGTTATCTCTGTTCCAAAGTACTATGTAGGCCACATTGAACAACAAAAGCATTTTGACAAATACGATACAGTTTTAAAGTCAAAGAGTAAATGCCTTTTTCGAAGAGCAATTATTATTGCACATTTTTCGTTATATTCTTCAAATCAATAAATATTTTGCACTATACGCTTTTAAAAGTAGCCTGTGTGTTAATTCAGGGTATAAGATAATTCCATTTGGAGTTTCTTCCAAATCAGTCCATCAATTTCAGCGTGAAGGAGTTTTTATTTTATTTATTCGTATAGCTCACATGAAGTTTAAAATTACAGGTATATGACATTAGTAATACTATATATAACAAGAATATGAAAATGCAAAACTACATATGAGACTAACTACATGTCAATATCTTGGTTCCTATCTCATATAACATCAGCTTTTATGAGGCCGCTCCAACTCCCCTGGTAGGGACGCAAGGGGCATTCATCTCTAATGTGCTTGCTTGTCTGTTTCGGAGCCCCACAATCACAAACCGGAGACTCTGTAGCACCCCATTTGTAAAGAAATACTGTGCATCTTTCATGCGTAGTGCGAGCTCTGTTCAATTTGACCTACAGTTTCCTGTCAAGTTCTTTGCCAGCAGCATCGCAGTCATGCTTTCGGAACCACTCGCTCTCTTCAGGATTTTCAATAAGTTGACAGTTTTGTTTCAACAGGTCTCTCACCCCAGTATTACTAGCATATAGCTCTTCTGCTTGCGTTATGGTGGGTTTCTTGAACGGAGTCTATTTCGTCGTAAACTTGGTCTGTCTTCCTGCATGGGTGATTCCAGGTTGCCCCTTAGCTTGCGGTATTCCATAAGCAACGCCTCGCTTCTGCGGATTGCTGATGACAGATGTTGCTCCGCAGAGGAAGCCACTAAATCGGTGTTGGTCGGATTGCCCCAGTTATTAACCGCACAGTGTGTTTCAACTGGATGTCGATCAAGTTGGTGTGGCAGCTGTTTAGCCACACCGGAGCACAATACACGGCTTCTGAGAAGACCAGCGCAATGGATGATGTGCCAAAGGTATCTGCCGAAGCTCCACATGTCATTCCACATAATATTGTCACGAGTTTTTATATTGGCAGCAGTATTTTCTACATGTTTTCTTTATGAAAGAATGCGGCCAAGGGTGACACCAAGGTACGTAGCCGGCCGGAGTGGCCGTGCGGTTCTAGGCGCTGCAGTCTGGAACAGAGCGACAGCTACGGTCGCAGGTTCGAATCCTGCCTCGGGCATGGATGTGTGTGATGTCCTTAGGTTAGTTAGGTTTCATTAGTTCTAAGTTCTAGGCGACTGATGACCTCAGAAGTTAAGTCACATAGTGCTCAGAGCCATTTTTAGAACGGATGATGTACAAATTACTAAAAACAATCCCATGCCGAAAAACTGTGACTCTCATCAACGCCATGATAAACAACAGATATTTCTGTGTTTACTTGGGAGAAAATGTGAGCAAAGAGAGGAAATTAAGCAATGGTGTGCCACAAGGCTCCGTTTTAGCCCCCCTATTATTCAACTTATATTACTCCGGTCTCCCCAATACCAGGTCAACAAAATTCTGCTACGCGGACGATATCGCTCTTGTTTTTAGAACCAAGGATTTTAGACGAGCGGAGACAATTCTCCCAAAAGATCTAACCACTATGAGCGCCTATTTTAGAAAGTGGCGACTTATATCCTGTACAAGTAAAACTGCAGTATGTACATTCCATCTGACAAACAAGCAAGCTAATGCGGAGCTCAGAGTAAAACTTAACGGAAACACTCTTTGCCATAACAACTATCCTACGTACCTTGGTTCAAATGGCTCGGAGCACTATGCGACTTAACTTCTGGGGTCATTAGTCGCCTAGAACTTAGAACTAATTAAACCTAACTAACCTAAGGACATCACACACATCCATGCCCGAGGCAGGATTCGAACCTGCAACCGTAGCGGTCGCTCGGCTCCAGACTGTAGCGCCTAGAACCGCACGGCCACTCCGGCCGGCTACGTACCTTGGTGTCACCCTTGGCCGTATTCTTTCATAAAGAAAACATGTAGAAAATACTGCTGCCAATATAAAAACTCGTAACAATATTATTCAAAAATTGTGTGGAAAGACATGTGGAGCTATCATCCCTTCTCTCCAGACTGTATCATATGCCGCGGTTAGGTCTACGAACGCGACAGATGTTGTAACCTTCTTTATTAAAACACCGCAAGAACTGCCTACTCCATCGTCTTTCCCTCCCAGACAGCTACGTACAACTGTGCGCCAAGCGCTCTCTTACTCCAACACTAGCAGTACCGTATCTTTGGCTCTGCGGTCGCACACAGTCAGCGATCCGCATTATCGAGCCTATCAGAGACATTCATCGTTTATGGTATACTAGTCTCGTTTTAATTTATTAATATTCTTATCTTATTCTGGTGTCACATACAAGTGTGCCCCAGTATACTCCTTTCAACGTCTTCATGTTTTCTTGGAAACCAGCCTCTATGAAAGGTGTTAGGGTCAGTACCTGGTCGCAGCCACTTCTCTGTGGCCTGAATCCCGCTTGCTCAGCTGGGATATATTCCAGAATGGAGCCGCTTATTATAGATGAGTCACTCCAAGAGTATATTAAAGTGCAGCTCAAAAGGAAAATTGATCTGAAACTTTAAGGGTGGTCAGCTGGTTTACCTGGTTTCAGAATTACCACTATTTCCGTTCTCTTTATCTCGTTGGGCTGTGATCCACTATCTAGGATGTTGGAGAAGAAGCGTATCAGCCTTTTTTTTCACCATTACCCATGTTTATCAGAAATTCCGGTTGTATGTTATCCAGACCAGATGCTATACCATGTTTAATGTAGCGGTGATAAACAAGAACACAAACTTCGGGTTTATAATAGAAATGGGATTTGATCCAGCCATCTTATTTCCAGAATTTTCTACAATACCACATTTCAATACCTTTATTCTCCTCATGTCTGAACTTCTCAGTGACTACGTTTCACATCCATAGAAGGCTACACTCCATACAAATACCCTGTAGAGTAAGACGTATCTGAGTAGGCTTGCTGTAATGCAGTCTAGTCGGGAGATGCGTTTAAGTTCCGCGCTCGTGCGGCATGCAGGGGAAAGAGACACACATGCTGCCTCTGTCCGCTGGCCGAGGGCGTCTTCTGCTCTGCCGGAAGCCGGTAGGTTGCGGGGTCGCATGGTAGCTACGAGGTCCGTCCAAGTGGCTTCAGACAACGCGCGAACTACGTGTGGGTTTCTTCGCGTGCCCTTGACGTCAATGGACAGTCGTCTGCAGTTGGAAACTCTCAATTGCTTTGTGATCATCTGCGCACATCCAGAAGAAATCACACTACATACAGAGATACACGAAGTGTCATGTGAAAGAGGGTTTAGTTACGGATCTACTCATAAAAAATATCACCCTAGTGTTTTATACAATGAAGTTAGAGAGACAAATATATTTTCTTGTAATGTATGCGCATTATAATTTATAACTTTTAAAATAATCACGCCACCAGAGACACTGTGTAATCAAACTGTTGCTTTTGATGAGCCGCATCAACTGTGGTGCTCATACGATACAGAGTACTAATAATTAAGATAAGAGAATCAATTAAATTTTAAATAAGTTATATTCACCACGAACCTATATACGAAGAGGGTTACACTGACAGCATGGCAGTGTGTGTTAGCAGCGAATACTAGTAACTGCATTCACTGTTTATATTGTAAGATTGTTATTCTCTCTGAAACATTATTATTGTTTATTGTTGAATTTACGTGACAGAGTGCCGAGGAAAGAGATATGGAGATGTCTGAGAAGTAAATATCTGCCAGATAAATATATCAGGGTGGTAGGAACCATGTATGAAGGTGCAATGACAAGTCAGCAGCAGTGCAGGTGCAACAAAGGCATTTCCAGTGAGAGTAGGAGCACATCAGGGATCTGCTCTCAGCCCATATCTCTTTGCCCTCGTCATGGATGTACTAGTCAGAGATGTGAAAAAAGAGTCACCTTGGAGCATGATGTTTGCCGATGATTATGTAATCCATGAACCCACCCTGGAGGTACTTCAAGACTAACTTGAACAGTGGAGAAAAGGTCTAGAGGAAAGGCGAATGAGAATTAGCAGGGTGAAAACGGAGTATATGTGCAAAGGATGCCAAAGACCTATATATTGACCTGCAGGGAGAACAACTGACGCTGGTCAAAAAATTTAAACACCTAGGCTCTTACATGCAAAGTGATGGAGGACTGGAGGCCGAAATACAGCACAGGATAAATAGTGGATGGATGAACTAGAGGAAACTGAACGGAGTACTGTGTGATAAGAAGGTTAGCTGCAGAATGGACGGAAAGATTTACAAGTATGTGGTGAGGCCTGCGGTACTGTATAGTACAGAAACTTGGCCAATTCCAAAACCCCAAGAGAAAAAGATGGAAGTGACAGGAATGAGAATGTTAAGGTGGACGAGTGGGGTGACACGAAAAGATAGACTAAGGAATGAGTACATCAGGGGAACAGTGAAAGTGCGGCCCTTAGGGGAGAAGATCCAAGAAAGTAGGCTAAGATGGTTACTAATTGTCATTAACTTTTAACCTTATCAGTTTCGAACGGGGTGAGCACGTATTTCATTTCAAACGCATAGCTTCCCACACGATCTTTCTTTATGGAGCACTAGTACTATTAGTCAGCATATAACCTCTTTATTCTCTTTATTTTAGTGTATCAATATGTCTTAATTCAGCACACTTAGACTTAAGGCATGTTTTTTAATAGAGATTACCATCGAAAATTTCACACATTGAGTGGGACTATATTTTGTGAAGTAGGGGTAGCGATTTTCATTCCATAATATTTTAGCAGCAATTTTTCTATAAGCAAACTTTAGTAGTTTTTACGGTGTACTTTGGTACAGCATAACAGTTTCTCAATGTCTGCCTGTGTAGGTGTTATATAATATGTAGCCGGGCAGCTGGCATCCGCCGTGGCCTCAAATTAGCTGCCACTAAGATGCGCATCTACACAACACTTGCTGCCCGACGCGAGACAGTAGCCATCTGTTCCCAGGCGTAGATAACCTTGGGCGTTCTTGTTTATATAACGCCATAGCATGAGATGTGAACAGAGTAGATGATCTGAACGTTCGTGAATTAGGAGATACTACGTTTATGCATTTGGATTGCTGCAACTGATGAAAAGCTTGAAGTTGCGCTTAGATGGCCCATATTTTAAGGGAATATTTGGCCAAAATATCGTTGCCGTCAACGCTGCTGCAGTGTGGCTGCATAACCGGTTATTTGCGGTTTGGGTGGCAATATTGCTGATGGTGCAGGCTGTCGCCGGTAGTTGTCCTCGTTTTGCCAAATGATCGTTATTGTTGTCCATCAAAGGTGGAGAATATTTCATATTGCAGTGCAGTATCTGTTTCCGTCACTTGTTGTAAATGCTTCCCTTTCGCTCTCATTTTTATTTCTGATATGGGTGCTGTCACGTATCAGAGTTAAAACAACATAGCTTCGTTTTTGTTGAAAATTTTGCGCACGTACATATAGCCACAAGTTTCGTAGTTGTATGTTGCCTGTAGTCTGTTCCGCACAGCAATGAAAAAGTGAACAAACGACAGAAGTATGAATTCTGTAACGATCGAACAAAAGATTTTCGTTTGAAGGCGTTGCTGCAGTGCAACTTAGAGCGACTCCGCTGCGGGTATGTAAGCACCGACATGTAGACAAGGCATTAGTGTCACATCCGCATCTTTCCGATGTGTGTGCGGTAAATGCAGAAAAGTGGACAACGGCGAAGTTTTTACCATATGCGTCCAAAACAGGACCGATGTTTAGGCGCGTAATGGGGCCCCTTAGGAATATGGCAGCAAGAGAGGGGAAGAAAACCAATGTGCACTCCGTGTGCATACCGGGGGGAGTCATTCCAGATGTGGAAAGGGTCCTTCCGGATGCCATGAAGGGTACAGGGTGCACCCATCTGCAGGTGGTCGCTCATGTCGGCACCAATGATGTGTGTCGCTATGGATCTGAGGAAATCCTCTCTGGCTTCCGGCGGCTATCTGATTTGGTGAAGACTGCCAGTCTCGCTAGCGGGATGAAAGCAGAGCTCACCATCTGCAGCATCGTCGACAGGACTGACTGCGGACTTTTGGTACAGAGTCGAGTGAAGGGTCTGAATCAGAGGCTGAGACGGTTCTGCGACCGTGTGGGCTGCAGATTCCTCGACTTGCGCCATAGGGTGGTGGGGTTTCGGGTTCCGCTGGATAGTTCAGAAGTCCACTACACGCAACAAGCGGCTACACGGGTAGCAGGGGTTGTGTGGCGTGGGCTGGGCGGTTTTTTAGGTTAGATGGCCTTGCGCAAGTACAGAAAGGGCAACAGCCTCAACGGGTGCAGGGCAAAGTCAGGACATGCGGGGACCAAGCAGCAATCGGTATTGTAATTGTAAACTGTCGAAGCTGCGTTGGTTAAGTACCGGAACTTCAAGTGCTGATAGAAAGCACCGAAGCTGAAATCGTTTAGGTACAGAAAGCTGGCTGAGGCCAGAGATAAATTCTGCCGATATTTTTACAAAGGTACAGACGGTGTTTAGAAAGGATAGATTGCATGCAACCGGTGGTGGAGTGTTCGTCACTGTTAGTAGTAGTTTATACTGTAGAGAAATAGAAGTGGATAGTTTCTGTGAATTATTATGGGTGGATGTTACACTCAGCAACCGAGCTAGGTTAATAATTGGCTCCTTTTACCGACTTCCCGACTCAGCAGCATTAGTGGCAGAACAACTGAGAGAAAATTTGGAATACATTTCACACAAATTTCCTCAGCATTTTATAGTCTTAGGTGGAGATTTCAATTTACCAGATATAGACTGGGACACTCAGATGTTTAGGACGGGTGGTAGGGACAGAGCATCGAGTGACATTATACTGAGTGCACTATCCGAAAATTACCTCGAGCAATTAAACAGAGAACCGACTCGTGGAGATAACATCTTGGACCTACTGATAACAAACAGACCCGAACTTTTCGACTCTGTATATCAGACTACCTAACAGATCAAAACGAAAATTTCTGTTCCGACACTGACAATGTTGAGTGTTTATGGAAAAAGTTCAAGGCAATCGTAAAATGCGTTTTAGACAGGTACGTGCCGAGTAAAACTGTGAGGGACGGCAAAAACCCAGCGTGGCACAACAGCAAAGTTAGGAAACTACTGCGAAAGCAAAGAGAGCTTCACTCTAAGTTTAAACGCAGCCAAAACCTCTCAGACAAACAGAAGCTAAACGATGTCAAAGTTAGCGTAAGGAGGGCTATGCGTGAAGCGTTCAGTGAATTCGAAAGTAAAATTCTATGTACCGACTTGACAGAAAATCCTACGAAGTTCTGGTCTTACGTTAAATCAGTAAGTGGCTCGAAACAGCATATCCAGACACTCCGGGAGGATGATGGCATTGAAACAGAGGATGACACGCGTAAAGCTGATATACTAAACACCTTTTTCCAAATCTGTTTCACAGAGGAAGACCGCAATGCAGATCCTTCTCTAAATCCTCGCACAAACGAAAAAATTGGCTGACATCGAAATAAGTGTCCAAGGAATAGAAAAGCAACTGGAATCACTCAACAGAGGGAAGTCCACTGGACCTGACGGGATACCAATTCGATTCTACACAGAGTACGCGAAAGAACTGGCCCCCCTTCTAACAGCCGTGTACCGCAAGTCTCTAGAGGAACGGAAGGTTCCAAATGATTGGAAAAGAGCACAGGTAGTCCCAGTCATCAAGGGTCGTCCAGCAGATGCGCAAAACTATAGACCTATATCTCTGACGTCGATCTGTTGTAGAATTTTAGAACATGTAGTTTGCTCGAGTATCATGTCGTTTTTGGAAACCCAGAATCTACTATGTAGGAATCAACATGGATTCCGGAAACAGCGATCGTGTGAGACCCAATTCGCTTTATTTGTTCATGAGACTCAGAAAATATTAGATACAGGCTCCCACGTAGATGCTATTTTTCTCGACTTCCGGAAGGCGTTCGATACAGTTCCACACTGTCGCCTGATAAACAAAGTAAGAGCCAACGGAATATCAGACCAGCTGTGTGGCTGGATTGAAGAGTTTTTAGCAAACAGAACACAGCATGTTGTTATCAATGGAGAGACGTCTACAGACGTTAAAGTAGCCTCTGGCGTGCCACAGGGGAGTGTTATGGGACCATTGCTTTTCACAATATATATAAATGACCTAGTCGATAGTGTCGGAAGTTCCATGCGGCTTTTCGCGGATGATGCTGTAGTATACAGAGAAGTTGCAGCATTAGAAAATTGTAGCGAAATGCAGGAAGATCTGCAGCGGATAGGCCCTTGGTGCAGGGAGTGGCAACTGACCCTTAACATAGACAAATGTAATGTATTGCGAATACATAGAAAGAAGGATCCTTTATTGCATGATTATATGATAGCGGAAAAAACACTGGTAGCAGTTACTTCTGTAAAATATCCGGGAGTATGCGTGCGGAACGATTTGAAGTGGAACGATCATATAAAATTAATTGTTGATAAGGCTGGTACCAGGTTGAGATTCATTGGGAGAGTCCTTAGAAAATGTAGTCCATCAACAAAGGAGGTGGCTTACAAAACACTCGTTCGACCTATACTTGAGTATTGCTCATCAGTGTGGGATCCGTACCAGATCGGGTTGACGGAGGAGATAGAGAAGATCCAAAGAAGAGCGGCGCGTTTCGTCACAGGGTTATTTGGTAACCGTGATAGCGTTACGGAGATGTTTAACAAACTCAAGTGGCAGACTCTGCAAGAGAGGCGCTCTGCATCGCGGTGTAGCTTGCTCGCCAGGTTTCGAGAGGGTGCGTTTCTGGATGAGGTATCGAATATATTGCTTCCCCCTACTTATACCTCACGAGGAGATCACGAATGTAAAATTAGAGAGATTCGAGCGCGCACGGAGGCTTTCAGACAGTCGTTCTTCCCGCGAACCATACGCGACTGGAACAGGAAAGGGAGGTAATGACAGTGGCACGTAAAGTGCCCTCCGCCACACACCGTTGGGTGGCTTGCGGAGTATAAATGTAGATGTAAATGTAGATGTAGATGTATTGTCATTCTTTTCTTGGCAGCGGAAGGACAAACACTGATAGACATCCAGCGCGGAATGAACAATGTGTATGGGGCAGCATGTCTATCTAAAGCTACTGATAAGGACTAGTGTGCCAAGTTCAGTGCTGGTTACGAATCGACACAAAAAGGTTGTCGATCTGGCCCCATTGCTTACAGCCGGCCGGGGTTGCCGAGCGGTTCTAGGCGCTACAGTCTGGAACCGCGCGAACGCTACGGTCGCAGGTTCGAATCCTGCCTCGGGCGTGGATGTGTGTGATGTCCTTATGTTAGTTAGGTTAAAGTAATTCTAAGTGCTAGGGGACTGATGACCTCAGAAGTTGAGTCCCATGGCCGGCCGGTGTGGCCGTGCGGTTCTAAGCGCGTCAGTCTGTACCCGTGTGACCGCTACGGTCGCAGGTTCGAATCCTGCCTCGGCCATGGATGTGTGTGATGTCCTTAGGTTAGTTAGGTTTAAGTAGTTCTAGGGGACTGATGACCTCAGTAGTTAAGTCCCATAGTGATCAGAGCCATTTTGAAGATAAGTCCCATAGTGTTCAGAGCCATTTGAACCATTTGAACTCATTGCTTACTGATTTCAATGAACATTCTGTGTCCATCACTGTGGGACGGAACTGCGCCACACTGGAGAAATTACAGCGTGCAGTGAAGGTGAAACGTCCGGGAAAACTGCGACACAAGGGCTGCTGCTGCTTCATTGATGACGCAAACACCCTAACACAGACGTAACGCCAAAGCAAGAGGAGACACTCGAACACCCGCCCTGTAGTCCAGATCTCGCCCGATGTGATTACCACGCCTTCGGTCCCTTAAAAAATTCCTTGTAAGGTGAAGATTCGTGTCGGACGATCACTTAAAGCAGACAGTTGCGGATTTTTAGCTCAGCAGGACGTGAGGTTTCACCGAACGGTATCTTCAACCTGGTGCTTCGGTGGGGTGATTACCGCAATGCTATAGGTGATTCGGCATACCGGTTCTGGACTGTACGGCCTTCGAACGGAAACTTTTTGATCGCCCGCTATATAAATGTGATTCATGTATGACTAGACCTACGAAACATCGAAAGTAATACATAACAAAGATCTCAGTCAGGAAAAAAAACCATTGGCAAGCTGTCGCCTAAGAACCAAGAATTACGCACGATGTAACGGACAAAAAATTTCGACTTCTTCGAATCAATGCCAGATACGGGGGAAAAAAGTTGCACAGGAATAGTGGAAGCGTAGGCGGCTCCTCATCCACTGCTTTTTGTGTAATACCATGAGTTTCATGCCATCTGTGAACGTACCTGAAACAGAAATTGGTAGTGTAAACAGAGGTGTATGCTGGTGATCAAAAATAAAATAAAATTTGAATTCGTATTTCAGTCTCCGGTTAATGATATCTTCCAATCCTTCTACTAAAGCAATGAATACTTCATCATGTTCGACTGCACGGGAATATGGTGCCTCCCGAACCTGGTGTAGTCCAGGACAGAAAGAAGATGATATATATGAATATTCTTACGTACTTCATGATAATTATGGAATATAAGCTAACAGTTGTCGCCAGGATTTTTGTACCTATATGCCTACAGACAAATTATATTTTACTAAGACGCAATGTAACATTTCTTGTAATGTTTTTTTGAACCTATGTGCCTCCACACAAAACTATTTATTATAATTATTATTTGAATTCAATGTAAT
Source organism: Schistocerca serialis cubense (assembly GCF_023864345.2). Classification (NCBI taxonomy): domain Eukaryota; kingdom Metazoa; phylum Arthropoda; class Insecta; order Orthoptera; family Acrididae; genus Schistocerca; species Schistocerca serialis. Next base: position 73,657,752 of record NC_064644.1, read on the forward strand.
TTTATGTAACATTTGTTTTTTATTAACCCAGTTCTTGCTTGTGGGCCATAAAATACACGGCTTTGACTGTCCAGTGAGACGTAAATCGAGGTTAGCTGTATGAATCTGTAAAGAGCGGCTTCAGTTGGACTAATGACAGTAGGTCATTGTGAAATATGTGTCATTATAATTACGTTGAATCTACAGAACTACTTATAATGGTATGTAGTTACGGAAGTGGAAATGTGTGCAACTGTGACATGGCTTTTGGTCAATGTGCTGGTTCTATGTCAGATTCTTGTGTTGTCTATATTCGTAAACACTGATGACAGCCGCGCTGTTAGCTGAAACATAATTCTGCAATAAAGAAGACAGGATATTAAGACCGATGCCGACCTCCTTTCTGTCGTGGATTGAATGCTTCTGATACCATGGGGTTTATTGAGGGATAGTGAACTTCAAAGAAGTACATAAAACTTCTGCACAAATCACCAGACACTAAAAACCGAAGGGCGGTCTCTATTCTGCTAGCAACTGGTGTGTTTGTGTCGGCTTTAGCAATTCTCGGACCAACTGCTTGTATGAGATATTCGAAATCGTATTTCAGGATTCTGGTACAATTCTAGAACCAGTATGTATCAAGTATAGGTTAAGCAGCTAATTTTTCTGAGCCATTCCGCTTACTTAAAAAATCAACGTATCCACAAAGTCCGAGTTGTCTCGTTCTTTCCACCTTGATTCACTGTTTGATGTAAAAGCAGCAGAGCCGCATTCACTTCCCCTATCTCGTGTTCGTCCATTTTGTGGCAACAGTGTGGCCAGGGAAATGTACTGCTGCAAACATTGCCAAGCAACAGTGGCCACTAATATTGTGTCTACGTGTGGCTGTAATACGTTTGGCTCGAATACTGCCGGGCGATACTGTCGGCACAATACAATTTCTATGGTCAGTGTAAAAATACTTTAAGCGACTGAAGAAAAAATTTAAGGAAAAAAGCAGTTAAGAAGAAAACTTACAGAGGAAAACAGATTGTTTTTTGAAAGCGATACGCTAGATCATTATTAGCGAAAATTGTACAACGACGAAAAATTTACAGAAATTTATATCACGCATGTATAGCATTAATACCAATGAAAGATGAAATTTTCAGTTAGTGATATCTTCAGAAGCAACTTTGCTCCTATCCCAAGAGAACGAACTGGAAACACGCGCACCGAACTATGACCACTAATAAGATGTAGGGGACGCCGTGTCATGTTTACGAATGAGCACGTAGGCCTTCGCAGAGTGCACTTTCCACGGGAACCATTCCTGCTAGAACCCTACCGACTGTGGAAGTTTAGCTTTGCTACTTGGGTGCATGCCATTTTGGAACTGAGAAGGGATAACTATAAGATCTGTTGCGCGAGATTATTTTACTTTACAAGGTACATTTGTATAATCTGAAAGCCTGAAAATGACTACTGTAGTCTCGAAACTAATTCCGACACGTTTATGCAATTCTATTTCGATAGGTTTCCGAACTACTGTGGACTGTCATCCTGATTACCCATTTTCAATCTGGCACCGTGTGAACGCTACGGTCGCAGGTTCGAATACTGCTTCGGGCATGGATGTGTGTGATGTCCTTTGGTTCGTTAGGTTTAAGTATTTCTAAGCTCTAGGGGACTGATGACCTCAGATGTTAAGTCCCATCGTTCTCAGAGCCATTTTTTGATTACCCATTCAAGGAAACTTTAATACAACAGCAGTTGCCGACCGCTGTGGCGAGCGGTTCTAAGCCCTTCAGTCCGGAACCGCGCTGCTGCTATGGTCGCAGGTTCGAATCCTGCCTCGGGCATGGATGTGTGTGATGTCCTTATGTTAGTTAGGTTTAAGTAGTTCTAAGTCTAGGGGACTGATGACCTCAGATGTTAAGTCCCATAGTGCTTAGAGCCATTTGAACCATCTGAACAGCAGTCGGAAACGCAGTCCAAAATAATGTGGCTGGCCCCGGCGGAGGTTCGAGTCCTGCCTCGGGCATGTGTGTGTGTGTGTTTGTTCTTAGGATAATTTAGGTTAAGTAGTGTGTAAGATTAGGGACTGATGACCTTAGCAGTTGAGTCGCATAAGATTTCACGCACATTTTCACACACACAATAATGAAGGCACACAAGAATAAAAGGTAAAAGTTGACAAAGAAGCTACGTCACCCTAATGAATATCAGGCAGGAAGATTTAACTCTGTGAGAGCAACGACAGATGAGAGTAAAGAATTGCTAAAAGCAAGAACAAGGAAAAATGTTGATAGGCATACTCCTGATGTCATCATTAGTTTTCTGCCCAAAGGGAGGTTTTCCCGTGCTAAGTCTCAACTCTTGTCTTCCGCATTCCTCTTCCCTTTACGTCAACTGTCATCTTGTATCTCCTCCTTCCTCTCAATCTCCTCTCACGAACTCGTCCTTCCCAAGTGTCTGTTAGCAAGCCCTTCCGTGTCAACAAATGTCCCATCCAGTTCTTCTTATGTTCTCTTATCATCTCCAAAAGTCTGATGAACAGGATGCAAATTGCCTTTAGATTAACTGCTTAAATCGATGCAACCAATCAAAAGGGAATCAAGAATAGGTCCAGCGCCTTAGAAGTAACAGGTGGACTTACGATGACTGTGCCACAGGTAACACATTATTTTTGCGTGCATAAATTCCAACGTGGACAGTGACAATGAATAAGCCTTTAATTAACGTTCAGACTTCTTTGTAGGCCATATTGCGCTAACTGGTGGAAGTTCACTGAAAAATTAGGTTGCTTCCAGTAAAATTTTTGTGATTTATCATGTTAATTTATGTATTTGTGCTTACTGCCAATAAAACATATTTTCATAATTTAAGTAGTGTGTTTTATTTACTCATTATTGTGTTCTGTGGTATGCGTAAACGTGCACCAATATATATGTGTAAACCTACCCCATACGTGGGGCACGTTCACGCACTCGATTTGAGCCTATGTAAAATTATCTTGCGCTCTGAAATATAATGTTAAGTTAGAAGTATATATACACGAAGCTATACTTTAGTAACCATGTCATTAGACGTGATAAATCTAACCAAAGAAATTAAAAAAAAACGGAAAGAAATCCGCTTAAATGTGTCTCAGTTTCCCTTACCATACGGCGCCTATTACAACCATTCTTACTTAAAATACTCATCGCAAAATTAGAAACAATGGTTTGTACAGTCGAGAACCGAGAGGAACTATTGCGCTTGTTCGCTGCCAAACTTCTTCACGGATTGACGTTTCCAACACAGACGCAATTCTGTTAGTGCCTAAATTTCGCGGAATGGGTGCGTTTTCACGGTAGCATTGAAAAAGTTTACTGCGGAACAATAAGTGTGGGAGCAAAATTGTCAGGGTCTCATTGTAAACTGCACTCATACGACATGAAAAGCAGCGGGCATAACAATTCGCTGCTTTTTGGGCAGCCTCTGCGCGGTAGCCGGCCGGCCTTACCTGGCGTGGACGACGCATTCAGCCGTACAGTGCTACGTAGCGCGCTGGATTGCTGTTCATCACTTCACATGAAACGATGTGCTGTCAAAATAAAAGTTCTCCACCAAACAGAGTTGCGTCGGGGCTAGCGGCAGACGTCGGGAAACAATAAGCCGCGAGGAATTTCAGTTCAAAACTTGCTTCAAACCGCGCACGCCTGTAGTCCCGTAAATAGCACAAAGGAACCGCACACGCGGCCGCGCTGCTGAATAAAGCAGCCTTGTCCAAACAGAAGCATTGTTCCCGTTCTGACGTGTGCTGGCCACGTCTTCAGGGGGCAAGTCCCTCCGCAAACAGCGGTGCCGAGCGGGCAAAAATTACTTAAACAAAGGAGATGCTGCCCGCGCCGCCGCCATTGTCCAACTCCCGGCGGAGGGATGCGACCCCGTGGCATTACAGCACTGTCGATCCGCCCCACGGAAAGCAGCCCCTCTGGCTGGCGAATTTCAGTACACCTGACGAGTAAAGGACGACACTTGGCGTGTGATCCTTTGTCTCGCGCCAGGAACAGCTCGTAATTACCAGGGATCCAACTCGACCTCTGTTCCCATCTACGCCGCTCCTTCCCGTCTTTTGCAACCGCCGAAGCAGGGAAGAGAATCGAAAACGAGCGCGCACTCGCAAAACCGGATAAATATCATTGTGAGGGATTCTATGTCGTTCGTTTCAGTGTAGATATTCGGAGCAAAATTATAGACCAAAACTTTAGTCACGGCTAAAGTGGTATTACGTACACACTGGAGGCGGTCAGAAGAGTATCCGTTCTTCAAAACACTCCATTTTCTGTTTCCAGCAACGCGCTCTTTTACCCTCCCTTTCAGTAATCTCATCTACAGGCTTAAAGCTGGAAATAAGGAACACTGGATGTCATTCAAGACAGGACTGTGTTCTTATGTTAACTAAATTTTCCGTCCGTTCTTGGGAGAGCACGAAAACATTAGTAACTACAATACACTTCCCTAACTTCCTATAAAATTACATTTATTTGCTCATGAATCCGCGTTTACCTTCTTCGGATATCCTCACGTGCCCACCGAATGTCGCAAACACTGATACAAAGAGGTGCAATGACATGAGGAGCTATTGCATTAGAAATTGTTCATGAGCAGGAAGCGTAGCATAACTAAGCTTGACTGTATGGCAGGGGAGACGCCCGAGCTTTTGTGCTCTCGTAGAAATAAATTATTTACATTGTAATAACAGTTAGCTTTAGTACGGATTACCCAGTAAATATGTGTGCCTTTGTGTTTTCTAAGCTTGCTATTAAAGATTTCACCTTTTTCACGTATTATTTCAGGAAACGTGAAAAAATTGTGAAGTCAGGTTGTAGTCGTGTTTGTGTTTACTTTTCGGCGCAGTAAACGTAGAGAATCCCACTTGATTGTCCTTTGTCATCTCTCCAGTAAAGCGGAACTTTTCATTATAAAGTCTGAGTTTCCGGAAAGCAGCATAAATCTTAAGTGGTTTTTAATCAGAAACTTTGCACTTCATACAGTTTGCTTATATAAGATTTACATTAAAAGTTACATTTGACTGTGATTAATTTAATTAATAGATACTCAGCTTAAGCGAGTACTGAGTTCTCGGAAATAAGTTACTTTCTGTGCTAACCTGGAGGCCTAATTTTTGCAGCTAGTAAATAACGAACACTGGAGTAGTGTAAAGTGTATTAAGTGATTTTATGCTATTTTTAAGCTTTTCATCTGTGATGCAATGCATGATAAATGTGGATGTGGTCGTAGGGTAGTCAGACAGGGAGAGGTATGTGTGGATTGTGGGTTGGAGTTCCACTGAGGCGACAGTAATGCTGTAATGGGGAAACGAACGGAGAAGCCAACAAGGTTCTCCCATACAGCTGTAGGTTCTGCAAGGAAGACAAGACAATCGCTGAAGAGGAGGCAAAGATTCGTGCCTTTCTCGCTGGATTATAACAAGTGAAATGTGGACTACAAAGGCTGAACGGAGAGAAAGATGGTGCTGGCGTTCGCTGGTGGCAACACACCATGTGGCGTAGAGGTTACGAGAGTATCGATAGAGGCCGACGACAAGACTCGCTGGAAACGCGCCGCCAGCGCCCTCTCAGCCACCAGTATTTACGATCGCCGCCGTGGACCGAAGAGCCAGTTTAGTCAGTTAGTTCGAGCCCTTTGCCCAGTTAGTTCGAGCCTGTTACGCCGAGTTATTTAGTTAGTCAATTAGTTCGTTCCAGTTCGTTCAGTTAGTTCGGCTCTGAACGCCGTGTGAGTTCCAGAGTGTCACCGATGCGGAGCGGCAGAGTTGGCCTCTGGCACAGAGACAGGTAGCACACAGCAGCCTTATAGTGAACATAGCGGACTTCTACTTCAACAGCGTTGAGGCTACGTGGACTATACAGAAGAGAGCTTGTACCACAGCACATGGAAACTTAAGTTGAGAAGCTCTTTGTTTATGAATAAAGAATCCAGTTATTAATTGCGTGCAGTTTGTGTTATAGAACGAGGATAATAGCCACCAACCAACATCCACTCCTTGCTTCCCATGGTACAGCTCCATAGAGACAACCAGACGACATAATCGCGGCAAAAGAGAATACAACAGAGATCGTAGGAGCTGCGTAAAGGTAACAAGGTATGGGCAAATGGGAAACAGCTCTCAAACTTCTTCCTCTAAATTTGAGCTTACAACATTTGACATGTTACCTGAAAGAGAAGAGACTCATGAAGCTGTGGGTCACAGTGGGTGTAGCAGACTTTTAGCAAAGAAACTAAGTGTAGCTCAGTACCATAGCAGATTAGGAAGACAAGAGTCTTGCTCCTGTGTGGAGCCATGATGGGAATGTAGGCCAGATGGTGCAGGACGAATTAGGAATGGGGTACCAGGTCACACAAGTATTGCGAAACAAAGTGCTGTCCTTAGCCAGGTGACAGAGGACATGAGCAAATTGGGAAAAACTACTGATGAGGAGTGTCAGGTTATTAAAGCAGGTGGATCAGCGTACAGCCTGGGTAAAGGCAGATATTACAGGATTAGGGGTGATCTGGTTTAAATAGGAATAGCACCTACATACACAAGTGTAAGTTTTGTGGAGCTGCTACAGCATCATAACAAGCCCTGCTGTGAGCTGTGTGAACACCAAGTTGAGCACGCTGGTGCCGACAAAAATGAAATCTAGCGCGAGTGCAGTGCCTGTTGTTAGGCGGTGTTATACCAAACATGGCCTTCACCTGAATAAGAGGGGGGAAAGAACGAACGGCTAAGCTTCTTGCAGAAACTGTAGGGGGTCACAATCGCATGAAACAAAAACCCTGTGATTAATGGTGACAAAGGGGTATCTTTTTTATCATGCACACTGTTGCGAAAGGAGTTAAAACAACAGAAGATTCCCACAAAGTTCTTAAGAATGCACAGAAAGCCGGCCGGGGTGGCCGAGTGGTTCTAGGCGCTACAGCGTGGAACCGCGCAACTGCTACGGTCACAGGTTCGAATCTTGCCTCGGGCATGGATTTGTGTGATGTCCTTAGGTTAGTTAGGTTTAAGAAGTTCTAAGTTCTAGGGGACTGATGACCTCAGGAGTTAAGTCCCATAGTGCTCAGAGCCATTTGAACCAAGCCAATGCACAGAAAAGTAAGGCTTGCTTATCTGATCAGAGTATTTGAGGACTGGGTAGTAAAGTAGAGGAAGTCTGACCTGTTTGCAAAATTCTGAGAATTTTAGAAAAATATACATCCTGTACCTTCCTGTGCACCACATAACCACAGATTTAGATGAGTTAAGTATAAAATATTACCGTACCATCTTGCTCATGTAGAACTAATACGGGAAAAAAGAGTTATTATATATATTAAGATGGAACACAACCTTCAAAACATTGAAACATGTAGATCTTGTAGTGATCAGTACACAGAAGAGGGTGCTTGTGATTTAATACTGAAAATAGTTCACTTTTAATTGTGACTGTGTATAGATGGCTCCTGGGAAGTTTTTAACTAGTTACGTGGAACTTACAATTCTTACTATGCTGTCTGTCAGATAGCAAGCATTGAATAGTCTGTGGTGATTTCAGTGTATATTTTCTAACGGATTCTGATAGAAAAACGTTCTGGAAATCTTATATGGGCCCTACAATTTGATCTCAGTAATTAACTTTGCAACACAAGTGGATGAACATGGTAGGACCATAATCGATAATGTTTTCTTTTACGAGACTCAAAGCAAGAAAATAACAGTATACCCCATTAATAAATGATCTTTATGATCATGATGCGCAGTTAGTTAGGATAAATGAGAGAGTGCCCTACAGTATTGACACTCCTCAAAGGAAATCAGAGTAATTCATGACTTCATAGTACATGTTTTTAAGAACAATCTACAAGAGATGACCTCACATGAAATTTGTAATGAACCAAATACCGACATAAAATTGAAGGTATTCCGTGATAACTTCAACTCATTATTGGAAAACAGTTTTCCACGAAAGGCAATCAGAAAGGACAGTAAACAGCCATGTAAGAAATCATAGGATAGCTAGAGGGACTAAAGTACGTAGCGAAAAGAAGAGAGAAATGTATCTTTTGGCAAGAACAAGTAGAGATCTCGCAAAAACTGCTCAAAATTACTTAGAACATTTGTTAAAACACCTAAAGTCAGAAATCAGCAACTGAGACAACTGGCATAGGGCTATACGGACTGTAGTGGAACTCGAGACAGGACAACCAGCCACAGAACAGGATAGCATCATTACTGAACTGAATGGGGGGGCTGTAAATGATGAGTCACAGGCAGCAAACATATTTAATTATGATTTCTTAAATATAATAGAAAATATAGGGACAAACAGTTCAAGACAAAAATCACAGTAGTATGCTGAGAAAGGTAATTCCCATAAAATTCAGTCCTGTGGATACACAGTCAAGTTCCTCAGTAGAAATGACAGTTAAGACAGATCACCAGTTGTGTGGTCAGATGAAGTTACGTCTTATGTACTGTCACATACAGTGGCAGCTGCCAAAAGGAAAGGCGATTTATGTTTAACGTTCCGTCGATAACGAGGTCATTAGGGACGCAGCACAACCTCGAATGAGGGAAGAACTCGGAAAGAAATAGGTATGTCCTTTACAAAGAATCATCCAGGCATTTCCCATGATAGACTGAAGGGAAACCACGGAAAACCAGCAGATTTGAACCGGTGTTCTCTCGAACACGATTCTAAAGCCTTGGCATAGCATCACCTGGAACGGTGAGAGCTATTGGATATTTTAGCAAGTGATGATCATGTACAAGTCCAGGTACCTCCGTTCACAGTGGCACTGTCATACGTCTGCTGATTTATATACATATCGTGAAAAGTGGTCTACAACACTTCCGCAACTCTTATATAAGGAACTGTAGTTACGAAACACTGTCTGCTTAAAAGTTCTCATCGCCAACCACTGCCAGACTTTAGTGAGAGACTGACAGATATATGTGAGTCTCAGCTTCAAGGAAATGAAGTGAGATTTGTGCACACTCACAGGAAGAAACAAAACAGATGCCATGGTTTTCTCTGATAGCTGTCCTCTCCTTCTTAAGAATCATTACAAATATGAACGTTTTTGGGCAGATAAGTTATTGTATCACAATCGTGTGAACCACAGAAGAGGGTAGACACATAAACAGCCCATGAAAATCAGTTGGATGCTTCTAGTCAAATAATTTCTTCTTCATTCTTTCTAATACAAGGAAACTTGCTAACTTACCAGATAAGAGGTGGTAACCAATCATTGGAGGACTTCCATGACGCTTACCAGCAGGAAGGTTATAATTTCATCAGCGAAAGACAGCTGATACTTTTCCTGAATTGCTAGACGTGGTCTGCTTCATACAATAACCATAGAAGCTTAGCAGCTGAAGCCGCGGACATCCGCGTGACAAGAGTGTGACCTTTGGCCCCGCAGATGTGCAGCTGGTCGGAGAATTTCTGAGAGCGAGCATCCAGATTAGCGAACATCACACAAGCCGGCGGAGGCGTGACCCCTGTTATCTGGTGGCGGTCTCGAGCTGTGTGTTTACCACTGGCTTGCCTAACCGTGGCTCCTACCGCATGCGCAGCGCGAATCCTCTGGTGATTGTTAAGTTACCGGTATCGTTGCAGTTCAGCTACACAGAAGAGTTTGGTGAACCTCATAATAGCTAGAGGTGTGGAAGGTTAACGACAAGTTCATTGTTCAAAAATGGCTCTGAGCACTATGGGACTTAACATCTGAGGTCATCAGTCCCCTAGAACTTTTTTTTTTTATTGATACAACAACATCAACATTATGAAACAATCGAAAGAAGGTATTATGATACATTATTTATGAAATCAACAAACATTGTGAGATACGCATTGACCCACCACCTTATGTAATTAGTGGGTCCAATTATTATACTTGATCAAAAGAAGCAGCTTATTCTAGTTACTAATTGGCACTTGCTATGGACAGGGTTAATCTAACTACTTGACTACTCTTGATTAATCTAGAACTTAGAACTACTTAAACCTAACTAACCTAAGGACATCACACACATCCATGCCCGAGGCTGGGCTCGAACCTGCGACGGTAGCAGTCTCGCGGTTCCAGACTGAAGCGCCTAGAACCGCACGGCCACCGCGACCGGCAAGTTCATTGTGCTTCTGCTTCTGATGAACTGTGTACTGTGTGTAATATTCGTAATAGTTCCGTCACAGACTATGTTATGATATAATTCCACATCTGAGGCTGACATATATTTCATGGCAAGCCTCATGTCTTCTTTATATTTCTCGGGTTTAACTGGCAGAGGCACTTTTTCAAGCTATCTATCTTATTTTTCGATCCAAAGTGGTCATATCTGGTTATCAATTGAACCCGGGTGCTGGGTATGGCAGTTAGTTACGATAAAAAAGGTTTCAAAAGCGGCGGCGTCTTGAATCAATAGAATGCGTCCGTAGGTAGGAACAACCTTACTACTGACTTGCTGCGGACCACAGAACTCAAACCCATGACGTTCACCCTACAGTTCTGACCTGACATCATGACAGTATTTCTCGTTTCGTACAGTGATAAACCGCATATGTGGAGGAATATTCGCAAGCTCTGAAGAAGCTGTTGACGAAAGTGGACCTACAGCGCTTGAAGAAAATGAATGGAAAAAAGCTGTTTCATAAAGTGATCACAACAATTAAAACTTGTCTAGAAACGCGTGTTGAGGTTTTTAAGATAACACTGTCATCAAAACCAGAGCGCAGCTGTAAGAAAAGGGAGGAGGATAGGGGTTTATCGTCCTGTCGACATCAAGGTCATTAGAGACGGAGCTCAAGACCGGATTTTTCCAATGATGAGAATGGAAATCAGCCGCGCCCTTTTGAAGCTACCAGCCCGTGAGTTGCCTGATCGACTTGGGGAAATCACCGAGAGACCTGGATATGGATGTTTCGACGCAGGTTTGAACAGACGTTCTCCGAATGCGAGGGCATTCAGTTGTTAAAGAGTGGAAAGACGCGAAAGGCCAGCGGTAACTGAGAACCAAGTGAGCCTATCCTTTGCGTTACTAAATCAGTATACTGAGCAAGGAGAAAAGGAAAACAATGAGATATTTGCGAAAATTATTAAGGTGGAGAGAGAAAACGGAAAACCTTAAGGTTTACTAATAGTACTGAAATTGTTTCACAGACAGCAAAGCACATGGAAGTACAGTTAAATGGAATGGATAGTGTCTTGAGAGAGATTATAAGATGAACGTAAACTGAAGTAGGAAAAGGGTAACGGGCTAGTCAAATTAAATACAGGTTGCTGACGGTGTTAGATTAGGAAATGAGATGCTGAATGTAGCACCTGAGTTTTGGTTTTCGGACAGCAATATAATTGACAATAGGGGAAGTACAGTGGACATAAAATGCTTTGAAACCAGGCCCGAAGGGCCGACCGGTGTGGCCGAGCGGTTCTAGGCGCTACAGTCTGGAACCGCGCTACCGCCACGGACGCAGGTTCGAATCCTGCCTCGGGCATGGATGTGTGTGATGTCCTTAGGTTAGTTAGGTTTAAGTAGTTCTAAGTTCTATGGGACTGATGACCTCAGATGTTAAGTCCCATAGTGCTCAGAGCCATTTGAATCATGCCCGAAGGAGAGAAATTTGCTGACATCGAATACAAATTTAAGCGCTAGGAAATCTTTAATGAACAATTGCGTCGTTGGAGTGAAACGTAGACGATAAACAGCTCAGACGGGGAGTGAATAGATGCTTTCGGAATGTGGTGCTACAGTAGAATGTTGAAGATTAGTTTTGTACTTCGGGTAATTAACGAGGAGGCACTGGATCGAATTAGAAATCAACGAAACTGATGGCACATCTTGACTAATAAAGGAATTGGTTAACGGGATAATGGAACATATCCTGAGGTATCAAGGAATAATTAGTTTGAGGTGAATGGGGGGGGGGGGGGGCAGGGGAGAGCTGTAGACTGAGGCCAAGTCTTGATTACGAAGGCACGTTGAATTAGAAGTAGACTGCAGGAATTATGCAGAGATGAAGAGGTTGTAGAGTACAGACAAGCATGAAGAGTTGCATGTTTGGCTTAAGACAGCAGCAACAGCAACGTGGTACAAATGCAGGTAAAACCAGTTAGTTCGAAAATTCTTTTGAAAACCTTAGTGCATTAGTAGGTATCATCTGGCTGGAGTTGGTCTGTCATTGTCTTTCTCTGTCGTTCGAAAAAAAGGAAAGGATTTGACGTTGACTGTATGTCAAGGTGCAACGTGACTTATTTCACGCCAATTCACCAACAGAGGTTGAGAAGGGTGTGAAACAGGATTGTAGCATATCGCCCATGTTATTCGTTCAATACCCTGAGAAAGCAGTAAAGAAAACAAACGAAAAATTTAGAGTGGGAATTAAACTTCAGGAAGAAAAAATACAAACTGTGATTACTTTTGAATGCATTACGGGAACAGCAGTGATCAATGTCTTATAAATAACTACTATTAAAAACTGTCTTGATCACGAGTGATTCTCCAACAGAAAGAGGTTCCTACTCAATGGTCTGAAGATGACCACAGTAGTGGTCGAAACCGGTCACCTTGTTAAATAAATCGTGATCAAGACTGTTTTTAATAGTAATTAGTAAAAACTGTGATGTTTGCCGGTGATATTGTTATTCTGTCAGAGATGGCAAAGGTCTGGGAAGTGCAGCTGAAGTGAATGGACAGTGTCTTGAAACGATGATGCAAGTTGGACATCAGTGACAGCAAAACAAGGATAATGGAATACAGTTGAATTAAATCAGGTGATGCTGAAGGAATCAGATTAAGAAACAAGGCACTCAGAGTTGTAGATGAGTTTTGTTATTTAGGCAGCAAAATAGCTGATGATGGCTGAAGTAGAGAAAATATAAAATGTAGAGTGGCAATGGCAAGAAAAGCGTTTCTGAAGAAGGCAAAGTTGTTAATGTCACAAAGTCTTTGCTGAAAGTATTTCGAGTGTAGCCACGTATGGAAGTGAAACATGGACGATAAACAGTTTCGACAAGAAGAGGATAGAAACTTTTCAAATGTGGTGCTACAGAAGAATGCTGGATATTAGGTGGGTAGATCATGTAACTAATGACGAGGTACTGAGAAGAACTGGGTAGAAAAGAAATTTGTGGTATAGCCTGACTAGATGAAGTGATCGTTTGATAGGACACGCTCTGAGACATCAAGGGATCACCAGTTTAGCTTGGAGGGAAGTGAAGTGATTAAAACTGTAGAGGGAGACCAAGAGATGAATAAAGTAAGCGGATTCAGAAAGATGTAAAGTTGCAGTAGCTATTCAGGGATGAAGATGCTTGCACAGGATAGAGCGGCATATAGAGGTGGATCGAACTAGTCTTCAAACGGGAAACCACCACAGCAACAACATTTCCAACGGTTAAAGTAGGTTTAAGAGGTAGAAATAATCCTAGGGCTGACAAAGAACCGGACCGAGAGTTCTGGATTCATCAGCTGGCAGCTCATCATTGAGTCACCGAGTGACACCACCAACAACAAAACCTATAATAACATATCGATCGACATTGTTCTATACTTCTTGTTCGTTTCAAAACGTTCTTTTTCATTTCAAAATGTTTGTAGTCATGCTCTCTTGAGATAATCAATAATGTGTTTTGTGAATTTTAGTGATGAGAAATGAAAAAACAGCGACTCTCAGTGAGAGGAGAAATGGGTCCTGCAGAAGCGTGTAAACAGCTCGCGTTCATCATGGAGCGGTGCCTCCCCGGGCGCCGCTTTCGTTATTCCCTTGTTCCAGCCGTCGATACCGCCTCGGGCGCGACCCACTCCAGTCGCCAAGGCCAGCGGCTCATTACGGACCCGGCCCTGGACAAAGGCGGGGGGCGCCTCCCGCAGAGCAGACCCTTGTGTGGCGGGACTCACAAAAGGTTACGGCCAGATAAATCACAGCGGTGCGGGTCACGCGCTCCGTAATTGTTTACGTGGCCCGAGAATGTGCCACCGATACCTGCCTGCCGGCCAGTGGCCAGCCGCCGCAGGTGGGGCGGGAGACACCGTAAGACCTGCGGTGGCAGGTAATGCTGTCGCCGATAACACGTCACCAACAATACGAACTTTCTCATTTCACAACACTGGAAACAGGGCACTGGAAAGCGCAACATTATACGCATACACTACACAAAGGCGACGAAGTCATGGAATAGCGATAAGCACATATACAGATGGTGGTAGTATCGCGTGCACAAGGTAAAAAAGGGTAGTGCAATAGCGGATCTGTGACTTGTACTCAGGCGATTCATATGAACAGGTTTTTGGACGCGATTATGCTTGCACAACGGGAATCAACACATTTGGAACACGGAATGCTAGTTGGAGGTAGGCACATGGGACGTTCCATTTCGGAAATCGTTTGCGAATTCAATATTCCGGGATCCATACTGTCAAGCAGGAGTCGAGAATACCAGTTTTCAGGCATTAGCTCTCACCACGGACTACGCAGTGGCCGACGGCCTAACTTCCAAGAGCAGCGGCATTTACGCAGTGTTGTCTGTGCTAACAGACAAGCAACACTGCGTGAAATAACTGCAGAAATCACTGTGGGACGTTTGACGAACGTAGCAGTTAGGAGAGTGCTGCGAAATTTGGCGTTACTTTGCTATGGCAGTGAACGACCGACACGAGTGCCTTTGCTAACAGCACGACATCGGCTGCAGCGCCTCTCCTAGGTTTGTGAGCGTATCGAAAAACTGTGGCCTGATCAGATGACTCCCGACTGAAGTTGGTAAGAGTTGATGGTAAGGCAACGGTCTTGCCGCAGTGTATACACAGCTTCCCGTGAGATAAACGAAGTTAAGCGCTGTCGGGCGTGGTCGGCACTTGGATGGGTGACCATCCAGGACGCCATGCGCTGTTGCAATTCTTCGGGGTGCATTCAGCCTCGTGATGTCAATTGAGGAGCTACTCGACCTAATAGTAGCGGCTTCGGTCAAGAATACCATCATAACGACCGGGAGAGCGGTGTGTTGACTCCACGCCCCTCCTATCCGCATCCTCCTCTGAGGATGACAGGGCGGTCGGATGGTCCCGTTTGGCCACTTGTGGCATGTAGACGGAGTGGTTTAAGAGCTGGCAGTGGACCCAAGTCGTCGACATGGCACTGTGAAAGCTGATAGTGGCTCCATAATGGTGTTGGCTGTGTTTACACGGAATTGGTTGGATTCTCTTATCCAATTGAACCGATCATTGACTGGAAAGTGTTATGTTCGGCTACTTGGAGATTGTTGCATCCATCCATGGACCTTATGTTCCCAAACAACGATGGAATTTTTATGAATGACCAAGCGCCAATTGTTGACGATTGGTATGAAGAACATTCTGGACAATTTGAGCGAATCATTTGGCCACCCAGATCGTCCCACATGAATCCCACCGAAAATTCGTGGGAAATAACCAAGATGTCAGTACGTGCATAAATGGCTCTGAGCACTATGGGACTTAACATCTGTGGTCATCAGTCCCCTAGAACCTAGAACTACTTGAATCTAACTAACCTAAGGACATCACACACATCCATGCCCGAGGCAGGATTCGAACCTGCGACCGTAGCAGTCGCGCGGTTCCGGACTGAGCGCCTAGAACCGCTACACCACCGCGGCCGGCGCGTGCACAAAATCCTGCACCGGAACAGTTTTGCAATTATGAACGGCTATAGAGGCAGCATGGTCTCAAGGGGACTATCAATGACTTCTCTAATGTATGGCACATCGAGTTGTTGCCCTAGGCCGAGAATAGGAGATGTGACACAATATTAGCAGGTATCCCATGATATCTGTCACCTCAGTGTAACATTAAATGTTGGTAAAAGCTGGGTAATGTAGCTACCTAAGCAAAGTGTGGTTTTTCTCTGACACCATGTAACAGATAAGCATATGAAATATACAAGGATTGCCCAGAAAGTAGTGCACCGCATTTATTTCTTCAACAATTCTTTATTGAACATAATGAGAATTATACATACGACAGAATTATGTTTTATATACACACTCTATTTTTCCATGTAATCGTGGAGCTCAACCCAAACATCTTCTGACAACCTCATCCTCTGTGCCCAACGGCTAACTGTACTTCCGTAGACAGCAGATGCTCCACAGACTTTGCACAAGCGTTTGTGAATATTCCTCACAGTTCCTTTCTCTGCAGCAAGATATTCAATAACTGCACGTTGCTTGTAACGTACATCACCAACAGTCGGCATTTTGAAACTGCGCTGCAGCTACGCTATCTGTCGGAAGTAACGGAAACTTGGCGCACTACCTCAGGAGACTTCAAATAGCACATACGTAACCTTGTTTTCGGCTGAGAAAAAATTTGCGGTTCATCGCTTTCTGGGCAACCCTCGTATCTGTTTAAGCTATATATTACACCTTTGCTACCGCCGTTTTGCAATACATGGCAGTAGCCGCGAATGGTGGTGCATGTAGTAGGTCGTAAGTGTCTTACAATAAGCATTTGTAAACACAGTGTCATTGAAATATTAGTCGGTTTGTAAATTGAATCATGTAGTTATTCTCGATTGATTACAGCTTACGAGCCCAGTTGTCGTCATTTGTGGGAAGTTTTATCTTTCTGATTTAAAATGAAGAAATTTGAGGCTGAGGCTCATAAAATTCTCGGTAAGACATATGGTGAGTACCTATTAGTGAATTAGTGAAAGAACGTGCAGAGGATGATTTCTACGCTTCAAGAACGGTGATTTTGACGTCGAAGACCGGCACTGCGGTAGTAGAGAGAAGGTTTTCGAAGCTAGCGAAACCGACGCAAACAATCACAGATCATTATCAAAAGCAGTTGACGCGTTTGAGCCGAGTACTGAAAGACAAACGGCCAGAATACAGTGATAGACAATAAAAGCTAGTTTTGGAGTATGACAGTCTCGAAACTATGTCGCCAAACCCTCCAAAACATATTTGGAAACGCTGAAATGGGAAGTCATATCCCAATCGTCGTTTTCTTCAGACATTGTTCCCTCTGACTTGCACCTCTTTCGATCACTGGCACACGGCCCGGCTGACCAGCACTTCCGCTAATATGCACAAATGCAAAATGGAATCAATTCATGAATCTCCTGAAGGTGCCCAGTTTTTCAGCCACGGGGTACGTATGCTGCATGATTGATGCGAGAAAGTTGTGGCCAGAGATGGCCAATACTTTGAATTGTAAATTTTGTGTAAGCTTTTCACAGTAAACCCTCGAACTTCTAAAAAACGACGGATGCAAAGTTGTAGACCTAATACATACTATAACTGCAGAAAAACTGTATTGTTAATCAAATCCTCCTTTTAATGGAAACTGAGCTTAAGCGAAAATCCGTAAAATGGCCACTTTGCCTGTTAGGTAGAGCAAAGTGCTAGAGACACAGAAAAGGAAAAATAAGACTCAGGTAGGTGGAATCTGGTTTCCTAAAACCTACGTTTACATGCAGAAGACTTTTTGTTCATGGCAGCCACAGCGTAGATGTATTATTTTGAAGGGAAAAAGGCTTGAGCTGTAGGTACCTTACTTATAAAAATGACGGGTTTCGCAGCATTTCAGCTGCATCATCATGTGTAATCTGTACAAAGTAATAGACAAAAACTCACGATAGATGGGAAAACGTAACTAAATGAAAGATGCACGGGACAAACACACCTACAAAATCAAATCATGTTCTGATCAAAATAAACAATGGGATGACCCAGCGTTCATGGTCAGCAGTTTTTCGCTATGCAGAGGACGTCAACTATAAAACAGCATAAAACAACACAGAACGCTGTTGTGATACCTATAACGGACGAAAGCTAAAATAAGAACTTTCTACTGACAAACAATATGATAGATAAAATGCTTCTAAATACTACTCATTAGGAGTACCAGTCCATGGTGAGCTAACGTGTCCCCATAAAACGAAAAAGTGATCAAAAACCGGCCGTATATGATCATCTATTGCATTATGCAAAATTAAGTAGCACTGGTCCCTCAATTACCTAAAAAGAGCTGAAAAACATACTTGCTAGGAGCCACGTTATCCAATCTTAAAATGCGGTTCATTCGTCAGAAAATCAAATTTAAAAGCGTTTTAAGACCTAGCACGAAAGTTACATGAGTTAAATAAAGTTGAATATCGCATATTACTTAAACAGCTCAACCAGGAGAAAGCAAAGCATGCAAAACCAGATGGCAAGAGGCTGCACTTACCACCGTAAGCGCGCGCAGTGGATGTGTAATTACAGGCGGTGAGAAGACGGAATTGCGAAAGCACCAATAGTGAGTGACATGGATGTCTCGTCCTTCACTGTGTCACCCAATACTTGCCTGTCATCTTTTTCTCTTTGTTGAATGGCGTGGTAGATTATTCTGCGAAGCAAGCTAAATGCCATAATATCTTCGTTCCATGTAAAGCGTATGGTTAAGGAAGTCTTCTTCTTGCTCTTAATTGAATACACATCTAAAGTTTCCAACAATCTTCTTATCTTCTGTAGCATCATGGTTTTTAAGAACTCTTCTTTGATCTGTGCTTCTTGAGACACCGAATAGTTTGGATGCTGTAACACAAGGTATCTTTTCTTTTCTTACAGCATCCAATAACTGCTGCACAGCTTGGCAATAACAGAATTGTTCTCCTGATTATCTAAAATACGAGAACATTGCTTTCACCAAGTTGTTAATACATTAATGCCTTAATATCCTTTTGTATGAATATCAAGAGCTCAGATGGCAACCCAGTTCTAAGCAAAGAAGGGAAGGCAGAAAGGTGGAAGGAGTATATAGATGGTTTATACAAGGGCGATGTACTTGAGGACAATATTATGGAAATGGAAGAGGATGTAGATGAAGATGAAATGGGAGATAAAATACTGCGTGAAGAGTTTGACAGAGCACTGAAAGACCTGAGTCGAAACAAGGCCGCGGGAGTAGACAACATTCCATTAGAACTACTGATGGCCTTGGGAGAGCCAGTCATGACAAAACTCTACCATCTGGTGAGCAAGATGTATGAGACAGGCGAAATACCCACAGACTTCAAGAAGAATATAATAATTCCAATCCCAAAGAAAGTTGGTGTTGACAGATGTGAAAATTACCGAACTATCAGTTTAATAAGTCACAGCTGTAAAATACTAACGCGAATTCTTTACAGACGAATGGAAAAACTGGTAGAAGCCGACCTCGGGGAAGATCAGTTTGGATTCCGTAGAAATGTTGGAACACGTGAGGCAATACTAACCTTACGATTTATCTTAGAAGAAAGGTTAAGAAAAGGCAAACCTACGTTTCTAGCATTTGTAGACTTAGAGAAAGCTTTTGACAACGTTAACTGGAATACTCTCTTTCAAATTCTGAAGGTGGCAGGGGTGAAATACAGGGAGCGAAAGGCTATTTACAATTTGTACAGAAACCAGATGGCAGTTATAAGAGTCGAGGGGCATGAAAGGGAAGCAGTGGTTGGGAAAGGAGTGAGACAGATTTGTAGCCTCTCCCTGATGTTATTCAATCAGTATATTGAGCAAGCAGTAAAGGAAACAAAAGAAAATTTCGGAGTAGGTATTAAAATTCATGGAGAAGAAGTAAAAACTTTGAGGTTCGCCGATGATATTGTAATTCTGTCAGAGACACCAAAGGACTTGGAAGAGCAGTTGAATGGAATGGATAGTGTCTTGAAAGGATGGTATAAGATGAACATCAACAAAAGCAAAACGAGGATAATGGAATGTAGTCAAATTAAATCGGGTGATGCTGAGGGGATTAGATTAGGAAATGAGACACTTAAAGTAGTAAAGGAGTTTTGCTATTTAGGGAGTAAAATAACTGATGATGGTCGAAGTAGAGAGGAGATAAATGTAGACTGGCAATGGCAAGGAAATCGTTTCTGAAGAAGAGAAATTTGTTAACATCGAGTATAGATTTAAGTGTCAGGAAGTCGTTTCTGAAAGTATTTGTATGGAGTGTAGCCATGTATGGAAGTGAAACATGGACGATAACCAGTTTGGACAGGAAGAGAACAGAAGCTTTCGAAATGTGGTGCTACAGAAAAATCCTGAAGATAAGGTGGGTAGATCACGTAACTAATGAAGAGGTATTGAATAGGATTGGGGAGAAGAGAAGTTTGTGGCACAACTTGACTAGAAGAAGGGATCGGTTGGTAGGACATGTTTTGAGGCATCAATGGATCACAAATTTAGCATTGGAGGGCAGCGTGGAGGGTAAAAATCGTAGAGGGAGACCAAGAGATCAATACACTAAGCAGATTCAGAAGGATGTAGGTTGCAGTAGGTACTGGGAGATGAAGAAGCTTGCACAGGATGGAGTAGCACGGAGAGCTGCATCAAACCAGTCTCAGGACTGAAGACCACAACAACAACATCCTTTTGTGACATTATCAATTATGTTGCCTTTAAACAAAGTAAATACATTACAAAATACACCACTACTGCCGACTACACACAATTACGTTGAATGTTGTCTGAATACGGAATTACATCTCTTAAGCAATCCATAGAAACGTCGTTTCGGTTGCGAAAATACCGGGTGATCAAAGAGTCAGTATAAATTTGCAAACGGAATAAATCACGAAATAATGTAGATAGAGAGGTACAAATTGACACACATGCTTGGAATGATATGGGGTTTTATTAGAACCAAAAAATAGAAAAGTTCAAAATATTTCCGACAGATAGCGCTTCATCTGATCAGAATAGCAATAATTGGTATAACAAAGTAAGACAAAGCAAAGATGATGTTCTTTACAGGAAATGCTAAATATATCCACCATCATTCCTCAACAATAGCTGTAGTCGAGGAATAATGTTGTGAACAGCACTGTAAAGCATGTCCGGAGTTATGGTGAGGCATTGGCGTCGGATGTTGTCTTTCAGCATCCCTAGAGATGTCGGTCGATCACGATACACTTGTTACTTCAGGTAACCCCAAAACCAGTAATCACACGGACTGAGGTCTGGCGACCTGGGAGGCCAAGCATGACGAAAGCGGCAGCTGAGCACACGATCATCACCAAACGACGCGCGAAAGAGATCTTTCACACGTCTAGCAATATGGGGTGGTTCTAATAAAACCCCTTGTCATTCCAAGCATGTGTGTCAATTTTTACCCCTCTGTCTACATTATTCCTTGGTTTATTACGTTTTCAAGTTTATACTGACTTTTTGATCACCCGGTATAACGTTTTAGCAGCTTTGTAGAAGCTGTCACTATACATACTTGCCTTCGTAAAACGCGTAGAAAACACAAAAAACGATATCGCGCATCCATCGCCACGACATTTGATGACAAAACCAAAGTAGTTCCTTTGAATAATTTTAAAAGTTCGCACCCAGACTTTAGCAATCTCCAAGAGAATAAAAGTGAGCGACCACTTTACCAACACTGGCAACTATAGCCGTCTTTAACTCTTCACCACGAAAGCGACTTCAGCTTAATACGCCATTTTCAAGTGAAAGCTATAACAACTAAAATTGCATGAAGACTAGTTCAACTACCAAGATAGCCTGTTCTCAGACACTGATGTGTAGCAGTTGACGACGCAAGGCAAGTAGGAACATATGTTATGATTTTGTATTACGGAGTGTGTGTGAGTTAATGTACTGAAAACGTTTGTTTTGTATTTGCTTCATCTTGCACGATCGAATTCGGCAAAGTATTCCCGTGCTGCTCTGACGACGTAGCAGCGGGTGTACCGGGTGCTACTAGAACCCACCGACGGCTACCGGAACCTAGACGACTTGGAAGGCATTGTGGAGAATAAATTTTAACTGTCAAAAAGATCTTGTTAACTAATGAACATTAAATTGTATTCACTCCTGTATCACATGACCAACTGTTAACATTAAAAAGCTGTAATATATCAGATCTCTAAGTGTTGCTGATTTGATTTGTTCTTAGTAAGTGCTGAGAAGAATTAAGACAATTGAGTTGCGAGAATTCGTTGATACAGCAATTGAAATTTGGAACTTCCTAGTTGCATGACGATTAGCCAGGCAACTTTAAATGACTATTCCTATAGCTCTAAGGGAGTTATTAGAAGCTTAAACTGGCAGTCAAATGACAGAAAGTGTTTTTACGCATATGATGGGAAGTGTAGCAGTATCTTCGACAGTTAATATTGCGAAGATTTAGACTGAGAGTTTTGCACTTGAATATTCAACGCGTATTGAACTTTAATGAAGCTTCACGAACTTTCATTGGTTGTTTAACCAGCTAAATAGTGATTTGATGGAAATCGGTGACGATATTACAGCTGCTGTGAACTCAGTGCATGTGAGGTACACCGAGTGAACCGAATGGAGTTATTAACGGGGCACTTAGACGTTGTCGAAGAACTTAAAAGATCTAATTGTGACTTTTGGTAGATTTTTGATTACCTGGAAGACAGTTAGAGTTAATATTGGAGACATATTTTAACAAGCATTAATCCGATTACCAACAAGAATATTGTCTCTTACTGCTATTCATAACAGACGTGAACACTGACAGTTACACTGTATAGAAGAGCTGCAGTTAATGATAAAGTCAGTTACTTAAACGCTAACGTACTCACGAAAATCAACAAAGAAACCACTATCAACAAGCTGAACAAGGAAAGAGAATACAGATAGAAGAGGTGGAGGTAAGACCACCAAACCCCGATAAATGAGCAGGCCACAGGTGCCAATCATGGTATAACCAGGACTGAGACGAACCCGCAATAATCTTCAAAGAAGTTAAATCTCATTCTATTTAAATGCAGTTCTGTATGGCCGAAAGAGTCAGCCTACAGGAACTGTGAAATGAACCCTGTCGTCCAGGACCGCGTGCCACAAAAGGCGCAGATTCGCCACGAGATGGGGAAACTCAAAGGCGTCTTTTGTCTATTGAGGCCTAAGCGTTGTAGTGTGCGAGTGAGACAGACAAGAACCTACGTCATAGAGAAAGCCAGTAGAAGGCGTTTGTGGCCAGGGAGATGTAGCAGTGTTAAATATGGCGGACCTAAGATCGGCCATAAAGGGAAACATTTATGAAAACTATTTAATTCTGTAGCAATGCAGCGAATCAAGCCACGGTAATTTTAATCTGCCATCCTCCATAAATTTTCATGGTGATCCGAAAAAAACTTGAATATTGATCATATCTATAATAGTTTAGCTTTCACTGTTACAGTGAAATTAACAACTTTTGTAACAAATAACTGAGTGCGAAAATCTGAACGCTTTGGTCGATCTTAACGATCGACATTTCATATAGAAGCGCATCGTTAAAATGACAAACGTTGTAAATATTAACTCTGTAACTCTATTTGTTTAAAAGGCAGTAAATTTAAATTATCAATATTTACAACTAAGCATCAGAAAACCATTACATCCACAGAAAACACATTAACGACGACAGCATGACACCTTACTCAATGATGAGGTAATAGGGTACTTGTTGTAAAGGTTAGTGCATAATAATCGTAGTTACTTTTGTTCTTTATTTATTTATCAGAAAGCACATTGGTGCAAGGCTACTTGCCATGGCATTCAAAGCTAGGGATGGAATTTTATTGGCTTTATGTAAAAGAATTTAACGTGTATTATGTAATGGACATTATTGTTACTTCATTTAGAACGTGGAAGTGGTCAAGCTTTGATTATTTAAATATTTTAAAATGTAAAGTAACGTAGAATAAGCTGTCGCCAATCAGATGGACACCTTCAGGAAAGGGAACTGCGCTAGTCAGTTGAGCGAAGCTGTTAGACGCGCGGGAAACGCGGTCGGAGACGGCCAGAGGGTAGTTCTTATCTAGACACCGAGGAGTACAGTTCGGTAGGAGACACAAAAGGGTACAGTCCGGATTAAGACGCGAGCGGACAGTTCTGGTCGAGACACCAAGGGGACAGTTCGGGTGGAGACACTAAAGGCCACAGTTCGGACTGATACGCGAAAGCGGACAGTCGGTCTTTAGGCAGCTAGAAAGTGAACGACTTAGAAAATTTCGCATTGTGTCGTATCGCGGGACTTCGTCTCTGACAATGTGCGGTGAGCAGCCGCGCGCCTGGTGAGAACTCTAACCTCTTGCGTAGATAGCTTGTATTTCGCAATGAGATTGTGGATGATCGAACTGTGTCAAATGAATATGCGCTCGAGTGTAACAGTAACTCTAAATACAACCACTTTCGCTGTTAGTTTGCATTCTGAATAAACATTATTCTAACCAAATCGCAACTGTGTGGCCTACATCATTTATGGGTCGTTAACTTAGTTCCCGATATTATTATTACTGTTGTTATATGTTACGTTAACTCCGTATTTCGCAAACGTGCCTTCAGCCAGACAATTTAACCAAAGGGTCACAAGTGTCTAATTTAGGGTGTGTAATGCGACACGTACGGTTCAACCCCTAGACGAGTTTGAGCCAAGACATTTCGACGAAAAGGAACCACATGTGAGCCGGAACACCTTTGGGATGTTAGATCGCAACATTGACACCAGAAGTTATCATGTTCTTGAAACACTGTTGAATGGAATCTTCATTTGTTAAAAGTATCCCCAACTTATCCTACGAACGTAATTAAACTTTGTACGTCCAAACTGTACATGCATCTAATCCTTGTCAGCAAAAAGGATTTGCTATTACAGAATTTCATTTAAATGGAAAGAGATTTAACTTCTGTGAAGATTATTGTGGGTTTTCCCCAGTCCTGGTTCTACTACGATTTGCTCTTGTGGCCTGGAGGCACACGGTCACACCAGCAACTGTACGAAAAATAAAAGCTCCTAGCCATTAATCGGTTCGTCACAGGCAACCTGTAAGAGGAGGCACACTGCATTGTACGGCACTTTCAAGTGGCAGTTGGAACAACTAAAGCTGCTTGGAGACTAGTTCAGCTAGCAAGACATCATGTTCTCCAATACATTTGAAAAACAAAACTGTCGTTTAAATAGTTGTACCTCTTCTTCTCACTTTGAAGTGAGCCAGTGCATCGTACCATTTAAGAGGACACTGTACTCTTATCATCCAAGTTTTCCATGTCGAAAATCCTATGAAGGTGTCTTGATTTCCCTCAGTCTTGCTTCCATTATCAAGTGCCGAGTAAGAGCTGCCCTTCTGGCGCCATTAACTTTCCTAAAGGGAAACTGAACGTCATCTACCACACGTAATTTTTCTTCCCACACTTCTATATACCATTCTTGTAATTATTATTGATGTACGAGATGTTAAGCCGATATTGCGATAAGTGTTACGCTTATCGAGTCTGTGGATGGTACTTTTCTGATGGTTTGTCTATTCTCCAAATTTCACAATTATTTAGTTGCCACTTCCCCGTATGATACGTGAAATTCCGACTGGGAAGACACTGTCGAAGATAAATTTTACTAATTAAATATATATCGCTAATAAATGAACATTAAATTGTTTTCACTTCTGTATCTCATGCCCACCTGTTAATATTAAAAATTACTAATATATCAGTTCTGTAAGTGTTGCTGACTGATCTGTACTTAGTAAGTGCTGGGGAGACATATTATGTAAAACAGATTGCAATGTTTGTGGATACAGCAATTTAAATTTGGAACTTCACAAATGCATGAAGATTAGCCAGGGAATATTAAATGACTATTCATATAGCTCTGTAGAAGTTATTAGAAGCTTAAAGTGATAGTTAAATAATAGAAAGTGTTCTTACGCACAGATGTTCCGCCATAAATGATCGTGTCTTCCAAAGCTCTGTTGAACACTGACTCTTCAATGCTGATTCCCATTTCACCTTCTATCAAATCTTCAAACTATTTCTTACCCTCTGAAACGTATCATAATAAAATAAAACATGTCACGTTTTGTGTAAATTTTGAGCAAAAGTCAAAAAAATCTACAATGATGAACCAAAGAAACAGATAAACCTACCCTATATGGTGTAGGGCTCCCGCGAACGCACACACGTGTGCGCGTGACGTGGCATTGACTCGACTAATGTCTGAAGTAGTTCTGAAGGGACACCGTGAGTCTTGCAAAGCAGTCCATAAATCGGTAAGGTTACGAGGTGGTGGAGATCTCTTCTGAACAACACGTTGTAAGGCATCCCACATATGTTCAATAATGTTCCTGTCTGGGGAGTGTGGTAGCCAGTAAAGTATTTAAACTTAGAAGAGTGCCACTCCGTGGCAATTCTGGACGTGAGGGGTGTGTCATTGTCCTACAAAAAAATTAGATTGATATGAACTTAAATAAACTGAACCTCCAGCAGTAATTAATAATGAACAAGTCCAAAAACTCAACAAAATTGAACTATAAGAAAAAAGAAACAATACCAAAATTATGTTGTTGTTGTTTTCTTCTGTCCTGAGATTGGTATGATGCAGCTCTCCATGCAACTCTATCCTGTGCAAGCTTCTTCATCTCCCAGCACTTACTGCAACCTACGTCCTTCTGAATCTGTTTAGTGTATTCATCTCTTGGTCTCCCTCTACGATTTGTACCCTCCACGCTGCCCTCCAATTGTAAATTTGTGATCCCTTAATGCCTCAGAACATGTCCTACCAACCGATCCCTTCTTCTAGTCAAGTTGTGCCGCAAACTCCTCTTCTCCCCAATTCTATTCAATACCTCCTCATTAGTTACGTGATCTACCTATCTAATCTTCAGCATTCTTCTATAACACCACATTTCGAAAGCTTCTATTCTCTTTTTGTGCAAAATCTTTATCGTCCCTGTTTCACATCCATACATGGCGACACTCCATACAAATACTTTCAGAAACATTTTCCTGACACTTAAATCTATACTCGATGTTAACAAATTTCTCTTCTTAAGAAACGCATTCCTTGCCATTGCCACTCTGCATTAAATATCATCTCTACTTCGACCATCATCAGTTATTTTGCTCCCCAAATAGCAGAACTCCTTTACTACTTTAAGTGCCTCATTTCCTAATCTAATTCCCTCAGCTTCTCCCGACTTAATTCGACTACATTCCATTATCCTCGTTTTGCTTTTGCTCATGTTCATCTTATATGCTCCTTTCAAGGCACTGTCCATTTCGTTCAGCTGCTCCTCCAAGTCCTTTGCTGTCTCTGACAGAATTACAATGTCATCGGCGAACCTCAAAGTTTTTAATTCTTCTCCATGGATTTTAATACCTACTCCTAATTTTTCTTTTGTTTCCTTTACTGCTTGCTCAATATACAGATTGAAAAACATCTAGGAGGGGCTACAACCCTGTCTCACTCCATTCCCAATTACTGCTTCCCTTTCCTGCCCCTCGACACCTATAACTGCCATCTGGTTTCTGTACAAATTGTAAATAGCCTTTCGCTCCCTTAATTTTGCGCCTGCCACCTTTATCATTTGCAAGAGAATATTCCAGTCAACATTGTCAAAAGCTTTCTCTAAGTCTACAAATGCTAGAAACGTAGGTTTGCCTTTCCTTAATCTTTCTTCTAAAATAAGTCGTGAGGTCAGTATTGCCTCACGTGTTCCAACATTTCTACGGAATCCAAACTGATCTTCCCCGAGGTCGGCTTCTACCAGTTTTTCCATTCGTCAGTACAGAATTCCCGTTAGTATTTTGTAGCTGTGACTTATTAAACTGATAGTTCGGTAATTCTCATATCTCTCACCACCTGCTTTCTTCTGGATTGCAATTATTATATTCTTCTTGAAGTCTGAGGGTATTTCGCCTGTCTCATACATCTAGCTCACCAGATGGTTATCAGTAGTTCTAAAGGAATGTTGTCTACTCCCAGGGACTTGTTTCGACTCAGGTCTTTCAGTGCTCTGTCAAGCTCCTCACGCAGTAACGTATCTCCCATTTCATCTTCATCTACATCCCCTTCCATTTCCATAATATGGTCGTCAAGTACATCGCCCTTGTATAGACTGTATATACTCCTTCCACCTTTCTGCTCTCCATTCTTTGCTTAGAACTGGGTTTCCACCTGAGCTCTTGATATTCATGCAAGTGGCTCTCTTTTCTCCAAAAGTCTCTTTAATTTTCCTGTAGGCAGTATCTATGTTACCCCTAGTGATATAAGCCTCTACCTCCTTACATTTGTCCTTTAGCCAGCCCTGCTCATGTAATTTTGCACTGCCTGTCAATCTCATTTTTGAGCCATTTGTATTCCTTTTTGCCCACTTTGTTTACTGCATTTTTATAATTTCCCCTTTCAGCAATTAAATTCAATATTTCTTCTGTTACCCAAGGATTTCTACTAGCCTTCATCTTTTTACCTACTTGATCCTCTGCTACCTTCACTACTTCATCCCTTACAGCTACCCATTCTTCTTCTACTGTACTTCTTACCCCCATTCCTGTCAATTGTTCCCTTATGCTCTCCCTGAAACTCTGTACAACCCCTGGTTCTTCCAGTTTATTCAGGTCCCATCTCCTTAAATTCCCACCTTTTTGCAGTTTCTTCAGTTTTAATCTACAGTTCATAACCAATAGATTGTCGTCAGCGTCCACATCTGCCCCTGGAAATGTCTTACAATTTAAAACCTGGTTCCTAAATCTCTGTCTTACCATTATACAATCTATCTGAAACCTTTTAGTATCTCCAGGGTTCTTCCATGTATACAACCTTCTTTTATGATTTTTGAACCAAGTGTTAGCTATGATTAAGTTATGCTCTGTGGAAAATTCTACCAGGCGGCTTCCTCTTTCATTTCTTAGCCCCAAACCATATTCACCTACTACGTTTCCTTCTCTTCCTTTTCCTACTGTCGAATTCCAGTCACCCATGACTATTAAATTTTCATCTCCCTTCACTACCTGAATAATTTCTTTTATCTCATCATACATTTCTTCAATTTCTTCGTCATCTGCAGAGCTAGTTGGCATATAAACTTGTACTACTGTAGTAGGGTGGATTTCGTGCCTATCTTGGCCACAATAATGCGTTCACTATGCTGTTTGTAGTAGCTTACCCGCACTCCTATTTTTTTATTCGTTATTAGACCTACTCCTGCATTACCCCTATTGGGTTTTGTATTCATAACCCTGTATTCACCTGACCAAAAGTCTTGTTCCTCCTGCCACCGAACTTCACTAATTCCCACTAGATCTAACTTTACTCTATCCATCTCCCTTTTTAAATTTTCTAACCTACCTGCCCGATTAAGTGATCTGACATTCCATGCTCCGATCCATAGAATGCCAGTTTTCTTTCTCCTGATAACGACGTGCTCTTGAGTAGTCCCCGCCCAGAGATCCGAATGGGGGACTATTTTACCAAAATAATATCTAATTATATTCAAATCAGCATATGAATATACAGAAATCATAAAGCAAAACTTGACAGGAACATTCAAGAATGAATTAACCATCAACAATTATTTAATAAATGAAGAGGGATCAAAGAAACAGTCATAAATAAATACATTAACACAAAGACAACCCAAAAGAGTTTAAAAAATCATTACCATGAGACCGAATTATTGAAACCAAAATAGAAAGACCTAAGGCTCCCTCACAAACAGAAAAAACTGAAAAAAATAACAGGACAAAAAGTAGAATCATGATCAAATTCAATAAGAAAAATAATACTCAACATAAATAAAGAAAGAACAATAAACTCCAGTCTCAAAACAACCATTAATAAATGTTTATATTTAGAAGAACAAACATAAACACCAGCAAAATATACCAATAAAAAAGTAAAAATAGAGAATATCAACATTAGTTTTAATAGTTAAAAAAAGACACCAGTCTTGTAAACCGGAAATAAGTATGGCCCTCAGTTTTAAAACATCGAGGGTGGAAAAGCTTCCTATCATTGGTCCCCATAACCGATATTTTAATAAACTAACCCCTGAAATAATTAAAATAATAATTATATCACTATCAAATGTAATAAATTTTAATTTTATTAAATTAAGACACCCACTAGCAATAATATTCTTCATTATTCATCAAACCTTTCTTGTGAGATTAATAACAGGAACTTATAATGGAAAGTTATTGTTTGTCATATATTCTGTTCTTAACATTTCTTGGTGGTAGATCAGTTCTATTTATCCATATCATGTGAATTGCATCAAATGAAATATTTCAACCTAAATCAATTATTATAATTGTAACTTTAACAATATGAATCTTTATTATATCAACATTAACTTTTTTAGACATAATAATATTTATAGATTTCTTTAAAAATACTGAAACTATGAATATTAATAACTCAATCAATTGTCAAGAAACAACAATATCTTTAGAAAAATTATATAATAGACCAACATTTATTATTACAATTATCATAATAATTTATTTATTTTTGGCACTATTAGCAGTAAGTGCTATACTTAATAGTGGTAGTAGTAGGGGATGCATGATAGCTTCACCTTGAGCATCAGGCTTATAAAGTATGTGTTTGTGTTCTGACTTGTGCAAAGGAGGGTAGTGATATTTCTATTTCCAGAGCCACAGCCGTCAGCAGGGTGTATTTCCGATATTTAGCTCATTGTCGAATGTCGTTCAACTGAGACTGCAATCGTAGCATTTAATTGTAGGTACAACGACAAAACATATATGTGATCGGTTCTCTCAGATGATTCTGTCTACATGTGGCCTGTGGTGGGAGTGATTTACGTTTCCAGCAAACGACAGGAGCCGTCCGAATTCAAACGTCTGTTGGAATGCGGAATGTTGCTGAGTTAACTCAGTCGTCCTCAAGACGGTTGAATAGCGAACTAATACTTAATATGTGTTGGCTAGCTTTCGTGTTCGCGCGGAAGTTTGAGAAGATTCAATATGGACGTGTGTTTGTGCTGGGCCATTATTCCTGCCCTTGTACATTGTTCGCTTCATTGCTTCTGCACATTTCGCGCCTTTATTTAGTTGAGGGACCATGGATTGTGGTGTGTGCATCTAGCAGGTGAAAGACACGTTTGTTGATTCTCTAGACATGAGAAACACTTTAGCTGACTTCGTAAATAATGGGTATGATTTCGAATCTGTTACATCACCCAGATCGGTATCCGCGAGTGGAAATATCAGTTTTCGTCTATTTGTTCTCACGTAAATGTCGGTGTGTGCAGTAAACGCTGCAGTTTCTTTTGATGGGTATGTCGCAGTTGTTTGTTTGTATAATACACAAATTTATCTATAAATTTAGATAACTGATCGAAAACTAAAGAACTGGCACTAGTACTGTAACAGTTGTGTTACTAAATGTGACACTTCTGTCACTCAATGTAACTGGGTTTTCTCTTTTGATGCTGTCAATTGTCAGGATGAGCATTCTAAAGCATTCTGTCAGTGTGAAAATATTAAATAAATTAAGTTTTCTCTCTTAACAACATGTGGGCAGGGTGGGTTCTTCCTTTTTTTTACATTTTTACATAAGATAACTTTTATTGAAGATTTGTACAACTGTATCTTACGGGATGTTCTGGTTCGGAGAGCGGCAGCTGTGTCGTTTGTGAAGTCTTCTGCTGCGGCAGCGGCGGCGGCGGCGGCGGCGGCGTCTGATTACGCGTAGCGGTGTGTATCTCGTGTCGCCGTCTCGCCCAGTTGACTGGAGACGCGCAGCGCGAGGTGGCCCGTTAATTATTGCGAGCGATGTCGTGCATCGGATGGTGATACCTTGGATGTGGCGTCCCAGTGTTTCTCTTCTCTAAGCGGCCGCGTGTGTTGTGCGTCGGCCAGCGGAGCGGTGCGGCGGGGGAAGGCCGGTGTCGCGGACTCGAACCACGGACTCCCGCTTGCCAGTCTTCGGCTGTCAGATCTTCATCCCAGCTCACAGGTGACTGCTGATGTGAGGCCGTCTCCTTCCCGTCCTCACGAGTCACCCGGGTGCGTAAAATCAGACTTCAAATACCTTTTAACTTCTGTCTTCTGGCGCCGCGGCTGCTGCTTGCTATTCCGTTACAGCGGCGGACTTGGTGCGTCTGTGCATGAAGCAGTCTCTTCTTGCATGACGGTCTTCAGCACCAAAACTGACTGAAAACTATTGCTGCTCTTCTTTTCTTCCTTCGTCTCTCGTCCTCGTCTCCGTCCCCGTCTCCGTCTTCGCCTTCGTCCCCGTCTTCATCTGTCTTCATCTGTCGGGCCCACCGCGTCTCCCGTATTTATTCACTTCAGTTCACTGGAGGTGAACGACTTCACGGCCATTGCCTCTTCTGTCACGTTGAAAAGCTTCTCGAAGAATCTTCTTAACGTCGGTCATTGGCTCTTGGAATGTAGGCGAGGGCCTTTGCTCACATGCGACAACTGAGAAACACGTGAGCCGGTCGGGCGATGCCCTGACGGCTGAATCGACAGCACCCGCTTATGTGGAACTTGCTGACTTCACGGCCATTGTCTCTTCTGTTCTGCTGTTCTGCCCGCTGAATGCGAGTATGTAACTCTCTAAACTAAACCAAGTTTTCCATTTATATTCTAATTTCTAGTTCACTTTGATTTCACTAATTTATTTACTTAAGTACCACTCAACAGTACTAAAAGTGCGCTAAATACATGTCTTGATTCACAAACTTTTTCTGTCCCAATTTATCCATGATTTCTTGCCCTATCCATAGTTTTGCTCTGAAGTTCTTGATTCTTGACGCGAATTTATGTGCTGTATTGATCCTGACTGATACATAGGCTGGGACCACTTTATTATGTACATACATTTTAGTGAACTTAATACTTTCAATTAATTTTGTCATGTTCAGTCCTAGCCGTATATATCACAGAAAGTTCCCCCTAATGTAATATGACATAAGTGCCACTATTTTAAATTCTTCTGGGCGTGCAGCGTTATATATTTCTTGTAAGGACATTATGTGTACATTACTCCAAAACGCTGCTTTGTGTAGCCGTTGTGATTATTGTGACTTTATTTTCATTGGCTATAGGCCTATTTCGGCTCAAAGGCCATTTTCTAGCACTCTGCAACATATACTACGGTATTTAGATCAAATATCTGTGAGTTTTCCTAATAAGTAATTATTTTGTACATTTGGCGAAGGCTTACTTCCATATAACGTCGTTAACGCTCTTGCCGTCAGATATATTACTTGGTGCGTTTTTAAACAAAGTACAGGAGAAATTATAAATTACTCGCTAAGTAATGTCTCAGCAGTGCTTTTTTTTTTTTTTTTTTTTTTCTTGCCAGTATCGTTAAGATCTTGTTAACATTTTGTAAGTTTGACAGCTTCGAGTTATGTCAGCGATGTTACATCTGTGGTGTTAGATTTGCATACTGCACTGCACACAATCTAAAGACACCAATTAACTCCGGATATACGAAACTACCAGTGCATTCATACCCTGGCGTATACAAAATTAATTGTAATGACTGTGGAAAATTCTATATAGGCCAAACAGGCAGAAATTTCCGAAAACATACCAGAAACTGTGACACAAACCCATTTACATTATTTAACCATGTAAATACTGAAAATCACAATGTAGACCAAATTGAAAATTCGATGTAAATTCTCCACATAACACCATAAGGCCAAATATTGAACTTTCTGGAAGAGATAGAAATCTACACTCCTGGAAATTGAAATAAGAACACCGTGATTTCATTGTCCCAGGAAGGGGAAACTTTATTGACACATTCCTGGGGTCAGATACATCACATGATCACACTGACAGAACCACAGCCACATAGACACAGGCAACAGAGCATGCACAATGTCGGCACTAGTACAGTGTATATCCACCTTTCGCAGCAATGCAGGCTGCTATTCTCCCATGGAGACGATCGTGGAGATGCTGGATGTAGTCCTGTGGAACGGCTTGCCATGCCATTTCCACCTGGCGCCTCAGTTGGACCAGCGTTCGTGCTGGACGTGCAGACCGCGTGAGACGACGCTTCATCCACTCCCAAACATGCTCAATGGGGGACAGATCCGGAGATCTTGCTGGCCAGGGTAGTTGACTTACACCTTGTAGAGCACGTTGGGTGGCACGGGATACATGCGGACGTGCATTGTCCTGTTGGAACAGCAAGTTCCCTTGCCGGTCTAGGAATGGTAGAACGATGGGTTCGATGACGGCTTGGATGTACCGTGCACTATTCAGTGTCCCCTCGACGATCACCAGTGGTGTACGGCCAGTGTAGGAGATCGCTCCCCACACCATGATGCCGGGTGTTGGCCCTGTGTGCCTCGGTCGTATGCAGTCCTGATTGTGGCGCTCACCTGCACGGCGCCAAACACGCATACGACCATCATTGGCACCAAGGCAGAAGCGACTCTCATCGCTGAAGACGACACGTCTCCATTCGTCCCTCCATTCACGCCTGTCGTGACACCACTGGAGGCGGGCTGCACGATGTTGGGGCGTGAGCGGAAGACGGCCTAACGGTGTGCGGGACCGTAGCCCAGCTTCATGGAGACGGTTGCGAATGGTCCTCGCCGATACCCCAGGAGCAAAAGTGTCCCTAATTTGCTGGGAAGTGGCGGTGCGGTCCCCTACGGCACTGCGTAGGATTCTACGGTCTTGGCGTGCATCCGTGCGTCGCTGCGGTCCGGTCGCAGGTCGACGGGCACGTGCACCTTCCGCCGACCACTGGCGACGACATCGATGTACTGTGGAGACCTCACGCCCCACGTGTTGAGCAATTCGGTGGTACGTCCACCCGGCCTCCCGCATGCCCACTATACGCCCTCGCTCAAAGTCCGTCAACTGAACATACGGTTCACTTCCACGCTGTCGCGGCATGTTACCAGTGTTAAAGACTGCGATGGAGCTCCGTATGCCACGGCAAACTGGCTGACACTGACGGCGGCGGTGCACAAATGCTGCGCAGCTAGCGCCATTCGACGGCCAACACCGCGGTTCCTGGTGTGTCCGCTGTGCCGTGCGTGTGATCATTGCTTGTACAGCCCTCTCGCAGTGTCCGGAGCAAGTATGGTGGGTCTGACACACCGGTGTCAATGTGTCCTTTTTTCCATTTCCAGGAGTGTATATACACACCCGCAAATATCCAGAAAAAATTCTAAGCGAACAAACCGATTTAAAACATAAAAACGATTTTGATAATTTTATTGATATTATTGACCACGGATAATTTCATGAAACGAACACTAATATACAGCTGCCAAGATTTTACTATCACACAACTCCATAGATGTAGCTATGTAACATCGCTGACATAGCTCGAAGCTGTCACAAACTTACAAAATGTTAACAAGATCTTAACAATACTGGCCAACAAATAAAAATGCCACCGCTGAGACATTACTTAGCGAGTAATTTACAATTTCTCCTGTGCTTTGCTTAAAAACGCACCAAGTAAGATATCTGACGGCAAGAGCGTTAACGACGTTATATGGAAATAAGTCTTACGCCAAATGTACAAAATAGTTACTTATTAGGAAAACTCACAGATATATGACCTAAACACCGTATTAAATGTTGCAGAGTGCTTCAAAATGGCCTTTGAGCTGAAATAGGCCTATAGCCAATGAAAATAAACTACCAATAATAACAACTGCTACACAAAGCAGCGTTTTGGCGTAATGTACACATAATGTCCTTACTTTTCAAACTAGTATTGAGTCATAATTAGGTAGTTTAATAACATAGTTGACAGACAAACTGAGGGGCTGGCTACGGGCTGACCTTTAGCGAGTATAATCGCCAATATTTTCGTTAGCCATGTTGAGCATTTGTTCTTTTCGTTGCACCTAAGCATTTACACAATGTAATGTGTTACCGACGCCATGCTGACAATGTACTACTCTTGTACAGTGGTCCCAGCGAACGTGTTCAACAATTTCAGAAGATGTAATAACATCCTATGAATATTCTAATTATACTCGAACGCTACAACTTCCTCTTGCTGTATTTGGGTTTCCTTGTTACCTTAGAAGACAATAAAATTATGTACGGCATATGTAGGATGGAAACTACTGCAGATAGTATTATCCACAGTTCATCCAACCACTCACACAAATATAAGACGGCAGCATTATGGGCTATATTGCAGCGAACCAAACAAGTACTGGTCAGCAAACAAGACTACGAACAAGAATTGAAAATTATTAAATACGTAGCACATAATAATCGATATTCTATGCAAACAGTAGAGATCCTTAACCAACAGGCACAGTATAAGAGGCAAAAAGAGAGTGATCATAGGCTCACTCTCACACCTGTCGTTAAGGGTACGGCATGCTATGTGTATTGTAAAGTACCACACATAACAATTATATCTGACGAAGTGGGCAAATGGTTTAAAAAAGGCGGGATAACCCCTGCTTTTTACATACCAAATAAAGTGGTCGTACAGTCTTGACGGCAAAAAAACCCGTAATCACAAACCACATGCACTGTCGGGTGTCTGTAACTGTAATGATTGGCAATGCCTTTATGTTGGACAAAAGGGAAGTACTTTCGCAAGTCGGTCAAAGAACATCAGGGTATAGATGATTCGATATCTGTCTTAACTAATCACCTACAAACAGACACGCACTCTATCCTTGGCACAAGTAATAACCTAAGCATCCTCCATATACAGCCGGAAGTTCGAGTCCTTAACTATTTGTAAGAAATTGACATTTTACGCTATTTGAGCCAGAAAACACCATATACAATAAATGAGCATAACACTTTGAAACATACGATTCTATTAAACAATTACAAGTTTCAAAATGATAAGTCACAGGTCCAGACCTATTTTTGAGAATTTTTATGATGGTCTTTATATTTATGCATTTTATATACATCACATGAGCCCATATCCTACATACACATATTAAAAAAGGTTTTGGATCACCTCGGTTCCGGAACCTGTACAGAAAACTGGAATGGAGATCCACATAAACATCATTTTCGCCCCTTTAATTGCCCAAGAAGACCGCACATTGCATGTTGTACCACCATACAGCGAGACCTTCATAGATGGTGGTCCAGATTGCTGTGACACCGGTACTTCTAATACCCAGTAGCACGTCCTCTTGCGTTGATGCTTGCCTGTACTCATCGTGGCACACTAACCACAAGTCCATCAAGGCAATGTTGGTCCACACTGTCCCACTCCTCAACGGCGATATGTCGTAGATCCCTCAGAGTTGATGGTGGGTCACGTCGTCCATAAACAGCCCTTTTCAACCTATCCCAGGCTTGTCCGATAGGGTTCATGTCTGGAGATCATGCTGGCTACTCTAGTCGAGCGATGTCGTTTACCTGAAGGAAGTGATTGACAAGATGTTCACGATGGGAGCCCGAATTGTCGTCCTTGAAGACGAATGACTCGCCAATATGCAGACGCCATGGTTGCACTGTCGGTCGGAGGATGGCATTCACGTCTCGTACAGCAGTTACGGCGCCTCCCATGACTACCAGTGGCGTACGTCGGCCCCACATAATGCCACCCCAAAACAGCAGGGAACCTCCACATTGTTGCACTCGCTGGACAGTGTGTCCAAGGCGTTCAGCTTGACGAGGTTGCCTCCTACCACGTCACGGACGATTGTCTGGTTGGAGGCGTATACGATATTCATCGGTGAAGATAACGTGATGCAAATCCTGAGCGGTACATTTGACATGTTGTTCGGCCCTTCCGCACCGCGCTGCACGGTGTCGTGGTTGCAAAGATGGACCTCGCCATGGACGTCGAGGGGGATTTTGCGCATTATGCAGCCTATTGCACACAGTTTGAGTCGTGACACGACGTCCCTTGGCTGCATGAATAGCATTATTCTATATGGTCGCGTTGCTGTCAGGGTTTCTCCGAGCCATAACCCGTAAGTAGCGGTCACCCACATCAGTAGTAACCCTTGGGCGGCCTGAGCGAGGCATGTCATCGACAGGTCCTGTCCCTCTGTATCTCCTCCATATCCGAACAACGTCGCCTATGTTCACTCCGAGACACCTGGACACTTCCCTTGTTGAGAGCCCTTCCTGGTTGAAAGTAACAATGCGGACGCGATTGAACCGCGATATTGACCGTCTAGGCATGGTTGAAAAACAGACAACACGAGCCGTGTACCTCCTTCCTGGTGGAATGACTAGAACTGATCGGCTGTCGGACTCCCTCCATCTAACAGGCGCTCCTCATGGATGATTGTTTGCATCTTTGGGCGGGTTTATTGACATTTCTGAACAGTCAAAGGGACTGTGTCTGTGACACAATATTCAAAGTCAACGCCTATCTTTAGGAGTTCTGGGAACTGGGGTGATGCAAAACTTTTTTGATGCGTGTATATAAGGACTCTTCTGTCCGCCCCTCGTGGTCTCGCGGTAGCGTTCTCGCTTCCCAAGCACGGGGTCCCGGGTTCGATTCCCGGCGTGGTCCGGGATTTTTCCTGCCTCGAGATGACTGGGTGTTGTTGTGTCGTCTCTATCATCATCATTCATCCCCATTACGGTCGGAGGAAGGCAACGGAAAACCACCTCCATTAGGACCTTGCCTAGTAAGGCGGTGGGGGTCTCCCCCATCGTTCCCCTACGCTCTGTAAAGAAGCATGGGACTTCATTTCCATTTCATATAACGACTCACTTGGTTTAGTTTATCTTACAATTACCTCTTATCATGGCTTTTGCTGTCTAATCCCCCCTTCACTTGTTTGGCCTATCTACCATTGCCTTGTTGCCTAATACGGCACGTAGTTTTACAAGTGTGTGAGGTTCAGGCTTATTTTTCTCCTATTCATTTTGTTGCTTCTCCTCTTAGCCATCTTTCTGTATCATTATTGCTTTGTATAATGTATGGCGCCCACTCTGATCAGGTTTACTTGCTGTTTCGCTGCTTAAATTACTAAGCTCATATTTTACATTTGTGATCGTTTTATATATTTTATTTTCCATCACTCGACCCCATTTAGTATCATCATGTGATGATTTACGTAGCATGGTCTAAGTGACCATTAACTTTTATCACTGTTGTTATTGTTTTTATCCCTTGTTCATTCATTTCACCTACGTACCATTGTCGTGTTGACTAAAAACGCCACATACTTCAGAGTTACGTAGCCTACCAGCATACCACAGCTTGTTCATATTCTATTATGTTCTTTAATGAAGTATTGTAAGTGCTCGTACCAGTCAGTCAGGATTTTCTATATCTGTGCTGATAACGTCAGTTTACTTCCTTGCACACCACTGGCGGCTGCGCCACGCCGCTCCTCCAGACATCAGGCGTGGGCCTCCACTCAGTCGCGGTTGGCGTTCATACCGAGTGGCTGCCCGGCGGCAGACACTTTGAGTACAGTGTTTGTTGTTGGTTTCATTTTCTTTCGTCCCACCTGTCCGGAAGTTACATTTTCAGATCACATTGATTATTAGGCCTTCCCCTTTTTTCTAGTTCCGCTAACACCAATATGCAGTTATTTGGAGCTCTTGCACTGGTTGGCCCGACCGCACATAAAGTGTTACTAAGTACAACAAGTATGTCGCCTTGTATCGGTAGTCTGCTCTTCTGGTTCTTACAGATATGTTACATTATATTTCTTACCCCCTCTCCTTTGTATGTTACAGTTCCACGTACCTGAAGATGGGATTTTAAGCTTTCGAAACCGGCCGTGGTTTGAAAAAATAATTTGTAACACTGAAGCGGATTTCTCTAAATTAATTATTACCTTTACTTATTGTAAAAATGATAATATTCAGAGTAAGTTCTTTTTGATTTTAAAATTTAGTGAGGCGCTAATACTGATGATGGTGCGGGGATATGGAAGGTTGGGTACTAGGTAATATCTGAGTGCACTCACGTGTAATGGCCCCAGTAAGTTGTTAAATTGTACTGCGAACTGTTAGCCGTGTGATGTATAATACGCGTACGTTTCTACATAAGAGGACAACAAGAAATCCTGAAGGTGCCATAATAATCCAGCAGTTCACACATCACAAACATCTCGTCTATAAATGTAATAATACGTGAGAAACGCCAAACACACGAGAAACGAAAATGGGAACTTTTTCCCCTAACTTGTCGCGCAGAACGCAAATAAAGATAGCAGCAAACATTATTTTGAAGCAAACAAAACCATATGAGAATTTCTCAGAACCGAGAAACAGAGTTTGTCTACAGGTTAATCTCATTTATTTTCCAGTGCACTTCCTCAACCTCTAGAGGTAGTTTGAAAGTAACTTGAACCCGAGTCCTCTGCTGCCAGCCTCGTTCCCATTTTCCGTCCGCAGCACCTGCAGTCTAATTAAACCTCACGCCGAATTCTCGCTACTTCTTAATTACGACGTTTTCTTTACTCACACGACTTTGCTTTCGGCGCGGTAAAACCCCTTTTTGTTCAAACCTCCAGTAATTAATTTTCTTTTTCCTTTCGCTTGTGAATGAGACAGGCACCAGTGTTGTGCTCGCTCCTATCTTGTACGTCGGAGATGAAATTAGAGAACACTATAGACCTCTGACTGCACTGTTTGAGATAGCATTACAACATGAAAAAATACAGGCCGTATTTTCGTTGGTACTGTAGTTCCCAATGTCGGTATCGTCACACAGCGCAAGTGTTAAGAACCCATTAAGGAGCTTAGATATACGAGGGGCGTTACCACTGGAACAACAGGGGGGCTGCCCCAAAGTACCGTTATCCAAGATGGCGGCAGTGACGTCACAGACACATCCCAAGTGACGGCATCCATCATGGCGGCCGTGACACCACAGAGACACCAACAGTGGCGTCATCCAAGATAGCGGCACTGACATCACAGACACTTCCCCATTGACGTCAATCACGATGGCGGATTTTGGCAGGAGGAAGGTCAAATGGACTACCTCCACTAATCTAACCTCTCTCCCCCCCCCCCCCCAGCAAATGGGGTAGTTCGAATCCCAACATGATAATGCGTCACACCTAATAAAATGGAGGGAGAAATTGACTTGTCTTTATTATGTAACCAATTTCAAGCACGTGTGTTCGCCACTGGATCTGGACTCCAACTTACTTAGTTCATATCGTTGCCATCAGAGAGCGTCACTGTGACGTCAAATAATGTCGGAAATGCCGTTATTCAAGATGGCTGCACCCGGTGTAATGGCTTGGTACACAGAGGATGCTGTTCAAAATGGTTCAAATGGCTCTGAGCACTATGGGACTTAACTTCTGAGATCATCAGTCCCCTATAACTTAGAACTACTTAAACCTAAATAACCTAAGGACATCACACACATCCATGCCCTAGGCAGGATTCGAACCTGCGACCGTAGCGGTGGCGCGGTTCCAGACTGAAGCGCCTAGAACCGCACGGCCACACCGGCCGGCTGGACGCTGTCGTGGCTACGGTCGCAGGTTCGAATCCTGCCTCGGGCATGGATGTGTGTGATGTCCTTAGGTTAGTTAGGTTTAAGTTGTTCTAAGTTATAGGGGACTAATGACCTCAGCAGTTAAGTCCCATAGTGCTCAGAGCCATTTGAACCATTTGAATGCTGTCGTGACGTCAGCTTATCACGCGAGTACCGTTATTCAAGATTGCTCTGACATCCCGAACACGCCACGCCGTCCGACATTTCGCGAGCACGTTGGGGCTGTTGACAGCTGCCACGTCGTCTGACAGTTAGCGAGCACGTGGGACTGCCCGGTCGCCGCAGCCGTCGCATCGGCTCGCGCTCACAACACGCCGTGGCCCTGCCTGCTGCGGCAGCGTAACTGTACATCACCGTTTGACCCCACAGCCTCAAGCCCGCACCTTTATAGTCACGCCGTATTTAATCTTCTGTAAGTATGCTAACTAAAGCAACACCCACACTGCGCAT
This sequence comes from Schistocerca serialis cubense, assembly GCF_023864345.2. Classification (NCBI taxonomy): domain Eukaryota; kingdom Metazoa; phylum Arthropoda; class Insecta; order Orthoptera; family Acrididae; genus Schistocerca; species Schistocerca serialis. The sequence continues at coordinate 73,699,378 of NC_064644.1, forward strand.
CTAACCTATCAATTACCTAATTACTTAATTTCATTTCAATTTTAATCATATTCAATAATTAAATTTACAATTTCAGAATTTAATGATCAAATGAGAAGTTCCACATTTTCCCCCTATCAGCGCGGTGTTCATTCATGACCTAGCACCCAGCACCGCTAGAATGCTGCACTCCTATTGGCCACGTGATTCGACATCATATAGGTTTGAAAAGGTGTTCACTATACTTTCAACTACCTAGTTTCAACTACTTTTCAAGGTTCAGACCACCACCTCTTCCTAGGAACCACCGCTGAGTTTGAATTCTGGTAGTAAAGAAAGGTCACTTGCGCTTTCGCCACCAACCTAATAAAATTGTTGCAAACGAAGCTCACCATGGCCGCTAACCTAAGTCACCATGTCGCAACCTCTTCCTAGGGGCGAGTGGTAAAAGTACTCAGCCTGCACTAGGCTGATGGAGAGAGGATGGAGTGTACTTTATTTATTGTGGATCGATTTATTTAGGGATGGGCTATATGTATCACAGAACACACACTCAGACATACCCTACATCATACAAACCTGTAAACTGCTCCTACATAACTCATGTATAAGGGTCTACACACACGTTTGCTAATTGTAAACCGTCAAAAATAACGCATTGCACAGCCTACAGACATGCGACCCACTCGTAAATAATGCAATGCATTTACGTCGACAGAGCCAAACCACTCTTAAATAATAATAATAATTCATCTAAAAGACCCTGCAAACATGCTTGCTAATGCCCACAAGGAGATGGGGAGTCCAGGTGAGGTGGCGGTCGAGTGTGAGGCCAAGGTATTTGAGGGTAGGAGTGAGGTGGATAGGACGGCCATAAATGGTGAGGTAGAAATCACGGAGGCGGAGGGAGCGGCCTATGATGATCGCCTGGATCTTGGAGGGGTGGTCTTCCGACTTATATGGGGGCGAGAGTTTTCGTGTTGCAAGAACACTTTTCGTGATGGTGTTTACCCTCCACACACTGCCACCAATCACCTGTGGACATCTACTGTGCTTACATCCTGCTTTGACAGAAACCATTTCGTCCAGGGCTGTCTTTGATGATTATACTCCATGTTTTCCGCTCATGTAATGACAGCAGTTATGAAATTTGACTTAATGTGCAGGGATTACATTTACCTTTGATTGTTCTGCCACCTAGTGTTAGAACAAAGAGCTACGTACTTGCAGGTTTAATGATGAGCCAATTGGCGCTCCATGAGTGATGGGGAAAATAAAGTGTGATTCAATATGGAACGCTCCAACAAGCTTTGAAATTCAGGATAAAGTTCACATCAATTTTTAATATACGTACAAGATTATGCCGTACCGCCATATTCCGAAAGTTGATCAGGGAGTTTTCTGAATATTAATATGTGAGTGAACGGTGGTCTCGGGTGGCTCGCTACAGAATAATTGCAGTTCGTTTGATTCTTTACCCCCATTTATATTCTATCGATACTGCACTGACGATATGTGCGCAGCAGTGCAAATTCCGGCAGTATGAAATGCGTTTCGGTATGGACTGTCCTGGAAACAAACTTGTTCCATTTACTCAAGTTACCTGCTGCTCTCAACGGCAACGCGCGCTTCACTCTTAGTCATAAAGCTTGCATTCATTACTGCTCGGTTCCGTCTCGGATTTGTTTTCATGCCAGTGTAAGATGTACGTTATGTTACATGGGTAGCAAAATAAATGGCGATGGGTGAAGTAGAGAAGACATAAACAGACTTACTATAACACCGAAATAATTTTTGAAAAAGAGGGTTTTGTTAACATCTAATATAAACTGAAGTGCTAGGATGTCTTTTCTGAAGGTATTTGACTTGGTTAAAAACGAAATCAGTTGGAAAGACGCGTTCTCAGACATGAAGGAACTATCAGTTTGGTAATGGAGTGAATTGTAAGGCCTAAAACTTGTAGAGGGACACAAAGGGAAAAACACAATAAGCAGGTCCAAATCGATGTTGGTTGCAGTGGTTATTTGCAGATGATGATGCTTGTACAGGATAGATCTGCACGGACTGCTGTAGCAAAACCAGTCTTCGAACTAAAGACCACAACAACAAGCACTGGCAAAAGTAGAGCTGTGAGGACTGGTCGCCAGTTGTGCTTGGGTAGCTCAGTAGGTAGAGCACTTGCCCACGAAAGACAAAGGTCCCAAGTTCGAGTATTTTCGGACATACAGTTTTAATCTGCCATGCAGTTTCATATCAGCACACACTGCATTACAGAGTGAAAATTTCATTCGGCAAACAACAGGTTTCATGTTAACGCCGATACGTGTCCCTGATAGGAAACACTCATAAAATATCTACGAAGAACCTCCGAAATTTTGTCGGTGTAGTCCGAGCGCATTACGTATAATGTTTTTCAGAGGATCTACAAGTGTCACCGAGTGCCTCTGAGGGTGTTCATGTAGCCATAAGTTTGCACAAATGCGTTAAAAAAAGTTCATTTAGCGCTGTTCATTTGAGACCAATGCAGTGTGTACAAAGAGTAATGACAGAACTAGCAAACTTCAAGGAGTGACAATATTACAAGCAACCACACTACTTCGCCGTAATGCGAGCTACTGGCTCTTGTACTATCCTTACAGGTTTTCAACGAAGACCATAAATATAGTAAACTACCCACCCACCCATCCACTCCGACACACGTTCCTTATCTTACATGTACTGACGTCGCATCTGCAAGTGTACTATCCGCCGGAGGCATCAAGTAAATATTGACCCGAGGTAACATAGTTCCAAAATGGAAAATACAGCAAAGATATACCGACTCACATGTATATGCTTCTCAGCTTTTGGAAAGAACAGTGTGCAGTATCAAGGCAAGCCCCTTGGACTCCTTAATATGCTGTGTCATAAACAGTATGAGTAATTCATATCAGAAACTTACGTGTCTTGCATCATATATGGATATGTGTATTGCGTCACGTATTATACGAGGACTATTCGGAAAACAAGGACCGACTGGTCGCAAAATGGAACTCCGATGAAGCTTTGCACAGATGTGTTGCACAGTGTATCTAGAATGGCTGTCGATCACATTACATCGCTCTTTTCAGTTCTGAGCACACAGTAAGCATCTAAAGGTGCCTATAAAATAGTGTCTCCCGCCGTGCAAGAGGGTCTGGTGAGAGAATTTCGCCGTATGTCAAGCAGCCCACATAACATAACAGTCAGCCGTTTCCTTCTTGGTGACGATTCTCGACCACCTGCTGCAGGGACAATGAACATGCTCCTGTAGCGTGTTTGATCACACACAATACATCCCGTAATTGGTTCCCTCTGAGTTTCATCTCCGCTCACAAGAACCACTGGTTATGAAGACGACATTTTGGCACAGACAACGAGTTATAGACCATAGCAAGAAAGAAAGCACAGGTGACTGCTTTCTATGACGAGAGTATTGGAAAGTTGGCACAACGCTACGACAAATGTCTAGACCGGAGAGGCGACTATGTACCGAAGTAGCTGGAACGTGTAGTTAACCGCTGCAAACAAAACATATTTGATTTTCACGGTTGTTTCATTTCGCGACCGATCGGTCCTTACTTTCTGAATAGCCATCTTACAGATGATTGGAGTCACAGGCAAAGACCTGGTATACGCTGATGTTTTGGCTCTTCCTTTCATTGACGGCATTCAACACTCCGCAACAAATTAAGGAATCACTTTTTTTCGAAATGCCGCAATTGTCTGCCATTGCAACGCAGAAGTTTGATATTTGGCTCAAAGATGCCTACAACCCACCTCTGCAAAGGTGCAAAAGCATGGCGCCCTGCGCCGACGCCCTCAGGCTCGAAGACGCTTCAAATAGCAAGTTGTCGACACGTGCGGCAGAAGGGCCAAACCCAGAGGTTAATGTGACACGCAAGATGGGTAATCGGTGTCACATCATCACCAAACTGCCGCATAATTCTGCCCAACGCCACCGTGGACGTGGGGAGATTGTCGCTCTCGCTCTCACCCAAAATTCACACCTTCTTTTGACGCCTCTGCGATGGAGGTCTCATACACGACAAACAGCGTTGAAACCACACGGTTTTCTTACGCGTGATCGAGGGACTTCAGATACACCACCGCTCAGATTCGACACAAAGAGACCTCAGAGGGTGGCATAAAAAGTGTCAGTGAGGCCTTCCCTATGCTTGAGGTGTTGATTTCCAAACATTTCGCAGTAGGAAACGACAGTTGTGAGTGTGATGGGCTATATGAGGATTTCTGGACAACGTTTGACACTAATGACTTCCACGGACGTTTCAACCCCTATCTAACAACGTTGTGGTACTGCGCGCCTGTGCAGCGCAGCACAACAGCAATTTTTCTCTTGTGTACAGGTTGTAAGCACTAGGAACTATTCAAAGCCAGTCGAAGAAATCTGAACGTGATCTGAGGCAGGCAATAGTGCTTATGCTTTCTCACCACTGCTGTTTCACGGTCTCCTGTGACGAGCTCACGGAATGGTGCGATAATAATAGATTCATGAATAAAATGGCAAAGGGACCCCTTAAGCTCCCCCCTCAACCCCCCCCCCTCCTCCCCGCAAGTTCTGCAGTGCCCCCAGTGGCACCTCTCCACATTTATTGACAAATTAAAAAAAGTATCTTTGCAGAGGGAATCTGTGAATTAGTCCCAAATGCCAGCAGGCAGGCTACCACTTGACGCTCCTTCGATGCTAGTTGCCAGCCTTCTGGAGTCTTGGATACTTCGCAAGTACATTTTTAAAATTCTCAATAAATGTGGGCAGGTCCCACCGACGGTACTGGCAAACTGCGAAGTCTTAAGGGTGTCCCTCTAACGCAATGTGTTAATGTTGCCACAGGACAAGGACGTAGCCAGGATTTTGTCTAAGGGGGTGTCCGATTTGTTAAAGAGTACCTTAAATAGACAAACGTTTTTCAGTTGCTTCTGAAACACATTTATCTATTTATTAATTCTACATACATAATTTGCTTTTGGGAGGCCTTTGTAGGAATAGTATTATAATAAATACTCAAATGCACAATTGAATATTTCTTTATTTGGCAATTTGACGACTTTACTCTAATGCCACACTAATTAATATTCTCTACCCGGTCTTATAATATAAGTTTCACTATAGCAGAGTAGTAGAATCTTAATGCTGCGTTGAATAATTTATGTCAAATCGATTCAGATCTCTTTTTTACAATAACCATCTTTCTCCTACTAAAATACTGTATTCAGATTTACGACTTACTTGAAACCAAGTCAAAATCTCTTCAGCACGGAAAAGCATCCCAAGTTCCTCAAATCAACCCCAAATTTTATTAAAGTATCTTTCACTTTTTTAAATTATTCACTCTCTTTCAGTGATTATTGATTTTTTTTTTAAATTATTCCAACAGTTAACTTAAAACTACAGCAACTAAATTTATTTATGAACCAAAACGGAATACACAAATGCTATGAGCTATAGTTTACAGATCTTAAGACTGATTCATGCACTAATTTCAGCTAGACTTCTAATGTATGCGACCTCATAATTATGTTGTACGTATCCCCAGTAATATGATTACACAGTATTTCATGCTAATAAACTAGTCTACGATGTAAAACATACTTTCTCGTTTATATAACGTTTATTTACAAATATGTTAGAGTTGTAACGGTTGGAATCACTGTTCAAAGGTACTATGAATAAGACATTTCACAGTATAACATCGTTCCGTAGGGCACTTGAACACGTGATGTATGTCGCCGTTCCACAAGTGAGCCACCTTTATGTACAGAGTACAAAATGATGATCTCTAGCCGCCTTCCAATGTAAGTATGCCTTTCAGTGCAGGCAGTGTCCGAAGTGATGTTCGGCTCGCCTTCGACGCAGCTCTTGTCATTTGAGGAGAGAGACTGCATCTTTAAGGGAACTGGAATCTGCCAAGAAAGGAAGGAATCCGGAAGGATTTGGCTGTGGCCTGTACTACAGGACAAACCCCAGCATTTTCCTAAATTGAAAATGGAAACCATGTGAAAACATTTTCAAGGTTGCAGTGGATGGATTCGAACCACATCGCCTCCTGAATAATGGGATTGCTAGCTCAGTGCCTCTAGGGGCAGAGCTACCCAGGTCAGTGCAGAATTCAGAAAAACTGGCTGTTGTGCATTGTTTTCAAATAAAATAAAATGCATCACAACAAAAGATAGAATTCTGACACTGCAAGTTTTTCCTGTAATTGTGGATCGTTCATCATTTGATGGTGCATAAATGCATGAATACTTCAAGATTTAATTGTGCATGGAATTCGTGGCTTGAGTTATGACATTATTACAACAGCGTAAATACATTTTGTACACAAGGGGCGGGGCGGTGGGGATGAAAGGCTGTCGGCTCAGACGAATTCAAGCACCCCACTGAAATTTTTTTAAAAACAAATGACCTATAGATATACTGTTTTCACATACCCCTGCAGCTCTCCACAAACCCCTCCCCATCGTTCCGTATCGGAACCAGTTTCCATAATCGAGTACCGTCCGGAAGACCAGATTAGGCAATATTTGGCCGTTTGGGCTAATAATGATAGAATTTTGAGCATTTTTTTAAAGAAACGCAATCATCATCGTTGGGCGATATTTTTATTGATTAACGTGACCTTTGGGTGACGCAGGAAAAGCCAAGTGTATTTTTATTCACTGATTTTAATTTAATGTTATTTGAAATGATCTTTACCGCTCCACTGCCTTTGAAATAGGTCTATTGTAAACCTCAAAGTTCTACCAGTCACCAAACAATGGTTCAAATGGCTCTGAGCACTATGGGACTTAACATCTATGGTCATCAGTCCCCTAGAACTTAGAACTACTTAAACCTAACTAACCTAAGGACATCACACAACATCCAGCCATCACGAGGCAGAGAAAATCCCTGACCCCGCCGGGAATCGAACCCGGGAACCCGGGCGTGGGAAGCGAAAACGCGACCGCACGACCACGAGATGCGGGCACCAAACAATGACTGCAGTGCTAACGTTAGACTGTTGCAGATAGGTAATTAGGCTATTACACCAGTCCGTACATATTTTTAAGTCATCATAACACTAGTGGACGAATCAAAATCTGTTTTCTAATTTTTTCTTGTTACACACTTATCCATAACTAGAAACTATCAGAACAGCACACAGAACAAAAACAATAAACGGCAGAACTTACATTAAATTCAACTAGAGGTAAGAACTGAACTGATTAACAGAACAACAAATGGGCTCAAGTAAGGCAACAGTGTTTTATACACTACTGGCCATTAAAATTGCTACACCACGAAGATGACGTGCTACGGACGCGAAATTTAACCGACAGGAAGAAGATGCTGTGATATACAAATGATTAGCTTTTCAGAGCATTCACACAAAGTTGGCGCCGGTGGCGACACCTACAACGTGCTGACATGAGGAAAGTTTCCAACCGATTTCTCATACACAAACAGCAGTTGACCGTCATTGCATGGTGAAACTTCGTTGTGATGCCTCGTGTAAGGAGGAGAAATGCACACCATCACGTTTCCGACTTTGATAAAGGTCGGATTGTAGCCTATCGCGATTGCGGTTTATCATATCGCGACATTGCTGCTCGCGCTGGTCGAGATCCAATGACTGTTAGCAGAATATGGAATCGGTGGGTTCAGGAGGGTAATACGGAACGCCGTGCTGGATCCCAACGGCCTCATATTACTAGCAGCCGACATGACAGGCATCTTATCCGCATGGCTGTAACGGATCGTGCAACCACGTCTCGATCCCTGAGTCAACAGATGGGGACGTTTGCAAGACAACAACCATCTGTACGAACAGTTCGACGACGTTTGCAGCAGCATGGACTATCAGCTCGGACACCATGGCTGCGGTTACACTTGAGGCTGCATCACAGAAAGGAGCGCCTGCGATGGTGTACTCAACGACGAACCTGGGTGCACGAATGGCAAAACGTCATTTTTTAGGATGAATCCAGGTTCTGTTTACAGCATCATGATGGTCGCATCCGTGTTTGGCGACATCGCGGTGAACGCATATTGGAAGCGTGTATTCGTCATCGCCATACTGGCGTATCACCCGGCGTGATGGTATGGGGTGCCATTGGTTACACGTCTCGGTCACCTCTTGTTCGCATTGACGGCACATTGAACAGTGGACGTTACATTTCAGATGTGTTACGACGCGTGGCTCTACCCTTCATTCGACCCCTGCGAAACCCTACATTTCAGCAGGATAATGCACGACCGCATGTTGCAGGTCCAGTACGGGCCGTTCTGGATACAGAAAATGTTCGACTGCTGCCCTGGCGAGCACATTCTTCAGATTTCTCGCCAATTGAAAACGTCTGGTCACTGGTGGCCGAGCAACTGGCTCGTCACAATACGCCAGTCACTACTCATGATGAACTGTGGCATCGTGTTGAAGCTACATGGGCAGCTGTACCTGTACACGCCATCAAAGCTCTGTTTGACTCAATGCCCAGGCGTATCAAGGCCGTTATTACGGCCAGAGGTGGTTGTTCTGGGTACTGAGTTCTCAGGATCTATGCATCGAAATTGCGTGAAAATGTAATCACATGTCAGTTCTAGTATAATATATTTGTCCAATGAACACCCGTTTGTCATCTGCATTTCTTCTTGGTGTAGCAATTTTAATGGCCAGTAGTGTATTTGGTCTTGGGTAAAGTGGGGATAGGTGTAGGTAACCTGTCGATGGCCTTGTTGACTATCGATAGTGCATACCCATGTTGCGTCCTACGGCTGAAAATCAGAATCCCTTGATATTACGCAATGGTCTTGCTGGCTTAATATTGCGTCGACGACGAGTTGGGGAGTGCCGGCAGAGGTGTGGGCCATCCCTGCAGGGCTGCCGCAGCTGCTGCCGCCACAGAGATGGATGGCGAGGCGAGTACCGAGACGAGCCCGGACTGCGGGGCAGCCGCCTTATTGATACGTTTCTCAATTCTGGAGAGCCATCAGGGGCAAGACGGGGCGTCCGCCGGATAAATCTGCATAATTGGCCGGCCGGCGCGCCGTCGCCCGCCTAGAAGCTCTGGGCCCCGAACAGGCGCTGCGTTGCGTTTGGGGCCACCTGCTCCTGACGTAAGACGCCGGTTTCCGCGTTTGCTAAGTCTCAGTCCTCTCCAGTAAGTCCCTCTCACCGCTATGTTATTCTCCAGCCTGATACCGAGTGGTAACATTTAAAAGTGCAACGTGCTGAAACGCATGGTGCACTAGCTAACAACAGGGTATGCTAACCGCATTACGGGACTGCTTTTCCGAACAGTCATGCAATATATGTAAATTCACATCAATTCATAGTGAAGACCCATGCTAAACCAGAATAATTAATTATAACCGCAGAAATGAATTGATATTAAATATATGACTGACCATCAGTTTCCATAGCAACGGCCTTGCCGCAGTGGATACACCGGTTCCCGTGAAATCACAGAGTTAAGCGCTGTCGGGCGTGGTCGGCACTTGGACGGGTGACCATCCAGGCCGCCATGCGCTGTTGCCATTTTTCGGGGTGCACTCAGCTTCGTGATGCCAATTGAGGAGACTTTGAACAGAAGCCTGATGCTAAGGCAAAATATTCAAATTTTCTCGGTGTGTGTATTGACGAGAAATTGAATTGGAAGAAACACATTGATCGAATGTTAGCGGCTTCGGTCAAGAATACCATCATACCGACCGGGAGAGCGGTGTGCTGACCCCACGTCCCTCCTATCCGCATCCTCCACTGAGGATGACACGGTTGTCGGATGGACCCCGCTAGGCCACTCCTGGCCTGAAGACGGAGTGCTTTTTTTATCAGTTTCCATAGTAACCTAAAACAGACTTGCATACTGGTTCGAAATACGGGAATCTTCTGGAAGCACACTAGGGTTCAGTCTAGGTTCCCTTATTGTTCTTAATAGATATTAATGACTTGCCACTCTATATTAACTAAGATGCAAAGCTAGTTCTTTTTGCTGTAGATACAAATAGGGTAATCACACGCAACAAATAAGAATCAGCTCAGGAAATTCTAAACAACGTCTTTCAGAAAATTAAGTGGTTCTCTGAGGCCGCTCGGGATTAGCCGAGCGGTCTTAGGCGCTGCGGTCGTGGACTGTGCGGCTGATCCTGGAGGTGGTTCGAGTCCTCCCTCGGGCATGGGTGTGTGTGTTTGTCCTTAGGATAATATAGGTTGACTGATGACCTTAGCAGTTAAGTCCCATAAGATTTCACCCATATTTGAACATTTGAACAGTTCTCTGCAAGTGGACTCTCACTTAATTTAGAGAAAACACAGTACATACAATTCCGTACAATAAATGCAATAACACCATTGCTAAATATAGACTTCGAACAGAAGCTTGTTGCTAAGGCAAAATATTCAAATTTTCTGGGTGTGTGTATTGACGAGAAATTGAATTGGAAGAAACACATTGATGATCTGCTGAAACGGTTAGGTTCAGCTACTTATGCTATTAGGGTTATTGCAAATTTTAGTGATAAACATATCAGTAAATTGTCCTACTATGCCTACTTTGATTCACTGCTTTCGTATAGCATCATATTTTGTGGTAATTCATGATTAAGAGAAAACTTATTCATTGCACAAAAATGTGTAGTCAGAAATATAGCTGGAGCCCAGTCGAGATCAGAGATTTATTTAAGGGATTCGGGGCACTCACAGTATCTTCACAATACATATATTCACTTATGAAATTTATTAACAACCCATTCCAATTCAAAAATAATAGCTAAGTGCATACTACAAAACTAGAAGAAAAGATGATCTTCACTATTCTGGGTTAAATCTGAGTTTGATACAGAAAAGGGTGAATCATGCTGCCACAAAAATCTTTTGTCATTTGCCATTACACGTCTGACAGATAGCCAACCATCATTTAAAAACAAATTAAAATAATTTCTGAATAACAACTCCTTCTGCTCAACGTAGGAATTTTTAGATATAAAGTTGTAATTGTCCACATTATTACGATATGTCGTATTCATGGCCTATGGAGCAAGTATTACTGTAATGTAACACGGGCACAGAGCCAAACGCCCCCAGGTCAGGGTCCCTGCTGAGTCCCTCTTGGACGGCTAGCAACGGGAGGTGGTCATTGTCACAGCTAGACCCAGTACGCACCTTTGCGACACCCCACGGTACCGGCGTGCAGATGGACAACAGTTAGGGTATCCTGTGGCTACCATTTGTCCAAATCTTATTATGGGGTCGAGTGAGAACAAATTTTTAGTGAAAACCACTATTGTCAGTCGAACGTAGAGATCGAGCGAGGTGGCGCAGTGGTTAGCACACTGGACTCGCATTCGGGAGGACGACGGTTCAATCCCGTCTCCGGACATCCTGCTTTAGGTTTTCCGTGATTTCCCTAAATCGCTTCAGGCAAATGCCGGGATGGTTCCTTTGAAAAGGCACGGCCGATTTCCTTCCCCATCCTTCCCTTACCCGAGCTTGCACTCCGTCTCTAATGACCTCGTTGTCGTCGGGACGTTAAACACTAATCTCCTCCTCCTCGAACGTAGAGACCTGACTTTTGGGACAGACACTGAAGGTCGCTGTCTTTCATGTGAAAAGAAAGCCCCAACCTGGGCATTTGGAAATTGTGAGACCCCGCCGAAAGCATAGCTCTTACAAAAGACTGTGTTTAAGGACATGACATCTACGGATATTGGCCATATTGTTTGATATAAACTCTTTCCGGAGCGACAGAGAAACATGACAGTGCTGGGAGGAAGGTGCTTCAATGGTCGTGGAAAGAGGCAGGAATGGCGGCGATTGACTTATTTCAGTGATGAATGGTAGAAAGGAAATCACAGATTGGCTAAGTAAAACATAAACAGAATATGGCACATGCAGTCTTTGAGGAGCATTTTGATCGGTCGGAGAGCAGTAGATTCAGTACCCAACCAGTTAAGTTGAGCATGTATCGAAAAACGTGGCAAAGTGAGGTTTCCCTGTCAGACGCTCTGACACAGGAATCACTTCACTTCACTTCACTTATTCCGCTTGCTGCTTGTTAGTTAAGTTCAATTCGGTCATTTTGCCTCTCATCTTGGGACACTGCTACCGCTCCGCCATCTTCGTCACCCTCAGCCACGAGGTGATCTGCTGCATTTGTGGGATTTTGAAAATTTTCGTGCCATACAACACTCAGCTGCAGGCTAGCGCCGCCGCCGCTACTACTGATTGATACACCAGTATTTCAAACACCAACAGCTACGCTATTGTGAGACCGAGCCAATACTGTGACTTGTGTAGGGAATTTCAAGTCAAGTTATAATTTTACAGTATCCGAAGCTCACTTTTAAGACCAACCTTGCGAAGTCATGAGCAGGTTACTTCCAAAATCCACAAGAGGTGTGACGTATTACCTTAAATAATTTTACATATTACCTTCACTAGTTCTATTCTGAGCTAATCAGTTTCACGATAATCACTCAGCACTTGTGCAAATTATTCTCATTCCCCTCAACCCTCACGTTCGATTCATGAGATATGCGTTCGTATAGGCTGCCATTATTAAATGTTTATTAAGAAGTTGTCACAGGTTACCGTTAATGTGTATGAAGAATTAATTATCAATGAGAGTATTTTAATATCATTTTGTATTAAATGTTAATTGTCTAACATTTGATGTGCAGGTAAATCCAAGTAACTAGAATACATGTATCAATCAACATTTTGTTGTCCCTTCCCAACGAGGTACCTTAGAATGCTCTCCAACACTGTGGAGAAACACTAAGAAGTGGGGAAGACCGTAATGGTGAACGATCATCTGGGTAGCTGTAAAAATCGGGCTTACAACAAAATGCCAAAATTTATAGCGAAATTAATCATACCAAGTTGTGTGGCAAATTAAGCAAGTAATGATCTGCTCAAAATGTAGATCGCGCTACTGCAGTGTGTAACACATTTCTCCAAACCAACTAGCGTGCGCCAACGAACACCAGACGACGGCTGGAGATGGCACACTCTCGATGACATCCTGGAGACAAATTTTCAAAATCTGAGCTCACAACCCTCCATCCTTTACTTTCAAAAACTCTACATGGAGAGGATGACTTAATGCCGTTGCCAGTCCGTTCGACCAGAATGTCGCTTATTTCATACAAAACAGGGAAATGCAGCACAAACTACCCACTGTTGGCATACAAAATGCAAATTAACAAGCATCAGGTTGGTATCAGCCCATAACACTGTTTTTCGATTGGTGAGGCTCTTTGCGCCAAGTACGGTGGCGGCACAACTGGAGCCTATTGGATAACCAAACTTTTCGCGTGAAAGCAGTTATTCTTCTTAAGCTGGTCTCTAATGTTCATGCAGAAAGGGCAAAAGCATCAAACTCACAAGGGGAGGCCGCCAATTGTGAAATTCAGATTCGATTCATACTGCGCATAATAAAAGCTCATGGCCAGAGGTGTAATGTGGCAAAGCACCAAGATGCACTTCTCAGCCGTTGTCGACAAAATCGACAGTTAAAAGAAACCGTTGCGGTGAAGTACTCTGTACGATAAAAAATTTTCTACGGCGTCGTGGTGCAGCGGTATGCGCTCGGGTTCGTAATCCGAAGTTCGCCGGATCGAATCTCGCGCCATGCAACCTTTCTTTTTTTTTTTAGTATTTGTTTTTTGTAATTCAAATGTGTATACACACACACACACACACACACACACACACATATATATATATATATATATATATATATATATATATATATATATATGTAATTCCCGGCAATCAGTTGCAACAATTATGCATATAATAAGTTGTTGAAAGTCGTTTCTCCTGGAAAAACTAGCGACTTCGAACATCATTATGTTTTCCGCAAACAAAGTTGTATTTCACAAATGTTATTAATTGTCTTCATAATGTTAACCACGTATAGTTAACGGAAGACGTAGAAACGATATTCCGAAACGAATACGTGTAGTTTAAGTCAAACGTTCGAATTAGAATAGAGACCCCGCGAACACAAATTTGCTGTGGCAGGTATGAAATATAAACTCCGTTACTCGCTCGTTACACTTGAAGGACAGATGTTGAATGGGCCGAAACGAGCCGCCGCATAACAGCGTAGTTGCCTGCTAACTTCGCAAGAAGGTAGATGCGGTCCCTAGCGCAACTTATAACATCGTCGAAAATCAGTGCGGACGTGAGAGCTTTGGTACACCCTGTTAAACAAACGGAAAAATGGAGGCGGTACAATTGGAGAGCGATCCGCCTTCACCAACATGCATAAGCAATTCATATATACATATATTAGAATTACAAAAAACTAATAAAAAAATTGCATGGCGCGAGATTCGATCCGGCGACCTTCGGATTACGAACCCGAGTGCTTACCGCTGCGCCACGACGCTGTAGAAAATAATTAATCGTAGAGAGTATTTCACCGCAACGGTTTCTTTTAACTGTCGATTTTCTCGACAACGGCTGAGAAGTGCATCTTGGTGCTTTGCCACATTACACCTCTGGCCATGAGCTTTTGTTATGCGCAATATGAATCGAATCTGAATTTCACAATTGGCGCCCCCCCCCCCTTGTCAGTTATTCTTTAGGGGCGGCTGTGGCGCCACGGCGCCCCCAGTCTGCGCCTGGGTCAGCAATACCATGATCCAGGCAGTTGCGTTACTTCGGTGAAAATTGCCCACCTCACTATGGAGGCGCTCATGTCTAATGAGATTCACTGACTGACTTCTGCCGACAACAGGATTCTGAGCTCACACAGGTAGTGCACCGTCCCAGCGCGAAACACCAAACACACATGTCCAGTGCTTACAAAATAACCGTGACATAGTGGCACAGAATGAAATAATATAGCATAGCGATATGTGACAGTTCAAAATGGCTCTGAGCACTATGGGACTCAACTGCTGAGGTCATTAGTCCCCTAGAACTTAGAATTAGTTAAACCTAACTAACCTAAGGACATCACAAACATCCATGCCCGAGGCAGGATTCGAACCTGCGACCGTAGCGGTCTCGCGGTTCCAGACTGCAGCGCCTTTAACCGCACGGCCATTTCGGCCGGCGATATGTGACAGTTATGACACCCATTTCAGAAAAGCCCTGTTAAAGCTGCAATTCGTATTCGATGTTCATAAATTTCTCTTTCTGAGAAAATATTTCTTGTTATTGCTAGTCTTTGTTTTATTTTCTCTTCACTTCTGCCGTCGTCAGTTACTTTTTTTCTCTAAATAGCATTTGACATCTCATTCACTAATCTGATTTTCCTAGCATCGCCTGACTTAATTCGACTACTGTCCATCAATCTCATTTTACCTCTACTGATCTTCATCCTACAAACTCTTCTCAATGTGCTACGCATTTTTCACATCCTACGCTATGTCCGACTGTTACAATATTCCTGGTGCAGGGTCAGTGCTGTGTCGCGTGTCTCTACATTTCTCCTGAAGTGCAGCAGATAAAACCACATTATTGATCCTGTTTGGTAGCGTGGGCTAATCAAAATACGAGCTTAGGGGACATAAGGAATTCTGTCTAGCCAGCAAACAAAGTGGTTCCGAGGCATGATTGACCTACGACAGAGTTGAATGAGAGTGTGTTAGTGGCATTTACCGAGATGTAAGCTGCGAACTTAGAGAACAGCTTTTTTCATATATTGTCCATCGTGGTATCAACCTGGGGCTTAAGATTATCTCGTTCCAGTTAGTCTCTAATCCAGTGCTGAGGCTACTGAGATAAGATACAGCACACGTAAGAAACATATCATAAACACAGATGTGGTTACCTTCGCTATTCTAATTTCAGTTTCATACCTAGCTCTCTGTTCTTATAATAATTGAGACTATGGATCTCATCAAGTAAAATTGAGGAAAAAAATATTATGTGAGACCAGATGGCTCTGGCGCAACGGCCTCATTCATAAACTGAATTACGCTGGTTTCCCCGACAGGCTCGTATGTTTCATATCCTCGCATCTCACGAACATAACTTGCAACGCTGACATTCAGGGCAAACAGTCAACACAGTACCTTATAGAGGTAAGGTTAGCGCCCTAGGCCTCTAGTGTTTAACCACTACGTTAATGACAGCTGTATGACGTGTGCCACGATGGTAACCACCTATTCTGATGACACAGTTACCATGGCGCAGCGCTGGCAGCCATCAAACATTAATATACGACTAAGGGTAGCATCAGAACCGTCGTGCCTTGGCTGGAGACGTGAGGTGTTAGAGTAAACGTCGAAGAGTGATAAGCGTATCTGTTCACAAAAAGGAAACAACTGCATACACAACACCGTACGTAAATAAACTACCCAGAAGGAAAATACGATTCTCGCTGGATATGGGGGACCACACACAACACGTCACCAACCAATCACACGCGAGGCTCAGTCAACTCTACCAAATGTTCTACAGGCAAAGTACTCTAAACGGGAGGGTGGCAAGGTTCATGTGCCTGATTCCTATTACACCACTAATATTGGCAGCTCCAATATGGGGACACGCAGCGTCAGCACAACTGCGCCTCCTGCGTGCCATACAGAACAAAGATCTATGGACCATAAACAACGCTCCGTCATACACACGTACCGAGCACATGAGCAGTTTATTCGGCCTCGAAAATTCTCTAGAAGGAATTCAAAGAACTCGCCATATTACTGTGCAGGTACTAGACATTCGAATAATCCCTTCATCCTGAATCTGGGAATCAGAACCATAGGTGTTCATATAATATACCATAACATTCTATCGAGGGGAAAACAGGCCGCCTATGGCAATTTCAAACCCAAGAATCAGACAGCATGACGTGAAAGAGCCCTTGTATTTCATCTAATCTTACTGGTCCTGATGGCTACACTTACACTGCCTAACAGCGAGCTGCCACAAGGAAACCGAGAAAACGCAAATCATACACAAAACCCACACAACACGCTACATTGAAAGGCCGATTTTATGATCAAACTGACTTCGCTGATGATCGACTTCGGCATATTACATCTACATCTACATCTACATTTATACTCCGCAAGCCACCCAACGGTGTGTGGTGGAGGGCACTTTACGTGCCACTGTCATTAACTCCCTTTCCTCTTCCAGTCGCGTATGGTTCGCGGGAAGAACGACTGCCGGAAAGCCTCCGTGCGTGCTCGAATCTCTCTAATTTTACATTCGTGATCTCCTCGGGAGATATAAGTAGGGAGAAACCTGGCGAGCAAGCTACACCGTGATTCAGAGCGCCTCTCTTGCAGAGTCTGCCACTTGAGTTTGCTAAACATCTCCGTAACGCTATCACGGTTACCAAAAAACCCTGTGACGAAACGCGCCGCTCTTCTTTGGATCTTCTCTATCTCCTCCGTCAACCCGATCTGGTACGGATCCCATACTGATGAGCAATACTCAAGTATAGGTCGAACGAGTGTTTTGTAAGCCACCTCCTTTGTTGATGGACTACATTTTCTAAGGACTCTCCCAATGAATCTCAACCTGGTACCCGCCTTACCAACAGTTAATTTTATATGATCATTCCACTTCAAATCGTTCCGCACGCATACTCCCAGATATTTTACAGAAGTAACTGCTACCAGTGTCTGTTACGCTATCATATAATCATACATTAAAGGATCCTTCTTTCTATGTATTCGCAATACATTACATTTGTCTATGTTAAGGGTCAGTTGCCACTCCCTGCACCACGTGCCTATCCGCTCCAGATCTTCCTGCATTTCGCTACAATTTTCTAATGCTGCAACTCCTCTGTATACTACAGCATCATCCGCGAAAAGCCGCATGGAACTTCCGACACTATCTACTAGGTCATTTATATATATTGTGAAAAGCAATGGTCCCATAACACTCCCCTGTGGCACGCCAGAGGTTACTTTAACGTCTGTAGACGTCTCTCGATTGAAAACTACATGCTGTGTTCTGTTCGCTAAAAACTCTTCAATCCAGCCACACAGCTGGTCTGTTATCCCGTAGGCTCTTACTTTGTTAATCATGCAACAGTGCGGAACTGTATCGAACGCCTTCCGGAAGTCAAGGAAAATAGCATCTACCTGGGAGCCTGTATCTAATATTTTCTGGGTCTCATGAACAAATAAAGCGAGTTGGGTCTCACACGATCGCTGTTTCCGGAATCCATGTTGATCCCTACAGAGTAGATTCTGGATTTCCAAAAACGACATGATACTCGAGCAAAAAACATGTTCTAAAGTTCTACAACAGATCGACGTCAGAGATATAGGTCTATAGTTTTGCGCACCTGCTCCACGACCCTTCTTGAAGACTGGGACTACCTGTGCTTTTTCCAATCATTTTGAACCTTCCGTTCCTCTAGAGACTTGCGGTACACGGCTGTTAGAGGGGGGCGGGGGAGGCAAGTTCTTTCGCGTACTCTGTGTAGAATCGAATTGGTATCCCCTCAGGTCCAGTGGACTTTCCTCTGTTGAGTGATTCCAGTTGCTTTCCTATTCCTTGGACACTTATTTCGATGTCAGCCATTTTTTCGTTTGTGCGAGGATTTAGAGAAGGAACTGCAGTGCGATCTTCCTCTGTGAAACAGATTTGGAAAAAGGTGTTTAGTATTTCAGCTTTACGCGTGTCATCCTCTGTTTCAATGCCATCATCATCCCGGAGTGTCTGGATATGCAATTTCGAGCCACTTACTGATTTAACGCAAGACCAGAACTTCCTAGGATTTTCTGTCAAGTCGGTACATAGAATTTTACTTTCGAATTCACTGAACGCTTCACGCACAACCCTCCTTACGCTAACTTTGACATCGTTTAGCTTCTGTTTGTCTGAGAGGTTTTGGCTGCGTTTAAACTTGGAGTGAAGCTCTCTTTGCTTTCGCAGTAGTTTCCTAACTTCGTCCCTCAAAATTTTACTCAGCACGTTCCTGTCTAAAACGCATTTTACGATTGCCTTGAACTTTTTCCATAAACACTCAACATTGTCAGTGTCGGAACAGAAATTTTCGTTTTGATCTGTTAGGTAGCCTGAAATCTGCCTTCTATTACTCTTGCTAAACTTACAGGATCGAGACTGCTGCGGTTGGCTCAAGAGACACCACTGACGTCTCTGTGCGTGCTATAACTTACTCTTGCCTTCATGGTCCTTAGGGGAGCGATGCATAGAGGGACGAAGAATCTCTCTACACTCTTCGCTTAATACTGTTTTTTGAAACATCGTAAGTAGATTTTCACGGAATAGTTGGCGTCTGCTTCAACACTCTTCAATTCCTCCTTTTCCAACATTTCCAAGATGTTCTCCCTGAGTCAACCTCACCTGTGACCATTCTTGCTGTCATTTTTGTAGGTTCATTGTCCCCTGTTTGTCCGAATTTGACATGGGCCCCATATGCTGTGAATCTTGAAAACTGTTAAACTGATTGACAGACTAACACTTTCATGAACAGAAAACAAGAACAGGTGCAGAAATATTGCACATGAAGTGGAAGTGCAACTGAAGTGGAAAAATTGAGTTTCGGATTGTTTCCTTTGAGTGACTTCACAATGGCTTCTCTGATCATTTAAATAAGCTAGTTTCGGTAGTTTAGGTTTTACTTCGAAGGTTTGTAGATTTCGATGTCCTCTTCTCGAATTTTTTACTTTGGCAGTTCAAACCTTTGCCAGTCGCTCCACCACATGAAAAAAATAGCGCCCAAAAACAGTTTTCTGAAAATATCTCCTGTCCGACTCATTTAACGATGAAAATAGTCGAGTAATATATTAAACTAGAGAAAATTTCCTGTAATTTATGCGTTGCTCTTTTTTTAAACTGAACATTTGTAACATAAGAGCTCCGCAAAGTCTACTCCAACACGCATTTTTGCCAAAAAATTGTTTCCGCACCTCCAGTGGGATCGAGTAAGTGGCGGTTTTTTTTTTGTATCGTCATTAGCGCTAATCCACATGTCGATCTCGTTTGCGTAAGGAACGTTCTTTCAATTTTTTTCAGTCGATGATGTTAGGTACAGTTTTTTCTTACAAGAGATGAGGTACTGTGCATGGAGTGCGACCAAATCATTGAGATGCTTGACACACTGAACAATCGCTCGACCACAATTGTCACTGCGAGCTCTAGCCAGTTCTGAAATGCCGTTTTCATGGATAAGTCACACATGATTTACGGAATATAACAAGAGTACCTATATTTGTTTCACAGCATACTCTGGTATTATCTCAGCAGCGTAAAACAAAAAAAGTTATCTCTGAACGAGGATGTTGGGGTAATGGATCGCAGTTTTGGATGGGAAGATGCGACATCGCTTCCTCTACGGAAAGATCTTGATTTTAATTTCTCATTTTTATTCGCACCTTCTCATTATTAAAGCGCTTTAGACACCCATAGGAACCACTATCGACCTCAATCCCTCCAAGAGTTTCAACTTGCTGGCCTTCCTTCGAATACCTGAGTTACGAAATGTCTCCATACCTTTCTCCTTCATTTCAATAACCTCACTTCCTTGCAATGGTTTTTCACAAATACATCTGTTCGTTTCCTTAGAAGCCTTGGCTCCAAAAAAGCGAACGGCACTGTAGAACGATAGCTCGTACTGGTGTTCAGGCAGAATATTTGAGCTCTGCCGGCGGATGATCCGTAGAAAGGAAGGGGGTCGCAAACGCTTAGACAACGCGACCCTTCGCACCTGCAGAAAAAAGATGTTACCACATGAATTATAGGAAATTTTCTGTAGTTTAATTTATTTCTTAACTATTTACATCGTAAATAAGTCGGAAAGAAGATACATCATCATCATCATTTAAGATTGATTATGCCTTTCTGCGTTCAGTCTGGAGCATAGTCCCCCTTATACAATTCCTCCATGATCCCCTATTCAGTGCCTCTTCTGATATTAAGCCTATTACTTCAAAATCATTCTTAACCGAATCCAGGTACCTTCTCCTTGGTCTACCCCGACTCCTTCTACCCTCTACTGCTGAACCCATGAGTCTCTTGGGTAAGCTTGCTTCTCCCATGCGTGTAACATGACCCCACCATCTAAGCCTGTTCGCCCTGACTGCTACATCTATAGAGTTCATTCCAAGTTTTTCTTTGATTTCCTCGTTGTGGACACCCTCCTGCCATCTACTAGTACCTGCAATCATCCTAGCTACTTTCATACCCGTAACCTCAACCTTATTGATAAGGTAACCTGAATCCACCCAGCTTTCGCTCCCATACAACAAAGTTGGTCGAAAGATTGAACCGTGCACAGATAACTTAGTCTTGTTACTGACTTCCTTCTTGCAGAAGAGAGTAGATCGCAGCTGAGCGCTCACTGCATTAGCTTTGCTACATCTCGCTTCCAGTTCTTTCACTATGCTGCCATCCTGTGAGAATATGCATCCTAAATTCTTGAAACCGTCCACCTGTTCTAACTTTGTTCCTCCTATTTTGCACTCAATCCGTTTATATCTGTTTCCCACTAACATTACTTTCGTTTTGGAGATGCTAATCTTCATACCATAGTCCTTACATTTCTGATCTAACTCTGAAATATTACTTTGCAAACTTTCACTCGAATCTGCCATCACAACGAAGTCATCCGCATATGCGAGACTGCTTATTTTGTGTTTACATATCTTAATCTCACCCAGCCAGTCTATTGTTTTCAACATATCATCCATAAATAATATGAACAACAGTGGAAACATGTTGCAGCCTTGTCTTACTCCTGAAACTACTCTGAACCATGAACTCAATTTACCGTCAACTCTAACCGCTGCCTGACTATCTATGTAAAGACCTTTAATTGCTTGCAAAAGTTTGCCTGCTGTTCCATAACCTCGTAGAACAGACAATAACTTCCTCCTATGAACTCGGTCATATGCCTTATCTAGATCTATAAAGTATAGATACAATTTTCTGTTCCACTCGCAACACTTCTCCATTATTTGCGTAAGCTAAAGATCTGGTTCTGACAACCTCTAAGATGCCTAAACCCACACTAATTTTCATCCAATTTGACGTCAACTAATATTCGCACTTTCCTTTCAACAATACCTGAGAAGATTTTACCCACAACGCTGATTAAAGAGATACCTCTGTAGTTGTTACAATCTTTTCTGTTTCCATGTTTAAATATTGGTGTGATTAATGCTTTCTGATGGAGCCTGCCCCAACTCCCACGCCATTTCAATTGTCCCGTGTAGCCTTTTAAGACTTGACATTCCACTGTATTTGATGAGTTCCGACTTAATTTCATCCACCCCAGCCGCTTTATTGCACTTCAGTCTATTGACCATTTTCTTCACTTCCTCAAATGTGATCCTATTTCCATAATCATTGCTATCCCATTGTACATCGAAATCTGAAACATTACTGATCGTATTTTCACCTACATTGAGTAACTCTTCAAAGTATTCCCTCCATCTGCCCAAGGCATCAACAGGATTCACTAGCAGTTCTCCTGACCTGTCCAAAACACTTGTCATTTCCTTCTTACCTCCCTTTCGAAGACTGCTAATCACACTCCATAATGGTTTGCCAGCGGCTTGACCAAAAGTCTCCAACCTGTTTCCAAAGTCTTCCAAAGATTTCTTCTTGGATGCTGCAATTATCTGTTTGGCTTTGTTTCTTTCTTCAACATATCTTACTCTGTCTACCTGAGTTCTAGTATGTAGCCATTTTCGATACGCCTTCTTTTTCCTTTTACAGGCTGCCTTGACTGTGTCATTCCACCAAGCTGTTTGCTTCATCCTGCCTTTACACACTACTGTTCCAACACATTATTTAGCCACTTCTAGTACTGTGTCCCTGTACCTTGTCCATTCCTTTTCCAGTGACTGTAATTGACTACATTCAACTAACTGGTGCCTTTCTGAGATCACTATTATGTACTTGTGCCTGATTTCCTTATCCTGAAGTTTCTCCACTCTTATCCTCCTACATATGGACATGACCTCCTGCACGTTCGGCCTCACAATACCAATTTCACTGCAGATTAAATAGTGGTCAGTGCCATCAAAGAATCCCCTGAATACACGTGTGTCCCTCACAGCCTTCCTGAATTCCTGATCTGATATTATATAGTCAATGGCAGATCTGGTTCCCCAGCCTTCGCAAGTATACCGGTGAATGTTCTTACTTTTAAAAAAGGAGTTTGTGATTACTAAGCCCATACTGGCACCGAAATCCAAGAGTTGTTTCCCGTTCCTGTTGGCCTCCATATCCTCTCCAAATTTACCCAAAACCTTTTCATACCCTTCAGTTCGATTTCCAATCCTGGCATTAAAATCACCCATGAGCAGAACACTGTCCTTGTCCTTTACTCTAACAACTACATCACTGAGTGCGTCATAAAAACTATTCATCTTATCTTGATTTGTCCCTTCACATTGCGAATATACTGACACAATCCTAATTTTCTTGCTAGACACTGTCAAATCTATCCACATCAGTCGTTCGTTTACATACCTTATTGCAACTACGCTGGATCCAATTCTTTCCTGATGTAAAGCCCTACACCCCATTGTGCTATTCCTGCTTTGACTTCTGACAGGTAAACCTTGTATTCTCCCACTTCCTCTTCTCTCTCACCCCTTACCCGAATGTCACTAACAGCTATAACGTCCAACCCCATCGTACTTGCAGCCTCTTCCAGCTCTGCCTTCTTCCCAGAGTAGCCCACATTGATATTAATAGCTCCCCATCTCGTTACCATTCGTTTGGCGAGTCGTATCTTAAGAGTCCCTGGTTTGTCGATTAGAGGTGGGACTCCGTCAGCTCCAAAGGTCCGAGGCATTTTGCTCTGATTGTTGCCAGCATCATATTTAAAGTACCAGGGAAGCAGGTTGCTAGCCTTACTTGCCCCGGGTCCCATTGAGTTTTACCCCTAACGGTTGAGGGACTAACTGGTGGATTTGGTAGTCTTTACCGTCTGAGCACAAAGGTGACCACGACTCAGAATATGTCCGAGATGCCCAGCCTTATTCCAAAGTAACTGGTCTCCCGACTATCAGGACCACTTACTTGGCCACTCATACGTTGCCCGTGGTTCATGAACTAGGACATGCTAACAGGAACCCACACCATGAAGATACTGCCAAAAAAGTGTTCTGGAGGGCATTTTTCCAATATGGCGACATGAGCGTCAAAGATATGAGGTAGGATAGTGAAAAGTCGAAAAGAGCATGTCGAAATCTGTAGAAATACCAAAGTTCCAAAATCTTGGAAAACTTTCCACGTAACCCCTTTTTTGAACCCCAAATGACTGTAGTACTACTTTTAACTACATCAAAGATACCTGATTTTATTTTTCATTATCTTTTTTGTCTGTAAATGTGATAGTGTTGTTACTCTGCGAAAAAGCAACTGATTTTGATGGGTAACGCAGTGTATGCTAGATACTTATAGTATGTACTCATTCCAGTTCATTCATCAGTCATAAAGAGTGGAAGCCTTTGCATGTATACAAGTGAAGTACTGTTGTCAGAAGGAAGGAAAAAAAAACCTAAATATTCATAATTTACGGCTCCAAGCAAAGTGTGAGGTACAAGGTAATCCAGATTCAACACCACGTATAGTTTGTTACCTCAGGTGGGGAGTTGTCGCGGGGCGAATCCAATGAATGTCTGATGGGCTGTAGATTTATTTCTGTGTATGTGTGGTTTCGTCTCTGGCTCTGAATAATTCCAGGTCACACCGCCATCTAGATCAAATCCTCCTCTTTCCCGCGAGAGGCTTCAGGTATACGAAGAGCTATCTACACTACTGGCCATTAAAATTGCTACACCACGAGGATGACGTGCTACAGACGCGAAATTTAACCGACAGTAAGAAGATGCTGTGTTATGCAAATGATTAGCTTTTCAGAGCATTCACACAAGGTTGGCGCCGGTGGCGACACCTACAACGGGCTGACATGAGGAAAGTTTCCAACCGATTAGTCATTCACAAAAAGCACTTGACAGGCGTTGCCTGGTGACACGTTGTTGTGATGGCTCATGTAAGGAGGAGAAATGCGTACCATCACGTTTCCGACTTTGATAAAGGTCGGATTGTAGCCTACCGCGACTGCGGTTTGTCGCGTCGCGATATTGCTGCACGAATTGGTCGGGATCCAATGACTGTTAGCAGAATGTGGAATCGGTGGGTTCAGGAGGGTAATACGGAACGCCGTGATGGATCCCAACGGCCTCGTATTACTAGCAGTCTAGATGACAGGCATCTTATCCGCATGGCTGTAAAGGATCGTGCAACCACGTCTCGATGCCTGAGTCAACAGATGGGGTCGTCTGCAAGACAACAATCATCTGCACGAACAGTTCGACGACGTTTGCAGCAGCATGGACTATCGGCCGAAGACCATGGCTGCGGTTACCCTTGACGCTGCATCACAGACAGCAGCGCCTGCGGTGGTGTACTCAGCGACGAACCTGGGTGCACGAATGGCAAAACGTCGTTTTTTCGGATGAGTCCAGGTTCTGTTTACAGCATCATGATGGTCGCATCCGTGTTTGGCGACATCGCGGTGAACGCATATTGGAAGCTTGTATTCGTCATCGTCATACTGGCGTATCACCAGGCGTGATTGCATGGGGTGCCATTGTTTACACGTCTCGGTCACCTCTTGTTTGCATTGACGGTACTTTGAACAGTGGACGTTACGTTTCAGATGTGTTACGACCCGTGCAGCTGCATCGGCAGCTGTACCTGTACACGCCTTCCAAGCTCAGTTTGACTCAATGTCCAGGCGTATCAAGGCCGTTATTACGGCCAGAGGTGGTTGTTCTAGGTACTGATTTCTCAGGATCTATGCACCAAAATTGCGCGAAAATGTAATCACATGTCAGTTGTAGTGTAATATATTTGTCCAATGAATACCCGTTTATCATCTGCATTTCTTCGTGGTGTAGCAATTTTAATGGTCAGTAGTGTACTTACGTCTAATGACATATCGTAGTCTGAATCACTTTTTGCCAGCACAAAGCGTGTCGCCCGGTGTCCGAGCGGTCCAGAGCACTCTACTGTGCGGACGCCGCCCCTTCGCCCAGCGCGCACCTGGCAGCCACACGCAGGACAGGCCACCGTAATTGATAGCCGCCTGTCATCGGCCAATCAGCGCGCGCGCCGTAATGCGCGAACTGTGTCGCGCGCGTCCTAACGACTTCCGGTCGCGGCGGCGGCCGCGGTTATCCGATAATGGATAAAGGGGTGCCCGCAACCCGAACCGCGCCGGCCGCCATCTTGTGTGTCAACAGCGCCATTAGCCGGCGCTATTGTGCGCCCGGTTCCTTGAATTAGCGCCGTTAATTCTCCCAAAGAGGCTTACGCGCCGGGGCCAGCGGACCACCCGCAGGGCTCCAGCCGGGGGGAGCTGAGGGATGAGGGAGGCCAGTGCCTGCGTCCTGTCCTCGCTCGCTCTGCGGTACCCTCCCAATTAAAACCAGTGGCCGGCCACGGCGCACGTCTCTTTCTTTCCTTTCTCGGTTCCGTATTAAGTTCAGTTTGACGGTTCGCTGTAACTCTGTTCACGGTTTCTCTTCATTCCCCTGTATCCACACCAACCAAAACCCCTCAAATCAATGTGCTTCCTTGTGGCCTTGCACTATCTCTATTACTCAATGTTCACTCATTTTTCACTTAATTTTATTTTAAACAACCTGAAACGTATCTTCTTAACCAGTGTCATATTGAAGGGATGGTGAAATAACTGCGCACCAAAAAAAAAATTCAAATGTCTGTGAAATCTTATGGGTCTTAACTGCTAAGGTCATCAGTCCCTAAGCTTACACACTACGTAACCTAAACTATCCTAAGGTCAAACACACACACCCATGCCCGAAGGAAGACTCGAAGCTCCGCCGGGACCAGCCGCACAGCACATGTCTGCAGCGCCTGAGACCGCTCGGCTAATCACGCGTGGCTAACTCCCCACCCTAAGGCCGCATGAAGAGACGGATCGCAATATATCGCCGGCCAAAATCATCATAATTTATTGCGTAATGGGCTTTGGAGACCTACAGCAGGAAACAAAAGAAAAAACCATACTATATATGGAAA
This sequence comes from Schistocerca serialis cubense, assembly GCF_023864345.2. NCBI lineage: Eukaryota > Metazoa > Arthropoda > Insecta > Orthoptera > Acrididae > Schistocerca > Schistocerca serialis. The sequence goes on from NC_064644.1 coordinate 73,726,386, forward strand.
ATAAAAAACGAATACACTAAAAAAACCTAAAAGAACACACTATAAAATGTATAATAAAAAAGAGAAGTCAGTGAACGAAAACGGAGGAAATACACTCAAAAGAAAAAAAAAGATAGAAGAAAAAGGAAGACTCAACACGAAAAAATCATCCGAATGCGATGGAAATCGATAGATGTGATGTACATGTATGCTCAAGAAATGATTACAGTTTCAGAAAAATTCGATGATTCGTTCAAGAGAAAGAGTTTCACAAATTGAGCAAATCAATAAGGCTTTGGTCTACGAGGTGCATTCAAGTTCTAAGGCCTCCGATTTTTTTTTCTAATTAACTACTCACCCGAAATCGATGAAACTGGCGTTACTTCTCGATGTAATCGCCCTGCAGACGTACACATTTTTCACAACGCTGACGCCATGATTCCATGGCAGCGGCGAAGGCTTCTTTAGGAGTCTGTTTTGACCACTGACAAATCGCTGAGGCAATAGCAGCACGGCCGGTGAATGTGCGGCCACGGAGAGTGTCTTACATTGTTGGAAAAAGCCAAAAGTCACTAGGAGCCGGGTCAGGTGAGTAGGGAGCATGAGGAATCACTTCAAAGTTGTTATCATGAAGAAATTGTTGCGTAACGTTAGCTCGATGTGCGGGTGCGTTGTCTTGGTGAAACAGCACACGCGCAGCCCTTCCCGGACGTTTTTGTTGCAGTGCAGGAAGGAATTTGTTCTTCAAAACATTTTCGTAGGGTGCACCTGTTACCGTAGTGCCCTTTGGAACGCAGTGGGTAAGGATTACGCCCTCGCTGTCCCAGAACATGGACACCATCATTTTTTCAGCACTGGCAGTTACCCGAAATTTTTTTGGTGGCGGTCAATCTGTGTGCTTCCATTGAGCTGACTGGCGCTTTATTTCTGGATTGAAAAATGGCATCCACGTCTCATCCATTGTCACAACCGACGAAAAGAAAGTCCCATTCATGCTGTCGTGGCGCGTCAACATTGCTTGGCAACATGTCACACGGGCAACCATGTGGTCGTCCGTCAGCATTCGTGGCACCCACCTGGATGACACTTTTCGCATTTTCAGGTCGTCATGCAGGATTGTGTGCACAGAACCCACAGAAATGCCAACTCTGGAGGCGATCTGTTCAACAGTCATTCGGCGATCCCCCAAAACAATTCTCTCCACTTTCTCGATCATGTCGTCAGACCGGCTTGTGCGAGCCCGAGGTTGTTTCGGTTTGTTGTCACACGATGTTCTGCCTTCATTAAACTGTCGCACCCACGAACGCACTTTCATCACATCCATAACTCCATCACCACATGTCTCCTTCAACTGTCGATGAATTTCAATTGGTTTCACACCACGCAAATTCAGAAAACGAATGATTGCACGATGTTCAAGTAAGGAAAACGTCGCCATTTTAAGTATTTAAAACAGTTCTCATTCTCGCCGCTGGCTGTAAAACTCCATCTGCCGTACAGTGCTTCCATCTCTGGGACATATTGACAATGAACGCGGCCTCATTTTAAAACAATGCGCATGTTTCTATCTCTTTCCAGTCCGGAGAAAAAAAATTGGAGGCCTTAGAACTTGAATGCACCTCGTACATCTGGCTATTATGCAAGCAGTTATCTGGCTTGGCGTTGACCGACAGAGTTGTCGAATGTCCGCCTTGAGGAATATCGTGCCAAATTCTGCCCAACTGGCACATTCGATCGTGAAATTCCCGAGCTGATTGAGGGGCCGCGCCCATAATGCTCCAAACGCTCTCAATCGGGGAGAGATCCGGCGACCTGCTGGCCAACGCAGGCTTTAGCAAGCACGAAGACAAGTAGTAGAGATTTTCGCCTTGTGAGGTTGGGCATTATCTTGTTGAGATGTACGCCCAGGATGGCTTCCAATTAACGGCCATGAAACGGGGCGTAAAATATCGTTGATTGCCGCTTTCTTATAAGGGTGCTGCGGGTGATGACCAAAGATATCTTGCCATTCAACGAAATAGCACCCCAGACGCTCACTGGTGATTGTCGGACTGGCGACAGTCAGGCTGGTATCCCACTGCTGTTCAGGGCGTGTCCAGGCACATCGTCGCCACTCATCGGGGCTCAGTTCGAAGCGGGACTCATCACTGAAGATGGTTCTACTCCAGTCAATGATATTCCAGGCCAAATATATCGGATCCGCTGCAAATGGGCTTGTTGGCGTACAGAGGACAATGGTAGTCGGCGCAAGGGACGCCGCGAGCTCAAGCCCCATTTCCTGAGGTTCCTGTTAATGGTCCCAGTGGTCACTGACGCGACAGTTGCAAGTTGGATCGATGACAATGATGAACCCGGGCGCCTCTCTGTCGGTCTCTCGGTCCTCGCGTTAGCCGTCTCTCTAGGTCGGCAGTTTCCTGCTTGACGACGTGTTCGCCCACGGTCCGCCCATTCCTGTGCACATCGTGACGTCGCTCCCACTGAAACGTTGAGCGATTCGTCTATTATTCCAACCGGCTTGTTTGAGCCCAACTACGCTACCTCTCTCAAATGCTGACACCCGGGTATATTGTTAACGCATCTGTATGCTAGACCTAGTTACTGTCCAGCTGCGTACACGGAAAAAAATTCGCAAAAACTTTATGCCCTGGTGTCGACATATCCCCTGTTACTATCCTAGCAAGCTGCGTGGTGAAAATGCGTTGCAGCGTCACATATTCATGGGTCAGCCGCCAAAGCTTAGTTTTGCATTTGACGTCGATACCAGTATCAATGTCGGTTAGTAACCAATTTGCATTACTCCTTCGTTTGTTTCGTCTTACAGTGTATCTACTGCTGGCAATAGTGTAACGTCACTGGTCTCTAGGTTCGTCTTCCAACGCTGTCGGCTCATTTTTTTAAGATTTGTCAATGTCTGATACTCCCATCGCGTTCTTGGATGTCCCCTTGAGCGTTTCACAGCGCGCTGGGAATGTAGGACTCGGCTATGGAGGGATTGAAATCAGCCAAGTAACTGGCTTCTTCTGCCCTAATTTTCTGCCAATTTGTGGCTTTCTAGAACGCTGGTACCGGTCGTTTTCCGTTCTTCGTTCCATGATATTGCAGAAGCGACCATAGCTCTTCCGAAGTATCTTCCTCGCGAAGGCTCAGATTGTTTCATCAGCTGTGACAGATGTCGCCCGGGTTTCACAACCATGTAAAAGTATCGGCAGTACTAATATCGTGTACAGCTGTATCACACTCTTTCGCTACATTAGATACGGCTTGAATAAATTGTCTAAGCCAAAGACCATGCGACTGGCGTTTAATATTCGTTGATGTATTTCTATGGTATGTATTGGTTCAAATGGCTCTGAACACTATGGGATTTAACTGCTGAGCTCATCAGTCCCTTAGAACTTAGAACTACTTAAACCTAACTAACTTCAGGACATCACACACATCCATGCCCGAGGCAGGAATCGAACCTGCGACGTTAGCTGTCGCGGGGCTCCAGACTGTAGCGCCTAGAACCGCTCGGCCACTTCGGCCGGCTATCGTATGGATTACAGGTGCCTGAATTTTTGAACTCGTTCAAAGGTACCCGTCAACAACAGTGGGAGGAAGAAGTGCTCGACGGCGTGACACAACGAGATATTCGGTTTTATCACCGTTTACCACCAGCCCAATTTTCCTCGAAAGTGAATAAATCGGGAAGTATCAGCACGTACTTGCTCTAGGGTGACGCCAAGCATATAACATCGTCAGCAATTGCCAGGATTTTGTCTGCTCACACGATCTCTTTTTCTTTGACTCGACAAGGGGCACACCTTACTTTTCCCAAGACCTAGCTCAATAGCACTGGCTTGTTCATTAATTGAAAGTCCACCCACTTATCTCAGAGGGTAATTCATATGTTAATGTCTTACGGTAATAAAAGTAACTGTTACAGTGACAACTTGCTTCCGTCACAGATAGATGACCCGCTTCATTAATATATTCATGTGTGATGTGATATATTTTCACCCGTGATTGGGCTACCCCTACCACTCATCTTTCAGTTAAACATTACCGTTGCGTGACGTTGGTATTTCATTAAAATTTGCATGACCTTGGGGAGGTTCGCTTTCCTGTACATCACCAGAGACAGGATTTATAGCGTCGGCATGAACCTATGCACTGGAAGATTTCTGTTTACGAAATATATGTTGCTTTTCGTAGTCTCAGTTACGAATATGTTCATAATATTACACTTGATGGGCTAAGCACTTCCCTCCGACGTGGGACTGATGTGGTACTTTGCGTTCTACTGTATTTGCTCAAATGATCTCGGTTACACACACACGTTCTGTTCAAAATGGTTCAAATGGCTCTGGACACTATGGGACTTAACATCTGAGGTCATCAGTCCCCTAGAACTTAGAACTACCTAAACCTAACTAACCTAAGGTCATCACACACATCCATGCCCGAGGCAGGATTCGAACCTGCGACCGTAACTGTCGCGCGGTTCCAGATTGAAGCGCCCAGGACCGCTCAGCCACACCGGCCGGCCACAAATTCTGTAACGCAACGGTTGTATTGACACATTCCACAACATAAGGTACACCGCTAGCACTCCGTCAATCACGGTAACACCTGAGATGTTGGGCGGGAACGAAGGAACTCTGTGATTGCGTAGAGCCTGTAAAATCTGTTTCTTTTTTTTTTTTTTTTTTCAGGGAAATGATTATTCGTATTTTCTATTACTGTTCAACGTTTGAAATTTCTTAAAATCTCCTGTAGTGACTGGTTGGTCTCTACCAGAGTACCCCCTCTTCCCCCGGTTCTTTAAGGAATCGAACTCCCATGTGCCAAACAGGTTTGAACATTTGATTACTTTACGAATGAACTGATGTGTTAAATATACCACGTTAAGCACATAAGCCACAAAAAGTACAGAAAGCTTTGAAATTATGCTTAAAATTTTACGTTACGAGCTCTCATTGTCCAACAACAGACGAATAAAGTTTGGGCAATCTGCCCTTCATCTTAAACAAAACCAAGTTTTCCACGTATCTCAGTGTTTATGACGTCATACCTCCTGAAGTTTGTATTTTACAGTGATATAATTTTGGAGGAACATTCAGCGATATATTTACATAGTGCCAGCAAAGTGTATTGCGAATATTGTCTGCAAAGTGTATTGCGAATTGAGTTCGTAGCAAAAAAGTGATAAATTAAAACGTCACGCCTAATGTTGAAGTTCTACTGCACTCCACTGTTAGCAGAAGTTAGTTTTCCATGCATATAAATGTCTGTAATGTCATATTTCCTGAATTTGGTGTCGTGTAATGGTACAAATTTGCAGGCACATTCAGTGATATAGTTTGGTACTGTCCAGAAACTGTGTGCGAATAGAGTCAGTAGAAAGGAAGGATTAAATTAAAACGTTATGTCTGATGCTAATGTTTCACTGTGTGCAACGAAGATCTAGTAAGCGACAAACTTTTTTTTTCCTTTCATCGCCTTGCGGTACCTGTAAGGGAGAAAAAGCGTTTCTATGCATATAAATGTCTGTAATGTCATATTTCCTGAATTTGGTGTCGTGTAATGGTACATATTTGCAGGCACATTCAGTGATATAGGTTGGTACTGTCGAAAAACTGTGTGCGAATAGAGTCAGTAGAAAGGAAGGATTAAATTAAAACGTTATGTCTGATGCTAACGTTTCACTGTGTGCAACGAAGATCTAGTAAGCGATAAGCTTTTTTGCTTTCATCGCCTTGCGGTACCTGTAAGGGAGAAAAAGCGTTGTAAAGTTTTGGAATTACGTGTAAAGCTTGTTGGAATTCGCTAACTGCTCTCATTCTCAAATACTGGCTGCATAAAGTCCGGGTATCTGCGCGCTGTCAGTTATACTGCCTCTATACAAACACATTGTTCCTAACTGTAATACTTACCTTATTGCGTTAAACTTTCAACCTAAGATTATACCTCGTACGGAGTACACTATGACAGCATTTTACATTTTTTTTCATTCGATCAACAATCAAGTGAAATACTGGGAATAAAATTGTTGTTGCCCATAGAAAGCGTTAGTTAGGAAGCTGGCAGTTGGTACCAGGTGGAGCCGAGCGACTGCTACGGTCGCAGGTTCGAATCCTGCCTCGGGCATGGATGTGTGTGATGTCCTTAGGTTAGTTAGGTTTAATTAGTTCTAAGTTCTAGGCGACTGATGACCTCAGAAGTTAAGTCGCATAGTGCCCAGAGCCATTTGAACCGTGTTTGGTACCAGGTTCAGTGTACCGTGATAATCGCTTAGTAAAATATAGGCTGTTAGGGGTATAAGTGCAGGTATCGTGATCATCGGTATTTTAATGTGTACCCACATCAGTGTGTTATTTTGTTTTTCTCTGTGTGTAACATTCTTTCTACTAAAACGTTAAACAATTTACTAACTGATGTATTCTGTTACCACACCACTAAGTGGACTATGCATTCAGTAAAGGGCAACCGTTTTCCATCCACGTGTCCACGCTTCAACACATGACCTGCCGCCCGGGGAAAAATAAGCATTAATTGTTTGCTCTTGCCACATGTACTTGGAGGTACTAACTAACCTATGAACATGCCACTCCTAATAGCTATCATTATCAGTCTACAACTGAAGTAAGTAGTGATGTAATGTTCAGCACTGTCCTCAGTCACCAGTAGAAATATCTTCACTTCTACCCCCAATACCCTGTACAAGGGGCTGCCAAAGGAAAACAAGACAAATGGAAAAAAAGAAAGCGAACCGTCTACTATTTTAAAAGCTACCACCATATCTGTTACTACATTTATCCCACTGTGACACAAGATGATCAGTGCTTTCATGGAAAAATGTATGCTGTTACTTGCAGACTCATGGTTTCAAAATGGCTCTAAGCACTATGGAACTTAAAATTTGAGGCCATCAGTCCCCTAGACTTAGAACTACTTAAACCTAACTAACTTGAGGACATCACACACATCCATGCCCGAGGCAGGATTCGAACCTGCGACCGTAGCAGCTGCGCGTAAGGGTTTTCCAACGAAACTTCTGCAGCGTACTTGAAACAATCTTGGCAACATGTGGTTAGAACCGTATGTTGCTAGCGAGGGGGTGGAGGGAGGGTGGGGGGCGGCATGTGTTGCAAAGGTCGTTTGGAGCATGCTCCTGAAGTTTCTCTGGAAAGCCTTTACGGATCCTTCATACAGTTACGATCTCTCCACATGCAGTTTCTATAATTTTGAAGGCTTGAAGAAAGACATTCATGGGCGTCGATTTGCTTCGGGCGAAGAGGTGCACGCCGACTACCTTGGATCCGTAGGAACCTGCAAATATATTTCAGTGAAGATATTGCCTCACAGTGGCATAAATGTATTACCAGAGACGGCGATCACCTTCCTAAAGAAGCCACTTGCTCTTCTCAATCTGTTTGGTTTCCATTTGACTGCCCCTTATAAACTAGTTCCCTACTTTAATTGTAGGCATCAAATTTAAAGATGGTGTGATCCGTAGTATTCATATGATAACATTAACAGAGGTCATTGTCTTTTCTGTTGATCCTGCGCTGATAAACTGGATATGCGTCGTTTCCTGTTAGGTTCGGTAGTCTGGGTACGCTACATAAATGACTTAGTGAATAGTAGTATTACCGGTAGTATTGGTAGTATATGCCCCTGTACGAGCCCTAATCTCTCTTAACTTATCTTTGTGGCCTTTCCGCGAAATATAAGTTGGCGGCAGTAAAATTGTACTGCAGTCAGCCTCAAATGCTGGTTCTCTAAATTTCCTCAGTAGCGATTCACGAAAAGAACGCCTCCTTTCCTCCAGAGACTCCCACCCGAGTTCCTGAAGCATTTCCGTAACACTCGTGTGATGACCAAACCTACCAGTAACAAATCTAGCAGCCCGCCTCTGAATTGCTTCATATCCCTCAATCCTACCTGATAGGGATCCCAAACGCTCAAGCAGTACTCAAGAATAGGTCGTATTAGTGTTTTATAAGCGGTCTCCTTTACAGAAGAACTACATCTTCCCAAAATTCTACCAATGAACCGAAGACGACTATCCGCCTTCCCCACAACTTCCATTACATGCTTGTCCCACTTCATATCGCTCTGCAATGTTACGCCCAAATATTTAATCGACGTGACTGAGTCAAGCGCTACACTGCTAATGGAGTATTCAAACATTACGGGATTCTTTTTCCTATTCATCTGCATTAATTTACATTTATCTATATTTAGAGTTATCTGCCATTCTTTACGCCAATCACAAATCCCGTCCAAGTCATCTTGTATCCTCATACATTCACTCAACAGCGACACCTTCCCGTACACACAGCATCATCAGCAAACAGCCGCACATTGCTATCCACCCTATCCAAAAGATCATTTATGTAGATAGAAAACAACAGGGAACCTACCACACTTCCCTGGGGCACTCCAGATGATACCCTCACCTCCGATAAACACTCACCATCGAGGACAACGTACTGGGTTCTATTACTTAAGAAACTGGATGCTAACGACTTCTCTTAGTTTCTTTTGTGCGTTTGGTTGCTTGTTTTGCACATAATTAGAATCGCACATCACTCATTGTTAGTCCATTGTGTATCTTACTCCCTTATATAGCATAAACTGCATTTCATAAGTAGCAAACGTTAGTTAATCGCATAACTTCTGCGCTTTTATATAACCAAAGCAATTACTTCTTACACAAGTATAGTTTACATGCACAAACATAAAAATATACGTAACTGTTGTTATTTAGTACAAAATAGAACGTTCTTCATCATTCTAAATGGCATGAGTTCCCTCTTGTTATTGACAAATGTGAAAGTTGTTTATGATTATGAGAAACCTGTTTTACATAAGGTCGACGAAGTATTGAAGCGATGTTTGATATTTTTTCGTTTTGCGATTTTCCGTTTTTGTTGCGGAAATGGCGATTTCTAGCGCAATCTGGTAAATCTGTACCGTTTTCTTTATTTTTATTACAAAATCCCTCTGTTTCAAGTCATGGATCATCCATTACTACTATAGCCTGAACTGAACAACGAGCGACGTGGCGCAGTGGCTAGCACATTCGGGAGGACGACGGTTCAATCCCGCGTCTGGCCATCCTGACTTACGTTTTCTGTGATTTCCCTAAATTGCTTCAGGCAAATGCTGGGACGGTTCCTGTGAAAGGACACGGCCAATTTTCTTCCCCATCCTTCCCTAATCTGATGAGACCGATGACCTCGTAGTTTGGTCTCTTCCCCCCAAATCAACCCAACCCAAACTGAACTGAACATTGACTTGGTCCCTTATACATCCTTATTCAGTTTCTATACGGTTCACTGCTTCTGGTTTTTAGGGGATTCTTGTAGACACTGCTGACATACGTAAAGAAAGCGAACGTCGCGAAGTAACGCCCGATAAGTATGCAACACACAGGTAAGTATGCAACGTGCAGGTAACACGGGTGCGACCTTAACTGACCAAAGCTACTAGGAAACCTACCATAGTCTACGCTTACTTACGGTAGTCTACGGTACGCTGCAGCAGTTTTATAACTATAAACATGCCCTGGCGGTGTTTACATGACTAGCCGCTCTCGAACGTACGCGAAAAATTCGTGGACTCTTCGGCCCGTTTCACTGTAGTCCAATTCGTCGTGGCTTGTACTTACTTTCTAATTGAGCAGTCGGACGTTAGTTGTTACCTGTCGGTGTAAGATTTATTGATCTATCGGGAAGGAAAATTCTGTTACTGACTTCTCATAAAATGAGAGCTTCTTAGGATTTTAGTCAATTACGGTTAAGCTTCCTCTGACTGCATTTAGTTACACACAGAGTTGCTTCCGTGTTGCAGGTTTGGACCGCCACGTCCGGCGGGTACTTTAATCAGCCACTTGCCGCTGCGGAGCAGCCGACGTGACTCGGACCTCAGCAGCGGCGCTGGCTGCCGGGCGGTGGCGGCGGCGCGCGTCAGCCCGGCCGCGTGCGCCTGGCATTCAATTAGCGCCACAGCGGCCGCTCTGTCCGTCTGTCCGTCCCGCGTCCAGCCTCCGCCGCCGCCGCCGCCGCCTCTGCCTCCACCGCCTCCAGAGCCGCCGCCGCCGCCGCCGCCGTCACCGGATCAATACAGAAGCGCGGGACGGCGGAGCTCTCCGGATCCGCCCCCGCCATCCGTCGTCGCCTGAGTCGCCTCTGCCGCCGCCGCCGCCACCCCCGCCCCGCCCGCCCCCGCCCCCGCCCCCACCCCGAGACGCGGCACGTGTCCAGACGGGCTCGCAGCAGGAGGTCCCCGCGCCGAGGTCAAGCCTCTGCCGGAGAGGCGAATCGTTAAAACATTCCGGCGCCGGCTGGCGCTGCTGCTCGGACGTCAAAATGTCACGTGCAGTTCCTTTTACTCTTATTTCATCTGTAACTTAACAGTACGACTGGCAAGAGAATAATGTCTGCCTTATTACCTTACATACACAATTGTTTAGTGCACTCTCCCCGTGCGGTCTGTTTAAAATATAAAGAAAACGCCACGTAACCACTGACTAAATTCTGATAAACTCTAAGTTTAGGCGGAAGATCGTCTTTAGTAAAAATTTTCATTCGTCGCTTTAGTCTTCACATATACATCACAAATGTTTAAGACCTGAAAAGGTCTCTAGAACCATACCATTTCATTTGATTAAGTTTTTTTCTCTTTTTTTCTTTCTACGACAGGTTTCGGATTATTTTCTTCATCATAAAGTAGCAGTTCCGGTGTTCAGCCAAGTGCTCCTTGCTCTGATCGTCCACGAGATCCAATAGATATCGGCAAATACACTCATGCTCATAAATTAAGGATAATGCTGATACATGGTGAAAGAGCACTGTGGTGGGTGGTTTGCGGTGCATTTTACCTGCGGTCGTCGCACGGTGGCGCTGGCAGCAGTCCACAGAAGCAGAGGTGTGTTGGTGCATGTCATGGCTGGCTCTGAGCACTATGGGACTTAACATCTATGGTCATCAGTCCCCTAGAACTTAGAACTACTTAAACCTAACTAACTTAAGGACATCACACAACACCCAGCCATCACGAGGCAGAGAAAATCCCTAACCCCGCCGGGAATCGAACCCGGGAACCCGGGCGTGGGAAGCGAGAACGCTACCGCACGGTGCATGTCAGAGTACGGTGCAGCGAGTAAGTGTGCAGACGTTTTCAGACGTGCTAATGGTGACTGTGTGTTGAAAATGGCTCAAAGAACACACGTTGATGACGTTGTGAGGTGTAGAACACTAGCGGAGACTGGAGACTGGTCAAACACAGCAGGTCGTAGCACGGGCCCTCCGTGTGCCACAAAGTGTGATCTCAAGGTTATCGCAACGATTCCAGCAGACAGGACACGTGTCCAGGCGCTACAGTACGGGACGTCCACAGTGTACAACACCACAAGAAGACCGATATCTCACCACCAGTGCCCGCGGACGGCCACGGAGTACTGCAGGTAGCCTTGTCCGAGGCCTTACCGCAGCCACTGGAACAGTTGTCTCCAGACACACGATCTACAGACGACTGAACAGACATGGTTTATTCGCCGGAGACCTGCAAGGTGCCTTCCACTGACCGCTGGTCACAGGAGAGCCCGTAAAGCCTGGTGTCAAGAACACAGTAAATGATCATTGGAACTGTTATATTGCTAGAGAAGGCCGAAATGCACGCTATAAGCTCACGCAGGATGGCGTGAGGTCTGAAACAGGATACGTAATGAATGCTATAAAGAAAAGTACGTAGCTGCTGGAATACTTAACTTTAATCTATCATTTGTATACATCGTTCTTAATGAGACATGTTTCATACGATAACTATCAATTGCTATGGCGCCTTGCTAGGTCGTAGCAACTGACTTAGCTGAAGGCTATTCTAACTATCTTCCCTGCAAATAAACGAGGCTTCGTCAGTGTTGCATCGCTAGCTAAGTCGTCCGTACAACTGGGGCGAGTGCTAGTAAGTCTCTCGAGACCTGCCGTGTGGTGGCGCTCGGTCTGCGATCACTGACAGTGGCGACACGCGGGTCCGACATGTACTAATGGACCGCGGCCGATTTAAAGCTACCACCTAGCAAGTGTGGTGTCTGGCGGTGACACCACAGGAACAGTGGTCCCAGGTTATGTTTACGGTATAGTCTGAACAGTGATTCTCGCCGAGTTTTCATCTGGTGTGAACCAGGAACCAGATACTAACCGCTTAATGTCCTTGAAAGCTTTGATGGTGTGGGATGGGATTATGATTGCTGCACGTACACCCCTCCATGTCTTTGACAGAGGAACTGTAACAGGTCAACAATATCAGGACGTCATTTTGTACCAGTATGTCCGCCTTCTCAGGGGTGCAATGGGTCCCACCTTCCTCCTGATGGATGATAACGCATGGCCCCACCGATCTGCCGCCGTGGAGGAGTACCTTGAAACAGAAGTTATCAGGCGAATGGAAGGGCCTGCCTTTTCTCGAGACCTAAACCCCATCGAGCGCGTATGGGATGCTCTCGGTCGACGTATCGTTGCACGCCTACAAATCCCTAGGTCACTTCAGGAGCTCCGGCAGGCACTGGTGCAAGAGTGGGAGGCTATACCCCAGTAGCTGCCCGACCACCTGATCCAGAGTATGCCAACCCGTTGTGCGACCTGTGTACGTGTGCATAGTGATCATATCCCATACTGATGTCGGGGCACATGCACAGGAAACAGTGGCGTTTTGTAGCACATGTGTTTCGCGATGGTTTTCTCAACTTATCACCGATACTGTGGACTTACATATCTGTGTCGTGTGTGTTCCCTATGTACCTATGCTATTAGCGCCAGTTCTGTGCGGTGCCACGTTGTGTGGCACCACATTCTGCAATTGTCCTTAATTTATGAGCACGAGGGTACGAGGGGCGTTCAATAAGTAATGTAACCGGTTTTATCTGGAAGCAGCTTGGTGTTATTCAGGATTCCAATACACCGTATTATTCCCCACTCTTCTGGCTACAAAACCCTACTTTTTAACATAGTCCCTGTTCAATGTGACGGCCTTCCGCCAGTTTACTGGGAAGGCCAGTACGTCCGCATGACACCACTCTACTGGTCGACGCCAGAGTAACGTCCTCGTCAGTCATCTACTGCTTCCAGCGAAGTGCATTGTTCCCAGAAACTCCTTCACCAAAGAAGACGAAGTAAATATTCCTGAATTACACCAAGAACACCTGCCAAGGTGAGAAACATAAAAGTAAATATCCTCGGTGTAACAAAGCAGCTCAAATCACTTAACAAAGGCAAGGCCTCCGGACTAGATTGTATACCAGTCAGGTTCCTCTCAGAGTATGCTGATAAAATAGCTCTATATTTAGCAATTATATACAAACACTCGCTCACAGAAAGATCCGTACCTAAAGACTGGAAAATTGCTTAAGTCACCCCAATACCCAAAAAGGGAAGTAGGAGTAATCCGCTGAATTACAGGCCTACATCACTAACGTCGATTTGCAGTAGAGTTTTGGAACATATACTGTCTTAGAACATTATAAAGTACCTCGAAGAAAACGATTTATTGACACATAGTCAGCACGGTTTCAGAAAATATCGTTCTTGTGAAACACAACTAGCTCTTTATACTCATGAAGTAATAATTGCTATCGGCAGGGGGCGACACATTGATTCCATATTTTTAGATTTCCAGAAAGCTTTCGACACCGTTCCTCACGAGCGTCTTCTAACAAAACTGTGTGCCTACGAAGTATCGCCTCAGTTGTGCGACTGGATTCGTGGTTTCCTGTCAGAAAGCTCACAGTTCGTAGTATTAGACAGAAAGTCATCGTGTTAAACAGAAGTAATATTCGGCGTTCACCAAGGAAGTTTTATAGGCCCTCTATTGTTCCTGATCTATATTAACGACATAGGAGAAAATCTGAGTAGCCGTCTTGGATTGCTTGCAGATGATGCTGTCATTTACCATCATGACTCAATCTTATCTGTCGAGTTCAAAATGGTTCTGAGCACTATGGGACTTAACTTCTGAGGTAATCAGTCCCATAGAACTTAGAACTACTTAAAGCTAACTAACCTAAGGACATCACACACACCCATGTCCGAGGCAGGATTCGAACTTGCGACCGTAGCGGTCGCGCAGTTCCGAACTGTAATGCCTAGAACCGCTCGGTCATCCCGGCCGGCTATCTGTCTAATTCCGAGGTTTTATGTTATGTTTTCATCTCTACTTTTCTTGGCAGGTAGCCTTTTGCTGCGAGTTAGGTGCTCACTTGGGCAACTTTATCTCTCCTACTACTTCATTTTCAGGCGAATTAAAAAAATTAAAGAAAAGATGCAGATTGCAACCTAGTAGGAGAACATTTGTGAATCTAAAATGATAATCAATCTTCTCACTGCTCCTCTTGCTTCTTGGTGTCCGAAAAATAAATGTCTAGCAGTGAAGTTAACCTCTGATACTTCCACCAGACGTCGACTAGTGAGCCCTCGCATGCATGAGTATGAATAAAAGTTGAAGAAAACAATAAGAACATTGTGAGTTTTAAGATTTTTCGGGCGAACTGACTGTTCAAACAAATTTCGGGCTTGCAGCTGGTTGTCGACTAATTCATTGCACCATATTTCGACCTGCCAGTCATCTTCAGGTGAGCCATCGAAGACTGACGAGGATATACTCCGTTCCGCCTTATATAGCGCGCTGCGAGTATTCGCGCATGCGTCAAAATTCAAGTTGAGGAACGGACCATACTTTACGGTGTCAGCGCTCTCGCTGGCGGAAACGAGGAACTCAGCTATCCTCAGCGTTACCGCTCGCCGGGGCCGTTGGCGCACTCTTACATTTTTGCGTAGAACAAGTCGTGGAGATGATGGGGATCCACACACACTATCCAACTGGTAGCTGCTATCACTGTTCATCAAATTTTCCGCTAGGTTTAATTCCACGGATTCTTTAATAAAGATATTTTGTAAATTCCGGTCTTCTGCAATAACAAAAAAATGGCTCTGAGCATTATGGGACTTAACATCTCAGGTCATCAGTCCCCGAGAACTTAGAACTACTTAAACCTAACTAACCTAAGGACATCACACACATCCATGCCCGAGGCAGGATTCGAACCTGTGACCGTAGCGGTCGCGCGGTTCCAGACTGAAGTGCCTAGAACCGCTCGGCCACCACTGGCCGGCTGCAATAACAAGTCATCCTTCACCGTTCCCAAAAGATCTGCGATCTTAGATGGTGAACGGAAAATCACTTTTACGTGAAATTTACTGAGCATTCTTGCTATTTTTAACGAAATGTTGCCCACAAAAGATAGAAAAGCAAAAGGTTTTGCCGGTGTGTTGTCCTCTTTATCCACTTCCTGATTCTTGATTTCAACTCTAGTGCCCTGTTAATCTGGTGGATGGAATATCCGTTCTTTCTAAACACTGTCTTTAGGTGGGCGAGCTCTTTAAGTAAAATATCTAGGTCTGAAACAGTCTGAGCTCTTAGTACTAGTATTTTAAGCACACCCATGGTTTGCGGCTGGTGGTGACAACTTGCTTGCAAACACAAATCAGTTTGAATGGGCTTACGATGAAATGAATGCCACTGAAAGTCATCATTCTTTCGTGTAAGCAATACATCCAAGAAAGGCAGCAACCACCTTTATTTATTTCCATGGTGAAACGAGTGTTCTTATGAATTGAGCTGAGATGGTCAAGAAACTCCCTCAATTTGTCTTTTATGTGAGGCCACACTATGACAGTATCGTTCACATACCCCCAAAATGTTGTTTTTTTAGGGGTAGCTTACTCAAGCGCTCTCTCGTCGAAATCCTCCACAAAAAAGGTGGCTACCAAGGGAAGCAGAGGACTGTCCATGGCAACGCCGTCAGTTTTCTCAACATATTCTTGCTTGAACATAAAACAAATTGTGGATAGAGCATGTCGAAAGAAAATAGTGATGTCCGCCTGAAACTTTTTGCCAGTTAGTGCCAGAAAATCTGCTAGAGGGACTCTTGTAAAAAGTGATGCTACATCAAAGCTAATCAAACAGTCATACTACTTGGTATGTCTTTATTTTTGACAGTTTTTCGTAACTTTTATACATATGCACTGCATCCCCTAAAAAAATTATATCATGAATTAATTAGAGTCTAACTCTGTTCGACAGTCTGGCTTATATCTTGTATTGGCGCATTTAATTCATTGTGATTTAAAGTAAGCCTCCTTATCATTATAGGAATGTACGCTCTAAGAATTTTAACGGTAAACAACATTGTGATGCAGAAACACTCTCCTTTAGAGTGTGCCACTGGAGTTGAATGCGTACCTCTATGGTTATTTATGCTTACCAAACGAACCTGTGACAAAATGTGCCGCTTTTCTCTACATCCTCTACCATTCGTATTCAAGAATTTTGTTAACTACATGTTTCGTAGGTGAACTACACTTTCTGAGCGTTACTCTAATGAATCTTTGTCTGGCATCTGCCTTTTCTATGGTTAGTTTTATGTGGCAGTTCCACTTTAACCACTCTTCACGCATACCGTCAGATATTTAATGGATATTATTTGTTCTTGACTGACAGTCGTGTAACCATGGAATAACAGACATATGCGCCTAATTATGTGCAATATGTTGCCTGCATTTATATCGAAACTGAAGTGCCATTCCGTGTATGAAGCTTCGAACCTCATCCGGTCTTACTGCATTTGGCTGCGTTTTTTTTAAAGGTGTGACTTCTCTACACACGATGGCGTCTTCTGCGAACAGCTACATGGAGCTTGCACCGTTATCCACTAGCTCATTTAGTCACATTGTGAATAGTAATTATCCTATAACACTCCCTTGGTTTATTCCCGAAGTTTCTTTTCTGTCTGGAAATTCCTCTCCATTATGAACATGTGTCCTACCGGCTAGGAACTCTTCAGTCACATCATAGAGCTGATGTTATATTACGTACACTCGTATAAGTGTTATGGTCATGTGCCAAATATGCAGAACTGTACCAAATGCCTTCCAGAAACTGAAGAACACATCATAAGCCCATGTTCTTATAGTCCTATACAGAATAGGGGCAATACAATAGAGATATAACATGTGTAAGGGAATAACGGTCCTTTATTTGCGCAATTAATACACAGTAGCAAGACACATCCGCATTACAAGAAGGCACAGCCCGTAGTATCTCCCCGCCCAGTGAGGTACAAGATTGTACGCTGTGAAGAGAAATCGCCTGTCAGAGGCATTACTTTGCATGTTTTTTCCAAACAGCACCCCAGTCTCCACCCCTCCTTCCATAGAGTGCAGCACTAGGAGGCTGGAGGTGAGGTTCTCGACATACTGAATGGAGGTGAAAAGCTTGCAAGTAGGCCATAGTATGCCGCCAAAGTGGGATTGTTGCAGTGTGGTCAGTGGTGTGGGCATGTGTTGAGATCAGGTTGTGTTCGACATCGTTGGTATCATGGTGGGTAGTGAAATTCTGGGGATGATAATTATGTGCAAGCCATCGGAGGATAGACACGATGCGACGGCAGCTGTGTGAAGGACGGCAGGTAGTAAGTAAGAATGGGTGAAGTGGCTACTTACAGACTCATCCTCAGTGTAGCTTTTGTGGAGGTTGCCTTCAACGATGAGAAAGTTGTCTATTAATTTAATACTCAGGTCATGGGACTAAATATTGTTGGTGTCCATCGCGATTATGAAATCGGCAATATGCATGGTGGGAGTAGTACCGTCGTCAGGGGGGTCGGTGTGGGTCAATGTGTCAACAGTGGACAGATCATCCAGAAGTGTCCACGCTGGTTTCAATTTGTTTACTCACACCATGATGGGTTTGCCATTGAGCAGACTGTCGAAGGTATGCGATTTAAACATAAGGTGTTACATTGCATTGTAACACCTTGCACCAGCCTGTATAGGGGTGCTGGAGCATGGTGTGAATTACAAGAATATCATCAGGTAGCATGATACGAGTGTATTCTACGAGCACTTCATGGATGAATATCTTGTGGATATTGAGAGATGATAGGTGAGGGATTTTAAGGTGAACAGTTTGTTTCTGAAATCTTGTAACGAGAGCAGGAAGTTCAGAGGCATCCATTGGCAGTACCTGAAGAATGAAATCGGCAGAAAGGGCGAATGGTTCGCTACATAATACACTCCTGGAAATTGAAATAAGAACACCGTGAATTCATTGTCCCAGGAAGGGGAAACTTTATTGACACATTCCTGGGGTCAGATACATCACATGATCACACTGACAGAACCACAGCCACATAGACACAGGCAACAGAGCATGCACAATGTCGGCACTAGTACAGTATATATACACCTTTCGCAGCAATGCAGGCTGCTATTCTCCCATGGAGACGATCGTAGAGATGCCGGATGTAGTCCTGTGGAACGGCTTGCCATGCCATTTCCACCTGGCGCCTCAGTTGGACCAGCGTTCGTGCTGGACGTGCAGACCGCGTGAGACGACGCTTCATCCAGTCCCAAACATGCTCAATGGGGGACAGATCCGGAGATCTTGCTGGCCAGGGTAGTTGACTTACACCTTCTAGAGCACGTTGGGTGGCACGGGATACATGCGGACGTGCATTGTCCTGTTGGAACAGCAAGTTCCCTTGCCGGTCTAGGAACGGTAGAACGATGGATTCGATGACGGTTTGGATGTACCGTGCACTATTCAATGTCCCCTCGACGATCACCAGTGGTGTACGGCCAGTGTAGGAGATCGCTCCCCACACCATGATGCCGGGTGTTGGCCCTGTGTGCCTTGGTCGTATGCAGTCCTGATTGTGGCGCTCACCTGCACGGCGCCAAACACGCATACGACCATCATTGGCACCAAGGCAGAAGCGACTCTCATCGCTGAAGACGACACGTCTCCATTCGTCCCTCCATTCACGCCTGTCGCGACATCACTGGAGGCGGGCTGCACGATGTTGGGGCGTGAGCGGAAGACGGCCTAACGGTGTGCGGGACCGTAGCCCAGCTTCATGGAGACGGTTGCGAATGGTCCTCGCCGATACCCCAGGAGCAACAGTGTCCCTAATTTGCTGGGAAGTGGCGGTGCGGTCCCCTACGGCACTGCGTAGGATCCTACGGTCTTGGCGTGCATCCGTGCGTCGCTGCGGTCCGGTCCCAGGTCGACGGGCACGTGCACCTTCCGCCGACCACTGGCGACAACATCGATGTACTGTGGAGACCTCACGCTCCACGTGTTGAGCAATTCGGCGGTACGTCCACCCGGCCTCCCGCATGCCCACTATATGCCCTCGCTCAAAGTCCGTCAACTGCACATACGGTTCACGTCCACGCTGTCGCGGCATGCTACCAGTGTTCCAGTGTTAAAGACTGCGATGGAGCTCCGTATGCCACGGCAAACTGGCTGACACTGACGGCGGCGGTGCACAAATGCTGCGCAGCTAGCGCCATTCGACGGCCAACACCGCGGTTCCTGGTGTGTCCGCTGTGCCGTGCGTGTGATCATTGCTTGTACAGCCGTCTCGCAGTGTCCGGAGCAAGTATGGTGGGTCTGACACACCGGTGTCAATGTGTTCTTTTTTCCATTTCCAGGAGTGTAGTTTGGTGAGGGATCTGTTTAGTTCTTTCTTGCAAGTAGTGCATATTTCTAGAAGTACCCATAGCAATGCTTTTATGTAACAGCTTCTGTGGCACAGTAAGCCAGCCTTCAGTGTGCAGTACCACTGCTCTACAATACCGCTGGTTTGTAGGTGGTACACAGTACTTTGGTAATGGTGGGTGCCTCAGAGGGAGCATAGCGTGGAAAGCAAGGCCGATTCAAACTGTCGCCTGGTTGGTGGTAATAGATACAGGACATCCGTAGCGAGAGATCCAAGTCTTAATGAAGGCCCTGGCAGTAGATTCTGCTGAGAAGACATGTAGAGGAACAGCTTCGATTCAACGTGTGATTCTGTGTGTGATTGTTATTATGTACTGGAAACCTTTGGATTAGGGGAGGGGTCCCACCAGGTCACTGTTGATGTTTTAAAACTACTCTTTGGGTATGGGCCATTGTCCAAGAGCCAAAAGGTGATGGTACATATCATCCTACTTTGCTTCTCTGTCAAAGTATATATTTTCGTGTCCTTTCTCTGCAGTCTTTTTTGACATATGGATTCACGAAATGGCCAGTAAGTAGTTTTGTCGTCCGTCGGATGCCAGGGTGTGCTAAGTTGTGCATTTTGTCGAAAACATGTTTCCAAAACTACTATGATATTAGGGGACAAGCACAAGCAATACCAGTCTTGCGCATGAGGTGAAGTGATTTTCGACCTTGAGATTCATTGTTGTATCACTGAGCAGTTCTTGGTTTTGCCCATCTTGTAGTTGAGCTTCTGTGAACTCATCGTAGTTAATTTATGTACAGGTGGCTTTGATGCATGACAAATAGTAGGCGCTGATGTTGTCTGCACCCTTAAGATGCCATACGTCCATCGAGAATTGAGCAATGTAACTGAGGTGTCAGAAACATCTTGGGGATAAACGGTTTGATGGCTTATCGTTGGAGTCCGTTAGTGGCCTGTAATCTGCAGGCTCCTCATGTCGAAGGACAGCACCAATTGCAAAGTTACTCACACCAGAAGTTGTTAATAACGTGCATGAGGGAGTCAGTGGGCCCGATTAAGGTAGTCTTTTAGTTTTTCGAAGGCTGTCTGCACATCAGTAGTCCACTGCAGCTTCCGTTTCCCACTGTTGTACTTGACTTGTAGTGTTTCTGTCAGTGGAGCTCGAAGGTGGCTGCATCTGATAGATGGCGCCAGTAAAAACTTGCCATACCTGCGAAATGGTTTAATTCCTGATAGTCTTAAAGGAGAGGTAGTGGAGGGATGAGTGCCGGCCGGAGTGGCCGTGCGGTTCTAGTCGCTACAGTCTGGAACCGAGCGACCGATACGGTCGCAGGTTCGAATCCTGCCTCGGGCATGGATGTATGTGATGTCCTTAGGTTAGTTAGGTTTAATTAGTTCGAAGTTCTAGGCGACTGATGACCTCACAAGCTAAGTCGCATAGTGCTCACAGCCATTTGAACCATTTTTGAGGGATGAGTTTCATTTGCTGTGGCGTGGGTGTATACCAGCGGTGGAAACCATGTGACAAAGGAAAGCAACTTTGGTTTGTCGTAGTTGACTTTTTATTCTGCTTGGTAATGACACTGGCCGTGGGAAGGAAGTTGAGAATATGTATGAGATGTGTTTCATGGGTATTGTTATCTTGCAAGAAAATGATATTGTCATCCAAGTACGAGTAGGTGAAGGACAGCTAGAAGAGGATGCTGTCTAAGGATCATGTCCATGTCTGGGCTGTGGTTTTGAAGCCATACAGCATAAAGAAGTATTCAAACAGGCCAAATGGTATAATGATCGCTGTCCTCTGAACTTCTCTGCGTGCACAGTAATTCGTTGATAAGCCTGTTAGCAGGCCACCACACTAAAGACACTAGTGCTCGTGAGACAGTGTATAAAGTCTTGTTTGTTGGGTATCGGGTAACTGTCGATGATAGTGTGTGCGCTATAGATCCTATAATTGCCCCACAAGCACACAATACCGTCTTTTTTTGGGGGGGCGCTAGCCTATCAGTGAAGCCCATGGTCTGCCGGCCGGAGTGGCCGTGCGGTTCTAGGCGCTACAGTCTCGAGCCGAGCGACCGGAACGGTCGCGG
This sequence comes from Schistocerca serialis cubense, assembly GCF_023864345.2. Classification (NCBI taxonomy): domain Eukaryota; kingdom Metazoa; phylum Arthropoda; class Insecta; order Orthoptera; family Acrididae; genus Schistocerca; species Schistocerca serialis. The sequence continues at coordinate 73,748,013 of NC_064644.1, forward strand.
GTTCGAATCCTGCCTCGGGCATGGATGTGTGTGATGTCCTTAGGTTAGTTAGGTTTAATTAGTTCTAAGTTCTAGGCGACTGATGACCTCAGAAGTTAAGTCGCATGGTGCTCAGAGCCATTTGAACCAATTTTGAAGCCAATGGACTGTCTAAGGGTCGAATTCTTAGAGCTTTTAAAAGTTCCTCAACTGCTGTCCTCACTGTGCGAAGTTTACTGGGCATGATCCAGCGTCGTCTGTGCCTAACCAGGATCTCTGGTGTGGTAAGGATTCAGAGCACTGTACCATTTGGAGCGCACATTGGGAGAAAGTCACATGTGAATGGGCTGTTGGAGGATGCAGATGTAGAATGGGCAGAGGAGGAGTGGAGCTCACATGAGCGAGGAGCATGCTACTAACCTCATCGGTATGCAAAGGTAGCATAGGAGGTCCAATAAGCTGAGAGGTAGGTGAAGGTGTGGTGAGACAATGTGGTGTCTTCGTTGCAGAGTTATCATTGATGACGAGAGTTGGTTGCAGGTCTTGAAGACGAAGATATGCTGTGGTGAGCTCGTGGACGTCATTTGTATCCCATATCAGTGTGTGCAGTTACCCATTTCGAGGTGCAGAGATTCTACACATTCTTCATTGTAACGAAACTGGTTTCATTAGATTTGTTCAAGTGTGGTGACACAATCTAGGAGACAGTACTAATGTTCATCTGTATCGGTGTTGTGTCATTCTTCATCACAGATAACTGTAGAGAGGTTGTGTCGCTTTGGAGGGAGGGTACGCATGATGATGCCAACGACTATATGGCATCCTTTCAATGAGCATGCCTTTGGATGTATCTCGTAGTACCCTGTAATGATGGAGAAAATCAGCTCTGAGGATGGCTTTGGCAACTTTTTCAATTTCCAAGTTACATGGAAAGGTTGTTAGAAGGCCATGGTACAATGTGCTTGTTTCAGTATCATAAACAGTAAATAAACAACTGTTCATGGCAGGAAGTTGGACGGCCGCTGTACTTTAGGTCGTGGAAATTGTGATCGAACGTGCTCCATAGCATCTGAGACAGAGTCAGTAAAATAGTATTGTTGCCCGATTAGGTCGAGAATAAAGAGCTTGTCAGTATTTCTGGTGGGTGGGCATATGCTGAACCCTCAGCACTAGAAACAAGGCGACATCCGCGAGCGCTACAACTCGGTGCGCCTATTATGAGCCTCACATTTCTTTTCAGTGCTTACAGGGAAGATGACACGGGTGACGTCGCCGCATTGCGCGTGATACCAGTTGTAACGTGGAGTAGTAGCCGGTGTAGGGAGGTTGTCTCTCGTATTGTCCTGGTTCAGTGGAAGTCGTTGTTACTGTTAGAGTCTGTGACATTGCAGTCGACGGCTGTCAGGCATGTCAGCTCAATTTCGCAGGTACAGGAAGCTGTGCGTGGCAAGGCTGGTACTGCTGGCTGCATGTGGTGGTACTATTATTAACCAAGTTAATGCAGTGTCTAGTGTTGCGTCATGGAGAAAGTCCTGTCTGCAAGTTTAAATTTATGATTCAATGGTTCCCACGCGTTAGTGATCATGGCATAGTGAACCTGGAATTGGAGTTCCGCTACCCACAATGTCCATCATGTATAACCAGGAATTAAATGTGGGTCGACTTAAGTTCGTAATCAGTCGCCATGTTCATCAAATATTCATTGTATATTAAATGTTGTAATTATTCTTCCGGTGTCCTGGAGAGACACTGCAGTAGTTTTGATCATGCTGTTTAACATTTATTTTCTGATGGTAGAGTCAAGATGATGTTGCTAATCAAGTCTGCATGTTCATGCCAGATTGGTTTAAAGTCTGACGAATTTAGTTGTTCCGCTCGTGATTTGTGGGTGGCAAGATTTCTGTCCACTATGGTTAAACATACGAGGGCAGAATCGAGTGACATTATGGAAGCTTTGGTTGAACACCAAATTGTGAAGGGTTGAAGTGGGTGGTTGGTTGCATCTGTGACGATAATGCAGTTGAATATTCCACTACAGTAACTTGGTAGTTTGAGTGAACCGTGTGAATACAAGGAAGGCTGTTGTGGCACTGATTCGAAATTTGGTTCATGCAGCATGGTAGAACCATCGATCGCAGTAGGTGGTCGCATGGATGAGAGATTGCGTTGTTAATGTTCGGTGTGTACTACATGTGGAGTGGTGGTGGTGTCAAGGTCCCACAATAAGTCCGTGGTAGGACACCATTGTTCGCTACTGGCATTGTTTGGTGATTCACTGCACTCACGTGGGTCACAGTCACTTTTTACCAGAACACTTGGTGGGAAGATTTACTGTTGAGCACTGTACGGCGTAGCGTTGCACTCGTGGGCGAGCATTGTGAATTGCGATGCACAATGGCTGTACAGTGGCCGCACTGTTGTTGCGCCACAACCAGTTGGTATTTGCCGTAATTTGCAGTCGTCTCGGGTCACCATTGTACTCCTTGCGCCATAAGGGTCAATACAACAGAGACATGACACGGTGTAATGAAGTAATGACACTTTACTTGCACAATTAATACACGGTGGCAAGACTCTTCCGCGTTACAAGAAGACAGCCTGTACTACCTTCCAACGCAGCGAGTCAAATATTGTAGACTGTGAAGAGAAATCATTTCTCACTGTCAGAGGAGTTACTTTCCTTGTAGTTCCCACACACTGGTATTCACTGCCTTCTGAGCCCCGCAGCCGAACAGAGCAAGCCGGATTTCACGTGATCGTGGTTTGATGAATCCATGTTGATTCCTACAGAGGAGAAAGGTCATAATTCCAGAGTATGAACCGTGTTTCAGACTTGCAGTTACATTACTTATTCAAGAAGTGCCTTTGACGAGCAACGAACGTAAACACTTGTGTTCGTAAACACTTGTGTCTATTTGCTGTTGCGAAAGTCTTTCAAACAGTTCATGAACTTGATAGTGTTATGGTCTAATTGACAAGTCACTATCGTCTAATTCGTTTTAGCGCTGACGATACAGCTTCTGTGTAATCGAGTTAAATAGGTCAGCTTCGTCAACATAGCGAGCTTCTTAAACGGTTACAACGCGGCGCTGCAGTCAGTTGTCAACATCGAAGCTACTAGCGTGCTCGTATATGGGCACACTATTGAAACTTCCACTTCGTCTGAACAAACACCGACTGCTCCAGCAAAACAGCCATCTTCTGTTTCTACTGATAATGTGATCCCACCAGAAAAATCTGTTATCATCGACGATGTTCCTAATAACGTAGTAGATGACTACGTAAAATCGGTGACATAACTTCTAGCATCAATATTACGCATTGCCCTCGCATATCTGGAGCCAACATTTTTAATTCTACAAGAACTGTTGAGAATGTAGGTCGATTAGTACAAGAGGGTAATCTGTGTGTTAAAGAGATAATAACGCCAGAAAGTATTTAAAAAGTACCAGTACTCGACGATGATGATAATGTTTGGTTTGTGGGGCGCTCAACTGCGCTGTTATCAGCGCCCGTACAAATTCCCAACCTTTGCTCAGTCCAATCTCGCCACCTGCATGAATGATGAGGACAACACAAACACCCAGTCATCTCGAGGCAGGTGAAAATCCCTGACCCCGCCGGAAATCGAACCTGGAACCCGTGCTTGGGAAGTGAGAAGGCGACCGAGACCACGAGTTGCGGACGCCAATACTCGAGCTGTCTTTTCTAATGTATTTCCCTTTATTAGTAAAGCTGTAATAGTTGACTAAAAGTCTAAATGGGGAAGTATACTAGGGCATATCAGATATATTCCAACCGGCTCTGGGGTTCAGGGCTGCTCTCGTATAAAATCATTTCGTCGCTCTACTTAATACATATTCGGCGATTTGAGCACGGTTCAATCCACGATAAAGATCACCCATAAAGGAAATTATTTCAGTGTATGTACTACCGCGGACGACGTTGTATATCATCACCACAAATGTATTAGTCATATCAAGAAAGACTGCTCGCAGTCACTGACTATTCCAAGTGGTGAAAGCGAATTTCCTTCTCTCGTACACAATACTACTATACAGAAGTCTGTACCATGGTACAAGAAGCAGCTCTAAAAATTTCTCAGCCTCACAGTCTGGAAAAGAGCGACATACATCTGACTCTTCAACTACAGTACTAGAAACATCACCATCGGTACAAGAAGTAGTTCCTAAAATTCCTCTTCCTCCCACACGGTTTGGAAAAGAGCAACATACACCTCACTCTGGGTCTACAGTTTTAGAAAATCATCCAAACACACTAAAAGACGTCGATCTCATTTCGATTTTAATAGGGGTACTATCAACAGTTCAGTCGTCACTAATAACAATATTTCTTCCAATGAACAACAGATTAAAAATCTGTCAAATGAAACTGTCTACGTCCTTCCTATGGAAGCTAACGACTTAAGTGAATTTAGCGAGACTGGCGAATCTAATACTAAAGCGCACGTAGCGTCAGGTGCTGCAACTACTACTGAAACACTACATGCATCTGGTGCTACTCAACAAAACGACGACATGATAGATACGGAATCCGAATGCTTTTTCGTCAGTATTTTATTCCTCAGTGAGAGATGTGCCACTGACGGAAGATGTCCATAAAAATCCCTTTATGTCTTCAAAAGAATTCAAGGCATTTTTGAAAACATAAGAAATCAGAAAACAAGACTTCCTCTGCAAAACAGTGCACTAAAGATTTTGTAGCTTTGCAACAATTAATTGATAAACAACTTACAAAATCCAAGCAATCAAAGGACGTCGTCCCCTAGAGCGACTGTTACGTGCGAATTAAAAAGAAACGGCTACTAAATGAGATATGTGTCCGTCATCTCTGCGTACGAGCAAGAACAATGCAGTAGCGTGGATACGTCCGAAATAAATAGTACACAACGCACTAATGGCAAAAACAAACGCAAGCCAAATAACTTGATCTCTTCAAAAACAAATCAAGTGCATACAAATAAATCTACAGTGCTCCATAGATGCAGTAGCTAACCTAATGCAGCTTATTGTGCAATATCAGATTCACATTGTTATCATACAAGAACCATACTGTGATCAACAAAACGTAGGTGGGATCACTAGAGGCTACAAGATATTTAGCGCAGGTGAAAGAAGGAAAAGGGCAGCAATACTGATAACCAATAGAGATATTTATTCCGCAATGATTAGCCACTTGACCGACAAAGATTTGTAGAAATAGTAAAAGAAAAGTTGCGATTTTTCATATCTAGTGTGTACGTACATATCAAGAAACCCATTAAAGATGACCTGAGAAAAGTTACCAACATTTTAATCTACAATAAAGGAGATGGTTCAGTAATTGCTATGGACAGTAATGCAAGATGTAGCATGTGGCATGATACAATAACGAACTCCAGAAGAAAGGTGATGGAGGAATTTCTGGCTTCCATTAACCTGTGCCTACTGAACGAGGGGAACCACGGACCAACTTTTCAAAATAGCAAAGGAAAGAGCAATGATGATTAAAGTATGGCCATCTCTCACTTACTGCCGAAGCTAAGCTAATGGTCGTGTGGTGAAGAAGAGAGCTGCTCCGACCATGAGTTTATTACATTTAATATAGGTGTGTGCCCAACATCATATGCTGCAAACATAATTCAAACTAAAAAATTTATTATTAGTGACGAAAATCCGAGAGACTTTGATGGGTACTTGTTGGAAGAACTCACGCACAAATATTTACCAGGTACGAACTTACACAAATTAAAGGAAACAGGCCAAAATTTGGCAACAAAAGTTCAAGCGGAAACAAATACTGAAACTCTTATGATAAAATTTGAAAAAGTTGTAGATACCTCACGCAATAAAGCGTTCAAGATACAAAACCAGCTGAAGTACAGCTCTGGGAGAAAATCTGTCACTTGGTGGACATCGGAATTAACTGCAACGCGAAAAAAGTGCCATCGCGTTAAGGCAAATTTATTAAACGACAAAGGACAGTGAACAGCTGAGGGAGCTACGAAGGCAACAATATTGTAAAGAGAAGAAGGCATAAAGACAGCTATATATGTATATGGAGGAAAAGCTATTAGTTAACTGAATTTGCACCATATCTTCTGTAAGGGTGTATTGAGCAACAATCAGTATGGATTTAATCCACAGAAAGGGACAGTCGAGGCATTGTTGGCTGTTAAGAACTTCGTAGAGGACAGCGCATCACAAGGACGGTATATAACGATGGTCGGTCTTGATGATCAGGGAGCCTTTGACGCAGCTTGGTGGTCCAGCATCCTTAAGCGCTACTAGAATTTGGATGTCCTAGGAACGTATACAACCGAGCAAAAAGTTATTTCAGAGACAGAGCAGTAGAGTTGGCGTTTAACAGCATCAAATGAGAAAAGAAGGTGACAAAAGGGTTGCCGCAGAGATCTTGCTGCGGCCCAGGTTCTTAGAATATACAGTATGATTCTCTACTTAATTTGGATTACACAGCAAACACAAAAACGATTGCACTTGCAGATGACATAATCGTGTTGACCAAAGCAGATACTGTCATTATTGCTGAGGAGCCCTGCAATAGAGAAATGGAAAAAATCACACTTTGGGCCCAAAATACAAAATCTAAAGTAATGCTATAACAAGGAGAAGGCGTCAAGACGAAGCACCACTTTAAGTACTGTTCTAAACAATAATGTTTTGCAACAAGTTGAATGATTAAAATACTTGGGTATTATTATTGATTCTAAATTTATGTTTAATGAACATATAAAGTAAATGACTGAAAAATGCGCGAAACTTATTCATTCTTCATCTAAATCAGGAAGGCTCAACTGGGACTTGGTTCAGGAACAATGGAAATAGTTTACAAAGGCGTTACACTACCAATATTGGCATGTACGTCTCCTGTTTGGATTACGCACTAAGAAGAAAATACAACTGTGTGAAGATTCGTAGAATCCAACGCTTTATCAACAGAAAAATTGCTAAGACTCACAGAACGCCATCTACTGAAGCGATGTGTATTCTAACAGGTCTTACTCTAATAATTATTAAACCACAGGCAATAGCCGAAAAATACAAAATTACAAAAGTTGAACACGCGTCCCATACTATAGACACTCGTTTAGATTACAAAAAGTGGCCCCAACCAAGTACAGTAGCTTCGAAAAAAAAATTACAAACACAAGGGATATCCTATAGAGATTTATACCGATGGGAGCTGTTCAGAGAACGGAACAGGTTCAGGAGTGGTAACAGTGATTAATGGGACACCTGCATATCACTTAAATTACACACTAAGGAATGGGTGCACGATTAACCATAATTAGCTATCTTGCGCGCCTTAGGGAAACTAGAGAATTTACGAGAAAAAATGTTGAAATAGTACGAGGGTCACTCCAAAAGAAATGCACACTATTTTTGTAAAAATACAGTTACCATTCTGAATGTGTGAAAGTTTTACTGTGTGCAGATACGTCCTTTCCGCTTGTTTTCAAACTTAGTTCAACCCGTTCCCGTGAGTAGCGCCGTCACAGCATGTCTTCAAGATGGCTGCTACACTTGACGTTCGTCAGGAGCAACGTGCTGCCATAGAATTCCTGTGCTGTGAAAACGAGACAGTGGGGAACAACAACAAGAGGTTGAAAAAGGTGTATGGAGATGCTGCTGTCGATCGCAGTACAGTTAGTCGGTGGGCAAACAAGTTACGTGATGAAAGCGGGCATGGCAATATTGTGGATTGTCCTCGCAGCGGCAGGCTTCGAACTGCACACACTCCAGACAATGTGCAGAGAGTTAACGAATTGGTGACTGCTGACAGACGCAGCACAGTGAACGAATTGTCACGCTACGTTGGGATAGGGGAAGGAAGTGTTTGCAGAATACCCAAAAGTGTTGGCGTTAAAAAAGGTTTGTGCCAGGTGGGTTCCCACGATGTTGACAGTGGCTCACAAAGAAACAAGAAAAACTGTATGCAGCGAACTTTTGGAACAGTACAAGAATGGTGTAGATGAATTCCTTGAAGATTTTTCACCAGAGACGAAGTGGCAACCAATGGATTGGCATCATGTAAATTCACCCAAGAAAAAAATCACCAAACGATGCCAGTGGCGAACAATGGTGTCTACCACGGACTTATTGTGGGACTTTGACACCACCACCACACCTTCTGCTGGAAAGGTTATGGCTACGGTGTTTTTCGATTCCGAAGGACTCTTGCTTGTGGACATCATGCCAAGTGGAACCACCATATATTCAGATGTGTATGTAACGACACTGAAGAAACTTCAAGCTCGACTGAGTCGTGTTCGACCACATCGGCAAAAGCAAGATGTTCTGCTGTTGCACGACAATGCACGGTCACATGTCAGTCAAAAAACCACGGAAGCGATCGCAAAACTCGGATGGACAACACTGAAACATCCACCACACAGTCCTGACCTGGCTCCATATGACTATTATCTCTTTGGGAAACTGAAACACTCTCTTCGTGGAACAAGGCTTGAAGATGATGACTGCCTTGTGCACGCTGCCAAACATTGACTCCAACAGGTTGGTCCAGAATTTTACCGTGCAGGTATACAGGCGCTGGTTCCAAGATGGTGTAAGGCAGTTGAGAGGCATGGAAATCATGTGGAGAAATGAAAATATAGTTCCTGAAGGATGCATCTACACACTGTAAAACTTTCAAACATGTAGAATAAAAGATGGATTTAAAAAAAAATAGTGTGCATTTCTTTTGGAGTGACACTCGTAGCTGTAATACACACGATGGATACATTAAAGAATTTTAGGAATCATAAATATTTAATAGAAGAGACAATAAACAAAATTACAGAACTGTGGCAAAGGAAATGGCATATTAACTTCGAATGGACGAAAGCACACTTAGGAAATCCTGGGATTAAACTGTCAGAAAAGCTTGCCAAGCGAGCAGCTGAAAGCTACAACAGAATCCTTTCTTATGTGGTCAGAAGAAAATTAAGGCGCAATACGAAAGAATAATGGGAAAGAGAGTGGACTGAAAGTACAAAAGGGAGGATCAAAATAGATTTTTCTCCAACTGTTGAACATCATCTTTCCATAAAGTTACCGCACTCATCTAATCTTTCAACAATATTAACCGGGCGTGGAAAATTAACGTCTTACTACCATCGGTGCAGGCTTGCCCCAAGTGCTGCTTGAACGTGCTGAGGGGGTGATCAAACAGTAGATCACCTGTTACTTGTGTGTCGCGAACTCAATAGAAAGAAAGATGCCCCAAGGAAGAGTATAACAGGAAAGGGAGGCAGCTGGTTCGTCGATAAACTAGTTTTAGTAAAATTCTACATGAATGAATTTCACAAATTTTGCAATTTAATAACTTTTTCCAGCATATGAATATTTGTGATACAAAAAATTTTAAAAAATAGATCTTCTACCTGAAAACCTTATATCGATCGCCAGAAGTTTACTGTTGAGAATATAATTATTAGTATACTTCTATCGTGTTCTACTGGAAAGCCTCAAATGGATCATGCAGAAGTTTCCTATCGTACATGCTTTTATCCGTACTGATGTAACAGACCGTTTATATGTATCTTGGTATCTAGACATGCAGTATTACAAATAATCTAACGGAGCGTGTTGAATAAAAGAAAAATTACTCATTCTACTCGTATGTGAGAAAAATGCTGAAGAAGCGTATAATTAGTGTCAGTATATTTCTTGAGATCTATGCATTGTCTTGTGCGTCTTCTGTTCTAGTATCCACATTCACTGCACGATGATATTCAAAAATAATGTGTAAGGTCTAGTACATTTTCCATCTCTCGTGATGTAATGTCTTTTTGTAAGACATAACTTCCATTACTGTGTGAGTCGTAAACTTGGGGACGCAAAATACTGAATCTTACAATTTTAAAGCTGTTATTGAATGAGGGCGTGGTATTCATACACTAAAATCTAACGTCAAATTTCACTGAAATAGTTTTAAAATTTTGTACATGGCTGGAACCCTCAGTCCGGAACCGCGCGACCGCTGCGGTCGCAGGTTCGAATCCTGCCTCGTGCATGGATATGTGTGATGTCCTTAGGTTAGTTAGGTTTAAGTAGTTCTAAGTTCTAGGGGACTGATGACCTCAGATGTTGAGTCCCATAGTGCTCAGAGCCATTTGAACCATTTGGCTGGATCAGTAACTGTAGAATGAAATCTTCTTTTGGAAATTGTAAACAGTAAATCAGTTGCAAATTGGAAGCTTTATTAAAACCCCTTTACCACGGTTTCAATATTTATAAAAACGTCTTCCTCAGAAGGAAATGTAGACAACTGGACTACATATTGTGTCAGAGTTACGTTAAAATATAGTCGAAAGACGTCAGTCAAATATAAATTTTCACCTCCATAATAAATTAAAACAGGCACAACACGGCTGTTGTCATGTGGTATTCCCTCATAAATGTACAGTTAGTGCACTGGTCAGGAAGTACCGTACGTTGGAATAAATAGGTGTGGAAACCTTACAGACAAGAACTTGCAACACTTGAGTGGTGCTGACTTACTCACAGCGGAAATGAATAAGTGTACCTCCAGCGTTACTCCTATAAGTCACATCAGCAGGTCTCCGTTGACCATTGACACCACTGAAGAGCTGTGGCGGATGTTTTTCAGTCCGTTGTATCAACGAATTCTTGTTTCCTCCACTGCACAATGATCTATAGTCCAACAGAGAAATGCCGGCACTCGGCCAAGTTGTGCCGATGGTGCCAGCACGATATCGTAAATTAAACTGCACCCAACGAGTTGTCGGCCGCGTGCTCGCAGATGAAGATTTTAGACGCCGGAACGAGAACGGAAACAGTTATTTGCTGCGCACAAAAGCGGCGTCGATAGTAATTTTGAGAACACGCAGCGTGGACAATGGTCGCTATCGCGGCATCCGGGGGCCATTGTGTGGCCGGCCCGTGGCGTCATGGCAGCGGTCCACCCAGCTAGCGGTGAGAGCCACAACCTGCGTGCTCTCCTCAGCTCGTCTCTTCTCCTCCGCTGGAGTGTACGCCGGGGCTAACGGGAAGCGTATCCTCGATTAGGTGTCGGGACAACGCCTTAGGCGAGATAAGTAGTGCTTGCATTCCAGTTATTTATTTTGACAGCTGGAACTACTCTCATCTTTCCGTCAAAGTGGTTTTTACTGTCACAGAGATGAACGTACCGTTGACTGAGAGGCGTAAAGCTAAGTTATTTTCATATGAAGAGCAGAATAAACGTGCTGAAGAGAATGTCGTTGTGGAAATCCCAACTAAATCAGAATCTGGGTGCCTGGACCTGGATTAGAAGCATACTCTGCTGAAAGTGGCAGCTTAAGTGTGTGATATCGATATAATGAAACTGTTACTGTGTAACTGAACGTCATAAGGCTTGTAGAAGTAGTCCTAGCTCCGCACGAGTTCGGAAACAAGAAATTCCCTACATCCACCACGTTGTGCATAACTATCACACTACATTTTTTAAAGAGAATGGGGACATTATAATACAAAGTTCATGTGTAGCAAGTATTTTTAGCGACAAAGCTTCTTTTAATGTGAGTAGATTACTTCAAGAAATAGAAAAATTATATACTGAAGTAACAATAAAGTGAAAATTTAGTGAAACCAAAAGTTATCACACATGTCCATCGGAAATGCGGAAAATCATCACGACTCTCAAAAGCAAAAGTTCATGTCTGCTTTATTATACACGCCTCAACAAAAGTTTGTAAAATCATAGATTTTACTACAATGACTTCATATGGTAAACCCATTCAGGTTTTACATTACCTTATTAGCAAAATGAACATAATTACTTTTGAAAACAAGAACGATTTAGCATAGTTACAGAAGATTATTACAAAACAAGGCAAATTCTCTCCTGATGTAGGTCTTGTAAATAAAACAGAGAAAATCTTTACCTCACTGTGATGACTATCAGTCTTTAGTGCTGAGTATGCCCTCCCCACACTCGGATGAGTTCTTCCACTCTGCGGGGTATGCTATGTATGAGACCATCAAGTTCATCTTGGGATACGAGTTCCGACTCCTCAATGGCAGCTTCAGTGAGGTCCTGAGGGTTGTCAGGTGAATTCTGCCGCTGTGCAATGGCCACATTCAACAGGTCCCATGCATGCTCAACTGCATTCACGTCTGTGGACTGTGCTGATAAATGCATTCGGTTGAGGCTGCATCTTTGAAGATACCGAGACACTGCTAGTTCACGGTGCCATCTTGCATTGTAATCGATGGTAATGAAGTTGTCATTGACTTCAAGTGTCTTCCGACTGTTTCTAGGACTTGTTTGAGGTATCGGGGACCAGTAAAATTGCCGTAAATCGGTGTTAGAGGGGTCCACTGTCCCATCATAACTGCTGCTCTGGACATGACTCTTCCACCTGCAAATGGATAGACTTGCTGAATGTACCGACGTTCCTGGAGTCGCCTAGGGCTTCTCTAAACCCTAACATGTCTAGTGTCCGGTCGCAGACCAATTCTGGTCTCGTCAGTGACGATAACATTACTCCATTCTGCAATGGTCTGCAAGACCCCAGGTCCTTCCATTGTGTCGGTTGTACTGATACGGCGCAAAACTTGTTATTGATCTTCTGGAATGAAGACCAACCTGATGAAATATATTACGCACTGTTTGCTCTGAGATACGAATACCTGTTGCCCGGGAGAAGTCATTTTCAATACTTCTGGCAGTTGGTGTTCGGCGCCTGTGAGCCAACAGTTGGAAGAAAAAAATCGTGTATTGGTAACGTCATACAAGGATGACCACTGTGAAGTCTAGCGTTCTCATTTCCGATCTCTCTGTACTTTCTGCACGCCTTGACACATCACTTTGAGTGGCATGTAACCGATCGGCAACATTTTACTGTTTATGACCTGCTCAAAGTAAAATCACTGACTCTATAAAAGTGTTGTATGCCTAAAGGTGGCATGTTACTGCAGTACTGAACAGAAACAGAATGAAGCTGTTATTGATACTGGAGTGCTTACCGTGAGCCGCTGCGGCAGCGGTATGTTTACATTGAAACGTTCCCTCAGAAAAATTTAAAAATGACAGTGCTGGGAAACCTCTTACGTTATTTGATTTTCAAACAGCTGAGCAAAACTGAACATAATCAGACATTTCTCTCTTAACTTATTCTGATCATCACTAAACTGACGCAGAATATTTTTAGCGTAGCTCTATCTGACTTTCAATAATCGCTACAAAAGAATGGCCCTGACTAACAATAACCTATACCTTTCACAAATCACTTACCTCACAAAAATCTTCATTGCTCCAACTGCTGCAATACAGCGAGAGCCACTACTGCCAGCTAAATAAAAGATTCTAACTACTGAAGGCACTAACTACTGATAGGCATAATTAGCAAATGAAAGATTTTGATAGAGAACAAATAATGTATTTACCTTAATAGTGTTCAAAAGTCATAATATATAAATCAGTCCATGATATCCAATATTACAAATTTACTCTTTCTGATGGACACACGTCCAGATTGTCCGCTCTCAAAATTCCCACATCTCTCTCCCCACATCCACCACTGCTGGCGGCTCACCTCTAACTGCGCAAGGCTACGCGCTGTTAACAGCCAACTGCCCAACACTACAATAGCAATAATTTTCATATAGAGCGCTACGTGGCGTTATCAACATAAAAACCTAAACAGCCTACTTACAATCTCTACAAAGACGCGTCACACCCTCGTACGGCAACTGCCAAGGGAATTAGACGGCGCGAATCACGTGGGAACTGCGGGAGTATGCATGCAACGTACGTGAAACACCCTGTATAAATACTTACAAGTGACGGCATGCCTGAACATCACTGCTTTCCCATCTGTTCCCTCCGTACGACCACGACTCCACTTGCTAGTTAAACATCAGACAAGCATCGCCGCAGCTCCTTAATGTAGAATCATAGCGAGGTGACCAGCGCCAATACTGACAGCTAAATAAAACATTCTAGCTACTGATGGCACTAACTACTGATAGGCATAGTTAGCAAATGAAAGATGTTGATAGAGAACAAACAATGTATTTACCCTAATAATGTTAAAAAGTTATATATATATATATATATATATATATATATATATATATATATATATATATATATATATGGTTCATGGTGTGGATTCCAGTTGCTATGTCCTAGTTCATGAACCACGGGCAACGTATGAGTGGCCAAGTAAGTGGTCCTGATAGTCGGGATACCAGTTACTTTGGAATAAGGCTGGGCATCTCGGACATATTCTGAGTCGTGGTCACCTTTGTACTCAGACGGCAAAGACTACCAAATCCACCGGTTAGTCCCTCAACCGTTAGGGGTAAAACTCAATGGGACCCAGGGCAAGTAAGGCTAGCAACCTGCTTCCCTGGTACTTTAAATATGATGCTGGCAACAATCAGAGCAAAATGACTCGGACCATTGGAGGTGACTGAGCCCCATCTCCAATTGACAAACCAGGGACTCCTAAGATACGACTCGGCAAACGAATGGTAACGAGATGGGAAGCTATGAATATCAATGGGGGCTACTCTGGGAAGAAGGTAGAGTTGGCAGAGGTTGCAAGTAAGATGGAGTTGGACGTTTTAGCTGTTAGTGAGATGCGGGTAAGGGGTGAGAAAGAAGAGGAAGTGGGAGAATACAAGGTTTACCTGTCAGGAGTCAAAGCAGGAATGGCACAATGGGGTGTAGGGCTTTACGTCAGGAAAGAAATGGAATCCAGCGTAGTTGGAATAAGATACGTAAACGAACGACTGATGTGGATAGATTTGACAGTGTCTAACAAGAAAATTAGGATTGTGTCAGTATATTCGCATTGTGAAGGGACAGATCAAGATAAGATGGATAGTTTTTATGACGCACTCAGCGATGTAGTTGTTAGAGTAAAGGACAAGGACAGTGTTCTGCTCATGGGTGATTTTAATACCAGGAATGGAAATCGAACAGAAGGGTATGAAAAGGTTATGGCTAAATTTGGAGAGGATATGGAGGCATACAGGAACGGGAAACAAATCTTGGATTTCTGTGCCAGTATGGGCTTAGTAATCGCAAACTCATTTTTTAAACACAAGAACATTCACCGGTATACTTGGGAAGGCAGGGGAACCAGATCTGTCATTGACTATATAGTAACAGATCAGGAATTCAGGAAGGCTGTGAGGGACACAAGTGTATTCAGGGGATACCTTGATGACACTGATCACTATTTAATCTGCAGTGAAATTGGTATTGTGAGGCCGAAAGTGCAGCAGGTCAGGTCCATATGTAGAAGGATAAGAGTGGAGAAACTTCAGGATAAGGAAATCAGGCACAAGTACATAACAGTGATCTCAGAAACGTACCAGTTAGTTGAATGTAGGCAATTACAGCCATTGGAAAAGGAATGGACAAGGTACAGGGACACAGTACTAAAAGTGGCTAAAGAATGTCTTGGAACAGTAGTTTGTAAAGGTAGGATGAAACAAACAGCTTGGTGGCATGACGCAGTCAAGACAGCCTGTAAAAGGAAAAAGATGGCGTATCAAAAATGGCTACATACTAGAACTCAGGTAGACAGAGAAAGGTATGTTGAAGAAAGAAACAAAGCCAAACAGATAATTGCAACATCCAAGAAGAAATCTTGGGAAGACTTTGGAAACAGGTTGGAGACTTTGGGTCAAGCTGCTGGAAAACCATTCTGGAGTGTAATTAGCAGTCTTCGAAAGGGATGTAAGAAGGAAATGACAAGTATAATGGACAGGTCAGGAAAACTGCTGGTGAATCCTGCTGATGCCTTGGGCAGATGGAGGGAATATTTTGAAGAGTTGCTCAATGTAGGTGAAAATACGATGAGTAATGTTTCAGATTTCTATGTACAATGGGATAGGAATGATTATGGAAATAGGATCACATTTGAGGAAGTGGAGAAAATGGTCAATATATTGCAGTGCGATAAAGCGGCTGGGGTGGATGAAATTAAGTCGGAACTCATCAAATACAGTGGAATGTCAGATCTTAAATGGCTACACAGAATAATTGAAATGGCCTGGGAGTCGGAACAGGTTCCATCAGACTGGACGAAAGCAGTAATCACACCAATCTTTAAACATGGAAACAGGGAAGATTGTAACAACTACAAAGGTATCTCTTTAATCAGCGTTGTGGGTAAAATCTTCTCAGGTATTGTTGAAAGGAAAGTGCGAGTATTAGTTGAGGACAAATTGGATGAAAATCAGTGTGGGTTTAGGCCTCGTAGAGGTTGTCAGGACCAGATCTTCAGCTTACGGCAAATAATGGAGAAGTGTTATGAGTTGAACAGGGAATTGTATCTATGCTTTATAGATCTAGAAAAGGCATATGACCGGATTCCTAGAAGGAAGTTATTGTCTGTTCTACGAGATTATGGAATAGGAGGCAAACTCTTGCATAGACAGTCAGGCAGCAGTTAGAGTTGACGGTAAATTGAGTTCATGGTTCAGAGTTGTTTCAGGGGTAGGACAAGGCTGCAGGCTGTCTCCACTGTTGTTCATATTATTTATGGATCGTATGTTGAAAACAATAAACTGGCTGGGTGAGATTAAGATATGTGAACACAAAATAAGCAGTCTCGCATATGCAGATGACTTAGTTGTGATGGCAGAGTCGATTGAAAGTTTGCAAAGCAATATCCCAGAGCTAGATCATAAATGTAAGGACTATGGTATGAAGATTAAGATCTCCAAAACGAAAGTAATGGCAGTGAGAAAGAGATATAAACTAATTGACTGCCAAATAGGAGGAACAAAGTTAGAACAGGTGGACGGTTTCAAGTACTTAGGATGCATATTCGCAAAGGATGGCAATATAGTGAAAGAACTGGAAGCGAAGTGTAGCAAAGCTAATGCATTGAGCGCTCAGCTACGATCTACTCTCTTCTGCAAGAAGGGAGTCAGTAACAAGACTAAGTTATCTGTGCACCGTTCAATCTTGCGAACAACTTTGTTATATGGAAGCGAGAGCTGGGTTGATTCAGGTTACCTTATCAATAAGGTTGAGGTTACGGATATGAAAGTACCTAGAATGATTGCAGGTACCAGTAGATGGGAACAATGGCAGGTTGGTGTCCACAATGAGGAAATCAAAGAAAAACTGGGAATGAACTCTATAGATCTAGCTGTCAGGGCGAACAGGCTTAGATGGTGGGGTCATGTTACACGCATGGGAGAAGCAAGGCTACCCAAGAGACTCATGGGTTCAGCAGTAGAGGGTAGGAGGAGTCGGGGTAGACCAAGGAGAAGATACCTGGATTCGGTTAAGAATGATTTTGAAGTAATAAGCTTAACATCAGAAGAGGCATCAATGTTAGCACTGAATAGGGGATAATGGAGGAATTTTATAAGGGGATCTATGCTCCAGACTGAACGCTGAAAGGCATAATCAGTCTTAAATGATGATAGCAACCTCTCAAAACTTCGGCATCTTTCTCTCCACATCCACCACTGCTGGCGGCTCACCTACAACTGCCCAACGCTATGCACTGTTCACATACAACTGCTCAAAACAACACAAGCGAATATTCCATCAATGAGTCCCACCAGCCACAGATTGCACACAGCACAGTCAGCGATTTTCACACAGATCGCTACGTGGTGCTACCAACATAAAACCCTCAACAGCCTACTTACAACGTGACTCGGAAAAGACAACAAAGTATGCCCGTAGTAAACATCGTCCAGTATATAAACTCTAACTGGATAATGCATAAAGTGCCTAGGTCAATGTGACCTCTAGTATCGAAGACTGCATTTTACGATAGTATTCAAAACTTTTGTTGAGCAGTGTATTTCCAACAAGATACTAAAAACTGTGGATCCATAAAATGTAATGTTCTCAGTCAAAGTTATAATACACTACGAGAGAGAAAAGTACGTCGGGGACACGCGGAAAAAAGTGTCGTAATGCGGAAATGGGGTGATTTCAAAAAATGGCTCTGAGCACTATGGGACTTAACATCTGAGGTCATCTGTCTAGAATGCGTAATTAATAATAGAAATTTTCAGTGTGCCAAATAATTCGGAATTTCAAACGTTTCTAAGAAAATAATTTTAACTCTTCATTCAAAGCTAGTACTTGTCGATTGTAACACCGAAAAATAAAGTAATTAATTTTCATACATTATATGTGTATAAAATTATATAAGAGTTTTCAGAAAAGCAGCTGAGATAATACTGACCTGTCCAACATTCGAAAAATAATACTGGTAACGACAACTACTGTTCAAAATGGTTCAAATGGCTCTGAGCACTATGGGACTTAACTTCTGAGGTCATCAATCCCCTAGAACTTAGAACTACTTAAACCTAACTAACCTAAGAACATGACACACATCCATGCCCGAGGCAGGATTCGAACCTGCGACCGTATCGGTCGCGCGGTTCCAGACTGTAGCGCCTAGAAACGCTCGGCCACAGCGACCGGCAAAATGGGGTGATTTATCTGACGTCCAAAATAGCATGCTCATTGGCTTTCTAGAGCAGGGTAGAAGGATTTACGAAATGGTTTTGTTTGTAAATAGTTCTCGTGCCACCACTGTTAAAGTAGTATACTGCGCACGGCAAAAGGGCCCTATCCAAAAGTGGGGTCCAGGCAATTGTGGTGCATCATGGTGTATAGACGATACTGGTGAACGACGGCTGCGGAGATATGTATGAATAATTAGGTTGCAACTATTGAGTACCTGACCACCAAGATGAATCAAGGTCTACCAACAGTGGCTCCTCAATGAGTGTTCAGCCAATGTACTGCGTATGGGTCTCCGCAGGAGGTGGGAGGTGCTCGGCTCATGCACCCATGCTGACTGCTGTTCGTTGGCGACGAGGGTTGGGATTTGCACACCACTACCACAACTGGAAGTCCACTGAGTGACAGATGGCTATGGCGTGTACAGCGTGAGATGTCTGAAAGCAAACATCCTGCGACAAACGTCTAAAAGGTCCAGGCCTCAGGAGGGAGCGTAATGGTCTGGGGATGTTTTCGCGGCATTCCCTGGGTTATCTCATCATTCTGGAGAGACAATGGATCAACACTAGTATGCAGCTATCCTTGGGGACCATGTCCACCCCTACATGCAGTTTTTGTTTCCTCGGCACGATGTCATTTACCAGCAGGACAATGCAACCTGTCATCCAGCTCGCAGTGTAAGTGCGTGGTTCGAAGAGCACTAGGATGAGGCTACCGTATTCCCCTGGTCACCGAACTTACCGGATTTAAACCCAGTCGAGAATCTGTGGGACGACTTCGATCGGTCTGTTCCCGTAATCGAACCTCAAGCGAGAAAGCTAGCGCAGTTGGTCACGGAACTGGAGTCGGCATGGCTCTACAGCCTTGCCTGTACTTTCCGTAGCCTCACTGACTGCCTTCCTGCACGTCTCGCAGCTGACAGTGCCGCGTAAGCCATTTTATTCAGGCTTTTGACAGTTAGTCAGATAATGTGACTGGAGAGTTATAAGCCTCATATGTTACAGGGTGTTTCAAAAATGATCGGTATATTTGAAACGGCAATAAAAACTAAACGAGCAGCGATAGAAATACACCGTTTGTTGCAATATGCTTGGGACAACAGTACATTTTCAGGCGGACAAACTTTCGAAATTGCATTAGGTACAATTTTCAACAACAGATGGCGCTGCAAGTGATGTGAAAGATATAGCAGACAACGCAGTCTGTGGGTGCGCCATTCTGTACGTCGTCTTTCTGCTGTCAGCGTGTGCTGTTCACAACGTGCAAGTGTGCTGTAGACAACATGGTTTATTCCTTAGAACAGAGGATTTTTCTGGTGTTGGAATTCCACCGCCTAGAACACAGTGTTGTTGCAACAAGACGAAGTTTTCAACGGAGGTTTAATGTAACCAAAGGACCGAAAAGCGATACAATAAAGGATCTGTTTGAAAAATTTCAACGGACTGGGAACGTGACGGATGAACGTGCTGGAAAGGTAGGGCGACCGCATACGGCAACCACAGAGGGCAACGCGCAGCTAGTGCAGCAGGTGATCCAACAGCGGCCTCGGGTTTCCGTTCGCCGTGTTGCAGCTGCGGTCCAAATGACGCCAACGTCCATGTATCGTCTCATGCGCCAGAGTTTACACCTCTATCCATACAAAATTCAAACACGGCAACCCCTCAGCGCCGCTACCATTGCTGCACCAAAGACATTCGTTAACGATATAGTGCACAGGATTGATGACGGCGATATGCATGTGGGCAGCATTTGGTTTACTGACGAAGCTTATTTTTACCTGGACGGCTTGGTCAATAAACAGAACTGGCGCATATGGGGAACCGAAAAGCCCCATGTTGCAGTCCCATCATCCCTGCATCCTCAAAAGGTACTGGTCTGGGCCGCCATTTCTTCCAAAGGAATCATTGGCCCATTTTTCAGATCCGAAACGATTACTGCATCACGCTATCTGGACATTCTTCGTGAATTTGTGGCGGTACAAACTGCCTTAGACGACACTGCGAACACCTCGTGGTTTATGCAAGATGGGGCCCGGCCACATCGCACGGCCGACGTCTTTAATTTCCTGAATGAATATTTCGATGATCGTGTGATTGCTTTGGACTATCCGAAACATACAGGAGGCGGCGTGGATTGGCCTCCCTATTCGCCAGACATGAACCCCTGTGACTTCTTTCTGTGGGGACACTTGAAAGACCAGGTGTACCGCCAGAATCCAGAAACAATTGAACAGCTGAAGCAGTACATCTCATCTGCATGTGAAGCCATTCCGCCAGACACGTTGTCAAAGGTTTCGGGTAATTTCATTCAGAGACTACGCCATATTATTGCTACGCATGGTGGATATGTGGAAAATACCGTACTATAGAGTTTCCCAGACCGCAGCGCCATCTGTTGTTGAAAATTGTAACTACTGTAATTTCGAAAGTTTGTCTGCCTGAAAATGTACTGTTGTCCCAAGCATATTGCAACAAACGGTGTATTTCTATCGCTGCTCGTTTAGTTTTTATTGCCGTTCCAAATATACCGGTCATTTTTGAAACACCCTGTATAAGCCGCATATGGCAACCTGCAGATATGGACTGTGGGCCTCGCACGCTTCCGGGTCGTCGGTCTCTACTCCCAGGCAGCGTAATCGCAGTGTGCAGCTGACATACCTCGCATTTCCACAACCTCTCGCCCGGCGGCCAGCCTCGTCTCCCAGGTTACTGAATATACTACGAATTGCCGCAAGACCATCGACCTCTGGGCGCCACTAATTCTTTACCTGCACTTTACGTAGCCCCCATTTTATGTAATTTTATTTCTGTACTTGACCAGCCGTTAAACTATTGACCTAATGTACGACTACCTTTTTTACGCTTATGTTATCACTTTATATGGTTTTATAAGTTTCTATAGACGTTAGCGCTGGTTGTATAAAATTGTACGGATTCCTGCGCTCCTGCTTTGTATAAAAGCGT
This sequence comes from Schistocerca serialis cubense, assembly GCF_023864345.2. Classification (NCBI taxonomy): domain Eukaryota; kingdom Metazoa; phylum Arthropoda; class Insecta; order Orthoptera; family Acrididae; genus Schistocerca; species Schistocerca serialis. Next base: position 73,769,444 of record NC_064644.1, read on the forward strand.
GATCAATTCAGTTCAGTTTACCAGTGTGTAGATTGTTATCTATCGCATACATTACGTATTTTTTGCGATGCGTCACAATTAACTGGTTTTTTTAACGAACGTTTGTGATTTTTGGGATGCCCAATTGCTTGTTATTAGTTTTTAACAATCTTTTTTTTTACATTTTCAGTTATTGTTTGCAGGAAGTCTTTGCCGTCTGATTCTTATTTGCCATAAGCTTACCAGCGATTTCATCCTGCATCAATCTTTTGAGGGTACAGATTAATCTGTTGAACTTCGAAAAGTGAATTAAAACTTTTTGTGCAGCTGGGAATTGATTTTTATTTTGGTGGAAAAAATGCAACCGCCTCTGAAGAATAACAGTCACGAACAAAGCAAATTTTCAGTAGGGTATTGTAAGTGTGTGTGTGTGTGTGTGTGTGTGTGTGTGTGTGTGTGCGCGCGCGTGCGTGCGTGTGTGTGTGTGTGTGTGTGTGTGTGTGTGTGTGTTTGTTGGGGACGGGAAGGAGGCGGGAGACGTAAAAATGGTACAGAAAGACCAAGCACTGAATACGGTAGGCAAGTTCAAATGGATTAATGTTGCTGTAGTTATGGAAAGATGAAGACGGTTACCAGGACAGACTAGCATGGAGAGCTCCTTCAAACCTGCCTTCAGAATAAAGATCGCAACAACAGCAACATGCGGTTAATATTCTTCAGTGAACTTTATAAAGATAAGTTTTTTGGCAAATGTCCACTAGTACCTAAACTGATACACAGGAAAAAGACTTACGGAAAATGAATGTGCAGACAGTTGCACATCCTTAAGCTTGCAAGCAAAGAGAAGTTTAAAAGACATGTAAGGTCACAACACTGAATCAATGCCGTCCTTCCCAACGTCTGTCAGTTGAGATTTTGCTGAAATTCAGTCCACCGCTTCCTGAAAGCCTATGAATTTCATATATAACGGTAATTTGCTTTCACTGTTTCGTTCACGTCTTGTAAATGGTCCACTGCTCCATTTCTGTTTTCATACCTAGCTTTTCCCTTGAATGAATAAAATCACATTACTTTTTTTTACGTGAAAGGTCGCGGTGGTCGTGCGGTTCTAGGCGCTGCAGTCCGGAACCGCGGGACTGCTACGGTCGCAGGTTCGAATCCTGCCTCGGGCATGGATGTGTGTGATGTCCTTAGGTTAGTTAGGTTTAAGTAGTTTTAAGTCCTAGGGGACTGATGACCTAAGATGTTAAGTCCCATAGTCCTCAGAGCCATTTGAACCATTTGAACCAATACTTTCAGTGATAAACGGATGGGTGCCTGCATAAGAAAAAGGCTGATACATCCATAGATTTCTATGTCTTGTCTATCAGCATTCGGGCGAAGCATAACAGTTACATTACTGTTGCAGTTTTATCGAAATATCTATCTCCGCAGTCAGTTGTAAATAATTTTAAAAGTTCATAAAGTGTTACTGCTCGGTCTTCGAATGGCTTTACAAGCAATCTGTTGACTTTTTTTAAAAAGATATCATTATCTGAATTGTTAAGTATCTGTATGTCTGAGAGTTAACAACAAAAATCGAAAACATTTCTTTTCTCAAATCCAGAGCTAAGTTACAGCTTACGTTTCTTTGTCATATACGTGACGTGACATGGGCATTTAGTATCTATCACTGGACCCATATAATCAACTCGAGTATCCATGCCACAATGAGAGTAATTGTTTCATGAGATGAATTTGGACCAACACACTATCAGAAACTTCCTGTAAGATTAAAACAATGTGTCGGGACAGAATTCGCACCCGGAACGTTTGCATTCCAGGGGGAATGCTTTCTTACCGGATCATTTTTTGTTTTGCTTTGTTATCGATATGTGTCTTCACCGTTTTTTAGTCAGCGATTCTGTGCAGATGTCACATGGCATCTTTCAAATTCTGTCGATGAAGTCTTCAAGATTCATCCTTACTGTTTTACTTCCGCCAACACCTCATCTCCTCATTTCACAGTTCTCCCATATAACTTGTGAGGCCAGCACTTCCAAAAGAAAAGATATTGCAGAGACTGGGCTTAGCCACCTCCTAGAGGATTCTTTCACTAACGAATATTCACTTAACGGTGAAGCGTGCGTGATCTGAAAATTTCTGGCAGACTAAAACTCTGTGTCAGTCAAGGACTCGAACTCCGAATCTTTGCCTTTCGCTTCAACTGTAAGAGAGGAGAGGGGTACGGATGAAGTAAATGTTTAAGGGCGGTACGTGGGTCGTGCCTGCGTAGCTCTATCGGTAGAGCACTTGCCCGCCCTCTCAGACTGAGCCCAGTTCCGCCAAAGCCGTTTTACTCTGCCAGGAAGTTTCTGTTCATTGCACATGGCGCTGCAAAGTGAAAACTCATTCTGGAAACACCCTATTAGCTGGAGGGTCATTACCTTCTCGCTGATGAGTGTATATATGCCACAGATTGCAAATGCTAGAGTGGCTTACAGCAATACAAATGAGATGATAACAGGTCCTTAGAGCATGATTTGATTTACACGTCGAAATACGAGTGGATACTCGAAATATACGTGCCATTATGAAACTGCATTACACGCCACGAATGTTCGGTAGTGCAGTTCGCTGCGTACAGCAATGCATTGTATTCATGATAGATTAAAGAGGCATTACGACTGTACATGCTGCATGTATTCTTTTACGTTCGACTAATGAAACGCTTCAGCGGCATGGTATTCGTATCCATTTGCTGCGTTATTTGCTGCAAGCGATTCCCGGTGCACGTATCACATCAGTCGCAACATTGGCAGTACTCATGAAATAAAAACAGCTGATTGAATCTGAAGATGTTTTCGAACAAATAGTGCGTTCCCATACTATGAAATACTTAAAATGATTTACTGATACATAACCAGCACGGTTTCAAGAGTATAATTCTTTTCTCACGCAGCTGACACTTTATTCACACGAAGTAATGGGTGCTACTGACAGGGAATCTCAAGGTGATTCCATATTTCTAGATTTCCGAATTTTCGTCACCTGTCCTCACAAGCAGCTTCCAATCAAATTGTGAGACTACGATGTATTGTCTCAGTTGGGAGACTGGCTTCTTGACTTCCGGTTAATACCGTCACTGTCCGTGATAAATGACGGGAAGGCATCTACTGAAATCTAAGCTATATCTATGGTTCCCCAAACAAGCTTATTTTCCCATCCTTTGTTCATCTTGAATCTAAGCCCACACACGTTCGCAGTTTAGCAGGCGGGCCTAAATTTTTATTGAACAGTTTACTTCTGTGCGGCAGTACTGTGCGACATTTCTCTACTTAATGCAGTCTTCGTGACTTACTGTGTTACGAAAAATAATGTAAATGCTGATAACACGCCGCACGCGTTTGAAGTGGGAGTGCGATGTAGGGGTAATGTATTTCCACCCTTTCCGAAAAGCCTATCAGCTACTGATGTGCCGCCGGTTAGCAAGGGTATCTGCTCCCCCTCACACTGGTACACGAGTCAATATGTACAGTCTGCCCCGGAGGAGAAACTTTTAAACCGCGCCGTGGGGTGCCGGCCACACAGCAGGTGATAAATGCCAGGAAAACTTGGGTCCTACTGCAGCCTTTGCGGCACCATACCGCCTCACACGTCTTCCAGTCGCAGGTCAGCCCCCGAAGCAAATAAAACGTCGTCTTTGTCACTTTTTCTCCACGTGGCGTGCAAGCCGCCGTATAAGTCTAACTTTTCGTCCTCTGCATGAAACTAGTCGAATCTGTCGGTCAGGCTAACTTCCATTATATCCACATCTATACACTGCAAGCAAAAAGATTGACGAAAAATCATGTTTGCAACTCAGCTCTATACCAGTGCGAAACTGGATTATGGGGGAAGGCACATATGCATGGTTTAGGAGCTTTGAGATGTGGTTTCACAGCAGACTGTTTACCTTCAGACTGACTGATCGACTGAGGAATTAAGACTTTCTACATCGTGTCAAAAGGGATTAATGTCTAATATAAAACATAATGTAACAGAGAGATAAACTATTACGACATGAGTTGTTACTGAAACAGTATTAGAGGCGATGCTCACAGGAAAATAGGGCAAGGGCAGGTCTGAGTATGATTATGGAAGGCAGATCGTATATGAAGTGGGATGCAGCATTTACCCTAAAAATGAAGAGGACAGCTAGCAAGGTATACGAAAGAAGCGTTGCGCTACATCACCATTAGGGGTGATGACCTAAATAGAAACGCAATGCAAACCATATAGTCTGGTACAGGTCATAAAATGGATATTTTAAAACACGTTGAAATCTCGTGTCTTGAAACACTCGTAGCTTTTGAGCACGGCCATTAAAATTAGCCAATTTCTACATCTCTGCAGAAAGTCAGCCGGCCGGAGTGGCTGTGCGGTTCTAGGCGCTTTAGTCTGGAGCCGAGCGACCGCTACGGTCGCAGGTTCGAATCCTGCCTCGGGCATGGATGTGTGTGATGTCCTTAGGTTAGTTAGGTTTAATTAGTTCTAAGTTCTAGGCGACTGATGACCTCAGAAGTTAAGTCGCATAGTGCTCAGAGCCATTTTGCAGAAAGTCAAAGTATTCTACTTTACTACACGCAGGCAGCAAGTTGCACTTCGTGTTAGTGATGCTGGGAATGGAGGAATACGATAGAATACCTTACATTCGCTTCAGCAGCCCTGATGCAAGTGTAAATTTACAGTGTGCTTATAATAGAAAAGAGTTCTCAAGTAGCATTCTAGTGAAATACTCGTTTGTACTGCCCACACACCCCTACTCCTCCTCCCTCTCCGCTCAGATAGCCGTGCGGGATTAGCCATGCGGTCTAGGGCGCTGCAGTCATGGACTGTGCGGCTGGTCCCGGCGGAGGTTCGAGTCCTCCCTCGGGCATAGGTGTGTGTGTTTGTCCTTAGGACAATTTAGGTTCAGTAGTGTGTAAGCTTAGGGACTGATGACCTTAGGAGTTATGTCCCATAAGATTTCACACACATTTGAACATTTTTCTCCGCTCAGATAACTGCTGCCTATTCTTGGGCTTTTGTATTCTAGTGATCAGGGAACTGGGTTGCTTAGCCTTTTACAATACAGAGGTTGTGTAATTACATGTAAACACTAAAGGCGCAACACATTGCCAGATCTAATACGGTGTGGGAAACCAGTTAGCATTCAAAACAGCTTCCAATCGTCTCGGAATGGATAAATACAGGTCCTGTAAGGTTTTCAGGGGGATCTTATACCGTCCTTTCTGCTAAATAGTGGTGAGTTCAGGTAATGATGATGGAGGTAGATAGCGATCACGCGCTCTTCTCTCCATAACCGACCACAAACGTTCTACAATACTGGCGGCGGCAGCCAGAGAAGACGCGACAGTTCATCAAATGGTTCAAATGGCTCTGGGCACTGGGCTCAGTCCGCTAGAACCTAGAACTACTTAAACCTAACTAACCTAAGGACATCACACAAATCCATGCCCGAGGCAGGATTCGAACCTGCGACCGTAGTGGTCGCGCGGTTCCAGACTGTAGCGCCTGGAAACAGTTCATCCTCGTGTTCACAAAAGTCATGGGCGATGAGAGCTGTGTCAACAAGGGCCCAATCGTCTTCGAACACAGCATTACCAATGGGGAACGAACAATGTGCCATGAGATGACTGATCAACCAAAATGGTTACATAATGCCATGGCAGTATTGAGACAGCGCAGAGTAAACAGGGAGCCTATTGAATACCACGATATGGCTTACCATGCTCCACTCTTGGAACGTAAAATCGGCTAGAAGTTGAAAACAGCGTAACTCAGGACTCACCTGACCAAATGACTTTCTTCATTGCTCCATTGCCCAGGTTTTATGACTTTGGCACCATATTTTCCTGTTACGGGCATTTGCGTCATTAATGAGTGGTTTCGCAATTCAGCTCGCCCTGCAATTCACAACTTCGTGTTGTTTTGTTGCTGACAGGGTAACTTTCGTCCTCTTATTTTTCGTGACAGTCCTCATCTCTGACGATCGCTTGACACACACTTTCGTCCGCATTGTCACTTAGCGGATAATGTTTTCCATCATTTCCTGTATGTGGTGAAAATTTTCATTACGGTACCTCTCGAAATACGAAATATCTCATCTGCCTTGGTTACGGAAGCACTCACCATACGAGAACCAATAATTTGCCCTCTTTCGAAGTCAGTTAGCTCCGGCATAACGCACTCACAACCACACAGAACAGTGTTCTCACCACGGTTGACACTCGGAATGTGTTGACATTGCACGGGATCCGTTCATGGTTGAATGTAACAGCGCAACCTGCGGGATTGGCTAGCATGTGTATTTATGGTCAATCGTGAATTTCTCTGTTCTACCACACATAAATGTGTTTCTATAAAACTCATAGCAAAGAATGAAAATATATAATTTCTGTTACATTCTTTGTTTAATTATGGTATGTTTTAATTCTCTAATTTACAAATTAATTCACTTTCCGTTGGAAAAAGATCGACATAAATACAAAAAAATATCATATAATTTTGTATTGAATAGTTAAACAGAAGACACTTTTTAGCTGTGTAAGTTGTACATGGAATGTCAATAAAACCCTGAAGAAGTAATTACTTTCAGAAAATTTCCTACGAAAGTAGTTAAAAACTCATAAATTTTTGTGTATTGCACCTGAAAAGGAAAACACTAATTTGTGTGTGATACCAAGGAGATCTGTAGGAATCAGCATGGGTTTCGAAAAAGACGATCGTGTGACACCCAGATCGCGCTATTCGTCCACGAGACTCAGAGGGCCATAGACACGGGTTCCCAGATAGATGCCGTGTTTCTTGACTTCCGCAAGGCGTTCGATACAGTTCCGCACAGTCGTTTAATGAACCAATTTTGTGACTGGATTGAAGAGTTCCTAGATAACAGAACGCAGCACGTCATTCTCAATGGAGAGAAGTATTCCGAAGTAAGAGTGATTTCAGGTGTGCCGCAGGGGAGTGCCGTAAGACCGTTGCCATTCACAATATACATAAATAACCTTGTGGGTGACATCGGAAGTTCACTGTGGCTTTACGCGGATGATGCTGTGGTATATCGAAAGGTTGTAACAATGGAAAATTGTACTGAAATGCAGGAGGATCTGCAGCGAATTGATGCATGGTGCAGGGAATGGCAATTGAATCTCAATGTAGACAAGTGTAATGTGCTGCGAATACACAGAAAGAAAGATCCCTTATCATTTAGCTACAATATAGCAGGTCAGCAACTGGAAGCTGTTAATTCCATAAATTATCTGGGAGTAGGCATTAGGAGTGATTTAAAACGGGATGATCATATAAAGTTGATCGTCGGTAAAGCAGATGCTAGACTGAGATTCATTGGAAGAATCCTAAGGAAATGCAATCCGAAAACAAAGGAAGTAGGTTACAGTACGCTTGTTCGCCTACTGCTTGAATACTGCTCAGCAGTGTGGGATCCGTACCAGATAGGGTTGATAGAAGAGATAGAGAAGGTCCAACGGAGAGCCGCACGCTTCTTTACAGGATCATTTAGTAATTGCGAAAGCGTTAAGGAGATGATAGATAAACCCTGCAGGAGAGACGTTCAGTAGCTCGGTACGGGCTTTTGTTGAAGTTTAGAGAACATACCTTCACTGAGGAGTCAAGCAGTATATTGCTCCACTCTACGCATATCCCGCGAAGGACACCATGAGGATAAAATCAGAGTGATTAGAGCCCACACAGAGGCATACCGACAATCCTTTTTTCCACGAACAATACGAGACTGGAATAGAAGGGAGAACCGATAGAGGTACACAAGGTACCCTCCACCACACACCGTCAGGTGGCTTGCGGAGTATGATGTAGATGTAGATGTAGATGGTCCAGCCACATCAAATTGAGCACCTGTCAGAGGCCTGAATAACCACCTGTTGCAGGGTTGACAGCTGAGAGAAGTGCAGGAAGAGGGTCAGTGAGGTTCTGGAAGATACCGATAAGGCTGTGGAGCCATGTCGACTCCAGTGTCGTAGCCAGCCACGCAGTGTTTCTCGGTTGAAGATCCTTGACACGAACAGTCGGATCTACGTTGCCCCAACGACTCTGATTTGGTTTAAATTCGGGGAGTTCGGTGGGCAGGAGACGGCGGTAAAGTCATCATGGTGCTCTTCGATCCGCGCACGTACACTACTAGCTGTGTGACACATTGCATTGTCCTACTGGTAGATGCCATCATGCCGAGGATAAATACACTCCATGGAGGGGTGCACATGGTCCTCAAAGAGAGATGCTTATTTATGTTAATCCACTGTTTCTTTCCATAATGACAAGATCACTCAGGGATTACTACGAAAACAGTCCCCAGACCACAATGCTCCCTCCTCCGTCCTGACCTCTGCCGACGAATGTTGCAGGACCGTACACAAACATGGCCATCTGTCCAATGGAGCATGAAACGTGATTCATCTGCAAAGGCCACCTATCGCCACTCAATTGACGTCCAGTTGCGGCACTGGCGTGCAAATTGCAGCCATCTTAGCCGATGAACAGCAGTCAGCGTGGGTGAATGATCGAGGCACCTGCTGCGGAAGCCTATGAGCAGCAACATTCACTGATCGGTCATTGAGGAAAGAGATTGCTGGTAGCCCCCTGATTCATCTGGATGGTCAGTTGCTCAACAGTTACACGTGTCTTCGCCCACAGCCCTACACATCTCCGCAGCCATCGTTCACCCATGTCATCTACGGCAGGCGGTGCATCACAACTGCCACCGCAGGTAGCCCCCTGGTCCAACTGGGCGGTCAGATGCTCAACAGTTACACATGTATTCGCCCACAGGCTTACATATCTCCGCAGCCATCATTCTCCCATGTCATCTACATCAGGCGGTGCATCACAATTGCCACTGCTGGTAGCCCTGTGGTAGATGTGGGTGATCAGTTGCTCAATAGTTACACATGTATTCACCCACAGGGCTGCATAATTCCACAGCCGTCGTTCACCTATGTCATCTACATCAGGTGGTGCATCACAATTGCCACTGCTGGTAGCCCCCTGGTTCATCTGGGCGGTCAGTTGCTCAACAGTTACACATGTATTCGCCCACAGGCCTACACATCTCCGCAGCCTTCGTTCACCCATGTCATGTACGGCAGGCGGTGCATCACAATTGTCACTGCTGGTAGCCCCTGGTTCATCTGGGCGGTCAGTTGCTCAACAGTTACACATGTATTCGCCCACAGGCCTACACATCTCCGCAGCCTTCGTTCACCCATGTCATGTACGGCAGACGGTGCATCACAATTGCCACTGCTGGTAGCCCCCTGGTTCATTTGGGCGGTCAGTTGCTCAACAGTTACACATGTATTCGCCCACAGGCCTACTCATCTCCGCAGCCATCGTTCACCCATGTCATCTACAGCAGGTGGTGCATCACAATTGCCACTGCTGGTAGCCCCCTGGTTCATCTGGGCGGTCAGTTGCTCAACAGTTACACATGTATTCGCCCACAGGCCTACACATCTCCGCAGCCTTCGTTCACCCATGTCATGTACGGCAGGCGGTGCATCACAATTGCCACTGCTGGTAGCCCCCTGGTTCATTTGGGCGGTCAGTTGCTCAACAGTTACACATGTATTCGCCCACAGGCCTACTCATCTCCGCAGCCATCGTTCACCCATGTCATCTACAGCAGGTGGTGCATCACAGTTGCCACTCCTGGTAGCCCCCTGGTTCATCTGGGCGGTCAGTTGCTCAACAGTTACACATGTATTCGCCCACAGGCCTACACATCTCCGCAGCCTTCGTTCACCCATGTCATGTACGGCAGGCGGTGCATCACAATTGCCACTGCTGGTAGCCCCCTGGTTCATCTGGGCGGTCAGTTGCTCAACAGTTACACATGTATTCGCCCACAGGCCTACTCATCTCCGCAGCCATCGTTCACCCATGTCATCTACAGCAGGTGGTGCATCACAATTGCCACTGCTGGTAGCCCCCTGGTTCATCTGGGCGGTCAGTTGCTCAACAGTTACACATGTATTCGCCCACAGGCCTACTCATCTCCGCAGCCTTCGTTCACCCATGTCATGTACGGCAGACGGTGCATCACAATTGCCACTGCTGGTAGCCCCCTGGTTCATTTGGGCGGTCAGTTGCTCAACAGTTACACATGTATTCGCCCACAGGCCTACTCATCTCCGCAGCCATCGTTCACCCATGTCATCTACAGCAGGTGGTGCATCACAATTGCCACTGCTGGTAGCCCCCTGGTTCATCTGGGCGGTCAGTTGCTCAACAGTTACACATGTATTCGCCCACAGGCCTACTCATCTCCGCAGCCATCGTTCACCCATGTCATCTACAGCAGGTGGTGCATCACAATTGCCACTGCTGGTAGCCCCCTGGTTCATCTGGGCGGTCAGTTGCTCAACAGTTACATATGTATTCGCCCACAGGCCTACACATCTCCGCAGCCTTCGTTCACCCATGTCATGTACGGCAGGCGGTGCATCACAATTGCCACTGCTGGTAGCCCCCTGGTTCATTTGGGCGGTCAGTTGCTCAACAGTTACACATGTATTCGCCCACAGGCCTACTCATCTCCGCAGCCATCGTTCACCCATGTCATCTACAGCAGGTGGTGCATCACAGTTGCCACTCCTGGTAGCCCCCTGGTTCATCTGGGCGGTCAGTTGCTCAACAGTTACACATGTATTCGCCCACAGGCCTACACATCTCCGCAGACTTCGTTCACCCATGTCATGTACGGCAGGCGGTGCATCACAATTGCCACTGCTGGTAGCCCCCTGGTTCATTTGGGCGGTCAGTTGCTCAACAGTTACACATGTATCCGCCCACAGGCCTACTCATCTCCGCAGCCATCGTTCACCCATGTCATCTACCGCAGGTGGTGCATCACAGTTGCCACTCCTGGTAGCCCCCTGGTTCATTTGGGCGGTCAGTTGCTCAACAGTTACACATGTATTCGCCCACAGGCCTACTCATCTCCGCAGCCATCGTTCACCCATGTCATCTACAGCAGGCGGTGCATCACAACTGCCACTGCTGGTTGCCCCCTGGTCCATCTGGGCGGTCAGATGCTCAACAGTTACACATGTATTCGCCCACAGGCTTACATATCTCCGCAGCAATCATTCTCCCATGTCATCTACATCAGGCGGTGCATCACAATTGCCACTGCTGGTAGCCCAGTGGTAGATGTGGGTGATCAGTTGCTCAATAGTTACGCATGTATTCACCCACAGGGCTGCATAATTCCACAGCCAGCGTTCACCTATGTCATCTACATCAGGTGGTGCATCACAATTGCCACTGCTGGTAGCCCCCTGGTTCATCGGGGCGGTCAGTTGCTCAACAGTTACACATGTATTCGCCCACAGGCCTACACATCTCCGCAGCCTTCGTTCACCCATGTCATGTACGGCAGGCGGTGCATCACAATTGTCACTGCTGGTAGCCCCCTGGTTCATCTGGGCGGTCAGTTGCTCAACAGTTACACATGTATTCGCCCACAGGCCTACACATCTCCGCAGCCTTCGTTCACCCATGTCATGTATGGCAGACGGTGCATCACAATTGCCACTGCTGGTAGCCCCCTGGTTCATTTGGGCGGTCAGTTGCTCAACAGTTACACATGTATTCGCCCACAGGCCTACTCATCTCCGCAGCCATCGTTCACCCATGTCATCTACGGCAGGTGGTGCATCACAATTGCCACTGCTGGTAGCCCCTGGTTCATCTGGGCGGTCAGTTGCTCAACAGTTACACATGTATTCGCCCACAGGCCTACACATCTCCGCAGCCTTCGTTCACCCATGTCATGTACGGCAGGCGGTGCATCACAATTGCCACTGCCGGTAGCCCCCTGGTTCATTTGGGCGGTCAGTTGCTCAATAGTTACACATGTATTCGCCCACAGGCCTACTCATCTCCGCAGCCATCGTTCACCCATGTCATCTACCGCAGGTGGTGCATCACAATTGCCACTGCTGGTAGCCCCCTGGTTCATTTGGGCGGTCAGTTGCTCAACAGTTACACATGTATTCGCCCTCAGGCCTACTCATCTCCGCAGCCATCGTTCACCCATGTCATCTACGGCAGGCGGTGCATCACAACTGCCACTGCTGGTTGCCCCCTGGTCCATCTGGGCGGTCAGATGCTCAACAGTTACACATGTATTCGCCCACAGGCTTACATATCTCCGCAGCAATCATTCTCCCATGTCATCTACATCAGGCGGTGCATCACAATTGCCACTGCTGGTAGCCCTGTGGTAGATGTGGGTGATCAGTTGCTCAATAGTTACGCATGTATTCACCCACAGGGCTGCATAATTCCACAGCCGTCGTTCACCTATGTCATCTACATCAGGTGGTGCATCACAATTGCCACTGCTGGTAGCCCCCTGGTTCATCTGGGCGGTCAGTTGCTCAACAGTTACACATGTATTCACCCACAGGCCTACACATCTCCGCAGCCTTCGTTCACCCATGTCATCTACATCAGGTGGTGCATCACAATTGCCATTCCTGGTAGCCCCCTGGTTCATTTGGGCGGTCAGTTGCTCAACAGTTACACATGTATTCGCCCACAGGCCTACACATCTCCGCAGCCTTCGTTCACCCATGTCATGTATGGCAGGCGGTGCATCACAATTGTCACTGCTGGTAGCCCCCTGGTTCATCTGGGCGGTCAGTTGCTCAACAGTTACACATGTATTCGCCCACAGGCCTACTCATCTCCGCAGCCATCGTTCACCCATGTCATCTACGGCTGGTGGTGCATCACAATTGCCACTGCTGGTAGCCCCCTGGTTCATTTGGGCGGTCAGTTGCTCAACAGTTACACATGTATTCCCCCATAGGCCTACTCATCTCTGCAGCCATCGTTCACCCATGTCATCTACATCAGGTGGTGCATCACAATTGCCACTGCTGGTAGCCCCCTGGTTCATCTGGGCGGTCAGTTGCTCAACAATTACACATGTATTCGCCCACAGGCCTACACATCTCCGCAGCCTTCGTTCACCCATGTCATGTACGGCAGGCGGTGCATCACAATTGTCACTGCTGGTAGCCCCCTGGTTCATCTGGGCGGTCAGTTGCTCAACAGTTACACATGTATTCGCCCACGGGCCTACTCATCTCCCCAGCCATCGTTCACCCATGTCATCTATGGCAGGTGGTGCATCACAATTGCCACTGCTGGTAGCCCCCTGGTTCATTTGGGCGGTCAGTTGCTCAACAGTTACACATGTATTCGCCCACAGGCCTACTCACCTCCGCAGCCATCGTTCACCCATGTCATCTACGGCAGGTGGTGCATCACAATTGCCTGTGCTGGTAGCCCCCTGGTTCATCTGGGCGGTCAGTTGCGCAATAGTTACACATGTATTCGCCCACAGGCCTACTCATCTCCGCTGCCATCGTTCACCCATGTCATCTACGGCAGGTGGTGCATCACAATTGCCACTGCTGGTAGCCCCCTGGTTCATTTGGGCGGTCAGTTGCTCAACAGTTACACATGTATTCGCCCACAGGCCTACTCATCTCCGCAGCCATCGTTCACACAAGTCATCTACGGCAGGCGGTGCATCACAACTGCCACTGCTGGTTGCCCCCTGATCCATCTGGGCGGTCAGATGCTCAACAGTAACACATGTATTCGCCCACAGGCTTACATATCTCCGCGGCCATCATTCTCCCATGTCATCTACATCTTGCGGTGCATCACAATTGCCACTGCTGGTAGCCCTGTGGTAGATGTGGGTGATCAGTTGCTCAATAGTTACGCATGTATTCACCCACAGGGCTGCATAAATCCACAGCCGTCGTTCACCTATGTCATCTACATAAGGTGGTGCATCACAATTGCCACTGCTGGTAGCCCCCTGGTTCATCTGGGCGGTCAGTTGCTCAACAGTTACACATGTATTCACCCACATGCTTACATATCTCCGCAGCCTTCGTTCACCCATGTCATCTACATCAGGTGGTGCATCACAATTGCCAATGCTGGTAGCCCCCTGGTTCATCTGGGCGGTCAGTTGCTCAACAGTTACACATGTATTCGCCCACAGGCCTACACATCTCCGCAGCCTTCGTTCACCCATGTCATGTACGGCAGGCGGTGCATCACAATTGTCACTGCTGGTAGCCCCCTGGTTCATCTGGGTGGTCAGTTGCTCAACAGTTACACATGTATTCGCCCACAGGCCTACTCATCTCCGCAGCCATCGTTCACCCATGTCATCTACGGCTGGTGGTGCATCACAATTGCCACTGCTGGTAGCCCCTTGGCTCATTTGGGCGGTCAGTTGCTCAACAGTTACACATGTATTCGCCCACAGGCCTACTCATCTCCGCAGCCATCGTTCACCCACGTCATCTACATCAGGTGGTGCATCACAAATGCCACTGCTGGTAGCCCCCTGGTTCATCTGGGCGGTCAGTTGCTCAACAGTTACACATGTATCCGCCCACAGGCCTACACATCTCCGCAGCCTTCGTTCACCCATGTCATGTACGGCAGGCGGTGCATCATAATTGAGCCATCGTTCACCCATGTCATCTACGGCAGGTGGTGCATCACAATTGCCTCTGCTGGTAGCCCCCTGGTTCACCTGGGCGGTCAGTTGCTCAACAGTTACACATGTATTCGCCCACAGGCCTACTCATCTCCGCAGCCATCGTTCACCCATGTCATCTACGGCAGGTGGTGCATCACAATTGCCACTGCTGGTAGCCCCTGGTTCATTTGGGCGGTCAGTTGCTCAACAGTTACACATGTATTCGCCCACAGGCCTACTCATCTCTGCAGCCATCGTTCACCCATGTCATCTACGGCAGGTGGTGCATCACAGTTGCCACTCCTGGTAGCCCCCTGGTTCATTTGGGCGGTCAGTTGCTCAACAGTTACACATGTATTCGCCCACAGGCCTACTCATCTCCGCAGCCATCGTTCACCCATGTCATCTACAGCAGGCGGTGCATCACAACTGCCACTGCTGGTTGCCCCCTGGTCCATCTGGGCGGTCAGATGCTCAACAGTTACACATGTATTCGCCCACAGGCTTACATATCTCCGCAGCAATCATTCTCCCATGTCATCTACATCAGGCGGTGCATCACAATTGCCACTGCTGGTAGCCCAGTGGTAGATGTGGGTGATCAGTTGCTCAATAGTTACGCATGTATTCACCCACAGGGCTGCATAATTCCACAGCCAGCGTTCACCTATGTCATCTACATCAGGTGGTGCATCACAATTGCCACTGCTGGTAGCCCCCTGGTTCATCGGGGCGGTCAGTTGCTCAACAGTTACACATGTATTCGCCCACAGGCCTACACATCTCCGCAGCCTTCGTTCACCCATGTCATGTACGGCAGGCGGTGCATCACAATTGTCACTGCTGGTAGCCCCCTGGTTCATCTGGGCGGTCAGTTGCTCAACAGTTACACATGTATTCGCCCACAGGCCTACACATCTCCGCAGCCTTCGTTCACCCATGTCATGTATGGCAGACGGTGCATCACAATTGCCACTGCTGGTAGCCCCCTGGTTCATTTGGGCGGTCAGTTGCTCAACAGTTACACATGTATTCGCCCACAGGCCTACTCATCTCCGCAGCCATCGTTCACCCATGTCATCTACGGCAGGTGGTGCATCACAATTGCCACTGCTGGTAGCCCCCTGGTTCATCTGGGCGGTCAGTTGCTCAACAGTTACACATGTATTCGCCCACAGGCCTACACATCTCCGCAGCCTTCGTTCACCCATGTCATGTACGGCAGGCGGTGCATCACAATTGCCACTGCCGGTAGCCCCCTGGTTCATTTGGGCGGTCAGTTGCTCAATAGTTACACATGTATTCGCCCACAGGCCTACTCATCTCCGCAGCCATCGTTCACCCATGTCATCTACCGCAGGTGGTGCATCACAATTGCCACTGCTGGTAGCCCCCTGGTTCATTTGGGCGGTCAGTTGCTCAACAGTTACACATGTATTCGCCCTCAGGCCTACTCATCTCCGCAGCCATCGTTCACCCATGTCATCTACGGCAGGCGGTGCATCACAACTGCCACTGCTGGTTGCCCCCTGGTCCATCTGGGCGGTCAGATGCTCAACAGTTACACATGTATTCGCCCACAGGCTTACATATCTCCGCAGCAATCATTCTCCCATGTCATCTACATCAGGCGGTGCATCACAATTGCCACTGCTGGTAGCCCTGTGGTAGATGTGGGTGATCAGTTGCTCAATAGTTACGCATGTATTCACCCACAGGGCTGCATAATTCCACAGCCGTCGTTCACCTATGTCATCTACATCAGGTGGTGCATCACAATTGCCACTGCTGGTAGCCCCCTGGTTCATCTGGGCGGTCAGTTGCTCAACAGTTACACATGTATTCACCCACAGGCCTACACATCTCCGCAGCCTTCGTTCACCCATGTCATCTACATCAGGTGGTGCATCACAATTGCCATTCCTGGTAGCCCCCTGGTTCATTTGGGCGGTCAGTTGCTCAACAGTTACACATGTATTCGCCCACAGGCCTACACATCTCCGCAGCCTTCGTTCACCCATGTCATGTATGGCAGGCGGTGCATCACAATTGTCACTGCTGGTAGCCCCCTGGTTCATCTGGGCGGTCAGTTGCTCAACAGTTACACATGTATTCGCCCACAGGCCTACTCATCTCCGCAGCCATCGTTCACCCATGTCATCTACGGCTGGTGGTGCATCACAATTGCCACTGCTGGTAGCCCCCTGGTTCATTTGGGCGGTCAGTTGCTCAACAGTTACACATGTATTCCCCCACAGGCCTACTCATCTCTGCAGCCATCGTTCACCCATGTCATCTACATCAGGTGGTGCATCACAATTGCCACTGCTGGTAGCCCCCTGGTTCATCTGGGCGGTCAGTTGCTCAACAATTACACATGTATTCGCCCACAGGCCTACACATCTCCGCAGCCTTCGTTCACCCATGTCATGTACGGCAGGCGGTGCATCACAATTGTCACTGCTGGTAGCCCCCTGGTTCATCTGGGCGGTCAGTTGCTCAACAGTTACACATGTATTCGCCCACGGGCCTACTCATCTCCGCAGCCATCGTTCACCCATGTCATCTATGGCAGGTGGTGCATCACAATTGCCACTGCTGGTAGCCCCCTGGTTCATTTGGGCGGTCAGTTGCTCAACAGTTACACATGTATTCGCCCACAGGCCTACTCACCTCCGCAGCCATCGTTCACCCATGTCATCTACGGCAGGTGGTGCATCACAATTGCCTGTGCTGGTAGCCCCCTGGTTCATCTGGGCGGTCAGTTGCGCAATAGTTACACATGTATTCGCCCACAGGCCTACTCATCTCCGCTGCCATCGTTCACCCATGTCATCTACGGCAGGTGGTGCATCACAATTGCCACTGCTGGTAGCCCCCTGGTTCATTTGGGCGGTCAGTTGCTCAACAGTTACACATGTATTCGCCCACAGGCCTACTCATCTCCGCAGCCATCGTTCACACAAGTCATCTACGGCAGGCGGTGCATCACAACTGCCACTGCTGGTTGCCCCCTGATCCATCTGGGCGGTCAGATGCTCAACAGTAACACATGTATTCGCCCACAGGCTTACATATCTCCGCGGCCATCATTCTCCCATGTCATCTACATCTTGCGGTGCATCACAATTGCCACTGCTGGTAGCCCTGTGGTAGATGTGGGTGATCAGTTGCTCAATAGTTACGCATGTATTCACCCACAGGGCTGCATAAATCCACAGCCGTCGTTCACCTATGTCATCTACATAAGGTGGTGCATCACAATTGCCACTGCTGGTAGCCCCCTGGTTCATCTGGGCGGTCAGTTGCTCAACAGTTACACATGTATTCACCCACATGCTTACATATCTCCGCAGCCTTCGTTCACCCATGTCATCTACATCAGGTGGTGCATCACAATTGCCACTGCTGGTAGCCCTGTGGTAGATGTGGGTGATCAGTTGCTCAATAGTTACGCATGTATTCACCCACAGGGCTGCATAATTCCACAGCCGTCGTTCACCTATGTCATCTACATCAGGTGGTGCATCACAATTGCCACTGCTGGTAGCCCCCTGGTTCATCTGGGCGGTCAGTTGCTCAACAGTTACACATGTATTCACCCACATGCTTACATATCTCCGCAGCCTTCGTTCACCCATGTCATCTACATCAGGTGGTGCATCACAATTGCCAATGCTGGTAGCCCCCTGGTTCATCTGGGCGGTCAGTTGCTCAACAGTTACACATGTATTCGCCCACAGGCCTACACATCTCCGCAGCCTTCGTTCACCCATGTCATGTACGGCAGGCGGTGCATCACAATTGTCACTGCTGGTAGCCCCCTGGTTCATCTGGGTGGTCAGTTGCTCAACAGTTACACATGTATTCGCCCACAGGCCTACTCATCTCCGCAGCCATCGTTCACCCATGTCATCTACGGCTGGTGGTGCATCACAATTGCCACTGCTGGTAGCCCCTTGGCTCATTTGGGCGGTCAGTTGCTCAACAGTTACACATGTATTCGCCCACAGGCCTACTCATCTCCGCAGCCATCGTTCACCCACGTCATCTACATCAGGTGGTGCATCACAAATGCCACTGCTGGTAGCCCCCTGGTTCATCTGGGCGGTCAGTTGCTCAACAGTTACACATGTATCCGCCCACAGGCCTACACATCTCCGCAGCCTTCGTTCACCCATGTCATGTACGGCAGGCGGTGCATCATAATTGAGCCATCGTTCACCCATGTCATCTACGGCAGGTGGTGCATCACAATTGCCTCTGCTGGTAGCCCCCTGGTTCACCTGGGCGGTCAGTTGCTCAACAGTTACACATGTATTCGCCCACAGGCCTACTCATCTCCGCAGCCATCGTTCACCCATGTCATCTACGGCAGGTGGTGCATCACAATTGCCACTGCTGGTAGCCCCTGGTTCATTTGGGCGGTCAGTTGCTCAACAGTTACACATGTATTCGCCCACAGGCCTACTCATCTCTGCAGCCATCGTTCACCCATGTCATCTACGGCAGGTGGTGCATCACAGTTGCCACTCCTGGTAGCCCCCTGGTTCATTTGGGCGGTCAGTTGCTCAACAGTTACACATGTATTCGCCCACAGGCCTACTCATCTCCGCAGCCATCGTTCACCCATGTCATCTACAGCAGGCGGTGCATCACAACTGCCACTGCTGGTTGCCCCCTGGTCCATCTGGGCGGTCAGATGCTCAACAGTTACACATGTATTCGCCCACAGGCTTACATATCTCCGCAGCAATCATTCTCCCATGTCATCTACATCAGGCGGTGCATCACAATTGCCACTGCTGGTAGCCCAGTGGTAGATGTGGGTGATCAGTTGCTCAATAGTTACGCATGTATTCACCCACAGGGCTGCATAATTCCACAGCCAGCGTTCACCTATGTCATCTACATCAGGTGGTGCATCACAATTGCCACTGCTGGTAGCCCCCTGGTTCATCGGGGCGGTCAGTTGCTCAACAGTTACACATGTATTCGCCCACAGGCCTACACATCTCCGCAGCCTTCGTTCACCCATGTCATGTACGGCAGGCGGTGCATCACAATTGTCACTGCTGGTAGCCCCCTGGTTCATCTGGGCGGTCAGTTGCTCAACAGTTACACATGTATTCGCCCACAGGCCTACACATCTCCGCAGCCTTCGTTCACCCATGTCATGTATGGCAGACGGTGCATCACAATTGCCACTGCTGGTAGCCCCCTGGTTCATTTGGGCGGTCAGTTGCTCAACAGTTACACATGTATTCGCCCACAGGCCTACTCATCTCCGCAGCCATCGTTCACCCATGTCATCTACGGCAGGTGGTGCATCACAATTGCCACTGCTGGTAGCCCCCTGGTTCATCTGGGCGGTCAGTTGCTCAACAGTTACACATGTATTCGCCCACAGGCCTACACATCTCCGCAGCCTTCGTTCACCCATGTCATGTACGGCAGGCGGTGCATCACAATTGCCACTGCCGGTAGCCCCCTGGTTCATTTGGGCGGTCAGTTGCTCAATAGTTACACATGTATTCGCCCACAGGCCTACTCATCTCCGCAGCCATCGTTCACCCATGTCATCTACCGCAGGTGGTGCATCACAATTGCCACTGCTGGTAGCCCCCTGGTTCATTTGGGCGGTCAGTTGCTCAACAGTTACACATGTATTCGCCCTCAGGCCTACTCATCTCCGCAGCCATCGTTCACCCATGTCATCTACGGCAGGCGGTGCATCACAACTGCCACTGCTGGTTGCCCCCTGGTCCATCTGGGCGGTCAGATGCTCAACAGTTACACATGTATTCGCCCACAGGCTTACATATCTCCGCAGCAATCATTCTCCCATGTCATCTACATCAGGCGGTGCATCACAATTGCCACTGCTGGTAGCCCTGTGGTAGATGTGGGTGATCAGTTGCTCAATAGTTACGCATGTATTCACCCACAGGGCTGCATAATTCCACAGCCGTCGTTCACCTATGTCATCTACATCAGGTGGTGCATCACAATTGCCACTGCTGGTAGCCCCCTGGTTCATCTGGGCGGTCAGTTGCTCAACAGTTACACATGTATTCACCCACAGGCCTACACATCTCCGCAGCCTTCGTTCACCCATGTCATCTACATCAGGTGGTGCATCACAATTGCCATTCCTGGTAGCCCCCTGGTTCATTTGGGCGGTCAGTTGCTCAACAGTTACACATGTATTCGCCCACAGGCCTACACATCTCCGCAGCCTTCGTTCACCCATGTCATGTATGGCAGGCGGTGCATCACAATTGTCACTGCTGGTAGCCCCCTGGTTCATCTGGGCGGTCAGTTGCTCAACAGTTACACATGTATTCGCCCACAGGCCTACTCATCTCCGCAGCCATCGTTCACCCATGTCATCTACGGCTGGTGGTGCATCACAATTGCCACTGCTGGTAGCCCCCTGGTTCATTTGGGCGGTCAGTTGCTCAACAGTTACACATGTATTCCCCCACAGGCCTACTCATCTCTGCAGCCATCGTTCACCCATGTCATCTACATCAGGTGGTGCATCACAATTGCCACTGCTGGTAGCCCCCTGGTTCATCTGGGCGGTCAGTTGCTCAACAATTACACATGTATTCGCCCACAGGCCTACACATCTCCGCAGCCTTCGTTCACCCATGTCATGTACGGCAGGCGGTGCATCACAATTGTCACTGCTGGTAGCCCCCTGGTTCATCTGGGCGGTCAGTTGCTCAACAGTTACACATGTATTCGCCCACGGGCCTACTCATCTCCGCAGCCATCGTTCACCCATGTCATCTATGGCAGGTGGTGCATCACAATTGCCACTGCTGGTAGCCCCCTGGTTCATTTGGGCGGTCAGTTGCTCAACAGTTACAC
The DNA here is from genome assembly GCF_023864345.2 of Schistocerca serialis cubense. Taxonomy (NCBI): domain Eukaryota; kingdom Metazoa; phylum Arthropoda; class Insecta; order Orthoptera; family Acrididae; genus Schistocerca; species Schistocerca serialis. The sequence continues at coordinate 73,790,880 of NC_064644.1, forward strand.
ATGTATTCGCCCACAGGCCTACTCACCTCCGCAGCCATCGTTCACCCATGTCATCTACGGCAGGTGGTGCATCACAATTGCCTGTGCTGGTAGCCCCCTGGTTCATCTGGGCGGTCAGTTGCGCAATAGTTACACATGTATTCGCCCACAGGCCTACTCATCTCCGCTGCCATCGTTCACCCATGTCATCTACGGCAGGTGGTGCATCACAATTGCCACTGCTGGTAGCCCCCTGGTTCATTTGGGCGGTCAGTTGCTCAACAGTTACACATGTATTCGCCCACAGGCCTACTCATCTCCGCAGCCATCGTTCACACAAGTCATCTACGGCAGGCGGTGCATCACAACTGCCACTGCTGGTTGCCCCCTGATCCATCTGGGCGGTCAGATGCTCAACAGTAACACATGTATTCGCCCACAGGCTTACATATCTCCGCGGCCATCATTCTCCCATGTCATCTACATCTTGCGGTGCATCACAATTGCCACTGCTGGTAGCCCTGTGGTAGATGTGGGTGATCAGTTGCTCAATAGTTACGCATGTATTCACCCACAGGGCTGCATAAATCCACAGCCGTCGTTCACCTATGTCATCTACATAAGGTGGTGCATCACAATTGCCACTGCTGGTAGCCCCCTGGTTCATCTGGGCGGTCAGTTGCTCAACAGTTACACATGTATTCACCCACATGCTTACATATCTCCGCAGCCTTCGTTCACCCATGTCATCTACATCAGGTGGTGCATCACAATTGCCACTGCTGGTAGCCCTGTGGTAGATGTGGGTGATCAGTTGCTCAATAGTTACGCATGTATTCACCCACAGGGCTGCATAATTCCACAGCCGTCGTTCACCTATGTCATCTACATCAGGTGGTGCATCACAATTGCCACTGCTGGTAGCCCCCTGGTTCATCTGGGCGGTCAGTTGCTCAACAGTTACACATGTATTCACCCACAGGCCTACGCATCTCCGCAGCCTTCGTTCACCCATGTCATCTACATCAGGTGGTGCATCACAATTGCCATTCCTGGTAGCCCCCTGGTTCATTTGGGCGGTCAGTTGCTCAACAGTTACACATGTATTCGCCCACAGGCCTACACATCTCCGCAGCCTTCGTTCACCCATGTCATGTATGGCAGGCGGTGCATCACAATTGTCACTGCTGGTAGCCCCCTGGTTCATCTGGGCGGTCAGTTGCTCAACAGTTACACATGTATTCGCCCACAGGCCTACTCATCTCCGCAGCCATCGTTCACCCATGTCATCTACGGCTGGTGGTGCATCACAATTGCCACTGCTGGTAGCCCCCTGGTTCATTTGGGCGGTCAGTTGCTCAACAGTTACACATGTATTCCCCCACAGGCCTACTCATCTCTGCAGCCATCGTTCACCCATGTCATCTACATCAGGTGGTGCATCACAATTGCCACTGCTGGTAGCCCCCTGGTTCATCTGGGCGGTCAGTTGCTCAACAATTACACATGTATTCGCCCACAGGCCTACACATCTCCGCAGCCTTCGTTCACCCATGTCATGTACGGCAGGCGGTGCATCACAATTGTCACTGCTGGTAGCCCCCTGGTTCATCTGGGCGGTCAGTTGCTCAACAGTTACACATGTATTCGCCCACGGGCCTACTCATCTCCGCAGCCATCGTTCACCCATGTCATCTATGGCAGGTGGTGCATCACAATTGCCACTGCTGGTAGCCCCCTGGTTCATTTGGGCGGTCAGTTGCTCAACAGTTACACATGTATTCGCCCACAGGCCTACTCACCTCCGCAGCCATCGTTCACCCATGTCATCTACGGCAGGTGGTGCATCACAATTGCCTGTGCTGGTAGCCCCCTGGTTCATCTGGGCGGTCAGTTGCGCAATAGTTACACATGTATTCGCCCACAGGCCTACTCATCTCCGCTGCCATCGTTCACCCATGTCATCTACGGCAGGTGGTGCATCACAATTGCCACTGCTGGTAGCCCCCTGGTTCATTTGGGCGGTCAGTTGCTCAACAGTTACACATGTATTCGCCCACAGGCCTACTCATCTCCGCAGCCATCGTTCACCCATGTCATCTACGGCTGGTGGTGCATCACAATTGCCACTGCTGGTAGCCCCTTGGCTCATTTGGGCGGTCAGTTGCTCAACAGTTACACATGTATTCGCCCACAGGCCTACTCATCTCCGCAGCCATCGTTCACCCACGTCATCTACATCAGGTGGTGCATCACAAATGCCACTGCTGGTAGCCCCCTGGTTCATCTGGGCGGTCAGTTGCTCAACAGTTACACATGTATTCGCCCACAGGCCTACACATCTCCGCAGCCTTCGTTCACCCATGTCATGTACGGCAGGCGGTGCATCATAATTGAGCCATCGTTCACCCATGTCATCTACGGCAGGTGGTGCATCACAATTGCCTCTGCTGGTAGCCCCCTGGTTCACCTGGGCGGTCAGTTGCTCAACAGTTACACATGTATTCGCCCACAGGCCTACTCATCTCCGCAGCCATCGTTCACCCATGTCATCTACGGCAGGTGGTGCATCACAATTGCCACTGCTGGTAGCCCCTGGTTCATTTGGGCGGTCAGTTGCTCAACAGTTACACATGTATTCGCCCACAGGCCTACTCATCTCTGCAGCCATCGTTCACCCATGTCATCTACGGCAGGTGGTGCATCACAATTGCCTCTGTTGGTAACCCCCTGGTTCATCTGGGCAGTCAGTTGCTCAATAGTTACACGTGTATTCGTCGACAGGCCTACACATCTCCGCAGCCATCGTTCACCCATGTCATCTACGGCAGGCGGTGCATCACAACTGTCACTGCTGGTTGCCCCCTGGTCCATCTGGGCAGTCAGATGCTCAACAGTTACACATGTATTCGCCCACAGGCTTACATATCTCCGCAGCTATCATTCTCCCATGTCATCTACATCAGGCGGTGCATCACAATTGCCACTGCTGGTAGCCCTGTGGTAGATGTGGGTGATCAGTTGCTCAATAGTTACACATGTATTCACCCACAGGGCTGCATAATTCCACAGCCGTCGTTCACCTATGTCATCTACATCAAGTGGTGCATCACAATTGCCACTGCTGGTAGCCCCCTCGTTCATCTGGGCGGTCAGATGCTCAACAGTTACACATGCATTCGCCAACAGGCCTACACATCTCCGCAGCCATCGTTCACCCATGTCATCTACGGCAGGCGGTGCATCACAATTGCCACTGCTGGTAGCCCTTTGGTAGATGTGGGTGATCAGTTGCTCTATAGTTACACATGTATTCACCCACAGGGCTGCATAATTCCACAGCCGTCGTTCACCTATGTCATCTACATCAGGTGGTGCATCACAATTGCCACTGCTGGTAGCCCCCTGGTTCATCTGGGCGGTCAGTTGCTCAACAGTTACACATGTATTCACCCATTGGCCTACATATCTCCGCAGCCATCGTCCACCCATGTCATCAACATCAGCGGTGCATCACAATTGTCACTGCTGGCAGCCCCCTGGTTCATCTGGGCGGTCAGTTGCTCAACAGTTACACATGCATTCGCCAACAGGCCTACACATCTCCGCAGCCATCGTTCACCCATGTCATCTACGGCAGGCGGTGCATCACAACTGCCACTGCTGGTAGCCCTGTGGTAGATGAGGGTGATCAGTTGCTCAATAGTTACACATGTATTCACCCACAGGGCTGCATAATTCCACAGCCGTCGTTCACCTATGTCATCTACATCAGGTGGTGCATCACAATTGCCTCTGATGGTAGCCCCCTGGTTCATCTGGGCGGTCTGTTGCTCAATAGTTACACGTGTATTCGTCGACAGGCCTACACATCTCCGCAGCCATCGTTCACCCATGTCATCTACGGCAGGCGGTGCATCACAACTGCCACTGCTGGTTGCCACGTGGTCCATCTGGGCGGTCAGATGCTCAACAGTTACACATGTATTCGCCCACAGGCTTACATATCTCCGCAGCCATCATTCTCCGATGTCATCTACATCAGGCGGTGCATCACAATTGCCTCTGCTAGTAGCCCTGTGGTAGATGTGGGTGATCAGTTGCTCAATAGTTACACATGTATTCACCCACAGGGCTGCATAATTCCACAGCCGTCGTTCACCTATGTCATCTACATCAGGTGGTGCATCACAATTGCCACTGCTGGTTGCCCCCTGGTTCATCTGGGCGGTCAGTTGCTCAACAGTTACACATGTATTCACCCAGAGGCCTACATATCTCCGCAGCCATCGTCCACCCATGTAATCAACATCAGCGGTGCATCACAATTGTCACTGCTGGTAGCCCCCTGGTTTATCAGGGCGGTCAGTTGCTCAACAGTTACACATGCATTCGCCAACAGGCCTACACATCTCCGCAGCCATCGTTCATCCATGTCATCTACGGCAGGCGGTGCATCACAATTGCCTCTGCTGGTAGCCCCCTGGTTCATCTGGGCGGTCAGTTGCTCAACAATTACACATGTATTCGCCCACAGGCCTACACATCTCCGCAGCCTTCGTTCACCCATGTCATCTACATCAGGTGGTGCATCACAATTGCCACTGCTGGTAGCCCCCTGGTTCATTTGGGCGGTCAGTTGCACAACAGTTACACATGTATTCGCCCACAGGCCTACTCATCTCCGCAGCCATCGTTCACCCATGTCATCTACGGCAGGTGGTGCATCACAATTGCCTCTGCTGGTAGCCCCCTGGTTCATCTGGGCGGTCAGTTGCTCAATAGTTACACATGTATTCGTCCACAGGCCTACACATCTCCGCAGCCTTCGTTCACCCATGTCATCTACATCAGGTGGTGCATCACAATTGCCACTGCTGGTAGCTCCCTGGTTCATCTGGGCGGTCAGTTGCTCAACAGTTACACATGTATTCGCCCACAGGCCTACACATCTCCGCAGCCTTCGTTCACCCATGTCATGTACGGCAGGCGGTGCATCACAATTGTCACTGCTGGTAGCCCCCTGGTTCATCTGGGCGGTCAGTTGCTCAACAGTTACACATGTATTCGCCCACAGGCCTACTCATCTCCGCACACATCGTTCACCCATGTCATCTATGGCAGGTGGTGCATCACAATTGCCACTGCTGGTAGCCCCCTGGTTCATTTGGGCGGTCAGTTGCTCAACAGTTACACATGTATTCGCCCACAGGCCTACTCATCTCCGCAGCCATCGTTCACCCATGTCATCTACGGCAGGTGGTGCATCACAATTGCCTGTGCTGGTAGCCCCCTGGTTCATCTGGGTGGTCAGTTGCGCAATAGTTACACATGTATTCGCCCACAGGCCTACTCATCTCCGCTGCCATCGTTCACCCATGTCATCTACGGCAGGTGGTGCATCACAATTGCCACTGCTGGTAGCCCCCTGGTTCATTTGGGCGGTCAGTTGCTCAACAGTTACACATGTATTCGCCCACAGGCCTACTCATCTCCGCAGCCATCGTTCACACAAGTCATCTACGGCAGGCGGTGCATCACAACTGCCACTGCTGGTTGCCCCCTGATCCATCTGGGCGGTCAGATGCTCAACAGTAACACATGTATTCGCCCACAGGCTTACATATCTCCGCGGCCATCATTCTCCCATGTCATCTATATCAGGCGGTGCATCACAATTGCCACTGCTGGTAGCCCTGTGGTAGATGTGGGTGATCAGTTGCTCAATAGTTACGCATGTATTCACCCACAGGGCTGCATAAATCCACAGCCGTCGTTCACCTATGTCATCTACATAAGGTGGTGCATCACAATTGCCACTGCTGGTAGCCCCCTGGTTCATCTGGGCGGTCAGTTGCTCAACAGTTACACATGTATTCACCCACAGGCCTACACATCTCCGCAGCCATCGTTCACCCATGTCATCTACATCAGGTGGTGCATCACAAATGCCACTGCTGGTAGCCCCCTGGTTCATCTGGGCGGTCAGTTGCTCAACAGTTACACATGTATTCGCCCACAGGCCTACACATCTCCGCTGCCTTCGTTCACCCATGTCATGTACGGGAGGCGGTGCATCATAATTGAGCCATCGTTCACCCATGTCATCTACGGCAGGTGGTGCATCACAATTGCCTCTGCTGGTAGCCCCCTGGTTCATCTGGGCGGTCAGTTGCTCAACAGTTACACATGTATTCGCCCACAGGCCTACTCATCTCCGCAGCCATCGTTCACCCATGTCATCTACGGCAGGTGGTGCATCACAATTGCCACTGCTGGTAGCCCCTGGTTCATTTGGGCGGTCAGTTGCTCAACAGTTACACATGTATTCGCCCACAGGCCTACTCATCTCCGCAGCCATCGTTCACCCATGTCATCTACGGCAGGTGGTGCATCACAATTGCCTCTGCTGGTAACCCCCTGGTTCATCTGGGCGGTCAGTTGCTCAATAGTTACACGTGTATTCGTCGACAGGCCTACACATCTCCGCAGCCATCGTTCACCCATGTCATCTACGGCAGGCGGTGCATCACAACTGCCACTGCTGTTTGCCCCCTGGTCCATCTGGGCGGTCAGATGCTCAACAGTTACACATGTATTCGCCCACAGGCTTACATATCTCCGCAGCTATCATTCTCCCATGTCATCTACATCAGGCGGTGCATCACAATTGCCACTGCTGGTAGCCCTGTGGTAGATTTTGGTGATCAGTTGCTCAATAGTTACACATGTATTCACCCACAGGGCTGCATAATTCCACAGCCGTCGTTCACCTATGTCATCTACATCAGGTGGTGCATCACAATTGCCACTGCTGGTTGCCCCCTGGTTCATCTGGGCGGTCAGTTGCTCAACAGTTACACATGTATTCACCCAGAGGCCTACATATCTCCGCAGCCATCGTCCACCCATGTAATCAACATCAGCGGTGCATCACAATTGTCACTGCTGGTAGCCCCCTGGTTTATCAGGGCGGTCAGTTGCTCAACAGTTACACATGTATTCGGCCACAGGCCTACTCATCTCCGCAGCCATCGTTCACCCATGTCATCTACGGCAGGTGGTGCATCACAATTGCCTCTGCTGGTAGCCCCCTGGTTCATCTGGGCGGTCAGTTGCTCAATAGTTACACATGAATTCGTCGACAGGCCTACACATCTCCGCAGCCATCGTTCACCCATGTCATCTACGTCAGGTGGTGCATCACAATTGCCACTGCTGGTAGCCCCCTGGTTCATTTGGGCGGTCAGTTGCTCAACAGTTACACATGTATTCGCCCACAGGCCTACTCATCTCCGCAGCCATCGTTCACCCATGTCATCTACGGCAGGTGGTGCATCACAATTGCCACTGCTGGTAGCCCCCTGGTTCATTTGGGCGGTCAGTTGTTCAACAATTGCACATGTATTCGCCCACAGGCCTACACATCTCCGCAGCCTTCGTTCACCCATGTCATCTACATCAGGCGGTGCATTACAATTGCCTCTGCTGGTAGCCCCCTGGTTCATCTGGGTGGTCAGTTGCTCAACAGTTACACATGTATTCGCCCACAGGCCTACACATCTCTACAGCCATCGTTCACCCATATCATCTATGGCAGGCGTTGCATCACAATTGCCACTGCACCGATTGTGGATAAAGTACATTGCCACTCACTGCACATTTTGACCATGGCGGCACGCAAGCAGTTTGAAAACATAGATTCCGATATGTTTCCATCCTTGGTCCGAATGCCAATGATGGCGCCCTTTTGGACGTCAGAAATATCGCTCCTGCAGTGTTTTCGCGTCCCTCCGTAGCGCTTTGTATACCTCCCACTGCTAGTGAAGCCACTGGCCGTGTGTGAGTGGTTATTGCACGTTGACGTCGAATATAGGAAGTGGTCATATTAATGTCACTGGGCCGTGTATTAATACAGTTATTTGACAATGAAATGTAGAATGCATTTCGGGAAAAGATCTCGCTGCATCGGAAACGTCTTTGTTTTATTTATTGACACCACAGCTTGTAACATGCAAGGTGGAGAAGCAACACTGTATTTCTTGTTAAGGTAGACCACGGATGACATTTCACTTCAATTAGATGTGGACTTGAACGAAAACCTTACGTTTCAGAAATGTTTGTGCTTATTGGTATAATACTACATACCGATGTCAGTGGCGGCTGGTAATCACATATTCGTAATTATCTTGTAAGGGGCTCGATTTTGGACCCACATTCGTTGGAATGTTTTTGCGCCTATTGTCGCATATTCTCGTCCCCATCACATTTCCCTAATTATGAAACATTCTCTTTCCAATTCTGCACTTGAACGACTCTGACACCGCTCTTAGCTTGGCGCCCAAAGCAGCCCTTGTGTCTCTCGGGCCCTAAACCGGCTCTGACATGAAGTGCCGTAGTCTTTTGAGGGATAAAAATGTCACAACTCCTGTAACTCTGGTAACTGCCCTGTAGCAGTTTAACCACTTTGAGAGAGATGCCCACACTATATTGCAAAATGCAAATCGCAGAAAGTTACGACATTGAATCCAGCTGACTTTTATCACTCTCGACCACAATCTCCTTCAAAAGAAGTAGGATAATCTTTCAAAGACAACTCGTAAGACACATGCATGAATATCACATTTCATATCTTGACAGCAAAAATGTAATCCATTACCATAGCCGGCCGGAGTGGCCGAGCGGTTCTAGGCGCTACAGTCTGGAGTCGCGCGACCGGTACGGTCGCAGGTTCGAATCCTGCCTAGGGCATGGATGTGTGTGATGTCCTTAGGTAGTTAGGTTACGTAGTTCTAAGTTCTAGGGGACTGATGACCTCAGAAGTTAAGTCCCATAGTGCTCAGAGCCATTTGAACCATTACCATAAATTAATCTTCGGCAAGTCCGTCACTTTTGTGAAACACCACTCCAGCTTGCTATTAGCTCTGCCTACTGAGAATCTACACACTTAATAAAATGCAACATTAGCTGAGAAAAACGGAATTACAAGCGAAATTTCAGGACCGTGCATGAGAATGTACTTGCGCATTCTTTCAAGGTTTCTGTACTCGTTGAACAAATTATTCATCATTGAGGATCGCTTGCTCCCAAACTGAGAAACTCGAATTTCTTAAACCATCTCCTGCACCCCAAAGGTGCATTACTTGCATCCTACGCTCACAAGAGCTTTCTCCAGAATCCTCGACCTCACGAACTCCAATTGGCCCACGAAATTGCTTAACATCCATAACACTCATCCAGTCTGATTCAGTGGCAGAATATAGGCAATTTCATTGGCCATTTCCTGTTAAAACTGACAATACTCCTCTGCAGACAGCTGTTTCCCAAGTGGGCTTTCCAAAAGTTTATTTTCAACGCTTGCTGGCAAACACCTGTCAACATTGGATAAAATCACTCGACTTCAAGCCAACACGGTAGGCGCTGACCACAACCAGTTGAACAGAAAAACGGATCTGTGGTCTCCAACAAGGTTGACAGAGCTCCATCCGTCAAAAACTGACCCTGGGCGCTCAAAAGCAAAGAGATGAGCACCTGGACGAGATCAAGAATTATATGATGTGTTGTAACCGCAGGCCAACATAGGAAATAAGCTTGCCTGACGTAATACTAATCACTCCGTTAAAAAAGCACACTGGTCTCCTTTATATACTGTAGATGAAGTATAACTGGTACTAGGCGGTAATCTGACTCTCCATTACTGACGTACACCATGGCAATGAACTGGTGCCACTCTGTAGTTCGAAATCAGCGCAGTAAGATCGATCGACGTGGAGACGTGACACAATAGCTGGAAGCAGCCGTCGTGGATGGACGTGCCCGCGACCATATTGTGAATGAAGCTGCCCAATTTCTTGGCGTACCAACGTGCACTCTCCAGCACAGGCCTGGCTAAGGAGATTCGCACTCCAAGGCTTCGTGAAGTGCAGATGTGTGAATGAGACCGCTAAATACTGAAGCCTGGACACGTGGGACATTTAGGAAGAGTTGTATTGGAGCACAGTGCAGTTACTTCTAAGAGGCGAATATTGCAGCATATTTTTACCAACAAGATTTTATCACTGTTTACTTGCAACTTTTCATTTTTGTACCAACTACTCAACTAAATAAGTACGTTAGAGAGTGCTGAATTACAAAAAGCAGAGTTACAAAAACAAAATTACAAAAACTTCATATTTACTAAGTTGTGATAATAATAAATTTATACACATGTCGATTTTAGAATATTTAATATCTCTCGAATTATAGTTCGTATACAGTCAAACACGTAGAGTTACGCAGATTAAAACATACAGAACCCGAACGTTGGAGAACCAAACATGAAATAACTTGGAGCCGGTTGCCTGAGTAGTCGAGGATATTGCTCTTGGGATACCGTTTAACAATAAATTCTTGGATTGGAGAAAATATATGAGAATCGTCATGTACTTCAATTACTGAAAAGTAGTCAGTCGTGTCTGGTTGGCAGAGGAATGCCTTGAGTACCGGGAAATGTTCCACGTCATCGACTTGAAGCTGATTTTGCCAAAGGATTAAAATTTATCCGACATCTTAAGTCTGACCGTATCTACCTGTTACCAAGTAATTGTGCCGCAGTGTCCTGCTGCAGTCTTGCTGTTCCTTATCTTATACCTTCCGTCCCACTCACAGCTGCCCTCGCAGCACTGGGCAGGACCGCGGCTGAAGCTCCAGCACTCGCGGGGCGCTGCTTGGCGAAGCTTGCTCTGACGTGTACACAACGAATGGTGTACCATTCGCAGTGTGTAACAAGGCGTACGAACAGAAGACCGTATCAGAGAGACCAGAGATGAGTTTCACTAATAGTCAATGACAGCCCGTTTCAATCCCGAGAGGAAATGATGCTTCCAGGTCCATCTCAACTAGTTTCCGAGATAATATTGGCGAATGGTACAGGATGCAGTGGACATCTGGAGTCGAGTACTTGAAAAAGCCAGTGATCAATACATTTCGTAAAGCTGCGCGTCTCCAATGAGACGAACGACACAGACATTGGCTGTTGGCTTACTGGAGGAGTGCAGTATAGTCAAATGACGAAAGGCGTCGATTGCGTCAATGAGGCATGTAACACGTAGTATATGGATGGTATAGTTCAGGTCAAAGAGACTGATTTCCGTATCACGACTTGCGTCCATACTTTCAGGATACCGTGAATGCGATCCACTATGCTTATTTCAAAATCCTCGCAGAAGAAGCGTTGTCCTTTCTTCTCGGCATCTTCATGATGAGTATGCTGTGGCCACTCCAGTCTTCCAAGATCTCAGGAAACCATGATGTAGAAAGGGTACTGAATGTTGGGAACGATGGCGCGAAGTAAGAGAGTGCCTGATGGTCCTAATCAGGTCACGTTAAATACATCAATAAAACCAACAGATGAATAAATAAGATCACAAGACGTGTCCTGAGGCCTCATAGGGCTGCTTTCACGAACATCTGGTTGCTTCATTGCGGTGCTTTATTGTACCTCGAGTAGTCCGCTAAATGACCCAATCTTAATCACATAGTGACATTACTAAATGGCCCGAGCTTAATCACAGAGAGTGGCGCTAACTACTTTGTAACTGGACAGTGCTAAAGAAATACTCACAGACCTACAGAAACAAGCAGCTAAAAGAGGACTAAAATATAATTTCAAAAAGCACAGTCACATCAGTGAGACTCCAAAAACTTGAAACTTATAAGCACACAATATCTAAAATAAACCGTTGTTAATACATAGGTGAATGGAAAACTATCAATACAAAAGAAAAGGAAGAGACAGAAAACAGAGTACACAAATTGGGAAGAGCACTGCATGTGACAAACACACACAACAAAAATCTCTGTCCTGGAACACAAAACTGAGACACTGTTAAACAATGGTGAGACCGGAAACACCATATGTAACAGGAACACTTAAACTAACGAGCTTTGGAAATTTCTGCAAATTGGAAAAAACATTTAAAGAACAATTCTAAGGAAAACACTGCAACCTAAAAGTTATGTAATGGTGAATGGAAAGTGAGATGAAACAGTGAGCCCTCTTTGAAAATGGAAATATTAACTGATGTAACGAGGAAAAGAGGATTACACCTTTATGTAAACACATACAGAATGGATAACAGACTAACCAAGCAGATCTTTAACTGGCCGGCCGGAGTGGCCGAGCGGTTAAAGGCGCTACAGTCCGGAACCGCACGGCCGCTACGGTCGCAGGTTCGAATCCTGCCTCGGGCATGGATGTGTGTGATGTCCTTAGGTTAGTTAGGTTTAAGTAGTTCTAAGTTCTAGGGGACTTATGACCACAGCAGTTGAGTCCCATAGTGCTCAGAGCCATTTGAACCATTTTTGAGATCTTTAACTTACTAAACTGCTACAAATCCAAACCCACATCGTTCAATGAAATTTACAAAGATAATAACAACAGTGGAACTAGAACGGACGTAATAGGAAAAAGGCCACGATTCAGAGAAGCAACATAAGAAAACATGGTACCAGGAAAGAAAGAGGTCACCAAATGGAAGGAAATAGACCCACGGAGAAAAGGAACACACTCACGAAGGATGAAGGAAATCTGTGAGCAAAGAGAATTAAACAGAGAATTAAACACGAAAAATAGCATCCACTGGAGATTTCCCATACCTTCCAAATGCATTATTTGAATACATAAATAACAATGGAAATAAGCGTTTGGAGTCATTGGGCGGGAGGCCCCTTACAGGGCAGGTCCGGCCACCTTGGTGCAGGTCTTATTACATTCGACGCCACATTGGGCGACCTGCGTGCCGGATGGGGATGAAATGATGATGAAAACAACACAATACCCAGTCCTGAGCTGAGAAAATCCCCGACCCAGCCGGAAATCGAACTCGGGCAACTTACGACGACAGTCCTTCACGCTGACCATTAAGCTATCGGGGCGGACATAAATAAAAATGTCACGGACTGTCTCGAATAGAGAGTCTTTTTGTCCTTCTACTATTCGTGGTAAACGGTGGCCAGATGCTCTTCCTTTACGCAACCCTCCCTCCTGCCGACCCCTCGCCCCTCCCGGGACTGTAGAATCTGAGTATCCCAAAACTGTCTGCGCCTAGTGTTCTGTCATGTGAAAGTGTGCGAACGTTTTCTAAACGTTTCCGAATCGTCTAACTGATGCGGGACGTAGGACCACAAGACAAAACAAATAAAGTGAACACGCAGTAGTTAATAGACGGCCAGTAATTAACAGACTAAGTACTAACGATCATAAAAGTGACTTGCACACCTCCGCACCTACCGACTTACCTCCTAAAGACGACAATCCAGAATAATCTAGGTTATGACCCTCAAAACCTCAGATATAGATATAAAACGTAGAAGAACAAAACCAAAAACAAATTATTAAATAAAAATAATAAAACAGGAATACACCCCCAAACTAAATAAAAACGCGTGTGACACACAAACAGACTTAAGCTAGATGTAAGAAAAAAGTTATAAACCTAGAAACGGCCGCGCGTGATTAGCCGAACAGTCTGCCGCCGGCAGTGCTGCGAGGCGGTCACGCGCCAGAGCGCTGCGGGCGAGGCGCGCACCGTGTGTTTGTGTTTACTTCGGCCGCTGTTAAGTGCCGTTTTTCCCTTCTAGACCACCAAGGCGCACAACTATCGGAAGAAGACATTGTTTCAACTTTTGTTCCGACTTCGCCCGACCCAAGGCCCTGGAGGTAGAACGATTTATACGCTATGAAGTTAAAATACCACCAACGGATCTAATTGGTGTCCACTTGTCCATAGTTAGCAGTACCGTCTACGTCAAAATGATCAACGATGCGGCGTGCGACAAAGTGCTTCCAGAGGCAAAACGGGGACTGCGCTTCTGCCATTCCGACGGCAATGTCGGACCCGTTACCGTCGATCACGCAGGTCTCGGCACACGGACGATAAGGATCTTCGAACTGCCGTTCGAACTACCTGCAGACGTCATCATCGAGGCGCTCCGTCCCTATGGCAACGTTCTGGAACATGTTTCCGAACGATGGGTACAATTTCAAACCTATCCCGTTTTAAACGGTGTTAGACAGGTCCGCATCGAGTTGCAGATACACGTGCCTTCCTATCTGCATATCGGAGGCTGCCGTGCTATTATAATGTACGACGGCCAACCTCGGACCTGTTCCGGTTACGGGAAAGAAGGTCACCTACGGTCTGAATGCATTCAACGACGTGTCGCGCAGCTCCCGTTGTCGGAAGCGTCCGTCACACCCACGATGACCGCCCTACCGGTCACTTACGCAGCGGCTCTTGCCACGTCTACAGTTGCGTCCAGTCCGTCGCCCTGTCCTTCCGGTCGGCACGTCCCACTGTCCCAGTCACCTATGGACGGTGCGGACATCCCACCTGACAACCTTGCCGCCGAACAGGCTCCCACACCGGACGCTGAGGAGAACAGTACTTCTTCACAACACCTGTTTGACAATTTCATTGTACCCGCCGACGCCTTAGAACCAGGTCGACGCTCCTCCTTGCCGTCGTCCGACACTGAGGAACACGTGAGCAAACAACGCTCGCCACGTAGGCGCAAACGCCGTCGCCGTTCACCCACGGGCTCTCAAAGCGTCGCGACCCGCGACGACGAAGATTACACCCGACCAGCCGACATTTCCACGCAGAGGTTGGCGGACAACATTCACGATGAACAAGACGTTTCGCAGGACGGGACCACCATGGAGGTCGCCACGCACAATGTAACGGACGGTGCGCAGGTTGAGACGCCTGTCTCCCCGCCGACAACTCCAGATCTCTCCCACCACGACACAATTCCCATGGACATTGGACAGACCCATGGCACAAGAGCATGGGCCGACGACGTTGAGGAAGATACGCCCCCTTCTCCGGATGAATTGCCTCCGCCGGACAAGACTGCCTGTTAACATCAAAAGCGAGGCACTGCAGCTGATGGGACGGGACTTCCTGTCGGTGCCCTCTTCATACTTCCCTTGGTGATGGTAGATGCGCGTCCACCACCACTGAAACAAACGTACCGGTTCGCCACACTGAACATCAACATGATCTGCACTGCACCCAAGCTGCAACTCCTCTGTGACATGCTTCGGGCCTCTGACGTCGTCGTCGCCCTTCTTCAGGAAGTACGCGTTGCCACACTACCACCAGTCTACGGCTACGACTCATACACGTCCACATGTGATCAACCAGGGCGTGGAGTGGCTTTCTACATACGCGAAGGAATCCCACTCAGGGACACAACAATCCTTCCCTGTGGAAGGGGCATGGCTGTTACCATCTTCTACACGCGCGTCATCAATATCTACGCTCCGTCTGGCTTCACGAACCGTCGGCAGCGGTCCATTTTCTTCGGACATGACGTGGCACCCCTGTTTTCTGGACGCTATGATCGCCTTATCATGGGAGGCGATTTCAACTGCGTCCTCCATCCGCAGGACCAAATGCCTGGTTATACGCCATGCCCGGTGCTGCTCACCTTAATCGAAGATTTTCATCTAGTGGACGTTTGGGAGAAAATTCATGGCAATACCCCCGGTTTTACCCATTATACAGCACATTCTGCGAGCAGACTGGACCGGTTTTATGTCTCTGCCCACCTTGGCAATGAAGTCGCCCAAGCTGAACGATGGCCCCTTGCCTTTTCGGACCACTGCGCCGTCATTTGCTCCCTGGCTCTGCCACCTCAGTCAGTGTGGCGCAGCAGAGGTTACTGGAAGCTTTATACCTCCCTCCTTAATGATTCACACTGCCGACAATGTATTGCCACTATATGGGCGTCTTGCGAAAGACGTCTCCCGCAGTACACATCCACGTTCCATTGGTGACTCAAATGTGCCACACCTGCGATCAGAAAGGTCTTCATGCAATGTGGCAAGGAAGCAGCAGCATGGCATCGAGACACCACAAATTTTCACTACGCCGTCCTCCGTGAGCTCGATGCGCTCCCTCCATCGCCTGACACCCATAGGGAACGACAGCGTACTAAAGCTCGTCTCCTCTCTCTCCAACGTGGACGACTGCATGGTGTTGTGCTGCGTTCCCGACGACAAGACCTCCTCCACGACGAAACCCCATCCACAATCCATGCCGCATCCGACCATAGTCGTCGACGTCGACTTTTCGTCCCCAACATCACTACCTCCGATGGTGTTCACCACACAACACAGGCGGCAGTGCTGTCTGCCTTTGCTGAACATTATCGCCAATTTTATGATGATGAACCGATGGCAACGCCAGTTCCTGATGATCTCCGTCCTTCCCCTGATCGGACCCACACCGTAGCGGAGTCATCGTCCATGATGTCTGCAATCACCGCAGAAGAGGTGGTAGATGCGATCAACAGAGGGGCCAAGAACAAATCACCAGGACCGGATGGTCTTCCAGTGGAGTTTAACCGGGCGTTCACCACGTTAATGCTTCCTCGCTGGACAGAAATGCTTCGGGAACTCTTTACTCCGTCCTTCCCAATTCCACCTGAATTCGTCACTGGCATTCTTCTACCTGTGCCTAAGCCGAAGGGAGGGTCTCATGTCTCTGCATATCGCCCCCTTACACTACTGAATGCAGACTACAAAATCTACGCACGCCTCTTAGCAGCGCGCATACGCACCATCTTACCTACGGTTCTTTCACCGGAGCAGACTGCACGTGGTTGTGGGGCCACCTTACAAACAGCCCTAGGAGAATGCCGTGACCTCATCGCACTGACGTCGGTTTGGCGCCATCGGGCAGCACTGGTATCCGTCGATTTCACGAGTGCCTTTGATCGCGTTCGACACCCATTCCTCCTCATGGTGGCGACACGTATGGGGTTCCCATTACTTTTTGTCGATGCCATTCGCCGGTTACTACTTCCCGCGGTCTCGATGGTACAAGTCAATGGGAGGCTTGTAGGACCGATTCCTATACGCCGTTCTGAGCGTCAAGGATGCCCTATGTCTATTTACCATTGCACTTGAGCCCCTCATCACTGGTCTTACCTCTAGTCTGCAGGGTCTCACTTTGCGTGACTACACCTTTCACTGCAGGGCTTATGCTTTCTGACCTGCTCCTCCACGGAACTCAATGACGCCATCCAATGGATCCACCAGTATGGACATCTTTCTGGTAGCATTCTTAATGTCCGTAAATCGACTATGATGCACATTGGGCGCGGCCTCCCGGCTATGGTGCCGACCCCACTCCCAGTCAGTACCACCCTTCGTTACTTGGGTATCGAATTTACGAGCTCCACACACCGCACAGTGGCCCTGGCTTACCGGCGGCTTTTGCAGTCGATTCGGCACCATGTCCGCGGTCAAGTGCACCGTAACTTAAACCAACTCCAACGTGTGTCCTATGTCAACATGTATGTCGCCCCTAAACTGGTACACGTCGCCCAGATCCTCCCAATGCCGTTACTCCTTGGCCGCCGCATCCAATCAGCCTTTGGATATTTCGTGTCAGCAGGGGCACTTTTCAAAGTCCGCTACAACACTCTAACACTGCTTCCTGAAAAGGGTGGCCTCGGACTCGCCAACGTGCGGGCACGATCTTCTACACTCTTTGTCCACACTCTGTTGCGGCACTGGCAGGGGCCAGTCCCGTCCTTAACACGCAGTCTCTTAGATATCCTCCGACCAGCATCTCTCGCTCCACCGATCAATGTGGCACCTATTTCTCCATTATTATACCACGTCGCCAACTGTTTCATAGAACTCAGCTACGTTCGGGCCGATCTTCCAGTCACCCGTCCTCCCCGTACTAAAGATTATTATCGTTTGTTTAAGCAGTCCAACCCTTGCGACCCCATGGTGCTACAGCATCCTGACATTAACTGGCGAACGGTTTGGCGGAGTGTGCATGCACCCTTTTTACCGTCGTCTGTGTCTGCATTCTGGTACGTTTTAGTCTATGGCAAATTCCCGACTAATAGTCGACTTCATCGCATAGGACTGGCTACCTCCCCACTCTGCCCTGACTGTCAGCTGGAAGACACCAACGAGCACCGTCTTACGTGCCCCCTAAAACAAAACGTATGGCTCCTCATCCAACGAATCGTGGGCTTAAAACTCCGTGCCCTGCCAACGACGGTAACCCCGGATTTCCTGCTGTTGCCCCAGACACTTCACTACCCTCTTGCTAAGCACCATACCCTAATTTGGTTTCGAGGACAGGCTTTAGAATACCTCTTTCAGAGTGGTCCGCATACAGTTCTTGACTTCTGGTACAAAGTTGTGACCGCGCATAGCACCCTCACCCGAAAACCATCTTACCGACAGACTTTTGCCGGTTATCTCCGCAGCGTCTTCCTTGACCCCCCTCAAAGTTGGGGTGTGCCATGTCTACCTGTCACATGATGCAACACCCTTATCCATGTTCTCATGCATCGACCGAAAAACAAATAAAAAAAAAGGAAGAAGACAGAATATGTTAAATTTTGTTGTATTTAATGTTTTTTTGATATTTTTTTTTGTTTACCTAAGTCATTTGTATATGTTTAAATAGTACCTTAAAGAACTCTTGCATCGTGAATATATATGTAATTTTAGTTTGTTCAATACAGATTATTATAAAAAAAGGAAGAAAACAAGATAAAAATGTAAAAAAAAAGCGATCTAGGCGCTGCAGTCAGGAACTGTGCAGCTGGTCCCGACGGAGGTTCGAGTCCTCTCTTGGGCATGGTTGTGTGTGTTTGTCCTTAGGATAATTTAGGTTAAGTAGTGTGTAAGCTTAGGGACTGATAACCTCAGCAGTTAAGTCCCATAAGATTTCACACACATCCGAACATTTTTGAAACCTAGAAACAAAGCAATAAATTTAATTGCTGTTATAAATCGAATAGGTAAATACCAATAAAAATGTAATTAGTTATTTTTAATTAGAAGATAGCGAGGATAAGAAAGAATGTCAAAAGAAAGAAAATAAAGAAAACCTTAAATCATTGGCTCAAGAGAGTCAAAAAATCTCTCAGTGCCCAGAACAATGTCCTCAGACTGGGATTGGAAATGTTTAAAAAAGTACCTGCAGGGTATTCACATAATCGGATGTGGAAAACCACCTGAAAACCACGTCCTGGCTCGTCGACACGCCGGTTCTCGTCTTGAAACCGCCGGGTGGATTTCATCCGGGAGCGGCGCGTCTCACCAAATCCTCGAAGCGATTTGCTATCGCTCGCGACCCACCAGGTATGTTGTTAGGAACAGTGGGTGTAACGTAGAAATCAGTATCCCAGAAAATTGGTTAACTCTGCCGGATCTAATGATCAACGAATGGCTCCCGAAGAACCTCTTGGACTATCTTACTCGCCAAACTGACGCAGTTACACGGTAATAGCGTAAAGTTTCCTGGGGTGATAAACTTTTGGCCCGGCGTGTTTAGCAATCTCGTACTTCCCCGGCATCTGTCGGACAGAGCGTTTGACTTGGCATTTCGGTGACGTCTACGAACCCTGTGTCCTCAGGCGGCTCGCCAGTAGGGGAGGCTGTTTACGCAGGCTGCGGATAACGAAGGGTAAGCGGAGGACAGGCCATAAAGGCGGCCGCTGACAGTATAACGAGGCGACACCCACAATGCGATCGGTCGAGTCAGCGGCCTGATTGCCGCCGGCGTAATGACGCGGCCACAATGCGGGCGGCCATTTAGGGGTCCTGCCGACGCCGAAGCACGCCGGTCGCCGCCTCCGACGAGGCCGGGACGAGATTTCACGCCCAGTATTCGGGATCGCCGGCTCGGCGCCACTTTGATACGGCCGACTCGCTGCCGGGGGACAATGGCGCACACCCTTGTCTCGGGGCGCCAAGTCCCCGTCTCTTCCCTCTATTCTTTTTCTTTTTAAGTTGGCGGCAGTGGCGTCTGTTACCTGGCCGACAGCTGCGGATGGCCGGGCACAAAGGTGCGGTGTCGTCATTAGGCGGCGAGCCACGTCACGCCGGCACAATGTGCGCCGAGCCGGGGGCGGCCGTGACGCTGCACGGTAGCCCGGGAGGCCAGGATGTCGCGAGGGATCACACACGCAACGGAGGGCGCTGCAGTGAACGTCCGTGTGACTAATCCGCAGTCCGAACTCACTGACAAGTGTTTGACAGAAGGTTCACAATACCACTTTCAGACTGTTTTGTTACCGTTCCAATCTCGATCAGCGCCCGAGAAAAACGAACAGTTAAATAATTTCGCGGGCTCTCTGAGTTCCCTTTTTTATTATTATTTATTTTATGGCCTTCATTGGACCACTCTAGTCAAAAATACAAAGTTTTAAACAAGTTGTTACACAGGGATACAATCTGGTTCAACAATAACTTAATATGATATTTAGGTAATATAATTATTAGAGTCTATTCTTATATGAAATGTGTTTCGCTCTTCTGTCTGCCCAATATTTCTTCATTCTTTCAGATATTTTCTTTCATTCTTCATCTGAGACCACTCTTCCAGTACTCCTATTATTAACTTTCATTTGTAGTCTGGTTTGCGAGTCTTGCAGCCTTCTGGTTTTCTCTGTCTTGTTTTTTAGGTCATCTACTGAAATTGGAAGTTCTTTTATATCTTCCTTAATTTCTGTGATCCATTTAATGTCACTCTTGCTATTCCATAAATTTTGTATTATTTTTTTACTAATTCTGTTTTCTGGAATTCTCATCAGATGTCCAAAGAATAAGATGCGTTTCTTTCTGATTGTGCTCATGACTGGTTCTATTTTCTTATATACTGTATCATTTGATGCTATTCTCCAATGTCCATTTATTTTATACTGTTTATTTATACATGTCCTAATTATTCTTCTTTCTATTTTTAGTATTCTGTCAATTTCTGCTGTATTAGTTGTTTTGAAGGTAGTTTCAGCTGCATACGTTATTTCTGGTTGTGTAACTGTTTTATAGTGTTTTAATTTTGCATCTATAGATAGGCTTTTTTTGTTGTATGTAGTTTTGGTAATGTAATTTGCGTAGTTCAGTTTTTTTATTCTATTCTGCCATGATGGCTTCCCATTTAGACTGTATGTTATTATTTCGCCTAAATATTTAAATTTATCAACAAATTTGATTTCCTGTTCTCCTATTATAATTTTGTTTGAAAGTGGTGGATCAGTTAGCATAATCTCCGTTTTTTCTTGTAGTGATTTCACTTGTTGCCTGGCTTCTTGAACGGTGATGTCTAGGAGCAAGATCTTAAGCGAATCCCAAGCAGTTTAAGCTAATATCATCTTTTGCACTTCCAATTCTTATCATCTTTGGATTGTCCTTGTACCATTCTCTCAATACGTATTCCAGTGCACAGTTGAACAGTAATGGTGATAGGCAGTCACCTTGTCTCAAGCCTGCTTTTATGAGGAATGGTTCCGAAATTTCTCCTCTAAACTTCGCTTTTGATTTGGTGTTGGTTAGAGTGAGTTGTATTATTTTAATTAGTTTTGGATGGAGTCCTAGATTTCTTAAAATTTTTAATACTGAAGGTCTGTGGAGACAGTCATATGCCTTCTTAAAATCTACAAATGTTATTGCCAGAGGTTTGTTCCGATTCTTGTAGAATGCCATAATCAATTTTAAACTAATTATCTGCTCTGCACAGCTTCTCCATGGTGTGAAACCTTCCTGATATTCTCGTAACTCCTGTTCTAGTTGCTCCTTGATTCTTTCATATAGGATCTTGGATAGAATTTTGTATGTGCAATCTAGGAGAGAGATTCCTCTGTAGTTGTCTGGGTTGCTCTTATCTCCCTTTTTGTGTAGTGGGTGGATGATAGCTGTGGTCCAATGTTCGGGAAATTGTTCTGTACCCAAATTTTTGTTAGAGACATGTGTAAGGAGGTCTTGACTGTGTCACTTGCATATTTCAACATCTCAACAAAAACCTGATCTTCTCCACATGCCTTATAATGTTTTTGTTCTTTAAGAATTTTTTCTACTTCTTGGAAAGTTGGAGGGTCTAGTTTGTTAGGTTTGGTTTTTATTGGGGTATTTATGTTGATTTGTAAGGGTTCTTTGGGTTCCTCGCAATTCAGAAGTTTGTTAAAGGCTTTTGCCATGATTTCTGCATTTTCCTTGTTACTGTGTATCATTCTTCCATCTTCATCTTTAAGTATTATTACGATGATGATTTCTCCCTATGTACGTGGGAGTCAACAAAATATTTTTGCATTCGGAGAACCAATTTAGAGAGTAAAACCTCGTCAAAATATATCATCACAACGAAAATTCCTTCATCTACATCTACATGATTACTGTGCGATTCACAGTTAAGTGCATGGTAGAGGGTTCGTCGAACATCCATCAAGCTATTTCTCTACCTTTCCACTCTCCAACAGCGCGTGGGAAAAAGGAGCACTTAAATCTTTCTGTACAAGCTCTGATTTCTCTTATTTTTCGTGACGACCATTTCTCCGTATGGAGATGGGTGCCAACAGAATATTTTTGCATTCGGAGGAGAAAGATGGAGACTGAAATTTCACGAGAAGATCCTGCTGCAACGAAAGAGTCCTTTACTCTAATGATTGCCACCCCATTCACATATCCTGCCCATGGCAGTCTCTCGCTTGTTTCGCGATAAGCGTCGATTCTGCGAACTTTTTCGATGTTCTCCTTCAGTCGCATCTGATGCGGACTGCACGCTGCACGGCAATACTCCAGAACAGGACGACAAGCGTGGTGTAACCAAGCAGTGTCTTTAGCAAACTTGTTGTACTTTCTCCAAGAGTTGTGTCAATAAATCACAATGTTTACTTTGCTTTCTCCACAACATTATTTATGCGATTGTTCCAATTTAAGTTATTTGTAAGTGTAACCCTAAGTATTTATTTAATTTTACAGCCTTTAGATTTGTACAGTTTACCGAAATTTGGCGGATTTCTTTCAGTGCTCATTTAGATGATTTCCCACTTCCAATTATTTAGAATCAATAGCTACTTTTCGTTGCATACAGATACCGCTTCTACATCATTTTGCAATTGGTTTTGATCACCTGACGGTTTTACAAGACGGTACATGGCAGCGTCATCTGCAAACAAGAAAAGAAGTCTGCTCAAATTGTCTCCTGCGTCGTTCATGTAGATCAGGAACAGCAGCGGGCGAATTGGCTTGGGGACCACCTAACACTACTTCTGTTTTACTCGCTAGCTTTCCGTCACTTACTACGAACTGTGACCCTTCTGACAGGAAATCACGAATCCACTCGCACAGCTGAGGCGATTCTCCACAGGCATGTAATTTGATTCGAAGACTTTTGTGAGGGGCGGTGTCAAAAGCCTTCTGGAAATCGAGAAATAAGAACCAACTGTGTTTCACAAGAACGGCGTTTTCTCAATCCGTGCTGTTTATATGGCCACAGATCGTTTTATTAGAGATACTTCATAATGTCTGAACAGAGTACAGTCTACATTCCAAAATCCTGCTGTAGATCGATGTCAGTGACAACGGTTCTATATTTCAACGTATTATTACAACGTTCCGTCGTGTATGTCATTGTCTGCATCTAGATACATACGCCATAAATCACAGTGATGTGTATGGTAGAGGGTACTTAGCACGATACCACTTGTTAGGAATCTTTCCGTATGAAATGCTTACTGAGCGTGGGGAGAATCACTACTTTCATGCCTCTGTGAGTACTGTAATTAGTCTAACAATGTCTTCACGATCCCTACGGGAGCGATACGTAGGGGCATGCAGAATGGCTCCAGATTATTTACTAATTTTGGTTACAAAAACTACGTGAGTAGGCTTTCGCGGTGTAGTTGGGTTTCAATCTTCAGGCGTCTTCCAGTTCAGGTTTTGAGCCGTACTCCGGCTTGCGTTTGTGTCGTTGACAGGTTGGCGTCGTGTATTCGGATTGTGACCTCTCGTTTTCTTAGTGCGTTCATTGGCGCCACTACGTTTGCTCGCTTTTTCTGTCCGTGAGTGGCAGCAGCGGCGTTTATCGATAGCAAGTACTGTGGTACTATCTTTGGACCGACCTCAAGTATTTCCGGGTCGTTGTGTGTTGGAGTTCAGTGGGGAAGGGGTAGCAGTGAGGTCCCACAGCATCAATACTCGCCGACGGAGCTGGCGATATATGCACTGCCCGATGGAAGGAAGTAGTCGCGAGAGTGCACGACCACGTACAGGTCTGGATTCAGTGAGTTTAAGTTGAATGGATCGTTATATTCGGGTAGTGCAACTTTCACTTGTGTGTGACAGTCCGTCCGTCGAAGTGACCCCATGCCAACAAGCTGTCAGTTGGCGGTTTTCTACTCCGACGTTTCCCTTCCCTGACTGGTTTGGCAACGACCGACGGTTGGTCGTTCGGTTCGTCGTCTCAGTGGACTACGTGTACCTGGTCTTTCGACCGTTTCTGTGTTCTTAGCGTTCATGTCTACGTGCAATTCGTCTTGTTGCTGTATAGTGACTGTTTGGCATTGTTTGAGTTGTTTGTGGAATTGTCTTTGCGGTTCCATGGGCATCTAGTCAGAATTTGAATAGGCAGATGGTCTTAACCCTGTCTGCGTACTAGGATGTGATGGAGCCAACTTGTGTAATTAAATGGTTGTCATTTGACGATGTTACCTGTTATTCTATTGTGGTATTGGTTATCGCATCTTAGGTGGATTTTGCGAGTGTGCTGGTTTGCGTTTAAGCTGTTCCTGGTATGAGTTGCCATCCTGTTAAGAGACCATAACTCTTGGCTGCCAGTCTCACCGCTTACGCAGCTGTAGGGACTTCTCTCAGGTCGATCTTTGGCGCACTGTCTGTGGATCACTCCCTTCTTTATTTGGTCTGATTGTGTCGATTGTTTTAAATAATATTTTGTTTAAAGTATTCCTATTGCTTGTGGCCTTCAGCGGACAAATACATTTGAATTCTTTCTTAATAAGGCCCTCAGCCTTCAGTGTAGCTTGTGTTACAGTCAATTTTTTTAAAAGGATTGTTTAAAAACTTATTTTGGTATTTTTAAAGTGTAATTGTCTTCCTCATTTGTGATTCAGGCGTTCAGCCGTCAACTGTTCTTAAGTATTGCTTGTGGTCTTCAGTCGACAAATAATTTTGAATTCTCTCTTAATAAGGCCCTCAGCCGTCAGTGTAGCCTGTGTTGCAGTGAATTTTTTTGAAATGATTGTTTTAAAAAAATTATTTCCTTAAATAAAGTGTACGTGTTTACTTTGCAAGAAACGGGAACTGAGTAGGCCCCGTAGACACCTTTTCCTGCTTTCCCTAAGTCCCACGTCTCAGGTTCCTCAACAATTTCGGCGGACTGCCGGCGAAGGCTGGTGAACCTGTCAGCCCGGGTGTGGTTTTTGGGCGCTATCCCACATCCCACAAGGTAAATACCGGGCTGGTACCCCACGTTCCGCCTCTTATATACACTACAAAAATGCTTACAAAACATTCACACACTTGCACATGAAATTTACTTTAGAACTGCGGGAGTGAACTGGAGACTGGTGACTACGTCCTTAGTCTCTTTAAACCCATAATTACCATCACCATCATCGATATTTCCATGACACTCTTCCGCGAGTTAGACAAGCCTGCATTTGTACTGCCTTTCTTTGCGTACCTTCATTGTCCACAGTTGGTTCTAATTGGCACGAGTCTCATATTCCTGAAAAATATCTTAAGATGGGACACGTAAGTGATCTGGAAGGTGTTTCCTTTGCAGATCGACTGCATTTTCCCAGTATCCTGCTAACGATCCGTAGTCTACCACCTGCTTGTAAGTATATCCTTTACATACGATTGAGCCTATGTGATAATTTAATTTTATATTACTGCGATTTGTTGAAAGCAGGTATTCGTAAGCGTTCTTGATTCCAGTTGTAACGCACTGATATGTTGGTATAGGATACTACTTTTCTGCGTTTTGAGAAGTACGCAATTTTGCATTGCTGTACTTCTAAAAAAACTGGCATTATTTATGGCACTTTGAAACCTTATCTAGGTCTTAGTGAATAGTTCTGCAGCTTTTTTCAGACAAGGCGTCAGTACAGATAACCGCATCATCTGTAATAAGTCTGATGTTGCTACTAATATCCTCCGTGAGGTCCTTAAAGTACAAAATGAACAGCAAGGGTCCCATAAAACTTCCCTCTGCTGTCGTCCAATTACTGGCACAGTTTATTATTCAACGGATCTACGGTATATTACGGTCAAAATGGGAGCCAGATCATCTGTAAATGCCGTACTGGCTCTTACACGGATGTCATCGCGCTATGGAGTCTTGCTGAATTTCTGATTTTTTTTTTTTGGTTTTTTCCCCTGACACTAGTAACCATGTCACTCATCTTTGCAGTGGTGAGAGGAGTAAACTAGTGAAGTACATCTGTGTCTTAGTATAGGAACATTTGAAAACTGAGTTCAGTACTTCTGCTTTTACGTTGCTACCCTCAATTTCAATTTCTGTATCATCGATGGGCGTCGGTTCATAAACTTCGTGGCCACTGACAGTCTTAAGACTGTCATGTCATCATGTTCCTTCTTCTGTCAATGTTTTCCATATGTTCCTTTCTTCGCCAATTCCACGGAGATCTTTGTCATTCCCAGTCGTGTCAGACCATCTAATTTTCAATATCCTCCTGCAGTAACACGTCTCAAATGCTTCAATTTCCTTCTTTTCCGGTTTTTTTTACAGTCCACTGTTCACTTCCATACAACGCTGTACTCGAAGTGTACATTCTCAGAATTTTCATCCTCAAATCAAGGCCCATGTCTGATGCTAGCTGACTACTTTTGAGCAGGGATGCTCTCTTTGCCTGTGCTAGTCTGCTTTCTGTTTCCTCTTTGCTTCATTCGTCAAGAGCTTTCTATGCTTCCGGGGCATCAGAATTTCCAACCAACAATGGAATTTTTGTGGATGACAATGCACCATGTCATCGGGCCACAAATGTTGGCGATTGGTTTGAGCGCATCATTTCGCCACGGAGACCCCACCTAAAATTTATGAGACATAATAGAAATGCCAGTTCGTGGACTAAATCCCGCACAGCCAACACATTCGCAGTTATGGACGGCTATAGAGGCAGCTCAGTATTTCTGCAGGGAACGTCCAACGACTTGTGTCCACACCACGTCCAGCTGCCGCCCTACGTCAGGTAAGAGGAGGTCCGACGTGAGGTACCCCATGGCTTTTGTCACATCAGCGTATATTGCTTCAGCGATACTGGCACCGTCCGTGACAGTATACAGGGTCAGTCACTATCTACTGCCACCAAGCATAACTCTGAAAGTATGATAGTAGCTGAAAAGTTCGTGGGACGAAAGTTGCATGGGACAACGGAGGCCATAATATGACGTTGCTTTTTGTTGCTAGGTGGGGTCGCTTCAGAGCTATGAAGGTCAATTTTGTTTTGTTTTTTCTTTCTTTTTTTTTTTTTAATCGGATGCTACAGTTTGGTACTTATTTTCTGACAGCGGCTATCGAGACGAATCCAGTGATGTGTAACATTAACGTCTTTGAAGGTCCACTAAGGTCAAAAAGGTGGCATGAATGTCCATTTACAAAGGTGTTCGAAGTGATGACCATTGGTGTCAATGCAGTGCTGCAATCTTCTTATTATGGATAGAGTGGTATTCCTTATCACATCGGCACTTATCGAAACACATGCCCTGACAATTCTCTCTCGCATATCTTCAGGTGTAGTTGGAACGTCTTTATAAACAATGTCTTTCACGAATTCCCACAAGCTAACATCCAGAGGCGTCAAGTCTGGCGTACGGGGCGACCACGACACATCTCCTCCGCGTCCTATCCAATGATTTGGGAATTGAGCTCTGCAACTCATTTCTAGCCATCAGCGAAAAACCTGCCGGGCACCCATCGTGTTGACAGATTCTGTTCCTTGTTCCTAAATATTTTTTCCAATAACAGACTTAATGTTTCTTGCAGGAATGTGGTGTATTTCTTACCATTAAAACTTCGTTCGATGAAATAGGGACCTATAATTCTGTCCTCCAGAATCCCACACATACGTTCACCGACCACGGTTTTTGGTGTGCAACTTGCCACAGCCAACGTGGTTTTTAAGTTTCCCAGTAATGCATGTTATGCAAATTAACATTTCCAGAGGGAATTAGATTAGGAAATGAGACACTTAAAGTAGTAAAGGAGTTTTGCTATTTGGGGAGCAAAATAAGTGATGATGGTCGAAGTAGAGAGGATATAAAATGTAGACTGGCAATGGCAAGGAAAGCGTTTCTGAAGAACAGAAATTTGTTAACATCGAGCATAGATTTAAGTGTCAGGAAGTCGTTTCTGAAAGTATTTGTATGGAGTGTAGCCATGTATAGAAGTGAAACGTGGACAATAAATAGTTTGAACAAGAAGAGAATAGAAGCTTTCGAAATGTGGAGCTACAGAAGAATCCTGAAGATTAGGTGGGTAGATCACGTAACTAATGAGGAGGTATTGAATAGGATTGGGGAGAAGAGAAGTTTGTGGCACAACTTGACTAGAAGAAGGGATCGGTTGGTAGGACATGTTCTGAGACATCGAGGGATCACCAATTTAGTATTGGAGGGCAGCGTGAAGGGTAAAAATCATAGAGGGAGACCAAGAGATGAATACACTAAGCAGATTCAGAAGGATGTAGGTTGCAGTAGGTACTGGGAGATGAAGGAACTTGCGCAGAATAGATTAGCATGGAGAGCTGCATCAAACCAGTCTCAGGACTGAAGACCACAACAACAACCACATGGTTCGTGACTGTAGCCTCGTCAGTAAATCAAATCAAATTAATAAATGTGTCATTCCTCTGAATCTGAAGTAGAGGCCATGGGCAGAATTCAATGCGACGCATACAGTCCGTATGGGACATAACAATCGAACCCCTCCTACAACTTGTGGATGGGGATGACAGGTCACAAGGAATTGTCGCCTATGCAGATGACCTATTAGTTATAGTCACTGCCAACAACAGAGCCCAGTTAGAAGAGAAAGCCAGTCGAATACTACTAGCAATTACTCAGTGGTTTCACAACAACAAACTCAGGATAGCCGAAAAGAAACAACATACACTTTACTGAAAGGATCACTCGAAAGGAATCCTTCGGTTAAAATTGGGGACACAAACATCAAACGAGCACACGTTACGCGGTATCTTGGGGTACACATATATGAAAAATTGAATTTCCACGAACACATAAGGCTAACAACAGACAAAGCAGAAAAAATACTACACAAACTGGTGAGGCTAAATTCAAAACAGTACAGACTACCTCTACCAGTCATACGGACATACCACGGTGCGCTCTTCGAATCAGTACTCAGCTCCGCAGTTAGCACGTGGGCACGTAAACTGAACGTGGTCACCAACAAAGCATTGATCAGACGAGAGCAGAGAAGTGTCCTACTTAGGCTATCTGCAGCCTTCCGTACCACCTCAGCGGATGCACTGTGCGTGGTGCTCGGAATATGCCCCATAGATATCATGATCAAATACGGAGCTGCAAGGTACTGGTTAAAGGAGGGGAGACTAGATAAGGTAGACGCAATAACCGGTGTGCCGACAGAGACGATACGTCACCTTAAAAGTTGGCGTTTGGATACATGGAAAGGTGAGTGGGATGTAAGTGATAAGGGACGTAGAGTGCACGACTTCCTCCCTGACATAAGGGAACGGTTGATAATGAGACATATCGATCCCAGCCGCGGTATGGTACATTTCTTAACCGGACACGGTCCTTATCCCTCGCACTTAAACCGCGTGAGTCTGAGGCACACACCTACATGCACATGCGCGGAAAAATGTTCCCCAGAACACACTGTCTTTTTCTGCGTGCAATACGCGAACAATAGACATACACTACACTTAGACTACACAGATGCAGACATTGATATACACATAGCAATAAGAGACGAAGAACAATGGGTACAATTAAACACACTGACAAACAGTATTTCAAAAATAACATAGTATGAAGGCTTTCACGACCGGATGAAATATCTTCTGGTAAACCTTGCGGGATGTAAGGTCGTGGTCCATGAAACTCTTCAGCTCAGCAAGGTTTATCAAAAATAACACATGAAGAGTACATACGGACACGACATGACAGACATGCCTATGTGCAACGTAACAGCAATCTCCAGAGGTTGGACAGAGATACCCACAGTGACAGCGAAAATAGTGACAATGAGGAGGAACAGGAGGAGGAAGCTGAGATGTGACAGTAAATAAGCATAAGGTGCTGGCGATCTAGACGAGAAATCACCAAATGCTGTTCATGGATGGGCAGCTAAAGTAGTTAATACTATATCACTACTAACAACCATTTGTGTGTGTGTGTGTGTGTGTGTGTGTGTGTGTGCGTGTGTGTTTCTGTGTGTATGCGACTGGCGGACAACGGCTCGAAGGAACCATTCCGAGGTAATTACCGTCAGTCAGATTCGGTGGTGGTACTAACAAATCTCTCTTCTATCCTATCATCTTTTTATATTCTTCTTAAAAAATTTATTTATATTTCAACCTTAAATTATTGTTATTTTGAAAAGTATCATTCTTTGTAAATTCTGTAGATAAAACAAAAGAAAAGAAAACTGTAAAAAGATGAAAAACTAAAATTGTAAGATGTACGACCTGTTTTAAACATCAGGTAACAGGTCTATAATTTGGCAATAAATAAATAAAATACAATCCGTACCAGTTAATTCTTGGTGGAGACTGATATGGTAAGGATGATATTTATGGCGATGCAGAATACGAACAACACTTCTGTGCCTCATGCTAGATTCCCTTGCGATTTGACGCGGACTAACACAACGATCTCAAACCAAAGTGGCAGGACTACCAATTTCCGTTTCTTCGTTAGTAACTTTCAGTTACTGTATATGTTTCCTATGCGTCAAAGATCCAGTTGTTCTCAATTTGTCATACAGATATTTAAATGTACGACGTGTAGGGTGAGTACGTTGAGGATATCTTTCAGCGTATAAGTCTCTAGGTCTCACTGAATTTCGTTGGCATTCTCCGTAAATGAGAAGCATATCGACTTGTTCTTCGAAGGAATACATCATTCACATTTGCTTGATTCGACGATACTAGTCTTACCGTTCCTATTAGTGTTGTATTGCGAAACCGTCGGATGGTCTTTACATGTCAATGACACGATAGATGGATACGCCGTATTGGGCGAATTTTTACTATTTGCACTATATACGAGAGAGAATTGTCAGAGTATGTGCTTCGACGAGTGTCGAAGCCAATGATTATCACTTCTATCACCTTCTGTAAATGGACGTCAATGCCACCTTTTCGACCTTCGTTGACCTTGAAAGACATTAATGTTGGATTCGTCTCCATAGCCGCTATCAGAAAATAAGTACCAAACTGTAGCATCCCATTTAAAAAAACAAAGTTGACCTTCATATCTCTCACGAGACCCCACCTAGCAACAAAAAAACCAATGTCATATTATGGCCCCCGTTGTCCCATGCAACATTTATCCCACTAACTTTTCAGCTATTATCATACTTTCGGAGTTATTCTAGGTGATAGTTGGTGACTCTCCTTGTATAACTTCACTTACGTTACTGCATGTTGGTTCACAGCCTGAAACCCTTTTATTTTCCTCACTTATACTACAATCACACACGGCAGCACTTCATGATGCACGTGCTTTTTGTCCACTTAGACACCTTGGCTCCTGTTCCATCCTCCTCGAAGAACTACCCACTTCTCACACATCTGTCCATTGTTGCTGGGATGATGCACCAGAGAAGTAGATTGTTGCTGAAGGAAGTCTGACGTCACACTCTCATAAGACACTAGAATGTATAAATAATTTGACTTGCAAACATTACCAAATTCGAATTTGCACAAACATTTTTCTGCAAAACATTTTTTTGCCCTCGCTCTTTTGCTCTGCTATTAAGATACACATACCACCTCAGAATGTAGAACAAATTACTTCCAACAAGAAAAAGTAACTAAAAGAAAAAACTGAAGATAGGTGACGAAAGTGTCCTGTGGCAGCACTACTACAGGCGGGATGTCTTCCTGTAGGCAATGGTGGTGGTGGTTGTTGGGATGTTTAAGGGGGACTAAACAGCGAAGGTCATCAGTCCTCTAGGCAATGGTAATAAAATTTTTGCTCATCGGTGTATGCTATAACTGTTTTGAGCCAGGGTGGTAGATGTGCAATCGGCAGGACAAGCGTGTGGAAAGCGATAGTGGTGAGGGGTGCAGGCGGGCCCTCAGTGTACTGAACAGGAAATGCCGAGGGCTGGAGGGGAAGTGTCGTCTTAAACTGAAGCCTAAATGTTAAGTGGAGCCCCTCCACTCCCACACTTGTGTGGTGGCAATCAAGAAAGATCTACTGCTGCTTTTACTTGGGTTAGTATCTAAAAAGAATTCCGCTGTAAATGCAACAGAAGCAGCGATTTATTTTTGCTTTCCTTGTTAACAACTTGTAACATTCAGAGAAGCGTCATGAGTGACAAATTTTGAGTAAAAGCTACATTTCTCTTCTTGCCATGTTAAATTTTCTTTTCTGCCAAAAGGTAGTGGAGTTGAGAAAATACCACCTCACTAACATATTGTGAAGTCGCAGTTGTGAGCGAATTCTGAAACATTGGTTTATTAAGTTTATTAAGTGAGTAACTGAGAACAAATAAGGCCAAATGTTTATGAAAAAGCACATACTCAGTTCAAAAATAAACGTGTAATAGCTATACTTACCTTGTTCCAAAACTGACAGCATTTCTCATTTCACCAGCTCTCGATGGCCTTTAAAAATTACATTCTTTGTTCGAGAAAATAGTTAGTGGAATAACACAGTAGATAATGAATTTCCCTATTGCAATCATATGACAAAATACTCTCTTCCTTGTTTGTTATCATTTGCTAAAATCTCGTTTCGATATCTCAAACCGTTTATCAGATACGAGGAATATTGTGGATATTTCATTTTGGCTTTATCTCTAGAGCCCATGATCGCAAATGAGTGTACTACATAAGATCAATTTTTGCGGATTGGTGGCAGATAGAGACCTCCGTCTGTCTCAGGAATTATTCGATATGTTAGCTAAATTTCGAATGCAGCAACATGTTATGTAATATGCACCAAACGTAAAATCATAGCAACACTATTTTACTCGTACGTTTTAAACTATTTTCGATTTCGCGCAGTGTCTTACTTAAACCCAAATATCACAATAACTGCGACTATTAATGACATGATCGGCACATCATCATAAAACAGACATATAAAGCTATAATTAATGCAAAAATGATTTTTTTACCGAATAGTTTCTGTAAACTCCTTTGAGGAAGATTACAGGGTGTGCGCAACGATTCTGACATCGCAACTAGTTAGTTAGATAGTTACATGCTCCATAGATCATTTGAACGATTCCTTTATCGAAATGATATGAAACGAATCAGTTTACAGGATATGTATACGTGACTGGTGTTAACAAAGTCTTTTTTTAATTTTTATTATTTATTTACTTATTTTTTACTGGCTACCAGATTTTAAGTAGAAATTCGTCAATGAAATAGAGGAATCTGTCCAGGGGCAACGATTTTAAATCGGTTTTAAAATTTGCTTCACTGCCTGTTAGATATTTTATGATATTGGGAAAGTGATCAAAAAATTTATTGCAGCGTACTGAACACCCTCGCAGCCCTGACAGCCTTAACAATGGATTTCCCTCTCGTGTTATAGATATATGTACGTCACTGTTGTTCTCAAATTGTGATGGATTATTTATGACGAATTTCCTTAACGAAAATATGTATTGTAACTGCGCAGTTAAAATGACCCTGAAGAGATGTCCACA
Organism: Schistocerca serialis cubense; assembly: GCF_023864345.2. Lineage (NCBI taxonomy): Eukaryota > Metazoa > Arthropoda > Insecta > Orthoptera > Acrididae > Schistocerca > Schistocerca serialis. Next base: position 73,824,578 of record NC_064644.1, read on the forward strand.
CGAATTCCGTGGGTGAACATATATTATTCTTACTGCTCTCTTTTGAGCATTCAGTACTTTCTAAGTGATAAAAATTATTCCGTACGACTTAACTGTTTGGAAATATACAAAATAAGTGAAGAGGTTGATACGTTTGTTCTCTAGATCATGAATTATACGAAGCGCAATGGTAGCTGAACTTAGCTGTTTGAGAAGCTAAAGTTCTTTCAATCCAAGCTTTCGTCAATATGTACACCCAAAAATTTGGAGCGTTCTACCATATTTACTGACTACTGGTCATGTGCTATATCAATTGCTGGTATGACTATTTGTTGTACAGAATTGAATGTTGTGTGTATTTTGAGAATTTAGGGAGAGTCTATTTTCAGAGAACTACTTAATAATTCCTCAGAAAATATCATTTACTAACACTTCTGTTGCTTTCTCCTTGATGACACTATTGTCTGCAAAAAGGACCGGTTTTGCTTCTTGAATGTCAAGTGGAAGGTCAATCACATAGAGAGGGTGAACATTAATAAAACGACAATCGGCAGGGAGGGATTCCTGACTGGAAATGGAGAAAAATATTAGCATGAACATGTGTCCAGAACTGGACAGTTTGTGTGTTCGCAGAACACAGTACAGAGCTGCATCACAACAGATGCTCCAAGTGACCTCCACGGAGCCATGCCGCATACACATAATCATACTTTGGCTCACACGATGATTGCCGGCCACTTACCTCGAGCTTGTAGTAGGGTACCCCTCAATATCCTCTAGTACCCGGTCCTCCAAATCTTGTGTACGCGCAGTCTGCCGCCTCCCTGCACTTTCGTCTGACTGTGAGGGTATTTGTTTTTGTACAGCCGTCTGTCACTAGACCGTTTCCATCTGCTTGGCCATACACAAACACCAACTCAGCTTGTTCCCGACATTAATACCGGACCATTCTGCTACAGTACGCTGCGTCAATCACACAGCCGGCAACACACAAGGAACACACGGCACGCAATCAGAGGAATTTTTCATTCGTCAGCGCCATCTATCGTGGCAACGTCGCATTGCTGGACACATGTTCATCGGACCTGTTTCCCTCTATTTCCAGTCATGAATCCGTCCATGCAGTTTCCGATTTTATTAATGTTCACCGTGGATAAATAACAGGAATGGACCCAAAATTGAACCCTGAGGGACTCCTTCGGTGTGTGTGTGTGTGTGTGTGTGTGTATATACCCAAGTCACTAAAATTTACTACCTTTCTTACATTGTCCGAATTATTTAGCGCATCGGTCTCCAAACTACGGCCCGCGGGCCGAAACCGGCCCGAGAGGGCCTATAGCGACCAATACACTGCGACATTGGCTCTGCTACTCGCTACAAGAATACATAACTAAACTTATTGTTGCGCCGCTTGAAATAACAATGCGCTGACGTACTCTACCTCTGTTACGTCTTGCAGTAAGTGTTGCTAACAATGATTTTGAGATTTCGTTAACTTTGCAGGACGCTTTCGTGAAGAATGTGCAGTGACATACTTTTTTGTCGGTGAAATTCGCCAGAATAAAATATGCCAGAATATCGGTCAGGCACGTCCACCAATCACAATTATGTAATTAAATAAAAATGGTAGTTCGTTTCAGTGCTAGCTATTCCCACAACCTTAGATATTTGCGATTTCATCTTTCCTTTAGCCTTACATTACGGTGATCGTGGAGTGCTAGGGTGCTTTAGTCCCACTAGGTAGATCTTGGCCCTTATGACTTCGTGGAGGAGTCAATGTGGCCCACAGACTAAAAAGTTTGGAGACCCCTGATGTAGCGCAACGTTTTGCATTCAGTTTGGCAACTTTCCCTAAGCGGGCAAACAATGTCGGCCTCTCCTTCAGAACAAACGAATCAACTCGTCCAGTGCTTCGGACAAAAACTCATCACTGATCATCGGCCACGGTAACCTGCACGGACTCGGGGCTGTATTGAGAAGTTTCGGAAGAGGCGCGTATCGAGTTGTGGGTAACATTGGTAACGAGCCGATGACGATGACAAAATGATACGTGGCGACAGGTGTTGCGGGCTGATGTCAAGGCCGGCGGAGGATCGGCGCGGCCGGTCAGTGGCCAGGCAGGCAGGCAGCCCTGGGGCAGAACCGCGGCTGCGGCTGCGGACACCTTGCGGTCTGACCGCTCGACTCTGTGCGGCGCGGCGGCGACATCAAAGGCGCGCCGGACAGGCGACGCCGCGGGAGCCCGCTCCAGCTCCAGCTCCAGCGCCAGCACCGGCGGCCCCTTATTTTCCTCCGCTGCGCGGCGTTATGTATCGGCGGCGGCGGCGCAGCTATCGCCTCCACGCCCTCCATAAATACCGGCCATACAATTATTCCCCGGTGTACGGCGGGAGGCGGCGATGCATCGTTTAATGGACGGCGGTTATTTGCGGACGTCTCGCCTTTCGCGGCTTTGTGCTTCCATTCCCAGGCCGATCTCCTGCGTCGCCTTTATGGGAACTGCGGTGTAGTTGCTGGCCTAAGGTCCCGGGCGCGCAGCGAGGTCGACAACGGGTTCATTGGCTTTCATTCTCGCGGTATAGGCACCGGCTGCGATATTCGAGCTGTCTTCCCACCGTAAACATATCAAGAAGCGAGGCGATACGAGGCTTAATTTGAGACGCATGCGAAGTTGCAGTACTTTGGAAAAAAAACCTTATAAAGTCCAAATTTTTTAAGGCAATGTAACTATATTTGGCACAGTTGTTAAGGAATGTTGAATGGATACACACATACTTTTTCGTGGTTATTGAAGTTACATGTTTTTAATTCCAAACAATAGAAATTTTTTCAACAAATTGATTAGAAATGTTCCTTTTATGAAAAATCTGAGAGAAATAAATTAATGTATTTTTGCACAAAGTTTGATATAGCGTTATTATAAAGATCTGTAGAGCAGAATATTGGTATCTTCTTCCGCTAGGTTTTTACAGCTCTCCAAATTCCTGTAAAATTAATATACCATATCTTAGGGATTTTTCTTACATAAATGCCTTTCTATTGTAGTAAATGAAAATTCCTCCACAGAGCTTTTTACTACAGCATTGACTAGTTGCATGCCAAATTTAAGTACGATAATGACAATGATTTATGAGGAAAAGGTACATAAAGTTGTCGAAATACAATTTACGGGAAACCTGAACCAAAGATTTGACTGTGTTTGAATTGGGCCTTACGTTATCGGGGTGAACTAGAGCAAACCCTATGCATTCTCCTCGTCATCCTCAAGCAGTCTTTTCTTTACTTGCCCACTTAGGTTAGCCTGATATTCAAACTGAGAAATAATAATGTTAGCTGCATCAGTTCTGTTACTGATTTCATTCAGTATCGACAGTGTAAAAGCTCCGGGATCAAATCCTGGCCTCTGTAGAGTCCATAGTCTGCCAAGATTAGCACAGATAAAAACTAAACAAGCATTATACGCTGCACCTTTATCAGCAGTTGTGGAAACAAATTTTGTCCTGGGGCACTGTTTTCCTATCACAGAGTTGTAACTTTGATTAGGATTTTGAGTTTATCCATGCACACACTTTTGTAGAAGTTCTGAATCTGCTAATCACCGAAATATCCCCCCCCCCCCCTTGTGACTGAATAAAACTAGAAGAAAACACCGCAGGAATAAATAATATGAGGAAATAAAGAACAACATAGGGGCATGGCACCGTGCGAGCTTTTGTTAATTATTATTTATATCATACTGACGAATGGAACTGGAACGTAATACTCAGAAATTGAAATGTCAGTACCATGCAGTAAATAAAGATCCAATAAAAAATTTTCACAATTTTGGTCGCTTTCGCGTAGGTCACGCCGTAACGTCCAGTCGAAAAGAAATTCATTAGGGGCGGTGTGCAAACTTACTTGAATGAGCATAGTCTATGAAAACGGATGAGTCCCTTTGGAAGGATATATCCCGACACTTCAGAAACTACTCAAGTTTCCCTGGAGTGTTATTTACGAGAGGCGTTCAATAAGTAATGCAACACATGTTTTACTCGGCCGATTGGAAAAATGCGGAATTTGTTGTGGGACATCGTGGTCTATTCACGCTTCAACCCCTATAGTTTCATGAAGTTCCGATAGGTGGCAGTGATATACGTAGCCTTCAACATGGCGTTTGTAATGGAGGTGGGTTCCAAGCAGAGAGCTGTCATTGAGTTTCTTTTGGTGAAAAACCAGAGCATCTCCGACATTCTTAGGACCTTGCACCACGTCTGGGGAGACCTGGCAGTGAATAAAAGCACGGTGAGTCGTTGGGCGATGCATCTGTCGTCATCGCAACGAGGTCTGACAAATCTGTCCGATCTCCCGCATGCCGGCCGGCCGCGCATGGTTGTGATTTCTCCTATGGGGGGGACGTGTGTATTCTTCGCCACAAAAAGTGAAAGGGATCCTCTCCTTCTCCATGACAATGCAGTGTCTCTCCTGGTTCTGTGTTCCAGAGAGGAGCTCCTAAAACTTCATTTTACTGTTCTTCTCATCCACCCTACTGCCCGGATCCTCTGTGACAGGCGCCTCTCGCCGCCTTTTTCAGCCAGTTCTTCACTTCTATTTTCGCCTCGTCGTTGTCGGAAAAGTGTTTCCCATGAAGGTGTTCCTTCAGTTCAGAGAACAGATGGTAATCACTAGGTGCGAGATAGGGGCTGTGAGAGGGATGGCTTAAAACATCCCAACCAAAACGGGAGCGATGTGGGGACGTGCGTTGTCATAAAGGAGACTGACTACCGTTGTCAGCATCCGGCAACGTTTGTTTTGAATGGCTCTGCGAAGTTTCTTCATGGTCTCAGAGTATCTTGCAGCATTTATTGCTTCACGTATTTCCAAAAAACCAACGAGGAGTACTCCTTTTTTGTCCCAAAACACTGACACCACGATTTTCCTCACTGTTTGCTCAGTTTTGATTTTTTTGGCTGAAGGAGAATGAGTATGGCACCACTGAATTGAATGCAATTTTCTCTCTGCAGTATGGTGATAAGTTCAAGTCTCATTTCCTGTCACTATAGAGTTGAGAAAAGCCTCGCTTTCAGTCTCAAAACGGTCAAAAAATTCTCGAATGACACTGACTCTTTCCATTTCGTGAGCTTCGGTAAGTATCTTGGGCACCCATCGCGCACACAACTTGCGACAATTTAGTCGAGCAGCTACGATCTCATTAACAACAGTTCGTGAAATGTTTGGACACACTGCATGCAGGTCGTCAATTGTCGAAAGGTGTTCAGAGAGATAATGTTCAATTTTCTGCATCACATGATCAGTCACAATAGACGGCCTTCCGCTTCTGTCATCGTTGTGAATTTCCGACGTTCCAGAAATGAAATTCCGTACCCATTTAGTCACATGCTGCCTTGAATTATGTTCTCACCATAAACTGAAAAAATTTCGCGATGAATCGCTGCGGTGTTCATGCCCTTAGCATTTAGGTAACGGGTTACAGCGCGCACTTCGCATTTGGCGGGAGCCGGAATGAGAACGCTCAGGGCGCTGATGACCTCGATGTTGAGCGCCCATAAACCCCAACACACACACACACATGAGAACGCTCATTTCTAACAGTCACCGCATCATTCCGCTGGCTTCCCGGTACACGGCAGTGGTACCAACTTCCCCCGCTGATATTCCGTGCTAAAGCTAAATGTCTTGTAACCTTAGTTTCCGTATAACCCTCGTTATCTGCTTTAGTAACGGATTTCGACTTCGTTACGGAAAGTGCTAGCTCTACCCATACATTACCACAACTAACACATTTCCGTATTAAGAATCATTCCATTCATTAATTTGTCACTGTGCACAACAGAAACGTCATCCCACTGAAACCTCAGCTCACAGTATTTCTTCTACATCTACATCCATACTCCGCAAGCCACCTGACGGTGTGTGGCGGAGGGTACCTTGAGTACCTCTATCGGTTCTCCCTTCTATTCCAGTCTCGTATTGTTCGTGGAAAGAAGGATTGTCGGTATGCCTCTGTGTGGGCTCTAATCTCTCTGATTTTATCCTCATGGTCTCTTCGCGAGATATACGTAGGAGGGAGCAATATACTGCTTGACTCTTCGGTGAAGGTATGTTCTCGAAACTTTGACAAAAGCCCGTACCGAGCTACTGAGCGTCTCTCCTGCAGAGTCTTCCACTGGAGTTTATCTATCATCTCCGTAACGCTTTCGCGATTACTAAATGATCCTGTAACGAAGCGCGCTGCTCTCCGTTGGATCTTCTCTATATCTTCTATCAACCCTATCTGGTACGGATCCCACACTGCTGAGCAGTATTCAAGCAGTGGGCGAACAAGCGTACTGTAACCTACTTCCTTTGTTTTCGGATTGCATTTCCTTAGGATTCTTCCAATGAATCTGTCTGGCATCTGCTTTACCGACGATCAACATTATATGATCACTCCATTTTAAATCACTCCTAATGCGTACTCCCAGATAATTTATGGTATTAACTGCTTCCAGTTGCTGACCTGCTATTTTGTAGGTAAATGATAAAGGATCTATCTTTCTGTGTATTCGCAGCACATTCTTGCGTTTGTTAAAAAGTGTCACCTAATCGTGGGAGAAGTTGTAGGAAGTATGTAACCTCCCCACAAGAAAATAATGTGAATAATATTCACATTTAGTGTAACCTCCCAACATTAAAAAATATAACATTCACATTTAGAGTGACCTACCAACAGATAAATTCCGTAACCTGCCAATAATAAAATGTGACTAATCTCTGAATAAAAAATGGTGGCTCAGTTATAACCTTTCAATTGTTGACTGTGAATTTAAACTGGTAAAATTTCAACGTCAGCAGTGCTGCGTCATGCCCCTGAAAGATCATACTGGGTAAATAGAAAATTCTTACCTCAGTCAAGTCGCCGGATAACGCGTATATATCTGCTTCTATATGAAACTAAACTTTTCTGGCACAGCCCTGTGCAATGCTGGCCGATAGACTTGTCATGTATAAAAGGAAACATCTGATTTTTTTTTACAATAATCGGGATGACCATGGGTTAGAGAAATTAGTAAATTCTTTAATTTGAGATGAATGATTGTCAAAAGTTAATTTTTATAAAAAAAAGATTATTATTAAGATATTTTTTAAACATTTACATGGGACTTGACTAACAATACTACATATGCGCGAGGCTGCTTTTACCTTATATTATATCGCTCAGGCTCCGCCATCGCTCCCACGGCCGGCCCAGCCAACTCCATACACACGACTGCAAGCTACAACTTCCTCCTACAGCTACACAGTTCCTACTGCATACAACACTGCTCTTTGGCCAGAGATTCTCTTATAGCTTACATATCGCAGGCAGCGCGTGAGCAATCAATCGCAATTACATCTGCTCGAGTGCGCTAGCGAGAAATTCTTCAATCATGGACCTCTTACAAGTAAGGTTCATAAATGACAGTGAATTTTGCATTTACCAACCTTTTATTCACCTTTTAAAAGCAACATGAAATCTAATCAACATGAAATCTAATTGCAATGTTACTCATATAAACAATGATAACACTGAAAGGTGCTACAGTATGGTGGTGCTATTTGTGAATAGGACGATACTCATCCACACACGACACGTGTCTCTCTGAACGGCACTTGTCTCTATGTGTAACGATGATGCACTTCTGCGGTCAGCAAGATCCTCATATCTACCTTTGAGTCTAGTATCGGGCCGCGAGGAAGCTGAACGCAGACCAGAACAAACAGATTTGTTTGGCGGACAGAGGGCCGTGTCGCCGCAGCACTGCACTCGTCTAGTGAGTTCACCACCACCTCGTCACGTCAGTACACCGGCCAATGGTGCCCTCGCGGCCGCACATCGACCGCTCAGTCAGTCGTGTACTTCGTCTGACAGCGTTCGTTTATATCTCCACCCGTGGTCTACGATAAATACAGGCCAGAGCGTACGTCTGTGTGACGTCAGAATACACAGGGTGTATCAAAAAGAATTATCCGATCTTTTTAAAAAAATTATAACTATTATGTTATTTGAGATATGTGCGTGAACAACGTACTGTTGAAAAAAGCAAACTTCCGAGTTTTACAGTGTTCTCGCTAGGTATCAGCAGTGTGCGCCCACTTAAGTTCTAGTAAAAATTGTGTCGGGACAACAGAAAGCATTTTGTGTTCTACGTTTGCGTTGAGCGGGTCAGTAATAACTGTTCAGTGCACTAGGTATGGTGTGGATCCTCCTACAGCACAGAGCATTAGACGATGACATGAACAATTCCGAGAAACACGTTGTTTGTGTAAAGGCAAACCGGCGGGCCGTCCCCGAGTGTCTAGCACAGACATCGAACTCATCCGCCATAGGAATCCGCAGAAATCCGTTGCCGAGAACTCTCTTAAAGGAAGCACATATCTCGATATTTGACAATTTTCTTTTACCACTGTTGAAGACTGATTCGAACGACTTCAGTTACCAACAGGATTGGGCAGAGCCTCACTGGCATCTGAAAAATGGTTCAAATGGCTCTGAGCACTATGGGACTTAACTTCTGAGGTCATCAGTCCCCTAGAACTTAGAACTACTTAAACCCAACTAACCTAAGGACATCACAAATATCCATGCCCGAGGCAGGATTCGAACCTGCGACCGTAGCGTGGCATCTGGATGTGCGGGAATTTTTTAATGACGGGTTTACTGAACGATGGCTCGGTCTCACAGGTCCAAATGATTCAGCCTTTACATTATTGGCCTCCAAGGTCACAGGACCTGACTGAATGTGATTACTTCTTGTGGGGGTTTATAAAAGACTCTTGTTTATGTGCCTCCGTTACCAGTAACAATGAATGAACTGAGGCATCGCATAACAGCAGCTGTGGAAGCTGTAACTCAAGACATACTCGCTGCGCTGTGGGAACAATTTTAATGCCGCATCGACGTGTGCCGTGCATCTCAAGGGGGGCATACTGAAACCTATGAAAAGGTATGAAAAAATCTTTTAAAGTTTCCTGTTCATCGAAAAACAGAAGTCATTGTATATGTTTATTAGTTTCAGAAATATAGACGTGTCAAATCAGATGTGGTGTTAACTATCGTCCAATACAATCCATGCTTTGTCAATGATATCGTCCAACTTCTTTGACCAAAAGTACTTCACTAAGCAATTACACAATCGTAAAATTTTTACCACAGTTGTTCGGGAATGGATGCCAAACAGTTAGTCGCCTTTACAACGCCATTTGTTGGTACTGAGCACATTGCCTGAAAGGAAAGAGAAATGGAAAGAATTGTGGATGAAACAGTGGATAACATAAGGAGAAGCTGGAAGTATTACCAGAATTTGCTTCGTGTGCTACAGTATGAGGACATAAAGAACAACGACAATTATTTGCGAATGGACGAAAAACATTCAGTTTCCCCTGATGAAAGTTGCTCCTCATGTCTGCATACCCGATACTCATATAAGAAATAACGTTTCTTAATTTCATTCAGATGTTTTTGAAAAACCTGTAACTGTGTCATCCATGACACAACACTGTACTAGTTACGTATTTTTTCATGCTTAATCTGACGCTTTTCTAGAATTTATACTCATATCTAGAGGAAATATTCACATAGGTATTTTATGGAGTGTCTGATATGTATTGTTCTGCCTCTCTTGCCCCGCAGTTGTGTTTTTATGATTTACTACATGGCTCGTACTTGACCTGTTGACGGCGTTGTGCCGAAAATTTGTCGCACTTCGTTGTAGCCTAGACTGCTATTGTCTTGCTATTGTTGTGTCGGGTCCGCCGTTCGTCTGGCCCGTTGCTCGACTCCGGCGCGGGTTCGAGGCCCGACCGCAGGCGGTCTTGCCGTTTCTCGCCAGTTCTCTGACGTGTGTGCCGGTACTCGACGACTCGCGTATGTATCACCGACAGAACATGTGTGGGTCCAGTTCGGACTCAACTGCGTCCCAGCGCCAGTACTCAGGATATCAAAGACCATTTATGACAACTGTGAACCAGGAGAGGATTCGACGGCTTTATGACACCCTTTCTAACCGAATCACTGAAGGCATCGAAGCCGTACGAGGTGGAGTGTCATACTGATCAGTGGTCGCACATTGTCGATTTCTTAGTTAATATGACAGGATTTTGTTCAAAATGGTTCAAATGGCTCTGAGCACTGTGGGACTCAACATCTGAGGTCATCAGTCCCCTAGAACTTAGAACTACCTAAACCTAACTAACCTAAGGACATCACACACATCCATGCCCGAGGCAGGATTCGAACCTGCGACGTAGCGGTCGCGCGGTTCTAGACTGAAGCGCCCAGAACCGCTCGGCCACGCCGGCCGGGCCAAGATTTTGTACTCACTGAAAAAAGCTTTCGTATCCCGTAGTAAGGAAATGTGTTTCTGCATTGAGCAACCAGAATTCTTCTTGTTATATTACCCATACATGTTTCGGAGAAGTTTTCAATCTTCAGTGGTATTTATTTACTATCTACTGTACAATATATATATTGGTGTTCAACAGTATGTAATAATAACACATACATTTATTCTTTATGTTAATATGTCAGTCAGTAGTTGTCGTGAACATGGTGAGTTCTAGATATTGTACACCAATATGTAATAGTAAGGTATATACACGCATGTTCAGAAAAAAACTGAACACCTTGAAGGACTTGAGATGGGAGGTTCATATTCATAGAACATGTAAATTAGTATGTTCTGCAGAAGTGATTAGCATTTGAACCATGTCGGCCCGCGGATTCAAGGTCAACATCGATATCGCGGCTTAACGCCACCTACTTGTAAAATGTGCCAGCAGCTCTCGTTGTCGCTGTAAACCGAATGTAATGAAACATTGTGACTTGAGCAGACGTGCGAGATGCCTCGCATCACAGACGCACATGTACGAACCGTACCGTCAGATCACTGAGTTTGAAAGTGGGCGCATTATTGGTATGAGAGAATGTGATGCATCAATCCGGGATGTTGCTGCTCGTGTGGAACGAAGTGTTTCGGTGATGTAACGGATGTGTACAGAATGGTTCACGGAAGGCCGTAGAACACGATGAGATGGGTGGCTCGCACCATCCAGCCCACCCCCGAAGAAGATCATCACCTCATCCGAATAGCTTTGGAGAACAGATGTGTATTCTCCTCGACACTGGCGCAACAGTGGAACAGGGAGGAGAATCCGTCGTCGTTTATTACGGCATGGGTTCCGTGTGCATCGTCCACTTCTCCGCCTACCTCTGACGAATGTGCAGAAACACGCCAGACGGCAATGGTGTGTAGAACGACGGTCAGTGGGGACAAGAATGGCGTGAGATAGCGTTTTCGGACCAAACAAGGTTCTGCTTGTTAGAAAATGATGGCTGCATTTTGGTTCGCCGCTGACAGTGGGAGCGGCATCACAGTGACTGCGCCGGCCACGATGGCCGATTGCTTCTAGGCGCTTCAGTCCGGAACCACGTCGCTGCTACGGTCGCAGGTTCGAATCCTGCCTCGGGTATGGATGTGTGTGATGTCCTTAGGTTAGTTAGGTTTAAGTAGTTCTAAGTTTAGGGGACTGATGACCTCAGATGTTAAGTCCCATAGTGCTTAGAGCCATTGAACAGTGACTGCATTCGCACAAGACATACAACGCCACTGTAGGCCTTTTGGTATGGGGTCCTATTGGATACAACCAGAAATGACAATTGGGGCGTGTAAAGGGCACGGTGACCAGTGTGACTTATGTGTAGGACGTCCTGCAACCAGTAGCCATACCCTCGTTGCCCAACACGCCAGACGCCATTTTTTTAGCAAGACAATGCTCAACCACATGTTGCTGCACGAACACCTGCCTTCTTGTTATCACAGGATGTCAGCCTTTTGCCCTGAGCCGCCAGATCACCAGACTTGTCGCCAACAGAAAATGTGTAGGATTTGGTGAAACGACGGGTGCAGCGCTGTGGCACATTGCCAACCACCAGAGACGAACTTTAGAACCAGGTGAATGGAGCGACAATGGCTATACCACAGCACGCCAATCGCCTCTTATACGCCTCGATGCCACTACGCATTGAACAAGTAATCAGGACCAATGCCTACTATGCAACAGGACACATGCTGAACCGAGGTTTTTGTTAACATTAGTGTCAATACTTACAGTGATGTAAATACTGTAATCTCAAAAAACTGGTAAATATCATAATGCATAAATTCTTTGTATGTTGTTCAACAGATAATAACTAAAACCCACCGAAGATACGGAAACGTGTCCGAAACATGTACGGGGAGCAAAACAAGAAAACCATTGTTTTATCACTGCAGAACCATATTTCATTACTGCATATTAGGAAGCAAAAGCGCTCAAGGAAAGAGCTTCGACCACATACCTTTCTTGGCAGGCATTGTACCAGAGCTCAGCCGGTGGAGGGATGTCAGCTTGAGGAGTTGCTGTTAATGAATGTAGGCTCAATTTAGCTGCATTCCATCTTACAAGGAGACGGCACGACCCTTTGGTCCGGGATTTGTCCGAAATTTTGTGTGGTGAAAGAGGACCCCGAACACCTCACGTGCTTAAAATATTAGGACGCACTACTAGAAAAATCCCGAGAAAAATCGCTCTAAAGTTTCTTAGGTGCCTTATGAGTATAAAATGTTAGCACATTGCCGAGCCACCGTCTGGCCTACACGGTTAGCAGTCGGACCATTACGCCAGAAGTCTTGGGTTCGATTCCTCCCCTGACACTTCTTTTTTTTCCTTCTTTTGCTTGCAAAATTGCAGCGCTTTTTTACAGGAGAATCGTGAAAATAATTCCCAGGGAGACTGTATAAAAATTCATTCTATAATTCACCATCGGTTATCGTCACCAATATTCCGAGACATGATTCAGTATGCCTGGTTTGGCTCAAAATTATCAGAAACTCAAAACTTTTTCGTAAATGTTAATGGGGCATATTTTTGTACAGATTTATTGCAAACGCCCTGTGATTGTAAAAAATCCGCTTTTATACGTTGCGCAAGATGTCGAAAAAATTATTGCTTTGTTTGTTTTTACGATAATTACCACTGCAGTTCTTGTTTATAATTATTATATGTATAAAAATTGAATGTTACCCCATCGAATTTGTTATTCTGATTAAAAACCCAATGATTCTCCTTATATACTTTACAATGAAAAATGGAAAACCCACCGCCATGATTTGTGTTGTTGGACAAAAAGAAAATAATTTTTATTCAGTAGTGTAACTAATTTGTTAAAGATAATGTAGGTTTGGGAAACTTTCTGAATAATTTGTGGACTAACAAAAGAAAATGAAACAGAAGGAAAAAAAGTGACAGGGGAGGAATAGAACCCGAGACCTCTGGCATAAGAGTCCGAGCCCTAAACTTTTTTTTTCTCGTTTTTTCGTTATTGATCGTTGTGTTTGGTCGTTGCGGACGTCGCAAGACATCCTGTTCATGTTAGGTGGTTGATCCTTCCACTCAGTTTTTTATTACAGAGGCCAACCGGCTCTCTGACCGAGCACGCTGAGCTACCGTGCCAGCATAAAATCTAGGCCAGATGGCGGCGCGGCAGTGGGCTAACATTTTATACTCATAAGGCACCTAAGAAACTTTGGATCGATTTTTCCCGGGATTTTCCGGGTAGTGCATCCTAATATTTTTACCACGTGAGGTGTTAGGGGTCCTCTTTCACCACACAAAATTTCGGACAAATCCCCGACCCCACGCTCGTGCTGTCTCCTTGTTAGTTTACGATCATGGCCAGAAAGACGCGTAACACTCTCATACGGCAACTGCCAAGGAAATTAGACGGCGCGTATCACGTGGGAACTGCGGGAGTATGCATGTAACGTACGTGAAACACCCTGTATAAATGCTTACAAGAGACGGCATGCCTGAACATCACTGCTTTCCCATCTGTTCCCTCCGTACGACCACGACTCCACTTGCTAGTTAAACATCAGAGAAGTATCGCCGCAGCTGCTTAATGTAGAATCATAGCGAGGTGACGAGTGTATAATGAGTGTGATTACTTAGCTTCAATTACCGCGGGCCGCCCATTGTGCGGGTACCGGACCGGACCGGACGGGCCAGGCTCCCAGGCCGTCCGGCGCCGCACTCGCTAATGTGGACCTGTTGGGCCGCAATCGTTAATAAGCTGGCGGTGCGACCGGACAGAGGAAAAAGGAACGAGCGCCAACTCCGGCGGGCAATATACGCGCGCGCCGTTTGCACGCCAGCCGGAGCAGCGGGATTCCTGGGGCCGTACGGACAATGTGCAGCTGTAAATAAATGGGAGTGCGGCTAATTAACAGAATAAATCCGGCCGGGCCCGGCCTGGGAACCGGCGACCCGCGGCATACATCAGGCGGAGCTAATGGCGAGCGTGGGCACAGGCGCCGCCGTCCCGACACCCGTCATCCACATACGTCATACGTCACTCCGGGAAGCAGCGCCAGTGCGGCTCTCACAGGGCCCGCAGCGAAGTTACCTGCGTCTGCGTCGCGTCTAAGCAGCAGAGGATTTCGTCTGTACAGATGTGTCGAAGGGTGATTTGATCCATTATAAATGGTTTGTGAACGCCTGCGACTCTGAAAACAAAAGATTTGTTCATAAACTAGTTTTCTGCTAACACCTACAATTTACTTAAACTAATATTTTACACGGTGCGTTTCGAGAAATGATTCTGATTCTCAAATGCGTTTATCCCTGTGTACTATGCCTTTTTTACGAAGTGTTTTTTGATATGCGAGGTTCTGCTTTGTTTCGTTGACTTTACTGCAACACACAAAAATCGCACAATTTTTAGATGATTATAGACCTTTATGTGTACTTCGGTGTGGAATTAGGAGGAACTTGTACTTACAGCTTTCTTATGGTCCATTTGTGCAGAGTCTCACACATGTTAAACATCACACACAATTTTCTGTACGCAATATACATCGAGCATAACTTATAAACAAGCGGTTTATGTTTTTAGTTGTAGTCGACAAAGATTATCTTACACGTCTTCCACTGAGTATAATATGCTTTTGTACAGAGAGTAGTGACCTTAACAATCAGGGTCGTAATTTGCTTGTATCAGGTCTATAGTGATGCTTATTTCTGTGCGTTACATAGGTAGATATACGTAGAGTACGTTAAAGCCTACACACACATCATTAGCAATAAAAATAGCTCTGAGCACTATGGGACTTAACTTCTGAGGTCACCACTCCCCTAGAACTTAGAACTGCTTAAGGGGATACGGAATCGGATTTTGGGTTAAAAAATCGAATTTTTTTTTATTGGCGTATTATATTCTGCCATGTTCCCTCTTTAAAATGACGTATCATACATAGCTCTACTACAATTATAACTATTTTATTTTTATATATTTGTGAGATCGGGTATTGCGCTTTAGTTATACACGTCTCTCGTGGCTGACCATGAACTTTTTGGCAGTACCTTTAAAGTGACATGAATTCAAATATCCCGGTTTCCAGCGACTATTTTTACACTAGTTGCCCGAAAATGTTTCTCTCTGGTTTCCTCAAGTTACTCTTTGACTTTGTGGCGGGACTGTTTTGTAAACAGTGTGATATAAGAAAGTAGTTGTTGTTGAGTTATTTCGTATTTAGTGCTTCATTTTTCGCAGTGAAAATGCCTAGAGCTAAAGCAAAAGTATTTAAAAAGCGTGTGAACTGGCAAAAGAAAAGAAATAATGATTCATTAGCAAAGCAAAGCAGTTCATCATCATCACTGTTGGAAAATGTGAATCCACTTATTACTGATTTGCCGAACGAACTTACACCAAATGAAAACAGTGCTTCTCATAAAAAACTAAGAGATTTGGAAGAGAAATATAATTTACTTGATAGAGGGAATGAAGTTTTTGAACTCATTGATACGAATATATTGTGTGAAGCTCTTGAAAACAGTTTGTGCTGCAAAAAATGTCATGGAAACGTTTCTCTGAAAGTAGAATCCCATGTTGGCCTGGCTGCCCAGTTTAATTTAATATGCAGTGTTTGTAAATACAGCTGTAAGTTTCCAAGTTCGGTTTCAGTAACTGTAAATAATGGATACAAGAAAACTGAACTTTATAGTGTAAATATTAGGTTAGTTTATGGATTGCGAGCAATTGGTAAGGGCAAAGCAGCAGGTGATATGCTATGTGGTGTTCTAAATCTTCCAAGTGCACCTTCAAAGTTTGAAGCTTACAATTATGTACTAGGATCTGCAGTTGAAGATGTAGCACAGAAGTCAATGCAGGTTGCTGTGGAAGAAGCAGTGGAAGAAAATGACGGCAGTCGTGACCTCACAGTGGCGTTTGATGGCACGTGGCAGAAAAGGGGCCACACCTCCAACAATGGTGTTGTAACAGCAACTAGTGTTGATACTGGCAAGGTTATTGATGTCGCAACAATGTCTAAATACTGTAGGTGCACAGGCAGGCTGAAAAATGAACACAGTGATGACTGTATTGCTAATTATTATGGTAGTAGTGGTGGCATGGAGGTTGCTGGGGTGAAGAAAATTTTTCATCGCTCTTCACAGTGGTATAATGTTCGCTATGTCAAATATCTGGGAGATGGTGACTCTAAAGCATTCAAAGAAGTTTTGGAAAGCAAACCATATGGG
This sequence comes from Schistocerca serialis cubense, assembly GCF_023864345.2. Taxonomy (NCBI): domain Eukaryota; kingdom Metazoa; phylum Arthropoda; class Insecta; order Orthoptera; family Acrididae; genus Schistocerca; species Schistocerca serialis. The sequence goes on from NC_064644.1 coordinate 73,841,153, forward strand.
AACAGTGTAAATATAAGCAAACTTGAATGTATAGGACATGTGCAGAAGAGAATGGGTGCCAGGCTGAGAAGGTTAAAATCAGTTATGAAAGGGAAAAAACTAGATGATGGGAAAACCTTGGATGGCAGAGGAAGATTGACTGATTCCATAATAGACCACATTCAGAACTGCTATGGCCTTGCAATCAGGCAAATTACAGGCAATCTTGAAGAAATGAGGAGAGCTATATGGGCTTTATATTTCCACACCGCATCCACGGATGAGCATCCACAACATGGTTTGTGCCCCAAAGGTGAAAACAGCTGGTGTAAATACAATAGGGGACTAACAACAGGAGAGAAATACATTCACCACCACAGTCTACCATCAGCCATCATGGCAGAAATAAAGCCCATTTTCAGAGATCTGGCTGACAGAAGTCTTCTGATGAAATGTCTTCACGGAAAAACGCAGAACCCCAACGAGTGCTTGAATAGTGTGATATGGCATCGTCTCCCAAAAACAGTGTTTGTCGGAATTAATACACTACATTTTGGTGTGTATGATGCTGTGGCAACCTTCAATCTTGGAAATATAACTAAATGCCAGGTCCTTCAAAAGTTGGGTATGTGTGTTGGTTCCCGTACGGTACGTGCTATGTTCTTTTTAGATCAGCACAGACTAAGGCATGCTGATAATATAATCAAGACATTAGTGAAAAAAGCAAGACAGGTGCAGAGGGGTGCCAAAAGAAGACTTGAAGATGATTATGAAGACTGTGAAGGGGGTATTAGCTACGGATCAGGAATGTTTTAATCTTCTTTCTCCGTTTCCCGTAAGTTTACTTTTTACTTCATCTAGGAACATTATCTCAGGTACTGGTCAACCTAGAAGTCTGAAATTTTTATGACGTAGTGACATAGGTCCCTATTACATACTGAAACAACGATTTTTTAATTACTTGATTTACAAAAGACTTAGGGGTGATAGTCTAGTAAAAAGCGATGGAAAAAATTTACTTAAAAATAAATGTACAATATCTCTGTAAGAAAATACTTTGACAATAAACTGTTGTTTCAGTATTGTTGTAACATATGAATGCACATACAGTAAAATTTTTACCTCTCTGTCTCCAGTAGTTTGTGAGAAAATGTTCCCTATAGTAGGCATATATTAACATTGCGGGGATAGGTGATTCCGTATCCCCTTAAACCTAACTAACCTAAAGACATCACACACATCCATACCCGAGGCAGGATTCGAACCTGCGACCGTAACGGTGGCGCGGCTCCATACTGTAGCGCCTAGAACCGCTCGGCCACTCCGGCCGGCATCATTAGCAATAGCCACATTTAGAAAAGTAGAGCAAATTGTCAAAGTACTCCACCGACTAAATAAAGGGCTTCAAATGGATTAGAACAATTAGAGATTTATTCATACTACAGAAAATATGAAGATGACATATTAAACGGAAAGCTTCAAAGTGAATCAGAGAATTTCTTCTGATGCTTCGATAGTATAGTTAAATAAAGATAGTAACACATACAAATAACCACCATTGTAAAACAAGTATAAGCAAATTATGATCCTGATTCTTCATATAAATATCCTCTGAACAAAAGCGTATCATACTCTGTGGAAGATCTATAACATTATCTCTGTTGACTACATCTAAAAACATCTTTGTAACTGTTTATTTACCTAAGTTATTACCGACGTGTCTGATGTTTGACATGTGTGACAGACTGCACAAATGGACAACGAGGAAATTGTAACTACAAGTTCTTATAAATTTTGCCGCTGACTACATATTGTTGTTGTGGTCTTCAGTCCAGAGACTGTTTAGTGTATTCATCTCTTGGTCTCCCTCTACGATTTTTATCCTCCACGCTGCGCTCCAATACTAAATTGGTGATCCCTTGATGCCTCAGAACATGTCCTACCAACCGATCCCTTCTTCTAGTCAAGGAAACATATTAAGATCGATAATTGACTAAAATTGGGAGTTTTTTATATATTGCTGTAAAGTCAATAAAAAACAGACCCTCACACTTCAAAAACATTCGTAAAAATGGCATAGTACGCAGAATAACGCACTTGAATGTGGTAAGCAATTCCTGAAGCGCACTGTGTAAAATAGAAATAGAAGAAAATAGTGACTGGTAGCAGAAACATAATTTATTAACAAACCCGTCGAAGGGTGATTTCAGTCAGTCTACCATAGAGATAGGAAAGAAAGGTTGTTGCAATTTCACGTATTGTACATCACTTGGGACTGGAACAGGACGTCGAAGGAAATGGGCAATGTTCTTTATTTTCCTCTTTTTGGGAACCGTTGAGGTATTCACCCCAGATGAATTAACTGAGCGATGCTACGAGAGAAGACTTGGATGGAGACGACTATATCTACATCCAAAGCTGTTTTACAGTACATAGTGGAGGGTACTTGATACCAGTATCAGCGATCTTTTCCCATATTCCTACTTGTACTGAGCGAGGAATAACGAATGCGCATATGCCTCTGTTGTGTCACAGTTCCATCTGGCGAAGCAGACAACTGTTGTCACGATTCAGCAAAACGTCATAAGGAGGGCATCACAGGCTATCTCTGTCCATGTCGCAAAGAACACATATTCAGTGCGCAAGAACTATTATTCAGCAAGCTGACAATGCAGACATCGCCAAACTGGGCTTCTGAAAGGAAAATTTGCGACACCTCTACAGTATAGCCAGAGCTGTGCAGTTTCTGATACGACAGATGAACTGAAGCATGATGTCACGGTAGCTCAATGGTCGGGGCTCACGCATTTTTTTCTGGTCATCAGTCTTATGACTGTTTTGATGTGGCCCGCCACGAATTCCTCTCCTGTGCTAACCTCTTCATTTCAGAGTAGCACTTGCGACCCACGTCCTCAATTATTTGCTGGATGTATTTGAATCTCTGTCTTCCTTTGCCTTCTACAGCTCCCTTAGTACGATGAAAATCATTCCCTCATTTCTTAAGAGATGTCCTATTATCCTGTCCCTTCTCCTTATCAGTGTTTTCCAGATATTCCTTTCCTCTCCGATTCTGCGTAGAACCTCCTCATTCCTTAGCTTATGAGTCCACCTAATTTTCAACATTCGTCTGTAGCACGACATCTCAAATGCTTCGATTCTCTCCTTTTCTGGTTTTCCCACAGTTCAGTTTCACTACCATACAATGCAGTGCTGCAAACGTACATTCTCTGAAATTTCTTCCTCAAATTAAGGCCGATATTTGACATTAGCAAACTTCTCTTCGCCAGGAATGCCCTTTTGCCATAGCTAGTCTGCTTTTGATGTCCTCCTTGCTCCGTCGGTCATCCGTTATTTTACTGCCTAGGTAGCATAATTCCGAAACTTCATCTACTTGGTGACCATTAAGTTTCTCCCTGTTTTCATTTCTATTGTTTCTCATTATCTTCGTCTTTCTTCGATTTACTCTCAATCCATACTCTGTACTTATTAGACTGTTCATTCCGTTCAGCAAATCATGTAATTCTTCTTCACTTTCACAAAAGATAGCTATGTTATCAGCAAATTGTATCACTGATATCCTTTCATCTTGAATCTTAATTCCACTCCTGAAGCTTTCTTTTATTTCCATCATTGCTTCCTCGATGTACAGACTGAACAGTAGGGGAAAAAGGCTACATCCTTGTCTTGAACCCTTTGTCATACGAGCACTTCGTTCCTTGTCGTCCACTCTTGTTGTTCCCTCTTGACTGTTTTACATATCGTATATGACCCGTCTCTCCCTATAGCTTACCCCTACATTTTTCAGAATTTCGAACATCTTACATCATTTTACATTGTCGAACGCTTTTTACAGGTCAACAAATCCTGTGAACATGTCTTGATTTTTCTTCAGTCTTGCTTCCATTATTAACCGCAACATCAGAATTGTCTCTCTCGTGCCTTTACTTTTCCTAAATCCAAACTGATCGTCATCTAGCGCATCTTCAATTTTCTTCTCCATTCTTCTGTTTACTACTCTTGTAAGCAACTTGGATGCATGAGCTGTTAAGCTGATTGCGCGATGATTCTCGCACTTGTCAGCTCTTACCGACTTCAGAATTGTGTGGATGATGCTTTTTCGAAAGTCAGATGGTATGTCGCCAGACTCATTCATTCTACACACCAACGTGAATAGTCGTTTTGTTGCCACTTCCCCCAATGATTTTAGAAAGTCTGATGGAATGTTATCTATTCCTTCTGCCTTACTTGACCTTACGTCCTCCAAAGCTCTATTAAATTCTGAATCTAATACTGGATCCCCTACCTCTTCTAAATCGACTCCTGTTTCTTCTTCTATCACACCAGGCTTTCAGTGTATTCTTTCCACCTATCCTCTCTCTCCTCTGCATTTAACAGAGGAATTTCCGTCGCACTCTTAATGTTACCACCCTTGCTTTTAATGTCACCGAAAGTTATTTTGAATTTTCTGTATGCTGAGTCTGTCCTTCATACAATCATTTCTTTTTTCATGTCTTCACATTTTTCCTGCAACCATTTCGTCTTAGTTTCCCTGCACTTCCTATTTATTTCATTCCTCAGCGACTTGTTTTTCCGTATTACTGAGTTTCCAGGAACGTTTTTGTACTTCCTCCTTTCATCAATTGACAGAAGTATTTCTTCTGTTACCCATGGTTTCTTCGCAGTTACCTTCTTTGTACCTATGTTTTCCTTTCCATCTTCTGTGATGTCCCTTTTTAGAGATGTCCAAGGGCCCTTTTTAGAGATGTCCATTCCTCTTCAACTGTACTGCCTACTGAGCTATTCCTTATTGCTGTATGTACAACCTTAGAGAACTTCAAGCGTACCTCGTCATTCCTTAGTATTTCCGTATCCCACTTCTTTGCGTATTGATTCTTCCTGACAAATGTCGTAAACTTCAGCCTGCTCTTCATCACTACTACATTGTGATCTGAGTCTATATCAGCTCCTGGGTACACCTTACAATCCAGTATCTGATTTCGGAATCTCTGTCTGACCATGACGTAATCTAACTGAAATATTTCCGATCACTCGGCATTTTCCAAGTATACCTCCTCCTCTTGTGATTCTTGGACAGGGTATTCGCTATTACTAGCTGAAACTTGTTACAGAACTCAATTAGTCTTTCTCCTCTCTCATTCCTTGTCCCAAGCCCATATTCTCCTGTAACCTTTTCTTCTACTCCTTTCTCTACAACTGCATTCACGTCCCCCATGACTACTGGATTTTCATCCCCCTTTACATGCTGTATTACCCTTTCAATATCCTTATACACTTCCTCTATCTGCAGCTTGCGACGTCGGCATGTATACCCGTCGGTGTTGGTTTGCTGTCGATTCTGATAAGAACACTCCTGTCACTGAACTGTTCACAGTAACATACTTTCTGCTCTAGCTTCCTATTCATAACGAATCCAGTTATAGCATTTTCTGCTGCTGTTGCTGTTACCCTATACTCATCTGACCAGGAATCCTTGTCTTCTTCCCACTTCACTTCACTGTCCCCTACTATATCTATATTGAGCCTTTGCATTTCCCTTTTCAGATTTTCTAGTTTCCCTACCACGTTCAATCTTCTGACATTCCACGCCCCTGCTCGTAGAACGTTATTCTTCCGTCGATTATTCAATCTCATGATAACCTCCCTCTTGGCAGTCCCCTCCCGGAGATCTGAATGGTGGACTTTTCCGGAATCTTTTGCTAATGGAGAGATCATCATGACACTTCTTCAATTGCAGGTCACATGTCCTGTGGATACACGTTACGTGTCTGTAAGTCAGTGCTTTCCATTGCCTTCTGCATCCTCATGGCATTGATCATTGCTGATTCTTCCACCTTTAAGGGCAGTTTCCCACCCCTAGGACAAAAGAGTGCCCTGAACCTCTGTTCACTCCTCCGCCATCTTTGACAAGGCCGTTAGCAGAATGAGGGCGACTTCTTACGCTGGAAGTCTTCGGTCGCCAATGCTGATTATTAATCAAAATTTAAGCAGCAGCGGGTTTCGAACCCGGGACCGAAGACGTTTTGATTATGAATCAAAGACACACTGAGCTACCGTGCCGGCTCCCTTAGACCACAATAGCGGATATGGTTAGCATAAATACCGCCAAATTTAGGCACTCATTCTCAGTCATCACAAGCATCTAGTTGAGGGGAGGTCCACACGAATCTATGTACTAAGATGCACCAGCCAGTTGCTGTTTCTGGACTCTCCTGCCAATTTCTGCTGGTCACAGCCAGGGCTCAATCCGAATGCTGTTGACTTGGCGTCTTTCCATCGTTGGGTCACCTGTTGGGTGGCTATTATCTGGCACTGGTCTCTCCCTGGCTGCACGCGAGTTCAAGCCTCGGCCATCTAGCTGTCGAGCCACCAATACCTTGAGCATGTGAACACTGTTACTGTGCGTATACACGCCGTCATCGTCAGCAATGCCAGAAGCTGCAGTTTAACTCTGCCTGTCCTAGTGTGCTTCCTGCCGAGCTACGAAAGCGCCCAACAGCTAAGGCCACTTTCTGGTGTCTACCACTGGTGGCAGTGCATCTGCTATTGTCCGGACAGCAGTACGTCACCAGCTGGCACCATCACTCTGGAGAACGTGCACCACACCACCCTAAAGGTGGGCTGCTACTGACTCCAGTGTGCTGGACCTGTCGAGCCCGCCTACGACATGGAGGTTATTGAATGTCTTTCCAGCTCTGTCTCTCCAGCTTTTTTTGGGATAAAGAACTACGAGTAACTCAACCAACAATGTTTACATGAACTATCACTGCCTGCCACCTGACGCCACTCCACTGCAGCCACGCCCTGGGGTGTGTGCCTGACCTGTCACAGCCAACTTCACCTACCATCACGGTGGTCGCTCACCAGCCGCTGTACCCCTCTGCAGGCCCTCACCTCTCAAAATTTTTATTCTCATAATTACTACGAGATATGTGATAGTGGCGCAAGAGCTTTCGAGCAAACTTCTTTGTACCACTAAAAAGATCCAACTGGGATTCATGAGAACTGCTCCGTCCCTTCTCCCAAGGATTCTAATTTAAGTGCCCCATGCATTTGTGTCACACTTTAGTAGGAGCAAAGCCGACCCATTGCAAACCTAGTAACGCGTCCCTGAATTCGTTGGTTATCTACTGTTATGCCTACTTCATAAGCCGCTGGAAGAATACCTTGCAATTGATGGCACTAGCGTCTTGCAGACTAATTGTTTTACAGGTGCACTGGACTCTTCCAACAGTTTCACATCTTCTATTCACCTTCCATACCACTTACTTCGCGTGATGGCCTCATTTCATGTCACTTACCGTTATCACTCCCAAATACTTATATTATGTAACATATTCAAGACACTCATTGCCCATCATGTTATCTTGCATTTATCGACATCTAGAAAGGGCTACCAGTCATTACACTAAAAGCAAATTTAATGCAAATCTTTTTCCATTCCACTACGATCGTCCTACGAAAATTCTTTCCTGTGAACAACAGCACCGTTAGCGGATAATGTAACAGTTATCCTACCTGACAATTCATTTATGTATACTGAGAACATCATAGGTACAATTACGTTTCCTTGGGGCACACCTGATGTTACTCTCTTTTCTGTGGAACATTCGCTGTCCAGTGTAATGCACACGGTTCTATTAGTCAAGTATTCATCACGCTAATCACATATTTACGAAAACCCTTTGTATGACCATAACTTGGGTAGTAGTCGACGGGGGCAAAGCGCCGAACGCCTTTCCGAAGTCTAGGCAGACGGAATTCATCTGTTCACCTACATCTGTCGTTTGCAAGGTGACGCTGGCTGTATGTTTCGCCATTTGGCCTCTTCACAGTTAACTTCCATAATAAAGTCACTGCACCAGTCACATTTTTTTCACATGTAAGAGAATACTTCGAAAAGTAATGAATGCTGTACTACACTTCAAAGTGACACAGATGCGTGACACTATTTTTCGACATAGTCTCCTTGTCCCTTTAAACAACGGTGAGAACGTTCTGCCAATTGTTCATTTCCTCGACGATAGCCGACGGAGCCATTAGAGAATATTCACGTGAACATCCTGGTAACTGGAAACTCTCCTCCCCCTCTCTCCAGCTGTTCTTTCAGCTTGCCGAAAACACGGAAATCGCAAGGTGGAAAATATGAACTCTTCCGATCAGTATCGTATCGACCACTTCTATGCGGTCTTGGTCAAAGTTTCAGTGCCATTTCACTGCAACTAGACGTGGCATTGCTTTTGGTCCAAATTCCGTCAGAATTTAACGGTGATTCTGCGACCAATTTAGACGTTCTGCAAATTAGACTCGTCCTGTCCCATGTACTTCAACTGTGGATTATGTTTCCAGTTGCCGCGCCGTTTCACTCCCACCCTGAAGCACCTGTTATCCATACCGCAACAGATCTGTGTCTGCAGGAACATGTGCTCCGTTCTTACAATGTGCCACTCCTGTTGCACAATGGTCTAACCGTGGGATCCCATACGTAACATACTTTCTGAAGGCCCCTCATACCAGAATGTGTTTAGAGAATATATTTTCATTATTGGCTTGACATCATTTATGCGTATGATGTCCGCATGCATGTTGTTTTGAATGTTGTGCTCTATAGGAGTTTTTTTGGAAGTTTTTGTATGTCCATCCTTGTGCCAAGAGGTCTGGGGGACTAAGGGCGGCCCGCATCTCGTGGTCGTGCGGTAGCGTTCTCGCTTCCCACGCCCGGGTTCCCGGGTTCGATTCCCGGCGGGGTCAGGGATTTTCTCTGCCTCGTGATGGCTGGGTGTTGTGTGTTGTCCTTAGGTTAGTTAGGTTTAAGTAGTTCTAAGTTCTAGGGGACTGATGACCATAGCTGTTAAGTCCCATAGTGCTCAGAGCCATTTTTGACTAAGGGCGGTCACTATGGTAAGAAAATGAAACACCTACAGCCGTCCTTATGTTGTCATTTATTGTGTAGCTACCAGTTTCGGCGCTTCAGTGCACCACCTTCAGGCCTTAGTTGATGTTGAATGGGTTGTCACGATCCATCTACACGATGCATCAGTGGCCAGCAGCTGGTTTACGCTGACCACCTGTAACTGTTATGTCGTCTCTCCAACCTCCAACTGTCAATTAACAGTCAACTGTCAACAGCTGACCGTTGATGGTTGGAGAGACGACATCACAGTTACAGGTAGTCTGCGTAAAGCAGTTGTTGGCCACTGATGCTTCGTATATACACCGAAGAGCCATAGAAACTGGTACACCTGCTTAATATCGTGTAGGGCACCCGCGAGCACGCAGAAGTGCGACATCACGACGTGGCGTGGACTCGACTAATGTCTCAAGTAGTGATGTCCATAAATCCGTAAATGTACGAGGGGGTTGGAGATCTCTTCTGAACAGCACGTTGCAAGGCATCCCAGATATGCTCGATAATGTTCATGTCTGGGGAGTCTGATGGCCAGCGGAAGTGTTTGAACTCATAAGAGTGTTTCTCGAGCCACTCCGTAGCAATTCTGGAGGTGTGACATGAGTGGATGTAGGTGATCAGATAGGATGCTTACGTACGTGTCACCTGTCAGAGTCGTATCTAGACGTATCAGGGGTCCCATATAGCTCCAACTGCACACGCCCCGCACCATTACAGAGTCTCCACCAGCTTGAACAGTCCCTTGCTGACATACAGGGTCTATGGATTCGTGAGGTTGTCTCCATTAACGTGGACGCCCATCCGCTCGACACAATTCGAAACGAGATTCGTCGGACCAGGCTACATGTTTCCAGTCATCAACAGACCGATGTCGGTATTGATGGGTTCAGTCGAGGCATAAAGCTTTGTGTGGTGCAGTCATCCAGCGTAGCCTACATGACTGGGCCTTCGTTGAATGGTTCGCAAGCTGACACTTGTTGATGGCCAAGCATTGAAATCTGCAGCAATTTGAGGGAAGACTGTACTTCTGTGACGTTGAATGATTATCTTCAGTCGTCGTTGGTCCCGTTCTTGAAAGATCTTTTTCTGGCCGCAGCGATGTGGGAGATTTGATGCTTTACCGGATTCGTGATATTCACGGTACACTCGTGGAATGGTCGTATGGGAAAATCACAACTTCATCGCTAACTCGGAGCTGCTGTGTCACATCGCTCGTGCGCCGACTATAACACCGCGTTCAAACTCGCTGATATCTTGGGAACATGTCATTGTTGCAGCAGTAACAGATCTAACAACTGCGCCAGACACTTGTTGTCTTATATAAGCGTTGCCAACTGCAGCGCCGTATTCTGCCTGTTTACATATCTCTGAATTTGAATACGTATGCCTATACTAGTATCTTTGGCGCTTCTGTGTATGTATTGTGACAACCAGTTCAGTATCAACTAAGGCCTGAATATGGTGCACTGAAGCGCCGAAACTGACAGCTACACAGTAAATGACAATATAAGGACGGCTGTAGGTGTTTCATTTTCTTACAATTTCTTCGAAGTGGTGACTCCAGGTTTGATCTGACGCTGGCTTCGACAAAGAAGTGTTTGTGGGCCGTTGGTAATACGTAGTCGGTAACAACCGGTGTAACCATCAAAAATTTATATGAGCATTGACTGAAATAATCTTTAACGTTAAAAATAGTGTACTCATTGATGATCTGTGCCAGTAGCGTGGCAAACAAAAATAAGCTCACTCATTCTCACCTACCATAAATAATTTATAATATATCAGTTCTAAGTCTATTTAATTCCAACATGACAAACATTATGCACATTGTGAAAAATAATGGCGAAAAAGCAGATCAACTAAAGTTTTAATGCATCTGCGTTACCTCATTGTTGACGGTATTTAATTGTAGCTGGTTGTAGAACAACTTCACTCGGGCATCCCGGATTTTTGAATAAATGGACATACATGACGTCATATAATCATTTCTGATTTGGATGGTAAGTAGAGCTACTGATTAAATTTTCAGCAAATACAACGTTTATTTCTGGCCTTCACAATACGTTTCCTCTAACCTCAACTCCATCTTCCAATCACACCTACCACTTCTACTACATTACCCGTGCTGTAAAATATGAATGTGGTGGGAAGAGATAGTGTGAAAACAATAAACATAATAAAAAATTAACACAACTGATGAGCGAAATTGTTTTGGTATTTACTACAAATTTTGTTGACGCTCCCATTAAATATTTTTGGGTTACAGATTTAAAATAGTTCTTCTAGTTACAAGAAATTTACGATAAGAAGGAAATACTGATATTACCAAACAAAATGATTTGGATACGACAAAGACCCGCACATTAGTAATTCCTATAAGAGAGGAAGTCACAAAGTTTTAATTACGACATCGAAATAAACGAAGTTACGTAATTAATCATGTGTTGGTTGACACATACATGTCAGCAGTTCTGTTACACATTGAAATCCCTATGCTACCGTATCGCAGCGCATGATTGGAGGAGCACAGATGAAAGGGCGTGTAATATCTCTTTATATTCTACTAATTATCCCTGCACAATTCGATGAGTGAATTACGTTTCCTACTTGACCATCTATACACTCGCAGAATCGATGCGCAAAGTACTACAGTGCTATTACTATTCCATGAGCGCATAATTACTCTTTGTAATATTCTCTCTGATGTGTTGAGAGAACTTCTAGGATCTTCTCCGTGCCGAATAGCCGCATTGAATAACTGTAATTTTGCTATCGAGATTACTGGAAGAAAGAGATTGGAAATATATTGTATGCTACTCAAGAAAATATATACTGAGCATTTATATCAAAAGTGCGTAAGGAATTTCATTATATATGTATCCTCTAATTGGAAATTTGCACGGAGGTGTCGTTTCGTTGGTAATCAGAAGGGAACTTCCGATGAATTGGAAACGAACCTGCAATTATTATATCCAAGAGCTCCAATATTTCATCGGATAATTAAACTCTATCAAAGCAAACTTTCCGCTTGATCTGAGGTTTCCCGACTGACTACGCAACGCAAGAAAACCAAGACATTTTATTTACACAGGATTGCAGATCGCTTCGAATCATCGAGACTGCGGACACGGAGAGTCAGACACACATTTGCAATTAGTAGAAAACTGCGCTCTAGGAAATGTAAATGAACGGTCTGGAAGCATACGACTCGAAAATCACAACATGAATATATCGATACCGTGTGGTGAAAATCAGTGAACTCACCGATACCATGCGAAACGAATCCCCAACCCGTGAAAATATTACACGGAGCACAAAGACCGTAACTGACCTTGTTCTACAGGTAGCCGCCGCTGTGGAGTTACGCATTTATTTAGCATAGCTAAAGAGATGCGCGCGCTATGACAATGATTAGGGGACGGCGACGGATAATTTTATATCTTAATACGGGTGCGTGGGACCAGGTGGAGCGAGCGGTCCGGGGCCGGGCGTGTCCGGCCGGTGGGCGAGGCCCGGCTTGCGCCTTCTAATTACCTCACAGTATTCAATTAGCCCGTAATAGGCCGGGAGGGACCGCATCTGCTCTCCAGTTAGCCATCGATGCCTTATCATTAACGAGACATGACATTAGCCCAAGGTCGATGGCTATCGCCGTAATTGTGGCTTACCATCTCGTGACGGGCCGTCGGCCGGCCGGTGCGAGCACAGCCTCCGTGCGATGGCCGCCGGGCAGGAAACGAGCGAAACGGGAAAAAACGAGAAAATAAGTTACCGCCGCGGCACGGCCGCCGACTCTGCAATTAAGCTGTTGCTGTCACGTCGCCTCGCGGCCCGTGACGGCTGCTGTTGGGACAACGCGGACCGGTGTAAGCGCGGGTTCCGCACGCGCATTGCCTCGCTAATGAAGCTTATTCCGGCTTATGCAACTGTTTTTGTGTTGCGAGGTTGACTCCTCTGGCAGGACCAGGCTTAATTAGAAAGATGGTATCTTGCAGATCATCCTCGGTGTGTCTGAAAAGGGGGGGGGGTGCGTCTGGAGGTAGAGTTCATCGGTACCTTCACCCTCTGTTGCCAGAGTCTAGGAGGACGTATACTACTATACTTAGGCAAAGATTTCTGAGTGAAGAACAAAAAGAAATTTGTGGGTTTTTGCGTGAAAATTAGATTGGTTTTAGGAGAGGTAGATGAATATGAGACGCAGTTATGCAACAGACTTACACCAGTCCTTCGACTCAACAAACTGGTGGAAGATTTTTGAATTCCTAGGAAAAATAACACACAACTATGTACAAGCCCCTATGAATGTGAATCACAGGCTGTGGATACAGCAGAAAATAAGAGAATAAGTGTTTAATACGCGTTGTTTCAGAAGGAAAATAAAACGTAAATCAAGAAATGAGAGAATCGCCAAGGAAAGAAGTCTGTAGAAATCGCAGGAGGGGCAGGATGATAGGACGTGTGTCAAATAACTTCTGAGGCACTAGAGGGAACTGTGGAGAAAGAATACCGTGAGGGAGCACGGAGACTAAATGGTTCAAATGACTCTGAGCACTATGGGACTTAACGTCTAAGATCATCAGTCCCCTAGAAAGTAGAACTACTTAAACCTAACTAACCTAAGGACATCACACACATCCATGCCCGAGGCAGGATTCGAACCTGCGACCGTAGCGGTCGCGCGGTTCCAGACTGTAGCGCCTAGAACCGCTAGGCCACGGAGACTAAAACATGTAGAATTAATAGTTGAGAAAGTTGGATATAAGTGCTACACCGAGTGCACCCAAAGTGCTGTCCCATTAATTCATTTAGACAACTGAAGCCACATAAATAAATAAATTAAATTAAATTAAAATAATAGCAAATGCTGTTAGTTCACAGCCATCATAGTGGACCTCGCACTTGGGCTTGAATTTCATTACCAGCCGAAAATTTTTAGATGTAAAAAATGACGTGAAGCGTTAGCGTGACGGATACTGAGCTGTTTTTGTGCAATACAGAAGAAAAAAGGTGTGTCTGCCAAATCCATAAGGACGAGAATCGGAATAATAACAAGCAGAGTGAAAGGCAGCTTCAGCATCCAGTTTGCGGCCGATGCTGTAACTACGTATAGTCTAAAAACTCAAGTACGTACTACGCTAACTGAAAATGGTTGAGAGACCAAAACGGCTATTAGCATAAATAAAAATACGTAACAAAATGCATGGATTCTGTATTTATTAAAATAAGTATTAATCTTCGAAACATGTAGTGGGGCGTGTAATACAGTAAATATGAATGTTAACAGAAATTTGTACTTCCAGTTGATTTTCATAATGTTCACGGTCGTGCGCAATGTAACATGTACGGCCGGCCGCGGTGGTCTTGCGGTTCTAGGCGCTGCAGTCCGGAACGGCGGGACTGCTACGGTCGCAGGTTCGAATCCTGCCTCGGGCATGGATGTATGTGATGTCTTTAGGTTAGTTAGGTTTAAGTAGTTCTAAGTTCTAGGGGACTGATGACCTAAGATGTTAAGTCCCATAGTGCTCAGAGCCATTTGAACCATTTGTAACATGTACCTATTTTTTGTTTCTCTGAGTTAATAATGACTCAATTGATCATATGTTTATAACACATATCCTGTTGACAGAGTGAATGACTTAACTTGTAGTTCTGTTGAATGAAATGTTCTCGGGCTTCCACACGCGTCGTGTGGTCAGAACACAACGAGTTTTCGGGCAAGCACTTCCTGTCCACGGTCAAGTGGTATGGCTGTCCATGAGCTGCTCGTACGCCCTTACATACTCTTAGTTGTTGGCTGTGACGACACTTGTTCATGGTATTGCCATATCCGGGAGTACGTTGACTCGGCGTTCAATGTGTCCGCTTCATCCTCGTGATCGCTGGACCCAAAGCTGCGCTGACAAGTGAGCTGCAGGTCGTCAAGACAAGAGGCTGAAGCGGGCACATCGAAAGCCGAATGAGGTATGTTCGTACATGACAATGCCGGGAACAACAGTGGCGTCACAACCCGCAAATAGCGTTTGTATTCATCACCATTACCAGCAGCAATTTGGCAATCATATCACTTGGAAATCGTAAATGAGAGCTTCGTTAACAGCTAGTGGCATTTTAACCATTTGATGCGGATGACAAACGATGTTTGTACCCTTTGATAGTGTTCAAGATGCAGACTTCTAGAGACAGCAATTCGACAATGCCTAAACTAAAATGGGTAGTCTTAGACAACACCGCCAACCTGTGTTTTATACAAAAAAACCTAACAAAATAAACTAGCGTGTGCACTGTGATCATATAGGGTGATTATAATGCGTTGAATTAACTACTTGGTCATACAATGTTTCATTCCATGCATTCATTTATTTCCCTGTTCTGAAAACTGCTAAATGGAAAGAATCGCTATTATTGGCACATGATCCACAGTAGTTTGCAAGCGCTATAGGAGTTCAAACGGCCTGCTTGCTGACGCTATTTATAACCGTTGTGGAACCTCACACGACATTAATTTCTCACAAGGTTTTGAAATCCTTCGAACTGGTCCGTTGCTTGCTGTACGCCTTCCACTTCAGTCTCTCTTTAGCCTACATATTCTTCCAGTCGTAATACTATTCAATAATGCTAATTATTTCAGCTGTTGTAACATTTCCTCCATATATGTGTCTGGCGACTCGGTAGCTTTTAATTCAAAAAAGGTAGCTTCTCTATCATTTTCGAACAATATTATTGTTTTTCTTCTCTCTTTCTCGCTCTCTAGCTTCTCACTGTGATGTAGCAGCCAGTGGTCTCAAAAAATTGTTCAGTGTCTGCTTTCGTTGCAATTACATGAGGATGATAATGATGACGCTTTGTATTTGTGGCGGACGTTACCACGTCATCTGTTCATTTGCTACTCTGCGGCTACTATTGTTAAGAGCTGTTGCTGTTGTATTCTTCGTGCCGAAGACTGGACTGATGCTGTTCTTCACGCTAGCCTGCGCTGTGGAAGTACCTTCATCACTACATAATTTCTGCATACTGTATTCACCTGTACTTACTTACGATATAGCTCCCTCTAAAACTATTACTCCTGCTCCCTCCAAACACTTCCCTCCATTACCAAATCTACTACTTTTTGATGTCTCATTATCGTGCCCTATCAAGTTACCTTCTTCTAGTCATGTAGTGCCATAAACTCGTTTTCTCCCCGATTTGCTTCAGTAACTCTTCATCAATTATCCGATCTACTCATCTAATCTTCAGAATACATCTCTTCCACCCCGTTTTTAAATCTTCTGGTCTCTTTCTGTCTATACTGCCTATCGTCCACGTTTTGCTTCTGTATAAGTCTACATTGCAGACAAAATTAGGAGAAAGAACTTCCAAACAATTAATTCGTATTTGATGTTGATCATTCACATTATTCAGAAAATTCTACAACATAGTTAGGAATTAGGTAATGTATATACAATGTTCTGCAGATGTTGAAATGGAGAAGGAAGAAACAAAAACGAAAAAAAACTTAAGCAAAGTAAAAGAGTAAGGGGGTCACTATGGCGTCCTATTTGTGTGTTGCCTGGTTGTTCTTCACTTCCATCTTGATTTTAGATGTTTCGGATAATTTCCAGCCATTCCCTCCTTTTGTTTAAAGTCTTCAAAGAAATTTCGAGCATTTCAGAGGTATAGCAAGTGACACAGAAAGCACGTTTCCACTAACTCATTCGTGTTGTAAAACATGTTGACATTGTATTCGTTTTCACTTCTGGTAACAATTATTGCTCACCAGGATTATCGCGACATGTGGCTGAAGAGACGTTTTTGCTACTTACTCCACGTGTCAACACAACTCCACATGTAGATTTATCGATACTGAGAGCGATCAGGAACCACCCGAGAGAATTTGGAAGAAGTGTTATGATTTTGTCACTTCCCTGCGGTGAGCAAGTTGCAGATGGACTCGTCCTAAAGAGAACATCGTCCTCTAGCGGAGTTTTTCCAGGCGCAGGCGGCTAGTCCCATTCCAGGTGTTGATGGTGCTGCGGCGGGAGGCGGTCGTTTTTGGCCTTTAGGACCGCAGGAAAGGGTTCCCGCAGATGGGTGTATACCCTCCAATAAAACTAAACGCCGCTTGGGCCTCCCTCGTGTTAACCACCCAAAGCGGGAAAACGAGCTCCAGGAATTCAGCGTCATTTGATTGCCCTACAGGTAGGAGACGGGTGGATTACTTACGCAGCTAGTCATATCGTCAGTCCTTTTTTGAGGTGAGTTAATGAAATCTAGTTCAGAGTGTGTGCAGAAATACTTTTATTTTATGTTATCATCTAACTTCCAAGTTTACCATTCTCATGTACCCCTGCTAAATAGTCTTTATGTACTGCAATCCAGATGATGTAAATGCTGAAGAACAGGGCCGATCAGCGCTTAACGAAATATGTGGAACTCTGAGGTCCAACAGATCTCGGTTATTATCTGGGGATCTTAATGTGGAGTCAGGGAACCTAATTGCACGTACTGCTGGATACTGTTAATTTCGGTGGGACGCAAGCAAAAGGATCTTACATGTATGTCGGAAGGGGTGGGAGATTTAAGCGAAGAAACGTACCAGATAGTGATTTGATTTTCGGCTAGTAACGGCTATATTTTAACACGTATCGTCAACTAGACTCACAACCCATTGAAACTCCAGCTAGAAGCTCTTTGTAACAATAAGGAGAAAATGCAGGCGATGGTTGAGATACCGAGGACAATGAAACTGCTCGGTAATTACATACATCAAAAGTATTGCAACCACTAGCATGCTGCACCGAAGCAAATAAATTAGTGTACGCTGTAGATGTCTGTATTACAAAGCAGACAGTTCATAATTACCGGATTTTTTGATGTTTTAGGTATTAAGCATCAATGTAATATCCCACTTTTAACTGGACCACATTTTATCGATTGTTCATTGCCGAAAAACACAATTATCCCTTCAGTGAAGTACCTGTGCCTGTTTCTACAGGTGACCCTATATCACCATAAAACTGCATGGAAACAGTATTCACACAGAGCCTAAACCACAAGAAATGAACGTTTTACTAGTTACAGAAAGTTTAAGTTTCTTTATTATTACATTCTAAAATCATTTCGCTCTCTTACATACTGTAAAACCATGGCGAAGACTAATTACGAATATTATAGTTTTTCCTGGGGCAAATTATAAGGGTTATTTACGTAATATCAACTGACTAGAATCACGCTTTCACCTCTATCAGTATTGGGCATTTCTGTAATCGTATTATTGGTTTCTATATTTCTAAATCATTTTTTCGTCTTAGTGGTATGTCATTCCTCTTTGTATTTACTCATAGTACATGCACAAAACTCATACTCTTTAAGTCGTGAAACTAATGTGACATCCATCTGGAACCAACGTTTCTCTTAGATAACTATTCACCTATAACCTAAGTAATCTTCAAGTTTATCATGGAAATGTTTTGGTTCAACTATGCATTTGTCAATATGGAAAATGAAGGAGCTGCTGTCATATAAATACTCATGAACTGTGAACGATGGTGGCACACCGTCCAAAGCAAAGAATTTTATGATGCCACAGTATTTCGGTTTATCCATTTCAACGAAACACGAACATTACGATTACCGTAAGATGCCGTATACTGGAAGATGAATAGATTAAATGCACACGAAGCGACGTTTACCAGTATAACAAAAACTGAATGCATGTACCAGGATGGGATCTATCCATCTTGCCATAACATCTGCCACGGTCTTCTCTCCGTGGTCGCTGGTCGTAGTCTACGCGTTGTGTGGAACTCGCTTAGGAATCATTACGGTTAGTTTCTCAAGGCCGGAAACCTTCAAAGCCTGCGGAGTGAGGATGATATTACTCCTACATTTTCACACCCATAATTTAACACGTTTCCCTTCAGATACATTGTTACCTCTGTCTTCACCTTTTCTTAAATTTGTTGTTCGATGTTGTTACACACTTAGGCTACGGAGTCTTGAAAAAAATTTGCTTTAACACGGCACATATCATGTACCACGAATGCTACAAAGCCTATAAGTGTTTCACGACACAAATAGCCATTTTCACTTCTCACAAATGTGTGAATCCTAGGTCATGTCACAAACTCACACTTAGCGTTTCTTGAAGCACCTCCACGAAGGTCTTTATCATAATGAGAAACATCAGAGATCCAATGTTAAAAAGTCTGCCGGCCGGTGTGGCCGAGCGGCTATAGGCGCTTTAGTCTGGAACCGCGAGGCCGCTACGGTCGCAGGTTCGAATCCTGCCTCGGGCATGGATGTGTGTGATGTCCTTAGGTTAGTTAGGTTTAAGTAGTCCTAAGTTTTAGGGGACTGATGACCTCAGATGTTAAGTCTCATAGTGCTTAGAGCCATTTGTCGTTATTCCATGCAGAATTTTCTATTGTTGGAATAACTAAGGAGTAGTAAGTAATAATAAATAGCCAAAGTAAGGTGTGCATAACGTAAGATGTGGCAACCACAAGAAATCTTACACATTCTGAAGGGGCGGATCTTGTGCTGTACGCTTTAGAAAATATTGTAACAGAGGAATCAATAAAAAGAGTTTGTGGTTCTCACTTGACAGTGTAGACATAAGGTAGGATGCATAGGTCACAATCTGGAAATCTCTCGTTATACTTCAAAGGAATGTCATTTAAATACACTTAAAGAAATTAAAATGTTTACTGACCAAAAAAGCATCGGTTCACCAAAGTGATTCCTTTGAAGAAGCTGTTTTCGGAGGATTTTCTCATATCTACAGATGTCTCTATTCACTGTTGTTTGCCTTTCTCCTTTGTTAGAGTTACTTCTTCTGCTGGCTCGCTCTTGTCTAATAGTGGCTTCTCTTCACATTTCATACATATTGACTATGTATAGCACGCTTGCGACCACTGCTGAACAGTTTGCCAATAAATGTTGCCTTCAGTTCCAACAATGTAACAGACAGGCTTACAGTGTGATTGCCTCCCGTGGCCTGAAGTCGTACTTTGACGACGCACAATGTTTCATATTCAAGAGCGTATAATTGTGTACAGATGCTAGTTTTATTTGGTAATCAGTTTACTTGTATTCTACTAATCCTCCTTTTGACTTTATTTTTAACTTGATCATCTGATGATTAATTGCTAAGAAATTAAACGCGGTAACGATATCTATTTGTGGGACCTGATAATGAAATACAAAAAACGAAAATTTGGTCTACAAAACTGTCAACATATGCTACCCATTTAAGAAAAGCTGGAATAGTAGCAAAGTGAGCACCATTAGATATGGGTGATAATTGAATGTCGAAGCATATGTTGCAAGATCTCGTGAGAGTAGTTGA
The DNA here is from genome assembly GCF_023864345.2 of Schistocerca serialis cubense. Lineage (NCBI taxonomy): Eukaryota > Metazoa > Arthropoda > Insecta > Orthoptera > Acrididae > Schistocerca > Schistocerca serialis. The sequence continues at coordinate 73,861,387 of NC_064644.1, forward strand.
ATTACAAGTAACATTACTCAGTAACGGGATTTGGAAAGGAATTTAAAGGAAACAATATAGTCGTTTATTAAAAAATGTTACGCGCTTTACCGGTGATACTTGTACAAAACGTCGTTAGAGAGTGTGAAGTTGAACTACAGAGGTATACGAGTAAATGAGTTATTACTCGATAACAAGGAAGGTAGGAAAAAGGGAAAGAGTTACGTAATCATGACGTGGAACTCTACGATTGTTGTGACGCCACTTCGGGTTTTTCACTTTGAGGACCAATTTCGTCACGTGAAACACAAAATAAGTTGTGTGACATTTCGACACTGTCCGCCTCTGGTAGCTAAGTGGTCAGCGCGACGGAATGTCATACCTACTGGCCCGGGTTCGATTCCCGACTGGGTCGGAGATTTCTCCGCTCAGGGACTGGGTGTTGTGTTGTTCTTATCATCATCATTTCATCCCCATCGACAAGCAAGTCGCCGAAGTTACGTCAACTCGAAAGACTTGCACCAGGCGAATCGTCTACCCGACGGCAGGCCCTATCCACACGGCATTTCCGCACTTCCATTTCGACACCGTGACACGTCAAGTAGAACCTATAAGAGGTCATAACGCTTCCTATGTCACAAGCACAAAGCAAGACGCCACAATGTATTTGCCAGCAGTAGCCCATACTCGGTTGTTTTTATGTTATACGTTATATCCAGTGAATATACATGCTGTTTCTACGCACCAGGACATTTGAATGTCTCGAGAACGATTGGTACGATCTGTTGTAGTAAAATGAAAGGAAATGTCAGATTGGTGGTGAAAGACTTTCCGCACTTAGTCCTTTTCGCGTTACAACTCGCGTGTTATGAGAGTAAGCCGTTGTAAGGCAATGACCCATGATTCATGAGAGTGTGTTGCTCTTGTTAGGATTTGTTATAATTAAATGTCTATTATCAACATTTTGGCTATTAAAGCCTTCACGAGAGTGAACATCAAAATACAACCTGTCGGGAGTCATGTGCTCGATTTGGTGAACTTTTACAAGCTGGTGACCTTACTAAGTTGACACGTATCTTTCATTTTTGTCATATTATATGTTCGCAGATATTGGAAGTTTTTGTTTGTGTATTCCACGCACATCCATTTTTGTGAACCAACTGTAGGCTTTGCAAGCCAAACAAAGCCGATAACTGCCGCTGGTGAGAGCTGAGAGTGAGAAACCACGTTAACTGGCACCTGCCATGTGCCGAAGGTGTTGTGTCTCGTGACGCTGGCTATCCCATCTGTATGCACGCCAACGTTAGCTGCCTTAGCGTCCCATCGACGACGAGACCAGTAGTGAAGGAAGTCAAACTTGGCATGTAGAGGGCATTTGCTAGGCGCTCTTTAAAGGAACCACTTGTCTCAAGCGGTTTTCTCGAAATATCTAAATGTGGATATCTGGACAGGGATTTAAAATCCCCTTCTTCCGAGGTCCAGTGTCTTAACCGCTGCAGTACCTCGCTCGATCTTGACTGGACTTGATTAGCAGCTGAGGGTAGTAGCGATACATCGACATCTCGCATAAAAAATATATCTGCGTCCATTAAAATGTTCGGAGTGAGCGTGGAGTACCATTGTGTTTGATGCCGCGATAAACATGGGCTGTCAGCCTAACCGTCAAGCAGTGAATCTGACAATGCGGCCAGGTACAAACAAGACAGAGCGGAGAATTAACAACACAATATGCAAGTGAGCTTAGACGGAGTGAACAAAAGCCAGGCTAGCGCTAGCACGCAAATGACCTCGGACTCTGCGTGGCCAAAGTAGGGAACTTACGATTCCTGACTCGGCTGATTACGGTGGAGTCAGGGATCACTTAGACTCTCAACTGCAAACAAATCCTCGACTGACAAGCCGAATTTGCAGGGTATATCGAAGTCGCAATTTTCCTTTAGCCCAAATTGAATGTGGCATTTACCGTGTTTCATCTCTAGCTACGTGTCATATGTATAGCTGAAGTTTTTGGGTGTTTACTGCTCGATAGTAATATATAAGCATACAAGGAATAAATTTATTCCATGTTGTAAGGAATTTATTATGGGAGTTTTATAGAGCATATAAATGGGATTAGAGTATATTCAAATAATTCGTACATATTTTTACATTTCTTTTACTTTTTCAGCAAATGGTTTTCGGCCGCGCTGTTTGAGGCGCCATGTCACGGATTACGCAGCCGCTCCCGCCGGAGGTTCGAGTCCTCCCCCGGTCATGGGTGTGCGTTGCCCTTAGCGTTAAGTTAGTTTAAGTTAGCTTAAGTAGTGTGTTAGTCTATGGGCCGATGACCTCAACAAGTTGGTGCCTTACGAATTCACACACGTTTCAACATTTGAAATGATTTTTGAAATAAAAATATATCACCAAGATACTTTCAAAAGAAGAGGAAGACGCGAGCAAATTTCTCTTTTACTGCTCTGTTTATGCAGAAGAAGTTTATCTATTTGGTTTCTAAATCCATAAAAGGACATCGAAAGATGTAGAGAACATAGCTATCAACAATGAGCGATTCCTGACATAGTGTAAAAATATATGCTGCTCAACAGCTTAACACAGCTCAATAATCATTAGACCATTTTTAAGGTTTTGTGCGACTGTCGCATCATAAAACTCAATACGGTTTGTATGATGTTACAAACGAAGCCGTCTGTCGCAACGATAACATTTCCAAGAATTAAAACGTGCCAATTTCAGTTACCTTTTAAATCTGTAACTAGTGTGTAGTTACTCCTAATTTCTGAAGTGTGAGCGGAAGGTGGCAGAATGTTTATTACCCGTACAATGCTCAACGAGGACAGTGCAGATTATTTGTTTGTACAATGGATTAATGGAAATCCTACATATGGGAATAAAATACTGTGATACGTGTGATACATGGAAGTTTTATTTTTGTATTTTCGAAATATTTTAAAAATCAACTTGACTTTCGAGTTGGTATTATCGTTCTTTTTTCGCTAAAATAAGTCACATTATTTTTATACCATTGTTACAGGTGCCCTGCGAGAAAATATTACAGATTATATAAGATTTACAAACTGCTGCTCATAGAAAGGCTGCTAATAAAAAAGTTTCCGAAATCCAAACAACCCTATCTGCTGCATTTTCTGGAAGCAGAAGTGAAAATGATGACAATGATAATTTTTAGAAAGGTATCAGCAAAGCATAAGTCGCAGCATCCCTTTGAATAAGTTAAGTAACGTAGGACTGGAATTGCAAGCGTTCCTCGAAAGATATCCCGAAAAGTTTCAAATGAATCAACAATACGGAAAACTACCTTGGCAAAATTTGTGAAGAGGTAAGTCAGAAAATTTATTTAATGAAATTAATTTGTGTGTCAACAACGCCCACCCTCGTAACATTTTGAGCTTCAGAAAAACTTATCATTTATTTAAAACTTTTCTAGGCAACTCAAACTTCTTAACTATATTAACTACATACGAAACAACTGACTCCTGTGGGAGATTTATTGACAGTGTCGTTATGGTAAACGTGTCGGAATCTGCACCAGGAACACCCCATCTCACTGTCTCCAGGGTACTGGGAGAAATGAACGATTAAACGATTGCTGAGGTCGTTCGTGATACACTACGTGTGTTGTGGCCTGCTAGAGATAGTTACAGATGCTGTAGCACACATAATTAAGGCTGGTAAAACTTCGCAGGTATTTTATCCCAAGGCACTTCATATGAATTGTTTAGCCGATGTTCGTGACTGGTTGGTAGAGGAAATTCGAGAAACTTTTCCAGGAGTAAATACCTTAATTTCCTCTGTGGAACAAGTGAGAAGGCTCCATCAAGAGTGAAATTATTCACTGATATGATGCAGGATACTCGTTTGCAGAGTCAGTCGTCACGAGATGTGGAAAAAAAGATTTAAGTAGTTCTGCTTTGCAGTGATAATTCATGAAACGTTAAAAACATGCTCGACGTGACCGACAAAAATGCAGTGGCAAGTATCCCTGCTGCAGTTAGAAGATTCTCCATTTAACAAACTCTCAGACGCAATGACAAATATGGAAGAAAAAGGGACGCCTTATCTTCTTCCCTACGGCTATACGAAACAGCTGTCACCAGAGACGAACCAGGAGAAAAAGGAAAGTGTTTTCGGAATAAAACTGAGAAAACTGGCGCATGGAATCCAGTTTCAATGTTTCTTTGGATGTGAATAAGGAGTCCGAGTGAAGCAGAGGGACTTTTCTCTTCATACTAAAACATTTTAAATGACAGATGGAAATCGTCCCCTCCAGAAAACTGTGAAATTTTCAACTATTTATTACAATAAAAACAACGAACGCTAAAACAGAAAGACAATAATAACTATTAATTTTGTTAATGACTGAGTTTAAGAATACAGTTACAATTTGATTAATTCATCAATACTGATAAATGTGAGCAAGTTGGAACCACGCATTTTATTTTGTATGCATATGTTAAAGTTTTTAGAGAGTATTTACCGTATTTTTAGTGCGTAGACATTATATTCATACGTTGTAGCGCATATAAATTCGAGCTCCAGTTGTAAAAGCTCTGCATCACTATATTTGAGAAAGCGGATATACCGGAATATGTTGAATAATAGATCTATTTCATCAAAAATGAAATGATTTAAGGAAGTTAAAAACAAAGAAATGGGGCTATAGCTTACGGTTAAAGCAAGAATGCTTTTGTATCAGTTGCACGTGATAAGATCAGTGCATTCTTTTGACTGGTAATTTAAGAGAAGATAACACGAAAGACAAGTCGGCCGTAGTGTGAATTTCATGGTTCAAAAAGTCAAGCAAGTAGCTCACCTGTGCTGTGGCAGGGGTTTGGAAATTCATGGCATTGACCGCGGAAAGGAGAAGACAGTATAGAAAGCGTTGTAGCTAATAATGCACTTTCTGCTTTTGTATGCAGCACTGGACAGTAAAGTGGGTGTCAGCTGACGTTTTCTGTAATTGTAGTTCTTATTCAGAAGAAAGGATGGAGACTGGTACCTATATTGTAATTTTTTGTGGATCTTTATTGGGCTCTGGGTGATGAACTGAGAAAATAATGTTCATGACCCTAAACATTAGAGTTCTTATGTTTGAAACTTTTTCTATTCACGTCATCCTAGAACTTCCAGTGATTTGTAGGGGGAGGAATAGTGCAACGGCCGCATGAAACGTCGTAATAGCTAATAGTTTACGTCTTAATCTCACAAAGGCTCATATTACACAACTTCACGCACACAAAAAATGAGATGCTAGGACTAGAAGTAAACATTACTGGTCACACTCTAAATGAAATGAGTTGTATATCTCTCGTGGGAAATTCCTTGGCGTCCCGTTCGATATCAAGTTATAATAGTGGTAACACATCAGTAAAATAATCAAGAAGCTCAGTTTGGCATGATTTGTCCCAGGAAACAACGCTTAATGCCCAATGTTGGCTGTTTTCATTCCTTGCTGTTTTATGGAATTTTCGTATGGGACAGTCCACCTAAAGTAAATAATGCGTTCATACAGCAGAAGCACTAAGAAACTGTGTAAATTGGATGATCAATAATCTCACAGAAGACGCTTTAAGGATGCTGGAATTTCTACATCAACTTCCGAAAAATATTTATTTACAACGTTTTTTATCTGAAAATAAAAATCATTTACAGTTGAGCTACATGTACGCAAACAGAATACAAGACAAAAAAAGTAATTTTCAGATAGACTTTGCTTGCTTGTCTGGGGTTCAGAGAGTGTAGATGTGTAATTTGGTGCAGAAGTATTACCTAGTTCCCATCTAACACAAAGCAAGAAATTCGGAACCCGAAGCAGTTCAAAAGATAATGGAGTGCGTATCTGACTAGCCACTTCTTATACAAATAATCTATCTGTATTTAGTGACTGAAATTCTTCTTAGACAGGTGGCAATTAGCGGTGTTGATTATAAAGCTGCATGACAAATAGTACCGTACTGTAAATAGAACTTAGTATTTACAGGTGCAGGTAACAGTTTTCTTTGATAAATACCACTGTAATCAAGGAAGCTGGAATGAAACAACAAGTTTACCACTAACTGGTAGCAGTGGACTCGTTGATTCATTTATCATCAACAACAGTAACGGCAATGCTTTACCTAAAATTCTGGCGTTTAAAGTAAATAATGAGCTACCAGCAGGATATTAACAGCACCCACTTAGTGTAACTGAGGAGGCAGCAGCTCTTTTCAACACAATAGCTTCTAATTTACCCTTGCATGATTAGCATTAAGCACTGCATTGATACTTTACTGTTAATATAATATGTTCACTAAGTTTCTAAAATTTCCCTGATTTTTGTTCTGCATGCCTTTTCGTTCCACATTCCTGAAAGTTCTCAATCTTGTTAGGATTTACGGAAAATAATGAAAGAACGAATGCAGACTAATAGATTTGCCTACGAAACAGTGCTCGCAGCTTCTAGGGCTGGATTCATCTGTATTATAATTAGCCTTTGCTGGTGGGCTATATTGCACTCTCCGAAATAAAGTACTAACATTAGCGCAAAGGAACAACTACTTCAACGAACGAGAATCTGCAATTTTCTAAGAAATTATGTGTTCGACTCTATAGAGTCAGTCAAGTGCGCAGCCCGTAAACAATTTATTTCAAAAACTGTTGACGTATTGCTTTCACTAGGATTCGCAATGCGTAAACATTACTTGCTAAAGCGTATAACAGTCTTTCCAATTGTTTGAAGAACGGACTCACTTCGTAACATATAAGCAGAAGTGCTTGTGGTTTTCAGTGTCAAATATTTGTTCAAAATCGTCTTTCCTACCGACCGACGATACGTTGAGAGGAAGTACCCTAGAATAAAAAGTTTAACTAAGAAGCTAAAAAGTTTTTTGTGATATAAGGTGCTTGACTAAACTGCAGTATGAACTGAATTAACAAAGTAACAAAAACAACGTTGGATTTATACATTAGCCGATGTTTTACCACCAGTTTCTAGGTGAACTGGCTATTATTCAGATGAAAATGTTTTATGAAGTGATTAGACTCTTTTCCGACAAGCAGCACGTCTCATCTTGAGCCTATACCGTGCTACCGAGGTGTTCTTAATTCAAAATGCGTTGAACAGTTTTTTCTTTAGAAAATTAGATTCAATATCGACGTCGTCAATGAATGCTATGGACTAGAGTTGATAATATTTTCTTCTGGCGCATTCCGCTATGAAGACAAGTCACAAAGGGTGGCGAAAGTAACTGCCATATTAAATTAAACCAAAACCCAATCTGACTGGTTGTTATTTTAATTCGTTTATGTTGAACTAATCGTCGTAAAAATTCAGATATTATAAGACAGACCAAACTTAACAAAACCTGCATTATAGTCGATGAAGATTACTCTGTAAAGATGTTTAATGAAATGTTAAACGTGTCTGCTACGGTTACTGTTAATTTTCAGTAATTTCCAGCAATAATGCAGGTAAGTTCCCTTTACAAAAAGCTCTGACTGAACGCTTACGACTACGGTGCATTATTGTTATTATTATTAAACTACTATGATTAAATATTAAAAAAATAATCTAAGGTGGCTACATGGTGTAACATAAAGCTAAATGTTACCTTAAGTTTTTCTTGAATAGGCGACATCAGCGCTGCTGTTATATTCACGGGTTGTCACGTATCATATCCTTGCAATTTATTGGATCTTGTTTGGTTCAAGATACTATAGAATATTACTCCATACCTTTAACAGTAGCTGTGTATGATTTGCGTCTCACGAAGAATTTCTAACGCACTGCTCGAATTCCTTTAAAGACACATACATTCGAGTGTGACTGTTAACTGTTTAGTTGCTGATCTTTGACTTTGCAGTCCAAAGATATACAACCACAGCATCCATAAACTGTCGAAAGAAAGTGATACATTGCGTTCATATAAAATCAGTTCACAAATATGAACTTTCTCATCAAGACAACATATTAAAACACATTTATGCAATCAGAATTGACCTTTCTAAATAATACAGAATTATGTGATTCGCTGTCGTATATAATTTTAGTTGAAGCTGCTCAAAGGATTCAGGTCTCTATTTTTGTAGGCTCGAAATTCCGAAAATAGCTTCCATTTCGTTATCGAGAAAACGCTACTACCTCTAATAAATGTTTACTGCTGACATATTAAAACTACAATCAAACGGTACGTCTCAATGTGATTTCCAGCAATATTAACACACAAGGTACGCTGAAATAGCAGACAAGCTTCTGTGAGTACTCATCGTAACACTTTGCCGCCAGCAATCTTAAAGACGGTTCCGTACTATCTTCAAGATCATTATCGTTTGCGAGAAGCTATCGTGACGGCCATTTTTACCGTGTTCTGGAAAAGGAGGCGATCACTGGGAGCTAAATCACATCTTCACGGTACGCAGACAAATCCTGTTTTATACTCTTCGAGAGTTGAATTTTCGAGGCTGAGTGTGGACGAGCTTTGCAACAAAACGAAACCAGAACTCAACCTCGAGCGTCGTTTCTTTGGCGTCCTTTTCGCAGCTTTCTTTAACGTTTCGTTATACGGTTTTGCATCGATTGTTGCCTCTTCTAAAGGCTTTCTTCGAAGGAACCGTCTGGCGGCATTTCACATCTTTACAACGTACAGTGAGGCTGCCCTACAGACGCGTTTTATTCCATGACGATTGAATGGGGAAATCATGTCTAATCACCTGTTACAAAATGGTCCAGAAATGATCACCTTCATCTGTGTATCGTATCTGTAGCGCGAGGCAGATCCCGTGCTGTTGACATCATGGTCATGGGCTGAAATTTGGGCAGTTACAGCAACACACAACTTTTATTAGTCTCTCATCTACAATGTCACGTAAAGCTGTTAATAAGAATGAAAAAAACGATCCAGTTATTTCTCAACCGCAGACTGACGATTTCTTCTGTTCTTCATCCACATTTTGCATAAATTAATATGTGACTCAGAGTTCCAGTTGAAATCACATTTTCGTCCTGAAATATGCGACTCCGTTATCTCGTCGCGCTGATCATGATAAAATTCTGTTCATAAAATGCAGGAAGTTTAAGGTAAATTCTGTGACCGTTTGTTTCCTTTTTGCCCACGTAAGACACCCAGAAGTAAAGGTAGCAACAATACCTTTGTCACACAAATCACAATACTGCAGTAATATTCGTGCACGTAGCGCTGGGTACGTACCGACCTAAGCCATATACTGACCTAAAATAGCTATCGTTATGTCAAGGGCGGCCATAACACCGTTCACAAGTCACGGTTCTTGCGTCAGTTTATAGCAGCTTTACACAGCAGGGATTTTCAACAATCATACGTTGTGCATAATGCCACCATACGCCCCTCTCTGGGCGGGACAGTCCAGCTTTCTGGCTGTCTGTCCCATTGTCCCCAGCCAGAACAAAGATGTCCCGCTTTTGCAAACAGACCAAACGATAATTGATTAGACGCACCCTCTAGCTGCCTACATTATATTCGAAACGTGACGACGGCAGCGTCGAGAAGAGAGAGCGAGTAACGTGCGACAGCAAGACACATGCCACTCAACTCAGCCAATCACATCGCGGGAATGCGAACTTCATGTGCGGTAACGTTGTTAAGATTTAGTTTGTTTTGGAATGTTCGGGCGAACGTGCAGACTCAAACGACTCATTCAACGTTTTCGTTTTGTGTGTTTGTAAAATCAGAAAAATGCCTAAACGCAAGTGTACCTTTAATATTATTGTTCAAAATAAGTATCCATTTACAAAACAAAAGAAAGATGCATCAGGGTGAAAGTGTCGTACCGGTTCTGATTTCAGCGTACATTATGGTGGTGCCGGCGATATTGAGAAACATTTAAAATCGGAAAAACACATACTTTCCGATCAAGCTGCTGCTTCCATCTCGTTAATGCTTGCTTTTTCCCAAAGAATCGGTTTGCCGACTTCGAAGGATTTGGATGTAGCTGCAGTGGAAGGTACACGGCCGCATCACACGGTTCGAGAAAACCCTAGCTTTCGCTCAAATGGCTGTGTTTCTAATTTACATCTAACATGTTTTGAGAAAAAATTCTGATGTGCTTGTACAAAATCCACGGCTACTGTTGTAAATGTGCTGGTACCTATGATGAGGGATGATTTGAAAGAGCATCTTTTGAAGCCCACTACATATCTTTATTAACGGATGCTTCAAATCATGGCTCACTAAAATTATTTCCTGTTTTGATTCGATATTTTTACCTTATTAAGGTGTCAAAGATTTTAAAGTATCGAGAGCAGCTTGGTGAAACATCGGATATTGTTGTCGATGATTTGAAGGAGAAATTATCGTCAAGTGATTTAGATAGGTAAGAAAACTGTGACATTTTTTATAGAAATAATGCTACCTGCAATTTTCGAGGAAAGAACAGAAAAGGGATTAATTACATTTACGCAAAACTACACCTATCACTCGGAAGGCAACTGACTGAGTTTGAGTGTGAACCCCATATAGTTCACAACGCGACCAAAATACCTTCAGATTGCCTCCCTGTGGACTGCTAATGTATCACTGTGAAAATTTAATAATTTTTTTACATCTACATTTACAAAACCTCTCAAAGAGTTCTGTGATTGCAGTCACACAGAGTATCAGAAACTACTGGGCTACATCAAAACGAGGTGTCTCGCGTTAATGTCGGCTCTTGAAAGAACTTTAAAAATGTTTCAGCCCTTAAAAAGCTATTTTCTGAGCCTCGATAAATGCCAAAATATTTTAAAACTATTTTTCGAAAACCCCACCTCTTAAGTATGAGTATACTTTTTGCATGGACAGACAGCAACTTTCCATCAAACTGTGTTAAAAACTGAAGTACAGTGCGTGACTGCTATTGAATTTACAAAGGAAATTAAGAGTCTCCGATATAACTTGGCACGTAAAGAGTTCGCTTTTTCTTCCTCACATCGACCGTAATCTAATAAAAAATTTACTAGAAACTGACGCTGTTTTTCAGGTTGTGGCAACTGCGGCGTCTGAATTTTGTAAATACTTGAATCACTGGTGTCAATTCAATGCAGACTTAGAAATGTTTGAATGGGAAGAAATACAAAATGTGACGGATTTGTTGATTACACATGGATTTCATAGCAGGACCAAGATACGGGCGTATTCGATATAATCGCTTATTCCCAACTACGCAGATGAAAAAGCATCAAGCTGAAGCGCAAAAAATGTCGCTATTAAAGACCGTTGGGGTGAGTTGTTCACACGCTTCCGTGACAAAAATTTGAACTGTACGAAAATTCGTTTATCACTGAATAAGTTTTATGTTTGCCTGGAAGTAACGAACCTGTCGAAAGAGCTTTTCTTCAAAGTGGCAAAGCACACTTAACTCTCGCAGTTTTGATAGCCATTTTGATTTCCAAGACTGAGATCACCAAATCATGAGATAAACTCCACTCCTACTTGAGAACAAAACCCGACGTTTTGGAACTGATTTCCTCTGCCGACAAATATAAAACAAACACGTCTGCAACGGCACTCTAATGCTGATTAATTCTTATATATAATTGATACACTGTTATCGTGTACTTGTTTTCGAATAAATTATTTACTATTTATAAGCTTCTTCCTAATTCTGCAAGCGTCTCACTCTGACAAAAAAAAATCACATTAGTTACACAGATATTTCTAAAAACTGTTGAGCACATCCATTGGGTTGAGATCACACTGACGGTCCCAATACTTCAAAGAAAAAATGTACAGTGACGAACTTCCTGGCGTATCTTGGAACTGCTTAGTTAGATGGCTAACACTAAGCAAGACAGATCTTACCAGTTACTGAATTAAGTCAAACACTTTCTGCAAGAAAAAGCTAAATCTTTTCCTAAACTTGTTGACTCTCGCTGCTTGTTAGCTCTAACTATTATTTAGGTGTTCTTCAGCATTTATAAACGCTGAACATTTACTTACAAATAAGTGGAAAGCTTATTTCTGATTGAGCGTAGTGTGTGTTTAACTTTCGTAAGTCTGTTTCAGATAGACCTTCAGCCTAAAACATCGGCTAATTTCAGATGTCTGAAGAAAATTACTCAAACTCCTTTCTGAACTGCAGATGGGAAATGAAGAGTATTTATGCAAAATGGCTAAATGTGCTACTTGTTTCTCTAGTGAGGTCAGTCCTTTGAAGAACTTAAAACCTTCATTTACATTCTTGGAGAGTCTGTTTCTTGTAGTTGTAGGGGATGGCTTTCCCATTTCAAGGCGACTGTGAAGAGTTTAACAGCTGAAGAGTTAAAATTGTTGGACCTGCAACACGAAGTTGTTCAATTGTTGAATTTTGGAAGTAGGTTCCAGATGAAAAATACCTACTAACCGATGATTCTACCAAGAGGCATCAATTTTTGGGCCACTCAACTCAACTATAATTGTTTATCGAACGTAAACAACGATCTGAACTAATGACAGTAACGTGATCTCGTGTAAACTGCACTCACCAGTTTTCAGTAGGATTTCAAACAGCTTACAACAATAATGAACACTCTGAAAAGAACATAATAAAAATCAGTTCTTATTTGTTGTTGTGTGATGAAATTTAGTTTCATGATACTAGTTTAAAAAAAAAATACATCGCTCCGTTTCCACATTGCGACGACTGCAGCCGCGCGGGATTAGCCGATCGGTCTAGGCGCTGCAGTCATGGACTGTGCGGCTGGTCCCGGGGGAGGTTCGAGTCCTCCGTCGGGCATGGGTGTGTGTGTTTGTCCTTAGGATAATTTAGGTTAAGTAGTGTGTAAGCTTAGGGACAGATGACCTTAGCAGTTAAGTCCCATAAGATTTCACATACATTTGAACATTTTTTTTGACAACGACTGCACTGCTTTACAAGTCCCTCCCCCGATGCACTTTAAATACCCTCCACTATCGTTCACTGGTAGTCTTTGATCGGCTATTGCAAGTTGATCTCGAACATGGAAGGTGGTTTCGTCAATGTGATTGGACCGTGTATGTAACCTCCCTCTTACCGTTCTTTATATTAATTTGCGGTGATCGGATATAGATATGTAATGTTTAACAAAATGAACATCCTTAGCTCCTAAATGAGTCTGACCGTGTTGCCTAACGTGATGTACATTTTGAAGGTAATAACATTCGTAACAACGCTTAGACTCAGCCGTGCTTGTATGAACAGTATGGTTTAACACACTTTAAACTAGAAGTTTGTTACTGCTGTACTGCCTTTCCGAAATCTTTCACGTTACAGCTGTCATGGGTAGACTTTCTATAACAACTCATATACATAACATATTCCACTAACTGAAGCTATAGTCTAAGAATGACGATACCAACTCATCCACCTTCAACGGATAAACCGTATCATTACTCACTATTACGCAAACAACAGGCGTAGCACTTACAAACACACAAATCAGAGCTGTAGCAAAGTGTTCAAATGATTTTGGTGCAACGCAACTGCACGCGACCGTTCCGCGCGAAACCCGAACAATGACACTCTTCTCGCGTATTGGCGCGTTACCGGTAGCGTTTGGGCATTGTTGGACGTAAAACAGTACGACAGTACCAATGAGGGACAAATAGCGCGTTGCTTCGACAGTTTTGGAGAATGGACGATTTGTAAGGGGTAGGATTTACTACATCATACTACTATCGATAGTACAGGGTGTCCCAACTTAAAACCGATACGCCTCACTCCCGAGAATCAGGTAACAATGAACTAACTAAAAAAGAATAGATATATGTTAAAGAACATGTAGTTACCTGTTTATAAGGTATGCTATAAGTGGTGGCCATGGACGTCCAGGCATGGCTGACTTCGTGTGATGAGGTTACCAGTAACATGCTGTAATTCTGCGGGCGTGATGTTCTTTATTCCTCTAGAAATGTTCCGATTAAATCGTCTATTGCTCGAGGATTGTCAGCATAAATTTGACTTTTTCTTTTGCGCCATAAACAAAAGTCACACGACTGTTAGTCCGACGACCTTGGAGCCAGGGGCCTCTGTTAACAAGAGTCTCTTCTTCAGAAATCACGTTGATGAGTTAGGCCACACTTTGGACTATCAGCGGTTGCTCCATCTTGTTGTAATACTGCAAGCACCTTCCCTGCATCTGTTAACATGCTTAGAAAGAATCCAAGATATCTAGATATCTGGGGCCAACAATGCGCATGCCAGACAACGCACACCAAACACGTATCTTCTTTGTGGAGAGGTTCTTCAAGCAGAATATGTGATATATGAGCAGTATCTGCAGTTATGGCAGTTTACATAATCAAGAAAATAAAACCAGGTCTCATCTGACATGAATTAAAGCAAGGGGTCCAAGTTCCTGATCCTAAAATTTCAACTCTTGCACAACACTCGCATGATAAGCTTTTAATTTAATATCTCTTAGTACACGATAACGCGATGTACGAGGTACACCAGCCTGCTGCACTAACTTCGCTATAGACTTGGGGGGACTTCTCGTAACACCTATGCGAATTCTGTCTATAGTTTCAGGAATTCTGAGTCAGTCAACTATTCCTCTGCACATTCTGAACAGATTCTACGTAACTCCATTTTTTGTACAGATCTTGATTGCAGGTGCTCGTGGGAAGTTTCCTACCAGGATACGTCCTCCGAAACATTTCTTTACATTGCTATATGGAGCATTTCTTTGTGTAACATTTCACAATATCAATTTGCTGTTCTAGTGCAAACTGTCCAATTTCCATAACAGATCAACAATATGAGCTTCTCACAACTGGCGCACGAACACATAGCTGCACTCGACTTTCAGATAAAATGCAGTGTAGCCAGCCTTCGAGACAGTGTTGCCACTTCACAAGCAGTTTGACCAGAATGATTAATCGGCACATGAGGCGTACCAGTTTTGTGCGGGATACTATCTAGTACCTTTTCCAAGTAGTCCTCGAATGTTAGTCAACAAATAAAAGAACTGGATGTTGGAAGGATTACAAAGCAAGATATAGTTTAATCGTAGTGCCCAATATACATGGTGCGGCAGATAAAAGTGGCCCGGAAGACAAAGTTCCAGGTTACAAAGAAACACCCCAGAGGAAAGGAAATAAAGTAATAACCTGACTACAAAAGATTTTGAAAGTGACCACCACTCCTCTCTTGGCACTTTTGGGTCCTGGTCAGTAAGTTGCTGATGGCGGATCGAAGTTGGAGTGCTGGTACCGCCGCAGTCTCACGCAAAATGTTCTGCTCCAGTTCTTGACGAATATGAGGGTTTTGCGATACACCTCAGACTTAAGGGTTCCCCAGACAGAGTAACTGTACGCTGACAGATCAAGTAACCTGAGTAGCCAGCTAGGTCCGCGAGAAAACTAGCCTCTGCTAACAACCCTTCCAGGCGTGAAGATTGTGTAAATGAGCTCCAAGGTTCGGCCGGCTGCATGGGCAGTTGCTCTATCCAGTTGGAAATAACTGTAGATCTTTTCCCATTCGTTTAATTCCGCCACAGATGATTTGAAAATGTTGGCAATGTAACGCCCCGAAACTAGTTTCTGATGAAAGAAGATGGGACCAATAATGTGACGTGCAGACACGGCACAGAAAATGATCATGCATGGCGTTTCGTGGAACCTGCGATTCTGTGAGTTGACTTAATCACTCAGGTGAAACCAGGCTTCATCAGAGATAAAACTCAGATCCAAGTCCATGCCATTCATTGTTATCTCGGTGAACAGCCGCTCACAAACAGGGAGCATCTGTTGGTTTTAATGCATGAACAACAGACACTCGGTAAGAATGCGTGTGCAGGTCCAGGTGGAATATTCGTCGGGATGATGGACGTGATGTACCGGTCTCTTGCGACAGGCGTCGGGTTGAATTGGTAGGACTCTGAAGTATTTTCTGGTGCACTGTAGTGACATTTTCTGACGTGCGGGCATGTTTCGGAATGTTTTTTGACTCGTTTGGAATGTTTTGGACGCTATTTTCGGTCTAAGAGTTGCATGGCACTCTTTGCTGGCACATTAGCACCATCAACCTTCTCAGCAAACAACTGATAACACCAGGTAGAGCACCTGCCCGCGAAAGGCAAAGGCCCCGAGTTCGAGTCTCGGTCGGGCACACAGTTTTAATCTGCCAGGGAGTTTCATATCAGCGTACACTCCGCTGCAGAGTGAAAATCTCATTCTGGAAACATCCCCCAGGCTGTGGCTAAGCCATGTCTCCGCAATATCCTTTCTTTCAGGAGTGCTAGTTCTGCTAGGTTCGCAGGAGAGCTTCTGTAAAGTTTGGAAGGTAGGAGACGAGGTACTGGCAGAAGTAAAGCTGTGAGTACCGGGCGTGAGTCGTGCTTCGGTAGCTCAGTTGGTAGAGCACCTGCCCGCGAAAGGCAAAGGTCCCGAGTTCGAGTCTCGGTCGGGCACACAGTTTTAATCTGCAAGGAAGTTTCATATCAGCGCACACTCCGCTGCAGGGTTATACATCGTAACAGGAAGGTGAATACGATACCTAACTTACTTCGGCAGTCACGAGCAGATTTGCCTGTAAGTATGTAATTCAAAAGGGATGACACTCAATCAACAGTATTAACACACCGCTCCTATATAATGAATGACAATGAGCAGAAGGTGAAACAAGCAGCGAGAGGAAAAATTTTGTGTGGAAACGTGCGCGGGCAGAAGCAGAGGCCGCACCATGGAAGGCACCACGAAAAGCCCTTAGGGGGCGTCCCGCGGTGGGATTCAGCGATCGGACAGGTGACGCATACTGGAGAGCAAGTAATGGACCACCAGAATTAGGACAGTAAGAAGCTTTAGAAAACTGTATTTCTTAATTCCAAATGGATACGAACAAAACCAGCGACGCAGCTGATCATGTTATCAACGAATGGTACACATATGATGTACGCATGGAACTTTTAGGCGTCTGGAGCGGGCACAAAACGTCCGATTGGCGGAAACGAATTATCAACGAGTAAAGTGCCGAGATATCGACGCAGTTTCATGGTAGGATCCTTGCGATTGGCAGAGGGCGGAAACAAATTAGGAAGGAGGAAAGTGCCGAGATTTCGACGCAGTTTAATGGTAGGGTCCTTGCGATTGGCAGAGAGAGTTTCCAAAAAATAAGAGTAGCACTCCTATTGGTCGAAAAAAGCTGTGACGCGGATAACGAAAGAACCCAAGTGGGGAGACAGTTCGGCTACGAGAAAGGCTTTATTAGTTTTTATAGGAATTTCAGTGGGCGAGAGCAGCCAAGCAGACGACAGCTCATCGCAGCCAAGGTAAATACCACGAGCAGAGGCGTAAACTTGTTGGTTCACCAGCTTTCATCCAATGTAAACTCGAGCGACCTTGGGTAACCTTTTGCTCAACTTGTCACAAAACTAACCATCCTCCGTAGACTTGATTTTCATCCTAAATAGTACCGAACTTTGAACCGGAATCAGATGATTTATCGTAGTATTGGCCAACATCATGACGTAGTGGTAGGAATAATTTTGTAAAGAAACCTCTAGTTAAAATTTACCATTGTTATGCTTAGAATTATTTCACTTTCTGAGGACGAGATGCGTCTGTTTGACAACTGTCATAACATTGTCACAAAATCGCTACATTAGACCAAAAAAGTTTACAGCTTACACAGTTGTTATTCTGACCTCAAAACCTTACAAGATGCAAAAAAAATTAAATCGGACTTTGTAGAAATAGATCTGCAGGTTGCAGTTGTGGAGAATACAATACTTAAACAATGAGAGCACAATTTGCTAATACATGTACTTCAAACATATGTGATCATTAAATACAACAAATATAGTAATGATGAAGGTTTCTTCAGTAACTGCAGACACAAGGAACGATGAATAAAATGACTTTTATTCGATAAATCAGATATGACGCAGTGCTAACAACACGTACCTATTAATATATTTGGATCTATAACATAAATACGTAGCCAGAGAAGACTGTTTCAGCTTTCCAACACATGGTTTGTTTTTCAAAAGAAATGAACGCAATACGGAGGTTACTTATTACGCCTTATGCTTACTGTCTGTGAATTACAATTGACATCTGTCCTTCTATCACTGACATTAAATATACGTATCGTGAAACAAGAGCTTCTTACAGGTTGATGATTTCAAATGGTTCAAATCGATCTAAGCACTGTGGGACTTAACTAACCTAAGGACATCACACACATTCATGCCCGAGGCAGGATTCGAATCTGCGACTATAGCAGCAGCGCGGTTCCGGACTGAAGCGCCTAGAACCGCTCGGCCACAACGGCCAGCGGTTGATGAATTCTTCGCAAAAGTGACAAAAAATGAAACATCTTTATATACGATACTATTCATTGTCTATGTGCGGAATGCAGCGAACATTGTTGTTTTTAATTCCCCTTCCACTATTGCTCTGCAGGTTCATTAGTCATATAAGTAAGACCACCGGAAGTCGATCGGGATGGTAGTGAAAAAGTCGAAACTCATCACATATTTTTAACCCAGTACTCATCACTAAGAAAGTCAATTTAACCTCATTCAGTGTCAATGAACGTTTGAACAGAAGCCTGATGCCTCATTCTTCAGCATCTTCTGTTTACATGTTACTTAGTATCTTTGCACGAAATGCCAAAGATAATTCCTCCTCTAACTTTATGTATAAGGGACGACATCTCACCTTTTTGTAGATCTTATTATTCCTGCAGTCGATATCGATGTTCTGTTGCATCATCTTCAGCTCGTCCGCCTCCGGTAGCTGAATGGTCAGCGTGACGACTTGTCAATCCTCTGGGCCCGGGTTCGATTCCCGGCTGGGTCGGGGAATTTTCTCCGCCCAGGGACTGCGGGTCGCCGAAGTGGCGTCAAATAGAAAGACGGGCACCCGGCGAACGGCCTGCCTGACGGAGGGCCAAAGCCATACGATTAAATAAATAAATCTTCGGGCCCCTCTACTACACAAGATGATCATCACTCTACACCTTGAAGAGGGTATTGGAAATCGATGTCCTGTATGCTGAATCTGCTTTACTGTTTGGGGAATGAACTGTGGCAACACAACAACTAAGTTGGAGTATATTGACCAATATCCAGTTTAAATACTATCACCTGTTATCTTAGAGGGACTTACAAATGCTGTAGTGTAACAAGGAAAACGAATGCAATAGAAATAAGACCTTTAAATACAACTGCCGATGTCATTAATACTGCACAAGGACATAACAACAGCTGTCCTCGCACGATCCATCGGAAAATGGAAGTACGAAGATACGTCCTCAAATCTGTGAGAAAAGGCTCTGAGCACTATGCGACTTAACTTCTGAGGTCATCAGTCGCCTAGAACTTAGAACTAATTAAACCTAACTAACCTAAGGACATCACACACATCCATGCCCGAGGCAGGATTCGAACCTGCGACCGTAGCGGTCGCTCGGTTCCAGACTGTAACGCCTAGAGCCGCACGGCCACTCCGGCCGGCCGTGAGAAAAGCATTGGACTTTTGCTATCTAAGATCGCCTCCCGTCTGGGAGTACATGAACGGTTTGTATAGAACCAGACCTTATTCCGATAATAGCGTCTCTTCCACTCCAGCTATTAGTATTTAACAAATCTCTCAAGACGTGTTTCAAAATTTCCCCATCACCATCAACGACTTCAGATAACTTGATTCGAGAAAGAGACTGGGGCCGATCATAAAATAGGCACACGGTTATAAAACCTTAGCGTTACAGTGTAAGCACACCTCGTGAATCGACTAACTCTTAAACTTGAACTTCTACACTGCCCTTCATCTGCAGCCCTAAGCCCCTACCGCCGCCGTGGCCTGGGGGTGTGCTTAGCCGAGTTTTGAACTCTTCGTAGCAAGCGCGCCACCAACTGCGTTCTCCGCGCACGAGCCGCACACGCACTTGAGTGCGTAGGTGGTTTTACGTGAGGTGCGTGTAAGTAATTAATTATGCGTGAGGGCAGGCGGCCTCTGGGACCTGTTGGCTTCTAATTGAATGGCTCTCGGTAATTAGGGGCCGCTACCCGCTGAGCGCCGCGTTGCCGCGCCGTGGCGAGAACTCACGACCGACTCCCTGGTAGTCTCACGTCGCGGTCCCAGCTGTGCCACGGCTGTGCCGCAGCGGTCGGCCGCGTGAGAAACCGGAACTCCGCCTCTACAGACGCTTCTCCTGTACAGTCGAAGCAGCTGTTCGGGAAACCGGTAATTTCTCTTGAGGTTACTCATGTGGATTATGTGATTGCTGAATATAAATACAAATAACTACGGCCATTCACTTATAAGATAATTATTTATTTTCTTGAACTAGATCGGAGATCTTTCAGGCTCATCTTCACATGGGAAGCTTGCAAGTAACGTATTTACTGGCCATTAAAATTGCTACACCAGGAAGATGACGTGCTACAGACGCGAAATTTAACCGACAGGAAGAAGATGCTGTGATATGCAAATGATTAGCTTTTCAGAGCATTCACACATGGTTGGCGCCGGTGGCGACACCTACAACGTGCTGACATGAGGAAAGTTTCCAGCCGATTCCTCATACACAAACAGCAGTTGACCGGCGTTGCCTGGTGAAACGTTTTGTGATGCCTCGTGTAAGGAGGAGAAATGCGTACCATCACGTTTCCGACTTTGATAAAGGTCGGATTGTAGCCTATCGCGATTGCGGTTTATCGTATCGCGACATTGCTGCTCGCGTTGGTCGAGATCCAATGACTGTTAGCAGAATATAGAATCGGTGGGTTCAGGAGGGTAATACGTAACGCCGTGCTGGATCCCAACGGTCTCATATCACTAGCAGTCGAGATGACAGGCATCTTATCCGCGTGGCAGTAACAGATCGTGCAGCCACGTCTCGATCCCTGAGTCAACAGATGGGGACGTTTGCAAGACAACAACCATCTGCACGAACAGTTCGACGACGTTTGCAGCAGCATGGACTATCAGATCGGAGACCATGGCTGCGGTAACCCTTGACGCTGCATCACAGACAGGAGCGCCTGCGATGGTGTACTCAACGACGAAGCTGTGAAAACGTCATTTATTTCGGATGAATCCAGGTTCTGTTTACAGCATCATGATGGTAGCATCCGTGTTTGGCGACATCGCGGTGAACGCACATTGGAAGCGTTTATTTGTCATCGCCATACTGGCGTATCATCCGGCGTGATGGCATGGGGTGCCATAGGTTACACGTCTCGGTCACCTCTTGTTCGCATTAGCGACACTTTGAACAGTGGACGTTACACTTCAGATGTGTTACGACCCGTAACTCTACCCTTCATTCGATCCCTGCGGAACACTACATTTCAGCAGGATAATGCTCGACCGCATGTTGCAGGTCCTGTACGGGCCTTTCTGGATACAGAAAATGTTCGACTGCTGCCCTGGCGAGCACATTCTCCAGGTCTCTCACCAATTGAAAACGTCTGATCAATGGTGGCCGAGCAACTGGCTCGTCACAATACGCCAGTCATGAACTAGATGAACTGTGGTATCGTGTTGAAGCTGCATGGGCAGCTGTACCTGTACACGCCATCTAAGCTCTGTTTGACTCAATGCCCAGGCGTATCAAGGCCGAGGTGGTTGTTCTGGATCTATGCACCCAAATTGCGTGAAAATGTAATCACATGTCAGTTCTAGTGTAATATATTTGTCCAATGAATACCCGTTTATCATCTGCATTTCTTCTTGGTGTAGCAATTTTAATGGCCAGTAGTGTACGTTTGTAACGTAATGCTGAGTACTGGCTCTGTGACAAGAAGATGTTATTGTGTTTACATCTCCAGTTCGAAGGCTGGGCTGATGCAACTCTCCACTCTAGCTTATACCGTGCAAGCCTCTTCATCCCTCCATAACTATTGCAACCTACATTCTTTGAACTTGCTTGCTGTATTCGAGACTTGGTCCCCCTCTACAAGTTGGTCCTCTGCGGCACCCCTCTCCCCCAGAGTCAGTTCTGTCAAAGCCTCGTCATCTGCGCATAACATCTACATCTACCTTCATACTCCGCAAGCTGCCTATGTGTGTAGCGGAGGGTACTTCTGGTATCACTAACTTGTTCCTCCTACCCTGGTGTTCCACTAGCGAACGACGCTTGAAAAGAACAATTGTCGGTCTGCCTCTGTTTGGCTGTGTCTTCTCGAATTTTCTCGCCGAGGTCACTGCACGAGACGTATGTGGGAGGAAGTAATATGTTGCTTGACTCTTCCCGGGAAGTGCTTCCTCGAAATTTCAAAAGTCAGCCTCTCCACGATGCACAACGCCTCTCTAGTAACGTCTGCCAGTGGAGTTTGCTGAACTTCTCGGCGGCGCTCTCGCGCCAACTAAACTGTCCCCTGACGATACGCGCCGCTCTCCGTCGAATCTTCCCATTCTCTTTTGTCAGTCCTGCATGGTAAGGATTCCGCATTAAAACTAGAAACTCTGCTTACCCAAAAGCTACTGAACGAAATAAATGCAAAGAATCCACTGCACTGATCTAAGCTACATACAGTGAAACCTCGCTTAAAGAGCACCTCCCATTCGCATAACGAACAAAAAAATTATAAAAAGAGAAAAAAAGACTGCTTAACGAGCGATGTTTCGCATAAGATGTGACGACGATTTAGTGTGACGTCACCAGCCGTTCGCGTGCAGCGGGGGAAACGTCCGACAATATAAACACCTTTCATTGTCGGCAGCGGCATGTGAACAATGTCTTTAGTACATAGTGCAGTATGGGTTTAGCGCTTTTTCTGCTACCATCTTAGTGCAGTTTGTGATCACACATTTTTTCAAACTTCAGTCCACACGTTGTTTTTTGTGTGCAATTTTTGATAAGCTTCGTAGGAATCTCCCCGAAGATAAAGCCGCAAGAAGACACCATATGAAAAAGAAAATGATATTAGAAATGAGACGTAAAACAGTTGAAAAACGCAAAAGAGGTGTGAATGTTGCTGATTTAGCACGCACATACAATCGATCTACATCAACTGTTTCCGCTATCGCCGGCCTGATCGGCAGAGCGGTTCTAGACGCTACAGTCTGGAACCGCCGCCCCGCTGCGGTCGCAGGTTCGAATCCTGCCTCGGGCTTGGATGTGTGTGATGTCCTTAGGTTAGTTAGGTTTAAGTAGTTCTAAGCTCTCGGGGACTGATGACCTCAGAAGTTTAGTCCCATAGTGCTCAGAGCCATTTGTTTACGCTATCCTCTAGAACAAGGACAAGATTAATAAGACAGGTGTTGCTAAGGGAGTGACATGAGTGTGTAAACAATGGTTTTGTATTCTGGACGATATTGAAAGGCTGCTCCTTATATGGATAAATGAAAAGGACTTATAAGGCGACATTTGTGAGAAGGCGAGAATGATTTTCACCGGCCTCGTTAAGAAGACGCCAGGATCATCAGCGGGCGAAGAAGTGTTTAAGGGATTCCTTGGGTAGTTCGAAGTTTAAGAGACGAACCAGCATCCTGAGCATTTTGATGCACGGTAAAGCAGCTAGCTTCGACACGAAGGCATCAGAAAATTTCATCAGCAACTTCAAGATGCTTGTGGAATCTGAGGGTTATCTGACACGACAGGTTTTTAATTGTGACAAGACATGTCTTCTCTGGTAAAAGATGCCGAAGCGTACCTTATAACAGCAGAGGAGAATGTATTGTCTAGTCACAAACTAAGGAAATACAGTCTCAGCCTGCTATTCTGTGCCAACGCAAGCGGTGATTTGAGAATTAAACCGCTGCTTGTTTACCATTCAGAAGCTCCACGAGTCATGAAGAAGTGTAAAGTCCAGAAGAGCTTGTTAAATGTGATGTGGAGGTCAAACAACAAGGGTTGAGTGACACATGATAATTTTTGTGATTGGATCAATGAAGTGTTCGGTCCTTTGGTGAAAAAATATTTGCTGAGATGAATCTGCCACTCCACGTCTTGCCTTCTCCAGGCCTACAAAACCACTTCCTTGAAGAATTTCAGTTCATCAAGATACAGTTTCTGCCTCCCAACGCCAGTCCGTTACTCCAGCCTGTAGACCAAAAGACTATTTCTAAATTTAAGAAGCTCCACACTAAAGCACTCTTCTAGCATTGCTTTGATTTGACTGAAGCTATCAATCTCACTCTCAGAGAGTTTTGGAAATAGCACTTCAACGTCGTTGCTACGTCAAGATGATCAAAAAGGCGTGGGAAGGAGTTATCAAGAGGACTCTCACTATTGCTTGGAAGACGCTTTGGCCGGAGTGCGTTGTCAAATGTGACTCTGAGGCATTTGAGTCAGTACCTGTGGGGCCTATAGTCAAAGAGATTTTGTCACTAGAAGTGGGTAACAGTGATATTGATGAGCTTGTGGAAGATTACAGCCATCAAATGACCACCGAAGAGCTTACGGAGCTGCAGTGTGTTGCACAGAAGGAAGTTGTACAGAAGAGAACGCCGTAACAGCAAAGCAGCAATCTTCTGTCGCGATAAGAGAAATACCGAAAGCATGGAAATCGGTTGCATTGTACATTGAAAATTATCACCCCAATAAAGCAGTGACTACACACTCTGCAAGTTCATTCGACGATAAGGCTGTCTCGTACTTTCGCTAAGTGTTGAAGCGTCGGCAGAAACAAATGAGTATAGTTAGCTTCCCAGTACAAAAGAATTAGTTGTGTATCGTAAATAATAAAGTACATAATAGTGTATCTATAATTTTCTTTGAATAAATGTCGTGAATAAGGTAAAACTTTCAGTACTTTTTCTGCTTGGAACGCGTTATCGTGTTTTACATTAATTTATACGGGATAAACTGTTCCATTTAACGAGTGTTTCACACTACGAGTAAGATTTTGGAACGAATTACGCTTGCTACGTGAGGTTACATTGTACTGTGTACTAACACGAGATTTAAACGTAGATACGTGACGTGGCGCTTCTGACGGCGGAAAATTACACGAGGAATCCGCCTTATACAAGAATGTTCACAAACATTTATGCAAAAGAACAATTGAGAGTAATTTTTGAACACTAGCCAACGCAGTAAGATACACAGATGTAGTTCTCTTCTTCGCAGAACTACGTGAAAAAAATACAAACTAAACCAAATTACCCAGAATGAGATTTTCACTCTCCAGCGGAGTGTGCGCTAATATGAAACTTCCTGGCAGATTAAAACATAGTGCCAGACCGAGATCCGAGTTCGAGTCTCGGTGTGGCACACATTTTAATCTGTCAGGAAGTTTCATAAACTAAATTACTCTGTATCAGAGAAATGGGGCTGCTGCTACCGCTCCACCCACGTCCACACACCTCGGAGTCTGCCGCCCGACTGTTGCAGGCAAGAAGCACTTGAACCTACTTACTAATGCCGCGCTGGATTAGCCGAGCGGTGTAGGGCGCTGCAGTCATGGACTGTGCTGCTGGTCCCGGTGGAGGTTCGAGTCGTCCCTTGGGCATGGGTGTGTGTGTTTGTCCTTAGGATAATTTAGGTTAAGTAGTGTGTAAGCTTAGGGAATGATGACCTTAGCAGTTAAGTCCTATAAGATTTCACACACAACCAACCTACTTAATGTGTTCGAACCTTGCTCTCCCTCTTCAAGTTCACCCCCACCACCTCCGTCCCCTACGCTCCCCTCCCCCTGCCCCACCCACTAGTCCTGTCCAAGTCTCTTCATATCAGCATAACTGTTGTTGTCTACAACTTCATACACAACGGTAAGGAGAGACGAATTACAGAATGGCGCAAGAGCTGTCGTTGTAGAAAACCTACACAGGCGCAGAAATGATTAGTGAACAAGTAACACAGCCAACAGAAGATTTATTTAAGTTGTATTCCTCCAAACGGACAAAGGCTCATTACAAATGATGCAACAAGAATAGAGACCAGCTCATACAGCAGCAACTAGGACGAGCTTCGCTGTCCTAAGCACAAACCAAGGTGTTGTAGCATAGTGGCTCCAAGCGCAAGTAGGGTGAACGGCTGCCACCCGCAGAGGGCGCTCGTAGCACAGATCTGCTGCAAGTGTGTGTCACCAGACGTGCACCTCTGGGTCCTCTAGATGCCTCACGACTTGTATCGGGGTCAGACGGAAACTAGCCATTCCATTATCAACCTTGATATGCCATCAGGTGGTATTGATACGTAATATCATAATTGTTAAACCTACATCCATTTGAGCCTGCTTACGGTTGCCGACCGCGGTGGCCGAGCCGTTCTAGGCGTTCTCGTCCGGAACTGCGCGACTGCTACGGCCGCAGGTTCGAATCCTGCCTCGTGCATGGATGTCTGTGATGTCCTTAGGTTAATTAGGCTGTTGTGGCCGAGCGGCTCTAGGCGCTTCAGTCTGGAACCGCGCGACCGCTACGGTCGCAGGTTCGAATCCTGCTTCAGGCATGGATGTGTGTGATGTCCTTAGGTTAATTAGGTTTAAGTAGTTCTGAGTTGTAGGGGACTGATGACCTCAGATGTTAAGTCCCATAGCGCTCAGAGCCATTTGAACCATTTTGCTTACTTTATTACAGCCTTGGCCTTCTTCTACGGGTTCACCACACCACCACACCATTTTCGCCAGCCCTCCCCCCTTGCCGACTACTGCCACACACACTTCGCTCCATTACCGAACTGACAATTGATTGATGGCTCAGGATATGTCCTATTAATCGATACCTTCCTTTATCCACGTTGTGGCACAAGTTCATTTTTTCCTCACTTCGTTACAGTACCTTTTCATTAGCTATTCAATTCATGAGAAGTTTGCAATACGTGATGCAACACTCTTTTTTCTCCGCCAAGTTCGACTGAAGAAATGTGAAAGTTGTTGTGGGACATCGTGGGACATTCTCGCCCTATAGTTTCATGAAGTTCCGATAAGTGGCGGCGCTGCACATAGTTTCAAAATGGTGTCTGTAGCTAAGGTGTTTTCAAAAGCCGACAGCTGTCATTGAGTTTATTTCAACCAAAAACCAGAGCATCGCAAATTTTCATCACCCCTTGCTGAGTACCTACGGTGACTTGTCAGTGAACAAAGCACGGTGAGTCGTTGGGTGAAGCGCCTGTCGTCATCGCAACAGGGCCGCGCAAACTTGTCCCATCTCCCGCGTGCCGGACGGCCGCACAAGCTGTCACTCCTGGAACGTGCGGACACTCTCATTCGAGGTGATCGACGGATCGCAGTCAGACACCTCGCTGCACAGTTGGACGTCTCTGTTGCTCGCGCTGACACACTCGTCCACCATTGAGGTACTGTTGTGTTCTTCGCTGCCTAACAGACCATAAAGAGGAACGAGGGACTGACTAACTGTGCGTAATTGCTTGCGCGTTCCGAGGCTGATCGGGACAGTGTTTTGTCGGATATCTCACAGGCGATGAAACATGGGTTCACCACTTCGAACCTGAAACAAAACCGCAATTCATGGAGTGGCGCCACATCACCTCTCCACCGAAGAAAAAGTTCAAAGCCAGACCCTCAGCCAGTGAGGTCATGGTGGCGGTCTTCTAGGAGTCGAAGGGGTTATTCTGCTTCATATCCTCCCTCATGGTGCAACGATTAACTCTGAAGTTTGTGTATTGTGCTACCCTGAGGAAACTGAATAAATGACTTCAGCTTGTTTGTCGGCGTAAAAATGCAAACGAACTTCTCCTTCCCCACGACAACGCAAAGCCTCACATAAGTCTGCGCATACCGAGGAGAGCTCACAAATCTTCATTGGACTGTTCTTTCTCAACCACCCAACACCTGGATCTCGCACCTTCCGACTTACATCCGTTCGACTCAACGAAGGATGCACTCCGCAGGAAGGAGTACGTGGATGATGGTGAAGTCAGTGATGTAGCAGGACGTTGGCTCCTACGTCGGCCAGTAGAATGGTACCATGCGGAAATGCGAGCCTCCCTGAAAAGTGGCGTAAGGTACAGCTTTGGACGGAGATTATGTTGAAAAATGGGGTTCTATAGCCAACAGATTGGGGAATAATTGATGTGTTGAATTTCTGAATAAAACCAACCTGCTTTCAGAAAAAAATGTGATGCAGTACTTTTTGAACGTCCTTGGTACCTACCCAATCTTCTACATTATCTGTAGCAACACATTTCGAAAGCATCTATTGTCCTCTTGTCCGCTTTGTTTTCCACGTTCCATTTCTATACAAGGCTACATTCCAGGGAATTGGGTTTACCTTAAGAAGAGACTTCCAGATGCTTAAATTTATTTTCTGTATAGTAACTTTTTTAAGAAATGGTTCTCTTGCTATTACCAGTCTGCATTTTATATCCTCTGTACTTTAGCCATCGTCATATGTTTTGTGAGATATATGCAGGACAACCGATTTTTATTCTAATATTTCTTGCAGTCTGTTCTTGCATTTCTCTTTATAATGATTAATCGGTTTGCTTAAACATCTTCAGATCTGTTACAACAAGTAAAAGTCATGCTAAGTTTTATCTTGTATAACTGACCTGAAACACACATAAGACAAATAGAAAAGCGTGTACAAAACACAGTGTGGTTACAATGCAGCCTGTCAGTTTTATGTGCTGATCACAGTCTCTATAGGTCACTAACGTACATTTATTACACAGTAGAAATTACATGAAATAACATACTGAACCGTAGTTTTAACATCTGAATTTAATGCAGATACATATAGGTAAGAAACGAGGGTTTGTTATGATTTCAACTAGCTATTTTCAACTAATTTTCAAAGTCAGCCAAATAGTATAGTGACCCACGCTAGGGTTATAACTTTACGTCTCAAGATAAAATGTTTGCCGTCTTCTGCTGATAAGTTGACTTACACTGTCGCACAGTTCTCGTACATCTAAAGCGTTGCTGTGGGGTCTCAAGTATCGCGGTGTCATGTTCATGACTATAAACTGTCTGTACTACGTATAAAAAATTCATTGAAATTTTGACACTACTGGTGCCAGAATGTCACGGTGTCACTACGAAATCTGTAAACTGTATTTTCGGACAATTACTGATCGGAACTATGATGTCAAGGCTCTCTATTTAAAGTTTACAGACTGTATCTCCATAATCAGCTACTAAGTAATACCACGTTTATCCACTGACGTCACATTTGCCGACACTGTAGCGTAACAAACCGTAGTGTTTTGGAGAGATCTTTGACGTGGGGATAACTTAAAATACAGTGTGAAAGCATGTATTGCAGTGTCGAGGATATTCACTCCAGTTGTCTATCGTGTGATTATTGCCACAGCATGTATGGGGACAACGTTATCCCATTTTCAAGTTATAAAACGAGAAAAACCAGATTAAACTGTCCTCCTTACACCGACAGACAAATGAGAATTACAGACATCCTGAGCTATAACCTAACTTAAAATTTTTTTATGACATAAGTTAGGTTATAACTCAGGACGTCAATAACCCTTATATGTCTGTCGGTATAAGGAGGATGGTTTCATCTGGTTTCCATGTTTTTAGCACTTGAAAATGGGATGATGTTGTCCCGAAACATGTTATGGCAATGAAACTTCCTGGCAGTTTAAAACTGTGTGCCGGCTTAAACTCGGGGACTTTGCCTTTCGCGGGCAAGTGCTCTACCAACTGAGCTACCCAATCACGACTCACGACCCGTCCTCATAAGTTTGGAAGGTAGGAGACGAGATACTGGTAGAAGTAAATCTGTGAGGAGTGGTCGTGAGTCGTGCTTGGATAGCTCAGTTGGTTGGTGCCGGCACAGTAACTCAGCGTGTTCTGTTAGAGATCTGGCTGGTCTCTGTAGAAAAAAAAACTGACTGAAGGGATCAACAAAGAACTACAACGGATCAACGGATGTCATGTGACGTCCGCTACGACCAAATAAAACGAACGATAACGAACCTAAAAAAAGAAAGTTGGTAGAGTACTTGCCCGCGAAACACATAGGTCCTGGGTTCGCGTCTCGGTCCGGCACACAGTTTTAACTTGCCAGGAAGTTTCATATCAGCGCACACTCCGCTGCAGAGTGAAAATTTCATTCTGGATATTACGACAATAATTGCACGATTGACAGCTGGGCTCAATATCCTCGATATTGCACGAATAACCGTTGTATGATGGCTTCACATCAGCTATCAAGTATATCTTAGGGAAAGCACCAAATACAGTGTGTTACCTTCCTAAACACTGCTCGGTTATTTGTAAATAATAGATTTCAGCTACAGTCGTCCTTTTGAAATTTTATTGGCAGATCTAGATTTGAGCTAGAAACTAGCCATCCTCAATGCACTATCATTTTTGATCAATGCATGTAATGCATGTAATACTTAATTCAGTGAACTGTGAATGAAGCCCGACCAACAGGCAACTCTCAGCTGATGACATTGCACTTTTTTTCTAAGTATCAAGCCATCACTCCATGGAGACTATATACAATGAGCTTCTTCTGTGTTTTCCGAACACCAAATATTCCAGGCTGTCGGATGGGTTCAAAAATACGTAGTTTTAACAGAACAGAAAAAGAAACATGTGAGTATATAAGAAAGAAGTGATCCTTCAAGGTCTTTGAACTAGGTGTCTTTCTGTCAAGTGTATACTTCTAGATGATACGCCATGATTGGAAATTTCTTGAGTTTCGAGCTTTTATAAATAATATACAAACTGTAATATTTGAACAACGAGCTGATGTTCCTCATAAATTAAAAAAATATTATTTGTTCCCTGACTCGTTACTCAAGATTTATACACAAAAATTTATCCAGTTGATTGATAACTGAATACGCATTTTAGTTCATAGTACTGTCTACCTCTGAAAGTTTGGAGTTCTGATTCACCCTATTTGTCCCACAGGACATAACTTGTGTGTGTGTACACGTTTATACACTTTCATTCACAACTGACAATGTAAAATTTAGCATTCACAAAAAAACACTACGACAGCTCTGTGGGGAAAGAAGAACGGCTTAGAAGACGTATTAAAATAATTAGCAAGTTCTATAGTAAATTCAGAATCCACTTAACGAAGGCGAGATACGAGGTAGGACAGTATTTACTTCTGTTATACTGCTGTCAGCCACATTGCATTGACGTTATAGTTTAATTTAGTCAGTGGCGATGCATTTCGTATATATTTTGATCATCATTAAGGCTGTGTGCACACTGAATTTAGGGCGTGCGTGCAAACTTTCAGTTCCTTTAAGAATATAAAAATAATTATGAAACTATGGAGTGCAACCTAAGCTGTAAATCAGCCACAGTGAGCACAATTAACTACGAAGAGCAACTGAAACACGAACAAAAAGACGCTTATCGTCCTAACTGTGGGCGACAAAGGCAACTGTAAGTAACTTCTGCCGTCCAGGGTTCTGCAAGACGACCAAGGCAGAGACGTTGTAACAGATACGTAAGAAAAAGAAGAAAAGTATTTCAACTATATAAACCCACATTTGCCGAACTTTGTCATGTAATCGACGGAAAAATATCTCCTCAGATTGCTATGTGTTGAGAAATGCAGTATGCAGAAAGGATCCATGGAAAGTGGTAAAACAAGAAAACAGCGAGGGCAAGCATGAAATTATTTGTTCTGTATAATTACGGTGAAAGTTCAGTATGAAATAAACGTATTTCAGAACAGCGGGACGGTCTTTCTAGAAAAAGATCGATGTGTTGGAGAATGTGTTAAGACATTGTTGTCTAGTTAATTGGACAACGGAAATCGTTTGAGAGAGCTGAGAGGAGGATGTTTCATTAAGACTGTTGAAGGCTTTTAATTCTAGCAATTTGACAGATATTAGGCCATAGTAGAAAAAAAGAGAACTACAATATTTGAGTAGAAAGACCCTAAAAACACACACACAAACATGCACACGTATGAAAGTCACGCTTTAGTTATTTATTCTGTCAGGTCGCCCGATTATTCCTCTGTGTTGTGGCGGCGTTCATGACAAAGACTGGTTTGATGAAGCTCTTCACGCTAATCTGTCCTGTGCAAGCCTCTTCATCTCCGAATAAATACTGCAGCCATCGTCTATTAGAAGCTGCTTACTGTAGTCCAGTCATCCCTATTTTTCCCTCTACAATGTTACGCCTCCCCCTCTCCCCTCGCCACACCCCTCCATAACCATATTCACGATTGCTTGATGCCTCAGGATCAACGATGGTTGATACATTTCTTTTCGACCCATTTCGTGTCAGTTCCTATTCATTAATTTTCTAAGCAAATCAAACGTAAAGGGAAAAATCTTGGTTGAGAATTACTTCCACCACAGAAGAAAACAGCCGATCGCTATACTTTTATTCTGCAAATTCTTTCCGTGAAAGAACACCAAGCGATTGACACTATATTTTCTGCTGTTACTCTAGCTGATAATGATATTTTTGTACACAATATTTGTATAACTTGATTTTGTAGGGGTTTAGCTGTCTCTCAGGCCACCGTTCATAGTACTTGACAAAGATCGTTTGGTCCATAGTAGAAACATTTTTCAAGAAAATGAAATTCAGTTTTCAATATTCCGGGTTCCTAAGGGAACTGGTTAACTGATTGTCTCTTTCGGTGTGCACCAATAGAGATTTAATGTATGCATCTTTTAATGTAAAAGCCGCCTGTTGTGACCGAGCGGCTCTAGGCGCTTCAGTCTGGAACCGCGCGACCACTACGGTCGCAGGTTCGAATCCTGCCTCAGGCATGGATGTGTGTGATGTCCTTAGGTTAGTTAGGTTTAAGTATTTCTAAGTTCTAGGGGACTGATGACCTCAGAAGGTAAGTCCCATAGTGCTCAGAGCCATCTGAACCATCTTTTAATGTAAAACGTAACTTGGATAAACGTTATATCAAGTGTAAGTGAATACGACAAAAGTGGAAAGAATATCGCCTGTAATCCCTACACTGAATTTATTAATGATGTAGAAGTTAATTCTATATTTAAGACAGATAACACAGTACCCATCCAATAAAAAGTATGAAACAAGTTAATGAACAAAATTAAACACCACATTTGCAAAGAAGTAAATGGAGGACACTCGCTAATGGCCCGTATGTCGGATGCAAAAGGAGATAGTATATTATCAATCCACAGTATGTTTAGGCATGCACCAGAGAAATAAATAAGGACCGTCGCTCTTCATGTTCATGTTAATCACCTGGCTGGCAAATTACTAATAATATAATTATTCTTGTGAATGATACAGTTATCCACAATGACGAAGTATCTCAAAAACCTACACAAATATTCAATCAGATCTTGATGAGATTTAAAACGGGTCCCTCGATCTACAAGTTGCTTCATACGTTCAGAAATGTGTATGTGTGCACTTCAAAAGAAGCAAAAACGTAGAATCTCACGATCATAATATCAGCGATCCAGCCCGCATCTCCTGGTCGTGCGGTAGCGTTCTCGCTTCCCACGCCCGGGTTCCCGGGTTCGATTCCCGGCGGGTCAGGGATTTTCTCTGCCTCGTGATGGCTGGGTGTTGTGTGATGTCCTTAGGTTAGTTAGGTTTAAGTAATTCTAAGTTCTAGGGGACTGATGACCATTGATGTTAAGTCCCATAGTGCTCAGAGCCATTTGAACCATTTGAATCAGCGATCCACTACTGGAAACAGTCAGCAGATACAAACAGCTGGCTGTAACAGTTTATGGGGATATCAGATGGTATTATCACGTAGGTTCAGTCATAGGCGAAGCAAGCGGCAAGTGTCAGCCAGGGTCCATGGAAAACACTGTTACGCCGTAAAGTCAGGAGCCGGCAGGCCAATCGGGAACAATGGAGCAGACAGGGCTGCGACGAGATGTCAGCCAACCGCGCGCAGACCGACCCCTCTCCAGGACGACAACGCGACAGCAGCGGCGTCTATCCGAAGATGACATAAGCGCCTCGCCCGATTGGTCGCGGTTCAGTCGAAGAGAAGCTTCGAGACTAGCGATGTCAATACAAGCGTCAAAGCTCATTACTTCGCTTAGAATTGTTATGCTGAAGAAGCTTGTTTATTTCGGATGCCGCCCTTTGCTTGCGACACATCTAGGTAAATTCTCGAAGTTAAGTATTTTCATTTACTTTTCGTAATAAAACTCATTAATACGGTTTGTCTGATTTGTTTCTCTAGCGATCCGAGAAAGCAGATTTCCTAAACACCCCAGATTAGACTAGACAGAATTTAACAAATACCATCAGTCTACAAAGCAGATTGCTGGAGATACATTCATAGAACCCATTTTAGAATACTGTTCTTGTGTCTGGGACTCTTCCTTCACAAATGGGACATGAGTCAATAAAGGCATACAAAGAAAGGAAGCACGAATGTTGATAGATTTATCTCGGCAGTACTGAAGAAAATGAATTGGCGAATGCTTAAAGATAGAAGGTTCAAGACACTAGCCAGCGCTTGAGTGAGATTCAGGTGCCGTCTCTAAAGGGTTAACACTATAATAAATCGAATCACTCACAAGAAGCAGAATCACCTTAATCGTTATTGACGGAATCCCTTCAGAAAACTGCCACTAACGCTTCTAAACAGGTCTAATGATGTCAGTCACCGGAATCGTCATCAGAACAATAATAACATTCAGCCACACAGTCACCCGGATCTTCATCATCACTAGGAAAAGCTGAATAACAATCGCCAAAAGCTCTGAACGTGTTTAAGATTCATTCATTTCCTTCTGTTTTCTGGACGGGGCCATCTCTAAAGCAGGAGGAAATTCAAGACGAAAATACAGGATCTAGTCACATTATTGTTGCCACCGCCTTCGTTCGACGTCAACGTGCAATAATCACTCAGTGGAGGGTATACAAAGCATTTAACGGGTGTCAAGGGGTGTTGAGGATGCGGTAAAAAGTACGTTCTGAAGGCCTGATCATTGTCATTCGGGCCAAGGGTGGAAGAATTTCCAAAAACGGTAAGTTTGTAAGCTGTTCGTGGGCCGCCGTGATTAAAGTGCTATCCAAATCCGGCGTCGAGGTAACTGTGGTGCACTACGGGCCTTAGATGACAGGCATGAACGACGGCTGCGGAGAAGCGCACAAGCGAATAGACGTGCAACTGTTGAGCAACTGACCGCCCACATGAACCAACGTGTCTCCTCAACGACCATTCAGCGAACGTTGCTGCGTATGGGCTTCCGCAGTGGGCGCGTGGTTCGTGCACCCACGGTGACTGCTGTAAAAAAAAAAATGGATCAAATGGCTCTGAGCACTATGGGACTTAACTTCTGAGGTCATCAGTCCCCTAGAACGTAGATCTACTTAAAGCTAACTAACCTAAGGGCATTACACACATCCATGCCCGAGGCAGGATTCGAACCTGCGACCGTAGCAGTCGCGCGGCTCCAGACTGTGGCAACCTAGAACCGCTCGGTCACCCCGGGCGGCGACTGCTGTACATCGGCGACGAAGACTAGAGTTCGCACACCAGTACCGCTGCTAGACATCTACTGACTGGTGACACATGGCCTTCTCAGATGAATCACGTTTTATGGACAGAGTCCGTTGGCGTGTACGGCCCTGCAACAATCGTCGGAAGGGTCCAGGCAGGAGCAGGGAGCGTTGTGGTCTGGGGAATGTTTGCGTGGCATTCCATGGATGATCTCATCAGTCTGGAAGGTACAATGGATCAACGTGAGCACGCATCTATCCTTAAGGACGATGTCCTCCCCTACTTGTTTTTTTCCTCGGTACGTTGGAATCTTGCAGCACGACAATGCAACGCGTCACACAGCTCGTGGAGTACGTGCGTGGTTCGAAAAGTATCATGACGAGGTTACCGCATTCCCTTGGCCACCAGACTCCCCGGATTTAAGCCCATCCGAGAATCTCTGTGAACATCTCGATTGGCCTGTTCGCGCCATGGATCCTCTACCGAGAAACCTAGCGCCAACTGACAACGGAACATGAGTCGGCATGGCTCCACATCCCTGTCTGTACTTTCCACAACGTCGTTGTCTCTCTTCCTGCACGTCCGCGTTGCAAAAGGTGGTCACATTAATGCGGCTGAACCGTGTAGAACAATTTGAAGTAAAACTTATCAAAATGGGATCAAAATGCTAAATAAGCAAGAAGTACACGATGGCAGCCAAGTTTGATAGACTGACTGTTGGTGCAAACACCTAAATAGACGACGTAGGTAAAACATATCACAGCAGATGTCATCTACAGACAGCGCGTGGAAAACACGAGTTATCACGAGATCTCTCTATAACGAGTTATCACGAGATCTCTCTGTAGCGGAACAAACAGTGG
This sequence comes from Schistocerca serialis cubense, assembly GCF_023864345.2. Classification (NCBI taxonomy): domain Eukaryota; kingdom Metazoa; phylum Arthropoda; class Insecta; order Orthoptera; family Acrididae; genus Schistocerca; species Schistocerca serialis. Next base: position 73,897,460 of record NC_064644.1, read on the forward strand.
TAGCAGTTACTTCTATAAAATATCTGGGAGTATGGATACGGAGCGATTTGAAGTGGAATGATCATATAAAATTAATTGTTTGTAAGGCGGGTGCCGGGTTGAGATTCATTGGGAGAGTCCTTAGAAAATGTAGTCCATCAACAAAGGAGGTGGCTTACAAAACACTCGTTCGACCTATACTTCAGTATTGCTCATCAGTGTGGGATCCGTACTAGGTCAGGTTGACGGAGGAGGTAGAGAAGATCCAAAGAAGAGCGGCGCGTTTCGTCACAGGGTTATTTGGTAAGCGTGATAGCGTTACGGAGTTGTTTAGCAAACTCAAGTGGCAGACTCTGCAAGAGAGGTGCTCTGCATCGCGGTGTAGCTTGCTGTCCAGGTTTCGAGAGGGTGCGTTTCTGGATGAGGTATCGAATATATTGCTTCCCCCTAATTATACCTCCCGAGGAGATCACGAATTTAAAATTAGAGGCCGGCCGCGGTGGTCTAGCGGTTCTAGGCGCGCAGTCCGAAACCGCGCGACTGCTACGGTCGTTGGTTCGAATCATGCCTCGGGCATGGATGTGTGTGATGTCCTTAGGTTAGTTAGGTTTAAGTAGTTCTAAGTTCTAGGGACTGATGACCACAGATGTTAAGTCCCATAGTGCTCAGAACCATTTGAAACATTTTTAAAATTAGAGAGATTCGAGCGCGCACGGAGGCTTTCCGGCCGTCGTTCTTCCCGCGAACCATACGCGACTGGAACAGGAAAGGGAGGCAATGACAGTGGCACGTAAAGTGCCCTCCGCCACACACCATTGGGTGGCTTGCGGAGTATAAATGTAGACGTAGATGTAGAATGGTTTACACCCGAGACACGAGTAAATTCGGTATCCGTCCGCAATGTAACAAGTGAGGACTCTGGGAACACTTAGATCTTCATACCTATCGCTCCCGTAGGCACACGAAGACAAGGTTACACTAACTCCACTGCGCACAGAGACGTTTAAGCAGCCATTCTTGGGTAGTGCTATGGGAAGTACCTCTTCCACTGAAACATCCCCTTAGAAAAATTAGTTAATGACAGTGCTGGAAAACCTCTACGTTATTTGACTTTCAAACAGCTGAGCAAAACTGAACATACTCAGACATTTCTGTCTTTACTTATTCTGATCAACACTAAACTCACGCACAATATTTTAGCGCAGCGCAATCTGACTTTCAATAATCCCACAAAAGAATGGCAGTGACTAACAATAACCTATACCTTTCATGAATCGGTTACCTCACAAAAATCTTCGTTACTCGAACTACTGCAGTACAGTGAGCGCCAATGCTGCCAGCTAAATAAAAGTGTCTAACTACTGAAGGCACTAACTACTGATAGGCATAGTTAGCAAATGAAAGATTTTGGTAGAGAACAAGCAATGTATTTACCTCAATAGTGTTCAAAAGTCGTTTATATACATATATATATCAGTTCATGACATCCAGTGTTACAAATATCCTTTTTCTGACGGACACACGTCCAGATCGTCCGCTCTCAAAACTCTGCCATCTCTCTCCCCACATCCACCACTGCTGGCGGCTCACCTCCATCTGCACAACGCTACGCTCTGTTCACATCCAACTGCCCAATATTTTATTTATCGAGATAATTCTTAGTTACATTTTTACGAAGTATAATTTTAAGAAAAGAATATCCATGACTCTATACAATACGAGTTTTACAGATTTATTAAGTTTAGATAAAATTTCAGAAAAACTGTTCTAACCGTACTTAAGTATTGTATTACTATTCTAGTTCGTGGGTTAAGCCCACTACTTAAATATTGTGAGGCCGCGTTAGGCGCAGATGCTTAAGTATACCACCTTAAGATTAATCCCGCGATAGGCGCGGCCCACATCCAACTGCCCAATACTACAATAGCAAATATTCCAACAATGCAAACCAGCCGCAGACTGCACACAGCACAGTCAGTGATTTTCATACAGAGCGCTACATGCCGTTGCCAACATAAAAACCTAAAGAGCCTACTTAGACCATGCACTTCGCAGTGGCTTAGATTTGCATGTACGTGTGTTCAGACAGCTAGTATTAATTGCAATAAACTATTAAAGATCGCTATGAAACTGTGCATTTACCAAGAACTAAATGAGCCACGACAGCTGGTGGAACGTAAATAAGCAACGAAATGAGGCGGTATGTTAGACAGAAGACGGTGAAGGCCCATCACTAGTGACAGCTATTCCCTTGTTTCCGGCAGCGGATATTGCCCTCCAACGTCAATAGCGTTTTTCCACTCAGTGCTTGTCATCAGCAACAGAGGTGGGTTAATTATTGTTAATAATTTAGAAATAATCTTGGAGAAACTTAACTGTTTTGTGTATTCGAAAACACTCGATATTACACAGGCTGTATACAATGTAGCGATTTAGAGAAAAAACCGTTCAAATAATACTAATTTAAAAATTATGAAAATGTGATGTTTCGCTCTGTTTCTCGCAGTCAGTTTCAACGGAATATCTGCGTATGGTAGCGGTATTAATTCAGCTACTATTACCGATATCTGCATCCTGAACTAGAACGGAAAGGCGTTTAATTCATGATGCTGAATGTTCTCATCCGCTGATCACGAAATTACGAGTTTAACATTGTCTGAGAGTTGACACTGACATGAGGTAAGAGATCGGCTGTTGCTGCAACGCTCTAGTGATACTCGATAGAAACCTTTACAACTCGTTGTTTGCGATTGATAGGAGTAAGGGAAAGAATATACAGAAATAAGACGCACTACTGATCACACAACCAGAGCAGGCTTTGGATCAGGCACTCCTCAAACAGAAATAAGGACATATTGTCATCTTGCATCGTAAAAATACAAGACAGGCTGCAGCACATCACTAGCACGACCTGGATGCTATAGACCAGGCTCATCCAAAGAATTGCGCTCGGCGGGCGCGACCGCGCCCCACGGGCGCAAGACAGTGTAGTTCAGCGCCCCGTCCGCGACCGTGTGTCGCTAGTGTCGCCATAGGAGCGAGAGAGAGAGAGAGAGAGAGAGCTGCAGAGCGAGTGAGACCGGACAGCACTGCTCTTGGCTGGACTGTCCCGCGGTCAGATCTATCGTAAACAAAATATTCTATTTTAGAATTAATTTAATGTAAGGGATATAGAGTCTCATTCTTACTGTTAGTAGTTACAAGTAAGTATTTTTTGTTATAATTCTTGCTACAATTTTTTGTATCCCTTTCCAGAGTTAAGAAATCGGATCCTTAGTTTGCTGTTTTGTACGTAACAATTTTAACTGACCAAGTTTGAAAACTTATTAAAGTTGAATTAAGGTTATAAAGCTCTTTAATTCTTACAGTGAACATTGTTAAAGAAGACAATTAACATTTTACACGTTTTTCTGTTTCGAGGAAACGATTTTGTCTAGGCTTGGTACAATATTCCGTGAGACTGCTAACCTCAAAGAATTGGTCAAATTTTTATCGCCAAGGAATGAACGGTTCTTAGTTTTAGCAAGCTGTAAAAGAGATAAAAAGCGCTCACAAATATACGTGGAACCAAACATTGAGAGAACTTTGGCCGCGTGCTTGTGCAAAAGAGGATACTTCTCTCGTGGAAGACAGCTGTTAAAGACATACAAAGTTTTATACATAAGAAAGCGGTCCTTCAGGCGGATATGGCATTGTAGGTCAATCAGCTCTAGTTGAAGCACTTGTGAGACGTCCTCTGCCCGAAGGGAAAACGGGCGAACAAATATATCTATCGGATGGCGTTCGAGTGGTCCGCACGGCCAGCTAAGCGGCACGGCTCGGCCACTGCAGCAACATACGAATTCTCCCGGGTAGCTGGCCGCGGGCGATCGCGGGCGCTAGCGCCCCAGGGGCGCAGCTTGGACGAGCCTGCTGTGGACAGTCCCACGATGCTAGGAGTATATGAAGCGCCTGTTATTCAAGGTGTTCGACGAAAATTGTCTCGGGCTCAGTAGTTTCAAATCTGATGATGACAGGATACCACATCTACACCAGTGAGCATGTGTGACTGTGTATGAATACCATAGGCTCGGTGCATGTGTAAACTTGTGTAGAAAAAGCTACCGTCTTTTAGGGTTGCTTGAAATACTTTTGAATTTTGAAGATATCTTGCGTCACAACAATGAATGAAAACACAAAAAAATGTATTCCGAACTTTAGGGTATGCTCCGAGTTGAGTTTTCCAATAGATAGTAACATTATATGTCAATATTTACTACCACAAAAACAGGAAAATATGAGTGTTTCAAGTTACTCTTTAGTAGGGGATTTCTTGAAACACTTCCGTTTCTGATGTTAGCTCACACTTACGAACGTCCGGTGTAGGCACTAATACTATAGAAACATTTTTAAAAATCTACGAAGGTAATTTATTACGAAACGTATTCGCAGATTGTGCATAAGTTTCGTAATACGAGGGCTTGCTGAAAAGCAATGCCTCCGAATTTTATGTATGAAAACTCTTAAGGCTTTTGAAATAAAACAAGCATTGTTAGCATTCTGCATCTCTTTTCTTCATATCCACATATTAGGAGCCCTCAACCGCCAGACAGCTCCAAACTGCAGCCTGTAACATGGCAGTGTGTGGCGTGACTACGTCGGTGGGCGAGAAAGAGCCTGCTGTAATCGGGTTTAGAATTCGAAGCGTTCGTCCACACTTGGAGCATCGTCTCCTTCAGCATGGCAACGTCACAACACACGCGAGAGCTGCGGCCTCAGCACCAGTCCGACGCCTCGGACTCACGTCGTCGATCATCCGCCATACGGTCCCGACTTCTTCCCAACCGATTTTCGTGTTTTCAAACCTGAGAGCAAAAACTTAAAGAACACCGTTGACAGCAATGAAGCGACGCAAGCATGAATGAGGCTGTGGCAAGAAAGTCAAACATTCTGTAATGACGGTATCAAAGAGCTGGTCCCTCGTTGGGAGTAATGTGCTCGTCGCTAGTGTAGCTATGCTAAGAAATAAACATGTAGACATGACGAAGAAATCTGTAGAATGTTAACGTTTCGTTTTATTTAAAAAGGTTTAAAGGTTTTCCCATAAAAAATTCACAGCTGTTACTTCTCAGCAGACCCTCGTATTTAATACTGCTGTGGATCGTCAGCAGTGTCTGTCTCTTCAGACATGCATGCATGACTGAGGGAGCATACATTGTAAAAATTTAAATAGAAATTAATTATATGTAAATTTGTTTTGTTTTTGAGTTAATATGGAATATTTAAGTTGTTCCAAATCATCCAACGTTAGACATGGAATTATATAAAAACAATAAAGTTCAGCTAATAGCTTTTGGTGTTGCTGAGCAACAGTCACACAATAATTTTTAAATGAACGCACCGTCATTTGACTGTATTGCTGTTTATTTAATTACAACCCAAGTTTCGTTCTTGTATGACATTTTCAAGTGACTGAGCTTATGTCATTAACATATTAATTTATGGCCAATTTTGAGTTTGATGTCCTGCAATAAATGTTAAACACATGAACTCATTCATTTGAAAATGGCATAGAAGACCGGAAGTTGTGTCATAATTAAATGAATAACAATACAGTCAAATGGCGTTGGGTTCATTTAAAAAAATTTCAACAACCCTGGCGAGATGACAAACAAATATTAATATGCCAATTTCAGCAACAAGATAGACTATGCTTGTGTGTTTATGTTTTCATGGGATTACCAGTGATTTCCAACGTTGTAGAGTTGAAAAGGAGGTCTATATTCGTCAACAACATAAACGATTCTAGAGGAAAATAGCTTAATTCACTTACTTCAGTTTGTTGCTAAAATTATTGCTCGTGATATGGTTGTTCAGAATGACACACATTTTTTTAATTTTTTTTAGCACCTTGAGACTTTGTATAGTCTCAGTATCGTCCTTTGCATAATATGTTTGTGATACAAGATGACGATATATCCATATTCTTGTCTAAGGAGTGCCTGATGCACATACTGGTGTGGTTGTGTGGTGAGTAATGCGTCTTCTTTCTGTATATTATTTCCCTTACGCTTATCAATCACAGACAAGGAGTATCCCTAGAATTTTGCACTGATAGTAAATTTCATGCCACCGGTCAGTGTCAGCAGGCAGAGAGTGTGAAATATGGTGATCAATATAAAGGAACAATCTGTATAATCTTTAAATGCCCAGCCTTCCTTGTTCTGATCGGTAGATGCCGCAGAAAGTCGCTAAATCGACCGTTGCTTGGTATTCTGTTAAAAGTGATTGCATGGAGCAAACCATCATATTTTCCTACTTTTTAATTGTCATTATTTAAAACGATTCTTTTAAAATTACCGCATCATATACACTCTGTCTTATACCGAGTGTTTCTGAATACACTAAACAGTTTACTTTCTCCTAATTATTTCTGAATTGTTAAATATAGTGAACCCGCCTCCGTGGACGAGTACGAACACGGAGTGAAAATGCCTATGTGACGCCATTGCCACTCGCATGACCTTTTTTCCGTCGCTAACCCGTTAATTAATAACAGTGTTACACTGGCACTGTTTTAGGTGCATTGTTTCTGTGTAAAAGTCATTTCTTATATGCAGAAGGCCTCCACTTCCCATTATTTGAAACGAGTAATATCGTTTCCTGTACGAGTATGTAGACGTACCGAGAACAGTGTCGTCTGATAGTTAAATGTAACTATCTGCGAAAGAGAAAGCTGTTGTTACCAATCGAGACCGTTCCACTTTCGTCTGCTGCTCCCGTCTGCTACCATGTCGAGAGGTTTCTAGTGTGAATAGTTATTACGTGGGAGTATAATGCCATTCTTCGTGAACTGAGGGGATGACGTTCGTTGAAACGTGTGCTGAAGTGTAATACACAGAGAATTGCAGTCTAGTACTTTATGAACAGCTGGCTCCGTACCGCTGTTGCTCAGGCGTTGCGCTGCAGATGGTGAATGCCCTCGCGAAGTTGGTTTGTTCGGAAGCAGACTGCACCGGTTAAAGCGCTGGGCGCCGGGTCGTTTGAGGCGCGGCGCTGCTCGCGGTAGGGGAAGTGTGGCAGTCGTCCGGGCGCCGTGGTGGGGGAAGGGGTGGGCCTTCGCGCGGACGAGGAGTGGGGACGCGTCCCCGTGGTGGGGGAAGCCGCGCCGGGCGGGCGGCGGCGGCGCCAGTCTACGCCCGTCCCCCGCAGCTGCAGCACGCGCGTCGGCACCGCTCGAGCGTAGCGCGGGCGACAGCCACCTGGCCCGCACTGTCACCCTGATCTAGCGCCCTGCCGACGCCCGGGAGGAGATTGCGATCAGAGCGCCAGGGGACACCTCCTTACTGACAGCCATGCAGCCGAGCGGGGAAGAGTTATGACAATCACAGAGACAGCTGGAGGCACTGTTTGGGCTCAGTGACCGCTGGTTTCCGATGTATCCCGCGATGTCGCCGATGGGTACAAGTAAGTTGTGTGGAGTGGTTCGTTTTAGTACCTCCTTGGGATAAAGACAACGATGCTAATAACAAGAAACAATAAAACAAATTATGTACACTAACTAACTTTATTTACATAAAATATTGCTGTTTTATTATAATTTGTCTGGGTAAAAAAGACATTTTTTCGTATTGTGTTATGTTCTGAGGGCAGTGCCATACGGTGGTATTTGTGTATGTCTAGCCTCTGCGTGTAGCAGTATGGAAATGGATAAGTATGGAAATGACAGGTAATAGTCGGACAGTAATGGATACGTGTGTCTTTTCCGCAGGTTACGACGCGACCCTGCGGCGCATGCGCACTGCCCACGACCAATCAGCGCTCAAGTCGGCGCCCAGCGGCCTCATGATGGAAGTGGTAAGTACGAGCACTGCACGATCTTCTCTTCTCCGTGCCCCCCGCCCCCCCATCACCCTCCTACCTTCCTACCGCGGCGGCCCCCTACCAGCAGAGTTCCCAAGTAAGTCTCCGCCTGGCGTGTTTTCCCCCCCTCGGTTCTTGAGAGGCCGATAGATACTGACTCCTCTCTCTCGGCGGTGCCCGGTTGACAAATTACGCGGCCGGCTCGAGGTGGTCGGTGGACGACGGCCAGTGTACCGGCGGTTGCACTCGCCGCAGCAGTGCGCGCCCAGGATCGGGTAGTCAAAGCACACTCGCGCAGCGGGATCGGTCAGGTTTTGTCGCGCACGACGTGCGGCATGTGAGGCGCCGCGCGATGCTGACGCAGAACAGCGCCGCGACGCCCGGCGTCGCCGCAGCCGCCCCGCCGTCGCCGTCGCCGCAGCGCCCGACGCCGACGCCGGCGCAGGGCTCTCCCGGAGCGGCATCTCGCCTCGCGCCTCTCAACGTGAGTCGCAGCCCACTCGCTCACCTCTCGCTCCGACACTCTGCCCTGCTCGTTCAGTTACCGCCTGACACCGAAAATCGCCCTGGCCCACTGGGCGTCGTGGGTCTATAGACTCCAGCTGACGTGGCCTTCCACATACTATGCGAAATCACCTTAAGGGTGTATAATACTTAAGCGGCTCAGAGAGACGGAGCAAAACTAATTTGTAATGAACAGCCCACTTAAATCATAAGAGGAAACATCAAAGTTTGATTTCGAGAAAGTAATTTCGTCTTTCGCTTGGAAAACATCAGAGTACTCAGCTGTTAATGATAAAGGGCCAACAACTGCAGCAGTTATCGTGTGATTACTTTCCGTCCTCGGTCTTTTTTACGCAACAAAACTGCCTATATCTAGGTGCCTCTGCCGATATGATAACGGAGATCCATACACGAGCGCCTTATTCGCATCCACAACTCATCCTTCCGCGATGGCTAATTTTTAAACTTCGTAAGGCACTGATCCTACGGTATAACTTCTCCTGGCATAGATTTTCGCTTGCTGAAGTCGAGTCTGGAAATTTACATTCCGTTCTATAGGGAGGCCTACGTGGGGGCTGAGTATGAACACACTTTAATGGAAGCTAGCCTATCGTACTCTTGATACGTTCGGAATATTGCAAATTTACGTCGTAATAACTGAGTCGTTGCTAATATTTGTGGCAATTGTTCTTCTTTTAGGTTTATCATGTAGAAGAGAATAAATATTATTCGTTTTTTGCAAGTGACGGTTGATTTTGTTTCCAATTAAACCAGTGTTGAAGCCTATTACAAACAGGTGATACATGTTTAGTGGAAAATATTCAGACGGATAAGTGTAATGTTTATTCTTATGTACATGACATACATAATTGCTGTACTGAATTTTCTGAAACTTTCTGCGATACACTTCTACAATGTTAGGAAGTCGAATGAAGTTCCGTTAAAAATTATCGTCACATTTTGCGTACTGTTTACATTTAGTCATTTAATTACTTTTATTATATTTACGTTTATTCCACACAATGTCGAATCATGTTGATGTGCTTCAGTGCAATTAGGGTTCCATTGAATACTTGTAAATAAATTTAAGATGAACGTTCGTGGATTTACTAACACTTTTTACGACTTGTCGTACGCGATAAACAAACAGGAGTCAGGCCACGAAGCGATGATTCCAGAGCATAGAGATTGTCCTGGAAGAGCCTTACACTAGCTTTGAAGCAGCTTTCGGTAATTGTGTAAGTGACTTGCTACTGGAAAAGAAACATGAATGACGCAGTCGTAAGGCAACTGCTGAAAAACAGATGCAAGTGTGTGGATTGCCTGAAAGAACAACCTATCGCCTTATTCAACCCCTGCAGGTCATTGCAGAATGAAACTAACATAGCGTCAATCTGTCTGTTATGAGTGATAATAACGATTTAAAGCAAGAACTTTTTTATGGTGCACATTTGCAGACGAGCGAAAATAGTAGTACTAATACTATCCTTTAACTTTTGTCCATAAAGTAATTACTATTGCTAGTACCCGTAGCTGGCTTGTACCCGAAAAGTAATATTACGGAAGGTAACCGCATCCGAGAACACTTCTAGCTGTACAAATCACCTGATACGGTTTTTCATATACCATACTACGCAAACTAAACTAAGGGCTACATTGCTAAACGAGCAGGGATCAGCTCTGTGAGAAATACAGCGCAAAGCGTATTTGCAATCTGGTCATGAGCTGTCGAAGCCGACGAACGTGAGTGAGAATAGGATTCAGGTAACAGACGAGTCTCTAACGTAGCCCAGTATCTACGTTGGCACAAAGTTGGACGCACTCCCCGTTATGAATACAGAAAATTGCAACGTAAACTCAGAAGAGATATATTACGCTATTCTCCGACGAGTATTTTGATGCAAATTATGTACTTATTCTGTAAATTGAGAAAAATGCGAGGCGCATAAATCTTGCAACACCTCAACGCCAATCAGCGTAATTCTTATATAGAAATAACAAAGAAATATCTGCTCCAGAACGTTTTACTACTAGAATTCCAGGCGTATGCGCATTGTTCCGCGATATCAAGTTTTTACACACCGACATTTGTGTTAAATTTGCGGGAATCACAGGTAGACTTACAAGTAGAGTTGAATCTGCATGACTCATATAACACGTGTTATATATTTACATTTTTTTAAAATTGTGGTTTTTGGCCTGAAGGCCACACATATCTGTATACTATTTAGATTTTATGAAGTGACGTTCTGACATTTTCGCGGTGCGGAATGATAGATCAGCTATCGGGGACCGCATCGAATCCTTTGCCGTGTAAATAAAGGGTTGTTTGATCTCTTTAAATCATTTTATATGAATAGTGAAAGAATGCAGATTCAGTGCCTCGCTGCGTTCAGTGAGCGAGGTGATCTTGAGCGTAGTGATCCCTGCACGACAGATTCTGTTAGATAAAAAAAAAGAAACATGAGTTGACGGATACGCCATAATACATCTGAATGAAACAGTCAAGGCGAGAACATTGGAAACATCAACAAAGAGCGTGAACATTATGACCTTAAATAGTATGCACTGCAATCCTGAGATATTTTACTACGTTTAGGTGTGTTATCGACCGATATGCATTCTGTGTGCTGTTCTTGTACTGTACTGAACATACCCTGAACTCCGTATTGCCTCGGAAGAGCACGGTTTCTTCCCAGGAGAGAAGCGTATGAAGCGTCAGCAGGATGTGTTTTTCGAAGGACGGATTAGGCCTGAAACTACAGTAACTCTGTCGGCAGAGCACGAGTGTATGTATCACTTTTCCTCGTCTGATAATATGTTTAGCACCTTCAGATAACTACTCGCCCCCACCTAATTTCACCCATTTACCACAAATTGTAAGTTATACAGACGATAAAGTGACACAGAATTCGATTTCGCATGTGATGGTGTTGTATGTGTCTTTAGTACTCTGCCCTATGTTATAAATATAGCTGAGTATGAAATGAGATTTCGTTTTTCTTTTCACGATTAGGTTTCTGGCATACTAGCTGCCACATTTCTGGATACCCATCAGCGCTTAACGTATCGGTTGCGCTGAGTTAACGTAGTAAACTTAAAAATTGTCCCCAGTAACTATTTTAAAGAATTACAGCGTGCATTCATCGTCAGTATTGCTTGAAAATTCATTAATGTGGTTACTGTTCCTGTTTATGTGTGTAACATGTCCAAATAATCTGTCTTCCTTACCTTCTGCGATATTTGCTGCTGCACAATAACCTTTTCTCAAGTTCAATTCACTAATGTAAGACTTTGAGTGTTAGGTCTACTCATCCTCGTTTCGAAAAAGTTGCTGTTATTGTTAAGTGCTGAGCAAGTACGTATTCTATTTAATAAGACTCAAGGAAATTTTTTGTGTTCGTTATGGGACACAAAAACTTAGATCTGATAGGTTTATGAACGAGACAACGTCATGTATAAATGATTTCCTTCTTTCTTTTATCTATTCCCTCTTTCTTTGTAGAATATGATGACTATAAATTGTCATCTCTTACTTTTTTTCTAGCTTACAAACGCTACGAATAGTCCCTAATGTATTATTTTTTGAGGGATTGTATGAAAGGAACTCCTTTAAAATTAATCAGGACAACAGTTACTAGCATCGGAGAAGTTTAACAGTTAACGGATTAGAGAAACTCATTGCTGTATCCACGGAGATGAGATTTTTTTTTTCAAGCATCGAAAACTGTCGGAGGAGACAACTTACATTTGCTTCGTTTGCAACCAGGATGCAATCCAAATCATGTTGCTACGACGGTTTCACGATCACGCCATACGACTTTCCTAAATTTTCTCTTCTCACCTACAAAGTTGTAGAAACAAGATTTATGTGATGACACAAAAATCAATAAAAAGACAGTTTGAATAAAACCAAACGGGAAACAGTTCAGGATTTAATTTCGTACCCGTAATAGTAGATTTGCGTCTCAAGTTCGCATTATTAATGCATATTATGTAAATTACGCTCTTACTATTTTGAAGATAAGGGCCTGTGTATTGGCAATGGATTTTAAGTACTTTAGTTATCTTTAGAAGATGAGACAGGTCTCATTACGACCATAGTGCACAGAATCGTAATGCTGCTCGTCTTTATAGAATCTGTTTCTGAACATGACTAATTTTTTTTAAAATCTACCGCTGATCTTTTGCAATGTGTTACATGATACATAATAAATCGGTTTCTTATTTGACCGCCAATATACAATTAATCTGATCAATATGTATACTGTGTACACAGAAATCAGTAATATTTGTGTTACGTACTATGCTGTGAAATACGTATCGTGTCGATTAACACTCGATGGTGACCACATATTTGCAGATAATGATTTACTGTGTTTTGTGTGTATGATTTCGAAATCAGTACTAGTTAAATATTACTGGTTGTACTCAAACAACCGGCAAGAAAATCACAGAATTGTTTGTATAACTACACAGTAGTTACTGCCAAGTAAAAATAGCACTGATATATTCAGTTGCAAGTAAAGGCAGTACGGTGAAATGAATCGCAAGAACACTTGTTTCACAAACTACTACCATCTTTGACTCAAACGTGTTGAAGACAGCGGGTACCTGTTTCTATTTCGCACGAATATCATTTTCAAATGTCTTATAGGAGTGGGCGACCAGCACATAAAAAGTTGGAAACAGATTTAATAATATTCCGAATAAAATTCCTGGCTAATAAACTTCATTTTCTTTTCGTGGCATGTTGAATGACTTCACTCATACGTCGGGACAGCCATTTCAAGAAAATTACGACCTATTTCTTTATTGTCAGACGTAGTGAAGAAATGAAGCCTTCATTTTGGAAACAAGTTATATATCTACGCTTCATTACATCAGTAACTGATTTCGCTGTGGGTCGTAAGGTTGCATACGTGAATTTTCGTAAAAAGTAATTTATTCAAATCAATTGTGCGTGGGGCACAAAATCGCTAGGCAATTCTGCTGCGCTGATTAGGCGTAAATGAAGATGTGTGAAATTGTATATTCTAGGCGACTTCAGTGGTGACTTTTAATGCCTTTTTGGCATTTGTAGGACGTATGCTATACTCACACATAACTACCTCATTCATCACACAAAACTAATGCTTGCTTTTTATTTTATCGTTTAAAAGTAAGCTTCAACTGACGAGAGAACTGGACAACGAAAGACAGTTCCTGAACTCCGCATGTACTTGAGGAAACATAGAATATAACCTCTTGAAATGTGTCAGAAAAAAGCCTTTGAAATTGATCTTAGTACACTGGCGTACCTAGCCAGTAAGGCGCTTCTTTCAGAACAGGCTTCTGTTTCCGAATAGCGCCTGCGAGGTAGACTTCGAAGAATGTTCTGCGATTTTCTTCTTGTGGTTTCACTTACGTTTCTACACTATTTTTACGGCGGATTACAGTTTATATTAGCCGCATGATCGCCGGGCAACTCGGATATGCTTTGAAAATGAATTTCTGACGGAGAAACATACTCTCCGAATTTTTGACAAAATTGCAACCTCCATCGGTACTTCGCTGAAGTTGATAGTAAGATAAATGAGATTTATCTTATTTGATATCTGTGTAATTGTTGAAGAGAGTTGCATTTAGACGGTTTCGTAATAATTCCTCAACTGGTCAAAAACTCGCAGTCGGATCTTTAGACAATATTGATAGCAGGGATACTGCCTAAAAGCTATTTTGTTCTTGAACATGAGTAGCGGATGTGAACTTCAACATGCATAACAACATAATAATTGCCAGTGGCTCTTTTTAAATCCTGAACGCCAGTTGTTCTTTTTAAATCCTGAACTACCGAATATTACGTCTGAATGTCGCCTTTGTAGAGCGCTGAATTCGAAGAAGACAGAGGGATGGGTTTTTGTTACGTAACTATTTCACAGAAATTGCCCTTCACATCTGTATCTTTATGTAAGCGTTGGCATTCAGCAAGTGACGTTTTTAAACGGCCCAGAAGTGAGAAATGATCACGTCGACAACGTTAGCGAAAAGCGGTGTGTGTCACGGCAAAAGCTTTTCAGTATTTTTGCTCTTCTTTTTTGCGGTCCGCCCCCGCCCGATAAACAGCTCTCGGAGCCAGTGTCGCCCCCACGCGGATTTTTTTCGGACGTCCGCCCCCACGCGCGCGGGGGCAGAAACAATCGGGGCGACTGTATTTTTAAGCGGCGGCAGATCGGATTTGGCTCGTGTTTGTGTTGCAATCAGCCGATAATCAATACCTCTCTCTATTAGCGGCGCTGCTCGCGTAATGACGCCGGCTCGTCCATTACCGTCGCCGGAGCGGCCGCGTTCGCAGTAATTGTTTTAATTATCAGGTGAGCGTCTGGTCCGGACCCGAAACGCGAAAATAAACAGCGGCGGCGGGCGCTGCGCGTCCATCGCACCGCCCGCTAAAGAAACTAATTTGCTAGCGGCTGCTGCGCTCTCTCGTGTTTGTCAGGTATGCGTCGAAGCGCCGTAATATATCACTGCTCTCACATTTACCCACATATCATTCTCCTGTGCTATTTACTCATTAGTTGATAGAGCACTGTGTAAATTACACGAGGTCACACGGCGCTTCATATGATATCATGAAATTTTGAAAGGGTAGAAGAGTATGAATCATCACACTACGAAGTTCGAGACTAATATAGCCATGAAAGCAAATAATACTAGTAAAAAACAAAAAATTGTCTGTCCCGAATAACACATCCACGAGCAAAGAATTTACTGCGTTTTACAACTTTCCATAATGGGAAAGTAAAGAAGAAAGAATAATCATTTGCCATATTGGAAAGATTGTTTTTTCGTTTCTGTTTTGTAATGAAAGATGTGGGTGTATTCCTGAACCAGTTACAGTCACCAGTTATCTGTCGTTATCTTAATATTTTGCTCGAATCATTTTGGAAAATTATAGGAATCCAAGTAAAGATGTCTGGACTAGGTACGCAAGCCTGAATCCTCTTTATGGGAACTTTCTCGTGCTTTTTAATTCGCTGCTTTAAGTTAAAATAGTAATTAAAACGACTTTTGCCGCGCGGGGTAGCCGTGCCGTCTAGGGCATCCTGTCACGGTTCGCGCGGCTCTCCCCGTCGGAGGTTCGAGTTCTCCCTCGGGATGGGTGTGTGTGTGTTGTCCTTAGCGTAAGTTAGTTTAAGTTTGATTAAGTAGTGTGTGAGCCTAGGGACCGATGACCTCAGCAGTTTGGTCCCATAAGACCTTACCACAAATTTCCAAATTTAACGACTTTTAAATGAACTGAACTATTTTTCTGCGCCATTGTTTAAGAGAAAAGCGTCCTTTTAATAGAGCTCAAAATATTTTGCAGGAAATAGGAGGAATTTGCTGACAGAGATGTCATCAGCTTGAGTTTCGAAACAAACGGTTTCTTAATAAATGGCTTGAAAGCTTGCTGAAGCGTATTGAAATTGTATGTTGCTGTTTGATGATAAATAATGTAATGTTTCTTGTATTGATTGAATGGTAGCTGCTGTTCTTTTGAAACGTATTCTAGTTGTAAACTACAGATCTAATGAAGCGAAATGATTCGCTGCAATGTCAGAGCAAGAAAACCCAGCTTATTAAACAAAGTTTATTACTTATCTCTTTTGGATTAATAATATTCTTCGGCCCTAGCACTAGTGGCCCTGAAATATGATCCTATATGACATGACAGCGTGAAAATTTGCTATCACTGACGTCGGCGACGGAGAATATTATAGCCGGGAATGTATCTGTATAGAACTTCAGCAGCAAGTAGTGAATACGTGCCTTTCGGGAAGAACGACTGTTTTTAAGCCTCCGTAAGAGTTCGAATCTCTATAATTTGACCTTCACGGTCATTTCCTGGGGTGGCTGCTTAAAGGAGGAAGCAATATGTTCGTTGACATTTGTAGAAACGTGCGTTCTCGACACTGTAACGGTAAACCACACCGTCAAGCAAGGAGAAAAAGAGAGACCCAGTTAAAAAATCTACATATATTAAATTGAATGATTGGGCTAACGATTTCTCCTTTTTGCCTCAATATTTGTTTCTGAAAAATCTTGTTTTTTCATTAATATTTCTTCAAAGAAAACATTCTCAAGGAGGTCTCGTAAGCTACATAAATGGAATATCATACAGTTCTGCCGAATATGATTGGGGATCTCCAAATATCGGCCTTGCAAGCCTCGCGCGCGGAATGACACAGAAATTCAGGGAGAAAAATGTGACTCGCGATAGGTAATTTGTGATCTCATCCCAGAGTTGTGTTATGTAACTTCTTACGTTTACTTGGTGTTTTAAGTGATTAATAATCTCTTGATTTTGCAGACAGCTGTTAGTGTGTTATTGTCAGAACATTTCGGAGAGGAATGCCAGATAGGAACAGGTGATACATACGAGGTACAACGTTGTGGGGGCTAATACCTTCATCAGCCATCGCGATTTACGACTTGTATAGCCACCCTAAATTACTTTAAGTGAAGGCAATGACCCTTGCTTAAAAGGCGGTAATATTTCAGTCTCGCAGTGATGTACTACGTTTATTATACCTCGAATACGAATAGTTACGTGAGCATCACTCCATAGCGCGACAGTCTGCTTGTAAATTGATTATATTGCTACTAGACATTCACAGCTTCGTGTTTTGAACCTCTATTATGGAATTATTAGAAGATCTAAATATGCGATGATGAAAAAATAAAATGCCTTTAGGCTCTTATGTTGGCTGGAATACTTTAGCGTAATAATCAATTCAAAGGCTAGTCAGATGCACCCTTAGGTGTACTCATAACATCTGTAGGTAGTAAAGAAGAAAGGCAGCTCTTTAATTCTTACCGCTATACATTCTCTAAACTTAGCTGCTGTCCGCAGATGCGCACAAGTAAATGCTTTTGTCCAGATTCGTGAGAAAAAATATACTTTACAATTTTTTGATTATGGGGAAACCGCTCTAATAGCCAACACCTACCACAATAGAAGTCCCTCAGGTCAGGAAGCACACTATGCTAACCGCGATATTTACGAAATCATGTTCAGACATTCAGCCCAGTGAACAGATTGTAACTACGAATAGGTCTGCTGAGACAGTGGTTTAAAATCTAAACATGGATACGACCACAGTAATAAAGTAGTGTACATTTTCATTCCACACCTTCACACAGTGTCCGAAAGTGTACCATTCTAAGCTGTTACACGACAGATAATTACAACGTACGACGACCACGTCTTTACACGCGTGGCCACTGGTGTCCCACCATTTGCGAAGAGACAGCCAGCGGGAGCACTTCTTTTATTCGAGTCTTTGCGATAACCACTTACTTCAGAAATTATTATCATTGGGCAGCGTACGTCAGTCAGTCGGGAACAAAAGTGACTGGCAGGTACCCTGCAGCGCCCCGGTGACATCATCAGAGGCACATAATCACCGTCAGTTAGAGGCCAACTTAACGAGCCGCCTGTGCAGTTCTGATCGCCTAACTGTTTCTGTCGAAGTCAGCCCCTCATCAGACTGAGAAGTGGTCATTAGCAGAGAAAAACGCGCCTCTTAATGCTATATATGCAAGTTAATCTTTCGCGATCTCCTAAACAAACTCAATCTTACTGTCTGTTTACATTACAGATGCGAGAGGTAAGTTCCACACTTTTTCAAGTGTGATTGCTAATAGTTCTTACGAAAATTGCACTGTCCACATTTATTTCATTAATAGTTATAAGTGATACTTTTTTTACTGTTTGAAGACGGAGTTCCAGTAATATATTCTGCTTTCTGAAACATTATAATTCTGCAAACATCTTGTCTAAAGTTTTAGCGACAGTACGTCAGTCAATTACAAACACCTACTAAAGACGTCACCGGAGTGTGCGGACACACTTGTGGCCATCGTGCATTCTGCTTTTCTTCATATAGTTGTTACGAACGAAAACGAAACAAAGTTTCGTCCTTAAAATACGACCTTACTTACCTTTTTGATAATCATTTACGAGACGTAGCGGCAAAAATTTATCGCTCTCTTAATGTCATTGCTGCTAGCACACGTAAAAACGTAGCAGTCAACATCATCTTTGATTTTGAAACAGTGTTACTATCCCATTTCTACATGAAAGGCCAAACTGGTGCAGTGTACCATAAAACTGAAATTAACGGCAACGCTACAGTAAGATCTGTGTATTATGAGTTCTTTGACAGGTATTCCACAATCTAATTTTCCGGTGGCAACACTGTAGTCCTGCGTGCAAATTCAGACTTAACTTGCTGAACGCTAAGGTAATCGAAAATTATTTAGAAATGTAGCAAGTTGTTGTTACTTCGTATGAGAGACTGACAAAATCCGGCTGCATTCCTGACATTTCAGCGATTCTTCTTGAACGATACATGGCGTTCATCTACTTTTTATTTATTTTTTAGATGTTTCTGATGAATTACAAGGGAAATATTCCAGTCGCACTTGCGATTGCACTAATCCGAAATCGATTACCACGTTTTAAATTAGTCAGAGCAGTTGTAACGACAGACCTAAATTTTAAAGACCTTCATTTATGGTAAGCACTACATTAAAGGTAGATGGAAACGTAGATTTTCTTCATGAATCTATTACCGTCGGTTCCGTTCCGTTTAAAAGTCAGATATCCATGTTTTCCGTGGAATAAAGTATGATCGACAGTACGGCTGGACACATTTAAATACATTTTTGTCATTCGTTAAATTACTTCACGGTATTACTAATTGTATTCACTATACATCTGAGCCGTAGAAAAATCAGAAGATGTGTCAAAGCGGTATCTGATTGTTTTCATTCACTTCCTTCCACATTGTTTCTTTGTAAATCGACTTCTTGTGACTGTATGTGGTTATTTCAAGTGCCTCTTAGTATCATTTGACAATACTGTTGGCTTCTTACTGGTATTAAATCTAGCCCAGTTTACTTCTATCTTACCAGAATGGGTAAGACATCCCGGCGGCATGACTTTATTAACTGATTCGATGCACAAAAGAGTCGAACAGCTTGACAGCTAGTAATTTATAGTAAGGCTCGATGCAATAGATTACTTCAGAAAAACAGTCCGGTTACTGAGAACTTGTGAAGCTTACAACTGGGTTGGTGGATTTTTAACGTTTAGTACGTTCTCTGAAGATTATTGGGACCTGACTGTTTTCGTTGTATATGAGTTCAGAACATCATCCCTACTTCCAGTTCATCATGATGCAAGACAGGTTAGATTGTTAGCAATATACGTTGATACATATATTGTTTATCTACTATTCTTAGGCTTCATCAACGCTACTTAAAGAAATAGAATACAGTCTCCATCAAAACATGTCGTAAGTTATGAATCTGATTCTGAATGGCGCGGTATTTCTGATCCAACTTCAGACGAGGCGCACCTGTCTAATGAAACACGTAGCTCCCATTTGTCAGGCATGCCCCCTGAGAGACCAGAATAACGTTGTGAAGCAATTTTCACCGTGTCCGTTACATCAGAAGGTACGCGGTATTAAAATGGATTTGATTGTACTATAGCTGGCACATAATGAATAAAATAAAATGGAAATATGATGATGTGAGAGACTGGAACCTGTGACATTCGAGTAACACGTCACTACATCTATCCATCATAGGAAGATTGTTATTGTCGCTAGGCGTGTATCTCTCAAGTACAACAATGGAATTCCATGTAAGAATACAAATAAAAAGAAAACCCTTATTTTTTTTAATTTTTGCGATCGTTGTGTGTAAACGGTAAATCTTTCTATTTTCGAACAACACTAACAATTCCCTACAATTTTTTTCGAAAAATGTATTCTGAAGAACAAGGTGGGCACGGTCTCCTAATCGTTTTATCTGTTGAAACCGGAGTAGAATTTCACCCAAAATAAAATGAGATGTGAAAGCTGTTATATCACCACATACATGGACAGACAGCCTTTTTTGTTAAAGTCAGAGTAAAATTTTATCAAAAATAAAACGAGAAGGGAGATCTGTTGTATCCTCGTGTACACAGTAAATCAGCATCGAACAGTCAGCAGTTCCCGAAATCTAGACAATTTTGCTAACGAAATGATGCGCTTCGCGTTCCGAGAAAATTTTCGTTATGAATTTTAATCTTTCCATCGCTGTTGACGTTGGCATCTCGGAGACATGCAACCGCAAATCAATTTTTTTGTATGACATGCTACATCATTCCCCAGGCTTCATTCTACTGATGTTAGTTATTCATACAATAATTATGATCAATTCCGCATTCATATCGATCAGTGAAACACGTCCGTACATGGGTACACCACAACGACCGGTTTCCTGCCAGGCCGCTTTAGCACGTGGCTAAAATCGCGTGAACTTATGCGAATGTTAGTTTCCTATTTTATAACACAGCAGAAACCCGGACCGACCGTGAAGGGTACGAAAATCAAAAACCAAAACTTTTAGTGGTACGTTCCGCTGTCAATTTGGGTTTCGTATGTGTTGTAAATGAGTTTTCGCGTGACTTCAGGTGATTTTACTTACATTGTGAATTAGTATGGCAGGATACCGGTGGTTATCGGCTGTCCAATCATAGACGCATTTTACTGAATCGATGTGAATGTGATTGGTTTCCCAGGTAAATATGATGACTGAATGTCTATTTCGAAATCGACTGTTTACAAATTTTGCTCAAAAAGTGATGGTAATTTTGCGATTTCATATATTGCAGTAATCCGATTCACGCAAGTTCTCGTTGCTGTGTTGATGAAAATGTCTGAATAGTGAGTGTACAATGTTAGACATACCAGATATTTATCGAAGTGTCCGCTATAAGAAAGGTTACGTTTGTTTTGGTAGTATCTGCGAAAATTTGTTTTGTATAAAAATTGGATGTGAGAATTTCTTGTAAATTCTGTTATAAGAGCAGAATAAAATGCAGAAAAATTTTGAAAATATTAAATATTGCTTCGGTATGTTTTCTATGATTAAATAACGATTTACAAGTTGTTTAACCGTTTCTAAGGAGGTAGTGAAGACACTGACGATGACCAGCACCCTTGACTCCCCTGCACGTCACCAACCGCTGTAATCTTGGGAAAAGTGAAAGATTAATATTAAGCAATCACCAGATCACAAAAAGGAAGTCGCTGAGGACGCTGGAATATTAACTGCCTTCAGCCACCATATTTTCAGATATTTTCTGTATGAAACGAGGGACTGCAAAATTTATTCCATAGCTATTGAATTTCGAAAAAAAATAAACAAAAAAATAAAATACAGCGGCGAATGCAAGTTGCCCAGGAGTCGCTTGATGAAGTCAACGACGATGGAGAACTACTGAAATATGTCATAACTGGTGAATAAAATTGGGTTTTGGGATACCACATCTCTACTAATGCTCAGTTCTCTCAGAGGAAGCATCTGGATCACTAAGACCGAAAAAAGCTCCACAAGTGCACTCATATGTAAAGGTTATGCTTGTCGTGCTATTCGATTTTGACGGCACAGTACACCATGTTTTCTTGCCACAAGGATGAACGATCAGCAAAGAATAAGTTCAACGCCGTTTGCGTGAACCAAATCGAAAAAAGTGCTGTTCACACATTGTGGTTACTCGTTAACTTTTGGCGAGAAACAATACTGTAATGATGCTCCAGACTCCATACTCTCGAGACATTTCCCACGTGATTTTTTTTTCTGTTACCAAAAATAAAGCAAAACGCAAGGCTCGTCATTTTACAAGCATAGATAAAATTATAAACGCATGCGAAAGATCGAGTCCCAAAAGTGTTTCGGAGTTTGGAAAAAGTGCTGACATACGTGTTTAATATGTAATGGCGATTGTTTAGAAGTAAATGGCATTGATGTACTGTAGACACATAAAGGAGTCTTCAAAAGATCCGTTTTGTTTTACATCCAATGTAGGCCGAGGATTACACATCATGAAATCTCTCGTGAATGCTGTTGACAAGAGACTTCAAAATAACATACTGATGACTCGTAAGTCCTCTCGATCTATCAGCCTTCTAAGATCGTATTCTTGATGTCGTGAGTGAAAAAGTTTCCTACATCTCATTTTCGGACTATTCCACACGTCAACGTTGAATCAGGCCATGTTACTATGCTCTGATATCCCGAGTATGTTCCGACAGTGAATTACGCTGAGAAACCAGAAATGTCATGCCACACAGGAGGTGGACAAAATATGGAAAACAGACAGAAGTACATGCTTGCGATGTTGTACTTGACCACGGACGGCACCGGCGCAACGTCCTTGCGTTGCAAGCGCCATTCGCGGTCATAACACTGTTCTTCGTATATGCGATTGCAGTCTTTCTCGGCGGATTCCAATGATGAATTCTTCTCTGGTTATCAGCCGAGTGGTGGTGTCGTCTTGTCGCAACGTTTCGATGAGTTTAGTAACCATCATCTTCTGGCGAGAAGATGATGTGTACGAAACTCATCGAAACTTTGAGACAAGAGGACGCCACCACTAGGCTGATAACCAGAGAAGAATTCACCACTGTTCTTTGTAGTTTTGAGTGATTTATATCCGAGAGAAGTGAATTTGAACGTGGGGATATTGTTGGTGATGGTGTGGCAGGTTCTGCCGTAGCCAAGGGAGCGGAGTGTTTGATCTTTTAAGGAGGACCCTATCGAAGATTTACATCGCAGGCTGCAAAAGCGGAGAAACGTCGTCCGCTAAGTCACAACGCGCACGAAAATGTGTGTTGAGTGATCATGACAAACAGTCGTCGAAGACGGTTGTGATGAGAAATAAGACGATTATGATGATGTTTGGTTTGTGGGGCGCTCAACTGCGCTGTCATCTCACTACCAATTTTCACACAGTCCAATTTTTTTCACATTACAATGTAACCACTGTCACGGATGATGATGACGATGATGATGGAGACAACACGATCACCCATTACCGGGCAGAGAAAATCCCCAACCTGGCCGAGAATCGAACCCGGGACCCCGTGATCCAGGGGCAACAGCGCTAGCCACTAGACCACTAGTTTCGGACGAAATAAGAGGACGATAGCTGCAAAAATCATTGCACAAGCGAATGTCGCACTCGCAAGTCTTCTCAGTACCAAAACGATACGAATGGATCTCCATCAGAAGGGAAATACAGGACGAGCTGCAATTCCAAAGCCACTCATCGGTGATGCAAATGCCCGTAATACCGAAGCCATAAAACTTGGACTACGGATCAATGGAAGGAAGTCATTTGGTCGGATGAGTTTTGTTTCATAATTCTTCCAACTTGTGGCGCGGTTTGCATCTTCGTACCCACTCCCAAGGCTAGAGTGCAGACTGTTTGCTACCAAGTATACATAATGGCGGGGATACGACAATGATTTGGGCAGCCATGTCGTGGTATTTTACGGGCCCTTGATTAGCCAGCAAGGTCACATTCAAAAATGGTTCAAATGGCTCTGAGCACTATGGGACTCAACTGCTGAGGTCATTAGTCCCCTAGAACTTAGAACTAGCTAAACCTAACTAACCTAAGGACATCACGAACAGCCATGCGCGAGGCAGGATTCGAACCTGCGACCGTAGCGGTCTTGCGGTTCCAGACTGCAGCGCCTTTAACCGCACGGCCACTTCGGCCGGCAAGGTCACATTCCTTCCGAGAACTACGTGACCATTTTGGCTAATCAGATCGATCCCCTTAAAAAATGTTTATTTCCTAGTTGTGATGCTGTGTTCAAAGAATATAGGGTTCGTGTTCACACCGTTTGCACCGTCCAGGGCTGCTTTTATGAGGATGAGGATGAGCTGTTGTATCTTCCGTGGCCACCACAGACGTCAGATCTCAACCTTTTTGAGCCTCTGTCACGTACTTTGGAGAGAAAGGTCCGTGATCGCTATCCACCTCTCTCATCGTTGCCCGCAGTTTCTTACAACCCTACCACAACAAAGGTCAAAATTTAATAATGATTGTGGTGTTGCTCACGCTGCTAAATACTGCATTTTCGGGCAACAACAAAGTTATTATGTGGCAGGTGTCATTAGAGCACAGTTATTAAAGTCATTTCATGTAACAATGAATAAACTAGGCACTCATCTTTTCGTGTTTCCAACGCTGGTCTCGGCTGTAAAATCATGGCTCAATCGTCGAAAATCTAGGTGGTGGTGATTCCAAGTTCGGATGCAAAGAGGCCTAGGTTTTATTCTGCGATATTCAAAAGTTTTGTAGATGCGCTTCACAAACAATTCTTGAAGATTAAACCTTTCAAAGTTAGCACAATAGTGATGTAAAAAAAGTAATCAGCACTCCGAATTTAAGTTACACTTCCTTTTAATTGCTTTTATTGCAATATCACGTGACACACAAACCTCACTTCACAATACAAAACATACTTGAAAACGTCTTCCTCACAATCACTGTTAAAGTTCACATTTTATAAACTGGCTACAATATGCGTCTTTCCAACATGACGTCCAACACTTGACTTTTTCAAGGTCCAACTCTCTAACTGTTAACTAATAATCGCTTACGCGCCCAAAAATCAGAGTTACAAGTACGACAAAGATCATATCGACAAAAGAAAGAATACGCATAAGAATAATATCATTGCAACATAAACATATCGATGCATCAAAGTATCTCTACATTAATGCAAGCAAATCTGAATGTTGTCTCAGAAATACGTTAACTACGTTGAGGTGCCGTAATGGTTGCGTAATTCAAGTACCATTACAAGTTGCCACTATTTTGCAGGAAGACTGGTATAAGATTTGCTTGGAAACCATTCTGAGACGACTGGATGCTATTTTAAATGCGAACGGTTTTCCTACGCCGTCTTAGGCATGGTAATGTGTAGTGATGCTGATGTTTCGATGCTTTTCTTCAACACTGAATGCAACCCAGGATGCCGAAATCGCTTGTCTCTAAACTAGCGCTACGGCAGGGTGGTGGGCGTTTTCCGGCGCTGCCTCGCGCCGCATCTGGCGGGCCACACGCACGCACAGTGCGAGCACTGTGCCGACCGCCGCCCCACGGCCCAGCAGCCGCTGCCGCGGTGGGCGGCGCCGCCCCGGGATTAGCATACAATGCCGGCTGCCGCTGCGCCGACGGCGGCGCCTCTCTACCGCGCACACGGCCCGCGACCCTCACCCACCCTGTTCCGCCATCGAGGTCCGCTCCTCCTGCATTCCTGCGAGACTCGCCGCATTCAGCAAACTCTCAGCTGCGTGGGTCACCCTCCCCTTTCTCTCCGGACTCGGCTCACTCTGTTCGTCCGTGAGATCTGCCAGGCAGTAAATACCTGCGTTCAGGTCGATACGATTTGCTTTTTGATCAAGTCTGCAATGTCGCCTAGAGAATACAAAACTTCTTTACAGACTAACAGATCTGTTTTCTGTTAGGGTTGATGACCTCATAGCCAGCAGAACTGTTCACGTCGTTTCTAACGGGGAGTAACTGTAAAATGTATCACTCTGCAAAAGTGTTACACAAGCGTTGTTGTTCCGTATGCAGCGCTTGCCACAAATGAAGAAACGTATTTCGTCCATAGTGTCACAAAATGGTTCAAATGACTCTGAGCACTATGGGACTTAACATCTGAGGTCATCAGTCCCCTAGACCTTAGAACTACTTAAACCTAACTGACTTACGGACATCACACACACCCATGCCCGAGGCAGGATTCGAACCTACGACCGTAGCGGCCACGCGGTTCCAGACTGAACGGCCTAGAACCGCTCGGCCACATCGGCCGCCCCTTAGTGTCATACATTGGCCCTCAGATACAAGACTGCTATTTTCCTGTGTCAAGATACGGCGTCCAATGTAATTTAACAAAGTCGGTAAACGTGAAGAGAGTTTTTGAGTGTTCCTGAGCGCCTGTGTAAGGAATCATAAATGAGCGGCGGCACTGCACGAGGTGACTGCGTTGTAGGCCTCTAGCTCGGTCGCTCTTCCCGTGTACAATTTTAACTAAACGTCACAAGAAACTGCACACTCGGCATCGGTCAGAAAGTGCTGTTCTCATAGAATTACTCCAGCACTACGACGATGTGAGTTTTTTTCCTCGTTATTTTTCCAGCTCTGGCTGGAATCAATGAGGAGTTTGGACTGTCATGTTATGCATCTCTGGGAGACTAACACTTTCAGACCTTGATGTTTTTCAGTGTCGCATATAACTTAAACAGTAAGTCCACGAGGAAAAATAACAATAGTTCTGTACTGGTTGTGC
The DNA here is from genome assembly GCF_023864345.2 of Schistocerca serialis cubense. Lineage (NCBI taxonomy): Eukaryota > Metazoa > Arthropoda > Insecta > Orthoptera > Acrididae > Schistocerca > Schistocerca serialis. Next base: position 73,923,964 of record NC_064644.1, read on the forward strand.
ATCTCAGTTTGCGACACGTAACTTTTCTTCTGCATCTAGCATATTTCGCTTGATATAGTCGGAATCTCTACCAGACTCCCTCCGCTGTTACTGTATACAGGGAATTGACAATGGTGGAAAATTGCAGAAACAAGCAGTGTATCAACAACAATAGCGATAACGTATATATTGTAAGATCAACGAACTTCTTTAAATAATGGTTACGGACAGTATCTTCTTACTCGAAGGTCAATGACTCCTGCCACTCGCAGGCGCATATTTTTTTCTGCTTGATTTATTATACGCTAATACTATGCACTGTTCTCCGCGGTCTCAAATCAATGCGCTATATGAATGTTCGTTTAGCGTCTCTCCACTTTTTTTTTTTTTTAAAGACGCCTAAATGTATTGTGATAATCAGTATGTCAACAGAAATACGGACTATTCCATTCTATTTAATTGACAGTACAACGAAAATATATCTCTCGGGTTACAGACATTTCCCGTATTCATTTATGACATTGGTTCAAATGGCTCTGAGCAGTATGCGACTTAACTCCTGAGGTCATCAGTCATTTATGACATTACTATAACCTGTATTAATATCTTTAAAACTGTACAGGATGTTTTAAGCACTTGAAGTGTTTCTCGTGGAGCCAGGAGACTCTACTCCCACTCCTCCTACGTGCGTTTTTTTGTTAATATGGTATCGCGTCAACAAGTACACACTTGTTTCGCTTGTGTGTCCCTATTGTTCTCATTTATCGCTTTATGTAGCTTTTCAATAGAAGCTATTATTATTAAAAAAAAGTCACTTTCTTTGTTTGTAGAATGACAACGCCACCCTGTTATGAAAATTTTGTGGGTATTCGCCTAACGTCTTTTGCTTTGTTGCAGCAATATCGTCTTCTTCTTCTTGCTGCTTTGTAGTATATTAATTGCAGCGTGTGCGTACCTATGATTTTAACTCAGTTTCTGATTTTTTATTCTGTATACTTCTGAACGGAAATTAGTTTTTATTCTTATGGACTGTTCTGGACATTTGTCGATACTATCCGTTTTCCTACCTCCTGTTTCGGTACGCTAGTTTCTTATGATCTGTGCTGGAGCTGTTCACTGAATTTTCACTCTTATTCAACAACAATAATCAAATTATAAGCAATAGTTTTATGTAACATGATCGTCTACCAGTTATCACTGCATTACGAGGGTAAGCAACACGTAAATTGTTTAATGAGGAAGTTTCAATGTTTGCGGAGTTGCCATTCTTCATGACTTTTACTAGTGTCTTTTAAGTTCATTTTTGCATGTTGTAGACATTTCTTTTTCATGTTTAATGAAGTATTTCATAATGAAGGAGACTCATGTAGCGCTCATTACCGGATGACATAAATATTTGGTTACCCCGGTAGCATACACAAATATTTATCAACCTAATACAACATCGGCGATACCGAACTAGCTTTCGGGTGCGTAGTGTCTTGGAATCAGAGAAACAAGTAATATTAAAAGGGTGTGACGATTTTCATATGTCTCTACTCCTCACAATTATACAGTATGAAAAGACAGATTGAGTCGCAGAGCTATAAAACCCTCGATTACCTCTAGAAAGCCGGGGAACGTAACTTTTAAGTATTTCTCTGTAGAGAGTAAGGTTAACGACAACAAACTGGATTTGTGGTTTTCTGCAGATTCGTTGACAAAGTATTAATTTGTTCCTCAAAATCTGCTCTGAAAAATAAATAAAATATATAGGACTACGTAACAACAGATTTTGTCTAGTAAATACAACAGAAAAAGGAAAAAGACTGTGTATGAAACGCGCGGCCTTCAACAACAGCAATACAAAACATTCAAGGATAATTTTAAAAATCCACCGAATAATTTTGCAAGTCATTTCGCATTTAGGATATGATGCAAGATATTTTTAGGTTATAGCGCAGTGTATAACAGTTAGACACAAGTGAAAGTATGTGATTCGAGGGTCGGTACTGCATGCAGAGAGGCATCTTCCGTCAACAGCCACTGGATAAGCACTGCTGAACGAAGGATTCCTCTAGACTGCTCCAGACATATTGCTGCTGCATGTTTTATTCTGTCATCCAAACTCGCTTTGATTAGATCGATGCCTCAGTATTGTCTCTAGGAATACAGCAAATGCTTTGCTTGCTTAAAATGTAATGTTTATTTATTTGCACTTTGTATTAGAGTAAGAACAATTTCTCTGCGCGCTTCACATTTGAATACGCGTAAGAACAGTACGTCATCGCCTGAAGATCGTCTTTGGGCGGTAACTGTTCATTCAGCGTAACTATGCCGGTGTCATCTTCTTCTGGTTGTGTTTCGAAACAATCTTAGCGTTATTTTCGTCATGATCGAGGGCGCCCATGCGAGAGTTTGTTGAGAGGGGAGCTGGATCTGGGGGTATGGAGCATTTTCAGTATTTTGGAAGATGAACGGCGACTTCTCAGTAGCCATAAAAAGAGTTTAGGTTCCGATCATGGTAAAAGCGTCGGCCGCAGTGGCCGAGCGGTTCTAGGCGCTTCAGTCTGGAACCGCGCGACCGCTACAGTCGCAGGTTCGAATCCTGCCTCGGGCATGGATGTGTGTGATGTCCTTAGGTTAGTTAGGTTTAAGTAGTTCTAAGTTTAGGGGACTGATGACCTCTGTTGTTAAGTCCCATAGTGCTTGGAGCCATTTGAACCATTTTTCTGTGAAAAGCTTTGTCCTCTTACTAAAACACTGGGCATAGATACTCATACTCAATAAAAAGAATATACATTATTGAAAGAAAAACACCTTCCTTTCTCTGAGGGATAAGGGGGAGGAGTGGCGACCCACCCTTTGCCCTTGGCTATGGGAACCATTGATTGTGATGGATAGGAAATCTGTTTACATGTAAACCATTCTTGTGTGACTGGAGAAGAAAGCGTGCTATTTGCAAAAGTATGCTACTAAGGGAGGACTATTTGTAAAAAATATGCTATTAAAACAAAGTCTTGAGAATTATTTGCTTAATTTATTTTGATCTTTACGCATACTTCCAATGATGGGAAATATTATTGACCACAGAGGATCCTTGACATGGCGTCCGCTTAACTCAGCTTCTGGGTAATACATTTTGTGTGCTGTGTGCGTCTTCCAGACATTAGATTCCGAGTATTCGGTTCAGACAAAACATAAAAATAAATGTTTTAAAATACTCGAGTTCAGAGAAAATATCTTTAAATCAAAAACATATTTCACGGTCTTTCGGAAATAACTGCTGAACAGATGACGCACGCTAAAGTCGTTTTATATTATACATTCTGCGCATTGTACGCGTAATTCCGATATTCGTTTGCCGGTATTTGGCTCAGAGACATTCGTGAAATAAGTGAGTCTTAAAACACGCAAATTCTGAGAAAAAATTCTTAAATAAAAAGTATAGCTCACGGCCTCTTGGAAATAATTCCTGGATAAATCATACAAGCCAAAGCCGTACTATTGCTTTCTTTGGAACTCATTTACACCATAGGTGTTTAGTAAGATTTAATCGGTTTTGTGAAATACAACTACTTGCGTTACAGCTGTAGTGTTGGTATGTTTTACTATTATTTATCTTTGAGCCTTTTTCGAATCTTTTTGAATTCCTACTAGTTATAAGCAACGTAGAGATTAGTTGACATACTAGAATTTTCAGAGTTGGATAGTAAAATGACGCAATGGTTAAGACTTTGGACTCGCATAATTGACGATCAGGATTCATATCATCGTCAGGACATTCAGATTTTGATTTTCCACAGAGTTTTCCCGGAACCATTCACGGCGAATTCCCGTGTGGTTGCTGTAAAAAGACAAGTATCAATTTCTTTCAGCTTCTTCGTCCAGTCCGAACTTGAGAAGCATTTCTACTGAGCTAGTCGCCATCTGGATGTTAAATCTCACTCTTCTTTCATCCTAATATTTCCTTCGTAGTCTACCGTAAGCACTGTTACAGACAGAATTTGAATATCGTTACCGTATCAGGATCCCAGTTCAGAAGCGACAAGTAGTGCTCTCTGCTAATGGCTGCCAGTTATGATTCTTTGAATATCGATAGTTTTATCAAGTAGGAAACTATTACTGCGTGTAGTGAAATAATAGAAATTTGATTCTGAGAAATCGTAGCGATTACTTTCTCACAGATGACGTGTGTTGCTGGAGGAGTATTTTTAACTACCACGAATTGTGAGAACTTGTGGAAATTGCCTCTGCATTATTCTTCGCAATAAAAGACGGGGGTGTGTAACGTTGACATTGTTTGAAATTCAGAGTTCCCTTTCTCCTTCGTGCGATTACATCTCTATGTGAGACAGCGAACAGCAGATTATGTGAAGGATGAATCATAATGCAGTGCCAGTGATGGCAGTTTCCACGCGACTTTTCCGACGGCCTGCCAGGTCATTCCGTCCGTTAAGGGCGCCAGACAAAGAGAAAGACGGATGACCCTCGAGGTAATGTGTTAGCCGCTGGGAAAAGCACACAGAGCGGCCGCTCGCCGGCCTCACGTGGGCGTCGGCGAATGCGCTCCCGGCAGAGCAGCGGGGTTGCGCACGCCCAGGCGCTACTGCCGGCTTCCAGGTGAGCTGCACCGGGCCCAGAAGAGCAGCAGCGGGGTACTGGCAGTACACAGGTGGCCACCGATGATGCTACTGTTCGAGGTATCGAAACACCTACATCCCGCAAGTTCGCCTGCTGCGGTCAGTGTGTCTAATTGCTTATTTGCAGCAACTGGTCCGATCCTGTTACTATTAGGCATTTTCCCTTCGTTGGAGGACTGGAACGGGATGCACTCAGCCTCGTTGCAGAATAGGAGATACACAGAAAGGAAAACACATGGCGGCTCCTTTGATTTGTATCAAGTCAAGCGTTGCACTCGACGCCGTATTGACACCGAGCAAACGCGAAGCGACAGCTCTTTGCTACTAAGGCTCGAATGGGACATTCTTACGACCAGGAACTACTCTGAGCAATTAAACGGAAAAGAATATGAAAAGAAACGCCAATGACACAAGTTATGACATGAACTTACCACGTAGCTTTTAAGTTGATTACTGTTCACATTTGCAATCTGTCAACTCCCACCGCTTTTACCTTCATAGGACAATGAAGCTACTTTACTTTGTAAATCTCGGTTTCTTTGTTGCAGCAATTTTATTTTACGTCTTACTTTCCTTTCCTGGGACTTTGTGCAAATACATGAACTTAACTTCCAACAGAGACAGCTGCTTTGGGACACAGTGCAAGAGTTACACTGTTTGTATCGGTGCTCCAGTTTTCATTCAAGTTTTCAACCTGAAAGTAACTCATGGGTATTATTTACTTGCTTGCCTGGCTGAGTCGCCATTAATGAAGTTCGACGGTTGTCCGAAAATAGTTCGATATACATCGGCCTGCACGGATAGCGAAGTGGTTAAGAGGACAGCTCACGATATGTGGGAAACCCCGGTTCGATGCCCGATCGGGCGTGAATTTTCAAGTGTCACTAATAGGTAGTATATCCATACCTAACACAGCCGATGCCAAGATATTCATAGTCTGCGAATTTATTTCGAACTGTCATATATATTACTTTAAATGAATACAGTAGGCTGCATTAAAATTTAATTTATACAAATGTTTTAAATTAGGCCCAGACCTATAAGTTCACTATAACATATTGTGTTTTATGAATCATATTCGTTACTAAATGACGATTGATAGATGTAGCACAGAAACTTCTGTCAAGCTTTGTTCTAAAAATTTGTTTCAGCTTTCCCATTATGTACCTGTTTCTGTCGAATGCCTACTTCTTTATCACTTTCTTCCAGCAGTAAGTAAAACAATCAATCGCGATCACTGATTTGAGAAACGCGTCTTCACTTGCACGAACAGATGACGAAAGAGCTGCAGCGGTCACAGATGAAATACTTTAACTCATATTTTCTCAGTACTTTAGTCAGATGTTGCTTTCCTACCAACTATAAAAGCAATCTCCCCATTTGATCTACATTTAGTACACGGCAGCGTATAACCTAAAATGAGCCAAATAAAGTAGCGAGCGACCACATTTTTCACTGAAAACCCTTCACGTTTTATGCTGCAGAGTAATAAGAAATTAACTGCCACAGTAACTATGACCAATACCGAAAAAATAGACAGTTCGTCATCGAGCTAAGTGTAAGAGACGAAAGAAATCAATTTTGTGCCCCATTTAGCTTCCCCAGATTCAAATGATAGAGCTTGTATACAGTAGTGAAGAAAATGCTCAATTGCGAAACAAGTTCGTTTTAGTGTTTTAAAGGCGAAAGAGAACCTTTGGCGAAGCGGGAAGAGTTGATGAACCTTTGCTTCATTTACAGTGTAGAGCACTTTTATTGTTTCCAGGGAGAAAATCGGAAAACTTATTTTTCTCGTGTACTCCTGCTATCAGCTTTATAGTTATGTTCACTGGTTTTATAAGGCCATTTGGCCTGATAATGAACTTACAGCTCGAAACATTTTGTATTATTAAATAATATATGCAAGTGAACAAATGTGCTGAAAAACCAGTTCACCAGCGTTACTCATTTCTCGGATGTACGTAGCAAATAGTAATAGGAAGTATGTTTCGTAACAGACATGTCGACAGGCGACTAACGTGTGAAAATACGACCTTTCACCAGCTGTTAACTTCTGGCACCTTGAACTGGCGCTATAGCAACACGCTAGCGCTGCTAGTTAGCAGGGACGGCGTTTCGACTTGCCCTTGCAGGTTATTATCAGTTCTCTGTAATGCGATCATTGTGCGAGGCTTTCTTCGTAGCTGCTCCCGGACGCGGGACTGTTTTCGTTTCCAAAGGAAATAGGTGTTTTGAATTTAGTATGGTGACAAGAAATTAAACGTGATGACGGGTTATTCTTTGCAGCGAAAGACAGTGTGTTTCAAGACTGAATTCTATCGTCGCTCAGAGATCGTGCGAAGTAAAAGGTATTTCTTATTCGAGAACAATAAGAAAACAACAATAAAAAGACAATAAAAGGTGGTCTTAAGAGCGGTTCTAATGGTGCCAGTGAAATAAAATATAGTAATTGTTTTCAAATTAAACACTATCTCTTCCAGAAGGGATCTGCTATATTTTTCTCTCATATAATGGCTTTTACCTGTCCGCCATATTGAGGCTCACAAAAACCATTGCATGTACACGCTGCTGATGCAGTTCGTGATGCAACACATTAAGTGATCCACAATCTGATGATGGTATGACCATCGAAAAGTCAATAAAAGTGTATCTGAAGTAGAATACCTTTGCGCAGTGACTAATGCGACGGTGAAGAACCATTGAAGAAGTGCAAAAACATGATGAGCTGAAACTGAAGAAATGAATTCAATTCTGCTGAAGAGGAAGTAGTCTTACTTAGCTTCGGCGAAACAGGTAACATACGAGTACAAACTGAATATTGGTAAGCGAAGGAAAGTGTTCTTCGACGGTGGAAATCATAGTATATTAAGCGAGTGCGTGAAACAGAGGACCGATTAATTTGGCAGCGGTAGAAAGAAACAATAACCGGAAGCCACAGAGACTAATACGTCATGTAGATTACAGATAAAATTAGATGTATATAAAGAAAAGGAAATCTATGCGGTGTATGCTCGATTCAGTAACGTCGTGACTTAGCAGGTCGGCTGAATAAGTCTTCAGATAGACGTAAATCACCAAACGAAAATGAAAACTAAGTCAAAGAGGATTTTTGCGCATACTAAGAGCGAAAGAAGCTGAGACCTCTTTTTCTGACAACTTCGATATTTGTACATCTGATCAACAAAATTCCAAATCTGAATACCAGACGCACAATTAGTGTACCCCAGTCTGTTTACAACTATCTCAAACAAATGTAATGTCAGTAGACTGATGATAGCTGCTTGTCAAACGTCAAATCCTCTTGCAATAAATGATAACAGACTGTGGGGTTTTCTGAATCAGAAGTCGATACGATTTTATCTTTGTTTGGTCGCTGTCTCGTCGTTCCATTATGAGGATGGCATACACTTCTCTACTGATCAGACTCATGGCAGCAGCTTACCTGTTAAGAGGGCGTAATAATCTCATTACATAATTACACGCTTCCTTCAAGCGCCTTGTAACACCACAACTCATATAAATAGCTCAGGAACCAATTTGTAGTTAATGGATAACTAACTCCAGTACGTGAGCTTATGCTTATGTATAATCAACGCAATTTAAATATTACCGTCTGCCGGCTTACTTTAAAATTATGGGTGCACGTTATGTTTCCGGTTGCCATACATATTCAGAGAAGAGGTAAAGAGAAAGTGCTCGCAGTTTAAAACGAAAACAGGATTGTATTTTAAACAGCGTTAAATCAGAAGACGATGAGATGTGCTTGATATGGACTTTGCTGCCGTCGGTGCAGTTTTCATATTATGTTATGTGTTTTTCGTATCGTTAATATTAATACAATATAGAAACGACTACGTGGTCATCTATGTTTTGCCTTTGGGTAACTGGATGGAGAGGGATATTCAAAGTCTTAAATATTTAAGACAAAGCTGATAAACAAATAGCGTAACGGAAGTGACACGTTTTGGCAGGATGTAAAATGTTTGTTTCAGACTGAATGAGATGCTCACTTGAATAAATTTCATGGAAACACCGTACACATGGATGTTCTAAGACACATAGTGTGAGATTCTTTGACGGATTCTACGTCAAACCTTTTCTTTAAAGAACACATATTCAATATTGGACGACCTAGAAGTTGATAGAAACACTAAAATAGAACGGGTAGATCTGCACCTACAGATAAGAGAAGTCCTTTGTCTTTGGTGGCAAATAGAACTTCAGATATATCCTTCATTAGTAGATATATCGTACACTTCTCGAGGAGATAATACTCAAGAATTACTGTTTACTACTCGTCAAGTACTTCCATACACAAAGTTTCCGCCGCGCGGGATTAGCCGAGCGGTCTCAGGCGCTGCAGTAATGGACTGTGCAGCTGGTCCCGGCGGAGGTTCGAGTCCTCCCTCGGGCATGGGTGTGTGTGTTTGTCCATAGGATAATTTAGGTTAAGTAGTGTGTAAGCTTAGGGACTGATGACCTTAGCAGTTAAGTCCCATAAGATTTCACACACATTTGAACATTTGAACAAAGTTTCCATTTCATTCCTGTTCATTGGTTGTGTGAGTTGTCTGAATCATCTTGTATACTTACAGGAGAAATAACGTAGACTTTCGGTATTAACCTTAATTCCTTTCTTCATCAGAGTAACGAAACACATGACCCACTACTTTTTTCCAGAGTAAGAGTACAATTTATAGAAACGCAGCTGCATGTAGAAATTTTATCGGCTACTTTGCACGCCACTTTGAGATCTCTTAAGTACTTGTATCAAACTTTTTGGGAGAAAAACAGCGCAATCGCGGAAATACGCTGTAAACACTGTAACAGTATCTATGAAATGTACTTTCATACAAACATATGAACTTTAGTTTATTTAGACTTCAGTAATCAAAATATTAAGAATTAATAAAAGACCAAAGAGGATGAACCGTAAAAAATCGGAGAAGAGTGCTTGCGTTTCACCGAGAGGTTGTACGTATTAGTCATCAGGCGTTCGCTAAGACTCCTGGAAGCCATTTACTTGTTTGGTGATGATCTGTATGTTGATTTCTAGCCATAATGGTACTAGAAGTAATAAAAAACGATTCTCAAGAAGTTTCACAAGAATGTTGTAAGATATTCAGTGTTAAGAAGAATTAAGTTTTGTTTATATAAATGTGATGAGATGTGCATTCAAGTCACTTATGATTCATCTCAGGTTGGGCTGCAACCCACTATGACCTGGTTAGTGCTGGTACTTTCAATATGGATAACGCGTGAGGATTATAATACGGTAAATTCCATGGAAGTAGTGAGACAGTATTTTAAACACGTAGTGCTCCTGATAGTCCATGATTGGCCGGCCGGTGTGGCCGTGCGGTTCTAGGCGCTTCAGTCTGGAACCGCGTGACCGCTACGGTCGCAGGTTCGAATCCTGCCTCGGGCATGGATGTGTGTGATGTCCTTAGGTTGGTTAGGTTTAATTAGTTTTAAGTTCTAGGCGACTGATGACCTCAGAAGTTAAGTCGCATAGTGGTCAGAGCCATTTGAGTCCTTGTTTGGTAGTGAAACCGCGCTACAGAGAAGCGAAACACTTAAAATGCGGCACTTCCAGAGAAATTTTAAAAATTAAGCGGCACTATTATGATTGAAATGAAGAGATAATGGATAGCGCGAAAGGGAAAGGGAGCTGGGAGGAATCTGTGAAAAACTCTATCGAGTTGAAAGCCAGGATGCAGTGCGATGGGGTTGTGTACTAAACTACCGAGACTGCATTTTGTTTTACAAATTGTTCTTCACTACTTTGTTATGTTCCAGGGGCTCAGCTTAAAAGACACAGAAATTACTATTATTATGTTGCTGCATGTCTCATTTACAGCTTCTGATTGTGTTCTGGCCGCAAATAGTTCACAAGATCGGGAATAGCTGTGGAACAAATAATTACATTTCTGTAGCAGATTTGGTAGATTCTAAGAAGTATTTGACGAAGATGCCATTAAATGTGGAGAACAGACTTGGACTGAGGAAGATTTCTGTGCGCTCTTTCGAAGGAACCACCAAGGCATACGACATAATCGATTTAGGGGAACAACGCCAAACCGAACCTTTATAATAAGACAGAGTTTTTAATCGCCAATCTCCCAGATAACATCGGATAAAGGCAACAGCATACCTCGTCGAAATGAACCATGCCTAGTAAAGCAATGTGGTGTTCAAACTAACTTTCGTCTTGTCTTTTGGAAAAAAAGGAGAGACAGAGGGGGAGAGAGAGAGAGAGAGAGAGAGAGAGAGAGAGAGAGAGAGAGAGAGACTTAATTCATGGAGTTGTAAATTGGTCGACCAACATTTTGTTTGTACGGGGCAACTGTTTAGAATAATATTTTTCGTACTAGTTTTATTAAAATTTTTATTCATTTTGGTTTTGGCCAACAAAGATCGTACAGCCAACAGTAGTTCCACCAGTGCAATTTTCGCAGTAAAATAATGACAGGAGTGTGAAGTACAAAAATGAGTTAGTTATATACACTAAAAAAACACAAAATTACGGCGCTGGGTTCGATTTGAAGCGCGTTTGAGACATTATGCTTGCTGGTTGTTGTGGCTATTTGTTGCAAGTGTGCGCTCCCATTTCCACCAAAGTACGACTCTAGCGCGACTCTGAAAGTCGTGAAACGGAAATTGTGAGGAAAAAGGTATATTGTTAATACGGGAGTTCGAACCATTGTTCCTACCGGAAGTAATTAATAAGTGGCCAAGTCGTGTGACATTACGGCTTGTGGGGTATCAGTGGCTCGGTAGAATCCGCCCTCGGATCGGGGGTGAGTTGTGTTGCGCGGCCGGTGTTTTTGTCATACAGGAGGGTATTTTGGACAGAACTGTAATTGGATTTGCGCGGCCGCGGCAGGATCTGACACCGGGGCCCGGCCGGAGGCGCGCCCGACGTGTTGCAGTGGCCGGCGAGCGCCGCGGCCGCGGGGTTCGCAACTCAATTATTGATCAAATACAGCCCCGGGCGGCGGCGGCGGCGGCGGCGGCTGGGCCAGGCTCGCGCTGTCTGGCACAGGGCAGAGGCGGCCCCAGGGGCCGCACAGCTGCCAGGCGAAACAGCCGCCGCCGCGGGGTGCGTGCAGTCCCGAGTGACAGGCCACGTTACAACTGGGCGGAAGCGTCTAAACGGAAAAGATTTTTAGAAAAAATGCCGACTCGGCGATCTGGACCAGCCTACCGCGCCGTGACGACCCGTCGCTGCCCCCCCCACACTGCCCGCGGCGTTGCTGTATCGTGTGACGTTTCCTATCCTCAGAGTTGGCAGATATTCATTCAGCAGCCATTCAGTGATGCCACGAATCCAATAGATGAAATAACCTGCCTGCACTCAATTCCACGTTTCAGACCCCAAAGCTCACTTGTCCCATCATCTACATCTACAAGGTCTCTTCAGAATACCCCGATATTTGTCCGCAAAATTTTTCTGGCCTTACCCTTTACTTATTGTGCATCGTCTCCTTCGAAATACCCTTTTCCACAATTGATATGCCGCTCCCAATGCCGTTTCCTCTTCCGGAAGGAGACTTGGTACGCCTCTTTTTGATCAGTGCGAAGCGCCGTCTGCGGATTTTCTTTTATCTCGTCTATCGTTTCTAAATCTGCGGCCTTTCAGCAGGGTTTTCGACTTTGGAAATAAGAAAAACATCCGCAGGGGTCAGTTCCGGAGAGTACGGAGGATGAGGCAGCACAGTGATTTCGTGTTTTGTTCAATAGTCACGCACTAACAAGGATGAATGTGCGCATGCGTTATGGTGATGGAAGAGCCATGAACTGTCTCGCCACATTTGAGGCCGTTTCCTTCTCACATTTTCTCGCAAGCGTCGCACCGTGTCCGATACTACCATAGATCAACAGCTTGTCCTTGTGGCACGAATTCCTGATGAACTAATCCTTCAAAGAACACTATTAGCATGGCTTTGACATTTGACCTGACCTAACGAGCTTCTTTTGATCTTCGAGAACCTTTCCCGATCCATTGTGGAGACTGAGCTTTGTCTCGGCTCATCACCGCGGGCTTCCTGCATAATTTCGTGTGTCTCTGTAAAGGTTTTCTTGAGTTTCAAGCAAATTTTAATGCAGAAGAGTTGCTCCTCTAACTCTACCATCTCCAAATTCGAAAACTGTGCCACACGACGTTCAACTCAATACACCACTGAACAATAACTAACAGACATGAAATAATGAAAGTCCCAGCAGTTACACATTAAACACAGGCGTGTGTAGGGATGGTTATCGTTCTTCGCGTTCCAATGCACCGTTGGCGCGAAATTACGAATGTTCCGGAATTTTTTGAACAGACCTTGTACATCATACACCGCGGGCGACCCAATGCTGTGTGGTGGAGGGTAATTCTGGCACCGCTAACTCGTTACCCTATCCTGTTCCACAACGACTGTAAGTGTCTGTATTGAGTCTAATTTCTCGAATTTTCTCCTCGTTTGCATTACGCGAGGTGTGTGTAGAAGGAAGTGATATGTTGTCAGACTCTTCCCGCAAAGTGCTCTCTCGAAATTTCAATTGTAAACCTCTCCCTGATTCACAACGCCTCTCTCTTAACGTCTGCCACAGGAGTTTGTTGGACATCTCGCGTCGACTAAACTATCTCGTGAGAAAGCTCGCGGCTCTTCTTTGGATCTTCTCTATTTCCATCAGTCCAACTTAATATGAATTCCGTATCGATGAACAGTACTCAAGAATCGGTCGAACAAGCGTCCTATAAGCCGCTTCCTTCGTGGATGGGATACATTTCCTGAAGAATTTTTCTGTGAATCTCTGTCTAACATCCGTTTGATTATTTGTTTTACGTGGTCATTCCACTTAAGGTCGCTTTGCATAGTTTCTCCTATATACTTTAAGGTAGTTACTGTTTCCAGCAGTTTCTCATCAGTAGTGTGGTTGTACAGTAGTGCCATTCTTTTCCTACCTATCTCCAACGTGTTACATCTACTGATGTTCAGGGTCAACTGCCAGAGCCTACATCGTTTACCAACACTCCGTAGGGTATCCTGTAAATCGATACTGTCCTCTCGCGTTGCTACTTTGTTACAGACAATCGCATCATCCTTAAAGAGCATCCTTAAAGAGCATCCGACGCTTTCTACTAGATCACTTACATACATTGTAATCAGTGACGACCCTGTCACACCTCCTTGGAGTACTCAGGAAATTACCTTCACATCTGTCGATTTTATTCCTTTAAGAGCGACTTGTTGAATTCTGTCTGCAAGGAAGTCTTGAGTCCAGTAGCAAATTAGGTCTGATGTTCGATAAGCTCGTCTTGCTCTCACAAAATGGCAGCGCGTGGCGTTGTCAAATGCCTTCCTGACGTCAAGGAATACGGCATCAAAGCTAGCGCCGTCGTCTACGGCGCTGTGGATCTCATGGAGGAACAGAGCGAGCTGATTTTCAAAGATCACTGTTGAGTAGTTCATGCTGATTTTTATAGAAGAAATTTTCGTTCTCCAAAAACGTCATAATTGTTTAGCATAAGCAATGTTATGTAATTCTACAACAGATTGACGTTAGCGATATAGACCTACAATTACCTGCATCCGTGCTACGACAGTTCTTGAAAACGGGAATGATGTGCACATTTTTTCCAGCCGCTAGGTACCCTTCGCTGCACGAACGATGTACGATAAACTGCTACTACTACGGCAGCGAGTAGTTCGCGTAACCAACGTAGATTCTTATAGGTATTTCATGTGGTCCTGAAGCCTTCCCGCCACTTCAAAAAAGGGTTCAAATAGCTCTAAGCGCTATGGGACTTAACAAAATGGCTCTGAGCACTATGCGACTTAACTTCTGAGGTCATCAGTCACCTAGAACTTAAAACTAATTAAACCTAACTAACCTAAGGACATCACACACATCCATGCCCGAGGCAGGATTCGAACCTGCGACTGTAGCGGTGGGACTTAACAGCTGAGGTCATCAGTTCCATAGACTTAGAGCTACTTAAACCTAACTAACCTAAGGACTTCACACAAATCCATGCCCGAGGCAGGATTCGATCCTGCGACCGTAGTGGTCCTGCGGTTCCAGACTGTAGCGCCTAGAACCGCACGGCCACCACGGCCGGCAGAGACCGATGACGTAAGCAGTTTGGACCCATAAGATCTTACCACAAACTTACAATTTTCTTTTTCCTCCTGTGGTATTTTTTTCAAAATAGTCATTTAATTGAATTTTAATATTGCATCACAGCTTTCTGTGTTAGTACCTAACACAATTTTGGAATTAGCCAAATAAGTAAGTACCCCATGACATCTACTATGCTATTATGGTCTTTAATTTTACGGGTCGGCCGGTGTGGCCGAGCGGTTCTAGGCGCTTCAGTCTCGAACCGCGCGACCGCTACGGTGGCAGGTTCGAATCCTGCCTCGCGCATGGATGTGTGTGATGTTCTTAGGTTAGTTACGTTTAAGTAATTCTAAGTTCTGGGGGACTGATGATCTCAGATGTTAAGTCCCATACTCCTCACAGCCATTTGGACCATTTTTTAATTTTACGGAGCCTCAGTCCATGGTAGCAAAATGTGGGGCAATGAATTAAGATATTTTCAACAATCGAAGTGTGGATGTCTTACAGTCATCATAAAATACAATTTCAGAGGCCATATGGTATCTAAGGAATCAACAAGCAATGTTTCGCTGTTCCTATAAATACGCATTATGTACAAGAAACTGGAATATACTTTACGTAAATTTAGATTGAGATCAGAGAGTTTTACGGTCGCAGGTTCGAATCCTGCCTCGGGCATGGATGTGTGTTATGTCTATAGGTTAGTTAGGTTTAACTAGTTCTAAGTTCTAGGGGACTAATGACCTCAGAAGTTGAGTCTCATAGTGCTCAGAGCCATTTTCAGAGAGTTTGTCGCTAGATGTAGCGATCAGCTTTGGTCTCATAATAGATAATGAAATTATCGACTGGATGAGCATGTCATTTTCGCGTCATTTTTTGTATACAAACGTTGTTGGAAGGTTTTTGGGCCTAAAATCTAGTGAAGCAAAAGCTCATGACTATTACAAGTGAAGTTTCTATTCTTCCAGTACCACAGTCGTACATAGTACCTTGTGGCTATACGGTTTGCTACAGAAAATAATTATAGAACAAATAATATTAGAAAACTTGATTTGCTAGAACAATTAAAAGTACTGTTACACACAGAAAATTTTTTGAAAAAACTGTCGAATGAACGGAGTTTAACAGCTACACTTATTGCATCAATTCCAAAATTTTATCTTTTTCTAAAGAAAAGCTCAGTTGGTTCAAAATGGTTCAAATGGCTCTGAGCACTATGGGACAACTGCTGAGGTCATAAGTCCCCTAGAACTTAGAACTTCTTAAACCTAACTAACCTAAGGACAACACACATATCCATGCCCGAGGCAGGGTTCGAACCTGCGACCGTAGCGGCCGCGCGGTTCCAGACTGTAGCGCCAGAACCGCTCGGCCACCAGCGGCCGGCGAGCTCAGTTGGTAGAGCACTTGCCCGCGAAAGGCAAAGGTCCCGAGTTCGAGTCTCGGTCCGACACACAGTTTTATTCTGCCAGGAAGTTTCATATCAGCGCACACTCCGCCGCAAAGTGAAAATCTCATTCTGGAAACAAGGATTTAATAGTTGCAGTCACCCGGTGTGCAGCCAGCGTCTTGTCACGGTTCGCGCTGCTTGCCCCCGTCTGACGTTCGTGTCCTCTCTCGGGCATGGGTGTGTGTTGTCCTTAGCGTAAGTTAGTTTTTAAGTGAGATTCAGTAGTGCTTAAGTTGGGACCGATGACCTCAGTAGTTTGGTCCCATAGCACTTACCTCAGATTTCCAATTTCCAATAGTCGCAACCGTCTCATAACATAAAGTCACGTCTGATATCTGCACAAAGATAGATTAGATCTATGTAAAATCTGAATTTAGTTTACAAATGTACTTTGAGACAAGAAGTGTGCAAATGTATATAAATATATCTACTCACAATGTGCTCAAACATTATGTCACCATTACTGGAAACAGCAATTTTTAGGTTGAGTCCTAGTTTTAAAAAAGTATATAAATAAATAAATAAAATAAAAAATAAAAAATAAATAAAACCATGCCATCTTGTTATACATCTGTGTACCCTTAATAGGACCATTAGGAACCTAATTGTTTTTAAAAAATGGTGTAAACTGTTGAAGCATCTGGAAGTGAGTGCCCAACATTCTAAATGTATTGTGCATTGAAAATAAAACGCACGATTTGTAACTGAAGGCGGTTTGACTTGAGTAATAAGTTCACAATAGTAACACTAACAGCAATGGACAAAATTTAGAGCATACATAGTTACAGATAGCCCAGTACAGTATAGTCACTGTAAACTCAGATGTTATAGAAAACTTTAGTGATGTTTATTGTCTGTAATACGTTGATGTAAGATGCAGATACCAGCGGGAACAGCGAATCTGTAGCTCGAGTTGAAAAGTCTGTCATCCTGTGTTGCTAAAAGTGCACTTTGTCAATGGATGACCAAGCTTCGTAAGTCCATGAAAGAGGATTGCAGTGCTCCCTGGCAGTCAGAGGCACCCAAAACAAAGGCTGTCTTTGTCTTCCTCCGCCGCGTGGGATTAGCCGAGCGGTCTCAGGCGCTGCAGTCATGGACTGTGCGGCTGGTCCCAGCGGAGGTTCGAGTCCTCCCTCTGGTATGGGTGTGTGTGTTTGTCATTAGGATAATTTAGTGTAAGTAGTGTGTAAGCTTAGGGACTGATGACCTTAGCAGTTAAGTCCCATAAGATTTCACACGCATTTGAACTTTTTTTTTTTGTCCTCTCCCTCTCCAAAAGAGGAACATCTACGATGTTCAGCCTGTGAAGATGTTAACGCAAACATCCGTGGCTAAATTTGAGTTTGACTATTAGAGAGGTGCGGAGCCTAGATAATGACAGTCTATGGGGATTCCTAGAATAGAGAGCTGACGTGTGAATTTTTGTGTACTTGCTTGCCTCTGTGCTGTAAACGTCGGCAGTCCGTACGTTGAATTGGAGTCCAGGTAGTGTTCCTGTGATAGCAACTTTTTTGGCTAAGGATTCAATAGTTTAATTGCAATACGGCCTTCTTCGCGCACGATTCCTGCACATCATGAATGGCGTAAACAATGGGGTTTTCCGTCAAACGGGTGCTAATATTTGTAAGCGCTCTTGGAACGAATAATGAGTCACTTGGAAAGAACTTTAGAACTGCTGTCGTTTGCGAGTAGAAGTGTAGACTTCCAGTCACATGCAGTATTTACGGAGCCAAATTTCCCAAAATAAACGTTACTGTGTTTTCGTGCTTTCTATCCTTTTTCTCTGTCGAACTGCAAGTGGGGATTTTCATTTGAGTCATTAAAACACTACGGATCTGTTCTGGGTAATGTGACCATTGTGGCTTTCTCACTGGATTATTGCACTGTGCATGAACCGAAAGTGATGTAGCATGGTCGACATTTTGCCTCTGTGGAAAGTGAATGTTGTTCCATTTAATCACTTCACTGAATACCCGCATTTGCAGTTCGATGACGAATATGAGAAGAACGTACAACAAACTCACTCGCTTTCAGGGAAACGTGACTCAGTAATCATAGAATGTGTCTTATAATGCACTTTCGTCAAATAATACGTCGCGACTTTTGTGATTCTGCTGCTCGTCGCTGTCTGTCACATGGTATTGCTTCTTCAGCCCATTACGCATATAGAGTCCTTGTATTCGTTAACCTTCAAACACTGACTTCATACAAACGCATAGTATTACAAACAAGAGATCTTGATGGGTGGTAGAACGAGCACATCTCTGTACTTTAAAATCATTTTATCGGTTTTTAGTTATTCCAGTTATTGTATTTCCTTTTTTACTTTTTTTAGTATGTCTATTGGCTATACATCCATTTAGCTGTCTCAACGAGTTACTTACATGTTCCATAGATCATTTGAACGATTCTTCTATCGAAATGATGTGGACACAGTCAGTTTACAGGATATGTAAACCTGATCAGTGGTTGCTTGTTTGCATGATTAAAGGGACAAAATTGCTAGGTCGTCAGTCCCAGCTTTCTCGAACAGACCGGTCTACATGATCGTAGAACAGAGAAAGCCTACCTCACAAAACCCAGGGGAAGAAAACACCAAGGTCTATGAAAGGTCAAAGAAGTCAAGATAAGGGACAAAAAAAAAAGAAAGGGAAACAGAGGAAGAAAGGCTGGCAAGGCGACCCATCTAGGAAGCAGCCGGAAGCCCCTGAAAGCAACTACTCATGTAATTCTTCTGAAACACGAGTTACTTTTCTATTGGTCATCAGTTTTTAAGCAGAAATTTGTCACTGGTATAGAAAGAGTTGTCCAGGAGAAATGATTTACAAAATGATATACAAAACTTGCTTTGCTACCTGTCATAAATGTTATTTTATTGGGCAAATAATTAAATTTTTTTGTTGCTACATATTGAACTCCTTTCTGAGTCACAGAGAGTTTTAGTAGTGGGTAATGGCGAGCATTTTTCCTTCTAGCTTTGTAGGCATAGACATCACTGTTCTTGTAAAAATATGATGTGTTATTTATGAGCAATGTTATTAACGAATATATACCTTGTGATAGCACAGTTAAAGTGCTTGGCTCTTGAAGAGGTACCTAGAAGACGTTCGCGGGTGAAAATCGCACATTATTCTTACTGAAACTTCCTGGCAGATTAAAACTGTGTGCCGGACCGAGACTCGAACTCGGGACCTTTGCCTTTCGCGGGCATGTGCTCTACCAACTAAGCTACACAAGCACGACTCACGACCCGTCCTCAGAGCTTTAATTCCGGCAGTACCTCGTCTCCTTACTGCTCGCTTATGCGCAATCGATATTTTCTTTCTGAGTGATGAGTTACCCCAGAAAAATGATCAATTAGTCACTGCTGAGTGGAAATACCCAAAATATTTCAGGAGGTTTATTCGTTTGATTCCAAGGTTAGCAAACTAGGAGTAAAAGAAGCTGAACCTAACTGTTCGAGAAGCTCGGTATTGCAATCCTTCCATTCCAAATTTTCATTAATTTGTACACCCAAAAATCTGGAACATCCTACCCTACCTACGGAACCCTGACAATGTGCTACATCAATTGTTGTTACGATTCTATTTGTTGTGCAGAACTGAATACAGTGGTTTTTTTTCAGAATTTAGAGAGAGTCCATTTTCTGAGAACCATTTTATAATTCCTATATTCTTCTTTCTGAGAACCGCTTTATAGTTCTTTTGAAGACACGTTCGTTATTTATAATATTGTCATATGCACATGTATGGTTGTCGCTTTCATATTCGCAGCTAATAACGGGTACAAACACGTAAGAACAGCAGATTTAAATTAAAAATGCATGGGCAGAACTGGACTCGAATCGATGACCTATTGCTCTGCCAGGCAGCGAAGCCAGGCCGAGTGGCCGAAGAATTGGACTCGCATTCGGGAGGACGGCGATTCAAATCCCCTTCGAGCCATCCAGATTTAGGTTTTCCATGGTTTCGCTAAATCGATTAAGTCGAATGTTGAGATCTTCCTGTGCAAAGAGCACGGCCAGCTCTCTCCCCTACCCTCTCCCATGAGAGATGTGCTCCGTCACTAATGACACCGTCATCGGCGGGACGTTAAATCTCGATTTTCCTTTTCTTTCCTTCTACACTAACGTGGCACAATGGAGCCTGTCTGGCTTCGCAGCAGTACCCGCCATTTATTCTTCGAGTACCTGTTTGTTGTCTCAACGAGCATGGTATTTCAGTCACCAAGTAAACATTATTTACAACGCTGGGTATCGATCTCGGGACTGTTGTATGGTAACGAATTGTATTGTTTATCGTTCTGTAAACTAGCTCATGAGAAATTTTAGGTTAAAAGGATAAACAGAAAAACGATAGTTTCCTCACTGAACTTTCTTTACATTTACTAATGGCTTGTGGACACTGCCCATATAGCAGCCTCAGAGTCATTTTTTAACATTTCAATGTACAAAAGCCTGAAACCACTAAAAATAACCGTTATCAAATACAGTAACTTAAGCTGAAATTAAGTCTGTGATTAAGAAACTTAAAATACATTTATTAATATGAAAAGAGGGTTGATGAGGCGAGTCAAACTTATTCATTTGGCTATTGAAGACCCAGAATCTGTAAATGAGTGCGTGATCACGTTATGGCACTTTATTTGTAAAGGTCAGTCTTAATCACATAAGTTGTAGAATTCGCAATTAATGGTTTCGGCTGTTGCCAACTTCAGATGGGTTACAAATAGAGAAACAGTGGCGTGATAACCTACGATCAATTAGCCATAGCTAAATCTACAAAAGATGTTTAACAATTTTAAGGTGATGAAATGCGAACAACTTAAATGCCAGACATGGTGATAACTAGAACCTGATGTATATTTACGCCATGTAACCTGAAATATGCACCGTGTTTGCCGAGTCATGGGGCGACGTAGCGCTGCGATCAGAATAACGAACACGTGGAACTGTCTGAGGAACCGAGGTTCACGATCCACTGCAGATACGTTAAGTACATAATTTTAGACAATTTTCGATCGGGTTGTTTCAACACGACTTCTTTTCAGAATCACGCCCTGCTTAAATAATATACGTATAATTCTCGCCATCTCCGGGATGCTGAACTCCTAAAGGCACAGAAACGTGAAATATTGACATAATATGTCGTCAACAATAAATTTTAATTTATAATGAGTATCTTCATGAAACTGCTACCCGATTAAACACTCAACATTCCGAATGTAAAGCAGCAGACTGTAAAATTATTATATTGTAACCGATTTTAACAAAAACCCAGCCATTTTCAGAGTACAAAGTAATTATAGTATTTGATAAGTATTAATACTTACGCTACCTTAATAAAAAACATTAAATTTGCAATAGTAATTTTTGTGTAGTAACCAAAATTAGATCATTTAGAATTGTATGCACAAAGCAAAAATAACTATATGGTGAATATCAAACAATTTTCTTATTATTAAGTTTGATATAGCACTGTACGTTACATTATTCGGACAAAGAAAGTCTGCGGAACATGAAAACATATAATTATGAAAGCATCAGAACCATGGAAAACAGGACTGGTTCTATCATCATACTAACGATTTTCTCTGAGTTTCGACGAGAGTCATCTATGCGTACAGACTGCTCCGATTACCATTTTTAGAGTCATTATTTGTCTTTCGCTTTCGGTATGATTATATTCTAGCTTTGCTTCACCATTGAACTGCGGTTGAATGTGGCGCAGTGAAACTAGCCGATAGAATAACTGTGTTTGAAGCGACTACATTACTTTCGCTCCAACAACTGAGGATGAATCTGGTTAATGGTTTCGTGAGAGGTGCGAATTTTACTTTGAACTGACACCAAAAAGTGACTAATTTTGTTCAGATGATCACACAAGCACTGATTTAGCCGTGTTATCCTTAAAGTAAAGATCTGCAACTCTAAACTCTATCCCGAGTTCCAACAGCCGTCTGCTTCTGTAGCTATTCGGTCAAGCAAAATTTACGTAGCTGCTATTGTTTTTAGCAAAATTCTTTCACGTTTTCAACCCATTTTGAAGCTTTAAGCACATTCATGTACCAAAAATACAGCATGGATTATTTTTAACTAGTACTTAGATGTAAATCTATTTTACGTTGTTTTGCAAAAATAATTATTGTTATGCAGATGTGGTACCCATATTTTCTTAGAAAATGTCGGGAAGTAGCAACATCAACTCTTCCGCTTATGAATTCTGTTAAAAAAAAATGGCTCTGAGCACTATGGGACTCAACTGCTGCGGTCATTAGTCCCCTAGAGCTTAGAACTAGTTAAACCTAACTAACCTAAGGACATCACAAACATCCATGCCTGAGGCAGGATTCGAACCTGCGACCGTAGCGGTCACGCGGTTCCAGACTGCAGCGCCTTTAACCGCACGGCCACTTCGCCCGGCTATTCTGTTCATCAAATATTTTGTGGCGAATTGATTCGTAGCGATTCGCCTTTAGTATAGTGGCACTTTTTTGTTTGTCGTTGTATCGAAATTCTGTTATTGTCAACTTCTGTACTGAATGGCTTCGGTATGTTCTTGCATGCGCTTTGAGAGGGGATCATTAGTCTTAGAGACAAAAAATTTTTAGTTATGTATTCCACTAAAGCGGTTCCTCTTTCCAGTTGTTCAGTGTCTCTTTGTTTTAAGCTTCGAATAATGACACACTTCCCTAAGGTATCATCATTTACGAAAAGGAATCTCCTTGCCATCTGATCCTCTGTTCAGATCCTACTGTTCAGTGCCAGTATAGATTCGATGCCCACAGTGTAAAGGCAACGTCCGAAAAATTTCAGCATACACCATACTATAATTTTTGATAAAAATTTAGCGCAACAGATTTATAATATGCACTGTTTACTCTATGACCTATATTTTAACTATAAGAAAGATAAACAGGTGAAATTGAAAAGACTTGTAGCAGTACGTACAACACTTTAGGAACAGACTGAATGGGCATCTAAACTGGTTGACAAAAGAAAATAGCCGTATTTACTAATACGATGTAAAGAACGAAAGAAGTGCTGAAGGGCCTCGAAGTAGTTGAAATGGTTGAATGATATAGTAGAAGCGTAAATTACTTGGAGAATTGTCATAGGAGGCGTGAGTAAATGTTGTTACACTCCTAAGTTGTATGCTGTATCATTGCTGTTTGGATACACTTGGTGTCTAAAATGTGAAATCGTGGCGTGGTTAAATGACTGCGTGGACTCTAACCTACTACCATAACTGTGCAGTACTGAAAACAATCTTAATCCATCCCATCATAACCATAGGGGCAGAATCATTCAGCCAAAAAGCGAAATGTAATAAATGAAGTAAAAGGTCTGATAATTTGTCCGGAGAGTTTTGAGGGCCCTTTCAGCCCTACGGCACTAAAGAGGGAATTATTACATTGCTACTAAACCATCGTAAATTGTAGTGCCCAAAATTTATTCAGAGGAAATCATAATTTGTAGGTTGTGCATTAGTTAATTAGAATTATTAGATCTCCAGTGGTATGTTACATGCCAGATTAAGTACAAAATATTCTGATTTATACCCAACGACAATCTAGGGTTCAGTAATATAGAGGTAAGAACGACGTCCTATACTTCCTGCTCCGATGGGTTTCATATAATTTTGACTTGGCTTTTTGCGTGTCGCTGAACAAGCCCCGATGTCTACGGTTCCTACCGTCGTGTGTAAAGGAATACCACGTACAGCGGCCAATCTCAGTGTCAATGACATTGCTACGCCGGGTGAGATGGCCCCGTATTGACGGGGGAGGGGGTGACCTCGTCGCTTCCCACTAGGCATCACCGAGTGACATCACGACGCCAGAGCGACAACAAGCTTTGCTCGCAGCGGTGACGTGTGTGCTCGCAGCCAATTAACTTGATAGCGAGCGATTCTTGACCGCTCAATACCGAGGCGCAGAGTGCAAGAGTGCGTGCGGCACGGGGCGCGCCGCCGGAGCGGAGTGTTTGTGCAGGAAGCGACAGCACAATGTTATCGGCTGCCTTGTTATTGTAACGAGCCGGCACCTGTCAAGCAAAAGTCGGCAAACGGGGCTACGGGCCGGCCGTCGGATATTGCGATCGCGCTCGTTCCAGGAAATCGAAGACCCTCCGCTGTCAGCTGTGGGGCCCGTGTTTTGATACCAGCCGAGATACACACGCTGATCGACAGGTGCGCAAAGAGTGCGCGCACGCGCGTCACGTTGTTTAATCCCGTCCATCTCCTATCGAGAAACTCTGTTAATGAAGGCTCCGGTACGAAGCTAATGGGCCCGATATTTGTCGTCGCCTATTATACTCGACAGTATACATAATAATGGCCTATAACGATATATTAGTGTCACTCCAGATTAAAAGACATTGAAGAATAACGACCAACGACTAAATTCTGACTATAAAACTGATGTCTGTGACCGGGCGATTGGCCTAGAGTACAGGCTTTTGTCGGCTCTACACTAGGAGGAGTACGGGGCGCGCTCGTTGGCCTGACCGTCTTCTACACCCAGGAAACACCCACGGTACTCACTTTGTAGGAGGGTTAGTAAACTTGGGGCTGTCCTGGAGGGACTGGCAAGAGGAAAAACCCCTGTCCGAGTTTGAAACCAGGACCTACCGGGCAGGACTCTAGTGCTTTAAAGGCTCTAACTCCACATCCACCACAAACTGAGAACATATGAGAATAATTTTATTTTTATAATCAACATGGACGGTCCATCTTCAGACGGTTAGAGTTAATTTTTGAGATATATTGAATATAGGGATTTTTGTAGTGTAGTTGAGGCGTTTTGAATGGTCCTGCGCCGGCCGAAGTGGCCGTGCGGTTAAAGGCGCTGCAGTCTGGAACCGCAAGACCACTACGGTCGCAGGCTCGAATCCTGCCTCGGGCATGGATGTTTGTGATGTCCTTAGGTTAGTTAGGTTTAACTAGTTCTAAGTTCTAGGGGACTAATGACCTCAGCAGTTGAGTCCCATAGTGCTCAGAGCCATTTGAACCATTTGAATGGTCCTGCACCGGCGAGTTTACTCTCTCATTAATTTATTAATGATGATGGTGGCTGTGCTCAGTTGCCATGGATTAAATTACTTGACGAGGTACAGCAACCAGCCACTTTTTATATAGTCAAATCAAGTGTCTAGTTCTCACGTGGCTTCAGTTAGGAACTAAAATGTAGTATTAATAAAATAAAAATTTACGCCTATTACGCCCGTAGAAGACAAGTGAAAAACCAGAAATGTGTCTTAGCGTAAAAAAATGCAACGAGAGATGTTATGAAAGGCGGACCCACATTTATAGAAGGAGACAGTGAGCGTGCTATTCTCATTAGAGGAGCAGTAACATCAGAACGAGGCATTCGGGAGGACCAGTTATCTCGAACGTGAGTAGTCACTGGATGTCATCTGAGAATCAACCACCGAGCGAGGTGGCGCAGTGGTTGGCACACTCGCATCTGGGCTAGCGATAGTTCAAACCTCGCGTCCGGGCATCCTCATTTCCACTTTCCGTGATTTCCCTAAATCACTTCAGGCGAATCCCGGGATGGTCCCTTTGAAAGGAGCACGGCCGACTTCCTTCCCCATCTTTCCCTAATCCGACGGGACCGATGTGCTCGCTGTTGGGTCTCCTACCCCCCGCCCCTCCCCTTCCCAAATCAGCCACTCAGTCAGGAACCACCTCTACAAAGTTGCCCAAGACGACTGTTGATGATGCGACTGTGAATGGAAAACGCCAAGGAACACCCAGCTAAACGTAGAGCAGGCAGTCCTCATGTGCTGACGCACAGCGACTTTCAAGCGTTAAGAAGGGTGGATCTGAAACATCGCACGAAATCAGCGGAAGAGATCAATCGTCATTTCCAAAGTTGTACCAGCAGTCCAACTAACAGAATTACTGTGCGTAGGGAGTTAATGGGGTACAGCGCTCTAGCAGCTTCTCATAAACCACGAATTTCTGTAGCCGATGGCAAGGTTGTGGTGGTGTAATAAGGAGCGACGCCACTGGTCAGTGGATGACCGGGAACGGATGATTTGGAGTGATACTGCGAGACAACCGGATGGAAGTGTTTGGATTTGGTGAATACCAGGAGAACGTTACCTGCAACCATTGCCGACACGAAGTACGCAGAAGGAGGTGTTACAGTATTTGGGGGGGGGGGGAGGAGGGAGGAATGGGCTCTTGATTAGGATGTGGTCCCATATCACGCTTAACGAAACGCTATATGTGGAAGGATATGAACACATTTTGCAGCATTGTATGCTGTGTACGGCTGAGGAACAGTTTGGAGACCATACTGTTGATACCAGTATGACAGTGTACCCTGTCACAAAGCAGCATCAGTCAGGTAATGGTCTGTCGACAATAATATACTTAAAATGGAGTGAGATTCCCAGAGTCCCGACCCGAATCCAATGGAACGCCTTTGCGATGGGTTAACGTCGACTTCGTTCTACACCTGAACGTACATCACTCCCTTCTCTGGTTTCGGCTCTTGAGGATGATTGAGGATACACACACCGCATATTAATGTCGACTTATAGGCGTGTGGGTACCTAACTTTGATCAGACATGGTATGCAGGATCCACGGCATCGAACAGGTAGCGACAAGAGCACAAAAATCCCAAAATTCAATCTCTTTTTGCTCCGTAATCTCTTGTTAGATCTACAAAGGAGTTCTGTCACTGAAGTTTTCTTATGCGAGTCTCCCAACGTTAGGCCTCCCTTTCCTAGCGATTTTCCCGTACAGGCTGCACTTCCATGACAGTCGACAGTTGACCTAACGGAGGGAAGTCGTGGTCGTCATGTGTCTGCGAATCGTGGAAACTTTGTTCTGAGTGTCATCGTATTTTAACTGTTTGCGTACTATGTTCTCAGACACTGTAATTGGGGCCAGTCCAGCATTTCTCTGAACTGGCGTGGAAAACCGCCTAATAACGACTCTCAAGCTGGCCGATGTGTCAGGCCAGTGGTCGCGCATTCCATCCGGGTGTCTGTCACAAGCTTCTCTCACAGGCTAGCGCAATGTGCTTTAAGCTGTACGAGCAGGTGCAAAAAATACCGCAATCCTATTTTAAAGATGTTATCATTCACTGTATGTGTTAGAATATGTCATTCAAGTGATTTTAGGTACATAAAAAAATAGAGCTTTTGAAACCAAACAGTCTTTATTTGAGCTATTATTTTTCTCTGGTTAGAATTAAAATTTGGTTATTCTCCTATTTTTGTGAGTCCCAGTCACGTACTCTTGTTTAAGACACATAGGAAAGTGCATTTTTTTGAAACTATTTTCAGTCGAACTTATATTTGTAGCAATTTTACTATCGATTAAACTACATCCTTTGTAAGTGAGAAGGTAGGGCTTACGTGAATACAATAAAAGAACCGAAACGTTATCTAAAACTTGTACAGAAGCGAGACTACAGCTGTAATAGTGGAATGATTTGGCAGGAAAACGGTAGCTGAGAAGTGAACGAGACCATTCCCCGATTTTATTCAATCTGTACATTGATGAAACAATAAATGAGTAGTTTGGAAAAGGAACTACTATTCAGGGAGAAGAAACTGTCGAATACATTGTAACTCATTCTGAGACGTCAGAGGACTTCGAAGATCAAGTAAGTCAGACTGACGAAATCATATGAGGAAATCATAAGCACAAGATAAGCAGCTAAGCTTTGCTATTTGGGCAGCAATATAACTGACGGTGACCAAGGTGGAGAAGATGTAAAATGAAGACTGGTAATAACAAGGAAAGAATTTCTGAAAAAGGGCAATCTGTTAGTACAGAGTACGTGTATAAACAGTAGGAATTTTTTTTCTGAAGATACCTGTCTGGAGTATAGCCTTGTAAACTTACTGAAGCGAAACATGGATGATAACCAGTTCGAAAGTGGTGCTGCAGGCGAATGTTGAAGGTTATAGGGGGTAGCTCGGATAACCGATGTAGAAGTACTGAATCGATGAGGAGAGGAAATAAATTTCTCACTGTTTGAAAGAAGGAACTGGTCCACAGAACACAGCATTCTCGTAATGGAGGCAAGTATGAGCATAAAAGCGGTACATTGTGAGCAAGTCTTAACTGCAGTAAGTAGGTTCAGGCGGATGTACATCACATTAGCTATGCAGAGATGAAGAGATAAACACAGGGTAGAACAGTGTGAGGAGGTGTAGCAGTGCAGTCTTCGGGCTGCAGACGGCAACAAGAACAGCCACTGCCAAGTGGTAGTAATGAACGGCTTGGAAATGGCTACAGAACCGAAAGTGCAACAGTCCTAAAGGTCAAAAGGCTGGAATGTTATTTAGTAAAAGGTAACATTGATGGAACAGTCCAGATTTTCATGGTGTACAAGAGCTCAATATTTCGGCGACCAAACATATCCCCATCGACTGGTACCCATCTGTCGACCGCGATACGTCGTAACGCCGAAGTATTGTGCCCGATGAATACCACGGACCGTCAGTACACCCGTGGACTGTTTGATTAACTACTAAGCCGGGCAAAAGTGGAGTACCGCAATCATTCTTTCTGGAGATACATAGATTCTGAAACAAAATTCTCGAGTACGGGAGACCTGAAAGAAGTAATGTATGCAGAAAAGTGAGATCATCTGGCAACACACAAATTCACTATATACGTTTCTGAGATACGATAGCGAGGTGGAGAAGGTGGAGAGTACAACGAGGCAGTGCAGGTGGAGTGCAGTCGGAATTCACGGAGGTTCCCATCCAGCCACCCTGCCTTAGCGCTCCCCTTTCTTGACGCTGTCCAGGGCCGGCCGCGCCCGCAGTCACTGGCGCCACCCCGGGGAGTCGACGCCGGGTTGTTATTTTTACAGCCCCAGGCGCGGGAACACAGCGGCGGCGGAAGACGAGGCGCATCTTGCACTGCAGAGGTCGCCGGCCCGCGCTGCATCTGCCACAGCGAGGCGTGCTATCCGCGGGAACGCTGCTCTGTCAGCATACAAAAGCCTTACGGTCTCCCATCCCCCCTACCCCCCTTCCAGCCACGCGGCACTGTACTTCTTGCCGGTCGTAATTGCCGCGGGGTGAGTTCGTAAGGTCATGCAGTTAGTGTGCATTCTTTCTCGCATATATTTCAACACTCCAGCGGCCACAGGTATCCCCCTGCACATGTTCGTAGCGTGCAGTGTCCTGCCCGAGTACCGCCGGCATTAACCAAAGATAAAACAGTCCGCTCCTGGAGTTGTATATGGCAATTGTCATCAACACCAGTGAATAAGAGATGCTAAACTTGACACCACTTTTGGGGATTGCTACAATCGAGACAAAACATGGAATTCTTATGCCCTTGTGTACGTCTCGCACGTTTTGGCCACTATTTTAAAAATACCGTTTTCCCAGGAGTAATGGTCAAGATTCAGGGATGTTACAGAAGCGACCATTCGAAGCTTTGGGTCTAGTAAACAAGAGTTTTTAACATACACCTTAACAGCTATGAGCACTTCTTCATCTTCGATAATGTGAAATAAATCTCTTCTCTTGCAACCCCTTTGCTTTGCATATTTTAGAAGGAGGTAATATGGACCGAGTCCGCAGCTCCTGGTCTCGCGGTAGCGTTCTCGCTTCCCGAGCACGAGGACCAGGGTTCGATTCCTGGCGGGGTCAGGGATTTTTCCTGCCTCGAGATGACTGGGTGTTGTTGTGTCGTCTTCATCATTATCATTCATCCCCATTACGGTCGGAGGAAGGCAATGGCAAACCACCTCCCTAGGACCTTGCCTAGTAAGGGTCTCCCGCGTCGCTCCCCTACGCTCGGTAAAGAAGTATGGGACTCATCATCATCATCAATATGTACCTAAATGAGACAAGACTGTCTAGAAAATATGGTGCATAAAAGGGGTACGTTAAAAGTTGTGGGGGCTTGTTCAGTGGCATAGATGAAGAACTGCTCACGGCTCTAAAGGTATGCATTTTAGAGCCCATGTTTAGTCGACTATTCTGCTTCGAATGATCGTTCGTGTCATATACCTGACTAATGACCTTTCCTCATGGGACACTCTGTATAAATATTGTAGTATCGGGAATGACACAAAGTACAGGTCGAGAAAGAGATCGAATTTTTCTGTGGATACACAAAAGCAATATTGTTTGTCTGGGATACTACTCCAGACCGCACCCGTAGTCAAATGATTAATGCCGCTGCTTTGAGTAGACCAACTGGTGGACGGGCGTGTCAGCACCACCAACTGAGGCGTCCAGTCGCGCAGCGAGACGTTTGATTGTGGTCTGTCGATCACCTGGAATGAGAGCGTCCGAACGTTCCAACATTGCAGGGGCGACAGCTGTGTGCTGTCTGACGGCACGCGGGATATCGGACAGGTTTGCGCGATCTTGTGGCGATGATGACAGACGCCTCGCCCAACGACTCACCGTGCTTTTGTTTACTGCCAGGTCTCCGTAGACATTCTGCATGCGCTTATGAACATCCGCGAAATTCTGGTTTCTCCCCGAAAGAAACTCAGTGACAGCAGTCTGGTTGGACCGCACCTCCGTTACAGATTCCATTTCGAAGTATATGGAAACTTCATGAAACTATAGGTGCCGAAGCGGGAATGTTTAACGACATCCCACAATACTTATTGAACGCCTCTGTAGTACCTTACCAATATATTCGGGAATCGTCCCTTCTTTGTAAGGCAAATGCTGTAACTAGAAATCCCCTCCCAGATGAACTGACATGAGAGTCCCTCTTGCCCACTCCCTCCCGGTAATTGACTGAAAAGAATCACAACGCTATAATGTCCCGAATATAAAACTTGGATTAGACAATCGAACGCAAAGAAAAGGTATTCATATCTTCCAATTACAAGACATTCGGGCTATCCTGGCGAGTAGCGTGCTGCTCCTTCGTGTGCTTATCTCGTGATGCGATTTTTCCCTTTCCCGATCACGTGGAATGCGGATGTGTCAGTCATCGTACGTTTTCCTGCGAATATTCTGTGGCAAACCGTATGACTACTCAACAAGCCGTATTCCAAGAAAGCTGCAGGATGGGCGTCAGTGAGTGCCGTCAGAGGTGAGCACCGTAAATCGTGGACAAGTTCCCGAACGGCCAAGCGCATTACCATCTCACCATCCACTCGTCGGCAAAGCAGTGTCTGTAGACAGGACGCTAAACTTAAATAAAACAGAGAGCGCTCAGCACGAAGCAGGTCCGCAGCTGCGTAGCGTGAAGTTACTGCTGAATGTTTCCCGTGGAACAGTAGCTGCTGCGAATGGTTAGTCCTCTGCTGCGTCTCGTGGTACGTAATTGACTGAAATGTTGGCAGAACTCGGTCGCAGTGGTCGCGACGGGTCCGGAGCAGTTTGGTGCGTGTTTATCGTCCGTGATTCGCCGGCCATCAGGTATGCAGATGTGCCGCGGCCGCACGATCTGAATACCCACAAGGACACGGTGCGGGTAATGACGGCCTGTCAGCCGCGTCACAGCGCGCTCGCTAATGGCCGCCGTTGGAGTCCACGACGCCGCAGACACTACAGTCAGCCGGTGGACACGGCGCTCCTTCACTCAGGCTGCGCTCCCGCTTCTGTCGTGTGCTGCGTTCCGGAATTTCGTGACCAAGTCCATTCTCATCTCCTCCATTCTACTCAGCATTAACACCCCCACGAGTACTCTCTACTACAGTATTTACCACTGTGACCAACTCTGCTACCAGAAGTACTACCACCAACACCCCCGCCGGCCGAAGTGGCCGTGCGGTTCTAGGCGCTGCAGTCTGGAACCGCGAGACCGCTACGGTCGCAGGTTCGAATCCTGCCTCGGGCATGGATGTGTGTGATGTCCTTAGGTTAGTTAGGTTCAACTAGTTCTAAGTTCTAGGGGACTAATGACCTCAGCAGTTGAGTCCCATAGTGCTCAGAGCCATTTGAACCATTTGAACCAACACCCCCAGTAGTACGACCAAGATCATCACCAATTTCACGACTACCTCGCTCACAATCGTCTTCTTCTTTGCGTTTGCCCTTTCTTCCACGGGATCGGAATTCTTATAACGATGGACGCAATGGGCAATTTTAGCGGCAGCTTGTGACCCTTCCTAACGCCCCCTCCCACCTTTACATCGCGATGGAATTTGTGCAGCCGATCTCCCTGCGTCCATAGTAAATCTATGTTCGAGTGTGAGAACGTGTATTTTGAGGCAGGTCGTGCGTACAACCACACTATTCACCTAGCTGAATGTGGGAATCCACATAAAAGCCGCATTCAGGTGTAACCTCTCACCAGCCCGCGAGGCGGATTCGATACGGGGCAGGCCCGCCTCCCCATATTCCGGAAGCGGCGCGCTAACGCGTTCGGCTATCTGCGCGGGCTGATCTCGCTGACACTCGCTATCATTATCACCATTAAAAATAGCAGAGCGACACTGCGACTACTAAAATTAAGCTTTTCAGACAGCCACAAGTCGTACTCAATATTTTTTTACTGGCCTGTTGCCCTCAGTTTAACAAGAGCATCGTAGTTACAAGCAAAGGGTTTGCGTGGCGGATGCGTGGGATAGCGTCGGATTACAACTCCAACACGCCGATGTCTTTGTAATTCTGTCTGAGACGGCATAGAACTTGGAACAGCGGTTCAACGAAATGGGTAGTGTACTGACATGAGGCTATAAGATGAATATCAACGAAAGTAAAACAAGGATAATGCTGAGGGAAATACATTACAAAATAACACACTAAAAGTACCACACACATTTTGGAATCCGAATTTTCAGGTACTCAAAGTAAAAATTAGAGCGAAAATGATGAGAAACGCCAGAGAGAAAGCTATGATTGTACAGAGTCAGAGGTGAGAAGTTTGTTGACGCCGCTGTCCATGCTAGAGTATTCTGTGCAGGCCTCTTCACCTCGGCGGAACTACAGCAGTCTACATGCGTTTGACACTGTTTACTGTTTTCAACACAAGGTCCTCGTATACAATTATTAACCGCAACCCTATCCTCTATACCCAAACTCCCATGCCTCAGGATTTGCCCTCTCAGCCGACTCCTTTTCATTCAGATTTCTTTTCTCCCCATATCGATAATGGCAAGGAAAGCGTTTCTGAAGAAGAGAAACTTGTTAACATCGAGTATAGATTTAAGTGTCAGGAAGTTATTTCTGAAAGTATTTGTATGGAGCGTAGCCATGTATGGAAGTGAAACATGGACGGTAAATAATTTGGACAAGAAGAGAATAGAAGCTTTTGAAATGTGGTGCTACAGAAGAATACTGAAGATTAGATGGGTAGATCACATAACTAATGACGAAGTATTGAATAGGATTGGGGAGAAGAGAAGTTTGTGGCACAAATTGACCAGAAGAAGGGATCGGTTGGTAGGACATGTTCTGAGGCATCAAGGGATCACCAATTTAGTATTTGAGGGCAGCGTGGAGGGTAAAAATCATAGGGGGAGACCAAGAGATGAATACACTAAGCAGATTCAGAAGGATGTAGGTTGCAGTAGGTACTGGGAGATGAAGAAGCTTGCACAGGATAGAGTAGCATGGAGAGCTGCATCAAACCAGTCTCAGGACTGAAGACCACAACAACAACAACAACATATCGATTCACTACTTTACCATTCATTGTAGGACCTCTGAATTGAATCTTCCTCACTACTGTTCTCAAGCATCTCTTCTCCAGTGTTATTATATAGCGTAGTGTTTCAAAAGCTTTTGTTTGCTTCTTGTATTTTCTGTTTACCATCCACGTCTCACTTTCGTATAAGGGTCCATATCAGAGAAATACCTTTAAAAACCTTCCTAACATTGAGATTTTTATGAGTTTAACATTTTTTTCAGGAATGGTTTTCTTGCTATTTCCAATCTCCATTTCTATCTTCTGTTGACAGCACGTACGAGGCTGAGGTCGTTTCGCATCCAGTTCAGCTGGCCGTGCTTAGCTCGTAAATCACATCGAACTTCATCTCGTCGACTGGTTTAATTGTAGTGCTTTCATAGTCAGTCGTAACTCTAAGCAATTGCCTGCAATTAGTGTTCCAAAATTCCTAGACAAGACTACTTAATGCATGACATTACCATCTTAGTTATACCCTTTAAAGGGCTACGACATTACTATAACTGCCTTACTGGCTACTGCAAGTTTATGTATCAAGTAAATTAATATCAACAGCTGAACACGTATTATGCTCCGGTAGAAAGTTTTGATTTTTATAGCCCGCCATTAATTACATTCAGACAGAACAACACTGTGTTCGATTAATATTTCAGATACTAAGAGATTCAATTTGTAGGTGGTTGTACTACAACTTCAGGCACTGTTCGTGATTTTAACAATTGACAACACTTTGTGTGCGTTCCAAGTCGAACCACATGCCATTCCTTACATACACACACACACACACACACACACACACACACACACACACACACACACACACACACACACTTGGTGATGGGTCACATGTTCAAACAAATCGCCAGTAACTTCAATTTTGCATCTTATTCTGGTCCAGTGTGTTTTTACAGAGCCTATTCTTGTGCAACACGTTGCGTTGAAAAATATTTTGAACGAGAAGTTGGGTCTAAAAGTTATGTTCTGTAAACTTCCTCATCGTACTTTCTACTTCTCTTATTATGTTTCTGCCTTTGTTTTATTACTTCCAGAGTTCTTTTTTTTTTTTCTCTATCGCCCTCAGCGAGTCATTCGTTTCTAATTCAGACCATAGACATCTAACAGAGAACGAAATGAACGAGTGAAGGACTAGGAAGGTTACTAAATTGTATGAGATTCGCTGTTACCGTAACGTCTGATCTCATACTAAACTACATTATTTTCCATATTGCTTTAAGAGGCTTCTAAATGTTTTCGAAACTCGGTGCTTTGACGCAATAGCTGTATGTCACTTTACTGAAACAGTCAGTTTCGTCAAACAACACACCATCCTCAGATATAAAAAAAAAATCGACGTTAATTGGAAGACATGCATTCAATTACGATACTTTGTATTTTAGTCTGGCCATGTGCTTCTCCTGTCAACGTATTTTCTTATGTATGCATCATTTGCTGTTCTGTATTCTGTAATTTTGATGCAGATAATTAAGTAATTAATGTATAATACTGATCGTAGATGCTCGTACAAATACAAATGATCGTGACTGGACGCTCGTTCTGGAGTTAACAACTTTTTTGTTGTGGGTTGTTTCACTGAAACTAGTTGTTAACGAAGTAGCTCACAGCTATTGCGACAAAAATTGATTATTCAAAAATTTATTTTGTCTGCGTTCGATCTGTGGGGGAAATGCTGCAAGGAAACAAGGTTTAGACTCGAGTTGTGAAGTGAGTACTCAGAAAGGTGGGTGGGGGACCAGGGGAGGCACAATAGGGAAGAGTGAAGGAGTCGTGCTCGTTTGTCTCGCCAGCACAGAGGACTGACCGCGACGAAAAAGGATCAGCGTAGAAAAGGAGTCGTGCTCGTTGTCGTCAACAATGACAATTGACCGCAGGAACAATGAGGCTCTCAGCAAAGTGAGGCGGGTTTTTGTTGCAGCAGCGAATGAGTGGCGACAGTTGTCCCGGCGGAGGGGCAAGGGGAAAAAAGCGGAAAAGCGCAGCTGGTGCCGTTAGGTGTGGCTCGGTTAGCGTGTCCCCTGTCCGGCGGTCCGCTGAGGCTGCAGATGTAGAAGGAGCGCCGGATCGCGCTGAGTGTCTATGAGGGAACGGACGGCAGGGGCCGAGTATTCGCTGGTGGCCGGCGCCAGTGGATCATCGCGTGGCTTGCTGCAGGCGGTGCTCACGCAAAATTCGCACAGGGCGAGAAAGAGCAGCTACCAGGGACGTGTAGATGTGCCTCCCTCCGCCACATACCATCCTTTCGACCTCACACTATGTTTATACAGAGCAGCTAGGTGGTCCTAAATACAAAAACAGTTATCACCTGGCATTGTCAAGAGGGAGATAAGTGACCTCAAATACACGTTCACATAAATTTTGTTCAAAAAAGTATTTAAAAATTTTAACTATCCAGACCAGAATCAGCTAACAGTAAATAAATAACTAGTTTCGGATGAAAAAAAGTCAACCATCTACAGATTCAGTTTTCTTGAGAAATTAGTGTAACCTTACGTGGAACGGATGAAATACAGCATCTAAATAGCACGAAGCGTTCCAATAAAAAATAAGTGAATGAACATTTGTGTACCACAGCGGAATCTCATGAAATAACATTTGTTCCTCTGTTGATATGGTCTTTTTTTATCCTAGAGAACCCATGTCTACAAGACACTAGTAGAAGTCGGACGGAAAGTTGTTTTTCATGTGGCTCTCTAACACGGTTTTGAGTATAGGGGCCGTGTCATCTCAGCTCACTTGCAGTAGCTCGTAAGGCTGTTCTAGTAAGGTCGTAGCCCTTTACAAGTCAGGATTACGGTATAACTAAGATGGTAATGTCATGCATTAAGCAGTCTTGTCTAGGAATATAGGAACACTAATTGGAGGGAATTGCTTGCAATTACGACTGACTATGAAAGCACTACAATGAAACCAATCGCCAAGATGAAGTTCGATGTGATTTATGAGCTAAGCACGGCCAACTGAACTGGATGCGAAACGACCTCAGCTTCGTACGTTTTATCAACAGAAGATAGAAATGGAGATTGAAAATAGCAAGAAAACCTTAGAGGAAAATCATATCCGCCGTATCAGTTGTGGAGTGGTACACTTCTATTGTCAACAAATGGTGGGGAAGAGAAAAGCAGTATAATGAACCAGTCGCACGTACAATCAGCACAACAACAGAAAATACAAAAGTGAAGTCTCTTGTGTAAATGCCGGCCGGAGTGGCCGTGCGGTTCTAGGCGCTACTGTCTGGAGCCGGGCGACTGCTACGGTCGCAGGTTCGAATCCTGCCTCGGGCATGGATGTGCGTGATGTCCTTAGGTTAGTTAGGTTTAATTAGTTCTAAGTTCTAGGCGACTGATGACCCCAGAAGTTAAGTCGCATAGTGCTCAGAGCCATTTGAACCATCTTGTGTAAATGGGTAAGACATCACGAAACATACCCAGAGTTGCGAATAATTTGGAGTACAGTAACACACGCTAACAACAATGAAATTACAGTAAAATATAAATCGATCCACATTCCAGACCGCAGATTATCTAATTCTAGGGAATAGCGTCTAACAGGAGTGCTGCTGTAGAGAAGTATGCAGAAAGACATCGAGACACACTGTAAGCCATATTGAAGGAACGCCAACACAACAACTGTGTTCATATCCACAACCAGACGTCTTTCAGTCCCATCTATGAACAAATGTTCGGGTCTCAGAAAGTAGACGTTTCCGAAGCCCTATCTGTTGGCATTTTTTTTCTCAGAATATTAGTCAGTAATTTTTAATACCTTGTAGATCATCGGTGCATAGCCCAATGAAACTTGAAACGTGTTTAGTTGGCAGTGCCATAATAATTGGGGCCAACTGTTATAGATATCATCTAATGAAGTCTGCATTACACGCCGTCGCAGCCGAGGTCGCTAACGCACGCCTCATAGGTAAGCCAGTTCGAATCCCAGCGGTGGAAATTTTTTACTGCCAGTATTCGGCCGCCAAGAGAAGAACAGGTGGTGACATGAAGTTCACAGTCATCACTTTGTGTGGCATTCTCCCGGACTGAGTTCCTAAACTGTCCGTAGTGTCTCGTGAGGTGTAGGCATGTGATGCTGATGTTGGTACTTCGTCAGTCGGCAGCCCCCTCGATGCTACTGGAGAGCAGAAAGCTATGTAGTGGCACAGAGTTCTAATCTCTCCCTTTCCTTCACCATTAACAACACGAACACAACACTGCCCTCTATAAATTCTTGACACAGTCATTCATACTTCAGTCTTCACAACAGGTCGCAGGAAGCCAATGTCAAACCACCTCCACTGGGACCTTGCCTAGAACGACAATGGAGGATATCAGCATGTTCTCCGCTACGCTCTTCCACCGAGTATGAGAGTACATTAAGTTTTGAAATGATGTGTTCGTTCTTGTTGCACCCTTGGTGTACGTCGACGATAGAGTCGTAACAAGTGACCGTACACAAATATACATACTGTGCCTTCACATGTACCCGCTATCAGCTCGTTAGGCTGTTCACGACCTGTAAGCAGGAGTGATACCTGCAGACCTGCGATAATACCCGGACGGACACATTATAACGCTGGAACCGGAACTGCCGGATCGTAAAGTGGCTGGACGATCTCTTTAGGGCCTGGGCGCGCCGCCGCCTTGAACCTCACATGTGTGTCCTTGACCCGAACGTTCGCGTGCCCTGGTCTGGATAGCGGGGCCGTCTGCGCGGCTCTGGAGGACGAGTCGCCGCGGCACGACGTCGCCAGCGATCAATCCGCACAGCCCGTGCCAGGGCGCGACAACGGGACATCCCCCCCCCCCCCCCTCCTCTCTACCCACCTGACACTTGTTCCAGTGAAAAATCGTTGTCGGCGCGACTACAAAGGACGGCGCCCAGGCCACGCCGCACCTTGCCTCCCTTCACGTAGTCCTTGACACGACACGGTGCGGACCCGCCTCTGCAGTTGATGGAAGTGATTCCCTTGTCGCCCTTCCTGCCGCCTTCGTCACAGACTGTTTTCTGACATATCGTAAAATAGCATCAACACGCCACCATAAATTTAATCGTACTGAAGAAATAACAGCCCTTCGTTCAGTGCAGGACGTACCGGTGTAGTACACACCAGTAACCTCTTACCTCCGATTCCTTAAAGAATCCAACTCCGATGTATAAAACAGATTAAGAAGCCTGATTGCTTTACAACTGAGTTAATATGTTAAATGTTTGACGTTAAGCACGTAAACGGTTATCGGCGGGTGAATGGTTATTTGGAAGGTGATTTGCAAACAGGAACTGGGGGCAATTAGTCAATGTGGAACTCTGCAGCCTAGCGTAAGTTCCGTGTGTCACAAAATTTTGCTGGGTCACCATCCAGTTTCATTAAAATTGGGAAAATCTAATTTTTTTTTCAAATTTGGGATGTTGTCCCTATGGTCATCACCAGAAGTGTTGTAATTACGTTTTGAAAGGATTTTAATGGAAAGTAATACTTTCTCTCTCCCTTTCTCTTTTCCAGAAACGCACACGCAAACAGATTTCCATGTCCATCAGCATCCACATCCCACAAGCCACCTTACTTGTTCTCTATTACTTTACCCCTCACCTGTTTCATTCACGAATGGTGCGCGGGGAGATAATTGTCTGTAAGCTTCTGGTCTAAACTATATACATTTGCCTTTGTGATCAAAAAAAGAAAAAAAAGGAAATGGCTCTGAGCACTATGGGACTCAACATCTGAGGTCGTCAGTCCCCTAGAACTTAGAACTAATTAAACCTAACTAAACTAAGGACACCACACACATCCATGCCCGAGGCAGGATTCGAACCTGCGACCGTAACGGTCGCGCGGTTCCAGACTGAAGCGCCTAGAACCGCATGGCCACTGCGGCCGGCTTTGTGATCCTTTCACGAGATGTACGTGGCCAGTTCGAAACGTTCCGAGACTGAATTAGCAAAACTAGAGAGAAGATAAGATGGTAGTTCCAGTCCTTCTACATCTACACCTGCATCTACACGATTATTCTGCAATTCACAATTAAGTGCCTTGCACAGGATTCACCGAACCTCATTCAAGCTATTTCTCTACCGTTCCACTCTCTAACGGCGCGCGGGGGAAACGAGCACTTACATCGTTCTGTGTCAGTTCTGATTTCAATTATTTTATCGTGATGATCATTTCTCTTCATTTAGGTGGGCACCAACAGAACATTTTCACAATCGGAGGAGAAAGTTGATTGAGATATCACTAGATGATACTGCCGCAACCAAAAACGCCTTTGTTTTAATGATTACCACTCCAATTCACGTATCATGTCCGTGGCACACTCTGCCTTATTTCGTGATATTACAGAACGAGTTGCCCTTCTTTGGACTGTTTCTGTGTCCTCAGCTAGTCCCATCTGATGCGGATCCCAAAGCCCACAGCATTGCTCCAGAAGAGGACGGGCAAGCATTGTGCAAGCAGTCTCTTTCGTAGGTGTAGCTAGAGGTTCTACATAGTCTCCCCACACGACTACAACGCACAGAACCATAATGTAACCATCTGAATCTTTCACAAAAGCCTTTCTTTGGGATGTTATTCTACTCGTGCGCCATATTCGCATCATCTTTGGCTTTGGCGAACCAGAGACCGTTTCTGCATTTGGTCGTTTTCTGTTAGGTGCGTATTGATAACACCAAGTCCCGTCACCCGTCATGATTTTTTCCGGAAAAGAATTGTCTGCATTTTCCATTTCAATCAAATCGTGTCAAGGGTTTACTCGTCGTTATTGTTCGGAAGTCAAGGTATGCGGGACCAACTTTACACACATGTTTCTCTGTCAGAACATTTTGAAGAATGTGTTGAACACTTCATTTAGAAATGTTCAGTTCGTTGCTCAGTTGCGATTTCTGACACAACAACGGTGACAATTATCACCGTATGTCCAAGATTGACTGGTCGAATACACGTCTGTTGTTTACAGTTGTTGCTTCAAGCTACCAAAGTAGGTTTTCCACGGACGGTGTATGTTAGCTTAGTATACATGGAACATACGTACTAGGACTTTTAATAGTAAACCTTTCCGTGACTCTCAACGTCTCTCTTGCAGTGTATGCCAATGGAGTTTTTTTAGCATCTCGAAAAGCTTCGAGTCCAAACACTATGAAACAAAAATTTAAGTTTTTGACATAATTAACCTTTGGCGTCATGGTAAGCTACGAATACAAAAAAAATTGGCAATGTGTTGTGCACTTTGGAGTATAAACATAAAATATTTTTAACGAAATTAGTCTTTATTTTCGTAGTACGCAACGAATACGATATGAAATTCACAAACGGTAAACAGTTAGTTGTTTTAAGCAAGTGGTTTCGCTCTGGAACCCTTGGAATTTATACTTTTGAACCACGCATCATTTCGTGCGATATACTTGAATGGAATTCGCATTTTTTCTAGACCAAATCCCACATCTAGAGACTTTTGTGAACTCGTAACTCCTAAAACGTATTATAGTTCTAAATAACAAGCAAAAATGGGTCTAAATTTAACAAATTTTGTACCACATCTACGTACTGTCCCAGTGATTTCAGTTTGAAACTACTCATAAAAGCAATAGTACAAACTCAAGTTTACGTTACAATTGCTTTACGTATATTTACTTTCACTGCTTTTACAGATCAACGACCTTGCCACGTTAGTAGCTCTGGTTGCCACCCGATCACCGAAGTTAAACAACTTTCGACCCGGATAATACATAGATGCGTGACCGTCGAGGAAAGATGCCGTTGGTTTTCGGGACACGCAAGTTGCCGAAGAGGCGTCCAATTAAAAGACCTATACCAGGCCGTTTTGCCACACGACTGCTTTCACTGTCAATGATTTCGTCATTAGGTACACTACAAAAAAGAAAACGCATGTCAGAGTGTCCTAGAATGACGTAGCACCATCTTTGTGTCGATTGTAGGTTTGAATGCTACGAATGCTACAGTTAGCTGCATTCGTAGAAGTACCTCAGTGTGGCGAAAGAAATGTGCCCTGCTCTAGCATCGATGGTTTCACACGAAATGCATTGGCATTTAGGTTAAAAATTATTGAAATGGTGGTTTAAGGCAGAAACCAATGAGGCTCAAATGGTTAAAGTACTCGAGACGAAACATGCAGCTCTTCTTTGGAGCTTCTCTGTTTCGTCTGATAAGGATCACAGAGTGACGACCAGAACAGAAGAATCTGCCGAACGAGAGTTTTGTGAGCCACCTCTTTTGTATATCAATCACATTTCCTCGAGATTGTTCCAATGAAACACATCGTGACACCCGTTTTTCATAGAACGAGTTTTATGTGATCGTTCCACTACAGTTCACTCCAGGCGGACGTACCTAGATACATTGCGGCTGTTACAGTTTCCACCGACTTATCGCCAACAGAGTAATGGGGCAGAAATCGGTCTTTCAGCCTATTTATGCGCAATATGCTACACACGCAGGATCACAGTTAGTGAGTCATATGAAATAAAATCGTCGTAACTTCGGAACTGTTTGCAGCAGGACGTTCAAACTGCACGGTTGGCCACGGGGGATGATGGGAATTAGTATGGTATGGTTTAGCGACGAAGCCCACTTTCATTTGGATGGGCTCGTCAATAAGCAAAACTGGCGCATTTGGAAGCTGAGAATCCGCATTTCGCGATCGGGAAGTCTGTGCACCCTCAACGGGTGACTGTGTGGTATGCAATGTCCAGTCACGGAGTAATCGGAGCGATATTCCTTGAAGGGTTTCCTCACGGGTCACTCCTTCTATTCTGTCGAGGAGTTCCTTGAGAAATGAAGCTGCTTCTCGTTGTATTGTTGACTGCGTTTACTTAAACTTATGGCTTGACTTTTTTCGGCTTCGTAAACATTTTATTTTTATCTGTTATTACTTTTATGTTGTAGTTTCATGTACTGACACGTTCCATGACCTTGGAGATTTGCTCCTCAATTTGGACCTACGGAACTTGAAGTGCAAATAAAATAAAAATAAAATGCCATCTAAATTCATAGTGTCTTTTGAAGCACTATAAAAACTCACATGTTAGCTCTTAGGAGAGATTCCATGTGACAATAATTTGTG
Source organism: Schistocerca serialis cubense (assembly GCF_023864345.2). Lineage (NCBI taxonomy): Eukaryota > Metazoa > Arthropoda > Insecta > Orthoptera > Acrididae > Schistocerca > Schistocerca serialis. Next base: position 73,966,798 of record NC_064644.1, read on the forward strand.
ACGGTGAATAGTTGTGTGTCTCGTGCGGGACGAAGCTGCCGTAACTCCACATTAAGCACATTTTATCTACCCATGTTAGGAGGCACATCACCTGTAGTGAGACCGTTGAAGGTTACGTTAAAGAACAGTGTACACCGTATGAATCAATAGACTGTAGGGGACGACACGTGAGGCAGCCGTAATAAAATGCACGACTGTTTGAAACGAAGCAATTTGGAATGACGACAGAGGAAACAGGAAATCTATTCCCGTCGCGGGTCGTATTTGAAATTCATTTACGAAGCCCCGGGCTTGTTAGGAGAAGATGCATCGTCAAACGGCGTATGCAAACAGCTACCGGTCTGGAATTACCGTCCGGACAGAGCTGAATAATTGTTTATAAATCAGGTGGGCCGGCCCGTGGGCCGAGGACCAGCGGCCATTATCTGTCCCCTTTAATGTGAGTGTGTGTGTGTGTGTGTGTGTGTGTGTGTGTGAGCGCCCCAGTTTCCGGGTCAGGCCGCTAGTGGCCGCTCTCCAGAGCCTTTTAGCGATAAGCCTCTCTGCCTGGCACGCTAATACCGACGGATTTACTCCAGCGCAGGCTGCCTCTGTGGGCGTCTTCTTAGTGTCGGCTGTGAGGCAGAACTTGGCCCCGAAAGCTCAAACCTTTTTCACTACCGTCTGTATTTACATTATTGTCTTTTGCATGGTCGTCGCTTTCTTTTCGCCCACACCCATGATATTTAATAATTGTAACTACGTGGTACTAGCAAAAAATGAAAGAAAAACATCGTATTTGCAATTGCCTGTAGAAATTATTTATTTTACAGTTGCAGTTTCGGCCTTTGAGCCATTTTCAGGCGGTACTACAAAAGATTTTACTTTAAAATTCTCCGACGTATATACATGTCATCGTCAGAAAAAGTGAACAGTCCTATTTTTCCTTCAGCATATGTCAGGCTTTAACATTCTCCGACATGTATACATTTGACCGTGAAAATAGGATGTTTTACTTTTTCTGGCGATGACTCATATATATGTCGGAAAACCTTAAATTCTGACATGTGTCGAAACAAAGTCACTTGGAGTGCCACTTGAAAATGGCCCAAAAAGCCAGCTGCTGTGGACGAGCGGTTCTAGGCGCCTCAGTCCGAAACCGCACTGCCGCTGCGGTCGCAGGTTCGACTCCTGCCTCGGGCATGGATGTGTTTGATGTCCTTAGGTTAGTTAGGTTTAAGTAGTTCTAAGTCTAGGGGACTCATGACCTCAGATGTTAAGTCCAATAGTGTTTAGAGCCATTTGAAGCATTTTGGCCCAAAAGGCCGAAATTACAATTACGAAATAAATAATTTTTGCGATCAACGGCGAATGTAATGTACTTTTAGATGACTATCAACACCGACCATGAGTGGTTAAAAAAACCCTTATTCTTCACCAACGCTACAAAACACTTAATATTACAATGGAGAAAAATAAAATTTAAGAGAGTGTACTTTTTATCACTATTGTTAATCAGTTACCCAACTACTAGTTCTGTTGCCAGTACTATTATTTCTGTGACTACAATCGGTACACCTATTTCTGTTCTTTCATTACGGCCGCCCTTCCTTGCTGTATTACTGTGTGTAAACTACAGAGGGTTATTTCTGGATGCTGGATCAGCCCTTAGTCTAGGTCAACCGCTGTTGTCTGCTGGCTATTTGCACTAATGCAGCGGACAGTCTTGATGAATGTTTTCATTCACTGGTCGTCGAACTCAATTACCTTGTCTGCATCAGCACGAAATTTTGCCTTGTTATGATGGCAGCATGCTGGCGCATGACTGAATACCTCTTGAAGTCCTCCGTGGCTTGCACGGATACCGCGGGTGCAGTGCCAACCAAAACGCACCATATCGACTGGTTCCTCTGTGCTGCTTTGGGATCCGGTCTCCTGAATGCCGTACCGCCAATAGCTGCTGGATCTTCGTAAAGAGCACACTCCCACAACGTGTGCACAGACTAATTTTCTACGGATGCTTAGGATTCGGGCGATGCCTGACCTAGTAACGTATCACACCGCTCGACGGGTGAATAAATGTCACTATTAACCTGTCCTTGACGTTAGGGATAAATTCATATTTTCTGCTGCCTCTGTCCGAAGCCTCTCATTCATTATGGGAATGCTTAATGCGATAAGTGTCCTACTTTTTTTTACATATTTGCACAACTTCCAAATAGTCTTAGCGCTCCAGCTTGATGGCCTTCCTTTAAGTAATACCGGACTCCTCCTCTTTACCTGATTTCCAAGCTCAACCGGAATATTCCTAGAATTCCTAAGAACTGTACCAGTAACTACAACTAGTCAGGTGAAAACGAAGGCTGTGTGCACTAAGGCAACATTAGAGCTGAAAACTAAAGATGTGTGGACGTGCTTGTTGCAGGCCATCCGGTGCACCGTGCCCAACTGTTCATGCGAGTGCTTCAGCCCTGGGAAGAGCAACGTCAGATACTGCGACGGCTGTAACCACAGCTGGGTGCCGCATGGTGAGTCTCCCTGCGGTCTTCAACGGACTGCAGCCGCTGCATTCGCCCGGCACCTACTAAGCACTTCAGAAGAATTTGACAAACTGAATAACACATCGCGCTCCCATCTGCACCCGCTGCCTATGCAGTAAATGTCGTCGGCCTTCCAGATTCCGTGTTTCTACAGCAAATATGTATTTTGAATTGTTTACGGACACTGGTGAAGTTTACCGTCCAAAAAAGTTCCATTTTACAACATGTTTGTCTAAAGTCCTTAAAAGATTACACTTAATTCACTATAGTGCAATCTTCCCTCTGAGTCGCAAGTTCGGCCTCGTTCCTCACGAAGTGACCGCGACACGGCTCGCCTGCATCGGTAGCAGGCTGCAGTGGAAGATGTGGGCGAGATTGTCACTGATACGATACGCGAGTTGGGGTGGCAGTCACTGAAACATAGGCGGCGAGATCTATTTACGAAATTTCAATCACCAACTTTCTCTTCCGAATGCGAAAAAATTTTGTTGACACCCACCTACGTAGGGAGAAACGATCTTCATAATAAAACAAGATAAATCAGAGCTCTAACGGAAAGATTTTGGTGTTCCTTTTTCGCACGCGCCATTCGAGAGTGGAATGGTAGGGAAGTGCTATGAAAATGATTCGATGAACCCTCTGCCAGGCACTTAAGTGTGAATTACAGAGTAACTATGTAGATGTAGATGTAGAGGATGGTAGGCATATGGGTATTCCTCCAGTACATGCTAAATTTTCCAAGAAGTTAGGATTATCAAATTTCCCGTTGCCGGAAGACAAAAGATTGTGTTTTCGCTAGTTGTGATTGAACTTAGGTGTTTAATGACCTGAACAGACTCAGAAAGGACAAATTCTCGGATGCACTTGTAATGTTTCAAGTCAAACACTTTACAGTGTTCCTTTCAATCATAACGGTGGGGTCCTTGCGAAACTTTCACTCTTTTGTAGGCTTAAATAATGACAGTATTTGAAATAAGTATATTTTTTGGGATACGGATAGCTGTGGAAACGAAGAGAAAACATCTTTCAAAATGAACCGAACGACGTGAAATAATAATCACAGATTTATAATATATCTTTGTATATGCTTTTCCATAAGTCCAAAATTGTGCTTTGCATTCGCAATGTTTGTCCCGGATTGTAGCACGGGCAGAGATCAGAAACTGTCGGTAGGACCAAATAACATATAACTTTAACTCGACAAAAATTTCTAACTGCAGTAAACACGTTCCCCCGTAGCAGCAATGGGTAAATCACAATTCAGGACGAGAATGGAAAATACGTTTGTCGTTCCGGAAAGCGTATTCGTATAGAAAAGTCAGCTTGTATGTCGGGAAGAGATAATGGACTACCAGAGAGATAGCGGTTATGACAATGTTGTATGCAAATTATGCAGTTAAGAAGTACTTTGAAACAATTGAAATGATATTTGTGGAATATTTTAAAATAAAAGAGGCTTTCAACTATCATAGCTGAAAGGGCATCTAGGTGCCCAGCTTCTTAGCTATATTTTACGAAGGTAGTTTATTAATCACGAATAAGAGACTCCCTTTTCGTATTGTCTTTCTAATGGTACCTCATTCACCACTGCATGATTAGTAAGTGTTGAGAAAAAGAGATGTCGACTTCAGAAATAATAAATAAGAGTATCTTCGCTGGTGTGGACTACATTGTCTACACTTTTTTTTAATTTTCCCTTAATCGAATTGTAGTGCTGCCCACAAATTCAAAAGCCATCTAAACTTTTCACGCTAATTAAGTGCAACAGAGCATGGTCTCTTCAGAATGTACTTCCAATCAAAAAGCAGTTCTAAGAGCTGGACTCCAGCTTCCGGTTAATCATGTCTCTTACGTTTTTGTGTTGGTTTTTCTTTATCTCTAACTGAGAAGTGATATACAGATTTTCGTAGGTTTAGCATTTTTTTATGTAACTCCTTAAGAGTGGAATTTCAAATAATCCCTTCTTAAACGATGTCTACGGTATAAAATCAACACCTTGTCCAAATGTCAAGTTTCTGTCCTTAGCAGTTTTGGCTGGGCGATGATTGCCTTGTTTCATCCCCTTAGAGACTGAATTTCAAAAATAGGGAAACGCATATTTTTTATTTCGAACCGAGAAGCTGAAGACCAGTTTTTAAAGATTTAGGTTTAAAAATGTATTCACACTGAAATATTTTCATAAATCATTTCACCTCCTATTTCATACCCTTAGCGATGGAATCCCTTCTTAAACGACGCCTACAGTATAAGATCAACACCCTCTGCAAATGTCAAGTTTCTATCCTTTGTAGTTTGGAATGGCCGACTATGAGTTAGTCAGTCGAGGCACAGCCTTTTATATGTAGAGATTAAATCTCGCAAACTTGCTAAACCACCTGATGACGGACTACAGTTGTGTTTTGGAGCGTGGGGAGGAGTCGCCGATAAATCATTCGGCTAACGGCAAGTGGCAAAAACGACAGTATCAAGAAGCTGTCCTGCACTCACCGAACCCGACGCCGCATTCTAACATACATTTCTATGCATAAGCTGGTAAATTTAATTTTAGTTTCTGGTGTCACACATGTAGAGCAAATGGCACAAATATTGAATACCATTTTGTTTTTAGTTCACAAATTTCTCAGTTTTTCACGTTAAGCTAATGAAATACATGTAGCTCATACTGTGGGAGGTACTTTAATACTTCCCATACTTTCGAATACGTACTACGTTAGAAACCTTTCTAAATTAGGCTTAATTACAAAGTTTGATATTTTTGGCTCTTGAGATTTTGCGGTATTAGTATGGAATAGCGCATTCGTTTGAAGCTTGTTAAAGTTAAAACGAATACTAGAGAATCTAATAATTCATTGTTAAAAGTACACGCTATAGAACATAATAGTGCAATAGAAAAACACTAAATATATCATTCTCGGTTATTAAATATTATCACATTTTCTCTTGTGAAACCTAGAGATCTATTAAATGAGATTGCTGTGGGCTTTTGTATCGAAATATCCTTTTTGCGCCGCTTCAAGAATAGGCGTGACCACTCTCTTCCGGCCTGTTAATCCTAAAATTGATTCTGGATATTTTTGGCTTTGGCAGACTTAAATACCATCTGTTGGACATCCGTTCGGGTAAGTCCAAAAAATTTAGTTACCATTGTCTTTCTACATTCAATTAGCTGTTGTTCTTGTTCGTTGGATAGAACACTTTTTCGCTCAAGTTCAGTCTTTGTGGCTGAATAAGCTGGTAAATCTGATTTTACTAGCCTATATAGGGTGACATTGGGAACTTTGAAAGTTTTTGCTACCTTCAAGTAGCCCATCTCCTTTTCTCTGACCTTTTTAATTGCTGCTTGAATGGCAGACTCGTACCACTGCTTTCGAGCTCGTGAAGTCATTTCTGAAGCAATATCTATAAATGAAACTGGTTGTGAAAGCACGGTACTAATATGGAGTACTAGTATTCATATTAGTGACACAGCCATCTTGAAATTCAGAAACGCAAATAAAACCGAAAATTAATTTTAAATAGGCAACAAACACGCCATTTTACAGCTTAATGTGTTAGCTACATGTTTGTGTTGAAGATATATTAATAATTTAAGTATTATCACAAGAATGAAGCTGAAAACCACAAATCTGCAACAATTATTCGTCCTAGTGAATTCGTTAAAACAGTTCCACTCACTCGCAGTGGCTGCCAACTGCAGTGTGAATGCATTCTAAAGCAGTCTACAGTTGCTGAACGTAGTTTTCAAGTAGCTCACCAGAGTACAGCACTTACAAGGCGATAAATCTTAGCATTTCGTATTACTATCCCTATTCCATATTTGTACCTCTTCCTCTAATGTTCTCTTTCATATGACTACGGAACTCCCCAAACGTCATGTTGGTGTGACGCGGGGACAGCCCAGCCAAGTAACAAACCGCCTTGGGTACCACGCCTTTCGAGGCGCAGTTTGCCGCCCTCGTCGTCCGTTCTGTAAACAAGGCTGGTGTTTACGCTGCAGCGCTCGTGCTGATCCATACAAGGGACCTCCTTCACTGCGTCAGCGTCATCTCTTCAGGCACACGTGTGGCCCGGAGCGGAAGCCTCTCTGCAAGACTGTAGTGCCCCACGCGTGTCTCTCCACGGCAGATTAACTGTCTAAGACGGAAGGCCTCCCGTTCTGGGAGGGTGGGTCTGTGCCACAAGTGTAAGTAAAGCGATCATCAACCGAGGATTGTTTCGAGCATCACAGTGCTTTACGAGGCACGGCCCTGTTGGAGGTAGTGCGTCGTTGCCTCCCTCGGGCTTTGAGCCGACTTACCCAACTAGTTATGGGGAGACCTACAGCCTGACTGAATTCCGAATGACAGCACATCGTTTTCCACATGAGCAAACATTGCCGGAGGTTAAAGAAGTCACTTGTGACAGATAAATATCGTAGGACTGACCGGAATCGAGCTCGAGACCTCTGGATTTGTAATCTGGCAATTTACTACTGAGTCACCGATCCTGCGTTTGCTGTGCAGAAACCACGAACGTATTGTCTCAACATAGAAACTATTCATTAAAGTCCCTAAATAGCGGAAGTAACGACACACCAAGCGTTGTTATATGAATCAGAAAACATGTATTCTTTCACAGCACGATGTCTGCAAATGCAAAATTACGTAAGGCTTACTCAACTGCACATTCCAGTCAGATTAATGTGATCACCACCTGTGTTCGAAGTCAAAATGCAATAACCACTCGCAGCTCGCAGCACTAACAGTGGAGGCCATATAAAGCGCGTCGGGGGATGGAGAGGGGAGTGGCCGCGGCAAACAGTGTGGTCACTGTGAGAGGTGGCATGAGCCTCCTTTCATATTTCTATCTTACTCTGAGTAATTCGATTTTCCTCTCTAATTGCATGCTTTGAAAAGTTGCTATTCCTTCACACGCAGACTTCCCACGCAGCATCTCTCGTCACCCGGGTGGTCCGGTAACAGGCGAGTTCTGCAGAGCTTGAAAGTGTTAAGCCGATGGGTGTGAGGGAGTCGAGTGGATGCTTTCCAGACGCCGAAATTGGCATAAGAGCGGGAGCGACACGCCCAAAGGGGCCAGAAGGGGCTAGAGATTCTATTACTTTGCAGAAACTTAGTGAAAACACTTTCTGGCGGGCTACCAGCGAGGCGTGGGAATGACTTGTGTTCCCAGGCAGTCTTGGCGGGCAAATTCCTGCGTTTTCTGCAAAATCGTAACTGTGATTGGCTTGCTCTGGGCATAGCTCCATGACGTAGCAAAACCGGCGCAGAAATTGGTGGCATGAATCTCCATTGGTGGAATGGTAGTGCTTCGGCAATAGAATGGAATTTTCCGCTGGTTTTCGAGTTGCTGATTGGAACGTTTAACCATAGCCACTGTCATGGGGGCAGGAATGTTCTGTGTTCGGTTTGTACGGGTGCTCTTGAGAGGGTCGGCTCTCGCCTTTCGGTCAGAGTAGGTTACAAGACTGAGCTCTCGCTGCTCTGGACAGCCTGCCTTCCGTTGGCTGTCTAATATACTTTTATTTTGATTGTAACTGTTTGACGAAGTTGCTGAAGTTTCGACTTCAACGTAACTTTCCGAGTACAGTTGGCAATTGAGCGTTCTGCGTACAAGCGGCCTATGTTGTCTGTCTTGGGCAGTTTTGGCTAAAGTTGACTGTATCGGAGTTACTGTGTGACTTCGCTTGTTAAAATCAATCACTGTACCGTCAGTGATTGTATGGCGGGCCTTCTTCGTCTCCCTCAGAGGCGTATTTGTGTTGCTAGGAAGTCTTTAGTCTGGAACAACCAGACCAGGAGAATTTGTTTTGGGCTATACTCGTGACATTATCATCACCACGACAGGACGTCGAAGCAACCAGCCATCGCCTCCGGTATGGCAGATCGTGTCCTTGCAGTTAAGAAGGCAAGTTGGTAATGTACGTCCGCAGCACCGGCAAAGCAGGCAATTTTGCTAGGTGATAATCAGAGCTCAGCAGAGCGCGCCTGTTCGTCTTTTCTAACTTTGTTCTGTCTTGGGTGTTCATTGTCTGAGTTCTCACTACTGTAGAAGCAATTAATGTTGGGTTGGATGGGAGTTTCTCTTAAGATTTGAGTTGCAAGGAATTGGCTCCACATACCACTTGGCCATAAATGTCACAACCTAGTTTATGGACAACTTCACCTTCACAGCCTTTATTTGAGTATCCAATTTGATGTATTGTAAATGTTTTGTGTGTTTTGTTTATTATTTTTAGTTTAGTCATAGTAAATAAAATTGTTATTTTGGACTGAACTTTCATTCTGTTAATCGGTAGAGCAACCATTTCATTTCTCACTACATTAATGAAACTTTCCTTAATTTCTATCCAATTAAATTATTGCAGGTGCCAAACTCTTTTCTACTCCACTGGCAGGGTCGATTACAGTCAGTTCCTGTTTCTTCTTAATCCATGTGCAACAGCAGAAGTAGGAGTTAGAAAAGGGGGGGCTTAGAGCATCATTTCCATATGACGATTCTAGAAGAATTTAGTGTTAAATACACCGCTAGCCCCGGCACCTCGCAACTGTTGTATTGCAGGAACGGACGATTTATCTGACGTTAAAATGGCACAATCGTTGGGTTTCAGGAGAAGGGAGAAAATTTTTCCGAAACGACTAGGCTGTAAACTCTTCTCGTGTTACCGTGGGTAATGTATACCGTGCATGGCAAAATGGCGCCATCCAAATCTGGCGACATGGCAGTTGTGGTGCACAACAGCCCATATAATGACCGTAGTGAACGGAGGCTGCTGAGATGTCTACAGGAAAATAGACGTGCTACTGTTGAGCTGAAACGTCCCCTTTGAACAATTATACATGACTGTGCTTAACCTGACACACAATGTTTTTAGCGCAACGCAATCTGACTTTCAAAATTCCCTACAAAAGAATGGCCCTGACTAACATTAAACTATACCTTTCACAAATCACTTACCTCACAAAAATCTTCGCTGCTCAAGCTACTGCAATACAGCGAGTGCCACTACTGCCAGCTAAATAAAAGATTCAAACTACGGAAGGCACTAACTACTGATAGGGATAGTTAGCAAATGAAAGATATTAATAGAGAACAAACAATGTATTTACCTTGATATCATCATATATAAATATAGCAGTTCATGATAAATTACAAAACTCCGCCATCTCTCTCCCCACATCCACCACTGCTGGCGGCTCACCTCCAACTGCGCAACGCTACGCGCTGTTCACATCCAGCTGCCTAACACTACAATGGCGATTATTACAACAATGCAAAGCAGCCACAGACTGCACACAGCACAGCCAGTGATTTTCATACAGAGGTGGCGTTACCAATAAAAAAACCTAAACAGCCTAACAGCCTACTTACAGAGCAACTTACCGCCCAGATGAACCAAGGGACAACCGAAGGCGTCTCCTCAACAACCATTCAGTGAACTTTGCCTCCACAGCAGGCGCCGGGTTCATGCATCCAGTCGGCCGCTGGTGGCCGAGCGGTTCTAGGTGCTTCAGTCTGGAACCGCGCGACCCTACAGTCGCAGGTTCGAATCCTGCCTCGGGCATGGATGTGTGTGATGTCCTTAGGTTAGTTAGGTTTAAGTAGTTTTAAGTTCTAGGGGACTGATGACCTGAGATGTTAAGTCCCATAGTGCTCAGAGCCATTTGAACCATGCATCCATCCTGACTGCTCTTCATCGGCGACTAAGACTAGGATTTTGCACGCAATACCGCAAATGGACGTCCACTGAGTGGCGACCGCTGGCCGTTTCAGATGGATCACATTTTGTGCTTCATCGGACAAAAAGAAAACATATTGTAACAATCGTCTGAAGGGTACAGACAGGAGGAGGGAGAATGAAGCTCTCGGGAATGTATTAGTGGCGCTCTGTGGATGACCTCATCAGTCTGGATGGCACAATGAGTCAACACAAGTATCCATCTATCCTTAGGGGCCATGAATGGCTGCATATGGTCTTCAAGTAGACAAACATAACCATTTCCAGTCATGAAACTTCCTGGCAGATTAAAACTGTGTGCCCAACTGAGACTCGAAGTCGGGAACTATGCCTTTCGCGGGCAAGTGCTCTACCAACTGAGCTACCGAAGCATGACTCACGTCCGGTACTCACAGCTTTACTTCTGTCAGTATCTCGTCTCCCACCTTCATATCAGCGCACACTCCGCTGCAGAGTGAAAATCTCATTCTGGAAACATTTCCAGTCAGTAACCGGTTGAGTCGCACCAGAGGTTGAGAGGTGCTGGAGCTAGCAGTGTATTTAACACTAAATTCTTCTAGAATCGTCATATGGAAATTATGCTCTAAGCCCCCCTATTCTAACTCCGACTTTTGCTGTTGCACATGGGTTAAGAAGAAACGCGAACTCACTGTAATCGACCCTGCAAGTGGAGTAGAAAAGAGTTTGGCACCTGCAATAATTTAATTTGATAGAAACTAGTTAAATAAAGGAAAGTTTCATTAACGTAGTGAGAAATGAAGGGGTTGCTCTACCAATTAACAGAATGAAAGTTCTGTCCAAAATAACAATTTGATTTATTATGACTAAAATCAAAATCATAAACAAAACACATGAAACATTTACAATACATCAAATTGGATACTCAAATAAAGGCTGTGAAGGTGAAGTTGTCCATAAACTAGATTGTGACATTTATGACCAAGTGGTATGAGGAGCCAATTCCTTGCAACTCAAATCTTAAGAGAAACACCCAGACAACCCAAAATTAATTGCTGCTACAGTAGTGAGAACTCAGACAATGAATATCTTCTGGTAAACCTTACGGGATGAACACCCAAGACAGTACAAAGTTAGAAAAGACGAACAGGCGCTCTCTGCTGAGCTCTGATTATCACCTACCAAAATCTCTAATCTGCTCTTATTATCACCAAGCAAAATTCCCTAATCTGCTGGTGCTGCGGACATACATTACCAAGCTGTATTCTTAACTGCAAGAACACGATCTGGCGTACCGGAGGCGATGGCTGGCTGCTTCGACGTCCCGTTGTGGTGATGATAATATCGCTAGTATAGCCCAAAACAAATTATCCTGGTCTGGTTGTTCCAGACTAAAGACTTCCTAGCAATAGAAAGGCGCCCCTGAGGGAGACAAAGAAGGCCCACCACACAATCACTGACAGCACAGTGATTGGTTTTAACAAGCGAAGTCACACAGTAAGTCCGATACAGTCAACTTTAGCCAAAAACTGCTCAAGACAGACAACGTAGGCCGCTTGTACGCAAAACGCTCAATTGCCAGCTGTACTCGGAAAGTTAGTTGAAGTCGAAACTTCAGCAACTTTGTCAAACAGTTACAATTAAATAAAAGTATATTAGACAGCCAACACAGGGCAGGCTGCCCAGAGCAGCGAGAACTCAGTCTTGTAACCCACTCCGACCAAAAGGCGAGAGCCGACTCTCTCAAGAGCACCCGTACAAGCCGAACACAGAACATAGCCGCCCCCACGATAGTGGTCGTGGTTAAACGTTCCAATCAGCAACTCGAAAACCGGCGGATAATTCCCCTCTATTGCCGACACAGCACTATTCGACTTGGCGCCAATTTCTGCGCCGATTTTGCTACGTCACGGAGCTATTCCCTGAGCAAGCCAATCACGGTTATGATTTTGCAGAAACCGCGGGAATTTGCCTGCCAAGACTGCCTGGGAACACAAGTAATTCCCATGCCTTGCTGGTAGCCCGCCAGACAGTGTTTTCACTAAGTTTCTGCCAAGTAACGGAATCTCTAGCCCAGCCGCCCCTTCTGGCCCCTCTGGGCATGTCGCTCCTGCTCTTATTACAATGTCGGTGTCTGGAAAGCATCCACTCGACTCCCTCACACCCGTCGGCTTAACCCTCTCAAGCTCAGCGGAACCCACCTGTCACCAGACCACCCGGGTGACGAGAGACACCGCGTGGGAAGTCCGCATGTGAAGGAATAGCGACTTTACACCGCATGCAGTTAGAGAGGAAAATCGAATTACTCAGAGTAAGATATAAATATGAGAGGGGGCTCATGCCACCTCTCAAGGTTCCAGTCCATTCCTTGTAAACGTAGCCCACACCATTATGCAGCCACCAGCAGATTGGGCAATGCCTTGTTGACACCTTGGTTCCATGGTTTCGTGGGGTCTGCGCCATACCCGATCCAAATCACCAGCTCTTACCACCTGAAATTGGGATTCATGTGAGCAGGCCACCGATTACCAGTCGCCCAGGGTCGAGACGATATGGCCACGGGAGACGCTGCAAGCAACGTCGTACCGTTAGCAAAGGCACCCCTGTCGGTCATATGGTGCCGTAGTCCATTAGCCCAGAATTTCACCGCATTGGCATAATGGATCCGTTCATCGCACGTCTCACTGATTTCTGCTGTTATTTCAAGCAGTCGCGCTTGTCTATTAGCACTGATGAATCTACGTAATCGGCGCTGCTCTCGGTCGTTAAGTGAAGTCCGTCGTCAACTGCGTTGTTAATGCCTTAAATTTGGTATTCTAAGCACACCCTTGACACTGTGGATCTCGGAATATTGATTTCCCTAACGATTTAGGAAATGGAATGTCTTATGTGCCTAGCTCCAACTATTACCTACTCCGCGTTCAAGGTCAGTACATTCCCGTCCTGCGATCCTAATAACGTTGGAAACCTTTTCACGTGAATCACCTGAGTACGAATGACAGTTCCGCCAATGCACTGCCCTTTTATATCACCGCTATCTGTGTATGTGTATATCACTATCCCATCACTTTTATCACCTCAGTGAATATAAATTAATGTTAGATACACTCAGAAATTCGCCATGTGAGCATGTTGGCTGCAACCGTTCGGCCATGCGGTATACGTAACGACACGAGATTTCCTTGAAACAATTGCACAGCCGTTAACGGCTCGACTCTCCCAACCTTTCTTTCGGTGTACATCTCGTTCACTTAATACAGCCACCTGGCTTGTCAGCTATATGTTACTCAGCCAAGCCACTGCATATATGTAAAACATACGGCTTGCAGTGTCCCAGGTCCCTCTCTTACATCGAACAAGAGATTAAATTTTACATACTGTGTCAGCAATACTTACTCATAATTAGTAAGTGACTTGAAGATGATCACTTGCCCGAAACTAATTTTCTGTGAATAAATAACAGTTAGGACACGCAACAGCTTTTGGTGGTTCCCCAGTGTTGTGCATTAAATGCACTGATGCTGTGCAGTACTGTTTTTTTTATTCGCAATAAAAGCTACGGCTATAATATGAGAGGTAACGATATCTAGCTACGGTTAATGAAAGATTTGTTGTTGTAGTGGTCTTCAGTCCTGAGACTGGTTTGATGCAGCTCTCCATGCTACTCTATCCTGTGCAACCTTCTTCATCTCCCAGTACCCACTGCAACCTACATCCCTCTGAATCTGCTTAGTGTATTCATCTCTTGGTCTTCCTCTACGATTTTTACCCTCCACGCTGCCCTGCTATACTAAATTGGTGATCTCTTGATGCCTCAGAACATGTCCTACCAACCGATCCCTTCTTCTAGTCACGTTGTGCCACAAACTCCTCTTCTCCCCAATTCTATTCAATACCTCCTCATTAGTTATGTGATCTACCCATCTAATCTTCGGCATTCTTATATAGCACCACATTTCCAAAGCTTCTATTCTCTCCTTTTCAAAACTAGTTATCGTCCACGTTTCACTTCCATACATGGCTACGCTCCATACAAATACTTTCAGAAACGACTTCCTGACACTTAAATCTATACTCGATGTTAACAAATTTCTTTTTTTCCGAAACACTTTCCTTCCTATTGCCGGTCTACATTTTATATACTCTCTACTTCAACCATCATCAGTTATTTTGCTCTCCAAATAGCAAAACTCGTTTACTACTTTAAGTGTCTCATTTCCTAATCTAATTCCCTCAGCATCACCCGACTTAATTCGACTACATTCCATAATCCTCGCTTTGCTTTTGTTGATGTTCTTCTTATATCCTCCTTTCAAGACACTATCCATTCCGTTCAACTGCTCTTCCAAGTCCTTTGCTGTCTCTGACAGAATTACAATGTCATGGCAAAATTATAAGCGAAGAGAAGGAGATATGTGAGAGGTGGCGTCGCTAATTTGATGAACTCCTCAATCTAAGACCACTTGTACCAAGGAACCCAACAGAAATACAGGAGGAAGAGGACCCAGATAATACTGTGAACACACCTAGCTTAGCAGAGGTGAGAACTGCAACGAGAAAATTAAAGAAGAATAACGCTGCAGGAACGGACGGTATTCCAGCAGAATTTATCAATTGGAAATGAAGATCCTGAAACTGGTTAATCTAATATGGGAAGAAGACGAGATGCCTGAAACATGTAAAAAGGGAATTGCGTGCCCTGTATATAAGAAAGGAGACCGGGTGGAATACGGTAACTATAGACACTGTTTAACTTCTGATATTAAATCCTCTCTAACATGCTGTACGACCGACTCCTTCCAATTATACATAGGGAAACAGGGACGTACGAATGTGGATTGATCCCCAGTAAGTCAAGTACTGACTAGATAATTACCGTAAGATAAATTCTGCAAAAAACAAAGGAATATGGGTCGGAACGTATCATCTTTTTATTGATTTTAAAGCAACGTACGAGGTCAAGTGTACCAAGGTCTAGATGAATTGAGTGTTCCAAAAAAACTGATAAGGGCAGTAAGAATGACAATGAGAGGAACGCTAGGTAAAACGTAAAGACTGGAGGAATATTGTCCAAAACTCTGGAAATTAAAAATGGAGTACGACAAGCTGACGCGCTGGCATGCCTTCCATTCAAGACCGCCTGGGAGAAGGTGATGAGAAAAGCAAATATATTGAATAGGAGCACTATTTTTCATAAAGCTGTACAGATACTGGCCTATGCGGACGACGTCGACGTAGCAGCAAGAGCTCCGACGACAATGGAAGAGCCATTCACCGCACTTGTACAGGCCAGAGGAATATAGGCCTAAATATCAATGATCCAAAAATAAAATACCTATCTGCTGGGAAAGCGCACAGGAGAACATGCCAGCCGAAACGACGATGGGTACCTTTGAAGAGTCGAGGTTGGTTGTAATCAGCCTAAATGATACCTCATATGAAATAGAGCAGACACTAAATGCCAGCAGTAAATCTTATTTCGCCTTAACAAAGCTTGTATCTTCATGGCTTTTGACTAGAAGCAGCAACCTAACCATCTATAAAACTCTGGTCAGACCAGTGTTTATGTCTGCCTTTGAGACCTGCAATCTGACAGCAAGGGATGCTCAATCGCTGGGTGCATTCGAGAGAAGGACACTCAGGATAATCATCGGCCCAATTTGCGAAAGGGAAAGATAGAGGAGGAGATACAACCACGAGTTGTACGCCATCTACAAAGATCAGCCTCTTAGATGAATTGTGAAGCCATCTTGGGTGAGGTAGGCGGGAAAGCGATTCAGAAATGCCAAAAAAAGACAGGTGGACGGAGAGGACGTGGTCGACCGAAAACTAGACGAGTCATAGAAGACCTTCGGAAGATGGGCTACAGGAACAAGTAAATGCCAGCAAGGGACCCGGAAGACTGCACTGTAGTTCCTTCTCTAGATTGTCGCACAGATGACAAAATGATAGATATCGAAATAGACGACAGAGGGATAGAGAAACAATTAAAATCGCTCAAAAGAGGAAAGGCCACTGCACCTGATGGGATACCAGTTCGATTTTACACAGAGTACGTGAAGGAACTTTCCCCCCCCCCCCCTTCTTGCAGCGGTGTACCGTAGGTCTCTAGAAGAGCGTAGCGTTCCAAAGAATTGGAAAACGGCACAGGTCATCCCCATTTTCAAGAAGGGACTTCGGACAGATGTGCAGAACTATAGACCTGTATCTCTAACGTCTATCAGTTGTAGAGTTTTGGAACACGTATTGTGTTCGAGTACAATGACTTTTCTGGAGACTAGAAATCTACTCTGTAGGAATCAGTATGGGCTTTGAAAAAGAAAATCGTGTGAAACTCAGGTCGCGATATTCGTCCACGACACTCAAAAGGCCATAGACATGGGTTCCCAGGTAGATGCCGTGTTTCTTGACTTCCGCAAGGGGTTCGATACAGTTCCCCATAGTCGTTTAATGAACAAAGTAAGAGCATATGGACTATCAGACCAATTGTGTAATTGGATTGAAGAGTTCCTAGATAACAGAACGCAGCATGTCATTCTCAATGGAGAGAAGTCTTCCGAAGTAAGAGTGATTTCAGGTGTGCCGCAGGGGAGTGTCGAGGGGCCGTTTGATATTCACAATATACATAAATGACCTTGTGGATGACATCGGGAGTTCACTGAGGCTTTTTGCGGATGATGCTGTGGTATATCGAGAGGTTGTAAGAATGGATCTGCAGCGAATTGACGCATGGTGCAGGGAATGGCAATTGAATCTCAATGTAGACAAGCGTAATGTGAAGCGAATACATAGAAAGAAAGATCCCTTATCATTTAGCTACAATATAGCAGGTCAGCAACTGGAAGCAGTTAACTCCATAAATTATCTGGGAGTAGGCATTAGGAATAATTTAAAATGGAATGATCATATAAAGTTGATCGTCGGTAAAGCAGATGCCAGACTGAGATTCATCGGAAGAATCCTAAGGAAATGCAATCCGAAAACAAAGGAAGTAGGTTACAGTACGCTTGTTCGCCCACTGCTTGAATACTGCTCAGAGGTGTGGGATCCGTACCAGATAGGGTTGATAGAAGTGATAGAGAAGATCCAACGGAGAGGAGCGCGCTTCGTTACAGGATCATTTAGTAATCGAGAAAGCGTTACGGTGATGATGGATAAACTCCAGTGGAAGACTCTGCAGGAGAGACGCTCAGTAGCTCGGTACGGCCTTTTGTTGAAGTTCCGAGAACATACCTTCACCGAGGAGTCAAGCAGTATATTGCTCCCTCCCACGTATATCTCGCGAAGAGACCATGAGGATAAAATCAGAGAGATTAGAGCCCACACAGAGGCATACCGACAAGCCTTCTTTCCACGAACAATACAAGACTGGAATAGAAGGGAGAACCGATAGAGGTACTCAAGGTACCCTCCGCCACACACCGTCAGGTGGCTTGCGGAGTATGGACGTAGATGTAGATGTAGATGAACGGAATGAGATAGTTGAAGAGGCCCTCACCATGAATTGTAGAGCATCAGAAGAAGAAGAAGAAGAAGAAGAAGGAGAAGCGACATCTAGCTAGTTGACGTTGAGATCTAGAGAGCTTTGTGTGCCCAAATGAATTCTTAGAAGCAGAAACTTTCATGTCACCAGACGACGCGTATAATAGGCCTACTGCTGAATAATCTGCGACGGCACTCAGCTACCCGCAGACAGCAGCCGGCCTCGGGCAGACAAGCGAGTCACTGCAGAGGCGTCACCTCGTGCCGGGCCGGGACACTGAATGGCGGCGCTGCGGTTTGCCCCTGGCGGCCGGGCCACTTTGTCGCTCTGCCGCCTCGTTACGCCGCCGCAATTAGAGCGCCGGGGCGCACGAGCCGCTGTCACTGCCTGCTTCCGGCGTCCGCCGCCAGAGTTCCCAGCGTCGCCTCGCCGCGAGCCGTGGGACGCCGGAGCCTCGGTAATTGGCGAGGTGTCGGCCCGCTGGACGTTCTCCCACACCTGTCTAGCCCAGAGTCCGTTCCGGGCATCCCCGCTATTAAGTGTCTCGTTATGGTTGGCGGGACGGGGAAATGAGCGCGGAGAACGGGGAATCGAGAACCGGTCTCTTTGAGCCAGTGATGAGCGTTTCACGCCGCGGAACACGAAAGTCGAAGTGTCACCCGGATCGCCTGTTTGTTCGTTTAACCGACTGCATTGAAACACATTATGCTGCGTTACATTAGAAGACGGAAACTCGTTGTAAAGGTCAGCGACCGTAATGAAGCGCTTATAGAAAATTAACTTGTCTGAATAGCTTACGTCTGAACAGATTACGTGTTTCGGCGTATTTTCATCGTCGGATATACGGGAAGTAAAAAGAGAGTTAAACTTGACACATGGCAGACGTGATACTGGGAGAAGTGACAGAATACTGAAAGACCTAAGAGGAAACAAGGCCCCGGGAGTACATGATACTTTCTCACACCTTCTGATAGCCTTGAGAGAGGCAGACGTGAAAAATTCTTCCATCTGCTTTGCAAGATGAGTGGAAGTGACAGAATACTGAAAGACCTAAGTGGAAACAAGGCCCCGGGAGTACATGATACTTTCTCACACCTACTGATAGCCTTGAGAGAGGCAGACGTGAAAAATTCTTCCATTTGCTTTGCAAGATGAGTCATTTGAAACCTCAAACTTCGAGAAGAATTCCAGTTCCAAAGAAAGCAGTTGCTGACAGGTGCGAATACCACCGAACTATTAGTTTGAAATACTAATATGAATTCTTTACAGAAGAATGAAAAACTGGTAGAAGCCAATCTCGGAGAACATTAGTTTGGATTACAGGGAAATGTAGGAACACGAGAGACAACACTCATCCTACGAATTATCTTTGGATAGTTTAAGGAAAAGCAAACCTACACTTACAGCATTTGAGAATGTTGACTGGAATACTCTCTTTCACATTTTGAAAGTAGCAGGGGTAAAATACATTGAGCGAAACGTTATTTTCAGCTTGTACAGAAACCAGACGGTGTTTAGAAGAGTCGAGGGGAACGAAAAGGAAGCAGTAATTGAGGAGGAAATGAGACCCCGGGTTTGTAGCTTATTCCCGATGTCATTCAACCTGTGCACTGAGCAAGCAGTAAAAGAAACAAAAAAAATGGAGTTTGAATTAAAATTCAAGGAGAAGAGATATAAACGTTAAGGTTTTCAAAGACGGAGCACAAGCTCGGATTGTATCAAGGATGGGAAAGGAAATCGGCTGTGGCATCTCAAAGATGACAATGTAATTCTGCCAGAGACTCGCAAGCGCAGTTGAACGGAGCAGATAGAGCCTTGAAAGAAAGATTGGGAACACCAACGAAAGCAAAACAAGGATAAACGAATGTGGTCGAATGAAATTAGATGATGTAGAAGTTCAAAAATGGTTCAAATGGCTCTGAGCACTATGGGACTCAACTTCTGAGGTCATTAGTCCCCTAGAACTTAGAACTAGTTAAACCTAACTAACCTAAGGACATCACAAACATCCATGCCCGAGGCAGGATTCGAACCTGCGACCGTAGCGGTCTTGCGGTTCCAGACTGCAGCGCCTTTAACCGCACGGCCACTTCGGCCGGCGATGTAGAAGTAGTAGATGAGTTTTACTACTTGGACAGCAAAATAATCGATGATGGCCGAAGTAGAGAGGATATAAAATGTAGACTGGCAATGGCAAGAAAAGCGTTTCTGAAGAATCGAATATAAATTTAAGTGTTAGAAAGTCTTTTCTGAAAGTATTTGTGTGGGATGTAGCCATGTTTGGAAGTGAAACAGGAACGATAAACAGTTTACACAAGAAGAGAATAAAAGCTTTTCAAATATGGTGCTACAGGAAAATGCTGAAGATTAGATGGGTAGATCACATAACTAATGAGGAGGTACTGAATAGAAACGTAGAGAAAAGAGCAAAACCTGAGTAGAAGAACGGATCGGTTGATAGGACACATTCTGAGACACCAAGGGATCACCAGTACTTACTGGCGATTAAAAGGTCGAAAATGAAATGGTAAATTTTACTTCCGCCAACAGATGGTGGTCCGTCAGCAAAATTTCAACCCTTTTGAAGCTGCCTGCCCACGTCGACTGTTGGCGAAACGATTGTGAAGTGGAACCGCGAAGGAACAACGACAGCTAAAGCAAACCGGGCATACCTCTTGTACTGGCGGATAGGGACCGCCTATCACGGTAAATGGTGGTTCCAAAAAATTGCATAAAATCAGCGAAAGGAGTCACTCCTTCCTTCCAGAGTGCTGACAGATGTCCTGCTCGCACAGGGCTGTGCGTAAAGAGTTAAAAAGAATGGGTGCAGCAGTCAAACAGTTACTCATAGGCTATTCTTCCTGTAGTCAACAGTAAGCGACAATTAATATGACGTAAGGAGCGGAGCCCTCTGAACAGTGGATGACCAGAAACGAATGATTTGGATTGATGAATCAGGCTTAATTTAATGAGAGGGTTTGGGTGAGGTGAATGCATGGAGAACGTTACCTGTCATCATGTGTCGTAGTAACAGTGAAGCACAGGGTAGGTGGTGTTACAGTATGGTGCCGTTTCTGTAGCTTTGGTGTGGTCTCCTTATTGTGCTTAAGAAAATGGTAAAAGCGGAAGGATACGAACATACAGACAAAGTTCTGAATAAAATAAACACAGAAGTTAAAATATTCTGTGTTGTGAGGCCCCTCACAGTAGTAGTCATCGAAATTCTAAAATAAACTACTCTGCGTGTTCAGTCACCCGGGGACGCCATAACGTTGCCGAAGAAGAGCCCAGCGGAGGGAGTATATTAGAATTTTTGGAGACGAATATTATAGGGCCTGACAACGCAGAAGGTTTCACGACCAGTGACAATGGCTGCGACATCATTCAGACTTGTATACAGTACACACATTCAAGTGGATGTAGGCAATATTGGATATCACAGCAGAATGCAAAGTATGTCGTACATCTCCTTACATCAACGAGAGGATGTTTACAGTCCATGTCAGTCTGTGTAGAGGCAGTGTCTGACAGGCCATGGGTCTTATTCCAAATATTTAGATAACACAAAGAAATGCCCGATAAACACGAGTGCATATGGTGCTATTGGTATATCTGACTATCCTGTACTAGAGTGCCATGACAAAGAGTAATGGCACCTTGTGAACAAAGCAGCAGATATGGTGTCTGGCAGCTGTCTTAGAAAATATGTAGAAAATGAAGGCACTGTAAGAGAAACCCCAGCTGTAGATGATAGTGCTGAACCGATATTGTGAGTGCAGCGAATAACACCGAGCACTCATGAATGCTGGAACTGGCCCCTACACAGAGAATGACAAGGTACTGTGGATACGTTTCCACAAACGAGTCAGGTGTGGCAAAACCAGTAGAATGAAGGAACATTTGTAACGGTGAGGGGAAGAAACGGTTGTCCCATTGGTTGACCTCATTGAGACTGCAGACGATAGCGCTAGCTCACCTTTTGAGCCATCTTACAGCTCGCGCACAGAGGGTTTGGGATTATAGGTAGATGGTGTGTGTTCCCTGGAACTCCAGCCCTAGGGATTAAGCATGTTGTTCGTAGGAATTTGGGTCAGACTCACATAGATGAAAGTAATGTTAGCGTAGGTCAGAGATGCAGAATTCCACAACAGGGGCTTCCTGAAGAATATAGATTTCTTAACCCTGAGCTGTTCCAGTGGTAGAGATTAGAATTTGCCAGTAAGTCATGATTTAAGGATTTTGGTGGGTTTTTCTTTTTTATTTTATATTTGATTTGACCCATTATTGTACTACATTACAAGTGAGAGAGTGAATGTTTGATTACAGTCGTATATATTTTTCTATAGCAATGTGGAAATACAACTATACTGGCTTCTAGGTAGCGGTTGTTGAGGCTGCAAGAACCACACTGATACCTAGAAATATGTGTGTGTTTGTGTGTTTTGCACACATCCTCCTAAAACCACTACCCAGACTTCAACCAAACTTAGTACACATATCTCTTATTGCTGTGGAGCAAAGAACCACCTACCTATCAACGTTCAGGAGATATGACATCACAAACAATAATATGTGTGAAAAACTCCTACACAATGCATGACGTTTCAATTTATTACTTCTGCACTACAAGCTCCTACACAATAAATTTCACAGACAGTATCCACACACGCCCCTGGATGTACCTACACAAATATGACATTGTATGACACACATTTCAAGAGATATGATGTCGTTAACACTGACATGCATGAAAAAATACAGCACCATACATTAAATTTTAATACATTCATTCTGTACTACTTAGACACTGCATACAGTCAAGTCGAGGAAATCCCTGACACCTAGCAGTGAATTCGGCAGCTTTCAACTGCAAAGCACTAATGGCTGTATGGGTAAGCAATAGCTGTCTATATAGCTATCAAGAGGCATTGAGATATTTACAAAATCGCATTGTAGATATGTGAAGCAGCTGTGTGCATCATACAGAAAATATATGTTTCTAATACAAAACTGCCAAGATAAATACCTGGGAAATGCAGGTATTGTCAGACAGAACATACTTAAAACTCGATGTATGTATGCCTGTGAGTGTATGCATGTTCCTCGTGTCCTTCTGAGTGAGTAGATCGATTTGAACCAAATTAGGTACACATACTATTTATCACATGAGAATTGGTACTGCAGGGGTAATAACCACCTAGCTCCCACAGGGGGTGTGTGAACAGCGTTGGTAAACCCTGACATTTAGGTTAGCCTGCTCAACAGGCGTGTTATGCGAGTAGTATCACAATGTCTTCCAGGGGGCAAGTGTGGTTCAGCAGAGAGAATAGAGGGAAGGAGACGACAGATAGTGAGAGAGGGGAGGATGAGTTGGACAGAGAATGTGGGAGGAGGAGATGGTCAGACAGAGAGAGGAGAGGAGGTGGCAGGATAAGATGGTTGGCGAGATAGGGGGCGGAGGCCGTAGACAGAGACAGGAGATTGGAGGAGGTGTGTGAAGTATAAGTGCTGTTTGCTACCAATAGTAAATGAATACTGGCGAAGAGACTTCCTCAGGATGGACTAGCGAGGAGAGCAGCATCAAACTATTCTACGGACAGCAGATCACAACAGTAGAGTCTCCTCCGGCCTGAGGATGAGATGAGCTGCCTCAGCGAGGGTCAGTGGAACGGCAGGTAGCGGCCAGTAGCGGCCGCGTGGGCGGCGGGGCGGCAGGTGGGCGGCGCCTTCGCCCTCGCCGGCAGCCGCCCAGTTTTTGTCCGGCGTCGCCTCTGCCTGCGGGCCGCTCTCTGCGGCCGCGTGGTGCACGCCGGGCAGCGCCGGGTCGGACTCGATAAACGCCGATCGGCGGGCCATAAATAACGCTCAGCCGGGGACACAACGTCATTAAGATGGCCGCCGCGCAAGACAAAGCCGCGGAGCCCCGCCGCGAACAGGGTCGGCCAAAGTGAAAATGCCCGCACAAAGGGCTGCCCACAGATAAATCACCCGCTCGCCTGCCCGCCCGCTTAACTGCTCTTTCTGTCCCCTCATATCTCTGGCCCGGGCCTCCTGCGCGGCGACTCCACGCCGCTTCGTTTCTTCGACTCCCCGCCTAACCGCCTGCCTTTTTCTCTCTCTGCTTTTCTGTTTCTCCGGGCTTTTTTTTCTCGTCTCGTGCTCCCGTCCGGGACAATATCGTGTTTAATATTACGGTGCGTCCTGTTGCCTACTTAATCGAAAACGACGGTGCTGCGTCTGCGGGTAAGCGTGTGTGGTTTACTATGTACTACGTACGTCTGGGAAGTATTGGACGGGCTGGAGAGCGGGGGGGGGGGGGGGGGGCTCGAAGGTAAACAAGTAGTTCAAAATGGTTCAAATGGCTCTGAGCACTATGGGACTCAACTGCTGTGGTCGTAAGTCCTCTAGAACTTAGAACTACTTAAACCTAACTAACCTAAGGACATCACACACAAGTAGTGTTTCCATAGGATGACATAGAGCTTGACGTAATCAAATCAGTTGCATTATATGTATTGTACAACTCCACTCGTCATTAGAGTCGAAAACGTGATGATGTGGGCTGGCTGTAGCAGCCGGACATCTCATGTGAGCGTTGCAGGTGGACACGCACATGAGTTGCACAAAAATATGCAAACACCGCGAGAAATGCATGCTTCAGCGTAACTACAAATGCTAGCTGTGTAATGTCTTGAAGATGTTGCAAGTGTCGGTTGTGGTCAGATCAGTGTTCTGAGTTTATTATATCGGACCTAAGTGAGTTCGGAAGTGGGAAAATCGTTGGTGTCGTTATGGTGGGTACTTCCGTAACCAAGGTAAGCGAAATCTCTGGCGTTTCAAGAAGCACCGTATCTTAGGTTTATACGGCATACCAGGAAAATGGAAAACATCGTAGGCTATGTTGTGACCAGGAGAAATTACTTTCGTCCACCAACAACAGTGGGTTCTTTCATTGGTGTGGGAGAAAGCTCATCACATTAGAACACATGAAATACTAGTGCAGTTTATTACATTAATGAATAAAAGATTTAGTTAGCTTTGCTGCACTTCTTTGCCACAGGGTTGGTGGATAGGTTACAACTGTCATTGACTGACAAGGTATCACTTGATACACAAATTATCAAACTGTTTCCTTGCAAACGCAACAGTTGTGAAAGTACATTTTATTTGAAACATTATCTGTCACTGTCCTACTAGGTGATGCTGACTGTTATAGGTGAAGCTTCGAACTCGGTGAGTTCTTGAATGCGCAACACTGTATTGACCCCCGTGCGAGGGCGCTGCACTATTGCGGGAGACGCTTGGTATTGAGGAGTGCCACCGATACGTCTTTTGGTTGCAGCGAACCCTCGCTAATGTCTGTGCTATAGATTCATGTTGTCGACTTTCCTGTGGCACCGCGATCTCTGGAAGACACCACAGGCCAAGTCATAATGCAGACGACGGTGTATGTTGAGTGGTCGTGACAAGAGGCCATTGAAGATGATTGTGGTGAAAAACGGAGTGTGACAGTTACAAAAGTCACTGCAGAACCGAATGTCACACTCGCGAATCACAACGTAGTTAAAACGAGATGACGAGAGTTATACAGTATAATCAGGGAATTGAAGGGTGTGCTGGATTTCCAAAGACACTCGTCAGTGATGCAAGTGCCCCTAATTGGAGAACGTGGTGTCGAGGTACAGTTCCGAACCATATTTGCTAAGGACTGTGTACCTGAGTGCAATGTTGACAAAATACACGTTACTAAGTGTAACACGCCAGGAATAAAAAGTATAAAAAGAAGTTGGTCAAAACAGGATGTCACCGTTTGAAATAACCAGAAAGCCACTACTCACGATGTTACCAGGTGGTTTTGCGTGTGGCCTGCCAGCCTCATGCGATGTCTGAATCACTGTCGAACTGTGCTGAAGGAGGACGTGGTTGAGAGATTTAAACTTTGTCTGAAAATGAATTGCGCAATGTGAGATGTCTGCCTTTACAAAGTGCGAATTTAGTCCAAACATATTGTGACAACATACTTCCAGTAGTCGCTGTTTCCTCCGAACACGTAACACATCTGCACGGGACTGTAATTCCAAACATACAGTTCCATTGTTCTCGATAATAGTAGGCCAGCCTTCGCCCCGGGAACTTATCTTATGGGCAAAAAATATCTTACTTCTTACACTTTACCTTCTGCAGTGATCATATATAGAAGGTGCTGCTCGTTTATCCTGCTCTTTATTGAAGAACAAAACAAGTACTAACATTTCTTTCCATCAGTTTTGAAATAAACTCATAACTACGTAGTGAAGGATCACCACTAAATTTACCTTTGTGGTGCAAGCAGACGGCATGGATAGTTGTAAACTCCTCTCTACACGTATTTTGACTGTGTGATCGATTCCACGTTCCCTTCGGCTTTAAATTACAGCTATGCATCGGAAGTTTGAGTGTGGAACGAGAATGCTAAAATAATTCATGTACGTGAGGAGAGATTTCTATGCTCTACAGTAAACAATTGAAAGCACACTCCGATGGAAAATAATGAATTATTCCTCAAAACATTACTTGCTCTACAGGAAATTTTAAAACTTTGAAAGAACAGACGTTAATTTTTTTTAACACGACTGAAAGTACTTGTGGCCCGTTTTACGAATTCATAAACGTTACTCGTATTCGATGATTACATAAATCTGAAACAGGGAGTTAAATCGCCCTGGGTCGAATGACGGGTCTCGAAACGAAATTGTTCCTTAATTCTAGTCATTAACTTTACTCAGTTTTACTACGGCGAACAAACTTTCCTGGCAGTACGGTTTACGTTATAAGCACGGCACGACACACTCTGGTACTCGAAGAGGTGCACACGAAAGGTTTTTTTCTTCTTACATCAGTTTGAGACTTAAATCGCGAGAGATTAGGCCGAATTATGGGCTCCACGGATCTTGACAAGGGGTGATTTACGCAGGTAACAAGGGTGTTCTGTAAAGCAATGTTTTCTTTTGTAGCAACATCAGCGTGTGCAACGGAGTGTGTTGAGTAGGTAACATGTGGAAGAAATACGTTTCCTTAACCAAATATTAATTTATTAGCTGCCGTAAAAGTGATGGAGAGATAAAGATAGTGCCAGAGTGTTTCGCATCCCACTAGGTACAAGACTGACGTAGGCTTACACAGCTTTTCTTGGGATGTGTGATTCACGCCATCAGTGCGAAGTAATGCAATGATTAAGAGACCGAGCTCGAATCTCGTAGAAGGAAGGGGGAGCGATGGGAAGAGGGGCAGGGGTAAAATGCGAAGATCAGTTCTTCGTCTAGTGTTTCTGATTTAGGCTTTTCAAGGTCTCCGTTATTATTGCAAGCGAATTCGAGAGGATTACTTGAATCAACACATTTTATCGACTGATCTATAGTTCCGTCCCTAATAACCTATATGCCGATGCCATGTCAGGTTCCGTTTGTGCATAAACGTGAGGCCTTACGATGCTCTTTCTCCAGACTTTGTGCAAAGGATTGTATTACATAACATTGTTAATATCCCATCATCTGTGACTTACATTTTTGTAAGTTGGGATCAATGTAAAGGTTCAGTGTTAATTACACGAGGTGCAAATATAGTTTTTGTTAAGTAAAAGACGTTTTGGACACTGTGAGTAAATAACAACGTGCTGAATTTGATTTCATCAAGATTAATTCTGTTCCTAAATCATTAAATCTCATACGTCACATACAGCATCCAGACACCCTATGTAATTCGGAGCTGACCACCAGATGTCACGATAAGCGGACCCGCTAGTATAAAAGGAGGCGGGTAGTGTTGTGGGTTGGCAGGAGAGCCAACACCGTGTGACTAGAGGAAGCCGAAAGGCACGCGTTTTAGCTCACGCAGGCTGGCGTGAGGTCTGGGACAGGACAACGAAATTAGACTTTAGAAAAAACGGACGTAACTGGTGGAATACTTAACTTTAATCCATAACTGGTGAACGTCGCTCTTGACTGTACATGATTCAGTATCAATAGTAACTGGTAATGGCGCCTTGCTAGGTCGTAGCAAATGACGTAGCTGAAGGCTATGCTAACTATCGTCTCGGCAAATGAGAACGTATTTTGTCAGTGAACCATCGCTAGCAAAGTCGGTTGTACAACTGGGGCGAGTGCTAAGAAGTCTCTCTAGACCAGCTGTGTGGCGATGCTCGGTCTGTAATCACTGATAGTGGCGACACGCGGGTCCGACGTATACTAACGGACCACGGCCGATTTAAAGGCTACCACCTAGCAAGTGTGGTGTCTGGCGGTGACACCACAGGTAGTATTGTGTTTTCGGCAGAGAATCATTTAAGGTATGGTCCACTTGTTGCGCTTAGGAAAACGCTAAATGCGAAAAGGGTACGAACAAATTTTATAGCATTGTTTACTGCCTGAAGTAGAGGAACTCTCCTGAGACAAGGACTGTATGTGCATGACAGTGCATCCTGTTGCAAAACAGCACCTGTGAGGCAATGGTTTGTGGACAATAACATTCAAAAATTGGAATGGCCAGCCAAGAGTTCCGTCCTCAACCAAATGGAACACCTTTGGCATGAATTATGACGTCGACTTCGGTCCAGACCCCGGTGTTCAATATCACTACCTTAAAGGGTTTCTGGTCTAGGAGGAATGAGCTACCGTACCTCCAAAGACATTCAGACACTTTATTGAAAGTGTTCCCAGCAGGGTTCAAGTCGTTGTAAAGGCGAAGTGTGGACACACCCCATATCAATGTCAACGAATAGGTGTCCCGATACTTTTGATCGGGCTTAGGTACCCAGTGTGTTCCAGTGGCCTTGGATAAAAGCGAGATAGGGGAAAGATTGGACCAAAGAGAAAATTTTGTCACAGGAAAGCGATGTTCTAATGTGTGTGAATTCCTAAGGGACCAAACTGCTGAGGTCATCGGTCCCTAGACTTACATACTACTTAAACTAACCTATGCTAAGAACAACACACCCACACCCATGCCCGAGGGAGGACTCGAACCTCCGGCGGCAGGGGCCGCTTAGTCCTCCAACCGCGCGGCTACTCCGCGAGGCACAGGAAAGCAATGATTGGAGACATAGTCGTATATGACGGAAGATGACAGAAAGATTAATCATCTGTGGAGATATACACCATTTCGTTCATAAGAAGACGATACCACTCAACCCAGGGTGTAGAATCATTTGGCATAATGTACGATTAGCTGCATTAGATAGTGGCGTTACTTGTTACTCACAGGCTGTGCCTTACGTGTTTGTTTTCCACGAGGGCCCGTCAGCGACGATAAATGTCATCATATTCAGATGACGCTCGTCTAGGAACTGACGACTGCATATGAATCCGGTTCTTCTGGTGGTAGGTACCCACTGTTGCACTGTACTATAAATTTTAGTTTACAGTTCGTGTGTTTCTGTACAATACGGTAAATGACAACATTGCGCAATTCTCTTCATATATCAGCATCCATAGTATGATAGTGGTTTTTTGTTTTGTGAAGCGGCGGTTGATTGTCTTGGTTGTGAGAGTAAAACAGTGCTGTAAAAAATTCTTTTACCATCTTCGCCACGTGCAGTTGTGTTTCAATTGACGTTTAGTTTCGTAGGCTAAGGTAATGAGGTTAGACGTCTCCGTCACTGGTCTTGACGTAAGAGGTTAAGGTCATTCAGTAGGAGAAGGCTTTCCGTAAATTTTCCTTCATTCAGGCATTCAGAAAACGCACTGATTTCTGTTTTTTCCTGATAATTGTGAGCGGTTTTGTCACCAGTCGTTCGGTGCTACGCTGCGATGCAAGTAGACGTTGATTAAGATGTTTGATAGGTCACTGCTTTTAGGGATGTCACTCTTGCGGGATGGGCACATCTTAACCGGAACTCTTAACAGACAGAAATAACCTAGACCAAAACGTTTCACGCACTTTCCCATTGAAAGACGCGCAACAATTGCGCAGAAGTGATGGGTTTTTCCAGCACCAGAGTGTGACGTCTAAGAGCGGCCCGTTTTCATTGTAGTCGCTCCCCCTACGGTCCCCGGCAGAAGGGCAAACGCCAAGGGCCTGGAGAACGCCTTAATGGCTGTTGTATCAACAAGGAGATTGTCGTATGGACCTCCGGGGCGACATTCAACAAGTGCCCCGCCAAATGTCAGGTCGCACTTCTCCCCCCTGTCGAGCGGCGATAAAAAGAGGGGAAAAAAGGGAAGAAATCTCCGAGGAGGCTCTGAGACGGAGGTTGAGAGGGACGACGCACTACAGCGAGGGTCAGGGTGGTCTGCAACCCCTGTAAACGTCCCCCTGAGCGTTGCCCTTCCTCACTGTCTCCGTGGACACGCGCTCCGATTGAGTTATCTACACTAACGATCCTATAAAACTTATTAATTACGGAAATATATTCCTTAAATAAATCTCCGATCATTATAAATTATTTTCGGAGATAGTCTTCTAGATCACTTTTTGTATTTATTTTCCTCCAGCAATCATCAGATCAAAATTTAAAAGAACTCGTAAAACGGACACCGGTGACAGTTTCAATAAAACTTAAGTCTACGTTTTATTGCAATAAACTATGTTTTACGAGTTCTAAGTTTTGATCTGATGGTAGCAGTAGCCGAAACCTATATTAAGCTATCAGTATAGCGTTATTTACAGAAAGATACTGTAGAACATCTCACGTGCACGGGGAAGCAGTGACCAGACACAGGGCTCGCATTCGGGACGGACGCGGTTCAAATCCGAGTTCGACCGACCAAAGGCAGATTCCTAAGAAGAGAGAATGATAGGAAAAGAAACAGCAAATGAAAAGTCAATATAATAATGAAATGATACAACGAAGAATAAAAAGTAAAGAAAATCACAATTAAACGGTTTAATTGAATAAAAATAACAATAAAATCATTATAATAAAGCTTTAACAATAGCAAAATTTTATCAGCTGTCAGTATTCGAGCCCAGAACTCGTGGGATGTGAGGACTGTAACTCACCCACTACACTACAGCACCACATACTCTCAGAGCTTTAATTTTATTCCTCTACAGATAAAGTCACACCGATGACTTGCTCCCTGCAAAAAGTTGGACCGCATGGGATGACGTATGAAGCTTATCTACTGTAGGCCAGTCTCTGTGATAATAACAACTGTGCATGTGACGCCGGATCGCGTCTGACAAAGGGACCATACGAAATTCCCCTCACCGATTTTGTTCGTATTGGCAGGCTGTATAAGGCACAAATAGGGCTTCAACACATGAAAATTACAGGGCGCAACTATCAACCGTTTTCGAAAAAATCGAGTTGAACATTTTTACGCGTGCTTTCGTCTTTATGTGACAGAATCTACGGATCTACAACCAAGTGAATAAGCAAGTAATTTTAAAAACGCGATGTCTGTGGCTCGAATCTTGCTTTCGGTGCACGTAATAGTAACAACCGATGTGGGTGGCACACAGCGAAGCTGTGTGATGGCCGAGCACCGCTTACAAATGTAACCCAAGTTTGTTTTGCTATGGACACACTGAAGACACTATGCACATGCGAAGATGCGACGTTTGTTGTCTGTGCTGCACTTCGAAATAATTATTGTTTCCCGTGTTTCTATACTCAGTATCATTCTGATTCATACAGTGTTGTATAGGTTACACATTATACTCCCCACACATGTAGATAATGTAATATAAATAAAATGACTATATCGATTTAATTGAAAGTTCTCGTATAACCATTTTTTCCCTGTCTCATTATGAATTTCTTTGCTGCCTTTTTTCTGGATTAAGTTATGAGGATTATAAATGAATCATTCTGTAAAGACAGTTTGCACTGTCATAATAATTACGTGGGAAGAAAAAAAAAGAAAGAACTGGCAGCAGGCTCATTCAAACTGACGGCTTAACACGCTTGGCTGCGTACTTTTTGAGTACTAGTTACCATGCAGAATGTAGAAATACACGTAAATTTTTCGAACACGATTTTCTCGAAAGTAGTTGAGTTCATTGGTTGATTCGAGAGAGGCGACGGAACAGCGAGGTCATCGGTCACATCGCGTCAAGAGTGGATGGAGAAGGAAGTCGGCAGTGCCCTTTCAAAGGAACCATGCCGGCATTTGCCCGACGCGATGTAGGGAAATGACGGGAAACCTAAATCAGGATGGCCGGACGTGCGTTTGAACCGTCGTCCTCCCGAATGCTGGTCCTGCGCAACCTCGCTCGGTAGATCGGGATGAGAGCTGCGCCCTGTTCAAATGTGTTGAAGTCGAAGTCGTGCCCTACACGTCTTGTCAGTATGAGTCGAATCGGTGAGGGCAAGTACGTACATCTACATGTACATCTACATTTGTACTCCGCAAGCCACCCAACGGTGTGTGGCGGAGGGCACTTTACGTGCCACTGTCATTACCTCCCTTTCCTCTTCCAGTCGCGTATGGTTCGCGGGAAGAACGACTGTCGGGAAGCCTCCGTGCGCGCTCGAATCTCTCTAATTTTACATTCGTGATCTCCTCGGGAGGTATAAGTAGGGGGAAGCAATACATTAAATTCGATACCTCATCCAGTAACTCACCCTCTCGGAACCTGGACAGCAAGCTACACCGCGATGCAGAGCACCTCTCTTGCAGAGTCTGCCACTTGAGATTGTTAAACATCTCCGTAACGCTATCACGCTTACCAAATAACCCTGTGACGAAACGCGCCGCTCTTCTTTGGATCTTCTCTATCTCCTCTGTCAACCCGACCTGGTACGGATCCCACACTGATGAGCAATACTCAAGTAAAGCTCGAAGGAGTGTTTTGTAAGCCACGTCCATTGTTGATGGACTACGTTTTCTAAGGACTCTTCCAATGAATCTCGACCTGGCACCCGCCTTATCAACAATTAATTTTATATGATCATTCCACGTCAAATCGTTCCGTACGCATACTCCCAGATATTTTACAGAAGTAACTGCTACCAGTGTTTTTTCCGCTAACATATTATCATACAATAAAGCATCCTTCTTTCTATGTATTCGCAATACATTACGTTCGTCCATGTTAAGGGTCAGTTGCCACTCCCGGCACCAAGTGCCTATCCGCTGCATATTTTCCTGCATTTCGCTGCAATTTTCTAATGCTGCAACTTCTCTGTATACTACAGCATCATACGCGAAAAGCCGCATGGAACTTCCGACACTGTCTACTAGGTCCCCCTTGTAAATGATCCAGTAGTGTTTGGCTAGTTCTGTGTATGAAACATGCAATTTAGTTATCGTAGTAGTGTGTATGTCTGTGTAGATTTTGTTGTGGCTATTGTGTCTGATGAAATGCGAAATAAGAGAGCCGCACCCACGATTCGGGAACCAAACTCATCCATAAAGAGAGCCTCACAAGCAACTGCAAGTTGACTGACCTTTTGTTGTGGCAATTTGGCAACGGCAAACTGTTCGCACATGACCTTGAGCCCTCGGATTAGAGGAAACGAGCTCCCACGTTTAGAGTGTCGCCGGCCGGTGTGGTCGAGCGGTTCTAGGCGCTTCAGTCTGGAACCGCACGACCGCTACTGACGCAGGTTCGAATCCTGCCTCGGGCATGGATGTGTGTGATGTCCTTACGTTAGTTAGGTTTAAGTTGTTCTAAGTTCTAGGGGACTGATGACCTCAGCAGTTAAGTCGCATAGTGCTCAGAGCCAATTGAACCATTTAGAGTGTCAACTGGGAAGTAATTTTAATCGGACTGCAGCGACATTCCCCGCGCTGCCAGGAACTGGGTTCGGTGCCAGCGACCCTCTCTCGAGGGCGACGCCTCGCTCCGCGTGACCAGAGATGGCAATCGGTGCGCTCCCCGCGTCCTTGGCAGCCGCCCGGCCGCCTCTGATCGGCCTGCGGCCTGAGCGCGGCCGCTTCGCTCGGCGAAAAAAAAAGTCGCCCGTCGGAGCGGGGCGTGGCCAATGCTGGTTACACAAGATTGACTCGTCGGCCGGCGGCCCGACATCAAACGGCGGAGGCGGGCGGCGCGAGAAATTGAATCGCGTCGCCGCCCGCGGCCGGCGGCCGGCGGCGACGCCCCGGCTTCCAGTTCCAGGAAGCCCCGCGGTCGTGGACTGGACGCAGGCCCGCGACGCGGCAAGAAGCGCGCCAGCGAACAAACAGCCGTTCCACCAGTCATCTCGCTTCTTACCCTCCGAGCCCTTCTTCCGCCGCCGGTGATATGGAATACCACCGCCCCGCACCTCCTGCGCCGGCCACGAACTTCTAATAAATCGTGCGCCTCGCTCGCCTGCCTCGGAGCGGTAATTTTTGCTTCCGCATCGCAGAAAGATTTACGGCGTGGCAGTTTTATGAAGGAGCAGGATGATTGTGGTTCTGCCACGGAGTTAGACACTCGCTATTTGCCCTCACAAGAGGAGCTCATCTTTCGGACGACTGAAGTTCATACTTACACTGAAGAGTCAAAGAAACTGGTACACCTGTCTAATATCATGTGGGGCTTCCGCGACCACGCAGGAGTGCCACAACACGACTCAGAATGGACTCGACTAACGTCTGAAGTAGTGCTGGAGGGAACTGACACGATGAATCCTGCAGGGTTGTCCATAAATGCGTAAGCGTACGAGAGGGTGGACATCTCTTCTGGACAGCATCCTGTTGTTGTTGTTGTTGTGGTCTTCAGTCCTGAGACTGGTTTGAAGCAGCTCTCCATGCTACTCTATCCTGTGCAAGCTTCTTCATCTCCCTACCTACTGCAACCTACATCCTTCTGGATCTGCTTAGTGTATTCATCTCTTGGTCTCCCTCTACGATTTTTACCCTCCACGCTGCCCTCCAGTACTAAATTGGTGATCCCTTGATGCCTCAGAACATGTCCTACCAACCGATCCCTTCTTCTGGTCAAGTTGTGCCACAAACTTCTCTTCTCACCAATCCTATTCAATACCTCCTCATTATTTATGTGATCTACCCATCTAATCTTCAGCATTCTTCTGTAACACCACATTTCGAAAGCTTCTATTCTCTTCTTGTCCAAACTATTTATCGTCCACGTTTCACTTCCATACATGGCTACACTCCATACAAATACTTTCAGAAACGACTTCCTGACACTTAAATCTATACTCGATGTTAACAAATTTCTCTTCTTCAGAAACGCTTTCCTTGCCATGGCCAGTCTACATTTTATATCCTCTCTACTTCGACCATCATCAGTTATTTTGCTCCCCAAATAGCAAAACTCCTTTACTACTTTAAGTGTCTCATTTCCTAATCTAATACCGTCAACATCACCCGACTTAATTCGACTACATTCCATTATCCTCGTTTTGCTTTTGTTGATGTTCATCTTATATCCTCCCTTCAAAACACTATCCCTTCCGTTCAACTGCTCTTCCAAGTCCTTTGCTGTCTCTGACAGAATTGCAATGTCATCGCCGAACCTCAAAGTTTTTATTTCTTCTCCATGGATTTTAATACCTACTACGAATTTTTCTTTTGTTTCCTTCACTGCTTGCTCAATATACAGATTGAATAACATCGGGGAAAGGCTACAACGCTGTCTCACTCCCTTCCCAACCTCTGCTTCCCTTTCATGCCCCTCAACTCTTATAACTGCCATTTGGTTTCTATACAAATTGTAAATAGCCTTTCGCTCCCTATATTTTACCCCTGCCACCTTCAGAATTTGAAAGAGAGTATTCCAGTCAACATTGTCAAAAGCTTTCTCTAAGTCTACAAATGCTAGAAATGTAAGTTTGCCTTTCCGTAATCTAGCTTCTAACATAAGCCGTAGGGTCAGTATTGCCTCACGTGTTCCAATATTTCTACGGAATCCAAACTGATCTTCCCCAAGGTCGGCTTCTACTAGTTTTTCCATTCGTCTGTAAAGAATTCGCGTTAGTATTTTGCGGCCGTGACTTATTAAACTGATAGTTCGGTAAGTTTCATATCTGTCAACACCTGCTGTCTTTGGGATTGGAATTATTACATTCTTATTGAGGTCTGAGGGTATTTCGCCTGCCTCATACATCTTGCTCACCAGATGGTAGAGTTTTGTCAGGACTGGCTCTCCCAAGGCTGTCATTAGTTCTAATGGAATGTTGTCTACTCCCGGGGCCTTGTTTCGACTCAGGTCTTTCAGTGCTCTGTCAAATTCTTCGCGCAGTATCGTATCTCTCATTTCATCTTCATCTACATCCTCTTCCATATCCGTAATATTGTCCTCAAGTACATTGCCCTTGTATAGACCCTCTATATACTCCTTCCACCAGCATCCCAGGTTTGCTCAATAATGTTCATGTCTAGGGAGTTTAGTGGCGAGCGGATGTCTTTAAACTCAGAAGAATCTCCTGGAGCCACAGTTTGTACGTTTGGGACGTCGCATTGTCCTGCTGGATTGCCCAAATCCGTCGGAATGCACAATGGACGTGAATGGATGCAGGTGACCAGACAGGATGTGTGGTGTCACCGCCAGACAGCACACTTGCTAGGTGGTAGCCTTGAAATCGGCCGCGGTCCGTTAGTATACGTCGGACCCGCGTGTCGCCACCATCAGTGACTGCAGACCGAGCGCCGCCACACGGCAGGTCTAGTGTAGAGAGACTCCCTAGCACTCGCCCCATTTGCACAGCCCACTTTGCTAGCGATGGTTCACTGTCTGCCTACGCTCTCATTTGCCGAGACTACAGTTTAGCATAGCGTTCAGCTACGTCATTTGCTACGACCTAGCAAGGCGCCATATTCCGTTACTATTCTGAACAGATAATATGGTGAATCATGTACCGTCAATAGCGACGTTCATCATTAATGGATGAAAGTTAAGTATCAAACTAATTACGTCCGCTTTCTGAATTCTGATAAATTGTTATGTTCTATACATCACGTCAATAGAGTACTTCCCTCTTCACGCCAGCCTGCGTGAGCTAAAACACGTGCATTTCGGTCCCCACTAGAAACACGGTGTTGGTTCTTCTGCCAACACCACAAAATGGTTCAAATAGCTCTGAGCACTATGCGACTTAACTTCTGAGGTCATCAGTCGCCTAGAACTTAGAACTAATTAAACCTAACTAACCTAAGGACATCACACACATCCATGCCCGAGGCAGGATTCGAACCTGCGACCGTAGCGGTCGCTCGGTCCAGACTGCAGCGCCTAGAACCGCACGGCCACTCCGGCCGGCGTCAACACAACAGGATGCTTATGTTGTATCTAGACGTATCAGGGGTCCCATATCACTCCAACTGCTCACGCCTCAGACCATTAAAGAGCCTTCTCCAGCTTGAACAATCCCATGCTGACATCCAGGGTCCACAGATTCATGAGGTTATCCCCATACCTGTACACGTCCCTTCCACTACATACAATTTGAAACGAGACTCGTCCAACCAGGCAACATGTTTCCAGTCAGCAACAGTCCAGTTTCGATGTTGACGGGCCCAGGCGAGGCGTGAAGCTTTGTGTCGTGCCGTCATCAAGGGTAGACGAGTGGGCCCTCGGCTCCGAATGCCTTTATCTATGACGTTTCGTTGAATGGTTCGCACGCTGACACTTGTTGATGGCCCAGCATTAGAAATTACAGCAGTTTGGGGAATTGTTGCACTTCTGTCACTTTGAACGATTCTCTTCAGTCGTTGGTCCCGCTCTTGCAGTATCCGTTTCCAGCTGCAGAGATGCCGGAGTGTTGATGTTTTACCGGTTTCCTGATATTCACGGTACACTCGTGAAATGGTCGTACGGGAAAATCAACACTTTATCGCTACGTCGAAGATGCTGTGTCCGAACCGCTCGTGCGCCTGCTATAGCACCACGTTCAAACTCACTTAAATCTTGATAACCTGCCATTGTAGCAGCAGTAACCGATCTAACAACTGCGCCAGACACTTGTTGTCTTATGAGGCGTTACCGATGGCAGCGCCGTATTCTGCCTGTTACATATCTCTGTATTTGAATACGCATGCCTGTACCAGTTTCTTTGCCGCTTCAGTGTAGATGTAAGGAATGCTCCCCTGGCACGATGCGCCTGTCAAGCGTTTTCGACATATCGAGGTTCAGAGTCTTACGAACCTATGGGATACCGCAGGAAAGCAACGATATCACTGAAGCCTGACACTGTCAGGCAGGGGACGGCGATCTCAATTTAGTTTATTAACTAAAAATTTGTTGAAGTAAAAAACTTTTAACGCCTAGACCGCTATTTTCTTATTACGGCTCAGGTGCGGTAGCTAGTTTTGGTCGCTACTGACCCTTAACATAGACAAATGTAATGTATTGCGAATACATAGAAAGAAGGATCCGTTATTGTATGATTATATGATAGCGGAACAAACACTGGTAGCAGTTACTTCTGTAAAATATCTGGGAGTATGCGTGCGGAACGATTTGAAGTGGAATGATCATATAAAATTAATTGTTGGTAAGGCGGGTACCAGGTTGAGATTCATTGGGAGAGTGCTTAGAAAATGTAGTCCATCAACAAAGGAGGTGGCTTACAAAACACTCGTTCGACCTATACTTGAGTATTGCTCATCAGTGTGGGATCCGTACCAGGTCGGGTTGACGGAAGAGATTGAGAAGATCCAAAGAAGAGCGGCGCGTTTCGTTACCGGGTTATTTGGTAAGCGTGATAGCGTTACGGAGATGTTAAATAAACTCAAGTGGCAGACTGCAAGAGAGGCGCTCTGCATCGCGGTGTAACTTGCTCGCCAGGTTTCGAGAGGGTGCGTTTCTGGATGAGGTATGGAATATATTGCTTCCCCCTACTTATACCTCCCGAGGAGATCACGAATGTAAAATTAGAGAGATTAGAGCGCGCACGGAGGCTTTCAGACAGTCGTTCTTCCCGCGAACCATACGTGACTGGAACAGGAAAGGGAGGTAATGACAGTGGCACGTAAAGTGCCCTCCGCCACACACCGTTGGGTGGCTTGCGGAGTATCAATGTAGATGTAGATGTAGATCATCTTCGGATCGTTCAAAATATAAAAAAGAGGTTAGTATGCGTTGGAAGCTATCGTTAGCTGCAGTTATGCAATGACATGCTCTCGTAAATACCAAGAGAATGACAGTACTTATTTTAAAAACAACACTGTGGACAAGACAAGTTGTGTGTCACAATCTCACCGGACGATGGCAATAATGAAGGAACTGGCCATTTTCTATCATTATTACCATCATCCAGGAGATGACGGTGTACAATATGGCTTGCTCATTGTTATGTTTTTGAAATAGATGCTGTGATTGTCTCGATATTGAAAAAAGCATGTCATCGCATGACTACAGCTAACGGTGGTTTCCAGCGCATATTTACCTCTTTTTTACATTTTGAACGATCTGAAGATGGTTGCAGACGGTGACCGAAACTTGTTATCGTACTTCAGCTGTAATAAGAAAATAGCGGTCTAGGCATTAAAAGGTTTTACCATTCAGTTAACAAACGTTTTACATATCTTTAGCGTAAACGGCTAAGATGCCAGCGTAGGAATCTGCGAGGTTCAGCATTCGATTCTCATTTTTTTCCTAATACTCCACGAAACACACGTACGATGAGATATGAATCTTTCAAATTTCTGGGAAAGCCTCTCGCATGACTTGATTTTGGCTGTGGCAATGTGAGTACTTTTTCATACGATCTCTCAATTTTTACCCCTTACTATTCTGTGATGTAGTAACTGGGATGTGTTCCTCTTCAATTTCTTCTACACGACTGGCGTTTCAACACCTATACTAGGATCTTCTTCAGGAATATCTGGTGTCCACGGTTAGCTGACAGGCCACGAGAAGATCCTGAAGACCATCCTAATAGCGGCGTTGAAACGTCGATCTAGCAGAAGAAATTGAAGAGAAGCACGTCACAGCTTAACAACCTGAAAGATTTTACCTTGAGTAACAACTTTTGTAGACACACAAAGTCGAAGGGCCCAATAAAACTGCAGCGCCATTTGATTTTACCATAAGTTTGAACACCCATATTAACAAGCGTTATATTACAGTACACGTGTTTCTAAGAGTTTTAGAATGCCTTCCAAAAAGTACACCGTTCTGAATATTTAGAGGGTTTAGTTTATTCCTGGTTTCACCACCTAATGCTGGTTCTTAAGGCTCTGTAAGCAGACTTTGTCCTGAAGGTTGGCGCCAACTTCAAGCATCTGTCAGTTGAGGTGTTTGAGGATTTACTTTTCACTCTCCCAAGGACCAAACAAACCTGTGACCGTAAATACTGCCACTCTTTGCATACGTTGAATTTCCCTTGATAGTTCCGTTTTGTATGGGACCCGAACGTTTGAGCGATATTCTAAAATGGGTTGCACGAGTGCTTTGGAAGAAGTCTCTTTTGTAGACTGATTTTACTTCCTCAACAGTCTATCACTGAACAAAAGTATGCCACCTGCCTATAAATTATCGTCACAAATCCTGTG
Source organism: Schistocerca serialis cubense (assembly GCF_023864345.2). Lineage (NCBI taxonomy): Eukaryota > Metazoa > Arthropoda > Insecta > Orthoptera > Acrididae > Schistocerca > Schistocerca serialis. Next base: position 74,006,860 of record NC_064644.1, read on the forward strand.
AATATTCTTGCTCACCTCCTTTGAGATGTTCTCTGTTAGTCCTATTTGTTATGGGCTCCACTGCTTTAAGCAACATTTTAGGATGGAGACAAAGACCCACACCGAACGAGTTATAAACGGAAAAGAAATTAGTCAATTGAAGTAAATGGAGCTACCTCAAAACCGTACAATACTTCGTCTGAAGATGAAGAGTCGGAAACGTGTTGAAACGTTGTCATGAGCTGTTCTTAGCTTTACACAAGCGTAGTGGGAAGGTTACGCAGAGGCAGAGTGTGAAGCTGGTTAAACCGCATCCAGTCTTTATGATATTTGTGCTTTTGAAATTCTTAGTTCCCGACGATACAGTTTGGCAATTTCTGGGAAATCCTGCTGACTTAGCACGGCCCAGTGCTCAACCTGTTATTGAGAGATGACTGGCCACAGAGGGGTGGATCCGGCTTGCCTCAGGGCTCCGGTCTCGTGGCCAGCTCCTCGGCGCAACCCCTTGCCGCCGCCGCTGCGACCCGAGTCTGCACGTCGCTGAACGCTGCAGAAAATTGCCCTGCCCAGGCCGCGTTCATTGTTTGATCTGCAGCGCCCCCCGCCCCCCCCCCCCCCCTCCCGCCTCTCGCATATCCGTTCCGTCCCGCCCTGCACGTCGCGGCGAGGTTATGAAATTTTAAAAATTAAAGGCTCTTGCCCGCCAGCCCTGCCGGCGCTCGCCTCCCGCAGCGAGAAGGACCGCCCCAAGAGCAAATAAAGCGAGCACGCCGCTCCTCGGCCTGCGTTCGTTTTCAGGGAACGGGGAGGATGGCCGAGCCGCGCGGGAGACGGCCCCCGAAATCAAGTGAGCAGTCTATGGGAACTGGAGTACCGCCGGGGAGGAGGCAGGGGAGCGTGCGGAGAGCATCATCGTAACAAAAGCGGGAGCGTTGGAACAGTTCGTTTAAGCTTCTTCATTGATCCATTATGGATAGTCTTATACTTAGGTGCTATTTTGATATTTGCCAATATGAGACACTTATGGTCAATTCTACAGTTTTCTCCTCCCATGGAAGTTGTCCACTGCCATAACTTGCAAATGTGTCCAACATCATTTTATAACCCTTGTGGATTGCTGTGCTGTTCACCTATCATTGCACTCTTGATTAGCCACTTAACCAATTTTATACTTCATGCATCATTGCATTTAATGACACTTAGCTAATGAGTAGATGTCCGTTATTGTTTGATTTTAGCTAGTCAAATATTTTGACCAGTTTTTAGGTACCATGACATTTTGACCCATGCAGATAGTTTCCGACTCACTAAGGTCATTAGACAGAATATGATGACACTGGATGTTGTACTTAAGATGCGGATAATCATCTCATACGCTACTACACCCAGCCTTAATGTAACCTGAGAATGATTTGAGACTGTTATAGGTGATACCCTTAGTCTTAGGGATGGTATACATTTCATTTAGAGATTTATGTTCAGACATATAGGCGGCCTCCTATATTTCTCTTTTTCTTCCTTTCCTTTTTATTCAATCGATTCCACTTGGTATAATTCTGCATGATTGTATAGGACTTACATGTAGGGAGATAGACATTTTTTATATACAGAGATTGAGAATCTTCTTTGTAACCATGGCTATATCAGGCAGCTGCTTGCATTGCATTAATCCACTCAGCACAATGTGGGGTTGTCCTTCATAAGGGTTCTAATGAAGTGCGTACGATGACCTGGTGTTTGATGATTTTATTGTACGACTACATTGGCTTACTTCGCGAATGCAATTGGGTTTTAAGACAAACTCTTTTACGCTTTCTATCGTTAATATTGCGGTAGCTGTTTGTCGTACCAGACATAATACGACCTAGACCACACATATGTAACTTATGTATTCTGACATGGTTGTCACATTTTCTTGTATTTTAATTTATTTTATTGTTATCTATATTAGTTAATTATCATTAAAAAATTCTTCCTCTGTTCCACTGGACATACGATTGTATGCAGTACATTTGATGTGTTGCATGGCCTATTGCAACTGTGTGGTATGGTTTTATGAATAATAGCGTATACATATGTTCATATATCATGCTATATTCTAGTAAAACAGTGAAAACTATTAACAGCAGCATGACATAGGCAGAGGCATATGTGCCCTAATGTTACATATAGTTTTAGTGATGTACAATATGTTTTTTGAGCCACTTAAATAGTTAACAAAGATGGCTCTGAGCACTATGAGACTTAACACCTGTGGTCATCAGTCCCCTAGAATTTAGAATTACTTAAACCTAACTAACCTAAGGACATCACACACATCCATGCCCGAGGCAGGATTCGAACCTGCGACTGGAGCGGTCACGCGGTTCCAGACTGAAGCGCCCAGACCGCACGGCCACACCGGCCGGCAAATAGGTAACATGATACCTGTCAGTTGTTAACGTATGTTATAAATTTTTTAATATAACAGTACATTTCTTCTACTCATTGTACAGGGGTCTGAAGATGGTATTAATATAATGCAGAAACTGGTAGGACATAGAAGTTCATACAATAAAATAAATATCTATAATACATACGGCTGTTGGTAAATTATTGCATCAAGAAGTTCATTTAAGGGTGCGCGGAAAACTAAATAATTACTGTTGAAATCATCTCGGGTCATCAGATGAGTCGTGCCGTGCCAAAGACGCAACGTTTCAACCAGTTTCCTGCTCGTCATCCTCAAATGAAGTTACTTTGACAGAAGATAACTGGGAAACTCGTCGATACGTTACAACACGTCGCCACTACTCGGCCCATGACCCGAGAAGATTGCATCAATGAAATTCGCCGAGGAAGCCAGCATTCCCTTAATAAATATTGTTTATTTGTTGTATGGCAAAGAAAGACGTAAAGTAACGTCTCATCAACGTGAAGGCTGGTATGAACACCACTTAACCTAGCCAGCTATAGAAGGAACTACAGTTTAATATGGATTCCGCATGACATTGCATCTAAGCATTTTTCACAATCTATAATTCCAATACAGAAATTTGAAGGGCAGTCATAAAGTTTCGAATATCATCAAGAAAAAAATCACGTTCGGGCCATCAAGCTTTTCTGCACGATGGATGATTTGAAGTAGACACTGGTCGTAGAAGTCTCCTGCCAGGAAACGTCCCACCTTGAAAACCGCTCGCCGTCATACTGGAAATTCGTGCCACGGCACGACTTCTTCGTCAGTCACTGAATGTCATGGAATACGGGAAAGCACCCGCGTTTGGCCATAGGCGGGGCAATGGAGCCCCACCGAACGCCATGTCATCCTCAACCAATGGCATCATCAAGATGGGGTATAATCCTCTTTATCAAAGGGCTGTACCATTTTGTTCTGTGCACTCAAGCCGTGTGTTACGGTACTGTGGCGTGGGGATTTCATTGTACGAGTGTAGCAGAACTGCACACGTGTCCCTATGAAGAAATGAAAAAAAAATTAATTATGATATTCTCTCTTTTTTATGTTATAAACAGATCTTTATGACCATCCCCTAGAAGCATATGTAATGGTTTCCAAAGGACGTAACACTGATGATGATGAAGTCGCATACTCCTTGACAGAGCGTAGGGGAACGATTCGGGAGACCCTCACAGCCGTACTAGGCCAGGTCCTGGTGGAGGTGGTTTGCCATTGCCTTAAAGTGACAAAAGTCATAGGGTCTCTCTCAGTATCGTGTCGGACCTTCTTTAGCCGGCGTTGTGCATAATCTCGGTATGACAGGGACGCATCAAGACGCTGGAGGTTCCCTGCAGAGATACTGAGCTACGATGCCTCTATAGCCGTCCATAACTGCGAAAGTGTTGGCAGTGCATGTTTCTGTGCACGAACTGACCTCCAGATTACGTCGATCTGGGAGTTCTTCAGACCAATCGCCAGCAACTGTGGCCCGCTCACGTGGTATATTATCATTCATACAAATTCCATCGTTGTTCGGGAAGATAAAGTACATGAATGGCTGCATATGGTCTTCAAGTAGCCGAGTATAATCATTTCCAGTCAATGATAGGTTCAGTTGGACCAGAGGACCCATCCAATATTATTATGGAGCTACCATCAGGTTGCACAGTGCCTTGTTGACAAATTGTGTCCATGGTTTCATGGGCTGCGCCACGCTCGAACCGTATCATCAGCTCTTATCAACTGGTATCGAGGTACAACTGACCAGACCACGGTTTCGCCGCACTGTCCAAACGGATACGTTCGTCGCACGTCTCGCATTGGTTTCTGCGGCTATTTCACTCACTGTTGCTTGTCTGTTAGCACCGACAACTCTACGCAAATGCCTCTGCTCTCGGTCGTTCAATGAAGGTCGTCGGCCACTGCGTTTCCGCGGCGAGAGGATATGCCTGAGATTTGGTATTCTCAGCACACTCTTGACGCTGTGAATCTCGGAATACTGAATTCCCTAACGACTTCCGAAATGAAATGTCCCATGTGTCTAGCTGCTACTACTATACTGCCTTCAAAGTGTTTCAGTTCCCGTCGTCCGGACATAAACACGTCTTAAAGCTGACGAAATAAATCTCGGGTGAACAGCCTGGTATGAGTGTGCATAGGACACAATATTTCGGAAATCGACCACGTTGCCATCATCAGGTGCGCTGATGTACATCATAAAATCACACGTCTTAAACCTTTTCACATGAATCATCTATGTACAATTGACAGCTCCGCTAATGCAGTGCCCTTTCATATTATGAACGCGATGCTGTCGCCATCTGGCCGAGCGGTTCTAGGCGCTTCAGTCTGGAACCGCGCGGCCACTGCGGTCGCAGGTTTGAATCCTGCCTCGGGCATGGATGTGTGTGACGTCCTTAGGTTAGTTAGGTTTAAGTAGTTCTAGGGTGCCGATGACCTCAGATGTTAAGTCCCATAGTGCTCAGAGCCATTTGAACCATTTTGTCGCCATCTCCATATGTGCATATCGCCATCGATGACTTTTGTCTCACCGAGTTAGGGTGGCGCATTGGTTAGTGCAATGGACTCGCATTTGGGAGGATGACGGTTCAAACCGTCTTCCGACTATCCTGATTTAGGTATTCCGTGATTTCCCTAAATCGCTTCAGGCCGATTTCCTTCCCCATCTGTCTCTAAACCGAGTTTGTGCTCCGTCTCTAATGACCCAATTGTCGACGGGACGTTAAACACTAATCTGCTCCTCTTGCTGACTTTTTTCACCTCATCTTCCTTTATTTTCAATATCCCTCGCACTATATACAAACGTTGCCGTGAGTCATGCCCCAACCCTGCTGTGGCGTGCGCTTTAGGACCCGCTGAGCCTTGCGCGGTGAGACTGCTCGGTCGCAATTAACGCGGCCGGCTCATCCCGACTGCCCACGGCCAACCGCTCTGCGCCGCGCCGCGACATTTTTCACGAACGCCTACCCGATACTTTATGGGCGACTTCTGCCGCCGCGCCGGCAATCAAAGCGCGTAAACAAGAAAACAAGCGTGCCGGCCGCTTTTTCTCCGGACCGACTTTGTGCCTCTGTGTGCGCCGGGCGCGCGCGCGTGTGTAGCTGAAGGGCCTTTATAGTTCGCCGTTTTAATGGGTTTTCTTATTGTTCCCGCGTTCGCTGTTTTGTTGCACTTTGAAGTACTCTTCTCCGCGTACGGGCGTGTAGGTCGTAATTAAAGCCTTCTTCTTCTTCTTCTCCTCCTCCTCCTCCTTCCACGGGACATGGCGCGGCGCAACAAAACCGGCGACCGGCCGGGGCCGTACAGTCCCTTTCGCAAAAAGAACGCGCGGAAGCGGCGGTTATAAATTGCGACGCCGGCCCGGCGGGCGGAAGACGCTTGCCCAACAGCGGACAGAAAGCCCGGAGCCTGATTAGCGCGCCGCGGGCGGACACTTCGAGAACTATGGCCGCCCTCTGCCGTCGTTGCAGCAGTTTTAGCTCTCCTTCCTACCCGCCTCCGTGGGCACTGGACACACTTACTCACAACGTTTACATGCGACACACCTTCCGCAACAGGGAAAACCGAATTTCGGAAACCGTTTTTCTCTGTCGTGTTTACATGCTAAAATGTGTAGTGAATTTGCTACCATTTTTAAATATGGCGTCTAGAAAACAGCTGTTACAGTTTCTGATTTAGTCAACACGATCGCTGTTTCCCTTCACGTAAATACTAGAGATAGACAGCTTCAAGTTCAATCTAATATTACTGCTTTTCACTGCACACGATGTCACTCTGTCCACATTAAAGGAACATTTCGAATCAAAATGGTTCAAATGGCTCTGAGCACTATGGGACTTAACATCTATGGTCATCAGCCCCCTACAACTTAGAACTACTTAAACCTAACGAACCTAAGGACATCACACACATCCATGCCCGGGCAGTATTCGAACTTGCGACCGTACCGGTCGCACGGTTCCAGACTGAAGCGTCTAGAACTGCTCGGCCACCCCGGCCGGCTGTGTGTTCACAGTAAAACAGAGTAATTGAAGATATTTTCATCTAATTTTTGCTACAAATAGGTACTAAAAACCCAAACAAAGATTTCAAATGTCCTTGATATTCATTTTGTCAGCAATATACCGTGGTTTAAGACGCGAGACATCATCAGAGGCTATAAAGATGTAGCTTGTTAGTTTTCAAACGTAAACTTGCTAATGTAGCACTAACTACTGAACATTTCGTCTGAGAAAGTCTCCTTCTACAGAAGATGAAATTACCCTTAAAGGCCACAGCCTAATGCACATAAAATAAATGTCTCGAAAGATATAAATATCATTCCTGAATGCCAGTATGTTATGCTCATGTCTTGCGACAGTCAGTCTCAACAGAAGACGCTGTTTTGGATTTCATTACAAACGACACGTGGTTTATAATTTATTTTATTACCCAGTTAATAGCAAAATATCATATCAGGCTAGTAGGATATTGAGTCCCGCGATTTTCATTGGCCGTGAACACCTTACAATGGCAGTTTAAGAATCATTCATCTTCATAAATAGTGATTATTTTTTCCTGTTTTGCTGTCAGCTTCAGTAAATATTCTTTAACCGAATAATACTCCAATTAACGCGCAGCTTTTTTTTTATCTATTTCACACATGAAATCGCATTTAAAATTAGATTAGTTTGTAATAAGCACCAAAATGACGCTTTATATTGAACTGAGTATCGTATAGTACAGTACGTGAGCGATTTTTGTAAGGCGTAACTCCACTTACACACTCTTGTTGTTCTCGTCTTCACTCTGAAGACTTTGCTGATGCAGCTGTCCCCACTAGCCTCTTCAGTTCAAGTCCCTTCATCTCTGAATAACTGCAACTTGCGTCCTTCTGAATCTACTTACCGTGTTCAGACCCTGTTTTCCCTATACAACTATTACCCCTTCCATCCTCTCCCCTCACACAATTCCTTCACTTTCAAACTGAGAATTCCTTCATGCCTCAGTTTGTGTCTTATAAACTAGTCCATTATCTTAGTGAAGTTCTTCTAGCAAATTTCTTTCTGCCCAGATTCCACTCAGTATCTCCTCATTAGTTACTCTTTATAACTAACCTTATCACTTTTCGACACTCATCTGTCTATACTCTTCTCGGTAGGACTGCTTATTGTCCACGCTTCATTTCCGTACAAATACGTTCAGAGGAAACTTTCTCACACTAGATTTACTTTCGACGTTGAAAACAGTCTCGTTTTCAGCAACGCTTTTTTCGCTATTGTCAGCCTGCATTTTACACCCTGTTTACTTCGGCTACTCATTAAGGAGTGTGTCATTTCCTAACCTACTACTGTCAGCATCACCTGATTTAATTACAGTTGATTTACTTTTGTTGGTATGCACCTTATGACCTTGTTTAAAGACGCTGTCCATTCCGTTCAACAGCTCTTGAAAGCTCTTAGCGGTCTGTGTCAGATTTACAAAGTCATCCGCAGTGTTTTTATTTCCGTTCCCCCAATTTCAATTTCCTTTCCAAATTTCTTCATGGTTTCCTTCACAGATTGCTCACTGTACAGATTCAAAAACGTTAGTCGTAGGCTAAAAACCTGCCTCACTCCTTACCTTTTCATGTCCATCGACACTTACAGCTGCCGTCTGGTTTGTCTACAAGTTGTAGATAATCTTTTGCCCAGTGTATTTTACCCCTGCTAACGTAAGAATATCATAGGAAGTTTTTCAGTCAACACTACCAGAAGGTTTTTCTAAATACAATAAAAACCGAACAAGTGTGGGTAGGTGTCGCCGTCTGAGTGCTCCGCACAAACATTATTACGTTATAGATAATAATTATTTTCTGTAGGTTAATTGCTTGGTGCAAATCCTTTGATCGGACACCTCTTAGTCGAACTGCGTGTCCCTACATTACCTAAAGTTCAATGTGGAATAGGATCGATGTGTTGTTTCTGGCGACTTCTCATAACGTTGAGAGGTGAAGGCTGTGTTCAACAGAGACTGAAGAATCCGTAGCATCACCGAGATTCGAACGCTCGACCACTCAGTTTGCAGGCCTGTTGTTTAATGGTATACTACGCGTATGTGAAGTATATGGCCGTATCATTCAGCTGCATCGACATAGAAGGTTAATCTTTTTGCACCGCCAAGGTGCCTGACACAAATTTGAGCTTGGTACCTTCATCTGTTCGTGAGGAAAAGGGTCTTAATAGTCTAAGAGGTACACAAGAAACTGATCCTATCAGTACGATAATGATGGAAGCTGAATAAATGAAGTGAAATTTGTGCGACGGTCGGGGACTTGAACCCGGGTCTCTTTGCTTACTAGTAGGAATGCTAGCCATTACAACACAGCAGCACTATAGCTTACACTTTTGCACGGACCACCCACATCCTGTACCCCCCCCCCCCCCCCCCCAACACAAACTTCAGTTCATATCTTCAGCTTATTTTCCCCTTCTTAGATGGTCACTATAGCCGAGGCTCTCCGGCACTGGAATAGCACCCCAGCGTTGGACTTACTGGAGAAATACTGTACCTCAGGTGTAAGTCATCTATAGATCTTATAACTAATTTTTTCTCGAGACTTTTGAGTCTCATCATTGTCTACAATATTGATGGATGCTGAAGAAATTAATTGAAACTTGTGTCACGGCCAGGACTTGAACCCGTAGGTAGGAACGCTAGCCATTACACCACTGCAGCACTACCGCTGAGGTATAGGAGTTCCCTATTACGAAAAAATCTGGGGTGCTATTCCAGTGCATGAGATTTTCAGCAATAGTGGCGATCTCAGAAAGGGAAAGTAAATTGAAGATATGAGGCATGTATTAGGGAGGGCATTGGACAAAATCTGGGCGGCAATATTAGGTACAGTGCTGTGGTAGTGGAATGGCTAGCATTCCTGCCTAGTAAGCAACGAGACATGGGTTCAAGTCCTGGGTATGGCACAAATGTTAATTCATTTCTTCTTCTATCATTATCGCAGATAAAGATGAGACTCAAATGCCTCAAAGAAAATTAAGTTTAAGACGTACAGATCCTATAAGTGTTCCCTTGTTGTTGGTACGGAATCCTACAAATGCTATAAATGTAGGTCAGTCTTTCTTCAGTCGATCTTCTAAGATATATCATGGGGTGAATACACAGCCCCTCTGGTGGCATTATGACGAGAGTGGACCCATCTTCAGGCTTGGGGTGAACCTGTATTTCTTGTGCAGCCGCACGGCGAACAGTGGCCAGAGGCTTGGCCGGCTGGACAGAGCGGTGCGGGGGCGGCAAGGGGGCGGCGGCGGCGGCGGCGGACAGAGGCGGCGCTGTGCGCGTAGCCGACAGGCCGGCCTTGTCGCTGCCTCCCCTCTGCCTCCGTAAATAAACCGGCGGCAGCGGCGGAGGCGGCCGGCGGGTCACTCGCCGCCTTTTCAGCGGCGGTCGGCCGTTTACTGACGTCCACAGCTCCTCTCCGCCGACCTCCAAGAGGAAGTACCTGCCTTCTGCAGGCGCCACGCCGACCGGCTACAGGTTTTCGCTACAACGCAGAACGCAGTCCATAGAATGCTTTTCTTGTGACGTCCACCAACCGGCGGTGATCACTTGTCTACCACACAGATTAATCCTGCGTGCCGGACCGAGGCTCGAAGTTGGCTTTAGCGCGCAATATACTGTACCGATCTCCAGTAAACATGACTTCTAAAACGCATAGATCAAGAGCTATGAGCGCTTTTTGATCTTCGCTAGTTGAAACACGACTCGTCGAATGAACAAGTGCTCTTAACTTTTCAGGTATCCATTTTAGAGCACATATTTACTGGACACTTTTTCCTTGTTTTAGTCCATAGTATCGCTTCCCCAAATATGGGAAGCAAAGAGCTTCTTGTAGAAGAGATCTGTTTCAATGTATCGAAGATCAAGATTAGTTCGTAGGCCATAAGCTAAGCGTTTTACACCCCATGTTTACGTGACATTTTTGTTTCGAATGATGGTTCCTGTCATATCACTGAATATTGACCATCACTTCTGAAACACCTCGTATATACAAAAAAAATTGCAAAAATCCGGGGACGACGGTTCAATCCCGCGTGCGGCCATTCTAATTTAGCTTTTCCGTGATTCCCCTAAATCGCTCCAGGCAAATGCCAAGATGGTTCCTTTGAGAGGGCACGGCCGACTTCCTTCGACTTCCTTCGCCGTCCTTCCCTAATCCGATGAGACCGATTAATGGCTCTGAGCACTATGGGACTTAACTTCTAAGGTCATCAGTCCCCTAGAACTTAGAACTAATCAAACCTAACTAACCTAAGAACATCACACACATCCATGCCCGAGGCACGATTCGAACCTGCGACCGTAGCGGTCGCGCGGTTCCGGCCTGTAGCGCCTAGAACCGCTCGGCCACCCCGGCCGATTACCTCGCTGACTGGTCTCCTTCCCCCAAACAACCCGCCCCCCAACCAAAAATCCGACTGCTGTGCGGTCACCTTGCTGGCCACAGCCTGGGGGATTGTACCAGTGAACCACCGTAATGTTATCCAAATTTTCTCTCGCTGAATCGGTACCGTAGCTTCGCTGGTGCGTGAGTAGCTTTGCAAGTTAAGCACTGCAGCTGTGCAAGGGGCTTGACTTGCAGCTTCGAGTGACGCAGAGAACGGGAGCCCGCGGGTGCAGCATTCGCAGCGGCGCTGGTGGGCCGTCCGTTAAGTGGTAGTAGTCGTCTCGCGCCCCCCTCCGCCTGTGGGACACCGGGACGGGGACTGCTCGCTTGAGCAGGCTTTCGAGGCGGCCCGTGTCATTGGCTGTCGCGACCGCTGCAGCTGCCCACAAAGGCGCCCCCGGTGCCCTGTCCCCTACCCCGCCCGTACATATGCTGCGCCGTGCTGCCGCGCGCTGTCCGAGGCGCGTCTCAACCCTTGCACCAGGGCGGAGGGCGGCTCCCTGCGCCGGCAGGAAGCGCCCTTTGTCACCGCACAAAGCGGGCCCCGCCTAAACGAGGCCACGGGCCACTCCCACGGGGGAGGCGCTGGCGGGCCCCCGGAACATGGCGCTCAATCACCGAGCGCTGTCTCCTTAACGAAACAGAGGCGCGTGTTGCGTGCCCTTTCATCCCGGGAGCAACGCACGATTTGTGTTTGATCGCCAGCGAGGGCCTGCATAATATCAGGCGGGTCTCTCCTACCTCTATGGTCAATGCCGCTCGACAGCGAAAGAGGATCAAGAGCACTCATTCTGTCTTCGTAAATATTATGAATCATTCAACAGCCATCTTACAATGATGTGCTCGAGGCTGATTTGACTGAGAGACCACTGTCAGTTTCAAGATTTGTATGTAGTTGTTATTAATCATACTAACAAGCAAATGTCAAGCCTTAACGTGTGCGCAGTCATCTTTATTTATTTATTTTTGACCCTTACCTTACACCGCACAGGCAGTTTATTCCTACATAACACCCACAAGTTTCAGTAGATAATTACTGTTATAATATTATCACACGATTACTTACCTTTGGCTAGATGCCACAGCTGTACAAAATTTCTGAAAAGGCAACATTTGCTTCTTCGACATCACGTTGATTACTGTTGATGGCGGAAATGCTATCATTACGGTATGACGTGTGCAGCGAGAACGAATTGGCTTTCATGAGTGTTTATCCCATCCATCACACACGGATACTCTATATGACTAAATAGGAAGATAGTAACTGTTCTCGAAAGAACAGATACCATTGATGACAGTGGAGCTTCTCTAGAATAAATGATAATTAATTGAAACCCTCAGCTGCCGACAGGTGTTGTTGACATACATCGATGGGGAAGCGTGCAAGGGATAAGTATCTGCAGTCGTACTGTTTATCTGTGTGCTCGGTGGCTCAGAACCGGCACGGTAGCTCAGCGTGTTCGGTCAGAGGGCTGCGTGCTCTCTGTAATAAAAACCTGAGTCAAAGAATCAACGATCCAACGATCAACTTGAACGGATGTCTTGTGACGTCCGCCCAGACCAAACGCAACGAACTACATCGGACAAAAAAAAAAAAAAAAAAGATCGATAGAGCGTCTTCCATGTAAGCAGGAGGTCCTCGTCGGGTCACACATTTTCAGCTGTCCCCATCGATGTATGTCTGTATGTCGATAGCACCTGTCGGCAGCTGAGGGTTTCAATTAATTATCATCTATATGACTAAGACTGACACGAACCATTAGAGGCTTCTCGCATTTTAATTTTTTTTTTGTTAATGTTGATTATTGCTGTATTTCCAGCACCTGTAACCAGTTGAAAATGACCTAAGGTCGGAACTGCAGTGGTGGATGTTGTAATAAACAGTACAGTCGTTGACGAATATCAAATAATTTAAGAAATTCTTCGAGACTGTGACTCCACAAAAAATATACTTGTGTTTTACAGTAAATCATGTAAACTCTTGACACAAATCAAAACTTCAAGTCGATTGTTTTAGTGACACAATTAAAATTTTTTAAGTTAAGTCGACAATCCGCATTAAAGATATTTAAGATAATCTTGTAACGAAATAGTCGTTCGTTTACTAAGATTTTACTAAACTATACTAACCTCACATTTAGTTTCCCAAAAGCTGCTGCTTTTTGCAGTCATTGTATGTTTCAAGTGTTCTCTCCTAAAACACCTTCACAGTAGAGAAAAATCTGTCTCACTCTCACATGATCTTCACAGACTTCACGCACAAAAGAAACTACTTACATTACTCGGAAAGAGATTATCTTCTCTAAACTGCATTTAAATTCTGCAGTCTCGTTAATCTGTTACCATCTTTGGCCATTTGAAAAGCGACTCATACTTCAGTATTTCTTCTTGGGACATTATTCAGTTCAGGAATGTCGGCTTCGATTACAATAAGTCAATAAAGCTAAAACACTCTTTACGTCGACCTAAATGGTCACAAAAAGATTAAAAAGATGTATTCATAGTAAAATAGATATGAATTTCCGCATTTTTCCGATACATGTTCCACAGTCCTCATCATGACTGTGCTTTCAAGATCAAGTGCGTTACATACGGGAAGTCTTTTGGCCGCCGCAATAATCTTTCGGAAAAGTCTTATCAGCTCATGTGATTGAGGTCGAAGCATTTGAATTACCAGATGAAAACGCTGGTTGTTAGCTTGCGGCATTGTAGAGAAACAACAATATAGTGATACTGGTAGTTTCAGCTCTTTAAGCCGTGTCAGCAACGAATTCCTTCCGTTTGTCTGTTAGCACATTGGTCAAATTTGTGTAACTGATATCTCGCTTCAATAGCAACTCAATCAACATCATATAAGTTTAGCTTTCATTACGAGCGTCAACAGAAAACGTTCCTTAACAGTACTGGATGGAGAAAAATATGAAATAAAGACGAATTTAATTTTTCCTGGCGATTCTGACGCTGTTCCTTTTGATTGCTTCTGTGCTTCATGTTTCATTGTTCCGGAGCTTTAACATATCTAGTGATAAGAACTCGAATTTTTACTGTATACACCTGGTGATGACTCGTAAATTGGTCGATCTGCAGTCTAAGTCCGTTCTCCCCGCAGTAAAAACAACGTGACGTTTTTTGTAACTGTACTTCGAATCAGTCACTATTTTATCACTCCAGCTATTGAAGTTCATAATTTCATACATACGATCTCTTTAAAAGCCACTGCTTCCTTTCTTTTCTTGATTTATTCTTACTAATCAACAGTTTGTTTAGTTTCCGTTCTTTAATAACGTTCCTCTTATTAAATGAAACAACAAGTTTACTGTTACCAGTCACCGTTTTATTTATTTCCACTAAGCGTTTCAAAGGTTTAAACCTTCATCATCGGGTGGATTTACATTAGTTAGTATGACATTTGTATGTGTTGTGATACGATTTTTTGGAGGAACTTGTGGCAGTCTCCAGTGGTTACAGGTTCCTTTCACAGTCGTAACACATCACATGTATACTGTATACATGTGATGTGTTACGACAGCGGAAAGAACCTGTGACCACTGAAGGCAGTGCCACAAGTTCCTCCAAAAAATCGTAACACAACACACAAACGAATGTCACACTAACTAATGTAAATCCACCCGATGATGGAGGTTTAAACCTTTGAAACGCGTCGTGGAAATAAATAAAACGGTGACTGGTAACAGTAAACTTGTTGTTTCATTTAATGCCAATAACAGTCACGGTAAAGCCTAACATAAGTGTTCGCGTTTAAAGTTCCTCTTATTCTTATTTATTTATTGATCGTAGCAAGATTAGGGCCATCAGGCACTATCATTCTGTCTATGTTATGTTCATGAGGGCACTTATGTGTTACATTTATTGTGGATACCACTTACGTATAAGTGTCACGTAATTAATGGTAACAGTTGTAGCTATAGGAGAAAAAAGTCCGTTTCTGAAAAATAGAACGACGAAGACAAATTACAGGCAGCTTGACGGAAATAGAGGGCACGGGCAGCAGTGGATGTAACAGAAGTGAGAGAGCTGAAAGAGGAACATGGAAGAATGTAAATAATCAAGAGAGAGGTAAAGAAACTGACTAGAGTGATTAACGAACGGAGACACAAGGGGAAAAAAAGTGAGAGAACATGGGAGCATTTATTTTACTGTTTGACAGAAGGAGACCACCATTTATCTTAATTTTTAAGGGATAGGTTATGAGTCTGACAAAAGGAGGAGCTACGCCATTTTCGTAATCCCAACAGAGCGCTCAGTTGTGCTCAGAGGACAGTGTTTTGCAAAGGTGGAGAACAGCAAGAGACTAGGAATTTGCAAATGTTTTTGTTTCGTGGAAGGTGACAACTGTATCTGTCGGTGTAAGAAAATCCCTGACAGTTTCAGACAGCTTGGAACGGCTGCTCTGCTCGTCTGCCTCAACGAGTTGCGTAACGTGACTTCGTTTGCGTCTCTGTGGCTAAATCTCAGCACAGTCGCAGCTCTGTACACGATTTTAATTTTCATCTGCTGTCATTTGTGCTTCAGTGTAATACCGACACTAAGGTTCCAAGCTGTCACGAATTTTCTGCTATAGGATACTGGATAAGTGAGATCCTGTGACGGCCATCCTGTTGCCGAGGCGAGGCATTCGTTAAGATGGGATCCTTACGCAGCGTTTGAAGCATGCGTCTACCGTTATGCGTGTGACGTAGCACGGCCGACGCTTGGCTGGCGATTCCTGTACAGCGTCAGCGCACGGAGTTAGTTGTCCTCATCTGTCTGTATCGAAAGGATGAGTGAGCGCGGTATGTCGTTGTATGCAATGTTAGAAGAATTTGAAGATGAAGAAATTCACTACAGCTATGCGAGTGAGATGCTGAAACACCGCCTATTTCCCGAAAAAGATATGAGGAAGATTGTTTTGATCATCTCATCAGCCGGCATTTGGTAAAAAATGACCAGAAATTTCTGGAGTATTTCGAGTTGAACATATCGCAGTTCAACTACGCATTTTATCTCGTCAGAGAAGATATCAAGAAGGACATGGAAGACATGTGCAATTTTTTTCCTGCGATATGAGGCTCATTATATTACAATTATAATTATTTTGTATCTACCGTCCCTGTTGCTTTGGTTGACGCAAACTGCAGATTCGCTTTCATTGGTGTCGGGTCGTAAGGGAAGGAAGGCAACCCTGGAATTTGTGGCAAAAGTAATATCGGGAAATGACATGCAAGTGGTAAGATGTTTCCTCCGCCCTACTGTATTGCCGAATTCGGAAATATTAGTGCCTCATGGTTTTGTAGGCGACGAGGCGTTTTGATTATGTCCAGACATGATGAAGCTTTGTCTCGTGGGAGTCCTGGAACTGACAAAATTGGTATTTGTAACTACTGTTTTTCAAGAGCTCTGAAAAAGCCTACGGCCTCTTAAGTCAAAAATTTCTCACATGTAATTCGCCGAACATTCCAATGCCAGAAAAGACTGATATTTTTGTTATCGTAACGTGCTGTTTACACAATTTACTTAGAAATGCATCCTTAGAGAAGAAAAAGAGCCTCCGTTTGAATTAAACCACTACCTATTGAAAATCTTGGACCGTTAGGAAGGAGTGGCGGTTATGCGAATGCTGATGGGATTTTTCCGCGTGATATTCGTTTACAAAATACTTCAGCGTCCATGTGGGCGCAGGGATAACACCCTGGCAAAGTAGTGAAGTTATCAGGACTCTGTCGGTTTCGGAGTTTCTCGGGTTATTGAATACCTTTTTAAACATGTATGGATATTCTTATGAATTAAACTTGTATAATACGCAGCAGGTTCTGATATTCAATTCGTGTATTCCTCATTATTGTAATGATAAATCATTAATAAATGGAAAATGCAATAGTCTTGTTTTCGTTTATTGTAATACGCATTAATTGTTCGAAAATAAACTAGTAAACATTACGAATAAACGGGAAATGTATAGTAATTTTCTTACTTGTTCTCTTCCCGAAATCTGCTATTTCGCTCCCAGCGATATTCTTCACAGTTCGATTCTTCTATAATGGTAAGGATACGTCGCACATGCAAGGAAATTTTGAAACCATTTCCACCAGCTTTTCATCTTTTACCATCGTAAACAGTACTTTTCCCTCGGACGTGCTCCCTTGTCTTCCTCCGCTGCTGCGTCTACACCGCTGCACTAGAGTCAGCCGTAGATAAGAAGACGCATCGCGGGACACTGTCCCATATACGAGGGTCACTCCAAAAGAAATGTACACTATTTTTTTAAAAATCTATCTTTTATTCTACATGTTGGAAAGTTTTGCAGTGTGTAGATACATCCTTTAGGAACAATATTTTCAATTCTCCACATAATTTCCCTCCCTCTCCACTGCCTTACGTCCTCTTGGAACCAGCGCCTGTATACCCGCACGGTAAAATTCTGGATCAACCTGTTGGAGCCACTGTTTGGCAGCGTGCACAACGGAGTCATCATCTTCAAGCCTTGTTCCATGAAGAGAGTGATTCAGTTTCCCAAAGAGATAATAGTTATATGGAGCCAGGTCAGGACTGTAAGACGGGTGTTTCAGTGTCGTCCATCCGAGTTTTTTGTGATCGCTTCCATGGTTTTTTCACTGACATGTGGGCTTACATTGTCGTGCAACAGCAAAACATCCTACTTTTGCCGATGTGGTCGAACACGACTCAGTCGAACTTGAAGTTTCTTCAGTGTCGTCACATATGCATCAGAATTTATGAAGGTTCCACTTGGTATGTTGTCCACAAGCAAGAGTCCTTCGGAATCGAAAAACACCGTAGCCATAACTTTTCCAGCAGAAGGTGTGGGTTTGAATTATTTTTCTTGGGTGAATTTGCACGAGCCACTCCATTTATTTCCTCTTCGTCTCTGGTGAAAAATGATGGAGCCATGTTTCATCACCTGGCACAGTTCTTCCAAGAAATGTATCTCCACCATTCTCGTACTGTTCCAAAAGTTCGCTGCATACCGTTTTTCTTGTTTCTTTGTGAGCCACTGTCAGCATCCTGGGAACCCACCTGGCACAAACCTTTTTTAACGCCAACACTTTCAGTATTCTGCAAACACTTCCTTCCCCTATCCCAGTGTAGCGTGACAATTCGTTCACTGTGATACATCTGTTAGCAGTCACCAATTCGTTAACTCTCTTCACATTGGAGTGCGTGCAGTACGAGGCCTACCGCTGCGAGGACAATCCTCAATATTGCAGTGCCCGCTTTCATCACGTAACCTGCTTGCCGACCGACCAACTGTGCTGCGATTGACAGCAGCATCTCCATACACCTTCTTCAACCTCTTGTGGATGTTTCCCACTGTTTCGTTTTCACAGCACAGGAATTCTATGACAGCACGTTGCTTCTGACGAACGTCAAGTTTAGCAGCCATCTTGAAGACATGCTGTGACGGCGTCACTCGCGGGAACAGGTTGAACTAGCAAGGGAACCTCCCCATCACACCCCCTTCAGATTTAGTTATATGTTGGAACAGTGATAGGCCTTGAAAAACTGAACACAGATCAATCGAGAAAACTGGAAGAAGTTATGTGGAACTACGAAAAAAATAAGCAAAATGTACAAACTGAGTAGTCCTTGCGCAACATAGGCAACAACATGGACGAAGAACTTTCAGGAGCGCCATGGTCCCGTGGTTAGCGTGGGCAGCTGCGGAACCAAAGGTCCTTGGTTCAAGTCCTCCCTCGAGTGAAAAATTTACTTTCTTTATTTTCGCAAAGCTATGATCTGTCCGTTCGTTCATTGACGTCTCTGTTCACTGTAATAAGTTTAGTGTCTGTGTTTTGCGACCGCACCGCAAAACCGTGCGATTAGTAGACGAAAGGACGTGCCTCTCCAATGGGAACCGAAAACATTTGATCGCGAGGGTCATAGGTCAACCGATTCCTCCATAGGAAAACACGTCTGACATATTCTATACGATACTGGTGACGGCATGTGCGTCATATGACAGTAATATGTTGTCGACCCACCTAACTTGTACACTTGGCGAATGGGTAAAAAGATTCTTCTACCTTGCCCGATTTAGGTTTTCTTGTGGATGTGATTATCACTCCCAAAAAAGTGATCGCATCGGACGGACAGACGGACAGATATAATTGTCTGAAAACAAAAAATTAAAATTATCATTCGAAGGAAGACTTGAACCAAGGACATCTCGTTTCACTTCCGCTCACGCTAACCACGGGGCCACGACGTTCCTACGCTCGGACACTCCTTGATATTGCTTATCTCACATGGACTACTCAGTTTGTGTATTTTGCTTATTTTTTCACAGTTCCACATAACTTCTTCCTGTCTTCTCGATTGATCTGTGTTCAGTTTTTCAAGGCCTATCCACTCTGCCAACTTATAACTAAATCTGATGGGGGTGCGATGGGGAGATTCCCTTGTAAGTTTGAAAACAAGCGGGAAGGAGGTATCTACCTGTATAACTTTCACACATGCAGAATGAAAATTGTATTTTTACAAAAATAGTGTGCATTTCTTTTGGAGTGACCCTCGTAATGCCATCTTTAGCAGTACAGTGTGGCAGACGCGAAACAGCAGCCGCGTGCGTCAGATGCTGCATAGGAATCCGACGTTTGGCGTCCGCCAGAGTGCTGGAAGACTCGTGTGGTTGTGTTGCAGCGCTGGACAAGCTGGGCGGCCAGACGACGGTGCAGGCTAACGCCGCCTTCGACATCGCGAGCCTCGTGCTGTACGGCTGCCAGGCGCTGCCCATCAGGCTCAAGATCCTGCTGGACAGGCTCTTCTCCGTGCTGCGCCGCGACGAGCTGCTGCACGTGCTCGCCGGCTTCGGCTGGTCGCTGGACGACTACGCCCGCGGCTACATCCTGCAGGTGCGTACCTGCTGCTCAGTGACCCGCCATCGGGTCAGAGCGCCAACCTAGCTACATAACAAGTCACCGGCCCCGCGTGACCTGCCGAGTTACCGTGTGGACTGGGCACAGATATCTGGCATGTAACCTGGTGACCGTAGTAGAAGATGCTTCTAAAACCCCGAATGCCCATCGCCCAAAAAATGGTTCAAATGGCTCTAAGCACTATGCGACTTAACTTCTGAGGTCATCAGTCGTCTAGAACTTAGAACTAATTAAACCTAACTAACCTAAGGACATCACACACATCCATGCGCGAGGCAGGATTCGAACCTGCGACCGTAGCGGTCGCTCGGCTCCAGACTGTATCGCCTAGAACCGCACGGCCACTCCGGCCAGCCCCATTGCCCAGTTAATACGCCAGGTGTACAGGGTGTTACAAAAAGGTACGGCCAAACTTTCAGGAAACATTCCTCACATACAAATAAAGAAAATATTTTATGTGGACATGTGTCCGGAAACGCTTAATTTCCATGTTAGAGCTCATTTTAGTTTCGTCAGTATGTACTGTACTTCCTCGATTCACCGCCTGTGCTGCTAGAACATGTGCCTTTACAAGTACGACACAACATGTGGTTCATGCACGATGGAGCTCCCGCACATTTCAGTCGAAGAGTTCGTACGCTTCTCAACAACAGATTCGGTGACCGATGGATTGGTAGAGGCGGACCAATTCCATCGCCTCCACGCTCTCCTGACCTCAACCCTCTTGACTTTCATTTATGGGGGCATTTGAAAGCTCTTGTCTACGCAACCCCGGTACCAAATGTAGAGACTCTTCGTGCTCGTATTGTGGACGGCTGTGATACAATACGCCATTCTCCAGGGCTGCATCAGCGCATCAGGGATTCCATGCGACGGAGGGTAGATGCATGTATCCTCGCTAACAGAGGACATTTTGAACATTTCCTGTAACAAAGTGTTTGAAGTCACGCTGGTACGTTCTGTTGCTGTGTGTTTCCATTCCATGATTAATGTGATTTGAAGAGAAGTAATAAAATGAGCTCTAACATGGAAAGTAAGCGCTTCCGGACACATGTCCACATAACATATTTTCCATTGTTTACTCATTTTTTCGTCACGTAACGGGTGTTAGCAAGTGTGTTACGATATCAGTATGTAAACTGTATAAGATGCAGATCGTAAAACATAATATTAAACATGAAAATACATATGCCGTATAATAATATTTAACTATACTACTACACTAATGCACAACACAGATAAGAACCGCCCTTCGGGGAGATGAGGCTGAGGTCACCCTTCGTAAGCTCCTCTCCCGTGTATGGCCCGGGCAAATGGAGAACGTAATTGCAGAAAAAAATAATATAACCATTTGGTAGCTCATCTGGTAAACCATTTGCCCGCGAAAGGCAGAGATCCCGGGTTCGAGTCTCGGTCAGACACGAAGTTTTAACCTGTCAGGAAGTTTCAGTATTATCGTACTTCACACACAAAAAAGGTAAAACTAATGTCATGACATACACATCTACAAGGCGACTATGATTGTTGTTTAAAAAACCCCGAAGCGACATAAATGACGCTGAGACAAGTAATTTAATGTAAGACACACGGGGCTACAAATGTCGGGAAATACCCCAAATGTGGATGACACTCGTTGAACATGTGGCGTCACCAATAACGTACCTCGGCACAAGTGCAGCGATTGCGCTTGTCGATCCTAGTTGGCAAGAAACCAGTGGAGGCTCGGAGACCGGTAAATGAAATAATAACTCTTACCTCAATGTAAAAACATAATTGATTCTGCAGTGAAAAACATAATTCTTGCCAGATCCAAGATTCGAACCCTGATCCCCACGCGTTCAAGTCTTGCACGTTGGTCCGGAGTCACAGCGACACGAATACTTGGGTCGGGATGACGAGGTGCCACACACCAGTGGGCTCAACCGCTGCACCTGCGGCGAGGTAAGTCATCCGGTGACGTCACATGGCTCACATTTGTCCACTTTTCGGGTATTTTCCGACATGTGCAGCCTCATGTGTCTGATATTAAATTATTTGTCTGAGCGTCATCTTCGTCGATTTGGGAGTTTCTAAATATTAATAAGATTCGTCCTGTATAATAGTAACCTCAGCATAATACGCTACTCCAGGTGAGACAGACTCGAAGTGTTTACCGAAGCTGTCCCATTTGAAACAGCCATGTAAAGCAGCCTCTTTTTCTACTGAAATCTTTCCAATCGCCTGTTACTTTCTTCTTAGTAACATAGTAATATTTGTCTCCCTTTTCCAAAACTTATTTTTTGTATTATACGTTTCTCAGTGTAACAATGCAATTATGTAAAGGAGAGGACAAATAACGGCACTGTGAAAACCTGCAGAAAAGAGTGAAGACACAGACTCTAAAGATTTATTACTTGTGATTAGTAGCAAACTACCCACCATAGTTACCAAGTAGTGGGTCACTCTGTAATGTTAATGAATAAAGAAATAACTTCTATGGTAATAGAGGGGCTCTAGGCGACAAAATCTGAAGGGAAGACACTGCCATCTTTCCTTTCGGGATGCCTTTATCCAGCCACTGCCTGGATAGAGACTGATATGATCCTCCTCCAATTTTTGCTAAGAACCAACCAGACCAGTATACATGCCATTATTACGATGGGGTTGCCACGACGCAAGGCATTTTAAAGCTAATGTACACATAATGTATTTTGACCACTAGAGTAAGTAAGAAATTAAACGATATTCAATTACCCTCTAACGAGCCACGGGTGCCTTAGTCAAAGTAGAAAATATGCCAGAAAAACCTGTGTAACTTTGATAGTGATGTTGGCGTTCACCCTGTATGTTAGGAACATCATTGTATAACTGCCGAAAGTCATTTTACTCAATTCTGTACGGTTTTAGTAGCCTCCCGTGCACGGTTCTTTCCCATCGTCGTACTGCCGCGAGTCCAGGGATCTGCTAGAGAGTGCCGCGTCGTGCTCTGTGTGCGCAGCTGTCGGACGGCACGCCGCTGGAGCGGTGGCACATGTGCGCGGCGGACGAGGAGCCGCTGGTGGTGCGGCAGTTCCTGCGCTTCAGCGAGACGCGCGCGCTGGCGCTGCAGCTGCTGGCCGCCGACGTGCGCCGCGCGCTCGCCTCGCCGCCGCCCGTCGTGCTGCCGCCGCCCTCGCCGCCCATGACGCCGCCCCACCTGCCGCAGCAGCACCACGCCAACAACCACCACCACCACCACCACCACCACGGTAGCCACCACCACCACCAGCACCAACACCAACACCAACACCAGCAGCAACAGCAGCAGCTGTCCGCGTCCGGCGCCAGCCGAGCGCCGCCGCCGGCCTCCGCCTCCAGCGCCAACGGGAAGGCGCCGTCGCCCTCCGACTGGAGCGGCACCAAGCAGCCGGCGGCGGAGGCGAACGGCGGCCCGATGAACCTCAGCACGGGCGGGCGCGCCGCCGCCAAGCCCGCGGGCCCTCCGCCTTACTCGGCGGTCGCCCCGCTACCTGCCAGCGGACGCGCCGCCCCCAACGGCGGCCGCAAGTACACCGTGGCCGACATCCTCAACGGAGGCTGCTCCGAGGAGCGCTCCCCGCTGGCGCACAGCGCGCTCAACCTCAGCCGCGACGCGCTGGACGGCCTCAGGATGCGTCCGGCGCCGCCCAAGCCGCCTCCGCCGCCCCCGCCGCCGCTCACGCCGCAGCAGCAACAGCATCAGCAGCAGCAGCACCAACAGCAGCAACTGCCACCTCAGCTGCCGGCTGCGGCGGCCACCTCGACGCCGCTCAAGCGCCAGTGGCGCTCCGGCTCGTGCGACCTGCCCATCAACCTGGGCACACAGATCGTCAACCCCACCACAGGCAAGAAGCGCGTCCAGTGTAACGTCTGTTTCAAGACCTTCTGCGATAAGGGCGCTCTCAAGATACACTTCTCCGCCGTCCACCTGCGGGAGATGCACAAGTGCACCGTAAGTAACCATCCTGCATAAATATTATTTATTCAGTAGACGAGTATCCAGTACTGCCCAGGTATGAATCCAATCTTCTATTCATTCATCTCCTCCATCCAGCTCTCTCTTCCCATTTCCTCCTCCCCCTCTCGCTGTCCATCTACTCCTCCCCCACAGTCCACCTCCTCAATTCCACACTCTCTACCTTCATCCTCCCACCCCTCACTCTATCCATCTGCTTCTCCCCCTCTCACTTCATTTGACCCTATCTCTGTCCATCTCCTCTTTCACCCTTTTCTTGTCGATCTGCTCCTTCCTGTTCTCTCTGTCCATCACGTGCCTTTCCTCTGTTCATTTCTCCCTCATCCTCACTCTGTTCATCCTCTTCTCTCCCTGTCTCTGTCCATCTCCTCCTTCCTCATCACTGTTTCTTCGTCACCTGCCCCCCCCCCCCTTCTCTCCCCGCATTATCACCCCCACTCCAATAGGAGCATACTGATTCGCCTCCTCCATTCCCCTCAGCCCCCCTTCCCCCCCACCCCAGTATTTATTTCCAGCTAGTAAATAATTCGGGTGTCGACTTTTGTTGAAATCGATCCAAGGGTTAAGGAATACACACATGCCATATATATTTTCCATATTTAACACATATTCGTACTCGTATTTCACCTGTATCTGTAGCGAATTTCGCTCTGCACTTCTGTTTTAATGTACCTCAATCTTTATAACGCCGTATGTCCTGAAAAATACGTCGTAAAAGATATAATTCTATACACACATCCAGTGCTGTATTTCTATACTGCCCGCAACTCTATTTCGAATAGAGTTAATAGCACAGACGTAATAAATTTATAGACCATACATGATGGGACAGTTTTTCAATCATCTCTGTGTCTCCGACGTCATACGTTCTGTACTATGTGTCGGCAGTGGTACAATTTCGGAGAGACATTCCTTGGTACTGTCTGCAAAATTTGTGGTGAATACAGTTGTTAGAAGAAAAGCAATAAATTACAACGTCATGCTTCACGAGGTAGTTTTACTGTATGAACACGGAAATTGTAGTAAGCGATAAACATTTTTACCTTTTATCATTCTGTAGGGGTTCTTAGCTCGAAAAAGTTTCTTAAATATTTGAAATTATGTGTAAAGATTGGTGCAAGTCACTATTTCCTCTCGTTCTCGAATAGAGAATAAATAAATTGTGGGGATTCGCGTATTGTGAGCTATACTTCTTTGTCATATCCATCTCCACCCCTTTGATAGGTTTTTACTCTCACAGCGTTGCTTTCCAGATAGTAAGTAATATGTGTAGCAAGTCTGGCTGAAATCGGTCTAGGGCTTTAGGAGGAGACGTGGATCATACAGAGGCAAATAGACCTTCACAATACGTAGGACTGTTTGCTTTAGACCTACTGTGTCTGTTTATGTAATAGGCCGTATTTCTAACATTTTTTAAGTTATTACGCGTTGTTATTAATACAAGTTGGTACGACAGTGGTGATAATAATAGGCTAATAATGATAACAAGATACATCTGCACTAAAAAGACTTTGTCCTGCAAGACAAAACTGAAACACAATGAAATGTGGTAAGACCAGAAATACTCAGTGCAGTAGTAACTCTTAAACTCAATAAATCAGAAAAAAATGAAAGAATTCTAACAAAAATACTAGGTCCCCAAGGCGGCAGTGAATCAGAATACATATTAAGATATAATACAGAACTGTGTATGAAAGTTCAAAAGATAGATGTTATGAGAAAAAGAATATTGAAATTCTGTAGACACGTATGTGGGATGAATAATAATAGAACGTATAAACAAATCTTTGACCTATTAAACAATCAGAAATTTAAAACAACATTATTGAGATAGGTAGGAAAAGATATTAAAATGCCAGGTTCGACTTGGAGACAATAAGAATGAAAACAGATTTTAAAGAATAAACAGGAAAAGCAGTCTTTCAGGATGGAAAGAATCAAGAACTGGAAGAAAGTGGTCACAAGATGAGCAGGAACAACACTAACCAAGAATGAAAGGAGTGTGGACCCAAAGGAAACTACAGTCGAAAACAATGAAGCAGAAAAATGTTGATTTATTGTACTCTTCAAAAGGGCTATTAAAAATAAAATAACAATAAAATGATAATAATAACAATAGAACTGCAGGTCGGACTAGGAAAAATTAAGCCGAAAGAAAATTGTAAATGTCATTGTCAATCCATCGAGTCTAATCTATCAAATAAAGAAGCCTTCGTGTCACACAGTAACAAAATGGAAATGATCTGCCAACTAACTACAGCCATCTACAGTAAGAGATCTAGAGGCCAGAGGATGGTTTGTGATGTATTACTGGTGTTTTTGGACCTTCTCATTCACACTAGGATGAATATGAACCAGGATGATCATCCAACATACTCGATGACTAATTGTTGCCTCTTCTTCGTGATGAGTATGCTGTGATCACTCCCACGTTCCAAGACGATGACAGCTGTGGTCACAGCACTGCATGTATACGTTCCTGGTTTATCGCACACTCAGCCAGCTTATGGCACCCGACTGGCGCGCTGGAAAATCACGCAATCTTCATCCCATATACAGTATAACATCAGCGGCTATTTAGAATAGTGGGATGAAATCTAGCTATCTGTTATCACAGGAATTTAAAGACATATTGACAGTTAACCGACCATGTTTGTTTCAAAAATATGAAGAGGTTTTTCAGATACCGCTACCACTCACGAAACATGTTTTCTTGCGCTGTTGTTTGTGATGTCGTGTTTCAAGTTACCTTTCGAAGTTGTGAACGGGGTACCGGAACACTCGTAAAAAGACAGCCACTTCACAAGACCAAAGATGAGCACAGCACATGTCAGGGCTTCACAAGAAACTTTAATCTCTGTGTTCACTTGTGTTAAATGTTATTTGTACAGCCACTGTAGTCTGATGAAGAGTTGTAACCACGAAAGATTTTGTTAATTAAATAACTAAATTAGTCAAATTTTGTGCCTTGTGGAGGTATTTCAAAAACCTTTTCCAGTTATCTCAGCCGGCCGGGTGGCCGAGCGGTTCTAGGCGCTTCAGTCTGGAACCGCGCGGTCGCTACTGTCGCAGGTTCGAATCCTGCCTCGGGCATGGATGTGTGTGATGTCCTTAGGTTAGTTAGGTTTAAGTAGTTCTAAGTTCTAGGGGACTGATGGCTCAGATGTTAAGTCCCATAGTGCTCAGAGCCATTTGAACCAGTTATCACAGAAATTTGCTAGCTCTGTGAAGTATGATAATCAATTAATGGCTTCCGCTGTATATGGGCGTCTCTTCTTCGCCGAAATAAAGCAATTATTTATTTCAGAGGTGAGTTTACATTTTAGTAGCGTAATGTCTCCTGGGGTGACAAATTTTTTGTGCAGGGTCCTTACGTTACGCGTGAGGAAAATCTGGCCCCACACAGGACTTTGAGTCTTATTTGTCGACAGGTGGAGGGCTGCAGCATGATGTTCAGCTCGCGGAGGTCGCGCAACCGGCACAGCGCCAACCCCAACCCCAAGCTGCACTCGCCGTACCTGCGGCGCAAGATGTCGCCGCACGACGGGCGGTCTGCGCAGGCGCGCCAGATGCTGCTGCCGCCGCCCGCCGCCGCCGCAGCCGCCGCCGCCGCCGCCGCGGCCGCCGCCGGCGACCCGCTGGCGCTGTCCTCGGCCCTGGGTTCGCTGCCCTTCCCGCCCTTCCCGCTGCTCATGCCGCCCCCGCACCTGCTCAAGCACGGACTCGACATGAGGTGAGCATACGACGCAGACACCCAGTGGGCTATACCCGCACAAGTAGCCCACTGCTCGTGAGCAGATATGGAACTGTTATGCCTCCTCGGCCACCAGTGGTAAGACAGTAATCTCGCATTCCGGAGGACGTTTGTTCGTATCTTCATCTGTCCATCCAGATTTGATTTATCTGTGGTTTCGTTGAACATTTTATTTATTTATTTATTTATTTATTTATTGATTTATTTAACCTGGCAAGATTAGGGCCATCAGGCCCTCTCTTACATCTAACCAGGCATTCTACTTATTTTACATTCATATGTTTTAGTAGGCATGTTAAACTACATCTAGTACAAAAAGTGAAATAAACAATTTGAAAGGTACACCTGGAGAAATACATACATATAGAGTTTATATTCTTAGGTCACAAGTACTGTTATAATTAGACATTATTGAAGAGACAGATTTTAGATCGGAGTGCCGGCAGCAGGGAGTATGAGGGAGACTCATGATGAAGGGAGGCGAAGAATAGAGACATGATGAAACATAATTAAGGAAATATAACGGAAAAGAAGATTGCGTGGCTAATAGAGAAAGATGAAGAGGAAGGCATCTCAGGAGCAAGATAGGAGACGCTAACTTTGCTATTTGACAGATGAGGGGATTGTCCTTGTACATTAATTTTGTGGAGAACTTTGTGAGGATGATAGTAGGAAATGCGTCAACTTCTTCTTAAAAGCAGCAGGAGATCGAATTTTGCGCAAGGTAAGGGGCAGTTTGTTCCAGAGGCGGACAGCGGCAACTGAGAAGGAGTTTGCAAAAGTTTTTGTTTTGTGAGTGGGCACAGTTAGGATACCAAATAAGAGTGACCTCGTGTTTCGATTATGATAACATGACAGGTTTTTAATCTCTGAAGCAAGGTACTGGGGTGCTTGCGTGATGAGGAGTCGGTGGAGTAGACATAGAGTGTGGTAGTCACGCAATTTGTCTGGCCGCAGCCACCCTAGCTCGGAGTATGAAGCACTAACTTGATCATATCGGCGAATGTTGCAGGTGTAACGCACACAGGCATTCATGGTTAGCTCTAGCCGTCTTTTGCTTTCACTACTCATGCCTTGTTGAATCACATCACAATAGTGGAGGTTCGGTAGAACGAGTGCTTGCACGAGCTGGCGTTTCAAGTCCTGTGGAAATATGTTACGAAACTTTTTGAGAGCATAGAGACAAGCAGACGTCTTTCGGCACACTGCGACTGTATTCTCCGCCCAGTTGAGATGCTCATCCAAAGTTACACCCAAGTTCTTCACTGTTTTCTGATATGGTATTGGAGTACCGTCGAGCAGAATAGGAGGTAGCCGTTCGCGGAAATCTGAACTTATTAATTTCTGATGGGCTATTAAGATTACTTGCGTCTTTTTTGCATTTAGTTTAAGCCCCAGGTTTTTCGCCCATCTCACTACTGAAGACAGATCATCATTCATCTGAGCGATTGCAGTGTTTACATCTTCAGGTCTGACGCTTAGGTAGAGCTGGAGGTCGTCGGCATAGAAATGATATTTACAGGAGGACAGAACCGACGAAATATCGTTGACATATAAAGAAAACAAAAGTGGTCCTAAGACTGATCCTTGTGGCACTCCCGAGGAAACATGTTTCCAGGAAGATTTTTCATTTACGCAGACAACACACTGCTGTCTGTCTTTTAAGTAGCTTTCAAACCATCTCATTGCACTATCAGAGAAATTAAGCTGCTGCATTTTTCTGAGCAATATGTCAAAGTTAACAGTGTCAAAAGCTTTGCTGAAGTCCAGTAGCGTCAATATTGTTGCCTTTCGATTGTCGATGGCATATTTCAGGTCATCAGTTACTTTAATTAGAGCAGTGTTTGTGCTGTGATGTTTACGGAAACCGGATTGAAATTTGTCATATAGGCTGAATTCATGCAAGTGTTCAGTGATTTGGTCATGAACAATATATTCAAGTGCTTTGGAAACAGCAGGCAGTATGCTAATTGGTCGGTAATCACTAGGCAGTTGCGGGTTTTCGATCTTAGGGATGGGTCGAATTAGGCTTCTTTTCCATGCAGTGGGATATATTCCGTTCACGAGGGAAAAATTAAATATGTCAGTTAAGACAGTTGCTGGGATAGTTGCTCTGAAAAAGATACGGCCGATTCCATTCCCCATTCTTCGCCAATCCCCTTCTCTACTGACCTTGACTCCGATGTATATTGAAACCCTAATCTTCTGCTTTTCCCTTTTCAGTTTAACCACAATCACTGTTAACAATCATACCAAACACTTCACCCTTATCGACTTCTTCCATCTCATCACATTTCTTATGACTTTTCACCAGTACATTTCACAACTTACATTGCTGCCAGGACACTAAACATCCATAGCCTATCCTCTGCAGGACCTCAGCCGTCGGTCCATTTGCTGACTACCACCAACATGACATAATAACCACCTCACAGCTTACTACTCCTAAAAGCAAAGCTACCGTAGATTTCGACCTAGGATCTTCGAACTTCCATGAGTGCATTGCTATGGAGGTCTTTGACGCAACTGAAAAAGATAACTTACGTGCTGTAATTGGCAACGGCCTTGCCGCAGTGGCTACAGCGGTTCCAGTGAGATCACCGAAGTTAAGCGCTGTCGCACATGGTCGGCACTTGGATGGGTGACCATCCAGGCCGCCATGCGCTGTGAAGAGCTACTCGACCGAATACCATCATAACGACCGGGAGAGCGGTGTGCTGACCCCACGCCCCTCCTATCAGCATCCTCCCTGAGGATGACACGGCGGTCAGATGATCCTGGTAGGCCACTCGTGGCCTGAAGACGGAGTGCCTTACATGCTGTAATCAGTATTTCATATGCAATACCTTAAAACTTACATGCTAATTGCTGAAGCCTGACCTACAATCATCTGTGACTTATCCTATAGCAGCTGGAATGGAAAACCATAGATACTCAAACTGGAAGCAAATCTTTACTTTTTCTCACAGCCAGACAGGATATCTTCCATGTAACAGACTATTCAGACACCATGTACACCCATATTCCTACCAAGTCCCTCTGTCCTCCTTTCGCTGTAACATGGGCTTACACGGAGGCCAGATGGAACTTGCAAAATCATATCTGTTTACTGGACTCCAACTGCACATATTTGTATGTAGGTATATACCATAGGATACAATAAATAGTATAAAACAAATTAAGCAAGATGTTCTGTTAGTATCACATGTTATAGAGGTTGTTCTTACAGTCAAAACAGTAACATTTAGTCTCGTCAGAAGAGCATTAATGAGGTCCATGAACGTGAAGTTTTCGTTATCTTCAGTGCTTTTTTCCTTCTGAGTCATCCGTCCTCTTAATGGTTTGATTAGCCCCGCCACGAATGCCCCTCGGGGGCAAACCTCTTCGGCTCAGAGTGGCCCTCGCTCCCTAGACGCTCAACTATTGTTAGATGTATTCCAATGTACGTACTCCCCTACAGTTTGCACCCTCTGATGCTCTCTCTGCTACCATGGAGCCTATTTCCCGATGTCTTAACGCTTGTACTCTTAGCCTGTCTCTATATATTGGTAGTGTTCTCCAAATGTTCCTTTCTTCGCTGATTCTGCGGAGAATCTATTTATATTGTATTATCAGTTCACCTAGTGTATTACAATATCTTATGTTATCAGTTAGATAAGTTATTTTCAGTTATGTTATCAGTTATATTATCGGTTCATCACATTTTCAACATTTTTCTACAGAATCACATCTCTAACGCTTCGATTTTCTTCTTTTCCGGTTTTCATACAGTTCATGACTAACTTAGTTTCAGAAATTTCTGCTTCAAATTAAGGTTTGTATTTGATACCACTACAATTCTCTGTACCAGGAATGCTTTCTTCATCCGTGCTAGTCTCCTTTTTTATACCCTCCTTTCTTTGCCCGTCATGGGTTATTCTGCTTCCGAGGTATCAGAATCCTTAATTTCGTCTGCTTCGTGATTGCCAATTTTGATAGTAAATAACTCATTTTTCTCTTTTGTGCTACTTCTCATTGCTTTTGTGTTTTTTTCCGATTTACTTTCGATCCATATTCTGTACCCTTTAAACTGTTCTTTGCATTTAAGTGATGCTGTACTTATTCTTGACGTTCATTGAGGATAACAATGTCGTCAACGAATCTCATCATTGATATCCTTTCACAGTGATTTTTAATCTCACTCTTGAAACCTCCTTTTATTTCCATCATTGCTTCTTCGGTGTATATATTGAACTACAGGGGCGAAAGGGTGCGTCCTTGTCTTAAACCCTCTTTGATCCTAGCACTTCGTTCTTGGTCTTCGAGTCTTATTCTTCCCACTAGGTTCTTGTACATATTGCACATTACCTGTCCTTCCCTGTTGTTTACTCCTATTTTTCTCAGAATTTCCAAAATCTTGCCCCGTTTTATACTGTCGAAAGCTTCCTCTAGGTCGACAGTTCCTGTGATCGTGTCCCGACTATTCTTCATGCACACTTCCATTACCAAAGGGCAACGTGCTAGTGGCCTCTCACGTGTATTTACTTTTCGTAAAGCCACACCGATCGTCATCTAACAGATCCTCAATTTTCTTTTCCGTTCTTCTCTATTTTATTATTGTCAGCAACATAGAAGCATGAGCTGCTAAGCTACCTGTGCAGTAGTTCCCGTACTTATCTGCCATTGCTGTCTTCGTAATTGTTTGGACGATATTTTTCCGGAGGTGTGATAGTACTTCGCCAGTCTCGTAGATTCTACACACCAGCTGGAATACTCGTTGGGTCGCCACTCCACATCCCCCCCCTTCCCCTCCCCAATGATTTTAGAAGTTCTGATGGAATATTATCTATCCCTTCCGTCTTATTTGATCAGATGTCTTCCAGAGTTCTTTTCACTTCTGACTCTAGTAGTGGATTCCTTATGTCTTCCACATCGGCTCCAGTTTTTTTTATCGCATCATCAGACAAGTTCCCTCTCTCATATCTAACATCAGTGTACTCCTTCCAGCTATTCACTCTCTCCACTGTGTTTAGTAATGGAATTCCCGTTGCACTCTTGATGTTACCATAATTGTTTTTAATTTCACCAAAGGTTGTTTTGACGTCTCTAGATGCTGAATCAGTCCTCCAGCCGATCATACGTTTCTTGATTTCCTCCTATCTATCCTGGCGCCATTTCTCCTTCACTGTCCTTCAGTGCTTACAATCGAATATGCTTAATTGATTACTTGACTGATGCTATTGGAAAAGTTCATCTATCGTGGCCACATGGTTGTGTAAGGAGGCGAGACACCAGGGTTTTTATCTAGATTTACAAGGTAAACAACTACTGCACAGCACGCCACGATTCACACAACTGATTAGCTACTTGATGAACCTGTACCTGTCACATAGAAAGACAAAAAACATTGTTGATACTGTAGAGAGAGGGTCATTGCAGGGACTGTTGCTAATTCCACAACAAAACGTCTTTCAGTTCTTCCTATGAAAAAGTATACTGGTCTCAGAATTTATACGTTTCTAGATCATTGTATACTTGTTTTCCTTTTTTGTTTGCTGAGGAGTACCAACTTTCAAATTATTTTAACACGCTTTGCATGTATTTATTAGTGGGGTCCTTGTTCACACTATTGCGCTGCCATGCAAGTGCAAAACTTATCATGTCACTGCCTCGCACTGCCCTACATAGTCCTCTTATATGGGGTCAGTCAGACAAGGTTTTCTTGAACTAGAAATTATCATGGCCACCACAGTCTTTAACCAAAGCAACTCTAGCTGATATGTAGTGCTTTCGTGCACTATAGGTGTTAATAACGATGTACCTGTGTGCAGGTTCGGCGAGGAATGCCGCCAGGAACAGTGGAACAGTATGAGCCTGGCGAGGCCTGCGGAAGAAAACGCGGCGTCGAGCAGCAGCAGCCGACCCACCGAGGAGGACGACATGTTCGACGACGACGACTACGGCATCGTCGTCGACGGAGACATGGACGACGACGAGATGGAGGAACGCGACGAAACTGACGACCATTCTTCGAAGAACGACGAGGCGGAAGACGCCAGTGTGAGCGACTCACAGGCCAGTGGGGCGCAGCTCAACGCCGAGACCAAGACTGACGAAGAGGTGCAGAGCAACCCGGAGGGCGGCGACGCCCCTCTGGAGCCGGCCGACGGCACCGGGTTAAAGCAGGAGCAGGCGGTGGACGGCGTCTCGTCCCCGAAGAGTTCTCGCAAGAGGAAGAACAAAAATCCGACGCGCTTCATGGTGTCCAACCACAAAGAAGGTACGTCGTCGGTGGAGGACGGGTCAGTGTGTGACGAAACATATGACTCAGCTGCTTGTAACGAGGAGAGGATTGACAACGAAAGACTGACGGCGCAAGTGAAAACGGAGCCCATGGAAGAGGACGAGAAGGTAAATGCGAAAGAAGACTGGCAAGGAAGACAGGAGAGTGAAGACGTGGTGCACTGTGAGAGCGCCAGGAGTGACAATGCCGACTGCGAGTCCAGCAGGATGGGTCCTGACGAACAGTGTTGGGAGAAAAAGGAAGAAACTGCGAGCGTGAAATTAGAGCCCGACTACCAGTCTGCCTCCTGCGGGAGTATCAAGCGGGAGTTCTCCGACCAGATGGCGGCAGCGGCGGACCAGGCCGCCGGTGGGTACTACTACCAGCACCACCAATCCGCCAACTCCTCGTTCAGCGTGGGCAGCGCACTGCAGCAGCTGGAGTGCCTCTCGCAGCGGCAGTTCAGCGGCCTGCAGTACCTGCAGCACGGCGCCGGCCAGCATAGCCCCGCGTCGGCGGCGCCGTCCACCAGCCCCTCCGGCTCGTCCAAGGACTCGAGCGGCGGCTGCGACGACTGCTGCCTGCCCGAGGTGGACCCGGAGAACCCGCGACGCTGCCCCGTGTGCGGCGACGTGCTGGCCGACGTGTTCGCGGTGCGCGCGCACATGCAGAGCGCGCACATGCGGCTGGTGCACGCGTGCAGCTTCCAGGGCTGCAAGGCGGCCTTCCCGTCGCGCCGCAGCCGCGACCGCCACAGCGACAACCTGCGCATGCACCGCCGCCTGCTGTCCACGCCGCACTCAGATGCCGCGTCCGCCGCCGCCGCCGCGCTCTTCGCCGACATGATGGCCTACAGCGACGCCGCCAGCGAGGCGTTTGCCAAGCAGTGCCAGCCCAGATCTGTCGACATGTGAACTGGAACTGGTCCGAGGTGCTCCAGAGCTGGTGCTGCCTCACTACTTCCCCAGTCCTCCCCCAGGTCTGTTGACATGTGAACTGGAACTGGTCCGAGGTGCTCCAGAGCCGGTGCTGCCTCACTACTTCCCGAGTCCTCCCCCAGGTCTGTCGATATGTGAACTGGAACTGGTCCGCGGTGCTCGAGAGCCGGCGCTGCCTCACTACTTCCCCAGTCCTCCTACTGTGCTGCTGTGTAGAAACCGACGAACCACCTCAAACGAGTAATCCAATAAACACTACTTATCGCGCTTCCCTGTCAGTGCCGCGCTACCGCTCATAAGCGTACTAAAGCCTAGCCATAGTACTGCTCTCTGAAATGAGGTAAGAAGACACGTGTGATGTCGCTAGGCACGCGTTCCCCAGTCAGTGCCACCACAAGCGTTTCGACATGTGAACTGACCTGAGGTTCTTCAGAACCGATGGTGCCTCAGTACAACTCCCGTCCTCCTATTATGCCACAGTGGACCAGAGGAAGCGAATTCTTTGGGACGAGTAACCCAATAATATTACTTCTCATGCTGGCCCATCAAAGCCACGAAGTGATCTACTGGTAAAATGATGCATATACATAATTTCAGTCTTCAAAATGAGGTTTAGTAACCTCACATGTTTAATAAGTCAAAACTTTTCCCTCTATTTTAAATTCAGAAAAAAATTGTGCCATCTAACAAGGACACAACACAAAGCCTATTACAAGACAGCAGTTCCAGGTACACGTGTATATCAATACATACAGGACAGATGTTAAGGTTCGTGCTGTAATGCGAGTCAGAAGAGAATAAACCTTTTAACTTTCTTCTACAGTTCAAAGATAGAGCGGTACTAGCTAGTGACTGACGCCAAGTTCTATTTGAAACAATATAGAGAAGATAGCGAGCACACTTGCTAATCAGAATATTGGGGATGCTAAACGGGAAAAAACCCTTGATACTGTTGGTAACCTACATTGGAGTCATACAGTAGTAGCAGCACAGTACGGGATGAGTTGGACAGTTGTAATATCTGTAATTGGAGATTGTGGGATGTTATCAACTGATTGTGACTGATTCGTCAGCAAGATGATAAACTGGTGTAATGCTGATGCAAGTGAATGTATGATGGAGTTCATGCTATCGAAGTGAAGCATTTTAAAATGTTGACTGGACAAAAAGAGTACATTTATGTATACGACTTAATTGGTAAATATGTGTAAAATAATACCTACGCAGGAAGGCAGCAGGGAGGAAGAAAGAGACAGAGAGAGAGAACGTTTGGAAGAGTAGAGATCAATGTCAGACAGACAGAAGTTTGTCATCTGAGTCGGTAGATCAATACATGAAGTGGTGTATGTGAAGCGTGCAGTAAGAGTTGATAACATGACATTATGATTCATCCAAAATTATACGTTTGAACTGTATGTACAACAATACAGATACTTACACAGGAAATGGTCTGCCCTTAGATGCCACGTTCGTGATGGTTTGCTACCATAAAAACTTCAGCTTGTGGACAGGTTATTTCCGTTATTGTTGTTCGCTTCCACATAACGATTCATTACGTGATTAAGTGAGCGGTCATGATTGAGGCAGAAGTATGAATGAAGAGTCACTAGTCCAGTGGTTCATGTCTGACTGACATAACACCCTAATGTTGCTGGGATTACAGTATTATGTGTTTATACATATTCTCTTTCTCATTTTCTTTATTCTGTTTTGAAGTTCTGTATACTCTGGTAAAGTGTAGCGTGAGTGGCAAAATTTTGATATTTCTGTTGAAGTACAATAGCAGAAGCCACATCGAAACAACTGTACAAGTTACTCATTTTAGATACATTCTGCAGCAAATTTTCCGTTACATAACTTCATCCACAGCAGTTTTAATAGTGTGTGCAATTTTATAGTAGAATATTATGTATTAGAGATCATCTAATAAGAGACGTTATTCCCATATTACATAGCGTATTTCGCAGACTTTTTATTTGTATTGAATCAAGTTTAAGTTTTCATTGTGATTTCTGATAATCTAAGCTAATATACTCGTTTTGCAAACTGTTTACTGAAGGCAGTTGTAGAATACAGGCCACTTGGACAACCGACGTAGTCTTGCTTTCCGACCAGAAACCTTTTGTGCTTTACGAGCTGTTTCATTTAGTGCAATGTGCTGAATATGTGACAGTCATGTATTATAATTTATGTGTATAGAACCCTGAGGGTGATTTTCGTATAATGTGGGGCTGTAAATACATGAGAGAACTCTGAATTTCGTTATGTAGATCATGGAAACATGTAAACCCATCCGTCGCTTTATAAATGTAACATTATCAGAATCGTAATTGATAGACCTACATGTATTAGAGAAATTGATGTGCTGTGTCTTCTTTAAATGTAATAACAGAAATTTACAATTGATTTGTGATCTGCTCTTCAGCATGATAGGCAATAAGAAACTTAGTTTCTACATTTTATGAACTGTATTTCCTACATAGTAATGTTAAGTGTTTCCTTTATTACTATAGTACAGCTATTTACATGCCGCAGTCATAACCATTTGATAACTTAAGGAAAATAAGTTAGAGGACAGTAGATAGTATTTGCTAAATACGTACTGCAATAAATTCTCTTATAGTGAAACGTACGTTTTCCTTGAGAAATGTTTCAATTAAAGGTCTGCGATCTAATCCCAGCATTCTTATTTGATTTCCTGCCTTTCCATATAGTACTTAAGGATTCACAATTTCAGAAACAATGCAAATCTGTTTCCGAAATCAATTGTTACATTTATTTCGCCTAAGTAAGATACTCAAAATCAAAATCTCCTCTTGTTACGTAGAAAATACGCTGAAGCAGAAATTGATCGATACGGAAAACTGCTGATGCGATGCTGTTATCTTTTGAAAACAATAAAGTGATACACTGATTGGCGACTCTGTTCATTCCTCCATCTCATTTTTCATCTCATGATCTGATTTCACAAAGCATTTTGAAAGAGGGGCGTTAAAATATTGATTAACTTCCGAATAACACGACGAACGAAACGAGCGAACCATCTATTAGACCACAGCTGAATAGCATTGCCATTATGCAAAGTGCTAACCAGGCTCTTAAGAGACTAGAGGCTGAGGTGATAAAAGTCATGGGGTACCTCGTAATATCGTGCCGGGTCTGCTTTTGCCCAGCGCAGTGCAGCAACTGGACGTGCTATGGACTCAACAAGTCGTTGGAAGTTCCGTGCAGAAATACTGACCGCGCTGCCTCTACAGCCATCGGTAATTGCGAATGTGTTGGCGGTGCAGGAACTTGTGCACGAATTGGCCTCTCGATTATGTCTCATACAAGTTCGATGGTCTTCATGTCGGGCGTTCTAATTGTCCACAACGTTCTTCAAACCAATCGCGAACAACTCTGGCCCGGTGACATGGCGCATTGTCATCCATAAAAATTCCATCATTGTTTGGGAATGGTCTCCAAGTATTCGAACATAACTGTTTACAGTCAATAATAGGTTTAGGTGGACCAAAAGAGCCACTCCATTCCATGTAAACACAGCTTACACAGTTATGAAGCCACCACCAGCTTGCACAGTGCCTTCTACATCTACATCTACATCCATACTCCGCAAGCCACCTGACGGTGTGTGGCGGAGGATACTTTGAGTACCTCTATCGGTTCTCTATTCTATTCCAGTCTCGTGTTGTTCGTGGAAAGAAGGATTGTCGGTATGCCTCTGTGTGGGCTCTAATCTCTCTGACTTTATCCTCATGGTCTCTTCGGGAGATATACGTAGGAGGGAGCAATATGCTGCTTTACTCCTCGGTGAAGGTATGTTCCACAAACTTCAACAAAAGTACGTACCGAGCTACTGAGCGTCCCTCTTGCAGAGTCTTCCACTGGAGTTTATCTGTCATCTCCGTAACGCTTTCGCGATTACTCAATGATCCTGTAACGAAGCACGCTGCTCTCCGTTGGATCTTCTCTATCTCTCCTATCAACCCTATCTGGTACGGATCCCACACTGCTGAGCAGTATTCAATCAGTGGGCGAACAAGCGTACTGTATCCTGCTTCCCTTGTTTTCGGATTGCATTTCCTTAGGATTCTTCCAATGAATCTCAGTCTGGCATCTGCTTTACCGACGATCAACTTTATTTGATCATTCCATTTTAAGTCACTCCTAATGCGTACTCCCAGATAATTTATGGAATTAACTGCTTACAGTTGCTGACCTGCTATATTGTAGCTAAATGATAAACGATCTTTCTTTATATGTATTCGCAGCACATTACACTTGTCTACATTGAGATTCAATTGCCATTCCCTGCACCATGCGTCAATTCGCTGCAGATCCTCCTGCACTTCAGTACAATTTTCCATTGTTACAACCTTTCGATATACCACAGCATCATC
Organism: Schistocerca serialis cubense; assembly: GCF_023864345.2. NCBI lineage: Eukaryota > Metazoa > Arthropoda > Insecta > Orthoptera > Acrididae > Schistocerca > Schistocerca serialis. The sequence continues at coordinate 74,045,937 of NC_064644.1, forward strand.
CGCGTAAAGCCTCAGTGAGCTTCCGATGTCATCCACAAGGTCATTTATGTACACTCCTGGAAATGGAAAAAAGAACACATTGACACCGGTGTGTCAGACCCACCATACTTGCTCCGGACACTGCGAGAGGGCTGTACAAGCAATGATCACACGCACGGCACAGCGGACACACCAGAAACCGCGGTGTTGGCCGTCGAATGGCGCTAGCTGCGCAGCATTTGTGCACCGCCGCCGTCAGTGTCAGCAAGTTTGCTGTGGCATACGGAGCTCCATCGCAGTCTTTAACACTGGTAGCATGCCTTGACAGCGTGGACGTGCACCGTATGTGCAGTTGACGGACTTTGAGCGAGGGCGTATAGTGGGCATGCGGGAGGCCGGGTGGACGTACCGCCGAATTGCTCAACACGTGGGGCGTGAGGTCTCCACAGTACATCGATGTTGTCGCCAGTGGTCGGCGGAAGGTGCACGTGCCCGTCGACCTGGGACCGGACCGCAGCGACGCACGGATGCACGCCAAGACCGTAGGATCCTACGCAGTGCCGTAGGGGACCGCACCGTCACTTCCCAGCAAATTAGGGACACTGTTGCTCCTGGGGTATCGGCGAGGACCATTCGCAACCGTTTCCATGAAGCTGGGCTACGGTCCCGCACACCGTTAGGCCGTCTTCCGCTCACGCCCCAACATCGTGCAGCCCGCCTCCAGTGGTGTCGCGACAGGCGTGAATGGAGGGACGAATGGAGAGGCGTCGTCTTCAGCGATGAGAGTCGCTTCTGCCTTGGTGCCAATGATGGTCGTATGCGTGTTTGACGCCGTGCAGGTGAGCGCCACAATCAGGACTGCATACGACCGAGGCACACAGGGCCAACACCTGCCATCATGGTGTGGGGAGCGATCTCCTACACTGGCCGTACACCACTGGTGATCGTCGAGGGGACACTGAATAGTGCACGGTACATCCAAACCGTCATCGAACCCATCGTTCTACCATTCCTAGACCGGCAAGGGAACTTGCTGTTCCAACAGGACAATGCACGTCCGCATGTATCCCGTGCCACCCAACGTGCTCTAGAAGGTGTAAGTCAACTACCCTGGCCAGCAAGATCTCCGGATCTGTCCCCCATTGAGCATGTTTGGGACTGGATGAAGCGTCGTCTCACGCGGTCTGCACGTCCAGCACGAACGCTGGTCCAACTGAGGCGCCAGGTGGAAATGGCATGGCAAGCCGTTCCACAGGACTACATCCAGCATCTCTACGGTCGTCTCCATGGGAGAATAGCAGCCTGCATTGCTGCGAAAGGTGGATATACACTGTACTAGTGCCGACATTGTGCATGCTCTGTTGCCTGTGTCTATGTGCCTGTGTTTCTGTCAGTGTGATCATGTGATGTATCTGACCCCAGGAATGTGTCAATAAAGTTTCCCCTTCCTGGGACAATGAATTCACGTTGTTCTTATTTCAATTTCCAGGAGTGTATATCAACACACTGGTCAACATCAGTTGCGGAGCCGCCATGGACAAGATCAGGCACGACAGATTCTTTATCCTATTCTATCACGTATTCACGCGGACCCATCTTATTGTGCTGATTCCACACAATCAACGACCCATACACACACCACTTCACTGCCACGACATACGTCAGCCGAGGAGGATCACGTAACCTCCTGGTACCAGTTTTACAACATCTACAGCGGTCCGGCGAGATCCGTTAGCCCTTTGGAGGTAGTGTCTAGTGTCTTGTCCAAAGAGCTTATGTTCGCGTCTCTTTGTGTAAGACTGCAACGCTTAACATCGTTGCTTAAAGAAGTGACTGGACCCGGTTTCACTTGACTGACGTTGTGATTAGCACCTAGGAAAATATTCCTCTTATACAGAATGATTCAGCTGTGGCCACCCATGGGTTTTATGCAACCCGCAATGCCTTCAGATACCACGTGTAAGATATACTTATTCTCTCCCTCGCTCTGTGCAAACTCTTAGTTCTACAGAATAAAATGAACAGGAAATTTAATGTAGTTACATTTTGGACAGGGATAAATTTTCACTAAAGGCCGCAGTTTTGGAATTATTCAAGGAAAACGAGCAAAAATTACCTTCAAACACGTTTTTCTTTAAACACTCGAAAACTATGGCCTCCAACGAAAACATCGCAAATTTATCTACATTAAATTTCATACGAGAAAATCCTGTTCATTTTTCTGTAGGACTAATAGTTTGTATGCAGCGAGCGAGAAAATATGAAAATCTCCTACATGCTCTTAGAAGGAGTCCAGGTTGCATAAAACCTATCGGTAGGGGCAGTTGAGTCGCCGTGCATACAACGTAGTCCCCAGCTGCGGCAAGCAGTCTATGTTTCTACTGGGCGAATAATCTAAATGAGTTTGAAGTTTGCTAGAGCTAGTCAAGAGTTAGACATTCTAGTAAGTCACTGCGTGGTAACCAAACACTTTGAATCTGCTGTTCAAACTGGCTGACATGTCTTCAATCTGAACAGCAGTTACTTGTGCAATTCCGACTTCATATCATTTTCTGTTATTCTTACAAAACTGTTGAAGTTCTGTTAACGATAACTGGAGCCTTACTCAGTCTGTCTGTTCTGTTCATCCTCTAGAACAGGACAGGCAGTCAGCTGGTGGGAAGAAGCCACGGAAGGCAGGAGCAGCAGCCAGCGCGGCTTCCGTCCGCCGTGAGGACATCCGGCGACCAGCGTCCCCGCGGCGCTCTCAATTAGTCACGCCCGCCTGACGCACAATGACGGAATGTATAAGGAACGGCCTCTTCATTAGCCCTGCAGCTAATTGTCTCATGCAATATGTAGCAGCAGGACGCTGCGCCGTTGCCTAAGGTCCGCCCTGGTTGTGTTCGCCAGACAGGTGACGCGGGTTTCACCACTGGACGAGAACTGCCCCATTCCGCAGTTGTACCACGAACTTTCTCTCGCTGAATCAATAGTCTTGTAATTCAGCTCAATACTGCAATTAACCTCATGTGATTTACATTGCGTTCACAAATCAAACATGTTAAAATACAATCTGAAGGCGCCGACAGAACACTTTAAAGAGTATTTTACCCTAGCCGCAGTTCTTCAGTGCCGCAGCTGTGATTTCTGACACAACGAGTTAGTGGAGATATCACAGTGAGCTCTAGAGGTGATAATTTAAGGGCAGTACAGTTTGGATTTAATTCTGACGAAGCGTGCAGTGAGAATATCATGTAAAGCTACTAATAGACTATCTTGCAACATCTTATTGAGTGATGTAGTGATTATTTTACCTACATGTCAATACACGTACCTCACAACGCAGTGTTCGTCGAACTACTGCAAGCGGGCCGGCCGGAGTGGCCGAGCGGTTCTAGGCGCTACAGTCTGGAACCGCGCGACCGCTACGGTCGGAGGTTCGAATCCTGCCTTGGGCGTGGATGTGTGTGATGTCCTTAGGTTAGTTAGGTTTAAGTAGTTCTAAGTTCTAGGGACTGATCACCTCAGAAGTTAAGTTCCATAGTGCTCAGAGCCATTTGAGCCATTTTATTTTACGGCAAGCGGACCGCAAGCCTCCGGATCAAGAAGGGGTGAGAAGGTAATGTGGCCAGGCTGGGGAAAGGGACCCCTGCTTATTTGATGTCTTCAGTAGTGCTGCTCCCTGCCGAGAAGTGGTCAGACAAGCTGTAATCGACACCATTAGCGCTCAAAAAATGGCTGGCTCTGAGCACTATGGGACTTAACATCTGTGGTCATCAGTCCCCTAGAACTTAGAACTACTTAAACCTAACTAACCTAAGGACATCACACACATCCATGCCTGAGGCAGGATTCGAACCTGCGACCGTAGCAGTCGCGCGGTTCCGGACTGAAGCGTCTAGAAGCTCTCGGCCACATGGCCGGCTACACCATTAGCGTTGTCACTGACGTCGACAAAGGAATCTTTCTGTGAAAACATTTAGGTTCTTCCGATCCTTTGATGTAATTTAAGTCACTCATATTACTTTACTTTCTTCAATTTATGCACAGCAGTAGTTTTCTGCGATATCACGGTTCACGCTATGCCTTTTGGCTTGCAAATATAAGTCTCTGTCGTTTCCTCCGTTGTACTGTTTCACGTGTGGGATGCTGATACAGACATGGCGTTTGATCGGGAAAACTGGTCCCGCTACACGTCAGGAAAAGTGGCCAAGGTGGCCACTCTTCCCTACAATTCATTTTCATTTTAAATCCATATTTAATGCGTAGTATAGCAATTGAAATTAAAGCATTAGAAATCGTTTTATACACAAAACTAATATCCGTTATACTGCTCTTCTGCAAGACTTTGACAGAGCTTCAAGATACCAAGAAAATACATCCAGAAAACAGAGCAACAAACTTGAGACCCTGTTGCAATGCAAAAGGTAATGCAGTAGTTTTAACATGTCTTCTCGGCAGCAGCAAAATAATTCATTATTCCAGGTAATACCCTAAAACGAAGAGCTCTAGGGAAAAATAGAGGTCCAGTTGGCAGTAAAAAGGTTATGGGCAGCTTAAGGGTAGTGTTCGGTGAAGAACAAGAGCAAGAAATCCTTAATTACACATTTGGAAAAGAAAAGCAATTTTATGGAATTACAATGAAAGACCTGTGGCGATTGGCATTCCAGTTGGTAGAGCACAACAGAATACCACATCGTTTCGAGAAAGAGTCTGAAATGGCAGGCAAAGACTAGGTGATAAAGATGTCGGAGCTGTAAACGCTGAGTTCATGAACTGTGTATTGGATGGGACGGGGACGACGACAACTTCACAAGCAAATTCTGTACATGACTTAACGTTGTTTCTAACCGGATAAACTGTGGATGAATTAGAAATCCATAATTAATTGTATATTTCTCTGTTTATGTAATTAGAATTTGTTAACTATTTTGTGGCGACAATGTATTGCAATACGTTTCTTCCTCGTTAGTATTATTGTTCTCCTAATAATAATCAATGTTGAAATAAAAACTATAAGCCTACCCATTTTTTAAAACTAAACAATCTATTTGGGAATGGTGGCAAAGATCAGGCCACTTTACCCCATTGGGTAGGGAAAAGTGGCCACTATGCAAGCATTCAGAAAAACGTTAATGTATCCTATAAAATGTATTCTTACCGCAGCTATAAATATTTGGTGTGATATCTTACAGTATGAAGATCGGAGCTGTATGTGCCGCAAGCTTCATTTAATATCCATGGTTTCATGAAAATTCAATTTTATTTACAGTAGCCACCTTACTCCACCTTCCAATATTTCTTCGGCTCTCAGACATATCTTACAATAATATGCATCTAACAACTAACAGCCGAATCCAAAAACGTCCTTTAAATTAAGAACTTCTCAACAGTTTAGTTTTTCTGCTCAGTAACAAACAAAAGTACTTACAGGGTAAATATTTTTAAGGCGTGCTTAATTTTAGTTGACTCTGGTGAATGCGGCTGTGAGCTTAATGAAGTTGGTCGCTAACCTCTGGGGCAGAGGGGTAGTACCAGTGTTTAGAAGAAGTGACGGAGGCGGGGGGGGGGGGGGGGGGGAGAGGGGCTTTATTGTTTGTCTTCCATCATTGACAACTCATGGGCGCGCGCGATTCGTACTGATAAGCTGCTATGGTATGAATTTCAAACGCAGAAAACATGGATTCCTGAATGCGCATTGTTAACGATCATCAACAAATGCCGTACATATTTGTAGCAAGGAATATGAAATTAAATTAAGGACGTTATGATGCAATGCAATGAGTAGACGAAAAATTACATGCAATACATGTAGTCAACATTTGCGTGTCTCAGATTGCATAATGCATTTTAATACAGGTACAGTCACTGTCATCAATCAATTAACCAACCGCTCACACAGACAATAAAGCAACTCTTCGTCAGATAATTTCCGGGGTCACAACTTTGAGATCGCTGAGAGCGACACCAATCTGAAATGAACAACAGTCTACACGAAACACTCTAAATGGTACCAACTTTTATCTATCAGTACTTATGGGCCGATGCCCAACTTATTGCGTCCTTCTATAACTTGTCCTTTGGGGGCTCATAACAAACTAATTTATCTAGGTTACCAATTAAAAATAAGCTCGGTACGTATGCGGCGAGACGTGATGCCCCGTATTGTGAGTATTGGTTCTGAAGCAAAAATCTCTGGCTACCACTGCCCTAATGGTATTTACGGCTGTTAACAAGAGTGAGCTCAGGAAAAACTCAGAAATTTACAACTACAATACGGGAATTAGAAATAATTTGCTTATAGACTATATGTATTCCTCTCTTGGGTTTAGAATGGAGTTTGATATTCTCGAGTAAAAGTACATTACAGGTTACCGGTAGCTATCACTCAGGAAATGGAAAATACCCAAATCTTCAGAATCAAAGAAAATGAATACCGCACCTTCTGTCATCCTTCACAATAGATCCTATCTCGATTCTTGGATGTAAATTCCGTGTAACTCTCTGTTAGGGTTAAGCAGATCTTGACTTTGGGATATACTGAGTGAAGCCGAACTTATCTGTCAAAATTTCGGCGGTTGTACGTAAGTATTTCCTGATTATTTTGGTATAAGGAACCTGAGGTCTCCAGTGGCTCGTTACACGATAATTGCACTTGTTCTTACAACATTTATTTTTTTTATCTATACTGCTCTTGAAACATCCGACAAGAATGCCAATGTTACGTGTACCCTCGGTACATAGTGTTGACAACAGTAATGCCCACTTTACTCTTCGCTCTCAATCTTGAAATTGGAGTACTGCTCAGTTCTGCTTTTTTTCTGTAGAGTTAGTTGTATGTACTGACAGGTATACTGATGAAGAGCTCGCCGACACGCGCTTCACGTTTATGTACGGGTTCGCGGAATCCGCTGCTGTGAAGGTGTTTCTACAGAGACAAAGATAACTGTGGTAAGAAAGCAAAAAAGTAATTATTCTGGAACGAAACTCCAGGGACGATGTGTTCCTTTTATCAAAATACTCAGAAAATATCCCAGAGCCACGAAATTTTGTCTGTGGAATTTGACTTCACCATGTACAAACTGCTAACGGTGATGCGTGTAGAGTTACAGTAATGATTATTTTTGTACACTCTACGGAAGTAACACGCTGTAGCTGCTTCTACGTGTGTTGCATAACTTGACCCGCCCACGATAACGAAGGCTGTTCGTCGTAATCACATTTACGGAACACAGTTTGTGACTGAATGAATGGACATTCTCTCATAGAGATTTCACAGCAGCTTCCGTTATCCAGCAGTATTCAGTGGTCCTGTGGTTGGCGCGCGTGTGTGTAACTTGCTAGACACTTATCAATACTATATACAAAATGTGGTGGAACGACAGTGAAACGCGACGGAGACATAACTGTCTGCTGCAGTTTGAGCACAGAACGTAAGTGTAGGACGATGAAAACGTGTTCGCATGTGTATACAGCTGATGTCACAGAGAACATTCTATATTTACTTTTTAACTTCGTTCTGTTTCAGTTGAACTGGCCCTGTGCACCAATGACACGAAGTTTTAGCACACGCCAGAGCTTTAAGAAAGTGTTGGAACTGTAATATGTTGAACAACGAGAACCGAAAATAAAAATGCCAATGAAAAATAGATCTGTATCTAGTACATCCTCAGGAAACCACTGTAGAACGCATGGCAGAGGCTATGTCGTACCAGTATTTCTACTACTCATAATAACCATACAGTGGAGGAACTGACGTAATTTTATGTCATTGTAAGAAGCTACGAGAGGGGAAAGTGTCGAATATGGTCTGTTGGTAGGAACAGTTCTGGTATCCGCTTACAGTGACGATTTAGGAAGATTATGGGACACCAAAGTCAGGTGGCAGAATAAGATAAACAAGTCTGAATTTTCATTCTTTAAAATGATCCTTTTTTTTATTTACTTACTTCTTAGCTTAGTTTCTAACTGTTATTCAGTATCATATACACCATCTCGGCATTTTAATTTCCAGTAATACAGCTTCAACTTCATGATACACTTGGTAGAACCGAAAGCTACTGTTTCGTTTCAGTGCTTGGAATAACACAACAGCTGTGTGGAATAAACGTTCACTGGCGATGTGGACAGTCCTCTGTGCACACAGTGTCGCGATATCTTGAATATGCGAAGTCCGATGGTCACTGCACTGATGGGAAGAGTGTATCTCGCCAGAAGCGTCTTGCTTACTACTGTTCAACACTATCCACGTATCACGTCACCCGTAATTCTAACTGACGATGAAAGAATGTATCACATGGTCTGTTGAGTACGGGAATCTTTCTGTAGTGAAATTTCTTCTGCCTCTGTGTCCGCGTTATACCTGTATACCCGCTTCTTTCAGAAACCGGATAATAGTGACAGGTCTGAACAGCTGTCACAGACGTAGGTTGGGAAATTCCTGCTCTTCTGATGTTCTTGAGAAGCTTACGCCGTTATCTTTACGGCCGACATGCTCGTATCACATGGTAGATCTGTGCGATGTCATCTGGATGTTCTTCACAGTAAGGAGGTGGCTGATCTTTCTTCTTATGGAGATGCGAAGGATGTGTATCACACTCTAGGCAAACGTTTACATTCTGCATCGTCTTTCCGTAACATAAGCAACTACTAAATAACATCAAAAGCTAAGTCCAAGCTGAAATCCATATGTAGCTTTTTCATCCCGCAACGCAACATTTCCCGACAGTTTATCACAGCAAATCGTGCTAAAAGACGTGTTTTTGAGAGACCTTTATGTGTTGTATGTCAGATTTGCTGTGTGCTTAACGTTTTAGGTATTTTAATTTCTAAAATTCAGACGTATCACGTTTTGTGCACTCAGATTGCTGCATTTATGGGTTCGCGTGACGATAGTTATGTTGCCATGACGTCACGGACCTTGTCCTGTGAATGGTTGACATGAGCAATCCGAGCAACCAACATGGAAATTTACACACCGTGTTTGTGTATTTACACTTGTGTACTACAAAAAAATGCTTCAAATGGCTCTGAGCACTATGGGGCTTAACTGCTGCGGCCATCAGTCCCCTAGAACTTAGAACTTCTTAAACCTAACTAACCTAAGGACATCACACACTTCATGGGGGCTTAATTAAATAGAATGAAAATATTTTTAATTTTAGTCGCTGTATGTCCGGCTACGAAGTCTCGTAAACGGTTGGCCCTGACTAGTATTAGTACGCAATCTGACTGCATAGAATAACAACAAAGAATGAAAGGAAATTTCCGTTACCACAATTAATTAATTAATTAAGTCCCCAGCAACTATAAAAGCTACGAAACAAAAACTACGAACAACAAAGCACAAGTGTAACTGTTCTGTGTGTGGAAGTGTGATTCAACGTACACATCTGGCACGGTTCTTCCTCAATAAGACAAGATATTTTAAATAGTATTTACACTGAATTAATTAAATAAAACTGAAATACTATAGTTGCACATAGAAACCCGAATTACAGTCTAATACATGAACACAAGCCAGATGATTTGTTGACTGAACCTTTGACCAAGAGGCATTGTTAGTTAGGAAAATTAAAAAAAAATAAAAAAAATGTTTTTTACCTTCATATATATTGACTAAAAATACACTCTGATCATTACAACATCTCCATTCGAACAACATCTGCTGTCTAGCCCATCAAAACAACTGCACACGACATGGCCGCAAATAATACAGCTATCAACATCCTCTCAGCAAAGCACTAACCACCACCACTTCTGAACAAGCACTGCCAGTGGAGGCGGCGGAATAAAACTCTTTGGCGCGATCTCTGGCGCTGTGACTCAGTGTAGCCACCTTTCAACACATCCATGCCCGAGGCAGGATTCGAACCTGCGACCGTAGCGGCCGCGCGGTTCCAGACTGTAGCGCCTAGAACCGGTTGGCCACTCCGGCCGGCCTGTACTACAAAAACATGCATTTCAAGTGATATACCGCACACAAGTACTCAGCTGCATTGTACATTGCTCTGTTAAAATTGCGTGTATAGCCTTGACCTTGTCTGGATTTACATCGTTTTTCTTCTTGATTTGTGTTTACATCAGGTTTGAGTGCACCTAGTTCCTTCACTTTAATGCTATCCGCACGTTCCAAAATTTTATCTTATAAATTGCACACTGAATTCATATTGTGTTGTTTTCGAACTCGTAGTATGCTGCTGTTATTAGCAAGGACGTAAAACTCGCTAAACTCGTGCTCAATACACTCGCGAAAAGTATGTTGCTAATAACGCACGTTACCCTCAGTCAGCATGTAAGGAAAGTAAAGTAACGCAACGTATCTGACGCAAGGGGTGTATTCCGCATATTTTCTCCTCTATCATTCCTGTCTCTCACGAGGTCGTGATACTTACGTTACTGTACTGTAGTGCATTCTGGCGAGACATTTTTAAATTTATTCCAGCGGAAACATAAAAATGTCTAAAACACTATCAAAACAGTAATACTAAACGTCGATTAATGACGCATCAAAGCATTATAGAGACATGCAAAGACGAGGTTTCGATAGCGAAGTTCCAGCGACTCTGTTCATTCATTCCCTTCTGAACTGAGTGGTGGAACGTGGAAGTTGTGTGCAGGTTGGTAGGACACCCTCAGTCTGAAACACCAGAGCCTTCAGGACGCTCACAAGAGCTGTACTCCGAGCAAGCTGAGCCGCCAATCCTCTGCTACATAGAGACAAGCGGGAGTTCAAGGAGCAGCCTTTAGACTACCTACTACCTGTTGTAAACACATTGCGTGACGTCACTCATCAATAGTTCCAAAAACATTGACCTGCATAATTTATATTCTTGTGGAAAATATGCGAAATGCGTTCTGATAATTTAAATCCTATAATACGGTATTGAGAAATTTATTTTAATACATATTTTGGGGCGGCACCGCCGCAGAGCCTTTAATCACGACCCGCTCCTGAACGTAAGTGTTTATATTATTATTTGATCAGCTTTCTAAAGTGTATGCTATTACGGAACAGCAGGTAAATTCATAACACCTCATGCAACTGCTCTTACACAGCGTGTGACAACTTTATATTACTGAATGGGTTGCAACATCCCACAATGTTTTGAAATGGCCACCCGCCGCATTTGCAAGCGCAGTAAAAATGTCTTAACAGCCAAAAGCGGAATGATTTCATTAAAAATTTCACGGAGATTGTGGGCCAAGTTATCAACAAACTTCTGAAATGATCTCAAACTCCTGAAACGGTGTTACTACGTGTAGAAGCTCGCTGTCATTCTATCTACCCTCAATTCTAAAAGAGTGAAAAAATACCGTTAGAAACTACCTTCCTGACAATTTCATGTAACTGAAAAATTCGTTGTCGTATTTTCTCAGAGCCATACGGAAAATCTTGAGTGTACCTTTGGATGGTTGGTTGTCTGATATGTGAATTATAGGCTTTCATTATTTTTCGTGAGTGCTTATGCTAGTATTATTGATGCCCAGTAGTCGATGTCTGAGGTGTAGAGAGTATTAGCTCAGTCAAGATGGATAGTTGGAGCGACTTCCTTTAGCGAGTAGTGCCTGGTCCAATAAGAGATCACCGCGTTCCGGGCCGGTGCGGCGTGGTCGGCGTCCAGATAAGAACAAAGAGGCTTGTCTTGATGTTTGTCTGTGTCTAGTCCAGTGTATTTAGACGGAGAGGTTGTATGGCAGTTGCTGCTTAGCTTTGTTTGTACAAACTTCCTAAGAGACTTGCTTCCTGCGTCTTCTGGTCACGAACTATGAGTTTCAAGATAATGCTTTGCATAGCAGAGCTTAGCGTATTATTTCAGTGCAGCAAATTCACGACTTTACTGGACCATTAAGAGTGATAGGATTCAACTAGCTCTGTAACCGTGTGATGTTGTCTCGATTCACGTGGACAATAATTCTGTTCCTGTACATATTACAACAAATCGTAGGGGACAATGTAAAACTCTTCATCATTCATTTAATGATAGCTGATGATTTCATAAATCTTTTGAATATTTTGTGGGTAAATTCGTCGTTATGTGGTGATGTAGAATGTCACGTGGTTCAGTTAGAAGTAAGTGTGTTCTTCTGTGTACTATGAACTATGTTTTGATTTGCAGTATTGAGTAGTCTGAAAATGATCTACTTAAATGTATTTACGTACCCTGCCACTGTTAAACTGATAGCAGAAATTTTATGGTTCTATTTAGCATGTCATTTGGTCGTAGACTTTACAAACTAATTTGTCTTCAACAAACGTATTTACTCACTGAGAGCTGCTTGCTCATTTATTCAGGAACAAATTATTATTAGCATTTTCGTGCGAATCTTTCAGTTTTTGGAAGATAAGTTTGCATCGACATCTTTGTGGCATCTAACGATATCTCAGGATCCAGGCAGTGTATATTCTACTATTCAGTTTTTTTGGACTTGGTTTGGAAAAGCCCTTAGGTCACAGCTGTGAGCTACAGGAAATTTGATCACTGAGGCATACAGGGTGAATTAGCTGCCCCTACTGATGGGTTTTATGCAACCTGCAATGCCTTCAAAAACCATGTATAAGATTTTCACGTTCAGTCTCTCGCTACACATAAACTTTTGATCCTATAGAAAAAATGACCAGGACGTTTTGTAGGATATTAGTTAATTTTGAAGGTCACTTTTGTGCATTTTTCTTGAGTAATTCGATAACTAGGGCCCCCTGCGAAAACATATCACAGTACAAAATTTAACTACCTTAAATTTAGTGCAGTTTGCGCGTAGCGAATGAGACAATATGAAAATCTGCACATTGTATTTCAAGGCGTTGCTGTTTGCATAAAGCCCATAGGGAGGTGCACCTGAATCCTATAGATTAGTCTTTGTGCAGTGTAAGCGATCCCTGTGTTAACTTGTTCTTAAAATTGTGAGGTGACTGTATGAGGAGAAGTGTCAGTGGTTTCTGTAATCTTTGCCACAGAGAGCTTGGTCCCTGGGTACACGTATTAAGGAGATCTCTTTGGTTACAAGGGTTAATGCTTTTTTGGGTACATGATGTCAAACGGCGGCTGTCTCGCTTCTGGTAGGCCTTGTGCTGTTGTCAGTGATGGTACGGATTTTTTATTCGCGACTCTGCTGTCGCCGTCTCGGGGTACACTAAATGAGGTAGTATCCGGCAAGGTATTTACTTTTGCTGTTATCACAAATGTTTGAATGATATGGCTAGAGAAGGTTCATCATTTTGCAAGTCATTATGCCAACATTCCGTTCTTGGTTAACACAATATTGTTTGGGTAGTTATTTCAAATTACCATGCATGGAATCAGTGAATTATTACATTATCTCTCATACTTTTAAATACACTTAATATAGAAACTGATCTTAGTAAAATTGTTTGATTTACTAACATGGTTTCATGTTTCTAAGTTTGTGTCAAGGCGATTATTAATTCAACAGTGTTTAAACAGAGATATATTACATTTTGAAATACTAATCTTTCAACCGCCTATGCATTCTCAGTTAAAATGCAGGAACTAAGATGCAGATTTTTGATTTACTGGATACGGAGCCTTCGTACTCCAGTTTGTCGACTGAAAACGTGCTGAGTACTTACATGCTCATACTACATGCATCGTTGCCTGATTTGTAGCGTGTTCACACTTCTGCACACTGTATGTTTTATTTAAGCGCCTTAGCAGCAGCAGCGTTATTCCTTTCGGGCGACCTTGCGGCAAAATATTGCCTTACAAATAGGGAGGCAGAAGCTGAACAGAGCTGAGCTTCACTATCCTTGTTGAGAAAGTAAGAATTAAAATTAGGGCCACGATATAATTTTATTCGGAGTGTTCTGTGACTAGTAAACTTTTACACATTGGTATCAGCAAATGGCTGTTCTTTACACCAGTTTACATCTCAGTTCATATATAGATTCAAAATAGTATCAGCAAATATATGTGGTTGTTTTTTAAGCCAATTTATATCTCAGTTTGAACTTTTGGAAAGTGATAAGTAACAGATACTAGTTCATCTTTCCTATTACAATTTGGAATATTGCTTTTAGAATACACCAGACTCACTAATCCGGCCATTTCTGACACATATGGATGCCGGATTAGCGGAAGTATCGGATTATTGAGTGTCTGAAATTTATTTTATTCATTTATTTTGTTTTTTATTTATTTTGAAAACATAGGGGGTATAGTGTACAGTACTTTATTAAACCGAAGGATACAATTTTAAAACATAGAGGATATACTTTATTAAATCCAAAAGTACATTGATTTTCAAAGAAAGCTTATCCCTTTAGCGTATACTATACGTAATTATACAGTTGTATCACTCACTATTAAACATGTCCCTAATTTTTAACTGTCATAATGATGATACGCGACGGTGGCATGCTTTATCACGGAACCTCTTTACAAGCATTACATCGGTACTGAATGTATATGGTTGTTGCATAATGTACTCCAGGAAGACCTCGGCAGCTTCAGCACCAGTAGTGTGAGAAATCTTCATGCTCTCTCCTCGTGTGTCATCTTCTTCATTGCTTTCATCATTACTTTCTTGCACGCTTTTGATTATTTCTTCATCTGTTAAAGTTTAGACCGTACCACAGTTTCCCTCATTCATCCACTTAGTAACTTTTCATCATCAATTTCTTCTCCTCCTGGAAGGTTGTGGAACGTGTCAGTGTACAAAATAATTGATAATTCCGAATCGACTGGCTCATTACTGTGACTCACTGCTGGATCCAAATCGGCATCAACGCATGGCCACAATTTTCTTCAGTTCGTCATTATGGTAGCGCTCTCCACTTTATCGCATGCTTCGGCTGCTTGGAAGACAACATCAAGTGTGTTAATTGTTTTCCACGCCTTCAACGTATTGTCGATAGAGCCGTTTTCACTTTCGTTCAGCGAGGAGACGAGAAGTGAATGTCGATAATGATGTTTAATTGATTACAAAATTCCCTGGTCTATGGGCTGAATTAGGGTTGTCGTATTGGGTGGGAGAAAGAGTGCTTGTACATGTCCATCGGACTTTAGAGAAACATCTGAAGGATGACTGGGAGCATTGTCAATTACGAAGAAAGCTTTCAGTGAAAGCATTTTCTTCTTTAGCTTTTGACTCACTGCTGATACAAACGTTTCATGGAACAACCGAGAGAATATTTGTCTGTCCATCCACGCTTTCTTCTGAGCGCAATACTGCATTGGTAGAGTATTTAACTCAGTGTGTTGAAACGACGTGGATGTTGGGATTTTCCAATCACCATAATCGGTAGTTTATGACTCCCATTTCCAATACAACATGCCATTAATGTTACGCGCTGTTTCTGTTGCTTGTAACCACGAGTTTTCTTCTCGTTCTTGGTGAAACGTCCCCTTAGAAAAATTAGTGAATTACTGTGCTGGTAAAACCCTTACGTTATTTGATTTTCAAATAGCTGAGCAAATTGAACGTACTCAGACATTTCTCTCTTTACTTATTCTGATCATCACTAAACTGGCACACAATATTTTTAACGCAACGCAATCTTTTAATAATCCCTACAAAAGAATGGCCCTGACTAACAATAACCTATACGTATCATGAATCACTTACCTCGCAGAAATCTTCATTGCTCGAACTAATGCAATACAGCGAGCGCCAATACTGCCAGCTACATAAAAGATTCTAACTACTTAAGGCACTAACTACTGATAGACATAGTTAGCAAATGAAAGATTTTGATAGATAACAATGTATTTACCTTAATAGTGTCCAAAGTCATACCAGTTCATGACATCCGGTCTTACAAATTTCCTTTTTCTGACGGACACACGTCCAGATCGTCCGCTCTCAACATTCTGCCATTTCTCTCCCCACATCCACCACTGCTGGCGGCTCACCTTCAACTGTGCAACGCTACGCGCTGTTTACAGCCAGCTGCCCAACACTACAATAGCTAATATTACAACAATGCCAACCAGCCATCGACTGCACACAGCACAGCCAGTGATTTTCATACAGAGCGCTAGGTGACGTTACCAACATAAAAACGTAAACAGCCTACTTACATTGGCAGCTAATGTTTTTCAGGGAACCATCTTGTAAAAGAGTCCTGTTTCATGAGCATTATACAAGGCATCAGCAGTTAAATCTTCTTCCTCTATTATCTTCCGTATCTTGCTTATAAAGTCATCAGCATCCTTATCATCAAATGAGAGACTCTCGATGGAGACTGTAAGCTGCCGAATGCCATGTCGTTCTTTCCAGTTTTATAACCAACCTTCGCTCCGTACAGACAAGTTACTACCGCCAAGTTGTCTGTTAAATGGTTTAAATGGCTCTGAGTACTATGGGACTTAACAGCTGAGGTCATCAGTCCCCTAGAACTTAGAACTACTTAAACCTAACTAACCTAAGGACGTCACATACATCCATGCCAGAGGCAGGATTCGAACCTGCGACCGTAGCGGTCGCACGGTTCCAGACTGTAGCGAGTAGAACCGCTCGTCCACTCCGGCCGGCTGTCTGTTAAATGCAGCTGCTTTTTTTTTATTTTAACAATCGGGCCACTGACTGTAATTCCTTTACTGCGTTGAAGTGTGAGCCATCTATAAACAGCTGCGTCCAATTCTTAAATCACACTCTTTCGCATAAACTTCCGTTTTCCTAACTGACAATCCATTTGTGTTGTGTACTGTCGAATAACATATTCTTTCTTTTCGATGTCATAAATAGAGCTCAACAGCAATGGCTTTCTGCGAAGACATTCGACTTAACTGATCTAAAATTTCGAGTTTCTGTTTGTGGTTGCGGCGTGGCTGGGCTTTTGAGTGTTGGCGCGTGCAGGCTGCAAATTAGAAATCATCTACCTCAGAACGGCGTCTGGTCGATGTCCCTCCACTCGGCAACGTAGATACTTACAAGATGATGAAAAAGCAGCGTTGATAAAAAACACCATCTAATACGTACAATAACTAAGGCCGCGCAACTCTAGTAATGAAATAACGTTGTGTAGAAAAACTGTCATTAAAATATTTATCGTGCAGTAAGAAGATGGATTGGCGTTTGGAAAATAATGTGCGAAATTTCCAGACAAAAGGTTTATTTTGTCCATATACCCAAAGAAACGGTACTATTCAGTCCACATTTAAACTATTGACTATTACCCTCCAATTCACAACTCATACACGCATTTCACACGCACAGCAGCCAGAAATCTGTCCAAATCTGACCCGAATCAAAGATCATTTTTACAGTCATTGATTTCCCCTCTAATTCGAGTTATTGCATTCGGACCTTCTTGTGGATTTCTAAAAGAAAGAAACTGCTCGCCAAAAATGCTCAGTGATTGAATACTGAAACATGCCATGCGGATACTATGAAGGCAAAATTTTCACACGCGAATATCAGTCCAACAAAACAACTCCAGAACTTCCATTCACAAAACTGTCCATACCGACATCAGCGTTGGTCACGCCACATATCAAACATGAGGAACTCATTTCAAATCAGATGGTTCAAATGGCTCTGAGCTCTATGGGACTTAACATCTATGGTCATCAGTCCCCTAGAACTTAGAACAACGTAAACCTAACTAACCTAAGGACATCACACAACACCCAGTCATTACGAGGCAGAGAAAAGGGAACTCATTATTCCTTCATTTTACACATAATTAGAAACATCACATTTAACATGTCCTTCCGCGACCGAAGCTGGCTAGCGACTCCTTTCTTGCAGCCTCACTCCAAGTAAAACTATCAGGTAACGAGCGGGAACCGTCTCAATTCTGATTGGCTAACCATACTGGCTGCCAACCAGAATGCTCGCCCATGACCATACTCGCTCCAAAACTGGCCTGCACCAGTCCTTATACGCAGACGCATCTACGCCATTCTGATCTACAAATATTAAAGTAATATTTCAAGATTTTAAACATGGCTGCAGCAGCAACTGTTAAAATTCTTCACAATAAAGGATGGCAGCCAAAAACAGTTGCAGGATAGAATTTTTTTTATTAAAATTTTAATAAAAAAAATTCTATCCTGCAACTGTTTTTGGCTGCCATCCTTTATTGTGAAAAAAAAGTAATATTTAATAAACGAAAAGGTAATAAATCTGGAAATATAATTTCGATACAAATAACACTCCAGCTGACTTTCTGGCTGCCCTGTTGCAATAGCAATCACGCCTGGACGTACGTCATCAGCAAAGTGGGTAATTCCCTAACTCTTGCATGTTACTTACGACGGTATGTAAAGCAACACTAAAAATTTGACTAATGTCCCACGTACACACTCTCATTCACTCGCATTTATTCGCACAACAATATCAGGCACAAATAATAATTTTGTCTGATTTTTATCTTAAGAACACGAAAAATAATTAAAGTTTTAATATAAAATCTCAATTAATTAATTCTGCAAACGGAGAGTTCTGTTTATGTTTTTAGATAATACCAAAAGATAAACTATTGTATTTCCAAACTGAATATAGTTCCGTAAGTGCCTTTTTTCCACTTTTTTACCAATGTTTTCCATCACTGAAACTATGATAGTTATAAAGCTGAAATTCGGATACAATCTTCTCCTGAATGTCAAAAGGTAGTGTACCGATTTTGAAAATGATTGATTAATATTTAATATCATTTATTTAGGTTCTTATAGGCGGTGAATGTACAGTCGTTATGAAGTGACACAGGCGCCATTCTCACGCTGCCGTAGTAGCAGGTGTACATGACTCATTGGCTAAGACACAAGTGGCGGTTTCTTCCACAGCCTCCGGCTCCAATAATGCGTGCCCTGTAGCAACGAATGCTATAGCGCATTAACTCGCGACGTTACAAGGTCTAGCGTAACATGTTTCCTTTTAGAAAGCATGATTCCGAACTGTAAAGTAAGCTACAATTTCAAATACATTATATAAAGCATTGTCTCATTAAGCATTTTTACGCACCACTATTCATTGTGCACGTGTTTTTGGATGTGCGCCGGATTACTGAGAGGCCGGACTACTGAGGGCCCGATTAGCGAGAGTCTAGTGTATTTCTGCAGCACTTGATGTTCAAAGTGCAGTATAGTCACGTTTCGTATTCAGAAATCTGTGCAGCATACTACTTTCGCGTTGCAGTATACAGTCTACCCAGGAGTTACAGTAACTAGGATAAAAAGGAAGATTTCACCTTATCTCTTTTACTGTTTCTTAAGGAACTGTTGTTGCTGTTGTGGTCTTCAGTCCAGAGACTGGTTTGGTGCAGCTCTCCATGCTACTCTATCCTGCGCAAGCTTCTTCATCTCCCAGTACCTACTGTAACCTACATCCTTCTGAATCTGCTCTTGGTCTCCCTCTACGATTTTTACCCTCCACGCTGCCGCCCTGTACTAAACGATCACTTGAAGCCTCAGAACATGTCCTACCAAGTGATCCCTTCTTCTAGTCAAGTTGTGCCACAAATTTCTCCTCTCCCCAATACTGTTCAGTGCCTCCTCATTAGTTATGTGATCTACCCATCTAATCTTCATCATTCTTCTGTAGCACCACATTTCGAAAACTTCTATTCTCTTCTTGTCTAAACTATATATCGTCCACTCGTATTCCATACATGGCTACACTCCATACAAATACTTTCAGAAACGACTTCATGACACTTAAATCTATAATCGATGCTAACAGACTTCTATTCCTCAGAAACGCTTTCCTTGCCATTGCCAGGCTACATTTTATGTACGTTCTACTGCGACCATCATCAGCTATTTTGCTCCCTAAATAGCAAAACTCAATTACTACTTTAAGCCTCTCATTTCCTAATCTGATTCCCTCAGTATGAACTTATCTAATTCGACTACATTCCATTATCCTCGTTTTGCTTTTGTTGATGTTCAACTTATATTCTCCTTTCAAGACACTGTCCATTTCGTTCAACTGCTCTACCAGGTCCTTTACTGTCTCTGACAGAATTGCAATATCATCGGCGAACCTCAAAGTTTTAATTTCTTCTCCGTGGATTTTAATTCCTACACCGAATTTTTCTTTTGTTTCCTTTACTGCTTGCTCAGTATACAGATTGAATAACATCAGGGATAGGCTACTACACGGTCTCACTACCTTCCCAACCACTGCTTCCTTTTCATGCCCCTCGACTCTTATAACTGCCATCTGGTTTCTGTGCAAATTGTAAACAGCTTTTTGCTCCCTGTATTCTACCCCTGCCACCTTAAGAATGTGATATACAAATTGTAAATAGCATTTCGCTCCCTGTATTTTACCTCTGCCACCTTAAGAATGTGAAAGAGAGTATTCCACTTGACACAGTCAAAAGCTTTCTCTAAGTCTTCAAATGCTAGAAACGTAGGTTTGCCTTTCCTTAATCTTTCTTCTAAGATAAGTCGTAGGGTCAGTATTGCCTCACGTGTTCCAACATTTCTACCGAATCCAAACTGATCTTCCCCGAGATCGGCTTCTACCAGTTTTTCGATTCGTCTGTAAAGACTTCGTTGTAGTATTTTGCAGCCGTGACTTATTAAACTGATAGTTCGGTAATTTTCATATCTGGAATTTTTATATTCTTCTTGAAGTCTGAGGGTATTTCGCCTGTCTCATACATCTTTCTCACCGCATGGTAGAGTTTCGTCAAGGCTGGCTCTCCCAAGGCTATCAGTAGTTCTAATGGAATGTTGTCTACTCCCGGGGCCCTGTTTCGACTTTGGTCTTTCAGTGCTCTGTCAAACTCTTCATGCAGTATCATATCTTCTATTTCATTTTCATCTACATCCTCTTCCATTTCCATAATATTGTCCTCAAGTACATTGCCCTTGTATAGACCCTCTATATACTCCTTCCACCTTTCTGCTATCCCTTCTTTGCTTAGAACTGGGTTTTCATCTGAGTTCTTGATATTCATATAAGAGATTCTCTTTTCTCCAAAGGTCTCTTTAATTTTCTTGTAAGCAGTATCTAACTTACCCCTAGTGATACATGCCTCTACATCTTTACATTTGTCCTCTAGCCATCTGTGCTCAGCCATTTTGCACCTCCTGGCGATCTCATTTCTGAGACGTTTGTATTCCTTTTCGCCTGCTTCATGTACTGCATATTTATATTTTCTCCTTCCATCAATTAAATTCAGTATATCTTCTGTTACCCAAGGATTGCTCTTAGCCCTCGTCTTTTTACCTATTTGAATCTCTACTGCCTTCACTATTTCATCTCTCAATCTACCCAGTTTTCTTCTCCTGTATTTCTTTCCCCCATTCTTGTCAATCGTTCACTAATGCTCTGCCTGAAACTCTCTACAACCTATGGTTCTGTCGGTTTATTCAGGTCCCATATCCTTAACTTCCCACCTTTTTGCAGTTTCTTCAGTTTTAATGTACAGTTCATAACCAACAGATTGCGGTCAGAGACCACATCTGCCCCTGGAAATGTCTTCCAGTTTAAAACCTGCTTCTTAAATCTCTATCGTACCATTACATAATCTGTCTGAAACCTTTCAGTATATCCAGGCGTCTTCCATGTATACAACCTACTTTCACGGTTCTTGAACCAAGTGTTAGCTATGATTAAGTTATACTCTTTGCAAAATTCTACCAGGCGGCTTCCTCTTTCATTCCTTACCCTCATTCCAAATTCACCTACTACGTTACCTTCTCTTCATTTTCCTACTATCGAATTCCAGTCACGCATGACTATTAAATTTTTGTCTCCCTTCACTATCTGAATAATTTCTTTTATCTCATCATACATTTCATCAATCCCTTCGTCACCTGCAATGCTAGTTGGCATATAAACTTCTGCTACCGTGGTAGGCGTGGGCTTCGTACTGTGATTTGCGTATTGTGACGAGCCAGTTGCTCGTCCACCATTGACAGACGTTTTCAATTGGCAACAGATCTGGAGAATGTGCTGGCCAGGGCAGCAGTCGAACATTTTCTGTATTCAGAAAGGCCCGTACAGGACCTGCAACATGCGGTCGCGCATTATCCTGCTGAAATGTAGGGTTTCGCAGGGATCGAATGA
Organism: Schistocerca serialis cubense; assembly: GCF_023864345.2. Classification (NCBI taxonomy): domain Eukaryota; kingdom Metazoa; phylum Arthropoda; class Insecta; order Orthoptera; family Acrididae; genus Schistocerca; species Schistocerca serialis. The sequence goes on from NC_064644.1 coordinate 74,067,885, forward strand.
AGGGTAGAGCCATGGGTCCCAAAACATCTGAAATGCAACGTCCACTGTTCAAAGTGCCAGCAGTGCGAACAAGAGGTGACCGAGACGTGTAACCAATGGCACGCCATACCACCACGCCGGGTGATACGCCAGTATGGCGATGACGAATACACTCTTCCAATGTGCGTTCACCGCGATGTCGCCAAACACGGATGCGACCATCATGATGCTGTAAACAGATCCTGTATTCATCCGAAAAAATGACGTTTTGCCATTCGTGCACCCAGGTTTGTCGTTGAGTACACCATCGCAGGCGCTTCTGTCTGTGACGCAGCGTCAAGGGTACCGCAGCCATGGACTCCGAGCTGATAGTGCATGCTGCTGCAAACGTCGTCGAACTGTTCGTGCAGATGGTTGTTGTCTTGCAAACGTCCACATCTGTTGACTCAGGGATCGAGACGTGGCTGCACGATCCGTTACAGCCATGCGGATAAGATGCCCGTCATCTCGACTGCTAGTGAGACGAGGCCGTTGGGATCCAGCACGGCGTTCTGTATTACCTTCATGAACCCACCGATTCCATATTCTGCTAACAGTCATTGGATCTCAACCAACGAGAGCAGCAATGTCGCGATACGATAAACCGCATTCGCAATAGGCTACAATCCGACCTTTATCAAAGCCGGAAACGTGATGGTACTCATTTCTCCTCCTTACACGAGGCATCACAACAACGTTTCACCAGGCAACGTCGTCAACTGCTGCTTGTGTATGAGAAATTGGTTGGAAACTTTCCTCATGTCAGCACGTTGTGGGTGTCGCCACCGGCGCTAACCTTGTGTGAATGCTCTGAAAAGCTAATCATTTGCATATCACAGCATTTCGGTTAAATTTCTCGTCTGTAGCACGTCATCCTCGTGGTGTAGCAATTTTAATGGCCAGTACTGTATAGTTTCGCCAAAAATTTTTGTTTTGCAAGTCCCTACAATGAACTAAAATTAATTTCGTGTTTCAGATAACCATAACCAGTGTTAAAGTGACAACCGTCCATCTACTTCCTTCCATTGCTGCCTCGGGAAAATCCGAAATGGCTCTGAGCACTATGGGACTTAACATGTATGGTCATCAGTCCTCTAGAACTTAGAACTACTTAAACCTAACTAACCTAAGGACATCACACAACACCCAGTCATCACGAGGCAGAGAAAACCCCTGTCCCCGCCGGGAATCGAACCCGGGAACCCGGGCATGGGAAGCGAGAACGCTACCGCACGACCGGGAAAGTCCCATTTACTCAGTGAAGATATTTATATTTTTCAATAAAACATTATCAATACAAACTTCAGTGTCGTCTTTATTCATTGCAGCAATTGCTGAATTTGAGCAATATTTTCGTCCGTCACCCTGTCGTTCCCCCTTAAGCTTCAGTGGTTGTTTCGCTAGCGCTGCTCTGCACCGCACACCGAGCTCCTCTGGCAGTGCAGCGACCCTCCACGTAAGCGCGTGGCCTCGCTGGCTGCTCGGTCCTCCTTGACGGACGGACGTCGAGCAGCGTCGGCGGCGTCGCCGGCGTCGCCGTTCCCAGCGGGCGGCGGCGTGGCTGGCCGGCCGGAGCGGTGTCAGTCAGTCACCTCGGCGTCTCCACGTGCAATTAGCAGCCCGCCTGGCGTGCCCTGACGAGGAGAGGTCGCGTCCGACAACACGCAGCGTCCGCGGTTCTGGGAATCTAGCACTGCCGCGGAGGGCAGGCGCCGGCTCGGACACACTACCAGCTGTTGTGCGGGAAAGAGCTCCAGTCGTCCGAGGTCGCTGCTTTCACCCCTACGAACAATGCATGTTGATTCTTGTCGTAGACCAACAGTGCGGACTAGGGCACAGTATCGAACGAAAAGACCTAATACTTCATTCTAGTATCGTGAGAAAAGTACGCCTTGAAGTACGAAAGGAGGAGTATTGATATCTTAAGTTATCGATACTTCTCTTCACTATTTTCCCATCTCAGTTTTTAAAATCTGTCTGCAATTAAAGAAAATATCGAAAGAAAAGTGTTGATACCTCCAGGTATCGATAGTTATCTTCGATATCTCATCTCATTTTTTAAGATGTGTCTAATACAGAGGGGTCCCAAAAAATGTATCCACTCTTTAAAAGTCCATAACTGCCAAACTATCTGACGGAGTTGTCTCATCTTTGGTAGTGTAATAGTTTGTAGCTCTGGCAATCGCCACACAAGCGTTGTATTGCATTGTTTTGTTTTGTCAGATGACAGTCGCCAGATAGTCAGTGTTTTGTTCTTAGTTGCATCTAGTTACTCGAGTAAACATGGCTGGCGCAAGGCTTACATTCAATGAAAGGAAGACAGTTTTGAAGTGGTATTTTAAGTACGAAAACATTAATGAGGTTGAACGGCAGTGACGAAATGAGTATCAAACAGAGCCACCGACACGTTTAACGATTCGTCGCATTCGAGACAAATTTGAAGCCGAAGGCTGTGTTAGAGATGTGCACACACAACGATCAGGACGACCTGTAACAGTAACAAGTCCAGCTAACTCCAGTCGTGTGTTACAACAATTCACTCGCTCGCCACAGAAGTCTGTGAGACAGTGTGTCCGTGAAACTGGAGTGAGTCGCTCAAGTGTTCGGCGAATTTTGAAGACAGCAAAGTGGAAGTGCTACGTCCCACGATTGCTACACACAATGAACGAGGACGACCCAGATCGTAGAATGGAGAACTACGAGTGGTTTACTAACATGGTGCGCAACGATGAAGAGTTTGCAGAGATGATTGTGTGGTCTGATGAGGCACAGTTCAGACTCAATGGTACAGGCACAGTTGAAATTCAATGGTACAGTAAATCGCCACAATTGCATCTACTGGGCCGCCGAAAATACGAACGTCCATGTAGACAAAGCCGTGAATTTGCCAGGAGTAAATGTGTGGTGTGGGTTGTCTGACCGGGGCTTGATTGGGCCATTCTTCTTTGATGGCACAGTTACCGGTGAGGTGTACCTTCAGAAGCTTCAGACATCCATTTTACCTGACATCCGAGACTTGTATGGAGACGGAAGAGTTTACTTTCAAGAAGATGCTGCCCCAGCCCACTACCAAATTCGTGTTATGGCGTATCTCAACGAAAATCTACCAGGAAGATGGGTAGGCCGTAGACGTACTGTGGAGGATCCATCACGTTCCCCAGACCTAACTCCTCTGCACGTTTACCTGTGGGTAACACTAAAGAGCGTCGTTTATCGACAAAAGCCACGCACATTGGATGAACTTCGAGAATCCATCTTACATTCATGTGCAAATATCCAACTGAACACGTTGCAGTCAGTAGTTCGCGCTGCAGTTAGGCGGCATCGTTTGTGTGTGGATGTAAATGGTGACCATTTCGAACACCTACAGTGATATCTTTAAGTTGGACTTTAAGCTACACTTTCACCAAAAATGAGACAACTTCGTCAATTAGTTTGCAAGTTATGGACTGTTAAACAGTGGATACATTTTTTTGGACCCCTCTGTATACATAGTCGATTTTCACAATTTTTGAGTACAATAACCCAAGCGTTAAATTGAGCAATAATTTTTGTTTTCGTTACACATGTGACGGCTCATTTAGCGGGACTACAGTCTGGAGATAAGGTTAAGCACGATGCTGGTCATATTTTACCTAAAGGGAGTGGATGGGAAACTGCTACTTCGGCTGCGAGGAGAGTGGCTGGCTGGATGGCGGTTTCCGGCGATGGAGACTGCCCGCTCGCTCGGTGACGAGAACCCTACGAACGCTCGACACAGAGATTCTGCCGCGTTCTCGGAAGTGTTGGTCGAGGCGCCTTGCGGCCCATACTGGGTCTGTGGGCTCCGAGGCTGTTTTGGAAACCCGTAACGGAAACGTGTAGTCTACTGCCAAGTGTTGCTTTCCCGTAGACTGCAATAGCTGAGTTCCCCAGGCCACAGTTATACCAGGAATGTCATCTGGAAGGAGGAAGAGAGGCCATGGGTGTAGCAGGGAACAGGGTGGGCAATGAGAGTTCGTCTCTGCGGTTGTTTATGAGACAGTCGATCATAAGAGGGCAGAGGCCAAGAGTGGTGTAATGATTACAGGAGTGAAAAGAGTGAAGTCAGTGAGTGCTCATCAGGAGTTGGCGCTACTAGTGGAACTGTGAAGTGGTGACAGCGGCGAGAGGTGCTGGAGGACGAGACTATTGTTCAATAAAGACCGCCGGAGAACGGAGAGACACAGGGCTCACTGTCAAAGTTACAGCACCGTAGTAAACTTTCCGTAGTTTCATTCATGGGTGGGAGTAAGTAACTCTGATCGATCGAAGACTGAGGACTGTAGTTTGTGAGTCTTACCAACTGTCAGAAAGGCCTGAAAGTATCTAAGGATGTAACAGGGACTACTTTAAACATAATGTGTCATAGTGTAAACCGTAAAATACAGAGACTAAAGGAGACCTTGTATTGTATTGTATGTTAAATGGGGACCTAGAAACGACGGAGAGGCTCGGTCCCCGCCGCAGGCGCAGTGGTCCACAGCCCCACGACGACTACCGCAGTCCACTTCACCCCTCCGCCGCCCCACACCGAACCCAGGATTATTGTGCGGTTCGGCCCCCGGTGGACCCCCCAGGGAACGTCTCACACCAGACGAGTGTAACCCCTATGTTTGCGTGGTAGAGTAATGGTGGTGGACGCGTACGTGGAGAACTTATTTGCGTAGCAATCGCCGACACAGTGTAACTGAGGCGGAATAAGGGGAACCAGCCCCCATTCACCGAGGCAGATGGAAAACCGCCTAAAAACCATCCACAGACTGGCCGGTTCACCGTATTTCGACACAAATCCGCCCGGCGGATTCGTGCCGGGGACCAGGCGCTCCTTCCCGCCCGGAAAGCCGTGCGTTAGACCGCACGGCCAACCGGAAGGCCAAAGGAGACCTTATTTGTCAAAGAGTAACAACATGGAAACTGATGTTAAAGAATGAGAATAGAAACAATGTTCACTTTAAATCTATATTGCCTTATCCCTTTAACAGTCTGTCTCTCCACCTCTAAGTGTTCAATGTCCTATATGCTATCATCGCTGTTTCAGTGTCCGCCATTATCTTTGTGCGTTCATAGGCTAGGCTCTTGTGCTGCACTTGTTTCCCTAATGTTCGACGATCCTTAAGAACGGACACTGTGTCTTCGCGAATGTAAGATGGACCACTGATTTCTGTTTAGAATAATTCCCCTTTTCACACGGGGTGCACCTTTTATAGTGAGACTGACAACCCAAAATAATCAGAATTACCGGTGTTGGGATAGTTGCCATTACAAGTTGCCGAGAGCAGTTCACTTGACTTAAGTAGTACACTGAAGGCAGATAGCATTACACAGATCACAGTTTTTAAAAATTTGGATCTTCGGATACGAAACAACAGCACATATTATCAGTAAAATAGCTAAATAACACCTAAAAGTAAATAAATTAAATCTTATCCAAGCTTCTCATTCTTCCTCAGAGTAGCCACTCAAAACAATATTTTATACAGTCGTTATGGCAGTAATCTGTTGCGTGACACTGACAACTCGCTACCTGCCTTTCAAAACAAACGATGGAAGGGCATTATGTCGCTCGACGGAATTGGGAGAGTAAAACTTACGTTTCCTCTCATTGATATACACTCCTGGAAATTGAAATAAGAACACCGTGAATTCATTGTCCCAGGAAGGGGAAACTTTATTGACACATTCCTGGGGTCAGATACATCACATGATCACACTGACAGAACCACAGGCACATAGACACAGGCAACAGAGCATGCACAATGTCGGCACTAGTACAGTGTATATCCACCTTTCGCAGCAATGCAGGCTGCTATTCTCCCATGGAGACGATCGTAGAGATGCTGGATGTAGTCCTGTGGAACGGCTTGCCATGCCATTTCCACCTGGCGCCTCGGTTGGACCAGCGTTCGTGCTGGACGTGCAGACCGCGTGAGACGACGCTTCATCCAGTCCCAAACATGCTCAATGGGGGACAGATCCGGAGATCTTGCTGGCCAGGGTAGTTGACTTACACCTTCTAGAGCACGGTGGGTGGCACGGGATACATGCGGACGTGCATTGTCCTGTTGGAACAGCAAGTTCCCTTGCCGGTCTAGGGATGGTAGAACGATGGGCTCGATGACGGTTTGGATGTACCGTGCACTATTCAGTGTCCCCTCGACGATCACCAGTGGTGTACGGCCAGTGTAGGAGATCGCTCCCCACACCATGATGCCGGGTGTTGGCCCTGTGTGCCTCGGTCGTATGCAGTCCTGATTGTGGCGCTCACCTGCACGGCGCCAAACACGCATACGACCATCATTGGCACCAAGGCAGAAGCGACTCTCATCGCTGAAGACGACACGTCTCCATTCGTCCCTCCATTCACGCCTGTCGCGACACCACTGGAGGCGGGCTGCACGATGTTGGGGCGTGAGCGGAAGACGGCCTAACGGTGTGCGGGACCGTAGCCCAGCTTCATGGAGACGGTTGCGAATGGTCCTCGCCGATACCCCAGGAGCAACAGTGTCCCTAATTTGCTGGGAAGTGGCGGTGCGGTCCCCTACGGCACTGCGTAGGATCCTACGGTCTTGGCGTGCATCCGTGCGTCGCTGCGGTCCGGTCCCAGGTCGACGGGCACGTGCACCTTCCGCCGACCACTGGCGACAACATCGATGTACTGTGGAGACCTCACGCCCCACGTGTTGAGCAATTCGGCGGTACGTCCACCCGGCCTCCCGCATGCCCACTATACGCCCTCGCTCGAAGTCCGTCAACTGCACATACGGTTCACGTCCACGCTGTCGCGGCATGCTACCAGCGTTAAAGACTGCGATGGAGCTCCGTATGCCACGGCAAACTGGCTGACACTGACGGCGGCGGTGCACAAATGCTGCGCAGCTAGCGCCATTCGACGGCCAACACCGCGGTTCCTGGTGTGTCCGCTGTGCCGTGCGTGTGATCATTGCTTGTACAGCCCTCTCGCAGTGTCCGGAGCAAGTATGGTGGGTCTGACACACCGGTGTCAATGTGTTCTTTTTTGCATTTCCAGGAGTGTATAAGCTTTAGGTAACAGTAGTTACTTAGATGTTGGCGAATGAAGGCTCGTTCTATCAGTTTTTATGACGCAGAGCAGTTTAGAAAGAGGTAACTGCTCCATCGTCTTACTTTTCTTTGCTGTTTGCATCTGTCTTACGATGACTCCAAGAATCATGTACCGTTTCAAGAGAAGAGCCACAGTCTGGTTTGCTGCTGCTGATGCCAGCGGCAGCAGCAAAGTTACTGGCTGATCAGCGGTTTCTTGTAGATCTTGGCCGACCACAGGCTCTGGGATCCCGAAAATGTATAAATCTGAACCTTGAGTCAACCAATCATGTTGTCGCAACCAAATGATTATCTTCAGTGCGTCCAGATCAGTTTTCGCACACTCTCTCTGCTGCACGCACGTACGCCGCTCTTTAAATTGTTGGCCCCTTGTTGCTCTCTCGTTAGAATGTTGAAACGGTTGGAACTGAGTCGTGCAGCCAAAATTTTCGATAAGAAATAAAAACGCAATAAATCGTTAATAGAGTCATTCGGTAGGGTATTTGCAACAAAGTACTGATATAAGTAAAAGTAACAGTCGAAAAGTATCGAGTAAAAGAGTATTAGTATCTGGATGGAAGCACTCGTTAGCGAGAAGTATCGCTACTTTGCCGTATCCACTGTGAGGGCAGCTGTTGTGATATGTACCAGACGTGGTTCTTAATTGTTTTCATGATACCAGGAATATAGTTGGAAAGTAATGACGGACATACTCCGCAAGAACTGCAGAACCATGTTCCTTGTCATTTACATCTGTAACTGCGTAATACACTTCCATTTTGTGATGACGGTTACTTCTGGTACCATCATCACCTCCCTCCCTTCCCCCTTCTTTCTCCCCTCTTACTGATTTTCCCTGCGCCATCCCTGATTGGTGTGTGGGAAGAACGACTCGCCAAACCTCCCGTATGAGCTCTAGTTTCTGCGAATTTTAGTCATTTCGCGATGCGTATGTGGGAAACGCAAAACGTCGCAACACTTTTCTTGGAAGTTTAATAATAAACTTCTCAGTGATGCACGACGCCTCTGATGTATGGCATGCCACAGGAGTTCGTTGAGCATCGCAGTGACGCTCTCCCGGCTGTTAAAATAACCCGTGACGAAATGCGCTTTGTTGGATCTTCTCTATCTCCTACATTAACTCAGCCCGGTAAGAGACTCAGTCAGGAACTGGTCGAACGAATGTTTTATAAGCCACTTGTTTCGTCAGTAAATTACACTTCTTTATGATTATTCCAATGATACCACTCTTGCATTTGCTTTCCCTACTAGTAGTTTATACGGCTATTCCACTTAAGCAGGCCGGTGTGGCCGAGCGGCTCTAGGCAGAATTTGGTCCGTCTCTGGCAGCGCCATCTCGTAGTGCGGAGACGGACGAGCGCTGCGCCTGCGCTGTTGTGCTTAGCGGGGCGCGCTCTAGTGGGAAAGTTGTGTACGCGCTGACTAATAACCAGTGGAACCGCCAGAATGTTGAATGCAAGCATGCCAATATACATGCATTGTGTAGTACAGGTGTCAGATTGTGGGATTGGGTCCCATGCTTGTTGCACTTGGTCGGTCAATACAGGCATGGTTCTAAAATGGCTCTGAGCACTATGGGACTCAACTGCTGAGGTCATTAGTCCCCTAGAACGTAGAACTAGTTAAACCTAACTAACCTAAGGACATCACAAACATCCATGCCCGAGGCAGGATTCGAACCTGCGACCGTAGCGGTCTTGCGGTTCCAGACTGCAGCGCCTTTAACCGTACAGGCATAGTTAATGTTATTCTTTGATGATGCTGGAGCTGTCGTCCAGTGATGTCCCTGTTGTGTACATAGTTCCGCGTAGTCAGCGCGTACACAACTTTCCCACTAGAGCGCGCCCCGCTAAGCACAACAGCGCAGGCGCAGCGCTCGTCCGTCTCCGCACTACGAGATGGCGCTGCCAGAGACGGACCAAATTCTGCTTCCGCCGATCCGCGTATTAATATGTAACGCAGCCAATGAGATCGCTGCTAACGTAGAACCTTTTCTCCTCGCGGATCACACTCGCGCAGTGATACATGAACGCACGTGTTATTATAACGAGTGAACAGACCTTCGATTACTCAGTCTGCATTTGTCTGCACCAGTCTGTACCAGTCTATAGTCAAGTTTCAGTCTGCGCCCAATAAGATTATCATATTCCTCTACATAGCCATGAAGATAAATAAATAGATACTTTGTCAAGTATCAGAGATGTGTGAGAAATAGATTAACGTACCAAGACCAAAGGAACTTCAGATTGTCAATTGTAAATAGCATCCAGAATCGACTTAAGTAACGTTTATGCTTGTTATTATTTTAATAAATGTGTGTGAAAATTAATCAAGTTCTGTTTTAAGTTGGTCACCGTCAATCTGCTACTCTGAGCGTGCAAGTGGCATTTCTATCGTCTGACCTAACGGCAGAAGATAAACACGCCACGATAAGACCACGAGACATATTGCTGACACTCGCCTACTTCGTTAGAGCGACAAGTCAAATAATCTGACGGTGTGTGTACCGAAGGTCTTACAGTACGCACACCACAGTCCTGTAAGTCCTCGATTGGAGACAGATCCGGTGAACGATCAGGCCAAGCCAACATGTCGTCACTCTGTAGAACATGATGGGTTACAAAAGCAGTATGTGGGCCAGCGTTATCCAGCTGGAAAACCATAGAATGCTGTTCGTGAGTGGCAGCACAACAAGTCGAATCATCAGAGGAACGTACAAATTTGCAGTCAGAGTGAGTGGGATAATCGTGACAGTGCTCCTGCTGTCATAGGGAATCGCGCCCTAGGTGTAGGTCCCGTACGACTAGCACGCAAACAGTCCCTCAAATGGCCTCTTTCTAACCAGAACATGGCCATCAGTGGCACCGAGGCTGAACCAGCTGTTATCGGAAACCACAACAGGCCTCCACCCTGCCCTCCAACGATATCTTGCTTGATATCACTGAGGTCGCATAATGGGAATGGTTTGGGGTCAGTGAATTACACTCTACAGGACTTCGGGCTCGGAGCTGTCCTTGAAGTAACCAATTTGTAACAGTTCTTTCTGTCACTGCGCTGCCAACTACTGCCCAGATCGCTGCTGCAGATGCAGTACGCTGCACGAGAGCCCTACGTCGAACAGGATGTTCTTCCCTCCCGGTAATGAGGCGTGGCCGTCCGCAGCGAGGTCATCTTGTACCGTACATTCTCGTTACCACCGCTGTCAGCAATCATGTTCAGTGGCTACATTCCTGCCAAGTCTTTCCGCAAAATCGCAGAAGCACCATCCAGCTTGTAACCTCCCCCTCACTTATCGACCTCAATGACAGTGAAGAAGTAAACCGCATGTACCTAATGGAAATTTGGGGAAAGCAATCGTCACCGAAGTTAATCTGTCGGTATAGAGGGAGGAAGGGTTACATCTAAACGAAAGGAAAAATGCAAGTGAAATTGGTGGAAATTAATTTAGAAAAAGGGTAAAGTTAATAAAGAAAGTAAATGTGCGGTCGTTACATTAACAATTAACTGACGTTAATTAGATATTTGAGATTTGGGGTAAATTACGGTCGCCAGTCCTATGGACAACTACTACAATAACTGAAAAAGAAAGGTTATTGCACATATAAATTAGCACTGTAAACTGAATGTTTGTCAGAAGTAATAAATTTCGCTCCACTCTCACTTAATTTAGAAAAGAATTAATAAAACTGGAAAATTGAAAGTTAATTTAGTAACTGAAATTAATAGTGAACTTTGTTTCTGAAGCACTACGAAATTCATTAAAATAAGGTTAGTCTTGGGCTACCTCAACAATCATTTCAAAAGCTACTTGAATCTACGCAATTTAGAAATAAGAGATTTAACTTTGAACTTGAATTAAATGATTTTGAACAATTAACAATAGTAGAATTTAGTACGTACCAAGCTGAAGTGCAGTCACAGGTAAGCTAAAACTTGGTAACAAAACTCGCACTCTTAATTTGTGCTTGTGTAATCTAAATATTGCAGCCAGCTATTAATACTTTAACTGAACTTTGAAATTAAAGCAGTGAAATGGAATGATATTACTTTAATGCTGGCGTTTGAATTTCAACGACACTCGGGTTCATTTCGGAAAAGGAAGAGACCCTGCTTGATAATGCAATTCGGACAATGAGCAACAAAGGTTCGTGCTAAGATGCTGTAATTTTGTGAGGCAAATGGAACAATTTTAAAAGGTGAGGTCTGCCATACAGTTCTAAAACTTTACGTGCTTCCAGTCTTCCTTGTTGGTTGATTGAAGGCTTGGAGTCGTCGATCGAGGAGGTGGCGACAGTCACTCATTGTCGGCCGTCGCTGTTGCAGAAGCTGGATGTTGGCGCGCCTTCTTCTCGACATGGTCACCAGTTGAAACGGGCTCTTGATGTGCGCCAGCTATTGCTTCCCGTCCGCGACACCGTGTCAGAAACTATCATAGGAAGTCGAGCGCAATTACATGCTGCCAAACCCCGAAAGCGCCGCAACTCGCGGGAGTGTCACACAACACACCTGCTCCACCGCCCTACTCCAGCCAGACTCTGCCCTGCCCACGCTCCACGCGGTAGAGTTAACACTACCAAAGATCCTAAACACTTCGGTTCTCCACACGACCTATCGATGTAATCATTCGATAGCATAGTTTTCCCCAAATAATATTTACAAAACAAACCAATTGTACATCGAGATAAATGCATATATATATAAACAGGGTGTTTCAAAAATGACCGGTATATTTGAAACGGCAATAAAAACTAAACGAGCAGCGATAGAAATACACCGTTTGTTGCAGTATGCTTGGGACAACAGTACATTTTCAGGCAGACAAACTTTCGAAATTACAGTAGTTACAATTTTCAACAACAGATGGCGCTGCAAGTGATGTGAAAGATATAGAAGACAACGCAGTCTGTGGGTGCGCCATTCTGTACGTCGTCTTTCTGCTGTAAGCGTGTGCTGTTCAGAACGTGCAAGTGTGCTGTAGACAACATGGTTTATTCCTTAGAACAGAGGATTTTTCTGGTGTTGGAATTCCACCGCCTAGAACACAGTGTTGTTGCAACAAGACGAAGTTTTCAACGGAGGTTTAACGTAACCAAAGGACCGAAAAGCGATACAATGAAGGATCTGTTTGAAAAATTTCAACGGACTGGGAACGTGACGGATGAACGTGCTGGAAAGGTAGGGCGACCACGTACGGCAACCACAGACGGCAACGCGCAGCTAGTGAAGCAGGTGATCCAACAGCGGCCTCGGGTTTCCGTTCGCCGTGTTGCAGCTGCGGTCCAAATGACGCCAACGTCCACGTATCGTCTCATGCGTCAGAGTTTACACCTCTATCCATACAAAATTCAAACGCGGCAACCCCTCAGCGCCGCTACCATTGCCGCACGAGAGTCATTCGCTAACGGTATAGTGCACAGGATTGATGACGGCGATATGCATGTGGGCACATTTGGTTAACTGACGAAGCTTATTTTTACCTGGACGGCTTCGTCAATAAACAGAACTGGCGCATATGGGGAACCAAAAAGCCCCATGTTGCAGTCCCATCGTCCCTGCATCCTCAAAAAGTACTGGTCTGGGCCGCCATTTCTTCCAAAGGAATCATTGGCCCATTTTTCAGATCCGAAACGATTGCTGCATCACGCTATCTGGACATTCTTCGTGAATTTGTGGCGGTACAAACTGCCTTAGACGACACTGCGAACACCTCGTGGTTTATGCAAGATGGTGCCCGGCCACATCGCACGGTCGACGTCTTTAATTTCCTGAATGAATATTTCGATGATCGTGTGATTGCTTTGGGCTATCCGAAACATACAGGAGGCGGCGTGGATTGGCCTCCCTATTCGCCAGACATGAACCCCTGTGACTTCTTTCTGTGGGGACACTTGAAAGACCAGGTGTACCGCCAGAATCCAGAAACAATTGAACAGCTGAAGCAGTACATCTCATCTGCATGTGAAGCCATTCCGCCAGACACGTTGTCTACGCATGGTGGATATGTGGAAAATATCGTACTATAGAGTTTCCCAGACCGCAGCGCCATCTGTTGTTGAAAATTGTAACTACTGTAATTTCGAAAGTTTGTCTGCCTGAAAATGTACTGTTGTCCCAAGCATATTGCAACAAACGGTGTATTTCTATCGCTGCTCGTTTAGTTTTTATTGCCGTTTCAAATATACCGGTCATTTTTGAAACACCCTGTTTATATATATATATATATATATATATATATATATATATATATATATATATATAGTACAATAGATGGAAATAAGAGGATATGCATTTCCGGCGTTACAAGCTTCTCGTGGCCCTCTTGCACGAACTCGTTCAAATTCCGTGAGGTGTGGATAAAGGTACTTCCGTCACCTTAAAGGCATTTTTAACCATCAATTCATTACGTCCAGTCTCAAAGGAAACTAACACTCACGACCGATACAGCCTGTATTTGAAGCAAATATGATTTGCATCCGCATAGTGGTGCAACTAACGGCTCTGTTACGTGCCTGGTGCGACATTTGAGTAAACATGATCTTTCAGATGTAGAAACACGCCTAGCCATTATCGTTATGTCGCACAGCAACTTAGTGTTGCAATTTTTTTTCCGACAGTTCGTTAAGGATCCAAGAATTGGGAAAGCGTATTGAGCGAGCTCCAAACGTGCGTAAATGCGCCTATTTCTGCTTACGAACATGGCTCAATTTACTCGTGAAAGCGTGTTCAATTCTTGTAAGTCACACGTACAGTCGGATGTAAATCCACGTACAACAATTTTGCGTGGTCATCATTTTATGCTTAATTTGTGGGCCGGTATTGTGGGTTACTTCTACCTCGACAGATACAGTAAACAGTAACGTTGGCTTCTCACAGAGTTACTTTAAGTTTGTCATCCTGTTTCCGTTGCAATGAAATGATGCACTATTTTATGTGCTGTGGTATGATCTCGGCCTCTCCAGTAGTAAATCTAAGAAACCACCAGTCTGCCAACGAGTGTTATTTGGTCCTGTACAACAATGGAAACATAATGCAACCGCACTTCTGTTGTGCTCGTAACATACTTGCCAGGCACTGCAGGGGTAGCTGTTGCAGTGATGATAATATTGGGACAGCACTGTGAATAATGGTTACGTTTGTTCTTTCCCCTTTCAGTCGGTTCTGTATTTTATTTTTTACACAGTTTCCCATATCAAATTTTTCATCGAATCGTAGTTTTCCATAAAGATACTATGACGCATATGAAAAATTTATTGTATCGTTACAGTTTATAGCTATCATTTAATATGAAATCCAATGGAAGGAAAGTAGCACAGAAATATACATATAAAAGACGCACCTAAGAGAGATACAAGAAGACCCAGCACCATACGATATTTACCAGGACACTTTCTGAATTAATTTGTGTTAAATAATATTATACACTCGAGTACAACCAAATATTATTGCAAGAGAAAGAGACGATAAGAATACCACACTGGTGCACCATTGGTTGACCGCCACCGCGACTTTCTGCCTTTAACTGGCTTATAATCCTATAGCTTCAACATTTTCTACACGTTTAACTACAGCTTGGAGAATAATCACATCTCTACTACCAGAGAGAGTCCACGCTACTATAGATGTAGGTATAGTGGTAAGTCCCAGTTATCTGTTAATCTATGTTCCATATGAGATTAAAACTGACGGAATTTCAAATATCTAAAAAACAAAAAAACGGAAACGAAATACTGCTAATTTAAGAGTATAGTGACACCAGAAGTAGCTCAGTTCGAAGGACAAATATTGTACGGAGCTCGATATGTCGTAATTGCTGGATAATCCATTGACAGAACTGAACATAATAATCAAAATCAAAATCATCTGACCCCAGCTGTGGCACTTGTCTCTGATAGCGAGTGACCGCACTTCCACTAACACACTCTTCAGCGTGTGGATCTCAGATGCAAAATGATTAGTTTAAAAGTGCTATTGAGAAGCGTTCTCCTTCATCTCCGCAAATAGTGGTGTGACAATTTATTATTTATTTATTTAGCTTCCTTACCAGGTCTTTGTGATTTGACAAGTCTCTCGTACGTGTGGACCCAAGGTCAAAAGTGTTGAGAAGTTCAGATGACAACCATTGCGTAACTTTTCTCTGTACAACCGTTCGGCTACTACGGCCTGCTGCAACATAAAATAAGTTCACATGTGTAAATATTTCGTGATGTATAACACTCTACCACAGCCAACCGTTCTTGGTAAATAAGTAGCTGGAAATCACTATGTGGGTACATCACATACGACTGTCTATTATTTCGAAAGTTACGCCATTTATGTTGACACTAAAACGGTTTGCAGACACCTTCGCTACAATTGTTGCTCACTCAGTGTACCGTAATACCCAGGAGGTGCTAAATCTTGTGTACACGGCTTTTCGCAGTACTGAAGTGAGAATTTCTGTCGTTGCGCTGTGTGCGTAGTGGCGTCAATGTTCGGTGTGTAATTTCGATTCCTCAGTCCTGTGCAAGTCATTCCAGTTTTCAAGAATATCTGTCGAACAAAGGCACACAACTAAAGGCTAATCAGTCTGTTGCAGATTTTGAAACATTTTTTACGTTCACCTTTCTGGAAACCGAAAATCTCCTCTGTTGGAATTAACATGGATTCCGAAAGCAACAGTCGGCCGCGGTGGCCGTGCGGTTCTAGGCGCTTCAGTCCGGAACCATGCCGCTGCTACGGTCACAGATACGAATCCTGCCCCGGGCATGGATGTGTGTGATGTCCCTAGGTTAGTTAGGTTTAAGTAGTCCTAAATTCCAGGGGACTGATGACCTCAGATGTCAAGTCCCATAGTGCTCAGAGCCGTTTTTAACCATTTTGAACCGAAAACAACGTTCATCCACGAGACTCAGAGGACAGAGTTTCCTAACTTCTACACAGTTTCATACTGTCACCTATTAAACAAAATGCGAGCGCACGAAATATCAGTGTAATTTTGTGTTTGGTTAGCAAATAGAACACAGACATTTGCAAAGAACTGAAAACTTGAGACGTAGCAATAAAATATGGCGTACACTCGAAGTGTACGCCGGCACGGTAGGGTTTAGCTACCCTCTACAATAAAAAATCTGAGTAAACGGATCCACGAATAACCTGAACGAGTCTCGTCGGACATCTGCCACGAACAAATTCAACAAACAATATGGAACAAAATGAGATTTAAAAAAAAAGTGCTGCTCACAGTAGAAGTAAATGACGCTGTGGAAACATCGGAAGCTCCACGAGTGTGTTTGAGGACGAGGCTGTTGCATACACAGAAGTCGCAACACTAGAAAATTTTAGCGAAATCCAAAAGGTCCTGCAGGTATCAACCATTACTGCAGGGCCCGGCAGTTGACGCTCAACATGATGAAATGTAACATAGTGTGCCCAAATAGGCGGTAAGACCAGTTGTTGTATCATTAGCTACACGATTGCCAAATCACCAGATCCACTAAATATTTTGGAATAGGCATACGAGGCGATTTCAAGTGGAATAACCATGTAAAACTGGTTGTATGAATGGCAGATACCAGACTACGGTTCGTTGTAAAAGTCCTCAGGAAACACAGTCCACCCACGAAAGAGGTATCTTACAAAACCCTCCTTCGATGAATAACTAACCATTAGAAGATCCAAAGAAGAGCAGCTCGTTTTGTTAGTGTATAAGCGTCACTCTGATCTTCCTATTCGAATGGTAAATGATACGTGAAAGACACTATCAAATACTGTATGGAGTACTGTAAAACTGCGATTGCATACGTTCCTAGGAGACTAAACTAGTTTACTGATCCTCTCTCGTTCATTTCATGAAAGGACCACAGACGTAAAATTAGAGTTGTAGCGCACGTGGAGGGGTGGCAACAATTGTTCCTTCCATCCACCATTCCCGTCTATAACAGAGGGAAAAGCGACAGTGGCACAGATAGTACAGTCCCCCGTACGTCATAAGGTATCTTGGTGGCTATAGATGTAGATGTTTGTGTCTTCATTCCTGGTAGTCAGCAACTTCAGATGTTCACAGGTAGCATATTGGGCGTTAGTTCTCCGCTGTGACGTGCAAGGCCAGTTCGACAACATTTTTCCACACAAGCAACAAATCATTTGGCGACCCCTCCCCACCTCCCTTTCACACATTATTTACTTTTACTTCCGAATCTTATTCCAGTGCAAATTATTAAAAGAAGAAACAGTTTATTTCCATTTATGTCTGTTCTTGAAGACTTTACAAGTTTTTGGTGAAAGTGGAAAGAACTAGACACATTGTATTGTTCTAGTTCCTATAAAAACGTGCTGTCTATTAAACTGAGTGGAAAGAGTGACAACACAAAATTAGCTTTCTTTGTAGCAGTGAAAACTTTTAATTCTTAATTTAAAAATTATTTCTCTTTGCGTCTCAAACCATGGGACATAGCAGAAAAAAATCATATATTTCTGTATTGGCGCGTTAAACATAAGCACCTTTTTAAAAGCGCATGTTCTATATTGGATATGGAAACACGCCCGTAAGTAGTTAAATTTTAGGGAATTTGCAATTAAAATAGTTGAAAATTGATAAATATGGTCAGTTTTTTTACGCATGCAGCCTAAAAGGAAAATACATATTTTGTGTGATACAAGAACGAACTATTCTATTAATGAATAATAACTACTGTAGTTGTTCAGTATGCGAACAAACGTTATTACCGTTGAAGAAATGCAGCAGCGAATTTTACATTCTAGTCAAGATTTAAGATATGATATGGTGTTGCCTGAAAGGATCCATAACTCAGTTCACACACATCTACATCTACATCTGCGTGATTGCTCTGCTATTCACAATAAAGTGCCTGGCAAAGGGTTCAATGAACCACCTTCATGCTGTCTCTCTACCGTTCCACTCTCGAACGGCACGCCAGAAAAACGAGCACTTAAATTTTTCCGTACGAGCCCTTATTTCTCTTATTTTATCGTGATGAAAGTTTCTCCCCATGTAAGTGGATGCCAACAGAATGTTTTCGCAGTCGGAGGAGAAAACTGGTGATTGAAATTTCATGAGAAGATCCCGTCGCAACGAAAAACGCCTTTGTTTTAATGATTGCCACTCCAATTCAAGTGTCATGTCTGTGACACTATCTCCCCTATTTTCCGATAATACAAAACGAGCTGCCCTTCTTTGTACTTTTTCGATGTCATCCGTCAGTCTGACCTGATGCGGATCTCCCACCGCACAGCAATACTCCAGAGTAGGGCGGACATGCTTAGTGTAAGCAGTCTCTTTAGTAGATCTGTTGCACCTTCTAAGTGTTCTGCCAATGAATCGCAGTCTTTGGTTTGCTCTACCCACAATATTATCTATGTGATCGTTCCAAATTAGGTTATTTGTAATTGTAGTCCCTAAGTATTTAGTTGAATTTACAGTCCTCAGATTTGTGTGACTTATCGCGTAATCGAAATTTAGTGGATTTCTTTTAGTACTGATGTGAATAACATCACACTTTCCTTTATTCAGGATCAACTGCCACTTTTCGCAACATACAGATATCTTATCTAAATCATTTTGCAAGTCGTTTGATCATCTGATGACTTTACAAGACGATAAATGACAGCATCATCCGCAAACAATCCAAGACAGCTACTCAGATTGTCACCTATGTCGTTAATATAGATCAGGAACAATAGAGGACCTATAACACTTCCTTGCGGAACGCCGGATGTTACTTCTGTTTTACTCGATGACTTTCCGTCTATTACTACGAACTGTGACCTTTCTGACAGGAAATCACGAATCCAGTCGCAAAATTGAGGCGATACTCCGTAGGCACGCAGTTTGATTAGAAGACGCTTGTGATGAACGGTGTCGAAAGCCTTCTGGAAATCGAAAAATATGGAATCAATTTGACATTCCCTGTCGATAGCACTTATTACTTGATGAGTATAAAGAGCTAGTTGTGTTTCACAAGAACGATATTTTCTGAATCAGTGCTGACTATATGTCAATAAATCGTTTTCTTGGGGGCACTTCATAATGTTCAAATACAGTATATGTTCTAAAACCCTACTGTAAATTGACGTTACTGATATAGGCCTGTAATTCAGCGGATTACTCCTATTTCCCTTTGTGGCTATTGGTGTGACTTGAGCAATTTTCCAGTCTTTAGGTACGTATCTTTCTGTGAGTGAGTGGTTGTATATAATTGCTAAATATGGAGCTATTTTATCAGCATACTCTGAGAGGAACCTGACTGGTATACAATCTGGACCGGAGGCCTTGCCTTTATTAAGTGATTTAAGCTGCTTTGTTACGCCGAGGATATCTATTCTATTGGCAGTTGTTCTTGATTGGAATTCAGGAATGTTTACTTCGTATTCTTTGGTGAAGGAGTTTCGGAAAACCGTGTTTAATAACTCTGCTAGAGTGACACTGTCATCAGTGACTTCACCGTTGTCATCGCGCAGTGAAGGTATTGACTGTGTCTTGCCACTGGTGTGCAATATGTGAGACCAGAATCTCTTTGGGTTCTGCCAGGTTTCGAGACAGAATTTCGTTGTGGAAATTATTAAAAGCATCTCGTAACAATAACAGTACCCCATACTGTAATCAATGGGGATCTCGTAAATAGACATTCGCAGTTACTGACCAGATGGCTTGTCCACGGATACGAGTTTACTGGAATGTTTTTACTTCTATGCTATTAGCTGTGGCAATTATTGCTGATAATTGTGGTAGAGCCTGTGTACAAATCTTGCACGCGGGTGCCTCTGGCACCTCTACGGCTTGACGCCCAAAGCACTGGCCTGTGTCGCCGGTCCTTAAAACGTCCCGGGCGGGGCGACACATGTACTATATCCGCGCTGCTACGTCATCACGAATCGCAGTCGCGCACCGAGGAAAGGTTGTGCGGCCGCCATGCGCGGACACGGGGCCGGCGGGCAGCCGCAGCTGACGAGCACCTCGTCAGGCGGCGACGGCTTTACGGCGCTGCTGATCCGCCTCCACCTGCCGCGCACCTGTCCCCTCCCACCCCAGCTGCCCTCACATTATAACGTGCTGCCGGCCCTCACCACGGTCCACCGAGGATTACTTATCGACGCGCTTAATTCGTTTTTTGGATAATCTGACCCGCACGGCCCATCTGAACACGTAAACATGAGCTTATCGTCCTGCTTTTTAACTGGAGACTGATCGTCGCAATAAACGTGATGGGCAGCAATCAAACAATGCGGTAACTACAATGGAATGAAGAACACTTAATCAAGAAGGACACTAATCCTGTACTGGGCACGCGACTTACTTCGTTTTTATAGTTGACCCTCAGCCTAAGGAAATATAACGGACTGCACATAAATAGACAGATAGATCCATCACTGTATGATTATAGGATTTCAAAACGTTCATTGGCAGCAGTCACGACCATTAAATACAGGGTAATCAAAAAGTCAGTATAAATTTGAAAACTTAATAAACCACGGAATAACGTAGATAGAGAGGTAAAAATTGACACACATGCTTGATATGACATGGGGTTTAATTAGAAAAAAAACAAAGTTCACAAAATGTCCGACAGATGGCGCTGGACAGCAAAACTGCTACCGCGACGGGTGAGAGAATCGCATCATCCCCAGGCTGGCTGATAAACACCTGCTGGAACGTACGATGTTTATGCAGGATGGCGCTCCACCCCATATTGCTAGACGCGTGAAAGATCTCTTGCGCGCGTCGTTTGGTGATGATCGTGTGCTCAGCCGCCACTTTCGTCATGCTTGGCCACCCAGGTCCCCAGACCTCAGACAGTGCGATTATTGGCTTTGGGGTTACCTGAAGTCGCAAGTGTATCTTCATCGACCGACATCTCTAGGGATGCTGAAAGACAACATCCGACGTCAATGCCTCACCATAACTCCGGACAAGCTTTACAGTGCTGTCACAACATTATTCCTCGACTACGGCTACTGCTGACGAATGATGGTGGACATATTGAACATTTCATGTAAAGAACATCATCTTTACTTTGTCTTACTTTGTTATGCTAATTATTGCTCTTCTGATCAGATGAAGCGCCACCTGTCGGACATTTTTTGAACGTTTGTATTTTTTTGGTTCTAATAAAACCCCATGTCATTTCAAGCATGTGTGTCAATTTGTACCTCTCTATCTACATTATTCCGTGATTTATTCAGTTTTCAAATTTATACTGACTTTTTGATTACCCGGTATATCATGAGTGTGCTTACGAAGGGACTTAATGTGGACCATCCCGTTAAACTAATAATAGGAATGGCAGATGCCAAGCTGAGATTTATTGGAAAGAAGTGTAGTCCCCCCACAATAGAGGCAGATTACAAAGCCCTCTTTCTACCATCACTTGAATATACCTCATCACTCTGGGACCCATACCAGATGGTATTGACATAGGAATTGCAGAAGGTCCAAAGAAGAGCAGCACGTTTTGTTGCAGGCAACTTAATGCGAGGGCTATCTTATCTCCCCAATTTTCTTGACGTAATTAAACGGCTGTATAGTATAGCTCCCAAGAGAGACGCTTGAGTTTGCAGCGGTCCTCGGGGTGGCTGTACCGCTGCCATCGTTTTTTTTAATCCCATTTGTAAGGTTCTTCAACTCCAGGAGCGGTGGTGAGAACTCTTCAACGTAGAATGCACGCCGCTCAGTTGCGACTGTAGCCTGACAGTAGGCCCTTCGGATGTTTCTGGTCAATGGAAGGACGGCCTCCTCTGTCAGACCTCTTGTCGATACGGCTGTTGTGTGGCGAGCATTATTGCTAAGAGCGCCTGGTACAGGTCCCAGTTCGCGGTCTGCTGTACTGGAGGGCGTAGATTTTCCACCGCCTCTGTGATGATACCTACCACCGAACATCAGATCATTACTGGTTTGAAGACGCAGATCGAGCCTTAGATTTTTCGTGACAGCTATGTCCAACACGTCGGGTCCGTGGACTGGATTGTTTGAGGCATGAGTTGGATAGTCTGGTTCGAATGTGGCGGGTTTCAGTCGTTCCTCCAAGTCTTACAGCTGATTCCCTCGTGGGTTGGTACAACGCCAAATCAACGCGAAGTGCTTGGCGCTGCGGTATCCATAGAGCAGAATTCTCTTGGTCGAGTAAATAATAGCAGAAGGTCATCCTTGACGAACGATCTCTGAGGGCTAAGATACACCGCAGGCACTGCAATGATGCCAAAACAGGTGGAGGTGTTAACTGCAATGGCTTCCAGAGGTCCGATTGATCACCAGGTTAAAAGCACCGTGCAAATATGAAGAACATTTCCTCAGATGTGGTGTGCACTGTCTCTAGCATGCCTCTCGATCGCGCCACGTAGCACTTTTCAGATCTGAGCACGCAGTGAGCACGTAAAGATAGCTGGAACAACAGAGTCTACCACCAGACGTGAGGTGCATTCTGTCATTCGAGTTCTTCAGCCTGAAAGGCTGCATCTGAATTAATTCAGCCCACGTAACGTAACTGGAAAGCTTAACCACGCGGGGTAGCCTTGCAGTCTAAGGCGTCTTGTCACGGTTCGCGTGGCTCCCCCCGTCGGAGGTTCGAGTCCTCCCTCGAGCATGGGTATGTGTGTTGTTCTTAGCGTAAGTTAGTTTAAGTTAGATTAAGTAGTGCATAAGCCTAGGGGCCGATGACTTCAGCAGTTTGGTCCCATAGTCCTTACCACAACTTTTTTAAAAGGCTGAACAGTAAAGTGTGGCAATTCTGAAGGAACTTTGAAGCAGGACGTACAGACGTTCACGATGTATTCGACCGGGGTAGCCGACTGCGCGATGCCACGCAATACGGACCGAAGTGCGCGCGAGAGTAGCAACCGGCTCAGCCGCGCTAGACTTGCCCGATTGCTGTCCTGTGGGAGTTGAAGCCCTGCCGCCGGCCCCATCGTCCGCTCCACTTACGACGACCCTGGCAACGGCGGACGGACAAGGCTTATGACGAACCAGGCAAAGGACACGAGACACGCAGGAGGATCTCGCGCAGGGACAACGGACTGCAGGGGCTTCACCTTGAGTAGGTCAGCCCTCGCTCTCTCAGACATACAGTAGATCGCTGTCAGGAACCCGGCAGGCGGAATGAAGCAGGATCGTTGCACTAGAATCACATACTCCTCGTATCCAGACAATTCAACGACTGCCTACTGTACAAGACCACCTCATCACCGCCCAGCACAGGAGACTCCGAAACGGACGTGCTGAAGTTTCTCAGCAAGACGTGAAATGATGACACCTACCATTGATGACGGGAAGGACATCGTATCTAATGAAGCTGAATCGCTAGAGTTACACGGTTCGACAGAGTCTGAGGTACCGAACATGTCGGACAACGACGATACTCAACTGTAAGTAGTCTGTTTAGGTTCTTATATTGGCAACGCCACCGCCACGTAGCGCTCTGTATGAAAATCACTGGCTATGCTGTGTGCAGTCTGTGGCTGGGTGGCATTGTTGTAATATTCGCTATTGTACTGTTGGGCAGTTGGCTGTTAACAGCGCGTAGCGTTGCGCAGTTGGAGGTGAGCCGCCAGCAGTGGTGGATGTGGGGAGAGAGAAGACGGTAAATTTGTAAGACTGGAGTCATGAACTGTTATACATTATGACTTTTGAACAGCTTTAAGGTAAATACATTGTTTGTTTCATTTGTTGCATTAATTGCAATAATAATGTATTAGTGTATGGAATCTGTTCCTCTACGCTTTTCGGCAGTGCATTTGCACCGGCAACATTCACATTTTGACGAGCAGAAAATGTGTCTTGACTTATTTGAGAAAATGGCGAGGACGCAAAACCTGAATCTACAGTATTTGCAAGATTGTCTCCTGTCATTTCGGATTCGTGAGGCGAGCTGTTGCCGACCGATCGATCGATAATGCTTTCCTGTTCACTAATTATTTCACTGTCGACACCATTATTTGCAGCCTGCTCCATTTCCCTATGCACAATTACCAAATTACTACTTTGAACATTAGTTAATTCATTGCTCGGTGGCGCTAACACACTGCTTTCGTCTTCACTGTCATTTCTCAGTTTACTTTGGAGCCTAGTATTTCGTTTTTCACACGCCATAATTGTCACAATGCTTCACACGATAACACAGAAAAGCACAATTGGAAGAGTAAAACAAGGAAACACATTAACATAGCACTGAAAATAATATCTAGTTAATTACAAGTGCAGCTGCGAAATACTTGGTGCAAATCTACATGGATGTCACCCCTGTTTTACTGTACAACAATGAAAAACTACAACTACAAAGAAGATTCACTCTACAACTACGCGCCAGCTATAAACAATAGCTACACTAATTACACAAACTACAAGAAAAAATCAGAAGATTCCAGTGAGAAATCCTCGGCTAAGGGTCGACATATGAAACGTCCCCTTGGAAAAATTATAAATGACTGTGCTTAAACTGACACAATATTTTTAGCGCATCGCAATCTGACTTTTGATAATCCCTACAAAAGAATGGCCCTGACTAACAATAACCTATACCTTTCATGAATCACTTACCTCATAAAAATCTTCGTTACTCGAACTACTGCAATACAGCGAGCGCGAATACTGCCAGCTAAATAAAATATTCAAACTACTGAAGGCACTAACTACTGATAGGCATAGTTAGCAAATGAAAGATTTTGATAGAGAACAAACAATGTATTTACCTTAAAGCTGTTCAAAAGTCATAAAGTATATCACTTCATGACATCCAGTCTTACAAATTTACCGTCTCCTCTCTCCCCACACCTACCACTGCTGGCGGCTCACCTCCAACTGCGCAACGCTACGCGGTGTTAACAGCCAACTGCCCAACACTACAATAGCGAATATTACAACAATGCCACCCAGCCACAGACTGCACACAGCAAAGCCAGTGATTTTCATACAGAGCGCTACGTGGCGGTGGCGTTACCAATATAAGAACCTAAACAGACTGCTTACAGCCAGCCGGAGTGGCCGTACGGTTCTAGGCGCTACAGTCTGGAACCGAGCGACCGCTACATTCGCAGGTTCGAATCCTGCCTCGGGCATGGATGTGTGTGATGTCCTTAGGTTGGTTAGGTTTAATTAGATCTAAGTTCTAGGCGACTGATGACCTCAGAAGTTAAGTCGCATAGTGCTCAGAGCCATTTGAACCATTTAGACTACTTACACAACAACCTAACTGGGATGAAGACCAAGAGTTTCAGCTTGTTGTCCATCAAAGATCAGGAAAAAACGCAAAAATTCGCACGAAGCGGCCATCGCGGAGCGACAGCACCCTGCGCCCACCTTGAAAAGAAAAAAAAAAAAATGCGTCCCTATAGCCTGGCAACGACAGATGGGGGTGTCAACAGTGAAAAGCGTTTTAGGTGGCAAGTGTCTGATCACCCACCGCACAGACTGGACTTGGCTCCCTTTTGATTTTCGTTTCTTTTCTCACCTAAGACGATGAGTATGAGGACAGCATTTTGGCACAGACAAAGAGCTGCAGATCGTTGTAGAGAATTGATGGAGAGCACAGGCGCCAACAATGAGGGTATTAGAAAGTTGGTACAACGCCACGACAGATGTTTAACTCGGAGCGGTGACTATCTAGCAAAGTAGGTAGAAGTTGTACCTACATGTTCCAAGTAACACATTTTTGAGTTTCACTGTGGTTTACACTTCACGACTGACTGGACCTAAAAAAAAAAAAATAGCCATCCTAAGTGTGAAAGCGTCATGGAGATGCTCACCCAACTCCATTCATAGACGCCATAAGAGACAGGCGTTGCACATCACAGTTTAGTTGACTGATAAAATCGCGAGAGTAAACGTTCCTAGAAGAGTCGACGAATGTATTGCTTCCTCTCACGTATACCTCGAGAAGGGACCATGAAGATAAAGTCAGAGATTCGAGCTGACACAGAGGATTAGCAAAAATCGTTCTTCCCTGGGACCATTCACGAGTGGGACAGGGACGGGGGAGGGGGGCGGAAGGGGCGGTTGTGATAGCAGTACAGGAAGTGCCCTCAGACACACTATGTAAGCCGGCTTGCGCAGTAAAGATGTTGGTGCAGATGTGTTATCAGAACAGGGTAGGAACACTCTCAAAAGAAAATCGGCCTTCCTCACACCCCACAGCTACAGTAGCCGGGGGATTCGTTTCACTACCAATTGACAACAGGGTAACAGGTGCTGCCGTCTTTAAAGTTTTTTAAGCCTCATCGCCGAGGGAGAGTATTAAATTATTCAGCGCCCTGGGGCACCGGCCTGAAAGCGCCCCGGACGGCGGCGCCTGGGCCAACGCGACCGGGCGGGCCCAGTTAATCCACTCGAGGTAATAAAACGCCGCCTTGTCACTCCCCTCGCGCCGGCCAATTCTTTCCCCGCCGTTGAGTTTTCTTGCGCCGTAAAGCGCCGGAGGCAGTCTAATCCAACTATCCCGTGGGTCCCGGGCGCTGGCGCTGTTTAAACCTGTTGCCAGCGCGAGGGCTGCGGGGGGGATCCGAGCGAGACTCACGCCTTCACGACGTCCGCCGACGGTTGCTCGAGGAAGCGGCGTCCCTCCCCACAGACTCTGGCCTCCTTCCTACTCAGTCGCTGCGCCACGTGGATTAATACGGACGTCTGGCCTTCAGTCTAGAGGTAAACCTTCCCTGCCCCTTGCAACTCCTCTCCACGTACCCATGTGCAACTGAGTTACTGGCGGACTATACAAAAACTAGAACAACCCTCAGACCTAGAAAGGGACATGCTTGATATGTCGTCAACCTTTAGTAGTTTCTTGCAAAGGACCGGACAATGGCTAACTGAATAACACAGTTTATTAGATCTCCCAGTGCTGCGTTAAACTGACAAATAATCTGACAGTTTGAAAATACATTAACAAGGAAAAGCTGCTTCAGAAAAACACAATCGGCCCGCTGCCCAGTGACACCCCGGCGTCGACCCCTAGTCAGGACGCGCCACAGCATTCACTGATCGGACAAACCAAGCACTGGGCACTTCTAAAACACGTACACAAGGTATCTTAAAACACATATTGTAAGTAGGCTGTTTAGGTTTTTATGTTGGTAACGCCACGTAGCGCTCTGTATGAAAATCACTGACTGTGCTGTGTGCAGTCTGTGGCTGGTTGGACTCACTGTTGTAATATTCGCTATTGTAGTATTGGGCAGTAGGATGTGGACAGCGCGTAGCGTCGCGCAGTTGGAGGTGAGCCGCCAGCAGTGGTGGATGTGGGGAGAGAGATGCCAGAGTTATGAGAGCGGACGATCTGGACGTGTGTCCGACAGAAAAAGGAAATTTGTAAGACTGGATGTCATGAACTGGTATGACTTTGGACACTATTAAGGTAAATACATTGTTTGTTCTCTATCAAAATCTTTCATTTGCTAACTATGTCTATCAGTAGTTAGTGCCTTAAGTAGTTTGAATCTTTTATTAAGCTGGAAGTAGTGGCGCTCGCTGTATTGTAGTAGTTCGAGTAACGAAGATTTTTGTGAGTTAAGTGATTCATGAAAGGTATAGGTTATTGTTAGTCAGTGCCACTCTTTTGTAGGGATTATTGAAAGTCAGATAGCGTTGCGCTAAAAATATTGTGTGTCAGTTTAGTGATGAAGAGAATAAGTAAAGAGAGAATTGTCTGAGTACGTCCAGTTTTGCTCAGCTGTTTGAAATTCAAATAACGTAAGAGGTTTACCAGTACAGTCATTCACAATTTTTCTAAGGGGACGTTTCAATATAACAAATGCTGATATACGACCCTATTCAGGCTGTTAATAAGCTAAACAATTTAGAAACTTAAATCAGTTGGCCGCAGGTCAAATGGGAGCTACTTTAAATATCCTGTATTAAAGAGATGAAGCAGAACAGAATCAAAACCTTTCCCTTGACATAACGCTATACAACAGAATACAAATGATCGCCGGGTGCCCAGTTTGCAATGCGACGCCCCAGCCTCACAGTTCAGTGAAGGAGTAACAACAGATCGGTGGTATGCGAGATAGTAGCAAGCAAACAACAATTTCTTAATGCAGACAGAATTTGGTCACCGATAAGCAAAACATAATTAGCAGAACAAAATATTAATGTTTCTCCAACTAGGCTCGATACAGATGTAAAACTACGTGAGAAAGTCCTCTTAACATTTGGCACACGATAACAGCACACCTCTAACGATCTCCAAAAGCTTATTTCAAAACACAGAGAACAAGAATAAAACCCATGAGTATACCTGCAGCACTACATACTGAGCAGTACCGCTGACTAAGACACAGAATGTCTGGTCGTTTAAAGCTGACACTGATTTAACCAAACAGTACTTAGAGCCACCGCTTAAACATGGTTGACACAACGGTGCAGAATTATGATTGTTAATAGGTGTCAGTCACACAACAGGCCCGTCAAAACTAGGTGCTGAGGTGTGATTCGAGGTCGCACAATGGAGTCAAGCAACCACAATTCTGAATCTGTTCTCTAACGCCCCTATCCGGTATAGTCTTTTGACAGGAGCCTTGCCAGTGGTAGTAGACTCGCATGGTTGTTATGGCTGTACACCCGACCGCTGATGGCGTCTTCCACCCTGAGCCACTGCCCACGCGTCCTCCTGTCCACTCCTCGGCTGGCGGGACGCTGTTGATTTGATGAATTCCGGGTGTCGGCATGCCCGGCCGCTCTCCAACGCTAACACAGGCTCCGTGTCCATTCTCCCAGACAGAAAACCCGCCTCCCTCGGCGGCTAAACGCGGACTGTCCTATTCAAGAGTGCATGTCTTACTCCAGACTGACCGCCTCTTCTCGCTCCTTTTACGCTAAGAGAGCTCTGCGTGCACCACGCGTGCCTCCCAGCCGCGAACGCTCTCGGGAGTAAAACCTGTGGAACCCAGGGGCGTGGCGCGACCCATCGAGCTACGTGACAGAGCTCAGGGCTTTCTTCGACCAAACGGTGGAACATAGACTTCGCCTCATGTCCACAAAAAAACTTCTGATATTCATTAAGGAAATATTGTAAATTAAAATCGACCAATATCTTCACGAATACCAGTGCGTCTTCAGGAAAGGTAGAGGAACGAGACAAGCATTGTGTGATATTTTGAAAAACGGCATGAATGGAAGATAATATCGTATTATTTCGAAGGGGCTCTGCTAACACGCAACCTGGATATTAAGAATATTATACCAGCTTTGGTCCACTGTCCCGGGGACGAACGTTGATTCGCCTCAGTACTTATTACAGGGCGTGAGAGGTCGTGCCACAGTGTCGGAGTCTGGTGAAGGCAAGACGCAATGATTCCTTCTAATCGCAACAGCTTTTAAAAGGGTGGCAACAGGAGGACAGAAAGACTTATAAACTTGTAATAATTTGATATGTACACTATCTGATCAGAGGTATTCGGACACCATTCATATCTGGACACCCATTATGGAGTGTGTTCATCCTTCGTCTTATGACGGCTTGAACCCTGATGGGGACGTTTTCATTAAGGTGCCAGAATGTCTATGAATGGATGGCAACCCATTCCTTCTCAAGAGCCAAAACGAGAGAAGGCAGCGATGTCGCACACTGCAGTCTGGGACTAAATCGAGCCTTTAACTCGTCCCAACCTGCGCTAGTGTATTCATGTTGGAACTCTGAGCAGGCCAGAACATTTGAGGTATGTTATTGTCAAAAACCATTGCCTCATAGGTGCTACCTTATGACAGAGTACATTGTCATGCTGACAATCGTCTCCTTCGAACTATTCCTCTGGTGCACACAGAGAACCAATGCAGCAAAATGTGTTCATATCTTCTCGGTTTTGTCGTTTCATTAAGCACAATAAGGAGACCTCATATTAACCAGAGACAACACTTCCATACCATAACACGACCTCCTGTGTACCTCACTGTTGGCGCTACACGAGAAGTCAGGCAATGTTCTCCAGCCATCAGACAAACCTACACCGTTCTATCAGATTCCTACAGCGTATAACGCGATTCATCACTTCAAATTATTCGTTTTTCGTCATCCACCGTCCAGTGGCGTCAATATTTACACCACCTCAAGGGTCGCTAGCCATTGCATACAGAAGTGTGTGCAGCTGCTCAGCCTTTTAACTTTATTGTTTTAATTCCTTATCGAGAGTTTGTAGCATTTGTAGACTTAGAGAAAACATTCGGCAATGTTGACTGGAATACGCACTTTCAAATTCTAAAGGTGGCAGGGGTCAAATACAGGGAGCGAAAGGCTATTTACAAACTATACAAAAACCAGATGGCAGTTATAATAGTCGAGGGGCATGAAAGGGAAGCAGTGGTTGGGAAGGGAGTGAGACAGGGTTGTAGCCTATTCCCGATGTTATTCAGTCTGTATATTGAGCAAGTAGTAAAGGAAACAAAAGAAAAATTTGGAATAGGAATTAAAATCCGTGAAGAAGAAATAAAAACTTTGAGGCTTGCCGATGACATTGTAATTCTGTCGCCGGCCGGTGTGGCCGTGAGGTTCTAGGCGCTTCAGTCTGGAACTGCGTGGCCGCTACGGTCGCAGGTTCGAATCCTGCCTCGAGCATGGATGTGTGTGATGTCCCTAGGTTAGTTAGGTTTAAGTAGTTCTAAGTTCTAGGGGACTGATGACCTCAGATGTTAAGTCCCATAGTGCTCAGAGCCATTTGAACCATTTTTTTTGTAATTCTGTCGGAGACAGCAAAGCACCTGGAAGAGCAGTTGAACGGAATGGAGTGTGTCTTGAAAGGAGCATATAAGATGAAGATCAACAAAAGCCAAACGAGGATAATGGAATGCAGTCACATTAAATCAGATGATGCTGAGGGAATTAGATTAGGAAATGAGACACTTACAGTAACAAATGAGGTCTGCTATTTGGGAAGCAAAATAACTGATGGTGGTCGAAGTAGAGCGTAAATGAGATGTAGACTGGCAATGGCAAGGAAAGCGTTTGGGAAAAAGAGAAATTTGTTAACATCGAGTATAGATTTAAGTGTCAGGAAGTCATTTCTGAAAGTATTTGTATGGAGTGTAGCCATGTATGGAAGTGAAACATGGACGATAAATTGTTTACACAAGAAGAGAATAGAAGTTTTCTAAATGTGGTGTTACAGAAGAATGCTGAAGATTAGATCGGTAGCCGGCCGCGGTGGTCTCGCGGTTCTGGGCGCGCAGTCCGGAACCGCGCGACTGCTACGGTCGCAGATTCGAATCCTGCCTCGGACATGGATGTGTGTGATGTCCTTAGGTTAGTTAGGTTTAAGGAGTTCTAAGTTATAGGGGACTGATGACCCCAGCTGTTAAGTCCCATAGTGCTCAGAACCATTTGAACCATTTTAGATCGGTAGATCACGTAATTCATGAGGAGGTATGAACAGAATTGGGGAGAAGACGAATTTGTGGCACAACTTGACTAGAAGGAGGGATCGGTTGGTAGGAGATGTTCTGAAGCATCAACGGATCACCAATTTAGTATTGGAGGGAAGCTTGGAGGTTAAAAATCGTAGAGGAAGACCAAGAGACGAATGCAATAAGCAGATGCAGAAAAATGTAGGTTGCAGTAGTTACTTGGAGGTGAAGAAGTTTGCATAGGATAGAGTAGTATGGAGAGCTGCATCAAAGCAGTCTCTGCACTGAAGACCACAACAACAACAACAACAACAACAACAACAACAACGACATCGACAGTCGTTGTGTTAACTGTCGGGCTGGTAGCACTTTGCAGCTCACGAATGATTCCTTCCGCTTATTTCACGCTACTTTTTACAACCACCCTCCTTAATACTCGATGGTTCCTGTCCACCAGTTCGTGAACTCTGCCCGGCCTTCGTTTATCTGTGGTTCTGCCTCCAAGTTTCCATGTCACAGTCACGTCACTAGTAGTGGGCTGAGCTCTCCTGACCGACCCATTCTGCTGTTATTACTTGTCTACCGTCTGTACTGCCCACTTCTTTTTATATTGGCGAGTCTGTTTCTTGTGACGTCTGGCGGCCAATTCCACATCACACCGGGGTGTCCGGATACTGCTGATCAGATGTTTTACACTAACAAACGACATTGATTCATTCTTAGGAGAAGAAAAACTTCTTACCCAAGATTGCAATAAAACACTCTATAGCTTTCGGTAAAACTATGTTACCACCATCAGATCTTCGTACAGATTATTATAAAAATCTCGTGCCAGATGCCCATATGAGTAAACTAATGTATGTTGATTCAATAAGAATCCACAAACAGCTTCGGAGTCACCCAAAATGTAGTCTCTATATGCGACCAGAACCTTTTTTGGAAATTTGTGGTAAATTCCTGTGGGACCAAAGTGCTGAGGTCATCGGCTCCTAGGCTTACACTC
This sequence comes from Schistocerca serialis cubense, assembly GCF_023864345.2. Classification (NCBI taxonomy): domain Eukaryota; kingdom Metazoa; phylum Arthropoda; class Insecta; order Orthoptera; family Acrididae; genus Schistocerca; species Schistocerca serialis. Next base: position 74,100,317 of record NC_064644.1, read on the forward strand.
TACTGAATCTAACTTAAACTAACTTACGCTAACGACAACACACAAACCCATGCCCGAGGGAGGGCTCGAACCTCCGACGGGGGGAGCTGCGCGAACCATGGCAAGACGCCTCATTCATCGCGGCTACCCTGCGTGGCTTTGTGACCAGAGACAAACATGCTGATTGGCAATTTATTCCTGCTGCAGTAATGAAACATTATATGATGCGATTTTGTCACGTGGAAGATTTTTCCGAAACTGCCCTGTAACTTGTTTAATAAATAAATACACACATCTGACTAGTAAATCAAATCAAATCACTAACACTGCTCACTTTTAGCTGGCTGGCGAATGGTGAGGTTCATGAGGTAAAGTTCAAGGATCGTAACAAATGATTCTCCTGAACGCCAGATCTTGGTCACATCCACACTGCAAAACGCTCTTTGCTAGCCCAACGCCGCGCGGGATTAGCCGAGCGGTCCAGGCCCTGCAGTCATGGACTGTACAGCTGATCCCGGCGGAGGTTCGAGTCCTCCCTCGGGCATGGGTGTGTGTGTTTGTACTTAGGATAATTTAGGTTAAGTAGAGTGTAAGCTTAGGGCCTGATGACCTTAGCAGCTAAGTCCCATAACATTTCACACACATTTGAACATTTTTTTGCTAGCCCAATATGGGGGGGGGGGGGGGGGGGAATCAGCAGGCAAAGGTAGCACAGCCCGTTATACCGTTTCATTGGGCGCGAAGTGCGAAGAGTACCTGTTAGCAAAGATGAGATCTGGAGGGGAGGAGAAAACAGGACGCTGCTAGTGTGGGATTCAGCTGTTAGGACTGAAAGAGGTCAGCTGAAATATTTTTCACTATTTACAAGAAGATTCATGATGGCCCACAGAAATTATTTTGATAGTGGAGGAGAGAACTTATGCTTGTATGCCTGCACACGTTCCCATTAGTCGTATCTGTCACGTAGAGGTATCGGTCACATACAGGGGGAGACTTACTACTCGTATTTTATACCCCACTCCAAGAGAGATATGTGTTTCAGTGGTTAACCACAGCAGAATACATAAGATTACGGAATTTCTTAGCAAGTTTATTAAATTGTTGTTGATCAGAATTCGTAAGCTCTATTGCAATTGGTCGAAGAAATTGTGGTACTGGCAGTACGTTTTGTAGAGGAGTGTAACAGAGGGCAGATGCTGCAGGGACCTCACTCCTCCTTAGGACACCGTAGAGAAGACTTCTCTGCAGAACTTGAGACTGTACGCTTCATCGCCGGGCCGGCCGAAGTGGCCGTGCGGTTAAAGGCGCTGCAGTCTGGAACCGCAGGACCGCTACGGTCGCAGGTTCGAATCCTGCCTCGGGCATGGATGTGTGTGATGTTCTTAGGTTAGTTAGGTTTAAGTAGTTCTAAGTTCTAGGGGACTGATGACCATAGATGTTAAGTCCCATAGTGCTCAGAGCCATTTGAACCATATTTTTGTACGCTTCATCCTAGAGCTGTAGAGCCAGATGTCTCGAAAACAGCCCAGAATACATGTGCTGGGGCCATCTCTGCACTCGCACGTCACTATAGAGGTATACATGAGCCATATTTGTGATCATCGAGACTTGACGAGTGTGAAGTCACTTACCTTGCACCAAGATATGATTTTGACAGCCAGCTAGGTGCAGCCACTATGCACTTAGATGAGAGTGTTTGTACACGGTAGTGCTTTCTAGGACTTTTTTTTAGCTCACTGACTTGCTCAGTAGTCATAGGTGGGATTCACGAACACAGTTTTTATATCCTTTGTATCATTTATGGAGAGATTGAGAGAGTGAATGGAGGACATTCGTAAAGGGAGAATGTGATATTTTATTAAAACTATGTAAATGTACCCGTGAGAAAGTTCTTGTGCAGTAGAGGAATTCGTGACGTATGTCCGAGCGAGCTTAATTTTGTAACAGGCAGCCAGAAGGAGCATTGAATATTAAATTTATTAGTAACATATTTTGTGGAAAGGAATCGCATTTTGTGTTCATTAAAATATATTTAGTTTCGGAGTTACAAGATTTCTAATCTAAATTACTTGTGGTAATCTGACTGGCTGACATTAGAAATACCGCTTGTGTGTTAGCCAATAGGAATTCAGCATTTCCCGCTTGTTTGAGTAGGACTTTGTGGCTCGGATCTATGACTCGACATAGTCGCTCGAGAGCCGTCTTCTGGTAAATACCTATCTATGAACAGATTTTTACCACGATGAAGAAAGTGGCGCATTTTCATTGCTTCTCGTGTCATTGAAGAAAAGCGACTACAGTATTGAGTATTTTGTCAAAGTTTGAGCTTCGTGAGTGCTTTATTTTAGGAGATATTCGCATGTGAACATTTCATGTCGTACATAAATTTCGTGTAGCTTGTTTCGTGCAGATTACAAGACATTATGGCAAGCTCTTCGTTACAAAAACCCTAAGGACGTCTGAATGTGTTAACTCGCAAGTAGTGATGGGTAAATGAATGGTTAGGACGTTCAGAATATCGGGCTGGACTAAATACACTCCTAGAAATTGAAATAAGAACACCGTGAATTCATTGTCCCAGGAAGGGGAAACTTTATTGACACATTCCTGGGGTCAGATACATCACATGATCACACTGACAGAACCACAGGCACATAGACACAGGCAACAGAGCATGCACAATGTCGGCACTAGTACAGTGTATATCCACCTTTCGCAGCAATGCAGGCTGCTATTCTCCCATGGAGACGATCGTAGAGATGCTGGATGTAGTCCTGTGGAACGGCTTGCCATGCCATTTCCACCTGGCGCCTCAGTTGGACCAGCGTTCGTGCTGGACGTGCAGACCGCGTGAGACGACGCTTCATCCAGTCCAAAACATTCTCAATGGGGGACAGATCCGGAGATCTTGCTGGCCAGGGTAGTTGACTTACACCTTCTAGAGCACGTTGGGTGGCACGGGATACATGCGGACGTGCATTGTCCTGTTGGAACAGCAAGTTCCCTTGCCGGTCTAGGAATGGTAGAACGATGGGTTCGATGACGGTTTGGATGTACCGTGCACTATTCAGTGTCCCCTCGACGATCACCAGTGGTGTACGGCCAGTGTAGGAGATCGCTCCCCACACCATGATGCCGGGTGTTGGCCCTGTGTGCCTCGGTCGTATGCAGTCCTGATTGTGGCGCTCACCTGCACGGCGCCAAACACGCATACGACCATCATTGGCACCAAGGCAGAAGCGACTCTCATCGCTGAAGACGACACGTCTCCATTCGTCCCTCCATTCACGCCTGTCGCGACACCACTGGAGGCGGGCTGCACGATGTTGGGGCGTGAGCGGAAGACGGCCTAACGGTGTGCGGGACCGTAGCCCAGCTTCATGGAGACGGTTGCGAATGGTCCTCGCCGATACCCCAGGAGCAACAGTGTCCCTAATTTGCTGGGAAGTGGCGGTGCGGTCCCCTACGGCACTGCGTAGGATCCTACGGTCTTGGCGTGCATCCGTGCGTCGCTGCGGTCCGGTCCCAGGTCGACGGGCACGTGCACCTTCCGCCGACCACTGGCGACAACATCGATGTACTGTGGAGACCTCACGCCCCACGTGTTGAGCAATTCGGCGGTACGTCCACCCGGCCTCCCGCATGCCCACTATACGCCCTCGCTCAAAGTCCGTCAACTGCACATACGGTTCACGTCCACGCTGTCGCGGCATGCTACCAGTGTTAAAGACTGCGATGGAGCTCCGTATGCCACGGCAAACTGGCTGACACTGACGGCGGCGGTGCACAAATGCTGCGCAGCTAGCGCCATTCGACGGCCAACACCGCGGTTCCTGGTGTGTCCGCTGTGCCGTGCGTGTGATCATTGCTTGTACAGCCCTCTCGCAGTGTCCGGAGCAAGTATGGTGGGTCTGACACACCGGTGTCAATGTGTTCTTTTTTCCATTTCCAGGAGTGTAACTTCTGGGTGCTTTCGGGTGTGAAGAGAGAAAGTCACTAACATTGCGTAATTGATGTTGGCAAAACCATCGCAGCAGAGTGGAGGGGCAGACAACCTGAAGCCTATCCGCGTAGGTGGACTGATTGTTTAAAGGACAGTGAGAGAACAACCCGCCCCGCCGCAGTGGCCCATAGTTTCTTTTCGTAGTTTGATGTGTCCCGGTATCAAAACGTGTATGTGAGCGGCGGTACCCATAGTTCATGCTTACTTGGGCCACCCCTGGTAATTTGCTTATAATTGGAGAAGCTGTTTCCCGTTGCGCAACTTTGTTTTAATCCGCATGATCTTACGGGGAGCTAGCTACCGCTGTGGGTCGCCGAGGATAGATCCTGTAGCATATCAGGGGTGTACTAAATGATCAACTAGCACCACACAATCTCACGACATAGCCCTCTGTTACGCATATCTCGGAGACTCAGTCAGTGCCTTGTCAGGTAAAGTCCACATAACGCCGCTGCCGTCGTTGCTCATTGGCGAACGACAGTTCACAGTGAGTTTTGTTTCTGCGTAACCTTCAGAAATCAGATATCAGAACTAACGTCTGAACACTACCTGAATCCTAGTAACTCTACAGTCTCGAATACTGCAGTGCCCTGCCACAGTCTCTTTGCTGTACTATGTCATCTGCGCCTATCCGACTATCTGCCAAGTCGAGGCAGGACCTTCTTGTATAAAGGGTGTTCGGAAATTCCCATTACAAACTTCCGGGACTTGTAGATGGGAGTGAGCACATAGTATTTTGAATAGGAACCCATGTCCCTAAACTTATCTTTTCCGTTCTACGACGGTTTCATTTCAGATGTGTAACGCATCCAGGGTTGCTGAGGGAAAGAGAAAAATCGAGTTGCTTGTCCTGGTACACAATAGGGTAGACTCCTACAGTCTTCTTGTGGAGTCGTATGTAAAGTTTAATTTACGAGACTGCTGTAGAGACAGAGGAACATCGGCTGGAAAGAATTCCGGCCGCTGTACTAAAACTGAATAGGCTCCAGATGGGATGGAGAGTATGTATCAGAAAACGCTTCGTAGGTGCAATGTCGGTAACAACATCTGTGGTCACCGTATAGAGTCGTTGTAATGCATCAGTACTGTTACGTACGTACAATATGCTGGGTTCGTATTTGTTTTGGAATAATACAAATATGTAATGTTTAAGTGTTAATACAAATAAATGTTATTGAATGATAGATTAATGCTTCGTTATGTCTCCCTTCTAAATGTTACCTAATAACTGTACTGTGTCACGCCTAAGTAAATTCCTCAAGTAAAAGTAGAATTAAATTGAAATCGTTGTATAAAGGAAAGGTACATTTCGGGCCATGGGTTCCTATTCAAATTATTTTGTACTCATTCCCCTCTACCACTACGAGAAGTTTGGAACAGATATTTCGGAACACCCTGTATGTCCATAGGACGAAATGAGGCGTCCACTGTTAGGACCAAAGTGCATGTCCATGTACAAGACACAACCAGTGTTTCTAGTATATTACAGATAATTCTAGAAGATACTCTCGACCGTCGTTTCTTGTATATTGCAGTTAACTGTAGAACATATTCCAGACCGTCTGGAGAAAACACCCTCGTTTTTTTTTTTTTTTTAGTTCAGATTCCAAGAGCTATGAACCAAATATCGCAGGGCTTCTCACTTATTTGGTGCCGATGGTGCAAAATTCTAGATTACCTGCAGCCTGGCCAAACGTTAGCTCAAAAAATGGTTCAAATGGCTCTGAGCACTATGGGACTTAACTTCTGAGGTCATTAGTCCCCTAGAACTTAGAACTACTCAAACCTAACAACCTAAGGACATCACACACATCCATGCCCGAGGCAGGATTCGAACCTGCGACCGTAGCGGTCGCGCGGTTCCAGGTTGTACCGCCTAGAACCGCTCGGCCACTCCGGCCGGCCCGTTAGCTCAAAGCTGTGTCTGGTCTCTTCAGTATTTCTCTTCTTATCTTCCTACACTGACAGTCTGTGAGACATTGTTTCTCGAAAACTCGTATACATTTATATTCTGTGATATCTTATATTAAACAACACACATTTTACACGACAACATATTGCGTAAAATGTGTATGGCAATGTGAAACCTTCGTGGGCTTGGAACATAAATCTAACAAAGTGGAATGGAATATCCAGTTTTAGGAAAGACACGACAGGAATAGACTGTTCATGAATTTGTACAGTAACCGCTCTTGTAGTGTGTCCATACAAGATGAAAGTCGAAGACAAGAATGTGCGCATTTAAAGAGAGCTGCCATTCACACACAGAGAAGGTTGGTTGTTTTGGAGAAGGAGACCAGATAGCGAGGTCATCGGTCTCATCGGATTAGGGAAGGACGGGGAAGGAAGTCGGCCATGCACTTTGAAAGGAACCATCCCGGCATTTGCCTGGAGCCATTTAGGGAAATCACGGAAAACCTAAATCAGGATGGCCGGACACGGGATTGAACCGTCGTCCTCCCGAATGCGAGTCCAGTGTCTAACCATTGCGCCACCTCGATCGGTATCACACACAGAGAAGAAATTTTATTCAAGCCTTTCTGCGATTCCCTACGTTCGTCGAAAGACGATACTTCCATGTACACAACAGAGTCGTCAGCGAACAATGGTACAGTGCTACAGATCCTATCTCATCAATATCTTATATACACTGAAAGCGTTATGGGCCCTATTAGGCTTTCTTGGGGCACAACTGATGTTACTTTCTTTTCTCTGGACTGTTTGCCGTGGAGTATAGTGTACTGGGATCTGGACCAGGGGTGCGTAACCGGTGTGGCCAGCGATTAGTCCCAATCCTACCTGCAGAAGAAATTCGTGGGGCAGAGAGCGAGTTACAGGGCGCTCACACGTTCAACATTACTGCCAGTACGTCCGAGGGAGAGTTTTGTCTTACTGTCAATGCAAGGAATATTGGCGAACAGTACAGATGCCGACAAAAGTATTCTCAGTACTGCCAACATGTGGTGAAACCAGAGTAAAATCACTCCCAGATGTTGTGGGGTTGGCTGGCCACCCCTCATTATAGAAGTCGGACGTCGTACGCTGAGTAGACTGGTAAAACAGGACAGGGGGTGAACTGTTACGGAACTAACATCAGACTTTAATGCCGGGTAGAGTACAAGTGTGTCTGAGTAGACGCTGCACCGAACACTAATAACGATGGGCCCCAGCAGCCGACGACCCATGCTTGTGCCAATGTTAACACCACGACATCGGCAGCTGCGACTGAAACGCGTACGTGGTCTGATAAACCACGGTACTGTCTTCACCATAATGATGGGAGGGTGTGAATCTGTCGCCTTCCAGACGAAGGGCTTCTTGATAACTGTACTGCGGGATGGAGACAAGGTGGCAGCGGCTTCATTATGCTTTGGGGAACATTGAAGTGGGCATCCATGCGTCCGGTGAAGCTCGTGTGAGACACCATGACAGCTGAGGAGTATCGTACACTGGTTGCAGACCACGTACACCCTTCATGACGATCATATTTCCCGAAGGCAGTGGCATTTTTCAGCATGCGCCATGTCACAAGACAAGGAGTGGAAGGAGGAACACAGTGGCGAGTTCCAGATCACCAAATCCGAACACGATCTAACACGTCTGGGATGTGATTGATCGTAGCGTCAGAGCTCATCGCCACCCTCCCCAGAATTTACGGCAGCTGTGGGGCCAGTTTTATCCAGGGACCTACCAAGGCCTCACTGCATCCATGCTACGAGACGTCGTCGCTTTTAGCAGAGCCAAAGGTGAACATACTGTCTATTAAGGATCTGGCTGACCAGTGTAACTGGCTGGCTAAGTCAGCTAGAACGCCGGAGGCAGGCAATGGTACACAGCCTCCAGCAGGAAGACGCCGAGTAAAACACTGTGGCGTTAAAAGCAAACCTTACAGCCGATTACAGCCATATTCTTAATCCGTATTATACAGGGTGATTCAAAAAGAATACCACAACTTTAGGAATTTAAAACTCTGCAACGACAAAAGGCAGAGCTAAGCACTATCTGTCGGCGAATTAAGGGAGCTATAAAGTTTCATTTAGTTGTACATTTGTTCGCTTGAGGCACTGTTGACTAGGCGTCAGCGTCAGTTGATGCTAAGATGGCGACCGCTCAACAGAAAGCTTTTTGTGTTATTGAGTACGGCAGAAGTGAATCGACGTCAGTTGTTCAGCGTGCATTTCGAACGAAGTATGGTGTTAAACCTCCTGATAGGTGATGTATTAAACGTTGGTATAAACAGTTTACAGAGAATGGGTGTTTGTGTAAAGGGAAAAGTTCTGGACGGCCGAGAACGAGTGATGAAAATGTAGCACGCATCCAGCACGCATTTGTTCGCAGCCCAGGAAAATCGACTCGCAGAGCTAGCAGAGAGCTGCAAATTCCACAATCAACTGTATGGAGAGTCCACATTGGCACTTGTCTGTCCGTAACTACCTGAACGTCAACTACCCGAGGCGATGGATCGCCGCCAGGCAGCCCGTGACTGAGCACTTCATCACTGGCTTCCAAGAAGCTCTGATCTTACCCCCTGCGATTTTTTCTTATGGGGGTATGTTAAGGATATGGTGTTTCGGCCACCTCTCCCAGCCACCATTGATGATTTGAAACGAGAAATAACAGCAGCTATCCAAACTGTTACGCCTGATATGCTACAGAGAGTGTGCAACGAGTTGGAGTATCGGGTTGATATTGCTCGAGTGTCGGGAGGGGGCCATATTGAACATCTCTGAACTTGTTTTTGAGTGAAAAAAAACCTTTTTAAATACTCTTTGTAATGATGTTTAACAGAAGGTTATATTATGTTTCTTTCATTAAATACACATTTTTAAAGTGTGGTATTCTTTTTGAATCACCCTGTGGTATATTGACTAGCAGTTGACGATGTGGCACGTTTCTGAATGGCTTTTGGGAATCGAGGAAGACTGGATCTAGCTCACCTGCTGCCTTAGACAACGGCTCATGCTGCCAGATGGTAGAGCGTTACCGGAGGATGAAGACGCAGACAGCAAAGTGCGTGCGACCCCAGGCGAAGTGTGCGCCTGGAGACGACCCCTGGCCCTATCGATCAGCGGCGAGGTGATTAGGACGAGGCCGCTAACTGCCCGCCCCCTCGCCTGACGACGGCAGCCTCTCTGGGGAGGCAGTGCCGCCCCACAAAGCTGCTCTGGCGTTGCCGCGATTTCTCCGACCCCGGCGCCTCCCCAGGTGCCGGCCGGTGGCGGTGGAAGAACGCTCTCTCGACGACGAACGTGACGGCCCAGCAGCAAATACGATCAGCTGGCGACCTGCAAAATTTAAGCTGCTCCTACAATACTGGCCATTAAAACTGCTGCACCAAGAAGAAATGCAGATGATAAACGGATATTCATTAACAAATATATTATACTAGAACTGACATGTCATTACATTTTCACGCAATTTGGGTGCATAGATCCTGAGAAATCAGTACCCAGAACAACCACCTCTGCCCGTAATAACGGCCATGATACGCCTGGGCATTGAGTCAAACAGAGCTTGGATGGCGTGTACAGGTACAGCTGCCCATGCAGCTTCAACACGATACCACAGTTCATCAAGAGTAGTGACTGGCGTATTGTGACGAGCCAATTGCTCGGCCACCATTGACCAGACGTTTTCAGTTGGTGAGAGATCTGGAGAATGTGCTGGCCAGGGCAGCAGTCGAACATTTTCTCTATCCAGAAAGGCCTGGACCGGACCTGTAACATGCGGTCGTGCATTATCCTGCTGAAATGTAGGGTTTCGCGGGGATCGAAGGAACGGTGGAGCCACGGGTCGTAACACATCTGAAATGTAACGTCCACTGTTCAAAGTGCCGTCAATGCGAACAAGAGGTGACCGAGACGTGTAACCAATGTCACCCCATACCATCACGCCGAGTGATACGACAGTATGGCGATGACGATACACGTTCGAATGAGCCTTCACCGCGATGTCGCCAAACACGGATGCGACCATCATGATGCAGTAAACAGAACCTTTTCATCCGAAAAAATGACGTTTTGCCGTGCGTGCACCCAGGTTCGTCGTTGAGTACAGCATCGCAGGCGCTCCTGTCTGTGATGCAGCGTCAAGGGTAACCGCAGCCACGGTCTCCGAGCTGATAGTCGATGCTGCTGCAAACGTCGTCGAACTGTTCGTGCAGGTGGTTGTTGTTTTGCAAACGTCCCCATCTGTTGACTCAGGGATCGAGACGTGGCTGCACGATCCGTTACAGCCATGCGGACAAGATGTCTGTCATCTCGACTGCTAGTGATACGAGGCCGTTGGGATCCAGCACGGCGTTCCATATTACCTTCCTGAACCCACCGATTCCATATTCTGCTAACAGTCATTGGATCTCGACCAACGCGAGCAGCAATGTCGCGATACGATAAACCGCAATCGCGATAGGCTACAATCCGACCATTATCAAAGTCGGAAACGTGATGGTAAGCATTTCTCCTCCTTACACGAAGCATCAAAACAACGTTTCACCCGGCATCGACGGTCAACTAATGTTTGTGTATGAGAAATCGGTTGGAAACTTTCCTCATGTCAGCACGTTATAGGTGTCGCCAGCGGCGCCAACCTTGTGTGATTGCTCTGAAAAGCTAATCATTTGCATATCACAGCATCTTCTTCCTGTCGGTAAAATTTCTCGTCTGTAGCACGTCATCTTCGTGGTGTAACAATTTTAATGGCCAGTAGTGTAATTTAGTGGTGGCAAGTTTATGATTGATCTCATCAGGATAGAGTTTCACCAACACTAAGCAACGGTACACTCATGAGCCGAAACGTTATGACCACTACTCACCACGTGATTTACTGCCGCCTGGTGACGTTCCGGACATGTGACGTGATAAGTTACGTATCTCTCCGAAGAGTGTTAGGCACATTTTCGCTGGTGTTGCGGCAGATGTTTGCAATATCGTTTTTGCACTGTGTAGCTGGAGTCTGCGCGAACGATTACTGCTTTTCACGTCTTTGATGCTATGGAGGGTATTAACCTGGGCTTACATGGCACCTGCGATATTAATCTTAGACAGCGTCACAACCGTGACGTGAATGTAATTGCGGACCACCTGCCTCGCGTCATGCATCTTCCAGCGATGTCATCCAGCAGCAGTATCATAAAGCCAAAATCATGATACAGAGGTTTGACAGGCATGGTAGTGAACTCACTTGATGGTCACCAATATTGCCTCATCTGAACCCAATGGATCACATCTACGACGCTATCGAGATCCAGTTGCGCACCTATAAACCCCCGGCCGTTATTTATGTTATTTGCGTGATCTATGCGTAATGATCAAGTGCCTCATACCTTTAGAAATCTATAACGCCCTTTTAGAATCCGTAACTCAAAGAATCGCTGCTATACCTCTTTCCAAAGACGGACCAACAATGCGTTAGGCAGTTGGTCATATTGTGTTGGTTCCTCGTTGTATGAGGACGTAGAGGTCGCCAAAGAAAAACACATTCTTGGTCATAACACTAATTTGTGCTACCTAATTCAAGCTTTGAGAAGAAAGGATGGCTGACTTATTATCGCTAATTATGAAATTATCCTTTTTGTCTATGTGACTGAAGGAGAAATCGCGCTCTCGACATTCATATCCGCCAACAAAGCGCCATGTATGTGATTATTCTACAAGCCGTAATTACCCTACGATCACAAAACAAAATGCTTTATTGATGGACCTGCCTGAACCACCTCCGTCACTGTGTATATCAAACTGCTTAAAGTTCATTCAAGATTCACGCACTGAGCCGTGAGACTAGTACAGCTCAGTCCTCCGTTAGTGATATTAGCCCTGTTGCTATTTGGTTACACTGTAGAAAATTTCGAACCCATTCGCTGGCTAAGAAGAACTACACGACTTGCCGCTCCAAATTAGTCGTCTACTGGGTTGAAAGGACTTCTTTAAAACTCTGGAAAGTGAAGTCTCGTCAGAAGAATAGGATGAGAGCCCACATGCACAAATGCAAGCAAGTTAATTGTCACAGAAAACATTTAATTAATTGTTGCTTTATCCAAAGCAAATTGCTTTCCTCGATTGGAAGTTTCCCCAGTTATCTACGAACTCCACAGTCCAAAACAATGTTGCCGCCAGCAACGACCGCTACAAACACAAGCTGCGAACCTGTCACAGTTATACGGTGGCCCATACGATGAACAGAACACCCCATTCCACTTTTCAGAACACCGTGCCCCACTCTGTATTCCCGTAGTCGAAAGTAGCTCATTTAACCAAAAATCACGAGTTTTTCACACTAAATGACAATATTTCTGTACTTTCTGTCCTCTCCTACGTTTGTCTGGTTTTGCCCCCGACTCTAAAAATCTTCAGCAACATCATGGAAATTCCTCTGCCGCTAAGGCCAGCCAGTGAATTCTAAGAAAGCGTAGAGCGTGGGTCAGAATATTTCCCTAAACCCAACTAGACTAAAGCTAACTACGTCTTATTTTATGAATAGTTACCCCTCTCCTTATTGTTACTGACAAGGGACCCATTTCAACAGAAACGTAATCACTTCTGTGATCTATGGAGTTACTATGTGTGGCTTCGCAGAGCCAAGAAGGTGAAGGCAGAGGATGTCATTCGACGAGCACTAAAAAGGATACCCAAAGTCTCACAGGCGCGTATTGAATCACATACAGACGCTTCTGGTGGCACGAGGCTTACTAGCTCTGGATTAACAATCAAAGAGAGAGAGAGAGAGAGAGAGAGAGAGAGAGAGAGAGAGGAGGGGTGGTTAGATTAGATGGGGGAGGTACGCGTAAATTTGGCTGAAAATGGGAGGAGGAGGCGATATTGAGCACAAGAGCCACATCGAAGACAGAAATAAAGGTATATACTGATAGAAAACGGCAAAAAATCTGGGCAGGGCAGAAAGAAAGGGGAGAATCTACAAGTTCATCTCTGATATAACGAAACATCAGGGCCGGCAGCGGTGGCCAAGCGGTTCTAAGCGCTTCAGTCCGGAGCCGCGCGACTGCTACGGTCGCAGGTTCGAATCCTGCCTCGGGCATGGCTGTGTGTGATGTCCTTAGGTTTAAGTAGCTCTAAGTCTAGGGGACTGATGACCTCAGATGTTAAGTCCCATAGTGCTCAGAGCCATTTGAACCATTTTTGAAACAGCAGGAATGTCGTTCCTCTCGCTACCACTAGAGGAATACACAACTTGTCGGTACATGGTCCATATTCCACCTGTGTCCTAAATATACGCCAACGCACTGCAGACAGATATCAATGAGGAGCAGTCAGCACCATGGTCCACATCGTTTAGAATTCTTCCAACAGACATGAGTGTTTATAAATTACTTATATAAAAGTAACCTTTAATTCTGAAGAGGCTAAATGACTTACAGAAATGTTTCACGCAGCGCTGAACGGCAATAATCGTCCACACTCATAGTTCTCGCGGTTTCCGCTAGATGGCATAAGCGAATGCATTATTACAATAGTCAGCATCGTGACGCGTAACGGTGTAGAGCGAGGGCATTGTTGTTTGTGGTTTCGCCAATTGTAAGCCAGTTCCTACAGTTCAGTGGTAATTCAGGACTGAATATCACGAGCTACCGCATCATCGACAAACTGTTATTAATCGGTAAAATCGTTTCACCGAAACTGGCTGTGTACCACATCGGACGTCGGGTACGGTCGGCTATCGGTCTATGACGCAGCAATTGAACGACAATCACCTGATTTAACACCAATGGAATTCTGTGTATGGTGTTACATTAAAGACAGAGTGTTTGTTCCTCCGTTTCCGGGAGACGTCCACGAGCTGCAACAACGGATAACACAAGTAGCTGCCAACATACACCAAGACTTGCTTCATACGATCTGGCAGGAAACAGGTTACAAATGGGGCAACACTAGTGTTCAGAAGATAGCCAGACTGAACATTTGTAAATGAAACTTGAAGATGTACTACATTAAGTGCTGTATCCAACATCTATGTAAGTAACTTACCTTTTTCAGAATTAAAGGTTACGTCTGTATAATTAATTTATAAACGCTCTGTATGTTAAGAGCTAACACATCAGTCCAAAACACAATAAGAAACAAGGAGCTGTGGCAGAAGCTGAATTCGCTGGCATACGAACTTCATGTCTACCTGACAGAGACGAACTGGATGGAGTCATACATCATCGCCATGAGAGACACCCAGTACCCAGCCACAACGGAAGCACCCGGAAGATGAGCCTCATGTGCGACCAGAACGATTTTCTGAGGCCTTGACAGCCATCTCTCTCGCGGATACACCCGAAATTGAAGAATAAGATTAACGGTGGCTTTATAGCAGGGTAGCTGTTAATGATGAATTATGCCTCACAGCGTCTGGGTCTAGACATCCGGAATAAGCAGTTTTGTATATGACTGCAAATTCAGCTGTGTACTGCAGTTCTGTGTAGTATAGCATGTGCAACGTAGATTTCTGTAGTGCAGACGTATAACTCACAAAATATGCTAGCTAGCAGTAGACTATAGAACACAGGTACAGTAGCATTTCACTTCTGGACAGTGCGTGGCCATATACACTCCTGGAAATTGAAATAAGAACACTGTGAATTCATTGTCCCAGAAAGGGGAAACTTTATTGACACATTCCTGGGGTCAGATACATCACACGATCACACTGACAGACCCACAGGCACATAGACACAGGCAACAGAGCATGCACAATGTCGGCACTAGTACAGTGTATATCCACCTTTCGCAGCAATGCAGGCTGCTATTCTCCCATGGAGACGATCGTAGAGATGCTGGATGTAGTCCTGTGGAACGGCTTGCCATGCCATTTCCACCTGGCGCCTCAGTTGGACCAGCGTTCGTGCTGGACGTGCAGACCGCGTGAGACGACGCTTCATCCAGTCCCAAACATGCTCAATGGGGGACAGATCCGGAGATCTTGCTGGCCAGGGTAGTTGACTTACACCTTCTAGAGCACGTTGGGTGGCACGGGATACATGCGGACGTGCATTGTCCTGTTGGAACAGCAAGTTCCCTTGCCGGTCTAGGAATGGTAGAACGATGGGTTCGATGACGGTTTGGATGTACCGTGCACTATTCAGTGTCCCCTCGACGATCACCAGTGGTGTACGGCCAGTGTAGGAGATCGCTCCCCACACCATGATGCCGGGTGTTGGCCCTGTGTGCCTCGGTCGTATGCAGTCCTGATTGTGGCGCTCACCTGCACGGCGCCAAACACGCATACGACCATCATTGGCACCAAGGCAGAAGCGACTCTCATCGCTGAAGACGACACGTCTCCATTCGTCCCTCCATTCACGCCTGTCGCGACACCACTGGAGGCGGGCTGCACGATGTTGGGGTGTGAGCGGAAGACGGCCTAACGGTGTGCGGGACTGTAGCCCAGCTTCATGGAGACGGTTGCGAATGGTCCTCGCCGATACCCCAGGAGCAACAGTGTCCCTAATTTGCTGGGAAGTGGCGGTGCGGTCCCCTACGGCACTGCGTAGGATCCTACGGTCTTGGCGTGCATCCGTGCGTCGCTGCGGTCCGGTCCCAGGTCGACGGGCACGTGCACCTTCCGCCGACCACTGGCGACAACATCGATGTACTGTGGAGACCTCACGCCCCACGTGTTGAGCAATTCGGCCATACGTCCACCCGGCCTCCCGCATGCCCACTATACGCCCTCGCTCAAAGTCCGTCAACTGCACATACGGTTCACGTCCACGCTGTCGCGGCATGCTACCAGTGTTAAAGACTGCGATGGAGCTCCGTATGCCACGGCAAACTGGCTGACACTGACGGCGGCGGTGCACAAATGCTGCGCAGCTAGCGCCATTCGACGGCCAACACCGCGGTTCCTGGTGTGTCCGCTGTGCCGTGCGTGTGATCATTGCTTGTACAGCCCTCTCGCAGTGTCCGGAGCAAGTATGGTGGGTCTGACACACCGGTGTCAATGTGTTCTTTTTTCCATTTCCAGGAGTGTATTTAACTGTCAGATGACCGGTGGGGCGTTGCAGAGCTTTTCCCATTTTGTTATTTGTAATTACTCTTTCTCTCTCTTTATTTCTACGGTAAACAGCATAATGTTTAGATACATACGTTATTTTCAGTCTTATGTAAATATATGACGTATTTTCTATACAACTTTATCTCCGCCACATGGTTTGTTTTAGAATCTAGATAAAAGACAAATAAATAATCACCACCTGTGAGCAGAGGCGGCGTATCTCGCACTGAGTGATCACCAGAAATCTATCCCTATCCTAGTGGCAATAAATCCTCAAACAAAAATCTTTGTCAGTTGAGTCACTACTACAAGGAGGCTCAGAAACAATAGGTTTCAATCGGCCTTCTGCCATAGCAGATGAACAGTATGAAGGAGGAAATGGAAACTGGATGTTAGCGTCCCGTCGACGTCGAGATATATACAGACGAGTACAGTCTTGACTTGGGCGACAATGCTGAAGTAAATTTGCCGTACTTCTATTTTTTTTTTTTTAAAAAGAAATCCCGGCATTCGTCTTAAGAGATGTACGGAAAATCACAGAAAAGTTAATAAGAATTACTGGATGGAGATCTGAATCGCTGACTCCCAGAATAGGAGTTCAATGTGTCTTACCAGTGCATTACCTCGCTGCCTGTTACGAATAATGAAGTCACTCGTTAAGCAGCTTGTTTCACAGAATAACAAACTGTCACCTGTTGCTGGTCACATCGTAAGCTTTCGTGCGTTAAGACAGAGAGCATGGGTTTATTCAATATTCTTGGGCATTAATAAATGATTCCTATCTATTTTTCTTTTCATTACTTTAAAAATGCTCGGTATATGTAGTTCACAACTTGCAAGAGAATTCCTCGAAGTAAATTGTTTAAAGTACTATTACGGGCAAATGTAAGTGTTTGATGTGCTAAATTTTTGGAATTACAGCTTCATAATGAAATCAGTTGGGAGTACCATACGAAAAAATTGCTGGAAAGTCAAAACAAATATTCATCTGCAATGGGGGTGTTGTAACATAAAAAGGTAACATAAAAATAAAGAAAATCTGACATACTTCGCGTACTTTCATTAGATCGTCTCACAAGAGGTAATTTTTTTGGCTAGCTCATCAAGCCAAGTTAATATTTTCCGAGTCAAAAAGCGTTTCATACGAATTATTTGTTGTGTTAACTTAACAACGTGCTGCAGTTGCTTTTTAAAGGAAATGCGGATACTATCTACTGCTTCCAAACAGATCTATTCCAGATTGAGAGTTTTCATAAATAGCAAACCTCTTTCTCAAACCAACTCCTCAATTCATGGAATCAGTACTAGAAATAAAAATAATTTCCCTAGATATATAAAGTCACTTGCTTTCTTTCAGTAAAGTGTAGAAGCTTAAAAGGATTTGTTAGTGGCCAATACTTTCTACTCCACTGAGGAATTTCTGAGTAGAACCGATTGATGTGTACGTTATTGATAATCTAAAATCACGTGAATGTTACACGAATTATTACTTCAGCATATCATCAGTGCAGTAATGTTGTAAACGAAAATAAGTGTTTTACATTGGTTTTTCCGTGACATGATGCATGGGTACAAGAATCTAATAACGTAATGTAATGTCGTAAACGCAAATAAGTGTTTTACATTGGTTTTTACGTGACATGATGCGTGGCTACAAGAATCTAATAACTGTCATACACACCTCAATGTGTTGTCCATTTACCTGACTCGTGACAAGTTTAGTATAACCTAAGAAGTGCAAATATATTTCAGATTTTTTGACTTAGTCTACTTTCATGGGGATCTTTTCACTTAGGATCTGTAGAAGGGGCACACGTATTAGAGGCATTTATATTAAATATGTGTTACATATTCTTGTCTGATGACATGTACTGCACCAGTAATGATTTCCTCAGTACGGTTCAAAAATGGTTCAAATGGCTCTGAGCACTATGGGACTCAACTGCTGTGGTCATTAGTCCCCTAGAACTTAGAACTACTTAAACCTAACTAACCTAAGGACATCACACACATCCATGCCCGAGGCAGGATTCGAACCTGCGACCGTAGCAATCGCACGGTTCCGGACTGCGCGCCTAGAAACGCGAGACCACCGCGGCCGGCCTCAGTACGGTTCAAATGGCTCTGAGCACTATGGTACTTAACATCTTAGGTCATCAGTCCCCTAGAACTTAGAACTACTTAAACCTAACTAACCTAGGCGCATCACACACATCTATGCCCGAGGCAGGATTCGAACCTGCGACCGTAGCAGTCACACAGTTCCGGACTGAAGCGCCTAGAACCGCACGGTCACCGCGGCCGGCATCCTCAGTACGGATCTATGAAACAAAATACACTGGGTGTTTTGCAATTCAAGTTACACATTTCTAGAGGTTGTAGAAGAGACTTAGTGAATCAAGTTTTACATAGGAACCCATGTCCGGAAGCGTTATCCAACGACGTTAGAGAGCGTCGAGGTCATAGGTGCAGGCGTCTGTAGATGTATGTACATACATGGTGATGTCATGATGACGTTATAAACTTTCTATGGTGACGGAGGAGAATAAATGTAACAATTTGAGATAAGGGTTCCTGTACCGGAAGCGAACAAGTCGAAAGTTATAATCGAAAACCGTTCTGACACCACTGAAAGTGGAGTACATGTACTGGTATTGCTGTCGCTCAGATTATAGTGTGCACAACTTTCAGAGGTGGTACGGACCAAAAAAAAAGGAAAAAATGTCCAGTAAACATGGGCTCTAAAACACATATCTTTTGAGCTATGAGGACCTTTTCGTCTCGTCTACTCAACCACTGCCCATAATTCCTAAGATATACATTTTAGAGCCTATGTTTAGCCGACAGTTTTTCCTTGCTTTGGCCCATAATACCACCCCTGAAAGTTGTGTACACTATAATCTGAGCAACAGCAATACCAGTACATGTATTTCACTTTCAGAGGTGTCAGAACGGTTGACGCTTGTAACTTTCGATCCCTTCCCTAAGATTGATACATTATATGCTTCTCCATCATCCAAGAAAGTATGTAACATTGTCAGGGTATTACCCGGTATATACATACATTTACAGGCCCCGGCGCCTATAACTGTGACGCTCTGTAGCGTCTTCCCGAAATTGGTTCCTATGTAAAACTGTTTCTACTAATTCCCCTCTACAGCCTCTAGAAGTGTGTAACATAAGTTGAGAAAGATCACGCATATCTAATCTAGTGATCGTTCTGATTAAGGAAAATTGGTTCCGTGACACGGAAGATTATCCGCCTATGGTGTGTGGAACACCATTTCAAGTCCACAATCTCCAGCGGCTGCGATGGGAATTTACCCATGGCTCACCCAGTTCATTAATCGTGCTTTCCTCTTATTATATTTTAATTACATTTCTACAATTTGCCATATAGTTTTACTTTATATTTTTGCACTAAGAAGGGCCAGACTTTGTAAACCATTAGAAATACTGTTATTACTCTAATTGCTATCACAATTTTGAACCAGACTGCACATATGCATTATGACTGAATGTCATGATTTTATTTGAAGCTGTTAGTTGGACAAAGATTGCCCATTCTGTCAGTTGACGAAATTTTGCAAGCAGCCATAGTATCTACAAGGCAGACGACAGGACTCTCGCAGTAAATAAGTAATGTCCACTGATGAGCCAAGACGTTATGACCGCCTTGCTGAATAGTTTGCTTGTCCGTCTTTCGAACGAAATACTTCACTAAACTGCATATCAGGGATCCGACAGCTTGTTGGTAGGTTTGTGGAGGTATGTGGCATTAGATGTCTGCGCATAGATCACGTAATTCGCTCAAATAACGGGCCGCTGATCTGCATATGCGGTGATGGCGCCCGATAGCGACCCAGACGGGGTCCATAGGGTTTACATCAGGCGAATTTGGTCTGCGAGACATCAACGTGAGTTAACCACAATGCTTGTTAAACCACTGCAGCACGGTTCTGGCTCCATACGGACAACTATTCTGCTGAAAGATGACATCGCCGTCGGGGAACACATCAAACGTGAAGGGACAAAGGTGCTTCGCAGCTGTCTTCGGTTATTACTACTCTTCCCACACAAGCAAGGAAGAATCTCTCCCATAGCATAGTACTGCTCCCGCCAGCCTGCGTCCGTGGGTCCGCAGCTCGTGGTCGTGCGGTAGCGTTCTCGCTTCCCACGCCCGGGTTCCCGCGTTCGATTCCCGGCGGGGTCATGGATGTGTGTGATGTCCTTAGGTTAGTTAGGTTTAAGTAGTTCTAAGTTCTAGGGGACTGATGACCACAGATGTTAAGTCCCATAGTGCTCAGAGCCATTTGAACCATTTTGAAATACTCGGCACCTCGCAAGGATAGCTACCAGATAAAGAATATTAGGTGAGTTGTTGGAAGTGGTTAAACGTTGGTGAAAATCTCGCTCCTGAGCACACAAAGAGCTCTAACCGCAGAACTCTGCACGGAACGCGCGTTGGTGCAGTGCTGCGATACAGACCGTATATCCCCCTTCGAAGACGATGGCCAAGACTTCAAGTCCGCACCGCTCGATGGCTGAAGGCGAAGTTCACTCTCTCTCCACAATTCTCCCGTCTCCCACGCGTACGACAACACGGCAGAAGAATACCAGTTTCGGCCAATGTCGAACACTCTATTATCGCCGAAATCCCCCCAACGGCATTTCTGACATCTACCCAATGATCGAGTAGGTCATAACGCCCCTACGCAAACGAAATTCCCGTCTTCACTACGTGTTGCCCAGCACAGGTGGCTCCTGATGCCGGGCTGTCCCCAAAATCGCCGTATTGTTCCGCGTTTCCGGTGACCGCTACCTGCCGCCCACGGCGGCCCGCCGAGCTACGGCCATCTGCAGACTTTATATTCCACAATTCTCAACCTCCGACTCTTTTCACCAAGGCTTTAAGTTAGTGGCTCAATCATGCAAACATGCAGGGAATACTGCTCGAGAGTGCCTCATATATATCATAATCCAATAGAGTCATGATCTGATGCCCTTGCCAGTCCCTTTACTATTAACACTAATGTTGGTAAGCTAACGTGTAAGTGCCCATGTCCTGACACCTTACACTCTATCGGCAGAAATGACACAGAGCACAGTCTATCCTACTTTACAGAGCAGACAATCCTCCGAACCCCACGTTCTGTGAAGAGTCTGGGACGTCCAAGCATTTAGAGCCTAGCGATAGTTTCACTGTCCTTCTATCTCTTTCCGTAGATGCTCAAGACACTTGCACGTTAAAATTCGATTAGCTTCGCCGTTTTCGAGATGCTCGTTCACAGGCTTTGCGAAATAATAATGTGTCCTTTATCGAAGTCGCTTATCTCAGTGGATTTCCCCATTTCCAGCGTATATCTTCGCTAGGGTGATCCTCACCCGTTGTGTCTGCTCCGCTTACATAGTTTTGCTACCACGTCACGCGCCCGCAACGCCACCAGGCGGCATCCAACGCCGCGGTGGGCAGTGATCGTAATGTTTTGGCTGATGAGTGTACAGGGAGTTATGGGCATTGGTACACACATTGACGTAATTGGTACCTTGATATGTACGCACGTCAATGTGTTAGTAGTTCTTTCTCTACATCTCACAGCCTTCGTGCAAATACACCACATAATTTACTACTTGTTTTTTTCTGCACGGTCGCAGCTGCACCTGTTAGTATATGTGTCTGCACTTCAGTACCAGACCCGCTGTTCAAGGAAAAATAACGGCTTGATTGTGCCATGAGTACTTGCAGGTACTCACCAACCTAAAAGCATACTACACTATATAGCTATAACTGTTAGTATGCAAAAGAAGTAAATACTAATGTAATGTCTATGCACATGGCCAGCATCTCCTCCTACACCACAGAATCAGCTTTAACCGAATTTGGATCAGCTAGTGATAGGTGTTTGAGAATCACAACTGTGGTAGTTAGAACCTCCTATGATTTTCTAACCCTGACGTGGATACTGTCCGGCACAAGAGGCATGTTGTACAGATAGCACCAGCTTGCCCTGCAGGGGCTACACATTGCGACATTACCCAACGGTTATTCTGCCGAGTAGTTGCTCTCTAAACATCATCCCACATGAACAAACAAGTTCTTCTTTACCTGACCTTGCTCGCACCTTAGTTAATTTTATTATGCACCGCCCTATTGAAAACGAGAAGCTTGGTGTAATCACAGGACCCCACACGTCTGGTTACATCCCCAGCAGCTTATCCGCTACAAATAACAATCAGTAGCTCCGATCCTGCACTCAAATAGCCTATGCATTGGCTAGCATTACTAATTGATAACATAGAAAGAAACATAAAATAAAAGATAAATAAATAATTTAATAAAAAGGGCTCTATTCCAACCTCTGAAATTGACGTAGAATAAAGAGAATTATGTTTATTCATGAAAGTACATACCAACCAAACAACTAAACAATTAAACGCAAAGTAATCCTAGGATGTCTAGGTAAAATATATACAAAAAATAATCTTATCAAATACAGTAAAGTTGCGACTAGAAACCGCCCGAATCATGCGCGTTACTACAGGCAGGCCAGCCTTCTTCCAGAACTAACACAGAAGAGTCCTTTGAGATCTAATGCGAAAGTGCACTCGACCGCATTCTTGAGCGCACTGCCCGGAGATTATCCCTCTCCAATTTGATTTCAGAGGTGATCCGACAATGTCTACTTCTCCATTAGCTGACAGTTATCCCCACCAAAAAAACATAGTTCTAAAGTTCTACGTCATTTGACTCAAATTGATCGTTTCCTGCGCTAAACTAATACATTTCAGCAACATTTAAAGAAAAGAAATCTTTGAAACATTTGGGCACATTCACATCATTTACAATAAATATAAATAATATTTTGTTCATAAATAAAATTTCCAGCGTTCTTACACCAATGCGATGACGTTAAACGATAACAAATTGTCGTTAAATATTATCTAAGTAGTTGTTTACATGTGTTTAGATACAGTCTTTTGGCATTCCTTACAATAGTGGTGCTAGCTAACGCAAGAGACTGACCACTTCTAATTTACCATGATTTAGTGTTATCATTTGTAATCAGTACTTGTAAAGTGGCAATGAATAACGAGCTAAGTGACAAAATTTTATTTTGTTAGTTATAACCCAAAAACAAAGCTAAGTGCCGTTGCCAAAAGCCTAAAAAGCGGGCCAAGCGTTACGATCATTTCTGGTAGTGCATATAATGTCGGAAAGATGGTACGAAAGGTATGTGCCGGGCTACCGATGAGGCTACAGTAGGATAAGTGCCACGAAGCTTTTAATTGTTTGCATTCATTACGTCTGACAATACTGTGCGGCCACACTCTGTTTTTTGTTTTGTTTTGTATGTTAACTTCAGTAACGTTCATTGTTAAAACGATGAATTTACATAGTGACACGATCCGAAAAGGAAACAGTTCACAATGAGAGAAAGCTTCTTAGAACTGAAGGGGAACCTAACGTTAACAGTAAAAACTTGTTGGTAGAAGTAAAAGCAGCCTAAAGAAGAGGTGTGTACTAAATATTCACTACTAATATCTAATGTTATTATGCGAATTTTGTTGTTTTATAGAATTTTTACAGAGGAATGACTTATCAGTTCGATTCCTAGCCTATATGATGACTAAATAAATCCGTGACCTGTCTTGTTTCAATTCAGGTTTAAGTGCAAGCATTCATGTGTTTGTGCCTTACATAAACAAAGAAAAGTTATATTCCAAGACTTTTATGTCACCAATGATTATGTGAAGTCCTTGATAGTCATTAAGTATGCGAACAGAAGGCGTCATGTTCAGTATAATGACAACTTGTCAGCTGAAAGAAAGGGATCTGCGACAGATGCTGCCATATTTGAAAGTAGCTAAAAGAACATGTATTGAACGGTTAATCAATTAAAATTGCTTTGTGCTCTATAAAATGAAAAGGAGGATTACAAATAATTTAATCACAGGTAATGTATCTGTGAAATGTATCTGTAAATGTTTATTATTGAAAAAAACTGAGGAATTTGAGGTTCCTTTTAGTGGCACTTACCTCGCTGTTGCTGAAAAATGTATAGCATTTAGCAAATTCTCCTTTTTTCAGAATTCAATGTTTATTTTCATTGATAAAAGAAAGGTAACTTAAAATTTTGTATTAGCTGTGTGGCTCTTATTGTAGACGACAAATAAAAAAAAATTGTAAAGATTCTTCCACTAAAATATTTTTAGGTATTCATGCTGCATTCATTTGCTATGTTTTGTGGAGAATACAATGTTGATTGGCGACTCCATGTTGTCTTGTGCACTACGACCAGATAACAGGTATACTTGAAAAAAGAGACAGCATTGGTCGTATATTTTTTACTATTGCAAAATCGATTTTCTGTCACTGAGTGACCATCTTCAGTGCTATATTGTATAACTTAAATTGGGATGCACTGTTGTCACTAAGCTTACGGCAATCACATAGACTCACAATATAGCACTGAAGATGGTCACTCAGTGACAGAAAATCGATTTTGCAATAGTAAAAGATATACGAATACATTGTTCTAACGGACATTTATATAATGAAAACGCTATGAAAGACATTGTAATTCAATAAATAAGAATAGGTAGATATATGTAGCTTTCAAGGATGATAGCTACAGTGCAATGCTATTATCTGAGACATCGTTGGTTAAAATCGCATGAAACCTTTAAAAGTTGTTAATTCAGGGGTTCACTGTGAAAAGTTTAGTTACTGTAAAGTATTAACTTCTGTAGCTTTAAAGATATTGAAAACATTGTTATGTCATTGGATGCGCTTCAATTTTCTGAGATTACACATAAATTCAGATTTTTTTTTTTTATTTGACTGTGATTTTATGTCGAGTTTCTGCGTGCTGTAAGACTCCATCTTTTAGCTTGTCTGACATTAGGCCATTGCTGGTGCATCACCGGCCCTCTTAAAGGATCGACCATCGTCCAAATCCTGTACTGGAATTTACTCACATCCAGCTCTTTGATGACAACAAAGCACCTGGGCTCGACTGAAGCGGTCCACTTGGCTGGCCTAGCTGCAACACTTTGACTGAGCCGGACTTGCTGTGCTATGAGCTCTGTGCCTACTAGCATTCAGCTGTACAAACGAATTAACCTCTTACCAATTCTGTGCGGCCATTTAATCACGTAGACAAGTGTAATGTTGAAAGGTGTTGATGGGAATGGCTGAGTGGAGAGGTAAGCTGTAAGAGATTGATAGTGAGAGAGGGGAAAATATGAGGTGGACAGTGAAATGGGATAGGAAACGATGGACAGAGAGATAGAGAGAGAGAAACAGAGGATGATGTGATGATCATATAGAGGGGTAGAATGTGATGGACAGAGAGTGTGGGATGAGGAGGTGAACTAAGTGAGAGGGGAGGAGCTGTATTGTGTGGATAGTATTGTCATGCCTTGCAGTAGCTACAGGGGGGCTGTGGAATGGCTGAGCAAAGGGGGAAGGACAGTGATGGTGAAAGAGGGGGGAGGAAGGATGAAAAGAACAGAAAAAGTGGGAGGAGGAAATGGACAGATGGGGTAGGAGGTGATGGACAGAGAGAGGAGGGAGAGGGATGACCAAAGAGAGACACAGAGGATGAGAGAGACACACAGAGTTGGGAGTGAGAGATGGACAGGAGGAGAGGGAGTAGGGTACGGACATAGGGAGAGGGCAGGATAATATGAACAGAGAGAGGGAGTGGAGGAGTTGGGGAAAGAAAGTGGGGAGGAGAGGATGGGCAGAGAAGGGAGGAGAATGTGGTGGACTTGCAAGGGGAAGGAGGAGATGGATAGGAGAGAGTATGTGATGGTCACAAAGAGGGAGGAGGAGGAAATGGACAGAGAGAGAAACAGAGAGAGTGAAGGGAGGAGGCATGTTGTGTGGGTAGTATCACCATGTCTTTCAGGTGCTACATCCACAGATGGGTGCGACTGAGGAAAGACAGCAGAGTGAGGAAATGGATAGTGAGAGAGGGGGAAAGATGAGGTGGAAAGACAGGGTGGGGAGAAGGAGAAGGACAGAGAGGGGGAGGGGGTGAAGGAGAGAGAGGAAAGGAGGAGGATATGTGCAGAGGGATAGGGCATGATAATATAAACACAGAGGGTATGGTCAGAGAGAGGGGATGGAAGAGAGAGACAAAAAGAGGGGGAAGAAGGTGAGCCGGCCGCGGTGGTCTCGCGGTTCTAGGCGCGCAGTCCGGAACCGCGCGACTGCTACGGTCACAGGTTCGAATCCTGCCTCGGGCATGGATGTGTGTCATGTCCTTAGGTTAGTTAGGTTTAAGTAGTTCTAAGTTCTAGGGACTGGTGACCACAACTGTTAAGTCCCATAGTGCTCAGAGCCATTTGAACCATTTGAAGAAGGTGATGGACAGAGAGAGCGGGTAGAAGGGGATGGACAGAGAGAGAGGGGTAGGATGAGATGAACTGAGAGACGTAGAAGAGGAGGACATAGACGGAGACGGACTATGGAGGAGTA
Organism: Schistocerca serialis cubense; assembly: GCF_023864345.2. Lineage (NCBI taxonomy): Eukaryota > Metazoa > Arthropoda > Insecta > Orthoptera > Acrididae > Schistocerca > Schistocerca serialis. Next base: position 74,126,779 of record NC_064644.1, read on the forward strand.
TGATGTGGAAAGAGAGAGGGAGAGATGCAGGTGGCAGGTAGCGGTTGTAGAGCTACATTGGGTTGGTGGAAGAGGAAGGGAGGGGAAGAGGAGATTGTGGGGCGGCGGGTTGGTCATAATAATAATAATAATCATTAGTCATAGGAGGAAACTGGAATTGTTGTTAATATAGTTCGCCATCTTTTACGAGAGCCTGGCAACTATTTCTGTGGTCAGCCAGAAAGCGATGGAGAACATACGGACCATAGTTCCCAGTCTGCAAGTCTTCTTTCTTGTCCAACTCACTGAAAGAAATGTTTCTATTCTCTATTTGCTCATCGTGGTCAGGACTATGATTATAAAGGAAGATTTTGAGTTGTAATTGCTACTTATATTTGATAAAGTTTCACATGCTCAACATTGTAACATTCATTATGTTCATACTGACAGTAAATCTCTCTATCCTAAACAGCACTATGAGCTGTTCAGAGGCGACCTCTAAGGTAAGTTCGTACTAAATTGTTTTAGCCCTGACTAGTGATAATCAAAATAAATGTTCGCCACAAAAGCGGAAAATAATTGTCACCACTTGCCACGTGGATTTGTTAACATTATGGGAGCTGACTAACAGTTACTTTTGCGAAATTCAAGCGATCCAGTCCTCACGAGTTAATTTTCTATTATTACTGAAAATAAGCGTTTCGTAACAAACAGCCTCTCTCTGACTTCATCCGAGGCAGCGCGCATTCCAGCGTTTGACTGCCGCGGATCTTACGGTGACTGGGTGCCTGGTCTTGCCCTCGGGCTGTATTTATATACGTGGGGCAGCCGACGGCCGAGGCAGCACCAGCTGTCATCCGTCGTATGCATACGGCAGCAGTCTCTGAACGGCCGCTCTCTCGGACACACAATATTTAATAACAATGTTACAAATCAATTTAGTATCTTCGTAATCTTTGCATGTTTGTAGTTAAGTTGGTTAAAATTACACAAAAAGTTTTACCTCGCTTGCATTAAAACTTTGCCTTCTAGAAGTTTTAGGACGGAACTGACAGTAGAACATGACCTCTGAACTACAACTTTAAGAGACCTTGTATTGCTTGTTGTTAACATCAAGGTCCTAAAACTTGTTACAACTGTGTTATTTAATAGGTTTCATCACATGCTGTAACCAAAACTTTCTAGCATTAATATAATAGATACTTAATATACTACAAATAAGGACGTTTTGTTCCAAATTTAGTTTTCAGTCAGTTACTCGAAAACTATTAGAGGTAGCTTGATGGGGTCACGTAGTTATTATTGTGATGTTGAACTAAAGCGTCATACAAATTTTCACATTTCTAAGTCTAGTATTTAGTGCCTTCAATTTTTCTTAATTTTGACATTCATGTGCACATTATGGCCAATTGCTGGCTTCCTCGCTTTATTATTTAGCGCCACTTATTTTTTTCTTAAAAATACGTATTTACGTAAAAATATTGACTTAATGAATCTGAGACTTGACAGTTTAAACATTATCACACTAAAGCATATGATGACAAAGTCTGAAAAACCAACTTTAACTTTTAATTTCATTCTTAATCATGGTGCAATACTTCACCTTCTGGTGACGTGGCACTACTAGCAGTGAACTGGGGTAAGTCGCTGCAGAGTCGCTCACCTCTGTATCTCTCAAACGATACAGCGCTTGTTCCGCCATAAGATGTGCATTGAGAGGGGAGGAGATATGGACACAAGGAGGAACACACGATTGAAGAGAGGGGCAGAAGAAATGGACAAAGAGAACTGGAGGAGGAAATGGAGAGACAGAGAGATTGCAGAGGAGGGGAAGGACGGGATAGAGGTGGGAGAGTGACGTGAACAGGTTGGGGGGGGGGGGGGAGTAGAATGTTGTAGTCACAGAGATAGGGGAGGAGGAGATATGTGCAAAATATGTGTCAAACACAACCACCCCTGCAAGGACAGTAGGTGTTCGCAGAACAGAATCTCCACCGAATATTATTCGAGTCTGTAACAAGGGACCTTTAAATTACAATTTGTATCTGCTGCTATATTATTATGAAGAAGCTCATTGACGGCACATTTCAGCTCTTTCTGTGTCACTGTGAACGAAGAGCAGCGTCAACCATTCCTCTGCCAGTGTGTCAAAACTGTACAAGACGGCGACTGGGATGTGTGCGCAAAACAGGTGGTTGTCAAAGGTGACTGAAAGTCATAAAAAAATTCTACGTTCGTTGCAATTTAGGGTTTGCATTGGGACGACCCAGGATGGATGCAGCTGCAACATATAGCAGTCCCATGGGCAAGGTAGGAGTGGGTGGCCAACAGTTAAAAGAAATTGGATAAGGAACGATCGTATTCCAGGGCGAATGCAGGGTAACATTAAGAGACTAGAGCTGAAAATAAGAGAGATGATGGGACAGAGTAGAGCTAAAAGGCAAGAGTGGCAAAAATAGATAGCTTAAAGCCTTCTGCACAGCAGCAAGACCAGTACACAAGAGATCGAGTTTTAGAGGGGTGCGTCGGCAGGCAGACGTTGAAGAAAGTCACGTGGTGTCCCCCAGCCCCCTTCCCCTCCCCCCTCGCGCTTTCATGTCGGTTATTCGATGAATGTTGGTCTACGCTGCATCTCAGTGCAGGCTCTGTACTGTCCTTCGACTTTCGTCCATTTGTTCAACACTCACGTGGCAGCACATGAGTAAGTAGCCTGTTTAGGTTTTTATGTTGGTAACGCCACGTAGCTTTCTGTATGAAAATCACTGACTGTGCTGTGTGAGGTCTGTGGCTGGTTGTCATTGTTGGAATACTCGCTATTGTTGTGTTGGGCAGTTGGATGTGAACAGCACGTAGCGTTGTGCAGTTGGAGGTGAGCCGCCAGCAGTGGGGGATGTGGAGAGAGAGATGCCAGAGTTTTGAGAGGTTGCTATAAGCAGACGATCTGGACGTGTGTCCTCCAGAAAAAGGAAATTTGTAAAGATGGATGTCATGAATTGATAGATATATATATGATGACTTTTGATTAAGGTAAATACATTGTTGTTCTCTATCAAAATCTTTCATTTTCTAATTATGCCTATCAGTAGCTAGTGCCTTCAGTAGTTGCAATCTTTTAATTAGCTGGCAGTATTGACGCTCGCTGTATTGCAGTAGTTCGAGTAACGAAGATTTTTATGAGGTAAGTGATTCATGAAAGGTATAGGTTATTGTTCGTCAGGGCCATTCTTTTGTAGGGATTATTGAAATTCAGATTGCGTAGTGCTACAAAATATTACGTGTCAGTTTAGAGATGATCAGAATATGTAAAGAGAGAACTGTCTGAGTACGTTCAGTTTTACTCAGCTGTCTTTGTATCAAATAACGTAGAACTTTACCAGCACAGTTCAAATGGTTCAAATGGCTCTGAGCACTATGGGACTTAACATCTGAGGTCATCAGTCCCCTAGAACTTAGAACTCCTTAAATCTAACTAACCTAAGGCCATCACACACATCCATGCCCGAGGCAGGATTCGAACCTGCGGCCGTAGCGTCGCGCGGTTCCAGACTGAAGCGCCTAGGACCGCTCGGCCACTCCGGCCGGCGAACGTAGGGTCCTGCCTGAGACCCAAGTGTAGGTTCTTTAATCAAATGAAACTATGTGGTTCTAGAGACCTTTTCAACTCTCAAATACCTGTGATGTATATACGTGGACTAAGGATCTGAACGAAAATTTGTACCATGGCCACGATTCGAACCAGGGTCTGCTGTTCACTTGGCAGAAGCGCTAACCTCTATGCCACCCTGGCACAATAGCATTTCAAAACTGCACGGACTACTCTAGCAGGCCTGAACCGTTATTTATTTACAAAGAATACTCTTAAGAATTTATTTTATTTACTAGCGATTCATCAAGAACATTAACACATTTAATCACACTGTGTAAGCATGGAAGTAGTTGCCAGGGAGTAACTGATGAAATCATAACCGAATTCCTTTTAAGAAAGGGTAATTTTATTCACTTTAATAGTGCCAAAAAGCATTTTTTAAAAGAAACAGATTTAAATTTATAATCAGAAAGCACCCTCTAAATATCAAAGTTACAATTTATTCAGAGGCAGAAAGAAACACGTTTTGAATGTATGAGCTTTCGCGCAGAGAACCTTACAGCTCCCTTTTGACACGGCCGTAGTTACGAGCGCTCACAACAGCCTCTGAAAGATCACACTGGTGCAAATCTGCAACACACCAGATTACTTTAAACTAAGAGTTTTAACAATTTACAAAAGCACACAAACTATCCACCTCCTCCCCCCCCCCCCCCATAGGAGGGATGGAAATGGTACAAAACACTAACAATTAAAATATTAACCTTGCCACCGAAGGTGCAACATGATTTTAACTTCTAAAAAAGTCTTACGGCGAAAGGGTGGCAACTTTATGTACTAAAATGATCATTTAAATAAAATCCCATGAAATGCAATCTTATATAAAATTCTACAAGGTTGGCCGAACAATAGTTAAGATGCTTTACAGTACACAGATACCGCCTCTCAAAATCATAGGCAATAATATCAAAGTTTCCAAAGATGAAAACATATTTCAGGTATTAGGCCGTTACACTCCGAGAAATAAATTCCTTAACACACCAAATCCGACAAACTAACGTACGGTAGATTGATGGGGAGATTATCGAACAACCCGAAATGCAGGTTGCTCTAACCCGCCTCTACGCCACAAGGGAAAAACGGACCACCCAATTTATAAACAACCACCTTCCCCCGGGTGGGAAAACTGAGAAGAATGGTGGAACGACCCCAAAGCAAAACGGCTGGTGACCTCACAAAGAAAACAAGTAAAATTACACAAAAGTAAATCAAAGCGGTCTGCGTGGCGCCACCTGGGGAAGGTGTGTTGCCTTCCGAAACTAGGTTAAAACCGCCAGGAGACCCTCTGATTCCCGGAAACCTTCAGAATGTCTGAAGTGCTCTGTGGCTCAGAGGAACCTGAGTGGGGCGGGGACCGCAACGTCCTATCCCGTGGCCTTGACGTGGCCCCGGCGCTCAGTAACCCCCTTAGATGGGGTGAAGCTAACACGGGAAGGGCCGTCCATGCATGACGTTAAAAGGCTAGCTCTTAACTGGGTGCAATCCTCACTGAACCGCACTGGCCCACCGTGAATTATCAAAAGCGGTGGGTGAGACATGGTCGGCCATGATCCCCCAGTACGTGTGGAGGCCCTCGGGTTTGAGTGCCGCACCGTCTCGATGATGTCTAACTCCACAATATAAGACCCGGGCCATAGCATCATTTATATCACATCATCACTCTCATAACACCTCCGGGCTGTGGAACGGTGAGGGTTGTCGTTGTGTCAAGGAAGGACGTTAAACTCCCGTCAAGGTAGGACGTTAAACGCCCCCAACCCAAGGCGAAAGCGAAGGGTGCGTGGCACAGGGGGAGCTGTGTCTGAGGGACTATCCATCTGTCCCTCCCTTATTTTCGCAGGGCACAAGACCAGCTGGTGCTCTGCATGCCGGCGACCTCGTTTGTCGGCGTGGGACCTCGGCGCGAGTCGGCAAGTGCGCTTCGCCGCGCCCATGGGTAACCGGGGCGTGTTCTGCCAAACCTAGGGGGTGGTGACATCGCCTGGGCCAGGTTAGCTGGGTCCAGACCGTCGAACGACTGGGCGACCGGCCCGCCACCTGAGTAGGAGCGGGTCCCTGGCCTGCAAGGTGGGAGCTCGGGCTAGTAGGCGGCGAAGGACGAGAAGTGCATCCGCTTCTCCAGAATGCGGGGTGCACTTGCCGATAAACACTGGGAGAAATCGTCGGTGATGAGGCCACTGAAGGGGACCAGGACACTGGCAATGGTGTACTGAACTCGGCGGCTCAGGGATGCCCTTGACCTAGGGACGAGGTTGGTGGGTGAGCTGCATCTTAGTCCCCCCCCCCCCCCCTCATGCCAGAGGAGCCGGTCCGGGGTAAGAGACGGGCTTCCAACCCCTTTTTTTCCCTTGTCTAACAATGATGGCCACTGAAGAGACAAGCGACTTAAGTGCGCCCATAAGGGCTTCGATGCTGTCTGATCCCTCGCCACAGGATGGCCTGGGTCAGACCACGGAAGAAAGCAATCTAGAGAGACATATGAGGATTACACAGTTTTTCGATCAGAACATTAAAAATGGGAAAATTAGTCAGGCTGCAGTGCAGGCAATTAAAAATGAACTGGAGGCATGGGCGATAGCCAATGCAAAGCTAGAAGGGAGTATTGAAGAGCTGGAAAGGGTAAATGAATGGCTCAGGAAACAACCAGGAAAGACATAGGCCGGCGTTGCAGCACAAGCTGCGCCAAAGGCCCAAACAACAAAAGAGACTATTTCAAAAGTCTCTAAACGACCAAATACAGCAGTCTTCTTAAGACCATTACCCGGCCAGGACATTAAGAAGGTGCAGGAAGTTTTTGCTACCACAGTAAATCCCGTAAGAGAAAAGATCAGGATTAACAAGGTAAAGGTAACAAAAAATGTAGTCATTGTAGATGTAGCCTCAGAGGAAGATAAAAATAAGCTTTTAGAAGACCAAAAATTATGTAAGTCAGTAAAATGTGAACCCCCCCGAAAGCGAAATCCACTGGTCATTCTGTATGAGGTCCCAAAATCAATGACGGACGAGGACCTATGTGAGACCCTGTATCAACAAAACCTTGACGATTCAAATATAAGTATGGAAACCTTTCTAAAAGATTTTAAACTCAGATTCAAGACAGGACCTAGGGATAGAGACGTCGTTCACCATGTTGCTGAAGTTACAGGGGGACTATGGAGGAAACTGACAGCTATGGGCAGGGTGTACATAGGTTTTCACGCCATAAACGTGAAAGACTACCTAATTGTACCCCGTTGCCACAATTGTGGGGACATTGATCATATTCATAAATATTGCAGCAGGAAGCCGGCTTGCTCCAGATGCGGAGAGGACGATCATGTAAGAAAAGATTGAAGGAAATCCGCTGTATGCATACCAGGTACACGAAGGGGCAAAAAGACATGCGGCACAACCGGAAGGAATTGCCCAACATATAAATTACTCGAACAACGCCTAATCTCCAGAACAGATTATGGCTGATGGCAACAACAGAACCAGATCAACCAATAAAAGAAAATCTCCAAGTAAGAAGAGAAGGGACGCTGATACAGCAGAGAAATTCAAAGAATTTCTGAAATCTCTCCAGGAGACAAAGAAAAAGGAGATAATTGTGGTTGATTCAAGCACCCAAACTGAACCAGAAATAGAAATAGAAGAAATGGCTGACTCAGATACTTTGACAGAGCCCAAGACTCTGGTTCATTTGAGTGTCAACTCAACACTCAACCCAGAGGCAGAAAGCTTCATCACCAATCATGAAAAAACAAGCCCGAAACAGACAACCATGGTTGACCTATGCATACAGACGGAGCCAGAAGAGGAAACAGAAGATAGTCTGCGACCGGCAGAAAGTAATAGCATTGTTCCGCTTCAAAAAGGATCTCTCCAAACTATTGTACATGATAATACAATCACAAGTACAATGCACATGGAAGCATTTCCGAGAGCCCCAGATCCGGATCCTAGAAGGATCTACCCGAACCCGGAGCTTGCTATGCAACTTTCACGCTTGGAGCAGCCGGCTGTCCTTACCACAGCACTCAGGCACGTCGTACGTATATGGCATAAATATGGCAGAAAGGCCACCTTCTCGACAGTGGAGGCTGTGGATAGGATACAGTTAAAGTCAATGAATCTTCCCACAGATTTCGGAGCTCTGCGTGACTTGCTCAGAAGGGTTTTCGAGAGAAGAGGAGAGGAATTCAACATGCAAGAGATCTATGTGCAATCTGTCCTTGCAAATGGCCGAATTGCTTCAGATTACAACAAACCATGGCCTGATTGCTATTTCCACACTTACTTCCCATAACATCTGAAATTGTAATAGGACAAATAAACACCCATAACGGTCGGCTGGTCATGCAGGAGCTTAGGAAGGTAGTGGAGGAGAGGAGACTGGATGTAGTCTGTCTGCAGGAGCCATACTCCAGGGCGGGGCAGATCTCCTTCATGTCTACCACTTGGCAGACTATCTCTACCGGAGAAGAGCCGAGGGCAGTCTTAATAGTCACAAACAAGGCCCTAAGGGCCACTACACTAACACAGCTATCAAACAGTCATTGCAATGTAGTAGAATTACAAACACCAGTAGGATTAATACACCTCGTGAACATGTATTTCCAATATGGAGGAAATTTTGAAGATTTCTCAGACCACCTTGCGAGAATCATCACGACACTACGTGGGCGTAGGGTTATTGTTACGGCAGACATCAATGCCAAGTCCCCCATGTGGTACAGTGGCACAAGGGATGGTAATGGTGAGAAGGCTGAAGAACTAATCATGGGTTCCCAACTTGTAGTGGCAAATAAACCTGGTAATCCCCCCACCTACAGTAGAGATGGAGGGCAGGGGACAAACATCGATGTCACCCTGGCAACTGCTAACGCCATCAGCATCATTGAAGGATGGAAGGTTATTGAACACGCCACTACAAGTGATCACAATTTAATTACCTTCTGCCTCAGAGAAGAAGGGTGCCGCTGGGACCTAGGATGGGAAATCCAACTAAATTACAATAAAACCGATTGGGACTGCCTGGCTCGGGAGTGTGACACTCCGCCATTGCCGGAAGGTGACCTGGACATAGATAGGTACGCCGAAGAGCTGGTAGGGTCGATAGTCAGCGCGGTCAAGGCCGCTGTGCCAACCAGGAGGAGAGCCATGGCGGCTTCCCCATCGCCATGGTCTGCCGATCTTGAACGTATGCGTCAGTCTGTGAGACGGGCGAGGAGGTACTACCAGCGAAGTGCTGTCTGGCAAGAAAAACAGTTCTGGCTGCAGCAGTACAGGGAAGAAAAAGAACGATTCCAAAAAGAATTAAAACAAGTAAGAATGAAAAGTTGGGAGAGGTATGTTCTGAGCCAGCTAGCCACAGATCCTTGGGGAATACCATACAAACTGGTCAGGGAAAAAATCAGGTCCCCTGCGGTTCTCTCGACAATCAGAGACGGAGACAGAATGACAGAGTGGTGGCAGAAAACCGCTGAAGTTCTCCTTCGCACTCTGCTGCCAGATGACGAGGAAAATGGGGAGGATGACCTCCAACAACAAATTCGCAGGGAGGATCTAAATGAATACACCAACAACACCATGGTGTACCGCTTCTCAGAGGAAGAAGTGGCTGCACAAATCAAATCACTAAAAAAGGGCAAAGCACCGGGGCCAGACGGCATAATCGCGGAGGTGGTGCAGTTCCTTGCCCCTCAGCTAGTGGCGTCTCTCACGGGACTGTTCAATGAGTGTCTAAGAACAGGGAGATTCCCTAAAATCTGGAAAAGGGCCAACGTAATAATCATTAAAAAAGGGAAGGATAAGGACCCCTACAGGCCAATCTGCCTCCTAGACAATCTAGGAAAACTGTTAGAGAAGCTACTGGCTGACAGACTGACAGCGCACAGGATGCTGCGCGGGATGAGCGACAGGCAGTTGGGCTTTAGGCCGGGGCGATCGGCGTCTGACGCAATTGCCCTGGCGGCTGAGGCCTGCAGCTCAACCCCGCACAAGTATGTGGACATGGTGGACATCAGTGGCGCCTTCGACAACCTGTGGTGGCCCTCGTTCTTCTCCCGCTTGCGTGAGGAGTGCTCAGGGCCCCTCTATGGCTGTCTAAGGAGCTATTGCATGGACAGGGTGGTATGGCTATCGTCGCCTAGCGGAAGAACAAGTAAAACCATCACGAAAGGGTGTCCCCAGGGATCAGTTCTGGGGCCACTCTTTTGGGATATAAACATAGAACCCCTCCTAGAGAAATTACAACTGAGGACGTGCTAAACGTGATAGCTTATGCTGACGACCTCCTCCTGCTGGTAGGCGGCCGCAGCGGAGAGGAACGTGAGCCTAAGGTAGAGCAAGCTATGATAGTGCTTCAGAAATGGTGCCAAGAAGCAAAAATGAAAGTTGCACCGCACAAGTCCACATATCTATTAATGAAAGGCAGTCTCGCGAGAAATCCAACCGTCGTAATTGAAGGAACTCCAGTTCTTCGGCGTCGAGAGGCTAGATACCTAGGAGTCACAATAGATGAAAAATGGAATTATAATACTCATATAGAAAACATTACGCAGCGAGCATTAGAAGTTCTAAATAATCTTATCAGTATAGGCCATAGAAGATTCCACCTACCTCCCAACTTGATCAAACTTTATCACAACAGTATCCTAACATCCTTAGTAGGATATGCGAGCGGGGTTTGGGCACACAGGCTCACGAGGGTGGTGCCCGCAGTGACCGTGAGAAGGGTGCAGCGGAACATGCTGTTGGGTTCAGTCGGGGCATACCGAACAACACCTGGGGGGGCCTTACTGACAATAATAGGATTATGTCCCTTAGACATAAAAATTAGAGAACAGGGAGCGTGGTACTGGGTCTCCAAAGGAAAGATAGATAAGACCAGGGAAACCATGGGGATACAATTTGGGGATAGATATGCAATAAAGAGAAGGGGCGAAGAGTTATGGCAACAGCAATGGGAAACTGAGGGAGCGGGAAGAAGGGTATTCCAGCTACTACCGAACATCAGAGAAAGGCTTCAAATGAGCCACTTTGAGCCGAGCAGATATCTGCTGTACTTTCTTACAGGTCACTGGCCATATCCGACATATCTATGTCGATTCGGAAAACGGGCGACACCAGCGTGCGACTGTGGTGCTCCGGATGGAGCACCCGAACATGTAGTCTATGACAGCACGTTATATGACGATGTGGCGCTCGAACTTAGGAATCAATTACCAAACAGAGACACATACACATTATTGCGACCTGCCGAGGCCTTCAATGTCCTCAACAATTTGGCAAATGAAATATCCCAAAAGATCTTGAGGGATTTTATTAGTAACCAACACGGTTAGAGATCAAAAAATATAGCTCGATGAAGACTTAGGTGCACCCGCAATTTCCGCCGAGCGCGGTACTGGCCGGTTGTCTCACAACTGGAATCCGCCGCGTTGTCGGATCAGGGGAGCAGGAGCACCATTCCCGGACTTGACATATGCACTAAGATTTGATAGGAAGTAGTTACACTAGAATAACGTAAAATCAGAATACTAACATTACTAACATAGGTAGGGACTGCAGCGATTCCAAAAGTAGTAGGCCAGCCCAGTGCCAGGGGCACGCTCACCGGTGTCAGCTCAGTGAGCAGGCCTTATTAGTAGGTTTGTATTTCGTCTGGCACACCTGTAACGCTGCAGAGTAGCTAGTCTTAGAATAACCAGAGTAGTCAAGTAGTTAGATTAACCCTGTCCGTAGCAAGTGCCATTAATTAACTAGTATAAGCTGCCTGTTTTTCTAAGTATAATAATTGGACCCACTAATTACATAAGGTGGTGGGTTAGTGTGTATCATACAATGTTTGTTGTTTATAAACAATTTGTATCATAATACCTTCTTTTCGATTGTTTTATAATGTTTTTGTATCAATAAAGTTTAAAAAAAAATGAGTAAATCAAACAACATATCACCAATCACTTAGCTTCCAATAAACTGCGATTTCTCGAGAAGACCTGGCGCAGCACCCCCAAATCGCTCTCTCGAACCGTTGGCTCCCAGCTGCTTCAACGGACGCAGGAAGGAGCGCCGATCTCCCGTTTCACGGCGTCGCAGATCCCACCGGCCAGACTGATGTCGTGGGTTGACTCCTGTTGCTCTCGTGTCGACCGCGAAGTCACTACGCCTCGCTATACGCCGCGGTCCACTGGACTCACGTGGCGACCTCACATGCGCCGACGCTCAAGACGGACAAGTCATCTTGTGTCTCAGTGCGCGACCGACCAACCGATCGATCCAACCAGCAATGACCATTGCCTGAGCTAACTCGAGCAGACTGGCGGCCTAACGCGCAGACTCAGATGCAGGAACTAAGTCCCGACTGGGCGACCACTCGCTGAGTTCTCTTACTGGCGGAGTGGAGGGACTCTCATTTTCCCAGCTTTGAAGGTTGATCCGAACGACAGACATACACTAACTGCCTAACAAATGCGGACGAGAGACAGACTAGCAAGGTGGGGACGAGAGACTGACTCCGACAGACCGCCTGGCGAGGGTTTATTTCCTTTATTGTTATTTTGCACTTTATAGAAGGTGGGCTGGCAGCAGAAAATGTTATTCCGCTCTTCAGCCACAAGCAGTACAATAAAAGAGAAAACCAACCGCCTGGCGATCTCATAGCGCCCCTTAAATGCACGTGAACAGGCAACCTCTCCCCTTTCCCACCAGAGAGAGAGACACCAAAGCTGTGATTGCCACAGCGACGCCACCGCCAAAAACGGAGGGCGACTGCTTCACACTACGCGCTGCAGCGCGCTGTTCAAAACAGCAGCCGGCCGAAGTGGCCGTGCGGTTAAAGGCGCTGCAGTCTGGAACCGCAAGACCGCTACGGTCGCAGGTTCGGATCCTGCCTTGGGCTTGGATGTTTGTGATGTCCTTAGGTTAGTTAGGTTTAACTAGTTCTAAGTTCTAGGGGACTAATGACCTCAGCAGTTGAGTCCCATAGTGCTCAGAGCCATTTTGAACCATCAAAACAGCAATTTTTACCACGGCTGAAGGCCTACCTCCTCAATCCAAATTCCGTTGGTACAAATTTTCAGTTGTCACCTTAGTCTGTATGTATACACCATATATCAACGTTCAGTCTAAATACTCAAGATAGTAGATCAGTTCTCGACACAGTACAAGCCCCATACGAGCCCTACAGAGGGCTCCTGCCCGTAGTCCGACGCGCCGCGGTTCCTCAGGATTGCCACCTGGCAGCTGCCGCAGCTGGGCGTGGGCAGTGAGCGCGTGCCTTCCGCGCCGCTCTGCTGTCGGGTTCGGTTCGCGTGTCTGGGGACAGGCGCCGCCTTTTTGTCCGGACACTCGCGTGCGCATGCGCGGTGGAAATTAGGGTCCTTTGTTTGTCGGACAATTAGGGACAATTTCGCCGCGGGCGTCGGCGTCGGCTCTGGCGCCGCCGCCGGTCGCCTCCGCAATTAATAACCGCGTTAGGGCGGCCGCTGCCTGCCGGCCGGGCCGAATTAAAACGGACGTATGAAGACATTAGCGGCCGCGCCGGACGCGCCGGAGTAATCCTGCCCATTTGTCATTTTCTGCCCGTTTAGCGGCTGCCAGGCCGCGGCCGCTGGTGACGACCTCATTCCCCCGGTCCTGAGTGCACTTTTATCCCGTGACTGACACCTTTTGTCCGCGACAGCTCAGCCTCGTGGCACAACCACGCAGCGCTCACAACTGCTTCCCCAGCGTCGACGTTGTTCAGTATTGCAGCTGTAAAGGGATGCAGCCAACGTTATACTTCTGAATTGTTTCCATAATCTTACAATTAGTATAATTTACTACGGCTATATATAAACGTCTCAAAAATGAGATCGACAGGAAGTGCAAAATGGCTAAGCAGGTATGGCTAGAGGACAGATGTAAAGATGTAGAGGCATATATCACTAGGGGTATGGTAGATACTGCCTACAGGAAAATTAAAGAGACTTTTGGAGAAGAGAGAACCACCTGTATGAATATCAAGAGCTCAGATGGAAACCCAGTTCCAAGCAAAGAAGGGAAAGCAGAAAGGTGGAAGGAGTATATAGAGGGTCAATACAAGTGCGATGTACTTGAGGACAATATTATGGAAATGGAAGAGGATGTAGATGAAGATGAAATGGGAGATACGACATTGCGTGAAGAGTTTGACAGAGCACTGAAAGACCTGAGTCGAAACAAGGCCCCCGGAGTAGACAACATTCCATTGGAACTACTGACGGGCTTGGGAGAGCCAGTCCTGACAAAACTCTACCATCTGGTGAGCAAGATGTATGAGACAGGCGAAAGACCCTGAGACTCCAAGAATAATATAATAATTCCGATCCCAAAGAAAGCAGGCGTTGACAGATATGAAAATTACCGAACTATTAGTTTAATAAGTCACAGCAGCAAAATACTAACGCGAATTCTTTACAGACGAATGGAAAAAACTGGTAGAAGCCGACCTCGGGGAAGATCAGTTTGGATTCCGTAGAAATATTGGAACACGTGAGGCAATACTACCCCTGCGACTTACGAGTATCTTAGAAGAAAGATTAAGGAAAGGCAAACCTACGTTTCTAGCATTTGTAGACTTAGAGAAAGCGTTTGACAATATTGACTGGAATACTCTCTTTCAAATTCTGAAAGTGGCAGGGGTAAAATACAGGGAGCGAAAGGGTATTTACAATTTGTACAGAAACCAGATGGCAGTTATAAGAGGCGAGGGGCATGAAAGGGAAGCAGCGGTTGGGAAGAGAGTGAGACAGGGTTGTAGCCTATCCCCGATGTTATTCGATCTGTATATTGAGCAAGCATTAAAGGAAACAAAAGAAAAATTCGGATTAGGAATCAAAATCCGTAGAGAAGAAATAAAAACTTTGAGGTTCGCCGATGACATTGCAATTCTGTCAGAGACAGCAAAAGGCTTAGAAGAGCAGTTGAACGGAATGGACACTGTTTTGAAAGGAGGATACAAGATGAACATCAACAAAAGCGAAACAAGGATAATGCAATGTAGTCCAATTAAGTCGGGTGATGCTGAGGGAATTAGATTAGGAAATGAGACACTTACAGTAGTAAAGAAGTTTTGCTATTTGGGAGCAAAATAACTGATGATGGTCGAACTAGAGAGGATATAAAATGTAGACTGGCAATGGCATGGAAAGCATTTCTGAAGAAGAGAAATTTGTTAACATCGAGTATAGATTTAAGTGTCAGGAAGTCGTTTCTGAAAGTATTTGTATGGAGTGTAGCCATGTATGGAACTGAAACGTGGAAAGGCAGAGAATAGAAGCTTTCGAAATGTGGTGCTACAGAAGAATTCTGAAGATTAGATGGGTAGATCACATAACTAATGAGGAGGTATTGAATAGAATGGGGAGAAGAGGAATTTGTGGCACAACTTGACTAGAAGAAGGGATCGGTTGGTAGGACATGTTCTGAGGCATCAAGGGATCACCAATTTAGTACTGGAGGGCAGCGTGGAGGGTAAAAATCGTAGAGAGAGACCAAGAGATGAATACACTAAACAGATTGAGAAGGATGTAGGTTGCAGTAGGTACTGGGAGATGAAGAAGCTTGCACAGGATAGAGTAGCATGGAGAGCTGCATCCAACCAGTCTCAGGACAGAAGACCACAACAACAACAACGTTCATCTTATAAACTATTTTCAAAACACTTGTTACATTACCTTCATGATGTGACGTTACTGTCACGTATCGCTATGCGATATTACTTCATTTTCATTGGCTGTTTAACAGTCACTTTAGAGACGATACTGGAGTGGTGTGTTTGGAAAAGCAGCACTGCGTTCGTCGCGCTGGGACGGTGCTTTGGTGGAAACGTCTGTATGGCCTCTTTTGTCAGAAGGAGGCAATCTGTGAATCTCATTAGGTCAAGAGAGCCTCTTCTAGCGTTAGGGACAATTTTGTCGAACTTTGGAAGCGACCTGGTTCATAGTTATTGAATGTCGTGCAGGTGCCTGCGCCGTTTGTGATCAGTGAAGGCCACATCCGCCCGTCAGCCCGCCGAGAAGAGCCGAGGTTGATATTTTAGCCTTTCTGCATGTACTTCAAAGAACTAGACGCCATAACGTTGTCCCACCAGTGCAGAAGAGTCAGTTGTATTTGATCTAAAGGATTTGATTCAGCAAATAATATAGTGTCGCCCCGGACAGTGTTCTTGCTATGTTGACTAACTTCTGTGTCTCTTTTACGTAAAAGAAGGAAAGTTACGTGCACTCTGCCCCCTCCCCCTCCACTTTTTGATAAATTTAGCAAAAAATTCCGCACAATACGTTAGCAGAATCATGGAATAGTTCCATCCGTGTAGATATTTTTGAAAGTAGGTAGTTAAGGGCAATGAACTGAGGTCCAGGCCGTAATAGCCCTTTTTGATGTTGATCGCTGTACATGAACGTTTCAGGGGTATGTAAGTGTCGCAACTGGAGTAGTGTGATTCATATTCTGTGCAGCTCGTTACGTGCTTACTTCGAATTTGCCCAGCAAACTGTGTTGCACGATCCTATTATAATTTGACTTCACGAGCTGGCCTGATACGTAGATCCTGTTGTGTTTACTCCATATAGTTGTCCACACCTTTTCGTAAATCCGCAATGTGTTAGCGTAGTTCTGTAATGTGATTTGAGTTGTATGAAACTTTACTCTCTGTTAATTTTGTAGAGGTTTATGTTAATCATTAGAGCAAATAAATAACCGTTAACCTCAGTCCTGACTTAGATTTCAAGATCCTTTAACCTATATAACTTGCGCTTGTTAGACGACACATAAAACAAAAATGTAAGCTCGTTTACTTCACTGTGTCGGCGTTGCTCTTGTGCACAGTGGCCAACTACAAGGAAACTTTACTCGTCATGTTATTAAAATAATGAGCATCGCACTCTCTCGTCTTACTTCAGTTAAATTTACACTGAAGAGCCAAAGAAACTGGTACGACTTCCTAATATCGTGCAGGGATCCCCGGACCACGCAGAAGTGCTGCATCATGACGCGGCATGGACTCGACCAATGTCTGAAGTAGTGCCGGAGTGAACTGACCCCATGAATCTTGCAGGGCTGTCCATAAATACGAGGGGTGGGAGATCTCTTCTAAACAGCACGTTGCAAGGCATCCCTGCTATGCTCGTTAATGTTCACGTCTAGTGAGTTTGGTGGTCAGCGGAAGTGTTTAAACTAAGAAGACTGTTCCTCGAGCCACACTGAAGGAATTTTGGACATGTGGAGTGTCGCATTGTCCTGCTGGAACTGCCCAAGTCCATAGGAAAACACAATGGACATGAATGGACGCAGGTGATCAGACAGGATGCTTACGTACATGATACCTGTCAGAGTCGTATCTAGACGTATCAGGGTCCCATACCACTCCAACTGTGCATGGCCCACCATCACAGAGCCTCCACCAGCTGACATGCTGGATCCATGAATTCATGAGGTTGTCCCCATACCCGTACACGTCCATCCCCTCTATACAACTTATAACTAGACTCGTCCGACCAGGCAACATGTTTCCAGTCATCAACAGTCCCATGTTGGAGTTGATGGTCCCAGGCGTGGCGTAAAGCCTTGTGTCGTGCAGTCATCGAGGGTACACGAGTGGGCCTTCCGTTCCGAAAGCCCATATCGATGATGTTTCGTTGAATGGCTCGCACGCTGACCCTAGCTGATGGCTCAGCACTGAAATCTGCAGCAATTTCCGGAAGGGTTGCACTACTGTCACTTTGAACGATTCTCTTCAGTCGTCGTTCTTTCAGGATCTTGTCCCGGCTTCGGCGATGTCGGAGATTTGATGGTTTACCGGATTCCTGACAGTCACGGTACACTCGTGAAACGGTCGTGCGGGAAAATCTCCACTTCATCGCTACCTCGGATATGCTTTGTCGCGACTACAACACCACGTTCAAACTCACTTATATCTTGATAACCCGCCATTGTAGAAGCAGTAACCTATCTAACAATCGCGCCAGACACTTTCTGTCTTCTACCGGCGCTGTATTCTGCCTGTTTACATAGCTCTGTATTTGAATACGCTTACCTGTACCAGTTTCTTTAGCACTTTATAGTAGTGTTAGTCGCTATCCTATGACCACAATGAGGATGGATTCTTGTATTACTACAAGGTGGTTTCATTAAACAGAGTCCAGAACTTTCACTCTAGCTATGCCATTTAACTGATCTTCCCAATTGTTTGGCATCAGAAACCGAATTACAACGCCGTCGGCGAACTTCTAAGTTTTTTTTCTATCTTTTCTCTTTGCACTATAATTCCCTTTCCAAATTACTCCTTCGTCTTTTCTTTATTGCTTGCTCAGTGTACAGATAGAATAACAGTGGGGAACAGGTTACAGCCATCTCTACCTCTCTTCCCATCTACTGTTTGCCTTTCACGTCCTTGTTGTCTTCGTAATTCATCTCCAACAGCCCATTTTATCCTTCACGAAAGAGACTGAGTTATTACTGAAAGGAAATCAATTGGGATTTCACTTTCGCTTTACCGGGACGCTTGTTTTTTTTCCGAAAATAACTGGGCTGTGAAACCTTCGATTCTTGAACGGCCCGTCTTCAGTTTAGTGTTCATAATGAGGCATAATAAAAATAAAAGTATTTGTACTAGTATTGCTACGTTCAACGTAAGCCTGTACAAGAGAGGTTTCATCGACGTTTCGTGTTATGAGACACTGGTGAAACATAGAAAATGCACATTTGCTGTTGTCCTTAGGGCGCTGTGTGATGCTCATGGGAAGAGTGCAGCTCAGTGCATTGGGAGTGGCTAATTTGTGGGATAAAACCGCTTACTGCTTTCACCTTGTTCCCATTACAGAATTTAAACTTCCCTTCAATATTTATTTATTTTATTTTGAGCTCTCATGTTAATGCCAGTCTAATTAAAGTACCTGTCCATAGATCGACTTTAATACACGCAAAAAAAAAAAAAAATCTCTTCGCAAAGTAGGCCTGTGTCATATCTTTTTCTCAAGATCTTTGTAACAAACAACTGTAAGGCACATGCTGTATGATGGCAAAGTTTCGTTATCACAATGTAAATGCACACAGATTGTGTAAAAGAGTATGAAATGAAGTACAAACTGGCCATCAAAATGAAAGCAGACAGATGGGCACTAACAGAAAAAATCCACCCATCCTGGCGCAAGCCATGTCCAGTATTGTGTTAGAAATATTGATGTAACTTCCAGAAAACCATATAAAGATGAACCTGTAATGATTCGAAAATATGTTCATTGAATAATAAATAACTATTCAAAAAAGTGACTGGTTGCAGTTTTACGTATCTACTTCCTATTGACATTTTGGTCGACGTCAGCACCAAAATTTTCTTAGTCCTCTCGCTACTGCCATACTCAAGTAATAGTGACGATTGATCCAAAACAGTTTCGTGAACACTTCATGAGTGTATGAATAAACATGTATTCACTAATATTTGGTAGCGACATGCATGTGGTCTACGATATAATTTCCATTGATAGTCGCCATTTGATCACTATATCATCCCGCTACCCTTGCGTTCAGTAACAGTTACATGTAAATAAAAGCAGAACAATACCCATGATAAAGTGAATACAAACCTATAGTAACCAATAACGAATTAAGTGGAATATCTGTTGAGTCTTGTGGTATTTCCCGTAAAGTACGTAAGTTCTGGAGTCAAAATGGAATGTTGATTGTTGAGAGACAGGACGTACCACAAAGGCTACGAGGGAGTAAAAAGGTTCACGTTTAGAGTTAATGGTAGAGTCAAACAAAACTTTCCGTAAGCCGAATATTCACTCTGTTCCCTTAGATTTTCCCTTTCTGATTAAACCAGGCGCAGAAATGACAGGACGAGAGCGATAAGTTGGGTGGTTGTTGGCCGTGGTAAAATGTAGCACAATATGATGAAATACGTAGCATCAACCAACAAAATTAATTCGAATTCGTATAATCGTATTACAAAATCCAACGAAATTAATGGAATTCGTATAATCGTATTACAAACAATAGTCGAGTGCAGGCTCTGAAAGAGAGGATGTGAGATACATCTGGCAGCAAGCGGATGGAGCGTATTCGTTACCTAGCTAAACTTCCGCTTTCCAGTGGAATTTATGAGCTGAAATATGTAATAAGCTGGTACAATCAATTAGGGACATATGAGGAATACATTCATAGACAAGTAAGTCATTTAACTCGTCAGAAAATTCATTAGTGATACTTCCTTGTTTTTTACAAAAGAAGATCGAAAACGTTTAATCGACTTTGGCATATTGGGTCCAGTGATACTGTAAGGAGTGTGTCAGAACTCTCCATTACAATGAAAACAACACAGTCAACTTAACGCTATTCTTTGCATTGTGTGTGAATGCAAATAAATAAACACTCAGATATTGATAGTAACAATCTGAAGCTAAACATGGGAACGCGACTCTAAGCATTGTGGTGAGACGAGGTCTGTCTGCGAGAGTGGAAGTGGTAGTGTTGCCCTCACGTCGGTGATGGCAGATCGTACCACACTCGAGGCCTGATTTCATTTATAGAGTCAGGAGAGATTTAGCGGATTAACCACGCTTGAAGATGGAATTCAAGTTAAAATTCGCAAACATATTGCAGGGTTAGGATCGTGATTGTTCGTCCGAGTTTGCAATAATCCCATGTTTTGCTTGTCAGTTAAAGGAGCCTCCTTAGCCTCCTAATAGTAATAATTATTCTCCAAATCTAAGTAATATGCTGTGCTTATTAAATGTTGAAACTTAAATAATTTGTTAATCTGGCATTCAGCCGTTATTGATACTTATGTAATTGTCATTGTATGTTATTGGTCATGATGATTTCTGAAGTGTTTAAATAGACTTAATTTATGAAAACCCTTCTCACAAGTTATTTAGTAGCTAACAGGATTCAAGCAAACTCCTTTTTATTAAATTCATTCTCAGTAAGAATAAGTCTTAGCCGCTGCTACAGCGTGCTGCTGCAAATTGCTGTAAACCTCATGGAAAAAGTCAGTCATCTAAAGAGATGAGTGAAAAACCTAGGGCCAAAACAGAGACACTGACACACCACAACACGTCGTGTACTCTAATCCAGTAAATTCCGTTGCACAAGCCAGATTCTGTATTACTTGTAAATTCTTGTTCAAAAAGGCAGTCAGATAGCTTAGGTATTCATTTTTACAGGTTCGTTTGCTCCTGTAGTTTTTCATATTCAAATACGCAGTTAGACAGCTTCCCCAAATGTTAGTTTGAATTTTTTCATGTAGCGATCTGATGAGGGCTTAAATGACACTGAAACTGACACTCGTACAACATTCACACAGTGTTATGTAAGTTATATTCAGATTACTAATAGCTCATGTTGCTTATCGATTCCATTTTCACAGACGAACGTAGGAGTATTTGTTGTAGCTACGTTACATTTTTTGCATATAAGTTACAATATACATACTTTTCATCACATTATTTAAATAAACAATACGATTTAATGTATTCCAGTGTTTTACACAGTTTAAATATTTGGGGGAAATACTACAAAGCGACATGAAATGGGACGGCCACTTAAAGGAAGGAAAATGGAAAACTCATATTTCTTGAGAGAATTCCTGAAGAGATAATTGCATTTAAAGTACTACTAAACAATTTGGAGCCATTGTGAAGTAGACGAGACTACAGACATCGGACATACAGATGCATAACGTTACTGACAAGTTGGTGAAGCTCATACGAAAGAGCAACAGAGAAAAAGTATTTATTGCGAAGTTAATCGCTAAAATGCTAGTAAAATGTTATATTTTTGACTTAGAAACTAAGTGTTTACGAATTGCCTAGGTCGTAAAGAGCACAATGTAACGGGAATCTTTGGCAGAAAGATGACGTTCAGCGAGGGTTAATTTGTTGTATACCTTCACAGAACCAATGTTCGAGGTGCAGTGTAGAAAAATATGGCTGGCTCCATTGGATATCTGCGAAGCGATCATGATTATGTGGCAGAAAATATCACAGAGCCTCGTTCCCTAAGTGAATGAAATAAAGCGGTAAGTTACTAATATTGGAACGAAGCTCTCTCAGCCGTGCATCGTACAATGTGTTGTAGAGTATATTTGCATATGCTGATGCAACACTTGAACGATAGCTTATGGAAAAACGCATCTTTCAACACATCAGTCGTATGTGTTTCCGACAGGCCCACGTTTTACAATTGTCTTCCATAGTGGAAACCTGGGTAAAGTGGTCACCGTAAAGAAAATGTTGTTTTTATCTGAAATCATTTCACAGATAAGTATATGAAATATATGTATATGAACTCTATGCAGTGTCTAACTATATAACAACTGTATTTTTGTTCAAATCCTCCTTTTCTAGTAGAAAAATGAGCTTAAGAGAAAGTCTGTAAAATGGGCACTTTGCCCGGTAGATTGAACAGAGTGGCCAGAGACAGAGGTAGAAAAAAAACCATGTTCAACTGAAATGGGATCTGGTTTTCTAAAGCTTGTGTTGGGATGTTCCAATCATTTCCTGCAGTTCCTTCTCTTTCCTGAATGAGTGTGTAACATCATTCCGCTCAGCAAACTGAAATATCAGGTGGCTGGAGTCACTTATATGCCATAATATCTTCGTTCCCTGACAATAATATAGTTAAGGAGTTCTTCCTTTCTCTCTTGGTTGAATACATATCTGAAATTCCAAAGAATCTTGTTGCCTTCAGCAGTAGCAGGGCTTTTTTTTTTTTTTTTTTTTTTGGGAACTCTACTTTTTATTGTGTATCTTGCGGCAATGGATGTTTTGGGTTTTCGTTTCTTACTTCATCAATGCCAGTTGCATAGCTTGAGAATTCCTTGATTGGTAACTGTCTTAAATAACTTGATGGTATCTTAGTATACATGTGTAACAACAGAACGAAGCTTTTCAGCAAATTGATAATTCACTAATGCCTTGGTATGCCTCTCTTATGAATTACTCTTATGTTATTATCAATTCCGTTGTCTTCAAAGAAGGTACATGCATTAGCAAAATATATGTTCTTGCAAAGTGGACACCAAACTACTTTGCCCTATCAGGTGATTGGTCACTATGCTCGGCTAGACGCCACCGCCTAAATGTTGTCTGAATGTGAAATAATATAACCTAGGAACTTTGTAAACATATGGTTCTGAATGCTAAACTATAACGTTTAACCAGCATTTTAGGAATTAACTTCACAATAAATACTCTTTTAATACACGCAAAGGAAGTTGTCACTTACCTTGCAGCAGGCGTAATGGAAACGGAACATTTTTTACTGCCGTAGAGCGAACGCAACTATAGCCACGAAAATCGCTGACAAAATCAATGAATACACTAATGGATAGTTTTGTGGTGATATATACTGATAAGATTCTCTCGAGCTTCCAGCAGCGTCAAGTGGTTTAAAATCCACGAGCTTTCGGCCGAATACTCCTCGGCCATTTGGTGATTGTCGAATGATTGTTGCTACCACCCATATATAGGACCTCGCTGCCTTCAGTGACAGCACGGATGCTCGTTCGAGCGCTAGTAACATCACGAAGGCAGCGAGGATCTACGTATGGTTGGTAGTAACTATCATTCGACAGTCGCCACTAGAAAATAGCCGAGAAGCTCTCAGCCGGAAGCTCGTGGATTTTAAACCACTTGACGCTGCTGGAAGCCCAAGAGAATTTTGCCAAAACCAATGTTTTAAATGTTCGCCACTAGATTGTTGCAATCTCCAAGACAATAAAATCAGTCTCTAAAAATCAATTCGAACACTAAAAATTATTAAATGTAACCAATGTAAAGGTTTTGGTTTTTTAAGGTGTAGACTGTAATTTCTGCTTTGCTTGAAATGTTCATTTGTTATGTTATTCTAAATCATTATTTCTGCTTTGCTTGAAATGTTGATTTTTGATATTACCCTAAGTCATTGCTACCTCCTTATTTCCCTGACGGTCCAGTAGTCAGAATCTGTGATCGCCTCTTCCGATTTAAAATTTCATATTCTCGTCCCTCAGATCCTAGTTCTACAAAACAAGGTAGCTTTAAAAGCTTGGTGGATGGGTAGATATCTAAGTCGATAAAAGTATTAACTAGTTTAGCAATAAACACCTGAATCGAATTAGAGTCAAGAGCGTTATACCGTTGCTGTGATACAAGATGGGATCGGTTGATGGGACACGCCCTGAGGCTTAAGAAATAGTCAGTGTGGCTATGAACAGAAGTGTCGACGGATAAATCCTGTAGGGGAGACCAAGGTTCAAATGGATGCAGTTTGTACAGTTATACAGGGATATTGAGGTTAGCAAAGGACAGACTGGCCCTGACAGCTGCGTCAGACCATTCTTCGTTTGAATACCAAAACAACAACATAGACTTTGCAGGCCTTCAGAGCCGCTACTAGGGTTTCTGATGGCACATACCTTATGGGACTTTGACCCTGGTAAACGTTTCGTTTTTCGACGCACGGGATATCACCAGATGCTATAACAACTCAGAAAGCAGTTACAGTTTCAAACAAGCTCGACAATCCGAATTGCTTATACGTATCCTGGCAATGGCCTGTTTGCGATGTGATCAGACCGCTGCTTAAGATCGCGAAATCACGCTGACGTTTCTTATGGAGCTGCTACCCGATAAATTAGTAAGGAAATGGGAGAGTAAAGTTTACTAAGTTCGAACAGTCGGAGCAACTCAGTGTCGCGGAAGTATCAACAACCGCCAGTAATCATTTCAACATCGCTACTCGTAAGGAAGACAGCAAGCTCGACACTTGTGTGCGGTTGCGAGCGGGCTCAGCAGGAAATGGTTATAAGAGTGCGCACTGAACTGCCTTCCTTAATCTTGTAGCGTTGTGTAAAAGACAATATGTAGGAGGCGACATCGCCTATGAGGAGTTTGACTAAGAACTAAAAACAATCTAACGAATTCATTAAGCAAAAGTAGCGGAACTGAAGATCGCCCACAAGTAGAGATGAGCAGAACCGATTCGGTCATTACGAATGATGCCATAGAGCGGAACCTCTGTACCGCGACGTAAATATTCCATCCCCACTAGCTTAGAGCACTCGATCAGTAGGATCGATGGTGTTCATTTCTTTCCTACTAGATTCTCTGGGTGTCGTATGGTATCATCTCGTGTGTGAGATTGTTCTAGTGTTCTTCGTATATCCATAATTAAAACGGATGACTTGGGACGTCAGCTGGTATAATATATGTTAAAACATGACGTATTTCCTCCAGCTGTATTAAGGTGTTGGTTTTATTGGCAATTAGTTTCGACATTGTTACAACGTCATCTTCAGGCCCTAAATACAACGTACCATACATAAACAACCAATGCAACAACAGTAATTTGTGAGTTATTATGCAAAACAATTCTGTTATAACCATATTACATAATGGATAATTTTAATTAAAAACTAATTACATTTTTGGTCATTTCCGTTAAAATGTCATCACTCTGGACATTAGCCATTTACGTGGTATCACTAAAGACAAATGAAGCTGTATGTACACATATCTTTGGCGCTGAAGTTATCTTGGTTACGATCTGTGAATCACTAGTTTTGATTTCATACTAGTCACGACATGCCTTCCGCATGGAACACACCCATCTCACCACTGACTACTAGTGTTAGCCACTTACGATCGCTATCCACAAGTATGGTGAGTTACTTGTAAAATTTTGTCTACATGGACGTCCTACACGTCATAATAACGAAGCCCGACCGTTTCTCCGTCCGCTTACCGCGTGTTACTGTTACATCACTTTTAGTACGACTTAGCTTCCTTTGTAGATTCAATGTCAACTTGCTTGACGACACTTGAACTGTTTCCCCCGCGTATAGAGATTCTGCTGTTTAATACTGATTATAAGATTGTAGTTCACGTGTTTATATCCCCTTATACCTAGTATAGAGTTCAATATGTTGTCATTTCGATGAGTAACTTGCCCTCCTTAGACAGATTTTTTACTTGGTACATTATCAACTTCTCTTATTATAGCCAGTTTGTCTTAATCAGTAAATTGGTCTTATAGTCAAAACAATTGTGCTTCCAACTTTCATGTTCGTGTCTTGTAAATCAGTGGGTAGCCGATATGCTTTAACTACCAATTCTGTACAACTAAATTATAAAGATAAGTAAAGTGAATGAATCCCCATGTTATAGTATTGATTGGTCCAGTAGACTATTTGCCCATAGTAAATAGAGATTGAGCGCATCATTGATCGTAATTAACTCGAATTGACACTCGACAAGATCATATACTTAATACATGAGTTACACATCATGTATTTTACTGAGTGGCTGTGTTTGTCTTTATTTATTAGAGGAACAACAATTGGGTTACATATATGACCGTTTATTTCAACTGACATTACCTAGATTGCTTCTACTTAGAGCATTGCCATGTACCTGATCGTGCTTTTGACCATGTAAACGTACTAGAATTGATTATTTTAGACCCTGATCATAGCCTTCGATGAGACACCGACATAGAAATTATTTCAGTAACGTTAACTTATACTTTTATTGGAATGAAGAGTTTTTTAAATTGATTAGTTTGTATTTTACACTATTGAGTACCTCGTGTCCACTGGGTTTCACACTGCTTCTTAAGTCCCTTATCATTTCTTTCGTGGTGTTAGGAACGAAGTTGTCTAAGTAAATTAATCCACTGTTACTTTAGTATGACGACAGTACAGAATTTTGCAAACGTAACTCTACTCTATCTTGCTCACCTTTCACTACTGGTAAACAATAAAGTTTACCTAACACGTATGATTGGCAGTGCGTATGTTCTCCTTTTTATAGTTCATTATTTTAAAAACATAATAATTTACAATGTTCCACGCCTATATTATTATCCGTTAGAATAACAGCTTGTCTCTTAAGCTTTTATATATTCCTATTTTTTAATACCTGATATTAACCTGTAATGCACGATCGTGTATATAAAGCTTCATTTATATTTAGTGATACCCCGTAAATGGCTAATGTCCAGAGTGATGGCATTTTAGCGGAAATGGCAAAAAATGTAATTAGTTTCATTAAAATTATCCGTTATGTAATATGGCTATAATAGAATTGTTTGCGTAATAACTCATAAATTACTGTTGTTGCATTGGTTGTTTATGTATGGTATGTTGTATTTAGGGCCTGAAGATGATGTTGTAACAACATCGAAACTAGTTGCCAATAAAACCAACACCTTAATACAGCTGGAGGAACTACGTCATTTTCTAACGTATGTTCTAGAGTTGGTGTTATACTTAATGCATCACGAGGAGATCAGTGACCTATAGCTGTGGATAAGGAAGTCCGGCATCCATTAGTGAAGTCAGCGCGGCGGCCAGAACGGATGGGCAGTCCAGGAGTCTACCAAGACGGTTCCGGTCCAGGGCAGAGTCTACCGTACCGGCGGGTCAGGTTCAGCATTCAGCACGAAATCACAGCGTCCGACATCGTGGTCCACATGCGGGAAACACTCGTGCAGAGTTCTGGGAAGGATTGAGTACTCCCCGAAACCACCAGTGAACCAGATCCACACGTCGTGGTCACTGACATCTCCAAGCAGGGCTGCCGACAGGGCGTGCCAATCACGCCAGCGGACGACAAACCGCCAGACCGAGGTGTCGTCGACTTCCTGTTCAAGCTGAAGCAGCGTCCTCGACAGCCGTGAGTCAGCTGTTTGATCCAGCGGATTCCTCTCTGGATTACGTAGAGAGCAGCCGTCAGAGAAGACAAAGCAACGGCCTGTGTTCCCAGTAATAAATCGAACACCACGCAATACTATTTTATTGCGCCTAACGATGCCACAGGGGTCCTCGGTATGCATCTTGACAAAACAGTAGGGGTTTCAAGCCTGGCAGAAAATGATCTCTATTGAGCTTTCTATAGTACTAAGGCCTACATATTATCTAACTTAAATTCTTCCTTTTCCTGTTAAAAAGTTTTTCTGTACATGAATTTGCACGGTCTCTCAGTTCGTCCTAGTAGCAGGAAACGAATTCTGTAGTTCCTTCGTCTTAGTGAAAGTTCTGGTACTTACAATTTATCCGTATTGCCCAGACGATAATTGCGGTTATGGCCGGCCGATGTGGCCGTGCGGTTCTATGCGCTTCAGTGTGGAACCGCGTGACCGCTACGGTCGCAGGTTCGAATCCTGCCTCGGGCATGGATGTGTGTGATGTCCTTAGGTTAGTTAGGTTTAATTAGTTCTAAGTTCTAGGCGACTGATGACCTCAGTAGTTAGGTCGCATAGTGCTCAGACCAATTGAACCTTTTGCTGCTATGTTCCTTAACGCGTGTGTTAATCCTTCTTTTCATAGTTTCCATGTACACATGACGGCATGTACAAGGGATTACATATGATCCAGTTATAGCCAACGGGGGGCGTAGGTCCTTCGTGTATTCAAATATTCGCACACATTTCTTGTTGGTTTCAACACCGTGCCTTCAGAGTGCTTGCTGACGCGTATAAACAGTTCAGGTTGCTGAACGTATTTGAGATTGTAATTGTTTTTTGGGTTGTGATGTTTCCAGCACTAGCAGACGAAAAGTTAACCAGAGAAATACGCCTAGGATCACTGTATAATGCCCAAACAACAGTGATCACCGAAAACAAAATTCTCTGTTCTGCACTTTCAATATTTTGTCAAAAGTGACATGTAATATTTCAGGTGTGTGCGTGTGTGTGTGTGTGTGTGTGTGTGTGTGTGTGTGTGTGTGTGTGTGTGTGTATGTATGTGTACGTGTATGTGTATGTTAGAGAGAGAGAGAGAGAGAGAGAGAGAGAGGAAGAGAGATAGTTACAGAAATAAAGAGAGGTTCTATACTGTGTCTGTATTGAGAGAAGCGGGCAAGTTTCTACACTCCTGGAAATTGAAATAAGAACACCGTGAATTCATTGTCCCAGGAAGGGGAAACTTTATTGACACATTCCTGGGGTCAGATACATCACATGATCACACTGACAGAACCACAGGCACATAGACACAGGCAACAGAGCATGCACAATGTCGGCACTAGTACAGTGTATATCCACCTTTCGCAGCAATGCAGGCTGCTATTCTCCCATGGAGACGATCGTAGAGATGCTGGATGTAGTCCTGTGGAACGGCTTGCCATGCCATTTCCACCTGGCGCCTCAGTTGGACCAGCGTTCGTGCTGGACGTGCAGACCGCGTGAGACGACGCTTCATCCAGTCCCAAACATGCTCAGTGGGGGACAGATCCGGAGATCTTGCTGGCCAGGGTAGTTGACTTACACCTTCTAGAGCACGTTGGGTGGCACGGGATACATGCGGACGTGCATTGTCCTGTTGGAACAACAAGTTCCCTTGCCGGTCTAGGAATGGTAGAACGATGGGTTCGATGACGGTTTGGATGTATCGTGCACTATTCAGTGTCCCCTCGACGATCACCAGTGGTGTACGGCCAGTGTAGGAGATCGCTCCCCACACCATGATGCCGGGTGTTGGCCCTTTGTGCCTCGGTCGTATGCAGTCCTGATTGTGGCGCTCACCTGCACGGCGCCAAACACGCATACGACCATCATTGGCACCAAGGCAGAAGCGACTCTCATCGCTGAAGACGACACGTCTCCATTCGTCCCTCCATTCACGCCTGTCGCGACACCACTGGAGGCGGGCTGCACGATGTTGGGGCGTGAGCGGAAGACGGCCTAACGGTGTGCGGGACCGTAGCCCAGCTTCATGGAGACGGTTGCGAATGGTCCTCGCCGATACCCCAGGAGCAACAGTGTCCCTAATTTGCTGGGAAGTGGCGGTGCGGTCCCCTACGGCACTGCGTAGGATCCTACGGTCTTGGCGTGCATCCGTGCGTCGCTGCGGTCCGGTCCCAGGTCGACGGGCACGTGCACCCTCCGCCGACCACTGGCGACAACATCGATGTACTGTGGAGACCTCACGCCCCACGTGTTGAGCAATTCGGCGGTACGTCCACCCGGCCTCCAGCATGCCCACTATACGCCCTCGCTCAAAGTCCGTCAACTGCACATAAGGTTCACGTCCAAGCTGTCGCGGCATGCTACCAGTGTTAAAGACTGCGATGGAGCTCCGTATGCCACGGCAAACTGGCTGACACTGACGGCGGCGGTGCACAAATGCTGCGCAGCTAGCGCCATTCGACGGCCAACACCGCGGTTCCTGGTGTGTCCGCTGTGCCGTGCGTGTGATCATTGCTTGTACAGCCCTCTCGCAGTGTCCGGAGCAAGTATGGTGGGTCTGACACACCGGTGTCAATGTGTTCTTTTTTTCCATTTCCAGGAGTGTATATTCGCCTTTACGATATGAATAATTTGTATATTTTTGATACCTTAACTATTTTTGTTAAGAAATATTTGAGATTGGACGCTCATTTCGGCGTCTAGTGATTCGAAACACAACAGAAAAAATAAGAGTCTCTAATGGTGCATCAGCGTTGGCACACAAATTGCTTGCGTACGAGAGTTGTCGTCCTATAAAAAAGAAAGCAAAAGATAAGGGAGCCCACACTACTTATCACATTGGAGCATTACGCTTTCCTTCGAACTCCGCTGTATCAATAGCTCTGTAGGCCGACCGGATACAGGTTGCCGTCTGGAAAATTTGTCACAGCCTCGTTCGTGAGCCCCTCAAATTTACGAAATGTTCCTTCGGGAGTTCGTGATTGTTTGACAGTAAAAGTGCTAAGCCATCCTTGTCATTATGAAAATTTGATGCCGCAGCTAATTCGATGTCACATTAGATCCTTGTCTGCAGGTATACAAGGACGAAAAATACCACCGTGACGGACGCCGCATTATCGAAGACCTTATCGGTTTCCTATATATGTTACAGGTCGTTAACAGCGTCCTCTGTCCAATAAACCGAGGCGCCCAAATGGAAAAAGAAAACAAGGCCGGGGTGGGACGCCATAAGCGATGCATGAAAAATAAGCGGCGGCGCTTTTTTCTGGGGCAGCTGCTGGCTGGCCGAGGGCAGGGGCGGGGGCGGAACGGCCCGGGCGAGGCCACACCGCGCCGCGACACCCCAGCAAAAACACGCGCCCCGTTCCGTCACCGGGCACCAGGTAGGGCAGCGGTAGGGGATTCCCCCGCGGGGAGCGGCCTTGTGGGAAGAAGACACTCGGCGGCCGCCATCGATCGGGACGCGGGGCCGGGTGGCACCGCCTGTGCTCGCAGCACAAACACCTCGGCTCTCTCCTGTGGGTCCACAGTGAATCTTCTCTCTGCAGTGCAGAAACTCTGTCCCGACAAGGGATTGTGAGGATGGGTCGTGAGAACATTTGCCAGAGAAAACGTTCGGGGTTTAGGTGTCTGTTTTATACACAGTTTTAATCTCCTACATTCTTTGTGGTATCTCCCCACCGCTTACTAATATGTTTATCATCACTTCGTAATTGTACCCAAGTATAGTGTTATACAGGATGTCTATAAACTTGTGACCTCCCCCTCACTTATCGACCTTAATGACAGTGAAAAATTAAACCGCGTGTACCTAATGGAAATCTGGGAAAAGCAGCCGCGACCTGAAGTTAATCTGTCGGTAAAGAGGGAGGAAGGGCTACATCTAAATAAAACGAAAAATGCAAATGAAATTCGTGGAAATTAATTTTGAAAAAGGGTAAAGTTAATAAAGAAAGTAAATGTGCGGTTCTTACGTCAACAATTAACTAGTGTTAATTAGATATTTGAGATTTGGGGAAAATTACGGTCGCCAGTCCTATGGACAACTACTATAATGACTGAAAAAGACAGGTTAATGAACGTATAATTAGCACTAAAAGCGTGGCAACTGAAGGTTGACACGAGTTGTGTGAAAACTGAAAGTTTGTCAGAATTAATAAATTTCGCTACACCCTGACTTAATTTAGCAAAAGAATTAGTAAAGCCGGAAAACTGAAAGTTAATTTAGTGACTGAATCTAATAGTGAACTTTACTTCTGAAGCGCTACGAAATAAAATAAAATAAGGTTAGTCTTTGGCTACCTCAACAATCGTCACAAAAGCAACTTGTATCTATGCAATTTAGAAATAAGAGATTTAACTTTGAACTTGAATTAAATGATTTTGAACAATTAACAATAGTAAAATATAGTATGTACCAAGCTAAGCTGCAGTCACACGTAAGCTAAAATATGGTAACAAAACTCGCACTCTTAATTTGTGCTTGTGTAATCTAAATATTGCAGCCAGCTATGAATACTTTAACTGAACTTTGAAATTAAAGAAGTGAAATGGAATGATATTACTTTAATGCTGGCGTTTGAATTTCAACGACACTCGGGTTCATTTCGGAAAAGGAAGGGACCCTGGTTAGTAATGCAACTGAGACAATGAGTCGTCGATCGAGGAGGTGGCGACAATCACTTATTGTAGGCCGTCGCTGTTGCAGAAGCTGGATGTTGGCGCGCCTTCTTCTCGACACGGTCACCAGGCGAAACGGGCTCTTGATGTCTGCCAGCCAATGTTTCCCGTCCGCGACACCGTGCCAGAAACTATCATAGCCAGTCGAGCGCAATTACATGCTGTCATACCCCGAAAGCACGGCAACTCGCGGGAGTGTCACTCAACACTTCTGTTCTACCGCCCTACTTCAGCCAGACTCAACACTGCCCGCGCTCCACGCGACAGAGTTCACACTACCCAAGATCCTAAACACTATGGTTCTCCACACGACCTATCGATGTAATCGTTCGATATCATACTTTTCCCTAGGCAAGTCCCAGCGTAAAAATACAAATAATATTTACAAAACAAACCAATTATACATCGACATAAATGTATAAATATATATACAAATTGTAAAACAATTACAATATACAAAGACACAGAAATGTCATTTCTTCAGGTTACAAAAAAAGGAAAAAATTTATAGTACAATAGATGGAAAAAGGAGGATATGCATTTCCGGCGTTACAAACATTAAAACTGTAATAGATAATAAAAAAAAAATGGTTTTCAACATGTGATAAGATAACGCATGAAGTTCTTTTCACTTCACAGTTGACGCAAAATTGAACTTGAAAACCTGATAAAATGTAGACACCCTAGGAGAAAGCTCAGTGTGTGGCCTGGTTCATACAGATGAGGTCCGATAACCAAGTGCAACGAAACTTTCGAAGAAGGTATGGAAGGCAGCCACCACCCCGAACAACAATTCGAGTTTGGCATTCGTCATTTATGGAAACCGGCGGTGTTCTCCATAAAAAGGGGGCGGCTTGTCCAAGTCTTTCTGACGCCAACGTGGACAAGGTACGGTAGGCGTTTCCAAGGAGTCCGACTAAATTGGTATGTACTGCGGCCAGAGAGCTGAAAATGAAACGATCAACATTGCAAAATGTCTTGCATAAGAGGTTACGGCTATATCGCTGCAAGATGCAGCAGAGGGTGAACAGTCTGGAGTGGGTATGCTAGGGAAGAATGACGCAAACAATGGGTTTTTGGAAAAGATTTGTTTCTCCGATGATGTAACGTTTCGTGTATCCTGCAACGTTCGTGTATGGGGTTCACAGCTACCTCATGTTACACATGAAATGGAAAGAGACAGTGTCAAGGTAAATTTTTTGTACGGATTGATGCACAATTGCATGATTGGTCCATTCTTTTTCTTCGGGTCTTCCGTCAACGGGGATGTCAACATTGATATTTATGAATGTGTATGTATGAGGAAACAAAACCTTATTAGGTATTTACTTCTAAATTATAGACTGCAGCGATCAGTCGCCCTTTTTAAAATTTTATTGTGCAGATCTAGATTTCGGTTAGTAGCTAGCCACTCTCAATGCATCCACAGTTCACTGTGGATGGAGCCCGACCAACAGGGAATGCCATGCATTGATAAAAAATAATAGTGCATTGAGATTGGCTGGCTTCTAGCCGAAATCTAGATCTGCACAATAAAATGTTAAAAAGGACGACTGATCGCTGGCAATCTATAATTTACAAATCAACATAACAGTCGCGGAGTGCAACAGCTTCCTGAATGGAATGTAGCCTGACTTCATTAGGTATCTTATGATATGTGGAAAAGAAATTGTTAATATCTAGTATAGATTTAAAGGTATTAATGTGTTAACTAATAGAGATAATTTATGGACACCAAGTATTTAAAAATGCAACAAATAACAACTGAGCATAAATGGTAAAAAGACCAAAAACTGAAGACGTAATTCAAGAATTAAACGTCTAGATGAAATTTTTAATTCAAAAAAACAATAAGCCGGCAGGGAAAGAGAGCGGCTAGGGTCTGTGTCGGGAGAATAATCTGAAGCAAAGTGAAGTTTGGAAAACGTACGAAATATTGGGTATTATTATAGAAGAAATTGAGGGAACAGATTTTGAACACCACAGATAAATTTAAAACAATATGACCACAAAGTACCTCATAGAGAAAGATGACGACGAGGCAGATAGCTAACGAAATGCTGGTAGCAAATACACACAAGGTATAAAGGAAACTTAAATCACTACAGTTCAAATACAAAACCCATGGCGATATTTCTAAACTCAAAAACTGTAGATTCTCTTTTAATATGAGGAGGTGAAAGCTTGCTGGAAACCATGTATTGAAGAATTACAAAATGAAAAATATATCAGAGATGTTCCATGTTATGTAAGTACAGTAGCAGAACGGCTAAATGAATTCGTAATATCACCTAACGTCAGACTGAAATCCATCAAGACCTGAAGCAGCTTTCACGATTACAATAAACGGGAACAGCTGATTTATCAAATGTGCCAAAGACTTCTGAGAAATGATAAACAAATAATTTGTAAAAAAAATAAGTTGTAAAATTAATTTTCTTTCTGGAGTGATGGTCGCAAGGTATGCAGAACAACTTCTGTGAAGTTTGGAACGTAGGAGGAAGTATGGCTGTGATGGCGGGTCGTAAGTCGTGTCTGTATGACTCAGTCGGTAGAACACTTGCTCGCAAAAGGCAAAGATCCTAGATTCGGTTCCCGGTCTAGCACACAGTATTAACCTTTCAGCAAGTTTCAAATAACTTCACGACACTACGTGGATTTATAAGTGCCAGGAGAATTCAAAATATCGTAATCTATTACGATCTCTATGAATGTACTGGTAACGGTTCACCTTAATGTTCCTGACTTGAGCTTCACAAATTCTACTAAACATTGCTAAGGGCAGTATGTTTGCTGTGATCCACATCTCCTTCGCATCGTCTCACACTAGGCTAGGATGGGCATGTCACTATGACACTGACTAAAGGAACCCATGACAAAAATAATCAACTCATTTTTTAATATTCTCTGCCTCTTCTATTGATCGTACCTGGTAAGGGTCCCTGACAGCTTTACATTTCAAACTCATCAACGTTTATGGCAGAACCATTCGGATTTAGGAAGAAGTGTAGACAAAATAGCAAAAAGTACCTATTATTTCTGATATTCTATGTCCTCATTATACCATAATTCTTTGACTAACATTGTGTGACGTTCTTTCTTTAATAGCAGCCACTTGTTTAATATTGTAGATTATGTAGAGCCAGAACTTTCGAACCAGCAACATTTGTAGATGAATTATGTTGCCGTAAGTTAACGAATAATAATGTTATTGTCCTCGTTGGTTAGCAAATTATTTTTAAATCTGTAAGGTTATTTTTCTGTTGCGATTTTTCTGTTACTACCCATCATTTATTAGTTTGTAAAATACTGAGAATCAGACTAGGTCTCTTCCGTGTTTTAAGGTTTGGTTAATCTCTCCAAAACAGTACAAGTTAACTCTGAAAGATCCGTCATAATTCAGCGAACCTTTCGTATGTGTTCTGTGCGCTACTCATTATCTCTACTAGAACTAGTTATGCTGTTGCTGCTCTATTTCTTTCATAAATTCCAACTGATTTTGTGTGTGTTGGTTAACGTCACCTCTAAAGCTTCCTGGAACAATATTTCGTAGTATTTGTGAAGCTTAGGTCTATAATATCGATGTTGTGTAACTTGCACTGTAGTTAACATTTTCATTCCTGGAAGTGGTACTAGTTTAACATCTTGTAAAGTCTCCTGATAATGACTCAGCCTTGTAGTCGACAACAGTAGCCTGGTGTAGTTATTTATTCACCTTGTCTTCAGAATTATTTGATAACTCTGATATATCAGCTGCTTTCTGTTGAGTTTAACTCGTTAAATATGTTTTAAACATTGATGTATTTGGATTGTGCTACTGTACTTACGTAATGTGGAACGTCTCTAAGGTATTCATCACAATATAATTCCCCAATATACTGCTTCCTGCTGACTGTCACTTCTCCACATACAACTAGAATCCTACATTTGCACCTTTACTCAATATCGTTAGGAGATCTGTACCTGAATTATCGTTATTTAATTTTTGCTTATTCGTTATAGGTCGCGTGTTTCTTTCAGTATTTCGTTACTTATTTATATACCCCTTATCTTTTTTTATGTTGCATTTTATGGTCATGCTTTCTTTCATCTGTCTCCACTGGTCAAAATTTCTTTTCTCCAAATGTATTTATTCTCTTACAGCGCTCAGTAATTCGCGTGCTATCCATAACTTTCTCGGTGTCATTTGTTTGGTTCTAGCATATTTTGCACTGCTCTCGTTTCCTCCCAACTGTTTTTCTAAGTAAAATTTTGCGTCTGAAATCTTTACCTCAGAACTCCGTTTAATTCCTCGGTCTTTCCCCCACACACGTTCAATTAGTTGCACTTGGTAGTTTATTAAATATAAAATGATGCTTGGCTGTAGTTATGAAACGACGATGGCCGTCAACGCAAAATCTGGATAGGAATGAGTAAACGTATTTTGTTATCTGTTCCTTTGTTCGACTGGTATGTGAAGTGTTTGGTGTCTAGCAAGATCTTCCTCCAATTTTTAAGAATGTCTTTCTATGCTATGGATTTTGGACCAAATATTCGTTAGGATTATTTAATAGCCCTTGCAAGAATCCATTACTTTTCATATTAAATGTTCCTTTTATCTAACCCAAGTATTTCAGTATATTTTACATTTTTACAGTTGCTTACATAGTCTCCCAACAACAAGAATATATTATTTTTTGTGATTCCTTGCAGTTGCTCTATTTTGTCATATGTATCTATGATCTCTCCATATTTCTGTTTTCTGATTAAAAAGTGAGATTTTATTATTTATAGATTTACTGGAGAAGTACTGAATCTCTTCAGTAGCAGTCCATCGTTAGAATAGTAGCTATACTACTTGGCCCTGATTTTTGTTTCGTAGGAAAACTAATTCTGACGGCGTCTGGTGTGAGGTCAACTACGTATTTCCACTTAGCTTGGGGTGTTCATAGCAAATGTATTTCACCCCGTTTCACAATGTTTTCCAATTATTATAGCAGTACAGTCTTTGGCAGCGTTGCCGCACCATTGCTATAATTATACACACACTATTACTTTTTATCAAGTGTTTTGCCAAATTATGGCCTAAGAAACTTTTCTTTAGTTGTTCTTCGTAGCTTACCGTGGTCTCCAGCAGAAGAATTTCACATAATATTAAAGATCCTTAAGAAGATTTCTACTTCCCTACCACATGTTCCTCCAGTTGACCTTCACTGAGGTTCACTTGCCTCTGGGGTAAATTCTACATATACATCTACATCTACATAGATACGCCGCAATCCACCGTACGATTTGTGGCAGAGGGTACCCAATCCATGGAAAATAACTGCGCTGGTAATAACGAAGAAGACCACTTCTACTGATTGTTCTATAGATCCTCTTTGAATGTCTATTATGTCCAAAATCCGGAATCATGGAGACCTTAACTCACGAAGTTGGGAAGAATATCGAGTGAGAAGCAAAGGACTCGGATTACTCTTCGTAACTGCTTTACTACTTCCGTAATGGTGCAGCGTAACTCGTGGCCATTCTGTTACATGAAAAATGGGGAACACAATATGTGATATTATTATAAAGAAATGTCACAGGCACGCACTAAATAGTTTCATGCGTAGCTGTTATAGATTAGCGAAATCTGTGTGACAGTTTATGTTTACCAGGTAGTCAGTGTATACCTCAGCAGCCTGCATTACAAGAGATCACAATTATTTTCCCCAGAACTGTTACTGTAGTGCCGAGTGATAATGCAGAAATTATGGTGGACAACCACCTGACGAACAGTTCCTGTTTCTAATATCAGATACGGGAAAATTCGAGATTAAACGTATTACCTTTGTCATGTGTGTGGCTCAGACAGAATCGCAGACTTTTTTTTTTTTTTACCACATCTAATTAACAGGTATTCCAGAGTTTCCTGCAAAGTCGTAGTTTTAATTCCCTCTCGCTCGCATTCTGTTTCTGCCCCAACGTTGAGACAGGTCTCTCAGGGGGCAGCACTCCAGCGCTAAGCCGCTGGATAGCGCGGGATGTTTTAATTAAAAAAGCCGTTGTCAATGGCAGGTCATTAAGAGGGGCAGTGGCTACCGTCCTGTTGACGAGACGACTTAGCGAAAACAATCCAGCGATTGTGTGGAGTGGTTAAAACAAAACAAAAAAATATATATATATATCCTCGGAACCCGACGGGTAGAGAGCTGCCTGCAGACACGGATTTAGTCCGGCACCCACCGAGGACGGCGAGCTCAAGCAAGGACAGCTTTATTAAAATTTAATTATTCAGCAAACACACTTTTTTCCCTTCCCGGGCCGTTTCTCCGCCAAATACAGAGTCAGCAGTTATTTCTCGTGTCCTCTTCGCCTTTTGCTACAAAAAATTATAAAAATTAGAAGCAAATTAAAAACGGTGCAACGCCAGGATGTCATCGCAACTAATTGGAACATTAAATCTAATTCAAGAGCCGAGTGGCCGTGTCTCTTTTATTACCCCCTGTTTTTTAAACTCGCGCTCGCCGACGAAAATTATTTTGCCTGATAAAGGGGACGTAGGGAACGTAATTAAATCGCCGGCTGGCCGGCAGAGGTCGCTGGCGCGCGAGTAATGCGCTGTCCACGGCCTCGCGCTGCGCTGATCCGCATTTTAATTAGTCGGTAATT
Source organism: Schistocerca serialis cubense (assembly GCF_023864345.2). Taxonomy (NCBI): domain Eukaryota; kingdom Metazoa; phylum Arthropoda; class Insecta; order Orthoptera; family Acrididae; genus Schistocerca; species Schistocerca serialis. The sequence continues at coordinate 74,165,393 of NC_064644.1, forward strand.
CGGCGCGCTTAGGCCGGTGGTCGTCGGATTTGCAGATAGCGAGCGGACAGCGCTAGGCTGAGCTGCGGGTTGCCTAGCGCTGCAGGGCCCAGAATGTGAGGTCTCTCCGCTAGCAAGTAACAGAATTTCGGTCGCACCGCCAAAAGTAATACGTAGTCTGACCACTGAAATAAAGAAGAATCTGTTTTTATACTGTAGCATTGGGACATGTCAGGAATACAATGCGCCCGCGTCAGTCGTTTCTTATCATTCGTACGAAGTAGTTCGTTCCTTAGACAAGGTGGTGTTTCAGTTGGGCTCTACAGTCAAGTGCAATACTATCAGAGCATGTGTTCTTAAAGGGATTTGTTTCGGGACTATTAAACATCTGGAATGGAATGAGTACTCGCATTTTTCGACAAGTCTCTGAGAATATAACGAATAACAAACCTGTGGGGAAAATCGCCAGGGATAATTAGAGACTAGTCAGTGAGAGGTAAATTGCGACAGAGTGCAGATTCGGATATAACAAACGCAGGGAAGATAATTGTTCGTGTCCATTTTCAAAGGAATCATACTGGCATCTGTCATCATTTCTTTAGGGAAACCAAGAAAAAAATTATATTTGGTAACCACCTGCTGATTTAAATCCGGCTTCTCTGAAAGCGAGTCCTAGCGTTAATCAATTTACCACTTATACTGTCACTTAATATCTTTGCTGACCTATCTGCACAATATTTTTGAATTTCTGAGGTTGACTTCATAGAAGATAATGTCACAATGACGCAATATTTTTGCAAATCTCTGCAAAGATTTGAACTTTGAAACAACATTTGTAATAATAATTATCTGTAATCTAAACTCTTGAAAACATAGTTTTGCTTCATTTGATGAATCTGGATGTGATTAAAACATTACAGACAAATGAACTGGCATTATAGTCGGTTACTGTCACACATCAATAAATCTGGAGTTAGCTTCGGACTGAAGATCTTCTACCTGTGCTTTGTAAGATAAAAAGCGTAAGGAATCAATATGATGGGTAACAAGAATTACCGTAGATCATCCCAAAGTGGCATATTCAGCTGTCGGTACAACTTATAGCCACTCATTCTAAACAAAACATTATACAAAACAAGGATATAATATGATACAAGATACATACAGAATCTACACAATATACAAATAAAATCGCAAAATTGTCTCCACAGTTAGTAATTTGTCCTCACCCACTGCAGTGTTTGACTATGTCTGCAATAATTTCACCAGCATTTTTAACGTATAGAAATAGGTACAAGTTAAAATGGATCTGCGTTTGTACTATTCAAATGTTGGTAGATTCTAAAATATGCAGCTACACTGTAAACTCTAGCAGGAGGAGTGCAGTTCCTAATGTAGTGAAAGTAATTAACTGATTAACTGTGTTGATGCTGTAGTGGGACGAAATTGAAGCGTCAACCATCCACCAGTGTCAGCCCAGTTTGCAGATGAATATAAGTTTAATTTAGTTTTGTTTATGTATTTTTGTAATATTTGTATTGGTTGTGAAGTGTCTAAAGTCTTGTATTTTTTTTATGTTTCATGTACGGAGAGGGCGGCGGAACGAACGGAGACAGCATCTTCGTTGCCGGGACCGGAGAGAAAATTGCTGGCCACTATACGTCGCGGGTCGACAGCCAAAGAGCGACAGAAGATTCTGAAACCGATTTGTTGCGTCGTGCTTCTAAAAATTGAAAATGAATAATTTGTAATGTTTTGTACAACAATGACGTTGTAGGAATTTTAATCTTATTGAAAATGTTAGTTTTGTCTCGTCAAGACTCAGGTTCACGTCTGTATGTAGGAGGATAATTAACTAGTGGATGCTACTAAAGTTGAAATACGTGTTCCGAGGATTTATTTGTGAAGAGTTATGTGAATGAATTAACAATATATTTGACAAGATTATTGAGTTTTGACAGCGTTCATCGCGACTTTGAATCTCAAAAAGTTTATTCAATGTGGTTCTAATATCTATTAAATCAGATAACGTGTATCAGTATAATTTCTGAGGAGAAACAAACGACATCTAAAATTGCAAAAGTTTACGCAAACCAATTGGCCCGAGTGCCGGAATTCTGTGCATACGACTCAAATGATGTTTTACAGTTTCGTTCAAGAACCATTCTGAGACAATTTAAAAAGAATATAAATAATTTTGAAGTGGGTTATAACTGACGTAGGTGACGAAGTCTACACATGGTCGTATGTCGAAAGAAAATCATTTATAAGAAACTTACGTCGTTACACTACAATGCACTGATCAGGCAGAACGTTATGACAACCTACCTAATAGCCGGCCTGTCCACCTTTGGCACGGATAACAGCGGCGACCCATCGTGGCATGGAAGCGATGAGCCCTCGGCAGGTTGTTGGAGGGAGTTGGCACCACCACTGCACAAGGGAGTCGGATACACGCCTGCACACACAAGTCACTTAATTCCTGTAAATTCCAGAGTTAGGGGCGATGAGCTCTCAGGCCACATTCAGTCACATCCCAAATGGGTTCGATAGAGTTCACGTCTGGCGAATTGCGGGGTCCAGCACACGAATTTGAACCCGCCACTGTGTTCCTCGAACCGCTCCATCACACTACTGCCCTTGTGACATGGCTCACTATCTTCTTACAAAATGTCGCTGATGTTGGGAAACATGATTGTTATGAAGCAGTGTACGTGATCTGCAACAAGTGTACGATACTCCTTGGGCGTCATGATGCCTTGCACGAGCTCCACTGGACGCATGGATATGCACCTCCCAGAGTATAAAGGTGCCGCCGCCAGCTTGCCTTCGTCCCGCAGTACACACATGAAGGAGCTGTTCCCTGGAAAGTGATGTGTTAGCGCCCACCCATTGACATTATGGAGAAGGTATCAGGGTTCATCAGACCGTGCAACGCTTTGCCAACGTCCAGTATTGATGGTCACGTGCCCATTTAAGTCGTAGTTGCCATTTAGTGGTGTTAATATTGGCACATACATGGTTCATCGTTAGGAGCGTTCGGTGCTCTGTGTGGTCAGACACACTTTTACTCTGCCCAGTATTAAAGTCTGATGTTAGTTCCGCTACAGTTCACTGTCTGTTCTATTATACCAGGCTGTCCAGCCTATGATATCTGTAATGAGGGTTGGTCGCCCAACCCCACGACGTCTGTACGTGATTGCACCTTGTTTTGACAACGTGTTGAAGACACGCACCACAGCACTCCTCAAACACTCAAAAAGTCATGCAGTTTCCGAAATCCTGGTGCCGATCCTCCACGCCGTCACAGACCGTCCTTGGTCAAGTCAGACAGATGGCGCGCCTTCCCCATTCTTCTCACTGATACTACATGCACCGTGCGTGTCTGACTAGCAGTCATTACTCGTCAGGTGACGTTGCTATCGATGGCAGGTCGTTGGTCATATTGCTCTAGCTGATCAGTGTAACTCTTGGTAGGCTGGTCGCTCTCTACATGAAGCTGATCAGTCCTGTTGTTTCCGCCTTTAATTTCATCGTCCCGAGAGATAATTGTATCTGAAGTGATCCCACTTTACTTTCAGCAACTGTTTTCGTGTACTTCCTTAAGACCAAATGGTCTTTCCAATTTGCAAATCTTAGTATTTATTTCTTTTACTCTCTTCATTTGTTGTTGTTATAAAATTTTCTTGCAGTACCATCATTGTTTTCTCCACACCCGAGACAGACTATTGTGGCAAATAGTTACACCCGTATCCGACATCAATATTACCACGAATTAATCTTTTCTGATAGTCTATTGTTATAATTTTTGTGGAGATATTACAAGTTAGTTATTTTGTTTCTGATTTATATCCATTCCTGCCAGGAATACTAACATCATCTTTCACGTTACAGGGAGAAATGCTAACTGCAGAACAGTTACACTGATCAACCAGAACATTATGAGCAACGACTTATTATCGAAATAAACCCGTCCAAGCGATAGCAGCGTCACCTGGCGAGGAATGACTGCTAGTCAGACACATGCACTTTGCATGTAGCATCAGTGTGCGTGCTGTCCGTGTGTAGAATGGGGAAAGCGCGCAGTCTATCTGAGTTCGACCGAAGGCAGTCTGTGATGACCCTGAGGTTCAGCACGAGCATTTCGAAAACTCCACACCTTGAGGAGTGCTGTGGCGAGTAGCTTCAACACGTGGTGAAACCAAGGTAAAACCACGTAAAGATGTGGGTTGAGTGGCCACGCCTCATTACAGTTGTCGAACATCCTGGGCTGGGCAGAGTGGTATAACAGGACAGACGATGAATTGTAGCGGAACTAAAATCAGAATTCAATGTTGGGCAGAGTACAAGTGTGCCTGAACACACAGTGCACTGAACACTCCTAGAGATGGACCTCCGCAGCCGACTACCCATGCATGTGCCAATGTTGAAACCATGACATTGGCAACTACGAGTGAAATGGCCACGTGACTATGTGAACTAGACGTTGGTGCAGTGGCAGAGCGTTGCATGGTCTGATGAATCCCGATACCGCAACTTCAGCAACACCAGCAGCTGACACGGGTTATCTCTCAGAGTCGACCGCAGACAAATGCACAAGCAGGAAGTCCTGAAAATCATCAACCTCAGTCTGCCGACGTTTTTACCTCATGTGAGGCCTAGTGCTTATATTGGGAACATGATGTACATGCTCTACCAAGAAGTTACGAATATACGGACTCTCACTGAAGTACTTCTCCAGGTGTTTGTTACGCCGTAACTGGGCCGTTTGGCCTGCGAACCGTTCACATTCTATTCCTTTACTTACGTATTCGTTGTTATGTCAATGATATGTTACTCATTGAGCCGGACTGGGTGGCCGTGCGGTTCTAGGCGCTACAGTCTGGAGCCGAGTGGCCGCTACGGTCGCAGGTTCGAATCCTGCCTCGGGCATGGATGTGTGTGATGTCCTTAGGTTAGTTAGGTTTAAGTAGTTCTAAGTTCTAGGGGACTCATGACCTTAGAAGTTAAGTCCCATAGTGCTCAGAGCCATTTGAACCATTTAGTGCTCATTGAGTACCCAGTCTCTCCTGGAAGTGCTGTAATATAGAGAAACACTCCCGTGACGATGGCTGAATGGTTATCAGCCGAAATGTCGTGGCAAGAACATAATGTACCTGCAGTCCCGAAACTTCATCGACTATTACTAGCTTCTCTCGTTTCGGCTCTTGAGCAACAGTGGACTGCCATTCCCTCATAGGCATTCGGATACTTCATTGGAAGGGTCCGAAGCAGAGTTCAAACCGTCAGAAAAGCGAAGGATGGACACACTCCGATTACTAATCTCCACTAACTGGCGGACGGATACTTTTGATCAGATAATATAAATTTTTATCTCTATGTGACTGTAGGCTTTCCCGGCCTCAGACGACAAAAAAGGAGATGAATGATGCCAGAGCCGTAGTCAATTTGACTGGAAAAGAACTGTACGCTGCCACAGTCACAGTCCTCAAAGAAGGACTGAATTTCGTCCCCGTCCCCAGAACGATCCCGAAACGAGACATTATCAGTGGTGTGGAAGAAGTAGTACGAGGGTTTCCAAAGGAGGAAGCAGAGGAAGTCAGACGGGAAACTTGCAGAATAATCGACAGATCTCGATTGCCTAAAAATAACATATCTGCGGAAGAACGAACAGCTCTCCGGTCCCTTGGAGATTACCCTGATATAACGATCCTACCAGCGGACAAAGGGAACGCGACAGTGCTGTCAAGTACTGCCGAGTACCGGCAGAAAATAAACCTTCTGCTACAAGACGAGGCCTACAAGAGGCTGAAGAAGGATCCAACCCCGACGATGAGTAGAAAGACGATAGCTCTGCTGAAGAAATCGGACTTACCAGAGGAAATGAAGAAGCGACTGTACCCCAGAGCTCCAGCGATACCACGCCTCTATGGACTCCCCAAGATCCATAAGGAAGAGGTACCTCTGAGACCGATTGTGGACTCCATCAACTCTCACATTTACGAACTTGCTAAATACCTAGCGACACTGCTCAAACCCCTTGTGGGACACTGCACACACCATGTGAGAAACTCAGCCGAATTCGTAAAAATACTCAGGGACATGCGACTACAAAGGGGGCACCCACCCGTGAGCTTCGACGTGACGTCGCTTTTCACGAAAGTGCCTCTTCAAGACTCCTTGGCACTTTTAACCCAGCATTTTGAACCAAAAACAGTCAGCCTCTTCGAACACGCACTAACAACCACCTACTTTCAGTGCAATGGGGAATTCTTCGAGCAGATCGACGGTGTGGCGATGGGCTCCCCAATGGCTTCTGCGATTGCAAACCTCTATATGGAACATTTCGAGGAGGTGGCCCTTCAAACTGCCAGACAGAAACCGAAGCACTTCTTCCGCTATGTCGACAACACTTTTGTCGTGTGGGGACATGGCAAACAGGCACTAGATGAGTTACTTGAACACCTCAACAGCACCCATCCGAACATCAAATTTACAATGGAAATGGAGGAAAATGGATGCCTCCCCTTCCTTTACATTTTAATTAAGAGGAAGGCAGATGGATCACTAGGACATGCAGTACATAGGAAGAAGACACACACAGATCTAAACCTTCATGCAACAAGCTGCCACCATCCAGCACAAAGACAAACAGTACTGACCTCCCTGGTACATAGGGCGCGCGCCGTCTGCGACAAAGACAGCCTACCATCCGAGCTGCAACACCTGAGGGAAGTCTTCCAACAAAATGGCTACAGTGAAACGCAGATCAACAGGGCGCTTAAAAGAAAGAAGGAAGCAGTGAGAACCCCAGAAGAAAATAATGAAGGAGAAGAAGAAGGTAAACGACTCGCGTTCCTTCCGTACGTGGGTCCTCTCTCGGCCAAAATTGCACGACTTCTGGGAAAATAGAAGATCAAAACCGTTCTCCGACCACCACTGAAGACGAGGGAGCTCCTAGGTTCTGCCAAAGACGCGCTGGACGCTAACGTACCAGGAGTATACAGCATACCATGCGAATGCGGAAAGCAATACATTGGGCAAACACAGCGCTGCATATCTAAACTCTGCAAAGAACATATCAGAAGTGTGCGACTAGGCCACACAGAAAAATCAGCCATAGCAGAACACAGCATCAATGAAGAACACACCTTCAACTTCGAAAACACGAGGGTACTGTGCCGGGGATCTGGCTTTTGACAAAGCGTTATCAAAGAATCCATAGAAATAAGGATTCACGAGAAGCTGGTCAACAGAGATGAGGGATACCAACTCAGCGCAACGTGGAACCCTGCGATAGCGGCAATCCGTCGGGAGCGCGCCCGTCAACGTCCTTCGCCGCGGACGCAGACAGAAGGCTTACACCGAGAACCGAACGCTGCCGCCGGGGCGCCCGCCATCCCCACCACCGCACGCACGCACGCCGCTGGTCCACCGCAGCCACCCGAGGTCTAGAGGAGGGGGGTAACCGGGCATATAAGTAGCCCACTCTCCGCGAATCTTGACACTTCGCCAGAAGATGGGTAGTATGACACTTCCCGAAACGTCGCGAGATATCAACGCTACCACCCGGCTGGAGACCTGAGAAACCTTCATCAATTATTAACTCTGTTTCCCGATAAAATTGCTCTCTGGCAACGGATTTTATGTTTTCTCGAGATTCCTACGCAGCCGTCGCCGTGTGGCCCTGCCACACAGTTCACGGGGTTGAGACTGTGTCAGGCGTTTTGCGGCAACCCGTGACGTTAGTGGGACAGTCGGCGGTGTATGCTGTGAGGCGTCGCCGGCCGTTAGACAATGGGATGCGCCCGCTGCCCTCGCCTGTGCCGGGCTATAATTAACGGCCGCCGCCGCGGGAGCTGCATATATATACATGCATTAGCTGCCGTAAAGCGGTGCGCCGGGGCGTAACTCTCCGGCCGCGACATAAAGCAGGCGCCCGTGGCGCGTTCTGCGCGCGCCGTGCTGCTCACCTGCCTGCCCGCCACCGGCTGTCGAGGGCCGCCGCTCCTGCTGGCCCCACTTCTCTCATTAATGAAAACTTACCATCACGATACTCTACTGCAACCTAGCAAACACATACTCTTCTGGCCATCAAGGTTTCAGAAACAACAAAGTTTGGAAAATTACAACATTTTGGTTATTGTGCATACGCTGTACGTATACTAGGAAGAAAACGTGGTTAAAATATACTGCCTAAAAAAATAGTACATGCTGTTAAACGTTTCCTGTTCAGTCAAGATTGTAGCAACAGTGCAAATGGATTACATGAAACGATTGCATTGACAGATCAGTAGCACAAGCGGCTCTGAGGCACCCGGTATCAACCCATGCCGAAACGCCCGTATTACTACGTGGTGTAGCCTTCACGAGCAGGAATGCAGGCACTGATTCTGGCATCCAATCGATCGAACGGGTGGCGAATGCTGTCTTGGGATATGTTACTGCCGGCGGAGTGGCCGTGTGGTTCTAGGCGCTACAGTCTGGAGCAGAGCGACCGCTACGGTAGCTGGTTCGAATCCTGCCTCGGGAATGGATGTGTGTGATGTCCTTACGTTAGTTAGGTTTAATTAGTTCTAAGTTCCAAGCGACTGATGACATCAAATGTTAAGTCCCATATTGCTTGGAGCCCTTTTTTGATAAGTTACTCCAAGCCCGCTCATTCTGTTCCCGTAGATCTGTAAGACTTCTTGGTCGATGAGTCGCGCGGGTTATTTCTCGTCACGTCGGATGACAATTCCGGAGATCGTGTCAGCCGGGGATGTTGATGGACGTCTTCCGGAGCACGTAGAGCTACAGGGTCGGTATGTGGGCGATCGTTATCCTATTGGAACAACACATCACCTTACTGTTGCTAGAACGACAAAGAAACGGATCTAACAATATTTCTCACATACCGAGCGCTGGTTAGCGTTCACCTCAGAAACACAAAAGATGAGAACGGGAATTGTAGCTTATCGCATCCCATATCATAAGGCCTGGGTTGGGGCTAGTATGTCTTGGACGAATGCACTCCAAGAGACAGCGTTCACAAGAACTACGTCCTAAGCGCGAACGACCATCGCTTGCTGGCAGTCAAGATCTGCTTGGAAGCGCCATTCCTTCTCCCAAGTGATCCCCTGACGGCACCAGTAGAGCCGTGCTCGTCGGTGCTGTGGCGTGAGTGGGAGAAAGCCTAAGGTGCCCGTGCCCGTGGTCCCACTGCTGATAATAGCTTCGCAACAGTTCGTGTTTACACGACTGGGCTCACAAGTCCTATTATCCGCGCACTGGTACACGAGCGATCTGCCACTGCTACCCTTACAGTACGACGATCCTGGTGGGCGTCTGTGTTGCCTGGACGTTCAGAAACTCATCTGCGGATGTGAGAACGTTCACGTGACCACTGATACCCGCATCGTTGCACAACTGATGCAACACGTACGAATCGCGTGGCATTTCTTCAAAACGACCATTCCACCACTCGGAAGGCCACAATTTGATTCCTTTCAAACTCGTTAAGTTGGCTGCAGGAAGCACAAAAGCTTCTCCGTGGCATGTCTGCCTACTTACTTCACACGTTTGCACAATAGTGATCCTTATGGCTGTGATCATTCACTATTAAAGCGCAGATGCAGATGGCACTCTGGCGGATATACCAGTACGGTACCTGCAGGCGGGTGACGTTGAAATCATTATCAGCACATCTACTATCTACTATCTCCCAGGTGACATATGCCTTCATTGGATCAAAATCGGCTTTATCTTGCCAGGTGCGCTATTTTTTTGAGTCAGTGTAATAGCAGTTTTGGGATGTACAGTGCATGAATTTTGGGAAAGAACGCTATTTCTATCGAGTGAGAGACCACTGTGGTTGACTGCTTCGAAAATTCTCTAATTATTTGGCTCAGTCACATCAGTTCCAATGAAATGTTTCGGTCGACACTCACCATTGTCGGAACTACAAAGAAATAAGTTAAAAAATTAAATCAGCTTGGGGACAAAATTAAAATACAATAATAAGATAAATTAAACTCATACAATGAAAAAGAGCCTGTGGTTCAATCCCTTCAATGTGGATATTACACTTTTAGCGAATTTAAATGAGGAGAGTCTTTTATATAGAAGCTAATCCTGTGATGAGCTAATGGCTAACTATTAATTTGCTATTGACGTTTTTCAGTGAAATGTCACCAATCAATAACTTTAGAAGAGCGTACATGATACTTTAGTCAGTAAAATGTGCAATTCTACATACCAAAATCAGCATCTGAAACAAGCAGGTATATTACGTAAAATGGTTTGAAATTACACTAAAGAGTTTTCACTACTTAATTTGGAATCTCACTTAAAACACCATATCGAAGGAGAAGTATCTTATGCAAAAACTTTATTGCTAAAAGGAGACAAGGAACATATTCAGGGAGTTTTATGATGCAAAGGCTTTCGCTTCTGACCAGCAGCGTGCACCGACGTCTAGCGCCCTGCTAAGCGTGCCCTTCCTCATTTAGAGCACACAGCTGTGTTCTCGCTTACACTGCACAGGCAGGCAGCAGTCAACAGGAGAGCTCGACTCCTCATTTACTTGTGTTTACATGCAGCTCCAGATGACGTGGTGGAGTGATAAATGTTTATAAAATGTCGTCAAAATTTTAAACTATGCATCCCTAGTTAGGTCTTCGTCGTCATTTAACAATTGATGCAGATATTTTATTTTGACAGTATAACTGGCCGGCCGCGGTGGTCTCGCGGTTCTAGGCGCGCAGTCCGGAACCGCGCGACTGCTACGGTCGCAGGTTCGAATCCTGCCTCGGGCATGGATGTGTGTGGTGTCCTTAGGTTAGTTAGGTTTAAGTAGTTCTAGTTCTAGGGGACTGATGACCACAGCTGTTAAGTCCCATAGTGCTCAGAGCCATTTGAACCATTTTTTTAAAGTATAACTCTCTATTTCCGAAAGAATTTTCAAGTGTCTTTCTTTACAAGTTCTGTCCGATATTTTGTGATCTTACTACCACGATCTGATGTTACTATCACATATCGCTATGCAATATTAATTCATTTTCTTTAGTTATTGTGAAGATATTTTAACGAGGATACTAGAGTGTTGTGTTTGGATACATCGCCTTGACTTGCAACAGTGGGGTGGTGTGTTGCGGGAGACGTCTTTATGGCCCCTTTAGTCAGCAGAAGGATGTTTGTGAATCTCACTACGTTAAGAGGGCCTTCTCTGGGGACATGGAGAGTTTCACAGAAGTTGGCAAGCTACCCAGCCTGCAGATACTGAATGCCTGGAAGGCGCCTGCACCCCTGTGGACACCGAATGCTGTAGCCCACACCACAGCCTCCATAGAATAACAGAGCATGGCATTTTTTGCCTTTCTGCATGTACTTCAATGATTCAGATGTTGCAGACCGTCCAACCAGTGCTCTAAGGATGTGGTTCGGCCAATAGTTTCGCATTGCTCTGGACATCGTTCCTGTCACGCAAGGATGACCAATCTTAAAGGCATTATTTTAGCCCAGTACCAACTCTGTATTTAAAAATACGCATCTTGTACGCAAAAAGAGGGGAGTCACATGTGTGTTCCCTTGTTTGTTCACGAATTTTGAAACAATTCTCGCCTGTCACATTGCTGACAGCATGGAGTCGTGCGCTCCAAACAGAGTTCTTTGAAAGAAGAGCGTTGAGAGCTGTCGACCTAGATTCTGAGAATCCTGCTCTGGACATAGCAGAGAGGGGCGTCATCTCCAGCCGAATTGCTTACTTTACCATGCCAACTGTGTTGCTTACATCGGTTGTAATTTGAGGCTACTGCTAGCAACAACTTTGATTTTGCGAGCTGCCCTGATAAACAGATCTTGTTGTGCTTCCTCCATATAGTCTTGCATACTTTTTGGTTCCTTACCACAGCGTTAGCGTCATTTCGTAATTTGATTTGAGTTGTATGGAACTTTGGTCTTTATTAATTTCATAGTGGTTTATGTTAGTCATTAGAGCAAATGAACAACTCTAAATCTCATTCTTGACTTGTCCTACAACTTGTTAGGCAACCCCTTGAAAATAAATATCGCCTGTTAGATATCCAAATGGTTTACTCAGCTGTGCCGACTTTGTTCTGGCCCGTAGTGGCCAACTACAAGGATAAGTTGCTCATTATTTTGTGAAATCAACGAGCATTGCACTTCTTTGTCTTAAATGAGTATGACTTAGTTTTATATTTTAATCTGTGTCAAAAGGATGCATTGCATTCTCTTATTTGTATTACGATAAGTCTGTTTCATTAACAAAGGCGCTAAGGCTTTCAGGTTTTAAATTTTCTTTTACGTTAATAATGCGATGTTTTTTGTTTGTTAAAGTGGAGCCGGAACGCTGATTTTTTGCTGTTGTACGTGTGTTCCATGAAACGATAATTGAAGGATCTACAAGTCTCCTCTATTAATTCTTTATTCTAGTCTTGACAAGTATTATTAAACACTCTAACTGCTAAGAACTTACCCGTCCGAGGTGTGACATTATGTCGCATTTTTAATTGCAGACTTTCGATTGTTGCCAAAGCCACTCGAACGGAATTTTACCTTGAACAAGTTGAGTTTTATCTGCTGCATGTCCACAGCACGTCACTGCAGCTGTTTTATCTATATTTTAATTTATTTTTTGTTATGATTTGTTAAGATATTTCTTGATTTTATTATATATTTTTATTGCAATCTGTGTGTCACGAGCAAGGGCTATGTGCTGAAGACTACTAATTTCGTTCTTGACTCCGGCACCATCTAAATTAAGTGGTAGAATTCTGTGTATCATTGTATAGAAAAAGACATGCTTATGTAGAGTTGAGTGGTTACAATATGCATTTCCGATAAAGTTTGTGCATTTTGGTTTTCGATGAACTGCAAATGAATTCTTATCATTAAGTTCTGATATAGTTTCATGTAAGTAACATGTATTCTGTTCCATTTCTTCTTCTGTTGTAAATTGTATTCTAAAATGCACTGTATTTAACGTATCTGCTGTTTTTCTAATATATGTTGCTTCGCCTTTACATTGCATAATGGCGTCGTCTGCGAGCTTTTCGGACTATGCATTGAGGAACTTGTCAAGGAGACCAAAGTGATATTGCAAAAGAGAAATAACATTCAGGATGAAGAAATAAAAACAAAGTGCTTTGCCGGTGACAGTGTAATTATGTTAGAGATGGTTAAGGACTTGGAATAACAACTTAACGGAATTGACAGTGCCTTGAAAAGAAGTTATAAGATTAACATCAACAAAAGTAAAGCAAGGAAATGCAACGTTGACGAAATGAATCAGGCGACGTCGACGGAATTATATCAGGAAATAAGACACTTAAAGTAGTAAACCAGTTTTGTTACTTTAGCAGTGAACTATTGAACGCCGAAGTAGGGAAGATAGCAACAAAAGCATTTCTGAAAAGAGGAATTCATTAACATGTAATTTAAATTTAAGTTTTTCGAAAATGTTGCACAGTGTAGACTAGCATGGAAAGCTGCATCTAACCGGTCTTCAGACTGGAGATGAAAATGGAGTTGTCGACGTATCTTCTGCAGTAAATTATCCTATCTGCTCTCCCTAAAAATTTTATGTCTTGCAAAAAATTCAGTAGTTGCCCCTTCTAGAGTTTCCCATTCAGAGATCATCATTTTGATGATAATTAATTTGATATTAAACGTAAAATGGCATTATGACAACACGAACTGCGACATTTTGAGCAGTTCCATGATGTTTTTATGGGTCAATACGATCTCCTTTGTAATACCAACGGTTTCGTTTATCGGAATGTTTGTGTGTGAGCCTACCGTATCCAAGGATGCCAGGAGAGCGTCTTCTGGTATACTAAGTAAATAATAAGTAGGCGATAAAATATTGGACGTCCATGCCTTATCTCAAAAAGTGTAGGTCAGAAGATTGCGCGTTTTGTGAAATAAGATAAGCAGCAGTCTGTGTCCGATCTGACGGCACAGTAAACTTCAGAGCACGCCATTCAACGCACATTGTTGAGAGTGTGTCTCTGCAGTAGACGACTCCCATCTGGCCCCACACCCAGCCAACTGCATCATCCGTCATCAATTACGATTGCAGTGGGCACAGTATCATCGACAGTTGACCTAGATCAACGAAAACCTGCCATGTTGTCAGAGGAATCTCGTTTCCTCTTACTCCAACTCTTACTCCAAGTTAGTGGCGTGCAGCCAGCCAGCCTCCCCCCCCCCCCCTCCCCCCTCCCATCGTAGATGTATTCTCTTCCCCCCGTCCCCCTCAAACCAAAAAAAGGATGTAACGTGGTGTCATAGCTTTCTGATTTGACAAGTTCTTACGTTCGCTGGTCATTTGCCGAGGATATATTTGCTTAGATGAGAGATAAACTAGGATCAAGGTAGTGTACTCGGTCCCTGGCCACTTCTAATACTCGTATGTGACAGACAGCAAAAGTGTTGAGAAAATATCGTTGTTCACTCAAGTAAACTTTGATGCTCCTCTATGATACAATATTTTTATTACTTCAGCCCATCCCCCTCCCACCCATGACCAAAATCCTGGATTCGTCTCTACACCAGGTCGATGGTCATGTCCGGATACGCGGTCATACAGGCCAACGGCTACCCAAGATGTGCACCGAGCCTAGGTCGCAGGCTGGCTGGGGCCGTGTTATTCTACAAGGGACGCCTAACTGTATTCAGTGGGACCTGTGGTAGTAATTCAAGACACTGAAAGTTTGGCGTCCATATCCTTTTCTTTGGAAAGTTGGCTACTGATTCTGCTCCAGAGTGCATATACAGACTCTGAGTCTGAGATATTATTATCACGAGTCGTGGCGAGCAAACAGTTGTCGATTGTAGTCAGTCACAGAGTGGCGTGCAGAGAATCCGCGCGTCACGTGACGTCACACCACGCCCTGGCCGGGCTAGTAGCTCCGGAGGAGGAGGATGTTCGCTAATTCGCCTTTTTTGCTGCACCTAGTTGTTGCCTGCTTTCGCACGGGAGACATTTTCTCAGATTTGTGTACGCACACTTTTAAAGTAATATTCACATCTTCGTTGTGACCAGATGGGTGATTATTGACTATAGACGTTGTGGAATAATTAAAGTTTTCGCTGATCAGACTTTTCAAGGGAAAGAAAGGTCTGTGTAAAGTTAGTCAGTGTATGAATCTTCAATTTTCAGAATATAGGAAATTAAAAGTTTTTATTGATTCCTTTCATTTCTTTACACTGCTTAAGGCTTGTTAACTAAACCATCCCGATCATTTAATTTCTGTAAAAATAAAACAAGGGAATAGTTGCAGGAACAGTTGCGATCATACGTTGTACTCTGCATGGCTCGTAGTATTTATTTTGAATTATCTTAGCACGTTCCTGGATACAATATACTTACGCAGCTGCAGCGACAAGACGAGGCAAGTTGCTGTTGCGTGCAGGAGCACCGAAGTATAACTGTCAGGAGACGTTAGAGAATATTTTTAAAAATCGCACTCAGATACTAGAGAACTGATTTTTGATTATTTATAGGAAGAGTAATTAATTTATGTTTTTGTGCTCTATCAGAATACTGACATGTCGGGATAAAGGTCTTCATAATACAAGTTCTACGGCTACATATCAGATTTTATGATTGCGATAGTAAAGTTTCACTATATTGCCCTGAAATTTTAGAGAAAAGTATAGGTAACGACAGTATTTCAGTGACGGAGCTTTACACATTTCCGTACGTCTTTCACCAGGCCCATATTAATTACAATTTATGATAGAAAAACTTTCAGCGCCATGACATTCATGGACTACATGAACATTACAGGAGAACACCTGTAATCTTACGTGCTTGAAGCCTTCCTTGACGACGATGGCATCGCCCAGCAGCATAAGTGTCCTTATGACAAGGCTGCAATAGGGCTGCAGTGGTCCGAGGGGCATGGTAGTGGACTAACTTTGATGTCATAGCCACTAAAGTCACCTCATCTGATCCCAATGGAAGATGTCTCGCAAGCTATCGGTCTCCAGCTTTGCACCCACAAAACATCGCCCTTTGATTAAAGGCACTGCGTCACCTATGCGCAGGCAACTCGTGCCATCAAAGGCTTATCGAGTCCGTGCCTCGCAGAACCTCCACTGTATTGCAACCCAGGGGTGGACCAACAGCCATTAGCCACGTGGTCATAAGGTTCTACCTCGTCAGTGTGTATAAATATGTACGACCAATGTCTCTGCGTCTACGGAGCCATTGTGGCAGGAGGAAGTTTTCGCCTAGCTGCTGCTCGGACAACAGCACCCCAAACGCCTCAATCGACCGGCGGCGATCGGAGAAATCGATCGGTCGGCGGTTAGCGGTTGCT
This sequence comes from Schistocerca serialis cubense, assembly GCF_023864345.2. Classification (NCBI taxonomy): domain Eukaryota; kingdom Metazoa; phylum Arthropoda; class Insecta; order Orthoptera; family Acrididae; genus Schistocerca; species Schistocerca serialis. The sequence continues at coordinate 74,181,700 of NC_064644.1, forward strand.
GCAGGGACCGCAGAAGTGAGGTGCAACTCGCCACCGGGAATCGGCCATTTGATTCAATTCCCGCGGGAGAGGGTCCGTGTTCCCTCGGGACTCCGCTCCCCGCCATCCCGCCCCCTTGTTGATCACCAAATCTTGTTCCCGCCTTCGTTTTCGCCTCCACTACGGAGGGCACGGACGTGATGTCTCCCCGTCATCGTATTCCTTGATGAGTCTACTCAGCTAACGCCACAAAGTGCTCGCTACACTGTAACTTCCAACTCACGCCAACTGCTTCCTCACAGCCACTCATTTGTCTGGCCTTTCTCTACACGTCAACGACCTTTCGTCTGTATATCGGACCCTACTGCTTTCAGGCGACCATAAGTTATAAAGAAAACTACTGCGCTCTTCTGATTAAATTTCCACTGAATCGCAATAGAATAGGGAAAAATAAAGACCTACAAACGCTGTGACAAACCGAACTGCTTTGGTTACAATAACAGTTTAAATCACAATGATATTTATTTATTACGACTGGTTTCGCATATAAGCTCATTATCTTCAGGTGTGGGCCCACTATGGCTCATGCTACCACGAGAACGGCCGAGGAGCAGCCTTCACCAGCTATAGAGGTGTCACATCTGAAGATGGCTAACATGAAGTCTGAACCTGCCATAATAAATAAATATCATTGCTATCTAGACTATTATTGTAATTAAATTATAGCACCATACGGCTGTTCTCCTATGGACAGCGCCGTCTAATTTTATAAACTGAACTCTCCTGATAATAAAAAAATGGTTCAAATGGCTTTAAGGACTATGGGACTTAACATCTGAGGTCATCAGTCCCCTAGACTTAGATCTACTTAACCCTAACTAACCTATGAACATCACACACATCCATGCCCGCTGGATTCGAACCTGCGACCGTAGTAGCAGCGCGGTCCCGGACTGAAGCGCCTAGAACTGCTCGGCTACAACAGCCAGCTCCTGATAATCCTCCTGGAGCTTGATATTTTGTGTTGAAAGCAGTTTTATACAGCAGTGGGCTAGTCTGGCGAGGATACTGGACGTAGTTTAATAACCATAATTCGTGCACACAGGTATGTCTATACTTCCATACGTCTAGTTTGACGAGGATGGGAAATAACAACACGTAATGGCGTCGAAAAACCTGCGCTTGATGAAAAAATTGTAGGAAACACATTGTAGCACCATAACTTTAGTGCTTTACTGATTTATTTTGCTTTTGTTTCATTTAATATTACATCGTTAAGCTTCTGTAAATGTGTTTGATTGAATAGATAACACAAAATTGTATACTCCTTCGTTTGTACAAATTTTGATGTCATGGTTTGGTTCTATGCAAAGTGGTGTATCTGTCACGTTAATTCTTTGTCCCATTTGGAGAGAACAAAACTTACTGTATATAATTGTAATTTCTGTGTGAATAATTTTTCGTAGAAATACTAACATGTGCAAATGTTCTGTTTTATTTAATGTATTTGGTTGCTGTTATGTAAACTGCGGATCCTCACTTAGGATTCTTAGTTAGTTTGTATGTAAAAGGTGTTGTGGTTCCCCTCGGGAACGAAACTGTGTAGCGCGCGCAAATTGTGGTTGGCTAGGTAGAAAAGGTGGAACCAAGAGTCAGTCGGGGACGAGCTGCCAAACTGTGAACTGCCATGTAAATGTTGCATATTGTGCTGGTTCCGAGAGAGGCTTTTCCTGCCGCTTTCCAATGCCTGGGATGGATGGATAAATAGCTGGAACTATTCTGGAATTTGTATCTATCATCGTCACCAAGAAATGACAGAGTCCAGCAATTCTACCTGCAATTCTACCTACTAACATGCAATCGCCACCACATTGCGCAATCACTGTAATGGAGCACTATAGTAATGTACAGTGAAGGTTGGTTGGTTGTTTGGGGGAAGAGACAAAACAGCGAGGTTATCGGTCTCGTAGGATTAGGGAAGGAAGTCGGCCGTGCCCTTTCAAAGGAACCATCCCGGAATTTGCCTGGAGCGATTTAGGGAAATCACGGAAAACCTAAATCAGGATGGCCGGATGCGGGATTGAACCGTCGTCCTTCCGAATACGAGTCCAGTGTGCTAACCACTGCGCCACCTCTCTCGATGTACAGTGAAGGATCAGCTTAATGAATGTGTTAGTGTGCTCAAATATAAGGTAATTTATAACTGAATTTATGTACCTACCTTGATTTTTCTCCTTATCATAACACCTCTCAAGTTCGTTTCCGTTTGAGCTAAAGTGATTTCCGAGCGTCCTTACTGAAAGAACATTAAAGCCCTGTGTTTTGCTAATTGATGCCTCTTGAACATAGTAAAAAGAAAGTTAAAGTTAATGTGGCAAGAGAGTGAGTTAATGATGCTTGCTGAAAATAATTTTCCTAGTAAAACTGCTCATTAATGTGTTGTTGCCAACTTCAAATTAAAAGTTCTGAAGACTGAGGCTTATAAAGCTTTGCTTAGTAAATGATCACATTACTGCCTGTAGTAAATCGCAGAAGGTGAGTCAGTATCTTACATATATGTTAATTTTGTCCCTCGCTGTAGTAAAAGTGGAAAACTGCAGTTGTGAAACGTTATATACTCATGTTTGCTAAGTGTTTGTCTCTCTAGAGTATTAGAAGTGCATATTAATAGTACAACAGGATCCACAGTTTGTCTGTTGTGTTAATGCTCGGTAACAAGTAGCGGAAAGACCGCTAATTATGAAAACCATAATTTCTTTATTCAAATAATAGTGAGAAGCAACCTGTTAGTGGATTCCAATTAATTTCCATTTCAAATAGTAAATGTCCAATTTATGATCCTGCAGTGAATGTTGATAGTAATGTTATAAAGAACATTCAGTTTGAACAAGTCCTGAAAGTAATAGAGTGTTTCGGTATCTGTTATATTTTTGCAAATAGTTTGTGCTGCTCTAGCTACTAGCCTCAATCTTACCATACACATATATATGTGTCAGAGTTCATTGCACTCGCATGTGGCCAAGTATAGTTTGTGTTTATCCGTTAAAGTTACTCATAACTACTTTATTAAACGAGAACGTTAATCTTTCTCTTGCCTAATTAGGCTGGCGACCATTTTTCTTATTCTTTAAACAGTATAGATAGGCAAAAATATTGTTTGTTACTGTTCGAATATTTACGTAATTCTGACTTTCATTTTCCGATAAGCCACCTCCATTAGGTACAACACGGTCAATATAACAAAATTCCTCTCAGAGGGTAACACTGCTCTGTTACTTTATACCATAATTGCTTTAACAAATTAATTCTAATTTACAAACTGCCTCCAGCTTCGAGGTTATGGTATAGCAGTAGCGGACAGGAGTGTTATACGTGGCGCCGCGTGACAGGACCTTGTTCAAATTGCACCTGCAGGCGGAAAAAATTATAAGTAGTTGGCATTTTACAAACATAGTGTGAACATAACACGTCCAGCGGCACGAACCAGTAACTTATTTGACAGAACGGGTAGTGAAAGTTCAGTTTAAATTGAAAATTAAAGGTGTCAATACTTAATAGCAACTAAAATGGACAGGAAATTAGAAATAAATCTATATACGCGAGAACAGAATGCAATTGAGAGCAGTTCAGGCAACACACCAACAGATGGCATTACGCGCGAGTTGAATTACGTACGTTATCACGCAGACATCAGTAAACAGATCGAAGCTATGTGTGTCGCGCGTACTAAGCAAGACAATATGAGTGATGTTGTGGAAGACAGTGGTTATGTTAATGAATCGCGGGATTTGTTTGAACCACCAAAAACTGAAAGGGAAGTAGAACTTGAACACGAAAATGTAGCTGAACCTAAAAGTGAAAAGAATTCAGATATGATAGAATTGTTAAAAATGTTGTCTGCACAAATTGCAGCACAGGGACAACACAAGGCAGCAGAAAATGGCAATATCAAGGCGCAAATTGCAGAACTGGGGCAACAAAATGGAGAACAAAGGCAGCTAATTGCAACACAGGGTAGTGATATTAGTAAACAAATGCAAGAGCAAGGCAAGAATCTTAGTAAACAGATTGAGAAGGTTGATGTAAAAGTAGACATTGCGAGTAATGAAATTAAAAACCTTAAAAGCGAAATTACTTTCATCAATGGCAATATTGCCAACATATAGGGACAAATTGATGACATTAACGAAAGATTTGACACAGAAGTAATTAAAATTCAGGATCAAATAGAATCCTTAGTCAGTACTAAAGTAGACGGAAAGGTATTCGGTATCAAATCCGAAATACAAACAGAATGTAACGCGGAAGTTGCACAGATTAAACAATCTGTAACAGAAACAAGTAGGGAACTAACCAAACAGATTGTTACTTGCGAAAAGAAGTGTGAACATAACACTTCACAAATCCAAGGCAAAATGTATGACTTGGAAAGAAAAATACAAACAGGACCTACACATTTAACTGAAAGAATGCATTTCAGTAAAATATTAGAGGGCGAAGAAAAATTCGACCCTGCAAAGAGACATAACGGATGGCACCTTCTTGACTTTGTACAGAATTGCGAAAGAAATTTTCCTGAATATTTGTCTGACCAGGAAAAAATCAATGTTGTGATCAGTGCATTAACGGGAGAAGCAAAAAGGTGAGAGTTGAATCTGGATACAAACCATATGTCTTTTGAAAGCTTTAAACAAAAATTTATTGACGAATACTGGTCAGAACAGAAACAAGACCGGTTGTGGCGTGAGTTTCTAATGGCCAGGTTGTATGATATCAAAGGTAGGCAAACCATGATAGAGTTTTGCGAATCATGGTACAGAAAGCTGATACATCTGAAGGCTAGGAGGACTGAAGCCGAGATCGTTTGGGTTCTTTAGCAGAAACTGCCTGAGGATTCCAAACGATATGTTGGGAGTACCCATAGAAGTTTTTCTGCGGTCTTGGACAGGATAGAGGATGAAGATCACTGGCGGAGAAATCGCGAGTCTCGTCCCCACAATAACAATTATTTGCGAGAAAGTAGTGACCAAAACGAACGACCTGAAAATGATAGATTTCGTGCAAACACGATTCAAAGAGGTCGTGCAAGAGGTAGGGGAAATTATACGATACGCGGCAGAGGATACATGGCGCGGAATTTCCAAAATAGAGACGAAATGGAAAACTGAAAACCGCGTGTGTTACGGGCCGTATTCACGCGGAAACCGGTTTTGGTCCCAAGGAAAAGATGTCAAATAATAAATTCGAGAAGGGAAGATGTAAACTACAGGGCAGGAAGGTTAAGGACGCGCCTATAGAATGGAAATGAGCGTTTGGCGTCATTGGCCGGGAGGCCCCTCGCGGGGCAGGTCCGGCCGCCATATCGCAGGTCTTATTACAGTCGGCGCCACATTGGGCGACCTGCACGCCGGATGGGGATGAAATGATGATGAGCACAACACAACACCCAGTCCCTGAGCGGAGAAAATGTCCGACCCAGCCGGGAATCGAACCCGGGCCCAGAGGACGGCAAACCGTCACGCTGACCACTCAGCTACTGGGGCGGACCGCCTATAGAAGACGGGTGCGGAGTCATACATAGTGCCATTCCCTGTGCGAAGTCACGTGACCGTTTGTGCTCCGGGCAGCGCTTGCTGGAGCACCGTACATTGCACTTGGCAGCACACACAAATGGCTGACGTCAGGACAAGATGGCTGCCGTAGAGAGAAACAGAAGAGGCGGGATCGGACACTTCCGTTGGCCGGTTCCAGTAATAGATGAATGTAAAAATGGAAATAAAGTTAATATGTCATATGATAAGGATAACTCATTATCGGAATCGTGCAAAAGACATTATTAAAGAAAGAAAGGGAGACAGAAGAGGCGAGTGAAATGTGGAATATTTGTACTCTTAATGATGTGTATGAGGTAAAAGACGTAGATGTGGGGGAGGTTATGATGAATAAAGAGGAAAGGAAGGTAGAATATGCCACGCAAAAGACGTGTGCGCAGTTAATAATAGGTGAAAGTGATGTAAAGGAGGACGTTAGTAATCATGACATTATAAGCAGTGCATGTGAAGTTATTAATGATGGAAAGGTGTTTTGTGATTCTAATGCAAAAGGGCCTAGTAGGAATTTCGCACGATTACCTGAGAATGATAACAAAGGGTAAAATGAAATGAAGGTTATCGAAGTATATGACGATTATGCTAAATATGAAGTTAAGGCTGAAATCGTTCAAAGTGATACAACAGAAGTGCCTGACTGTACAAACGATGTGCATTGTGCAGAAAATGAGTCAAGAAACGAAGTGGCTGAAACTTCTAGTGATAATCTGCTCCACTGTCTAAAAGTTGCTTTCCTGCTCGAATCTGATAACGAAATAGAAGCTAGTGATAGACGAAGGAGAGACTAAAGATTCAGATACAGATGAGTTTTTGGAGGTAGACAAACATAATTATGCCTTTACAGAAAGAGGTTACGAAAACGTTAATGTCATCTTTTCGAAACAGAATCCGGAATGCATAACAGAAACAAAACCGAAAGAGCCGCCAGATGACACTATATTAGGGAAAGCTTTGCCTAATATAATGAAAGAAATAGCTTTACAGAAACTTAAAGAACCTCTAGAGATAAATATAGTACAACGTGAATTGTTGAAAATCTGTAAAGATGTAGAGGTCAGCAAACCCAAAAAGCCACCCGATATACGACAGAAATCAGTAGGTAACATTTCCTGGAAAGACATTATGGTTGAACAGGTTCTGTTATGGGAAGAACAGGAGGAAAAGGAGCACAGAATTATTAAACAAACAACAATACCTGTAAAAGTTTATAACACTGAGCTACAAGTGCTTTTAGACACAGGATCCCAAATCAGTGCCATATCAGAATCATTCTTTGATCATATTTCATGTAAACCAGGGTTAGTAATAATGTCCGTGAGTGGAGTAAAAGTTATAGGGGCTACTGGTAGACCCAGCAAGCCCATTCAAAAACAAGTATTGAGGGACTTTGAAATAGGATGTCAAAAATTTGAACATGATTTTTTAGTGGTCCCTGATCTAAGTGCTGAAATGATGCTAGGTACTGATTGGCTAGACAAGGAAAAAGTAATTTTAGATTGTGGTAGTGGAACTGTTAAGATTAATAGGAAAACCAAAACAATGGAAATTAAATTTGAAGGTGACAACCAGGTCCCAGATGTTAATGTAGAACCCATATTGTTAAAAATAGAATCTGAAAATGATGGTTTATCCCAACTATATGAAATATGCCATGTGAAAGATTTAATGCAGGATGATCCAAAAACTTACAGTGTTAGGGAAATTGTTGATGTTATCCAAGAGATCTCATGTGAACAGAAAGAGGATTTAATTAATATCTTGAATAATAATAAGGAAGTGTTCTCTGATAAACCAGGTGTCGTAAATAACTTTGAATACCGCATGGATGTCCTGGAACATGAACAAATCTTTGTCAGACCATATCCAATACCTATAGCTAAGAAAGAAGCAGTACAGGCTGAAATTGATAAAATGTTGGAATGGGGGATAATTGAGAGAAGCAATAGTGAATACAATAGTCCACTTACTATAGTCAATAAGAAGGATGGAGGCGTAAGAGTGGTCATCGATGCATGGACACTGAATAAAATTGTCAGGAGAGATATAGACACACCTGAAAATTTAGATGATTTATTACAAAAGTTCCATAATGTAAAATATCTAACCAGTTTAGACTTCACTGCCGGATATTGGCAAATCCCATTCCACAAAGATTCTAGGAAATATACAGCTTTTTTGTTTACAGGAAAATGTTACCAGTACAAAGTTGTACCATTTGGTTTAAATACCTCTGCTTCTGTTTTCATTAGGGCTTTGGATTCTGTATTAGGAAAAGAACTTTGTGCCAGGTTGATGACCTATTGATTGCTACTGATAACTGGGAAGAACATTGTGACCTGTTAAGCAAAACCATTATTGCTCTTCAAGCAGGGGGCATGACTTTAAAGTTAAAGAAGTGTGAATTTGTGAGACAAGAAATTAAATTTTTAGGACACATAATAACCACATCTGGGATAGGCAAGGACCTAGAGAAGCTTAATGCTATTGAAAAGTGCCCGCCTCCAAAGAACAGGAAACAGTTGAAAGCATTTTTAGGTCTTTGTGGGTTTTACCGCAAATTTGCGAAGGGGCAAGCTTTTAACAGTCCACATTTGAATAGGTTGTTGAAGGAAAATAGTGTATATGTTTGGACATCTGAATGTCAGAAAGATTTTGAAAATTTAAAAACTGAATTAGTAAGGGAAAACATTTTGCATCATCCAGTTTTAAGTGAGCGATTGCACATGATTACAGACAGTAGTGCATATGGTATTGGTGTTGAAATATTTCAGGAAAACACAGAATCTGAGGAAACAGAAGATAAGACCATTGCTTTTGCTAGTAGGACCTTAACTAAATATGAGAAAAACAATACTATTTCAGAGAAAGAGGCTTTAGCAATCATTAGGGGATTAAAGAAATTTAGGACTTATTTATGGGGACATAAAACTATAATTCATACAGACCACAAGGCATTAATCTTTTTGAAAAACTGTCGACTGTTTACAGGCAGGTTGAGTCGATGGGCCTTGTACTTACAACAGTTTGATTATGAGATATTGTATATTAAAGGTAGTGACAGTTACGTAGCTGACGCTTTGTCACGGTTGTCTGAGGGTATGAACAACTTACCAAGGGAATGTAATGAAGATGACAGATTTCATATAAGATATATTAAGGAGGTTCCAGGTAGGAAAAGAATTGAGCAAATTTGTAAGAGCATGAGATTCCACCATAATGAGGATGAAATACGGAAGTCAGTGAAAGTTAATTTTAGTAACCCAAACTTCCCACAAATCAGTAAATTTTACAAGATATTTAATGGAGTTTTATACAGGAGAAAGAATACCGGTACTGAAGAATGGAAGGTATGTTGGACTAGGCAATTTGAGAGTGAAGTGATTGATTATTTTCATCTTGCCTTAGGGCATTGTGGTCCCAAAAAGTGTATTGAAAAGTTAACTGATGTGGTCATGATTAATGTGGGTGCTACTAAGAAGATTACTGATAGAATAAGATCTTGTGACTTATGTCAGAGGGCAAAAGTAACAAATAGATTAAATCAAGGTTTCATGCAGAATACAGTACCAGAGGACACATTAGAATTACTGTCAGTGGATTTGTATGGTCCTTTACCTAAACCCTCAGGTAATTGGTCTTACATTGTTGTAGTGTTGGAAGTGTTCTCCAAATTTATTTAATTATTTCCAATCAGGAAAGCTACTGCTAAAGCAGTCTTTAGCAAGATGACTGAGTATTTTAACACCATCGGTAAACCTAAGGCGGTTTTGTCTGACAATGGACCACAGTTTATCTAAAAAACCTGGAAGGAAGGCATGAAGCAACATGATGTTCAAGTTAAATATATTTCAGCTTACCACCTGGCTGGTAACCGTGTCGAAAGATATATGCATGAATTAGGAAGGTTAGGTAGAACCTACTGTCACCATAACCATAAGGCCTGGGGCAGATTTGTAAGTGACTTTGAAAAGACCATGAACACCTTATACCATGAACCCACCGGTTTTACCCCTGAAGAAATTTTGTTGGACCGTAAAAGTAAAAGTATTATTGAATAGATCTTACAATTCCCACCTACTGTAGGAATTAACCTACATGAGAGAAAAGAGTTAGTTAAGAAAAGAATGAAAGAGAAAGCAGCTGCTAGATCCAAAAGACATGATAATAACCTCAAAACAACTAAATTTAAGCTTGGAGATTATGTTTTAGTGAAGACCCATGAGAAATGTAGTGAAATTAATAATGAAATTTCTAAATTCAAATACATTTACAATGGTCCTTTTGAAGTGCAAGGATCTCCACATGCAAATGCTTATTTCCTTGTGTACCCTAGGTCAAGGAAGCCTTTAGGAGTCAGAAATATAGTTGACCTGAAGTTCTATGTACACGGAAACCAATGATGAATGAAATGTGGTAGCCTCAGGAGACATGCACTCTTTGCATTGTCAGGTGCCCGACGAGCACCAGGGACCCAAGTCGTTGCCAGCACTACTTCCATTTCTCTTCGAGCTGCCAACCTTCCTCTTCATCATTCAGAACTTTTACTATCTTCTTTCCTTCTTCTCTATCAGAGTAAATTGAATAGTGTGGAAATAAGGTAAGATACTGTTTATTGTTAGTGGACAAGTAAATGGATAATTAAATTGGGTACACTAGAAAATGACCAACAATAATGAAAGTATTGTGCATATTGTAAAGAGAAAATGTAATGGAGAAATACAGGGAAAAGTATAGATGAGAAAAGAATAGATTACTGGAAAAAAGAGGTAAATGAATGTCATAATATGACTAAATGTAAATGTTTCTGAAAATAGGGATAATTATGATATTGAAAAACTGTGTGTGTCAAAAACTGAGGAGATGAACCTGACTAATGTATGTGAAGTAGATGTGGGAGGTGTGTGTCTAGTGCCACAAAAAGGGTTGGCAGAAATCACTTGCAATAGGATATGAAATCATTGTCCTGATCTTGACGTGCGTAATGACCTAATCGTGTGTGAAAAGGCAATAGTAAAGGAGTAGTAAGAAATTCTTAATCCTGACTTGATCCCAAGTATGAGACTTAAAATTTTCTTTATTAATGTATATGTTACCTGATGTCATTTGAAAAGAAATGGTTTTGTTACTTGTGCCTAATCCCTGTTTCAAAGTTGCAACTTTCATGTTTTATACCATTTATGCAATTGGTAATAAAGATGTGACATAATGATGAAAAACTTAAAGATGATGACTACAAACTGCTCAAAAATATGTTGTTGGACATCAAAACAAGACAAAGCAAAAAAAACACTATGGTCCTGAAGTTGGGGGCTACCAAATATGCTGTGTGAGCAGTAGCGAAAGGACTTGCCATAGTGGGGCAAGGAATTAAGTGATCATGAACTGCCTAACCTAGAGGATGGGGCAGTGTATTAATTTAAAAATGTGTATTTTAGTGTTCTTAATCTAAATTGTGTTTTTGTGTCTAAATGTTTGCATAGAAAGACTGCCAAACCAATAATGGGGAGTATGAGTAACATGGACTGCTAGTGCTGAGGCAAGCAGTGAAGTAAGTTAAGTTTTTTGATCAATGTGTTATAGACTGACTTTTATTATTGGAGTCAGTGAAAAGTTATTATAAAATGTATAAGAAATCTTATTCAAATAGTTGTAGATGTTTTGAGATGAGGTTTTTTGGAATAGCTTAAAGTTTTGGACTGCCTTGTTTCAAAACACAGCAGTGATGATTAAAGATAGATTCTGGATAGGTTAGTGTGTTTATGTGCAACAAACATTTTGGACTGCTATTAATCAAGAGCAGCTTTAAAGTTAATTATTTTAAAAAAGAAAAAACCTTGAAAGGTTACTTTTAGATTTAAAGAGTCAGTTGGAAAAAGTTCTCATAGCCGTTTTGTGTCAATATTTGTACATATGTGGATGCAAACTGAAATTTTCAACATTTCATTAACTGCTGAACCTTGCAAAATGTACTATGATCATTAATATGCTTGTGTGCTTGTGAACATTTACATTCTTTAAAAATATTGAAAGACAAATTTCTGTTTTGTTAAGTTCAAATGTTCTGTGCTATTGTGTATGTTTTATATTTTTAAAATTTATTTGAAGTCTATACCTATTCTACCAATATGTAGATTAATTTGTGTACTGATTGTCTATTATTTGAACTGTATGTGTATGAAATGAACATGCTTAAAGATATCTTGTGTAACGATGAAAATTAGTTTCCTTAAAACAGTCTCTGGATGAAAATTACTGTAAATGTCTTATTTTGAAAATGTTTTGGGAGAAATGTATGAAATTTCTTAGTGTATATACTGTATATTTGTAATATGTTTTTTTCTGTCTCCCAACTGAAGTTGGATGGAATAAATTTTTTTTGTAGCCAACACCACTTAGGTGTTATAGATGTTTCCTTGAAGTATCCCTTACAGGAAACTTCAACGAAACATGGGGCCTGTGTAACACCATAACTTTAGTGCTTTACTGATTTATTTTGCTTTTGTTTCATTTAATATTACATCGTTAAGCTTCTGTAAATGTGTTTGATTGAATAGATAACACAAAATTGTATACTCCTTTCTTTGCACAAATTTTGATGTCATGGTTTGGCTCTATGCAAAGTGGTGTATCTGTCATTTAAATTCTTTGTCCCATTTGGAGGGAACAAAACTTACTGTATATAATTGTAATTTCTGTGTGAATAATTTTTCGTAGAAATACAAATATGTGCAAATGTTCTGTTTTATTTAATGTATTTGGTTGCTGTTATGTAAACTGCTGATCCTCACTTAGGATTCTTAGTTAGTTTGTATGTAAAAAGTGTAGTGGTTCCCCTCGCGAACGGAACTGTGTAGCGCGCGCAAATTGTGGTTGGCTAGGTAGAAAAGGTGGAACCAAGAGTCAGTCGGGGACGAGCTACCAAACTGTGAACTGCCATGTAAATGTTGCATATTGTGCTGGTTCCGAGTGAGGCTTTTCCTGCCGCTGTCCAATGCCTCGGATGGATGGATAAATAGCTGGAACTAGTCTGTAATGTATGGCCAGAATCTATCTGAGTTTTCGGCCAGATTACGAGACAGAGTTTTGTTGTGGAAGTTCTTTAAAGCATCTCGCATTTAACTACGCGCTATATTAGCCCGGCCGGCTAGCCGCGCGGTCTAATGCGCTGCTTCCCTTGGAGGTGTGCCGGTCCCCGGCACGAATCCGCCCGGCGGATTAGTGTCGAGGTCCGATGTGCAGGACAGTCTGTAGATGGTTTTTAAGACGGTTTTCCATCTGCTTCGGCGAATGCGAGTTGATTCCCCTTCTTCCGACTCAGGCACACTATGTCGGCAATTGCTGCGCAGTCTCCACGTACACGTACACCATAATTACTCTACCATGCAAAGATTTGGGGTTATAGTCGCCTGGTATGAGACGTTCCCCGGTGGATCCATTGGGGGCCGAACCGTGCAGTAACCCTGGGTTCCGTGTGGGGCGGCGATGTGGTGGGCGCTACAGTCTGGCACCGCGTGACCGCTATGGTCGCAGGTTCGAATCCTACCTCAGGCATAGATGTGTGTGATGTCCTTAGGTTAGTTAGGTTTAAGTAGTTCTAAGTTTTAGGGGACTGATGACCTCAGATGTTAAGTCCCATAGTGCTCAGAGCCATTTGAACCATTTGATGGGGTGGGTGGACTTCTGTGGCCTGTTGTGGGGTTGTGAACCACTGAGGGCTACCGCGGGAGAAAGCCTCTCCGTCGCTTCTAGGTCCCGGTTCTATATACAACACACACGCCCTATATTTCGAACTTCTTCCAAACTTTTTCAGTCATGAACATTTTCGTTTTTTTTTGGCATGATTTTTTTTGCTGATCCTTCAACAGCGATTTGACGCGTTTAGTCTACCCTGGGGAATCAGTACCGTCACTCATTAATCTATGTGGCATATAACTTTCGTTAACCTTTACTGTTTCTGGAGGGGACTCTAACCTGCCCTCGGTACGAGCAGAATGTTGTTAGACCCGTTTGTAAGGGCACAGTACCCTTACATAGCTGTACCCTTACGTAGTATCGATCATACGCTCTCTGTAGCGATCATAAACTAAAGCAAATGTTGCAGTGCAGTCAACAGTGTGCGAGTGGGTGAGTGGGAGTCGAGTGTTAAGAGTCCGTGAGTGGAAGTCGGGTGTGCGAGAGGCTAGAGACGGTTGGTCGTTAGCGAGGCGGGAGATTAGTGGCAGAATACAGGTGTAATGGCACACAGTATCTGATTTCTGCTGAGTGTTTATAAATGTTGGTTTACAAATGGGTGTTTTCATTAATAAAATCCAGTATTCGAGAAAGGACATGTAATCATTTAGTAGTTTTTCTTAGATATCACAATAACAGAAGGGCACGACGTTGGTTTTGATGCGAGGGAACTATTACTGATTATGCTAAATTAATTAAGGTTAACCTCATCTTCAGCGCATGAGATGTTCTCCGGGGGCTCCATTGGGGGCCGAACCGCGCAATAACCCTGGGTTCGGTGCCAAACTGGATGGAAGTTATATATGGCGACGCATGTGTCGGACTTCGATTCCACACCAATCTTCGGAGGCGACGGAGAAGCCAACACAGCAAACGGTGAAACAGCAGCATTTCAGCACAGCAGCGCTTCGAAATTAGTTGAATTAAGCGTTGTGTAGGAATGAACAAGAGTTGGAACAATCAATAGTGTTACCGACATTTCAGCTGCGAATGAACTGTTCAATTAAGATCAGGCATAAAATGTAACGAACGGTGATTGTTGTGAACAGTGTTAAGATGTCTAATTCAGAGCAGAACGGTAGTGTTACTAAAGACGAGGGAGGACAGTGTAATAACGTGGTTGACGGAGAACTAATTAATGTGATGGAAAATACTACAGTTAATTCAACGGAGGACAGTGGTATTGTTAATTCTGATTTATCTAAAACAAGTTCAACATCTGTGGTTATCCATCAAAAAGAAACTGCTGTTGTCAGTAAGGACTGTATGTCTCAATTGTTAGAAGCAATCAAAAATGTTCATGAGGAAAATAGACGGGTGGGTGTAGAAAGAAGAGCTTTTTATGAGGAAAATAAAAAGGGGCGTGAGGAAACAACAAAATTTTATGAGTAAACAGAAAGGTTTCATCAGGAAATTAAAAAAAAAGTTGTTCAAATGGCTCTGAGCACTATGGGACATCTGAGGTCATCAGTCCCCTAGAACTTGGAACTACTTAAACCTAACTAACTTAAGGACATGACACACGTCCATGCCCGAGGCAGGATTCGAACCTGTGACCGGAGCGGTTGCGCGGTTCCAGACTGAAGGGCCTGGAACCGCTCGGTCACAACGGCCGGCCATAAAAAATTTTTATCAGACACTAACTAATGCGATTAGTAATTTTGCGAACAGAACTCACCATCTCATTTGAACAAAAGCGTGATGAGCTCCGAAAAGAATGTCAAGACAAACATGGGGCCATTGGCAGCGAAATTACATATCTTAAAATACAAGTTAATGGACGGTGTAGGCAAACGGAAGATTCTTTAGCAAAGTTAATGCTCAAAATGACGAAATCATCAAAATTAAAAGTTCTTGTAAAGCCAACAAAGAGTCGATAATTAAGATGGTTAACGGCGTAGAAACGCGATGTGATGAATTAAGTGATGAGATACGACAAAAGTTAGCAAACAACGACACACTGTCAAAAGGAATTAGTAAAGAAATTTTGCGTGACGAAATTAATGCTTTATTATGTGAACCATATAGCAACCGAAACAAGGCATCCACGCAGTTGCTTTCATTAAACAATTCAAACATGCATTTCCGAGGCATTATTCGGAACGTGCTAAAATAGACACTTACGTCAGCTACATGAAAGGTGAGGCACATATTTGGGGTATAAGTGAATTCGACAACTACACCAAGTATGAAGAATTTGAAACAACATTTTTGAACAAATTTTGGTCGAAAGAAAAAGAGTGGGATGTATAATCAAAAAGAAAGACATTACGGTACAATGCGTGAATTTATGCAAAGGTACTGGAACGACAATGGGTACTTGGACGATCCGGTTAAAGAAGAAGAGGTGATGCTTATATTGATCCTGAAATTACCATTTTTGGTGATTGATAAGTTAGTACTCACACTACAGTTAACAATGGAATAAGAGTACTTGCTAACTGACCGAATGGAAGTGCTCAGTGCCGAACGGGAACAACTCGAGCGAAACAGTAACAATAACTACCCGAATCGTCATAACGGCCCATCGCGGGATGAACTTCCAAGTTACTGACAACCCAAAGTATTTGATCGCCGAGACGATGATGGACACAGAAGAACCGGATAGAATGTACAAGACGGATTCACGTCAAATCATCCGCCAAACCGGCCACACAATGACAGAGACCCAGGACAGTATCGATCACCTGAACGTGCAAGACGCCGAGATCGCAGTCAGTGAGATTCTGAACAGTTAAACTAAGTAAATTTTCGGAGACGACCCTCTCCGAAACTGTGTCAGAGGGACAAGGGTCAGATATTATTATAAATGCCATGAAATGTGTACATGTAAAGAGGAAGAGAAGGTGAAGAAACTAATAAAGAAATTCAGATGCCATTTGTAGAAGTATGTCTTACTGTTATGGACGGATTGATTGACTCAGCTAGCGAAGCAAGTGCTATTGCTGAAAATATACACTCCTGGAAATTGAAATAAGAACACTATGAATTCATTGTCCCAGGAAGGGGAAACTTTATTGACACATTCCTGGGGTCAGATACATCACATGATCACACTGACAGAACCACAGGCACATAGACACAGGCAACAGAGCATGCACAATGTCGGCACTAGTACAGTGTATATCCACCTTTCGCAGCAATGCACGCTGCTATTCTCCCATGGAGACGATCGTAGAGATGCTGGATGTAGTCCTGTGGAACGGCTTGCCATGCCATTTCCACCTGGCGCCTCAGTTGGACCAGCGTTCGTGCTGGACGTGCAGACCGCGTGAGACGACGCTTCATCCAGTCCCAAACATGCTCAATGGGGGACAGATCCGGAGATCTTGCTGGCCAGGGTAGTTGACTTACACCTTCTAGAGCACGTTGGGTGGCACGGGATACATGCGGACGTGCATTGTCCTGTTGGAACAGCAAGTTCCCTTGCCGGTCTAGGAATGGTAGAACGATGGGTTCGATGACGGTTTGGATGTACCGTGCACTATTCAGTGTCCCCTCGACGATCACCAGTGGTGTACTGCCAGTGTAGGAGATCGCTCCCCACACCATGATGCCGGGTGTTGGCCCTGTGTGCCTCGGTCGTATGCAGTCCTGATTGTGGCGCTCACCTGCATGGCGCCAAACACGCATACGACCATCATTGGCACCAAGGCAGAAGCGACTCTCATCGCTGAAGACGACACGTCTCCATTCGTCCCTCCATTCACGTCTGTCGCGACACCACTGGAGGCGGGCTGCACGATGTTGGGGCGTGAGCGGAAGACGGCCTAACGGTGTGCGGGACCGTAGCCCAGCTTCATGGAGACGGTTGCGAATGGTCCTCGCCGATAGCCCAGGAGCAACAGTGTCCCTAATTTGCTGGGAAGTGGCGGTGCGGTCCCCTACGGCACTGCGTAGGATCCTACGGTCTTGGCGTGCATCCGTGCGTCGCTGCGGTCCGGTCCCAGGTCGACGGGCACGTGCACCTTCCGCCGACCACTGGCGACAACATCGATGTAATGTGGAGACCTCACGCCCCACGTGTTGAGCAATTCGGCGGTACGTCCACCCGGCCTCCCGCATGCCCACTATACGCCCTCGCTCAAAGTCCGTCAACTGCACATACGGTTCACGTCCACGCTGTCGCGGCATGCTACCAGTGTTAAAGACTGCGATGGAGCTCCGTATGCCACGGCAAACTGGCTGACACTGACGGCGGCGGTGCACAAATGCTGCGCAGCTAGCGCCATTCGACGGCCAACACCGCGGTTCCTGGTGTGTCCGCTGTGCCGTGCGTGTGATCATTGCTTGTACAGCCCTCTCGCAGTGTCCGGAGCAAGTATGGTGGGTCTGACACACCGGTGTCAATGTGTTCTTTTTTCCATTTCCAGCAGTGTATTTGCGCAATTAACGATCTTGTACCATTCCGACATTTCCTGTTACGTATTGTCTGTGCAGTTGGAAACAGAAGCAAAACAATTAAAGGACAAGCATTACAAAGATTTCATATGCGAGGGGACGAATATGAGCAGAGTGTCTTAATCGTTGGTTCTCTAAATGCTGGACTAGTTCTCGGATTTGATTGGTTGTTAGAGATGAGATGCAGTATTAATTTCGTGGGGAACTGTCTGCTGACGAGGAAAGATAATGAAGGGAGAAGAATTGCATTTAAGGGATTTATTGTGGATGATGATAAGGCGCAGTGGGCGTGAAGACAAGGATGATGCGTTATAGAGGAGAAGATGTAACTAGAACTACGCAAAGCTGCGAGAGAAGAACGAGAAGCGTACTCTAAACTGTATTCAAACCAAGTTTCGAACGTTAGTGCACTTGCCTGAAGCAGAACGAGAAGAATTGAGGGAAGTACTGAGATGCGGCGGATCGACATATTTTCATAGATTCCAGGATTAATTAAAGGATGTGTTTGTAAAATTAAAGCAAAAGATCATGAACCATTTCGTAGTAAGTTGTACGCGACACCACTCTCAAAAACGGAAACTGTTAGCAAGGAAATAAAGAGGATGTTGAGTAATCAAATAATTGAGCACTCTTATAGCGAATATTCGAACTCAATAGATGCTGTTGCAAAGAAGGATGGCATAGTTCGTATTGTTATTGACGCCTGTGCAATGAATCGCTTAATTTTACCGTAGTAAGATCAGCTAGAAAATAGACGTTTTTGTTACAAATATTCAATGGAGTCAAATATCTAAGCAGCCTTGATTTGACTACCTTTTGGTCTGTCAATTTCTTCAGCGGCTTTTGTGAGAGCGCTGGATAAAGTTTTAGGCGAACATTTGTTGAAACAAATAACACTTTATGTGGACGATATTTTGATAAGCACAGCTTAATGGAAACAACATTTCATCGGGTGCTTGAACTATTTAGGAGAGCAGGAGTGACTGTTAACGTGGAAAAATCAGAATTCACCAAGTCGCAAATTAAATTCCGTGGGCATATTATTTCGTCATGAGGGATTGAACCGAATCCAACAAAAATGGACACAGTAAGAAATTTTCCATCACCTAAGTTCCATAAGCAACATAAGTTGTTTTTCGGCTTCTGTAATTTTCTTCATCGTTTTCTTTCTGGATGCTGCTTATCTTCTCCTGTCTTAATAGAATTGTAGAAAAAGGATGCTATATAGAAATGGACTCAGGAACATCAAGAAACATTTGAATTAATAAAAGACCAACTGTGTGAAGCACGTATCCTTTACCACCCTCATTTAAGTAAAAAGTTTTATCTTAGGAACGATTATATCAATTAATTGAAGTTAGTGGTGTTATTGAACATCATACTGTGGCATTTGGGAGTCGCGCACTCACGAAGTGGGAGCGAGAATGTAGTATCACAGAAAGAGAAGCACTTGCCATCGTTTGGAGTTTCGAAAAGTTACGTTTTTACTTATTTGTAATGCATACGGTCATAGTGACAGATCACAAGGCATTATCATTCTTGATAAGTTGCAAATTGATACACGACAGACTAATTCGGTGGTCGTTAATGCTTCAGCAATACAGTTTTGAGAATCAGTATATACCAGAAAAGGAGAACGTCGTGCCACATGCGCTGTCAAGTCTATCAGAAAGACAAGATTCAGTTAATGTTGTGCATCCACGCCAGAAAGATATAAGGATAACACGAGGTGTCGAAGGCGAGCGTCATATATGCAAGATTCTATGGAACGTCCAACAGGAGCAGAATGCAGACGAAATATTGAGGATGGTTAAAGAAAAGTATGATGATCCAAATGCCGAGGGTAGTGACAAGATATGTCAATATTATTTACAACAAGATGGCATAACTTACTGGTAAAACAACTTGAATTCTGATCGTTGGAGGGTATGTATACCCAAACATGTGAGAGATTGTAGGGCACTCTCACTTCTGTACAGTTTCATGCCACATAGTGTTCTTAGGGAAGATGATCTTTATTACTTAGTTGTATTACCTGGATATGATCTGACTTCATTCATATTATGAAATGGTTCGCAGTAGTTAATGCTCTTGCTTGTGTGCTCTAGTGAAGGAATAGTGGTAAGCCTTACCTGTGTTCAGAAAAAGATTGTGCAGATTCAAACGAGTGCAGTAAAAGCGTACGGTGGCTGTGGGCCGAGGAGAGCATTATATTTTGTGAAAGCTGGGTAAAATCGTTTGCGTACTGCCAAATTCCTCGATCTCATTGTGCAGACACGTTGGACGGCGCCGGTCGGTCGGCGGCAGGAAGCCGATGAGACGGCTGTGAGTTTCCGCGAGTTTCTGTGGGACAGGTCAGTGGCGCCCAGACGTCCAGACTCTGCTACAAAACTAAGGAAACAATTTCAAATGCGGCCAATCGCGAACGCAACAGAACCAGAAACAAATCCGGATGGGACGGATAACTGCATACCGTTAGCAGCGAGCAGAGGACATGGTGTGATGAACGTCACATTTTCTCGAAGCCGTGGAGGGAGCACAAATGAGGAGGCTGATATTTTCCGTAGGACGGAAATTGTCAACGAAACGCCGTTTGACTTTCATCACTTCTTAGAAGTCAGAAAATTCGAAATTTTCCGAGATGAGGGCAATTTTACTCACCCACGCACTTGGATATCACAATTTGACCTCTCTTTACCTCCGAATTGGCCTTTAAAATACAAATTAGACTTTATTTGCGGACGCTTGCAAGGGTCAGTTGCGGAGAAAATGCGCGGAATATCAGCGACGTGTAGAAGTTACCAGAAGGAGAAGGACAGTTTCCTAAATATCTACTGGTCCAAGGAGACCCAATACCGCATAAAGTACGAGATGATTGTTGGCAAAGATTTCGAGATTTCAAGTTACAAAAGCCCAGTCAAGTTCCTTGATGCAATGATTGACAGGAACCAGTATCTTGACGTACCATGCTCTATTCGTGAAATCATACGTCACTGTTACACCAAACTTCCGTCAGCATGTCAACAAGTATTACTTGGTAGGAGAAATGTAGAGCCCAGTCATTTCCGTAACACTCTTTACGAATTAGAGTACGAAATCCGAGTAGAGAGATGGCGAAACCATGGCTCGGGATTCAATGATAATGGAAGATGTGTGGGTAAGAACAACGGAGGAAACGGAGTGGAAGTCAAGTTGAGGAAATTGAGATTCGGGGACTGAACCCAGGACGAGGGGGGCGAGGAAATATCAACCAACGCCAATGACTAGTTGAATATGCGGAAGAGGCAAAAGACGCACCTGTAACTGAACTCGGATCTAGCCTCATCAATGGTATTACGCATAGATACGACAATATCGAATAAACGTTGCTGGAAGTCACAGATAGTTTAATGGTCGTGTCAGCCGAGCGTAAGCATAGTAGCATAAGTTTCGTTTTGTTGTAATAGTTTTAAAGGCAACAATCATTTCTCTAGATCTTTTTTTGCGATTCACTATGGTAATTAGCATAGGTACTTCTCCTATTACTGCCAGTCGTAAGAGTTAGGCATTGTTAGAATTTCACTGTACAAGTATTTCTTCCTAACATGTATCAAGTTTATAGATGTACAGATGGTCATCCCAGAATTAACTAATTAAAATCGTTGAAAGTAGAAATGTCTCGATTTCACGACGGAATCTTCGTTGTTTATTTGAGTCCTATTTCGCTTGAGTTAATATGTTCTCATAGCAGTTTTACAGTTTGCACGGAACGACGGAATCAGGGGTCTCAACAAGGATAGAATTTTAAGTCTTCGAGTCCAAAACTAGTGCACGAGTATTGGGAACGGAATTCTTCTCATAACATCTTGGAGTTCAGCTATAATCAAATTTCTTCTGTTTATTGTGTGTACATCGCAACAAACGCCCTTGTAAAATCCGGTATATAATTCGTCGTACAGTGTGTGAGAGGGGCGTCGTTGAGATTAGTTTGCGAGACCCGTGGAGGTATTTTGCAGGATGGTTGTGTATTGTCCACACGATAGGCGTGTTGACATTCTTGTGTGTTTCGCTGTGGTTTGTGACCATTGCTCAGTGCAGTGTGTCTTCGCTGTGGGCTGATTATTGTTATCGCCAGTGACGCGATGTATTCGCGGTGTGCTTTTTGACTATGGATGTCGCCTTTGGTGCAATGTTTCTCGCCAGTGTCAAAAAAACTAAAGTGTCCACGATTCAGCACAGAGACTTAATGCATAGCATTATACTTCAAAACCCTGGTGAAATTTCAGCCCTTGATCTCTATGTACCGCTACTCAGATCAAAAGGAAATTTTACTCAAACTTTTGTTGTGATGGATATCGTTTCGAAATCTATACATCTTTGCCCACTCAGGAAAGCCAACAGTAAGATCATAATCAAGAAACTCAGAGAAGTATACATCGTAAATACCGTCAAGCCAAAGTGCATTTTATCGGACCAGGTTCCGCAATTTCGGCCACTCCTATGGGAAAATTTTGTTAATGATGAAGGTATCCGCCACATTGCAATTTCTCCTTTCAGGCTTGCATCCAACCCGACTGCACTCCAGATGCGTGCACTCAGACGTTTATCTCGTGCAAATTTTGGGAAAAACATAACAAATAGAGCGATTGACACATTTTGAAACAGTAATTATTAGTTTGTCTCATTATTCGACAGGATTGCCGCCACATACAGTTCTCTTTGGAAAGAAACCTGACAGTATCTTTAATGAATACATTTTCTTTCAGCAAGAAGATGAAAATACGCCAGAGGAGCGCTTTAAATTCGCGTTGGAAACGATGAAGGAACTAGCAGAAAAACAGAAGGTGCCATATGACAAGGTAGTGAAGCCCATTATGGACAAAGTCGGTGATTTAGTACTCATTCGAACTCACGCGAAATTATCAAGTGTAAATGAAGAGATAAAGAATTTTTATCGGTATTACCGAGGACCATTCAAAATTAGAAAACTTGTTCACCCTAATTCGGTGGAAACTGTAGTGGTGCAGTCTGGTCAGTATCATAGCCTACAACATGTAGAAAACATTAAACTGTATCATCTGTGTGAAGTGTTACAAGGCAAGAGATGCTCTGTAAAAAGTGAGTTGTGTTATTTGTGAACATATCATTTTGCTGTTTGAAGGTAGTAGAACAAAAGACGGTAGCTAATGTGAGTTAGTTATAGGGGACAGTAGTAGGTAGCTACTGTGAGCTAGGTCCAATTAGTTTCAAACATTCTGTGCCGTCAAGTAAACATTGTAAGGTGCTTGAGTCAGAGACACATACATAAACAATAACAGGGACCCATTGGGCCAGTGTTGCGTTTACTACAGACTGATAGGTGTGCGCGCACAGTGCGCGTTTTATTTCCCCACTGCCACAATTCCCTTTTGTGTTTGTATGTTGATGAGCCGTCATGGAGCCACCGACGTGAAGCGACGCGTGCGCAGCGCGGTCGTCTCTTGTCGCCACTGCAGCAGCGGAGCTGCCAACAACCCCGTGGACCTAGCACACAGCGCGACCGTCACTTGTTCCAGCTTGTCAGGTTGGTAGGCTGTGTGGAGCGTGGAACCATGGGATGCTGATGTCAGCAGCCAGCTGATCAACAAGCGTGGGAGTCGCTGTTTTGACGCCTTCACGAATATTCCACCAATTTGCAGAGACAACGAGTCTACAGTCACCAGCGGCCTCGATGCCATAGCCCTTCAATTCACCGAAAGCTATGAATATTTGTGTTTAGCATCGCATCATATTGGACAGTGATAAAGCAGAGCAACCACTGAAAGTGTTGTTGTTATTTTGGTGGTGTATCTCCGGCAGTGTCGATGCCACAGCTCAGTATGCCATGAACCATTGTAGTTGCTTGTGATTTACGAATCAACATATAGGCAGGGACCTAATGCAGAGTTATTAGATAAACGATTTACAACAAGAATATGAAGTGCTATATAAAAAAGTGTTTTCCAATGTGATGATTTGTTTATGGATTACTTTCCAAGGTATGTGCTTTTTGCCAAATTTCTTATATTTATAAGTCTGTTAACTGTGTGCCAAACTCTAACAGTATCATATTTTCAAAATATGCTGCCAGTATGAGTGTAGATTTATGTGGTGGTAGTAATAGAATATTGTCATGTCAATATTTTGTAGTAGTGAGGGATGTTTTTTTATTATTTTGTTTACTTTTCAAACACATTTATTCGGTTAGGCCTATGTTTCTATTCATTCAATACAATGACAGTGTAATGATTAGCATTCAATTAATTATCACAAATTACATGAACAGTAAATGCTAATAGACAATTATTATTAATGTGTCACATTCAGTCATGGTATTTCAATGGGATGTTATAGCAGTAGGTTTCATATTGCCATGTTATTTCAATGAGATTATGCAGTATGCACCAACACTTGTCATTAACCTGACTTATCTTGCTGCTAATTAGTGACTGACTGAATGAGCTAATGATATACTTCGACTTTAGTACAATGCAATTAAGTGACACAAATTTTCATTTCTTAAATGCAATTTGCCACATGCAAATATAAACAAATATTGCAAATAGGGACTCAAGTGAGAGTTATTTTTAATGGACTGAGGTTCTGGGTCAATAAGGAAATAGCTTATACTAATTAATGTAATTTTGTAATTTTAAATTTTACATTTTTCCCTTTTTGTCTTCTATATATTTTTTTACCTTTAATATTCAAATCTAACGTCAGCATTATATTTTATCATATTAAAGTGTTATTTTGGTAGGGATATGCAAGGGTACAGTACCCTTCCAAAGCTTTACCCTTACATCGTATCGATCATACAATCCATGCAGCGATCATAAAGTAAAGCAAGACTGCAGTGCAGTCAACAGTGTAAAAGTGGGTGAGCATAGTCTGTGAGTGGAAGTCGGGTGTGTGAGAGGATAGAGACGGTTGCTCGGTAGTGAGACCAGGGATTAGTGACAGAATATAGGTGGAATGGCACAAAGTATCTGATTTTTGTTGAGTGTTTATAAATGCTGGTTTATGAAAGGGTGTTTTAATTAATAAAATCCAGTATTTGAGAAAGGACATGTTATGATTTGGTAGTTTTCCTTACATTTCCCAATAACAGAAGGGCATGACGATGAGTTTGATGCAAAGGACCTATTACTGATTATGCCAAATTAATTAAGTTTAACTTCATCTTCAGCATATGCGAATAATAAAGTTTGGTGTGAAACTGGGGGAGGTTATCCATTCTTTTGCCATTATTGCGACAGGCAGGTGATGTGTTGTTCCAACGGGATAATGCTCGCCTACCTACTGCTCCTGAAACTCATCATGCTTCGTAAGACGTGCATTAGCTTCCCTGGCTAGCACGATCTTCTGACTCATCTCCATTGAAGCAAATGCAGAATGTGATGGATGAGAAGTGACTCACACGACTCGTCAGCCAACAAGTCTTACAGAAATATGTGAACAGGTCGAGCAGACCCGGCAAAATGTATCCCAGGACAGCATTCGCCATCTGTAAGATCGACTGGATGCCAGATTCAGCGCCTGCATTGCCACTCAAGGATGCTGCACCACATACTAATATGCGTGTTTTGGCATGAGTGGATACTTTGTACCTCAGAATTGCTTCTGCTATTGATCTGTAAATGTAATCATTTGATGAACTCCATATGCACTGTTGCAACAATATACCTTGAATGAATTGGAAAACTCTAGAAGATTGTATGAATTTTTTGTCTATGTATTTTCTCTTAGCACCTTCCAATTTCCACTATTAATTATATGCCTCTATTTCATCTTAAATGATCAAGTTTCTGTTTTATACACACATTGGATTTACAGCAGGGACCCTAAATCCACTATGGTAGTCTTAGGGGTGGTGAAACCGAAAGGTCACAGATAGAAAAAAGTAGATAAACTGTTTATTATTTCAGAAGCAATGACCATAACTGTTTATACATTTTCCTACATTGAGACATAGCAGTCAATGCAATTATGGAAAAATGTTCGAGATTACCTTTGGCAGGCATGTATCTCTTCATGTGAATCAAATCAGCAACAACACATGTATTTCTTCAGGGCTAAAAAAATATGGAAATCCAATGTTGAGAGATCATGGCTGCTTGGATGATGCATTGCATGGGTCTGCATGTTGGCAAGGATGTCTAGACTGCTCTGCAGAAGTTTGGCTGGGAAGCTGTTACACATCCTCAACGCTGTTCTGATCTCTCACCTGCGATTTTCATATTCTTGGGGCTCCGAAGAAAGACATCCATCGCCGTCCATATGCTTCAGACGAAGAGATGCATGCATGGGTACAATCATGTTTCCATAGGCAGCTGCAAGCATTTTTCCATGAACGATTTGACCATCCTGTCTCACAGTGGTGTAACTACACAAACAGTTACAGGGATTAATTCTGAAATAATACACAGTTATATATTATTTTTCCATCAGTCTCGTTTTCATTTGTTTGTTCTTTGTACATTCCCTGTCTTGATAGATTGAAGTAACCAGTTACAACTTTTATTCCCAGATCTCTTTCATTTCAGCATGTGAGAAGCAAGTAAGAGTAAGATAATAAATGAATACCAATACCTGTACGGAATACTAGAAATTTATATCGTTTCCTAACTTTGATACTTGCTGCAGATATATATCAGAAGTCGACTGCTGTAGTAAATAATAAAAAAAGGTTTACATTTTTTGATCTGATGGAGTATCAGTTTGTGCTTTGGGTTCGACAAATCTTGATTCATGGCATGTTTTTGATCGCCAGAGAAGTTGTCTATGCCCCTCAAATAACTTTTAGAAGTTATGGTTTGTTTTTAGTACCTGTGAGTGGCTCAGTCATGCCTCCGTTGGTTGGAAAATAAGAAATTTAATGGTGAGAATCATTACAAAATTAATAACAGCAAAAGAATTACAATACCTTAACACTTACTAAAAGTGATGAGTTTCAAGGAGCAGAACTTACACTAGATGAAATTACTTATTGATCAACAATGAACCATTGAGTCGCTTGGACTGAGGTTCGATCTTTGAAAGACCGAAACGTCACAACTTTAGGCAGCTAAACAGTACACTATGTGATCAAAAGTATCTGGACACCCACAAAAACATACGTTTTTCTTATTAAGTGCATTGTGCTGCCACCCACTGGCAGGACTCCATATCAGCGACTGCGACGTGAGAGAGCAGAATGAGGCGCTCCGCGGAACTCATGGACTTCTAACGTGGTCAGGTGATGGGGTGTCACTTGTGTCATACTTTGTATGCGAGATTTCCGCACTCCTAATCATCCATAGGTCCATTGTTTCCGATGTGATAGTGACGTGGAAACGTGAAGGGACACAAAAGCGTACAAGCCACCTTGTCTGTTGACTGACAGAGATCGCTGACAGTTGAAGACGGTCATAATGTGTAATACGCAGACATCTATCCAGACCATCACACAGGAATTCCAAACAGCATCAGGGACCACTGCAAGTACTATGACAGCTAGGTAAGAGGTAAAAAAACTTGTATATCATGGTCGAGTGGATGCTCTTAAGCCACACATCACACTGGCACATCCAAAAACCTCTCCCCAGTGCAGCACTCCGAGAAGAATAGGCTGCCAAACGGCGCCGGGTTTGGTGTAAGGAGCGTAAACACTGCACGAATGAATAGCGGGATAATATTGTGTGGAGTGACGAATCACGGTAGACAATGTGGCGATCCGATGGCAGGGTGTGGGTATGGTGAATGCCCGGTGAACGTCATCTGGCAGCATGTTTAGAGCGAACAGTAAAATTCGTAGGCGATGGTGTTATCTTGTGGCCGTGTTTTTCATGGAGAGGGCTTGCAACCCTTGTTGTTTTGCGTGGCACTATCACAGCACAGACCTACATTGATCTTTTAATCACCTCTTGCTTCCCACAGTTGAAGAGCAATTCGGGGATGGCGATTGCACCTTTCAACACGATCGTGCACCTGTTCATAATGCACGGCCTGTGGTGGAGTGATTACACGAAAATAACATTCCTCTAACGGACTGTCCTGCACAGAGTACTGACCTAAATAAGTAGAAAACCTTTGGGTTATTTTGGAACGCCGACTTCGTGCCAAGCCTCACCGACCGACATCGATACCTCTCCTCAGTGCAGCACTCCGAGAAGAATGTGCTGCCACTCCCCAAGAAACCTTCCAGCACCTGACTGAACGTATGCCTGCGAGAGTGGAAGCTGTCATCAAGGTTAAGGGTGGGCCAACATCATACTGAATTCCAGTATTACCGATGGAGGCCGCCACGAACTTGTAAGTCATTTACAGACAGGTGTCCAGATACTTTTGATCACATTGTGTATGCAATACATACACTGAAGCCCTAAAGAAACTGGTATAGGCATGTCTATTCAAATACATAGATATGTAAACTGGCAGAATACGGCGCTGTGGTTGGCAACACCTATACAAGACAACTAGTGTCTGGCACAGTTGTTAGATCGGTTACTGCTGCTACAATGGCAGATTATCAAGATTTAAGTGAGTTTGAACTTGGTGTTATAGTCGGCGCACGAGTGATTGGACACAGCATCTCCGAGAGAGCGTTGAAGTGGGGATTTTCCCGTACAACCATATCACGAGTGTACCGTGAATATCAGGAATCCGGTAAAACATCAAATCTCTGGCAACACTGCGGCCGGAGAAAGATACTGCAAGAACGGCACCAACGACGACTGAAGGAAATCGTTCAATGTGATGGAAGAGCAAGCCTTCTGCATACTGCTGCAGATTTCAATGTTGGATCATCAACAAGTGTCAGGTGCGAACCATTCAATGATACGTCATCGATATGAGCTTTCAGAACCGAAGGCCCACTCGTGTACCCTAGATGACTGCACGACACAAAGCTTTACTCCTAACATGGGACTGTCAACACTGACATTGGACTGTTGATGACTGGAAACATGTTGCCTGGTAAGTTTCAAATTATATCGAGCGAATGGAAGTGTACGGGTATGGAGACAACTCCATGAACCCATGTATCCTGCATGCCAGCAGGGGACTGTTAGATCTGGTGGAGGCTCTGTATTGGTGCAGGGTGTTTGCAGTTGGAGTGATATGAGACCCCTGATACGTTTAAATACGGCTCTGACAGATGACACGCCTGTAAACATCCTGTCTTATCACCTGCATCCATTCATGTCCATTGTGCATTGCGACAGCAATTTCAGAAGGGCAATACGACACGCAGTAAATCCAGAATTTCTACAGACTGGCTCGAGGAACACCCTTCTGAGTTTAAATACTGCTGCTGCGCACCGAACTCCCCAGACCTGAAAATTATTGAGCATATCTGGGATGCCTTGCGATGTGCTGTTCAGAAGAGATCTCCGTCCACTCCCACTCTTACGGATTTATGGAGAGCCCTGCAGGATTAATGGTATCTATTCACTCCAGCGCTACTTCTGACATTAGTCGAGTCCATGCCACGTTGTGCTGCGGCACCTGCGTGCTCGCGTGGGCCCTATATGATATTAGGCAGATGTACCAGTTTCTTTGGCTCTCCAGTGTATTTTGTAAGGGGTCCGTAGGCCCTTACTATAAGTTTGCACTCGGCACAGGTCGAAAGGGCAAACAATCGATAGTGTGTCGTGTTGCGAGAGGGAGTGTGAGTTGAGTGAGTTCCCAGGTTGCGGGCCGAGCGGTGTGGAGGCATGTTGCGGTAATGCAAGGCTTACCGACAAAGGGAGTGGCCATCGCCGCGGTTTAACCCCTTTGTGTTGTGAAGAAGTATAACTGCGAGAGTGATCAGTGATATTCTGTGCCGATATATGTGGTTTCGCGTCTACCGCGCCGGCATCATTAGGATTGCAGTGTTGGATTGCAGTGTTGGATTGTATTAGCGTGTGACGATAATGAATAGCGAGGAAGCCTGTGCTGAGTTTAGTCGTTATTAAATATGTATGACGAAGGCAGTGGCTGTCTCCTTTTTCTTGTGTTTTTGAGACGAATATAGGTCTTGATTAGTGAAGCTGTGTTGGCGTTCTTCTTGTCACCAGACATTTCATTATTACAGCATTGAGAAGGACAAAATGGAATGTAACAACTCCGCAGCAGTCCATTCCGATTGCCAGCCCCATTAGGTACACGGTCACATTAATTAATATTTATTTGGGCTGCTATTCAGATCCCGATCGAGCGGGATACGTAAATCGGAGGTGTTACAATTTATACATATTCAAACATTAACAGTGGTAAATAGTAATAGAAAACGGGATACGACGATGCTGTCTTACCCTTCTTTCTCCAAGACATTATAAAAAGGTGAAACGTGCGATGGTTTACTTTGGCCGAGATTCCCCTTTAGAGAGATCGCCACCAGCGGCAGCTATGGCACAATGAACGGAGTAGACCTGTGTAGTCAACTGAGAAAAAAAATTTCCAGTCTAGATGTGCACGGGGGATGATTTCCGTGGCGTTGAAAAAATGAAAAGAGAAGTAATGTCTAGCTGTCTGGAAGTTAGTGCTGAGAAGAAGTCCTTGGGTTTATTCAGGTTTTGGAGAATATATTCTGCTACAATATTAGAGTAAAAGTCGTGTTTGATAAACAAGGAGTTGACAGCATGTCCCTCTCCGTCGCTGGTCTGACTGCCATGCAGAGGAAGCTTCACTTCCTGGCACAGCCTGGGTTGTTCCGTCGTGGGAGGAATCGAATGGTGTACACTAGGCAACGTGAGACTAAGTTAGGAACTTCTTGAATGAACAGTCGTGGCTTCAAGCTCTGGAAAGCTGACGATTTTTGGCACAGTGGTGTGCTGACCCATCACGCAGCAACCAAAAGACGCCATTTGACCGACGATGATACGGCGGGTCCTCTGCGACTGATCGAAGATTACTTTTGCTATACTCGTTTAGTTTTATCCAGTCCATGTCACTAAAACGTAGTAATTAAACGACTGTGTGAATAGGTCGTACACCACAATCACCGCGACAGGGCTTTCGTCAGCGATACGTACTTTACCGCTGCATAGTTTAAATGATAACGATCCATTCGGCTGAGGGACTGGGTGCGGTGCTAAGTGAAGTGACTGTTATCAGGGGATGTTCAGTAACTGACATGTTCATCTAAACACATAAGAAAGCCTGGAACATAGCAGGCACGGTGGAGTATGCTAAAAGATATTATTCAGTCCCAGGTAACTACCTCTGTAACTGGCAGAATGTTTTTTTATTTCGGTTGGATGCCAATGACCAACTGCCTCAGTGCTAAAGGCGCCATTCTCTTCACTTACCAGAGAGGGTGGCATGCCAACGGCCATCTCATGTTTGTGAAGTGTCGTGAACGCCACGAAACGCCGATATTTCGTTGAAAACGGACTCAAGTATAGCCCTACTAACCCAGCCTCGTACGTACACACTATCATTATCCAAATCTTAATTTTAACGAGTTGGCCTGGGATGTAGGTTTGGTGAGCCAAGAATAAAAACAACAGAACTGCAATAATCTTGAAATATAATTGATAGGCGTTTTGTCCTCTAATACGCAGCAGTTACAATACCAAGGTACTGATAGTTATAGTTGTGTTTGGCACCTATTGTTTAAGACGAGAGCACCCGGAAAACAGCTGTATCAGGCGAATGCGTTCCGTTAAGTGCCATGTGCGATATTTCGATCAGTAATGTTAAATATAAGTCTCCTTACAAATCAAGCACTCACTAAGACGACAATCTTTACTAACGTTAGCCGTTTGCAGAATTCCAAAAATCTATTTCAGACATTAGGCTGTCTAAAATAGCCACAACGCGAAAAAAGAATCTTTGACTTACATTACTCACTTCTGCACAGCCTCTTTCAGTAATGATTCTAAACTACACTCTTGCTCATCTGCATATGATAAACGGAACAAAGGATTGGGGTTCAGCACTTCCGTTCATATGGTTCAAATGGCTCTAAGCACTATGGGACATAACATCTGAGGTCATCAGTCCCCTATACTTACAAGGGAAGCTCCCCATCGCACCCCCATCAGATTTAGTTATAAGTTGGCACAGTGGATAGGGCTTGAAAAACTGAACACAGATCAATCGAAAAAACAGGAAGAAGTTGTGTGGAACAATGAAAAAAATAAGCAAAATATGCAAACTGAGTAGTCCATGCTGAAGATAGGCAACGTTAAGGAAAGTATAAGTTCAGTAGCGCCGTGGTCCTGTGGTTACCGTGAGCAGCTGTGGAACGATAGATCCTTGGTTCAATTTTTTATTTTCAGACAATTATCAAAGTTCAGGCACTCACACACAGTCAACTTCGCTCTCCAAAATTCCAGGACATGTTCAGATTTGCTTGGACATATGCAGAATTTGACGGTCTACACACGGAAAAATTTGAAAAAATTAAAAACATATGTTTTGACAGAGCACAGGGAAAACTGTGAGACTGTGAAACTGTTGCATTCATTTGTTGCAGTTTATGTGACAAACTCTTGTGTTTTGATCACTTTTTTGGGAGTGATTATCACATCCACAAGAAAACCTAAATCGGGGAAGGTAGAAGAATCTTTTTACCCATTCGCCAAGTGTACAAGTTAGGTGGGTCGACAACATATTCCTCTCATGTGACGCACATGCCGTCACCAGTGTCGTATAGAATACATCAGACGTGTTTTCCTGTGGAGGAATCGGTTGACCTATGACCTTGAGATCAAATTTTTCGGTTCCCATTGGAGAGGCACGTCCTTTCGTCTTCTAATCGCACGGTTTTGCGGTGTGGTCGCAAAACACAGACACTAAACTTATTACAGTGAACAGAGACGTCAATGAACGAACGGACAGATCATAACTGCGAAAATAATGAAATTAAACTTTACACTTGAGGGAAGACTTGAACCAAGTACCTCTCGTTCCACAGCTGCTCACGCTTACCGCGGGACCACGGCGCTCCTGATCTCACATTTTCCTTGTGTTGCCTATCTTGCACATAGACTAATCAGTTTGTATATTTTGCTTATTTTTTTCATAGTTCCGCACAACTTCTTCCTGTTTTCTTGATTGATCTGTGTTCAGTTTTTCAAGGCCTATCCACTGTAACAACTTAAAACTAAATCTGAGGAGGGTGCGATGGGGAGGTTCCCTTGTTAGAACTAATTAAACCTAACTAACCTAAGAACATCACACACATCCATCCCCGAGGCAGGATTCGAACCTGTGATCGCAGCAGCAGCGCGGTTCCGGACTGAAGCGCCTAGAATCGCTCGGCCACCCAGACCGGCAGCCCTTCCGTCACGCGAGCAGTCGGCCATCAGCGTGGTTGAAGATAACCATCACAAATGTCGCAAAAGTTAAACTATGCGCCAAAATCACAACTCACCATGTTGAGAGAGCATAATGACTTGTGCACGCGGTCCTACCGTCGTTCTAATATCTCTTTGCAAATGTAACTAATACTTGTACACACACATTCCAAGTAACTTCCTACTCCGACACCTTACAGCGTGTAATATTTGCGGAATAATCTGTCGTTACTCTGGTACTGTTTTGGACATTCGGGGCAGTGTCCTAAAGGCGACACTGCTCAGAAAGCAGTGTATTACATCAGGAAATGAACACTGTTGCCGAGCGTTCAGCTACATCACCTGCCTCTCAAACAGTCTAGTAGCAAGTTCGACTTCCAAGCGCGCCAAGACCTTAGTTGGTGCCCCCCTTGTACTGAACATAGGCTTCCGCCACCGTAAGTCACAGTAGATGTATTCAATTTTGAAAAAGAATAAAAACATATGAACGGAAACAGAAGAATTTGATGCATTAGGTGTTGCCCTCTATTACCTTTTTCAGGTAACAAGCAAATTACATATTTCCTGAACCTGAAGGTTCAAGAACTCCTGCGACTATTTTACGTCTTTGTGCGATATTTCGTTCTATTGCATGGCAGATCACTATGGGAATTTCCCTTCGGTATAGCCATTCCACTCGGTTTTAAGCTGACAGAATAGTTTATCTATGCGAGGATCAGTCTGGAACTTTCGAGACGTTTTCTGTGTTTCCGTGCAAATATACGTCCATATAACTTCCGGCTGCTTCAATCTCGCCTTCCCCTCTAAGCACTCGCCGCCTACCACACGTAACGTTCGGTATTCCACCTGCCTCGTGTGGTTTCAAGTGCTCTCTCTTACTTTAATTGGAGTACAAAGTAAACAGTTTATTTTACGTCACATTATGGGTGGCGTGGAACTTCTCCCCTTAAATTTTAGTCAGGCCTTCAGTTATTACTATAATTATCAAGTGTAAGTAAAAAGGTAAATACAGGAGCACATATTTATTTACTCTACTGGCCACTAAAGTTGCTACACCACGAAGATGACGCGCTACAGACGCGAAATTTAACCGACAGGAATAGGATGCTGTGATATGCAAATGGTTAGCTTTTCAGAGTATTCACACAAGGTTGGCGCCGGTGGCGACACCTACAACGTGCTGACATGAGGAAAGTTTCCAACCGATTTCCCTTGCTTAAACAGCAGTTAACCGGCATTGCTCGGTGAAACGTTGTTGTGATGCCTCGTGTAGGGAGGAGAAATGCGTGCCATCACGCTTCCGACTTTGATAAAGGTCGGATTGTACCCTATCGCGATTGCGGTTTATCGTATCGCGACATTGCTACTCGCGTTGGTCGAGATCCAATGACTGTTAACAGAATATGAAATCGGTGGGTTCAGGAGGGTAATACGGAACGCCGTGCTGGATCCCAACGGCCTCGTATCACTCGCAGTCGAGATGACAGGCATCTTATCCGCGTAGCTGTAACGGATCGTGAGCCACGACTCGATCCCTGGGTCAACAGATGGGAACGTTTGCTAGACAACGAACAGTTCGACGACGTTTGCAATAGCATGGACTATCAGCTCGGAGACCATGGCTGCGGTTACCCTTGACGCTGCATCACAGACAGGAGCTCCTGCGATGGTGTACTCAACGATGAACCTAGGTGCACGAATGGCAAAACGTATTTTTTTCGGATGAATACAGGTTCTGTTTACAGCATCATGATGGTCGCATCCGTGTTTGGCGACATCGCGATGAACGCACATTGGAAGCGTGTATTCGTCATCGCCATATTGGCGTATCACCCGGCGTGATGGTATGGGGTGTCATTGGTTACACGTCTCGGTCACCTCTTGTTCGCATTGACTGAAGTTTGAACAGTGTACGTTAAATTTCAGATGTGTTGCGACCCGTGGCTCTACCCTTCATTCGATCCCTGCGAAACCCTACATTTCAGCAAGATAATGGACGACCGCATGTTGCAGGTCCTGTACGGGCCTTTCCGGATACAGAGAATGTTCGACTGCTGCCCTGGCCAGCACATTCTTCAGATCTCTCACCAATTGAAAACGTCTGGTCACTGGTGGCCGAGCAACTGGCTCGTCACAATACGCCAGTCACTACTCTAGATGAACTGTGGTATCGTGTTGAAGCTGCATGGGCAGCTGTACCTGTACACGCCATCCAAACTCTGTTTGACTCAATGCCCAGGCGTATCAAGGCCGTTATTACGGGCAGAGGTGGTTGTTCTGGGTACTGATTTCTCAAGATCTATGCACCCAAATCGCGTGAAAATGTAATTACATGTCAGTTCTAGTATAATATATTTATCCAATGAATACCCGTTTATCATCTACATTTCTTCTTGGTGTAGCAATTTTAGTGGCCAGTAGTGTATTACTTACTACTTAACATAGTGGTTGCCAACTTTGTTATGTACCATCTGTGGTATGAATGACTGTATAGATTAGTTGCCACATGTATTTACGTAAAGAAAATACGTGTTTGTTGCTCCGTTTAAAGGTATTTAAGTCATTGACCGCGGCTTCTTCTGGGCGAATGCACAAGAAGCTGTCGACGGGGTTACAAGAGCAGGGTCATTTTCTCTCTATTTTCTCCTTTTTCTGGAGCGAGCCTGCCGCCCAGGTGACTCCAGAGAACAGCTTGACTTCCTGGAAGGACGGTCCGCTGACGAGACACCGGCTGAATGCGATTGGTCGTGGCGCGCGGGAGGTCCCGGCCTGCGCTACCGGGCCTACACGCGAATCGGCCCAGGAGCGCCCGCGCTATTAGGACGGTCAATGTGTTTTCACAGCATTTGGGTTCCGTTAAGCCCGGAACGAATGCTCTAGCAGGCCCTTAGAGCTGGAGAAAGGGCGCGGGACTATTCTGAGCGGCTCTGCGACGCGTAGGCAACGAGCCGTAAGAGGGCTTTATGTACGCGCGCCCCTGCATTAGCAAGATGTCACTGTCTAACCAGTACCGGGTATAGAGCGATCGATATCGGCTCCCTAATGCGACTTCTTTCTTACGAGGTGACGTAGATGGTACTCAGTGAATGACTGAGGGTGAAAATGTAAAAGACGTGTACAACCCGCCCGTCATTCCGTGATGCTCAATCTGCTCTGCTTCTCGTGAGCATCCGTTGCCGTCTTGTAGGCGATGTCCTGTCTACAGGACGACTTCGTGTCGTATGTTTGCTACAGCCTTTAAATGAAACTTGTTGGCGGCTGATGCATATCAGTCATCTATAATCCTGTGTTGATAAAGATGATCAGGCAGTTGGTGTATGCAGTAATATTATCTTAGAACTCTTC
This sequence comes from Schistocerca serialis cubense, assembly GCF_023864345.2. Lineage (NCBI taxonomy): Eukaryota > Metazoa > Arthropoda > Insecta > Orthoptera > Acrididae > Schistocerca > Schistocerca serialis. The sequence continues at coordinate 74,218,031 of NC_064644.1, forward strand.
CCTTTAGCCCATGTTTGCACAGAAAAACAGTAATATCACAAATTTAGTCCGTCTTGACGCAAAACACCGTGTTATTTGTTTATTTATTTATTATCCCAAACTAGTTTCGGTGACAAATATCACCATCATCAGTGGAGTTTTTTAATCTAAAACATGCAGAAAATGGAATGGTTGTACAAACACAGTAAACATTATTACATTTTTACAGTCTTTTGAAGTATAGTTTCATCTTAATACTTTCATACTACCTCATTTATTGTATGCTACAGCATGCTTAAAGCTATTATTAGCGCTGTTTGTGATAGATTTTCTGTGCTCTTTTTTCTGTTGCCGTCTTTTTACTGTGTAAAAAGCCACCACACACCACCCAACGAACGTGAGTACACGAATAGCTAAGCAACAGCTAAATACACACCAAAATAACTGGTGCCCACATCACTACCACAACATCATGTATATACTACTGACATACGAAGTTCACCTTTGAGTATTTGTTTACTAACAGCCGCTCACATGGTTGCAGATGACATGATGTTCGCTAAGTAAAAAGACGGCAACAGATAAAAGAGCACGGAAAATATGCCACAAACAGCGCATATAATAGCTTAAAACATGCTGTAGCATAAAATAAATGAGGTAGTATGGAAGTATCAATATAAAACTATATTTCAAAAGACGATTTGTAAAAATGTAATAATGTTTTACTGTGTTTGTACAACCATACCATTTTCTGCATGTTTTAGATTAAAAAAATCCACTAATGATGGTGATATTTGTCGCCGAAACTAGTTTGGGATAACAAAGAAATAAACAAATAACACGCTGTTTTGCATCAAGGCGGACTAAATTTGTGATATGACAGTTGGTGTATGCCTGTACTCGAAAGAACTGATGACCCGACCGTTGAATTCGAAATAACCTCCGTTTAACCAATAGCTTACCAGCAACGAAAAATTAGTTAGAATTACTTAGCTTACCAGCAACGAAAAATTAGTTGGAATTACTATTTCCTTAGGTAGAATCAGTCCTGGCCAGACTATGCAAACTGTACCAAAAGATTTAAGATTTGGGGAGAATGTCACGAAAACGTCTAAAAACGGAGTAGTGCGTTGTTACACATATATCTGTTTTATTTAGGTACAGAACAGAAGAGTAACTTCTTAGTCTCGTCAGGAAATATTCATCGTATCTGATAGGGTTATTTGCTTATTGCGTTTGTAATATCACTTTACATTCACTAAAACAATACGAAACCGTGTTATAATCAACAAAACACAGTAATGACCTTTCACGTCAAAAGGGTTCGCAAATTCTTTGACGGAATGAACAACATAGCACTACGGATGACTGTCGTTTTCTTCTGTCCTCTGTCACTAGATATGTTGAACTGTCACATGCCATGTTGAAGGCGTCCGCCAGATGTATTGTTTATAGCAGGTAAATGTAAGTTTTTGTTCCAAATTATGTAATCTTTAAGTTTTGTGAATTAAGCAATAAGCACTGTATAGGCACGTTTCTTTTAGTGGCCATTTTCGCAGCAGCTGTATATATATTGCAGTTGTTTCAAAGAAGATGCCTTTTTTGTATGCTGCACATCGAAATTTTTATTTTTATTTATGCACCCAGACATGTTTCGCCTTTTTTACAAGGCATCTTCAGTGGGTGTCAGGTAACTTCTAATTCATTGCATCTATGCAAACAGCTTTTTCTCATCTGGCTACCAGGTGGACATCTTACAGTTCACTGTTTACGTTGCAGTTACAGTGATGTGTAACGTAAACAGTGAACTGAAAGTGAACTGTAAGATGTCCACCTGTTTGCCAGATGAGAAAAAGCAGTTTTCTTTGCCTGACACCCACTGAAGATGCCTTGTAAAAAAGGCGAAATGCGTCTGGGTGCATAAATAAAAATAAAAATTTCCATGTGCAGCATGCAAAAAAGGCATTTTCTTTGAAACAACTGCAATTTATTATCTAGGGATGTACTAGAAAATAAAATTATTTGGCAAAGGAATCGCCGTTCTGAGATGAACAAATCATGGCACGACAGCAGTGGGAAGAAGTGGTGACTGCCATGTGTGATATTGTTTTGAACTGTTTGGCGCAACGGTTGAGAGTACGCTGTAAGATAGCGGGAAAGCCTACGTGCGTACTCTTAACCCCCCCCCCCTCACTCACTCACTGTTTGTATTTAGCGGTTACTAATCGAGCAAGACCCACTAGGCAGACAGATGTGGGTGCTTTATTTCGAGCAGCATATTCTAGAGTAGCCGCAATCGAAACAGCTGAGAAATCCTTCGAGTCAACGGAAATATTCCCGTTCAATCCGTATGTCTTCACAGCTAAAGATTTTCCTCGAACAGAAATTCGTGAGCGAGCCGAATTTACAGCAACTGAAGGAGGCAAAGGAGTTCAACAGGAGCGCTCGGATAAATGCTACTCCTTAGTGCCAGATTATTTGTCTGTTCAATCACCAGTAAAAAAGCCACGAACGTGACGCAAATGAAAATCAGAGTGTTGATGTACGAACAGTTGTAGGCCTATTCAGTATTTGTCCGCTGTCAAAATATGATCAACTCACAACAAAGAAGAAAGTGGCAAAAAATCCGAGATTTCGTCTGGCTCCCCATACAACAACGCACTTTTAAAAAAAACCAAGCTAAACCGGACAAAACGAAGAAGAGACAAAATATCAGTAGCGAAAAACGCAGACTCTCTAGCGATAATATGGACTTAACCGTGCCATCATCTTCAGGAACAATCTGGTGAAAATCTGATTTTTTGAAACGTCCAGGGTGTGATGAAGCCTACAAATAGCCTATCACGGAAGACTGAATTAAGTGTGATGATTGCTCCCAATGGTGGCATAAAGACTAAATATGGTGAATTTTCATGTGATTTATTTTAGTGCGTACTCTTTTACTACATGTCGCGTTCTCTTGCCAGACATTGTGGCGAAGAGTACGAACGAGCAGTGTCTTAGATACCTTGATATTTGAGATTTTGTTAAAAGTTAGGCGGTTGTAACTGATTTATGTTGTTCCTAAATAAACCAGCAATAATTTGTTGTAAGGAAAGTTCGTTTTAACTATCTCATCTACCAGATACGAGCGGTTAAATACTAAGTGCGTACTCTCTCCCGACTTTCCCCTACGTCCTTAGAGGTTGTCACGGCATGACATTCAACTCCCTGTTGTTTTACGAATCTAGAAAGGTACTTTTAATTCCCGTCTGGAAGGTTATGGTTGACGTAAGTGCAACTATTTTCCGGAAGGGGTGTTTAACGGTATTTTTTTCTGTGGGCTCTTTCATAACAAAACGACTGCTAAGCAATATACAGCTCACTTTTTGTGATGTTCTGCGAAACATTTATTATTACGTATACAGACTTTAACACATGTCTGGCATATTCTTTAGTTATGATGAGATTGACGAATTGTGCTATCAATGCGGTCGCTTCTCATTTTCCCATGACAGACATGCGTGTAGCTTCATTTTCCAGTTTAATTTTGGAAACATATGGTTTTTAATAGCTGATGAGAAGTGCTTTATTTGCTTTCGGTTTTAGCAAACGTACCGTTGCTCCCAAAAGCTCTGCAGTGACAGAAAGTCTAAATTTCTTCAGACTCACTCCATCCTGTGCTTTAATGTGGCCTATACTCGGCGCAGATATCGGCTTTTGTTTCTGTGGTTGTCGGTTCGGAGCAGCTCACCCATCATCAAATCAGTCGTGTCTTTTGAAGCTTTGCACCCGCGACGCCGCCGTCTCTGCGCCAGCCAAGCGACGGAGTAGGTCATGGCTTGTTTCCAGTAGGAGGCTCCCATTTGCAGCAGTGGGCACACGCAGTGCCACTTCCACCGCACCCTGCAACATACTGTTTCCGTCCGCGTGGTAAGATCCCGGCGCCAACCGCTCCTGGGACTCCCAATGCTGAGCCCGTTCATTCGGATCCTGCAGCATCCTTTCCCCACTCATACGTGGGTAAGTCCCTCAGCTCCGCCAATGCAGACAGACCAACCGTTGCACCAGCTTTCACAATCTTCCATAATTCTGATGGAGTCAGCTTAGATGTTGTTTCCAACTGCATTGGTAGACGCACTGCCTTGTGATCTCACGCCCTGCTCGGTTTTGTAGTGCAGATCATTTTCGTTCCTGCATGACCTTTCCTGCGGGTTGGGGATTTAGTACTCCTGCCAGTGGGCATAAATATAGATGCAGACGGGTGTCACGGCAGAGCAATGCGGGAAGCTATAACAGCTGGCTCTCCAGGGCGTCATATGGGCTGGTGGGCTGGTGTTTACTTCTTGGCGGTGACAAGCTAGACCGACTAACACGGACCAACCTCTCGCATTGTATTGTGCTCTTGGCTTGGTGTGTTAGCTGATTCGGTCATTCGCACTTGTCGCTTTTTGTGCCTATCTGCATGCCAGTGCGTACGCAGTTTTTAGACTCTCCGTTCTCCCGCTAACTGACCCGCACATCGAGTTTACCTCCTTCCGGTTCCAGCTCCCGGATCGAGTACTCTCTGTTGTTTGAAGTAGTGGCATTTGTGCCGACTGTTTCGCGACAAAGGCAAGCATGTGCAAGTACAAAAGTAAGAAACATTCTACCTTGATTACAAAGGAAATATTTCCCTGAATAATGGCCTCCAGCAAAAAAATTGGTACATATTGTGTCGTGTCCCTGGAAAGCTGGAAGGATGGAATGCCTAACATTATGGTACAAGTGCCTGGGAATGCTCAACATAGCAAATTCAGCCAGCTGTCTGCAATGTTTGCTACGAAATTTCCGTGACATTTGGAGTTGTTATGAAACTATAGCGTCCTCGGGATCGCCGATGCTATTTGCAAACAATGAACAGGTGAGGCTCGGGTGCTGCAACGTACTACATTTCTTTTATATACAATAATTGTTGTTTTCAGACGACAGCTATAGAGGGAAATTCACCTGGAAGGAGCAAGCAAGGCGGTGGGTTGGTAGTTACTTTGGTGAAAAAAATGGTTCAAATGGCTCTGAGCACTATGGGACTTAACATCTGAGGTCATCAGTCGCCTAGAACTTAGAACTACTTAAACCTAACTACCCTAAGGACATCACACACATCCATGCCCGAGGCAGGATTCGAACCTGCGACCGTAGCAGTTGCGCGGTTCCGGACTGAAGTGCTTAGAATGGCTCGGCCACCGCGGCCGGCTACTTTGGTGACCAATTTCAACAAGTTTCTGTGCATGTTTATGAGAAAGCCATTGAAAAGAGAGAACAGGTGACAAATAAGTACTGGGATGCAGAAAATGGAAAGTAGCGGAGTCACTCGGTGTAAGCCTGGCGTTGGTTGCCAAAGAGGGACTGGATTGTTTGGAATGCGAACAAGAGACGTTAAGGCAGCAGAGGGTATCAGCACGAGAGTAGACGCAGGGACTTCTACGTACTGACAGTAAGTGGATAGATGCTTTATGTCTAACTCAGGCTACGGCTCTGAACGGAATTCGTAGTTAATTTATAGGTACGAGGAACGACCTCCTACAATAAAAAACTGGAGAGTCCGTAGTTCTCTGTTAACGTGAATAGTTTTCAGGAGATCCTACTAGTTAATAGGGGTACTACTTAGATGCTTAGAAACAGCGAAGTTTAAGCAGCTGCAGGAGTTGAAGTACGAAGCCGGAAATTGTTGGTCGTTGTGAAATGGCTTCCACCACAGCTAGCTAGGATATTTCAAAAAATCTGAACCTGAATGAAGTCTATAAGTATCCCAGATTAGTGCTGGGAGTGGTGCAACATAGGATGTGCATCGATGTAATTTTAGAAATTGCAAATTGCGTAATGCGATTTGATAATCACTCTATGCTGTATGACTGATTTAAAAAATCTCGGACTTTTTCTGTAGACAACTGCAGGGTGTCGTCGAACGATAAGCATAAATTAATATTGTAAATTAGTAATAAAATCACGAGAGTGGCAGATCGATGCCACATAGAAATGTTTCTTGTTTCTCGCGAGAAAATCTGACAAATAGAACTTGTAACGCAATAAATATTGACATAAAGATGTGATCTGGTGCCTGAATACAGATACAATACGTTGGTAACACAAAATCAGTTCGTTGTATTAGAAATCATTAATAACTACAGCCCGCAATAGTTAAGTCCTGACGACTGGAACAAGAAACACACATGAGAAGAAACCGACTTCTCCTAGCTGCTCTGTACAAAATCTGAAGGCCACGATTTCTTTTATTACAAAATATTTACACATGAAGTCTCTGACTCATGATCGATACATCACGTCTTTGCACACATACAAAAAGTAATTCCTAAGAAGAGGGCCTTATGTCACTACTTTAAGACGGCAACTTTGGATTTAAATTTAATAAAAGGGCTTCACTCTCACTTTATGTTGACGTGTCTTATTGGTAGTTAGTCTTTGTTTTCTTTAAAGTGTTTTCAGATATTCTTTGTTGTCACTGCATTCGAGTGATTTCCATTATATTTGTCTGTGGTAGGTGTACGTTTTCAGAACAAGTGTTCAATTAATTCGATTTGTTGTTGTGTATTGTCTGGTATTGACATCCCTACAGTTCGCCGATCCTTTGAATGGATGCTGGTTCCTCAGGCAACGAGTAGTCAGGCGGACATGATATGTCACAGTTGCGAATTACCCTTGTCTCACGCGGTCAGAACTATATAAGGATGCTGGTGCACCAGTTATTTACAGTTGTTGTGCAGGGAGGGTTAATTTCATTGATAGGAGAAATCGGTTAACTTTATTTAGATAACTCAGTAAAGGAGAGATGCATCACAATCTGGATTCAAATAACCATGTGGTATATGGCGAAGGAGTGTGTCGTCTTCCTTGCTGAAGTGCTAGTAGCTTTACTTACTTATTCTGAAATGCACTTACTTCGTGTCTTACGTGACATGGCAACTGCAAGTCGATGCTTGGAAAATACTTGAGTCCATTTGATTTCCGTCCGAAAACATGAAGAGGAACCAAACTATTAGCCTGAACACAGTCGAACTATTCGTATCGGCTGAAGCATGAAGCATGACACCGTGAATGAAAAAGAGTTGTGGATCGCTGTTACCATCCATGCGTGAGTGCCGAAATCCAATCTGGGATTCCGTCTAAGTGTGCAAGACCCACATGCATTCCAAGGTTCTCTCTCGTGTTGCCTAAATAGTTTCCACACCTCGATGCAATGATACATACGTGTGTCTTGGACACCACTGATCTCATGAGAAACTCCCGCATTTGTCCCTGAGTTAACTCATTCCGTGAGCAGATGATGAAAGGTGACCCTATCGCTCAACATAAAAAGAAACAGGGCCAAGCACGCCGACATAGACACCTTTCAAAGTTAGAAAGTCGCTCCTTCCCTCCTTCCCCCACTTTCACCTCTCCTCCTCTTCCAAAATGGATAGTTCACCAGAAGGAAAATTGTCCTCTGCAGACGTCTAAATTGGTGTAATATTGCGCTTGCGGTACTTACGTGAGGTGTAAGAAGCAGGGACTCGCAAGTTATCAGACACCTTTTTCATCTTGGGATCTCTGAGTTTTAGGGTCCAGGCTCTCACGGTGCATCGTACATTTCTTGTGACATGTGCCATTGGAGTTTATTGAGCATTTTGATAACTCTGCTGTGTTTACTAAACAGTTCGGGAAAGGGAATTCGCAGAATCCTCACTATGCAACATAAACTGGCAAGGATGCTGATTGACGAACAATAAGAACCGATCGGGCGAGGGTCTATAAGCGATCTCTTTCGTAGGTGAATACAGTTTCCTTCGGATTCTTCCGACATTTTTCAGACGGACGCATGTTTTCTCCAGAGCTGCATTTATGTTGTCATTTCACCTTCAATCACTCTGGACATGGAGAGTGCATTTGCTCTCGGCTGAATGAGTGGTGGTTGGGACGGGTCGAGGGAGGCCCAATGAAAGCACTGCTGAAGAAAGCTTTACGCAACTTTGGTACATGCTTTGTTGTGACTCAGCGAGACAGAACGAGCCTCGCTCTGCAGGCTCTCGCCGGACCTGCGGACAGTCCCTTCTGCCGTTGTGATGCACTTTCTTAGACACCCTGCGTTGCTGACGGCACGCCCGTAGTCGGTCGTCGGTCTCTTTACGCCGCTTCCGTACGTCAAGCGGCAAGCTACTTCTTTTTTGGTGGCGGCATCTGGAGCGGCTCCTCGGCTACGCGTGCGATGACCGCAGCAGCGATGACCAGTCCGTGTGTATATGGCCACAACGAATGATGGAGTTGCTGGCACGTCATCTGGTACTGGGGCCTTTCGTGTTATGAATGTCAACTTTGACCCCATCTGTTGTGATTCACGGAGCTGGTCCGGTTGTGACATTGCCTTTTGGTATTGGTGGGCGAAGGATTTCAGTATTGGGTATTTCACTGAAATGCCCTTGGCAACGTCCCAGAATCATCTTGCTCCAGAATTATCTTCTTGTTGTGGATCCGCCGACTATACTTATTTTTTACACACCTGTACTGGTCTGTATTATGACCTATTCTCAGGCCGGCCGAAGTGGCCGTGCGGTTAAAGGCGCTGCAGTCTGGAACCGCAAGACCGCTACGGTCGCAGGTTCGAATCCTGCCTCGGGCATGGATGTTTGTGATGTCCTTAGGTTAGTTAGGTTTAACTAGTTCTACGTTCTAGGGGACTAATGACCTGAGAAGATGAGTCCCATAGTGCTCAGAGCCATTTGAACCATTTGATGACCTATTCTACACCGCACTCAGGCCAGTCGGCAGACAATTTTAATCCCCTCTTTAGTGATTAGCTGGTTATAAAAAAATTTCCTTTAGTCTCTGCCACTACTCGCTTCGCCTCCTTCTTGGTGACTTTGTACTTCTGAAGGTTCTCCTCAGCTTTTAGATGTTTGAAAGCTGAATTTTTTTTCATGTACACTTTCTTTTACTTTGTCCATTCCCATTGTCTGGCTACTATTGACTAGATAGCGTAAGCATACATCGTAAAATTTTAATTCATTTTGCAAATATTAATAATATTCAAGGAAAGCAGGGTGTGTTATCACGTCGCTTCCGGGATACGGGCGTGGTGGCCCCGAATCAAATCCGCCCGGCGGTTTAACGAAGAGGGCTAGTGTGCCGGGCTAAATGTGGCTTTTCACCTGTTTTCCACATCCGACTAAGTGAATACCGAGCAGGTACACACTTCTCGCCTCACTCAGTAGCATGATCCGCGAACATTTAGAAAACGTTCGCAAAGTTTTACATAGGATAACACTAGACTCAGATAGTTGGGGTACACAAATTCCACAAATTCCTTCCCAGTGAGGTCAGTGATTGGGTGGGGGGGGGGGGGGGGTGAGGGGGGAGGGAGGGGAGAGAACGGTTGGCGATAGGAGACTGTTCGGCACTCTCTACCATTAACACTACCGTATCTAATGAACGTACGGGGTAAAGTCCGAGGAAAAATAGCAGTAAACGGAATAGTATGCGACGGTCATGACCAGCTGTCGGGAAGATTTCCGAAGTTGTCCCTAAATAATTTGCGAAAATTAGAATCAGAATGGCCTCATCTGGCACGCATGCAAACAAGATATATTTTCTTTTACTTTGAAATTAAATTTAATGAGTTACAAGTGGTATAGCAGAGTGAGCCTGAAGTTATGGTATGAACAGTATGTGTACTGTTCCCGTCGTTTTCCATTCAAATATATTCCTGTATGACAATTAGGTAAAGCTAAACTATTCCCATACGAAACAGCGTAGGTTTTCTAGGAAGAGAGCCTGTTGCGGAGACATGTTTTTGTCTGCTGCATACTTATCGGACATCACGTAGCGGATCTCTTCGTAACATAAAAATTGTAATTCTGCTTTGCATAAATGAGGGCTAGTGACTGTAAAAAATATACCATGCTCCGAAGCACATATAAGCAAATGGATGTACTGTGATGTTAGTGAAGCAACCACAGCTCCTTTTGTAGAGGCCTGTTTGGGGTTTCTGAAGTAGCATCATATGTGGCCCACAGGCCTCACGTTTGGGCAAAAGCTGTTACTTACGAATGTTTCCTATTATTTGCGAACAGACAACTGCTTCTCCCCACAACGTGAGTCGCCATTTTCGTCTGTTTGTGAGCGAAATAGAGACTGGTGTGCCGCCGTTACTGGCGCCTAAGTACTGTGTTAGGGGCCGGGCTCCAGCCTGCCACCAGCGCCTAGGCCTTCTTTTCGCCTCTGGGAACATGGAAGGATGACGGCCTCGTTAACCACAAACTGCCGACCCGCAACATTAACCCGACACAGCGCCCTGCGATCCCAAAGCGGCGGCCTGCCGATTACGGGACACCTACTGCCGATACGAGAAGGTCTCACAGCAGCGTCACAGAGATTCTTTGAAACAATTATTCCCTTCCACAGTCCTCTAGGAAAAGGATCTTTATGAGACCCTATCTAAAACTGTGAACTACCATTCCGGCTTGTACACTAAACAATATTTTTAAAGATAAACATTTTCTTCATATCAACAGCTCAGGTAGTTTCAGTGATGTTCCTTACCATTCCTCCACTAGTTGTAGTGTGGCATATCACTTCATAGCCTGAATGAGCGACTTACTGAAGACTACTTACCGAATTACGATGCACACTGGGACAGTGGTTTTGTATTATTTCGAGCCTGACGCAAAAGACGGTCGGGTTTTGGGGGGACCTTACTATGGCTGTTGGCGGTAATAGGAGGATTTTGGCCTCGTCTCCCTGACTTAAGGCGGCTGGTTGCTGTCCCCGTAAGCCGCGAAAGTGTATTGTATGGCAGAGACAGAGTACATCTTGTGTTCAAGTTGTAGCTTACTACACTTGCATTACGGCTACAGATTAGTGATTTTTCCCACGACGTCAACACCTTTTTAGTTGGAAATAAATTTGCGAGAAGTCCTGACAGTAAACACGACTTCTCAGATCGTTGATATTAGTCGTAGAATGACTGACGAGAATGCGTCCGTTCTGTTTCTGAAGTTGGCTGAAATGTCTGAATCTGGGAATCCGCCGACAGCCCTCCCGTATGGAGGACGCAAGTCGTGAGTATTTCAGTTAAAACTAAAGTTCAGGACAGCACTTGTTCGCGATAGGTCGTAGGTTGTGTTCCAAAAATGAACAGCATAGAGACAGAAGTGATGACACTTTCTGCAGGACTTGACCATCATTTTGCAGGGCAATGCTCAAGCACGTACAGTGGAAGCTGTTACTAATTTGTTTGACTGATGGAGCAGCTAAGTGCTATACCACCAACTGCAATCCCCTGACTTAAGCCCTCGTAAGTTCAACTCGATTTCTAAACTGAAGGAAACACTTCACGGCATTCGCTTCAGAACTGCTACGAATTCGTCGGGCAATAGACCGCGCCGCTCGAACTGTCATCACAGCTGGCACTGCTAAGAGTATCCTACGACTTCCACATCGCTGGTGAATACTTTCAAGGTCAGTAAAACTTTGAAACACGTATCTATATTGTAGGAGCTGTAAATAAATAGTTGCCACTATTAAAGTTCCAACCCTCGTAAAATTAAATAAAATAAGCAGTCAGAGGTCTCCAAAATAAAATTCGTCCTCACTGTCATTTGTTGACGAAATTCCGATCCTCTACAACAAAAAGCAGACACAATTCAATCTGTAGAGCCACTCCATAAATAAGGGCAAAAACCGGGCTCCGGTTTTCAAATGAGAAAAGGCACTATATGGTCCAGGTCACGATTCAGTAACAAATCTTTATCCATAAAATTTAGCAAAATAAGGAGAAATTATTAAACTATCGAGGCTAAGCCGAGAAGTTAACAAAGAAAGAACAGCAAAACTACAATAGCTATTTATCAATTCGCCTAGAACTAGTACAAAAAACAAAACAAAAAAATCGACGTGACAAAAGGGAAAATAGCGACATTATAATACAGTTGTTAAAAGAGAGGCTCTTTACGATTCTGAAACCGTGATAACTGGTGGAAGATTCCGAAGAAGGAAGCAAAACTCTGCAAAAAGCCTTAGTACAAAAACCTGTAAATAGAATTTGAATGGAAAAGATTCACAGATCTATCAAGTAACCGAAACATATTACAGATACCGTCAGGAAAAAGCAATTACAATTTTATGGTAACCTATAAAGGATGAACAACAAAAGTCTCCATATCATTCTAAACTTAGCCTCACCCCCTCCCCCCTCCCAAAAAAAAGAAGAAAAACACGAACTAACGAAAGTTAATGAGAAACTTAGAGAAATTGTGATTTATGAAGAAACTACTCAAGATAGACTGAAAATTAGAATCCTGATTCACAACCATTAGCTTACTGAGAAGCCTATCCGACATAATTCGGAACAGACAGAATAACGTAAAAAGAAAAACATTGAACGAACAAAGTACTTGGAGGAAACTGAGAAAAAAGTGCTAAATGAGTTCAAATGCTGTCTTTAGTTGAGTAAAATTACTCGAAAATCAGGAACCGCTAGGCTCTCAGCACAAAGAAACTGGAATGACATCGAGACCATTAGAAACAGAGCACTATCTCTGCTCGGTGAAGGATGGGAGAGAAAATTAGCGGTATCCTTTCAAAGGAATGATCTCGTCATTAGCCTTGAACGATATGTGAAACCACGGGAAGCCTAAGTGGGGTGACAAAAGTCATGCGATAGCCATAAACACATATATAGACGGCAGCAGTATCTCGTACGTGTGGTATAAATGAGCGGTGCACTGGCGGAGGAGTCATTTGTACTCAAGTGATTCATATCAACAGTTTTCCGACTTGATTATGGCCGCACGGTGGGAATTAGCAGAATCTGAACGCCGAATGTCAGCTGGGGCTAGACACGTGCGACATTCTGTTTCGGAAACCGCTATTGAATTCAATATTCCGAAGTCCATAGTATCAAGAATGAGATGAGAACAGCAAATTTCAGGCATTACCTCTCACCACGAACAACGCGTGCCCGACGGCCTTCACTTAACGACCGAGAGCAGGGGTGTTTGAAGAGAATTGTCAGTGCTAACAGACAAGCAACACTGCGTGAAACAACGGCTGAAATCAATGTGGGACGAACGACGAACGCATCCGTTATTACAGTGCGGCAAAGTTTGGCGGCAGTGGGCTATGGCAGCAGACGACAGACGCCACTGCGTTTGCTAACAGCACAACATCGCCTGCAGCGCCTCTCCTGGCTTCGTCACCTTATTGGTTGGACTTTAGACGACTGGAAAACCGTGGCCTGGTCAGAAGAGTCCCCATATCCCATCGTAAGAGCTTAGTAGGATTCGAGTGTGGCACAGACCCGACGAAGTCATGGACACAGGTTATCAACGAAGCACTGTGGAAGCTGGTGGTGGCTCCATAATGGTGTGGACTGTGTGCATGGAATAGACTGGGTTCTAAAGGTTCAACTGAACCGATCATTGACGAAATTCTTATATTCGGCTACTTGGAGACCATCTGCTACTTTTCATGGGATTCCTGTATCGAAATAGCGATGGAATTTTTATGGATGACAATGCATGATGTCACCGCGCCACAATTGTTCGCGATTGGTTTGAAGATTATTCAGGACGGCTCGAGCGAATGATTTGGCCATCCAGATTGCCCGACATGAATCCCATCGAACATTTGTGGGACATAGCCGAGAGGTCAGTTCGTGCACAAAATTCTGCACTTGCAACGCTTTTACGGTTATGGAGGGCTACAAGGGCCGTGTTGCTCAATATTTCTGCAGTGCACTTCGAGTGACCTGTTGAGCCCATGGCATGTAGAGTTGATGCACGGGCAAAAGGAGGTATCCCACGACTTTCCACTTAGTATAAATGAGGACGACCGGGGATTTGGCCCACATTGTCTACAGTAATACTGCAACATTAGGGGACTGTAATGAAATACAGGGAGACCTGCGGAGCATGCATGATTGGTGCAGCGACTGGCAGTTGAACCCGAACCTAAATAAAGTAACGTATTGTGATTATATAGGCGGAGTGATCCATTAGTTACATTAAATGTAGTTGCAGTTGCGAACAGGGACTAGCATCAGCTGTGAAATGGAATGAGGAAAATAAAAATTTGTGCTGGGACTCGAACCCAGATTTCATTCTTAACTCGAGCAGTCTCCTTTCCATTTAGCTATCCATGAACAACACAAAGACAGACTGAAACTTCTGTATGTGTCGTCAACCATGTGTCAATGATGCATGTCCAAATGAACTTTGCATCGTTTTTCAGAAGAAGACAGGCACTGCAATTTCGTATACATCCATCAGTGTTTCGATACAGTATTTTTGAAACAGTAACAACTGTGAAGTATCGACGGAGGGACATATGGTGGAACGACCACGTAAAAATGAAAGGCAGTGAGCCGTGCTGCGGCTCGTGTTCGTGCTGTTTGTAGGTTTCCGCCCTCTGTTGCAGGCCAGACGGTATCGTTTAGTTGGCATGGTTGCGGTTGGTTGTCTTCTTCTCGTTCTGACTAGAGCCACTCGGTTTCGTAAGCGTTGCCTGTCCACTAGTGGCAGGAGCGGCGGTTATCAATATGTAGTAACTGTTGCTCTATCTTTGTGGCGAAATTTTTTTTTTTAAATGTGCCAGTTCGGTTGGGGACTCAGGAGGAGACAGGTCCACGCAGTGCAAGAACACGCCGGGACTGCTGCTGGTGCGCATGGACTGGTGGATGGAAGGGCTGTGCTCAAGAGGGTGCACAACCTCGTCGTAAACCAGATTCTGCAGGTTTTAAGTTCAGCGCATTTCAATTCAAGTAGAGAAACCTCCACCATTGTGACATCTCGCGATTCTCCAGTGACTTGGGTTCGTGTTGCTGTTTGTAGTGTCACCGAAGCGAAAAGTAGCGAGTGGAGTGCTTAGGGAAAGCGGATCTGATTATGTAAGATGGCAAGAACTATGCCCCTTACATGAAGTCATTAAATATCACCGAACTCACGTTGAGTGAACGGTAGGGCTGAACAAAAATGACTAACAAGGCACAATGCCTCTTGTAGAGGGTACAGTATGGACGTATTGGAACGATTAATGTCGGATGATGGTTTTAAAGTAATTCACGTGATGTGATACCTTTGTGGAAACGTGTCGATTTACTGGAGACTAGTTTATCCCAAGGAAGTATGCAGAGTGGACCGCAGCCGGGCTGGGGAGTGGCGAAGGGAAGCGACAATAGGCAGCTTAGGATGGCTCAAACTCTGAGAAAGCGGTAACGGGGTGCAGCCTCCAGCTACCTTAAGATGAGTGACAGTGAGGGGGTGGTTGACCCCATGTTGGTGTATGGGGAAGCAGAGGGAGAATTTGTACACCTGTTGATAAATGTCCGTCGTCCCGTTTTCAGTGAAACATGTGAGAAAGCCGCGCAAAGCTATGGTGGAGCGGTCAACTGAGGTCAGAATATGCATGTTCATGACTATAGCAACTTCACGCTGAATTTACGGTCCGCAGAGTCTAAAGTAAGTCAGGTGAAGATCGACAGAATGAAATACGCCTGCCTCCAATGAGAATGTAGGACCAAGGAATTTGAAGTACTCTCCTGGGAGTCAGAATTCCGGAACGATTGGTATTTTGTGCAGACACTAACCTTGATGGGTGGCCTGGGAGGAACTAAATAGCAGAAGTTGAGAGGAATGGAAATTTTGTCGGAATTTGTTCACTTCCCAGAGCAGGCATTGGTCGGTGCTGGGAAGCGACGCATAATTAATGCATCTTGCACTGCAATTGGCGTAAGTGATTTTGCTGGAGGGGAAACCGAGGCGAAGAGTGGGCTGGCAGAAGTCTCCTTAGAGGTCTTCCATTCCCCACTTGCATAGAGTGCGGACGTGGCGTTCTTTACTCAGCTTGCCTGAGAGAGAGTGAGCATCTCAGCAGTTTAGGACATAGCAAATGGAACGATTGAGCTTGGAGATGGAAAGTTTTTGTTCAGCTGTGTACTGAGCAAGATAGCTAGGAGTGAATAGATGAGCGCAGCCTTGCAGCACCACGAGGCCGGCTGACGTCCGCAGAACGACACCACCCCGCCACGCTGAGTTCGGTGATATTGAGCCCACTGTGGCTTGAGTTAGGCCACTGGTTAATTTATTTTATCACGTTGGCAAAGTTTCCACGAGGGTTTCATGGGCCGTGTATTGTGAAATTCTTCTCGCACTTCGCATTACGCCTGGGACGCTCGGTAGGAATTAATTTTGATTTATCGCAGTTTACTCCACGTAAACGCAATTTATTCCCACTGCCTGTTAGGAGAGTCATGTAATGTGATGATTGAAGGTCATGAGTATAAATAAATTTGTGCTAATCGACTGCATCTGTTCTCAATCAAGTAGTTGAAATCCGAAGTCACTTTCATAATTAATTTTATGTTCAACATTTGCATCTGGTGTTCAATAGCTGAATATAACATCAATGTGCACCCCTTTTAATTAAAGGGGATCTATTCTGAATCAATTAATGTCAACACTGCCATCGCAGTTCAATCACTGCCACCGCAGTTCAATCAGGAGTCACACGGCATTATTACTTTCTTTCCGTTATGCGATATTGCGGCAGTTTTTGCACTCTCTGTTGATCTGTTAGTCAATTAGCTGGAGTAAACACACGCCAAAACCAGATGAGTGACGGGTGGGGTGTTACAATTATCTTTCGTCGACTTCTTATTGCTATTTACTGCGTTCAGCTTGTTATAATTTGTTAAGTTCAACCAGCGGCATGTTTCGTACCTGGTGGCCGCTAACACCCCTGTTACCTGCCCTGGGGGTTAGTGTATGTAACGGCAGTGTACATTTCCTCGCCTTGCCGCTGCTGTGCGGTAAGGCGTGTAGTTTTGACAGCTTTCTTGATTGTAGGCCGTTTGTGATTCTTCCTTTCTCGTTCCGGAATCTCTAAGCACAGTATTCTGGGGGTGTAGTGCAGTCCGCCAGTTCCGGCTTTGGCGTGTTGTTCCAGCTTGCATCTGGTTTATTGGACGTCAGGTAGCTTCAGCAAGATTACCATTAGTCATTCGTTAGACTGCCACTAGTCTGAGTTACCATCTTGTGAAATGAATGCAACTCTTGGCTGCCTATCTCATCGCTCGCGAAAGTGTTTGTTGCCAGACCTTCTCAGAGGTCGATTCCTGGAGCACCGGCTGTGACCGATTCCTGATGCACCGGCTGTGACTGGTCCTTGTGTCTTATTATTGTATTATTTATTACCATATCTTGTAATACCTACATTAAAGGTTATGTATGTCTAGTTAATAGTTCTGGTCGCCTTCTGGAATAAATCTAGCAGTGTGAGGGTTGTTTTAAAAGGTTACCATCATCTTATTTCACTAGTTTGGTGGTCAGTTGCTTGTTTCTTTTAATTAACCTTTGCTTGTATTTGCTGTTTCACAGCAGGTTTCTAAATGTTTTATATAATTGCCGTTCCTGGCGTGAAAGGCCTTTAACAGTGATTTTTGTCATTTGCCTTGAAAAAAAATAATTCGATACTTGTATCTTAGCAGTAAGCCTTAAAAGCTTATTTACTGCCATTCCTGGCGTCTGATACCTTCTGCTGTGTTTGTGGCCACTTACTTTTTAATATTTCAAGACCAGTAAGTTGTAATTGCAGGGAGTTCTTAAACAGTCTTAATTTATTTCCATTCTTGGCGTGTACGGCCTTCAGCCGTTATCACAGTGGCTTGATTTTTTTATACGTTATCTGTATCTGTATTTTATGGTGATTTGCTAAATTGTAACCCACTGAAAACACTGTCATTTACACAGTTGTTCATTCCTTCATTAATAACGGGTGGTATTTCTTTATTTATTGTTGAGTCTGGAATTACAGTTTTCAAAATAAATGTGTGTAACTGTAAAAGGCAACCAATAGTAA
Organism: Schistocerca serialis cubense; assembly: GCF_023864345.2. Classification (NCBI taxonomy): domain Eukaryota; kingdom Metazoa; phylum Arthropoda; class Insecta; order Orthoptera; family Acrididae; genus Schistocerca; species Schistocerca serialis. The sequence continues at coordinate 74,235,875 of NC_064644.1, forward strand.
CTGATTATGGGCCCCGTCCACAATCGTAACCGAATCCTGCCTTCCCTTGACTATCAGGTTTCAGGCAGATTCCAGGCTAAGGTTAATTTGAAAAACGTTAAGGAAATGTAATTCATCGATGAAACAAGTGGCTCACAGAATACCTGTTCGACCGAATCTTGAGAACTGTTCGTCAGTCTTGGAGCCTCAGCAAGAAGAGGTAGAGAAAATCCAACGAATGGTCACGTTTAATCACGGGATTGTTTAGTAGGAGCGACAGCTCATCAGACTCCAATGTCAGAGAGAGGCTTCATGCAGCATGGAGACACTTTGTGTCAAAATTTCGAGAGTATACTTTCGAAGAAGAGTCTTTCGGTGTCTTACTTCCTCTGCGATATGTCTTGCGTAATGACCCCTGCGATAAAATCAGAGATGCTATAGATCATGCGCAAGGTTATCCATGGTTCCCACACATGGTTCACCAATGAAAGAGGGAAGGGGGAAAATGATAACAGTGCTTACATACCTCCTGGTGGCCTGCGAGGTATAGATGCAGAATGTCGTACCAACTATCTACCTCGCAAGGTGATACAGAAACTGCCGGCCGGGGTGGCCGAGCGGTTCTAGGTGCTACAGTCTGGAACCGCGCGACCGCTACGGTCGCAGGTTCGAATCTGCCTCGGGCATGGATGTGTGTGATGTCCTTAGGTTAGTTAGGTTTAAGTACTTCTAAGTTCTAGGGGACTGATGACCTCAAAGTTAAGTCCCATAGTGCTCAGAGCCATTTTTTGATACAGACACCGAGGGAGGAAAAGATCAACGTGAGGGAAGAAGAGCATAGAGAGACTGCAACAGAAATACAAGACTCATACAAGTAAATCGGTCAGAATTTGGGTACGGGCGTCCGCCGGCCGTGACAAGTAATTTCCTGGCGTCGGCCGCTCTGTGCAACGCAGCTCCTCGGCGTCAACCGAGGCGACGGGCGGCTGCGCGCAACCGGCGTTCTTTACGGCGCCGCCAAATGACGTATTATGTAGATTTTACCGGCCCGGACGATATTTATCGCCGACTGCTAGACCGTCAGCTCCCATTCGGTGCGCCCGTCCAGATTAAAGGGGCCGGCGGCGCGCTTTATGATTCAATTTATTAGGGAAAAATCCTCGCGGGCACAGGGCGCGCCGCGTCGCTACTTTCACGCACACTGTAACAAGTGGTGTACGAGGAGCGTACTGAATGTGACTTGTTGTGGCATCTAAACTCACAGATAGCTGTATGTCGATAACGGTGTCAGCTTCGTATCATTCACAGCGTACGAGGTCTGTCACAAAGGTATCGAACCTTCTTCTTTTCCGGTAAACCAACAAAGCGCGGCGCGTGATAAATGGTGCAGGTGCGGCTGGAGACATTCACGTGCAGTTGTCAAATCTTTCTCGCCAGCGGAAAGCGTCAGTCGCTGACAGTCGGACAACGAGTGACCACGTGCAGCAATCGCTCGTCGGATTCCACTGAATTGTAAAATGACAGAACAAATGAAGCAGCGAAATTTTGTCAAAAGGTTCGCGATACGCAAAATGAAAATAATTCGCAAGATTCTACAGGCCACCGGGACCGATGCCATGGGAAACCCACGGACAAAGGACTGGTAGAATCGCTTCAAAGAGGGCCGCACGTCAGTGGATAGTGAACCGTGTTCAAGCAGTCACTAAACAAACCCTGACGCCAGTGTCATTGAGCAAGTGCAGACCGAAGGTTAAACCGTCAGAAAATAAATACTACCAGGCGGTCCGTCATCGCCTTCATGATTATGTGTCTTGGAAACGACCACGCCAAAAACTTGTCAGCTCCACGACGGTAAGGCACCAGCCCATTCTGCGCATCTGATTCGAACTTTCCTCACCAAACACACATACCTGTGATTGGTTTGCGTACTCTACTTTTCGAACAAAAAATTCCCCAGAAAGAAATGTGATGTCAGTCAAGAGAAGAGACCAGGTGAAATGTGACAGACCGGCTGACTACCATTCCAAGAAATTCCAAAACAACGATCCTGAAGTGTTTCCAACAATAGCGAGAGCGCTCGGAGAAGTGTGTGAATTACGAGGGAGACCACTGTGGAGAGGATTAGTGTCCTGTACCGCCAAATCAATAAATGTGTTTCTGCCAGCCACAGATTCGGTACCTTTGAACACGCCTCGTAAAATAACTGCATTTCTTTAATTAACAAGATTTCAGTGTCTGTAGAAAAGTGCTCAGAGCGTCCGTGAATATGAGTGAGTATTGTCGACAGAAATGGTGCAGTGATTTGAACACTGTACTCGTATTTGGGAGTACGAGCTGTGTTCAAAATGTAACAGAAATTTAGTAATTAGTATTAGTCCGATGCGTGCGACTTTTTAGTTTTTGTATTGCTAAATATGCCTGAAAATTGTATGTGCAGTGTTAGTCATATCTGAAGTTTAGTCTCGTGTCAGCTGTTGAAAAAGTTACTTGTACTTTACTAGTTTCGCAGAGTATTTAGTTGTATAAAAATGGATCAGAGAATTCGTATTAAATGTTTTTATAAGAACGAAATAATGTGCAGTAAACTTTTACAAAGGTTAAATATTGCTTTTCGTGATACTACAGCAAGAGAAACAATTGCATGGGGGCTTAATTAAATACGATTGAAAATACTTTTAGTTTTTAGTAGCTGTAAGTCCGATTACGCTGTGTCTCGTAATCGGTTGGCGCTGACTAGTATTATTACGCTATCTGACTGCAAAGAACAACAACAAAGAATGAAATGAAAATTTTCGTTAACACAGTTAATTAATTAAGTCCCCAGCAACTATGAAACCTACGAAACCAAAGCATAAGTATAACTGTTCTGTATGTGGAAGTATGACTCAACGCGCATCTGGCACGGTTCTTCTTCATCAAGACAAGAATTTTTAAATACCAATTTTACTGACGTGATAAAAGAAAATTACAAATACTATAATTGCGTAAGGAAAGCAGAATTGAACTCTAATACAAGAACACACGCCAGATGCTTTGAACCTGTAATGACGCATTATTTAGGATACTGAAATTAAAAACAAACTGAGTTAGTTACCTCATTTATATTGATGAAAATCATTCTAATCCTTACATTATATCTCAACCAGAACTCTCCAATATCACATCTCAGCAAGCACTGCCTAATAGCACATCTCAACAAACACTCTCTGCTACAACATCTCAGCACAGACTACCACGAGCTCTCTCCAAGCACTGACTTCTACGAGTTCTTAACAGGCACTGACTTCCACGAGTTCTTAACAGGCACTGACTTCTGCGAGTTCTCTCCAAGCACTGTCTACCACGAGCTCTCGACAAGCACTGTCTACTACGAGCTCTCTCCAAGCACTGACTTCTACGAGTTCTTAACAGGCACTGACTTCCACGAGTTCTTAACAAGCACTGTGGAGGCGGCTTAATAATACTCTTTGGCGCAATCTCTGGCGCAGTGGCTCAGTGTAGCCACCTTTCATATGCCCCTCCTCCACAGGCCAGAATTTGATGGTATTTTTGCCAACATTGGTGGTGAAAATACCACCAAATTCGTCCACAAAAATAAAAGATAATATTAATACCTAAATATCACATAATTAGTTAAAATTTTGGCTTTGCACTGACCTTTCAATAACCTAATATGTAAAATACAGTAAGCAATACAACTTCTTTTCATACATGTGACTTTACATAAGAGTTCACACAATACACAAAAAATCAGTTTATACAAATGTTCACATAAAATACTTTTAATTGTTCAAAAAAAAAAAAAACAAATAGTTGATAATTCCAGCCCAGTAATGGTCAACAGGTGCAAACACCAACAAGTGACACCATTTCAGCAGAACCAGTCCATCAGTTGCACCCAGCAATGTTGAGAGCAGGTGCAGACACCAACAAGTGACATCATTTCAGTAGAAGCAGTCCATCAGTTGCACCCAGCAATGTTGAGCAGGTGCAGACACCAACAAGTGACATCATTTCAGTAGAAGCAGTCCATCAGTTGCACCCAGCAATGTTGAGCAGGTGCAGACACCAACAAGTGACATCATTTCAGCAGAAGCAGTCCATCAGTTGCACCCAGCAATGTTGAGCAGGTGCAGACACCAACAAGTGACATCATTTCAGTAGAAGCAGTCCCATCTGTGGCACCCAGTAAAGTTTAGCAGGTACACCCAGCAACAAGTCACATTAGTTCAGTAGAGGCAATCCATCAGTGGCACCCAGCAATGTTGAGTAGGTGCAGACAGCAACAAGTGACTTCATTTCAGTAGAAACAGTTCCAACAGTGGCACCCAGCAATGTTGAGTAGGTGCAGACAGCAACAAGTGACTTCATTTCCATACAAGTAGTCCATCAGTTGCACCTAGCAATGATGAGCAGGTGCAGACACCAACAAGTGACATCATTTCAGTAGAAGCAGTTCCATTAGTGGCACCCAGCAATGTTGAGTAGGTGCAGACACCAACAAGTGACTTCATTTCCATAGAAGTAGCTTCATCTGTGCACCCAGTAATGTTGAGCAGGTGCAGACACCAACAAGTGACTTCATTTCCATACAAGTAGTCCATCAGTTGCACCTAGCAATGATGAGCAGGTCCAGAGAGCGGTCCGTGATATTCACTATCACTAATCACACTGTTCATCAGCAGAAATTAAACATTTCTAAGTGTCACGCATCATGTTGAAAAGTGCAGGTAACAGTTCATAATATTTACCATCACTAATCAGACAGTTCAGACATGAATTAAAATTTTGGCTTTGCACTGACCTTTCAATAACCTAATATGTAAAATACAGTAAGCAATACAACTTCTTTTCATACATGTGACTTTACATAAGAGTTCACACAATACACAAAAAATCAGTTTATACAAATGTTCACATAAAATACTTTTAATTGTTCAAAAAAAAAAAAAAAACAAATAGTTGATAATTCCAGCCCAGCAATGGTCAACAGGTGCAAACACCAACAAGTGACACCATTTCAGCAGAACCAGTCCATCAGTTGCACCCAGCAATGTTGAGAGCAGGTTAACTGTTAACTGTGTAAACGTAATTCTGTCAAAATCTGATGTTCATCTTGTGTATCAAGTAGTAGTGGCAACAATGTATAACAGTCAATAATAGTTAAGTCAACGTCATAGTCATCATGTCAAGACTAATGTTTGCCAAGCCAGATAAAAATGTACTGTTGCTGAACAACTGTCAATGAGCCAAGATATTTGAATGCACATACAAATGCTTTTACACTAAACATACAAATCATAACAAACACACAAATGATGTCAGATAATTTTCATATTAACTATTACAAATACTCAAATATCAGTAAACCTATAACATTTATGGGTGTCAGTGCAAGCCACAACAAACAAGATAGGTGGGTAGGATTAGGAAAGGAAAACACACAAAACACACTCATTCATCTTTCATCCACATTAAGTACTACTGTGTAATTGAATAGTGTTAACTGTGTAAACGTAATTCTGTCAAAATCTGATGTTCATCTTGTGTATCAAGTAGTAGTGGCAACAATGTATAACAGTCAATAATAGTTAAGTCAACGTCATAGTCATCATGTCAAGACTAATGTTTGCCAAGCCAGATAAAAATGTACTGTTGCTGAACAACTGTCAATGAGCCAAGATATGCAAATACTTCCTCTCTTCAAAAAAAACGTATATACTGCTTAGTGATTTAACAAAGTGTGTGTATAGACTATCTTCCTTCTACTTTATTGTTCTAGTCTGCTATCTTCATCCTCCTTGTTCCATAAGACCAACAAAAAAAATATGCATCTCACTTACTTTACCTCTTATCCACCAAAACTCCAATAATCATCAACTTCACACAATCTCAATAATACCTCAATAATACCTCTTCAATACGTCGATACATATAAACCTTATTGCCAATATATGCTCCTCACTTACTTTACCTCTTATCCACCAAAACTCCAATAATCATCAACTTCACACAATCTCAATAATACCTCAATAATACCTCTTCAATACGTCGATACATATAAACCTTATTGCCAATATCATTTCACTTCCATAACAACTCTTTCCTCTAGTCAGTCTCCTCGAACAAGTACAGATAAAATCCTAATGCAAACTTCAGTTCATCATCCCATACAATCTGAAGACACATTGCCAACACACAACCTCTGTGTAATCCATCTGAGCCAAATCTTCTACTCATTATGAATTATAAACAAAAGAAATGCATACATGACCTCTAACAGACTTAGTTCGAATAACTCTCAGTAATTAAGTACGATTACGGAGTGTGAATGATCATAATATTTCACAGTGTGTACACCACTTCAAGAATTATGGCAGAAGCAAACATGTGGAGTATTTCTTGTGTCAAGTGTCACTTCCTATTTCAATTGCTCACGAAAAATGCAGTGTAATAACTGTTAATGGTCTAAACCTAGTAATGGTATGTCATGTCGTTAGCTTCCTTCCTATTAGCATAAAGTTATACAGCTTCCATAAAACCTCAGCTCATGTGGCTTCAACGAAGTTCTTTGTACCAATGTCGTTCGTCGAATTATAGCAGTTCATTTTCTTATCTTAAAAATATAAGGCACTGAGTGTAAGCAAAACAAGCACTAGCGAGTAAATATACCAGTAGTGAACAGAATGTCAAAAAGTGGATGCAGCACAAATCCTTACAACGAGGCTCTGCCAAGAGAACAATCTGTAATTAATCCAATAGTGTGACCTAAACTCTCTGTTTGTACACAGTATATCAGCATTTCTATACACCAAATTAAAGAGTAGTTATGACAACAACAGATATGTATAAATATGCAATCCATACGCAAAGCAGTAAACATGTCATTAGCATCATATCAGCATAAGCAAATAAATGTTCATATGTAATCTTACTAAGTAAACATGAAGGCGCAAGCAGATAAATCACAAAGTATAACTTACATACCTAAACACATCAGCACAATAAATCAGGTTACAATTATAATTTAAATAAATAAGCACAGCAGGCACATAATTAAAAAAAATATGACATCAGTGAAAAAGCAGTGCAGCCAAGCGATGCATAATATACACAAGTTACAACCCAGTTCATTAATAATCATTGTCAAAATCAGTTAATGTACGCAAGCACGTCGCTTCACACGTAAATTCATAGAACATGAAATTAGCACAAAGTATGAATCACGTAATCGCGAGCAGCAAATTACGTCTAAAGTACGTACCTAAGTGGAAATATGTTACCTGAAAAATAAACTCAATTAATAGTTACCCTTTTTAGTTTATTAGTTTCTTCTTCGAAATTACATTCTTCCTGAAAATTTCTCGATAGTAAGTCCTCTTAACGTCGGAGACACACAGAATTTACCTGAAGTTCTTAAATATTTTATAGAACCGTATCCTGAAAAATACTGAATGTTAATAACATAATTCATCAAGACACTATAGCTTTATACTGAATTTAATCGGAGAAATTAAACTGTGTATTTGTTTACGGCTGTCAGTGCATTCGCACTGAGCGCTCGCTCAGCTGTAGGCGCGTGACGTAGGAAGCAATTGTTCGCGGTCAACGACTGCCTTGTGCGGCGCGCAGACTTCACTGTTGCTTTGAGCATGTGCCGCCGCCAAAACACAGCGCGGTATCCTTGTATTCTCTGCATGTTTACATGTAGCTGTTGGTTTCTCTAAAGTATGTCATTCCACAAAAATTTTTCAAAAGTATATCATTCCACAAAAATTTTAGATACTACGAACCTCACGTTTTGTGGTAGGAACAGCATAATTACGAATACCGTCTAATTTTTTTGGATCAGGAAGAATACCGAGAAATTTCACCTGAGAACGACCAAATTCAGATTTTTCCAAGTTTACTGTAATGCCAACTTTTGCAAAGATACGTAACAATGAATCCAAAATTTTGTTGTGCTCACTCCAAAAATGTTTAGCAGTAAGAAAGTCGTCAACATATGAAGTAATATTGTCACGAAGATAAACAGGTAAAATTTCATTTAAGCTACGAATGAATGCTGCTGAAGATACAGTAAGTCCAAACGGTAAATTCCAAAGTCACTTTTGGGTAAAACAGTCATATCCGGTTATTGTTTATCTACTGTCTAGATAGATTGATAGTCGAAGAGTTGGTTTGACAGATGCAAAGAATAGTAAAAGAGTAGGCAGCGGTACAGAAAACTAAAAGAGAAATAGCACCACTACAGCTCGGGGCCCTATGCTCGCTACGGCACATATTCACTTAGAGTAGTGAATCCCCTGAGGACTTTAATAGCCGCACATAATTTCAAGTTTGTGACTTAGTGGCAAATTTGGCGGAAGTGCGTACATAAATTGATCTAACCATGCACATGGATGTATGTTATTCTTAGAATTGCGAAATATATTAATCTTCCGAACAGTTAAGAAGTGTTTAAAGTCAAAGTTTTCGCCTCGTGGCGACAAAGACCTACCGCGTCTGTCCCAGTCCCAATGTTGATTATTGTCAAGTTCGCGCGCCTGGCGCTCTCTTGTTGCATCCTGTAAATGAAACAAATTATTTTCTTCAAACCCTTCTGCTAAACTAACACTTGTCAATTTATCTGAGATCTCCTCAACTCTTTCCGATGAGTCACTTAATTGTTCGTTCTGTTTATTTACGTCTTCTGTAAATGTCGCGACTCGGGTTTCGTCGTTGTCACATTTAGTAGTTAACTGTTCACACTTTTGCGTTAAGTTATTTATTCTGTCATTTGGTACGAATTCCTCGATTCTTTCAATTATTTCTTCCTTGTCTTGTGCGCGTTGTAAATTTAACTCTGAAAATTTCTGTACTATCACGCGATCTTTTTCTTCCCGTTCTCGGTCCTCTTCCTCTTGTCTAATTTCTGTTGAAATTAAACTATTATTGTGAGCATTCAAAATCGGTTGTACTTCTTCTCTACTTTCTTTCTTTGATTCATCTTTCATGTTTTTGAAACACGTCCCTATTCGTGAGTCTAACCGTGTTGTCATTGCTTTTATCTCAGTTCTAATTGTTCCTAACTGTGAATCTATCAGTGTTTCCATTCGTGTTCCCAAATTTAATATAGCACTCATCAACTGCTCCATATCTTCTGTCGCTAATCTCGTATTCTGTGAATTTTCAGATTGAGAAAAATTTTTAAATGGTTCCGGACTATTTTCCCGACTTATTACATTGTTTTCCCCTTCATTATCCATCATACTGTTTTCCTCTGTCGGCTAGTTCGCCATGTTAACAATTTCGTCATTCTCACTATTCATCATATTTGCCTTTTTCATAGATCGCGTAATCATTTACAAAACATAAAAAATTCGTGACTGTACGAAAATTACTCACAATGACTCCTTATCTCCAACAATACCATTCACATGAAATGTTTCCCTCAAACACGATTAACAAACAATTGACATAATTGCACTAGATTGTCAAATGCGTAAACAAGACAACAAATCCAATTCTGCGAAAAAATACCATTAGAATAATGACAATTACCAAATCTACACATGCAAAATAGACTACAATTACTAAATTACAAATTACTACAACAATACTACTGTCTACAATTTTTGCAATCAGAAGAATTCCAAGGGACGATCCTGGCAGGGTCGCCACGTGCATGGGGGCTTAATTAAATACGATTGAAAATACTTTTAGTTTTTAGTAGCTGTAAGTCCGATTACCCTGTGTCTCGTAATCGGTTGGCCCTGACTAGTATTATTACGCTATCTGACTGCAAAGAACAACAACAAAGAATGAAATGAAAATTTTCGTTAACACAATTAATTAATTAAGTCCCCAGCAACTATGAAACCTACGAAACCAAAGCATAAGTATAACTGTTCTGTATGTGGAAGTATGACTCAACGCACATCTGGCACGGTTCTTCTTCAACAAGACAAGAATTTTTAAATACCAATTTTACTGACGTGATAAAAGAAAATTACAAATACTATAATTGCGTAAGGAAAGCAGAATTGAACTCTAATACAAGAACACACGCCAGATGCTTTGAACCTGTAATGACGCATTATTTAGGATACTGAAATTAAAAACAAACTGAGTTAGTTACCTCATTTATATTGATGAAAATCATTCTAATCCTTACATTATATCTCAACCAGAACTCTCCAATATCACATCTCAGCAAGCACTGCCTAATAGCACATCTCAACAAACACTCTCTGCTACAACATCCCAGCACAGACTACCACGAGCTCTCTCCAAGCACTGACTTCTACGAGTTCTTAACAGGCACTGACTTCCACGAGTTCTTAACAGGCACTGACTTCTACGAGTTCTCTCCAAGCACTGTCTACCACGAGCTCTCGACAAGCACTGTCTACTACGAGCTCTCTCCAAGCACTGACTTCTACGAGTTCTTAACAGGCACTGACTTCCACGAGTTCTTAACAAGCACTGTGGAGGCGGCTTAATAATACTCTTTGGCGCAATATCTGGCGCAGTGGCTCAGTGTAGCCACCTTTTACAATTTCTTATGAGTTGACCCATATCTTGAACTTTTTTCGCGTGTCTTGGCGATGGTAAGTGTGACAGCAAAGTTTGTTCTAAAACTGTTAAATTACGTTAAAACAGCTGCCACGAATGCAGATTGCTCAGTTGCATTGAGATTAAGTCTACAACAACCTGGGAGTGTAGCTGAACGGAATGGACATTGTCTTGAAAGAAGGATATAATATGAATATCAACAAAAGCAAAACAAGAGTAATGGAATGTAGTAGAATGAAATTAGGTGACGCTGAGGGAGTTAGGTTAGGAAACGAGACGCTTAAAGTGGTAGACTCGTTTTACTATTGGGGCGGCAAAATAAATGATGGCGGCAGTAGAGAGGGTATAAAATGTAGACTGATAATGGCAATAAAATCATTTCTGAAGAAGAGAACTTTTTAACATCGAATATAGATTTAAGTATTAGGAAATATATTCTGATATTTGTCTGGAGTGTAGCCATGTATGGAAGTGAAAGATGGACGATAGACAGTTTAGGTAAGAAGAAAATAGAATCTTTTGAAATGTGGTGCTACAGGAGAATGTTGAAAATTAGATGAGTAGATCAGTAATGAGGAGGTACTGAATAGAATTGGGGTGACAACAAAATTCATGGCCAAACTTGACGAAAAGAAGGGATCGGTTGATAGGACACAATCTGAGACATCAAGGGATCACCAGTTTAGTATTGGAGGGAAGTGTGGCAGGTAAAAATCGTAGTGGGAGACCAAGAGATGAATACAAGAAGCAGATTCAGAAGGATGTAGGTTGCAGCAGTTATTCGGAAGGAGCTCGCACAGGATAGAGTAGCATGGAGAGCTACATCAAACCAGCCTTCAGACTGAAGACCACAACAACAATAACAACACAACACTGCAGAACTGTGGAACGAGCGGTAACGGATGATGAAACGTGGATTTACTGATGTGGCGTCGAAACTAAGGCTCAGTTGTCGCAGTAGAAGTACATCTGGCAAAAATTACGAGAAGTTATTGTTTATTATCTCTCTTAATTTTTATCAGAAATTATTATTTATTATTTCTCGTTATTTTTGTCAGATGTATGGTCAGAATTCCCATTATATATTCTCCAACTGATATTCTACATTTGAAAATGACGACGTAGTTCTTCGAAACCGGAAATGTAACCCTCGCTTTTTAAAGAAAAAACATTTATATACTGTGACCATGGCTTCATTATTGTAGTGTCAAGTAAACATGCAAAAGATATACAATTCGGGCACATCCTGCTGATCGACTTTAAGGGCTTCGGCCAAAGCAACTGCCAGCGGCATAAGCCATAACAGTTTACGGCAAGAAAGTCAAGCAAAAGTCAATAGCAAAAGCACAGGGGTTTCTACAGACCACGGCGGACACTTCACCTCAAACAAGAAATGGCGCTCATCGTTATTCATGTGTCAGACCTAGGGAAACCGATCGACATTTTCTACGAGATAGAAGGTTGTTTGCTCAGACTGACGGCTAAGAATTCGGCATGAAAACCATTACATCAGGCATATCCCAAAGGTAGGTGATCTCATCCAACCCGTTCAACGTCTACATCACTGATCTTCCGACATTACCACCTGTCACCGCAAGTATTTAAGCAGACGACCCTGCCTCCCTCACCTCAGGAAGGAACACCGAACAGCTCACGATGAAGATGTGATGTCAACTGGACGTCAAAGGAAAATGGGCGAAGGGCGAAGGGGAAAAGAGCCAGAAGAGCGGCGATACCGTTTACCAAGGGAAAAAAAAGAACGTGTACTGTGGACGCAACTGGCCACCGCAGACCAGCCAGTACCTTGCCCCCTTCTGCCCCCCCCCCCCCCCGCACCCTCTCCACGGATTAAACACCTGAGGATCATAATGGACAAGGGAATGACTTACACAGCACATGTTAGGAAAAAAAATTGTCGTGTCAGGACGCGAACCACCACCCCAACAAAAGATCCTCATTATTATACAGTGACGCTGTTCATTACGCTATACCAATATCACATCTTCTGTATCTAATCATAGTATCTTACCGCTTGCTAAAAACTTTAATCGTAGATATTTTACTAACTGAAATTTAATTATAACACATTGTACCAAGAACAATGCGTTTTGGGTGGATCTTCAGTGTGTCGCTGCCTTTAAATAGCCTACTCTTATTATACGCAAGATACAATAATTCTTTTGCCGCGAATATGATGTTTCTCATTATTTTATTGGAACGAATCACACACTTAACAACGGGTTTTCCAGTGATTCTCAATTTGCTGGTGCTCAGAAACGGCATATACACATATAGGCTTGAAATGAATGCCAATATGGCGCCTCACAACTCTGTACTGAAGGGAGACGGCGTGCTTGTGACGTAGGTGGCGTTGTGCCTTGACATTGGTCAACGCTCAGACTCACGCTCAGAATATCTGACATGCCAGATATTGCTCTGCACGTTCGGAAAGACTCCCGAGCGTGCTATTCCATGCTGTGACGTCAGAAACTCGGCATGCTCAACGCTCAACGTTCGGATGCACGGTCCGTGTGCCGACGGCTTAAGGCTGCTGGCGCGGTCCGACCCGCCAGGAGCGCCGTCGGATGTCCCCCGGCAGAGTCGGGGCGGCCCCGGCAGCCGCGCGCTGCCACAATAACATGTAAATGCAATCACGCGCATAGCTGGTGTCCATTTTCCGGCCGAGCGGTCACAGCGGCCGCCAGCGGCTGTCGGCCGCAGAGCGCGGCGTCGCCAAAATAATGAAAAAGCGGCCTGCCCGGCTGCCCGCCCACCGCAAAGGCCCGCTGCGCGGCCCCGTCGCTTTGTTTTGCCGCGTCCGAATTAATAAGGGGGCGTGCGCACGTCGCGGCGCGGTCTCCGCCCCTGTTTTTCATCCTTTTGTCTTTTGTATTTTTAATCCTGTTATTGCACGTGCCACCGGCGCCCAAAAAGAAATTAAAGTCCACAACTTTGTTGCCGGAGGGTGAATGCGCGTTCTCCACTGTGCGGCAGCGACGGTTTGCGCCGGTTGCCACTACGGACAAGCGCTGCTGCGGTTCGCTGTGGGGCAAGCGTCTCCCGTCATCATAACCGGGCTCTGAGCTGTCGCATGACACTGTTTGTCACTATCCGTGACGTATATCTACAGACTGAGAAATGTCTTGGTCATCTCAACTGCCGCTCTTCAAACCATGACAAAAGAAGATTAAAAATGTCTGCAGGGTTTATGGATTCTGCTTGTACACTACTGGCCATTAAAATTGCTTCACCAAGAAGAAATGGAGATGATAAACGGGTATTCATTGAACAGATATATTATACTAGAATGGACATGTGATTACATTTTCACGCAGTTTGGGTCTGTAGATCCGGAGAAATCAGTACCCAGAACAACCACCTCTGGCCGTAATAATGGCCTTGATACGCCTGCGCATTCAGTCAAACAGAGCTTGGATGGCGTGTACAGGTACAGCTGCTCATGCAGCTTCAACATAATACCACAGTTCATCTAGAGTAGTGACTGGCGTATTGTGACAAGCCAGTTGCTCGGCCACCATTGACCAAACGTTTTCAATTGGTGAGAGATCTGGAGAATGTGCTGGCCAGGGCAGCAGTCGAACATTTTCTGTGTCCAGAAAGGCCTGTAAAGGACCCGCAACATGCGGTCGTGCATTATCCTGCTGAAATGTAGGGTTTCACAGGGATCGAATGAAGGGCAGAGCCACGGGTCGTAACACATTTGGAATGTAACGTCCATTGTTCAAAGTTCCGTCAATGCGAACAAGAGGTGACCGAGACGCGTAACCAATGGCACCCCTTACCATGACGCTGGGTGATACGCCAGTATGGCGATGATGAATACACGCTTCCAATGTGCGTTCACCGCAATGTCGCCAAACACGGATGCGACCATCATGATGCTGTAAACAGAACCTGGATTCATCCGAAAAAATTACGTTTTGCCATTCGTGCACCCAGGTTCGCCGTTGAGTACGCCATCGCAGGCGCTCCTGTCTGTGATGCAGCGTCAAGGGTGCCCGCAGCCATGGTCTCCGAGCTGATAGTCGATGCTGCTGCAAACGTCGTCGAACTGTTCGTGTAGATGGTTGTTGTCTTGCAAACGTCCCCATCTGTTGACTGAGGGATCGAGACGTGGCTGCACGATCCGTTACAGCCATGCGGATAAGATGCCTGTCATCTCGACTGCTAGTGATACGTGCCCGTTGGGATACAGCACGGCGTTCCGTATTACCCTCCTGAACCCACCGATTCCATATTCTGCTAACAGTCATTGGATCTCGACCAACGCGAGCAGCAGTGTCGCGGTGCGGCAAACTGCAATCGCGATACGCTACAATTCGACCTTTATCAAAGTCGGAAACGTGATGGTACGCATTTTTGCTCCTTACACGAGGCATCACAACAACGTTTCACCAGGCAATGCCTGCCAACTGCTGTTCGTGTATGAGAAATCGGTTGGATACTTTGCTCATGTCATCACGTTGTAGGTATCGCCACCGGCGTAAACCTTGTGTGAATGTTCTGAAAAGCTAATCATTTGCATATCACAGCATCGTCTTCCTGTCGGTTAAGTTTCGCGTGTTTAGCACGTCATCTTCATGGTGTAGCAATTTTAATGGCCAATAATGTATTTATCTGTGATATCTGAAACTGTATTAGAACACTCACTAGCTTAAAAATGTTATAAACAAAAAGTTTTTGCGTCAGTCACATCTTAATATCATTACACGAATAGTACCAACATTACTTCCCTGCATAAAGACCATCTCCTTATTCGAAAATATACTGAATAACAGCCTGTTACAAGTTTTCTATGAACCAGTACAGAGTAACTTATAAAAACTGAAAAGTGACTTGCCTCAAGGTTCAGTTCTCTCTCCTGCACAGTGCAATCTATACAAGGTTTTCGGAAATTTCCGTTACAAACTTCAAGGACTTGCAGAGAGGAGTGATTACATAATAGACTAAATAGGAACCCATGCCCGGAAATGAACTGTTCCATTCTGCGTCGGTTTCGATTGAGTCGTTTAACTCATCCACTTCTGCTTGACGAGTAGATTTAGCTGTGATGCAGTACAGTTATTAGATGACAATTCGAAAGGAAACATAACGGAACATGCATTTACCACTTACACCACATTTAATTGTATTAACACCTAAACATTACGTGTTTACATTATTCCAAAAAAGAAAGAAACCCAGCATACTATACGTACAGAACAGTACTGATGGATTACAACAGGGGTTCGACGTGAAGGCGACCAACAGTGTTACAGACATTGTGCCTACGTAGTATGTTCTGGTACACATTCTCTAACCCACCTGCTGTCTCTTCAGTTTCTAGTGCAGCCACCAAAACTCGTGCCAGCAGATCTTCCTCTGTCCTAACAGGAATCTCGTACCAAGCTAGACGTTAAGTGACATTAGGTAACAGTTTGACATAGTACACGTCATCCAGTCTACCCTGTTGCATACAGGGATAAGCAACTCGGAGACTATTCACTTTACCTTATCAGACGTAGACGCGTTACACATCTGAATTGTAACCGTCGGACATAGGGTTCTATTGAAAATGTTGTGAACTCACCCTACAAGTACTAGAAGTTTGCAACGGCAGTATCAGAACAGTCTGTATATCCACCACTTTGCCTCGCAAAATTATTAAACCCTGATAAACCAAAACATGACCACTGCCCACGGCGGCGTTAGATGGCGGCTGGTGGCGGTCCGCGAACCTGACGCGGTAACAAAAGTATGTAAGCGAAGCAGACACTGACGGGGGATCATCCTACGGAAGATATGGGCTGCAAATGGGGAAAGCCACTGAGATAAGCGACTTTGACAAACGGAAGATTATTGTTAGCGCAGAACCTCTGAACAAGTATCTCAGAAACGCCGAAGCTGGTCCAGTGTTCAAGTTCTACTGCCGTGAGCATCTAGGAAAGAGGTACTCTTCTACTCAGCACTAAATAATTGGACGTTCAAGACTCTTCACGAAAAGTGAGGTTTGGAGACCTTTCTGCTCTGTAGAGTAGGACAGATGTTGATCTCTGCCCAAAGAGTATCATGTTGAGGCACGCACGAGTGTTTCGGATCACACCGTTTTCAAAGCGACATCGTCAATTTCGATTGCAGTGGGCACGGTACCGTCGGGATTCGACCGACGATCAATGGAAACACGTCGACTCTTCAGGTGAATCACATTTTTGGTACACTAAGTCGATGGTGTCTTCACAAACGCTGTCATCGGGATGAACGGCGGCTCGAGACGTGCAACGCGCCACACGCAGGTGGGAGCTGTATTGTACGAAGGGAGACATTCTCTTTCGCTTTCATGGGACCTGTGGTAGTAATCGAAGATGCGCTGACAGCTACGATGTATCTGCATCCCTTCGTGCTTGATGTCTTCCCCGACAAAGATGTCATGTTGCAGCAGTATAATTGTCCGCGTCTCGGAGACAGAACCGTGCTACAGTGGTTTGAGGAGCATTATAGGGAACACACGTTGTTATCTTGGCGACCATATTCGCATTATGCAAATCCTGTACAACCCATATGGGTCGCTATCGGGCGCCATCACAACGTGTGGATATCAGTGGCCAGTTATTTACGCGAATTACATAACCTGTGCGTAGACATTTAATGCTGCATACCTCTGCAAATACAGGCGAAATACCCTCAGACTTCAAGAAGAATATAATAATTCCAATCCCAAAGAAAGCAGGTGTTGACAGATGTGAAAATTACCGAACTATCAGCTTAATAAGTCACAGCTGCAAAATACTAACACGAATTCTTTACAGACGAATGGAAAAACTAGTAGAAGCCAACCTTGGGGAAGATCAGTTTGGATTCCGTAGAAACACTGGAACACGTGAGGCAATACTGACCTTACGACTTATCTTAGAAGAAAGATTAAGGAAAGGCAAACCTACGTTTCTAGCATTTGTAGACTTAGAGAAAGCTTTTGACAATGTTGACTGGAATACTCTCTTTCAAATTCTAAAGGTGGCAGGGGTAAAATACAGGGAGCGAAAGGCTATTTGCAATTTGTAGAGAAACCAGATGGCAGTTATAAGAGTCGAGGGACATGAAAGGGAAGCAGTGGTTGGGAAGGGAGTAAGACAGGGTTGTAGCCTCTCCCCGATGTTGTTCAATCTGTATATTGAGCAAGCAGTAAAGGAAACAAAAGAAAAATTCGGAGTAGGTATTAAAGTCCATGGAGAACAAATAAAAACGTTGAGGTTCGCCGATGACATTGTAATTCTGTCAGAGACAGCAAAGGACTTGGAAGAGCAGTTGAATGGAATGGACAGTGTCTTGAAAGGAGGATATAAGATGAACATCAACAAAAGCAAAACAAGGATAATGGAATGTAGTCTAATTAAGTCGGGTGATGCTGAGGGAATTAGATTAGGAAATGAGGCACTTAAAGTAGTAAAGGAGTTTTGCTATTTGGGGAGCAAAATAACTGATGATGGTCGAAGTAGAGAGGATATAAAATGTAGGCTGGCAATGGCAAGGAAAGCGTTTCTGAAGAAGAGAAATTTGTTAACATCCAGTATTGATTTAAGTGTCAGGAAGTCATTTCTGAAAGTATTCGTATGGAGTGTAGCCATGTATGGAAGTGAAACATGGTCGATAAATAGTTTGGACAAGAAGAGAATAGAAGCTTTCGAAATGTGGTGCTACAGAAGAATGCTGAAGATTAGATGGGTAGATCACATAACTAATGAGGAAGTATTGGATAGGATTGGGGAGAAGAGAAGTTTGTGGCACAACTTGACCAGAAGAAGGGATCGGTTGGTAGGACATGTTCTGAGGCATCAAGGGATCACCAATTTAGTATTGGAGGGCAGCGTGGAGGGTAAAAATCGTAGAGGGAGACCAAGAGATGAATACACTAAGCAGATTCAGAAGGATGTAGGTTGCAGTAGGTACTGGGAGATGAAAAAGCTTGCACAGGATAGAGTAGCATGGAGAGCTGCATCAAACCAGTCTCAGGACTGAAGACCACAACAACAACAACCTCTGCAAAGCTACCAACAAACTGTCGGATCCCTGATATGCAGAATTAGTGACGTATTTCGTTCAAAGGACAGACAAGCAAGCTATTAAGCAGGCGATCATAATCTTTTGGCTCATCAGTGTATAGGCTGTCACAGATTGTGACAGAGGACATACGTGTTTTAGATCAGTGTTCCAGGAGTCGGAAACTACAAACCCATTGAGGATTATTTCTGCAGCATTACATCTGAGCAACATATATGGGACCTATCGCCTGCAGGTAAGACTCTGGGGAAACGTATTACTACGCATCTGCGGTCCAAAGTGCCTGGCTATCACCTTGGACAGGCCACTTACGTACTGGCCCCATCTTCAAAAAACACCCTGTTCAAAGTCTCCCACAGTTATGCAAAAGCACTCCAGCTGAAGTGAGAAGAGAGAAAACCCTCTCTCACTTATAGACAAGAACACAGAACAATAAGTCTCTTCCTATGTATGGTGTTCCCCAGCAAGGTTTGATAGCCGACTGAAGTCTCATGAAACAGTCAATAGAACCGTCAGCAGTCTGTTATCCAGCGTTTTCAGTCCTACGCTGACCAAGATAAAGGAGTGATCCTTTTCACCGCAGAAATCCTTCTTGCGGATCGAAAACCTATCCATTAAACTGCACCCGATTCGGGACAGAGGAACAGCTGTTGCTCCATATGGATAAGAATGGTGAGGCGCTTCTGGCCACGGCTGTAGTGAGGTGGCGCGCACTGTGCCCCATGTCTTCCGGGACCTGTGAGAGAACTGTCTCAAGCTCTTGGACTTCTGTGTGGTTCTAAAACCAGGACTAAGTAAAAATAAGTAACAGAAATATTAGAACCGCAAGATGCGTTTCTGTAGCATGTTGTTATGATTTGGTGCCCATCTATTAATCATAAATAATTTTATGACTATATTTGGCGCATATGGGACTTTTGAACTGTGTGTGGACTAAGTGAAACTTCACCATCTAAACGCTCTAGGATAAAAAATAAACTTAAAATGTAGGTTCAACCACTTTTCACAATGCAAAAGCATTATAATTTTGGTGCTTTTGCATTGTGGAAGGTGGTTGAGCCTATACTGAGTTTAAGAACCACGCCTCAAGTATAAAACCAAAGAAAGAGAAGTATCTGATATAAGGCAAATGCAGTGACCAAGTAATGTATAATTAGTAGCTGGCCACCTAATGATGCTCGCATGCAACCGAAAGACGTCGTGATGAACTAAATATTGTTGTTGAAGCGTGACTGAAGGCGAAAAGTGTGGCACGTATTGGATTTATTCTAGTTGCCCAAAGTAGATGAAATGCTCATATAAGTAGGCAGACTAATTCGATCTAAATACTAAAGTCTTGGGTGCGTCATTCCACTGTGCTGTAGTCTTTACGTACAGTTAGTGAACAAAAAATAAGTTAACTCTATTTTTTATAACCCATCCGAGGACTTAATAAGCCTAACACCTTGCCGTGATGCTCATTTGCTTACTGCGTGAGCACTACGTGTACTTGTGTTATGCGATAAAACAGACTGCCTTTTGCGTTAGGTGAACGAAATTAGCCACTAACAATCCAGTTGCTTTGTGGCGTAATGCATATTAGCATCCAATTCCAGGGTCGTGCCAAAAGCAACACTCATGGCCCTTTCGTCAGCGCCAGCTTGTGTTAGCCCGGTATTTCCTTGAGCCCCTCTCTTACTTACTAACCACCTACTCACCAACAGTACATCATGTCTGTATCATTACCTTCCCGAGGCTACTTTGCGTATCTCACCTAATAATAGTGTATTCCGACCGCTACCTAGTGGCACCACATTATCATTTGCAAGAATGAATTCTACCGGTTGCAATTTATGAGAGGACGATCAGTGTAACAAGCCTAAATGTTTCTCTCTGATTAACTCCTTCTAGGCCAGTGTTCCACTCATTCATCTACGCTTTCTGCACGGTTTCTCTGATCCAGCGATTTTCCTCCGACTTTAGTAACATATTTACTAGATTCCTTCGTAAGACAGCATCTACTTTTTGTATTATCGTATCTTATTCGTATCACGAACCGCCTGGTTTGACTTCTCGGGTTCAAAATAGTTGCTGATCACTAAACATGGAACACCAGGAGGCCAGCCAGCAGCTAGTGGTTTTGTGGTTAGCGCTGCTGAGTCTCGATCTCGAGTCCCAGGATTCGATTCCCGGCTGCGTAGGCGATTTTCTCCTTTCAGAACTGGGTATTTGTTAGTATGTTGCTCTCATCATTATCATCGACGCGTAAGTCGCCAAAGTGGCGTCAAAGGGACTAGCACCGTGCGGCAGGACACCCCGGAAGGTGTCTCCTGGTCACCAATGTCATACACATTTGATTAATTTTGTGAACTGGATCTGGAGTGGACTGAACCGCTATATTTTATAGCTCTTGTATCTGTGTTATATCCTGAGCAATGCAAGTAGTATTGAAACATCCCCTTCGAACAATTTATACACGACTGTGCTTAAACTGACACACCATGTTTTTAGCGCAACGCAATCTGACTTTCAAAATTCCCTACTAAAGAATGGCCCTGACTAACATTAAACTATACCTTTCACAAATCACTTACCTCACAAAAATCTTCGCTGCTCAAGCTACTGCAATACAGCGAGCGCCACTACTGCCAGCTAAATAAAAGTTTCAAACTACTGAAGGCACTAACTACTGATAAGGATAGTCAGCAAATGAAAGATATTAATAGAGAACAAACAATGTATTTACCTTGATATCATCATATATAAATATAGCAGTTCATGACAAATTTCAAAACTCCGCCATCTCTCTCCCCACATCCACCACTGCTGACGGCTCACCTCCAACTGCGCAACGCTACGCGCTGTTCACATCCAGCTGCCGCTGCCCAACACTACAATGGCAGACAACAATGTAAACTAGCCACAGACTGCACACAGCACAGCCAGTGATTTTCATACAGAGGTGGCGTTACCAATAAGAAATCCTAAACAGCCTACTTACATAAGAACCTAAACAGCCTACTTACATAGCCCCCATGCTCCCCACAAAAAATTTTACAAATTTTTTTTGGGCAGTGGCCAATAATGATTTGATAAAATTTTTCATAATTACAATAACAAAGAAATCAAATGCACACACTTATTGATACAATGTTGGTCAAAAGCTAAAATTGTCTCACAGTCCATAAAGACAGTCCTAATCGTACATAACAGGAGAATAGCAGTGTTTTTCTCAAAGTCTGAGCAGTAAAAGAAAATGCACACGGAAGTAGTGGATTTCCATGCAGTCTTGAAGAAGTAGTGTTGTCCTTCCAACGGAAAGACAGTGCTGACTCTTGACATGCTGACAGGTAATGGGCCACAATGGAGCAAACCCACAGCTGAGTCAGTCGAAGTTTTGATGAATATTGGTAGGTAGGTCATCACAGAGCAGACCCACCGTAGTCCTGGTAGAGATTGTGGTATTGGTGGGCCACCAGAGGTGCAGACCCACTGCAGTCCTTGTAGAAATAATGGCATGGTGGGTCATCAAAGATGCAGACCCACTGTAGTCCTTGTAGAGATGATGGTATTGGTGGGTCATCAAAGATGCAGACCCACTGTAGTCCTTGTAGAGATGGTCAGCAGCCATCTGTTGCGATTGTGCAGGTGCACATTCACCATCGAAGAGTCTTGCGGAGAATATAGCAAGTCCATAAACCATCACTTGTGCACTCACAAAGTTTTTGGAATTGTCCTTAGAACCACCAATGCTGTTATCCAGTCCCTTGCTGAATTATTAACACACGTATAAACACTAACAGTCCCTACTTCTCACATATTATCCATATACTATGACCAACAGAAACGTGTGCAGTGAAATGTAACTAACAAGTTAATAATATCATGAACTGGTGACAATTACAATTTTATAACATAAGAATACAATAACAAAGGTACAAAATACATCATTAAAAACATAACAATATAGATAACATTTGTAGTACAGGCTTTACAAAAGAATAGATATAGACATATACATCAGTGTTACAGGAATTATGACATGAGTACATACATAGAAGATCAGAATAACTTGCGAAACATCAACTTCACACATGAGCATTTAAACAGAATGAATAATGTCTAATATCTTTACAAAGTAAATAACGTATTATTAATGCCAATTATATTTGAGGATAACAGTATTCCTCATCATAGTGAATGTAGCTTAATATTAAAAGAAGAAAAAATTCTATGAAACTACACAGAGACAGGAAGAAAACAAATACTCAAGGGTACACAAACACATAGTGGGATAACACCAATAGGAAAGGACAGGGTTCGTTTTCAGTGTAATATTTGGTACTGCAGTCCAACCCAAAACTTCATATATCTTTCCTCTTATTTCATCCTTTGTTTCCACCAAAAAAATCCTATCCAATCATGCTTTCTGTATTTATTTCACATATTTCTTACCTCATTATTTATTTCCAAGAAAATCCTACCTAAACGTGTTTTCTCAATGCATTTCTTCCAATTCATCGCAACTCATTCTCTTAGAGGCTACCCCCTCTTAAGCTAACTTAAATCTACTGAGCTTCAGATGCTAAACTAAGGGACGAGGCAATGCAGCAGCACAAAATAAGTAACACAAACAACAATGACCAAAAAAATGGAAAATTGCAAAGCAAGCTACAGTAAATCTAAATTAACAGAAAAAATGCAAAATTACAACTAATATGAGCCAATGTGCAGCAACAAAAAAAGCTTAACAGAGTAATACAAAGTCAAAGTTCAGTAGCACTATGCCTGGCAAACAGCAGCTTATATCTAAACATGACATAGCTCAAGCAGAAAAATATTACTGTAAAGACAACAATGCAGATAAGGGAAGTGTATATTCACATCTTAATATCTATGTAATTAAAGTGGTGCACCACAACAACTGATTGTAAAAAGAAATATTACCATGTACTTGAAAAGAAAATTATGTGTTACTGTTACTAGTTCCTTCTTATTGTTCTTTCCTTTCCAAGTGCTCCTTTTTTAAAGAATGTGGATCATAAAATAATTATTTAATAGATCTGTTGACAGAAAGTGTTCACATTAGCAAATGCATTTCATTTTATAAAAGCAATGCTGCAACACAGCTGGAAACCAGATATCAAATGAAATAAGCAATTACGCAAACCAAAGCATAAAAACATCATTCAATAGCTATGTGGCATTTCGTAAGTCAGTAGCTCTCAATTCTCGTAGAAAGACACTTGTCATTATCAGGTTTGCAGATGTAAGTATATTTCCAAGGATAATGGCCTCCCCTTTTTTTTTGTTCTACCTGTGCCGCTGAAAAGGGCTCGCAATAATGGCTTTTTCTCCAGGCGTCTGACACAGCTGGGTGCCCGCGACGCATTACGTGCAGGTGGTCACTTAACTTTCTTACGGAAATATTTACCGCTACAGTGACAGTCTCATATAAAAATATTTCACAGGTCAAGAATTTGCGTTACAAATCTGTAGAAACAAAATGCTATTGATATAACAGTGTCCAAAAAAATTTTCGTCTGCATTGTAATACATTCACGAATATACACACACATTTCATAACTCTTAAAGTACGTTTCTTGGTTTCCAACATCCTTTTCATAAATCAGAGTCCCTAAACACTACTCATTATTCCTTACCTCATTATACATATACATATTCGTCGACACTTCTTCAATATTTCATCATGAGAAATACGTAGCATAATAAACATTCCTCAACAACATAATACACATCGTCGTCGTAATAATAACATCATAACACCTCAGTCAAATCTCAAAATCGTCGTAACTTCCTCCAATAATTTCTAAGCCTAAAAAAATTCTCTGCTCATGTCAAAAGTGTCAGCTGCCTCAAACGTACTTTAAAAATCATGATCTCATACCAAATACATCATTCAAAGCTCTCATAGTATCACAATGATTCCGAAAAAATATGAACAGTTTACAAAGTACAGACAAAATACAGTTTCATAAGTGAGAAGTTACCCAACTGTGTATTGCGTAAACATGTGTCACTGATGTAGTAAAAAAATGTTTATCTCTCTCAGTTAAATAATCAGATAGCTGTGTAATTCTGTGTTTTAGAGAAATATGGTACCGATGTGTAAAGTTGTATAAGCAAAATACCATATTAGCTAGGGTTCCTTGTGGTTGCCACACACATGGTACACAAAGTAAGCGTGTACCCCCCCTGAGGATAAATGTAATTGTACCCTCAGGTGTTACAAATTACAGCAATGGAATTAAATGTATCACGGAAAACTTTCTTTGTAATTAAAAAATCTTTGAAAATAAGTGTTTTAAGTATAAGATTAATCACTCAAATGCGTGTCCTGTAGCGCTAAATGCGCGTCTTGCTGTAAGATAATTCTGTGGAACTGTCGTAGTTATCGTCCTCTGTAAGCAAAGTTCTGCTAAAGTCAATGTACTTACCTCATGATACACAAAAGTGAAATGCTTTGCGTATAGATATCTTAGTTATTACGCTTATTGCCGTGATGAGGAAAGTACTGTACAGTAACGTATTGTTATGCCACGAAAAAGGCTGTCTCATTGTTGCTATACCACAAAAGTTACTACTAAAACATGTTTTTCTTCCTAGAAGAATTCAGAAAACTGTGCAGATATAAAACAGATACACTGCAAAAGCAACATTATAAATTGTCACTCATTAGTAGCGTCGTGATAAAAATCGTGTAGCTGTCACATAAACTAACCTCTGTGTCATCTGGTATCTCTCAGAAAGCACTTTAAATTCAGAATGTATTTTCAAATAAACCAAAATGTTGCATTAAAATCTCCTTAGCAGTACTGGTAAATGTTCTAAGTATGTGAGCCTTATAGTCGTTACGTAATCGTGCAACAAACAAGCAAGAATGTACACACACAATAACACTGTGACGTCTGTTCACTATAACAATGCATTCGTCATTTCTGTTTCAATAAGTTCTCTTGGTTCTTGATTGGATATTTAACTTCAAACATTGTTGTATGTTAACAGATTCTAAGTCTGACAAAGCATATTAGTAATGTGAAGCGAAAAATTTTATGACAATGACAAAGTTAAAAAGCAGATTATCTTTCAATAAATGGTTTTACATGTGAAACGTGGTGCAAACCTTTACTCTTCCTAGTACGCAGAGTTTCAACTTCAACGCAATTATCGTGTGGTATACGTCGTTAAACAATACTGGAATTTTTCTTAAGGTTAGCGTCTATGTCATTTTTCTCTGAGCCAGCCGGCACAAGCGGCTGCCTGCGGTGCGAGTCATTGTCTGTCTCTTTGTTGGCGCGCGTCGTTACTGGGATTAGGAGACCTAACTTCTACAAATTCACCTTGCCGAGAGGGCCCAGCTCTGATAGAATCCCGCCAGTTCTGATGAAATTGACGCCTGTCGTTATGATCATATCGTCTGTCGTCATGTCGGTAGATTCCGTAGTTTCTTCCTTGTCGGTCATGTGGTGGAGAATTTCTCCCTGAATCGTAACTGCGCGCTGGACCGTTGCGTCTAAAGTTATTCTGTCTCCCTTGATAATATTTGTTTTGGTTCCCATATTGTCTGTTTCTAAGGTAATCTCTGTCATATTCGTTACTATGGAAATGCGATCTTTCTCTGTAACTATTATTACCCTGCCAGTGGTTGTAATACGGGTGGTGTCTGTTTCGGTCACGATTTGTGTTGTGAGAATAGCCTTGTCGCGTCCAGTTATTATTTCTTTCATCGCGGAATTGCGACTGATGTGATTTGTAATTGTTGTGCTCCTGCGTTCCGCGATTGTCAGTGTCACTTTCCAGTTCTTGTAACAGTCCCTGAAAAGCTTCAATGTCGTCTTTGCAACGTCCTGCCAAAATAATATGTCGTAAATGTTTAGGCAGTTTGATTAAGCAAATGCGGATGAGTTCTGAGGGGCTGTATGGGTTTGACAGGTATTGATTCTTGTGCAACA
Source organism: Schistocerca serialis cubense (assembly GCF_023864345.2). NCBI lineage: Eukaryota > Metazoa > Arthropoda > Insecta > Orthoptera > Acrididae > Schistocerca > Schistocerca serialis. Next base: position 74,262,418 of record NC_064644.1, read on the forward strand.
TGTCTTCAAAATATTTCACAACACTGGAAAATTCAGATTGTTCGAAGTGTTTCATCATTATATGTTATGTTTTACACGGTCTTGTGTAGCTTGAGACCAATACGCTGAGAGGAAGGCATGATAAAAATCTCCTTCACTGTGACAATCGTGAATGACCGATCGCATTCTTACACCTGGTTCATTCTCTAAGTAGCCACACATAAATTCTAACCTGTGCTCCAATGACCAGTTGGGAGGAAAACAATGAGAGAATTGATGGAGCCACGCTTGTGGATGAATGTCGTTGGCAGAATTCTTAAACGTTTTGAATTTACGTGTAGTAATGAACAGCTTATAGTCAAAATCATCATGTCGGCGAGTCGCATGTCGGTCATTGTTACGTCGCTTCGGAGGTTCCAACTCAAAATTCGGTGCACATTGCCAATTTCTTTCATAACTTCCGAAATGCCCTATGTTATTATTTTGTGGCTGTTCCGTATTTCTATGTCCCTCTTCCCTTATTGGGGCGCGAGTGTCCTCTGAAATACGTAATTCTTGTATTACCTGTGTTAGCTGATCTTGTACTTCCCGGATTTCTCTTTGGTGTTGCGTATCAATTTGATTCAGATTTTGTTTCAGTTTCCTAATTTGTTCGCTCTCTTCTGTGTTATTAAAGACTACCGGTTTTGTGTCATTCAGATTATCATCTACCTTCGTAGATAAATTATTTAGCTGATCCGAAAGTTCAACTACTTTCTCTGATAATGAACTAATTTCCTCCATGTGTCTTTCTACTGTGTCCTTTAAGTTTTCCTGAGTTTTTGCAAGTTGCGTAACCGAATCGGTAGATGCAACTGAGTCAATTTTAGCTTGCAAGGTCTCATGATTTTCATGAACAATAATTTGCAATTCTTTTATGGCTGCTTCGTGATTCTGTAGTGCATTTTCATGACGCGAAAAAATAGGTTGGAAATGCTCACAAATTTGTGTTTTTACGTCATTACAGACTTTTTGACATTTCGATTCAATGTGATGTAACTCAGCAGTTAAATCCTCACGTGTTCGTTCAAGAGTTTGCTCCAATAAGTCTAACTTTTTAAGATTTTGTTCCATTGTGTCTAACTTTTGAAGCTTTTGCTGTGTTTGTCTCTGATTTTGTTCCATTGTGTCTAACATTTGAAGCTTTTGCTGTGTTTGTCCCATTTGTTGCATTAATTGTAATAACAATGCATTGGTGTCTGAAACATGTTCCTCAGTGCTTTTCGGCAGTGAATTTACACCGGAAACATTCACATTTTGACAAGCAGAAAATGTGTCTTGACTTATTTGACAAAACGGTGAGGATCCAAAACCTGAATCTACAGTATTTGCGAGATCGTGTCGTGTCATTTCGGCTTCCTGAGGCGAGCTATTGCCGACCGATCGATCGATAATGCTTCCCTCTTCACTAATTGTTTCACTGTCCCCGCCATTGTTTGACGCCCGCTCCATTTCCCTGTGCACAGTTACCAAATTACTACTTTGAACATTAGTAAATTCATTACTCTGCGGCGCTGATAAGCTACGCTCGTCGTCACTATTATTTCTCAGTTTAGTTTGGAGCCTAGTGTTACGTTTTTCACACGCCATAATTGTCACAATATTTCACACGATAACACAGAAAAGCACAATTTGAAGTGCAAAAATAGGAGAACACATTAACATAGCACTGAAAATAATATCTAGTTAATTGCAGCTGCGAAATACTTGGTGCAAATCTACATGCATGCCACAACTGTTTTACTGTACAACAATGAAAGACTGCAGCTACAAAGGAGATTCTCTCTACAATTACGCGCTAGCAATAAACAAAATCTACACTAATTACACAAACTACAAGAAAAAATCAGAAGATTCCAGTGAGGTATCCTCGGCTAAGGGTCGACATATGAAACGTCCCCTTTGAACAATTTATACACGACTGTGCTTAAACTGACACACCATGTTTTTAGCGCAACGCAATCTGACTTTCAAAATTCCCTACTAAAGAATGGCCCTGACTAACATTAAACTATACCTTTCACAAATCACTTACCTCACAAAAATCTTCGCTGCTCAAGCTACTGCAATACAGCGAGCGCCACTACTGCCAGCTAAATAAAAGTTTCAAACTACTGAAGGCACTAACTACTGATAAGGATAGTTAGCAAATGAAAGATATTAATAGAGAACAAACAATGTATTTACCTTGAGATCATCATATATAAATATAGCAGTTCATGACAAATTTCAAAACTCCGCCATCTCTCTCCCCACATCCACCACTGCTGGCGGCTCACCTCCAACTGCGCAACGCTACGCGCTGTTCACATCCAGCTGTCGCTGCCCAACACTACAATGGCAGACAACAATGTAAACTAGCCACAGACTGCACACAGCACAGCCAGTGATTTTCATACAGAGGTGGCGTTACCAATAAGAAATCCTAAACAGCCTACTTACATAAGAACCTAAACAGCCTACTCACAGTATATGCGGAAATTCTATCTGGTAAGTGAGTCGCCAAACTGAAATTTTAGAGCTATATTTTTAATTAATTTTTCCAAAGATTTCTTTTTATTGTACAACATCAACTAAAAAATTAAGAAAACGGCTGTACAATTGCTTAATCCGCAATCTTTATTGGGCATATGATCCGTTTCGAAACAGTTTCAGTCCCATCATTGGGTGTAAAAAATAAAGTCACATAATCATCAGACGTCATCCTCGCCCCAGTGTTGACGATTCCATGACAACACTGGGGTGAGAATGACTTTCTGATGATTAAGTGATTTTATTTTTTACACCCGGTGATGGAACTAACTGTTTCGAAACCGACCGTGTACCCAATAAATATTGTGAATTAAAAATCTGTCCAGTGGTTTTCTTTAGTTTTCAAAGAATTTTCCGAAGTGATCATAAAATGTAACTGTACATTAGATAAGCTGTTCTTTGACATTCTGTTGAGCAGTATAGCGAGGCACTGCAGTAAAAGGCGTCAGAATACGTGACATCAATTCCAACACACGAAGTTTACGGCATGAAAATCCCAAATAAATTGCCCATCGAATTTTGAGAGACTTAATAACGAAAATGTTTCTACTAAGATCTCCTGTGAAAATATATACGCAAACTGACCAAGCAAATTTCCAAAATACTAAATGATACACAGGCAGATGAACATTACAATGACGAATAAAAGTGTCTGCAAATGAAAAAAAATCTGAAATGGTCTTTACCTAAACTGAATCTGATAATGGATTTTGAAAAACAACGCTGACTGTGAACGATCTCACTGTAACCTGATTGGATTGTAAAACTGGCCATAGGAAATAAGTTATGCAGTTCAAGTCAAGGAAGTGCAACTATTCTAAGCAGATCATGCTTCGCTTTTAAAGAAACTGTGTTCCGCTCTGTGCAATGTGGCGACCTACCTAATCAGAAAATATGAGAATTATTTCTTGAGCAGACTGTGACAGAAGTTCAGTTTGCTAAGTGATTCGAAGTAACTGACTTTTTAAGAAATGTATTGCAGACATTGAAACTCTTGTCTGATTATTACAATCAGCGTTACAGAAATGATCTTTTATAAGAAATATTTCCCTACCATGAGATTACTTTCTAAAAATGGTATAGGAGTGGTAAAATCTATAACTACTGAATGCAAGACTTGTGAACTGATAACTTTACTTACTCTCGTCCGCACAATGAACTAACTAATCCAAGACAATGAAAAAAAATTCCACTGAAAAATTACGTTATTCTAAAACATTATGACTACATGCAAGGAAACAGTGCAGCAACAACTTAACCTTGTACAGGCTCTTGTAACATTTCTTTGATGTCTTCTGTTCTGCTGCGAGGTGGCATGAGGCCCCTCTCATATTTCTATCTTACTCTGAGTAATTCGATTTTCCTCTCTAATTGCATGTAGTGTAAAGTTGCTATTCCTTCACCCGCGGACTTCCCACGCAGCGTCTCTCGTCACCCAGGTGGTCCGGTGACAGGCGGGTTCTGCTGATCTCGAAAGGGTTAAGCCGACGGGTGTGAGGGAGTCGAGTGGATGCTTTCCAGAAGCCGACATTGTCATAAGATCGGGGGCGACACGCCCACAGGGGCCTGATGGAGCGGCTGGGCTAGAGATTCCGTTACTTCGCAGAAACTTAGTGAAAACACTTTCTGGCGGGCTACCAGCGAGGCGTGGGAATGACTTGTGTTCGCCTCGTGATGACTGGGTGTTATGTGCTGTCCTTAGGTTAGTTAGGTTTAAGTAGTTCTAAGTTCTAGGGGACTGATGACCATATATGTTAAGTCTCATAGTGCTCAGAGCCATTTGAACCAACTTGTGTTCCCAGGCAGTCTTGGCGGACAAATTCCCGCGTTTTCTGCAAAATCATAACTGTGGTTGGCTTGCTCACGGGATAGCTCCGTGATGTAGCAAAATCGACGCAGAAATGGGCGCCAAGTATCTCCATTGGTGGAATAGTAGTGAGTCGGCAATAGAGTGGAATTTTCCGCCAGTTTTCCAGTTGCTGATTGGAACGTTTATCCACAGTCACTAACGTGGGGGCGGGAATGTTCCGTACGGGCACTCTTGCGGGAATAGGTTACAAGACTGAGCTCTCGCTGTTGAGCGTTCTGCGTACAAGCGGCCTATGTTGTCCGTCTTGAGCAGTTTTCGCTAAAGTTGACTGTATCGGAGTTACTGTGTGACTTCGCTTGTTAAAATCACCCACTGTACCGTCAGTGATTGTGTAGCGAGCCTTCTTCATCTCCCTCTGAGGCGTATTTGTGTTGCTAGGAAGTCTTTAGTCTGGAATAACCAGGCCAGGATAATTTGTTTCGGGCTATACTCGCGACATTATCTTCATCACGACGGGATATCGAAACAACCAGCCATCGCCTCCGGTATGCCAGATCGTGTCCTTGCAGTTAAGAAGACAGCATGGTAATGTATGTCCGGAGCACCGGCAGATTAGGGAATTTTGATAATCAGAGCTCAGCAGAGCGCGCCTGTTCCCGTCTTTTCTTACATGGTTCTGTCTCGGATGTTAATTGTCTGAGTTCTCACTACTGTAGCAGCAATTAATGTTGGGTTGGCTTGGTGTTTCTCTTAAGATTTGAGGTTGCAAGGAATTGGCTCCACATACCACTAGGTCATAAATGTCACAAGCAAGTTTATGGACAACTTCACCTTCACAGCACTTATTTGAGTACCCAATTTGACGTATTGTAAATGTTTCATGTGTTTTGTTTATTATTTTGAGTTTAGTCATAATAAATGAAATTGTTATTTTGGACAGAACTTTCATTCTGTAGATCGGTAGAGCAACCCTTTCATTTCTCACCACGTTAATGAAACTTTCCTTTATAAAATTAATTTCTGTCAAATTAAATTATTGCAGGTGCCAAACTCTTTTCTACTTCACTTCCAGGGTCGATTATGGTCAGTTCGCGTTTCTTCTTAATTCATGTACAACAGAAAAAGTCAGAGATAGAAAGGGGGGGGGCTTAGAGCATCGTTTCCATATGAAGATTCTAGAAGAATTTAGTGTTAAATACACTGCTAGCCCCGGCACCTCGCACTGTCACAGGTCTTTCGTGAATGAAGGTGTTCCAGTGTACTGGCCCGTGTTCAGGAAACCCATTTGCTCCTTATGTGCACGTAGCTCTCTGGCTGAGAGCCACATGTTTATGGGTGGTGGCCGGTCAAAAAGTGAACCATGCCACGGCTTGGATCCGAATACTTCTGCATCACTGGTTCCCATATATTGGAGAAGAAGGAGAAAACGTGGCTACTTTTGCTGGTCCTCTCCCACCCCCATTGCCATTTGTCAGGCGCCAGCGGTTTAGTTGACACATGTCTACAATGTTTAGCCCCCTTACTTCACGAACCTTGTCGTGTCTGTCCCTCTTTAGCCAGCAAATCTGGTGATCCAGCTAGCTAATCCGACAAATTAGAGCACATTTGGGGGTTTACAGCGACAATCGTTCTTCCCACGCACCAGTTGGGGACCAGACAGAAAAGAGGGAAAATTTCTTGGCACGAAAAATACCCTTCATCGGACATGTAAGGTAGCTGGCCGAGTATGGATGCAGCTGGAGATGGAAGGAAGGCGAGAATACAGACTGATTTAGTGACGCAAGACTGATTTAGTGACGAAACATCACATCACATTTTACCTCAACATTTCTGTCAACTCTGTATTCTAGAAGAATCGCTAGAAACAATTTGAAACATTGGTCATTCGGAAGATGGTTTCTCATGTACAATTCCTATTTTACATTAACTGAGCTGAACACCGACGGTGCTGAGTGCTACCCAGTTAATATTTAGTGACTGGAATATTACTTGTGAGGCCCATGACGTCACAGTTTATTATAAATGGTCCATTCGGCTTAAATCATCGTGTGCTCTCTTACAGTTTCGGATAATAGCATCAAAAGACCTGTTACTCTATGGCAATTACCTGTTGGTTACTTTTCATTTAACTGCCTATGGTCAATGGCGACTTACACTTAGGTGACAAAAGTGGTATAACGATATGAACGTACACAGGTAGCGTTAATATCGCCCAATCAAGGTATAAAACCGCATTGCACTGGCGGAGCTATTATTTGTACTCAGGTGATACATGTGAAAAAGTTTCCAACGTCGCATAACGGGTGTTAACAGAACTTCAACGCGGTATGATAGTTGGAGCTATATGCATGGTACATTCCGTTGCAGGTACCGTTAAGGAATTCGATATTCTGAAATACAGAGTGTGCCGAGAATAACAGATCTGAGGCCTTATCTCTCACCAATGCAGTGACCTACGGTCTTCACTTAACGACCGACAGCAGTGCATCGGCTTAGAGTTGTCAGTGCCGACAGACAAGCACACTGGGTGAAAAACCGCAGAAATGAATGTGGGATGTACGACAAGCTTATCCGTATGGACAATACGGTGAAATGTGGCGTTACTGGACTATGACAGCAGACGACTGATGTGAGTGCCTTTGCTAACAGCACGACATCTGTAGTAGAACAAACTATGTGTAGCCGCACTCTCCATTGTTGCCAAATTTATCAACATGGCGGATCCAAGATGGCGGAATTGATATGGCTATACCGCAATGACATCATAGTGGGAAGTTCAAATTTTGGCGAGGAAATAGGTCAGTTGGGCTACCTCCATTAATCGAATCCCCTCCCCCTCTCCTCCCCATCCCTCCCTCTGAAAATGCTTGTAAGTTCAAATTCCAGCATGACAATGCAACACACCACTGCTACCTTCAATAACCTAAGAAAATAGCGGGAAAAAGGTCACTTGGGCAACCTCCACTAACCTAAGTCATCCAACCACCACCTCCTCCAAGGAATTGGCAGGAAAAGGACTCAGCCTGTGCTGGATAGGATGGATATAAGTCTTTATTTTGCATGCAGTGTTTATTTAAACAATTAGAGGCAGTAACTCAATCCAGTGTCTTCACCATGGGATCCAGAGTCCAACTGACCTAGTACACAGTACTGCCACCAGAGGGTGCTGTTGTCCCTTCTGTTGACAGAATCCAAGATGGCACTCTGGGAAGGAAAAATGGCGGGAAAAGGACTCAGTCTATGCTGGGCTGGTGGATAGAATGGAGGTAAGTCTTTATTTTTAGTCTTTATTGAAACAATTTGTGGCAGTATCTCCATTCAGTGTGTCCACCATGAAGTCTGGAGTCCAACTGACCTAGTACACAGTACTGCCACCAGAGTGCACTTTCATACCACTGTGGTCAGGGGGGGGGGGGCGAATGGAGAGAAAAATGTCTCAGCCTCTGCTGGTTTGCTGGAGAGAGGAAGGAGTGCACTTTATTTATTTGGAACAATTTGTTTAGGGACGGATTTCACGTAGCTTATTTATTACACTGATACAAAATACACACTCTGACATGTTTGGGGTCGCAATTACCAGCCTGCAGACCTGCAAACTACTCGTAAATCACCTAAATAATGCAGTACACTGCTGTACATACATGCAAACAACTGGTAAATTGTCAAAGTAATGCATGTACAATGCTCTGCAAACACGTTTTCTAATTGTAAACTCTCGAAATAATGCACTGAATAGCGTACAGAACTGCAAACTACTCGTAAATCACCGAAATAATACAGTTCACTGATGTGCAGACCCACTCACTAATTATAAACTGTCGAAATAATGCATACACTTTATTTAGGGAAGGATTTATCCTACTTTATTTATTACACTGATATAATACACTCATCCTGGCGTGCTTGAGGTCACAGTAAATAGTCTACAGACCTGCAGACTACTGGCAAATCACTGAAATAATGCAGTACACTCATGTGCAGAGACGCAAGCAAACTGTAAATTGTCAAACAATGCAGGTAAAAGGCTCTGCAAACGCACTTGCTAATGGTCAACTGTCGAAACCATACATTGCACAGCTTACAAACCTGTTCACAAAATAATGTGACAGGCACAAAAACAGATCGTAAATCACCGAAATAATGCATATATAACACTATGCCAACACGCTCAAAACTCTTAAACAGTCGACAATAGTGCACTGCACAACACTCAGTGCACGTAAAAAATGCTTTCGAACTATAGCCAACCATGACATATCAGCGACCTGCTCCCCTAGAGAACTACAAGGCACGCACGCCGGGCAGCGCACTCACGTCAGTCGCATATGCGAGACGCCCCTGGGCACAGGTGTTTACCATTGCTGACAGGATACCTGTGGATACTGATATTACGGATCGCGCTATAGAAATCTGTTCCATAACAACATCGACTGATTTCTCCCTAGCGATCCTAACGAGACAAGCAAGCTGCGTCTAGCTATGCATGCGTGCTTACCTGCCCAGTGTGGCTGATGCATTGCTGCGAAATGCTCACATGGCGACTCGCCATCTAAAAGGTTCTCAGTGTTATACTGATGTCACATAACTATGCAAAATAAGAGTCACGTCAATCTCTCGGAAATTGTAAAGTGCTGCAGAAATAGTTAACGGTTGCTTTTGTAAGAGCTTTCGTGATGTCTCAGCTTGTCTGCATGGAAATAGTGCAGAAAAATGCCAGATGCATTCATCCTGATGGTCCTAACGTAGCACACCACCCATCACATGTTACCCTTCCTGGAAATCGGTAAGACCTGCTTTCAACAAACATCTCTGAGATGCAAACGTTCTCACTGCTATGTAGAGGCTCCTGCATCCCGGCACAAATAATGTCTTGTGAATAAATGGAGCATTATGATTGGCTCTTATTAAATTTAATTGCCGAATTACTGATGCAGCAAGTGTGGAAGCACTGTTCGCCTTTGTTTCTTTCTGAAGGCAAGACTTTCAGTGGCAAAAAACTATTTTGTACAGATCACCATATCGCACCGACAATTAAACCCTGCAAAGTGGCGTACAGATCGTCAAATATGGAAAGACACTTACTCAGTTTCAGTGAAATGCCACTGAGGACAGGAATTTGAATATTAGACCGTGAAACTGATCTCCAACCCAGCAATATATCACCGCGTACTGTGTCGATGTAGTAGTGAACATACAATTCGTACCCTAAGCCATACAAAATCGCCCCTTTTGCATCATTCGTATAGCTATCGGCCGCCAGACACTAGTACATATACTGCAAAGACAGACAGCATAAGTCCGCAGCTCGTGGTCGTGCGGTAGCGTTCTCGCTTCCCGCGTCCGGGTTCCCGGGTTCGATTCCCGGCGGGGTCAGGGATTTTCTCTGCCTCGTGATGACTGGTTGTTGTGTGATGTCCTTAGGTTAGTTAGGTTTAAGTAGTTCTAAGTTCTAGGGGACTGATGACCATAGATGTTAAGTCACATAGTGTTCAGAGCCATTTCATTTCAACAGACAGCATAAACTCATGCACCGTATGTATACTCCTCGCTGCATTAGATATTTCCCGCGAGGTCGGGTGGTCATCCACTCCCGATGCGTGATCAGAGTGCCCTCAGCGGACTGAAGTCACTCTCAGAAGTGTTCTACAAATTCGGGATCGGCGGCCCTTGTCACAAAAGCGTTACAGCTTCCGGCCACGACCTGGCTTGCGTACTTCCTTTTCTACACCCATCTCCAGACTTTGGGATTACTAGAACAAATGTAATTTCGCATGGTTCACCAGATTATCTTACCATTTTCGCGATACCTCTCGATATCAAGCACATAGCAATATTGCTTACATAGCAGTATTGCTCACATAACACAATTCATAAGATATAGACTGGAAATTATTTCTCTAGAAACCCGAAAGTTTTGCGAGGTGGAGCGTGCTGTAAACCACTGAGTAACTAGAAACTTATCCTGTCTGCGAAGACCTTTACATGAAAACTCGAAAAAATAAAATAAAATAGAGGAAACTGATATTTCCACTAGCAAATACCAATGTCGGTGACGTAGCAGATTCCAGATTTTCGTAATAATTTACAGTCAACTAAGGTGTTTCTCATGGCTATAGAACCAGCAAACGTGTCTTCCATCTGTCTTTCACATGCTAGATGCACACACCACAATCGATGTTCCATTCGGCTGTCTAGAGAACGACACGGTTAAGTCAGGTACATTCCTGCATCCCAACAGGCCTTTCCATTCGGACGGCTCCTGCCGTTAAGGGAAAACGTGAATCATTCCCGCCACACGCCACAGGCGCTGCACGCCAAGCACGGATAGGCAGATTCATCATCCTAGGAAATCGGTCACAAATTTATTTGAATGCTATACTTTTCTTTTAAATGCTATACTTACAATATGTTGTTGCGTGAAGAGTTTGACAGAGCACTGAAAGACCTGAGTCGCAACAAGGCCCCCGGAGTAGACAACATTCCATTAGAACTACTGACAGCCTTGGGAGAGCCGGTCCTGACAAAACTCTACCATCTGGTGAGCAAGATTAATGAGACAGCCGAAAAACCCTCAAACTTCAAGAAGAATATAATAAACCCAATCCCAACGAAAGCAGGTGTTGACAGATGCGAAAATTACCGAACTATCAGTTTTATAAGTCACAGCTGCAAAATACTAATGCGAATTCATTACAGACGAATGGAAAAACTGATGGAAGTCGACCTCCGGGAAGATCAGTTTGGATTCGGTAGAAATGTTGGAACACGTGAGGCAATACTGACCCTACGACTTTCCAAAGAAAATAGATTAAGGAAAGGCAAACCTACGTTTCTAGCATTTGTAGACTTAGAGAAAGCTTTTGACAATGTTGATTGGAATACTCTCTTTCAAATTCTGAAGGAGGCATGGGTAAAATACAGGGAGCGAAAGGCTATTTACTATTTCTACAGAAAGCAGATGGCAGTTATAAGAGTCGAAGGACATGAAAGGAAAGCAGTGGTTGGGAATGGAGTGAGAATGTGTTGTAGCCTATCTCCAATGTTATTCAATCTATATATTGAGCAAGCAATAAAGGAAACAAAAGAAAAGTTCGGAGTAGGTATTAAAATCCATGGAGAGGAAATAAAAACTTTGAGGTTCGCCGATGACATTGTAATTGTGTCAGAGACAGCAAAGGACTTGGAAGAGCAGTTGAACGGAATGGACAGTGTCTTGAAAGGAGGGTATAAGATGAACATCAACCAAAGCAAAACGAGGATAATGTAAAGTAGTCGAATTAAGTCGGGTGATGCTAAGGTAATTGGATTAGGAAAAAGAGACACTTAAAGTAGTAAAGAAGTTTTGCTATTTGGGGAGCAAAATAACTGGTGATGGTCGAAGTAGAGAGGATATAAAATGTAGACTGGCAATGGCAAGGAAAGCGTTTGTGAAGAAGAAAAATTTGTTAACATCGAGTATAGATTTAACTGTCAGGAAGTCGTTTCTGAAAGTATTTGTATGGAGTGTAGCCATGTATGGAAGTGAAACGAAGACGGTAAATAGTTTAGACAAGAAGAGAATAGAAGCTTTCGAATTGTGGTGCTATAGAAGAATGCTGAAGATTAGATGGGTAGATCACACAACTAATGAAGAGGTGTTGAATAGCATTGGGGAGAAGAGGAGCTTGTGGCACAACTTGACTAGAAGAAGGGATCGGTTGGTAGGACATGTTCTGAGACATCGAGGGATCACCAATTTAGTATTGGAGGGCAGCGTCGAGAGTAAAAATCGTATAGGGAGACCAAGAGATGAATACACTAACTAGATTCAGAAGGATGTAGGCTGCAGTAGGTACTGGGAGATGAAGGAGCTTCCACAGGATAGAGTAGCATGGAGAGCTGCATCAAACCAGTCTCAGAACTGAAGACCACAACAACAACTACAACAACATATTTACAATTAAATGTTAGGATTGCGGTCGTAGCTGAATGACATTCGACAATGACCAAAGTATCAGAAATACACCCTGCTGACGGCTGTGGATCTGGAAATATCTATACCATTCTTATGACTTGACATACTCTTCCCTTTGCTATCACAATATTCCACGTCAAAGCCATACCTTCCTTATGAATGAACATAGTAATTTCTTTTGCACATGTCGTAAGACAAACTCATACTTTATAAGCCTGATGCTCCAGACCAACTATCACATATCCTTTACTACTAAGTACAGGGTTATTACAAATGATTGAAGCGATTTCACAGCTCTACAATAACTTTATTATTTGAGATATTTTCACAGTGCTTTGCACACACATACAAAAACTCAAAAAGTTTTTTTAGGCATTCACAAATGTTCGATATGTGCCCCTTTAGTGATTCGGCAGATGTCAAGCCGATTATCAAGTTCCTCCCACACTCGGCGCAGCATGTCCCCATCAACGAGTTCGAAAGCATCGTTGATGCGAGCTCGCAGCTCTGACACGTTTCTTGGTAGAGGAGGTTTAAACACTGAATCTTTCACATAACCCCACAGAAAGAAATCGCATAGGGTTAAGTCGGGAGAGCGTGGAGGCCATTACATGAATTGCTGATCATGATCTCCACCATGACCGATCCATCGGTTTTCCAATCTCCTGTTGAAAGATGAAGTCGGCGCTGTCGGTCTCCAGTTGTGGCATGAGCCAATTTTCCAGCATGTCCAGATACACGTGTCCTGTAACGTTTTTTTCGCAGAAGAAAAAGGGGCCGTAAACTTTAAACCGTGAGATTGCACAAAACACGTTAACTTTTGGTGAATTGCGAATTTGCTGCATGAATGCGTGAGGATTCTCTACCGCCCAGATTCGCACATTGTGTCCGTTCACTTCACCATTAAGAAAAAATGTTGCTTCATCACTGAAAACAAGTTTCGCACTGAACGCATCCTCTTCCATGAGCTGTTGCAACCGCGCCGAAAATTCAAAGCGTTTGACTTTGTCATCGGGTGTCAGGGCTTGTAGCAATTGTAAACGGTAAGGCTTCTGCTTTAGCCTATTCCGTAAGATTTTCAAAACCGTCGGCTGCGGTACGTTTAGCTCCCTGCTTGCTTTATTCGTCGACTTCCGCGGGCTACGCGTGAAACTCGCCCGCACGCGTTTAACCGTTTCTTCGCTCACTGCAGGCCGACCCGTTGATTTCCCCTTACAGAGGCATCCAGAAGCTTTAAACTGCGCGTACTATCGCCGAATGGAGTTAGCAGTTGGTGGATCTTTGTTGAACTTCGTCCTGAAGTGTCATTGCACTGTTATGACTGACTGATGTGAGTGCATTTCAAGCACGACATACGCTTTCTCGGCTCCTGTCGCCATTTTGTCTCACTGCGCTCTCGAGCGTTCTGGCGGCAGAAACCTGAAGTGCGGCTTCAGCCGAACAAAACTTTATGAGTTTTTCTACGTATCTGTAGCGTGTCGTGACCATATGTCAATGAATGGAGCTACAGTGAATTTATGAAATCGCTTCAATCATTTGTAATAGCCCTGTATAATACTTCGTCAATAAGTGACTGCTAGCGATACGAAATAATACTGACCAAAAATCAACGATGGGTGGACATATTTCATAAGTTTTTCTTGCGAGTGGTACCACTGTGTCTTAGAAAGAGAGGCATAATCGTCTTACAAACTGCCATGTGTTAAAAAACACAACCATATTATCATCGTAAGTGGTCTTCGTTCTACAGGTGCATACAGGTATCCATGTTAGAAGCGATACCGCCTTTATAAATCTATGTATGGCATTATCTCTGAATGAAGTGGTTTTTCCCAGACAAATTCCGTGAGAGTGAATGACGGCGATGGCCAGAGTGAATAGTATCAGACCAACAGTGTGGTTACACGTCGCCAACGATACACCCTCGTAATAAAATTACCGAATTTTGAAAGTGATTCGGCTAAGGAGAGTGGTATGAAAAAAGGTATTTACAGCTCCCTCATGCGGCTGCCACTAGATATTTCTCCAGTATTTGTAATACATTCTGTCTCGATGCCATGTCAGAGGTTCTGCGATATATCCAGTCGGTTATAGGCGATGACTGATTGAGAAGGACGCAAACAGTAGAAGATGGTATGCTTCTGCACATTTAGCACCTGTGTTAAGTTGAGGGAACATCGATTGTGGTGTGTACATGTAGTAGGTGAAAGACAGGTGGAAGACATGTTTGCTGGTTCTCTAGATATGAGAAACACCTTAGTTGACTTTTTAAATTACAGGGGTGATTTGGAGTCTGTTACATCACCCACATTGTTATTCTCGAGTGGAAATATCAGTTTATTTCTTTTCGAGTTTTCATTTAAAGCTCTTTGCAGACAGGATAAGTTTCTAGTTAGTGGTTTACAGCATGCTCCACCTCACTAAAGTTTCGGGTTTCTAGAGAAATAATTTCCACTCTATTTATTCGTGATTATGTTGCGCGAACTATTTCCTGGGGGAGGAGAGGGGAGGGAGGGAGGGGGGTTAGGTTATTGGAGGTAGCCCAATTGACCTATTTTTCCGCCAATATTTGAACCTCCCGCCATGACGTCATTGTGACGTTGCCATATGTATTGCCGCCATCTTGGATCCACCATCTTGAATAAATTTGGCACAAATGGAGAGTGGAGCCACACATAGTTTGTTCTACTACTAACATCGCCTGCTGCGCCTCTTCTGGGCTCGTGATCAAATCGGTTGAACCCTAGACGACCGAAATTCGTGGTCTGGTCAGATGAGTCCAGACTTTATCTGGTAAGAGATGATGATAAAGTCCGTGTGTGGCGCAGACCCCAGGAAGCCATGTGCTGTGTCGTCCGAACAAGACACAGCCAGGCAAAAGCGCCACAGGCGAGCTGGTGCTAGTGCCACAGAGACGCGCCCCTAGCGCTAGTTCCACTAGCGCCACGGGAGGCGCTGAGGATGAAGATATCGACTTCCCCTTGGGCAGTTGTCGGCCGATGACCGCACGACAACGGACAGAAGCCTACTCGGAAGACAGAAGAGCGCCTCTCGCCCGGTTGGTTACAGATCATCGACCAGGGCTGACTTAGACAGTGAACGTTGTTTAGTGAAATTTAGACGTGAACAGACAGTTGCTCTAAATTGCATTTGCTATGTACTGTGAAGTTTAGCAACGATTATTTGCACTTAGCAGTTGAGGGCCTTTCGATTTTATTAAAAGCTATGTTGCAGACTTCATTATTCAACAAGTCACAAAAATAAGTAAACCTTTTTAAGTTGTTTGTGTGACTTTGTTACTAATTTGTTGGAGTTTGTTGTAGAACCTTCGTTCTTCTATCCTGTTACCTGTCCATAGGCCATAGCTGTGTAATAATGGCAGGGAGAAATTGTCTTAGCGGTGTAATGCATCAGAAGCCCTTTCACGAAGCCACAAATTCGGCCTACCGTAACAACAGTGGCAACTCGGCCTCAACAGCAGTAGGGAAGTGGCCTTTACAAAACTGGCACCGAAATTTTGCAAAGCCATGGGTCCAAGTGGTCAACAAGACCCAGTGCAAGACGGTGGCAGCTCCACAATGGTGTGGGCTGTATTTACATGGAATAGAGTGGTTCCTTTGTTCGAGCTGAACCGATCATTGAGTGGAAATGGTTACGTTCGGCTTCTTGGAGACTATTTGCAGCCATTCATGTACTTCATGTTCCCAAACAATGATGGCATTTTTGTGGATAGGAATGCGTCATGTCACCGGGCCACGATGGCTTGCGATTGGTCTGAAGAACATTCCTGACAGTTTAAGGGGATGATTTGGACACCCATATTGCCCTACATGAATCCCGTCAAAGATTTATGGGACACAATCGAGACTCGGACTAATGGCTTGTGTAGGTGTAACGGTTCTCTTTGTGACAGCAGAGAATCCAACTGACCATCGAGTTATTTCTTTGTTTTAGTTTCACTGTAGCTGACAGTTAGCACTGCATTTTCAAGAATAACTGCTTTTTTTATCCCTGGAATGTAGCACAAGGTTTCAATATTCCGTATTTATCTCTGAAGGTAAAATCTAATTTATGACAGGATCTCGTGCAGCACAGGTGTTCCAAGAATTTCTAGTTACTATTAGTGGGAGCATTTTCGTAGATCTTTTTAAACCGGCTGAACTCTTTCCACTTCATTTAGCTCGTACGCACTACATAATTGAAATTACAATTTAGACAATACAGGTCATACGATTCGGATTATATGACTCATAGTCGGATGTTGTCAGCTGAGCAGCAACAGGTATCCAGGAACAGAGTGTAGACATCAGTGAGTGTTCCATTAAGCTTGAAGTCGAAGTAGGGGAAGTACAAGCAAGCGCCTCGTTCTGGGCCAGACGGGCAAATCGGGACCGACCGACCACCGTGTCATTCGCTGTCAATGGCATCATGTGGATGCGTTATAGACAGGCTTGTCTCCAGGTCGATGTCGAATTTCTCGCCTTTGGAGCCGCTACAGCTGCATATTTGGCCTCACGAGCCAGAGTGCACCCATTTCCCGCCAACGAAAAATTTCTGCGAGTACCGGGAATCGAAACCTGGCCATCCGAAAAGCAGCCAAGACTTTCTGATCACTTGCATTGTTTTCTTTCTGCTGACCGGTTTTTACGGCGTTTTTCGTCAGTGGGTCTGTGTGGATGTTACACGACATGTTTCAGATTCTATCGACGTGAGCTTCACTTGGCTTTTTTTACTATCGGGGTTGGGCTGACCCCTGATGAAACACACTGAGCTGTAGGCGAGCTGAAGTAGGAATTTGATGTATTAATTCCAGATATGGTGGTATTTTGCATTCTGAGGCCTGACATAAAATTTCTCTCTGTGGCTCTTCGTAAAAGTATATGGCTGAACGATGACGCTGAAAAATCACCAGTTTCAGGTGAAGGCTGAGTAAAACCAACTGGAACGAATCGAGTCACGTCTGTGAATAAAAATCCGCTTCGTTAGCATAAGGCAATTCGGAAAGAAACATAAGTGCGCAGATGCCGACTATGGAAGAGGCATTGGCCGCCGCCCATTACCCGGAGTCCCACATTTTGAAAATGGCACTTGGTCGGCAAGGCGAATCGCCTTGGGCCGCGCACGTGTGTGATAAGGTTAAATCCCCGCAGTGTCACGTTTCGGAAGGTAACGCACCACACTGTGTCGAAATCCCTCCGGATACTGCGCTACGCTCAGACGTCGCCTCGGAATTATAGCTTTGCGGAGGAAAGAAGGGGCTTTCACCGGCGGCTCGTTAGCGCGTCTCTGCGCTGGCGGTTGCTCCCGTCATGTTCCCATCCGTGGGCGTCCCAAAAGGTAGAGAGGGCTGTGGGACGGAAGGGACACCTGGCGTGCACTCCGGGCCACGGGCTGACGCCAACAGCAGCCACGTCACACACCTGGCCCAGGCGCCGTCCGGAAGCTGTTGTCCCTGTCACGGGTGTCACGTTAGGCAAACAGAGCGGCGCTTTCCTTTGTGTGAGGACGCCGCTCTTTCGAGGACACGATGTCCGCCCCTTGGTAGACCGCACTGTGATTACTCTCAAACTGTCTGTAGCTACCCAATCCCTGGTAGCATTCCCGCAGTAAGGGATTTTTTCAGTCAGTATGTGGCGTGGTGCAGAGGTAACGCGCCAGCGTTTTCCATGGTAACTCATTACATGCGGTGGGAGAAAGCACTGAAACACTGTTGGTAAGGACACAACACGAAATGTATCGTGTCCTGACCGTCTGCGGACACTTTGGAACGTTGTAGTGGAGTCGGCTAGATACTGAATATCCACAGGACTTTGAGCTATAATTTATTTATTCCAATGAATGATTTCTTACAGTTGTACTTCTTTTTATTTTGACTTTTATCTTGTGTATATACAAGCGGATTCAGTTTTGTCTGAAGTTCAAGCGCCTGTCGGTAGCACTAGCGTCTTGTATGAGTTGTCAGGTAGGAAACGAGACAGATGGGAAAACTTTGGCCAGATGCGAGTAGCACACGCCCACTGAGGGTTCCGTACACACTTAATTGTGAACACAGACAGTCCATCCATTCCGAGGACCGAAGATCTCAGCGGTTTTTGCCTGTTATCAACATTGATACTGGCAAGACATCGGTCCGAGGGATTCTAAGACTTTCGAGGACGTTTTAATTATCAGATCTGAAGTCAGAAAACAAATGAGAAAAGAAATATTCTTTTGTGTGGTATAATAACAAATTAATAATATTCCCTTTTCCTTCACTTGCGCTGTGAAAAATTTTTCCTCGCCAAATTTCATGATTCTACGTCAAGCGGAAGTACCTGACTTTCGAGGACGTTTTAATTATCAGATCTGAAGTCAGAAAACAAATGAGAAAAGAAATATTCTTTTGTGTGGTATAATAACAAATTAATAATATTCCCTTTTCCTTCACTTGCGCTGTGAAAAATTTTTCCTCGCCAAATTTCATGATTCTACGTCAAGCGGAAGTACCTTGTAAGTTTTAATGAGTGAATTTGTGACTACCAAAGTACGTGACATAAAAGGCCGTATCTTTTGACAGCATTGAGTTAGAAGCCGACGTTTATTACAACACCAATGAACTACAGACTTTGGTATGTGATATAAATTCCAACTTGATACGCCTACCCGTTCTTGAGAGAAAGGCTGTGAACAGTCGGACAGACAGATAGCAGATAGGCAGACGGAAAACATAGTGATTCTGTAAAGATTTCGTTTTTACAGACTGAGATACGAAACCCTTAAAAGTAAGAAAATTGTTTAATGTATCAAAAATAATTGCCATAACTGCGAATACACTTCTCCCACTTTGAGACAAGACGGTCAGTGCCTTCATGGAAAAATGTTCGTGGTTGCCTTAAAAACCATAATAGTACCCAGTCATGCACCTCTACGTACGAAGCAAATCGACGGCCACAAACCTCTTTCCGCAGTGCTCCAAAGATACAGAAATCGCATGGGGAAAGATAGGGACTACGTGGGGGATGTGTAAGTGCTTCCCAGCGAAAGTTCCTCTCAGAGTATGCTGATAAAATACCTCCATATTTAGCAATTATATACAACTATTCGCTCACAGGAAGATACGTACCTAAAGACTGGAAAATTGCTCAAGTCACACCAATACCCAAAAAGGGATGTAGGAGTAACCCACTGAATTACAGGCCTATATCACTAACGTCGATTTGCTGTAGGGTTTTAGAACATATACCGTATTCGATCATTATGAAGCACCTCGAAGAAAACGATTTATTGACATATAGTCAGCACGGATTCAGAAAATATCGTTCTTGTGAAACACAACTAGCTCACTATACTCATGAAGTAATAAGTGCTGTCGACAGGGGATGTAAAATTGATTACATATTTTTACATTCCCAGAAGGCTTTTGACACCGTTCCTCACAAGCGTCTTCTAATCAAACTGCGTGCCTATGGAGTATCGCCTCAGTTGTGCGACATGATTCGTGATTTCCTGTCAGAAAGATCACAGTTCGTAGTAATAGACGGAAAGTCATCTAGTAAAACAGAAGTAATATCCTGCGTCCCCCAAGGAAGTGTTATAGGCCCTCTATTGTTCCTGATATATATTAACGACATAGGAGACAAATCTGAGTAGCCGTCTTAGATTGTTTGCAGATGATGCTGTCATTTACCGTCTTGTAAAGTCATCAGATGATCAAAACAACTTGCAAAATGATTTAGACAAGATATCTGTATGGTGCAAAAAGTGGCAATTAACCCTGAATGAAGAAAAGTGCGAAGTTATTCACGTGTGTACTAAAAGAAATCAGCTAAATTTCGATTACGCCACAAGTCACACAAATCTGAGGGCTGTAAATACAACTAAATACTTGGGGATTACAATTACAAATAACCTAAATTGGAACGATCACACAGATAATATTGTTGGTAGAGCAAACCAAAGTCTGCGATTCATTGGCAGATCGCGTAGAAGGTGCAACAGGTCTACCAAAGACACTGCTTACACTACGCTTGTCCGCCCTATTCTGGAGTACTGCTGTGCGGTGTGGGATCTGCATCAGATGGGACTGACGGATGACATCGAAAAAGTACAAAGAAGGGCAGCTCGTTTTGTATTATGGCGAAATGGGGGAGATATTGCGAAAACATTCTGTTGGCACCCACCTACATATGGAGAAATGTTCACCACGATAAAATAAGAGAAATCAGGGCCCGCGCGGAAAAATTTAAGTGCTCCTTTTTCCCGCGTGCCGTTTGAGAGTGGAACGGTAGAAAGACAGCATGAAGGTGATTCATTGCACCCTCTGCCAGGCACTTTATTGTGAATAGCAGAGTAATCAAGTAGATGTAGATGCAGATGCATATTCCGAACAACCGTGGCAACTTAAAGGCCCGCCGACATTTTTCCACGAGAACATTGACGTCTTGTCGTACATTGGTATATATGTGTTAAGAGCTATGGTGATTACGTTTGAAATAATGAAAAGCTTACTTAATTTTTTGCATCTGTCTCCTTTTCATTTGACTGCCCCTTGTAATGTCCAAGAACAGTTCTAACAAATCTAAGTTCTCCATTCGCCTTATCTAGTACTGATTTTGCGTGAGCGATTTTATATCGCTGCTTAGTATTGCCGATAAATACTCATGTGATGTGACGTGCTCAAGAAGTTCGGCACTAGCCTCTTTGTTATGGTCTTTGTCTTACGTTTATCCACGTTTAAAGACAGGGGTCATTCGTTACACCGAATGGAAATTTGGACTTACTCATTCTATAATTCCTTACCATTGGGCATGGATGACACTTTCCTTTATACACATCATCGTCAGCGAACACTCTTATAGCGTTGCTGATCCTGCAAAATGGACCATTTATGAATATTAAAAACGTTAGATGTGATAATGCGCTTTGTTGGGGCACATCCGATGTTACTTTCATTCCTGCAGAAAATTCGCAGTCCAGTATATGGTTCTACTAATCACACAGTCTTCCAGCCAATCACACGTTTATGGAGGTACTCCTTATGACCGTATGTTAGTAATAAACGACGTGGCATAGCATCAAAAGCCTTTCGCAAATCTGGGAAGATGTACCTTAAAGGAAGTGTGTCGTCTCTTGCTTCTTACCAGCTTCGTTATTGAAGAGGGGCATAATCTGTGTCATTACAACGAGTATTATAATTTTAAAGTACCTCTTTTTGCAGTATAGCATGGGCATATGTGCACGGACCTCTCAGAAGTGTATGAAGAAGCTACTCGTATAATTTTTTATAGCCCTTGCTTACTGTGTGTGGAATGTCACGCGAACCAGTAGGAAACTTTCTTATTAGGCTCATAAGTGAAGAAAACATATCGTTTTGGACAGCACAACAGGTATCCTTGTGGCCTTACTACGGCAGCTTAGTGGCATTTCAGATATTTGGGTTATTATGTTACACATCAGCACAATCCTTTGCTTTGTGAAAATCTGTCTGACAAATACAACCTCTTTAACATATGAATGCCTTGGTTAATGATTTTTGGGGAATTATCAAGGGAGGTGGAGGCTGAACACAATGGCAGATCGTATGCAAGGAAATGGAGATTTCTTAAATCAAACTTCGATTATTTCATAAGCACTCCTAGCACGCTATGGATACAGTATTAAGTACGATCGGTCCCTTCACATAAATTCGGGTTGGAAATCTCTTTTTTGGGGATGATATATAATGATATGTCAGAAGCGGGTTAGGATACTGAATTTATGAAGCAGGAATTATTATGTTGCACAGATTTATGTAATCAGTCATACAAAATAAATTACTATGTTGCGCAGATTTACGTAATCAGTCATACAAAAGAAATTACAGAAAGATTCTACTTGCTTCCCTTAGTCGGAAAATCACTGTGATCTGAAAGTGGGGAGGTAAAGTGAGCGTAAGTCAAGAAGAAAGTCTTACAGCAAAAAAGAGGAAGTGCATTAAATTTGATAGATTCTGCTTATTAGGAAAACGTCCAAAGATACTGGGGTTCGTTTTACCCAGGGTAATTAGCCCTCTCTAGCAGAAAACCACTGCTTTCGCTACGCATGATGGTGGGTCGGCCGGCATAAAGGGCCAGTTCATAATACGGAAAAATGGCTATGAAATCACAACGAAATAAATATGCAGCACTCTCGATACTCACGCCGAAATTAATGCCTTCAAATTCATTATGTGAAAACTCTCAAAGTTTTTCAAATGAAACAAATTGTATCAACAATTTACATCGTAATACTTTATGTCCGCATATTTATTTCCCATCATAGTCACCTTGCAAGCAACACATTTCTCCCAACGGAGACCAGTTTATTGATACTGTCGCTTTGTTGATGGACCACAGTCTCGCATCTGCTTGCACTGTTTCATCACTATCAAATTTTGGAATTAATGGAAGTCGGATGGGGCCATGTCGGAATTATATGGAAGGTGATCAACGACAGGTGACGCGTCGTTTATGAAGCCAGACGTTGCATTGTTGTGGTGAAAGAGAAACTGCTCCATGGGTGGACGAACTCTTTGAATTCATACTGTTGGTCTCCCAGCACACGGCCATAGTTACATCACACATCCCCATGGTAGACGCTACATTTCGGAGCCCTATAGCGGGCAGTGGGTTGTAGTCTGCGTCAGCGATCGGAAAATCGAAAACAAAAATTTGCACGCCCACGTGCTAATAAATCACTGAGAGCGATTACTCAAATGAATAATTGATGCGTATTTAACACCACAGCTCTAATGCTCTATTGATTTATTTTGCCCTTGGTTTTATTTATTGTTACATCACTGAGCTTCTGTAAATGTGTTTGATTAAATCGATAACACAAAATTCTGTACTCCTTTCTTTGTAAAAACTTTGATGTCTTTTAGTGTGTAGGAAGTGTAATCTCTGTAATATATACAATATGAGCAAAACATATGTTTTGTCTTTGTCATATAAACTCTTTGGTTATCTTTAAAATTAAATAATTTTGTGTAGAACTACCAATATACGCAAATGTTTTGTTTTATTTAAAATGTTTGTTTGCTGTTATGTAAACTGCTGACCTTCACTTAGGGTTCTTAGTTATTTTGTATGTAAAAGGTGTTGTGGTTCCCCTCGGGAACGGAACTGTGTAGCGCTCACAAATTGTAGTTGGCCTAGGTAGAAAAGGTGAAACCAAGAGTCAGTCGGGGACGAGCTACCAAACTGTCAACTGCTCATGTAAAAGTTGTATATTGTGCTAGTGCCGAGAGAGGCTTTCCGTGCCGCTTTCCAATGCCTCCGATGGATGGATAAAGAGCTGGAACTATTCTGGAATTGGTATGTATCATCGCCACCAAGAAATGACAGATTCCAGCAATTCTACCTGCAAATCCACCTACCAACATGCAATCGTCACCACATTGCGTAATCACTGTAACGGAACACTATAGTAATGTACTGTGAGGGACCAGCTCATAGGATGTTATAGTGAACCCAAATATAAGGTAAAATTTGACTGAACTCTTGTACCTACCGTGATTTATCCTCAGTCACATATCCACTTAGGGTCCCTCCCACGCTAAAGTGTTTACCGAGTGTCCTTTATTGAAGGCATATTAAAATTAATATGGCAATAGAGTGTGCTAAAATTAATATTTTTTGTTGCAAGGATCTTACAAATATCTCAAATTTGTGTTTCACTGCAGTAAAAGTTCAGAACTACAACTGTTGAGAGTTATATATTCATGATTGCTAAGTACTTGTTTCACTAGTGTAATGAAGATGTGCTTAGTTTGCTCTGCTGCAGTGGTTAAGAT
Organism: Schistocerca serialis cubense; assembly: GCF_023864345.2. Lineage (NCBI taxonomy): Eukaryota > Metazoa > Arthropoda > Insecta > Orthoptera > Acrididae > Schistocerca > Schistocerca serialis. Next base: position 74,286,523 of record NC_064644.1, read on the forward strand.
TGAGGGCCCCCACTCCATTTGAAAGTAGTTCAAATGCTCAAAGTTGTAGCGCTCTGCCGCTGGAGAGCTCCGAACTGTAGGGTGTAATATGGCGGTCTGTAACGTAACTACGAGGTGCCACAGTAATGAGACTGATTTTCTTTGCAAGATGTGTCAACCCTGCAGGCTTGCGTAAGCACAATATCTTTGACGTTGATCTATAAGCTGCTTCTAGTCCAAGCGGCACTTCGATGCAACTGCTCAGTCGTGAGTTATGCTGTAAAAAGTTAACACTTGTTTGTGTCTCTCGTCACGGAAATGGAACCGCATAATATTTGCGCAACGGTATGCCATTTATTTTTGCGTTAAACTGGGTGAAAACGCGACGACAACTTACGGTGTGCTTCAGAAGGCTTATGGAGAGGAGGTTATGTCAAGAGATCTAGTTTTTCGTTGGCATAAAATGTTTACTGAAGGCAGAACGAATGTTGAAGATGAAGATCGCAGTCGACGACCATCAACCTCACGGACGGATGTCAACTTGGCCAGGGTGCGTGAATTCGTACGATCTGATCGTAGATTATCCGTGAAAATGATTGCAGAAGAAGTGAACATCAATCAAGAAACGGTTCGTCTAATAATAACTGAAGATCTTGGTATGAGAAAGATTTGTGCAAAAATGGTCCCCAAAAATCTCACACCACAACAGCTAGAAACACAGAAAAATGTGGCTGCCGATCTCTTAGAGCAAACGGAAATCAATCCAGAATTGTTGAGCCGTGTTATCACTGGTGATGAAAGCTGGTTTTTTCAGTATGATCGAGAGACAAAATGCCAAAGTTCGCAATGGTGTTCAAAGGCATCACCCAGACCAAAAAAACTCGCATGTCAAAGTGAAAAGGGAAATGCATGCTTATGTGCTTCTTTGATTCCAAGGGAATTGTTCATAAAGAGTGGATGCCTCCTGGACAAACAGTTAACCAATATTACTACAAAGAAATTTTAGAAAGACTCTGTAAATGAGTTCTTCGTGTCCGTGCCAACATTGCTGATAATTGGATTCTGCATCACGATAATGCGCCATCCCATACTGCTCTGTCAGTACAGCAATTTTTAACCTCAAAACAAATTTCAGTACTACCACAGCCACCTTAATCACCAGATACCGCTCCGTGCGACTTTTTTCTATTTCCAAGAGTCAAAACACAGGTCAAGGGACAGCATTTTCAAACAACACAAGATGTCCAAAAAGCTGTGACGAGGGTCTTGGAGGATATTACAGAAGACGAGTTCCAGAAATGTTACCATCAATGGCAGAAGCGCTGGAAAAAGTGTTTGCAATCAGAAGGGAAGTACTTTGAAGGAGACAACACTAAACTTGAATAAAACGGTAAGCAACATTTTTTTTTCACATCAATCTCGTTACTTTATTGTCGCACCCCGAATGTCGTTGCTTGAGAAACAGCGAGCCGCGCGTAGTGGCCGTGCGGTTTGAGGCGCCATGTTATGCATTGCGCGGACCCTCCCGCCGGAGGTTCGAGTCCTCCCTTGGGCATGGGTGTTGTGTTGCTCTTAGCATAAGTTAGTTTAAATAGTGTGTAAATCCAGGGTCCCTTAGGAATTCACACACATTTGGAGAAACAGTGTGCTGTAATCGAGTCTCTAACTCGAGAAAGTTGGTCCGCACATTGAGCACTCTCTCCTTCAGCATGACAATGGCAGACCACACACGGGCGCTGCGAGATGTGCAACAATACGAAGCCTTGGGTTCACTGTCATCCATCACCCCCCAAACAGGCCCGACTTGTTCCCGTCAGATTGTCGTCTGTATCGAAGACATAAAGATCACCTTCGAAGACTTTGCTTTGAAAGTGATAAAGCGGTGAATGCAGAGACGAATTTATGACTCCGCCAAGGAAGTGAGACATTCTACAGTGACGGCATCAACAAACTGGTCTCTTGAAACGTCGTGGCAAATTAAAATTGTGTGCCGGACCAAGACTCGAAATCGGGACGTCGCAGGAGAGCTTCTGTGAAGTTTGGAAGGTAGACGACGAGGTACCGGCGAAAGTAAAGCTGTGATGAGGAGGGGTCCCGACTCGTGCCTGGGTAGTACAGTTGGTAGATCACTTGCACGCGAAAGGCACTGGTCCAGAGTTTGAGTCTCGGTCCGGCACACAGTTCTAATCGGCCCGGAAGTTTCGCATCAGCGCACACTCAGCTGCAGAGTGACAATTTCATCCTGAAAGCTGGTCTCTTGATGGGAGAAATCTGTTCATCGCCAAGGTGACTATGTTGAGAAATAAATACGAAGACTTGAAGAATAAAAATGTAGGAGGTTAATAACGTTTGTTTTATTTAAAAAGCTTTTAGAATTTTTACACAAAAATATTTAGGCCATTGTTTTCAGTACGTCCTCGTAAAAGAGATAATAAATGAGAGAAACATGAAAGGGGACCATAGCAGACCCCTATCAACCTGTTCACTTGCATCTGTTGTTTTTGCAAGATGCCGTGTGAGAATAAAGCCACACGGCTTGATAGTCGATTGGAGATTAGCTCTCATCTTCTCTTCTAATTTGTAAATGCAGGAACGATAACATCAGACCGAGATGTGACAAGCGTGGAGGCAGGTCGGCCGGTGCCTGGGCAGACAGAGCGGCCGCCGAGAGCCGCTGTACAGCTGGAGCGAGGTCCAGGAGCAGTGGCCGCCGCACACCGCACACCGCACACACCGCGCGAGACCAGCACTGTGCCGGCAGGCTCTCACGGCTGAGGCCGCGTCTCCGCCGCATATAGATTGCTGCTTTAGGCCTGGCCGCGTATCGACTGCCGCCGCTTCCCGTGGGACTCGGCCCGCTCCCGGCGAGCTGCGAAGAGAAGGCGCGCCCACTCCTCGGCTCAGAGCGGCGCTCGGCTCAAACTGTCTGCCGACGTCACACGCGTACGCGACGAGACGCTGATTGGGAGTCAGCCATCTTTAGCACCCATTGAGAACTTACACACTGAAAGGAGTAAGCTCCATTCCTTATGTTAGAGTTCCCAGACGGAGATTTGAATCGCCAAATTTTCTGGAGGACCAGGATTTTAAAAGACTGTATAATGGTTCGGATCCATTCGGATTGCGTTGCATACAGGGTGGTCCACTGATCGTGACCGGGCCAAATATCTCACGAAATAAGCGTCAAACGAAAAAGCTATAGATGTAGCAGTCAGGGCGAACAGGCTTAGATGGTGGGGTCATGTTACACGCATGGGAGAAGCAAGGTTACCCAAGAGACTCATGGGTTCAGCAGTAGAGGGTAGGAGGAGTCGGGGTAGACCAAGGAGAAGATACCTGGATTCGGTTAAGAATGATTTTGAAGTAATAGGCATAACATCAGAAGAGGCATCAATGTCAGCACTGAATAGGGGATCATGGAGGAATTTTATAAGGGGGACTATGCTCCAGACTGAACGCTGAAAGGCATAATCAGTCTTAAATGATAATGATGATTGATGATGATGATGACGAAAAACCTACAAAGAACGAAACTTGTCTAGCTTGAAGGGAGAAAACCAGATGGCGCTATGGTTGACCCGCTAGATGGCGCTGCCATAGAGGCAAACGGATATCAACTGCGTTGTTTTAAATAGGAAATCCCATTTTTTATTACATATTCGTGTAGGACGTAAAGAAACATAAATGTTTTAGTTGGACCATTTTTTTCCCTTTGTGATAAATGACGCTGTAATAGTCACAAGCGTATGGCTCACAATTTTAGACGAACAGTTGGTAACAAGTAGGTTTTTTAAATTAAAATACAGATCGTACGTACGTTTGAACATTTTATTTCGGTTGTTCCAATGTGATACATCTACCTTTGTGAACTTATCATTTCTGAGAACGCATACTGTTACAGCGTGATTACCTGTAAATACCACATTAATGCAATAAATGCTCAAAATGATGTCCGTCAACCTCAATGCATTCCTCTCATCAGCGAGTAGTTCGCCTTCCGTAATGTTTGCACACGCTTTGACAATGCGCTGACGCATGTTGTCAGGCGTTGTCGGTGGATCACGGTAGCAAATATACTTCAACTTTCCCCACAGAATGAAATCCGGAGACGTCAGATCCGGTGAACGTGCGGGCCATGGTATGGTGCTGGCCAATCCACCTGTCATGAAATGTACTATTCAGTACCGCTTCAACCGCTATCGGCCGGACATCCATCGTGTTGGAAGTACATCGCAATTCTGTCTTGCAGTGAAACATCTTGTAGTAACATCGGTATAACATTGCGTAGGAAATCAGCATACATTGCACTATTTAGTTTGCCATCAGTACAATGGGGACCTATTATCCTCCCTCATTCCCGGGTTCGATTCCCGTGGGGGGTCAGGGATTTTCTCTGCCTCGTGATGACTGGGTGTTGTGTGATGTCCTTAAGTTAGTTAGGTTTAAGTAGTTCTAAGTTCTAGGGGACTGATGACCATAGATGTTAAGTCCCATAGTGCTCAGAGCCATTATCCTTCCTCACATAATGCCGCACCATATATTAACACGCCAAGGTCGATGATGTTCCACTTGTCGCAGCCATCGTGGATTTTCTGTTGCCCAATAGTGCATATTATGCCGGTTTACGTTACCGCTGTTGGTGAATGACGCTTCGTCGCTAAACAGAACGCGTGCAAAAAGTCTGTCATCGTCCCATAATTTCTCTTGTGCCCAGTGGCAGAACTGTACACGACGTTCAATGTCGTCGCCATGCAATTCCTGGTGCATAGAAATATGGTACGGGTGCAATGGATGTTGATGTAGCTAAAACACCTACATGGGCATTATCATTTGTTGCAGGTCGTGGCTGGCGTTTCACACGTGGCTGAACACTCCCTGTTTCCTTAAATAACGTAACTATCCGGAGAACGGTCCGGACACTTGGATGATGTCGTCCAGGACACCGAGCAGCATACATAGCACACGCCTGTTGGGCATTTTGACCACAATACCCATACATCGACACGATATCGACGTTTTCCGCAATTGGTAAACGGTCCATTTTAACACGGGTAATGTGTCACGAAGCAAATACCGTCCGCACTGGCGGACTGTTACGTGATACCACGTCCTTACACGTTTGTGACTATAACAGCGCCATCTACCACAAAGCGAAAAAAGTGGTCCAACTGAAACATTAATATTTCTTTACGTACTACACGAATATGTAATTAAAAATGGGGTTCCTATTTTAAAAAACGCAGTTGATATCTGTTTGTCTTTGGCAGCACCATCTAGCGGGCCAACCATAGAGCCATCTGGTTTCCCCCTTCAATCTAGACAAGTTTCGTTCTTTGTAGTTTTTTCGTTTGATGCTTATTTCGTGAGATATTTGGCCCGGTCACGATCAATGGACCACCCTGTATATTGAGAATCGTTTATTACTGATAACAATTACATACGAAAATGTATAAATGTCTGCGTTTTAGCATACGGGGCACGAGGGCCCCGACTTACCACAGCCGCCCGACCGGGAGTCTATTCACAACTGTCATTCACTCTCACCGTGGCGAGTCCCCCATTAACCGCCCTCGGGGGGGTGGCATCCAGACCAATGCCCCTCAGCTACAGATAAATCGGGAGAGGGCAGCACTCTCCAATGACTCAGTCAAGTGTAGCGACCGAACATCTTACGTTCTCTTTGTCTACCTGAAAACAGGGGGAGAAATCTTCAGACTCAAAAGAAATACCCGGCTTACCACAAGGGTTGTCATCGGACAGTCACTTTTTCGTAAAACATATAAAGAACAATCAAAAGGAAACGAGATGGTATACATAATGAGCATGGCGCTGACGTTACTAGCACAAGTAGGTCTGCGTATAGATATACTCTCTATTGGAAATCAGGAACGAAAAGTGAGAACGCTCATTGCTATGTAATTTGTTTGTTCTCTATGTTCCGTCAGCGACTTGTGTGTGCGTCCGACTTCACTACGGAGGCAGGGAATTTTATTATTTATTTATTAACATTTCAGAATGACCCGCCACCACACAAACTATGGTGGGCCGATTGTTAAAATAGTAACAAAGCTGCAGAGATGGTCTACTCGACTTTTTGTACAGCTTCTCTCAGTTCTGTTGTTTGTCCTCTCATTTACATAAATGCATTGATAAATAAGAGACAATACATTTGGTTTATAAAACAAATTTTGGAAAAGGAAAAAATATTTACTTTGTTCTTAACTAGGAAATAATACATGATAGGAAATATTTAGATAAAAAACGAGTTCCCCTTCACCTGGCTACTTCAAGTGCGAAACGTTCGGTAAACCCCTCCAGTCTATCTCACTCGTATTAGCGTATTACATTCCACTGTAGTTACTTTTATATACGGGATGATTCAACTGCCCCTACAGCTGGGTTTTATGTTACCCAGAAAGCCTTAAAGTACTAAGTACAAGAGTCTCATATTCTCTCTCACTATGCATGCAAACTATTAGTCCTACAGAAAAAAATGAGCAGTTCCTTTTTGTAGGAAATTTAACGTAGTTAAATTTTGTACTTGAATACGTGTTCGCTAGAGGCTACAATTTTCGAATTATTCAAGAAAAACTTACAAAAGTAACCCTCAAGTAGGTTTCCCTTGAATAACTCGAAAACCGTGACCACTGACGAAAACATATCTCAGTACAAAATTTAATAGATGCCGGCCGGGTGGCCGTACGGTTCTAGGCGCTGCAGTCCGGAACCGCGGGACTGCTACGGTTGCAGGTTCGAATCCTGCCTCCGACATGGATGTGTGTGATGTCCTTAAGTTAGTTAGGTTTAAGTAGTTCTACGTTTTAGGGGACTGATGACCTAAGATGTTATGTCCCATAGTGCTCAGAGCCATTTGAACCATTTTTTAAATAGATTTACTTTCCTACAAAAAAGGTTCTGTTCATTTTTATCTGTAGTACTAATAGCTTGCCCATAGCGAGAGAGAGAAATTGAAAATCTCGCTTTTCGTGCTTGAAGGTGTTGCAGGTTTCATCTCCCTTAACTACGTGAATAATTTGTTTAATCGCATCATACATTTTTTCAAACTCTTCATCATCTGCGGATCTAGTTGGCACATAAAATTGTACTACTGTGGTAGGCATGAGCTTCTTATCTATCTTGGCTACAATAATGCGTTCACTATGCTGGTCGTAGTAGCTTGTCCACGCTCCTATTTTTTCCTATTTTTTATTCATTATTAAACCTACTCCTGCAACAACCCTATTTGATTTTGTATTTATAACCCTGTATTCACCTGACCAGAAATATTGTTCCTCCTGCCTTCTAACTTCGCTAAGTCATGCTATGTCTAGCTTTAACCTATCCATTTTCCTTTTTAAATTTTCTAACCTTCCTGCCCGACTAATGGATCTGACACTCCGCACTGCGCTCCGTAGAACGCCCGATTTCTTTCTCCAGATAAAGATGTCCTCCTGAGTAGTCCCCGCCCGGAGATCCGAATAGAGGAGTATTTTACCTCCGGAATATTTTACGCTACTGGCCACTAAAATTGCTACACCACGAAGATGACGTGCTACGAACGCAAACTTTAAGCGACAGGAAGAAGATGCTGTGATGTGCAAATGATTAGCTTTTCAGAGCATTCACACAAGTTTGGAACCGGTGGTGACACCTACAACGTGCTGATATAAGGAAAGTTTACAACCGATTTCTCATACACAAACAGCAGTTGACCGGCGTTGCCTGATGAAACGTTGTTGTGATGCCTCGTGTAAGGAGGAGAAATGCGTACCATCACGTTTCCGACTTTGATAAATGTCGGATTGTAGCCTATCGCGATTGCGGTTTATCGTATCGCGACATTGCTGCTCGCGTTGGTCGAGATCCAATAACTGTTAGCAGAATACGGTGTCGGTGGGTTCAGCAGGGCAATACGGAACGACGTGATCGATCGCAACGGCCTCATATCACTATCAATCGAGATGACAGGGATCTTATCCGCATGGCTGTAACGGATCGTGCAGCCACGTCTCGATCCCTGAGTCAACAGATGGGACGTTTGCATGACAACAACCATCTGCACGAACAGTTCGACGACGTTTTCAGCAGCATGGACTATCAGCTCGGAGACCATGGCTGCTGTTACCCTTGACGCTGCATCACAGACAGGAGCGCCTGCGATGGTGTATTCAACGACGAACCTGGGTGCACGAATGACAAAACGTCATTTTTTCGGATGAATCCAGGTTCTGTCTACAGCATTATGATGGTCGCATCCGTGTTTGGTGACATCGCTGTGAACGCACATTGGAAGCGTGTATTCGTCATTTCCATACTGGCGTATCGCCCGGCGTGATGGTATGGGGTGTCATTGATTACACGTCTCGGTCACCTCTTGTTCGCACTGACGGCACTTTGAACAGTGGACGTTACATTTCAGATGTGTTACGACCCGTGGCTCTACCCTTCATTCGATCCCTGATAAACCCTACATTTCAGCAGGATAATGCACGACCGCATGTTGGAGGTCCTGTACGGGCCTTTCTGGATACAGAAAATATTCGAGTGCTCGCCTGGCCAGCACATTCTCCAGATCTCTCACCAATTGAAAACATCTGGTCAATGGTGGCCGAGCAACTGGCTCGTCACAATACGCCAGTCACTACTCTTGAGGAACTGTGGTATCGAGTTGAAGTTGCATGGGCAGCTGTACCTGTACACGCCATCCAAGCTCTGTTTGACTCAATGCCGATGCGTATCAAGGCCGTTATTACGACCAGAGGTGGTTGTTCTGGGTACTGATTTCTCAGGATCTATGCACCCAAACAGCGTGAAAATGTAATCACATGTCAGTTCTAGTATAATATATTTGTCCAATGAATACCCGTTTATCATCTGCATTTCTTCTGGTGTAGCAATTTTAATGGCCAGTAGTGTACGCAGGAGGACGCCATCATCATTTAACCTTACAGTAAAACTGCGTGCCCTCGGGAAAAGTTGCTGCTGTAGTTTCCCCTTGCTTTCAGCCGTTCGCAGTACCAGCGCTGCAAGGCCGTTTTGGCTAGTGTCACAAGGCCAGATCAGTCAATCACCCAGACTGTTGCCCTGAAACTACTGGAAAGGCTGCTGCACCTCTTCAGGAGCAACACACCTGTCTGGCCTTTCAATGGATACCCTTCCCTTGTGGTTGCACCTACGGTACGGCTGTCGGTATTGCTGAGGCACACAAGCCTCCCCACCATCGGAAAAAGTCCATGAATCATGGGGGCTTCTAACAACGTAAAAAATATAAAACAAAGAAAATGAGGATTAAAGATTTTCTTCTGATACATCTACATGTATTGAGCTTACCTCAGTTTTAAAAATGTTTCAAATGGATCTGAGCACTATGGGACTTAACTTCTAGGGTCATCAGTCCTCTAGAACTTAGAACGACTTAAACCTAACTGACCTAAGGACATCACACACATCCATGCCCAAGGCAGGATTCGAACCTGCGACCGTACCGGTCGCGCGGTTCCAGACTGTAGCGCCTAGAACCGATCGGCCACCCCGGCCGGCCGTCAGTTTTAAAATCCGCCATACTGATACTCTTCATCCTCCAGGTTTCTCTTCTCTCCTCTTCAAATCTGCCTGACCTGCATTTACAGGTAAGACACTGATTTGTTAGCTTTCTTGACCGTTTTCGTAGATGGTGTAAAATGCTTTTGTTATAAACATACCACGATCTACAACAACTTTCCTCAGTATTTCAATTCTGCACTTATTTACGTTATTGTAACATAAAACTGCATCGTAGACACCAATTTTCAGTACTTCAAGTCCACAGAATGTCCTTTTTGTGCATCTAATCCGAATTAAATTATTGAGGCTTTCATTTGCACAAGAGTGGGAATAGCTTGTGATTTTAAATTAATTTGTAATTCGTGTGGCTACGAATTTTCATTTTCTTCCTCCAAAAAACTGACAATGGTACCTATGAAAGCAATTTTACATTAGCATATGCTCTGAGATAACTTGGACAGGGTGGGGAAGGAGGTAATTTATTGTGCGGTTTTCTCAACATGCCTCCACCTTATGCAAGGTTTGAAAAAATAAATAAAGATATACATGATGCTGTATGCGATATTGCCAAGGTTTCTGTGAAAAAAGTAGTGGAGGAATTGGTCGAAATAAACAAAAAAGAAACGAATCCTGGGATAGATATTCATGACAGTGAATCTTCTACAAATGTTATTGACCTGTGTGTGTCTGTTGATGGGACTTGGATGAAAAGGTGTCACACATCTCTGTATGGAGTTGCATATGTTATTAGTATTGACTCGGGTAAAGTTTTAGATGTAGAAATTATATCTAATGACTGCCACCAGTGCGCAACAAGAAAGATGTCCAACAGTGAAGACAGTGAGAAATTGTGGCAAAAGAAGCATGCTGTAGCATGCTCTAAAAGTTATAGTGGCTCAAGAAGATACATTGTCAGTCAAAAGGAATCGTTTGAAACTTGTTCTCTTTGCTTCTGCTATATACTAAATTTTTCCTTCGTATATATTGTTTTGGAAATGATACTTGCAATCCACACCTATTTAATGAAAGTTGTGTGTTGAAAGCTGACACGGAGGAATATTTAACTACAACAATTTGGATGTCGGAGCTGTTGGCCAGAAGAAATTATGTAACTGCATTCGAAAACTCTGGAAATTCAAACACGTAAATTTTGAATTTAAACCTGGTGGTTGTCGTAATGAAATGTTGATTGTCCTTGTGTATAGAGTTGCGAATTTATTTGTTTTGTCAGAAAGGTAGAGACGAAGTATGTAACAAAAGTATTTTGTATTAATTTAGAAAGGTTTATAATGAAAATGCAGACTGAAATTACGCCAGTCCCCCAAAAATTCGGGTAGTTAATCTCGTCCATCAGAGAGCCAAATATTCTTGCTTGTCATATTAGGTTTCTATCATCGTGTGTTAATTACCAAGATGCTACTCCAGGCGGGTGTACAATGAATGTGCGCACCGGAAAATAATAAACGCTAAAATAATTTTTTACCCCCGTCTGACTACCCCTGAAGCAGATCTTAGGATCTCTTAATTCTATAAATTACAATCTAAACATAAATGAATGATGAAGGCAACTAACCCTACTAAATGATAAACATTGTTCCTGCTTATATTTTTATTACAAAGTTTACATTGATAAGTAAAATTATTAATCAATTGCAAAACTCTGCCCCTTATTATGACTGCGCGATCTGATATCATTAATGAGAAATGTCTGACATCATCTACGTACCAAACATTAGAAGACACTACTTTCAAATATGATCTAGGGTGGTGTGGAAACTCAGTGGAAATAAACTAATGTGCTCACAGCTGTTTAGCTCTATATCCCTAATAAGCCGACGCAATTTGCGATATCACGGTATGTACTGTGTCCGGTGCGTTGAAATGATGGTTCCCGTACTCGCCTGAAGCGACGGAAGAACTCCAGCCACAAGTAAATTCTTTCAAATCCCAGGACGGCAGAAGGCGGTCCTCTGACTAATATACTCTAATACTGTCTTCTCCTCTCTGTGTTCTACAAACGAGAAACGTGAAATCACAGCCAGAAGGACGGACTTCAGATAACGTCTCAACGTAAGTATAGGCAGAGGAAGTGCTCTCAATTACTGAACACTGCGTACTCAACGACGACTTCCAACGCGGAGGTGAAGTCCAGAACCGTATAGGTTCGCAACAGTACCGTTCCTAACTGTTATAACTATAGACTCTACTGAGAGCAAGGACAGCACGTCCGTCTGTACCAAAAAAAAACTGATATCCAGCGACCGTCACACGCGGGCGCTCACCACGGAAGTTGTCGTCCCTCCACCGCCGGCCTCCCGGCAAGGCTCAGCTCCTCACCATCGTAATTCGGAAAACGAATCATCTTCCAGAAACCATCGAATATTTTCCCTCTCTACAGGTTCTTCAGAACGCCGACCAACCATATTTTAGTCTTTTGTCGTCCAGCGCGGAAAGTTTGCGAGGAAAAACCTATACTCGTACAATGGTACGCTTCTGAGTAAAAATCCTTGGAAATAACCCAGCCTGCGTGGTTTCCGTGGTGCCGCTTCTTCCTTCCTCTCACCTGCATCCAAGATTTCCATAGTTTCCGAAGTATAATCCTTCCGGTTCGGCTACGAAACTGGCCGTTCGCGACTATATTGTACTCCAGCGCTTAGGTGCTACGACGTCCGTCTCCTACTTCCTGTGTTTAAGCAGGACCAACACACCTGTGTGGGGCTTCCACCCAGGGCTTGAATTCCGTCTGCCGTTTCATTTCCACTGTCGTTCCAACTTCTACTAGTATGATAACAGAGACACTCCGTCACCTTTGATGCAATAAGGGTCAACAACTTTTTACAAGGCGTACGTGACAATGTCAATCTCCCTATATGAAAGAATCAAGGAGCAATTAGGACAGGAGTTAGGGGAATATCAGGGAGGTTTCAGGCCATGGAGAAGCTGTGCAGAGCAGATAATTAGTTTAAAATTGATTATGGCATACTACAAGAAACGGAACAAACATCTGGCAATAAGATATGTAGATTTTAAGAAGGCATATGACTGTCTCCACAGACCTCCAGTATTAAAAATTTTAAGAAATCTAGGACTCCATCCAGAACTAATTAAAATAATACAACTCACTCTAACCAACACCAAATCAAAAGTGAAGTTTAGAGGAGAAATTTCGGAACCATTCCTTATAAAAACAGGCTTAAGACAAGGTGACTGCCTATCACCATTACTGTTCAACTGTGCACTGGAATACATAATGAGAAAATGGTACAAGGACAATCCAAAGATGATAAGAATTGGAAGTGCAGAAGATGATATTAGCTTAAACTGCTTGGGATTCGCTGATGATCTTGCTCTCCTAGCCAACACTGTTCAAGAAGCCAGGCAACGAGTGAAATCACTACAAGAAATAGCAGAGAAAGTAGGCCTTAGAATATCATTTGAAAAAATCCGGAGATTATGTTAACTGATCTAACACTTGCAAACAAAACTCCAATAGGAGAACAGGAAATCAAAATTGTTGATAAATTTAAATATTTAGACGAAATAATAACATACAATCTAAATGAGAAACCATCATGGCAGAATAGAATAAAAAAAAAACTGAACTACGCAAATTACATTACCAAAACTACATACAACAAAAAAGCCTATTTATAGACGCAAAATGAAAACACTATAAAACAGTTACACAACCAGAAATAACGTATGCAGCTGAAACTATCTTCAAAACAACTAATACAGCAGAAATTGACAGAATACTAAAAATAGAAAGAGGAATAATTAGGACGTGTATAAATAAACAGTATAAAATAAATGACATTGGAGAATTGCATCAAATGAAACAGTATATAAGAAAATAGAACGAGTCATGAGCACGATCAGGAAGAAACGCATCTCATTCTTTGGACATCTGATGAGAACTCCTGAAAACAGAATTAGTAAAAAAAATAATACAAAAATTGTGGAATAGCTAGAGCGACATTAAATGGATCACAGAAATTAAGGAAGATATAAACAAATTACAGAAGATGGCCTAAAAAACAAGACAGAGAAAACCAGAATACTGCAAGACCCGCAAACCAGACCACAAATGAAAATCAATAAAAGGAGTACAGGAAGAGTGGTCTCGGATGAAGAAAGGAAGTAAATATCTGAAAGAATGAAGAAATATTGGGCGGACATAAAAGCAAAACACCTTTCATATAAGAATAGACTCTAATAATTATATTACCTAAATATCATATTAAGTTATTGTTGGACCAAATTGTATCCCTGGGTAACAACTTGTTTACAACTTTGTATTTTTGGCTAGAGTGGTCCAGTGAAGGCCATAAAATAAATAATCTAATCTAATCTCTCCTTTAATTATTCGTATATACGATATACTACTTATCAACTGATATATAATGTGGTTTTAGATTACGGCGAAGTATGTGGACGAGTTCTTGTAATGTGCGAAATTATAGCCACCTTACAAACTAAATGTGCATCCTTGATTATTTAGCTACGATACGCTAGCACTTATTACGCTCAAAGGGACTGATGACCTTAGCAGTTAAGTCCCATAAGATTTCACACACATTTGAACATTTTGTTACGCTCAAGACAGGCTGATTGGGATGCAGGATGCCAAAATCCCCGTAATATCTGCATCGTGGTTACAAGTGGGTTGGTTAAAAAGAGCCTGCCTGTTGCTATGTGGCCCAGTAAGACTAATGTGACCATCGCCTATGTTCGACGTTAATGTGCCATAACCACTCACAGACGGCAGGTGGTAGCACTAGCAGTGGAAGATATATAAAGCTTGTCGGAGGGGCGCGGAAAACAGTGCACTCGTTGTCGGAATGTGGAAGCGGAACCATTTATCGGACGTCCAAAAGGGCTCGATTATTGGCTTTCAGGGATGGGTGGAAGCATTTCCGAAATGGTTAAGGTTGTAGACTGCTCGCCTGCCGGCGTGGTTAAAGTATACCGTGCACAGCAAAATGGTTGGGTTCGGTTGTTTTTGGGGAAGGAGACCAGACAGCGAGGTCATCGGTCTCACTGGATTAGGGAAGGACGGGGATGGAAATCGGCCGTGCCCTTTCAAAGGAACCATCCCGGAATTTGCCTGGAGAGATTTAGGGAAATCACGGAAAACCTATATCAGGATGGCCGGACGCGGGATTGAACCGTCGTCCTCCCGAATGCGAGTCCAGTGTCGAACCACTGCGCCACCTCGCTCGGTGCAGCAAAATGGTGTTATCCAAAACTGGCGCCGGGGCAACTGTCTTGCACCACGGGCCATACATGACGGGGGTGAATGACAGCTGCAGAGAGGTGAATGAGCCAATAGACGTGCAACTGTTGAAAAACTGACCGCCCCTATGGACCAATGGGTTAGTAACAGTGTCTCTACAACGACCGATTAGTGAACGTTGCTGTGTGTTGGGCACCGCTGCAGGTGCCTGGTTCATCATGCATGCTGACTGCTGTTCATCAGCGACGAAGGCTGGAACTACAGAGAAAGTAGGCCTTAGAATATCATTTGACTACATCTTTGAGTGGAGTCAGGTGGTCTTTTCAGATGAATCACGTTTTATGCTCCATCGAACCCATGATCGTTGGCGTGTATGCATGAAACCTTGCAACCTTGCAACAATCGTCGGAAAGGTCCAGGCTAGAGGGCAACACTGGGTGATCTCGTAAGTCTGGAAAACATCATAGATCAACACAGGTATGCATCAATCCTTGAGGACCAAGTCCACCCTAGATGCAGTACGTTTTTCCTCGGCACGGCGGTATCTACCAGCGGCCGAATGCAAGGTGTCACACAGGTCACAGTGTGCGTACGTGGTTCGAAAAGCATCAGGATGAGTTTAATACACTCCCCTGGACACCAGACCCCCCCCCCCCCCCCCCGAATTTCAATCCAGCCGAGAATCTGTGCGACCACCTCTATCTGACTGTTTGTGGCTTAGATGCTCTAGATTGTTTGTGGCTTAGATGCTCTACCGAGAAGCCTAGTGCAGCACGCCACGGCACCGCAACCTACATCCCTGTACATTTCTGTACATCTCACGGACTCTCTTCCTCCTCGTCTCGCACCGGTCGCGCTGCAAAAGGTAATTATTCAGGCTTTTGACAAGTGGTGACATTTATGTTACTGGACAATGTACTTGCCGGCCGTGGTGGCCGAGCTGTTCTAGGCGCTTCAGTCTGGAACCGCGCAACCGCTACGTTTGCAGGCTCGAATCCTGCCTCGGGCATGGATGTGTGTGATGTCCTTAGGTTAGTTACGTTTAAGTAGTTCTAAGTTCTAAGGGACTGATGACCTCAGATGTTAAGTCCCATAGTGCTCAGAGCCATTTGAACCATTTGACAATGTATTTGAATTCCTCAGTCTAACTGTGCACAGATATGGTAATTTGCATACCTTTGGAGTGCTTTTGGAAAACGACAACTTCATCATACTACTCAACTTTCCTCGGCAGATCATTACTAGGCATTGAGAGCATCGGTGGTGTAACAGACACCAGATGCTGGCCGTGTTTCTGTGGCATCCAATCACTCACCCAAACTGTGCGAGATAAGTAGTGGTCGACGGCAACTTCTAAACCATCGTCGCTATCCGCACCGCCATTTTTCACTTGAGGCCTTTCAATGAATGCCTCTCTACTTCACAAAATACCTTGAATTTTGCCCCTCTTTATCAGTAGTGCCCACAACACACCCCCTACAGTCCACACCAGAAGAGCTCAAGTTCTTGCTATAAAATACGTCTATTCCATCAATCTGAAAGAAATATGTGTATTCAATTGGGAGGCATAGGCACGAAATTTTAATTATAACGCAGAAAGTAACACAACTAATTTTTGTTTGTCTGCAGGAAAACCTACGCGATCATGGTTCACGTTGAAACACTTAGGCCACAGTACCATTGCACGCCGCTAAAGGAGCAGAAACAAAGAGACGCACTCCGTTGACAGTGGGAAGTATGTATGAATAGTCACCGCTCTGCTAGTTCTCAATGCAGCGGAAATCTAACACAGTGCATCAGCAGAGACGTTCACCCCACAATTACAGCAAAATAATCTCGTAAATAGTGACCACATGGCTAAATTGGCCTGACACAACTGCGACATTTCCGCTGCTGCCTGGGTGGGGCGATTTTCTCTTTTTTTCCTTGTAACGGCTGTGAGCAGTTGCGCAACTTAGCGGGCGGCGTTTGTCATGTAAGTGATGTTCGAGATATTGAAAACTGATGCACCTATGATTCACACATTTTATACTATCGCCTCGACTGCAACACACTAGTCTTCGAGACCAGGGCCTTCATTCCTCTACTGATTCCTGGTTATTGACAGAGAGATGATCCGAAACGTTAATCGTCGTCATTCATACCGTTCTGACCACACTCGAAGCACCTACACACTGTAACAATGTTCTATGCGAGGGTGCACTGTCGCCGTACACTTAACGCGTGAGCGAGGATTGTCGCAGCGTCGTTCTCCGTCGAATGCAGGATACGAATAGCTGCCAGATACTACCGAGAGTAAGCTGCCTTTTTTGCACAATAAGGGAACACGAGAGTAGATTCTCAATGTCGGATAGCTAATTGAGAGATTTACATGATTCACAAACGTTTAGTTCTTTGTCTTATAGACTATATGATGGATTTTGACTGTATTCGATGAAAAGAACTGTGGAATGTGTTGTGCAATTACAATGAGATGACAGAAGTCATGGCACAGCCATTTGTACATGTACAGATGGCGGCAGTATCGTGTACACAAGGGAGAGAAGAGCAGTGCTTCGGCTAAGGTGTCATTTGCAGTCAGGTAATCCATGTGAAAAGCTCTACGACATGACTATGACAACAAGAGGGGTATTAATGAACGCGAAATGGCGAAATGGTAGCTGAAACTAGACTCATGCTACATTATATATCTCAAAGAAATCGTTAGGGAATTCAATATTCCGAGATACACAGCGTCAAGAGTGTGGCGACAATACTAAATTTCAGGCACTACCTTTCATCAGAGACAATGCAGCGGCCAACGACCTTCACTTAACGACCGTGAGCAGCACTGTTTGCGTAAACTTTTCAGTGCTAACAGACCAGCAACACTGCGTCAAATAACCCCAGAAATGAATGTGGGACGTACGACGAATCTATCTGTTAGGACAGTGTGGTGAAATTTGGTGTTAATGGGCTGTGGCAGCAGACGACCGACGAGAGTTCCGTTGCTAACAGCACGACATCGCCTGCAACGCCTCTCTTATGCTCGTCACCGTACTGGTTGGATCTAAGCGACTGGAAAAGCGTACTCTGGTCAGATGAGCCCTGATTTCAGTTGGCAGAGTTAGAGTGCGGCGCAGATCCCCCCGAATTCATGGAGCCAAGTCGTCACGAATGCCCTTTGTGAGCTGGTGGTGGCTTCATAATGGTCTGAAACGTTTTGACACGGAATGGACTGGGGATCCTCTGGTGCAACTGAACCCATCACTGACTGAAATTTTTGGCTACTTGGAGACCATGTGTGTCCATTCATGTTCCCAAACAACTATCGAAGTTTTATAGAAGACAATGCGCCATTTCATCTGGTCAAAATTCTTCGTAATTGGTTTGAAGAAAGTTCTGGACATTTCGAACGAATGATCGCCCGACAAAAATCCTATCTAACATTAATGGAACGTAATCGAGAAATCACTTCGTGCACAAACTTCTGCTTTGGCAACAATTTCGTAGTTATAAACGGCTAAGAAAACAGCAGGGCTCAATATTTTTGCGGGGTACTTCCAACGACCTGTTGAGTCCATGCCACGTCGAGTTCCTGCACTGCGTTGGGAGGTATTCTACGAAGTTT
This sequence comes from Schistocerca serialis cubense, assembly GCF_023864345.2. Taxonomy (NCBI): domain Eukaryota; kingdom Metazoa; phylum Arthropoda; class Insecta; order Orthoptera; family Acrididae; genus Schistocerca; species Schistocerca serialis. The sequence continues at coordinate 74,304,891 of NC_064644.1, forward strand.
GTCACGTCAGTGTATATGAGGATGGTGTCTGTTCTCCATTTACAGTTTCGAATGTACCAGGACTCCAGAAATACGCCAGAAAACAAGCACAGAATGAATTACGTAGGTTTGGATTATCGAGGCGATAATTACAATCGTAGAAGGAGACCAAGACATGAATACACTGAACAGATTCAGAAGGATGTAGGTTGCAGAAGGTACTGGGAGATGAAGAAGCTTGCACAGGATAGAGTAACGTGGAGAGCTGCATCAAACCAGTCTCTGGACTGAAGACCACAACAACAACAATTACAACTACATGAGTATCCCCATTACAGTGGTGTGTAGAGTACAGATAAAGTAGTTGATGTAGCTGCAATAAGAATTTGTAGGCGGAGGGTGAAAGGGAAAGAGTCCGCCGAAATTGTGGAGACCGGAGCCCAGCAAGCTGGCGTGAGGAGGAGCCGGCGGTGGCCCGCCCCCCACCACTGGCAGTCTCCTCCCACCTGGCTGTGACAACCGCGACGCATTTGTCGCGGCCAGCGCCGGCGCCGTGGCGGTCGAGCCGTCCGGCGGGGACCGTGCGCAGCGACACCGCGGGGACACTGCGCAGACACACACTGTGATCTGAGGGGGGGGAGGGGGGGGGGGCAGGCACGCGGCGACACGGCGGCTGCGGGTCCACCACGCCCCCTCAGACGGCGCAGGCGCGTCGCAGCCGTGTCGCCTGTCCCCACGCGGCGTCGCCCGGTCGCGATTTGGAGCCGCAGTAGTCACCCCTCAACACACAGCCGCGCGCAGTGGTCGTGCGGTTTGAGGCGTCATGTCATGGACTGCGCGGCCTACCCTCGGGCGTGGGTGTGTGTGTTGTTCTTAGCATAGGTTAGTTTAAGTTAGTTTAAGCAGTGTGTAAGTCGAGGGACCGATGACCTAAGCAGTTTGGTCCCTTATGAATTCACACACATTCGAACATTTCTCAACACATAAGGCCCACTGCGCCCCGGCCATCCTCCCGACACGTAGTCTCAGCGCGACCATGAAAGGAATCTATTCGCTTCTTACTCCATCTGACAACATCTGTCCTACAGCGCTCAAATTAGTGCCGTGTTTCTTAACTTTAGGATAGTGGTCGCCAAACATTTTTGCTGCAGCGGGGCGGAACCTCGGACTGCATGTGTAACGAGCTTATTAATAACTGGTACGCTAAATTGTTTAGTATGTTACCAGCTCCCAATAGATTAGCTGTACTAAATGTGGGATAAGTTGGCCACCGGGATCCAAGAACTGTTCTTTAAAAGTCGATACTATTCATAACACTTAGCGTCGACCCATATTTTCAGGCTGCTGCTAGCCTCACTGACCCCGAAGTTATGATAGTGTGACGAAGTGTCATTGTGTTCATTGCGTGAGTGGATGATTAACTGATTAACAACAATAACTGTACTCATATTTAAATGCATTACGCAGTATCGGACACGATCATATATGTTTGCTAAATATTTTAATGTATTTTTCTTCTATTCATTGCGTCAATGAAAGCACCCCTTCCATTGCAGCGTTGATTCTCACATATCTTACGGTCGAATAAGAGTTCGGAGCGCAATGGGCAACTGGACGACGTTCTTGGCAACCCTTGGACAATTCAATCCTTTTCTAAGGACATCATGGGCCTGCAACACCACTGACATGGTCGCACCCCCGTTGGAGAATAGTCAGACAGCGATTTATGCTTTGGTATACGTTGTGGAACGACTGGCACCTTTCAAAACCATTCGACGAAATTGGAACGTAATATGAAGCAACAAAGGGTGTTCATCTTTTTTCGGCCCTCTTGTTTCTTACCACCTGTAGCGTGGCCACAGGCGGGCGAGGGAAGAGCTGCACAATGACACATGCCTGAATAAAACGGCAAAGGGTCTTTTCAAGACCCCCCCCCCATTCGGTCTGTAACACCCTCAGTGTCCAACACACACCTTTGCTGAGCACTTTAAAAACACATCTGTATCGAGACACCCAGTCGCTGATTACTTGGCACCAGTGTGACAGGCATATCATTTGACACCCCTTCGATTTCGCATGCGGCTGGCAGGTGCTAGTTGAGTGACAGAGCACTCAGCTCAGGGGTGTCAAAATGGCTGCCAATCACACCGGCGCTTAGTAATAACTGACTAGCTGTCTACGTACAGGGACATTTTTAAACTATTCAACAAAGGCGCGCTGCTGGATGTTACCAAGCTGAGGGGGGGGGGGGGGGGGTGCGGGGGGTCTAGAGGGATCCTCTGCCATTTTGTTTATGCGTGTATCAATGTCGCACCCCTTCCTCACTCCCTGCCCTCTCTGTCTGCACGCCTTAAGAGGGTGCGAAACAACGACTTAAAAACCATCAACACCCTTTCCTGCTTCAGATCACTTTCAAATTGCGTCGAATGGTTTTGAACAAACCCTAGAGGACCCACCCTGTATACCAGAGCAAAAATTGTGGTCACGCTATACTCGAAAGGGGTGCGAAACATGTCCAGAGTGGCTGCAGGCCCTCGACGACGCTAGACAAGGGTTGAATCTTCCCGCTGTGTGAGCAGGGTCAGTGTCGCCATTTATGAGACTCCCTGAGGCCTTTCCGTGTCGATACTGAGCGGTGGTGCCTATGAAACTTTTTTCTTGACCACCAATAACAAAACTGCGTGATTTTAGCTCTGGGCGCAGCGGTTCTGGCCTCCACCACAGAGGCGACAAAAAAGGAGGTGAAAAGGGGGTAAGAGGGGCTATGATGACTTTCCCATAGTATGACACGTCCACTGTGACTTTGGGCAGAATTACGGTGTAATCTGTTGCCAATGTGACATCATTAACACACCTCATACCTTACACGAACTTCTGAATGTAGGCCTCTTTTCGACAGTATCGACACTTTGCTGTTTGAACTGTCGGTGAGCCCAAGGGTGACGTCGTAAGACGCAGCATTACAGAGGGTGGTTGTAGGCACTTCAGCGCCAAAGTTCTACGTTAGAATGGGAGACAGTAACGAAGCTTCCAAGAAGTGACGTTTCAATTGTGTTGCGCAGTGCAGATAGGTGTCAGTAACGGAAACTGAGCAGGTCTCTTTTTTCAAGCTTGGTGGGATTGGCTTATGCAGTCTATCTGTCACGAAACTTATTACATCACTGCGAATAAGAGGTGCTTCTGTTTTTAAATAAATGTTAGGCATACTTTCTATAAAGGGAACATAGAATAAACTTGAATCACACGATGGATAACTTACGCTGTAAGTAAAATGACTGTTATGAAAAAAGACCATTATGCGTATCTGCTGTATTACAACAGAACTCATTTTTACTGTCTGAGGCAGTCGTCAGATGTCGATGGAGGGCTTGCACTCGGTCTTTGGTTGATAAGAGGAACGGAGAGATCAAAATAAATAAAAACGTGTCGTTATTGAATAGCTATCCACATTATCCAAATTAATAGTTAGACGCCGCTCTTTGCAATTTCGTAGTCCTAGACATACAATTTTCGTGCATTAACGGCAACGGCTGTACCGTGAGAAAATACGTAGAAGCATCATTGCACATAAAATTAAGCTGTAATATTTAGTTATCAGTAAAATACAAGTAAATTAGTGAGATTAATAATTATCTGAAAATTCTAGATTTCACAAGACCATTATTTGCATATTACACCCATCAAAAAAGTTTTGCATCTCCCTGGTTCCCAGAACTCCTGAAGATAGACGTTGGCTGTTGATATGGCATCACAGACACAGTGCCTTTAACTGCTCAGAGATGTCACTATACCCGCCCAAAGATGTAAACAGCCACGCATGAGCAACGCCTATTAGACGGAGGGGTCCGACAGCCGATCCGTTCCAGTCATTCGATCACGAAGAAGGTATACGGCTCCTGTTGCCTGTAGTTCAACCATGCCTAGACGATCAATACCGTGGTTCGATCACGTCCGCATTGTTACTTTGTGCCAGGAAGGGCTCTCAACGAGGGAAGTGTCCAGGCGTATAGGAGTGAACCAAAGCGATGTTGTTTGGACGTGGAGGAGATACAGAGAGACAGGAACTGTCGATGACATGCCTCGCTCAGGCCGCCCAAGGGCTAGTGTTGCGGTGGATGACCGCTACCTACGGAATGTGACTCGGAGGAACCCTGACAGCAACGCCACCATGTTGAATAATGCTTTTCGTGCAGCCACAGGACGTTGTGTTACGACTCAAACTGTGCGCAATAGGCTGCATGATGCACAACTTCACTCCCGACGTCCATGGCGAAGTCTATGTTTGCCGCCATGAGACAATGCAGCGCGGTACAGATGGACACAACAACATGCCGAATGGACGCTGAGGATTGGCACCACGTTGTCTTCACCGATGAGTGTCGCATATGCCTTCAACCAGACAATCGTCGGAGACGTGTTTGGAGGCAACCTGATCAGGCTGAACGCCTTAGACACACTGTCCAGCAAGTGTAGCAAGGTGGAGGTTCCCTGCTGTTTTGTGATGGCATTACGCAGGGCCGATGTACGCCACTGGTGGTAATAGACGGTGCCGTAACGGCTGTACAATATGTGAATACCATCCTCCGACCGATAGTGCAACCATATCGGTAGCATATTGGCGAGGCATTCGTCTTCAAGGACGTCACTTCGCGCCCCCATGGTGCACATCTTGTGAATGACTTCCTTCAGGATAACGACCCTATCGAACATGCCTGGGATATATTGAAAAGGGCTGTTTATGGACGACATGGCCCACCAGCTACTCTCAGTTATCTACGCCTAATCGCTGTTGTGGAGTTCGACAATCTGGACCAACAGTGCGTTGATGAACTTGGGGATAGTATGCCACGACAAATACAGGTATGCACCAATTCAAGAAGACGTGCTACTGGGTATTAGAGGTACCAGTGTGTACAGCAGTCTGAACCATCACCTCTGAAGGTCTCGCTGTATAATGGTACAACAGGCAAGGTGTGGATTTTATAAGCAATAAAAATAGCGGAAGTGATGTTTATGTTGATCTCTATTCCAATTTTCTGTACAGGTTCCGGAACTCTCGGAACCGAGGTCATGCAAAACTTCCTTTGATGTTTGTACATAACCGAGTGTTATCAGGGTTTATCTCCTTTACGTAGTGGGTGGTATCGATCCTAGCCTCCATTTGAGTGGCAGCAGTTACTTGCATCTGTCATAACATCTTCACCAATCGACGCTTAAGACCATAGAATTTGCTCTTATTAATGGTGTGAAAGTAATAATTCGTGAACAGTTTTAATTTTTTCGTGAATAAAGCTATCTTTCGCTAATAACTTCCATTTGCCTTCAAAAGTAAATTTCATTACGTAAGGTAAATTAGCTTAAAAGATATGTACATTGAATTATGTAAAGCAAGTGTATTCAGGTAGCTTTCATTTTTAAACATTTATTATAAAATCCGTTTTTAGAATGTCTTTCTATGAAACATTACTTTTAAAAAAACTTTTTAACCGTATATGTTTACTGTCACAATGACGAAAGTGGAAATTGCCGGAAAATCGTCAGGAATGAAAATCAGTTTGAGGAATACAGCGTCATTTTCATATGAAGAGTTGCAATACTATGTTAAAGAAGAGGGGTGTTCGTCACTTCGGGAGATGCAGTTATTGTCACTACCGATACACAATATTTGCAAAACGGAGGCTTACCTTGAAATTTCAAATTTATTTGGCGGTGTTAATCCAGAGCTTGGAAAATCACTCAGCCGGCCGCTGTGGCCGAACGGATCTAGGCGCTTCACACCGTAACCGCGCTGCTGCTACAGTTGCAAAATGGCTCTGAGCACTATGGGACTCAACTGCTGAGGTCATTAGTCCCCTAGAACTTAGAACTAGTTAAACCTAACTATCCTAAGGACATCACAAACATCCATGCCCGAGGCAGGATTCGAACCTGCGACCGTAGCGGTCTTGCGGTTCCAGACGGCAGCGCCTTTAACCGCACGGCCACTTCGGCCGGCGCTACAGTTGCAGGTTCGAATCCTGTCTCAGGCATGGATGTGTGTGATGTACTTAGGTTAGTTAGGTTTAAGTATTGAGTCTAGGGGACCGATGATAGATGTTAAGTCCCATAGTGCTTGGAGCCATTTCATTTTTGAAAATCACTCAGACAAGAGGGACGTTCACACATGGGTGTGACTGATACATCGCTCTTCTTTTGGTCCCGTCATACACTGCTTAGTTTCCATCTTAATGCTTCTTTTAAGAGGCTACTTGCACGCGTAATTGCCAGAAAAAGCCAATCTGACCAAAGCAATATCTGTACTAATCCCGTGATTTCCATTGTGTGCTCCGGGCCTTTTTAAGGGTCAGTTCATCCGAAAGACAGAGCTGCAGGGGAATCAGTGTAGATATGGATGTTACAGCTACTAGTACAACAAAACACCGCAGCCTTGACAAACACAGGGATATTACAGTCTTCTATGAAGGCACCAAAAACTTTATCAATGGCGAAGATGAAGGTCTAGTGTTCATTGAGTAAAGTGACAATGTAGATGAAATTTCAGCAATCTTCTTGCTCATATCAGGCTAAAACATGGAAATAATTGACACAGAACAGATTTATCTTGACAGATAAAAGTTAATATCATATTACAATAGTACCACTAAAAGGGAAGGGAGCCGGCCGGTGTGGCCGTGCGGTTCTAAGCACTTCAGTCTGGAACCGCGCGACCGCTACGGTCGCAGGTTCGAATCCAGCCTCGGGCATGGATGTGTGTGGTGTGTAGTTCTAAGTTCTAGGGGACTGATGACCTCAGATGTTTAGTGCCAAAGTGCTCAGAGCCATTTGAACCAGGAAAGGTGGATGGCCATACAGCGCAGTCAGAAATAGTCTGAAAAACTTCAAAGGGTGTTGCAGGGTAGGTTGATCTGAGAAATAACTGTTAAGAAATGATCAATACGTAGTGTCGTTTCCGAGTTAATTAACACTGAAGTTAACTAATCAGGCTGTCGCGCGCGCATTCAAGGGTCCCGCCAGAGACTGTGTTCTTCAAACATGGTCTTCGTTTGGTTTCCTAAAACCGAAGTAGAGAGCGATACAAAAATTGAACATAGGTCGATAGTAAGGGGCGAACCTGAGCCAGGTGCTAAGGAGTCTCGTGCGCTGTCATCTGTGCCATGAGAGCCACTGATACTAATTGTATATGGTGGACCACTTGCATTCGCGTGCGCAACGGCCTGATCGCCTAACTTCAGTGCTATTTAAGGACGAAATGGCGGAACGTTTCTTCTAAGTGCAAACCACCCTGTAACACTATTTCGAGCTTTCCAGACTGTTCTGACAACCCTGTAAGAAAAAAAAAAAAAGTAAAACCTCAGGTCCTTCAGATAACCGAAAGCTTTCTGAACAGCTTTTTTTTGTCATAGTTATGGCCTAGGGAACGTACAAGCTTGTAGTAGTGAAATTTTACAGATTACCGGCGGGAAGTAACTTAAACTTCGCAAAGTTTTTATAAAGAGATTTAATCAGATCATGTATACTTAACTGGAGAATCATTGTTTCTGGAGAAGTTAACGTTGATTCTCTGTTAGATAATACTGACCGCGGGAACCTAGGGATGTTGATGTCCTGCCTTGGATTATTTTCCTTAGTAAAATACACTGCGAGAATTAATGCACATAGAGCAACAGCTGTTGAATGTAAAACCAATGGTCAGTGATTTTGTGACCACAGTGGTCAAATACGCACAATAAAACTCACTGACCAGTTAGATACAGATCATAGGAAAAGAGAACTGTTTCGATGAATTGTAAACGATGACTCGAACACAGATTTGGAGAGCAATTACTGGAATGACGCTGGAAGAATTTTACAATGCGCACAGTGTCTATGGAAAATTTAATTCTTTCGTAAATATATTTCTGCAGCAAATTTGAGCCCCCTTTTCCGCTTAAACAAATTGAGGGAAAATTAAATAGAAAGAAGAATAATGGGTAGAGAACTCCTGAGGTTAAAGTACCTCATGCTAGGAGAGAGACGTAGACGTTACTGTGAGTCATTATGTCTAGCTCTTTACATCAATAAGATAAGAGGTTTAATCAATATCAACAAAGAAGTTCTGGTAGGATTACAGCTTTGTGAACTAAAACGCTACTGAGCATTTAAATAAAGAAGCCAAGCAGCCGACTTTTCTCCGTTCTCAGTCTGTGCCGAGGAGGGAAAATTGAAACTGACTCTATAAGTTTGTGATACAACTCGAAGTTTATTAATCGTTTCTCTTACATAGCGTAAAGTTGGCGGGTCCACGATTTGTTGGGGTTCGAGCGGGCGAAAAGCAAAACACAGAGAAAGAGAGCGTGGCCAGGAGGTAAGAGAGACAATGTTGGAGAGAAAAGGACGACGGAGAAAAATTCCAGGTGCTGCGGGGAGCCGAACGCTGCCGCTCTTGAAGCTCATTTCAAGTTGGTAATTGTCTTTGCTCTCGGCCGGCGAGGGCGGGAGATGGGAAGTTGCGGCGGCCAGCCGGCTTCGCTTTGCCTCTCGCTCGTCCGCGAGAGCAGCCGGACGGATCCTTCGGCGAGCGCGCCGGGAAGAAAGCGAGGACCGCGCTGTGCGGCGAGCCGCTTGTTGACACGCCGGCTCTGACGTCAGGGCGCCGGCGAGAGCCGCGCGGAGCAAACTTTGAAGGATCCTCGAGTCCTCGGCGAGGGCCCGCTGGCGCCGGCGCGCGGTGCTGCGCTGTGCACAGGCCGCGATATTGAAGACCCGCAACACGCGGCGACATTGTCCGCGGACCGCTCTCCGGCCTCAATATAGCCGCGCTGATTAACTCGGCTGCGCCACTCGTATGAGGGCCCGAGAGGGCGACACGCGCGCAAAGGGCCGCCTGACCAAAGGAGTGCAAGGTCAGCAGCAGAGGGAATCAAAAGGGCCTCCATTCAAGGCAAAACAGAGCTCTGTTTCAGCACGAGACAGTAGCTGCCTTCTAATCAGAAGCAATACCTACATATCTAATGCAGTGAAATGTTGAACTCTTAATCGTCTTCGTATCCATCTGTAGTTTATTTAACATAACCATGTGGATTCCCAAATCAACAACTTCTTATTGTGTCTCACTGTTTAGAGGCACAAAATGCGTGGGTGTTTTCAGCTCGTTACTAAATGCAAATAAGTAGGAGGCCGAGTTGATGGGAGCTGAATGAGTCCAGGTTGCAATAATATACGGGACGGCACACTGTTAGAGAGAATTTTATTTTTCAAGAAACACATAGTACAATGAAATTACTTATCTTCAGTACTTTTGTAACATCCCACCCGTCACTTATCTGGTTTTGGCGTGTGTTCGCCCCAGCTAATTGACTTACAGATCAACAGAGAGTGCAATACTGCCACAATATTGGATAACTCAAAAAAAGGTAATAAGGCCCCGTGACTCCTGATTGAACTGCGGTGGCAGTGTTGACATTAATTGATTCAGAATTGATCACTTTTAATCAAAAAGGGGTGCACATTGATGTTATATTCAGCTATTGAACAGCAGATGCAAATGTTGAACATAAAATTAATTAGGAAAGTGACTTGGGATTTCAACTACTTGATTGAAAACAGATGCAGTCGATTAGCACAAATTTATTTTAACTCACGACCTTCAGTCATCACATTACAAGACTCTCCTAACAGGCAGGGGTAATAAATTGCGTTTGCGTGGAGTAAAGCGCGATAAATCAAAAGTAAGTCTTATCGACTGACCCAGGCGTAATGCGAAGTCCGAGAAGAATTCTACAATACACGGCCCATGAAACCCTTGAGGAAACTTTGGCGACGTGATCCAACAAATTGATCAGTGGCCGGAGCGGGCGCAATATCACCAAATACAGCGTGGCGGAGCGGCGTCGTTGTGGAGACGTCAGCTGACCTCGTGGTGCTGCAAGGCTGCGCTCGTCTATTCACTCCTAGCTATCTTGCTCAGCACATAGCTGAAGCAAAACTTCCTATCTCCAAGCTCAATCGTTCCATTTGCTAAGTCCTAAACTGCAGAGATGCTCACTCTTTCTCAGGCAAGCTGAGTAAAGAACGCCACGTCCGCACTCTAGGCAAGCTGGGAACAGAAGGCCACTACAGGGACTTCTCCCAGTCCGGTCTTCGCCTTGGTTTCCCCTCCAGCAAAATCACTTACGCCAATTGCAGCGCAAGTCACGTTAATTACGTGTCGCTTCCCAGCGCCGACCAATGCCTGCTCTGGGAAGTGAACAAATTCCCACAAAATTTCCCTTCCTCTCAACTTCTGCTATTTAGCTCCTCCCAGGCCACCCATCAAGGTTAGTGTCTGCACAAAACACCAATTTTTCCGGAATTCTGACTCCCAGGAGAGTACTTCAAATTCCTTGGTCCTATTTTCCCATCAGAGGCCGGCATATATCATTCTGTCGCTCTTCACCTGATTTACTTCAGACTCTGCAGACCGTAAATTCAGCGTGAAGTTGCTATAGTCACGAACACGCATATTGTGGCCTCTGTTGACCACTCCAACATAGCTTTGCATGGCTTATTAGGTCCGCCGAGAAAAAAATATGTTGCATTAATTATGAACGACCCTCGTGTAACATATTACGCTCATTACGCAGTCGATTTTCTCTCTTTTCTAAGCCCAAGTTCCAACCCTCTGCCGCTAGAGGCCTCTCAATTATAGAGTATAACATGGAGATGTGTAAAGTAATTCGCCGGCCGGTGTGGCCGAGCGGTTCTAGGCGCTACAGTCTGGAGCCGCGCACCACTACGATCGCAGGTTCGAATCCTGCCTCGGGCATGGATGTGTGTGATGTACTTAGGTAAGTTAGGTTTAAGTAGTTCTAAGTTCTAGGGGACTGCTGACCTTAGATGTTGAGTCTCATAGTGCTCAGGGCCATTTGAACCTTTTTTGTAAAGTAATTATTCGGTGTGTGAGAAACAGAGTGTACTAATCGAATTTGTAACCGCAGAAAACGTGCCACGAATTAGAAGAGTTCGCCTACACGTGGACCACCCCTTCCTTTAACACGACTATGACACATCACACACGAGCTCTGTGGCATCTTGAGAGTCCGATATGTATGGTTCACTGCCATCGATCATCCTCGGTACAGACCCGATTTAGCCCTATCAGTATTTCGTCAGTTTTCAAAACTCAAAGAATACGTGCGAGAATTTTACTTTCCTAGTAATAAACGGTGCAAATAGAGATGAGGTTGTGTTTCCATCAACAGAGTCAAACAATGTACGTGACGATATCAACAAACTGGTATCTTGTTGGGAGAAATTTATTCGTCGTCAGGGTGGCTACGTAGACATGAAGAATAAATCTGTAGAATATTAATAACGTTTCTTTTTCCTAAGTAGCTTTAAGAGTTTTCACGTAAGAAATTTCGGAGGCATTACTTTTCACGACGCCCTCATACATGATCTGGGCTTCTCATGATCGTAACATCTCTCAAGGAGTAAGACATGTCCTTTATCACTCAGATTATTTGGTATATATAGGGTGGTTGTAGATGAACTCTCGCTACTTGAGAGGGCTCGCATGGAAAACGAGTGATCGTAGGACACCTCGTGCGGGATGTTGGCTACCTCGCATCCCGTTGAGAAAACCTGTTCTTCAGGTAACAGCACAGAAACCACAAGGGCTCAAATCGGATGATCTTGGTGGCCACTCAGTTTGGAATGATCGGCCAATGATTCTGTTTTCTCCAAATGTGTTCACTCCAGATGCGCTACGGAGTAACCGAGAGACCTTATGAGCAATTTGAGGTGGGGCTCCACCGTTTGTCAAAACAGCTGACTCCCAAAGCAGAAATCACGTGTTGGTGAAGGAGATGACAGTAACGTGTGCCGTCCACGCTGCATGTCCTTGCTTCTTGGTTTCGGTGGTCCCCCCTGCTTCGCCGTATCTACAGGATGGTCCATTGATCGTCACCGGGCCAAATATCTCACCAAATAAGCGTCAAACGAAAAAACTACAAAGAACGAAACTTGTCTAGCTTGAAGGGGGAAACCAGATAGCGCTATGGTTGGCCCACTAGATGGCGCTGTCATAGGTCAAACGGATATCAACAGTTTTTTAAAAAAATAGGATGCCTCATTTTTTATTACATATTTGTGTAGCACGGAAAGAAGTATGAATGCTTTAGTTGGAGCACTTTTTTCGCTTTGTGATAGATGGCGCTGTAGTAGTCACAAAAATATTGCTCGCAATTTAGGACGAACAGAAGGTAACAGCTGGTTTTTTAAATTAAAATACAGAACGTAGGTACGTTTGAACATTTTATTTCGGTTGTTCCAATGTGATACATGTACCTTTGTGAATTTATCATTTATGAGAACGCATGCTGTTACAGCGTGATTACGTATAAATAGCACATTAATGCAATAAATACTCAAAATGATGTACGTCAACCTCAATGGATTTGGCAATACGTGTAACGATATTCCTCTCAACAGGGAGTAGTTCGCCTTCGGTAATGTTCGTACATGCATTGACAATGCGCATGTTGTCAGGCGTTGTCGGTGAATCACGATAGCAAATATCCTTCAACTTTCCCCACGGAAAGAATTCCGGGAACGTCAGATCCGGTGGACTTGCGGGCTATGGTATGGCGCTTAGACGACCAATCCACCTGTTATGAAATATGCTATTCAATACTGCTTCAACCGCACGCGAGCTATGTGCCGGACATCCCTCAAGTTGGAAGTACAACGCCATTCTGTCATGCAGTGAAACATCTTGTAGTAACATCGGTAGAACATTACGTAGGAAATCAGCATACATTGCACCATTTAGATTGGCATCGATAAAATGGGGGCCAATTATCCTTCCTCCCATAATGCCGCACCATACATTAACCCGCCAAGGTCGCTGATGTTCCACTTGTCGCAGCCATCGTGGATTTTCCGTTGCCTAATAGCGAATATTATGCTGGTTTACGTTACCGCTGTTGGTGAATGACGCTTCGTCGCTAAATATAACGCGTGCAAAAAATCTGTCATCGTCCCGTAATTTCTCTTGTGCCCAGTGGCAGTAGTGTACACGACGTTAAAAGTTGTCGCCATGCAATTCCTGGTGCATAGAAATATGGTACGGCTGCATTCGATGTTGATGTTGCATTCTGAACTCCGACGTTTTTGAGATTCCCGATTCTCTCGCAATTTGTCTGCTACTGATATGCGGATTAGCCGCGACTGCAGCTAAAACACCTACTTGGGCATCATCATTTGTTGCAGGCCGCGGTTGTCGTTTCGCATGTGGCTGAACACTTCCTGTTTCCTTAAAAAACGTAACTAGCCGGCGAACGGTCCGGACACTTGGATGATGTCGTCCAGGATACCGAGCAGCATACATAGCACACGCCCGTTGGGTATTTCGATCACAACAGCCACACATCAACACGATATCGACCTTTTCCGCAATTGGTCAACGGTCCATTTTAACACGGGTAATGTATCACGAAGCAAATACCATCCGCACTGGCGGATTGTTACGTGACACCACGTACTTATACGTTTGTGACTGTTACAGCTCCATCTATCACTAAGCGAAAAAAGTGGTCCAACTAAAACATTCTTATTTCTTTACGTACTACACGAATATGTAATAAAAAATGGTGATTCCTATTTCAAAAAACGTAGTTGATATCCGTTTGACTTACGGCAGCGCCATCTAGCGGTCGAGCCATAGCACCATCTGGTTTCCCCCTTGAAGCTAGACGAGCTTCGTTCTTTGTAGTTTTTTCGTTTGATATTTGGCCCGGTCACTATCAATGGACCACTCTGTATACCGGCACCTAACACCGAATCATGGCAGTAACACTACGAGTAACGCAAATCCGGCAGGCCACGGCCTGAACATCATTCCTATAAAGTTGGCTGCTTACATGGTAAGTAATTTCCCGTCTACTCTCACTCAAGTAGCAAAAGTTTAATTATAATCACCTAGTACAATGCACACATACGACGTCGTGAAGACATGACGAAAAAAGTACTGCACCATTTAAAGCTTAGTAATAAAGTGATAACCATATTCCTGTTGGCAGGTGATCAGATAATGTTAGCGGACTCGCAAGATGATGTGCAAAGAGCAATTTAGTCTTCCCACCAGGTAGCAAACGATGATATGACAGTGTGTAAGGAGCATTTAAGAACAAAAATAACACTTGATGAGAAACTGCTAGAATTATATACTTATATACTTGTATGAAGGGCTCATATATTGCATACAATGTTCAAGAATACGAACTGCAAAAATTTAAAAGTTAATTTTATAAATGGCAGTCTCCTCAAAAAAGTTAGGAATATGACACTACCAAAATAGTATGATATGATGTTAGTCACAGTTCACATGTGTGGGTCAGAGACTTCGACACCAACCGCTGGTCAACGGAGGAGCACTGAAGCAGCAGAGATGATACTCTTGAGCTACTGGCTGGTTACAAGCTCATTGACTGGATGAAGAATAATGAAATCAGGAGTGAACTGGACATCAAATGCATACTTTAGTAAATAGAGGAGTACACAAAGGAATGGCGTGGCACATTTAAAGAATTTCTGATGAGCGAATAACTAAAGCACTATACAAATATTCAGCTGAAGGGAAAAGAGATATTGGCCTTCCTATGAAGAAACGAAAAGTCAGCCGCAGTTTACTAGAAACTTGATCAGGCAATGCCTAAATCAAAACTGGATATGACGACGGTGGTGGTCCTAACCTTATAAATAACAAACTAAAACTTCGAAAACGTTTATTTTTTATTGTTTTGCAAAAACAAGAAAGTGATTGGAAAGCTACGAAAAATCGCGTTCCCTAAGTGTTCCGTACCAGATCGGTCTGACGGAGGAGATAAATGATTCAAATGGCTCTGAGCGCTATGGGACTCAACTGCTGAGGTCATCAGTCCCCTAGAACTTAGAACTAGTTAAACCTAAGGACATCACAAAGATCCATGCCCGAGGCAGGATTCGAACCTGCGACCGTAGCGGTCGCGCGGCTCCAGACTGCAGCGCCTTTAACCGCACGGCCACTTTGGCCAGCACGGAGGAGATAGAGAAGATCCAAAGAAGAGCGGCGCGTTTCGTCACATGGTTATTTGGTAACCGTGATAGCGTTACGGAGTTGTTTAATAAACTCAAGTGGCAGACTCTGCAAGAGAGGCGCTCTGCATCGCGGTGTAGATTGCTCGCCAGGTTTCGAGAGGGTGCGTTTCTGGATGAGGTATCGAATATATTGCTTCCCCCTACTTATACCTCCCGAGGAGATCACGAATGTAAAATTAGAGAGATTAGAGCGCGCACGGAGGCTTTCAGACAGTCGTTCTTCCCGCGAACCATACGCGACTGGAACAGGAAAGGGAGGTAATGACAGTGGCACGTAAAGTGCCCTCCGCCACACACCGTTGGGTGTAGATGTACATGTAGATGTAGAATCTCACCTTAGGCAAAATCAATACAGCGTCCTCTTGGAAGCATATACACGTCATAGTCTCTCTAACTGTCTTCTTGCTTCACCTGTGCCAAGACTGTCCCCCCGACTGGTGCCACTGCTCATGAGGCCTCACTCAGCTCAGGCTGGTGCATTTATTTTAGTGGCTAGCAACGTCATTCCCATCGCGTCAGATAAACGATAAGCCAGAGTTATGACGTGTCTTGTGAACCAAATTAAATATTACTTGAACTGAAGTTACATTCGTGACTTAATTTAGTGCATACAAGTGACACTATGACTCCCTCAGTAATTGCCGGTTCTGATCGCAGGCAAAACATCTTTATACCAAACTGATTAAAATGAGTGGAAAGGCTAAAAACGCAAGAAAAAATTAAAAATCGTTAGTAAAATATCAAAGTAAAAAGCAAACGGAGTATTACCGTAATGCATAGCAAACGATCCAGGTTGATCAGAAGATTACGAAACTGAAATCGATTTTGGGTACGCAAAGTATTACGAAAGTTACAGGTATTTCTGTTAAACACATCACTACTTAACTGAAATATCTGTAACTTTCGTAATACTGTGTTGTAAGTAAAATAAGTTGTCAGAATCGAGGTATTCTGATACGCTGCTTAGACTGAAATACACTGCCGGACCAAAATATAACGCCCTCATCGACAAGTTCACTTATTGACAAGTGAGGTTGTAACACCAATATCGATTGTAAGTAGGTTATACTATGTAACTAATCCTGAGAATATGAAGTGGTTGTTCTTTACTAATGAAGGTCACTGATTTGTGAGAGGAAAGTTAAAGTTTGTAATATATGTATTGTAAAAGTTAAAGGTTGTTTAAAAATAGTGAAATTTCATAATATATGTCTGTTCACAAAAGAGAATTTATATATTGGAAGGTGGTTCATGCTTAGGGAATTTGTACTGTAAAGTGTAAAAGCTGTCGGGAAACCCCTCCGCTACGGAAGTGGCCTGGCGCACGGTAAAATGTGATTTTGGCGGTGGATCTGGGCGGCTACTTGGTGGGAACGCTAGACAGTCAGTGGGTAGTCGTTGTACGGTAAACATCGAGGGTGCCAAGTGATGCATTTGGAAGCCGTCTTATATGGAAATTTGCCTCGGATGTGTTTTCGGCTGTTGCATGGAGCTCTACAACAAGAAAAATCCGTCGCCAAGAATAAGTTGTAAAGAGCATTCAACGATGAGAGTGTGAGACCAGTTAGTCGCCACGTTGCATGCCATCACTATTGTGCCACTGCTTCACCAACCTCACACAGATATGTATTGTACGATGGACCTGTAAATTTGTGTGAGTGTTTTTTCAGTAATAGTTCAAGTGCTATAAATCTGTGTTTGAACCCTGACGTTATCCTAATCACGAACCGATGCAGGATATCATTCCAAGTGTGCAGTAATCCGAGTATCCTGTTTCTAAATAAATAATGATTCGGTTTTGGGTTAAATGTGCAAAGGTTCAGTACCAAAAGATGAAAATGTTTCTATCTAAAATACCTGCTTCTCAGGGGATGAAAAAGGCACACAAATTGAACTTATATGAAACGTAATTTAGCATTGATTATTAACATGAACTATTTTGTGCGGCTAATTGAGCTTTGTGTTTGAGTAATTTGCTTTAAGGAAGGAAAATATAAACTATTCCAAGTGAAATTAGGAATCAACATTAGTGAACTGCACTTTGGTTCTGAAATAACCACAGAGTTTGCCTGGAGAGACAGTGACAGTTTTTGGGTTCCCACCGTATTCTTCTCTTATAAGAAAGAGAATTGGGATTTTCGTTGCTAATGAAAGAAATCTGTGACATTGCTAAAAATGAGAGTATGAGAAGTGTTTATATAGTATTATTCAATTTCATTTGTCGTATGTGTATGTAAGTTAAATCAGAACTCTTTTCATGCCTAACTTTAGTCCAGTGCGTCCTGTAGTAACGTCTCAGTGTTGAGTTGATTAATGATTGCAATAGTAACTATTATTATGAGTGAAGTACCATTTATCTTCCCACGTTTACTGATTTGTTGAAATGGTAACTACTCCTATCCATATCGTAGTTCTTCCTGTAGTCGTATCCAGTATCCAGTGCACTATTCAAAAAGGGTATTAATGAAAGTCAATTTCCTTGAAAATAATGCTTCAATTTAATATGCCTAATTAGGCTGGCGACTGTTTGTTATTTCATTCACATGAACTACACTACTTTCATCACCTCCAAAAAAAATTCTGTTTTGTTTTTCTATTAATTGCCATAATTACGAAATTACTGTCGGACACGCTCTGTCCATTAGGTAAACGCACGGTCAAACAACTAAAATTCCTCCCAGCGGGTAGAGCTAGTTTGTGTGAGCCTTATACTTGGCGCAAACTTCCAAAATTGTGTTATAAGGCGACAGGTGGTTCATGATTTTAAGAGTATATCGTAACAAATTCAGACGAAATGAAATACACATGCCACAGAGCTGCATCAATACACAGTATATCCCCCGCCCTCTCCACCGGCGACACCGCAGACGGGACTTCTCGCACGCAAACAGTAAAAAGGTGCCTAATGCCTTCCAGCGATGGATTGTCCCAAGCATCTTGCGCCTTCCTTTTGAAAATTCGGCGGTAGTTCTTGCAGGTCCTGGAGAACGAGTAAGTTACCGATCCATGATGTCCCATACGTGTCTTGCTGGAAAGGAATCTGGTGATCTTGCTGGCCAGGGCAGTTGTTGAGCATTACCAAGAGCACGTTGGGTTGCAGCGGTAATATGTGGACGACCACTGTCCTACTGGAAAAGCGTATCTCTTCCCCATCTACGAAATGATAGTAGCGCTGGGATAACATCCTGTGTCTTATTGTCTTGTTTCTATGACTGGTCTCTTTACTGTCCAGAGACACCAAATGTGGCTGCCAGTTGTAACTGACTGCCACCCGCACCATGAAGACTGGGATGGGATCTGTGTGTCCCGGACGAATACATCCTGCAACAGGCTGCCCTCCAGGTCTACTCCATACACATGTACGTCCATCATTCGCATGCAGGCAAGACCTACTGCAGGACAACAGAGGGCCATTCCATTCTGCAGTAATCTCTTTCATGCTTGGCGGTGTCGTGGGGTCACTGGTAGTCTGACCCGAGGCACACGTGTTGGTAATCCTTCTGCAAACATGCGGTTCCTAATGGTCCCTGATGCAACAGCAGGTGGAGGATGTGCATGTATTTCGTTCCAGGATGATGTTCTGCCGAACACCGCTACTCTCACAAAGCATCGGTGATGACGTGCATCTGTATTAGCCGGACGTTCAGATTGCTTGGTCTGCAGGTGTGGGAATATTCCACAGACCACTGCTGAAAGCCGCGACATGCGACCGACACCTTGTGCCCAAATGCATCAATCCATCGAAACGTCCAGCAAGCTTCCGACAGGCTGAAGTTGTTCGACAGGGGTACGTACACGTCGGTGGGGCATGGTTGTGAACTAGACTATTGCAAACATTGTTGACCTGTGAGCTTCTGCGTGCAGAGTCAAAACAGATGGTGCGCAGCCAGACCTCCTTGATGCGCCTGATCGCCGATGACAGAGACAAATGCATCAACAGTATGCACATCTTATACTCTGGTGCCACCGAACGCAGTGTCCGAAGGTGTTGCGCCTTTTTCTGGCAATGTACGTCAACTGTTTCAAAAGGCTTTTCTAAGCAAGTATCAACATCAAGATCAACAATTGTCTTGTGACAGCTTTTGTAGCTTAGTTCATGGAAGCTAGCCCACTGGGCCCTCCTTTGAGTGGTTTCCGTCGCATATCAGTATAAAATGATGAGATCTACTGTTGCTATGTGTTTTAAAGTGTTAAAGAAAGGAAAGACACTTCCAATGTGCTAAAAAAAAAGAAGGTAAAGGTTTTGCCTACTTTTCTGACACGGTGTAGGTAACGAATATTTTCAATTTGGCTAAGGTCAGATTTGTTGCCCATTACCGACAAAAATAGAAATTAAATCCAGACCAAAATGGTCGACGACCTGCGAATCGCACTGCGTGTGAACATGCAGGCTCGACTTTCAAAAGCTAGAAAACGGACGATAGGACGGTTATGGCGCTCGATCGTTAAATGGCAAAAAATGCGTTTGCCACATACTCTTAAAACAGATGTAAGTAGGCTGTTTAGGTTTTCTTATTGGTAACGCCACGTAGCGCTCTGTATGAAAAATGACTGGCTGTGCTGTGTGCAGTCTGTGGCTAGTTTGCATTGTTGTCTGCCATTGTAGCGTTGGGCAGTTGGCTGTTAACAGCGCGTACCGTTGCGCAGTTGGAGGTGAGCCGCCAGCAGTGGTGGATGTGGGGAGAGAAATGGCGGAGTTTTGAAATTTGTAAGACTGGATGTCATGAACTGCTATATACATTATGACTTTTGAACACTATTGAGGTAAATACGTTTTTGGTTCTCTATCAAAATCTTTCATTTGCTAAATATGCCTATCAGTAGTTAGTGCCTTCAGTAGTTTGAATCTTTTATTTAGCTGGCAGTAGTGGCGCTCGCTGTATTGCAGTAGTTCGAGTAACCAAGATTTTTGTGAGGTAAGTGATTTGTGAAAGGTATACGTTAATGTTAGTCAGGGCCACTCTTTTGTAGGGATTATTGAAAGTCAGATTGCGTTGCGCTAAAAATATTGTGTGTCAGTTTAAGGACAGTCATGTATAATTGTTCTAAGGGGACGTTTCACAGGGAAGTGATGTACAGGCCATTTCATAAGAATAAAACACCTTCCGAAATAAATTAGTTAATTAACGTTTGCGTTAAGGTTACAGGTAAAGCATTTACGTCTGTATCGTGCCTCAGCCAAGAGAGGAAAAAGGAAACAAAGTAATTCTATAATATGCTAAATAATTACGTATTTGTAAAACAAACATCAGTATTATGTACGAGTCTTACAGAGATCAACTTTTAAGAAGTCTTTGCGTTATACACACAGGTGACAAAAGTCATGAGATACCTCCTAGTAACGTGTCAGACCTCCTTTTCCACGGTGTGGTGCAGCAGCTCGACGTGGCATGGACTCGACAGATTGTTGGAAATCCCTTGCAGAAATATTGAGTCATGCTGCCTCTGTAGCTGTCTATATTTGCGTAACTATCGTCAGTGTAGGATTTTGGGCACGAACTGTTCTCCCTATTATGCCCCATAATGTTCGATCGGATTCATGTCGGACGATGTGGATGGTCAAATGATTCGCTCAAATTGTCCAGACTCTAGTTCAAACCAGTCGCGAACAACTGTGGCACGGTGACATGGCACATTATCATCCATAAAAATTCCATCGGCGAATGTCTGCAGATGGTCTCCAAATAACCATTACCAGTCAATGATAGATTCATTTAGATCAGAAGACCCAGTCCATTCCATGTAATCACAGTCCACACTGTAAGGTGTCCACATTTTCGGGCCTTACATATGCTGCATAATAACGATACCGAATAAAATCCCCAGCAAATAACGATGTAATACAATTACCAATTCTTGAGAGCTTTGGTAAATTAAATGTAATATGGACAAGGGAGAGATTGTGTTGTCATTTTAGATAAAATCCCAAACTTGTCATTAATATCAATTTATGTATTCTTGGAATGTCACAGTAGCATTTTTATTACTTTGAGATAGGGCCAGAATTAATAGCTATGTGGAATGTCAGTTTAGCATCCTGGGCAGAACGTTATCCTTTGCGGCGTTCAAAATTAACAAATCCAGCCACACATTACAACACAATTATGTACACACCACCAGCTTGCAAAGTGCCTTGCTGACAACTTGGGTCCATGGCTCCATGGGTTTGCACCACGCTCCAACCGTACCATAAGCTGTTATCAACCGAAATGGCGACTCATCTGACGAGGCCACGGTTTTTCAGCCGTCTAGTCAACCGACATGATCACGAGCCACGGAGAAGCGCTGAAGCGATGTCATGCTTTTAGCAAAGGCATTCCCGTTTGTCGTCTGCTGCCATAGGCTATTAACGCCAAATTTCACCGCGCTTCCTAACTTATACGTTCATCATACGTCACACGTTGATTTCTGCGGTTATTTTATGCCGTGTTGTTTGTCTGTTACGGCGGACAACCCTAAGCAAACGCCGCTGTTCTCGCTCGTTAAGTGACAAGTAAAGATGTAATTCCTTAATTTGCTGTTCCTAGCACACTCTTGACACTGTCGATCTCAGAATATTGAATTCTCTAACGATTTCCGAAATGGAATGTGTCCCGTGTCAGCTGCAACTACCATTCCGCCTTTAAAACATATTAACTCCCTTCGGCAGACATAATCATATCGGAAAACGTTTTACGTTAATCATCAGAGTTCAAATGACAGCTCCGTCAATGGACTGCTCTTTTCTACCTCGTGTACGCAATACTACCGCCATTTGGATATGTGCATATCGGTGTCCATTGACATGATGTTATTATCCGTTGGTGGTAACACGCAGAATTCAATGCGGCAAACTTTGAGGGACTTCCTATTAGACTATACAGACACGGAGCAATACAAACGTTGTCAGCCTGTATTTCATGCCACAGAAAGGCGAAACGACGAGACTAAGAAAATCTCTCCCTGCGCGGAAATCACAGGAATGTAAGCGACCGTGTGACGTAACCGCTGTGACATATGGAAGTGTGGGTCCAGGATGCGTGCACGGTGGGCCAAAGTGGTAAAGGTGATCGCTCCTGTTAAGCGGCAAATTGTATTTCGAGTCCCGGTTCGGTACAGATTTTCATCTATCTCTAAATCACTTGTACAGCTCGTGTATTTCCGATTCATAATTTGCGAATACATTTCGCTAACACAAAAAATTCTTTCTACATTTCTCCTAAACCGTTTGGAACAATCAACTGACCATCCGTTTAGTGACTACCAAATAAGATTCTAGTAAGGCCGATGGCTTGCTGCACAGAAATGGATTCTGAAAACTATTTTAAGGATCTGTCGACATACCATCACAACTGACCCTCTATGCACTTTAAGAAATCGTATAATCTCTCGGCAGAAATACTACATTTTCCACTCTATAGTAGCTGAGAATGGACGAGAAGTCCAAAGAATTAACGTACCAGTCTCTAATGAATAAACACAAAAAAGTTTAGTTCCTTACTTAAATCCGAGCGTTTTGAGATACGTGCAGCAGTTAGACAAGGAGACAGTCGATATTATTTGCTGCTTTGGTTGTGGTAGAACATGATAACAAACATCTGTAATTATCGCTTTGACAAAAGAAGAAATTTAATGTGTTACAGACAAACTAAGCAAGACAACTGCAAAGATGGCCTCTAGAAATCTTACGAGCGAAATCATTTACATAGGTATACGCACCAAAAGAGTAGGTATGTTCTACTGAAAGTGGAATATCGGAAGAAACCATCTTCATTTACTTCCCCTTCTCATTCCACAATATCGTCTTCTAGTTTTCCTCCCTTATACAGTGTCATTCAGCTGCACCTATCGCCAGGTTTTATGCAACCCACAATGCCTTCCAAAACTACACGTGAGATTTTCATATTCTCTCTCTCGCTATGCACAAACTATCAGCCCTACAGAATAAAAGAGCGAGGCCTTTCCCAAAGAAATTTAATGTAGTTAAATTTTGTACTGAGATACGCAACCGCTGGAGGCCACAGTTTTCGAGTTATTCCAGAAAAACGCATTTGAAGGTCACTTTTGTATCTTTTTTGAATAATTCGAAAACCACGGCCTCTAGCGACAACGTATCTCAGTACAAAATTTCACTGCATTAAATTTCTCACAGAAAGTCCTAATTCATTTTTTCTGTAGGACTAATAGCTCGCGCTTAGCGAGCGAGAGAATATTAAAATCTTGCGAGTGGTTTTTGGAGGGGTGGTGGGCTGAATAAGACCTACAGGTAGGGGCAGCTGACTCGCCGTGTTTATTCCTTGCACCTTTCAGCCTTCCCTCCATCTGAGCTCTTCATACAGAAATCGCTGCTCCGCGTAAACTTGTCATTAACAAACAGTGTACAGACAGAAGTTTTCATGCTTCAGAAGACATTCCACCGTGCTCGCAAGGTCTTCCACAGATATCCGCACCTTTCGGAGAAGGTAACCATGAGATGCAGCCATCCGTCTTCCGAGGAGAGCCGATAGTGCTCGTCCACCGCTGATCGATGAAACAACAATAATGACAGATTGTGGTCCGAGGCTCGCGGCCCTGATTGATGGCGTCCGAGCAGAGACGGCCGCTGACGGCCGATCCCAAAGCCGCGGAATAATGAGGCCGAGATTAATGGCACCCCAGGCGGCGATCCCGACGTTCGCGGGGGATTCGCCGCTACGTCATAAAGCGGACGCCGCCGGCGCGTTACTGCGGAGGGGTGGGCGGAGGAGCGAGGTCTCACAGGGACGCCGGTAGGGGAGTGCCTACCGGCTCTCTTAGACCATCAGTTACCGCCGGATCTCTGCCGCTCGCTGTGAGCAACACTCAGCGATTACAAGCCAGTGGACGATATCATGAGGCTGTAAGCACATTCTCACATGACATTCACATATCACTGAGCGATATTCGTTCTTCCACTCATTCCTTGGCTATTTTTAAGGCGAGTACAAGCCTAGTTCACTCAGAAAGGTCTCACGTTATATTGTTAAGAAACGAACGGGCTCAGATATTAGTCCCTTGGTCTGGCTTGAGCACCAGAGGTCAGTCTCAGAAACCACAGAGAAGGTACAGTCATGCTCATAATTTAAGGATAATTGCAGAATGTGGTGCCACACAACGTGGCACTACACAGAACTGGTGCTAATAGCATAGGCACATAGGGAACATTCACGACCCTGATCTGTCCATCCACGGTATTGGTGATAAGTTACGAAAACCGTCCCAAAACACATGTGCTACAAAACGAAACTGTTTCCTGCGCATGTACTCCGTCACCAGTATCGGATATGATCACCATGCGCACTTACACAGGTCGCACAGCGGGTTGGCATACTCTGCATCAGGTGGTCGGGCAGCTGCCGGGGTATAGCCCCCCATTCTTGCACCAGTGCCTGTCGGAGCTCCTGAAGTGTCGGAGGGATTTGAAGACGTGCAGCGATACGTCGACCGAGAGCATCCAAGACGTGCTCGATGGGGTTTAGGTCTGGAGAACAGGCAGACCTCTCCATTTGCCTGATATCTTCTGTTTCAAGGTACTCCTCCACGATGGCAGCTCGGTGGTGCCGTGCGGTATCATCCATCAGGAGGAAGGTGGGACCCACTGCACCTCTGAAAAGGCGGACATACTGGTGCAAAATGACATACCGATGCACCTGACCTGTTACAGTTTCTCAGTCAAAGACATGCAGGGTTGTAGCATCGCGTTTTAATACTTGAATAGTGTAAATTCGCGTAGTCGTTTGTCTTCTGTTTTGGTTTTGAACGGCCAGTGTCGGTTGGTCACAGCCAGTGTGCTCCCTGCCGCCATTGGATAAGCAGCTGCCAGCACCAAGTCGTATACTCCTAGCTCACATAATTGTTACATAGTCTCGTATAGGAGGTGTAATTTCGAGTTTTAGTTACTGTAATCATAAATTCAGGCAGATTGTAGCGCAGTCGTTAGGCATTTGTACAAATTGGTTAATACATTCTTTGCGTGTTTCCCTTGCGTTATCTAGGCACGGACTCGTGTTTCAGTAACTGTTGTTCAACATCGATTAGAATGGACAGGGACTGTGATTGCTGTGTTCGGATGAGGCCTGAGTTGGCATCCCTCCGCTCACAGCTGCAGACGGCGCTGACTTTGGTCGCGCAGCTTGAGGCTGTTGCCAATGGGCACCACTGTGGGGAGCCGGACTTGGGTATCACGGGAATGTCAACCTCGTCCCGTCTGTCCCCAGGTCGGTCTGCCGCTATGGTTGCCCCGGTTGCTGCCCGCAGTGGAGCTGAGCCCTCACCTGTGGTTCATTGGGAGGTCGTTCCAAGGTGTGGCAGGCAGCGAAAGACGTCCCCAGAGGCTGATCAGAAAGCCTCCCCAGTGAGTCTGACAAACCGGTTTCAGGTACTGTCTCTGGCTGAGCCAGATGCAGCTGCCTGCCCTGTTTCAGAGGATGATTCTCAGCCTTCAAGGTCCGGGCAATCACAGAGGGTGGGCTTATTGGTAGTTGGGAGCTCCAATGTTAGGCGCGTAATGGGGCCCCTTAGGGATATGGCGGCTAAGGAGGGGAAGAAATCCAGTGTGCACTCCGTGTGCATTCGGGGTGGAGTCATTCCTGATGTGGAAAGGGTCCTTCCGGATGTCATGAAGAGCACAGGGTGCAGCCATCTGCAGGTAGTGGCACCTGTCGGCACTAATGACGTGCGTCGCTTTGGACCTGAGGAAATTCTCTCTGGATTCCAGCGGCTATCTGATTTGGTGAAGGCTGCCGGTCTTGCTTACGAGATGAAGGCAGAGCTCACCATCTGCAGCATCGTTGACGGAACCGACTGTGGATCTTTGGTGCAGAGCCGGGTGGAGGGTTTGAATCAGAGGCTCAGACGGTTTCGCGACGGTGTTGGCTGCAGATTCCTTGATTTGCACCATAGGGTGGTGGGGTTTCGGGTTCCGCTGAATAGATCAGGAGTTCACTACACTCATTTGGCGGCTACACGGGTAGCGGAGGCTGTGTGGCGTGGGCTGGGCGGTTGTTTAGGTTAGAAGGCCTCGGGAAAATACGGTGTGGGCTGCAATCTCAAAGGGTGCTGTTCCTGACCTATATAAATGACCTGGGTGACAATCTGAGCAGTTCTCTTAGGCTGTTCGCAGATGATGCTGTAATTTACCGTCTAGTAAGGTCATCCGAAGACCAGTATCAGTTGCAAAGCGATTTAGAAAAGATTGCTGTATGGTGTGGCAGGTGGCAGCTGACGCTAAATAACGAAAAGCGTGAGGTGATCCACATGAATTCCAAAAGAAATCCGTTGGAATTTGATTACTCGATAAATAGTACAATTCTCAAAGCTGTCAATTCAACTAAGTACTTGGGTGTAAAAATTACGAACAACTTCAGTCGGAAAGACCACATAGATAATACTGTGGGGAAGCCGAGCCAATGGTTGCGTTTTATTGGCAGGACACTTAGAAGATGCAACAAGTCCACTAAAGAGACAGCTTACACTACACTCGTTCGTCCTCTGTTAGAATATTGCTGCGCGGTGTGGGATCCTTACCAGGTGGGATTGACGGAGGACATCGAAAGGGTGCAAAAAAGGGCAGCTCGTTTTGTATTATCACGTAATAGGGGAGAGAGTGTGGCAGATATGATACGCGAGTTGGGATGGAAGTCTTTAAAGCAAAGACGTTTTTCGTCGCGGCGAGATCTATTTACGAAATTTCAGTCACCAACTTTCTCTTCCGAATGCGAAAATATTTTGTTGAGCCCAACCAGCATAGGTAGGAATGATCATCAAAATAAAATAAGAGAAGTCAGAGCTCGATCAGAAAGGTTTAGGTGTTCGTTTTTCCCGCGCGCTGTTCGGGAGTGGAATGGTAGGGAGATAGTATGATTGTGGTTCGATGAACTCTCTGCCAAGCACTTAAATGTAAATTGCAGAGTAATCATGTAGATGTAGATGCAGGTGTACGTGCAGCAATCATAATCCCACCCCACACCATCAAACCACGACCTCCATACAGGTCCCTTTCAAGGACATTACGGGGTTGGTATCCGGTTTCTGGTTCACACCCGATGAAAACCCGGCGAGAATCACTGTTCAGACTATACCTGAACTCGTCCGTAAACATAACCTTCGACCACTGTTCAAATGACCATGTACTGCGTTCTTGACACCAGGCTTTACGGGCTCTCCTGTGACCAGGGGTCAGTGGAATGCACCTTGCAGGTCTCCGGGCGAATAAACCATGTCCGTTTAGTCGTCTGTAGACTGTGTGTCTGGAGACAACTGTTCCAGCGGCTGCGATAAGGTCCCGAGTGAGGCTACCTGCAGTACTCCGTGACCGTCTGCGGGCACTAATGGTGAGATATCGGTCTTCTTGTGGTGTTGTACACTGTGGACGTCGCACACTTGTAGCACCTGGACACGTTTCCTGTCTACTGGAATCGTCGCCATAATCGTGAGATCACACTTTGTGGCACACGGAGAGCCCGTGCTACGACCTGCTATGTTTGACCAGTCTCCAGTCGCCCTAGTATTCTAGCCCTCATAAAGCCATCAATAAGTGTTCTTTGAGACATTTTCAACAGACAGTCACCGTTATGTCAGAAAACGCCTGCACACTTACTCGCTGCACCGTACTCTGACGTGCACCAATACACGACTGCGTATGTGGACTGCTGCCAGCGCCACCGTGCGACGACCGCAGGTCAAATGCACCGCATGGTCTTACCCCGAAGTGATTTAAACCCGCAAACCGCCCACTAGACAGTTGTTTCACCATGTATCAGCATTGTCCTCAATTTATGAGCATAAGTGTAGTTGAGTCCCCAGTTTGGGTAGGCTACTGGTCCACGCTCTGGCGGCAGATGCGCCTTTCTCCTTTTGAAGCCAACTGCCGCTAATCCACTACCAATTTCTAAAGTATAACTGTGCGTGACGAACTCACTTTCCTGGCTGCGGATCTAAGAGCGACCCGTCACGGTGCTGCTGGGCCCCGTGAAAAGTCCATTGTCCTTCCCTCCAGAACTTGTTACCCAATCGTGTGGATCTTGCCTGCTACTGTGCTTAGCTGCGACGGGCTCCACCATTAACTGCAACGTGGCTAACAGCCCATACCAACGTCTTGCATATTAAGATACACTCTGCAAGCCAATAATGGCAAATGTCTGCAGGGTTCCCTTGTATTTGCATAAATAGAGAGATATTCTTGCTGGTCACTGTGGCAATGGGTGGGTGTCACCCTTTCCACAGACATTTTCAAAAGTGGGGACTTTGGTTTAGAGAAGGTGATTTTGGGCTACGGTCTAGGAGAGGGACTAGTGATTCTGGCGCCGATTGGGGAGCACGTTTCCCGAATTTTGAGTAAGTGTCACTTGTCGTCTTAGCGCTATCCACTTTTTATGCAGCTCACCATTGCTATGAAACTTGCGTTGCCTGATTAATTATATTGTTTCGTGGGTCTTTGATTCGTTAACTTTTGATGTGCAAGCTGCACAGTTTAGGAATGCTTGTGGTGTTTTCCAGGCAGTCTTCCATGTGGATGAGGTACCTCTTCACAGTGTTAGCAGGATATTTGTGATTAAATTGAGCTTTCAGTATTTAAGACGACTTCGTGCACGCTGGGTTGGAGCAATTTTTCTAGTCAACGTTACTAGAATTTAAGGTTATTTGTTGGAAACTTACTCCCTGTCATTTTAATGGGGCAGCTGTCGAGAAAGATCTTTGAATAAATAAATGATTTATTAAACTCATACTTGATTTGATTCTCAGAACTAAACTATTGTCTTACAATTGAGCCTTGCTAGGTGACCCTTTAAAAACAAATACAACACCTGCGTTTCTAATTTGTTTAATTCACTGTGACGGTGTTCCTGGAAAAGCAGGTGCTGATCCTTTTTGTTTGCGTATTAAATATGACTGTATTTGGATCTGCGATTACGACTTGTGATGTGCTAAATGCAGATTAGACTAAGAAAGATAACCTGGGTAGGTTCTCTTCACCATTTGGCAACAGAAACCAAATACTTCCCCTCCCTCCCCCCCCCCCCCCCGCCCCCTCCCACAAAATTCCACTCATATCGTCTAACAGCGTTTATAGGTTGACAGTTACCTCGCTTCCGCGAGTAAGACATTCGACAACTCTCTGCAAGAGTGCCACACCCAGCTCAATCCATTGTTCAAATGGCTCTGAGCACTATGGGTTCAAAATTAATGGTTCAAATGGTTCTGAGCGCTATGGGACTCAACTGCTGTGGTCATCAGTCCCCTAGAACTTAGAACTACTTAAACCTGACTAACCTAAGGACATCACACACACCCATGCCCGAGGCAGGATTCGAACCTGCGACCGTAGCAGCAGCGCGGCTCCGGACTGGAGCGCCTAGAACCGCAGGGCCACCGCGGCCGGCCAGCACTATGGGACTCAACTGCTTAGGTCATTAGTCCCCTAGAACTTAGAACTAGTTAAACCTAACTAACCTAAGGACATCACACACATCCATGCCCGAGGCAGGATTCGAACCTGCGACCGTAGCGGTCTCGCGGTTCCGGACTGCAGCGCCCAGAACCGCACGGCCACTTCGGCCGGCCTCAATCCATTGTTAATCAGATCCGTTAAAGCAACTGAACTGATGATATGTTGACTCCTTCGTTTCACGCTCTACTTCAAACACAGTCACAGATGGTTACCTTGGGAGTAAGGTCGACTGACCTAGCCGGGCAGTCGATGTGCGTTAGGGGAAGTGAGTGTAGGCAGTCCTGTGAACATGGCCGTTTTCATCTTCGTAGATTGGTTAATTGGAAGACTGGAGTATACTCGGCAGAGTCATCAAGAATATTTGGAAGATGGCGCAACGTGGAGCAAAGGAGAACGCTGAAATAAACCGAACGAGGTGGCGCTGTGTTTTGCACCGTGGACTCGCATTCGAGAGGACGACGGTTCAAACACGCGTCCGGTAATCCTGATTTAGGTTTTCCGTGACTTCCCTTAATCGCTTCAGGCAAATGACAGGATGGTTCCTTTGAAAAGTCACGGCTGAGTCACTTTCCCGTCCTTCCCTAAACCAATGGGACTGATGACCTCGCTCTTTGGTCCACTTGTAACGCCGGAAATGCATATCCTCCTATTTCCATCTATTGTACCATAAAGTTTTTCCTTATTTTGTTACCTGAAGATATGACATTTCTGTGTCTTTATGTATTGTAATTGTCTTACAATTTGTAAATATATATATATTGTAAAGTCCCCTTAGAAAAATTTATGAATGTCTGTGCTGATAAACCTCTTACATTATTTGATTTTCAAACAGCTGAGCAGAACTGAACGTACTCAGACATTTCACTCTTTACCTATTCTGACACACAATATTTTTAGCGCAACGCAATCTGACTTTCAAAATTCCTTACAAAAGAATGGCCCTGACTAACAATAACCTATGCCTTTCATGAATCACTTACCTCACAAAAATCTTCGTTACTCAAACTACTGCAATACAGCGTGCGCCAATACTGCCAGCTGAATAAAAGATTCTAACTACTGAAGTCACTAACTACTGATAGGCATAGTTAGCAAATGAAAGATTTTGATAGAGAACAAACAATGTATTTACCTTAATAGTGTTCAAAAGTCATCATATATATATATATATCAGGTCATGATATCCAATCTTACAAATTAACTCTCTCTGATGCACACACGTCCAGATCATCCGCTCTCAAAATTGTGCCATTTCTCTCCCCACATACACCACTGCTGGCGGCTCACCTCCAACTGCGCAACGCCATGCGCTGTTCACATACAGCTGCGCAACACTACAATAGCGACTATTCCAACAATGCCACATAGCCACAGAGTTCACACAGCACAGCCAGTGACTTTCATACAGAGCGCTACGTGGCGTTACCAACACAAAAACCTAAACAGCCTACTTACAATATTTATGCATTTATCTCGATGTACAATTGGTTCGTTTTGTAAACATTACTTGTATTTTTATGCTGGGTCTTGCCTAGGGAAAACTATGCTATCGAACGATTACATCGACAGGTCGTGTGGAGAACCAAAGTGTTTAGGATCTTTGGTAGTGTTAACTCTGCCGCGTGGAGCGTGGGAAGAGCAGAGTCTGGCTGGAGTCTGGCGGTGGTTTCGCATGCAATTGCGCTCGACTTGCTTTGATAGTTTCTGGCACGGCGTCGCGGACGGGAAACATTAACTGGCACACATCAAGAGCCTGTTTCGCCTGGTGACCGTGTCGGGAAGAAGGTGCGCCAACATCCAGCTTCTGCAACAGCTACAGCCGACAATAAGTAATTGTCGCCACCTCCTCGATCGACGACTTCAAACCTTCAATCAACCAACAAGGAAGATTGAAAGCCCGTAAAGTTTTAGAACTGTATGTCAGACCTCAGCTTTCCAAAGTATTCCATTTGCATCACTAAAATACAGCAACTTAGCATGAACCATTGTTGCTCATTGTCCCAATTGCATTACCAAGCAGGGTCCCTTCCTTTTCCGAAATGAACCCGAGTGTCGTTGAAACTCAAACGCCAGCATTAAAGTAATATCATTCCATTTCACTGCTTTATTTCCAAAGTTCAGTTAAAGTATTCATAGCTGGCTACAAAACCAAACTGAACTATATTTAGATTACACAAGCACAAATTAAGAGTGCGAGTTTTGTTACCATATTTTAGCTTACCTGTGACTGCAGCCCAGCTTGGTACGTACTAAATTTTACTATTGTTTATTGTTCAGAATCATTTAATTCAAGTTCAAAGTTAAATCTCTTATTTCTAAATTGCGTAGATTCAAGTAGCTTTTGAAATGATTGTTGAGGTAGCCCAAGACTAACCTTATTTTATTGAGTTTCGTAGTGCTTCATAAAGGAAGTTCACTATTAATTTCAGTCACTAAATTAACTTTCAGTTTTCCGGTTTTATTAATTCTTTTGCTAAATTAAGTCAGAGTCTAGCGAAATTTATTACTTCTGACAAACATTCAGTTTTCACACAACACGTGGCAACCTTCAGTTGCCACGCTTTTAGTGCTAAATATATGTGCATTTATCTTTAATTTTCCCCAAATCTCAAATATCTAATTAACGCCAGTTAATTGTTGATGTAACGACCGCAAATTTACTTTCTTTATTAACTTTACACTTTTTCAAAACTAATTTCCACCAATTTTTTTTGCATTTTTCCTTTCGTTTAGATGTAACCCTTCCTCCCTCTTTACCGACAGATTAATTTCGGTGACGATTGCTTTTCCCACATTTCCATTAGGTACACGTGGTTTCATTTTTCACTGTCATTAAGGTCGATAAGTGAGTGGGAGGTTGCACACTCCCCCAAATCAACCAACCAACCGCTGAAATGAACTTCCTCGACCCAAGACGCAGGACGAAAAGTCCTTTCAAAACGTTATGGAAACACCAACGTCCTGGACCCTTCACATACAGCGGGTTAAATGCCTCACAGGGCCGTCACGAGTCTCGATGCCTCGCATCATTTGAGAGGAGGTTAAACTGCGTGCGACTCGTCAGACTAGGCTACATGCCTCCAGACAGTCGATGACCACTTTTGTATTGTTTAGCCCGATGAAGACGTTTGTCTTTATGTACCGCAGCGAGCAGTGGCCTTCTGTGAGGTTTGCGACTGCACATGCCCACCTAATGTAGCTCCCTTCGTAATATTCGCTTGTAAACTGGATGACATAGACCTGCAGTCAGAAACTGGACCAATTCATCTTATTTACAAGGCGTAATACTCGCCGAGAATCTCTATTATTTAGGATCCTTCTAGGGTCACTGGTCTTATGCCATGTTACATGGCTGTGAATGATACATGTTAGACAGCCCGCGAATCGAGTACCTTCATGCTATGGTCATCGGCACGCTGAGAGATGATAGTTCATTTGTGCCATTCTCTCACGTTTCCATCTTACTGCACTAATTCAGTACAAACAACTGGCACATACACAAAAATTGACTGTCACGTGAAGATCACATAATAGCTTGGTAGCACGCCAACACGACCAATGTGCTCTCTCGAAGGAGTGGCCAATATTTTGTCCAGTCAGGTTACATGCTCTTAAAATCAATTCAAAACAGAGACAGGCGAGCGTAGTCTGTCCCACCTGTTGCCAGCTTCAATAAACCCTTTCGTCGTCATATTGCGCTAGAGGTCAACGCTATTGAAATTGGTCTCATCACGGTACATGCGGCTCGAATAACACAGCCAGTAATCTGTGACGAAAAACCTAAACGTTCCGAAACTGCAAAGTTCCGTGGAGCTTGGTTACTAAAAAATGTGACAGCAGGCATGCCAGCAAGAAGGAAACATATAAACCTCCCATCGTCATGGCTGCCGGACTGGTGGTAGACCTTTTGAATTCACAATAGATGGCTTCCGTTGATTTCATGCGATTTTTTGCAGTCACCCTTCGCAATGGTCGACGGTCCCTGTCCATCATTACATGAGGTCTGGTTGGTCTTAGTTTAACTTCACAGTCACATCACAGGGGGTTGAAATGTCACTGATGGGTTTGTTGCTCAGGTGAAATCGAATTACTAGTCCATGTCCGAAGTACTTGAGCTCTGCTGACCCACTCATTCTGCTATTGCTGCGTCTCTAATGACAGCACAATACTTCTCGCCTCTTTTTATACTGGCGGGTCCGCCTCTCGCGACGACTGGTGATTATAAGGGTGACCATATACTTTTGATTGTACAGCATATATAGTCTAACTGGCCACAGCAGTGCCACTGCTTGAGAAAAGTCGATCGTCAGGATACATGTATTCAAACGAATGCGTAACGCAAATTTTCAATACGATTAAATCGTTATCGATCTCGCCCCGCAATGGCCATCTTCTGATGGCACGATATTAGTTAGATACGTACCATACCTATCTAGTCTGCATTTCTCTCCTAAGGAACTTACTCTCTTTTCCACTCGGTTTTGCTGCTGTAACGTCCTGTGTTCTATTTTTGTAGTTTATGAATAATTGATGAAACTTTTATTATATATTTGAATATTTTTTAGTTTTCACAATTAAAGATTTTTCTTGCACAGAGTTCTCCCAAGAGTGGGGACATGAAAGTACCCTTCGATGTATCTATATAATCTCCTGATTTTTGGGGCTCGGAGCATCGGTCAGCAAAAACGATACACTCACTGGATCCCTCTGTTGTCCGTCTGCTTGTCCGTCCGACTGTTAAGAATGTTTTTTCTCGGGAACGGGCAGACGTACCAAGTTCAAAATGTGTCACACATTGAGTTCTATAGTCCCTTGGAGATGTACAACTTTTAAGCTTCTGAGTCACTTCAGTCAGGCGGTACCATCATTTATGCCACAAATTTTGATGCCCGAACGCTCACTCATCAAAGCGCATAGGGTATTTCCCGTTGACCTAGAATCATGAAATTCGGTAAGAAACAAGGTTGCTCTGTACAAACACAGTAAAAAATCTGAAACTCGTTAAATAGTAATTTTATCAGATAAAAAAATATCTTTTGGCATTTGAATATACACTGGGTTCATCATCCGTCAAAAGCGCAATAGACGAACAATATTAGATGAAAACATAAAATGTAAGCTGCAGTAATGTCTTGGTAAGTAAATAAAAATGTTTTATTAAGTCCTCTCTCTCTGTGTATACATAAACTAAAGTCCACTGATTACTTCTTTTTCTATTTCCGGGCTAGTCTGAGCAACTACCACATATATTTTGACATGATCCAGGAATTGCCGGGACCAGTACCTTGCCGGTATCGATGTTGATAATAACCAAAAATAGTGGAGACTCTCGATTCCCAGGATGGATGAACTACATACGAGATCTATTAGGAAATTAAGACGCGATCGCTCAAAAAATAAAAAACACCTGTGAAAATAAAAACCGTTTAATTTGCAACAGTTAGCTACACCTTCTAGCTACTTCTCTACATAGTCACCGCACAGATTTAGACATTTGTCGTGGCGTCGTACGAACTTTCCAGTACCCTCGTCACAGAAGGAAGCCGCCTGTACTTCCTGCCAGTTCTCTATGCTGGTCTACAGCTCGTTGTCTGTGCCAGAACGTTCTCTTCATAGCTAGCGCTTCATGTGAACAGAGATAAAACTGAGGGAGAGTCAATTTCCCATCGAAAACGCTACAAGAGCATCTCCATTGTCCTGTCAGAGTGCGACCGAGGACTGTCATGTAGAAGGAAACGCATGACAGGTATGCTATGAGGGCTGCATGACATCAGGCGAACTCTCAAAAAAATGGTTCAAATGGCTCTGAGCACTATATATATATATATATATATATATATATATATATATATATATATATATATATATAATGACTTTCGAACACTGTTAAGGTAAATACATTGTTTGTTCTCTATCAAAATTTTTCATCTGCTAACTATGCCTATCAGTAGTTAGTGCCTTCAGTAGTTAGAATCTTTTATTTAGCTGGTAGCATTGGCGCTCGCTGTATTGCAGTAGTTCGAGTAACGAAGTTTTTTGTTGGGTAAGTAATTCATGAAAGGTATAGGTTATTGCTGGTCAGGGCCATTCTTTTCTAGGGTTTTCTAGGGATTATTGAAAGCGGGATTGCGTTGCTCCAAAAATATTGTGTGTCAGTTTATTGATGATCAGAATAAGTAAAGATAGAACCGCCTGAGTACGATCAGTTTTGCTCAGCTGCTTGAAAATCAAATAACGTAGGAGTTTTTCCAGCACTGTCATTCTTTACATAGAAAGGGGAAGTTTCAATACATACGTAATTGGCTTTGACGGAATTCCTACTCACGATTCCTACTCGCACTACTTTTTGGTGTTATACGCAGTTTGTAAGTAGGCTGTTTAGGTTTTTTTATTGGTAACGCCACCTCTGTATGAAAATCACTGGCTGTGCTGTGTGCAGTCTGTGGCTGCTTTGCATTGTTGTAATACTCGCCATTGTAGTGTTAGGCAGCTGGCTGTGAACAATGCGTAGCGTTGCGCAGTTGGAGGTGAGCCGCCAGCAGTGGTGGATGTGGGGAGAGAGATGGCGGAGATTTGTAATTTGTCATGAACTGCTATATTTATATATGATGATATCAAGGTAAATACATTGTTTGTTCTCTACTAATATCTTTTATTTGCTAACTATCCCTATCAGTAGTTAGTGCCTTCCATAGTTTGAATCTTTTATTTAGCTGGCAGTAGTGGCGCTCGCTCTATTGCAGTAGCTTGAGCAGCGAAGATTTTTGTGAGGTAAGTGATTTGTGAAAGGTATAGTTTAATGTTAGTCAGGGCCATTCTTTTGTAGGGATTTTTGAAAGTCAGATTGCGTTGCGCTAACAAAATATTGTGTGTCAGTTTAAGGACAGTCGTGAATAATTGTTCAAAGGGATGTAAGTAGGCTGTTTAGGTTTTTTTATTGGTAACGCCACCTCTGTATGAAAATCACTGGCTGTGCTGTGTGCAGTCTGTGGCTGCTTTGCATTGTTGTAATACTCGCCATTGTAGTGTTAGGCAGCTGGCTGTGAACAACGCGTAGCGTTGCGCAGTTGGAGGTGAGCCGCCAGCAGTGGTGGATGTGGGGAGAGAGATGGCGGAGATTTGTAATTTGTCATGAACTGCTATATTTATATATGATGATATCAAGGTAAATACATTGTTTGTTCTCTACTAATATCTTTCATTTGCTAACTATCCCTATCAGCAGTTAGTGCCTTCCATAGTTTGAATCCTTTATTTAGCTGGCAGTAGTGGCGCTCGCTGTATTGCAGTAGCTTGAGCAGCGAAGATTTTTGTGAGGTAAGTGATTTGTGAAAGGTATAGTTTAATGTTAGTCAGGGCCATTCTTTTGTAGGGATTTTTGAAAGTCAGATTGCGTTGCCCTAACAAAATATTGTGTGTCAGTTTAACGACAGTCGTGTATAATTGTTCAAAGGGGACGTTTCATATGGCGACCCTTAGCCTAGGATACCTCACTGGAATCTTCTAATTTTTTTTTTGTAGTTTGTGTAATTAGTGTAGCTATTGTTTATTGCTAGCGCGTAATTATAGAGAGAATTTCCTTTGTAGTTGTAGTTTTTCAATGTTGTACAGTAAAACAGTTGTGGCATGCATGTAGATTTGCACCAAGTATTTCGCAGCTGCGCTGGCAATTAAGTAGACATTATTTCCATTGCTATGTTATTTTATTTTGCTCTTCAAATTGCGCTTTTCTGTGTTATCGTGTGAAATACTGTGACAATAATGGCGTGTGAAAAACGTAATACTAGGCTCCAAAGTAAACTGAGAAATGACAGTGAAGACGAAAGCAGTGTGTTAGCGCCGCAAGAGTAATGAATTAACTAATGTTCAAAGTAGTAATTTGGTAATTGCGCATAGGGAAATGGAGCGGGCGGCAAACAATGGTGTAGACAGTGAAACAGGTAGTGAACAGGGAAGCGTTATCGATCGATTGGTCGGCAACAGCTCGCCTCAGGAATCGGGAATGACAGATCGCAATATTGCAAATACTGCAGACTCAGGTTTTGGGTTCCCACCGTCTTCTCAAATGAGTCAAGACACATTTTCCACTTGTCAAAATGTGAATGTTGCCGGTGCAACTTCACTGCCGAAAAGCACTGAGGAACATGTTTCAGACACCAGTGCATTGTTATTACAATTAATGCAACAAATGGGACAAAAGCTTGAAAAGTTAGACACAATGGAACAACATCAGAGACAAACACAGCAACAGTTAGACACAATGGAACAAAATCTTAAAAAGTTAGACTCATTGGAACAAACACTTGAACAAACGCGTGAAGATTTAACTACTGAGTTACATAACATTGAATCGAAATGTCAAAAAGTCTGTAATGACGTAAAAACACAAATTTGTGAGCATTTTCAACCTATTTTTTCGCGGCATGAAAATGCATTACAGAATCACGAAGCAGCCATAAAAGAACTGCAAATTATTGTTCATGAAAATCATGAGACCTTGCAAGGTAAATTTGACTCAGTTGCATCTACCGATTCGGTTACGCAACTTGCAAAAACTCAGGAAAACTTTAAGGACACAGTAGATACTCTGAAACTTGGTTCAGAAAAACACACTGAAGAAATAAGTACACTATCGGAGAAAGTAGCCGAACTTTCGGATCAGGTCACTAACTTATCTACAAAGGTAGATGATGATCTGAATGACACAAGACCCGTAGCCTTCACTGACACAGAAGAGTATGAACAAATAAGAAAATTCAAACAGAATCAAAATCAAATCAATACACAACACCAAAGAGAAATCCGGGAAGTACAAGATCAGCTGACACAGGTAATACAAGAATTGCGTATTTCAGAGGATACTCGCGCCCCAATACGGGAAGAGGGACACAGAAATACGGAAAAGCCGCAAAATAATAACACAGGACATTTCGGAAGTTATGAAAGAAATTGGCAATGTGCACCGAATTTTGAGATGGAACGGCTGACACGACCTAACAATGACCGATATGTGACTCGCCGACATGATGATTTTGACTATAAGCTGTTCATTACTACACGTAAATTCAAACCATTTAAGAATTCTGGCAACGACATTCATCCATAAGCATGGCTCCATCAATTCTCTCATTGTTTTCCTCCCAACTGGTCGTTGGAACACAGATTAGAATTTATGTGTGGCTACTTAGAGAATGAACCAGCTGTAAGAATGCGATCGGTCATTCACGATTGCCACAGTGAAGGAGAATTTTACCATGCCTTCCTCTCAGCATATTGGTCTCAAGCCACACAAGACCGAGTAAAACATGGTATCATAATGATGAAACATTTCGAACAATCTGAATTCTCCAGTCTTGTGAAATATTTTGAAGACATGTTGCACAAGAATCAGTACCTGTCAAACCCATACAGCACCTCAGAACTCATCCGCATTTGCTTAATCAAATTACCTGAACATTTACGGCATATTATTTTAGCAGGACGTTGCAAAGACGACATTGAAGCTTTTCAGGGACTGTTAGAAGAACTAGAAATTGACACTGATAATGGCGGAACGCGAAAACAAGGACACAACAATTACAGGTCACATCCGTCACAATTCCGTGATGACAGAAACAATATCCAGACAGGACTGGTCTATTCTTACAACGCAAATCGTGACCAAAATAGACACCACCCGTATGACAACCGTTGGCAGAGTAATAATAATTACAGGGAAAGATCACCTCTCCGTGGTAGTGACTATCACAGAGACAATCAGAGAAACAGACAATATGGGAACCAAAATAATTATTATCAAGGGAGA
Source organism: Schistocerca serialis cubense (assembly GCF_023864345.2). Lineage (NCBI taxonomy): Eukaryota > Metazoa > Arthropoda > Insecta > Orthoptera > Acrididae > Schistocerca > Schistocerca serialis. The sequence continues at coordinate 74,344,217 of NC_064644.1, forward strand.
CAGAATAACTTCAGACGCAACAGTTCAGCGCGCAGTTACGATTCAGGGAGAAATTCTCCACCACTTAACCGACAAGAAAGAAACTACAGAAACTACCGACATGACGACAGACGATGTGATCGTAACAACAGACCTGAATTGCATCAGAACTGGCGGGATTCAAACAGAGCAGGGCCCTCTCGAGGAGGTGAATTTGTAGAAGTTAGGTCTCCAAATCCCAATAACGACGCGCGCCAACAAAGAGACAGACAATGACTCGCACAGCAGGCAGCCGCGTGCGCCCGCTGGCTCAGGGAAAAATAACATTGACGCTAACCTTGAGCAAAATTCCAGTATTCTTTACGGACGAATACCGCATGATAATTGCATTCAAATTGAAACTCTGCGTACTGAGAAGAGCAAAGGTTTACACCACATTTCACATGTAAAACCATTTATTGAAAGATAATCTGCTTTTTAACTTTGTCATTGCCATAAAACTTTTCACTTTATATTACTAGTATGCTTGTCAGACTTAAGAAACTGTTAACATGCAACAATGTTTGAAGTTAAATATCCAGTCTAGAACCTTGGGAACATTTTTAAACAGAAATTACGAATGCATTGTTATTGTGAACAGACGACACAGTGTTGTATTTGTACATTCTTGCTTGTTAGTTGCACGATTACATAACGACTATCAGGCTTACATACTTAGGACACATACTGGTACTGCTAATGAGATTTTAATGCAACAGTTTGGTTTACTTGAAAATACATTCTGGGTTTAATGTACTTTCTGTGAGATACCAGACGACACAGTGGTTAGTTTAAGTGACAACTACACGGTTTTATCACGACGCTTCTAATGAGTGACAATTTACAATCTTGCTTTTGTAGTGTTTCTGTTTTATTTCTGCACAGTTTTTCTGTTTTATTCTGCAAAGTAAAACATGTTTTAGTAGTAACTTTTGTGGTATAGCTACAATGAAATTGCCTTTTCCGTAGCACAACAATACGTTACAGCACAGTACTTTCTTCATCATGGCAATAAGCACAATAACTAAGATATCTATACATAAAGCATTTCACTTTTGTTTATCATGAGGTAAGTACATTGACTTCTGCAGAACTTAGCTTTCGGAGGACGATAAGTATGACACTTCCACAGAATTATCTTACAGCAAGACGCACATTTAGCGCTACAGGACACGCATTTGAGTGATTAATTTTGTACTTAAAACATTTATTTTTAAAGATATTTGAAGTACAATGATACAAAGGTCTTCAGTGATACATTTCATTTCATTGCTGTAATCTGTAACACCTGAGGGTATAATTACATTAATCCTCAGGGGGTTACACGCTTACTTTGTGTACCATATGTGTGGCAACCACAAGGAACCCTAGCTAATATGATATTTGCTTATACAACTTTACACATCGGTACCATATTTCTCTAACACACAAATTACACAGCTATCTGATCATTTAACTGAGAGATAAACATTTTTTTACTACATCAGTGACACATGTTTACGCAATACACAGTTGGGTAACTTCACACTTATGAAACTGTATTTTGTCTGTACTTTGTAAACTGTTCATATCTTTTCGGAATCATTGTGATACTATGAGAGCTTTGAATGATGTATTTGGTAAGGGAGCATGATTTTAAAGTACGTTTGAGGTAGATGACACTATTGAAATGAGCAGAGAATTTTTTTTAGGTTTTGAAATTATTGGAGGAAGCTATGACGATTTTGAGATTTGACTGAGGTGTTATGATGTTATTATTACGACGATGATGTGTTCTATGCTGTTGAGATATGTTTACGATCAATAAGATGATGCTACCGTATATGAGGAATAAGAAGTATGTTGGAAACCAAGAATCGTACTTTAAGAGTTATGAAATGTGCGTAAATTCGTGACTGTATCACAATGCTGACGAATATTTTATTTGGACACTTATATTTATAGGATTTTCTTTCTACAGATTTGCAACGCTAATTCTTGACCTGTGAAATATTTTTATGTGAGACTGTCACTGTAGCGGAAACTGCAGTCGTAAATATTTCCGTAAGAAAGTTAAGTGACCACCTGCACGTAATGCGTCGCGGGCACCCACCTGGGCGACAGCCACCCGAAAAAAAAGCCATTAGCCTTTCAGCGGCACAGGTAGAAAAAAAAAGGGGAGGCCATTACCCTCGGAAATAGTCTTACATCTGCAAACCTGATAATGACGAGTGTCTTTCTACGAGAGTTGAGAGCTACTGACTTATGAAATGTCACATGACTATTGAATGATATTTGTATGCTTTGGTTTGCGTAATTGCTTATTTCATTTGATACCTGTTTTTCAGCTGTGTTACAGCATTAGTTTTATAAAATAAACTTAGATGCATTTGCTAATGTGAACACTTTCTGTCAACAGATCTATTAAATGATAATTTTGTAATCCACATTCTTTAAAAAAAGGAGCACTTGGAAAGGAAAGAACAATAAGAAGGGACTAGTAACAGTAACTGCATACATAATATTCTTTTCAAGTACATGGTAATATTTCTTTTACAATAAGTGGTTGTGGTGCACCACTTTAATTACTTAGACATTAAGATGTGATTATACATTTCCCTTATCTGGATTGTTATCTTTAGTGCACTATTTTTTCTGCTTGAGCTATGTCATGTTTAGATATAAGCTGCTGTTTGCTAGGCATAGTGCTACTGAATTTTAAATTGTGTTACTCTGTTAAGCTAGTTCTACTACTGACTTATTTTTCTTGTTACTGCACATTGGCTCATATTAGTTGTAATGTTGCATTGCTTGGTAATTTATATTTACTGTAGCTTGCTTTGCAATTTTCCATTTTTTTTTGCTTTGCTGTTTGTGTTAATTTGTTATGTGCTGCTGCATTGCCCCGTCCCTTAGTTTAGCATCTGAGCTCAGTAGATTTAAGTTAGCTTAAGAGGGGGTAGACTATATAAGAAACTAACTATTATAAATTTATAAGAAATAGGATACTGTACAGTGGAGAAAAACTATTATTGACAGAGGATGTGAACAAAATACAGAAGGCAGGCTTAGATAGGACTTTTTGGGAATAATGATGAACAAAGGGAGATCTCCATGCAAAATACTGCAGTAAAACAAACCCTGTCCTTTCCCTTTTGTGTTATCCCACTATATGTTTGTGTACCCTTGTGTATTTGTTTTCTTCCTGTCTCTGTGTAGTTTCATAGAATTTTTTCTTCTTTTAATATTAAGCTACATGCACTATGATGAGGAATACTGTTATCCTCGAATATAATTGGCATTAATAATATGTTATTTACTTTGTAAAGAGGTTAGAAATTATTAATTCCGTTCTGTTTAATGCTCATGTGTGAAGCTGATGTTTCAAAAGTTATTGTGATCTTTTATGTATGTACTCATGTCATAATTCCACTGATGTATATGTTAGTTCGATTCTTTTGTAAAGCCTGTACTACAAATGTTATCTGTATTATTATGTTCTTTAATGATGTATTTTGTACCTTTGTTATTGTATTTTTATGTTACCAAATTGTAATTGTTACCAGTTCTTCAAATTAAGTAACGTTTCACTGCACACGTTTCTGTTGGTCATAGTACATGGACAATATGTGAGAAGTAGGGACTGATAGTGTTTGCACTTGTGTTAATGATTCAGCAAGGGACTGGATAACAGCATTGCTGGATCTAAGGACAATTCCAGAAACTTGGTGAGTGCACAAGTGGTGGTTTATGGACTTGCTATATTGTCCGCAAGACTCTTCGATGGTGATTGTGCACCTGCACATTTGCAACAGATGGCTGCTGGCCGTCTCTACCAGGACTACAGTGGGTCTGCATCTTTGATGGCCCACCAATAGCTACAAGGACTGCAGTGGGTCTGCACCTCTGGTGGCCCACCAATACCGTAATCTCTACCAGGACTACAGTGGGTCTGCTCTGTGATGACTTACCTACCAATACTCTTCAAAATTTCGACTGACTCTGCTGTGGGTTTGCTCTGTTGTGGCCCATTACCTGTCAGCATGTCGAGAGTCAGCACTGTCTTTCCGTTGGAAGGACAACACTACTTCTTCAAGACAGCATGGAAATCCACTACTTCTGTGTGCATTTTCTTTTACTGCTCAGACTTTGAGAAAAACACTGCTATTTTACTGTGATGAATCAGGACTATCTTTATAGACTGTGAAAAAATTTTAGCTTTTGACCAACATTGTATCAATAAGTGTGTGCATTTGATATCTTTGTTATTGTAATTGTCAAAAAAATTTTAACAAATAGGTATTGGCCAATGCCCAAAAAAATTTGTAAAATTTTTTTGTGGGGAGCATGGGGGCTATGTAAGTAGGCTGTTTAGGTTTTTTTATTGGTAACGCCACCTCTGTATGAAAATCACTGGCTGTGCTGTGTGCAGTCTGTGGCTGCTTTGCATTGTTGTAATACTCGCCATTGTAGTGTTAGGCAGCTGGCTGTGAACAACGCGTAGCGTTGCGCAGTTGGAGGTGAGCCGCCAGCAGTGGTGGATGTGGGGAGAGAGATGGCGGAGATTTGTAATTTGTCATGAACTGCTATATTTATATATGATGATATCAAGGTAAATACATTGTTTGTTCTCTACTAATATCTTTCATTTGCTAACTATCCCTATCAGTAGTTAGTACCTTCCATAGTTTGAATCTTTTATTTAGCTGGCAGTAGTGGCGCTCGCTGTATTGCAGTAGCTTGAGCAGCGAAGATTTTTGTGAGGTAAGTGATTTGTGAAAGGTATAGTTTAATGTTAGTCAGGGCCATTCTTTTGTAGGGATTTTTGAAAGTCAGATTGCGTTGCGCTAACAAAATATTGTGTGTCAGTTTAAGGACAGTCGAGTATAATTGTTCAAAGGGGACGTTTCAAGTTTGGCAACACATGCCACTTTAGTCAACAAATGCAGTCCATACCAATTTAAAAAGAATGGAATGTAACTTTTTCAAAAAACAGTGTACACAGCTCAGGATAAGTTAAGAGTCACTTGTATGACACTCCGCCATTTTCCCCAACTGTGACGCAGAATTTTGAAATTTGGGTCAAAGTTGCTTACAACCGTCCTCTGTAATGGCGAGACATACGGTATTACTATTAGGCTTCAAACAAAAAGGCTTTACACATGTGAAAAAAAGGCTCGAGCTCAGAAATCCATATGAGATATCAAGTGGGTTAGTGACGTACATTGGCACGAGGCTTCAATTCTTGACAACGCCACAGTGAACATGTCAAACGATGAAAACATCTTCACACCCCTCCTTAACCAGAATCGACACGAAATGGCAAACGGTAGTTGTCGACACGAAACGTGTGTAAATGAACGAGTCAGTGGAAGGATGGTTTCATTGGTGCCCTTTATGTCTCCTCCTGAGGCATTTTCACGGCTGTGACGGTACGTCTGAAACGTTTTCCTCAGCCGCTCGTAAGACATCGTGGTTCTGGTCTCCATCGCAGAGACGTCAAGGTACGTGTTGAGATGTGGTTAGGCTTGAGGGGGGAAGACGGGAGGGGGGGTGGGGGGGACGGCTCATCTGGCCTACCACTCGTGCGAAACGTCCATGCCTATTTGACGTCATCACGCCTCACATGAACTGAGTTTGCCCGTCTTTTCGCAAGTGTCGACACCTTGCTGTTCCAGTCGCCGCCGAGCCCCAGGGTGACGTAGGAGCGTGCCGCGCTTTTGCTCCATTACAGAGGCAGTTTGTAGATACCAGTGAGGTACGTTTCGAACTTCTGCGTCGCAGTAGAGGAAAATTAGTTTCAAAGAACTGACGTTTTAATTCTTTTCGCAGTGTATGTCTTTGGCTACTCTGCTTTTTCGAATGAATCTACAGGGACAGCTCTGACGATTTGCGTGCCTTGATAAAGTCAACGAAAATGCCGATGGTAAAGCAGCTAACAGCAGGACTACCAAAGGTAGACAGGCATTGGCGAAGCTCGGTACACAACATATAAGGAAGACATGTTTTGTGTAAGATGTGCCCTGTACCTCGTAAATGTTTGAAGAAAGTCAATTTTAACAACAACGAAGAGGCGCTGATTGAGATAAATGGTTACGCGCCAACAGTTTCGTTTACCCGATCGCAGTCAGGTTACATGACATTGTTTAAATCAGCCTGTTTGATATCGTTCTTACTCTGACTTGGAAAAATACGTGAATAAAATTTAAAAAATCACAGAAACATTAAAATTCATTAATACAGTTAACTAATCTTCATATGTAGTCTATATGAAAGTTCCATTCTCCTGTGTGGAATGACATTAATAATAACCGATGTAAAAGGGTTTTACGCAATATGATGATCGGAAATGGTAGTGAACTACGATCTAATTTATCAGCGGAGCGTGGCAGTTCTTAAAGACGACTATCTTCAAAAATAAATGAGAGTATCTTTACCTTAGGCCTATCCATATAGACGAGAGAACCATGACGACAAATCTGTTAAGAGCAGACGTCAAAAGAGGTAAGATCTCTCAGCAAACGTGGATATCGCGGGTCAGTGCTTCACATACCAGAATCAATAAACATAATGACATTTGTAGTGGCATCTGACACTCTCTGAAGTGGGCGAGGACGGGATTAAGTAGGGTAAGTAAACATCTCAGTGCTGTAACACCGTAATGGTATCCAAGCAAGTCCAGTTTTAATCATCACTGCACTAAATTGTTTCTGGGATAAAGTTCACGGTGAATTCCGTGTGGTTTATGTTGTGTTGGCAGAAGAGCTAACACCGTGTTACTAGAGGAGGCCGAAATGCACGCGTTTTAGCTCACGCAGGCTGGCGTGAGGAGGGAAGGACTCTACTGACGTGAGGTCTGGAACATGACAAGGAATTAGAATTCAGAAAGCGGACGTAATTACTTTGATACATAACTTTAATCCATTAATGATGAACGCCGCTCTTGACGGTACATGATTCACAATATTATCTGTTCAGAATAGTAACTGAATATGGCGCCTTGCTAGGTCGTAGCAAATGACGTAGATGAAGGCTATGCTGAACTGTCATCTCGGCAAATTAGAGCGTATGTAGACAGTGAACCATCGCTAGCAGAGTCGGCTGTCCAACTGGGGCGAGTGCTAGGGAGTCTCTCCAGACTAGACCTGCCGTGTGGCAGCGCTCGCTCTGCAATCACTGATAGTGGCGACACGCGTGTCCGACGTATACTAACGAACCGCGGCCGATTTAAAGGCTACCACTTAGCAAGTGTGGTGTCTGGCGCTGACACCACAGTTTACGTCCGGAGATCAATAAGTTAAAAAATTTGAGTGCTTTTTAAAGAGCACGATGAGTTCGTCAGTCGAAGGTCCTTTAAATCTCTCTTTAACCTGATTTTACTGAGAATAAGAGAATTAGTATACTATGGTAAATTGTTGAATTCCTGAGTGCCCAGACATTTGACAGGTTTCTACATTAACTTGAAACCTTTACTGTCTTTGTAGAGATTATTCGGTATAGCCCTTAGAGATTAGAATGCTTGTCGAAATTCTTGTATCGGTACGCTTAAAGTGAACAAAGGAAAACGCAACAGTCAATCAAAACGAAATACAACATAACAAACATGGTTCAACCTCAACAAATGCTGCAGAGTCTGGAATAAAAGGAAAGAGTGGTATAGCTGAGATACTAGGTGTGTTACGATGGCTGGAGCAGATGAGATATATGTAAGATTCTTTAAAGATCTTACGAAAGAATTTGCTCCCCTTCTAGCAGCAGTTTATCGTACATCGCTGGAGCAATGAAGGATACCCAGAGAATGGAAAAAAACACAGCTCATTCCTGTTTTCAAGAAGGGACGTGGGACAGATGCATGAAATTATAGGAAAACTAGATAAAACTCCCGTGCAATGAAGTTTACAAAACGAAGGTAATTCAGGGTTCTAAAATTACGACGGACGATGACACACCTGAAATAATAATAATAATAATAAAGAAACAACATAGAAGATAACATTTGTAAAATATATGTGGAAATAAAATGCAAAACTGTAATTTGAATTTAGAAAGAAATTCCTATATCTTTGACAAGTTACAGATTAAGCTATGGATACTATCAGAAAATTCTTTTATGGTCACAAGCGTGGAAATAATAAGAACGGACTCACAAAGAAAACTGTAAACATTGCTTGGTCGCTGCGCAGGGTACCCGAGCGTTCTAAGGCGCTGCAGTCATGGACTGTGCGGCTGGTCCCGGCGGAGGTTCGAGTCGTCCCACGGGCATGGGTGTGTGTGTTTGTCCTTAGGATAATTTAGGTTAAGTAATGTGTAAGCTTAGGGACTGATGACCTTAGCAGTTAAGTCCCATAAGATTTCACACACACACATTACTTGGTCAATAGAAAGTCGTAACAGTTATTTAGTGTTTGGTCTACTTAGGAGCTTTATGTCACACGCTTCGAAAATGACAAGTATTGAGCTTACATGGCGTTAACGATTTCTATATAATGTTCCCGGTGGACACTAGTTCTATTTAGACTGCATTAGAAGCGGTTCTGATTGTAACCTGAACATCGTAAATAAATTGGTATCAGTAATTCGCGTTCCTTTACCTAGACTTCGTGTCCTCACCGACAAATTTTTCTATCAGAAATTAATGAAAATCTAATAGAAATCGAAAGTCTGGAATATATCATCTAAGATAGAAGGTATTTCAACAGCAGTATATAAATACGAAAGTGCTGAGACGTCCTCCTGGCAATATACACTCCTGGAAATTGAAATAAGAACACCGTGAATTCATTGTCCCAGGAAGGGGAAACTTTATTGACACATTCCTGGGGTCAGATACATCACATGATCACACTGACAGAACCACAGGCACATAGACACAGGCAACAGAGCATGCAGAATGTCGGCACTAGTACAGTGTATATCCACCTTTCGCAGCAATGCAGGCTGCTATTCTCCCATGGAGACGATTGTAGAGATGCTGGATGTAGTCCTGTGGAACGGCTTGCCATGCCATTTCCACCTGGCGTCTCAGTTGGACCAGCGTTCGTGCTGGACGTGCAGACCGCGTGAGACGACGCTTCATCCAGTCCCAAACATGCTCAATGGGGGACAGATCCGGAGATCTTGCTGGCCAGGGTAGTTGACTTACACCTTCTAGAGCACGTTGGGTGGCACGGGATACATGCGGACGTGCATTGTCCTGTTGGAACAGCAAGTTCCCTTGCCGGTCTAGGAATGGTAGAACGATGGGTTCGATGACGGTTTGGATGTACCGTGCACTATTCAGTGTCCCCTCGACGATCACCAGTGGTGTACGGCCAGTGTAGGAGATCGCTCTCCACACCATGATGCCGGGTGTTGGCCCTGTGTGCCTCGGTCGTATGCAGTCCTGATTGTGGCGCTCACCTGCACGGCGCCAAACACGCATACGACCATCATTGGCACCAAAGCAGAAGCGACTCTCATCGCTGAAGACGACACGTCTCCATTCGTCCCTCAATTGACGCCTGTCGCGACACCACTGGAGGCGGGCTGCACGTTCTTGGGGCGTGAGCGGAAGACGGCCTAACGGTGTGCGGGACCGTAGCCCAGCTTCATGGAGACGGTTGCGAATGGTCCTCGCCGATACCCCAGGAGCAACAGTGTCCCTAATTTGCTGGGAAGTGGCGGTGCGGTCCCCTACGGCACTGCGTAGGATCCTACGGTCTTGGCATGCTACCAGTGTTAAGGACTGCGATGGAGCTCCGTATGCCACGGCAAACTGGCTGACACTGACGGCGACGGTGCACAAATGCTGCGCAGCTAGCGCCATTCGACGGCCAACACCGCGGTTCCTAGTGTGTCCGCTGTGCCGTGCGTGTGATCATTGCTTGTACAACCCTCTCGCAGTGTCCGGAGCAAGTATGGTGGGTCTGACACACCGGTGTCAATGTGTTCTTTTTTCCATTTCCAGGAGTGTATATGATGGACTCTACGCCCAAACAGATTCTGTGAACAGGTGAGTCGCTGTTAACTAGCCTCCAAATCTCTTAGCAAAAAATGCAGTATATTCACTTCAATCACTCAGACCTAGGATCACTCACAACGAGAAACGACAACATCACTCAGGTTGAACACTTTCAGTAAGCTATTCGTGTCATGTTTACGGCAATACTGACAGTGACAGAGCGACTAACAAAATCTGCGCAGAAACATTTCGTAAAACTGTATGCATTTATCCGGAATACCTACACTGAAAGCCCGTTAAACCAAAGCCTCACATCGCCACTACAAGAGTCCCCCCCCCCCCCCCCCCCAGGAACACTATACGCTACAGAGACATCATGGTTAAGTATCTATGTCAATGCGATCGAAAAAATGGATTGATATGGATTGCGGAAAGTATTCTACCCCAATATCCCGGACCGAAAGTGCATACAAAAGAACTGGGAAAAACACTATTTTCTGGTCGAAACATTTAGTTCCATTGCGCAGCAAAGACGTCTAAAATTTTACGGACATACTGCTCTGCGAGTGACTCACCAACTAACCAAGAACGCCAAAACCATCTCACGGAAGACTCTGTTGAGCTTTTGGCAAGCTGCAAACTCTGTAGCCGGCCGGGGTGGCCGAGCGGTTCTAGGCGCTTCAGTCCGGAACCGCGTAACCGCTACGGTCGCAGGTTCGAATTCGGCCTCGGGCGTGGATGTGTGTGATGTCCTTAGGTTAGTTAGGTTTAAGTAGTTCTAAGTTCTAGGGGACTGATGACCTGAGATGTTAAGTCCCATAGTGCTGAGAGCCATTTGAACCATTTTTGTAAACTCTGTATACAGGCAGAAGACCGACTTTCATAATTTCTCGCCCAAACATCTCTCTCTCCTGTGAGATTGCTACAGCTGTCGCCGCATTCCACATCTTATCGCCGTCGTTTCTCTCTTCCTATGCTTCACCTTCTTCTAATTCTCTTTTTCTCTTGGCCTCCTTTACGCCATCTAACCGTACGGTACACAACATCTTCTTTGGCCCTCTGTCATCAGATTGTATGTCCGTACTATGGCGAGCTGACGTTCTTCTGTTTGTGTTGCTTTCTTGAGTCCGGGTCATTTCCCTCAAAGTATTTGTTACGTGGTCTCTCTGAGATAATCTAGACGATTTTCTGATATAGTCGAGTTCGAAAACTATCAGTTTGTTTTTATTTTTTCCAAGAAGCTCGATGCAGTGACATCCATAGGTCGCCATGGCCCTATAGTGCCTTTTTAGAACACCTTCTTTACTTTCCAAGTTATCTCAGAAGACCGTAACAGTAGGTTTAGCATATGGATTGCTGCTTTCCTATGGGCTACACGTTGCTGTTTCTCTAAATTATTCTTTTCTCCTTCCGACAGGATGCTACGCGATCAACGAGAACCACGACTGAAGTAAGAGTAAAGATGCTAAAGCGTAACTGCGATAAATCGAATTATCGTAGTAAAGTAACTGATTCGATGCGTGTATCCAAACAGCTTCGGGTGAGACATGTCTCTCGTTCACCTAAATTCTGGTCTGAAGAGCTAGCCAAGATATTCCTGTCATCCTATGTCATGTTCATATGACGATGCACGACTCTTAGGAGGTGACACATTAGTGTGTTAATGGAACGAGACGAAAAGCAGACGCGTTTCAACATGCTCGTAGTGAACATCGTAGCGCCTCACGAGTTCACCTACCGAATAACGTGGCGTGGTGGTCAGCACACTGGAGTCGTATTCGGAAGGACGACGATTCTAATCCGCATCCAGCCATCGATATGTAGGTTTTCCTTTCTTTCCCTAAATCGCTCTGGGCAAATGCCGGGACGATTTGAAATGGAACGGCCGATTTCCGTCCCCATCCTTGACGAAACCAACCCGACTCGTGATTCGTCTCTAATGACATCGTTGTCGATAGCACGCTAATTGCTGACCTTCTTGCAATTTTTTTGAATTAACCGAGCTTTAACGTGGATTGATAAACAATGCAACACGCATGGGACACAGCGTGTCGCGTATTACACCAGAATTGGCGTTTTAATAGTGAACAATGTCTAGAATGGATGCTTGTTCATGGAGAGGAAATACTTCCAGACGCAAGACATTCACAACTTTTCGTGAATGGCCGTCGCGTCGTCAGACGCATACAGAGCAACGACGGTCGACTATGGGGCATGAGTAACTCGTATCTGCCGGGACTGTAGGGAGATTAATACGCCGGATAGACTTCTGCAGCCGATGGCCGAGTCGTGTCCCTTTTCCTTCACATGATTCTTGACCACTTAGTACAGTATGCACGTTGTTTGTTTTCAGCAACACCCAAAGAGTTCTATCTAGCTCTCGCAGTCTCCACAATATTTACAGTACCGGTTCCGCTGTGATCAGTGTCGTACTGAATTCTTCCCCATGAATACACAAAAATTTAGTTGGAAACATCGTACACGGCAGTAATATTGACACGCAGTTTTCAACGTTAACTACTTGCATCCTTCCTAACCAGAACTCTATTTCGTAAATGGCTCCTTGTCGCCATATTTTTATCTCTATTACTATTTAACATTTTTCTTCTCATCACGTATCCCCTACTTACCTCATTCTCTACTTCAATCACATATGTCATATTCACTCCTATTCCACATAACGCCATTCCTCTAATTCTGAACCACTCGAAGTTTAGACTCCCACCACTCGTCTCAGACGACTTAATGAGATTAAAAATGTAAGCGCTTTCGAATGCATAACTCTTCATTGTCAACACTAAAATGTCCAACGAACGTTCCGTACGGAAACCGAAGAACTTGGGTCCAGGCAGATATGGTATATATACACTTTGAACCTTCGCTTTTGGCACAACTTCCGTTATAAAACAATCGAATCTGTAGCCCGAATCGGAGTTGCAGTTTCAATCGCAAGTTCCCAATTTTCGGAATCAGAAGTGAGTTTCTGGTGCATCCCCAGAACACAAAAGCAGAGGCTACAGGCTAGTTGGAAGTTGACTGCCGTCAAGATTTAGCTACTGCCGGTGCAGGCAGAGCAATGAGACGGCTCTGAACTGCTCCGCAGAGAGGGGCACGGACTTAAGTTGAGAAGTTCCCGGAAGATCAGCCGCTGCAGACCTGGAACGTACTTTCGCCGGCTCGGGCGCGTTCCCTGGGGTGGTGCAGCTGTCATTACTGTTAAACATGCCGCCCGGCCGTTTCTTCCGTTTATTTAACTGCGCCTCCGGCAAGGGGTTTGGCCCGCAGCGCACCACCCCCGGCTCCGACATTTTAATTTTTAAGCCCGGCGCGAGTCTCAACAGGTCCCCAGCGGGCCGAGATGTTCGCGAATTTCTCCCTGCCCCCGCCTGGCCGCCCGCTCCTTCCTTCTTCGGTAACGCTGCCTTCCGCCGCCTGTCGTCTCCAGGGGCCTGTATTCCAGCTGCGCCTGCACCACGCACTGGATTTTGCGCCCTAACTAACTAACGCTGTCTCTCGACGATCCGCCACGAAAAACACGCTAAAATAAATGGCGTCACCAGGGGACGAGCTTGAATGTACAGCTGCAGGATGTGCTGATATTCTGTTTCACTGCCTGTGTCTGGCAACAAAAATAAAGATGTTTTCACATAAAAAGTAAGCTATACGGAAGAGGTACAAGCACCCTCCTCGTTGTGAATGTGGATCACGATGCAAATGTTGATTGGTTTCGGGGTCATTTCCCATTCTCTCAAGGAAAAGACATCGTGAGACGTGAAATGAGCTTCGGGCGTGTCCCAAGGGAGTGTTAAACGAGGGCTCCTCTTCTTTTTTTACCTATAATCGCTCGCTAAATTAAACCACAGTGAAAAATCGAGTGAAGCTTTGCACTCATCCCATGCACGTTCTCTAGTATGCCCGTCTATGGTGTCAGGTCGCATTTTTCCGTTCTGCAACTGTCATTCGTTTCCTTCTTCATGACAGTTCTTGGCTGCATAATGCTGGTGCAACGTAGATGCCCCTCCAGCTTTTTTGATGGGAAGTGTCTGATTTCCCGCCACACAGGCCGGACTTGGTTCCCCCTGATTTTCATCTCTTCGCTCATATGAACAGCTGGCTATTAGGGTAGAATTTTGGCCGAAGCAACAAGGTCCGGACCAGCATACGGAACTGGCTGAAAACTATGACGAGCGTACTGGAAAATTAGTACCACACTATGGCAACTGTCTAGGTCGGAGCGGCGAATATGTAGAGAAGTAGCAAGGTGTAGCTAAATGTTACAAATACACTGTAAGACAGAAAACAAAAAGCCTACTGACCACGAAGGAATTACGCTGATGGGACGGAAATCAGTAGATGTGATGTACATGTACAGCAAACAAATTATAACAATTGCACAGAAAATGGATGATTTAATCAAGAAAAAGTTTCACGGGCTGGACAAGTCAATAAAGCGTTTGCCCACCTCAGGCCATTAACATTCATTCGGCCTGGCATTGACTGACAGAATTGATGGATGTCCCACTGAGCGATACCGTCCCAAATTCTATCCAATTAGCGCGTTAGATCGTCAAAATCCCGACCTGGTTGGAGTGCCCTGTCCATAATGCTCAAGACTGTTGTGCACTGGGGAGAGATGCGACCGCCTTGATGGCCAAGGTAGGGATTGGCAAGCCTGAAGACAACCAGTAGAAAGTCTCGTCAAGCGCGGGCGTGCATTGTCTTGCTGATACGTAAGCTAAGGGTGACTTGTCATGAAGGGCAACAAAACTGGGCGTAGAATATCGTCGACCTACCACTGTGCCACGGATGACAACCAAAGGGTCCTTGCTATGGAGTGAAATGGCAACGTAGACAGTAACTCTTGGCCATCGGGCCGCATAGTAAGCTGCAGACCATCGCTACACAGTAAGGCAGTATCACTTCTTCCCCGCCTGTTCCATTCGGGTATGGCAGCCTGAAGATACAGTGTCGATATCCCTCTGCCAAATTCTCTGTCATTTTGCGACGTGGTCAATACGCGAGACGTATATTGGAGGAAGGAGTGAGTCTCTTGTCTCATTAGGGAAAGTGGACTCTCGGAATTTTGTAACAATCTCCGCGATGCACTTCGTCTCTCTTGTGGCGTTTGCCACTATAATTTTTTATATTCATCTTTTGATATGCAGCTCCTTGTACTGGCCGTGTTTGCAGTTTAAAATTTTTGGATTTGAGGTCCGCCAGTTATGCAAAACACCGTTTTTCTCAGTACCCAAACATGTTTCGGTACCACTGTGCCATCATCAGTGGGTTTGCGTTTTCTTATTTATTCTGTAATGTGAACATTGTGTTAAATGATTATAAAATTATGTGCATTTTACTCCAAACAACAGATCATTTCTCACTGTAAATACCTTTACATTTAGTGTGCATGAACTTTCTGGATCACTTTTGTGTTAATTACTACAGATAGCTTGTCATCTGCAACCAACGATGTTGATGAGAAAGTTCTTTTCTGGGAGTTAACCTATCAAAAAACTTTCTCATCAACATCGTTGGTTGCAGATGACAAGCTACCTGTAGTAATTAACACAAAAGTGATCCAGAAAGTTCATGCACACTAAATGTAAAGGTATTTACAATGAGAAATGATCTGTTGTTTGGAGTAAAATGCACATAATTTTATAATCATTTAACACAATGTTCACATTACAGAATAAATAATAAAACGTAAACCCACTGATGATGGCACAGTGGTGCCGAAACATGTTTGGGTACTGAGAAAAACGGTGTTTTGCATACCTGGCGGACCTCACATCCAAAAATAATTTTTTATGTATGTCCGTGATACTCTTTTGCTAACTGATTAAATCTGAGACGAATCTCGTAGTGGTCTTTAAATTTTTTTATTGTTCTCCGTTAATCCAACAAAGTAAAGGTCTCGGACTGACAAACACTGCTCAAAAATTGGCCGAATGTAGGTGCTGTAACCGACCTCTTTCGCACGTGAGTTACACTTCCAGAGGATACATGCGCTTCTTATGAGCCCAAAATTTGCCTTCTCCAGGGTCAATTTATGTAGCAGTTCCAGACAGAAACTCTTAGATATTTGAAGGTTGTGACTGATTATAGTCACTGATCTCTGGCAGCGAATGCAAGAAATCTATGATCTTTTCGTCTGCTTACGTGCTTTGCATATTTTTACTTGTGTTTATTAGAGTCAGCTGTCATGATTTCCGCTAAGTAGCTGGTCGTCTGCAAGTCTCTTTACATTTCGTTACAACTTTATGACTATGCCTCTTCATAAACGTGATCAGCCAGATCATTTGTACTAAGACTGTTGATATATTTAAAAATATCGGCAATCCGATATTTCGATATTAATATGTTTCATCGTCGAGGTTCGATTATCGATAGAATGTAACTACGTATGAATAAACCGGCAGAAAAATATCGACGTACTGGTTTATAAAAAATATCGGATAAACTTTGTAAATGTACTGCCGGATTTCGAGCTGTATATTTAAGTACTGATTTATTATTAGATATTCTGTACATCAGCAAGCTAGTAGCCTGCCTATCCCCCTTGAAGCAAGAACTGAAAGGGAAGGATACACGGTCGCGCGTGGCGATAACCACTTTGCTAGCAGTGGTAACTGCAAGTAAGTGGCTCAAGAAAGGGTGTCCGGTAGGTCCGTCAATCAGTTTCGTCACATATCGAATTTGTCTGGGACACTTCATTTAGATATCCCTGCTTTTTCATTTCTGCCAGCGCCAGCGCCAGCGACCTAGCAGAAGTAGAGTCAAACTTACTTGGTAAAGTTAACCGTTGCGGTTTTTGATGGTAACGCCGAGCGTTGATGACGTCAGCATTTCTTCTCACAAGTCTCCGCCCAACGCAAAGACAAATTTTGCCATTTACACTCCTGGAAATTGAAATAAGAACACCGTGAATTCATTGTCCCAGGAAGGGGAAACTTTATTGACACATTCCTGGGGTCAGATACATCACATGATCACACTGACAGAACCACAGGCACATAGACACAGGCAACAGAGCATACACAATGTCGGCACTAGTACAGTGTATATCCACCTTTCGCAGCAATGCAGGCTGCTATTCTCCCATGGAGACGATCGTAGAGATGCTGGATGTAGTCCTGTGGAACGGCTTGCCATGCCATTTCCACCTGGCGCCTCAGTTGGACCAGCGTTCGTGCTGGACGTGCAGACCGCGTGAGACGACGCTTCATCCAGTCCCAAACATGCTCAATGGGGGACAGATCCGGAGATCTTGCTGGCCAGGGTAGTTGACTTACACCTTCTAGAGCACGTTGGGTGGCACGGAATACACGCGGACGTGCATTGTCCTGTTGGAACAGCAAGTTCCCTTGCCGGTCTAGGAATGGTAGAACGATGGGTTCGATGACGGTTTGGATGTACCGTGCACTATTCAGTGTCCCCTCGACGATCACCAGTGGTGTAAGGCCAGTGTAGGAGATCGCTCCCCACACCATGATGCCGGGTGTTGGCCCTGTGTGCCTTGGTCGTATGCAGTCCTGATTGTGGCGCTCACCTGCACGGCGCCAAACACGCATACGACCATTATTGGCACCAAGGCAGAAGCGACTCTCATCGCTGAAGACGACACGTCTCCATTCGTCCCTCCATTCACGCCTGTCGCGACACCACTGGAGGCGGGCTGCACGATGTTGGGGCGTGAGCGGAAGACGGCCTAACGGTGTGCGGGACCGTAGCCCAGCTTCATGGAGACGGTTGCGAATGGTCCTCGCCGATACCCCAGGAGCAACAGTGTCCCTAATTTGCTGGGAAGTGGCGGTGCGGTCCCCTACGGCACTGCGTAGGATCCTACAGTCTTGGCGTGCATCCGTGCGTCGCTGCGGTCAGGTCCCAGGTCGACGGGCACGTGCACCTTCCGCCGACCACTGGCGACAACATCGATGTACTGTGGAGACCTCACGCCCCACGTGTTGAGCAATTCGGCGGTACGTCCACCCGGCCTCCCGCATGCCCACTATACGCCCTCGCTCAAAGTCCGTCAACTGCACATACGGTTCACGTCCACGCTGTCGCGGCATGCTACCAGTGTTAAAGACTGCGATGGAGCTCCGTATGCCACGGCAAACTGGCTGACACTGACGGCGGCTGTGCACAAATGCTGCGCAGCTAGCGCCATTCGACGGCCAACACCGCGGTTCCTGGTGTGTCCACTGTGCCGTGCGTGTGATCATTGCTTGTACAGCCCTCTCGCAGTGTCCGGAGCAAGTATGGTGGGTCTGACACACCGGTGTCAATGTGTTCTTTTTTCCATTTCCAGGAGTGTAGATTCTTGTTCATCATTTTCAGCAACTGTTTTTGAACAATGCTGATGTGAAGAAATAGCGCTCTACCTGGGTTAATTTTTTTTAATTTTGAATTTCTTTTTTAAAACTCAACTGGTGTCCTATTTCTTCACTTTGGAAATCTTACTGCATACACACCGCCGTACTCCAGTGCGATGGAACTGCTTGTTTGTGCCATCTATACTTGCTTCACACAGTTAAAGAGAATGACTAGACGTAATGAAAGCTAAAAAAGTAGTAAGATTGCTTCACACATTGAAAGTAAAGTTACGTTCTACTACAATTTCGAAAGGACATTTTCAAATACTTATCAAAAATTGCGAAAAAATTAACATGGCATAAAAATATTGGCCCTCGTTGCTGCCATTCCGATATAAATATATCGATTTAATGGGGAAAAATACCGCATGTATATATCGATAACTTTTAAATAAATATCGATAAATCAATATTTCTTCAACAGACCTAAATTTTACGTATCGTAAAGAGTAGTAGCTTATCATGGTACTATGATAAATGTATACTTCTGACTTTTCCCTCACGCTCACGCATATGAGAGAACATTTGACTCGCTGTGGACTTTCAATATCGGAAAGAACTTCGTTGATCATTAAGGATGGTTACTTATCGACTTCATGTATGCGACATGGTCGCCTAGTCGTAGATATTGCTAATTGCTATAATCGCACTATTTCACTCCCATTTACGGAGCTTGTTAGCACTTGATGTTAGGTTGGCGCCATTAAACTGCATTGTGTTGTGGTAATCGCTGCTACTTGCTGGATCGCTGCTGTGTCTCGATGCTGATGCTGGCTCTAAATCTGGTTGTCTAGGGTTAAAAACATGAGGTCCCTTGTTTTTTATGTGCTTTTGATGATAAAGAACGAGCGAAACCAACAAATATATAAACATCAAACATTTATTACTCTGGTGGCCATCTTAATTCCACTTTCCACCAAAGACCATGACACAACACAAAGTAGTACTTCCTTTACATGTTCTTTGCATTGTTTATCCACCTCAAACAATAACATAGAAACACACTTTACCAAAGTGACATTTCGACTGCCTCCCGACCCTTCTTGCTGCTTGTATTTATAACATTGTCAAAGAACTACTAAAAAGAGATATAGTTTATAAGTCACATGTACACCCGTTATCATAATTTGTGCAGAAAAGCTATTAATTTGCATCGAGTGACATAATTTTACATGTTATTAAAATGACAGACAGATTTGTTGACTTGACAGAATAATTCTTTGTTACAAAAAGGCCGTTTTTTAGAAGTTTGACAACTGACTTCACTAATTTGCATAAATAAGTAAGTAACATGAATTATTAAGAATTACATTGGTTTTCGTCTAAAATAGCATTGATTACGTGAATACTGAGTGAAAACGCTCCTACTGAACAAATAGGTTTCACTGGGTGATTTTTATTTAAGGAGATCCAAAATACCTAAGTTGGCCACTATTTTTCGTACTTCATATTAATTATTTAAGATGGACTTAGTGTTTTTACATGATGACATTTGCTGTATTAGTGATCAAGTGATATTAACTTTTGTGTGGGTCAGTTATTCAGTATAATTTAATGGGTTGACTGTTTATGGAGACATGTTATGCAATCATTGTTAACAAACACAATAACTTTTCTATAATCATAAATACTCATTAAACTGGTTGAATTTGGAGGGTATCGCATACTTCAGTAAAGTAAAGCCTTTAATATGTTCCGTTACAATACCCCCCTCAGGTAATATCATTTACAGAATGTTAGCCGACTAGGACAAATGTGTCAAATGGTTAAAATTTGGAAAAGTACTACTTTAATAATTTTTTTTGTTTTTGTTTTTCTATGCATAGTGTGTATGTATACAATGACCGTTACATCGTTTCAAAATGACTTTTTCCTGCAAATATTTTAGTTGTGTTGTTTCAAATGCACTTTGTGTTATGGCTCTCAGTATGACGGCATAATAAAAATATTTAGTAATATATGAAAGTAAAAGAAATTGTTAATCTTTGCTCCCAGTGAGCCACATGGAATATGATCAAAAACAGACACAAATGTATCACATGGGATGTTAAGATATATAAAAAATATATGTAAATTATTTCAAAGTCAGCTCTCATTGAGTCACAGAATAATCAAGATAATAGAGGGAACATAAATATATTACATAGATGGACAGGTCAGATGTCCATAGGAAAATATTGCAACTGTCTGCTCTTTTTGAGCCACATAAAGGAAATGAAAACAACGAACATAATTATAAGTATGGACATGATATATAAACACAAACACTAGAGAAGTCACATGTATGAATATAATATGCATTTAAAAAAAAGAAAATATTTAAAAAAACTTGTCTCCCATTGAGACACATAGTCAAGATAGTACAAGAACATATTAATACCAAAATTGCACACTTAAATTGGTCATAACATAACACAAACATCAAACTTGGTGAACATCTGATTAGCTGTAGAAGATTGTACACAAATCTTGTGCCTAAGAAAAGAATAGTAACAAAATGATGGGTCTTGCACAACAATTTTTACATTGTCTTTTATATTTGGTGCAAATATGTCCTATATTCAACAATACAAACAGAAAGTAATAAATGTTTATCACCTCTTTGGGTGCATGGTTAAACTTGCCCCTTGCAAGTAAAGAAGATGTCTCCAAATTTAATATTCAATAGTGACAATAAAAATATAAAAACATTCTCTCAGAGATCTGGAACTTTTCCAGGGTCTATAGGGTGAGTGGTAGTTGCTATCTGACACACCAGTAAAAATCTTTGCTGGTAAAATGCTTTATGGAAAATGGGTAAGTGACTGTATTGAAAAAGGGAAGTGTGCTTAATCATGTTTATATGGTTTCAGTTCAGTGATGTTTCTTAATCCATATAACCTTCTTAATCTGGGAAAGAGTCGATATGCATTAGGATGTGGGCTTTCTTTTATTTCAAATGGACAAATGTCAATGTTTACTTTAACATATAGACAACCTAGCTCAACATCTTTGTCTATATCAGTATTTTCAAACAATAGATCATTTTCAATTTCTTTAGTTCCTAAATCTAATGTCTCTTTCCTACACTGAGACACATCCCTCTCTGTTTGCAAAGCATTGACATTTAAACATAAGCCTTTGTTTTCATCTGTTCCTCTTAACACTGTATTGCCACTCAACAAATTACTGTTTTCACCCCATTTTTTATGAAGTCCGCTACGGATTCTTATCCACCATATAGGATACAAGGTTGCACTTACTTTTGCTAATTCTTTCCAAACGGCATCTTTCTTTATTCAGTTTCCATAGTTGTTCCACAAAACTTCTAAAAACTTTTCCCCTTTTTTTTGAAAACACACATTTACATTCCACCCCTTTATATTTTCTTTAATATTATTATTATTACCATTCTCATAGATTAGTGTTTCATAGTTCCCAATAGGCAATAGCTTGTCCTCAGATACACATTCCCTAGTCTGCATTTCACTTAGTTCAACCTCATTATTACCCATATATGTCACATCACTTATCTTTACCACATAATCACCTTTCAATTCTACAAATACTTTTATATCTTCCTCCACACTCTCATCAATAACATAACTTGATTTAGGATCATTATTTAAATGTCCCTCTATTACTTCTTCCTCCACCTCCACAACAACCCCATCTTCAGTTTCCCCCCTATGTTTCTGAATCTCAGCAATTAAGTCTTTGGCTCCATTAAACACTTCGTCATCCTCCTTCTTATCAAATAAACCCCCCAAAATAGATTCTATTTGTGGTGTGTCTGACTTGTTATTAACACCAGTATCTTTTTCAGCCCAACTATGGAACTCTGCAATACCTTCAACTTCTGGACTTTCACTAACTACCTGTGCTTGAACACTGTTTTTATTAACTGTATCACTTTTACTCATAGTATCCCAAAACCTTTTATTAAATTCTAATTTATTCATTCTAACAACATCAGTATTTTCATGGTACTTACTCTTTACATTGTATCTTCTCCTTTTCCTGTTTTGGTTATGTGTTGTCCTGTCATAATATTGTCTAGCCCCAAAACTATGGGCATCTAGTGGGACTGTCCACCGTTTCCCGGCTGGTTCTCTCGGTCTGTCCATTTGTAGTTGTCGTTTTGTTCACTAGTTTCAACAAACCCCCTTCTATCTTGTTCTCTTCCACAATACCTATTTCTATCATTCCTGTTATCTCTCCTCCATCCTCCCTCCTGTGTATTGTTTCTGAAATCATTTTCATATCTCCTATGTCCCCTATTTGGAGCATTATTTCCAGAATTTTCAAAGTCTCTCCTCCCATAATAATCTCTATTTACATTCCTGTTCCACCCCCCATACAGGTTGTTGCCAGAGCCAAAACTTTGGTTATTTTCTCTTTCCACGGCCCTATCTAATCTATCTACAAATTTCAGGAACTCTTCCATTGAATCGTCTGGTCCATGGACCAATTCCCACTGCAGTCTCTATGGTAACCTTCTTTTTAAAACATCAATTTGTGTCATAATATCAAAAGAGTTATTCAAGTGAGCAAGTTTTTTCAATTGATCTCTGCAAAATTTTTGCATTCCCCCTACTTTCCCTCTATACACTGATCCATTTAGAAATTCTGACTTTAATCTGGCTTGTATGGATTGTGACCAAAATTTGCAAATAAACTTAGCTTCAAACTCTTCAAAAGTATTCCAAGAAACATTATTCTCATTTGCCCAGGATAGGACCTCCCCTTCTAGTAACCGTTTTACTAACTTAATTTTTATGTTATCTGACATTCCTACAACAAACATATCCTTACATTGGTGAATAAAGTCAATAGGGTGCAGATTTTCACCAGGAAAGCTTTTCACTAGGATGTGCCCATATATTGTATTTTGATTGTAAATCATTTGTTCGGACATCAATGCGTCCTACAATTGTGTATATTTAGCGTGTATTTTTTCTACTTTTGTATCTACATTAGTGGTATACAGGTTGTATTCTTGTTTAAGGTTTTCTGATGTTTTGTCTATTCTCTGATATAATCTTTTAGCTTCAGTATCTACTCTGTTGTAGATGACAGCAATGCTGTCTGTGTTCGCTTGTGTGTTTTCATTTAAACTTTCAACTTTAACTTGAAATTCTTTTCAGAAGTGTATCAACTGTTCTCTAGTGTCCTTACTGAGGGTAGTTTTAATTTCCTCACACTTCTCATTGAGATGAGTACTTAATAGATCAAAATTCAAACTTACTTGTTCACTCGATTGTTTAAGTTGCGAGCTTATTTGAGTTGCAAACTCTGCTAGCCACTATGTTAAGTTTAATTGTTCACCATCCCCTGGTTCAATTTTTACATTTCCTACGATCTCATCCCTCTCAGGTAGAGACATGTTAACTATTAATTATTTTAAATGACAACAACAACAAAATACCTTGCTTTATGTAGCTATGCTATGATGTCGTGACCGGTGTTCCTGTTGGCTTTCTTCACTTCCATTCGGTTTTATTGAAGCCGAAGTCTTGATTGATGAATTCCATTGACATAATCCAGATGTTAATCTTCTGAGCGGTGTGATGATAGTTTCTTGTAGTCGCACTAACACGCTTTATTTTATTTAGTTATTTATTTTTTACTTTGACATATTTTCACTGTTGCCACACTGCACAAATAAACTTTTTTGGAGTGCTAAGCATATACGAAATTTATCACTGCACTATTATCATCGATGCACTTAAAGATCCCGGCTGAGCCCCCACTTTACGGAGCTTGTTAGCACTTGATGTTAGGTTGGCGCCATTAAACCGTATTGTGTTGTGGTAATCGCTGCTACTTGCTGGATCGCTGCTGTGTCTCGATGCTGGTGCTGGCTCTAAATCTGGTTGTCTAGGGTTAAAAACATGAGGTCCCGTGTTTTTTATGTGCTTTTGATGATAAAGAACGAGCGAAACCAACAAATATATAAACATCAAATATTTATTACTCTGGTGGCCATCTTAATTCCACTTTCCACCAAAGACCATGACACAACACAAAGTAGTACTTCCTTTACATGTTCTTTGCATTGTTTATCCACCTCAAACAATAACATAGAAACACACTTTACCAAAGTGACATTTCGACTGCCTCCCGACCCTTCTTGCTGCTTGTATTTATAACATTGTCAAAGAACTACTAAAAAGAGATATAGTTTATAAGTCACATGTACATCTGTTATCATAATTTGTGCAGAAAAGCTATTAATTTGCATCGAGTGACATAATTTAACATGTTATTAAAATGACAGACAGATTTGTTGACTTGACAGAATAATTCTTTGTTACATAAAGGCCGTTTTTTAGAAGTTTGACAATTGACTTCTCTAATTTGCATAAATAAGTAAGTAACATGAATTATTAAGAATTACATTGGTTTTCGTCTAAAATAGGATTGATTACTTGAATACTGAGTGAAAACGCTCCTAGTGAACAAATAGGTTTCACTGGGTGATTTTTATTTAAGGAGATCCAAAATACCTAAGTTGGCCACTATTTTTCGTACTTCATATTAATTATTTAAGATGGACTTAGTGTTTTTACATGATGACATTTGCTGTATCAGTGATCAAGTGATATTAACTTTTGTGTGGGTCAGTTATTCAGTATAATTTAATGGGTTGACTGTTTATGGAGACATGTTATGCAATCATTGTTAACAAACATAATAACTTTTCTATAATCATAAATACTCATTAAACTGGTTGAATTTGGAGGGTATCGCATACTTCAGTAAAGTAAAGCCTTTAATATGTTCCGTTACAAACGGAAACACGACAATTGCGAGTAGGACTCTGATGGTTCTGTAAAAACTTATTTACTTATGTGGGTGGTTCATACATAGGCTCTGATGAGGGTGTTTGCGAACATCAGAATATGTAACATAAATGGCCGTGACTTTTGACTGCATTGACTTGGAAACTTGCACTTTTTACACGGCCAGGAGACCTAAATTTCAGCTATGTACCTCTACGCGTTCCTTAGAAATGGGATCTCAACAGACGATCGTGTCGTTTAATTGAACTGAATTAGAAGCTAAATTTTTTTACAGCGCCAGGCGACAGTAGACCCTAGCATTTGACATAAATTTCAGCTTGATACCGTCTTAACACACGGACAACAAACTGATTCTGTAAGGGTTCCGTATTTACCGATTGGTGTGCGGTACCCCAAAAACTAAAAACATATGTTTTTACTGTGCGGGAATCCTTAGTTTAGTTGATACATCTTGAAAACTTTCTTTAAGAAATTTTGTTAAAATCTTCTACAAGACTTTTCGAAACAACATTAACTGTTGATAACCATTTATTCCTAAACCAGAAATACTGACGTAGATAATTTAACACAAGACCATTGGAACAGTACTGTCTCCCAACGTTCTGATGGCACTTATCATTAGCACTGCCACTTAAATTGGCTGGTGAATAATTCTGAAGATGAAAATACAAAATTAGTGATTGTAGGCCGTGTAAGTAAAAACTACAAGTCGCGTCTGTAGACCAGAGAAAGGCCATAGCGTAAAAAAGCCGAGAAGGTATCGGGAAACTAACTTATGCTAAAGTAAGGGAATGATGGTTCACCAGTGTTGCAAAACCTGTGAAACCAGCAAAAAGCCATATGTAGTGAGCACGGCAACTTCTGCAGGAGGAAAGTCGTAGCACCGAGTGAAGGTGTAGACAGGCGAAGTATTGAGGGAAACTGACATCGGGCAGTGCGCTGCGATGGGACAAGTGAGAAGTAGCGCAAATGTCGACGCCCTATCATCCTGTACCTTCTTCTAGTCAGTGTTTTCTATTCCTTTCCTCGCCGATTCTGCGGAGAACTACATCTCAAATGCACCTATTCTCTTCTGTTACGTATTTCCTACAGTCCTATTTTTCGTAGAATTTCTAACACCTTGCTCCATTTTAGACCGTCGAGTGCTTATTCTAGATCAACAAATACTATGAACCCGTCTTGATTATTTTTCAGTCTTGCTTCCACTGTAAACAGCAACGACAGAAGTGCCTCTCTGGCAGTTTTACCTTCCCTGAAGCGCACCATACCGCATCCATTGACGCCTTGGGCTCAGGAGGAAAGCTTGTTTCGAGCACGTACTGGAAAATACCCGACTCCATGGGATACTCACGAGCCGTTAACCAAGATTAAATACTTTCAAACGGTATACTTCTTTAGACGGTCAACCCAAAGACCGTCTCATATCTGCTGGCTGGAGATAGCACCCTTTCGGCGGAATACAAGAACCGGACTCTGACGTTCCTAATCGCTAAGAGTACGACCCCACTACGCGGCAGTGAATGATATGTGACAAGATGCCCAAGAAGGTTTCCGTTATTACGCTCGCAATAGTGCTCCTCATTTGCTTGTTACGTGCAACTGGCGTTTTCAGTGCCATTTTCTGAAGATTTTTTTGTTTTTATGTTCAGGCTTGACTGATTTTTCTTCTTCTGGGGTGGTTAGACACCATGCTAAGTAACTATAATGGATATCTGGAAGCCTTTTTTGCAGCCTGTTCCTTGCCTAGTCATTTACCTTCCCTCTTCCGTTCAGCCGTTGTCCTGTTTCTGCTCATCTTGGAAACCCGTAAAGTCGTTAACCAGTGATCTTTGGTTGGTTAGAGATGTCTTGCTGATTCAACACAATGCTCCTAAGATCCTTCTCCACTTCTTTGAACCATCTATCGGAGACTTCAGTTCCGCTGTTTAGGACATAAAGAAATATTCTTTCTCGGGTTGCATCCATCCAGAACAATTGTCTCTAGAAATGTAGTCGTCGCCTTCTTATTGACTTCATTCGCCGTTCATTATCCCTGTATAGCTCTTGTATTTCTTGCAGTCTCTATTGGTCGTCTGTTCTCGCAGGACCAACTTTATCTGGAGCAACTTATGTTCAAATTTCTGCGATTATTTCGGGACAGTCTCCCTTTTTACTCTTAGGCAGCCATAGTTTCAACCCGTGGTATAGGGGTAGCGTCTTTGATTACTACTCAAAACGTCTTCGGTCCCGGATTCGAAACCCACCACCTCTTAACTTCTGATTAATAATGTGCATCCGCAGCCGAAGACTTACGGCATACGAAGTCAACCCTATTCTATGAACGACCTTGTCAGAGAGGGCGGAGGAGAGGACAGAGGTTTAGGGGATTCTCTTGTCTTTGGGGTGAGAAACTGCCCTTAAAGGCGGAAGAATCAGGAATGATCAACGGCATGAGGATACAGAAGGCAATGGAAAGCACTGCATTAAAGACACACATCGTGTATCCACAGGACATGGGGCCTGTAATTGAAAAAGTGGCATCATGATCTCTCCATTGGCAAAATTTGGAAATTTGTGGTAACGACTACGGGACCAAACTGCTGAGGTCATCTGTCCATAGGCTTATTTACTACTTAGTCTAATTTAAACTAACTTACGCTAAGGACAACACACACACAAATGACAGAGGGTGGACACGAACCTCCAACGGGGTAACAGTGCGAACCGTGACAAGGCGCCTCAGACCTCAAGGCTAACCCAGACGGCCGTTGGCAAAATGGCAAAAGATCCCCCCATTCGAATGTCTGAGGACGGGGGTGGGGGGAAGGGACGGCCAAGGTGAGGTGGCCATGAGATTGAATAACTAACGGAAAGATAAAGCTCTAGGAGTCGGGGCGTGGAATGTCAGAAGCTTGAACGTGGTAAGGAAGCTAGAAAATCTGAAAAAGGAAATGCAAAGACTCAGTCTCGATACAGCAGGGGTCAGCGAGGTGGAATGGAAAGAAGATGGTCAGATGAGTATAGGGTAAGATCAACAGCAGAAAATGATATGACGGGAGTAGGAGTCGTTATAAATAGGAAGGCAGGGAAGACAGTGTTTTACTGTAACAATTTGGTGTTCTTATAAGAATCGACAGCAGTCCCACATCCACAACAGTAGTACGGATATATAGGCTGACGTCGTAAGCTGAAGATGAAGAGACAGAGAAAGTATATGAGGGTATTAAAAGGGTAATACAATACGTAAAAGGAGATGAGACTCTACTAGTCATGGGGGACTGGGACGCAGATGTAGGGTGAGGAATAGAAAAATAGGTTACAAGAGAATATGAGCTTAGAACAAAGAATGAGAGAGGTGAGAGGCTAATTGAGTTCTGTAATAAATTTCAGTTAGTAATAGCGAATACTCCGTTCAAGAATCACAAGAGGAGGTACGCTGGGAATAGGCCAGTTGATACGGGAATTTTTCACTTAGATTACGTCTTGGTTAGGAAGAGATTCCGAAATCAGATACTGGACTGTAAGGCGTACCTTGGAGCAGATACAGACTCAGGCCGCAATGTAGTACTGATGAGGAGTAAACTGAAGTTTAAGAGATTAGTCAGGAAGAATCAGTACTCAAAGAAGTGCGATACGGAAGCTGTAAGGAATGATGATACGCTTGAAGTTCTCTAAGGCTTTAGATACAGCAATAAGGAATATCTCAATTGGCAGTACAGTTGAAGAGGAATTGAAATCTCTAAAGATAGTAATCACGGAAGCTGGAGAGAAAAACATAGGTACAAATACGGTAACTGTGAAGAAACCATGGATGACAGAAGAAATACTACATTTGATCGATAAAAGAAAGAAGTACAAAAATGTTAAGGGAAATTCAGCAATACTGACCACAAGTCTCTGAGGAATGAAATGAAGAGGAAGTTTAAGGAAGCTAAGAGAAAATGGCTGCATGAAAAATGTGAAGAAATCAAAAAGTAAAGGTTTCCGTAATGGTTGACACAGCATATAGGAAAGTCAATGCAACCTTCGGTGAAGGTGAAAGCAAGGGTGGTAACATTAAGAATGCAGTGGGAATTCTACTGTTAAATGCACAGGAGAAAGCGGATAGGTAGGAAGACTACAATGAAGTTTCACAAGCTGCGACATTGTCGCGAAAAAACAGTGACCCGTATATGTAATAAGTTTCCTTTAATTTACGTCTATGGTCACAAACTTTTGTTAACAGATTACCGGTTTCGGTCTTTAATGACCATCATCAGATGACGATGCCACTATGGTTACAGTACTTTAGGACATTTTTTTTTATGAAACAGATCTGATGATGGTCATTAAAGACCGAAACCGGTAATCTGTTAACAAAAGTTTGTTACCATAGACGTAAATGAAAGGAAACTTACTACACTGAAGGCCTCTATGAGGGGGACAATTTGTCTGGTGTGACAGAAGGAGAAACAAGAGTTGATATGGAGGAGACAGGGGATCCAGTACTAGAATTAGAATATAAGAGAGCTTTGGAGGACTTAGGAACAAATAAGGCAGAAAGGATCGATAACATTCCATCAGAATTTCTAAACTCATTCGGGGAAGTGGAAACAAAACGACGATTCACGTTGGTGTGTAGCTCTTATGAGACTGGCGACATACCGCCTGATTTTCGGAAAAATATCATCCACACAATTCCGAAGACTGCACGAGCTGACAGGTGCGAGAATTATCGCACAATCATCTTAATAGCAAGTTGCTGACAAGAATAACTTACAGAAGAACGTAAAAAATTGAGGATGTGCTAGATGACGATGAGTTTGGCTTTAGAAAAGCTAAAGACACAAGAGGAGCAATTACGACGTTGCGGTTGGAAACAGAAGGAAGACTAAAGAAAAAATCAAGATCCGTTCATAGTATTTGTCGACGTGGGAAAAGCGTTCGACAATGTGGAATGGTGCAAGATGTTCGAAATTCTGAGAGAACTAGGGGTAAGCGGTGAGGGGAGACGGGTAATGTGCAATATGTACAAGAGCGAAGAGTGGATAATAAGAATGGACGGCCAAGAATGAAGTGCTCGGATTAAATTGGGTGTGAGACAAGGAAAATTTTGGAAATTTGTGGTAAGACATTACGGGACCAAACTGCTGAGGTCATTGGTCCCCAAGCTTACACACTACTTAACCTAACTTAAACTAAATTACTCTAAGGACGACACACACTTCCCTGCCAGAAGGAGGACTCGAACCTGCGACGGAGGAGCTGCGAGAACCGTAACAGGACGACTGAGACTGCACGGCTACCCCCGCGGCAAAGACAAGGAAGTAGTCTTTCGCCCCTCTTGTTCAGTTTGTACATCCAAGAAGCAACGATGGTAATAAAAGTACAGGAGTAGAATAGCGATTCAAGGTGAAAGGATATCAATGATGCGATTCGCTGATGACATTTCTATCCTGAGCGGAAGTGAAGAAGAATTACGTGATCTTTTGAACTGAATGAACAGTGTTATAAGCACAGAATATGGACTGAAAGTAAATCGGAGAAAGACAAAAGTAGTGAGAAGTAGCAGAGAGGAAAACAGCGAGATTCATGATGTTAACATCACGATTGACGGTCACGAAGTAGATAAATTTAAGGAATTCTGCTACCTGGGCAGCAAAATAACCAATGACCGACGGAGCAAGGATGATATCAGAAGCAGACTAGCGCTGGCAGAAAGGGCATTCCTATCGAAGAGAAGTCTACACGTATCAAACATAGGCCTTAATTTGAGGAAGAAATTTCTAAGAATGTACGTTTGTATGGTAGTGAAACATGGACTGTGGAAAACCCTGAAAAGAAGAGAATTCAAGCATTTGAGACTTAGTGCTACAGACGAGTGTTGAAAATTAAGTGGACTGATGGTACAAGGAATGAGGAGGTTCTGCGCACAATTGGAGAGGAAAGAAATATGCCGAAAACAGTGACAAGGAAAAGGGACAGGGTTATAGGACGTATGTTAAGACATCAGGTAATGACTACCATGGTACTAGAGGGAACTGTAGAGGGCAAAAGCTAAAGAGAAAGACAGAGATTGGAATACATCCAGCAAATAGTTGAGGTGGTAAGTTGCAACTGTTGCGCGGAGTTGAAGATGTTGACACAGGAGAAGAATTTTCTGCGGGCCACATCAAACGAGTCGGAATACTGATAACTCATAAAAAAAGAAAAAAGAAAAAAGCGTTCATTGCATACAGACATTCGGTTTTGATGACTGTGTGTATCTACGTGCTTCGATTTAGCTTTTATTGCGACTGTCTTTCTCTTCCAATGAACATACGTCTTATGACAAACAGCGGCCAACTTCTCTCTCCTGCTGTCGTTCGTTTCTTTTTGTCTAGTTTTTTGCAGTATTTCACCAAGGTATCTAAAATAACAAACTTTTTTATTTTACCGTACTCTGTTGTTAGGTGATGAGGCGCTGTTGATATTGTTTTAATTCCGATGGTAATTTGTCTTCATTCAATGTTCCCTTTAAAAAAATTGAGAAGTGACCAGATTGTTATAAATTCACAATGTGGCATCTTCTCTGAATTTTTGAGATACGTTTCTGGGACGGTGAGTGTGTTGTATCACACACACACGTTCCTTCGAGACACAACTAGGTTTCGTCGGATCAGATAATCAGCCCTTCAGGTGTCGTCCCATTTATGGACACTTGCCTTAACTGTGAAGCCCAAAATCTGGTATTTGTCACGTATGCGTCACGTGACGTCCATCCGCCTCCAGTACCGGAGTGGTACCGTTACCAGTTACCATACTTCCTCTTTAAGGCAACCATCCTCTGACAGCAGTCCAGATTCATTACTCAGTGCATATATGTTTGGTCGTATCCCAACATGGAATACCAGTTGACACACACACACACACACACACACACACACACACACACACCAATATTTTAAAGTAGAACCCTGTTTCTCATAGTCATCAGCTCAAGAGGTAAAGCTGTTTTGTTTTGGGTATAACGTATTCAGGTCGATTATTTCACAATCTTCCCCAAAAATGAGAGGCAGCAACTTCACTACAGATTCGGAAAGAATGTATACCCATAAATATTGAAATGTCCATTTCCGTTCACTGAAGTTTCATATATCTTTTTGCTTTAAAGACGTATGAATTAGCTACAATTTTCATTGGGAATGGACAACTATAATTGGTAAGGGTGCTCGCATTTCTGAGAGATTGGAGGAGGAAAGGCAAGGGCTGACAGCTGGGAGCCACCGTGACGTGGTGATGGATGCCCTGACAAATTTAGAACCGCAGACTGCAGCCGTTTCGCCAAAACTTGCCATTACGCTAAACGGAACAGTTTACCAAAATAGCAGTTTGCCGCAACGCGCGCAGAAAATCGTTGATACTTATGGTTGGTGCTCTCACCCATTCTGCAACGATGATGATTAACTCGGGGCTAATGACAGGTTCCAGTGGCAGTCCGGAGGCGCTCGTCGGCAGGGGGTCGGCTCACCTACCTGCATGCCGGCCATCTTCTTCGCTGCCCGCTGGATGCCCTGGGCGCCTTCAACGTGCGGTGGCAGTGGTTCAACTTCAGTTGAACTGGACATGTGGCATGGTCGTTCTGCAAAAACACCATTTTTCGGTTAATACCATTATTACTTGTGTTCCCTTCCTACATTCTAACAATGCGTAGGCAGAGGAATGCATGTGTTCGTTGACTGAATTATACAGTGTCCTGAACTTATGGATTCAAAATTATTGAAACTGTAGAGCATACTTAACTCTCTTAACTCAGTACATCCACATTAATGTATCCATAATAACGGCGCTTGGACTCCGTGGGTGGGGATTAAATTACTTGCATATATACAGCGCCCAATGACTTTTTATACAGATTTCTTTAGGCCAAGACTCGATTTCGGTTTTTCACCATAATACTTTTACATCTTCACCTGTACATCTTTTTGTCACTCCGTGTTGAAAACTGCTGACTACCTGTCCATAATGCGTTGTCCAGTCCTTTTAATGCGCCCACTAGTCGAAACCCTAAATAAACACATTTTGCAGCGCCGACCGCTGCGAATCGTGCAGGAAGTGGCTCAGTGAGGTTCTGGAAGGTGGTTACAGGTGTGTGGAGCCACGCCGACTTCAGTGCCGTGACCTGCTGCGCCAGGTTTCTCGGTTGAGGATCCATGGGGCATCCCCATATAGATGGTCCCACAGGTTCTTGGTTGGGTTTCAATTCAGAGTGTTTGTTGGCCAGAGAAGTAGGATACACTCATGCTGGTGCTCCGTGAACCACGCACATACACTGCGGGCTGTGTGACACGTTTCATTGTCCTGCTGGTAGATGGCATAGTACTGAGGAAAAGCAACTGCATGTAGCGTTGAATATCGTCCCCAAGGATAGTTGCATATTCATGTTGGTCTATTGCACCCCCCAGAATCACGAGATCACTCGGGGGATGTCACGAATACATTCGATACACCGTGACACTCCACCCTTGTTTCCTTTCAGACGTTTCTCGCCTTATACGCCAACGGTCATATAACCATTGGAGCATAAAACGTGATGTAAGCGTACTGTCATATCGCTGGATTGGTTACGGAGTATCTTTGCGGGCAGCGCGTTTGCAGAGTCGAGTGCTGGACACGGAAATGTTATCTTGTGTTGTGGGTAGCTCTGCATGCGAGAGGCATTGTTAGTATGGAAGCTGAAATGTTGCTACAAGTGCTATTACAGTAAACTGATAGAATATGGAGGTGATTCAGAGGGAAGTGCGTCAAGAAGTAATTTAAAAACGAGCAGTTCTGCTGGTAATGTATTTGTGCATCCTCTTGTTGCGTGTCGTACCGTACCGTATCAATCATCCGCGCCGTGTTCGGTCTTCCAGAATGAACTAATGTAATCAGTAACAATAAGTTACCACAAAAGAGGGCAATCATGGGCCAGTGTCTTCTAGCGAGCGTGAGACAGTGCGTTCGGTCATCGAGTTTCCGCATCATCAACAATCAGTCGCGCCGCGACGGTTACGCGCAGGTTCGTACATTTGAGAACTGTGAACTGTAATTTAACTTTATGAGCAGTGTTATATTATCACTAGTGTCAAGGAGGACTGGCACCAGATATCCGTATGTATCATGAGCGTAAGAACTTTCGTTCAATCATTCGGCTTCCGCATGATTAAAAAATGTTCAAATGTGTGCGAAATCTTATGCGACTTAACTGCTAAGGTCATCACTCCCTAAGCTTATACACTACTTAACCTAAATTATCCTAAGGACAAAGACCCACACCCATGCCCGAGGGAGGACTCGAACCTCCGCCGGGACCAGCCGCACAGACCATGACTGCAGCGCCCTATATCGCTCAGCTAATCTCGCTCCTCATTATCAACTGTCACCCGCGGCGTGTCGGTTACGCGTACGCTCGTCCATGTGATATTGTGGACAGATAATCATCAAGAATGTTAATTGGGATAGGCAGTTATACCTTAGAATGTAAGCAGTGCAACCTGTGATTTCTCATCGTCTCAGAATATAGTTGTTCATACCAGACATAGGACAGTGTTGTGGGCCCCCCTAAACCCGCTTGCATATTTAGATACATAATTTCAGGCAAGCCAGCAGCACTGTGGAGCAGAACGATACGACCATCACGGGAGCATTAGGTACGTGGTGTGGACAGGGCGCACGGTCCAAAGTGAGAATACAGTTTAAGGGTCCCCCGACATTTGTACCCCTGGGCGTCTCCCTGTGATTCATCCGAATAGGCCACCTGGCGCCACACAATGGAGGTCCAGTTGCGTTACTGGCGTGCAAATTCCAGCCTGTGTCGCTGATGAACAGCAGTCAACATGTACCAGGCGCCTGCAATGCAGGATGATACATTTCAACGTTTGCTGAATGGTCGTTGAGGAGGCGGTGTTAGTCGTCCCTTGGTTCATCCGGGCGGTCAGTTACTCAACGGCTGCACGTCTTTTCACCTTCAAACAACTCCACAGTGCCCGTCGTGCATCGCAGTTGCCTCAGTGCCTGTTTCGGATAGCGCCATTTTTCCATGCACGATATATTTTAACCACGACGGCAAGCGAACAGGTCTACGAACTTAGCTGTTTCGGAAATGCTTTCACCCTTCTCCTGGAAGCCAATGATCATGTCCTTTTGCACGTCAGGTAAATCATAGTGTTTCCGCATTACGAAACTTCTGCACTGTTTACCGCACCCCCAAACCACAGCTTGTATACCCTGCACTTCTAATGCTATCACCTGCCGTCTGGGACTGGTTATTCCACGTTGACGTCTAACCTGGATGGTGGTCATGTTAATGTGACTGAACTAGGTACAAAATAACTGTATTGGTAATTAATATCCCAAATGACATCTTAAATGATGAAATACAATTTCCGAGAGAATGTTCCTAAGAAATCTCCGTAAATTACTGATACAAAATAAGCACCAAGTACAGTTGTGGCAGAAACATAGTAGTAGTACTAAACAAAATACCATTATATTCTGTTGTTGTTGTTGTTGTTGTTGTTGGCTTCAGTCTTGAGACTGGTTTGATGCAGCTCTCCATGCTACTTTATCCTGTGCAAGCTTCTTTTCTTATTTCAAGCTTATTTCAAGCTTATTTTCTGTACGCTATCTAAATGTAACAAACTGTGTTTAGAAACTGTATGTAATGTAGGTAATTCACATTTTGTTTTACTGATTCTAAAACGGTATTGCCGGCCGCGGTGGTCTAGCGGTTCTGGCGCTGCGGTCCGGAGCCGCGGGACTGCTGCGGTCGCAGGTTCGAATCCTGCCTCGGGCGTGGGTGTGTGTGATGTTCTTAGGTTAGTTAGGTTTGAGTAGTTCTAAGTTCTAGGGGACTTATGACCTATGATGTTGAGTCCCATAGTGCTCAGAGCAATTTGAATCTTTTAAAACGGTATTCCTATATTACAGTCTATTAACAATATGTAAAGTACGAGATACTACTTCTCATGCGTTAAATATTCTATTTGAATTCTGTAATATTGAGTCTAATTCAGTTATTATTTTGTTGATGTAGTAATTTTGACATCATTAATTTGAGAAAGAGAGCTACCTGTAAAAAACCTGGTAGTGATTCTACTAAGCAAGCACTATGACACCATGAAGAGGCATTTATGTATTTCAGGTCCACAATATTAAGCATATAAGGGCAACGGACTTCAGAAGTATTTTTGTGATGTATAAGAAAATTTCAGCTTGACTTTAGATGAAGTCAGTGGTATAGTGAATGTCGCGCTACAACAGTGAAACTAAATGAAGCTGTAAATTACAGAATGAAGGTAAACGTTCATAACTAATTATTAAACATAGATATATATAAGGCGGTAGTCAGTGTTGTTGCTCCGGATGATGATTACACGAATATGTTGTCAGAATTTGTAAGCGGTGAGTCCTTGAGGAACGGCAATACACGAACACGACAATTAAGTTTAAACAGTTTTATTAACAAAGGCGGATTATAAAACACGCACGCTACGCACACCCATCATCACTGTGTCTGACATCCTAACACCGGCTAATTACGGTCGCATCGAAAGGCTCCATGGTGAGCTGAGAAAAGAGACATATTCGCGGCCGAGGCCGCGCTAGCTAATACTGCCCACTGCGGGCGGTGGCCAGTGGCTTACTCTCTGCGTTGCACTGCGACCGGACACACCTGTACTGACCAAGCAAATTGTCAGCACTCCAGACAGGCCAGCTGGTGAGCACGCATTACGTACCATACGGCTGCACGCAACCTGCAGATCCTTAACAATACAGAACTCGTGAAACAGGGTAGTTAGACGGATTGTTACTTTGCACATGGCAGCTGCAGCATTCAAAACTGCAGGCAAGAAAGAATATTATTCTGATGATGATATAAACGTATTTCGACAGGGAGGATGGGCGACAAGCCCCAAATGTATCTTGGCTTAAACAAAGGTATATAAAAGTAGCCGGTGTCTGTATTTCTTCAACTAATGAGTATTTCAACATGAAGCTCTATTGATGGAAAAAGAATATTTATTTTGATACTAGAACTAGTAGCAAGAGCTGAGGTCAATAGCAGCTGTTACAACTGACAACAGACAGTCCCAATGTAAGTACAGAATACTAGGGAAATGCAATCAGCCTACAAAGTGGTTTACTTACAAAACCCTTGTCCAACCCGTTATACAATATTATTGAAGTGTGTGAAACCCGTTTCAAATGAGAATGACGGTGCGTTTTGAACGTATACAGAGATGGGCTGCACGAATGGTCAATGGTTTGTCTGACCTGAGGGAGAACGTCACGGAACTGTAGAAGAAAGTCAACTGTCAGGCGCATGAAGAGAGACAGAAACTATGGCGGGAGATACTACATACAAAGTTTCAGCATCTACCATTAAGTGTGGAATCTAGGAATATGATGCAGCGCCCTAGGGATCGCGAAGACAAGATAAAACTAACTACAGCGTCCACAGAGAAGTTTATACATGTCTCAAAGGAACTCAATTAATCAGTTTCGCTCCCTTGAGGATTATCAAGTTACTTCACAAGAAAAATTGTCATACTTACAGCATATTATATTGCACACTTCGGTGTGGGGGTACAGCAACATGTGATGGCATCCCTAATGAGAAATTTGTGCACCCATTACCTATACAGACACAATTACCCAGACATAAGTTCACTCGTAAAATGGAAAATGTGCTACTTTAAACAGGTTGTCACTGTGAAAGGGCGGAACACATTAAGATACTACTAAAAATACTGTAAACGGAAAACAAAATTTTAGTGGAACGAAAATCCACTTCAGTTGTAAGTAATTTGTCCTTTTTTTTATGCGACCGAATTCGGAAGCTTAAAGCTCTCATCAAGAGGTGGACGCCATTAAAAATTTAAAAAAAAAGGCATGACCCAGCAGCGGTCGGGACAGTCAATCGAGGGGGATCACAAATACGCCAGACAACGCAATGGAACGTAGGTATAGCAACCGGGGCGCCCACCTCAACAGCCAACAAGGGATTGACAAGTAAGTTTTTATTCCAGTAAAATGTTCCTCAGTAGCGAATGTTCCTTGGTTAAATGTTTTGAAAGCACAGTCAGTGTGGTCTGCGACTTAAAATTAAATGGAATGCAACATGATGAACTTAACGATGCACCCCATAGACCAAAGAAAATGCAGCTGATAAAATTACGAACTTAATTTGGAAATAGTACTACTATTTGGCATGATTGCGATTTATCTTTATAAAGGAGATAGCAGTTAATTATCTTTACCCTGTCAGGGCTTCCCAACAAAACGTGTACAGCGTAGTCGAAAAATCTTGGCAACGTGCTGGCCTGCCCACATCCTCCATACAGTCCCGCTCTCTCTCTCTCTCCCTCTCTCTCTCTCTCTGCCTATGTGACTTTCTTTCTTTTATTTTGAGCCCTGCAGAAAGACGGCCGTGTCCGTCGATTTGATTTGGACTGGGAGATGCATGACTGTCTCGTCTCGCAATGGTATAAATGTGTTAACAGTGTTTCAAATTACTTTTGAAGTAGTAAACAGTTTACTTACTTTTTTCCATCTGTAGCAAATGATTCATGACGTTTTGCAAAAGCGTCACTAAGCATAAGCGAATTAATGTAAATTCGCAGTAGGTACCCTCGACCTGAATTATTAATTACGATGAGGGTATGGAATTGATATTAAATGTATGAGTGGTTATCAGTTTACGAAGTAATGTAAAACAGAATTGCTTGCTAGTTGGGAATAAGTGGATGTTCGGAAGCAAACTGGGCGACACGGGCGGAGCCGAGCGCCGGGAGAGTCAGGGATCCTGCTGAGCTCTTCTGAGAAAGGACAACAAGGGGGACGTTCATTGTGGTGGCCGGATCCAGTAAACGCCTTTATGTCTCCCAACGGCGCCGCTGTGCAGATAGACAACAGTGAGGACATCCTGGAGCCTTCACTCAAGCAAACGTTTTATGAGTTGGAGTGAGGAAGAATGGTGGCGAAGGCTGATATTGTCCTCTGAACGAGGAAAAGCGTACTTTCGGGCGGGTGCTGGAAATCGGTGTCATGCAAGTGAAAAGAGGACTTCTTGCAAGACTTTTGAAAACCGTAAGAAGTCGTCTCTTGCGTAGCTCTAAGAAGAGATTTTGTTTAAGGGCATAAGAGCTAAGAACATTAGTTCACTTAACCTTTTTCCAGAGTGACAGAGACTATGACAGAGCCGAAGCGTAGCTCTCATTGGCTAGGGAGAAATTTAGGAATAGCGACGAATGCCTTTTTTCAGAAGAGTGTGCAAGAAAGAAAAGTGCTGGTTAACCAAGTGAAAAATAGACCAACGAAGGGGACCTGCGCTTTCTGACAAGTATTTTTATCGGTCTGAACAGAAGATTCAGAGCCCTGGCAATCAAATTAAGCCCCTTGTCAGACGCTCTCGCACAGAATGAGAAAACAGATCGATTGACACAACTACTGTTCACAGACAGACATCGCTTTGTAGCTGCTCCGGTGACGCGTTTGGAGACTTATGAATTATTCCGCCAGCCAACACTTAGCCGCTGGAGCTGGAGCTGTCACTAATTGAAATTGCACTTCTTCGGTCAGCGACAGCTACATTATGGTGAGATCGAACCACTACTGCGTGAGGTGTAGAGAACTCCATGTCAGTTTAAAAATGCAAACTCAGAGCATCACTCTCAACTTTTCCCCTCCAAAGTGATGAACAGTTTGCTTCCAGAATCTGCAACAAGTGTGAAGCAGGACCTTCAAAAACCAATTTCTTCAGTAGCTCTAATCTATGCTAACCAGTTTCACCGTAATAACTTAGTATTTACGAGATTTGTTTTCAGATTTCACCCTGACCCTCATGTTACATTTATCAGATTTGCATTCGTGCATGTTGCCATGATTAAATGTTTATTGAGAAGTTGACGCTGATTTTCTGTATTATTATGTATAATGAATTAACTGTCAATGAGAATATGAATATCATTTTGTTCGAATTGTAATTATCTAACTTTGATATGTAAGTAAATTAACTGTCATCAGTGATCCACAGTGGTAGGACATCTCCTTTCCTCTCAAACTGAACACACTTGCAAAATTACGTATGATGACTGTCGTCGCAAGTAATAGGTGGAATGATTTAAGTCATAATGCAGGAACAGTATGGCTTATGGAATCACTTTCGTTAGGTTTGCAAACTCACAACCATATTATCACCATCCTTCGTTATCTGGACCACAGCCTACACTACAGATCAGATTGTGACTGCAAAGTTCATGACACAAAACAGAAAATTTGATATTAAAACTAATACTCACAGTGTACCGTTAGAACCACGTTTCCTTACGTCAAGTGACGTGTGCTCAGACTGCCTTATAAAACCCAACCAGGCATGCCCCATCCTGATTGAGGTGTTTGGGGAAATAAAGTTCCGCTGACAACTCTTACAGCAACAAATCTGTGCAGGTCTGTCTTCACAACCTTAGGTGTTCTGATGGGACACAAATCCCTTCAGAATTTAGTGGAGAGTCAAGGAAGGCGATCATTGTCAATGTCAAACAGGCAAAGAAAAATTTCCCCACAAAACGATGCTGTTGCTCTTGCAGGAGCTTGGCTTCCATTTTCCCAAAAGGACCTCGAGAGGTTATTTTCACACTTTAGCGAAGTAATGACAGATCATCGACGTAATCTCTCGGGAAAGAACC
This sequence comes from Schistocerca serialis cubense, assembly GCF_023864345.2. NCBI lineage: Eukaryota > Metazoa > Arthropoda > Insecta > Orthoptera > Acrididae > Schistocerca > Schistocerca serialis. Next base: position 74,384,985 of record NC_064644.1, read on the forward strand.
TACTTGTTATCATAACGCTTCCTTTTGAAAACCTTTTGACAGTGTTTGGTCTATAATTGATTGCATTTAATGGGTTTAATGCAACTATTTTTGTTTTCTAACAATGGAAATGAATATAATGTTTTGTGTTAATAAATAAAATATCGTTTATGATTATATTTTCTTTATCAGCGTACTGGAAAACTACGAAATAAGAAAAACGTTTGTTTTTTATACTGACGGAACGTAAGCGGAACTATTTGCAATGGACATGTGCCAGATGAATTAAAATCATGTTCACGCTTTTGAAACTGATGAGGGCAATTGTATTTCTCGTACAAATATTAAGTGCGAATTATCTCACTAGTGACACCAACGAAACATTGCGACAGTAGTATACTTGACGAACAATTAATAACATTTTAAATTATAACTCGCCCAGATGAGTTAAATATCTCGAAGGTGTGAGCTGTCGTACTGAATATGTGATCAAAATTTGAAAAAAATAAAATAATAGTCACAGAGTAATTTGTTAACAACACCTACTTTGCGATACAAACAGAGAGTAGAAAGCAAGATTGCCACAGGATGATCGTGCTAAACGGCCAGGGACCGAACACTATAACAAAACACAATCATTTTACGTACACGATATAATGTAAATTACTATCTTCAGTACATCCATGGTGGATGAAGAGCTGCGACTATGATTTAAGTTGGCGTTTATCTGGTAATAAATATGCAACCAGTCGCTTTTTTACGATATATTCCACCATGGGCATATTTTCGAGGCACTGCAGGGTCATCATCAGATGGACTGTTGAAACACATCCATTTGACGAAAAGCGTGCAGTGTCTCGAATACACGTTCATGGCTGAATAAAAGGGATTGATTGCATATTTAGACCGCAGCTCGTGGTCGTGCGGTAGCGTTCTCGCTTCCCGCGCCCGGGTTCCCGGGTTAGATTCCCGGCGGGGTCAGGGATTTTCTCTGCCTCGTGATGACTGGGTGTTGTGTGATGTCCTTAGGTTAGTTTGGTTTAAGTAGTTCTAGGTTCTAGGGGACTGATGACCATAGATGTTAAGTCCCATAGTGCTCAGAGCCATTTGAACCATTTGAGTGCGTATTTATTACAAGATAAACGCCAATCTAAATTACTCTTGTAACATGAAAATGCGGTACATTACGCCGTTTACTCTACTTTAAGGTGAGGACTGAGCAACGCAGCCAGGAGTGGGCAACCTGAGAGTCATTCAGCAAAATGTATCAATTAAGTCCTAAATGAAACGTACTGTGTAACGAGACACTTTGTCTGGCAATGATCTTTCGGCAGTTCCTTTCTCTGTCAGCACTGGCAGTGATATCGTTCGTCGATTTGACTACTGTTGGTAGCCAATGACCGGTAATCTCACTGTGGCTGCAGCACTGCAGATTTATCCATCGCGCACATAAAACCAGCGAGCACCGTCTAATTTGCCAAACTACTGGTTGCATGAAGATACAGGGGTTGGACAAAAACATAAAAATATGGAAACACTGAAAAAATTCCGTGCTGGAACATAAATGCAGATGCTAGCCAATCCTGCTGGTCGATGAAGATACGTCCCATTAAGAAAGAAAAAAAAAGGTTGGGTGACTCCTCGTCAAACACAGAACTAAAGTGATTTTTTGCCTTTTTTTGTTTGGGGGGGTGGGGGGGAGGGTGACGGGAAGTAGCTGGAATTCTTTTTGCGAACAATTTATGTAACAGAGATACAAGTCGTGACATCCGGAGCTTTCATTAACAGACGAGCGAAGACGTCGCTACAGTGCAGCTCACAATGATACATCGACTTTCCAGCGTGGATCGAACATGTAGCCACTAATTCAGCTTATGCTGTAAGTAGGCTGTTTAGGTTTTTATGTTGGTAACGCCACGTAGCGCTCTGTATGAAAATCACTGACTGTGCTGTGTGCAGGCGGCAGGCTGGTCGGCATTGTTGCAATATTTGCTATTGTAGTGTTGGGCAGTTATCTGTTAACAGCACATAGCGTTGCGCAGTTGGAGGTGAGCCGCCAGCAGTGGTGGATATGGGGTGAGAGATGGCGGAGCCTTGAGAGCGGATGATCTGGACGTGTGTCCATCACAGAGAGTAAATTTGTAAGACCGGATGTCATGAACTGATATATATATGACTTTTGAACACTATTAGGGTAAATACATAGTTTGTTCTCTATCAAAATCTTTCATTTGCTTACTATGCCTATCAGTAGTTAGTGCCTTCAGTAGTTAGAATCTTTTATTCAGCTGGCAGTATTGGTGCATGCTGTATTGCAGTAGTTCGAGTAAAGAAGATTTTTTGTGAGGTAAGTGATTCATGAAAGGTATAGGTTATTGTTAGTCAGGGCCATTCTTTTGTAGGGATTTTTGAAAGTCAGGTTGCGTTGCGCTAAAAATATTGTGTGTCATTTTCAGCACAGTCATTAATAATTTTTCTAAGGGGACGTTTCAATGAATATGTGTACTTATTTGCCGCCGATCAACGTCTCTGCCGCTCGTGCAGCTGTGGCCACGTGCGCAATGGCGCGGTCCGCGGATACGAGAGAAGGGAGTAGCGCGGCAGCTCTCAGCTAACCGTGGGGATGGCCGAACAGTAGATGGTCGAAGAAGTGTAATTTATGATGCTGCACATCTGAAATTTAATGGAACAGTCGCTGCGCCGCGATAACACGAAGATTCACCGGAAGTGTCTTGCACAAGAGTTACTGACGTGGAGAACTGCATCAAACCAGACTTCGGACGGAAGACGACAATAACTACCTGGTGTACAATACACCCTCTGCCACACTACTGGTGCTTGTGGAATACAGGTGTAACCGTAGATATATATCTTGGTATACAGTTCCGCACTGACTAATATAAAAAAATACGAGCGTCTAGAATTTCAGACAAGCCGTATGACTGGACTGAAGAGTTCCTAGCAAACAGGAAATACCAGTCATGTCCATAAAATATTGTAGGTCCACAAATTTTTACCCTGATAACAACACAATGTAACAATGTAATCGGATACAGTAAGGGAAATATGCGTTGTACCTGATATGCATCTGTTAATTACGTTTTGGACCTTACATAAACGTTTATTACGGGTAATACACTCCAAAATTTAAATCACTGCAACATGACTATCCCTGGTAACACGCAAAATATCAGGCCGGTATTCAATCTCCTGTCACACTTGCTGTACATTTGGTGTCATTGTGTCAGTGACAACTCTGATGCGTTGTCACAATGTCACAATAACAGGAACTGCTGCTTTGTAGCCGGACGCTGTGGCCGATCGGTTCTAGGCGCTACAGTCTGGAACAGCGTGACCGCTACGGTAGCAGTTTCGAATCCTGCCTCGGGCATGGATGTGTGTGATGTCCTTAGGTTAGTTAGGTTTAAGTAGTTCTAAGTTCTAGGGGACTGATGACCTCAGATGTTAAAGGCCAATAGTGCTCAGAGCCATTTTGCTACTTTGTACAGAATTTCTTTCACATACCGCCAAAGAAAGAAATCTGAGGGGCTAACACCAAGTGATCTCTTGGACCTGGCCGCACATTGATCTTTGGACTGCCCCGAATGTGTTCTCGTACGACATGAGGACTTTCTGAATCTCAGATCGGGGCATTATGGCGGTTAAGTAAGTCACAAACATGAAATGTATCATCATCCTAAAAACACACACGATTTAATAAATCTCATCCTCAATCAAACGGTTCAGCATGTCCACTGCAAATTGTTCACGTTTTGGGCGATCATCTGACTGTAATACCTCAACAATTTGGATCTTGTACGCATACAGTTTACGAGTTTTGCGAACTACTTTATGCACTATAATCTTTGGTACTTGAAGCACCCGTGGAGCTTGTGTAAGCGATTTGTATGGCGACCTCGTGAATGTGATTTGAACTGCCTGGACAGTCTTCTCAGAAACAGATCATCTGCCGCAGTTTGGCGGTTTCTGACTGTTGCTAAAAAGTTTCTACCCATGATCTGATTAATTTGTCATGACTTACTTTCTTTCCACGAATTTTCGCTGCACAGTAATCTGTGATTTAGTTGCTGCTAGCCATCCAACACACTGACCTTTTTCCTGGGGGGTGGCAGCAGAGGAGGGGGGGGGGGGGGGGGCAGAGAGGATGTAGCTCATAGCTCATACTGCGCTCTTTCTGGCGAAAGTATTGAATGAGAAACAGCTGTACAGAAACTTTCTGAGTTCCCTAGTAAACTTGGAACAAAAACAAACAAACAAACGTTACCATCATAAATGTAATTATCATTTTATCTCAAAATCAGGGTAATCATCTATGAACCCGCTGTATTTATGAGAACGCATACGGACAGATTTAAAGTAGACAGACCCTCTAACACTTATCTCAGGTAATGCAGATGCCAGCCTCAGTTATACTGGAAGAATCATCAGGAAACGTAGGTCACCAAGCAGCAGGTCGCTTGCAGAACCCTCGTTCTACCAATACTTGAATGTTGCTCATCATTCTGTGATCCATATTACACTGAAGAGCAAAAGAAGCTGTTACACCTGCCCAATGTAGTGTAGGGACCCCGGAAAGTGCGCGGAAGTGCCGCAACACGACATGGCATGGACTCGACTGTTGTCTGAAGTTGTGCAGGAGGGAATTGACACCATAGATCCTGCGGGGCTCTCCATAAATCCGTAAGAGTACGAGGGGATGGAGAAGTCTTCTGAACAGCACGTTGCAAGGCATCCTAGATATGGTCAATATGTCCATGTCTGAGGAGTTTGGTGGCCAGCGGAAGTGTTTAAACTCAGAAAAGTGTTCCTGGAGCCACTCTGTAGCAATTTTGGACGCTTGGGGTATCGCATTGTCCTGCTGGAATTACCCAAGTCCGTCGGAATGCACAATGGACATAAATGGACGCAGGTCATAAGGCAGGGTGTTTACGTACGTGTCACCTGTCAGAGTCGTTCCATATCACTCCAAATGCACAGGCCCCACAAAATTAAAGTGCCTCCACCAGCTAGAACAGCGCCCTGCTGACATGTAGGGTCCATGGATTCACGAGGCTGTCCCTATACCCGTACACGTCCATCCGCTCGACACAATTTGAAGCGAGACTCGTTCGACCAGGCAAAATGTTTCCGGTCATCAACATTTCAATGTCCTTGTTGACGGGCCCAGGTGAGGCGTAAAGACTCGTGTTGCGCAATCATCAAGGGTACACGGGAGGGCCTTCGGCACCGAATCCCCATATCGATGATGTTTCGTTGAATGTTTCGCACCCTGACACTTGATGGCCCAGCACTGAAATCTGCAGCAATTTTCGGAATGGTTGCACTTGTCTCACGTTGAACTATTCTCTTCAGTTGTCGTTGGTCCCGTTCTTGCAGGATCTTCTTCCGGCGGCAGCGATGTCGGAGACTTGATTTTTATCGGAATCCTGATATTCACGGTGCTCTCGTGAAATGGTTGTACGGGAAAACGCCCACTTTATCGCTGCCTCGGAGGTGCTGTGTCCCATCGGTCGTGCGCCGACTATAACACCACGTTCAAACTCACTTAAATCTTGATAACCTGCCACTGTAGCAGCAGTAACCGATGCCAGACACTTGTCTTATATATGCGTTGCCGATCTCAGCGTCATATTGTGCCTGTTTACATATCTTTGTATTTGAATACGCATGCGTATACCAGTTTCTTTGGCGCTTCAGTGTATATAGGACTGATGGAGGAAATAGAGAAGATCCGAAGAAGGGCAGCGCGTTTCATTATAGGTTCATTTAGGTAGCGCGAAAGCGCCGTGGAGATCATCAGGTAACTTCAGTAGTGGACACTGCAAGAGAGGCGTTCTACAACATGACGTGCTTTACTATTAAGGTACTGTGAGCGTACATTCCTGGGAAAGGCAACGAATAAGTTGCTTCCCCTATGTATATCTCGCGAAGAGACCACAAAGGGAAACTTAGGTTCGAGCACACAATGAGGTTTACCAGCTATCGTTCTTCCCGCAAGAACCAATTGCAACCGGGACAGGAAAAGAGGAATGTGAGAATGGTAAACAAAGTACCCTCGACCACGCAGCATAAAGTTGCTTGTGGGATATAAATATAATGAGTGTCCGGGAAGTAATGTGCTATAAAACGTACACAATGTTTTGAAAGTATAATGTTGTGTTTTACAAACACATTATGTGACTTTTCGCACTTACGTATGAAAAATTACATCCTCCAAGCAGGCGCAGCAACGAGCAATGCATACATGGAAGTTCTCGATGATGCAGTCACAAACATCTGATGGGATACCGTTAATAACCCTCCTTATATAATCCTTCAATTGGCGTACTGTTTGTGGTTTGTTCACGTAGTCTTTTGATTTCACAAATACCCACAGAAAAGTGATTGATATGTAGACGATATAACACTTCTAAACAGCCTCGAATTATAGCTTATTATAGTGCGTACTGTGGTTGTGAATGTGCGTGTGTATATGTGTGTGTGTGTGTGTGTGTGTGTGTGTGTGCGTGTGTGTGTGCGTGCGTGCGTGCGTGTGTGTGTGTGTGTGTGTGTGTGTGTGTGTGTGTGTGTGAGTAAGTGTGTGTGTGTGTGTGTGTGTGTGTGTGTGTGTGTGTGTTTTAGGGTGCAACGAAGGGAACGGCCCATTGGTGGAGTAGGCTATGTGCCAGTAACGGGTTCACCCTCCCTTCTCTCGTCGTTTCCAGCGCGACAACGAGCAATGCATTCATGGAAGTTCTCGATGACGCAGTCACAAACATCTGGTGGGATATCGTTAATAACCCTTCTTATATCATCCTTCAATTGGCGTACTGTTTGTGGTTTGTTCACGTAGTCCTTTAATTTCACAAATACCCAGACTGCATGATCTGGCGGGCTATTCCTGGTTGCCTTACAAGGAGGACATTTATTGAGGAAATCTTTCATTCAGCAGAGAGATCGTTTCATGGAATGCGTGACACGTCGTACCATCTTGTTGAAACAAAAAATTGTCATTTTCATCAATAGAGAGTAAAAGCAATCAGGAAACGTTCCTCGTTCACAGTGACTCCCTCATCATTTTCAAAAAAGTATAGGCCGGTCACCGCTCCTGCCCAGAACTCACACCACACAATAGTGCGTTGTTGATGTATCTCGTCTTCCACAGTCACTCGCGCATTTTCGTTACCTTAAATTCTGCAGATCTGCTTACTGACGTACGCCTTGAGTTGGAAGTGCACCTCATCTGACAAAATTATTCTTTTTCTGAAGTTCTGTCTTCGTTTGTCGATGTAAGAACCAGTCAGCATATTGATGTCTCTTTCCATGATCTGCAGGCTTCAACTCTTGTGTAAGTTGAATCTTGTTCGCAACCAAAGATTTCATGCAGTGAAATTGGTGTTAAATTCAATTGTTGAGCTCGTCGGCGTTCCGATTTTCTGAGGCTTACGGTCATATTATCACGTACGACAACAATGTTTTCCTGTGTTCGAACACAGAGCGATATGAAGTGGGACAAGCATGTAATGGCAGTTGTGGGGAAGGTGGATAGTCGTCTTCGGTTCATTGGTAGAATTTTGGGAAGATGTGGTTTATCTGTAAAGGAGACCGCTTATAAAGCACTAATACGGGTCATATACAATAAGTACAACAACCAAGAGGGAATAATAAGAGTGGACGATCAAGAACGAAGTGCTCGTATTAAGAAGGGTGTAAGTCCAGGCTGTAGCCTTTCGCCCCTACTCTTCAATCTGTACATCGAGGAAGCAATGATGGAAATAAAATAAAGGTTCAGGAGTGGAATTGAAATACAAGGTGAAATGATATCAATGATACGATTCGCTGATGACACTGCTATCCTAAGTGAAAGTGAAGAAGAATTAAATGATCTGCTGAACGGAATGAACAGTCTAATGAGTACACAGTATGGTTTGAGAGTAAATCGGAGAAAGACGAAGGTAATGAGAAGTAGTAGAAATGAGAACAGCGAGAAACTTAACATCAGGATTGATGGTCACGAAGTCAATGAAGTTAAGGAATTCTGCTACCTAGGCAGTAAAATAACCAATGACGGACGGAGCAAGGAGGACATCAAAAGCAGACTCGCTATGGCAAAAAAGGCATTTCTGGCCAAGAGAAGTCTACTAATATCAAATACCGGCCTTAATTTGAGGAAGAAATTTCTGAGGATGTACGTCTGGAGTACAGCATTGTATGGTAGTGAAACATGGACTGTGGGAAAACCGGAACAGAAGAGAATAGAAGCATTTGAGATGTGGTGCTATAGACGAATGTTGAAAATTAGGTGGACTGATAAGGTAAGGAATGAGGAGGTTCTACGCAGAATCGGAGAGGAAAGGAATATGTTGAAAACACTGATAAGGAGAAGGGACAGGATGATAGGACATCTGCTAAGACATGAAGGAATTACTTCCATCGTACTAGAAGGAGCTGTAGAGGGCACAAACTGTAAAGGAAGACAGAGATTGGAATACGTGAAGCAAATAATTGAGGACGTAGGTTGCAAGTGCTACTCTGGGATGAAGAGGTTAGCACAGGAAAGGAATTCGTGGCGGGCCGCATCAAACCAGTCAGTAGACTGATGACCAAAAAAAAAAAGAAAGGTTTGATCATCACGCGAGTGTTACGGAAATGTTCCAGGAACTCGGGTGTGAGTCTCTAGAGGAAAGGAGGCGTTCTTTTTGTGAATCGCTACTGAGGAAATTTAGAGAACCAGCATTTCAGGCTGACTGCAGTACAATTTTACTGCCGCCAACTTACATTTCGCGGAAATACCACAAAGATAAGATAAGAGAGATTAGGGCTCGTACAGAGGGATATAGGCAGTCATTTTTCCCTCGTTCTGTTTGGGAGTGGAACAGGGAGAGAAGATGCTAGTTGTGGTACGAGGTACCCTCCGCCACACACCGTATGGTGGATTGCGGAGTATGTATGTATATGTAGATGTAGAACGTTGTCGTCCTGCTTTCTTAACGTTTTCAAGAGAAACCATGATATCAGACTTCCGGATCAACATCGGAACTGATGATTCGGTTGAAGCAGCATTACCTCCTGGTGTCACACGCAACTCATGATAGGTTGCCGTGAGATTTTCACTGTTTCTGTAATAACTTTTTATCAATTGGACACTTTGCTCAGTTGTCATCTGCTCCATGATGAAAATAAACATTAAACGGCAATTCTCATCACGCAAATGCTATCAGTCTACTAATGGGAAGGATCGCAGATCAAAAACATGAAGAAACGACGGTTGCCCATCGTCATATAACAAAATGGAGCAAAATTCAAATTCGCCCTTACATCCCGGACACCCGTTAGATGTGCGTGTTCAAGTTGTTATAATTTTCATCCCCCGATCTTCTTGTGGTTGCATATGATTTCAACTGTAAAGCAGTTTGTAGAATCAAAGTAGCTCCCAATCTAACACCGAGTTCGCTCTGTACAAAATTATGTCTACGAAAGGCATTTAATTTATAAGAACACAACTGCCGCGACCTGCCTCGGCCGGCGTTCATAAACCATGGAGAGATATACTCGGAGGGGGCGCATTAGCATTTAAATACCGCGCAGGGCGCCACCTGCTCCCGCCGGGCCATTTGGTGAGCTCCCGTCCGTAATGGGTACCGTAACTCCTGCGAGAAGAATGGGGACCTCCGTAAAAAGCCGACAGAGTCGCCATTAAGAGATTGGCCGATAGTCAGGGACAACGCTTTGCGCGGCAAGCAGACATCACCGTAACTCAGAATTCAGTTGTCACTCCGGAAGCGACCTATTAAAAGTTCATTTGCGCCACGTTTACGTGAAATAATTTATGTTAAATATTTCCTCGCGATGTGATTACGAGATGCAGATTACCCGCGGGCACTACAAAATGGGACTGCGCTCCCCGTGTTTTGATACTGGTCGCCGTGTAGATGCCGCCCGTTAACCGCGGGGACACGATTCCCGTGCACAGATAAACGTCTCCAGCCGGGCTTCGTGCCAGCCGCACAGGATACGACGCGAGCCAGATAATCTCCCCTTTAGCTCTCGGTCAGCGGAGGTCACCTTGCTGATTACGGTCAGCAGCGACGTAATAAGCGGAAATGCTAGCGGAGTACGATGAGTTAGCCAAGTAGTGAGGAATGTAGATTGCAGTACCGCTTCGGAAACGAATGGGACTTATGATTCATTTGTACCGCTCTGTGGAAAAGGCTGAGTGGTCTTTGACGTTGGCAGTGTGATGCCTCTACTCATTCACCGCGAATAACAGCCGTGTATCTCACAAACGACGCCATTATGATGATAAGCACTTAACTGCTCTTACTTAAACAGTCGGAGAGCAGATATCGTAAACTGCTTCCTAAATTATGTGTATCCTGGTCGCAAAACCAAGATAAGCGAAAGTCAGAAATAATCAAAAGTTTTTCTCAATGTTTTTTTTCTTCTGCTGCGTCCCAACAGCCCACTCTCCAAAACCATACCGCCTAATGACCGGGACAAATCGCCTGACAAATTTCTTTCTTGTTTCTGTATTAAGGTGGTTCTTTGTTAATATCTTACTCTTACCTCTGAATGCTTCTTTAGTCACTGTAACTCTTCTTTCAGTGCCCATTATTCTTCTGTTTCTTCTGTTACATGCGCTATTTATAGCATATATTCCCATTTATTAGCGGTTTAAGTACAAATACATAGTCTATTACAAAAAATACCACTGAGAAAGAGCTAGTAATAGCAATGAAATGTAAAGAAAATATGATCCACATTACTCTCCATTAAATATAGGAAAGTTAAATTTGAGGTAAGCTGAATGAGGTTCTTCTTGACAGTTTCTTCTGTTACATACCAGAATTTTATTTACTATCAAGTAAAAAAGTGTTACATACTCGCTTGTGCAGTCAGGATAAATATTGTTTCCTCTAAAATGAACTCATTTGTGTACGGTCAGCACGTAGAAATATTGTAACACCATTTATGTTAGTATTTTGTAAACTGACTCTTAACATGTCATTACGATCTCTTGCGCAAAGTGACCCACGGAAAATACAGTAACTAACGTGGGTCTAGAAGCAGCAAAACGCCGGCACTTGTCCCAAAACGTAGATGTGTCAGTCTTTGTGCTCCGTCCTATTACGACCGAAAGGAAACAAAAGTAATCAGTCAATCAGGCGAATTGCTTTAGCCGAGCACCGAACAGTGGAACAGATACTACATATAAGCCTGGATTAGGCATGCGTATCACAACAATAATATTGTAAACTGAGATTCATAAAAAAAAGGTTGTACGTAGACATATGTTCTCATATCCAGCTGAGGCTCACAAACAAAAACAATAACAAAATACATTGCAGAGATTACTTCAAATAAGTCCAAATAATGAATACTGTTATCATTATTTTTCGTGTGTGTTGACCTGTTTGAATATCAGACGCGATACATTGAGATGACAAAAGTCTTCAGTCCAGAGACTGGTTTGATGCAGCTCTCCATGCTACTCTGTCTTGTGCAAGCTTCTTCATCTCCCAGTACTTACTGCAACCTACATCCTTTTGAATCTGTTTAGTGTATTCGTCTCTTGGTCTCCCTCTACGATTTTTAACCTCCACGCTGCCCTCCAATACTAAATTGGTGACCCCTTGATGCCTCAGAATATGTCCTACCAACCGATCCCTTCTTCTAGTCAAGTTGTGCCACAAGTTCCTCTTATCCCCACTTCTGTTCAATACCTCCTCATTAGTTATGTGATCTACCCATCTAATCTTCAGCATTCTTCTGTAGCACCACATTTCGAAAGCTTCTATTCTCTTCTTGTCTAAACTACTTATTGTCCATGTTTCACTTCCATACATGTCTATACTCCTTACAAATACTTTCAGAAACGACTTCCTGACACCTAAATCTACACTCGATGTTAACACATTTCTCTTCTTCAGAAACGCTTTCCTTATCATTGCCAGTCTACATTTTATATCCTCTCTACTTCGACCACCATCAGTTATTTTGCTCCTCAAATAACCAAACTCATTTGACAAAAGTCATAAGACAGCGATAGGCACACACGAAGTTTGCAGTGGTATCGTATAAAAAAGGTATAAAAGGGCAGGGCGGAGCTGATATTTGTGCTCAGGTGATTCATGCGAAAAGATTTCGAAGAGATTATAGCGGCACAACGGGTATTAACAGACACTGAACGTGGAATGGTAGTTGGAGCTAGATGCATTGGACATTCGATTTTGAAAATCCGCAGAGAATTCAATAATCCGATATCAACAGCGCCAAGACTGTACCGACAATACCAAACTTCAGGCGTTACCTCTCACTGTGGACAACAATGCGACCGACGGCCTCCACTTAGCGAACGAGAGCAGCAGCTTTTGCATAGAGTTGTCAGTACTAAAAGACAGGCTACACTGCGTGAAATAACAGCACAAATCATCGTGGCACGTTCGACGTACGTATCCGTTAGGACAGTGCGGCGAAATCTGGCATTAATGGGCTACGTCAGCAGACGAACGACGCAAGTGCCTTTGCTAACAGCACGACATTGCCCACAGCGCCTCTTCTGGGCTCGTGACCACATCAGTTGGACCCTAGATGACTAAAACCGTGACCTCGTCAGATGAGAGCCTATTTCAGTTGACATGAGCTGATGGTAGGTTTGAGTGTCGCACGGACCCTTCGAAGCTATGATCCCAAGTTGTCAATAAGGCAATTTGCTAGCTGGTGGTGGCCCCATATTGGTGTGGGCTGTCTTCACATGGAATGAACTGGGTTCTTTGGAGCAGCTGAATGGACCTTTGACAGATAATGGTAATGTCCGGCTAGTTGGAGGCCATTTGTAGCCATTCATAGACTTCATGCTCCCAAACAACGATGGAGCTTTTATGGATGACAATGCACCTTATCAACGGTACCCATTCATAGACTTCATGTTCCCAAACAACGATGGAGCTTTTATGGATGACAGTGCACCTTGTCAGCGGACCACGATTGTTCGCTATTGGTTTGGAGCACATTGTGGGCAATTCGAGAGAATGACTTGGCCATCCAGATCACCCGACATTAATCGCACCGAATATTTATAGGTGATAATCGAGATTTCAGTTCGTGCAAAAAATAGTGCACCGGCAACACTTTCGCAATAACGGATTACTGTAGTCAGCATAGCTCAATATTTATTCAAGGAACTTCTAAAGACTTGTTGAGGACATTCCACTTCGAGATGCTGCATTACCGGAAAAAGGACGTCCAACACGATATTAGGTGGCGTCCCATGACTTTTATCACCTCATTGTACATAGTATTTAGTTTAATATTTGCTGTAGCTACTTGTGGTAATGAAACCTGAGGTGTCTGTTTATGCCAGATGTGTTCCACATCGTGCTCTCAGAAGTATCAACGTTCTTATAAATATACTTGTAGCTATCTTGCAGAAGATGTTACGGGTTCTTACACTTTTAAGATTTCTAGGTTTGAGAATTTCGTACATACGTGCATTTTTAAAAATGTTTAAGGGTCACTATTTATGATTCTTTAGTAACTGTTGTTATTTGCTCTTCCTGTTTCGTTGTTCTTATACGAATTGACTATTATTCGGTCAGGGTGTATCATCTCTACGTACTGCAGCAGCGACGTCTTCCCCAGATGTTGCCTTACAAGGCGCTATGCTACTTTTCCTGATGGTGGCAAACTTTTACATGTCTCAGATTAGTGTTGCATGCAGTGATGGTTGTAGTACGCTTTGGAGGTGTCGAAGGGGATCAGAAAGATAAGGGAACTGGAAGATGGGAAACAGGAAGAAACGAAGATTAGTGATTATGTGGCTGCATTCATTTTACTTTATTCAATACTATTTTTAGCAGTTATTAGTTACTATTTGTTTACTGTGATTAATTTGATGTATTGTACTCGTAGAGATAGTATACATCCGTTGCTCCCTTTGATTATGTCTGTGATTGTGTTATTTTGTCTCATTGGGTATTCACCAAATGTTTATAAACTGTTTCTCGTATCTAATTCTTAATGCGCTTCTTATATCTGATAATAAATTTTCTGAAAATACATATGAATTTAGAGATAGCACAAATACGAACTGTCGTGTTCCCATACAGAAACGCTCTAATGGAGAGTGGAACTCAACAAAAAACTTACTACAGATGGCAAAGCAATCTGTTCTTCTTTATACTTGAAAGCTCCAGAAATATGGAAGAGTTTGAAAGGAAATAATTCTAATAAACTCACTATAAGGATATTTTTCGCCCATATAGGCCAATCAACATGTGACAAGAAGAGTTCTTGGTGTATCTACGAATAATGTGTGTTCCGATGATGGCTGGTAAAATTTTAGGGTGGAACGGTGACGTATAAATGCGACTGATGTCTGAAGTTAGTCTCTTCGTCCGAGAAAGAAGGAAAGGTAGGAGAGAAGAAACAGTGAAATTCGTATTGTCGGCAGGGACGTCATTTTAAACGTTATGTGTAGGGCAGGAAATACGTGTTGTGGATGCCATTGTGGTTTTCACCTTCGAACTTACCTCCCACGTTCCCTATAACATTGATGATCAGACATAGGCATTTTGCTAGTGAACCGTGATCATGATCATGACGTATGGATACAGCGGGCAAAGACAAACCGCAGAGAGCAAGGGTTTAGTCATTTGGCTACCGGATCAGTATTTTAGTTCTTCAGGCGATGGCCTTTGCTGTCGACAACGCTATCGTCCTATAGACTGATGAAGTGTTGCTTCTGATACGAATGCGAGTATCTGTCTTTAATAAATGAAAAGTAGGACAGCCATCACGGTGAGTTTATGGAAAATAACCACTGTGAATTTGACAGAAATGCATTTCCGATAATAACTAACGTAATTAACTCTAAAATACTAAATTTTTATTATGGTTACACGGAGATCTAGGCTGGTTCATGTCTAGGCGCCAACTAACTGACTTATCGCGCTAGACAGTCTTATACGGAATACGATAATGTGTTGCACTTCTTTTTACACTCTTGGATGACTTTGTCTCAGGAATTTATCTATGAAAAATCGATGATTATTCCACAAGAACACGTCATAGTTTCGCCTAGTGACTGATGGACTACCCTGCTATTTTCTATAGTGTGTTTCAGAGTACCTACCACAGGTTTCTAGGTGTTATAGAGGGAACTTGAAAGATAAGGTTCGATAAGGAGCCTGTGCCCTGAAATGTGATGTTTGGATATGATGGCTGGATATGGATATGTATATATCGGATCATTTTCGAATATCCCGATTCACGGTATGTCCGAAAACTCAGAAGTGTACGCCTTCATTGGTAGCCCCGTCGTAATAATGACGTCACATGTCACTTTTGTTCGCGGCTGCGAGAAACAGATGTGTTGTTTATGCTGCTTCATGTATGCGCACCAGGCTTTGTGGGTTGTGTGGTTCAAATGGCTCTGAGCACTATGGGACTTAACTTCTGAGGTCATCAGTCCCCTAGAACTCTGAACTACTTCAACCTAACTAACTTAAGGACAGCACACACATCCATCCCCAAGGCAGGATTCGAACCTGCGACCGTGGCGGTGGGTTGTGTGTATGACAGTAAACGTCTCAGATAGGTCTTGTGCAGCGAACAACATGGTCGTCACCTAAAGTCGGTCCTCCACAGAACACAGGTCAGTGTTTATTGTCTCCGTTACGTACATACCGTGAATCGGGATATTTGGAAGTGATCCGATTTTCGAACTTATTTTACATCCCAACGGTACATTTCCGGACATGGAATCCTGAACAAAAATTTATCTACTGTCCCCTGCAGAAGTTCCAGAAGCCTCTGATAGGAAATTTAATATACGTTGTACATTAAATACGGTTTATTGTAATTAATATCTGTATTAAGATCTATTACTGTGTGGCGCCCATCCTCCGGATACTTCCCAAACTATAAACCAGCTCGTAAGATATCTTCTTACGCAGTAGTGCGACTCCCCACACCACTGACGTATACACCATGTCGTCGTATCTTTTCATTGCCTTGTATACTGGAAAGTTGTTACTTCAGAGCTTCCGATTTTGATATCTCCTATTAATTTTGTCGTTTCCGATTGTGGAACACATTTTATAAGCCAATGTTTCTGAAACATTTAAGAAATATTAAGTACTATAAACAGAATAAACTTTGAGAGACATTCAAAACATTTGTGACTGTACCACCAATTACACAAAGAAAGTTCGGAGACACTTGGATAAGTATGACAGAAGAACGGTACATCTTGTTCCAAAAATCATGTCTATTTCATGACCTATCCTCATTTGCATTTTTATTGTGGGATTCCGTTTGCTAACAGTCGCCCAAAGCTCTGAGAGAGAAGTTATAACCATTATGTGGTTTCCGCCTGTTTCGATACCGTTACTGAAACAGACGAAGTGCGGGTTGCATCGGTAGGGGTAGCTGAAACGCACTGTAAATGTGTGGTTCAAGCTGCCTCCAGACGTGGGAACCTCTCGCCACGATCCTATAAGCCTGTAAGCAACTGCTCTAGACGACACCGTAACGTAAGAGTCTTGTGACGAAGAACATCAGAACCTAAAGTGAAGTAGGAAAATCGTGGGAAAGCTAAAGCACGGATGTAGAATGGGTGCCTCAGCTCCGCTCATTCCGAAAGTGAGTCCACAGACTTCAGCCCCACCCACCCCTCCCCGTAAATGAACCGTGTCGGAACTCTAGGAACAACGTTTTATTCGTGTTACACACAATTTCGCCTGTAAGCGCGGCCTACAGCGCCTGCAGATGACCCTAGCGATACGTACACAAAACAACTCTCAAGTGCTACGGAAGGTAAACGGTGGGCTGTCTACCACCACGGGTTCCGGCGACGGCGCCCAGGTGTTGTCAGAGGCTCCAAAAAGGATCCGGGGGCTTTCTATCGGGGGGCCCGCTAATAATATTTGTGTACGCAGCCAGGATCTCGGAGCACAGTGAATTCGATGACCGATAGCGGACCACAATTGCGGGCGTGCCGCTAACTCGCGGTCCCGGCTGACCCCTGGGCGCCCGTGACAAACCGGAGCCGCATAATCCGCCGAGGAATGCCGGCCGCGCCGCCGCCATTAGTCAACCCCGTGATTAGGGCGCGGGCTTCACCTCGCCTCGCCTCGCCTCGCCTACAGAAACAAATTGCCGCCGGCCGCGCTCTGTGTGCTGCGGGCGAACCTGGCCAGCCGGGCGCGTGCCGTCACGAGCGGACCGGTGTCGCCGCTGATTGCGAGCACCAGCGACCGCCGCCCGTCCCCGCTCTCGGCCTGCTCAACACAGCATGTAAGGTGCCTCTTACGTGCGGAAGACATTTTTACCAGTTTTAATAAATTATTTTCTCTTATTGATGTATTCACGATAGTTAGGAAGTGCTGTAGTCCGTAGCCGGCCGTGAGTCGGAGAGCATTTCCCACACTGGCTGGCTAGGTGACGCAGCGACCATATGTCGCGCGTAGTGGGGTGGGGCTCGGCGCTGGACTGTAGCAACAAGCGGCAGCCTGGGAAACATACGTGACGGGATGTACCGCCATCTTGGCGCCAAAGTCACCGATTTTGTTTATTTATATTTAATAATTAAAGTCATTTATGACAACATCAATACTAGGAGGAGCCTCAGGATGTTTAAAACTATTTATCATAATTTTGCCTAGTTAAAACTAACACCCGCTCATTAACAATACCAGATCGGATACGTCTAGCATCTTGGCTGTACCTTTACATAACACAAAATCTTTCTCCGTGTCATTCTCCATCTCAGCCATAAGACTATGGAACGCGCTTCCCTGTGATCTGTGTCTTATCCAGAACCACTCAACATTCAAGAGAGAACTCAAAACTTACATAGTAGGGACGGTATAGCAACCATTGTTGTGCCCCTCTCATCTCTTTCTTTCTCCTCTCCATCATCGAATTTTACCATTCTATTTCTCTTCCTCTAACCTATCTGCCTCTTCTATATCTCTTTCACCCCATTCTATCGTCTTATGTCTCTGCTCGATGAGAATAACTCACAAGCTGCAAGAACATAACGAGAAAATTCCCAACTAGCAATAGGACCCGCATTCATAAAAGAAAAATATGTTTACTTTCATATACATTGTCATTATTATTATTATTATTTCTTTCCTTTCGCAGACATTATGTCTGGTTAAAAATGGAAAGTGACGCGGACCTTGATCAAGCGTGACTTCCTTTTAACTGTACGGTATATGTTGCATTGCATTTAGGAACTTTCGGGTAATTGAACAGGTATCAATAATTACAGATTTCTGTAGTTGTATATATACATTTGGATGTAGCTGTATTGCGTTGATGTACTGGTGGATATTGTGTGGTATGACTCCTGTAGTTGATTGTATAATTAGTATGAAGTCAACTTTATCCTGATGCCACATGTCTTTGACTTCATGAGCCAGTTGGATGTATTTTTCAATTTTTTCTCCTGTTTTCTTCTGAATTATTATTATTATTATTATTATTCTTGATTGTTATAATTATTTTTTGAGTGTTATAATTATCATTGTACTACTGTTATAATCTCTATTTTTTTCTTTATCATTAATGCTCTATAACACGTTATATGTCCTTAATGTTCTGTAGAAACTGTAATTCGTTCAACCTGAGTATGCCTCGTTAGGTGTAAGAGGTGGCCTGAAGGCCCTAATCTTGTCAGGTAAAATAAATGCATAAATAAATAAATAAATATCTTAGTGAGTAGGAACTTGATCGGAAATCCACGAACGATGACGAAACTAATAAGGGATACGGACTGCGCGCCATAGTCGGCAGTCAGCGTTTAGAGCTCTTCCTGTCTTGTTCGATGGTAGCGATGCTCTCGGTTACGAGTAGTTTGTGACATTAGTGTTTCATTACTGATCTAATAGAAATGAAATTGATATTATGGCATTCTGAATGTTAATTTCGAGTAAATAGATACCCCAAAGTTGATCGACAGCAATTTCAGATAATTAGCTTCCACCGAGAGAGACATACAATGAGCCAATGAAGAATCTGCACGGAACGACATTCACGATAGCTGCACCGCGCACAGGTAGGAGGAAATCCGACGACACGACCCACCAAGGCGGATCAAGGAAGGTCCGACTTACACTCACAAATTCCGGGTGCAAGTGCTGACCAGTTATACGGTACGTCACATATACCACCCTCCATGGACTCGCGGCTGAGTAATAAATAACAGTATCAGTTTAGAAGCGAGAGGATCTTGCAAGCGCCACCCACATTAGGAAGGCCTGCGCACTGTCTGCGAACAAATATGGCTCTGAGCACTATGGGACTTAACTGCTGAGGTCATCAGTCCCCTAGAACTCACAACTACTTAAACCTAACTAACCTAAGGACAACACACACATCCATGCCCGAGGCAAGATTCGAACCTGCGACCGTAGCGGTCGCGCGGTTCCAGACTGTAGCGCCTAGAACCGATCGGTCACTCAGGCCGGCACCTGCGATCAGCATGATGAGAATAATAGCAGTAGTCATAACAGCAGCAAACCACTAGCATTATGTAGTACTGTGTATACGTGAATATTGCACAGTGTGACTCTTTTAGAATGTATTTAAATGTTATTTATGTTAAGCACAGCTTAAATTCGTGTTAGTAACAGTCAAAATGAGCCGCAGACGTTGTGTGACTGGTTGTAAGTGAAATTACCCAAAAGGGCCGGAAGTGGGAGTTTTTTTATTTCCGAAGGAAGAGCAATTGTTAAAAAAAGGGAAATGGGATATTCAAAGGAAAACTTAATTATCATAAAAACAACAAAGGTAAGTCATTTAAGTTCCTTTATGGTTATATTGTAGTATGAAGTTAACAAGGTGCAGCACAACCTTGAATTTACACATAAATTAGCTCTTACTATGTGACTGTTGACAACACAGCACTGTTGATATCGTTATTCATATACCTTACATTTTATGAAGAGATGTTAAAACTGAACGCTGTGCGTAAGCGTGCCCACTTCTCTAGATAAATTCGGTATGGTGATTTAATCCCTAAGTGTACGCAATTCTGATTTCCAACGATTGTTTTAATACGTTGTCGTTGAATTCACGGACGTTACAGGACAGTAAACACCAATTTCTCGTTTGGTTAAGCGTGAATGGTTATGCCAGCGAATTTTTACATACAACGTGTGATTTTAGTTGCTTGCTTGCCCCAGAAGTAAAGCCTGATTGGGGACAAAAGCGTATCACCGTGTGCTTTGGCGCGCTTCACGTAACGTGCGTAGAGAAAGTGTTTTGTCATTAATTTAGAGGCTGCATATATGGATGTCATTACTATGTCACCTGAGCTGCTAGTAGAAATTTAACAAGGTATGGTTACCAGGTGCTGGGTTAATGATTCAACAGACTAACGACAACGTTCACTAATTTCAGTTGAAAGGGAGGCATAAAGGGTAGAAATTTTCCTCTTGTCGCCAAGTGATTAGAGAAAGAGCTCTATTTTTGTTGTTTCAGAGTAACATGTCTGCTTTTTGAATAATGTGATTTGGGAAAGAACAAGTAACGTCCGGACACCGAGGTCGTTGTGAGAACTCAGAAAACACTCGTAAATTTCTGATGGAAACAGTTGTAAAATATAATAATCAGCATTTACAAATATTTAGTTTTCTAAAACAAGTAATGTTTCAGACTAATGCCTTACTAATATTGCAAGCTTCCAATCTTCAGTTGCAATCACGACTTTAATAAAAATGGCTGAGGTAATGTTAATCAGGACGCTGGGAGGAGTTGTGGTCTAAATAACAATATATTTATTCATTCCTAACATCACAAGACAAAACAAAATGACTAAAGAAACGGCACACAATCATTTTCATTTGACTAACGCTTTCACCAATATAGGGTCTGTGTTGAATAAAGTGATCAGCTGGGGATCAGCACACGACACTAACCAGAACTCTAATCGCTTTGCCTGACTTCATACATGTGAATCCGTGATACGGCCCAAAACCTACGCTGCAATCAAACATTTCTACTATTCCATAAAAAAAATGTGGTTCCAAAGAAGAGGGTACTGAGAAGCATATATTGCAGCGAATACTTTACCCTCCTGCTGGTGGGGGCGGCACACCACGATGCGCTCGGCGGCTGGAGTCATGTACGGCAGCAATCTGTTATTAACGGCGCGCGCCCGAAAAAATGCAAATACACGGTCTTGCTTTCGGCTAATCCGTAATGCAGGTACTTTCTTATGAGCCTCTGAAACTCTGGTGGATTCCAGTGTGCAGGTGGACCCATTCGCTGGACTGCCAAACCAATTTGACTCCGTGCCAGCCGGCCAGAGTGGCCGAGCGGTTCTAGGCGCTACAGTCTGGAACCGCGCGACCGCTACGGTCGCGGGTTCGAATCCTGCCTCGGGCATGGATGTGTGTGATGTCCTTAGGTTAGTTAGGTTTAAGTAGTTCTAAGTTCTAGGGGACTGATGACCTCTGAAGTTAAGTCCCATAGTGCTCAGAGCCATTTGAACCATTTTGAACTCCGTGCCACGACAATGCGTGACGGAATACGTCAAATGTTTAGACGACCGTCTCAAGACAAATAAGTACACCCATGCATCACTCACTGTGTGCGTGATGTTAGAAGCAGTACCTCTGACGTGTGTTTTGCTAAAAGCATGACCTGGATGGAACCACAGCCCTGTACAAAAACATCGCTACCTCCCCTGTTGTGTCCATTTCGAACTTTCCAAAGAACGGCCATAAACTCCCTAAAAGCTTTGTGCCTTCACAAATATGTTTTGCACCAGAGTCTGTGCGCCACTGATCTGTCCCAAGGAAATTCGAAGGAACACACAGTCGTCTCATCGGCTCCTTGCCTAAAAAGGGACCATCCTCTGCTTTATTGCCGGTCATCAATGCTCTGCCCATAGCAGCAGCGACTCCTAGACAGTAGGCAGCCTACATGGACGCGGCCGCCGACCGACCGGCGCCGTCCAACGTGTCTGCGCAGTGAGACAGAGGAACTGGGCAGTCCTCAACGTTTTCACCTAGGATCGGCTGAAAAAACGCTCCCTTCGGCCCTCAGTCACCGTACGCTTTTACTGCAATCGTTTAAATCGGCACCCTCTTCCTTTGAATGCAGGTAAAGCTTACCACTGTTCCTTCGCTAGAGCACACAAGCAAGACTTAACTACTGCCAACCATTTCATCATATGAATGAAGCCAGATCGTATCCAGGTATAGCAACCAAGTAATACAGATAAACTTTCCTAAGAACATTACGCAGAATAACATTATATCAGAAGTGAGAGTGCCCTGCAGTCTCCCAATATTAGTTCCCCCATTGTTAAGATCATAGACTTTCAGTGTCAAAATATAACAAGTTTCAATGTATTACTGTATGATATATAAAACTGATTTTATTGTGGTAGTAATGTATGTCACCATAAATATAATATTTAGCCACAAAAAAGAGTTTCTAAAAGTGGCTACCAGTTTCAACTGCCCTTCGGTGGACAAGACTTGTGTGACTAATCTTGGTACGTGGGATGCTCAGTGGATAGGCCTTCTTAACCAATGTGGCTTACGTTGGCTCAACACAGCGTATTACACCTCGCTGAGCTGACGTCCAGCCATCACTAGCTGCTGCTAAGCCCATCAACAGAGAATGCGTTTAAGCGTGCATTTTTCCTTGGGCAGAGTCAATTTGAACAGAATCATATCCACTCCAAAATACTTGAGCATATTTCCAGTCAAAATAAAATAAACTTACCACACACAGGAAAGCGTCTGCCCCCAAATCAGCACGGATTTAGAAAGTACTGCTCCTGCTGAACCTAACTTTCCCTTGTCCCACAAAATATTCTGCGAACCATGGATGAATGGCATCAGGAAGATTCCATATTCCTAGTTTTGCACCAAGCATTTGGCTCGGTGCCTACTGCAGACTGTTACCGAACACCCGAGCGTACAGACTAGTTTTCCAGATAGGTTCGTGGCTCGTAGACTACTTAAGTAATAGATCCCATACGATAATGCAGTGTCTGTGTTGTTGAGAAGTCAAATGCAATGTTCCTTCGGACAACAACACATCCATGGCAGTACAGTATTTTTCAGCCGATACCAGGCAGCGATCTCCAACTACAGTGTACTCCCAGCCCCCTTCCCTCCCCTCTGTACAGGAAGTACAGTAAGGGTATGGGCGCATGTTGTGACGCATGAACGACGAAATATGAAAGTCAGGCCCTGGCTATGAGTCGTGCACGGGTAGCCAAAGCAGTTAAGGCGACCGCTCATGTAAGGCGGGGAAACCGGTTTCGAGTCCCAGTCCGACACAAACTTCCATTGTGATCGTTCCTTTATACAGCTGAAGGTTGTCCGTATTAGCAAGTGCGAATACATTTCATGTAACAGAACCCAGCATATTGTCCTTGATGGCGAGTGGTAATTAGAGACAAGGGTGTCATCAAGAGTGCGACAGGCAAGTGCGATAGGAACGTTCTTGTTTTCTATCTAAACAAGTGATTTGACAGATACGATGAACAGCAATCTCTGACAGTTTCCTATCGACTCTGTGGTACGCGACAAAGTATTGTCGTTGAGTGTCTGTAGAGGAGTACGGGATGACCTGGATAGAAATTATATTCAATGTGATGAATGACTCCTGCTTTAAATGTAGAAAAATGTAAGTTAATATTGGTGATTACGAAAGAGAATCCTGTACCATTCGAAGCGTTAGTGGTATGCTTTTTGGCACAGTTACATGGATTATATATCTAGGTGAAATACTGTACAGTGATATGAAATGGAATGAGCACATAAGGATGCTTGTAATGAAGGAGGCTGTATATACAACACTTGAGTATTGCTCGAGTGCTTGGGATCCCACACTGGTTGGATTGGAGAAATGGCATTTGAAGCTGACAGCAGAACGATTCTGTTGCCTCCAACATACGTTGCGCGTGGGACCACGAAGATAAGATACTAGAAATTAGGGCTCATACAGAGGAATATGGACAGTCGTTTTTCCCCTCGTTCTATTTGAGAGTGAAACAGGAAAGGAAACGACTGGTAATGGTATGGGGTACCCTCCGCCACTCGCCTAAGGTGGATTACGAAGTGTCGACGTAGATGTAGAATCGCTGGAGGGCGGGTGGCGTTCTTTTCGAGGAACAATATTGAGGAAATTTAAAGAACGGGCATTTGCAACTGAACAAACAACGATGTCACTGCCGTCAGCGCGTATTTCGCATAAAAACCACAGAGATAAGAAAACAGAAATTTGTCTCGTATGTTAGAATCGATTAATCTCGTTTTTTGGTAAATCAGCTTCATAGCTGCGAATGAAAAGCACTAAATTGTGGTTGTTTTACGGCAGTAATTTACTTTTTTAACTAATTTTGGGCTTATCCTTCATCACACTTTAACTATCACGGACAAGCAGGGAACGATACTAATGCACAGCATTGTCAAAGACTTACGGCATCGAGAGTGAAGTGCAAACACAGAGGTATATTTGGCAATACAATGGTAACGTATGTTCCACGACCGTTTTTCCAGAAATAGCCACGTAGCATGTGCAGATTCGTAATAAAAAGCCGATCTGGTCAGAATATTTAATCGACGCCAAGGAATGCGATGAAGAGCAGCACTAGTGATTTTCAGTAACCGTCCAACGTAACCTTACTGTGTTTTTACCATTGACTCGGATTTGCCTGCCTTGCAGAAACCAGAGAACGTTGAAACCATTCTCGATGATGTAGGGACAGTAAAAGTCAGCTGCCACCCTTAGAGCAAACTTGCAGAAGACTTCCCGAGGGAGAGGCAAGGGTCAATAGCGCACAGCCAGGTAGTTCTTTGTGAAGTCGTCCTGGGGCTCACAAAGCTTTGTTGACATACAGATAGGGCCTTCTGTGTCATGAGCTCCCAACGCCAACATTTTGCAACTCGGGAAGAGAGAAACGTTTTAGCATATAGCACTATTGTGCACAAAAGCAGGAGGCAGAGCTTTTCACCACACAGTACACGACTCCACAGAAAAATATCTCGAAAATGGAATGGGAACCAGCCGGCATGAGACACCGCTGAAAACAAATCCTTCTGCGGCTTAATAATTGCAGTGATTGGATCATTTATATAAACTGAGAAGTTTTTATGTGCTGATCTGGACCGCCTCACTGGTCGCAGAGGCGAGAGAGAGTGAAACGAGCCCTTCTGTGCAAAACATCAGGAGAAACGTTATTGGTTAACCAAACAGAGAAGAGCCCAGGAAAGGGGACTCGCAGGTACGAAGGAGCATTTATATCGATTCGTGCTCGAAAGATCCTGAGTCCAGCCAATCTGAATTCTGTAAGAGACACAAAACGCAACACTGAGAGGTTTCCTTGTGGTAAACATTCGAGCAGAAATCATCTTGCGCTTCATCTTCTCTTTCACTGTCAACTTCGTCTTAGGCCCTATCTGGATTTAGTTGACGGCGAGTGCTGCCACCAGAGCTGATGTATTGAGGGACTTAGAGAAATTTGGGGCTGATTTGTACTTTGCTATTGGCAGATCGTTGGTGCTGCCGGTGACTGATTTTGCATCCACTACAACTTCTACCAAGGCAACTGCCTTGTCGCAGTGGATACACCGGTTCCCTTGAGATCACCGAAGTTAAGCGCTGTCGGTCGTGGTCGGCACTTGGATGGGTGATCATCCAGGCCGACATGCACTGTTGCCATTTTTCGGGGTGCACTCAGCCTCGTGATGCCAACTGAGGAGCTACTCGAGCGAATAGTAGCGGCTTCGGTCAATAATACCATCATAACGATCGGGAGAGCGGGGTGCTGACCCCACGCCATTCCTATCCGCATCCTCCACTAGGGACGACACGGTGGTCGGATGGTGCCGGTAGGCCACTCGTGGTCTGAGACGGAGTACTTCAATTTCCACCTACAGTACTCTGCAGAGACTGAGCTGCAATCAAGAGGGATGTGCACGGAAACTAAAATCCTTTTGTAATATTTCGATCACTTCAAGCTTCAATTTGAAGACTTGTACTTCGGATCAGTGAACCGTGAGCTTTCAACTGCAACCTCAGATGTAACGATTCCCTTCCATGGTACTATATGTTTTCAATTATGATCACAACTATCACTGGGCAGTTCATGATTACAGTTAATTCACTTGTGTCATGATTACTTTTTTCCCCCTGACCCGTATGTCAGATATTACAAGGCCTTATTATATCAATGTTTCCACCGTTTGTCATTTGTTTTGTCAATAATTTTATCGGAATAAATCAAAGTAATTGTGATTCAGGTCTCATTTACTAGTCATAAGTTTCCTGATTCAGTATTTCTGCGAGGCCTGCCACGCTTGCAATTCATTTACATCCAGGCCATATTCACTCTATAATACTAAAATTATGCAGTGAAACCACACCAACTGTCTATTGCTTTTATTGAGAAGAGATTGGCTCAGTATTTGAAAGCTTTTACAGCAAACTTCCCTTATCAGCCAAAACACTAATTCATCAATTACCCATGTATGACAACCATGATCAGCAGAAACAAAACTGTCCGAAGCTGGTCCTGTTGACACGTTAGTGACACGAAATAGGGCTGAAATACAGTATCTAAAACGTTGGGATCATATTTAAATGTTTGTTACAGGTCAAACATTATCGTAAATAATATTTAGTTCCTTTTGCAATAATAATGCAATCTGTCCAATACTTAGGTGTAAGAATTGTTGTAAACAAACCATTGCCTAAAATTTAGTTTTCATATAGTTACTGCAGGGGAAAAACTTGTGTCTATGTTGTATACAGGGTCATTTTGTTAAATAAGGACAGACCGCAAGGTATGATCACTAGCAGTAAAATGAGGAGAACTGATCATACGGACATGTGGCCAAAAATTGATTCCAAGGGAGGTACACCCACATGGAGATGAGAGGTGTTTCACTGTGTAGGTTTCAGTGACTAAAAGTACACATGAGAACACACAAGTGGGAATGTTCTCCCTGCACTAGTGTTTTAGCTCCGCAGTCAAGAGGGCAGTGAGCTGGAGCACCGTGGTGTAGTAGCCACACATTACCCTTCGCACCAAAAAAGTCATGCACGTAGACGATAGGAAGTTTGCTGGGAATAGTACGGCTCCTTTAGTACTCATATGTTACGGTCAGGTCTCATCGAGTGTCACAGTTCCAATAGAAACATATGCTTAGTTACACTTACGTTAATTTTAACTGCACATAACAATTTAGCGTAATATCACAACAGTACTGCTGACTTCAATGTGCTTAATGCGTCTGTTGGTAACTGCGTCACCCACGGAAGTGGAGATATGCCTCGCCTACGAGACGTGGTATGAGGATGAGTGGCCCCACGAGGTGGTCGCCAATAATGTCTGCCTGCACATTGAGGCTGAACCGTGCTGGTGGTTCGCTGCCATCATTCAGTGGACTTCATGTTTTGCACATGAGAAAGATATGTGTAGTGGTATGCCGCCTTGGTAACTGAAAGTGGTGTTGGAAATCGATTCGGGAAACATAGTTTTAACTCTCATTTGTATTTGTGCTGAATTTTTGAGATACTCCGATGACCCACAGCATTATGCTCACCGTCCACCATCAGACTGAATGCCGCCTGTGACGATGCGGACGCATGATGCGATACTAAAAGCGCATAAGCGGAACAGAGGTGACAGGCTAACCATTATAGCAATGACACGGACCGCAAATGTAGAAATCCACTGATGTAGACAACATAGACAACGGTTATGGCTCATCGTCTAGGAACACCTCGGAAACGGCAAGGTTGGAGCACAAGTTGGTGTGCTACTGTCGTGAGCACCCATGAAAAGTGGTTGAGGGCTGGTGAAACCACGAGAAGACATCATGGTGTTGAACGTTCATGAATCGCCACAGAACGTGGAGATCGGAAAAATTCACACTCTGTAATGTAGGTCGATGGGGGCAATAGTACGCTATGGAGGACATTCACCTCGGCTTCCAGGAGACCACTGGTAGTAAACGGAGGCACCATGACACCTGCAGACTACGTGAACACTGTTGCGGGTTTTTAATGTCTTCCCCGACGCTATGACATATTCCAGTAGAATAACTGTCTGTGCAACAAGGCCAGAATCGTGCTACAGTGGCCTGAGAAGCGTGATTGTGAACTGACGTAGCAATCAATGAAATTCGCCTGATCTGAACACGATGGAACGGGATTCAGCTTCGTATACGGAAACCACTTATCTGTAATTGCGCAGGAACTGCAGGAACTGTGCTTAGACATATGATGCCAAGTGTCTCGATAAACCTGCCATGCACTTTTGAGATCCATGTCTTCCTGAATTGCAGCTTTATTACATTCCAAAGGTGGACCAACAATCCAATATGCGGGTTGTAATAATATTTTGGCCGTCAGTCCATGTGTACAGGCTTACAGTGAGAGAGACATGTGCAGTTACCAACAGACGCATGAAGCACATTGAAGTCAGCAGTACTGTTCTGATATTATGCTAAATTGTTATGTGCAGTTAAAATTAACGTAAGTGTAACTAAGCATATGTTTCTATTGGAACTGTGACACTCGATGAGACCGGACCGTAACATATGAGTACTAAAGGAGCCGTACTATTCCCAGCCAACTTCCTCTCGTCTACGTGCCAACTGCTGCGTTAGGAAGCTGACCTAGATATGTGCATATACTCATGCGGCAGTCGTAACGGCCAGACTACACATGTTTTATGCTATTCTGCCCTCACATTAATGCTAAACTACTACTGGCGTCCTTTTTAATCCGAGCACTTCATTCTTGGACTTCCAATTCCCACTTGGTTTTTGTTCTTATTGTATATTATCCATTTTCCCTGTATATTACCCCTATTATTCTCAGAATATCGAACATCTTGCACCACTTTACGTTGTCGAACGCCCTTTCCAGATCTACAAATCCTACGAACGTGTCTTGAATTTTCTTCAGTCTTGCTTCCATTATCAATCGCAACAGCAGAAGTGCCTCTATGGTGCCTTTACCTTTCCAAAAGCCAAACCGATCGTCACCTAATTTTCCTTTTCCATTCTTCTGTATAATGTTCTTGTCTACATCTTGGATGGATGAAATGTTAAGCTGATTGTGCGATAATTCTTGCCATCGTCGGAATGTGTAGATGATGTTTTTCCGAAAGTCTGATGGTATATCGCGTCTCATACATTCTACTCCCATTTAATGGTAAGTTACGAATTTATAGGGAACTTCGTTCTATGTAGTACCATGGAGAAAAGTGATCATTGGGGAGTGAAAAAGCGAGGAAAAACAGTAACAGCAAAAGAGCGACAAATATCAGTGGCTGACGGAACTTCTGAGTCTCACCAGTTATGTGGGAATTGGTCAGAGTGATTCCGCGGTAAATGTAGAAGGGAGACTGGAGTTTTATAAGCCACCAAATAATTCTGTGGAGACCAAATTTTCTGAATTACGTTATTTGTCTTATTGGAGCTATTTCCGGGGCTACAGCCAATTACGAATCTTTAGGTGGTGGTTCGGCATCTGATCAGTGTTAGGAATTTTGTCTGTCATTTATTCCTTCTTTCACGTCTCGCAATGTTTGTTAATGTGGAATAAGCCGCATTGCACTGTGTTTGAAATGTACTTCCCCGTATAATGCGCTGGGTACGTCAGTTCAAAGGTCAGATGAAGGCAAGGCCTACCATATCTACTCCAAGCAGAGCACGGTGGTGTTCAAACCAGTCGCCGAACTGATTACAGCTTTATCAGCAGCCAGCAGTTCCGAGTTATTCTATTTTTTTTGTAGTTCGCCTTCTCTGACGGGAGATCTCGAGTCAGACACCGTTCGGACTTGGGATGCATTAGTTAGCGTGCAGCAGATTTGCAATGCACATTGCATAAACAGCTCTTTTACATTTATTTATCTTTATTGACGGTCTACCTCTAAGTTAACTTAATGAACCGTATTTTTATACATTACATTTTGAAACAGGTTAAATGAAAAATAAGTTTAATTTTTTTGTTCTTTCCGCTGCACTCCAAAGCCAATCTGGAAACTTGCTTACATTTCTGGCGAATTCTAGTTACAGTTTCAGTCAAAGTTGGCGTGACATTCCGTAAATTCGGGGGACACTTATTTTTATTTTGTTTTGTAATTCTTATTTTTTTTATTCTTTGACTACGTGCAAGGATCTTAAACGCACCGAGCGGGGTGGCGCAGTGGTTAGACACTGGACTCGCATTCGGGAGGACGACGGTTCAATCCCGCGTCCGGCCATCCTGATTTAGGTTTTCCGTGATTTCCCTAAATCGCTCCAGGCAAATGCCGGGATGGTTCCTCTGAAAGGGCACGGCCGACTTCCTTCCCCATCCTTCCCTAATCCGATGAGACCGATGACCACGCTGTCTGGTCTCCTTCCCCAAACCAACCAACCAACCAATCTTAAACGCATTTCAGTAGTAATGTGTCCGATTTTCCTCTCGCTTGTAGCGTTGTTTTTTTTTTCAGATTCTCCCGTACTTGGAAAGTCGGTCGACAGGCTCCGGAGGGACCGTCATTACCAACCGACTACCGTGCAATCACTCCTGCGAATGGTGTCACTGGATGCTTTACCGAGGGGCGTGGAGCCAGCACACCACTCTCCCCGTCGTTGTTGGTTTTCGTGGCCCGGAGCCGCCACTACTCAGCCAAGTAGCCCCTCGAATGGCATCGCGAGTCTGAGTGCATCCCATTACTGTCCACCCACCAATGGAAAATCTCCGACAGTAGCAGAGATCAAACCGGTGGCCTCCACGTGGTACTCAGTTGCACTGACCACTCCGCTGCGGTGGTGGATTATCTTTCATTTGAATTTCGTGTTAAACGGTCGTCTCTGCTACAAATGAGGCCGGCGGGAGTGGCTGATGGTTCTAGGCGCTACAGTCAGGAACCGCGCGACCGCTGCGGTCGCGCGTTCGAATCCTTCCTCGGGCATGGATGTGTGTGATGTCCTTAGGTTAGTTAGGTTTAAGTAGTTCTAAGTTCTGGGGGACTGATGACCTCAGAAGTTATGTCCCATAGTGCTCAGCGCCATTTGAACCATTTTTTGCTACAAGTGATGCATAAAGCGGTGCGGTTGGCTTGAGCGTTTACTGAACTCGCAGCGGGTTGTATTGACGTTGCAGGGTTGATGAAAGGGCATCAGGTAAATAAAAGCAGGTGATCAGCCGAAGCAGAGTCACAGAAGCAGTGAGAGAATAACAAGTTTGCTTATCATAACCGGTAGAACAGTCGTAGGTGTCGTCTTGCTGCAGTCAGAGGCCAGCGGCGTGCACTGGCCCCGGGTAGAGGTTTCCGCTTCGCTCATCATGCAGCAGCAGCAGTCGGTCGGTAGCTGAGAGTTACCAGACTGGACAGAGACGCTGCGGTCATTACTCCATGTCAGAACCCCGGCGGGTGTCGAACTGGACACGGGGCAGGCACGCCGTGACAGCGAACTCTGATGTAAACCGATCACGCCGTTTGGCACAAATGCGCGACCAGCAAACAACCTGTGGGGCGGGCAGTGCAGGAGGACCCGCAAACAGCATGCCGTGTCAGCGGACTGTAGACCCAAGCCTGCAGTATCAGTGTGTGTTCACACAGTGTACATCAGGTGCGGGTGATGGCTAGCTGCGAACCGTGGACCCTAGGAAGGTCTCATGGAGTCTGTTGAAGTCAGCCAGCAGCCTCCCACTGGAAGGCACTAGTTCACCACCTGGCAGCGTCAGGACAAGGCGCAACCTGTACTCACACCTACATCTACGTGCTTACTCTGCAACTCACAGTTAAGTGCCTGGCAGAGTGTTCGTCGAGACTCGTTTAAGCTACTTTACTACCACTCCACTCTGGAATAGTGCGTGGGGAAAACGAACACTTAAATCGTTTTACGCGAGCTCTAATTTCTCTTATTTTATTATGATGATCATTTTCCCCAACGTAGGTGGGTACCAATGAAACATTTTCACACTCTGAGGAGCGAACTGGTGATTGAAATGTGTGAGAAGGTTCTGCCGCAGTGGAAAACGCCTTTGTCTTAATGACTGCCACGTCAGTTCATTTATCACATTCGTGGCACTCTCTCTTCTTTCGCGATAATAGAAAACTAGATGCCATTCTTTGAACTTTTTCTATATCCTCCGTGAAACCTATGTGATGCAGAACCCACACTGCACAGCAAACCTCCAGAAGAGCATGGACAAGCGCAGTGTAAGAGGTCCCTTTAATAGACCCGTTTCATTTTTAAGTGCTCTGCGAATAAATGGCTGTCTCTGGTTTACTTTCCCCGCTACATTCTCTATGTGATAGTTACAATTTACGTTATGCGAATTTGTAACCCCCTAATTATTTAGTTGAGTTCACAGCCTTTAGATTTACGTGATTTATCGTGTCACAGAAATTCAGCGGATTCCTTCTAGTACTAATGCGGATGACTTCACACTTTTCTTTATTTAGAGTAAATTGCCACATTTTTCACCATACACGTATCTTGTCTAAATCGTTTTACAATTCATTTTGATCGGCCCATAACTTTACAAGACTTTGCATCATTTGGAAACAAACTAAGATGTCTGCTCAGATTGTCTCCTAAATCGTTTATGTACATCAGGAACAGGAGACGCCTTTCTTCCTTGGGGAATGCCAGATGTTGCTTCCATTTTACTCGATGACTTTCTGTCAGTCTCGCTGGAAATAACTAATCCAGTCGCACATCTGAGACGATATTTTATGGACTCGCAATTCGATTAAAAGTCGCTTGTGAGGAACGGTGTTAAAAGCCTTCTGCAAATGTTAAAATATGCAATCAATTGATGTCCCCTGTCAACAGCACTCATTACTTGGTGAGAATAAAGAGGTAGTTGTGTTTTCTGAATCCGAGTTGGGTATTTGTCAATAAATCGTTTTCTTTGAGGTAATTCATATTCGTAGATCATAGAATATGTTCAAAAATCATAATGCAAATCGATACTCGTATTTCCTTTCTCGAGTATTGGCATGACTTGTGCATTTTTCCAATCTTTGGGTACGGATCTTTCTACGAGCGAGGGGTTGTATGTGATCGCTAAGTATGGAGCTATTGTATCAACATACTCTGAAAGGAACCTGACTCTGGATCGGAAGTCTCTTCGATCTTCAGTATTTTGAGCTGCTTCGCTACACCAAGAATATCTACCTTTAGGCTACTCATGGTGGCAGTTGCTGTTGGTTCGATTTCTGGAATATATACTTGGTCTTCTTTTGTGAAGAAATTTCGGAAAACTGTGTTTGGTAACTTCGCTTTAGTGGCACTGTCATCAATAACATCACCATTGCAATCGTGCAGCGAATTTGTTTTTTCTGCCATATTTCGAGAAAGTTTCGTTGTGAAGAGTATTTAAAGCGTCTGGCAACCAATTCCGCTCTGAATTTCGAGCTTCTGTAAAATTTCACCAAAATAGGCATTTTGCGTTCTTTTAAATCTGGCGTGGTTTTCTCGTTGCCTCTGAAACAGTGCTCTGGTCTGTTTTGTGTGCCATTGGGGAGGTGGCGTCCAGTAGCAGTCAGCCTGATAGACCACATCAGGCCGGCGACTCGCGTGGAGTACCTCTCGGTGCTGTATGCGGACTATAACAGACGCTGAATGGCTGGAGCGGGCTGTGTTTGTCTCCGTTCGTCCCGTCCTGTTGTGACAGACTTGAATTTCGATCTCGTAGAGCACAGAATCGGATCAGCGCTGGGCTCGGGTCACCACTGCGGTGATGCGGCCAGCACACTGTGCTGAGTCAACCATGGTCCAGGTTCGGAAATACACCAAAGTACCTAGGAATAACACTAGACGGACCTCCAGCTTACAAACAGCATCTATCAAACGTAGCTACTGAAGTCAAAACAAGAAAGAACATTCTTCGGTAACTTGCTGGGTACCCCATGGGGAGTTAATGCTCTCGTTTTAAGGTCCATAGCTTTAGCCCTATCATACTATGTTGGAGGATACTACTTTCTGTTCGACATGATCCAGCAGTGGTCTCGCTAAGAAGATACAAGTCCAACTCACTCAGGACATTCGAATAAAAAAATGATGTACACTGTATGGACTACCAACACTTTTTATGGCTCCCAATTCTCAGCAGTATCCCACCTCCAATGCTAGGAAGGTCAGAAATCTGAACGCCTGGGGCAACATCCAGAAGAATCAGCAGCCCTCTCATACTGTGTTCGTCAATACTGAGCCGTAGTTGTGTCCGGCTCTTCCAAAAGAGCGCCAGGCGGAGTGCTTTCGCTTCGCGTCTAATGATTGCGGTGGTGCTTTCGGTTTGGCGCGCTGTTTGGATCGCTACCGCCCACTGGCGGGAGGTGGAGCAAGTATACGCTCGCGTGACGATCGGGGAGTACGTACTGGTCTGTGACGGAGAGAGGTGTTGGTGCGAGCGGGACCCTGCTGTTGGCAGTCGTCAACTGCTCGCCACGCTCTTTGGCCGACCTCTTGGCTGTCAGGAGCTAAGTCTGCCTTACCCGCATGTACGTGGCTTATGAAGCTTAGAAGAGTAGTGGAGGAGATCAGCGTGTGGGACCGTATGTCTTCTTATCGGCCGTTGAAACCACTGGCAGCGTTTGGCTCTGACGAGCATTTGGAAGTGCGCTGGGGTGAAGTGTGAGAAGTTGAGTACTGTTTTTATGTAACAGAGTTAGGTTTTCAAGTTCTAGTGAAGTGTATGAGATTCTTCACCAGTGGTTTTGTTGGGGTCGTCCCACCACAGTTTTCGTTTACCTGTCCTCTGGAATGTGGTAATTACTTCTTGGTCGGGCCGTTTTTATTCACACCTCGATTGGGTGATTAAGGGTCGGTGTCGCGGGTCTCTGTGGTTCGGAGTCTGTGCAGTCACCGCCCTTGCTACATCTTCTGGTTTTGAGTAACTCGGGGAGGTGGCGGCTTGTAATGGAAGTTTTGGGTCTGACCTGCTGTGGCCCTGTAGACCACCAATAACTGTTCTGCCTATTGCGATCTGGGCCCCTTTACACTTGTCACTCCCTCACCGAACTAAGGACAAATTTTTTTTTGGAACTGCCCTTAATGTGAAGGCTTGTGTGCTGGCTTATTCACATTTATCTCGTAACAAATAGAGGTTATGTAACTGGCGAGAGACAACTATTATTGCCTACTACAAGCTAGCTACTTAAAGTTTTTTTTGGAATTCTTCCCTTATTGATATAACAAGTTTAAAATCTTATTGTTAACGTCAAACCTTGCAATATCTTTACATAGAGCTATTTTTAAAGTTTTTTTAGTTTAAAATCTTATTATTG
The DNA here is from genome assembly GCF_023864345.2 of Schistocerca serialis cubense. Taxonomy (NCBI): domain Eukaryota; kingdom Metazoa; phylum Arthropoda; class Insecta; order Orthoptera; family Acrididae; genus Schistocerca; species Schistocerca serialis. Next base: position 74,420,245 of record NC_064644.1, read on the forward strand.
GTAAGTTTGTCAGCTATTGGAAATTTTTTTTGAAATTGTTTTTTTTTTTTTTTGTTTTTTAAAAAATGCCAGACTTAACAATTTATTATTCAGAAAGTCTTTAAAATAAAAAGGTATCTTTATTAGTGTGTGTTATTTCACCAGAACCTCCTGGCTCCTACTTCAACGATAACGTTTTGGAGTAACATGTGTACTTGAGTTGTTTGTGAACCGCCCTAATTTGACGGTTCAGATACTACTTGCTGTTCGACATGGTCAAGCAGTGGTCTCGCGTCCAACTCACTCAGAAAATTCGAATAATCACAGGATGTACACTGTATGGAGTACAAACACTTTTTATGGTTTCCAGTTCTGAGAAGTATCCCACCTCCAGCGCTAGAAAGCTCAGAAGATCTGCGGAACGCCTGGGGCAACACTTAGAAGAATCCACAGCCACCTATTCATTGACATATTGTGCAAGGAGAACACGAATGCTTTAAATCAAGGAAATCACTGCGGCGCACGGCTAACAGTCTTGTTGGGCTCTCTTCCAGTGTCAGCAATTCATTGAAGATCCAATGGAAGCAGTCGTCGGTAGTCAACAAACGTCTATCTGGGCACCTTTCCATGCGAATACAGGATTCGATCTCCTCAGACGTCAACGGTGGATGGTGAACCGGATTGAAAATGGGCAAGACAGTTATGTCTGAATAACGTGCAAGTAGGAATGCACTAATTCTGCGAATTTTGATTGTAGCTTTTTCCTACAGTTTATCCACCATATCGTTGCTGACTGTTCCCTTCGAATGTGCAAAGGAATGATTACGGGCATTCACCACGCATGGAATGAAGCGATGGAATGGATCAGGACACTAGATCTAGAGATGTAAGATTGTAGGAGCTTGCGATTTTGCACATTTCTCCACAAATGTAGTGTATGTGTATTTGTGCGTAGAATGGAAAGAACTAAGTTAAACGGAAGAGAAGCAAATTAGTGGCGCTGTTGAGCCCTCGGAGAATAGGACGCCAGCTGCGTCTGCCCCGCCCCGCCCACGAGAAACTTTACCACCTACCGACTCGCCGACGAACCTGAGCCGCGATATTAATGGAACATTTCCACGTAATCTTGTCCGGCGCATTTTTCACTCGGGGGCGGCCGGTGTTGAAAAGCGGTTCCCTGTGTTTCGCTGAAACCTGTTCGCCGCGGGGGGCGACACAGCGGGGCCAGGTCCCCGGCTCCCTTTGTCCGCAGCCGCCGCGCCGCACCGCGCCGGTCTAAACTGCTGGCGCCTTCATCTCGCCCTCTTTTGTCTTCCGCGCTATTGGCGACGGACTCAAAAAGCCAGAGGTAACAACCCCACCCAGCCCAGAGCCTGACGGCAAAGACTGGTCCGCGCCAGGACTTCGTCTGACGTCAGATACCACTTCGTATAGACACCCCTGCCTGCACAAACATACCGGTCGAAAAATTTAGCCACGCCCAGGAGACTTCACGTTAACGTAGTGTAACAACTCGTCTAGCTTTGATGCATTGACTAAATTCGCCGAGCGAGCAAGTTTACAACTTTCTTCAGGTATGCCACACCCGGATGAAATTTTTTTGAGTAGATACCTTCGGTACAGCGAATTGCTTGAGTCAATAAAGGAAAGTCTTCCGGTCCAGATTTTATACAAGTTAGGTTCCCTTTTGGGTATGATAATGAAAGAAGTCCATGTATAGCAATCACATACAACCACTAGCTGGACGGCCGGGGTAGCCGAGCGGTTCTAGGCGCTATAGTCTGGAACCGCGCCACCGCTACGGTCGCGGGTTCGAGTCCTGCCTCGGGCAGGGATGTGTGTGATGTCCTTGGATTGGTTGGGTTTAGGTAGTTCTAAGTTCTAGGGGACTGATGACCTCAGAAGTTCAAGTCCCATAGAGCTCAGAGCCATTTGAACAATCTAGACGAACCATACGTATTGAAAGATTACAACGTTGGACAGATCACACCAATACACAAGATACACAGAAGTAATTCGCTGAATAACAGATCCACTGGTTGTTCCCCGCGACTGCCCTAGCACATCAGTAGCTTTGTTTTGAAAAGTTGTGATGATTAACTCAGCTACTGGAAATGCAATAACGTCAGATGCCCAGTTACCCTCACGTATCTGCCTCTTGGGGTAAGCACTGCTCGTGATGCACTCCCCATTCCGCCATTCCCCCCACCCACGCTTCCCCGCCCTTCAGAGCTTGCACACCGCACGACCACCGAGCGACGACGCAGTGTGTGCACAATCGTTGCCAAGCGTTGTTCATTGCGAAACAAATTTAGTAACATGGTTTGTCTTCAGTGATGTAAAACAACTGGTTCCATTTACTACGTCACCCTCTTAGGGGTTGATTTTTTTTCGTAAAGCAGCCTTCCTTCTGCGTCGGTGGTTCAAGCTACCTCCCTACCAAATTCTAATCGGCTCAGCGGTTAAGTCATGAAAATGTAACAGACAGAGCTGTTCTCGCATTTGATGGTGTTAGTGTGGAAATGGGGATTATACACAGTGAGGATTGTGCAAACATTATATTCGCTATGTTCAATCGTATTACGTAAAATGTATCACCGAATAAAAGCATTTTCACAAAAAGGTAACTTTCAAAAGCGAAAGGGTAAATAGCTGCCTCCAAGAGTAATTATTTTCCGTAATTCGAGTTATATTCCTTACATCAATAAATATCCTTTGTTACATACTTTCTAAGGTAGCCTATGTTTTTCTTCGGCGTTCAAGCTATCTCCATATCAAGTTTCATCGAAATCGGTTGAGCGGTTTAATTGTGGGAGCGCTACAGACTTTCTTTCGCGTTTCTGTGTGGATATTACTGACATCAGTTTACAGTAGGTTTATGATTAAATACCTCGAAGAAAGGGGTCACTAGATATAACCAGCACGGATTCAAAAAATGTCGTTCTTGAGGAACACAACTGGTTCTTTATTTTCACAAAGTAATGAGTGCTCTCGACAGGGGATCTCAGGCTGATTCCATATTTCTAGGTTTCCAGAAGGCTTTGGCCACCGTTCCTTACAAGCGATTTGTAATCACATACACAGTTAATTATGGAATATTGTCTCAGATTTGCCACTAGATTCGTGATATGGCAGAAAGGTCACAGTTCGTAGTAATCGGCTATGAGTAATCCAATGAAAGGGAAATAGTATCTGAGGTTTTCCAAAACTATGTTACTGGTTTTCTGTCGTTGATCTGAGATTGAGAAGCCCTCTTAGATTGTTTGCAGATGGTGGTGTCGTGTACCACCTAGCAAAGGCCTCTCAAAGATCGAAACGAATTGCAAAATGATGCGGACAAAATCACACCTGGTAGGTAAAATGGGCCTAAACTGTATAGTGTGATGTCTTAAGCATGTATACTAAAACATCTGTTAAATTTCGGTTAAAGTATATCAATCCAATTAAATACCAAGGGATTACATTTACTAACAATTTAGATTCGAAGCATCCTGCAAAAGATGCTATGAAGAATCTGAACCAGAGACTGCGTTTCATTGACAGAGTACTTAGTAGTAGTCAACTACGACGACTGCCTGCATTACCATGCACGAAATGGGATCCTTACCAGGTAATGCGCGTGTGTAAAGGAAGGCCCATACAAGATGTTAGTGCAACTGATCCTAGAACACTACCCTACCACTTGGGATCCTTATGAGGTAGCGACGACTGCAGATGCACACTATTCGGATCGTATCAGTTCGGTATAAATCACACGAAAATGTAGCAAAAATGCTCATGCACGTTATATATTACTTAGAAAAGTCACGGTGTTCTTGAGAAAGCTCGTTTGGTAAATTTTGAGAATCTTTATTAGTAAGACGGCGGTACAGTCTGCTCCCACCATCGTGTATTATCACGTAGGGGCCGTGAGAATAAAGGAATAAACCCACCCTCCCCCCACCCGCTCCCGCCCACCCTCCATCCCCGCTCAGTACACGAATGAAAACATGCCTGATAAAAAAGTGAAGCATCCAGAAGAATGGTTGGATGTCAGTGCAACTTCGTAAACGTACACAATTGACGGGTACGTACAGGGCTATTACAAATGATTGAAGCGATTTCATAAATTCACTGTAGCTCCATCCATTGACATATGGTCACGACACACTACAGATACGGAGAAAAACTCATAAAGTTTTGTTCGGCTGAAGCCGCACTTCAGGTTTCTGCCGCCAGAGCGCTCGAGAGCGCAGTGAGACAATATGGCGACAGGAGCCGAGAAAGCGTATGTCGTGCTTGAAATGCACTCACATCAGTCAGTCATAACAGTGCAACGACACATCAGGACGAAGTTCAACAAAGATCCACCAACTGCTAACTCCACTCGGCGATGGTATGCGCAGTTTAAAACTTCAGCATGCCTCTGTAAGGGGAAATCAACGGGTCGGCCTGCAGTGAGCGAAGAAACGGTTGAACGCGTGCGGCCAAGTTTCACGCGTAGCCCGCGGAAGTCGACGAATAAAGCAAGCAGGGAGCTAAACGTACCACAGCCGACGGTTTGGAAAATCTTACGGAAAAGGCTAAAGCAGAAGCCTTACCGTTTACAATTGCTACAAGCCCTGACACCCGATGATAAAGTCAAACGCTTTGAATTTTCGGCGCGGTTGCAACAGCTCATGGAAGAGGATGCGTTCAGTGCGAAACTTGTTTTCAGTGATGAAGCAACATTTTTTCTTAATGGTGAAGTGAACGGACACAATGTGCGAATCTGGGCGGTAGAGAATCCTCACGCATTCGTGCAGCAAATTCGCAATTCACCAAAAGTTAACGTGTTTTGTGCACTCTCACGGTTTAAAGTTTACGGCCCCTTTTTCTTCTGCGAAAAAAACGTTACAGGACATGTGTATCTGGACATGCTGGAAAATTGGCTAATGCCACAACTGGAGACCGACAGCGCCGACTTCATCTTTCAACAGGATGGTGCTCCACCGCACTTCCATCATGAAGTTCGGCATTTCTTAAACAGGAGATTGGAAAACCGATGGATCGGTCGTGGTGGACATCATGATCAGCAATTCATGTCATGGCCTCCACGCTCTCCCGACTTAACCCCATGCGATTTCTTTCTGTGGGGTTATGTGAAAGATTCAGTGTTTAAATCTCCTCTACCAAGAAACGTGCCAGAACTGCGAGCACGCATCAACGATGCTTTCGAACTCATTGATGGGGACATTCTGCGCAGAGTGTGGGAGGAACTTGATTATCGGCTTGATGTCTGCCGAATCACTAAAGGGGCACATACCGAACATTTGTGAATGCCTAAAAAAAAACTTTCTGAGTTTTTGTATGTGTGTGCAAAGCATTGTGAAAATATCTCAAATAATAAAGTTATTGTAGAGCTGTGAAATCGCTTCAATCATTTGTAATAACCCTGTACTATCTATTTAAAAAAAATTCCGGAACGTTCATAATTTCGCACCAGAAGTGTGGTGGAGTTAAAAAAATGGTTCTGAGCACTATGTGACTTAACATCTAAGGTCATCAGTCCCCTAGAGTTTAGAACTACTTAAACCCAATTAACCTAAGGACATCACACACAATCATGCCCGAGGCAGGAGTCGAACCTGCGACCGTAGCAGTCGCGCGGTTACAGACTACAGCGCCTAGAATCGCTCGGCCACCCCGGCCGGCTGTGTTGGAGTGAAATGCGTTTAGCATACCTGCACATGCCTGTCTTTAAATTGTAACTGCCTGAAGTCTCATTGTTGTATGACAGTTATTGTTCAGTGCTGTACTGAGTAGAACGTTGCGTCTCACGAATTTCGAGATAGTAGAGTAAGAGCAGCAACGCGTCTGCAATAAATTTTTGCGTCAAACTCAAGAAAACCTTTGCAGAGAGACACCAAATGATGCAGGAAGGCTACGCTGATGAGTGATGAGTGCTTAAGCCGTACTCGGCGTTACGAATGTTCCATACGGTTCAAAAGTATCTGGACGGAAGTTACTCTCGTTCAGGATACCATTCGACGCCTACCGACGATGCTTATATGCTTGTCAATCGAAGACTAACTGTCCGGAAGGTGGTAGAAGAATCTAACATTTCAGTTGGATCATGTCATGAAGTCCTGACACAGCATCTTGGACTGCATGGTGCTGCCCCCCCCCCCCCCCACCTGTTCGTCCCACGACTCATGCGTCAAGACGAGAAAGGCCCTCGCCTCGCAATCTGTGAAGAGCTTTTGGATCGAGCAAATGAGAACCAGATTTTCCTTAAGAGAATCATAACTGGTGATGAGATGTTGAGACCAAGGTTAAGTCTTCGCAACGAATCGGGAAATGTTCTCCGAGACCCAAAAAAGCGCACCAGGTCAGGTCAAATGTAAAAACTATGCTAATAGTTTTCCTTGACTTTGAAGGATTAGTTCATCATGAATTCGTGCCACAGGGAGAAACTGTTAGTTGATGGCACTATCGGGGCGTGTTGCGACGCCTGCGAGACGGAAACGGACTGAAATGTGGAGAGACAATTCACGGCTTTCGCGTCACGATAGCGCACCTGCACATTCTTTCCTGTTGCTGGGTGACTACCGCCCAAAAAACGAAATCACTGTGCTGTTTCATCCTCCGTACTCTCGAGACCTGGTGACTGCGAATACATTTTTACTTCCAGAGTAGAAAATCCCGTGGAAAGGACCGAAGATTTGCAACGACAGACGAGATAAAAGAAAATGTGGAGACGGGACTTCGCGCTATCCATCAAGAGGCGTACCAAGACTACTTCCGGAAGTGGAAACGGCGTTGGGGCGGTGTGTCAGTTGTGGAGGTGAGGATTTCGAAGGAGACCATGCATAATAAGTAAAATGTAAGCGTAGAAAAATTTTTTGGACAAAGTTCCGGAATTTTTTGATCAGTCCTCTAAATGGTTCGCTGAGACGGGGGGAAGGGCAGCAGCAGTGCTTTAGTGTTGTTCGAGTTCAGTGTCGTTGCCAGATCTGGCAGGGTACGCAAGGTTGTCAACAGCATCTTATGTCGAGTGAGCACTAAGAAAGATGAGGAAATATCACTTACTCATCAACATTGGCAGAGCTCGAAAGAGGCCTCATTGTGGCTCTTATCTGGCGGGCTGGTTAAATCGTGCAATAACCAGATTCTTGGGGGAGTAGTACGTGACATTGGCCCGATGTTCGACAGCCTGCGAATTTGGAGCAGGCATACTCGTAGTGAAAATTCAGGTCGACCATGTCTGAGCACGACGGGGGATGATCACTGCGTTGTGTACGAAGCACGTAGCAACTTCTTCACATGTGCGCATGCCATCTGAGAACAAGCAATGGACCGCCTAAAACATCCAGCGTCATCCCGCACCATGGGACAGAGACTAGTAGCAGTCGGGCTAGGGAACTGCTGTCTCATGAGTAGGCACCACAACACAAACGGCTGTCTTTCGAGCAGTGCCGTGACCAGGAAGCATCTACTACTGATAAATGGCGTCGCATTGGGTTGAGTGATGAATTACGCTTCAGCACAGCCACCGATGACTATCGTCAGAGAGTATAGCGGCCACATGGGATAAGGTCCCACCCTTCCAATGTTTTGGAGAGGCACAGCGCCATGATGCGGATAGGCATGGGGTGTCACTGCAAGTCACAGCTGATAGTGATTGAGCCAACTCTGACAGCGCAGCGGTACGTCACGGATATCCTACGTCTTCACGTGTTATCTCTCATGTGACACTATCGAGGTGCCGTTTCTCAAGAGAGCAGTGCTCGTTCAGTCATAACACACAGCGCTGTGAACTGTCTGCGTGGTGTCGAGGTACTCTTGCGACCAGTAGGATGTTCAGATCCGTCCCTGATAGGTTCAGGTCGGACGTCAACTCCGTCCCAGCGCCAGTGTCCACGATGTCAACGACCACCTTGCCTCACGGCAGGAAACAACAGCTGTGTGACACTGTTCCGAACAGAATCAGTCCATATGGACGTAACGCCAACTTGATACTGTGGTTTCATACTGCCCAGTTCGTTGAATTTGATTCGATTTTGTAATCACCTAGATTTCATCACTTAACCCCTCAAGTCGTGATATATATATATATATATATATATATATATATATATATATATATATATATATATATATATATATATGCGTGTGTAATGAGTCACACGCACGCACACACGCACACACACACACTCACACACACACACGCACACACACACACACACACACACACACACACACACACATACATACACGCACACACACACACACACACACACACACACACACACACACACACACACACTGTGTGGCACACATTAATAAAATGGTTCAAATGGCTCTGAGCGCTATGGGACTTAACTGCTGAGGTCATCAGTCCCCTACAACTTAGAACTACTGTAAGGTGTCAGGCAAACCCAACACCTTTCATGAAAACCCTGACATGATAGCAAATCCGGCAGTATTTCACATAGCTCCGAATAAATCCTGACATTAAATTAACCAAAGTAATACGACCAACGAGTGAGCAAATGGAATACCACAGACTAACACAAGAACGCCTAAATGCATGTCATACCTTCCTTCCGTGAAACAGACGCAGTTCTGAGGGAAGAAACGAGAACAGAAGCCGAGATCTGTAGGCTAGGAGGCCCTACGATAAGGGACGGACACCCAAGTCGCCAGCCGACCGCCAGGACCACCCCCAGCCCATGTTAAAAGATAGAGCCCTCCAGAAGAACAGTATAGATCTTACGATAACACTAAAAGGACCACACCAGCTGAAAGTTTTAGTGTGAGACTATACGCGTCTCTATTACGTTGCAAACTTTAAAAACATTGCCCCACCACGAAAAGTATAACGTTTCTCATTGGACAGACAGAATTTTTGTAGGCGGAGCCTAAGGTTAACATTGAGATCCTGATCGGTCAGTTGAAAACACAGCCAGATACCTTTTTCTTAAACCAACTTCGGTAAATTGTAGTAAGGAGAAGCGAGGAGGAGTAGCCTCCGAGACGGCGAGGTGCGTGGAGCAGCGCCGCCTGCCGCCCCCTGAGCTGCCTAACCAACAACAAGGTAATGAAGGCACGCGATGCCGCATAAGGCTTCACTCAGAACTGCAGAAGTCTCATCCGTTACACCCCCTTTTTGCGTAATACTAGTGTCGATCGTCAATTAAAGCTCATGGTACTCACATTTGCTACGTGAAGTTAAAATCTGAAACGCGATCATTTAGTTAGTATTAAGATTCTTTTACAGGGAGTGCAGTGGAACTGACGCTGAAATCATTAAGTATTTGATTATGTCATCGCTAGTCTCACTGAACTCTTCTGAACTCTACATGTCATGTGTGGTCTGACGTCTCCTTACCAGCAACAGGTCCCAGGTTCAAACTAGTCAAATCCCTAAAAAACACGCTCAGAGCGTCGTTGCGCAAAAGCGGTAGGGAGACACGAATTAGAACAAACAGACACCACGCAGAATGTTAGACTACTTAAACCTAACTAGCCTAAGGACATCACACACATCCATGCCCGAGGCAGTATTCGAACCTGCGACCGTAGCGGTCGCGCGATTCCAGACTGTAGCGCCTAGAACTGCTCGGTCACACCGGCCGGCACACATTAATCCCTTTGTCGTGAAATTTATACGTACGACACTATGTACAGAACGTGAGTCACAGTTTTTAGCTAAGAATAAATAGTCTACATATTAAAATATTATAAAAAAGTGACACATTGTGTTTTTCAAACTTACTAATTGTGCCAATGTCAAATAATGACTTACGTTCGTATATAGATAGCCTCAACGTGAATATATTGGTACATACACAAGCTGTATGTTACGAAAACTTTTCGTACATAAAATTATAAAAAAGCAATGAAGATGGAAGCTGAAATGAGATTTTCACTCTGCAGCGGAGTGTGCGCTGATATGAAACTTCCTGGCAGACTAAAACTATGTGCCGGACCGAGATTCGAGCTCAGGATCTTTGCCTTTCGCGGGCAAGTGATCTACCATCTTTTTTATCGCATTCCCACGCGCTAACCACTTTTTCACCATCACGACTCAAACCTCTTCCTCACAGCTTTACTTCTGCCAGTATCTTGTCTCCTACCTTCCAAACTTCACAGAAGCTTGCAGGAGAGCTTCTGTGAAGTTTGGAAGGTAGGAGACGAGATACTGGCAGAAGTAAAGATGTGAGGAAGGTGCCTGAGTCGTGCTTGGATAGCTCAGATGGTAGAGCACTTGCCCGCGAAAGGCAAAAGTCCCGAGTTCGAGTCTCGGTAGGGCACACAGTTTTAATCTGCCAGGAAGTTTCAAGATGTAAGCTTTTTGAAATCGGATGCGACAGTAACAGATTTATTAAAGGAGAATCCAATTTTCCACATAGGCGGTATTATGCACACACCCATTTATCTCACACGATCATAAGAAAGATATAAATAGCCCATCGGTTACAACAGAATTTAGTTTTACGAACTTTCGGCACCACACAAAAAACGCCAGTGGCAAGACGCAATCAGTACCTTCACTGCACGATAACAACGTTGAAGTCACTGATGACAGTGCCACTAATGCGGAGTTGTTAAACACGATTTCCGAAACTCCTTCACGAAAGAAGACGAAGATAATATTCCTGAATTCCAATCAAGAACAACTGCCAACATGAGAAACGTAGAAATAGATATCCTCAGTGAAGCAAAGCAGCTTAAATCACTAAATAAAGGCAAGGCCTCCGGTCTAGATTGTATACGAGTCAGGTTCCTTTCAGAGAATGCTGATACAGTAGCTTCATATTTAGCGATTACATACGAACGCTCGCTCACAGAAAGATGAGCACCTAAAGCCTGGAAAATTGCTCAAGTCACACCAATACCCAAAAAGGGAAATAGAAGTAATCCGCTGAATTACCGGCCCATATCACTAACGCCTTTTTGCAATTGGGTTTCGGCACACATACTGCGTTCGAAATTTGTGAATTACCTCGAAGAAAACGATTTATTGAGACGTAGTCAGCACGGATTCAGAAAACATCGTTCTTCTGAAACACAACTACCTCTTTATACTCATGAAGTAATGAGTGATTCCACATTTTTAGATTTCCAGAAGGCTTTCGACACCGTTCCTCACAAGCGTCTTGTAACCGAATTGGGTGCCTATGGAATATCACCTCAGTTGTGCGACTGGATTCGTGTTTGCCGGCCGAAGTGGCCGTGCGGTTAAAGGCGCTGCAGTCTGGAACCGCAAGACCGCTACGGTCGCAAGTTCGAATCCTGCCTCGGGCATGGATGTTTGTGATGTCCTTAGGTTAGTTAGGTTTAATTAGTTCTAAGTTCTAGGGGACTAATGACCTCAGAAGTTGAGTCCCATAGTGCTCAGAGCCATTTTTTTGGATTCGTGTTTCCTTTCGAAAGGTCACAGTTCGTAGTAATAGACGGAAAGTCATCGAGTAAAACAAAAGTAATACTCGGCCTTCCCCACGGAAGTGTTACAGGTCCTTTCTTGTTCCTGATCTATATTAACGACATAGAAGACAATCTGAGTAGTCCTCTTAGATTATTTGCAGATGATACTGTCATTTACCGTCTTACAGAGTCATCCGATGACCAAAACGAATTGCAAAATGATTTGCATAAGATATCTGTATGGTGCGAAAAGTGGCAATTAAACCTGAATAAAGGAAAGTGTGAACTTACTCACATGAGTACTAAAAGAAATCCGATAAATTTCGATTACCTGATAAGTCACGCATATCTTAAGGCTGCAAATTCAACTAAATACTTAGGAATTACAATTGCAAGTAACCTAAAGTGGAACGATCACACAGTAGAGCAAACCAAAGACTGCGGTTCACTGGCAGAATACTTAGAAGGTGCAACAGGTCTACCAAAGAGAGTGCTTACACTACTCTTGTCCGCCCTATTTTGGTGTATTGCTGTACGGTGTGGGATCCGCATCAGGTGGGACTGACGGATGACATCGAAAAAGTTCAAAGAAGGGAAGGTCGTTTTGTATTGTGGCGAAATGGTGGAGACAGTGTCACAGACATGACACACGAATTGGAGTGGCAGTCATTAAAACAAAGGCGTTTATCGTCGCGACGAAATTTCAATCACTAGTTTTCTCCTCCGATGGCGAAAACATTCTTTTGGCACCCACCTACAGAGGTCTAAATGATCATCACGATAAAATACGAGATATCAGGGCTCGCATAGAAAAATTTAAGTGCTCGTTTTTCCCGCTCGCCGTTCGCGAGTGGAACGGTAGAGAGAGAGCATGAAGTTGGTCCATTGAACCATCTGCCAGGCACTTTATTGTAAACAGAGTAATCACGTAGATATAAACGGTGTTACAAAAAGGTACGGCCAAACTTTCAGGAAACATTCCTCACACACAAAGAAAGAAAATATGTTATGTGAACATGTGTCCGGAAACGCTTACTTTCCATATTAGAGCTCATTCTATTACTTCTCTTCAAATCACATTAATCATGGAATGGAAACACACAGCAACAGAACGTACCAGCGAGACGTCAAACTCTTTGTTACAGGAAATGTTCAAAATGTCCTCCGTTAGCGAGGATACATGCGTCCACCCTCCGTCACATGGAATCAATCCCTGATGCGTTCATGCAGCCCTGTAGAATGGCGTATTGTATCACAGCCGTCCACAATACGAGCACGAAGAGTCTCCACATTTGGTACAGGGGTTGCGTAGACAAGAACTTTCAAATGCCCCCATAAATGAAAGTCAAGAGGGTTGAGGTCAGTAGAGCGTGGAGGCCATGGAACTGGTTCGCCTCTACCAATCCATAGGTCACCGAATCTGTTGTTGAGAAGCGTACGAACACTTCGACTGAAATGTGCAGGAGCTCCATCGTTCATGAACCACATGTTGTGTCGTACTTGTAAAGGCACATGTTCTAGCAGCACAGGTAGAGTATCCCGTACGAAATCATGATAACGTGCTCCATTGAGCGTAGTTGGAAGAACGTGGGGCCCAATCAAGACATCACCAACAATGCCTCCCCAAACGTTCACAGAAACTTTGTGTTGATGACGTGATTGCACAATTGCGTGCGGATTCTCGTCAGCCCACACATGTTGATTGTGAAAATTTACAATTTGATCACGTTGGAATGAAGCCTCATCCGTAAAGAGAAATGAGGATTGACACATTGTTGGATGAACTATTCGCAGAAGTGTACCCGCGGAGGCCAGTCAGCTGCTGATAGTGCCTGCACACGCTGTACGTGGTACGGAAACAACTGCTTCTCCCGTAGTACTCTCCATACAGTGACGTGGTCAACGTTACCTTGTACAGCAGCAACTTCTCTGACGCTGACATTAGGGTTATCGTCTACTGCACGAAGAATTGCCTCGTCCATTGCAGGTGTCCTCGTCGTTCTAGGTCTTTTCCAGTCGCGAGTCATAGGCTGGAATGTTCCGTGCTCCCTAAGACGCCGATCAATTGCTTCGAACATCTTCCTGTCGGGACACCTTCGTTTGTAAATCCGTCTCGATACAAACGTACCGCGCCACGGCTATTGCCCCGTGCTAATCCATACATCAAATGGGCATCTGCCAACTCCGCATTTGTAAACATTGCACTGACTGCCAAACCACGTTCGTGATGAACACTAACCTGTTGATGCTACGTACTGATGCGCTTGATGCTAGTACTGTAGAGCAATGAGTCGCATGTCAACACAAGCACCGAAGTCAACATTACCTTCCTTCAATTGGGCCAACTGGCGGTGAATCGAGGAAGTACAGTACGTACTGATGAAACTAAAATGAGCTCTTACATGGAAATTAAGCGCTTCCGACACATGTCCACGTATCATCTTTTCTGTATTTGTGTGTGAGGAATGTTTCCTGAAAGTTTGGCCGTACCTTTTTGTAACATCCTGTAGATGTAAGTAAACACCCCAGAATGGCAATGCATGGTATTTCAGACCTGTCCACGTACACGCAGACACACATGAGATAAATAAATACCGTACCAATTCGCCGACAGATGAAAACTTGTTGCCGGGGCGCGAATCTCAGCTACTGTCATATGCCGAGCGCAGTGGAGGGGGGTTGGGCCGGAGGGGGGATACTTGTGCAAGTTGTATGAAAGAGACCAACCATCCGGGCGACCCTTCATATCTGCTTTTGAGTTGCGTCATAAGCGTGCCCCCTGGCGCTTACGTGGAAGAGGCCCGGTCGCTTTGTCGCTGCCTGTCAATAGAGAACATCTTCGTTTTCATTCCGCCGCGATCCGCCGACAAAGAAATGATAGGCAATAATTCTCCCGGGCGGCTGGCGTAGGCCCCCCCGGTGGCACCGCGAATCGAGCCATAAGGACGGCTTTTGTGGCGGCGGGACGGCGGTCCGCGTTGTCTGTCATAACGAGGGCCGAGGGCCGGGCGCGGCAAGCGGTGCGTGAGCTCCAGCACTGCGCCTTCTGCTGCCCCTACCTGCGCGCGTGTGTAGGCGGCGGCCGGCGCCGGTCCCATATGCTCGCCTCGGCCATTGAGGCGTCCATCATCCGCAGATTCGCGGCCCGTCAAAACTGCCGAACAATGCGGCCGCCGGCGCTAGTTTAGTGTAACTCGAGTTTTTATCATTGTCTGGCGCTCGGCTGGGTCTCTTCGGGTCGAGCGGGAGCCAGCCTCTCTGGGAGAAGGAACAGATTTTCGAGTGCTTCCACATGATACAGTTTATTCAGATATTTATAAACATGTTCCTACTGGGCCCCCCACAATCGCCTTTCAGTAACAAGAAAGAAGGTCTGTTGTTCCGCTTGCTTTCTTGTTCTTGGGTCCCAACTGCAGTGCCTCTTACTCCCTCAAAGATACGACAGATGTGGACTCCCTGTTCCGTAATGTAAAAATGAAATTTACCCAACAATATGTCCTTCATATACAATACTGCTCCACATCTGGTGCTTTGTTGGGCGCTTCAGGTGCCTCTGTGTCATATCACGGGTACACTTCTTTGTAACCAAGAAGCATTGCATCGGGGCGAAATGGGAAGATCAGGAGGATCAACAGAATCAGGGCACAAGTATCTACATTGACTGCACGTATGACTGAAAGTCGAAGTTTGTAACTTCTCCTAGATTCCGAAATCAAACCATTTAGAAATGTCTCTGCAATACCCTTTCTTCCAGGAGTGCTAGTTCTGCAGGTTCGCAGGAGAGCTTCTGTGAAGTTTGGAAGGTAGGAGACGAGGTACTGGCGGAATTAAAGCTGTGAGGACGGGCCTTGAGTCGTGCTTGGGTAGCTCAGTTGGTAGAGCACTTGCCCGCGAAAGGCAAAGGCCCCGAGTTTGAGTCTCGGTCAGGCACACAGTTTTAATCTGCCAGGAAGTTTCATTTAGAAATTCTTTCTAGGCATAAACAAGACTGTGGACACGTTTACAGATTAATGATATTGCTATTAAGCGTGAATCACCGAAGAAAATTAAGCCGTGTCATCCAATAATATGCATCACCTCCAAGCGCTTAAAAAGATACGTTTCCGTCAATACAAAAAATGGCAGTTACAACTCTAGAATTCTTATGTTGCTATCAATGTTGTGTTACGTTATCCTCTATTACTTCTGTTAATTCATGAAAATTTTCACTGTTTATATTTCCATCGACTGCCCCAGTTCATTATAATGTTTTCTTCCCCTTCCTAGTTTGGAGAACTTCTACAACTTGGAGTTTGTCTTAACAAGTAGGAAAAACCTCACCAAAGACTACACATGGTTCGAGTTGATTCTTTAATCTTTTTCTTCTAGTTATTGCATAATGCAAGTACTTGCATCACTTCACGATGGAAGTTCTAGAGAATATTGCAGGAACGAATGAGTGTACGCACATACGTGATAGACAGTACGGATCCTTCTGAAGGGGGAAAAGAAAGTATGTCCAGAAAGGCTATAAAACAGCCTATATTTATTTATTTATTGACAAATTATGGACCTGCTACCTGATGTTACTAAACATTTCGTACATCCCACAGATTTCATTTTTCGTCTTTTTTGTAGTTTTCTTTTCTTTTTTTTCTATAACATTTTACAAAGAATAATACTTTTTAAAATAACAATAATGTAAGGCTGAAATATAAACAAAATTTTGTTGTTTTTTAAGAAGAATATGAAAAGATAACGGAGGAGAGATTTGTTAGTGTCATCACCGATTGTGATTGGTGGTGAATCCCTCGGAATGGCTTCTTTGAGCTGTTGACCGCCAATCGTTACAAAAATGTTTGGTTAATAGTAGAGAAGTAGTATTGCTGCTCCTAGGTATTGCTAATCCTTTGTGTTAACTTTAGGTGACGATTCGTGTACAGCATTTGTTGCTTTCTTGGCCAGATTGCCAGCACCTTGTTTATTGTTCCATCTCGTCTTCCTCTTCCTGTTTCTCTTACGTGTCACTGTTTTTGCTGTCGCTGCCAGTGTTGCTGTCCATTCTCTGGAGATTGTTGTTATGTTACATACAGGCGTATCAGATATGTCGTCCCAGTAGCTACTCTTCATGACTTGTTTTTGAAATACTGTTTGTCAATACGTTTAGTTGTGCCTATTGTTTTTTTGTCTCTTATTGCTGTGTATATGTCTGTCTGTTTATGTACAGTGTAAGTATAGTGCATGTCTATTGTTCGCGTATTGTCGGTACGAACCTTCGTCCCCGCATCTGCATGTAAGTGCCTGTCTCAGTTTCATGCGGTTTAAGTGCGTGAGATGAGGCTATTACCAACACTGCCGATAATTTTAATACAAGGGGTGAACAACAAGTTTCCGTTAGAGACCACTGCGACAGCGTATATCCAATGTAGCGCGACTCCGATGACGGTATGTAAGAACCGACGTGTAGGCAAGGGATTAGTATGACGTTTATGTCTTTCTGACGTGTGTGCGGTAAATGCGGAAACGAGAACTACAGCGACGTTATTACTTAATACGCCCAAACAGAACCAACGTGCTTTTACTCTTTTATCGGCTGCCGAAGGAGAAACACCGATAGACATCCATCGGAGAACGAAGAGTGTGTATAGGACAGCATGTGCGCTGAAAACCACTGCTGCGGAACAGTGCATCAAGTTTCATGATAACGCACGTCCCCATACCGTAAATGTCGTAACTCTGAAGTTACGGCCGCGCGGTCTCGGGCGTCTAGCATGGTTCGCGAACCCCCCCCCCCCCCCCCTCCATCGCTCCGACGGGCATGGGAGTGTGATGTGTCATCCTTAACTTAAGTTAGTTTAAGTTCGGTTCTGTAGTGTGTAAGTTTAGGGACCGATGACCTCAGCAATTTGGTCTCATAAGATCTTACCACAAATTTTCAAAAATTTCACAAGCTCAAGTGGGAGACACTCGAGCGTCCGGCCTATTGTCCTGATATCTCCCTGTGCGATTATCATCCCTTCAGTCCCTTAAACAAGGCCTTGAAGGGTCGAAGACTCCTGCCGGACGAGGATGGGCAGCAGGCAGTTGCGGACTTCGTCAAGCAGCAGGACAGACACGGTGTTTCACAAATGGGTGCATTCAAGCCGGTGCGCCAGTGCTATGGTTGTCTTAGTTCAAATGGCTCTGAGCACTATGGGACTTCTGAGGTCATCAGTCACCTAGAACTTAGAACTACTTAAACCTAACTAACCTAAGGACATCACACACATCCATGCCCGAGGCAGGATTCGAACCCGCGACCGTAGCGGCCGCGCGATTCCAGACTATAGCGCCTAGAACCGCTCGGCCACCTCGGCCTGCTGATTATCTTAGTGCTCACTAAGATTCTACCTGGTTAGTATATAGATTCTGGACCGCGAGGTCTTCAAAGAGATCCTTTTTAATCTCCCTTTATATCTTTCTCCCCCTTTTTGACTGTATATACACGGAAAATTTATAGAAAGATTATCAACGCTACATCCGTCGGCATAAGCAACAACTGCTGCAATCGAATCGGGTACCACACATTAGGCCGTCGCTGACAGTGCTACATAAAACAACACTTCTCCAGAGGACCAAACGGCACAAAAACTGTACAGTAGGTGACTGGAGGCGTCTGTTGTGGTTCTCCGTTTTAGGATTTCAACTGTTAGCGAATTATGCAAGACAAGGAAACTACCGACAGAACGACAATGACTTTGAATCGGTTTTTGTGAAGGAAGAATTTCAGGCAGTACGTGGCTCTGTGATGCTCTGAGGAGGACGCCCACGGGGAAGGCAGGCCGTGGCGGGCACGTCACATCACGTGACACTGCAGGTCTTACGAGTGCAAGCAGCCGTCTCCGGCCAGCACCGAGTAACTGTTGCAGCCGAGTTTAATAATTCCTGACTGCGCATTCAAATGCATGGAGGCGCTCGATACCACACGACAAAGTTAAGATCTTTAATGGATACCTTCTCAATTACATACGGAATTCTCGTGGGCCTTGCACGGAGGCGAGCGGTCGTGAAATGTGGCGGACAAGTCGAATAGTGTGACGTCACCACTTCGTTGCGGGCCTCCTATTTCTCGTGGGCCCGTTTGGGGATGTATTTCGTGTCATTTATTGGGGCCACTGACTTAGGTTTAGTGTGAGTGTCAAGCCGTGGTTTCGGTCAACATTCTCGAAGAACAAAGGTTTTCTCTCTTTTACAACTTCGTCGTGAGTACACTATGGACACACCGGCCCTCCAAAACGACAACGGTGTTGTTTACAGTGCCATGCCCTAGTCTGACGTACACTCAATAATCATAGCACTTTGACTGGCCCGTTAAACCATCCGAAGTTAATCCCACCCAAAATATCTGGGACTGTTTATAGAGAAAGCTGACGAAGCAAAGCTATCAACATGACCACATTCGATTCATCTACATATATCTACATATGGCATACATGAAGAAATTTATGGACTATCTTCCTTGCTGAACTGAAGCAATTACGAAGCCTGCAGGCAGCCTACACGGTACTAGCGTGATGTCGCGCCAGAGGAACATATTTTTGTTCCGTTTTCTCAGAACAGAAATTTGTTTCATTTTATCTATTGATAAAGGAAAGAATTAACAACTCTTTCAGAAAAGCTAATATCATTACTAAGCCGGCCGGGGTGACCGAGCGGTTCTACGCGCTTCAGTCGCAGGTTCGAATCCTGTCTCGGGCATGGATGTGTGTGATGTCCTTAGGTTAGTTAGGTTTAAGTAGTTCTACGTTCTAGGGGACTGATGACCTCAGCGGTTAAGTCTCATAGTGCTCAGAGCCATTTGAACCATTTTTTATCATTACTAACTTTCAAACCAAACTTGCGGAACAGGTTATGACATAAACCTCAGAAAAAGTACGACAAATACAGAGACTCTCGAGCATGTAAAATAAACTACAACGATTGTGAAAATTTTTTATGTAGGACAAACCAGGAGGAGCTGATGGTAAGATTTTCAGAACACTCCTACGATGGAGGATATAGCGCAATGACTACATGCTTACAAACGCAGAAACATACGTTAGGTTGCATAAGTGAAAGCATGATAGGCAGCATAGTTCATCAAAAGGATATGCCTTAAATATATTGGAATATCTTTATAATTTCACCCATAAAAACAGAGCTCCACAAACAGTTTTGAACGAACAGAGCAAATTAAGTCTTAGCTGGTTTTCTGAAATGTTTCAGGATCACCTGGAGTGAAATGTGACGAAAGAACGTGCTCTGCTGCTGTTGACTGGACCTCCTCGCCTCGCATCTGCAGATCCGGCGGATCTGCCGCTGGCTGCGCCCCTGGGAGCAAGTTGGAGCTGCCTCCCAAAATATTTTAGGTATCAGCTTGTTTTTTGCAAGCTGTTTTAGAATTATACAAATTTTACTACACTAAATCACCAAATGTCAGCTCATAACCTATAGTTTTTATATGTCGGGCATGCGTAATTTTAAGAACTTTTATAATTACGACAGAATGTCACGGCAAATTATATTTAATACCAAGGGTTTATGCGGTTGATATATAGATGTGACAGTAAAGCAGATTCAGTGAATACTAGTTGTCTTACTTAGATGAACTCCATATGAAACTACTGCTGCCATATGGAAAGATAATTTTTATAATGTACCCATTTAAATCGCGTTCCTCAAATTAATAAATAATAAAATAATAAATAATAAAGAAAAATAAATCATCGTCCACCGCTATATATATATATATATATATATATATATATATATATATATATATATATATATATATATATATATATATATATATATATATATTCCACAGGTTTTTACAAGTTTGGCAACTGAATTAAAGAATGAAGTATATATTTTTGTTTTTCTTTTGCAACCTTACACTGTCTAACAAATATCTCTCGTTCCTAAGTTCCTTTAATCTTGAAACAAATTGTCAAAATTATTAGCTTGTTACTGTGCTCACTCGCGCGACTTGGCTGAAACGGGGAGCACCAAGAGACAAATCGCACTTCATACCTTTAAGGTACTCCAAAGCACCTAAATGGAGGAAAGAAATCGTAAGAGATCGTACTACAACGTCTTGTATATCACCCCCTTCTCACTTCCATTTCCATCCCTAGGTTCAATATGTGTATTTTACTCTCACAGTACTTTTACACAAAAAGTAAGCCACGCACGCCGGACGGGGTGGCCGAGCGGTTCTAGGCGCTACAGTCTGGAACCGCGAGGCCGCTACGGTCGCTGGTTCGAATCCTGCCTCGGGCATGGATGTGTGTAATGTCCTTAGGTTAGTTAGGATTAATTAGTTCTAAGTTCTTTCTCGTTGTCACTGTTTTACAAATATTTCTTTCCTCTGCGCAGAACTTCTTCATTCCTTACCTTATCAGTCCACCTAATTTTCAACATTGTAGCATGACATCTCAAATTCTTCGATTCTCTTCTTTTCCGGTTTCCTCACTGTCCAGGTCCCATTACCATGCAATGGTGTGCTCCAAACTTAAATTCTCAGAGATTTTTTCACCACGTTAAGGCCTGTGTTTGATGCTAGCAGACTTCTCTTGTCCAGGAATGCCCTTTTTGCCAGTGCTTGTCTGCTTTAGATATCCTCCTTTCTCCGTCCGTCATTGATTATTTTGCTGCCTAGGTAGCAGAATTCGTTAACTTCATCCACTTCGTGACCATCCAGCTTGATGTTAGGTTTCTCGCTGTTCTCACTTCTGCTACTTCTCATTACTTTCGTCTTTCTTCGATTTACTTTCAATCCATATTCTGTAGGAATTAGACTTTTCATTCCATTCAGTATATCATGTAATTCCTCTTCACTTTCACTCAGGTTAGCAACGTCACCAGCGAAGCTTGTCGCTAATATCCTTTCTCCTTGAATTTTAATTCCACTCCTGAACCTTTCTTTAATTTCCATCATAGCTTTCTCCGGCGTACAGACTGAACAGTAGGGGCGAAAGACTTCATCCCTGTCTTACACCCCTTTTAATCCGAGCATTTCGTTCTTGGTCGTCCACTCTTATTATTTATCTCGGCTCTTGTACATATTGTATACCCGTCTCTCCTTACAGCTTTTCCCCATTTTTCTCAGAATTTCGAACATCTTTTACCATTTTACATAGTTAAAAGCTTTTTCCTAGGTCGACAAATGCTATGATCGTGTTCTGATTCTTCTTTAGTCTTACATCCATTACCAACGGCAACGTCAGAATTGCCTCTCTGGTGCCTTTACCATTCCTGAAGCCAAACCGATCGTCATCTAACACATCCACAATTTGAAAATAAAAATTAAAAAGAAATGCTTGCTTGACGCGAAGCGATCACTGTTTTTCTTTGGGGCTGAATTTCAAGCATCTGGAAATCCAACTTTACAGACGCTTCCTCGTCGTAACGCTGTGGAACGACGCATTCAGTTCCCCGCCAAGGGTCCTTGTAGACCCGGGAGGTCGAGATGGCATCGCTTGACACATAGCTGCGGTGTGTCCCTCCCTTCACGGCAGCCAAATCGAGCGGAGTCTGGGGGCCGCGCACGGGGCCACTTGCAGCTCGACTGCGCGGCACTTGTCTGTCACACGGCAGAATGACAGCCGGCAGAGAGCGCCTTTGTGTCGCGGCGGTCCCCCACTGCTGAAAGCAACAAGTGGCCCGCGAAATGTCAACCGCCGCGCGCTCCCCCTGCTCTGTTTCACCGCCGGCAGCAGGGGAGAAAAAGGAAGAGAAGGAGGGAAAAAAGGCGCAGGAGGAAAGGGCGGCCAAGTGAGCAGCGCCAGGAGCAGGGCGGTTGTCACAGATAACGAGGGTGGCCCGTGTCACACGGGGGCGGCCCGCTCGCCCTCTGCGACCTGTCTGGTCTCCCCTACCGCCCCCGCCTCCCTGAGATGAGTGCTCGTGGACACCACCAAACAAGATTGCCTCTTTCAAGCCGCTCTGCTCAATAGGCTAGGTAACTGTTGACTCTTCCTGCCAGATTAAACTGTATACCGCGCAAGGATTCGAATCCGGACCCTTGGCTTTCAGGATCATCTTCTTCATCAACATGTATACACCAGAAGTCACGTTACAGTGCATGGAGAAGTGCGCATTGTACCAAAATCATTGAATCTCTACGAGGGCAAATGCACTAAAAAAAATGGCTCTGAGCACTATGGGACTTAACTGCTGAGGTCATCTGTGCCCTAGAACTTAGAACTACTTAAACCTAACTAACCTAAGAACATCACACACGTCCATGCCCGAGGCAGAATTCGAACCTGCGACCGTAGCGGTCGCGCGGTTCCAGACTGTAGCGCCTAGAACCGCTCGGCCACTCCGGCCGACGCAAATGCACTATTCTACAAGCGTTTGTACTTCCCCTAATTCCTGTTATCTTACTAGTACGATTCCTCGCGATATACAGCGTGCGTAAAAAAATGTATATATACTTTGAAATGTCATAGACAATTTATTTCCCGCTCCACAAGGTTGAATACCTGTAAGAAAGTAATGTTATGTTCCTTCAACAGGTGGCAGCAGTAGAAAGGAAGTAACTGCAACATGGCGGACGTGCGTTTGAGCTTTGAAGTGTGGAAGCAGATAATTAAGTGGCACTGGAAGTTTGAGAATGTAGCTGCGGTCCGAAGACAGTGGAGAAATGAGTGTGGTACAGAACCACCTTCAAGGTTAACAATTACACGTCTATGAGGCAAATTCGAATTTCATGGAACAGTGTGTGATGTGCATAAAGGTCGATCAGGGCGACCTCGTACAGCTACAAGTGATGATTCCACAACGGCGGTCTTGGAACTGTTTCAGCGTTCGCCTCAAAAATCTTCAAGGCAAGCGGCACGTGAGAGTAATGTAAGTGCCAGCAGTGTGCTACGCATTCTGAAGAAAGGCAAGTGTCGTATGTACATTCCAAGGCTGGTGCAACAGCTAATTGACGACGATCCAGATCGAAGGTTAGAATTTTGTGAATGGGTTCAGGAGATGGTGAGACTTGAAGTGGGATTTATGGGTAGCTCAATTTGGTCGGATGAAGCCCAATTCAAACTCAATGGAACTGTCAATAGGCACAATTGTGTGTACTGGGCTGAAGCTAATCCTCACATTAGAGTTGAAAAGCCTGTGACTTTGCCTGGTGTAAATGTGTGGTGTGGTTTGTCTGCAAGGGGACTCATTGAGCCTTTCCGCTTTGAAAGGACTGTTACTGAAGAAACGTACCTAAGAATGCTTGCTAACTCCATATTCCCTGCCATTAGTGCATTATACGGTAATGCTGAGTTTTATTTCCAACAAGATGGCGCCCCGCCGCACTATCATAGGGACATACGAGCATACCTGGATCACAATGTGCCAGGCCAGTGGATACGACGCTGGGGACCAATCGAGTTTCCTGCACGCTCCCCAGACCTCACGCCACTGGATTTCTTCTTATGGGGCACAGTAAAAGATGAGGTGTACAAACGTAAACCACGTAACCTGGACACACTCTGGAATGAGATTCAGGCGGTGTGCGCAGAAATCTCATTCGACACTTTGGTACGATGTACTGAATCAGTGGTGACTCGTACTCAGAAATATATTGATGCTGAAGGCCACCAGTTTGAACATTAATCACATTTGCAAAGTACATTTACTTTTCCAATTTCAAATTTTCTATGACGCTTCAAAGTGTGTATACATTTTTTTGGCGCACCCTGTATGTATTGAAGCGCCAAAGTACCCGGTATCGAAATGTAGGCATGCATATTAAAATAGATATGTAAACAGGTAGAATACGGCGCTGCGGCCGGCAACGCCTATATAAGACAACGAGAGTCTAGCGCATCTGTTAGATCGGTTACTGCTGTTGCAATGGCAGGTTATCCAGATTTAAGTGAGTTTGAACGTGGTGCTATAGTCAGCGCAGGAGCGATGGGACGCAGCATCTCTGAGACAGGTATAAAGTGGGCATTTTCACGTGCGACCGATCCACGAGTGTGCCGTTAATATTAGGAATCCGGTAAAACATCGAATCTCCAACATCGCCGCCGCCGGAAAAGATCCTGCAAGAACGGGAGCAACGACGACTGAAGGGAATCGTTCAACGTGACAGAAGACCAACCCTTTCTCAAATTGCTGCAGATTTCAATGCTCGGCCATCAACAAGTGTCAGCGTGCGAACCAGTGAACGAAACATCATCGTTATGGGATTTCGTCGCCGACTGCACTAAACAAAGCTTTAGGCCTCTCCTGGGCTCGCCAACACCAACATTGCACTGCTGATGACGGGAAACATGTTGCCTGGTCGGATGAGTCTCTTCTCAGTTTGTATCGAGCGGATAGACCTTTGCGGGTATGGAGGCAACATCATGAATCCACGGATCCTGCATGTCAGCAGCGGAGTGCTCAAGCTGGTGGAGGCTCTGTAATCGTGTGGGGCGTGTGCATTTGGTGTGATATGGGACCCCTGATACGTCTAGATACGACTCTGACAGGTGACACGTAAGTAAGCATACTGTCTGATCACCTGCATTCATTCATGTCCATTGTGCATTCCGATGTAGTTGGGCAATTCTAGCAGGACAATGCGACACCCAAAACGTTCATAATTGCCACAGAGTGACTCCAGGAACACTCTGCTCACTTTGAACAGTTCCGCTGGCCACCAAACTCCACAGGCGTGAACATTATTGAGCATATCTGGGATGCCTTGCAACGTGCTGTTCAGAAGAGGTCTTCATCCCCTCGTTCTCTTACGGATATAGGGACAATACGGCAGGATTCATGGTGTCAGGTCCCTCCAGCACTACTTCAGACATTAGTCGAGTCAATGCCACGTCGTGCTGCGGCCTTTCCGCGTCCTCGCGGAGGCCCTACTCGATATTAGGCATGTGTACCAGTTTCTTTGCCTCGTTAGTATATATATATATATATTTACTTTACTTATATCAGCACTTGTCTCTGGCTTGCAATACGTTACAAATTTAAATCGATTACTTCTACTATATTTCCTCCAAGGAACACCGGCTGATTTATCAGGCCTTAAACTAAATGGACCTAACTTATTACTACATGCTAAACGTACTTTCTCCAATGTACCCTGATCTTCAAATATTTTTTTGTTAGCTCTGTCATCAAGTGTTAATCGCTCTACCCTAACATTAATTCTATAGACATACGTTACAATCTTGTTAATAATTACAGAGTCATATTTATTAGAAAAGAACTTAAATTCATCAGTAATGTCATAATGTTTCAGTGTAGTAAAATTATGGGCATTGTCGTCGTATTTCTCAGTGGCTCCCATTTTTCCGTATTCAAAACGAACAACGAACAGCGGATGGTCCTGGAACTCCGAGTATGTGCGCTGGCAAGCGCGACAACGGCACCTCCCATCCGTCGTCAAATGCAGATTGTGAAGCGTCGTCACCATTCCGATGCTCCGGCGAAGCAACAGCTGTGTAATGTTGGCCACCTTGGGTCTGTTGTACACTACTGGTAGCAATTTCATAGTCTCTTCTTGTGTATCCCAATGCGGTACGCACGTTGTTCGCCATCCTTTATGCTTTAATATATATATATATATATATATATATATATATATATATATATATATATATATATGCTGTAATATATATAACGAAATCGGATCCGGAGCCTATATCTAACTGTAATGACTCCGCTTTGTCATTTAATGTGCGTCTTCGTCGATGGGCGGAACGTACGCAATATATTGATTATACCGATTCATTTCTTGTCAGCAATTGGTCGCGTATTAGATTTATAGAGAAATACTTTGAATCATTTGAGGCGAAGAAGTGCATTGTACGCGCCCTTTCCGAGTGTCACCTAAAGTATAATGGTTGGGCGGGCCGCGTGGTCCGGTGGTACAATGAGGCCTTTCGGTCCAAAGACGCTAGTATGGCCAATTCTAAGCTATTATTCCAGTTTCGAGTCCTTATCAAAGAGGTGTGAGGACACGTAGCACTTCCGCAGGCATCGTGAAGTCAAGATTACACACATTTCGGTGTACGTTAAGGGATTTAAGTAGTCATTCTCCCCAAGCTCCAGACACACACACACACACACACACACACATATATATATATATATATATATATATATATATATATATATACCTCTTTGATAAGGACTCGAAACTGGAATAATAGCTTAGAATTGGCCATACTAGCGTCTCTTGAGCAATTTTTTTAGATACCTTTTTGTTTCCCACCCTGCCAAAGATATCTAACTCGTCCATTCGCCTTCTCTGAGTGATTTTACGTTACCGTCCTATTTCAAATTGCTTCTTAATATCAGGCTAAGATACTTATGATATGTGAAACGTTCAAGTGTTTCGCCGCTGACCTCATAGTTAGAGTGAAATGTGCAGCTCATGGGATAGTTGCTGTGTGAGCGTGACGCGATGCGGCTCGGGAGTGGGAAGTGCTGCCTGCCTGCCTCACTTAGGTGGTGTTCATCACAGAAACGATATGCAAACTGGCGTAACCCATACATTGCCTTAACCCAGCAAATACAAGTCACAGAAAATGAAAGTGCTCTGCGATTTCAAAACCATTGAACGTTAATGAGAGGAATTCTCATCAATTGTTTGTCATTTAAATTAATCAAATTTCCTAAAACACGTATGTTCTTCAGAATAGAGGCACATGTTTTACAACGGAAAGCCTCACAACATGGTTATGCAAAATAAATCTTTCACAATTATTTATTGTTTATCGTTTGACCTAAGTTGTTTTGGGGCTAAAGAAAACTAGGAAAACAAATCAGTTCTTTTAAATAATAGATTTATTTTCCCTAAATTGGTTCACAACTAAAGTGAATATTTTCTGGAAAATGAACCAATAACAGTGTAAGTGGGCTGCTTCTGTGTTGGCAGCGCTGTGTAGCGCTTTACATTGGATCTCTGACTGTGCTTTCTTTATAAGAGACTCTGTGGCAGGTTGGACTCGTTGTTGGGTTAGTCGTCAGCAGTTATGAAAGTACGGTTGAGCAGCTAGAAGTGAACAGCCAGCAGTGATGGATGTTAAAGGTGAGAAGTGTCCGCCCCGATAGCTGAATGGTTGCCGGCACGGCAGCTCAGCGTGTTCGGTCAGAGGGTTCAGGTACCCTCTGTAATAAAAAAAAAACTGAGTGAACGGATCAACGAACAACCTGAACGAGTGTCATCGGACGTCCGCCACCAACGAAGTCAACGAACAATATAGAACAAAATTGTTGAGGTCATCTTTGGACAGAGCCGCTCAAAGTCAGCAAGTCAAGCTGCTATGGAAATGGGATTGTCACATCACACAGTAATGACCATTAAAAAAAAAATGGTCAGCGTGACGAATTGCCGTCCTCACGGGCCCGGGTTCGATTCCCTGCTGGGTCGAGGATTTTCTCCGTTCAGGAACTGGGTGCTGTGTTGTCTCCATCACCATTTCATCCCCATCCGGCGTGCAGGTCGTCCAATGTGACATCGAATGTATTAAGACCTGCACAAGGGCGGCCGGACCCGTCCCGTAAGGGGCCTCCCGGCCAATGACGCCTAACGCTCATGTCCATTTCCAACGTGAGAAGTTAGCACTGATAGAGGATAGAGGTCTGAAGTGTTAGCGTAGGCTAACGACCTGGAAGTATCCGACTTGGAGACTGAAAATTACTCATGATTATACATCTTTGTAATGGATGTCACATTATTAAGGTAAAAAAATACATTATTTGGTTTGCAACAAAATCTTTCCTTTGCTAACCATATGACTATTAGTAGTTAGTGGCTTTAGTAGTTAGAATCTTTTATTTAGCTGGCAGTACTGACGCTCGCTGTATTGCAGTAGTTCGCGTAATGAAGATTTCTGTGAGGTAAGTGCTTAATGGAATGTATAGGTTATTGTCAGGATTTCTTTTTAGTCAGGGCCATTCTTTTGAATTAATTATTTGAAGTCAGGTTATCTTTTTTTGAGCAGTCAGACTGCGCTGCGCTAGGATATTATTGGTCTTATTCATTCAGCAATTTAATACGGACACACACTTGTGAATAAAGAAGTTTCAACAGTTTCTTATGTAATGCCCAGATAAGAGACAAATTCTCTGCAGAAATATAGTAAAGTCAATTTCCACAAATGAATGCACGTTTATGTACCCAAAATTACAATAAATGATAGTTCGAGCAAAACTCACTCGGGACAGACTGGTCTGCTAAAAACTGGAGGATACCTGTAATTGAACAAACGACTGCTGTAGAACCGCGATTGGCTTACTAAATCCTGTGCAGCTCGCAACTGCAGGTTAAAATTGGATCCAGGATCTAAACAAGTACGGACACGGTAAAAGCAAAACAAGTTGAGGAATTTACCCCGAAAATCGTGAGCTGCTCAGACGAAACACTAGTGGTGGAGAGGTGATACCTAATGGGTCGATTCAGTGTAAACTGTCAGGCTGGGACCCTTTGCCTCGCCCTCTTGGCCACGCTACCTCGAACCACCAACTCCACGACTGCTCCCAGGAAACTAGCGGCAGAAGGGGAGGATTTACAGCGTTCGCCACGGTGACGATCAAAAATTCCTCTCAACACGCTGAAACGCCTGAGGAGCCTGCCAAAACTTCACCACGATTGCTTCAAGCATGCCCATTAATTGCCCAGAGGTTGGTACAATGTATGTGCTGTGGCACCACTCATTGTTTCAATCATCTGCGCTACAGCGGTTTGCAGACGACCCTTGTGACTGGCTGACATCATCAAGACAGTTAGGTTCAAGAATTTTCTCACCCTGAACACGGCAATATGTCGATTTGGCATAGTTGCTGCCACCGACAGGAAATGCACGTTCGTCGCACCAGAAATGCTTCGGGGACGTTAAGTCGTTCAGCTTTCTTCGAAGACCGTGCCGCCTCGCGGACAACGGAATTCAGCTAGCGTGTGACCACAACATTTCTGTGAACCAGCAGCCAAGGAGGAAGATCCGCTCCCTAATCATAGCGCTGCGACAACCTAGATCCTTCACTGTACACTCACAGACCTGCCCCAGCCGAAGGCAATTCACGATTCTTGCACCAGAAACCACTAAGAATATGTTTCCCTGAAGCACAGTTAAGAATGCTAATCTGTCAGTTTCATTCGTTATCGAAAAGTGATATATGCGATAATGCCGTCACAAGATACTGTGAGGTACATTTATTATAGGTAATGTTTTATAGTTATCTATGAGGGGCAGTGAAATGAAAACGAGGCAGGCGGAAAAAGTAAGCAAACTATTTATTAACTGAAAAGTACTCACATAACTTTTAATAGGTCTGTCCCATAGTGACACGAGGTCGTCAGTGCCCTCCTGGAAAATGAAAATATTTGTGACTGCCTATAGAACTATGATCGTATCCAGGTATGCACCTCATCGTCCGAAGCAAATCTACGGCAACGAATGATCTTTTCAGAACTCCAAATGTATGGAAATCGCTTGGAGAGAGATCTGGACTGTGTGGAGGATGTGTAAGGGTTTTCTAGTGAAACTTCTGCAGCGCAGTCGAAATAAGTTTGGCAACGAGTGGGCAGGTGATGGCATCTCCATGTCCCGGGTCCAGAAGGGCTCGTGTCAGAGAACTGAACCTGTCGTTCAGCAGAATTCCGATGAGGATACATCTACAAAGTTGAATTCACACAGAGCAAGAATTCAGTCTTAGGGGAAAACAGTGGTTATCTTGCGAAGCATTCTTTTTCTGTACTTAGCTTTTATCTCTAGGTGACACAATTGGTGTCACACCCCATTTCGATTTCCTTGTCACTCATCATCTTATGATCTATTTTAAAAAAGAAAAAGAATGATAGTAGAATTTTGTGCATAAAACCGTCTAGACTACTTAATATACACAACGTCATCAGAAGTATCCGGTCATCCCTACGGAATGCGAAACTGACCACTTGATGTGACGAGAGGCAGATCCGCCAGTATGAAAGTTGGCGGGGAGTATTGTGTTGCCAGTAGAGAAGAAGTGACAGCGGAGTGGGTCTATCTCAGTGACTTCGGAAGTGGACTGGTAACTGGATGTCACCTCAGTAACCAGACCATGACGGGCGTGGCGACACTTCCTCCAGTCGACTTCGGTGATGTCAGCGTGAAGTGGAAAGCTAAGGAACAATGAAAGATAAATCAAGATGAGGCACGCCTCATGTACTGACAGATGTGGACCGTCGACCATTGGGGAGGGTCGCTGTAAAAACGTCACACTGAATCAACGTAAGGAATCCAGTCGTGAGGTGCAACCTGCAGTGTGATACCAGCAGTCCAGGTAGCACGATGACTGTCCACGGGAAGTTAAATAGAATGAGGCGCAATGACCGAGTAGCTCCTCATACGCTACACATTTCTGAAGTCAATGGTAAGCGTCGCTTGATGATGTGGATGACTTGAAAGGATTGATGGGAGTTATGAATCATGTTTTAGACTTTGGCAATCCGATGGACGTGATTTCGTTTGGCGAATGCCTGGAGAACGTTACCTGTTATTACTGTAGTCCCAACAGTGCCGAAAAGAGGGATGGTTGCGCGGTATGGGGGTGTTTTCCGTGATTAGGGTGCGGTCCGCATTTTGAGTTTAAGAAAGAGCTAAGTGCGGAAGGATATGAACACATTTTACAACATTGTGTACTGCGTGCAGTAAGGAACAATCTGGAGATGATGATTGTATCAGCATGGTAATGCACCCTGACGGAGAGCGTGGCAATGGATTGCGGACAATAACGTTCCTGAAATGGACTGGCCTTTCCGGAGTTCCGACCTGAGCCCAGTAGAACACCAGTGCCTTACGTCACTGTCTTATCTGGTTTCGGCTTTTGAAGAAGAAACGGTTGTCATTCCTTCACAGAATTTCAGACACCTCGTTGAATGTATACACATTAGAATTGAAGCCGACATAAAGAAGAAGGGTGGAAACATCCTGTATTAATGTCCAATACTAGATTTAAGGAAACTTTTGATCAGCTAGTGCAATATATTATCAGAAATTCGTTTGTCACTGAACTAAATGGTATGTAGATCTCCAGCTTACTCTAAATACGTATTACATCTTTGCGTGGATTGTACAATGGTCATGGATAGATGGTAGCTTAAATTCGCGAACAACTGTACGAGTGTTCACTTAAAGCTTCTGCGTTAAAAGGCTGTGGCCGATGTACGCTAAAGAGTCAAAGAAACTGGTTCACCTGGCTAATACTGTGCAGGACCCTGCGGGCATGCAAAAGTGGCGCAACACGACGTGGCATGGATTCGACTAATATCTGAAGTAGTGCTGGAGGGAATTGACACCACATATCCTGCAGCGCTGTCCATAAATCGATAATAGTACAAGAGGGTGGAGATCTCTTCTGAACAGCACGTTGCAAGGCATTCAAGAATTTTTATGTCTGGGGA
Source organism: Schistocerca serialis cubense (assembly GCF_023864345.2). Classification (NCBI taxonomy): domain Eukaryota; kingdom Metazoa; phylum Arthropoda; class Insecta; order Orthoptera; family Acrididae; genus Schistocerca; species Schistocerca serialis. The sequence goes on from NC_064644.1 coordinate 74,451,998, forward strand.
GTCTGATGGCCAGCGGAAGTATTTAAATTCAGAAGAGTGTTCCTGGTGCCACTCTGTAGCAATTCTGGACGTGTGAGATGTCCCATTGTCCTTCTGGAATAGCGCAAGTCCGTTGGAATGCACAACAGATATGAATGGATGTAGGAGATCAGAAAGCATGCTTACGTACTTGTCACCTGTCAGAATCGTGTCTAGACATGCCAGGGATCCCATATCACTCCAACTGGACACGCCCCACACCATTACAGAGCCTCTACCAGCTTTAACAGTATCCTGCTGACATGCAGGGTCAATAGATTCATGTGGTTGTCTCCATACCGGTACACGTACATCCGCTCGATACAATTTGAAACGAGATTCACCCGACCAGGTAACATGTGTCGAGTCATCAACAGTCCAATGTCGATGTTGATGGGCGCAGACGAGGCGTAGAACTATGTGTCGTGCAGTCATCAGGGGTACTCGATTGGGCCTTCGGCTCCGAAAGCCCATATCGATGACGTTACGTTGAATGGTTAACATGCTGACACTTGTCGATGGCCGAGCAGTCGGCCGTTGTGGCCGAGCGGTTCTAGGTGCTACAGTCTGGAACCGCGCGACCGGTAAGGTCGCAGGTTCGAATCCTGCCTCGGGCATGGATGTGTGTGATGTCCTTAGGTTAGTTAGGTTTAAGTAGTTCTAAGTCCATGGAACTGATCACCTCACACGTTAAGTCCCATAGTGCTGAGAGCCATTTGTACCATTTTATGGCCGAGCATTGAAATTGTAAGTAGGCTGTTTAGGTTTTTATGTTGGTAATACCACGTAGTGCTGTGTATGAAAATCGCTGATTGCGCTGTGTGCAGTCTGTGGCTGGTTGGACTCATTGTTGGAATATTCGCTAGCGTTGCGTTGGGCTGTTGCATGTGAACAGCGTGTAGCCTTGGGCTGTTGGAGGTGAGCCGCCAGCAGTCGTGCATGTGGGGAGAGAGATGCCAGAGCTTTGAGAGGTTACTATGAGTTGACGATCTGGACATGTGTCCGTCAGAAAAATAAAATTAGTAAGACTGGATGTCATGAACTGATATATCTATTTTGACTTTTGAACACTATTAAGGTAAATACGTTATTTGTTCTCTGTCAAAATCTTTCATTTGCTGACTATGCCTGTCAGTAGTTAGTGGCCTCAGTAGTTAGAATCTTTTATTTAGCTGGCAGTATTGGCACTCGCTGTATTGCAGTAGTTCGAGAAACGAAGACTTTTGTGAGGTAAGTGGTTCATGAAAGGTATAAATTATTGTTAGTTAGGGCCATTCTTTAGTAGGGATTATTGAAAGTCAGACTGTGTTCCGCTAAAAATATTGTGTGTCAGTTTAGTGACGATCAGAATAAGTAAACAGAGAACTGTCTGAGTACGTTCAGTTTTGCTCAGCTGTTTGAAAGTCAAATAACGTAAGAGTGTTTTGAGCACTGTCATTCTTTACATTCAAAGGAGAAGTTTCAAAATCTGCAGTAATTTGCTTGAAGGGCTGCACTTCCGTCACGTTGAACAATTCTTTTCAGTCGTCGCTGCTCCCGTTCTTGCAGGATCTTTTTCCGACCGCAGCGATGTCGGAGATTTGATGTTTTATCGGATTCCTGATATTCACATTACACCTATGAAATGGTGTACTGGCAAATCCCCACTTCATCGCAACCTCAGAGGCGCTGATCGCACGTTCGCCGACTATAACACCACGTTGAAACTCACTTAAACCCTCATAACCTCCCACTGTAGCAGCAGTAACCGATCTAACAGGTGCGCCAGACACTTGTTGTCTTGCATAGGCATTGCTGATCGCAATGCCGTATTCTGGCTGTTTACATAACTCTGTATTTGAATATGCATGCGCCGGCCGGTGTGGCCGAGCGGTTCTAGGCTCTTCAGTCTGGAACCGCACTGCTGCTACGGTGGCAGGTTCGAATCCTACCTCGGGCATGGATGTGTGTGATGTCCTTAGGTTAGTTAGGTTTAAGTAGTTCTAAGTTCTAGGGGACTGATGACCACAGATGTTAAGCCCCATAGTGCTCAGAGCTATTTGAACCATCTGAATATGCATGCCCATACGATGTACTCTGGCGCTTCAGCGTATAAAACTTCCTTATAAAGTTTGCTCTTTAACAGTTCCTCCTAACTGTAGGAATGTTTGTCGTGAGTCAGATTAGATAACTACTTGGGGTGCTCGTGTCCGGATGACCGTCACGTTCGCAGGTGGCCCGCAGGTTTTCGACTCCCTGCCGCCCTTCAGCTCTGGGAGCGGCGGGCCTTCCAGAGTGCGAGAACCCGGCCCTCCGCGAGGCGCCGCCGTCTGTCCCAGCCGCCGCCACATGGGACCGTCCGCTGCCCGCCTGTCGCTCCCCCAGCCCAAACACGGTCCGCGGGAGCCCGTAAAAACGTCACCAGCGGCGCGGCGGCCGTGTCAAATCCTCGACACACAGCCCATTAAGCGCTTCTGGGAAGAGCCGCGCGGCACCACTTCAAACGCGGCGAGACCAAATTAAATTCCCCCACCTGACACGCGCGTGTCACATTATTAAACGATCAAAATTCTGGGTAACGGGGGTCCATTGACACGGCGCCGGGGACGTGCTCCCGGACAATGGCTTCTCCGGAAAAACGGCGGTGCCCGCGGCGAGGCGCGGCGGCGCACCGCTCTTCCACGGGCGGCGTCCTCCACTCTTCTCTTCTTGCGGCGCGCCGGCGAACGGTCCCGCCGCCTCCTACTCCTCGTGTCAATTGGAAATTGGATCTGGCAGCAGCCTCGGAGCAGAGAGCATCCCGCCCGCTATTTTTCTGCGGCCAGTGTTTGTTAACAAGAATGAGACGGCGAGTTCGGCGGCAGGAGCGCCGCGACGGGGGCCGCGGCGGAGAATGGAACTGCGCTGAGCCATTACTGGCGGTTCGTGGGAAGCTCGAGGGGCGTACAGTTGCTCCTGGAAGCCGCCAGTGATTGGCGCCGGTGCCCAAGTACGTACCGGGTTACGACACGCTAACGAGAATCCGACCCAACTTTATTTCCTCTCATTAGTTGACGCTTTTTGTCATTGTTGTTATCCATACACGCCGCATTAAACAGTCTGACTGCTGTTACAGAGTGTTAGCCCGTGTAGCGGGCCGATGGCTCAGTGGCAGAGTGCCAGAGTATGAATTCAGATGGCGCGTGTTTCGTCGTCTGTCACTCCTTGGATGTTTATCTGTCACTTAACACTTCTTTCACCTCTGCCAGTGTTCGTTAATGTCAAACTAAAATTACATAGTGCACCCGAGTCCACGTTAAACTGCAGGTCTCTGTAAATGGCTGCGTAAATTGGTGAAAAGGTCGCAGGAAGAAAACGGCACACCACCTCCACTGTGGTGTTCAGCAAACTTCCATATTTCTATATTTTCAGAAGGTTTGCGACACCGTTTGCCACAAACGGCTTCTAGACAGTTGCGTTTCCTGTCCAGCAGGTCACAGTTTGTAGTAACCTAGTGGATCAGAAGTCACGTATATTTCGTTTCTCAAGTAAGCGTTATAGACCCTCCCCTAATCTTATCTATATGTATTACTGAGTAAAAGTCTGCCGTTCCGTGTTTCTGTCTGCACGTGGAGGATAATCTCAGCAACTACTGTAGGGATCTTGATACTGTTTTCATTAATAGACTGATTCACAAGGATGGTTCAAATGGCACTGAGCACTATGGGACTCAACTGCTGTGGTCGTAAGTCCCCTAGAACTTAGAACGCCGGCCGCGGTGGTCTAGCGGTTCTAGGCGCTCAGTCCGGAACCGCGCGACTGCTACGGTCGCAGGTTCGAATCCTGCCTCGGGCATGGATGTGTGTGATGTCCTTAGGTTAGTTAGGTTTAAGTAGTTCTGAGTTCTAGGGGACTCATGACCACAGATGTTAAGTCCCATAGTGCTCAGAGCCATTTTATTTGAACTTAGAACTACTTAAACCTAACTAACCTAAGGACATCACACACATCCATGCCCGAGGCAGGATTCGAACCTGCGACCGCAGCGGTCGTGCGGTTCCAGACTGTAGCGCCTTTAACCGCTCGGCCGCTCCGGCCGGCTCACAAGGATGGTTTGTGCGTATTATTAATAGTTATAGCAATGATAAGTGACTGTGTAATTTATGTAACGTTACCAGTTCTACATTTAATTGGCGTTTGCAATGACATCTCGAAGTAGCTGAAAAAGGAATCAAGTAACCAGACACCACAAATTACGGAGATCACCGAAGGTTGACCAAAATATGTAAATGTCTGTAATAGTAAGATCCGTCCAAAGGCCCCGGTGACCCATCGGTACCGAGCGAAATCCGTTTGATGCTCTGTCGGTGGCTTCATCACATGCAATATGGACTGGCATAACAGCAGCGCATGGCTCTCCAAGCCGGTACTGCTAAAGCTCCTCAGTTATCTTCGCGAGGCTAAATGCACACTCTTCGAATTCTTCCACGAAGGAAACATCCCTGGCACTACTGGGATTCGAACCCAGATCATCCGCATGGTAGTCAGCCACGGTGACGCAGACGAACATATGTATCTATGCATAACACAAATTTAAGTCCCCCTCTGTGTTAATCTGTCTCTAAGTGAAGTGAAATATCATGAACGACTATAGGGATTTTGATACGGTTTCAACTGATAAACAGACTGATTCAAGACGAACGCTTGCGTGTATGAGTTATTACCGTTACACCAACCAAGTCGTCCGCTCATAGATACTTGGTGCTACACGTTCGGAGCTGGGGGCAGGTCGCCAGTATAAATTTCAGGGTGGTCAGAAACGGTGTTTCAGGGTGGATTGTGCTGAGAAATAATTGTTAACAAAAATGTTTATGCGATACAGTGGACCTATTGTACTCACTTCAACTGTAACCCCTATATAATACGACATCAAAGTTTTTAGGAAGTCTCTCATTGTGATACATCACATTCCACTGTGATGGTATGTTAGTGGTGAATAAATTCAAATACATAAATGATCGAAATTCCTTTACAGGAACAGAATATTAAACAAGAAAGAGAAATCGCAATATATCAAAATGGTGAGCCTATTCCACCCAGCCAACAGGCTACTACCCCCAGTGTATTTCAGCGTCAAAATCAAAAGTATTTATCATAAGTAAACCTTTATCGCCCCTTTCCACCCACATACCCCTCGAAAAAACCGTGTAGCACATTTTTGGCACCTCATCTAGAGGAGCTGGTTGTTTAATATCTTCCTCGGTCCATGAAGCACTGGCGTTTTTCCTTTTGTATGTACGGATCATCTGATAAGAAACCAAGAAAGGTGTTCTCCAGAATTTCGCAGGATAACATCAGTTATCCTAATAATTTGACAGAGGGGAAATACCTGCGCATGTACAGGGCGAAATCGCCCCATGTGCAGACATTTCGAAAGACGCGGCAAATCAGATTTGTGTGACGAAAGCCAGCAAAGTTGATACACACACTGCATAACCCGCGTTCTTATACAAGCAACTGTAAGTTTTCAAATTTCAAATTATTGTCCATGGTACACCTTAATATGTTAGGTTGTATTCTTTAACTGTGGCAATAACCCATCACAGTTCGCTTACATCTAGAGTTTGTTCTCCTATCCTGTAAGTAAAGTAACAGAAAACACCCTCACTGCAAACATATGCGGTGACACAGAGGCACTGGTGCACACTGAGGGCAAAACGACCCTGTCTCTGTGAGGATCTAGCGCACTACTGCAACATTTCTTATTTCAGGCGGATTAGCCCCGTGAGTGGAATAGCTCCGCTGCAACCTACGTTGCGCCGTTGCAGAGTTAATTAGCATTGAAGTTAGCCAATCAGACCGTTGTGCCCTTAAATTCAAGCGGCCCTCGAGATACAGTCAGGAGCAGCTGTTCTCGTATCGTCGATGACAGCGCACGAGATTTCTCAGCCTTTGGATCCGATCCTTACTACTGTCCCACGCCCAGTTTTACTATCGCTCTCTCTCGGTTTTAGGAAACCAATCATGGAACACGTTTGTCAAGTTAGTTAGTTAAATGTTCCATAGATCATTTGAACGATTTCTGTATCTTAATCATGCGGAACTAGGCAGTTTAAAAGATATATATGTATTAGAGCTAAAATTAATGAACAAATTGTCTTTTTATTCCTACTCATGTAACTACACTTCAAAACAAAGCGATTTTTTTTGTTTTTATTGTATTTTCTTTTATTTGTTTGGTCAAATGGCTCTGAGCACTATGGGACTTAACATCTGAGGTCATCAGTCACCTAGAACTGAGAACTACTTAAACTTAGCCAACCTAAGGACATCACACACATCCATACCCGAGGCAGGATTCGAACCTGCGACCGTAGCGATCGCGCGGTTCCAGACTGTAGCGCCTAGAATCGCTCGGTCACATCGGCCGGCTTTTGTTTGTTTATTTCGTTTCGTTTTCAACTGGCTAGCAGATTTAAGTAGAAATACTTCAAATGAAACCGTCTCTGGCGGGCCTCTTTAAACTTGCGCGCAATGGCGTGATCGGTTAACTTCGGTGCTCATTAACTCTGAAACGACACAACGTATCGAATTTTTTTCTTAACAGTTATTTCTGAGTACAACCTACCCAGAAACACCTTACATGCTTGTCTGACAGGTCACCTCGTAATTATGAAACAATCTGAGCACCCTCCTTAGACGGTTTGCCCATGATGCCGTCGTTTAGCGTATAGTAAAAGAGTTGGAAACATCAAAACGAATTACAAAATGACTTAAACAACATATTTCCATATTGTGAGAAGTGCCAATTTATCACAAACGATATCAAGTGTGTTGGTATCCATACGGAACTAAAAACAATTTCTTTGCATTCCGGTTATACGACAAATCACACAAATATAAAGGTTTTGGTTTGAACTAAATACTTACGGATTACGATTATGAACGCTTACATTAGAGCGATCACGTGGAAATTTAGTGAGGAAGACTAACCAAAGACTGCGTTTTATTGGTAGACCATTTTCAAGATGTAACATATCGAATGGAGACATTCCCTACATTACACTTAAGCGTCCTCCTTTAGAGTATTACCAGATAGGATTGACAGAGGACATTGAAAAAGTGCAAAGAAGGGCAGCTGTTTGTATATTATCATGCATGTAATAACCCACTTTCAGCATCAGTTGTGAAAACTGAAGCGATTTTCGGGGTGGGGAGACATATCCACGAAACAACTTCCTTCTCAGAATTCCAAAATATTTTGTTGACTCCCACCAACATAGGGAGAAAACAGCATCGTGATAAAGTAATAGGAATCAGTGCACGCACGGGAAGATAGTAGGGACGGCGGTAACTGCTGAAACAACCGGTTCTCGGTTCAGTCGGTTTCTTCGTCTCCAGTTTCACCTGGCTATTAATCGTGTCAAAGTAACCGGTTTCTGAAAAAAAATCGTGTTTTTATTGTTGCTATTTGCAGTATTAAATGTACATTTCCAACAAACACTGGAATATTCCAGTAAAGGTGCAGGAGTACGAGATCTCGCTCGACACGGGATTGAGGCTATGGCAGAAATCGATCTTAAGGTTTCCAACGAAATGTCGGAAATAAATCGACGGAAGCGGCGACTGCAAGAGCGATAGGTCTCAAGGGGATGACTTCCATGCATCATCGCTTTTGGATGAAATCAACTTTCCACCCACAAGGAACCACAAACTTGAAGGTTATATTCAACATTTATAGCACGCCAATAAAATGAGAGGTATATCAATCAAATTTACGTTCTGTTCCAAGAAACGTTGTGGATATATCTCCTTGCATGACGCCGCAAGTTTGTTTCTAATCTTTCTTTTTAGCGTGTTTTCTCGGTTACCGCTCTTCGTAAAATACGTCCAAACTAGTAATGACGTCATTCTGCAAACTACTGTACGGAGCAGGTGTGGGAAAACCTTTGCGCATTGCCAGTACACAAGTATCGTATAATAGGCCAACCCACACGGCAGCACGCACACACTATTTCTGAAGTGCTGTAGCTATTCTGATGTCATATGTTTGTTTCTCGTTTCCATCTGTCGGTCTTTTTATGAAAATAGCAATTATCGCTTTTCCCCTTCTCAATAATAAACCAATGATTCAAAGAAATGGAAATTTTACAAATAAACATCTTAAAAATCATTTAAAAAAGCAAACATTTTAGCACAGCGGCTACAGCAAACTTATATACCAGTTCATTACCCGGTTATTACTAAAAATGGAAGAAACTTGTTATAACCGAGACCAAAAGTACCGAAAAAACCGCTTATTCAGAACAGAAATACTGGTATCGCTTTTAACCGACAGGTGTCCGCCCCGTATAGCTGAGTGGTCAGCGTGACAGACTGTCAATACTAAGGGCCCGGGTTCGATTCCCGGCTGGGTCGGAAATTTTCTCCGCTCAGGGACTGGGTGTTGTGTTGTCCTAATCATCATCATTTCATCCCCATCGACGCGCAGGTCGCCGAAGTGGCGTCAAATCGAAAGACCTGGACCAGGCGAACGGTCTACCCGACGGGAGGCCCTAGCCACACGACATTTCCATTACCGACAGGTTTTTCCTATGTGCTAATCGAGACTGGAAGGGTAGATAAATGATCTGAAAAAAAGTGTGAGTTACAGAATAATCATACAGTTGTAGAAAAGTGTAATGAGGCCTAATGGAACGTAAACTCCAACTCACTGCGACGCCATAACATTTTCAAGCGACACTGCCCGAAGTGCGTAGAGCGTTTTGTCTAATACACACATCAAAATGTTTTGAATCACCCAGGTTCCCAGAACTCCTGAAGATAGACGTCGACTGTGGATGTTGTACCATAGACACAGTCCCTTTGACAGTTCAGAGATGTCACTAAACCCGCCCAAATTCAAATGGCTCTGAGCACTATGCGACTTAACTTCTGAGGTCATCAGTCGCCTAGAACGTAGAACTAATTAAACCTAACTAACCTAAGGACATCACATACATCCATGCCCGAGACAGGATTCGAACCTGCGACCGTAGCGGTCGCTCGGCTCCAGACTGTAGCGCCTAGAACCGCACGGCCACTCCGGCCAACCCGCCCAAAGATGGAAACAACCATGCATAAGCACCGCCTATTAGACGGAGGGGGTCTGACAGCCGATGAGTTCAAGTCATTCCACCAGGAAAGAGGTACACGGATCGTGTTGTCTGTAGTTCAACCATGGCTAGACGGTAAATACCGCGGTGCGATCGCGTCCACAATGTTACTTTGTGCCAGGAAGGACCCTATACAAGAGAAGTGTCCAGGCGTCTCGGAGTGAACCAAAGCGATGTTGTTCGGACATGTAGGAGATACAGAAAGACAGGAACTGTCCATTACGTGCCTCGCTCAGGCCGCCCAAGAGCTACTACTACAGTGGATGACCGCTACCTACGGATTGTGGCTCGGAGGAACCATGACAACAACGCCACCATGTTGAATAATGCTTTTCGTGCAGCCACAGGACGTCGTGTTACGACTCAAACTATGCGCAATAGGCTGCATGATGCGCAGCTTCAGTCCCGGCGTCCATGGCGAGGTCCATCTTTGCAACGACGAAAACATGCAGCACGATACTGGCGGACCAAACAACATGCCGAATGGGCTGCTCAGGATTGGAATCACATTCCCTTAAGCGATGAGTGTCGCATATGTCTTCAACCAGACAATCGTCGGCAACCCGGTCTGGCTGAACGCTTTAGACACACTGTCCAGCTAGTGCAGCAGGGTGGAGGTTCCCCGATGTTTTAGGGTGGCATTATTTGGGGCCGACGTACGGCGCTGGTGGTCATGGGAGGCGCCGTAATGTCTGTACGACACGTAAATGCCATCCTCCGACCGATAGTGCAACCACATCGGCAGCAAACTGGCGAGGCATTCGTCTTGATGGACGAAAGTTTGCTACCCCATCGTGCACATCTTGTGAATGACTTCCTTCAGGGATCGATCGACTAGAGTAGCTTGCATGTTCTCGTGACACGAACATTATAGAACATGCCTTGGACAGATTGAAAAGTGCTGTTTATGGACGATATGAACCACCAACCACTCTGAGGAATCTACGCCGAATCGCCGTTGAGGAGTGGGACAATCTGGACCAACAGTTGAAATGGCTCTGAGCGCTATGGGACTCAACATCTTAGGTCATAAGTCCCCTAGAACTTAGAACTACTTAAACCTAACTAACCTAAGGACATCACACACACCCATGCCCGAGGCAGGATTCGAACCTGCGACCGTAGCAGTCCCGCGGTTCCGGACTGCAGCGCCAGAACCACTAGACCACCGCGGCCGGCTGGACCAACAGTGTCTTGATGAACTTGTGGATAGTATGTCACGACGAATCCAGGCATGCATCAATGCAAGACGACGTGCTACTGGTGTGTACAGAAATCTAGACCACCACCTCTGAATGTCTCGTTGTATGGTGGTAGAACATGCAGTGTGTGGTTTTCATGAGCAATAAAATGGACGAAAATGAAGTTTATATTCCAATTTTCTGTACAGGTTCTGGAACTCTCGGAACCGAGGTGATGCAAAACTTTTTTTGGCGTGTGTATTACATATGCATAGGAACGCGACGCCGCGGCAATAGTGTAACCCAGTGAGTCGCGTGTGCACTGAAGCTTCCTGTCTCCGCGTAGCGGTCTGTAAGTAGCGGGGTGCCTCCAGCGCTTGATTAAACTGCCTGCCTCGCTGCCGCGCGTCGTCACGCAGGAGAACAACGGCGGCACAAAAGGCTCGTCGCTTTATAGACCTGTCGCGCTCCGCCCTCGCGGCGAGGCGTCAGAAATTTTTTCCCCCGAAGTGCCGCGTCACCCGCGCCAGGAGTGCGACGTCGCTCCGGCGCTTGACGCGGCGTCGGCGTCGGCGGCGGCGCCGGGCGTCCAGGAGACGCGCCGCGCTGTCTGCCGGCGTCGCATTATTCATGAGGCGCCTCGTCCCGCCCCGTCCCGCGCCGTCGCCGTCGCCGGCGTCGCTGCGGGCGTCGGGACGGCCGCCGTCGCCCGTCAGAGCCCGGCATGCATTATTCTCCCGGCTCGCAGGGGAGCGGCCGACCGCGTCCCGCCGTGGCTATGCTAAATAAATCACTCCGCGGCGAGCGGCCGGGAGCCACTCTCGCAATTGGTGAGGCTGTTTCTCTAAACATAATTTAAGGTCCACTTCGAAGGCAGGTCGAGGGAACAGCGTGAGCGCGTCTCCGCCTCCCGCCGAGACGACTGCCGAAGTCCGAGCCCGGAATGTCCCTGCCAAAGGCTCCACGAGCTCGCCAGCGGCGTCGTGTTCTTTCCTTTCTGCTCGTTTTCTTTCTGCGTCTCGTTCTGCATATGCAGTCTACTATCGTACGCCCACAGTTCCATAAATACTCCACTGTGTTTTGTCCGCCAGAGGACACCTGCGACCGATATTCGTTTTGCCTTATTTTTACATCTCGCACGAGAAAGACGAGTAATAATCACTGTGTGTCTGCTCCTTTCTCGATAAATAGGGTGTTCATAAAGTAATTATAGAAAATTAATCTTTAATTGTGAGAATGGTAAATGACATACAGAAATATGGTACTGCACTAAACGCAGTACATCTTCGTTTTATTCCCTCCTAACGCGCTTTTGTTATCAAGGCCACTTATAATATTGAAATCACTATCGCGACGAAGGAGAAAAGTAAAGCGAAGGTGAAAGGCATTCCTTCCTATGCTGTCCTTGATGGTCCTTGTGTTTTTGCTGCTAGTATTTTGAATTTCGCCCTTTCCAATATTGATAAATTTGGTCTTGTCAGTGGACGGCTTACCGTGGTTATAGCTCAAAAAAAAAAAAAAAAAAAAAAAAAAAAAAAACGGTTCAATCCCGCGTCCGGCCATCCTGATTTAGGTTTTCCGTGATTTCCCTAAATCGCTCCAGGCAAATGCCGGGATGGTTCCTTTCAAAGGGCACGGCCGACTTCCTTCCCCGTCCTTCCCTAATCCGATGAGACCGATGAACTCGCTATCTGGTCTCCTTCCCTAAACCAACCAACAACAACATAGCTCAAAAAAATGGTTCAAATAGCTCTGAGCACTATGGGACTTAACGCCTGAGGTCATCAGTCCCCTAGAACTTAGAACTACTTAAACCTAACTAACCTAAGGACATCACACACATCCATGCCCGAGGCAGGATTCGAACCTGCGGCCGTAGCGGTCACGCGGTTCCAGACTGTAGCGCCTAGAACCGCTCGGCCACCCCGACCCGCTGGTTATTGCTCGCTGTGAAGGTTTTTATTCTTTTTATTTTTTTTTTAAATCGAGATTCTTTATTTATGTTAAAATACAGTCAGATCACCAATAAGTTTTAGATTTTCACATACACGAAATCGTTTACACCATGTATAAATAGCTTCACATTGATCCACATTACAACGGCCACGTGTCCTCAATACAAATGGCATCTTGGAGTAACAGTAAGAAGTACCAATATCCTCATTATAAACTTCGTCAGCATTAAATGTACCGTAAGTATTGGCTTCACGATTATTAAAACGTACAAGGCCACTAATATTCTAAATGCCCCCACCGCGACCAATAAAAACTAAATTTATCATTGCTGAAGAGCGAGAAATTCAATATACCACCAATAAAACGCAAGGAACATCGAGGACAGCATGGGAGGCAATGCCTTTCACCTTCATCATATTCTTGTCCTTGGTCCCATGAGGTTGGCGTGTTCGGCGATCACGGAATACTGTTTACAAGGCTACTGTTAATAATGAAATCACTATTGGAGTGAAGAAGAAAAATTAAATGAAGATGAAATGAATTGATTCCCATGCTATCCTTGATAGTCCTTGTATTTTTGTTGGTGGTATTTTGAATTTTGCCCTCTTCAATAATGATAAATTAAGTCATACTATTTCCCGACGTTCCCGCTAAGTACAATTGATGCATTACTCCAACAACCATCATGGAGCCGCATAGTAATTGTAGAGAGTGTGTGCTGTGTTAATTATCGTTTTATGAATCCAAAGCCGAAGCCACTTTTCATACCTGCGGCAAAGTGAAACGGCATGATGCTCGGCTATGGGATGAGCAGAAAACACGTCACGTAGTCGAACATACACGGGACTCACGTAACGTAAAAGTTTCTTGCACTGTAAGCTGTATCTTGATTTACGGAACTCCCTTTTTTACCGAGCCAACTATAACTGACATGTCGCACCCGGACGTGCCTAGACATTATCTGATACCTCAATTACGACAGGATGTAGGCGCAGAATTTATTGTCCTGCAAGATGTGGCGACACTACATCATCACAGTGAAGTCGTCGTGTATCTCAGTACGATTTACCGACTAGTTTGGACGTGGTGGAACAATTTCCTGGCCGCCTCGGTCACCCAACTGAATCCCAATGGACTTCTGTGTATGTGGTTACCTTAAAGACAGAGTGCTTTCCCTTTGCTACCAGGAAACATCGACGAGCTGCAACAACGGGTAACACATACCATTGCAAGATACATCAAGGTTTGCTTCACAGAATTAGGCAGGAAACTGATTACAGATGGGACATTTGTCGTGTAGAAAAAGCTAGCCAGACTGAACATTTGTAAAAGAAATTTGAAGATTTATTGCATGCAATGGTAGATCAAACATTTCTGTAAGCTACTTACCTTTTTCACAATTAAAAGCTACTTTTGTACAATTAATTTATAAACACCTTGTAAATGACAGAAACCCCCAACTACAGTACTTGCATGCTTGCAGTTAGATTCGTTATAGGGCGATGGTAATCTGAAAACAGAAGATTTCATTTACCTTTCACAAATATTCGCTGTGCCATCCACAGGGCGCACACTAAACAACCAAACATTTGTCACACCTGTTCTGATATTTGCGGGGTTATTTGGTGTTAATAATCGTACATTCACTGCTTTTGCAATGTGACGTCAGAGTTCAGCAAAGTTGCTGGAAGGCGACCGTCATAGATAGTCTTTCGCAACAAACACCATCCTCCCCACCCTTCCGACCCCCACATACACAAACAACCACATATGTGAAATCAGGTGACCATGGCGGTCACTGGTTCGTTATGAGATCCGTATGTCCCGTACATTTAAGGAGTTTCAGTGCCGTAAATCACGCTGTCATTGAATTTCACTTGTTGTACATGAGAACACATAACGACTTCTGTTGACGTGTTACCGTCATCTTCGTGCGCACATTTTCTCACATGATGTGTAGCGAACTAGGGATGAAGGGTAGCAGGCAGATTCCATATTTCCAGATTTCCGGAAGCTTCTCACGGTGCCCCATTGCAGGTTGTTAACGAAGGTACGAGCATATGGAAGAAGTTCATAGACATGTGAGTGGCTCGAAGACTTCTTAACTAATAGAACCCAGTATGCTGTCCTCGAAGGCGAGTGTTCATCAGAGACAAGCGTATCCTCATGAGTGTGATAGGAGCGCTTTTGCTCTCTAAATACATAAATGATTTTACGGACAGGGTGGCAGCAATCAACGGTTGCTTGCTGATGATGCTGTGGTGTACGGTAAGATGTCGATGTTGATTGATTGTAGGAAAATACAAGACGACTTCGACAAAGTTTATAGTTGGTATAATGAATGGCAGCTAGCTCTTAATGTAGACAAATGTAAGGTAGTAAGGATGAATAGGAAGAACAAATCTGCAATATTCGGATGTAGTTGAAAGATTAAAAACAGTCTTGATCGCAACTTTTTATTTTTATTGGAGTGACCTGTTTCGATTCTATTTAAGAACCATCTTCAGACTCTGAATAAAACATATTACCAGATACAGGGTTCGTTATAATACTAAGTATATATAGCAAAATGTAGAACTAATAAATAAATATACCCAGAACGGAGGGTGGACTTCGTGGAGCAAGTTGCGCCGACCCTCGACGCTGGAATAACTGCTACTCGGATAAGGAGGGAACGGTTATTTAATAGGCTTGGCCACGTCCACCGTCCTGAGTGTGACATCATTGCTAGCCAATCGGAAAGACGTCTATGATTAGGCAAACACAAGAAGTAGATTAAAAAGTGCGTTATAATTAAATTACATCGTAACATCATTATAAATGATTATTCGTCATAAAATATAAACTATAAAGGTTCCACGGTTTAAAATCAGCTAAAAGTATGTTGCCCTCTAACGTCTATTCTGCGAAGATGCACCAAAGGTTGCTAAATCGACAGGGAGACGCTACTAGCAAAGACACAGCGAGGGTTTATTTATTAGTTCTACATCTTGCTATATATACTTACTATTATAACGATAACTCTATCTGGTAATATGTTTTTTCAGAGCATGAAGGTGGTTCATAAATAGAATCGAAATTTGTCACTCCAATAAAAATAAAAACTTGCGATCAAGACTGTTTTTAATCTTCAAATTTTAATTTTAAATGTCGCTGATAATGTTTTCAAAAATTTTGTATTCGAATATAGTCTTTGCAGTGTCCAGCTTGACATAGTCACGTCGTTTAAATATCTGTGCGTAACGTCGCAAAGCGACATGAGATAGAATGAGCAAGAGCGACCGTGGTAAGGAAGGTGAATGGTCGACTTCGGTTTATTGGGAGAATTTTAGTTAAGAGCGATTCATCTGCAAAGGAGGCCACATATAGGATGCAGGTGCGACCTGTTCTTGAGTACTGCTCGAGTGTTTGGGTTCCGTACCAAGTCGGATTGAAGGAAGACATCGAAGCAATTCAGAGGCTGGCTGCTAGATTTGTTACCGGTAGGTTCGAACAACACAGAAGTGTTACGGAGATGCTTCGGGAACTCACATGGGAATCCTTGGAGGCAAGGCGACATTATTTTCGAAAAACACTATTGAGAAAATTTAGAAAATCGGCATTTGAAGCTGATGCCGAACGAATCCACTGCAGGTAACTAACCTGTGTCAGTGTTTTGCGGTCCTCACTTATTAAACTGACGGTTCTGTAGTGTTACGCCAGTGGATGGCTATATAGTGTACTAAACACTACAATGCAAAATGCTGAATGCAAAAAACGAGTTCTGTTCGTGAACATTAACCGGGAGTAGATCATAGCTTTGTGACATTATGTGGAGAGAGTGTGGGTGTTCTGACGAAGGGATTCGGCTGTATAGAGACGACAGCGCAACAGGTATCGACACTGAAGGCATTACATTGTGCAGCTCTACTCGGTAAGACGTACAAGACTGGATGTTGTCTGTAACGCATGTTCAGCTGATCATACTTCCTGCGCTGTTAACCCAAGAGCACTTTTGCTAAGATAATGTGTGTCCCTATGTATGTCTTAGCTCATTCGAGTTGGGGAACCTAAACGTCCCTCTTTGGTGAACAGTGTGTCTCGACCAACAGGAATTCCGCGCTGGTGCAAGGGTAGTGTGTTCGGTATTCGAACTGCATACAAAGAGTCTACCCTTGTTCTTACACTGTGGCTGGTCTGATGTATGTAGATAGACGTGACGGCTCACAGTTGCGGCTTGGGTTTGGTATGTGAAAACTTACAATGAGATCTGCTTCCTGCATTCTCTGGTTACAAGTTACCAGTTGTGGGGTAACATATTGCGAAGCGTAGTTTGGCTTGTTAAAAGTGCAAAGTATTCCTGCCCTTAATGAGCTATTATGAATTACGCTCTTCAACATATTTTGTACTGTAGGGCATCCAGTCAAGATTAATGCGGGCTAGTATTCGTTTTCTCTGTATTACACATTTGGGTCGTTGGCGAACTTAAATCCCTACGCGGTTCAGCTGAATATTTTATGAGTAAGTTCTTCCTTAGTGGTATAGAATGGCATACTGTCCAAGTAACTTCAACAGTGTTCTGTGTACTATGAACTGTGTTTTTAGTTGAAAGATTCAGTGATTTGCACACCATCTCTCTGAATTTATTTATGCTCCTCGCCATTAGTAACATTCATTTAAGGATTCTATTCAATATGCATTGTGCTCATGGACTTTATTAATGAAACGGCAATGGGAATCCTGCCGTTATCATTAGTCTTCAGCTTACTTATTTATTCACTGAGAGTTGCTTGCACGGTTGGCGCTCATTTTTTGAGCAACAAGATTGCTAGAGGCGTTTTCATACGATTTTTTAAGGTTGCAGAAGCTAAGTTTGCATCGAGTTCTTGGAAGCAGTTATCGATTTGCTAGGAGCCATTTAGTGTTTATTCTGTCATTCACTATTTTCAGGCGCTGTGTGGTAAAGTATTTAAGCTATATTTGTGAGCCAATGGCACATCCTTCGCCTACAAGACTGGGTATTTACACATTTCGTAGGCCACGTGCTTATTTCACTCACAGGAAACTAGATAACTCACAAATATTTAAAGATTCTTGTAAGACCACTGATTAATCGTTACACACAGTAAACGGTGTTAATTTGCTCTTAAATGAAGTTAGACAGCGTTAAAACAAAACTTTCCTGCGTCAGTACTCAGTTTGTAAAAGTTTTGAAAATTTGTGGCAAGTTCCTATTGGACCAAACTGCTGAGGTCATCGGTCTCTAGGTTTGCACACTACTTAATCTAACTCAAACTGACGTACGCTAAGGATAACACACACATCCATGTCCGAGGAGAACTCCAACCTCCGGCGGGAGGAGCCACGCGAACCGTGGCACGGCGCCTGAGACCGCGCGGCATTTAGTTTGTAGGTAGGCATTTTAATGAAGACAGTTTTCTGTAGCCATTATTGCATGTGCTCACAATCTAATAACGACCAAGGCTTATGCAAAATACGCGTAGGTCAGAATGGCAGGTGCAAGGGAAATCTGATGAATTAAGAAGTTGATGTAGGGAAGGGTAACTGAATGCGAAAAGCAAAATGAAGCGAATACTGTTCAGTGGAGGCCGTGATAGAATTTTGAGAAATGCTCCTACACACAACACTGTATCTGAATAGTTCTGGATCTTATGATTTCGTGTGCAGGCAGTTTCATTTCATTTCTGACAGCAGGAAACATTGCATTGGCAGAAATTCTCTCTAGGAGGGACGTCTGCATTTTTGAGAGCTTGCACTCGCGGGAGATGATACGGATGGAGTACTTGCCGATGTAAAATCCGCCACACACTGCTGTGACTCAGGACACGCTCTTGGGTAGCAGATCTCCTTGTTGAAGTACTCGGACGTTCGTGTACAATGCTTAACACCCTTTCCTCTACATCGGGTGTTATGGGTCTGGGTCGACCTTCTTGTTCATTGTATGGGAAAATCTCGTTTTCTCTAAGGCGCTGATGTAACCGGCTAAATGTACGCCTGTCGGGCTGCCTGCGGAAAGGAAAAGCTTCTTCATACAATCGTGCAGCGTCAAGGGCACTGCCATTCGCTTTGCCATAATGAAGTGCCCAGCGTACTCTTCATTGGTGTAACATCTGTCCATTGTGCCTTCACGTTCGTAACAGATGGTGAGACCGGCACGACGTAGTACACGGAGGGGGAAATGGAAGTAGTTGCGCATGTGTAGACAATCAGACCGTCGATCCCAAATCTTGAGATAACGCCAATACCTCGGTTTCCAGGGGCGTTTGTAACACGCCCGGGAGGAAAGGGAATAGATATACAGTACTAATAAAAGATAGCCTTTAGCACTCGAGACTGTACAGCACTCCCTAGACACAGGAACGGGGCTGGATATTTAACGACCGTGTGCCTAAACCCACTTACCTGGTCTTTCCCACGGCGGTTGATCTGCCGCTCTCTGCATGTGTCCTGTAATAACTACTGTGTAACAGGAAGAGGAGCCACTCACACCAACAATACCTAGTTGAATCTGGTAGAAGTCACTGGATTGTGTTAAACACTCGCACAGGGTTGGGCTGCACTGTTCACAGTTAACATTATTCCACAATTGACGTAATCAATATTTGTACTCCAAGTACATGTTCATTGTGACGCATACAATGCAAAAACACGGTGCATAGAACACAAAATAATCACTGGTCAGCGAATGCTTTATCAGTCGACGATTGGCACAGTTCAGTCAAGAGTACTAAACAATTCAATAGCTTATAACATGAGCGTGCGCGTGACCGAGTCGCGACACGGTTGCTCCATAAAAATTCGGGTGCGATATACAAACGAGAAAGTGCCTGCGCTCGTGATATTCAGCCAGTCAAAACGGTATGTGTTTCTTTCACTCAGAAATTGCTATTAGGATCATAGCAGTCCACATTATTTTTCCATAATCGCCGTGAGGCGGTTGATGGTTGTTCTCCCGACACGACACACGAAACCGAGAAACGTCACCTTTTGGATAAACATTCATACTGCGTCGTGAACACTGAAACTAAACGCAAAACTTGTGTGGCAAACGTTTTCAATTACTTCACCACAATTTGTAAGACACGTGCTCCGGCTACGTCATCAAGACAACGCTCCGCCCACGCACCACGATAACCACGCCACGACTCCCCATTGTTGCTCTGCGCTCGGCAGAGAGGCGACTATCGGTAGTCAACGATACAATTCTATGCTTACACGTTTACAGTTGGTTCCCAACTCGAATTAATGCGATACCTCCGTAATGGTTGACTCGCGGACTCACGTTTAATGGAGCTTTTTAGCTATTTTTGGCCTATAGTTTCCATATGTGAGAGACCATCACTTCTGAAACAGCCTCTATAAACCACGAAACCTGTATAGTTTTTGTACAGTGTGTCCGAAAAGTCTTTCCCTTATGACATAAATTGATAACTCAGGCTAGAAGTAAGATACAAATATGAAACTGGCGTCTAATTGTTTACAACCGAAAAGTCTTTCCCTTATGACATAAACTGATAACTCAGGCTAGAAGTAAGATACAAATATGAAACTGGTGTCTAATTGTTTACCAACTATCAAAGTTTTTTTCACACATCAGTAAACTTCCACATGAGCACCCTTGGTAGCACGTAGCACATCTAGGCGATATTCAATTTCCGTCCACACATTAGCCAACATCACTGGAGGGATCGATTCAACGACTGTGGTTATCCGTTGCCGCAGGGTTTCAAGATCTGGTACAAGTGTTTGGTAGACCTCGTCCTTGGCATTACCCCAGAAAAAGAAGTCTATTGGGGTTATGTCAGGAGAGCCTGGAGGCCAAACCGTTGGCCCATCACGACCAATCCATCGCCCAGGAAAGGTCATATCGAGATAGGCACGGACACCCAAACCGCAATGAGGCGGTGCACCGTCTTGCTGGAACAAGACATCGGGGTGATACTGAAGCAGCTGAGGAACAGCACACAGTTGCAACGTGTCCAGATACACTGCAAATGTGATGGTAGCCTCAGCGAAGAATAATGGCCCGAGAATTCGATCGTGCAATAGCGCGCACCAAACATTCACCTTTGGACTGCCTCTGGTGCACTCCATGACCTCGCCAGGGGGTTGTGAACCCCGAATGCGCACATTATGGCGATTCACTACTCCACTGACAAAAAAGGTCGCTTCGTCGGAAAAGGCAATTCGTCTGAGATAACCATCATCGTCCTCAATACGAGATAGCATTTCGACCGCAAAGTCATATCGACGTGTACTGTCACTGGGCAACAAGGCCTGAACGATTTGCACTTTGTATGCACGAAACACTAAACGTTTGTGTAAAATGTCATGGAGAGAACTTTTTGGCAGCTGTAATTCACGTGAGGCCCTGCGCACCGATTTCTTCGGACTTCGCAGAAAAGACTGCCTTACAGCTTCCACCCTGTCTGCTGAGGTTCTCGGTCGACTAGACCTCGGAAGGTCAGCAACCGATCCTGTGTTTTTGAACTTCTCGTACCAGGCTTTAATGCTCTTGACATCGGGTGGATTCCACTGAAATGTTTTCTGAAAGTGTCTTTGCACTGTGGTTGGTGATCGTGTCTCATGGTACCACAGGACACACTGTGCCTTCTCCTGATTGGTTAACATGGCTTCTTGGGCACTGCACCTCATCCACTACTCACGTACTGCGAACCTAAAACAGAAAAAAAATTTTTGATAGTAGTAAGGCAATTCGACACAAGTTTCATATTTGTATCTTACTTCTAGCCTGAGTTATCAATTTATGTAATCAGGGAAAGTCTTTTCGGACACCCTGTATTTATCTCGCGGTCCCCAACTTCAATATTGCTGTTGTATAACTAATATACATGATTTGTTATCCATAAATCAGATGTCTGGCACTTGACCCAGAATTCATTAAAGTGCCTCAATTAACACATGGGAAAATTAATAATTATTTTAAAAAGTACGTTGTCTGTTCGTCATTTTTGGTCCAGTTTTAAATGCCACAGCCTTCCTGGCCCTCCTGGGCGGTCAGCAGGCATGCACAAGGGCGGCGCCGCCCCTTGCTCGGCGCAGCTGCCGCCCGGCCGGACACATCCTCGCCAGATGGCGTCGCCCCGGGCTGAGCGCGCAGCGGGAGCTGGACGCTCTCGACGCTGCTCGGGTTTCAGCCCTCTGTCTGCGCAGTGTGAACACCGAAAAAACGGCGCCGCCGTCCCAGATCTGTTCCCCGTCTAGCTTTTCCTCCCTGCTACTAGAGCAAAAAAAAAATTATGAATGCTTCACCTAATGAATTTCTCTGTGTATGCCGACGACTTATCTCGGCATAATGTCACTATGCACACAGCTACTCACACATTCGAAGGCGAAGAAAGTTGTTTTCCCATAACAAAGACAGATGAACCAGACAACACGTGCGGTCACAATAACTTACGTAATATGCCGCATACCACCCATGGCTTAATGGAATGCGCCAAACTACATTCCGGCGCGACCCAGGGAATTCTTTTAACTCACTGAATTTCAAATTGTGCACTTGCATTAAATTGCAACGTAAATAAAGTGTGCAGCTGCGTCGGTATCAGTGAACGTGGCAATGGGTGACCAACGTCATCGCGACCGCGGCGTGAGGAAGGGAAAGGGGTAAACGCTTTCCTCTTTATGTTGCACATTGCTACCTATTCAGGGATCACGTACCGATCGGCTGCTGTGGTCAGAATGGCTCAATGAATTTACATTTCGGAAAGACGTACTATGGGGAATTTTATGTTCAAAAATGGCTCTGAGCACTATGGGACTTAACATCTGAGGTCACCAGTCCCCTAGAACTTAGAAGTACTTAAACCTAACTAACCTAAGGACATCACACACATCCATGCCCGAGGCAGGATTCGAACCTGCGACTGTAGCGATCGCGCGGTTCCGGACTGTAGCGCCTAGAACCGCAGGGCCATCCCGGCCGACTTTTATGTTCAAATGCGTTGCTTAATTGCAGTAATGAATATGAACTTACATCAATCTTGTTGTAATACAAGTCAATGACAAGAAAACAAATTGCATTTAAAGGCGTTACTAAACATTTTCCCCTGTGTCTCATGTCACATTGTGTTTTGTTTTTCCTAACTCTTTGGGACGTCGGAAGTGAATGTGGCCCCGATTGGCCTGGAATATTTTCATCGTCATTCATCGCTAAATACTTTATTAATTAATAATGGATACACGTATACCTAGCAGCTAAAATGTAGCTGTTTGAGCTTTGCGGCTGGCAGCAGTTAAAATTATGAAGTTACAATCACGAAGACTACCGACTTGTGCCGACATGCATCGAGCAGAGCTAGGGAGAAAGCTGACACCGCTATGGCGAAGGACGGTGGCATCCGTTGTTTGTATTAGGTCTTGTGGTTTTATTGTTTTGATCATAAGAAATTATGGCTGGCGAGGAAGGGGGAGTGGGGAGGGTGTAACGCTGAAGAGGTGCGTTCTGGCCCATCAGTTTTAGAAGTTGGGCAATGTCGAAACCAGGCACTGTTGAAGGATTTGTGTTCGCAACATTTCGTGGTATCCCACTGCGCCAAAACCTATCTACATTACGGTCATTTCACGCATCAGGTTGGAGGCATTGGATCTATTGGACAGACTTTGGCATCTATCAACGTTTATTTCATCTGGTTTTTAATAACTTTATCTACGTCTATGAATGCTATAACCGTAAATATCCTTTTTTTCATCCCATTTTCTACCACATCTCTAAGTTTTATGCTCTTGTTGTCTTTCCTCCAGGTCGGCTTCTACCAATTGTTCCATGTGGATAACGCGTAATAGTAGGCAGAAACACTGTCTTACTAAACTGAAAATTCGGTAATATTCGCCTTTGATAGCACTTGCCTTGTTTTGGAATTGTGATCATTGCATTCTCATAAAACGCCATACGGTATTCCCCCTCTCTCATATTTCATAACAGGTGGAATAGATTTGGAATTATATTCACCCAAGGAGCTTAATAATCCCGAGGGAATATCGTCTACTCCAAGTGCCTTGTTTCGACTTCAGTGTTTGTTCACTGTAAAATTCTTCTCAATTTCTGGATCTCCATTTACTTCGTCTTCCCTTTCATTAATATTGTCTTCATTTCCTCTTTATAAGGCTTTTATAAAGGGTGTAACATGTTCAGTGGTGGAAAATGGCACGGTTATAAGTATTCGATAACAGAAGCAAATAACTGTTCAAATAAAAATCTTTTTAACATACACCGTTTTGACAATGGACTAAAATGCATAAAATAATTTATCCTTGCTTCATACTGATTCCCAGTCCCATACAGATACTCCTGAAAATTTTCTGCCAATGAATTTTTTTTAAGATCTGTGACAATACTCGTAAAATTTAAAACAGAAAACGTGTGGCGCAATAGTATCATATTAAAGCATGAACTGTTCACCTAAGTCACTGTAAATGACTTGAACTGCTGTCATTTTTCTTAACGATAGCTGCTGGCTACACCCGTTACTACTAGGTTATCTAATTCAAGTGCCCGACGTTTTTCGTTTTGAATTATACAAACACAGCCAGAGCAATTAAAAAATCACAAACTTAGTTTTTCAGGTTAATCTGCATGAGTTTAGGAATCTGTATGCGGCTAGGAGAAATTATTATGTTTTTACTTTGTTGTTCTTTGTAAAAACGTGTTACTTTAAAAAGGTTTCTAGTGAAATAATTATTTTCTGTTTTTTAGTCTTGTCTGTGTGAAATTTTCCAGTCGATTTGAAACATTTTGTAGAGGTTACGATAGAGACATCTGGTAAATTTCAGATTTATTTAATTTTCTCTTCACCAGTGTATTACTTTCTCCTATGTATATCTCGCAAAACGATGGAGAAGGTACAAATTATAGAGGTTCGAAATAATCTAATCAATACACCTACTATTAATTGAAAAAATAAAATCCCCAAATTTGTTCATTACTGTGCCATTTGCAGACCAGACCACATCATATAAACACCAGACAAAACCAGTCTTCCTCCCAGAACAGAAAACCTTCCACTCAGCACATAACGTTGAACAGTACAAGAAACACTTCCAGAATGGCTGTAGCACGTCCAAGCAAGGAAGACCTCGTGGCTTCCAAACCTCGAAAGCCTCCCATTTGCTAATGGATAAATCGACCTACTAAAAGATGCGAATGTGTCTCGGTGGACACACAAAGAGGTAGGTCAAAGAGCTTATTTCGATAAATCGGAGCTAAGTATAGTAGAGTGATGCAAGGTATTTCAAAGATAACTGTTGCGATCTACTGAAAGCACACTATAGCGGGTAAAAGTTAAGTTGCTTAGTAATCAGTCAACATTAGCTTGGAAAGGAAGAAAAAAGAAAATTTCAACGCGTGTATGTGTCGAATTTCATAAATGAAGTGGAAGTACATCTTTCAGTCTGTGACTATAAAAGAGCAACCACAGAGTTCATTAGGACAAAGAACAAGTAAATATAAGAACAATTTTTTTTATATAGATGAATTAGGACATGAGTTTTAAAATATCTATCAATGGTATAGGTTGTTACTCTAGAGCAAAATAAGTTGTTTTTTTAGATAAAACGCGACGTGCATCAAGATAATGAACATCGATTTCGTAGAGAGGAAAAGCGTTTTATTTAACAGAAATATTTAAAGAGGGTGCACAGTAATGTGAAAGCACCAAAACCACAACACATTACGATAAGCTAATGCGTTGACGTTCAAAACAGTTTCCAGTCATCTCAGAATGGATAAATACAGGTCCTGATTCGTAATTCAAGGGAATCTTGTACAGTGACGTAACAGAAGCCATAGATAGTAATGTATACATATATACATGGCGGTAATATCGCGTGCATTGGCGGAACTGTCATTTGTACTCAGGCGATTCAAGTGAAAAGCTTTTCCAAGTGATTACGGCCGTAAGACGGGAATTAACAGAGTTTGAAAGCGGAATGGTAGTTGGACCTAAAGACATGGGACATTCCATTTCGGAAATCGTTAGAGAATCCAACATTCCCAGATCGACAGTGTCAAGAGTGTGCCGAGAATTTGAAATTTCGTGCATTACTTGTTACCATGGACAACGCAGTGGCCGACGGTCTCCACTTAGCGATCGAGAGCAGCGGCGTTTGCGTAGAGTTGTCAGTGCTAGGAGAAAAGCAACAGTAGGTGAAATAACCGCAAAAATCAATGTGGGACAATGTGGGACATATTACGAATGTATCCGTTAGGCAAGTGCGGGGAAATTTAGCGTTAATGAGGCATGGCAGCAGACCACCGTCGCGAATGGCTTTGCCAACAGCAGGATAACGCCTGCAGCGCCTCTCCTGGGCTCGTGACATCAGTTGGACCCTAGACGGCAGGAGAACTATGACTTGATCAGATGAGTCCCGATTTCAGTCGGTAAGCACTGATGGTAGTATTCCAGTGTGGCGCAGACACCACGAAGTCATGGGTCCAATTTGTCAACAAGACAATGTGCAAGCTGATGGTGGCTCCATAAAGGTTGTTGGCTGTGTTTACATGGAACAGACTGGTTCCTCTGGTCAAACTAAACCGATCATTGACTGCAAATGGTAATGTTCTGCTACTTGGAGGCCATCTGCAGCCAATAATGGACTTTATGTTCACGAATAATCACGGAATTTTTATGGATGACAATACGCAATGTTACTCCCCATTTGTTTGAAGAAAATTCTCGACAATTTGAATGAATCACCTGGTCGCCCAGATCGCCCTTCATAAATCGCGTCGAGCATTTTATCGGACTTAATCGAGAGGTCAATTCGTGCAGAAACTGCTGCACTGGCACCACTTTCGCACTTATGGATGTCTGTAGAGACAGCATGGCTCAGTATTTCGGCGAGGGACTTCCAACGGCTTGTTGAGTCCATGTAACGTCGAGTTGCTGCACTACGCAGGGCAGAAGTAGATCCGACACGATATAGGAGTTTCTCATGCCTTTTGGAGCCTCTGTATAGTATTCTTCATGTAACATAGTGACACGTTCAGATAAGGATAACGAAGGAACGTAACGACCACGCACCCTCCTTTCCAAAGCGGACCACAAACGCTCGATCATACTGATATCAAGGTGACTGGTAGCCAGGGGAGCTGCGAAATTGATCGTCGTACTCTCAAAACCAGTCCTGGACAATGCGAGCTGTGCGAACATGGGGCCTGTCGTCTTGAAACCCAGAACTGCCACTGGTGATCAGACATTGCACATGGGGAGGATCTGATCAGCCACATTGGTCACATAGTCCTTGGCAGTAATGCGCCCTTGGAGAGTAACGATGGGGCCCATGGAATACAGCGGTATGGCTGCCGAAATCATTTCAACCACCGTCGTTTTCACTGTCGGGACGTGGACTCGTCCATGCCTATAGTCCAGCTATTATGGCTTCGCCACCACGTTTTCAGGATACGGGCATTTGCATCACTGATGAGTGGTTTTGGAATTGCAGTCCGCCCTGCAGTTTCCTGATTGTGGAGCTCCCTTCGTATCTTTTTGGTGCTGACATGGTTCGCGAACGCGACATTCAGTTCCGCAGGGACTTTTGCAGCTGTCGTCCTCTTATTTTTCGTCACAATCTTCTACAATGACAGTCTGTCATGATCACTCAATACACTCTTTCGTCCGTGTTGCGATTAGTGGATGATGGTTTTTCCGTTCTCCCAGTGTGTGGTACAAATCTTCGATACGAGCACCAAACACTTCGGCTCCCTTGGCTACAAAAGCATCCACCATACGAGCACCAATAGTTTACACACGTTCGAATCTGCTTAGCTGTGATATAAGGTTCTCACAGTTACATAGAACACCGCTCTGATGGCGACTGGCTCTTGCAACGTTTTGAGTGTAGTATCATTTCCACAGATACTACTACAACGCCGCGCCAACGCAAGGTTGGCAGCCCGTCGTCTGCCGAGCACAGCGCACTCTAGCGGTCTGTGCAGTTCGACGGAACTGGTGTGTGTGCCTCGTTCACTTCTTACAAGGGGAAGGCCTCTGACACGGCCAACCGATTCGGCTCAGATTTGGCAGGTCGCTTGTGTACAACCTAAAACGAAGAAATCTAAGATATTTTTGTGATTCTTGAGTTTCTCCCGGCGTATTTGATAATCAAAATATCCACGGGTATGCTGCCGGTCTATAGTGTCCAACGGGCACAATATTTCGGCGATCAAACATGTCGCCATCATCAGGTGAACTGACGGACTGAGCTCCTGTGAACGTGCCGGCACGGAGATCCGTACGCTATGGCTGCTCAGAGGGAACTGGGTTCGGTCGCGGCGGCGGCCGATTTAAATACCCTCCGCCCGCGGCGCGCTCCCTCCGCCGTCCGCGCCCAGCGCCACGGTCGCGCGGTGGAACAGATTGCGACGGCGTCTGAGATGACGTCGGTGTGATGGCTCTGTCCGCCGTGGTCGTCACAACTATACGTCTGCTCGATTTACTCTTGATTAACCCGATCGCTGGTTCCCAAGCCTTGCTAAGATTATAGCCACAGTCACGGTTTATGAGGTCGTCATTGGTGCGAATTTCGATGGCCTCTCTAACAACGCTGTCCCAGTATCTCGACGTCTGTACCAGAATCCTCGTGCGGTCATACTCCATGGCGTGATTTTCCGACAAACAATGTTCAGCGACCGCCGACTTGCTCGGATACATCAGTCGAGTGTGCCTCTGGTGTTCACGGCATCGATCCTCGACGGTACGCATCGTCTGACCAATATACGACTTGCCACATTGACACGGAATCTGGTACACACCGGCCTTCCTCAAACCGAGGTCATCTTTGGCGCTCCCCACCAGTGGACGAGTTTTATTTGGAGGACAAAACACAGTTCCGACCCGGTGTTTCTTCAGAATGCGGGCGATTTTCCCCGAGAGTGCGCCTGTGTATGGAATAAATGCAGTGCCTACCTCCTCCCTCGTGACTTCATCCATCTCAACAGGTTGTGCTGCAGTGGTTGGGCGGAGAGCACTCAGAGTGGCAGATTCAACGTGTAAGTTGCAATTTGGATGATTCCTGGCTAGCGCTACCGCCTTTACTATTACTTCAAGGGGTATAGCGCCGTAGTTCAATCGTTTAGAAACCGGTTCAAATGGTACAAATGGCTCTGAGCACAATGGGACTTAGCATCTGCAGTCGTCAGTCCCCTGGAACTTAGAACTACTTAAACCTAACTAACCTAAGGACATTACACACATCCATGCTCGAGGCAGGATTCGAACCTGTGAGCGAAGCAGTCACGCGGTTCATGACTTAAGCGCCTAGAACCGCTCGGCCACCGCGGCCGGTAGTAACCGGTTCGTAATACTCATCGGGAACGGATGAAGCACATATTCCCAGCGATGTTGAGATTTCCAAAGTGTTATGACCATTTTCGATTCACTAGTCGGGCTATCTTCCACTGAATCACTTTCTGCTTCGTCTTCATGGTATAGCACTTGAGTATCAACAAAGGTCATTTCGTTCGTCAGCTCCAAAAATCGCTCGACGATAGCCGCTCCTATCAATCTGTAACGCCGAGAAACAGAACTGCCTGCTTCCGGTAGTGCATTGATAATGCATCTGTCTTGCAACACTTTTACAAACCAAAACACAGCGTCGGTAACTTCCCGCTTGCTATCGTCTGTGACAGGCTCCCAACTAGTCGAAGTGTGTACATCCTCTATTATTCAGATTATGCACCTGAAAGATATGACACAACAAACAATAACTAGTTACTACGGCATAAACAGACGAGCTAATTACTACAAACTACATACAGTACTCGTCATATGTTACTTACGGAAGAACACTGTATTCATTCACAAAACGTATTTCATTCGGCGCATTATCGATGGAAAAATCACTGCATGTATCTACGAGATTCGCGGCAGCCTAATGAAGGAAAACAACTCTCTCCGACTGACTTCTATAAGGCTCGTGCTGGACACCTTCACTCTTCCAGCTTCACAATTATGATAAGACGAAGAGGTAACCGGGACAACATAACTCTCCCCACGTGCATTCCGTCCCGTGCCTCGTTGTAAACAAGCGTCGCGCGGTTGGCTACCTGTGATCCCACGTGGGGAATTCGCAGCACTCTTACTCGGAGTTGTTTTCATCTGACAAGGCTTAAAAGTTTAATACTTTACTAACACAAGGCGTTTGGGAAATTAGTTTGCCTACCTTATTATTATCATTCCTTATTGATTTACTTACCTTATTAACCCTCCTATCCCTATCAATTGCGATATGGAAAAATACAAACGAGAAGAATAACATCCGCGAGGTCTCTTCGAGATTCGAACCCGGGTTTTCCTATTCCCAGCCAGTTACGTTTTTTTTTTTTTAGACGCTACCCCATTTTTATTTTATTTTATTTTTTTTTTTTTAAGCGAATTATCTTCGATGTTCAGTCAGACTCATAACTTTAGACCGACTGTGGTAAAAAAAGAAAGAAAAAAAAATACAGTTGGACGCGAACAGGCGACTATAAGTTTAGATCGCACAACGCTTGCCACTTTTTAAAAAAAAAAAAAAAAAAAAAAAAAACCTAAGTGCCACCGCCACTTTTCATTCTATAACAAAAAATCTGATCCACTTCAGGCGTTGGCTCCTGAGTAAACCCACCCCAGAGAGCTGCCTATATATCAGGGGAAATATGGGAAATCAAGGTTAGGGCTAACCTTTGCCACTTTTTTTTTTGTTTTACGTGATTACATTTAGGGAACGTGTACAAATGAGAATTCTAGTAACTAAGTTTTACAAGTAAGTGTTACAACAACAAAGGTGGGATAAAAGGGTAATCAAAAAATAAAAATATAAATCACTGATGTAATTCAAACAAAAAGGTTCTTCAATAATGTAACGGGTTCCACTTGGAGCCTCGCCATCGTTATCTGATACCTCCAATAGCGCCTTTGAAGGGCATCTGCAACGGAGGCATTCTGCTTCGCTAGTGCCTCAAGGAAAACAGTATCCTTGCAGCAGCTCGTCTCTTCCTTTGCTCATGTCTGACAAGGCAGAACGTTGAGCCGTTAGTGTGATGCGGCACAGAACATTAACCGCAGCTTGGCACTCCCCAGCTGAGTGGGGGGCTAACGAAAACGCTGCGTAAATAATTTGCGAAGAGCGTACGGTATTTCGGTGCGCGTTCGAGGGCATTGTGAGCATTTTGTAGGAACCACCAGTAATCAAGCTGCTCTTTCTCTCCGTCGCTAAAGATGTAGGCGACGTTAAGTCCTTTGAACCACGTAAGCGCATGATATTTTGCAGCCGGAAAGTAAGTTTCATCGGGACAGAGTAGGGTCTGAGGGTCAATCATATCAGGTGTGACCCGGAGATAACAAGCCAATATCTTCTGTGTTAGTCGCCAAACTCAGGACGATGATGCGCAAAAAAAACGATGTTCATCGGTATCCAAAAGGTGACAATCAGGGCAATAAGGGGAGTCTGCCAGTCCAATAGTGTGAAGTCGCTGTCGTGTGGCATATTTTTTGTTGGCGATCTGATACCACTTCGAACGCACCGTGGATGCCAGAAAGTTATGGTGTATCGTTTTCCACACTCTTGGCCAGTGAACCGTAGGGTACTTGTTTTCCACCACGTTATGGGGAACAGCCCGCAGAAGGTTGGTATTAAAATCTTTCGCCTTTGGTGGACGTGTGGCGGAGAGGTTCGAGTTGACATAGCTGTAATCCAGAATGAAGGTCGACACATGGGAGAGCTGTGGTGCGACGTGCGCAACCGACACCGGCGGGACGTTAGAGATTGGCATCAGAACCTGTAGTAAACGACCCGTGAGAGAGGTATATTGACTTTTCCATCATGTTGCTCATGTAAAGGGCAGCTGCTCTTGCCCTGACGTTGACCAATCCCAGCCCTCCTTTGTGCACTGGGAGGGTAAGAGTGTCGTATCGTACTTTAAAGATATGACCTGCGGAAACGTAGTAACTGAAGGCCGCCTGAAGCCGGCGACCTATCTGCAGCGGTAGTGGGAGGACCTGTGCCACGTGGTTGAGTTTTGATGCTACGTAGAGGTTCAGGTATTCAACACGTTGTAGCTGATTCAAGTCCCGGAGCAGGTTCTGTCGCACCATTGCGCGTATGATCTGCAGCTGTTTTACGTACATCTTTCTTGAACGTGATTGCCAAATATCGCAAATCAGAAACTGGTGGGAGGGGAGCGACGGCTTCCGGTCCGAGATCACGCCCAATATCCAACGCCGCCGACTTGTTGATGTTCAGAAGACTGCCTGCGGCCTGTCCGTATCGCTCAATCCAGGTTAGTACGCTTTGAACTTCGTCATTAGAACGAACCAGCAGTAGCAGGTCGTCAGCGTATGTCCTATAGCGAAAGGTGACGTCCCGCAGCGTCATGCCAGATAGGCGGAGGTTAAGGCCCCCTAGGAGTGGCTCGAGTGCGATTGCATAAAGGTAGGTAGAAAGGGGACAACCATGCCGTAGAGATCTCTTAATGGATACTGGTCCTACCGTCCTTCCATTGACCTGGACTTGTGAGCTGGCTGCGGTCCAAAGACGCCGTAGGGTGTCGATGAGGCCCGGGGGGAATCCCATACAGTCCATCACTCGTAGGAGGAACTTGTGGTGCACTCTATCAAAGGCGCGGTTGAAATCGACGGAGACGATCGCCGCTCTCAGACGGCACGCAGAAGCGATCGCTATTAAGTCCCTGCAGTCACCGGTGGCCATGTGTATGTTGACTTCTCCCCCCTGCGACGTCTGTTCTGGAGCGAGGATCATCGGCAAAGTCGTCTTAATACGGCTCGCCATAATCCTGGTGAAAATCTTGTAATCGGCGTTCAGCATTGTAAGCGGCCGATAGTCGTTAATCGATAGCCCTCCACCTGGCTTGTGTACCGGTATGAGAAGACCTTCGACAAACGCTGGCGGCACAACACAGTCTGGAAACATAAGTTCGCGGAACATTATAACCCAGCGAGGCATCATGATGTCACGGAAAGGCCGGTAGAATTCGATGGGCAATCCATCAGGTCCAGGAGACTTATTGGCAGCACCTTTGTTCACGGCGTCTTCGACTTCCTCGAGTGAGATTTCCTCCGTTAGTGCATTCACGGTAGCCTCATCGATAGTACGTGTTACCTGCTGTAACACTTCAGTAGTGGCCTCGTCATTGACGGTTCTTTCCTTGTAAAGATGACGAAAATGATCCTCCACCGCCTTAACTATGGTTACTTGGGTCGTACATAAGCGACCGTCGTGTGTCCTGAGTTGTGTGATTAAATGTTGGCGTTGTCGGCGCTTATCCGCCACAACGTGGTGCATAGTAGGTTCCTCTGCAACCGTTCGGTCATGCCGTCGCGAGCGGACTACTGCACCTTCTAGTCGGCGCTTCGTCAATGATAGTATGTGAGCCTTGATTCTGCTCTGGTCATGTTGTCTCTCCGGGGAAGGGGGTAAGGCGTCGAGGTCCCTGAGTGCCGCGTAGTAAAAATCGAGGGTCTGTCGGTGCCACGCAGTCACGTCCTTGCCATATTGCATAAGCGTCCGACGGATTGCTGGTTTGGCACCGAGTAGCCACCACTCCAGGGTCGAGGTGTATCGTGGGTGGCAGCGTTCACAGTCAGTCCACGTTGCTGCAACTTGCCGACGGCAATCCAGGTCCTGGAGATGAGTTATGTTGAGCTTCCAAATGCCATTGCTGCGCCAGACTTGTTGGGGGCGTAGGTGTATAGTGCAGATATAGGCACTGTGATCGGAATAGGCTTGAGGCCATAATTCGGCGTCCACCACACCTTGTGTGAGATCTTGTGACACATATATGCGGTCAAGTCGGCTGGCCGAATGACTGGTAAGATGAGTGTGGCCAGAGCGGTTACCGTGGACTTTTTCCCACGTGTCGCACAAGCGAAGTTCTTGGATCATCGCACCCAGTTCCGGACAAGGCATGTAATGTGGGATTTGGTCCTTGGGGTGAAGTACGCAATTAAAATCGCCAGCGAAGACGCTGTGGTCGTATCGTCCAAGGAAAAGGGGAGTGACTTCTGTGGAGTAGAATCTGGCGCGGTCGTGACGTCTTGTGGTACCCGACGGCGCGTAAACATTAATGAATCGGGTGTTGAATGCCGCAAATGCTATTCCTCGCGCGAAGGGAAGAAACGTGATGTCGGTAACTTCAATACCTTCACGCAGTAATATTGCCACTCCGGTGTCTGCAGGGCTACCGGACGTCACATATGTGGCGTAACCGTAAAAGTGCGGGAGTGCAGTCGTTTTCACTTCTTGTAGGAAAGCAAAGTCAACTCCCATGGCTCGTATGGTTTCTTTCAAAAGTTGGATCTTGACAGGAGAACTGATCTTGTTGATATTCATTGTCGCCAGGCGGTAAGCCTGGCAACGCGTTGTTTGGGCAAGGTTATCCATGTAGAAGTTGGAGAGAGGCGAACATCGCAAGTGATGTCACCCCCCGCCGAACGCGGTCCTCCTTGTGCTGCTTATGCTGCATGATCCGGCGGCGCCTCAGCTGGCCGCGAATCGGGATCTTGTGTCTCGACGTCCTCAGCCCACGAAGCGGGCGCGGATGTCTGTTCATGTTCCATAGCCTCGGAATGTTTGATAGTGAGGGACCGGGCGATTTGGCTGTTTGCACTGGTACCTTCCCGCTGCTCACTGTTTCTGTCAATGGGCTGATGGTCGAAAGCTGCATGTTTTTCTGTCTGTTCTGCAAGGTTGGAGTCAGTGGAAACAGCGTCAGCTTCGCGGCTGGCTTCTTGAATGGTCAGTTGTTCTTCCCCGGCCGAATGCGAACCGCTGTGTTCCGACACGGTCCGATGACGGCGCTTTCAGCGTTTCGGTGATCGCTGTTTCCGTAGATGGCCTTCATTGTCAGAAGACGGCACTGACTCACGCTCCGCCGGAACAAACGCTTCGGTCGGTACGATAAGGGAATCAATTGCCATCTTGCCGGCGTCAATGTCTGTCGCGTTCGGTAACTCCAGAGTCGTAGTACTATTATCCACCACTGGCCGGGTCGGCGGATCATCCAGGTTTTTGTCCGTGGAGAGTGATTCTTGTACCGCTGAAGCGGTCGGCCGTGTCTGTTGTGTGGAGAACGTCGTGAGCGCCGCCGCGTAAGTCTCGGGTAGAATAATCTTCGCTGCTGGTGGTGCAACGTCCTTCGGTGGGAGTTGTGTGATCCGACGCTGGAGGCACTCGGAACGAAGGTGACCTTCCTTGCCGCATCCGGAACACGTCTTCGGCTGGCCGTAATAAATAATTATGGCCCGGCATCCTCCTATCTGGAGATAGGATGGCACGTGTCGTTGGAGATCTATGCGCACTTGGCGTACTCCATTGATTACTGGATACGTCTTAAATTGGGTCCATTTTTCAGCCACGTGTTCGTGTACCGTACCGTAGGGGCGGAGCGCCGCTATAACTTTTGCCGCCGGGAGTTCAAATGGAAGTTCGAATATGCGTATAGTCCGCAGTCCCATTGCGGCATGGCCGACCTCGACGTTGCCAACATTGCCATCTGCGTGGCAGAAGCGGATTTCTTGTTTCATCTCACGAAGCACCTTGTCGCATGTAGTTTCGTTTATAAGCTTTACATAGACCGTGCTACTGACGATCGAAAAGTGAATGCCGACAATGTCGGCAGCCGGGATCTTGGCTTCCTCTTTTAAAAAGCGTTAGACTTCGAGCGCCTTTGGTCGGGTAAAGTCGTTCCGAAATGAGAATTGCAAGGTTGATCTTCTGTATTGGTTTGCCATGGTCTTGTAGCGCTACGGCGTCACGTTAGTGTTGGCCGAAGAAAGTAAACAAGGCGCGCGGGCCCTCTCTGATAGCGGAGAGCACACACCGCACGTCTGCTTCGCTCGGCTGCGAGAGCCGCACTGTGTTACCTAGGCCGTTGCGCTGTCGCCGCTGTCGGCGAAAGGTGTTTACCGTGTGGGCACAGAAGGGGCAGTTCTAAAGGTTTCTTACCTCGATTTCTGGAAAAGTTTGCGTATGCGGACGCCATACCTGACGATGAAAAATGCTCTATTTACAATTATCCATCGATCCCTCCAATTTTGAGTCGATTGCTCGTCATAACCCTCAGGGGTGATTTTCTCAAAATTGCGGGGGTGTTGACCCAAAATATCTTAAATTCCTTCGTTTTAGGTTGTACACAAGCGACCTGCAAAATTTGAGCCGAGTTGGTTGGCCGTGTCTGAGGCCTTCCCCTTGTTAGCTAGATTTCAACATAGGCAGACGCACTTTCATAATCGGCCCTCAGCCAGTTCTGTGTGCATTGGTTCTCTGAGGAGGGCCCATCAGGCTTAGTACCTAAGAATATGTTGGATTACTTATAGCCATAGCTGCAGTCCTACAAACCCACCTTAAGCACTTAGGTGGTGGGTCGTAAAATCAGGGCGGCAAGTGAAAAAAAAAAAAAAAAAAAAAAAAAAAAAAAAAAAAAAAAAAAAAAAAAAAGTCCTACAAACTACTGGAGATAAGTAATTTTCATTGTACTCTGTGTTTCTTGAATAATAATCCTTCTCTCTAACAGTGTGCTGTACCGCATACTATTGCAACCTGGACTCCTTCAGCTCCTATCAACTCGGCCTCCTACTTATTTGCATTTAGTAACGAGCTGAAAACACTCACGCGTTTTGTGCCTCTAAACAGTGAGACACAATATTGAGGACACTACACAGTCGCCGTTCTTGGTGAAACACAACAGCGCAACCTGCATCTGCTTGTATGCTCAAGCATGCGTTTTCGTGGAGTTCCCATATTTTTGTTCAGCCCACGTTCAGGGTGACCCACAAGTCCGTAAACATTTGAAAATGCTCTAATTCACGGAATAATGTGAGAAGAGAGGTAAAACTTGACACACATGCCTAATATGACATGAGATTTTATTGATATGAAAAACTAGTGCAATAACCGGCCAACAGATGACACTGAACAGCTAGATGTCAGAGACGCCATATGAGAATCATGTACAAAATGAGCTCTAGTGAGAGAGGGAGTCAGCTGCGTCACCAATAGCGGCATGTTGACTTTACCAAAAAGGGCGCTGCTAGCGAAGTTTTACTATCAGGATGAAGAATCCATTACTGTAGCTTCACTATGCTGTCACCGCAACAAGGTTATTCAAACGGGTAAAGGTGTACCGAAGAAAACTATGACGACATTCGAAACCACGAATTGTTCAGAGTGTGGGCTCCGTAGTGGGCCAACAGACGCAGGTGCAACTGCCGCTTGGACAGTTCAAGAAGAAATGGAGACATCAGCGGGGTCATACACGAAGTGAAATACAGTGTGAGGAGGGCTATGCGAGAGGCGTTCAATGAATTCGAAAGTAAAGTTCTATGTACTAACTTGGCAGAAAATCCTAACAAATTTTGGTCGTATGTCAAAGCGGTAGGTGGATCAAAACAAAATGTCCAGACACTCTGTGACCAAAATGGTAATGAAACAGAGGATGACAGACTAAAGGCCGAAATACTAGATGTCTTTTTCCAAAGCTGTTTCACAGAGGAAGACTGCACTGTAGTTCCTTCTCTAGATTGTCGCATAGGTGACAAAATTGTAGATATCGAAACAGATTAAAGAGGGATGGAAAAACAATTAAAATCGCTCAAAAGAGGAAAGGCCGCTGGACCTGATGGGATACCAGTTCGATTTTACACAGAGTACGCGAAGGAACTTGCCCCCATTCTTGCAGCGGTGTATCGCAGATCTCTAGAAGAGCGTAGCGCTCCAAAGGATTGGAAAAGGGCACAGGTCTTCCCCGTTTTCAAGAAGGGATGTCGAACAGATGTGCAGAACTATAAACCTATATCTCTAACGTCGATCAGTTGTAGAATTTCGGAACACGTATTATGTTCGAGTATAATGACTTTTCTGGAGACTAGGAATCTACACTTTAGGAATCAGCATGGTTTTCGAAAAAGACGATCGTGTGAAACCCAGCTCGCGCTATAAGTCCACGAGACTCAGAGGGCCATAGACACGGGTTCTCAGGTAGATGCCGTGTTTCTTGACTTCCGCAAGGCGTTTGATACGGTTCCCCACAGTCGTTTAATGAACAAAGTAAGAGCATATGGACTATCGGATCTATTGTGTGATTGGATTGAAGAATTCCTAGACAACAGAACGCAGCGTGTCATTCTCAATGGAGAGAAGTCTTCCGAAGTAAGAGTGATTTCAGATGTACCGCAGGGGACTGTCGTAGGACCGTTGCTATTCACAATATACATAAATGACCTTGTGGATAACATCGGAAGTTCACTGAGGCTTTTTGTGGGCGATGCTGTAGAATATCAAGAGATTGTAACAATGGAAAATTGTACTGAGATGCAGGAGGAGTTGCAACGAATTCACGCATGGTGCAGGGAATGGCAATTGTTTCTCAATGTAGACAAGTCTAATGTGCGGTGAATACATAGAAAGAGAGATCCTTTATCATTTAGCTACAATATAGCAGGTCAGTAACTGGAAGAAGTTAATTCCATAAATTATCTGGGAGTAGGCATAAGGAGTGATTTAAAGTGGAATGACCATAAAAAATTAATCGTCGGTAAAACAGATGTCAGACTGATATTCATTACAAGAATCCTAAGGAAATCCAATCCGAAAACAAAGGAAGTAGGTTACAGTGCACATGTTCGCTCACTGCTTGAATATTGCTCACCCTCACCGATGTGGGATCCGTACCAGATAGGGTTGACAGAAGAGATAGAGAAGATCCAACGGAGAGCAGCGCGCTTTGTTACAGGATCATTTAGTAATCGCGAAAGCGTTACGGAGATGATAGATAAACTCCAGTGGAAGACTGTGCAAGAGAGACGCTCAGTAGCTGATACGGGCTTTTCTTGAAGTTTCGATGGTTCAAATGGTGCAAATGGCTCTGAGCACTATGGGACTTAACATCTATGGTCATCAGTCCCCTAGAACTTAGAACTACTTAAACCTAACTAACCTAAGGACATCACACACATCCATGCCCGAGGCAGGATTCGAACCTGCGACCGTAGCAGTCGCGCGGCTCCGGACTGAGCGCCTAGAACCGCTAGACCACCGCGGCCGGCCTTGAAGTTTCGAGAAAATATCTTCACCGAGGAGTCAAGCAGTATATTGCTCCGTCCTACGTATATCTCGCGAAGAGACCATGAGGATAAAATCAGAGAGATTAGAGCCCACACAGAGGCATACCGACAAACTTTCTTTCCACG
Organism: Schistocerca serialis cubense; assembly: GCF_023864345.2. NCBI lineage: Eukaryota > Metazoa > Arthropoda > Insecta > Orthoptera > Acrididae > Schistocerca > Schistocerca serialis. Next base: position 74,490,473 of record NC_064644.1, read on the forward strand.
AACAATACGAGACTGGAATAGAATAGAGAACCGATAGAGGTACACAAAGTACCCTTCGCTACACACCGTCAGGTGGCTTGCGGGTATGGATGTAGATGTAGATGTCGGCATGGCGAAATGAGCATTCGTTTAGTCGTAAGCATTCCATTTTGGAGTGCACTAAGGCGTACCCTTCAGCGCTATTCGTAGAAAATACACCGTCGTCATTAAGTGGTAACCATTGATTCTGTGATGCAGAGAGTATTTGCTGTGCAAGCACTAAAAAAAAGGGGAGAAGGCGATTGTTTTCCAACCGTGTTGTGGAACAACGAAGCCCATGTCACATTCAGAGTGTCTGTTAGCAACCACAACTGCAGAATTTGGACAATCAGATATCTTAGGGCTCTCGTGGAAAGCCTACTGCATGACGACAAAGTCACAGAGAGATGTGCAGCAGCCACATCAGTCCTGTTAGGACCGCTTTTTTTCGAGGAAATGCTGTGTGCTGCTTTCCAAACTCTCAGCGTGACGCATGCGTGGTACACCTACGTGTTACAGAATAGCATTGTGCACAGCCTTGCTGATGAGCACCTGCTGGGAAGTACGATTTGTGCAGGATGCTGCTCCAGTCCAGTTGCTTCACATGTCAATGATCTCCTGAGCACATCGTTTAAAGAGGGTCACGTACTAAGCCGCCACTTCCGTCATGCTTGTCCTCCAAAGTCCCTACCTCCCAGGACGTGTGGAAGTAATATTGTGAGGCGTACACTTGTACGTGGAGACCGATTTTGTAAGATAATTCATGAAAAATGACCTGAAACGATTATCATATGTAGAAGGATAGTATTTTTGACACCACTGAATCAAAGATGTTGCCTGAGTGGCAGAATCGATTGTAAGCAGGGGCGCCCAGAGCGCAGTAGCTGTTGCTGTTGCACTCTGATATAGGTACGATGTAAGGCTTAAAGCTAGTGACTAGCTCAGAGAATTTAGTTGTTGGGCTATGGACGCAGCGTAATACAGTTCTTATAAAATGAAGCGATGAATGATACTGTAACTCAAATGTAAAGCAACTGATACAAATTTCGAAGGTAATGAAATTTTATATGTTTAGTTTTAAGCATGCACCAACGCAATTAGAGTAATGACCCCTGAATGTAGGAACCAAATGTTTTCCATCAGATTTAATGTATACGTTGATAAGGCCCGATTGGTAATATTTTGTGTGTTTTGTAATCCATATACAGAGAAGTTAAACTTTTTAATCTATTTTGCCGAACGATGTCAGACTTTTGTCATGTAGGGACCCAAAAGTTTTTGAATTACGATAGTAAGTGAGAATTGTAGAACAGTTGAGATGTTCACTGGTTCTGAAGTTAATCTAAAATGTTCCATATCAGATTTTGTGAAGGAAAAACTTTATATTTAATACAATTTTCAAACTGAAGCATTTGATTTTAGGATATCCAATTATCAGTACCTCATCCTCTTCCATGTCGTGTTCATTTGAATCCAGTGAATACTTTTTTAAAGAAATCATTTTTCAATCAGATTCAGAAAAATATTAAGTGCTAGAATCAGAAAATTGTTAATGTTTGTTACAGCGTCAATGCGCGCAGCACTGTACAGCGCTGAGCCAATATCCGGTATTTTCATTGAACATTTGCAAGGCCAATCTTTTATGAACCAATCTACTGGTATTATTTGTATGAAGCTATTTTACGGAAGGCGAAGGACTTCGATGTGCCAAGATAGAGTATTTTCTCTGCCTACTGTGGAGAGAACAGAATACCAAGATTACATCCGATACGACTCCAGAGATAAGGAAAATTTACTTGATTGTTTATTTGCACAGGTAAGTTTGTCAGTTTTTTTGTACAGGGCCATATAACTCGGTGCTGACGAGACTGGGTAAATTTCAGAGGGATTGATTTCATTATTGGCACTGCATACTCGTTTTCCAGATTAAGCTGTTTAATTATTTTGGATTACAGTAAAACTGGTAAAACACACCATCTGCTTAACAACACATCACACAGTAAATTTGAATAACACAAACATTACGCACTGCATATTCACTAATAAACAAACACATACCAAATTTTTTAAAGAACATTACAACATTTGTTTTAAAAAAAATGCTAAAAATTAAATGTTATGTCAATTATTGCTTTTGTATCATATGAAGCGCCATCTGTTGGTCATCTTGTGCACTTTTATTTGGTTTCAACAAGACTTATAACACCCCCCTGCTGCCCGGGATTTGCGAAATTACAAGTTGACAATGACCGTGAATTATGAATTTTGATTCGCGTCGGGATCAGGCATCCGAATCAGAAGTAAATAATGATAATTCCGCGGGAAACAAGAGACGTTATAACTTGATTGTTATTGAATGAGTAATTTCATTCAATAAATATCGGTAAATGAAATAATGGAAAAAATTTGGAAATAAATTTTGCCAGTGGAAATTTTACCGAAATAAATAATTAAGTTGTAAAAGCAATTAAAAAATCGGTCGCCAGCTCAACTGATGAGCGACGGCACCGTTAAGTACGTGAATTATTGTGTCAAAAATAAAGTTTACCTGTTTGTAGCGCAGCAGGTGGAACGGGAACTTTTACGTAAGTGCTGTGTCAGGCTCAGTAGTCATATAAAATAATGTCATAACAATCTAACTACACTTAAACATTAAAGGTCAACTTTCAATAAGTACTTTGATAATTATTTTGTTCATAATTTGTCAGCTAAGTGCAATGCTGACAACACAGATAATTATCTATCGAGATTTTGAGTAATGGACTGTCATTCTGTCTTTAAAATTAGGTACTTTGCACAGTTTCATCTACTGATAATGAAGTATATTGCCAATAATTAACTATGATTTGAATGATAATAATTCATTAATTTGGGGATTGTCAGGTGGAATAAGCTTTATAGTTTCATGAAATATCCTTGAACTAACTTCAGCTGAATATGCATTGAAATAAATCTTAATAATCAAATTTATTACTTCAGTCTATTATTAAGTTACTACGGTTGGCGTAAGCTTATTAAGTGCAACAATTAGCTACGATAACCAGTCTGAAATTTTCTCTTCACCGTCTATGCAAATAATTTGATAATTAACATATTTTCTCTTGATAATGGCTTGACACACTCAGTTCAAGAAGGTTAGGATCGGAAGGAACCTACTTGGTGTTATTGTCGAGTGGAATGTAACTGCAACACTTCGATTATAAAGTGCTTGTTATTAATTGTTCGACTTCAAAGAAAAGCACAGTCACTGGCAAGCCTTCTACAATTTTATCCTACGAAAATTACGTGGATCTTACTTTCCTCGTTGTCGGTGGATCGACGGAAGTCCACGGCAACGACGCAATGTGGCAGTGGACTTTTACTGTTGCGACTTGGGCCCACAGTGCGCTTCACATTTAAGTTCTCGTTTCTTCAGCACCATGCCCATTAATCAATATTAACTTACCCGGCCATGCTTCCAGATATGCCGACCATTACTTTCCAGTCGTACTTAGATCCACACACTAGCCGTTAGATGTAACACAGCTAGGACTAGCAGCACTCGACCGCACGTCTTACTCCGAGCACGGAGTCACTGCTACTACTACCCGCTAGCGCGCTCCCGCACCCACCGGCACGACAAAACAATCTCTCTGACTTCAACGTTAACTAAATATGCCCTGACTTGCCAGTGTTAAATTTAAACATAGTATTTACAATACATATTTACACTAGACAATACATCGTATACAAACAGTTTCATGCGTTAAGTAAGCGAAAAAATTCATAGCAAGGACTGCGTTATAGCGTCACAGAATCCGTGTCATTTCAAGCATTTTTACCTCTCTACCTACGTTGTTCCGTGAAGTACTGAATTTTCAAATGTTAACGGATCCTTTGTGTACTGGTTGTTTTTGCTTAAATGGTCAGTCCAACAAACTTGATAACCCCAAGGAATAATGAGTCCTGAGCAGGCCGAGGGTCCGCGACTAGCATGCAGAACTGCTTGCCGGGCGTGGTCCCAGGGGAGTGTTGCGCCTCTCCTGCGCCCCCGGGTCATCGGCCGCTGTCCGCCCCCACCGCGCCACAAAGGCCGCTGGCGGGATTAAGGCGGTGCAGAATTTCTGTCCGGCGACCGCCGCCGTTGTTTGCGCCTTTCGCAGGGCGGGGGACGGGTAGAGGGATGGGAATAACGCAGTGTCATAACTCGTGGAAGCAGAATCAATATAGGAAGGAGGCGGCGCAGCTGCTCGCCTATCAGCGGGCCATTGTCCGCGCCTCCCGCCGTAATGAACACGGCCGGGGGCGGCGCCGGTGGCGGTGCCTTCCGCAAGGTGCTGCTCGCCGGTCGGCGGGCCAGCTTCCGGCGTCTGGGGGCGCTCCAGGCGCAAGGTCAAACTGGAACCCTCTTCCTCTCTGCTAAGGTTCGGCACCGTTTTACTACTCTCGGTGTCTTTTTTGCATGCTACGATTTCCGCCGTTCGGCGAATTGCTATATAAAAAATATCAATATAGACAGTTTGTGCATCCCGCGAGTGGAGAATCCCGACGATTTTTGTCTGCTATCGATATTGATGCTAGCAAGATATTGGTACGGAGAATGTTTTAATTTTAAGTTTAAAGTAGGATAACAAATGAAAAAAGAAAAATTTCTTTGTGTGATATAATACAAAATTAACAATATTGTACTTTTTTCCCTTTACTTGTACTGCGAAACTTCGTTTCTTGCCAAATTTCATGAGTCGAGGACAACTGGATGTATCCTACAAATTTTAGTGAGTGAGTTTTTGAGCATCAAAATACGTGACATAAACGGCCGTATATTTCGATTAGCTTCAATTAGCAGCTTCAATCTTTTACAACATCTAGGGACGGTAGGCTTCATTATGTGACGTAAATTTCTAATGGCTACGTCTATTCGTTCCTGTTAAACAGGGACCTTAACGGACGAAGAGACAGACAGTCGAACAACAAATTACGAAAAAAATATTTTTTTTCGTATCATATAACTACAAATAGCAGTTTTGTGATTTTTTATTTACTCTTACTGTTAAATCTTGCAGCTTCCCAAATTTCATGACTATAGGCCAACTGAAAGTACCTAACAGGTTTTGATGAGTGAGTTTGTGAGTGTCAAAATAAACTGAAGGCCTGCCTAATATCTTGCGGGTCCCCCGCGAGCACGCAGAAGTGCTGCAACACGACATGGCATGGACTCGACTAATGTCTGAAGTAGTGCTGGAGGGAACTGACACCGTGAATCCTGCAGGGTTGTCCATAAATCCGTAAGAGTACGAGGGAGTGGATATCTCTTATAAACAGTACGTTGGAAAGCATCAAAGGTATCAATAATGTTCCTGTCTGGGGTTTGGTGGCCAGCGGAAGTGTTTAAACTCAGAAGTGTGTTCCTGGAGCAATTCTGGACGTGTGGGGTGTCGCATTAATATCAAAATGTTAGAAGTAGTCACAATAAAGCTACAGTAGCCCATTACAAACAATATTGTAACGTACTTAAAAATGCTATTAGGAAGGCAAAGAGTCTGTGATATGCAAATATAATAGTTAATTCACAGGATAAAATTTAAACCATATGGTCAGTTGTGAAGGAAGTGTCTGGTCAGCAGCACAAGGTCGACGATATAAAGTTAGCTCGCAGTAAAAATATTTTTGTTACTGATAAATCAGATAAATGTACAGCATTTAACAATCATTTTCTGAGCATTGCTGGTGAATTAAATAAAAATTTAATTTATGCAGGAATTTAACTTTCTTGGCAAATGCCTTTCCGAGATTGATCTCTGAAATACTCCTCTGTGATACAGACAAGAGGGAAATTGAGTTAGTAATTAAATCACTGAAGACTAAGGACTCTCATGGCTATGATGAAGTGTCTAGCAGAATATTAAAGTACTGTGCTGCACATGTTAGCCCTGTATTTAGCCATATTTGTAATTTTCCCTTTAGGAATGGTCAGTTTCCTGAACGATTAAAGTACTCATTAGTAAAGCCGCTTTATAAAAAGGGAGAAAGGGATAATGTAGATTATTTAGACCAATTTCTATGCAGTCAGTGTTTGCCAACGTTATGGAAAAGACTGTGTGTGTAAGGCTAACCGATCATTTTATATAACACGATTTGCTGCCAAATGTACAATTCGGCTTTAGAAGTCGTTTACCACCTCAAAATGTTACATTCTCTTTCCTCTGTGAGGTACTGGATGGATTAAACAAAAGATTTCGAACGCTAGGCATATTTTTTGATTTAACTAAGGCATTTTATTGTGTTGATCACAATATATTGCTCCAGAAGGTGGAACATTACGGAATACGGGGAGTAGATCACAATTGGTTCACCTCTTACTTTAGGAACAGGCAGTAAAACGTCATTATTCACAGAGTTGAGAATGTCTGTGATGTGGGGTCTGATTGTGGTACAGTCCAGTGGGGTGTGAGGGAGGGGGGGTGCCCCAGGGTTCAGTGTTGGGGCCGCTCTTGTTCCTTATTTATATAAATGATATGACCTCTAGTTTTACGCGTAACTAAAATATTTCTGATTGGTGGTTACACTAGCTTGGTAGTAAAGGATGTTGTGTGCAACATTGGCTCGGTTTCAAAGGGTGCAGTTCATGACATAAGTTCATGGCCTGTAGAAAATAAACTAATGCTAAATCGCAGTAAGACTCAGTTCTCACAGTTTCTAACACACACTTGCACAAAACCTGACGTTTTAATTTCACAGTATGGGCATATGATTAGTGAAACTGAACAATTCAAATTTCTAGGTGTTCAGATAGATAGTAAGCTGTCGTGGAAAGCCCACATTAAAGATTTTGTTCAAAGACTTAACGTTGTCAGTTTTACTATTCGAACGGTAGCTGAAGTGTGTGATCATTCCACACGAAAATTAGTCTACTTTGCTCATTTTCGTTCGCTTATGTCGTATGGTAATATTTTGGCGTAAATCTTCCCATTCTAAAAGGATATTTTTGGCTAAGAAACGGGCAGTCCGAGCAATAAGTGGTGTAAGTTCACGAACCTCTTGTCGACCCCTGTTTACGCGTCTGGGTGTTTTGACATTGGCCTCTCAATACATATTTTCCTTACTGTCATTTCTTGTTAACAATATTAGCTTATTCCCAAGAGTAAACAGCTTTCACTCAGTACTCGACAGAAATATGCATTTGGTTCTGACGTTCTTAACTCTTGTGCAGAAAGGTTGGCAGTATACTGCTGCATCCATTTTCAATAAGCTACCACTGGAATTCAAAAGTCTTTGGAGTAATCTAAGAGCTTTCAAATCGAAACTGAAGAGTTTCCTCATACGTCACTCCTCCTATTCTGTCGAGGAGTTCCTTGAAAAATTAAACTGTATTGTTGACTACATTTACTTAAACTTATGGACTGACTTTTTTCGGGTTAATAAACATTTATTTTTATGTTGTAATTTCAAGTACTAACACGTTCATGGTTTGGAGATTTGCTCCTCAATTTGGTCCTACGGAAACTGACTTGTAAATAAAAAATAAAATTTACCGAGCCTCCATCAGATTGAACAGTCCCCTGCTGACATACAACGTCCATGGATTTATGAGGTTGTCTCCATACCCGTACACGTTCATTCGCTCGATACAAATTGAAGCGAGATTCGTCCGACCAGGCAACATGTTTCCAGTCATCAACAGCCCATTGTCGGTGTTGATTTGCGCAGGCGAGGCGTAAAGGGTACGCGAGTGGGGCCTTCGGCTCAGAAAACCCATATCGATGGAGTTTCGTTGAATGGTTCGCACGCTGACATTTGTTGATGGCACAGCATTGAAATCAGCAGCAATTTGCGGAAGCGTTGCACTTTTGTCACGTTGAACAATTCTCTTCAGTCGTCGTTGGTCCGGTTCTTGGAGGCTCTTCTTCCGGCCACAGCGATGTCGGAGATTTGATGTTTTACCGGATTCCTTATATTCAGGGTACACTCTTGAAATGGTCGTGTGGGAAAATCCCAACTTCATCACTACCTCGGAGATGCTGTGTGTAGTGCGCCGACTATAATGCCACGTTCAGCCTCACTTAAATCTTAATAACCTGCCATTAAAGCAGCAGTAACCTATCTAACAATTGTGCCAGACGTTTGTTGACTTATATATGTGTCGCCGACCGCAGCACCGTATTCCGCCTGTTTCCATATCTCCGTATTTGAATATGCATGCCTATACCAGTTTCTTTGGCGCTTCAGTGCATGTGACATAAATGGCTGTATCATTGGATAGCATTGACTAGAAGCTTGAATTTACTACAACGCGAAGGGACTATATGCCTTAATATGTAACACAAATGTTCGCTTTTTCGTCTAGCCGTTCCTGAGGAAAGGGGCCTTAACTGACGGGCGGACGGACAGACAGACAGTCGGATAGCAAATGACAAAAAACATTTTTCGTATAACGTAATTAGGAACATATAAACCTTGGAGTTTTTCCTTTAATTGTACTGTGAAACCCTTTTTGCCAAATTTCATGATGAGTGAGTTTTCGAGTACCAAAACATGTAACATCAAAAGCGGTATGTTTTGATTGCATTGACTTAGAAGCTTAGATTTAGTACTCCGTCAAGACGCGATAAATCTCAGTATGGGACATAAATTTCAACTTGGAACATCTGTCCGTTTCTGGGAAAAAGAGTTTTTAAGGGTGGACAGACAGACTGACAGGCATACAGATAACAAAGCAATCCTATACAGGTTCCATTTTTACTGACCTAGGCACGGTGCACTGAAAAACTGATTTATTTCTGTCTTGATTGGATTCGTTTTTTAAAACTACCTCAGACCAGATTGTATCGGTTGCAACAATAACCATCACACTACCAGCTAAATTTACGTGATACGTCATGAAAACTTATTATATGACGCCACATTTAAGTTTTGCTGATGGTGGGACGAGTTACTCTTGTAACCGATAGACAGATATGAGGACGGTTCATGTTGTACCGAAACCAGTCATCGTCAAAAAAAATCAAGACTGATAATAGATCTGTTCTTAAAACGAGTGAGTGGGTGGCCGGTCGAAGGAGTTGCCGCGACAGCGATCAATTCTGGAGAGACACAAACAGGACTGTAAGAAAATGAAAACGCCTTTAGCCTTCCTTATAATCTTACTTATTGTGTAGCTGCCAGTTTCGGCACTTCAGTGTGCCATCTTCAGGTCGTAGTTGAACCTGAAGGGGTTTTCACGATCCATACATACGATGCATCAGTGGCCAACACAACTGGATTACGCAGAATATCTGCAACTGTGATGTCAGCTCTCCAACTATCAATTGCCAACTTGAAGTGGCAGTTAACAGAGTGCTGACATCACAGGTGCAGATAGCCTGCGTAATCTAATTATGTTGGCCACTGATGCATCGTATGTACGTCAACGTCAACGTTGAGCGTACCGAGTTCAACGTGTTGCTGAAGGCTCAGAAACGATGCGAGTTGTGCATACGGTACGTGTTCCGAACGCAGTTGATGCCGAAGGGGTTATCACGATCCATACATACGATGCATCAGTGGCCAACATAACTGGATTACACAGAATATCTGCAACTGTGATGTCAGCTCTCCAACTATCAATTGCCAACTTGAAGTGGCAGTTAACAGAGTGCTGACATCACAGGTGCAGATAGCCTGTGTAATCTAATTATGTTGGCCACTGATGCATCGTATGTACGTCAACGTTAACGTTGAGCGTACCAAGTTCAACGTGTTGCTGAAGGCTCAGAAACGATGCGAGTTGTGCATACGGTACGTGTTGCGAACGCAGTTGATGCCGAAGGGGTTATCACGATCCATACATACGATGCATCAGTGGCCAACATAACTGGATTACGCAGATTATCTGCAACTGTGATGTCAGCTCTCCAACTATCAATTGCCAACTTGAAGTGGCAGTTAACAGGTGCAGATAGCCTGCGTAATCTAATTATGTTGGACACTGATGCATCATACGTACGTCAACGTCAACGTTGAGCGTACCGAGTTCAACGTGTTGCTGAAGGATCAGAAACGATGCGAGTTGTGCATACGGTACGTGTTCCAAACGCAGTTGATGCCGAAGGGGTTATCACGATCCATACATACGATGCATCAGTGGCCAACATAACTGGATTACGTAGAATATCTGCAACTGTGATGTCAGCTCTCCAACTATCAATTGCCAACTTGTAGTGGCAGTTAACAGAGTGCTGACATCAAAGGTGCAGATAGCCTGCGTAATCTAATTATGCTGGCCACTGATGCATCGTATATACGTCAACGTCAATGTTGAGCGTACCGAGTTCAACGTGTTGCTGAAGGCTCAGAAACGATGCGAGTTGTGCATACGGTACGAGTTCCGAACGCAGTTGATGCCGAAGGGGTTATCACGATCCATACATACACTGCATCAGTGGCCAACATAACTGGATTACGCAGAATATCTGCAATTGTGATGTCAGCTCTCCAACTATCAATTGCCAACTTGAAGTGGCAGTTAACAGAGTGCTGACATCACAGGTGCAGATAGCCTGCGTAATCTAATTATGTTGGCCACTGATGCATCGTACGTACGTCAACGTCAACATTGAGCGTACCGAGTTCAACGTGTTGCTGAAGGCTCAGAAACGATGCGAGTTGTGCATACGGTACGTGTTCCGAACGCAGTTGATGCCGAAGGGGTTATCACGATCCAGACATACGATGCATCAGTGGCCAACATAACTGGATTACGCAGAATATCTGCAACTGTGATGTCAGCTCTCCAACTATCAATTGCCAACTTGAAGTGGCAGTTAACAGAGTGCTGACATCACAGGTCCAGATAGCCTGCGTAATCTAATTATGTTGGCCACTGATGCATCGTATGTACGTCAACGTCAACATTGAGCGTACCGAGTTCAATGTGTTGCTGAAGGCTCAGAAACGAAGCGAGTTGTGCGTACGGTACGTGTTGCGAACGCAGTTGATGCCGAAGGGGTTATCACGATCCATACATACGATGCATCAGTGGCCAACGTAACTGGATTACGCAGGATATCTGCAACTGTGTTGTCAGCTCTCCAACTATCAATTGCCAACTTGAAGTGGCAGTTAACAGAGTGCTGACATCACAGGTGCAGATAACCTGCGTAATGTAATTATGTTGGCCACTGATGCATCGTATATACGACAACGTCAACGTTGAGCGTACCGAGTTCAACGTGTTGCTGAAGGCTCAGAAACGATGCGAGTTGTGCATACGGTACGTGTTCCAAACGCAGTTGATGCCGAAGGGGTTATCACGATCCATACATACGATGCATCAGTGGCCAACATAACTGGATTACGTAGAATATCTGCAACTGTGATGTCAGCTCTCCAACTATCAATTGCCAACTTGTAGTGGCAGTTAACAGAGTGCTGACATCAAAGGTGCAGATAGCCTGCGTAATCTAATTATGCTGGCCACTGATGCATCGTATATACGTCAACGTCAATGTTGAGCGTACCGAGTTCAACGTGTTGCTGAAGGCTCAGAAACGATGCGAGTTGTGCATACGGTACGAGTTCCGAACGCAGTTGATGCCGAAGGTGTTATCTCGATCCATACATACACTGCATCAGTGGCCAACATAACTGGATTACGCAGAATATCTGCAATTGTGATGTCAGCTCTCCAACTATCAATTGCCAACTTGAAGTGGCAGTTAACAGAGTGCTGACATCACAGGTCCAGATAGCCTGCGTAATCTAATTATGTTGGCCACTGATGCATCGCATGTACGTCAACGTCAACATTGAGCGTACCGAGTTCAATGTGTTGCTGAAGGCTCAGAAACGAAGCGAGTTGTGCGTACGGTACGTGTTGCGAATGCAGTTGATGCCGAAGGGGTTATCACGATCCATACACACGATGCATCAGTGGCCAACGTAACTGGATTACGCAGGATATCTGCAACTGTGTTGTCAGCTCTCCAACTATCAATTGCCAACTTGAAGTGGCAGTTAACAGAGTGCTGACATCACAGGTGCAGATAACCTGCGTAATCTAATTATGTTGGCCACTGATGCATCGTATATACGACAACGTCAACGTTGAGCGTACCGAGTTCAACGTGTTGCTGAAGGCTCAGAAACGATGCGAGTTGTGCATACGGTACGTATTCCGAACACAGTTGATGCCGACGGGGTTATCACGATCCATACATACACTGCATCAGTGGCCAACATAACTGGATTACGCAGAATATCTGCAACTGTGATGTCAGCTCTCCAACTATCAATTGCCAACTTGAAGTGGCAGTTAACAGAGTGCTGACATCACAGGTGCAGATAGCCTGCGTAATCTAATTATGTTGGCCACTGATGCATCGTATGTACGTCAACGTCAACATTGAGCGTACCGAGTTCAACGTGTTGCTGAAGGCTCAGAAACGATGCGAGTTGTGCATACAGTACGTGTTCCGAACGCAGTTGATGCCGAAGGGGTTATCACGATCCAGACATACGATGCATCAGTGGCCAACATAACTGGATTACGCAGAATATCTTCAACTGTGATGTCAGGTCTCCAACTATCAATTGCCAACTTGAAGTGGCAGTTAACAGAGTGCTGACATCACAGGTGCAGATAGCCTGCGTAATCTAATTATGTTGGCCACTGATGCATCGTATGTACGTCAACGTCAACATTGAGCGTACCGAGTTCAACGTGTTGCTGAAGGCTCAGAAACGATGGGAGTTGTGCATATGGTTCGTGTTCCGAACGCAGCTGATGCCGAAGGGGTTATCACGATCCATACATACGATGCATCAGTGGCCAACATAACTGGATTACGCAGAATATCTGCAACTGTGATGTCAGCTCTCCAACTATCAATTGCCAACTTGAAGTGGCAGTTAACAGAGTGCTGACATCAAAGGTGCAGATAGCCTGCGTAATCTAATTATGCTGGCCACTGATGCATCGTATATACGTCAACGTCAATGTTGAGCGTACCGAGTTCAACGTGCTGCTGAAGGCTCAGAAACGATGCGAGTTGTGCATACGGTACGTGTTCCGAACGCAGCTGATGCCGAAGGGGTTATCACGATCCATACATACGATGCATCAGTGGCCAACATAACTGGATTACGCAGAATATCTGCAACTGTGATGTCAGCTCTCCAACTATCAATTGCCAACTTGTAGTGGCAGTTAACAGAGTGCTGACATCAAAGGTGCAGATAGCCTGCGTAATCTAATTATGCTGGCCACTGATGCATCGTATATACGTCAACGTCAACGTTGAGCATACCGAGTTCAACGTGTTGCTGAAGGCTCAGAAAGGATGCGAGTTGTGCATACGGTACGTGTTCCGAACGCAGTTGATGCCGAAGGGGTTATCACGATCCATACAAACACTGCATCAGTGGCCAACATAACTGGATTACGCAGAATATCTGCAACTGTGATGTCAGCTCTCCAACTATCAATTGCCAACTTGAAGTGGCGGTTAACAGAGTGCTGACATCACAGTTGCAGATAGCCTGCGTAATCTAATTGTCTTGGCCACTGATGCATCGTATGTGTGGATCGTGATAACCTCTTCAGCATCAACTACGACCTGATGATGGCAAAGCGCCGAAACTGGTAGCTACACGATAAGTAGAATCATAAGGACGGCTCCAGGCATTTTGTCACTATAGTTATCGGCCGTGGATCCCAAAACCTTCATTCAAAAGGAAGGACGTACATAAACAAGGCTGGTCTGCGAGAAGCTAAGTCTAAAGCCATCGGCACACTGGCCGTGCTGTCGAACGTCAACGTTGAGCGTGCCGAGGTTAACATTGTTGACGAAGGCTCAGAAACGATGCGAGTTGTGCATACGATAAGTGTTCTGAACGTGGTAAACACTATTGCAGAGAACTCCAGCGGCAGTTGTCGGCTGCATCTGACACGACATCACACTGTTCACGGAGTGGACAGGGCTAAAATTCCCAAGTTACATCCATTAAAACATACATTTGCTCCACTGTCCATGTGCTGGTTACGTTGTTCTATCTTTAATACACATAAATAAAAACTTAAATATCTATTAACATGTCACAAAAAATATCATGTCCAGTCAGTAAGGACGTAGGCATATAAATGTTCACTTACAATATGGTGCGGTTCAAACTATTACTTGATCACTATTCCTATTCAGCATCAAAGTCCTTACAACTTTTGAAATAAGAAACTTAAAAAGAGAAAGTGTGAAATATCTTAGTGCAAGTAGTGCAAGCTGTGCTGTAGATTATGTCAACTAACAAGAAAGTATCAGAAACAATTTCATTCGTCAACAGGTGTCACAAAACATTTAAATTGACTATACTACAACATCTAAATTACATGCGTAAGTGGCAAGAACTTTCCAGTGATTGTTTGGGATTTCTTGTTTTTCGTTCCTCAAGTGTTGTTTCAGGTAATACATAGACATTCCTCCCTCGTTGAATATTTAGTTTATAAAACAACATATGAACGATCTGAGTGTTCTTGTCTTGGATGCTGTTGTGTCCATTTACGAGAGTTCCCCTGAAAGTAATACACCGCGTTTTTTCTTCAACAATTCGTTGCTGTACGTAATTAGAATTACACACACGAAAGAATGGTGTTTTATCTACACACCCTATTTTTCCACGTAGTCTCCATCCCGTTCTACGGCCTTCCTCCAGCGCGAAACAAGGGCGTGTATGCCCTGTCGATACCAATCCTTGTACTGGCGGCGGAGACAAGTGCTTCACTCTGTGAACTTCCTTTGTTGATTGGCAGATGCAGCGCCAACAGCCCTGTCGTAATGCGTCTGTCTTCGCGAATGACAACATCAACTTGGCGCAACACGTCAAGTGTGACAGCAGTGGTTGGTCTCCCCGACCGCTGCGAATCGTTCAGCTCCGACGAACAGCCTTCTGATGACCTCACCCTTCGTGCCCAACGACTAACTATACTTCTGTCGACAACAAATGCTCCACAGACTTTGCACAAGCGTCTGTGAATTTCTCCGGAGTTTCTATCTCTGCAGTGAGAAATTCAATGACGTCACGTTGCTCGTAACGTACACCACAATCAGAGGCCATTTTGAAGCCGTCCTGCAGCTACGCTATCTGTCGGAAGTGACGGAAACTTGGCGCGCTCCAACAGGAGACTTCAAATAATACATACGTAACGTTTGGCATTCGTAGCATTGTTTTCAGCTGAGAGAAAAATGCGGTGCATTAAATTCTGGACAAGCCTCGTACATTATTTGCTTGGTGTCTATTTCGTTAACATTGGTTGACAGCAAACTTGCTGATCTAAATTTTATGCATTTCCATAAACGGGCAGTTCTGGAGAACCTAGTGTTCGGTGTATGGCAGTGTCACCCATTTCACAGTACTGCCAGTATGGATAACTAGTTAGTTTTATTCTTTGGCGTCGCTCAGCTGTCGGGATCAAATCATTTACAAACATATAAGCTACTGAACGCAACCTTGAGCGCTATACCGACCATGAGTCTTAAATAACCATACTTGGCATCTTACGTTCTACAGAATGCTTTCGTCGCCGACATGTTACTAACTGACATTTAATTATAACAAACTGTATCCAGAACACTGCATTTCTTATGCACCCTCAGTGTGCGAGTGCCTAGAAACGGCATACTTTCATGATACATAAATTACAATAATTCTTTAACCACCAGTATGGCGTTTCCTGCCATTTTAGTACAACAAGTCATACAATTAAAGACGAACTTTCGAGAGATCCTCAATTTTCTGATGCTTATAAATGACATATACACATATGGGCCCGAACTGAAAGCCAATTCGGCATCCCGCGACTCTGTACTGAAGAGAGATAGCGTGCATGTGTTGTGGGTGGCGTTGTGCCATTTCACTGGTCAACGCTCAGATGCACGTTCAGAATATCTGCCATGCTAGGTATTGCTCTGCATGTTCGGAAAGACTCCGCAACGTGCTTTATCCACGCTATGACGTCAGAAAGTCGGCATGTCCAACGATCAAAGTTTTCGAATGCTCGGTCCGTGTACCGACGGCTTCAGGGACCTCACTGGACGCATGACGGTCAGCGCGGAAGGCGTTGCTGCGTGCAGCAACCTGAAGGATCGAGTGCTGACTTCCCTGGCTACGCAATGAAGACTACAGTGGTGGCGGGGAGCAGCTTCAGCAGGTTACAGGGAAAACAGTCAGTTTTTCAGTTAACGTTGGTATCCTAATGACATGAGGTTGAAGTCCAGAAACAGTGTTATGTAGACCTGTTCAAAAAATGGTTCAAATGGCTCTAGGCACTATGGGACTTAACATCTGACATCATCAGTCCCCTAGATTTAAAACTACTTAAACCTAACTAACCTAAGGACATCACACACATCCATGCCCGAGGCAGGATTCGAACCTGCGACCGTAGCAGCAGCGCGGTTCCGGACTGAAGCACCTAGAACCACTCGGCCACAGTGGCCGGCTATGTGCACCTGTGTGAAGGCGTGTTAAGCGCTGCAATTCTAATTCACTGCACTACCGATATCTGCTATTATTCGCCGGCCGAAGTGCCCGAGCGGTTCTAGGCACTTCAGTCTGGAACCGCGCGACCGCTACGGTCGCAGGTTCGAATCCTGCCTCGGGCATGGATGTGTGTGATGTCCTTAGGTTTAAGTAGTTCTAAGTTCTAGGGGACTGATGACCTCAGATGTTAAGTCCCATAGTGCTCAGAGCCATTTGAACCATTTTGCGATTATTCTATAATGGCTTCTTCGCGGGCTGCAATCGGGGCGTGTGACAGTGAATGTTATGTCAGTAAACATGCCTGTTGGTTGGTTGGTTGGTTTGGGTAGGGGACCAAACAGCGAGTCCTTCGCTCCCATACAATTAGGGTGTGATGGGGAAGGATGTCAACCGTGCCCTTTCAAAGGCACCTTCCCGGTACTTGCATGAAGCGAATTAGGGAAATCACACAAAACCTAAATCAGGATTCCCGGACACGAGTTTGAACCTTCGTCCTCCAGAATGCGAGTCCAGTGTGCTAACCAGTGCGCCTCCTCGCTCGTAAAGAAGACTGTGAAGTCGGTATACGCTGAGCGCACCACTGTCCTGAATAAATGGAAGTTGAAACTGTTTTTATTATAACAACGGTTCTGTTCAGCAAACAATGATTTTAAATTGTGCTTCGATTTTGTCGTTATCGTACAAGTGCTTCACTTGAATGTACTGAAAATTATTATAATGCCTTATGTGACTTATTTAACATACGTGTAACTGGACAACTGGTCATTTAGACACAAACGTTGGTAAGTGGGTAGATTTATTACTGGCTGATTCCTTCGAGATTGGGTGCAGTTGGTAGTTATAGAGGAAAGAGTATTTAGCGGCTATATTACACAGTCTCTATCCTATACAGGTTGACCAATTTGTAGTATAAGGGCTCGCTAGCGTGACAGCTACTGAGGGCCGAGCGCCATGTACCGTTAGTTGTTGTGGTGAGTTTGACTGCTCATGGAAGGCCCAGGTCTTCCCTCGGGCATGGGTGTGTGTGTTTGTCCTTGGGATAATTTAGGTTAAGTAGTGTGTAAGCTTAGGGACTGATGACCTTAGCAGTTAAGTCCCATAAGATTTCACACACATTTGAACATTTTTTTTTTGCTGTTTCTTAAAGCTGATACTTTTTGCCATTATTTGAATCGTACTATAATTTATTCGAGCAACAAAGATGTAATTGTTTTTCTGGGTGATACAAGTTTTGCATATTGATATTCCGCATGTTAAACATATTAATATTAAAACTGAGCCTACGTCTGCAAAATTCCCATCCAGATCCGCACTTCACGTAAATGCCACATATCAGTGGCCCACAATACACTAGTTCGGGGAATTCATGGGTATTCGTATTAGGAATGGGACCCCTACCATACTGGATTAATAGGAGAGATACGTAACACCCAACGAAGAGTGGCTCATTTCGTCACGAGATAGTTCGGTGCGCACATGTTTTCTGTTGAACTTCCGGATGCGTACGTTCCACGAAGAGTCGGGCAACATATTACACTCTCCCACATACGTCTCTTGAAATGCCCACGACGGGAAAATCAGAGAAATTAGAGTTCATACGGAGGCTCCTCCCACGTAACATTCCTGAAACCATCAGGGAAAGAAGGGGTGGATTGTAGCGGTACTAGAAAATACGTCTTGTGGAGTATACATCAGATGTAAAAGTAGCTACCCAGGACCCAGGAGAATGTGACGCAAGTCTCGTTCCCCTCCCTGACCACCCCCCCTCACCACCACCACCACCACCGCAGCGTAGAGAGCTTGTTTCGCCGAGGGGCTTCCGTGTCGGCGCTGCAGCGGTGCTGTGGCTCCGTGTCTCTAGGCAACCCCTCGTCGTTGTCTGGCGCGGCGGTGGGCTGTAGGTGAGGGAGGGGACGGGCAGCGGTCGTGGAGTGGACAGCGGCCGCGGCGCAGCGCCGTCTGCGGTGGCTTTATTAGTCCCCCGCTTCATTAGCTACGAGACCCGCCACAGCGCCGCCTTGCGCTCGATACCCAGCAGCCGGTCTCCAGTGGACACCAGCGACATCCTGCCTGGACCTCAAAACCTCATCTCGAGCCTAGCTGCTGTCGTGCTGGGGCAACGACGCTTTCGAAAGGAGCGAATCCCTGAAGTAATTTGGGTGCTGTAGCACTTGCATTCGCCCAGGCATAACCTTCTGGACTGGTGGAATTGCAAATCGTCACATCTTGCCTAAAAGCTAACAAGCTGATGATACAGCAAAATTTTTAACCTTAATTTTGATGATGATTAAAATTTCGTAATTATTAGAGCTAATTTGCAATATTTTCGACAGAGATAAATTATAAAATCAGTGAAAAAACTGCTTAGATTGCGATGATACTTTATTAAAATGACCGGTTTCGGCTTATATTTAGCCCATCTTCAGACAGAACCGTCAGATGAAGTTGACGATGCGTACAACAGTTAGTTGACCTCAGTCGCTGAAACTACATGAAGTACAGTGTGGGTATACATTGGCTGTTGGGGGTGTCCAATGTCACTTCGACTTTCACAACACCGCCATCTTCCGGGTTATGAGGATGGTTGAATCACTGACATAAGAACATTGGAGACTTAAACCGACTCATCTCACAGATAGTGTCAGTGCAGCACAGTCGACAACCACATGGACTTAGGACAACAGAGGCAAGAAGAGTAGGCTCTAATTAACAGCCATGTGGAAACTACTGAAATCAGAACGGAGCATACTGGTGTTCACCATGACACGTGAGGACAGATTACCAGAAGCTGGGTTGAAATCTCCAATTGACATGCGCCGTTTATTACCTCTAACAGCATGCTACAGACAACTGGAGACTGGTGTGGCATAGAGGCCGAGTCAACTGGGACAATGAGTGAGTAGTGGGGCAAGGGGAACACCACCTCAAAGTACCCTTATCCAAGATGGCGACTGTGACGTCAGCTGATGACGTCATCCAAGATGGCGGCCGCGACATCAGCTGATACAGTAGGTACCGTTATCCAAGGTGGCGGCCAAGTGCTACGCCCCCTTGCCACGCCCCCCCCCCCCCTCGGTGTGAAATTTGAGTTTTGCTGGGAAGATAGGTCAACTGGGCTATCTCTACTAACCTAAGAAAATGGTGGGAAAGAAACAGCACTTGGACTACCTACATTAACTTAAGTCACCTGACCACCAACTCTTCCTAGGAACTGGGGAACTGGTGGGAAGCGTTTGAATTTTGGTGGTAAAAAAGGGTAACTTGGGCTATCTCTACTGACCTAAGAAAATGGCGGGAAAGAAAGGGCACTTGGACTACCTCCAATAACCTAAGTCATCCAACCACCACCTCTTATAAATGGAGGTATGGCATTACCTCTGAATGAGATGGTTTTTTTGTCCAAACAAATGCCAAGACCGTGATCATAGGAGTGTATATTATCAGACCGGGCAGTTTGGTTACACTTAGCCCACGATGCAAACTCGTAATAAAATCGCTGATTTTTGAAAGTGATTTGGGTGGGGAACGTGGTATGTAAGTGGTATCTGCAACTCCCTCACGCTGCCCCAGCTAGATCTTTCCATAGTATTTGTAATGTGTTATGTCTCGATACCATGTCATAATTTCTGTGATATATCCACTGAGTTTTAGGCGATGACTGATTGAGAAGGATCACAAACAGTAGTACATAGTGTACTGATTGAGGTTATAAGAAAATGTATGCTAGCTTCTCAGATCTCTAGTGTTACGCTATCTGCTAGAGATGATGGCTATGATTTGGAAACTAGTCCTTCCATTCAAGCACATACCTGAGTTGTATCCTATTGACAAGTCCTTTAATGATTTCAACCCCTACTCAATCATATTTCTGGCACTCTCATATCTCGGAATGAGTCACCTTTCTCGAACACATCCGCTACAGTAAAAGTCCAGCCTGGTTTTTGACAGCACCTTGCATCACCTGTACATACAGAAAACAAAGGAAATGCTCTCCAAATGTGGAGGTGACTGGATACAGTCGAGTACAGTGCTATACTACACCTCCCTATCAGTGCATTTGGGCTAGGTGTTGGCAGCTGTGCTACATTTACAATCAGTTTTGGAAGACAGAACTAGAGGTTATGTAATAATCGTATGGATAGAAATGAAATAAAAAAATCGATAGAACTGCGAAAAATGACTGGGAATAAGTATAGATTGACCGAAAATACACCAAAATCCGGGGAAATTGAGGAGGTACTTCGGTATCTTATGGTTCACGCAGAGCATATTTTACGTGGGAACAAATATGCGGCAGCAAAAGGGATCAGAGAAAACGTCGTCATGGAAGCGAAGGGAATCAGGAAAGCAGTCAATTTTTTCCCGTTGAGGCAGCATTATACTGTACATCTATTGAGGTACCAGTGATACATGCAAGTCGAGTACTGTATTTGACGCTTTTCAGGAAGACAGCGAACCATCCACCTCTAAACTTACCTGCATCTGCATTAAAGGATAACAGAGAGTTAATGGGGTGATCAATCGAGATGGTGCTGTAACGAGGTACGATTTAACTATTTAATGGTAGACTGATGATGCATTCTAGAGAGGGGGAAGTTGCTGCAGGTCAAGTTTTCCACTGTTCTGTCAGGGTGCATGTCATATGACATAGCCTGTGTTTGACTCGTATAAAGCCACGTGTTCTGTATGTGATTTAAAGCACTGTCTACTAGCGATCGTTAACAGTAAACCTGTCGGTCATCAGAGGACTTCCATCTCATGTGTGACGAAATGTGACACATTCCTCTAGACGAACTTTGATTTATGCGATGTACTCCATCCCCCTGTCGCATCGTGGGTGTGAAATCAGAACTTAAGCTTCATAACTAAGGTAGCGATAGGTGCTTGTGAGGTACTGCCATCCCTGTGTATACATTTGCCTGACAGATGTGGTGTTTACAGAGTTAGTGGCGGAATGACTTGTAATTTTCACATGAAGGACGCTGCTGCTGTGCGTTTATCTGTTTCCTTGTAAGAGGTATCCCCCGTTACTAACGATCATTTTATATAGGGCTGTGGCAGGAATAGTACAACTTCTGAACCGTGACCAGATGTGTACAGTGGATGCTATGCATCTCCAGAAGGCCATATTGTGCTCGAATCACACAGAGCAAATGTTTTAGGGAAGAAGATATTTCGTTTCACAGTTCGATAACATAATTTATCATAGACAAAATGGGAAGAAGGATGTATTTTATGCACTTGAAATATATTCTTACATTGGAATATTAACAGTTCTACATTCCATATGACTGATAGGACAAAAACGCAAGCAATCTAACATTATAGCCCGTTTTAAGTGCAGAACTTTATAGCGTTAGGAGTGTATGTGTTTATGTTCTCTCTTACCAAAACCTTCCAGGTAGTGATCCTAGACTCTGGAATAATACTTTAAAATTGATAGCTTGGTTGATTTACGGAAAAATGCTTAGAACTCCATCCGTCTGGATCTCCATCGTGCATAAAAATCGTCTGTTTCTTGTTCTTCTTAACTGTCTGCTATTACATCACGACACTTTCAAATCTGTTACTATACATCGATGAGGAGTGCTTACCTCCTCGACATGGGTGCACCTCGAGAAATCTTATGCACTTGGATGGGTGAGGACTCGACAAGCTCCATTCATTCACGAGACGTGGAATGTGTATTAAATCGGTAACGGTGCTGCAGGGCGGGTTGGTCAATGACAGCGTGAGGGGGTCATTCACTCTCTAATTTTAACCTAAGACAGCGAAAATTATCTGTGAATCCCATACGGAGAGAGATAGATCATAAATCAAGCACTATGCTCAATGTGTTAGAAATATGTAAAGTTCTGTCTGATATACTTTGATGGTGTATGTGTTCTAGAATTAACAGTGAATGTATGTACTGCACAGTCATCTATCGACTTTCGTAATGATACTCGCAAAGTGAAGAACAGGTGGTTTAGCTATGGTACTGAAATTGGCGAAACATGCTGTCACATCAGTGGGCAGTGTTGAAATTACTGTAAGAGTGCTAAAATTGTTGGTTCTTTCAAATGTGACACGTATTATTAGAGTACATTGATGGTGTCTTTTCCATCCCATCTGTCCACTGGCACACTGTTGGTTACCAAATAATTATTGACTGACATCACTTGTTTCAGATGGAAAAAGAGTTTTGGTGGAGGGACAGCACCTTCTGAGGTGGATAGCATCAAAACAGTGATCACGTACATGACTGCAATATGATGAATTAGACGAAACGGAACGTAGAGTCATCAGATATTCCATCACTATGACAGATGAGTTTAAATGTACAGCTCGTAGATCACCTTCTGACTGCGGTTTGGAAACTCTCCACAACACGACCAGACTCTTCCAGTTTCTTTATTTTGTAACTGTCTTTTATTTAAAATCATCCAGTGTGCTATGGTAGCTACAGTATCAATATGATTTACAATGTGCTACGTCTAGTTTTCTGCGATATGCCATGGATCAGAAAGTCTTAAAGTCAGTTTAGAACCTGACACAGACCTCGAAGTCGTGGCAGAAAAACAAAATATATGGCAGTGTACAAAGCATGCAGCAGCAGGAAGAAATAATGTTTCAAACAATGAGACAGAGCCACAGGGAGCGTCTCTTGCGATTTACAGAACAGTCTGTGGGATACGATCATCCTCCTACAGTACAGGTGATGAAACTTTAAACACGTACCTCATTGACGTCATCCACATATTCAGGGTAAAACCACGGTAGCTCGTCCAAAAGTGAATCTCGAGTGTCAACCAACAGCCTAATTTCCCGAAAGTTTGCAGCATGTTGTCTACAACGGAAATGTTATCAAGTCATTTTTGTGTCTAAGAACTATTTAAAAACACCTTGAAATAGAAGTGATTCTCCTCATCATTTACAGTCATTTCTGATTGAAAGTTGCTATCGAATATAATTTTTCAAATGTCAGATCCAAAAATACATGTCCTATTTCAATTCCGCTTCTGATAAATATGACAACTCCTCGAAGAGAAATTGGTGGTAAGTTCATGTGGGACCAAACTACTAAGGTCATCGGTCCCTATGCTTATACACTACTTTATCTAACTTAAACTAACTTACGCTGAGGACGACACACACACCCATGCCGGAGGGAGGACTTGAACCTCCGACGGGGGAAGCCGCGCGCACCATGGCAAGGCGCCCCACGCGGCCTTCGAAGAGATATTTGAAACTATCTCCATCTTTGGGTGAGGCTTTCATAAACTGTCTTATGCATCAGCTTAATGTATATAACCAATGAAACGGTTTTTCGAATCCACGTGGTTCTTGCGGAAAAATATGAAGAGTCAAAGAACTTGGCATGTTAGTTACGATATACATGCTAACCAGTGCAATTACTACCACCAAAATATCAACTCCCTTGTATTTTAACTGAAATAATATACAAAGAAGCGGCACGCCGTAGCAGGATGTCTACGAGAAACCTAAACCGTTGACGCAGTGGAAACATGCTGATACGCCACCGACGTAAAAGACGAAGACTCAAACATCATCGGGAAAAGTGCTGCCCTGTCATCTATTATTGCAAATTTGTTTGTGGGACGTGCTGTTTATAAGAAGCCCACTCACACTGATTTTTGTTTTCGGGCTGATAGCTGCCACCATCTGGATCACCGTGGAAGAATTCCTTGTACCTTGGTTCATACAGCTCACTTTGTTTCAGACCATGAAAGTTTTTTAGCCGAACTAGCCCACCTCGAGGTCACCTTTCGTCAGAATGTTTGAAGTGAAAGATAGTTCAGTCGCATGTCTCACTGTCGACAAACCGTAAGTCGGGTGAATGACGGAAGTAAGGAGGTGCCGCCAAAGTCTGCGGCCTCTTTGCCTTATGCAAGTGACGTTTCCAACAGGATTGCTCGTGTTCTGGGAATACGTGATGTGAAATGTGTTTTTCTAGAACTACCTAAAATTCGGGCCCTTTTAGGTTATGCAAAGAATAACCTCGGTTTATGTAAAGCAAGCTGTGACACGTACGTTGCTCAGACAAACAGGAACACTGGAGGACAGGTGTATTGAGCATAAGTTCCATGCACATGTACAACAGTCGAGCAAATTTTCTATTGCAGAAGATTGCCTTGGCATCGGTAATTCAACGCAATAGAACAACACAAAGACTATGGTACACACTTCTTTCTGGTGGGGATAGTGTTATTAAAGAAGCAGTTGAGTTTAAATTAGCGAGTGACCTAATGAAGAGATGGCTGTTTTTGATTAAATTCAGCTCGAAATCTTCCTCTCTCCCAGGTTAACTAACAGAGGACAGAGTTTATGCTACTTCATTCGCTGGTAATTAATATTCGCTATCGATAACTTCTTAGGCAGGTCATCTTTGATCTTATGGCAGTACTAGTGTTAACAATGTGCGTGCGTATGTTCTCTTTCTATATATGCCCTGCATATCGAGGTTTTAAAATTTGTTTCGCAACCCTCTCGTTGCATTTATACTGCGAGAATGACAGGATGTACACCTGTTGAAATATCGGCAGTTTCTGAAGGCGTCACCAGGCTGCATTCCCGTAGGTTGTCTGAACGCTGCTTCGTCAGGATGAGTTCTGGAGTCAGATGCGTGCATTTTTGTGGAGGGTCGACTTTTCAGATGATAAGACATTTTAGGAAGATATGGAATCGACAAATGACGAACCTCGTGTGGAAGACTTCGGTTTATTAGAAGAATAATAGGGAAGTGAAATCAGTCTACAAAGGAGATTGCTTACAAATCACTTGAGCGACCAATTCTAGAATATTGCTCGAGTGTGTGTGACCGATACGAAATAGGACTAGTAGAGGATTTGAAAGTATACAGGGCAGCACGTATGGTTACAAGTTTGTTTCTATCACGGGATAGTGTCACTGAGATGTTGAAAGAACTGAACTGGTAGGCACCTGAAGGTAGACGGAAATATCACGAGGAAGTCTGCTGACAGAGTATCAAGAATCGGCTTTAAATGAAGAGTCTAGAAATAAACTAGGACCCTCTACACGTCGCTCACAGAGGGATAGTGAAGATAAGATTAGATTAATTACAGCACGCACAGAGGCATTTAAACAATAATTTTTTCCGCGATCCATAGTGAATGGAACGAGAAATAGCTCTAATAACTGGTACAGTGGGGCGTACCCTCTGCCATACACTTCACATTGGTTCCCAGAGTATTGATGTAGATGTAGATGAAGACGACTGCCACTGTCAACAGGAAGGTAACAGTCAGAATGACTGGTGAGCAGCTGAACTTCATTCACACAGATTCATAGAATCGCTGTGAACTGATAATGAGGAAAACGTGACTAAAGTACGTCCAAACACATTTCTTAGGAAGAAATAAACTACGGAGAAGAAGAATTTTCTTATCATTCGGAACGAGTTCAAGAGATATTTTATTTAACGAAATGTGGAATTTCTGTGAGTCATGAATAGCACGATCCATTTTGACGAGGTACTGAATGAAGGTAATGAAATCAGATCAGTTACTAAGTATTTAAATGCGAGTAGTTGACAGGCTTAAGTCAGTATTTTCTACTTTTGTAAAAATTACATTTTTTGTGATGAAAATCTCTCGGATCTCTAGACAGTTGAAAATGATGAGATTTCGTGATGTTCCGATGATTTTAACAACAATCTTCTTGTGATGAAGATTCCAACAAGCTGGCGGATGTTGAGTATGACAGTCGCGACTTCTCAAAACTGCCACCCGGAAGAACATCCGAAAAATTTCATGACTAGTGTTCACCGGATAAGTCTATGTTAACGTACAGATACTTTTGCCGGGTACATAATGAAGTACTGTTACTAAAGTTACTGAATATTCGACTGTAGATACAGACAAAAGGAAGCCGTAGGGTATGAGTTTTAACACTCTTATGTGAGACTGCTAGAATGCCTGTGTTTACGTGGAGCAAACTGAACAGTAAGAGAGTAAGAGCTGTTCCGTCACATGCTCTACTATTCTGTTCGCTCGGTATGTATCATATAATCGTTCACAATAAGCCGGGTGCTGTAGCCGAGCGGTTCTAGGCGCTTCAGTCCGGAACTGCTCTGCTGCTGCGGTCGCACGTTCAAATCCTGCCTCGGGCATGGATGTGTATGATCTCCTTAGGTTAGTTAGGTATACGTAGTTCTTGGTCTAGGGGACTGATGACCTCAGATGTTAAGTCTCATAGTGGTTAGAGCCATTTGAACCATTTTGTTCACAATATACACAAAATCCCTTTGTAGTACTGTTTGGCTAACGTATGCAGAGTGGTACTGCGTGCCTATCTGAGGGTATTGTGACCAGAAACACTCCTGAATCTAAGACCCCTGCGAGACGATTTCCAAATCGGAACAGGCACTTGTCGTTCCCTCCACAACACTAGCAGAACCGAACGTGACAAAATCAAGAGAATTTAAGCCATGTATAAAGTCCGAAGCCAAACCAATTCAAGCTGACCATACACAGAAATCAAATAATGCAGAATAAAGTTAAATTCCACTGATGCAGGAAATACGCTTCCACTGGGTTGGTGTTCCGCACATTTATAACGACGGAGAAAGTTGATAAGGCTTTGGGTATGCTGTAGCTCTACATGAGCGTCGTTTCAGCTACATGCGTCATCGTTGTATGGGTTTACAATTGAATTAAATTCAATTTACTGCTACGGATTTATGACCTGTTATCTGGAAACCGTTATTCGTTAATCATGGTGACATACAATGTTTGATATTATGTATGTCGCAGATCATCTTAACAGCAACAATTGCTAATATTAAAGCAGAAATAAAGCAGAAGATTTGAAAACTAAGATTCAGTTACAAAATTGATATAAAATAAAGGAAATTAACTCAAGTTTCAAGTGAATAATCTCCATCTTACGTTACTGGATATCTTACTGGCAGGCTCAGAAAAACTCGAAGTTTGTCGACTAACTACAACTGCACTTACTTCTAAACCTTTTCGTTGCTGCGCTATTCTGCATCACCCACACTGATATGTGCAGGCCTCGGCAATCCTCGAATCTGCACATACTCGAGAGGGCGGCCACAGCATTCTTTCTTTACTTTCTATTTTCTTTCCCTTTTGTCTTATTTATTCATATATATGTATTTGCGGTTTATCTGAATTAAATTTATATATGGCTATCATTATCAATGATTGAGAAAACGCTTCTTGTGACATGTTGACATTATTTTGATATTCAGAACGTCCACTCAATCTTATAGACTGAAAGTTAGCCAGTTGCCTTTTACACATCCGATGTGCTATCGTATTGACTTTAGTCCACAAGTTTTGGTCACTTACAAATACTTGCAGATCGGAGTCTAAGTGTCTGCAGTCTCTCTCTGACTGAAAAATTATGCATCTGACAACGAGATCATCAACGAAACCTTCCTGTCCACATTCAAGATTGGTGTGTTACTACATTTCACTTGATGCAAAGCTTTGGGATGAGGACTGTGACCTGTTAACAAAAGTGCCACACCTCGAGTAAGGACGTAGTTTGAGTCTGTTCCTGACGCTTGGGAGTTGCTGTAAACAGGCCTTGCAGTGCTCCTAGTGTCCCAGCCAGACGTCACTTCATCTAACTTCCAGGCTCATAAACGTCGTTTATCAGTAATAGGCATTCCTATGATCTCATACACGATCATACTGCTCACGCCCCAACCAGTAGAGCGCTGCCCTGTTGTCATACGCCCAACCTTTGTATCTGAAAAGTGATTGAACTAATGTGTGCCAACTTAGCTTACTACTTAGCGCGTAATGGACAAAACATCTAAACTGTCTTCTCAACCCTAGGGTGTCATACAGACATTCCGAATAAATATGACCCTGGCAGCTAATATCAGGTGCAGATCGTAACAAAAATCATTAGAAATGCTGCTGTCATGTACCTAGAATGGATGAATTAATAAAAGTGAAAGTTTGGATGTATTCTAGAAAGACAACACCGCTTTCCCCCTTTTTATTCTACATATAATTTACCAACAGTTGCTTTCAGGGATCAAGTGATAAACAACAATCATGTTCAATTACTTTTGACAATGAGTAACAAAATATTTAAGTCTTGGACATATTGCAATGACGATTATTAAAATCGTTATCTCTACATATGAAAATATTTTATCACAGGAAAGAATGATTATTAAAAATCCACATTAGCTCATTTATCTGTGTTGTCATAGCTGGACAATGCACTTAGTTGGCCGAGTGGTTCTAGGTGCTTGAGTCTGGAACCACGCGACTGCTACCGTCGCAGGTTCGACGCATAGTGCTCAGAGCCATTTGAACCATTTGAACCAACGAAAAAACTCTCATGTAGTCAATGAGAGGGTAGGTTACTGTCCTAGCTTTTAATATTCAATGGTCAAAGCGTACGTAAGTTGGAGTGAGCAAAACCTAGACTCAACATTTACTGTGGCCTAATGCACGATGGTACTTTACCAAGGGGCATCTGCAACAATGTTGTCTCCATGCTAGATCTGACACGCAAATTCCCTACTCTGGCCTTGACTGAATTCACTCAGTCGCTACTTTCCTGCGTTCTGTTGAACGTTAATCTTTCCCTAGTAGAAATAATGGCCATTGAACACTCGCTGTGGTATGGAGCAATGTGCACAATTTCTTTGCCTGCAGAAATTCCTGCAGAAATAATTAAATATCACTTTTCTGTCTGTTGTCATGATACGCGAAGCGTATCATCCTCACTTCACAGAAAGCAAAGCCCTCAGTGCTTTTGCTTATTTCCACACACTTGTGCAGTCCGCTGCAAGACGATAGAGAGATATAGCCTTAATTTGAGATCTCAAAATGCTTATATATAATGGGACTACCCCCACTGTGTCATTACTGCGTTGCCAAGTATGGCTTCAGCCAGTCACCATCTCGGTAGAGGTGAGCACATTTTTATTTTTCTTGCTGAGTCGCAGCCTAGCCCTGTTAATGACGTGCAGCCGCTTACCCTCGGTCCCACCCTTATTTATGTTAAAAGAAATACTGTATTGTTCTCGCCTTATCCATTTCTGCGCTGAAGCTCGCTATTCTCTTGCTAAATGGGAGTTTTACAACATCATTAACCGCCTCCAAAATGCGTTTCACTTTAACTTGTTTGCTCATTCCATTGTCCATATTGGTAGAGATTATTTTGTTAGTTTTCAGTACATGAGATTAACTGCAATTGTTTTTGTTGATGTAATGTAATTATTATTTTCTGAGGATCTCATACCATACAGTCCTGTCATTATGGATCAAGCTCACGTAAAGTCCATAAAATCTGGACACCTTACACTGTAACAAACCACGATTTTTGGAAATTTGTGGTAAGGACTATGGGATCAAACTGCTGAGGTCATCGGTACCTAGTATTACACACTAATTAATCTAACTTAACCTAACTTACGCTAAGGACAACACAGAAACCCCACCCATGCTCAAGGGAGGACTCAAACCTCCGATGGGGGGAGCTTCACGAACTGTGACTAGGCGCCTTAGACCGTGGGGCTACCCCTCGTGGCACAAACCAAGATATCCATTTGACATATCTCAAAGATTACCAGTACAATCTCTATAGGCGTAGCGCGAAAGGCACCAGTGGGCCACAGAAGTACGCTCCACTGAATTCGTCACAGTCTAGGGCGATGAGCCCAGACGCTGGCAGCGAAGCCCACTACAGTGTCTTGTGGGGAAAATTAAAGAGACCTTTCGAGAAAGGAGAACCACTTGCATGAATATCAAGAGCTTTGATGGAAACCCAGTTCTAGGCAAAGAAGGGAAAGCAGAAAGATGGAAGGGGTACATAGAAGGTCTATACAAGGGCGATGTACTTGAGGACAATATTATGGAAATGGAAGAGGATGTAGATGAAGATGAAATGGGAGATACGACACTGGGTGAAGAGTTTGACAGAGCACTGAAGGACCTGAGTCGAAACAAGGCCCCCGGAGTAGACAACATTCCATAGGAACTACTGACAGCCTTGGGAGAGCCAGTCCTGACAAAGCTCTACCATCTGGTGAGCAAGATGTATGAGACAGACGAAGTACCCTCAAACTTCAAGAAGGATATAATAATTCCAATCCCGAAGAAAGAAGGTCTTGACAGATGTGAAAATTACCGAACAATCAGTTTAATAAGCCACAGCTGCAAGATACTAACGCGAATTCCTTACAGACGAATGGAAAAACTGATAGAAGCCGACCTCGGGGAAGATCAGTTTGGATTCCCTAGAAATGTTGGAGGCAATACTGACCCTACGACTTATCTTAGAAGAAAGATTAAGGAAGGCAAACGTACGTTTCTAGCATTTGTAGAGAAAGCTTTTGACAATGTTGATTGGAATACTCTCTTTCAAATTCTGAAGGTGGCAAGGGTAAAATACAGGGAGCGAAATTCTATTTACAATTTGTACAGAAAGCAGATGGCAGTTATAAGAGTCGAGGGGTATGGAAGGGAAGCAGTGGTTGGGAAGGGAGTGAGACAGGGTTGTAGCCTATCCCCGATGTTATTCAATCTGTATATTGAGCGAGCAATAAAGGAAACAAAAGAAAAGTTCGGAGAAGGTATTAAAATCCATGGAGAAGAAATAAAAACTTTGAGGTTCGCCGATGACATTGTAATTCTGCCAGAGACAGCAAAGGACTTGGAAGAGCAGTTGAACGGAATGGACAGTGTCTTGAAAGGAGGGTATAAGATGAACATCGACAAAAGCAAAACGAGGATAATGGAATGTAGTCGAATTATGTCAGATGATGCTGAGGAAATTAGATTAGGAAATGAGACACTTAAAGTAGTAAAGGAGTTTTGCTATTTGGGAGCAAAATGACTGATGATGGACGAAGAATGAGACACGTAAAGTAATACAGGAGTTTTGCTATTTGGGGAGCAAAATAACTGATGATGGTCGAAGTAGAGAGGATATAAAATGTAGACTGGCAATGGCAAGGAAAGCGTTTCTGAAGAAGAGAAATTTGTTAACATCGAGTATACATTTAAATGTCATGAAGTCGTTTCTGAAAGTATTTGTATGGAGTGTAGCCATGTATGGAAGTGAAACGTCGACGATAAATAGTTTAGACAAGAAGAGAATAGAAGCTTTTGAAATGTGTGGTACAGAAGAATGATGATGATTAGATGGGTAGATCACATAACTAATGAGGACTTATTGAACAGAATTGGGGAGAAGAGGAGCTTGTGGCACAACTTGACTAGAAGAAGGGATCGGTTGGTAGGACATGTTCTGAGACATCGAGGGATCGCCAATTTAGTATTGGAGGGCAGCGTGGAGGGTAAAAATCGTAGAGGGCGACCAAGAGATGAATACACTAAGCAGATTCATAAGGATGTAGGTTGCAGTAGGTACTGGGAGATGAAGAAGCTTGCACAGGATAGAGTAGCATGGAGAGCTGCATCAAACCAGTCTCAGGACTGAAGACCACAACAACAACAACATGACGACATCAGTTCTGGAGGCTTAGTGTTTTTCTCGAAATCACTTCTACGACGACACTACAGTTTCTGAAGTCAGAGAGGCATAACGACACTTCATTTCATGCTTTTTGAGTGACTGTTGCAATGTGACTGCCAATGCAATGTAGTATTGCAGAACATGATTCCCGACTAGTAAACATCCTCTTACCGAGCGTGTTTTGTCGCACTTATATTAAGTAACTAACAGGAAATGTTTCATTTTGCCACGTTGAGCTTAAGTTATATCTTTCTTGCAAGCTTTAAGTTTATTTTGTGCTAATGTCAGCTAATATAACATTTTGCGTCTCATTTACGGATTCTCCTAAATAAAACATACACGTTATTTCAATAGCTACTGGATAATCTTCCAGGCTAACAATAGCTATTTAAGAAGTCGTCGATGAAGAAATGTGAACAACATAAAATCTTATTAATGACTTCGTATTAATTCATTTTATTATGAATTTACGTGTAACATTATCAACACTAAAAATGATTTTTGAAACTGATAGACCATTAAGTTACGTATTTCATTGGTAATTTTTTGATATTTACAAGTATTTGTAATTTTTAACATTAATACAGAAAATATTAGCACAGAAAATAAGTCACACACAAACATTAAGAAACGTTTATAACTCTTTGTAAATTAATTATCTTAAATGTATCTGAACTCGTCTTATTAAACTTTTTAAAGAAAGCTCATGCACATAACTGTTGGCAGTATCTGGTTGCCAGTATTTGCTGAGCTTAGTATTGTCGAAACACGGTGCAACTAAGACTCGCATCTAAGTGTGAATGGGAGTTGGTGAATACGTATGTTTTGGGGGTGGTAAAACATTTAAATTTATGAGAAAACAGTCAATTTTTACTACGAAAAATGATGTTATTGTTCTAGAAAACTGAGGATGTGTTAGATGGCGATCAGTTGGGCTTTATAATAAGTAAAGAAACGAAACAGGCAGTTCTTACGTTGCGAGTGATGATGAAAGCAAGACTAAAGAAATAATTGGATTTGTAGAGTTGGAGGAAGCGTTCAACTGTGTAAAATGGTGCAAGATGTTCGGAAATCCGAGAAAATGGGAGTAAACTATAAGGAAAGATGGGTAATATACAACATATACGAAAGTCAAGAGGAAACAATAAGGGTAGAAGACCAAGAACGAACTTTTCGGATTAAAAAGATATAATACAGGGATGTAGTCTTTGACCACTACTGTTTAATGTATACATCGCAGAAGCAATCAGGGAAATAAAAGGAAGGTTTAAGAGTGGACTTAAAATCATGGTGAAAGGATATTAATGATAAGACTCGCTGATAACATTGTCATGGTCAGTGAAAATGAAGAAGAATTATATGATCTACTGAATGGGACATAAAAAGCATACCAGCATTGACAAAAAGGGCATTCCTGGTCAAAAGAAGTCTACTAGTATCTAACATAGGCCATAATTTGAGAAAGAAATTTCTGAGAATGTACGTCTGAAGTACAGCATTGTATAGTAGTGAAACATGGAAGGTGGAAAACACGGAAAAGAGTAGAAACGATGCATTTGAAATGTGGTGTTGTAGAAAAATGTTGAAAATTAGGTAGACTGATAAGGTAAGGAATGAGAAGGTTCGCCGGCCGCTGTGGCCGAGCGGTTCTAGGCGCCTCAGTTTGAAACCGTGAGACCGCTACGGTCGCAGGTTCGAATCCTGCCTCGGGCATGGCTGTGTGTGATGTCCTTAGGTTAGTTAGGTTTAAATAATGCTAAGTTCTAGGGGACTGAAGACCTCAGATGTTAAGTCCCACAGTGCTTAGAGCCATTTGAACCATTTGAATGAGAAATTTGGTAGAAAATTCGAAGAAATTCTGGTCGTATGTAAAGTACACAAGCGGCAAGACGCAGTCAATACCTTCGCTGCGCAGTACCGATGGTACTGTTACCGACGACAGTTTTCCGAAATTCCTTCACCAGGGAAGACGAATGGAATATTCCAGAATTTGAAACACGAACAGCTGCCACCATGAGTTCCTTAGAAGTAGATACCTTAGGGGTTGCGAAGCAACTCAAATCGCTTGATACGGGCGAGTCTTCAGGTCCAGATTTTATACCGATTAGGTTCCTTTCGGATTACGCTTATACAATAGCTCCCTACTTAGCAATCATATACAACCGCTCGCTCACCGATAGATCTGTACCTACAGATTGGAAAATTGTGCAGGTCGCACCAGTGATTAAGAAGGGTAGTAGGAGTAATCCATCGAACTACAGACCTATATCATTGACGTCGGTTTGCAGTAGGGTTTTGGAGCATATACTGTATTCAAACATTATGAATCACCTCGAAGGGAACGATCTATTGATACGTAATCAGCATGGTTTCAGAAAACATCGTTCTTGTGTAACGCAGCTAGCTCTTTATTCGCACGAAGTAATGGCCGCTATCGACAGGGGATCTCAAGTTGATTCCGTATTTCCAGATTTCCGGAAAGCTTTTGACACCGTTCCTCACAAGCGACTTCTAATCAAGCTGCGGCCTTTGGGGTATCGTCTCAGTTGTGCGAATGGATTCGTGATTTCCTGTCAGGAAGGTCGCAGTTCGTAGTAATAGACGGCAAATCATCGAGTAAAACTGAAGTGATATCAGGTGTTCCCCAGGTGGTGGTGGTGGTGGTTAGTGTTTAACGTCCCATCGACAACGAGGTCATTAGAGACGGAGCGCAAGCTCGGGTTAGGGAAGGATTGGGAAGGAAATCGGCCGTGCCCTTTCAAAGGAACCATCTCGGCATTCGCCTGAAACGATTTAGGGAAATCACGGAAGACCTAAATCAGGATGGCCGGAGACGGGATTGATCCGTCGTCCTCCCGAATGCGAGTGTTCCCCAGGGAAGCGTCCTGGGACCTCTGCTGTACCTGATCTATACAAAAGACCTGGGTGACAATCTGAGCAGTTCTCTTAGGTTGTTCGCAGATGATGCTTTAATTTACCGTCTAGTAAGGTCAGCCGATGACCTGTATCAGTTGCAAAGCGATTTAGAAAAGGTTGCTGTATGGTGTGGCAGGAGTCAGTTGACGCCAAATAACGAAAAGTGTGAGGTGATCCACATGAGTTCCAAAAGAAATCCGTTGGAATTCGATTACTCGATAAATAGTACAATTCTCAAGGCTTTCAATTCAACTAAGTACCTGGGTGTAAAAATTACGAACAACTTCATTTGGAAAGACCACATAGATAAAATTGTGGGGATGGCGAGCCAAAGGTTGCGTTTCATTGGCGGGACACTTAGAAGATGCAACAAGTCCACTAAAGAGACAGCTTACACTACACTCGTTCGTCCTCTGTTAGAATATTGCAGCGCGGTGTGGGATCCTTACCAGGTGGGATTGACGGAGGACATCGAAAGGGTGCAAAAAAGGGCAGCTCGTTTTGTATTATCACGTAATAGGGGAGAGAGTGTGGCAGATATGATACGCGAATTGGGATGGAAGTCATTAAAGCAAAGACGTTTTTCGCCGCGGCGAGATCTATTTACGAAATTTCAGTCACCAACTTTCTCTTCCGAATGCGAAAATATTTTGTTGAGCCCAACCTACATAGGTTGGAATAATCATAAAAATAAAATAAGAGAAATGAGTGCTTGAACAGAAAAGTTTAGGTGTTCGTTTTTCCCGCGCGCTGTTCAGGAGTGGAATGGTAGGGATATAGTATGATTGTGGTTTGATGAACCCTCTGGCAAGCACTTAAATGTGAATTGCAGAGTAGTCAGGTAGACGTAGATGTAGATGTAGAAGGTTCTCCGGAGAATCGGGGAAGAAAGGATTACATGGAAAACACTGACAAGAAAAAAGGACAGGATGATAGGATATGTTTTAAGACATCAAGGAATAACTTCCATCGTGGTAGATGGAGTGGTAGAGGGTAAAAACTGTAGACAAATACAGAGACTGGAATACATCCAGCATGTAATTGAGGACGTAGCTGCAAGTGTTGCTATTAGATGACGAGGAATTCGTGGTGGGCCGTAACAAATCAGTGAGAAGACTGATGACTCCAAAATGTTTCTGGTATTGTCCATTACTGGCATATAATAATAAGTTTTGGAGTATCTTGTCAACTGCCAACTTAATTCTGTTAAAAAATTCAATTTTTGTAACATTATGACAAAGCAGGATTTCGTAAGATTAGGGACATACCGGTATCGGATTCGATGTGCTATTTGTTACTCGTCAGTTTGGGATCCGTACCAGATAGGAGTGATTGAGAAAACGGAGAAGATCCCAAGAAGAGCAGAACGGAGAAGATCCCCAGAAGAGCGCGAAAGGGTGACAGACATACTGAGCCAGCTCCAGTATCAGAGGCTTCAAGAGCTGCGTCCGAATCTCGGTATGGTCTACCATTGAAGTTCCGAGAGCGTACGTTTCTAGATGGGACAACCAATGTCTTGCGTCCTGCTCAGTAGATGTAGTGGAAAGACCATCAAGATAAAATTAGGCTTACCAGCAACCGTTATTCCCGCGAGCCATATGCCACTGGAACAGGAAAAGGGGAAGTGAGACTGGTACATGCAGTACTCTCCGCCACACACCGTAAGCTGGCCTGCGGAGTGTAGATGCAGATGCAGAAATACCTAAACTGAACCAATTCCTCGATAATCTCGAAACAAAAGTATCGATACAAACTGAACTGCAAGGAATTGAAGCCGGCCGGGGTGGCCGAAAGGTTCTACGCGCTTTAGTCTGGAACCGCGCGACCGCTGCGGTGGCAGGTTCGAATCCTGCCTCGGGCAGGGATGTGTGTGATGTCCTTACGTTAGTTATTAGATTTAAGTAGTTCTAAGTTCTAGGGTACTGATGACCTCAGCAGTTAAGTCCCATAGTGCTCAGAGTCATTTGCAAGGAATTGATGGATTCTTTTTTAGCGTTATGTTTTATATAAAGGAATTTACCCAGCAGACAAGATTAATTGTGAATTTTGTGCTATGATTTCATGACCCAATATCAGTCGATAGTAAGTATTAAAGCATTTTTTTTCCAGGAACTGCAGAAGCCTTGACGCAAAGCTGTACCGCACACGCTGTTTGCTTTACAAGTGAACGTAGTTTCACCGTCACAAAGCCATGCCTTCCTCAACCATTCTTTTTGTGATACACTGTCTAATAACTTTCTCCATTATATTTAGGTCATTCAGATTTGATTGCTCGAATCACTTCTCCTAGGTGATGGGTACAAACTTAATATTACTGGTATATCTTGTTGAAACCTGACATCTCTCTAAGACTGCACGTGGCATGTAGTTTTTATTACTGCACTTCTGTTAAATATACACTAAATAGGTAGGGTACTGCTTATGTTTTAATTGCAACACTGACCTTTCCGTTCGCACATGGTGGACTGTCAGCTGGCCTGTGTATATAATTCGTCTCTTCAACCTTGATAACTCGTTGATGGTAGACTGTTTCCGCCTTTCATTGCTTCAGAACTACAAAGAGTAATGAAATATAGCCTAGCTTTGGTAGTCGTATTCGTTTTCCGTTTTTAATACTGTATTGTTTATCATTGTTAACTAAAAATACTGCTGGTAACTCCTTCAATTCCCGTCCTCGTCGATGGTGACAGTAGGAAACAGCGACCATGTTCAGGTAAAATCACTTCATGAGAATATGTTTCTGGTATCTGTCGCCGAACCGACAAGCTCAGTGCTCAAACAGCTGTCATTGTGCAGCCGTCCATGTAGTTCACATCCTGAACACAAATGTAAGCATCGAAAACAGTGTCTTTCATATTCGACTTAATCAGAAACACGCATGTGTTAATGTGATAATGTAAACGTGGCCGTGCGCTGGATATGTTTAGACTGAGGCATCTTATAACTTATGGGACGAGCAGATGAGATAACGCTCTCTTTAGATGAAGACGGGCCGAACAGCGGTCTGCTCAAGTTCTAGCTTTTTTCCTTTGAAACATCAAAGGCGCGTTATCTGAAGCGGCCCAGGGAGACGACAAGAAGCGAATGGACGACGAATGAACCTCAGCGAGAAGCTGCGTCTTCCTTTGTCTTTTGATAGCACACATCCATAGCTTTAAATATAATGTTTAACAAAAAAGTTGATGCGCAAGCTACATTACACAAAGTGATAGGTAAATGTAATAATACTGTTTCAATAAGGTACACTTTGGGTATGTCTAGTATGAAAAACAGAAGTTGGTGATGAACACGAAAAAAATTAAACATTATTCCTTTTACGAAACGTAAGAGAGTAAAACTGTTAGCTATGCACGTTTCCTGTGTTACGAAGGATACAATTACGTTATATACTGAGAGAACAACATTAACGGACGTTACTAAGTTCATTTCTGGAGAGAAATCAAAGTTACACTTTGACACACTCATAATATCTTTTTCTGATGGTGGAAGCACCTGCCAGTGTGCAGATTGGTGATTAAGATTGGTCGTAGTCCGACAGTAACATTAAAATAGAACTCAGAAAACTGGAAGACCTTCACTAAGGTTTCAGACGAAGTCAGAAGATTGCGTAAACGGGAAAAAGTACAAAACCCGCTCGTTGAGGGACGTCTTCAGCGAATAATTTGGACTATATTTCTGTTAACGAGTTACCAAAATATCGCACCTTTACGTATCAGGGATGGGCTTTCGTACTAGCAAATTATCTGTCATGGATTGTAATTTTTCAGACTGACCTTGTTTACATTAAATGAGGCGTGAGAGAACACCGTAGCATGGGCATAATTACGTATCTTGTCACTTACACGGGCAGGAGGAGTGTATTAGATCGACATGCAATATATTAACAGTACGCCTCCTCCTTATACACCATTAGCAGGTGAGAGGATTTCCCCAAGCCAGATTTAGGTGACTTCGAGAGATTTCCTGTGTTTGCAGAGTAGCCTTGCGAAAGTTTTTACAAAGTAAAAAAAAATCTTTAAGGAAAACAGTTGTAATGACAAGTTTCCAGGTTCCCAAGGGTCATCCCCAAAGAGAGGAGTAAAATTTCTAAATGAAGTCAATTTGTACAGATAGTGCGAAAAACAGAGTATTACACAATACGTTATCAATAAACTTTATCAATTTCAATACTCCAAACACCATTTCATCCAAGCCGGGATTGATGCAACGCTTATTATTTGCTAACGATATACCCGGAATTACGACCTTTTAAACTTGATGATAACGATTTTCAGATAACTACACTGAAGCTCCAAAGAAACTGATATACTCATGCGTATTCAAAAACAGAGATTCATACACAGGCAGAAAAGAGCTAAGTGTCTAGCTTCGGTTGCTGCTGCTACAATGGCAGGTTATCAAGATTTAAGTCCGTTTGAACGTGGTGTTATAGTCGGTGCACTAGCGATGTGACATAGCATCTCCTAGTTAGCGATTAAGTGGGGATTTTCCGGTACGATCATTTATCGAGTGTAGCGTGAATACCAAGAACTGGGCAAAACATCAAATCCCCGACATCGCTGCCACCGGAAGAAGATCCTGCAAGAACGGGACCAACGACGACTGAAGAGAATAGTTCGACGTGAGACAAGTGCAACCTTTCCGAAAATTGCTGCAGATTTCAGTGCCGGGCCATCAGCAAGTGTCAGGTTGCGAAACATTCAACGAAACATCATCGATATGTGCCTTCGGAGCCAAAGGTATTCTAGTGTACCCTTGATTACTGCACGACACAAAGCTTTACGCCTGGCCTGGGCCCGTCAACACCGAAGTTGGACTGTTGATGAATGGAAACATGTTGCCTGGTCGGACGAGTCTCGTATCAAATTGTATCGAGCGGATCGACGAGTGCAGGTATGGAGACAACCACATGAATCTATGGATCCTGCATATTAGCAGCGGACTGTGCAAGCTGGAGGAGGATCTGTAATGGTGTGGAGCGTGTGCATTTGGAGAGATATGGATACGTCTAGATGCGACTCCGACAGGTGACACGTACTTAAGCATCCTGTGTGATCACCTGCATCCACTGAAGTCCATTGCGCATTCCCACTGACTTGGGCAATTCCAGCTGGACAATGCGACACCTCACACGTCCCAAATTTCTACAGAGTCGCTCCAGGAATACTTTTCTATGTTGAAAAACTTCCGCTAGCCACCAAACTCCCCAGAAATGAACATTATTGAGTATATCTGGGATGCCTTACAACGCGCTGTTCAGGAGAGATATCCACCCCTTCGTACTCTTACGGATTTATGGACAGCCCTGCAGAATTCATGGTGTCAGTTCCCTCCAGCACTGCTTCAGACATTAGTCGAGTCAACGCCATGGCGTGTTGCGGCACTTCTTCGTGCTCGCGGGGGTCCTACACGATATCAGGCAGGTGTACTAGTTTCTTTTGCTCTTCGTTTTATATTAGCTAACGAGGTATCCCAAGACACGTATAAGATGTCTTAGTGTAAAAAGTCTTTGATAGATACATTATTGTCTCGTGACGTCACAACAATCTGACGCGACCACTGCACTGCTTCAGACATTAGTCGAGTCAACGCCATGGCGTGTTGCGGCACTTCTTCGTGCTCGTGGGGGTCCTACACGATATCAGGCAGGTGTACTAGTTTCTTTTGCTCTTCGTTTTATATTAGCTAACGAGGTATCCCAAGACACGTATAAGATGTCTTAGTGTAAAAAGTCTTTGATAGATACATTATTGTCTCGTGACGTCACAACAATCTGACGCGACCACTTTGACTGTTTCACTGCGGAAATCTAAAAGTCAAATGATCAAGCCTCAGGTTCAGCCTAGGGGTCAACGGATTTCCAGCTGTGCTTACAGTCTAGAACACACAACCTATTTCCAAATCACCCTCGAACCCTGAATTCTTAGAAGTGGAACGGAAATCTTGTAAAGTCTCCTGTGGGTGGGATCATGGTCAGCCATTGGATCGCTGAGGGAAGGACACGCAACGTGGCAGAGGGTTGCGCATGCTACGGACTGCGCCGCGGCAGCTGCTGGGACGCCAGCGGCTGGCGTCGCGACGCCGCTCCCAGCTGAGCGCCGGCCAGGCCCCTGTCCAGATAGCGCTTTGTTTACGGGCGCTGGAG
Source organism: Schistocerca serialis cubense (assembly GCF_023864345.2). Lineage (NCBI taxonomy): Eukaryota > Metazoa > Arthropoda > Insecta > Orthoptera > Acrididae > Schistocerca > Schistocerca serialis. The sequence goes on from NC_064644.1 coordinate 74,531,535, forward strand.
GCGCCGGCGGCGCAGCTGTTTACGCCGGCCTCGGGCCGCACCGCCCTAAGTATAGCGCGGCGCGCTCTATATTTCACGGCGGACGCTCTTTATCTCGGCTTTTGAGGCCGACGCGTAAGCGCTTGCGGGACTGGCTTGCTGTCCTTTGTGGCCAGGGACCACTTGGAACTCAAGCTGGTGAGCGGATCTGATTAACTGCCGACTAGTGGTAGATTCAGACTGAGTGTCAACAGAGGACGTCACTGTCATCTGGACATGTGTTCATACTAGATATACCGACAACAGAACGACAGTTAATCAAATGATACTATACGGTTCCAGAGACCTTTTCAAGTCTCTGTGATGTATACGTGCAGACTGAAGCAACAAATGAAAGCTTGAATCACGGCTGGGATTCGAATACGACCTCCTGCTCACTATGCAGACGCGCTAACCACTACGCTACGATGGGGAACGCAATGGGGAACTCAAACAATACGAAAGCATTAAAAAGGCTGGAGTAGTCTTATGGGCCTCATGATTCGTAGTGGTGGAGGCCAGGGCACTGACTTATCCACTTGACTTGAGCATCAGCATGGAATATAATTGACGTGCCTTTTACGTGCCAGTTGACCCTCTCAGGAAAGAACGGCTGAGGGTAATATGACAAAGTATTGGCATGTGTTATGCAGTGCTGGAAACAAAACTTACGACATTTCCGAGGCACAAAGGCTGGAGCGCTTTTACTCACCATAATCTTGTGTGGCCAAACAAGGTACAATTTCGAATGAGATGTCTGATGCTGGTTTCCGCTGTCACTCGTATCCTGGTTCCTAACCACTTTAAGTGGGAGAAACCATCCACGGCTACAAAAATTTCCTTTTTTCTTCCCCGGGTGCGAGGGAATTGACCTACATAATCTGTAAATAATCAGTCCGTGGAATGCTCGGCACTTGTGGACTGGAAGAGCCAGTTACGTCCATCCTAATTAGGCTTGGCCCCCTTACATTCCTGGCACTGGCTCACTGACCTATCGTCCCTATACAGAGAAGGCCAGGTCTGGGTCTCTTTATTCTTATGGATCGTTTTAAAAGTGTCCAGATGCCCCCCACCCCCCCCACCCCCATCCACTCTCTGAGCTGTTACAATATTTAAACACAGCTGGCAGCAGCTTTTGGGGGGAGACAAATTTTCAATTCCCCATCTTGCTGGGTGCATTAACAAAGTAGCCCATTCTGCAGCTCATAACCCGCTACTTCCTCCCCTAATCTCAACTATTTTCTAACTGGCGATCGATTCGCATCATGCTCTTGGTATTTCCCTAGATCACCGAATACAGTGGGTACCTCAGTAAGGACAGCACAGTCCTCTCCCTCCACCGGACCTTTGGGGTGGAAACGTCGCACATTTTCCACTTCAACCATGCGATTGAGGGCGTCAGCCACCAACTTTTCCGACACTCTTTTATGTCTGATTGACGAACTAAATGCAGAGATCTGTACATCCCAATGTACAATTCGACCTGTCTTATGAAGATGCGCAGAGACCCAAGACAGCACCTAATTTTCGGTCTGCAGTAAAAATTGGCGGTGTTACAGATGTGAAATAAAATTTTTAAAGACCAAAAGGATCACAAGAGTCTCCAGTTCATACGTGGAATAACGACTCTCCATCGAGAATAATGACTTTCACGCATGCACTACTGACTTATGGTCTTGATCCTGCAGTACCACAACCGTGAACCTCCGACTTTCAACCGTTGGTCTATACAACGAATGATTATTTATTTTTATTTATTTATTGTATTTTTTTGCATGGAGACACCAACTGGTGTCTTTTGCAAACGCCATAGCATTTTTTTACAAGTTTAGTGCAGTCATATATACATATGTGATTACATATACATGATACAAATGTACCATTGTACCTAATAAGGCACAATATTGGGTGTTACATCGTACCTATTACAAATATTCAGATTTTACACAACTGTATATACACTCCTGGAAATTGAAATAAGAACACCGTGAATTCATTGTCCCAGGAAGGGGAAACTTTATTGACACATTCCTGGGGTCAGATACATCACATGATCACACTGACAGAACCACAGGCACGTAGACACAGGCAACAGAGCATGCACAATGTCGGCACTAGTACAGTGTATATCCACCTTTCGCAGCAATGCAGGCTGCTATTCTCCCATGGAGACGATCGTAGAGATGCTGGATGTAGTCCTGTGGAACGGCTTGCCATGCCATTTCCACCTGGCGCCTCAGTTGGACCAGCGTTCGTGCTGGACGTGCAGACCGCGTGAGACGACGCTTCATCCAGTCCCAAACATGCTCAATGGGGGACAGATCCGGAGATCTTACTGGCCAGGGTAGTTGACTTACACCTTCTAGAGCACGTTGGGTGGCACGGGATACATGCGGACGTGCATTGTCCTGTTGGAACAGCAAGTTCCCTTGCCGGTCTAGGAATGGTAGAACGATGGGTTCGATGACGGTTTGGATGTACCGTGCACTATTCAGTGTCCCCTCGACGATCACCAGTGGTGTACGGCCAGTGTAGGAGATCGCTCCCCACACCATGATGCCGGGAGTTGGCCCTGTGTGCCTCGGTCGTATGCAGTCCTGATTGTGGCGCTCACCTGCACGGCGCCAAACACGCATACGACCATCATTGGCACCAAGGCAGAAGCGACTCTCATCGCTGAAGACGACACGTCTCCATTCGTCCCTCCATTCACGCCTGTCGCGACACCACTGGAGGCGGGCTGCACGATGTTGGGGCGTGAGCGGAAGACGGCCTAACGGTGTGTGGGACCGTAGCCCAGCCTCATGGAGACGGTTGCGAATGGTTCTCGCCGATACCCCAGGAGCAACAGTGTCCCTAATTTGCTGGGAAGTGGCGGTGCGGTCCCCTACGGCACTGCGTAGGATCCTACGATCTTGGTGTGCATCCGTGCGTCGCTGCGGTCCGGTCCCAGGTCGACGGGCACGTGCACCTTCCGCCGACCACTGGCGACAACATCGATGTACTGTGGAGACCTCACGCCCCACGTGTTGAGCAATTCGGCGGTACGTCCACCCGGCCTCCCGCATGCCCACTATACGCCCTCGCTCAAAGTCCGTCAACTGCACATACGGTTCACGTCCACGCTGTCGCGGCATGCTACCAGTGTTAAAGACTGCGATGGAGCTCCGTATGCCACGGCAAACTGGCTGACACTGACGGCGGCGGTGCACAAATGCTGCGCAGCTAGCGCCATTCGACGGCCAACATCGCGGCTCCTGGTTTGTCCGCTGTGCCGTGCGTGTGATCATTGCTTGTACAGCCCTCTCGCAGTGTCCGGAGCAAGTATGGTGGGTCTGACACACCGGTGTCAATGTGTTCTTTTTTCCATTTCCAGGAGTATATATATATATATATATATATATATATATATATATATATATATATATATATATATTGCCCAGATCCTAGTTTAAGGTTTCCCAAAGAAATCTGTGCCAACGCTTAACCGGATTCATTACCACCAACACAGGAAGAAATCAAAAGTCACATTAAAAACTTAAAAAATAATAGAACATCTGGCGAAGATGGCATTGTTGCAGAGCTATTAAAAAACCTAGGACCAAAGACGTTGCAAGAGCTCACAAAAATAATAACAAAAATATGGGAAACAGAAAAATTACCAGAGGATTGGAAATGTGCCCTTATTCACCCGTTACATAAAAAAGGAGACAGAACAAATGTCAATAACTACAGGGGAATCTCACTTTCACAAGTCACCTACAAAATTCTCTCAACATGCCTGCTGAAAAGAGCAGCTGGAACGCTAAATTGGTGATTATCAAGCAGGCTTCCGCCTCGGTCGCTCATGCATAGAACAGATATTTAATTTAAAGACAATATTAAAACACAAAGCAATTAGAAATGCCCCCATAATTTGTACATTTGTAGATTTTAAGAAAGCCTATGACTCAATTGACCGGCAATCTTTGTTTAACATTTTAGAGGAACTTGGACTTGACTCCAAAACACTAAGGCTTATCAAAGAATCACTGACAGACACTGTATCTAAAGTTAAATTCAGGGGAGAAATCTCTGAACCTTTTCTCATAAAAACTGGAGTACGTCAAGGTGACGGGCTATCTCCACTTCTGTTTAATATAGTCCTGGATAAAGTCATTAAGGAATGGGAAAAAGAATTAAAAAATCAATCCTACTGGAAACCAATCCATCTTGGTAGAACCAAAGACAACGTGGAGGGAGATATCTTGTTTAGCATTCGCGGACGACTTGGCCATACTTGCAGATGATGAAGAAATCGCCACCAAACAAATAGAGATCCTTAAGGAATGCGCGGATAAAGTAGGTTTACAAATTTCGTTTCAAAAGACAGAATTTTTCAGTACGAAATTCCATATACACAGTTTGAACACAAAATATGGAAAAATAAGTAGAGTAAAACATTTTAAATACCTAGGTGAAATTTTGGAGCCAACCGGAGGAGAGAAAGATGTACAGAAGATCAGACAACAGAAAATGAAGAGAGCATATGGTATGACACATGAAATATACAATAAAAAATGCATCTCCTCAAACACAAAAATCAGACACTACTGCGCAGTAATTAAGCCAGCAGCACTATATGCTAGTGAAACGTTCACACTCCACACAAAACGTGATTTAGAAAAAATACTAAAAGAAGAACGCAAAATTATGAGAAAGATTTTAGGTCCAAAATTAACAGAAGAAGGATACCGGATACAATCAAGAAGAACCACAGAAACTATATCAAACCTGGCAGCAGACATAAGAAGGCGAAGATTAAAATTTTATGGACATGTCACTAGACTTCCCCCCACACGACTCACCAACAGAATTCTCACTTACATAGAAAAAGTCAAATCAACAACACCATGGATTAGCCAAGTAAAATTAGATTTACAAAAAGCAAATATTGAACTTAAAGATGTCAAAGATAGAAAAACTTTTAGAAATAAGGTGGAAAAGTGGATTGTATTGTCGGAGAAGGAAGCACTAAAGAGACCAGGAACAAAATGGACAGAAGAAAGAAAAAGAAAACATGGAGAACGAATGAAAGAAGTATGGAAGAAACGACGTCAGAAAGCTTTGCGTGATGCTTCTGGGTCCATTCGCGATAAGTAAGTATATATATATATATATATATATATATATATATATATATATATATATATATATATACAACAATTTATTTTAGTTTAATATTAATATTCACTTAAGGAATATAAACACTTGTCAATCAAGAAATATTTCAGTTTCACTTTGGATAAGTTCCCTTTGTGGCACCTTATAGAGCTCAGTAATCTGTTGTACCATATTTGACCACTAACGCATGGACTATGGTCTGTGGTTTTTAATTTTGTTCTTTGTCTGTAGTTGTTGTTGTTGTGGTCTTCAGTCCTGAGACTGGTTTGATGCAGTTCTCCATGCTACTCTATCCTGTGCAAGCCTCTTAATCTCCCAGTACCTACTGCAACCTACATCCTTCTGAATCTGCTTAGTGTATTAATCTCTTGGTGTCCCTCTACGATTTTTACCCTCCACGCTGCCCTCAAATACTAAATTGGTGATCCCTTGATGCCTCAGAACATGTCCTACCAACCGATCCCTTCGTCTGGTCAAGTTGTGCCACAAACTTCTCTTCTCCCCAATCCTGTTCAATACTTCCTCATTAGTTATGTGATCTACCCATCTAATCTTCAGCATTCTTCTGTAGCACCACATTTCGAAAGCTTTTATTCTCTTCTTGTCCAAACTATTTATCGTCCATGTTTCACTTCCATACATGGCTACACTCCATACAAATACTTTCAGAAATGACTTCCTGACACTTAAATCTATACTCGATGTTAACAAATTTCTCTTCTTCAGAAACGCTTTCCTTGCCATTGTCAGTCTACATTTTATATCCTCTCTACTTCGACCATCATCAGTTATTTTGCTCCCCAAATAGCAAAACTCCTTTACTACGTTAAGTGTCTCATTTCCTAATCTAATTCCCTCAGCATCACCCGACTTAATTCGACTACATTCCATTATCCTCGTTTTGCTTTTGTTGATGTTCATCTTATACCCTCCCTTCAAGACACTGTCCACTCCATTCAACTGCTCTTCCAAGTCCTTTGCTGTCTCTGACAGAATTACAATATCATCGGCGAACCTCAAAGTATTTATTTCTTCTCCATGGATTTTAACACCTACTCCGGATTTTTCTTTTGTTTCCTTTACTGCTTGCTCAATATACAGATTGAATAACATCGGGGAGAGGCTACAACCCTGTCTTACTCCCTTCCCAACCACTGCTTCCCTTTCATGTCCCTACACTCTTATAACTGCCATCTGGTTTCTGTACAAATTGTAAATAGCCTTTCGCTCCCTGTATTTTACCCCTGCCACCTTTAGAATTTGAAAGAGAGTATTCCAATCAACATTGTCAAATGCTTTCTCAAAGTCTACAAATGCTAAAAACGCAGGTTTGCCTTTCCTTAATCTTTCTTCTGAGATAAGTCGTAAGGTCAGTATTGCCTCACGTGTTCCAGTGTTTCTACGGAATCCAAACTGATCTTCCCCGAGGTCGGCTTCTACTAGTTTTTCCATTCGTCTGTAAAGAATTCGTGTTAGTATTTTGCAGCTTTGGCTTATTAAACTGATTGTTCGGTAATTTTCACATCTGTCAACACCTGCTTTCTTTGGGATTGGAATTATTATATTCTTCTTTAAGTCTGAGGGTATTTCGCCTGTTTTATACATCTTACTCACCAGATGGTAGAGTTTTGTCAGGACTGGCTCTCCCAAGGCCGTCAGTAGTTCCAATGGAATGTTGTCTACTCTTGGGGCCTTGTTTCGACTCAGGTCTTTCAGTGCTCTGTCAAACCCTTCACGCAGTATCGTATCTCCCATTTCATCTTCATCTACATCCTCTTCCATTTCCACAATATTGTCCTCAAGTACATCGCCCTTGTATAGGCCCTCTATATACTCCTTCCACCTTACTGCTTTCCCTTCTTTGCTTAGAACTGGGTTTCCATCAGAGCTCTTGATATTCATACAAGTGCTTCTCTTATCTCCAAAGGTCTCTTTAATTTTCCTGTAGGTAGTATCTATCTTACCCCTAGTGAGATAAGCCTCTACATCCTTACATTTGTCCTCTAGCCATCCCTGCTTAGCCATTTAGCACTTCCTGTCGATATCATTTTTGAGACGTTTGTATTCCTTTTTGCCTGCTGTAGTAGCAGTCTTTATTTATTATAGGCATGCAAATCAGAGCACTTTGTTGCTGTGTTTTGATATGTCACAAAAAATATAATTAATTTGTAAAGCTACAGTGAGTAGACTGTGAGGTATGTATGATGAACTAAGATTTCCCTGCATGAATCTCTATACTCTAATCCATGGATAATTCTGATTGCTCTTTTCTGTAGGGTTAATATTCTGTTCATACGTATGTCGGCAGCACAACCCCATATCTCTATCCCGTAATTAATCTGTGCAGAAATGGTTCCATAATAAATTGTTTTTAATGTCTGATGTGGGACTACTTTTGATAACTGCGTGATTAGATGTAATGAACTGCTGATTTTATTGCATAAAAATTTGACATGGTTTACCCATCTTAGATTTTCATCTAGGTGAATACCTAGAAATCTGCAGCCTTCTGTGTCCACTACTTCAATTCCACCTATGTTACTGATAGAGGTTTGGTGTGAGTTTGTAAGTTGAAATGGCAATAACTGAGATTTACTTATATTAACTTTCAAACCTTGATCTTGGAAATAAGTAGGTATTTGACGTAGGCCCTCAGTTGCTACCAACGTTAACTCTTCATTTTGTTTACCAAGAAATGACAGTGAGGTATCGTCTGCATAGGTTACCAATTGGGAGTTGAAAGGTTGCTCTATATCATTTATGTACACTAGGAAAAGGAAAGAGCCCAAAATTGAGCCCTGGGGTACACCTTGCGTGACTGTCTCATATTTGGACTGGAAATTAATGATCTGATTATTTATTTTGTAAGTCAGTTTGTACACTGCTTGCAGTTAAATAAATATGTAGCCAGCAATTGCATGGATGCAGCATTTACATCGTATGACTCAAGCTTACTTAAAAGTAACTCATGGTTTACTGAGTCAAAGGCTTTAGTGAGGTCTAGAAATATGCCAGCTGTTTGCGTTCCTTGATCAAGGGCACCATACGTTTTGTGAAGAAATTCCATAATAGCTGTGATAGTACTAAGATCTTTTCGGAATCCATGTTGTGTGTCTGTTAGGAACATATTTTTCAAGAAATAGTCACTAAGTTGTGTCAGCAGCACAACTTCAAATACTTTGCTGAAGACAGGTATTAATGATATGGGCCTGAAATTTGAAACCTCTTCCTTGGATCCTTTTTTATGCACTGGTTTAACTGTGCTCCATTTCAATACATTTGGAAATGTATGTTCTCTAATACTGCAGTTTACCAGATGGGTGATTATTTTAACTAATTCCTCATTACATTTTTTAATCACGATGCTACTCAAACCATCCCATCCGGATGAGTACTTATTCTTTAGGTTATTTATTATCCTGCCTATTTCTTTTTCGCTTACTTGTTTGAATTCAAAAGGTGGCTCCTCAAAGGGGCAGAGCTTTACCTCACTACTCACAATTGTGTTATTAACTGAACTAACAGCTACAGATATAAAGTGTTTATTGAAAACATTGCAGACTTTATTAGGATCTTTAATTGCGTTTCCTTCATGTCTTATATTTACAATTTCAGTTTCTGGCTTCGGTGTGACTTTGCGAAATTGATTTACAATTCTCCATGAGGTCTTGGCTATATTGTCTGACTGAGCTATTTCACTGCTGTATATCTGTTTTCTTAGATTTGAAAGCTCTTTCTTAAAGATTTTCTTGGCTTCATTGTGCTTGGCCTTAAAAACCTGCAGGTTTTTTGACTTGTGTAACACATCCAGGTCCTGGATGTTTTGCCTGAGTTTTATCATATTTGCTGGAAGTATCAGTCTGTTGGTTTTTGCACTTTGGTTATGGGTGAACACTCTTTGTATTTTTTTAACAGGGCAGCATCTATCAAAGTGTCTGAGCATAGTATCATAGAATTTGGCCCATTTGTTTTCAGATCCTTCAGTCTGGTAAACCAGATCCCAGTCCTCTATAGCCAATTTATTTCATAGGGCAAGGATGTTACCCTCTTTTAGGATTCTTTTGTTTTCGGTAACTTTTGTCATTTTTGGGATGCTTGTGATTACATACTCTACAAGCTGGCATTTGTGGTCAGAGTAGTGAAAATCCATATTCCAGCACCTAACACTGTCTTTAATATGTTTACATAGTATAACGTAATCAATTCTGCTAGATATGGACTTTGTTACCCTGGTATCAATATTTACTACATTTACGAGATTATATGGGTTAAGAGTATCTATTAACCTCATATTACACAAACTGGAAGATTTTGCCTCAATATTCATATCACCAAGTATAGTTAGGTCTCTGGGACCACAACGTCCCACTACTCTACTAAATATATCTATGAAGCTAACTACATCAGCCTTTGGTGGATTATAAATCCCAATAACTTTATGTTTTCTCATAACCTCTCTACACTCATTGTTGTGGACTTCAATACCTGTCACTTCAATCAAGCCTTCTTTATTGTACTGGTCTAGGTAGTTTAGTTTCTTGTACCCAAGATTCTCACTAATGTAAACTGCCACACCACCACCCTTATGTTGCTGTCTACAAAAACTATTAGCTAAGGAGTAGCCCTCTAGTTTACAGTAAATAATTTCGTCAGATTTTAATCCATTCTCAGTTAGCACTACTATATGAGGTGACTGTTCATTTACAAAAACCTGTAATATATTAAGCTTATTTCTAAGGTACCGTATGTTTAGGTGCATGAGCCTTAGTGGTACTTTTAACTGGTCACTCTGATTATCTTCCTTTAAAATGCACTGAGTTGGTTCACTTACATAAGTTCTGGATCCAGGCATTAAAAGTGTTCCTGTTCTTTGGCGATCTTGCATTTCTCGATCTACTACCCAACCTGGCTTCTGTCTGTCTAGTTGTCAAGGTAGCTGTTGAGGTGCCTTCTTGCTCCGTACAGTCCGAGGAGTTGCCGAACTGCCTGGTGTTGCAGTAACTGGAGTTGTATACTCCATCACATTTGATTGAGTAAGTGATGCTGAGGAGTCTGCGGTTGATGCCACAGCTTCTGTTGTTTTGACTAGCTGGCTTGGCAAGTTGTTTTTACCCAGTCCTGGGAAATTGTTAGTTGCTTTACTTTCCCACAAAAACATGTCACTTTGAACTCTGGGTTTTATTGGTCTTGAGGATCTTCTAGGAGCACAATGTGTTTCTGGACTTTTGAATATCCTGTTGCTGCAAACTGATCTTCCTACTCCATTGTTCATTACTGTCCTCTTGACAACATTGTGGTTAATTTCTGGTACTGTGATTTTTTCTTGCTGTGGTATTATTTGCTCAGTTCCATCTGGATCCTTCCACTCAAGTGATTTTGCAGGCTATAGTTGATGGACGCTCGAAGTCTAGCATCGCCAACAAGGGATCATTACTGAGGTCAGTCTGTGGCGCATCGAACGCCGCCTGTTGCCTGTCGCTCCATCTGAACGGCTCACCCTTCCCACGCAGCCTATTCAGGGATACGGCTAATTCTGCGAATTTAGGGACAAACGTCCTAAAAAGACTGCCAAGCCGACAAACCAGGCTGTACCCTTCTTAGTCTTAGACGGACGGAAGTTGTTGATTGGCTTAGTATGTGAATGACCTATCCTGATACCCGTGGCTAAACGAGATAGCCCAGAATGGAGATCTCTAAGTGGCTCAAATTAGAAGGCTTCGCGGTAAATTTCACCTCTTTCAGCCTTGCCAAGAGGTGCCTCAGATGTTCGAGGTGTTTAGGAAATGACTTACTATCAACTACCGCATCATCAAAGTAGTTATAAACGGACTTGATGTCCTGAAGAACCGAGTGAAGAAGCCTAGACAACACATCGGGGCCAACAGATAATCGAAAAGCCACTCGATTAAATTCCTAAAACTTCCAGTGCATAGCAATGTGTGTGACTGTCCTTGAGTCGTTCATTTGGGGGATTTCGTAATGGGTCTCATTCAGATGAATCATGATGACCCAACAAAGCCGGTAAAACAATTATGTAAATCAGGTAGAGGAATGGACTCAAGCTCTTGAAGATCTAGGGACTTATAGTCAACCACCGGCCTACAGTCTCCACCGTTACCCTTGGCTACTGGAGAGATGGAAGAAGCATAATGTGAGGTAGAATGTGTAATAAATCCGTCATGTAATATATTTTCCACAAACTCCCGCAAAACATTTGATTTAGGAGGGGACAAGTCAAACGGTGACTGTCGGACCGGTACCTCATGCGAAAGCCAAATGCGATTCTCGTCTTGTTAGTTACACCAAAAGTGTCAGGTAGTACTTCAGGAAATCCTGGTAATACCCCAAGCAGCTCTTGTGCTTCACTACCCAATAAATGTGCTCCAAAATCAGTCGCTACCCTGCAAATACCTAGTAACAGGGAATGTTGGCATAACCTAACTCTCTAAAATGGACAGCAACCAAAATAAAACAACCCTCCTGATCAATGGTCAGTCAGGAGGAAGTTGAGATCGAGGGAGGAAGATGCAGGTTGTGCTCTTTAGAAAAGGATACATTGTTACTGTACCCAACAGGATGAGGAATTAAAGATCAGTCTTCCGCATGAGCTGGTGCCAGCTGTGTTTAAACACTGTAACGACTCTGTAGTCCATCTGGACACTTGCAAGCCAATCAGTAATGTTAAAGAGACATATACTTGATAATTTCTGCATAGGGAGGATAGGTCAGTGAGCCAGTGCCAGGAATGTAAGCCCAATTCGGATGGACATAAGGGGTTCCTCCAGTCCACATGTGCCGAGCATCCCATGGACTGCTTATTTAAAGATAGATAGATTTGTAGTCTCAGCACAACCCGATATTCTTAACAATATCCCTTTGCCACAGACAAAATTGTAAGGTCTCGAGAAATCACCATCCTACAGTTAACCTGCAATGATCCAAGCAAGATGGGAGGTTTACCATTAACAGTACTACAGATCCGAGTAACAGGGCACAAATTAGACAATTTACAAATGGATGGATACCATTCATAATTCAACAATGAAATACTGCTTCCCGAGTTGAGCAAGACACGTATTGGCTAGTGATTAATACCAGCACACATGAAGGGCAGCGGGGTGTTACCCGTCGCTCTTACGCTGGTTCAGGTGGTTTGTCGGGCTAAATTCGCAAAACTTGTGACATCAGGTGTTCGACGACTTGCGTTCGGAACGGCACTGGCAAGCAAAGTGACTTGAATCACCGCAGCGCTAGCAGCTACTGTCGACTTTGTTGCTGGATCCCAGTAAACCACCCTTACGAGTGATGCTGCCGTCTGACTGTACAGGTGCCAGTTCACTGGATCGCCTGACCGCCCCTGGTAGCTGACAGGATGTCAATCCTAAGGACCCGGGTTCGATTCCCGGCTGGGTCGGAGATTTTCTCCGCTCAGGGACTGGGTGTTGTGTTGTCCTAATCATCATCATTTCATCTCCATCGACGCGTAAGCCACCGAAGTGGCGTCAAATCGAAAGACTTCCACCAGGCGAACGGTCTACCCGACGGGAGGCCCTAGACACATGACCAAAAGGAAAAAAAAAAAAAAAAAAAAAAAAACTGGATCGCCTGAGATCGGCATATTTAATGCCCTCATTGATGGTGAGTAAACGGCCTAGGTCGTTAAACGTAACAGGTCTCCAAGAGAACAAAACTCACGGGAGGTCTTCTGGTTCCATCGCCTGTAGCATGGTAACGACAACCTCGCACTCCGGAAGCTGCACGTCAAAACCGAATGCCGCTACGCGTATCTCTCCCAAGTACTCGATCAGGCACTCTCGCACACGTTGAACCCGTTAGAGGTACTGATTAATTAAATCGCCAAATCCTGGCTGAGAACCTGTCTCTCAGAGCTCTTTCACGCAATTCCCCCAGGGAACATTGCTCCACCAAGACCACACTCACCATCTCGGTTAAGGAGCCCCGACATAGAGGGTACAAACGTTTGGAAAATCACCTCCCATATAACTTTAAACACATTCACCCGCCTGTATAAATTTACTGAAAACCACAATAAATTTATTAACTATTGCATGGTATCAACAGAAAAGCATTCCTCGTCACGCGGGATACTCTAAAGACGATTTGGCAATTTAGCAGAATGCAATGTCATGCCGCCTACTCTCCACCTACCCTCACTAGAAGAACCGCCGGGACGTCTCTAACAACAGAGAGCCTTCCACTTAGTCCTCACTTGGGTTCTCATTCCACTTTCATTTACAGTTGCATTACCTTGGCCTGTAACAAGCTTTTGTTGCGGATTCGTTACTAGAGAACTCAAATCCCCAACCTGATGGAACCAGCGCGTGATCTACACCCGTATCTCGTACACCTGCGCACTAGAGGGGTGACTACGTTCTAAGAAGGCAATATTCTGTTCTGCGTCCGAGAACGAAGCGGTGCGGCGCTCAACTACGGCACTCCCCTGGCCAATCTGCGAAGCGATTGAAAACATATAGCGCGCCGGAGGACTGTGCAGACGAGAGCACAGCTGCGCCACGTCCCAGTCTTCTGGCTGGCCGCCTGTATGGAGTTCATATAGGATTTATTACTTCTTCAGGGAACCAACCGCCATCAGCTCCCTAGGCTCCAAAGCACCACCGAGCGCACCTGAAAATACATAAAACAAGTAGACTCCAGCAAAACAAAATATTTTTGCCTTTACAAGAGACAAAAAAAAGAAAAAATTCGCATACCATGAATGATGCTCAATAAAGATCACTTAGCCAAACCCCCAAAGGCAACCACATTCTGTTACCATACTCGAACGAGGCCTCCTGTTGGTTGCCTTGGGGATGCTAGGCAAACAGTGCTTGAAAACCATTCGTGACACACATAAATGACATCGTCAATTACGATTGCAGTGGACACGGGATAATCGGTGTTGTGGCGTAACAAGCTAGCTACGCCACACTGAGAAGGGAGCCGAAAGGCACGCGTACACACACGCCGACTGGCGTCAATTCTGGAACAGGATAAGTAGTGAATTCTAATAAGAAAAGTACGCAGCTCCTCAAATACTTAACTTTATTCCATGTTGTGGTACATCGCTGTTGATAATACAAATAAGACTCTCTTCAGATACGGTTAATGGCGCCTTGCTAGGTCGTAGCCATGGACTTAGCTGAAGGCTATTCTAACTGTCTCTCGGCAAATGAGAGAAAGGCTTCGTCAGTGTAGTCGCTAGCAAAGTCGTCGTACAACTGGGGCGAGTGCTAGCCCGTATCTCGAGACCTGCCTTGTGGTGGCGCTCGGTCTGCGATCACATGGTGGCGACACGCGGGTCCGACATGTACTAAATGGACCGCGGCCGATTTAAACTACCACCCAGCAAGTGTGGTGTCTGGCGGTGACACCACAATCGGGATTTGACTTTCGATCAATGGAAACGTGTTGGTTATTCGGATGAATCACAATTTTCTTACCAGGTAGAAGAATAGCGAAACTACTACTAGGTGTTAAATCGTTGGACGTCCACGACTCCTCACAGAACTTGGCTTTCCATAAACGCCGTCATCGAGGTGAACGGCGACTCGATACTTGCAGCACGCCAGAGGTGCGGATGCATATACAGCAGAGTGCTGGTTGTTTTTTCCCTGCATCATACAGTCTTCCCATAAATGTCACATACATTACTACCTGACGTTTTCTACATAGTCGTAACTGTATCACTGAGTGGACTATGTCTTCCAGTGTAGGTTAACTGTCTTGTGTTTATGCATCCACACTTCAGCATCTGACCAGATGCCCAGGGGAAAATATGCATCAATGGTTGCTCTTGTCACGTGTACTTGAAGGTACTAACCACCCTAAAAATATACTACTCCTGATAGCTATAATTATTAGTTTGAAAATGAAGTAAATACTGTTCTCAATCCCCAATAAAGCTGAGTGTGTGCATGTACATGTAGGAACTCCTCCCAGGTCCCTGGAACATAATAAGCCAAATTTGACACAAAAATACCTTCCCCTGAGAGGACTAACGTGTGGAGGCTTATAAAGCTCTAACTCTAGTATTTCCAGGGAGACAGATATGCGTTTTTAAAGCCCCTGCCATACAGGCTACCCTCCATGACAGGTGTGTTGTGTGGGAATTACCGAAAAGCAGGGACAAGAAACGGTTTTCCAGCACCCAGCATGCTGGCTGCAGAGCACAAGAAGGATTTGCATGAAAAGAAACAAGTTTTTGAACACTTGGCAAATATGCTTTGCTGCATAAGAGGTGTGCTGTGGGAGCAGTACCAGCAGGCTTTATTGACCTGTTTTCCAAGGGCTGTACGCCTGGATTGATGTCCCTGGGAACAGGTTGACATAGATAGAGGAGAGGACGAATAGAGAGAGGGGGCAGGATGGGATGGATTGGGGGAGAGGGGCAAGAGGGAAAATGGGAAGGAGCAAGGGAAGGACTGAGAGAGGGGGGAATGAGGTTAAGGACAGAGAGTGTGAGAGGAGGAGATGGAAAGGGAGAGGCAGAAGCGATGCTGGAGAGAGAGAGATAATGGAGGAGGAAGAGGTGGACATAGAGAGAGGGTAAGATGATGTAGGAAAAGAGGGGGCAGGAGTATATCGACAGAGGGAGGGTTGAGGAAGGTATGGTCAGAGAGAAGGTGGAGAAGATGCACAAAGTTAGGGTGGAGAAAGAGGTGAAGAGACTGAGAAGGAGACAGACAGATAAAGGTGGGAAGATGATGTGGATAGACAGGTGGAAAGGGGGAAGAGGCTATGAAGAGAGGGGTGGTGAAGGACGAATGTGTGCAACATAAGTTTCAAACGCATACAAGAGTGAAACTGCAGGAAAAAGGCACGTGACCAACACAGGAGGTGCAACGAGCTCTAGCTCCAATATTTGTGGAGATAGGTACACATGAAATCTCTATCAGACCTCTTATGGGCATTCCGATAGGCAACTCGCGATACATTAATGTATTTCCTGCCCCTTCCCTCCCCACCCCCTCCCCCCAACATATGACCATTAATTACCATTCTTCTTCAGACAATAATTTGTCATTTCCGAGATAGTGACCACCAGTACAGTACAACAAGTATGCTACATACTTTGGGTTTATACTCCTGGAGTGTATTCCATATTGTGAGATTACCAGACTGCGGTAGTAGGTATGTATCACTGTATTTCATTTTATTCGTCCAGTATGAATTAGCAAAATCTGGCCATCCCCTTTATACTCAGGTACAAATGCTATATTCATTACATGTCTGATAAAGACGACTTAGTACGTTGAGTAACGTGGCAGACAGGTGCTGACACGTCCAGACACAGAGAGCACAAGTCAAGGAGTCAAGTGTGATCCCATGCCAAACGCCTAAAAAGTTTTTGCCTGTACCTCCGCCTCTATGGAAAAAACATTTTAAAGATATAGAGGGACGGGTAACAGGAGATGCACAGAGACAGCGGGCAGGAGAAGCTGATAAGGACGTGATGGACGGAGGGAGTAGGGATGGGATGGACAGAAAGAGTGGAGGCAAGAGGAAATGCGCTGAGAGCTGGGAGGAGGAGGTGAACAGGAGGTGAGAAGTTTGTGGGCAGATATCCTATCTGTAATCATTTTCCTGAGGAATCCTATGAAACAAGTCTTGATGTATGGTGACAACTGTTTGTGTTATCCATTGTCGGATCTCGTTGATGTTTCCGGGAAGCTGAGGAACAAACACTCGGTCTTGAATGTAGCCCCGTACAAGAAAGTGCACTGATGTGAAATCAGGTGATTGTGGTGGCCAGGATATTGTTCCGCCACGTCTAATCGAAGTCGGCACATTCCTACAAAGATACAAAACATGGCGTTGATAATGTGATGGCGCGCCATCTTGCTGGAAAATAATTTTTGTGCCCATATTCCACTGTAATAGAGGCATTAGATAGTCTTCGACCATGTTCAGGTACGATATTACAGTTACAAGTGACTCGGCAAAAGAGAATGTGCCGTAAATCTTGTTACAGCTTTACCTTGGGCCACCCATGTTCCATTACGTGACATGGTTCCTGCTCACCCCACATCCCCACACTATGCAGGTTCACTTTACCCCAGTTATGGAAGGCGGCTTTGTCAATGAACACAATTATATTAAGAAAATCATGTCTAGTCTCCATATTATTGAACATTTACACAGAAACTCAGCTCATTTTTCTTTGTCACTTTCTCTCAAAGCTTCGACCAGTTACAATTTGTAGGGTGCGTATCACAGACATATCTGTAATACCTTGCAATCTGTAACACTAGACATATTCAGTTCTAAGCTGGTGCATCTCGTTGATTTGCCCAGACTACGAATGTAAGACTGCAAAATTTTTTAACTGATGTGTCAGATACTGCTGGCCGACCTTGACCTGGCGTCCTATGTGATATATAGTCTGTTTGGATGAAATAATTGTACCAATTAATAACAGTCTGCCTTAGAAGTGGTGGCTTGCAAAATTTAGTCTCTGAACAGTAATAGTGGATGTGGATTCTTAAAACCATAGACAACACTGCGCACACTCTGCATCACTATACAACTTCATGGTGACTGTTGGAGTAAAATCATACACTCCATCTACTGCGAACTTGAGGCGTTAACAGTGTTAGGCAGGAATAAGGCTTGAAGGAAAAGATACTGGCAGAAATGTCTTTCTGCCCTGTATGACAGGTGTGCTGAGTGGGAATAGAATCGCCCTACCTTATCGACCTGCTGTGTATGGCAGCCTATGCGTCAGGAAAAAAAAAATACAATAGTCCCAGATTGCCCTTCAGGGCTACACCTGTTGGTGGATACAGCTGGGGGAAGATTGAGTTGGATGGAGGGGGGGGGGGATGGAGGGAGAGAGGTGGTAGGAGGGGATGGATATGGAGAGAGGGAGGGGTGAAGAATATGGAGAAAAATAGAGAGTGAGGATCAGGAAATGAATAGACAGAGAGGATGGAGGATGAGTTGATTAGAAAGATAGGGGGAGCACGAGGTAGCAGTGGGAGGATTGAGGAATAGGTGGGCAGAGAGAAGGGAGGTTAACTGGGTCAGGAAAAGGGTGCAGGAGGAGACAGACAGAGAGAGGGAGGTAAGACGAGACGAACAGGGAGGGGTGGGAGGAGGAGGTGGATGAGGGGAGAGTTCAGGAAGAGGTGGATAGGGGGAGAGGGGTAAGATGAGGTGGACAGAGAAAAGGGAGAGGAAGAGACTGACAGGGAGAGAGGGGAGAGGAGATGATAGAGAGACAGTGGGGAGTAAGTGATGAACAGAGAGAGAGAGAGAGAGGATGAAGGGGTGGACAGACAGACAGTGTGTCTGAGACGGACAGAGAAAGAGGGGAGGAGAACGTGCACACATTAATGGAAGAATTAGGTAGACTGGAAGAGGGAGGGAGGAAGAGGTATATATAGAGTGAGAAATATACGTGTTGAACGCCTTCACGAGCGAAGCTGCAGGCAAAAGACCAGTGGTGTTTAAAATCAACTTTGTCTTTAGCAACATATAATCACATAGTTTTTCTAAGAGGATAAAACTGTTACACGAGTGTGGAAAACTGAATATATATAAACAGGATTGTTGTTAGCTTTGATGTGACAAATACGAAAAATTTTTCTGTGTAACAAGAAAGTATTTGTTCGCTCTAATTTTGTTTAGAAACGATGTTTTACTGACACGGAAACCTTATTGTCTGACACTCTTCGATTTTACACATACTTAGAGCATTTGACGCTCAGTGCCCAAACATTAGTTTCCAAATTTTTGTACTTAACACCTTTCGAAATCATCTTTTTTTATAGTTTTGAAGAAGGGCCTTGTACTGCTTTAGGAAACTGATGTCGGGGAACTGAGCTTCAAATGTTAAAGGTATGAAGAAAATCGTAGAGAACCAGTGCATAAGGTGTCAAGATTAAACTTTTATCGAGTTGTATACAATCATTTCTACTCAGGGAAAAAAGAGCCTGTCTACTTCTCCACTTTCTCAAACAGTTGATTGCTTGGCTTAGGTGGTCTTATCCTGGAGGTTTGTTTGAACAGCGCAGTACCTTATTTGGTATGTTCCTGTTACAGGTGGTATTCCGTTACCATCTACCAGTCTTAGAACTGACTTACCCAGCCAGCTTTTGAGGGACCTACAGTTTAGCATATACTTTTAGCATAAACTCGATTCCACGTTGCAATTTGGACTTAAGAAATCATTGCTATATATGAAACAGAGGATGTATGACAAAAAAATTAACCCTGGAACTGATTGAGAGTTGAACTCCAGATTTTTGGCGTTGAATTCTGGCATTAATCTATTGAGCTACCATACCACAATAGTAGTCTAGTACTCCTAGAGAAAATACTGCTCTGTGTGAATATCAGATTAACCACAACCCAGAGTGAAGGCACGTTCTCACATTATTGTCAAATAAGGATGTATTATATTTTCTCACAGCATTTTACCTCAGTACCAGATATAGCCATTTTGAACCCACGGGTCAGTAACTCCACATTCGCCGGGCAGCTGTGTTCGAATCAGACTAGCACCTGCCGCATTTCGTCCGACCTGCCTCATTTTTTGTCACTGCCTACGGTAGTACCAGACATTCTCGGAGGGAACGGATGGAACTTCAAATTATTCTTCACTGTATTAAGTCCGATATACAGTGATAACATTCTCTCCAGCTTCGACATATGTCAAGTGATTAAATGTCCACGATCTGTCGACCGAGTGCTCCTCGGCCACTGCCTGGCGGTGACAGATGTGTAACTTCTGCTGCAGTCATTATGTAATGATGCTGCCATCTGCGAAGTCACTAGTGTCCACTCCAGTACCATACTCTCTGATGTTTTCTTTGTGAGTTTCCCCGCACTTTCTTCAGCCCTCCAAGTCACACATATACAGGGTGGTCCATTGATAGTGACTGGGTCAAATATCTCACGAAATAAGCGTCAAACGAAAAAACTACAAAGAACGAAACTCGTCTAACTTCAAGGGAGAAACCAGATGGCGCTATGATTGGCCCGCTAGATGGTGCTGCCACATGTCAAACGGATATCAACTGCGTTTTTTAAAGATAGGAACCCTCATTTTTATTACATATTCGTGTAGTACGTAAAGAAATATGAATGTTTTATTTGGACCACTTTTTTCGCTTTGTTATAGATGGCTCTGTAATAGTCACAAATGTATAAGTGCGTGGTATCACATAAAATTCCGCCAGTGAGGCCGGTAATTGCTTCGTGATACATTACCCGTGTTAAAATGGACCGTTTACCAACTGCGGAAAAGGTCGATATCGTGTTGATGTGTGGCTATTGTGATCAAAATGACCAACGGGCGTGAGCTATGAATGCTGCTCAGTATCCTGGATGACATCATCCAAGTGTCCGGACCGTTCGCCGGCTAGTTACGTTATTTAAGGAAACAGGAAGAGTTCAGCCACATGTGAAACGTCTACCACGACCTGCAACAAATGATGATGCCCAAGTAGGTGATTTAGCTGCTGTCGCGGCTAATCCGCACATCAGTAGCAGACAAATTGCGCGACAATCGGGAATCTCAAAAACGTCGGTGTTGAGAATGCTACATCAGCATCGATTGCACCCGTACCATATTTCTATGCACCAGGAATTGCATGGCGACGACTTTGAACGTCGTGTACAGTTCTGCCACTGGGCACAAGAGAAATTACGGGACGATGACTGATTTTTTGCATGCGTTCTACTTAGCGACGAAGCGCCATTCACTAACAGCGGTAACGTAAGCCGGCATAATATGCACTATTGGGCAACGGAAAATCCACGGTGGCTGCGACAACTGGAACATCAGCGACCTTGGCGGGTTAATGTACGGTGCGGCATTATGGGAGGAAGGATAATTGGCCCCTATTTTATCAATGGCAATCTAAATGGTGCAATGTATGCTGATTTCCTACGTAATATTCTTAAAAACCTACCTGTTACCAATTGTTTGTCTAAAATTGTGAGCCTTATGTTTGTGACTACTACAGAGGCATCCGTCACAAAGCGAAAAAAGTGGTCCAAGTAAAACATTCATATTTCTTGACGTACTACACGAACATGCAACAAAAAATGGGGGTTCCTATTTAAAAAAAACGCAGTTATGTCCGTTTGACCTATGGCAGCTCCATCTAGCGGGCCAACCAGAGCGCCACCTGGTTCCCCCCTTCAAGCTAAACAAGTTTCGTTATTTGTAGTTGTTTCGTTTGATGCTTATTTCGTGAGATATTTGGCCCGGTCACGATCATTGGACCACCCTGTATAGTCTTACGTTTTGCCGCTCTATGACTCAGTAACAGAAAACATTATCCAGCTCCCATTGACGCGTAAAATATATTCAATCATCAAACCTCCGGCAAAAATTAGACATGTCATGAGGCTTATGAAAGATGACGCGGGCCTCAGAAAGGCATGGATATACAAAATACCATGTGGGTGTGGACAGCTTGTAAGTAGGCTGTTTATGTTTTCTCTATGTAAGTAGGCTGTTTATGTTTTCTTATTGGCAACGTTACGTAGCGCTCAATATGAAAATCACTGGCTGTGCTGTGTGCAGTCTGTGGCTAGTTTGCATTGTTGTCTGCCATTGTAGTGTTAGGCAGCTGGCTGTGAACAGCGCGTAGCGTTGCGCAGTTGGAGGTGAGCCGCCAGCAGTGGTGGATGTGGGGAGAGAGATGGCGGAGATTTGTAATTTGTCATGAACTGCTATATTTATATATGATGATATCAAGGTAAATACATTGTTTGTTCTCTATTAATATCTTTCAGTTGCTAACTATCCCTATCAGTAGTTAGTGCCTTTAGTAGTTTGAATCTTCTATTTAGCTGGCAGTAGTGGCGCTTGCTGTATTGCAGTAGTGGGAGAAACGAAGATTATTGTGAGGTAAGTGATTTAGTGATTTGTGAAAGGTATAGTTTAATGTTAGTCAGGGCCATTCTTCTGTAGGGAATTTTGAAAGTCAGATTGCGTTGCGCTAACAAAATATTGTGTGTCAGTTTAAGGACAGTCCTGTATAAATTGTTCAAAAAGGGGACGTTTCATATGTCGACCCTTAGCCGAGGATACCTCACTGGAATCTTCTGATTTTTTGTTGTAGTTTGTGTAATTAGTGTAGATTTTGTTTATTGCTAGCTCGTAATTGTAGAGAAAATCTCCTTTGTAGTTGCAGTCTTTCATTGTTGTACAGTAAAACAGTTGTGGCATGCATGTAGATTTGCACCAAGTATTTCGCAGCTGCAATTAACTAGATATTATTTTCAGTGCTATGTTAATGTGTTCTCTTATTTTTGCTCTTCAAATTGTGCTTTTCTGTGTTATCGTGTGAAATACTGTGACAATAATGGCGTGTGAAAAACGTAATACTAGGCTCCAAAGTAAATTGAGAAATGACAGTGAAAATGAAAGCAGTGTGTTAGCGCCACCGAGTAATGAATTAACTGATGTTCTAAGTAGTAATTTGGTAATTGTGCATAGGGAAATGGAGCGGGCTGCAAACAATGGCGTGGACAGTGAAACAATTAGTGAAGAGGGAAGCATTATCGATCGATCGGTCGGCAACAGCTCGCCTCAGGAATCCGAAATGACAGGACACAATTTTGCAAATACTGTAGATTCAGATTTTGCGTCCTCACCGTTTTCCCAAATGAGTCAAGACACGTTTTCCGCTTGTCAAAATGTGAATGTTGCCGGTGCAAATTCACTGCCGAAAAGCACTGAGGAACATGTTTCAGACACCAGTGCATTGTTATTACAGTTAATGCAACAAATGGGACAAAAGCTACAAAAGTTAGACACAACACTTGAACAAAATCAGAAACAAATGGAACAAAATCAGAGACAAACACAGCAAAAGCTTCAAAAGTTAGACACCACACTTGAAAAAACACGTGAAGATTTAACGACTGAGTTACATAACATTGAATCGAAATGTCAAAAAGTCTGTAATGACGTAAAAACACAAATTTGTGAGCATTTTCAACCTATTTTTTCGCGGCATGAAAATGCATTACAGAATCACGAAGCAGCCATAAAAGAACTGCAAATTATTGTTCATGAAAATCATGAGACCTTGCAAGCTAAATTTGACTCAGTTGCATCTACCGATTCGGTTACGCAACTTGCAAAAACTCAGGAAAACTTAAAGGACACAGTAGATACTCTGAAACTTGGTTCAGAAAAACATACAGAGGAAATAATTTCACTATCGGATAAAGTAGCCGAACTTTCAGATCAGTTCACTAACTTATCTACAAAGGTAGATGATGATCTGAATAACACAACACCTGTAGCCTTCACTGACACAGAAGAGTATGAACAAATAAGAAAATTCAAACAAAATCAAAATCAAATCAATACACAGTACAAAAGAGAAATCCGGGAAGTACAAGATCAGTTGACGCAGGTAATACAAGAATTACGTATTTCAGAGGACACTCGCGCTCCAATACGGGAAGAGGGACATAGAAATACGGAACAACCACAAAATAATAACACAGGACACTTCGGAAATTATGAAAGAAATTGGCAAGGCGCATTGGATTTTGAGATGGAACCGCCGAAACGAAGTAACAATGACCGACATGCGACTCGCCGACATGACGATTTTGACTATAAGCTATTCATTACTACACGTAAATTCAAAACATTTAAGAATTCTGGCAACGACATTCATCCACAAGCATGGCTCCATCAATTCTCTCATTGTTTTCCTCCCAACTGGTCGTTAGAACACAGATTAGAATTTATGTGTATCTACTTGGAGGATGAACCGGCTGTAAGAATGCGATCGGTAATTCACGATTGCCACAGTGAAGGAGAATTTTACCATGCCTTCCTCTCAGCATATTGGTCTCAAGCCACACAAGACCAAGTAAAACATGGCATCATAATGATGAAACATTTCGAACAATCTGAATTTTCCAGTCTTGTGAAATATTTTTAAGACATGTTGCATAAGAATCAGTATCTTTCAAACCCATACAGCCCCTCAGAACTCATCCGCATTTGCTTACTCAAATTGCCTGAACATTTACGACATATTACTTTAGCAGGACGTTGTAAAGGAGACTTTGAGGCTTTTCAGGGACTGTTACAAGAACTGGAAATTGGCACAGACAGTCGCGGGATGCGAAAACAGGAAAACAATCACTACAGGTCACTTCCGTCACAATTCCGTGACGACAGAAACAATAACTTGACACGACAGGTCTATTCTTACAACGCAAATCGTGACCAAAATAGACACCACCCGTACGACAACCGTTGGCAGAGTAGTAATAATTACAGGGAAAGATCACCTCTCCGCGGTAGTGACTATCACAGAGACAATCAGAGAAACAGGCAATATGGGAACGAAAATAATTATTATTACGGGAGACAGAATAACTTTAGATGAAACGGTCCAGCGCGCAGTTACGATTCAGGGAGAAATTCTCCACCACTTAACCGACAAGAAAGAAACTACAGGAACTACCGACATGACGACAGACGATGTGATCGTAACGACAGACCTGAATTGCATCAGAGCAGGCGGGATTCAAACAGAGCAGGGCCTTCTCGTCACGGTGAATTTGTAGAAGTTAGGTCTCCAAATCCCAATAACGACGCGCGCCAACAAAGAGACAATAGGCAATGACTCACACCGCTGGCAGCCACAAAACGTTCTTATGACACTAACGAGGCAGCTGCCGTAGCTAGTAATTACGTAAAAATGGAAGACATTAGGGACATCTTACTCCAAGAACACGACGTAAAACATAACAACATTGCATATCCTGTGATTCACATTACAGTAAATGACGTAAAATTTGCGGCAGTACTTGACTCTGGCAGTCCCATTTCAGTAATCAGTGAAACAGCCCTTAGCAAATGCAACAAATCGAACGATTGCCCCACACTTCCGTTACGTAAGATTAAATTACAAGGTGCAATCTTTGGAAAAAGTGTAGATGTACGCCAACAAACCAATTTAGAATTCTTTTGTCAAAGCCACAGCTTCTCTATGAACTTTCTCGTTGTTCCATTATTGTCGACGGAAATTATATTGGGAGTAGACTTTTTGAATGAATAGAAAGCAATCTTAAACTTTCACGATGCTGAAATAAGTTTAGAGAAAGAAGGTAAGTCAATAGCTTTGAAATTTGAAGATTGGCTCTCAAACCATGACGAGGAAATTAATCGGCTTTACCTTCTGTTAGACAACAGTTCGGAATTTTCTACGGAACTAGACACTAACAATCACTCTGCAAGTACTGACAGGGATGATATCGACGGCGCATTTGACACTAATAAGTTAATTCAGAATAAAATTCAAACAATTGAGAATTGTAATGACACTGATAGCCAGGACCTTTTTGAGATTTTACAAGCACATTCCACAGTTTTTACTCATAAAACAGGAACAATCAAGGGATTTCAATACCAATTTCGTGTTCGTGAGCATACTAAATTTTGTGTTAGACCATATGTAATTCCAGCACATTATAGGGACCGTGTTAGAACAGAAATACAATCTATGCTCGACGAGGGCATTATTGAGCCTGCAGTAAGCTCATACAACAATCCATTACATGTTGTTGAGAAGAAAAATGGATCGATCAGGCTTGTCTTAGATTCGAGACAAATTAATACGATCATTATTCCTGAAACAGATAGGCCGCAAACGTTGGAAGAACTTCTTCAAAATTTTAATGGTGTAAAAGTGTTGTCTTCCATTGATCTCAGATCCAGCTTTTATCAGATCGAACTTCATCCAGAATGTAGAAAATACACAGCTTTCCTTTGTTTCGGCGTTTGTTATCAGTTTCGGAAACTTCCCTTTGGTTTGAACATTTCTTCAGCAGCATTCATTCGCGGGCTAAATTCCATATTACCTGAGTTCTTAAAACGTCACATCACCTTATATGTGGACGATATTCTAATAGCAGAAGCTTCATGGAAACTACATAATCGCATCCTCAACAGTTTGTTACGTATTTTTGCAGAATCTGGAATTACAGTTAACTTGGAAAAGTCTGAATTCGGTAGGACAAAAGTGAAGTTTTTGGGACATATTATTTCTTCTGAAGGCATTCAGCCGGATCCTGAAAAGTTAGAAGCAATCAGAGCCATTCCAGTTCCATCCACAAAAAGACAAGTCCGCAGTTTTCTAGGTCTCGTAAATTTTTACCGTCGTTTTCTGAATATGCAAATTCTTGTTACACCAAAACTTTGTTCTCTCACTGGAAAAAATACTATTTGGAACTGGGACGAACAAGCACAGTTGGAATTCAATTCTTTGAAAGAATCGCTACTTAACGCGCCAATACTAGCTCATCCAGATCTGTCACAAGATTTCTGCCTTAGCACGGATTCTTCTAAAGTCGGTCTTGGTGCCCATTTATTTCAAGAAGCCATAGAAAATGACACTACCGTTCAGAAAACCATTGCTTTTGCTAGCCGAGTGCTAACAAAATCTGAAAAAAATTATTCCGTTACTGAATTAGAAGCTTTAGCTATCGTTTGGGCATTTAACAAATTCCGTTTCTTTCTTTCTGGTAAGCACGTAAAAGTATACAGTGATCATCGTGCATTACAATTTCTTATGTCTTCAAAATTAAATCATGACAGGTTAAAACGTTGGGCATTGTTTCTGCAAGAATTCCGCTTCACAATAGTCTACATTCCCGGCAAGGAGAACATTGTTGCGGACGCACTGTCACGCGCACCGGCTGGGCTTGAGAAAAGTAACAAAGAAGGCAACCTCGAGAAAAATTTCAGTATTCTTTACATTCAGAAAGTCGCCTTTGAAAACTTCATCACCACATCTTTAAAAGACATTGCTCATGAACAAGATAAAGATCCGATTTGGAGAGACATCAAAAGTAAATGGCATGAAAAGACACACACTCAGATTCGGCATTATTACCTGGTTAGAAACAACATACTCTTCAAACGCTGCACTGTTGATGACAAGCTATGGGTACTTTGCATTCCAGACGATTTCGTTAATAAGCTCATTTGGTACATTCATTTCAGCTACGCACATTTTGGCCCGCGAAAATGTTATCATATTCTTCGAACGACTTGCTATTTTAACAATATGGAAAAGAGAATTCGAAGAGTCTTGTCTATTTGTAAACTTTGTCAAAAGCCGAAACCATCTGCTATCTCCCATAGTGCTCCGCTGTTTCCTATCATTCCTTCTAAATTAAAAGAATTTGCTGCTGTTGATCTCTTGGGACCGCTTGTCAGAACATCTAATGGATTTTCGTACGTTCTAACCGCTGTTGAACTTACTTCAAAATTTGTTTCTTTCACACCGTTACGTAAAGCCACTGGACGGTCTGTATCCAACGCCTTTGTTAAAAATTTCTTACGTGAAGTTGAACACGTTAGTAAAGTCATTTCAGATAACGGACCGCAATTCAGATCTGCTGTTTGGTCACGCATGCTTCGCAACCATAAAATCAAACCTGCTTTTATTTCATTGTACTCACCACATTGTAACCCGTCTGAACGGATTATGAAAGAAATCAATAAGCTTTGCAGACTTTATTGTCACAGTAAGCATCAGCATTGGGACAGATATTTACACTTATTTCAAAATGTGCTGAATGAAATGCCTCATGATTCCACTGCTTTACCACCTACTCTTGTACTAAAGAATGAAGAACCACCGAACAGAATCAGAGAGCTTGTACCTTTCCCAAATACACGTAAACTTCGACACAAAGACATAATTGATTTGGCTCTTAAAAATATAAAATCTGCAGCAGACAAAAGGAGAAAACTACACGGTAAAGCAAATGCAAAGAAATTGTATATTGGTCAGAAAGTTCTCATTAAAGCTCATTCATTGTCACATAAGAAGAAACACTTGAGTCACAAATTCTTTCTAGTTTACAATGGACCTTACAGAATCCGACGTATACCACATGACAATTGCGTTGAAGTCGAAACTCTGCGTACTAGGAAGAGTAAAGGTTTACACCACATTTCACATGTAAAACCGTTTATTGAAAGATAATCTGCTTTTTAACTTTGTCTTTGCCATATAACTTTTCACTTTACATTACTAGTATGCTGTGTCAGACTTAAGAAACTGTTAACATACAACTATGTTTGAAGTTAAATATCCAGTCTAGAACCTAGGGAACATTTTTAAACAGAAATTACGAATGCATTGTTATAGTGAACAGACGACACAGTGTTGTATTTGTACATTCTTGCTTGTTAGTTGCACGATTACGTAACGACTATAAGGCTCACATACTTAGAACATTTACCAGTACTGCTAATGAGATTTTAATGCAACATTTTGGTTTACTTGAAAATACATTCTGGGCTTAAAGTACTTTCAGTGAGATACCAGATGGCACAGTGATTAGTTTATGTGACAGCTACACGATTTTATCACGACGCTACTAATGAGTGACAATTTACAATGTTGCTTTTGCAGTGTTTCTGTTTTATATCTGCACAGTTTTCTGTTTTATTCTGGAAAGTAAAACAGGTTTTAGTAGTAACTTTTGTGGTATAGCTACAATGAGACTGCCTTTCCCGTAGCACAACAATACGTTACAGCAAAGTACTTTCCTCATCACGGCAATAAGCGTAATAACTAAGACATTTATACGCAAAGCATTTCACTTTTGTGTATTATGAGGTAAGTACATTGACTTCTGCAGAACTTAGCTTTCGGAGGACGATAACTACGACACTTCCACACAGATTATGTTGCAACAAGACGCACATTTAGCGCTACAGCACACGTATTTGAGTGATTAATTTTGTACTTAAACCATTTATTTTTCAAGATTTTTGAATTACAAAGAAAGTTTTCCGTGATACATTTCATTCCATTGCTGTAATCTGTAATACCTGAGGGTATAATTACATTAATCCTCAGGGGGGTACACGCTTACTTTGTGTACCATGTGTGTGGCAACCACAAGGAACCCTAGCTAATATGGTATTTGCTTATACAACTTTACACATCGGTACCATATTTCTCTAACACACAAATTACACAGCTATCTGATCATTTAACTGAGAGATAAACATTTTTGTACTACATCAGTGACACATGTTTACGCAATACACAGTTGGGTAACTTCACACTTATGAAACTGTATTTTGTCTGTACTTTGTAAACTGTTCATATTTTTTCGGAATCATTGTGATACTATGAGAGCTTTGAATGATGTATTTGGTAAGGGAGCATGATTTTAAAGTACGTTTGAGGTAGATGACACTATTGAAATGAGCAGAGAATTTTTTTTAGGTTTTGAAATTGTTGGAGGAAGCTACGACGATTTTGAGATTTGACTGAGGTGTTATGATGTTATTATTACGACGACGATGTGTACTATGCTGTTGAGATATGTTTATGATCAATAAGATGTTGCTACCGTATATGAGGAATAAGAAGTATGTTGGAAACCAAGAATCGTACTTTAAGAGTTATGAAATGTGCGTAAATGCGTGACTGTATCACAATGCTGACGAATATTTTATTTGGACAATTATATTTATAGGATTTTCTTTCTACAGATTTGCAACGCTAATTCTTGACCTGTGAAATATTTTTATGTGAGACTGTCACTGTAGCGGAAACTGCTGTCGTAAATATTTCCGTAAGAAAGTTAAGTGACCACCTGCACGTAATGTGTCGTGGGCACCCAGCTGTGTAAGACGCCTGGAGAGAGGGCCATTGGCGTGTGCCTTTCAGAGCACAGGAAGAAAAAAAAAAGGGAGGCCATTATCCTGGCCATTGTCATTCCTTTAGAGAAAGCATCGCAAATCCGACACGCTAATTACTTGGAAACATATCGTACTTTCGGATATTTACTGAAATGCCTAATGAAATGACAAGAAATAGTTTGTCTACACACCTGACTATGACTACTGTCTTTCTAGATGAGAGATTTTTTTACTACTTATGAAATGCCACATGACTATTGAACGATGTTCTTACGCTTTGCTTTGTACATAGCTGCTTATTTCATTTGATATCTAGTTTCTAGCTGCACTGCAGCATTGGTTAAAATAAAATTTTATAGATGTACTAATATAAATATTTTCTGTCTACAGATCGAGTATATAATAATTTTTTTCAAAAAAATGAGGGAGCACAAAGCGACATTTACCTTCACAGGAACTGCATTCATAATTTTCTTTTCAAGTACTTGGTAATTTCTTTTGTAGAATAAATTGTGATGCATCACTCTAGTGTTAAGATGTGACATAGGTATTAGACATGGCCATTTTTAGTGTAATATTTTTTTCTGCTTGAGCTATGTCATGTTTTGATATAAGTTATTACATTTGCTGCTGCTAGCTTTGCCAATCTGTATTTTTTGTCATTGCTGCTTGTGTTAATTGTTTTGTGCTGCTGCATTGCCTCGTCCCTTAGTTTAGCATCTGAGCTCAGTAAATTTAAGTTAGCTTAAGATGGGGTAGGCTATATGAGAGATCGAGATGTGATGAATTGGAAGAAATGCATTGAGAAGCTATAAGAAAATGGTTTGGCCAAAAAAAGTATTTTGAAAGAGGATATGAGCAAAAAAGTAGGGTTTAGGGACAACAGGTTTACGTAGGATTTTCTTGGAAATAAATAATGAGGTAAGAAATATGTGAACATATAAATACAGAAAGCATGCTTTGATAGGATTTTTTTTGGTGGAAACAAATTTTGAAATAAGACGAAAGATCTATGGAATGAAGTTTTAGGTTGGACTGCAGTACCAAATGTTACACTGAAAACAAACCCTGCCCTTTCCTCTTGTGTTATTCTGCTATGTGTTTGTGTACTCTTGTATATTTGTGTTTTTCCTGTCTTTATGTGTTTAGCGGATATGAGTTACATTGTAGAATTTTTCTGATCTATGTTATTTACTTTGTAAAGATGTTAGACATTATTAATTCTGTTCTGTTTAATGCTCATGTGTGAAGTTGATGTTTCAAAAGTTATTGTGATCTTTTATGTATGTACTCATGTCATAATTCCACTGATGTATATGTTTATTTCTATTCTGTTGTAAAGCCGGTACTACAAATGTTATCTGTATTGTTATGTTTTTAATGATGTATTTTGTACCTTTGTTATTGTATTCTTATGTTATAAAATTGTAATTGTCACCAGTTCATGATATTATTAACTTGTTAGTTACATTTTACTGCACACGTTTCTGTTGGTCATAGTATATGGACAATATGTGAGAATTTGGGACTGTTAGTGTTTGCACGTGTGTTAATAACTCAGCAAGGGACTGGATAACAGCATTGCTGGTTCTAAGGACAATTTCAAAAACTTTGTGAGTGCACAAGTGGTGGTTTATGGACTTGCTATATTATCCGCAAGATTCTTCGATGGTGATTGTGCACCTGCACAGTCACAACACATGGCTGCTGGCCATCTCTATAAGGACTACAGTGGGTCTGCATCTTTGATGGCCCACCAATACCATTATTTCTACAAGGACTACAGTGGGTCTACATCTTTGATGATCCATCAATACCATTATTTCTACAAGGACTGCAGTGGGTCTGCACCTCTGGTGGCCCTTCAATACCGTAATCTCTACCAGGATTACAGTGGGTCTGCTCTGTGATGACCTACCTACCAATACTCTCCAAAATTTCGACTGACTCTGCTGTGGGTTTGCTCTGTTGTGGCCCATTACCTGTATGCATGTCAAGAGTCAGCACTGTCGTTCCGTTGGAAGGACAACACTACTTCTTCAAGATTGCATGGAAATCCACTACTTCTGTGTGCGTTTTCCTTTACTGCTCAGACTTTGAGAAAAACACTGCAATTTTACTGTGACGAATGATGAGGACTGTCTTTATGGACTGTGAGAAAATTTTAGCTTTTGACCAACATTGTATCAATAAGTGTGTGCATTTGATTTCTTTGTTATTGTAATTATGAAAAATTTTATCAAATCATTATTGGCCACTGCCCAAAAAAAAATTTGTAAAATTTTTTGTGGTGAGCATGGGGGCTATGTAAGTAGGCTGTTTATGTTTGCTCTATGTAAGTAGGCTGTTTATGTTTTCTTATTGGCAACGTTACGTAGCGCTCAATATGAAAATCACTGGCTGTGCTGTGTGCAGTCTGTGGCTAGTTTGCATTGTTGTCTGCCATTGTAGTGTTAGGCAGCTGGCTGTGAACAGCGCGTAGCGTTGCGCAGTTGGAGGTGAGCCGCCAGCAGTGGTGGATGTGGGGTGTGAGATGGCGGAGATTTGTAATTTGTCATGAACTGCTATATTTATATATGATGATATCAAGGTAAATACATTGTTTGTTCTCTATTAATATCTTTCATTTGCTAACTATCCCTATCAGTAGTTAGTGCCTTTAGTAGTTTGAATCTTCTATTTAGCTGGCAGTAGTGGCGCTTGCTGTATTGCAGTAGTGGGAGAAACGAAGATTATTGTGAGGTAAGTGATTTAGTGATTTGTGAAAGGTATAGTTTAATGTTAGTCAGGGCCATTCTTTTGTAGGGAATTTTGAAAGTCAGATTGCGTTGCGCTAACAAAATATTGTGTGTCAGTTTAAGGACAGTCCTGTATAAATTGTTCAAAAAGGGGACGTTTCAAGCTTTATGTTAGACAGATTGTGTATTCTATTGAACAGTGGTGTATAGAACACGAAGGTTGTTTGAGCTTGAAAAATCAGCGGTAACAAAACGTGCTCTGGAAAACAATGATTTGCATTCCTCGAGACATCTATTAGTAAATGGACAAGTGGTTTCTGGAATAGATTTGTAGAGGTAGCGATTAAGGTAAAAGATTCTAATAACACACTGAATAAATATGGTGGCTTGCAGCTAAGCACACACTGAATAAATATAGCGGCCTGCAGCTAAGCACAGCTTGCGACTTGGTCATCGGCAGGTTCAAGCAGGCGTGGTGGGTGTGCAGTGTAAACAGTATCATATGTGTCGTTGGAGTCGGTATCTGTGACTTTTCAGACGGCAGTGACACTGTATACGGACGGCAGCAGCAACCGCATCACATTTACCACTTGACGCAGGAGCGCACACCTGAAAGCTCGTGGATTTTGAACCATTTTACATGGCTGGAAACTTCAGAAAATATTGTCGTTCCACAGTGCAAATCAAATGGCAATGTTACGGGACGGGACTCTACGACAAGGATTCTAGGGAAGAGACTCTTAAAGCTGATGTTGGTTCAGTAAGAGTCTCATCATCTTCTGACATTTGAAGTAGGTGAAACGATTCTTATAAAAAAACATTTTTTAGTGATGAAAAACAGAGCTCGGTCAAAGAGGAGGAAATCTGACATCATTTGTTATTTTCTGCCTCATTCTGTATGCAGATGTGAAAAGACTGGTGCTTGGTAAAAATAACCTGAATAGCGCCAAACCACTGAACTATTGACTTTCATACAAGGAATGGTAAAACAGTTTATGCCTCTATATGGGTAGGTTTACACGCCAGTCTGTAACGATTTAGATGCGCAAACGATCTGTTGCTCCACTAGAGAACAGTAACAAAATGGTAAATGTAATGTGAAAATGTGAAATGATACACAGTACCCACGAAATGTGTGAGTTGTAAAAACAATTTCTGTCCCCCATCGCACACAAGTGAATTTTGCGGAAAATACGATTTTCATGGCAGACATCACTTTCTATAATAACAAATGGGAAGGCCTGTACATCATAGAATATTTAATTGTTGGTTTCCTACAATTGGTGAAGTGTCGCATCGCTGTTTTTGACTGCTGCTTCAGACTTGATTGGCCGCCTTGCTCCTCGCAGTGGGTGTCTCACACCGTTAAAAAAGCGGCACTGTGTCCAATAAAGAAATACGCCCCCGGCTCCTTCAGAAGCGCCGTGCTGCTCCAAGTCTCTCATCGGTACTTCTTAGACGCACCGTCTCTGCTCACCATCCCCCTCTCTGCCTCTCTTGCCCTTTCTTACCCTTCCGCTCACAGTCTTAAAACAGGTTTAATAACCGAGCCTTTAGGGAAATTCTAGAGTTCGTTAATTTTTCTGTTTGATGCTATTCAAGAGAGGATATAATGCGCCCTCGAAGACTAATTATGAAATTTATTTTGGCCCGTAGCAGCGCGGCTCTTGCCAGGAACGGCAGCAGCAGCAGCCATCTTATAAAGTAGGCGGTCGCTCGGGAAAGCCCCGGGCGTTTCTTTGTCCCCCGAAAGAAGTGCTGTAGTAATTGGCTGAGAAGGGGTTACAACCCCTCAGCTCGCGGGCCTGTCTTCTTTATGCAAATTGTTCCGAATACCTAGAAGGATGAGAGAGCGATGCTTGTCCAAGCGAAGCTTGATGTTCGTCAGTGGACGTCAAAGTTCAGAACGGTGAAACCCTTATGTAGTAACAGAGATGCAGATTTGCACGTGCTGAATTGTATAAAGAGATCACCGGAACACAGATAATTTCTTATTAAAGTTGGTGTGTTGTGTTGCACTTCTGCATAAACGAGCTGCCCGTCCAGGCCCTGAAGGGCAAAGGGATGTCGACTGGCTGCCGTGTTATCCTCTGTTGTATGGATTGATGTGGATTCAGTATGGAGGGACATGTAGTCAGCACACCATTCTCCCGTCAGTTTTGGCATTTTTCTGCCCCTAGCAGCGCTACCTCTCGATCAAGTAGCTGCTCAGTTGGCATTTTGAGCCTGAGTGCACGCTGTATGTCTATATTGGGAGGTAACAATTTATTATTGTTCTGTAATGGTAGTTCAATGTTTAGGGAGTTCTCGTTTGTATACGAAATAAAACTACTACTGTCCCACTTAGATAATAGAGAGATAGAGGAACATAGTTGTTATTAATACGTATGTTTCTGGACAGGGTCCTCCTTTAGCAAAACCCAATTTTCTTTTTTGATCCAAACATGCAGAATCTGCAGTGGGCTTTTATTTTGTGCCTTTTTACCACATGGTGTGGTTTTTCTGATGTATTGTGTTTCTACAGTGACTGTTTTGTTCCACTGTAGAAACACAATAGAACAGAAAAACCACGCAGTGACTGTTTTGTTCCACTGTAGAAATACAATATATCAGAAAAACCACACCATGTGGTAAAAAGCCATAAAATAAAAGCCCACTGAAGATGCTGCAACTGCAGTGAAACATGTTTAGGTTAAAAAACAAAATTGTATTTTGCTAACGGCGGATACTATCCAAAAACGTACGTATTGTTAAAGCAAACACGGAAAAAAGAGCTTCAACTCCAAGATGATTATAGTTGTTATTACTACAAATGCGACCGATCCTAAATTACTGCTCATGTATGTGGGACTCGTACCAAGTAGAACTAACAGGAACACTTATGCGCCAAAACATTACGATCACCTACTTACAAGCGTGTTAGACCACTTGTGGAACGCAATTCAGGAGTGATTCTGCGTGGCACGGATTCGACAAGTACGTGATAGGTTTCCAGAGGTTTGTGGCACCGGATGCCTACGCACAGGTCATACGCTTCCCGTAACTTACGGGCGGTTGGTTTGTGGGCGCGTAGGTACCGCCCGATGGCGTCCCAGTTGGGTTTAATCGGATTCAATATGCCGAATTTGATGGCCAACACATCAACGTGAGTTAACTATCATGCTCTTCAAACCATTGCGGCATGATTCTGGCATTGTAACACGGACATTTATCCTGCTGGATGATGCCATCGCTGTTGAGAAAAATATCAATCAAAAGGGTTTACAGTTGGCCCGTAATAATGTTGACGTAGTCCACAGCTCTCATGGTGTCTTCGTTTACTACCGTAGGTCCCAATAAAGCCCTGACGAATGTCCCGCATACCATAGCAATGCTCCCACCGACCTGTGTCCGTGGCGCACTATATGTTTCGAGCAACCTCCGCCTGGATGACGGCGTATATCGACACGACCCTCGACCTGGTTTAACAATAAACGGGATTCACCCAACGAGGAGACACGATTCTATTGATCCTCCGCCCAATCTCGATTATCCCGTACACACTGTTATTAAGATGGCGATGTGGTTGCGTCAACATGCGATCACGTAGGGCTCCTCTGCTGTGGACCACGATGTTCGACGCTGTCTGCCGAGCGGTGTGCTGCACAGCCCTGGTGCCTGCGCCAGTACAGCACTCAGTCGTCAGATATGCCGCATATCGCCGCCTATCCTGTGTTATAGAGCGGGCAAGCCTCAGATCTATATGTTAAGTGATGAGGTATAGACGTTCAACTTCTTGTCGCCCACCCGTGGTTTCAGCATTCTTCAACCCCTTTTCCACAGACGCTCACGAGAGTAGCAAGCGAACAGTCGACCAGCTTCGCCGTTTCCGAGATGCTCGCGCCCGGGCACTGGATCACAACAATGCATACCCATATCACCCATGCGATTTCGATGTTTTTGAAGTTCTAAAGAAAGACATTCGCACCATCGATTTGCTTCGTGCAAAGAACTACTCGCGTGGATACGGTCATCGTTTCGCGGGCAACTAAAAACATTTTTCCGCGAAGCCAGTAACAGCCTTTTATTACAGAATGGTAATTGTATTAACTGGGACTGATTGCCCGCAGCAGCCCAGCCAGCCACTGCACCGACATCCTGCTCTGGCCGGACACGAAACATTTTCCCGCTACCAAGAACAACACCGTGATGTCGCTGTTAGGACAGTTCATGACATACATCATCATCCACAATAATGAAGATAAGCTCGTTAGTTTCGAGACTTATATGAGAACGGCACGTTGGAAGATGACATGTTACCAAAATTACAGGAAGATGTTTGCTAACATGTTAGACATAATTTTTGAAAAACAAGTCGTAGGGCAATTCTCGACGCCGGTGAGGACACAAATCACGTGCAAGACTATGTAGCGAACAAAATACACAACGAATAAGGGGTTACACCTGTTCCTAGGACTGCTCCCGACTTCTCAAAGGTGTTATTAACTTCATTATGACGTTTTCATTAATTTATGTTGCCTGTGCATGTCTTTGTTATCCGTTTGTATGCTCCAAATGACTTTCTGTGAAGAGTTTGGACGGTTGTGAATCAACTGACAGAACTGCAATTCTAGTTAAGACAGTCAATTATATATATATGCAAATATTGTAATTCTGTTTGATATGTTTGCGTTTTGGTTCTATGGCTCTGTCTGGACTGAAGGTGCTATTGTCAGTTTCATATTTTTGTTCTGTTTTGTAAGCTTACAAATGGCATTATATGGCACTATATTGAAATGTGTTGTTCAGTCTATTGTAGGATACAATTCGTGTTGAAGCAGTTCCAGCACCTCATTACTTTGCTTTTGTGCTTATGTGCTTATATGGTTGTTTTAATAAAGGAAAAAATGCCAATTACTTTTGAAATACGAGTAATAAAGAGTTCACTTACTTTTTTTCCATCTGGATCATTTTCATTTGACTGCCTCTTACGTTTCCCTAGCGTTCTAGAACTTTTGAGCAGATCGTATTCCGTTTTCACCGTAAGGTCTTCTACTTATTTTCAGCTTCTGACACCTGTGCTTTCTCCATCGAATCGTGTTCCAGGCCAGATGTTTCATAGTATGAAATCTTCCCCTTTCCACTTCCCCCAGTATTTTTATTCCTCTGCTTCATAGTTTCTCCTCTTCTTCCCCTCTATCTTCGGCTGCTGTTGTTAGTATTTCTTTAACACCCAGTACATGTCCTACGTTGTTTGCTTTCATGTTCTTAACGAAGTTTAGAAGGTTTTTTTTTTACCCATTCCCGAATTAGGAGAGTTTTTTTAACCCCTCTTGAACTACACTGTCCCTTCTTTTATCCACCCATTTTATTTCCTCCGTTGTCGTTCGAACCAATATCTCCATTTCTTAAAATTTTATCTCCTTTTTTCTTCAACTAATTCGAGCTTTGATAACCGAACAGAAAACACAACACATGAAGCCTTTAATGAGGTGTTTTCCTCGTTCCAACAGCAATTTGTTGCATCATAAGCGTTCCCGTTTCTGCAGTACTTGCTTTGCCATTGAAATTCCTTATCATATTTGTTTTTCAGTCGTGCAGCTACCAGTGGGCGAGCTCAGCAAATATATGTAGTGTACAAACCTCTAAATCTGACCTTGTGTTGTTTTCATTTTAGGATCTTTTTTGTCATGGACTCTCATCATCTTAGTTATCTTTGTCTTGATTCTCATTTCGTGAACTTGCAATTCCTGTTCAAGTCTGAACAGGCTCCTTTCAAGATGAACTATTTTATCTGCAGGCAGTACCATATCATCAGCAAATATGATGCTGTTGAGCTACCAGCCTCCGATGCCTGTACCTTCCTTCTACTACTTCAAATGTCCTCGTTATCAAGTCTCCGATATACACTGCCTGATAAAAGGGTGAAGCACTTAGAAGACATGGTCGGCTGCCACAATAAGGTAGCAGAGGAATACACCATCGAGTGATACGTGAATGGTCAGAGTACCGTTCTCTGTGACAGGTAGAACGGTCACCAGAGTACATTAGCGTTGTTTGTGTTTAGTGTTATTACCAGGCCTGGTAGGGTATATAAGGGACTTGAGTACTGCCATAATTTGAGTGGTTACTGCGACAAAGCACACTGAGACGGAGCGTTCTCGTTTCAGACAGCATTATCAGCATCTGACAGAATTTTAAAGGGGCCGCATTATGAGTCCGCATTTGGCCGGCTGTGCGAATCGTACAGTATCCAGGCTTATGTCGCATTCGGATGGGACAGAAATGCGATATTAGACTGCATGGGAATGTGAGCGTAGGCATAGTCATCGTCAAGATGCCGATCGACCAAGTCTGACCATTAGAAAGAGCGGTAGCCGTATTGTCAAGCAGTGACACTGTAATCCCTTTCACATCTCCGCTTGCCATCCGAGAACAAGTAACGGATTCCGTGTGTTATTGTATGCCTTTCCGCACAATTGGTCAGGAACTGGCGGCAGCCTGACTAGGAAATAAGCTTCCCATGCGAAGGCAGCCGTTCACAACACAACACAATCGGCTGACTGGAACTATGCGCTGCTGATGAGTGGTATCACGTTGTATTAAGTGATAAATACAAGTACTACACCACCACGGATGACCACCGTCGGTCAGTGTGGCAGCGAAATGGGCAGAGGGGCCATTCTTCCATTGTTTTGGAGAGGCATAGAGGTGCTGCGAGTGTTGCTATGGTGTGAGGAGCCACGTGGCACGACTTCAGGTCATGGCTAGTTGTGGCAGTGAGCTCTGACGACACATCCGTAGGTCACGGACAAAAAAAGTGGTTCAAATGGCTCTGAGCACTACGGGATTTAACATCTGAGGTCATCAATCCCCTAGAACTTAGAACTACTTAAACCTAACTAACCTAAGGACACCACACACATCCATGCCCGAGGCAGGATTCGAACCTGTGACCGTAGCGGTCGCGCGGTTCCACACTGATGCGCCTAGAACCGCTCGGCCACAGTGGCCGGCGGTCACGGACGTCCTGTGTCCTAATGAGCCTTGACTGCAGTACCGTTTTTCAAAACAGTGGTTAACACACTGGACTGGCATTAGGGAGGACGACGGTCCAAATCCGCATCCGGCCATCCAGGTTTAGCTTTCCGGTGATTTCCCCAAATTGCTCCAGGCAAATGCTGGGATGGTTCCCTTCAAAGGGCACGGACGATTTTCTTCCCCATAGTTGACACAATCAGAGCTTGTGCTCCGTCTCTAATGACCTCGACGCTCGTACAAGTGTGGCACGTTTGTCTGTGAGTTGGCTGTGTGATGTTGAGATACCCCCGTGGTTAGCAAGATAAGACACTTGGGGGGACACCTCGTACCTCATCGCCGTCTCACTGACAGTAGCTGGAATATCAAGGACGTGTTACAAGACACGCTTCACCACAAAATGAGTCTATGCATTCAGGCCATCTTACTGATAACTGGGCTCGTACTGCTTTCTAAGTCTGACTCGATGAAAATGAGGTATGCGCTCAGCGCGTGAAGTTTCATATCGCTTTCTCCTCTCTGTCTGAATACTTCACGTTTTTTATCGGGCAGTGAAAATAGCAAACTGACGGCGTTTATCTTCCCGTAGCTCCACCGTCATACTCCAATGCCTAACGACACACTTGCCATGCAATGAAGCGTAAGTGTACAGTTGAAACAACCTCTCTCGGGAGAGCGGACACTGGTGGCGCCAGCTGTTTATCGCGTCCGTATGCTAAGAGGACCTCAGCCTGAGCCCCGGTGAAAGCCGGTAGCTCCTGTGTCCCCGCTGTGCCGTGGCGCTAACACAGCCGTAAACACGCGCCACGTGACATGTTGACAAGCGGCGCGTTCCCCACTCATTAGCGGGGCCCCGCCTGCCCCCGCCGGCAGCCGCGGAGGCGGCGGCGATGAGTACATTTCATTAACATGCAAAACCGCGGCGCCGCCTGCCACACCGCTTCGGACAGCCGTTTCCCAGCCTTTTCGACCGTTCCGTTTCCACCAAAACGACAACGCAGGGGCACGG
Organism: Schistocerca serialis cubense; assembly: GCF_023864345.2. NCBI lineage: Eukaryota > Metazoa > Arthropoda > Insecta > Orthoptera > Acrididae > Schistocerca > Schistocerca serialis. Next base: position 74,572,165 of record NC_064644.1, read on the forward strand.
CGAAGAGAGAGGCGACGGAGCGTAAAGGAACGCCGCTGCAGTTTGTGTTTCTGAATCACCTGTTATTTTAGCACTGCCAGTCACGCTGAGAACTGCGGGTTTGAAACGTTCCTTTCATCCGTCCGCGGAGCTCCGTGGCGTCGAGCGGAGACCTAATCGCGGTTATAACCAGCACCCACTTAGCGGTATCACCTGCGTGACAAATTTAGAGACGAACTGCTCCGCAAAATGACTCCCGAAACGTTCTTTGGCGGACCTAGATTAATCATCTGCAATGCCACGCTATTATATCAGTCTAAATATGGGGTCGTTAAGGGAGTGTTAAACTTCTGTCGGTAGTAAAAACCCTGTAACGATCTTACAACTAACAGAAGCGTTCCGACATCAAACCACTTGACAGGAGAATGTGTGTGTGAAATCTTATGGGAGTTAACTGCTAAGGTCATCAGTCCCTAAGCCCACACACTACTTAACTGCCGGCCGCGGTGGCCGTGCGGTTATAGGCACTGCAGTCCGGAACCGCGTGACTGCTACGGTCGCAGGTTCGAATCCTGCCTCGGGCATGGATGTGTGTGATCTCCTTAGGTTAGTTAAGTTTAAGTACTTCTAAGTTCTAGGGGACCGATGACCTCAGATGTTGAGTCCCATAGTGCTCAGAGCCATTTGAACTACTTAACTTAAATTATCCTAAGGGCAAAGACACACACCCATGCCCGAGGGAGGACTCGTGCCTCCGCCGGGACCAGCCGCACAATCCAGGACTGTAGCGCCTAAGACCGCTCGGCTAATGCCACGCCGCGACAGGAGAATGCGACCACCAACGTTGATATTCCACCTTGTAGTGACATTTCTGTATTCGACGTGATGCGCGATATTTAGGAGAAATGAGTATCGGGCAGGTGGTTTTGCAGACGTCAGTTTCGTTAAAAAATAAAATACGGGGTGAGTCGCGTAAGACGTAACACCCCCTTTATTCCGGGGGCGATTGCACGTATCGGCATGTGGTTTTCGGTGAATCATAGCGGACTATTGGGCACATAAGGTTGGTACATGCACAATAATCACAACGTTTATATTGACCGTGATAGCCGGCCAGTGTGGCCGTGCGGTTCTAGGCGCTTCACTCTGGAACCGCGTGACGCTACGGTCGTGGCGCAGTGGTTAGCACACTGGACTCGCATTCGGGAGGACGACGGTTCAATCCCGTCTCCAGCCATCTTGATTTAGGTTTTCCGTGATTTCCCTAAATCGTTTCAGGTAAATGCCGGGATGGTGCCTTTGAAAGGGCACGGCCGATTTCCTTCCCAATCCTTCCCTAACCCGAGCTTGCGCTCCGTTTCTAATGACCTCGTTGTCGACGGGACGTTAAACTCTGACCACCACCACCACCGCTACAGTCGCAGGTTCGAATCCTGCGTCGGGCATGGATGTGTGTGATGTCCTTAGGTTAGTTAGGTTTATGTAGTTCTAGGGGACTGATGCCTTCAGATGTTAAGTCCCATAGTGCTCAGAGCCATTTGATCCATTTGACCGAGATAATGAGGCAGGTACATGTTTTTTAAATGGGACGCTATACTTTTTTTACCGTCATTCGAACGCTGTGGAAAAGACGCGTATAGCGATGTAACGCATGTTGCTATTGTGATTCAAAGTTTACTTCAAAGAGGGCGGATGACGATTTACCTACGTACCGTAGGCCGTGCACGGCAACTCGGCCTGCGGGTCGCGCGAGGCGTGTTTACAGTCTGCAGCCACTTCCGACCGCCTCGACCTTCAATCGTACAATATTCCCCAGCGTCTTTTAAGCGAAGTTTGAATCACAATAGCAACATGCGTTACATCAGTATACGCGTCTTTTCCAGAGCGTTCGAATGATGGTAAAAAAAAGTATAGCGTCCCATTTAAAAAACATGCACTTGCCTCATTATCTCGGTCAATATAAACGTTGTGATTATCGTGCATGTACCAACTAGTTTCAGATAGTAATATTCCGCATAAAATAATATCTTTGATTTCCACTGAACATTAAACTCTTATTAATCTGTGCATGAAACAGAAGTTAATGAGACAGATCTCAAAATGAACTAATCCATCAAATACAACAAGAAAATAAACAGGGTCATCATCGTAATTGTTATTCTGGCACAGCGACATTGGTCGGAGATTACAACAACAGTATGCGAGCGTTGGCCTTCGACGCCTTGCAGCTAGTGACCTGCCATTCTACAGCACGGTTCTGTCCTCAGAGGCGTCACGCATTCTCCCAGTGGTCAGCCGTTACATGAAAGTAAAAAACACAGTTTTAACAAACACATATTTCAATAGCTAATAAAATCTGGAAAGCTGTTGAATACAAACATTACGTCGGCTCTTGCAAGTAATGAGTGTTACAAACAGATTTACGACAGTAAAGTAGGAACGGCACAAAATGCCCGCAAAACAAAATATTCCGAAGTAATGTTCATTCCCATGTCCCTATAGTAATCTCACAGCCCCTATCCAAATACTCTTTTAACATGTGTACCCGTTTCCACGAAAAGAAAAGACACGGGGAGTTCTCAGCAACGTCGTACCTTAAAAGACATCGTGCTCGTTACACTCGAATAAACAGGCCGAGTAACGTAAGACGTAGCACCCCTTTTATTTTCTGAATGATTCAAGATACGTAAACGAGGTTTTACGCAAATGATAGTATTTTTGTATGTTCAATATTCTTCATTTTCGTATCAAACGAGATGTTCATGTAAACGTGGTTTAATTTAAAGGCTTTCTAAAATTCACAGGAACGCAGTGATGTAACGTTTGTGAATGTTTGGGATGAATTTTGTTGCAAAAGGTTTCGAGAAGTATGCTGAAACTGAAATGAAGGGTGGCCAGAAGCGATGCGGTGTTAACGCCGCCAAGTGGGGCTCTGGCGCCAGACTCTGTCGTTGTTTGAAGGCTTCCTGTTGTCTACTCGAGTCCACAAAAGGCCTTCATACATTTGAATATGTACACTCATTTGAAGTAGTTTTCTTAAGCTCCTTCTCATACTCTGTTAGTTAGCATGTAGTTCCACTTACAAAAACTCTAGATGACCCAGTGTATATGTCGTATATACGAGCAGAGAGGCCAAGAGGGAAACGATTTATCTCAGTAAAGATGGCTATCTTCTTCTTGCGCCACGCTTGACCGTGGTCACACCGCAACTGCTAGTTCCGTCCGCTTTATAGTTCATTTTGAAACCCTTTGTGCGATATTTCCTCGGAAAGTTTCATATCCACTACTAATAAGGCTATTCTACGTGTGCTATGTAAACTAATTTTCAGATTATGCTTCAACAACATTTTTTTTTCATTTTGAAGAGACAACTCATTTTTTTCGTATAATTTATAGATAATAACTAGCGGCTGGGAGATATTAGTTTCATCTCTCATTTCCAGCGTAACACTCGCCAGACGGGTCTTTCAGAGTGAAATGATGCTATTCATCATAACTTTTCATGATAGCGGCATGTATGAACTTCGAGCTGTCTGAGAAAAGTAATGATGCTGAGAACAATGCAAACGATGTGGCAACACGGTTTTTTTCTACTTGTGTAGACCAGTGCGTTCATCCCTTCCAGATACTCAGTCCAAGTTTCATCTCCGTACAGTCATAACGTGATTTTTGAGAGCGCCATCAGTTAAGTTGTGTTTTTGTTGTGGATCGGAATTTAGAGCAATGCCATGCCATCAAGTTTTAAACTGAGGGAATGCACGAATTTGAGCTCTGAAAAGTTAAAACAGGACTTCCTTATCAAGAACACAATTTTTTTCGCTGGTACATGTCATTTTTGGAAGGCCGAGAACACAATGAAGATGAACTTTGCTCAGTGAGACCTTCAACTTCAAAAACCGATGAAAATGTCTAAAGTGGGCCTGCTCTCTTGAGACCAGACCGACGTTTAACAATAAGGATGATGGGTGACCGGTTGAAATTAAACACTTTCACCATATATCAAACTTTGACCGAAGTTTTACGCAGGCGAAAAGTTTGCAGAAAAGTGGATGCTGCGTCATGACAACACCGTATGTGACGCTGCTACTTCCACCACGGAATTCATGTTGTTCCATAACCCCCCCCCCCCTCTTTACCTGTGTTCTTGCGAGATGTTATTTTCCCAAATCTGAAAAGTGTCTTAAAAGGACATCATTTTGGGACTCTGGAGTACATTCAAAAGAATGTTACCGACATGTTAAAGACGCTAGCGGTTGAAGCCTTTTAGTGCTGCTACCAAGACTAGGAACGAGTCCGCCGGTCTACAGCTGCCGTAGGAAACTACTTTGAGGGGAGCAATATTGTTGTTTGAAGAGAATAAAAACTTTGGAAGATAAACAATCAGTCTCATTACTTTTCTCACACACCTCATATTTCAAAAGGAGAGTTGCTCTGATTACCGAAGACTGTGGTTCAATGTCTTAGGCCTGTTACGAGAAACAAGACAACCAGATTCGCTTACGTCGATTAGCCATCACTACAAATATATAAGCGGTGTACAACATCTCGTCTTACATAGCCACGGAGACACTATAAGAATTTACTGAAAAGAAGTACCGAGGGTACGGTAAATGGCGTAACATCAATTTACGTTGACTTTAAGCGCAAACACAGCCAGATTCTGCTCGTCTCCATTCTCACCTAACTGATGGCGCTGCCTAGCCACAGAAGAGGGACCCGTCGCAGGAGACATATGCAGTTCGCACGCGGGCGAATTCCCTGCACACGCAATTTTGAATATTTCCCCAGCGGGCGGCGGCGGTAATTTGTCTTAATACGCAGCCGGCGCAGACCGTAAATCCTCTCGCGCACTCCCCGGACCGACACTTCATCTCCTCTCCCCAGTCACCTCCCCCTCCACGTCTCGAAACCGGCTCCTCCCAGGCGACGCGCGATTGCTTTATGTCGCAGAAATTGCCGTCAACCTCAATATGGCCTCGGGGACCCCTAACGAGCCCTCTCTAAATATATTCGACATGGATTTTCGAGAGCCTTGAATTTTTATTGCGCCCCATTTGTAAACATGACGATTCCCAAGACGTGCGGCAGCTACGGGTTGGAAGGGAGGCTCGCCACACAGGCGTTGTCCGACGGAGCACCGGGTCTCCAAGTGTAGCCTAAGGAGACTCTGTCCGTGGGTGTTACGGTCGTTACGTCAGCTATCCGCAGTATCTTGAAAACAGAAGAACCGGATGCACAAGCTAATTCTTACATACGAGACAGGCAGAAAGTTAATTTTGTGTGCGGAACTAAGTTTTTAAACTTTTGAATGATCTTCCAGGGACATGACGGAGTACAGAGATAAAGTAACACAGTGATAAAGAGACTTTCGTACATGCTTATTCACTACTGGAGCACAGAGAGAAAATTTAATTATCGCCTGTCGCATTGTGAAGCACAGATATTAACCCTGAAAGGAATTGATGCGAAGAAATACTCCTATGTAGTTGTTAAAATATTTAGAGAAACGGGTCCCCTCCCAGCTTACGAGTGTATTCTCGAAAGATATTCTTGACACGTCGTTTACAGTCAGAGAAACTGAATGAGAAACTCAGGGTGTTTCAAATAAATTTATCCGATCCAAAAAAAATCAGCCAGACAGAGTTTAAAATCAGCAAAAAGACCTGCGAAATGGAAAATTACTAGACAACTTTTTACCAGTTCTATGACGTAGTATTACAGAACCATAGAAAGAAAAATTATCGCTACACTCATTAATACTAATGACTGTAATGCGAAACACTACGCAACCATAAAGCAGTTTGTGCTCGACTCTCGTAGTTTTCAGTGTGTTTCATAAATACTGTTCTGATAGATTTTATGTAAAAGATCTTTGTACCAATTATTTAGAAGTGACGTGCTCCCACAGTAAAAGAACAAATATTTCCAAGTTATTTTAAAGAAATTACGTACAGTCACATTCGCACCAGTGATGACCGATAATTAAATATGACTGAGAACAAAAGCATATGCAGGTTAATTAACAAGGTTCTGTAAAATACCATAATTTTCCTAGTGTTAGGTACGTTAAAACATGTGCTTTATATGTAAGAGCCTTGCAACATCTGCTTGAAAATAACGTGCTCCTAAAATAGCGTAAAACATCTAGGATTTATTTTATGAGCATAACACGGAGTCATAGGAGCAACTACATACATGAAATAATTTACTACTCAAAAATTACCCATACAGTAAGTTATAATGCGCCTAGTATATTTACAGATATGACATGTTCCGACTTCAAAATTGCAAGTGTTACTAATGTATCCAATGTATAATACTTCCGTTTTAGGTACTTGAAAATGGCCTAAAACCGAAATCGTACAATTGTACATGAAATAAAGAGAATGGCAGCTGCAGGCATCACGAAATTTTTCAAAAAAGTCATCGCACCTGAAGACATATCATATTGAAATTTTAGATTATATAAATAGTAAATAAAACAATTTCTGCTGCGTTATTGCCACCTCTATTCGTGTATATTGGATAATGAACGAACGACCAAGTTGGCGGCTCCAGGGAGACCACTAAAGGCAACCACATGAATTGGCGACTTTTTACTAGTGTGGAGGCAAGCTTTTAGTCTGTAGGTCCATTTACGTTGGAGATACATTCTTGTGAAATGGGATGAATTTTTTTGAAATAGACTATATAATACGTTTTTGCAAAATAGCTTCACTTTAGTATCTATTTTCAGTCAAAAATGGTTTCTAGCAGCCAAGTAGCCACAAAATGCCAACAAATATTGATGCAATGACGAGTAAAGACTCGTAAGAAAAGGATTAAATGTCTTGTACATTTGTGAAGACCAGTGCATCATACAGTACAGCAGTTCCGTGCAGCCACCTGTGTATTACACCTCTGTCATGCGATCAGTTTCCATATAGATTTAAAAACTCGTTAGTGAAAAGTATTCGTAAGGAAGGAGATAGGGATGCTGTAGAATGTGTATGGTGTCTGGCTTCTTTTTTGCGTTCAATGTAAGTGATACGAGCTCTCTTTCTATTCTATGTGGCATACTTCGTATTTGTATAACGGATATTCTTCAAACAAAAGCCTTCAATAGTCGATATACCATAGAGTCGATACAACATAGAGGTTGTCAGTATAAGAAACGTGATCTTTGGTTGTCAGTAGCGTTGTTGCTGCCAGCGGAGCATTCAGTGAGAATTAAGTGAAAGAGTCTGGTGATGGTCAGCCTACTTAGCGCTCTGGAAATAACTAGGACAACACAAAGATGCAAACGCATAATATGTTATTTTTTGGTAATATGGTTTTGTAATGAGTGATTTGGGAGGTGTGAAGATGTGTGGGTAATGTTGCCGCAGCGTTGCTTGTCATCACGTAATTTATGGTGTGCTGAAAAAAGGCAAATTTTAGCACGATTTTTCTTAATACATTCGAGTCAGTGTGATTGTCGAGATGCGATTAACCAAAGTTATCTGCTGACATGATTTGGACTCAGAGATATAGTTTCACCACTCCTCCAAGTAACGCATTATTTGGCAGAGTAATATTTTTTAATAACAAATGAATTTTTTAAATACTGTTGTAACCGTTAAGGGATCAATTTCATAATACAGGTTTTAATGCTAGTCTCTTTTCAGTCATTGAGTTTCTACCACCGTCTCCTTCAGAAAGTTTTATTTTCTAATTGTGTATTGCCGCATTGCACTCCGCAGAACAGACTTTCTCAAAACATAAAGCATGATGTGCTTTCCTTTTATAGCTTGTTATCCTTGCATTATTCTTGGGCGAGACTCTTTCTGTTCTTCTGCTGGTTTGCTGCTGCACTGCATTTTAACTTTCACTACTTTCGAGTAGTTTAAAGTTTCCGTTGTCACGAGATAAGTCAGCAAAATTCGTTAGGGCTAGTTTAACATCACTGTTAGTCACAATATGATCATTCACAGTTAAGCATTGCCTTAAAAATTATCTTCAGTGTCAGTTTAGGTAAGAGTCAGTTCAAATTTCACTTCTTATGCAGGCATTCTTACTCTTACGGTGCGATGTTTACAGTGTATTTAACAGAATCATTTTGGACAGCTATTCTATCAAAGTTCAGCTTGTAAGTTTGTGCGGAATTCTTATTCTGTTAGGTTGGTGTACCGGAACTGTAGGACATACTGTGACGTCACGCACTGTAGCCCTGTTCACTGCCCTGCACAATACAGAATTTCACAGGATAGCTTATTTAGTATACAGTTTTACCTTATCTAATGCTTTCTGATAAAACTTTATTGCATTGCAGTTAAACAGTTTCAGGAGGATCTGGCGACTCTCTTTATCAGATGGCGTTTACGTAAGCACACCACTTGCATGGTTCAGGTTCACGTTACTACAACACGGACACACAAGTAGATTAGATAACAGGCAGCCACTTTACATACAAATCAACAACAAACGACAACGGTTCCAAAGATTATTGAAAATATTGGAACAAATAAGCAATCGGTCACAAATATTAAGTCAAAATTGACCAGGTTTCGACGCTACTATGAGGGCTTATTTGTTCTAATATAATTCTGACATGGTCACTGAACCTTAGCTGCTATGTTCAAAGTTTTATATTACTGAAAATATAATTTATTGTGCGGTAGTAACATATCTACAATAATTTTATTTGTTCCCAGAGAGGCAGTTAGTGTACATTGAGGTGTGGGGTTGATCTGTTATTCTGTTATTCTGCGCCACGGATTAATCTGAGATGTACCCTTTACCCTGTGGCTCCTGCAAGATGCAATTTCCGCCCCCACAGTACAGCAGAAGTCAGACAGGCGCTCCTAACGTTCTAAAGAGAAATGCCTGAAAAACTTTCAGCAATAAATATTTTCTGGAGTCGTCCGCTGTATGGAAATGACACAAACATTCACAAAATTTCTTACATAACTAGTGGGAGACTTGGGTACTGGTGTAGTGCTAGTTAGTGTAAGAAAAACATGTAACTAACAAAAGTTATTATTTATTTTGCAAAAATTCTGAGAAACCACAATGACACTTTTAGTTATGATTTGAACAGGTTATATCCTGGTTCTTCTCGGAATGTGAAGTTACCTTTCTAGGATAGGATTCGCTAATGAAATTTCTATACAAAGTTTAAGATGGTTGTTGCCTTGGCAGAATGGCTGGGAGGCGCGCCTACTCAACTTGAATAATTATCCTTTAGAATGTTGCTAGGTACGGTCGAGGCTGTCACGTGTGAAATGCAGTGAAGTGTGCTATTGTGGAAGAAATATGGGGCTCGCAATAGCTGTAGCGCACAATACCGAAAGCTGCGAGACTGCTGTCTGCGCCGCTCGCTGCTGACATATAAGATAACTCTCGTTCTCTCTGGATTGACCTTCGCCAATCAAACTCTCCCTACACCTTGATGAAGTCTAGGATTCCTATTCGCCCCTAGTCTAACTATTGGTGTGGTACACTGGTCAGATAACCAGTCCACTGCGATGCCACTCAAAATTCGCTTGCAGGCATATAACTATAACTCTGTCCATTCACACAGCACAATAAGTGTGTCGGCCAACACAGTGAGCAACGCTTAATCACAAGGACTCAATATAGAGTCGCCCTTCGATTCACTCTCGACAGAGGTGCTCTCCCAGTGAAGTACTGTGGAGAGACTTGTCCCTCACTCTTTAGTGTACATGTACGAACGCGCACGCTCTTGTTACGTGTTTTCGCCCCAAGAGTGACAACAGAACGGCGCCTCTCCATGCCAGACGTGAAGGGGCATAGTCTCTTCCATTATTCCTTCAGCTCAAGGCGTCAGAAATATCGTCTGCCAATCAGCATTGCTCTTCTAAAACGGGAGAATGACGTTTCGTTTAAGGCGACCAATCCAGAAACTTGTAGCTTCGGCGCTCGGCGTTTGCTGTCTCCCTGTGAAAATCTCTGAAACTGCGTGGTATGTGTAAAGAATGCTCCAACACAATGTAGCGGAATTTGCTTTTAAGCCAAACATGGGGTCATTTCCGCTTTTCACTCTGGCCCACGCTGTCCGCTATGGGCGGTCACCGGCCGACATCGGCCTCTGAAGGGCCTGGCGTCCTGCTGTGCAGCCTCTTGTAAGTAGGCTGTTTATGTTTTCTTATTGGCAACGTTACATAGCGGTCTGTGTGAGAATCACTGGCTGTGCTGTGTGCAATCTGTGGCTGGTTTGCATTGTTGTCTGCCATTGTAGTGTTGGGCAGCGCCAGCTGGATGTGAACAGCGCGTAGCGTTGCGCAGTTGGAGGAGAGCCGCCAGCAGTGGTGGATGTGGGGAGAGAGATGGCGGAGTTTTGAAATTTGTCATGAACTGCTATATTTATATATGATGATATCAAGGTAAATACATTGTTTGTTCTCTATTAATATCTTTCATTTGCTAACTATCCCTATCAGTAGTTAGTGCCTTCCATAGTTTGAATCTTTTATTTAGCTGGCAGTAGTGACGCTCGCTGTATTGCAGTAGCTTGAGCAGCGAAGATTTTTGTGAGGTAAGTGATTTGTGAAAGGTATAGTTTAATGTTAGTCAGGGCCATTCTTTTGTAGGGAATTTTGAAAGTCAGATTGCATTGCACTAGCAAAATATTGTGTGTCAGTTTAAGCACAGTCCTGTATAATTGTTCAAAGGGGACGTTTCATATGGCGACCCTGCCAGGATACCTCACTGGAATCTTCTGATTTTTTTTCTTGTAGTTTGTGTAATTAGTGTAGATTTTGTTTATTGATAGCGCGTAATCATAGAGAGAATTTCCTTTGTAGTTGTAGTTTTTCATTGTTGTACAGTAAAACAGTTGTGGCATGCATGTAGATTTGCACCAAGTATTTCGCAGCTGCGCTGGCAATTAAGTAGACATTATTTCCATTGCTATGTTATTTTATTTTGCTCTTCAAATTGTGCTTTTCTGTGTTATCGTGTGAAATGTTGTGACAATTATGGCGTGTGAAAAACGTAATACTAGGCTCCAAAGTAAACTGAGAAATGATAGTGACGACGAGCGTAGCTTATCAGCGCCGCCGAGTAATGAATTTACTAATGTTCAAAGTAGTAATTTGGTAACTGTGCACAGAGAAATGGAGCGGGCATCAAATAATGGTGTAGACAGTGAAACAGGTAGTGAACAGGGAAGCATTATCGATCGATCGGTCGGCAACAGCTCGCCTCAGGAATCCGAAATGACAGGACACAATTTTGCAAATGCTGTACATTCAGGTTTTGCGTCCTCACCGTTTTCTCAAATAAGTCAAGACACATTTTCAGCTTGTCAAAATGTGAATGTTGCCGGTGCAAATTCACTGCCGAAAAGCACTGAGGAAAATGTTTCAGACACCAATGCATTGTTATTACAATTAATGCAACAAATGGGAGAAAAGCTTCAAAAGTTAGACACAATGGAACAACACCAGAGACAAACACAGCAACAGTTAGACGCAGTGGAACAAAATCTTAAAAAGTTAGACACAATGGAACAAAATCTTCAAAAGTTAGATACAATGGAACAAAATCAGAGACAAACACAGCGAAAGCTTCAAAAGTTAGACTCATTGGAACAAACTCTCGAACAAACACGTGAAGATTTAACTGCTGAGTTACATAACATTGAATCGAAATGTCAAAAAGTCTGTAATGACGTAAAAACACAAATTTGTGAGCATTTCCAACCTATTTTTTCGCGTCATGAAAATGCATTACAGAATCACGAAGCAGCCATAAAAGAACTGCAAACCATTGTTCATGAAAATCATGAGACCTTGTGGGCTAAAATTGACTCAGTTGCATCTACCGATTCGGTTACGCAACTTGCAAAAACTCAGGAAAACTTAAAGGACACAGTAGATTCGATTTCAACACAAATGGACACTCTGAAGCTTGGTTCAGAAAAACACACTGAGGAAATGTGTTCATTATCAGAGAAAGTAGTTGAACTTTCGGATCAGCTAAATAAGTTATCTACGAAGGTAGATGATAGTCTGAATGACGCAAAACCGGTAGTCTTTAATGACACAGAAGAGAGCGAACAAATTAGGAAACTGAAACAAAATCTGAATCAAATTGATACGCAACACCAAAGAGAAATCCGGGAAATACAAGATCAGCTGACACGGGTAATACAAGAATTAGGTATTTCAGAGGCCACTCGCGCTCCAATACGGGAAGAGGGACTTAGAAATACAGAACAACCACAAAATAATAACACAGGACACTTCGGAAGTTATGAAAAAAATTGGCAATGTGCACCGAATTTTGAGATGGAACGGCCGACACGACCTAACAATGACCGATATGCGACTCGCCGACATGACGATTTTGGCTATAAGCTGTTCATTACTACGCGTAAATTCAAAACATTTAAGAATTCTGGCAACGACATTCATCCACAAGCATGGCTCCATCAATTCTCTCATTGTTTTCCTCCCAACTGGTCATTAGAGCACAGATTAGAATTTATGTGTGGCTACTTAGAGAATGAACCAGCTGTAAGAATGCGATCGGTCATTCACGATTGCCACAGTGAAGGAGAATTTTACCATGCCTTCCTCTCAGCATATTGGTCTCAAGCCACACAAGACCGCGTAAAACATGGCATCATAATGATGAAGCGTTTCGAACAATCTGAATTCTCCAGTCTTGTGAAATATTTTGAAGACATGTTGCACAAGAATCAGTACCTGACAAACCCATACAGCCCCTCAGAACTCATCCGCATTTGCTTAATCAAATTACCTGAACATTTACGACACATTATTTTGGCAGGACGTTGCAAAGACGACATTGAAGCTTTTCAGGGACTGTTACAAGAATTGGAAATTGACACTGACAATCGCGTAATGCGGAAACAGGAACACAACAATTACAGGTCACATCCGTCACAATTCCTCGATAATAACTGGACGCGACAAGGCTATTCTCACAACACAAATCGTGACCAAAACAGACACCACCCGTATGACAACCATTGGCAGAGTAGTAATAATTACAGGGAAAGATCACCTCTCCGCGGTAATGACTATCACAGAGACAATCAGAGAAACAGACAATATGGGAACCAAAACAATTATTATTACGGGAGACAGAAGAACTTGAGACGCAACGGTCCAGCGCGCAGTTACGATTCAGGGAGAAATTCTCCACCACTTAACCGACAAGAAAGAAACTACAGGAACTACTGACATGACGACAGACGATGTGATCGTAACGACAGACCTGAATTGCATCAGAACTGGCGGGATTCAAACAGAGCAGGGCCCTCTCGTCGCGGTGAATTTGTAGAAGTTAGGTCTCCAAACCCCAATAACGACGCGCGCCAACAAAGAGACAATAGGCAATGACTCACACCTCTGGCAGCCACAAAACATACTTACGAAACTGACGACGCAGCTGCCGTAGCTAGTAATTACGTAAAAATGGAAGACATTAGGGACATCTTACTCCAGGAACACGACATAAAACATAACAACATTGCATATCCTGTGATTCACATTACAGTAAATGATGTAAAATTTACGGCAGTACTTGACTCTGGCAGTCCCATTTCAGTAATTAGTGAAACAGCCTTTAGCAAATGCAACAAATCGAACGATTGTCCCACACTTCCGTTACGTAAGATTAAATTACAAGGTGCAATCTTTGGAAAAAGTGTAGATGTACGCCAACAAACCAACTTAGAATTCTTTTGTCAAAGCCACAGCTTCTCTATGAGCTTTCTTATTGTTCCATTATTGTCGACGGAAATTATACTGGGAGTAGACTTTTTGAATGAATACAAAGCAATCTTAAGCTTTCACGATGCTGAAATAAGTTTAGAAAAAGAAGGTAAGTCAGTAGCTTTGAAATTTGAAGATTGGCTCTCAAACCATGACGAAGAAATTAATCGGCTTTACCTCCTGTTAGACAACAGTTCGGGATTTTCAACGGAACTTGACACTAACAATCACTCTGCAAGCACTGACAGGGATGATGTCGACGGCATATTTGAAACTAATAAGTTAATTCAGAATAAAATTCAAACAATTGAGAATTGTAATGACACTGATAGGCAGGACCTCTTTGAGATTTTACAAGCATATTCCACAGTTTTTACTCACAAAACAGGAACAATCAAGGGATTTCAATACCAATTTCGTGTTCGTGAGCATACTAAATTTTGTGTTAGACCATACGTAATTCCGGCGCATTATAGGGACCGTGTTAGAACAGAAGTACAATCTATGCTTGATGAGGGCATTATTGAGCCTGCAGTAAGCTCATACAACAATCCATTACATGTTGTTGAGAAGAAAAATGGATCGATCAGACTTGTCTTAGATTCGAGACAAATCAATACTATCATTATTCCTGAAACAGACAGGCCGCAAACGTTGGAAGAACTTCTTCAAAATTTTAATGGTGTAAAAGTGTTGTCTTCCACTGATCTCAGATCCAGCTTTTATCAGATCGAACTTCATCCAGAATGTAGAAAATACACAGCTTTCCTTTGTTTCGGCGTTTGTTATCAGTTTCGGAAACTTCCCTTTGGTTTGAACATTTCTTCAGCAGCATTCATTCGCGGGCTAAATTCCATATTGCCTGAGTTCTTAAAACGTCACATCACCTTATATGTGGACGATATTCTAATAGCAGAAGCTTCATGGGAACAACATAATCGCATCCTCAACAGTTTGTTACGCATTTTTGCAGAATCTGGAATTACAGTTAACTTGGAAAAGTCTGAATTCGGTCGGACAAAGGTGAAGTTTTTGGGACATATTATTTCTTCTAAAGGCATTCATCCGGATCCTGAAAAGTTAGAAGCAATCAGAGCCATTCCAGTTCCATCCACAAAAAGACAAGTCCGCAGTTCTCTAGGTCTCGTAAATTTTTACCGTCGTTTTCTGAATATGCAAATTCTTGTTACACCAAAACTTTGTTCTCTCACTGGAAAAAATACTATTTGGAACTGGGACGATCATGCACAGTTGGAATTCGATTCTTTAAAAGAAGCGTTACTTCATGCGCCAATATTAGCTCATCCAGATCTATCACAAGATTTCTGCCTTTGCACGGATTCTTCTAAAGTCGGTCTTGGTGCCCATTTATTTCAAGAAGCCATAGAAAATGACATTACTGTTCAGAAAACCATTGCTTTTGCTAGCCGAGTGCTAACAAAATCTGAAAAAAATTATTCCGTTACTGAATTAGAAGCTTTAGCAATCGTTTGGGCATTTAACAAATTCCGTTTCTTTCTTTCTGGTAAGCACGTAAAAGTATACAGTGATCATCGTGCATTACAATTCCTTATGTCTTCAAAATTAAATCATGACAGGTTAAAACGTTGGGCATTGTTTGTGCAAGAATTCCGCTACACAATAGTCTACATTCCCGGCAAGGAGAACATTGTTGCGGACGCACTGTCACGCGCACCGGCTGGGCTTGAGAAAAGTAACACAGAAGGCAACCTCGAGAAAAATTTCAGTATTCTTTACATTCAGAAAGTCGCCTTTGAAAACTTCATCACCACATCTTTAAAGGACATTGCTCATGAACAAGATAAAGATCCGATTTGGAAAGACATCAAGAGCAAATGGCATGAAAAGACACACACACAGATTCGGCATTATTACCTGGTTAGAAACAACATACTCTTCAAACGCTGCACTGTTGATGACAAACTATGGGTACTTTGCATTCCAGACGATTTCGTTAATAAGCTCATTTTGTACATTCATTTCAGCTACGCACATTTTGGTCCACGAAAATGTTATCACATTCTTCGAACGACTTGTTATTTTAACAATATGGAAAAGAGAATTCGAAGAGTCTTGTCTATTTGTAAACTTTGTCAAAAGGCGAAACCATCTACTGTCTCACATCGTGCTCCGTTGTTTCCTATCATTCCTTCTAAATTAAAAGAATTTGCTGCTGTTGATCTCTTGGGACCGCTTGTCAGAACATCTAATGGATTTTCGTACGTTCTAGTCGCTGTTGAACTTACTTCAAAATTTGTTTCTTTCACTACGTTACGTAAAGCCACTGGACGATCTGTATCCAACGCCTTTCTTAAAAATTTCTTACGTGAAGTTGGACACGTTAGTAAAGTCATTTCAGATAACGGACCGCAATTCAGATCTGCTGTTTGGTCACGCATGCTTCGCAACCATAAAATCAAACCCGTTTTTATTTCATTGTACTCACCACATTGCAAACCGTCTGAACGGATTATGAAAGAAATCAATAAGCTTTGCAGACTTTATTGTCACAGAAAGCATCAGCATTGGGACAGATATTTACACTTATTTCAAAACGTGCTGAATGAAATGCCTCACGACTCCACTACTTTACCACCTACTCTTGTACTGAAGAATGAAGAACCACCGAACAGAATCAGAGAGCTTGTACCTTCCCCGAATACACGTAAACTTCGACACAAAGACATAATTGATTTGGCTCTTAAAAATATAAAATCTGCAGCAGACAAAAGGAGAAAACTACACGGTAAAGCAAATGCAAAGAAGTTGTATATTGGTCAGAAAGTTCTCATTAAAGCTCATTCATTGTCACATAAGAAGAAACACTTGAGTCACAAATTCTTTCTAGTTTACAATGGACCTTACAGAATCCAACGTATACCACATGATAATTGCGTTGAAGTTGAAACTCTGCGTACTAGGAAGAGTAAAGGTTTACACCACATTTCACATGTAAAACCATTTATTGAAAGATAATCTGCTTTTTAACTTAGTCTTTGCCATAAAATTTTTCGCTTCACATTACTAATATGCATTGTCAGACTTAGAATCTGTTAACATACAACAATGTTTGAGGTTAAATATCCAATCAAGAACCAAGAGAACTTACTTAAACAGAAATGACGAATGCATTGTTATAGTGAACAGACGTCACAGTGTTATTGTGTGTGTACATTCTTGCTTGTTAGTTGCACGATTATGGAACGACTATAAGGCTTACATACTTAGAACATTTACCAGTACTGCTAATGAGATTTTAATGCAACATTTTGGTTTGCTTGAAAATATATTCTGGATTTAAAGTACTTTCTGTGAGATACCAGACGACATAGTGGTTAGTTTATTTGACAGCTACACGACTATATCACGACGCTACTAATGAGTGACAATTTACAATGTTGCTTTTGCAGTGTATCTGTTTTATATCTGCACAGTTTTTCTGAATTCTTCTGGAAAGTAAAACATGTTTTAATAGTAACTTTTGTGGTATAGCTACAATGAGACAGCCTTTTCCGTAGCACAACAATACGTTACAGCACAGTAATTTCTTCATCACAACAATAAGCATAATAACTATGATATCTATACGCAAAGCATTTCACTTTTGTTTATCATGAGGTAAGTACATTGACTTCTGCAGAACTTAGCTTTCGGAGGACGATAACTACGACACATCCACAGAGATTATGTTACAAGACGCACAGTTTAGCGCTACAGTACACGTATTTGAGTGATCAATTTTATACTTAAAACATTTATTTTTAAAGATTTTTGAATTACAAAGAAAGTTTTCCGTGATATATTTCATTCCATTGGTGTAATCTGTAACACCTGAGGGTATAATTACATTAATCCTCAGGGGGGTATACGCCTACTTTGTGTACCATGTGTTTGGCAACCACAAGGAACCCTAGCTAATATGGTATTTGCTTATACAACTTTACACATCGGTACCATATTTCTCTAACACACAAATTACACAGCTATCTGATCATGTAACTGAGAGATAAACTTTTTTTATTACATCAGTGTCAGATGTTTACGCAATAACACAGTTGGATAACTTCACACTTATGAAATTGTATTTTGTCTGTACTTTGTGAAATGCTTATATTTTTTCGGAACCATTGTGATACTATGAGAGCTTTGAATGATGTATTTGGTATGGATTCATGATTTTTAAAGTACGTTTGAGGTAGATGACACTATTGAAATGAGCAGAGAATTTTTTTTAGGTTTTGAAATTATTGCAGAAAGCTACGACATTTTTGAGATTTGACTGAGGTGTTATGATGTTATTATTACGACGACGATGTGTACTATGCTGTTGAGATATGTTTATGATCAATAAGATGATGATACCGTATATGAGGAATTTGATTATGCCACGTATTTCTTATGATGAAATATTGAAGAAGTGTCGACGAATATGTATATGTATTATAAGGTAAGGAATAATGAGTAGTGGTTAGGGACTCTGATTTGTGGAAAAGGATGTTGGAAACCAAGAATCGTACTTTAGAATTATGAAATCTGTGTACATGTGTGAATGTATCACAATGCCACTGAAAATTTTTTGGACACTGTTGTATTTATAGGATTTTGTTTCTACACATTTGTAACGCAAATTCTCGACCTGTGAAATTTTTTATATGAGACTGCCACTGTAACGGAAACTGTTGTCATAAATATTTCCGTAAGAAAATTAAGTGACCACCTGCACATAATGCGTCGTGGGCACTCAGCTGTGTCAGACGCCTGGAGAAAAAGCCATTAGCGCGTGCCTTTCAGAGCACAGGAAGAAAAAAAAAAGGGAGGCCATTATCCTGGCCATTGTCATTCCTTTAGAGAAAGCATCGCAAATCCGACACGCTGATTACTTGGAAACATGTACTTTCTGATATTTACTGAAATGCCTAATGAAATGACAAGAAATAGTTTGTCTACACACCTGACTATGACTACTGTCTTTCTAGATGAGAGATTTTTTTACTACTTATGAAATGCCACATGACTATTGAACGATGTTCTTATGCTTTGCTTTGTACATAGTTGCTTATTTCATTTGATATCTAGTTTCTAGCTGCACTGCAGCATTGGTTAAAATAAAATTTTATAGATGTACTAATATAAATATTTTCTGTCTACAGATCGAGTAAATAATAATTTTTTTAAAAAAATGAGGGAGCACAAAATGACATTTACCTTCACAGGAACTGCATTCATAATTTTCTTTTCACGTAATTGGTAACTTTTTGGTAGAATAACTTCTTGTGGTGCACCACTTTAATTACATAGACATTAAGATGTGAATATACATTTCCCTTATTGTTGTTTTTCCTGAAATATTTTTTATGCTTGAGCTTTGTCATGCTTAGGTATACGTCATAGCATTTGCTGCTGCTGTTTGCCAGGCATAGTGTTACTGAATTTGACTTTGTGTTACTCTTCTAAGCTAGTTTTTCTTGTTTCCTGCACAGTGCCTTATATTAGTTGTAATTTTGCATTTTTTTTGTTAATTTAGATTTACTGCTGCTTGCTTTGCAAATTGGAATTTTTTGTCATTGCTGTTTGTGTTAATTGTTTTGTGCTGCTGTATTGCCTTGTTCCTTAGTTTAGCATCTGAGCTCAGTAGATTTAAGTTAGCTTAAGAGGGGGTAGACTGTATAAGAAACTAACTATTATAAATTTATAAGAAATGCATTGAGAAGCTATCAGAAAATGGTCTGGCAAAATAAAAAGGATACTGTACAGTGGAGAAAAACTATTATTGACAGAGGATGTGAACAGAATACAGAAAGCAGAGAGAAAAACTATTTTTGACAGAGGATGTGAACGAAATACAGAAGGCAGGCTTAGATAGGACTTTTGGGAATAATGATGAATGAAGGGAGATCTCCAAGAAGCAAAGAAAGTTTTGTTTGCAAAATACTGCAATGAAACAAACCCTGTCCTTTCCTTTTGTGTTATCCCACTATGTGTTTGGGTACCCTTGTGTATATATGTTCTTCCTGTCTTTATATGTTTACCTCATCAGACTTTTGTTGTAGAATTTTTCTCATACTCAGCTACATGAACTATGATGAGGAATACTGTTATCCTCAAATATAATTTGCGTTAATAATATGTTATTTACTTTGTAAAGATGTTAGACATTATTAATTCTGTTTTGTTTTAATGTTCATGTGTGAAGTTGATGTTTCGAAAGTGATTCTGATCTTTTATTTTTGTACTCATGTCATAATTCCTGTAACACTGATGTATATGTTTATTTCTATTCTTTTGTAAAGCCTGTACTACAAATGTTATCTGTATTGTTATGTTCTTTATTGATGTATTTTGTACCGTTGTTATTGTATTCTTATGTTATAAAATTGTAATTGATACCAGTTCATCATATTATTAACTTGTAAGTTACATTTCACTGCACACGTTTCTGTTGGTCATAGTATATGGACAATATGTGAGAAGTAGGGACTGTTAGTGTTTGCACGTGTGTTAATAACTCAGCAAGGGACTGGATAACAGCATTGCTGGTTCTAAGGACAATTAAAAAACTTTGTGAGTGCACAAGTGGTGGTTTATGGACTTGCTATATTCTCTGCAAGACTCTTCGATGGTGATTGTGCACCTGCACAGTCGCAACAGATGGCTGCTGGCCGTCTCTACAAGGACTACAGTGGGTCTACACCTTTGATGACTCACCAATACCATTATTTCTACAAGGACTGCAGTGGGTCTGCACCCCTATACTGTAATCTCTACCAGGACTACAGTGGGTCTACTCTGTGATGACCTATAACCAGTATTCTTCAAAACGTCGAATGACTCTGCTGTGGGTTTCCTCTGTTGTGGCCCATTACCTGTCTGCGCGTCGAGAGTCAGCACTCTCTTTCCGTTGGAAGAACAACACTACTTCTTCAAGACTGCATGGAAATTCACTACTTCTGTGTGCATTTTCTTTTACTGCTCAGACTTTGAGAAAAACTCTGCATTTTTACTGTGATGAACAATCTGGACTGTCTTTATGGACTGTGAGAAATTTTTAGCTTTTGACCAACATTGTATCAATTAGTGTGTGCATTTGCTTTCTTTGTTATTGTAATTATGAAAAATTTTTTCAAATCTGTATTGGCCACTGGCCAAACCAATTTGTAAAATTTTTTGTGGGGAGCATGGGGGCTATGTAAGTAGGCTGTTTATGTTTTCTTATTGGCAACGTTACATAGCGGTCTGTGTGAGAATCACTGGCTGTGCTGTGTGCAATCTGTGGCTGGTTTGCATTGTTGTCTGCCATTGTAGTGTTGGGCAGTGACAGCTGGATGTGAACAGCGCGTAGCGTTGCGCAGTTGGAGGTGAGCCGCCAGCAGTGGTGGATGTGGGGAGAGAGATGGCGGAGTTTTGAAATTTGTCATGAACTGCTATATTTATATATGATGATATCAAGGTAAATACATTGTTTGTTCTCTATTAATATCTTTCATTTGCTAACTATCCCTATCAGTAGTTAGTGCCTTCCATAGTTTGAATCTTTTATTTAGCTGGCAGTAGTGACGCTCGCTGTATTGCAGTAGCTTGAGCAGCGAAGATTTTTGTGAGGTAAGTGATTTGTGAAAGGTATAGTTTAATGTTAGTCAGGGCCATTCTTTTGTAGGGAATTTTGAAAGTCAGATTGCGTTGCGCTAACAAAATATTGTGTGTCAGTTTAAGCACAGTCCTGTATAATTGTTCAAAGGGGACGTTTCACTCTCTCCCGAACTTATCGAGTTTGGGTTCGAATGAAGCGTCTTGATGTGCGGAACATGATTGTGAGCTCGGAATATGTAAGCAATGAAGGTCAGGAGACCACGACGTCTTACAACATGAAAAAAGCATAAGCGAAAAAGATACTCATTCTTTTGTGTAAGAGGCTCTTGAAAGACTAAAGATAAACTTAGGGCAGTAGAAATCTGTTTTATTTGAAAAAAAAAAAAAAAAGACAGTTTGTGGAGACAGAACTATACGTCAGTATACTTCAGTGCATTATGGAATAGGCGAAATAGCTTATCCATTTCTCTTTTCATGATCTCACTGACCAAAAATTAGTAACACCCCCCTCCCCACACCAACGGACATAACGTTAATATCGTGTAACAAAAGTTGTAACCTTAATAATGGCATCGATATGGAGAGGAAAATAGTCGACAAGTTTCTTCACCACTGCCATATGCAGCTGAGGACCCACATAGATGATTAAATGTCGCAGAGCTACTGAAGAGCGATGATGTCAATTGTTTCATTCCACTCACTGTTCCTAAGAGTTCCAGAATTTCCTACGGGGTTAAGACCTGGTGATTTAGCGGAACACCTGAGGTGTGGTAGGGCGTCTAGGTGGTGCGACAGTGTCTCTAGGTGATCACGATATCTACAAAAACATCTATATGATTTCCCTGCAATTCACAATTAATTGCCTTACAGAGGGTTCAGGAAACCACCTTCAAGGTGTTTCACTATCGTCCCACTCTCGAACAGAACGCAGGAAAAACGAACACTTAAATCATTCTGCGAGATCTCTGATTTCTCTTATTTCATTATGATGATATGATGATCATTGCTCCCTTTGTAGGTGGGCACCAACAAAGTATTTTCACACTTTGAGGACAAAACTGGTGATTGAAAATTCATTAGAGATTCTGCCGCGATTGAAATTTCGTTAGAGATTCTGCCGCAGCGAAAAGCGCTTTTGTTTTATGGTGATTACCATCCTATTTCGCGGATCATGTCCTTGGGACTCTCTCATTTATTTCACGATGATACAAAACCAACTCCCCTGCTTGAACTTTTCGATGTTTTCCGTCAGTCCTGTCTGATGTGAATCCCACACCACACAGCAATACTCCAGAAGAGGGTGGACAAACGTAGTTCATGAAGACTCTTTAGTAGAACTTTTGCATTTTCTAAGTTATGTGTCAATAAATACTAGCAATCTTTGGTTTGCTTTGCCCACAACATTATCTATGGGATCGTTCCAGTTTAAGTTAATTGAAATTGTAATCCCTAAGTATTTAGATGAATTTACAGCCTTTAGGTTCGTGTGTTTTATCCTGTAATCGATATTTAGCGGATTCCTTCTAGTATTCATAGGGATGACTTCACACTTTTAATCGTTTAGAGTCAACTGTCACTTTTCACATCGTACAGATATCTTGTCTAAATCGTTTTGCAATTTGTTGTTATCATCTGGTGACTTTGACTTACTTGACTTAGTTCCTGTCGTTCCCTCTGGAACATAGGGCCGTGACGAAATTCCTCCACCTGGTAGGATTTCTAGCGAGTCTCTTCACTTCACCCCAAGTTTTCCCATCCTCTGCAGCTTCTCTCACGATCGTCCTTTTCCAGGTCTGTTTGGGACGACCACGTTTTCAAACTCCTTAAGGGTTCCAGTCCAACGCCGTCCTTTCAACAGCTCCATCTGGTTTCCTCAATGTATGCCCACTACAGTTCCATTTTCTTTCCTTGATTTGTATATTGATTGGTTGATGATTTGTCTGCCTCCAAAGATCTCCATTTGTCATTATATCTGGCCATCTCTAATTTAAAATACGCCGGTGAGAGAGGCTGATAAAAACCTGGAGCAGGTTTTTGACGTGGTTAGTCACCTTCCAAGTTTCGCAACCATGCAACAGAACAGCCTTCACATTGCTATTGAAAAGCCGGAGTTTGGTCTTCTTCGAGATGTTCGTATTTCTCCAAACAGGGTACAGTTGTACAAATGCACCATTTGCTTTGCGGATGCGACTACAGACATCCTCGTCAGCGCCTCCTGTACTCGTGAGTATACTTCCGAGATAGAGAAAAGACTGGACCTGTTCTATGTCCTCTCCATTAATGGCCAGCCTATTCGTGATGGTCGAATTTATCCGCAATTCTTTTGTTTTGCGAACATGTATCTTGAAGCCTGCAACTTCTGTCTCTCTCTGTAACCTGGCCAGTTTCTCTTCGAAGTCTCGATATCGTCTTGCCATTAAGCAGGTATCGTGTTCGAAATCTAGATCTTCGAGACCATCCCGCATCCCTCATTGCACACCTCTCTTCCGTCCCCCCTGCCCCCAACACTCAAGAAATAGTGTTGGGGAAAGAATACACCTACGTCGTACTCCCGAATTAGCTTGGAAAGGCTCTGTTCACCATTATGTAGTACTTGGCATTAATAGTCTTCATACATTTCCTTCTTGATGTTAATAATCTTCGTTGGAATGCCATATTTTGCATGTGTACCCCACATGACTCTTCGGTTGACAGAGGATGTGTTGCCACTCCGCACTTTGTTCCAGAATAATTCTGAGAGGATTGATAAGGTCCACACAGCTTCGATGTTTTCTAAAACCCGTCTGCTCTCTCCTCAGTTGTGCTTCCATAGAATCTTTGTTGTTGTTGTTGTTGTTGTTGTTGTGGTCTTCAGTCCTGAGACTGGTTTGATGCAGCTCTCCATGCTGCTCTATCCTGTGCAAGCTTCTTCATCTCCCAGTACCTACTGGAGCCTACATCCTTCTGAATCTGCTTAGTGTCTTTGAAACGTTCCCTTAGAAAAATTATAAATGACTGTGCTTAAACTGACACACAATATTTTTTAGCGCAACGCAATCTGACTTTCAATAATCGCTACAATAGAGTGGTCCTGACTAACATTAACCTATACCTTTCACAAATCACTTACCTCACAAAATCTTCGTTACTCGAACTACTGCAATACAGCGAGCGCCACTACTGCCAGCTAAATAAAAGATTCAAACTACGGAAGACACTAACTATTGATAGGCATGGTTAGCAAATGAAAGATTTTAATAGAGAACAAACAATGTATTTACCTTAATAGTGTTGAAAAATCATAATATACATAGCAGTTCATGACATCCAGTCTTACAAATTTCAAAACTCCACCATCTCTCTCCCCACACCCACCACTGCTGGCGGCTCACCTCCAACTGCGCAACGCTACGCGCTGTTAACAGCCGACACCCCAACACTACAGCAGCGAATATTACAACAATGCCACCCAGCCACAGACTGCACACAGCACAGCCAGTGATTTTCATACAGAGCGCTGCGTGGCGTTACCAATATAAAAACCTAAACAGCACACTTACATAGCCCCCCTGCTCCCCACAAAAAATTTTACAAGTTGTTTTGGGCACTGCCCAATACAGATTTGAAAAATTTTTCATAATTACAGTAAGAAAGATATCAAATGCACACACTTATTAATACAATGTAGGTCAAAAGCCAAAATTTTCTCACAGTCCATAAAGACAGTCCTGATCATTCATCACAGTAAAACTGCCGATTCTTTTCTCAAATTCTGAGCAGTAAAAGACAATGCACACGGAAGTAGTGGATTTCCATGCAGTCTTGAAGAAGTAGTGTTGTCCTTCCAACGGAAAGGCAGTACCGACTCTTGACATGCTGACAGGTAATGGACCACAACAGAGCAAACCCACAGCAGAGTCATTCGACGTTTTGAAGAATGTTGGTAGGTAGGTCATCACAGAGCAGACCCACTGTAGTCCTGGTAGAGATTACGGTATTGGTGGGCCACCAGAGGTGCAGACCCACTGCACTCCTTGTAGAAATAATGGTATTGGTGGGTCATCAAAGATGCAGACCCACTGTAGTCCTTGTAGAGATGGCCAGCAGCCATCTGTTGTGACTGTGCAAGTGCACAATCACCATTGAAGAGTTTTGCGGATAATATAGCAAGTCCATAACCACCACTTGTGCACTTACAAAGTTTTGGAATTGTCCTTAGAACCAGCAACGCTGTTATCCAGTCCCTTGCTGAATTATTAACACACGTGCAAACACTAAAAGTCCCTACTTCTCACATATTGTCCATATACTATGACCAACAGAAACCTGTGCAGTGAAATGGAACTTACAAGTTAATAATATGATGAACTGGTGTCAATTACGATTTTATAACTTAAGAATACAATTACAAAGGTACAAAACAATACAGATAACATTTGTAGTACAGGCTTTACAAAAGAATGGAAATAACATATACATCAGTGTTACAGGAATTATGACATGAGTACATACATAAAAGATCAGAATAACTTTCGAAACATCAACTTCACACATGAGCATTAAAACAGAACAGAATAAATAATGTCTAAACATCTTTACAAAGAAAATAACATATTATCAGAAAAATTCTACAACATAACTCTTATTAGCTAAACTCATTAAGACAGGAAAAAACACAAATTCACATAGTGTAATAACACAAAAATACAGGACAGGGTCTGTTTTCAGTGTGACATTTGATACTGCAGTCCACCCCAAAACTTCATTACATATATCTTTCCTCTTATTTCATCATTTGTTTCCACCAAAAAAATTCTATCCAAGCATGCTTTTTGTATTTATATGTTCACACATTTCTTACCTCATTATTTATTTTCCATTATCTTACCTCATAATTTATTTCCAAGAAAATCCTACCTAAACCTGTTGTCCCTAAACCCTACTTTTTTGGTTCATATCCCCTTTCAAAATACTTTTTTGGCCAAACGAATTTCTTATAGCTTCTCAATGCATTTCTTCCAATTCATCACAACTAGTTCTCTTATATGGCCTACTCCATCTTAAGCCAACTTAAATCTACTGAGCTCAGATGCTAAACTAAGGGATGAGGCAATGCAGCAGCACAAAACAATTAACACAAACAGCAACGACAAAAAAAATGCAAATTGGCAAAGCAAGCAGCAATATTACAACTAATATAAGGTAATGAGCAGCAAACAAGAAAAATAAATTAGTAGTAAAACTGGCTTAACAGAGTAATGTAAAGTGAAATTTAGTAGCACTATGCCTGGCAAACAGCAGCAGCAAATGCAATAACTTATATTTAAACATGACATAGCTCAAGCAGAAAAAATATTACAGTAAAAATGGCCATGTTTAATACCTATGTCACATCTTAACACTAGAGTGATGCATCACAAAAACTTACTCTGCAAGAAAGTTACCAAATCATTAAAAAAGTTATTTATGCAATTCCTGTGAAGGGAAATGTCAATTTGTGCTCTCTTTTCTAGGAAAGTACATCATAAACGTATTCTTTACTGGGTCTGTAGACAGAAAATAGTGATATTAGTACATCTATTAAATTTTATAATAACCAATGATGCAGTGCAGCTAGAAACTAGATATTAAGGAAAATGAGCAAATATGTACAAAGGAAGGCATGAAACAACATTCATTAGCCATATGGCATTTCATAAGGTAGTAAAAATATCTCTCAACTAGAAAGACAGTAGTCATAATCAGGTGTATATACATAAAAGTATTTCTCATCATTTCAGTAAATATCATAAATTAAGAGCTCCACAGTGTTATCATATGTTATCAAGTTTGGGCGTGTCATATTTACGATGCTTTCTACAAAGGAATGTCAATAGCGAGGATAATGGCCCCCTTTTTTTTTCTCCACCTGTGCCTCTGAAAGCCCCACACCAATGGCTTTTTTCCAGGCGACTGTCGCGCAGCTGGGTGCCCATGACTCATTTCGTGAAGGTGGTCACTTAACTTTCTTACTGAAATATTTATGACACCAGTTTGCATTACAGTGACAGTCTCATATAAAAAATTTCACAGGTCGAGAATTTGCGTTGCAAATGTGTAGAAACAAAATCCTATGAATATAACAGTGTTCAAAAAGTTTTCGTTGGCATTGTGATACATTCGCACATTTACACACATTACATAACTCTTAAAGTACGATTCTTGGTTTCCAACAACCTTTTTCACAAGCCAGAGTCCCTAACCACTACTCATTATTCATTTACGTATTCGTCGACTCTTCTTCAATATTTCATCATAATAAATACGTAGCATAATCAAATTCCTCATTTATGGTAGCACCATCTTATTGATCATAAACACACATCAACAGCATAATACACATTGTCGTTGTAAAAATAACATCATAACACCTCAGTCAAATCTCAAAAACGTCGTAGCTTTCTGCAATAATGTCAAAACCTAAAAAAAATTCGCTGCTCATTTCAATAGTGTCATCTACCTCAAATGTACTTTAAAATCATGCCCCCTTACCAAATACATAATTCTAAGCTCTCATAGTATCACAATGGTTCCGAAAAAATATGAACAGTTCACAAAGTACAGACAAAATACAATTTCATAAGTGTGAAGTTACCCAACTATGTAATTGCGTAAACACATGTCACTGATGTAGGAAAAAAAAAATGTTTATCTCTCAGTTAAATGATCAGATGGCTGTGTAATTTGTGTGTTAGAGAAATATGGTAACGATGTGTAAAGTTGTATAAGCAAATACCATATTAGCTAGGGCTCCTTGTGCTTGCCAAACACATGGTACACAAAGTAAGCGTGTACCCCCCTGAGGATTAATGTAATTATACTCTCAGGTGTTACAGATTACAGCAATGGAATGAAATGTATCACGAAAAACCTTTGTATCATTGTACTTCAAATATCTTTAAAAATAAATGATTTAAGTGCAAAATTAATCACTCAAATAACTGTACTGTAGCGCTAAACTGTGCGTCTTGCTGTAAGATAATCTCTGTGGAGGTCTCGTAGTTATTGTCCTCCGAAAGCTAAGTTCTGCAGAAGCCAATGTACTTACCTCATGATAAACAAAAGTGAAATGCTTTGCGTATAGATATCTTAGTTACTACGCTTATTGCCGTGATGAAGAAAGTACTGTGCTGTAACGTATTGTTCTGCTACGGAAAAAGCAGTCTCATTGTAGCTATACCACAAAAGTTACTACTAAAACATGCTTTCCTTTCCAGAATAATACAGAAAAACTGTGCAGATATAAAACAGAAACACTGCAAAAGCAACGTTGCAAATTGTCACTCATTAGTAGCATCGTGATAAAATCGTGTAGCTGTCACATAAACTAACCACTGTCTCATCTGGTATCTCACAGAAAGTACTTTAAATCAAGAATGTATTTTCAAGTAAACCAAAATGTTGCATTAAAATCTCATTAGCAGTACCAGTATATGTTCTGAGCATGTAAGCCTTATAGTCGTTACGTAATCGTGCAACTAACAAGCAAGAATGTACCCACACAATAACACTGTGTCGTCTGTTCACTATAACAGTGCATTCGTAATTTCTGTTTAAATAAGTTCTCTTGGTTCTTGATTGGATATTTAACTTCAAACATTGTTGCATGGTAACAGTTTCTAAGTCTGACAATGCATACTAGAAATGTGAAGTGAAAAGTTTAATGGCAAAGACAAAGTTAAAAAGCAGATTATCTTTCAATAAACCGTTTTACATGTGAAATGTGGTGTAAACCTTTACTCTTCCTAGTACGCAGAGTTTCAACTTCAATGCAATTATCATGTGGTATACGTCGGATTCTGTGAGGTCCATTGTAAACTAGAAAGAATTTGTGACTCAAGTGTTTCTTCTTATGTGACAATGAATGAGGTTTAATGAGAACTTTCTAACCAATATATAATTCATTTGCATTTGTTTTACCGTGTAGTTTTCTCTTTTTGTCTGCTGCAGATTTTATATTTTTAAGAGCCAAATCAATTATGTCTTCGTGTCGAAGTTTACGTGTATTCGGGAAAGGTACAAGCTCTCTGATTCTGTTCGGTGGTTCTTCATTCTTCAGTACAAGAGTAGGTGTTAAAGCAGTGGAATCATGAGGCATTTCATTCAGCACATTTTGAAATAAGTGTAAATATCTTCCCAATGCTGATGCTTTATGTGACAATAAAGTCTGCAAAGCATATTGATTTCTTTCATAATCCGTTCAGACGGGTTACAATGTGGTGAGTACAATGAAATAAAAACAGGTTTGATTTTATGATTCCGAAGCATGCGTGACCAAACAGCAGATCTGAATTGCGGTCCATTATCTGAAATGACTTTTGCAACGTGGCCAACTTCACATAAGAAATTTTTAACAAAGGCGTTGGATACAGACCGTCCAGTGGCTTTACGTAACGGAGTAAAAGAAATAAATTTGGAAGTAAGTTCAACAGCGACTAGAACGTACGAAAATCCATTCGATGTTCTGACAAGGGGTCCCACGAGGTCAACAGCAGCAAATTCTTTTAATTTAGAAGGAATGATAGGAAACAACGGAGCACGATGTGAGATAGTAGATGGTTTCGCCTTTTGACAAAGTTTACAAATAGACAAGACTCTTCGAATTCTCTTTTCCATATCGTTAAAATAACAAGTCGTCCAAAGAATATGATAACATTTTCGTGGACCAAAATGTGCGTAGCTGAAATGAATGTACCAAATGAGCTTATTAACGAAATCGTCTGGAATGCAAAGTACCCATAGTTTGTCATCAACAGTGCAGCGTTTGAAGAGTATGTTGTTTCTAACCAGGTAATAATGCCGAATCTGTGTGTGTGTCTTTTCATGCCATTTGCTCTTGATGTCTTTCCAAATCGGATCTTTATCTTGTTCATGAGCAATGTCCTTTAAAGATGTGGTGATGAAGTTTTCAAAGGCGACTTTCTGAATGTGAAGAATACTGAAATTTTTTTCGAGGTTGCCTTCTGTGTTACTTTTCTCAAGCCCAGCCGGTGCGCGTGACAGTGCGTCCGCAACAATGTTCTCCTTGCCGGGAATGTAGACTATTGTGAAGTGGAATTCTTGCAGAAACAATGCCCAACGTTTTAACCTGTCATGATTTAATTTTGAAGACATAAGAAATTATAATGCACGATGATCACTGTATACTTTTACGTGCTTACCAGAAAGAAAGAAACGGAATTTGTTAAATGCCCAAACGATAGCTAAAGCTTCTAATTCAGTAACGGAATAATTTTTTTCAGATTTTGTTAGCACTCGGCTAGCAAAAGCAATGGTTTTCTGAACAGTAATGTCATTTTCTATGGCTTCTTGAAATAAATGGGCACCAAGACCGATTTTAGACGAATCCGTGCTAAGGGAGAAATCTTGTGACATATCTGAATGAGCTAGTATTGGCGCGTTAAGTAGCGATTCTTTCAAAGAATTGAATTCCAACTGTGCTTGTTCGTCCCGGTTCCAAATAGTATTTTTTCCAGTGAGAGAACAAAGTTTTGGTGTAACAAGAATTTGCATATTCAGAAAACGACGGTAAAAATTTACGAGACCTAGAAAACTGCGGACTTGTTTTTTTGTGGATGGAACTGGAATGGCTCTGATTGCTTCTAACTTTTCAGGATCCGGCTGAATGCCTTCAGAAGAAATAATATGTCCCAAAAACCTCACCTTTGACCTACCGAATTCAGACTTTTCCAAGTTAACTGTAATTCCAGATTCTGCAAAAATATGTAACATGCGGTTGAGGATGCGATTGTGTTGTTCCCATGAGGCTTCTGCTATCAGAATATCGTCCACATATAAGGTGATGTGACGTTTTAAGAACTCAGGTAATATGGAATTTAGCCCGCAAATGAATGCTACCGAAGAAATGTTCAAACCAAAACGAAGTTTCCGAAACTGATAACAAACGCTGAAGCAAAGGAAAGCTGTGTATTTACTACATTCTGGATGAAGTTCGATCTGATAAAAGCTGGATCTGAGATCAATGGAAGACAACACCTTTACACCATTAAAATTTTGAAGACGTTCTTCCAACGTTTGCGGCCTGTCTGTTTCAGGAATAATGATAGTATTGATTTGTCTCGAATCTAAGACAAACCTGATCGATCCATTTTTCTTCTCAACAACATGTAATGGATTGTTGTATGAGCTTACTGCAGGCTCAATAATGCCCTCGTCAAACATAGATTGTATATCTGTTCTAACACGGTCCCTATAATGTGCTGGAATGATGTATGGTCTAACACAAAATTTAGTATGCTCACGAACACGAAATTGGTATTGAAATCCCCTGATTGTTCCTGTTTTGTGAGTAAAAACTGTGGGATGTGCTTGTAAAATCTCAAAGAGGTCCTGCCTTTCAGTGTCATTACAATTCTCAATTGTTTGAATTTTATTCTGAATTAACTCATTAGTTTCAAATATGCCGTCGATATCATCCCTGTCAGTACTTGCAGAGTGATTGTTAATGTCTAGTTCCGTAGAAAATACCGAATTGTTGTCTAACAGAAAGTAAAGCCGATTAATTTCCTCGTCATGGTTTGAGAGCCAATCTTCAAATTTCAAAGCTATTGACCTACCTTCTTTCTCTAAACTTACATTTACATTTATACACCGCAAGCCACCCAACGGTGTGTGGCGGAGGGCACTTTACGTGCCACTGTCATTACCTCCCTTCCCTGTTCCAGTAGCGTACGGTTCGCGGGAAGAACGACTGTCTGAAAGCCTCCGTGCGCGCTCTAATCTCTCTAATTTTACATTCGTGATCTCCTCGGGAGGTATAAGTAGGGGGAAGCAATATACTCGATACCTCATCCAGAAACGCACCCTCTCGAAACCTGGCGAGCAAGCTACACCGCGATGCAGAGCGCCTCTCTTGCAGAGTCTGCCACTTGAGTTTGTTAAACATCTCCGTAACGCTTTCACGGTTACCAAATAACCCTATGACGAAACGCGCCGCTCTTCTTTGGATCTTCTCTATCTCCTCCGTCAACCCGATCTGGTACGGATCCCACACTGATGAGCAATACTCAAGTATAGGTCAAACGAGTGTTTTGTAAGCCACCTCCTTTGCTGATGGACTACATTTTCTAAGGACTCTCCCAATAAATCTCAACCTGGTACCCGCCTTACCAACAATTAATTTTATATGATCATTCCACTTCAAATCGTTCCGCACGCATACTCCCAGATATTCTACAGAAGTAACTGCTACCAGTATTTGTTCCGCTATCATATAATCATACAATAAAGGATCCTTCTTTCTATGTATTCGCAATACATTACATTTGTCTATTTTAAGGGTCAGTTGCCACTCCCTGCACCAAGTGCCTATCCGCTGCAGATCTTCCTGCATTTCGCTACAATTTTCTAATGCTGCAACTTCTCTGTATACTACAGCATCATCAGCGAAAAGCCGCATGGGACTTCCGACACTATCTACTAGGTCATTTATATATATTGTGAAAAGAAATGGTCCCATAACACTCCCCTGTGGCACGCCAGAGGTTACTTTAACGTCTGTAGACGTCTCTCCATTGATAACAACATGCTGTGTTCTGTTTGCTAAAAACTCTTCAATCCAGCCACACAGCTGGTCTGATATTCCGTAGGCTCTTACTTTGTTTATCAGGCGACAGTGCGGAACTGTATCGAACGCCTTCCGGAAGTCAAGAAAAATAGCATCTACATGGGAACCTGTATCTAATATTTTCTGGGTCTCATGAACAAATAAAGCGAGTTGGGTCTCACACGATCGCTGTTTCCGGAATCCATGTTGATTCCTACATAGTACATTCTGGGTTTCCAAAAACGACATGATACTCGAGCAAAAAACAAATTCTAAAATTCTACAACAGTTTCAGCATTGTGAAAGTTTAAGATTACTTTGTATTCATTCAAAAAGTCTACTCCCAACATAATTTCCGTCGACAATAATGGAACAATAAGAAAGTTAATAGAGAAGCTGTGGCTTTGACAAAATTATTCTAAGTTGGTTTGTTGGCGTACAACTACACTTTTTCCAAAGATTGCACCTTGTAATTTAATCTTACGTAACGGAAGTGTGGGACAATCGTTCGATTTGTTGCATTTGCTAAAAGCTGTTTCATTAATTACTGAAATGGGACTGCCAGAGTCAAGTACTGCCGTAAATATTACGTCATTTACAGTAATGTGAATCACAGGATATGCAATGTTGTTATGTTTTACGTCGTGCTCCTGGAGTTAGATGTCCCTAATGTCTTCCATTTTTACGTAATTACTAGCTACGGCAGCTGCGTCGTCAGTTCCATAAGTACGTTTTGTGGCTGCCAGCGGTATGAGTCATTGCCTATTGCGTCTTCGTTTGCGCGCGTCGTTATTGGGATTTGGAGACCTAACTTCTAAAAATTCACCTTGTCGAGAGGGCCCTGCTCTGTTTGAATGCCGCCAGTTCTGATGCAATTCAGGTCTGTCGTTACGATCATATCGTCTGTCGTCATGTTGGTAGATTCCATAGTTTCTATCTTGTCGGTCACGTGGTGGAGAATTTCTCCCTGAATCGTGACTGCCCGCTGGACCGTTGCGTCTAAAGTTATTCTGTCTCCCTTGATAATAATTATTTTGGTACCCAAATTGTTTGTTTCTTTGATTGCCTCTGTGATAGTCACTACCATGGAGAGGTGATCTTTCCCTGTAATTATTACTACTCTGCCAACGGGTGTCATACGGGTGGTGTCTGTTTTGGTCACGATTTGTGTTGTGAGAATAGCCTTTTCGTGTACAGTTATTATTTCTTTCATCGTGGAATTGCGACGGATGTGACCCGTAATTGTTGTGTTCCTGTTTTCGCATTCCGCGATTGTCAGTGTCAATTTATAATTCTTGTAAGAGTCCCTGAAAAGCTTCAATGTCGTCTTTGCAACGTCCTGCCAAAATAATGTGTCGTAAATGTTCAGGTAATTTGATTAAGCAAATGCGGATGAGTTATGAGGGGCTGTATGGGTTTGACAGGTACTGATTCTTGTGCAACATGTCTTCAAAATATTTCACAAGGCTGGAAAATTCAGATTGTTCGAAATGTTTCATCATTATGATGCTATGTTTTACTCGGTCTTGTGTAGTTCGAGACCAATATGCTGAGAGGAAGGCATGATAAAATTCTCCTTCACTGTGGCAATCGTGAATGACCGATCGCATTCTTACAGCTGGTTCATTCTCTAAATAGCCACACATAAATTCTAATCTAATGACCAGTTGGGAAGAAAACAGTGAGAGAATTGATGAAGCCACGCTTGTGGATGAATGTCGTTGCCGGAATTCTTAAATGTTTTGAATTTTCGTGTAGTAATGAACAGCTTATAGTCAAAATCATCATGTCGGCGAGTCGCATATAGGTCATTGTTACGTCGTTTCGGCGGTTCCATTTCAAAATTCGGTGCACATTGCCAATTTCTTTCATAATTTCCGAAATGTCCTGTGTTATTATTTTGTGGCTGTTCCGTATTTCTATGTCCCTCTTCCCGTACTGGAGCGCGAGTGTCCTCCGAAATATGTAATTCTTGTATTACTTGTGCCAACTGATCTTGTACTTCCCGGATTTCTCGTTTGTACTGTGTATTGATTTGATTTTGATTTTGTTTGAATTTTCTAATTTGTTCATACTCTTCAGTGTTCGTGAAGGCTACAGGTCTTGTGTCATTCAGATCATCATCTACCTCTGTAGACAAGTTAGTGAACTGATCTGAAAGTTCGGCTACTTTATGCGTTAGTGAAATTATTTCCACTGTGTGTTTATCTGAACGAAGTATCAGAGTGTCCATTTGTGTTGAAATCGTATCTACTGTGTCCTTTAAGTTTTTCTGAGTTTTTGCAAGTTGGATAACCGAATCGGTAGATGCAACTGAGTCAATTTTAGCCCACAAGGTCTCATGATTTTCATGAACAGTGGTTTGCAGTTCTTTTATGGCTGCTTCGTGATTCTGTAATGCATTTTCATGACGCGAAAAAATAGGTTGGAAATGCTCACAAATTTGTGTTCTTGCGTCATTACAGACTTTTTGACATTTCGATTCAATGTTATGTAACTCAGTAGTTAAATCTTCACGTGTTTGTTCAAGTGTGGTGTCTAACTTCCGAAGATTTTGTTCCATTGTGTCTAACTGTTGCTGTGTTTGTCTCTGGTGTTGTTCCATTGCGTCTAACTTTTGAAGATTTTGTTCCATTGTGTCTAACTTTTGAAGCTTTTGCTGTGTTTGTCCCATTTGTTGTATTAATTGTAATAACAATGCACTGGTGTCTGAAACATGTTCCTCAGTGCTTTTCGGCAGTGAATTTGCGCCCGAATCATTCACATTTTGACAAGCAGAAAATGTGTCTTGACTTATTTGAGAAAACGGTGAGGACGCAAAACCTGAATCTACAGTATTTGCAAGATTGTGTCCTGTCATTTCGGATTCCTGAGGCGAGCTGTTGCCGACTGATCGATCGATAATGCTTCCCTGTTCACTAATTGTTTCACTGCCTACACCATTATTTGCAGCCCGCTCCATTTCCCTATGTACAATTACCAAATTACTACTTTGAACATTAGTTAATTCATTACTCGGCGGCGCTAACACACTGATTTCGTCTTCACTGTCATTTTTCAGTTTACTGTGGAGCCTAGTATTACGTTTTTCACACGCCATTATTGTCACAATATTTCACACGAAAACACAGAAAAGCACAATTTGAAGAGCAAAATAAGAAAACACATTAACATAGCACTGAAAATAATATCTAGTTAACTGCAAACGCAGCTGCGAAATACTTGGTGCAAATCTACATGCATGCCACAACAACAATGAAAGACTGAAACTACGAAGGAGATTCTCTCTACAACTACGCGCTAGCAATAAACAATAGCTACACTAATTACACAAACTACAAGAAAAAAATCAGGAGATTCCAGTGAGGTATCCTCAGCTAAGAGTCGACATACGAAACGTCCCCTTAGAAAAATTATAAATGACTGTGCTTAAACTGACACACAATATTTTTTATCGCAACGCAATCTGACTTTCAATAATCCCTACAAAAGAATGGTCCTGACTAACATTAACGTATACCTTTCACAAATCACTTACCTCACAAAAATCTTCGTTACTCGAACTACTGCAATACAGCGAGCGCCACTACTGCCAGCTAAATAAAAGATTCAAACTACGGAAGGCACTAAATACTGATAGGCATAGTTAGCAAATGAAAGATTTTAATAGAGAACAAACAATGTATTTACCTTAATAGTGTTGAAAAATCATAATACACATAGCAGTTCATGACATCCAGTCTTACAAGTTTCAACACTCCGCCATTTCTCTCCCCACATCCACCACTGCTGGCGGCTCACCTCCAACTGCGCAACGCTACGCGCTGTTAACAGCCGACAGCCCAACACTACAATAGCGAATAATACAACAATGCCACCCAGCCACAGACTGCACACAGCACAGACAGTGATTTTCATACAGAGCGCTACGTGGCGTTACCAATATAAAAACCTAAACAGCGTACTTACATATTCAATCCTTAATGCGGTTTAAAATGATCCTCGAAATTACCTTATTCGGAACAATAGGGTAAAGCCCGGCCGGTTCTACAGTTAGTAACACCTACTTGTTTGAGAATTTTCAGGTTAATACCTCGTTTCCAATCTGTTGGCAGTTTCTCCTCTCTCCTTATATCCTCTAAGAGGATGTACAACAAATCGACACTGATGTCCAAGTCTGTTTTCAGCATCGCAGATGTTACGTTATCTTGTCCTGGTGCCTTCCCATTATTGATATGCTTCAGCGCTCTCCGAATTTCTGCTTTCTGCTGGGACTAGTATCATTGTATTCCGTTTGTTCTTGTTCTTCTACCTCAGCGCCAAGGTCTCTATTCAGAACTTCGTTAAAGTGTTTCTTCTACCTACGTGATTGTTCTTCATGCGTAGTTAGTATCTCCCCTTTCTTGTTCCTTACTGGTCGGTTCCTGTGGAAGCTTTTCCTTAAGAGCATCTTAGTGATATATAGTTCTTTCACATCCCACTTCCGCACTGCATGTTCTGCTGTATCAACCTGTTAATCTGTCCATCTTCTGTTGTTTCTTCTATCACTCCTTTCCATTTCCTTATCTGCTGCTCTACCCGTATAATCAGCTGTGCCTGCCCGTTTTGTTGCCTGGCCCTGCTGTGGTTTACTCTTCCCTTGGCCTCCTACTTATGGGTGATCTTCCTCCAGGTATGTTCAGACATCCAGTCTTTCCGCAGGCGATTTTTATTGTCAAGTGGTCTCTCACTCACTTGCATAAAAGTATTCTTAGCTTCTGTAAACATTTCCTCCATGTCCTTATCCTCAGTCATCTCCAGTTTCAGCGCCTGGAATTTATTCAGGAGTTCCAGCTGGAACCCCTCAGCTATCTGTGGATCTTTCAGTTTACCTACGTCGAATCTTCTGTTCCTTGGCTCGAATTTCTTTCTGGAAGCCACAGTCTTCATACGGAAACCGGCAGCAACAAGATGATGGTCACTACTTGCGTCTGCTCCTCTTCTATTCCACAGATCTTCCAGGCTCCTCCTAAAATTCCTGCATACAGCGATGTGGTCAAGTTGATTTTCTGACATATGATCTGGTGATGCCCATGCTATCTTAAGGCATCTCCCATGAGGAAACAAGATCATGGCTTGCGCAGAAGTCACTAAATATTTGCCCACTATCATTGAATTCGTCCAAGCCGTGTACCCTCATTATCTGTTCCAACACATCACTGTTATCTCCCACCTTGGCATTTATGTCTCCCATAACAATGAAGATATCTTTCTAGCTCATTTTCCTTACAGTGTCTCGTAGCAGGTAAAATAATTCCTGCTTCTTCTCAATTTCTGATGTCTCTGTGGGGACACAGCATTGGATGAGCGTCACGTTTCGGACCTTCGTCTTAAATCTGCCAGTCATGATACTACTGGACACAGGTCTCCATTCTTGAAGACTCTTCTTTGCTGCCTTGGTCAACAATAGCCCCACTCCATCTCGGTGTTCCTCTTCCTCTTCACATCCTGAGTTGTTGTTGATGTGGTCTTCAGTCCTGAGACTGGTTTGATGCAGCTCCCCATACTACTCTATTCTGTGCAAGCCTCTTCATCTCCCAGTACCTACTGCAACCAACATCCTTCTGAATCCGCTTAGTGTATTCATCTCTTGGTCTCCCTCTACGATTTTTACCCTCCACGCTGCCCTCCAGCACTAAATTGGTGATCCCTTGATGCCTCAGAACATGTCCTATCAACCGATCCCTTCTTCTATTCAAGTTGTGCCACAAACTCCTCTTCTCCCCAATTCTATTCAATACCTCCTCATTAGTTATGTGATCTACCCATCTAATCTTCATCCTGAGTATAAAAACATAATTCCATCCGATATCCGCATTTCACGAAACTCTGTCCACTTCACTTAATCCCGGGATATCAAACTTACAGTTATTCATTTCCCTGGTCACTTGTTTCAGCTTGCTACTCTCCCTCAAGGTTCGTATATTCGAAAAGCCAATTTTCGTTTTCTTTTTCATGCCATAGGTCGTCACCAGTTTATCCATCCGGTTTTGTATTCTCGTCTCAGTTTCAGTAATCAGGTTACTTAAGCCGGGCGGGTGATTGGCTCACCGCTTCCGATTGCCTTGATGGGGCTGCCACCTTATCGCCCAGGCACTGACGATTTACCATATGTTCGGCGTATGAGTTTGGCATTTCCTCCGTGATTTAACGGCAGCATCGGTTAATTTGGGGAAATGTAAAGGAAAGGAAAAATGATGGGCTAGGGATAGGAAAAGGATAGGAGATGGGTTTTCAATAGGTCATTGTGTGACACACTTGGTCTGGCTCCTCTACTTCGGCCTGTCTGGCATGGGTGACCCTGCTGGTAGCTACACTACCGCCGGCATAGCCCTCCGGATCCTGAGCACGCAAACCTCCTCGCCCGCACGGACAGTGCTACGTTAAGGTGGTGTCCCCTGAGGAGGATCTGATGACTTTACAACACCGGAAATGGCAGCATCCACAGCAAACAATCTAAGAGTGTTACTGAGGTTGTCTCTTAAATCGTTCATGTAGATCAGGAGTAGCAGAGGTCCTGTAACACTTCTTTTGGGAACGTCAGATATGGCTTGTGTTTTACTCGACGACTTTTCTCAGTTATTACGAATTGTGACCTTTGTGGCAGGAAATCACAAATCCAGTCGCACAACTTAGATGATCGTCTACAGACTCGCAATTTGATAGAAGCTTTCAGGAAATCTAAAAATATCGAATGAATTTGACATCCTCTGTCGATATTCTTGAGAAGAAATAAATAAATATGTTTCACACGAACGATATTTTCTGAATCCTTGTCGGCTTTTTGTCAGTACATCGTCTTCTTCGAGGTATCCCAAAATTTTCGAACACAGTATATATTACAAAATCCTAGTGCAAATCGATATTCGATATGGATCTGTAATTCTGCGGATTACTCCTATTTTCCTTCTTGGGTACTGATATGATCTATGCAACTTTCCAGTCTTTAGGTACGGATATTTCTACGAGCCCTGTAAACATGTCTGCTATCATATTGAAAAACAAGAGGTGGCACAGCACACTCACCATGAAGCTGTAGAAGAAAAGTAGACATTAGGTCACCGAGAATGTAGAAACATCTCGGCTCGTTAGTTGGTAGCTTGAATGAGTGGACACAGCTCCCCAAAACGTCATAGAAGAAACTCAGACGTGGACTGTACCCATCATACACTATGAGGTAAGTGACTCATGGGTCCTATGGTGCACCAGACGCCTGGAAATACTGGGAAAGAGGCTAGTTGGGCCATATTGGACGCCTACAGTCAGCTACCGTCCAGTTTCCGCGGTATTGCCCCGATGAAGTTATCGAGCAAGAAGCCGAGTGTTTAGCACACTGGACTCGCATTCGGGATGACGCTTAAAATCCATGTCCGGCCCTTCCTATTCAGGTTTCCTTTGACTGAATTCCATAAATGGCCCCTGGAAAACGCCAGGATGACTCCTTCGAAAGGGCATAGCCAATTTCCTTCCCCATTCTTGAAACATTCTAAGCGTGAGCTCCGTCTTTGATGACGTCAATATCGACGCGACGTTAAAACCTAATCTTCCTCTCTTCCTTCCAATGAAGCTGTTCAGCTCTACACTGAGAAGACGAAAGTCATGGGGTACCTCGTAATATCGTGTCGGACGTCCTCTAGCCCGCCGTAGTGCAGCATCTAGACGTGGCATGGACTCATCAACTCGTCGGAAGTCTCCTGCAGAAATATTGAGCGTCTATAGCCATCCATAATTCCGAAAGTGTTGCCCGTGAAGGATTTTTTGCACGAACTGATGTCTCAGTTATTTCCCATAAATGTTCAATGGGATACATGTCGGGCGATCTGCATAGGCCAAATCACTCGTTCAAATTGTACAGAATCTACTTCAAACCCGTGACATGGCGCACTGTCATCCGTAAAAATTCCATCCTCTTCTGTGAACATGAAGTCCCTAAACGGCTGCAAATGGTCCCCAAGTAGGAGTATGTAACAATTTACGATCAATGATCGGCTTACTTAATCTATAGGACCCAGTTCACTCCAAGTAAACACAGTCTACATCATTACGGAGCCACCGCCAGCTTGCACAGTATCTTTTTGGCAATTTGGGTCCATGTCTGAGTGGAGTCTGCGCCACACTCGAACCCCACCACAAGCTCTTACTCGGGACTCATCTGATCACGCCACGGTTTTCCAGTCATCTGGGGTCAACCGAAGTGATCAAGAGCCCGGGAGGGTCGCTGCGCGCGTTGTCGTGCCGTTAGCGAAGGCTCTCGCGTCGGTCGTCTGCTACCGTAGCCCATAAAGCGATATTTCGCCGCGCTGTTACAGCGGACACGTCCATTCAATGTCCAACACTGATTTCTGCGACTACGTCAAGCAATGTTGCTTGTCTGTTAACACTGACAACTCTACGCAAACGCCGCTGCTCTCTGTCATTAAGTGAAGGCCGTAGGTCTCTGTGTTGTCTGTGGTGAGAAGTAGTGCCCGAAACATGGTATTTTCCGCACATTATTGACACTGCGGATTTCGGAATATTGAATTTCCTATTTTCAAAATGGAATGTCCCATGCATCTGGCTCTAACTACCCTTCCGCGTTAAAAGTTTGTTAATTCGTGTCACGTGGCCATAATCGCTTTGAAAACGGTTTCACATGAATGATACGAGTACAAATGACAGCTCCGCCAATGCACTGCCATTTTATGCCTTGTGCACGCGATACTACCGCCGTCTGTATATGTACAATCGCTACCCCATAACTTCGGTCACCTGAGTGTATTCCTCGCGGTGAGGAGAGCCCTTTTGTGAGGCAACCTACTCCAAATGTCCATTACATGCAGTTCCTTATTCAACTTTCACTCGGAAACTGGTTGAGATGTACCTGCATTTACTGACAGCAGTAACTTCTGTTCAATTTTATGCTGTTTTTCATTAACAAGGCGTCAGACTAGGCTCTAGCCACTGTCGGTTACTATCATTTCACGACCACTTTCCTTACGCCATGTTACATGGCTGCAGTGATACACCATTCCCTGCATACACTTTGTAGAGTACGATTTGATACATCAACAAAGCGGGCATGATGGAAGCAGACAAAATGAATTACTTGCTAGGCAGAAATGCTAACCATTACACCACCGCAGTACGATGGTCAACATTGCTGCGCGAACTACCTAAGCACAAATTTAATTAATTTCGTCTGCTTCGATCATTATCGTAGGTACTTAAACGAGTCTCGTATGTCTCAAGGAAACATTTAATCATAAGATCTATAAGACCAGCAATGGTACAAGGACGTGCCATTACGTCCAATGCTGGGGTGATTGCCAACTTCGGAGAGCCCTGGCAGTAGTGACAATATGTAAGGGAAAAATGAATTGAAGATTCTGCTGGGGAGGGCACTCAGCTTAGGTAGTTCGTGCAGCAGTGTTGACTATCGTACTGTGGTGGTGTTTCGTTTGCATTTCTGCCGAGCAAGCAAGAAGACGCAGGTTCGAGTCTCAGCCGCAACACAAATTTTAGTTCATTTCGTCTCTTTCGATCATTATCGTAGATAATAAAAAGAGATTTATATGTCTCAGGGAAACATTTAATTATAAAGCGGGTAGCGTTACTGACGGCAGGCGTGCCCAGAGAGGACAGGTCCCCTCTGCCGTTGAGCCACGTCTCCACGTCGATCATCTACCTGCGCTGATTCCTCATAATCGACTGCCACGTACACATCACTTCACTGTCATGACTAACGGCGGGGATGATCTGGTACCAATTCCACACCATCGACGGCGCCCCAAGGCGAGCAGCGGACTGATTTACGAGGGTAACTAATAGTTCGTCCCGTGAGAGGATTCAAAGGGCTGTTATTCGGTGCTGCAAAGGGTAGGGTGTCACAGAGTTGAGTGCTAGTTCACCTGCTTTTCTTAATACACAGACGGAAAAATAAGTAGTATCACCAAGAAGGAGTTATGCGACATAAACGAAAGTCGGTAATCGTGTTTCTACTTGTGAAGGATGAATTCTATCCACATCTCACGTCAGCTGCATAAGTGTGGCGGTCATGAGGGTTAGTTACCTTTGAGACTGGAGTCTGTGAGTTGAATGCCTTGAAGACGACGAAGACCCCATCGTCTACAAATGGTTCAAATGGCTCTGAGCACTATGGGACTTAACATCTATGGTCATCAGTCCCCTAGAACTTAGAACTACTTAAACCTAACTAACCTAAGGACAGCACACAACACCCAGCCATCACGAGGCAGAGAAAATCCCTGACCCCGCCGGGAATCGAACCCGGGAACCCGGGCGTGGGAAGCGAGAACGCTACCGCACGACCACGAGATGCGGGCCCATCGTCTACAGCTCACTGAGTTAGAAAGAGGTCGTGTAACAGAACTACAAAACCTGGCGCGATACCACAGAAAGACTTGGCTGGAATGTAGCCACTGTACGCGATTGCTGGCAGCGGTGGTTACGAGAATGTATGGTCGCAAGAAGGCCGGGCTCCAGATGGCCACGTGGCATTGCCGAGAGGGAAAACCATCGTGTTTGGCTTATGGCTCTGGCGCATAGTACTGCATCTTCAGCAGCAGTTTGAGCAACATTTGGCAGCACAGTGACAGAACAAACCGTTATAGATTGGTTACTTCATGGACAGCTCCAAGCCAGGCGCCCTGTAGCGTGCATTCTATTGACCCCAAACCACCGCCATTTGCGATGTCAGTGGTGTCAAGTGAGAGCTCATTGGACGGCTGGGTAGAGGTCTTCTGTGGTTTCTGGTGAAAGCTGGTTCTGCCTCGGTGTCAGTGATGGCTGTGTGTTCGTCAGATGTTAGGAAGAGTCCAGCTGAAGTCCAGCACCAACCTGTCTGCGTGCTATACACACTGGACTTAGACCTGCAGTTATGGTCTGCGGTGCGACTTCGTACGACAGAAGGTGCAGTCTTGGATTGTCCCACGCACCTTGACTGGAAAATTGTACGCGAGTCTCGTGATTCGACGTTATTGTGCTGCCATTATAAACAGCAATCCACTGTGTGTCTACCAAGAAGGTAACGGTCGCCCACATAGCGCTGTTGTAACCAAACATGCTTTACAGAATGTCGGCAGGATGCTTTGGTACCGATCGATCACCAGATGTTTCTCCATTTCAGTACATGTGG
Source organism: Schistocerca serialis cubense (assembly GCF_023864345.2). Lineage (NCBI taxonomy): Eukaryota > Metazoa > Arthropoda > Insecta > Orthoptera > Acrididae > Schistocerca > Schistocerca serialis. Next base: position 74,616,236 of record NC_064644.1, read on the forward strand.
GATATCATTGGACGACAACTCCAGCAACACTCATAAACAGCGTAACCGTTCCTGTATTGACTGACCGACTGCAACAGGCATGGAACACCATCCCAAAAACTGACATCCGGTATCTGTACAACACAGTGCACGCACGTCTGCAAGCTTGCATTCAACCTTCTGGCGATTACAAGGGTTGTTAATGTAACAGCATTTCACATTTGCAATGGCTTATCTCCCGGTTACATTAACCTGTGAACTTGCAATGTTAATCATTTAAATATGTTACCTAGGCGTATGTATACCAGACATTTCATTACTCTGCATTAATTATTTTTTGGAGCGATGATTTTTTCCGTTAGTGTATGTGTGAATATTTAAAGAAGACTGACATTGTCACGTACACCTTCTAAATTGTTGTTGACGCTCATCGCATGAAACGTGATGGAATGTCTTTATCATCAAAACGGTGTAATGAATGGTTGCCTATAGTAGTAGAGGTTGGAAATGAAATAGCAGGCTTAGCTCAGGCCCTGGGAGGAAAAACCCCCACACAGGTTTGTTTGTCCTGCTTAACACAGGAAGTAACCCAAGACGGACGGTCGTAGCTCCTGAGCACTGAAGCACAATACAGCGGCGGCCGGCCAGTATTGTAGCGGGGCTGGATGAATAACCGCTTCATACTTCGGAAACTCTGAAAATCTTGGATGCCACAGAGAGGAAAGAGGAAGCGTTACCTCGGAAATGACGCCGGCTGGGTACCCCGAGCAGTATGGGCTACCCCGAGTGGCATTAATACACTCCTGGAAATTGAAATAAGAACACCGTGAATTCATTGTCCCAGGAAGGGGAAACTTTATTGACACATTCCTGGTGTCAGATATATCACATGATCACACTGACAGAACCACAGGCACATAGACACAGGCAACAGAGCATGCACAATGTCGGCACTAGTACAGTGTATATCCACCTTTCGCAGCAATGCAGGCTGCTATTCTCCCATGGAGACGATCGTAGAGATGCTGGATGTAGTCCTATGGAACGGCTTGCCATGCCATTTCCACCTGGCGCCTCAGTTGGACCAGCGTTCGTGCTGGACGTGCAGACCGCGTGAGACGACGCTTCATCCAGTCCCAAACATGCTCAATGGGGGACAGATCCGGAGATCTTGCTGGCCAGGGTAGTTGACTTACACCTTCTAGAGCACGTTGGGTGGCACGGGATACATGCGGACGTGCATTGTCCTGTTGGAACAGCGCCGGCCGAAGTGGCCGTGCGGTTAAAGGCGCTGCAGTCTGGAACCGCGAGACCGCTACGGTCGCAGGTTCGAATCCTGCCCCGGGCATGGATGTTTGTGATGTCATTAGGTTGGTTAGGTTTAACTAGTTCTAAGTTCTAGGGGACTAATGACCTCAGCAGTTGAGTCCCATAGTGCTCAGAGCCATTTGAACCATTTTTTGTTGGAACAGCAGGTTCCCTTGCCGGTCTAGGAATGGTAGAACGATGGGTTCGATGACGGTTTGGATGTACCGTGAACTATTCAGTGTCCCCTCGACGATCACCAGTGGTGTACGGCCAGTGTAGGAGATCGCTCCCCACACCATGATGCCGGGTGTTGGCCCTGTGTGCCTCGGTCGTATGCAGTCCTGATTGTGGCGCTCACCTGCACGGCGCCAAACACGCATACGACCATCATTGGCACCAAGGCAGAAGCGACTCTCATCGCTGAAGACGACACGTCTCCATTCGTCCCTCCATTCACGCCTGTCGCGACACCACTGGAGGCGGGCTGCACGATGTTGGGGCGTGAGCGGAAGACGGCCTAACGGTGTGCGGGACCGTAGCCCAGCTTCATGGAGACGGTTGCGAATGGTCCTCGCCGATACCCCAGGAGCAACAGTGTCCCTAATTTGCTGGGAAGTGGCGGTGCGGTCCCCTACGGCACTGCGTAGGATCCTACGGTCTTGGCGTGCATCCGTGCATCGCTGCGGTCCGGTCCCAGGTCGATGGGCACGTGCACCTTCCGCCGAACACTGGCGACAACATCGATGTACTGTGGAGACCTCACGCCCCACGTGTTGAGCAATTCGGCGGTACGTCCACCCGGCCTCCCGCATGCCCACTATACGCCCTCGCTCAAAGTCCGTCAACTGCACATACGGTTCACGTCCACGCTGTCGCGGCATGCTACCAGTGTTAAAGACTGCGATGGAGCTCCGTATGCCACGGCAAACTGGCTGACACTGACGGCGGCGGTGCACAAATGCTGCGCAGCTAGCGCCATTCGACGGCCAACACCGCGGTTCCTGGTGTGTCCGCTGTGCCGTGCGTGTGATCATTGCTTGTACAGCCCTCTCGCAGTGTCCGGAGCAAGTATGGTGGGTCTGACACACCGGTGTCAATGTGTTCTTTTTTCCATTTCCAGGAGTGTAGATGTGAATGCATCATTCTCGTAAGTTGTATAAAATGTAAGTCACAAATCATGCAGTATGGTCGTCAGTGTACCAACTTGGAATACGTATCCACAAAAAAACATCCGTTTCCGTTTCTGCCACAAGTGTACATCTACATCTTCCTCTATACTCTGCAAGCCATCTTTCAGTGAGTGTGGTGGAGGGTACTTCGTGAGAACCTGTGCATGTCAGTAAAAGATGGGAGCATGAAAATAGCATTTAGGTGAGAGTCAGTTACCATGAATCTGATGGGAAGCTTCCAATTGAAAAAAAGATATGTCTGGCTGTTATTTGGTTTCTGCTATACTAACGGGCTTTATCCAAGTGTGAAGTTGTAACTATGTATGTTCGTGTAAAACAAATAAATGTTGCAATACATTAGTTTACGATTAATCAGTTATTACTTTTAAGGCACTAAGAGCTCTCTCTGTGTCCCTGTTAATACACTTCCTGCTACTGACGCTTTCAGATATTTTCTGTAACACTGTTGCCCTACCGTTTTGCGCACGAACTTAGGACAGCAAGGACCCAAGTAATGTCGCTTCCAACACAAAGCGGTCCGTTCACAAATTTTTTATTATTACTCATAATTTTTTATTATTATTCATAAATCTCTCAGAGAGGGGTTACTGGGACGTGGAAAGAAGGTGTTGTTTATGTTTGGCAAATGATCTAACATTACGAAATATTACAGACTATAGGGGAAAGTGAATTGAGGATGATTATCTGAGGAATTTGTCATGAGACAAGGATGGAACCAAATAATACAATATATCACAGTTTATTAATACAGTAGTTGTTTATCTTCAGCCATCAAAGAAGGTAAGGCTGCGACGGTTGCTGTTGTTGAACATCGGACTTCTGCGAGTGCCAGCACAGCATTACTGAATGATATTTATTTTATGTATGATTAATGTGAAACATTATTGAGTGGCACTCACTGTGAGTACATGAAAACATACTCTTGGAAAAACCTCAATTGCAGTGTGGATCGCCATGAATGTGAAACTGACACGTGATAATCACACAAGTTAGTTTTCTGAATACATTTATTTACCTATTATATTCTGTAATGAGATACGTTGGCCCTTTTTTGTCCATTGTGCTTACTGATATGTTAGTGTGTATTGTGTGTCCATTGTTGAAATTTCATTCCGAGTCAGACATCGTTAATAATCTTTCAAGGCGATTGTGATTTAGTTACGAGTATCACTGTAGTACCAGGAGTAGTTCCTCACAACTTCTGAGGATGGTTGATTCTTTCAAAACGAACACAACGCCGGTTTCAAGCTTCTTCACTGACAGGACTTCGCTTGCGACGTCAGGAACAAAAGAAAGTAAATAATAATGAAAGCTAAACTGCAGAGCCACATGAACATATGGTATTTGTTTTTAACAATCACTGCCAATTTAAGAAACATATTTACTTCAAATAATGACCAGTGTTGTTCTTGTTGGCGCTACAGCTTTATTAAATTCGCTAAGTACGTCTAGAGCTGTAGTGAATACGAGATGATAACAAAGGAAAACAATAGAACGTCTCTTACTAGAGGGATACAGGCACATTTGATTCAAAGTGAAAATTAGGGAGCTAATGCCCTGTAGAAATGTCAGTCGTCAGAAACGAGGTTTTTGCTTGGATTGTGCAGGAGCAGGGAAATGACCATGTGCAGTGTTGTTAAGTGAGCCATCCTGATTCTCGTCTTAACTGACGCACGGGAACCACGAAATATCGAAATGTGTGTGCTCTGAAGGGACTTTAAATCCAGTTCATTATGGTGGCGTCTTTAATAAGAAAATGTACAACATGTTATTTTACTAGGGTCGAGAACAACGAAGGCGTATAGTACTAAATTATTTTTCACACTAATTATGTTTTTCACAAAAATAAAAAATGGAGTATGAGAAATTTAGCATTTATAAAACGTATTACATAAACAACTTAGACCGTAATTGTATGAGGAAAACTTCAAGATAACTCACACTGAGATCTGCGGGACATGTGAGCAAAAAGAATATCGGTACGCATGGGACAGTATGCACTACCAGTGCGTTCCAAAACGCTCTGCATAAAGACGGGATTTTTCCAGGGCTCACACCTCGAGTTTTATTGGTAACAGAAAGGTAGCGTCAAATATTTTGGGTGGCCCTTGTGCAAGGGACCATTTGTATACCCAGCAGAAAGATCATCTTGCTAACCTACGGTACGCATCCTCCAGCTTAGGAACATGCTGTAAATCGGTTGGCACTTTTTGCATTAGACGTATTCATCGCTATACCTTAAGGCGCTTATGGAGGCACCATTTGGTTCACGGGAGGTTCTTGAGAAAACGCGAAAAAAAGCGTTTTTGACCATTTTTACTCGTTAGCAGTGGATATCTAAATAACTAATTGCAGCAGGTTGCTCAAATTTTAACGGTATATTCTCTTCTGTTGATGTTCATCTTACATCCTCCATTCAAGACACTGTCCATTCTGTTTAGTTGGTCTTCCAAGCCTTTTTCTGTCTCTGACAGAATTATAATGTCATCGGCAAACCTCAAAGTTTTTATTTTTTCTCCATGGATTTTAATTCCTACTCCGAATTTTTCTTTTGATTCCTTTACTGCTTGCTCAATATACAGACTGAATAACATCGGGGATGGGCTACAACCCTGTCTCACTCCCTTCCCAACCACTGCTTCCCTTTCATGCCTCTCGACTCTCATAACTGCTATCTGGTTTCTGTACAAATTGTAAATGGCGTTTCGCTCCCTGTATTTGACTCCTACCACCTTCAGAATTTGAAAGAGAGTATTCCAGTCAACATTGTCAAAAGCTTTCTCTAAGTCTACAAATCCTAGAAACGTAGGTTTGCCTTTCCTTAATCTATCTTATAAGATAAGTCGTAGGGCCAGTATTGCCTCACGTGTTCCAACTATAATAATTATAAATTTTAATAACTTTATGAATAATGTATTTACAAGGGCAGTTTAGTCTGAAGTAAGCTCGTCTTACCGTTCTGTTTCTTAAGCTGCATTTACGTTCTCGCAGTTTTGCCTGTAAGGCATTTTGTTTTCACTAATGAGAAAAGTTTAAGGACGACAGTAACTACCGCGTGGTGTCACTGCCAAGAAACATCGTTCGATGAAACTTGTCCCACACATCGATACATGCAACGTACTGCCTCAGTATGGCACAGAGGATGACTAAAAAAAATACACAATGAGACGATCAGAAATGACACTTTTATTTAAAGACGATAATTACACTGAAATCATCGCTATTTGTGGCTGTCACAAGGACATTACAAAGGCTGGAAAATGATTCTTAATTGGATGTTTGGTCACCGCGGACAGCAGTTCATTCTATGCAACTTGCTCGATGAGATTTAAGTTGGGGAACGGGCAGACCAATCCATTCGCCGAACGTCCCGTCATTCAAAAAATCTCCTCCATCTGTGTAGTTCGATGCTGTTGCGAATTTTCAACCATAACAATGAAGTCAGGACCGAATGCATCCTTGAAGCGACGCACATATAGAAGGATTATAGAACCACAAAAGCGCTGACCGTTGAGTGCAGCTCTAAGATTACTGTGTCGTCCGAACAAGACACAGCCAGGGCAAAAGCACCACAGGCGCAAAGATGGGAGCTGGTGCCAATGACGTAGACTCGCCACTTGCGCGTGTTCCACCAGCGGAGCGGGCGGCGGTGAGGATGAAGATATCGACAACGCCTCGGCCAAATGCCGGCAGAGTTCAATCCGCCAATAACTGGAAAATAACGGCCAGAAGCCTACTCGCAAGATAGAAGAGCAGCCCCAGCGAACTTGGTTATAACTAGATCGTCGTCCAGAGCTGACTTAGACAGGGAACGTCATTTAGTGAACTATTATTGAAGTGAACAGATAGTTGTTGTAAATTGCATTTACTATGTACTGTGAAATATACCCACGGCTAATTGCACTTAAACATTGAGGGCATTTTTGTCTTCTATTACATCCACTGTTGCTGACTTAATCATTCAACAAGTCACAAAGATAAGCAAAACTTTTTAACTCATTGGTGTGACTTTGTTACTCATATGTTGGAGTGTAGGACCATCGTTCTTCTACCCTATTACTGGCCCTGGGGCATAGCTGTGTAACAGCGGCAGGGAGAAATTGTCTTAGCGGTGTACAGCACCAGAAGCCGTTTCACGAACTCGGCCTACCGTAACAACTGTGGCAACTCGGCCTCCAGAGCAGCTACGAGGCCTTTACAAAACTGGCGAAAAGGGCTTACAAAAAATGCAGTTATATGTCTTCTGCCGTTGTAATTCGCCTTTACTGTACTGGATCAAAGATGAATGAGCGCACTGCATGAGTAGTGAATAATATCCTTGACTCTGTGTTTAGTTTAATCTGTGATTGACTTGCTAGTCAGTCTGTTGTGCAGCGCTGGAACGTTCTTATATGAGGTTTAGTAGCGAGCAGCAGTGTTTTTCATAAAAAGAGATCTGTTATTTGTGAAACTGGAGAGAAACTATCTACAATACTTTATTACATACATGACAACTCGTTTATAATACTTTCTTGTTGTAACCTCCCCACAAAAATTAAAATAAATACTATGAGTATGATTCCAATTTAGTGTAACCTCCCCACAAAATTCTTTCTCTTTTGTAACCTCCCTACAAAATTCTTTTCACATTAACCTCCACACAAAATTCGTTTACATTTAATCTACCCACAAAATTCTTTCTGATTTAATCTAAGCTCAAAATTCATTCACATTTAGCGTAACCTCAAAATAGAAAAATTTCTAAATCTCTCAACAGTAAAAAATTATAATTATGTCGTTCACATTCAGTGTAACGTCCCAATAAAAAAATAAATTCAGTAACCTGGTAATAAAACAGTGTAACTAACCTCTCCATTAAATTGTCTCTTACTTATGACTTTTCAATAATTCACTGTGAATTTAACCTGGTAAATTTTGGACGACAGCAGTGCTGCGTCATGGACCTGAAAGATCATTCTGAATAAAAAAAGGAAAAATTCTTACCTCAATGAAGTCGCCGGATATATCTGCTCTTACAATAAATTTTTCCGGCACAGCTCTGTGCAATGCTGGCCGACCTATCTGTCATTTATGAAAGGGAGCAACTGATTTTTCTAGTGCAATAATCGAGATGATCATGGGTGGGAGAAATTAGTAAATTCTTTAAATTGAAATGAATTGTTGTTAAAAGTTACTTTTTATGAGGAGGATTATTATCACGAGAGTTTTAAAACATTTACATGCGACTTGAGATAACATTACTACATATGGGCGAGGCCGCTTTTTACCTTATACAATAATACTCAGGCTCCGGCATCGCTGCACCGCGACCGGGCCAGCAAACTCGATACACCATACCAGACCAGAGCAGACTCCAGACCAGCAACAACTTACTGCTACAGCTACACAGTTCCTACTGCAGTCAACACTGCTCTCTGGTCAGAGATTCTCTTATACTTTGCAATCGCAGGCAGCGCATGAGCAATACATCGAAATTACATCTGCTCGGAGCTCTTACATTGTATTAATGGAGTATTTTTCATAGGAATGTTAAAGACATGTTTGTAGTTTCTTTGCAATGAGAGAATTTTGTAATTTTTAGAATCTTCTTATATTACGCAGTCTTTTTTTCAGTAATCAGAGTGTGATTTCTTAAGAGCGATTTTATTTAGAGTGAAGTTGTGAAGATTTTGTCGTGTGTGAATTTCACCTATTGCCACATGAAGTCAAAGATTGTTTCTGAAAAACACAAAATATTTAGGGGAAATTGTTCATCTTTAGCTGCTGCATCTGCTGGTTTGTACACTACTGGCCATTAAAATTGCAACACCACGAAGATGACATGCTACAGATGCGAAATTTAAGCGACAGGAAGAAGATGCTGTGATATGCAAATGATTAGCTTTCCAGAGCATTCACACAAGGTTGGCGTAGGTGGCGACACCTACAACGTGCTGACATGAGGAAAGTTTCCAACCGATTTCTTATACACAAACAGCAGTTGACCGGCGTTGCCTGGTGGAACGTTGTTGTGACGCCTTGTGTAAGGAGGAGAAATGCGTACCACCACGTTTCCGACTTTGATAAAGGTTGGGTTGTAGCCTATCGCGATTGCGGTTTATCGTATCGCGACATTGCTGCTCGCGTTGGTCGAGATCCAATGACTGATAGCAGAATATGGAATCGGTGGGTTCAGGAGGGTAATACGGAATGCTGTGCTGGATCCCAAAGGCCTCGTATCACTAGCAGTCGAGATGACAAGCATCTTATGCGCATGGCTGGAACGGATCGTGCAGCCACGTCTCAATGCGTGAGTCAACAGATGGGGACGTTTGCAAGACAACAACCATCTGAACGAACAGATCGACGACGTTTGCAGCAGCATGGACGATCAGCTCGGAGACCATGGCTGCAGTTACTCTTGACGCTGCATCACAGACAGGAGCGCCTGCGATGGTGTACTCAACGCCGAACCTGGGTGCACGAATGGCAGAACGTCACTTTTTCGGATGAATCCAGGTTCTGTTTACAGCATCATGATGGTCACATCCGTGTTCGGCGTCATCGTGGTGAACACACATTGGAAGCGTGTATTCGTCATCGCCATACTGGCGTACCACCCGGCGTGATGGTATGGGGTGCCATTGGTTACACGTCTCGGTCACCTCTTGTTCGCATTGATGGCACTTTGAACAGTGGACGTTACATTTCACATGTGTTACCACCCATGGCTCTACCCTTCATTCGATCCCTGCGAAACTCTACATTTCAGCAGGATAATGCACGATCGCATGTTGCAGGTCCTGTACGGACCTTTCTGGATACAGAAAATGTTCGACTGCTGCCCTGGCCAGCACTTCTCCAGATCTCTCACCAGTTGGAAACGTCTGGTCAATGGTGGCCGAGCAACTAGCTCGTCACAATACGCCAGTCACCAAGCTTGATGAATTGTGGTATCGTGTTGAAGCTGCATGGGCAGCTGTACCTGTACACGCTATCCAAGCTCTGTTTGACTCAATACCCAGGCGTATCAAGGCCAGAGGTGGTTGTTCTGGGTACTGATTTCTCAGGATCTATGCACCCAGATTGTGTGAAAATGTAATCACATATCAGTTCTAGCATAATATATTTGTCCAATGAATACCCGTTTATCATCTGCATTTCTTCATGGTGTAGCAATTTTAATGGCCAGTAGTGTATTTGCTTTCGAGAGCGTCACTGCATCAGAGATCAGACACAAAAAGTATGCTGAGCAAAAGGTCCGTCAATTTTGTTTCAGGGCACATCTCATCTTGCATTCTTGAGCAAAAAGTGTATAGTCTGGTTTGTCAGGTATGGTGCTAGCAAGCATATACTCAGTGAACATTTTTGGTAATTTCATACAGCTATTTTCTTCCTACTCGTCACAATACGACAGTCACCAAGCTTGATGAATTGTGGTATCGTGTTGAAGCTGCATGGGCAGCTGTACCTGTACACGCTATCCAAGCTCTGTTTGACTCAATATCCAGGCGTATCAAGGCCAGAGGTGGTTGTTCTGGGTACTGATTTCTCAGGATCTATGCACCCAAATTGTGTGAAAATGTAATCACATATCAGTTCTAGCATAATATATTTGTCCAATGAATACCCGTTTATCATCTGCATTTCTTCATGTTGTAGCAATTTTAATGGCCAGTAGTGTATTTGCTTTCGAGAGCGTCACTGCATCAGAGATCAGACACAAAAAGTATGCTGAGCAAAAGGTCCGTCAATTTTGTTTCAGGGCACATCTCATCTTGCATTCTTGAGCAAAAAGTGTATAGTCTGGTTTGTCAGGTATGGTGCTAGCAAGCATATACTCAGTGAACATTTTTGGTAATTTCATACAGCTATTTTCTTCCTAGGAGAGCAGTATTTTGTTCTTGTGGATCTTCCAGATCAAACAATGAACTTCACATCACGCAACGTTCATCATGTACTTCGGTATTGAGTTTTCGCTATGCAGTTTTCATTGAGCACACAGTTTCTTTTACCATTTAATTAGATCCATTTTCTTTGTTTCAGATTTTGCATTTGATGAAGTTTGAAGTTTTATTTTACAAAACACTGTTCATGTGCAGTACAAGGTCAACCAACAATCAGTTTTGCTCAGCAATTGAATACAGTACCTAGGTTCACGTTACATGAGGAGAAAGCTTTTGAAATCAACAACTTTAGTTTTCTCACATATAGACAATTTTTTACAGGAAACTTACGTAGTGTGTCCAAGGAGTTGGAGATCAGTACACTCGTGCAACTACGTGACTCCTCACAGCATAGCAGCTGATAACATCTGAACCACCGAAACAATTATGTCTGACAATATTCCAGGGGACATTATATGTTTCCACCTCTGGCCTTACGAGGGTAAATAATGGATCCAAGAACATCGTCGAACATGGAATTTAAAATCTTCTGGGTTATTTGGCTGCGTCATGTTTCTTCTAAAATGTTCGTCGTTTCGACCCCTCTGCTGGGATCTTCCTCAGGATATTTTGGTGTCCACTACTGCTAGAACACTGCGGCCTAATAACCTAGAAGATTTTAACTTCAGTGACAACGGCCACGAAAGCCTGCAGACTTACATCGTCGAACGTGATTGTTTTGCTGGTCCTGATGTTGTGGTGTGGGGATGCACATTGCTACGTCGGCGTATTGACCTCAAAACCTGTGAATGCCGTACACTCACTGGCCAATCTGTGTGCATTTTTCTCGGCATTTGCAATGCTAAGAAAGGAAATTTAGTTATAGATAGTTTGCACAAGGTGGGCTAAGGGAGACACTGACGATTTAGATGTCTGCTCTATTTCTACAACTATCTTGCCAATATTTAATTTTAAAGAACCCTCAAAGTGATATACCTGTTGATACATAAATATTTGTTTCGTACAGAGGGTTCAAAAACCTGTAATGAATCGTTCGCTGTCCACGTTAATAGGAAGAATGCACTTATCTTTGCTCGTTTCCAAGCGATTTAAACGACAGGAAAGGACTGACAAATACTGGCATACACTGAGGCGACGTAAGTCTTCGGATACCTCCAAATATCGTATTAGACCTCCTTTTGTCCGGCGTAGTGCAACAACTCGACGAGACTCGTCGCTGGAATTCCCCTGTAGAGATGCTGATCCATGCTGCCTCTGTAGCCGTCCATAAGTGTTACAGGTGCAGGAATTTGTGCACGACTGACGTCTCTATTATACCCCGTAAATGTTCAATGGGATTCATGTCGGGCAATCTGGTTGGCCAAATCATACGCTCCTACTGTCCAGAATGCTCTTCCAACCAATCGCGAACAACTATGGCCCCGTGACATGGCGCATTGTCATCCACAAAACTTCCATCGTTGTTTGGGGGCATGAAGTCTATGAATGGCTGCAGATGGTCGTCAAGTAGCCTAAAATAACCATTTCACTGTCGATAATAGGTTCAGTTGGATCAGAGGAATCAGTACAATGCACGTAAACATGGCCACACCATTATGCAGCCATCACTAGCTTCCACAGTGCCTTGTTGACAATTTGGGTCCATGGCTTCGCGGGATCTGCGACACATTCGAACCATACTATTAGCTCTTACCAATTGAAATCGGTACTCGTATGACCAGGCCACGGCTTTCCAGTCGTCTGAGGTCCAACCGATATGGTCGCGAGCCCAACAGACGCTCTGCAGTCAATGTCGTACAGTTGGCAAAGGCATTACTGTCGTCTGCTGCGGTAGCCCATTAACGCCAGGTTTCGCCACACTGACCTAACGAATACGATCGGCGTACGTCCTACATTGATTTCTCCTTTTGTTTCTCGCAGTGTTGCTTGTCTGTTAGCACTGACAGCTCTAAACAAACGCCACTGCTCTCGATCATTCGGCCACTATGTTGTCCGTGGTGAGAGTTAGTGTCTGAAATTTGGTATTATCGGCACACACTTGACGCTGTCGGTTTCGGAATACATAATTCCCTAACGATTTCCGAAATGTAATGTCCCATGCGTCTACGTCCAACTACCATTCTTATTAAAAGTTGTTAATTCCCATGCGACCATAATCACGTTGGACACCTTTTCACATGAATCATCTGAGTAGAACTGAGACATCCGCCAGTGCACTTCCCTTTTATAAATTGTGCACGCGACACTTCTGCCATCAATATATGTGCATATCGCCATCCCATGTTCTTTGTCAGCTCAGTGTACATGGTGACAAGAGAGGCTGAAGTAAAAATTTTGGAGTCCTTCGTCGGTGAGGGAGGCTTCTATAAGACAGTGGTTTTGCTGAGTGATTCCCTACACAGAGAAACTGTGTAACCTGCCCCGCACCGTCCCCTTCTTCCAGTCTCACCCAGCCGCGCTGTGTGTCGGCGCGTAACGCCGGTGGCAGGCAAACAGGGCGGCGACCACTGGTTGCTGGTTGTTGGTTGCTGGTTAGCGCCTGGCCCGCTTAGCACCTGCCCGCACTGCGCACACACGCAGAGCAAAGCTCGGCATTCCACACGACTCCCCGGCGCCGCTCCCTCCCCAGCTAGCAGCCGATCCCTCAAGTGTCGCCAAGCGCCTTCTTCAGGCAGCAGCACTATCCGAAGGTACGAGGATGCTTCAGTAGCCAATAGCTCTCTCTTTTTTTTCAGTCATCAGTCTTCTGACTAGTTTGATGCGGCCCACCACGAATTCCTCTACGGTGCCAACCTCTTCATCTCAGAGTAGCTCTTGCATCCAGCGTCCTCAGTTATTTGCTGGATGTATCCAAATCTTTGTCTTCGTCTCCAGTTTTTACCATTTCCTATTCCCTTAAGCACCATGCAGTCTATTCCTTTACGTCTTAACACACGCCCGGTCATTCTGTCCCTTCTTCTTGTCTGTGTTTTCCTTATGTTCCTTTGTTCGCCCATTCTGCAGAGAACCTTCTCAGTCCTTTCCTTATCAGTCCACCTAATTTTCAACATTCTTCGGTAGCTCTACATTACAAATGCTTCGATTCTCATCTGTTCCGGTTTTACGACAGTTGTTGACTCACTACCATGCAATACAGTGTTCCAAATGAACATTCTCTCACGGGTGTATCAAAATACCATGTGAATTAACTTCCGAGTCCAGACCGAAGAGCGAATGAAAGCTTTCAGTCGTTATCAATACATGGAAATTACCCTGCTGTTGCATTTCTAAGTACTGTTTCAAGAAGGAAGAGTTGACGGATGGATGGTCAGTGATTGAAATGCGAGGTGTAATGCACTCCGTCGTCAGGCCACGAGTGGTCTACCGGGACCATCCGACCGCCGTCTCATCCTCAGTGGAGGATGTGGATAGGAGGGGCGTGGGGTCTGCACACTGCTCTCCCGGTCGTTAGGATGGTATTCTTGACCGAAGCCGCTACTATTCGGTCGAGTAGCTCCTCAATTGGCATCACGAGGCTGAGTGCACCCCGAAGCTGGCAACAGCGCATGCCGGCCTGAAGGGTCACCCATCCAAGTGCCGACCACGCCCGACAGCGTTTAACTTCGCTGATCTCACGGGAACCGGTGTATCCACTGCGGCAAGGCCGTTGCCCGCGAGGTGTAATGAGCTTTCTAATTTTAAAGAAAACGTTCCCATCTTAGTGCATCGCCAACTGGTATAACCGTACCAAGTTTCCTTAATGACACTAAACTAGGTAAGATTTTGGTGCCAGAAGATTGAAAAGGGCCGAACATATGTGCGAGACAAGTCAAGGTCAACACAGATGGCAAAGTGTTCTTTGTTGAAGGACTGATTCAAGCGGATTGTTGCATTCTTGTGAGGCGGATTTCAACCAACATCAACATATCCATTGGAAGTGTGGTGTATTTCGTAAACAAAACATGGCGAAATAAGAAAGAAGTGTCTACACTGGGTACAGCGCCATCACACATATAAGAATTAAGTCACGCAGATGGGGTTGTGTGTCTAGTAATTAGTGCAGAAGGATGATCAAGGTAATGTTTTACAACGATACTCTACGAAAAAAATGGCTCTGAGCACTATGGGACTTAACTTCTGTGGGCATCAGTCCCCTAGAACTTAGAACTACTTAAACCTAACTAACCTAAGGACATCACATACATCCATGCCCGAGGCAGGATTCGAACCTGCGACCGTAGCAGTCGCGCGCTTCCGAACTGAGCGCCTTAACCGCGAGACCACCGCGGCCGGCCGATACTCTACGGTATTGGCCCTTTACTTATCTAGTATCTATCGCCAGTCTCTCGCCCAGAGCAAAGTCCCAAGCGAATGGGAAGAAGCGAAGAGTCTCCTGTACATAAGAAGGGTAAAAGAACGGATCTACATAATTACAGACCAGTATCCTTAACACTGTTACAGAATTCTTGAATATATTGTCAGTTCGAATATCATAAAATTCGTCGAGACGGAACGGCTTCTGCCCACGAGTCAGCATGGTTTTAAGAAACGCTCGCGCCGAAATCAGCATGATCTTTTCTCCCATAACGTCCTGCCAACTGTGGATGAAGGGCTACAGGCAAGTTGTATATTACTAGATTTGCGAAAAGTATTCGATGCCTGCCCCTCTGCAGACCCGTAATGAAGGTAAGAGAACACGGAATTGTTTTCCAGATATGTAAATGGCTCGAACACTTCTTAAGTAACAGAATTCAGTCGTTGTTCTGCACGCTGAGTTCATCAGAGACAAGGGCATCGTCAAGTGTCCCAAGGAAGTGTGACAGGACCACTGTTACTTTCTGTATACATGAATGATCTAGCGTACAGGGTCATCAGCACTCTGCGGCTGTTTGCTGATGATACTGTGATGTACGGAAAAGCGTCGTCGTTGAGTGACTGTAGGAAGATACATGACGACTCAGGCAAGAGTTTCAGTTTTTGTTGTAAGTGGCAGCTAGCTCTAAATGTAGCAAAATGTCAGTCAGTGCAGATGAGTAGGGAAATCAAACCCGTAATATTCAATTACAGCATTGTGATTGATGGAATGACGTCGATTAAATATCCAGGCGTAACGTCGCAAAGCGTTATGAAATTGAACTATCTTGTAAGAATTATAGTAGGGAACTCGAATGATCGACTTCGATTTATTGGGACAATTTTACTAAAGTGTGGTTCATCTGTAAAGGAGCCTGTCATATAGGACACCAATACAATCCATTCTGGAGTGCTCCTCAGCTGTTTGTGATCCGCACCAGCTCGGATGAAACGAAGACATCGAAGCAGTTCAGAGGTGAGATTCTTGATTTGTTACCAGTAGGTTCGAACAACACGCAAGTATTACGGAGATGCTTCGGATACTCAAATGGGAATCCCTGGTGAGAAGGCATGTTCTTTTCGAGGAACATTATTGAGGAATTTTAAAGAAGCGTCATTTGAAGCGGACTGTAGAACGATTCTGCTGCCACTAACATACGTTTCGCATAAGGCCCACGAAGTTAAGAGAAATTAGGGCTCACATGGAGGCATAAAGGTAGTTATTTTTCCCCCACCCTATTTGCTTTTGGCAAGGAGAAGGGCTCTGTATTTATTTTGCTGTCATCATGATGTATTTCGTGTATTGATCATAAGAATAAGTAAGGGAGACTTGGGTACGCAAAGAGTCGTATAAAGTTGTTTTTCCCAATTAAATACGCGAATGATATAGGCAAGCTAATGGATAATGTTGGTACTAAGTACCGCCTGTCATGTACTGCAGAGCGTCTTGCGGAGTATATTTGAAGCCATGGATGTAAACTCTGATATCATTCTGCAAGAAGATAATAAGCGTGTCAATCCATGTGCCACGTGTGGTGATTCTTCTAAGTACGTAGAATTAGCTCGAATAGTCCACAAATTCGTTAGATTCTACTTCGACTGTTCGCCGGTGGGGCTTAAAGAAAGGCTGATCTGGTCAGTAGCCATCAGTACATCCCGCGCCCTCTAGTCGATATCGGTGACCACACAGCATCCGGCATAGAGCTGATATACAGGTCGTCGAATCGCTGTTGTTCAAATGACGAATGGATGAAGAACTAGACGATGGCGATTAGTTGATTGCGCAGTGTAAGTTAGGGCGGTAAATTAGGCCTGTATTGTTACCGTATGCGCAGGACACTGGTGTACCATGCGTCTCAAAGGTCAAAACCGGCGGGACAGGCTGAAGCCATCGTCGGCGACGGACGTGGGTCGGTATCAGCGCAAACAGACACTGTGTGACGTATGCTAATTCGCAGCTGTGGGAGATTACAGCAGTAATGGGGTCATCGCGTAATCAGCAGAGATAAACAAACATCTCAGTAACATCAACAGTGATTAGTGGATTACGTTTGCGATGCGTGGCGGTCAACATGATCTCAGGATCAATAGGCCACTGCCGCTCACCCATCAGCTGATTAACGCCAAACGGTGTCTGCAATCTATTACTGAATCAAAAACTGCAACTAATGCCTCTTCTGCTGACACGGATTCAGATCGCACATGAAAATTCTACGTGACATGTAGTACCAGTTTTTCTGGGATATTTTCCCTATCCACCAGTTTCTTCAAGAACTAGGTCCTCAGATGCAGGGTCTGTTACGAAACTGTTTTCAAGAACAGTAGGTGTGCTTTCTGAACCGTTGTCTAGTTTTCAAAGGTGAAATTTACTATTGTTCAATCTCAACGCGTCCTGTATAACAGCAAGTCTTTCGACAGTTAAGTATCAAAATAATTCATCAGTGCAGTAATTGGTTCCTTATTAGGCCGAGAGGACGACGCTTAAAGTCTGCGTCCGGCCATCCTGCTTTAGGTTATCCGTGATTTACCCAAATCGTTCCAGGCAAAAACTCGGAGGGTTCTCTTGGAAGGGCTCGTCGGAATTCCTTCCTCATTTTTTAACAATACGACCTTATGCCTGTCCGTCTCTAATGACATTTCCAATGACATTTGTTTCGACGGGACGTTAAACCCTAATCTTCCTTCCTTCCTTCCTTATTGGACCAAAAATATACATGAGTTTGTAGTCAATGAAGGTGTTTTAGTTAGACACGGGGCATCGAAGAGCGATCCCCTCGAGATCAGTTTGCAAAAACAAAACGTAGTTGCCTCGAAACATTTAATGCAAAAGGTACTGCAGTCATTGACCTACTTCACAAAAAATCTTCATCGGAATTGAGAATCTGTCACACAGTGGGAGCAACTTCTGCATTCACATCCCAAAGATTTCTGACGCTTAAGACTGGCTCCCGTATGTGAAAAGATTTTCCAGGTCTTCATTACTGTACTGAATAAATCGGTGAGCATGCGACTACATGCTTACCAATATGTTCCAATATGCCGCGTATAAAAACAAGATTTTCGGGTGCTCATCCCTCGGTTTCTATTGGTGATAAAAAATGGTCAAGTGTTTTGAATAACCGCTGCGCTAGTTACCATTTGTATACACAACTGAAGGATTGTCTTAGTGTCGCTTCCGTACTGTACAGGGTCAAAAAGTGTGATTATTGTCCACTTCCTCCTACTTAAGAGTTTTTTTGCTATACGTTCGCCGTCGCCAACGGACCAAGGCCTTGCCAAGGATTTCAGGGCGGCTATCCACAGCAAATGGCAGAAATTTGTGCGATATATTCCTAAGATCCCGATATCAAAAAGCATTGAAAATTTTCTTGATATCTTTATCCGTTCGTAAGGTGCAGAGGATCAAATTTGCCGTTCCGTCCTGTTGTTGTTGTTGTGGTCTTCAGTCCTGAGAATTGTTTGATGCAGCTCTCCGTGCTACTCTATCCTGTGCAAGCTGTTTCATCTCCCAGTACGTACTGCAGCCTACATCCTTCTGAATCTTCTTAGTGTGTTCATCTCTTGGTCTCCCTCTACGACTTGTACACTCCACGCTGCCCTCCAATACTAAATAGGTGATCCCTTGATGCCGCAGAATATGTTCTACCAACAGATCCCTTCTTCTAGTCAAGTTGAGCCACAAACTCCTCTTCTCCCCAATTCTATTCCATACCTCCTCATTACTTACGTGATCTACCCATCTAATCTTCAGCATTCTTCTGTAGCACCACATTTCGAAAGCTTCTATTCTCTTCTTGTCCAAACTATTTATCGTCCATGTTTCACTCCCATACGTGGCTACACTCCATACAAATGCTTTCAGAAACGACTTCCTGACACTTAAATCTGTACTCGATGTTAACAAATTTCTCTTCTTCAGAAACGCTTTCCTTACCATTGCCAGTCTACATTTTAAATCCTCTCTACTTCGACCATCATCAGTTATTTTGGTACCCAAATAGCAAAACTCCTTTACTACTTTAAGTGTCTCATTCCCTAATCAAATTCCCTCAGCATACTCTCCTTTCAAGACACTGTCCATTCCGTTCAACTGCTCTTCCAAGTCTGTTGCTGTCTCTGAAAGATTTACAATCTCATCGAGGAACCTCAAGGTTTTTATTTCTTCTCCATGGTTTTTAATACCTACTCCGAATTTTTCTTTTGATTCCTTTGCTGCTTGCTCAATATACAGATTCAGTAACATCGGGGAGAGGCTACAACCCTTTCTCACTCCCTTTCCAACCACTGCTTCCCTTTTATGTCCCTCGGCTCTTATAACTGCCATCTGGTTTTTGTAAAAATTGTAAATAGCCTTTCGCTCCCTGTATTATGCCCCAGACACCTTCAGAATTTGAAAGAGAGTATTCCAGTCAACATTGTCAAAAGCTTTCTCTAAGTCTACAAATGCTAGAAACGTAGGTTTGCCTTTCCTTAATCTATTTTCTAAGATAAGTCGCAGGGGCAGTATTGCCTCATGTGTTCCAACATTTCTACGGAATCCAAACTGATCTTTTCCGAGGACGGCTTCTACCAGTTTTTCCATTCGTCTGTAAAGGATTCATGTTAGTATTTTGCAGCCGTGACTTATTAAACTGATAGTTCGGTAGTTTTCACACCTGAATTTTTGGGATTGGAATTATTATATTCTTCTTGAAGTCTGAGGGTATCTCGCCTGTCTCATACATTTTACTCACCAGATGGTAGAGTTTTGTCAGGTTTGGCTCTCCCAAGGCCGTCAGTAGTTCTAATGGAATGTTGTCTACTTCCGAGGCCTTGTTTCGACTTAGGTCTTTCAGTGCTCTGTCAAACTCTTAACGCAGTATCATATCTCTTATTTCATCTTCATCTGCATCCTGTCCTACTACACGTGAATTCCAGTATGAGAAGAAATATACATAATAAATAACAGCAGAAAATAGTTCAAATATTAACGATCTATTCTACTGGCATTTATCTAGAAGATCCGTCTTCCCATTTACAAATATCTTTATCGATTATGGAGAAAGACCGCGAAAAATTGTTTCTTGTGTACCGAAACCCAACCGTGGACTCCTGGACTGTTATGCACAGCTAATGTCTGTAATGTTTGCGCCGCATTCTTAAGATCTCAGTCCCGGATAATCTTCATCCGTTTACGGGCTACAGAGGTTCAAAATGACGTTATTTGTACACGTAGAATATGCAAGTAAAATACGATGTGAAGCGAAATCGTAGTTTATACAGTAACGTAGCACGGAGAAATATGCTGCAGAGTGTCTCCGTTATCATCTGCGGACACAATGTTGTAGTACTGAAGCATATCCAAAATTTATTTGCACGTAAAATCCGGTCTGAAGCGTGAAATAAGTTTTCTCTTCTTTCATTTTCACATGATTAAACTATCTAAGTTTTACTGGGCAGTGCATTTCTTTTTATATGAGATATATGCCACGACGCAGCAGGGAAAAGAAGGGAACACGTGGAAAAATCCTCTTATCGGAACGCAAAGAATTCGAATATGTTCCTGTTGATTTAAAAGACTCTGATTGAAGAGTCGGGTACCAGCTGCAACTTTTTAGCTTCCTCAACACCTTTAAAAAAATTTCCAATAATTTGGGTGTGCAGACATACTCGCGTTTTTTATGCTGAGAGAGAAGAAGACAGTGGTAGTGGCAAAGAGATGGGTAAGAAATAAATATTGAACAATAGTAGACTGTGGGTGTTTTATAGAAAGGGCGAATGACACAATGGCAGTTTGAGGGAAAGAGAGGGACACGGTGGTAATGGAACATAGTTGACTGCAAGAGAACAGTGCTAGGAAAAGAATGAAGGAGTCAGTGCATGGGAGAGGGGGAAAAAGAGAAGGAGAAAGTGGAAGGGTGAGAACCATTGCTAATGAGATACAGAATGTATGGCAGTGTCAACGAGGAAGAGAGAGAGTGTGACAATCAAAAGAGAGAGCAGCAGTGGAAAGGAATGAATGACATAGTGTAAGTAGGCTGTTTATGTTTTCTATGTAAGTAGGCTGTTTATGTTTTCTTATTGGCAACGCGCTGTGTGCAGTCTGTGATTTTCATACAGAGCGCTAGGTAACGTTGCCAATAAGAAAACATAAACAGCCTACTTACAATAGTAGCAGTAAGAGAGAGCAAGAGGGAGGCAGTGATGGCGAGAGCAGACTGTAGTTGCAGGAAAGGACGAAGACGACTGTAGCTGTAACACAGGAGACAATTACAGGGTGTCACAATGAGATAACGACAATGAGTTCGGCTGAATGGGTGGTTGAGAATGGGTAACTGGGAATGGATGGGTGTCACTGACCTCAATTTGCAGTAGGATTTTGGAGCATATACCGTACTCGGACATTATGAATCACTTTGAAGAAAATGACTTTTTGATACATAACCAACACAGAGTCAGAAAATATCGTTCTTATGCAACACAGCTAGCTCTTTATTCCCATGAAGTAATGTGTGTGTCGACAAGGGATCTCAGATCGATTTCATATTCTTAGATTTCCAGAAGGCTTTTGATACCGTTCCTCACAAGTGACTATTAATCAAATTGCGTGCATATGGAGTATCGTCTCAGTTGTGTGACTGGATTCGTGATTTCCTCTCAGAGAGGTCACAGTTCGTAGTGATAGACTGTAAATCATCGAGTAGAACAGAAGTGATATTTGGCGTTCCACAAGGCTGTGTCATAGGCCCTCTGCTGTCCCTGATTTTCTTGAATGATCTAGGTGATAATATGAACAGCCCCCTTAGATTGTTTGCAGATGACGCTGTAATTTACAGTGTAGTAAAATCATCAGCCGATCAATTCCAATTACAAAACGATCTATAGAGAATTTCTGTATAGTGCGGAAAGTGGCAATTGGCACTAAACAAAGAAAACTGCGAGGTCATCCACATGGGTACTAAAAGAAATTCGATAAATTTTGGGTATACGATAAATCGGACAAATCTAAGGGCCGTCAATTCTACTAAATACCTAGGAATTATAATTACGAGCAACTTAAACTGGAAAGACCACATAGATGATATTGTGGGAAAGGCGAAACAAAGATTTCGCTTTGTTGGCAGAACGTTTAGAAGATGCTACAAACCCACTAAAGAGTCAGCCTACATTACACTTGTCCGTCCTCTGCTGGAATATTGCTGCGCGGTATGGGATCCTTACCAGGTAGGATTGACGGAGGACATCGCGAGAGTGCAAAGAGGGGCAGCTCGTTTCGTGTTATCGTGCAACAGGGGTGAGAGTGTCACTTATACGATACGTGAGTTGGGGTGGCAGTCACTGAAACAAAAGCGGTTTTC
This sequence comes from Schistocerca serialis cubense, assembly GCF_023864345.2. Taxonomy (NCBI): domain Eukaryota; kingdom Metazoa; phylum Arthropoda; class Insecta; order Orthoptera; family Acrididae; genus Schistocerca; species Schistocerca serialis. Next base: position 74,638,268 of record NC_064644.1, read on the forward strand.
TTTGCGGCGAGATCTATTTACGAAATTTCAATCACCAACCTTCTCTTGGGAATGCGAAAATATTTTGTTGACACCCACCTACTTAGGGAGAAATGATCATCATAATAAAATACGAGAAATCGGAGCTCGAACGGGAAGATTTAGGTGTTCCTTTTTCCCACGCGCCATTCGAGAGTGGAATGGTAGAGAAATAGTACGAAAATGGTTCGATGAACCTTCTGCCAGGCAGTTAAGTGTGAATTACAGAGTAACCATGTAGATGTACATGTACATGAGCGATTTACAGTGGTGGACAAGACAATGGGTGTGAGTGAGTTAGGGGAGTTCTTGGGAGTGAGGGGTGAGTGGCGTGCCAAGAAGAGCTCGAGTGGGTACACATGCCAAAATTTTTGGGGAAATTTTTAAAAGGTGTTGAGAGAGATAGAGTGAGGTAGCTTGTACCCCACCTTTCAGTTAGAGTATTTTAAATAAACATAAACATGCTGGCTTCTTTTGTGCTCTGAAAGGAGCGTTTTTCCTCTGGTATGTACATAGTAGAGCAGTTGTGGCATTAAACAGACACTCAGGCATGGCACATGAACCGAAATTGAGGGTAGCAATGCAAAAGCAGAAACGGTGAATTGCGTTTTCAAGTGTTGCTTTAGGGCGGAAGATCTAGAGGAACTACAATATTTTAATTCTCACACTACTACAATGATGACTAATACAGATATTAGTGCCTGTGGCACTGAGAGAAAGTTGAAATCTCTAAAACTGAACAAACTTTTATGGTACAATGGTATCTCTGTTAGTTTCAATACAGAATTTGCCGCTGAGACTGGTGGCCTCGCCGCGCGGGATTAGCCGAGCGGTCAGGGCGCTGCAGTCTTGGATTGTGCGGCTGGTCCCGGCGGAGGATCGAGACCTCCCTCGGGGATGGGTGTGTGTGTTTGTCCTTAGGATAATTTAGGTTAAGTAGTGTGTAAGCTTAGGGACTGATAACCTTAGCATATGATTTCACACACATTTGAACATCTTGAACTGGTGGCCTCACATGAGTACAGGGTAAAATAAAAGTTATAACCTAATAATAAATTAATAAACTTTTGCATCCAAGTGCATGCAGAGTTCCTTTCTCAAAGCATTAACTATGAACAAACACGAGCAAACCTTCAAACTCCGTACGCACTGTTCCTTCCGTGACCACACGTGAAATATTTTATTATTCTATAAATTCACTGTAAGGCAAGCTGTCAAGGGTGTCATGCGCAAATACCAACATGAAGGTCACCGGTGCCTCGATTATCGAAAACGCAAAATTGAAGTAGTTTACACAAGTGTTCTAAAATAAATCATTGAAACTGCGTTCAGAATATTCTAGGCACTCAAAAAACTTAACTTTTGAGGCGGAGCTCAGTTAAATTGTGCCAAGTCCAACGTCCTGCGCTTGGGAAAAGTCACTGTTAACTCCCGCGGTCGTCTAGTCACTTTCAAATGCTGCCTCTTCCTCCCGCGATTCACCACAACTACTGCTCACCAAAAATGCCAAACGACTTGCCCACGAGGATTCACGTCCCTGATTTCTATTTGTTACGTCACGTAATGCAAAATTCAAGTATAATAATGACCACCATTCATTATTAAAACATTTTCCACTTATATGCATTTCACTAAAACAATCTCACATGTATCACCGTCATTTTTCGACTTCTCCATTAGAAAACAGTGGAAATTACATAACATTAATAAAAATGTAAATCACTCTCACATATGGTTTTCATAACACAAGGGAACTATGTTACATGAATTTATAAGAATAAATATGAGCAGCTTGGAAGAAGCGTCCTTTCACCCTCTGCTCATTCGTGTCTTTAAATTTTACCCAGCGGTCACCATTTATTAATTAATTGACATTTTGCTTATGACCTTTGGCGTAATCAGTAAACTACTACATAAATTTAAACTTTGCATATTCATTATTTGGAATGATTAGGAAAGGAACTAAGTAAGTGAAGCTGCTTTCGTGTTATTTGTAGCTGTGGAGAGCTCATACTAATAGCACATTTGCATAACCAAGCAGTTTGGAAACCAGCTGTATTTTTTAACAACAGCGAAATATTAGGATTGCTTTTCCGCGGTGATTACTATTTTCATCTTTCATTTGATATCTCATATGCTGTGATAGTTTCAATTGATTTTTAGTCATTAATTTTCTATTGTCTGTCGTTAATACTTATAAGCATAGATATTTATGAGTTTTGTAATAATTACCATAAAATTGCGATGCAATTAGCTCGCCTCACCACCACATCCTCCATGCATTCTTTCATTTTGTCTTAGAATGTTTATAAGTTATGGGACCTAGATTTTCTGAAACTGCAACAGCCATGGGAACTGCTCCTGCCCCGGTTGGTCACTGCCGATGTCCGCTGCTACCGGCCCATGCCGCTGCTGCCTGACAAGACACAGCACCTTCCATTCTTCCCTCTGCGTGAACCATCGGTTCATAATATCACTGACCTATGGAATAACGAAACAAAGTTTAAAATCAGCTTTTAATGTGGGAGTTGTATTAAGATTCTCTTACTGATCTGGCTGCTTGCTGACCAGAGGTCTCGCTTCCCACGCCCGGGTTCCCGGGTTCGATTCCCGGCGGGGTCGGGGATTTTCTCTGCCTCGAGATGACTAGGTGTTGTGTGACGTCCTTAGGTTAGTTGGGTTTAAGCAGCTCTAAGTTTTAGGGGACTGATGACCATAGATGTTAAGTCCCATAGTGCTCAGAGCCATTTGAAGCATATGACCAGAGGAGAGATAAATAGCTACGAAAGCGACACTGGAACCAACACCTAAGGATGCTATCGCTTCTCAAAGCAACCAAGTTAGCATTTAGATTGTGAACAAGTAGTGCCTTGTTTCTCTGTCATTTCTATAACCGTACTTAAGACAGACTAATTATCAGTGTAAACGATTAGATTACTAGTAAATTCTGCATGGAACAATGTTCCCTTAATCAGTAACATTAATTTGATGATGTTAACCATTGAGTGAGAATAACTCAGAATGTATAACGGAAATTATAAGAAAAGAACAAGCGAATTCATGTTTTCCAGTTCAGTTACATCAGCGGCGTGAAGAAAATATTTTCACAGTCGATATATTCCTGTGGGGATCGCACAGCTTGCGGTCCAAAGACACGGTTCCGGCTACTGCTGAGTTGACTGGAGGCCGAGTGCAGACCAGTAAGGGTTATTCCCACTTTGTAACTAGGACTTGGATCTAAAGCTTAGTTTCTATCAATATTCAAATGCATCGACTGCAACCTGGACACGATAAGTTAAGAGCAGGGAAATTATTACGTTCGTGCGTAAGTTCGTAGCGTTTTTGCTTTGCATGTTGGTATCTCTGTTGCTATGGATTTATTTATCGACTGTCATTGTTGCTTTTGTAGTTCACTGTTGCTATTTGACTTTACATATTGCCATTTTGTCATTTGGAGATGTTGAGTGGAGCTGTGGACCATAGAAAATGGAGTTTCAATAGAGAAATCGGAATGTTTCAGACATATTCTCCTGTTTGAATTCGGTAGAGGGCTGACAGCAGCGGAGGCTGCCAGAAACATTTGGGCTGTGTGTGGGGATAATGCCATTGGACAGAGCATGGCAAGAAAATGTTTCTTTTGTTTCGTTTTAAGGAGGATCGTTTTGATATTAGTGACTTTCCACGTTCAAGAACACCTTCGTGGTTTAATGAAGATCATTTAAATGGATTAATCCATAATGATCCACGTCATTTCACTAAAGAACTGCGAAATGTGATGAACTGTGATCATTCCATCCTTCTACAGTTGAATGCAATGGGGATGGTTCAAAAATTGGGTGTATGGGTACGACATCCTCTAAGACTGTGCTGGCGCACGCTGGCGCCAGCACACCATGCGGCATGTAGGTCACGAGCGATCGATCGAGGCCAACGACAAGGCTTGCTGGACACACGCCGCCAACGCCCTCTCAGCCGCCAGTATTTGGGATCGCCGCCACTGACCGAAGGACAGTTTGTTAGCCAGTTCGTTCGAGTTTAGTCAGTTAGTTCGAAACCGCACGCCGTGGAGTTCCAGAGTGTCACCGAGGTGGAGCCGCAGACTTAGCGTCCAGCACAGAGACAGGCAGCACATAACAACTTTACATAGAGGACTTCAACAGCATTGAGGCCACATGGACTATACAGAAGAGAGCTTGTATCACCGCAGATGGATACTTAAGTAGCTCTTTCTTTATGAATAAAGAACGCAGTTATTAGTTGCGCGCAGTTGGCGTTAAGGGACGAGGATCCTGCCACCAAGCAACACCCTTTCCTTGCTTCCCGAGGTACAGCTCTACAGAGACAACGAGAAGTCAAAAAAGCGGCTACAGAGAATACAACAATGGTGACGAGAAACCCTACGTACCGAAGAATTCGCTCGCTTCTCTTGTGTTTAAGATTACAAGGGTTTCTAATTGCAGATTAAGGTTTAGATTGTCTTCTTGCATGTATTCCAGGAGGAGAGCCGCACAGCCAATCAAAACTTTCTCCTTTCAGAGGCTTTGCTTGCTTGTTGCTATAAAATATTTGTGTAAACCGTGGAAACCTCGCCCCCTCCACCCTCTGCACCCACGCCCCAGCCACAGACGGCGAATGTAATGGATCTAATACAAGCTTTTCAGTTTCAGAAACAACAAATTGCTGCCTTGCTGACGACTGTACAACAGTGCCGCGCGTATTGGCTGCGTTGTTTGAGGCGCCATGTCTCGAATCGCGAGGCCCCTCCGGCCGGAGGTTCGAGTCCTCCTTCAGGCATGGATGTGTGTGTTGTCCTTAGCGTTAAGTTAGTTCGAGTAGTGTATAAGTCTAGGGACCGATGAGCTCACCAGTTTGGTCCCTTCGGAATTCACACAGCCGGCCGTGTTGGCCCAGCGGTTCTAGGCGCTTCAGTCCGGAACCGCGCTGCTGCTACGGTCGCAGGATCGAATCCTGCCTCGGGCATGGAAATTTGTGTGTGACGTCCTTAGGTTAGTTAGGTTTAAGTAGTTCTAAGTACCATAGTGCTTCGAGCCATTTGAGCCATTTTTGAATTCACACACATCTGAACATTTTGGTACAACAGTTTCCGGCTGCACAAGCAACGGCGGCCGCACAGCAGAACGACCGACGCGCCCAACAAGTACCGCAGCCCAGCACATCTCCGTTCCGCCAATCTAACGATAAGGAAGGCGAATGGCACGAATACCTGACACAGTTCCAAGCCCACCGTGCAGTTCATCGCGTTCCAGGTACTGTGAAGCTACAATGCAAAAACTATTTCCAACTGCGTCTCCCGACAAACTTAGCTATGACGAAGTAATCGCCGCATTAACCAAGTACTATGGTGAGCAAGTTCAAGTAGCTGCCGCGAGATATCAGTTTTTTCGTTTCGCGGAAAAAAGCCAGAACCGTGTGGTACGCAGAACTGAGGGGCACGACTATTAACTGTAGTGTAGTTGTGGCAACGTTTACAGTGACCTAACGATTCGAGATGCTATAACATTCAGTGTCGCCAATAGTAGAATACGAGAACAGATCCTAAAGTGCTCTGACTCTTCACTTCCTCAAGTGTAGCAAATCTTAGAACAATATGATTCGGGTGCCATAGCAGCCGATAAGTTTGACCAGGTCGGGATACGTCGGGTCGAGTCGCCCCTTGCTCGTGACCTCCCCAAGCAGCTCCAACAGCGAGCGCGTACACAGCCACGCGGACAGCCACGTAAACATGTAAACAGACCCGTGAACTTAGTGGAATTTTGCTCTAGACGTCTTGCTCTCCATAGAACACAGGATTGCCCACCACGTAACGCAACGTGTTACTCGTGTGGAAAAAAAGGTCACGTCCAAGCAGTTTGTTTGCTACGGCACAAAAACGCCAATTTTGCCCGCTCCCAGAAAAAACAGGCTCGTGCCCGTCCAGTGAACGTTATGTTTTCCGAACAACAAGTTCTGACAGCGGAAGATTAAGGTTGTGCCTCATTCTCGCCCTAGTGCTGTGCGTCGAAGTTCATTTAGCAAGCACCTCACTGCTTACAAAGGACAGAAAATTCCAGTGCTTGGGCAGTGTAGTTCGCCTGCCACATACAGATCTCACACCAGGACAGTGAATCTTACGGTGTTGAAATCAAGACACAGTGAGAAATTTTTCGGATTAGGTGCCTCTGATTTGTTTGGCCTTAGCATCCAGGACGATGTACCTTCCATAACCGCTTTTGATCCGGAAGCCAATGTAGCCAGCTTGTTTAAAGAGTTTCCTGAACTATTTTCCGAAGCAGTGGGAAAAGCTAATAATTTTGTAGCGCATGTTAGATTGAACGACAATGCACAGCCTAAATTTTTTTCGGGCCCGCTCCGTTCCAATTGCTTTAAGAGGCGAAAAATCCAGTGAACTGAAAGAAATGCAAGATAATAGTGTTACTGCTCCCGTTCAAGCTAGTCAGTGGGAAAGTCCACTATTTTTACTGCCTAAGCCTTCTGGTCGCATTTCAATTTCTGTTGACTTCAACTCTACAGTCAACCCACAGACAGTAGTTGACACTTATCCGTTACCTCGCCCTGAGGAACTCATGGAGAGGGAAACTCAACGAACCGGCTTGGTTCAGGACGTTATTTTTCTAAGATAGACTTGTGTGATGCCTATTTGCATTTTCCATTGGATGAATAATCACAGAAAGTGTTCGTTATAAATAATATACGCTTAGGACTGTTCAAGTATTTGCGTTTGCCCTTCGGCAGTGCTTCCGCACCCGCCAATTTTCAACGTTACTGGGAACAGTTGGGCCGGGCGGTGTGGCCGAGCGGTTCTAGGCGTTACAGTCTGGAACCGCGCGACCGCTACGGTCGCAGGTTCGAATCCAGCCTCGGGCATGGATGTGTGAGATGTCGTTAGGTTTAAGTAGTTCTAAGTTCTAGGGGACTGATGACCTCAGAAGTTAAGTCCCATAGTGCTCAGAGCCATTTGAACCATTTGGAACAGTTCACTGCAATAGTTGCATGTAGCCTGTTTATACGTTGGCAGCACGACAGACTGCATTAATAACTCTGACAGCGCTTTGCGCCTTCTGTAAGAGACTCTGTGGCTGGTCGGACTGTCAGTTGTAGGTGAACAGCCAGCAGTGATGGCAGTTAGCGGAGTATAGCCGGCAGTGATGGAGCTTGGAAATTTATAGTTAGCAGTGATGGAGGTTAGAGATCTGAAGTGTTAGTGTAAGCGGACGGTCTGGACGTGTTCGTCATAGAGATTTAAAATTATTGACGATTGTATAACATTGAAACTGGATGTGACGAACGATTCTATATTTTTTTTGAGCTGGATGTCACATTATTAAGGTAAAATTTGTTAAATACATTGTTTGCTCTGTAACAAAATCTTTCTTTTGCTAACCACATGCCTATTACTAGTTAGAGCCTACAGTAGGTAGAATCTTTTATTGGTGCTTGCTGCGTCGCTGTAGTTTTTCTGGGAGGTAAGTGTCTTATGAAATTTGTACGTTAATGTTAGGATTTTTTCTAATTCAGGGCCATTCTTTTAGGTTAATTACTTGAACAGTCAGATTGCGTTTTAGATGTATGTGCCAGGAATAATTCTGTAGGTCAGAAATGAAATGACTAAGACAAGCAAAGAGACACCACGTTCAATTTCACTCAGCAGTTTCAGAATTAAATTAAGAAGTTTCATCTCCTCAGTTATTTCAGTTTAAGTAAAAATTAAATTACGTAGTTTCAAAGTGCCATTTTGTACAAACTACCTTGAAGATATTGTTGTCTCAGGTCATGTACCAGAGAAATACATTGCCAATTTGCGTGCTATTTTTTGATTAATGTCAGAAGCTGTTCTCAAGTACTGGCACGAAAAGTGTGACGTTTTTCAAACTGAACTACAGTACTTAGGTCAGGTGATAAACAGTCAGGGTGTGCACCCCCTCCAATTTCATTTGCTTGCAATCTGTGACCTGCCTGTTCCTCGCACTGTGTCTGAATTGCAGTCAGTACTATGCAAGATGACGTACTACATTCGGTTCATACCGAACGCTCTTCATATTGCGGCTCCATTGCATCGGTTACGTGCAGTCTAAAGATTGTCAAGACGCATTTCTGAAACTCAAAAATGCTTTGCTTAGTGACAGATGTTTATCGTATTTAGACCCTGCCAAGCCAATAGTTCTGCAAGTCGACGCACCTTCCTAAGGAATCGACCCTTGGCTTTCGCACAGAATTAATGCACAAGACAGATCTATTGCATTAGCCTCAAAGTTATTAACTCAAACTCAGTGCAATTACTCTCAAACTGAAAAAGAAGCTCTTGCTATTATGTATGGTGTGACATCACTATTTGTATGGTCGCAAGTTCTATTTAGTGACAGATCACAAGGCTTTGCAGTCCTTGTTTCATCTGTCAAAGCCGGTTCCGACGCCCACATCTCAAAAATTGTAACGCCTGTCTTTGTTGCTTTCCCAGTATCAGTATGAAATTGTGTGCAGACCTACGGCAAAGGATGGCAATGCAGACGCCCTATCTCGCCTTACGATTGCCCCAGACTCTGATTTTGACGCATCTGCCGTATCTTGTTGCGAATTCGGCGGCGCCAGTGGTCCGCAAGTACAGCTTTGCGCCGCGCGATCTTGTTCTTTTCAGGATTTATGGCAACCGTGGACGCTGGGAAAGAGGCGTAATCAAGGAACGCATTGGCTATAATATTTAATTGCAGGTCCCGAGGGTTTGAAACGCCGTCACCGGAACCAAATTCGCGCATGACATTTTACCGTGATTCTGCTGCTTTTCTTCCCCCAGATTCACGGCTTCACGGGGCCGCGCGGCCGTCGCAGCCGCCCGCTGGTGCCACTTGGGCACCCCAGGAGGAGTGGATGGACGTCGCGCCCTCGTTCCCGCCGTCCCCGCTCGCCGACCCGCCATCGCCATCGCCATCGCCGTCGCCGTCGCCGTCATCGCCCTAGCAGACGCCTTCAGGCCTGGACACGGGCCCTGGCAGCTGTTTTCCGGAGGATATTTCTGTTGCATCGCAAACCAGATGGTGGTGAACGGTAGTGAGTCCGCCGTCCTCCACAGTCACGGCTCCCGGCCCATCACGACGTCCTGCGTCCTGCCTCCCTCCCAGTTGCCGTTAGCGTGATAATGTTGCTGCATTTCGGGAAGGGGGGGGGGATGTGGGGGAGGAATGTGCTCGCGTACGCTGGCGCCAGCACACCATGTGGCATAGAGGTTACGAGAGATCGATCGAGGCCAACGACAGGACTCGCTGGAAACACACCGCCGACGCCCTCTCAGCCGGCAGTACTTAGTCTCTCCGCCACGGACCAGAGGACGCGTTAGTCAGCCAGTTAGTTCATGTTTAGTCACTTAGTTCGAGTCTGTACTCCGTGGAGTTCCAGCGTGCCACCGAGACGGAGCCTCAGACTTAGCGTGTAGCACAGACAGAGGCGGCACATAGTTTATAGTTAACATAGCGGACTTCTACTTCAACAGCATTGAGTCTACGTGGACTATATACACTCCTGGAAATTGAAATAAGAACACCGTGAATTCATTGTCCCAGGAAGGGGAAACTTTATTGACACATTCCTGGGGTCAGATACATCACATGATCACACTGACAGAACCACAGGCACATAGACACAGGCAACAGAGCATGCACAATGTCGACACTAGTACAGTGTATATCCACCTTTCGCAGCAATGCAGGCTGCTATTCTCCCATGGAGACGATCGTAGAGATGCTGGATGTAGTCCTGTGGAACGGCTTGCCATGCCATTTCCACCTGGCGCCTCAGTTGGACCAGCGTTCGTGCTGGACGTGCAGACCGCGTGAGACGACGCTTCATCCAGTCCCAAACATGCTCAATGGGGGACAGATCCGGAGATCTTGCTGGCCAGGGTAGTTGACTTACACCTTCTAGAGCACGTTGGGTGGCACGGGATACATGCGGACGTGCATTGTCCTGTTGGAACAGCAAGTTCCCTTGCCGGTCTAGGAATGGTAGAACGATGGGTTCGATGACGGTTTGGATGTACCGTGCACTATTCAGTGTCCCCTCGACGATCACCAGTGGTGTACGGCCAGTGTAGGAGATCGCTCCCCACACCATGATGCCGGGTGTTGGCCCTGTGTGCCTCGGTCGTATGCAGTCCTGATTGTGGCGCTCACCTGCACGGCGCCAAACACGCATACGACCATCATTGGCACCAAGGCAGAAGCGACTCTCATCGCTGAAGACGACACGTCTCCATTCGTCCCTCCATTCACGCCTGTCGCGACACCACTGGAGGCAGGCTGCACGATGTTGGGGCGTGAGCGGAAGACGGCCTAACGGTGTGCGGGACCGTAGCCCAGCTTCATGGAGACGGTTGCGAATGGTCCTCGCCGCTACCCCAGGAGCAACAGTGTCCCTAATTTGCTGGGAAGTGGCGGTGCGGTCCCCTACGGCACTGCGTAGGATCCTACGGTCTTGGCGTGCATCCGTGCGTCGCTGAGGTCCGGTCCCAGGTCGACGGGCACGTGCACCTTCCGCCGACCACTGGCGACAACATCGATGTACTGTGGAGATCTCACGCCCCACGTGTTGAGCAATTCGGCGGTACGTCCACCCGGCCTCCCGCATGCCCACTATACGCCCTCGCTCAAAGTCCGTCAACTGCACATACGGTTCACGTCCACGCTGTCGCGGCATGCTACCAGTGTTAAAGACTGCGATGGAGCTCCGTATGCCACGGCAAACTGGCTGACACTGACGGCGGCGGTGCACAAATGCTGCGCAGCTAGCGCCATTCGACGGCCAACACCGCGGTTCCTGGTGTGTCCGCTGTGCCGTGCGTGTGATCATTGCTTGTACAGCCCTCTCGCAGTGTCAGGAGCAAGTATGGTGGGTCTGACACACCGGTGTCAATGTGTTCTTTTTTCCATTTCCAGGAGTGTAGAATAGAGCTTGTATCACAGCACATAGATACTTAAGTTAAGTAGCTCTTTCTTTATGAATGAAGAACTCACTTATTAATTGCGTGCAGTTTGTGTTATAGGAGGAGGATAACGGCCACCAATCAACATCCTCCCCTTGCATCCCATGGTACAGCTCTCCAGAGACAACGAGACGACATAAAAGCGGCTAAAGAGAATGCAATGAGAAAACATGGAGTTATGCATTCTGGTGGAACACCGATGGTGTGGCGTATTGCGGAATACTTCCCCGAAGTGTAACCATCACTGAAGGCGTTAATTGTCAACAAAAGAGAATTCCATCAGACGTAATTCAAGAACAACAACCAGGATGACTCAGTGAAGTGATGCTGCTCCACCATAACGCCCATCCACATTCTGTTAGACCGACAAAAACACTGTACAAGAGTTGGATTGGAAAGCATTCCGCACCATTTTTTTATCTGACCTTGAGCCCTCAGGTTTTCACCTGTTCTGCTCTCTATCGAACAACCTTTCTTTCCTGATGCAACTCAACTCCAACCTTCGTTCGATGACTTCTTCGGCTCAGAACCAAGTGGTTACTACAGTCACGGAATCGAAAAGCTTCAGACTCTTGTAAACAGTGAAGGGCAATATATTGTCTAGAGTCTCTGTCATGTGTATCTGTTGTTTTTATTAAATTCATTTTAGAAAGGTACGAATTTACGCAACAACCCATTTATTTTATTTTATTTATTTGGGTTTTGGAGCAGGGGATCCCCTTCAATAGTCGTGCTAATATTGTTTTTCCGTCTTATGCATACTCAAAATTGAAAAATTCAGTCACTGCAAGCAACAAGCTTTTTTTAGCATCGTCAGTCACTATATCGTAAACATTATAACCAGATAACATTTTTGACGTTTTAATGGTTGTAGACTCAAGAATAGTTTTTCTAAAGAATGTTTTCATTGGCAATACCACCAAATCAGAAGAAGACAAACGTAGACGCGATAACCACTAATTACAGAATATCGAAGTCCACAGACAAATTTCAGAAGCTATGAACATAAAGTTTCAAATCAAGACGTTCTGTTATGCAATGAAACCTCCTCGCAATGACCGGAAAAATAAGTTCGAAAAGCTGTGAAGATCGTGAAATTAGCTAGTTTATGCAACGTAATCTCGACTGGCAATGGCAAGGAAAGCGTTTCTGAAGAAGAGAAATTTGTTAACATCGAGTATTGATTTAAGTGTCAGGAAGTCGTTTCTGAAAGTATTTGTATGGAGTGTAGTCCATGTATGGAAGCGAAACATGGTCGATAAATAGTTTAGACAAGAAGAGAATAAAAGCTTTCGAAATGTGGTGCTACAGAAGAATGCTGAAGATTAGATGGGTAGATCACATAACTAATGAAGAGGTATTGAATAGAACTGAGGAGAAGAAGAGTTTGTGGCACAACTTGACTAAAAGAAGGGATCGGTTGGTAGGATGTTCTGAGGCATCAAGGGATCACCAGTTTAGTACTGGAGGGCAGCATGGAGGGTAAAAATCGTAGAGGGAGACCAAGAGATGAATACACTAAGCAGATTCAGAAGGATGTAGGCTGCAGTAGGTACTGGGAGATGAAGAGGCTTGCACAGGATAGAGTAGCATGGAGAGCTGCATCAAACCAGTCTCAGGACTGAAGACCACAACAACAATCTCGATTCCGGCTTCTGCTAAGACGAAAGCAGGAAATAGTTGTCATCGGAACGTGGAACAAGCAACACAAATCGCTGACAATGACGTCCAGCATACGCCGACCTCAAACAAAGTTGTCATTCAGTCTACAACAACCAAAATAACGGAAATTATCATCTGCTTGTAATGATTAGGGTATAACCTCTGGTGATTCTTTGTCGATAAAGGGGAAAAGTGACTGATGAATAAGCTTTTCTACAGTTGGCACAGCTTGCTATTAATTTAGTAATTGATTGCTTCATGTGAAGACAACTCTAGACGGTCAGAATATTCATACTACCTATTTGTAATTGTTAGAGCAGACTACTACCTGTTAATTAGTAATACGAATTAGCGCTCATCATGCTGAGGGGCTCAATGACAGGTAGCCCCTTGACTGAAAACATCATAGCTTCGAGTGGCATCCCTTCACGACATCTGGGGATACATCTGTGAGCATGCAGATGGTCAGACGATGTTCGAATGCGTGGAGACAGTTTTTTAACAGTGGTGCTTGTTAGCTGGATGATAACTCAGACCTAATTTCTGCTAATGAAAGAACTCGTGAGCAGTTTGTGAAGAACATCAACAGTCTTGTACCGCACTCACAAGAGGGACCCATTATGTGCCTATTAATGACAGCTAAATCGACTATGCTCGCACCACCTCTAGCACTACAGATGTCTCTTAAATTATGATCCCGGACACATCCTCTCTTTTATCTAATGCCCTCTGGTGAACAACGACGAATCACTGACTGCCATTTTAGTGGGAGATGTACGAAATTGTTGATTTCACCCCTTGAAGTCTTTAAAATGTCCAAAACAACGCAAAAATCCTGTAGAAAATTGAAGAGCTTAATAACTTTTGGATAACTCTTGCACACATTAATTCCACATAATGTTCCTCACCAGCCCCTCTTCAACTTAAAAATTTCTGTTTGTGCAAACGGAGCAAAAACAGAACGAAAAAAATAATAAAAACAGTAAAACCTATGCCTAATGTCCAAGATGGTTTATTTTCGTTATTACAACTGAAAAAGTTCGCCTGTTTAAAAGACAAAAACTCTTTTTATCATGTTTTACTCATGCATGATCCAAAAAAAGCAAAAATTGTTATATTCCTGTGATAGAAAATAATATAAAATGTCTTCTAGCTCTGAACAATCATTTTACTTGTAATATTAGGACTTTTGTGCCAATGTTGCGTTTACGTAAACAGCAATATCTGTCGATTTGTTCTTCATCTGGAAGAGGATTGTTCAAGAATTTAGGTAACAAGTCTTTTGCGAGAAACGGTTTATTCAAAAAATCAAAAATATGTACAATAGCACTACAACACTGGTACGTGTTACTTTTCGACGTATCCGCAATAGCTGTCCAACCATCCACCAGAAAACCAATTTATCCAAACCGGCATAAATATGTTCAGAGTTTCAGTATTCGCTACTAGGAGCCACTTGAAAATGCAACCGGCAAAGAGCTTCTTTCACGGTCAGGCAGCGCACTGTATTTCGGACGATATCCACTACGGTGCCGATGGAGACGTTAGGCTCGTGGGAAATATCGTGCACCAAAACTACGTTTGTTTTCATAGTATCACATTCGCTCCGTTAACCTCCATCAGTTGAACATGAATTCATACAAACCCCAATTATGTTTCACAGTAAACATTACGGAAAAGACAGCGTACACGTGTATATAAGTAAAGTGTTAGCATGTCGCACGCTTTGTTCCTCTCTCGTCGGTTAGTACGCTTATTCATCATCTGATCAAAAGTATCCGAACAATCCTGTGTGATGCGGAATTGACCACTCGATATTACGAGAGGCGGACCCACAAATATAAAGATGGCAAATACTGTGTTATCTGCAGAGAAGCAGCAACAGCACATGGGTCGGTTACGAGAGTTCTGTGACTTGAAACATGGACTACTCGCAGTATGTCATTTGAGAAACAAATCAATCACATAGATTTCGATCCTTCTAAAGCTGCCCATGTCGACTGTTGATGAAAAGATTGTGAAGTGGATAGTCGAAGGAATAAGCACAGCTAAACCAAGTCACGGACCGTCGAGCATTGAGAAGAGTGGATGCAAAACTTCGCATGAAATCAGCGGATGGAGTCATTCATAAGGTTCAGAGTGCTACCAGCATCCCAGCTAGCACAAGAACAGTGCATAGGGAGTTAAAACGAGTGGGGTACATGGTCAAGCAATTTTTTTAAGAGCCACACATTCCTGTGGTTAATGCTAAGCGAGTTTGAGGGGATGTAAAGAGCGACTTCACTGGACGGTGCAAGGTAGAAAAAGAATGATTTGGACCGATCAGTCACGCTATACTTTCAGGCAATGTCGTAGAAGATTTTCGGTTTGCCAAATGCCTGGAGCACGTTACCTGCTACCATGCACCGCGCCATCAGTGATGTACGTGGGAGGTGGATTTACGGTATGGGGGTGTTTTTCGTGGTTACGGTTAGATCCCCTTACTGCAATTAGGAAAACGCTAAATACTGAAGTATGATGACTGGGTGTTGTGTGATGTCCTTAGGTTAGTTAGGTTTAAGTAGTTCTAAGTTCTAGGGGACTGATGACCATAGCTGTTAAGTCCCATAGTGCTCAGAGCCATTTGAACCATTTTTGAAATACTGAAGTACACGGACACATCTTACAGCGTTGTGTACTGCGTACAGCAGAGGAACAGTTTGGAGAGAGTGATTTTTTTTTTTGTATCAGCCTGACAATGCCTTCTGTAATAAAACAATGGTTTGTGGAGAATAACATTCCTGAAATGGACTGGCCTGCCCATAGTCCTGACGTAACACTATGGAACATCTTTGGTATGAGTTAGAACGTCGTCCTCGCTCCAGACCCCAGCTTCCAACTTTACACTCATTTTCGGCTCTTGTGGAAGATTAGGATAATATGCCTCCACACACCCGTGATGTGCTTTTTACTTGTTGAGCCTCCCTCAAAAAGAAGCATTGCATTCAGTTCAAAGAAGTGCGTGATATTTCAAGACTTTCGGGTTTGGGTTGTCGACGTCATGAGGCGAAGCGCCCCTACATCGTCCCTACTGCGATACAAGATCTGTGAACAGGCCTGCAGTATGAGCCACGTGCAACACAGGTTGCGTCAGATGGCTGAAGTGTTTGTAGTTTCTATGCGATATGACAGAGGTCACGTTAGCTGACTGTTGTCAAAATACTGTCAATTTTATTTCCGGTTTTGTTTGTTTAATTTTGTGATTGTTTATTAATTACTGCCATCATTCTGTCTAGTTATGAGAATTAAAGAAGCAGTGAATGTGAAATAATATTTTATGTAAAGTTTTTACACTATACAGTGAAGTAATTGCTCACCTAAGCAATGTTCAATGATGACGTGTTTGTTAGTCATTCAAAAATCAAAAATGTTCAAATGTGTGTGAAATCTTTTGGGACTTAGCTGCTAGGGTCATCAGTCCCTAAGCTTACACACTACTTAACCTAAATTATCCTAAGGACAAACACACACACCCATGCCCGAGGGAGGACTCGAACCTCCGCCGGGACCATCCGCACAGTCCATGACTGCAGCGCTTCGGACTGCTCGGCTAATCCCGCGCGGCTGTTAGTCATTCGGACCGGGGAATTTGTTATAAACTGTTTCATGAGTTTATGGTACAGGGGAGATGATGTTACAATTTAGGTAAAGCAGTTTTGTTAACATGGAATTAATTCTGTATTTGTGGATTTTCAGAATTTATGTCAATTAACTGTTCTGACTCAGTGACGATTTTTGATTGGTTCTGAATATATGCGTGGGACTGAGCGGGTTGGATGCAGCTTTCCGTTTGGCTGTGATGTTTCTCTGTCAATCAAAAATGAGTATATTCGCGCGTATTGAGGGAACTAGAAAGTTCTTTTGTGTAAAGAGATGAGTAGAGTCGGGCTTGTTCTCATAGTGCTCAGCCCGGCTGACATGCACTCCGTCGAAAATTACTAATATTGTGTTACATTGGTACCAACATGGTTGGCATGTGTCGCGAAATGTGGAACAGATCTCGATTTAAAGCACAGTGTGAAATTCGGAACTTTTAGTGACGATTGAAATACCTAAATTCCGCGTGCCGTATTGCCTACTCGCGAACTTGAACGGTGTTACGTGAGACTGTTTATACGGGGCGTATGCAAAAAGTAAGGTTCGATCTGTCGCGAAATGGAAAACACTGTGAAAATCAAAAATTTGCAACAGTTAGCTGCAACTTCCAGTCACTTATCCACATAGTCGCCTCTCCGACTTATACATATGTCGTAGCGTTGTACCAACTTTCTAATACGCTCGTTATAGACGGCAGCCGCCTGTGCTTTCTACCAGTTCTATACGCTGGTCTACAGCTCGTTGTCTGTGCGAGAACGTTTTCATAGCCAGCGGTTCATGTGAGCAGAGATGAAACTCAGAGGGAGACAATTACGGGCTGTATTGTGGATGATCATCTCCAATTAAAAACGCTGCAGGAGCATCTTCAGTGCCCCTCCAGAGTGCGGCTGAGAATTGTCTTGAAGAAGAAAACTCATGACAGTTTTCTGATGTGAGCTGTATAACTTAGGGCGAAATTTCGCACCACGCCCTCGTA
The DNA here is from genome assembly GCF_023864345.2 of Schistocerca serialis cubense. Lineage (NCBI taxonomy): Eukaryota > Metazoa > Arthropoda > Insecta > Orthoptera > Acrididae > Schistocerca > Schistocerca serialis. The sequence continues at coordinate 74,655,550 of NC_064644.1, forward strand.
CTTGGCGGGAGACAATATTTTCGAGGCATCTTTATGTGCTCAGAACTGAAAAGAGCGACGAGATGCGATCGACGGGCGTACTAGAGACACTGCCCAACACATGTGTGCAAAACTTCGTCGGATTTTCACAGTGGTTCCTACTTCGTAACCGATCGAACCTAATTTACGAATACGCCCGCTTCATAGCAACATTTGAACGAGAAAAGAAAAGAAATCCGTTTCTGATCTTTTTGGGAAGTATCACTGAAAATTACCATAAACTGGCTATGGTTATGAATGAGGAATGCGTGTGGACGTTTCACACTTTTTACAGTTTAGGGTCAGGCTTGGTAGTGACTGGTGTATGCAAGCTTATCGAAATAGAGTTAAATACTACCCACATATGTTGTTGTTGTTGTTGTGGTCTTCAGTCCTGAGACTGGTTTGATGCAGCTGTCCATGCTCCTCCATCCTGTGCAAGCTTTTTCATCTCCCAGTACTTACTGCAACCTACATCCTTCTGAATCTGCTATGTGTATTCACCTCTTGGTCTCCCTCTACGACTTTTACCCTCCTCGCTGCCCTCCAATGCTAAATTTGTGATCCCCTGATGCCTCTGACCATGTCCTACCAACCGTTCCCTTCTTCTTGTCAAGTTGTGCCACAAAGTCCTCTTCTCCCCAATTCTATTCAATACCTCCTCATTAGTTACGTGATCTTCCCATCTAATCTTCAGAATTCTTCTGTAGCACCACATTTCGAAAGCTTCTATTCTCTTCTTGTCCAAAGTATTTATCGTCCATGTTTCACTTCCATACATGGCTACATTCCATACAGATACTTCCAGAAACTACTTCCAGACACCTAAATTTATACTCGAAGTTAACAAACTTCTCTTCTTCAGAAACGCTATCCTTGCCATTGCCAGGCTACATTTTATATCCTCTTTACTTCGACCATCATCAGTTATTTTGCTCCCCAAATAGCAAAACTCCTTTACTACTTTAAGTGTCTCATTTCCTAACCTAATTCCCTCAGCATCACCCGACTTAATTCGACTACATTCCGTTATCATCCTTTCGCTTTTGTTTATGTTCATCTTATATCCTCCGCTCAAGACACTGTCCATTCCGTTCAACTGATCTTCCAAGTCCTTTGCTGTCTCTGACAGAATCACAATGTCGTCGGGGAACGTCAAAGTTTTTATTTCTTCTCCATGGATTTCAATACCTACTCCGAATTTTTCTTTTGTTTCCTTTACTGCTTGCTCAATATACAGATTGAATAACATCGGGGAGAGGCTAAAGCCTTGTCTCACTCCCTTCCCAACCACTGCTTCCCTCGACTCTTATAACTGCCATCTGGTTTCTGTACAAATTGTAAATAGCCTTTCGCTCCCTGTATTTTACCCCTGCCACCTTTAGAATTTGATGGATAGTAATCCAGTCAAAATTGTCAAAAGCTTTCTCTAAGTCTACAAATGTTAGAAACGTAGGTTTGCCTTTCCTTAATCTTTCTTCTGAGGTAAATGGTAAGGTCAGTATTGCCTCACGTGTTCCAACATTTCTACGTAGTCCAAACTGATCTTCCCCGAGGTCGGCTTCTACCAGTTTTTACATTCGTCTCTAAAGAATTCGCATTAGTATTTTGCAGCTGCGACTTACTGAACTGATAGTTCGGTAATTTTCACATCTGTCAACACTTACTTTCTTCGGGATTGGAGTTATTATATTCTTCTTGAAGTCTGAGGGTATTTCGCCTGTCTCATACATCTCACTCACCAGATGGTTGAGTTTTGTCAGGACTGGCTCTCCCAAGGCCGTCAGTAGTTCCAATGGAATATTGTCTACTCCGGGGGCCTTGTTTCGACTCAGGTCTTTCAGTGCTCTGTCAAACCCTTGACGCAGTATCATTTGTCCCATTTCATCTTCATCTACATTCTCTTACATTTGCATAATATTGTGCTCAAGTACATCGCCTTTGTGTAGACACTCTATATACTCCTTCCACCCACATATACTTTCATGTAACTATTCCTTCCACCGAGAAAACAATTTTAGAGCTACTTGAGATTACGATGTGTACACCTCTTTTTCTATAGCTTTTTCCGACTGAGATCTGCCTGTCAGTTACTATAAGGAGGCGTGCGTGTGAGAAGAAATTCACCATAAGATGAGTGGAAGTTTGCAATGCACCGTACTGCAGCAGCCAGACACACACTCGCTCCAAAGATGTTCGTGCCTAGAGCGTTGTAAACTGAGCACAGAGACTGTATCATTCGCGCAGCTGAAGTCGCCCGTCTAGTGTGGTTACTGTGGATAGCAAAGGTTCCTACGAATCACGTGTTTTCGTGTGTAGCGTGGACGTATGCTTATCAGTTTAGACTGAATCACAGTACCACAAGGGCTTTACGAGAGGGACGCTTAGTGCAGTAGTGGTGTAAGTTGATGCAGACGAGGCTGTTTCCCTGGCCGGGAGGCCACCTGGTGGCACGCGCTCGCCCGGCAGCTTTCGTCGAGCGGGCGCCCGGCGCCGCTTTGATGCTCGTCGCCGTGTGACGCGGCCGCCGGCCGCACAAAGGCGCCTCCGGCCGGCCGGCCATCACTCGGCCGCCGCCCGCCGTGTCACCGGCTGTCCTTCACGCCCCGTCTGCGCCGTCTTTCAGCGGCTCTTTGAGGCGCCCCTTTGTGCGCACAATCCGGCGCGACCGCTGTTTGTTTCAGCGATTACCGCGCCTCCGTCTTAACGGGGAGCTTACTAACAGCTCAGACATCCATCTCGGCGGGAAGAACGCGTCAGAGTCAATAGCAAGTGAAAAGAAAAGAGCGTCTATTGTCAATGAGGTGCTAGTCTTGGAGCGCCCCGGCAATTGTGAAGCCATGAGACATGGCCGCTCGTGTAACAAATAAAGGAATGTCCGCCTTAATTCTATTTGCAGCGTAGCGACTCAACAGCGATTCATCGTGCTGATTACTCCCCAGCGATCTTGTGTTCGTTCAAAATGGTTCAAATGGCTCTGAGCATTATGCGACGCAACTTCTGAGGTCATCAGTCGCCTAGAACTTAGAACTAATTAAACCTAACTAACCTAAGGACATCACACACATCCATGCCCGAGGCAGGATTCGAACCTGCGACCGTAGCGGTCACGCGGTTCCAGACTGAAGCGCCTTTAACCGCACGGCCACACCGGCCGGCCGATCTTGTGTTCGTGTTTTATTCTCTGTCAAGTGACAATTCTGATGACTGCAATAGCGAACTATTTTTCTAAAGTTAGTCAAAAGTTTCAACCGTCACTTCGAAAGACAAATCGTTACGTAATTTGTTTTACTTATTTGTTTATTTATGTTTTAATAGAGAGAGAGCAGTTAGTTCGACAGCCCACAAATCGATGGTGGTGCCAGCATAGAGACGAAGATTAGTTAGGATTAGGGATCATGATGTCATAGTGACTATGTTTACCAAAGTTAATTATTCCTTTAAGGAGGCTATGAGAGTATTTATCATGGAGAGAGCAGATAAGCAGCTGTTAGCATCCTGTTAAGCCTATGTGTGGACATCATGTAGTACAAGCATGATGGGCGTAAAGGAACTACGGACACAGATTAAAAGGATTGTAAGCTGACCTCTGGAGAAGTATGTGCCGAGAAAGTGGATTAAGGACACAAAAGACCCACCGTGATTTAATTTTAAAAAAAATTGAAAAATGCTGAGGGAGCAGGAACTGAAACATTCAAGCGTCTGTAAAAAGACTCATGCCCGAAGCAAACAACTATCACCGTTATGTCTTAGCAAAAGATGTTGCCGAGAACGTGAGAAAATTCTGGTCCTACGTAAAATCGCTAACCACGTCATAGGATTCTGTCCGTTGGTTTGGGGGAAGGGGACGAAACAGCGAGTTCATCGGTCCAATTGGATTAGGGAAGGATGGGGAAGGAAATCCGCCACGCTCTTTCAAAGGAACCATAGCGGCATTTGTCCGAAGCGATTTAGGGAAGTCACGAGAAAGCTAAATCAGGATTGCCAGACACGGGTTTGAACCGTCGTCCTCACGAAGGCGAGTACAGTGTGCTAACCACTGCTCCACCTCGCTCGGCAGCATTCTGTCCAGACACTCGTTGACCTGTCTGGTGGTGCAGTAGCAGATAGCAGATTGCACTTGATCGGTCAATAAAGGAACGGTTAAAGCTGTTTGTGCATGACGCTGGAGTTGTCTTCCGTTGACATCCCATGTGTCCTCGGTTGGGGGCAGGTGACTGAGAGGGCCAAGGCAACATGTCGGAGCGCTATGTGGGCGAGCGTTATCCTTTTGGGAAGCACTCCATGGAATGCTGTTCATGAATGGCAGTAGAAAAGATCGATTCACTAGACTGACATACAAATATGCGGTCAGACTCCGTAGGATAACCACTAGAGTACTCCCACTGTCATATGAAATCACACCCTGGACTGTAGCTCCAGGGCCGGCTGGTGTTGCCTAGAGGTTCTATTCGCTTCAGTCTGAAACCGCGCCACAGCTACGGTCGCAGGTTCGAATCCTGCCTCGAGCATGAATGTGTGTGATGTCCTTAGGTTAGTTAAGTTTAAGTAGTTCTACGTTCTAGGGGACTGATGACCTCATATGTTATTCCTATAGTGCTCAGAGCCTTTTGAACCATTTTTCGTAACTCCAAGTGTAGGTACAGTGAGTCTAACACGCGGACAAGTTGGGTGTATATCCTCAACCGGGCACATTCCGACCCACCGAGGCAGATCCGGCTTTCATCAGGAAACACAGCAGACCTCCACCATGCCTTTTAATGAGCAGTCGCTTGTCACCGCTGAAGTCGCAAATGGTACTGGTTTGGGGTCAGTAGAATGTACGCTGCTGGGCGTCTGGTGCAGAGTCGTCCTTGAAGTGACCTATTTGTAAAAGTTCGTTGTGTCACCATGGTGCCAACTGTTGCTCAAATTACTGCTGCAGAAGCAATACGAGGTGCCCCAGCCATACGTCGAGCACGCTGATCTTCCCTCTCGGTAGCACCACGTCGCAGTCTGGAACCCAGTCTTCTTGCGACCTTACATGCACGTCACCATCGCTGTCAGAAATCACATGCAGTGGCTAGATTCCTACCAAGTATTTCTGCAATATTTTAGAAAGAACATCCAATTTCTCATAGCCCCGTTACCCGACCTTTTTCAAACTCCCTGAGGCGCTGATAAAATCGTTTTTGACGTCTCAAAAGCGATCCTGTATACAGGGTGTTACAAAAAGGTACGGCCAAACTTTCAGGAAACATTCCTCACACACAAAGAAAAAATATGTTACGTGGACATGTGTCCGGAAACGCTTACTTTCCATGTTAGAGCTCATTTTATTACTTCTCTTCAAATCACATTAATCATGGAATGGAAACACACAGCAACAGAACGTACCAGCGTGACTTCAAACACTTTGTTACAAGACATGCTCAATGTGTCCTCCGTTAGCGAGGATACATGCATCCACCCTCCGTCGCATGGAATCCCTGATCCGCTGATGCAACCCTGGAGAATGGCGTATTGTATCACAGCTGTCCACTATACGAGCACGAAGAGTCTCTACATTTGGTACCGTGGTTGCGTAGACAAGAGCTTTCAAATGCCCCCATAAATGAAAGTCAAGATGGTTGAGGTCAGGAGAGCGTGGAGGCCATGGAATTGGTCCGCTTCTACCAATCCATCGGTCACCGAATCTGTTGTTGAGAAGCGTACGATGACTTCGACTGAAATGTGCAGGAGCTCCATCGTGCAAGAACCGCATGTTGTGTCGTACTTGTAAAGACACATGTTCTAGCAGCACAGGTAGAGTATCCCGTATGAAATCATTATATCGTGCTCCATTGGGCGTAGGTGGAAGAACATGGGGCCCAGTCAAGACATCACCAACAATGCCTGCCCAAATGTTCACAGAAAATCTGTGTTGATGACGTGATTGCACAATTGCGTGCGGATTCTCGTCAGCCCACACATCACGTTGGAATGAAGCCTCATCCGTAAACACAACATTTGCACTGAAATGAGGATTGACACATTGTTGCATGAACCATTCGGAGAAGTGTACCCGTGGAGGCCAATCAGCTGCTGATAGTGCCTGCACACGATGTACGTGGTACGGAAACAACTGGTTCTCCCGCAGCACTCTCCATACAGTGACGTGGTCAACGTTACCTTGTACAGCAGCAAATTCTCTGACGCTGACATTAGGGTTATCGTCAACTGCACGAAGAATTGCCTCGTCCATTGCAGGTGTCCTCGTCGTTCTAGGTCTTCCTCAGTCGCGAGTCGTATGCTGGAATGTTCCGTGCTCCCTAAGACGCCGATCAATTGCTTCGAACGTCTTCCTGTCGGGACACCTTCGTTCTGGAAATCTTTCTCGATACAAACGTACCGCGCCACGGCTATTGCCCCGTGCTAATCCATACATCAAATGGGCATCTGCCAACTCCGCATTTGTAAACATTGCACTGACTGCAAAACCACGTTCGTGATGAACACCACCAACCTGTTGATGCTACGTACTGATGTGCTTGATGCTAGTACTGTAGAGCAATGAGTCGCATGTTAACACAAGCACCGAAGTCAACATTACCTTCCTTCAATTGGGCCAACTGGCGGTGAATCGAGGAAGTACAGTACATACTGACGAAACTAAAATGAGCTCTAACATGGGAATTAAGCGTTTTCGGACACATGTCCACATAACATCTTTTCTTTAATTGTGTGTGAGGAATGTTTCCGGAAAGTTTGACCGTACCGGTTTGTAACACCCTGTATATATATTAAAAATATGATCATTTTATGGGATTAGGTGCCTAAAAGTACGCCTGTATTAGAATTCAACGTTGTGTCAAAACTTAACCAAAAAAATCGAACATTTGGCTGTTGGCGTGTATGGTGTGAAAAGCCTGGAATCAAATAACCTGCAACAATGCCATGGTATGGTGAATGTTTTCTTGGTATTCCATGGGTGAACTCGTCATTCTGGAAGGTCCAATGGATTCGCACAAGTATGCATCTGTCCCTGAGGACCAAATACACCCTACATGCAGTTCATTTTTCCACGGCACTATGACATCCACAGCAGAACAATGCAGTGTGCCACACAGCTCACAGTGTTCGTGAGTGGTTCAATGAGCACCAGAATAAGTTTATCGTACTCACACGGCTACCAAACTCCCCGGATTTAAACCCTATCGAGAATCAGTGGGATCATCTCGATCAGGCTGCATGCACCACGGATCTTCAACCTAAGAACCCTAGCGCAGCTGGCCACGGAATTGGAGTCAGTATGGCTCCATATTCTTGTCGTTACCTTCCAGAACATCATTAACGCTCTTCCTGCACGTCTCGCGACGATCCGCCCTGCAGGAGATGGTTATTCGGGCTTTTGACAGGTGGACTGGCCAGTGTACAACAGCGTTTTTAAACAGTAATGTACATGATCAAAAGAAATCATGCACGATCCTAGAAGTGATTTGTAAGTGAGCATGGAATCTGCAGTGGCAACGAGGTAGTGCGAAAAAATTCGTAGGACCCTCCTACAGAACTCGCAGACCTCATTGTCGTGGTCTTCAGTCCGAAGACAGTTTGGTTGCAGCTCGCGACACTAGTTTATTCTTTGTAAGTCTCTTTATCTCTGCATGCCTACTGGAAGTTACCTTTACATGAACCTACTTACTGCAGTAAAGCCTGTTTCCCTCTACAATTTCGCTCCTTCGCCACACTTAGTTCCATTACCAAATTAGCTATTCCTCGATGCCTGGCCATGTGACCTTTCCAATTATCCCCTCTGTTAGTGAGCTTGTGCTATAAATCTCTTTTTGTCCCAATTGGGTTCAATACTTTTTCTCTAATTACTCGATGTACTAAATATTCTTCACAATTCTTCTGTAACTTCAAAGTTGAAGCCTGTTGTTATCTTCTCGTCGTCTGTTATCATACGCATTTCACTTGCATATGAGGCTGCATTGCAGACAAATATTTTCTGAGAATACTTCCGAACACCAAAATTTGTATTTCCTGTTAACATACTAGTATTTATCTTTTTCAGAAACATTTTTTTGCTGTAGCCAGTCTGTATTTTATAATCTCTTTACTTTTGCCACTGTCAATTATTTTGCAGCAGCAACAGAAAACCTCATGTGCTACTCTTCATGTCTCATTCCATAACACCGTTCCCTTAGCGTAACCTGATTTAATTCGACTACAGTCCACTATCGCTGTTTTACATATGCTGATGTTTATTTCACAATATCTTTTGAACAATTTGTTTATTCGGTTCATATGGTCTACCACATCCTGTACGGTCTCAGAGAATTACAATCACATAGGTAACCTTAAAACTGTCATCTCTTGCACCGGCACTTTTATTCCTTTTCTAAATTTCTTCTTGGTTTCCTTCAGTGCTTCCCCTGTATACTAATTGAATAATATGGTAGAAGGCTACAAATGTGTCTATCAGTTCAAGTACGGTCTCGCTTTCATCTGCTTTCGACTCTTAACCTTGAAGTCTATATTCTGTTCAAGTTCCGTATAGACCAGTGGTCTCCAAACTACGGCCCACGGGCCGAAACCGGCCCGCGAGTGCCGTCAAACCGGCCCGCGTTAGCTGGCCGGACATCCCCGGTATCCGGCCCGCCAAATATTTGAGGTGATACCTGTACTGCCAACAATTGAGTTTCGAGGCCTATCGCGACCAAGACACCGCGACATTGGCTCTGCTACTCGCTACAAGACTGAATAACTAAAATTATTGTTGCGCCGCTTGCAATAACAATGCGTTGATATACTCCACCTCTGTTACGTCTTGCAGTAATAGTGTTGCTAACAATGATTTTGAGATTTGCAATGACATACTTTTTTGTCGGTGAAATTCGCCAGAATAAAATACGCCAGAATTTCGGTCAGGTACGTCCACCAATTAAAATTATGTAATTAAATATAAATCGTAGTTCGTTTCAAAATGGTTCAAATGGCTCAGAGCACTATGGGACTCAACTGCTGTGGTCATCAGTCCCCTAGAACTTAGAACTACTTAAACCTAAGTAACCTAAGGGCATCACAAATCCATGCCCGAGGCAGGATTCGAACCTGCGACCGTAGCAGTCGCACGGTTCCGGACTGCGCGCCTAGAACCGCGAGACCACCGCGGCCGGCGTAGGTCGTTTCAGTGGTAGCTATTCCCACAAACTTAGATTTTTGCGATTTAATCTTTCCTTTAGCCTTACATTACGGTGATCATGGAGTGCTAAGGTGCTTTAATCCCAATAGGTAGATCTTGGCCCTTATGACTTCGTGGAGGAGTCAATGTGGCCCGCAGACTAAAAAGTTTGGAGACCCCTGGTATAGACTTTCGCTCAACGTATTTTAGCCCTGTCAACTTCAAAATTTAGAGAATGCATTCAAGTCAGTATTGTCAAAGCCTGGTTCTGAATCTACTCATGCCGAAACTGTACGTCTGTTTTTCAATCAGCTCTCAGACTCACTATTGCCTCGCATGGTTCCACATATCTCAGGAACCAAAACTGATCTTCCCTCAGATCATTTTCTACCTGAAACAATGAAAATGCATCCCGGTAGTTTAGCGTGCGTTGGAACTATTGGCTCTCTTAACTCTAAACAATTTAACTGCTTCGGTTAAATTCCACCACCCAGCAGGGGGTACCATGTATTACAAACTCCAAGAAACGTCACAGAGTTTGTAAAACTCCATCTGAACAGGCCTTGAAGGTCGAACAGTACCGACCGGCCGCCGTGTCATCCTCGGCCCACAGGCATCACTCGATGCCGATATGGAGGGGATGTGGTCAGCACAGCGCTATCCCGGCCGTTTTCAGTTTTCGTGACCAGAGCCGCTAACTTCCTCATCAAGTAGCTCCTCAATTGGCCTCACAGGGACTGAGTGCACCCCGCTTGCCAACAGGGCTCGGCAGACCGGTCGATCATCATTCCAAGTGCTTACCAAGCCCGACGGCGTATAACTACGGGAACAGGTGTTACCACTGCGGCAAGGCCGTTGGACAGAGTTTGTATGAAATCTTTAGACTTTAATCTCCACTTTCAACAAATAGCTTTACAACATACCAGAAATTTCCGCTAACGCCAAGAATGTTCGACGCCGTGTGTAAATGTAATTTCTGATGCTGGAAATTTATTAGTAATTTTTAAATACATCGCAATGTCTTCATTGATGCTCCGTGTTCCAGTTCAAAATGTCGAATGGCAGCAACTACAAGCGTGCACTTAATAAATAAGTTAAACATTGTATGACCTACAACCCTATCCAAGGAAACATAAGCAGTTGTCACTGAATCGTGCATAGCACTTTCAAATAGGGGTATCTAGTTCCAACATTTGCCTACTAACCAACAGCGACTTTCACTATACGATTTGATAATTTCACTGTACAATTTAGAGCATCTGTAAGCAACAGAGTGATTGACCTTCACCGCGAGAGGTCTCGTGTGTCGAAAAGGCACACTAGCTCCTAGCGATTTCAATGGCAACTTTACTCATTGCCCACTAATACAAACGTTTAGGAATTGTCTTATACGTGAGTGCTTTCCTGCTATACGATGTGTGAGACTGGATTTTCAAACTAAAACGGTGTCGGTAATGGGACGACTGATATGAATCTGAGTGAACTTTTATCGAATGTTTTGAAACAAGGACATTGTGCCCGACCGCAATCTCCACATTGGAACCTGCCCTCAATGCAAGACTCCACGAACGGCGGGCTATCGTGTTCGAAGAGACCTTTCACCACCCGACCGCAACTATGTCGGTGTTAAGAGTCTGTTATTAGCAAGGGAACGGCGGGTCAACACAATATTACTGCGATGGGAGCTTTCCGATTATAGATTCACTTTACAGTCCCTGTACTCTGCCCCAGTACTCTTTATCTACCTCAACTCTACCGCAAATATGCCCTGTCTAGCTTTTATAGCAGCTTCATTTCGTATTTTCTGTTGATGGCGATTTGTAAATTTGTCTGTCTGTTGAATAAGCTTATTGACAAACGCAGATCTGATGACTTACGGTCAGGAAGAAAGGCACATACAATCGTCCTTGGAGCTCGCCTTTATTTAGTACAAGATTCTTTCAGAGAGTATGTTTCTTTTCCCTAGTAAAAGAAAGCAGAACCTAATTGAACAAAATACTTGTTTCTGAACTGGAAAACAGGCTTTGGTCTAGGTTCTTGAATGTAAGTCATAGTTTTTTGTACGTGTGAATAGAAGAAGCTGCTATAGTAACAAAATAGGAGCATCTTGTTTGACAGCACCGTCATTCCGGAATTTATCCTAAATTAGAGATGTATGGCTCAAAAAGAGACGGAACTCAGATAAGACGAGCCTGAAGACGTAAGGAGTAAGATGAATTGCTTCCTATGCAAATTCAGTAACGAGTTGTTACATAAAAATGGCCATAAAAAGAAGAACGTTGTATCGAGTAAAAATGTTACTATATGTCAACACGCCACATCGCTTCTTCTGATTGTTCAATCCCGTCTCCGGCCATCCTAATTTAGGTTTTCCGTGATTTCCCTAAATCGTTTCAGGCAAATGCCGGGATGGTTCCTTTGAAAGGGCACGGCCGATTTCCCTCCCCATCCTTCCCTAACCCGAGCTTGCGCTCCGTCTCTAATGACCTCGTTGTCGACGGGACGTTAAAAAACACTAACCTAACCTAACCTTCTTCTAATTTTCGCAGTGAAGTTCGCATAGCGAGCTCCAATATATTTTGGCGTAGATGGTTGCATCGTGAAACAAGAAGTCGACCAATGAAAAATTCTGCCGTCCCAAATAAATCGTCCTTAGGACATCCCGAGTGGATGGTGCAGGACCAGATGTGGTCTACCAAGGCGATGACGTGAGCTCCCACGTCAACATCCCGTTACATCTTCAGTCACGATGCGATTCAACAAGCCGCCTTCTATCAGAAGAACTGTAATTAATTCCACATTCGTTGTTTTCTATGATCTGCCTAGATGTCCCATAAAACAGTTACTCGTTTTTTAATTTATTTGTTGTTTAATATCCCTCATATTGGGTGAAATGAATACAGCCATCTTGTCAATCTTCAGCATTAGTTGAAAGCAATTAAATATATTTCTAATAAAAAAAAGATTTATCGGAAGACTGATGACATGGCGACTTGTGACCTGTAAGGGTAATTGTATTGTGCGCTACTGGTAACATTTCATAGGCGAGGGATTCTGATGAAAATGGGATTGGTAAGGTAATAATACGAGAAACAGTATGAGTGAGGTACTGGGAATTGTCAAATGCGGAATGTAGGTGACAGAAGCTGGATGGGATTACAGTCATGCAAGATAATAATGAGTTGAAGCCTCTTATTGGTAAAGGAGTCGTAGCTTTGGTTACAGTTGGCAGCGTGTGGATCTCAGCTATTAATAATGGTTTGGGAGATCGCAGTTATTCCGAGGAAGGAAATGGAATGTTTGGAGACGAAAGGAAGACTGGCTGTCGAGAATGAATATTTCATTTTACAGCGCAGTGTGCGATGCTTTGAAACTTCCTGGAATATTAGAAATCCATGCCAGACCTGGAACCGAAACTGAATGTGGGTCAAATGAAGCTGTGAGCGCAAGTCATGAATCTTTCCTGGATAGCTCAGCTGGCAAGAGCAAAAGATACTATTCCAGCTTCAAATCGCGATCTGGCACACAGTTTTAATCTGCCAGGAAGTTCCAAGGCAGGACTTAATGAGACAAGAGGCGTGATAGTAAACCAGGATTCTCATGATTGGTGTAGGGTCTCGTTTCAGTACCCCACTGCCAAACTAATTAATTAATTAGAATGACATATAAGAAGTGTTCACACATCACTGTGTCGGTCGTGCTAACAGCGTATGTTGTTATTCGTGAATTGCTGCATTTTGAGAGCTAAGTTGACCAACTCGTAACGAAGAGGTTCAGAAAACTTCTTGCAATTACTCTAGCTCAACAGCAGGAGGTTTACTTACTTTCTGTCTTGGAAAGCTGTCTCGGTGTCCCCTTTGGTCTCCTACGGTCGCAGTTTCTAACATGCCGTACTGGGGCAGCAGTTAGGTGTTGGAGTCAGATAACGTGTTGATGTTGGTAGGGAGAAGAGACCCACCTGGATAGCGAAGCCCATTACTACGCCGCTTCTGTGATTTGGGGAGATGTGCCGGCCGCCGTTCGGATCCGCGCGGTAGATAAACGCCGCGGAGTAGTGTGACTGCTACCCTGCATGTGATTTTCACGCGGTTTCTCACATCCACACTTACATCCAAACATAGGGCTGGTATCGGTTCAACGTCAGCTACACTATTCTAAAACACTTAGAAACCCCTTGCACATGTTCAGATGAGATGATGTTAATCTTCTACTCGTGTTTGTAAGTTGGTATCCAAAAAATGTGTAAAACTTATTTCGACATCGAAACAGGAAATCTCAGTGCAGGTGACAGATCTACACTATGTGATCAAAGTATCCTGACGCCCCCAAAAAGATACATTTTTCTTATTAGGTGCATTGTGCTGCCACCTACTGCCAGGTACTCCATATCAGCGACCACAGTAGTCATTACACATCGTGAGACAGCAGAATAGGGCGCTCCGCGGAACTCACTGACTTCGAACATGGTCAGGTGATTGGGTGTCAGTTGTGTCATACGTCTGTACGCGAGATTTCCAGAATCCTAAACATCCCTAGGTCCACTGTTTCCGATGTGATAGTGAAGTGGAAACTTGAAGGGACACGTATAGCACAAAAGCGTACAGACCGACTTCGTCTGTTAACTGACAGAGACCGCCGACAGCTGAAGAGCGTCGTAATGTGTAATACGCAGACGTCTGTCCAGACCATCACACAGGAATTCCAACCTGCATCAAGATCCACTGCAAGTACTATGACAGTTAGGTGGGAGGTCAGAAAACTCGGATTTCATGATCGAGAGCCTGCTAATAAGCCACGCATCACGCCGGTAAATGCTAAACGACGCCTCGTTTTGTGTAAGGAGCGTAAACATTGGACTATTGAACACTGGACAAACGTTGTGTGGAGTGACGAATCACGGCACACAATGAGGCGATCCGGTGGCAGGGTGTGGGTATGGCGAATGCCCGGTGAGCGTCATCTGCCAGCCTGTGTAGTGCCAACAGTAAAATTCGGGGGCGGTGATGTTATGGTGTGGTCGTGTTCTTCGTGGAGGGGCTTGCACCCCCTGTTGTTTTGTGTGGCACTATCACCGCACAGGACTACATTGATGTTTTAAGCACCTTCTTGCTTCCCACAGTTGAAGAGCATTCGGGAATGGCGATTGCATCTTTTAACACGATCGAGTACCTGTTCGTAATGCATGGCCTGTGGCGGAGTGGTTACACGACAGTAACATCCCTGCAATGGACTAGCCTGCACGGAGTCCTGACCTAAATCCTATAGAACACTTTTGGGATGTCTTAGAAAGCCGACCTCGTGCCAGACCTCACCGACCGACATCGATTCCTCTCCTCAGTGCCGCACTCCTTGAAAAATGGGCTGCCATTCGCCAAGAACCTTCAGCACCTGATTGAACGTATACCTGCGAGATCGGAAGCTGTCATCAAGACTAGGGGTGGACCAACAACGAATTGAATTCCAGCATTACCGATGGAGAGCGCCACGAACTTCTAAGTTATCTTCAGCCATGTGTCTGATACTTTTGATGACACAGTGTACGCTAAAATTAAATTTCGAACGGAAGTATATGAAGCTCGCGCTACACGATGAGAAATGGAGACTAGCCAGTACATCGAGCACATCGCCTGCGAGAAAGGAATCCATTTTCAATTAAAATTTACATATGCTGTTTTTACTGAAAAACAAATGACACAGATTAAAATGTTTGTCCTGAATATTGTTAATCTTTATCTTAGTTTTGTAAACAATCACTGTATCAGAGTTTTTAATGTAATCACAGAGCATATGAACATAAAATTTAACACATCTGACTTTATGATAAAACTGCATTAAAACATATAAGATAGCACTTTCCTGAAATCTTTTACTAATCTGAAACCTTTGAACTGGTATGATACATTCACAAATACGTTACCACAGTCACATTCCTTGCAGTTGACATGAATTTTGACGATAATTAAATTAGTTTTCCTACGTGCGCGCATGGAATGCCCGTTTGTTCAGCAACCTGTGACTGTTAGGAATATTGATCAGACTATCCAAAACCAAATTTTATTTTCCATACTTGCAATGTGTAATGCAAGACGGTATCTTACCAATTTTCAGAAAAATGCGTCTGCAGTACACAACTCGAGATGTTTTGCAGTGGGAGTATACAAAACTCATTCACAGAGGTAAAGAATGAAAAACGAGGAACTAAAATTAACGACTGACAAATGAGAACAAAGACTCTACGTATAACCATCCTTCATTAACTCATAGCAGTAATAAACGCTTTCAAAAAATACTCATAACTAGATAGGTTAGTAAAATATTTCTTAATGATTTTCCTATGTACAGTTACTTTCCTTAACATTTGTTTCAATTATAAGACAAAACCATCTGTTGCATAACAAAATTTCTGCTGCAAACCTCAGCCATACGTAATATCTTAACAATAAGAAACCATACAGTTACAAATATGAAAAAAAACTGAATTACCTTAACACTTGAGTTTGTCATTCTTCCATTCACATTTTCTCATTACCTTCAATATTCCTCAAAGCGTATTATTAAAAATTCTTTTTACATAATGCAGCCTCCACCACACGGCAGGCCAGCTTCCATCCCTTTCAAAGCAAGCACATTGCCAGACAGTCCAAGACACACTGGTACTCTCTGACAGTAACATCTTTGGTCTCAAGACACAGACTTACGAGAATATGATTATATCGGTACTACAACAATGAGTACATTTACCAGATTCGCAACTTCATTCACACTCATGACCAAAAATTCTTGAACATCGACATGGCAAATCGGATAGTCCGCTTTCAGGGGGAAAGGAATGGCAACAGGGAGGGTATCTACCCACTCTCTACAACATTGCCAAATCCAATAACTAAGGTGGCGACCCCCTGAAGCTACAGAATAAACGCCAGGAAAGAGAAGAAGAAGAAAAAGACATAGGCCAGGTGAAGGCACGTGGAAGCATTACGAGCTGATACATGATGTAGGGACGGGTGGAAGGTTGGGCATAGTTTTTAATTGCAGTTACTTACATTCCCCCTACTGTGTCAGGTGTCAGCGGTCCAGTTGTCACTTCATCCATTGGATTACATAAAATTTATAGATTAATATAGAACAATGTAAGAAGTTAAAACAGACGCTGATATTTATGAGGCTTATGTGACGTACGTTCTTTTTATTGTGAGGATGAAGTGATGGGGCTCCTGGTAAGTGTGGTTAGGGTCTGGAACACGGAAAGTTTTGGAGAGGATGTTATAAGTTAGTTAGTTAGTTTGTTAGTTACGTCTTCCATTGATCAATAGCACGGAAAAACCGTTATGATGTGGAACGTGTCAAATGCACAAGAAATGAGCACAGGAAACAAGATTTTTTTTATTTTCTATTTTTTTTGCATTGTAGCCTTATACCTAAATATTTCTATTATCTATCCCATTCCCTTAAATCGCACAAAATGCATATATTATATCTCCAGATTTATTTACTCATATTCAAGAATTCATCTATGGTATAGAAGGAGTTGTCAAGGAGGTATGATTTCAATTTGTTTTTGAAACTATTACTGCTGTCTGTCAGACATTTTATTTCATCTGGTAATTTATCAAAAAGTTTTATAGCAGCATATTTTACCCCTTTCTGTGCCAAAGATAGGTTAAGTAAAGGATAGTGTAGGTCTTTCTTTTTTCTGGTATTGTAACCATGAATGTCGCTGTTGGTATTTAACTGGTCCATGTTGTTGAGAAAAAAATTCATTACTAAGTAATTGTACTGTGAAGCAGTTGTAAGAATTCCTAACCTTTTAAACAGATGCCTACAAGATGTGCGACTATGAGCCCCAAAAAGGTAGTGTAATGTATGTGTGGAAACGAACTGTTATGTGCGATGAATGTGTTAGGAAACGAGGTGAATGACAGCTGAGCCTCGAAAGTGTGGACTGAAACTTGATGTGGAACGGGAAGGGTAAGGTACGTTGTGGATCGAAGCAAGGCTAGGCTGCAGGAATGAGTTCATGGTCTGGTAGAAGACGACGTTTGTAATGTTACACTGGGACAGGGCACGGAGTCTGAGGATGGAGGGAAGGTGAGAGGAAAGTGGGACGTGTTGAGAAAGGAACAGCAGAAGGAAAGTACTGTCAAGGATGGAAAGATGGGTGAGACAGACTGTAGCGTGTCAAGACTCAAGTTTATGGGAGATGTAGGAAAGGAAAAGTATTCTGCGGTATTGAGGTGGCGTGGGAACTTTATGATTGGGTACAGGATAGGAAGATAGTCGGACCCACAAAGTGAAGTATAATGTATGTCGTTTCATGGTTTCGATGGCGGTGACAAAGCTTTCGAAGAGCAGGAGTACATGCTACCTTGACGTAGGGAAGGATGCAACGGATGATTGTTTTATATTTATGGACGATGGTAATGAGAATTCCAATGTTGGGCTGATTAGTAGTTTTAGAAGATTTAGTCTACTGTAGATGTTCTTTTATACGGTTTTGTGTGTGTGTGGATGTATTGCATAGAGATGTATTGCATAGAGAGCCATGTCTCAGCATAGTGGACTGTGTACACAGGAGGCGATGGTTTTTGACGGATGACTATGTATACAAGGTGAATAAGTGGTGATAGGACGGATTGTTGGGCCACATCTATATTTGGATGAAAAATTCGGTAGTGGATGAGGCTGCGTACTAGATAGGATGGACTATTAACCGGGAAGATGCAAGTGCGCGCCAGTGGAGTCTGAACAGTAGACCAGGATGCCACAAATGGTTCTGGCGTATTTCGATGACAAGGATAATAAGAAGAGGAGGCGACATTTATAGTGAAAAAGTTTATCGTGGGTTGTTAAGTTAGGTGACAGTGAATTAAAGGTGTTTGTCCTGGTGCTTGTATTTGCCTTTGGAGTGGATGGATTCAAGGTTTTGCAGAAGACTGAGGTAAGGTCAACGAGTCTGCAGGAAGGGTGTTCCTTGGGTTGTTTGTCGAATTTTCCGCAGCGGAAAAAGTTTGACTTTCCAATGATCAGGATAAAAATCAGTGTAAAGGAACATGCTACACAGATTTACAGCGGTTTGCAGTGGGGTCCGAACCGCACAATAGCCCTGGGTTCGGGGAGGGGGGGGGGGGGAGGGGGGGGGGGCGGGGGCGGCGGTGGGGTGAGCGGACTGCTGTATCCCGTTGTGGTGTTGTGAACCACTGAGGGCTGCGGCGGGGACGAAGCTTCTCCGTCTTTTCCTAAGGTCCCTAGTTCCATACAATACAGTACAACAGTATATAGGAAGTTTTCAGCCGCAAACTATCTATTGTATAAAGGTACTGTCAACCTGACCCAGCAAACATTTAATACAAGCTGTAGAGGCGTGTAGTGTGCCTAATTTCTGAAACAGCTTTTTCTGGCCGAAGAACGTTATTCATTTTCGAACAGGTCAGGCGTGTTGACCAGACTTCAGAAGAAGATGTCACCGAGAGGTGAGTGGACATTTTGTGTGTGGCGAACGTTAATAACGGCGGTGTTGCACTGCGTGACTCCATGCTGAGACTGCGTTGGATATTTACAGTATCGCTCAAAAGCATTTTGCAGACATAATAAGTTCGTAAAACCAATTGATTAGAAGGCAATTTAAATGAAAGAATTTAATTACCAAACCGTTATCATGTGAACTTCATTTTCTTACACATTTACAGTTCTACTCTTTCCATCAATAACAAATATAAATGAACAAATCAGATAGGCTTAAAAGTATTTTGCTGAAACTAAACAGAAGAAAAACAATAATGAAGCCTTGAATCATGATGTTCTTGGCTTAATGCTTGGCTGCGTAGCCCTTTACATGTATTACTGCAGCGCGCCGGGACGGCATAGAATACTCTTATTCCATTCCCGAAACAATTATCTGTAGAAAGCCTCATTTATGGTTCAGTTTTGCGGGCGAAAACACCTATTTAGTTCCCCAAAGAGTGCTTGGCCATTCGAAAGTCTTTACTTTGAGCTGCTTCAGAAGTGTCTTCACATGGTCAGAAGTATACCTCGAATAGACGTCATGATCTAATTACCAATTACGAGGCATGTTTCATTTTCCGTGAGGCATCATGTGGTCTGCTAATATTGCACCATTCTCCAGACTATTCACTGCTCCATGACTTTCGACGACAGGATCTACACCACTTCGTGACAAACAGCTCCACACCATGGTACTTCCACCTTCGTCCTTCACTGTGGGTACTTTTTGTCATTCCTCTAGGTTTTCGGCCGTCGACCGTACTCTATTCCTTCTAAGGAGGAGAGATTACACTTGCGTTCACCGCCCCCCAGAATTTTTGTCCCGTCTTCAGTTCGTCCATGGCACGTAGTTCTCTGTCTGGTCATCCCACTTTTCTCACTTATTACGGGTCATTAGAGAAGGTCGCCTGCCACTCAGACCGTTAGCTGCTAAGCGACATTTAATTGTCAAAACATGTACCTTCGCCGCGGGTTTTACTCGTAGATCATCGTGTATTGCCCGAGCTAATGTTTGAGTTCAGTCATCGAATTCTTCGGATGATCCTCTCTTCTTTTTGGATACTTTCTCGGCGCCGACGGCGTCGTGCATTGTTCTCTATCGTCCTTCTTTTTATCTGAAGCCCGGTCAGCCACTCACAAGCTCTTATGAGATGCCAAACACTTTCAAGACGAAGCTATGAGTTTGGCCTTCATTCGATGTTGTTAAGACAGCTTCTCTGAAATCTACTGAATATTCTTTAGTTTTAGGCATTGCTGTAAGTAAATAAAATATTAGAGCTGGACTGGCTTTATGTAGTTAAGTTTATTGCAGTCTTGCCACTCTGCTAAATACTTCTGATCTGCTTAGATACACTGTTCGTGGCTGAGGTCCATGCTTACCTACACACGGCAATCAATACACGTAGCCGCTGTGTTGTCAACCAGTGTTCTGCCTGAAAAACTGTTTTTTATTTTATTTTTTTACTTTTTCATTTCGCGTAGAGATAAACGCGCCTGTCAACCTATTTGTTCCACTACAAAATACTTTTGACCGATACTGTAAATTCGTCAAATGTTCAAATGTGTGTGAAATCTTATGGGACTTATCTGCTAAGGTCATCAGTCCCTAAGCTTACACACTACTTAACCTAAATTATCCTAAGAACAAACAGACACACCCATGCCCGAGGGAGGACTCAAATCTCCGCCGGGACCAGCCGCACATTCCATGACTGCAGCGCCTGAGACCACTCGGCTAATACCGCGCGGCTGTAAATCCGTGTTTAATTCAGCGTTGTGGAGACCAGTCGTGAAGTGGCAATATTCCGGCTGCACCACTGTGCTGGACCCAGATCCCGGCAGTGGAGGCTGGACTGAGGTCAAACGACGGCAAGTGGGTTGACGGCGGCGGGGAGAGCGGCCGGCGCCGCCGCTCGCCGGTCGTGATGGGCGCCGGTCGCGCGTGTCCGCGGCCGGCGGGCAGAAGCGCACAGCGCCGCCATTAATCTGGCTCTCATTACGGCGGGCCGAGCTTTCGTTGCGCCGCCATCCATCATCGCGGGCGCGCCATCCGTCATTACGAGGCGCGCCATCTATCAGTGCCCGGCGACCCCGCCTCGCCCCGCAGCGCATCACGGTCGAGCCAGGTGCTCGCGGTGACCGCCGGACCAGCTGCGAAACGCACTGCACGCAAGGCTGCCCTCCACCTTCTTCAAGTGGCGACAGCCCGGCTGAAATTCTGGATTTGGGTTTCGGAACATTGGAGCTCGATGATATCCACCTCCATCATTACACTGTAGTGACCAAAGTCAAGTGATATCAATAGGACCTCCTTTTCTCCGGAGAGATGCAGCATCTCGACGTGCCACGGACTCAACAAATCATTGGAATTCCACTGCAGAAAAAGAGCGAGCCATGATGCCTTTGTAGCCGTCCATAATTGCGTTAGTTTTGGCGGTGCTCCATTTTGTGCACGAACTGGCCTCTCGATTACGCTCCGAACCAATTGCGAACAACTGTGGCCCGTTAACAAGCGCACTGTCATATCGTTGAATTTTAAAATTTTCCCGGTGAATTGCAAACAAATTTCGGGCTTGCAGCCGGTCTTCGTTCAATACTTCACACGATATTTCAACTGGGCACCATCCAGTCATCTTCAGGTGAGCCATCGCAGACTGGCGAAAACGTCCTCCGTTCCGCAATAGACAGGGTGTTACAAAAAGGTACGGCCAAACTTTCGGGAAACGTTCCTCACACACAAAGAAACAAAATATGTTATGTGGACATGTGTCCGGAAACGCTTACTTTCCACGTTAGAGCTCATTTTATTACTTCTCTTCAAATCACATTCATCATGGAATGGAAACACACAGCAACATAATGTACCAGCGTGACTTCAGACACTTTGTTACAGGAAATGTTCAAAATGAACTCCGTTAGCGAGGATACATATATTCACCCTCCGTCGCATGGAATCCTGATACGCTGATGCAGCCCTGGAGAATGGCGTATTGTATCACAGCCGTCCAGAATACGAGCACGAAGAGTCTCTACATTTGGTACCGGGGTTGCGCAGACAAGAGCTTTCAAATGCCCCAATAAATGAAAGTGAAGAGGGTTGAGGCCACAAGAGCGTGGAGGCCATGGAATTGGTCCGCCTCTACCAATCCATCGGTCACCGAATCTGTTGTTGAGAAGCGTACGAACACTTCGACTGAAACGTGCAGGAGCTCCATCGTGCATGAACCACATGTTGTGCCGTACTTGTAAAGGCACATGTTATAGCAGCACAGGTAGAGTATCCCGTATGAAATCATGATAACGTGCTCCATTGAGCGTAGGTGGAAGAACATAGGGCCCAATCAAGACATCACCAACAATGCCTGCCCAAACGTTCACAGAAAATCTGTGTTGGTGACGTGATTGCACAATTGCGTGCGGATTTTCGTCAGCCCACACATGTTGATTGTGAAAATTTACAATTTGATCACGTTGGAATGAAGCCTCATCCGTAAACAGAACATTTGCACTGAAATGAGGATTGACACATTGTTGGATGAACCATTCGCAGAAGTGTACCCGTGGAGGGCAATCAGCTGCTGATAGTGCCTGCACATGCTGTACATGGCACGGAAACAACTGGTTCTCCCGTAGCACTCTCCGTACAGTGACGTGGTCAACGTTACCTTGTACAGCAGCAACTTCTCTCTGTCTCGATACAAACGTACCGCGCCACGGCTATTGCCCCGTGCTAATCCATACATCAAATGGGCATCTGCCAACTCCGCATTTGTAAACATTGCACTGACTGCAAAACCACTTTCGTGTTGAACACTAACCTGTTGATGCTACGTACTGATGTGCTTGATGCTAGTACTGTAGAGCAATGAGTAGCATGTCAACACAAACACCAAAGTCAACATTACCTTCCTTCAATTGGGCCAACTGGCGGTGAATCGAGGAAGTATAGAACATATTGCCGAAACTAAAATGTATTATAACATGGAAATTAAGCGTTTCCGGACACATGTTCACATAACATCTTTTCTTTATTTGTGTGTGAGGAATGTTTCCTGAAAGTTTGGCCGTACCCTTTAGTAACACCCTGTATAGCGTACTGTAAACATTCTGCGGATGCGTCGAAAACGTGATAGATGAACCACACTGCCCGCCGGCAGCGCCTTCGCTGGTGGAATAGCGGAACTCAGTCGCCCTCTGCGTTGCTGCTTGCCATGGCCATCGACGCACTCTGTCGTCTTTGATTTGAGCAAATCGTGGAGATGATGGGATTCCATGCAGTGTCCAGCTGGTAGCCGTTGTCACGGTTTAACAGATTTTCCGCCAGTCGTATTTCTACGGATTCTTTAATAATGGAGTCCCAGAAGGACGTTGCTGTGGACAAAATCATTGTTATCTCATACTTCATTGAATATCCAGTAGAAATACAATGCTCAGCAATAGCGGACTTGCTTGGATGCAAAAGGTGGGTGTAACGTTGATGTTCAAATCCTTGGTGGCCAACCTTTTTATGGAGGATATTGAAGGGAGAGCGGTTGAATCAGCTGCCCTGAAACCAACAGTTTTTTGGCGGTATGTGGATGACACTTTCATAGTGCGGCCTCATGGAGAAGATAAATTAATGGAGTTTATACATCACCTCACCTCCACTGGCTTGGTTCAAATGGCTCTGAGCACTATGCGACTTAACTTCTGAGGTCATCAGTCGCCTAGATCTTAGAACTAATTAAACCTAACTAACCTAAGGACATCACACACATCCATGCCCGACGCAGGATTCGAACCTGCGGCCGCAGCGATCGCTCGGCTCCAGACTGCAGTGCCTAGAACCGCACGGTCACTCCGGCCGGCTCAACTCCACTCATAGCAACATCGGGTTCAGCATGGAAATAGAGAAAGATGGCTCTTTGCCTTTCTTGGAAGTCCTGGTTCGAAGAAAAAATGATGGTTCTCTAGGGCATTCAGTTTGCCGGAAACCCACTCATACTGATTTGCACCTGCAAGCATCGAGTTGCCATCACCCATCGTAAACCATGAGTTTGCTTAAAATACTTGTTGATAGAGCTAATGCTGTCTCAGATCTAGATAGCTTACCTCAAGAACTAGCCCATCTAAGGACAGTATTCAGAGAAAATGGGAACGGAGGACGTTTTCGCCAGTCTGCGACGGCTCTCCTGAAGATGACTGGGAGGTGCCCAGTTGAAATATCGTGCGAAGTATTGAACAACGACCGGCTGCAAGCCCTAAATTTGTTTGAACTGTCATATCGTTGATTGGGAGCGTGAAGTACATGAATGGCTGCGAATGGTCTCCAACTAGCCGAACATAACCATTATTCATCACTGATCGGATCAGTTGGACGAGAGGACAGAGTCCATTCCAAGAAAACGCAGTGCACCTCATTAAGGAGCCACCACCAGCTTGCACAGTGGCTTGTTGACAACTTGGATCCACGGCTTCGTGGGGTATGCGCCACACTCGAACCCTACCATCAGCTGTTACCAACTGAAATTAGGACTCATCTAATCAGCGCACGGTTTCCCAGTCGTCTAGAGTCAGCCCAAAATGGTCACGAGCCGAGGAGAGGCGTTTCAAGCGATATCGTTCTGTTAGCAAAGGTACTCGCATCGGTCTTCTGCTTCCATAGCCCAATAACGGCAAATTCGTCGAACTCTCCTAACACATACGTTCGTTGAACGTGCCACATTGATTTCTTCGATTACTTCAATCAGTGATGCCTGCCTGGTAGCGCTGACACCTTCACCCAAAAGCCGCTGCTCTCGGTCCTTAAATTCCGTGGTGAGAGGTAATACCAGATATTTGGTATTCTCGACAGATTCTTGACACTATGGATGTCGGAATATTGAATTTCCTAACGCTTTCTAAAACTGAATGTCCCATGCGCTGAGTTCCAGCTACCTTTCCACGATTTAATACCTGTTGTGCGGCCGTCATCACGTCGGACACCTTTTCTCAAGAGTCACTCAGTACAAATGACAGCTCCGCCAGTATACTGGCCATTTATACCTTGTGTAAGCGATACTACTGCCATCTGTATAGGTGTATATCGCTATCCCATGACTTCTGCCACCTCAGTGGACATCTATGCACTTCAATTGTCGTCCCTTCACTTTTTGGTGTCAAGTCCGTCTACAACCATACACAACAAATACACTCAGTTAATAAAGAGGCGTTGACATAAGGAGACCAGCTTGATCTTATCTTATATTAAATAAAGGAAACACACACATAGTAAAAATTAAAACCACGTAGACGAAAGGTGACAACAACAGAAACGAATTAGAGATTGCATGCCGTAGGATCTCATAAGGCCTTTTCAGGCTTCAGATGTGAGAAATGTAAATTTTTATATTTCGGCTCATTACACTTTTATACAATGTCGACTATATTTAATCTCCTTATACTTAATGTGACATCTGTCTCACCACATTCTTTGCTTGAGCATCTACGTAAATGTTTATTCATATTTCCTGTCAACTTACCTCTGTGCATGCAGTTTTCAAAGCTATTTCAATGCTGTTATGTTAAATAGCTTTTGGATAACTGGTTGATGTCTAGGGCACGTAGGTTAGCACTTAGGATAAAACCAAGAAGGAAACCTCTCCGCTGCGAAACCGCATGACGGGAATAGGAAAGGCAGATTTGGTGGAGAACTGCAAGCTATCTTTGTGGCACAGTCAGTCGGTGGCTAGGATGCAAACTGTTCACATATTCTGTGCTAAATGACGCTAGGAAAGCAACAAGATTGATTAACAACGCCTCGAATGTGGAAGATAACTCGCTAATTTTTCATGGCATTTATTGGTTGATCCTGAATCATAAACGTCTGGTGCCAAGAGGATAATTTTCAGAGCCTTTGTACATCACGATCCTTGAGCATGTTCCCTGCGTTTAATTGGTCACAAGGATCGCCACTGCCACCACCAGCACCTCAAGTAAAAGTGTAGTGTTGTATTTAATTGCATGGACCAGTTACTTGCTTTCATGTGATTCAAAATCTGTTTCTGTTCCTCTTGGTGTTGAGCATCTTTAATTACTCCTTAGGCATTTTACCCAGACACGGTCCTTATCTTATTGATGCAATATGTCCGACTACCCCATTTTACTGAGCTGTTGAGTATTTATTGCTTTAATAGTGCTCATTAGCTTTTACAGAGCAGCTAATCTCTTTAGCGTTTCCGTTAATTTGTTTATTAAATATTCCACATAAATTTTCATACGTGGATACTTAAAGTTTTGCAAAAGTGTAGATGCCAAGAAAATAGCTAATTAATTTACTTAAAAGTCATTCTTACTAGATTCTCTGTTCAGTTCTACAAGCAACTCAATAAAACAGTGCTCATAGAAAGTGATTATTTGCTATTGCAGTTTAAGGGCCAACTTAATGAAAACTTGATTCACAGGTTAGTACATCTACATTTACATACATACTCCGCAATCCACCTTACGGTGCGTGGCGGAGGTTTAACTCGTACCACAACTAGCATCTTCTCTCCCTGTTCCACTCCCAAACAGAACGAGGGAAAAATGACTGCCTATATGCCTCTGTATGAGCCCTAATCTCTCTTATCTTATCTTTGTGTTCTTTCCGCGAAATGTAAGTTGGCGGCAGTAAAATTGTACTGCAGTCAGCCTCAAATGCTGGTTTTCTAAATTTCATCAGCAGCAATTCGCGAAAATAACGCCTCCTTTCCTCTAGAGACTCCCACCCGAGTTCCTGAAGCATTTCCGTAACACTCGCGTGATGATCAAACCTACCAGTAACAAATCTAGCAGCCCGAATCTGAATTGTTTCTATGTACTCCCTAAATGTGTTACTATTCACATATTAGTGTCTAAAGGTGTTCCCTCATTGTGTCTGACAGAAGCATTTGGTTCTGATCTCTGTCAAATGATAGAGAGAGTAGTCCCCATGCCAAATCATCAATATTAAAAGCATTATTTCAGTAAAAGTACTTATGAAGTGTAGCAATTATTTCAGCAGCAGCGGTCTTCTTTAAAGATTAACTGGCTAAAACCGTACAGATCATTCACGGACGCCATGTTTCACTTACGACCAATTCAGTGCAGAGAAGTAACTGCTACGAAAGAAAATATATTGTAATCAGGTCAGTGAATATGACACTTTGAAGATCATTTCTACGTTAGTGTTTTTAAGTAGTTAAAAAATAAAAGCTCCTCATGTCCATGTTAATCGTGCTCCTATCTCAGTAACTGATTTCATGTGTTGACGAGTAGTTTTCTTACTGTAAATAATTAAATAAACTTTAGATCCCATATGCGTTGCTCATGGTAAATTTCTGTTCAAAGTCTCTATAGGTTGTGCTACTTTTTCGTATCCTACTTGCAAAACATATATCAGTACCAAACAAAGACATACACAGTAATTACTCTTCTTATTTAACAGTATAATCTCCTGTACCACTTTGGTTAATTAGGTAGTCGACCATTTTTCAATCATTTAATTACAGTTTACTGTGTAGGTACATCTACATCTACATCTACATCCATACTCCGCAAGGCACCTGAAGGTGTGTGACGGAGGGTACCCTGAGTACCTCTATCGGTTCTCCCTTCTATTCCAGTCTGGTATTGTTCGTGGAAAGAAGGATTGTCGGTGTGCTTCTGTGTTGGCTCTAATCTCTCTGATTTTATCCTCATGGTCTCTTCGCGAGATGTACGTGGGAGGGAGCAATATACTGCTTGACTCTTCGGTGAAGGTATGTTCTCGAAACTTTAACAAAAGCCCGTACCGAAATACTGAGCGTCTCTCCTGCAGATTCTTCTTCTGGAGTTTATCTATCATCTCCGTAACGCTTTCGCGATTACTAAATGGTCCTGTAACGAAGCGCGCTGCTCTCCGTTGGATCTTCTCTATCTCTTCTATCAACCCTATCTGGTACGGACCCCACACTGTTGAGCAGTATTCAAGCAGTGGGCGAACAAGCGTACTGTAACCTACTTCCTTTGTTTTCGGATTGCATTTCCTTAGGATTCTTCCAATGAAGCTCAGTCTGGCATCTGCTTTACCGACGATCAACTTTATATGATCATTCCATTTTAAATCACTTCTAATGCGTACTCCCAGACAATTTATGGAATTAACTGCTTCCAGTTGCTGACCTGCTATTTTGTAGCTAAATGATAAGGGATCTATCTTTCTATGTATTCGCAGCACATTACACTTGTCTACATTGAGATTCAATTGCCATTCCCTGCACTATGCGTCAATTCGCTGCAGATCCTCCTGCATTTCCGTACAATTTTCCATTGTTAAAACCTCTCGATACACCACAGCATCATCTGCAAAAAGCCTCAGTGAACTTCCGATGTCATCTACAAGGTCATTTGTGTATATTGTGAATAGCAACGATCCTATGACACTCCCCTGTGGCACACCTGAAATCACTCTTACTTCGGAAGACTTCTCTCCATTGAGAATGATATCCTGCGTTCTGTTATCTAGGAACTCTTCAATCCAATCACACAATTGGGCTGATAGTCCATATGCTCTTACTTTGTTCATTAAATGACTGTGGGGAACTGTATTGAACGCCTTGCGGAAGTCAAGAAACACGGCATCTATCTGTGAACCCGTGTCTATGGCTCTCTGAGTCTCGTGGACGAATAGCGCGAGCTGGGTTTCACACGACCGTCTTTTTCTACACCCATGCTGCTTCCTACAGAGTAGATTTCTAGTCTCCAGAAAAGTCATTATAATCGAACATAATACGTGTTCCAAAATTCTACAACTGATAGACGTTAGAGATATAGGTCTATAGTTCTGCACATCTGTTCGACGTCCCTTCTTGAAAACGGGGATGACTTGTGCCCTTTTCCAATTCTTTGGAACGCTACGCTCTTATAGACATCTACGGTACACTGCTGCAAGAAGGGGGGCAAGTTCCTTCCCGTACTCTGTGTAAAATCGAACTGGTATCCCATCAGGTCCAGCGGCCTTTCCTCTTTTGAGCGATTTTAATTATTTCTCTATCCCTCTATCGTCTATTTCAAAAAAATGGCTCTGAGCACTATGGGACTTAACATCTATGGTCATCAGTCCCCTAGAACTTAGAACTACTTAAACCTAACTAACCTAAGGACAGCACACAACACCCAGCCATCACGAGGCAGAGAAAATCCCTGACCCCGCCGGGAATCGAACCCGGGAACCCGGGCGTGGGAATCGTCTATTTCGATAGCTACCATTTTGTCATCTGTGTGACAATCTAGAGAAGGAACTACAGTCTTCCTCTGTGAAACGGCTTTGGAAAAAAAGACATTTAGTATTTCGGCCTTTAGTCTGTCATCCTCTGTTTCAGTACCATTTTGGTCACAGAGTGTCTGGACTTTTTGCTTTGATCCACCTACCGCTTTGACATAAGACCAAAATTTTTTACAATTTTCTGCCAAGTCAGTACATAGAACTTTACTTTCGAATTCATTGAACGCCTCTCGCATAGCCCTCCTCACACTACATTTCGCTTCGCGTAATTTTTGTTTGTCTGCAAGATTTTTGGCTATGTTTATGTTTGTTGTGAAGCTTCCTTTGCTTCCGCAGCAGTTTTCTAACTCGGTTGTTGTACCACGGTGCCTCTTTTCCATCTCTTACGATCTTGCTTGGCACATACTCATCTAACGCATATTGTACGATGGTTTTGAACTTTGTCCACTGATCCTCAACACTATCTGTACTTGAGACAAAACGTTTGGGTTGAGCCGTCAGGTTCTCTGTAATCTGCTTTTTGTCACTTTTGCTAAACAGAAAAATCTTCCTACCTTTTTTAATATCTCTATTTACGGCTGAAATCATCGATGCAGTAACCGCTTTATGATTGCTGATTTCCTGTTCTGCGTTAACTGTTTCAAATAGTTCTGGTCTGTTTGTCACCAGAAGGTCTAATATGTTATCGCCACGAGTCGGTTCTCTGTTTAACTGCTCAA
The DNA here is from genome assembly GCF_023864345.2 of Schistocerca serialis cubense. Classification (NCBI taxonomy): domain Eukaryota; kingdom Metazoa; phylum Arthropoda; class Insecta; order Orthoptera; family Acrididae; genus Schistocerca; species Schistocerca serialis. The sequence goes on from NC_064644.1 coordinate 74,685,173, forward strand.
GGTAGTTTTCAGATAAAGCACTTAAAAAAATTTCACTGGATTCTTTGTCCCTGCCACCCGTTATGGACGTTTGAGTCTCCCAGTCTATATCCGGCAAATTAAAATCTCCACCAGGAACTGTAACACGGTGGGGAAATCTATTCGAAATACTATCCAAATTATCCTTCAGGTGCTCAGCCACAACAGCTGCTGAGCCAGGGGGCCTATAGAGACATCCAATTACCATGTCTGAGCCTGCTTTAGCCGTGACCTTCACCCAAATTATTTCACATTTCGGCTCTCCGTCAATTTCCTTCGATACTATTGCACTTCTTATCGCTATAAACACGCCTCCCCCTTCACTGTCCAGCCTGTCTCTGCGGTATACATTCCAATCTGAGTTTAGGATTTCATTACTGTTTACGTCTGGTTTCAGCCAACTTTCTGTCCCTAGTACTATATGAGCGTTGTGACCGTTTATTAATGAGAGCAGTTCTGGGACCTTTCTATAGATGCTCTTACAGTTTACTATAAGCACATTAATATTGTTATTCCCTGTTGCATTCTGTCTACTCCTACCTTGCCGCGTCTCAGGAGGCGTCTTGTCGGGTCTAGGGAGGGAATTCTCCAACCTAAAAAACCCTCATGTGCACTCCACACGTACTCCGATATCCTTGTAGCCGCTTCCGGCGTGTAGTGCACACCTGACCTATTCAGAGGACCCTACATTTCTCCACCCGATAGCGGAGGTCGAGAAATTTGCACCCCAGATCTCCGCAGAATCGTCTGAGCCTCTGGTTTAAGCCTTCCACTCGGCTCCAAACCAGAGGACCGCGATCGGTTCTGGGAACGATACTACAAATAGTTAGCTCTGATTCCACCCCGCGAGCGAGGCTTTCCGCCTTCACCAATTCCGCCAACCGCCTGTACGAACTGAGGATGACCTCTGAACCCAGAGTACCACAACTTTCGTTCGATTCCCACTAGTTCAGCTACTGCTCCCTATCAAAACTAGTCATTCGCGAAACGAAAGATAGTCCGAGACCTTATCCATTAACACACGATCACGGTCAATATAAATTCCATTCATAGGAGTAACATTATCGAAGTATTGCTCTCATGCTAGGAACCGTCAGTGTCGTACGCTGAATAATCTTGAATTACGAAAGAAATACAATTGTGGAAATTATATACATGGGTATTTAAAATAGAACAAACAATTGAAAATAACGTTTCATGATAGTTTTAATACATGGGCCATTAAAAAGGGACCCGCAATTTGAAAGTGGTAAAATGTTTCTTACATCTAGCTATAATTGTGCGAAATCGTAAAAGAGTTCCAGTTTGACCCGGTATTATTGCTTTTTACGTGTGGGCTTAAGAGTAACAGTAGGCATATACTGCTGATTCACGCTGAGGACTAGGACAAGCATGTCATTCACTAATCGGAGCTAGAGCATTATCCTCGAGAAACAACATTAAATTTCTATAACAAGACATCGGTCAAAGAATAGGGATTTTCACGAACTGAGGCAGCGTTTTAGCCACCCTAACGAAGCCAGTCCTTGGCTGAGTAGTAAATACTGACATTTCGGCATTTACAAACCAAAACAGCAGAGATGACAAACGTGCCATTCCGAAGGCAAGAACCCGTGAGAAACCTTGATCACTAGAGAGAGTAAATGTGCGGTTAAATCCCGTAGGCGAGCTGCTACGCTGCATCTTGCGGTGTATAGGCAAATTTGTCACTACGATACGAAAATTAGAGAAATTAAATGAATGGCAGATATCAGAACTAACCCACGCATGGCTAAATTATCTCCTCCCTTAAAACGATGTGTGGGGGGAGAGGGTGAGAAGACAGGTTTAATTAAATACTGTACGTAATTCATTATTCTGGTTATCAGACACATCGTTAAGCTGACTTTTATGAGTGCTAAATCATTCTTGGTGGTTCCATCATGGACAGGAAAGCTAATTCAGGATACAACTTTGATCGCATCATCCATACCCAACAAAGCGGAGCAGTGTCTTGGCTGAAATCATCAGACTGCACATTGTATACGCTAAAAAGTTTTTCAAAACAACTAAATCAAGAAACAGGGCGTCTCCCTCTGTCGTTCACCACAGCCTCCTTCTGGTGCGCGAGTCGTACATAGTTCTATGCATCGCTACCAATTTTCTTATGTGAATTAATAGAATAGCAAACTTCATAATACGGGTGTTCTCCTACGTGTTTCTTGAACTGCGGTATTAATGGAAAAATTAAGCCAGTAGATGGAATGATCCCACTTTACCTGTGATCGAGCGTAAGAAATAATAATGGCCGATTTCAAATTACGATCGACTCGTTCTGCAAAAGACTGCTGCGGGAAATAAGATGTGGTCGTAATGTGAGAAACTACTCTGTTGAAGAAAAATTTCTTAAATTCCCGGGACAAAATGGTGAGCGCCTTGTCGCTTACCAGAATCTTGAGCGGCCCAAAAGCAATTAATATTTTTCCCAGGTTCTGGGCGGAAGACCAGTTGTCATTGCATTACTCGGAACTAGCCGAACAAAACAAGTAAATGGATCATCCTCAATAAACATAAACCTGTTATCATGTTTAGTACGGAAAGAGTCTCCAAACAATCGACAAAAATTTTATCCATTGGCTTCTCGTCTGCAATATAAATAAAAAAGACTCGAGGGGTGTTTGAAATAAGGTTAGCCATCCTACAGTCCTGACAATGACGGACCTACATCCTTAAGTCAGAGTTAAAATCTCGGAGTTAAATGCTCCTTGATCTTCGTTGTATCTGGTTCCCAGATAAGAGATGGTGAAAATACTGCAAGACTGCTGGGATCGCCTTCTTAGGGAGCAGATTTTTAATTTACCATTGTAGAGAGCAATGTAAAACAAAAGACCTTTATTAAGGCCAGGATCTCATACAAAATGGTCGAAAATTCGATTTCTTCACTGTGATTTTGGAAAAATATATGTGTATAGAAGGTTGAGACGAAGGTTTTTTAATCCGTTCCTTACAGAAGTTTCTACAGCCCATTGTTCAAAGCAGTGACAAGGCCGCCGTGAGACGCTCTCAGCTGGAGACGCCCGGTTCAGGGAGAAATCTTATCGTGTCGTGGCGTACGTTTACGAAATGATTTATATTGCAGCATGCATACTAAAGTCTTTCTCGTAAAAGCTGACGAATAATGTGTGCAACTTGCCGAATGCAACATACCCAGGTCAGCAAGACTGGCTTTCCTCGCCACAGTAAACCACGTTATTGCTCTACAGGAACAATTCGAGTTAGAGGAAGGGTTTATATACGATTCTGAAATTGCAGACTAAACATAAGTAACGAAAACACTTATTTCTTGTCAAATTTTGGTCAAAATTGGTCGAAACGTAATGTTTTGTCCGCCCTGCTGGATTAGACATTTTGAATTTTGAAAATCTAATTTCAAATTTGCGTTCAGCGACATTAAAACTATACATTAACTTGTAGCTTTTATGCAACCTAACTAATAATGCACATAAAAGTTTTCCCTAAACGTTAAACAGGTTTTTCTCGATAAATAATTTTTCAAAACTGCAAGCAGCATACAATAAAAACGGTTAAGTCTATTAACTTCCACCAACGGTTCAATCTATGAACTTCTATCTTTGACCCCCGAAAATTAAACACTATTCTTGGGAGCATATTCCTATAATATATGAAATTTGTTAATATTAACAACCAGCAAAAATCGAATTCAAAAGTTCGAGTTAACACCATATAGTTAAATTTAAGCTTATTTCATCGTGGTTAGATATAAGCTCCCATAAATATAATGTAATATTGACTGACGTTATCCATCTTTGATTTCAGATAACTCCAGAGTGGCTCCACTTCACGCAGTCTGCATACTACAGACTCTCAAGCTCCTTATCAAACCGTCGTTACGGGCGCCATTTTGTTTTTTATTGAAGATCTAAAACAAATTTCAAGGCATGATCAATCATATTCGTCAAACAGATCCTTTTTGTAGATGTTCATTGTCTCAAAAAATTTCACAACGGTGCCTATTTTTTGCTCATTTGAATGAGAACCTGGCCCAAATGGAATACCCTCAAATCTGTTGACTGTCATTAAGTTGCTATTTGATGTTACTCAAGTTAGAATGTTGATTCTGTTCTTACCTCATGTTACTAAATAAGTGAAACAGTTGAAAACAAATAAGTCACCATGTTCCGATGGACTCCCAAATCGGTTTTACGTCATTGGCTCCCTACTTAGCTTGCATTTATCGTGATTCGAAGAGCAAAGTATCAAGCGTTTGAAAAAAGTAGAGCAGATGACTCCTGTATATAAGAACGGAAAATAATGGATCCGCAAAATTACAAAACTATATCCTTAACATCCTTTTGCTGCAGAATTCTTGAAACCAATCTGACTTCGAGTATAATAAATTTGCTCGAGACGGAAAACCTTCTGTCTACGAACCATCAAGGACTTAGAAAAACATTGTTCGTGCAAATCTCTGTTCGCTCTTCTCTTACGTGATATCCTACGAACCGCGAATGAAGGGCTGCGTGCAGATTCCACATTCATAGATTACCGGAAAACGTTTGACAACGTGTCCGACTGCAGACTACAAAAGGTACGAGGATACGGTATAGGTTCTCAGATACACTTGTGAATCGAAGACTTGTTAAGTAATAGAGACCAGTACGTTTTCCTCGACGGTGAGTATTCATCAGATACCAGGGTATCTTCAGGAGCTTCACAAGGAAGAGTGATAAGACCGCTGTTATTTTCTGTACGCTTTAATCATCTCACGGACAGGATGATGAACCACCATAGATTCCATGCAGGACAGCCAGCAGACATAGAGCGCCGGAGAGAGCACGCGTGCAGTTAAAACCTCATTGGCGAGCCGCTACCCTATCTCTGGTGGGATTCTGGCAAGTTCGTCCCTATGGTACAAAGTACAGAGATGTGAAATGAGCGGCAGGTGTCTATGCCAACATGTGCACGGACTGTTCACTCTGTATGCACGTAAACAAATGTACGTACACATAGACTAGTTTTCATATTTTTTTAGTGGTGAGATATTGTCCCGGAACAATTTCTTTAAAAACGGACTCCCAACTTGAAGTTCCGCCCAGGGTTTTCTAGAGGTTCCCTCGTTTTCAAGGCTAACGGCGTAACTAAAAATCCCCTTTCACAATATTCCCAACTCGGACTCATTCAGCCCCACAAATAACTCGCCTGGTATTTATATTTACAATCGGCGAACAACTCTATGGTGTCCTCTTTTCCTGTTCCAGTCACAACTGGTTCGCGGAATGAATGACTACTGGTGAGCTTCCGTGTGAGCTCCATTCTTTCTAATTTTACCACAATCGCCTTTTTGCAAGAAATGTGTAACAGGGAGTAATATATTGGTTGACTCTTCTAGAAACATATGCTTTCGAAACTTTAACAGTAAATTATACCGTGACACAGAACGCGTCTTTTTTGGAAGTTTGTGTTAAGGACTATGGGACCAAACTGCAGAGGTCATCGGTCGCTAGCCTTACCCTCTACTTAATCTAACCTAAACTAACTTACTCTAAGGACAACACATACACCCATGCCCCAGAACGCGTCTCTTGCAGCGTCTGCCTCTGGCTGAAAATAGTTTTGTGGTAAGCATATCTGAGTGGCCAGTTGCAAGTTATTCAGTCCCACATGGTTGAGATTACATCTGTACATCAATTTTGTTAGAACATCAATACGTTCCCCTACTTGTGTGCTGGAAAACACACTGCACACATCAAAGGATACTAATTTAATGGTGCGAGACAGGTAGATCTTTTATTTACAATGTACATTGAGTTTAATATACCTGATTTGAATTTTGTCTTACTTTTAATTGAAGTTTCCGATTTAGTAGACAATTTGTTCGATGGAGTAGTGAATGATGATACTACTGGATGAATGAGGACACATTGCTTATGTAGTTTAGGAAACCCTTACAGTCTAGGAAACACTGTGTTCATGTTAGTTAATAACTTTGATTCAGAATCAGAATATATATCCTTGCAAGAGTTAGTTACACATTTAACCTCATCTTTGACTAATGTAGTAGGATGTATAGGATGGACTTAGTGCATGTGTGGCTCAGGACTCTTTAATTAAAAGTGAGACGAAATTAAAATCGAAGTGTGGTGTTTCAAACTCAGTGGACTTTTTAAATAAAATAAAAGATTTATTTATATCACACAGTGCTAAATTAATATCCGTGGTCCTTAGCAGTTTATTTTTAAACATACCAGCAGGGGAATGTGTTGATATTCTGACAGAACTGATGTGCTGGTCTAATCTCAATCCCGCGGAATTGAATGACTTGCGACTGGGTACTCAGACAGCCTTGACGCACGACTGCTTTCCGTTCCAAGAGATTCTGTATAAACACTGAGATGGCTCACCTATGGGGCCCCTCCCAGTCCATTTATGGCTGAAATATTCATGGACAGCGTTGAACAGCATTTTTTGAATTAAGAACCTTTGGGTGCAGGTATTAAATACTGATTCAGATATGTAGATGGTGTGCTGTGTATGTTGACAGACACTAAAAGACAGCTCAACAATTTTTTTTATAACTTAAACAGTCAACATAAAAATATTCAGTTTAGAGCGGAGATTGGTATCAGATCCATAAACTTGCTAGTTCCAATCACTGACATCTGTACGCAAACACGTTGTTCCAATTCGTTCGTATATGTGCGATGTTACATTGACATCCAACTTTGTCCTCACTGTTTTTGACAGGCAATGTATTTGATAGAGCTCATCAGTCCTCCTCGATTTCCCGATTTCTTGTGAAAGTAAGGCTATCATCAGCATCAAAGTCGGTTTGAGGAAAACAGTTGTTTAATAGGCGTGGTCGTATCGCAGTTGGTATGGCCTTGTGTTCCTCCGATCTCGGAAATGACTTAGCCACCTATATACAGAGGGCTTATAGCTTGAGGTGGACTGTGAACCACGCTGCAACTTGGCAGTGTTCGCACTTACAAAGATGCCAGAGGTGAGAATGAAGCGCAGACTTCAGATGTCTAATCGGGCACTTTACCATTGATCAACATGGAACCGCTGCTGCCGTTTTGCGCCACCTGCAGTGGAATAGTGAACGACTTGATTCCCACTTTCGCTAAGTTCGCCGAATAATAACATCGATGTTGATTCCACTAACTTTCAGCTGGCGGCGCTTCGCCACTACATTCCACCGCTGTGCCGACAGAGCAGTCAGAATTGTAAGTAGTCAGTGTACTGTGTGTGAGCGATGGGGTGTGATATAATGACAAGTGAAAAGGGCAAGAAACTGTTGGTAATAGACGGTTATAACTTTTGTTTCCATAAGTGTCTCGTCGATGGCTTCATTGATACAAGTGCACGAGGACAATATGTAAATGTTTTGTGAAATTAAATTCCTTCAGTTGTATTGTCAGTTTGCAGTTAGACATGAAAGGATGACTCTTGTGTATTAAACCGGCAGAAAGTCAGTAATATTGTAAAGCAAAAGACTGAAGAAAATTTCTGTGAGTGCCCCTTCACACTTACACGCCGCGAGTTAGCTACTGGTGATTCTGACGCTCTCACGACACAGGATTTGGCTCGAATAAGAAAAAAAATATTAATGTTCCTCGATTACGCAAACTACCCAGGTTTTGTACTAACTTACTAAAATTACTTGACGCACTGGCGGGAAATGTTTTCCACAAAACCGGAGAAGATATTTTTGTACCTATGAACGACTCTGAAAAGAATATTTGGGGTTTCCCATGCCAAACCAGTTTGAATTTTCTGAAAGTATCGAGAACTTTACTTATAGATGGGATTGGACCTTCAAGAGTTGTGCTAAGCTGTTCCATCAAATATTTATAATTCATGGGAAAATTGAAACAACTGTTTCCCATTGGTATTTTTTTCGCCCCCAAACAAAAAAGTGAAACATATAGGGGAGCTCTGTTCTTAAAATCATATAGCACCCATCCGGACATTACGTATGTTGACTTTGAGACGGCGGTTCACCAGGCAATTACTTACGTTTCGCTAAAGCCGAAATTAAAGGACTGCAGTTTCCATCTCGGGTAGACATAGCAGACGAAGATTCAATTGATTTTAAATCAAAGGCATCTAAAATCGGAAGACCTTTGAAAACTTTGTTGGGCTGCCTCTCCTGCCCTGACCGAACTGGAGGTCCCTTAGTCGAAGACTTAATCTCCAACAAACCTAACAACAAACATCTGGATGACTCTTTTGATTATTGACTTCATACCTATATTCTTACAATCAGCGACTTTCCATCGACTACGTGGGATGATTTTAGTTCTGAATAGACTACTAACTGAAGTGAGGCATTCTGCTTTTTACTGAACGCTCCATTTTACTCTTCCCATCCCAACATATACCAAATGTTAGCGCCCCTACATAATTTTATTACTTATGCTTGACAACTGACCACAATGTATTGGTTATGAACTGTAGATTAAAACTGAACAAACTGCAAAAATGTGGAAATTTAAGGAGATGGGACCTGGATAAACTGAAAGAACCAGAGTTTGTACAGAGTTTCAGGGTGAGCAGAATGGAACAATTGACAGAAATGGGGAAAAGAAATACAGTAGAAGAAGAATGGGTAGCTTCGAGGAATGAAATAGTGAAGGCAGCAGAGGATCAAGTAGGTAAGAAGACGAGAGCTAGTAGAAATCCTTGGGTAACTGAAGAGATACTGAATTTATTTGATGAAAGGAGAAAATACAAAAATGCAGTAAGTGAAGCAGGCAAAAAGGAATACAAACGTCTCATAAATGAGATTGACAGGAAGTGCAAAATGGCTATGCAGGGATGGCTAGAGAACAAATGTAAGGATGCAGAGGCTTATCTGATGAGGGGTAAGATAGATACTGCCTACAGGGAAATTAGAGAGACGTTTGGAGAAAAGAGAACCACTTGTATGAATATCAAGAGCTCAGATGGAAATCCACTTCTAAGCAAAGAGGTGAAAGCAGACAGGTGGAAGGAGTATATAGAGGGTCTATACAGGGGCGATGTTCTTGAGGACAATATTATGGAAATAGAAGAGGATGTAGATAAAGATGAAATGGGAGATATGATACTGCTTGAAGAGTTTGACAGAGCACTGAAAGCCCTAAGTCGAAACAAAGCCCCGGGAGTAGACAACGTTCCATTAGAACTACCGACAGCCTTGGGAGAGCCAGTCCAGAAAAAACTCTACCATCTGGTGAGCAAGATGTATCAGACATGCGAAATTCCCTCAGACTTCAAGAAGTATATAATAGTCCGTATTCCAAAGAAAGCAGATGTTGACAGATGTGAAAATTACCGAACAATCAGTTTAATAAATCACGGACGCAAAATACTAACGCGAATTCTTTACAGACAAATGGAAAAACTGGTAGAAGCCGACCTCGGGGAAGATCAGTTTGGATTCCGTAGAAATGTTGGAACACGTGAGTCAATATTGACCCTACGACTTATCTTAGAAGCTAAATTAACAAAAGGCAAACCTACGTTTCTAGCATTTATAGATTTAGAGAAAGCTTTGGACAATGTTGACTGGAATACTCTCTTTCAAATTCCGAAGGTGACAGGGGTAAAATACAACGAGCGAAGGACTATTTACATTTTGTATATAAACCAGATGGCTGTTATAAGAGTCGAGGGACATGAAAGGGAAGCAGTGGTTGGGAAGACAGTGAGACCGGGTTGTTGCCTCTCCCCAATGTCATTCAATCTGTATATTGAGCAAGCTGTAAAGGAAACAAAAGAAAAATTCGGAGTAGGTATTAAAATCCATGGAGAAGACATAAAAACTTTGACGTTCACCGATGACATTGTAATTCTGTCAGAGACAGCAAAGGACTTAGAAGAGCAGTTGAGCGAAATGAATAGCGTCTTGAAAGGAGGACCAACAAAAGCAAAACGAGGATAATGGAATGTAGTCGAATAAAATCTGGTGATACTGAGGGAATTAGATTAGGAAATGAGACACTTAAAGTAGTAAAGGAGTTTTGCTATTTGGGGAGCAAAATAGCTGATGGTGGTCGAAGTAGAGAGGATGTAAAATGTAGACTGGCAATGGCAAGGAAAGCGTTTCTGAAGAAGAGAAATTTGTCAACATCGAGTATAGATTTAAGTGTCAGTAAGTCGTTTCTGAAAGTATTTGTATGGAGTGTAGCCATGTATGGAAGTGAAACATGGACGATAAATAGTTTAGGCAAGAAGAGAACAGAAGCTTTCGAAATGTGGTGCTACAGAAGAATGCTGAAGATTAGACGGGTAGATCACATAACTAATGAGCAGGTATTGAATAGAATTGGGGACAAAAGGAGTTTGTGGCACAACTTGACAAAAAGAAGGGACGCTTTACTAGGACATGTTCTGAGGCATGAAGGGATCGCAAATTTAGCATTGGAGGGCAGCGTGGAGGGTGAAAATCGTAGAGGGAGACCAAGAGATGAATACACTAAGCAGAATCACAAGGATGTAGGTTGCAGTAGGTACTGGGAGATGAAGAAGCTTGCACAGGATAGAGTAGCATAGAGAGCTGCATCTAACCAGTCTCTGGACTGAAGACCACAACAACAACAACATGCTTGACAACTGCAACTTTACTTGTACCGGACTTACATTATAAGAATATCAACAAGCTTAACATTTTTAACCATTCCTATGGCACGTAAGCACTCCTAAGTCTGTATAAAATGGGAAGCGAAATGTTATGGGACTATTGATAGCTTGTGAGAATCAACACGTTCGCTATGGAAAAATAAGATGGCAGCTAATGGGAACCAGTGCGTCTCCTGTCGTATAAATACGATGGCAGCTAATGGAAATCAAAATGTCCATTTCGGAATCAATTCGGCGTCATCCCATAGAATTATACTTTTGCTCATGATTCATCAGTTAAAGTTGGTTCTTGAAAAACTGTAAGCACAACTGAACGAAATAGTTTTTCCCTATATATTTAGCCGTCTGCCACTTCTGTTTTTTCAGCATTTCCGTGACACTGTTTCCTTGTTCAAATAAACCTGTGACGATTCGTCCTTCTCTTCTCCGTATACGTTCAGTAAAGCCTGTTAGCCCCTATTTTATACAACTCCCTGCCCTTGAGCAGTGCGAGTATTATAGAATGTGACCCCCGAGTATCCTGTAGGCAATCTCTTTGTAGAAAGATAGTACTTTCTTAGTATTTTACTAATGAACTGAAGTCTGTCATCCGTCTTTACCAACGGATGATCCTGTACTGTCGCTCTATTCCATATCCCTACAAATTTTTGCACAGACTTATTTGTACGAGCTGACTGATCTCATAGTGAGATATTGTAGTCATGGGACATACTAAGTGCATTTTTTCTTTGTGAAGTGCACAGTTCTACTGTTCTTAACATTTAAATAAGTAGTCTTTCTTTGCATCAATCTCAAATATTATCAATATGCGACTAAATACTTTTCAAGGAATTTTCAGGCATACATTATTTACTGCCTCAAAACAAAAGTTAACGATCGAGGAAACATAGTCGAATGCCAATGTGAATTCGTAATTCGTACACATACATCATCGGTGGGTATGTACATGATTATTACAGTTTCAGTCACATGTGACAGGAAGAAAGACCACCAGAGTGCATTTGCGTTGTTCGTGTTCAGTGCTGTTACCAGGCCTGGCAGGTTATATAAGGGGTCAGACATTGAGTGATCACTTTGAAGGACACGGAGAAGCCGTGTAGTGTTGTGAAACAGTTGTTCTAGCACCTGACAGAGTTGTGGGGCCCCATTTGGCCACGTGGTCTAATTGTGCAATATTAAGATTTGTGGGGCGTGCGGATGTGACAGCGACCTGACGTTATAGTCCATGGAATGTGAGGGTAGGTAGATTCGTCGTCGTGATACCAGCAGACTACATCTAACCACAACAAGGAGGGATCGTTATGTTGGACATCAAACAAATCGTATCACCTTCATAACTATGCCTGCCACCAAAGAACAAGTAGAGGACACTCTGCAACGTTCTGCGACAGCCCACGCCACTGGTCCGACTAAGGAATTACCCCCAAGCATAGTCTGCCATTAACACGACAACACAAACAGGTCTTTTGGAGTGGTGCCGATGAATGGCGTTGCACAGTGCTCAAAGGTGAATCGTGGATCAGTATTGTCCTAAATGACAGTCGTGGCGACGACATGGGGAGAGGTACCATTCTTCTAATTCTTTGGAGAGATACAGTGGTATCAAAGTGTTGTGAGCAATGGGGTATGACTTCAGATGACGGCTAGTTGTGTTTGACGGTAGTATGTAGCTCGATACTTTGGCGTCAACGTAATTAGCAGTTAGCCGGCCTGGGTGGCCGAGCGGTTCTAGGCGCTACAGTCTGGGACCGCACGACCGCTACGTTCGCATGTTCGAATCCTGCTTCGGGCATGGATGTGTGTGATGTCCTTAGGATACTTAGGTTTAAGTAGTTCTCAGTTCTAGGGGACTGATGACCTCAGCAGTTAAGTCCCATAGTGCTCAGAGACGTTTGAATCAATTAGCAGTTAGGTGGGAAGACCAAGCCGGTCACAACAAGTAAATGAATATACAGGGCTACTCAAAAATAAGGAACATATTTCAAATATTTATACCTTCCAAATTACAAAATGTCCCACCACAATTCCAACGTTCCTGGACAGACAAAAGTTTAAAATTTGAACTGGCCGTGTAGACATTTTAATCTCGGCAGCATTGGCGGTGTTGCTTTCTTCTTCATGGAGAAAACTACGACTAGACTAACCTGTCTAGACGTGCTTCAAAACTGGTTATTTCCTGAATTTGAAGAAGATTCAGATGACTACATCTTATGCAAGCTGTAGCCCCACCTCATTTCTCTAAACACGTCCGATGTTACCGGAATGACACCATTACAGGACGTTGGATTGGAAAAGGGGAAGCAGAAGACGAACTTCACCGCCGGTTGCCTGAAAGGTCTCCAGACCTACAGCTTGTGGCTTTTATCTGTGGGATTACGTGAAAGGCAGCGTTTTTTCCCCACCTATGCCTGACCCTCTAGAAAGTCTACGACATGGGACTATTGAAGGTGTGAATTCGATAACGAGAGGTCAGCTGCTTCGTTTGTGGCAGGAAATGAGCCACATTTCTATTTGTCGTGTAACATGTGGCGTTCACATTGAATGCACAAAAATTTTTACCTTTCTCTTTACATGAATGTTGGAATTGTGTTTTTATCTTTTGTGGTTTGGAAGCAACAAATGTTTGAAACTGTTCTTTCTTTTTGAATAGCCCTGTATTGTACTATTTCAAATACCAAATTACAATAAATAACAGAGACCAATAAACATCTGTTTTAAAAGATTACATATCACTTATAATAAAACAAAAATGTTGATTGTAAAGCTTTTCCAAAAAATACAAAATCAAATTTTTATCAGGAATCTGTAGGCAGTCGTCATCGCTGACAGTGCAACTCGGCGGCCCCAGTGGCCATATCAGGGTCACCACACCGGACTGTTCCAGCATGGGTAGAGGGACAATTGCAATCGAATCACTAAAACGATTAAAAACTAAAATTTGATCTCAAATACAAACAGAGCCCAAACAAATTAACAAATTCCTTTTTGAGTCAAGCTAGAACAGCTCAAAACCTTAAACCAAGGCACAGCAGATAAATTATGTAAATTTTAGAAGAATTTTGGATTCCCAGTATAGGCCTATTCAAAAAGAAAGGACAGATTTCAAACATTTATTGCATCCAAACTACCAAAGATACTGCCAAGCATAAACGGCCACGAATAATTTAAACCTTGAATCCCTTTAGGAAAATTTCTGTGTGCTTCCACAAAGCCTCTGGTTTAAACGGCACTGGCAGTAAGAAATGTATTACAGTTAATTAAAAAGAATTATCCTAAGAACAAATACCTACTTAAGGTTTAATAACTACAAGAATTTCAGGACGGCAACTGCTAGACATACAGAAAATTTATATTTGTTTGGCTAATCACGATGAAGCAAACAATGCCGTCAAACAGGCCTTCAGTGGCAAGTGTCGTTACTACTTGGTCAAACGGATGTTCAACCCGCAGCCCACATAGCTATAATGGCCCCAAACTGTGATTCAGATGGCATAACAGCTTTACAACTTAAGAAACACACAAAACGTCCTAAGCAGTTTTGGAATGAGGAAGCAAAATAATACTTAAGATTATACAATTACAAAAATCGGATGCACTTTGCTCTGCAAAATGCTATAAGAAAATATGTTGACTGTGTGTTATTAAGCACTCGGAAACCTTAAGACAAACACAAGGGACGTTCACTAAGTAGCTTGGCCTCAGTTCACGTTCAAAGGTTAATTACTAAATCCCAAACATAAAAAGGCTACCATACATATGTCTTGCATTGCGTTCACTCAAACTAACATTTACTGCCAGACACAGACATGAGCGAAATCAGTCACCATTTAAATCTGCAGTGTTTCCTATCACGCACAGAACAAACTGCTACTGCAGGTTTTACAGTCTATCTAAACTTGACTCACATGCCGTCATCCACATAATAACTCCTGTGTTACGATAGTCAAACAACGAAATTGCTCATCATGTCATATGTATTCTTGACAAAAATACCAGGTGATTTAATATTTTCAGATTCCCGGCACAAGCTGTTGACATCAATGTGCATGAAATACAGTGAGCATGGCGTTCCACGAACCGGGGCTGTGCCGTGCACCCCAGTGACCAAATAGGTGACGCGGTATTCGATCCCAGGCAGCCAACCGCCTAAGAGCCACTCCCATAGCCACACCACAACAACTGGCCAGGCTGGGCACGCTTGTACTCGGGGTTGCTGCTCGGTTCTCGGTGCCTAGCCGAGTCGTCACTTAACGACTGGCCCCGGCGGTCCGAACACTATTTTTATGTAATTTGAAGGTGGACAGTGGGAGAAAGGAAATGGAGGGGATCACTGTTGTCAGTTACATTCGGACATTACGCGGAATCAGTGGCGACGAGTGAAAAATCTATACCAGACCGGAATTCGATTTTTTTTTCTTTATTGAGTTTCGATTCCCCCTAAAGGGGGTGGGCTGGCAGCAGCTTATTACGCCGCTCTTCAGCTTACAGAATTTGGTTTAAAAAGATGAAGATAATAAAAAGTAATAACAGTTGGCGATAAAATCGGTGACTTAAAGGTAAAATGGCAGAAAATTCTGGAGCTTAAAACATAAAACACAGGGTTGATGATGCTAGTAAAATACACAGGAAGCAGAAAAATAGTAGACCGACAATTAAAAATCACGGCGACAGTCTGCGTTCTGTTCGTAAGAGATATAAATGCACACCCAGCGACAGCATGATTTCTGTTCGCAACACTGTGGAAAGACGCACAACACTGAACACTCACTTAAACACTGCACTAAAAAGTTGGCACAAATATGACATACCACACCCGAGAGCAGGTGGGGGGAAACTGGTCAGATGACTGGAAAAAAAGGGGGGAAGGAGAGGAAAAGTGAAGGGGGAGGGGGGAAAGGAGCCCGGAATTCGAAACTGGGATCCCTTTTTACGAGACAGGTGCGGTAATCACTGCGCCGTCCGGGACACAGTGTTACCGCAACGGCGCATACTACCTCGGCACGGCTCACACCCGATGCACATTCAACCGAGAGCCACTTACCCATAGCCCCGTCCATTTTCTCCGCGTAATGTCCTGATGTAGCTGACAGCAGTGATCCACTCCCTTCCCTTTCTTCCCCTTTCCACCTCCAGTTTACGTATAATGTATCACAGCTGCGGATTCTGCGTGCTTTCTTTTCTCTTGGACGTTGCTATTGTAAAGAGGCTCTTCATGTGTTTGTATGTTGGGAGCGCTATGTAGCGCTTTGCATTAATAACTTTGACAGCGCTGTGCGCACTCTGTAACATACTCTGTGGTTGGTCGGACTAGCAGTTGGCGGTGAACAGTCACCAGCAGTGATGGAAGTTGGAAGTTAACAGTCAAGGGTGATGGCAGTTGGAGGTGAAGAGCCAGCAGTGATGGAAGTTGGGAGTGAGTAGTCAGCAGTGATGGAGGTTAGAGGTTAATAATTAGCTGTGTTGGAGGTTTGCAGTATTAGCGCGAGCGGATGGTCTGAATGTATATCCGTCATTGAGATTTGTTGTTGTTGTTGTGGTCTTCAGTCCTGAGACTGGTTTGATGCAGCTCTCCATGCTACTCTATCCTGCGCAAGCTTCTTCATCTCCCAGTACCTACTGCTACCTACATCCTTCTGAATCTGCTTGGTGTATTCATCTCTTGGTCTCCCTCTACGATTTTTACCCTCCACGCTGCCCTTCAATACTAAATTGGTGATCCCTTGATGCCTCAGAACGTGTCCTTCCAACCGATCCCTTTTTCTAGTCAGGTTGTGCCACAAACTTCTCTTCTCCCCGATCCTATTCATCACCTCCTCATCAGTTATGTGATCTACCCATCTAATCTTCAGCATTCTTCTGTAGCACTACATTTCGAAAGCTTCTATTCTCTTCTTGTCTAAACTATTTATCGCCCAAGTTTCAATTCCATACATGGCCACACTCCATACAAATACTTTCAGAAACGAGTTCCTGACACTTAAATCTATACCCGATGTTAACAAATTTCTCTTCTTCAGAAGCGCTTTCCTTGCCATTGCCAGTCTACATTTTATATCCTCTCTGCTTCGACCATCATCAGTTATTTTGCTCCCCAAATAGCAAAACTCCTTTACTACTTTAAGTGTCTCATTTCCTAATCTAATACCCTCAACATCACCCGACATTGAGATTTATTACTGATGATTAAATAATCTTTGAACTGGTTGGCACATTCTTAAGGTAAATACATTGTTTGCACTACAACAAAATCTTTCCTTTGCTAACCACATGCCTATTAGTAGTTAGAGCCTTCAGTAGGTGGAATCTTTTATTTAGCTGGCTGTATTGGCGCTTGCTGTATGGCAGTAGTTCCTGTAGTGAAGATTTTTGTGAGGTAGGTGACTTATAAAATGTATAGTTTATTGTTAGGATTTCTATTAATTCAGGGCCATTCTTTTCTGTTAATCATTTGCAGTCAGGTTATCATTTTTAAGCAGTCAGATCGCGTTATCCTTGAATATTGTGAGTTATTGATGAATAGGAAATGTCTGAGTTCTGTTTGGCAAATTCTGTAGGTCAGTGTTGACATGAAACGATAAAGACAAGGAAAGAGACAGTATAGTCACCCAGCAGTTTAAGTAAAAACTATTAAGTTTCACTATCACTCGGAGATTATGACTCCTGTGGGTGTGCGCAGCTCAGAGGGACCTGTGACGGCACAGAGGCATGTCTCGGGAAGCCTACGTCTTCATTTGTAACGTCCCTCACGGCAGTGTCATGATGCCATTTTTCAACAGGACTGTGGTAATCGACACATGGCACGTGTCCTTAAGAACCGTCTATTTGACGCTGCGGTACTTCCGTGACCAGCTTCTCACCGAATATGTTCATGGATCCAGGTTGGAGCAGTGTGCGATTTGCAGGGGGGGATGGGGGGGACTTCCCCCCCTCTGCATCAGACCATCCCCTCCTCTGGTTTTAGTTTATGCATCCCAACCTGGGATGTTTATTTCCCACGCACTGGAATAAAACTTCACATATAATTTAAATTTGTGGAGCCGAACACTGAAACTTTTTAATACAGTCTTACTATTAATACACTCCTGGAAATGGAAAAAAGAACACATTGACACCGGTGTGTCAGACCCACCATACTTGCTCCGGACACTGCGAGAGGGCTGTACAAGCAATAATCACACGCACGGCACAGCGGACACACCAGGAACCGCGGTGTTGGCCGTCGAATGGCGCTAGCTGCGCAGCATTTGTGCACAGCCGCCGTCAGTGTCAGCCAGTTTGCCGTGGCATACGGAGCTCCATCGCAGTCTTTAACACTGGTAGCATGCCGCGACAGCGTGGACGTGAACCGTATGTGCAGTTGACGGACTTTGAGCGAGGGCGTATAGTGGGCATGCGGGGGGCCGGGTGGACGTACCGCCGAATTGCTCAACACGTGGGGCGTGAGGTCTCCACAGTACATCGATGTTGTCGCCAGTGGTCGGCGGAAGGTGCACGTGCCCGTCGACCTGGGACCGGACCGCAGCGACGCACGGATGCACGCCAAGACCGTAGGATCCTACGCAGTGCCGTAGGGGACCGCACCGCCACTTCCCAGCAAATTAGGGACACTGTTGCTCCTGGGGTATCGGCGAGGACCATTCGCAACCGTCTCCATGAAGCTGGGCTACGGTCCCGCACACCGTTAGGCCGTCTTCCGCTCACGCCCCAACATCGTGCAGCCCGCCTCCAGTGGTGTCGCGACAGGCGTGAATGGAGGGACGAATGGAGACGTGTCGTCTTCAGCCATGAGAGTCGCT
The DNA here is from genome assembly GCF_023864345.2 of Schistocerca serialis cubense. Lineage (NCBI taxonomy): Eukaryota > Metazoa > Arthropoda > Insecta > Orthoptera > Acrididae > Schistocerca > Schistocerca serialis. The sequence continues at coordinate 74,703,613 of NC_064644.1, forward strand.
TCTGCCTTGGTGCCAATGATGGTCGTATGCGTGTTTGGCGCCGTGCAGGTGAGCGCCACAATCAGGACTGCATGCGACCGAGGCACACAGGGCCAACACCCGGCATCATGGTGTGGGGAGCGATCCCCTACACTGGCCGTACACCACTGGTGATCGTCGAGGGGACACTGAATAGTGCACGGTACATCCAAACCGTCATCGAACCCATCGTTCTACCATTCCTAGACCGGCAAGGTAACTTGCTGTTCCAACAGGACAATGCGCGTCCGCATGTATCCCGTGCCACCCAACGTGCTCTAGAAGGTGTAAGTCAACAGTATTGGGACAGGGCCGGCACCATTCCAAAATACCGAATGTATCCGGCACGTGTTGCCTCTCTAGTCGTTATTACCGTAGCGGGTTGCGACATAGAGAGAGTCCATTCCAAAGCATCGTTAGTAGACAACAACAAGGTCGCACGCAGTGTATCCGCCAAGTGTTGACTCTCTAGTCGTTATTACCGGCGCGGGGTTGTGACATAGAGAGAGAAACCCTTTCTGGAACTCGAACCCTGGTCCTCCTGGGTGGAAAGGCCAAGTGCTCCCACCTAACACAATTAAACCACCAGACACACATGGAATTGATGGGAAATTAAAAATGCCGGAGCCCTTTCTGGGACTCGAACCCTGGTGCTCCTGGACGGAATGCTCAAGTGCACCCCCAACACATGAAACCTGTCTAGATGCGGGAGAGGAAGGTTAGGTTAGTGTACTTTATTTATTTTGATCGAGAAACTGACGCAAAGATCGATCCTAATTGCGTAATTAATCACAAAGTTAGGTCCTAATTACACAACTATATGCAAAGCACTACAGAAGGACGGCATAAAATCGCAATACGCCGCGAAAACTGACGATACCATACAACTGGTGTTATCCTGCCACGAAAAAATTTCGCAGAACCACTCGAAACCAGCGACAGAAACATCGAAACTCTACCCTACACCTACAAGCTGCCAGAGTCGATATTAGCTAACTTTGAGACGAGTGTATTTCCTGCTTTTCATGTATGCGTGTTTCTACTGCATTACAGAGAAGTTGTTATCGGAGTTTTTTTTTTTTTCTTTGTATACGTCTACGGCATTGCATGTTTCGAATTCTTTAAGTTCAATGGGCTCCATGTACAATTAATCTTAAATAGAGTGATGGTAGTACTGCTGTCTGGACGCTTCCATATGAGGTCTACTTTTTTCGTATTTGGTCTTCGTGGTCCTTATGCGCAATTAATGTTAGTTGCAGTAGAGTCGTTTGGTAGTTACCTTGAAATGAGGGTCTCTAAATTTTGTGTTTACAGTTCCTAGGAAAGAACACCGTCCTCCAAGGACTTCTGTTTGAGTTCTGAAAGCAGCTCCATGGCACTTACAGGTAACAAATCTAGAAGCCATTCGCCGAAATTCTTCAACATGACCTAGAACGGATCAAACCTACCAGTGAAGTAAGCAGGATGATAGTAATACTTCACCTGAAAGTTACTGGTTTATTATTCCTACTCATCAGCATTAACTTGCATTTTTTCCGCATTTAAGGCTAGTGACCATTCATCACACCAAATGGAAATTTTGTCTAAATCGTCTTGTGTCCTCCTACAGTCACTCAGCTTTGATGACTTATCGTAGACCGCTGCATCGTCGGCAGACTACTGACCCGCCAAATCATTTAAGTATAAAAAGAACAGCAGCTATCCAATTGCACTGGGCTGCATATTGGATATAGCCATTCTCTTATCTCTGAGCCTGTTACATATGCTCGTGCCTTCGTTAACGGGCTGCGATGGGAGATTGTGTCATATACCCTCCTGAAATCTAGAATATGTAATCCACCTGTTACCTTCCTTTATAGTTCTAGATATATCACGTGAAATAAAGGCATGCCGAGTTTTGAACGAATGATGCTTTCTAAAATCAGGCTGATTCATCAACATAAACAGCTTAGCCTCAAGAATGTTTATTATATTCGAACTGAGAATACGTACAAAGATTCGGGAGCAGTCCGAAGTTAGGGATATTGGTCTGTAATTTTGCGGTCTGTTCCTTCATCTTTCTTGTATACTGGAGTGACCCGCGCTTTCTTTCTTTCCTTTATACCATTCGTTTCGATCTTCGTGTTGGACGAGAAAGAAAGAGAGAGGGAGAGAGAGAGAGGCGGGGTGATGGACCAATTCCCTGGAGTACTCCTTCTAAAATCTAACAGGAATGCCATCCGGACCAGATGATTTGCCTGTTTTTCAAATCTTGACGGTGCTTCCTTATGTCAGTTACACATCTTCCATACGGGGGTCCGTCCGAAGGTCAAGAGACTGCATGTTTGTACGGTTTTCATGCTTGAACGCTGTCTTAAACGTGAAATTTTAAACTTAGGTTTGGCTTTTCCTATCTTCAACTGCCGCACCAGACGTGTCAACAAGGAACTGAATGGAATCCTTAGACTCGCTTACCGATTTTACACACGGCCTGAAAGTTCTCGGCTCCCTACCAAATCTTTTGCTAAGTTGTGACGGTGGCAGTTACGTGCTTCACGCATTAATATTTCGGCAGCAGGCTAATGACTTACGAGGCCTCGATTCAATCTATTAAACGTGCTTGATTCGATTATTCTATTCCCTACAGCTTACAGCCATGAAATATCGGTCAAATTATACATCATCTTCGTTTTCCATTAATGTCGATGGTACTTCATTCCTAAATATACGACTTACAAGTAGTATTGTTTAGTGCTCGTCGCAGTTATGAGTACCGGTAACTACAAGCGAGGTTCATTACAAAAGCGATTCATTACAAAAGCGATACTGTCTGACTCGAAATAGCCAGGTATCTATGACAGGGTATGCTAATACACAGAAAATTCGGTGCATAACTGATTCTTTGTCTATGTGATGCACAAAACTAATTTCATTTTGTTTTGATGTTATTTATTTATTTATTGATTTTAGTTTCAGAAGCTATCCCCGATAGCTCCGCATCACCGTCACCACTACCATCACTGCCGGAGGAGGGGTATGGAAAAGATGATAATGATGACGATGATGATGATGTAATATTTTTCTGTGAAATAATAAATATCGACTAAAAGCACTACATATTTTGGAACACAACCTACGAGCAGCTTAGAGACAGAAGTGATGACACTTTCTGCGGGACCTGACCATCATTTTGCAGAACAATGCTCAAGCACGTAGAGTGCAAACTGTTACTGATTTGTTTGACTGATGGGAGTGCTGAGTGCTGTACCACCTACTGAGGTCCCCTGACGTAAGTCCTCATGAGTTCAACTCGATTTCTGACTGAAGGAAACACTTCACGGCATTTGTTTGACGACTGCTGCAACTCATCGATTAACAGACCGCGCCAGTCGAACTGTCGACACATGTGACACTGCTAAGAGCATCACTGGCAAGGGTTATACACTATGCTGGAGACTACTTTGAAGGTCAATAAAACTTTGAAAGACATATTTATTTTGTACGAGCTGTAAGTAATTAGTTTCCACTGTTAAATTTACAATCCTCGTATATAAACTCTCTCCTAGTATCCACCATCTTCTACAAGACGAGTCCCTTACAACAGAGTATACCACAGAGGTGCATGTGTGTTTGATGCTTTAGAAATACGCAGTGTGTTGCCTCTACAGTTGCTAAATTCATCATAGCATCCACAGTGAGTAAATGATACACTGTCACTGTTGCGGCCAAAGATGCCAATACAGAGATAGAATGTATTGTACTTAAACTGCCGACAGCCTTGTTCAGTCTATTTCAGTAATGTCCAGCCTCGTACCTATCCATATATCCTCAATTTACACTATAACTTTGATGCCACTGGCTGATCTCCATGACAGCAGCAATATCTCCCTCCCTGTAATACTATTACTTGGAGTGCAATAAGACTCTCTTCACCAACTGTTCGGTGTTGTAATCAAGGAAGAAATTAACCGCATATTTACCTTCTCAGAGGAACCGAAAGTATAGGACCACTCGGATTACGTTTCGCAGACTCATACATCATTCAATTTGATTTCGTTTGGCTCCCATACAGCTCAGCTGATGACGCCATTCTTACGTGCTCTCCGTCCCACTCAGCAACTTGTGTGATGAAGACGCTCGATCTGCTCACCACACAACGAATTCAACCACTGATGGTGTTAAAGATTAATATGTTTTAGAACAGTTAGTCTAATTCTGAAGACGACGCTAGTTTGACTGATTATGGCATTGGTCTTCCGCTCCTAGTCTGCTTCTGTCTGTAACGGCAGGCTCAATTCAACGTCATGCTTATCTGTTGAACAAAACAAGAGTTAGTTTTACACGTTACAACAAGTAAAAATCAGTGATAGTGGTCAAGGTTCATGGATGGACTTGAGAGCATCTATCTTTTGTGATGACCTTCATTATCATCCTTTAAACTGACTGGCGTGTTGTTTTAGCGTCTCTGCTTAACTCAAATAGTTACGCCTAGACTCGGCTAGCGTCGCTAATACGTCTCTACAACACTCCTACTGCCCAAATCATCAATAAGCTCTGTCGATCACGCTATTGCGTGCGACCAGCCACCTGGTTTACGTCTTTCTATGACGGCTCAAAAATCGTCTTTTCACACAACATCCTCATCGCACCGATTACGAATTATCCATGTTTGATGCGTCCCTATCGCCTAATTTCGATTGACTGGCCACCGGATAGTCGTTTTGATCACCGTACTCACACTATCAACACAATTGAGATAACAGGTGCGTCTCGAACACTACTGCGTCGGACAGACCACCTCATAATTATCACCCGAAACACCCACATGCCCGCATCTCGTGGTCGTGCGGTAGCGTTCTCGCTTCCCACGCCCGGGTTCCCGGGTTCGATTCCCGGCGGGGTCAGGGATTTTCTCTGCCTCGTGATGGCTGGGTGTTGTGTGCTGTCCTTAGGTTAGTTAGGTTTCAATAGTTCTAAGTTATAGGGGACTGATGACCATAGATGTTAAGTCCCATAGTGCTCAGAGCCATTTGAACCATTTGAAACACCCACAATCGCCATACGCCGATAACGCAACGGGTGGGTCCTGAACACTACCGCATCGGACGTCATACCCTGCACTCGTCTCAAGAAAGGCAACACATTCGGTGGGACGCAATATCCACCTACCACATCACAACACGCTCAACACACCCCAAATCCATCCACCACAGAGCCAGATTTTATCCTGAAAGCTCTCCTGTCCAATAGCCTTGCCATAAAATTTTGTATAGGAAGTTATCTACATAAGATAACACCCTCTATAATTAATCTAATACTTCTAAATATTGTTTGTGTCATAGCTGAAGCAAATTTTCTTTACTAAGCGACCCAGTGCTCCCCATACAACAAAATTTAACATCAAACACATAATATACACACAATCCATACCAAAATAAGACAAGCACATGAAAATAGGAAAATAAATACACAAAACACAAATAAAACACTGCCTATACTAATACAAATAAACATCGCCAACAAATCACAAAATCTAATCTAATTATACACTACTTTGTTCCCGGCCGCGTTCTTCTGCTGCCGAGTGTGCCGCCCTAGTCATTCTTGTCTGTTTTGCGCAGTTTGCGTACGGCCAGGGTTCGCCGGACGTATTTTGATTATTTGTGTAGGTTCTGGATTGCGGTCTTCACTCGCTCTCCAGTTCTGCACTGGTTGATCCCTTCCATTTTTATTGGTTGGTTTCCAGTTATTATTACCCTGGTTCCACCTACGTTCCTGTGACGGATAATGTTTGTCCTCTATTATCGCGTCACTGTGGATTGTTTCTTCAAGTTGCATGCTTTGTGGGCTGCACTGCGGAACTTACCCGTAAGATGACAATGGTCTCTACGAGGAGTCTCAGCTTTTCTATCTAAGGCCAGCCAGCAAATATGACAATTAACAGCCTTTTCATACAAGTCATCATTTTCCTTTGATTTGGTCATGGGAATATTGATGCTGTAGAGCTTGTGAACTTGCCATGGAAGTTTTCCAAGCTCAGTGAGAAGCCAAACCGCCGGATCGCCCCCTACATAAGACTGATAGCTATTAAGTTTTACAATCATATGCGCATACAACTTGGAACACAGCCGCATAAGGTACGTGTTTTTGTGTGAAGGTTGTGTGTGAGGCTAAGGGGTTCCCTTCACAACGAGTAATAGGAGCCAGCAAGCATCAAAATCGGCGTACACAACAAAAGGACAACGCTGCTGGTGGTGAGCATTTTTAAATTTAATGAAGTTATTTTCCTCAGTGGGCATAACAACATGTACCGGGTCCATGCATGCACAATCTAATAGATGTGTCGCTAATAACTCTTGAGATGAAAAATAATTCAAACACATACAAATATGTTGTTTATGTTCATTTTTACTTAACTGGGAGGAAATGAGTCGGGACATGTCTTTGATCCAGACGTAGTGATAATTATCACGTTTGGAGAAGAGCAGCATGTTGACATGCAACTCTCGCTCACATGCAAATTTTGAGAAATGGAGGGGGCCTACTACTGTATGCTTGTTCTGCTCATCTGACTTGCTTTTCCTCTCCAAGCCACAAACGTGGACCGATATTGCGGTATTCTGAGCTTAAAACTTAGGTATGTCCTGGATTCTTAAAGGGAACTCTATTCCATCAAAGTTGTACTGTCTCTTAATATCTTTGACTTTGTAACTGCTGGAACGCTCGGGATGATGTTTGTAATTGTAATTGTAATTTCTCTCGCAAGCCAGGACTGACCATGCAAAACACGCATTATCATACTTATTTTGAACATTAATGCACGCCTGCTTTTTCTCAATATCTATAGGGAGTTTAATATAACTGAACCCTCCATTCATTGGATCATAGACATGTATATGGATGTCGAGGTGTGGTATACTGCTGAGCGCTTTAGCGGATCCACGTACTTCCATCTCGGAAAATCGGGCCATAATAGCGCTCAAGGTGGATTCTCGGTACAACTCAGCAATCGATGTGCTCCGAGAAATAACACAATTTTCACCCCATATATAATGCAGAGTAGCCGTCTCCGCGTCACCTTGATGTTTAGGGGAGTGACTCAGTTCACTGCATAATACCGCACTGCATTTAAAGGCGTTAAATTCCGGATCTTCTAAGAGTTTGAGGAGCTCGGTCTCCAAGACGGGTAGGCACGCCTCCAAAAACCTTACAGGATCGCGATACCTCCCGCATGGATTCTCAATTCTGGTGAAAGAGATTCGCCCATCAAACGCTCTAGCAACTGCTGAGTATTCTAAGGGAGTCATTACGCCGTTATTCTGATCGAATTCGTTATCGATAGGACGGGGGAGAGAACTACCGCTAGCCATAAGGAAATTACTATTATTACTGTTGCTACAACTAGGAGTCCATCCGATAGATGAATGGACTGGTGATGGGTGATCGTAATCATCATCATTTGCGGGGAGAGGTATACGTCTCGGAACGCATACCTTGCGTGGGCGGCGAGCTGCTGCTTCTAGAGGAGGAGGGGGTGACAGCCGGTTTGAAGGGCCAGGCTGTGGCGACGGCGGACGGGCTGAGCAGCCAAACATTTGCGACAGCGCTGGGGGAGGAGATGGCGCCGAGACAGAGTGGGACTTAACATCTATGGTCATCAGTCCCCTATAACTTAGAACTATTGAAACCTAACTAACCTAAGGACAGCACACAACACCCAGCCATCACGAGGCAGAGAAAATCCCTGACCCCGCCGGGAATCGAACCCGGGAACCCGGGCGTGGGAAGCGAGAACGCTACCGCACGACCACGAGATGCGGGCATGTGGGTGTTTGGGGTGATAATTATGAGGTGGTCTGTCCGACGCAGTAGTGTTCGAGACGCACCTGTTATCTCAATTGTGTTGATAGTGTGAGTACGGTGATCAAAACGACTATCCGGTGGCCAGTCAATCGAAATTAGGCGATAGGGACGCATCAAACATGGATAATTCGTAATCGGTGCGATGAGGATGTTGTGTGAAAAGACGATTTTTGAGCCGTCATAGAAAGACGTAAACCAGGTGGCTGGTCGCACGCAATAGCGTGATCGACAGAGCTTATTGATGATTTGGGCAGTAGGAGTGTTGTAGAGACGTATTAGCGACGCTAGCCGAGTCTAGGCGTAACTATTTGAGTTAAGCAGAGACGCTAAAACAACACGCCAGTCAGTTTAAAGGATGATAATGAAGGTCATCACAAAAGATAGATGCTCTCAAGTCCATCCATGAACCTTGACCACTATCACTGATTTTTACTTGTTGTAACGTGTAAAACTAACTCTTGTTTTGTTCAACAGATAAGCATGACGTTGAATTGAGCCTGCCGTTACAGACAGAAGCAGACTAGGAGCGGAAGACCAATGCCATAATCAGTCAAACTAGCGTCGTCTTCAGAATTAGACTAACTGTTCTAAAACATATTAATCTTTAACACCATCAGTGGTTGAATTCGTTGTGTGGTGAGCAGATCGAGCGTCTTCATCACACAAGTTGCTGAGTGGGACGGAGAGCACGTAAGAATGGCGTCATCAGCTGAGCTGTATGGGAGCCAAACGAAATCAAATTGAATGATGTATGAGTCTGCGAAACGTAATCCGAGTGGTCCTATACTTTCGGTTCCTCTGAGAAGGTAAATATGCGGTTAATTTCTTCCTTGATTACAACACCGAACAGTTGGTGAAGAGAGTCTTATTGCACTCCAAGTAATAGTATTACAGGGAGGGAGATATTGCTGCTGTCATGGAGATCAGCCAGTGGCATCAAAGTTATAGTGTAAATTGAGGATATATGGATAGGTACGAGGCTGGACATTACTGAAATAGACTGAACAAGGCTGTCGGCAGTTTAAGTACAATACATTCTATCTCTGTATTGGCATCTTTGGCCGCAACAGTGACAGTGTATCATTTACTCACTGTGGATGCTATGATGAATTTAGCAACTGTAGAGGCAATACACTGCGTATTTCTAAAGCATCAAACACACATGCACCTCTGTGGTATACTCTGTTGTAAGGGACTCGTCTTGTAGAAGATGGTGGATACTAGGAGAGAGTTTATATACGAGGATTGTAAATTTAACAGTGGAAACTAATTACTTACAGCTCGTACAAAATAAATATGTCTTTCAAAGTTTTATTGACCTTCAAAGTAGTCTCCAGCATAGTGTATAACCCTTGCCAGTGATGCTCTTAGCAGTGTCACATGTGTCGACAGTTCGACTGGCGCGGTCTGTTAATCGATGAGTTGCAGCAGTCGTCAAACAAATGCCGTGAAGTGTTTCCTTCAGTCAGAAATCGAGTTGAACTCATGAGGACTTACGTCAGGGGACCTCAGTAGGTGGTACAGCACTCAGCACTCCCATCAGTCAAACAAATCAGTAACAGTTTGCACTCTACGTGCTTGAGCATTGTTCTGCAAAATGATGGTCAGGTCCCGCAGAAAGTGTCATCACTTCTGTCTCTAAGCTGCTCGTAGGTTGTGTTCCAAAATATGTAGTGCTTTTAGTCGATATTTATTATTTCACAGAAAAATATTACATCATCATCATCGTCATCATTATCATCTTTTCCATACCCCTCCTCCGGCAGTGATGGTAGTGGTGACGGTGATGCGGAGCTATCGGGGATAGCTTCTGAAACTAAAATCAATAAATAAATAAATAACATCAAAACAAAATGAAATTAGTTTTGTGCATCACATAGACAAAGAATCAGTTATGCACCGAATTTTCTGTGTATTAGCATACCCTGTCATAGATACCTGGCTATTTCGAGTCAGACAGTATCGCTTTTGTAATGAATCGCTTTTGTAATGAACCTCGCTTGTAGTTACCGGTACTCATAACTGCGACGAGCACTAAACAATACTACTTGTAAGCCGTATATTTAGGAATGAAGTACCATCGACATTAATGGAAAACGAAGATGATGTATAATTTGACCGATATTTCATGGCTGTAAGCTGTAGGGAATAGAATAATCGAATCAAGCACGTTTAATAGATTGAATCGAGGCCTCGTAAGTCATTAGCCTGCTGCCGAAATATTAATGCGTGAAGCACGTAACTGCCACCGTCACAACTTAGCAAAAGATTTGGTAGGGAGCCGAGAACTTTCAGGCCGTGTGTAAAATCGGTAAGCGAGTCTAAGGATTCCATTCAGTTCCTTGTTGACACGTCTGGTGCGGCAGTTGAAGATAGGAAAAGCCAAACCTAAGTTTAAAATTTCACGTTTAAGACAGCGTTCAAGCATGAAAACCGTACAAACATGCAGTCTCTTGACCTTCGGACGGACCCCCGTATGGAAGATGTGTAACTGACATAAGGAAGCACCGTCAAGATTTGAAAAACAGGCAAATCATCTGGTCCGGATGGCATTCCTGTTAGATTTTAGAAGGAGTACTCCAGGGAATTGGTCCATCACCCCGCCTCTCTCTCTCTCCCTCTCTCTTTCTTTCTCGTCCAACACGAAGATCGAAACGAATGGTATAAAGGAAAGAAAGAAAGCGCGGGTCACTCCAGTATACAAGAAAGATGAAGGAACAGACCGCAAAATTACAGACCAATATCCCTAACTTCGGACTGCTCCCGAATCTTTGTACGTATTCTCAGTTCGAATATAATAAACATTCTTGAGGCTAAGCTGTTTATGTTGATGAATCAGCCTGATTTTAGAAAGCATCATTCGTTCAAAACTCGGCATGCCTTTATTTCACGTGATATATCTAGAACTATAAAGGAAGGTAACAGGTGGATTACATATTCTAGATTTCAGGAGGGTATATGACACAATCTCCCATCGCAGCCCGTTAACGAAGGCACGAGCATATGTAACAGGCTCAGAGATAAGAGAATGGCTATATCCAATATGCAGCCCAGTGCAATTGGATAGCTGCTGTTCTTTTTATACTTAAATGATTTGGCGGGTCAGTAGTCTGCCGACGATGCAGCGGTCTACGATAAGTCATCAAAGCTGAGTGACTGTAGGAGGACACAAGACGATTTAGACAAAATTTCCATTTGGTGTGATGAATGGTCACTAGCCTTAAATGCGGAAAAAATGCAAGTTAATGCTGATGAGTAGGAATAATAAACCAGTAACTTTCAGGTGAAGTATTACTATCATCCTGCTTACTTCACTGGTAGGTTTGATCCGTTCTAGGTCATGTTGAAGAATTTCGGCGAATGGCTTCTAGATTTGTTACCTGTAAGTGCCATGGAGCTGCTTTCAGAACTCAAACAGAAGTCCTTGGAGGACGGTGTTCTTTCCTAGGAACTGTAAACACAAAATTTAGAGACCCTCATTTCAAGGTAACTACCAAACGACTCTACTGCAACTAACATTAATTGCGCATAAGGACCACGAAGACCAAATACGAAAAAAGTAGACCTCATATGGAAGCGTCCAGACAGCAGTACTACCATCACTCTATTTAAGATTAATTGTACATGGAGCCCATTGAACTTAAAGAATTCGAAACATGCAATGCCGTAGACGTATACAAAGAAAAAAAAAAAACTCCGATAACAACTTCTCTGTAATGCAGTAGAAACACGCATACATGAAAAGCAGGAAATACACTCGTCTCAAAGTTAGCTAATATCGACTCTGGCAGCTTGTAGGTGTAGGGTAGAGTTTCGATGTTTCTGTCTCTGGTTTCGAGTGGTTCTGCGAAATTTTTTCGTGGCAGGATAACACCAGTTGTATGGTATCGTCAGTTTTCGCGGCGTATTGCAATTTTATGCCGTCCTTCTGTAGTGCTTTGCATATAGTTGTGTAATTAGGACCTAACTTTGTGATTAATTACGCAATTAGGATCGATCTTTGCGTCAGTTTCTCGACCAAAATAAATAAAGTACACTAACCTAACCTTCCTCTCCCGCATCTAGACAGGTTTCATGTGTTGGGGGTGCACTTGAGCATTCCGTCCAGGAGCACCAGGGTTCGAGTCCCAGAAAGGGCTCCGGCATTTTTAATTTCCCATCAATTCCATGTGTGTCTGGTGGTTTAATTGTGTTAGGTGGGAGCACTTGGCCTTTCCACCCAGGAGGACCAGGGTTCGAGTTCCAGAAAGGGTTTCTCTCTCTATGTCACAACCCCGCGCCGGTAATAACGACTAGAGAGTCAACACTTGGCGGATACACTGCGTGCGACCTTGTTGTTGTCTACTAACGATGCTTTGGAATGGACTCTCTCTATGTCGCAACCCGCTACGGTAATAACGACTAGAGAGGCAACACGTGCCGGATACATTCGGTATTTTGGAATGGTGCCGGCCCTGTCCCAATACTGTCAACTACCCTGGCCAGCAAGATCTCCGGATCTGTCCCCCTTTGAGCATGTTTGGGACTGGATGAAGCGGCGTCTCACGCGGTCTGCACGTCCAGCACGAACGCTGGTCCAACTGAGGCGCCATTTGGAAATGGCATGGCAAGCCGTTCCACAGGACTACATCCCGCATCTCTACGATCGTCTCCATGGGAGAATAGCAGCCTGCATTGCTGCGAAAGGTGGATATACACTGTACTAGTGCCGACATTGTGCATGCTCTGTTGCCTGTGTCTATGTGCCTGTGGTTCTGTCAGTGTGATCATGTGATGTATCTGACCCCAGGAATGTGTCAATAAAGTTTCCCCTTCCTGGGACAATGAATTCACGGTGTTCTTATTTCAATTTCCAGGAGTGTATGTATGCTTATTAATTTTGAAAAAGTGTTATGTAGTAGATAAGCATTTCAAAACATTTAGAACTAAACGACAAGACGGCGCACGCTACATTTCCGTAGCATGCCACAATGTTGCAAGACGTCGCCCCAGCGTAAACGAGGCTTTAGAGCCAGGTCTGTATTGTATGGTGGATGTGATGTGTTGCGTACGAAACTAAAACCTGCAATCAGATCCAAACGTCGTGGAAAACTGCGAAGAGGTGTCATCCTGCAGCAAGATAACGCTCGCCCACATTCTACCAAACGGACAGCCGACGCGATAAAGGAGTTAAGATTCGAGGTGCTGGAACATCCACCATACAATCCAGACCTGGGTCCCAGCGATTTTCGCATGTTTGGACGCTTAACGGAAGCACTACAGGGAAGAAGGTTTCAAAGTGTGGCCATGTATGGAAGTGAAACATGGACGGTAACTAGTTTGGACAAGAAGAGAATAGAAGCTTTTGAAATGTGGTGCTACAGAAGAATGCTGAAGATTAGATGGGTAGATCACATAACTAAACGACTCAAACGGCTCTGAGCACTATGGGACTTAACATCGATGGCCATCAGTCCCCTAGAACTTAGAACTACTTAAACCTAACTAACCTAAGGACAGCACACAACACCCAGCCATCACGAGGCAGAGAAAATCCCTGACCCCCCGGGAATCGAACCCGGGAACCCGGGCGTGGGAAGCGAGAACGCTACCGCACGACCACGAGATGCGGGCAGATCACATTACTAATGAGGAGGTACTGAATAGGATTGGGGAGAAGAAACGTTTGTGGCACAACTTGACTAGAAGAAGGGATCGGTTGATAGGACATGTCCTGAGGCATCAAGGGATCACCAAATTAGTATTGGAGGGCAGCGTGGAGGGTAAAAATTGTAGAGGGAGACTAAGAGATCAGTACACTAAGCAGATTAAAAAGGATGTAGGTTGCAGTAGGTACTGGGAGGTGAAGAAGCTTGCACAGGGTAGAGTAGCATGGAGAGCTGCATCAAACCAGTCTCAGGACTGAAGACCACAACAACAACAACAACCGTTGGGCTATGGGGACCGCGTTTTCCTGCAGCGCTGACCGTTGCTATCGGCGAGTTTAGTGGGCAAGGAGCGGCTCCGGTGGCGTGCAGCCTGATCACGACGAGTATCAGTCAATTGTTGCGTGTTAAATACGCCGATATGTATTGAATAATTTGTTAGCAGCCACGAGCAGCAGGGCAGTATTATTCGATGCCTACGTGGAATCCTGAAGCTTCTTTACTCCTTGGCATTTGTTTGAAATTATCCACGAAGAATGTTAAGTAAGTACTGTACTTAGAGACTTTTCATTCTGTCCGGTGTGAGCTATCCAGGAATTCAGTTTCTTATGCCTCTCAGTCCCTTTGGGACTGTGTGTCTCAATCTGGAGGTTATTGTAGGCGCCAAGCTAGTATTTTGCAATGTTGAAATCATGGTTCGTTGTTATTGAGTATTTGATGCTACTGATTGTAATTTCTGTTTCTTGTAGACTTCGTTGCTCTTCCTGGTGCGAGTTATTGGATGTGGCCTGTAACTTAATTTGTGCGTAAAGGTACTCACGTGTGCGTCATGCGTGTGTGCGTGCTTGTGTTTGCACACTCTCTTACTCTGTGTTAAGGATCCCTTCGGGCTTTAGTTATACAGTTTCACCGGTTACCTACCATTTAGCGCGTATCCCAATTACAGTCTCTATTAGCCTCTAAGAGGCCTCAGTAAAGGTATACCTAGATTTTTTAAAATCTCGTTGGCATTATTGTGTAATGTTATAAGCGGGCCACTGCTATACTACAGTTTTAATAGCTGAATTTTCAATAGCCCGTTTTAGTATTACCTGTGTATGTTAGTCTTCATAAAACTTGTTTGTTGGTTGGTATATATTGAGAGCCTTGCATCGGCAGCGGTTGACGCGTTGCTGTTCTGCTGGTCCGAGGGAGGGACTGGTTTTCCTTCTGCTTCAGGGGCCTTCTCGTCATTGCACGAGGCCTAAGTGTTGACAGATCAGAAGCGTTTCTGCGCATTTGCTGTTACAGTCTCTAGTTAAGTAGTTCGTTGTTATTCTTTGAGTCTCGTGGCATTGCGGAGGGTGTCACCGGGTTAGAAAGCAATTGACTCAGTATTTCTGTTACTGTAAGGCCCTTGACAGGGTGTGTGATGGAAGTCTTTGGATAAACTGAACACAGAGTTTCTGGTTCTCTTTAAAAAATTAAGGGTTTAATTTCCTTATCATTTTAATTGTGATTTATGTCAAATAGGCTTGTAGCCAAGAAGTTGCTTCCGTTTTATATGTGAGTAGCCTTTGCGTAGATTGGCCGTGTCTTGTCTATATGGAAGTAGAATAACTAGTGGAGACGGATGCATTTTAATGTTTTTTGTTTAATGTTTGTTGAACTTAAATTCAAGGCCCTTTGTGGGGTTAACCACAGTTGTGATCTAGTAGCGGGGACAGAATGCCGTCGCTGGTTCACTTAATTAAGTTTTGGTAGTCGGGCCCTATTTGTGTTGCACAGTTGACATTTTTTGACTACTATCTCTAATTTTATGTATAATGCAAATGTCCTTACACATTGCGAATTTAATTTCAAAATCTTAACTACTAGTAAGTGTATTGCGAGAATATTGGCAACTGTGAGGCAACAGTCCGGGACCGCGCTGCTCCTACGGTCGCAGGTTCGAATCCTGCCTCGGACATGGATGTGTGTCATGTCCTTAGGTTAGTTAGGTTTAAGTAGCTCTAAGTTCTAGGGGACTGATGTCCTCAGATGTTAAGTCCCATCGTGCTTAGAGCCATTTGAACCATTTTTGAGCAACTGTCAGTTGACTAATTAGTGAATTGTTGTGAAACGTCTTGGAAGATTAAAACTGTGTGCCGGACCGAGCCTCGAACTCGGGACCTTTGCCTTTCGCGGGCAAGTGCTCTACCAAATGAGCTACCCAAGCACGACTCACGCCCCGTCCTCACAGCTTTACTTCTACCAGTACCTCGTCTCCTACTTTCCAAACTTTACAGAAGCTCTCCTGCGAACCTTGCAGAACTAGCACTCCTGAAAGAAAGGATATTGCGGAGACATGGCTTAGCCACAGCCTGAGGGATGTTTCTAGGATGAAATTTTCACTCTACAGCACTCTACAGCACTTTACCGCGAAAGGCAAAGGTCCCGAGTTCGAGTCTCGGTCCGGCACACAGTTTTAATCTGCCAGGAAGTTTCATATAAGCGCACACTCCGCTGTAGAGTGAAAATTTCATTCTACTGAATTGTTATTAAAAAAAAAATTCGTTTGAGAATGATAAATGACGCATCGAGTAGGTTCACCCTTCCACGTGTTTTCCTTAAATTGATGTTGGTCCTTGTTCTTGGTCTCAACCGTGGAGCTTTATTTTGTCCCCTCTCCTCCTCTTCTAGATGATTGTCTTTTTTCATCAGGCAGTGTGGATAACCGCGTCATCTGCGAAACGCTCGTAACGTCAGAAAAGAAGCAACGTTGGTATCACCATCACGAAAACACAGTGTACAGTAATCAAATGTTTGACTACCGCCGTAGCCTTGTGTTCGTCTCCATCACGCACACACTGCGTCGGACAGCGGCGGCGTTTGTCAGCGACAATACCGGCCAGGACGGCAGCGTGCCCCGACCGCCGGCGCCGGCACCAGCGTGGGAGACTGCGGCCCGACCTGCCGTGTTATTAGCGGCGATTAATCATCCCGTGTTAATGGCGGCGGTGGCCGGCCGGGACACGGTCGCCTCGCCTCGCCTCTCATTTTACGCTTCTCTCCGTCCTCTCTGCTCTCTCTCTCTCTCTCTCTCTCTCTCTCTCTCTCTCTCTCTCTCTCCCGCTCCCTTCCTTTGCTCTCGCTCTGTCTCTGTCCTACGGTGCCGTCGCTCGCAGATCCTAGGCTGCCCTCGGCTCGTCGTCGTCTTATTTCATCCCCCCCCCCCCCCCCTCGTTCCCCGCTCTACTCTTCCCTGCACCGGGCCGGCTGTTATTCTCGTTCATCCACCTCGCGTGTAAATCACGGCCCGGCCGGCGTCCGCGGCCGCTTTTCCTGGCGTGCCGAGCCTCCACAGATAATCGCGACGCGATCCGGTAATGACTTCCCAGGAGCCTTCGTGCAAGCCCCCCTTACGACCGTGTGAGCGGGATAATTCGCAGCAATGTTTTAATTTCCAGCAGGAATGCTGCTCACTGGGTTTCCTAAGCGACCTCCGGAGTGGCCAGTTTTGTTTTCCTACGTGGTGCTAACAGCGCCGTGAGGACCTGAGACTCGCTTCTTGCGATCACGAGAGCGGGACGTTACGACGCGTGGTCGGGAAAAACGTGTTCCTCGGCCAGGTAGGCGAGCAGAGTGGCTGAAGTGAAATTACTGTTTCTGCTGGAGATGGGAAAACTGGTGGGCGTTTTTGTCGCTACAGTCTGCTTTAGCCGATGGACCTCCAGAGGTCACAGCGATGAAGATATCATAGTCGTTTCGACTTTCACCATTTTTTGTGACGTTCTTGGTTCCACTGAATCGAAAAAGAAAAGGTTCAGAATAATTCAGCGATTCAAACATTGATGACATGGTCAGAAAGTTCAAACGAGAAGTACTTCCTCGGTTACAGATATCACAACATAGAACCGTAAACACCTCTAATTTTTAACATTGTCATATTTTTGTATTTGACGATGAAAATAAATTATAATATTGCTTACATACCTTGTATCTGCTAGGCAAAGAGCAAAATACAGAAATGTCAGGTAACAAATTGAAGATAATGCACACTTCCTGGCAGATTAAAACTGTGTGCCGGACCGAGACTCGAACTCAGGACCTTTGCCTATGCTGTGAGGACGCGGCGTGAGTCGTCCTAGGTTAGCTCAGCTGGTAGAGCACTTGCTCGCGGAAGGCAAAGGTCCCGAGTTCGAGCCTCGGTCCGGCACGCAGTTTTAATCTGCCAGGAAGTTTCAGATCAGCGCACACTCCGCTACAGAGTGAAAATATGATTCTGAAGATAATGCATTTAATGGAGATGAGCCAATCACATTAAAAATTATTATCAATAACAGAATCGTTGAACAAGATAACACTTATAATTATTTAGGAAACCAAACAACTTATCAGCATAATATGTCCACAACTGAGTTCATCATTTTTTCGTATAATCGCAATGTGATTGACGTACATAGGCTTAAGTTCACTGTTGTCATGAGGGCCAAAAGAAATAATAGCGTTTCTTGCCACAAACACTGATACTGTACATGGGGCTGACGCTAGCATCTCGGGATGTCCAATAGCAGCGCGTTTCGTGTATTTCAAGCGTCAAGGAGACAAGCTAACTACAAGCAGCTGAAATGAGACTTCTGGAAATAGTGAAAGGTTGCACACGACTTTATGACATGGACAGTAATCCAGCTGGAAAATGTCGTCGTCGTCAAGAAAGATACCAGATATGCAGGTGGTCCGCAATAACGTCAGTACAGTCGACGGCTTACATGATTTCAGTTATTACCACAGCTCCCTCATTAAGGCCCAGGTGAATGTTCCCTATAGCATAATAACTCCCCTACTGGCCTGCGTCCGGGGCGCAGTGCATGTTTCGAGCAACCGTTCAGCTGGGTAACGGCGTATCTGGACACCATCATCTACCTCGTGTAACAAGAAACGTGATTCATCCTACCAGTCAACGCATTCCCACTGATACAAAGTGCAATTTTGGTGGTCCTGTGCACACTACAATCGTAATTTGATGTTGTTGGATCAGTATAGAAATACGCAAGCGTCGTTTCCCGCATAGCCTCATATGGACATTGAACCACTAACACTTGTATTTGCACCAGAGTTGTGCTCTGTCTTTCTTACCTAGCCTCCAACCTCCACGCAGCGGCGATCGCATACAGTTGTCAGCGCTAAAAGACTAGCAACGCTGCGTGAAGTACCCTTAGAAATCCATGTGGGATGTATGACGAATGTGCCCTTTAGGGTAACGCCGCAAAACTTGGCGCTAAACGAGCTATGGCAGCAGCTGTCGAGTGCTTTTTGCTATCATCACTACATCGCTTGCAGAGCCTCTCCTGGGTTCGTGACCCTATCCGTTGGCTCCTAGACGACTGAAAAACCATGGTCTGGTCAGATGAGTCTCGATTTCAGTTGGTAACAACTGGCTTTGAGCTCTATGGGACATAACTTCTGAGGTTATCAGTCCCCTAGAACTTAGAACTACTTAAACCTAACTAACCTAAGGACATCACACACATCTATGGCCGACTGAGGATTCGAACCTGCGAACGTAGCGGTCGCACAGTTCCAGACTGTAGCGCCTAGAACCTCTCGGCCACTCCGGCCGGCTCGTAAAAACTAATGGGAGGGTTCAGCGTGACGCAGAACCCACCAAGACGCAAATTGTCAAGAAGGCACTGTGAAAGCTGTGGTGGCTCCATAACGGTGCGGCTGAGTTTACGTGAAACAGACTGGGTCCTTTGGTCCGAATGAACCAATCATTGACTGCAAGTGCTTATGTTCAGCTACTTGGAGACCATTTGCTACCATTCGTGGATTTCATGTTCCCCAACAACGATGGATTTTTTATGGATAACAATACACCATGTCACCAGAACACAGTTGTTGGAGATTGGTTAGGAGAGCATGCTGGACTATTCGAGCGAATGATTTGGCCATCCAGACAGCCCTACGTTAATCCCATCGAACATTTGTGAGGCATAATCAAGAGGTCAGTTCGTGGTTTTAAATCCTGCATCGGGAACGTGTTTCCATTATGGATGTCTATAGAGGCACCTTGGCGCATTATATGGGCAGGAGACTTCCAACGACTTGTTGATCCCATGTATGCCGGCCGCTGTGCCCGAGCGGTTCTAGGTACTTCAGTCCGGCACTGCGCTGCTGCTACGGTCGCAGGTTCGAATCCTGTCTCGGGCATGGATGTGTGTGACGTCCTTAGGTCAGTTAGGTTTAAGTAGTTCTAAGTCTAGGGAACTGATGACCTCAAATGTTAAGTCACATAGTGCTTAGAGCCATTTGAACCGTTTTTTTGACCCCATGTCATATCGGGTTGCTGCACTATGTGGGGCAAAATGATTGCACGTAATTAAACCTTGCGAAGTACAGCTGCAGATGTGCACGCAGCACCATCTGCGCATCCTACTACCATCCATACTTGCTTGATCTGTTTCGTATCACTTTACAACGTTACGCCAAGGTATTTAATTGATGTGACTGTGTCAAGAAGCACAGTACTAATGCCATATTCGAACACTACTTGACTGTTTTCCCTACTCATTTCCATTAACTGAAATTTATCTACGCTTCAAGCAAATTGGCACTCATCACTCCAACTAGAAATTCTGTCTACCCCATTTTGTATACTACAGCGAACACTTAAACGACGAGACATTGCCGTACACCTCAGCGTCATCACCAAAAAGCCGCAGATTGGTGCTCGCCTTGTCAGCCGGATCATTTTGTATTCAGAGTGTTCATTTTAAATGAAGACATTGAAATATTTCTAAACCTACACATTGGAAGAAAAAAGTTATAGTTCCAATTTGTTTGTCTCGGATGGAGACATCGGATGGTACCACATTCGACCTCCTAACCCACCACGTGTGTGGGGGGCGGGGGAGGGGGAACGCAACTTTGAAATCTCCAATGAGAATCCCATTTTTTATTGAAGATCTACATACGTTTTGGCTCAGTGGCTCGTGAATTAACCAATAGCAAGTGGGATCCCACTTCCTTGCTGTAAGAGTAGGACAGGCCAGTATTACGTAACTTCTAATTGGAGACCCCATTCGCGAGGTTGTATTCCTCCGACATATCGAACAGGAGACTAGTAGACGCGCCATTGTGGTTGTGTCTCGAGGCGAACTCTACTCTACTCTACTTTTCCAATTACAGTAGGTGTTCAAACGTAGTACCACCAACTTCAATACACTTAGTGATCCGCTTTCCAAATGACCGTACACGGTACAGAATCATATCCGCGGCAATGTCAGCACCGGCGTTTCTGATGCGGTCAGCCATGTCTTCACGCCCTGTTGGCACTTGCTGCTACACATTATCTTTTAAACACCCCCATAGAAAGGAACCAGGCGACGTTAAATCCGGCGGCCTAGCTGGCCAATTAATAGGGCCACCTCTGCCGATCACCCTACCTGCGTAATCACGATCTAATAACATCTGTGCTCCAGTTGCGTAATGCGCTGGGCAACCGTCACTCTGAAACGACATACGTTGTCGGACGTCCAGGGCAACATCCTGCAGTAGCATCGGCAGTTCCTCTTCAAAAAACGTTCAATATTTGCGTCAGTTCAACGTGGTGTCGAAAAAAAGGACCAATCTGTTTGTTCCCCATAATGCCACATCTCACGTTAACGGATCTTAGACGTTGACGGTCGACTTGCCGTAACCAGTGGGGATTGTCCACACTCCAGTAATTCACTTATGCCAGTTAAGATTACCATGGTTCGTCGAAAACAGTGGCTCAGCAGAGAACGTGACGGTCTTGACGCGCCTATTCACGAAACACTACCCGGTTCTGGAAATCGGTGTCATGAAGTTCTTGATGCAATGAAACGTAGTTACGAAGACGCAGCACTGTGGCAATACTACCTACGGATATATCGGAATCGCGGTGTAATTTGCGGGTGCTTATGCATGGGTTGTGGTACAATGCCGTTAGTACAGCTATTTGATTTGCTTCTCCTGTCACACGTTTGTCCTGTTTACCTATTCCAGTCTGTTCAAAATGATTCAAATGGCTCTGAGCACTATGGGACTTAACTTCTGAGGTCATCAGTCCCCTAGAACTTACAACTCTTAAACCTAACTAACCTAAGGACATCACACACATCCATGTCCGAGGCAGGATTCCAACCTGCGACCGTAGCTGTCGCGCGGTTCCAGACTGTAGCGCCTAGAACCTCTCGCCACCCAGGCCGGCTATTCCAGTCTGTACGTGGCCATTAGAGATAAAGGCGTTCACCGTCTTGTAGAAGAACGAACGAGAGCGAGCTTCCTCTGGAAACGCTAGGCATACAAGATGGCAGCAGCCTTAAAATTTCCTCTGTACGATTGCATCAGTCTCATTTCAGTTTTTTCGTCGACGGTTGCAACATTCATCCCCCACTTGCACCTCTGTTCCCCAAATGATATGTAGGTATACAGGCAACAAATACTGCACAAGTATCGTAACATTTAGAGGCGCTTTCTGTTCTACGTCTGCACAATACTTGAGCTCCAGTTGCACTGTACTACCTGTTATGATACGTCGTAGTTCGCTACACGACCACGGTGGCGCTTCGTGTAGTCCCATGTTACATATTTTGGAGGAATACAGAGTTGCGAATGAGTTTTCCAATTACCAGCTATGAAATAATGGCCTCTCATACCGTCGCAGCATGGAAATGGGGTCCCACTTCCCATTAGATATTCAAGGTCCATTGAATAGCATGTCGTAAATTACGATTGTGTCCCCATTTCTATTCCTCTGATTACAGCGCCATCTGTGGCGAAACGAAGAAAACGCTTCAGACGAAATGCGTGTGGATTTTGCCATAGAATCGTAATTTGTAGTAAAGAACGGGGGTTCCCGTTGAAGATTTCAATGTTGCCACCCGCCACCTTTGCACGGGGTGCGGTGGCGGGTCTAATACGGTATCGTTTGATGTCCCTTCCAAGACGAACACACTGGAATTATTGATTTTTTTGATCCGATGTGTAGTATTCGAGATATTTCAGTGTCTTCTGTTAATATGAACACCCTGTACAGCAAACACGAGCGGTCACTTCATACTTCCCTGGGGTAATCCTGACGATACCACTGTCTCTGACAAACATTCGCCGTCGAGTACAACATATTGGGTTCTGTTACACATGAAGTCTTCGACTCACTAATTTATCTTGGAACCTAATCAGTACGGTCGGGTATTCATTAACAGTTGGCAACGTAGCCCCGCGTCAAACTTATTCCGGAAATCTGGCAATATAGAATACCTCAATTGCCTTTCAACCATCGTTCGCAGGATATCATGTGAGAGAAGGGCAAACTGAGTTTCGCACAAGCGATGCTTTCTAAATCCGTGCTGATTTGTGGAGAGAAGCTTTTCCGTCTCAAAAACATTTATTATATTCGAACTGGAAAATATTCTGCAAAATTCTGCAGCAAACCGATGTCAAGGATGTTGGTCAGTAATTTGGCGGATGTGTTATTTTACCCTTGTTATATGCAGGAGGTAGCCTTCTCTTAGTCGCTTGGGACATTGCACTGGGCAAGAGTTCCGCGGTAAATACAAGCTAACAAGGAACCCATGGGCACGAGTTCGTAAGAGGCTAATGATGTTTACGCCATTCGACGCCCCACATATTGTCTGTCATGCAACCACAATATTGGCTGCCAATGGCAACAGGAGGCGGGACTGGAGGTATGCAATGGTGACCACAGCTTGGGGTCGCGGGGCGTAGTTGAACTACTTGGACGACGTGTAACTCGCTATTGTGCTATTGGTGTTGGTACGAATCAGAGCAGCGCCAACGATAAACAAAGCAAGTATTGAATTACATACACAACAACAGTTGTCGAAGTAGAAATTTCGTCAAAAAGGAGCCCAACGAATTTCACAGAGTCAGAAAAAAGTAGCAGATGGGATATTAGCGTTTCTGCAAGATGAGGTAGCGGAATGTGTGTTGTTGAACCAAGTAGCCTCTCATCCTTATCGGATAACGAGCCACAAATGGCGGCTCCAGTTAATCTAGTGAAGGACTGTCGTCGTCCAAGGAGTTGGTTGGTTGGTTGGTTGGTTGGTTGGTTGCTTGGGGAAGGAGACCAGACAGCGTGGCCATCGGTCTCATCGGATTAGGGAAGGATGGGGAAGGAAGTCGGCCGTGCCCTTTCAGAGGAACCATCCCGGCGTTTGCCTGGAATGATTTAGGGAAATCACGGAAAACCTAAATCAGGATGGCCGGACGCGGGATTGAACCGTCGTCCTCCCGAATGCGAGTCCAGTGTCGAAACACTGCGCCACCTCGCTCGGTCAAGGAGTTGGTACTAAATATAATGATGTGCGTGGAACATCATCCGCAACATAATAAAAAAAATAAAAAAAATTTATCAACACATTTCGAATAAGTCCGCAGTAATATGTCCGTGGAGTGCGTGAGAGATGATAAGGCGCCCTTGTTACAAAAACTGGTGCTTGGGCTTTTCAACGATTATCGATGCAATTTACAGGGTGTCTATGATAGTGTCCCACTACGTTATGCACATGAAATTGCGCCCGACATAGATTACAGTGATTTCAAGAGAAGCGGTGGATGATCCCGTAACTACAAACACCACAACAGATTGGAAGACAGGATAATTAAATTTCAACCAGAGCGTCAATTCGACGATGCGCAGCAAACTGCGTATCTATCTGAAAATTTATAGATAAGATGAACTTTTCCCACGGTTCAGTCATAAATTTGTTTTCAACTCCGCCGGCCGGGGTGGCCGAGCGGTTCTAGGCGCTACAGTCTGGAACCGCGCGACTGCTACGATCGCAGGTTCGAATCCTGCCTCGGGCATAGATGTGTGTGATGTCCTTAGGTTAGTTAGGTTTAAGTAGTTCTAAGTTCTAGGGGACTGATGACCACAGAAGTTAAGTCCCATAGTGCTCAGACCCATTTTGTTTTCAACTCGGACCAACTGGGATTTGAAGAAAAAATGCATATAAAAGGAACTGGAGGTACCAAGAGAGTTGTATCCAGGTCAACTAACATCAGTTCCTTAACGCATTAGTATACAACTACAAATCTTCGAAAGTTAATTATTGTTCTGCGAGAGGTTGTAAGTGTTCTGCTCCATATGGTTCTTTCTCGTGTGCTTGATCTTGCAAGTGCAGTATGGGATGTTTACGTCACAGCGAGGAGGAGTGGCAAAATGGGAGTAACAATGGTATGAACACTGCTTTTGTCCAATAGCTGGTCAAAATAATTTGTTTCGCTAGATTTCTAAGAAAAATGCTTCAAATGGCTCTGAGCACAATGGGACTTAACATCTGAGGTCATCAGTCCCCTAGAACTTAGAACTAGTTAAACCTAACTAACCTAAGGACGTCACACACGTCCATGCTCCAGGCAGGTTTCGAACCTGCGACCGCAGCAGCAGCGCGGTGCCAGACTGAAGCTCCTAGAACCGCTCGGCCACCACGGACGGCCTAGATTTCTAATCTGCGTGTAAAAATCATATTCCTTTAGCGCAGACTATCCCTCCTGAAAAGTGTGTGATATTGCAGTTCGTACCACCTGAATCATGGACTAATGCAGCCAATGGATGTTTTCTTTTCCATACTTATAACACATATTATTGCACTATCTCCAGCTGCATCTTAAAGGGTAGCCAATTTGATGATAAGCTCCACTACAAACTGTTTAGCATTAGGTCGCATGCCATCAAATTCCATCAGTACTCATCATCTCGTTACATGAATATGACTATCTGTATTCTTTAAGAGTAGATACCTAGCAGTTATCTTGCTGGTAGGCCCCTATGCTCCTTTTTGTTCAGAGGGGTGGCAGCACTCTGTAATAAAAAAAATGAATAAAAAATGAGTTAAGTATTCAACAATCAATTTGCATAGGTGTAATGTGATGTCCTCAAAGACCAAATGCCCAGAACAACAGCGTTCGAAATTTTGAAAAAGGAGAAATAATATAAAGATTAAAAAGTGCCGGTGTCTTTCATTAGCACTCAAAGCGTCCTCGGTTCCGGGTTCGAACCCCATCACCGCACAAATTTTGAATAAAAATCGTCAGCAATGGTGGCCGAAGACTACTGGCTTAAGAAGTCTCCCTCATTCAGCTAACGGCCTTGTCAAAGAGGGCACGGGGTGGTCAGAGGTTCAGGGCAGTCTCTTGCCCTTAAACTGCCTCAAAAGGAGGAAAAATCAGTAATGATCAGCGTCATGAGGATGTATAATGAAATGGAAACCACTACATTAAAGACACATAATGTATATCCATAGGATATGAGCCTGTAACTGAAGGAGTGTCTTGATTATTTCTCCACCGGCAAAAGATTCCGGGCTAGTCCCCCACTCGGATCTCTGGGAGGGGACTGCCGAGGGAGCAGGCGGCGTGAAAAAAAGACTGAAAAACCGAAGAAAGGGTAACGTTCTACGAATCGGGTCGTAGAATGTAAGAAGTTTGAACTCGGTAGGGAAGCTGGAAAATCTGGAGAGGTAAATGTTAATGCTCAGTCTAGATGCAGTGGAGGGTCAGTCAAGCGAAATGGAAAGAGAACAAGGGTTTCTGGTCAGATGGGTATAGGGTAATATCAACGGGAGGAAAATGCAATAAAGGGAGTAAGACAGAAGTAGGACAGAGAGTCAGTTACTCTGAATAGTTTAGTGATAGGGTTGTTCTCATCAGAATCGACAGCAAACGAATATCGATAACGATAGTTCAGGTATACATGCCGAGGTCGCAAGCTGAGGATGAAGAGATAGGATACTGAACGGGTAATGCAGAACGTAAAGGGAAATGAAAATGTAACAGTCTTAGCCGACTGCCGCGCGGTATTAGCCGAGTGGTCTAAGACGCTGCAGTCATGGACTGTGCGGCTGGTCCCGGCGGAGGTTCGAGTCCTCCCTTGGGCATGGGTGGGTGTGTTTGTCGTTAGGATAATTTAGGTTAAGTAGTGTGTAAGCTTTGGGACTGATGACCTTAGCAGTTAAGTCCCATAAGATTTCACACACATTTGAACATTTTTTTCTTAGCCGACTGCAATGTGGTTGAAGGAGAAGGCGCAGAAGAAAGAGTTCTACGGAAACATGGGCTTGGTATTAGGAATGAGGGACGAGGAAGTCTGAGTTCACCAATAAATTTCAGCTACTAATAGCAAATACTCTGTTCAATACTCACAAGAGAAAGAGCTTTCTTGGAAAAGTTAGATTACATCATGGTCAGGCAGAAGTTCCAAAATTAGATACTCGATTTTAAGGCATACCTAGGAGTGGATATCGACTCAGATCACAATTTAGCAGTGATGTAGAGTAGGCTCAACTTCAAGACATTAGTCAGGAAGAAACAGTGCCCAAAGAAGTACTTAGGAATAAAGAGATACGCTTGAAGTTTTCAAAGATTACAGTTACTACGATAAGGAATAGCACAGTAGACCGTTCAGATGAACAGGAGTGGAATCTCTAAAAAGGGCAATCACATAAGTTATAAAGATAAACGTAGGTACAATGAAGTTAACTCCAAAGAAACGCTGGGTAACAAAAGAAATACTTCAGCTGATCGAAGAAAGGAGGAAGTACAAAATTGTTCAGGGAAATCAGGAATACAGAAATACAAGTCACTTAGTAATGAGAAAAACCGGAAGTGCAGGGAAACTAAGGGGAAATGGGTACATGAAAAATGCGAAAAAATCGAAAAAGAACTGATTGTCGGAAGGACTGACTCAGCATACACAAAAGACAGAACCATATTCGGTGAATTCAAAAGCAAGGGTGGTAACATTAAGACTGCAATGGGAATTCCGCTGTTAAATGCAGATGAGACAGAAAATGGGTGGAAAGAGTACATTGAAGGTCTTTATGAGGGGGGAAACTTGTGTGACGACGTGATAGAAGAAGAAACAGGAGTCGATAGAGAAGAGATAGGGGAATCAGAATTTAGAAGAGGTTTGGAAGACTTAAGATCAAATAAAGTAGAAGGGATAGATACCTTTTCGTCGCAGTTTCTAAAATCGTTGGGAGAAGCGGCAACGAAACGACTATTCACGTTGGTGTGTAGAATGTATGAGTCTGGCGATATACCTTTAGGCTTCCGGAAAAACGTGGTTCACACAAATCCAAAGACTACAAGAGCCGAAAAGTGCGAGAATTATCGCACGATCAGCTTAACAGCTCATGCATCCAAGTTTCTGACAAAAGTTATCTACAGAAGAATGGAAAACAAAATTGTGAATCTGTTAGATGACTATTAGTTCGGCTTTAGGAAAGGTAAAGGCACTGGAGAGGCAGTTCTGACGTTTCGGTTGATAATGGAAGCGAGACTAAAGAAAAATCAAAACATGGTCTTAGGACGTGTAGATCTGGAAAAAGCGACCGACAATGTCAAGTGGTGCGAGATGCTCTAAATTCTGAGAAAAGCAGGGGTAAGCTATAGGGAAAGACGAGCAATATACATTATGTTCAAGAACCAGGAAGGAATAATAAGAGTGGAAGACGAAGAACGAAGTACTCGGATTAAGACAGGGATGTAGTCTTTAGCCCGTGCCGTTCAGTCTGTACATCGAAGGAGCAATGATGGAAATAAAGGCAAGTTTCATGCGTGGAATTAAAAATGCAAGGTGAAAGGATATCAATGATAAGATTCATTGATGATATTGCTATCCTGAGTGAAAATGAAGAAGAATTACAGGCTGTGTTGAATGGAATGAATAGTCTAATGAGAACAGAATATGGATTTAGAGGAAATCGAAGAAAGACGGCCGGCCGCGGTGGTCTCGCGGTTCTAGGCGGAACCGCGTGACTGCTACGGTCGCAGGTTCGAATCCTGCCTCCGGAATGGATGTGTGTGATGTCCTTAGGTTTAAGTAGTTCTAAGTTCTAGGGGGCTGATGACCACAGCTGTTAAGTCCCATAATGCTCAGAGCCATTTGAACCATTTTTGAACCACGACGGACGGAGTAAGGATGACACCAAAAGCAGGCTAGCACTGACAAAAGGGCATACCTAGGTAAGAGAAGTCTACTAATATTAAACAGACTAGGCGTTAATTTCAGGAAGAAATTTGTGACAATGTACGTTTGAAGTACAGCATTGTATGTCAGTGAAACATGAACTGTGGGAAAAACGGAACAGTAGAGAATCTGAGCTTTTAAAATGTGTGCTATAGAAGAATGTAGAACATAAAGTGGACTGATAGGTATTCAATGACGAGGTTCTCTGCAGAAAGGGCGGGGAGAGAAGTAAATGGAAAACACTGACAAAAAGAAGGGACAGGTTGGCAGGACATCTTTGAAGATATCGGGGAATAACTTCTATGGTACTAGAGGGGGCTGTAGAGTATAAAAACTGTACAAGAAGATACAGATTGGTACAAAAAATGGTTCAAATGGCTCTGAGCACTATGGTCATCAGTCCCCTAGAACTTAGAACTACTTAAACCTAACTAACCTAAGGACATCACACACATCCATGACCGAGGCAGGATTCGAACCTGCGACCGTAGCAGTCGCGCGGTTCCGGACTGATCGCCTAGAACCGCTAGACCACCGCGGCCGGCAGATTGGTACACATTCAGTAAATAATTAAGGACGTAGACTGCAAGTGCTACTCTGAGATGAAGACGTGGTCACTGGAGAGAATCCACCGCGTACGACACAAATCAGTCACAGATTGTTTTTAGAAATCCGACGATTTTCAAGTGAAACTATTATCCGGAACGCTTTCCCAATTTTGGCTCATTAGCTTTCTCATCCTTCGAGTGCTGCATGAAGATATCGAGGGATGTCTCTTATCGTGCTGAATTTTTTGAATAATTTGTAGATCGGAGATGGTACTAGCGCAGTTGTCTCCCTGAGCGGTGATGCCACTAATATTTACACATTTCACAATTTCACAATTTACACAATTTCAGTAATTTATCGGATATGTTTAGTCACTGTGAAGCACTTCCGACGAAATGACATGACGCAGTAGTTAAGGCACTAGATTGGCATTCACGGAAGATTTCCTTTAAATTATCATCCAGATATACAGATTTAGGTTTGCCTACGGCAAGGAGGACAATGGCACGCGCTTAACTTTGAACCTTTGTTAATGGCTATCCGCTTGCTGCAGAGTCACAAAACACCAAAGGCAGGTTTAAGCATTAGAGCGAAAAATTTGGCTTGATCACATGTATATCTCTGTGTTACATTATAGCTGTGTACATCAAAAATGCAAAGAGGAGCGTTGCCTACCATTCCCCACCCGTATGGGACAATAGTACGCATACAATTAGTTATTTTGCGATCCACATATCATACACGGAAGTCATACTTCAATATAATCACAAAATAACCATATTCAAGAAATCCATATTATATCTATGATACCAAGACGTACTTATGTAAACGAAATGTAACATTAATGGTAAATCCTAAACACATCTTATTAAATTTAATTATTACTAAGGCAGTAGTCATATTTTAGGTTTTTCACGGAACTGGCAGCTCCGCAGTCTGAATAAAACCGCCCAGAACACAGGATGCATCACTACCACAGTTCTCCATCACGACCATATTATTCACGCAAGAGACACACCTCAGAAGTGTCACTTGTGGGACAAACTGGAGACTGATTCATGAGAGTCAACGCCATTTAATTCATCATCTTGACACAGTTCCTCTTCGTTATCAATTTCGTCTGACGAACTGATATCGTCGTAAAAGAGTCTCTTTTTCTTCTTATTCTGTTGTTTCTCATTTAAAACTTCCTTTTCTGCTGCTGCTTTAGCTTATGTCTTGTTATCGCCTTTTTTTGAGTGGACATAAGAGTTTCTGAATGTTGCTTAGGTCTTTATTTGCTTGATCCTAGTAGGTTTATTGTCAACGTAAGTACGGGAGAAATGTCTGGATAGGACGCCACTGCTCAGCTGCAACAAGGTTCGTCATCTGCGTTTGACTCGTCTCTTCTTTCAGCCGTCTGCACCTCCACAGGTGATTCATTCATTGGAATGAAGTCCTCCCCCGAGAACACATATAGATTGAGAGGGAAGATTCCTGCCTTTTTAAGGGGGGTAGAACGTCAAACGGGCCGACTTGGAGCAGGAGAGGCACCACAGGATATTTTATTTTCTACTGTCTATACTTTTACGAATAAATTCATAAAACTTTGTCAGCATGATCAGGAAGGACTCGGGATACACACTCATAGCAGTGGAAATTCAAAAACATAACAAAATAAATTTTTTACATATGAAATTTCATCATTTTTTCGCTTACTATTGGCTGCATTTGATGCTATAAGTACATTTTCCTTCACAAGTAACATAGATTCTTTGATGAATTTCGCACAGCATAAAAACCATACTTACAAGCGTATGAAACTCTAGAATTTTCCAAATCTATTAAAAACTGTGGTAAAAATTGAGATAATTAACTACAAAATTTAATTTTTTTCTTAACATAAAGTTTAAAACGTAACAGCTGTGGGGCGGCGGGTGGAATTATTATTGTTGTTATTTAAATGTAGAATGTAATGTAGGAAAGATGCATTTCCCCGCCGATTAACCATATGTGGGGCGGCTGGTGGAATTAATTGTTATATAAATGTTCCTATTATTTATGCTGTCTTTTGCCGTTCTCAACACTGGCTCTCTAACTACAATATTGGCAACCAGAAAGTGATTAGGAAAACGTGAAGCCTGTAATTAGAATTCCTAGTGCCCACTTCATCTGAGAAATACACTTATAGCTACAGCTTATAGCTCTGAGGAATTAGGAGATTGTCTGGGATTCATAATCAAAAACGATTCTCTAAAAATGTTCACTATATTCTGAAAGTCACAGACCAAAAGACAAAAAAAAAAAAAAAAAAAAAAAAAAAAAATGGATCCACACAATCTAACTAACAGAGCAGTTCAGAGTCTAAAGCGCTGATACAACTATAACCATTCAAATTAAATGTTTATGTGAAAGCTCGCCATAATTTGATGATAATGTTCATCAAACGCCACGCTAAATAATGGTAGAATGTCTGTCCCGCGGCGGCACGTGAAAATACGACATACGCAAACTGAAGATGATTCATTGAAGTCATCCCAGAATTAACACTTCACTCGAAAATGATTTCATGGCTACTCGTATCCTGAGTAACTTATTACTGCATCCGAGGCTGTTTATATCAACGATACCGACGCGACGCGACTCCCGGCACAGATGGTGTGCTAATCAGCGTCTGGAGAGAACTGGGTCCTTACTTCCTCGCGCAGCGTTCTTATATATAAAGCCGCGGTGCGGATGGCTAAGGGAACGCCTGATCAAAATGGCTCTCCCGACTAGCCGCTGGGCTAGTAATGCACCACTATAAGTTATTGAATAAATCATTGCTTCCTTTGCTGATGGCCGATGAAGCTCTCAATTTAAATGCACACAGGTAAGTAATCATAATAAAAGTCTGACGTGGCTAAGTCAATTATTTTGGGCGAGAGAATTAATTTAATTACACTACACGCCATAGACGAGCTCTGAACTTGCCCTTTGGAGATACGCTATCGCTATAGTTTTATAGTTATTCAATTGAAACTTCTCACATCTTTATGATTATAGCGGATCTCCCTTCTACTTAAATGTAAACATCCTAGCCTTATTTATTCGCCTACTTAATCTATCTTGCTTCCTTAATTTCTAAGACAAAAACCAGAAAATCATGAATTTCAACAAGAATTTTAATTTGTCAGATCCAGAATACTGTTCTACTAAATTATTATGAAAAAGGAATCTAAATATAAATTTTTAAGTTTCTAGCTATTTTCTGTTGCGCCAATAATTTTTACAGAAAAACATCCAAATTTCGAAAATGGTTAAAGTTATTCAACTGACATTCAACACATATTGATTTAGTATTACTCCTGACATGCTAGAACCGTTTCAGGTTATTTACTTGATTTTTAAGGTATTGCGCAACATTTATGACGTCAGAGCTAGTTACAGCGGACTAGGCTGGCACACAACGGAAAGACTGATGTGAATTTTATACGGCGTGAGTAGGCTGCTTCCCTACACAGCTCATTCATTTTTTTCATAAATTAAATAGATTCTAGAGTTTCAGACACCTGTAAGTATGGTCTGTATGCTGTGCAAAATTCATCGAACAGTCTCTCTTACTTATGAAGGAAAGTGTACCTATAGCAACAAATGCAGCCAATAGTAAGTGAAAAATGATGAAATTTCATATGTAAAAAAAATTATTTTATTATGTTTTTGAACTTCTGCTGCTACGAGTGTGAATCCCGATTCCTTCCTGGTCATGCTGACAAAGTTTTATGAATTTACTTGTAAAAGTATAGACAGTGGAAATTAAAATGTTCTGTGGTGCCTCTCCTGCTCCAAGTCGGCCCGTTTGAAGTCCTACACCCCTTAAAGCCAGAAACAGCTTTATCAATTCCTGCGACCTTAGTGTAAACTACATTAAAAACAACTGGGACGTCTTCCTTGCAGATCCTTTGATATGGATGGCTTTTCATAAACAGAGTGTGTTCTTTGTTGTAAACAGCCTTAAGAGGTCCGTAGAAAGATCATTTATTGGGTACAATTGATGGGTAGTGTATGGTGGTAAAGAGACCGCTATAATACTTTTTATTTGTAGAATTTGGAGGGATTTATGACAGGGATAACCGTCCATAATCAGAAGGGATGGACTTGCAAGTGAAGACTTTGTGTTTCGCGAAATGTCTCAGCCGTCTTAGAAACAACCATCAGCGACCTTCCCATACTTCCAACAGTAATAGGCCTACATGATTCCTGCAGGTCCTCCGCGTGTTAATGCGATCGATATGCTAACGCTGGCAAAAATAACAATGAGCGGTATAAAAATGCCTACAGCGCTCACTGTTCGACACACAGTTATGTTTAGACCATGCTCCAAAGTTGCAACAGTTCTGAATTGTTCCTGTGTCTCTGGACCGATGACTGGTGGAGGTATCTGTACTGTAGAAATTCCCCTCTCGTCGACACTGTAAATCCGTGATGGTGGAAACAGATACTTCTCAGTAACTGTCATGATGTTTTCATAAAACAGTTGTATGTCTTGTTTATTAAATGCTAGAATTCGGTTCCCATGTTTTGACTAAGTTTTCGAACGCTTAGATTTGGATGCCACTTCAAACATCGTTGTGTGCAGTCTTCCCAGCCAATACAGTTTTAGAGTCGAAACCATGTTTTAATTGGTTTCCTTCAGCAAATTAATAAGCAAGCGGCCTTAGGTCGTTAAAATCATACCATAAAACATTTTCGCCAATAACAGCAAACTGTCATCAAGTTACTTTTCCTGTTGTTTGCTTAACACTGCTTTTGTGCCCACTCTTGGACCATCTGCAACACCCATCTTCAGTCTTGTCCGAAGAGCATCTTCATGAATACCAAACTGTCGCCCAGTTTCTCTAAATATCTTTCAAATTCTAACTATAGTCACGACCACCACTAATGAGTCTTCTGTTCACGAAGCTTTACAAGTTTATCGCCCATAATTCCGAACCACTTCGTAATAAAATTATTGTTTTATTAAAAGCATCGTAAATATCAGATACTGGTTGTCTTAAAAACCTCCGTAAAAATCAAACAGTTGTTAATTACTTAAAAGGTAAGTTACGTAGACGGAGGACCATGTCTCGCCCTACGAACCCTTACTCCAGTTTGCGTGATTTTCTTCACACTGAAACGGGAAGTATAACTAACGGACTGCCAACCTTTTGTAGTCTACATGACATTATCTTTAGGCACTCTGGTTGCACAACAAAACAACGGTTTTCTGCTTATCTTGCTCAGAACCTCAAAATCCTTTTAGAAGAATTTGTAGCGAAAAAAAAAAAATTCCAGGTATAACTTAAACGCCTAACACTGCAGCAAGTCCGACTTACTGATGCTAGCTTGGGAAACCTATCACTCGGTGTCGTTGCACTCACCTTCGTCTATGGGCTGGAAGCACCTAGGGATGGGAAAAACAGACCGATTAAAACCGATATCGGTATTGTCGTTCTGAATTACCGGTATTTTTCTGTATTCGTTTGGCCTCGGTTAAAACAGGTATTTCTACTCCTTCATACTAACATGGTAAAAAATCGAAAAAAAATTACCCATAGCAGTGCTAAGACTTTCCGTTTTTAAATAATATCTTTTTAAAGAAAGAGTAAATTTTACCCATAAAATTTGCGTTTCATTGAAATAATGCATTATCCCCTCACCCACCCCCACCCACATGAACCATGCACCTTGCCGTTGGTGGGGAGGCTTGCGTGCCTCAGCGATACAGATAGCCGTACCGTAGGTACAACCACAACGGAGGGGTATCTGTTGAGAGGCCAGCCTTTTCAGTAGTTGCAGGGGCAACAGTCTGGATGATTGACTGATCTGGCCTTGTAACACTAACCAAAACGGCCTTGATGTGCTGTTACTGCGAACGGCTGAAAGCAAGGGGAAACTACAAATTAAGGAAAGGCAAACCTACGTTTCTAGCATTTGTAGACTTAGAGAAAGCTTTTGACAATGTTGAGGGGAATACTCTCTTTGAAATTCTAAAGGTGGTAGGGGTATAATACAGGGAGCGAAAGGCTGTTTACAATTTGTACAGAAGCCAGATAGCAGTTATAAGAGTCGAGGGGCATGAATGGGAAGCAGTGGTTGGGAAGGGAGTGAGACAGGGTTATAGGCTGTCCCCGATGTTATTCAATCTGTATATTGAGCAAGCATTACAGGAAACAAAAGAAAAATTCGGAGTTGGTATTAAAATCCATGGAGAAGAAACAAAAACTTTGAGGTTCGGCGATGACATTGTAATTCTATCAGAGACAGCAAAGGACTTGGAAGAGCAGTTGAACGGAATGGACAGTGTCTTGAAAGGAGGATATAAGATGAACATCAACAAAAGCAAAACGAGGATAGTGGATGTATTCGAATTAAGTCGGGTGATGCTGATGGAATTAGATTAGGAAATGAGACACTTAAAGTAGTAAAGGAGTTTTCCTATCTGGGGAGCAAAATAACTGATGATGGTCGAAGTAGAGAAAATATAAAATGTAGACTGGCAATGGCAAGGAAAGCGTTTCTGAAGAAGAGAAATTTGTTAACATCGAGTATTGATTAAAGTGTGAGGAAGTCGTTTCTGAAAGTATTTGTATGGAGTGTAGCCATGTATGGAAGTGAGACATGGACGATAACTAGTTTGCACAAGAAGAGAATAGAAGCTTTCGAAAAGTGGTGCTATAGAAGAATGCTGAAGATTAGATGGGTAGATCACATGACTAATGAGGAGGTATTGAATAGTTTGTGGCACAGCTTGACAAAAAGAAGGGACCGGTTACTAGGACATGTTATGAGGCATCAAGGGATCACAAATTTAGCATTGGAGGCCAGCGTGGAGGGTAAAAATCGTAGAGGGAGGCCAAGAGATGAATACACTAAGCAGATTGAGAAGGATGTATGTTGCAATAAGTACTGGGAGATGAAGAAGCTTGCACAGGATAGGGTAGCATGGAGAGCTGCATCAAACCAGTCTCAGGACTGAAGACCACAACAACAACATCAATGCGTTATTACAGAAAACAGGAAAAGCGACCAGTGCTATTTTAATAATAAACCGATAGAAACAAGCAAGACGAACATGGCATAAGAATTGTTACAGCGTTGCTGAGATAACAATGCACGTGTTGCCACGTGGCGTGGACTATGAGATGGTACGCTGTGAGCGAGACTTGCCCCATCTGGCCTGTCTGGTGGTTTCCCCTCTGTCGTCATCGGACATCAGGTGTATTGCAGAATGGCAGTATCCACATCCTGGAAGTATTTTGGGTAATGTGATTCCAATAAAATACAATGATCCATCTGCTTGAAAAAGTTAAAAACGAGGAGCCACCACAAACTTACAATCTAATGTAAAGATAAAACTAAAAACTTAACAGTTCATTCATAGTCTGCAATAAAAATAGAAAGCAGCTGACCTAAATCTACATCTACAGCTACCTGGATACTCTGCAAATAACATTTAAGTGTCCTGGCAGAGGGTTCATCGAACCACCATCACAATTCTCTATTATTCCAATCTCGTATAGCGCGCGGAAAGAATGAAGACCTATATCTTTCCGTACGATCTCTGATTTCCCTTATTTTATCGTGGTGATCGTTCCTCCCTGTGTCGGTCGGTTTCAACAAAATATTTTCGCATTCGGAGGAGAAAGTTTGTGATTGGAATTTCGAGAGAAGATTCCGTCGCAACGAAAAACGCTTTCTCTTATGATGTCCAGCCCAAATCCTGTATCATTTCTGTGACATTCTATCCCATACTTCGCGATAATACAAAACGTGCTGCCTTCCTTCGAACTTTTTCGATGTACTCCTTCAGTCCTATCTGGTGAGGATCCCACACCGCGCAGCAATATTCTGGAAGAGGACGGACAAGCATAGTGTAGGCAGTCTCCTTTGTCGGTATGTTACATTTTCTAAGTGTCCTGCCAATAAAATGCAGTCCTTGGTTAGCCTTCCCCACAACATTTTCTATGTGTTCCTTCCAATTTAAGTTGTTCGTAATTGTAATACCTAGGTATTTAGTTGAATTCGGCTTTTAGATAAGACTGATGTATGTGAAACCGAAGTTTAACGCCGCTACAGTCGCAGGTTCGAATTCTGCCTCGGGGATGGATGTATGTGATGTCCTTAGGTTAGTTAGGTTTAAGTAGTTCTAAGTTCTAGGGGACTGATGACCGCAGCAGTTAAGTCCCATAGTGCTCAGAGCCATTTGAACCATTTTTTGAACCGAAGTTTAACGAGTTCCTTTTAGCACTCATGTGGATGACCTCACACTTTTCGTTATTTAGGGTCAACTGCTACTTTTCGCACCATTCACATATCTTTTCTAAATAGTTTTGCAGTTTATCTTCTGATGACTTTATTAGTCATGTCCACGAAGCATACATTTATGTGGTTGTAGCCCTTCAAAACGAACAAATTAACAAGAAAACCAGAGTTCATCAACCTCAGTTTTCACCCTTTAGCACTGACTACTGTCCAAATACTGGCACGATTTCCGATTACAACATAATTTTTGACAGAATTTCTGAAACTGAGAATAGGTAGTGGAGTACTGGTGATTTTTTGTAGAACTCAACCACGTATCACTTCCAGAAAAACAGTGAACGGTGGACGCCCTAAGTCTTCTTTTATTTACCTATTTACTTTAATATTTTGATTCTATGTGCTTTGCAACTGAGGGAGCCAAAATTTTTCAATCTTCATTCTATTTCTACTTTTATCACAGGAAGTAATAGGAATGAAATACTTAAAATCCGTTATTTCAAAATCCAGTCATTTTGAACTGTTAAAAAAAAAAACGATGTCACCGAGAACGTTTTGATTCTACATCTACATCTATATCTACGGGTCGACAGAAGCGTCCGATCCCACGCGTTGGCTTGGACCCGTGACGTAAGGGTGTTGTCGTGTGTGACGTCACGACGGCGCGGAGTTTGGTTTGTGAGCGTGGCGTGTTTGTAGATGTCGTCGTGTTGTGGTTTGTTGTGGTCTCTGGTGGTATGTTCAGGGTTTTCGTTTGTGTAGTGTAATGGGCTCAGTTTGGTTTTGCTCATTATCCAGAATTGTTAGTGTCGGCTGTGTTTGTAGTGGAATTCGTTTCAGTGAGTTAACAAATTGGTGTGAAGGTTAATTTAGTGTTGTTCGCTGTACATCGTGTGGTAATTTTAGTAAAATTAATCGGTTGTTGTTTTTGTTTAGGAATGGATATGACGGATAAAATTAACAGTGCGCAGGTCAAGGGAAGTGTTCGATACCAATGTGTGACTGTGTATGTTGATATTGGTATCAAGAGATGTTTTTGAGCTATATACGCCAAGGGAAGTGTTTGATCCTAATTTATGGGATCGGGAGCTGCTGTTGAGCTATATAGGTCAAGGGAAGTGTCCAATTACAGATGATATTGTGTTTAGTGGTATTTGGGGAGTTTTGTGACGTCGGTTTTTTTCGTCGTTTTGTGTGGTTTTTTATGGGGGTGGATGTCTAAATTTGTTAATATTTAGTTTGCCGCCACCCAAAAACACCCCATTTCTCGCGCTTGTCCCGTTAGTGTCATTAGGCTTTTTGTGGAAAGTGTGTGTGTTTGTTTTTAGACGTATTTTCGTCCTCATAATGTGTACGTACCGACTTTACATGCGCCATATTGGAATCGTGGTTTATGGTCGTTTCCGCCATATTTGTGACGTCATGGGTCAAAGCAGACGGGCGGGATCGGACGCTTCCGTATAGGTACTATGCAAGTCACCGTACGGTGCGTGTTGAAGGGTGGCCTGTACCACTAATACTCATTTCCTCCCCTGTTCCGCTCGCAAATAGAGCGAAGGAGAAACGACTATCTATATGCCACCGTAGGATCACTAATTACTCGTATCTTACCTTCATGGTCCTTACGCGCAAATGCATGTTGGTGGCAGGAGAATCGTTTGGCAAACAGCTTCAGCTGCCGGTTCCGTAAATTTTCTCGATGGTGTCTCTCGATAAGAACGTCGCCCTCCCTTCTGGGATTCTCATTTATGTTCCCGAAGCATCTCCGTAACACTTAGGTGTTGTTCGAACCCACCGGTAACGAATCTAGCAACCCGCTTCTGGATTACTTCGACGTTTTCCCTCAATCGGACCTCGCACGGAGCCCAAACACTTGAGAAGAGTTCGACAATAGCTCGCACCAGCATCCTACGAGCTGTCTCCTTTACAGGTGAACCACTCTTTCGTACAACTCTCCCACCTGACCATTCGCTTTCCCCACCACATTTCTCACATGCTCGTTCCATTTCATAAAGCTTTGCAACGTTACCTCCAGATACTTAAACGACCGGACTGTGTCAAGGAGGACACTAGTAACACTCCATCGGAACATTACACTCATTTATCCGCCTTAACTTCGACGAGAATCGCCATTCCTGGTAGCACCTGACATTTCACCGTGCGTCCCATTCTCCTATGGGTACCGTTACTCCTCTGCCCCCTACAAGAATTGAGGCGAAAGCCGAATTGGTTCCTTTGAACTGGCCGCGTGTTAAGCTTTTCCCCATCTTAGAACAATCATCGCTACTGCTTCATCTGTGGCGGCCTCATCGTCGTTGGAAGGTTAATTGCTCTGTAGTATTACCAAGATTTTGATGTAACCACACAGCGGGTATTGCAACGCTACATGGCGGAATGTGGGTGAATGTGCCCGCCATGGTCCATCAAACTAAGAAAGAAGCTAATAGAAATCAACTGTAGATCTCAGTTTCAGAACCCTCCGATAATGGACAACACATCGATGTGCACATTTTGAAACGTCCCTTTAGAAAATTAATGAATTACTGTGCTGATAAACCTCTTACATTATTAGATTTTCACACAGCTGAGCAGAACTGAACGTACTCAGACATTTCCCTCTTTACCTATTCTGATCAACAATAAACTGACACACAATATTTTTAGCGGAACGCATTCTGACTTTCAATAATCCCTACAAAAGAATGGCCCTGACTAACATTAACTTTTACTTTTCATCAATCACTTACGCCACAAAAATCTTCGTTACTCGAACTACTGCAATACAGCGAGCGCCACTACTGCCAGTTGTTGTTGTTGTGGTCTTCAGTCCTGAGACTGGTTTGATGCAGCTCTCCATGCTACTCTATCCTGTGCAAGCTTTTTCATCTCCCAGTACCTACTGCAACCTACATCCTTCTGAATCTGCTAAGTGTATTCATCTCTTGGTCTCCCTCTACGATTTTTACCCTCCACGCTGCCCTCCAATACTAAATTGATGATCCCTTGATGCCTCAGAACATGTCCTACCAACGGATCCCTTCTTCTGGTCAAGTTGTGCCACAAACTTCACTTCTCCCCAATCCTATTCAATACTTCCTCATTAGTTATTTGATCTATCCATCTAATCTTCAGCATTCTTCTGTAGCACCACATTTCAAAAGCTTCTATTCTCTTCTTGTCCAAACTATTTATCGTCCAAGTCTCACTTCCATACATGGCTACACTCCATACAAATACTTTCAGAAATGACTTCCTGACACTTAAATCCATACTCGATGTTAATAAATTTCTCTTCTTCAGAAACGCTTTCCTTGCCATTGCCAGTCTACATTTTATATCCTCTCTACTTCGGCCATCATCAGTTATTTTGCTCCCCAAATAGCAAAACTCTTTTACTACTTTAAGTGTCTCATTTCCTAATCTAATTCCCTCAGCATCACCCGACTTAATTAGATTACATTCCATTATCCTTGTTTTGCTTTTGTTGATGTTCATCTTATATCCTCCTTTCAAGACACTGTCCATTCCATTCAACTGCTCTTCCAAGTCCTTTGCTGTCTCTGACAGAATTACAATGTCATCGGCGAACCTCAAAGTTTTTATTTCTTCACCATGAATTTTAATACCTACTCCAAATTTTTCTTTTGCTTCCTTTACTGCTTGCTCAATATACAGATTGAACAACATCGGGGAGAGGCTACAACCCTGTCTTACTCCCTTCCCAACCACTGCTTCCCTTTCATGTCCCTCGACTCTTATAACAGCCATCTGGTTTCTGTACAAATTGTAAATAGCCTTTCGCTCCCTGTATTTTACCCCTGCCACCTTTAGAATTTGAAAGAGAATATTCCAGTCAACATTGTCAAAAGCTTTCTCTAAGTCTACCAATGCTAGAAACGTAGGTTTGCCTTTCCTTAATCTTTCTTCTAAGATAAGTCGTAAGGTCAGTATTGCCTCACGTGTTCCAGTGTTTCTACGGAATCCAAACTGATCTTCCCCGAGGTTGGCTTCTACTAGTTTTTCCATTCGTCTGTAAAGAATTCGTGTTAGTATTTTGCTGCTGTGACTTATTAAACTGATTGTTCGGTAATTTTCACATCGGTCAACACCTGCTTTCTTTCGGATTGGAATTATTATATTCTTCTTGAAGTCTGAAGGTATTTCGCCTGTTTCATACATCTTGCTCACCAGACGGTAGAGTTTTGTCAGGACTGGCTCTCCCAAGGCCGACAGTAATTCCAATGGAATGTTGTCTACTCCGGGGGCCTTGTTTCGACTCGGATCTTTCAGTGCTCTGTCAAACTCTTCACGCTGTATCATATCTCCCATTTCATCTTCATCTACATCCTCTTCCATTTCCGTAATATTGTCCTCAAGTACATCGCCCTTGTATAGACCCTCTATATACTCCTTCCACCTTTCTGCTTTCCCTTCTTTGCTACTGCCAGCTAAATAAAAAATTCTAACTACTGAAGGCACTAACTACTTATAGACATAGTTAGCAAATGAAAGATTTTGGTAGAGAACAAACAATGTATTTACCTTAATAGTGTTCAAAAGTCATAATATATGTATCAGTTCATGATATCCAGCATTACAGATTTACTCTCTGTGATGGACACACGTCCAGATCACCCGCTCTCAAAATTCTGCCATCTCTCTCCCCATATCCACCACTGCTGGCGGCTCACCAACTGCGCAACGCTACTCGCTGTTCACATCCAGCTGCACAACACTCCAATAGCAAACAACAATGCAAACCAGCCACAGACTCCACACAGCAGAGCCAGTGATTTTCATACAGAGCGCTACGTGGCGTTTCCAATAAAAAAAACCTAAACAGCCTACTTACAATTTTAATATCAATTTTGTTCGAATTTCCCTTAACTTTCAGTTGTGTATTAACCCTTCAACAAAAATACGGAGAGAAAAGACAACTTGCAACAGACATCTTTTAAAATCTATAGATTTTCTGCAGTGTGTGTTCGTAGGAGATGCACTTGGAAACAACTGAATAGTTTCATTGATTGTCTTTTTAACGCTTACGGCGAGCAGCGGTGTAGATCTCATTTCGAAGATCCAGTGAAACTGATGTAGCTTTTTTGTCACTGCGCTGAGTCACAGCAGACGAATTGAGAAGTTTCATAAGAACAATCGACACCCCCATTTCCTGTCCCATTATCGTCCCTAACCTTTTCGATGACCACCGTACTGTGAGTTAATGAGCACTGCGCTCTCATTTAAA
Source organism: Schistocerca serialis cubense (assembly GCF_023864345.2). Lineage (NCBI taxonomy): Eukaryota > Metazoa > Arthropoda > Insecta > Orthoptera > Acrididae > Schistocerca > Schistocerca serialis. Next base: position 74,746,151 of record NC_064644.1, read on the forward strand.
TATATGGCCGAAAGAGTGAGCCTACATGAATTGTGAAACGAACCCTGTAGTCCAGGAGCGCATGCCACAAAGGGCGCAGATTCACCACGAGATGGGGAAACTCACAGGCGTCTATTGTCTACTGAGGACTAAGCGCTGTAGTGTGCGAGTGAGACAGAAGAGAACCTACGTCATAGGGAAACGCAGCATAAGCCGTTTGTGGCCAAATAAATGTATCAGTGTTAAATAAGGTGGACCTAAGATAGGCCATAAGGGAAAATGTGGTGTCACCGCCAGACACCACACCTCCTATTTGGTAGCCTATAAATCGACCGCGGTCCGTTAGTATACGTCGGACCCGCGTGTCGCCAATATCGGTGATTGCAGACCGAGCGCCGCCACACGGCAGGTCTAGTCTAAAGACACTCCCTAGCACTCGCCCCAGTTGTACAGCCGACTTTGCCAGCGATGGTTCACTGTCTCCAAACGCACTCATTTGCAGAGACGACAGTTTAGCATAGCCTTCAGCTCCGTCATTTGCTACGACCTAGCAAGGCGCCATATTTAGTTACTATTCTGAACAGATAATGTTGTGAATCATGTACCATCAAGAGCGACGTTCATCATTAATGGATTAAAGTTAAGTATCAAACTAATTATGTCTGCTTTCTGAATTCTAATTCCTTGGCATGTTCCAGACGTCACGTCAGTATAGTCCTTCCCTCCTCAAGCCAGCCGGCTGCGGTGGCCTCGCGGTTCTAGGCGCGCAGTCCGGAACCGTGCGACTTCTACGGTCGCAGGTTCGAATCCTGCCTCGGGCATGGGTGTATGTGATGTCATTAGGTTAGTTATGTTTAAGTAGTTCTAAGTTCTAGGGGACTAATGACCACAGCAGTTGAGTTCCATAGTGCTCAGAGCCATTTTGAACCTCCTCACGACAGCCCGCGTGAGCTAAAACGCCAACACAACAGAAAACATTTATGAAAACAAATTCTGTAGTAGTGTAGGGAATGAAGCCACAGTAAATTTAATCTGCCATCGTTCATAAATTTTCATGGTGTTCCCAATAAAATCTGAATATTGATCATATCTATAATAGTTTATTATTTACTGTCAAAGTGAAATTAACACATTTTGTAACAAAAACCTGAATGCTAAAATCTGAACGCTTTGGCCGATCTTAACGATCGATATTTCATATAGAAGCGCATCATTAAAATGACAAACATTGTAGATATCAACTCAGTAACTTTATTTGTTTAAAAGATATAGTAAATTTAAATTATCAGTATTTTCAGTTAAGCATCAGATCATCATTTCCTCCACACAAAACACATTGAACGATGACAGCATGACACCTTATTGAATCATTAGGTAATAGAATATTTGTTGTAAAGTTTAGGCCATAGTAGTTACTTTTTTTCCTTATTTATTTATCAGAAAGCACATTGGTGCAATGCTACTGGCCGTGACATTGAGAGGTAAGAAGGAAATTGTATTGGTTTTGTGTAAAAGAATTTAACATTTATTATGAAAGGGATATTATCGTTTCTTAATTTAGAACGTGAAAGTGGTAAAGCTTTGATTATTTAAATATGTTAAAATGTAAAATAATGTAGATTAAGCTGTAGCCAATCAGATGGACGGCTTCAGGAAAGGGAACTGCCCTGGTCAGTTGAGCGAAGATGTTCGGCGCGCCGGAAACGCGGCCGCCGACGGGCAGAGGGACAGTGCTGGTGCAGACGCGAAAGCGGACAGTTCGGCTGGAGACACCAAAGGGTGCAGTCCGCATTGAGACGCGAAAGCGTACAGTCGGTCTTTAGGCAGCTAGGAAGTGAAGCGAATTAGAAAATTTCGCGTTGTGTGGTATCGTGGGACTTAGTCTCTTAGCAGTGAGCAGCCGCGCTCCTGGTGTGAAGTCTAACTTTTCACGTACGTAACTTTTATTTCACGATGAGACTGTGAATGATCGAACTGTGCCAACGGATATGCGCTCGGGTGTAATAGTAACTCTAAATACAACCACTTTCGCTATTAGTTTTCTTTCTGAATAAACATTATTCTAACCAAATCGCAACTGTGTGGCCTACATCATTTATGAGTCGCTAATTTAGTTCCCGTTATTATTATTACTGTTATAATATGTTATGTTACCTTTGTATTTCGCAAACTTGCCATCAATCAGACAATTTAACCAAAGGACTAATTTAGGGCGCGTAATGCGACACGTGCGGTTCGACCCCTAGAGGAGTTTGAGCCAAGACATTTCGACGAAGAGGAACCGCATGTGAGCCCGAACATCTATGGGATGTTATCACGCAGTACTTGTACATTCATGCTTCTCTCGGATTTAAAAGGAGGTAGGTCCTACAGAGCCGGTCGGAGTGGCTGAGCGGTTCTAGGCGCTACAAAAAAAATGGTTCTATTAGCTTTGAGCACTATGGGACTTAACCTCTGAGGTCATCAGTCGCCTAGAACTTAGAACTACTTAAACCTTGAAACACGTATGTAACGCAGCAGCGATGGCGAGGCATTGTAGCATCTGTGACCAGAGAGTATGCGCTTGACCGCGCGAGTGTTGCGAGCGGTTCTCAGTCAGTAGTAGTCTTTGCGAGTTAGTTGTCGCTATGCAGAGTAGCAGTCAGTCTGTCGTTGCGAGTCTGTCAGTTTAGTCGTTGCGAGTCTGTAGCTCTGTCTAGTTGAGAGCAGTTCTCAGTCTGTAGTTGTCATGCAGAGCGGTCGGTCAGTAGTAGCAGCCCAGTGCGGTTGTGTGATGTAGGCGGTCGGCAACAATGGTCAAGATAAGGAATAAGGTATACTGTTAATTAATATAATCATTAGATAATGAAAAATTTTATTTATTGTAATTATTCTCCAACAAGTCTCCCAATAATAATTTTTTATTTCAAAAGTATTTTCTCAAAAATTTAATTTTTTATTGAACTCAAGATTTCGTTGCACTTCCCATTTCATTCCACTTCTTTTGAAGAAAAATTCCACTAAAATCACAAAAAAAGAGAATATTATTATTTGCAATGCAGTTCCTCCAAGCGGTGCGCAACAACAAGAGCAGATATGTGACATCCATTTATTCTGAGGTAAGACTTTAATTCTGATTGTTTTTACACAGGGCCAAAAACCGATATTTCGGTTTAATTGAATTTTCTTGTCACTGAATGGACTTTAATATTTTGAAGGATTTATAATTGAGTCAGATTGCGAATTTCACATTTGTTGCCATTGTCAGTACATTTGATTGTGGGCAAGTTACGCATAGAGTAATGTCCATCAGCATTTCTAATTAGTATCGTCCTTTTTTCTTTAAAAATTTTGTGGGGAGGTTACACTTGGCCCCCCATTTCTATTAAGTATTGCTACATATTTTCTTTCTTATAAAAATTGCGGTGGGGAGGTTACACTTGGCGACACCCAGTCCAGGATCGTATTTCGTTGAGAGTCTTTTGAGCGACAGTCAGATATCTGCTCTTATTTGCTTAGATAATTAGGATTTGGCGCAACGCTTTTAATAATATTGTGACTTTCTTTCTACAGGTCAACGGCAATTTGCTGCTTTGTTGTATTTGTGTGTTGCTTTTGCATTGTGCTTATTTGTTTTGTGAAAAATTTTGACTATTGTAAAAATGCCGCGAAAGACTGTGAATAGTGTATCGCGAAGTATTGTGAATGAAAGTACCGACTTAAACAACGTGACCGATAGTAATTGTGATACGCAACGTAAAGATGACAATCCTGCGTTCACTAACAATCAGTGCATTATAACCACTAGTGATGACTTTTATATTAATGATGAACAAGCGAACTCAATTGTCTCGTCTGTTAATTTGATGACAATTGATGACGCAGAACGCTCTATTGTAATGAGCGCTGCAGAGCTTAACACACCCGATTTGGAAAACCCAAGTGACGAACAGACAAATTTGTCTAATGAAAATGAACAGGATACACAAAGTACGACGGATTTATTTAATTCCGAAATAGTGAGTGACAGTGTAGGTCCGACTGATAAACCTTTTTGTAAATCTCAAAATGACCAAAGGGTTACAGAAAGTGAAACAATTCCAGATCCACTATTGAACAGCACAGAGAATAGAAATGCTGACCTTGAGTCGAATCCAATTATGGCTTTGTTGCGACAAATGAGTAAACAACTTAATGAAAATAGTGTAGATGTCAAACAACTAAATAAAAAACTTGACAATAATGACAAAAAACAAGACAAACTTAGTGAACAAATTAGAGACGTTGCCGCGCAGTGCCATGACACTAAGGAACAATTGCGCGCGGAAATTGAGGCGTGTTCACAAAAAAATAGCGAAGAAATTAAATCTGTTGCGCAAGAATTAAGAGAAATGCAAACAGTCGCAACAGAAACACTCAGAGACGAAATTAGCGGAGTCGCTAAACAATGCTCTGAAAAAGCTGCACAATTAAGGGACGAGTTTAAAGCAATGACGGTAGAACTTTCGCGCACTATGGACGCAAAGATAGACGCGAAATTCGAACAGCAGAACACTCAGATTAACGAGCGCTTTAGTCAGCACATACAGAACAGTGATACGCGTTTCCGCAGATTTATTCAAGATCAAAACAAAGTAAAACGACAAGTCATGGAAACAATCACTGCACAGAGACAAGAGGACAAACGTAAAATATTCGCGAAAGCGAAGACGTATGTAGACAATAATATTACTACAGTGTCCGACAAAATTAATACCATAGAACAATTGAACGCGGAATTACGGGATGAAATTTCTGATCTTAAAGCAAAAACGGATACACACACAGTAAATATTCAAACAGTGACAGATAGATTCGAACAACTAGATCTAACACAGGATTGCGATGTCATCAAAGCTGATGTTAAAAAACTGAGCGAAACTACGCGCAAGTTGCAAAAACAGATTAATGCGTCTGATTCTAAAACCGATGATCAGGTTAAAATACTGACTGAAAAATGTGATGAATTGGCCAGTCGTATTGATGTTATCGAAAATACTAATGACAATAAATCAGACGATACTGCACCGGTTTCTTTTATCCAAACACCTGAATTTCAAAATTTACAGCAGACTATTAATGAGATCGATACATCTAACAACACGTTACGTCGGAAGTTATCAAATTTACAACAAGAAGTAACAGAGATGAAAAACATGTCAGTTAATAACATACCACAACAGACGCCACTTTATGAACATGTGTCAGAGTCACGCAGCGTGTATAATGTGAGCAATTTACAGCAACTACGCGACTTAAAATCCGAAAAGCCACGCGACTTAAAATCTGAAAAGCTACGCAACTTGAAATCCGAAATGACACAGACGAACAGATTCACACACAAACCCGAACGTGTTCTCAAATTCAGTGACGAGAACGTTGATAATAAGCAGTTTGCATTTGTAAGAAAATGTAAAGAACTTAATAATGACAACGTACAGATACACGATTTGCACTGTATACGACAATTTATCTTTGTACATTCACCGCTATTATCGGTAATGGAGAAATTAGCTTTGAACCAGATGCGACAATTTATTTTTGTATTTACAACAGCATTGCCTGTAATGAAGAAATTTGAATTAGCACGAATACAACAATTTGCCTTTGAAATTTTACCGCTATTGCCTGTAACACAAAAGCTAAAATTTATTTGCAGTGCGTAAATGACCTCAGGGGATTCATTACGCTTTAATGAATATGTGCCGTAGCGAGCATAGGGCCCCGAGCTGTAGTAGTGCTGTTTCATCTTTAGTTTTCTGCACTGCTGCCTTTTCTTCTACTATCCTTTATATCTATCCAAACTGCTCTTTAACTATTGCTCTATCTAGGATTAAGAATATGTAAAGAAAACCCGATGTGACAAATTTTTAGCGAATGTGACAATTTTCATTAGGCACTCCAGAATCACGAGAACTTAAATAACAGATAAAAATCGTAATCATCAGTATAAGTAAAATTAACAGCAAACGCATTTTTTGGTAACAATAGATGTTTTTCACCACAATAGCATGAAAGTCAACCGCTTAGCATACCTAACCAACAATGCAGTCTACAAGGTCAACCAAACTTTAATGTTTCGCCGCGTGCACGTATAGTCCCAGATCCAACAAATAGTAACGCATGGCAGCAAAGAAATAACTACGTACAGACAACACACTATTTCAACTCGCATAGCAATACGCCGTATAGAAATTACTATCATGACAGACGTAAAAATAACGAGCACAATTTTCAGCGTACATTTTAATAACAGTCGATCTTATGAGCAGCAACAACATCAGCAACAACAAATAATCATGAATGGAACAGACAATAGGTGTCATCCATAGCGTAACACGTCAGTAAGAAATAACAGAACAGTTCATATAGTGGATATGCCACAGCATCCTCCCGTAAATAACAGGACGAACGATAGAATTTAACCAGATACAGCACAGATTGCATACTACAGTAACGCAAACATTACTTTTGACACGCAGAATTTTGTTCACGAGAATGTTATTTGAAACATGCTTTATTGAATGCTCTACTTTTATCGCACCCAGATCTCACCAGAAATTTTTCCATTGCCACTGACAGCTCTAACACCGCTTTAGGTGTACATATTTTTCAGGAAATTGAAGAAGATGGTTCTACAGTAATTAAAAACATCGCATTTGCAAGTCGCATTTTGTCACCTGCTGAACGAAATTATTCCGTTACAGAACTGGAAACATTATGTGTTGTATGGGCTTTCACGAGATTTAGGCATTTTCTTTATGGCAGACACACCACCGTTTACACTGACCATAGAGCCATACAATTTTTGCTTTCAGCCAAATTCACTCACGATAGATTAAGTAGATGGAAACTATATTTACAGGAATTTAATTTTACAATAGTTCACATTCCCGGTACACAAAATGTTATAGCAGACGCACTATCGCGTTCTCTCGGTAACAATCAGCAAGACGTAGCAACCAACTTCTGCAAAACAAATTTCAGTGTCATGTACATTCAGCAAGTTGCATTTGAAAACTTTATTTCATCGTCATTACAGGACATAGCACAAGAGCAAAATAAGGACAATGTATGGAAAGAAATTAAACACCTTTGGCAAGATAGAAAAAATGTTACGATTAGAAACCACTACACTGTACGCAATGACATTCTGTTTCGCCGCTCTCATCCTGACAGCAACAATTGGTTATTATGCATTCCTGACGAACTGGTTAACAAATTAATTTGGTACACTCATTTAAGTTACGCACATTACGGAGCACGAAAATGTTTTCTTATACTGAGACAGAACTGTTATTTTGCCAACATGGAGAAACGTATACGACGAGTTTTAGCGTCTTGTAAAATTTGCCAGAAAGCTAAATCAGACACCACTTCACATATTCCTCCTTTATATCCCATTATACCTGTGAAATTAAGACACATGGCCGCAGTAGATATTTTTGGTCCGATTCCGAGAACTAACAGAGGTTTTTGCTACATTTTTGTCGCTGTTGAGCTCACTTCAAAATTTGTTACTTTCACTCCATTACGCAAAGCTACTGCTAAAACTGTTTCGAAAGCATTTGTAAAACATTTTCTATTTCATGTAGGGCATGTAATGAAAGTAATTTCTGATAATGGATCTCAATTTCGTAGTAGTGTATGGACACGCATGTTACGAGCTAGAAACATTTCTCCGATCTATATATCCAAGTACCACGCTTCTTCGAACCCTTGTGAAAGATTAATGAAGGAAATTGGTAAGCTGTGCAGAATATACTGCCACAAAAGACATATTGATTGGGATACACACATACTCTCATTCCAAGATGTAATTAATTCCATTCCAAATGAATCCACTATGCTATCTCCGACTGTTATACTGAAAAACGTTGAACCACCGAACAAAATTAAAGAATTAATAGAATTCCCCATAAATCGTCGCCTACGACACCACGAAATAATTGACATTGCGCTGAACAACATCAAACGTGCCGCAGAGCGCCGGAGAAGACAGCAAAAACAGGTTTGTACACGCCGCGACTTTCACGTTGGACAGAAGATATTAGTACGTACACACTATTTATCCAGCAAATTAAAAGGTAAGTGCAGTAAATTTGAACTTCTATACGCAGGTCCGTATCGGATTCGCAGCATCCCTCACCCCAATGTTGTACACGTCGAAACTTTGAGAACCAGAAAATCGAAAGGCAATCACCATATCTCAAACATTAAACCGTTTATTGAGTGAAACCACTGTATGATTCAACACACTATGATGCCATTTACTAATGCAATTAATTCACCTGACTACTTATTGATGATTATCGTATTTTTTTTTCTTGGCAAGTGCCCGGCAAGGTAAGGTTAGCAGGTCGCTTTTCTTGTCGTTACACATCAGACCGTGCACTTTTTCCATTTTTTTTGTGTATATGACTGTACTCCAGTTTTGTTTGTATGCACTATGAAATAGTTAAGATATAACACACACCAGTCGACTTTGACATTTTTTTTTTTGCCTTATGACATCTCAACATCGTGACTGTTTCACATTTTTTTTTGCTACTGCATTGTATTATTCTGTGTACATTTTTTCGCATCCGAACACTGTCAATGTCTTGGACATATTACGTTTTCTGTCATGTTATGCTGTATGGTTAATTGTGTCACCATAAACCAGTCATTATTTAGTGGGTATAGGATTTAAATGCAAGACATTAATCTTTGTTCATCAATTTCAGAAAGGAATGATGATTCTAAGAAATAAATTTAACATAAATGGGAATTTCACCTACGGAATAAACGAAAGGAGATGCAATAACTTTATGAGGAAGAGTAAAGGGATCAGGATTAACAAGCATTAACAAGACTATACTATACTCATCACAGAATAGCAGTCTTAACTAATTTTTTCTTTCAGAATACAAGGTGATTGATGCAGGCTGTCAGAGAGAACTACACATCTTATTTTTAGTGATGAAATATGCTAGAGATAAGGAATAGTTATGTAATGAGTAATGAAGTGATTTTTTGCAGATGATAGTGAATACTGATGAATAATGATGAAGGAAATGGTATTATGAATAATGAAGTTTTTCTTTACAGGTGGTGATAATAATGAAGTTATGATAATATGGATAATGAAGTGATGGATAATGAAGTTTTTTCTTTACAGATGAGGATAATGTTGAAGTTATGTATTTATGCTACGTAGTTATTTAAGTATTTGTTGCGGTTTGCTTTGACAGCAGGTGTTACATTGCATAGTAGGATGACGGAAAGTTTTGGAAAGGACAGCTATGGAACACATTTTATACACATTTCACTACTTGTTAATTCGAAGTTCACTACTTTTCAGCATAGTGTGCGTTTCTTCTTTCAGGTCAATAATCCGTTTTTGTATTTTTTCCAGGAGAAGTTTTTCATGACACTTACTAAACCTGTTACTTATTATACCTGTTCTAGTACTTGCATTTTTATATTTTTTACCCATTTGTGTTTATCATTTATAAATGTGATCACATGTACTGCCTTGTTACATAATCTTGCTACAGCTGACTCATGACGAATGACGTTACCTATCCTCATTTGCAGTAATAGGTCAAAAGCAAAAAGTATTATGCCTCAGCAATTAATTATCGATCCCAACGCAATGCATTGCTACCAAAAAAAAAAAATGTATTACCAGTCCCACATAATGTCACTAGTTTATGATAATTCTGAATAATACTGATCAACTCTGAATAGCATGTCACTCGAGTAATGACCTCTTAATGAGACTATATTCAAAATAATGCTTTGTCACTAGCTAATAACTGCCACTGTTTATTGTGATGCCTGTGATTACTAATGATTTGACTGTAATTAACTGATTTTTAATAATGACTTTGTAATGATCTGAATAATACTGAATGATGAACTATGTTTTATTCTATTCAATACTTGATGGCCACTGAGTGCCAATAATTAATGTCAATCAACGAAATTGTTATTAATTATGCCATTAATTAACTCTTGTTTTCAATGTTCATACTTTGTAATTGGAAATAAATGTGATTGTTTAATAATGCTTTGTAATTAGGAAAAGACTAATGATTCTTAATAGATTGGAATGACACATAATTAATTAACTATGGTACTGTTTAATAATGCTTTGTAATTAATTAAGGCTAATAATTCTTAGTATATTGAAATGACAAATGATTAATTAATTAACTGTAATTAGACAAATGATTAATTAACGACAAATGATTAATTAACTGTAATTAGACAAATGATTAATTAACGACAAATGATTAATTAACTGTAATTATACAAATGATTAATTAACTGTAATTAGACAAATGATTAATTAAAGACAAATGATTAATTAACTGTAATTAGGAGAAGGTTAATGATTCTTAATTATACTCTGTAACTGAAAAGAATGCGATTATTTCATAATATTTTGTAACCAGGAAAAGAAGGCTACTGATTCTATGTAAAACAATTAATGAACATTTTTCTGTAATACTACATACTTGGTACAGAAATGTTCAATAACTGGGCTATGAATGCCACGAACTATCAATGAAGACTGTAATTGTCAATATTATGTGACTTGATGTCCTTCACCTCATAAGCTGACTACCCTGAATTACTGCAATGTCCATTTGTCCTGTTTATCCCAGTGATCATGGAGCACTATATTTGGTTTTGCACTAATTCTACGTTGGTGTGCCTTGTAAGAGTGTGGTGTTGACACGACATGCTGTCCACCACCATGAGCGATGAAGACATTATTATGGTCCCACTGTTTGGTGTACCTAATGTACTGCCAAAATGAAAACATGGAACATTACTACGACAGTTCAGTGTCTTGGCTACACTGATAAATTCTGATGGGAAAAGAACTTCAAGTTGTGTCACTTGGTGTTGTACTACTGTGGAAAGATATGGACTTTCAGAGCAGCTGTGTGCAATCTAAAGTGCTACAACCATGATGCAATCCTTCCCTTTCCTATCCTGATTCTTGTCACATAAAGAAAAAATTTTTTTTGGTAACATCATTTATGTTCATAGGTTATACATTTTTCGATTCGCTAAACTCCAGTGTGAGTACACTTATGTCACTGGTCGACATGATGTTTGCCATTATGTTTATTTGTTGTGAAAATACTAAAGACATTTTTCAGTGCATGTGCACTTTGGACATGAATTTTTTTTTTTGCCATTATGTTTATTTGTTGTGAAAATGCTAAAGACATTTTTCAGTGCATGTACACTTGTCAACATAATATTTTGCCAGTCTGTTTATTTGTTCTGAGTATGCTAAAGAATTTTTTCAGTGCCTGTGCACTTTGTTATCTGTCAAATAATTTGTATATACTTTTCTGATTTGCTACTATGTTTTGTACTCACATTTTGTCTTTGTCTGATATATTTTGTACTTAGTGCGTGTGCACAACATTTCCTTTATGTACTACATCTAATTATTCTTGCCAGTCTGTTTATTTGTTCTGCATATGCTAAAGAATTTTTTCAGTGCCTGTGCACTTTGTTATCTGTCAAAAAAGTTTGTATATACTTTTTTCTGATTTGCTACTATGTTTAGTATTCACATTTTGTCCTTGTCTGATATATTTTGTACTTAGTGCGTGTGCACAACATTTAAATATTCTGTAAGTTGTAGGATTTTGTTAATTGAAGAAAAATTTTGCCGCGCTTGGCAAGTCCAAATGACTCACCATCGCTGCCAAATTTTTGCCCCCCGAGTGGAGGGTTATGAAACACGTATGTAACGCAGCAGCGATGGCGAGGCATTGTAGCATCTGTGACCAGAGAGTATGCGCTTGACCGCGCGAGTGTTGCGAGCGGTTCTCAGTCAGTAGTAGTCTTTGCGAGTTAGTTGTCGCTATGCAGAGTAGCAGTCAGTCTGTCGTTGCGAGTCTGTCAGTTTAGTCGTTGCGAGTCTGTAGCTCTGTCTAGTTGAGAGCAGTTCTCAGTCTGTAGTTGTCATGCAGAGCGGTCGGTCAGTAGTAGCAGCCCAGTGCGGTTGTGTGATGTAGGCGGTCGGCAACAATGGTCAAGATAAGGAATAAGGTATACTGTTAATTAATATAATCATTAGATAATGAAAAATTTTATTTATTGTAATTATTCTCCAACAAGTCTCCCAATAATAATTTTTTATTTCAAAAGTATTTTCTCAAAAATTTAATTTTTTATTGAACTCAAGATTTCGTTGCACTTCCCATTTCATTCCACTTCTTTTGAAGAAAAATTCCACTAAAATCACAAAAAAAGAGAATATTATTATTTGCAATGCAGTTCCTCCAAGCGGTGCGCAACAACAAGAGCAGATATGTGACATCCATTTATTCTGAGGTAAGACTTTAATTCTGATTGTTTTTACACAGGGCCAAAAACCGATATTTCGGTTTAATTGAATTTTCTTGTCACTGAATGGACTTTAATATTTTGAAGGATTTATAATTGAGTCAGATTGCGAATTTCACATTTGTTGCCATTGTCAGTACATTTGATTGTGGGCAAGTTACGCATAGAGTAATGTCCATCAGCATTTCTAATTAGTATCGTCCTTTTTTCTTTAAAAATTTTGTGGGGAGGTTACACTTGGCCCCCCATTTCTATTAAGTATTGCTACATATTTTCTTTCTTATAAAAATTGCGGTGGGGAGGTTACAACCTAACTAACCTAAGGACATCACACATACCCATGCCCGAGGCAGGATTCGAACCTGCGACCGTAGCGGTCAGGTGGTTCCAGACTGTAGCGCCTAGAAGCCCTCGGCCACCTCGGCCGGCTCTAGGTGCTACAGTCTGGAACCGCGCGACCGCTACGGTCGCAGGTTCGAATCCTGCCTCAGGCATGGATGTATGTGATGTCCTTAGGTTAGTTAGGTTTAAGTAGTTCTCAGTTCTAGTGGACTGATGACCTTAGAAGTTAAGACCCATAGTGCTCAGAGCCATTTTTTTAGTTCCTACAGATATTTCTATCAGATATTCTATGTCTTAACATTTCTGTATGATTTCATTAGAAGGAAAATTATTCTGAAATATGTTGCTCCGTAGCGTGCTCCTGAACGTGAGATAGGCCGAGTGAGGATGTAATCTACTTCACCTTTTCCCTGGTGTCCACAGTGTGCAGGTGAACGCTGTTCTAAACGCACTTACCTTTATAATGAGTGTCACCCGCTGACTTCAGGGCTGAATCACTGCAACACCTATCTGTTTAATGATTGTTGGAGAAACGAGAACGTGACGCTCTCTCTCCGTTGCGCATGTGAATGACGAAAACGAGTCGTTTAATTAGCGCGGAACCATCATTTAAAAAGAAGTACAGTTTACTCATAAGCACGGTGGTTTCTGAAATTGGTAGAAAAGGAATAAAACACTTCCCCAGTTACACTTACGCCTGACACCAAATCAGAGGGGTTAACACGACCAAAATACTACTGAGCATGTACTTTCCATACAAGCTTCATTTAGCGCTTTCCAGTCGGTTTATGTTCTTGTACCTTTCGGAATCCACTTATAAAAATTAAGGCCTTGCTGACTTGGTTCTGCAACGCGTGTCTCACATATTACATCACGACTTGCAAAATCTGTGAAAGTATTGGAGCACTTGCGAAGGAACTATACTAAATAAGATCCAGCGTCCGTCAGCGACTTAGCTGCTGTGGTTAACAAGACGTTCGTACGGAGCGGTTATCTGAGGTGTGAGACAAGTTGCAGAACTGCGTAGCCGTCTGTAACACCAGTGGATGGCATCAAATCAGGTGCTGGAATTGTTCGACAACGCTGGAACTGCCCTTGGCGCAATACGCCGTGCTAAAACAATACAATAGTATTTCAGCTTCCCTAGACCCTGTAATCTCCCCACGGAAAATTACCCTCTACCACGCAATAATTAATAATGGTCAATCAAATCATCCACATTTATTCACTTTTGAAAAGTATCTGATCGGATTTTCTAGTAATATATGCGCCGACAGCTCGTCGACGCCAAGGTATTTTTCCAGTACGTTTATTCTTTGGAATAACAGAGAGACATATATGTATTCTCCATGGTTATTATAGACGGATAACGTGGACAGCTTCGGAAGTATCTGTTGGAAGATTGTCGGGTTTCTAAAAGAGACATATTTGCTCTTCTTCTTGCTAAAGCGAGCTATTAACGTTTGTGCCACTAGCGGGTTATTTGAAGAGAGATCAGCCTAAAGACAAAAGAGGAGGCCCTTACTTTACTGTACAGATTTATGTGTGAGAGTGGAGGAATCATAAAGGCAACAAATACTCGTCTTTACAGACAAAACATTACACCAAGTTAGCGGCAAGCTGCATTCACAGACTCATCATTTACAGTATAATCCATTATAATGGCCAATCCGTGACAGGACACGTTTTTGGACGTTGTTAAAATAATTTTGTTCTCTGTTTCATGTGAACTATGACGAGCCAACTTAACTGACGCTTGGAAAAGAGAAGAAATACTCGCAGTCACATTAAGTGGATCTACAAATAAGAACATAAAACAACACGCTGGGCGCAGAGGAAAGGCCAATTCTATAATATTATTATTAAAGCTTGCTAGTATAGATGAAGTATACGCTTTTCTATATAGTATTGTTGGATATTTGAACATTGATTAATTGTGTTCATGCTAGATGTAGTTTGATTGACTTGCCCCAGTTGCATTAATTGTAGAAGTACAGTAAGAAACTAGCCACAGAAGTACTCTTGTGTGAACGGAGTTACATATAGTGACAGTAGAAGGGAGGTATATATATATATATATTGACGGTAGAACATTTATATGGTTTTAACTAGGGCAATGTTTTACAGATAGCGCAATAGAACGCCCTGTAGACACGGCTGGAGATGAAACGGCAAGTACGCAACATGGGTTAGATCCATTGGTCATTATCGTGAGACAGATGCAGATGATAACCGAGAGCATTAATAATATGAATACAAAATTAGCCTCAGTTACGGAAGGGCAGGAAAATTTGAAAACTGAGATTAAGCAGCAGTTACAAGACAGTTTTTCCGAATTAGAGCAGCGGATAGAGACGAAGACCAAGGAACTCAAAGATCAGGCCGAAGAGACGGAACGAAAATTAACTGCACAAATAGAATTGGTGAAAGCTCAATGTGAGGAATCTACTCACCGCGTACGTGTAGAAATGAAGGAGTATGTGGCTATTAAGATAGATACCGTACGGGAACAGGTGTAAATGGTTCCGCAATTAGTACAAAAGCAAGATGCCATGTCATGTGCAATTGCGCAACTTCCTGAATTGGCACGTACGCAGACTAACCTAAAGGAAAGTGTTGAACATCTGACAGAGCGTCAAGATGTTATAGACCACCAAATTAATGTATTAACGGGTAAATTATCCGAAATCACATTAGAAAACAAAAGGCTAATGTGTGAAAACGTTGAGCAAAATGTTAAGGCAGCATTCCAGAGTCTATTTGGCAAACAGGAAGAGAATTTGTTTGCGAAAGGACTTGAGGAAGTGCGACAGCAGTTAGGTGCTGATTTCGAGCATTGGAAACAAACGATAGAAGAGTCGATACGCGTTTCACAACAAGGCTCAGAACAAATGAATACAGGCCAGCAGCAGAAGTTGGCAGCGACTATAGAGCCAGTTACTGCACATTCGCACACGATACCGACTGGTGTAAGTAACTCAAACATTAAATTGCCACGAGCTAGTTGTTCGCATGAATTTTTATCTAACGGAGATTACGAAAGCCTTTGCCATGCCGAAGAAAAAATGATAAAGCATCGGCAATTCCAGATTTTTAACACTGACAAAAGGGGGGTCCATCCAATTGTTTTTATTCGAAGTTTCAGAGGAGTGCTACCCAGAAATTGGTCGGAGTGGCAGAAGATCAGTTTCGTTACAGGATATATACAAGGTTCGGGGGTGATTTGGGCCTCGGACATGACTTCTGTTTGCTCGACATATGACGATTTTGAGAAGGCGTTTTTAGCAAAGTTCTGGTCAGAAGGGGTACAGGAACGCCTAAGGCAGGAGGTGCTCCACCCAGAGCCTTTCTCCTTTTCAAAAGGAAGCCTTAGGAAGTATTTTGAAAAATATATAAATAAAACTAGATACTGGGACAGACCTATGCCCTTGCCAGACATAATAAACATACTCAAGGCAAGACTACCAATTAGCATCCGGAATCAATTGATTTACGGCAATGATAAAGACTTGGAGTCGTTCCTCACGACGTTAGACCATATAGATATTATTGAAGAGAACAACCAGAAAGCCCGTAATAACAGATTCCAATACAGGGAGATAGAACCTCCGCCCAACGGTAGGCAAGGGAATGGACAGAGATCGTTAAATAGCGGAGAAACCCCTCAAAATCTCAATAGTAATACCGGCAAAAGTCTTGCGAGGGGCTATCCAAGGAACAACAGGAATGGGAAAAGATACAATCCCGTGTGGGGGAACGGAAGGAATTTCAGACCCCAAGCTTGGAACAATAACAGTAATAGAAAGTGGAATCAACCGGGGGAGTTTTAGCACCGCAAGATATTGTCCTAGGAACAAGATTGTAAAACGAAAATTCACGTTATTTATTGTAAAATGTTTTTTTTTTTTTTTTGCTAGAGGCACAAATCACTCTTCTCCAAATCGTGATATAAATTGATCCCTGTCTTTCCTTTAGAGATCTATTTCAAAATTATTTTTTTTCCTTCTATAGGCTTTCCTATCTTCTATGTACCGTAGGCTGGGGGTCTAGGCTTAAGAGGTTTTCCAAGGTTTCCCTGCTTAAGAAAGTTCCCGAATGGGTAGACCCTGATAACAGTTTCATGAAAGATCATCTTCCTTGGTTGTGCACAGCAAACATAACACCTAGATGTACGTAAAAGCAATACAGCAGCGGTAACTATCTCTTCATTTCTTCTGTTTTCAACATTTCTTTTCTTCGTCTGTCTTAAACATAGTATTCTTTTTCAGTCGGAGGACTGACAATCATCACTTCCGGGTTATCCACACTAATAGATAGCTCGCGAAGTGTGTTCGGTAAATCAAAATTGAGCTCACAAACTTCGCTCGCTGCGAGGGGCATTGTAATCTCCCCACGGAAAATTACCCTCTACCACGCAATAATTAATAATCATCCACATTTATTCACTTTTGAAAAGTATCTGATCGGATTTTCTAGTAATATATGCGCCGACAGCTCGTCGACGCCAAGGTATTTTTCCAGTACGTTTATTCTTTGGAATAACAGAGAGACATATATGTATTCTCCGTGGATATTATAGACGGATAACGAGGACAGTTTCGGAAGTATCTGTTGGAAGATTGTCGGGTTTCTAAAAGAGACATATTTGCTCTTCTTCTTCCTAAAGCGAGCTATTAACGTTTGTGCCACTAGCGGGTTATTTGAAGAGAGAGAGAAAAACTGTAAATGCAAATTAAGTAAGACTTGGAATCAACAGAAAACGGAACATGTAATGGAGATGGATTGAATATACAATTTTCCTCAAAAATAAGGTTTGTGACCCTTTTATTCTAGAGTGAATGACGAATGAGTTCTCTGTCTGAATCATTGATGATTGTCTTGGCCCTGTAATTAGTGGGGAAGTTTCAGTTGTGACGAAGAGAGCCTGCAATCACCGAGATTTTATAAAATCGTCCAAAAAGGCTTCGGACACATCTGAAATTCAAAATCTGTCGTAAAAGGAACGAATTGTTCAAACGATCGATTTTCCCAACTGAATGCAGCGCTTAACAATAATAATAGATATCAAGATCTTTTACAGCAAGCCAGCCGCTGAATGTTAAGACGAAGGGCTCCACCAGAGATTCTATTGGGCTGATTTACGTAATGAAATATTATATTTAAAATCGTACATAGAAAAGAGAGAGAGAGAGAGAGAGAGAGAGAGAGAGAGAGAGTGAATGAAATTTGAGAAAATACTCAGAATCCTCCATTAGTATAATTGTTTGCCTGTCTTATCACGGATCAGCCTAAAGACAAAACAGGAGGCCCTTAATTTACTGTACAGATTTATGTGTGAGAGTGAAGGAATCATAAAGGCAACAAATACACGTCTTTACAGACAAAACATTACACCAAGTTAGCGGCAAGCTGCATTCACAGACTTTCATCATTTACAGTATAATCCATTATAACCCTTTCGAAGAATAAGCCACAGAATGTCTTCACTATCAACCAATGTCTTTTCTCTTTCCTTCGTGTGCTCCTACGCGGAACCTGTGATCAGCTGCTATTAAATTGAACAAATTTTTGTTTGCAAGTACCTCGGAAATTTAATTAAGTTCATTCATGCGCTGGGTCATTCTTCTGCTATACATGTGTTAGGAGGTACTTGATAAATAAAAAATGCTAGGCCCTATTAAGGCGTCTTCTCGCAGTGAAGGAGTGTACTTGCAGGGAATCTGCGCCGTAAACTAAGGACTCAACAGAAGTAGCAATTCGCCAAAGTTCTAGCAACATCAAGACGTGGAAACCCAACTGTAGCTGGCTAGACATTTATACCCAGAGGTGTCGTGAAGTCGGCCGTATTGGCTTTCAATACTCATTCACACGCTCTCATTCTGTGTATAGTTCTAACGCACAATAGCTCGAAATATCAATTACGTACACAGCACTATTCAACAAAGATTTTCTCCTACATCACCCGTCATTTCCATAATTAGAATTTGTAATCAGATAGCCGAGCGGAGTAGCCACGCGGTTTGAGGCGCCTTGTCACGGATTGCGCTGTACCTCCCGCTGGAGGTTCGAGTCCTCCCTCGGGCATGAGTGTGTATATTGTTCTTAGCTTGAGTTAGTTTAAGTAGTGCCGCGGGACTGCTACGGTCGCAGGTTCGAATCCTGCCCCGGGCATGGATGTGTGTGCTGTCCTTAGGTTAGCTGGGTTTAAGTAGTTCTAAGATCTAGGGGA
This sequence comes from Schistocerca serialis cubense, assembly GCF_023864345.2. Lineage (NCBI taxonomy): Eukaryota > Metazoa > Arthropoda > Insecta > Orthoptera > Acrididae > Schistocerca > Schistocerca serialis. Next base: position 74,765,082 of record NC_064644.1, read on the forward strand.
CTGATGACCTAAGATGTTAAGTCCCATAGACCTCAGAGCCATTTGAACCATTTAAGTAGTGCGTACGTCTAGGGATCGATGATCTCAGTTTGGTCCATTGGGAATTAACACACATTTGAACATTTTTTTTTAATCAGACAGTATCCTAGAGGTGGAACCCTTTCCTCTAGATTTTTCTCGCGCTGTACCGCCAATGCAGCAGCATAGTTAAGGTACAAGTAAATAGGGTTGCTGCATATGGCAGTCCCCGTGTAGTAGTCGCTCCAAGGTAGGATTCATATCTAGCGACATATGCTGTTTGACTGTCAGCCATAAATAAGCTCTCACACGCCATGTCGTTGGCTTGTTCGGATTTTAACACTTGAAAATGACACGCCCCTTAAACCCAATACTGCTCTCATTAGTGCTCAAGTGCACCTTCCTGGAACGTAAAATTCTGTGCACTTGTCAAGGCCCTGCTCAATGCTTGTCATTGTAGATCCCCTTGCAGTTGGAGGTCGTCTTGCAATTGGTCCAACATGGAACATTCAAAAAATTTGAAAACATCTAACTCGAATGGGTACATCTTTAAAAAATGAACACTTTCGTGTCCATTCTTCAGTGAAGTAATTATGAATATCGGGCTTTGCATTCATGCCCATTTTCAGGCTTGCGCCCAAGAACGCATTCATTTCATCGAAAATAACTTCTTTTCAAACTATTCAGACCGATTTCTGTTTCAGTGGTTCATTTTTTATTATTTTGAACCTTGGCATATTCATTTGTATTTTCGTTATATCATTTATCAGTTCATGCGTAAAAAATAAGATAAGAAGAAGCAGTACCTCATTACGACGCTGAGGGGAAGGTTTAAACTATTTGCAACAGTAAAACTGGTTTTTCCGAAGTCCGGTAGATATCCGTATTTTCGTCATCCACCAGAAGCAGGCTGGTCGTCAGTCACTGTTACCTGTAGATTCAGCGTTTTCGTCTCTATCAGTTTACGTATTTTCACCTTCACTATTACTGTTTTGTAAACTGCAATTACTGTTTTCACCTCTCAAATCACTCGCATCACTCACACTTTCATCCAATATCTCCAGTACTGCAGCCGGCCGAAGTGGCTGAGCGGTTCTTGGCGCTACAGCCTGGAACCGCCCGACCGCTACGGTCGCAGGTTCGAATCCTGCCTCGGGCATGGATGTGTCTGATGTCCTTAGGTTAGTTAGGTTTAAGTAGTTCTAGGGGACTGATGACCTCAGAAGTTAAGTCCCATAGTGCTCAGAGCCATTTGAACCATTTTTTCCAGTACTGCACTGAGATTATCAAGCGAAATCGCCGTTTTTGTTGTTCTATTTTCGAACGCCGCCTTCGGAGTAAACTAGAAACATGGAAGCAAAACAATAGCGATATGCGTTCGCAAAATGCGTTTATAAGGCTTGCCGACTTATTTCGGAACGCTCTAGTACAAGAAATGTGACGATGGGAGCCCCGACATATGGGTTACAGGGAACTGAAGTTTGTGTTCAAAATGGTTCAAATGGCTCTGAGCACTATGCGACTTAACCTCTGAGGTCATCAGTAACCTAGAACATAGAACTAATTAAACCTAACTAACCTAAGGAAATCACACACATCCATGCCCGAGGCAGGATTCGAACCTGCGTCCGTAGCGGGTGCTCGGTTCCAGACTGTAGCGCCTAGAACCGCACGGCCACTCCACCCGGCGAAGTTTGTGTTGGGCGACGCCCGACTTACGACTCTATTACAATATTTACGCGGTCGGGGCTGCCTCGCCGGTCAAGCACTAAGGTACAGTCTGTTCTTTCTGATCATTCTCTACAGTTACTTTTTGATTTCCTGAAAATAAAAAGCAGAACTCTGAATCGTAGTTTCCGAACCCCACCAGCTGGCATGTCATAATCACAGCCAACGAACACGCAACACGCATAAGAAAAATCGGAGCGATACAACACTGTTGCAAGAGCCAGCTTGTCTCGCCACATGGCAGCAGAATTAGAGGCTGTTAAATAGAGCCCTCTTTTGTCGCTGTGATTCCCGCTCGCAGACGTCACGAAGACTGTAAACAACTGGCGGACGGCGCTCCAGTTTATTAAACGATTCCCGGGTCCCGTTAAGAGAAAAATAAACGAGCAGGGAGACACAAAGTGGTTAATACAGAGAGATAGCGGAACTCGGGGAGCTGCCGGCATGTAATTTTTAAAGTAAACGGAATTAGCTGCCCCCCCCTCCCCTCCCCCCTGCCTCCCCGTTTCCATTCGGCGAGTCCCGAGGGACAACTTTGGACGCTAACAACCCATTTAAGAGACACGGAGACGGACCCGCGGCCCGGGGAGAAGCCGTGGCGGCTAATAACAAAGTGCGGTGACACGCTAGCGCCAGCACCGGCGCCGATGCGACGAGGGCGGCGGCACGCAAACGCACTCACGCACGCACGCACGCGGGCGCGCGGGTTCCCAGCGCGCAGGCAGCCGCCGGTGCGTGCACGAAGCGTCGTGGCGTGGCGTGGCCTGCCCGCTTTATTAATTACGCCAGATAGCGCAGCAGGTCCGGCGAGTTCACGGGAAATCCGTAACGCTCCCGCAGCATTCCCAATCCTTGCCTCCCCTCTCCTCTCGTCGTGCACTCGCGACATAAAAAAAAAAAAATGGAGAAAAACGCAGAGAGGGAAAGAGGAAGAGAAGGGGTGGAGGACAAAATCTGTAATAAAAAGATTAGTGCGCGTTCGCAGGCGGTAATTTCCACGGCAGGTGCAATTTTTTGTGTTGATAAAAGACGCGGCGCTCGTTGTGGGAGGCTGGGACCGGCGAGGCTCAGCTCACGGATGCTGCGCCGCCGCCGCCTCGGGATCGGCTTCGCAATTAGTCAAGCGGCCGCCGTAAATAACCGTAATCTGCGCTCCGCGCCTCTCCGGCGTGGGATCCCTCTGCGGCCGACACGTGGTCCTCCCACCCACCTGCTGGACCCCGTCCTGAGAACGAGCGCCTCGCTTTCTGCAGACAGAACCGTGTTGGCACGTTTACACGGTGCATCCGAACCTGAACCTTTCAGATACTCAAATGGCTCTGAGCACTATGGGACTTAAATTCTGAGGTCATCAGTCCCCTAAAGCTTAGAACTACTTAAACCTAACTAACCTAAGGACATCACACACATCCATGCCCGAGGCAGGATTCGAACCTGCGGCCGTAGCGGTCACGCGGTTCCTAACTGAAGCGCTTAGAACCGCACGGCCACACCGGGCGGCTTTCAGGTACTGATCGGGGCTGCGTGCTGAAGAACAGGATGCCAGTAACTCTCGGTCTGCAGGACATATTACACAGCACTTGTAAAGAAAGTGGTCCTCTACTTCTAAGAGAAAAAAAAAACCCTTTAAATAATAAAACATGACCTATACGAGGAATCTGATTACCCCTGTTCGTCATAGACGAAAAAAAAAAGGCATAGTCTTTGGTCGAACGTGCAGAATCTTATTTGGTGCCAATAAGACGTCAATTTTAATCTAAATGTAGTATGCCATTGTTTACATAATAAAAAATAAATTAGGTAAGTCAGTAAAATTATTATATAGATGCGATAAATCACTTTAACGGGGGCCAAATGAACAATTAAAGTCAATATAGTTCCAGTAAACCTGCGAAAGTAAAATCAAATTATTGTAGGGGCCTACATAGACATCGCGCATCTGCTATATGCCCACGACATACGTAATTTTGTTTTGAAGCTGACAGCCAATGAGAAAATAGGTGCAGTTTTCAAGCAGTAATCGTGGATAGCATCAGCTGGTAATATACGTAATTTTATGGTAGATAATTTTACTACACAAAAAATAAAACATGTACTCCCTCCAAAAGAAGTTATAAACAAACATTAAAACAAAATTATAATGAGCAGCAAAATGTCTGAGAAGAATTTTGAAAGAAAATTATTGATTGAATTTTAATTTGGCGGGTTTTCAACACTGTCAACAAGACGAAATAATGGAAAGAATATTTATTGGAACTAAACAAAATTGAGATATTGTGACAGTATTTTTAAAATAGTTAATTTAACTGCAATTGTCTTTAATTTTGAAATGAGAGAGATCATAATAATTTTCTTTTAATGTCTTAACTATTGCCGCAGGCAATGCGATGACGTCAGCGGTGGTCCGCGCGGACGATGTGTGAAGTGAATCCTGGTTCGTGCCGTGAAGATAATGTGGATCCTCCTGTTCCATTAATATTCCAGTTACGGCGGTGGTCCACTTGAATTACGCAACCATTACGGCACCTCACCTGAACCTCTCGATACCGGTAATATTCTACTGTGTTTCTGCAAAGTAGTTGACATATTTCTGAGACAACATTCAGATTTGATTTCATTTGTGATACATCGATATGTTTATATTGCAATGATATTATTCTTATGTGTATTCTTTCTTTTGTTATTATGATCTTTGACGTACTTGTAACTCTGATTTTTGGGCGCGTAAGCGATTATTAGTTGGTTGTTGAGTTGTTAGAGAGTCGGAACTTGAGAAACTCAAGTCTTGGACGTCATGTAGGAAAGACGCGTATTGAAGTCCGCTTATAAAATGTGAACTTTAACAGTGACTGTGAGGAAGATGTTTTCAAGTATGTTTTGTATTGTGAAGTGATGTTTTGTGTTTACGTTATATTGCAATTAAAAGGAAGTGTAACTTAAATTCGGAGTGCTGATTGCTTTTTTTACATCACTATTGTCCTGCAAAAGTGCAATCTTCAAGAATGATTTGTGAAGCGCATCTACAAAACTTTTGAATATAGCAGAATAAAACCTAGGCCTCTTTGCATCCGTGCTTGGAATCATAACCACCTAGATTTTCAACGATTGAGCCATGATAATACGAGACCAGCGTGGGAAACACAAAAAGATGAGTGCCTAGTTTTTTGATTATTACATGAAATGACTTTATTAACTGTGCTCTAATGACACCTGCACATAATATGACCATTGTTGCTCGAAAATGCAGTATTTAGCAGCGTGAGCGGCACCACAATCGTTATTAAATGCTGACCTTTGTTGTGGTAGGGTTGTTAGAACGTCTCCGTTGTAGTCGAATCAGCTGGCAGCACTGGCGCGATAATAATAGTTCCAGTGTGTGCGTTGTCGTTACGCGCGCGACGTTTTATTATTAAAAGTTTATTAATCACATGGTGCGGGTGGGCCGGAATCATGCAATGTCTTTAATATTCAAGATATATATCCTGTTAATGCCAATACTTCGCAGTTCTTTCACCGTGTTGCCACAGGAAAACAGTCACATGTGTTTATCACTATAACAGTCCGTTAAACACCAGTTCAATTTACGCCGTCGTCTTTAAGACAGTTTGAACGATATAATAAATGTCTCTTGATCAAATCACAGCACTGTTCTTTTACTTAACATTTTTCTTTGTTCCACTTTTACACAATTCTAACAGTTAGTGTCTCCACACGACAAAGGTGTCTCATTCATGGCTAATTGTCACAAGTTCACACCGTTTGTAAAATCGTCACCGCAAACACTCGATATACTTTTCAGGTTTTACTGTTCACTTAATAATGCACGATCTCCTATTAACACAGCGGACGCACTGTAATTTATTGTTCCTCCGCGTATCACCGTCTTTCACGCCGAGCTTTGCCACGTTTTTCCACCCGCGAACCGCCCGCGTACCACAACTAATCGCACGCTCTCTATCGATAGACGTTCGCTCTCTCTCTGACACAGTTCTTCTCCTAGCCTAGCCAAAGATTTACAATGTACATAGAACCAGAACATTCATATTCGTACAATATAAAATATAAAACAGTAGCAAAATGAATGAGGAAACAATGTGACGTATTAACAAATAAAGAATAGTTGAAATAAATGATACATACGTACTATGACAAGGTAATGCACAAAAGGAAAAAAAAAATATTATCGACTTTCGGGGAAAGCAATGTCTTTACACACTCTTTGAGTCAATAACTTGTTTTGCGGCTACTCACTGGGCACATCGATTCCACTTTAGTACGCATAAAACCATTGTGAGGCACCACCAGAGGAGTGTTCTACTCAGAATTCAGGATCTTTCGGCACGACCTCGGTTGATACTCTGTGTTTGTTACTGGGAGTTTTCCCTGTAGATGTTACAAGTCGCCACAGAGCAGCAGCCTACTGCCTGAAGAGTAGAAGACGCGACCAAATAAGAGAAATAACGGAACAAGACATAACCGACAAACGGAAATTAAACAAGTGGAGAATGGGTAACAACTGATAAGGGAAGACGAGTCTACTCCTTCTTCCCCAGTATATGAGAGCGGATGCATTTTAGGGTACATAAATCCAACGCGTCGCATGGTGCACTTTCTCACGGGTCATGGGCCGTATGCTGTGCATCTCCACAAGTTTGGCCTAAAACAAACTCAGATTTGTGGCTTTGGTGAAAGTGGCACACCTGAACGCATAGTGCTCATCTGCGATGCCCTAGGACACGTAAGACTGAGTTTAGGAAACCAGGACATAGGACAGTTAATATGCAGACAAGATCACTGGAACTCTATTAACAACATCGCAGGCTTGCCGCGGTGGTTGAGCGGTTCTGGGCGCTTCAGTCCGGAACCACGCTGCTGCTACGGTCGAAGGTTCGCATCCTGCCTCGGCCATGGGTGTGTGTGATGTCCTTAGGTATAAGTAGTTCTAAGTCTAGGGGACTGATGACCTCAGATGTTAAGTCCGATAGTGCTTAGAGCCATTTGAACCATCTGAACAACATCGCAGACGAAGTTTCGCAAGCGTTGCATGCGGCGTACAGACAGGAGACCATGCACTAGAATAAGAAATGCTCCACATCGGACAGATCAGCAGTACACAGTAAACGACATAGACGCAAACACAGACACTGAATCGAATGCCATATCTCACACAGGAAGTGAAGACGAGATAAACATACAGAAATAGGAAAAGTAAGCAAAGGTTCTACAACATTTAATAAATCAATAAGATAATGTAACTCTCTGTGTAGTTGCTTGTTATACCGTACACAGTACACAGTACACAGTAAACGACATCGACGCAAACACAGACACTGAATCGAATGCCATACCTCACACAGGAAATGAAGACGAGATAAACATACAGAAATAGGAAAAGTAAGCAGAAGTTCTACAACATTTAATAAATCAATAAGATAATGTAACTCTCTGTGTAGCTGCTTGTTATACCATTCATAGCCTGTAGCACTAACTGAAGATGTGGCATTTCTTCTTCTTTCGCTGCATCAAGTGTGACTGGCTTAAAGTTTTACCGAGCCCTCGCACCTGATGCAGCAGACTATGACATTTTAAATCCACTCTCCATCTCCACTGTTGTCTTCGGAAACACATTATAACCTAACTAATCTATATATTCAATTAAGTATTACCACAGTCAAATCAACATATGTAACAGGTGTTACCATACACGTAGAAGGTATAAAGGGAAGAACTGACATATCATATCTAAGTCAAATTGCCATCTCCTGTTTCTTCCATTAAATATACTTTTAATTTTAAATTAAAATACATCCACATCCTATTCTGTATCTTATTTACGAATATTATATCATTATCTAAGTTATCAACAAGTTTAAACAATATTCTATATATGAATTTGTACTTATTTTATATATAAATTTATCCTTTTGTAAAATTTTCAACAAAAATGATCTCCAGTTGTTCGCTATTGTAGCATCATATTCCGAGATACGTCGAACAGAAGGACCATCTCCATATCAGCCAGCGTCGATTCCATGTGAAACTCAACTCTCACTTTTCTCACATGACATACTGAAAGCTATGCATCAGTACAAAGGGGTACATTCAATATTTCTTGATTTACGAAAAGTATTTGACCCAGTACTACATCTTATTAGTACAGTCGTTTTGGGTATCAAGCCAAATGTGTGTGTTTGGACTGAGGATTTGGTGGGGAGAACACAGGAAGTTATCTTGGATCGAGAGTCATCACCAGATGTAGAAGTAACTTCGGGTGTCGCCCTGCGAAGTGTGTGAGGAACCTTGCTGTTCATATGTATGTCAATGATCTTGCGGACAATATTAATAGTAACGTCAGATTTATGGCAGCTGACGCATAGACTATGATGAAATACTGTTTGAAAGAAGCTGCATAAATATTCAGTCAAATCTCGATAAGATATCAGACTCGAGCAAAGGTAGGCAACTTGATGTAAATATTCAAAAATGTAAAACTGTGCACATCATAAAACTTCCTTGATTATGGTAACAGTGAGTCACAGTTGGAATAGGTCAACTCATACAATTTCCTGGGTGTAACACTTTGTAGGATATGAAATGAAATCATCACATAGACCCAGACGTTGGTAAAGCAGGTTTATTGGCAGAATACTGAGAGAACGGAATCAGTCTACAAAGGATGTTACTGACAAATTGCTCGTGCGATGCATCCTAGAATAATGCTCAAGTGTGACCGAACCATGCCAAAAAGGACTAACAAGGGACGTTGAATGGTCTTATGTTTGTTTGATCCGTCGGAGTGTGTCACAGACATCCTGAAGAAACTGAAATATCAGACTCTTGAACATAGACGTAAACTACCCAGAGAAAGCTAAGTTACAGTTCTTGTCAGTACGTGTAGTATTGCAATTCATTGATTTGGCTCCTTGGTTTATAGCATTTTGAAAGTGGGATAACGTAGTCACGAAACACGTTGTCCAAAAAATATCAAAAATTTGGCGTGGCATTTCCACTATCAAAACAAGCTCAAAAAATGGTTCAATGGCTCTAAACACTATGGGACTTAACATCTGAAGTCATCAGTCCCCTAGACTTAGAACTACTTAAACCTAACTAACCTAAGGACATCGAAAACATTCTTGCCCGTGGCAGGATTCGAACCTGCGGCCGTTGCAGCCGCGCGGTTCCGGACTGAAGCGCCTAGAAGAGCTCGGCCACAGCGGCTTGCTCCAAACAAACACTGGCAATGAATCCTCAACGTTAACAAACATGGAACCTATGACCACAAGTCGATAACGAATAGAAAACGTATATGCAGATTACGAAAAATACAATTACTCTTAACCCAGTCAATAAACACCCAGACGGGCATACATCATTGTCCAGATGACAGACTCAACTCACTGGAAACACCTTTTAATCCAGTTTACATAATGTCTGTAAGCGAATTCCAATGCCACTGTACAGGTTAGGTTCCTAGGGCTCCTAATAGATGCGTTCGTTTTGCATACTAGCCAAACTGGGCCGATACCGACCGCAGGTAATGTGCCGATGGCGTAATCAGATGATTACTTCAGTTTCTCGCCAGGTCAAGGCACGTGGCAAACTTAATTTCATTTCATTTACAGCACATTTCAAAAGTTGCTGCCTGCTTTAAAAAGCAGATCGTACATTTTGCAATTTTACGTGTTACACAACATTGTTCCATATTTCTAACAGAATTTCTTTTGAGCACTAAGACAATAATAAGCTAATACAGGTATAAAATAAATATAATTTGAGAAAAAGGAAACACAAACAATTTGTTTATTTAAGAAGTATCTAATAGATTACAGGAGAGGTTTGTAATAGAAGAATTTGTCCCACTACTTGGCTGTTACAGCTGGGACGGCATCGGAACAACTTCAAGCCAGTCTCAGATGTAGTAGCAATTTGCTTAGATCTAAGTACACTTTGTACTGAATTAAGTTATTTACAACTTTTCATTCTATATAATAAATTAGTATACATTTCTCAGATCAGTTGTGCTGTTATAGTGCAGTTTCTAGTTATGCCTTATGGAAAATTTTCTGTTATGGGAAATTTACAGCTTAGATGGAATTTGACAGTACTGCCAATGACCTGGCTCTTTCTGTGGGCCGTCCGCAGCTCGTGGTCGTGCGATAGCGTTCTATCTTTCCGCGTCCGGGTTCCCTGGTTCGATTCCTGGCGGGGTCAGGGATTTTCTCTGCCTCGTGATGACTGGATGTTGTGTGATGTCCATAGGTTAGTTAGGTTTAAGTAGTTCTAAGTTCTATGGGACTGATGACCATAGCTGTTAAGTCCCATAGTGCTCTGAGCCATTTGAACCATTGTTTTTTTTTTTTCTGTGGGCCGAGAGTTTCGGAATTTCGTCGAGTCTCGCCTCCCCAGGAAGTTATAGCTCAGTGTATTTCTGTCATGTAAGCCTTACGAAATTAAACGTAGCAATTTTTTACGTGTTACTTATCTACAGTTACAATTCATATACGATTTCTATCGTTGGCTAATGTTCTATGTGTACTTCTATTTTCTCGTTGTTCTATCATTTACTTTTACATCGTTCTGTATATCCCTGTTGTCTTGTTCTGAGTTTGCTGAGGCATCCGAGTCAGTGGTTACGTTGTTGTCAGAATCGTCCTATGCGTTGTGTTGTCCTTGTAGTGTAATACCCTACACTACGTCTCGAGCATGGTCATTCCTGTCTGTATGCTGTGTGGAGTGCTTGTGAAATTTTGTCTCTGATTGTATTTAGCTCTAACCAGTCATCCGGCTCTCTTATCCCTCGCCGGCCGGTGTGGCCGAGCGGTTCTAGGCGCTACAGTCAGGAACCACGCGACAGCTACGGTCGCAGGTTCGAATCCTGCCTCGGGCATCGATGTGTGTGATGTCCTTAGGTTAGTTAGGTTTAAGTAGTTCTAAGTTCTATGGGACTGATTACCTCAGAATTTAAGTCCTATAGTGCCCAGAGCCATTTGAACCATCTTATCTTTCGCCGTACGTCATTATCGTGCTGTTGTGGTCATGCGTGTCTAAACATGTCGCAGTGTTACGTGATGTGTTACGCTGTGGCGATTTCTCCACGTGTGCATATGTTTGTGCCCCTAGTCAAAACGATGGAGACATCGTGGTTGTGGTCTGTGGCCTGTAAGCAAGTGGACCATACCGCATGTCGGATCTATATATTTCATGATAATTTGTTGCCGGATGTACGGGAAGAATGTATGTAATCTGTGCGTCCTTTGCTGCATCGCATTCGGCCTTCCAGGTGTCATTTCGCCAGTCATTAAGTCGTTTCATGTTAGTTATCTGTAGACCTGTGAGTTGCTGTACTTTGTTCTACTGTCACTGTATCGTCCAATGTCCGTGGCACACTAAAGCCATTTGCCGGCGGTGTTAAGTCGGATCGTGTCTCCTCGCTGTTGGCTCGACAGGGAGGACCATGATCGGAGGGACGCGTCGCCAAAGCGGACCCCAAAGAGCCCCTCAGCAGTTGCGGCTAGCGTGTGTAAGTCTCCGACGGCACGCACAGGGTGTGGCAGAGTCTTTCGGCGGGTGTTCGGAAAAGCTCGGTGACGTGACATAATTGAACCGTCACAGTAAATAGTGGCAATACAACAATTAAAATTTGCGCGACGTATTGTTTTTCATAAAACTAATGTCGGTGTAACTGTCACGACAGTTCTCTTCTAAAATTCGACAATAGCCACCGCCGTTAGCATTAGCGTGTTTTTTTTTTTTTTTCGCTCTAAGGAGCAGAGCGATGTGTTCGAGATCTCGCCCATTAAAGAGTCGCAGTTCTTTTCAGCCAAATGTTCCAGAAGGCCGGGAGTGGGTCAGAGGGAATATCTGGTAGTTGACTTCCCTTTGCGATATACGTCTGACAACGACGGGAAATTTCTCGAAAACTTTGGTCGGAACAGGGGGTTTGGAACAATTTCCATCTATTTCTGGGTCATGAAAACAACTGCCCGAGACACATATTAAAATTTAATGTATTGTTACATACGTGTTATTCCGTTGCTTCTTCGAGATTTCAGTTGCATTCCTAACGAAGACAATGGTGATTATTCTCCAAAATTAGAATTTTCATCGGATAATAACGTAAAAAACTGCAACGACAACTGTTTATACAAAATGTTTCTGACTGCTTTGCTGTTGCACTTACTATTCTTCGGTTATTTAAATAACTGATTGTGTGGATCATGCTGAACTAATGCATAGGCAGCAGCGTTATGCCATTAGGGCTAACGCTTACTGATTTCATATCTCAGAAAAACGAAGCAAAAAGCAGTCCTTCGTTATGATAAAAGAGAAAATTAATTTAAATCTGACTGTGGTGCTGTAATATGACGTTCGGCACACGTTTCCATTCAGTGTCCACTGTAGTTCTGTATAAACAACTAAAAATTTTTTCAGCATCATGACTGGGAATTTCGGCGATGGTGTCTTTCAAAACAGTAATGCACCAGTACGCCCCAGCGGAATCTTCAACGTTTCCTTCCAGAAGAAAGGAATCAACCTAAGCAATCAATGAATACAGTTTCTGATTCACATGTCACGTAAAAGTGGAATATCGCTATCGCCTTAGATGAATTAATCACGGAAATGGTGTATTTCAATTTTTAGGGCTGAAGGTAGGTGAAAAGCTTTCTTGTTTGAATCATGTACAAGATCTTGAACATTAAATGATATTTTGTTTTCTTGCTGTCTCCACTATAAGAATAATTTTCATTTTCATTGACATAGAAACACAAGACGAGCTTTTCTTCGCTTTCTTTGTTTCTAGTCTATAGCATAGGCCCAATACCTGGGGGCAACTCTGTCTAGTCACAAAGAATACTTTTAGACCTGTAGAAGACACTCAGAACGATGTATTGTCAGATCCTGTAGTTAGTGCAGGCCATATTTTAGCGTCTCGGTATTGCAACTCTCCCTTCCTTGTGAATACGCTCCCTCTTGGAATTTGTGGTTAATACGGACTCATTCAGTAGTAACTATTGAATTCAGTCACTGAGTGCTTCATGTATAAACGATGTGCACTTTTTTTAACAATTATAAGATAAATTGCGCATTTTCTAGGTATCATTTTGGGCAGCCTTCCAGTAGACATGAAACATTATGGCGGTGAACCTCAGTTTAAATGGATTTTGTCTTTTTACACTACATTCCAGTCCTCTGAGTAGTTGAGAGCCTTTCGTTGTCCTGTGTTATTTGTTTTTATATTTACATTGTGCTTATAACTAAACTTCCGCTCTTGAGTCAGTATAGACGGAAAACTATTTACCGTATGGTACCCAACTTTTAATAGGAATTACGTCCAGAGTCTCCGCTGCAGGATTTGCGTTTTTAGTTGTGTTAGTATCATTCCTTGCCATTAGGAAACCGGTATTCGCACGGCTACGTGGGGCTGAAACGCAAGCATCGCTGTGCATGGGTCTGGAAAAGGTGAGCAGAGCTTTAATTGCAGTGTTGTTTTGTGAAGGTTGTAAGGGCTGAAGTTGACGACATGTGGCCTTGGAACATTTTGTGGAGTAATGAAGCACGCTTTAGGGCTCACTGGGGAGTGAACACACACAAATGTCGCATTTGAGGATCCTCACCACCAGCGAACGTTTATGAAGTTCCGCTGCACAGTGAACGCATCACTGTGCGGTGTAGCTTCACCGAACAGTTCATGATTCATACATTTTTATTTGAGAAACTCTGACATTAAGATCCAATAATATCAAGAGTGAATGACACACGCTATTGTGATCTGCTTTGTTAACATGCAATCCCTGCTCTACATGGGAGAGGTTCTTCGGACTACACTGTTTTGATGCACGATAGAGCTGCAGCTCATGCCGTTCATAAAATCACTCGGTTACATCGTAACACAATTAGAGAAAACAGAATAATTGGCCGATCGTTCCAAACTGCGTGCCAGTCAGGATCACCGAAGTTGATCCCTCGTGATATCTGGCTGTAGATTTACTTGGGGGACAGTGTTTATCGAGGGCCACTAACACATGTTAGAGGCTGAAGATCACCATAGCGAGGGAAGTTGCCGACGTCCCACCTGAGATATTTCGGGCAGATGTAGAGCACCTTTAATGCGGTTCCAGGCTGTCGTGGCTGGAGACGTTCGTCACTCTGAGCACATTTTGTAGCCTGGAACGTAAGTATGGTAAGTATTTAAGAAATGTTACCCTTCCAAGTGGAAATTAAAATGTGTTTCTTTCAATGGTTTAACAGTTATTTTTCTTCCACATGCCCTTACGAATGTTCCTAAAACATTTCTTTGTCCGACGATTGCTCGTTTTTCATTGGCGTCGTCTCAAGTAGAGAAAGCTTAATTTTAATCACCCTATAAGTTTCCTGTTTAAAGTGTCTACTAATTATTAAATTTTTGTCGGCATTCTCTGTATTATGGAGCAATTCCTTCCATGATATTGTCGTCTCAGCTGGGAAACAAGAAAATTTTGCTAATGACAACACTTTTAAATGTCCTCTGCCTCTTCGCACTCAAGCTCAAATATTATACTACTCAGTCCTGTCACAGATTTGATTTCTGGCAGTCGTAATTGTATCCAAATACAAGCAGTGTGTACATACGTAACCAGTGGAAAATTAGATGAAGAGCTAGAATAATTGATGAGGAGAAATTAAATACAATTAGTGAGAAAAGAAATTTAGGGAACTACTTAATTAAAAGAAGAACTCAGTTGACAGGAAATCCTAAGATTTCAAGTATTGTTAATTTAATAAAGAAAGGGAGCGTGGTAGGTAAAAATTTTAGAGAAAGAGCAATGATTAATTACAGAAAGCAGGTTTCAATGCATGTAGGTTGCAGGAGTTACCAAGAGGTGAAGAGGCTTACACAGGACAGACTACCGCAAAGAGCTCCGTCACAGTAGTCTTTCGATTAAATACCACGAAAACAGTAACACAATCAATGATACAGCATGGTTGAGGCTACGTTCGTTGAGTTGGAAGAATGTGCGGCATGCAATGCATGATAGAGAAACCTACGCTATGAAGACTTGTTCTCGCATTGACAGTAGCCTCATCAAAGCCCATTTACCTATGTAAAGAACTGCCCTCTAGAAACAGAATCCTTATGTGTTGGGATGAAGGACACTGTCCTGATAATGTACTTCACAACACCTGGTTCTGAAAAGAATGCGCTAAATGCGATTAGTGACAATTCTGCCTCGAGTAGTCGGCGGGATGCACGGGATGTAAACATACCATCAGTACCTGTTTTAAGAAAAAACATTGTACATAGTAACGAAATCGTCAACTCACTAGAAGACCTATTAACGTAACATCTACTAATATGAGAATTTTACAAAAATATTAATAGCACTCTTGTCACTTCACTGAAGCCAAGACATCTTTCACAACGAGTTTATATATTGTTTCGGAAATGACATACCACAGTCTCAAGTGACGAGCATTCAAACGCACTCATGTGGTTTTACTTGGGATGTGTTTCTGTCCCCGCGATAACCACTGTCCTTCAGGTAATCCACAGCCAGAAATGACGCGGATTCAAATCCGTTATTCTTGATTGGCACGCAGTTTGGAACGATCGGTCAAGTATTCGGTTTTCGACAGTTTTTTTGTGCTTTGATTGATAGGGAATATATTCTGACAGGTTCCGTAACGCGAATTTACGAGTCAGCAGTCTCCAAGAGTCGACTAAGTGGAAGGTGTCATCTCACCAGGTGACCACTTGGAAGGAGAAATTTTTGTACCTGCATGCTGGAAGCCTTCTGACTTTGCGATTCCATAATCGCACCGTGCAGAACGATAATGGACTGAGATGCTCAAATAAAATATGTTCAATCTGCCCCGTCCCATAGGGCAACACATGAAACGTTCATGTAGTCCCTACTCAAAGCTAACTAAAAAAATAATGCAACCATCTTACTTTTGATCCAACAAGAAAACGTTGAATGGATGAATAAATCGTCTAAATTCCTTTCGTCAATTAGATGCAAGTATTTTCATTTGAAGCGGCACACTTACATCAATACTAGAAACTGCTTGAGAACCCGCTCCTCCCTTTGTCAATTAAACTACTGGCCATTAAAATTGCTACACCAAGAAGAAATGCAGATCATAAACGGGTATTCATTGGACAAATATATTATACTAGAACTGACATGTGATTACATTTTCACACAATTTGGGTCCACAGATTCTGAGAAATCAGTACCCAGAACAACCACCTCTGGCCGTATTAACGGACTTGATACGCCTGGGCATTGAGTCAAACAGTGCTTGGATGGCGTGTACAGGTACAACTGCCCTTGCAGCTTCAACACGATACCACAGTTCACCAAGAGTAGTGACTGGCGTACTGTGATGAGCCAGTTGCTCGGCTATCATTGACCAGTCGTTTTCAGTTGGTGAGAGATCTGGAGAATGTGCTTTCTGTATCCAGAAAGGCCCGTACAGGACCTGCAACATGCGGCCGTGCATTATCCTGCTGAAATGTAGGGTTTCGCAGGGATCGAATGAAGGGTAGAGCCACGGGTCGTAACACATCTGAAATGTAACGTCCACTGTTCAAAGTGCCGTCAATGCGAACAAGAGGTGACCGAGACGTGTAACCAATGACATCCCATACCATCACGCCAGGTGATACGCCAGTACAGCGATGACGAATACACGCTTCCAATGTGCGTTCATCGCGATGTCGCCAAACACGGATGCGACCATCATGATGCTGTAAACAGAACCAGGATTCATCCGAAAAAATGACGTTTCATTCGCGCACCCAGGTTCGTCGTTGAGTACACCATCGCAGGCGCTCCTGTCTGTGATGCAGCGTCAAGGCTAACCGCAGCCATGGTCTCCAAGCTGATAGTCCATGCTGCTGCAAACGTCGTCGAACTGTTCGTGCAGATGGTTGTTGTCTTGAAACGTCCCCATCTGTTGACTCAGGGATCCAGATGTGGCTGCACGATCCGTTACAGCCATCCGGAGAAGATGCCTGTCATCTCGACTGCAAGTGATACGAGGCCGTTGAGATCCAGCACGGCGTTCCGTATTACCCTCCTGAACCTACCGATTTCTTATTCTGCTAACAGTCATTGGATCTCGACCAACGCGAGCAGCAATGTCGCGATACGATAAACCGCAATCGCGATAGGCTACAATCCGACTTTTATCAAAGTCGGAAACGTGATGGTACGCATTTCTCCTCCTTACACGAGGCATCACAACAACGTTTCACCAGGCAACGCCGGTCAACTGCTGTTTGTGTATGAGAAATCGGTTGGAAACTTTCCTCATGTAAGCGCGTTGTAGGTGTCGCCACCGGCGCCAGCCTTGTGTGAATGCTCTGAAAAGCCAATCATTTGCACATCACAGCGTCGTCTTCCTGTCGGTTAAATTTCGCGTCTGGAGCA
The DNA here is from genome assembly GCF_023864345.2 of Schistocerca serialis cubense. NCBI lineage: Eukaryota > Metazoa > Arthropoda > Insecta > Orthoptera > Acrididae > Schistocerca > Schistocerca serialis. The sequence goes on from NC_064644.1 coordinate 74,782,247, forward strand.
CGTTATCTTCGTGGTGTAGCAATTTTAATGGCCAGTAGTGTAGTTGCAAGTATTTTCATTTAAGGCGTCAGATTTACATCGATAATAGAAACGTCTTTTAACTTAACTGCCAGGTGACGAACAGCACAATCTCATCTGGTGGATATCAGCACACTAATGATCTACACAATGGAGCCACTAACTGTGACACAGTAGTTGAGCTAATTGTGAAAATTATAAAGGTAAGACGACACCTTCAACTTCTGCCACTAAATTCTAGCACAGAACGCATGTAATAATTATGAAATAAGTAAACTTGCAAAATAAAGCAGATTTACCTTGAGAATTTGAAATGTCATCACTTTCATATTCGGTCACTTTGCTAAGAATGAATCAAACTGCTACATTAATCACGTCTGAACATTCTCCTCAACACCTTCACCGGTTCTGTTCTCTCACTAAAATTTTTTAAACATTTCACCTATTTATTTGTATTTTTATTGACTTGTAGAACATTTTTGATTCGCATGTTGGCGGCAGTACAATCGCTCGGCAGTTTGTTTCAAATACCGGTTCTCTAAATTTTCTCAATAGTGTTTACCTGAAAGAACGTGGCATTCCCTCCACGCATACCCATTTGCATTCCCGAAGCATCTTCTTGACACTTCTGCTAACAAACCTAGCAGCCAGCCTCAGAATTTCTTCGATGTCTTCCTTCAATCCGACCTGTTACGGATCCCAAACACTCGCGCAGTACTCAAGAATAGGTCGTACCCGCTTTCGGTATGCGGCCTCCTGTACAGTAAACCCGAAGTCCACCATTCGCCTTCCCTACCACAGTTCTCACACACTCGTCCCATTTTATATCGCTTTGCTAGGTTGGTCCCAGATATTTAAAAGATTTGACTGTGTCAAGCAGGACACTGGTCATACTGTATCCAAACGTTACATGTTTATTCTTCCTACTCACCCACGATTACTTACATTTTTCCACTTTTAGAGCTAGCTGCCATTCATCACAGCAACTAGAAATTTTGTCTAAATCGTCTTTTATCTTCCTACAGTTACTCAACTTCTACACTTTACCTTACACCACAGCTTCATCAGCAAACGACCGCAGATTGCTGCCCACCCTGTCCGCCAAATCATTTCTGCATATGAAGAACACCAGCGGTCTTACCACACTTCCCTGGGGCACTCCTGGTGATAAGCTTGTCTCTGATGGACACTTGCAGACGAGGACAATGTACTTAAGAAGTCTTCGAGCCACTGACCTATCTGTGAACTTATTCGTATGCTCGTACTTTCGTTAACAGCCTGCAATGGAGAACGAACCGCAAGACCGCTCCGGTCGCAGGTTCGAATCCTGCCTCGGGCATGGATGTTTGTGATGTCCTTAGGTTAGTTAGGTTTAACTAGTTCTAAGTTCTAGGGGACTAATGACCTCAGCAGTTGAGTCCCATAGTGCTCAGAGCCATTTGAACCATTTTGCAATGGAGAACTGTGTCAAGCACCTTCCGGAAATCTAGAAATGTGGCATCAAGAACCAAAACCAAAGAAGGTAGTGACGTAGGACGCTGGGGACTGCAAAATAAGTCAAGGTTCTAACTCATTCCAAAGGCGCTCAGTTCTGTTCATGTCGGGACTGTGCACAGGCCAGTTTGCTCCAGGAATGATGCTGACCACAGACAATTTCTTCATAGATGTTGATTTATGACAGGATGCATTACGGTGCTGATGCAATCGCCGTCTCCGAATTGTTCTTCTGCTATATGCAGTACACAATGCTGTAAAAACATGTTCATATCGTGACACGTTCAGAGTTTTCTCTAAACCGCAGTGAGGGCACCACACCATATTCACGAAAAACACTCCGACATCGTAACACCAGATCCTCAGTACTAGGCTGTTGGCACTACACATGATGCCAGGCAACTTTCTCCAACCCAACCGTTCCATCGGACTGCCACAGGGTGCAGCGTGTTTCATCACTCCAAATCACTCTTTACCAGTCACTCACTGTTTAGTGGCGTCGCTCTTTACGCCTTCTCAAGCGTAGCACTGACCACAGAAAAGTGCGGCTTACAAGGCGTGCTCGAACACTGTGCCATATTCTTTTTAACCAACTGTGCACATTCATTGGGCCAGCTGGCCTGGCAGTAGTAATTTGGAAATTACTACCGATTCCTTCTGCTGCTTTCGTGAGATTTTTTTCACAACCGTCTCCCTCAGAGCTTGACGATCCTGTCCGTCAGTACGTGAGGCCTGCCAGAAGTGGAATAGGGCAGCTTTAGAAGGGTTGAAACGTCACTGATGGATTTGACACTCGGGTGACGTCCAATGAATAGCCCAAGTTCGAAACCAAAAAGCCGTCCTGATCGACCCACCCTGTGTCACTACTGCTCAACAGACAAGACAATACTCCCCACCTCCTTTTATACTAGCTGGTCCCCCTCCATTTGACGTCTGGTGGCCAGATCCGCATTATGTATGGGTGCCCGAATACGTGTGATGAGATAATGTACAGTTCATGGTTGGTTCCTTCGTGATAGTGAACTGCTTGTACATTGTCATCTACATTTGGTAGTCAGTTCCGCAATACACTCAGGTGTCCGGATACTTTTGATGAGGTAGCGGAACTCGGTTGGTTCTCTTGCGACGGTAAACTGACTGAACATTGTCTGCTATATTTGCGTGTGATGTCGACGTTGGTTGAACGGGTTCTCTCTGGCGTAACAGCATGTTATGATGAGCACTGGGAGTGTGATGTGCAGATCTGAGCGTTTGATATTCCGAATAACTGCAAGGGATGACAATTGAAAAGTGAGTAGCTATTGGCGCCGCTCACGTTCATTCTGTATTTTTTTTTTCCCATACGGACATTTCAGATATCTATATTTAGGTGTAAGTTTGACCATAGACGTTTCAACATTCTCCATTCCGGAGGGCATGGTTCTGTGTATGTTGGTGGGTACTTCATCCCGTTAATTACAACAGTGGCGCAGAAGAAGCTGAGTGGCACCGTCGTGTGGCGCTTATGATACTAAACTGTTGCATGGAGGGTCGTGAGTTCAAAACTCCCGTGTATTGTACAATTTTAATTTCTATATTCCGTTCGAGTACACTCTAGAAGTATCCACAAATCTCAGGAATCTTTGTACTGGAATATTCTGTAGCTGTATATATACTGTATGTGTTCTGGCGGGAGGCAGTTCGCTCAGCGCTCTTGTACGTGAAAGTGCTGAATAAACCTTCGTTAAGTAAAGTTAGTGTTCGTCATTCATCTAATTACACCTTCTTCTACGTGACAATAGTAACAATATCCTGCCCTATTTCATTATTGTATTGAGTGGGGAGAAAATAACAGTATATATACGTGTGTATGAGTCCCAATCTCTCTTTTCATGCAGTCACTATGGCTACGCGAGAAATATGATATTGATTTCTCGAGTACCGGTTCAATTAAATTCCTCCCGAGACCAACGTCATCTTTCTTATAGAGACATCCACTTGCGTTCCGCGAGCATATAAGCTACACATTCATATGGATTACACCGGCATTTTACGATGTTAGCAGCGAATCTCCAAAACCGTTCGAGCCCTACTGTCAAGCCGACTTGACATTATCTTCAAAGACTAGAACAAAAGAACTGATCGAAATATAGTACTATACGCAATTTCCCTTGCAGAGCGTTGCGTTTTCTTTCCCCAGAACCATTTTACAAAATAAGACAGCTCTGTTCACCTTCCGCAATACTGATTTTACGTGATCAGTTTCATATCGGTTTTAGTATTGCCCATAAACACATATGCGATATAACGTGCTCATGATTTTCTCCAATAATGTTGTAATCAGATACTATCAGGTACATTCTTCCTCTTATAGGCTTATTTTATCCATATTTAAAGAGAGATCCTATTCATTACATGCACTGGACATCTGGTCCAAGTATCTGTGAATTTGCTTAGGATCGACCAATGGCGATACTTTCCTGTAGACAATGATAACAACAGCGAACAAGTTCACACTGTTGCTAGCTGTGTGTGATAAATCGTTTTTATACACTATCTGATCAAAAATATCAGGACATACTTACGCAATCGAAACTGATCCTTAGCTATCACGAGGGGTGAACCTATCAGTATAAAATGAGGAGGGGAGTTTTGTATTGTCAGTGCAGAAGTAACAGCAGAGTGGGCCGGTCGGGATAGGTCATTGACTTTGAGCGTGGATGTCATCTGAATAATAAATCCATTAAGGACGTTAAGACTAATCTAGAGCTGCTCAAGTCGACTGTTGGTGATTGGATTTTGAAGTGGACACATGCAAAGACCGGGCCGACCTCCTGTGTTCACGGACAGCGACCGTCGAGCATTACCGTGGATAGTCGTAAAAAGTCTTATCAAATGAGTGGGAGCAATGACTTGTGTTACTAAGCGCAACCATAAATCTGTCTAGCTCATGGACTATGTGTAGCGCGTTAAAAAATAACGGCGAACACTGTTCGAGCAGCTCCTCATAAGTCACGCATTCGTGTAGTCAACGCCAGGCGACGCTTGAGGGGGTTAGAGCAGCGATTTCATTGGACAGTGGATGACTGGAAACGAGTGACTTGGAGTGATGAATCACCCTATAGCCCATGTGAATACGATGGAAGCATTTGGGTTTGGGCAATGCCTGGAGCACGTTACCTGCCGTCATTTGTAGCGCCAGCAGTAAAGCAGTGACGTATCGAGGAGGTGGTGTGTTTTTCTCGGTCAGGATGTGGGCTCCTCAATGAGTTTAAGAAAATGCTAAATACGGATGGATACGAACACATGTTTCCAGCATTGTGCACTGAGTAGAGCAGAGGAACAGTTCGAAGACAATGATTGCATCAGTGTGACAACGCGCCATGTGGTAAAATACTAACTGTGAGGCAAAGGTCTGCGGACAGTAACATTCCTTAAATGGACATGCCCGCCAAAAATGCCGAGCTGAGTGCAATGGAGTACATTTGGGAAGAGAACGCTAATTTTGCCCAAGACACAAGCAAGTGCAAAATCGACACGTCGGCCTCCTAAAACAGTCGGTCCATGTAGAACGTCGATTGTTTTAACAGGATCACCATTCATACTGCAATCCGTGTCAACGTCTACAACTCTTTGTAGATCGTAGGACGCCAGTGATAAACAGGATGCGTGCGACGACGAGGTATCTTGCAGACTGACTGCCATCTTACCAGAATCTTCACTTGTATTGTAATGCGCAAATTGGATGATGTCAGAGACTGATTTCCGCCCTTGAGTATGGATGGGTTGGCGTTCCTTCAGAGACGTTGAGACATCTCACTGAAATTGTTCCCAGCAGATTTCAAGCCGCCATAAAGGCGAAGATGGAGACACCCATATTAAAACCCACTTACAAGTGTCCCTGATACTTTTGATCAGACATTATACAGGGTGTTACAAAAAGGTAAGGCCAAACTTTCAGGAAACATTCCTCACACACAAAGAAAGAAAATATGTTATGTGGACATGTGTCCGGAAACGCTTACTGTCCATGTTAGAGCTCATTTTATTACTTCTCTTCAACTCACATTAATCATGGAATGGAAACACACAGCAACAGAACGTACCAGCGTGACTTCAAACACTTTGTTACAGGAAACGCTCAAAATGTCCTTCGTTAGCGAGGATACATGCATCCACCCTCCGTCGCTTGGAATCACTGATGCGCTGATGCAGCCCTGGAGAATGGCGTATTGTATCACAGCCGTCCACAATACGAGCGCGAAGAGTCTCTACATTTGGTACCGGGGTTGCGTAGACAAGAGCTTTCAAATGCCCCCATAAATGAAAGTCAAGAGGGTTGAGGTCAGGAGAGCGTGGAGGCCATGGAATTGGTCCGCCTCTACTAATCCATCGGTCACCGAATCTGTTGTTGAGGAGCGTACGAACACTTCGACTGAGATGTGCAGGAGCTCCATCGTGTATGAACCACATGTTGTGTCGTACTTGTAAAGGCACATGTTCTAGCAGCACAGGTAGAGTATCCCGTATTAAATCATGATACCGTGCTCCATTGAGCGTAGGTGGGAGAACATGGGGCCCAATCAAGACATCAGCAACAATGCCTGCCCAAACGTTCACACAAAATCTGTGTTGATGACGTGATTGCACAATTGCGTGCGGATTATCGTCAGCCCACACATGGTGATGGTGAAAATTTGCAATTTGATCACGTTGGAATGAAGCCTCATCCGTAAAGAGCACATTTGCACTGAAATGAGGATTGACACATTGTTGGATGAACCATTTGCATAAGTGTACCCGTGGAGGCCAATCAGCTGCTGATAGTGCCTGCACACGCTGTACATGGTACGGAAACAACTGGTTCTCCCGAAGCACTCTCCATACAGTGACGTGGTCAACGTTACCTTGAACAGCAGCAACTTCTCTGACGCTGACATTAGGGTTATCGTCAACTGCATGAAGAATTGCCTCGTCCATTGCAGGTGTCCTCGTCGTTCTAGGTCTTCCCCAGTCGCGAGTCATAGACTGGAATGTTCCGCGCTCCCTAAGACGCCGATCAATTGCTTCGAACGTCTTCCTGTCAGGACACCTTCGTTCTGGAAATCTGTCTTCATACAAACGTACCGCGCCACGGCTATTGCCCCGTGCTAATCCATACACCAAATGGGCATCTGCCAACTCCGCATTTGTAAACATTGCACTGACTGCAAAACCACGTTCGTGATGAACACTAACCTGTTGATGCTACGTACTGATGTGCTTGATGCTAGTACTGTAGAGCAATGAGTAGCATGTCAACACAAGCACCAAAGTCAACATTACCTTCCTTCAACTGGGCTAACTGGCGGTGAATCGAGGAAGTACAGTACATACTGACGAAACTAAAATGAGTTCTAACATGGAAATTAAGTGTTTCCGGACACATGTCCACATAATATCTTTTCTTTATTTGTGTGTGAGAAATGTTTCCTGAAAGTTTGGCCGTACCTTTTTGTAACACCCTGTATACTGAGAACATTAAAAATCATATTAGATTTCACTGGGGACACCCGATGTTACCTGCGTTTCTGCTGAATATTTGGTCTTAAGAACAGGCAATCAGTTACCTATAATGATTGTCCAACTAGTCATAAGTTGGATAGCAGTTGACGATGTGTCACAGCGTCGAAGGAAATAAAGGGAAACGGAATCTGCCGTTTCAACTGAATCAGCGGTTTGTCATACATCGTTAATAAATAAAGAAAGTTGTGCCTCACATGCATTGTCTTTTCATGTATCCTTGTTGATTCTTTGAACTTAGCTTCCTTTTCTTCGGGTGCAGCATGATGCGTGAGTTTAGCATACGTTCTATATCTGAGATAAAATTCTCACACTCAATATTATGATGGATTGTACATACGGGTTGACAGTTATTGAACTATATGAAAAAAAATCGTCATAACTTCTGAACGGTTTGCTTTAGGACAGTAAAACTGCACTCTTGGCTGTTGGGCTTGATGGAAATTAGTATGCGCGTGCATGGTTTCGCTTAGCGACGAAGGCCACTTTCATTTGGGTGGGTTCGTGAATAAGCAAAATTGGTGCCTTTAGGGGACTGAGAATCCGCATTTCGCCATCGAGATGTCTCTTCACCCTCAACGGGTCACTGTGTGGTGTGCAGTGTCCAGTCACGGAATAATCGGTGCGATATTCCTTGAGGGCACGGTGACTACCGAACGGTACGTCAGGGTTTTGGAAGATGATTTAGATTAGATTTAGATTAGATTAGATTAATTATTCATTTCATAGACCCATAAAAGAGGGAATCCTCCTGGGTGTGGAACATGTCAGATAAACACATTACAAACTTGTAATTAGAAAAACTTGAGTTTCATTAATTTTAATGATCCCCAGTCAATAAACAGTAAAATTACGTACATGCATTAAATTTAAACTTCTAATATTTACAGGTTTAATACTTACATATGCTTTCATTGAATCCGTCATTCAGACATTTGCTAGTTTCTTGGCTGTTACAACCAAGTATTGTCAAAAATTAAAGTAAATTATTCATTTCAGTGATCATCAGTTAAGAACAGTCAGATTATGTACAAGATTTAAAATTAAACTTCCACTATTTACAGACTTAAGACTTACATCTGCTTTCCATACATCCATCATTCACACAGTAGGTAGTTACTTGGCTGTTACAACCAAGTATTGTCAAAAATTAAAGTAGCCTACAATAAATTTTCATTAAAATGGTCTAATGCACTGGGTGAGAAACTCATGGATGGAATAGAAGGAGTTGACCACCAAAAATTCTTTTAAATTATGTTTAAATTGTGCCTTGTCTGAAACTAAACTCTTAATGGTTGCTAGTAACTTATTGAAAATATGCATTGCTGAATACTGGACTCCTTTCTTGGCAATAATAAGTGACATTAAATCTTTATGTATATTGTTCTTATTCCTAATATTGATACTGTGTACTAAGCAGTTAGTTGGAAAAAGAGATGTATTATTTACAACCCCCCATGAACCATGGACCTTGCCGTCGGTGGGGAGGCTTGCGTGCCTCAGCGATACAGATAGCCGTACCGTAGGTGCAACCACAACGGAGGGGTATCTGTTGAGAGGCCAGACAAACATGTGGTTCCTGAAGAGGGGCAGCAGCCTTTTCAGTAGTTGCAAGGGCAACAGTCTGGATGATTGACTGATCTGGCCTTGTAACAATAACCAAAACGGCCTTGCTGTGCTGGTACTGCGAACGGCTGAAAGCAAGGGGAAACTACAGCCGTAATTTTTCCCGAGGGCATGCAGCTTTACTGTATGATTACATGATGATGGCGTCCTCTTGGGTAAAATATTCCGGAGGTAAAATAGTCCCCCATTCGGATCTCCGGGCGGGGACTACTCAAGAGGATGTCATTATCAGGAGAAAGAAAACTGGCGTTCTACGGATCGGAGCGTGGAATGTCAGATCCCTTAATCGGGCAGGTAGGTTAGAAAATTTAAAAAGGGAAACGGATAGGTTGAAGTTAGATATAGTGGGAATTAGTGAAGTTCGGTGGCAGGAGGAACAAGACTTCTGGTCAGGTGACTACAGGGTTATAAACACAAAATCAAATAGGGGTAATGCAGGAGTAGGTTTAATAATGAATAGGAAAATAGGAATGCGGGTAAGCTACTACAAACAGCATAGTGAACGCATTATTGTGGCCAAGATAGATACGAAGCCCACACCTACTACAGTAGTACAAGTTTATATGCCAACTAGCTCTGCAGATGACGAAGAAATTGAAGAAATGTATGATGAAATAAAAGAAATTATTCAGATTGTGAAGGGAGACGAAAATCTAATAGTCATGGGTGACTGGAATTCGAGTGTAGGAAAAGGGAGAGAAGGAAACATAGTAGGTGAATATGGATTGGGGGACAGAAATGAAAGAGGAAGCCGCCTGGTAGAATTTTGCACAGAGCACAACATAATCATAACTAACACTTGGTTTAAGAATCATGAAAGAAGGTTGTATACATGGAAGAACCCTGGAGATACTAAAAGGTATCAGATAGATTATATAATGGTAAGACAGAGATTTAGGAACCAGGTTTTAAATTGTAAGACATTTCCAGGGGCAGATGTGGACTCTGACCACAATCTATTGGTTATGACCTGTAGATTAAAACTGAAGAAAATGCAAAAAGGTGGGAATTTAAGGAGATGGGACCTGGATAAACTAAAAGAACCAGAGGTTGTACAGAGATTCAGGGAGAGCATAAGGGAGCAATTGACAGGAATGGGGGAAATAAATACAGTAGAAGAAGAATGGGTAGCTTTGAGGGATGAAGTAGTGAAGGCAGCAGAGGATCAAGTAGGTAAAAAGACGAGGGCTAGTAGAAATCCTTGGGTAACAGAAGAAATATTGAATTTAATTGATGAAAGGAGAAAATATAAAAATGCAGCAAGTGAAACAGGCAAAAAGGAATACAAACGTCTCAAAAATGAGATCGACAGGAAGTGCAAAATGGCTAAGCAGGGATGGCTAGAGGACAAATGTAAGGATGTAGAGGCCTATCTCACTAGGGGTAAGATAGATACCGCCTATAGGAAAATTAAAGAGACCTTTGGAGATAAGAGAACGACTTGTATGAATATCAAGAGTTCAGATGGAAACCCAGTTCTAAGCAAAGAAGGGAAAGCAGAAAGATGGAAGGAGTATATAGAGGGTCTATACAAGGGCAATGTACTTGAGGACAATATTATGGAAATGGAAGAGGATGTAGATGAAGATGAAATGGGAGATATGATACTGCGTGAAGAGTTTGACAGAGCACTGAAAGACCTGAGTCGAAACAAGGCCCCCGGAGTAGACAATATTCCATTGGAACTACTGACGGCCGTGGGAGAGCCAGTCCTGACAAAACTCTACCATCTGGTGAGCAAGATGTATGAAACAGGCGAAATACCCTCAGACTTCAAGAAGAATATAATAATTCCAATCCCAAAGAAAGCAGGTGTTGACAGATGTGAAAATTACCGAACTATCAGCTTAATAAGTCACAGCTGCAAAATACTAACACGAATTCTTTACAGACGAATGGAAAAACTAGTAGAAGCCAACCTCGGGGAAGATCAGTTTGGATTCCGTAGAAACACTGGAACACGTGAAGCAATACTGACCTTACGACTTATCTTAGAAGAAAGATTAAGGAAAGGCAAACCTACGTTTCTAGCATTTGTAGACTTAGAGAAAGCTTTTGACAATGTTGACTGGAATACTCTCTTTCAAATTCTAAAGGTGGCAGGGGTAAAATACAGGGAGCGAAAGGCTATTTACAATTTGTACAGAAACCAGATGGCAGTTATAAGGGTCGAGGGACATGAAAGGGAAGCAGTGGTTGGGAAGGGAGTAAGACAGGGTTGTAGCCTCTCCCCGATGTTGTTCAATGTGTATATTGAGCAAGCAGTAAAGGAAACAAAAGAAAAATTCGGAGTAGGTATTAAAATTCATGGAGAAGAAATAAAAACTTTGAGGTTCGCCGATGACATTGTAATTCTGTCAGAGACAGCAAAGGACTTGGAAGAGCAGTTGAATGGAATGGACAGTGTCTTGAAAGGAGGATATAAGATGAACATCAACAAAAGCAAAACAAGGGTAATGGAATGTAGTCTAATTAAGTCGGGTGATGCTGAGGGAATTAGATTAGGAAATGAGGCACTTAAAGTAGTAAAGGAGTTTTGCTATTTGGGGAGCAAAATAACTGATGATGGTCGAAGTAGAGAGGATATAAAATGTAGGCTGGCAATGGCAAGGAAAGCGTTTCTGAAGAAGAGAAATTTGTTAACATCCAGTATTGATTTAAGTGTCAGGAAGTCATTTCTGAAAGTATTCGTATGGAGTGTAGCCATGTATGGAAGTGAAACATGGACGATAAATAGTTTGGACAAGAAGAGAATAGAAGCTTTCGAAATGTGGTGCTACAGAAGAATGCTGAAGATTAGATGGGTAGATCACATAACTAATGAGGAAGTATTGAATAGGATTGGGGAGAAGAGAAGTTTGTGGCACAACTTGACCAGAAGAAGGGATCGGTTGGTAGGACATGTTCTGAGGCATCAAGGGATCACCAATTTAGTATTGGAGGGCAGCGTGGAGGGTAAAAATCGTAGAGGGAGACCAAGAGATGAATACACTAAGCAGATTCAGAAGGATGTAGGTTGCAGTAGGTACTGGGAGATGAAAAAGCTTGCACAGGATAGAGTAGCATGGAGAGCTGCATCAAACCAGTCTCAGGACTGAAGACCACAACAACAACAACAATTATTTACAACAAAATCATTAAGGAGTAAATATACTGAGAAGCTGTGGTTAATATGCCCAATTGTTTGAATAGGTTTTGACATGATGTTCTTGGATTTACACTACTCATTACTCTTATCATACGCTTCTGTTCTCTAAAAATTTTTTCTCTGTTTGTGGAGTTACCCCAACATATGATACCATATGACATGATGGAGTGAAAATAAGCAAAATATGCCAGTTTTTTAATATTTATATCTCGTATGTCTGACATCATCCGCATTGCAAACACAGACTTGTTTAGGCGCTTTACCAGTTCGTTAGTATCTTGCTCCCAACTGAATTTATTATCAAGTTGTAATCCCAAGAATATTACACTCTCAACTTCTATTTCTCTGTCCACTTTCAGCAGAAACCACAACAGATCTCCACCCTGCCTTCCAATGAGCTCTCGCTTGACACTACTGAAGTCACAAACGGTGGTGGTTTGGGATCTGTGGAGTGCACGCTACAGGGCGTCTGACTCGGAATTGTCCTCGAAGGAACCGATTTGTAACAGTTCGTCGTGTCACTGTTGTGCCAACAGCCGCTCAATTTGCTACAGTAGATGCAGTACATGCGCCTGAGCCACACATGCACCAAACGTGATGGAATTCCCGCTAGGTAGTTACATGTGTCCGTCCGGAGCCCGGTATCCTTGTGAATACACATTCCCATAACAACCGCTGCCAGCAGTGAAGTACAGTGGCTTTATTCCTGCCAAGTATTTCTGCAGTATCGCAGAAGGAACATCCAGCTTCTAGTAGCCGTATTACACGACGTCGTTCAAACTCAGAGAGGAGCTGACAATGGCGTCTTTGTCACATTAAATGCGTTCTTGACTAGCATCAACTCACCGCGTCCAGTCTCAAAGGTAAATAATGCTCACGACCGTTAAGAGAGTATTTAAAGCAAATCTTATCTGCATCTTCATAGTGGCTCTTCTACCGCCACTCTGGTCGGACTGGGGTGTAATCTGAACAGATATCGTCTTTCAGATGTAGATACAAGCCTACCAACATTCGTATATGTCTCCGTTGCGTATGTTTCCATACTGACCCTATTTCGTGAATTTTGGAAGACGTTTTCGATGTTAACGCTGCATATTCAAATGTTAGTCTCACGAGAATACATGATTCGCTAAAAAACGATATTCCAGTGTTAGTTGTGTTTCTGTGAAAAGCTTCGCATTATTTGTAAGTATAGAGGGTAATAGACATGCGAAAGGATAAAAGACTTTAGCTGTTTCTAACCGGATAGCGATGCAGTCCAGCGCTAATCTGCTGAGGGACACATCGGCTGTTCCGGAGGGCGCAACTGGGAAGGCGGCATCTTCCAGCAGAGTACACCTATTGCTCGCTGCGGGGGCGGTTTGTTTGCGACTTCACAGGAGCTGTCGCGCGCTTTCAGCTTCTCCGTGGGAGCGTGAACGCCCAGAGCGGCCACACACGAACAAAGCCCCGGAGGTCTCGTGTCTCCTCGGACGTAAGCGGATAGGGGCTGCAGAGCCGCCAAACAACTGTCTACCCCTCCATCCCGCTCCTGCCACGCAGGAAAACAGCGAAGGATCTCCGCAAAATCTCTGAAACAGCGAGCATGCAACATGTCAAACAACGGAGCTACCTATCGCAACCCGAAACTAGTCCGCTATCGATATTGTGTCGAATTTCGAACCAAAATTTTCCATTTAAGTCTGCCAAAGACTGCATTAATTCACTGGCAGCTCTCATCCCTGTATGCAACACGATGATGTATTTCGCCCGTCAAGACGTCAACTTGCAAAATGCATTCACGTTGTACGAGACTGAAGCGCATACGACGGAAATTGTCCCGTCCATCAGTGCTAATTTCTTCCAAATTTGACATTATCATACGATTTATAGTTTATACGAATAAAAAATGAAAACGCCACATGGATAACATCTGATACTTACACACAGCCCACATAGTCTTAAATTTCTGGATACCTCATGGTGTTCACTCTAAAGGTGCCAACAAAATAAGTAATAATATGCAGCTCCGTCTTTGATACAGTCTGTTGCGACGGTGTATATCTGGGAACCCCCCTGCAGTCTGTTATGAAATATGATGAATAGGTGATGCCTTGTTTTTTAGGCTCTCAATTTGATACGTGTCCGACGCTTCAGGACATTCCAGACATGTTGCTCGGGTTCAAGTCGCATGGTTGATCAGGTCGTTCAGAAAAATCCGTCACTTTTATTGTTCGTGGACAAAGACATTATCATGTTTACACAGTAGTTTCAGACTTAAAGTATTCTTAGGAGACTGAAACACCTTATTCTTAGCTGTTTATTTTTTCTTGTGTACCGAGACACCACGTGAGCAAAAGCTACTTGGTCACGCATTGCCTGACTATGTATTTACAGAACTTCGATGAAATAAGTTACAAGTTAAGAAAAACACTAAGATATCTGCGAAAATATATACATAAATAAGAAGCATTTCTTAACAAAAAGCTGTATTTAATTATGAAGAAAACATGGACAGAATGAAACGAATTTATAATATTGATGGCTTCCATATGTTTTTAAGTCTACCATTTTCCTATTCACATCTATAGTTGTCCTAAGAGGCTACTGAAAACCGAACTCTCACACAGTGAACACCTGCTTCTGCAGTAGCCCACGAAGCTACTAATATTTCAAAGAGCAATCTGTTTACATGTTCGTCAATAGCTGTGTGTTTACATTAGCTCGTCTTGAATGAATCCATGTTTTACACGCAAATATCAAGGGGATGTATGCGTGAAGGCTTGGGAGATGGTTGAACAAGGTCCTAGCGAGCGAGATGACGAAGTGGTTCGCACAATGGACTCGCCTTCGGGAGGGCGACGGTCAAACCCGCGTCCGGCCACCCTGATTTAGGTTTTCGTGATTTCCCTAAATCGCTTCACGAAAATGCCGGGAGGGTTCCCTTCAAAGACCACGGCCGACTTCCTTCCCCATCCTTCCCTAATCCGATGGCACTGTTGACCTCACTGTTTGGTCTCTCCAAAATTAAACAACCGAACAACACCGGTCCGCACGATGTTCACGAAGGGAAGCTGCAGATCGTTACAACCGTCCATTTTTCGACAGATTTGCCCAAAAATGCGATACCATACGATACAATACAGTGAAAATAAGAAAAATAAAACCAATTTCATGTTTCATTATCAGAGTCAGTGTCAGTGAATTGAAGTGGAGACTCCAACACTCAGTACCTGAACGGGATTTCGACAGTATTTTGAAAAAGAATTTTTTCGTTAATCTTCAATTCTAAGACGCCAGTTCTTCCTATTCGTTGGTTATATTTTCAACAAGTGATTATAAAATTTAGTTGTTTGGTTTCATGGACGTCTACGTTCATTTTGCCATATGCAAAAACTAACAGTCCGACTCCAAAAAGGAAAACGATGACCGTCGGACCAACTCATTCGAAGTTCTCTGTCGTTCCAAAACATTCAGATAAACACCGATCGTGAGACATCCAGCAGATTGAACAAATGCACTTCTTAGTACAACAGCATGACTGACAACTCTCAGGACGGTCCAATCGATCCCATCTACCGTTTATTGATATCAGTGGCCTTTGAGTAGCCTAAGGTCCAAGAACAATGAAACCTTCACCGAGAGTAGGAGCAGAAGCCCTTTGCATTTGTCAACATACCGCCTGACAATTGACTCATAGCGAGTGATTTTGGGATTGCGTTGTAAGTTAAACTGTAATGCACATTAAAGAAATAATAGCATATCGTATTTCTGTATTCCAATGAAATTGATCATTGCCATTTGTCTATCACTCATGTGGAGTGAATGCACTTGCGGACAACGTTGAAACATACGTCATCTGAAATCACTTGACTCTCTTTATCCGTTAATTCAGCCAGGAAACAAAGCCATAACAATGCCACAGCCTACTTGAATTAACCGCATATCAATGGAGGCACAAACGGTCACAACACAAGCACGTTTAGTGGGGTTACAGAGGTGACAGTATAGCTAGACGGACACTTTGCGACTCTAAGAAGTGAATCTAAAACGGTTTTTGAGGCTCGGTGTAAGAGAATACTGAAATCATATACAGTGGTGTGGAAAGGACTTTCTAAATTAATCAGGGAACCAGGTCACCTGCGAAGTGAAGCTACAGGTTTATCATTCTCAGGATTGTGAAATTTGTTTCACGGCGGAAAAGTTGGTCTTATAGGAATTGGAATTTGTGGTAAGATCCTATGGGACCATACTGCTGAGGTCATCGGTCCCTAAGTTTGCACACTACTTAATCTGACTTAAACTAACTTACACTAATGACAACACACACATCCATTCCTGAATGAGGACTCGAGCCTCCGACGGAGGGAGCCGTCCGGACCGTGACAAGACGCCCAAGACCGCTTGGCTACCCCGCGTGGCATTTGAGGTTATAACTATTAGATAAATTTCTGGTTCAGAATGATGTGGACTACGAAGGTCTGTTATTACAAACAACAAGTGTAATGTTATAAACTGAGTGAAGTGGAGATAAATTTCCCATATTTTGCTAAAGAACGAAATGTTATATGTGGTTGAATAGTTAACGTTGTTGTGAAGATTTGAATTTGACTTATAGTCAAACTCGAAAAGTTGTCTTGGTCCTCCTGTTACAGATTATATAGCAGATCATTTGAAATCTGTTCCTATTAAATAACTGAAAAACAGCCTCTACAACCCATTATCGATCAGACTCAATAGACTGGCCAACCGTTTGTCGCAAGACTGCAAGGCTAAACTGTCCACGTATTGCATGATGATATATTGAACAAGTGAGACAGATGTTCAGTCATAGATGTGTTCAGTAGTCTGACGCTGGTATCGTTAACAGAATACGGATCGTTTTTCTGTGGCCTGTGCATAACTTTTACATTGACTCGATCAGTGTGACAAAATTGTCTCATCGGGTTTGCGCTAATTTTGTACACTATGATTTTACTAGTTGATGTAAAGCTTAGGCAGACGTTTAGAACGTAAACTAGAAAAGTGATTGAGACATTGCAATTTCCTAGAAACATTCACGAAATAGAAAATTTTTTACAGTTAAAAGTTTTCAGTAGTTTCGTTTATATTCATCTGTAATACTACTAGTATCAATTCGTACAACTTTACTCCGTAACACTGTTATTGGGTTATCTTTCGTTGAAACTTCTGATGCAAATATCTCTCCCCCTTAAAACTCTTATAATTTTCGGACCGCTGGGTTAGCCCCTGTTGTTGGTCTTTAACATGTAATAATACCTGCCTAAGCAAAGATCACGATGTACAAGTCATATTATCTGCCAACTTTGACCCATGGCTCAGAATGTTGAACTTGGTCAAAGAAAGATCGGAAAAGAATACCAGCAATAGATAGACGCTTATTACGAGGGATTCTTGGTAAGCCGAGAACCGACGGGGTAAAGAACGAAACAATACGAAACACCCTGCAGATCAAGTCCCTAAAAGGAGCTACGGAGAGATAAAAGCTTAAATGGTTTCGCCACATGAAGAGAATGAGACCACAAAGGCTTCCGAGAAGAGCCAACAAGGTGGAGCGACCAGGTGAAGGATGATGTGAACCGAAGAGGACTGCATGGGACGAGATGCTAAATAATAGGCTGTGGGAGAACAGAGAAGCTTGAAAGAGGCTCTGTGAACCACCTACATAAGCAGAAGAGTTTCAAGAAGAAGTATTTTTGGATGGGAAATGATATTTGAAATAATGTAGGCAATGTAGATGATGTCGTATTTGGAAGCCAATTGTATGTGAGAGGATCGTGTTATGCATCGTCTAAGAATGGGGCCTTCAGACCTGTTAATCACGAATTTTAATGCCTCTTGGGTAGGTCGGAGAGGGGCCTATGCTGAATATCTGGCTACTAGTTTTTATGAGGTGGCCCCCAGTTTTGGAGAAAATCAATGTTTAATTTTTATATGTATCGCCTACACTTGTAACATAAGACATGTTTCGACCAAGAGAAAGTAGTGCAGCGGCTGAAGTTCACGGCTATCACGCTGGTACATGTTGAAACCTACCCATCTAATTTTTCTCCAGTCTCATTGCATAGAATATTATGAAATAGTGTATGTCATGCAAAATTATACGAAAATAGTAATTTTTGCTGTAGTAATTTTCTTAATTCTGTACTTCAAACATTACAGCAAACTTCCTTCAAATGTGGTTTCCGTTTGTGGTTCGTAGTTAAAATGCCAAGTACTTGGATAACGTTCGCTTGATTCGTCAGAAGGGCAGACCGATCAGATATTTTATAATCAAATCTTTGTAGATGACAGAAAAGGAAGCACCAGCACCGTAAAAATTATCCCTCCAAAATGTAGTCCTCTGTGCTAGTCCTGTGATATTTATTTTTACAGGAAGGTAGAAATTTTCACGAAATAAAATCAAAATGCTCCTAACTGGCTAGAGATTAGTAGAGGATTCGCTTCAAGGGATTCCATAAAAATGCATTGTTAGATCCGTATCCGTTTAGTGCACCTTCTTTCATAGGATTGATGAAATATGTGGTGTTCGCATTGAAACTGTTCAAAGCGAGAACAGTCTTTTGGATTTAAACGAATTGTGTTTTCCGGTAT
This sequence comes from Schistocerca serialis cubense, assembly GCF_023864345.2. Lineage (NCBI taxonomy): Eukaryota > Metazoa > Arthropoda > Insecta > Orthoptera > Acrididae > Schistocerca > Schistocerca serialis. The sequence continues at coordinate 74,800,668 of NC_064644.1, forward strand.
CGCTTATGAAATATCCGTGTGCCAATAAGGCTGTAGCTTTTATGAAAAGTATGTGGTGCTCTACGAATTTGTGCTTCGGTTGCTGCTACGACAAATACCATCCGGAATTTTGCTGCAGCGATACAAATGGTAGCGAATCAGCCGATTCTGTAATCTACTGAAGAAAGTGCGCTCTCATAATTGATTTACTGATGAACTTACCAGAGGTGAGAAAAGTCATGGGGTAGCTATATGCACATATAGAGATGGCGGTCGTATCGTGTATACAATGTATAAAACGTTAGTGCTTTGCCGAACTTGTCATTTGTACTTAGGTGCAAAGCCTCTCCTGGTCTCGTGACCATATCGGTTGGGATCTAGATGACTGTAAAACCGTAGCCTGGTCAGATGAGCCTCGGTTTCAGATGGTAAGAACTGACTGATGGCAAGGATCGAGTGAAGCCGTGGACCGAAGCTGTCAATAAGGCACTGTGAGAGCTGGCGATGGCTCCATAACGGTGTGGGGTGTGTTTACATAGAATGGACTATGTCTTCTGGTCTATCTGAAGCAATCACTGACTGGAAATGGTTACGTCCAACTACTTGGAGACGATCTGCAACCATTCGTGGACTTCATGTTTGCAAACAACGAAGGAATTGTTATGAATGAGAATGCGCCATGTGACCGGGCCACAATTGTTCGAAGTTGGTTGGAAGGACATTCTGGAAAATTCGAGCGACTGGTTTGGCCACCCAGATCACCCTGTATGAATCCCATCGAACATTTATAGGATATAGACAGGACAGTTCGTGCACCGGCAACACTTTCGTAATAACGGAAGGCTACAGAGGCAATATGGCTCAATGTTTCTGCAGTGGACTTCCAACGAGGAAACATCCCATGACTTATGTCACCTCAGTGTGTTTTGGCGAAAATGACTGTTACTGAATAATTTTGCATGACATCGTACTCGTATTTCTTGATAATCAGGACGATGAAACTGAAAGAAAAGTGGCAAGCCTGGATTTGCAACTGTACCGTCACCTTGATAGAAGAACTTGTGGCGTTGCACTACGCTACTAACGTTACAGGTGTAGCGGGGCCGCATAAAATTTGAACACTGGTTTTCTCGGAAACAAGGAGCCGTCACATGAAAATCTGATAACCAGATAATCAGGATAGGCCCGTCTACAACATAACTAAGCTCATCAAAATCCGTGATTAACTGTGCAGGAATGCACAGCGGCACGATCATGGTCTGTCGAGAATGTGGTTTATCGTTCCGCGTTATTGCTACTTGTCGATCGGATTCCCAAGTCTGTCACATGAATGTGGAATCGATGTGTCCAGGAGGGCCGCAACTCATCGTCATGCAGGATCCAGCGTCCCCAAAACTGCAGTAGCAGTGACCGCATGGCTCAGTTTCGAAACTCATTGTCTTCGCATCGAGGTCTTTGCCAGAGTTACGGTTAATTAGATGTCAAATACAGCATGTTTAAAGTTGGTCTGTGTTTTGCTGAATGTATATTCTCTTTATGAATGTAAGACGTGCATAACCTAAGCTCACGTTTACAGTTACGAACTACAGTAAATCTGTCTACGAGAATGAGAAGCAGATGCGACTGGCAGAATGCAAATTAAATTTGCCCTATGTGAATCAAAACTGTCTGTTACAACTTTAAGGAGAATAACTAAACTCGAAACTGACCCTGTGAAATTGAAAACTTGTGTCTCCTGCATTTGTCTCACATGTGTCGCAATGTAAAAAGCAGTGCAACTGCTCTCTTACAAAAAGGAGAAAAGGTCCATCTCAGATTCTAAGCCGGTACTAACTATAGTGGACCGTGGTAGTGTAATCTCTTAGATACATACAACGCAAATTTTGTTTCTCATGAAATTTATTTCTAATAAAAAAGAATGCTAATCAGGTAATTGAAGGTGGATAATGATGTAGGATCAGTTGAGTTACTCTCTACATCAAAATTTTTCTCAAAAAACTGTATTAAGAAATCACCAAAAAATTTTCTTGAGACAACTCCTTACAAAATTTCACCATTGAGGGCATTGCAAGCAATAAGAAAATATTTCATTACAAATCAAAGATACGTAAGATCAACACTGGATAAACATGAAAACGTAACTCAGCATGAAAATTTATTCTAAACACTAAAGTCCTCATGCTAATGAATAAATCCTCTTTGTATTTCCAAACCTATGAACATTGACTACGACAAAACGTTGTAAAAATAGCAAGAAATTCCTGATTTGGACGTCTCTGTGTTGAACTAAGAATGCCTAACTAAATGATCGACAATAAAGTAGAATATGTTCATTCGCTACCTTTAATCCCGATGTTCTCAACACAGTATCTACCTTACTAAATCCATCTCTTTCCTCACTAAATCCATCTCTTTCAGTGCATAATGTTAGTATTCCTTTTGTAATGGCAATATCTTCCATCAGATTAGTAAAATAATTTCCAAGAGCACTATGTTCTGCGTCCTTCCTGTACAAGCTCACTCCCACGACATCCTACCATAACTCCCTATCTCTTCTCCTCGAGATCAACACTTAACACCCGCGCATCTTCGCAGAGCACAGATGAACTAACTAGTCTGCGAGCAGCGCAGCGTCACTGACAAGACTGCTCGCGCGTAACTAAACGATACAAATATCACATGCGTGGCCTGAGACATCCAAAAACCAGAAAATTAGCAACAAAATTACATACACACACCTGCTTAAGTTATCAGCAGAGCATACGCAGGATTTGTAAAGTAGTCTTTAAAAGAAGAAAGCTGTATTTTTATTTCTACTATGGTGAGATGTAGCCTACTCCCAGTCATGCATGTGGTGCAACGCACGTTTCGAAATTGCTGCGATGCAGAAAGCACCTAACAAGAGTCAACAGTTTTTGGCGAATTAATGTACGATATGAGATCACAGTTTCTCGCGCCGACAATCTTGTATAAAACATTCTCAGCTTCACTACCGAATCAAATCTGAGTAAAACCTGCGGGTTTTGACGAAATCCTTCGTCTTCGTCAGGAACAACTGACTGTCGTGGCTGCTGTTGTTGTGCTCACAGACGGCTTGTGATTGGCCACGTAGGCCATGACTGCGTCGTGCTGCTAGAGACACGGTGTCCACGCCTGCACTAGCGGTGCCACTGTTCTCGAAGGAACGTAAACAAATCAGGTCATTCCTGTGTCTCTTCTCAGCGTCGAGAGTCCACCTCCACGCACAACTATGGTTACAGACTCTGTCGCGGTTATTCTAGCACATTCAAATTTTTACCGGTTTTATATACTGCGCAGTTTGCTAACCACAATCTCGCAAATGAACACAGAATACTGTAATGTTTGATGAAACTAAAATCGTGTCGCACGCTCGGAAGACAGAGAGAAAAGCGCTCAGTTCTTTACGTTCCTGCCGGCCGAAGTGGCCGTGCGGTTAAAGGCGCTGCAGTCTGGAACCACAAGACCGCTACGGTCGCAGGTTCGAATCCTGCCTCGAGCATGGATGTTTGTGATGTCCTTAGGTTAGTTAGGTTTAACTAGTTCTAAGTTCTAGGGGACTAATGACCTCAGCAGTTGAGTCCCATAGTGCTCAGAGCCATTTTTGAACTTTACGTTCCTACGAGAGCGGTGGCGTCACCAAGGCAAATTTGGACCCAGCATCTGGCAACATGACGTAATGATGACGTACGATGACAATCAGAAGTCATCTATTCGTCACAAATGCTCAGAACAACGGTGTCTGCGACCGTCAGTTGTTCCTCATGTAGGTGAAGGAGGAATTCGTCGGTAGCTTGATGTCATAATCAGACTAGGTGCGGCAGTAAAAATAATTAGACAATAAATTAACCCTTTCAGACCTTCTGGCTACAATTGTGTACATTAGCTTTTACAGTCTGTTAGCTGCAGCAAAAGTATTTCTTCCCTAAGCGAACCTGAGCTACACACTTGTAAATGTTCAACCTTTTCATCACGCGCAAATGCTGCCAACCGTTGGACATCAGTATAAAAATATCAGCAAGTCAATTTAGCAGTGCGCAGCAACTCGTGACCACCAGAATACATGGTTCGCTATATTCCGGTGTATAATTGAATATTGTTGTTGTTATTTTACACGGAAATTATTGAATGATCATTTTACTATTTATTACAATAGAGAATATTTCATAATTAGTTGTTTCAGTTCTTAAAGTGAAGCCAAGTGAACAAAGGACGTTTTGGAAATGGGTACATATTTTTGTATAAATCTTGCTCCTAAAATCATTAAAAAATCACCTAAGACCACTACCACATAAAGAAAAGTGTTTCTACCTCCAGAAAAATTTCGAGTCTGAAAGGGTTAATGCACGATTTGGTAATAAGTCGGAGCACCGCTACACAGGCCGGTCGGATTTGGAAGGGACTGCCCTGATCCTGGCTCAGCCTTAAGCCGCTTAATCCGAATGCAGTGTCGCTTGCAGCGGTCTCACCGCGATATTTTCAGAAATTTTATAAATTATATAACTCAGTACATATCTCGAAATATCTCTTCTTATCTTTCCGATTCCTAAACTTTAATATACGATGATTATCAATGCAGTAGTTTTAAGCCCTATTATTCCTTGGAGCGTGCATTTACTCCATGGAATACCTTCTGTGCTATCTATGTTTTCTCTTATGAAAAGAATGATTCAGATCTTGCCGATTAGCCGTGAAAGTACGAAGATGTATATGTAAGTATTGTTGAAATAGTCGCCATCTTGATGAGAATCTGTATGAGAAGGAATTTAATACATGAAAGTAAGTGTGTTCGCGTATTATTTAACTGATTATTATTGACAGTGTCTGCTTACTACGCTGTGTTGCACGGGATCAGTGGAGAAAGTTTGATTTACACTGGTCGAACCTGCCGGTTCGTACGCTCAAGATATCCAGTTTATTACTTTCAATAAATGGGCCAACACGGTCTTACCAGCAGATCTCCGGTCTTCCCCATGTGATCACCGAAAGTTAATAATTGTTACAAATGTTTTCAGGAGATCGACTGACAATTTTCGTCGCACCGAGACTTCGAAATTGCTTCACTGCCTTATGGAATTTAAGTTAAGCTCAATTTAATCAGGATAGAACAGTATTGAACTGTGTCAATGTGATAAGCCTGCTTTGTGAATGAGAATTCCCTTACTATACGCATGTTTTTTACTATCCTGATCACTGAAGCTAAATCAGGCCGGTGTGAGAGAGGTTTTTAAATTTCAGATCCCACAAAAAATATTAAACGAAGGCCTGGAGGTTCCTTTGGAAGACGACCGATTTGCTTTCCCAACACTGTCCTCTCAGAGCGTGGTTTGATGTCGTTGTCGTCGACGGGGAAGCAAACCGGAACTTCTAATTCTTCGATGTATCCCTAGCGGGTTGTACACTCGCCTTTCGTAAAGCACACTGCGGGAATGTGGGCAATTTATTCTCCGTGTAGCTCTCGCAACAGCCGTCCCGATGCATTTTAGACAATGAGTGGAGCCAGCCGGTTGCGCGAGGAATGTCGGCGCCGCGCATTGGAGCGTTGCGGTGGCGCTGACCCGCAGCTATCGAGTAGCGTTCACTTGTTTAGGGGAAAAACCGCCGCGCCGGGGAGGCATCACGGAGATTTGCACGCTCCGGGCTGCAGGGCGCTGACGGCGCCCGGGGAGGCCGTCTCTACTGGGAACTGCAGCGTCCACACGGCCACGGAACGGATCCTCGCTGCGGCGTTTGTGATTTCCTAACAATACTAAATAAGTGGTTCACCGACCTTTAAATGAGGGACATGCTTCGCTTCTTCCCTCCTTCGAACAATACACGAATCAGAGATGCGGTTTGAAGCTCGTGAAAAGACACGCCGTCGACTAGAATTGCCGTGGCCGAATCGTGCGTGGGGTCTGCGACGGAACAGTGCTGTACGAAACAGGCATTCTATATACGTTTCTTCTTCGAAAATTTTGGGCCCATCCCTACAGCTAAATGAATAGCGGCTAGCTTTGTCCCATACTCGTTTGGTTTCTTTTTATTTATCAAGCGTCTTCACTGGTCTTAAATACATGTCTGTTTTATGCACATTGTAATTGCGGTGTATGATGATTCTAGATAAGTAGTCTATCCTTATGGTCTAGTGGTAAAGTGCAAACCGGGAGACCTTAATGTCGCGGGATCGAACCCCTCTCACACACTGCAGTTTTACAGTCCGCCTTCATGCTAGCCTCCCAAATGAAGAGACGGTAGGCCAGGAATGACATGTGGTTCGGACTCCACAGTTAAAATTGTAGGTCCCCTTTCCCAGGCACCATTACTGGGTTAGGTAAGGCACGCGCAAATTGTCGAAGTGGCGTCCAATTGAAACAACATGCAATCAGGCGGCTGAACATCCCCTCTTCCTAAGAGATAGTCTCCAGTTTTTCCAGTCTGACTATGTAGGTGTAGACCGGATGTGGTTTAAATTCACAGAAATAGTATCGACGGAAATTGAGAGATATATACAAGATACACTGACAAGAGACAGTATTGATCTCCTATGGTACACAAAACATGTCAGAACAATGTTGTAGAAGCAACAAAAATAAAAATAAAAGAGAAAAACCAAATTTCAAAGAACTCAAAACCCCCAAGATTGGTAAAGCCTTACAGAAGCCCGAAATTAAGGGCGGACTTCAATGCTGATGCAATTAATAGTTTCCACAACGAAAGTGTCTCGAAGTCTGTAATGAAGGCCAAAGAGATTATGCTCGTATGTAAAGTACACCAGTGGCAGTATGCCATCAATAACTTCACTGCGCAATAACAATGGTGATGTTACTAATGACAGTGCCAGTAAAGTAAAGTTAATAAACACAGTTTTTCGAAATTCCCCCACCTAAGAAGACGTAGTAAATATTCCAGAATTCGCATCAAGAATAACTGCAACAAAGTAACTTAAAAGTAGAGATCATCGGCGTAGCAAACCAGCTTAAACCTCTTATTAAAGGCACGGGCTCCGCTCCAGATTGTATACCACTCAGATTCCTTTCAGAATATGCTAATACAATAGCTCCATACTTAGCAATATTATACAACATCTCGCTAGTCGAAAGATTAGCACCTAAAAACTAAAAAGTCATATCAACATCCAAGAAAGGAAATAGGATAATCTGCTGGATTACAGATCCGCGTCGCTAACATCGATTTGCCGTAGGATACTGTGCTCAGACATCGTGAATTACCTCGAAGAAAAAGATTTATCGAGAAACAGCCAACACAGATTGAGAAAATATCGTTATGTGAAACGCAACTAGCCATTTGTTTTCACGAAGTAATGAGTAATATCCACAGGGGATGTCAAACGGATTCCTTATTTTTAGATTTCCTGAAGGGTTTGGACACCGTTCCTCACAAGCGACTTCTAATCAAATTGGTGCCTATGGAGTATCGCCTGACTTGTGCGACTGGATTCGTGATTTACTGTCGGAAGGGTCACAATTCGTAGTAACTGACGGAAAGTCATCGAGTAAAGCAGAACTGATATCAGGCGTTCCCCAAGGAAGTGTTATGGGCCGTTTCCTGTTCCTGAGCAATATAAAAAGGTTTAGGAGAGAATCTCAGCAGGCCACTTAAATTCTTTTCGGATGACGCTGTCATTTACCGTCTCGTTAAGTCACCAAATGCTCAGAACAGTTGCAAAATGATTTAGAACGGATATCTAAATCGTGCGAAAAGTGGCAATTGACTCTAAACAATGAAAAGTATGAAGTCATTCACATGAATTCACCAGATTTCGGTTACACAATAAATCACACACATCAAAAGGCTGTGAATGCCAGTAAATACTTACTAGATTACAATTACGAATAACTTAAATTGGAACGATGTATAGATAATTTGTCAGGAAAGCAAACCAAAGACTACGATTTATTGGCAGAACACTTAGAAAATGCAACAGGTCTCCTAAAGAGACTGTTTACAGTAAGTTTGTTCGTCCACTTCTTGAGTATTGGTGTACGGTGTGGAATCGACATCCGTTAGGATTGACGGAGTACATCGAAAAACTACAAAGAAGGGCAGTTCTGTATTCTCGCGGGACTATTTTTTGTATGATCGCGAGCGGAGAGACGGTGCTACTTATGTGATACGCGAAGTAGAACACGGGAAGTGCCGTAGCTCGATTTCCCAGAAATTTCGTCGATTGTAAGAAAGATTCATGCACGGACATGGATAGATAATCGAAAAAAAAATAATAATCGGATATCGGTTATGGGTCACAAAAGTGTTCCTCTGTGACGCAAATCACTGGGCCACCACTTCGGTGGAACTTGTGGCGCACAATACGGCACCTAAGGTAAATGTACAACTCTGACCGACTTCGTTTCAGAAACGGTCGAGTATCTACGGATAAGCGCAGACGCGTATTCGCTTATTTAGGCCCCTCTTCGACTGGGCGAAGTTTCTGAGAAATGGGGTCATGTGACTTGCAGTTTTCTCCTCGTTAGAGGGACAAATTACGCGACGTATTGCTCCGCAGATTTACTCGGAAATGTTTATTGGCAAAGTCAGATTAATCCTAGCGTTACTGCGCTAATAGATCAGTCTAAATCAGGGTAGTCAGTCTGATTTTGACCCACCAGACAATATTAAAATAGTCAATTCTCTATACTACTAATAAATGCTCTCTGTCAATATAACGACTGTCAGGACGACTCTCAGATCCTACCACGTGCTGTAACTGAAACATCTCCAACCGGTTTCTAGCAATTCTCAACGATAATATCCTCTATAAACGGAACAGGTTAACAGTTTAAGGTCCGAAAGAAAAAGGCCGCACATAAAAAAACACACATCATGTTTTCACGGGAACGAACTATATTCTTCTCTATTAGGTGTCGCTAAGTGCGCCTCGTTCAGATAGCAACTGGCGGCAAAATTTGCTCTGCGGGCTCTTCCCGTAGAGGGCAATTTTACCCACAACACCCCAGCGTTTTATTAGAAAACTGGCAGGCGTCAAAGCCGAATCTCACAGCCGCGCTCGATAACGCACGTGTGAACTCTTTCGTAGCTTTTCGCACAGGTGGACCAACTTCACTGAGCACTGAGGATCACCCACACCCAACTTCATTCACATCTACTTCTAGATGATAATAAAGCAATTCACACTTAAGCGCCTTGTAGAGCGTTCTTCGAGCCACGGTTAGATATTTTTTTCAATCGTTCTACTTTTATCAGTGTGTGGGAAAAATGAGCATTTAAATATTACTATACGATCTCTGATATACCTTATTTTATTACGATTATCATTTCTCTCTATGCAGGCTGCCGGCAGTAAAGTATTTTAACCTTCAGAGGAGAAAACTCGTGACTGAATTTTCATTAAGAAGTTTATACATTCAGCACTCTTGAAAAAAGTCACTTCTACCACACGGTGCCCACAATTCCCTTTCGTCACTCCTGAGTCATTTCCTCCGACGCCCTATTTCGCGAGCTCAAAAACAGCTGCGCGAAATTGTTTCAACGTCCAGACGTTTCAGCCATTCAGGCCATCGAGCAAAATGTCGGCACTTCAATTGTCCAGTTCCTACTCCCACAAAAATGGCTCTGAGCACTATGGGACTTAACATCTGTGGTCATCAGTCCCCTAGAACGTAGAACTACTTAAACCTAACTACATCACACACATCCATGCCCGAGGCAGGATTCGAACCTGCGACCGTAGCAGTCGCGCGGTTCCGGACTGCGCGCCTAGAACCGCTAGACCACCGCGGCCGGCTACTCCCACAACGGAACGTCTTTGGAAGATGCTGCTTTCTCCAACAACTTTCCAAACGATGTAGGAGACAACCTACCTTCATGCGAAAGTCATTAAGGCCAGCCTAACAGGACACACTCAGAACCCATGTATAAATATTATGGGAAGCCTGGTCCGCAACCTCTAGGGTGGACAAGATCACCTACCACCGAACACTGAAAACCAGCTCTGGCGTACACATTAACCAAAAGACGGGCGAAACGATGCTGTCTACAATGATAAATTATGTCTGTGGAAAAATAATGATCACTGGAAGTGTAAACATTTTGTAGGAACTATCTGTAAACAATCTTAAGCCAAGCAGATGTTGCCGGTGCTGAGACAAGACCTCGTAAGTAGTCAAAGATTAGCTTTCGTGTCAATAAGGCGCCGTAGTTGTGCAGCGTTCTGCATGTTGCTGTTGAGCTGTGAACGAAAGCATTCGTTTATTGTAACGCAGTTTTGAAGTCAAGTTTGAATATTAAGCTCGGGGGAATCGACTGCTGAAAGTAATATGCTGAGGAATTTCTGTTCGAAATATTAAAGCTACTTTTGCTTCGCCAAGGTTCATATATATATGAAAGAGAGGGACAGTTGACAGTCTCAATGAATCTTGGCGAAGAAAAAGTAGCTTTAATACTTCGAACAGAAATTCCTCAGCACATTACTTTCAGCAGTCGATTCCCCCGACCTTAATATTCAAACTTGACTTCAAAACTGCCTTATAATAAACAAATGCTTTCGTTCACAGCTCAACAGCGACATACAGAACTCTGCACACACACACACACACACACACACACACACACACACACACACACATATATATATATATATATATATATATATATATATATATATATATATATATAAAATGTGAAACTTCCTTGACATTAAGCTATATATATGGATTAAATTTCAACAATTTAAATACAGCCAAGAACATTTACGAACACAAGAGAAGGGGAAAAATTATGTTCAGACTCTGGAATGCATTGAAGCGTAACCCATCGGGAATAATTTTAAATTAACATCACTTTGTTAGAGTATTTTAGACCAAATAAATTAGCAGCAGAAGGAAGGTCATTGGGATTCTCAGCTCAATATTATGGAGCAGGAAAGTAATAACCCGAACCAAAAAAACCATATAGAAATCAATACTAGATAGCATAGTTATGTATGGTGTGGAGACTTGGACTAAAAGCCTGAAACACGTAAAAAAACTTCAAGCAGTAGAAATGGACTTCTGGAGAAGATCAGCAAGAATTTCTAGAAAAGAGAAAGTAAGAAACGACGCAATAATTAAGAGAATGGAAGTAAGAGAAAGAATGCGTGACGTGATGGATAGAAGGAAGTTACAATGGTACGGGCGTGTAAAGGAAGCCAGAATTCCGAAAAGGATCCTCGAAAGCGAACCAGAGGGAATGAAGAGAAGAGGACGCCCTATGATCACCTGGCTCCAAAACGTACGATTGACAATGAGAAGGCTTGGCGCAGAGGAAGAAGGTACACAAAATCGAAAGACCTGGAGGGACATCCTGAGGAGATAGATTAAGATCTTGTGAAAAATATGTAATAATTTGCAGGTATTTGTTATGTTGGAGAATAGCCAAAGCCTATTACCACAGGGACTCTACGCCTTCAGGCCCCACATTATACCAACAGCGGTCGCCTATCGTATCCTGAATACTCTGATCACAGGTTGGTACAGGAAGCTTCTAAAACAACAAGCAACATACATGTAACAACAAACATAATGAATTCACGAAGCTACAACCCGCCCCGAGTTCGGGATACTAACACAATGGCATTAAATATAGTTAATAAAAGATTTTCATCTGTAAGAAAACTTTAAAATCCAACTTTAAATAACACATACCCAGCGTCAGTGAATGGCGCCACAAAATCACTCAGCAATTACTTTACTTGAATTAATTAACCTTTCAGTAATAAATCATCAGTGAACGGTTGCTGTGATAATCCAATAGGCCAATGTCTGGAAATTTAAGGTTCCTAAACAAGAGTATATCTCGATAAATGCGGTCCACATAAGATAAGTCAATAAAATTGAAATCACACAAAGGCTTCAAAATGAACTTTACACATATCTAAGAAAAACACCTTTTAGAAAAGCAGCCCGCACATTGACATACAAAATTAACTTGTGGCTAATAAAGCTCAGTGCTGATAGGTGGTGGGCAAAACATAGGTGACGAAAAAAGTTTTACAGACTTGCAGATGCTCACCCAGATTATCCCGAAGCCAAACCGAATTCAGTTCGAGCACGTACAATAACTTTCCATCACCGCACAACACGTTCCGGATGTGACACCACGTAAAGGCGCTTAGCATTGATTGTATTCCACTCTAGCAGCCACCAGATTACCGTATCACAGTACGGTTAAAAATGCCAACACGACCCGGTGCAACATGGAACTTCCTTCACGCCGAGCGCCGTCTCTCCATAAAAGCCCGTAAACGACGGCTTAATAACATGTCACAACATTGCTCGGTTTCCACGGCTGTGTACTACAAGTTTTAAAGCATACTTCGGCACCACATCACAGCATGCCTCCCGTGAATTTAGTTTCGACGAAGCACTGCAATCCGCTCGTTGCCCGTCCACAATTTGTTTCCTCGGTCCTCGCTTTCCTCCTTTAAGCTTCTGCGATGCATGCTCGCCACCGGCAGGCCTATAGCAAGACTTTCTGCAATCGACCCAACTGAGTAGTAATAAAATGTGCACTTCGTATTTTGTAAGAGACTTGGAAAATTAGTACTTTTATTCTAGAGAGTATTGTCAAGTCTCTAGTAATTAAAACAATATACGAGGGCTATTCGGAAAGCAAGTTCCAGTCGATCGCGAAATGGAAAACTAAATATTTGATAAAGCTTGTTACTGATGTGTTGGGCAGTGTCTACAGTAGGCCCGTCAATCCTATCACATCGGCCTCTTCAGTTATGAGCTCACAGTGAGCACGTAAAGATGCCTAGAAAATAGTCTCTCCCTCCTAGTACAAGAGCCTGGTGAGAAATTTCGGCTGAAGGTATGCAGCCCACATTACATAACTGCCCTTGCTTTTCCTTTTTCAAGTCAAATTTCAGCCGCATTCTACAGGGGCAATGAAGATGCTCTTGCAGCGTTTTCTATGGGAAGTATTTGATCACCCATAATACAGCCCGTAATTGGCTCCCTCTGAGTTTCATCTCCTCTCCCATGAACCGCTAGCTATGAAGACAACATTTTGGAACAGACAACGAACTTTAGAGCTGCGTAGAGAACTGGCGAAAACACTGGCGGACGCCTTCTATGACGAGGGTTTTGGAAAGATGGTACAACCCTAAGACAAGTGTCTACGTTGGAGCGGCTATGTAGGTACGTAGCTGCAAGTTGTAGCTAACTGATGCAAACAAAACATTTTTTATTTTCACAGTGGTTCCATTTCCTGGCCGATCGGAGCTTAATTTCCGAATACCCCTTGTATTTTTTTAATGATGCGTCACTACGAATCCTGTAGAGAAATTGGTGGCAACGGAGTACAGACACTCTAAGGACACTGAACATTCGCAAATAGGATATGTCAGCCGTCAGATGGTGCTGTTACCGACGTGTAGCACGCATTTGACTGGCACCAATTTGGGAGTGTTGTTTCCGTGTGGCGTTGAACTGAAGAGTGCCGATTTCACCACTCCAAAGAGCTTTTTCAAAAGGTGATAAACGTTCGTTGGTTAAAATGTACCTTGCGGGGACAAAAGTACATCAGAATGTTTTCGACGATTACGTGAAGCCTGTGGCGAGAATGCATTACCGAATAGGGCGGTAGCACGATGGGCCAAGGAGTTTCGTGCGGATCGGAAAGAGATTACGGATTTTTAGCGCACAGTTTGGCTGTCCATGCCTCAGTATCAGATTCACATCGCCACCCCTGGTGAATAGCTGCATCCAGCTACGCGGCGCAAACGGCCACGTTTATTGCGAGACGATCGCGCTATATTGTTGCATGACAATGCACTTTGTCATGTCGTAGAAGATGTCAAGTCCTTGTTGCACCGGTGGCATTGCGGGTCTTGGAATACTCTCCGAACTAACCAGATAAGAGTTCTTGTGACTTCGACCTGTTTCCGAAGCTGAAGGAGCCCATGAGGCCACTGATTTGCTGAAGCGGCTTATCTGTACTCCGGGCAGTAGAGCGCTCTTGTCAACAACATTTAACGCCTTGCCAGCGGTCCCAACGGCTTCCTGGCATTTGTTCTAAGGCTCTAAGGTATTAGACACCGCGGGTGACTACTTTGAAGGAATGTAATATACCTGTACTCGTTAGTTCATCAAATGCAGCGTTCAATCAATGTGGCCAGTACTTTATTTTCAGCTCTCCTGTTTGAGTGCGTGCACCTGTAACGGCCAGTCAAATGAAAATCAGACAGAAAAAAGTCTTTATTATTTCAAAAGTAATCACCGTAACTGTTAATACATGTACTACTATGAGACAAGACGGATAGTGTTTTCATGGAAAAATGATTGCGATTGCCTACGTTATCACGATTGTACCCATGCGTGCGCCATTTCGTCCGCAGCAGATCGAAACCGGCAAATGTCTATCTTGAAGGCTCAAAAAGTATGGAAATCCCATGGGGAGAGATCAGGACTGTGTGGAGGCTGTGTAATGGCTTTTTAGAGAAATGTCTGCAGTCTACTAGAAACAACAGGCACGCCAACTTCATGATGACCTATTTCTTTGACTGCAAGGGTGTGCTGCACAGCGGTGCGGTACGTGGACACTCTGCAGAAACTGGAAAGTACCATCAAGTCCAAACGCCCAGAAATGTTCACGGGTGGCATCATTCTGTTGAACAACAATGCTCGCGCACATATTGCCAATGTCGTTTCGACTACGCTACATAACTCTCATTGAGAAGCCTTCTCACCACGTGATTTCCATATTGTTGGAGCCTTGATGAGAGACATTCGTGTCCGCCGATTTGCTTCGAACGAAGAGGTGGACGCCTGGGTACAATAATGGTTCCATAGGGAAACGCAAACTCAAACATTTATGGCGCTTAGTTTTGAAATCACAAACGGCTTACTTACTCATTTTCCATGTGTCTCGTTCTCATCTGACTGCTCCTTACATCCACGCATCAAAAAGTTTTGAATCACTTCGGTTCCGAAAGTTCCGGTATCTGTGCAGAAAATTGGAATAGATACCAACATAAACATCATTTCCGTCCTTTATTTCTCATGAAAACCACAAATTACATGTTGTACCTCCATACAGCGAGACCTCCAGAGGTGGTGGTCCAGATTGCTCTACACACTGGTACCTCTAACACCCAGTAGCACGTCCTCTAGCATTGATGCAAGCCTGTATTCATCGTTGCATACTATCTACAAGTTCATCAAGCCACTGTTGATTTAGATTGTCCGATTCCTCAACGGCGATTCCGCGAACATCCCTCAGAGTGGTTGGTGGATCACGTCGTCCATAAACACCCCATTTCAATCTATCCCAGGCATGTTCGATAGGGTTCACGTCTGGAGAACATGCTGACCACTCTAGTCGAGCGATGTCGTTATCCTGAAGGAAGTCATTGACAAGATGTGCACGATGGGGGCGCGAATTGTCGTCCATGAAGACGAATGCCTCGTCAATGTGCTGCAAATATGGTTGCACTAGGAGGATGGCATTCACGTATCGTACAGCTGCTACGGCACCTTCCTTGACCGCCAGCTGCGTGCGTCGGCCCCACATAACGCTACCTCAAAACAGCAGAGAACCTCCTCCTTGCTGCAACCGCTGAACAGTGAGTCTAAGGCGTTCAGCCTGCCCGGGTTGCCTCCAAACACGTCTACAACGATTGTATGGTTGAATTCATATGCGATTCTCAGCGGTGAAGAGAACGTGATGCCAATCCTGAGCGCCCCATTCGGCATGTTGTTGGGCCCATCTGTACTGCGCTGCATGGTGTCGTGGTTGCAAAGGTGGACCTCGCCATGGACGTCGGGAGTGAAGTTGCGCATCGTGCAGCCTACTGCGCACAGTTTGAGTCGTAACACGACGTCCTGTGGCTGCGCAAAAAGCATTATTCAACATGGTGGCGTTGCTATCAGGGTTTCTTCGAACGGTAATCCTTGCGGTAATCCACTGAAGTAGTAGCCCTTGGGCGGCCAGAACGAGGCATGTCATCGACAGTTCCTTTCTCCCAGTGTCTCCTCCATGTCCGAACAACATCGCTTTGGCTCATTCGGAGACGCCTGGACACTTTCCTCGTTGAGAGCCCTTCCTGGGGCAAAGTAACAAAGTGGACGCGATCGAACCGCGCTATTGACCGTCTAGGCAAGGTAGAACTACTGACACCACGAGCCTTGTACCTCCTTCCTGGTGGAACGACTGGAAATGATCGGCTGTCGGACCCACTCCGTCTAATAGTCGCTGCTCGTGCATGTTTTTTTTTACAGCTTTGGGCGGGTTAAGTGACATCTCTGAACAGTGAAAGGGACTGTGTCTGTGGTACAATATCTACAGTCAATCTCTGTCTTCAGGAGTTCTGGGAACTGGGGTGATGCAAAACATGTTTTGATGTGTGTAGAATAGCTTGAACCAGTTGGCAGGTCATACTTCATATTATCTGCTGCAGAGCACTTACGTCTTAGCACAGGTACACAGGTCAATGACAGAATGACTGGTAGAAGAACGATATGACTGTTTTCATAACCACATTGAACGGTGCTGACAACGCCATAATTTCTCCACGCTGGGAAGCTTTAGACGGTAATGAATCAAGCTCCTTTAGTTAAACATGGATGATACATATCCGCTACTATTTACCTATGTATTCTGTGATGAGACCTAAGTGTAGATGCTGCTATCGTGTCAGACTATTTCTAAGGTTTTCATTCGTATCGCTACTTTTTGTCAATGAAAAATGAATATACTTCGTTGTGTACGCACTGAAGGCAGTATTATGCTTCCCACATGATGGCATCTCTTTGTATCGTATTTTTTTTCTACAGCAGAACGATAGTTTTCTACAAGACGTAGACCGGTTTGCCATCGTTTGAAGAAAGTGACATGGGTATTCTCGACTAAGGTGGTCAAAACACCGACAAAAAACTGTAGAACATTGAACTTCGCTAGTAGTCTGAAACGTTTTATCCAAAAATAAATTATTACCCATGTTATGAAAAGTGAGGCGAAATGCCAGACGCCTGTTTACGATATTTCGATAATTCCATAAGCAAAAACCGATGAGTTAATTATTTTTTGCCTTAATTTTGTGTGCTAAATGATCTTGTATCTCAGTATTGTAATATATCCATCAAGAGAACGTATGTGTAGTAAAATTATTGAACGCTAAGCCTCCGAGAGCTAACTGTTCGGAGGTGGAAAACACCACAGTGACCAGAGCAGGGACATATAAGCAAAAACATGGATAACCAGAATTTTAATATTAACTTGTATTAATAGTCCTACTAGGCTAAAGGTGGTTCCAATATATGCAATTTTCTGATTTTGTTTTAGAGTCAGGTACAGAGTCGCCACTGGGGAGCGGAAAGCTTGGTGTCGGCTGAACGTGATAATGTGAAGTATAATGTAATAAAAAATTTTCATTCACGGAAACAGTAATAGCACTTCACAATAAGAAAATTACATTTCGAGGTTCGACCTGTAAAAATGGAAATGTGTATATGATGACATGCTGATGGCGTGCAGTCGAATCGGCATCAAACCAATCGCTCCCAAGTAGTTAAATAGTTGCAAGACAAACAATCTATGTATATCTCATTATTAAGGAATATGAACCAAATACCTGCAAATAAAACATAAATCAACTAGTGTTATAACCAAAATTACAGAGAGCAGGGAAATTAAACATACACGAAAATAGTCACGAGACAAAAAGTAAACAAGAAGGAGGCTTTTGTCCTTACATTGTTTTTAAAACAGAAAATGAATGCAGATCATAAATACATTCACGCAAAAAAAAAATCGCAATACGAAGACGGAGTTGTACTGCATGTATGAAAGTTGGTAGCCATGTTTCTGCTTAAGGCGATAAAGACGGTATTATCAACATCTCATTGGGTTCGAATGAGATCGTGTAATTGGGCTACAAGGAGCTGGATGCTCCTGCGATAGTCAGCAAAACTTGGCGGGAATGTATCCACTGTACATGATTGCTGGCAGTGGTCGTCACGAAAATGTACGATAGCAGGAAGACTGGATTCCGGACGACCACGTGGCACTTTCGTGAAGGAAGACCATCGTGTTCAGCGTATGGCTCTGGCACATCGCACTGCATCTGCTACAGCAATTTGAGCAGCAATTGGCACCACAGTGACACAACCAACTGTTACAAATCGGTTACTTAGAGGACAGTTTATTGGAAAGTAAGATGGACGTATGTTGTGTTTTCTGATAAAAGCTGGTTCTGACTCGATGCCAGTGATGGTTGCGTATTGGTTAGAAGGAGCCCAGTTGACGGCCTGCAAACAACTTGTCTGCGTGCTCCACACACTGGACCTAGACCTGGAGTTATCGTCTGGGATGGGATTCCATGAGACACAGAGGAGTAATCTCGTGGCTATCCCACGCACCCCGAATTGCAAGTACGACAATCTGGTGATTAGACCTGTTGTGGAGGAGGAGATTAGTGTTTAACGTCCCGTCGACAACGAGGTCATTAGAGACGGAGCGCAAGCTCGGGTGAGGGAAGGATGGGGAAGGAAATCGGCCGTGCCCTTTCAAAGGAACCATCCCGGCATTGGCCTGAAGGGATTTAGGAAAATCACGGAAAACCTAAATCAGGATGGCTGGAGACGGGATTGAACCGTCGTCCTCCCGAATGCGAGTCCAGTGTGCTAACCACTGCGCCACCTCGCTCGGTGAGACCTGTTGTGGTTCCAGTCATGAACAGCATTTGGTGGGATTTTTCCAACGGGATAACGCTCGCCCACATACCGATGTTTAACCCAATCTGCTCTACGGAGTGCAGACATTTTGTCTTGGCCTGCTCGATCACCAGATCTGTCTCCAGTCGAGCAAATACGGAACGTCATCGGACGACAATTCCAGCGTCTTCCACACACAGCATTATCAGTTCCTGTAGTGACTGATCAAGAGCAACAGGTGCGGAACTCCATCGCATAAACTGACATCCTGCATATGCAGAGCACAATGCATGCACCTTCGCATGGTTCCATTCAACATTCTAGCGCCTACACCGGTTATTGTACGAGCTTTTCACATTTGCAATAGCTTATTTCGCGCAACATTAACCTGTGGTCTTGTAATATTAATCACCCAAATATGTCACCTGGACAAATGTATTCCCGAAATTTCGTTGCTCTGTATTAATTATTTTTATGTACTTCAGTACAAATTTTATATGTTCGGAGAGGAACTCCAAATGATCAGATCGCTGACATTATGAACACATTGATTTACTATAATATGCATCGGTATGTAAGAAATCCTCCCCCCCATGAACCATGGACCTTGCCGTTGGTGGGGAGGCTTGCGTGCCTCAGCGATACAGATAGCCGTACCGTAGGTGCAACCACAACGGAGGGGTATCTGTTGAGAGGCCAGACAAACGTGTGGTTCCTGGAGAGGGGCAGCAGCCTTTTCAGTAGTTGCAAGGGCAACAGTCTGGATGATTGACTGAGCTGGCCTTGTAACAATAACCAACACGGCATTGCCGTGCCGGTACTGCGAACGGCTGAAAGCAAGGGGAAACTACAGCCGTAATTTTTCCCGAGGGCATGCAGCTTTACTGTATGATTACATGATGATGGCGTCCTCTTGGGTAAAATATTCCGGAGGTAAAATAGTCCCCCATTCGGATCTCCGGGCGGGGACTACTCAAGAGGATGTCGTTATCAGGAGAAAGAAAACTGGCGTTCTACGGATCGGAGCGTGGAATGTCAGATCCCTTAATCGGGCAGGTAGGTTAGAAAATTTAAAAAGGGAAATGGATAGGTTGCAGTTAGATATAGTGGGAATTAGTGAAGTTCGGTGGCAGGAGGAACAAGACTTTTGGTCAGGTGACTACAGGGTTATAAACACAAAATCAAATAGGGGTAATGCAGGAGTAGGATTAATAATGAATAGGAAAATAGGAATGCGGGTAAGCTACTACAAACAGCATAGTGAACGCATTATTGTGGCCAAGATAGATACGAAGCCCACACCTACTACAGTAGTACAAGTTTATATGCCAACTAGCTCTGCAGATGACGAAGAAATTGAAGAAATGTATGATGAAATAAAAGAAATTATTCAGATTGTGAAGGGAGACGAAAATTTAATAGTCATGGGTGACTGGAATTCGAGTGTAGGAAAAGGGAGAGAAGGAAACATAGTAGGTGAATATGGATTGGGGGACAGAAATGAAAGAGGAAGCCGCCTGGTAGAATTTTGCACAGAGCACAACATAATCATAACTAACACTTGGTTTAAGAATCATGAAAGAAGGTTGTATACATGGAAGAACCCTGGAGATACTAAAAGGTATCAGATAGATTACATAATGATAAGACAGAGATTTAGGAACCAGGTTTTAAATTGTAAGACATTTCCAGGGGCAGATGTGGACTCTGACCACAATCTATTGGTTATGACCTGTAGATTAAAACTGAAGAAACTGCAAAAAGGTGGGAATTTAAGGAGATGGGACCTGGATAAACTAAAAGAACCAGAGGTTGTACAGAGATTCAGGGAGAGCATAAGGGAGCAATTGACAGGAATGGGGGAAATAAATACAGTAGAAGAAGAATGGGTAGCTTTGAGGGATGAAGTAGTGAAGGCAGCGGAGGATCAAGTAGGTAAAAAGACGAGGGCTAGTAGAAATCCTTGGGTAACAGAAGAAATATTGAATTTAATTGATGAAAGGAGAAAATATAAAAATGCAGTAAGTGAAACAGGCAAAAAGGAATACAAACGTCTCAAAAATGAGATCGACAGGAAGTGCAAAATGGCTAAGCAGGGATGGCTAGAGGACAAATGTAAGGATGTAGAGGCCTATCTCACTAGGGGTAAGATAGATACCGCCTACAGGAAAATTAAAGAGACCTTTGGAGATAAGAGAACGACTTGTATGAATATCAAGAGCTCAGATGGAAACCCAGTTCTAAGCAAAGAAGGGAAAGCAGAAAGGTGGAAAGAGTATATAGAGGGTCTGTACAAGGGCGATGTACTTGAGGACAATATTATGGAAATGGAAGAGGATGTAGATGAAGATGAAATGGGAGATATGATACTGCGTGAAGAGTTTGACAGAGCACTGAAAGACCTGAGTCGAAACAAAGCCCCCGGAGTAGACAATATTCCATTGGAACTACTGACGGCCGTGGGAGAGCCAGTCCTGACAAAACTCTACCATCTGGTGAGGAAGATGTATGAGACAGGCGAAATACCCTCAGACTTCAAGAAGAATATAATGATTCCAATCCCAAAGAAAGCCGGTGTTGACAGATGTGAAAATTACCGAACTATCAGCTTAATAAGTCACAGCTGCAAAATACTAACGCGAATTCTTTACAGACGAATGGAAAAACTAGTAGAAGCCAACCTCGGGGAAGATCAGTTTGGATTCCGTAGAAACACTGGAACACGTGAGGCAATACTGACCTTATGACTTATCTTAGAAGAAAGATTAAGGAAAGGCAAACCTACGTTTCTATCATTTGTAGACTTAGAGAAAGCTTTTGACAATGTTGACTGGAATACTCTCTTTCAAATTCTAAAGATGGCAGGGGTAAAATACAGGGAGCGAAAGGCTATTTACAGTTTGTACAGAAACCAGATGGCAGTTATAAGAGTCGAGGGACATGAAAGGGAAGCAGTGGTTGGGAAGGGAGTAAGACAGGGTTGTAGCCTCTCCCCGATGTTGTTCAATCTGTATATTGAGCAAGCAGTAAAGGAAACAAAAGAAAAATTCGGAGTAGGTATTAAAATTCATGGAGAAGAAATAAAAACTTTGAGGTTCGCCGATGACATTGTAATTCTGTCAGAGACAGCAAAGGACTTGGAAGAGCAGTTGAATGGAATGGACAGTGTCTTGAAAGGAGGATATAAGATGAATATCAACAAAAGCAAAACAAGGATAATGGAATGTAGTCTAATTAAGTCGGGTGATGCTGAGGGGATTAGATTAGGAAATGAGGCACTTAAAGTAGTAAAGGAGTTTTGCTATTTGGGGAGCAAAATAACTGATGATGGTCGAAGTAGAGAGGATATAAAATGTGGGCTGGCAATGGCAAGGAAAGCGTTTCTGAAGAAGAGAAATTTGTTAACATCCAGTATTGATTTAAGTGTCAGGAAGTCATTTCTGAAAGTATTTGTATGGGGTGTAGCCATGTATGGAAGTGAAACATGGACGATAAATAGTCTGGACAAGAAGAGAATAGAAGCTTTCGAAATGTGGTGCTACAGAAGAATGCTGAAGATTAGATGGGTAGATCACATAACTAATGAGGAAGTATTGAATAGGATTGGGGAGAAGAGAAGTTTGTGGCGCAACTTGACCAGAAGAAGGGATCGGTTGGTAGGACATGTTCTGAGGCATCAAGGGATCACCAATTTAGTATTGGAGGGCAGCGTGGAGGGTAAAAATCGTAGAGGGAGACCAAGAGATGAATACACTAAGCAGATTCAGAAGGATGTAGGTTGCAGTAGGTACTGGGAGATGAAAAAGCTTGCACAGGATAGAGTAGCATGGAGAGCTGCATCAAACCAGTCTCAGGACTGAAGACCACAACAACAACAACACATGTAAGAAATACTCGTAGTTACGTCAGGCCATCATTGACGTCCTTCAGAACGTTAATCCACTGGCGTACCGAAGAATTCATGCCATCTGAAGAGGAGTTTTATCTCCAGAAAACGGTAATGGTCTAGATAAATGTTACTGGAAGTCGTGAATGCTGCTCCTACTCCGCAGACATTAATCAATAGTAAGGAACAGTAACACGTTCCTTGTTTATTACCCTATCATTTACTGGAAATAAATTTCTGATGATTTTATAATGAACACCTACACGCTGTTAGTTATATGGATGGTGTCTTTTGAACGAGTATTAGTGAGGTGCTCAGTTACTAAATTGAGCGTACTGGAGGGAACGTTAATGATAAACAGTTCAAATAAGAAGAGGATAGAAGCTTCTGAAACATGGTGCTGCAGAAGAATGCTGAAGGTCACAAGGGCGGATCAGTTAACTAATGAAGAGGTAACGCCGACCGATGTGGCCGAGCGGTTCTAGGCGCTACAGCCTGGAACCGCGCGACCGCTATGGTCGCAGATTCGAAACCTGCCTCGGGCATGGATGTGTGTCATGTCCTTAGGTTAGTTAGGTTTAAGTAGTTCTAAGTTTTAGAGGACTGATGACCTCAGAAGTTAAGTCCCATAGTGCTCAGAGCCATTTGAACCATTTTTTGAAGAGGTAAAGACTCAAATTGGGAAGAAAAATTTATGGCACAACTTGATTGAAAGAAGGAATTGGTTGACAGGACACATCCTAAGGCATTAAGGAATAGTCGGTTTGTTTAAGTTTTTAGAGTGTAGTGTTGTGGGATTAAAAATTGTTGAGCTAGACAGTATGCAGGTTCAAACAGATGTAGGTCCCAGTAGTAACGGTGGTGGTGGTGGTGGTGGTGGGGGGGGGGGGGGGTTAAAATGGTTTACTCATTATAAACAGGCGAGGAGAGCTGCGCTGGAGCGAATGTCAGTTTGCATACAATGACAGCAACTGGGTGTCCGGTGTATTGCTGTGTAGCAACTGCCAAACATCAAATAAAGAGTGGAAAAACGATACTAACGCAGCACTAAAAAGGTGAATGTGCCACTGTTTAATAGAATATGACTGGAAAGTGGGGTAGCAACTGCCCTATTCTGCCTTCATCATCATCTTAAAAATGTTTCCGAAAATTTTGGCATGCGGTATGCTCGCGTCCTTGTAAACGTGCAACTCATTTCTCATTCCCAAAAGCTACCCTAACTGTAACTTGCTCACACTCGCTCATACCCATCTACTCCAATTTGCCCACTCTCACTCACTCATTCGGCCTAACTCATTGTCACTATCTATTTGTATCACTATCTAAATCTCACTACCTGCTGTCTCACAGGAACAGTATCCCTGCATCTGTCTTACTATTATAGTCTGCCCTCATTCTCATTGCCTCCGTCTTGCTCTCTCTTACTGCTACTACCCCATTCATTCTTTCCCATTCCTGCTGTCTCTTCTTACTGTCATATCTTCCTCATTGTCAGTGTCGTAGAACCCGTCTGTCATTAACATCGGCTGTCACCCACTTCCTCCTCCTCTTTCTTTCTCTCCTACCGACACTGTCTCCTTCATTTTTTCCTAGCACTGTTATGTCAATATCAGTTACGTCTCATTGCCACTGTGTCCCTCTCTTTCTGTCACCCTGCCATTGTGTACTTCGCTGTCTCTATTCCACGAGCGCTGTCTGCTATCTTCTAGTATTTTATACTTTTCTGTTTCTTTCACTCTGCCACTGTCTCCGTCTCTCTCAGAATAAAAAAGAGCGAATACGTTCGTATGCAAAAAATTTTGGGAAATTTTTTAAAGACGCTGAGGAAGGTAGAATGAGGCGACTGGTACCCCACTTTTAAGTCAAAGTCTTCTGGAGAGCAGCATATTAACCTTATTTGTGCTCCGACAGTCACAATCACATTATTTATTTTGCCACCAACAGGTTTCAACCCACAATGGGGTCATCTTCAGGGCAATTTACACCATTTGATCGCTCGCTGGTTGGTAACGATCCAACCGTGCACAGGCAGGGTGACGACTCCAGCGAGCCACCAAATGGTGTAAATTGCCCTGAACATGACCCCATCGCAGGTTGAAACCGGTTGGCGGCAAAATAAATAATGCAATTGTGACTGTCATTTTGAATAATTGAACCTAAATAGTGCATGGGGGCTTAATTAAATATTATTGAAAATACTTTTTAAATTTTTAGTAGCTGTATGTCCGATTACGCTGTGTTTCGTAATCGGTTGGCCCTGACTAGTACTATTACGCTATCTGACTGCAACAAACAATGTAAGAAAAATTTTCGTAAACACAGTTAATTAATTAAGTCCCCAGCAACTATAAAACCTACAACACCAATAAGCACAAGAGTAACTGTTCTGTATGTGGGAGTGTGACTCAACGTCCACATCTGGCACGGTTCTTTTCCAACAAGACAAGAATTTTTAAATACCAACTATGCTGACGTGACAAAAGAAAATTAGAAAACTATAATTACGCAAGAAAACCAGAATTCACTCTAATACAAGAACACAAGCCAGATGCTATGTTGACTGAACCTGTAGTGACGCATTATTTCAGACACACAATTAATAAAAGAACATTGTAGTTTTTACCTTCATATATATTGACGAAATGCACTCATTACAATAACATCTGCTATCTCTCCCATCAAATAACTGCATACAACATGGAACAACACTCTTTACTACAACATATCCCTCCGATTTCACGACAAGCAGTGCCCACTAGCACATCTCGGCACGAACTCTTAACACGCACTGTCCTCTACGATCTCTCGACAAGCACTGACTTCTACGATCTCTTAACACGCACTGTGGAGGCGGCTTAATAGTACTCTTTGGCGCACTCTCTGGCGCAGTGGCACAGTGTAGCCACCTTTCATATGCCCCTCCTCCATAGGCCAGAATTTGATGGTATTTTTGCCAGCATTGGTGGTGAAAATACCACCAAATTCGTCCAGAAAAATACAGACAAAAATAAAAGATAATATTAATACCTAAATATCACATAATTAGTTAAAAATTTTGGCTTTGCACTGACCTTTCACTAACCTAATATATGAAATACAGTAAGCAATACAACTTCTTTTCATACATGTGACTTTACATAATAGTTTACACAATATACAAAAAATCAGTTTATACAAATGTTCACCTAAAATGCTTTCAATGATTAGTTTATACAAAAAAGAACACCAACAGGTAACATCTTTTCAGTAGAAGCAGTCCATCAGTTGCACTCAGTAAAGTTTAGCAGGTACACCCAGCAACAAGTCACATTAGTTCAGTAGAAGCAATCCATCAGATGCACCCAGCAATGTTAAGCAGGTGCAGACACCAACAAGTGACATTATTTCAGTAGAAGCAGTCAATCAGTTGCACCCAGTAATGTTGAGTAGGTGCAAACACCAACAAGTGACACCATTTCAGTAGAAGAAGTCCATTAGTGGCATCAGCAATGTTGATCAGGTGCACACAGCAACAGGGGACATCTTTTCAGTAGAAACAGTTCATCAGTTGCACCCAGCAATGTTGAGTGCAGGTGCAGACACCAACAAGTGACTTCATTTCAGTAAAAACAGTTCATCAGTTGCACCCAGTAAAGTTTAGCAGGTACACCCAGCAACAAGTCACATTAGTTCAGTAGAAGCAATCCATCATAGGTACCCAGCAATGTTGAGCAGGTGCAGACACCAACAAGTGACTTCATTTCAGTAGAAACAGTTCATCAGTTGCACCCAGCAATGTTGAGCAGGTGCAGACACCAACAAGTGACACCATTTCAGTAGAAACAGTTCATCAGTTGCACCCAGCAATGTTGAGCAGGTGCAGACAGCAACAAGTGACATTATTTCAGTAGAAGCAGTTCTATCTGTGGCACCCAGTAAAGTTCAAGAGGTACACACAGCAACAAGTCACATTAGTTCAGTAGAAGCAGTCCATCAGCGGCACCCAGCAATGTTGAGTAGGTGCAGACAGCAACAAGTGACTTCATTTCAGTAGAAACAGTTAATCAGTTGCACCCAGCAATGTTGAGCAGGTGCTGACACCAACAAGTGACATCATTTCAGTAGAAGCAGTCCACCAGTGGCACCCAGCATTGTGGAACAGGTGCAGACAGCAACAAGTGACATTATTTCAGTAGAAGCAGTCCATCAGTGGCACCCAGCAATATTGAGTAGGTGCAGACAGCAAAAAGTCACATCTCTCAGCAGAAGCAGTTCCACAAAATTCACTAGCACTGATCACACTGTTCATCAGAGTTTATGAGCAGAAATTAAACATGTCCTAGTGGCACCAATCATGTAGAAAAGGTACAGGTAACAGTCCATAATTTTTTTTTTTTTTTTTTACAATTACTGATCACACAGTTCATCAGCAGAAATTAAACACGACCAAATGTCACACATCATGTTGAAAAGTGCAGGTAACAGTTCAGAATATTTATCTTCACTAATCAGACAGTTCAGGCATGAACAATAGTTTGAATGCACATACAAATGCTTTTACAGTAACATACAAATCATAACAAACACACAAATGATATCAGATAATTGTCCTATTAACTATTACAATACACAAATACCAGTAAACCTATAATATTCATGGGTGTCAGTGCAAGCCACTATAAACAAATAAATAATATTTACGAGATAGGTGGGTAGGATTAGTAAAGGAAAACACACAAAACACACTCACTCATCTCTCGTCCACATTAAGTACTACTGTGTAACTGAATAGTGTTAATTGTGTAAATGAAATTCTGTCTAAATCTGATGTTCATCATGTGTATCAAGTAGTACTGGCAGCAATGTATAACAGTCAATAATAGTTAGTCAACGTCATAGTCATCATGTCAAGACCAATGTTTGCCAAGCCAGATCAAAATGTACTGTTGTTGAACAACTGTCAGTGAGCCAAGATATGCAATTACTTCCTTTTTCCAAAAAAAAAAAGTATATACTGCTTAGTTATTTAACAAAGTGTGTGTATAGACTATCTTCCTTCTATTTTAGTGTTCTAGTCTGCTATCTTCATCCTCCTTGTTCCATAAGACCAACAAAAAAAAATGCTCCTCACTTACTTTGCCTCTTATACACCAAAACTCCAATAATCATCAGCTTCACACAATCTCAATAATACCTTAATAATACCTCTTCAATACGTCTTATCGTCAATATCATTTACCTTACCTCTTGTCCACAAAAACTCCAATAATCATCTACTTCACATACTCTCAATACCTCAATAATACGCCGCTACATATAAACCTCAGCGCCAATATCATTACACTTCCATAACAACTCTTTCCTCTAGTCAGTCACCTTGAACAAGTACAGATAAAATCCTAATGCAACCTCAATTCAGCATCCCATACAATCCGAAGACACAGTGTCCACACACAACCTCTGTGTAATCCATCTGACCCAAGTTTTCTACTCATTATAAATTATAAGATACATTTTGGTTCCTTGTCCATCATTAAATAAAAGAAATGCATACCTGACCTCTAACAGACTTAGTTCGAATAACTCTCAGTAATTAAGTACGATCACGGAGTGTGAATGATCATAATATTTCACAGTGTGTACACCACTTCAAGAATCATAGCAGAAGCAAACATGTGGAGTATTTTTGTGTCAAGTGTCACTTCCTATTTCAATTGCTCACGAAAAATGCAGTGTAATAACTGTTAATGGTCTAAACATAGTATTGGTATGTCATGCCGTTAGCTTCCTTCCTATTAGCATAAATTTATACAGCTTCCATAAAACCTCAGCTCATGTGACTTCTATGAAGTTCTTTGTACCAATATCGTTCGTCGAATTATAGCAGTTCATTTTCTTATCTTAAAAATATAAGGCACTGAGCGTAAGCAAAACTTGCAATAGCGAGTAAATATACCAGTAGAGAACAGAATGTCAACAAGTGGATGCAGCACAATTCCTACAACGAGGCTCTGCCAAGCGAACAATCTATAATTAATCCAATAGTGTGACCTAAACTCTATGTTTATACACAGTATATCAGCATTGCTATACACCAAATTAAAGAGCAGTTATGGCAACAAAACAGAAATGTGTAATTATGTAATCCATACGCATAGCAGTAAACATATATCTTACGTAATAAACACGTCATTATCATCATATCAGCATAAGCAAATAAATGTTCATATGTCATCTTAATAAGTAAACATGAAGGCACAAGCAGATAAATCACAAAGTATAACTTACAATCATAATCACAGTCAGCACCATTAATCAGATAACAATTATAATTTAAATAAATAAGCACAGCAGGCACATAATAGAAAAATATGACATCAGTGAAAAAGCATAGCAGCCAAGCGATGCATAATATACAAGTTACAACCCAGTTCATTAATCAATAATTGTCAAAATCAGTAAATGTGCGCAAGCGCGTCGCTTCACACGTAAATTCATAGAACATGAAATTAGCACAAAGTCTGAATCACGTAATCGCGAGCAGCAAATTACGTCTAAAGTACGTACCTAAGTGGAAATATGTTACCTGAAAATGAACTCAATTAATAGTTACCTTTTTAGTTTATTAGTTTCTTCTTGGAAATTACATTCTTCCTGAAAATTTCTTGATAGCAAGTCCTCTTAACGTCGGACACGCACAGAATTTACCTGAAGTTCTTAAATACTTTATACAACCGTATCCTGAAAAATACTGAATGTTAATAACAGAAGTCATCAAGTCACTATAGCTTTATACTGAATTTAGTCGGAGAAATTAGACTGTGTGTTTGTTTACGGCTGTCAGTGCATTCGCACTGAGCGCTCGATCAGCTGTAGCCGCGTGACGTAGGAAGCAATTGTTCGCGGTCACCGACTGCCTTGTGCGGCGCGCAGACTTGACTGTTGCTTTGAGTATGTGCCGCCGCCAAAACACAGCGCGGTATCCTTGTGTATTCTCTGCGTGTTTACATGTAGCTGTGAGTTTCTCACAAGTATGTCATTCCACAAAAATTTTTACGTTCGATATGTGATGTATTCCCTTAGAGCGTCGAGATTTAAGAGTTTCTACTTCGACAGTGTTATCATGTATAATTTTACGAATTCTATATGGACCGTTATAAAGCAGAAAAAATTTGCGACATAAGCCTTTTCCTTTGTGAGACAAACGGTGGGACTTAATTAATACCTTCTGACCAACTGACAAGAATTTTGAACGACCAGGACGCTTAGCTGATTTCTCTCTTCTAGCAGCCGCAGATGCAATATTTTGCAGAGCCAGGTTGACAACTTCAGAATGCCGCAGTTTCCGTGAAGGCGGAAAAGGAACGATTTCAGAAATGCGATTTGTTGGTACTTTATTTTTTAATATCAATAGAGGCGGTAAAGAAGTTGAGTCATTAGGAAGTTCATTCAGAATGTTTTGAAAAATATGAAGATACTGATCCCAAGTTCTGTGATTCTGATGACAATAAAGACGACACAATTTATTGATTTCCTTCATCCATCTCTCTGAAGCATTAGATTGAGGGTGAAAAAGTGAAATGAAGATTGGTTTAATTTTACGACGCCGTAGAGTACGAAGCCAAGTTTTAGAACGAAACTGTGATCCATTATCTGATATAACCTTATCAACGTGACCGACTTCTTTAACAAAATGTTTGATAAAAGCGTTGGATACTGAACGAGCTGTTGCTTTGCGTAAAGGTGTAAAACACACATATTTTGACGTCAATTCCACTGCTACGAAAATGTACGCAAAACCATTAGTAGATCTAACCACTGGACCAAACAAATCGACTGCAGCCATCTCCTTTAATTTCGCTGGAATGATGGGAAACAACGGTGCTCTGTGAGAAATCGTTGGAGGCTTAGCCATTTGACATAATTTACATTTGGCAAGAAGAGATCGAATACGTTTTTCCATATTACTGAAGTAACAATTTTCTCGTAATTTATGAAAGCATTTTCTGGGACCAAAGTGCGCATAACTGAAATGCGTATACCAAGTCAATTTATTGACCCACTCATCAGGAATACAAACTAACCAAACGGAGTTGTCGACCGATTTTCGTTTAAAAAGAACTTTCCAGATAGATCGCAAAAACGAGGTGTGGCCAAATCGTCCAATCTAACAAAGCGTCTAAGAAAAGTACAGACAGCAAGAAAACTACGAACGTCACGTTTTGTGCTAGGAACAGCATAATTACGAATAGCGTCAAGTTTTTCTGGATCAGGAAGAATACCTTCTGTAGAAATAATGTGACCGAGAAATTTCACCTGAGAACGACCAAATTCAGATTTTTCTAAGTTCACAGTAATGCCAACTTTTGCAAAAATACGTAATAATGAATCCAAAATTTTGTTGTGCTCACTCCAAGAACGTTTAGCGATAAGAATGTCGTCAACATATGAAGTAATATTGTCACGAAGATAAACAGGTAAAATTTGATTTAAGCTACGAATGAATGCTGCAGAAAATATAGTAAGTCCAACCGGTAAATTCCAAAATCACTTTTAGGTACAATTAGTCATATCCGGTTATTGTTTAGATAGATTGATAGTCGAAGAGCTGGTTTGACAGATGCAAAGAATAGTAAAAGGGTAGGCAGCGGTACAGAAAACTAAAAGAGAAATAGCACCACTACAGCTCGGGGCCCTATGCTCGCTACGGCACATATTCACTTAGAGTAGTGAATCCCCTGAGGACTTAATAGCTGCACATAATTTCTAGTTTGTGACTTAGTGGCAAATTTGGCGGAAGTGCGTACATAAATTGATCTAACCATGCACATGGATGTATGTCATTCTTAGAATTGCGGAAGATCTTAAATTTCCGGACAGTCAAAAAGTGTTTATAGTCAAAGTTTTCGCCTCGTGGCGACAAAGACCTACCGCGTCTGTCCCGGTCCGAATGTCGATTATTGTAAAGTTCGCGCGCCTGGCGCTCTCTTGTTGCATCCCGTAAATGAAACAAATTATTTTCTTCAAACCCCTCTGCTACCTGTGATTCTAAATTTCTTCTGCTATCTTT
Organism: Schistocerca serialis cubense; assembly: GCF_023864345.2. Lineage (NCBI taxonomy): Eukaryota > Metazoa > Arthropoda > Insecta > Orthoptera > Acrididae > Schistocerca > Schistocerca serialis. The sequence continues at coordinate 74,832,253 of NC_064644.1, forward strand.
TCCTACAATTTCGCCTTCGATCTGCTTGACTTGCTTCCGTAATGCCTCAAATTCCCTTTTCACGCGTTCATTAAATTTTCCCTGATTCTCAACATGCTTATTTATGTTCTGATACTCTTCGGTTTCTGCAAATGATAATGGGGCTGTATCATCCGAATCTCTGTCCCCATGTAAACTAAGATTTGTCAATTTATCTGAAATTTCCTCAACTCTTTCCGATAAGTCACCTATTTTTTCTTTCTGTTTGTTTACATCTTCCGTAAGTGTCGCGACTCGGGTTTCAGTATTGACACATTTGGTAGTTAACTGTTCATATTGTCGTGTTAGATTATTTATTCTGTCATTTGGTACGGATTCCTCGATTCTTTCAAATATTTCTTCCTTATCCTTTGCAAGTTGTAAATTTAACTCTGAAAAATTCTGTACTATCACGCGATCTCTTTCTTCCTGTTCTCTATCCTGTTCCCTTTGTCTGATTTCTACTGCAATTAATCTATTATTGTGAGAATTCAGAATCGGTTGTACTTCTTCCCTGATTTCTTTCTTTAATTCATCTTTCATATTTTTGAAACATGTCCCTATTCGTGAATCTATCCATGTTTCCAAAGTTCCCATATCAGTTTTTAATTCAGCCCGTAAAGTTCCCATCTCTGTTTTTAATTCAGATCCAAACCGTGTTTCCATTGTTCCCATCTGTGTTTTAATTGTTCCCATCTCAGTTTTAATTGTTTCCATTTGTGATCCCAGATTTAATATTGCACCCATCAACTGCTCCATATTAAATTGTTCAGAATTCTTTTCGCCCCTAACATCTCCCGCAAAACTAACTTCCTTCGTCACAGCTGTAAGGCTATCTGTGTTCGATACTATTTCAGAATCTTCTGTCGTTAATCTCAGATTCTGTGGATTTTCTGATTGAGAAAAATTTTGAAATGGTTCTGGACTATTTTCCCGACTTATTACATTGTTTTCCACTTCATTATCCATCATACTGTTTTCCTCTGTTGGCGAGTTAGCCATGTCAACAATTTCGTCCTCACTATTCATCATTTTTGCCTTTTTCATTGATCGCGTAATCATTTACAAAATATACAAAAGATTCGTCACTGTACTAAAATCACACACAATGACTCTTTATCTCAACAATACCATTCAAATGCAATGACTCCCTCAAACACGATCAATCGAACAATTGAAATAATTGCACTAAATTGCCAAACCCGTTGACAAGACAACAAATTTAATTCTGAGAAAAAAAATACCATTAGAAGAATGACAATTACCAAATCTACACATACAAAATAGACTACAATTACTAACTACAAATTACTACAACAATACTACAGTCTACAATTTTCACAATCAGAAGAATCCAAGGGACGATCCTGGCAGGGTCGCCACGTGCATGGGGGCTTAATTAAATATTATTGAAAATACTTTTTAAATTTTTAGTAGCTGTATGTCCGATTACGCTGTGTTTCGTAATCGGTTGGCCCTGACTAGTACTATTACGCTATCTGACTGCAACAAACAATGTAAGAAAAATTTTCGTAAACACAGTTAATTAATTAAGTCCCCAGCAACTATAAAACCTACAACACCAATAAGCACAAGAGTAACTGTTCTGTATGTGGGAGTGTGACTCAACGTCCACATCTGGCACGGTTCTTTTCCAACAAGACAAGAATTTTTAAATACCAACTATGCTGACGTGACAAAAGAAAATTAGAAAACTATAATTACGCAAGAAAACCAGAATTCACTCTAATACAAGAACACAAGCCAGATGCTATGTTGACTGAACCTGTAGTGACGCATTATTTCAGACACACAATTAATAAAAGAACATTGTAGTTTTTACCTTCATATATATTGACGAAATGCACTCATTACAATAACATCTGCTATCTCTCCCATCAAATAACTGCATACAACATGGAACAACACTCTTTACTACAACATATCCCTCCGATTTCACGACAAGCAGTGCCCACTAGCACATCTCGGCACGAACTCTTAACACGCACTGTCCTCTACGATCTCTCGACAAGCACTGACTTCTACGATCTCTTAACACGCACTGTGGAGGCGGCTTAATAGTACTCTTTGGCGCACTCTCTGGCGCAGTGGCACAGTGTAGCCACCTTTCAATAGTATTAATCGAGAGATACAATTTATTATTCAGAAATGCTTAATGGACAACTTAATTGTTTGGATGTATCAGTAATTAAACGGGTAGATGGGAGTCGAGGGCATAAAATATATAGAAAAGATACACACACCGACCGTTACCTCCATAAGGATTCGAGGTGTCATTAAAACATTGGTGGACAGAGCTAATAACATCTGTGTGTCTTTTTGTTTGCAAGATAAACTAAATCATTTCCAAACGGCTTTTAAGAAAAGTGGATACGCTGATAATGAGATAGATCGAGCACACCATCCCAGAAGAAAATTGTCTGACAAAATTCAGCAACAACAACTGTCAGCATTTATTCGCAATTTTACGGATTGTGCTGGGAGTGTTCTGGCGAAGTTTCAAGTTGAGACAATCTTCAGACCCACCAAGAGGATTAGTGAGTGTGTAAGATCGGCGAAAGACGCACGGCACCTCTTAGCCACTCCTGGGGTGTATAAAATTCCGTGTAGCTGTGGGAAGGTTTATATTGGGACAAGGAAAAGAAGTGTCAAAACTCGCTTAACCCAACACAAAAGGAACTGTCGACCGGGACTTACCGACAAATCAGCTGTAACGGAATACGTTTTTAAAGACGGTGATCATGAAATAAAATTTAGTGAGACGTGCGTGTTAGCCAAGACATCACATTATTATGCACGCATGTATAGAGAAGCTATAGAGATTCAGAAACACCACAATAATTTTAATAGAAAAGAAAAAGGCTTAAAATTAGATAAGATATGGCGGTCGACTTTGCACCAACGATGTGACAATCGATTACCTTCAATCTAGAGCAATGACGTTAGGAAGAACGTGAAGTTTTACAGATCGATCACGGCTTCTGAGCCCGGAAACTTTAACTAGTGAAAATTTTTATAGTTTGAACATATGAAATCGAAATAGCGCAAAACTAATTTTACTCCTCAGACCGGATTTTACGCGTATAATAATTTTGCATATGCTTCAGTACTGAAACAAGCACATCCCTGAACCTTTCTGATGATAACGGAGTCAATTTAAAGCACATTACTCCTGGATACATCACTTTATAAGCTTGATTTCGCTTCACACAGGATTTTACGTGCATATTTTACGTGTACAAGTAAGGTAACTTCGGAACTCTGCATCTCGGAAACAATTAAAGATATGAAGAAGAATTTGAAGTTTATTTGCGATCGTGATCTTAGAAATATATAGCAAAAATTTCAGCCATTTGTTGCCCGTAGCTCTCTTGGAATATCCGGCTCGGATTTGATGCCCAGAAACCATGTTTTTGAGATATTTCTCAATAACGGATAAAGATTTTCTGAAAGCTGAAAGGCAGCATTTCCAGATAAATTACTAGATAGTTTACCGTTGAAATCTGAGCAATTTTCTGCGGTTGGTTATTTAAATAGCCGCTGCTGACGGCGAAAAACTAGCGAAAAACACTTCTTTCGGGTTTTCTCGGGAACCGCAAGTGAACTAAATGGTGCCTCCACAAGCCCTTTAAGGCACAACGTAGGCCACATATACTGCAAAAAGAACCAACCAAATTGTTACATTTGGCTGCGGTGGAGGGGATATATATTATTGAAAATTTGCTCCTGCACTCTAGGATAGTTACAGTTAGACGATCCTTCTGTTGGATATACGTATCGTCCCTAGCCCAAGGGCTAATCAAAACATCTGACCCTACCTTTCTGCAACTTATAGATGCCAAGGTTTGAGCCCCAGAAAAATCCTGCTTCTATTTTAGAACATATATGTAGCGGATGCTGTTGCATGCTTACCGATAAAATCAACCATGATTAGATTTTCCCACATTAATACATTTACCAATCCTCCAATAAACATAGTCCTTCAATAAAATTTGCAACAAAGGCAGTGAACGTGTAAAAAACTGGGAAATTCATCTCTCCGTCGGTGAAACAGAAAAACAAAATTAATCATTCCGTTGGCCGAGAGATGAAAACTGGAACGACTATAAAACCTTCCTGAAAAACATCCTTAGGGGTCGCAAAGGTGCGTCCGTGGCCTCATGCTACTCGTTAACGAGGATACGTCTTTCACAGTGATATGAATAGATATTTTCTTGCAAAAAAAACGCATGCATGTGCTGATGTACCCGGAAGGATGTGACGGCAGCGTTCATCGACAAGGAAGTGTTACCAGCTCCTTTCCTGTGTCACTGGGTAAACAAAGATGCGTACGAAAGGATTTTGACACATTAGCGAGAAAGCGAAGTGAAGTGATATATACTGTGTGTCACGTAGCTTTGTAAAGGTACGACAGGGTACAGTAGACCACCGTAAGCAAGCGTAGACTACATTAGTTTTCCTAGCAGCTTTGGTCGTATCAAAGTTACATGTATGTTAAGTGTGTTGCATACCTGTCAGGCGTAAACTCATAACTATCGCTTTCTTTGCGTATGTGATCAGTGTCTTGCTAGATTCTGCTAGAAATTGGTAGTGGGGAGCCATCTAGAAACTGAGTGACGACATATAAAATGCCGCATGGCCTACAGAACATTTTTGTTCAAGATAGTTGTTCTCCTGTCTATTACGCAAAAATAAACAGTATAGCCGGCCAGAGTGGCCGAGCGGTTCTAGGCACTACAGTCAGGAACCGCGCGCCCGCTACGGTCGCAGGTTCGAATCCTGCCTCGGGCATGGATGTGTGTGATGTCTTTAGGTTAGTTAGGTTTAAGTAGTTCTAAGTTATAGGGGACTTTTGAACTCAGAAGTTGAGTCCCATAGTGCTCAGAGCCATTTGAACCATTTTTTTAAACAGTATATGCACAAAAATTGAAATCGACATCGCTTAATTCAGGTTTTATTCGAAAATTGTTGATTTGTAACGCGAACTAAGGGTATGTTGAAGTAAAAATAAAAAAGCCAGTACAGAATTATCATATAGCACTAGCAAATCCAATTTCCTCACAGAAAGGTAAGATAACAAGTAACCCAAAACAAAAATACATCCGATACTGCTTCAATACTTCTTCAAACTTATATTGGACACGTTTCTGTTTGTCATAAACAACCTTCGCATTTATCGATATTAAGAATAACAACCGGAAACCCTTGTCTGTGGGTATGATGAAGAATTATATATATATATATATATATATATATATATATATATATATATATATGTATATATTGCCTACCTTCATCAACAATAAAAGAAACATTATGTCGATGAAGTTTCTAGGAAGGACAGCCTTTACTGTTTGCCTACTCTACACAACAGTATTTAAAAGGACTAAACTATTGTACTAAATGTATCTGTACATAAGAAAACAGTATTGCACTTACTGTTCTGCTAATTTACATTCTCCATGGATGAGTAGCATTTCTACCTTCTATTCGTTAGTGTATATTCTACTCATACAACTCTTCAACTCACGATGGTTGACGGAATGACGGGTGTGCATTCTACTTTTGTTTACATTTGTCCTCTGTCAACGTCAGCACGTGGATATGCTTCGTCATCCCGAGTACCTGCACTAAGCGCTGAGAGGTTCAACGACAATGTTGTGTTACGTAATTAATAACGTTGTTTTTCAGTGAATGTTACACTGTGATACATTTTTGAATAGGTATTTTGGAGAGGAAATGAATTACCGAAAAAAATACAGGGTGCCACTTAAAAAAGTCATACCGGTCCCCTTCATGGCTAAAGAACATTTGCTTGAATCATTTTGTAATTTGCATCTGGACAAGTTATTTATCTTGACCTCCTTAAATAACTGTTTGTCCAGATGCAAATTACAAAATGTTTGAAGCAAATCTTCTTTACCCATGAGGGCGAACGGTATGAGTTTTTAAGTGGCACCCTGTATTTTTTTGTCGGTAATTCATTTCCTCTCCTATATACCTATTCAAAAATGTATCACAGTGTACATTCACTGAAACACAACGTTATTAATTACGTAACACAACACTGTCGTTGAACCTGTAACCTCCGCGTGCCACAGCACTCGTTAAAGCCTGTACTATGGTAAGTGAGCGGGGTTCACCTTAAGAGAAAGGATTTTCGTATAGATATGGACCGCGTGTACCTGAATGGTGGCAAATCAGACCTACACCCACTCTGTAATAACAATGGTCCGTCAAGCAAGTTCGAAATGCAATTACACGTCAGGATGGACCAAAAGCAACACTGAAGATGCTACCAATCTGATAATAATACGATCGCCAGCCTAATTAGGCATTAACTGTTTTTGGCAGCTCGTCAAAGACAATAGACGTTGTCACGGTGGATTCAGATGACATACTGTGAAGACGACAATTTCATGCCCCTTATATACTGGAGTGGTTGCTAAGCAATGTCAGTTATCAATAATAACATGTCTGTCACTCAAAAAAGACAAGTTTACACGCGCCAACCTTTTGCTGGCGTGGGTGCTTGCCCAGATAATTGTCCTAAAAGGACAAATTATCTCAGCGGGACATGGACAGCCGCCATCGCGACCTTGGGACCCGGGGGGCCCCCTTTTTTTTATCAATTGCTGACCCTCATGAATCGAAACATGACGCGTCGTTTCATGATTTGAGGGTCAGCAATTGATAAAAAAAAGGGGGCCCCCCGGGTCCCAAGGTCGCGATGGCGGCTGTCCATGTCCCGCTGAGATAATTTGTCCTTTTAGGACAATTATCTGGGCAAGCACCCACGCCAGCAAAAGGTTGGCGCGTGTAAACTTGTCTTTTTTGAGTGTCAGACATGTTATTATTGATAACTGACATTGCTTAGCAACCACTCCAGTATATAAGGGGCATGAAATTGTCGTCTTCACAGTATGTCATCTGAATCCACCGTGACAACGTCTATTGTCTTTGACGAGCTGCCAAAAACAGTAAGTACATTTCTTTATAATGGACAGTTTGTATAAACTTGCACAGATTGCAGTTTGTGGTAGACTCCAAAATGCCTTAGATGTTTATGAATTGGAGCTACCTCAAACTGTACGAGAGGACATTTTATTGCAGTTTCGGTATTCAAAATTTAATTTTATGTTAAATTCATATAGACTGCCAGAATGCTACATATTTGAGAAAAGTGAAAATGTACCAATGATTAATGAAATAGTTAATGACGCGATTGAGACTTGTTCCAAAATTAGAGCGGGTATTCCACTTCCTTGGGAAAAACTCGGCTTGATTACAATGTCTTTTTTTGATACCACTACATTCTGGCAGAGTAGATTTAAAATTAAAATATTTTTTTATGTCGTCAGTTATAAACAATTCGAATATACTATTTGTGAAAATTGCTTATGTAAACTATCTGGCTCATGGAAAAACCCGCTACTACAACCACTTCTAAATGCCATGACAATTAATATGTTCTGCAAGGCACCATATTTTTCATATGGTGTAACTTGTCCGCCTCATCTCAAGCAATACAGCCATTGGTGCATGTTTTGTGCAAACTGTCCGTTATTCAGAAGTGTACGTTGTGGTGGCGCGTTAAGTGAGGTGTCAGATTCAGAAGACGATGATCCTGATTTGGCTGATCTTTTGTTTGCAGAATTATAATGGAACATCTCTTGGAAGCAGTGCAGACCATATTCACTCTATTGGAAGCGGAAATAGGAACACCGTCCTTGAAGGCGATGATATACTTAATGACGAGATTGAATTGCAAGCTGGCACAGGGAGATGGACTCTTAGGCAAATACATCTTTACCATTTTGAACTATTTGACTCAATTCGAAAGTTCTTCGCTAGTCTCGTCCTTTGGTTTACAGAGCTTCTCCGAATATCTGAGATCTCTGAAAGATGGTATTTCACTGACGTTATTGTCATCAGAGGAGAGAACGACGTTGATGAATTCTGTAGACGAATTAATATCATTGCACAAACCTACCCTGGCCAAATTATCATGTGGAAACATGATGGGGACCACATCCACCTCATACACGACTGTATCTACTCATCAAGACGATGCCGCTGTAAATTTCGAACTGACGGATTTATTGCCAGTCGAATTAAGAAAACAACAAGACGCAGTAGAGCAATCGCAGCCATGTCAGACATCGACTGGCTCAATGTTCTTTTATATCTCTACTTGCAAAAACGGGCAAGTAGGGGACAAGTTTGGCTTAGAGGAACCGATAAGCGATTGCCTGGTGAGCTTGAAATTATACAATGGAGCAGTTTCATCGAGCAATCCCTCACAGTATTGGAGGGGCAAGACACTGGAAATGTTACTCAATGTGGAAGCGAACTCGCCAGTGATGCAGCATGTAAATGGCCTCATAGCAAGCGCCAGCCAATCGTTACAGGGAAAGGGTGCAATGCTGAAAAAACAGCGAAAAAGGTACTATCCCTTTTATTAAGTTACAATTGTATTCCTCCAGAAAATATAGTCAATGTAATACCATCTGCTCATCCTTATTTTATTAATTTGATTGACCCTAAATTCAAACGATTTTTCGATATGGGCTTAGAATTATATAAGAAAACAATAAATGAATTGGATTTACATGGTATAGAAAATTTATTGTGTTCTGGTTCTGAAGATAATATTTTTTATTCTCATTCAACAAATGTGTGGGAATATTATTATACTCTACAAGATTCCCTTTTTTGGCTAAATAAAATTTTATTGTTTCAATGTGAAGATGACACTGACGAGGCTACTAAATTTTTAACAAATCTTGTATCTTGGATTAATAAAAAAGGATTGTATCAATGGCAAGTTGGGATATATTCATGCAAAACAACAAGTAGTAACACTACGTAATATAGTAAAATTTTAGAACCAGAAAATCTATTGAACTGATAGTTTCACGTTCTGTACTGATCTGGAAAAACTATGAATACATAACACTACACTATAATGTATACTACAAAACATTTTACTGTCTATTATTCTAATTAAATTCGGGCATAGGTTACCCTAGAAATATCACTTTCGTGCCACACACGCAAGATATCAATTTTGATAAAGATAAAACACTGATAAATTTTGACTTTTATACTGACTTTAGCTTTTGCTGGTCAAACCAATTTAGAACACTTCAGAATTCAAATGAATTAAAGGGGGGGGGGGGGGGACCCTGAAACTGTTATGATCGCTGTATTAAAAAAAATTATTACTGAATCTATTATGCGTTCAAGATTTCCAGTATATAATTTACTAATCTTTATATCTAATTTACTGCTCATTTAAATGCCTTTAAATCAGTCCCGAAATAATAAACTTCATTACTATATCAATACTGAAGTTATCATTCAACTTCGTTAGACCTTCGTTATTCATTTACTGGTTCATTAACAAAACTTTTCTTTAAACACCATTCTAACATAGCTAGTTCTGCAAATAGTTATTATTAACACAAATTTTAATTTGCACAACATTTGGAGAGGACCCTGTCTAGGTTAGTTGCGAGGGTAATTAAACGATGGGAAAGTTCTGATAAAATTTAGGTTATTATTGCACAGTTATCTCTCTGATCCATACGAATACAGTACTAAAGGTTCAACGTGCTAGTTTCGATGCGGCGGTTGGTAGGCGACTAGATGGCGAGGCACAGAGCACACATACAATCACAGCTATGGCTCTTGATGTATCGGCACTTTAATTCTTCTTAGCGTCGCAATACTTCTCCATTTAGTGCCTGTGGAATTTTGCCATGCTGTGTGGGCGTTGGAACAGCATACCAGAGGCCCAGTGAAGCTATGTCTTCCAGGAGAGCCTCCTCGCTCCAGAAGGTGTTGCTCAAGTCAGTGCCAAACTGCAACTACAATCGTGCCCGTTGTGCCGTGCAGTGCCCTCGCGCATTTTCCCGCACTCGCATGCCATCCACCTTTTACCGCTTCCTTACAGACAGGGTATTCACCAGAGGTTTTGCATTCTACATATCCTAACACATTGCCTACGTATGGACCAGACGCACATTTACAATTTTAAACATCTTACAACAGTTTCAAAATTTGCTACATTTCAATTCTATCACAATATTACTTGACATTTGACATAAACATTACTATTCACATTGAAACTTATTTACAGTTTTCTTAACATAATGACATGAAACAAAAAAAGAAATGAAATCAGAACATCAATTACAAAAGTTAATCGAAAAATCAGAAGAAAAAAATTACTTATATGTACAATAGTACAGAGTCGTTGTTTTTACAAACCTCTCAGCGCTTGGTGTAGGTACTCGGGATAACGGAGCACATCCACGTGCTGACGTTGACAGAGGACAAATGTGAACATGAGTAGAAAGCACACACGTCATTCCGTCAACCATCGCCAGTTGAAGAGTTATATATATATATATATATATATATATATATATATATATATATATATATATATATATATATAGTGGGTGGATGTGAACTACACTTGCATCAAAAGTAATTGCTTTGGTTACATACAAGAGCAGAAGTTACACGATCAATTAATTATTGTTACTTATAAAATACAACGTATATTCCGTACGGAAATAAAATACGGAATGGACTTGAACTTAATGTTGTGTGGTTCTAATTATGTGCAAAGCAGACAACCAAACAAACATAAAAGCAAACAGAAGTTGACGGCTACCAGTTTCTCTGCTACATATTAATTTATGTTTCTTTCACTACCAATGTTACCAATTCTACCAGTAATCTTACCAAATACTACGTTGTTTATGTACTGTACCAAAACCAACGACCCGTAGTTTTGGTAGAGTGTAACTCTACTGTTATAAAACACCTCCTCCAGGCACTTGACTCAATGAGTATTTGCGTTTCTGCACCAGCAGCAAGTCAGCTGCCAGTGACAAATGGACTTTCCTGTGATTTGTCTGACACCTATCAGCAGAATCAAGAATGATCGACTGCAGTAGTTGGATGAGATCCAAAGGAATACGAGGTAACCTGGAGACATTTCAGTCAACGAAGTCCAGGAAGTATATGGATAATGGGAATGGGGGAGAAATTGTGAACGGGTGGTCGCCCAGTATGGGTCTACTTCCAAGAGGACAGTATCTTAAATGGTATAAAACAAAGGAAAGAAAGATAACCCGTCTTCAGTTCTTTTTTAACTCTCCCCCTCCTGCCCCGCTAGTACGTTGAGCTGACGGAAATGTTTATTAAAGGACAATCGCTCTATACTCATTTTATTAGCGGTAGTAATAACGGGACACTTAGGCGAGGTCAGAAAACGCCAGATGTTCGTGTGAACAGACAAATGCCGCCAGATAAGCGGCACATTTTCATGAGTAAATTACCTTAATTACGTCGACACTGGCTGCAGTATTGAGCTTCAATTAACGGAGGTGAACTTGCGACCATCTTTTCTTTTTTTTGTGGTTTATAAAGCTTTCCGCGGCAATACATTTAAAAAGCTTCCTTTCGTGCTGTTGGGTAAAAGGGGTAAAAGGGGTACCGCGAGCGACAACTTGCAGCGAGGCGCGGTCTCACTCTGAAGACGCGTTGGCCGTTGGCGGCTTTAATGAGGCCCCCAGCCGCCGTCCCTATCGGAGATTCTTATCCGCCACCGCAGGGGCCCGCACCCGCCCGGCCGCGTCTTGCCCCCGCAACAAGAAATTTATCATGTTTAAATAGTTTTACGTCGCCGCAACAATTTGGCCCTCCACGTAATTTGTTAACGAAAGCCAGAATGGCGGATACTCGACTTTAATTAAAAACAAAGCCGCCGGAGGGAGTTCCTTCCGTCGTGGACGGAGGGGGCAATGCGCAGCGGCGGGGCAGCGGGTAGCGGCGGAGGATAGGGTATCCTGCTAGCCAGAAAGCCGCCGAGAACCTGAAACTTGGCCTCGCCGAGTCGGCCACTCGTTATTAAACCGTAATAAACAACATTCTCCGGCGCAACTTTTAGCGGGGGATTTCGCCGGTCAGGGAGCGTGGGAGAGAAGGAATGGAAAAGGAGTGCAGGAGGGAGAGGGGGTAAGAGAGGGGGCAGCAGAAAAATTGACAGAGAAGTGAAGTGGAATAGGAAAACTGCTTGCTTAATTCCTGACCTTATGGAACAGGTCTCTAAAATAGTTCTTCGCTCAGCAAGTAAGCTGTAAAGAATTGCTTAAAATGAACGTAAAGCCGAAGTAGAATAGAATAAACTTGCTCCAGCAGTTCGTGAAGTATTAGAAGTTTGAATCCAATCATTTTAGGCGAGAACGATATCGTACGCTAGTTCTGTTACTCTCGATTCGTAGGTACGAGCTTCAAATCCTTGTGGTAAAATGGAAATGCCGTGTGGCTTGGGCCTCCCGCCGGGTAGACCGTTCGCCTGGTGCATGTATTTCGAGTTGACGCCACGTCGGTGACTTGCTTGTCGATGGGGACGAAAGGATGATGATAAGGACAACACAACACCCAGTCCCTGAGCGGAAAAAATCTCCGACCCAGCCGGGAATAGAACCCGGGCCATTAGATATGACATTCCGTCGCGCTTACCACTTTCTTTTCTTATTTTTTTTTAAGGTAGTGACAGAATGAGAGTCAGGGGGCAGAGTGGGCAAGGGTCGTACTTGAAGGACTGGCCACGATGTCCCCGTCTCCTGACAGGATAAATAAGGGAGAGGCAACAGGAAGGAAACATTGTACACTGTAATTTCTGTGTTAGTAAAAATAATATTTTATTTATTCATTTAATTTTAATGTCCCAAAAGAAAAATCATATATAAAAAAGAAGGGAAAGAAATATAGGGCTGAAGTGACATCCTCGTCACTTCACTAGGAGTACATCCTATCCCTCGAAACAACGTAAACCTGGGACTCCCCACCGCTTCGGGGGGTTATGGAACATGCTGCCTAGAAAGTTCGCAAAATGTGTTTTATATTTAGAGTGGCGTCGGATGATTTCGTGTTGTTCTAGTGGATAATGCCAATAGTCCATGCCCGATATCAAGGTCCGCGAGAGCACGTAGTGCGATGCGTGTCCTCCAATCCATCGGATTGCCGAAGTTTTTTGTGAGGGGAAAAAGACAGCGTCAGGGAAAAATAAAGCGTCCGTCGTGATCGTTGATCCGTCGGTGCGTCGGAGGAGGGCCACGATGCGTTGCGTCAGCCGCCAAACATCCTTTGCCCCACCGCACTGCAGAGAATGTTCGTCGGTGTCCTGCATGCCACATATAAGGCAGAGCGGGGAATCTACCATGCGAATGTCGTACAATCGTTGGCGGTTGATTGTCTTGCGGTTGATTAGTGTATACCATGACGATCGCGCTGCTGTGGTGAGGATAGGTGTATGGACAGCTCGCCAAATCTGTCACCAGTTTCGTGTTGGGTATTTAAGTTCGACAACATTGCTGACATGATGACGCCGCAAGTATCGATATATCTCACGGGTAGTGGGGATTCTTGTAGAAGGTATCTGTAACTGAACATAACTAAAATCAACGAAAAATAGCGCGACGTGAGAAAAAGAGGGCGAGATTGTGCCTACCGCCACCGGTGGTTCAAAGGACGTGGAAAGAAGCACATCCATGATGGCCGACGTGATGGCGTGTTGCCGTTGGTTCCAAGTTCGTAGCGTCGCTCGCAGGTATAGAGCTAGAGCCTTGTTCCGCACATCCGTGAGGTTAAGTCCTCCAGAATGGTGTGGGAGAGTTAAAGTCTCGTATTTGATCTGAAACAACATTCCTTGGCTGACATAGTATCCAAAGGCCGCCATTAATCTGTCAGCAATACCATGTGGCATTGGCAGTACCTGTGCCAGGTGCGGCAGTCGCGAGGCCAGATGAACATTAGTGTAGTCCACCCTTTGGAGCAGGTCGTGCGTTCGGAGTGAATTGTTGCGTATGTGCAGTCGGACGTTCTGGAGGAGACGTCGATAGCTCGCCGCCGCTGATTGCCGTAGCGATCGGGTGAATAATACACCTAAGCATCGCAAGACGTCCACCGTCGTAAACAGACTGCGCAGAGCTTCCAGTCCTCGACCGATGTGCATGATCTTGGTTTTATTCATGCTGACCCTGCTTCCCGCATCTACTCCGTACGTAGTAAGGAGGGTAACCACCTGACTTACTTCGTTCTCCGACCGGACGAGTATCATCAAGTCATCGGCATATGCACGACACGTGGAGCTCGCACGGCATCGAACGCCTGTTAGAGTCCGTCTAAGAGTCTGCATCAATGGCTCGAGAGCTATTGTAAACAGTATCATCGACAAGGGACATCCTTGCCTAACTGAGCTGCAAACAGGAATCAAAAAAATGGCTCTGAGCACTATGGGACTTAACATCTATGGTCATCAGTCCCCTATAACTTAGAACTACTTCAACCTAACTAACCTAAGGACATCACACAACACCCAGCCATCACGAGGCAGAGAAAATCCCTGACCCCGCCGGGAATCGAACCCGGGAACCCGGGCGTGGGAGCGAGAACGCTACCGCACGACCACGAGATGCGGGCAAACAGGAATCGTTCCTACCTCCCTGCCATTGACTCTCACCGTCGAAGAAGCGCCGCGAAGGAGGCGCATGAGGACGGTAATAAAATCCTGTGGTATCGCCATGCGTCGCATGGTCGAGTCAAGGAAATCATGGTTGATCCTGTGAAAGGCACGATCAAAATCCACCGATACGAACGCCGCTCGCATGCGACAAGCTTCCGTCAGGGAAATTACGTCAGGTATTCGCCGAGGATAGAATGTATGTTGCTCCGAACCCCTAAACAAGCCTGGTCTGGTGGTATTGTCTTGGATATTACAGTCTTGAGCCTTGCCGCCAACATTCGCGCAAAGATCTTATAGAGCATCCTGAGCGGTCTAAATTGATGGGCGCTGACACTCGTTGTCGATTTCGGTTTTGGTATGAGCAGTCCCGCCATGAACTGCGACGGAACGTCCGTGTCAGGGCTCAATAACTCATTATACATCAATACCAACTCGGACATCATTAAATCCGCAAATGTGCTATAAAATTCGAGTGTCAACCCATCTGGCCCAGGGGATTTATGCACCGCACCCTTCGCGAGTGCGCTCCGGATGTCGTCTTCCGTTAGGGGTTCCAATAGCGCATCTGCATCCGGACCATCCACCTCCGTTTGCACCTGTCGCAAAATTTCTTCTCCTATCCGAGTGTCCGTCGGTGTCCTGTTGTGACGTCAAGGGCCGACTATCGTCATCATGGAGCACTGTGATTAGGGATCGGCGATTACGCGCATGTCCCTTGGACACATGATGCATGCCAATACGTTCTCCATCGACATTGTCCAAGCACCGAGCACGGATCGAAAGTCCCTCCAGTCGACGTCTCGTGATCGATAAAATGCAGGCCTGAATGCGATGGACTTCCGCTTGACGCTCGGGCGATGGGGCCCTGGAGGACAGGTCGCGGAGCACCATGTAGTAATAATCAAGTGTATCTCGGAGCCATTTCGCTTTTTCCTTGCCATACGTTATGAGAGTTCTTCGTATCGCCGGTTTTGCACACTGCAGCCATCACGAAAGAACCGTACGGTGCAGCGGCAGACGGCGATTGCAAGTCTGCCATGTTTCTTCGATCCGCTGGCGACATTCGAGATCCACTAATAAGGATGAATTAAGTTTCCAGGAACTACGACTCCGCCAGACCCGCTGCTGTGGAAGGGTTAACGTGGATAAATATGCAAGGTGATCCGTAAAAGCTGTGGGCCCACGTTCAGCAGCCAACACGTGGTCTCTTAATCCGTCAGAAACATAAATGCGATCCAGTCTGCTCGCCGAGTGGCTAGTAAAATACGTGTAGCCCTTTCGCTGCCAGTGGATCTTTTCCCATGTGTCCATAAGGTCCATGTCCCGGCAGATCGTGTTCAATGCGTGGCAGGAGCTGAAATTAGGAGTTTGATCCTTCGGTGTGAGTATACAGTTAAATTCCGCCCATACCAAGGTGTGGTCATACCTCCCATGGAATAGGGGGGCAATCTCCTCCGAGTAGAATTGTGCACGCGCCTGTCGATTGTCAGATCCGGAGGGTGCATAGATGTTGACGATACGAATGCCGTTCACGGCCATAGCCAAACCCCGAGCCGAAGGAAGGTAATCGAGGTCACACATCGGAATCCCTTCCCGGACTAGTATCGCTGTGCCACGTCCTCCATCTGGAGTCGGCACTAGGTAAGTGTTGTATCCATGCACGTCGGGAAAAGCAGCATTGCAGGTTTCCTGCATCAGCAGAATATCAACGTCTGTGGCGTAAATCATGTCCCGGTAAAGTTGCATCTTTGCAAGCGAACGTGCGGTGTTAATGTTCGCTGTGCCCACCTTATATGCTTGGTTCGTTGTCGTTGGCATGCCCGTGTCATGTCATTGAGAACTCCAAGGGCTGTAGTCCATTATTCGTGCTCAGAGGGGTGCCCGCCAACGGGTTGCCCTCCTTTGTTGTCGTTCCGTGGTGTGCATCCTGTAGGTGAGTGGTCATCATTTGGGGGTGGCAATTCCTGTTTGTCTTCGACTGGTTCCTCCCAGTCGCAGTGGTCATCCATCCGAGAAACGTCCTCTGATGTATTTCGACGTGGCTGCCGGGACATTGGTGTCCCTGACACCTTCGTCGGCAGCGCTGGGTCAGTTGGTGTCAATGAAGAGGGACCATCTGAAAGGCAGGACATTCGGTCACCATCTGACGGAATCCTGTCAGCGTCCTCTAAAGGTACGTGTTCTGTGTCAGACAGTTCTTCGGCTAGGATACCTTCCGTGTCCCATAGGCTAGGGGGGGGGGGGGGGGGGGGACGTGTCACCCGAACTATGGCGACACTTTTTGCGACGCTTTGGTGATCGCTGTTTGCGTGCCCTGCCCTTGCTGCCTCACTGTGTTCGTCGATCGTTCGTTGGTCCGTTGCCGGCGCCACTGTCTCGACCTCCACTTCCACGCCGCGTGCTACATGTGAGTTTTCGGAATGTTCCTCCCTCAACTGTGCTCAACTGACGTGACGTGGGTGTAGGGACATTCTCCGAGTCACGTCCATGCTCCCGTAACTCGGTCTTCTCTTGCATAAACACGGCCTTGTCATACTCCGAACTTGGCAACATCTCCCGGCGGGCCACCGACACGTACGTCATCGGCAGTTGCGTGGGAACTTCTCGCTGTGACGCTTCTCCGTGTGGCAGTTGCACGACGCGGCGTTGTATGCACTCCGAGCGGATATGTTCTTCTCCACCACAGCCAGAACAGGTGCGTGGCTGGCCATCGTAGATCACAATAGCTCGACATCCGCCAATGTATAAATAAGACGGGATATGTTTAGTAAGGACGATGCGCACCTGTCGCACGCCGTTTAGCACAGGATAGGTACTAAAACTTGCCCAGCGTTCAGGCGTATGACTAAGTACCGTTCCATATGGTCGCAGCGATTCAGTAACCATCGATTCTGACACCTCAAACGGCAATTCAAAGATCCGATTGACCCTCACACCCAATACTGAAGGAGCTACTGTTACATCGCTGATATGGCCGTCAGAGCGTCGAAATTTAAATCCTCTTTGAGCAGCGGAGAGAGTTCTTTCACACGCAGCTTCATTGGTCATCTTTACGTACATTGTACAGGTGTATTCCAATTATGTCTTCAGCAGGTAAACGAATTTCTTCCCTCAAAAAACGCTCTATTTCGAAAGCTCTGGGTCTGGCAAATTCGTTGTCGAACGTAAATTGGAGCGTAGTCTTTCGAAAATTGTGTGCCATGGCGATCGAGTCAGACAACAACACGCGCGAGTACCGGCGGTGTAAACACTTCCTTGTCCACGCGCGCCCGCGGCCGGGACAGCAGGTCCGTGCCTCGCCACCGCCTAAAGCAGACTACCACTCAGCTACCAGGGGCGGACTTCCTTGTGGTGAACATATCATAATCGGTTTCAGGAACGAAAATGGAGAAATAATGGTGTAGTTAAGTTCCTGATTACCCGACTGTGCACCGTTATCTCTGGCCCAGCATCAAAACTCTCCTCCTTCTCTCGCGGACTTACGACCTGTGACACTTTCGACAGCGATCAATGCGTCACCTCTGGACTACGGAGAAGCGTATTCCATGGCATCCATTCTTCTTTTGTGACCTCCTCTCTCTCTCTCTCTCTCTATCTCTCTCTCTTTCTGTGTGTGTGTGTGTGTGTGTGTGTGTGTGTGTGTGTGTGTGTGTGTGTGTGTCAGTGAGTCGGTTTCAACGGGAATGTGACCCGAAATACACGACAATTTCTGTGCTGACGTATGGCCCTGGTAAAATAAAGAAACTGACAGAACCTACATTGCGCAAAGGAAACGAAACAATCACGCATTGTGAATCTCACCTGCAAAATGACGTTATCGCAAATATAGCAACACAGCAAGACTCCGCAACAGTTAAAAAAAATACTGCTAAACTAACTAGAGCTGGTCCAGGAAAACTAGGTTCATAGTCTTGACACAGAATGCCAATGAAACGCATGACTGAGCCTTTAAGTTCTGGAATTTCAGATGGGAGGGAACTTATCAAAGAAAACAATTATAGACTCTAATAAGAAAATTCATTTAGTGTAATAACTTACATAGTACAGTAAATTAGCTCAGAAGATCAATCAATAGAATAATTACAAAAAAGTGGACAGTGACGACGGTGAATTGGACGAACAATACAAGACTACAAAAATAAAAATAAAGTTTTTACCTCATGAAATAATTCCTTGTTCTTCATTTCAAAACGTTTTTTGTGTAGGTATGGTATCCAACCATTGCTCTCAGTCATCATTCCTCCGCGCAATTAATCTGCAACTCACATAGCTCCGAAAATGCGTTCGTGTATTACATTCACTGTACACCCAAAGGAAACAATCAGCTCCTGCTGCACACCGCGGCTATCAACTACTGCCTGTAAAAGATTCCAGGACTCCACAGGGCTGCCATCGCAGACACACATACTGTTGCCTAGCAACTGTTCGTCTGGCCACAGTTTTTCAAATACTTCATTTTCCTTTACAAATATTAACGTATCCGATAACATCATCAAAAAATACCTATCTTACAAGGTGTAAAACATAAAAGTCGTACAATATCTCCATATATGCTGTAGGAAAAAACAATAGTTTTGTAAAAATGTATCGTATTGAAAGAGCACTCACAGGTAACAGGTACATACAGCTATGCATACATAGGAACACACACACACACACACACACACACTCGGTGTCAAAAATACTTTCGCAAACACAAAAATGAGTAAACAAGACGAACATGTAACACAGAATACCCGCTGATAACATACTATATAAATAAAATAAGAAATGATAAATCGTATTGATATACATGCGAGATATTCCCAGTTCTCTCCCATTAATGATTATATATCTAAATTAACAATAAATTGTTCCATGTGTGTCCTGTAAGAACTGTTTCAGAAGTTACGGATGGAGAATTGAATACTTGTGCGGGTCAGTAAGGACCATTTAGGCAAAACTGTAGAACCAAATTTGTGTACTATAGCCACACGGATACGTAGATACACCAGTATTAAGGCACATAAATATAGGAGGTACATAGTGACACACATTCAGAGGCTTAGCGTCACATATTCTGATGAGCAGCGCGTGGGAATATAGTCACTTATTGAGCTTTGGTCTTCCCCTGCCATTATAAGTACCAAGAGCGTTAGACTAGCAGCGAAAAGAGTTTGATGTTGGCACTGCTGACGAGGTCGTACCGTAGTTTATATGTTGCAATATCGTTGGATGGTAACAAGATGTGGAAGCTGATAAGGAAACGATGACCAGGTGCCGGAAGATTAACTGCAAGGACATCTATGCGATGCGCGATACAAGGATATTGTTGGAATATATAGTTTGGGACTTCTTCCTCTCAGCAAACACGTGGAGGTGTGGTACAGAGGTTGAGTCGATAGAGCTGCTTGTTGAACTTCTTATGATTAAGCTTAGCCGTGCTATAACTGTCGTCAAGATCCTTGATGTCTGTGCCTTCTTATACCATGGTATTTTTGGAATCGTGGTATGGATTACTGCGTAGTGACTGCCGTTGATTTTAGGTGTCCTCGACCATTCCTCTAGCCAGTCCGAGGTCAACCACTTTCTGAGCATGGGTATCATGTCTGTGAGAGGGGGTGTATCATATTTAAGAGCTCCGTGCAGAGACGGCTGTTTTGCTAGGTCATTAATTTGCATGTATCCCAAAGTGGTCTTTCAACCATACCATGACGATGTCGCAACAGTTCCTTTGCACCCAAAACTCTCCGTCGACAGCTGCTGCAACTATCTGTTTGGGGCAAATATTGTAATGGTTTCTGATCAGCTGTAGGGCTGATGTACTATCGGAGGTGATGGCTATTGTGTCTTTTGTCGTCGTCTCTGCTTCCTAATTGATGATCAGTTCGGCTATCATAATAGTGGAGTGTGGATCCAGGTTGTGTGGTCTTTGTGGTTTCCTTCGGGGTACCCAATAAACTCTGTCAGCGCCTTCACTAGACTTGGACCCATCTGTATGCACCATGCACGTATCCCGAAAGCAAGAAAGGAATTGCATTGTCATTGCGTTTGTTGAGTCCTGTTTTGGAAACGTTAAACTGATCCTGACATCAATCTGCAGAGTGAACGTTTCGTATGACCTGTTATAATTCGGTGTAAGAGGACTTTTCCACACTTTGTCCCTTAATGCCTGCATCTCTATATATTCAGCCCCGACGGGTGGAAGTTACTCACTTATCCAATATCTCCAGCTCACACAGAAACTGTTGTATAGGCAGGGCTTCGAACTGCATGGTGTCACGTCTTTGGACTGTGGACTGAAGAAAGACATTCTTGAAGCCAACTTGTAGTCGACCTCTTTTGCCAATGGAATTTGTTGGTTTCATATTTTCCTTTAGTGTTGTTCACGACTGGAGACGTGATTTACAACAAAAGGCACTTTCAGTGTTACGTTTAACTTCTTGTACCCATATTATTTCATTCTCTCTGCTTTTTTCCTACCGTCAGACAATTTTCATTCGGTTTTCGTGGATTTTTCGGCCGGGTATACTGTCCAGACGTGAATTTCATGCTTAAAAATTTTTCTGTTCGCTACATTAAGTTGTGTTATCCCCGTTCCCTTACTGCACCGATCCATTTCATTGCTTTACTGCGACATTCCTAGAATTCGACAACCTATCTAGATAATCTGGTTCTTTATGCCCTTTTAATACAATCATAGAATTTTAGCCTGTGTTTGTTTTTCATCTCAGAAATAATGTAGATATCATTTCCATTTTCCTTATTAATCTGTATGTTCCTTCTTCATTATAATTTGGACCTGATTTTTCCTGCCAACTTCCTTTTCTCCCTTTCTCTATATCTTCAGTGTCTATCGTTTTTGAAATGGTTGTTTCAGCCCTTCAAATGCACACTCCTTTTGCTTACATACTCATTGATTTTATTAGTCACCATCTTGGTAATGACTGTCTGTACAATGTCTAGCTATAACATACGTATATAAACACAAAGGAAAATAAAAACTAGCTGTCCTAACCGTAATTTATTTTCTCTGTACGGAAATTACGCGGTTTTATTTGTAATAATCTTCATCAGATCATGATTCCGTACAACAGGAGGAGCAGGTGACTGGAGACGCTGTGTCATACCGTAACGTATTCGTCACCAGCTACAGCAGCGGGCTGTGATAGTATACAGGTTGTAACGAGCGTAAGTGCAGATATTTCCGTTGGTGACAGAGGACGGTGTTCTGAACAACATTGCATCAGTGTTTACACTTTTTGCAGACTAACAGATATAGATAAGGCCTTTAGAAGTCGTATGTTTTTAGGTTGGTTAGTGTCGTAAGGTACATGTCGCAAGAGTAGGCCATTCATGCTTATTTTCACCTGGGCACCAGAACAAGTGTTGAAGTGTGGACTAGTGGATGGAAAACAGTTCCTCTATACTGACAGGCGTAATCCCTTTAGTAGTGCGGTACGGCAATGAGGAAAACATCAGGTCGGTAAGTTCGTGACATGTTTGCGGGAGGCCTGTCCCAAACAGGGCAAAAAGAATCAATACACTGAAGTGTGTACATGTTAAAGACCTACACACTAGATGATCGGAAATCCACGTTACAAGCTTCTAGGGCTTGTACAGGGTAATATGTACACCGTATTCTGAGTAGGAACCCATGTCCTGAAACGTACCGGTCCTCTGATACAGCCGTTTGAAAACATGTTTGCTAGGTAGGTACGCAACAGAGCAGTCATGATGGAGGGTGGTTATGTGGAAACAGCTAATGCCATTTGACGTCTGTCATACCTCTCTCACCTGGTTCGAGCCTTTTGCACGTTACACAGACGTGCTGGTACTGGAAGAGTTGCTCGTCACCTTTGTTTGGATCATTCTCCGCAATGTCCCACTCCATCGCATACCATTTTAGCCACAATTACGGAACGGTTTCGTAGGGAGTACCATCACAGTCGGTAGGCGTGACTGTGGTTTTCCAAGGCCTAGCCGCACACGCGAACTGGAAGAGGCGGTACTGTACCACGGCGAAGAGAATACGTGAACTAGTACACGAGCAGTTTCTTCGGCTATTATTAAATGGAACAGTAAAAAAAGTGATAAACCAGGTCCCATCTAATCAATAACTTGTAAAAGTGGCCGCGTTACGTTTTCAAATGATTGCAGCACGGAAACGATACGTTTCCGGACATGAGTTCCGATTCAAAATATTATCTACTCAGGCCCATCTACAAGTTCTGGAAGTTTGTATTGGGAATTTTCGAACACCCTGCATAAAAATGTGCACATCAAAAAAAGTTAAGCATCACATCGGTACCGACACTTCCGGGACCCGTACACAAAATTGGAAAAGAGATCAACATAAACATAATTTCCTTCCTTTTTACTGCTCATGAAAACTACACATTGCATGTTGTACCACCATTCAGTGAGACCTCCAAAGGTGGTGATCCAAATTTCTGTTCACACCGGTACCTCTAATATCCAGTAACACTTCCTCTTGCATTGATGTATGCCTGTATTCGTCGTGGCATACTATCCATAAATTTATCAAGGCACTGGTGGTCCTCAACGGCGATTCGTCCTAGATCCCTCAGAGTGGTTGGTGAGTCACGTCGTTCATAAACAGCCCTTTCCAATCTATCCCAGGCATGTTCGATAGGGTTCATATCTGGAGAACTTGCTGGTCACTCTAGACGAGCGATGTCGTTATCATGAAGGAAGTCATTCACAAATGTGCACGATGGGAGCACGAACTGTCGTCCATGAAGACGAATGCCTCGCCAATATGCTGCCGATATGGTTGCACTATCGGTCGGAGGATGGCATTCACGTATCGCACAGCAGTTATGGCGCCTTCCATGACCGCCAGCGGCGTACGTCGGCCCCACATAATGCCACCCCAAAACAGCAGGGAACCTCCACCACGCTGCACTCACTGGACAGTGTGTCTAAGGCATACATCCTGACCGGGTTGCCTCCAAACACCTCTCCGACGATTGTCTGGTTGAATGCATGTGCGACAATCATCGGTGAAGAGAACCTCATGACAATTCTGTGCGGTTCATTCGGCATGTTGTTGGGCCCATCTGTACTGCTCTGCATGTTGTCGTGGTTACGAGGACGGACCTTGCCATAGACGTCGGGAGTGAAGTTGGGCATCATGCAGCCTATTACGCACAGTTTGAGTCGTAACACGACGTCCTGTGGCTGCACGAAAAGAATTATTCAACATGGTGGCGTTGCTGCTAGTTTTCCTCCGAGCCACAATCCATAGGCAGCGGTCATCCACTGCAGTAGTGGCGCTTGGGCGGCCTAAGCGAGGCACGTCATAGGGCAGTTCTTGTATCTCTGTATCTCCTCCACGTCCGAACAACATCGATTTGGTTCAGCCTGAGATGGCTGGACACTTCCCTTGTTGAGAGCCCTTCCTGGCTCAAAGTAATAATGTGGACGCGATCGAAACGCGGTATTGACCATCTGGTCATGGTTGAACTACAGACAACACGAGACGTGTACCTCGTTCCTGGTGGAACGAGTGGAACTGATCGGCTGTCGGACCCCCTCCGTCTAATAGGTGCTGCACATGCATGGTCGTTTACATCTTTGGTAGGGTTCAGTGACATCTCTGAACAGTCAAAAGGACTATGTCCGTGACACAATATTCACAGTCAACATCTATCTCGAGGAGTTCTGGGAACTGGGCTGATGCAAAACTTATTTCGATGTGTGTATATGCACTGAATCCTGTTAGACCTTACATCGTGGCTCAGGGTATCTGCTTAACAATAGGTGTGAAAGCTTGGCCTGATGATGATTATTATAAACGGAACTGACGCCTTCAGTAAAACGAAAATCAGTTGTGTTATGGACTATTTTTTATCTTATATAACGTAGAATTACTGAAATTTCAAAGAACTTGCTTTGCGAATACGAGAGTATCGCGTACGGAATAAACACTCAACACAAAGAAAAACGATTCCCTGGGGTATCATCAACGGCGTCGGTAGCTTCCTACTTGTTCTTACACTTATGACTCACATACCTCTTCAAGGAGGAGTTCCTAACTTCTCACAGAGTTTATAGCTCGTCGGACGCTGAATAAGAAGCCCATACGGTATCGTCGTCGTTCGTCCACGATGGAACCGCCCATATCCCTACAACGAGGAGTGACCCCAGCCGAGCCGTCGTGAGTGCGAGGAGCTGTCCACGGTACAGCACCGAGAGGTCCGCTCCGCAGCGTCTAATGGCCGCCATTATGGCGCGGCGCGTCCATCTGATAGCCCGCAATGACCGTCATCTGGAGAGCCGCGACCGGAGCCGATGCGACGCCGATAGCGCCGGGCCCCGAGTTAAGACATAGATTACGGTTTCGTTTCTGTTCCTTGTTGAATAAAGATTACACAGCGGGGCCGCACAAATAGCCTCACTTAGGCCACCTCGGCGCGCCGGGCTCGTTATTTCCGACGCCGAGGGCGACCTCCTGCGCGGGCGATGTTTAACACGTCCTCGGTTTCATTAGCCCTGCTGGAGCCAGGGCGTGATGCGGGCCGGCCGCTGCTGGGGCTGGCGACGCGGAGACAAGGCGAGGAGGCGCGAGGCCACGCCGGAGGGTTGATGACCGGCTGTGGGGCCGAGGCGTCTGGCAGGGCACCTACTGGTCGTTACGTGGAACTCAGCTGAAGGTCGTAGCTTTTGCAAGCACAATCACTTAACTGTGGAAAATGATCTCGGCCATATAACACACAGCAGCTGGAGACGCCAAAGGCTGAGAGGTGGCTAACTATGCCGGCTACCCAAATGTCATCCCAGTAAGGTGTGATATGTAGCGGGATTTTGAATTTCGCCGCGCTACACTCGTTCCCTCAGATATAAATTATACCGCCGCAGCTGTATGAGCGCTGGATGGCAGAGAAAATAAGAAAATTAAGGTATCAAAAATTGTAACTCTTTTTGTTTTCTACCCGCTTCTGTCTTGGAGAGCGGAAGCTTAACTTACTTATTAGCTAGTCTTGGTCGGATGAAGACGAAAAAACTTATTGATGTGCAGACGTATTGTGGAAATTTGTATGAAATTCGGAGGATGGAAGCAGCAACGTAAAATACATTGCATTTAATATCAAGACTGTTTTTGTATACATTAGTAATTCCTGGGCAATGATATTTATTGCAAGATTTCGGAGCATCTACGACTTTTCACGCAGAAATGAAGCAGGAGATTTGTGGAGAACAAGACCTGGACGCCGTACAAGAGAAGACATGCTAACATGGTAAAACATGAACTCTTATCTACGCAATTTCCCCCTGTTAATCACATTTGTTATTCTCTGTTCTCTTTCAAATAATTTTTGTAGTGGAAACTGGTTTGACTTTTGCTCAGAAACGCCACAAGGACCACCACAACAATAGCTTTTCCGAATCACGAAGTCCGATAACTTTACTGTAATACGAAGTCCGATTTGCATTTCATTCTTTCCCTTTTTCACGGTCATTAACGATTTTAAAACCCCCTTTTTATTCACCATTTCTTCCCACATTTTCAAACTTTTCTTTTCTTTTCTTCTTTTTTTCTTTCTAGTAACCGCTACAGATAGGTTCAGTTATCATGTACACAACAGTTAAAATCGGCACTTGAATCTGGAATTTAAATCAGAGGTATGAAAGTGGTGGCAGCGACAGTACTCTCTGTGCTTCTTTCCATACTTCAAAGGATGGATGGAAGGAAGACTGGGTTTAACGTCCAGTCTACATAGTGGTCATTAGAGTCAGAGCACAAGCTCGGACCGTGTCAAGAATGGAGAAGAAATTCGGCCACGCCCTTTCAGAGGATACGTCCAGACATTTGTGTGGAGCGATTTAGGGAAATCACTGAAAATCTAAATCTGGATGGGTGGGTATGGGTCTGAACCGCCGTCCTCCCGAAAGCCAGTCCAGACAGAAGTCATGGGATAGTGATATGCACGTATACAGATGGCGGTAGCGTCACATAAACGCGGTATAAAATGGTAATGCATTGACGGAGCGGCCAGTTGTACTCAGGTGATTCATGTGGAAGGATGACGACGTGATTATGGCCGCACCATGGGGATTAACTGACTTTGAAAGCTTAACAGTAGTTGGCACTAGATGCAGGTGACGTTCCATTTCGGAAATCATTAGGGAATTCGGAATTCCGAGAGCCACATTCTCGAGTGTGTGCCGAGAATACCAAATGTCAGGCATTATCTCTCACCACGGACGACGCAGAAACCGACAGTCTTCACTTAATATCTGAGAGCAACGGCGTTTGCGTAGATTTATCAGCGGTAAAAGACAAGCAGCACTGCCTAAAATGAATGCAGAAATCAATACGAGACGTACGGCGAAGGTATCCGTTAGAGCAGTGCGGCGAAATATGGCGTTAATGGGCTTTGGCAGCACAGGACCGACGCGAGTGTCTTTGCTAATAGCACTACGTCGCCTGCAGTGCGGCTCTTGGGCTCGTGACCATATCGGTTGGACCCTAGACGACTGGAAAACCGTCGCCCGGTCGCATAAGTCCCAATTTCAGTTGGTAAGACCTGATGGTAGGTTTCGATTATGGCGTGGACCCCAAGAAGCCATGGGCCCAGGCTGTCAACCAGACCCTGTACAAGCTGGTGGTGGATCCATAATGGTGTGAACTGTATTTACATGTAATGGACTGGATCATCTGATGCAATTGAACCGTTCATTGACTAGAAATATTTGTGTTCGGCTACTTGGAGACTGTTTGCAGTCATTCATGGAATTTAATAACAGAAACGGAATTTTCATGGAAGAAACTGCGCCACGTCACCTGGCCTCAATAATTTTAGTGATTGATTTGATGAACATTATGGATAACCTGAGCGAATGATTTGACCACACAGATCGCTTGACATGAATCTCATCGAAAACTTATGGGACATAATGGAGAGATCCGTTCGTGCACAAAATCCTGCGTGGGCAACACTTCCGCAGTTATGGGCGGCTTTACAGGCAGCAAGACTCGACATATCTGCAGGAGACTTTCAACGACTTTTTCAGTCCACGCCACATCGAGTTCCTGTCCTACGGAGGGCAAAAGAGGGTCCGACAAGCTATTAGGAGGTATCGTATTTTCCATCTCGGCGTATGTTATGACTGGATTTCTTGCGCGTTGTAGTAATGATTTGTAGCGGCTTACAATATGCTATCAGGAGAGACCAAGGGCCACATCCAGGGTTGTCTCTTAGGACATAGGAGGCGGTGTTCTTTCAAGCTGAACAATGAACTCACTCCCAGGTCAGAGAATGGAAGAACGGTACTTTATGCGAACGAGTTGCCAGGCAAGTGCCATGCCACAGACTAATAATGCTGATGAACAATACATAGAGACCGAGCCGCGATGTTAATATGCTACTCCCTCTTCCCTCCCCCTCCCCCCCCCCTCGGTTCCACCAGTCTAGCTTACGGAACGTCACCATGCGTCCATAGGTTAACAAGAGCAATTTCAGAGGAGTGCTGTCGGTATCTCGGAGTTTGCAAAAGCATAGCTCCAGCTGTAGCTAACATCTGTAGAAAGCATACCAAAAACGCCACCGAGTTTCACTTCATTTTGTGAATGGTGGCTCACGGAGACGCTTTTTGTCATCACACCACGGTGGTAACACTCCGGCAGTTAAAGCACTCTCCTGTATTGACAGAGAACCTGTG
This sequence comes from Schistocerca serialis cubense, assembly GCF_023864345.2. NCBI lineage: Eukaryota > Metazoa > Arthropoda > Insecta > Orthoptera > Acrididae > Schistocerca > Schistocerca serialis. Next base: position 74,860,508 of record NC_064644.1, read on the forward strand.
ACTTATGTCCTGATTCCCTCTTCTTAGACTGAGAGGGTCTGTAACATAGTTTATTGTGGAAATAGTTCTATGGAGCCGCTGGGGGGGTGGGGGGGTGGGGGGAGGGGGAAGATGAAAAACATTATGAAATTAAACTACTTCCCAGTGTTGATGGTAAACTCTGTGATTGGTTGGGAAAATTTAGGAGCGTGAAAAGATGCTACCAGCCCAAGAAAAGTGCGTTTTCAGACATTCAGGAGTGAAGACTCGACCGGTGAAGGTGGGAGAAGACGGACATAGGTTACGGAGATAATAGATGAGAGGAGAGACACAGGGCCCCACCGAACTGACGTTATTACAGCTCGACAGAGGACACCCCTGGCGATGGTAGGAACACATTGCCGCAAGAGCACGACAGGGCTGAACAGGCGCGTGAACTCTTTGACTCCATGTAAGTGGTGAACCCTCGATCGCTCGCTGTGCTCCAGTAATATATTTTTCTTTACCTACTGTAGTCCTCTCGCCTTGCAATACTTCTTGCTTAACTTCACGATAGGACAGCGGTGATCGCGAATTGGCTTCATCAAATTGCTACACCCACCCACCTCAGAACCTTGTCAAAAATTAGATGTTGTCAGTAGTTTTGTCACATATGTGCTACTTGATTCATAACTGTTTACAATGAATGTTTAATTCCTCCAGTACTAATCACGTCAGTTATGGAATAAGCTATGAATCTCTTTCCGTTTTGTAGCTAATGAAACTCACATCCACAGGTAGAATTAATAGAATGTTATGACTCACTCGGGATACTGCTCTCAGAATCCCGTAACTTGCTGAAGTCTTTAAATTTCGCTGCACAACTGAATTAACTGTCACTCGTTTCTGAGGAGTGGCCTGATTTCGCCGCTGTATCCCTCGTATCATCCAAGGGAAAACCTGTCGACCTCGTGGGTTCTCTCATACAGCGCATTACCATTTCTAATACATTGTAGGGAAACTGTTGACATTCAAAACAACATCCATAAGTCTAGGAATGGGTACATAAATGTTGTGCATGTCTGTAAAAGAAGCTTTATATCATTCTTCCAGCAAAAATAGTCGCAAATTTGGCTAAAGTTGATGGATGTGGATAGCTGTCATGGACGCTTCTCTCCACCACAGACCACAGTGGCTCAGTAACTGAGGTCTGGTGACTGTGTGGCCAGAGCACACGCGATATCTCATTCTCGAGGTCTCAAAACTATGGATGATGCTAGCTGTGTGGTCACGGGTCATGAGAAACAATTATTGTACCATAGCATCGATCTGATCTGCCAAAATTGCCATACAATCCTTGGCAGTAATGCCAGCTTGCAGAGTAACCACAGGGCCCATAGAATACCGTGATGTGGTTGCCCATATCATCACACAACACCGGCCATGTGTCACTGTTGGCGGCAAGCTGTTTGCGTCGCAGGTTTCGGATTTTGTATACCAAAGGTAAATTCGGGCAAAAGTCGGAAACATTGAGATACACGATTCATCCGACCAAATGACTTTCTTCTATTGTTCTATAGTCAGGTTTTAAGGCTTTGGCAACACGTTCTCCTCTAACACGTACTTGCGTCTCTGATGCGTGGGTTTAGAATTCCTGCCGGCCCTGCATTTCCCAGCTTAAGGCCGAGAGAGGTGGCGCAATGCTTAGCATTCTCGAGTCACATTTCAGACCAAGATTTTTCAAACCCTCGTACGGCCTTCGTGATTTAGGTTTTTCCGTGATGTCCCGAAATCGCTCCAGGCAAATGCTAGCATGGTTCTTTTGAAGGGCACGGCTGATTTCCTTCCCTCATCCTTCTCCCGTCCGATGGGACTGATGACCTCGCTATTTGGTCGCCTCCCCCAAATCGACCAACCAACTAAGTGTGCTCGTTTGAGCGGTCACAAGGAGAATTTGGTGCTGTCCATGAACAGCTGGAAGCTGCGTTGGCCACTGTCGACGTTCTTCTGGCGAATGTTCAACGTTGCGGTGACGTCCTAGCACTGATGACGAGACCTGCTACACCTTTCGTCTTGTTGGAATACCCTGATAACCCAGGCATCGCTCCATCTTCTGATACGCAACATCTAGTCAGTCCGTTCTCACTCCAGAGTGGGTGGCAGACAGTGATGGGTTCGCGTGTCACAGGGGTGAAGGGGAAAGGTAGCTGGTCGCCCGGCTGGCTCCCTACGCCTTAGCAACACGTACAACCTGCTGCCAATGTTGATGATAATTCAGATTCAGCACGGAATACCTCTCCTGTTGGGCCAGCGGCCGATTTTTCTGCCCAGACCTGATTCGTGTAAAGGGTGGGTATGCTTGTTGCTGGGAGTTCCAATGTTAAGCTGCTGAAGGAGCATCTTACGGAAATAGCAGGCAAGGGGGAGAAGAATGCCACGGTTCACTCGATGTCTTTGCCGGCGGATCTCGTCCGTGATGTAAAGGAGGTCCTAACTGTGGCTATCGAGCGCACTGGGTGCAACCAGCTGCATATAGTGGCACATGTCGCCACGAATGACGCCTGAGTTCTGAGGAATCCTCGTCTGCTTCCGTCGTATGGCTGATTTGCATCGTACCCGAGATTGATCGCGCCCCTCTGGTTTGGAGCAGAGTGGTAGGTCTAAACCAGAGGCTCAAACGACTCTGCGACAGTATCGGATGCAGAACTGTAGGATTCCCCTTAACAGGTCAGGTGTGCACTTCAAGCAGAAAGCGGCTGCTAGGGTAGCGCAGCACGTGTGACGTGGGGCTTTTTTAGATTAGAGAAACACTGCCTGCGGATCAAAGGCGCTTTGCCTGATAAATTAGTCTCAGTGTCCTCATAGACTGTTAATATGATTTTAGTAAACTGCAAGAGCATACAAGGAAAGGTCCCAGACTTTGCACCGCTCACAGAAGGTTGTAACGCACATACAGTATTAGGAACAGAAAGCTGGTCGAAACCAGACGTTAATGACAGCGAAATCCTAAGTTCAGATTGGAATATTTATCGTAAGGGTATGTCAGTTGCCAGTGGTAGCGACGAAATTATTGCAGGCAAGATTTCGATAAAACCCAGTGGAGTTATAACGGATTCCGATTCTGAATTGATCTGTGTGAAGTCAAGTATGAAAGATTGGTCGAAAATGGCAATTGGACGCTTTTATAGACAAGGGCTCTAGTGCTAGGGAGCTTCAGAGAGAACTTCCTTGGAAGGTAGTGTTATGGGACCACTGGTATTTACGATGTACAGAGTGAAGAAAAGTGCCGCACCTGGAGGTCGGCATACGACTCCTCAACCAGATCCATGAAAAAACATCAGATCGGGTGTGTTTTAAAAACACATAAACGAAAACGAGGAGCTGGCAACACTGTCCCATCGCGCAGCGGATCGGAATGTGCAGTAGGTTCCATTACACTACATGTATGTGTGTACCAACCGCAAGTTGCACAACCTTAACTGATCCTCTCAAGCTCATGTAGGAGTGCTACTCGATGGCGTACACAAATGGTAACAAAGTCCATATGCTTAGGTGCATCCGATGACAAAGCTGCTTCTGCTTGTGAGTAATCTGCATGGTACGCTCAAAGGCGCCATCCCGACATGAATGTCCTTCGTCGCCTGGAGTAACACATCTGGGAAACCGGTGGTGATATTAACATCCTTGGGAAAACGGTGATCATCGTCCACAAGTAATGAACTGAGGTCGCACAGGATTGCACCTACTCCACAAGCAGAGGACGCGGCTCTTGAAACCGTTCACCAATCACCTCGGCGAAGTGGCCGTCATATTGCAAGGAAGCTTCAGATATCTCAAGGACTGTTTGTTGAAGTGTTACACGACGAATACCTGCATGTATATCATTAGACATTAATTCAACACCAGTGGCCAGAAGACTACATTCGACGAGTGCTGTTTTATGAATGGATTTAGCGCCAAGTAGAAGATAATGAAGATTTCGCAAATAAAGTGATATGTACTGACGAATCTAGCTTCATTCGTGAGGCATTTTCAACTTCCACAACAGCTATTATTGGTCGGAACAGCTTTCAATCACACTCTGGCATAAATCTGTGGGCTGGAGTCGCGGGAGGATTGCTTCTTGGCCCTTCCCTATTACCGGACAAGTTGAATGCGCTCCTGTATCAAATGGCTCTGAGCACTATGCGACTTAACATCTGAGGTCATCAGTCTCCTAGAACTTAGAACTACTTAAACCTATCTAACCTAAGGACATCACACACATCCATGCCCGAGGCAGGATTAGAATCTGCGACCGTAGCGGTCACGCGGTCCCAGACGGAAGCGCCTAGAACCGTACAGCCACACCGGCCGGCGCTCCTGTATCGTACGTTTCTTTGCAATACTTTGCCTGACGCATTAGAAAACGTTCCACTTGATGTTCGGTGTCAGCTATGGTTTCAGCATGATGGAGCACCGCCACACATTGGAATGAATATGCGTAACTATTTTAAAGCAGCGTTTCCAGGGAAATCTATTATTATGGCCATTTATTGGTATCCATAATGACCACCACTCAAAACACACACGATGGGTAATAGGGGTGTAAAGTATTCAGACAGGTTGTAATACTAAGGTTATTCTCTTTTATTTCTTCCAGCTATGTCTGTCATATTGACGCTACTTGATAAATCTGTGATACCATCTGTTATCCGCTTATTTAACTCGTTTATGTACCAAATAAAATTTGTAAATTGTGATATTCAGATTTTGTTTAATTTGTAGACATACGAAAAATTTGTCATTTTATCCTAGAAGACTGTTACATTTCAAAATATTTGTAAACAACGTTTATTTTGCAAGTGATGAGTAGGATACTATAGTACTTTTGAAAGAATTTTGTGTTGCGTGACGCCCACGCTGCAGTATGAAAGTGGCTGGCAGGGAATGCGAACAGACGTGTGACGGAGTGCTGAGGACTTTCTAAATGGGCCGCATCACGAGGACCACACTTGCGGAGAAGATGCTAGTAACATTACTCGAGGGAATGCAATAACAGAAGCAAGTTTGAAATTGCTTATCGACGAAACTGAAGGCGCTGGAAACATTTTTTTGCGTGTCAACAGCTACAGTAAAGTGCTGAAGAACTGCTATACCTCAGTTAGTCCCCACTAAGTTTTTTAGATTCGTCACTCAGTACCTCATAGATTTAAATTGAGAATATAATGTTTGAAGTGACCTTAAGCTGCGTTTTTGTTCGTCTAAAATACTTTATCCCGAACTAATATTTGTTGTTCTATCCTGAATTATCACATGCGTGATCAATTGTTGTATCCGCTTACATAATTACTACGATAAAATTATAAAAAAACTTTGTTGCGATTTATCTATCTACCTGTATAGTGAAATTACGATTTTTCTCCAGTACATTGCACATATACAGATGGAACTGCTCCTAATTATTTAGTATGATCGCGAACATATGAATGCCATGCGTCTGTGGTGTTTGAATGTAAAAGGGAATATCGTTTTCTGCTACATTTCATATTCTGTGATACTGGTGCGTTATGAGTAAATCAGCTTTGCCATCACTTGTGGTCATTTAAATTAAATTTTTTGAAAAGCGTTATACAAAATTTGTTTGCTTCCTTGTTACATACATTGAGGTAACAAAAGTCGTGGGACACCTCCTAATATCACGTCGGACTTGATTTTACCCGGCGTAGTGCAGCAACTCGACGTGGAATGGTCTTTGCAAATCCCCTGCAGAAATACTGGCCGTACTGCCTCTATAGCCGTCGATAATTGGGAGAGTGTTGCCGGTGCAGAACTTTGTGCACGAACTGACCTCTCGATTACGTTCCATAAGTGCTCGAAGGGATTCATGTCGGGCGGTCTGGGGGGGTCAACTCGTTTGCTCGAACTGTTCACAATGTTGTTCAGATCAGTTGCGAACAGTTGTGGTCCGGTGAAATGGCGCATTGACATCCACAAAAATTCCATCGTTCTCATTTTTTTACAGAAAAGTTATTGCTGCTCCCGAGGAGGAGAACATTCGGCACAGATGAATTTGATCTCGGATGGTGCTGCCGCCAGCAGTACCTTCTACATCTGTTCTACATCTACAGGAAGATTCCTTGAGGGGTAAATGTATCAACGGTAGGTAAGGGATCTTTGTCCGGGATGTAACGGAACATATTAAAAGCTCTACTTTAATGAAGTATGTGATACCCTCCAAATTCAACCAGTTTAACGAGTATTTATGATTATAGAAGAGTTATTGTGTATGTTAACAATGATTGCACAACATGTCTCCATAAACAGTCAACCCATTAAATCATACTGAATAACTGACCCACACAAAAGTTAATATCACTTGATCACTGATACAGCAAATGTCATCATGTAAAAACACTAAGTTTATCTTAAATAATTAATATGAAGTACGAAAAATAGTAGCCAACTTAGGTATTTTGGATCCCCTTAAATAAAAATCACCCAGTGAAACCTATTTGTTCACCAGGAGCGTTTTCACTCAGTATTCACGTAATCAATCCTATTTTAGACGAAAACCAATGTAATTCTTAATAATTCATGTTACTTACTTATTTATGCAAATTAGAGAAGTCAATTGACAAACTTCTAAAAAATAGCCTTTTTGTAACAGAGAATTATTCTGTCAAGTCAACAAATCTGTCTGTCATTTTCATAACATGTTAAATTATGTCACTCGATGCAAATTAATAACTTATCTGCACAAATTATGATAACAGATGTTCATGTGACTTATAAGCTATATCTCTTTTAGTAGTTCTTTGACAATGTTATAAATACAAGCAGCAAGAAGGGTCGAGGAGGCAGTCGGAATGTCACTTTGGTAAAGTGTGTTTGTGTGTTATTGTTTGAGGTGGATAAACAATGCAAAGATCATGTAATGGAAGTACTAGTTTGTGTTGTGTCATGGTCTTTGGTGGACAGTGGAATTAAGATGGCCACCAGAGTAATAAATATTTGAAGGTTACATACTTGTTGGTTTCGCTCGTTCTTTATCATCAAAAGCACATAAAAAACACGGGACCTCATGTTTTTAACCCTAGACAACAAGATTTAGAGCCAGCATCAGCATCGAGACACAGCAGCGATCCAGCAAGCAGCAGCGATTACTACAACGCATTTTAATGGCGCCAACCAAACATCAAGTGCTAACAAGCTCTGTAAACGGGAGTGAAATAGTGCAATTACAGCAATTAGCTATATCAACGACTAGGCGACCATTACAAAAGTGGGGGCTCGTCCGGGATCTTTAAGTGCATCGATTATAATAGTGCAGCGATATATTTCGTAAGTCCTTAGCACTTCAAAAAAAAAAAAAAGTTTATTTGTGGAGTGTGGCAACAGTGAAGATATGTCAAAGTGAAAAACAAAAAAACGTGTGTATGTGCGATTACGAAAAACTATCATCACACCGCTCGGAAGATTAACGTCTGGATTGTCAATGGAATTCATCAATCAAGATAAAACCGAATAGATGTGAAAAAAGCCAACAAGAACACCGATCACGACATCATACATAAAGCATGGTATTTTGTTGTTGTCATTTAAAAAATAAAAAAAAATTATAGTTAACATGTCTCTACCTGAGAGTGATGAGATCGTAGGAAACGTAAAAATTGAACCAGGGGATGGTGAACAATTAAACTTAACAGAGTGGCTAGCAGAGTTTGCAACTCAAATAAGCTCGCAACTTAAACAATCGAGTGAACAAGTAAGTTTGAAACTTAAAGAAAACACAGATAGACTGGATAAGTTAAGTTTGAATTTTGATCTATTAACTACTCATCTCAATGAGAAGTGTGAGGAAATTAAAACTACCCTAATTAAGGACACTAGCGAACAGATGATACACTTCAGAAAAGAATTTCAAATTAAAGTTGAAAGTTTAAATGAAAATATACAAGCTAACACAGACAGCATTGCTGTCATCTACAACAGAGTAGATACTGAAGTTGAAAGATTAGATCAGAGAATAGACAAAACATCAGAAAACCTTAATCAAGAATACAACCTGTATACCACTAATGTAGATACAAAAGTAGAAAAGATACACACTAAATATACACAATTGGAGGACGCATTGATGTCCAAACAAACGATTTACAATCATAATACAATGTATGGGCACATCCAAGTGAAATACTTTCCTGGTGAAAATCTGCACCCTATTGACTTTATTCACCAATGTAAGGATATGTTTGTTGTAGGAATGTCAGATAACATAAAAATTAAGTTAGTAAAACGGTTTCTAGAAGGGGAGGCCCTATCCTGGGCAAATGAGAATAATGATTCTTGGAATACTTTTGAAGAGTTTGAAGCTAAATTTATTTGTAAATTTTGGTCACAATCCATTCAAGCCAGATTAAAGTCAGAATTTCTAAATGGACCAGTGTATAGAGGGAAAATAGGGGGAATGCAAAAATTTTGCAGAGACCAATTGAAAAAACTTGCTCATTTGAATAACTCATTTGATGTTATGACACAAATTGATGTTTTAAAAAGAAGGTTACCAGAGAGACTGCAGTGGGAATTGGTCCATGGACCAGACGATTTAATGGAAGAGTTCCTGAAATTTGTAGATAGATTAGATAGGGCCTTGGAAAGAGAAAATAACCAAAGATTTGGCTCTGACAACGACCAGTATGGGGGGTGGAACAGGAATGTAAATAGAGATTATTATGGGAGGAGAGACTTTGAAAATTCTGGAAATAATGCTCCAAATAGGGGAGATAGGAGATATGAAAATGATTTCAGAAACAATACACAGGAGGGAGGATGGAGGAGAGATAACATGAATGATAGAAATAGGTATTGGGGAAGAGAACAAGATAGACGGGGGTTTGTTGAAACTAGTGAACAGAGCGACAACTACAAACGGACAGACCGAGGGAACCAGCCGGGAAACGGTGGACAGTCCCACTAGATGTCCGTAGTTTTGGGGCTAGACAATATTATGATAGGACAACACATAACCGAAACTGGAAAAGGAGAGGATACAATGTAAAGAGTAAATACCATGAAAATACTGATGTTGTTAGAAAGAATAAATTAGAATTTAATAAAAGGTTTTGGGATACAGTTAATAAAAACAGTGTTCAAGCACAGGTAGTTAGTGAAAGTGCAGAAGTTGAAGGTATTGCAGAGTTCCATAGTTGGGCTGAGAAAGATACTGGTGTTAATAAAAAGTCAGACACACCACAAATAGAATCAATTTTGGGGGGTTTATTTGATAAGAAGGGGGATGCCGAAGTGTTTAATGGAGCCAAAGGCTCAATTGCTGAGATTCAGATACATAGGGGGGAAACTGAAGATGGGGTTGTTGTGGAGGAGGAGGAAGAAGTAATAGAGGGACATTTAAATAATGATCCTAAATCAAGTGATGTTATTGATGAGAGTGTGGAGGAAGAAATAAAAGTATTTGTAGAATTGAAAAGTGATTATGTAGTAAAGGTAAGTGATGTGACAAACATGGGTAATAATGAGGTTAATTTAAGTGAAATGCAGACTAGGGAATGTGTATCTGAGGACAAGCTATTGCCTATTGGGAACTATGAAACACTAATCTATGGGAATGGTAATAATAATAATAATAAAGAAAATATAAGGGGATGGAATGTAAATGTGTGTTTTCAAGAAAAAAGGGAAAAGTTTTTAGAAGTTTTGTGGAACAACTATGGAAACTGTATAAACAAAGATGCCTTTTGGAAAGAATTAGCAAAGGTAAGTGCAACCTTGTATCCTACATGGTGGACAAGAATCCGTAGTGGACTTTATAAAAAATGGGGTGAAAACAGTAGTTTGTTAAGTGACAACACAGTGTTAAGAGGAACAGATGAAAACAAAGGTTTATGTTTAAATGTGAATGCTTTGCAAACAGAGAGGGATGTGTCTAAGTGTAGGAAAGAGACATTAGACTTAGGAACTAAAGAAATTGAAAATGATCTATTGTTTGAAAATACTGAAATAGACAAAGATGTTGAGCTAGGTTGTCCATATGTTAAAGTAAACATTGACAAGTGGGAAGGAAGAGTGTTAGTAGACACAGGAAGTCCTGTTTCTGCCATCACTTCTAGACTTAGAGATAAGCTCAGAAATTCTCAACATTTTCCTGAGATGCCAGTTATTGGATTAAAAGTGAAAGGAGCTACAGGCAGAGCCAGTAAGGTATTTAAGAAACAAGTGTTACTTACTTTTAAAATTGATAACCTAATTTTGAGCATGGATGCTTAGTAGTAGATGACCTGAATGAAAATTTCATTTTAGGTATGGATTGGATATTAAAAGTGAATGCTGGGTTTAATTTTACAGCAAAACAAATGTGTATTATAGAACCTGTTAAGCAACAAAGCTGTGTAGTGAATTTGTTAATTTTAAACTGTGGTGACAGCTGTAGCCACATTCAATCAGTGTATCATGAAAATGAGGATGTTTATTACCCGGATGAGAACTTAGGGGATGATGCAGAGGGTCAAGAGTTTGAGAAGTTAGTAGAGAAAAAACTGGGGGAAGCTGAAAGCCTAAATAATACACAGAAGGAAAAATTAAAAGAGTTATTATGGGAACTCCAGGATGTGTTTGATGATAGACCTGGTAGAGTGAAATATTATCAATGTAAATTACAGTTAAAACCTCATGAGCCTTTCTTTATAAAACCGTATGGAATACCATTTGCAAAAAGAGACGCTGTGGAAAAAGAAATACAAAAAACGGAAAATTGGGAAGTTATAGAAAGAAGTTGCAGTGCCTACAACAACCCGTTGGTCATTGTAAAAAAAGGAGACAATAGCGTTAGGATTGTATTAGACTCCAGACATCTGAACAAGTATCTCATCAGAGAAAACTACCACCCAGAAAGTATAGATGAGCTGTTAGGTAAATTTGAGTGTGTCAAACATATGACAAGCCTAGATCTCACCGCTGGTTTTCATCAAGTTGAACTTAGTCCTGATTCGAGAAAATATACAGCCTTTTTATATAATGGTAAATGCTATCAGTATACAGTCGTTCCATTTGGTCTCAATGTATCAGTTGCGGAATTCATCAGAGCATTAGATTTTGTACTTGGTCATGAAACTAGTTCAAAATTAACCATTTATGTAGATGACATTTTAATCACTGGGAAAACTTGGGAAGAACACCTTGAACTATTAAGGGAGGTATTTATAAAACTCAGAAAGGGAGGAATGACATTAAAATTAGAAAAATGTAAATTTGGGCTAGAGGAGTTAAAATTTTTGGGACACATCATTACAGAACAAGGGATTTTGCCAGACAAAGACAAAATAAAAGCCATAGGAAATTTTCCAACACCTAGAAACAAGAAACAACTCAAATCATTTTTCGGCTTCACAGGATTTTACAGAAAATTCATCAGTAATCAAGCGTTAAATGCAGTTTGTTTGTATAACTTACTTAAAAAAAATGTAGTGTGGGATTGGACACCAGAATGTGAAGATGCTTTTAACAAAATCAAAACGCAACTATGTAACAGCCAACTTCTACATAGACCAGACATGTCAAGTCCTTTCTGGCTAGCTACTGACAGCAGCGATGCAGGGTTAGGAGTACATTTATTTCAAGAAAAGGAAGTAAATGGAAAAATGGAACACCGAACAATCGCATTTGCCAGCAGAATTCTTCAAAAACATGAAAAACACTACAAGTGACAGAAAACGAATTACTAGCTATACATTGGGGTTTTACAAAATTTAGAAATTACCTCTTGGGACATAAAGTAATAGTACAGACAGACCACAAAGCATTAAGCTATCTCCAAGAGTGCAGGTTATACCATAACAGACTTACCAGATGGGCCATGTGTCTCCAGCAGTTTGATTACGAAGTGAGGTACATTCAGGGAAAACAAAATGTGGTAGCAGACGCTTTATCAAGACTACCTTTGGGAAGTGATTTGGGGGGAAGTAGTGGAGAGGATGAGAAAATTTTCAAAATTATGTATCTAAAGGGCATTAAAGAGGAAAAGGAAATACAAAAAATCTGTAACGACATTAGGAGGTTTCAGAACCACGATGAAAACTGGAAACTAGTCAAAAGTTACATAGGAAAAACTGGGGGAGAAAGGGTAGAAGCATTCTATAAAGTACACAAGGGGATACTATTCAGAAGACCTAAGCCCGATTTAGACTATTGGAAACTGTGTTGGCCTGAGCAACAAATAGATACGCTCATTACTTATGTACATGAAAGCTTTGGCCACTGTGGCACCACTAAGTGTATTCAAAAAATACAGGAGAACATTTATTTTTACAACATTAGCAGAAGAGTAAAGAAAAAGTTATCAACATGTGACAGATGTCAGAGGGTAAAAGTGACAAGCCAAACAACCAGGGGAATAATGCAGAACATATTACCCACAAATAAACTCGATCTCGTTGCAACTGACATCTGCGGACCGTTACCCAAGAGAAGGGGGGGTTACAGTTATATTTATGGTCATGGTAGACATCTTCTCCAAATTTATAAAGCTTTATCCCTTAAGGAAAGCTACCAGCAAACAAATAGTTTCAAAAATTACAAGTAATTATTTCAACACTGTGGGAAAACCTAAGGCAATACTTTCAGACAATGGGTCTCAGTTCACCTCTAAATACTGGAAAACTTTTATTGAAGACACGGGAATTAAACACATTTTAATATCTGTTTACCACCCGTCAAGCAATCCGGCTGAGAGATACATGAGAGAGATTGGAAGACTGTGCAGAACCTACTGTAGCCAGAACCACACTAATTGGTTAGAGTACATAAATAGTTTTGAAGAAATAATGAACAGCTTACAGCACTCTTCCACTGGGTTTTCCCCACACGAAATAATGTACAACCAATACCCTGCTAGTTTCTTCACTGAAAACATAGAGTATCCACCTTGCAAAATTATGTCACCCCAAGAAAGAGAAGACTGTGTACGGGAAACCATGAAAAAACGAGGGGAATTGAGAAAAAGGCGACATGCAGCCAAAGGAAAAGCTACACAGTTCAAACCAGGGGACCTTGTACTCGTCAAGACACAAGAGAAATCAAAAGTATTGTCAGCCGAACTTAAAAAGTTTTTTGATATTTACATTGGTCCATTTGAAATAAAAGAAAGCCCACATCCTAATGCATATAGACTTATCTTTCCCAGATCAAGAAGGTTATTTGGATTAAGAAACATCACTGAATTGAAACCATATAAACGTGATTAAGCACATGTCCCTGTTTGAATACAGTTACTTACCCATTTTCCGTAAAGCATTTTATCAGCAAAGATTTTTACTGGGTGTGTCAAATAGCAACTACCACTTATCCTACAGACCCTGGAAAAGTTCCAGATCTCTGAGACAATGTTTTTATATTTTTATTGTCACTATTGAATATTAAATTTGGAGACATCTTCTTTACTTGCAAGGGGCAAGTTTAACCATGCACCCAAAGAGGTGACAAACATTTATTACTTTCTGTTTGTATTGTTGAATATGGGACATACTTGCACCAAATATAAAAGACAATGTAAAAATTGTTGTGCAAGAACCATCATTTTGTTACTATTCTTTTCTTAGGCATAAGATTTGTGTACAATTTTCTACAGCTAATCAGATGTTCACCATGTTTGATGTTTGTGTTATGTTGTGACCAATTTAAGTGTCCAATTTTAGTATTAATATGTTCATGTACTATCTTGACTGTGTCTCAATGGGAGACAAGTTTTTTAAATATTTTCTTTTTTTTTAAATGCATATTATATTCATACATGTGACTTCTCTAGTGTTTGTGTTTATATATCATGTCCATACTTCTAATTATGTTCTTTGTTTTCATTTCCTTTATGTGGCTCAAAAAGAGCAGACAGTTGCAATATTTTCCTATGGACATCTGACCTGTCCATCTATGTAATATATTTATGTTCCTTCTATTATCTTGATTATTCTGTGACTCAATGAGAGCTGACTTTGAAATAATTTACATATATTTTTTTTATATCTTAAGATCGCATGTGATATATTTGTGTCTGTTTTTGATCATTTTCCATGTGGCTCACTGGGAACAAAGATTAACAGTTTTTTTGTTTTTACTTTCATATATTACTAAATATTTTTATTATGCTGTCATACTGAGGGCCATAACACAAAGTGCATTTGAAACAACACAACTAAAATATTTGCAGGAAACAGTCATTGTATACATACACATTATGCATAGTAAAACAAAAAAAATATTAAAATAGTACTTTTCCAAATTTAACCATTTGACACAATTGTCCTAGTCGGCTAATATCATTAACATTCTGTAAATGATATTACCCGAGGGGTGTATTGTAACGGAACATATTAAAAGCTCTACTTTAATGAAGTATGTGATACACTCCAAATTCAACCAGTTTAACGAGTATTTATGATTATAGAAGAGTTATTGTGTATGTTAACAATGATTGCACAACATGTCTCCATCAACAGTCAACCCATTAAATCATACTGAATAACTGACCCACACAAAAGTTAATATCACTTGATCACTGATACAGCAAATGTCATCATGTAAAAACACTAAGTTTATCTTAAATAATTAATATGAAGTACGAAAAATAGTAGCCAACTTAGGTATTTTGGATCCCCTTAAATAAAAATCACCCAGTGAAACCTATTTGTTCACTAGGAGCGTTTTCACTCAGTATTCACGTAATCAATCCTATTTTAGACGAAAACCAATGTAATTCTTAATAATTCATGTTACTTACTTATTTATGCAAATTAGGGAAGTCAATTGACAAACTTCTAAAAAATGGCCTTTTTGTAACAGAGAATTATTCTGTCAAGTCAACAAATCTGTCTGTCATTTTCATAACATGTTAAATTATGTCACTCGATGCAAATTAATAACTTATCTGCACAAATTATGATAGCAGATGTTCATGTGACTTATAAACTATATCTCTTTTAGTAGTTCTTTGACAATGTTATAAATACAAGCAGCAAGAAGGGTCGAGGAGGCAGTCGGAATGTCACTTTGGTAAAGTGTGTTTGTGTGTTATTGTTTGAGGTGGATAAACAATGCAAGGATCATGTAATGGAAGTACTAGTTTGTGTTGTGTCATGGTCTTTGGTGGACAGTGGAATTAAGATGGCCACCAGAGTAATAAATATTTGAAGGTTACATATTTGTTGGTTTCGCTCGTTCTTTATCATCAAAAGCACATAAAAAACACGGGACATCATGTTTTTAACCCTAGACAACAAGATTTAGAGCCAGCATCAGCATCGAGACACAGCAGCGATCCAGCAAACAGCAGCGATTACTACAACGCATTTTAATGGCGCCAACCAAACATAAAGTGCTAACAAGCTCTGTAAACGGGAGTGAAATAGTGAAATTACAGCAATTAGCTATATCAACGACTAGGCGACCATTACAGGGAACGACCGAGTCAAATTTGAAACTGAAAATTGTTCTGGTTCTTCCTATAGTAGAATATACGCGCCGCTACTGCTGCTATGATCGTAGAGTAAGCGACTTCCAGAGGTGGTAGCATAGACGAAAACAAGAAACAAGTATTTAGAGAACTTGGAATTTCGAATGTATGGCTTAAGAGCACTTGTTCATCTTCGACAGTGAGGAACATCACTTCTGTTGAAAAAAGCACCTATAACTCTTTATGCAACTTAGAGGCCTTTTTTACAGGACATTTGTTTCTTGTTTCGATCCATACTATCACGTCTGAACGTTTCCGTCGCTACATTCTCAGCAACAACAGTAGCGGTACGTGTAGTGCGCTCTCAAGGTGTCAGACAGAACTCTGCTTATAATTTTCGACGCTGTCGTTCCCTGACTAGCGTCCCTTACCTCAGACTGATACATTTACCTTTCTCCACGAGCCCTGAAACTTTGTAACGTCATCACGGAGTCACCATCTATATCTGCACAGCAAGCCACCTGACGGTACGTGGCGGAAGGTAGACTGCTTATGATACCCATTTAATTTCGCCATTCCCCGTTCCATTGGCGAATGTTTCTTCAGACGAGTAACTGACGAAAAGCTCTAACTACCACGATATTCTCATCGCAATAATTTCGTGAGATCCATACTGCAAGGAGTAATATGTTGTCCCCCTTTCACTGCAACGTACGCTCTCAGTATTTTAAGTGTATACCTGTTATTGATGCAGATTACTTCTCTTGTAGCGTCTGCCACACAAGCTTTGTCAACCATCTCCGTAACGCAGTCACGCTAACTAAAGAAAGTCGAAAAGAAACGCGCCGCTCTTTGTTGGCTGTTTACCTTTTGTATCAATGCAATCTGGTTAAGGTGCCAGACCGTTGAGAAACGCTCAAGAGGTATCAGTGAATCGGTATTTTGTACACCACTTCTTCGTGGTTGACTTTCTTTCCTAAAGAATACCACGGCATTATTTTCCAGGTCGTAAAATTACCTCGACCACCTTGTGTTTATTCTATCAAGAATGGCTACAGTTTGTTTCTTTTCAAGCGTGCCTCCCACGCAAGTAGAAATCAGTCCGTTCTATGAAGCAGAAGATGTGACGTACAGGAGGAGGCGTCGATAAAGCTGAGGACGTTTCCGTAGATAGAGCGCCATTAGGCTTGATGCTAGCTTCATCTGTTACCTCCGGTGCCCCTTACGTGGCAGCAAATCAGGTTTTGGTGATTTGGTAGGACAGAGGGGAGACTGTTTGCCACCTCCCTTTTTTATGGTGCACTATTACGTTTTGGTAGGCATTTATTCGTCGTTATGAACCACATTCATCCCGGAAATCGACGGCGTGGGGAGTTCCGCAGCCTTCACGACTTATTTACTTTCAATGACACTGTTATTCTTCTTGTGATACACATTTATTACAGAGGTGTTGAAATAGTAACACTGCTCCGCTTATTCCGAAAGACCATAATAGCTCTTTTCTACAATTCAAATAAATCGTTTCTCTTGACTGATAACAGCAGTAACTGAAATGAATATTGACAGGTCGTCAGTTGGTTGTTACATTCACTTTTTCATGGTGGTATACGTTATGAAGTACATTGCTTAGAAGTCACATGAGGTAGGCGACTATAATTATGTGCCTCTGAAGCACACATTATGTTTGTCATATTGTATAACACGGAGCGACAAGCTATGCCAGCTTCATTGTGAACATTGTATTGTATGTCATTTACGCCATGGTTTAACTAATAAAAGTCTTTATATACATCTAGAGGACATGCTTAGACGTGTGCGACAGTGTTTAAGACACTGGACTCCTGCTCTGAATAAGGCACGTTCATATCTCTGAGCAGACTGATTTACGTCTCTGATATTACTCCTGAACGACTTTAAGTCAAAGCCAGCCTTATTTCTTCGACAAGATCTCATAAGAAACTGAATTTGTACTGACTTTTGTACACATTGACGTGGTTAATTTCAATAATGTGGAAATAACAGTTGCTAAAATAATCAAATAATGACGTTATTTAGAATTTGTTTAAAATTTTCATAGTTCCCAGATGAATTCAAAGGTGAAACCCTTGTAAGTGAAATAAAAATCAATACATGTAACCATAATGTACTACATACATATAATTAACCAAATTAAACTGTCGTATACTCAGGTTATAATCTGGGTAGGACCAAGCTGAAACATTATGGAGACGCATTGTGTTTTAATCTTCCGCAATGACGTGCTCATAATATTTCATGTCCAACAAAAGGAAATGGAATTTCTTGGTGGGAACAGGTAGTAGTAATTTCCCCAGGTGCACTGGTAACGATTTACAAGACAAGTGTAATGGCTACCTGTTGATTACTCTAGAAACACATTTCATGGAATCATCATCATTATCGCCTGACGGGAATCTCTTTGCCGCTGAAACTCTTTTCCACTACTGTCATTTTGTGGCCAGTCCCAATGGATCGTCCCGGTGTTTGTAATGGAGTCAGAGCTCCTTTCCGATAACCAGTGGAAGAGGTGCTTTGTGCAAAGTGGAGTTGAAGGACGACACTTTACTAGTCTAATTTTTTTATGGACGAAGCCCGCAATGCTGGCTGGAGAGCTTTCCTTTTGAAGGCAAACCTTTTACAGCAGCTGTGGGGAACAATCTGGGTCAGGGATTTTCTCTGCCTCGTGATGACTGGGTGTTGTGTGCTGTCCTTAGGTTAGTTAGGTTTAAGTAGTTCTAAGTTCTAGGGGACTGATGACCATAGATGTTAAGTCCCATAGTGCTCGGAGCCATTTGAATTTGGGAACAATCTTGCAAGATATCCAAGATAAAAGTAGAACTTTTCAGTGGAGTGCTTTAAGGCAGGCAGGAACAAACACATGAGACTGCTGACAGAGATGCCAGAATATTTTAACACTACGGAGTCGGTGGGAAGCGCTCTTGAAACAATGATTCGATCAGCAACTCTCTTTGGTTTTACAGTCACATCTTCTGTGGAGCAAACGTATAAATTAGAGAAATTACAGATTATTAATGATATCTGGGTTCATCCACCTTGAGTCATGAAGTATTTCTTTCAGTAAAGAACCCTGGAAAAACTGACAAGTTCGTTTTTGGAGCAGAAGTGTGCACAGCTTTTTCTTTTCTTTTTTTTTTTTTAAAGAGAAGTGATCAAATTTGTGTGAATGAACTGTTTTTACTTTCACATCTTCTGCTTCTCATCCATTAAAGTTTTAAACATGGCTGCTTTATTTCATCTATTAAATTTTAACTATTTTGTTTTGTTATTTGGTGGAGATTATCGGCGGAAATAATTGAGGATTTTGTCCGACTTTTGAACTATTAACGTATAACTACTATCTTGTTTTGTTGTTTGGTGGAGATTTCGACGAAAGTAGCTAGGAGCAGTCTGAAAGTGGTGTATGAACTGCAAGCGATGTACATTTTTCAGTCCATTGATGGGACATCAGAATTTAATAATAGTTGAAAATCGGTTTTGGAGTAGTGATAAGTCAAACCTTGTTACTCAGGTAAAGTCAGACTGGGTAAGACTGGCTTCTATAGCGTAGCGAAGCAGAAAATTTCTCTAGGTCTAGCAGTTCTAGTAAATATAAGGTATAATGCGTTGCGTAATTTCTCTCGCGGGCCTCAAATTGCTGAAGGTGCGATTCCAATGCGACGGCAGTGGCGTTGCAAGCCGAGAGGATAACCGTTTGACTATCGAATGGCACTCCTTGAATGTTAGTGAATGCAACCCTTTGCAAGAGAGCGTCTGTACTCGCGCTCCGGCAGAGACACCAAAACGGAGTAAGACTTCACTGCTCTGCCCAGCGGACAAATTGTGCGCCGTTTTGGAGTCTCCGCCGTCGCGCCACTACGGACGCGCTGTTGGAAAGGGCTGCATTCAGCTACATTCCGGTAGAGCCACTGGACAGACACACGGTAAGCCGTTCGGTATTTGCCGCCACAGAAGCCATATTCGAATGACACCTTAAGAATGCTTGGACTTTGGCCAAGAGTGAGAATTCGAGCGACGTTCCTACCTCTCCGAGGACAAGACGAATCAGTCTCGTACGTCAGATTGGTACCATACTCTTGTGTATAGAAAATCATGCCTGAAAGTTGTTACATTTCTCTCTCTAATTTCAAAATATAAACTGCCTAACAAACAAGGGAAGCGCCCAGAAGCAGTGGAGGAAACGAAATGAGACTTCATGCTTTGAGAGCGTACGGATTATTTCAGTAAACTGTAGAATAGGATCACATTTATAAATAACTTGCCATAATGATCCCACCCAACAGTATCACGCAGCACTCCCTCTGGCCTGGATACATACACTGATTCGGTTGGGAAGGGTGTGGTAACGCCGCTGTATCCTCCCCAGTGGCAAGATGGCCCACAACTTTAGTAACTGCTCCTTGGTATCCTGGATACTGTCGCTGGGACAGTGTTGATGAGCGAGCTGCTCCCACACTGTTCTATCGGAGATAAATGTGGAGATATTGCTCGCTACCGGAGTACTTCAACATCAAGCAGACAGTTCATACAAGTACGTGTCATATGTGGAAGAGCGTTTTCCGATGGAAAGATGACACCACAATACTGTGGCGTGAGAGGTAATACTTGAGGACACAGGAAGTCAGTGACGTAGCGTTTTGCCTTTAGAGCTCCCTCAGTCACCACCAGCCATTACCTGGTATCATATCCGATGACTCCCTATACCCTGGCGCCCTGCTGTCACAGCATTGCTCCAAATACAGAGGTTTGTGTTGTGGCGATAAAGGCAGCCTACGCAAGGCACGATAATTTCCTAGTCTAGATGGTGCAAGACATTCGACCAGTGGTTGGGGATTATAGCTCGGAGACGTTTCTGAGGGGTATAGAGCACTTGTGTATGTCACAGCTGCTGTCCCGAGCAGCGCCCATACAAGGAAAGATATTGAACAAAAATTAATCATGTGTCCAATCACAGACTGGTATTTCTTACGTAATAAGCAGTACCCAGAGCAGATAAAGACTCATATCATCGTTAAATAATGATGAAGAATAGACTGAGGTGTAAGAACCGTACGGAAGAATCAGTGTGGAAGGAAATGGAATACTGAGGTACTTAGAGATGATGAGACGCCCTTGGACAGTCAGGCATAGTTACAGGGAGGATAACTCGGAGTGGATATTGAGTAACAGAAGAAATAATTCAACCTATCGACAAAAGGAGGAAGCAAAGAAACTGCAAGTTAAATACAGGAACAGGGCAGTATAAATCACTTAAGAATGAAATAAATGGGAAGTGCAGGGAAATGAAGGTGAAGTCCCTGAAGGAAAAATGTGAAGAAATCGCAAGGGAATGATCACTGGACGGGTAGACTCACCTTACAGAAAAGTCAAAACAACCTTCGATTAAATTAAAAACAAGGGTGGTAACATAGACAGTGCAACGGCAATCCCACTGTTAAACGCGGACGAAACACCGTACAGGACGAAAAGCACACAGCAGTTCTTTATGAGGGGGAGAACCGGTCTGATGACTTCATACAAGGAAAAACTTGAATCATTGAGGAGGACATTAGGGATCCAGTATTAGACTCAGAACTTAAAAGAGATCGAATAAAGCAGAAGGGACGGATAACATTCCATCGGAATCGTTGGGAGAAATGGCAACCAAACGACTATTCACGTTGGTGTGTAGAATCTATCAGACTGTCGACGTACCAACAAACTTTCGGAGAAAATGTAATCCAGAAATTTCCGTAGATGGCAAGGGTAGATAGATGCAAAAACTATCGCACAATCAGCTTACCATCTCATGCATCCAAACTGCTGCCAATAATAATATTCAGAAGAATGGATAACAAAATTGAGGATCTGTTATATGACGACCAGTTTCAATTTTCGAAACGTAAAGGCACCAGGAAGTGTGCTCTAACTTGGTGCTTGATAATGGAAGCAAGACTGAAGATAAATAAAGACACGCTAAAAGGATTTATCGAACTAGAAAAAAGTGCTTAACAGTTTGAAAAGGAGCAAGAAATTTGAAATTCTGAGAAAAATAGGAGTGAGCTTTGGGGAAAGAAGATTGACATACAGTATATGGAAGAAGCAAGAGGAAACAATAAGACTGAAGGACCAAGAATAAATTGCTCGGATTGAAAAGTTGTAAGGCAGGGATGCAGTCTTTCGCACCTACTGTTGAATCTACACAGCGAGGGAACAATAACGAAAGTAAAAGAAAGTTTCGAAAGTGGGTTAAAAGTTATGGTGTCAGGATGTCAATGATAAGATTCGCTAACGGTTCCGCTATCCTGGGTGAAGGTGAAAATAATTACAGGATTTGTTGATTGGAATGAACAGTCTAATGAGTACAGAATATGGATTGAGAGTAAAGAGAAGAATTCTGCTACTTTGGAATCAAGGTAACCGATGAGGACGAAGCAAGAAGGATATAAGAAGCACACTAACGCAGGCAAAGAGGGCATTACTGGCCAACAGCAGTCTCCTGGTATCAAACATACAGCTTAATTTGAGAAAGAAATTAATGAGAATAGAGCCATACGTTTGAAAACACAGCATTGTATCCAGAATGAGATTTTCACTCTGCAGCGGAGTGTGCGCTGATATGAAACTTCCTGGCAGATTAAAACTGTGAAGAAGGGGATATACGGAAAACACTGTGAATATGTGTAAGATATTATTTAGAAGTGTTTATATGTTTTTCTGGTATCATTCTGTTGAGTCGCTGGTTAGCTTTGTTACGTTGTTGTCTTCCAGAAGTTTTACGGTTTTATCATTGTATTCGTCCTGTTTTCATGTCATCATGATGCTGCCCTTCTCTGATCTCGTAATGAGCGCCCATTATTCTTAAGTTTGTTCTTTATTTTTCTGTATGTTTCTTCTTCTTCTGTTTGTATTCTTGTCAGTATATTGTTCTAGCTTTCCTTTATTATGTATCTTATTTCTCCTACAACTAATTCTCTTGTCAGACCTGCATTGAAGTTTTGGTTACTGTTTCTTTCTTGTTGTTTTATGATGTATTCACTTTCTGTGATAAGATTCTCCACTGTCTTGTGTGTAATGTGTGTGTTGACACTGTATTTTAAGCATTTTTCTAGAAAATTTATTTCTTGGTTAGTTAGTTGCATGTTAGTAAGATTTACCAGATGTTTGTGGAATGTGTGGTTTGTTTGCTTTCTATCTGATGTGTAATGATTTCATTTTGTTTTAAAAGATCATTTAGTTTTTGTTGTTGTTTATTCCGTTTTGTTTTTATTTGTGTTTCTGTGTTTTGTTTGACTGTATTCATGATGTCATTAAATATTTCAGAGACTTTGATGTGATTTCATAGTTCCCGGTATGTAAAAAATAGCTTAACTCCTCGTGGACAGTCCATGAAGGGCCACCGGTACCGATCTGCCGCCGTGTCGTCCTTAGCCTCTAGGCGTCATAGGATGTGAATATGGAGGGGTATGTGGCCAGCACACCACTCTTCCAGCCGTATGTCAGTTTCTGAGACCAGAGCCGCTACTTCTCGATCAAGTAGCTCCTCAGTTTGCCTCACAAGGGCTGAGTGCACGCTGCTTGCCAACAACGCTCGGCGGACCGGATGGTCACCCATCCAAGTGCCAGCCCAGCCCGACAGCGGTTAACTTCAGTGATCTGACGGAACCGGTGTTACCACTGTGGCAAGGCCGTTGGCTTTTTTCCATGTAGGTATCTAATTTCTTGCTACAGCCACGGAAATTCAGCTTTGTGTTTGGCACGTTGGGCTGCAGGTGGCATACTGAATACATTTACATGTATATAGTTAGGAATTACTTTATGTGGAAGACAAACTCTGTTGGAATTTATATTTAAAATAGTTTGATGTAACTTTGCTGTGGAGTTCCGGTATTTGTTGTAGACCTTGCTAGGAAATGCCTGGCAGGGCGAAATAATCATCTTGACGTTGAAGCACTTTTTTGTCTGTCTTTGTTTTAACAACTGTGTTTTGCTAAAGGTGGGCCCCACCCCAAAACATATGTTATTCTTAAAGCAGACACAGACAAAAAAGCTTCAACATCAAGGTGAGTAGTCTGATATGTCCACTGTCTAGGGAACAATGTTGGCAAGTGAGATCGGTTTTTTTCTGTTGACAGGGAATACGATAACAGGTGAAACTTCTCATTGACATCCTTCCAAGCATCTGCTAACTTAGCAACCTAATCTACACTATAACACAGAATGTCGCAGTGTGTCCAGTACTAGGTCTAGGATGGCAGGCCCCTTAGACATGGTGGAGTGGAACCCTGGCGGCGGGTACGCCCGCCCTCACGTTCCTAAGGAGTACAGCATATGGTCCACTGACACATGGGAATTCCCAGTCCCATACATTTGGATGTTTGCAGGATTTGACCAGCCAGCCAAATGGACACTGACAATTAGGTCCTTTTCAAACTCTGGCAGGTGCTGATAACGCGCTCTCAACGAGAACCCGGAACTCTGTGTCTTTCTCAGTTATCACTCAACGTCTGAGGCTGTTCACTTCATTTATATACCATACCAGGCCCGGTGGCGATACTAAACACGAACAACACTAACGCGCTCTGTGATGGCCACCCTATCTTACATAGAGAAATGCAACTCTAATGTTTTACATACCCGCCGATATTGTGTTCGTGAACAAAGTTACGTTGACATCTAATCAAATCTTATGGGTTCTTCCTTTGTTAGGTAGTGTATTCCAGCGGATTGTCCGTATGCCTGCTCAGTACTGTCATGTAAACTTTCTCTTTCTATTCACTGTTCACGAGGTATCTGGCGTATTTCCCCATCGCCGAGCCAACTTCCGACTGAAATGGACGAAGGCTCTGTAAGTTGAAGAAACATATTGTTTGTTTCTGTCTGTGAAAAATTACTCACCAAAAGATACAGAACTGGGATGCTCGAAGTTTCTCCGTCTCTGCAATGCCACTTTATAGTCAACTATTTCATATCCCGTTTATCCCTTTAGACACACCGGTGGGGCGGGTTTGTCTCCCCTTTAAACAATCAATCCACCTTCCTGGATAGGTTTCAGGTTGTCTGCCCCTCCTCTTTGCGATGGTAGATAGTGGTTTAGCCGACAAAAGCAGCGTTGATAAAAATTCTACTGAATACCTACCATGAAATGCGACGTAACTCCAGTCCCTCGGCAGTAACTTCAAGTTAGTTAAACTATCGAGCGTTCGGGATTCTTGCATGACTCGTTGAAAAAAATGTCTAAACTTTCCATTAAGTTGATTTATTGTCTTTAAACCATGGCAAATGGCTATCAAGTGCATATTTAATAGCCCGACATCAATTATGCAATGTTACTAACTGTATCTGTTACAAGTTCACCACCGGAAGCAACCAGTGGGCCCGATATTTTGAACATCCTAAACTGTCAGTGACTCACGACTACTTTCCAATTAACACATTCAGTCGTTCAGTAGGCTTCCTGTAAAGAAGTGCTCGCGATAACGTCCCGTAATCTGCAAGAAACACGCCACGCGGAGTTTATGTACGACGTAAAATGTTCAAACTCGAATATCTCCTGAAATAAACCACTCATAAAGCTTAAGCTTTCACAAAATACACAATAGTGTAGTCGTCAGTGACACTAGAACCGATTAAACGCACGAATTTATTCATACTGGTACAAATCTGATCAGCGCGGTTTAACATAGGTGTTTACCAGAATACGTCACCCGAACGACTACATCGACTTATAGAGCTGAGAGACAAAGCCCCACTCAAACGTTAGGGAAATGCTGAATTCCTATTGGGCAGTATGTTAAGCAGTCAATCAGATCATCTAGAAAACATCTATACTCGCGGCACTTCTAATGTCAGCTAATAACATTACTTCAAGTAATCTAGACTAGAAACCTCGTAACTCCGAAACTACAAAAAATTTTATGAAAACAAAATACTATTCCTTTCTATAAACTAAATTACTAATAAATTTAATACTCAATGTCCCTTCTAGCTTCATTTTACAAAGTCAAGCTCACTACGACATACGTCACAAATTCCCCTACCGCAAAACAAATTTCTCATGAATGCATTTACACAATTTAATACAATATCTCATTCTCACTTTATGTATGTCTTCAATCAACTCTCTCACTCTCTCCAAAACACATACATAACCAAAACACGATGAAACAATAATTCTCCAAAGTACTTTTAATTACCTCGGTAATCTATGGAAATGAAACTACAGAAAATCAGATCATATGGCCGCATCCTCTTGGTTGTAGTTTCAATTGATACTATAGATGAATAAGTCAGAGTCCATAACTCAGTTTCACAATGTCAACATGGTTGTTATGTTTTTTAGATAAAAATTTATATCTCCGAAATTATTGAAGTTACTGTTTCGAAGTTTTAACTGTTGTGTTATCCATAGAATATGGTATACTAAGTATGAAAAATAGATCCATTAATATTTAATAGTATTTGTTCTTATTCATAGAGAGTATGTGTAACCCGTTGCAGGCAGCGTTAGGCAAGTACAGGGCTCGCTCGGCGCAGTAGCCAGCGTTGGGTGTGCCAGCGTGAGGACCAAAATCTCCTCTCCTTCCGGCTCCACGGTAAGCTGCGCTTTCAGTGCAAGACGACAACTTGTAATAATTTGCTACGTTACACAATGTTCCACAATAGGGTGGAAAAGGTACTGTATCTGTTTTTGTTGACATCTCAATAGCCCAAAACACTCCTGACAAAGTTAGTAAATTTTACTATGGTTAAATAGGTTTCTTCTCGGCTGTTTCTACTACACCTGTGGTTTATTTGTCACCTATCACTCCTTATAGAGTAATATCGACGTGTACAAGACTTTGAATTTGCGCCATTCTTCTTTCCTTGACGTGAAAGTATGGGTGATAGAAGTATGGCATAACATCTTTCCAGAGATCTTTTTTTTTTTTTTTTTTTTTTTGGCTTGTAAAAAAGGAAGGAAGAAGGAATGCTAGAGTTTAATGCCTTTCAACTATATGGTTCTTAGATACAGAGTAGATACCTTAGATTACGGCAAGATAGTGAAGGAAATATGACATGTATTTTTCGATGGAACCATCCAAGCACTTGGAAGAGAGGGATGTGAAGAGATTTAGGTAGCTCTACGTTTTGACAGAAACACTCTGTTAAACGATAAGTAGGTGATAGTTATCACCTTGAGAGTGGCTGAGTTTTCGTCCTTTCTTGTTCTTCCAACCATGTTGTATGTATAACGGGTGATAATTAGCTTTACCTTTCAAATAAAACATATTGTTAGATGGCAGATGCCTCCTCATGACCCCACACGCGTGTTTTCTCTGTACTTAAATTTTCCTCTTCTGGTGCTTTGTTTTTGATATTGCTGTGGTGAACTTAAATGGGCTCACAACTCAAGACAAGATGCCCAAATACATAACACGAAACGAAGGAACCTTAATTTTAAAAATCATAAAAGAGCTGATGCACAAGTGAAGCCCATTAACGTAGCAAGACGCCAGATAAACTGAACATAAAAAATTGGTCTTCTTGAATACTACTTGGTAACGAGTAACAGTCGATAATTTATCATAAGATACCAAATCTTGAAGTGAATATGTCCGGAGCTGAGAATAATTGCTGCTGAGCGTAAATATTAAATATATAGGTCAGGGTGGACCACCAAGAGAACTGCTGTCAAACACAGTCAATAAATTCAATAAGCCCCGTCGGATGTCAAGCTTTCATTCCAAAGGCTCACTGCTGATGGCTGTGCGGCTTGTTGTGACTGCAGAGGCGTGATGTCCGTGTTGGTACTGCGGGTGAAGTTGCTTGGTTGTTTGGACGCAGGGATGAGTGTTTCTTAGGTTTTCTCAGTGACTTGAACTGACTGCATAGCGGCTGGTCGGCCTAAATACATGCCTGGCAGAAGAATATTCACGTAGAGCTCAATGGGTTCGTGATTTTTGGATGTGAATTGAAGTCTACAATCGCAGCCCTGTTGAAGGCAGCACTTGTACGTCTGGTGGCGAGGCTGGCACCTCTCATGGCGAATCTAGCTCCACACGCTTATGTGGTCGCTGCAGCTAAGTTCCCCTGGTAACAAACTCATATGTTGATGTTTCCTCCGCGAATGTTTGAGTTCAATCTTACTGAGATAGTGTCTCCTGTGGGCTGGAGCAGCTGCTGCATGCCAGATATGCCAGTATTGCTGCTAGCTGTCATCACAGAAGACATCCTAGAGATATAGCAGACCTCCCCCAAGGTTGAAGTGGCGGATCCATCTTGGTGTAGTGCGATCATTCAGCCTCTTTCTCCCTCCCACCACTCCACCTCGTTGGGGAGAGATTATGGTACCATCCCGATGAAGGACATCGTGGAGCCGATCGCCTGCAGGAGGCACACTGAGATCGGTAGATATGTCATCCAGCAGCTATGTCCCTGACCTCGGGATTCTGGATCTGAGGTTGGGAAAAATATTGCAGATGCCATTTTGGATGGCCCATGTGTGACCGCAAAAACTGGAGCAGGCGTGGACAGAACCTTCTGGAGAGCATCTTCAAAGAAAAAAAGGTGTAGGATCGTTGTTGTGGAAACTCCGATCACTGTCAGCGACGAAGAAGCGGTCTATGCCAGGCCAGCTTCTTGAGTTTTGATTTCCATCAGGGTGCAACTGAGGAGCCAGGGAAATCCTGCCAGGGGCGCTTGCCGTTTGTCCCAGGGAGGAACGACAGTCACCCTGCATGATGCCACTGGACGGCCATGTATTCATCAACGTGGGGATACTTGGACGAGAGTCGACCATGGAGGAGCATCGCAGGGAATGGACCGTCGGAAGTGCCCTCGTCTTGCGGCCTCGTTTTTCTGAAAACAGTGCAAGAGCATGATACATGTGTCCAACTGGGAGGAAGGACAACTGACTGATTTGAGGAGCATGTGGGACCCCAGAGAACAGTGCACAAGAGATGCGGCAAGGCATATCACCGGCAGGCGTATCCACAGTTTGGAGTACTGTGATAGCCAGACCTTGAGAAGAACAGTGGTCCTGTGCCTTTGACTCAGTTGGAGGGCCACGGGCGGCAGCGGATAATGGAGCAGTTTCACCAGTGAATGTAACGGGGGAAAATCCGGAGCCTTCAGGTGCTGATGGTCACTAGGAATAAAACTGAAATGTGGGCTGAAAATGAATAACCGTGACTGAAGGACGGTACAGACGAAAAAAATGAACCTAATGACTGGGAGGGACCCCTTCGTGGTAGGCTCTGATGTCGACGCATGGTGCCACAGCAGAAACGAAAATAATTCAATATGTAAGGCGACACCATCTTGATAAGAGGGCGTGTATATACCCCGTAGCAACTGAAGTGCTGTGGGCTTAGAGGTTGTTGATAGTGGCGTGGATGACGTAGCAAATAGTTTTTTTTTTTTTGTGCGGGTGAACACTGAGAATTTGGCTCTTACGGAATCTTGTAGTGTCGTGGAAGATAGCACAGAATGTTCAGGGTGCACTGTAAGTAGCCTGTTTAGATTTTTATGTTGGTAACGCCACGTAGCGCTCTATATGAAAATATGAAAATCACTGGCTGTGCTGTGTGCAGTCTGTGGCTGGTTTGCATTGTTGTTCGCTATTGTAGTGTTGGGCAGTTGGCTGTTAACAGCACGTAGCGTTGCACAGTTGGAGGTGAGCCGCCAGCAGTGGTGGATGTGGGGAGAAAGATGGCGGAATTTTGAGAGCGGACGATCTGGGCGTGTGTCCATCAGAAAGAGTAAGTTTGTAATATTGGATATCATGGACTGATATAGATATTGTGACTTTTGAACAGTATTAAGGTAAATACATTGTTTGTTCTCTATCAAAATCTTTCATTTGCTAACTATGCCTATCAGTAGTTAGTGCCTTCAGAAGTTTGAACTTTTATTAAGGTGGCAGTAGTGGCGCTCGATGTATTGCAGTAGTTCGAGTAACGAAGATTTTTGTGAGGTAAGTGATTTGTAAAAAGGTATAGGTTAATGTTAGTCAGGGCCATTCTTTTGTAGGGATTATTGAAAGTCAGATTGCGTTGCGCTGAAAATATTGTGTGTCAGTTCAGTGTTGATCAGAATAGGTAAAGAACGAAATGTATGAGTACGTTCAGTTCTGCTCAGCTGTTTGAAAAGCAAATAATGTAAGAGGTTTATCAGCCCAGTAATTCATTAATTTTTCTAAGGAGACGTTTCAGCACATTTGAGAAATGGGAGGGACTGGCAAGGAATCTTGAGGGCTTGTGGAAGACGTGTGTGAATGGGTATTGTGCAGAAGGATACAAAATGGCATAGCAGGCAATTATTTGTACCTTTAAGTGCACATATCGTTAGGTACTAGGATATACACTGGAACTAATAAGTTGTAGCACCTCAGCAAGTTAGTAAAAGAGCAGGGTGGCCAGCGTCACCCTAAATAGTGGAGGCCACGAAGAGATGTTCCAACCGTTCGACAAAGGTTAGCCACGGCATCATTTTCAGCTGTAAGCGTTAAATGGTGGAGGCAGCGCTAAGTAGATTGCGGTAGGGCAGCTTCCTGACGGGACAACTTCATAAAAATCTCCTGTTTTTGATGGAGGTGTTATATAGTGAGCGGTAGCTGCATCAACTAGTTTGGTTTCTTTGTAGACACACTGGAATGAGAAACCATGATTAGTGTGGTTGGTAACAGAACTGCCAACTGAACCAAGTTTTGTAAAATGTCCTCGAATGCAGTGTTTACATTGAGAAGTAGCAGAAATTTTAAATTTTATTGTCTTTAACACTTGGTCATCATTAACTATAGGAGCGAAAACTTCCGTCTACATCGACATAGACAACTTCGAAGAATTTACTGTCGTCACCAGAACTGTAGTGATCTTATGTGGGCTCACAACGCAATATGACATTCCTTGGTAGATAATACAAAACCAGAAACTGTTTTAACAAGCGTAAAATAACTAATTGACAAAGAGACTCCACAAATGTGACAAGATGCCTGAGAAATTGAACACAAAGAATGGGTCATCTTTATTGATACTTCATACTGAATAGTTACTGATTGTGAGAAGACAGAAAATTTTGAAGTAAATATGTATGGAGCAGACATCGATCACTGCTGAGGGCAAATGGCGTCAGTATGTCCGGTGGACTACTATGCAGACCATTGTCGTTAAACACAACCACTAGAGTCAATAAACACCAGCCAATAGAAAGTGCTGATGACCAGAGTCCTTGGACGCCAATGTTGGAGAGGCTGAGGGTCGTTCCTGACGGCTGGTTGAGGCCTCAGAGGCGTGGTGCCCTGGTTCGTACCGCGTCTGGTACTGCTTGCCTGCTTGGACGCTGGGATGGGTGGACCTTAGGTTGGCTCAGTGAACTGAAATGACTGCATTGCAGCCGCGAGGCGTTCTAAATACACCACTGGCGGAAAGATGTTTATGCGGAATTCAGTGGGTACATGTTTCGTGGAAGCACAGTAGTGCCCGCAATTACACCGCTCTTGACGGCAATACTCACACCGCTGGAGGCGAAACTGGTGCCTCTCGTAGCGAATCTAGCACCACCCGTTTCTGTGCAGGCTGCAGGAGATTCCCTTAACAACAAATCGATGTGCTGACGTTGTCATGCAGAATGTTTGCGTTCGATCTTCCAGAGATAGAGTTACCAACAGGCTACAGCTTCAGCAACCTGACGCACATGTCTGTATTGGTGGGAGCTCTCATTACGGTGATAGCCTGGGGTTATAACACCCTTCCGCCCCTCCCACCTTTCCCCCAGGGAAGAGATGACAGAACCAAGCCATCTTGGTTTAGTCCAGTGATACAGTCTTCTTTCCCATTTACTTCCCTCGCCCACCTTCTTTATTTTCTGAAGGAGAGATGGCAGTACTACCACAGTTATGGAGATCTGGGACCCGACAGGTCCCTACGGTCGTTGGAGATGTCGTCTAACAATTGTGTCCCTCAAACTTCCTGGCACATTGAAACTGTGTGCCGGACCGAGACTCGGGGCCTTTGGCTTTCGCGGGCAAGTGCCCTACAATCTGAGTTAGCCAAGCATGACTCACGTCCCGTCTTCTCAGCCTTACTTCTGCCAGTGCCTCATCTCCTACTTTCCAAACTTTACGGAAGCTCTCCTGCGAAACTTGCAGGACTAGCACTCCTGAAAGAAAGGATATTGCGGAGACATGGCTTAGCCACAGCCTTGGGGATATTCCCAGAATGAGAATTTCACTCTGCAGCGGAGTGTGCGCTGATATGAAACTTCCTGGCAGATTCAAACTGTGTGCCGAACCGACACTCGAACTCGGGAGCTTTGCCTTCGCTGGCAATTGCTCTACAATATGAGCTGATCAAGCACGACTCACGTCCCGTCTTCACAGCCTTACGTCTGCCAGTACCTCATCTCCAAAGCTCACGAGTTCGAATCTCGGTCCAGCACACAGTTTTAATCTGCCAGGAAGTTTCATATCAGCGCACACTCCTCTGCAGAGTGGACATCTCATTCAAGTTGTGTCCCTGTCACCCCATCGTAAACCTGAGGTTGGAAAATCATTCCAGATGCCGGTGTGGATGGCCCGAGTGTTACTGCAAAAAATAAAGCTGGCGTGGACAGAGCAGTCTGGAGTAGATGTGCAAATAGAGAAAATGTAGTAGCGTCGATACACAAAGCTGATCACCATCAACAAAGGAGATGTGGTCTGGCACAAGCTAGCTTTTGAATTTTGATTTCCACGAGGGACAAAGAGCATAACTGGGGAAATCCTGCTGGTGCCCCTCGCAGGTTCTCCTGGTGAGGAACAATAGCCACCCTTCATGATACCAGTGGTCACCTAAGAGTCGCCGTCAACGTTGCAATTATTGGAAAGTCAGCCATGCAAGAGCATTTCAGAGAGTGAAGCATCGGATGGCTTGCAGAGTCTGGCCACCTCATCTTCCTGAAAAGAGTGTGAGAGCACCATACGTGTGTCCGTTTCAGAAAGGACAACTGATTAATATGAACAGCGTGGATGACCTCATAGAAGAGAAGCCCAAAAAGAGCAGGATGTTGGCAGGAATATCCATTCTTTGATGTCGTTTGCTAGCCGGAACCTTGTGCTTGAGATGGACACAGTCCTGTGCTGCTGATACGGAGGAAAGACTCGGTACCACAAACAAAATAATTTCTCTCCTGCGGTGCACCTGCTTTGCTCCCTGGACTACAGTGGCATGACGTGAATGTGTGGAATCAGCATTTCTTAACACTGAATCTAATCTCGGTGACACAGGCTCACTGTCGTGCGACAGGCTGCCTGGGGTGTTATCGGGTAGCGGACCGATGCCACCACCGAATGGAATGGGAGAAAATCCAGAGCCCTCAGCTGCTGTAGACACAGGAAGGAAATCACGAGTGAAGACAGAAAACGAATAATTATTATTTAGGGACAGTATAGACGACAAAAATGTATCACGACGATTATGAGGGATTCCCAATTATATTAACTTATTTGTCTTTTTACCGGGAGTTTACAAAATTCTGTGCACTTCCTGCGATGCAAAACATATTCTAACGGCGGAAAAACATTTTCTATCAGATATGGGGGACATAAAAATATATTCAGATTAAGTAACTATGTAAAAATCAGCAGTGTATACGGAAATAGATCACTTTAAGAGAATAGAAGATTAGAAACATGCACATGGAAATGAAAGGGAGAAAACTACACTTGCTTGAAGAATTGGAGATCACCATTCACGAAGAGCAACATGGAAATAATCTAACCGCTCAACTGATAGTTAACGGAATGAGATTTCTTAATAGTTTTTTAGAATTACTGTAAGGAAGATACACAATTATAAGTCATCAGTACCTCTCTGACGAAATAACCATATGTTGATGATCTTCCACCCTGAAAAACGTAGACATGTACTTCTACATCTACATACACGTGATTACTCTGCGATTCGCAGCTAAGTGCCTGGTAGAGCGTTCATACAACCACCTTCAAACTATTTCCCTTCCGTTACACTCTCGAACAACGCTAGGGACAAACTAACACATAAATCTTACAGTGCGAGCTGTCATTTCTCGTACTTTTTTATGATGGTCATTTCTCCCAGTGTAAAGTGAGCGACAAAAATATATTTGCATACTCTGCCGCAACTAAAAACGCCTTTGTTTTAATGATTGCCACCTCAATTCGCGTATCACATCTCTCCACTTTTTCGCGATAATACAAAACGGGCTGCTCTTCAGTGAAAGCTTTCGATGTCCTCCTTCAGTCCTATCTCAGGTGGATTCCACACCACACGCAATACTCCAGAAGAGGGCTGACAAGAGTAGTGTAAGATGCGTCTTTAATATACTTCTTGCATTTTCTAAAAGTTCTAAAAATAAATCGTAGTCTTTGGTTTGCTCTCCCTAAAACAGTTTCTATGTGAGCGTTCCAATTCAAGTCACTCGTAATTTTAATTTTGTTGAATTTAGAGCGTTTTGAATTGTTTGATTTATCACGTAACCGAAATTTATCTGATCCCTCTTAATGCTCATGTGGATGACATCACATTTTTCGTTATTTGGCGTCAACTGCCACTTTTCGCGCCCTACAGACATCTTGTTTAAATCATTTTGTAATTAGTTTTTATCATCTGACGACTTTACAAGACGGTAAGCTACAGCATCATCAGCAAACATTCGAAGGTGGCTGCACAGATTGTCTCCAAATTGTTTACATAGGTCAAAAATGGCAAAGGGCCTATAACACATCTTTGAGGAACGCCAGACGTTACTTCTGTTTTCTTCAATGACTTTCCATTAATTATTGCTTACTCTGTATGATCTTTCTGAGAGAAACTCACAAATGCAGTTGCTCAAGTGACACGATACTCCACATGCACGTAATCTGATTATACGTCGCTTGTGAATTGTGTCAGAGCCTTCTGAAAATCTAGAAATAATGGAATCAGTTTCATATCCCCTGTCGATAGCAATCATTATTTCATGAGAATAAATGGCTAGTTGTGTTTCAGAAAACAAAGAAGAGGAAAAGTGGGCACCCAATAGAATAGCATTATGGCGGAGGCAATAGCTGGCATTACACAATAACATCACGGACGTGTCAGTTCACAACAACCGCCACGCCTCTGCAGAAGCGTCAACCGGACAACCTTAGTGAGGTTTGAGGTGGGACGTTTACTGACAGCAACTGGCGATTTTAATGTAAGGTGAGGACACATAGTCCATTCTTTTTTCTGGAAATTTTTACAATGTTTTAGAGGTTTCCAGTTCATTCAAGATTTGTTATTGCATCAGTGAATGTGGAGTACACGCAATTTACTGACCAAAATCGCAGGTTGTTGTATGGTACCAGGTATCAATACATGCTGAAACACCCATATTAGTCTGCGGTGTAGCCTCCACGAGCGACAATGCAGGCGCTGACTCTCTTGATTACAGTCGATAGTACAGTCGGCGATTACTATCCGTCGAAACGTTACGCCACGCCTGCTCGACCTGCCCACGTAATTCTACAAGAGTCGTACGTTGACGAGTCCCACGAGTCACTTCTCGTCCCATCATATCGCACACGTGCCCGATTGAAGGCAAGATCGAAGTTTTACGAGCAGAGTGTGGGCGAGCATTATCGTGTTGGAGCAACACATCACCTTCCGGGTGCAAGAACTGCAAAAGAACTGGCCTAACAACATTCTGCACGAACCGAGCGCTGGTCAGCTTCCCCTCTAGAAACACCAAAAGTGAACGAGAGTTGTAACTTATCGCACCCGGACCGTAAAGCCGTCGGCACACGGACCGTGCTGTCGAACGTTAACGTTGAGCGTGCCAAGTTCAACGTGCTGCTGAACGCTCAGCAACGATGCGACTCGTGCATACGGTACGCGTGCCCCAACGTGGTACACGCGAACGCAACGCAGTCCCGCGGCAGTTGCGGGGAGTTTCTAGTTCGTAAATCACACTGTTTACTAAACGGGCGCGCGTAAAATTTCCACGTTAGGTCTATTAAAACCCACATTCCCTCCATTGTCCACGAAAAGGAAAGTACCATGTCCAATCAATAAGGACACAGGCTTATAAAAGTTCCATTACAAACAGTGCGATACAAATGTGCAATACTTCTTCTCATAAGATAAATATTATTTCATCATTTCCACATTTTAGTAAAACCCCAAGGTTAGCCTTACTTGATCACTGTTCCTACCCAGTGGCAGAATCTTTGCAACACGTGAATTACGAAACCTAAAAGAAAAAGGAGCAAAATAGCTCTACACAAGTAGCGCAAGATGTCCTATAGATCAAGCCAATCAAACACCCAAGGAAAGGTTATATTTACATAACATCAAAAATTATAGTGTATACATATATTAAGCTCATAATAAAGTAACAAAACCTAACAAAAACGCAAATGTTAGGAAAAAAAAAATTAATGTAGTGGTGAGCCGCGAACCGCCGTCCAAACATAAATATTTCATTGTACAGTACCGCTACTCATCACGCTTTTTTTCTTTTGTTTTTTTATTTGTTTTTACGATTAACACTTTTTTCTTTTTTTTACCAAAAAAACCATCTACAGACTGGCCGGTTCACCGGACCTCGACACAAATCCGCCGGGCGGATTCGTGCCGGGGGCCAGGTGTTCCTTCCCGCCCGGAAAACCGTGCGTTTTTTTAATTTCTTTTTAAATTTTTATTTTTTGTTATTTTTATTTTTTTTCCAATGTCAAGCTTACCACCTTTGCTGACATACATTTTGTTGTACTACCGCATAAATAGTGTCTACAATGTCCATATGTTGACAAATAGTGTCTAATTAGAAAATTAATTAATTAAGGAAATGAAGAAAACTGATAATGCCCAAATGAAAGACATGAAGACATTGCGGATATTACAAATACAAAAGAAACATGCTCCTGTAGCAATGAAATGAAATTCGTGTCGGGGGCGGCGCCTGCTCACGACCCGACGTTCGATAGAGCAAGAGAGCCATCTATCGACTCGTTCTACAGATGTTGGTGTAAGAGTGGGTCGTCTTCTCGAAATTAACTAAGTGTCCGTAAGTGTGATCGATGTCTATCTCGGCTTCTTCGTCTATCTCATCTCTCACCCGTCACACCCCATCTCGCCGGCGGGTCAGTAAATGTAAGTCGCAAGTAATTAGCGAAGTCTTGCCCATATTTCTTATGCTGTTGCAGCTTCGTGTTCCATCCAGGAGAAAATGCCAAAAATCAATTTTGTCCTTTTCCGATTCGTTATATACGTAGCCCATCACCATTCCCCGTACCCATGTCACTGCATTGGTTTTTTGGACCGGAAAATAAGATGCGTGCGGAAAAAAAAGTGTGTCTGATGTAATTGTGTGAGGGGCGGAGCGTAACAGGAACGCCAATATCTGTTGTGCCAAGTACCACACGCGCTAAACCAACATCATAATGTTGATTGCCATTTCTAGGATCTTAGATCTTTCTGAAAGCTTTAATCGTAGATGAAATTTAATTACAACAAACTGTACCAAGAACAATGCGTTTTGGGTGCATCCTCAGTGTATTGCTGCCTTCAAATAGCATACTCTCATAATACGCAAATTACAATAATTCTTTTGATACAAGTATGATGTTTCACATTATTTTATTGGAACGGATCACACAGGTAACAACGGGTTTTTCCAGTGATTCTCAGTTGGCTGGTGCTCAGAAACGACATATATACGCGTAGGCTTGAACTGAATGCCAATATGGCGCCTCACAGCCCAATGCTGAAGGGAGGTGGCGTTCATGTGACGTAGGTGGAGTTGTGCCATCTGATTGGTCAACGCTCAGACGCACGCTCAAGAGATCTGGTTCAAATGGCTCTGAGCACTATGGGACTCAACTGCTGAGGTCATTAGTCCCCTAGAACTTAGAACTAGTTAAACCTAACTAACCTAAGGACATCACACACATCCATGCCCGAGGCAGGATTCGAACCTGCGACCGTAGCGGTCTCGCGGTTCCAGACTGCAGCGCCAAAACCGCGCGGCCACTTCGGCCGGCTCAAGAGATCTGACATGCTAGATATTGCTCTGCTATTGCTGTGCTATTCCACGCTATGAAGTCAGAAACTCGGCACGCTCAACGTTCGGGTGCACGGTCCGTGTGCCGACGACTTTTAAGGCCTCGCGTGGGGCCGGTGTGTCTCGGACAAATGCCTCTACGAGACGGCGCTCACCAGGTCTGCGTCGTGGGCGCAGACGACTATCAGCGGTGTGCAGGCAAAATCTGCTTTCGTCGCTGAGGACCACAGCGCGCCGATCCACCTTCCAAGTGATCCGCTGACAGCACCAGTCGATCCGTGCACGACGACACCGAGGCGTGAGTGGAAGAAGTACTAGAAGTGTGCGTGCCCGTATTGCCACTGCTTATAACCGGTTCGTAACACTTCTTGTTGACACGTCTCAGCTCATAGGCTCTGTTATCTGTGCTGTGGTCATTGGTTCAAATGGCTCTGAGCACTATGGGACTCAACTGCTGAGGTCATTAGTCCCCTAGAACTTAGAACTAGTTAAACCTAACTAACCTAAGGACATCACACATATCCATGCCCGAGGCAGGATTCGAACCTGCGACCGTAGCAGTCGCGCGGTTCCGGACTGCGCGCCTAGAACCGCTAGACCACCGTGGCCGGCTCTGTGGTCATTGTACGATCTACCACTGCTGCCCTTACAATACGATAATCCTGGTAGACGTCTGCGCTGTGTGAACGTCGAGAACCTCGTCTACGGGTGTGAGAATGCTCACGTGACCGCTGATGCCAGCATCGTTGCACAACTAACTTAGCACGTCGAACTAGCGTGGCAACTCTCCAAAAGAACCACTGAGTCTAATGGAAGGCCAGAATTTTCCTCCTTTCATAATCGTTCAATTGGCTGTACGAAGCACCATCGTATATTTACCTGCTTGCTTCAAACGTTTGCACCGCACTCAGCCTTCTGGCCGTGAACATTTCCTACTAAAGATGGTCCTCTGGTAGCTGTGTCATTACGCCGTTGGCATACCACGATGAAACCCTTATCAGTACGTCTACTATACCCCAGGTTGCATAAGTGGTGACTGGATCAAAATCGACGTCATTTTCCCAGGTGTACTAATTTTTTTTCCGGTACTATGTTTCATTTTATGAACGCCGCAATTACACTACTGGCCATTAAAATTGCTACACCAGGATGACGTGCTACAGACGCGAAATTTAACCGACAGAAATAATATGCTGTGATATGCAAATGATTAACTTTTCCAGATCATTTACACAAGGTTGGCGCCGGTGGTGACACCCACAACTTTCTGACATGAGGAAAGTTTCTAACCGATTTCTCATACACAAACAGCAGTTGACCGGCGTTTCCTGGTGAAACACTGCTGTGATGCCTCGTGTAAAGAGGAGAAATGCGTACAATCACGTTTCCGACTTTGATAAACGTCGGATTGTAGACTATCGAGATTGCGGTTTATCGTATCGCGACATTGCTGCCAGTGTTGGTCGAGATCCAATGACTGTTAGCAGAATATGGAATCAGTGGATTCAGGAGGGTAATACGGAACGCCGTTCTCGATCCCAACGGCCTCGTATCACCAGCAGTGAGAGGCATCTTATCCGCATGGCTGTAACGGATCGTGCAGCCACGGCTCGATCCCTGAGTCAACAGATGGGGACGTTTGCAAGACAACAATCATATGCACGAACAGTTCGACGACGTTTGCTGCAGCATGGACTATCAGCTCGGAGACCATGGCTGCGGTTACCCTTAACGCTGCATCACAGACGGGAGCGCCTGCGATGTTGTACTCAATGACGAACCTGGGTGCACGATTGCCAAAACGTCATTTTTTCGGATGAATCCAGGTTCTGTTTGCAGCATCATGATGGGAGCATCTGTGTTTGGCGACATCGCGGTGAACGCATATTGGAAGCATGTATTCGTCATCGCCATACTGGCGTATCACCCAGCACGATGGTATAGGGTCCCATTGGTTACACGTCTCGGTCACTTCTTGTTCACATTGACAGTGGAGGTTACATTTCACATGTGTTACGACCCGTGGCTCTACCCTTCATTCGATCCCTGCGAAACCCTACATTTCAGCAGGATAATGCACGACCGCATGTTGCAGGTCCAGTACGGGCCTTTCTGGATACAGAAATGTTCGACTGCTGTCTTGACCAGCACATTCTCCAGATCTCTCACCAACTGAAAACGTCTTGTTAATGGTTGCCGCGCAACTGGCTCGTCACAATACGCCAGTCACTACTCTCGATGAACTGTGGTATCGTATTGAAGCTGCATGGACAGCTGTACCTGTACACGCCATCCAAGCTCTGTTTGACTCAATGCCCAGGCGTATCAAGGCCGTTATTACGGCCAGAGGTGATTGTCCTGGATACAGATTTCTCAGGATCTTTTCACCCAAATTGTGTGAAAATGTAATCACATGTCAGTTCTAGTATAATATATTTGTCCAATGAAGACCCGTTTATCATCTGTATTTCTTCTTGGTGTAGCAATTTTAATGGCCAGTATTGTATGTTTCTAGACGTTTTAGTGTTTTAACACCATGAGTCAAATTTTACTACCAGATGCAGAGGGTATTGTGTCTCGAGACTCGTTTTCAGCTATGTGTAAGACGGAAATACTTTGATTGCTACCCATTATTAGTCTTAAAACGAAACAACCGTTACCTCACATCCTTTTTAAGCGATAATATGAAATTACACGTCTTTCATGCCTAGGTGTATGTTCAGTTCAGTTTCTGTCATTTGTGACTATTAAAGCTTTTTTGAACTTTTCTCAGATGCCAGGATCATATTCCTTTTAGTCTACAAAGGTGTGTGTGCTGTTGTAAGTCTTTCTGGCACATTAAAACCGTCTGACTCTCCAGAACTCGATTCATGGCCAAGGCCTTCTGGCTGTGAGTATTTCCTATTAAAAGGTAGACACAGATGGTTTCTCTGGTAGCTACGTCACTGCGCTATCTGTTGATAGATGACAGTGAATCCATTATCAGTTCTAGCCTAGTGAGCTATCCAGGTAAGAATCAAGGCGAGCCTTCACTGAATCAGTGCCTTCATTAACTCTTCCCTGCTTTCCATTACCATAGCAGTAGCATTCTTCCATGTCATTCAGGGTCAAAGGATTATCCGTGAGAAATGGGTTGCCCACTTCATTCAGGATTTTTCCAAAACAAGTATTTTGCCGTTTAGTAGCGTATGAGCTGCTGAAAAGCTTCCTAACGGGATAAAACTGTGTGATGGGACGATTATCGAGTTCGGGTCTTGATCTTTCTCGGAAAATACATTTACCCTCCATCCAGGTTTTTCTCCTGATGCGTTACACAATTC
Organism: Schistocerca serialis cubense; assembly: GCF_023864345.2. Classification (NCBI taxonomy): domain Eukaryota; kingdom Metazoa; phylum Arthropoda; class Insecta; order Orthoptera; family Acrididae; genus Schistocerca; species Schistocerca serialis. Next base: position 74,901,260 of record NC_064644.1, read on the forward strand.
ACTAGGGCAGAAAGTTGCAACATAGCGAACACAGATTCCACTGGCAAAATTTCGGAGTATGTTCGGAGACATTTCATAAGGAATTTGGAAATAAGGAATTCATGATCCCCGGTGGCACGTTACAGAGTAATGTGGTAATAATAATTATTATTTTACTTATCACTGTTTCTGCGAAAATATCTTCACAACAGGACAAAACCCTGTAACATGCAATCATCAAAGCGTACAACACAAAACAAAAGCAGTTATCTGTATGCTCAGTAATTGCTCATTTGCGCTTGGTGATAAGTCTGTTTTCGTTATTTTTACGTGGTTCTTATATTTTGGGAAATAACATATTGAGTATCTGGATGATTTGAAAACTAGTTGTCAAGTAAATAAAAGCGAAATTTACAACTTTGGCTGTTTTTTCGCTTCATTACAAAACACAAAGTATTGCAACAGTTATGTGATGTGGTTACCGTCGCTAATGGCAAAGTCTAACATGCGCTCTCGTGGCGCTCTTCCATTGCATTCATCAAGCCCATACATAAGTTGCGTATGTACCAAAACATCATCGGAAACTCTACCCATTCTGCTGTGCCTCACTGATGATGCAAAACTAACACTGCCGGAAAAACAAACCAGGTACAGAAACGAGAAGCCTTGAAAGCGAGTTTGAGAACGAAACATTTCTCTTTTTTTGATAATAGCTAGTAATGTGAGTGAATGCAGAAAGATATGACGATGTTAGACGTCGTGAAAACGTTGTCGTTTGATGTTGTTCCTACAGATTACACGCAATTCAGCGCTACTATGATGCGGGTATATAAACACTGGTCTGTAGGACAGGGGTTCGTGTGGCATCCGATCAGAAACTTTCAGATCAGCACTTATACGAGGGGTGTTCAGTATTCAATGGGAACACACTTTTTTCTGGAAGCAGTGTGATTGTATTAAGGATTCCTGTACACCGTATTACTTCGTAATCTTTTGGCAGCAAAACCCCATTTTGAACATAATCTCCGTTGAATGCGACGGCCGTATACCACCTTATTGGCAAGGCCTGTATGCCCGCATAGTATCACAATATTGGTCGACGTCGGAGCCAACGTCTTACTGCATCAGTATCCTCACAACCATTCACGTGATTCTTCTGTCCGGAGCTGGTGGTATGGTGGCTGGCGTTGCTACCTCTGAATCACGGGGTCCAGAGTTCGAGTTCCGGCCGGGTTGGGGATTTTCTCTGGCTGGGGACTGAGTGTTTGTGTTGTCCTCATCATATCATCATCATTCATGACAGTGGCTAGATTAGACTGTGTACAAAATTGGACTGCGAATATATTCGGACTTTGTACACCACTTATGACCGCGCAGTTGAACGCCCCACAAACCAAACATCATCATAATCATCACGTCCTTCTTCCCGGGGAGTGCCTCCTTGATTGAGCCAAAGAGATGGAAGTCGGAAGGTGCGAGATCCGGACTGTAAGGTGGATGAGGAAGAACAAGTCCAATAAAGTTTAGTGACCTTCTCGCAAGTGTGCAAACTCGTGAGAGGTCCTGCGTTGCCATAGGAAAGGAGAAGTTCGTTTCCATGTGTGTGGCGACAAACACACCACAGGTCTCACATCTGTGTGAGGTCGGCCAGCACGTGGGATATTGGATAAGTTTGCGTGACCTTGTTGCGATGATGACAGACGCCTCGCTCAACGACTCTCCGTGCTTTTGTTCACTGGCAGGTCTCCGTAGATATTCTGCAAGCGCCTATGAATATCTGCGGTGCTCCGGTTTCCTGCCAAAAGAAACTAAATGACGGCTCTCTGAGTGGGACGCACCGCTGTTACAGAAACCACGTTGAAGGCAACGTATAGCTTCGCTGCCTATCGGAACTTGATGAACCTATAGGCGCTGAAGCGGGAATCCTCTAAGACGTCCCACAACAAATTCCACATTTTTTATATCGAAACTGGGCGAGACAGAGTGTTGCATTGTGCACTGAAAGCCCCTCGTATATGGAGATGAGGAAGCAAACGAAATGCGATTCCTCAGTAACGAGCCACCGTAGCTGAAGGGTCTCTTTACACTAAAATAACAGAAAGTATCCTCGAACACCTTCCGAAATTTTGCCGTTCGAGTCGTTTTCACCCTGTACATTCCGATGCTTTTGGTGACATAGCGATTGCGATGGTAGGAAGCGAATAGGATTCCAGTCGCGGCCACTTAACGCAGCACCATTGCGGGATAATGGACGAAGCACACTTTGCGAGATGCGTGTGTCGGCCCGGTATGCGCTGCACTCCATTAGGACGCGCGCTACAGGCCCGGTCGCGTAATGAAGTGGCCAGCCGGGCCCTCGCTAGAGGCAAGCGTTCTCGTTGCGTCAAGGGCACTCGTCACAGTGAATGCCGCCCCGCACTTCCGACCGCTCACTAACGAACAAGTGTTGCAGGCAGGCTGATCACCAATTATTGACAACACTGTGTTTTTAATTTCACGAGGCAATGAGAGCAGTTCATTACTGGTAATATTCGATCGAGTCCTTATTGCTGTAGTTTGTACTACAACTCCCATTAAGTACTTGAGAGCTCTCATGTGATGTTAGCTCAGCTGATTAGTCTAACCATTAAAAAAGCACACTGATCGCTCTGCAGCTCCGTCCATGGTGTGTAACTGATGCCCAGCAGTCATATAGCCCTCAAGCGTTCACGTACGTCATGGCACTGACATGTTTTGTGCTAGTCGTTCTATGGAGTCAACGCTGTAACATGGGCCGACATAGAGAAGTGACAGAACAGTAGAAAGTAGCCAATGTTTTTGGACGTACCATGACTATATTCTGAATGAAGCTGCCAGATTTGTTTATCAAAGCGGACTGTCCAAAGCGTCGACAAAGAATGGTTTACCACTTAAAGCTACGGTGCGAAACGAGAGAACAGTGCTCGAAAAATATAACTGACAGGGACCGGAGAAGAAAGTCACACCTTATCAGTGACAACCGGGAGCAGTTGCTGCTGTTATTGAATGCAGAGACATCTTAAACAGTTCCCGAGCGAATACTGCAAAGGGAACTGCACAGGGCCCATTGTTTACAGCGACACATAGAGCTGCCTGATTTCAGTGGGCCTACAACACAAAACTTAACAACAAGTAACTGGAGACACAGTCGCTACGTTGCCTGGTTTGAAATGATACATAGCATCGGGTGCATAACGATCCCATGAAGCTTTTCATTCACAGTTCGTGGAAGGTATAGTTCAGACCAGAGGTGATCAATGTTTTCTTTCTCCCTTTTTTTGTGGCGGGAGGGGAGGGGGTGCGGTGGGAAGATTAGGGTCTAAAGTCCCGTCGACATCGAGGTCATTAGAGACGGAGCGAAAGCATGGAATGTTTCAAGGGTGTTAGAGGAAATAGGCCGTAACCCTTCAAAAGAACCATCCGGGCATTTTCCTGGAGGTATTTAGGGATATCACGGAAAACCTAAATATGAATGACCGGACGCGGATTTGAACCGTCGTCCTCCCGAATGCGAGTCCAGTGTACTGAACCACTGCTTGAACTCTCTCCGTTTTTGGAGTGGGGTAAGATGCTTCACTGTCATGATTTGCGCTCAACATTCAGCTTACCGTGGACTGGAATCACATTATTTCAACACCTTCGTTCACTAAGTGTACCCATTCCTTCTACATCTCCTTAATGAACGCTGTCGGCAGTCACGTCTTCACAGACCGTTGCCGTAACTTCCTGCTTTGACACATCTCGAATGACCAGGTATATCAACTAATTTTAATATCATTAAAGGTTTTGTACTGTTTCAACCAGCGGACGACGCTTTTGCAATCAACAACCTCTAACTCTGGTACTACCACGGCATATTCTTTCAGATGTAATAGTAAATATTTTAAGGGATAGTAATATAGTTTAATTAGAATAAAACATACCATGCAAGTTTATTTCATTCATCTAAAAATAGAAACGGAAAATTTCAAATTTTGCCTGCATTTGTCCGTTTCTATTAATAAATCAAGAACAACCCTGCTAGTGAGTCACTTTGACGCAAAGTTAACGTAAATACCCGAATGCTGTAGAAGAATGCGATTAGCTATTTCTTGACAGATGGCATTTACCTTGCATTTACTTAATGCGATTAATATTCTATCAAATAAATTTCTTCCCTTAAACAAACTACAGACGAAGACACTGTACTTGCTACAAATCCTACCTTCCCCAAAATGCGGAAGACGACTTGGTGGGTGGTGTGGGTTGTGTAGTAAGACGGTATGTGGCGCGGTCTGTACTACCCTCCCTCTACCTCACTTGGTGTCACAGACACGTCACATCACCTGACTAACGCGCAAGATGCCAAAGCATTCAGTTGTAGAGACAGAAGCAAACAACGCTCCCTCAGTAAGGTTGTGTGTGAACCTGTCATGTCAAAATAATATTTTTCCTTGCTGAAGTTTTTTCTTTTTATTCAGGATTCGGATTGTCAAAACCAACTGAGTATGGCAAGGTGCCAGACTGATGACGTGCTCAAGAATACTTAACGAAAGTTTTGAAAAGTGCTCAGCAAGTGTCACCTTACTTACGCTTCCCTTCAATCTTAAACTGACAATTCGTTGAAGATGCATTCTTTCAGTCAAGGTCTGTCGCCAATTTCTTTTTTTCCTCAGATCTGATAAAGTACCTCTGCATAAATTAACCGATCAACCTCTTAGAATCTAGGTAAATTTTTTATTGAGAAAAAAAAACATGGGCCTGCTTTCATTATTGTCCTCAAATTTAAGAACAAAATATGGAGGGATCTCTTTCCATGCAGTTATACAATTCTGAGAACTCATATATTTCCAATTAATGTAGTAGGTAAGACGAGTAACACTTGCCACAGGCGCTCTGAGATCTAGAATGGAAGTGCTGAACCTGAGGTATGAAGACATCGCTTCCAGCAGAAGTTTTAGCCCCCCTCCGTCTGTCTCTCCATCCTCAGAACTTGTTTAATATTGCGTCATAATATAGGTTGGCGAGGCGCGCGGTCGAATGAGACAAGTCATATATTACCGCGGCGACATTTTCATACATCCTCCTCTAAATTGTTTCCCCCCAAGTTCCTGCAGAATTTCGGAATTTATGGCCGCAGAAGGCCTCAGCGGGGGCGATATGTTTTATTAGGAGTCCCGCCGCTTAGCATACGTCTCCGGGTGACGGATGCGGCCGCAGGGGCGCCTCGTCTCGTGCATCCGCACCGGAGCTGGAACTGCGGCGTCTCTTCCGGTGCGGAATATGCGCTGCCAGGCCGCAGCATGCTTCGCCATTGTGAATGTCTTGCTGTTAAGGGCTAATTAAATTACTGGTTCAGGTACTGCATCGTAGAGAAGAGCCTGCACTTTGTTCCACACACTCCTGAGCTTATCTCTTCGTAAGTGGTTTTATCATTTGGGTTCCTCAAGGCTTCACTTCCGGCCCATTACTATTTTCAGCATTCATATACACCTACATGTACACTGAAGTGCCAAAGAAACTGCATGCGTATTCGAATACAGAGACATGTAAACAGGCAGAATACGGCGCTGCGGTCGGCAATGCCTATATAGGACATTAAGTGTCCGTTGCAGTTGTTAGATCCGTTGCTGTTGCTACAATGGCAGGTTATAAACATTTAAGTGAGTTTGAATGTGGTGTTATAGTCGGCGGACGAGCGATGGGACTCAGTATCTCCGAGATAGCGATGAAGTGGGGATTTTCCCATACGACCATCTCGTGAATGTACCGTGAAAGGTAAAGCATCGAATCTCCGACATCACTGCGGCCGAGAAAAGATCCTACAAGAACGGGACCAACGACGACTGAAGAGACTCGTTCAACGTGACAGAAGTGCCAATATTCCGCAAATTGCCCCAGATTTCAACGCTGGGCCATCAACAAGTGTCACTGTACGAACTATTCAACTAAACATCATCGATATAGGCTTTCCGAGCTGAAGGCCCACTCGTATACCCTTGATGACTGCACGACACAAAGCTTTACGCCTAGCATGGACCCGTCGACACTGACACTGGAGATTTAATGACTGGAAACATTTTGCCTGATCTGACGAGTGTTGCTTCAAATTGCATCGAGCGGATGGACGTGTACGGATATGGAGACAACCCCACGAATCCATGGACCCTGCATTTCAGCAGGGGAATGTGCAAGCTGGTGGAGGCTCTGTAAAGGTGTGGGGCGTGTGCAGTTAGAGTGATATCGTACCACTTATACATCTAGATACGACTATGACATGTGACCCGTACGTAAGAATCCTGTCTGATCACCTGCATCCACTCATGTCCATTGTGAATTCCGACGGACCTGGGCAACTCGAGTCGGACAATGAGAACCCCACGCGTCCATAATTGCTAAATTGCTACAGAGTGGCTCCGGGAACACTCTTCTGAGTTTAAACACTTCCGCTGGCCACCAAACACCCCAGACATGAACGTTATTGAGCGTATCTGGGATGCCATGCAAAGTGATGTTCATAAGAGATCTCCCCCTCCCCCCCCCCCCTCGTACCCTTACGGATTTATGGACAACCCTTCAGGATTCATGGTGTCAGTTCGCTCCAGCAGCACTATTTCACACGTCGAGTTCATGGCACGTCGTGTTGCGGCACTTCTGCATGTTCACCGGGCCTTACACGATATTAGGCAGGAGTACCAGTTTCTTTGGCTCTTCAGTGTATATCTGCATGATTACTCTGCAATCCACAACAAGGCGCCTGACATGGTTCATCGAACCACATTCAAGCTATTTCTCTACCGTTCCACTCTCGAACCGCTCGCTTGATGATCAATTCCCTCCATGTAGATGCAAGCAAGCAAAATATTTTCACACTCTGAGAAGAAAGCTGGCGATTAAAATTTCATGAGAAGGTCCCGTTGCAATGAAAAACGCCTTTGTTTTAATGATTGGTTCACCTATTATATCCGTAGCGCCCTCTCCCCATTTCGCAATAGAACAAAACAAGCTGCCCTTCTTTGAACCTTTTCGATATCCTCCATTGATCCTATCTGCTGCAGATCCCACATCGCACAATAATACTGCAAAAGCGAAAGTACTAGCGTAGTGCGAGCACTTTCTTTAGTAGACCTGTTGTATTTTCTCAGTGTTCTGCCGTAGCTCCTAGTCTTTGGTTTGCATTACACAGAACATTATCTATGTATCGTTCCAACTTAACCTATTCGTAAGTGTAATACAGAAGTATTTAGTTGAATGTACTGCATTTACATTTGTGTAACCGAAATTTAGCGGATTTCTTTTGGTGCTCAAGTGGACGACTTCACGCTTTTCATTATTTAGAGTCAGTTTCCACTTTTCCCACCATACAGATGTCTTGTCTAAATCGTTTTGCAATTTATTTTGATCATCTGATTAATTTACAAGGCGACAAACGACAGCGTAATCTGCAAACAGTCTAACAGTGCCGCTCACATTGTCTAAGTCGTTTATTTAGACAAGGAACAGCAAATGGCTTGTAACACTTCCTTGGGGAACAGGAGGTATTGTCCGCAGCTCGTGGTCGGGCGGTAGCGTTCTCGCTTCCCGCGCCCGGGTTCCCGGGTTCGATTCCCGGCGGGGTCAGGGATTTTCTCTGGGTGTTGTGTGCTGTCCTTAGGTTAGTTAGGTTTAAGTAGTTCTAAGTTCTAGGGGACTGATGACCATAGATGGTAAGTCCCATAGTGCTCAGAGCCATTTGTACCAACACGAGGTATTACTTCTGTTTTACTTGATGGCTTTCCTTCACTTACTACGAACTCTGACCTTTCTGACACGAAATCACAGAACTGAGACGGCAGTCCTTTGGCACGTAATTTGACTAGAGGTCGCTTGTGAGGTACGATGTCAAAAGCCTTCTGGTAATCTAAAATGTGGAATCAATTTGACATCCTTTGTCAATAGCACTCATAACTTCGTGAGAATAATATCAATAGCTAATCATTAAATATGTCGTGAAATGCTAAGAGTTTTGTATATATATTTCATCGAGTTAAAGAGACGGAGAATACTGGAAATGTTCAGCTGCATCAAAGAACGTTGTGTTCAGTTACATACATGTATTTCGACATGTGATTTTTTTTTACTATCTCTTTAAAACACAAATCATCTTTCAAATTCGAAATGACGTAAGTCACTCCCTCCTTTTTTTAAAAAATAAAAGTTACATTACATCATTTTATTGACTTTCCACAATTAAACTTGGGATAAGTAGATTAAACTTCACTAAATCACCTTTAGCCCCGATAAAATGATGTCGACATGAAAGAAATAAAATAAGGAGGACCGCTCAAAGGGTTCCCTTTCTGTGAGCCTTTACGATACTGTCGACAAAAGTTTTATTCTTTGCCGGGGAAAAAATTGTAGCCATGTAATTAGATGTTTACTTAACTGGATATTAAGGTGCAGTGGCTTTCATTTGAAGTTCTTATATCAATACAATATGTTCAGCACAGAGCATTTCTGTCTTTCAGATGAATGACGGCTCCCTTACACTATTCCAGATGAAATATAACTGCTATAGTTTACAGATAGTCTTAGAAAGCTCTGTGTACATACGTTACGTTAAATCACGCACACATGAACCTTCTTCTTTTTCTTCCTCTTTTTTTTAATTTTCGTTCAGTCGATGCACCTCATATCATTAGAATTTAATTCCAGAAACGTTACTTTTTCATGTCAGTTCTATAAGAGGCGTAATGCACTATCGAACTGAACAGTAAGAGTTCTTATGAGTTTTTCAGAACTAATCATGCAATGGGGAATAAGAACAAATTGAATGAATCGCAAGGTAAATAAACGTATGAGTGAAAATTCCACTAACTCCAATTTTTCATCATTACTGCTTGGTTTAGGATCGCTGCACCCCGTCTTTAAATTTTATTTCAAAATTTGTTTAAAGGACATATGGTTCAAACAGAATCCCTAATAATGCACACAGAACAGCGATACGACTATTTCCAAGAAACCGAAAGACAGAGGGGCTAGTGCCAGTTATTAGAACACGATCAAAGGATGAACGTCGAATAAAATTTTGCAGCAGAACAATCTGGATCCTTTTAATTTTGGGTAAGAAATTTCGGGATAAGAACTACTATAGACCCTTTCACAAGAATAGGGGCCGAGAAATTCACCTTCTCCACAACGAACCTCATGGTGGCTAGATAATCCCAGAAAAAGCGAAAGTTTTAAAAATAAAAACAGAATCAAGGTTCGCGAGAGCGAAGACATCAAGGAACCGCAAGGGTATATATCAATGGCGCGAATTCATGTTCGTACACTTGCACCATGACGCATGTTCAGACTCTCTACCTTTCATTCCCAGCCAAATATCCTCTATGAACAGTAGCAAAATGCTTCCACTCTTCTACGTCAGTACGCTATCTGAACTGCAGGACTAGAACCATCAGAAATGGGTAAATGAGTTGACAACATTGGATTTCCAGTGGATACATGCCAATTCAGAACGCTTCCACAGCTCGTGCCCATACATTCCTCGATTCGTCATAGTTGACTGAACTGCTAGCTCTGCATGTGAACGACTCGCTCACTGAATCCAAAACATAAACATGCCACAGATTGGCTTCCCGACTGGCAAAAAACACTCCACTTTGCATCTACCTCTGCAATCCATTGCACAGTGCATGGTTTAGGGCATTTCTTGTCATAATTAGTGATTGTCAGGCCTATTGCATTCGCGTTTTTAACGAAAGAAAAATGTGTCTATGCCTCTGCACGTGCCATAATATCTCATATCTTACTGTCATGATCGCTTTGCCACTTATACTATGGTGACAGCATAATGGTTGTATAGTCTTCTGCGAATAAATATTTTCTGAATTCATCCAACACGATTTAGTGAGAACTATTGTAAGACGTCGTGGTCTCATGACCTTCATTACTTACATATTCCGCCCTCACAATCATGTTCCGCACATCAAGATGCTTCATTCAAACCCAAACTCGATATGATAAAATCACTTTTGTATGAATTCATGTGAACGATATGCAATTGACAAGTGAGCGCACCGTAGTTGAAATACTCGAGGCTGGCGTGCGCACATACAATCCAGACACGACGGTCACAGAGGTTTTAGTTTGGGAGAGAGGCCACACAGCGGGACACTAGGCCCTTCAGAGGACGACCCAGCCCATGTCGGCTGGTGACCGTCCATAGCGGACAGCATGGGACCGAGTGAAAAGGGGGAACGACCCCGTCTTCAGCTTAAAAGCAAATTCCGCTACATTGTGTGGGACCTGCCAGCCTACGCATTCTTTACACATAGCACACAGTCTTATTCACAGGGAGACAGCAAACGCCAAACGCCAATGCTACAAGTTTCCAGGTTGGTCGCCTTAAACGAAACGTCATTCTCCCGTTTTAGAAGAGCAATGCTGATTGGCAGACGACATTTCTGACGCCTTGAGCTGAAGGAATAATGGAAGAGACCGAAAGATATACCCCTTCACGTCAGGCGTGGAGAGGCGCCGTTCCGTTGTCGCTCTTGGAGCGAGAGCACGTAACGAGAGCGTGCGCGCTCGCATGTGTACTCGAAAGAGCGAGGAACAAGTCTCTCCTCAGTACTTCACTGGGAGAGCACCTCTGTTGAGAGCGAATCGAAGTGCTCCTCTATATTGAGTCCTTGCGATTAAGTGTTGTTCACTGTGTTGGCCGACACACTTATTGTGCGGTGTGAACGGACAGAGTTATAGTTAAACGCCTGCAAGCGAATTTTGAGTTGCATCGTGGTGGACTGGTTATCTGACCGGTGTACCATGCCAATAGTTGGACTAGGGGCGAATAGAAATCCTTTACTTGATAAAGGCATAGGGAGAGTTTGATTGACGAAGGTGAATCCAGATAGAACGAGAGTTATCTTATTTGTCAGCAGCGAGCGGCGCAGACAGTAGTAATCACAGCTTACGGTATTGTGCGCTACGGCTATTGCGAGCCCCATATTTCCTCCACAACAGTACATTTCACTGCATTTCACAAGCGACAGCCTCGACCATACCTACGTACGGATAATTATTCAAATTTAGTAGGTGTGCCTTTGAGCCATTCTGCCAAGTTAACTACCATCTTAAACTATGTATAGAAATTTCATTAGCGAATCCTATCCTTGAAAGGTAACTTCACATTCCGAAAAGAACCAGTCTATAATTTTTTCAATTCATAACTAAAAGTGTCATTGTGATTTCTCAGAATGTTTGCAAAATAAATAATAACTTTCGTTAGTTCCATGTTTTTCTTACAATAACTAGCACTACTCCAGTACCCAAGTATCCCGCTAATTATGTAAGAAATTTAGTGAATTTTTGTGTAATTTCCTTACAGCAGACGACTCCGGAAGATATTTATTGCTGAAAGTTTTTCAGGCATTTCTCTTTAGAACGTTAGGAGCGTCGTTCTGACTTCTGTAGTAGTGTGGGGGTGGAAATTGCATCTTGGAGGAGCCACAGGGTAAAGGGTACATCTCAGATTAATCCGTTGCGCAGAATAACAACATAACAGATTAACCACCCCACACCTCAGACTGTGTCGTCTTTCTCGCAAGGATCCCTACTTAGGTTTGTCGAAAATTTCTGTTACTATCATAAGGGCTATACCGTCCTGTTAAGATACTAGCAGTGCACCTGCGAAATCGTTCGCTGTCAGGTGTTATGTTTACTTGCTGAGGATTCTAAAGGCTGGAGTAGTACTCTAGAACTGGTGTCACTAGCGTCTTGTATACGCGTTTGCTTCATTTCTTTTCTTTCGAGAACCCTTCGAACAAATTTAAGTCTTCATTACACAAAGCAGAAATTTCCTACAAGTCTTCCTAAAATTCGTTACAAAGGTGTAACGTCTGCAGCGACCAATTTCATAGCATTCTTGACACTGTATGATAAATCGTTTATGTGTTATGGGAACACTAGGGGTCCTTTTTCGCTTCCTTGGTGCATATGCAATGTTATTTTCTTTTTTATTACAGTTTGGCAATTCAGTGTAGTGTCCTGAAACTTCCTGGCAGATTGAAACTGTGTTCCTCGTCGGTTTCGTAACCCAGAACCCCGTCTTCCGTGGACACTACTCTTAGCGAATGAACAATCCAGTCACCTCTGGAGATCTGTGTTCTCAGCTTTACATACGCCTGTACCTCTCTACTGCCATAATTTCCAAACTTCAATGAAGTATTCTGGAAGTCCCTAGGGGCCTATCACTGCTGACAGAAAGGAGCTCGGGCAGGCCGGCTGTTTTACTTTGCCAGGCGGTTTATAACAGTCCACTACACAATTTTAGTATGGCAGCAAGATTCTAAAATGGCCTGCGCACCACTGCTGAGTGAAAAATGGATTTTTGTAAAATACTACATTACTTTTGTCTGATTGACCACTAGATGTTACCAGTGGCAGACCCGCCAGTTTAAAGTGAGGCGAGGAGTATTGTGTTATCAGTAGAGAAGCAGTAACATCAGGGTGGGTCGGTTAGGAGAGCTCAGAGACCTCGAACGTGAACAAGCCAATGTACGTCGCCTTATTAACGGATCCATGAGAGACGTTTGAGCCCTTTAAATCTGCCGAAACCGACTGCTGTGATGTGATAGTCAAGATGAAATATAAAGTAGCAATTACATCTAAGGCAAGATCAGGCAGACCTCAAAGTGACGGAAATGGACCGTCGAACATTGCGGAGGATGGTTGTAACAAACCGGAGAATCGCATGAAATCAACGGAGGGAATCACTCATGAGTTCCAAACTGCTACCAACGCTCCAGCTAGTACAGTGATTAAGCTTAATGAATTTCTTTAAAAAATTATGTACAGTTGCCGAGTATCTTGTAATAACCCAACATTTCTGAAGTTAATGCTAAACGACACCTGAGATGGTGCAGAGGGCGACGCCACTCAACAGTGGATGACTGGAAGCGACTTACTGGGAGTGATCAATCACGCTGTGCGCTCTGGTAACCCCATGTAAGGGTTTGGGTTTGGCGAATGTCTGGAGAACGCTACTTTCCAACGTATTTAGTGCCAACAGTAAACTTCGGAGGAGATGGTGTTAAGATATCTATTATTTTTTAGTCATGGTGCTGGCCATAGACCTCTTCTGTTTTTTGAGCATCCAGATATCTTTTTCCTGGTCTTCCTGTGGATCTTCTACCTTGAGGTAAAAAATTTATGGATTTTCTTTAGTAATATCGAGTCTTGCATTCCTTGAAAACTTTCTAGGCAGCTTGGTCGATAAGACACAACCTTCTCATTCAAAGCATATACCCCAAGCTATACCCTTATGTTTTCTCGTGAAAGCTTCAGGTTAGACGGCTTTCAAGAGGCTAAAAGGGCTCTGAGCACTATAGGACTTAACTTCTGAGGTCATCAGTCTCCTATAACTTAGAACTACTTAAACCTAACTAACCTAAGGACATCACACACATCCATGCTTTCAAGAGGCCTGAGTCATGAGACAGAAAGGGGTCTTACACATAGTGAAGTGAACCGTCCTATGGGAGACAACCCCGAAGAAAAATTAAGTAACTGCTGCCTTGCAGTTAGGTGATAGGCTTACCAAAGGATTGAGGAAGTCAACCTTGATCAAAAATTACTGGTAAGTCACGAGGCCAAAAGTTGGCAGTCCACGACGTGCCTAACCTGGCTATGGGGTCGTACGCAGTTCCGGGCACTTCAGTTTACTCGTTACCGTCAAATAAACCAGGAAGCTAGTATGACGATGTAGTGGCTTCTTTCTTAGATAGGGTGTTGTGTCCTTATTGCGCTAAAGAAAACGCTAAATGTGCAAGGATGTGACCATATTTTAGAGCACTGTGTACTGTGTGCAGTAGAGATATACGAAAGGCGTTCAGTAAGTAATGCAACACATTTTCTTTTTTTTCTGAAAGCAGAGTGGTTTCATTCAGGATTCCAATATCCGTATTATTACCCACTGTTTTGGCTTCAAAATCCTATTTTTCAACATAGTGTCCGTTATATACGACGGTCTTACGCCACCTTACCGGTAAGGCTTGTAAACCCGCATGGTACCTGTGGTGTCACCGTCAGACACCACACTTGCTAGGTGGTAGCTTTAAATCGGCCGCGGTCCCTTAGTACATGTCGGACCCGCGTGTCGCCACTGTGTGATCGCAGACCGAGCGCCATCACAAGGCAGGTCTCGAGATACGGACGAGCACTCGCCCCAGTTGTACGGACGACTTTGGTAGCGATTACACGGACGAAGCATCGCTCATTAGCCGAGCAGATAGTTAGAATAGCCTTCAGCTAAGTCAAAGTCTACGACCTAGCAAGGCGCCATTAGCCTTACATAGTTTGATAGTTATCGTATAAAATGTCTCATCAAGAACGATGTATACAACAAGGACAGATTAAACTTAAGTATTCCAGCAGCTACCTACTTTTCTGTATCGCATTTATGAAGTATCCTGTTTCAGACCACCAAGTCCGCCTGCTTGCTTTATGGCCGCCTCCCTTAAATAATGTGCGTAGTGTTGGGAATCTGTCAACACTACAAATGGCGACGAGGATGGGATTAAAAGCGGATTTCACGTTTGTATTGCTCTACTTTCTGGCGACGTTACAAACCGCCTTCTTTCTCTTTGATTGATTTACTTGTGTCATGGCTTCGCCACAATCTCCCGATGTACTGTCCGAATTTTATCGCTTGCAGAATCAGCAGACGCAGGCGTTATTGGATGCCCTTGGACAGTTCGTCCAGGGTCAACGTGCACTGCAACACGATGCGGCAGCCGCCGCTTCACCGCTACCGCAGCCACAACTCGCAGTTGCACCGCCTTTTAGGCACTACGATCCAGCGCAAGAATCATGGACTGAGTGGTCACGCCAATTTGGATTTCATCTCGCCGCCTACAGAATTCAAGGTAATGAGCGGCCGCCTCACTTATTATCCTGTGTCGGTGTGTCCACCTACCGTGTGATAGTGAAATTGTTTCCCCGACGCGACGTAGCAACTCTGTCCTACAAAGAAATTTTGTCGGCATTGGACGCCTATTTCAAAGAAACAGTTAATGTAGTTGGCAATCAGTCAACACTACAGTACCACTCTACTGCTCGACGTGGGATCCAGCGTCTTGCTGCATCAGTAACATTCCCATCATCCACGTATTACTTCCCGCGGAGTGCACCCTTAACTGGACCAAACAGAAGGAAGTCGGAAGGAGTGACAGTGGATGAGGAAGAACAGTTCAACGAAGGTGTGCGAGCTCCTTTCGAGCGCGCAAACTTGTGTGAGGCCTTGTGTTGTCATGGAAAAGGCCGTCTTAATTTTTATGGCGACGGAAACGCTGAATTCGGTTCTTCAGTTTCCAATATTGTAGGAGACGCAGTTGTCTGCGGCTGCCCACCACGTGGGACATCGAACAGGTTTGCGTGACCTTTCTGAGATGATGACAGACGCCTCGCCCGACGACTCACCGTGCTTTTGTTCACTGCCAGGTCTCCCCAGACAATCTGCAAGGGCCTATGAATATCTGCAGTGGCTTGGTTTTCCTCCAAAAGAAATTCAAAGACAGCTTTCTGCTTGGAACGCACCTCCGTTACGGATGCCATTTTGAAGGCTAAGTATAGCGCTGCCACACATTGGAACTCTACGAAAGTATAAGGACTGAAACGGAAATTTTCCACCATGTTCCACAACAAATTCCGCATTTTAGTGCTGAAACTGGGAGAGAAAAAACTAGTGTTGCATTAGTTCCTAAACGCCCCCGTATATGTGAGGTAATGATTCAGTCAGCATGACAATGTGCCCTGTCATAAGGCAACATGTGTGACGCCATATTTCGTTGAGAATATTATTCGTGAAATGGACTGGCCTTGCCAGAGCCCCGACTTGAACATAATAGAACGGTTTTGGAATTCGTTAGACTATCGACTTCCGTCCAACCCCCAGCGTCCTACATCATCACTTTTTCTTGAGGAACTATGGGCCACCATTGCTCCACAGACTTTCAGAGTTCTCTCCGAACTTGTCACCAGCAGAGTACAAGCCCTCATAAGGGCGAAGAGTGAACACGCCCGATACTGATGCCCACTAATAGGTGGCCGGGTACTTTAGACGAGATAATATGCAAACGGGGATGGCGTAAGGAGTGAAACATACTTCTGTGGACGTGAACAAGACCGAGGATCCACATGTGGTGGAGTGAGACTGGTGAACGACCCAGGGGCAGTCGTCAGGGGTCGGCGCTGACAACGTGGCCGAAGTAGACGCCGACGCGGTCCGTCGGTCCCGGAAAGACGGCCGCCGGAAGTGCGAGGGCGCGTGCGATAAGGCGGGGGCGGGGAGGCGGCGGCGGGGGCGGCGGAGGCCTCCGCTAATGCGCCGGCTTATTGGTGGGCGGTGCGCACGTCGCTCACGTTGACACCGCGCCGCGTCACGTCACGCCACGTGGAGTGGAGTGGATTGTGTTTGAACAGCGTCGTGACCCAGCGAATTCCGGACCCTGCGTCCAGCGTCAACCCCACCCCCCGCATCGATTTTTCGTCAATTCTATTAGGCGAGCGAGGGGACGGGCCGTCTGGACGACACGCATTGGACGCAAATGAGCTGCGCAAAGCTTAATTCGATAAATGCCTTCGTAGTGACGGGCGGTGTCCGACGCTGCTGATGAACTCCGAGCCACAAGACGCCCGTCTGGTGGACTCCTTAATGGCTGGTTTCGCCTGTCCCCTCACAGTAACGTAATCACACAGTTTTAGTCTCCACGTAATTACGGTGGAGGTTATAGCGACAAACTGGGTTAGCAACTAACTGCACTCCACTTGGATGAGCGCTAAAGGGGTGTCATGTCTCTTTTAGCTTAGAGGCACTGCGAATTCATGAGTAAACACCGTACGCTACTGCTCTTTCCTACAGTGATAAGTGGCGCAGAGGTTAAGAGTCTTGGCTGTTATTCGGGAAATGTAGTTTCAAACCATTGCCAGGCCATTCTGACAAATGTATTCCATAACATCTCTTAATCATATACACTCCTGGAAATGGAAAAAAGAACACATTGACACCGGTGTGTCAGACCCACCATACTTGCTCCGGACACTGCGAGAGGGCTGTACAAGCAATGATCACACGCACGGCACAGCGGACACACCAGGAACCGCGGTGTTGGCCGTCGAATGGCGCTAGCTGCGCAGCATTTTGGCACCGCCGCCGTCAGTGTCAGCCAGTTTGCCGTGGCATACGGAGCTCCATCGCAGTCTTTAACACTGGTAGCATGCTGCGACAGCGTGGACGTGAACCGTATGTGCAGTTGACGGACTTTGAGCGAGGGCGTATAGTGGGCATGCGGGAGGCCGGGTGGACGTACCGCCGAATTGGTCAACACGTGGGGCGTGAGGTCTCCACAGTACATCGATGTTGTCGCCAGTGGTCGGCGGAAGGTGCACGTGCCCGTCGACCTGGGACCGGACCGCAGCGACGCACGGATGGACGCCAAGACCGTAGGATCCTACGCAGTGCCGTAGGGGACCGCACCGCCACTTCCCAGCAAATTAGGGACACTGTTGCTCCTGGGGTATCAGCGAGGACCATTCGCAACCGTCTCCATGAAGCTGGGCTACGGTCTCGCACACCGTTAGGCCGTCTTCCGCTCACGCCCCAACATCGTGCAGCCCGCCTCCAGTGGTGTCGCGACAGGCGTGAATGGAGGGACGAATGGAGACGTGTCGTCTTCAGCGATGAGAGTCGCTTGTGCCTTGGTGCCAATGATGGTCGTATGCGTGTTTGGCGCCGTGCAGGTGAGCGCCACAATCAGGACTGCATACGACCGAGGCACACAGGGCCAACACCCGGCATCATGGTGTGGGGAGCGATCTCCTACACTGGCCGTACACCACTGGTGATCGTCGAGGGGACACTGAATAGTGCACGGTACATCCAAACCGTCATCGAACCCATCGTTCTCCCATTCCTAGACCGGCAAGGGAACTTGCTGTTCCAACAGGACAATGCACGTCCGCATGTATCCCGTGCCACCCAACGTGCTCTAGAAGGTGTAAGTCAACTACCCTGGCCAGCAAGATCTCCAGATCTGTCCCCCATTGAGCATGTTTGGTACTGGATGAAGCGTCGTCTCACGCGGTCTGCACGTCCAGCACGAACGCTGGTCCAACTGAGGCGCCAGGTGGAAATGGCATGGCAAGCCGTTCCACAGGACTACATCCAGCATCTCTACGATCGTCTCCATGGGAGAATAGCAGCCTGCATTGCTGCGAAAGGTGGATATACACTGTACTAGTGCCGACATTGTGCATGCTCTGTTGCCTGTGTCTATGTGCCTGTGGTTCTGTCAGTGTGATCATGTGATGTATCTGACCCCAGGAATGTGTCAATAAAGTTTCCCCTTCCTGGGACAATGAATTCACGGTGTTCTTATTTCAATTTCCAGGAGTGTAGAACCTATGTCTGAAGAAGACGGTGTTAGAATTGCGTATCAATACATGTGCTGTAGTGCAAGTATACTAAGAGCTGAGTGATAGGGAAAGCATGAAGGAATGGAGGTTAATAAAAAATATACTGGGTGACTCAGCTGCCCCTGCCCACAGGTTCTGCGCAACCCGCTACACCTTCAAAAACCGTGCACTAGATTTTCATATACTCTTGCTCACTGCGTGCAGAGTATTAGTCCTACAGAAAAAATGAAGGCGTTCATTTTGAAATAAACATAATTTAATTAAATTTTAGGCTGGAATACTTGTTTGCAGTTTCTGCGTTATTCAATAAAAACGAGTCTGAAGGTGAGCTTTGTACATTTTTCTTGACTAATTCGCAAAATTGGCGTCTATAGTGAAAACGTGTCCCAGTACAAAGTTTAACTATATTACATTTCGTACAAAAGGATACTGTTCGTTTTCTCTGTGTGACTAATAGTTTGCATACGGCGAGGGAGAGATATGAAAACATTGCTCACCGTGTTTGAAGCCGTTGTGGGATGCATAAAACCCACAGGTAGGAGCAACTGAGTCGTCCTGTATACAATAAACAAAAGAGAAAAATAAGAATGGAGGACGAACAACGAAGTGTTCGGTTTTAAGAGTACATAAGGCTAACATGCAGACCCTCTCCCCTACTATCCTACCCATGAATGAACAAAGTAATGATAGAAACAAAAATAATGCCCTAGAGTGTGATTAAAAAAAGAGTGAAAGAATTTCACGATAATGATCTCTAACGTTATTGCTATCCTCAGTGAAAGAAGGATGAACTACAGGATCTACTGAATGCAGTGAACTGAAGAGCAGAGAACTGGATTGAGAGTAAGCCAAACAGAAATGAAAGTAATGAGTATCAGAAATGAGAATAGCGATAAACTTATCATTAAAATTTGGGTCTGCGGAGTAGACGAAATTAAGCAGTTATGATACCATGGAAGCAAAACAACACTTGACAAATGAAGCAAAAGTTTGTGTGGAAGCAGACTGTAACCAAATAAGAGATCATTGCTAGCCAAAATTTCTACGATTATCAGACATAGGCTTTTAATTGAGGAAGAAGTTTCTTAGAATTTTCTGGTGCACTGCATTGAACGGAAGTGACATATGAAGTGTAGGATAATAGGACAAAAGAATAATCGACGTAAATGAGAAGTGGTGTTGCAGAAGGATGTCGAAAATTAGATGGACTTAAAAGAAATGACGAGGTTCTTCGCAGAACTGACAAGGAGAGCGATATGTGAAAAACTTTGGCTAGAAGACTGGACGGGATAAGAGGACATGTGTTAAGATACCAGGGAACAACTGCCACGGTGCTAGAGGGAGCGGGTGAGGCCAAAAACTGTAGAGGAAAACAAAAACTGGAGTATACCCAGAAAATAATAGAGAGAATTGGGTGTAGGTCAAGCCTGAACTGAAGAGTTTGGAGTAGGAGAGAATATCGTGGCTGGTCGTATCAAACAAGTCAGAATAATGAGGAAACAAACCACAAAAAGCGCTCGAAATAAGGAAGACGGAAAATTAGATGTTAATATTTCGTAGGCGAGGACATCATTAGAGAGGAGCAAACAGTTGGACATGGGTCGGGCACGACTACTCTCTTTGTTTCAAAGGTAATATCTCTGCTTTCACCTGAAGGACTTAGAAAGCGCTGAGTAGATGGGGTTTGGGGGAATCCTCGTTGCCAGATGTGAATACAGGGCTAACGAACGATTAGCAAAAAAAGAATTAGAATTTACCTACAGTTCGACAATCTGCTTATATTTATTTTTCCACTTTCTTTCAAGATTCTATAATCAACTTATTTAAACCCAATTACTGAATAGGTTTATGCCTACAGCACTGAAAGCCCTCAGCCGAGACAAAGTACATAGAGAAGACGACATTTCCTCATAACTATTGAGATCCTTGGGGAAACATATCACGATTAAACTACTCCACCTTCCATGCAACGTGTAGGAGACGCATATCCTAAGAGTCCAAATATCCTAAGAGTTCAAAAAGACCCAAAATACTGACACGACCTGTATGCTAAAGTTGGGAAAGAATGGTAGAAGCTGATTTCGGGGCAGATCGGTTTAGGTTCGGAAGAAATGTAGGAACACACGAGTCAAATCTGACGCTACGACGTATGTTAGACGACTGAAGAGAGCAAACGTACGTTTATAACATTTGTAGACTTAGTGAAGAAAACTAAGGACAGTCTTGGAGGGTAATGAAAGTTTAGGGAAATACTTTGAAGTTTGTCGACGACATGGTAATTCGGTCACAGATGGCAAAGGGTGTGGAAGAGCAGCTAAACGGAATAGGTAATGTCTTGAAAAGAGTCTATACGATGGAAATCGACAGAAGTGAAACACGGTAATGAAATACACTCGAATTAAACCAGGAAATGCTGAAAGAATTATAGCACTAAGTGAGAAATTATAAGTAACAGACGAGTTTTGTCATTTGGACAATAATATAACTGACGATACTGAAAGTACACACTACCAAGTCACACTAATGTGACCAACGGTCATAACAGCTTTTGCAGAGCGGACATGCAGAAAGAGAATCAGTGAGGTTCTGGAAGGTACCTACAGGGATTTGGGGCCATGCAGATTACAGTGTCGTGGCCAGCTGCTCTAGGTTCCTCGGCTGAGGATCCATGGCGTGAACAGACCGATGGAGGTGGTTGCCACAGAATCTCGATTGGGTTTTAATTGGGCGAGTCTGGTGGCCAGGGGAGTAGGATAAACTCATCACGGTGCTCTTCGAACCACGCACGTACTCGGCGTTGCATTGTCCTGCTGGTAGATGCCATTGAGGCGAGGAATAACCAACTGCATGTACAGGTGGGCATGGTCCACAAGGATAGATGTATATCTGTGTTGATCCGCTATGCCTTCCAGAAAGACGAGGTCATCCAGGGAATGCCACGAAAACATTCCCCGGACCATAACGCTCTCTCCTCCGGCCTGGACAATTCCAACGAATGTTTAGTTTGTTTGCACTCAGACGTTTCACGCCGTACATGCTGTCGGCCATCTGCCCAATGGAGCATAAAACATGAATCATCTGAAAAGGCCACTTGTCGCCGAGCAGTCGAACTCCTTATGCGGTACTGACGTGCATGTTCCAGACTTCGTTGCCGATGAACGGCAGTCAGCATGGGTGCATGAATCATGCGCCTTCTGTGGAGACCCATACGCCTCAGCGCTCGCTGAACAGTCCTTGAGGAACCACTGCTGGTTGCCCCTTGGTTCACCTGGGCCATCACTTGCTCAACAGTTGCACGTCTATTCGTCCATACACATCTCCACAACCGTCTTTCACCCCTACCATATACGGCCCGTGGTGCGCCATTGTTGTCTCGGCGCCTGTTTTGGTTAGCACCAATTTGCCATGCACGGTACGCTTTTACCACGGCGATACACGAACAGTTTAAAACTTAGCCGTTTCGGAAATACTTTCACCCTTGGCCCGAAGACCAATGATGATGCACTTTCGGACGTCACACAAATCGCTCCGTTTCCGCATTACGTCAAGGCTTTTATTTATCTTCCACTGCTTGTGTTACCATAAGCCGTCTGTGAGTGGTTACTACACGTTGACGTCGAATCTGAATAAGCGATGGTTACTTCGATGTGACTGAACCGTGTGAAATGCTGACTGACCACAACAACTTGATTAACAACGAATATAAAGTTAATTGTTGCTTTTCTGAAGGTATTTTTCTGGGATGTAGCTCTGGACGAAAGTGAAACCTCGAAGGTAAACACTTGGGAGAATTAGAGTGCAGAAGCTTTTGATAGGAGCTGTAACAAAATAATGCTGATGACTACATGGGTATTTGAAATGCATAACACAAGCTGACTAAAAGAAGGTACTGGGAGATAGAACACATCTTGAGACATCAAAGAATTATTAGTGTGTTAATAGAGGGACTGTGGGATGGGGAAAAGCGGAAGTTTCAAAGAGGGATAAAAGCTTGGTTACAGCAGGCTGGTTCAAATGACTGTAGTTAGTAATGGCTGTGAAATGATGAGGAGGCTTGCACAGGAGACAGGAGAATCAGCGTGGAGAGCTTTGGCCTGAGGATCACAAAATGAAAGCTGCCATCTTCAGATGCAAACTGAAGACAATGTTCAGAGCATCACCACAATTGGAAACAGTACCATCTCTGTTACGAAAACTACCAAAATACTAACACCTACAGACAAGTTACACTTTCCTGATCGCGGTTTAAGCATTTCCGGTGACTTCGAGGTCTTCAGAAAGAAATCAGACATCCAAATTGTACAAAAATGTGATCGAAAATCTTCCGTGGCCTATGTTAAATGAATTAAAGAAATCTCAAAATCTGAATTATGGGTCACCGAACGCAGATTTTGTCCCTGCTCTTGGTGTGTAAGTGTCTAGTTTCCAAACAAAGGCGCTACTTCACCTGGTTAGATAAAAATAATTAGGCTGATAAAGTAAGAACAGTTGGCAGTAGTTGTAGTATGGTATTCTGCCTTACGGCAGGTCTTGTCATGGGTTAAGCCTCTTCCACTTTTGTCTGTCCATAGCCAGTCTTATAATTTCTGAATATTTGTCTCCTTCTATATTGTCCGGCATTTGATATCTTCTTTTTTCCTCTTCCCCTTTTTCCTTCCACCATTCATTCTATTCCTTCAATAAACAGTCCCTCCTAAAAAAATGCCTAATCCAGTTCTATTGTCTCTTTCTGATAACTTTCAGCTTGTTTCTTTCTTCTCCAACTCTTCTTAATACTTCTTCGTACCTTACTCGGTCTTCCCATTTCACTTTTTCTATTCGTCTCCATATCCACACCTCTAGTGCCTCCAATATTCTTTCATCTTCCTTCCTCAATGTCCAGGTCTCCGCACCATATAGTACAACGCTCCAGATTTAACATTTGGCAGGTTTTTTCCTGAAATCTTGGTTTAGTGGTCCACTAAGTAATTTCTGTTTCCTCTTGAATCCTTCTTCTGCGTTCCTAAGGAAACATGGAGTTGCAAGAGAGATAAATGGCTAACTAGAAATGTATATTTGAACCAGAGAGTAAGAATTGAACGTGTGATGAGTGAAGGAATAGAAATGGGAAGAGGTGTAAGGCACGGTTGTTGTTTATCAGCAACACTGTTCAATATACAGGATGTCCCAGCTATCTTGTCCACCCAAAATATCTCTGGAACAATAACAGCTATTGGACAACGACTTTCACCGGTATACATGCAGGGCTGGGGCCCATGAATGTTCATATTTGGAAACATTCTAAAACGAAATCGTATGTGTTTTTTAACACAAACTTATGTTTTTTTGAATGGAGCTCCTATATTTTTTCTTCAGCAATCCATAGCATGACAAAGCACATACACAATGGCGTTGATTGCATCGCAATATTCCCATTACATTCCGAGATATTAAGACGCGAAGTTGACGCTTGAAACACCAGACATGCGCTGCTAGCGCACGTCCTGAGGCTCAGGCGTGAACCCCATGCTGCCCGTAATCGCGATGTGATTGACATCCGTAATCACACTTCCATACTTATCAAGAGGTCCGAAACGAATAATGCGGTCTGCTGCCATCCTGCATTATCGTCGTACATTCCAGCAGGTATTTATCCCATATGCTAGGGGTGATGCGGTCTGTAACATATCTGTGTACTGCAACGTTAGTCACAAAGTTAACTTCGCTTTTCGTTAATCCGTTACTAAAAAGGTAATGCCATTCAACGTTAAAACTTTACTTTACTGTAGATCTAGCGCAAGTGACAGTTAATGATTCACTCGTAATAGTAAAATTCATGTTGATGGTTTTAGTGAAACGAGCAAGTGGACGAAAAGTTTTACCGTTGTTTAGGTAAAAATGTTTTGATTTGGGAAGTTCAAGTGGGACATAGAAGATGAATGTAAACATGTTTAACCAATTAGTTTTATTATCATATAATTATCAATGTTATGTTTATCTAATGCGTTAAATAACAAATTGTTGCAAACAAATGTTTCTTAACATCAATGGGAAAAATGGCCCTTTGTAGAAACTTCCACTGTGATACCAGCACTACATACTAAACATAGCGTTCACATCTCATGCTCAAAGTGATGCCCATTGGTTTGCATACATAGGGTCACTCTGCGGATGAAGGATGTCCTACTTCGTGCTACTGTTTCCTCTTTGATGGCTGTACAAGCATCAATAATGCGTTGCTTCATGTCCTCTGGTGTTGTTGGTTCATGTTGGTAAACAGCATCCTTCACTGCTCCTCAAAGAAAATAATCCAGCGGTGTTAGGTCCGGAGATCGGGCAGGCCACCTAACTGGGCCACCTCGTCCAATCCACCTACCAGGGAACTTACGGTTCAGAAGTCGTCGTGCTCGTAAGGCGTTATGTGCAGGGCATCCGTCATGCTGATACCACATGACCATTCTCCGGTTCAGAGGTACGGTATCCAAGAGAACAGGAAGATTGTGTCGTATAAATCTGGAGTATTGTCTGCCATTTTGGATGCCATTTATAAAGAAAGGTCCGATAATGGTATCTCCAATAATCCCACACCAAACATTAACTTTCCACTGATGTTGATGCTCTACCTGACGGAGCCATTTCGGATTGTCTGCGGACCAATAATGCATATTCCTCATATTGACAATTCCTTTGTTGGAGAATGATGCCTCGTCGGCAAAGAGAACATCTGCAGAAAAATTTGGATTAGTCAGAAGTTTTTGCTGAGCCCACCGAAAAAATGTTACCCTATTGCGGAAGTCATTTCCATGAAGATCCTGGTGTAAATGAACATGGTAAGGATGAAATTTATGACGTTTAAGGATACGCTGTGCACTTGATTTCGACACACCAACTTCACGCTCAATTTGACATGTGCTGATTTGAGGATTCACAGCTATGGTAGCGAGCACAGCAACTTCAGCACGTTCATCTGTGCGTGTTCTAGGACGATGTCGAGGTCTTGGATTTACGCTTCCCGTTTCACGTAGACGAGATGTGAGACGACCAAACATCCGGCGCGAAGGCGATGGCTTGTCAGGGAATCGTCTTCTGTACAGTCGTTCTGCCTGAACAGCATTTCGTCCACCTACAACAGGGTACAGTACAGGTATGTACAGTAGGGTAGAAAACAGACATATTAACTTAATAATCATAATGTTCGCTAACAGTACTATCAACAAACAAGCAATCTCATAACGTATTTCCCGTCAACGTACATTCTCCATAGATCAGCAGCATTTCTACCATATCTTCATGTGTGTATATTATACTGTACACTATAAGTTCCACAACACAACGTTTATTCACAATGTGTACTACCTCCGTGCCGTCACTAGATTTCTCTGATGCACGACTACACTGGCAAGCGGTGTACTGCACGCCAAAGCAACAATAAATGGGATGCTCGGAGGGTGGTGGAGTACAGGAGTTAGCATGGGTGGCAAATCATAAACAAGGCGAAGTGGTAACTGTGGCAGTAGTGGGAACTATGTTGGACACTTGACTAGGTAGAGCCAGGCCCTGCGCGACGGGCACAACGGGTCATATAACGCATTAGATAAACCTTATTTTGGGTGTGCAGGATAAATAAGACAACCTGACGGGTGTAGACCGATCGGTACTGGTTCATATTGTGTACGTAGATACGTAAAACGTGCAAGAGGGAAACCATTATGTGCTTATGAGAGTTGATGGCGGCAGACCGTATTATTCGTTTCGGACCTCTTGATAAGTATGGAGGTGTGACTAAACATGTCAATCACATCGCGATTACGGGCAGCATGGGGTTCACGCCTGAGCCTCAGGATGTGCGCTAGCAGCGCATGTCTGGTGTTTCAAGCGTCAGCTTCGTGTCTCAATATCTCGGGATGTAACTGGAATATTGCGGTGCAATCAACGCCATTGTGTATGTGCTTTGTCATACTATGGATTGCTGAAGAAAAAATATAGGAGGTCCATTTAAAAAAACATAAGTTTGTGTTAAAAAACACATATGATTTCGTTTTAGAATGTTTCCAAATATGTACATTCATGGGCCCCAGCCCTACATTGATACCGGTGAAAGTCGTTTTCCAGTAGCTGTTATTGTTCCAGAGATATTTTGGGTGGACAAGATAGCTGGGACACCCTGTATATCTGGAAGAAATTACTACTGAAAGTTTTGATGGAAGGAGAGGAGCTTGTATAGGGGATCGGACAGTGGAGTGTATAAGACTTGGAGACGACATGGTTGTGATGGCAGAGAGTGCAAGAGAGATGGAACAAATGTTAGATGATGAAATGAAGATGAACAAGAAGAAAACGAAAATCATGGTAATTGGTTGAAAGGGGGAGAAAATGCCGTATGAAAATAGGGGGAGAGGAAATAGAGCAAGTGAATAACTTCAATTACTTGGGAACTGTAGTAATGGATGATTATATTGCACAACAGAAATTAGGAAAAAAACTGCAATGGCAAAAAAAGTTGGCAGTGGGGATCTGTTAATAAATAAAATGCGTCCTAGAGTTTCCCATTAAATCCCGTCTTCCCAATGGACTGTTGAGTTGCGGCCTATTCATAGCACGATGGCTATCAGTGTACTTCTATAATGGTACCGCGTATATGCTAGCATTATATGTTCATACGTACTATCCTTACCTATCCAAGCTCGTCTATGTGATCACAATGCGTTCCACAAACAATAACTGCATCAGGACGATTGAAACCTCCGAAGTTAACTGAATATACATCTAATGTTGAGAAAAATGAAGGAAAAACCTGTTATCGCATCTTCATGAAGCGTTTGTGCCTTGGTCACTATTCATCTTTTTAGTGATACAACAGAACGTCGGTAAGTGCATGTTACATGCATATTATCACTGTCTGTATAACAGTTGTGAATTGCCGCGTGAATGTCACTGACTGTGCTGTGAAAGCCACACACACGAGGTGCAACGCCTATATTCTAGTGTGCAACAAGAGCCAGGAACGGTGGGTCACAAAAGTTTGTTACCAGATGAGTGTGACAGAATGTAGATATTCATTTCGTGCGTTGCCAAACTATTTTAGAACTACGGAAGTACTCCGCTGTCTGAATTAGTATTGCACCTTGAAGCTGCACCGTGAATTTCGACTGAATTTTTCTTTACGCAGGATATCACTGTTATTAAGGAAAATATCATATTGTTTGTACTGGGAAGATCATCGTAGACGGCGTTTACTGACAACTCATTCCACGTAACAGTTTTTGTAAAGGCCGCGCCTGTGACTGTTAATTAAACAGTTACAACGTGAAACTATTATACATAAATGATTTAGTAGACAGCATCAGGAGCGCCATAAGGTAGTTCACTGACAACGTTGCTGTTTACGGAAAACAACCGTCGTTCGACTATCACAGGGAAATATCGAAGGACGTAGACCGAATTTATCATCATATTTTGAAAACTGTAAGAATATGTTTCTAACGAGAAAAAAAACAGATAGTATTCGGTAACATCGTTGGTGAGCACGTCACGTTCTATACCTATTCGGGGGGTGATACTGAGAAGGTGGCAGGGGTAAAATACAGGCTATTTATAATTTGTACAGAAATCAGATGGTAGTTATAAAAGTCGAGGAGCATGAAAGGGAAGCAGAGGTTGGTAAAGGAGTGAGACAGGGTTGTAGCCTATCCCCGATGTTATTAAATCTGTATATTCAGCAAGCAGTAAAGGAAACAAAAGAGAAATTCGGAGTAGAAATTAAAATACATGGAGAAAAATAAAAACTTTGAGGTTCACCGATGACATTGTAATTCTGTCAGAGACAGCAAAGGACCTGAAAGAGCAGTTGAACGTAATGGACAGTAACTTGAAAGGAGGATATAAGATGAATATCAACAAAAGCAAAACAAGGATGATGGAATGTAGTCGAATTAAATCAGGTGATGCTGTGGGAATTAGATTAGGAAATGAGACCCTTAGCCGGCCGAGGTGGCCGAGCGGTTCTAGGCGCTACAGTCTGGAACCGCGTGACCGCTACGGTCGCAGATTCGAATCCTGCCTTGGGCATGGATGTGTGTGATGTCCTTAGGTTAGTTAGGTTTTAGTAGTTCCAAGTTCTAGGGGACCGATGACCTCAGAAGTTAAGTCCCATAGAGCTCAGAGACTTTTTTTTTTTTGAGACACTTAGAGTACTAAATGAATTTTCCTGTTTGGGGAGCAAAATAACTGATGATGGTCGAAGAAGAGAGGATATAAAATGTAGACTGGCGAAGGCAAGGAAAGCATTTCTGAAGAAGAGAAATTTGTTAACATCGAGTGTAGATTTAAATGTCAGGAAGCCGTTTCTGAAAGTATTTGTGTGAATTGTAACCATGTATGGCAGTGAAACATGGACGATAAATAGTTCAGACAAGAAGAGAATAGAAGCTTTCGAAATGTGGTGCTACATAAGAATGCTGAAGATTTGATGGGTAGACCACATAACCAATGAGGAGGTATTGAATAGAATTGGGGAGAAGATAAATTTGTGGCACAGCTTGACTAGAAGAAGGGATCGGTTGGTAGGACGTGTTATAAGGCATCATGGGATCACCAATTTAGTATTGGAGGGCAGTGTGGAGGGTAAAAATCGTAGAGGGAGACCAAGAGATGAATACACTAAGCAGATTCAGAAGGATGTAGGTTGCAGTAGGTACTGGGAGATGAAGAAGCTTGCACAGGATAGAGTAGTGTGGAGAGCTGCATCAAACCACTCTCTGGACGGAAGACCACAACAACAATAACAACAACAATTGAGAAGCATCATGATATGGGACGTTCACGTAAAATTAGTACTAGGGAAGATGAATGGAAGACTTAGATTTGTTGGAAGAACTCTGGAAATGTGCTGTACATTGTTAAAGGAAATAGCGTATAAGAGGAAGATTTTGGGATCTTCTCTCCTGTAGGCATCACAAGAAAACAGATGAGAATTTTGGGCGCATACAGAGGAAGATAGACAAATTTTTCGCTAACTCAATATGCGAATGGAATAGGACAGGAATCGGCTGATATAGGTCTGAGAGACTCTCCACCATGCACTGTACAGAATATTTGGGCGTATGTATGTAATGGAGGCTTCTTTCGCAGTGGGGGTTTGTGACGTCATTTTTACATAAACAACAATATACGTCATCGATGTTTTTAAATAAAATTAACTTTTTATTCTCATACAATTAATCTTCCTTGGGTCTGGCTTTCGGCGTAATTTCAAATTACATAAAGCGGGCGTCCCTCACAGATTATCGGGTCTGTTGTCATACAAGTTATTTTTAAAATATCTTGGTGAAACCGATTGCTCTATGCATAGAAGCACTATAAACGTACAGAACAAAAGACAATACGAAAACACCAAAACAAAATTTGGGGAGAATATTGTTGTTATGTATATCAAATGGTTGATTAAGGCAGTACAAAGCTGAAGTTATGTCTCGGCAGGGCGAACTATTTTGTAAGTTGTCGAAATTTTGAATTAAAAGGTCACGTTTATGTGAAACTTGTTATTTGAATCGAGGTAATCCTACCTCGTTCTTCAACTGGTAAATTGCTCTCCTTTCAACAGGAACTCCAGAATGAAATATGTCATAACATCCTGTGGAATAAGGGTTTGGTTGCCTAGACCAGTTGATTGTTCGTTGGCGTGAATATCTTGACACCAAAGAAAATTCTGATTCCTTTGTACTGCCACTTCTAAAGGCAGCATCAGCTAAAGCAATGGCGGGAGTAATACAAACGGGGCCTTACTGAAGCGCGTTATAATGTTATTTTATAATATCAGTGTGGAAGACAAAACCGCTTACACGTAGGAGTTAGTAGCTCCTGTATATTTCTTTTCATAAGAGGTGTTTCGCTTTAGTTTCCTGAATTAATCACCAGAGATAACTTTGCGATATAATGTTCTTACTTTATAGATTAGGTGATAATTTGCTCACTTACGGATTCACTGAAGTATAGAATTTCTTTTAGTTTGCCACTAACCAATTTTCTGCACTTCCCACGATGAGCGTCCAGGATGATGTATAGTTATTTCTATTTCATATTAAATATTTTCGTGGTTTCAAGAATTTTCTGTTCGCGTTTGAATATTTTCCGTGATCTATGATGTTGTCGAGGGCGTCTGTATGTATAAGTGAGTGTATAGAGCTCGCGCGCGCATACACAAACACACACACACACACACACACACACACACACACACACACACACACTGCAATGGTCTTTCCCTCTTTATTTGAGATATAGTGGCCTCCCATGATGTCTTAGCACATTCGTGGCGGGAATCTATGAGCTCATAGCAACAAGGCGCACGAGTTTGTAACTGGGCACCATATAATACCTCTGACAAGGGAAGGAAACATTTATCGTCGGAGTGCTACCCTTGTAAAATTATCTTTATTTATTTATTTCACCTGTAAAGGTTAGAGTCATTAGACATTCTCTTACATTGAACCAGGTTATCTCCAATCTTATATAACATTTATTACAACTAGCGTGTTATAAGAACTCAACATTTAGGTATTACTATAAGAAAAATAGTGCAGAAAAATTATGGTTCACATTTGTTAGCGGCAAGAACAAAAATTACAGCAAGGTAGATGTAAACCATGAACGATGAAGTCAATGGACATAACAGAAGTGTCGGAAGAGTGAGAGAAAGAGAATGTGACAAGCCCAAGTAAGGTTCAAATGGTTCAAATGGCTCTGAGTACTGTGCGACTTAACTTCTGAGGTCATCAGTCGCCTAGAACTCAGAACTACTTAAACCTAACTAACCTAAGGACATGACACACATCCATGCCCGAGGCAGGATTCGAACCTGCGACCGTAGCGGCCGCCCGACTCCAGACTGTAGTGCCTAGAACCGCACGGCCACTCCGGCCGGCCCCAAGTAAGGGAAATAGAGGAAAAGGAAGAGGTGTGACTGAATGAGAAATAAAGAGAGAAAGAAGCATCACTTGGAGAAAGTGGAAGCACTTACTTTTCTGCTTGGCAGAGGGAAAACTGGCTATTGATATTAATAATTTGGGAAAACTCAATACGGCTAATGAAGAAACTCGTTCAGTTATTTCTTAAATGCTGAACGGTTTTAGATTTTGCGCAGAGTTCATTTTATCTTGTTCCGAAGGCGGGCAGCAGAAAGAGGGGTGGAGTTTGGGAATGTTTTCGTTTTATGGATGAGGACAGCTACGGTACTAAGTGAGATCTTGTGTTTCATTCGTGAAGCGACTATGGGTACTTAATATGTGATGTGCAGTAGCAGGGTGCATGCTCACTAAAAAGCCGGTGAAGCAGACATAGAATATGACAGTCATGTACGAGCAAGTGCTGAATAGTAATGCTACCAAATTCTTTCTACGAAAACTCTTAAAGTTTTTTATACAAAACAAACGTTATCAACTCTCTGCACCTCTATTCTTCATACCTCAATATTTATTTTCCACATATGTCTATACGGCGAGTCCGCAGCTCGTGGTCTAGTGGCTAGCGTTGCTGCCACTGGATCACGGGGTCCCGGGTTCGATTCCCGGCCGGGTTGGGGATTTTCTCTGCCCGAGGACTGGGTGTTTGTGTTGTCCTCATCATTTCATCATCCTCATCATTATTTCGCGTAACGGAGTGGTGACAGGGAAGGCATCCCGAAACCCCTTAAATTAACCCTGCCAACTCTGACTCTAACCATTTCGACCCTGCGAAAACTGTTAGACAAAGGCACCAGGAAAAGGAGAATATATGTCAATTTGACGAGGAACAAATTTCTCCCAATGAGAGAAAGGTTCTTTAATACCGTCACTGTAAAATAGTTGAGTTTGTTAACGGATCAACAACCTCAACTCTGTTTGCAGCGCTTCATCAGTATCAAATGAAGTCCTCGGATGTGTTTTTAAGTTTCGGGAACAAATGAAAATCGAAATGGGTAAAGTGGGTATTATGTGGGAGATGATCGATGTCAGTGAATCCAAGGCATCGGACTGTTGCAAAAGTTTATTTATTTCTTAATCAATCTGTAGACAATTTCCAGTTTTCATTGTGTAGTTGTGGTCACGTTATACAGAATTTCTACTTGTATATATATATATATATATATGGTGTCTTTAACATAACCTGAAAGAGACGGAAACATGGATATATGGATATTAAAACTTTCGTGACAACGCGATAATTAAGTGCTTATCTCCACATTGTCATAGTATTACCACAGTCTAATATATACAATCGCGACACTCACTGCTGTGAAAGTTGTTACCGTTTGACAGTTCAAGTGACACTAGCGCCCCTTTCGGCCAGAAAGCTCGCCTTCCTCTGACGGCAGATCCGACGAAAATATAATGTTTGTTTTTTATTCGTTTTGTACGTAATTTACAAAATAGTTGTTATATTTTTGTGTCGCAAGTGTTAGGAGAACAGCGAGAGACATAAATAATCGTGAAATATAAGTAAACAGAGCACGAACTATTGAATGAAGTGACATAAGCTGCAACATATTCTTGAAGAAATAATTAAGAAGTAGCATACAATCGCACTTATTCCACTGAAAGTAAGAGAATACACATTGTTTATCGCACATATGAAGTATATAGATGCTCTTCCTTGTGTAAAAATGAAGCGACACATCACTTTTCATTATGTTCGGCTTTGCAGGATCCTGCTTCCAAAAATACAATTTCCATCTTATTCTTTGTGGTATCAGGTTATCTCAATAAGAAGCATGACTGTTTTAAAACTTTGTTATATTCCATTGATACATTTAACGAAAATAAAATTAAATGAATGAGTCAGTCCTAACACTTTAGCAACCCAAATGAGCCAGCTTCATCCTTTTCTTTTATCTCTTCTCTTACTCCTACAGACGAAGTCTTGATTCCTGAATTTAATAAAGTAAACGAGTCTCACTATCACAAACAGTCTTATTAACAGCAGCTTGGTTTCAGCACAGCACCCAGGTGGAAGACTGGGGATGTCCATCAACATGTTCACAAAGAAAGCTCCACAGTTACTTATTTGAGCATATTCATCAAAAGTAGATGTCATCTTAGTCTCACAATGAGTTAAAAATTCTTTGACATCTTCTGTACAAATAAATAGGCTTCCAAAGTTGCCATCATAACTTTTAAAATGACAATAAACTTTGTCATTTTCATCTAAGTCTTGGCTGCCATCTACAAGTACTGTCCTACATTTATAACAGTCATGAATTGTAAGCAGTTTCTTTAATACATAACCAAACACGTATCTCATGCTGTTTGCCTCTCCAAGGTCTGTTTGGACTTCCACATTTGGCAGTCTGATCACTGAACTCTTGTCACTGATGTCCAACAGTGGTGAAACAAGTAATTTGGGCGCTGCTTTCATATCCACTATTGCCTGATCCCAGTTGATCCCATGACAATTGTAGGTAGCTACACTGTGTGTGTTCATTAATTTGCTTAAAGCACAATTATTGAATGAATCACAAAACTGTCGTGGTGATGGGTTGCTACAAAAACCTTATCACGGAGAAAACGTTTTCCAGTGGATCTTGATTAATTTTTTCGTGTTAATAAATATAGCTTGATTCCATCCAAAACATCATCAAAAAACATATTCAAAGCGCTTATGTTATCCAGAAGTCCTTTAACACACTTAATCCTAGATGAAAAATCTTTCCCATCAACATCTACAAATTTCCATGACTGTATCCATGGCTTTAGTGTCTTTAATATTTCCAAATGTAGTGCAGTTCCTTAAGGATTCAGGCCCTTTAACACTATATGCATTAAATATGTCAAAAATGTCGTTTACTTTTTGGCAAAAATCTGTAGTAGCAGTAGCACATGATAATATGGTGCCACAAGTAACAAGTGTCTCAATGCCTGCTGCTACTTCATGACTCAACACACGAACTGCAGTGCTTACCTTCATTTTTGAAAATGCTGGCAGTTGGACAGCTCTTTTAGTGAGCTTGGGGGCCAACTTGTACTTCCTTTCACAATCACTTGAGTACAACTGACAAATGTCCTTCCATGAAGCAGTGCCAATCCATCCTTCATCTGTTGTGTGGATAATGTTATACCTGAAGAAATTATTACGTATGCTTTTTATCAAGTGTGGGGTATCATGAAAAAAGTACATCTTACTCCCTTCTTGTACTAAGCACGGATTAACTGGTGTGATACCCAGTCTGTGCCTCCACTCCACAAAATTCGAGCCTTGGTCAGTCACACATGTTTTTACAACCAAACCAATCTCTGTGAGTTTTTGACAACTTCAAAAAATATGCGCGTCAGATGGGTGGCTCCTACTGGTCCTTTGGTGAAATAATATACTAATGGCTGTTTAAAATTTGAGAAGATGTCATTAATCATTATAACGAATGCAGTATTGGCAACCACAGATGTACGTATGAAACCCATGTCTTCAAATCCAATAACACGATCCCTAGAGCTGTCATATATCAATTTTTCCATTAGTGGCATCTCATCCATAGACAAATTAACAATTATATCGGTTTCTGGTAACTGGTGCACTTTCTGCTTTAAAAGATGAAATATGTTATTATTTATCCCACAATTTAATTGTATATCTTTCACATACCTTTGTAAGGTACGTACTGATGGAAGGCTAAAACAGTGTGATAAAAAACTGTGTGCCTGAGTACTATAATACAACAAATTACGTGCAAATAATTTAGTTTCATCTTTCCATCTCGTACCACGTTTTCCATTTAATGGTATACTGACTTAGCTTATCAATAAAACGAGAGCATCTTTTTCCAGGTACTTGGAACCAATACTTTTTAAATTGAGCTTGTTCTATTGTACTTGTGTCGCGTGACGTTGTGGTGGCAGTTTATTCTTAAGATTGGCACTTTCCTTGTCACGTAGTACTTTTGTACGAAGTCTAATGATTTGCACGTTGTTGCATTTCACACGATTTTCCAGCACGCGAATAATTTCACGTAACCTAAGCGTTTCATCTTAAAAATGTGTCTGTGTTGCAAATTCCGTTGTTAGTGATTTTATATATGTCTCTCGTGTAGGAACACTTGTGGTAGCTGTTTTTTCCGTCTCGGGAGACAGTTTTATTGTTTTAGCAGAAACACTTTCACGTTTGTATGGCAATTTTGGCTTCATCGTCACTAGTTGTGGCTTATTCGGCACGTCAAATAACGTAGGAACTGCATTACATACCAATGTCTTCTTTTCCGGGCTCATGAACTGATTTCACTCGAAATGTAACGCACAAAACTTCACGTTATTGTGCAAATAAAGAAAATCTTTTTGCATCAGGTCCTGCTTTCTACTATTTATTAACCATTTCTTGCCCCTAGAAAAGAAAAACAAATTCAGTAATTCAATACAGTTTAGAAAATGTCGTAAATAAAGAGCGCTCTATTGTGATGTTTCATACCTCTCAGGGTCCTTAGGAAACCTGAAGAATGACAAATGCGGTGTTCAAATGGTTCAGAGCACTATGGGACTTAACATCTGAGGTCATCAGTCCCCTAGAACTTAGAACTACTTAAACCTAACTAAACTAAGGACATAACACACATCCATGCCCGAGGCAGGATTCGAACCTGCGACCGTAGCGGTCGCGCGGTTCCAGACTGAAGCGCCTAGAACCGCTTGGTCACAACGGCCAGCAAATGTGGTGTCTTCTTCCTATTATTACTGCAATTGATTGCGCTACATATGCTGCCTTTCGCAAAAAACCATGTTAAGAATGAATATAAACGAAACTGCTTACATTTACTGAACACCGTGTTCAGCAGCGTAGCTTCTCCACCGCTTGGGGCGCTATTGTCGCGGTGTATAACAAAAATCAGCATGAGTGTCGCGACTGTATATATTAGACTGTGGTATTACGCTTCCACCATCACATTTCAGTAAGGTACATCATGCACTGAGTGACCTCTGCCATATTACGCTCTGGCAGCCTCACTTTATAACGGCATGTCTTTCAAGACACCTGAAACGAACAAAAAATTTCAAGCAGCAGCATGATCATTCTTATGTAATAAAACAGTGCATGTGTTTTATATTTGTGATTGCTGGCCTATGGCTATACATTTTACGATGGCTCTCCTGATAGAACAAGATCCTCTCTATTGTTTAGCTTCTAGGTATTCATTTGAACATTATAGGGCTACAGACACTAAATAACCTTTTACTTGTTTCCAAAAGTATGACTTTTTAGCGCTTTTTTAGACTAAATAACCTTTTACTTTGTTTCAGATATGACTTTTCAGCGCTTTTTATTCCGGGTGGTAATTTATTATATAAGGAAATGAAGAACCACTCAGACATTATTTCCACTAAGTTTTTTGTTGGATCTGTATGAGCATCTCAGATGGGCAGCAAATACTGTCGCTACATCTATGAAGATATCCTCATGCCTCTCTGTCCTTTAGAAGTTTCAGAAGAGATTTCTACACGACGCGAAACGTGAGCTTGCGCAGTGACTGAGTTAAATTTTTCAAAACCTTACTGAGTCGTTTCTCTGGGACTTGTTACCTTTTTTTCAGCTGTAAGTGTGGCGTTTCTTCCAGTATATACCTAATTTTCATTTGACATCATCACTACACGTTTCAAAATCTTGACTGCCATCGACCTACAGTGTCCATAACCAGAACTAAGAAACAGAGGAGATACAACAAGAAGGCGTATTATATGTTGCGAAATCCACTACACAGGCATAGATACATAATAGTTACTCTTTAAGCCAATGACCCGGTTTAGAATCTAAACCTCTCTCTAATGCCTCATACAGTGAAGACATGTGACGCTACTGCTGGTGAACCGACCGTCGGATGAGGACATCAGGCCAGGTGTCCCCTTGGTGCTACACTGTGCAACAGAATTAAAGGATCACTTTTTCGAAACCCACTAAGTGCCTCCCATTGCGACGCATAAGTATTAAATGTGTCTGAAGTGTGCGTACAACCTTCGTGTGTAATGTTGCAAAGACTATGCGCCCTGCGAATTCACCCTTGGGCTCGACGACGCTTAAAACAGCAAGATGCCCCCATACGCTGTAAGAAGGCCACAGCTCAAAAGTTCTCGTGACGTGGATAGTGGGTTAATGATGCCACACTGACACCAAACTTCACCAAAACTCTACCCACCGTCACCTTGAACGTTCCCCTTACCCATATTTCACCCTTTCTTTTGAAGCCTCTGCGATGGAGGACAGACATTCAACGTCCAATGTTGAAAGCACGCGGTTTTCTTATGAGCTGCCGAGGAAAATAATTCAGACACACCACCGCACAGAATCACCACAGGCAGTAGCATAAAGGGCGACAATGGAACTCCCCCTTTAGTGGGGCTTTAATTCCTATACATTTCACGGTCGAAAAGACAGCCACAGACTGAGTAGCAGAGAAAATCGTAAGCACACTTTGCTGTTTCGGATCACCTTTAAATTTCGTCGAACGGTTCTTCACGGTCACTGGTGGTGGCAGCTTGTGTCTGAGGGCAAAAATTGCGGTCGCGCTGCACACCAAAAGGGTACGATCACGGTTAGTAGGGATGTAGTCCCATAATGTCCTTAGAGAAGGGCGGAAACGTTCGAGGGTGTCAGCAGAGTCTAGTGTCGTCAAGAACGACTTCTTGCTGCTTATCGTACTGCAAACTGTTGTTTTCCATCCTGAAATGTGAGAGAAGCAACGGCCCAGAGAAAGGCCCTTTATGCCAACCCCTGAGGCGTTTTCTTGCTGATTCTGAACGGCGGTGTGTCTGGGATCTTTTCCTCGGCGACTCAGAAGTAAACCGTAAGATTTCAAACCTGGGCGTTGCGTTTCTGACCTGCATCGCAGACGGTCAAAAGAAGGGGTGATATGTTGGTAAGAGGGACTGCGATGAGCTTCCCATCGTGTAACACATGCACGATGGCGTTGGGTATAACTTTGGTGAAAGTTGGTTCAAATAAGACATCATTAACCCACTTTGCACGTCACGTGAACTTCTGAGCTGTGGCCTTTTCTTCGCATGTGCCGACATCTTCTTGTTCGAAGTGTCGTCGGTTGTCGTGCCCGAGGGTGCCGTAGGAGGGTGTCACACTTTTGCACCATTACAGAGATGGTTTTCAGACACCTTTGAGCCAAATTTCACACTCATGCGTAGCAATGGGAGGCAGTTACGGTGTTTTTGGAAAAAGTGATAGTTTAGTTCTTTTGCGCCATGTATTTGAAAGGTACAGGATGTGTGCCAGCACTGGGTTTCTCCGTCTACTTTCTGCCATTATCATACAACACAAACTTGTCAAAAATTCCTCTGAAAACTATGGAACTTAACATCAGAGGTCATCAGTCCCCTAGAACTTAGAACTACTTAAACCTAACTAACCTAACGACATCACACACATTCATGCGCGAGGCAGGATTCGAACCTGTGACCGTAGCAGTCGCGCGGTTCCAGACTGAAGCGCCTAGAGCCGTTCGACCACATCGGCCGGCCACAAACTTGTCACCACTCGGCCGTGTCGAACGTCACTGTTGTTATCTCTGGCGCCAACGACCATGTTCCTTGGTTTGTGGTGTCGTAGCCACCAGGGCGCGGCTGATTGCAGAACGTGCGACTGCGGTGAGGGTAGCTAGGGAGTCGTCGGACGGCGGTGGTCAGTCTGCTGCACGCAGAGGCGCGGAGCGAGCCCCGGCGGCCACTGCAGCTAGTGGCGGACAAGGTGTGGGCTGGCGACGGGATCTGTTAACTGGCGCACTGGCCATACTTGTTTGTTGTCGGTGTCGCCGTGAGATAAGTGAGTACCTGGAGAGACACGAGCAACATGGGGCTGTGAGGCGCCAAGTCCAACAGGGCTACGGAGCTGTTGCTGAGCGAACGCGGATGGGCGACGGTCAGCACAGACTGCAGTCGTGTGAAAAGAAACTTGAGGAGCGGCTGCTGTCTACTGTGGCCACCCACACAACACTGCAGCGAAGGCAAGGTGCGGCTTCGGCAGATTAGGAGGAGCAGAATCACCGTGCTTTTGGAGTAAACGTTGGTTCAAATGGTTCAAATGGCTCTGAGCACTATGGGACTTAACATCTATGGTCATCAGTCCCCTAGAACTTAGAACCACTTAAACCTAACTAACCAGCCGCCCGAAGTGGCCGTGCGGTTAAAGGCGCTGCAGTCTGGAACCGCAAGACCGCTACGGTCGCAGGTTCGAATCCTGCCTCGGGCATGGATGTTTGTGATGTCCTTAGGTTAGTTAGGTTTAACTAGTTCTAAGTTCTAGGGGACTAATGACCTCAGCAGTTGAGTCCCATAGTGCTCAGAGCCATTTTGAACCTAACTAACCTAAGGACATCACACACATCCACGCCCGAGGCAGGATTCGAACCTGCGACCGTAGCGGTCATGCGGTTCCAGACTGAAGCGCCTAGAACCGCGCGGCCATACCGACCGGCGTAATGTTGTTATCTTGGTGACGTTGGTTAAAGTCGACACACTGTGTGAAGGTACATTCATTGTTGGAAATTTTAATTCACAATGCTGCGGAAATTTTTGAGCGTTCTGTAATGGCTTGCTTGTGGATTGCATGCGGAGCGTGCGATAGTGAATCTTATATCAGTGAGCAATCCTCTGGAGTCAGTACACGCTTGGCGTGCGACTGTTTCTGCGGAAACAGTAGTTTTTTTGTGTAAACAGTGATTCTAAATTGGGCTACGTTTTTGTTGTTATAGAGCCAGTTATTAACTGAAAACTTTTATTCTGTGACAGGTACATCATATGTGTAAGTGGATTACTGATCAGTTACACATAAGAATGGGTAGTTGAATATTGTTGCCAGTAGCTGATCGGGTATAATTGGGAGTTAGAAGGCAAGGACTAGTTAGTGATCTTCATACTTCGTGCCTAATCTAGATAAGTAGAGTATTTACAAGTATAATGAGTTGCTAGTGTCACTATTACAAAGGGCTGAGAGGAACTTACTCTTGCTTGTTGTGTTGTGTATGGTTGCCTACTGTAGGACCAGATAACTTACTCTGTCTTGGATATTGTCTTTTTAAAGAGCATATTCTGGATTATAATTTGAATTCTGCTAAAGTTTATTCAGGTATAAAGAATTATTTGCTTTGGCTAGAGTGATTTATATTCTATATATTGATTTTTTGAATGTTAAATAAATGGTTATTAAAACTGAGCCCACTTCAGTACAATTCCTCATACCTCCACACTATACACATACACACAGTACAATAACCTACATTCAAAATATACATTTAACACAAAACTCTCACGCTTCAAGAAAGAAAGATGTCATTGTGCAGGGAAAAGAAAAACTTTCCAATTAGGCAGCTGAACCTACGCTAGAAGTCACCCAGTCAACCATGCTATACGACTTTACTTACATCTGTCACATAAATGCAGTAAGTGAGGACCATAACGATACGTAACACTTCATCATCCTGAAGAAAATACAAATACGAATGTTTTACATGCGGCTCATTTTCATGCTTCAGAGTTGTTGGTGTTTAATCCCATGGATGATACCTTGGTACAACCGGCTGGTTGAGTGCGTGAACCAAATGTTTCTCTCCTGTACAGAAGGATTGCTATCACAACGACACAGTTATCTTTAGGCTAGAATTAACCTATCCCACGACGGGGTGCAGCGACGAAGATTAAGAAACTGGCAATTGTTTTGGAAAAAGATAGGCCTGGCTGCGCTCCACTGCGGTGGGGAATCGTTCAGGCGGCAGCCAGCAGGGGCACCGCCTTATCTGCCCCTTGTTTTGCTGACAGCGGAATGAAGTATCGACCGAGCGAGCGGAACCCGCTTCTCTGGGCGGTCTCCCCCCCGCCTCACCCCGCCCTGTCCAGCTCTGCCGGACTCTGCACGGCCGGCCATTATCAGTTAATTGGCGGGGAGTCGTTAAGCCTGTCCACGGGGCGCGCGCCAGATACGCTGCCCTGGGTGGCAGCCAGCCGGTCCCACGGGGCTCCCGAGTCTCACACTGGCTGGCCTCAGAGAGATCCCACCAAGTTGTGGCCCGAGGTCTAGGACGTGCAACTGCGCAGTCACTCGCTAGCTGCGACAACCATCACACTAGCGGTCTCAAGATGTCCTACTAAGGCGTGCTCTATTTAAAAGAGGCAACATACGTAACTGAAGCTTTACTTAAGCCAATTGCCCAAAGAAGACAGAACCACATCAGGTGGACGCTTCGAGTAAGAAGTAACGCAACGACAGCGGCCAACAAGGGCTAACCCTGTTAGTCATCGAAATCTGCATCTAACGTGCTTGTAAGACTCGTACACAGACGATCTATGACTTGTCAAAAAGTAATTGAAAATGCAGTTCACAGTTCTCTCCTAGACAAGTCCAATATTATGGTATCAGAAAATGTGCTGCTAACTGGTTTTCATCCTGCATCACTAAAAAGACGCAGAGTGTTGTGCTGAGGAACGCAGAGAGTGCACACAATGAAGCAACCTCCCGAGATTAGTCGATTCAGGTGTACCATAGGATCGATACTGAGACCACATTTGTTCTCATTACATACGAAGCTTGTCCAGAAAGTAAGTTCCGATCGGTCGCTAAATGGAAACCACAGTGAAAATCAGAAAAATGTTATTTGCATGAGTTAGCTACACTTTCCAGATACTTCTCTACATAGTCGCCACTCCAACCCCGACATTTGGCGGAGCGCTATACCAAATTTCCAACATCGTCGCCATAGAAGGCAGCCGCCTGTGCTTTCTGATAATTCTCTACGCTGGTATCCTGCACCTAAGTGTTGTCTTCGTATCCAGCGTTTCACGTGAACAGAAATGATTCTCAGGGCTTGCCA
The DNA here is from genome assembly GCF_023864345.2 of Schistocerca serialis cubense. NCBI lineage: Eukaryota > Metazoa > Arthropoda > Insecta > Orthoptera > Acrididae > Schistocerca > Schistocerca serialis. The sequence goes on from NC_064644.1 coordinate 74,943,489, forward strand.
ATTAGGGCTGTGTTGTGGGTGGTCGAACTCTTCCCATCGAAAAGGGTGCAGGAGTGTCTTCACTGCCCCTGCAGAGTGTGGCTGAGAATTGCCACGAAGAAAGAAGTGCGTGGCAGTTGTGTTAGGTGGGCTGCATTCATTAAGGCGAAGCCTCTCAATGGGCCCTCCTACTTGCAGGGAGACATGGTTGTTCTATGCACCTTTACTCGCTCACAGCGTGCTCACAACTGAAAATAGCGCCTTGATGCGATCGACGGTAGTACTAGAGACCGTACCCAATACATCTGTACAAAACTTCATCGGGTTTTCACTGTGACGTCCATTTCGCGACCGATCGGAGCTTACTTTCTGGACAACCCTCGTATAAATGAAATGCCACCGAAGATCCAAGAACCTAAAACAATTGTTTTTCTGACGCTACAAGTATTATTATCAAGCGAAATGGAGAAAATTCTTTCTTGAAAACCAGTAACTGGGTCTGTTACAGAACTTAGATAAAACGTAATAAAGTAATTCTGTAGTGCTTAGCGCCTGATCACATCGTCAGGAGTAATGCATGGACGTAAATCAACAAACGTAACAGAATATTCTAAAACCTTAGGTGTTAATGTTGAGAAGAGCCTCAAGTTAAACTTACATGTTACAGACATTCTCAGACAGCAAAGCTCTGCAATATTTTTGATACGGGTAATGACAACTGTTGGAAATGAAATTACTGAAATGTTGCTTTTACTATTTCATTAACTGATGTATTATTTACGCTGTTTTGAAGTACCTTGTAATTGAGAAAAAGTATTTATTGGCCAGAATCGTGTATAAAGGGTAATAAGATGTGCCCACTCTAGAACCTCTTGTGGGCAGTATGTCAACAGTTGGGGACACTGTCAAAAGCTTCACAGTACATTTCTGGTCTTATGAAGTTTGTTGTCAACAATAAATTACATTTTGAAAACAATGGTAAGAATCATGAGTATAATACTAGAAAGGAGGAGAGGGAGGGGGGCGAGACTCGGGGGGGGGGGGGGGGACTGAGGGAGAAGAAGAAGAAGGAGAGTCAGGGAGGGAGTAGAAAGAAAAGGGAAAGGGAAGGAGAGTCAGAGAGGAGAAGGAGAGGGAAAGACAGTCAGGGAGGGGGAAAGAGGGAGAGGGAAGAGGAGTCAAGAAGGGAAATGGTGTAGAGGGAGAGGGACAGGGAGAGGGAGGGGGAGAGGGAGAGGGAGAGGGAGGGGAAGGGGGAGAAGGAGTCGGAGCGGGAACAAGAGTCAGTGAGGGTGAACGAGGGAGAGGGAAATGGAAAGAGAGAAGGATGAAAGTCAGGGAGGGAGGGAGGGAGAATGAGGGAGCGAGAGATGGAAGATGAGTCAGAGAGGAAGAATGAGGAAGAAAGAGAGAGAGAGAGAGAGACTAATGGGCTTAGAGGAAGAGGTCGAGGGAGAAAGAGTGAAGACAGTTACGTATAACTCACTGAATTCTGAAGTCAACTTACAGTAGCCATATAAATGGCCAGCATGAAGTCATATTAATCACTGATGAAAATACTTCAATTATAAAAATAGCTCATTCCACAATAGCACGGGGGGCCGCAAAAGAAATCCAGTATTACGCATGAGGGTACTCTCTGGTGGGAGTTGGTGGGTCAGGGAGAGTCGAAAGAACTTCGTTGGCAGCAGAAACCTGTATATACTTTCTGAAATTTTATCCTGGTAACCCGTGCTCACCTTAGGTAGGTGCTGGGTGGTAAGCATTGTTATCATTGACTGTGGTGCACGATGCATAGATGTTACACAGCTGGGAGACCTTGAGAAGTGTGCATACGCAGGTGCCAGCAGTGCTAGGTCAGTTTCATCCATGGTCAGGCTTGATGTGAGTCGATAGAGGCATCCAGGTACGAACCCCAGACCAGCGTCTGGCTGGTGGTGTCTGATATTGACCAGCACATAGTGAATCGGTGGCTCGGAGTGTCTCAGTTCAACCCTCGGTTCATCAATGCTGCAGCTGGACCCCCTGACAGAGGGATCTGTCAGAATAACTGTTTAGTGATGGTGGTCTCACGTCCAATCCTACACCGCACTGGACGCTGACTCGATGTCTCGAAGATTTAATGCTCAGCCTGGGCGTAGAGCCAGAACGAATGTCACGCGCAGCGCATGCTGTAGCTGCTGTGATTTAGGTAACTCGCTGGCCACCGAATGAGGAGCCTAAGTTGGTGCCCTTCTGTAACGTTGCGGCGCAGTATTACAGGAAATGGGTCTTACAGCATCGAGGCATCTCGCCTTCTGCTCGTGTCATTATATATGAAACAGGCAAAAAACTCAATAAATAACTAACTTTGGAATAATGATGGGTGCGACCTCTACATCTACGTCTTGGTCATTACATGACATACAAAAATGGTTCAAATGGCTCTGAGCACTATGGGACTTAACATCTATGGTCATCAGTCCCCTAGAACTTAGAACTACTTAAACCTAACTAACCTAAGGACATCACACAACACCCAGTCATCACGAGGCAGAGAAAATCCCTGACCCCGCCAGGAATCGAACCCGGGAACCTCGGCGTGGGAAGCGAGAACGCTACCACACGACCACGAGCTGCGGACTACATGACATACATTGCTGTACAAAGTGTATGTGAAAAGGAGAAATATCTTGCATGTAGTAACAAGTTACCTACCCCCATAAACCATAGACTTTGCCGTTGGTGGGGAGGCTTGCGTGCTTCAGCGATACAGATGGCCGTACCGTAGGTGTAACCACAACGGAGGGGTATCTGTTGAGAGGCCAGACTAACGTGTGGTTCCTGAAGAGGGGCAGCAGCCTTTTCAGTAGTTGCAGCGTTAACAGTCTGGATGATTGACTGATCTGGCCTTGCAACACTAACGAAAACGGCCTTGCTGTGCTGGTACTGCGAACGGCCGTAATTTTTCCCGAGGGCATGCAGCTTTACTGTATGGTTAAATGATGATGGCGTCCTCTTGGGTAAAATATTCCGGAGGTAAAATAGTCCCCAATTCGGATCTCCAGGCGGGGACTACTCAGGAGAACGTCGTTATCAGGAGAAAGAAAACTGGCGCTCTATGGATCGGAGCGTGGAATGTCAGATCCCTTAATCGGGCAGGTAGGATAGAAAATTTAAAAAGGGAAATGGATAGGTTGAAGTTAGATACAGTGCGAATTAGTGAAGTTCGGTGGCAGGAGGAAAAATACTTTTGGTCAGGTGAATAAAGGGTTATAAATACAAAATCAAATAGGGGTAATGCAGGAGTAGGTTTAATAATGAATAAAAAAATAGGAGTGCGGGTAAGCTACTACAAACAGCACAGTGAACGCATTATTGTGGCCAAGATAGACACGAATCCCATGCCTACAACAGTAGTACAAGTTTATATGCTAACTAGCTTTGCAGACGATGAAGAAATTGATGAAATGTATGATGAGATAAAAGAAATTATTCAGGTAGTGAAGGGAGACGTATATTTTATAGTCATGGGTGACTGGAATTCGAGAGTAGGAAAAGGGAGAGAAGGAAACATTGTGGGTGAATATGGATTGGGGGAGAGAAATGAATGAGGAAGCCTTCTGGTAGAATTTTGCACAGAGCATAACTTAATCATACCTAACACTTGGTTCAAGAATCATATAAGAAAGTTGTATACATGGAAGAACCCTGGAGATACTAAAAGGTATCAGATAGATTATATAATGGTAAGACAGTGATTTAGGAACCAGGTTTTAAATTGTAAGACATTTCCTGGGGCAGATGTGGACTCTGACCACAATCTATTGGTTATGAACTGTAGATTAAAACTGAAGAAACTCCAAAAAGGTGGGAATTTAAGGAGATGGGACCTGGATAAACTGACTAAACCAGAGGTTATACGGAGTTTCAGGGAGAGCATAAGGGAACAATTGACAGGAATGGGGGAAAGAAATACAGTAGAAGAAGAATGGGTAGCTCTAAGGGATGAAGTAGTTAAGGCAGCAGAGCATCAAGTAGGTAAAAGGACTAGGGCTAGTAGAAATCCTTGGGTAACAGAATAAATATTGAATTTAATTGATGAAAGGAGAAAATATAAAAACTAAATAAAGCAGGCAAAAGCGAATACAAACGTCTCAAAAATGAGATCGACAGGAAGTGCAAAACAGCTAAGCAGGGATGGCTAGAGGACAAATGCAAGGATGTAGAGGCTTATCTTACGAGGGGTAGGATAGATACTGCCTACAGGAAAATTAAAGAGACCTTTGGAGAAAAGAGACCCACTTGTATGGATATCAAGAGCTCAGATGAAAACCCAGTTCTAAGCAAAGAAGGGGAGGCAGAAAGGTGGAAGGAGTATATAGAGGGTTTATACAAGGGCGATGTACTTGAGGACAATATTATGGAAATGGAAGACGATGTAGATGAAGATGAAATGGGAGATATGATACTGCGTGAAGAGTGTGACAGAGCACTGAAAGACCTGAGTCGAAACAAGGCCCCGGGAGTAGACAACATTCCATTGAAACTACTGACGGCCTTGGGAGAGCCAGTCCTGACAAAACTCTACCATCTGGTGAGCAAGATGTATGAAACAGGCGAAATACTCTCAGACTTCAAGATGAATATAATAATTCCAATCCCAAAGAAAGCAGGTGTTAACAGATGTGAAAATTACCGAACTATCAGTTTAATAAGTCACAGCTGCAAAATGCTAACGCGAATTCTTTACAGACAAATGGAAAAACTGGTAGAAGCCGACCTCGGCGATGGTCAGTTTGGATTCCGCAGAAATGTTGGAACACCTGAGGCAATACTGACCCTACGACTTATCTTAGAAAATGGATTAAGGAAAGGCAAACCTACATTTCTAGCAATTGTAGACTTAGAGAACGCTTTTGACAATGTTGACTGGAATACTCTCTTTCAAATTGTAAAGGTGGCAGGGGTAAACTACAGGGAGCAAAATGCTATTTACAATTTGTACAGAAACCAGATGGCAGTTATAAGAGTCGAGGGGCATGAAAGGGAAGCAGCGGTTGGGAAGGGAGTGAGACAGGGCTGTAGCCTGTCCCCGATGTTATTTAATCTGTATATTGAGCAAGCAGTGAAGGAAACAAAAAGTAGATATTAAAGTCCATGGAGAAGAAATAAAAACGTTGAGGTTCGCCGATGACATTGTAATTCTATCAGAGACAGCAAAGGACTTGGAAGAGCAGTTGAACGGAATGGACAGAGTCTTGAAAGGAGGATACAAGATGAACATCAACAAAAGCGAAATGAGGATAATGGAATGTAGTCGAATTAAGTCGGGTGATGCTGAGGGAATTAGATTAGGAAATGAGACACTTAAAGTAGTAAAGGAGATTAGCTATTTGGGGAGCAAAATAACTGATGATGGTCGAAGTAGAGAGGATATAAAACGTAGACTGGCAATGGAAAGGAAAGCGTTTCTGAAGAAGAGAAATTTGTTAACATCGAGTATTGATTTAAGTGTCAGGAAGTCGTTTCTGAAAGTATTTGTATGGAGTATAGCCATGTATGGAAGTGAAACATGGACGATAAATAGTTTGGACAAGAAGAGAATAGAAGGTATCGAAATGTGGTGCTACAGAAAAATGCTGAAGATTAGATGGGTAGATCACATAACTAATGAGGAGTTATTGAACAGAATTGGGGAGAAGAGGAGTTTGTGGCACAACTTGACAAGAAGAAGGGACCGGTTGGTAGGACATGGTCTGAGGCATCAAGGGATCACAAATTTAGCAATGGAGGGCAGCGTGGAGGGTAAAAATCGTAGAGGGAGACCAAGAGATGAATACATTAAGCAGATTCAGAAAAATGTAGGTTGCAGTAAGTACTGGGAGATGAAGAAGCTTGCACAGGATAGAGTAGCATGGAGAGCTGCATCAAACCAGTCTTAGGAATGAAGACAACAACAACAACAACAAGTAACAAATTAATTGTTAAAAAGTTTTTCGGAAAGTATTCGTCTGGAGTGTAAAACGTGGTTGATAAACGCTATACACAAGTAGTGGAGAGACGATTACTACATGGGATGCTACAAAATAGTGTTAAAGATTAGATAGGTACATGAGATAATGTTGACGTACTGAACAGAGCTAGGGAGAGATGAAATCTGTACGCCACTTTAGCTTAAAAGGTGGATTTGTTGATGGGGAATATCCTGAAGCATCGAGGAGCAGTCAACTTGGTTGTGGAGGAAAGAACTTGAGTGTTAAAATTATAGATGGAGACCAAGGTTTGACAACAGTAAGCAGTTTCCAGAGGACGTAATCTACAGTGGCCTTGCACAGGGTAAATAGCACTAACAAACAGTTGCACCAAACCAGTAAATGAAATGAAATGATCGTATGCCACTATTGGCCGGGAGGTCCCACCAGTGGAAGTTCCGCTACCGAGTTGCAAGTCTACTCTGTCTACTCCACAATGGGTGACTTGCGTATCGATGATGATGAAATGACGATGAAAAAATCACAACACCCAGTCGCCGAGCGGTGCAAAAACACCGACCCAGCCGTGAATCGAACGCGGACCCGCTGAATGGATCTCAGACGCGCTGACCACTCAACTAAGGAGACGGACACCAATCCTGACTTCGGACTGAAGATTTTAACAACTAAGTTTTCTAAGAGATTTTCCTGAACTTTCTGGGTGGGTCTCTCCACGCTGGACATTATCTATCTTACATCGGCTCCCACGACAATTGTTGAGCATTTCTGGGACAGTGTCGTGCCGACTGAGCTAACCTGTGGACTCTCATTTGTTACTCGAACTTTGTGAGTGTCCTAGACTCGTTAGCAATACGCTAGATCTTGTCGAACGAGGATTTTGCAAGCGACTTCTTTCGCGGGTGAATTACACTCCCGTTGGATTCTACAGTGATGCCATGACATACTTCGAGATGACACCCTTCGAGATGGTCAAATCACTGCTCGAACGAAGCTTGCGAGGTGGAGCAAATTTCATTTTTCTTTTTTTTTTTGGATTTTATACAAGTGTTTTCTTATATACACTACTTGCCATTAAAATTGCTACACCAAGAAGAAATGCAGATTATCAACAGGTATTCATTGGACAAATATATTATACTAGAACTGACATGTGATTACATTTTCACGCAATTTGGGCGCATAGATCCTGAAAAATCTGGCCGTAATAATGGCCTTGGTACGCCTGGGCATTGAGTCAAACAGAGCTTGGATGGCGTGTGCAAATACAGCTGCCCATGCAGCTTCAACACGATACCACAGTCCATCAACAGTAGTGACTGGCGTATTGTCACGAGTCAGTTGCTCGTCCACCACTGACCAGACATTTGCAGTTGGTGAGTGATCTGGAGAATGTGCTGGCCAGGGCAGCAATCGAACTTTTCCTGTATCCAGAAAGGCCCGTACAGGACCTGCAAGATACGGTCGTGTATTATCCTGCTGAAATGTAGGATTTCACAGGGATCGAATGAAGGGTACAGCCACTGGTCGTAACACATCTGAAATGTAACGTCCACTGTTCAAAGTACCGTCAATGCGAACAAGAGGTGACCGAGACGTGTAACCAATGGCACCCTGTACCACCACGCCAGTATGACGATGCCGAATACGCGCTTCCAATGTGCGTTCACCGCGATGTCGCCAAACACGGATGCGACCATCTGTATGTTGTAAACAGAACCTGGATTCATCCGGAAAAATGACGTTTTGCCATTGGTGCACTCAGGTTCGTCGTTGAGTACACCATCGCAAGACGCTCCTGTCTGTGATGCAGCGTCAAGAGTAACTGCCGCCATGGACTCCGAGCTGATAGTCCATGTTGCTCCAAACGTCGTCGAACTGTTTGTGCAGATGGTTGTTGTCTTGCAAACGTCCCCATTTGTTGACTCAGGGATCGAGACGTGGCTGCACGATCCGTTACAGCCATGCGGATAAGATGCCTGTCATCTCGACTGGTAGTGATACGAGGCCGTTGGGATCCAGCACGGCGTTCCGTATTACCTTCCGGAACCCACCGATTCCATATTCTGCTATCAGTTATTGGGTCTCGACCAACGCGAGCAGCAATGTCGCGATACGATAAACTGCAATCGCGATAGGCTACAATCCGACCTTTATCAAAGTCGGAAACGTGATGGTACGCATTTCTCCTCCTTACACGAGGCTTCACAAGAACGTTTCACCAAGCAACGCCGGTCAACTGCTGTTTGTGTATGAGAAATCGGTTGGAAACTTTCCTTATATCAGCACGTTGTAGGAGTCACCACCGGCGCAAACTTGTGTGAATGCTCTGAAAAGCTAATCATTTGCATATCACAGCATCTTCTTCCTGTCGGTTAAATTTCGCGTCTGTAGCACGCTATCTTCGTGGTGCATCAATTTTAATGGCCAGTAGTTTATGTTAAGAAGATAACATGAACGCTTGGAACAGGGTATTTATAATTTGTGTCTATAATATCGACTCCGGTTTCCTGATAGATTTCTAGAAAGTGTAACTGGTTGGGGGTTTTCTTGCTTATAGAATATGAATTACGCAGCTGCGTAGCCGCTGAAATCAGATTCCTCGTGGAATTACATCGAAATATGGATAATTTTAAATAATCGTAGCACCTTAAATCACCCTGAATAACAGCTCCTAGAAATGTGAAGGCACTGACATCAATAATCGCACAATCAAGTGATGCAGGATGTTCTCGTTTATTTACACTGATCACATTAGATTCAACTGCTAATAAGAAACGTCCTGCGATTCCTTTTGTCCCAGGAGAACGGCAGATGAACAAAGGCGATGATCACTCTTCGGGCTAGACAATGACTGACATGTGAACAGTGAAGCACTCCACTGTTCTTAGATACGCTATCTGTGGCCTGTGTATCACATTCACCGGGTTGTAAGATGGCTTTGTGTTGGCAGACGGCAGCTGGCGGGTTGCCGATTACGCAGAGCTGCCTCTCGAAATCAGTGACACGCAGTCTGTGGGGATTTTCTTATTCTCTTTGATGTTGAGTCCACAGTTCCAAAGAAGTTTCTGAATAAGTTCACAGTGCCTACTACTGTTCACTTTTATTTTATTTTATTTGGCTAGAGATAACCGAGAACGGAGGAAGAGTTGGGTCATTCTATTTTCATGTTCACGTAAATTGACTGGCAAAATAAAACGCTGGTTCAAGAACCCAAAGGTGAACGCCTGCTTCAAAATACATACCATCTCTAAGCGATTTTTGAATCATACACATCGTAAAGCTTAGCCATATTCAGATTCAGGCATTTACAAATCTAGAAGCGGAGATTGTTTAGTTTTTACAGGGTGGTAAAACCGGTAGCCAGGGAATGTTCCATAATCGACGACTTGCTCACTGCTGTAAGCCTTTCAAGAAACACTAGTATACTCGTAAAACAAGGGCGTTCCAACTACATGATATTTAACTGAAACAAGCTTCATCAGTTAATGCACGGAGAAGCAGTTTTACATTGCTCTCTCTACAGTGCTCGTACAAGCTTTCTTTCTTGCTAATGTAATTTCATCATTCGACTAGAGCCGTCCTACTATATCTGATGCTACATTGTATATTTATGTACTTATTGACAATATGCACATGGGTCCGTAACCCGCGCGGCCACTCCAAAAAAATCAAATGGCTCTGAGCACTATGGGACCTAACGTCTGAGGACATCAGTTCCCTAGAACTTAGAACTACTTAAACCTGACTAACCTAAGGACATCACACACATCCATACCCGAGGCAGGATTCGAGCCTGCGACCGTAGCGGTCGCGCGGTTCCATACTTAAGCACCTAGAACCGCTTGGCCACATCTGCCGGCGGCTATATTACACATCCAGATACATGTAATACTTCCCTATACATATTGCAAATTATTTCCACCACAATCATTGTATTACATTCTTATTTTTATTTTTCTTTGACATCTGCATGTATAAATTATATTCTAATGAGTTAGGCAGAAACAAATGGTATAGAACCATTTTAACAACTTTTAAGCACTCAATTCGCTGTAACCTTAGAGAAATTTTTATATTATGTACTTTATATTATTTTTTTAAAAAAGCGTTAAGAACTGTATCCCAATAACATTTTAATACTGAGAAGTGTTCGATGATAGATTCAGAAGCATCTGACCCACCTTACATTTCAAGGCGGGTTACTTTGTATTGGTAATGAAATAAATACATAATGTTGGCAGATGATGTTGTCATTTACCATCTTGCAAAGTCATCACCTGACCAAAACAAATTGCAAAATGATTTTAATATGATATCTGTATGGTGCGAAAAGTGGCAACTGACCCTGAATAAAGAAATGTGTGAAGTTATTCACATGAGTACTAAAAGAAATCCGTTAAATTACTGAAGGCTGTAAATTCAGCTAAATACTTAGCAATTACAATTACAAATAACCTAAATTGGAATGATCACATAGAAAATGTTGTGGGTAGAGCAAACCAAAGACTGTGATTCATTGGCAGAACACTAAGAAGGTGCAGCAGGTCTACTAGAAAGACTGCTTACAGCACGCTTATCTGCCCTGCTCTCGAGTACTGCTGTGCGGTGTGGGATCCGTATCACGTAGGACTGACGGATGACATCGAAAAAGTTCAAAGAAGGGCAACTCGTTTTGTATTATCGTGAAATAGGGGAGATAGTGCCACATACATGATACTTGAATCGGAGTTGCCATCATTAAAACTAAGGTGTTTCTCACTGCGACAGGATCTTCTCATGAGATTTCAATCAGAAGTTCTCCCCTCCGATTGCGAAAAAATTCTGTTGGCACCCAGCTACTTAGGGGGAAATGATCATCACGATAAAACAAGAGAAATCAGGGCTCGCACAGAAAAAATTAAGTGCTCGTTTTTCCCGCACGCCTTTCGAGGCTTGAAGGTGGTTCATTAAACCCTTTGCCAGGTACTTGTAATTTTGTTGCATTAATTTGTTCTGAAAGCGGTGCTGATATTCAAGACCATAAAAGTGGGTTAAAAGCTGTGAGCTATCTGAGAAAGTTAACCTTGCATTACTGCGCAACTGTTTCACCAGGTATCCAGTTTAGCTTACCAAATTCCCAACCAGACTAACATTAATTAATTCTATTATTACTCATGTTACGATAACCGGTGATATATATATAAAAAGACAATTTAATTAAAAAGAAATAAATCAGTTTATATTTGGACATTTATTTTAATATTGATCATTGTTCCGTTAAAATTTCAGCATATCAAACTTGATTCATAACTAAATTGGTGCCTTATTTAGGATTGTGAAAATGTGTTTATAATCTAACGGAACACATCAAATAGGCAGCCAAGATTGGGAGACTACATACAACACTGCATTCATAAAATAACACACAAAGAACGTTGAAACATATCCAAGAGGAAATTAACCGCAACCAACCGATTCAATTTTCACCCAAAGAAGTTTGGTTCGTAGCACAATCCTGTCCGTCATGAAATTACCACACACTGGTATACTGAATGCATACTAACTCTCTGTGAAATGTTCCCGAAAAGAATAGCTGAGGGCTACTTTGATGCTTACACCACATGCTTCACGTGGTCAACTTGGTTTACACAAAGAGTGTAACTCCATAATAATTTTGATAATTAAAATAAATTACATCGAAACGCTATTTACAAAAGAAAAACCTCGAACTGGTTGCTATCGTCTTACTATTAACCTGATGGGTCAAACAATTGTATAAGCACGTGGTACTGGTCTCACAAAGTACACCCCACGTGGGTTGAACATAAAGAAAATTTGCTATATTGAAAAATATTGTCAAGACGAGACGTTATAATCTCACACACATTCGCATTTAAGATTGATGATCTTAGTTAGAGTTACTGATCAACACGTGGTTCCGCTTTACTCACAAAGTAGTGACAAAGCAACTACCGGAAGATATTCTGAACTTCACACTCGAATTACACTGCGTTGCAATTTAAGATAACATTAGATATTTTAGAGCTAAACCTGAAATAAAGGTGATTAAATTTTCAGTTAGGCTGAACTTAAGAAATCCATTGTCCTACGGACTTAGCAGACACGCGCTTAGCCGGAGATCTTACCACTTCAGACGCTCGCCGTGGACAAACTGCCATGAGTCCCTCCTGAGGGTTGCCTCACAAATACAAACGGAAGTGACCAGAGAGGCAGCTTCCTATACCAACATGGCAAGGGACGGACAGGGCCATACTAAGAATAGAAACCTCTCTGCTTTTAGAAAGCGTTGTTACCTGTTCCGACGTTGGTCCTACTGTTCTCTAGCAGACAGGCTTGTCTGCTACCATCATGCATGCAACTAGAAATACATTTGCTCGTTCATCCTCTCACACAGACGGGAAGGGGGATGACAGTGTCTTATCATATACAGCATACAAAAGAAAGTGGATGTAGGTTCCGTATGAGACTGTGTGACATGAATTACATATAAACTGTGTTTTAAAGTATAGTAGTGTGACAGATCGTTCTTGTTTATGTGTAAAAGTAACACGTTTCACTGCTAAGTCTTCTCCCAGATAGTCAGACACACCACAGTAAATTTAGAAGAGGAATTTATGCCGTAAATGACAACAGATTTAAGAAATTAACATGAAAGGAATCCAACAGAGACCTTTCATACTTTATTGTGAATAGCAGAGTAATTACGTAGATGTAGATGTATTTTAGGTCAATCACTATTATTTATTTTAATAATAGTAATAATAATTACTGTTTCCATCAACACCAAAAATTTAAAATTTTTAACTAGACCGTGTTTCAGAAACTGTTATCCCTAGTTTGCGACCTCCAGCACTTAACATTATTTCTGGAACCTGGAAGACCTTGAACTGGCTAAAAAGAGCAAATATCGTGATTTAAAATTTTCTGTAAAATTTTACACTGACTCGCAGTGATTTTATACTTGTTTTATCTTACACAGTACCTCATTGCACAGCCACCAGCACCGTAGGTCCCCAGCGGTGGAGGCTGGCACCATGACTGCAGGGGGGACACATGCCACATCGCAGTGACCATCCATCTCGTTCGGTAGATGTTCCGCTACATGTTCCGGTGGACAGCCTCGGGGTCCAGACAGGCTGTAACTGCTAGCACTCCCCAGCGCCATCATCTTACCACATGAAGTTCGACTCATGTCTTCGCCGTAATCTTCTATTGTGCCTATATTTATTTTTGTAGGGTGAACGTTAATAAAACCGATAAATTGCAGGGAGGGATTCCTGACAGGAAACGGAGGAAAGAAAGGTCCTGTGAACAAGTGTCCGGAAGTGCATTGTTGCCACGGCAGATGGCGCTATTGAATGACAGTTCATCTGATCACGTGTCGCTTCTTCCGTTATTTGTGGCAGGTGAAAGGGATAGTAGCGGTCGTCATGCAGGATACACAAAATCATACATTTGTTTAGACCCTGTTGGTGGGTCACTTGCCTGGAGCTTGTACTACGGTTCCTCCAAGTATGGTGCACGCACAGCTGCCGCTTCCGTGCATATTCGTCTGTCTGAAAGGAGCCATGATCACATAAACACCCAATAAGGGCTTAAAATGTTGTGTAGTGTTGTTGTTGTCTGTGAGGGAACTTGTTTTGGTATAGCCGTGCTCTCTCTCGATCGTTTCCTTGTGCTTGGCCATATACAGGTTCCAACTCAGCTTGTTCGCGACATGAATACTGGACCATTCTGCTGCTTACAGTAGGCCGTGACCACACAGCCTGGATCACGCAAGGAACACGCGGCACGTGGTCGGAGGAACAGTCACTCGTAAGCGCCATCTGCCGTGGCAACGATGCATTTCCGGCAACAAGCTCGTAGGATCTTTTTTCCTCCATTTACAATCAGGCACCTATCCCTGTAGTTTGTGTGTTTTATTGATGCTCACCCTGAATAATTAACGGCATATGGTGACTCAGGTATTCTCTCCTCTTTCGTCCGAAGTTAAATCTTAAGGTCTCTTCTGGATACTTTGTATTTATTTTGTTTATCTCGCGCCACAATTATTGGTTCAAATGGCTCTGAGCACTATGGGACTCAACTGCTGAGGTCATTAGTCCCCTAGAACTTAGAACTAGTTAAACCTAACTAACCTAAGGACATCACAAACATCCATGCCCGAGGCAGGATTCGAACCTGCGACCGTAGCAGTCTTGCGGTTCCAGACTGCAGCGCCTTTAACCGCACGGCCACTTCGGCCGGCGCCACAATTATTCGCCCGTATGAAGCTGCCCACTGTTTCTTCCGCTGTTTCAAGTCTTTCGGACCCGGCGCTGTCTCTGAGATGAGTGTAGTGCCGGAGAACAAGCTGCGACGATCCAGCTTCTGCATAGTCACAGCTACCTTTAAAACGTCGCTCTGTTTTGTTGAGATATGTGGGTAAAGCTCATGTCCTATAACAAAGTGGATCATACATCTACAGGACTCTATTTCAAGTCCTTCTCTCACTCTCACAAAGAATGCATAGCCTTGCCGTCCTATTGTGCCTACGTCTCAGTCCTCTTGTCAGTATCGCATCAAGCATGAAGCGATTTCTTTCTTGGAGTTTGTATTTTCCTCTGATATCTTAGTCACTTTTCCTGAGTCTCTGCCGGCCACGGTGGCCGAGCGGTTCTAGGCGCTTCAGTCCGGAACCGCGTGACTGCTACGGTCGCAGGTTCGAATGCTGCCTCGGGCATGGATATGTGTGATGTCCTTAGGTTAGTTAGGTTTAAGTAGTTCTAAGTTCTAGGGGACTGATGACCTCAGGTGTTAAGTCCCATAGTGCTCAGAGCCATTTGAACCATTTGAACCTGAGTCTCTTCTTCGTAGCCAGTATTGCGCTGCCTTTTTGCTAATTAGCTGGTTTAAGGGGCATATTAATAATGTTACGAAAAGAGTTCACACAGAATTTTTCTTGTGTGCACCCGTAACTCTTAATAGTATTCTCCCTGCACTCTGCGTAGGGCCTGATGAGGTTTAAGTCGTCTATTCCTAAGCGCCCAAACACTAGCAGCACAACGTACCGTGGCGCCAAGTATAGTGTCGTGTCCACGGAGGCATTGCTTACTTCCAATACAGACCGTGGTTCGCTTGGAACGGGGAAAGATGCCCCGATACCTGTTGCGCGAGTGTTGCCCGCGTCGAGTTACAGCTGGCCTTCTATTCCTGGCATGTTATCACAGATGGCGGCGGCGGTCTGGCAACAAACACACCACCCGCCACCGCCAGCAGGTGACCGCAGGTACGAGTGGCCCCGGAGGGTATTTCCGGAGGCTCGCGACGACCCGCGCCTGGTTCCTCGCCGGCGCTGTTGATGTTAACGTGGACTGGACGCTAACCGGCTTCCACGAAGACGGCCCGGAAATCTCGCAGAAACTCGCCGCTGGCCGATGCGCTGGTGGCGGCTGTCGACTCACGGCGGCGCTGACCCAGCCGACTTCCGGCTCTGCTGGTAAAGCTGGCGGCGATAACGCGTGGCAGTACTCGATCTGCTTGCACCAGAAATCGCGATTTTTATCGCAGTTTTCAAATGTAGGCTGTACTGTGTAAATAACACCAGTAGCATGTAACACATACGAGGGGCGTTTGAAAAGTCCGTGCGAAAATAAAAACTACTTACGTGTTTGGGGTGAACCATTCTTTATTTTTCGACATAGTCTCCTTTTAGACTTATACACTTCGTCCAAGGTTGTTCTAATGTGTTGCTGTTGTTGTTGTTGTTGTGGTCATCAGTCCTGAGACTGGTTTGATGCAGCTCTCCATGCTACTCTATCCTGTGCAAGCTTCTTCATCTCCCAGTACCTACTGCAACCTACATCCTTCTGAATATGCTTAGTGTATTCATCTCTTGGTCTCCCTCTACAATTTTTACCCTCCACGGTGCCATCCAATGCTAAATTTGTGATCCCTTGATGCCTCAAAAAATGTCCTACCAACCGATCCCTTCTTCTAGTCAAGTTGTGCCACAAACTTCTCTTCTCCCCAATCCTACTCAATACCTCCTCATTAGTTACGTCATTTACCCACCTTATCTTCAGCATTCTTCTGTAGCACCACATTTCGAAAGCTTCTATTCTCTTCTTGTCCAAACTAGTTATCGTCCATGTTTCACTTCCATACATGGCTACACTCCATACAAATACTTTCAGAAACGACTTCCTGACACTTAAACCTATACTCGATGTTAACAAATTTCTCTTCTTGAGAAACGCTTTCCTTGCCATTGGCAGTCTACATTTTATATCCTCTCTACTTTGACCATCATCAGTTATTTTACTTCCTAAATAGCAAAACTCCTTTACTACTTTAAGTGTCTCATTTCCTAATCTAATTGCCTCAGCATCACCCGACTTAATTTGACTACATTCCATTATCCTCGTTTTGCTTTTGTTGATATTCATCTTATATCCTCCTTTCAAAACTCTGTCCATTCCGTTCAACTGCTCTTCCAAGTCCTTTGCTGTCTCTGACAGAATTACAATGTCATCGGCGAACCTCAAAGTTTTTACTTCTTCTCCATGAATTTTAATACCTACTCCGAATTTTTCTTTTGTTTCCTTTACTGCTTCCTCAATATACAGATTGAATAACATCGGGGAGAGGCTACAAACCTGTCTTACTCCTTTCCCAACCACTGCTTCCCTTTCATGCCCCTCGACTCTTATAACTGCCATCTGGTTTCTGTACAAATTGTAAATAGCCTTTCGCTCCCTGTATTTTACCCCTGCCACCTTCAGAATTTGAAAGAGAGTATTCCAGTTAACATTGTCAAAAGCTTTCTCTAAGTCTACAAATGCTAGAAACGTAGGTTCGCGTTTTCTTAATCTTTCTTCTAAGATAAGTCGTAAGGTTAGTATTGCCTCAGGTGTTCCAACATTTCTACGGAATCCAAACTGATCTTCCCCGAGGTCCGATTCTACCAGTTTTTCCATTCGTCTGTAAAGAATTCGCGTTAGTATTTTGCAGCTGTGACTTATTAAACTGATAGTTCGGTAATTTTCACATCTGTCAACACCTGCTTTCTTTGGGATTGGAATTATTATATTCTTCTTGATGTCTGAGGGTATTTCGCCTGTTTCATACATCTTGCTCACCAGATGGTAGAGTTTTGTCAGGACTGGCTCTCCCAAGGCCGTCAGTAGTTCTAATGGAATGTTGTCTACTCCCGGGGCCTTGTTTCGACTCAGGTCTTTCAGTGCTCTGTCAAACTCTTCACGCAGTATCTTATCTCCCATTTCGTCTTCATCTACATCGTCTTCCATTTCTATAATATTGTCCTCAAGTACATCGCCCTTGTATAAACCCTCTATATACTCCTCCCACCTTTCTGCCTTCCCTTCTTTGCTTAGAACTGGGTTGCCATCTGAGCTCTTGATATTCATAAATGTGGTTCTCTTCTCTCCAAAGGTCTCTTTGATTTTCCTGTAGGCAGTATTTATCTTACCCCTAGTGAGACAAGCCTCTAAATCCTTGCATTTGTCCTCTAGCCATCCCTGCTTAGCCATTTTGCACTTCCTGTCGATATCATTTTTGAGACGTTTGTATTCCTTTTTGCCTACTTCATTTACTGCATTTTTATATTTCCTCCTTTCATCAATTAAATTCAATATTTCTTCTGTTACCCAAGGATTTCTCTTAGCTCTCGTCTTTTTACCTACTTGATCGTCTGCTGCCTTCACTACTTCATCCCTCAGAGCTACCCATTCTTCTTCTACTGTATTTCTTTCCCCCATTCCTGTCAATTGTTCCCTTATGCTCTCCCTGAAACTCTGTACAACCTCTGCTTTTTCAGTTTATCCAGGTCCCATCTCCTTAAATTCCCACCTTTTTGCAGTTTCTTCAGTTTCAATCTGCAGTTCATAACCAATAGATTGTGGTCAGAATCCACATCTGCCCCAGGAAATGTCTTACAATTTAAAACCTGGTTCCTAAATCACTGTCTTACCATTATATAATCTATCTGATACCTTTTAGTATCTCCAGGATTCTTCCAGGTATACAACCTTCTTTTATGATTCTTGAACCAAGTGTTAGCTATGATTAAGTTATGCTCTGTGCAAAATTCTACAAGGCGGCTTCCTCTTCCATTCCTTCCCCCCAATCCATATTCACCTACTATGTTTCCTTCTCTCCCTTTTCCTACTGACGAATTCCAGTCACCCATGACTATTAAATATTCGTCTCCCTTCACTACCTGAATAATTTCTTTTATCTCGTCATACATTTCATCTGTTTCTTCATCATCTGCAGAGCTAGTTGGCATATAAACTTGTACTAGTGTAGTAGGCAGGGGCTTTGTTTCTATCTTGGCCACAATCATGCGTTCACTATGCTGTTTGTAGTAGCTAACCCGCACTCCTATTTTTTTATTCATTATTAAACCTACTCCTGCATTACCCCTATTTGATTTTGTATTTATAACCCTGTAATCACCTTATCAAAGGTCTTGTTCCTCCTGCCACCGAACTTCACTAATTCCCACTATATCTAACTTTAACCTGTCCATTTCCCTTTTTAAATTTTCTAACCTACCTGCCCGATTAAGGGATCTGACATTCCACGCTCCGATCCGTGGAACACCAGTTTTCTTTCTCCTGATAACGACGTCCTCCTGAGTAGTCCCCGCCCGGAGATCCGAATGGGGGACTATTTTACCTCCGGAATATTTTACCCAAGAGGACGCCATCATCATTTAATCATACAGTAAAGCTTCATGTCCTCGGGAAAAATTATGGCTGTAGTTTCCCCTTCCTTTGCAGCCGTTCGCAGTACCAGCACAGCAAGGCCGTTTTGGTTAATGTTGCAAGGCCAGATCAGTCAATCATCCAGACTGTTGCCCCTGCAACTACTGAAAAGGCTGTTGCCCCTCTTCAGGAACCACATGTTTGTCTGGCCTCTCAACAGATACCCCTCCGTTGTGGTTGCACCTACGGTACGGCCATCTGTATCGCTGAGGCACGCAAGCCCCCCCACCAACGGCAAGGTCCATGGTTCATTGGGGGAGTCTAATTTGTTGATCCCTTCCAAATAATAGGAATTGTCCAAGTATGCAAAACATCTATTAGTCGCTGCAATCACCTCCTCATTTGAATAGAATCTTTGTCCTGCCAGCCATTTGTCCAAATTGGGAAACAAATAGTAGTCCGAGGGAGCCAAGTCTGGAGAGTAGAGGGGATGTGAATCGAGTTGGAATCCTGTTTTCATTAATTTTGTGACCAAAACTGCTTAGGTGTGTGCTGGTGCATTGTCGTGATGGAAAAGGACTTTTTGCGGTCCAATCGCCGGCTTTTTTCTTGCAGCTCGGTTTTCAAGCGGTCCAGTAAAAATGAATATTCTGCTCCTGTAATAGTTTTACCCTTTTCCAAATAGACGGTCAGGATTATCCCTTTCGAATCCCAAAAGACAGTCGCCAAAACCTTTCTGGCCGAAGGACTGGTCTTCGCCTTTTTTGGTGAAAAAAGAAAAAAAAGAGATTCAAACGGCTCTGAGCACTATGGGACTTAACATCTGAGGTCATCAGTCCCCTAGAACGTAAACTACTTAAACCTAACTAACCTAAGGACATCACACACATCCATGCCCGAGGCAAGATTCGAACCTGCGACCGTAGCAGTCGTTTTTGGTGCAGATTCTCCCTTGGTAACCCATTGTTTTGGTTGTTGTTTGGTCTCAGAAGTATAGTAATGTATCCATGTTTCAACCACAGTGACGAAACGATGCTTAAAGTCCTGCGGATTCTTCCTGAACAGCTGCAAACCATCCTTGCAACACTTGACACGATTCCGTTTTCGGTCAAGCGTGAGCAATCGCGGAACCCATCTTGCGAATAGCTTTCTCATGTCCAAATGTTTATTCCAAATATTATGTAGCCATTCATTCGAGTTACCCACAGCACTAGCAATCTTAAGCACCTTAACTCTTCTGTCATCCATCACCATAACATGGATTTTATCAATGATTTATGGAGTCGTAACCTCCACAGGGCGTCCAGAACGTTCAGCATCACTTGTGCCCATATGGCCACTCCGAAAAGTTTGAAACCACTTATAAACTGTTCTAATCGAAGGTGCAGAGTCACCGTAATGTTTATTAGGGTGGTCTTTAGTCTCCAGATGCGTTTTGCCTTTCATAAAGTAATGTTTAATCACCACACGAAGTTCTTCTTCGTCCATTTCTTGACAATCACTTGACTTCCTTGATTCACACGAATGCCAAGCACAAAGAAATAGACATGGCTGAAACTTGGTGTGCGTTCTCTCCAAAGGTGCTACTAACTAAACATGACCTCGATACGCGCCCGTGGTGCCAACTCTCGTACTTTGCACGGACTTTTCAAACACCCCTCGTACAAGGAGAGCTGTTAAATGACGACTGAGTGTAGAGGACAATCCCGGATAAGAAGCAGAAATGTCGCATGTTCATTTGGCTGGAAATGTGGAGATACACTCAATAAAAAGTACAGATAAAAGATCTTTGCCACTACCCATTTCAGTGACTGAAAGGGCACATGAGAACATACCAGCAAAGTGGCAACGTTCTGTGCTCGTGTTTTAGTGATACTGTGGCAGCGAAAGATCGTCACCAATTTGGTGTCAGTGTGTGGTCGGACTGCAGGGGATGGATAAAAGTATTGAACCACCAAAAACACAATATATTACCTTACCTAATACGATGCAGGAAACGCGCAGCACTCAAACCAGGTTCCAGTCGTCTCAGAATGGATAAGTACAGGTTCTGTACGGTTTTCAAGGTAATCTTACACCATTTGTCCCGCATAATAGTGGCCAAGTTCAGTTGACGATGATGGAGGTGGATAGCGGTGACGCGTCCTTCTCTCCAAAGTAGAGAAGAAGGAAGAGTAAATTACTGTATAACCTCCCGTCGACAAGGAAGTCATTAGAGACGGCTCTCCAAACTAGACTGCAAAGGCTCAGTAATATTAACATCTGGTGAATGTCGTGGTCAGGGAAGATGCGACAATTCATTCTCCTGCTCACAAAACCAGTCCTGGACGATGAAAGCTGTGTGACCAAAGTTCTAGAAACACAGCAACACCACTGACTAACAAAGTTTGTTCCATCAGATGGACCTGATCAGCCAAAATGGTCAGAAAAATCTTGGTAGTAAAGCGATCATGCAGAGCGTCTATGGGGCCCATGGATACAACGTTATGGCTGCCCAAATCGTCACAGAATCCCTCCCATGTTTCACTCTCGGGACGTTCGAGCCGCGCTGAGTGGCCGTGCGGTTTGAGGCGCCATGTCACGGATTGCGCGGCCCTCCCGCCCGAGCTTCCAGTCCTCCATCGGGCATTTGTGTGTGTGTTGTTCTTAGCATAAGTTAGTTTACGTAATGTGTAAGTCTAGGGACCAACGACCTCAGCAGTTTGGTCCCTTATGAATTCACACACACACACACACACACACACACCCACACACACACACACACACACACACACACACACACACACACACGGGACGTACGACCAGAAGTTTTGAGACAGTGTGAAAGAAGACCCGTCCGACCAAATGACGTTCTTCCATTGTTACACAGTCCAGGTTCCATGGCTAGCCAGCGCACCAGTGGCGTAAAAATGTTACGTTTGTTGCCGATGGGGTGGCCTAATCGCAGGCGCCGGCGCCTATAATTTGGACGCTCCGTAATGTCATTGGATGACGTTCCTTGACAAGGGTTCCTTTCCTCGAACTGTTCCTCAAGATAGCTTCTACAACGCCTAGAAGTTTCTCGCAACATGCGGGACACACTGTATACCACTGACCTCCTTAATTGCGGGTGGGCGATCATTCTGGCAGTGTGTGTGTGTGTGTGTGTGTGTGTGTGTGTGTGTGTGTGTGTGTGTATGTGGTTGTGTGTGTGTTTTGGGGGGTGGGCGAGGGTGGGAGCGATGGGTGTGTCTGTGTGTGTCCGTACCGTATTTTTTGTTGCAGAGTTCTAGGCCCTGGTCAATGAAAACAGCTTGTAGCAATACCACACGAGTGAGTGAAATGCTCTTTGTCCTCACGGGGTAATAAGTGAAACCGAATCACGCCAACGCAAGACGAGCTAGTGCAATTCTCGTCGTTTTCAAAAAATTGTCAGTAACTTATGCTTGTAGTTGGCCACTGCGTGCACAGTGGAGTGAACCAACCAATTGCGTACACCACAGGTTACATTTATTTGTAATTTGCCGCACAACCAGGACACGTTGTAGGACAAGCTAAAGGATCTTGTTATTCAAGTCAAGGCTGAGTGAACAGTAATTAATTTTTCTAATGATTGACGTAAATCATAAAGAAATTAACAGAGAGCAAAGTTACATACAACTCAAATCAAATCACAGAATGATGCTAACACGCTGGAGAGATACAAAAAAGGGTGGAAGCATGTGTGGAGCAACCACAACAATTTATCTTATTTGGAAAGTTCATGAAATCAAAGATAATGTTCCAACAATAAGTCAAGAATTATACCGAAACCAAGCAACACAAGTTGCGTGGCGGTGCAAGCGAGTAACGTGCTGCACAGAATATGGATTGATATACTGCATTTGCAATACTTACAGTACCTTAAACAGTTAGCGTGCACAAATCAGAACCATACAGTGACCCCCTCCACGCACTGTCCTGGGGCAGAATGTCCTAAATCTGAGTTCAAAGCCCTCCACTCTATTCTCTGAAACAACTGAACATAGAGGCGATGACTCCATATTATTTGCCAATGTGGCGGACGAAACTCGTTGGTAACTTCATGAAAAAGCGTGAGAAATCACAGACTTCCCTCATTTTGAGCACATCTTTACTCATTACATTAACTGAAGATAGTCCCCCCCATGAACCATGGACCTTGCCGTTGGTGGGGAGGCTTGCGTGCCTCAGCGATACAGATAGCCGCACCGTAGGTACAACCACAACGGAGGGGTATCTGTTGAGAGGCCAGACAAACGTGTGGTTCCTGAAGAGGGGCAGCAGCCTTTTCAGTAGTTGCAAGGGCAACAGTCTGGATGATTGACTGATCTGGCCTTGTAACAATAACCAAAACGGCTCTGCTGTGCTGGTACTGCGAACGGCTGAAAGCAAGGGGAAACTACAGCCGTAATTTTTCCCGAGGGCATGCAGCTTTACTGTATGATTAAATGATGATGGCGTCCTCTTGGGTAAAATATTCCGGAGGTAAAATAGTCCCCCATTCGGATCTCCGGGCGGGGACTACTCAAGAGGATGTCGTTATCAGGAGAAAGAAAACTGGCGTTCTACGGATCGGAGCGTGGAATGTCAGATCCCTTAATCGGGCAGGTAGGGTAGAAAGTTTAAAAAGGGAAATGGATAGGTTAAAGTTAGATATAGTGGGAATTAGTGAAGTTCGGTGGCAGGAGGAACAAGACTTCTGGTCAGGTGACTACAGGGTTATAAACACAAAGTCCAATAGGGGTAATGCAGGAGTAGGTTTAATAATGAATAGGAAAATAGGAATGCGGGTAAGCTACTACAAACAGCATAGTGAACGCATTATTGTGGCCAAGATAGATACAAAGCCCACACCTACTACAGTAGTACAAGTTCATATGCCAACTAGCTCTGCAGATGACGAAGAAATTGAAGAAATGTATGATGAAATAAAAGAAATTATTCAGATAGTGAAGGGAGACGAAAATTTAATAGTCATGGGTGACTGGAATTCGAGTGTAGGAAAAGGGAGAGAAGGAAACGTAGTAAATGAATATGGATTGGGGCTAAGAAATGAAAGAGGAAGCCGCCTGATAGAATTTTGCACAGAGCACAACTTAATCATAGCTAACACTTGGTTTAAGAATTATGATAGAAGGTTGTATACATGGAAGAACCCTGGAGATACTAAAAGGTATCAGATAGATTATATAATGGTAAGACAGAGATTTAGGAACCAGGTTTTAAATTGTAAGACGTTTCCAGGGGCAGATGTGGACTCTGACCACAATCTATTGGTTATGAACTGTAGATTAAAACTGAAGAAACTGCAAAAAGGTGGGAATTTAAGGAGATAGGACCTGGATAAACCGAAAGAACCAGAGGTTGTACAGAGTTTCAGGGAGAGCATAAGGGAACAATTAAGAGGAATGGGGGAAAGAAATACAGCAGAAGAAGAATGGGTAGCTCTGAGGGATGAAGTAGTGAAGGCAGCAGAGGATCAAGTAGGTAAAAAGAAGAGGGTTAGTAGAAATCCTTCGGTAACAGAAGAAATATTGAATTTAATTGATGAAAGGAGAAAATATAAAAGTGCAGTAAATGAAGCAGGCAAAAAGGAATACAAACGTCTCAAAAATGATATCGACAGGAAGTGCAAAATGGCTAAGCAGGGATGGCTAGAGGACAAATGTAAGGATGTAGAGGCTTATCTCACTAGGGGTAAGATAGATACTGCCTACAGGAATATTAAAGAGACCTTTGGAGATAAGAGAACCACATGTATGAACATCAAGAGCTCAGATGGAATCCCAGTTCTAAGCAAAGAAGGGGAGGCAGAAAGGTGGAAGGAGTATATAGAGGGTCTATACAAGGGCGATGCACTTGAGGACATTATTATGGAAATGGAAGAGGATGTAGATGAAGATGAAATGGGAGATACGATACTGCGTGAAGAGTTTGACAGAGCACTGAAGGACCTGAGTCGAAACAAGGCCCCCGGGGTAGACAACATTCCATTAGAACTACTGACGGCCTTGGGAGAGTCAGTCCTGACAAAACTCTACCATCTGGTGAGCAAGATGTATGAAACAGGCGAAATACCCTCAGACTTCAAGAAGAATATTATAATTCCAATCCCAAAGAAAGCAGGTGTTGACAGATGTGAAAATTACCGAACAATCAGTTTAATAAGTCTCAGCTGCAAAATACTAACACGAATACTTTACAGACGATTGGAAAAACTAGTAGAAGCCGACCTCGGGGAAGATCAGTTTGGATTCCGTAGAAATACTGGAACACGTGAGGCAATACTGACCTTACGACTTATCTTAGAAGAAAGATTAAGGAAAGGCAAACCTACGTTTCTAGCATTTGTAGACTTAGAGAACGCTTTTGACAATGTTGACTGGAATACTCTCTTTCAAATTCTAAAGGTCGCAGGGGTAAAATACAGGGAGCGAAAGGCTATTTACAACTTGTACAGAAACCAGATGGCAGTTATAAGAGTTGAGGGACATGAAAGGGAAGCAGTGGTTGGGAAGGGAGTAAGACAGGGTTGTAGCCACTCCCCGATGTTATTCAATCTGTATATTGAGCAAGCAGTAAAGGAAACAAAAGAAAAATTTGGAGTAGGTATTAAAATCCATGGAGAAGAAATAAAAACTTTGAGGTTCGCCGATGACATTGTAATTCTGTCAGAGACAGCAAAGGACTTGGAAGAGCAGTTGAACGGAATGGATGGTGTCTTGAAGGGAGGATATAAGATGAACATCAACAAATGCAAAACGAGGATAATGGAATGTAGTCGAGTTAAGTCGGGTGATGCTGAGGGTATTAGATTAGGAAATGAGACACTTAAAGTAGTAAAGGAGTTTTGCTATTTGGGGAGCAAAATAACTGATGATGGACGAAGTAGAGAGGATATAAAATGTAGACTGGCAATGGCAAGGAAAGCTCTTCTGAAGAAGAGAAATTTGTTAACATCGAGTATAGATTTAAGTGTCAGGAAGTTATTTCTGAAAGTATTTGTATGGAGTGTAGCCATGTATGGAAGTGAAACATGGACGGTAAATAATTTGGACAAGAAGAGAATAGAAGCTTTTGAAATGTGGTGCTACAGAAGAATGCTGAAGATTATATGGGTAGATCACATAACTAATGAGGAAGTATTGAATAGGATTGGGGAGAAGAGTAGTTTGTGGCACAACTTGACCAGAAGAAGGGATCGGTTGGTAGGACATGTTCTGAGGCATCAAGGGATCACCAATTTAGTATTGGAGGGCAGCGTGGAGGGTAAAAATCATAGGGGGAGACCAAGAGATGAATACACTAAGCAGATTCAGAAGGATGTAGGTTGCAGTAGGTACTGGGAGATGAAGAAGCTTGCACAGGATAGAGTAGCATGGAGAGCTGCATCAAACCAGTCTCAGGACTGAAGACCACAACAACAACACAGTCGCAGGAAATAAATTCATATTACACAGCGGCATGAGAAAGTAATATCACCTGGTCACAATAACGTCACGAGGTGCTTATATACCTGTAAGCTAACTAATTGTGATTCCTCAATTGGAACTACCCATTCAAAATGTCATTTAACTAATTACAGAAGAAAACTAATAATAATAACTGAGAACTAATTACAATAAAGAGAGTGGTAGAGGGCATAGAATGACGAATAGAAATGAGAAACAATTAACGATATCTGTCATTATTACAGAAATGTTTCGAGGTAGCGACAAGTAGTATGACAGTTTTAGCGTAATTTTAACTGCTGTGGTTTGAATACTCTACCCTCAGTTTTCTTTTCACACTAGATTTCGGAGCTTTGTGGATCGAAAACCTAGTGCGCTGCATGCTGGTGTATTTCTGGTGTCATCACATGTTTGATAGGTGAGACACTGCAAATCCATTCTGCCTTCCAAAGTCAACTTCGGATTCGAAGACAACTCGGCTTAGGAAACGAAAATCAGTTGATCACTTTCCTTCCAGCCCATTCTAGAACTGAGGAATTACACTCTTCAACAGCACATAACCTCTTTCAGCCCTGGGCGCGCAGCAGTTGATCTGTATGCTCTGCTTTAGCTGCCTGTGAGAAGACTGAAACCATTTCATCCAGAAAGCCAAATTTCAGCTCGCTACGCACTGCCGCGAATGTAGAAGTGTTCTGAAGTTGCAATCTCCCTTCTGCCAACAATGACTCGTAAACTGGACATTACGGGAGGGCAAAGTCAGGTGTATCTATGGCCCCGAAACAACAGCTCAGCTGCCGTTTTTCCTGGATTCCACGTAAACAATCTGGATTCGAACCCTGTCATACCACAAAGTGTACGAGACCAGTGGTTGGTTGAACGTGACCCATTTGGAGACACTCTCTCACACTTGGGAAGAAGCAGTAAGTCCGCTGGCCAATAGCAGAGAAGTACTATATCTTCTGACACAAATCCATAATCCGGATCTCTGACTGAGATGCGATTGTCATCTCGAGCCCCAAGTATTTAATTTATTTTATGTTGCCTGTTTTTCTTCGCCGGACGGCGTGGTCGAGCAGTTCTAGGCGCTACAGTCTGGAACCGTGCGACCGCTGCCGTCGCAGGTTCGAATCCTGTCTCAGGCATGGATGTGTGTGATGTCCTTACGTTACTTAGGTTTAATTAGTTCTAAGTTCTAGGCGACTGATGAGCTCAGAAGTTAAGTCGCATAGTGCTCAGAGCCATTTGAACCATTTTTTAAATGTTAATAACTTCTTGTTTTGTATGTAAAACTGCCTTTTCCAGCTGCTTTGTTCTTAATTGCAAAACCTCTCTTTCGTGCTGTGTTTATGTCGGTACGAAGATTTCATTGCTCATCCAGGTGACCTCCTAAATGCTTAGAGCTGCTACTCCTGGTACGTTTTAAATTCAGACTGCAGGATTTTCGGCCGAAATTTAGGCTGAATTTTAACATTATGTAGGTGACTAATGAGGTTCGACTGAAAGTTTATTTACTCTACACCATTCCTGAACGGTGTCCGAGAGAAGGTACACGTTGGTTTGTAGTTGTCGTCTACTGCCACCTTGGACTAATAACAAGTAATCAACATTAATATAATTACTACGCCACAAGCTTGGCGCTTTTGTTGTAGGTTATTCAAAAGGGGTTCGAGATTAATGTTATAAAATGTAGGCCAAGGATTCGGCCCTCAGAGCAGGTTTTGGCGATTGTTTTGACAGACTATTGTTGGGACTCGACAGAGTAATCTATTTCCACAGTAGTCTAGAAGACATTTATGAAGTTTATGTTGAAGGTATATGCCTGAGCCGCGCAAATAAAGTGGGACACCAAAGATTGTTCGAAACCCCAGATGTCGACGACATACTGTGCCTCGAAATAATGGTTACCAGTGACATAAATAGATTTCACCTTTATGAAGAGATACTGAGTGTTATTCGCTCCAATGATTGACAGTGCGGCGACGACTAGGAATCCACAGACTGTCAGCCAGGTGATCATTGTTGCTCACACACACTACACAAGCATTCAAATTTGCGTCGAGTACCAAGCAAGGCAGCGGAGTGGCTAGCATTCTGGATTTGCATTAGGTAGGACGACGATCCAAATGTCTGTGCGGTCATCCTGATTTATGTTTCTCGTGACTTCCCTGAGTGGTTTCAAATAAATTTCGGGATGCCTTATGCGAAAGACCACCGCGAGTTTCCTTCCTTTTCCTCCCTTAATCGCCCGCATCTCGTGGTCGTGCGGTAGCGTTCTCGCTTCCCACGCCCGGGTTCCCGGGCTCGATTCCCGGCGGGGTCAGGGATTTTCTCTGCCTCGTGATGGCTGGGTGTTGCGTGCTGTCCTTAGGTTAGTTAGGTTTAAGTAGTTCTAAGTTCTAGGGGACTGATGACCATAGATGTTAAGTCCCATAGTGCTCAGAGCCATTTGAAGAGCCTCCCTTAATCTGAGCTTACGCTTTGTGCCTAAAGACCTTATTTTCGACGGGACGTTAGATACTAATCTTCATTCATAGCTCGAGTAGTCTGGAGCTTTCACTACTTCTGCCGTGTTGAACTTAATGACAGTAGTAAAACCCAGCTGGGATAATAGATAGAATGGCACCACAATCAAGAAATAAGTGTAGGGGGAGCAGATGTAGGAATTCTGCACCGCTGCTCATGGCAAAGTGCTAGTGGAGGTCATGAAGTGTCAAGTGTGTACCTATGTCTTATGGATGACTGTGGCATGTGTTTGTGTCGTGTAGTGTTTGGTTTGTGTTGTTATGGAAGGACGGAGGTTAGAGGGCGAAATCCGGTTCCGGCACATGACCACTCACCTCGGTAAGTACCAAGAGGGCTGCCGAGACGGAAGGATCTCCATCAAGAATGTGGCTCTGAGCACTATGGGACTTAACATCTAAGGTCATCAGTCCCCTAGAACTTAGAACTACTTAAACCTAACTAACCTAAGGACATCACACACATCCATACCCGAGGCAGGATTCGAACCTGTGACCGTAGTAGTCGCGGAGTTCCGGACAGACGCGCCTAGAACCGCACGGCCACCACGGTCGGAATCAAGAATGGGACGTGCCCCATGAGACACTGTGATAAGGTTTGGAATTTAATCGAGGACAGTGGTGCAAGGACTGGTGTTCCGTTGGCTGGCCAAATACTAGCAGTCAACATTTCATCCGCCACCTGGATACGAACCGGCTTACCTCTGAGTCGGACGCCACCGCGCAGGCGTGCGTTAGCAACCTCGCCTACCGAAGTGGGTAGTTGGAGTAATGCTGGAATAATTTTCTTTTATTTGCTGCAAAAATATTTTTCTAAATTTTTGGATTATAAGTAGACAAGAGATAAATTTTCTTTGTGCTTCAAAATGAGAAGACGCTCTTAAAATAAGGTGACAGAAGTTATGGGATACCTCCTAAAACCGTGTCAGACTTCCTTTACCCGGAGTGGTGCAGCAACTCGACGTGGCATCAACTCAACAACTCACTGACAGTCCACTGCTGAAATATTGAGCCATGCCGCCTCTATTTCCGTCCGTAGTTGTGAAAGTGTGGCAAGTGCGGCATTGACCTCTCGATTATGTCCCATAAATGTTCGATGAGATTCATATCGGGCGATATGTGTGGCCAAACCATTCGCTCGAATCCGCCAGAACGTTCTTCAAACCAATCGCGAACAACATAGGCCCTGTGACAGGGCACATAATCATCCACAAAAATTCCGTTGCTGTTAGTGAACATGAAGTCCATGAACGGATGTAAATAGTCTCCATGTGGCCGAACATTAACATTTCCAGTCAATGACCGTTTCAGTAGGACCATAGGACCTAGTGCACTCCCAGTAAACACAGTCTCAATCATAACGGAGCCGCCACCAGGTTGCACAGTGCCTTGCTGACAACTTGGTTCCGTGCCTTCGTGGGCCCCACGCAACGCTCAAAACCTACCATTTTCTCCTACCAACTGAAATCTGGACTCATCTTACCAGGACACTGATTTTCAGTCGTCTAGGGTCCAACCGATGTGGTCACGAATCCAGGAGGGGCGCTGCTGGCGATGTCGTGCTATTAACAAAGACACTCGCGTCGGTCTTCTGGTGCCACGGCCAATAACGCAAAGTTTAGCAGCGCTGTCCTTTCCGCCACACACTGATTTCTGTGGTCATCTACGCAGTGTTGCTTGTCCTCTAGCAGTGTCAGCTTTATGAAAACGCTGCTGATTTCGGACGGTAAGCGAAGGTCGTCGGCAGCTGCGTTGTCCATGGGTGAGAAGTAATGCCTGAAACATGGAATTCTCGGCGCACTCTTGACAAGGTGCATCGCATCTAACTCCAACTACCATTCCATATGAAAAATATATTAATACCCGTCTTGTGGGCATAACCAAGTCGGAAATCTTTTCACATGAATCAACTGAGTATATATGACAACTGCGGGAATGCACCTTTTTTTTTATACCTTGTGTGCGCGTTACTACCGCCTTCTGCGATGTACATATGGCTCTCCCATGACCTTTGCCACTTCGGTGTAAGGCTGGACTAATTTTTATTTTCTCTGAGGCAGAAATATTTTTCCAAGTTTTGGAATTACATGTTACTATTCATGCTTCTAATATACTACTGGCCATTAAAATTGCTACACCACGAAGATGGCGTGCTGCAGACGCGAAATTTAACTGACAGGACGAAGATGCTGCGATATGGAAGTGGTTAGCTTTTCAGAGCATTCACACAAGGTTGGCGCCGGTGGCGACACCTACAACGTGCAGACATGAAGAAAGTTTCCAGCCAATTTCTCGTACACAAACAGCAGTTGACCGGCGTCGCCTGGTGAAACGTTGTTATGCCTCGTGTAATGAGGACAAATGCGTACCACCACGTTTCCGATTTTGATAAAGGTCGGATTGTAGCCTATCACGACTGCGGCTTATCGTATCGCGACATTGCTGCTCGTGTTGGTCCAGATCCAATGACGGTTAGTAGAATATGGAATCGGTGGGTTCAGGATGGTAATACTGAATACCTTGCTGGGTCCCAACGGCCTCGTATCAGTAGTAGTCGAGATGACAGGCATCTTATCCGCATGGCTGTAACGGACCGTGCAAACACGTCTCGATCCCTGAGTCAATAGATGGAGACGTTTGCAAGACAACAACCACCTGCACGAACAGTTAGACGACGTTTGCAACAGCATCAACTATCAGCTCAGAGATCATGGCTGAGGTTACCCTTGACGCTGCATCACAGACAGGAGCGCCTGCGATGGTGTACTCAATCACGAACCTGGGTGCACGAACGGCAAAATGTCATTTTTTCGGACGAATCCAGGTTCAGTTTACAGCATCATGATGGTCGCATCCGTGTTTGGCGACATCGCGGTGAACGCACGTTGGAAGCGTGTATTCGGCATCGCCATACTGGCGTATCACTCGGCGTGATGGTATGGGGTGTCATTGGTTACTCGTCACGGTCACCTCTTGTTCGCGTTGACAGCACTTTGAACAGTGGACGTTACATTTCAGACGTGTTACGACCCGTGGCTCTACCCTTCATTCGATCCCTGTGAAACCCTACATTTCAGCAGGATAATGCACGACCGCATGTTACAGGTCCTGTACGGGCCTGTTCGACTGCTGCCCTGGCCAGCACATACTCCAGATCTCTCACCAACTGAAAACGTCTGGTCAATTGTGGCCGAGAAACTGGCTCCCCACAATACGCCAGTCAGTACTCTTGTCGAACTATGGTATCGTGTTATAGCTGCATGGGCAGGTGTACCTGTGCACGCCATCCAAGCTCTGTTTGACTCAATGCCCAGGCGTATCAAGGCCACTGTTACGGCCAGAGGTGGTTGTTCTGGGTACTGATCTCTCAGGATCTATGCACCCAAATTGTTTGAAAATGTAATCACATGTCAGTTCTCGTAAAATATATTTGTCCAATGAATACCCGTTTATCATCTGTATTTCTTCTTGGTGTAGCAATTTAATGGCCAGTAGTGTATAAAAGTTGCTCTTAAAGTTGTACGAAACAATGATGATGAATATGTTCTCAGTCACTGTGAGGAACTGTCTATGCAGGTGAGACACGCAAACGACTAGCGGAGCCGCCGGCGTGTGGGACGATTTATGGGCTGTCGATCAGGCAGGTGCGAACGACTTCCGGCAGGCCGGCACGTCCGCAGTCGGCCGCGATCCACTCTGCTGACTCCACCGTGCGCGGAGCCTCCCGCGGCGGCCAATCCCATTATTACGGCGTGTGACGCGCGCCGGCCGCTAATGATAACTGATGTTTAGCGGTGGACGCCTGCCCGGGGCCGCCACGCCCCCGCGTCGCCCCCGCCGCCCCCGCGGTAATGCGGTAATGACGGCCTGTCCGCCACCGCCAGATACGCTACGCAGCGGCCGAGCGCCGCCGCCGCCGCCGCCGCCGCTGCCGACGCCGCCGCCACTGCCGACGCCGGCCGACGCCTGATCAATACCGGCCCGTCAGCCTCGGCCTCGGCGGCGCGGCCCGGGAGTGCGAGTTGCTCTTCGCCGGCCTGCTATTCCGACGTCAAGACGTCCCCAAAGGAGAATGCAATATCCCTCCATTCCTTGTGCATCTCTCACTGATAGGCACTCTCAATTTGGAGCAAAAAGATGATGTGTAGCACACGGTTCTATCTCGGGTCCTCTTTTATTACTAACAGAAACTATCATTTCTCAAAATATATAGAACGAATGGACCAAAATAGTTGGAACTTGAAGGATGTGTAGAAATGTGCTCCAGCAGAAATACAGCGTAATTCTACGTCTGACAGTATCGACCCTCAAATGGCGTGATAATGTGATAGCAGTAAGACCTTGACATCAAAAGACGCTATATACAGGGTGTTACAAAAAGGGTACGGCCAGACTTTCAGGAAACACTCCTCACACACAAATAAAGAAAAGATGTTATGTGGACATGTGTCCGGAAACGCTTAATTTCCATGTTATAGCTCATTTTAGTTTCGTCAGTATGTACTGTACTTCCTCGATTCACCGCCATGATTTCATACGGGATACTTTACCTGTGCTGCTAGAACATGTGCCTTTACAAGTACGACACAACATGAGGTTCATGCACGATGGTGCTCCTACACATTTCAGTCGAAGTGTTCGTACGCTTCTCAACAACAGATTCGGTGACCGATAGATTGGTAGAGGCTGACCAATTTCATGGCCTCCACGCTCTCCTGACCTCAAACCTCTTGACTTTCATTTATGGGGGCATTTGAAAGCTCTTGTCTACGCAACACCGTTACTAAATGTAGAGTCTCTTCGTGCTCGTATTGTGGACGGCTGTGATACAATACGCCATTCTCCAGGGCTGCATCAGGAATTCCATGCGACAGAGTGTGGATGCATGTATCCTTGCTAACGGAGGACATTTTGAACATTTCCTGTAACAAAGTGTTTGAAGTCACGCTGGTACGTTCTGTTGCTGTGTGTTTCCATTCCATGATTAATGTGATTTGAAGAGAAGTAATAAAATGAGCTCTAACATGGAAAGTACGCGTTTCCGAACACATGTCCACATAACATATTTTCTTTCTTTGTGTGTGAGGAATGTTTCCTAAAAGTTTGGCCGTACCTTTTTGTAACACCCTGTATAACTCAGAGAGTTCAGAAAGTCTGAACAAGAAACTAGTCTAGTAAAGTGTTGAAGTTGCAGCTCGCACGAGACGAGAATTACACGTGTGTAGAACTAGAGGCTGCAAGAAGGTCGCACACGCAACGCACAGACAATACGTGACCCAGTTTATGTAGCACACAGAAGCTGGTAAATTGTATATTATCGTCGTTTACCCACTTTCAGGTACAGGACAGCCCTCCGCGAGACGTGCAGAGGGCACCTAATGCAGTCGACGCAATGCTGCCAAAATACTTCGTCAGCCGAAAATGTTTCGAGACTGGATTGACAAAAATATAAAAAAAATTAAGTCGGTGGTTTCAACGTTTAAGGTGCTGCACAAACTTATATATCAGTAATAAAATGAGTCTCTGTACTTTTAGGGTGGGCGGTGTAAGGAGTCGTCCAAATGCGGATCACATTCTCAGAAAACACGATGTTCAAATGGTTCAAATGGCTCTGAGCACTATGGGACTTAACTTCTGAGGTCATCAGTCCCCTAGACCTTAGAACTAGTTAAACCTAACTAACCTAAGGGCATCACACACATCCATGCCCGAGGCAGGATTCGAACCTGCGACTGTAGGGGTCGCGCGGTTGCAAACTGTAGTGCCTAGAACCGCTCGGCCACGCCGGCCGGCTCCTATAAAGGAAGTATTCGAGCACCAGTAAAGGTGATTACCTGACATGAAACAAGGAAACGATGTGCTGAGGCACCAAGTTTCTTGTCTATAGCACCAACTACCACTGCTGCTGTGTTAATGTTAAGGTGGCATTGTGGCACGGTCCGACTGCTTATTTGTGCTTAAGCGTCATCAGATTTTGTGATGTATCGTGACGTGTAGAACACTAGCTTAGGAATATGAGAGAAGTAAGTGGCATGGTAGATTACTAGAATGTTTCACTTTTTAACTTGGTAAAGCGTTTTAAGTGGCTCTTCATACTCATGAGAAATGTTGCCTCGCTGGTTTCCCAATTTCCACTACAGAAACGTCAACACTCATTCACTTACTTACGAAAATACATACAACAGTGATTACGCGATTTGCAGACACACGCAGAATGTCTGTGACCGTTTTGAAGATTTCGCCGCTGACATTACGTATGACAACCAGATCATTTACATCATCATAGTGGCATAATTGGGCAACCTGATAATGTTCTAAAGAACGAAACCATCGTGACACCTTAAATGTCTCTTAATACAGAGGTGACTTTCGATAATCATCAACAACCGAGCGAGGTGGCGCAGTGGTTACACACTGGACTCGCATTCGGGAGGACGACGGTTCAATCCCGCGTCCGGCCATCGTGATATAGGTTTTCCGTGATTTCCCTAAATCGCTCCAGCTAAATGCCGGGATGGTTCCTTTCAAAGGGCACGGCCGACTTCCTTCCCCGTCCTCCCCTAATCCAATGAGACCGATGACCTCGCTGTCTGGTTTCCTTCCCCAAAACAACCAACCAACCAATAATCATTAACATTGACATGATCAAGGTTATTTCCTCTCTCTCTTTCCTAGGGTTTAGCCCCATGTGCGTTGTCCTTTGTGTTTCATGATTTGACACTGTTATTTTATTTTGACTATGTCGGTGGATACCCTTCCAGTCATCATGGTGTTCAGTTAACATAAAGGAGGGCAATCGTGTGCGTCTTCTGTCTGAGAATTGTGTAAACTTTTATCTCTAAGTTTTCATGTAGTGAATGACTGTATATTGTATTTTCTCAGGCGGAGATTAGGGACCAGCTCATCATTTGTCGACAACAATGTGGAGAACCACGTGGAAGGCAATCTCAGAGTTGTGTCCATTATAATTATCCGGGCTGTTATGCCGTGGTCGGTTGACGAATTCTGTGTCGATTCCCAACATTTCGTCTCCGACTGCGGGAGACATCTTCAAGGGGGTCCGTAGCTCAATGGAAGGTCCAACACACCCACTGGCTCGCTACTGGGTGTGTTGGACCTTCCATTGAGCTACGGACCCCCTTGAAGATGTCTCCCGCAGTCGGAGACGAAACGTTGGGAATCGACACAGAATTCGTCAACCGACCACGGCATAACAGCCTGGATAATTATAATGGGGCATGATATTTCCGGCCGTGAAAGTCTACATTTTAGTAATCTCAGAGTTGCTGGCGTACCAGACCAATGGTGAATTCGACCTGAGTCCGCTAATCTCTGAATATAATGCGCTGTGACATAAGCTGTACCAGCACGTCGATCTTACACGACTTTACTGCCGTTAGATTAAGACGACACCGTGGCAATAGGAAGGTCCAGCAGTCGCACAAAGAAGAGTCATGTAGACCACAATGAAGATTTGGGTTTAACGTTCCGTCGACGACAAGAGGAAAAGCCTCACGATGTGCAGAAACAGTAAAACCACATACCTCTTATTTAGTTCTATCGATGGCAGCAAGGAGTCACTGCATCTTCTACTTAAGACAACAACAACGACGGGAGTCTGCCTAATTTGTGGCAGCGAAACCGCAGCCCAACAGCCTACTGCTCGACGAGATGAGACGGAGCTTCGCCCATGGCTTGCACATCCTCCTCCTTGGCGCCCAAGATGTACTCCGTAGTTCTGTAGCAGGTTGGGGACTTGAGAGGGTTGGGGGGGGGGAGGGGGGAGATGGCGGAAGAGGGAGTACACGAGCTCTCTCATGTTTGTAAGATGACCTGTAAACCATTCTGACGAGACCGAGGAGCGCCAAGGTGGTGCATTTTCTTGCTGAACGTATAAATTGATTCCGAGATGTTTTATGTGAACTCATTGTCACACAGCAGGCTACCGGATCGTTGAAAGTAAGTGGTTCGTAACGTCCAGCGTGTACTTCCACCGTCGTTTGCAAAGTTCGATGATTCACCTCAAGTGATTTTCGATGTACTGGTTCCCCACAACAACAACCGCCTACGTGTACCATGACTCACCAGTCAAGATGTCTCGTTGTAACGTGTGTGAAGGGGTTGCCTCCTGCGCCCATATCACTTCTTGTTTCCCGTGACACGCAGTGAGCGGGGATACAATAATGGTCTGGCTATTTGGTTGCCTCACAGCGAGGGAGTGGTTCTCGGTGGTGTGATTTCGTTACAAGGTACTGTTGTCCAGTACTAAAGTAGCCAATGATTTATTTATTTATTTATTTATTTATTGTTCCGTGGGTCCAAATTAAGGAGAAGTCTCCATGGTCATGGAACGAGTCAATACATGAAATTATAACACGATATTAGAAACAGATAAAATGAAATATAAAAAAACATATTCAGGTGACAAGTCGTAAGTTTAAATGAAGAAAATCAACAATGTAACACTGGAATTTGCTTAATTTTTTAGCTCTTCCAGGAGCTCCTCGACAGAATAGAAGGAGTGAGCCATGAGGAAACTCTTCAATTTAGACTTAAAAGAGTTGGGGCTACTGCTAAGATTTTTGAGTTCTTGTGGTAGCTTATTGAAAATGGATGCAGCAGAATACTGCACTCCTTTCTGCACAAGAGTCAAGGAAGTGCATTCTACATGCAGATTTAATTTCTGCCTAGTATTAACTGAGTGAAAGCTGCTAACTCTTGGGAATAGGCTAATATTGCTAACAACAAACGACATTAAAGGAAATATATACTGCGAGGGCAATGTCAGAATTCCCAGATTTTTGAATAGGCGTCGACAAAAGGTTCTCGAACTTACACCACATATAGCTCGAACAGCCCGCTTTTGAGCCAAAAATACCCTTTTTGAATCAGAAAAATTACCCCAAAAAATAATACCATACGACATAAGCGTATGAAAATATTCGAAGTAGACTACTTTTTGTGTTGAAGTGTCACTTATTTCAGATACTGTTCTAATGGTAAATAAAGCAGCATTCAGTTTCTGAACAAGATCCTGAACACGGGCTTTCCACAACAGCTTACTATCTATCCGAACTCCTAGGAACTTGAACTGTTCCGTCTCGCTTATAATATGCCGATTCTGTCTGATCAAAATATCGGTTCTTGTTGAATTGTGTGTTAGAAACTGTAAAAACTGAGTCTGTGATTTAGTATCAAATTATTTTCCACAAGCCACGAACTTATTTCATGAACTACGTTATTTGATACTGTTTCAATATTACACACAAGATCCTTCACTATCAAGCTGGTGTCATCAGCAAACAGAAATATTTCTGAATCACCTGTAATACTAGAAGGCATATCATTTATATAAATAAGAAACAGCAGTGGCCCCAGCACCGACCCTTGGGGAACGCCCCACTTAACAGTGCCCCATTGGGACTGAACATCACTACCACTCTCAATATTGCGGAGAACTACCCTCTGCTTTCTGTTCTTAAAGTAAGAGGCGACCCAATTGTGAGCTACTCCCCTTACTCCATAATGGTCCAGCTTCTGCAGTAATATTTTGTGGTCAACACAGTCAAAAGCCTTCGTTAAATCAAAGAAAACACCTAGCGTTCGCAACCTTTTATTTAATCCGTCCAAAACCTCACAGAGAAAAGAGAATATAGCATTTTCAGTTGATAAATCATTTCTAAAACCAAACTGAACATTTGACAGCAAATTATGTGAATTTAAATGCTCCAGTAACCTTGTATATACAACCTTCTCGATAACTTTAGCAAACACCGATGGCATAGAAATAGGTCTAAAATTGTCAACATTATCAATGTCTCCCTTTTTATAAAGTGGCTTCACTACCGAGTACCTTAATCGGTCAGGAAACCGAGCACTCCTGAAGGAAAAGTTACAGATATGGCTGAGAACTGGGCTAACATACATAGAACAATACTTCAGTATTCTGCTAGATACCCCGTCATATCCATGAGAGTTCTTGGTCTTTAGTGATTTAATTATTAACTCAATCTCCCTCTTGTCAGTATCATGGAGGAGCCTTTCAGGTAACAGTCTCGGAACAATTTTTTCTAAGAGCGCTATATGATTCCCTGTTGGGACTAGGTTTCTATTTAGTTCACCTGCTATATTCAGAAAGTGATTATTAAATACTGTACATATAGGCGACTTATCAGTAACACGCACATTCCCACTACGCACTGATTCTATATCCTCGACCTGTCTCTGCAGACCAGCAACTTCCTTTACGACTGACCATATGGTTTTAATTTTATCCTGAGACTTAGCTATTCTATCTGCATACCACATACTTTTTGCCTTCCTAATAACATTTTTAAGCACATTACAATACTGTTTGTCATGGGCTGCTGCATTTAGATTTGACTGTTTCTAACGTTTTGATATAATTGCCACTTTTTTCCACAAGATATTCTTATCCCTCTAGTCAGCCACCCAGGCTGCCTGTTCGTGCTAGTACCCTGTTTTGAACGTTCTAACGGAAAGCAACTTTCAAAGAGCATGAGAAAAGTCTTGAGAAAAGCATTATATTTATCGTCTACTGTATCAGCGCTATAAACATCTTGCCACTCTTGTTCCTTTATAAGGTTTACAAAGGTCTCTACAGCAACTGGATCAGCTTTCCTGAACAGCTGATGACTATATTTAACACGTGTTGCAGCACAAAAATCTTTTAAAGTTAAAATTTGTGCATCATGATCTGAAAGGCCATTCACCTTTTTGCTAACAGAATACCCTTCTAGTAATGAGGAATGAACAAAAATGTTGTCTATGGTTGTTTACCGTTCGTCTGATTTTAGTATCCGTAATAGTCGCCGGACCGCCTCTCATCTTCACGTTGTAATCTTCGGATGTTCACTCTGGCAGCGGCGCTTTTCACTGAATCGAAGCACTCTTAAGACAGGTAGCGATTTTACAACATTAAATTGTGTATGTACTTGAAGCTAATTCAGTTTATACGTGTATTAACGAAGTTACAGCTTTATAAATTGCGAAACTTAAAGGTAATTAACAAACACAAATGTTTAAAGTTAATAATTTAGAGGATAAGCAGACAGGACAAAGTTTACATGTCAAGACTGCCACCCACTGTCCAGGAGGGAGTGTCTCAGAAAATTACTGAACTTCTCAGTCCCGGTTAGCTACCAACCGATCAACTACTGTTTGCTCTCCGAGGGCGAAGACCGCTTCCATATATCGAGCCTTTCACCCTTACACAAAGTGATCCTGCTTCTAGGTTACTTTCTATTTTTCCAACTACACCACTGAGCAACGTGCGCTGTCTTACATATCTGTATTCGTCTCACATTCTAAACATTTTTCTGTTCAACTTTGCACATGTACAGCAGCGCCGCCTACGAAATGGGTGGCGTGCGTTGTAGCGCATTGCTTCCCGGGTTTGGTGGGAAACTCTTGGGTTCTTTTAGAGACGACAGGCAGTTGGGGTTCATGTGTGTTTCATTCTGTAGTTTTCTGGGTATATACCTTAAGACGATTTACGTGTAGTAATATCTTTGGACTCTATAGAGGACGCTCAATTTATTGAGGTTTACAGACAAAGAGAAGTTATATGGAGCATCGCTTCTAAAGATTATCTGAGTAAAAACTTGAGATACAATAGCCTGAGCTTAAAGTATTACACAAAATTTCTCCGATCATATTATTGTGAAGAATACAATTATTTTGAAATAGGAAAACAAAGATGAAACCTACAAATTTATGAAAAGTGGATATGAAAACTCTAGGCGAATATTCATGTAATGGCAACTTATTAGTACAACAGTTGAGGAGCCACAAATCTGAGCAAATAAAATGTAAGTGAATGATACTGAAGATGCAAAAAACAAAACAAAAATTACAAAACTGGAAAACATAATCTCCGTTCTACTCAATCCTGGGGTCTAGGGACTCCAGAATTTGTCAAGTCCGAGGGTGTTAATCTACACTCCTGGAAATGGAAAAAAGAACACATTGACACCGGTGTGTCAGACCCACCATACTTGCTCCGGACATTGCGAGAGGGCTGTACAAGCAATGATCACACGCACGGCACAGCGGACACACCAGGAACC
This sequence comes from Schistocerca serialis cubense, assembly GCF_023864345.2. NCBI lineage: Eukaryota > Metazoa > Arthropoda > Insecta > Orthoptera > Acrididae > Schistocerca > Schistocerca serialis. The sequence continues at coordinate 74,984,212 of NC_064644.1, forward strand.
GCGGTGTTGGCCGTCGAATAGCGCTAGCTGCGCAGCATTTGTCCACCGCCGCCGTCAGTGTCAGCCAGTTTGCCGCGGCATACGGAGCTCCATCGCAGTCTTTAACACTGGTAGCATGCCGCGACAGCGTGGACGTGAACCGTATGTGCAGTTAACGGACTTTGAGCGAGGGCGTATAGTGGGCATGCGGGAGGAGGGTGGACATACCACCGAATTGCTCAACACGTGGGGCGTGAGGTCTCCACAGTACATCGATGTTGTCGCCAGTGGTCGGCGGAAGGTGCACGTGCCCGTCGACCTGGGACCGGACCGCAGCGACGCACGGATGCACGCCAAGACCGTAGGATCCTACGCAGTGCCGTAGGGGACCGCACCGCCACTTCCCAGCAAATTAGGGACACTGTTGCTCCTGGGGTATCGGCGAGGACCATTCGCAACCGTCTCCATGAAGCTGGGCTACGGTCCCGCACACCGTTAGGCCGTCTTCCGCTCACGCCCCAACATCGTGCAGCCCGCCTCCAGTGGTGTCGCGACAGGCGTGAATGGAGGGACGAATGGAGACGTGTCGTCTTCAGCGATGAGAGTCGCTTCTGCCTTGGTGCCAATGATGGTCGTATGCGTGTTTGGCGCCGTGCAGGTGAGCGCCACAATCAGGACTGCATACGACCGAGGCACACAGGGCCAACACCCGGCATCATGGTGTGGGGAGCGATCTCCTACACTGGCCGTACACCACTGGTGATCGTCGAGGGGACACTGAATAGTGCACGGTACATCCAAACCGTCATCGAACCCATCGTTCTACCATTCCTAGACCGGCAAGGGAACTTGCTGTTCCAACAGGACAATGCACGTCCGCATGTATCCCGTGCCACCCAACGTGCTCTAGAAGGTGTAAGTCAACTACCCTGGCCAGCAAGATCTCCGGATCTGTCCCCCATTGAGCATGTTTGGGACTGGATGAAGCGTCGTCTCACGCGGTCTGCACGTCCAGCACGAACGCTGGTCCAACTGAGGCGCCAGGTGGAAATGGCATGGCAAGCCGTTCCACAGGACTACATCCAGCATCTCTACGATCGTCTCCATGGGAGAATAGCAGCCTGCATTGCTGCGAAAGGTGGATATACACTGTACTAGTGCCGACATTGTGCATGCTCTGTTGCCTGTGTCTATGTGCCTGTGGTTCTGTCAGTGTGATCATGTGATGTATCTGACCCCAGGAATGTGTCAATAAAGTTTCCCCTTCCTGGGACAATGAATTCACGGTGTTCTTATTTCAATTTCCAGGAGTGTATATATAATCCTTTCGCGTTGAAGTCGTGAAAGGAACTGTCTACAAAATAAAATAAAAATGACGTAATGCAAGTCAATTAACTTTCCATGCAACGACTAAGAATCCCTCGAAAGCAATCCTCAGTTTCCGAAATATTCGCTAAAACGCTCGGTCTTCAAATGAAAATAAATAGCTCGAACTGGTACGTAGTTGATGATTTTTCAGGTGACAAAATGTTATTCCCAGGTTTATCGCTGTTGTTTCCCAAGCAGAAAATCTAAAATCTATTTGTGGCCTCTTTCTGAATTCCCCAAATGAGTTTGTATTTCTCGTACCTCTGTTGGTTAGACACTGCTTTCGCCATATTCGCCTTAGAGTTTTCATTTTCTGTCACGTTTCATCACATTAAATCAAACCAAAATTACTGATCAAAGAAATGGATTCATAGCAGACTGCCTGAACAATGAGGCAATGTGTGGAGACGAGAACATGCATGTGTACGTCCCTTCTTCCTACCATTTGTGCACGTGCTTTTCTTCCCGAGCATCTGCATTTTTGCAAGAGGAAAGAGGCATCGTGTGGGCATACCTTTACCGTCTGGTGCATAATTTTTCCGTAATCCTCCCGTGGCGATCAAAAGTCACGTGTAATTACATACGTGAGAGACTTCTACCATATGCTCATGTATTTGTATGTCGCGAGTTGTATGATGTAGTGGTTAATGTTGATCTATGTCTAGGTTATACAGGGCGTGGACAAAAGTCTGGAGAAACCCGCAACGAAATACATTACTGTGGCTAATACTGAATACTAAAACCGTGGGCATACAAAACAGCTTCCTGTTGTCTCGGAATGCATCAATACAGATGCTGTATGGTTTTAAGTGAAATGTTGTACCATTATTCCTGAAAATAAGTGTACTTAGATGTGATGATGAAGATGGATAGTGATAACGCACACTTCTCACCAAAGAAGTCCATAAAGGCTCAGTAATATTGTTATTTGATGACTGTGGAGGCCATCGTGGATGTGACAATTCATCCACGTGCTCACAAAACCAGTCCAGCATGATGAGAGCTGTGCGAACCGGGGCCGTGTCCTCTTGGAACACAATATCTCCATTAAAGAACAAACATTGTACCTCAGGAGGGACCTGACCAGCCAAAATGATCACATACTCCTTGGCGATAAAGCGGCCTTGCATAATAACCATGCGACCCTTGGATCCCACGATATGGCTGCTCAAATGATCGCCAAACCCATGCCATGTTTCAGTCTTGGAACGTAAGCTCGGCCAGAAGTTGGAAACAGTGTGCAACAAGATTCATCCGATCAAATGATTTTCGTCCTTCGCTCCACAGTCCAGGCTTTATCGCTTCGGCACCACGCTTTCCTGTTACGGGCATTTTCAGCTCTGATGAATGGATTTCGTTTTCCAGCTCACCCTGCAGTTCCCTGCTTATGGTGCTCCCTTCGAGTTATTTTGATGCTGACAATGTTCGAGAGCGCGGAATTCAGTCTGCCGTGACTTTTGCAGCTGTCGCACTCTTATTTTTCGTCACAATCTTCTTTGATGACCGTCTATCACGATCATTCAGCACAAACCTTCGTCCATGTGGTGACTTAGCAGATGACGTTTTCCGCTCCCGCTGTATGCAGTGTAAATCTTGGATACTGTGTCTCGATTACATTGTTTACAAATGCACTAACACGTTGCCTACGTTTGAATTCACTTAGCTCCGATGTAATGCACTCACAACTTCACAGAACACTTTCAACATACTGAGGACATTGGGCGTATACCGTTCGTGGCCAAATGCAACAGCGCAACCTCTGGGTTCGACTAGTATATGCAGTTACGTTGAAGCATGCATTTCTCGCCTTGTTTCCATATTTTTATCCAACTGTTATAGGTTTCAACTGCGTTGGAAGTAAGCAATTATAATGCGTTACCTCGCCTGTGTCGCTGTCGCCTGATTTGCCAAATTCTTGCTGCTATCCTCTACTGTTTGTGAAGTCATTCGTTGCCTGCGCTTATAGCCGCCCATTCTTTCGCTGCTTCGTGTAACGTTGTAAATATGAACCGTAGTCGAGAGCGGTTCACAGCGCCTGGTCTATAACTTATTTTGTGTCATCGTGTGTGCGTTTAGTCGTCTTTCTTGCAATCAACGTCTGCAGTACAGGAGTGTGTGTTATGGGATCGCTCCCACTCCACAGACACAATCAGCCTTCTGACCGAGGTATACACGCAGTAAATGCCTGTACCACCTGTACACTCTTAACAAGTGATCAGATAAGGAGCACCGTGTGAGTCGTGCACGATCTACATGCCCACGTTCAGACACGCTGGCGTTGCGTGTCTGGTCCATCCTGCACCTCTTCTGTCACAGTGGCGGCTACTACCAAGTCTGATGTCACTACAGTGATGTGACACACCCAGTAAATGCATTCACCGTGGCGACAGAAGTGCTCCCCCTGAAACATAGCAACTATTTCCAGTCTAGCCGATCCTGAGTGTAATCAAGAGCAAAATTTTAAAAAAAGTACATTACTGGCCATTAAAATTGCTACACCAAGAAGAAATGCAGATGATAAACGGGTATTCATTGGACAAATAGAACTGACATGTGATTAAATTTTCACGCAATTTGGGTGCATAGATCCTGAGAAATGATTACCCAGGACAACCACCTCTGGCCGTAATAACGGAATTGACACACGTCTGGGCATTAAGTCAAACAGAGCTTGGATGGTGTGTACAGGTACAGCTGCCCCTGCAGCTTCAACACGATACCACAGTTCATCAAGAGTAGTGACTGGCGTAATGTGACGAGCCAGTTGCTCGGCCCCCATTGATCAGACGGTTTCAGTTGGTGAGAGATCTGGAGAATGTGCTGGCCAGGGCAGCAATCGAACATTTTCTGTATCCAGAAAGGCCCGTACAGGACCTGCAACATGCGCTCGTGCATTATCCTGCTGAAATGTTGGGTTTCACAGGGATCGAATGAAGGGTAGAGCCACGGGTCGTAACACATCTGAAATCTAACGTCCATTATCCAAAGTGCCGTCAATGCGAACAAGAGGTGACCGAGACGTGTAACCAGTGGCACCCTATACCATCAGACTAGGTGATACGCCAGTATGACGATGACGAATACACGCTTCCAATGTGCGTTCACCGCGATGTCGCCAAACACGGATGCGACTATCATGATACTGTAAACAGAACCTGGATTCATCCGAAAAAATTACGTTTTGCCATTCGTGCACCCAGGTTCGTCGTTGAGTACACCATCGCAGGCGCTCCTGTCTGTGATGCAGCAGCAAGGGTAGCCGCAGCCATGGTCTACGAGCTGATAGTCCATGCTGCTGCAAACGTCGTCTAACTGTTCGTGTAGATGGTTGTTGTCTTGCAAATGTCCCCATCTGTTGACTCAGGGATCGAGACGTGGCTGCACGATCCGTTACAGCCATGCGGATAAGATGCCTGTCATCTCGACTGCTAGTGATACGAGGCCGTTGGGATCCAGCACGGCGTTCCGTATTACCCTCCTTAACACACCGATTCCATATTCTGCTAACAGTCATTGGAAGGACCAACGCGAGCAGCAATGTCGCGATACGATAAACCCCAATCGCGATAGGCTACAATCCGACTTTTATCAAAGTCGGACACGTGATGGTGCGCATTTCTTCTCCTTACACGAGGCATCACAACAACGTTTCAGCAGTCAACGCCGGTCAACTGCTGTTTGTTTATGAGAAATCGGTTAGAAATTTTCCTCATGTCAGGACGTTGTAGGTGTCGCCTTCGGTGCCAACCGTGTGTGAATGCTCTGAAAAGCTGATCATTTGCATATCACAGCATCTTCTTCCTGCCGGTTAAATTTCGCGTCTGTAGCACATCACTTCGTGGTGTAGCAATTTTAAAGGCCAGTAGTGTATGAGTGGTCTTCATTGGCTCTTGTAGAAAAAAAACTTGAATGTGCTGAACATGTAGTACATTGTTATCATCCTAAAACTAAATGCCCACTTTGTCGTTGTATGACATTGATTTACAGTCTGAGGGAAACATGCACTATAGTATCACAGACGAAAGTAACAGGGATGTCTGTCATCACCCATGTGGTAACTGCTGGTATCTTCAAAAAAATCTCCACAGCTGCTGGTGCGTTCCTAAGCCTGATATTGTTCGTGGGAGGTGGCCTGACATAAAATTTTTCCATTTCTGAGTATTTACGAGGGTATTAAGTTTCTGAGTTTCACAATGACTTTAACTTTCACTATCACTGTATTCGAGGGTGAGGTGAAAACTTTTCAGTCTTGCTGGAAAACGCTTCGTTTTTAGATGGACGTTTGTCCACATAAAAACTGTGCAGAGTTTTAGTTTTAACCTTGGGTACGAACGCACAGTCTGGTGATCAGGAACTGTTCGCCACTACTTGTTGCCCCCTTTTACGGACAGATAATGTCACTGATTATGTGTGATGTCGATGGGAATTTAATGCAGCTCCTTTGATTGGAGAGCCGCCTGTTTTGTCCATAATATCTCACGCTGGAAGATGGACAATATGTTGGAGGAAGCTTACAAAAGCTACATTCGGCAGATCACTGATTATTATTCAACGGTCTGGGATCCTTATCGAGCAGGATTTATAGAAGAGATAAAAAATATCCAAAGAAAAGATGAGCGTTTCGTCACAGGTTCGTTTAGTTCGTTTATCAAGCGCGACAGTGTCGCGGAGATGCTCCTCAGACTCTAGTGGAAGACGCTAGACGGGAGGTGTTGTGCATCAGCGAATGGATTACTGAGTAAAATATCGAAAGCGTATGCTCTGTACAATTTCAAATGGACATATGGCTTACATCGGCGTACATCACACGAAAACAAGACAAATTTCAGATCATTCTAGGCGTCATCGTTTTACCAGCCCAGGGTGGGACAGGAAAGGGAGCTAATTATAGAGGTAAAAGAGTACTCCCCGCCACTCATCGAAAGCTGGTTTGAGGAGTATGGTGTTTTATCTAAATGTATGTGTACGAGGTACGTCTAAAGCGTTCGGTGAGTGGTCTCAGAAAACAAAGGATACCAAAGCTACAAAACAAAACCTTTTTGTGCCGTTCAGAGTAGTCACCATTTGCTCCAACACATTCATGACATCGGTGTAGTCACCCTTTACTCCAACACATTTCTGACATCGTTGTACACCTGTCGCAAACGGACAGCAAACGCTTCTTGCGAAAGCGCTCGAAGCACCGTGGTAGCGTGCTCTACTTCCTCCCTCAACGCACGAAGACTGTTCTTCAACGCCCTTCTTATGCTCCGTATCAGCGCTGACAGAGTTTTTTTGTTTACTCGCCATGAATTAGGCCTTAAGCGCTTATGCTTTGCAGGCGTTGCTCTTGATCACGGTGCTCTCAAAAGTGCTGACAGTTCCCATCAGTTGTGCAACCGAAGTGCAAAGTGTGTTGTAGCTAATGATGACTCATTTTAAGACGAATAATAGTACTTAGTTTGCAGTTCTTGTTTCCCTTATTTTATAAGACTATTAACCGAAATTTTCAGACAAACCTTGTAGAAAGCTTACGTACTTAACAGTACTGTCTTTAGCTTTTCCTGTGGTATCGTGAACGCTAGGAAATTCCGGTTACTTGGTAAGCTGGGCGCATAGGTCTGGCGTTCTTCGGTGTTGTATGTAGCGACACAGTAACGTCCTTAGTTCTGTGCATGGAAAAATCAGTTCAAGAAGCCAGCTGCGAAATCTGTTAAATTAACACAGCTGTGAGTAAAGCAATTTGACTGTGTTTCTTTTTTAAGACTTATTCATGAGCAAGGCAAAGGTGTCATATTTCTCTGATGTCAGAGTCATTGAAGGCATCTAGAAATAGACAAACATCTCGCAGCTATTACATAGTACATGTCGAAGGACGTTTTGTAGCAATAATAGCAGCTTCCTGTCCTGTTTCGCTCACATGTGGAGCGAGGAAAAATAATCGTATGATTCCTCACACCCTATGATCTCTTTTATCTTGTCCTTGTCATTTCTGCACGTCTTGTTGAATACAACGGAGCTGTTGGGCAGCTTATATCGAATAACTGTTTGATAAATTTGCCGAAGAAAATTTCGCAAAAATGTCTGCTAACTCTAGAAGCGATTATATTTTACGATCCGAGGATTTTCTCTGTGATATGGGTTGAACCAACCTATTAAGATCCTACGGAGCTTCTCTGTATTCTTTCAATATTGGTTGTCAGGTCTTCTTGAGAACGCCCTCTAGCGCCGAAGGAGTTTCCTCGAATAGATCGTTCTACAACCTTGCCTGCGATATCCTTAACAGCAGTACTGTACACAACAAAATACCCATGACTAAGCTAATCTATTTTTGTGATTCTTCAGTTTCTCACGGCGTATTTGTTGCTCGAACAGTCCACGGGTATACTGCCGGTTCATAGTGTCCAACGGGCCCGTTGGACACTATGAACCGATAGTATATCCGTGGACTGTTTAATCTTTTTTTTATTTCCTTCCCTATTACTAATGTCACCTGTTCCTTCCCTATTAATAATTTCGCCTGTTGTATCCATTTCATATAGCTTGGCAGTACTTCTTCCTTCTTCTTAAATAATGTGCAATTTAGAAACGTGTAATTTTTAAAGAAGTTAAAGGAGTGCTACAGGTTCAGAGAGGAAAAGCGAAAAAGAGTTGGGAGATCAGTTAAACGGAATAAATAATGTCTTGAAAAAAAAAAGACATAGGGTAAATATCAACGCAATTATACCAAAGATTAGGATAACGTCTTGAAAAGAGGTCTGAAGACGAAAATCATTACAAGTAAAACAAGGGTGATTAGATGTAGGTCAGTTAAATCAGACTGTGCCGAGGGAATTAGATTCAGAAATGAGGTTAATTTTTGGCCACCCTTGCTGTATAAGGAGTGCAAGATTGATTCCAATAAGCAGGTTTAAGTGGATGTAGGCTACAGTAGTTACGCATAGATGAAGGGACTTACAAAGTATAGACAAATGTGAAGAGCTGCACCACACCAATCTCCGTACTGAAGACTAGGACAGCAACAGCTATGGGTTTATTTCCAAATTCTTGTGGGTCTTACCTAGCATTTGTTCAGCACAATGAATGGAGTAAATAGCTCGCTCTGCAGTTCTTGTCAGTCATTCTTCGACGATATTTCCAAGTAGGATACATCTTCTTAAGCAAACACATTGACGGCAGTGTAGGCAAATCGTTTATATATAATGACAGTCGCATTCTTTGGGCAAAGCCGGGGAATCAAGCTGGCTGTGACCTTACTCAAAGAATCTCCGGAAGCGATTCCAGGCAACTTGGAAAACGAGAAACTACGTGCTCTGGCGGGATATTGAACAGACTCTGATATGCGTGACAGCAGGTGAAATAATGTCAAGAATTGCTCTTGCATGACTACAGCAGTTTGATGATACGGTGTGAGAGCAGTTCTACGTGAAGAGACATGACAGGCGGAGGATCTGATTAAAGTATCTGCGATAGGCAGCACCGCACGAAGGCCCATTTTGTAACTCACTGAAATCGTTGCTAACTTCTCGCGGAGTAATAACGACTACACGCCGAGATCGTATCTTGTTATTTGGCGCACCACAGCAGGAGCGAAAAAAGGATGGCGGTGTCATACCCATTAGGCTGATTGTAATACATATTACAGACGGTACGTGCCCGTAATGGGAAGAATGGAACTGTGCTAATAAGACACTTGTTAATTTCTCGGAGTTGTTAATTACAGTCGGAAGACAAAGAGGGCCCGTTGTGCGCTTGGCGGCCGGGCGTGCACCATCGGAACCCGAGTTTGAGGCTGGTCCGGTAATGGACCAGCGACTAATTAGCTGCCTCGGCTATCGAGTCGTGATTACCGCGTCTTCCCCCCCCCCCCCTTCCCCTCTCCCCCCTGCTGCACCCATCCTCCGCCCACCCTTCACCCTTTCCTTCCACCCTCCCAGTGAACCTGCGGCCTGCGCTTCAGTCAACCTGTAATTTCGTTTCCCACAGCCACGTGCAAATTAAATGCTCTCTTAAACTGCCATTAGGCCGCGGGGACCCAACCTGTGTTTAGCTCACAACTCAGAAGGAAAAAATGCCCTTCCCTTCCGTAGGAACTCACCCCTAGCGTGGCCTACTCTGCTGAGATATCGAGCGCCCTTTTTCCGCCCTCCCCCCCACCCCATTCGCCCTTCGCCCCACGACCGCCCCTCCTGCGGAGGTCGCCACGTTCCATCAGATGCCGCCCCTTCGCCGCACAATTCGCATCTGGCATCAGTATGGGCACTCTCGTTAATTAGCGACGGTGGACTCTGTTTAGAGATAATTTCTGTGGCATCCGTTCCGTGATCCACGGGCAATTATCAACCTCCGTCTTCAAAGTTGATTTATACTGCATAATGTGTAGGATGTATTCCGGCTCAGACTTTAATTGTAGAAGCAGGTATACTGATTAATAACAGTGCAATTCCTTAAGAATATAGGTTACTCATTTACTTTCATTAGCAAACAACAATCAAGCTTCTTATACATATTTACCAAGTATCTTAAGATTAATATTACAAGCAAATATGACTTCCCGTTTGGACGCTAATGAAAAGTGTATGTAGCACAAAAAATTACATGCGGACTTCTGAAACTAAGTTACGGATGTTTTCCCACCCTAAGATCATTGCGGAGTGTAATGCATTGTCACAAGAGAGTACATGTTCCGGGAATCCTGCAGAAACAGTTCAGTTGTGATACAGATATTCTACAGCTACGTCTACATGGATAATCTGAAAATCACTCGTAAGTGCCTGGCAGAGTGTTCAACGAACTACCTTGATATTAAACCTGTATTAATCCGGTCTCTAACTGCTCGAGGAAAAAACGAACACCTATATCTTTCGGTGAGAGCTCTGATTTTCCCTTATTTTATTATAATTTAGGTTAGTGTCAAAAAACTATTTTAGCATTCGGAGGAGAACGTTGATGATTGAAATTTCGTGAGAAGATTCCGCCGCGACGAAATACGTTTCTGTTTTAATTACGTCCACCCCAAATCCTCCATCATGTCAGTGACCCTCTCTCCGCTATTTATCGATAATACAGAACGTGCTGCTCGTCTTTGATATTTCTCAATGTACTGCATTAATCCTATATGGTAAGTATCGCAGACCGCAGACTGCCAACACTACTCTGGTCCGTCCTCTTTTGGAGTACTGCTGTGCGGTCTGCGATACTTACCATATAGGATTAATGCAGTACACTGAGAAAAATCAAAGACGAGCAGCATGTTCTGCCAAAAAACACTGTCTTTGGTTTGCTTTCCCTATAAAGTTTTCTATGTGTTCTTTCCAATTTAAGTTATTCGTAATTGTAATTCCTGTGCATTTAGCTGAATATACGGTCTTAAGATTTGACTGATTTATTGCGTAACCGAAGTTTAACGGATTCCTTTTAGCACTCGTCTGGATTACCTCACACCTTTCGTTAATAATGGTCAGTCGCCAATTTTAGCACCATTTAGATATCTTTTCTAAATCGTTTTGCAACTTGTTTTGATCTTCTGTTGAGATTACTAGACGATAAGCGACAGCATCATCTGCAAACAACCTCAGATGGCTGCTCAGATTGCCTTCTAAATCGTTTACATAAATTAGGAACCGCAGAGGGCCTGAATCACTACCTTGGGGAACGCCAAAAATCACTTCTGTTTTACTCGATGACTTTCCGTCAGGTACTACGAACTGTGACCTCTCCGACTGGAAATGACGAATCCAGTCACATAACTGAGACTATATTCCATAAGCACGTAATTTCACTACAAGTCACTTGTATGGCACAGCGTCAAAAACCTTCTGGAAATGTAGAAGTACGGAATCGGTTTGAAATCCCATGTCAATAGCACTCAACACTTCGTGTAAATAACGAAATAGTTGTGTTTCACAAGGATGATGTTTTCTGAAACTGTCTATCAATAGGCTGTTCTCTACATGGTAATTTATAACGCTGATAATGTTCGAATACAATAGATGATCAAAACTCATGCTGGATACCGACGTTAATGATATGGACCTGTAATTTAGTGGCTTACTTCTAAGTACCTTTCTTGAATACTGGTGCGACCTGCACAACTTTCTAGTATTTGTGGTGTGTGCCTTTCGTCGAGTGAGCGGTTGTATATAATTGTTAATTTATGTAGCTATTTCATAAGCTTAAGCTGAACAGGTGCATCACAGTGTGTGACTTAAATCGTGCGGCTACTGGAAACGTTCTCCAGAGTTAAGTAAGCGGGAGAGTACAATCGTTATGGGTAAAACATCTAAATTTCTGCACACAGCTCCACCGTGAAATTCTGTCGCGATGTCAAGTAAAAGCTGTAGTGAACTGGTCCCAACAATTTGACCAGGGCCGCGCAGAAGTGGGTGACTGTGATCGAGAAATCTCCATAATGTACCATGAGGTTTCTATCTTTCCGCCAAAATGAAAGAACATATGAAGGTGCAAGAGACTTTACAACGATGAGCACGTTCACACAGCGGTTCTCAAATGCCTGCGTGGCCAAGGAGCATATTTCTGTCGTCGAGAAGCTGAAATATTGATAAAATTTGCCGACCGTTGTTTATGGAGGTATGGAGACTACCTTGAATTATGGTGTCGTGTATTTGTGGACTTTTGAAGTGCAATGGAGCATGAGTGTTATGGGACCATTCCAAATGTTTGGAAAAGAGTACAGGTAGTCCCAGTCCTCAAGAAGGGTCGTCGAGCGGATGCGCAAAACTATAGGCCTATATCTCTGACATCGATCTGTTCTAGAATTTTAGAACGTGTTTTTTGCTCGCGTATCATGTCATTTCTCTGTAGGAATCAAGATGGATTCCGGAAACAGCGATCGTGTGAGACCCAACCCGCTTTATTTGCTCATGAGACCCAGAAAATATTAGATACAGGCTCCCAGGTAGATGCGATTTTCCTTGTCTTCCGGAAGGCGTTCGATACAGTTCCGCACTGTCGCCTGATAAACAAAGTAAGAGCCTACGGAATATCACACCAGCTGTGTGGCTGGATTGAAGAGTTTTTAGCAAACAGAGCAGAGCATGTTGTTCTCAATGGAGAGACGTCTACAGACGTTAAAGTAATCTTTGGCGAGCCACAGGGGAGTGTTATGGGACCATTGTTTTCCACAATATATATAAATGACCTAGTAGATAGTGTCGGATATTCCATGCCGCTTTTCGTGGATGATGCTGTAGTAGACAGAGAAGTTGAAGAATGAGAAAATTACAGCGAAATGCAGGAAGATCTGCAGCGGATAGGCACTTGGTGCAGGGAGTGGCAACTGACCCATAACATGTAATATATTGCGAATACATAGAAAGAAGGATCCTCTATTGAATGATTATATGATAGCGGAAAAAACAATAGTAGCAGTTATTCTGGAAAATATCTGGGAGTATGCGTACGGAACGATTTCAAGTGGAATGATCATATAAAATTAATTGTTGGTAAGGCGGGTACCAGGTTGAGATTCATTGGGAGAGTCCTTAGAAAATGTAGTCCATCAACAAAAGAGATGGCTTACAAAACACTCATTCGACCTATACTTGAGTATTGCTCATCAGTGTGGGATCCTTACCAGGTCGGGTTGACAAAGGAGATAGAGAAGATCCAAAGAAGAGAGGCGCGTTTCTTCACAGGGTTATATGGTAAGCGTGATAGCGTTACGGAGATGTTTAGCAAACTCGAAGTGGCAGACCCTGCAAGAAAGGCGCTCTGCATCGCGGTGTAGCTTGCTTTCCAGATTTCGAGAGGGTGCACATGGCGAAGTATGGTTTGTACCTGTAATAACCTTTATTGCACAATCAGGTATTCTGGATAAATACAGTGTAGATATCTAACTACATCGGAAATGGATGATATTCCGTTAACATCCAGTTTAATGAGTTTTAGATAGGGAGAGATTGCCATGATTTTTCTCAGAAGCCAGTTTCACAGACGAATACACAAGGTCAGCCTGAAATTTATCCATAATTTGCCTTTTCAATTAATAAAAAATGACAAGTCGGCTTCGTTTACAAAGAAATACCAAATTTTATTCTAGATAAAAAATTCTTGAAACATGTGTGACACAAGACTATCTTACCTGAGTATCAGGGTTAGATGGTCAGACATATAAGGGATTGATGGCCATAGGACAAAAAAACACTTTAAAATCCAAGAGAAAATTATGAACAAACTTTTAACACTTTAAACATGTTTTATTGAATCTCTTGGTGTAAAAAGAATTTTATACAGACTTGTATTATACGTAAATCACAACTTACACAAATCTCAATTATAAAGACCTTTTAAAATTCTTTAATTTTTTAGTATTTTTAGTAACTCGTTGGAGCATAATAGTTTTATACAGAAAATAATGAGAAGTCGTCTGAATTATGCAGTTAGTTGAATCAAGAACCAAGCCTAATGTGTAGTTTGCTTTTTAACAGAATTTTTAAGGTCTCCTTCTTTCCATGATCCCTAGAGCAGCTGGTCTTTCGAACGTACTTATTTTACATCTGTAAAAAGATAACAATGCCATAAAAATTTAATACATAATACGTTTATGAGACGGCCATCCATTCCGAAGATAGTATGACCCGTGTCAGCAAACATGGTCGATGCAAACTCAGCGCGCTGCTACGGTCGCAGGTTCGAATCCTGCCTCGGGCATGGATGTGTGTGACGTCCTTAAGTTAGTTAGGTTTAAGTAGTTCTAAGTTCTAGGGGACTGATGACCGCAGTAGTTAAGTCCCATAGTGCTCAGAGCCATTTGAACCATTTTTTTGATGCAAACTCAAAACTTACGTACCGCTATGCAGTTAGACCTAAACAACTATACACTAAATATTTCTTCGCTCCTCACAGCCTTAGTCATGTTTAAATCTAATGGTTACGACATACCATAAAATTTAATGGTACACTGAAAACTTAAATCATGGAAATTACTTACTTTTAGTTGAAATAAAGAGTAATCCCGAACAACAATTTCTCACGTTATTAACTGACTGCCAGTTGAACCGGCAGCGCTGTATAGCGAGTCGTGTAAGAACTACAGGAACTACATGAATTGGCCATCTCTCCCGTATGGCCCTCTATCCTAGATTTACCCTATCCATTATGCTCTCTAACCAACAGAGCTTCGTACGCATTTCTTAATGAAAGCCAGAAGTACAAGTTTAGAACAGCCGTTCACCTGTGCGATGGAGGAAGATTGTTAATTTAGCTTCCTTTCATTATGCTACACCTTAAGCTGTTGACAGGAGAACTTTAAATCATGACTTGTACTGTTTGCAAATACATGATCTGGATATGCTTTATTAAAAAGGGAAGGGGCAGGCTTTAATTTCAGCCGGGATGCGCCGGAACGGCGAGCCTCCAATTCTCAGAGATTTGTCTTTTAACTCACTGGAACAAGTCGGCAACGGATATTTGAAATAGAGCAAATGTGTGTTACATTTCAACGTAACTATAATTTCCCGTTGCGCCTGCGCCAGTGATATTAATAATGGGTAACTAAAGTAACGCGATGGAGAGTGGCGTGGGGGCGGTACTCTGTGTGTGTGGTGTGTATGTGTGTGTGTGTGTGTGTGTGTGTGTGTGTGTGTGTTTGTGTGTGTATGTGTTCAGTATACCCAAGGTAAGTTGATGTTCGTACCGAAGTTGTGATTGTGTGATCGGCACATATCGGTACCCTTCGTGTCTACTGTCTTTTGTTTACGACCTCCAGTAATCTGTGCGGTCACATGTGCTCCCATCAGCTGCTATGGTACAAATGACACAAAGTATTAACGTTTCGTGAAGACGTATTATATGGACGTTATGTGCAAATATGTTGCTTATCTGTGGCAATGAAGAGGAAATTAAATGAATCCCGTTGTAATAGAACTCAATGAGTAGAAGACGGATGACATTTAAGGAATTCAATAAGCATCTAGCTCCGTGTCTGTAGTGACGTCGTGTTGTGTTTTTCCTAAGTCTCCGGAAAGGCGGATTTGTACGTGACCATTATGAGCCAGGAATATCTTCATCGTCATACATCGCTAAATGCCTTATTAATTAATAGTGGACACACGTTCAGCCGAGCAGCTACAATGCAACTAGTTAAACATTGCGGCTGGCAGCAGTTGAAAACTTGACGTCATTACTACAAAGACTATCGATTATCTGTTGATAGAAACTAGGGAGTCTACTGAGTAGAACTACAGAGCAAAGTCACACTGCTACGCAGACAGACGTTAGCATATGTTGTTTATATCAAATCTTGTGACTTTATTGTTCTGATTATAAGAAAATATGTTTCAAAAACCTACATTTCAAAACAGTATTTTTTAAAAAAAATGATATCTCAGTGTAAGTTTTATTACAAGTTTTCAAAAATCGAAACATGTAATTTTCAACTTCGCCGGTGGGGGAAATGTATTTCTATGCGTTCTGGGGCCTAAAATTTTAGAAATTAAGTACTCGAAGAGTGGAGGAACCGTTAACGTAATTCCGTTCCACTGACCCTCAAAATGGATGCTTGTTGTCTCCAGAAACGTAGCTCAGTTATAAGAACAATACTATGTAGTTGAATTCAGTAATTCTAGAGACATGTCTTTTTCTTACATACAAATTCAAGCAGAGGCGGTAGTAAATACATAAGTGAGTAGTTAATCGATTGCAAAAATGCGGTTAGAAGAGGAACAGCAATGCTGCAGTGAATCGCGCTGCTAAGTGGATTAACTTAGATAATGACCAGCGGCAGTGTAACAAGACAGCAGAGCAAGTCAGACTAAACGGCTTTTTTCATAACATTGCCATATAAATATTTATTCCAAGAGTTAACATTTTATATTGCTCAATCACTTTGTATGATCAGGGTTACCCAAATTACTTTCGGTACAGAAAAAATAAGAAAACTGGATGAAGCAAATGTTATTTAGGTACCAGGTGGACATTAACAAGTATGAATGCAGTTCTTGTATCTTTGTTCATTTCGAAGGTATGAGTAGCAGTACGCGTTGTTGAAACAGTACCCTACATGTTCTATTTAGTGATCCATTTCCTCTCCTCAAGACCTGTCGTATCTTCGTTCGTTTCGAAGGCAACAGGAGGAGTACGCATTTTTGAAACAGTACCCTGTATTTTTTATTCAGTGATCCGTTTCCTCTGATTGAAAACGTATCACAGTATAACATTCACGTAAGCAAGACGCTATTAGAAACGCAACAGATTATTGACACTGAATCACCTGTATTAGAGTACACTGCACAAGCTTTTGGTGCGTTTATGGCTCAAACACTTTTTGCATTTATAATATTTCTCGCATTCTTGGGTATGAAAATAGAGCGTTGTAGCTTCGGTGTGGCCGAGCCGTTCTAGGCGCTTCAGTCTGGAACCGCGCAACCGCTACGGTCGCAGGTTCGAATCCTGTCTCGGGCTTGGATGTGTGTGATGTCCTTAGGATAGTTAAGTTTAAGTAGTTCTAACTTCTAAGTTCTATGTCCCATAGTGCTCAGAGCCATTTGAACCACTTGCCGCTGGTAACGTAACTCTTTCATTTCATGGAGCTGACAGTAAACAAATGGAATTACAAGTAAAATGCCCACAAGACATTCAGCCAACCATATTGAAACAAGAAAACATTATTGCAACTGCTGTTCTCCTAACTTACATTTTTCATAGACGAGTAACGTTTCTACCTTATCTTCGTTAGCGCACATTGTACTCGCACCAACATTCAACTGGGGGCGGTTGAATGAAGGGACGGTGTGTATTTTCCTTCTATTTCCATTTATTTAGTGTCAGCTCCAGAAAGTGAACGAGTTACCTTACCCCGGCCACATGCACTGCGCTAGTCCACGTGAGTCAATGTCAATTTGTATTGCGCTTTTAACAACGACTTTTGTAGATGAATGACATACTGCGACCGTTTCTGGACAGTTCTTAAAGAGAGGAGCTTGATTACCTAACAAAAAATATCTTGTGCTATTTTAAAAAGAGGCAGTGTTCTTCATAGCTTCGTAACGGACAAATATAGAAGAAACGCTATCATGCTGGTTAATGTACCTCTGGCAGATAACCAACATTTGTTTCATAAATGGTTTTGTTTAGCTTCTGGGGAAAGAATTTGTTGAGACAGTCAAGATAAATGAGACATGTTATGATGTAAACCTAAAGAAATACTAACGCAAGTTATGTGATGGTGTATTGTTTATTATAGAAGCTGAAGTCGAACTCCACCAAGAAAATTTCGGAGGGTGTTCAGGGATGATTGCTGAGCATGTAGTTAGAAAGGACCGCTACTCGTTACCGAGTAATAACATTTCATTCGATTTCTTTCCTGCTTTTAAATGTATATCTGTATTGCTAAGTGTGCAGTGCTGACGGTATGCTCTGTGTGTCTTGCTTGGGAATAAGCTCGTTTTTTTCAATGAGGATGCCTCCTGTGTCACAACCGTAATACCTACTTTACTCTTCTTTCTTACTCTTGCACTCAGTATCATTCCTTTCTGCCTTCGTTTTGTCTGTCCGGCGATGTTTGTTTTTCGTTAACAGTGATACACAGCGGTACTCATAGGTTTCCTGATGAATAGTTGGGTGATAAGTACGTCGTGTGTGGGCTCCCTGACTGCAATGAAAGTACGACAAAACGACGCTCTGCTGCGATGTCCACGCAGCGACGGTGATCACATGTGTATGGCCGCCTGAGAGAGAGAATGGCGTTTCGCATTTCAGTGACAGATACTGGCTCTCCAAGGTACGCCGGAAAATCTGACTTGGAAGACAATGTGCTACGCGGAATGTATGACAGTCGAGTAAACAATAGTTTGGGTGATTCACGATCCTTGAACACAAGTCAAATAGCTGATTTGGTAATCTTGCATGAGCAACAACTGGACACGTTTCAGCCACAGAAGATGCATCTAATATCGCCAGCAGACTTGTCGAGAAGCGTTCATAAATTCATTGTAACAGCAAAGAACAGAAAACCACAGTCCTCCTGCTTTTCATTGTTCACAGGCTATGTTCACCAGAGATGTTATGTTCGATAGCTGCAACAGCTCTGTGTAGGACGACGAAAACTCACATTCAGTGGTGTTTCGATTCCAATAACACAAGCTCGCTGTGGAAGTATGTGGAAAAACTATCAAGGATCATTTAATTGGATCTTACTTACTCCCCGATAAAGTTAACCGAGCCGTGTACGAAACGTTTCTTCAATATGTCTTTCGGCAGTTCCTATACGATGTGCCGCTGAGAATACGTCAACTTACTTGGTTGAGCACGACATGGCAGCGACAGACCTGCACGCGATGTTATCAACCACTATGGAAATTCCAGGATGGAATGTAACAATATAATGCAAAGGATAGCTGCCAGAAACTGTGCCCACACGTGTGTGTGAGTTGCATTTACAAGACTTTGTGCGTTTGCGTATGTTGTCTATTGTTGACGGAGGCCTTGTTGGCCGAAAGCTAACTTTCCCTCAGTCTTTTCGTTGTGCCTTTCCTTGTGCCTTTCTGCGACTCAGAAGCTCCGCTATATGGTGAGTAGCAATTACCCTTTTCTTATACTATTAATAACCACTATTGTGTACAGTTTGAACAATAATGAGTTGTTTGCGCTCGCCCTTTAACCTTTCGCTATTCGCATGGGCCTGTTTGTTGGGATTTTCACAACAGCGCAAAAAGTGCGTCAAACTCGTTGGACTGTAAAGCGTTCAAGACTGGTCATGGCGCGTCGCTGTACACTGTGCCGTGACCGTGGAGATCGATGTTTTGGACAATACTCTGAAGAGTTTTGATGTGTGGTCTCCACTGCCAAATGTAGATGTTGGCTTCCGGTGAGGCCGGTGGGCCTCTTCTGCCTGTAACTTGCGCCATGCAAACTGCTGCCCTCACTCTTTTCAGCGGTTCTACGGTTCTGTGGCCTCCATTCTACTTCGCAACCTCTGGTAAGCGTAACTGACTGTCAACAGACCCGCGCCTGGCTGCAGCCTGTGCGCTCAGGAATATTGCACCGAATCTAACTTATCCCTATCTTAAACGGTGGTGCCGCTACAGATGTGTACTTTACTGTACACTGACAGAAAAATCTGAAAAAACTGTGATTTAGGCTCATGTTTTGCATCTGAGGGTTGTTGTGTTAGTCTGTGTTTCGTGTTGTACATTTTGGTGACTGTATAGTAAGGCATTTTCACGGCTTATAACGTATTGTCACTGTTACTCCGTAACGAGCCACCAGAGAGTACGGTTCCCTCATAGCAAAATGCTCAGAAAATAACTCTGAACTAACTCCGATATTTTGTCGGCGGCTCGTACTAACGCATATTGCCACGAATGTGTTCAGTTTTGAACTTCACTCAGTGTCATTAAGAGACTAGCACCTTTTCATTATATTCCCAGGTTTTTGTATCTCAGCTGTCATAGGGCAATTTGAAGAAGTTTCGGTGCCTCATTGGCACTATCTTCAGGCTCCTATACACCAAGCTGGGTAAATCATCTAGTCGTTAGTTCTATTATCGGGATCATATACCGAAATAGTTTCCGTAGACTGCGAAAAATTTCACGATCGACGTGGGCTCTTCTCTTAGCGAGAAGTTTTTAGAAGCCTATAGAAAACAGTTGGATATATTGCTCGCAAATGGAAAACCGGCACAGGGATGTACAGGGTGCGGTACTTAAATCCAAACAATTTTTAATTTGAATTTCCCGCCATATCGTACTTCCGCCGGAGGCCGCGATTGGCGTTGTTGAAAGTGATAGGCATCTCGTAAACGGTCAGAACCTCAAAATGGCGGAGATGTTATGGACAACTGCGGAGTACAACCGAAGACCTGCGATTATCGTAAATCTTCGCGCTGGGCGTTCGCCCACTGAAATACACTCCTGGAAATGGAAAAACACATTGACACCGGTGTGTCAGACCCACCATACTTGCTCCGGACACTGCGAGAGGGCTGTACAAGCAATGATCACACGCACGGCACAGCGGACACACCAGGAACCGCGGTGTTGGCCGTCGAATGGCGCTAGCTGCGCAGCATTTGTGCACCGCCGCCGTCAGTGTCAGCCAGTTTGCCGTGGCATACGGAGCTCCATCGCAGTCTTTAACACTGGTAGCATGCCGCGACAGCGTGGACGTGAACCGTATGTGCAGTTGACGGACTTTGAGTGAGGGCGTATAGTGGGCATGCGGGAGGCCGGGTGGACGTACCGCCGAATTGCTCAACACGTGGGGCGTGAGGTCTCCACAGTACATCGATGTTGTCGCCAGTGGTCGGCGGAAGGTGCACGTGCCCGTCGACCTGGGACCGGACCGCAGCGACGCACGGATGCATGCCAAGACCGTAGGATCCTACGCAGTGCCGTAGAGGACCGCACCGCCACTTCCCAGCAAATTAGGGACACTGTTGCTCCTGGGGTATCGGCGAGGACCATTCGCAACCGTCTACATGAAGCTGGGCTACGGTCCCGCACACCGTTAGGCCGTCTTCCGCTCACGCCCCATCATCGTGCAGCCCGCCTCCAGTGGTGTCGCGACAGGCGTGAATGGAGGGACGAATGGAGACGTGTCGTCTTCAGCGATGAGAGTCGCTTCTGCCTTGGTGCCAATGATGGTCGTATGCGTGTTTGGCGCCGTGCAGGTGAGCGCCACAATCAGGACTGCGTACGACCGAGGCACACAGGGCCAACACCCGGCATCATGGTGTGGGGAGCGATCTCCTACACCGGCCGTACACCACTGGTGATCGTCGAGGGGACACTGAATAGTGCACGGTACATCCAAACCGTCATCGAACCCATCGTTCCACCATTCCTAGACTGGCAA
Source organism: Schistocerca serialis cubense (assembly GCF_023864345.2). Classification (NCBI taxonomy): domain Eukaryota; kingdom Metazoa; phylum Arthropoda; class Insecta; order Orthoptera; family Acrididae; genus Schistocerca; species Schistocerca serialis. The sequence goes on from NC_064644.1 coordinate 75,005,353, forward strand.
GGGAACTTGCTGTTCCAACAGGACAATGCACGTCCGCATGTATCCCGTGCCACCCAACGTGCTCTAGAAGGTGTAAGTCAACTACCTTGGCCAGCAAGATCTCCGGATCTGTCCCCCATTGAGCATGTTTGGGACTGGATGAAGCGTCGTCTCACGCGGTCTGCACGTCCAGCACGAACGCTGGTCCAACTGAGGCGCCAGGTGGAAATGGCATGGCAAGCTGTTCCACAGGACTACATCCAGCATCTCTACGATCGTCTCCATGGGAGAATAGCAGCCTGCATTGCTGCGAAAGGTGGATATACACTGTACTAGTGCCGACATTGTGCATGCTCTGTTGCCTGTGTCTATGTGCCTGTGGTTCTGTCAGTGTGATCATGTGATGTATCTGACCCCAGGAATGCGTCAATAAAGTTTCCCCTTCCTGGGACAATGAATTCACGGTGTTCTTATTTCAATTTCCAGGAGTGTAGTTCGATTGTTTCGGGTACCCGATATCAACTGTGTGCGATATTGTGGCCAAGCATAATGCTTTGGAGAATTCTGGGTAGGGTTCCGCAAACCAGGCGGGGAAACCTCGTTCAAGGAAACGCCTGTCGCGAACTGCGGCAGTTATCGACAAGGCTCAGGCGTTCATATCGGAGGACTCGGGGCAAGCGCTGAGGAAACTGGCGTCACTATGGAACGTCAGGGAGCGAACTATGCGTCCGATGGCAGAGGAGGACCTCATACGAGCCATTTTGTCCATAACTGGCTCTGGGATAACGTTGACATGTTCTGGTCATAGAAGTTCTGGCCTCCAAATAGCCAGGATCTGAACCCTGTCTACCACTATGTTTGGAGGGTAGTCGAAAGATTTACCAATAAGACGAGACACCGTAATGTCGCACGTCTTCGTGTCGCTATCGAAGCAGCATTCGTGAATACGGGTAGCGCTGTTTTAAAGATTGCGTGCTATCGCTTCAGGATAAAATTGGAGGCGGTCATTTCGGCTGAAGGGTGTTACATCGAGGAATGTTACTCTTGAAAGATACCACTACATACATGTAAAAGGCTTTTCATTTTCACTTCTGTTTTGTTTTAATAAATTTGTTTTCTAAGAAAAGTTTCATTTGGCTCTGCGACTCAACTTCTGAGGTCATCAGTCGCATAGAACTTAGAACTAATTAAACCTAACTAACCTAAGAACATCACACACATCCATGCCCGAGGCAGGATTCGAACCTGCGACCGTAGCGGTCGCTCGGTTCCAGACTGTAGCACCTAGAACCGCACGGACACTCAGGCCGGCAAAAGTTTCATTTGTCCGGATTTAAGCACCATACCCTGTACTACGGAAATCTGCAAACGAGTTTACGTGAGGTTACCAGAACGGAGAGTTGTGGGGAACTATCCAAAGTTGCCTTATTGCTCCCTCAAACCCCCCAAATTCATTGTGCACAGAGCACATTCACACACAAAGCTTTTATGGGCTGTTAAAATTGTCCCTCAACGTTCGTAACCCCCCCGCCCCCCTTTCCATTCCCAGTCTCGTAACACGGCACTGAGTGACCTACTACTTTTCTTTCTCCGGAAGAAAAATACCTTTGCCTTTCAGGCCCTTCCAGTATCAGGACGACGTGATTTTTGAAGTGAAACGTTTGTTAAACTGCCAAAATGCAGACTTCTTCAATCAAGGTTTCCGCGAAGTGATCTATCTTTGGTTTCAGTTCTTCAGGGTGATAATTATAGCTTTGTGACTAACCCTCGCAATGGACCCTTAGCGACGGTACAATAAAAAAAGCTGCCCACATGAACTATCTCAGGCAGGCGTAAGCACGCTATTTGAGGGCCTAGCTGAAGGTCGTGGCGGGCCGTGTTCTGACTGGCACCTGTGTGCTGGAGAGTGCTGCAGCATGCAGCGCACCTGATTCAATTACGGAGACGTAGCTCATTAGCGTTGTAGCGCGTGTGGTGCGTGCGCGGTTCCCTGCTGGGCGCGGCAGCTGCCGCCTACCTGTGACCCCTACACACGGGATGGCCTCACGTATATACCGAACACGTCGCCATCAGATGGGCTCCCTGCTTTGAAAAGACATGTCCGACAAATGGATGAGGATAGAAAATTAATTAAGGAAAACAGTGAATACTGTTGTCAGTTTCCAGATGCATTCAGTTTGTATTTATAAAAGCGAAGTCAACAGAGCATGCTGTAGGGAGGCATAACGTTAACAAGAAACTCAGCTTTCAAATATATATTTGCTATAATCGTCGGCATTACTAGGGCATTCTACCTTTTTGCCGTCAGCGCCTTTTAACCCCCTAAGAGAGCTGGTATACCTACAGCTCTATACATCTACGTCAAAGACAAAGAGCTAAGATTGTCATGTCCACGTCATCACTTAAATAATAAGGTCCCCGAAGGTTACCTACAAGGGTTGAAACGTCCTCTTAGAATATTTAATGAATTACTGCGCTGATAAACCTCTTACATTATTTGATTTTCAAACAGCTGAGCAGAACTAAACTACTCAGACACTTCGCTCTTTACCTATTCTGATCAACACTAAACTGACACACAATATTTTTAGCGCAACGCAATCTGACTTTCAATAATCCCTACAAAAGAATGGCCCTGACTAACAATAACCTATACCTTTCATGAATCACTTACCTCACAAAAATCTTCGGTACTCGAACTACTACAATACAGCGAGCGCCACTACTGACAGCTAAATAAAAGATTCAAACTACTGAAGGCACTAATTACTGATAGTTAGCAAATGAAAGATTTTGATAGAAAACAAACAATATATTTACCTCAATAGTGTTCAAAAGACATAATATGGACACACGTCCAGATCATCCGCTCTCACAACTCCGCCATTTCTCTCCACACATCCACCACTGCTGGCGGCTCACCTCCAACTGCGCAACGCTACGCGCTGTTAACAGCCAACTGCCCAACACTACAATAGCGTCTATTTCAACAATGCCCACCAGCCACAGACTGCACAAAGCACAACCAGTGATTTTCATTCACGGCACTACGTGGCGTTACCAATATAAAAACCTGAACAGCCTACTTACAGGGTCTGTCGATGGTTCCATGTTCTGGAATTTGCCACTGGATCAAATAATGGAAAGTTATAAAAAAAATCAGTCAGTCTTGAATCTCATGGCGCATGTTGGTGCTGTAATGATGGTCGTCGAAGGTGGAACGAGAAGTAATTTGATTGGCTGGTTGTCTGCCTTAGGAGAGGGGAGCAAACAGCGAGATCATCGGTCCCATCGCATTAGGGAAGGATGGGGAGGGAAGTTGACCGTGCCCTTTCAAAGGAACCATCCCGCAATTAGGCTGGAGTGATTTAGGGAAATGGCGAAAAACGTAATTCAGGATGTCCGGACGCGAGTTTGAACCGTCGTTCTTCCGAATGTGAATCCAATGTGCAGCAGTCTTAAAACAGTTTGTAATGCATTTCAGGAAGTGTGCGATTGGTGTCGAGGACTAAAGTTATCAGCGTTCTTGTCGTCTGAAGACTAGTCTGATGTAGATCTCCATGTCAGTATGTTCTGTGAAAGTCTCTTCCCCTCTGCATAACTACCTCAACCTGTATCCAGTTCAACCTGCTTGCTGTAGGAAAGCTTTGTCTTCTCTCGAGAATTTTTACCTCCAAATTTTCCACACCGTAAACTCCTTTCTCTGCCGAAGTCGATACGATACCTCCTCATTAGTTATCCGAATTAGCCATCTAATCTTTAGTATTCTTCTGTATTACCATATTTCTGAAGTTTCATCCCCCTTTTTGTCTGAACTGTTTCTCAGTCCCGTTTCACTTTTGGGCATGGGTTCCCTCAAGGCAAATACCTTCAGGAAAGATTTCCTAACACTCAAGCTTATATTCAACGTCAATAAATTTCTCTTTTCCAGAAATGATTTTGTTGATGTTATAACTACACTTTTTATATCCTCTCTACTTCAGCCATTGCTAATTATTTTGCTGCCCAAACAGCAAAACTGATTTCCTAATTTTAGTATGTGATTATCGAATTAGATTCCTTCTTCATCACCTTAGTTAGTTCGACTACGCTCCATTAATCTTTTTTTATAATTTTGTTGATATTCATCTTATAGCGTTCTTTCGAGACACAACTCATTCCCTTCAACTTATCCTCCGATTCCTCTGCAGACTATGAAAGAACTGCACTATAATCGACAATTTTAATGTTATTATGCTGTCTTCCTGAAATTTAATCCCTTTCGAAATTTCTCTTCGGCTTCTGTTTGTGCTTGCTCTGTGAATAAGTTTGGGGTAGGCTATAACATTCTCTCACTACTAATTTCGGCAACAGTTTAGAAAGTCTTCGTGCTACTGATCTGTTCGATCGTAATTTAAGGGGCGAATCAAAATGCTGACTTCGTTTCTTCTGTTCACTGTTTCTCTCGCTATACAAGAGTCGCGCAGATGGAGATGTTCCCCTGTTCTGGGTGTCCCAACGCCTCCACGACATACACGATGTCTAAATCGTTGATTCTCAAATTAATTATTCTTGGATGCTGCATAACGTACTCTAAAAAGTTGTGTCATAATTTTTTTCTCCTCGATTTGATTTAGTATCTCTTCTTGGATCGAGTCTAATCTTCAGCAACCAGCTGTCGTACCCAATTTCTGCATGTTAATTTGATATTTACTACACACAGTTCTCACGTTTCATTTGTGTCGGAAAGTGAAAGATTTTGTGAGATTTTATAAATTCCTAACTAGGAGCAAATAATTTAGTCTCACCCGTGTGCTTTGGTAGTTTAGTTTTTGAATCTCGGCTTACTAATCCAACTTATTGGATACAGATTTTGCGGTCTCGTCAATGTCTACAGTAGGGTTTCGTAGCGAGTGTCGATAGTCGTTTGTTTGTCTGTGTAGCGTAGTTTAACTCAGTGTTTAGTATGGATAGGAGTTGAGTGGGTGACATTTCGCTCCCAGCCACATGCTGTATTGGCTTCGATTACACAGCTTTAGGCTGCAGTGGATAGGCATCACTGCTGTGGTCTGTCCGTGGAGTTCCTCTGAACGTCCAGCACGACCTACAAGTCCTCCGATCGGTCGGCACCAGAGGCCAGCCCAGTTACTGCTCGCGCTGAGGTTGACCCCTCACTCGTGGTCGAGTAGGAGGTCGCCTTGGGGCGTGGCAAGATGCAAGATGCAAAAGACGTCCCAGGGGACTAAAGTTAAGGCCTCCCTGGTTAGTCTGACAAACATGTTCCAGGTGCTATCTGTCGCTGACAATGTCCCTCGGCCAGATGCTGTCGCCTGTCCTGTATTAGAGGAAACTTCTCAGCCTGCAAGATACAGGCAAACAGAGAGGGTGTGGTTATTGGTAGTTGGGAGCTCCAATGTTCGGCGCATTATGGAGTCACTTGGGACATGGCTGCCAGACAAGGGAAGAAAGCCAATGTGCACTCCGTGTGCATACCGGGTAGAGTCATTCCAAATGTGAAATGGGTCCTTCTGGATGCCGTGAAGAGCACAGGGTGCAGCCAACTGGAGATGGTGGCCCATGTCGGTTCTAATGATGTGTGTCGCTTTGGCTCGAAAGAGGTTCTATCTGCTTTCGAGCAGCAATCAGAACTGGTAATTATCAGAAGCTAAGACGATTTTGCAAACGTGTAGGCTGCAGATTCCTCGACTTGCGCCATAGGGTGGTCTAATTTCATGTATTGCCAAATAGGTTAGGAGTACACTACGCGCAGGAGGCGGCTTCACGGGTAGCAGGGGCTGTGTGATGTGGACTGCATGGTTTTAAGCTTAGAGGGCCTCGGGGAAACACAAAAAGAGCTTCAGTCGTAAAAGGTGCAGGTCGAACAGAGGAAGAACGTAGGTCACGGAACTATCGGTATATCAGCTGTAAACTGTCGTAGCTGTGTTGGGAAACTACCAGAGCTCCAAGCGCTAATAGAAAGCACTGATGCTAAAATTGTGATAGTCACTGAAACCTGGCTAAAGCCGGAGGCAATTTCAGCTGAAATTTGTGCGAAGAACCTAACGATGTTAAATACATTTGGCTGTGGCGTGTTTGATGCTGTTAGAAGTACTTTACCTAGTAGCTAAATTGAAGTAGATAATGCCAGTGGGTTACTGTGGGTAGAGGTCATTCTTGGTAACCCGAATAAAATTATAATTGGATCCTTTTACCAACCTCCCAGCTCAGATGATATAGTTGCTGAAAGCTCCAAAGAAAACGTGAGTCTAATTTCAAACACGTACATGACTCATACAGTTATAGTTGGCGATAACTTAAACTTACCCTCGTTATGTTGGCGATAATAAATTCTTACAGCCGGAGATACACATAAACATCATCCAAAATAGTGCTAAACACCTTATCTGAAAATTGAGCAACTAGGTCATACGCCCACTAGAATAGTAAACGGTTGTGAAAACATACCTGAGCTCTTAGAAACAAGCACCAAAACGGATACAGAGATTAGTGAACGCAGGGTTGTCGTAGCGAGACGGAATACAGTAACTCCAAAATCTACCAAAAATAATACAAAAACATGTATATTCAAAAAATCAGATCAAAATTCGCTTGACGCCTTCCTGAGAGACAATCTTCCAAATTAACAATGTAAGTGTACACCAGACGTGGTTTGAATTCAACGAAAAAGTATCGACAGCAACTGACAGATTTATACCAAAAAAATTGATGAACAACGGACCTGATCTCCCCTGATACACAAAACAGGTGAGAATACTGTTACAGAAACAACGAAAAAAGCATGCAAAACTCAAACGAACGCAAAATCCGCAGAGTTGGCTATCTTTCACAGAAGCTCGAAATTTAGTGCTGACGTCAGAGCGAGATGCTTATAATAGTTTCCACAACGAAACATTATCTCAAAACCTGGCGCAATGTCCAATGAGATTCTAGTCATATGGAAAGTATGCTAGCGGTAAGACACAAATAATGTCTTCTCTGCACGATACCAATGCAAATACTATCGATGACGGTGCTAATAAAGCGGAGTTATTGAACACAGCATTCGGAAATTTCTTCACCAAAAAAGACGAAGTAATTATTCCAGCATCCGAATCAAGAACAGCTGCCAACTTGAGTAACTTGGAATTGAACATCCTCGGTATAGTGAAGCAACTTAAATCACTTAATAGAAGCAAGTCTTCCGGTCCAAATCATATACCAATTAGATTCCTTTCAGAGATTGCTGATGCTATAGCTTTATTCTTAACAGTCATATACAACCGCTCACTCGACGAAAGATCCGTACCCAAAGACTGGAAAGCTGCACAGGTCACACTAGTGTTGACGAAAGGCAATAGAAGTAAGCGGCTAAATTACATGCCCATATCATTAACGTCGTTATGTAGCACCACTTGGGAACATAAATTGTCTTCGAACTTTATGAATTACTTAGAGGAGAACGGTCTATTGATACATAGTGATACATAGTCAACATGGATTTAGGAAAGGTTGGTTGGTTTAAAGGGAGGGGAGGGGTTAAACTGCTTGGTCATCGGTCCCTTGTTCGTATGAAACAAGTCCACGAGGGACAGAATAAAATACCGCCCAAAACCTGGAGAAACGAAAACCCAAAGAACTACAGAAGGGCAACAAACACTACAATGAACAAATTAAGACAAGAAATCCACAAGATACGCAACAAACAGGAGTATGGATTAAAACAAGAGAGCAGATGACCGTGGCTTGATGATCACGAGAATAAAGAAGGATAAGCCAGCCACTCTGCAACACATTACAACCTTCACCCTAAAACCACTAGGGTTGGGAACACAGATTGACAAAGGACATGCGCTAAAACTTAGATCGAACAATAAATCACCCCTAAAAAAAGTGTAAAACGTAAAACTAAATTTCGTAGATGAGGCGTTGTCAGCTAAAACTAATGGTAAGGAGTCCGGTAACTGATAATGCGGTCGCAGGGCAGGGTAGATAAAGTAGGACAGTGCAACAGAATGTGGGCCACCGTCAACCGGCCACCGCAACGACACTGGGGTGGGTCTTCATGGCGGAGGAGATAGCCGTGGGTGAGCCAAGCGCGGCTGATGCAGAGCCAGTAGAGGACCCCACAGTCCCTGCGAGAAGCCTGCATGGAGGACTGCCACACATTCGTAGTCTCTTTTATGGCACGCAGTTTATTGGGCGTTTGTAGATTATACCATTCCATGTTTCACATCCGAAAACCATTGCAGTATAATATCAACTGCAGGTCAGTTCAGAGATGCCTATCTCCAGAAGCGGTTTCCAAGTAGCCCGTTTGGCCAGCCTGTCAGCTATCTCATTCCCTGGGATCCCAACATGTCCTGGGGTCTAGACAAACATCACTGAACGACCAGACAATTCTAGGGCATAGACCAACTACTGGGTGGTCACTACCAAAGGATGACGAGGGTAGCACTAATCAATGGCTTGTAAACTGCCCAAGGAGTCACTACAGACAAGGAAGGACTCATCAGAACAGGAACGGATATGCTCCAGAGCACAGGATATGGCCAACAGCTCTGCAGTGAAAACAAAGCAGCTAGCTGGCAAGGAGCGCTGTTCAATGTATCCTGTGTGACCAGAAGCGAAACCAACGTGACCACCAATCATTGAGTTGTCAGTGTAGACTACTTCAGAGCCCTGGTATGCATCACGAACAGAGAGAAAGTGACAGTGTAGGGTCTCAGGAGAAACTGAGTCCTTAGGGTCATGCAAAAGGTCCAGCCAAAGCTGCAGACTAGGTAAACACCGTGGTGGTATACATGAACGGACACATAGGAGAGGTTGTATAGGAGAGGACTCCAGTTCAGACAGAAGTGATCAGTCACGAACAGTAGTGGTAATCTCTGATCTGGGCCGCCAATGTAGGAGATGAACTGCCATGGTTAGGGAAAGGAAACCGTAATTTGGATGCTCAGGAGAGCTACGAATTTGTATGACACAATTGGTGAGTAGTTGTTGGCGCCTGACCTGCAATGGAGGGACCCCAGCCTCCACCAGTAGGCTGATCACCAGACTCATCCTAAAAGCTCCTGTCGCTAGTCGAACCCCACAGTGGTGCACTGGGTCTAGTAACCACAGTGTTGAGGGCGCCGCTGAACCATAAACCAGACTCCCACAGTCAAGGTGGAGTTGAACAAGGGTTTTGTAGAGCTGCATCAGTGTAGAGCAATATGCACCAAAATTAGTGTTGCTCAGGTAGCAGAGGGCATTAGGGTAATGCCAGCACTTACGCTTAATCTGGCGAAGATGAGGAAGCCAAATCAATTGGGCAGCAAAAACCACTCCTAAGGATCGATATGTTTCCACTACACTGAGTGTATCATCATCAAGGTAAAGTTCTGGTTCTGGATGAACAGTATGACGTAGAGAGAAATGGATAGCACACGACGTTGTGGCGAAAAACTAGAAGCTGTGGATTACAGCCCCCCATGACTGTGCCTTGCGGATGGCTGCCTGTAGGCGCTGCTCAGCAACACCAACGCTGGAGGAGCTCGAGGAAATGCAAAAGTCGTCGGCATACAAAGAGGGTGAGACACTCGGCCCCACAGCTGCTACTAGAACGTTAATGGCCACAAAAAATAAAACAACACTCAATATTGAGCCCTGGATATGGGGGGGGGGGGACTTTTGGAGGCATGAACTTGGAGATGGAAAGTACAGGGTGACAGAAAGTTTTGGATAAATATAGGGAACCGGCCTCAGAGTCCCCACTCGTGTAATGTGGCGAGGATACGGTATCACCAAGACATGTCGTAGGCTTTTCTTGAATCAAAGAAGATGGCTACCAGGTGTCGGCGGCTGGAAAAGGCAGTTGGGATGGCAGATTCGAGGGACACTAAGTTATCAGCAATAGAGCATGCCAGGTGGAAACCGCTCTGGCATGGCCCCGGGATTCCAGAAGCCAACACAACTGTGATCTTACTGTATATTCTAGCAGCTTACAGAGAACGTTGGTGAGGTTGATGGGCCGATAGCTATCTACGACAAGCAGGTCTCTACCAGGTTTGAGCAGTGGAATGATAGTGCTCTCCCGCAACTGCGTCGGAAATACGCCATCGCTCTAGATATGGTTGATGATGATGAGGAGATCTCCCTGGTAGTCCAATGAGAGATGTTTAGTCATCTGGCTATGGATGCGACCTCTCCAGGAGCTGTGTTGGGACAATGTGCAAGGGCGAGGAGGTCCCACTCAATGCATGGAGTGTTGTAACGTTCACTGTGACGTGTAGTGAATTAGAGGAGTTTCCCTTCCATCCACCGTTTGAGACAACAAAAGGCAGTGGGTTAATTCTCAGATACAGAGGTCTGAGCATAGTGCTCAGCAAATTGCTCTGCAACTGCATTTGTGTCGGTAGATACCAGGGTCACCTGTTGGGGTCTAGTACCCAATACACATCTGATCTTCGTCCAGACTTGCGAATCCGAGGTATGTAACCCAATGTTGGAGACATACCTTTCCTAAGACTCCTGTTTCCGTGTTTTAACGAGCTGGCGAACAGGGGTGCACAGCCTTTGAAAAGCTATTAGGTGTTCCAGTGCTGGTTGCAGCTACACTCTTTAATAGCCTCTGCGATTTCCAGCGACCACCAAGACACTGTCTTTCGCTGGGGACACCCTGAAGAACAAGGGATCGTGTGTTCAACAGCAGAAACGATTGGTGTTGTTACTCTCTCGACCACCACATCGATGTTACCGTGTGGGGAAGATTCAGCGGTAACAGCACAGGTGAAAGCTTCCCAGTCGGCCTTCTTTAAAGCCCATCTGGGTAGGCGTCCAGGAGAATGATTCTGGCTGAGTGACAAGAAGATGGGGAGGTGGTCACTACCACACAAGTCATCGTGGGCTCTCCAGTGGACAGATGGGAGAAGTCCTGGGCTGCAAAGTGATAAATCAATGGCTTAGTAAGTACCATGAGCCACACTGAAATGTGTGGGGGCCGCACTGTTTAAGAGGCAGAGGTCGAGATGAGACAGTAAGTTCTCAACATCTCTCCCTCAGCCAGTAATCATGGTGCCACCCCACAATGGGTTATGGGCGTTAAAATTTCCCAAAAGTAGGAAAGGTTTGGGGAGTTGATTAATCAGCGCAGCCAATATATTCAGTGGTACTTAACCATCTGGTGGGAGATATACATTTGCAAACTGCCACAATCGAGGGGCCAGGCATAGCCTTACAGCCTTAAGGGCCATCTATAAATGGCAGAACTGATGGAGCTGTAAAAGTTGTTGTAGCTGTGACATAAGACGACGTCATGCACTCAGGATTGAATCTTTCAATTTTCCTTTTAGCCTCGGTGTAGTTCAGTCGATCCTGGGTCTTGTATTCCATGATTTTCCTTTCCTTCTGCAGAATCCTGCAGTCTGTTGAGCAAGGGAAATGGTGCTCCCTGCAGATGACACAAATGGGAGGCGGGGCACATGGAGTTTTGTGATGTAATGGGCATCTACAATCTCGACATGTGACACTTAAAGTACAGCGGGAAAACATGTGCCCAAACTTCCAGCACTTAAACCACAACATCGAGGGAGGGATACATGGTTTGACATCACATTGGTATACCATCACCTTAACCTTCTCGGGTAATATGTCACCCTCAAAGGCCAAGATGAGGCTCCCATGTCAATCCGATTATCCCTTGGTACCCTATGACCGCTCTGGGCGAAATGAACACGTCGTCATTCTAAACAGGCGCGCAACTCGTCATCGGACTGGAAAAGAAGGTTCCTGCACAATATTTAAGCTCTTATGGGGCATTATGAAAACAGAGACATCTCCCAGCTCGTCACAGGCAAGCAATGCCTGTGACTGGGCAGAGGATGCAGTTTTAATCAGGACTGACCCACAGCGCATTTTCGACAATCCCACCAACTCCCCAAACTTGTCTTCTAAATGCTCCACAAAAAGCTGAGGCTTCGTCGATAGGAAAGATTCCCCATCAGCTCTCATACATACTAGGTACTGGCGCGAATATGGTTCGCTTCTGTCTTTAGCCTGATGTTCCTTCCATGTTGTGGCCAGGGAGGGGAACGATTTGGGGTCATACTGCCTCGCATTGAAATGAGACCTTGAGCGCTTGGAGACTCCTGGTGTTTGACCACCAGCAATAGATGACGTAGTCCGCTTCATTACGGGTCATCCACCCTGATGCCACCCACTCCAACCAGGGACCTTCCCCACGGGCGCCACCTAGCCTTAGCAATGGCCACCTCGCAGGATGGCCATTGCCGGGAGTCGCGATGCCCCAGGTAGACGGGCATCTACTCCTTGGCATACGTGGGTAGTCAACGGCACAGGTATCAGCAGAGCGATCCCTGTGTAGTCAGGGGGCTACAACAAATAGGGTGCATGGCGACCCCACCACAACAGACTGGCTAACAAACAAGTCCATTATCAACGTCGCCGGAGAAAACGACTCCGCACAATGATGGAGGAAAACGCACACAGGAAGGTATACTCATCCAAAGGCTGGAGAATGAGTGGAATTGCACATCCATGACGATGAAGTGTGCATAAGTTCTCAGCACACGAAGGACACGATGCAATATCTAAGGCGCCCTTCCCCAACTGGCTCGCTCTTCCGAAAAATTTTGAAGAATTTAGGTCAAACCCTACAGGGGGCCATCACAGAAAGACCGAAACGTTTAAGACTCCTTTTAGTCTACTCTTACGACAGGCAGGAATACCTCAGGCTTATTCTAACCCCCGAACCGCTAGGGGTGATTTAGAAAACATCGCTCCTCTGAAACACAACTGCATCTGTACTCAAACGAAGTACTGAGTGCCATCGACAAAGAATTTCATATTGAATCCGTATTTCTAGATTTCCAGAACCTTTTTGGCACCGTAACTCACAAGCAGTTTGTTATCAAATTTCGTGCTTATGGAATATCGCCTCACTTATGGTACTGGAATCGTGATTTCCCGCCAGAAAGGTCACAGTTCGTAGTAATTGCCAAAGAGTCATCGAATGAAACAAAAGTGATTTCTGGCGTCTTCCAGGGAAATGTTATAGGCCTTCTCTTGTTTCTTATCTATATAAACGATATAGGAGACAATCTGAGCAGCCGTCTTAAGTTGTTTGCAAATTATGTCATCGTTTATCGTCAAGCAAAATCATTTGAAGATCGAACCCAACTGCAAAACTATTTAGATAAGATACCTGTATGATGTTAAAATTGGAAATTGACCCTAAATAACGAAAAGTGCGAGGTCATCCACCTTAGTACTGAAAGGAATCCGTTAGACTTCGGTTACACGACAAATTAGTCAAATCCAAAGGCCATAAATTCAACTCAATATCTAGGAGCTACAACTACGGACGACTTAAATTGGAAAGAACACACAGAAACTGTTCTGGGCAACGCGAATCAAAGACTGTGATTTACTGGTAGAATACTTAGAAGATACAACAGATGTACTAAAAAGGCTGATAACACTGCTCTTTGTCCGTCCTCTTTTTGAGTAGTGCTGCACGGTGCGGGATCCTTACCGGATGGCATTAACGAAGTACATCGAGAAAGTTCAGAAAAGTGCAGCACGTTTTGTACTATCGAGAAATCGGGGAGAGAGTGTCATGGACATGACACCGGGTTTGGGGTGGATATCCTTAAAACAAAGGTGATTCTCGTTGCGGCAGGATCTTATCACGGAATTTCATTCACCAGATTTCTCCTCTGAATGCGAAAATATTTTTCTGACGCCGACCTACATAGGGAAAAACGACGAACATAATAAAATAAAGGAAATCAGAGTTCGCACAGAAAGATACGTGATCTTTTTTTTCCGCGCACTGTTCAAGATTGGAATTATTGTGAAGGTTGTTCTATCAACCCCCTGTCAGTCATTTAAGTCTAATTAGCAGAGCAGCGGCGATGATGTAGATGTAGATTTCTTAAACTTCTATTCTCTTCTTGTCTATACTGTTCGTTACCCATGTTTCACTTCCGTACAAGGATACGCTACAGTTCAATGCTGTCAAAAAAACTTTTCTTGTTATTTCATGTATCCATTTTGTACTCCCTTTACTACTGATTTAATTCGACTGCGTTCCCTTTTTCTACTTTTTCCACGTTCACCTTACATCCACTTTTCAGGCTACTATCCGTGCCTAATGCCCATCTTCCAGCTCCTGGGAGTCTACAAGAGTATCTGAATGTCACTTCTATGCAGAATGAAATATTGCAGCAAAGGTATAAACTCCAAACAACCCGTGTAACCAGTCTGCGAGTAGTATACAAGTCACATAAAATGCGTACCTTATTGGAAAGACCATTTGTGGAGAAGGAAATGATGTACGGACTATCAAATGTGTAATAGTGTTCAGTATTAACCTACAGTATGAAAAGGAACCAGAAAGTAGAACGAAATGACAGACAAATATGATTAACGTATCAGCCTAGTATGTCATGGAGTGGGGAACGTACAGTTTCCATGGTCCCCTACTACGTTTTTTCAGCTTCCGAGGCAAGGCAACGGCGCAGATATAAGCTTGATAGTCAGTAAAAGCCGTTGGACGTGTGTCTCAACGCTAGCTGTCGCCGCGCGGATTCCTCGCGAGACGTACTCTCTATCCAAGCGGCTGGCCGAGTGGCTGGTAACGTATGTGTAGCCGCCATTATCGCCGTGTTGCAGCATCCAGGTGGCATGGAGCGTGAGGCCCCCTACCAGTGCATGCAACGCTTGGAAGGAGACGAAGAACGAGAATTGGACCTCGTGCTGCAGAACCCACTTGAAATCGCCGCCCACCGTTTAATGCTCCGCATTTTCTTGAAAGAACGATGTCATCTGCTCGGAGTGGAAGACGGTCCTTTCTCAGCGCTTCGATGAGCCTGAAGGCGCATAAACGTTCTTCAAACGGACTGCACCGATCGTCAACGCGGCACCGCTCGCCGACGGAAGGCAAGTTAAGTCCCACTCCCCTGTCCCTCCCCTTAACAGTATGGCCGTTCCGTCATACCTTCGCCAGCTGGTAAACTATACGCGTCGTAACAGAGGAAGTCCAACAATATCCATGTCCGCCGCTCGTAAAGTACATCTACATCTACATTTATACTCCGCAAGCCACCCAACGGTGTGTGGCGGAGGGCACTTTACGTGCCACTGTCATTACCTCCCTTTCCTGTTCCAGTCGCGTATGGTTCGCGGGAAGAACGACTGCCTGAAAGCCTCCGTGCCCGCTCTAATCTCTCTAATTTTACATTCTTGATCTCCTCGGGAGGTATAAGTAGGGGGAAGCAATATATTCGATACCTCATCCAGAAACGCACCCTCTCGAAACCTGGCGAGCAAGCTACACCGCGATGCAGAGCGCCTCTCTTGCAGAGTCTGCCACTTGAGTTTATTAAACATCTCCGTAACGCTATCACGGTTACCAAATAACCCTGTGACGAAACGCGCCGCTCTTCTTTGGATCTTCTCTATCTCCTCCGTCAACCCGATCTGGTACGGATCCCACACTGATGAGCAATACTCAAGTATAGGTCGAACGAGTGTTTTGTAAGCCACCTCCTTTGTTGATGGACTACATTTTCTAAGCACTCTCCCAATGAATCTCGACCTGGTACCCGCCTTACTAACAATTAATTTTATATGATTATTCCACTTCAACTCGTTCCGTACGCATACTCCCAGATATTTTACAGAAGTAACTGCTACCAGTGTTTGTTCCGCTATCATATAATCATACAATAAAGGATCCTTCTTTCTATGTATTCGCAATACATTACATTTATCTATGTTAAGGGACAGTTGCCACTCCCTGCACCAAGTGCCTATCCGCTGCAGATCTTCCTGCATTTAGCTACAATTTTCTAATGCTGCAACTTTTCTGTATACTACAGCATCATCCGCGAAAAGCCGCATGGAACTTCCGACACTATCTACTAGGTCATTTATATATATTGTGAAAAGCAATGGTCCCATAACACTCCCCTGTGGCACGCCAGAGGTTACTTTAACGTCTGTAGACGTCTCTCCATTGATAACAACAGGCTGTGTTCTGTTTTCTAAAAACTCTTCAATCCAGCCACACAGCTGGTCTGATATTCCGTAGGCTCTTACTTTGTTTATCAGGCCACAGTGCGGAACTGTATCGAACGCCTTACGGAAGTCAAGAAAAATAGCATCTACCTGGAAGCCTGTATCTAATATTTTCTGGGTCTCATGAACAGATAAAGCGAGTTGGGTCTCACACGATCGCTGTTTCCGGAATCCATGTTGATTCCTACATAGTAGATTCTGGGTTTCCAAAAACGACATGATACTCGAGCAAAAAACATGTTCTAAAATTCTACAACAGATCGACGTCAGAGATATAGGTCTATAGTTTTGCGCATCTGCTCGACGACCCTTCTTGAAGACTGGGACTACCTGTGCTCTTTTCCAATCATTTGGAACCCTCCGTTCCTCTAGAGACTTGCGGTACACGGCTGTTAGAAGGGGGGCAAGTTCTTTCGCGTACTCTGTGTAGAATCGAATTGGTATCCCGTCAGGTCCAGTGGACTTTCCTCTATTGAGTGATTCCAGTTGCTTTTCTATTCCTTGGACACTTATTTCGATGTCAGCCATTTTTTCGTTTGTGCGAGGATTTAGAGAAGGAACTGCAGTGGGGTCTTCCTCTGTGAAACAGCTTTGGAAAAAGGTGTTTAGTATTTCAGCTTTACGCGTGTCATCCTCTGTTTCAATGCCATCATCATCCCGGAGTGTCTGGATATGCTGTTTCGAGCCACTTACTGATTTAACGTAAGACCAGAACTTCCTAGGATTTTCTGTCAAGTCGGTACATAGAATTTTACTTTCGAATTCACTGAACGCTTCACGCATAGCCCTCCTTACGCTAACTTTGACATCGTTTAGCTTCTGTTCGTCTGAGAGGTTTTGGCTGCGTTTAAACTTGGAGTGAAGCTCTCTTTGCTTTCGCAGTAGTTTCCTAACTTTGTTGTTGTACCACGGTGGGTTTTTCCCGTCCCTCACAGTTTTACTCGGCACGTACCTGTCTAAAACGCACTTTACGATTGCCTTGAACTTTTTCCATAAACACTCAACATTGACAGTGTCGGAACAGAAATTTTCTTTTTGATCTGTTAGGAAGTCTGAAATCTGCCTTCT
Source organism: Schistocerca serialis cubense (assembly GCF_023864345.2). Taxonomy (NCBI): domain Eukaryota; kingdom Metazoa; phylum Arthropoda; class Insecta; order Orthoptera; family Acrididae; genus Schistocerca; species Schistocerca serialis. The sequence goes on from NC_064644.1 coordinate 75,022,459, forward strand.
ATTACTCTTGCTAAACAGATAAACCTTCCTCCCTTTTTTTATATTCCTATTAACTTCCATATTCAGGGATGCTGCAACTGCCTTATGATCACTGATTCCCTGTTCTGCACTTAAAGAGTCGAAAAGTTCGGGTCTGTTTGTTATCAGTAGGTCCAAGATGTTATCTCCACGAGTCGGTTCTCTGTTTAATTGCTCGAGGTAATTTTCGGATAGTGCACTCAGTATAATGTCACTCGATGCTCTGTCCCTACCACCCGTCCTAAACATCTGAGTGTCCCAGTCTATATCTGGTAAATTGAAATCTCCACCTAAGACTATAACATGCTGAGAAAATTTATGGTAAATCTATTCTAAATTTTCTCTCAGTTGTTCTGCCACTAATGCTGCTGAGTCGGGAGGTCGGTAAAAGGAGCCAATTATTAACCTAGCTCGGTTGTAGAGTGTAACCTCCACCCATAATAATTCACAGGAACTATCCACTTCTACTTCACTACAAGATAAACTACTACTAACAGCGACGAACACTCCACCACCGGTTGCATGCAGTCTATCCTTTCTAAACACCGTCTGTACCTTTGTAAAAATTTCGGCAGAATTTATCTCTGGCTTAAGCCAGCTTTCTGTACCTATAACGATTTCAGCTTCGGTGCTTTCTATCAGCGCTTGAAGTTCTGGTACTTTACCAACGCAGCTTCGACAGTTGACAATTACAATACCGATTGCTGCTTGGTCCCCGCATGTCCTGACTTTGCCCCGCACCCGTTGAGGCTGTTGCCCTTTCTGTACTTGCCCAAGGCCATCTAACCTAAAAAACCGCCCAGCCCACGCCACACAACCCCTGCTACCCGTGTAGCCGCTTGTTGCGTGTAGTGGACTCCTGACCTATCCAGCGGAACCCGAAACCCCACCACCCTATGGCGCAAGTCGAGGAATCTGCAGCCCGCACGGTCGCAGAACCGTCTCAGCCTCTGATTCAGACCCTCCACTCGGCTCTGTACCAAAGGTCCTCAGTCAGTCCTGTCGACGATGCTGCAGATGGTGAGCTCTGCTTTCATCCCGCTAGCGAGACTGGCAGTCTTCACCAAATCAGATAGCCGCCGGAAGCCAGAGAGGATTTCCTCCGATCCATAGCGACACACATCATTGGTGCCGACATGAGCGACCACCTGCAGATGGGTGCACCCTGTACCCTTCATGGCATCCGGAAGGACCCTTTCCACATCTGGAATGACTCCCCCCGGTATGCACACGGAGTGGACATTGGTTTTCTTCCCCTCTCTTGCTGCCATTTCCCTAAGGGGCCCCATTACGCGCCTGTATCCCTTAACATTTGTACCTTTACCAGTGTGCGAATGCTATTGATGTTAACGGTACTTCTGCGGTAGGCTTGTGGGATCGCAGTTAATTAGGTGGGCTGGGAATTGTGATGGCATCTTGCATCACAACGTTCGGTTCTACGCCGCTATCCGTCTCCCAATGAGTATTGTGGGACTGGTTCCGTCGGCTGGTGTGCACAAGTCACTGAAACCGTGGTGTCATCCTGCTGCACAGTAGCCTCCTCCACCTCGTCGCCATACGCCGTGTGCTGCAGGTCGGCCTGTGGCAGCAATGTGCCGCGAGTGGTTGTATCTAATCCAGCTGGCAGTCAAGCGTGGGGCTGGTCCTCGTTCTCCGGCGACGTACCTCCCTCGTGCAGCCCTTCTTCTGTGGACAGCCGCCAATTCTTACGTCGGTTCGGGGACTTCTGTTAGCGTTAGCGAGTCTCCGCATCGGACGTGGGTCGAGGATCGGTATTTTCCCCGTGAGGAGACGACGGTGTAGTCTTTTGTTCCTGACCCAGATTTGGTTGTCGGGTGACGGAGCGGAGAGGTTGCTGGATCAAAGGTGACTGCTCCTGTATAGGATGGGGGGAAGAACTGACCTAGTTCTGAGATGAGGACCGATCTTGGTCGAGATCCACATCATTCCTCACCGCCTCCACATATGTGAGAGGGAGGGGACGTCATCTGTGACATCAGCGGCTGCTGTGCAGGAGGTAACTGCACGCGACGTCTCTGAAGTGAGTCCGAGTGAAAGTGTCCTTCTTGTCTGCAACTGGAGTAGGTCTTAGGTTGTAAGTAGGCTGTTTATGTTTTCTCTATGTAAGTAGGCTGTTTATGTTTTCTCTATGTAAGTAGGCTATTTATGTTTTCTTATTGGCAACGTTACGTAGCGCTCAATATGAAAATCACTGGCTGTGCTGTGTGCAGTCTGTGGCTAGTTTGCATTGTTGTCTGCCATTGTAGTGTTGGGCAGCGGCAGCTGGCTGTGAACAGCGCGTAGCGTTGCGCAGTTGGAGGTGAGCCGCCAGCAGTGGTGGATGTGGGGAGAGAGATGGCGGAGGTCTAATTTGTCATGAACTGATATATATATTATGACTTGTGATGATATTAAGGTAAATACATTGTTTGCTCTCTATTAATATCTTTCATTTGCTAACTATCCCTATCAGTAGTTAGTGCCTTTAGTAGTTTGAATCTTTTATTTAGCTGGGAGTAGTGGCGCTTGCTGTATTGCAGTAGTGGGAGAAACGAAGATTATTGTGAGGTAAGTGATTTAGTGATTTGTGAAAGGTATAGTTTAATGTTAGTCAGGGCCATTCTTTTGTAGGGATCTTTGATAGTCAGATTGCGTTGCGCTAACAAAATATTGTGTGTCAGGTTAAGGTCAGTCGTGTATAAATTGTTCAAAGGGGACGTTTCATATGTCGACCCTTAGCCTAGGATACCTCACTGGAATCTTCTGATTTTTTCTTGTAGTTTGTGTATTTAGTGTAGCTTTTGTTTATTGCTAGCGCGTAATTGTAGAGAGAATCTCCTTTGTAGTTGTAGTTTTCATTGTTGTAGAGTAAAACAGTTGTGGCATGCATGTAGATTTGCACCAAGTATTTCGCAGCTGCAATTAACTAGACATTATTTCCATTGCTACGTTATTTTATTTTGCTCTTCAAATTGTGTTTTTCTGTGTTGTCATGTGAAATACTGTGACAATAATGGCGTGTGAAAAACGTAATACTAGGCTCCAAAGTAAACTGAGAAATGACAGTGAAGACGAAGGCAGTGTGTTAGCGCCGCAGAGTAATGAATTAACTGATGTTCAAAGTAGTAATTTGGTAACTGTGCACAGGGAAATGGAGCGGGCGTCAAACAATGGTGTGGACAGTGAAACAATTAGAGAACAGGGAAGTATTATCGATCGATCGGTCGGCAACAGCTCGCCTCAGGAATCCGAAATGACAGGAAACAATCTCGCAAATACTGTAGATTCAGGTTTTGGTTCCTCACCGTTTTCTCAAATAAGTCAAGACACATTTTCTGCTTGTCAAAATGTGAATGTTGCCGGTGCAAATTCACTGCCGAAAAGCACTGAGGAACATGTTCCAGACACCAGTGCATTGTTATTACAATTAATACAGCAAATGGGACAAACACAGCAAAAGCTTCAAAAGTTAGACACAATGGAACAAAATCTTCAAAAGTTAGACACAATGGAACAAAATCAGAGACAAACACAGCAAAAGCTTCAAAAGTTAGACACAATGGAACAAAATCTTAAAAAGTTAGACTCATTGGAGCAAACTCTTGAACGAACACGTGAGGATTTAACTGCTGAGTTACATCACATTGAATCGAAATGTCAAAAAGTCTGTAACGACGTAAAAACACAAATTTGTGAGCATTTCCAACCTATTTTTTCGCGTCATGAAAATGCATTACAGAATCACGAAGCAGCTATAAAAGAACTGCAAACTATTGTTCATGAAAATCACAACACCTTGCAAGCTAAAATTGACGCAGTTGCATCTACCGATTCGGTTACGCAACTTGCAAAAAGTCAAGAAAACTTAAAAGACACAGTAGACACGATTGCAACACAAATGGACACTCTGAAACTTGGTTCAGAAAAACATACAGAGGAAATGATTTCACTATCGGATAAAGTAGCCGAACTTTCAGATCAGTTCACTAACTTATCTACAAAGGTAGATGATGATCTGAATGACACAACACCTGTAGCCTTCACTGACACAGAAGAGTATGAACAAATTAGAAAATTCAAACAAAATCAAAATCAAATCAATACACAGTACAAAAGAGAAATCCGGGAAGTGCAAGATCAGTTGGCACAAGTAGTACAAGAATTACGTATTTCAGAGGACACTCGCGCCCCAATACGGGAAGAGGGACATACAAATACGGAACAGACACAAAATAACACAGGGCATTTCGGAAGTAATGAAAGAAATTGGGAATGTGCACCGAATTTTGAGAGGGAACGGCCGACACGACCTAACAATGACCGATATGCGACTCGCCGACATGATGATTTTGACTATAAGCTGTTCATTACTACACGTAAATTCAAAACATTTAAGAATTCTGGCAACGACATTCATCCACAAGCATGGCTCCATCAATTCTCTCATTGTTTTCCTCCCAACTGGTCGTTGGAACACAGATTAGAATTTATGTGTGGCTACTTAGAGAATGAACCAGCTGTAAGAATGCGATCGGTAATTCACGATTGCCACAGTGAAGGAGAGTTTTACCATGCCTTCCTCTCAGCATATTGGTCTCAAGCCACACAAGACCGTGTAAAACATAGCATCATAATGATGAAACGTTTCGAACAATCTGAATTTTCCAGTCTTATGAAATATTTTGAAGACATGTTGCATAAGAATCAGTATCTTTCAAACCCATACAGCCCCTCAGAACTCATCCGCATTTGCTTAATCAAACTGCCTGAACATTTACGACATATTATTTTGGCAGGACGTTGCAAAGACGACATTGAGGCTTTTCAGGGATTGTTACAAGAACTTGAAATTGACACAGACAATCGCGGAAAGCAGGAGCACAACAATTACAGGTCACATACGTCACAATTCCGTGATGACAGAAACAATAACTGGACACGAAAAGGCTATTCTTACAACGCAAATCGTGACCAAAACAGACACCATCCATATGACAACCGCTGGCAGAGTAATAATAGTTACAGAGAAAGATCGCATTTCCGTAGTAATGACTATTACAGAGACAATCAGAGAAACAGACAATATGGGAACCAAAACAATTATTATCAAGGGAGGCAGAATAACTTCAGACGCAACAGTTCGGCGCACAGTCACGATTCAGGGAGAAATTCTCCACCATGTGACCGACAAGAAAGAAACTATGGAATCTACCGACATGACGACAGACGATATGATCGTAACGATAGACCTGAACTGCATCAGAACTGGCGGGATTCAAACAGAGCAGGGCCCTCTCGTCACGGTGAATTTGTAGAAGTTAGGTCTCCAAATCCCAATAACGACGCGCGCCAACAAAGAGACAATAGGCAATGACTCATACCGCAGGCAGCCACAAAACGCACGTATGAAACTAACGACGCAGCTGCCGTAGCTAGTAATTACGTAAAAATGGAAGACATTAAGGACATTTTACTCCAAGAACACGACGTAAAACATAACAACATTGCATATCCTGTGATTCACATTACAGTAAATGACGTAAAATTTACGGCAGTACTTGACTCTGGCAGTCCCATCTCAGTAATCAGTGAAACAGCCTTTAGCAAATGCAACAAATCGAACGATTGCCCCACACTTCCGTTACGTAAGATTAAATTACAAGGTGCAATCTTTGGAAAAAGTGTAGATGTACGCCAACAAACCAATTTAGAATTCTTTTGTCAAAGCCACAGCTTCACTATGAACTTTCTCATTGTTCCATTATTGTCGACGGAAATTATATTGGGAGTAGACTTTTTGAATGAATACAAAGCAATCTTAAACTTTCACGATGCTGAAATAAGTTTAGAGAAAGAAGGTAAGTCAATAGCTTTGAAATTTGAAGATTGGCTCTCAAACCATGACGAGGAAATTAATCGGCTTTACCTTCTGTTAGACAACAGTTCGGACTTTTCTACGGAACTAGACACTAACAATCACTCTGCAAGTACTGACAGGGATGATATCGACGGCGCATTTGACACTAATAAGTTAATTCAGAATAAAACTCAAACAATTGAGAATTGTAATGACACTGATAGGCAGGACCTTTTTGAGATTTTACAAGCACATTCCACAGTTTTTACTCATAAAACAGGAACAATCAAGGGATTTCAATACCAATTTCGTGTTCGTGAGCATACTAAATTTTGTGTTAGACCATATGTAATTCCAGCACATTATAGGGACCGTGTTAGAACAGAAATACAATCTATGCTTAATGAGGGCATTATTGAGCCTGCAGTAAGCTCATACAACAATCCATTACATGTTGTTGAGAAGAAAAATGGATCGATCAGGCTTGTCTTAGATTCGAGACAAATCAACACGATCATTATTCCTGAAACAGACAGGCCGCAAACGTTAGAAGAACTTCTTCAAAATTTTAATGGTGTAAAAGTGTTGTCTTCCATTGATCTCAGATCCAGCTTTTATCAGATCGAACTTCATCCAGAATGTAGAAAATACACAGCTTTCCTTTGTTTCGGCGTTTGTTATCAGTTTCGGAAACTTCCCTTTGGTTTGAACATTTCTTCGGCAGCATTCATTCGCGGGCTAAATTCCATATTACCTGAGTTCTTAAAACGTCACATCACCTTATATGTGGACGATATTCTGATAGCAGAAGCCTCATGGGAACAACACAATCGCATCCTCAACAGCGTGTTACATATTTTTGCAGAATCTGGAATTACAGTTAACTTGGAAAAGTCTGAATTCGGTAGGACAAAGGTGAAGTTTTTGGGACATATTATTTCTTCTGAAGGCATTCAGCCGGATCCTGAAAAGTTAGAAGCAATCAGAGCCATTCCAGTTCCATCCACAAAAAGACAAGTCCGCAGTTTTCTAGGTCTCGTAAATTTTTACCGTCGTTTTCTGAATATGCAAATTCTAGCTACACCAAAACTTTGTTCTCTCACTGGAAAAAATACTATTTGGAACTGGGACGAACAAGCACAGTTGGAATTCAATTCTTTGAAAGAAGCGTTACTTCACGCGCCAATCTTAGCTCATCCAGATCTGTCACAAGATTTCTGCCTTAGCACGGATTCTTCTAAAGTCGGTCTTGGTGCCCATTTATTTCAAGAAGCCATAGAAAATGACACTACCATTCAGAAAACCATTGCTTTTGCTAGCCGAGTGCTAACAAAATCTGAAAAAAATTATTCCGTTACTGAATTAGAAGCTTTAGCTATCGTTTGGGCATTTAACAAATTCCGTTTCTTTCTTTCTGGTAAGCACGTAAAAGTATACAGTGATCATCGTGCATTACAATTTCTTATGTCTTCAAAATTAAATCATGACAGGTTAAAACGTTGGGCATTGTTTCTGCAAGAATTCCGCTTCACAATAGTCTACATTCCCGGCAAGGAGAACATTGTTGCGGACGCACTGTCACGCGCACCGGCTGGGCTTGAGAAAAGTACCACAGAAGGCAACCTCGAGAAAAATTTCAGTATTCTTTACATTCAGAAAGTCGCCTTTGAAAACTTCATCACCACATCTTTAAAGGACATTGCTCATGAGCAAGATAAAGATCCGATTTGGAAAGACATCAAGAGCAAATGGCATGAAAAGACACACACACAGATTCGGCATTATTATCTGGTTAGAAACAACATACTGTTCAAACGCTGCACTGTTGATGACAAGCTATGGGTACTTTGCATTCCTGACGATTTTGTTAATAAGCTCATTTGGTACATTCATTTCAGCTACGCACATTTTGGTCCACGAAAATGTTATCATATTCTTCGAACGACTTGTTATTTTAACAATATGGAAAAAAGAATTCGAAGAGTCTTGTCTATTTGTAAACTTTGTCAAAAGGCGAAACCATCTACTGTCTCACATCGTGCTCCGTTGTTTCCTATCATTCCTTCTAAATTAAAAGAATTTGCTGCTGTTGATCTCTTGGGACCGCTTGTCAGAACATCCAATGGATTTTCGTACGTTCTAGTCGCTGTTGAACTTACTTCAAAATTTGTTTCTTTCACTCCGTTACGTAAAGCCACTGGACGGTCTGTATCCAACGCCTTTGTTAAAAATTTCTTACGTGAAGTTGGACACGTTAGTAAAGTCATTTCAGATAACGGACCGCAATTCAGATCTGCTGTTTGGTCACGCATGCTTCGCAACCATAAAATCAAACCTGTTTTTATTTCATTGTACTCACCACATTGCAACCCGTCTGAACGGATTATGAAAGAAATCAATAAGCTTTGTAGACTTTATTGTCACAGAAAGCATCAGCGTTGGGACAGATATTTACACTTATTTCAAAACGTGCTGAATGAAATGCCTCACGACTCCACTGCTTTACCACCTACTCTTGTACTGAAGAATGAAGAACCACCGAACAGAATCAGAGAGCTTGTACCTTTCCCGAATACACGTAAACTTCGACACAAAGACATAATTGATTTGGCTCTTAAAAACATGAAATCTGCAGCTGACAAAAGGAGAAAACTACACGGTAAAGCAAATGCAAAGAAGTTGTATATTGGTCAGAAAGTTCTCATTAAAGCTCATTCATTGTCACATAAGAAGAAACACTTGAGTCACAAATTCTTTCTAGTTTACAATGGACCTTACAGAATCCGACGTATACCACATGATAATTGCGTTGAAGTTGAAACTCTGCGTACTAGGAAGAGTAAAGGTTTCCACCACATTTCACATGTAAAACCGTTTATTGAAAGATAATCTGCTTTTTAACTTAGTCTTTGTCATAAAATTTTTCGCTTCACATTACTAATATGCTTTGTCAGACTTAGAATCTGTTAACATACAACAATGTTTGAAGTTAAATATCCAATCAAGAACCAAGAGAACTTATTTAAACAGAAATGACGAATGCATTGTTATAGTAAACAGACGTCACAGTGTTATTGTGTGTGTACATTCTTGCTTGTTTGTTGCACGATTACGTAACGACTATAAGGCTCACATACTTAGAACATTTACCAGTACTGCTAATGAGATTTTAATGCAACATTTTGGTTTACTTGAAAATACATTCTGAATTTAAAGTGCTTTCTGAGAGATACCAGATGACACAGAGGTTAGTTTATGTAACAGCTACACGATTTTTATCACGACGCTACTAAGGAATGACAATTTACAATGTTGCTTTTGCGGTGTATCTGTTTTATATCTGCACAGTTTTCTGAATTCTTCTGGAAATCAAAACATGTTTTATTAGTAACTTTTGTGGTATAGCTACAAGGAGACAGCCTTTTCCATAGCACAACAATACGTTACAGCACAGTACTTTCATCATCACAACAATAAGCGTAATAACTAAGATATCTCTACGCAAAGCATTTCACTTTTGTTTATCATGAGGTAAGTACATTGGCTTCTGCAGAACTTAGCTTTTGGAGGAAAATAACTACGACACTTTCACAGAGATTATGCACATTTAGCGCTACAGGACACGCATTTCAGTGATTAATTTTGTACTTAAAACATTTATTTTTAAAGATTTTTGAATTACAAAGAAAGTTTTCAGTGATACATTTCATTTCATTGCTGTAATCTGTAACACCTGAGGGTATAATTACATTAATCCTCAGGGGGGTACACGCTTACTTTGTGTACCATGTGTGTGGCAACCACAAGGAACCCTAGCTAATATGGTATTTGCTTATACAACTTTACACATCGGTACCATATTTCTCCAACACATAATTACACAGCTATCTGATCATTTAACTGAGAGATAAACATTTTTTTTTACTACGTCAGTGACAGATGTTTACGTAATTACACAGTTGGATAACTTCACACTTATGAAACTGTATTTTTGTCTGTACTTTGTAAACTACTCATATTTTTCGGAATCATTGTGATACTATGAGAGCTTTGAATGACGTATTTCGTAAGGGAGCATGATTTTAAAGTGCGTTTGAGGTAGATGACACTATTGAAATGAGCAGAGAATTTTTTTAGGCTCAGAAATTATTGGAGGAAGTTACGACGATTTTGAGATTTGACTGAGGTGTTATGATGTTATTATTACGACGACGATGTGTATTATGTTGTTGAGGAATGTTTATTATGCTATGTATTTCTCACGATGAAATATTGAAGAAGTGTCGACGAATATGTATATGTATAATGAGGTAAGGAATAATGAGTAGTGTTTAGGGACTCTGATTTATGAAAAGGATGTTGGAAACCAAGAAACGTACTTTAAGAGTTATGAAATGTGTGACTGTATCACAATGCTGACGAATATTTTTTTTGGACACTTATATTTATAGGATTTTGTTTCTACAGATTTGCAACGCTAATTCTTGACCTGTGAAATATTTTTATGTGAGGCTGTCACGGTAGCGGTAAATATTTCCGTAAGAAAGTTAAGTGACCACCTGCACGTAATGCGTCGCGGGCACCCAGGTGTGTCAGACACCTGGAGAACAAGCCATTAGTCTGAGTGCCTCGTCAGAAGCACAGGTAAAAAAAAACAGAAAGGGAAGGCCATTGTCCGCGCTACTGACATCTCCTTGTTGAAAGCATACTGTGGAGCTCGTAATTTATGATATTTTACTGAAATGCCTAATGAAACGATGAGAAACATTTCACAGCTATTGTCTTGCTAGTTAAGAAAAATGCCATATGGCTTGCTTTATGTATTTATTTACACATTTTGTTTAATATCAAGTTTCTAGCTGCACTGCAGCATTGGTTAAAATAAAATTTAATATATGTACTAATATAGTTATTTTATGCCTACAGATCCAGTCAATAAGAAATTTATGATCTACTTACAAGAAAACGAGGGCACATAAATAGACATTTCCCTTCACAGGAATTGCATAAATAATTTCTTTACGATTTGGTAACTTATCTGCTAGTGTAAGTTCTCGTGATGCATCACTCTAGTGTTAAGATGTGACATAGGTTTTAGACATGGCCATTTTACTGTAATATTTTTTCTGCTTGAGCTATGTCATGTTTAGATATAAGTTATTGCATTTGCTGTTGCTGTTTGCCAGGCATAGTGCTACTAAATTTCACATTACATTACTCTGCTAAGCCAATTTTACTACTCATTGATTTTTCATGTTGCTGCACATTGGCTCATATTAGTTGTAATTTTGCATTTTATCTGTAAATTAGATTTACTGCTGCTTGCTTTGCACTCTGCATTTTTTTGGTCATTGCTGTTTGTGTTACATGTTTTGTGCTGCTGCATTGCCTCGTCCCTTAGTTTAGCATCTGAGCTCAGTAGATTTAAGTTAGCTTAAGAGGGGGTAGACTATGTAAGAAACTGACTATGGAGAATAGGTAAAGAAATGCATTGAGAAAACAGGTTTAGGTAGGATTTTCTTGGAAATAAATGTTGAGGTAAGAAATGTATGAACATATAAATACAGAAAGCATGCTTAGATAGAATTTTTTGGGTGGAAACAAAGGATGAAATAAGAGGAAAGATATATGAAGTTTTGGGTTGGACTGCAGTACCACATGTTACACTGAAAATGAACCCTGTCCTTTCCCTTTTGTGTTATCCCACTATATGTTTGTGTACCCTTGTGTATTTGTTTTCTTCCTGTCTCTGTGTACTGTTTCATAGAATTTTTTTTCTCTTCTAATACTAAGCTATATTCACTATGAGGAGGAATACTGTTATCCTCAAATATAAGTTGCATTAATAATATGTTATTTTCTTTGTAAAGTTGTTTACAATTCTGTTCTGTTTCAATGTTCATGTGTGAAATTAATGTTTCGAAAACTATTCTCATTATTTTATGTATGTACTTATGTCACTATTTTTGTAACACTGATGTATATGTTTATTTCTATTCTTTTGTAAAGCCTGTACTACAAATGTTATCTGTATTATTATGTTTTTAATGATGTATTTTGTACCTTTGTAATTGTATTCTTATGTTATAAAATTGTAATTGTCACCAGTTCATGACATTATTAACTTGTTAGTTACATTTCACTGCACACGTTTCTGTTGGTCATAGTATGTGGACAATATGTGAGAAGTAGGGACTGTTAGTGTTTGCACGTGTGTTAATAACTCAGCAAGGGACTGGATAACAGCATTGCTGGTTCTAAAGACAATTCCAAAAACTTTGTGAGTGCACAAGTGGTGGTTATGGACTTGCTATATTATCCGCAAGACTCTTCGATGGTGAATGTGCACCTGCACAGTCACAACAGCTGGCTGTTGGTTATCTCTACAAGGACTACAGTGGGTCTACATCTTTGATGATCCATCAATACCATCATCTCTACAAGGACTACAGTGGGTCTGCACCTCTGGTGGCCCACCAATATCGTAATCTCTACCAGGACTACGGTGGGTCTGTTCTGTGATGACCTACCTACCAATATTCTTCCAAACTTCGAATGACTCTGCTGTGGGTTTGCTCTGTTGTGGCCCATTACCTGTCAGCATGTCGAGAGTCAGCACTGTCTTTCCATTGGAAGGACAACACTACTTCTTCAAGACTGCATGGAAATCCACTACTTCCGTGTGCATTTTCTTTTACTGCTTGGACTTTGAGAAAAGCTCTGCATTTTTACTGTGATGAACAATGTGGACTGTCTTTATGGTCTGTGAGAAATTTTGATCTTTTGACCAACATAATATTAATAAGTGTGTGCATTTTATATCTTTGTTACTGTAATTGTGAAAAATTTTTGTCAAATCTGTATTGGCCAGTGCCCAACACCATTTGTAAAAATTTTTGTGGGGAGCATGGGGGCTATGTAAGTAGGCTGTTTATGTTTTCTCTATGTAAGTAGGCTGTTTATGTTTTCTCTATGTAAGTAGGCTATTTATGTTTTCTTATTGGCAACGTTACGTAGCGCTCAATATGAAAATCACTGGCTGTGCTGTGTGCAGTCTGTGGCTAGTTTGCATTGTTGTCTGCCATTGTAGTGTTGGGCAGCGGCAGCTGGCTGTGAACAGCGCGTAGCGTTGCGCAGTTGGAGGTGAGCCGCCAGCAGTGGTGGATGTGGGGAGAGAGATGGCGGAGGTCTAATTTGTCATGAACTGATATATATATTATGACTTGTGATGATATTAAGGTAAATACATTGTTTGCTCTCTATTAATATCTTTCATTTGCTAACTATCCCTATCAGTAGTTAGTGCCTTTAGTAGTTTGAATCTTTTATTTAGCTGGGAGTAGTGGCGCTTGCTGTATTGCAGTAGTGGGAGAAACGAAGATTATTGTGAGGTAAGTGATTTAGTGATTTGTGAAAGGTATAGTTTAATGTTAGTCAGGGCCATTCTTTTGTAGGGATCTTTGATAGTCAGATTGCGTTGCGCTAACAAAATATTGTGTGTCAGGTTAAGGTCAGTCGTGTATAAATTGTTCAAAGGGGACGTTTCAAGGTCACCCATCATAATTATCCACAGATGGACACATACGAAGAGGAGTTCGAAAACGCGTACTGTTCTAACTCCCAGACCAGCATGATCAACCACCACCACACTCACGCTCCCATCAGAACGGCAAAAGCAGAATCCATCGGCGGATCTGTGTAGCAGCCCGTCACAAGCCACTTTGTCCATAAGCTGGAGACAATCGAGAGATGAATTCCTAGCTGATATTATGGGTCCAAGGACACCACATCACGCGAGGAACCTGCAATTTCATGGGCTTTGGGTCTGGTATATTGTATGTGAAACGTAATTTTGATCGTCGCCTCTCGGTACGAAAGAGCCATCGGGCTTCGAGTCGACGTATATCACATAAATAAATAAGGCCTTGCACACGTAAACAACCACTCGCCAGCAGAGCGCTGCCCGGAGCGCAAAGCACGTCCGCGTCGTCACATAGCCGAGGGCCAACCGACGACTGAGCTACCCAAGTACGATTCACTACCCCTCCTCACAGCTTTACTTCCGCCAGTACTTCATTTTGTATCTTCCTAACTTCACAGAAGCTCTCCTGCAAAACTTGCAAGACTACTGGAAGAGTGGATATTGCGGAGACATGGCTTAGCCACAGCCTGGGGGATGTTTCCAGAATGAAATTTTCACTTTGCAGCGGAGTGTGCGCTTATATGAAACTCCCTGGCAGATTAAAACTGTGTGCCAGACCTTTAACTTTCACGGGCAAATGCTCTATTGACTAGGCATCACGATTGGTTCTTACAACTTTACTTCGGCCAGTACCTCCTCTTCTAGCGGAAGTAAAGCTGTGAGGACGGGTCGTGAATCGTGCTTCGATAGCACAGTCACTGCCACAGTAGCTGAGCGTGTTCGTTCAGATAAACTGGTTGCCATCTGCAATAACGAAATCTGAGTGAAATATTCAGTGATCAACTACAGGGAATTACGAAAAAAGAGTGGGTAGAGCATTTGCCCGTGAAAACCAAAGGTCTCGAGCTCGACTCTCTTATTTTCTTTCTTAGTGTCACTGTCCTCTCGCCACTTCGTGTATTTTGTTTTGCTGTTGCAGTACGTGAATATATTTAGTGTAGCGAAATTGCTGTGTGCAAAATCTCAACACATACACATGGAAGACGAAGAAGAAAGCAGTAAACAACAACAAAACAACAACAACAAAACAACAACAAAAACTGACCACTGAAGATGCTTTAGAATAAAGCGAAAAGGGTATGGGCTTAATAAGACTTTTATCCCAATAGCAAAACATGGCAGTTAACGTATACAACTTGCATCTCTTTCTGTTGCTTTACCAGCTTTTGTGTTTCGTACCTCTAAAACATTTTTTTCAATTTTCGGGTCCAGGTTGTTGTTACCTTCTTTTTGAAAAGATATTTGATGATCTGCTTCACCAATACATTTTCTTTTATTATTATTATTATTATTATTATTATTATTTTCTTTAATTCCCCATTTTCTTTCATTTGTATTTTAATTTTTGTTGACTTTCGGGACGTGCTCATACATTTATCTCGACATTGGAAGGTACGACAGTGAGTATTGGTTCTTCAGGAGATTCATTAGAGCCAAGCCGTAGTCTGGTACCAAGTTACATATGCTTAGACTTGTCAGGTGACGCCATGCAGGACATTTACAAGGACAGCACGAACATCAGAATATCACAACACACAGTTGCCGAGCGGAGAAAATCTCCTCCCCAGTCGGGAATCGAACCACGGTCGCTTCGGTTAGCCACCGAGGTGGATATTTGTTACTTTTCATCCTGTAGAACAGAACAAAAAATACCACATTCTTTTCAGTATTGTTTGTAATACTTTTTTCAATGCTTTGATGTGTGTTTACTACTACATACATACACACACACAAACACACACACACACACACACACACACACACACACACAAATGTTGCCAGTGTTATGTGCGTCTCAATACGTATTCTCCCTTGTCTTTCCATCGTACATTTTTAGTTTTTCTATCATGTAATTCAGCACTAGGCATTCAGTTTCGTAGTCATTTTGTTTCACTATTGTGTTCTAAAGCATCATTGTATTCTTATTATTACTACTTACAATTGGGTGCCTTTGGACCACACGACATACAGCAAAGGGCAATTATCAGAGTTCTGTTTTAGTGTTTCTTTGTGCTTGTATTACTTTCATTCTCTAAATATGGGCTATTTTCTGCTCATTTTTTTCTTTTTCTTCTTTCTTTTCAGATGAGCTGACCAGTTGTAAATCTCGTACGTGAAATTTTACCTACGTAGTACATCAAGTAATGTTATTTCTGCTTTTCTCAGTTTTTTTCGGCACCCATCCATTTTATGCTTCAATTTTAGCTTTACTGAGAACGTCCCTAAAATTTCACAATTTGTCTAGTTAATCGGGTTGGTTCCGTTCTTTTAACATGCACGCGGAATTTTAGATCACATTTTCTCCGTCATTTTATTGTGATCATTTCTCGATCGCTCTCGAAACACACACCATACAAATATTCAGATTTTCGTATTCATTCGTTAATCAGATTTTTCATTCATTTCTAGCCTCAGTGGCTTCTCGTAGGCATTTAAATATAATCATGGAATATGGCCTCGATATCTATATGGCCGCGTCTCGAGCTCCGGCTCATCTGGCTCTGTGCAGCTGTAGTGTACGGTGGTTAATCCTTCCCGGCTGTGCCCGTACAGCAGCTGGTGTTACCACTGAACCCCGGGACGGAGGCGGCGCTGGCCAGACACCTGAGCCGCCGCGGCGCCGCCAGATGGCAGCACGGGCCGGTCCCCGGGCGCCCAGCAGCTCAGGGACCACTGGCGCGATAACGTCTCCGCCAATTAGCGCGTCCCCGCTAATTGCGCGGCCGGACTGTGTCACTCTAATTGGCTGTCGCGCCCGTAAGGGTCAACAGGCCGAGGACTGGCCGCGTGGCCCAGATGGTGACGCGGCTCACTCACAGCTGAGCCGACGACGATGAGATTGCTGTTCTTATACAATCACAGCTCCACGTATCCCAGGGTTTCGTGTATCGGTAAAATGAATTATGTTTCATTAGAAAGGAACAAGAATAACTCTGATAATCGTAGTTTCATTAGTGGCGAGATTTAATAAGCGATTACTATGAACATTTTTCAAACAATACAATTCATGTGCGTAACTAAAATACAGTGCGCATAATTCAAAGCAGGTATAGCCCGGGATGAATTCCCTGCGGAACGCACAATATGAATACGTCGTAAAATTCACTACTAGCCATTAAAATTGCTACACCAAGAAGAAATGCAAATGATAAACGGGTATTCAATGGACAAACATATTATACTAGAACTGACAGGTGATTACATTTTCACGCAATTTGGGTGCATAGATCCTGAGAAATCAGTACCCAGAACAACCACCTCTGGCTGTAATAACGGCCTTGATACGCCTGGGCATTAAGTCAAACAGAGTTTGGATGGCGTGTACAGGTACAGCTGCCCATGCAGCTTCGACACGATACCACAGTTCATCAAGAGTAGTGACTGGCGTATTGTGATGAGCCAGTTGCTCGGCCACCACTGACCAGACGTTTTCAATTGGTGAGAGATCTGGAGAATGTGCTGGCCAGGGCAGCGGTCGAACATTTTCTGTATGCAGAAAGGCCCGTACAGGACCTGCAACATGAGGTCGTGCAATATCCTTCTGAAATGTAGGGCTTCGCAGGGATCGAATGAAGGGTAGAGCCACGGGTCGTAACACATCTGAAATGTAACGTCCACTGTTCAAATTGCCGTCTATGTGAACAATAGGTGACCGAAACGTGTAACCAATGGCACCCCATACCATCACGCCGGGTGATACGCCAGTATGGCGATGACGAATACACGCTTCCAGTGTGCGTTCACCGCGCTGTCGCCAAACACGGATGCAACCATCATGATGCTGTAAACAGAACCTGGATTCATCCGAAAAAATGACGTTTTGTCATTCGTGCACCCAGGTTCGTCATTGAGTACACCATCGCAGGCGCTCCTGTCTGTGATGCAGCATCAAGGGTAACCGCAGCCATGGTCTGAGACCTGATAGTCCATGCTGCTGCAAACGTCGTCTTACTATTCGTGCAGATGGTTGATGTCTCGCAAACGTCTCCATCTGTTGACTCAGGGATCGAGACGTGGCTGCACGATCCGTTACAGCCATGCGGATAAGATGCCTGTCATCTCGACTGCTAGTGATACGAGGCAGTTGGGATCCAGCACGGCGTTCCGTATTACCCTCCTGAACCCGCCTATTCCATATTCTGCTAACAGTCATTGGATCTCGATCAACGCGAGCAGCAATGTCGCGATACGATAAACCGCAATCGCGATAGGCTACAATCCGTCCTTTATCAAAGTCGGAAACGTGATGGTACGCATTTCTGCTCCTTACACCAGGCATCACAACAACATTTCACCAGGCAACGCCGGTCAACTGCTGTTAGTGTATGAAAAATCGGTTGTAAACTTTCTTCATGTCAGCACGTTGTAGGTGTCGCCACCGGCGCCAACCTTGTGTGAATGCTCTGAAAAGCTGATCATTTGTGTATCACAGCATCTTCCTCCTGTCACTTAAATTTCGCGTCTGTAGCACGTAATGTTCGTGGTGTAGTAATTTTAATGGCCAGTAGTTTTTATCTACTTCTAGTATCTAAATCTGTTTATTTGCTATTTTTATAAGAATTAAATAAAGTAGCATCATATTGATTGATACGACTTTTATAAGAATTTTACATTATTGTTGTAAAATAGTGTGAATGGGGTCTGGCAAATATTGGGAATCTCTCGAAGAACCAGCAGTGATAGCGGTTAACTGAGTGCGAACAGGAGCAGAGAACAACAAGAGGAAAACGAAAAACAGAGATGACACGGCAGAATAACAAAGTTGAAGCCAGTAATCAAAGAGCAAAGCTCTAAAGTGTAGTGAAATCTAAGAAGAAACTAATGGTGTGTAATGAGAACGGTACGTGAGCCCAGCCAACACACAACTGGAGGCACAAGTGCGGTGTGGTCGGCTTTATAGAGCGTGGTGACGAACGCTAATTGGCTGCCAAGGTGGGCGTGGCCCTGAACTGACGTGAGGCCAGCGCTACTCTTCCACATTCACTGCCTGGAGTGCATTCCAAAACTTCCCACACAACATTGCGGTCTTGCAGGGAAGCCGAGATGCCTGGCATTAGCAACGCTTTTAGCCCCCATCCTACCTCTATGGAAACCAGGTGGCTCAGACAAATAACAAAGCGATTTAATATTTCATTGTCTTCCACTCCCGAGTTACGTTCAAAATTTCAGGTCTGTAGCTCATCGGGGAATTATTTTAAAATCAGTTGCAACATTTGTACTGAACAGAACCCGCAGATGAGTAGATACCTAATAAAAACGCGTTAATGAAGGTAATTTGCGTTGACCCACAGGCCGCTTTGGCCAGCTGTACAAAATCCAGCACTTGGCAGCTGTTTCAGTGATATGGTATGAAAACATTTTAACCACGATTGTTAAAAAATGCTTGAGAATCACATGGTACTGCAGTAGCCTCTGTTACATCTAAGTATGTGCTATGGAAAGGATACGATAGGCAAAATGGGTTATTCATTTTGTGTACACTATCTAATTAAATTATATGGACACCCATACGTAATGTAGAATTGACCGCTAGATGTCACAAGGGCAGACCCGCCAGTGTACTCAGAGTTGGGGAGTAATGCGTTGTCAGCAGAGAAAAAATAACATCAGAACAGATCAGTCAGGCAAGTTCAGTGACAGGGAACGTGGTCTAATCACTGGGTGTCAACTGAGTAAAAAATCCATCTTCAGGTACACTTCAATCCTACAGACAGTACTAGGAACTGTCGACTATTGCTTGGAGAAATGACGTGTTAAGGTAAACATCTACAAGTTCGAAGCAGTGCTGTTTACATGCAGAACGAAGCCACTACACAAATACCAATACTACAGAAATTGCACTAAATGCACGTCCAGTATTGCTCCGTGAGAAAGTCAGATACCTTGGTGATTGGTTGGATAGAAACTCACTTGGCAGTGGACCATTTGCAACACTTCAGTAACAAAGCACACGCGAGGCTCAAGCAATTGTAACTTATGCACACTGAAGAGGAGGGTGTCGATGTTCATTTACACGACACTTATTAGACCGTTGATGACAGATGCATACCCAGTCTGAGGTTACGGAGCTCCAATACGTCTGCACCGCCTACAGACCCGAGGCCCACGAGAAAGACAGGCCGCGGCGTGTACGTCACGAAGGCAGTCTTGCTGTGGATCGCTCGCTCAAATCAGGAGACAAACTACGTTTCTACACCTGTTAACTCGTAACTAGGCATCCGTGCAAACTAAAACTGAATCTTCTACTGGAATCCGCTGTTATGGAATCTTACTGTTATTAGTCCTATAATGATAGGAAGTCCATGGGCCTACTTATAATTTGTTCAAATGGTTCTGAGCACTATGGGACTTAACAGCTATGGTCATCAGTCCCCTAAAACTTAGAACTACGTAAACCTAACTAACCTAAGGACAGCACACAACACCCAGTCATCACGAGGCAGAGAAAATCCCTGACCCCGCCAGGAATCGAACCCGGGAACCCGGGCGTGGGAAGCGAGAACGCTACCGCACGACCACGGGCTGCGGACTTATAATTTGTTACAGCTGTACTGTCGTACAATAAAATAAAATCATGCTAAGTGATTATCAGTTGCATAAGGCACCACTTCCAGTATGTAATGATTACTGTTAAGCAGAAGAGACTAAATGCTATAAACACGCCGTTATACCATTTATATCGAGTATTGATCTTAAATTAAATTTTGCTGTAGTACTGTTAATTAGTAAGAGTTCATAATAGCAGATTCCAGTGGAAGATGCAATTCCCGTTAGTACTTACACGCCCAGCTGCGAGTTAACAGGTTTAGAAATGCATTATGTCTGCTGAGCTGAGCGAACGAGAGAGTTCAGGACTACCTTCGTGACGTACGCGCCGCGGCCTGTCTTGCTCGTGGGCCTCTTGCAGACCAAGCAGAGCAAGGTTTACGAATAATTAGCAACGATCCAAGATACACAAACCAGGTGGACTTACATAATGAATTCCACCTTGATACTTTCGCGGAGGTATTCTGAAAACTTGCCACATGACTGTAGATAAACTTGAGACAATCGAATAACCCCTTCGTTCTAAATCTGGGTTACTTCGATCACAATCACAGGTGGAAGCATAACCGCCCAAAAATCTTTCTCTTAGAGATATTTAACCATCAAACTAAGCACGCATACAACATAATATCAGCGAACCTTACAGCAAACCTGACGCATCGTCAGCTGCCCTCATACAGCCTGAAAACAGGGAAGCCGATCATACGAAACAGAAACCCTACACGACTTTACAAAACGGGTGACCGATTTTATAATCAAATTGACCCCTCTTATGACGACTTTCGCATGCTACAGTACTTGACGCTGCTACTAGCGGAGCAAGTATGTCGGAGTAGAAACAACGGTAACCCCTATCTAGTAACTTTTCCAAATACCCAGGCATCAGTTCTCGCTACTGGCAAATAGTCCGCCTGTTTAGTTGAGTGAGGGTTAACTGTTCTCTGTAATAAAAAACTGAGTGAACGGATCAACGATGAACTTGAACAGTTGTCATGGGACATCCGTCCCGGACAAAAGCAACGAACATTAACGAACAAAATGAGACCAGCAAAATAAAAAAAATAAAATGGCAACGTGCTTGCTTCCCATGCAGGGGACCAGGGTTCGATTCCCGGCCGGGTTGGAAATTTTCTGTGCTCATGGACTCGGTGTCGTGTTGTCCTCATCATTATTTCATCCTCATCACCGACACGGAAGTCACCTAACGTGGTGTCGATTGAAATAGGACTTGCACTCGGCATCCGAACTTCCTCGGATGTGCCCTCCCAGCCAACAATGCCACACAATAATTTCATTTTTTTTACTGGCACATAACCTCCAGAACCTCCAGTAGCTCTACTACCTATACGGGCTGTCGCAGAGGTGTTTTCCTTGGGCAGTTGGCGTGGCACGTTTTTCACTGTGTTGTCAAAACCACTACCTTTCAATCGCATTCCGTCTACCATCTCCCCGACGGAAGAGCTTAATGGGTGGTCGCACCCGGATGTACTGACAACATCACAGTCTCGCATCCTGCGACGCGTAGATTAGCACAGTAACCCTTTTGCGGACGTGATAGGAGAGCTTTTTGTGTTGGCCACCATGTTTTGCGGTTGTGCCGCGACTTCATTCCTTTCTTTTCTCAAACTGTGTTGTCAGAAGAAAAGTAGTAACAGCAGAATGCGAGACATGTTGTAGTGAAGTGGTATCAGGGGACCTGTCTAGTTATTCCTTGCGTTGGTATCTTCACTTACCAGCAGTTCATCCACAAGAGCAGCAAATTCAGACGGAGGAGTAAACCCTGACCAACTGCATCGTTAGAAAACTCATTTCCTTAAAAGGAATTATCAACACCACAAGCTGATGTAATACAGAATTCACCACTAGGTATCACCAGAGGCTGACCCGCTAGTATAAAAGGAGGCGAGGAAATATTGTGGTGTTCAAAAATGGTTCAAATGGCTCTGAGCACTATGGGACTCAACTGCTGAGGTCATTAGTCCCCTAGAACTTAGAACTAGTTAAACCTAATTAACCTAAGGACATCACAAACATCCATGCCCGAGGCAGGATTCGAACCTGCGACCGTAGCGGTCTTGCGGTTCCAGACTGCAGCGCCTTTAACCTCACGGCCACTTCGGCCGGCATTGTGGTGTCAGTAGGGAATCAGTAACAGCAGTAACAGCGGAATGAATCGATCAGAAGAGCTCAGTGACTTCGAAAAAGACTAGTCACTGGATATCACCTGAGCAACAAATCCATCAAGTACACTTTAACCCTGATAACGGTCCTGATGTCAGCTGTTGTTGATGTGACTGTCCAGTGGAAACACGAAAGAATAGCAGCGACTGAACCAAAAGCAGGCAGACCTGACCGACTGGCGAACAGGGAGGGCCGAGCACTGCAGAAGTTGGTTGTAAAAAATCGTACGAAATCAGCGGAAAAGATCAGTCGTATGTTCCAAACTGCTGACAGAAATTCAGAAGGCACAATGACAGTGCGTATCAAGTCAGAAAGAACTGGGTACAGCAGCTCCACATAAGCCACACGTTTGTGTAGTCAGTGCTAAGCGACGCTGGAGACGGTGTAAAGAGCAACGCCACTGGACAGTGGGTGACTGGAAGCGATTGTTCTGGAGTGAGGCGTCTCGCTATAGACGGTGGCAAAGCGACTGGAGCCTTCTGCAGAGTTCAAGCCGTCATAAAAACGAAGGGTGGACACACATCAGTGTCCAGTAATAGTATCCAAATACTTGTCGTCAGATAGTGTACGTCTACAGTTTTGAGGGTCTGTTCGACGTCCTATCTCGCAAACGGGAATGACCTGTGTATGCATTAAACAAATGTCCGCCCCCAGTAGCTGAGTGGTCGCCGGCACGGTAGCTCAGCGTGTTCGGTCAGAGGGTTAGCAGCCCTCTGTAATGAAAAATCTGAGTTAATGGATAAACGACAACTGAAACGGGTGTCTTGCGACGTCTGCCCCGAGCAGATGCAACGAACTGTATGAGATTAAAAAAAGTGGTCAGCGTGATGGACTGTCAATACTAAGGGACTAAGGGCCCGGGTTCGATTCCAGTCTGGGTCGAAGATTTTCTTCGCTAAGGGAATGGGTCTTGTGTCGTCATTTCATCCCCATCGACGCGCAAGTCGCCGAAGTGGCGTCAAATCGAAAGACTTCCACCCGGCGAACGGTCTACCCGACGTGAGGCCCTAGTCACATTACATTTATTTATTATTATCAAACAAATAGAAACCACTGCGTTCCTCCTGCTGTTAATAAAAGGAGAAAGCTATTTCGTATGTTCTGTGTAATATTCTGTGTAGGATTATATGGTATCTCCTTCACTGAGAAGAACAATTTTGGTCAATTTTCTATTCCACCATCACCTCCTTATTTATCTGCTATTTTGAGGTTCATGCAATGTGCTTAATTGTGTAGATACAGCTAAGTACATTGCACGTTTCGAGCAAGTCGTCGACTTTATTGTGTAATGACAAAAAAATACTGTTTCTCACATACCAGGCTTTTATATTTGGTCGTGGATATATTCTGTGAGAATTATAGTTATCATCGTTCAGTTTTGATGAGGCTTTTCGGGAGGTTTCCTGTGGTTGTAAGGTAAATGTCGAAACAGGGAACCCTCTCTGAAATACAAAGAAGTGCAACACCCAGGTTGGGAGGAGGAACCGATAAGAAACTCAGGGGTTGTCGGGGTATGTGATGTTACTGCAGTGATTATGAAATCGAGTTACAAGGCAATTGGTAGTATGAGCCCAATTATCAGTGTGACATTGCATCAACTTTGGCCTGGATGCAGCCACTGATTCGGATGGAAAGGGTGTCATGAAACCATTGGATCCTCTCCTGAGGCAAGCTAGGCCCCAACTGTTGTAACTGGTCCTGGATACTGGAACTGGAAAAAAGTTGACGTCTGCACTGATCCCACAAATGATCTATAGGGAACACATTTTGTGATCTTGCCGGCCACGGAAGTACCTACACATCAAACAGACAGTCAAGAGAGAAACGTGCATTGTGTGCAGGAGTATTATGCTGTTGAAAAATGAAACCACAATACTTTCAGATGAGAAGTAAGACATGAGGATGCAAGATGTCCATGAGGTAATGTTAACCCATCAGAATACCTTAAAGCTTAAACCACTGCTGACTATGACCTGAAGTCATACCTGATGACTCCCGACATAACGGCGCCTTTCAAGTGCTGATAACATCGTGTCATCCGAGGACATGGCATCTATTTGCCCTTTGCAGAGATCACTCCAGACTTAACGCTGTTCACTCCACCTATATATCCAACGAGGCCTTATAACAACAGAGAACAACACTAAAGCACTCTAGTAGCCATTCAACGTGTCACAGAGAACGGCAACGCTAACGATATACGTACCAATCGATGCTGTATGCGTGTCGAAGCTACACTGACGTCTGATCATGTCCTCTGGGTACAGACATATATATTAGCAATCACGAACCCTGAAGATCGTGCACCGACCTAACAGTGTTCCTCCATAGAAGGCGATCTCGTGCACTTTGATTCCATTTCTGACGGACACCCACCTGTTGAAAATCCTTCTGTAGTTCATCCTTCCATAGGTTCCCTGGTTTTCCAATTGTACAAGTTCCATCAGGTTTTTCCGTGAGCACAGCTTTACCCCGACATTTTCCTGGCCTACTAGCAATATGCTCTACAGGCACGTTTCCCACAGTTTCATTTTATGCAAGCTGTTCGGTCGTTTCTTTAGGTCGAACAGATCCTTATTCTTTCTACGTCCCCATGTGTTCTCTTCGCGGATTGGTCCAAAGATCTTTCTCATGATTTTCCGTTCAGAGATGAGCAGGTTCTCTTCATCTTATTTTGTGGTGATTAACGTTTCTGCCCCGTAGAACAACACCGGTACTATCACTGCATTATAGGCTTTAAATCTGTTGTTAACTGGCAGACTTTCTGATGACCTTAACTGCTTCAGACTGAAATAATTTTTTCACCCATTGACAATACGTTGATTAATTTCTTGATTTAGGTTATATCTTCCGAGTGCTTCACTTTTCGTCAGGCAGTGTATTCCTAATTAGGACGCCCACTAGCTGCATGCTTGGACTCTGACTGGGAAGTCACAGCGTGGGAAGAATTTTTGTATATCGCTTTCGCACTTTCAGACACTGCAGCACAACAAACTGAGAAAAAAAGGACGTCTCTATGATAGATCTTTGATGCGCTGTAGCAGTGAAACGGCGTAAGCTTGATAGCGACTGTGAAATCGAGATTTCGCTGTACGCTGTGCTTTTGTTACACAACCCGGTCACAGGACACGTGATCTCCTCTGCCATTCAGAACACAGAATGAGAGCATATTACACGTTTCGGAATAAACGAGCCACAAATTCCTCTCAAACAAGAGAAGCAATGTCGTGGCTTTATTCGCATCAGTTTAAGATGTCTTACAATTATATCTGAGCCTAAGAACACCTCTAACGGAAGAAAGAACAAAACCAAAATTACACAAGAAGCTATAGCTCTACTTATTTAAATATTTTAGGTATTTTTCTTTTTAATTTGTGTGTCAGCGCGACGAAATAGTCACATTTTCGTTGGCTGAATAGGTAACATCTGCTATGCTCACTGTAATTGGCTAACTACACTACTGTCCATTAAAACTGCTACACCACGAAAATGACGTGCTGCAAACGCGAAATTTAACTTACAGGAAGAAGATGCTCAGATATGCAAATGATTAGCTTTTCAGAGCATTCACACAAGGTTGGCGCCGGGGGCGACACCTACAACGTGCTGACATGAGGAAGGTTTCCAACCGATTTATCATACACAAACAGCAGTTGACCGGCGCTGCCTGGTGAAACGTTGTTGTGATGCCTCGTTTAAGGAGGAGAAATGCGTACCATCATGTTTCCGACTTTGATAAAGGTCGGATGGTAGCCTACCGCGGTTGCGGTTTATCGTATCGCGACATTGCTGCTCCCGTTGATCGAGATCCAATGACTGTTAGCACAATACGGAATCGGTGACTTCAGGAGGGTAATACGGAACGCCGTGCGGGATCCCAACGGCCTCGTATCACTAGCAGTCGAGATGACAGGCACCTTATCCACATGACTGTAACGGATCGTGCAGCCACGTCTCGATCCCTGAGTCAACAGATGGGGATGTTTGCAAGACAAGCACCATCTGCACGAACAGTTTGACGACGTTTGCAGCAGCATGGACTATCTGCTCGGAGACCATGGCTGCGGTTACCCTTGACGGTGCTTCACAGACAGGAGCGCCTGCGATGGTGTACTCAACGACGAACCTGAGTGCACGAATGGCAAAACGTCATTTCTTTCGGATGAATCCTGGTTCTGTTTACAGGATCATTATGGTTATATCCGTGTTTGACGACATCGCGGTGAACGCACATTTGAAGCGTGTATTCGTCATCGCCCGGCGTGATGGTATGGGGTGCCATTGGTTACACGTCTCGGTCACCTCTTGTTCGCATTTACGGTACTTTGGACAGTTAATGTTACATTTCAGATTTGTTACGACCCGTGGCTCTAACCTTCATTCGATTCCTGCGAGCCGGCCGCGGTGGCCGAGCGGTTCTAAACACTTCAGTTTGGAAGCGCGCGACTGCTACGATCGCAGGTTCGAATCCTGCCTCGGGCATGGATGTGTGTGATGTCCTTAGGTTTAAGTAGTTCTAAGTCCAGGGGACTGATGACCTCAGATGTTAAGTCCCATAGTGGTCCGAACCATCTGAACTATTTTCTCGATCTTTGCGAAACCCTACATTTCAGCAGGATAATGCACGACCACATGTTGCAGGTCCTGCACGAGCCTTTCTGGATACAGAAAATGTTCGACTGCTGCCTTGGCCAGCACATTCTACGGATCTCTCACGAATTGAAAACGTCTGGTCAATGGTGGCCGAGCAACTGGCTCATCACAATACGCAAGTCACTACTCCTGATGAACTGTGGTATCGTGTTGAAGTTGCATGGGCAACTGTACCTGTACACGCCATCCAAGCTCTGTTTGACTCAATGCCCAGGCTTATCAAGGCCGTTATAAATTCCAGAGGTGGTTGTTGTGGGTACTGATTTCTCAGGATCTATGCACCCAAATTGCGTGAAAATGCAATCACATGTCAGTTCCAGTGTAACATATCTGTGCAATGAATATCCGTTTATCATATGCACTTCTTCGTGGTGTAGCAATGTTAATGGCCAGTAGTGTAGTTCACGTGTCAGGTGCTCAGATTGCGTAACAAAATCACATCGTACAGCGCCATCTCGATTTGACAGTTTCCGAAGCTATCGTGCCGTATTTAGTGTTTTTCGTATTTATACTTGCTTATTCTACAAATATGCAGTATCAGTGCCACAGTGCATTAAAGATCTATCCAAGAGACGTCCTCTTCTTCTCGGTTTGTTCTGCTACAGTGCCTGAAGGTGCGATACCGATATATGAAAATTTAACTCACGGAGTGATTACTCGAACAGCCCGCTCGATGTGGGGAATGAAGAGTATTAAAGAAGAAAGAAGCAATTGACTAAAAACGGTTCCCAGTGGTGTTCGAACAGGAGGTGTATTAGGTCTGTCGCGCACTGTTATTAACTTTCTACTTACGTGAGTCACACTGTTCTGGTGGACGAGCGACACGTAAACCGAACGGCGCTCGCGTAACAGGAAACGAAGGCGCGCGTCGCCCCGCCGGCGACGCGCGGCCCGCAATCCCAACGGTCTGCGCGGAGCGGCGATCGCGCGTTAATTGGCCGGCCGGACACTGGCCAGACGCCGGCGACATCTTTACGTCGCGCCGGTAAACAGCGGCCCGCGGTGACGAAGCGCAGGCCGGGCCGCATTCCCCGGCGGGGGCCGCGGCGGCCGTGTGTGGGACCCCGCGTTTCCCGGGAAGCGGCGGTAGCCCGCGCGTATCCGGTTACGCGCCGCCGATCCGCTTTCCTCACGCGCCGCAGATGCTTCGTTATGTTATCCCAGAATGTGCACCGTGGCTAATGAAAACACGTTCGCTACTACGAGTTTGATTAAGCTAATAAGTGATGAAGAGAAATTCTGTCTGTGGAAGTAGGTAGGCTGGAAACACATCAAGACACAGGGACTGGGTGTTTGGGTTGTCCTCATCATTTCATCATCATCATCGTTTGCGACAGTGGCTAAATTGGACTGCGTAAAAAATTTGACTGTGTGAAGGATTGGGGCTTCGTACGGGCGCTGATGACCACGCAGTAGGGCGCTACACAAACTAAACATCTTCATCATCACCATCATGTAATCGAATCATTTTCTCCACAAAAAAGTACCTGGTATGAGCAAAATTAAATTTCCCGATTCGCTTGTACATTGGCTTTCCCCGCTTAGAACGACCCTATCTTGTGATTTTCTGTTTAAAAATGACTCACTCAGTTTATTGGGGGCAGGCAGTATGCAAGACTGGTGGTTGGAAGACCCTCTTAGGTTACTGAACTCTCGTCGTCCTAGAGGCGACGGATGCCATAGGACACCTAGTATTGCTGGGAACTGTCAGCGAACATTATGTCTCTAGCAAAACTTGTCTCCATAACGTGAGCTAAAACCTTTAGAACTTTGATGCAAACGAAACAACGGTTTAGACCCTTCTGTTCATATTATGGTATCTGGCAACACCCTTGAAGAAGTACGACAAAGAACAGGTGTAACCTACTATGAGCTTCGTATATGTAATGTCAGTCGAACTGAATTATCCATTGCCGCGCTGGATTAGCCGAGCGGTCTAGGGCGCTGCAGTCATGGACTGTGCGGCTGGTCCCGGCGGAGGTTCGAGTCCTCCCTCGGGCATGGGTGTGCGTGTTTGTCATTAGGATAATTTAGGTTAAGTAGTGTGTAAGCTTATGGACTGATGACCTTAGGAGTTAAGTCCCATAAGATTTCACACACATTTCAACATTTGGATTAGCCATTCTAAGCTGTCACGAACACATGAGTTCGTATGAATGATGTACTGAATAAGCAATACGCATGTAACTCAGTTGAGTGCAGTTAACATGCATGGTGCCGTCTGTCAGTATGACTCTACGATCATGAGACTTCAAAATACAATGTGTGAAGTACCACACTTTTATACATAAATAGTGAACTTCCAGATCCCTTACCAACCAAAGCAAACGATTCACCTTCAGTTCTGTAAAAGAATGCACAGGGAAGGACGAGCGAATCTCACACTACATTTACGGAGCTACTTAGCACTAATCGCAACGATCATTTAGAAAAATTCTGTCTTTACTTAAGGCACAATGCACATCACGTAGGGCAACTTGATACCGATTGCAAACTACAGGGTGATTCAAAAAGAATACCACAACTTTAGGAATTTAAAACTCTGCAACGACAAAAGGCAGAGCTAAGCACTATCTGTCGGCGAATTAAGGGAGCTATAAAGTTTCATTTAGTTGTACATTTGTTCGCATGAGGCGCTGTTGACTAGGCGTCAACGTCAGTTGATGCTAAGATGGCGACCGCTCAACAGAAAGCTTTTTGTGTTATTGAGTACGGCAGAAGTGAATCGACGACAGTTGTTCAGCGTGCATTTCGAACGAAGTATGGTGTTAAACCTCCTGATAGGTGGTGTATTAAACGTTGGTATGAACAGTTTACAGAGAATGGGTGTTTGTGCAAAGGGAAAAGTTCTGGAGGGCCGAGAACGAGTGATGAAAATGTAGCATGCATCCAGCAAGCATTTGTTCGCAGCCCTGGAAAATCGACTCGCAGAGCTAGCAGAGAGCTGCAAATTCCACAATCAACTGTATGGAGAGTCCTACGAAAAAGGTTAGTTATGAAACCTGAACGTCAACTACCCGAGGCGATGGATCGGCCGCCAGGCAGCCCGTGACAGAGCACTTCAACACTGGCCTCCAAGAAGCCCTGATCTTACCCCCTGCGATTTTTTCTTATGGGGGTATGTTAAGGATATGGTGTTTCGGCCACCTCTCCCAGCCACCATTGATGATTTGAAACGAGAAATAACAGCAGCTATCCAAACTGTTACGCCTGATATGCTACAGAGAGTGTGGAACGAGTTGGAGTATCGGGCTGATATTGCTCGAGTGTCTGGAGGGGGCTATATTAAACATCTCTGAACTTGTTTTTGAGTGAAAAAAAATCTTTTTAAATACTCTTTGTAATGATGTACAACAGAAGGTTATATTATATTTCTTTCATTAAATACACATTTTTAAAGTTGTGGTATTCTTTTTGAATCACCCTGTATAACTCGGGCGTAAGGACACCAGGATTTGAAAGCAATGACAAGGGATTACGACTAACTTTGAGGATTGTCTGAGTAGAAAAATACATAGGCTGATTGCTCGTAACGTACCGGTAAGCCATCGTGGCTTATACAACATGTATCACGTGGTACTACAACCCACAACACAATTGTTTGCATAAAAGATAATTCTCATAGCGCAAGAAATATTGAAAACTGCTCATTAAATGGGAATGAGACGAATATTAAGACAGATCCATACATATCCGACTGTTTAGATTGCTGCGAAAATCATCAGCAATAGAAAAGGCAAAAGAATGCACTTGCTAAACTACTGAAAATGCGGTGAACTTCATCGTGTGAAACCCTGCAATACTGACCAGGAAAATGACACCCATTACTAACACGATACCTGCGACTGAATAGCAAACTGTAACTCCAGTTTGCACTCAGTTCTTACCCGACTGTGAGGCGTTGTTGAACACGTGTACGTCTCACACCGCTGCGCCGCTACCGTCTCTCCCTGTAGACTCCCGCCCTGTCCATTCAAACGCACCGAGTGCTCCCATGCCACATGCAGTGCTCTTTGGTCTTTGGCTCACGTATACCGAGAACTCAAAGACTATCCCTCAGCCACTTTTCTGAATGTATACAGAAACTGATAGTACGTACAGAATACATCTCTGCAGAGCATATGCGATTTGAGAAAACGTGAATGACATTCACTATTGGAACTTTTGAATGTGACAGAGAGTTTTCACGCTCTAGTAAGATCCCTCTACTTAGACACGAAGCACATAATTTTACTGTGCACCGACAACCATAAGTAACCCAGGTGTGAAAGTCTCCATACTGATTTTTCGCTTTGGAGCGGAGTGTGCGTTGATCTGAAAATAGCTGGCAGATTAAAACTACGTACTGGACTAGAACTCCAGTCTAGAACTTTTGCCTTTCCCGGGTAACTGTTCCACCGACTGATCTATCAAGCACGACTCACGACCCGCCCTCATACCTTCACTTCCGCCGATACCTCTCTCCTATCTTACAGATTTCACTGAAGTTTTCCTGTATACCTAGGGGCTAGCACTCGCAGGAAAAGGATGCAGAGGAAAAATGGTTTATGCACAGCCTAGGTGATTGTTCTAGAATGAATTTTCACTGTGCTGCATAGTGTCCTCTGATTTGAAAATTCTTGGTAGGTTAACACCGTGTACCGGGTCGGTACTCGAACGTAGGACCTTGGCCGTAGACATGTGGTCTACCGTCTGAACTGTTCAAACACCACTTACGAGCCGCTCTCACATCTAGACTTGTGAAAGTCTTAGAAAGTTCAGTGCCTCAGTATCATGTGCTGTAAGAAGCCAACGTACACAAATACGTTTAAACTTTGATAATCTATTTACAGTCGTTTTATTTACAAAGCCTCGATTTTGGACATATATTATCTACATACAGAGATGAACACAACTAGCTCTGTGTGGGTATTACCATAACTCAGTTTTACAACAAACCCAGATTATGGGGTCCCTATGTGAACCGAAGTTAGCACCACCATTCCAGTTCAACGAAATTTGCGATCCCATCTCTTTCTTCGGCTATGTTCACTCTAATTGATGATATTTAATACAGGTGGCGTTTCTACTGGATTAATACGTTCCAGTATTTATGAAAATTGCACACATTTTAAATTTATTCAAAAAAATGGCTCTGAGCACCATGGGACTTAACTTCTAAGGTCATCAGTCCCTAGAACTTACAACTACTTAAACCTAACTAACCTAAGGACATCACACACATCCATGCCCTAGGCAGGATTGGAACCTGCGACCGTAGCGGTCACGCGGTTCCAGACTGTAGCGCCTAGAACCGCCGGCCAATCCCGGGTGGCCTTAAATTTATTCCACAATATACTGAAACATTGTTTCTCAGCTGCAAAAATTTAGTACTCCTGCAGATTCCACATTACATGAGTTACAACAAATGCCACATATTTCAAATGTATCTCCAAATGTAATTGGTGGGCCGGCCGGTGTGGCCGTGCGGTTAAAGGCGGTTCAGTCTGGAATCGCGTGACCGCTACGGTCGCAGGTTCGAATCCTGCTTCGGGTATGGATGTGTGTGATGTCCTTAGGTTAGTTAGCTTTAAGTAGTTCTAAGTTCTAGGGGACTGATAACCACAGAAGTTAAGTCCCATAGTGCTCAGAGCGATTTGAACTTTTTTTTTGTAATTGGTGTAATTTTCCATGAAGTTTTGTTACTCTCTAAACAGGAAATTATTGTTATGTCTCAAAAATATCCTTAACTTTTTCATGAATACCTTTCATATGTTGCAAAAAACTAAACTTTTGAACTTATGGAATATATATATATATTTAATACTTATTTAAAATAATCTGTGTTACTATTTTATGCTTATTTTTTTCAAATATCAAATTATACAGTTTTGTTTAAATTGTTCACTTACTTAAAACTTGATGTTAACGTGATTATTACTTTGAACAATTACCTCTTCGAGGACATACTAGAAGTTCATGTTCTGATATATATGAATCGTAGCCAAATGAGTCAGCTGTTCTTCAGTCCTCATTTAGCCTCTAACCAGTTGTAGTTTGTGCGCTAAGCTCGTGTTCTTCGTCTCAGAACGTTGTGAGTTGTCGTACATGAAACATCGCGTGTCTTGTTACCATGAAACAAACGTGCAAACATAGAAGCTCTCTTTACAAAGAAAAGGAGAAGAGGCGCAAATTTATACCATTATAACATATCAGAATGTATAATAAAATCTTGCGCTGCGGTGCTGTGAAGCAGCGCGTTTACTATGAAATCCAACACCCAGGACCTGAGGTCAACTCTTGGAGAATACGACGGGGCGGAATAACGAACGGCATAAAAGATGGACAAAGGGTTTAGTTTTCTTAAATTCATCTTGGATTTTGTTAATGTAGACTCTTTCCGAACAAGACAAGTACGTACTGAAATAGCTGTGACAAATAATAGAGGAGTACATAACTGAAATACCAAATTCCAAGAATGATTTTTTCACGTAGTATCGGAAAGAACGACAAGTGGCTGTGGTTTTTGGTAATCAACCGCGCTAATATTACTTAATTTTTAATCAGAACTTATTTCCACAGGAAACAGGACCGTTTGTGCCCATATTCCATCGAATTAACAATTAGAAGGAACCTGCAAGCCAAACTTACTTCGGATAAAAGAGTGATATACAGTCTATGAGAGCAATGATATTAAAATTATGTACATCTACCTCTACATCTACATCCATACTTCGCAAGCGACCAGACGGAGTGTGGCAGAGAGTATCTTGAGTACCTCTATCGTTTCTCCCTTCTATTCCAGTCTCGTATTGTTCGTGGAAAGAAGGATTGTCGGTATGCCTTTGTGTGGGCTCTAATCTCTCTGATTTTATCCTCATGGTATCTTCGCGAGATATACGTAGGAGGGAGCAATATACTGCTTGACTCCTCGATGCAGGAATGTTCTCGAAACTTCAACAAAAGCCCGTACCGAGCTACTGAGCGTCTCTCCTGCAGAGTCTTCCACTGGAGTTCATCTCCGTACGCTTTCGCGATTACTAAATGATCCTGTAACGAAGCGCACTGCTCTCCGTTGGATCTTCTCTATCTCTTGTATCAACCCTACCTGGTACGGATCCCACACTGGTCAGCAGTATACAAGCAGTGGGCGAACAAGTGTACTGTAACCTACTTCCTTTGTTTTCGGATTGCATTTCCTTAGGATTCTTCCAATGAATCTCAGAAAGGCATCTGCTTTATCGACGATCGACTTTATATGATCATTCCATTTTAAATCACTCCTAATGCGTACTTCCAGATAATTTATGGAATTAACTGCTTCCAGTTGCTGACCTGCTATATTGTAGCTAAATGATAAGGGATATTTCTTTGTATGTCTTCGCAGCACATTACACTTGTCTACATTGAGATTCAATTGCCATTCCCTGCACCGTGCGTCAATTCGCTGCAGATCCTCCTGCATTTCAGTACAATTTTCCATTATTAAAACCTCTCGATATACCACAGCATCAACCACAAAAAGCCTCAGTGAACTTCCGATGTCATCCACAAGGTCATTTATGTAATTGTGAATAGCAACGTTCCTACGACACTCCCCTGCGGAACACCTGAAATCACACTTACTTCGTAAGACTTCTCTCCATTGAGAATGACATGCTGCGTTCTGTTATCTAGGTACTCTTCAATCCAATCACACAATTGGTCTGATAGTCCATACGCTCTTACTTTCTTCATTGAACGACTGTGGGGACCTGTATCGAACGCCTTGCGGAAGTCAAGAATCACGGCATCTACCTGGGAACCCGTGTCTATAGCCCTCTGAGTCTCGGTGACGAATAGCGCGAGCTGGGTTTCACACGATCGTCTTTTTCGAAACCTATGCTGATTCCTACAGAGTAGATTTCTAGTCTCCAGAAGAGTCATTATACTCGAACGTAATTCTACAACTGATCGACGTAAAATGACTTGACAGCTACGCTTAGGCTACATTCACGTCTCGTAGCACTTCTGTGTGTGTGTGTGTGTGTGTGCTCGTGTGAGTGCAAGATAAGAAACGTAAGAAAAGTACTTGAAATGTCGAGGGTGCTGGTAGTCTCGTGGCAATCAACACTGGAGGTATAACGACGGCCCTCAATCGAGTACAATAAAATAAATAGGCTGGCAGCGCCTGCAGAAAGCTATGTTCGCGCCGCGGCACGTCCCGCCGCTGTGGGAGCGTGAGCGGACACAGCCTCTGCAGACAGCCGCGGCGTGCAGCGATGGCATCTGCGCACGCGTGCGGGCGGCCGCTTTCGCTCGCGGCGAACCCGTCCGGCGACTATCTCGGGTAATTTCAGAGAAAGCACGGCGCATTGTTGGCACAAGGCGCCTGCCCATTACATCCGTCTCTCGTTCTCTCCTCACCGCTGCCGGGTACAAGTTGTAGACAATGGCTAGAGGCGGTTCGAGGTTTCTTTCATTTTCAATAAAACCGACCATCACCAGGAAGCATTTACGTGTTGTACACATCTTTCTCCCTCTCTCCCACCCACCTTCTCTCTCTATCTCTCTCGGTCTCTATCTGTCTGTCTCTGCCTCTCTCTCTCTCTCTTTCTCTCTCTCTCTCCACGCAAACACAGTAGGAGTATTCAATTTTACAGTATTTATGTGTCTTCTAAATACTTACCTATAGGTTTGCTACACATTGTGACTTACTAAGATGAGAATTGGGTCCCCGACTACTCAGGGATCTGTGGCAATGAACAAGCCGATAGATTGGCTAGGAAGGGGCCAACAACGTCATTTATAGGACCGGAACCTGTCTTGACAATCACTAAGGCAATGGTCAAATTAGAACTACGGAACTGGCTTAGGAAACAGCACGTAGGATATTGGACCGAGGTCCATAAACAAAAACATGGTAAGGTAATGATGCCCAATCCATGTTTTAAAAGAAGCTCTGTAATCCTGGGATTGAACAGGAAAGAGATGAAACCCATGACTGGACTGGTGACTGGCCATGGGAACTTCAAAAAACGCCTACACACAATGGGTATAATGGAAGAGGACCCTAAATGTAGGATCTGTGATAAGGGTGAAGAAACTGCATCATACCTTATCTTTGAATGCATGGCATTGGAGAGTAAAAGATACTGAATCTTCGGGACAACTAGACCTGAGGAAATTGTGTCTAACAAAAAACTGGTAGAGGGACTCCTTGCACTATTTAAGGGCACTGGTTGGCTTTACTAGATATACAGGGAGCGATACCACACAATAAACCTAGTTTCGGTGCGGGCAGTGGCGAGTTAGACCTAAGCTGTTTTAACTCTCCTGTCGAAATCAAATCAAATCAAGATGAGAATTTATCATCCTGGGACAAAAATGCCGTCCATTTCCATGAAATGTTGCGTTCATTATGTTGGTGAAAACCGAGCAGTATCGCAAGTTAGGTGTACACTTGATTGTCAGAACAGTTGTGTTAACATCGCTTTAAGAAGTTGTCGTGTTGTGAGTGTACAGCGTAAAACGATACCGTGAAGCACTGTGCCGTCTTTCTTCAGTCTAAGAGTCAGCAGCTCCTTAATTTTCAACTGTTACTGAATTGTCGGCTGTATTCAGACGTTGTCACACTTCTTTTGACGACTGTTCACGTTAGAGACTGTACTGTCGCGAGAATATAAGAGACGTATTCGGAAAGTAAGGTCCAATCGGTGGCGAAATAAAAACCAAAATAAAAATAAAAACTTTTTATTCGCAACAGTTAGCCACACCTTCCAGCTACCTCTCTTAATAGTCGCCGCTCCGACGTAGACATTTATCACGGTGTACAAACGTTCCAGTACCCTCGTCACAGAAAGGAGCCGCCTGTGTTTTCCGCCAATTCGTTACGCTGATCTGCCTTACGTTGTTTGTGCCAAAATCTTGTGTTCCTTGCCAGCAGTTCACGTGAGCAGAGATGATCAACAGAGAAAGCGAATTAAGGGCTGTCTTGTGGGTGATCAAACACTCCCCATCGGAAACGCAGCAGGAGCGTCTTCATTGCCCATGCAGAATGTGCCTGAGAATTGTCTTGAAGAAAGCAACGCATGACACTTATGTTATGTGGGCTGCATAGCTTCAGGCGAAATCTCTCACCAGATCCCCATTATTGGCGGGAGACACTGTTGTTGTAGGCATTTTTACGTCATCACTTTGCGCTCTGAACTGAATAGAGCAACGTGAAGCGATCGACAGGCACACTAAAGACACTGCTCAACACATCTATGCAAAGTTCCATCTGATTTTCACAATGTTTTCCATTTCGCGTCTAGTCGGACCTTACTTTCCGAATACGCCTAGCATTAGCGACAGTCACTGGCTGTAATCGCCGGTCCATTGCATGTGCAAGAACGGTATGGTAAGATCTGTAACTTGTTACAGTAGGTGTTTTTCTGTTGTTACAAAAACTGCATCCTTCCCTTTTTTTTTTATATACGGGTGAACGCGCGAGAATGAGCAATGGCTTTGAAGACGAGACGCGCTACCATATAGCTGGTCGCAAACGGCTTCGTACTCAGCGCCGACTCTCAACAGAATTACGTACACGCATTCTCCCCGTTTGTTCCATGTAAATTATTCACTGATATTTCTTTCTCGTTACTAGTTACGATTTATAGATTTTGTTCAGATTTTCTGGAGATGTTTTTAAGGCTTACATTCAAGTTACTTACATACGAATAAATGTTTGAATTTTGAACGTCAGTAGATGGTTCTTATTCACATCACCATTTACGTAAGTTTGAAGAATAATATTACAATATATTAGTACGGCGAAAGTGGAATGTTCCAAGAAATATATTTTAATTGTATACTAAGAGGAGAAAGTGAATGTATGCGGGTTAATTTTTTTTCTTTTTTTCTTTTTGAAGGTCTGGTCGGTCGCGAAATTAAAACCACAGTTAAAAACGAAATAACCTTGGGGCAGATGTATTGTGCAGTGTCTCTAGTATGCCAATCCATCAAGCCATGTTACAATTTCTGCTCTGGGCACACAGTGAGCACGTCAAGATGAACAGAGTAATAATGTCCCTCCAAGCTTGTCATTCGATTTCTTCATCCTCAAGGGTTCTGCCTGATTTCATGTAGCCCATATAATATGACTGTCCTGCGTGAGAGAAAAGTGTGGCAATGGTGGAGGAACTTTGAAGCAAGACGTACAGACATTCATAATGCAGGCAGTCGGCGAAGGAGACGAGTGTCATCCGAAGATCTTGTTGAGCGAGTGAATCAGGCGATTCGAGAAAACCGTCTACAAGGGCAATTCAGAACAAGCAAGAAGGAATGTTGTTACCAATTTTGAACGTCAGTAGATGGTTCTTATTCACATCACCATTTACGTAAGTTTGAAGAATAATATTACAATATATTAGTACGGCGAAAGTGGAATGTTCCAAGAAATATATTTTAATTGTATACTAAGAGGAGAAAGTGAATGTATGCGGGTTAATTTTTTTTCTTTTTTTCTTTTTGAAGGTCTGGTCGGTCGCGAAATTAAAACCACAGTTAAAAACGAAATAACCTTGGGGCAGATGTATTGTGCAGTGTCTATAGTATGCCAATCCATCAAGCCATGTTACAATTTCTGCTCTGGGCACACAGTGAGCACGTCAAGATGAACAGAGTAATAATGTCCCTCCAAGCTTGTCATTCGATTTCTTCATGCTCGAGGGTTCTGCCTGATTTCATGTAGCCCATATAATATGACTGTCCTGCGTGAGAGAAAAGTGTGGCAATGGTGGAGGAACTTTGAAGCAAGACGTACAGACATTCATAATGGAGGCAGTCGGCGAAGGAGACGAGTGTCATCCGAAGATCTTGTTGAGCGAGTGAATCAGGCGATTCGAGAAAACCGTCTACAAGGGCAATTCAGAACAAGCAAGAAGGAATGTTGTTACCAAGCTTGTCCTTCTTCATGGCGATGTTCGGCTGCACGCTGCAGCTCCAACAAAGATGCTCCTGCAGTGTGGGTAGCTGTTTGAACACCCACTATACGGCCAGAACTTGGCTGCCAGCGAGTTTCACCTCTTTGCTCACATGAACCGCTCGCTAAGAATACAGTGTTCCGGCACGGACTGCGAGCTGTGGATCCCCATAGAGAATTGGTGGAAACCACCTTCTGTGACGAGAGTACTGGAAAGCTCGTACCACGATGCAACAAATGTCTAAGTCGTGGTTGCAACTATGTAGAGAAGTAGCTGGAAATTAAAGATAAATGTAGCAAAAAAGGCATTTTTTATTTTCATTGTGGTTTCCATTTCGCGACCGATTAGACCCTGAAAATAATAGCCCTCTTGTTTACAAGCTATTTACAGTGAAGTGCATATTACTGAATGAGTAAAAACTTGATCTACGAGAGGAAATGGATGGATTAATAATTTTGAACATTAGACTGAAATTCTACGTCAGTCAGCGGCGATTGTTATAACGTTACCTACTTGTCGACGAGTTATCAAGAAAATTACCTACAGCTATCGTACTTTCTCTAGCTTTCCTAGCATTCTGGTCATTTCTTGTGCATTTAAACGCCACTGAAATTTAAAATTACGTCGGCAACACAGAGCTGGCGCGTTTACGACGAAGAAGAAGCAACGCTTCAAGACGTTATCAAACTACAACCGCAGACACAAATATGCACATTTTCATGATGGATGGTTCCTGACTGAAGACTTATGAAACTGCTCAGGTCGTAGGAGTATCATAAGAAAGAGTACGGAACATTTCACAATAAGAATGAAGTGTGTGATAGGTTTTTTTTCCAAGATGATGGCTAAAATTAAATAAGTGAATGAAAGCCTCGCCACTGTTTAAGTCGTTTGAGCAACTGCTTATCCCGCCTATTTGTTTAGATCAGCTATATGAAAGAAGAATAAACGAGAAAAATCATTGACTGGAAAATCGAAAAAACCATGCCTCATCAGGATACTGCACTTGCCAAAAAAGATGTATTGAAAAAGAGAAAACGGAGGAATCTGAAGTACGAGCTATTGTAACATCCATTGTGGTTCTAGGTTTCTAACTTTTGACTTCACACTGTTCCCAAATGAAAAGAAAAATTTAGCCTGACAAGTTTTGTACCTAACGAAAAGATTGACAGTCGTAGGTTAAATATGAAAGACGTTCCAGAATGGCTCTTCAGTTTTGGAATCCATTCTCTGGAATAGCTGACTGACATGAATTTACCTAAGATGAATTCCTATTCAAAATAGCCTTTTTGACACGAAAAAATGCTTGGCTGAAAAATTTTCTTTTTATATGTATATTTTCTAATTCTTTCTCGTTTTCTGTTCTTTCTGAATTTATTAAGCGCATCTTTATGCAATATAAACAAAACGTTGTCTTTT
Organism: Schistocerca serialis cubense; assembly: GCF_023864345.2. Lineage (NCBI taxonomy): Eukaryota > Metazoa > Arthropoda > Insecta > Orthoptera > Acrididae > Schistocerca > Schistocerca serialis. The sequence goes on from NC_064644.1 coordinate 75,062,759, forward strand.
CAAACAGGCCAATACCAAACTGTAGACGATGTTCAGTTAAGAACATTGGAGGGGTTAGAAAATAAAATGTATCAGGGTTACAGATGACGAGAGGTGTCGTGTAATCTAATAAATATACATACACAAGGCACTCCAGAATACTCTCGAACAGTGCATCAAGTTCACTACTGTAAGTGAAAGGATATTACCATCGTCTAAGATGCGAGCCGCAATATAATTTTATTTGTTTATTCATCTCGTCCCATGGAACCGTGCGAAACAAAGCTAATTCGTAGCAGGTCACTTCATAGTTTACAAAATACTGATTACAAAATTTATAAGAAAAATAATTAATATAACACGATGAAAACTGTAAAAGAGTATTCAAATAAATAACATACTACAAAGAGAATTTCTTATCTACTCTTAGGAACTCCTGTAAAGAAGAGATCCAGTGCACCACAGCGTCACCTTTCAACTTAGATCTGAACACTTGGGATTTATCACTCAATATCTTCCAGTTCTGCTAGAAACCTATTGAAAATCAAACTTGCTGAATAGTACACGCCTTTCTACACACTGCTTAAGGAAATGCTATCCAAGAGAAATTCGTTTTGCCATCTGGTGTTCACCATATGAATGTTGAAGTTTTTTATGAATGAGTCAGTGTTGTCAACAACAAATTCCATGACGGGAATTCCGAATCATAGGAGGAATGACCTACACGAAGTTCACTAAATGACACTGCAAAATGCCTGACCGCCCATTTCTGGGTTAAGAATGTTGTTGAGGAGATAATAGATTACAGCAATATACGATACCGTTGAAAATAATAGAGTCAAAGTAAGCAAGCCTTCGTGTTTCAGTATCATAAATAATGGAGATTATTTTTATAGTAAATATAGCAGCATTCAGTGTCTGCACTAGATCCTGAGCGTGCTTCTTCGAAGAAAGCTTTAGAAGTAGACCTACGTACATATCACGACAGGCTCCTTTCCTTCTTCCAAACTAATGTAACGACATTTAGTTAGGAAACACTGAAGACATATTTTAACAGAAAAGGAAGGTGTTAGGTAGTGAACACCTTGACCAAACGTTACCAAACGGATGCTGTAATATCTCGAAGTCCGTGAGTTACGTTGAGTAAAATTTCATCCCAATGCAAGCATCTTTTCAGTACAGAAAACAACCATTCCTAGAGATGAAAAATGTGAGACTACGTGCTGGCTATTAGATGTGTCTAACGTGTAGGTCGCAGACGGATGAAAACAGCTGAAACTTAATCAGAGGTTACAAACAGGGTGTCACTACCAACCGTCATGACAAGATCACTGGAAGCTAGGCTGAGACCTCGAGATACTTGATCAATGGAGACATACATGGTGTAGAACCATAGTCGACTATGACACTGAGTGGCATTCTGTGGTGTTAAGCTATGATTCTCGCTTCTGATTGCTGTGATTAGATAGACGCTATCGTTTCTGCAGACGACCTGGTGCTAGGTCAGAGGAAGCAGCGACAACGAAGCTGAATCCTCCCCAGTATGTGGCAAGAATGGTAAAACCTGTTCACATACCAATCAAAACCTCGTACCACATGGGAAACTCCAACCGGACAACGCAAGGCGCCAGACTATACAGTTTCCTTATTTGTCATACACAGAGCATCTCCTGGACCTGATCCAAAGACTGTTCTTTCGTACTAGCTTACATTTAACACTCTTCTTGAACTGAGACAGCATATATTTCAGATGCGTTGTAACATTCGAAGAATGTTTGTTTCCATGCCACAACAAATACAAGCTATATTAGTGTTCGTAGGGGTCCCATATCATAATGTCGTTCCTGACTTGGATGAAAGCTTAATCAATTAACACATCAAAGTGATGCACCTCATCTTGAAGTGTGATAAATATAGAATTACTGTCCCATGGTGCAACGCTGTCAGTTAATTAGTGTATATAAGGCATGAATCTAAATTTTAAAAGCATTTTTAATACTTTCGTTGCCGTAGTTTTGAATTCAGATTTCGTTCGAAATTGTTTCAGACGAATAAGAGTCATTATGAATCGGGATGTCTAAAGAGAAGACAGAAATTATTAATTTAAACTGATTATGGTAGTTCAATATTTTATTGTAACGATTTTCCACCATTTGTGCTTTCTTAGCCGGCTGCCGCTTGTCGTGTAACAAACGTTTTCCTTTCAGGATTCAAGTGGGGTATGCGGATATTGTTGTGCAGGCAGCTCGCATCAGGGGCAGTGCAACCGAATGGGTCAACAGCAGGTGAGAGCAGCGATGATGAAGCCCGCGAAAGACCTCAATTGTGACTCGAAATGACAGGCGACAGAAGTCGATATGCGTGAATTCAGGAGAAGCATTATAAAACTGCTTTGTACACAGAGCCTCACAGATTGCAGTCAACGACCTGCACTGTCAATTAACACTGAGAAAAATCAATGCAAGATTCTTCTGTTGTAGCAGTGTGTTCACTAGCAGTTCCCGTGACAAACTAGTTTTTTTCCTGATTTGAGGGCGCATACTGTTCTCAAACCTACGCAATAAGATGCGAAATGGTCCACGTTTTACTCATACTGCTATTCAGATTACGAATTGTATAAACATTCCACGTAATAATCTGCTTGGTACTAGAAGGAGCTCTAGACGGGAAAAACTGCAGGGGCAGACAGGGATCGGAATATGCAGTAATTCAGGACGTCTAGTATAAACGCTACTCAGAGATAAGTAACAGGAGAGGATATCGTAGCAGGCGGCACTAAACCTGTCAGAGAACTGATGACGATCCACCCTCCCCCCTTCCTTCCCTCCTGCCAAAAGAAATTGCAAAATGCAAATGCAACACATACTCCTGCAGACAAGGAAGAAGACTGAAATTAGACAAGTCGAGGATCTCAGTGCTGATTGAAATGAACAGGAGTAACCCTGGTGCAGATCAGCTCCATAACACACGAGCCGGCCGCGGTGGTCTCGCGGTTCTAGGCGCGCAGTCCGGAACCGTGAGACTGCTACGGTCGCAGGTTCGAATCCTGCCTCGGGCATGGATGTGTGCGATGTCCTTAGGTTAGTTAGGTTTAAGTAGTTCTAAGTTCTAGGGGACTGATAACCACAGCAGTTGAGTCCCACAGTGCTCAGAGCCATTTGAACCATTTTGAACCATAACACACGCCGCCATGACTCCACAACACCTGGCAGTGATCAGACAACGACACGATGCAAGCGTTGCGCGGTTACACATGAACAGTTTTTAACAGTGACCTCGTATGAGTTAGAAAGTAGTAACTGTGTCCTTACAGCCTCTACTAGCCTCTGCAGCATTAGAAGACCACGGTCTAATGCCTACACAACAAAAATTATGAAGGATATTGGTTTTCATTGTTTGAAGTTTATCGAGAAATATTACGACTGCGTCCTCATCAACGCTTCCTGGATGTCCAATGATATTTTATGTGCAGAAGTTAGGCTGATCATACATCTGTGCACATGTGCTTCTAGCACTACCCTTAACTATCTAAGTTGATTGTAGTGTAGATTTTTCTAAAGGAGAGTGCTTTCTGCCTCTCTATTTTCTCTCCATCCCCATCTTCTCTTTTACTCTCTTTCCTTCTCTCTCTCTCTCTCTCTCTCTCTCTCTCTCTCTCTCTCTTGCTCTTTCTTGTGGCTCACATTAAAACCCTAACTAGAAAAGGTGCGTTGTGCCTCGTCCACGGACCTACTGTGATGAGTGAAGGAGACGGTATACAATGGACTCGAGACTTTAAAAATGGCCGTACGAATGTGCATGACGAAGAGCGGAGTGTCCAGGTCCAGTGTGTAGACCGATGCAGTGGATCAAGAACTGTAGGCTGATGGACACACACGACTAGAGCTCGGGCTGACGTATTTCCTCGAGTTGAGCGTTCCGCGATTATCACGATTGCTACGGAAAACTCGCGTATTGTGGAGTTAAACTTAAGACTGTACGTGTCCAGAGATCGGAGTTTCTCACCCCAAAAATTTGTCTAAGTCCAATGCTTGAATGTTTCCCTGTCATAATTGGTCGAGGAAGAGTTCGCTGGGACACATGGCACGGGTCAGCAGACGTTCCATATTTTGAGATCGGCCACAATCAGTTCTGTCATCATTTTCTTCTATGAAGCCCCACTCAGTTATCGAAAAATGAGTGAAAAGTTACGGTATATTAATAATTTTTACTTATGGACCGTCTGACAGCAACTGAATAAAACACAATTTTAGTGCCACACATCAGCACAGGCTCCCTACTACACTTAGTAAAGGAAATGATAACATAAAACAAAAAATAATAATAAAAAAAAAGAAAACTCTTCCCCACATCATCTGGAGACACACACACACACACACACAGCACAAAAAATATATATCACACCAAAACACACACACACACACACACACACACACACACACACACACACCACACACACACACACACACACACACACACACACACACACATAAACGCACACACAAATGCATACACGAACAGACCACAGATACTTCAATAGTTACACTCATACGTTTGGCAATAACATTCGATCTTTGGCAAAAACATTTGACAGTCGGCAACAGAAACCAAAACATTGCTTTAAAACAAGCGTTCAGTGCATAGTGTTGTGGAATGGGGAAACAAACCGCAAATTGGCGTTCATGAGAAGAAGAACAACACCAAAAATGCAACAGGAGCGTAATATGTAGGAAATTGTCCACGCAACCTGTAAGTACAGTTCAAAACATTACTACTTAATAGGAAATACCAACCACCAGAACTGTTTATAAGGTTATAGGCACAATGACAAAAATGTAAATAAAATAGCTAACATATGTGCATATTCCAGGCCACTGATGATGCCTTGAGAAAATAAAGGCGAAACGCGTATGGCACTAAAATTGTGTTTTATTCAGTTGCTGTCAGACGGTCCATAAGTAAAAATTATTAATATACCGTAATATTACACGCAACTGAGGAAGACAGGACTATAAAAGTGGAAGGAGTGCAAAATTATTACCGAATGTGATCGTGCACAAAGTGCTGACTGTACCAAGGATAAGCTTCATTCATGTTGGGAAATTTTTGACTATCCTATTACCTCTTCTTGCACTTACGAGAATGACTTTCATGCCACTGCTTCGTGACTCATTGATATTGTTGTCCTTTTAAGCACAATATTGTACAGTTAATAACACTTAAAGCTAGCTGCCGATGTTTGCAAGCACCAGTATGTGAGAAGGTGTTGGACACTCATCCCTTATCACAGAACGTGGAGGTCGGAGGCCTGCCCCCTCTGTAAACCAAGACAGATGATGAACTGTATCAGATTTAATGGTAGAATTCTACGCTGTTGCAAGCGTGTTTCAGAGCATACCATTCAACGTACATTGTGGAACGTGGGAGCCAGACAACCCCTACGTGCTCCAATAATAACCAAATGACACTGCTAATTACGACTGCAGTCGCCTGGTCAGTTGAATCACTTACACCACGTCAATGGTCGTGTCCGATTGCACTGTAAGCTAGGCAAAAGGCTATTCGAAAAAATGCACCATGCCATTGACGCAGACCAGTGGGGGCAACATCGTCCTATGGACGACTTTCGCCTGGATTTCTATGTGACCTCTGGTAGTAATCCAAGACACTCGGCCAGCAGCTGACTGTGTGAACATTATTACATTCCTTCGTACTTTATGTCTTCTACGACAGCAGTGACATCTTTCAGCAGGGTATCTCTCCGTGTCTCAAGGCCAGATCCATGCTACAGTGGTCTTAGAAGTACAACAGTGAAGACATGTTAATGTCGTGCTTATGAAATTCAGCTGAGCTGAATGTAATGGAACACATCTGGGGTTCCAACAGGAACAGGCTCTGCACCCACAAACCACCGACCATACCTTCCAGAAACTGTGAAACATATGAGCGGTCATCTGGTGCCACATAGTTCCGGAAAACCAGCAAAGACTCGCCAAATCCAAACCGTACAGAATCACTGCTCTACTGCGTTCAAAATGTGGACCAACACACTTTAAGCAGGTGGTCCTAATGTTTAGGCTCATGAGTATATTGTACATGGTATTTTCAAGGGCTACAATCTCTTTCAGTTCTCTTATTCTTATATTTCATTCATCTGCCAATTCTTATATCAGTAGTTATATTTATTCTTCAGAAAGTTTTAATGCATTCCATTGGATTTACTGATTGTAGAAACATTCGAAACGTAGAAGTTCGGAACATCACGAGCGCCGCTCGAGCGCAGGTTTGCCACAGTGATATTTCTTCATATGAATATCAGTCGTGAAAGAAACGTCGTTATCTTTGCTGAACATTTCACCCCTTGGCAATAATTTCATTTCATAACGGATCACTTTACCGAAAACTGGCGCTTGCAATTGATTATGAATCAAGATACAGTACAAAATTTCACACCAAAAATAATTTTCTCGGTCATTTATTGTTTTGTTCTGTTTTGTCTTTCTTAAAAATTTATTCAGCAGACATACAGTTAGTAGACAGATAAGGACAAGGTTATTTCAATATACACTGCGAAACATTTGTGTAGTAAACATCTATGGACATGGGTAGACAAATGAAGAACCAAAATAAACACAACATTCGGGTTTGCAACACGAAGCGCTGAGGGGTGAAGTCCCGATGCTATTCACTGCGACACCACTCTGGTTGACCTGCGTGCTCCCTGTAAATAACATAATGGACCTCGAAAACTTTGAACATCGTTTTCTCTGTAGCGGTCAAGCATCTACGAATAAGGCGAGACACGTGTTCGCTTATATTGCCCCCTCTTCCACTGAGCCAAGTTTCTGGGAAATCGGGTTATGGCACTTGTCGTGTTCACCTCACGAGTCCTGCTCGAACAATTTCACATGCAGTTTCAGTTTCTATCTCTGTGGGATTTGAGTTTCTTATGTACTGCGATAATTACGTCAGCTCCATTTGCCATTAGCCTATTATCTGGATATACGCATAATTTTCTCTAAAAATCTCAGTGCTATCATTTTCAAGTTTTCACGTGTTTTAAGCGCCATAGACACTAATTTTTATTTCACGCATCTTTGCAGGTGTATGAGATTTAAATCTGGGCGGTATTCTTAGACTTAAGTTTGTAAAGGAGCTTATGTAAACGGAGTTCATCATTTCTGTTTTTGATTCAGTACCCCCAATTTCAGTTCCTGCCTTGTTTATGAGTGTCTGGACACTAATTTTCGTTATGCTAACAGCCACTACATATGACCAGAATTGTTTCTAGTTCTGCGAGATGTCTTTTGGTAACGTTCTACTAAGGTAATAGCTGAAGGCTTCAAGCACGGCAATCTTGACAGGTGATGTTAGGAACAAGTGGAAGTCACCTTCTGCGAGGTGACTCCATCTCACAGAAGTAAAGAAGAAGAAGATGGAGGAGGAGGAGGAGGAGGGGCAGGAGGAGGAGACGAGCGGCAGATCGCGGGCGCTGCGGATTCCCTGATTTCACGCTGGAGTCTGCAGAAAAACAGATCGGCGGCGGCGATTCGGCGCCGCAGATTGGCCGCACGACCCGAACAATGACTGCCGCCGCTGCAAAATCGCCTCGATTAACTGTCAGCGGCGTCCACGGCTCCCCATTGGCCGACCCTGCTCGCCCTCTTTTTCCCTCTCGCGTCGTGTATGGCCGATAGAGACCTCGTCGCAGCCGCTGGGACACGAATACATTGCACGGTCGGAGCGCCTGAAGAAAGGATCTGCCTTGTCACTCGTTAATTCCCTGAGTCCGCGTGCTATCCCGTCGGGTGCTCGCCGCTCTTGCTGCGGAATCGATTCGACTACTCGTCTCTTGAAAAAGGACGACGACGGGAAGAATCCGTGACACACCGGCGAGGTCTTACCACAAATGGGCGCCGCGTAATTAGTACGGGATTCCGCAGTCGAGTCGGAAAAACCACAATTTTACGAGACGTGATACCCGTTAATTTAACAGGCTGTTAACCATGCGTTAACGAGGGCGACGCAATTGCGCGTGAAGGACGTCTTCATCGAGTGTCGGGTGTGACTGCAAATACACCAACGTGACGCGCAGCCTTCTTTGGGTCTGCTAAGTGTGCGCATCGTGAATTAAGTTCCGCTCGTTTCTCTACATAGTCAGTTGGAGCGTTACGGGTTGCTGAACCCTAATTCCCCATCCATCCTCGCTTGACCCTGTGAGCGACTCCACCGAGAAGGATAGTGCAGAGGTTAACACAATGAACTGGCATTCGGCAGCTCTAACCCCCGTTCGGCAGTCCAGATTCAAATTTTCCTTTGTTTCCCCAACCAATTTAAGGAAAATGTCGGGATGGTTCCTTTGAAAGATGTGACTGAGTTTCTTTTCCATCGTTCTGCCATCGATATCTATCTATTGTGAAGTACATGGCATAGGGTGCGTCTCTTTGTATCAGTTATTAGTGCTGGTTCCCGTTCCTTTCACGCACGGAGCGACGAATGATTGTTTGAATGCCTCTCCGCGCGCTGTAATTAATCTAGTCTTAGCCTCACGATCACTACAAGTAGGGGGTTGCAGTATATTTCTAGAGACATCATTTGAAGATGGTTGTTGGAACTTTGAAAGTAAGTTTTCGGATCATGATTTAAGTTCTTCTTAAAATTCTATCGGTTCAGTTCTTTCAGTATCTCCTTGACGCTCTCCGTCAGGTCAAACAAACCTGTGATCGAAAGTGTGTGCCGGACCGAGACTCGAACTCGGGACCTTTGCCCGTCGCGGGCAAGTGCTCTACGATCTCAGCTACCCAATGACGACTCACGCCCCGTCCTCACACCTTTACTTCCGCCAGTACATCGTCTCCTACCTTCCAAACTTTGCAGAAGCTCTCCTGCGAACTTTGCAGAAACGATATTGCGGAGACATGGCTTAGCCACAGCTAAGCTCCGCAATATCCTGTAAGCTGTGAGGACGGGGCGTAGGTGGTGCTTGGGTAGCTCAGATGGTAGAGCACTTGCCCGCGAAAGGCAAAGTTCCCGAGTTCGAGTCTCGTTCCGGCACATAGTTTTAATCTGCCAGGAAGTTTCACATCAGCGCACACTCCGTTGCAGAGTGAAAATCTCATTCTGGAAACCTGTTATCCTTTGTAGGCTGATAGGATTTCCCCAGTGTTATGCCAATAAATCGAAATCTGCCAACTGCTCTACACACGACTGATAACAGGGATCTGTCAGATCCCTATCATATGTGATTCGCTTCTCTAAACCGTTCATTGGCTTTTTCAACTTGCTAAATGTTTGACTATATAACAAACTTGTTGTAAAGAAATTTTCCGTTGTTTTCTTTAGGTGTGCATGTTTGGTAAATGATACGCTTGGACTGTGCTCCTCACTTGCTTCCTGATCAACTGGTGTGAAAATCATGACAACAGACAACTATGAGGTAGATTAACAAAAGAGACATGGGAAGATTCTGACTTGTCTCTCGCTACTTACACTCTAACTGGGACATCCGTTGCTGAAATTAAAAGTCTCTTAGGATTGGTTTCCATCAGTAATTTCATTGTGAACTGAGCAGGAATAATTGCAGCCACCCTCATAATTAGCTCCTTTTAATAGAATTTGGATTGACAATTTGATGCAGGTCTTGATAGGTTAAGGAGCAAGCAAGACAGATCTTGCTGAAATAATAGTTCCACGCGTAATTGCTGTAATGTTCGGATGGCCAAATCGTGGAGTCGTGTGTTTCTTAGGGCAGGGCGGCGCTCTCTGTGACCCTCAGACAATGCAAAACCTTCACGTAACGCATTCAGAGAAGGCGCTGCCAGGGCTGTCAGTTTACTATCCAGGCAGGGGTCCGTCATGGTCCGTTCTCGGTCGTATGCACCAAGGAGAACACTTCAATGATTAACGGCGGAGACCTGCATCTTCCAGACTCGATGGCCCCAGCCCAGAAACGACAGCTTAGAAACTGATGACCGTTTGCGGCCCCACGTGAAATACTGGCACCGGTCGAAGGCTGAAAGCCTACTGGTTAAATGGGAAGTCCGGCCCATGACACATGTACCGGCGCCAAAGTTGTTTACTAAAACCACTGAGACATTTTCGAAAAATAGCCAGGAAGGTAGAACATTTTCTCACGTTTCTTAAGCTAATGCCAAGACTAAAGCTCTCATTGGCTTCTAATACGTGGTGTGGATCTTTCTTGGTCTCATGAGACGGGAGGACGGACTCCTGTGGAAAATTATCTCTCATACAATAGGTGTACGAACCTTAGTTGGCCAGCACGGGTTTTCGTGGAGTTATTTTTCTTGAGACGCCATACTGAGGAAAGTCGAAAATACAGAGAAATTTCATGCTCTGGGGAAGAGTAGAGAGAAAACTATGTTCTGGAGATTGGTGGAGAGGACATACGGTTTATGAGAGCGTCAGAGAGAAGATGCTATTTTGGGAGTGACAGATAACAGCAGATCTCTGACACTTTTATCAGTGGAGAGCAGTTGGTGTACGTTCGAGATCCAAGGGGCAGCCAGAATGATGAGTATTCTCGTAGTAGAGTTAGAATGTGATTGAGGTCGTCACTGCGTGGAGTTTAGGGACCTTGCGACCAATTTCGAATCGCATCCCAACCACAGTCATGATTTTTACTTCTTCCATTTCAGTTCTTTTGGAACGTTCGTTACATTGAATCTTGAGTTACGATGACTTGCTCGCTTGCTTGCCCAGTGCATCTGTTGCTTGTGGTGCACCTCTCCGTGATACCATGGTCAAAGCAATTATTTCTGCCACATCATTTCAAGGCGTTTCAGTGGCGATCTCTGGAAGTAACGCCTCTTTCACTCTGTGTTTCCAATTACCTCGCAGAACCACGTACGTGCGTAACTTCTAACTGACACTGTTTAATACTACATGTATTTCTTGTTATTTTTTAACGAAGACGTACGCCATATTTGGTTTTTAACATTGATGTGGATCTTCGTAAAACAAGTGTGCAGTAATCGAATTCATCTTGGTACCATTTCGGTAGTTAGTTAATCCAAATATCACTTTTATATACACTGCTGGCCACCGTAAATGCAACACCCGGAAGAAAGCATCCGAATCAAGTGAAATTTACACCATGGGCTTGCAGCGATGAGATATTCAACTGATTAGAATTTCAGCGCAGACGCACATCACGCGCACCTGTGGCGCCACCTCATAGTGCCATTTAAGGCTTGGCGATTTCAACGAGTGTACTTTCGGCACGTGTGTTTACCTTGTGGTTGTTTCACAAGACGATCAGTTATGCCTCGTAGACAACAGCGAACATCGTTTGATCAAGTATCCGGGTTCGACAGAGGAAGGATAGTGGCTTACCGAGATTGTGGATTATCATACAGAGAAGTCGCTAGTCGTGTTGGACGAAACCAAACAACTGTAATGCGGATATGTGACCGCTGGATGCAGGGGGGTACGACGGACTGACGTGGTCGATCGCATTCACCTCGGTGCACCACTGCACGTGCTGATAGGCAAATTGTGCGCATGGCAGTGACGGATCGCTCAGTGACATCCAGAACCATAGCACAGCACATTGCGTCTGCAACGCATCATCCAGTGTCTGCGCGTACCATTCGACGCCGTTTACAGCAGAGTGGTCTGTCCGCAAGACGTCCATTGCTTCGTCTACCATTGACGCAGAACCACAGACGTCTCCGTCGCCAATGGTGTGATGACAGACGGGTGTGGACGGCAGAATGGAATGACGTTGTCTTTACTGACGAGGCACGCTTCTGTCTGCAGCACCACGATGGTCGGATTCGAGTGTGGAGACACCGTGGAGAGAGGATGCTGGACAGCTGCATTATGCACCGCCACACTGGCCTTGCACCAGGTATTACGGTATGGGGCGGCATTGGATATTACTCTCGCACGCCTCTAGTACGCGTTGCCGGTACTTTAAATAGCCGGCGCTACATATCCGAGGTGCTGGAGCCAGTTGTCCTTCCTTACCTTCAGGGCTCGGCCACAGCCATATTTCAACAGGATAATGCGCGACCACACGTGGCACGCATTGTCCAAAGGTTCGTCGTCAATAACCAGATTGAAGTGCTTCCCTGGCCGGCTCGCTCTCAGGATCTTTCGCCGATAGAAAACATGTGGTCCATGGTTGCTCAACGAGTGACCCAGATTACATCCCCAGCTGCCACACCAGATGATCTTTGGCAACGTGTGGAAGCTGCTTGGGCTGCTGTACCCCAGGAACACTTCCTACGTCTCTTTGACTCAATGCCGAGACGTGTGGCAGCGGTGATCTCCAACAATGGCGGCTACTCTGGCTACTGATTCTGGCAGGAACCACATGTCACAGACGTCTGTAAACGTAATCATTTGATACTTGGTCAACATGTTATCTACAAAATAAATTTTGTTGTGTTACCTCTTGTCTTTCTAGGTGTTGCATTTACGGTGGCCAGCAGTGTAGTTTAACCGATACCATCAAGCATTCTCAAATGTGAGGTACATTGTTTGTTATAACAGTTCCGAGGAGCATAGCTTCTTTTATATGGCAGATACTTTCTGATCAGTCCACAGGCTATGGAATAAATTCGTTTATTGTGTAATGAGCATTGATACTAAGGCATCTGACGACTCTTCAGTTTGTCATGAGTAGAAATACACAGCAATAGGTTACTTAATTCATCCCCAAATTGTAATAGACTTCTTTCATTTACCTCACCCGGCTATAGTACATAATCCCCCATTCCCTCCCCCACACTAGAAAACTTTCAGAGAGACTCTGTGATCCTTCCATTTCATATCGCTGCAAAGCTTCACACACAAGTATTTGTATGAATTGACCGATTTCAACTGTGACTCACTGATGCTGTAGTCATAGGTTACTACGTATTTTTCTCGTTTTGTGATGTGCACAGTTTTATATTTCTGAACATTTAAACTGAGATGTCAGTTTTTGCACCACTTTGAAGTCTTATCAAGATTCGAATGAATATCCACATTGATTCTTGCAGATACCACTTCATCACACAGGACAGCATCATTTGTGCAAAGTCTGAGGTTACCATTAATATTGTGTACGACAGCATTAATACACTACATGAACAGCAAGGTTTCCCTGGGACACTCCCGAAGTTACTTATAGATCTGCTGATGACTCTATCCTAGTTAACGTGCCGTTTACTCCCGATCAAGATATACTCAGTCCAGTAACAAACTTCGCGTGATACATCATACGGTCATATTTTTGACAATAAGTCTGGCATACTAGCATCTAATGACCTTGTCGTTAACAGAACAATAAAACCTATCCTGTTTCCTTGTTATTTAATCTTTCCAACCAAATGTCGCGATGGGCCTTCATTTCATATGAGCCATCAACAGTTTCGGCTAATCAAGATCACATTCATCATGTGAATAATCACAGTCGACTACTGGCTGTTATTTTTAGCAGAAATGACAAAAAATTAGAACATGAAAGTTCTCCGTTCTTTTCTTCGCTCTTTATAAGTTAAAAAGTTTTAGGTTACTGACTGCGCCAGGTCATACTTCGTCCTAAAAAAATAGCTGTTATGTGTTTCTTTTTTGATTGCATCTTTCTCTTTTCGAAAGTATTAGTAAAGCAGTGTGTGCGAGTCCGAATGTATGTAATAATACCGTAAATGATACTGTAAAGAGGTTTTTCTTCTTTTAATGTATTGACAAGGAAAATCGTGAGATATTGCACCAGAGAGACAATAAATGTTCGAAGCAGACGTTTTAAACAAGGAAAAGAAAACGACTTTTACGTAGCAATGTGAAGCTCAAGCTTTTGTATAACGAGATAACATCGGAGTTGCTTCAAACCCTTCGTCTGAAAGTTAATAATAAAATGGTAATGTTCCGTAAGAAACAAATTTTAGCCGAGGTTTATTCCCTTAATGACCAGTAAACAAGTTAAAAGATGTATTAGTAGTGCATAATGACTGTTCAGTCATATGATAATCTACATTTTAGAAGAAAGTTCATGTATCAACAATGTCCCAAGCAAACTGAAATTTTTCATTCTTTTTTCTTTGCTCATGAAAAACACTGCAGCATTTCTCTACTAAAGCATTTTTAACGCTACGGAACTGACAAATAACACTGATCTGCACTCAAATCTATACGAATCAAATATAGCTAATTCCTATTCATTTCGATGGGAAATAAATTAATGTGAGCCGGCCGGTGTGGCCGTGCGGTTCTAGGCGCTTCAGTCTGGAACCGCGTGACCGCTACGGTCGCAGCTTCGAATCCTGCCTCGGCATGGATTGTGTGTGATGTCCTTAGGTTAGAGTAGTTCTAAGTTCTAGGGGACTGATGACCAGAGATGTTAAATCCCATAGTACTGAGAGCAATTTGAACCAGCCAAATTAATGTGATGTTTAAAATCTTTTTTTATCTCTCATAAGCTCACAAGGCAATGGGACGCCGAATGGGAAATGTTTGGGAGAGGACATAGTTTCTACATTTGACTTCAAATCCGAAGTGAGAACCGTGGTATGGTTAATCTGTTTAACTTAATTCTGGGAGCAAGCGTCCCAGAGCAAAAAATGAAAAGCTGAGAATATGTAAAAGTGTATTTGTTTATGTATTTACTTAACATATGCAGTATATATAGGCAGAAGAGATACCTGAGAGGGCCGTTTGAGGGCAGAGTCGCAGTACTTTACAATCAGTTACCAGGCAGGCCAGTAGAAGGGCAGTATGGACCCCATCTGGGAATAAATGGGGTGGGGATGGTGGGTGAATTACTAAGGAAACCATGATTAGAACCGAATGGAGTGGAATTATTAATAAAACTAAGTGCGAATATATGGGGTGCGTGTGACATGAGAACAACATATCATACCAATAAAATAACGCAAATGGTTAGGGAAACTGTGAGCAGTGTACGGCCCTACAGCTCGTTGTTATCTTGTTCCTATGGGTCGCCTCCTATGTGGAAGACATTACACATTGAACCACTGCAGGTGGGAGTGGCATACGGCCCTAAGAGCTGAACTAGCTGTCTTAAAACTATGAACTACAATCGAAATTACAAAAATTCATTCTGCCAAAGTTTCATTTACAAAAATCATAGTGTTGGGGGTGTTATTATTCTCAAGTGAGTAGAACTAACAAGAATCCAACTTCAGCTATTTCCTGTTATTTACCCTTAAGCTCGGACCGCTGCAAGACGTGCAGGAGAGAGCCAGTGAGGTTCTGGAAGGTATCGACAGGGATGTGGGGCTATGGCGACTCCAGTGCTGTGGCCAGCTGCGTTGGATTTCTCGATTGAGGATCCATGGTGCGAACTATCACAATAAGCCTACATTCACTATGACGACTGACCGCATGCGACAGTTGAGGCACAACAATTGTCCGAGTATAAAACCTGTCAGTTGGTTTATGTGTCTAATGATAAGGGCAGCCGCGTGGCGTTTTGTGCTTCATAAGAAATCCGATGGAGAAATTATAAAGAATGAGGAGCAAACAGGTGAATGTGATTGCAACTCAAATAATCCCATAATGCAGCGTTGGTCATACAGGCATCCAGTTTGCTAGGTTAAATTTTGTTTTACCCTTGTCTTGCTTTCGAGTAAATAGGTAATACAAAGTGCTACTAAAAAAATCTTACCGCTGGTTTACAAAAGGGGCAAATCAGTTATCGTTTCACTGAGGATGCTTATCTTTTTCTGTTTTCTTTCCTATAAAGGAAGTATTCGAGCACCAGTAAAGGTGATTATCTGACATGAAACATGGGAACAACCCTTACTCCCACGCCTAGCAAGTAGGTGGGTGGGAACTGTAAGTGTTTCAGGCATCAATAGTCTACAAAATATCACAGAGCAATGATGGTTACCAGCAAATCAACTTCATTTAAATATACGCTTTAAGACAGAAAATGCTGGCAACAATCAGGTTATTACTCCACAGTTCTCCGGGTCGTATCCAGACACTTCTACATTGGTCATCGTGACACAGTTCGTAGCTAGACTCATCACTGAAGACAGTCCTACTCCAGTTAATGAGATTCCTGGCCGCAGACGTGTCTGGAGACGCTGCGAACAGCTGTGGAGTATGAGACTGACCGTCGACTGACCTACGACCCAGTAGCCGCAAGTGGTGCTCTGGGGCGCCACTTCAGTTCGTAGAAGAATCCCTTTGGTTATCATCAGCGGCACCCTTACAGCTACTATTGTACGCCCCGTTTTGCGCCCTTCACGGTAAGCCACTCAGAACTAACATTTCCTCAAGATAATGCCCGCCCACATAAAGCGAGAATTTCTACTGCTTGCCTTCGTGCATGGCAAACCCTATCTTAGCCAGCTAGGTCACCGGGTCTCCCCCAAGTTGAAGAATCTGAAGCATTATGGGTAGGGTCCTCCAACCAGCTCAGTGTTTTCACGATCAGAGGCGCCAGTAGGACAGAATCTGGCACGATATCCCTCAGAAGGTCATCCAACATCAATCAGTGCCAAGCCAAAAAACTACTTGCATAAGGGTCAGACGTGGACCAACGCGTTATTGACTTGCTCCATTTGTGAAACTGTTGTACGTGTTTGTTTCTACATGTACATCAAATTTGCCCATTTCCGTCTCATTATGATAATTCCTTCGTGGCGCGTCTTTTCTTTTTTTCTTAGAGTGTATTTTTAATTTGTCAACGTGCGTGTTGACGAATGGGTGTATTGCCGCATACGTTCATCTTAAGGATTTGTGTTATTTGCAATAACGCGACGACAAAAGGCGCGCATACGGGGGTGTCAGTTGATCTGGTACAGCGGCCATCCTCAGTGAGGATTTTAGGAACTCTGCAGCGGAGAGGATTCGGAATGTACGACTGTACACCGGTACAGTGAGAAGTTTTTCATGCTGTACATATTAGGCTACATTAAATTTGCTGATCATTACAATAAATATTCGCCGCCGAGAACAACCAAAGGAAGATATGGCAATGTCTCCATCATCCTCCCTTCTTCGTTAATCTACATGTGACACTTCAAGGTCACTACCGAACGTAAAAGTAGCGGCACAACCATATAAGTAGGGTATCGTGAGCACACTCGTAGTACTTTTTTTTTACAGGTCATTAAGTCGTGTGCATTTCCATTAGCCAGAACGAGAAGCCAGATACCCATACAGCTTGCATCATAGAACAGACACTATTACGAGTGTGATGGTCCATTCCTAGGACTCCGTGCTCATCATCCTAATTTGCTTAGGAGTTAGATGTAGAGTTCAGCCACGAGCTCAGGATAGGTGATGTTTTAAATCGGAGCCCTCTCCGCGTGAGGTCAAACTAACCTTTTCGCTTCTACAGACGTATTCTCGGCACTTTGTGCTGACGGCGGCTTTTGTCACTGTTGTACTGCTCGTCAAATGCAGGTGCTTGTGCTGATGGGTGGCATTTCGGCCGATATGAAATACTTATCCAATTTTTGACAACTATAAGGTGAAAAATTGGTTTTTGCACATCTTACTGTTGTGTCGGGTACTGTGGGTGTCAGCACCGACACAAACAGGAAAGAAGTTGCGACGACAGGCGCCAAGGAATACAAAAATGGTCTGTATATTAAAATTTCAAATTATTACAACACTTTATTTCTAAAAAGAAAATAAACATAACGTTTCTTTATGACGTGACTCCTGTGCCTCGTACTTGAAAGTAATTTGGACAATCTATGATTACTCGCAGAACACAGGCAAAGTATCGTCTTCCTAATAGTCATTACTGATGCTCTCGAAGTCTGCAACCGAACTGGGCCGACTTTCGATGGGATGCTGATTAAATCAGCGTTGAAAGGGGACACTGAACTCTGTCTTCTTTAAGATGTGGCGCTGCTCGCTCTTTCCATTGGTATGCGGGTCAGTGCTTTCTTGATGCCGTTTCTCATCGATGCGTTAGGACTGCACCCTTACAATCTGATATCTTCAATTGATAAACAACTGAATTTCTTTTCGTTATCCCCCATAAATACTGTACTGAATCAAATCAAGTAAAACATTACGCGATATTTTACATATTTTTGCAGAGGTAAAAACGTATTGGGTAAGCATAGCGTACGGCTGATTTTAGCTCATATACTGCAGTGAATGAAATGCAGATAAGATATCGACATTTTATTTAAAATTGAGATTAGAAGGAAATCTCATTTCGTTCTCGAGTTATTGTGCTTTATGTGCGAACGGACGGTGGCACGCGACCCGCCTGTTCACGTCCTTGTGAAACGCGAATGGTGTGGTCATAACAGTCGTCGTATCACATAAGCGTTTCGAGATGTCGAACTGCAGTCAGGCATGTATGTTGTATGAGAAAAACTCGAAACGCCCATATTCACCAAGATACGGAAGCAGTTTCCCGTATCGGTAAGAGATAGGCAGCTCGGGACACACACAGGCGTCCATAGCACTGTAAGAAAACACGAGCAGTGCGCGTATACACGTACGTAGCACTTGCGAAATGGCGCAGCAGGACGTGTCTACACGTCCACAGCAGCGGAAAAGCTAACAGTGTAGTTGCATTTTCTGAACTCAGTGTTGTCCGCTAATAAAGTTGACTACGCTGACTGCACAGTGAAAGCTTTCGGTACCTGCCGATGGCATGCGATACCAGTCTAAACAGTTACTCCGACAAGCGAACACGCCAAGAGCATCATAATGGACAGCTACTGTTTATGTGATAAAAAATATGTTCGAGAGGAACAGTGATGAGCCAAACAATTTGGACACCTGCTTGATAGCGTGATGGTCAGTCTTTGGAACGCAAAACGGCAGCGATTTGGCGCGGCGTTGATTCTGTAAATCCCCAGTAGCTTTCTGGCGGTGTGTGGCACCATATGTCTTCGCACAGGTCACACATCTCCCGTAAATAATGAGGCCGTTGTTTGTGTGTGCGGAGCTGGTGCCCTGAAGTTTCCCAGAAGTGCTCCGTCTGGTTCTGATCAGACGTTTGGTTGCCAAGTATCAGCGTGAGCTCACGCTCCTCAGTCCACTGTAACACTGTGACACGGACTGTTAGAAGTTGCCATCGTCGTCGGGGAAGACATCAAGCTTCAAGGGACACAGATGGTCAGCAATAATGATCATGTCATAGTGCCCTCGATTTCTACCACAATTCCTGTGGAAGCAGAGGTGAACTGCCTCCAAGAGCCTGCAATCCACGGCGTGGTGCATGTTTTGAGCAACCGTTCACCCGCATGATGCCATATTCAGACACGCCCAACGATCTGGTGAAACAAGACGCTTAATTCGACCGACCAGTCGACAGGTTTCGTTTGGTTTATGACCAATCTCGGTGAATGCTTGGCCACTGCAGTCGTATATTCTGATGCCACTGGATCACCATGGGAACGAGTAACGGTGTTCTGTTGCGGAGCCCCTTGTTTAACAACGTGCGCTGAACAATGTGCTGAGATACGCTTGTGCCTGACCAGTATTGTTCTACACTACTGGCCATTAAAACTGCTACACCAAGAAGAAATGATACAATGGTATTCATTGGACAAATATATTATACTAGAATTCACATGTGATTACATTTTCACGCAATTTGGGTACATAGATCCTGAGCAATCAGTACCCAGAACAACCGCCGCTGGCTCACGCCTCGGAGTGACTCAGAGTGTCACCGCCCCATCTCACGGCTGCCGGCCCGCTTCTTGCCCTACAGCGAGACGGCTGCTTTCTTCGGAGGGGTCCAGTGCGGGCGAAGGCCGCGCTGATTGGCAGCAGCAGATTAAAGGATTGCCGCGCCGTGACAGCCGGCGGCGCGTGCAGGCAAATCGCTCGTGACGCCGCCGCAGGCACTGCCGGCTTCCGGCCCCCAGGCTGTGGATGGCCGAGGGGCCGACAACCCTGGGCTGGCCTGCTTTGTCTGGAGCCGTCACAGCAGAGGCGGCTACTGTCCAATCCTACCTACACGACTGAATTATTTATCAAACAGACTATCTGACGAAAAGTAGCCACACACCTACTAATGGACATTAATAAGGGGTATGTACACCCTTCACCTTTATGACGGCTTGAACTCTGGTGCAAACACTTTGCGAACACTTTCAGCGAGGCGTCTGAATATCTATGAAGGAACGGTGGCTCATTCCTCCTCACGACCCGAAACCAGATTAGGTTATGTTGAGCGCTAGGGTTAAAAAATGGTTCAAATGGCTCTGAGCACTATGGGACTCAACTGCTGTGGTCATAAGTCCCCTAGAACTTAGAACTACTTAAACCTAACTAACCTAAGGACATCACACACATCCATGCCCGAGGCAGGATACGAACCTGCGACCGTAGAGGTCGTGCGGTTCCAGACTGTAGCGCCTTTAACAACTCGCCCACTCCGGCCGTCTTGAGCGCTAGGGTCTAGAGCGAAGTCGAAAATGTAAGACATCCACAAGTTATTCCATTGGATTCATTCCAGAACTCTGGACAGATCAATCCATTTCATAAGTCATATTGTCCACATCACATTGCTCCTCAGTCTCTAATTTCTGGCAGGATTCGTTGTCAGACTAGTAAAAATGGCTCTGAGCACTATGGGACTTAACTGCTGAGGTCATCAGTCCCCTAGAACTACGTAAACCTAACTAACCTAAGGACATCACACACATCCATGCCCGAGGCAGGATTCGAACCTCCGACCGCAGTGGTCGGACGGTGACTGTTGATGGGAATGCCCTATGTATGTGGCGAAGAAGCTAGTCGGATGATGTCGTCATTCTATTCCGCGTCTGATTCTAGGAAGTTTTGACCAACCGCGCTGCTTTTGGACTGGACGCTTGGTAAAAAGGGGCGCTGATGATATGTTTGATGTCATGTCGCTGACAGAACAGCTGAAATATAGATGAAATAACTGAGAAACACTATATGTCATAACACTACAGAGACCGTATCCACTACCAGCAACCCCACTGCTCCCTGAAATGGCCAGGCGAAATACCAATACACCTGCCCCTTCAGGTTGTCAGGTGTTGGCCGTAGGAAAATTCTTTGAGCAGGGCGATGTGATTATGTACACAAGCGCGGCATGCACAGACCGTATGTTAGGTGTCTATACCTAGTCATGGCACTAAACATAACAGCACACCTGACTGGGATTCACATCTGTCAAACATCTGGTGAATATGGAGGAGGGGCGGAGTTTTGCCGTAATGACTACGCGGTGTTCTCCCTCCTCGGCTGCTAGTAGTTGAATGCCCTGGGTGGTGTGCAGTTGATGACACAGGGAAAAAGAATGACTGGAACGCTGCGTCAGTTGCCTTACGAATGTAGTCTGACCACCCAGTGCAACCAATACTATCCTATGCAGTAGCAGCCTCCCCCCGTGGCTCCTGCAACTCCACAAGTGTTTGTGGAAAATTCGGGGTACTTTGAAGGCGTCATCGAAGGAAAAATACACGTCTTGTGCACAGTAAAATCAAGTCAGTGTACACTGTGCGAAGTAATCCAGTGAAAACACAGTGCTTTGTGTGCACTGAAGTTGGCGCCTGGTCTCATAAGCGTGCGAGACAGAGAGCCGACATTTGGCTGTGGGGCAATTAGGTACATATATCATAACTATAGCTGCGTAGAAATACTACCCACAGATCTGGCCGTTGGCCCGTTTTGTCTGCGAGGTCGTTATGGAGGCTGTAATCGAGATAAGTGGCTTATGGGTCGGTACCAATTGGAATTTCGCACCGTGCCAGAATATACGAAATTTCTTTTATCACAGAACATCGGCGGTGCCTTCTTTATGATCTGAGCATAGTTCACCTCCGCTGTTGTAAGTGTTTACGACTATAACGCAGGGGATTTTTCCGTGCTGTAAGAAATCTGTGGGGCTGCACGTCAAAATGTCATAACGATCACATCATTACGTAAAGTTAGAGACATGCTTGACATGAACATTGTCACTTACGGAGGAAATCTGAGACTATGGTTTTGTTTAATTTCCATTGGGTGTGGTGTTCTCCACAGCGAGAACGGGCATGGTGTATCAGATCGATCACATCACTTATTCACTTGCTTATTTTTGTTAAATATCACTTCTTACATGTGACGTAAATTGGTAATACATCTACATTTGAAAAGCAGATGGCGTAAGAACACTACAGTAAATACAGATACTAATCATTCTATCATCTTATTGTCACTGTTGGATCAGGAATTTTGCCACAGTCAGACCAAAAAATTTCAATCTGCATTTAAAAAAAGGTTCTTGGCACGTTTTACAAACATTTTTTATCATTCTTTTTACTGTAGAGGTTTTACGCCCTTTTATCTTAACTCTAACTTCATTTTACTAACTCCTTCTTTCGTCTTCTGCTTCTTCTTCTTCATAGGCTGGCCTATAACTTTTCACCCTCTGATGACTTTCCATATGACCTCTTGAGTTGTTTAGACTTCTACGAACAGAATAAATCAAAAATATACATGATATATTTGTTCCAGGAATCACTGTTTTCTGATAAAGTTTTTATAGTTGTCAAAATAAATTACATGTGGATTAATTCTAGTAATGCTGATAACTACTAAAAATATATCTGTGGGCCAGTTGATATGAGTCAATCCGTGGCTGGAAAGGCACGTCTCACATGTCATTCATAAATTAGTTAAAGTCATTACTATCTGAATTCTGTTCCCCTTATTTAACGTAACAATTAACGCCTGCATTAGGTAGTGTTAGTGATCGCCAGAACTGAGCCGTCTAGGTTTATATTTATTCGTTTGTTTTCCTGGAGACTGTTTTGCGTGTAATATCCTCTGTTGTTTAGGTGGGTCGCTGATGAGCTAGACTAGGCGTAGAGGCCCAGGCCAGTGTCCTAGTATCTGGCCACCCCTCTGGGAGTTGTGGTTCGCCCCACAAATCACGAATGAGAGGATGACTCGAAGCGACGGCGCGTGACATTGTTTAGCATGGGTATTGGGAGTCGCATTGGTGAAGTTTATTACATAATAGTGTCCAGACCTAAATTCACAGAAATCATATAACGTAATGTGAAGAACACCTGCACCTACGGAGAATCTTAGTTTTTACAACTGTCATCCAGCCAAGACGCATTTCAAAAGAACTTTCTCTTGTGACGACGAGTCAATAACAAATAGTGATCTCTGTGTTTCACGACAAGTGGTGAAGCTGCATTGTGGACAGAAATGCTCTTCTCTTTGTAAAGCGATGGGCCGACTTTCTGACATTGTTTTACACGGATTTAACAATCTATCCTCTAAAAAGTTGTAAGAGTGATTCTCATTGGTGAATCTAACAAAACAGCAGGGAGGCAGAAGTGGGGATACCAATTTCTGTGAAAAGCGGACGTGGAGATGAGTGTAATGGCTGAAGTAGCAAAATTCATATAGCAATGCGACAGTAGCACTGAATTGTTTAAGAACTTCGTGCGTGAGAGTGAAACGATTGGTTAACGTTGCAAAACTGCTCGGAGGGAAGACTGTTCTCTTATTAACAAAAGTATCAGTGGCCAATGTTTCTCAGACCCTCTTTCATTGGCTCTTGCTTGTAGAAACAAGAAAGAACTCCATGTCGGTAGAGAAGACAACTTTGTCTGGAGACCATGTGTCAGCATCTTCTGGATCAGTCTCACACAAACTTAATGCCAAGATCACTCACCACTCTTTTTTGGAACATAGGAAACTAAGGTTCAGTATTTCTTAAAGCCAAAAGCGAACTGCAGCCACCGCCACAGTGTAAACAGTGACATCTTATTTGTTTATCGTAGCACTTGGATCATAGATTGAACCATTTGGGCATGTAGACAACGTTGTGGAGAAAGTGTGACCCCTATTTACTGTCCCCTTTTCTGAAAATCAAAAGTGATATTGAAAATCAGTTTCCTAAGCACTACGAGATGTTATGGAGGAATTACCTGGGACAAAACTATGACTTAAACAACCACGCATTGACAGAATACCGGACTACAGTGGGTGCTAAGAAAAGGAAAGAGTAATTTTATAACTGTTCACCGTTGATATTACAACGTCTGCTGATAGACGCGTTAAGTAGGGCAACATCGTCCTCGAAAACTTGAGCATACGAAAGAATTTCATATTACATAGTGAAACTCTTCACGGTGAGAAGGAACACACGATGAAAGTTCGTTTGATCGTACATCCCATTGGCAGCTAAGCCAATGATTACATACATGATTCAGCAGATTCTTTGGACTGTTTATATGCGTAAATGCAGAGACGTGATACACCTTGTAACCTACAATTGGCCATACTGTTCGCTACGCTAGTTGAATTGTGGCCATACTGGTTTATGTGTGTTTTCTGGAGGTAAGATTACAGGGAATGGCAAGCTACTCGATACTACTAATGGACGTTAGCGTCTTCACTAGATCATATAACTTACTGCTGCAGGAAATAAGTAAAGCACTTTGATTTCTTGGGTTTTTCTTACACTACAGCAGAAAACACTGCATTTAATTTATCCTAGACCTGCCAGATTCCTGAAAACTAGGAAACGATGACGGCTGCAACGGTGTGGATAACGGAATGCTATTTTATCTGTATGTTCTACGCAGGGGTATATAACTTAAAATAAACCAGACGTAAGATAGCTAGCGGCTACATTTTTCAATGCAGATTCTGTGAATGGATTACTTAAGTTTGAAACAGCGTAATAACTATGACTAATACCGAGAAGATAACTGCTAAGTTGTCAAGTATCGATGCCACTATAAGATGTGAAATTATCCAATTTTTTAACTGAACAGTTTACTCAAAACAGTTTGGCGATGATTTATTTCCTGTGTGCCTGCGTCAACAGATTAGTTATGACCCATGATCATATGGAATTTTGGTAATGTTTTGGTGTCAGGAGCACATCCGAGCACATGCGACCACATTTATGGCCACTGGTTTACAAAAACCCTTTATATGACCTGTGACAAAAGAAAATGATACTTTCTTGCATTTACCAAGAAACAATTTTTATGGAAAAAGCTTTGTCTGGACAGTGTATTTTTTAATAGAAATAGCAGATTTAGGACAATTTAAGCCACCTTCAAACCTTAAACATAGAAAAGACTTTTTGACGATACACGATAATTGATGTCTGAGACAGCTTCCGCCCTCTCCATAGACTTTAAGGCGGCATATTCGAGCCATTACTGGTTATTAAAATAAAATATACGTTATCTATACCGTACTGTGTTTGTAGTATTAAAAAACGAGATCACTATTTCCTCCTGTCGACACATTGACGCCGTTCTGAAGAAAATATTCGTTGTGGCGACTTAGAGCGTCACTGTTATTACTGCTTGGTATGTTCCATCTCTCTCTTTAATCTTACTGTTAGTGAAATAGCAGTTATTGCAGAAGTGTTCTTGTGCTTAGTCAGAAAATGTCATGCGCATAGTTAGATTGTAACGCTATACGTCGTAGTAGGAAGAAGACGTAATTAATTGAGTTGGGCGTATACGGGCTTAGATATTTACTCCATATAGCTGTTCAATTCTAGCAGCAACAATGGCTCTAGCCCAACTAGGTATCTTGTCGAACTGAGCCTGGATGACAGTTATGGTTAAATCATTCCTTGCTGCTTCAACTCTCTGCCAGAACTTATCAGTCGTAATGATTTGCCAGTAGTAGCATGCCAGTCTCTTGGCAATCCATGACCAGATATTTCCTTTTAGTGAGAGCTCTGAAGGAATTACTAGACTGGCAAACAGTCGAACATCCTCTGTATCGAGGTATGGCAGAATAGCACAACCATTATTGAGGCCAATGTTATTTTGTTGGAAGATTACATCGCGGAGAACTTGAAAGTAGGTCACAGTTACTGACCCTAAGACGTCAGTGATGTAGTGGTTACAGTCGAACATAACGATTATGCCAACCAGAGGTGATAGTCCTGTGTCCAATCACAACAAGTACCGAGCACGTATAATGGTGGAGAATGCAGTCTGCCAGTGTCTATACTCCTTAGAGACTCCATACACAGTTAAGTCCACCTGCATGAAATAGTGGAACTGCTGTGTTTGGTGTTGCTGTCGGCCACACTTTTCTCTGCTGCCACGTCAAGGGAAGTTGAAGTTGCAATTGCAGCAGTCTGAAAGTACTCCAGCACGTTGTGAGTGACACACTTGTCTTTCCGCAAATAAGAATATTTTCTGATCCAAAGTACGTCTTTCCTATCAAGCGTTAGTTGTGTGCAGACTTTGTGATCCTGTAGGGCGTCAAGTATGGCCCTCCTGAACTCGTCGATTCCCTTTCACGTAAAAACCGTGAGATTCTGAACAATGTGAACAGCAACATAACGGACCGATAAATCACAGTCTCTACAGGGCGGACCTTCCGGTGTTGAATTTCGACCAGTGATAGTGGACGTTTCTCGATTTTACACGGGACGACATGATTTTCTCACGTTCATTTTACATTCAGATGCAACTGCTGCATGAGGAACACGCTGCCTAATTGTTCCTTACACACACAATGTAGATAAGATTACTCCTATGTACGCTGTGTGCTTGTTATGAAATGCTAATCATTTGAATATCCAAACACGTACATTGCCTGACAAAAAATTTGAATCACCCGGAAGGGGACGAGAAAATGAAATAAAACTTCAGAAGTTGAGAGAGTATGTGAAGTTGTTTCAGTGATTTCAAAATCGGGCCATACTTACGAAGACTTAAGACTATGAGCCCACAAATCAGTCTAACGTCGCACCCTCTCTGGCATGGATACAGTTACCGATTTTACCGATTAGTTTTGTAACGGTGTCATAAAGTGTACCATTGTTGTACCTGGTTCAGGACAATCTGCATACAGAGAGCGGGATGCAGTTGACATCTGAAGTGGTCTTACCCTCATTCTATTGGGCAAACATCTGCGAATCTTGCTGGCCGTCGAAGTACCTTAAAGTCACACAGACTGTTTATGGAGATACATGTTATATGTGGACGAACATTGTCCTGTTGAAAAATGGCATCACTATATTGCCTCATAAGAAGAAATACGTGAGTACTCAGGATGTCCTCGATGTGCAGTTGTACTGTCAGGACTCCCTCAGTAAGAACTGTAAGACGTTGTGGTCTCCTGACCTTCATTGCTTACACATTCCGCCTTCACAATCATATTCCGCACATCAAGACGCTTCATTTGAATCCGAACTCGATAAGATAAAGACAATGTTGTATGAATTCATGTAAACGATATGCAAATAACAAGTGCACTCTGGGGTTGAAATACTCGAGGCTGGCGTACACACATACATTCCAGACACGACGGTCACAGGAGCTTTTAGTTCGAGAGAAAAAGACCACACACCGGGAGGCCGGTCCCTTCAGAGGATGAGTCAACCTCGGCCGCCTGTGGAGCAGACAGCATGTGCCCGAGTGAAAGGGGGAACGACCCCGTGTTCGGCTTAAAAGGTAATTCCGCTATATTGTGTGGAGGCGTCCAACCTACGCATTCTTTACACATAGCACTCAGTTTCAAAGATTTTCACAGGGAGACAGCAAACGCCAAACGCCGATACTACAGATTTCCGGATTGGTCGCCTTAAACGAAACGTCATTCTCCCATTTTAGAAGAGCAATGCTGATTGGCAGACGATATTTCTGACGCCTTGAGCTGAAGGAGTAATGGAAGAGACCGAAAGATATACCCCTTCAGACAGAGTTATAGTTAAACGCCTGCAAGCGAAGTTTTGAGTGGCATCGCGGTGGACTGGACTAGGGGCGAATAGGAATCCTTGACTTCATCAGGGTGTGGGGAGAGTTTGATTGGCGAAGGTCAATCCAGATAGAACGAGAGTTATCTTATTTGTCAGCAGCCAGCGGCACAGACAGGAGTCATCGCAGCTTACGGTATTGTGCGCTACAGCTATTGCGAGCCCAATATTTCCTCCACAACAGTACACTTCACTGCATTTCACACACGACAACTTCGACCGTACCTAGCAACATTCTAAAGGATAATTATTCAAGTTGAGTAGACGCGCCTCTCAGCCATTCTGCCAAGTGAACAACAATCTTAAACTTTGTATAGAAATTTCACTAGCGAATCCTATCCTTGAGAGGTAACTTCACATTCCGAAAAGAACCAGGATATAACTTGTTCAATTCATAACTAAAAGTGCCATTGAGATTTCTCAGAATTTTTGCAACATAAATAAAAATTTTCGTTAGTTTCATATTTTTGGTTGGTTGGTTGGTTGGTTTGGGGAAGGAGGCCAGACAGCGTGGTCATCGGTCTCATCGGATTAGGGAAGGATGGGGAAGGAAGTCGGCCGTGCCCTTTCAGAGGAGCCATCCCGGCATTTGCCTGGAGTGATTTAGGGAAATCACGGAAAGCCTAAATCAGGATGGCCGGACGCGGGATTGAACCGTCGTCCTTCCGAATGCGAGTCCAGTGTCTAACCACTGCGCCACCTCGCTCGGTTTCATGTTTTTCTTGCACTTACTAGCACTACACCAGTACCCAAGTACCCCTCTAGTTACGTAAGAAATTTTGTTAATTTTTGTGTCATTTCCTTACAGCGGACGACTCCAGAAAGTTTTTTATTGCTGAAAGTTTTTCAGGCATTTCTCTTTAGAACGTTAGGAGCGTCTGTCTGACTTCTGTAGTAGTGTGGGGGTGGAAATTGCATCTTGCAGGAGCCACAGGGTAAAGGGTACATCTCAGATTAATCAGTTGCGCAGAATAACAGAATAGCAGATCAACCCCACGCTCACAGAACAATCCGTGAGTTGAAGACATATCTGATGGCATCCCACACAATGACGCCAAGGCTAAGATCGCTGTGCCACTCCTGAAAGAATGGAACCTCACCCCAGGCAGCGCCACATGTTCTGAATGTGGTCATTTGGGGTGTGCAGAATTGCGATTCCTCACTGAACACAAGGACACTAGTTCATCGGAAGCCCATGTTTCCCAGTCGAGGGCCGGCCGGGGTGGACGAGCGGTTCTAGGCGCTACAGTCTGGAGCTGCACGACCGCTCCGACCGCAGGTTCGAATCCTGCCTCGGGCATGGATGTGGATGATGTACTTAGATTAGTTAGGTTTAAGTAGTTCTAAGTTCTAGGGGACTGATGACCTCAGAAGTTAAGTCCAATAGTGCTCAGAGCCATTTGAACCATTTGAACCAACCCAGTCGAGGAAGCATTTCAAACACAGCCGTTTGTGTTGTGATGTTAACAGCAGCCTGTGCAGGAGACAGAATATCACTAATCCACCTGGTTGTTAGTCTCCGGCCAATGGAGTCAGATGGCTCAAAATGTTGCAGTAGGTTAGTTACTGTTCTCAGACTGCAGGGACATACATGAAGAGTTTATGTTGAGCATGGTGCAAAACACGGCGATCCTTACGAGTGGTGATTAGACATGGTGGACCGACATTTTGACGACGTGTATGGCTGTGCTCAAGTTCCCATGCAGTCCAATATTCGGCCACTCTCACTCCTGAATCGTCCACAAATTAGGATATGGTACCATTCGAACAGCTGGCGGAGTGGAGGCTCACAGCGATACCTCTGCCAACTCCTGATAACGCGTCCTGGCATGAATACACAGGATCTCGTTTCTTCACAGTGATCACTCAATATGATGCTGTTCGCCCCACCGATATATCCTAACAGGCCTGCTAACAACAAGAAATACGAAGAACATTAATGGACAATGGTAGCCATTCTAGCTGAAACAGAGAATTACAGCTCTGATCTTAGCCACCAATGATGCGTACATGTTCGAAGCTACATCAAATCCAACCATGACTTTTGGGTGTTTCACTTCTTTGTTAGACAGTATAGTACACATCATACTAGTCTGTTTGACGCCACAATGTTGCAATTTTAATGGTCAACAAAGTAGATTCTTGATGACGTGAAAGTGTGTCGATACTCTTCTGTCAGTCATGGTACGGTTCATCATTCCACACAGTAGCTCCAGTGGAGACACATGTCTCAGCAGAGAGAGAGAAGGGCTCTTGTCCCATTGTTTCCGCCAATAACCTGGGCGCACTGGGGCGGCACCCCAGGAGACGGAGAGCCGCAATAAAGAGAACTGGCCGGCTGTGTTGTGGCGCCCTGCGCAGCCCGCCAGCCACTCCCCGGCTGACCCTCGCTGGAGTGGACTCGCCTCGCCGAGCCCTACCCGGCCTCTCCTAGCAGAGCGGCAGCCACTTAGCGCGCAGACCTGGGGGAGACGTTATTGCAGCTCTGTCCGCACTTCATTCCGGCCACGTCCGAGCGCCGGCCGGCTTCTGTCCGTGCATCCGTCACCGGCGACCTCTATCCTGCCCGCACTGTCTTCGCTGCTCGGCTCAGCGCCCAACACGGGTCCTGATTTGCTCTTTCTCATTCTATCATGTTAGAGGTCTTCTTGTTTACAGTAAAAGTATCGTACTTAGCGACGTTAAAGATGTAATGGCGTAATGATTACAAACAACTCGTCATTGTTGTTGTCGTCTTCAGTCCGGTCTCCAGTCCGACACTGATGTGCTCTTTCTCATTTTATCATGTACAGGTCCTCTTGTTTGCAATTAAAGTATCTTATCTACTGACCATGAAGATGTAATGTTGTAATGATGATCTACAATTCATTATTATTATTATTATTATTGTTACTGTTGTTGTCTTCAATCCGAGACTGGTTTGATGCAGCTCACCATGCTACTCCATCCTGTGCGAGCCTCTTCATCTCCAGTTAACTGTTGCAACATTTAGTGTAACCAGTCAATTTAACTGGGACATTTCCTGACTGGCTAAAATATGAAGATGTTAAGCCTCTATTCAAGAAAGGGGATAAAGAGATACCATCAAACTACAGACCGATTTCACTTTTGCCAGCACTCTCAAAAATTTTAGAAAAAGTAATGTACAGGCAGCTTCTCAACCATCTGACCACAAATAACATCAAGAACACAGTTTGGATTTCTGAAGGGCTCTGATATCGAGAAGGCTATTTACACCTACAGTGAAAATGTACTTAATTCATTAAATAAAAAAATAGAAGCAGCAGGTATTTTCTGTGATTTGTCAAAGGCATTTGATTGTGTGAACCACAACATCCTTTTAAATTAATTAGAATTCTATGGTGTCACGGGCAGTGCTGCAAAGAGGTTCGAGTCATACCTCGCTAACAGGAAACAAGGGTGTCAGTGCAAGGGACTTGTGAATTAAGTCATCAGTCATCATCAGAATGGGAAGAAATTACATGTGGTGTCGCACAAGGATCCATCTTAGGGCCATTGCTATTTCTTGTGTACATTAATGATCTCTCATCAGTTACACTGCCTGAAGCAGAGTTCGTTTTGTTTGCAGATGACACAAGTATTGCAATAAATAGCATGTCTAGTGTAGTTCTAGAAAGATCTGCTAATGATATTTTCATGGATATTAATAAATGATTTAAAGCCAACTCACTGACATTAAACTTCGAAAAGACTCACGATATGCAATTTCAGAACCTGTAAGATGTTTCCACCCAGCATATGCGTACAGTATGAAGAAGAGCAGATAGAAGACGTTGACAGTCTTAAATTCCTGGGATTACAACTTGATAATAAATTCAGTTGGGAGGAGCACACCACAGAACTGCAGAAACGTCTTAACAAATCTGTATTTGCAATTCGAGTGTTAGCTGACATAGGAGACATAAAAATGAAAAAGCTTGCATACTTTGCCTACTTTCATTTCATTATGTCATATGGTATAATATTTTGGGGTAACTCTTCAAGTCAAACAAAAGTTTTCAGAGTCCAAAAGCGTGTAATACGTATTATTTGTAGAGTAAATTCACGGACGTCATGTAGAAACCTCTTCAAAGGACTGGGTATACAACTATTGCCTCTCAGTATATGTACTCCTTAATGAAATTTGTCCTAAATAATATATCTCTTTTTCCAACAAACAGTACGAAATCCGCCTGTACTCCTACATACAATAAAAACCTTCCGGTATAATAATGACAAGTTTTTTATTGTATGCTATTCATGGAGTAGAGCGTTGCTCTCCATATTACTTTATTTCACTATAATATATGGACACTGTTTCTTACAATACTCAGTGTTACAAGGAGACGGAAAAAAAGGAAGAAATACTGCAATATTAAAACTATTGTACTAGTTCGTTGTGATTGTAGTCATGTTTTGCTCATTTCTATATATTATGATATAAGTATTTTAGAGTATAACACTACTTATTTTGATGAGTTAACTACGTATTTATAATTTTGATATATGCTGTCCATGGCCCTGTATCTCTCACAGCAGTTTTCGCCGGATCTGGAGTCTTAGAATTCATTAATTCATCTGTCATTTATGGGACACAGAGTTACATTTTCGACAATTTTGTTATGTGGGATGCCACTATAAGTCATGATGTTCCTCTTACGTGGAATTGTGTGTGACATGTGCAGCTTTTACTTTTGTCTTTGTAAGTAACACAAATTAACTAGTTGTTTATAGGTGGTCTTAGTATTCTACACTGCGTTTTCTTTATTTTACGAGTACGTTGCTACTGCTGCCTACCTGAAGCTCGAGGACTGAAATCAGTTATAAAATATAAGAAATATGATACAGTGCTGTGTTACGCATTTCTCGAAATATATTTCTGCTATTAGCTCCACGAGAAAAACGTAAACAAGCCAACAAACCACCTCGTTTTAATGTCATAGGCAGCCCAAATCATAGTTATAGAGTGTTTAAAAAAAAGTACTTTTCGAACGCATGTGTTTATTAAACTGTAACCGAAGCAGTTATGAAACTTGGGCACATATTTATGAATCTTTCAAGTGCAAATCTCACGTTTCGTATGATCTACACCAGCGACAAGAACAATAACGCATCGGTACACAAATTCTTCCCGTACTCGGGTAAGCATATTTACTGGCTCTGGCTCTGAGCACTATGGGACTCAACTTATGAGGTCATTAGTCCCCTAGAACATAGAACTAGTTAAACCTAACTAACCTAACGACATCACACACATCCATGCCCGAGGCAGGATTCGAACCTGCGACCGTAGCGATCTCGCGGTTCCAGACTGCAGCGCCTAGAACCGCACGGTCACTTTGAACGGCAAGCATACTTTCTGTCACTGGTTCTATAGCAGCACGGAAACGGTTCTTCAACTCTTTTAGGTTCTGTGGTATTGTTGTTGCGTAAATGTTCTCCTTAAAGAAACCCCACACAAAGAAGTCACAGGGTATCTTAACTGGTGACCGTGGAGACCAGCTGAGAAGCAGCCGGTTTGTAAGTAGGCTGTTTAGGTTTTTGTATTGGTAACGCCACCTCTGTATGAAACTCACTGGCTGTGCTGTGTGCAGTCTGTGGCTGGTTGGCATTGTTGTAATACTCGCCATTGTAGCGTTGGGCAGCTGGCTGTTAACAGCGCGTAGCGTTGCGCAGTTGGAGGTGAGCCGCCAGCAGTGGTGGATGTGGGGAGTGAGATGGCGGAGTTTTTAAATTTGTAAGACTGGATGTCATGAACTGTTATATATATTATAACTATGAAGGTAAATACATTGTTTGTTCTCTATCAGAATCTTTCATTTGCTAACTATGCCTATCAGTAGTTAGTGCCTTCCGTAGTTTGAATCTTTTATTTAGCTGGTAGTAGTGGCGCTTGCCGTATTGCAGTAGTTCGAGTAACGAAGATTTTTGTGAGGTAAGTGATTTGTGAAAGGTATAGGTTAATGGTAGTCAGGGCCATTCTTTTGTGGGGATTATTGAAAGTCAGATTGCGTTGCGCTAAAAAAAAAAAAAAAATTGTGTGTCAGTTTAAGCCCAGTCACGTATATAATTTTTCAAAAGGGGACGTTTCATATGTCGACCATTGGCCGAGGATACCTCACTGGAATCTACTGATTTTTTCTTGTAGTTTGTGTAATTGGTGTAGCTTTTGTTTATTGCTATCGCGTAATTATAGAGAGAATTTCCTTTGTAGTTGTAGTTTTTCATTGTTGTACAGTAAAACAGTTGTGGCATGCATGTAGATTTGCAGCAAGTATTTCGCAGCTGCGCTTGCAATTAACTAGATATTATTTTCAGTGCTATGTTAATGTGTTCTCTTATTTTTGCTCTTCAAATTGTGTTTTTCTGTGTTGTCGTGTGAAATATTGTGACAATAATGGCGTGTGAAAAACGTAATACTAGGCTCCAAAGTAAGCTGAGAAATGACAGTGAAGACAAAAGCAGTGTGTTAGCGCCACCGTGTAATGAATTAACTAATGTTCAACATAGTAATTTGGTAACTGTGCATAGGGAAATGGAGCTGGCGGCAAACAATGGCGTAGGCAGTGAAACAATTAGTGAACAGGGAAGCATTATCGATCGATCGCTCGGCAACAGCTCGCCTCAGGAATCCGAAATGACAGGACACAATTTTGCAAATACTGTAGATTCAGGTTTTGCGTCCTCACCGTTTTCTCAAATAAGTCAAGACACAATTTCTGCTTGTCAAAATGTGAATGTTGCCGGTGCAAACGCACTGCCGAAAAGCGTAGAGGAACAGATTCCAGACACTAATGCATTGTTATTACAGCTAATGCAAAAAATGGAACAAAATCAGAGACAAACACAGCAAAAGCTTCAAACGTTAGACACAGTGGAACAACACCAGAGACAAACACAGCAGAAGCTTCAAAAGTTAGACACAATGGAACTAAATCTTCAAAGTTAGACACAATGGAACAACACCAGAGACAAACACAGCGACAGTTAGACGCAATGGAACAAAATCTTCAAACGTTAGACACCACACTTGAACAAACACGTGAGGATTTAACTACTGAGTTACATAAAATCGAATCGAAATGTCAAAAAGTCTGTAATGACGTAAAAACACAAATTTGTGAGCATTTCCAGCCTATTTTTTCGCGTCATGAAAATGCATTACAGAATCACCAAGCAGCCATAAAAGAACTGCAAACTATTGTTCATGAAAATCACGACACTTTGCAAGCTAAAATTGACTCAGTTGCATCTACCGATTCTGTTATGCAACTTGCAAAAACTCAGGAAAACTTAAAGGACACAGTAGATACGATTTCAACACAAATGGACGCTCTGAAACTTGGTTCAGAAAAACACACAGAGGAAATAATTTCACTAACGGATAAAGTAGCCGAACTTTCAGATCAGTTCACTAACTTATCTACAAAGGTAGATGATGATCTGAATGACACAAGACCTGTAGCCTTCACGGACACTGAAGAGTATGAACAAATTAGAAAATTCAAACAAAATCAAAATCAAATCAATACACAGTATAAAAGAGAAATCCGGGAAGTACAAGATCAGTTGGCACAAGTAATACAAGAATTACATATTTCAGAGGACACTCGCCCTCCAGTACGGGAAGAGGGACTTAGAAATACGGAACAACCACAAAATAATAACACGGGACACTTCGGAAATTATGAAAGAAATTGGCAAGGCACACCGAATTTTGAGATGGAACCTCCGAAACGACGTAACAATGACCGACATGCGACTCGCTGACATGATGATTTTGACTATAAGCTGTTCATTACTACAAGTAAATTTAAAACATTTAAGAATTCTGGCAATGACATTCATCCACAAGCATGGCTTCATCAATTCTCTCATTGTTTTCCTCCCAACTGGTCATTGGAGCACAGGTTAGAATTTACGTGTGGCTATGTAG
Organism: Schistocerca serialis cubense; assembly: GCF_023864345.2. Lineage (NCBI taxonomy): Eukaryota > Metazoa > Arthropoda > Insecta > Orthoptera > Acrididae > Schistocerca > Schistocerca serialis. Next base: position 75,098,350 of record NC_064644.1, read on the forward strand.
AGAATGAACCGGCTGTAAGAATGCGATCGGTCATTCACGATTGCCACAGTGAAGGAGAATTTTATCATGCCTTCCTCTCAGCGTATTGGTGTCAAGCTACACAAGACCGAGTAAAACATAGCATCATAATGATGAAACGTTTCGAACAATCTGAATTTTCCAGTCTTATGAAATATTTTGAAGACATGTTGCATAAGAATCAGTATCTTTCAAACTCATACAGCCCCTCAGAACTCATCCGCATTTGCTTAATCAAATTGCCTGAACATTTACGACATATTATTTTAGCAGGATGTTGCAAAGACGACATTGAAGCTTTTCAGGGACTGTTACAAGAACTGGAAATTGACACTGACAATCGCGGAACGCGAAAACAGGAGCACAACAATCACTACAGGTCACATCCGTCACAATTCCGTGACGACAGAAACAATAACTGGACACGACAAGTCTATTCTTACAATGCAAATCGTGACCAAAACAGACACCACCCATAAGACAACCACTGGAAAAGTAATAATAGTTACAGAGAAAGATCGCTTTTCTGTAGTAATGAATATGACAGAGATTACCATAGAAACAGACAATATGGGAACAAAAACAATTATTATCAAGGGAGACAGAATAATTACAGACGCAACAGTTCAGCGCGCAGTTACGATACTGGGAGAAATTCTCCACCACATGACTGACGAACAAGAAACTATGTAAACTACCGACAAAACGACAGACCTGAATTCCATCAGAACTGGCGGGATTCAAACAGGGCAGGGCACTCTCGACAAGGTGAATTTGTAGAAGTTAGGTCTCCTAATCCCAATAACGACGCACGCCAACAAAGAGACAGACAATGACTCGCACCGCAGGCAGCCACGTGTGCCGGCTGGGCTTGAGGAAAATAACATAGACGCTAACCTTGAGAAAAATTCCGGTGTTCCTTATCGACGGATACCGCATTACAATTGCGTTCAGGTTGAAACTCTGTGTACTAAGAAGAGTAAAGGAGTGCACCACATTTCACATGTAAAACCGCTTATTGAAAAGTAATCTGCTTTTTAACTTTGTCTTTGCCATATAACTTTTCACTTTACATTACTAGTATGCTTTGTCAGACTTAGAATCTGTTAACATGCAACAATGTTTGAAGTTAAATATCCAGTCAAGAACCAAGAGAACTTATTTAAACAGAAAATACGAATGCATTGTTATTGTGAACAGACGACACAGTGTTATTGTGTGTGTACATTCTTGCTTGTTAGTTGCACGATTACATAACGACTATAAGGCTCACATACTTAGAACATTTACCAGTACTGATAATGAGATTTTAATATCTACGATATCTATATGCAAAGCATCTCACTTTTGTTTATGATGAGATGAGTACATCGACTTCGGCAGAACTTTGTTTACGGTGGACGATAACTGCGACACTTCAACAGAATTATCTTACAGCAAGACGCACATTTAGCGCTACAGGACACGCATTTCAGTGATTAATTTTGTACTTAAAACATTTATTTTTAAAGATTTTTGAATTACAAAGAAAGTTTTCCATGATACATTTCATTCCATTGCTGTAATCTGTAGCACCTGAGGGTATAATTACATTAGGCCTCAGGGGGGTATATGCTTACTTTGTGTACCATGTTTTTGGCAAGCACAAGGAGCCCTAGGTAATAAGGTATTTGCTTATACAACTTTACACATCGGTACCATATATCTCTAACACACAAATTACACAGCTATCTGATCATTCAACTGAGAGATAAACATTTTTTTTACTACATCAGTGACACATGTTTACGCAATTACACAGTTGGGTAACCTCACACTTATGAAATTGTATTTTGTCTGTACTTCGTGAACTGTTCATATTTTTTTGGAACCATTGTGATACTATGAGAGCTTTGAATGATGTATTTGGTAAGGGAGCATGATTTTTAAAGTACATTGGAGGTAGATGACACTATTGAAATAAGCAGAGAAGTTTTTTAGGGTTTGACATTATTGCAGAAAGCTACGACGTTTTTGAGATTTGACTGAGGTGTTGTGATGTTATTATTACGATGACTATGTGTATTATGCTGTTGCGGTATGTTTATGATCAATAAGCTGATGCTATACGAGTTATTTGAGTATGCTATGTACCTGTTATGATGAAATATTGAAGAAGTGTCAACGAATAAGGTAAGGAATAATGAGTAGTGGTTAGGGACTCTGGTTTGTGAAAAAGGTTGTTGGAAACCAAGAATCGTACTTTAAGAGTTATGAAATGTATGTAAATGCATGAATGTATTACAATGATAACGAAAATTTTTTGGACACTGTTATATTTATAGTATTTTGTTTCTACAGATTTGCAACGCAAATTTTCGAACCGTGAAATTTATATATGATACTGTCACAGTAGTGCAAACCGGTGTCGTAAATATTTCGGTAAGAAAGCCAAGTGACCTTGACATAATGCGTCTTGAGTGGCCTGCTGTGTCAGATGCCTGGAGAAAAAGCCATTAGTGTGTGCCTTTTCAGAGGCACAGGTGGAAAAAAAGAGGCCATTATCCTCACTATTGACATTTCTTTGTAGAAAGCATTGCAAATACGACATGCTCAAACTTGAAAACATATAATTACACTGTGGAGCTCTTAATTTATGATATTTACTAAAATGCCAAATGAAATGATGAGAGACATTTTACATCTATTGTCTTTCTAGTTGAGAGACTGCTCATTTTGTTTAATATCTAGTTTCTAGCTGCACTGCAGCATTGGTTAAAATAAAATTTAATAGATGTACTAATATAAATATTTTATACCTACAGATCCAGTAAAAAATAACTTTATGATGGATGTACTCCAAAAAAATGAGGGAGCACAAAAAGACATTTCCACTTCACAGGAATTGCATACATAATTTTTGTCAGTGACTTGGTAACTTGTCTGCTAGAGCAAGTTACAGTGATGCATCAGTCTAGTGTAAAGATGTGATATAGGTATTAGACATGGCCATCTTTACTGTAATATTTTTTCTGCTTGAGCTATGTCATGTTTAGATATAAGTTATAGCATTTGCTGCTGCTGTTTGCCAGGCATAGTGCTACTAAATTTCACTTTACATTACTCTGTTAAGCCAGTTTTACTACGAATTTATTTTTCTTGTTTGCTGCACATTGCCTTATATTAGTTGTAATATTGCATTTGCTTTGCTAATTTATGCCACTTGCTTTGCCATTTGTATTTTTTATCATTGCTGTTTGTGTTAATTGTTTTGTGCTGCTGCATTGCCTCGTTCCCTAGTTTAGCTTCTGAGCTCAGTAGATTTAAGTTAGCTTAAGATGGGGTAGGCTATATGAGAGAACGAGTTGTGATGAATTGGAAGAAATGCATTGAGAAGCTGTAAGAAAATGATTTGGCCAAAAAAGTATTTTGAAAGAGGATATGAACCAAAAAAGTAGGGTTTAGGGACAACAGGTTTAGGTAGGATTTTCTTGGAAATAAATGATGAGTTAAGATAATGGAAATTAAATAATGAGGTAAGAAACATGTGTACATATAAATACAGAAAGCATGCTTGGATAGGATTTTTTTTGGTGGAAACCAGTGTTGAAATAAGAGGAAATATATATGGAATGAAGTTTTGGGGTGGACTGCAATACCAAATCTCACACTGAAAACAAACCCTGTCCTGTATTTTTGTGTTATCATGCTATGTGAATTTGTGTTTTTCCTGTCTTTATGTGTTTAGCTAATAAGATTTACGTTGTAGAATTTTCTGATAATATGCTATTTACTTTGTAAAGATGTTTAGACATTATTTATTCTGTTTTAATTTGTTTTAATACTCATATGTGAAGTTGATGTTTCGAAAGTTATTCTGATCTTTTATGTATTTACTTATGTCATAATTCCTGTAACACTGATGTATATGTTTATTTCTATTCCTTTGTAAAGCCCATATTATGACAAATGTTATCTGTATTGTTGTGTCCTTTAATGATGAATTTTGTACCTTTGTTATTGTATTCTTATGTTATAAAATTGTAATTGACAGCAGATCATCAAATTAAGTAACTTGTAAGTTACATTTCACTGCACACGTTTCTGTTGGTCATAGTATATGGACAATATGCGAGAAGTAGGGACTGATAGTGTTCGCACGTGTGTTAATAATTCAGCAAGGGACTGGATAAAAGCATTGCTGGTTCTAAGGACAATTCCCAAAACTTTGTGAGTGCACAAGTGGTGGTTTATGGACTTGCTATATTGTCCACAAGACTCTTTGATGTTGATTGTGCACCTGCACAGATCGCTGCTGGCCGTCTCTACAAAGACTACAGTGGGTCTGCATCTCTGGTGGCTCACCAATACCATTATTTCTACAAGGACTGCAGTGGGTCTGCACCTCTGGTGGCCCACCAATACCATAATCTCTACCAGGACTACAGTGGGTCTACTCTGTGACGACCTACCTACCAATATTCTTCAAAACTTCGACTGACTCTGCTGTGGGTTTGCTCTGTTGTGGCCCATTACCTGTCTGCATGTCAAGAGTCAGCACTGTCTTTCCGTTTGAAGGACAACACTACTTCAGCACTGCATGGAAATACACTACTTCTGTGTGCATTTTCTTTTACTACTCAGACTTTGAGAAAAAAAAAAGACTGCAATTTTACTGTGATGAATGATCAGGACTGTCTTCATGGACTGTGAGAAAATTTTAGCTTTTGACCAACATTGTATCGATAGATGTGTACATTTGATTTCATTGTAATTGTGAAAAAATTTTAACAATTTGCAAATTTTTTTGTGGGGAGCATGGGGGCTATGTAAGTAGGCTGTTTAGGTTTTTGTATTGGTAACGCCACCTCTGTATAAAAATCACTGGCTGTGCTGTGTGCAGTCTGTGGCTGGTTGGCATTGTTGTAATACTCGCCATTGTAGCGTTGGGCAGCTGGCTGTTAACAGTGCGTAGCATTGTGCAGTTGTAGGTGAGCCGCCAGCAGTGGTGGATGTGGGGAGTGAGATGGCGGAGTTTTTAAATTTGTAAGACTGGATTTCATGAACTGCTATATATATTATGACTATTAAGGTAAATACATTGTTTGTTCTCTATTAAAATCTTTCATTTGCTAACTATGCCTATCAGTAGTTAGTGCCTTCCGTAGGTTGAATCTTTTATTTAGCTGGCAGTAGTGGCGCTCGCTGTATTGCAGTAGTTCGAGTAACGAAGATTTTTGTGAGGTAAGTAATTTGGGAAAGGTATAGGTTAATGTTAGTCAGGGCCATTCTTTTGTGGGGATTATTGAAAGTCACATTGCGTTGCGCTAAAAGAAAAATTGTGTGTCAGTTTAAGCACAGTCATGTATAATTGTTCAAAGGGGACGTTCCAGGTTGTTTGAAGACCAGTCCAACTGATCAGTAGAAATTCATTCAGATATACAAGAATTTTGGGACTCCAGTGCCCCGCCTTGTTGAAAAATAATGTCTTGTTTCAACCCTGGAAACAGCCAGTTTTGCACCACAGCAGCAGTGCTGACCGTGAACCATGTTTCCATCAAAGAAAAATGAGTCCTAAACATATTAGTGGAATATCATAGAAAACACACTGATTTTGTATGAATCTCCTACATATTCAGAATGTGCTTGTGGGTTCTGTAGGTCTGTGTTTGTTTACTTTCTCATTAAGGTGGAAAACCGCTTCATCACTGAAAACAATGTGTTGTGCGAAAGTTTTAACTTTGTCAACATCTTTATGAACCTCTTCAGAAAATGCCACACCTGTGCGTTTGTCGTCTTGATGTAGAACCTGTAACAGTTGTAACTCGTATGACTTCATGAACAATCAACGTCTCAAAAAACACCAAATTTTCGCCGGAAACACGAGATTGGCCAGGACTCTTTCATTTACATACACACCCTGGGCCTACAATCTGTCGATGCCATCTGAAAATATTCTCTTCATCCGGAGTAACAGTTTGGTATCTCAATCTAAAAAGTCTTAGCACTGTAATCACGAAATTACAATTCGCAAACTTGAGAACACAAATTTATTTCTACAGTGGAGTAGCAGTTTTGCAACATGTGATGGTAACATAGCAGACAGAAAATGTATTCGTTCCTCCAACACCCGAGCCTGGATGAGAGGCTAAATCGTTGAACAGACGCAAGAGAGTTTTTGGCGCAGAGCTCGTGACGTCAATGTCTTTAGTACGGACGGCCTTGTATTGGAAGACGGTATTTTGGTACGACTGGATTTGGGAAGGGACGCGTATTTTTCGGTGAGAATTTGCGTCAGAAGGAAAAATAGCCTAATATCGCTACTGACGCCAAATTCCGCTATTGGTACAAGAACCGGGGTGGCGTAGAAGTATCGAAAAGAGGGAAGAAGACAGAAATTTTTAGGATAGTTGTAGTCAGGGGTCGATGTAAGGAGAAGTGGTTTGCAAAATCTTTGTGCAGCAGGGACGTGGTAGTCGATAACAGAGACAGTGCGTTTGAGATCCCGCTTGTCTTTAGAGAGTGATTAATGTCATCCGTCTTGACTTCCGTAAGGCGTTCGATACAGTTCCCCACAGTCGTTTAATGAACAAAGTAAGAGCATAAGGACTATCAGACCAATTGTGTGATTGGATTGAAGAGTTCCTAGATAACAGAACGCAGCATGTCACTCTCAATGGAGAGAAGTCTTCCGAAGTAAGAGTAATTTCAGGTGTGCCGCAGGGGAGTGTCGTAGGACCATATACAAAAAATGACCTTGTGGATAACATCGGAAGTTCACTGAGGCCTTTTGCAGATGATGCTGCAGTATATCGAGAGGTTGTAACAAAGGAAAATTGTACTGAAATGCAGGAAGATCTGCAACGAATTGACGCAATGTAGAGGGAATGGCAATTGAATCTCAATGTAGACAAGTGTAATGTGCTGCGACTACATAGAAAAAAAGATCCTTTATCATTTAGCTACAATATAACAGGTCAGATACTGGAAGCAGTTAATTCCATAAATTATCTGGGAGTAGTAATTAGGAGTGATTTAAAATGGAATGATCATATAAAGTTGATCGTCGGTAAATCAGATGATAGACTGAGATACATTGGAAGAGTCCTAAGGAAATGCAATCCGAAAACAAAGGAAGTAGGTTACAGTACACTTGTTCGCCGACTGCTTTAATATTGCTCACCAGTGTGGGATCCGTACCAGACGGGGTTGATAGAAGAGATAGAGAAGATCCAACGAAGAGCAGCGCGCTTCGTTACAGGATCATTTAGTAATCGCGAAAGCGTTACGGAGATGATAGATAAACTCCAGTGGAAGACTCTGCAGGAGAGACGCTCATTAGCTCGGTACGAGCTTTTGTTGAAGTTTCGAGAACATACCTTCACCGAGGAGTCAAGCAGTATATTGCTCCCTCCTACGTATATCTCGCGAAGAGACCATGAGGATAAAATCCGAGAGATTACAGCCCACACAGAGGTATACCGACAATCATTCTTTCCACGAAGAATACGAGACTGGAATAGAAGGGAGAACCAATAGAGGTACTCAAACTACCCTCCGCCACACACTGTCAGGTGGCTTGCGGAGTGTGGATGTAGATGTAGATTTTGACACTAGTGATTTGATTTCTGTGGGAAGGTCATAATTTGTACATTGTGTGCAATTGACAGTGAGAGTGAAAGCCAGTGGAGCTGTGTCATGCTATGCTCACGCAAGGTAGGAAAATAGAGTTCAGTGGCGTTCTTGCGAAATCTTACACTACTGGAAATTGAAATAAGAACACCGTGAATTCATTGTCCCAGGAAGGGGAAACTTTATTGACACATTCCTGGGGTCAGATACATCACATGATCACACTGACAGAACCACGGGCACATAGACACAGGCAACAGAGCATGCACAATGTCGGCACTAGTACAGTGTATATCCACCTTTCGCAGCAATGCAGGCTGCTATTCTCCCATGGAGACGATCGTAGAGATGCTGGATGTAGTCCTGTGGAACGGCTTGCCATGCCATTTCCACCTGGCGCCTCAGTTGGACCAGCGTTCGTGCTGGACGTGCAGACCGCGTGAGACGACGCTTCATCCAGTCCCAAACATGCTCAATGGGGGACAGATCCGGAGATCTTGCTGGCCAGGGTAGTTGACTTACACCTTCTAGAGCACGTTGGGTGGCACGGGATACATGCGGACGTGCATTGTCCTGTTGGAACAGCAAGTTCCCTTGCCGGTCTAGGAATGGTAGAACGATGGGTTCGATGACGGTCTGGATGTACCGTGCACTATTCAGTGTCCCCTCGACGATCACCAGTGGTGTACGGCCAATGTAAGAGATCGCTCCCCACACCATGATGCCGGGTGTTGGCCCTGTGTGCCTCGGTCGTATGCAGTCCTGATTGTGGCGCTCACCTGCACGGCGCCAAACACGCATACGACCATCATTGGCACCAAGGCAGAAGCGACTCTCATCGCTGAAGACGACACGTCTCCATTCGTCCCTCCATTCACGCCTGTCGCGACACCACTGGAGGCGGGCTGCACGATGTTGGGGCGTGAGCGGAAGACGGCCTAACGGTGTGCGGGACCGTAGCCCAGCTTCATGGAGACGGTTGCGAATGGTCCTCGCCGATACCCCAGGAGCAACGGTGTCCCTAATTTGCTGGGAAGTGGCGGTGCGGTCCCCTACGGCACTGCGTAGGATCCTACGGTCTTGGCGTGCATCCGTGCGTCGCTGCGGTCCGGTCCCAGGTCGACGGGCACGTGCACCTTCCGCCGACCACTGGCGACAACATCGATGTACTGTGGAGACCTCACGCCCCACGTGTTGAGCAATTCGGCGGTACGTCCACCCGGCCTCCCGCATGCCCACTATACGCCCTCGCTCAAAGTCCGTCAACTGCACATACGGTTCACGTCCACGCTGTCGCGGCATGCTACCAGTGTTAAAGACTGCGATGGAGCTCCGTATGCCACGGCAAACTGGCTGACACTGACGGCGGCGGTGCACAAATGCTGCGCAGCTAGCGCCATTCGACGGCCAACACCGCTGTTCCTGGTGTGTCCGCTGTGCCGTGCGTGTGATAATTGCTTGTACAGCCCTCTCGCAGTGTCCGGAGCAAGTATGGTGGGTCTGACACGCCGGTGTCAATGTGTTTTTTTTCCATTTGCAGGAGTGTATTTGACAGCGAGCACTCAAGTGCGTTGTGTCAGTGTGAGTACATTGCAGTCTTACACGTGTCACCGGGTTTGGCGGCACTCCAACGGCAGAGCCGGAGCAGTTTCAGCGGTAACCGTGAGCAACATCTTACAGGTAGCAGGTCACGTTAAAGTGATGCAGCTCCGTGCTAATCTATTAGTGTGGGAAGTTCCTGCACATCATCGTGCAGGTGATTTGTTCCAGCTCTGGCGCTGCGGTGTGTGAGAGACCCAGCCGCTGTGGCCGCGCTGCTGCTACGGTCGGAGGTTCGAATCCTGTCTCGGGCATGGATGTGTGTGATGTCCTTAAGTTAGTTAGGTTTAAGTAGTTCTAAGTTCTGGGGGACTGATAACCTCAAAAGTTAAGTCCCATAGTGCTTAGAGCCATGTTAACCATTTTGTGTGTGAGAGTGCGTACCCCTTGTCTAATCTGTCCATTCACTGATCCACAAGGTTGTACCATAGTTGACAATTTTTTTTATGATTCAGCAGTTCGAGTAAACCAATTCCAGGCACAGACACGCAGTGAAAGTCCATTTTACTTGTATTTTTAGGAATTACATATGGATATGCCTGTTTTTTGTTTTCTTTTTTATGAAGACTGTATTAAATAAATGTGCTAGTTAACGATTTGATTATTAGAGCAGACGCACCGAAGAGCTGTTTATATTAAGCAATTTTTATTTACGACAGACTGTTCCGGCTTTATCGCCATTCTCAAGTACCGTGATTACAATTTTGTTGAAAACATGTATGGATGTCAGTGTCATTTATATTAAAGTAGCTGTATTGTACTCACGCCTAGATCGATGTGAAGTCCATATTACGTCGTTAGTGGACTTATCATCTTATAACTGTCACTGTTTTAATAAGATGACAAGTGATGTCAATACCTTGAAAATAAAATGTTATATTTACGACGTGACAGTAGTTCCACTCTTACGACGCTAAATGTTTAAATAGATTATCCAGATGCCAGCAATATTATATTATTAACTAAAATTTGTTACGACTGTCTTTGGTTGTTGCCTATGTTACTTCCGATTTATCCAATTTCGTGTACTAAAAGTTCAATGAAGTTTTTGGTAGTCCTTGTGTCACAATTCTGTATGTACGTTCAATATTTCTTGGGATATTTTGTGGTGTAGATATAGATTTTTAATTCTTCAAGAATGTTCATTGCAAAACCTTTTAATATTCTGTGCAGGATCTTTAGTACATTTTCGATTGTATCACCAGTGTGATTGTGATTTTTCATGTGTAGAAAGAAGCTCGATTGATTATATTCGCTCTCTCTTATGTGTTCTTTATATCTCACGTTACAATTTCTTCCTGTTTGGCCAATGCAAAAGCTATTACAGCTACCACATGGGACACAGTTAAACGCAGCAATGTTTTCTGCATTCATTTCCTATCACCACTAGAGTTAACCAACATGAAAAGATTCAGTTACTTGAATTCTGCAATACTTTGTTGAGATATAACTAAGTGAAATTAGTGTCTGCCAACAGCGAATGGGCTGCATGATGTACTTCCGGATAATATTCTTGACACTTCAGAGTTGAGATAGTTCGTTCACGTGATAGAGTCTTTTGGGTAAGTATAACATACATTGGATCATAGTCTAAATCTCCGGATCAAGCAACCACGACAATTTTGGGTGAAAGAGGGCAGAAAGTTTTCTCAGTTTAAAGTGTGGTTAATGACGACAGCAGCAGCCCGATTTAGTGTCATTCAGCATTATCCATACCTTTGTGCACACTGTAAATCGGGGTTCATTCAGTACGTATTTTTGAGTCATTGGGCATACTTTTAACCAACATTAACAGTTAAGGAATGTAGATAGTTCATTAGATTACTATTTGTAGCGGATCTTGACAGGAGAAAAAATAACTACTAGAACATGTGCAAGTAGCCAAACAGTCATTTGTGTCATGATTGTCTCTTTCAATCTGTTATTCATATCTTTGGAATACTCCAATAATCCCACTAATATTCTTCTCCGACATCGCTTACAAGTAACAATACATCTGCCAACCTTTCCCCGTTTGTTGACACTGAAGGACAACTTTCTGCCTCTTACTTTCCAGCGTGTTGAGCTTCTTCCTTGATCCCTTAATGCTACAACTTATGCAAAAGTATTGCGTAGTCTACACAGTCAAATCCTTTTGTTAAATCAGAGAAGGCGAATCCTTCCCGTCTCCTCTATATCTCTTTTGTTACGCGACCTTTCCTTCTACAATAACCTATGAAACCTTGCCTTAGGATTTCTATCTCTTGCTTAATAATAACAAATGAAATACTCCCTTTGAAATTTATTCTCTTTCTCAATCTTCGCATACAAATTTAATTCCTGCTTATTGAAAGCGATTTTCTGATTATTTCGACGAAACATAGAATGTGTCGTCTTCGTGACCCTCAGCCGTTATCTGCAATAACCCAAAACTATTCCTTACCTTTTTTATTGTTACTGGATCGCCATGTGACTGCTACATCGAACTGCGACATGAATATACTTAATCTGTTTTACTATACTTTATTAGCTGCTGGTGGGCTGTCATAATAAGTGGGTGTATTTATTATCAAAGCTGACGTTATTCTTTAATAGCAAAGCTGACGTTATTCTTTAATTAATTTGACTGACGTTACGTAATTCATAGTTAAACTATTTCTTGACAACAATAAAATTTTGCAAAGTTTTACGTTGATGGTTTTTGGGTTGCATTATAATCAGTAATGCAATGTTGCTGGCAAAAATTAATTATATTTTGAATGAAAAGACTTTACAAACGATCAAATGGCACTTACTTTTTACAATAATCTTACACCTAGCATTGCGCAAACATACCTTTAGTAGTCTTGAGTTTCTCAAAAAAATAACTCATTAATATTAGCTCCTCTTATGATAATAGTTAGCCGATGTCTCTGTACATCTGTTTATAATGTCTTGTAAATCTCTCCTCTCAACATCTCGCTCCACACCTGCTACCGACTCGCTTCACTTCTCGCTTACTACTGACTTCCTACGAACGCTAAAGTGCGGTCTCTCCTGCCAACAATGCTTTTTGGTGCAGTCAATCCCTGCTACCATTACAAAATGTATCAATGCGCGGTCTTTCCCGTTCCTTTCTTAAAATGTATCCATACGCGGTCTCTCCCGCCCTTTATGAAATTATATCAATGTGCGCTCTTTCCTGCCAACAATACTTTGGCGCAGACATTCCCTGCTACCACAATTATTTCCAACATGACACATATTAATTATTCCTACTTAATCCTATTAATAATATATAAATATCGTTCATAAATTGTGGTTTGACAATAGACAATAGAAATATACACGTCTTACAAAGGCACATACAATCCTCAACATAGTAACGTTTGCTAGGACGCAGATCCCGACTACCAAGGGAAACCAGGCCGAGACGCGGGTCTCGAGGTGAGACACGGCAACTTGGCGGCCCCCAGGAGGGCGCAGATTTATCCAGCACCTCTCCGTCCTGCTCTCCGCGGGCGGTAGGTGCCGGTACGGGCAGCGGCTTTTTGTGCGGCGTGGCGCCGGCGAAATAAGCGCGGCGTCCGGCCGAGCTATTAAAATTCCTGATTTCTTTCTCACGATCAACCTCTCTTCTCGCCTTCCGCAACAGTCTAGCACCTGTTGGCCGCAGAGAGCAGCGACACATCTAATTTACGAACTGCCAAGTGAAAATAGCGTCGGCCGCAACGTGCGAACACATAGGGTATAAGCGTTCGAGGAATTATGAAGACAAGCGGCGCAGTACTGGGATGCTGTACCGGTTGCAGGGAGAAAAAGTGACTAGTTCCATATGTACCTCCCATAAACCACGGTTGTCCGCAGCCCCATCTGTTCTCGGGACACTCCGTAACTACTTACCAGCGACGTCTGAATAGAATTTGAACACGTTTTACTTTTTAGTGAAGCGGAGGAAAAACTTGGATCTATACCAACGATCTGGTGCTACAATCTGGCACTTTTCTATATCCGTAACGAGAGAAAGAGACCCAGCTGGTAACACTGGTGGAGTTGCTTGAAGCGATCTGAATATTTTCTCGATATGAAAGAAACTCGACTCGTGATTATTTAACGACTGTTTGTCGTTGTGAATCTTCTACGATTGCTTTTTCATTGTTCGCTGTGTTCTTACCTTGTGATGACTTCAGTTTACTCGAACACCTCAGCATTAGCGAACGGGAAGTTTACTACAGACTAGTTATTCAGAGAGGAAAACAGTACTACCTAGTCCCTTCATTCTGTTCCTTGCTCCATTATTTTCCAGCTTACTTGCTATCGATTTCAAAGCTACAACGGTTCAAATGGCTCTGAGCACTATGGGACTTAACTTCTGAGGTCATCGGTCCCCTAGAACTTAGAACTGCTTACACGTAACTAACCTAAGGACATGACACACATCCATGCCCGAGGCAGGATTCGTACCTGCGACCGTAGCGGTCACGCGGTTCCAGACTGAAGCGCCTAGAACCGCTCGGCCACTCCGAAGCTACAACGCTCTATTTTCATACACAAGAATGCGAGAAATACGAGGGCAGTTCAATAAGTAATGCAACACATTTTTTTTCTCGGCCAATTTTGGTTGAAAAAACCGGAAATTTCTTGTGGAATATTTTCAAACATTCCCGCATCGTCTCATATAGTTTCATTGACTTTCGACAGGTGGCAGCGCTGTACGGAGCTGTTAAAATGGCATCTGTAACGGATGTGCGTTGCAAACAACGGGCAGTGATCGAGTTTCTTTTGGCGAAAAACCAGGACATCTCAGATATTCATAGGCGCTTGCAGAATGTCTACGGTGATCTGACAGTGGACAAAAGCACGGTGAGTCGTTGGGCAAAGCGTGTGTCATCATCGCCGCAAGGTCAAGCAAGACTGTCTGATCTCCCGCGTGCGGGCCGGCCGTGCACAGCTGTGACTCCTGCAATGGCGGAGCGTGCGAACACACTCGTTCGAGATGATCGACGGATCACCATCAAACAGCTCAGTGCTCAACTTGACATCTCTGTTGGTAGTGCCGTCACAATTGTTCACCAGTTGGGATATTCAAAGGTTTGTTCCCGCTGGGTCCCTCGTTGTCTAACCGAACACCATAAAGAGCAAAGGAGAACCATCTGTGCGGAATTGTTTGCTCGTCATGTGGCTGAGGGTGACAATTTCTTGTCAAAGATTGTTACAGGCGATGAAACATGGGTTCATCACTTCGAACCTGAAACAAAACGGCAATCAATAGAGTGGCGCCACACCCACTCCCCTACCAAGAAAAAGTTTAAAGCCATACCCTCAGCCGGTAAAGTCATGGTTACAGTCTTCTGGGACGCTGAAGGGGTTATTCTGTTCGATGTCCTTCCCCATGGTCAAACGATCAACTCTGAAGTGTATTGTGCTACTCTTCAGAAATTGAAGAAACGACTTCAGCGTGTTCGTAGGCACAAAAATCTGAACGAACTTCTCCTTCTTCATGACAACGCAAGACCTCACACAAGTGTTCGCACCTGAGAGGAGCTCACAAAACTTCTTCCTCATGCACCCTACAGCCCCGATCTCGCACCGTCGGATTTCCAAATGTTTGGCCCAATGAAGGACGCAATGCGTGGGAGGCATTACGCGGATGATGAAGAAGTTATTGATGCAGTACGACGTTGGCTCCGACATCGACCAGTGGAATGGTACCGTGCAGGCATACAGGCCCTCATTTCAAGGCGGCGTAAGGCCGTAGCATTGAATGGAGATTACGTTGAAAAATAGTGTTGTGTAGCTAAAAGATTGGGGAATAACCTGGTGTATTTCAATGCTGAATAAAACAACTCCTGTTTCAGAAAAGAAATGTGTTGCATTACTTATTGAACTGCCAACGTATTATAAATGCAAAAAGTGTTTGAGCCATAAACGCACCAAAAGCTTGTTAACAAACTTTGATCAAAAGTAGTAGCAAACGAAATCTCCGACGCGCGCGACAGCTCTATTCTGCAATGCAGCAGTGATAGCAACATTAACTTACGTGGTAACAGTATTCGTCTTCCTGAGCAACTCCTATTTTTGCGAACTTCTTCGTAATTTTCGGAGAACAATATACTTACGCTACAGTATTATTCTGCCACTGCATCTGCATCTATATTCGGCGAGCCGTTTTACGATGGGTGATGGAGGGTACTTTGTTTACCACTTCCACATTCCCCCTTTCCCGTTCTAGTGACGAATGGTTCGCGAGAAGAACAATTTTTAGTAAGCCTATGTGTCCGCTCGAATTACTCTAATTTTACGTTAATGTTCTTTCCGCGAGACATATGTATTCGGAATAAATAAATTGACGAATTCATCTAGGAACGGGCGTTGTCAGAGATTTAACGGTAAATCACAACGTGATGCGGAATGCCTCTCAGTCAATCTGAATCATCACATATTTACGCATAACTGCTCATGTGAATCAAATTTTGCTTTCCTCATACACGACATCTTGGAACTGAAGAAAGTGGACAGATGGTTTCCGTATTCCTAGTTTTCCAAAGGACTTCCGGCGTTGAACGGCATCGTCGACCAACAACGGGGATATGATCCAAAGAGTGTCTATTGATATGCAATGCGCTCGGTAATATTTGGATGATACAAACTAATACACTATGCAGGACTGCATGTGCTCAAGAAAACGTATGTAACATTGGGTGTGCCCAATGGAAGCGATCGCTAATGTTGTCATGTACATTAACCATGAACGAAATACCACCGGCAGCAGTATAAGATTGATCACTGATGGTCGCCTCCGCCCCCGGTAGCTGAGTGGTCAGCGAGGCAGAATGTTAATCCTAAAGGCCCGGGTTCGATTCCCGGCTGGGTCGGAGATTTTCTCCGCCCAGGAACTGGGTGTTGTGCTGTCCTAATCATCATCATTTCATCCCCATCGACGCCCAAGTCGCCGAAGTAGCGTCATATTGAAAGACTTGCACCCGCCGAAAGGTCTACCCGACGGGAGGCTCTAGTCCAACGACATTTATTTATTGATGGTCGTGTATTCTCCAGGAAAGTACTGAAGTTGGACTGTTATAAGGAAATGCAAGATTCGTGCTTGGGATAGCAAATGAAAGATATCTCAATGCGAGATAATGCCAGTGAAAAAGAGAAATAACCTAGTACCATCCGATTACAAGATTATTGTCGAACATGTGGAGCATGTCACGTTGTTCAGTTATTTAAGAGAGACGCTAACGAACCAAGTGAAATAGGACGAACAGAGGGAGGAAAGGGGAATGGAACATTAGATTTGTGGAAGGGTCCTGGAAGACTGGAGAGGATATTTAAATGATATCGCATACAATACGACACCGCAACAAATTCTAGACTACTGTTCCAGCAATTGGACTCCTTAGTAAGTAGACATGACAACAAACAGAGATCCGCCACAGCAGACGAACACCAAAACCACGCTACTGTATGTGTCAAGCGATGGACGACCACTTGTACACGTTTACCGAAGGCGATAACTCACATCTTTAGTTCTGGCGGAACTTACAAGCCGGCCACAAAGAAATCGTGCACGGATCGGGCTGTGGAACCTTTTTAGTCAATTACTTCCGCGGGATCTTGACGTCATGCAGGCGGCACTCCTCCCAACCCCCGCCACGTTGTACTTCTGTACCTTGACTCACCGCAGGGCAGGCGCATGGACTCTCAGCCATTTCTTTATACACTAGTGCCGGGCCAAGCTGGAAATTCCCCCAGTTCTTCTGTGCCACCCCCTCCCTCCTTCCCACTGGGCTTCTGTCCTCCTTTCGTGCGCTCCTGCCCTGTGGTGGTACCGGGCACCCCGTGGCTAGGCCTCGAATGCTTACTCCTACCTTTTCTGTTCCACTTCCCGTCCGCCGAACAGGAGGATGCCTGCAACTCTTACCCCGCCCCTTCTTCCCTTCTCCACTCTTTTTCTCAGGCGTCACACTTCTTAGTTTATTTGCAGTTTTCCTTCTTTACGGATTGCCCCTATAAGCTACTAACAACGATTTTTGAATGGCTTGCTCGTAATTAAGAAAAGAAAATAAAGAAAGAAAAAAGCTGGTTAACTGATACTGCTCTGGATCTGACGGTTCTATGTTAGTCTAAGAATAGGGGTCGGGAGGGGTATCGTCTAAGAGGAAAAACGGGGTAAGAGAAGAGCTTTAGTCAAAAGATCGCTAATGCACGCATGTGCGGAAGCTCTCGATTCGGAGGTAAACCGGTTCGAATGATGGTGGTAGATGAAATTTTCACTGCCGGTATCTGCCCAGTAAGTGAAGAAGAGGTGACGGCATATAGTTTCTGATCACCAGCTTTTGTGCCGACGTCATATATTAAATTATAGACCTCTCCATGGTGTCCCATGAAGTGAGGGCAGGTGCCACTGTTCGTAGTGGGGACGTCAAACGCGACGGCCACTTTGGAACTACTCAAGAAGAGTAGGATGTGCTGGCGTTTTCTTCCTCTCAGAGTCATCAAACAACACAAACGTAACACCATACTGCACAGACATTCATTACACTCGACTACACTCAACACACAAACACAGCTCTCACAGGTTGCTTGGTTGGTTGGTTGGTTTAAGGGGGGGAGGGGCAAGGAACCAAACTGCTAGGTCATCGGCCCCTTGTTCCTAATAAAACAGTTCCACAAGGGAGAGAATGAAACAAACGACACTTACAGCACAAAATTAGGAGAAATGAAAAACCACAAGAACGGCAGAAGGGCAACAAACACTATGATGGACAAAATAGTACAAGGAAACCATAGAGAGAACCAGGAAACAGGTAGAAGAGATTAAAATAAGTGAGCAGACGACCGTGGCTGCCTGATCACGAGAATAAAGAGGATAAGCCAGCCACTCTGCAACACATTATAACCTTCATCCTAAAAGCACTAGGACGGAGGAGGATACAGCGGAACAAAGGGCATGCGCTGTAACTGAGACAGAATGGTAAAAACCACCCCCACGTATGAAACGTAAAACTAAATGAGCCGCTGATGCACTGTGAGCTAAAATTAACGGTAATGAGGCTGGTAACCAAAGAATACGTCGCAGGGCAGCCAAAATACGGCAGCGCAACAGAATATGGACCACTGTCAACCGGGCGCCGCACCGACTCTGAGGTAGATCTTCACGGCGCAGGAGATGGCCGTTGGTCACTCAAGTGCGGCCAATGCGGAGCACAGACTCTCTGCGAGAGGCCAGCAAGGAGGACTTCCAAACATTCGTAGTCTCCATAATGGCACACAGTTTGTATCAACAAGGAAAAGGGCCTTCGTGTGCGTAGGAAGAAGCATCTCCGTGCCAACAATTTCATATGACAGCACACGTCGAACAAATTAAATACGTACAGTTAGGGTCATAACTGGTCTGTAAAGCACATATTAAAGTATAGCAGGTAAGTTCGAGCAACTTTACTGAGAATCTTTAGGAGCAAATGACGCTGTTCTCGCGAAAAATCGTTTGATAAATTTAGAGACTCTGTATTCGGGAATGTAGAACTGTTCTGGTGCCACGATTGCATGTCTCGTGTAGGGACTACCAGAGTAAGAAAAGAGGGATTAGGACGCTTGCAGAGGCATACAGAGAGTCGTTTTTCATTCGCTCAACTCGCTAATGGAATACGATTGTAAACATCTAATTCTGGTACGAAGCATCTTCGGTCAGGCACTGTAGAGTGGCCTGTTGAGTTTACAGTGAAGTGACGAAAGTCATGAGATATCGCCCAACAGCGTGCCGGACCATCGTTTGCCCAGCCTGGTGCAGAACTTCGACATAGCACGGACTCCACAAGTCGTTGGAAGTCCCCTGCAGAGATATTGAGCCTACAGTCGTTCAGAACTGCGAAGGTGCTGTCGGTACAGGACCCTGTGCACGAACTGCACGGATATAGCCACGAGACCAGGGGAGGCGCTGCAAGAGATGTCGCGTTGTTAGCAAAGGGAGTCGCGTCAGTCCTCAATTTTACTGCCGCCAACTTATATTTCGCGGAAAGACCACAAAGATAAGATACGAGAGATTAGGGCTCGTACAGAGGCATATAGGCAGTCATTTTTCCCTCGTTCTGTTTAGGAGTGGATCAGGGAGGGAAGATGCTAGTTGGGGTACGAGGTACCCTCCGCCACGCACCGTGTGGCGGATTGCGGAGTATGTATGTAGATGTAGATGAACTGAACTCTCTATTATTACCCTTTAAGTGTTCGATGGGAATCATGTCTGGCGATGTGTGTGGCCAAACCATTCGCTCGAATTGTCTAGAATGTTACTCGAACCAATCGCGAACGGCTTTGGTCCACTGACATGTCACATTGTTATCCTTAAAAATTCTGTTGTTGTTGTCTGCAAATGGTCTCCAAGTAGCCGAACAAACCTTTACTAGTCAGTGATCGCTTCAGTTGGAACAGGGGGCGCAGTCCATTCTGTGTAAACACAGCCAACATTATTATGTAGCGACCACCACTAGTGCCTTGTTGACCACTTGGGTTCATGGCTTCGTGGGGTCTGCGCCAGACGTGAACTCTACCATCAGCTCATCTGACCAGGACTCATCTGACCAGGCCACGATTTTCCATTCGTCTAGGGTCCAACCGATATGGTCACAAGACCAGGGCAGGCGCTGCAAGCGATATCATGTTGTTAGCGTCAGTTCTCTGGTGCCACAGCCCATCAGCGCCAGATGTCGTCGCACAGTTCTAACGGATACTTTCGTCGCACGTCCCACATTGATTTCTGCTGTTATTTCACGCAGTTTTGCTAGTCTGTTAGCACTGGCAAGTCTACATGAGTAACGTAGAAGCAAATATCCTCGGAGTAGTGAAGCAACTCATATCAATAAAAGCAAGTCTTCAGGTCCAGACTTTATACCAATTAGGTTTCTTTCGGACTATGCTGATGCATTAGCTCCATACTTAACAATCATATACAACCGTTCGCTCGAAGAAAGATCCGTACCCAAAGACTGGAAAGTTGCACAGGTCGCACCAATATTCAAGAAAGGTAGTAGGAGTAATCCACCACATTACAGGTCCATATCGTTAACGTCGATATGCAGCAGGATTTTAGAAGATATATTGTGTTCGAACATTATGAATTACCTCGAAGGAAACGGTCTATTGACACACAGTCAACATGGGTTTAGGAAACATCGTTACTGTGAAACACAACTAGCTCTTTATTGACATGAAGTGCTGAGTGCTATTGGCAAGGGACTTCAGATCGATTCCCTATTCCTGGATTTCTGGAAAGCTTTAGACATCGAGTGAAACAGAAATGATTTCTGGCGTTCCCCAAGGTAGTCTTTAGGCCCTTTGCTGTTCCTTATCTATATAAACGATTTGGAAGCCAATCACAGCCGTCTTAGGTTGTTTGGAGATGACGCTGTCGTTTATCGACTAATAAAGTCATCATAAGATAAAAAAAACTGAAAAACGATTTAGAAAAAATATCTGAATGGTGCGAAATGTGGCAGTTGACCCTAAATAACGGGAAAATGTGAAGTCATCCATATGAGCGCTAAAAGGAATTCGTTAAACTTCGGTTACACGATAAGTCAGTCTAATCTAAAAGCCGTGAATTCAACTAAATACCTAGGTATTACAATTACGAACAACTTAAATTGGAAAGAACACATAGAAAATATTGTAGGGAAGGCTAACCAAAGGCTGCGTTTTATTGGCAGGACACTTAGAAAATGGAACAGATCTACAATCTGACTGCATACACTACGCTTGTACGTCCTCTTTTAGAATACTGCTGCGCGGTGTGGGATCCTTAGCAGGTGGGAATCACGGAGTATATCGAAAAAGTCCAAGGAAATGCAGAAAATTTTGTATATTCGCGAAATATGGGAGAGAGTGTCACAGAAATGATGCAGGATTTCGGCTGGAAATCATTAAAAGAAAGGCGTTTTTCGTTGCGACGGAATCTTCTCACGAAATTCCAATCACCAACTTTCTCCTCCAAATGCGAAAATATTTTGTTGACACCGACCTGCATAGGGCGGAATGATCACCACGACAAAATAAGGGAAATCAGAGCTCGTATGAAAAGATATAGGTGTTCATTCTTCCCTCGCGTTATACGAGATTGGAATAATAGAGAATTGTAAAGGTGGTTCGATGAACCCTCTGCCAGGCACTTAAATGTGATTTGCATAGTATCCATTTAGATGTAGATGTAGATACGCAGACGTCGGTGCTCTCGGTCGTTTAATGAAGGCGCTCGGCTACTGCGTTGTCCATGATGAGATGTAATGCCTAAAATTTGGTATTCCCGGTACAGGCTGGACTTTGCGATCTCAGAATACTGAATTCCCTAACGATTTCCGAAATGGAAGTCTCGTGCATCTAGCTCCAACTATCATAACGCGTTCGATGTCTGTTAATCACCGGCGTGCGGCCATAATCACATGGGACGCCTTTTATATGAATCAACTGAGTACAGATTACAGCTCCGCCAATGCACCGCCCTTTTATACCATGTGTACGCCACACTACCGCCATCTGTAATTGTGCATAACGCTACCCCTCACTTGTGTCACCTCAGTACACATGTAGATGTAAATGTCGGCTGGTAAAACGAGCAGCCTGGCGCACATGGGAGGGAAGCCACGGAACTGTTGTAGCCAACTGGGATGGGCTGATAACCACTGCTGAGCCGCTACCGCGACACAGGGGGCCGCAATCGATGGGGACTGGCTTGGCAGAGTGCGGGATGAGGGTCGCGGATTATTGCGGAGGGCTTTTTTTCCCCCCAGGCAGTGCGGATAGGGGCGGCGCGGGAGAGGATCAGGGGGTCAGTGTGCGAGGCGGGCTCTGGGTCAGTGGGGCGTGGCCGCCGTGTGGGGAGCGTGTGGACCACTGGGCGCGGCCCGGCCGCCAGCCAGCCGGGGCGAAGTCCCTGTGCTGCGCCAGCTCCACTGCAGGCAGAGGGCGCGCTAACACAGTGCGCCGCACACTATGCTGTATAAATGCAAGTTGTGCAAAAGAGACTCATAAAATGATAATGGATAGGATTACGAAAGAGGAATCCCAAACTAACTGCTGTGAACCGTGATTTATTTTCAAAGAATATTCTTAAGAATTTATTTTATTTACCAGCGATTCATCAAGAACGTTAACACATTTAATCACACTATCTAACCATGGAAGTAGTTGCCAGGGAGTAGCTAATGAAATCATAACCAAATCCTTTTTAACAGATGGGAATTTTATTCACTTTAATAGTGCCTAAAGCACTTCTAAAAAGAAACAGATTTAAAATTATAATCAGAAAGCACCCTCTAAATATCAAAGTTACAATTTATTCAGAGGCAGAAAGAAACAAGTCTTGACTGTATGAGCTTTCAGGCAGAGAACCTTGCCGCTCCCTTTTGACACGGCCATAGTTACGACCGCTCACAACAGCCTCTGAAAGACTACACTGGTGCAAATCTGCAACACACCAGATAACTTTAAACTAAGAATTTTAACAATTTACACAAGCGCCCAAACTATGCGCTTCCCCGTAGGAGGGATGGAAATGGTACAAAACACTAACAATTAAAATATTAACCTTGCCACCGAAGGTGCAACTTGATTTTAACTTCTAAAAAAAGTCTTACGGTGAAAGGGTGACAACTTTATATACTAAAATGATAATTTAAATAAAACCCCATTAAATGCAATCTTATATAAAATTCTACTAGGTTGGCCTCCCAAGATCATAGGCAATAATATCAAAGTTTCCAAAGATCAAAACATATTTCAGGTATTAGGCCGCTACACTCTAAGAAATAGATTCGTTAACACACCAAATCCGACAAACATGACTGAGGCGGCTACTAACATACGGTAGAATGATAGGGAGATTACCGAACAACTCGAAACGCAGGTTCCTCTAACCTACTCCACAAGAGAAAAACGGACCACCCAATTTATAAACAACCACCTTTCCGCGGGTGGACAAACGGAGAAGAATGGTGGGGGCGAACTCAAAGCAAAACTGCTGGTGACCTCACCAAGAAAACAAGTAGAATTTAACAAGAGAAATCAAACAACATATCACCAATCACTTAACTTCAAATAAACTGCGATTTCTCGAGAAGACCTGCCGTATCACCCCCAAATCGCTCTCCCGAACCGTCCGCTGCCAGCCGCTTCAACGGACGCAGGAAGGCGCGCCGATCTCCCGTCTCACGGCGTCGCAGCTAGCAGCTCTCGACCGCTAAGTCACTAACCCTCGCTATACGCCGAGGCCCACTGGACTCACGTGGCGACCTCAAATGCGCCGACGCTCAAGGCGGACAAGCCATCTTGTGTCTCAGTGCGCGACCGACCAACCGATAGATCCAACCGCCAATGATCATTGCCTGAGCAGACTCTAGCAGACTGGCGGCCTAACGCGCAGACACAGATGCAGGAACTAAGCCCCGACCGGGCGACCACTTACTGTGTGCTCTTACTGGCGTAGTGGAAAGACTCTCATTTTGTCGGCTTTAAGAGTTGATCCGAAAGACAGACATACTAGCGCTCCGAACGACAGACAGACACTAACTGCCTAACAAATGCGGACGAGAGACAGACTGGCAAGCTGGGGACGAGAGACTGGCTCAGATAGACCGACTGGCGAGCTCATAGTGCCCCTTAAATGCACGTGAACAGGCAACCTTTCCCACCAGAGGGAGACACCAAAGCTGCGACTGCCACAGCGGTGCCACCGCCAGAAACGGAGGGCGACTGCTTCACACTACGCTCTGGGCGCGCTCTTCAAAACATCAATTTTTACTATGGCTCATGCTGTATATAATGTAAATCTATGGCTCTTCTAGGCCAGATCAGATTACTGTGTGTCCAGGAGCAAAATAAAAATTCAGCTTTGTTCGTTACGTAGATGAGAACAGCAGCGCATCTCCTTTAAACAACGGCCTATATTGCACAAGGTGGCAGCCAGTCAAATTAAAAAAATTTCCAAGCCCGCAATCACATCTTTACAAGTTTTCTTCCAGAGCTACTTCGGCTGTGCCTACGTCACACAAATTGCCTTCCTTTCAGAACCGAGGCAGTTCTGTCCAGCTAAAGCTGCTGACAAGAGACGCCTTGAGCCCTCTGCTGAAACTGCTAGCGAATTCACGCCATCGGATTTCGCGAGTCTGGATCTCGAGCAGAACAGACTTCTTTCATGGGAGGCAGAGCCTCTGTCTCTGCGCTCCATGACCGGTCACCGAAATCAATTAATATGAACCTCCTCCTCTTCCGTTGCCCATTTTAATTAGTTGTTCGACCTCCTAGACTAGCCTAAACCTTGTAACTTCCTGCCCAGGTATACCGTACACTGAAATATATTCTCTTTATTTTACCTAATTTCCTATTCTGTCATTTAACTGCAGCCCAGGACGCTGATCTCTCGACCTTCTGGACAATGTCGTCGTAAGCCGCATGTACGAGGGTGAGTCAAATGAAAACCTTAAATATTTTTAAAAATATTATTTATTGTGCAGAAGTGGTACAAAGCTGTATCAGTTTTCAACATAATCTCCCCTCGCTCAATGCAAGTCATCCAGCGCTTACAAAGTGCATAAATTCCTTTAAAAAACAATTCTTTTGGTAGTATGCGCAACCACTCATTCACCGGGTGGCGTAGCTCTTCATCAGAACAGACCTTCTTTCCTCCCATTCCGTCTTTGAGTGGTCCAAACATATGGAAATCACTTGAGGCAAGATCTGGTGAGTATTGTGGATAAGTAAGACACTCAAAATGCAGGTCTGTGATTGTTGCAACTGTTGTACGGGCAGTGTGGGGCCTTGAATTGTCATGTTGCAAAATGACACCTGCTGACAGCAATCCACGTCGCTTTGATTTGATTGCAGGCCGCAGATGATTTTTTAGGACATCTGTGTATGATGCATTGGTAACAGTGGTCCCTCTAGGCATATAATGCTCCAAAATGACGCCTTTTTCTTCCCAAAAGAAAGTCAGCACAACCTTCCCTGCTGATGGTTCTGTTCGAAACTTGCTCGCTCTCTTCGTTTCTGGTTGGTGGAAGTGAACCCAGGTTTCGTCCCCAGTAACGATTCTTGCAAGGAAGCCATCACCTTCCCGTTCAAAGCGCTGAAGATGTTCTTCACAAGCATCAACACGTCGTTCTCTCATTTCAGGAGTCAGCTGCCGTGGCACCCATCTTGCAGACACTTTGTGATACTGGAGCACATCATGCACAATGTGGTGTGCTGACCCATGACTAATCTGTAAACATGCTGCAATGTCATTCAGTGTCACTCGGCGGTTTTCCTTCGCTATGGCTTCAACTGCTGGAATGTTCTGTGGAGTCACAACTCGTTGTGCCTGACCTGGACGAGGAGCACCTTCCACTGAAGTCACACCATTTGCGAACTTCCTACTCCATTCGTAGACTTGCTGTTGTGACGAACATGCATCACCGTACTGAACCTTCATTCGTCGATGAATTTCAATAAGTTTCACACCTTCACTACACAAAAGCCGAATAACAGAACGCTGTTCTCCACTAGTGCAAGTCGCAAGTGGGGCGGCCATCTTTATACTGATACTGCGACGGTATGTATGCATCTGAACTATGCAGCCACCTACAGGCCATTCTGCACGCTGTTTGTAGCACGCTTACCAACTTACAGGATAACGGCGCAAAATTTCAATTTGTTATTACAAATTTAAGGTTTTCATTCGACCCACCCTCGTAATAATCTGTTTCTCCCCCCGCCCCCCCTAGCCATGTACAATATCTTTTTTTGTTGTTTTTCACTTTCTCTTCACCTGTTCGAAAACGTATCAGAGTGCACCATTCACGTAAACATGACGTGATTGGAAACATAACCCAAAACTGACTTGTACAGACACATGTGTGCGGTTTTTAGAATCGAAAGAAACGGAAGGGAAGCACTGAGACAGAGTTTTAGTCTAAACTCGAAGATATTCAGTTTGTACACTGAGCAACCAGTAAAGGAAACCAAAGAAAAATCTGAAGTATTTTTTGGCGTACCCCAAGGTAGTGTTATAGGCCCTTTCCTCATCCTTATCTTTATAAACGATTTGGGTGACAAATGGAGCAGTCGTCTTAGGTTGTTTGAAGATGACGCTGTCGTTTATTGACTAATAAAGTCATCAGAAAATCAAAACCAATTTGCTAAACGATTTAGAAAAGATATCTGAATGGTGTTAAAATTCGCAGTTCACCCTAAATAACGGGAAGTGTGAGGTCATCCACATGAGTGCTAAAAGGAATTCGTTAAACTACGTTACGCGATAAATCGATCTAATCTAAAGGCCGTAAATTCAACTAAATATCTACAAATTGCAGTTATAAACAACTTAAATTGGAAGGAGCACATAGAAAATGTTGTGGGGAAGGCTGACCAAAGACTGTGTTTTATTGGCAGGACACTTAGAAAATTTAATATATCTACTAAGCAGACTGCCTACATTACGCTTGTCCGTCCTTTTTTAGAATACTGCTGAGCGGTGTGGGATCCTTACCAGATAGGATTGACGAAGTACTTCGAAAGAGTTCAAAGAAGGACAGCATGTTTTTTATTAACGCGAAATAGCGCACAGAGTGTCACTGAAATGATACAGGATTTGGGCTGGACTTCATTAAAACTAAGGCGTTTTTCGTTGCGACGGAATATTCTCACGAAATTCCTATCACCAACTTTCTCCTGCGAATGCGAAAATATTTTGTTGACACAGACCTATATAGGGAGAAACGATCACCATGATAAAATAAGGAAAATAAGAGCTCTTACGGAAAGCTATAGGTGTTCATTCTTTCCGCGTGCTATACGAGACTGAAATAATAAAGAATTGTGAAGGCGGTTCGATGAACCCTCTGTTAGGCACTTAAATGTGATTTGCAGCGTATTCAAATAGATATAGATGTAGACGTAGGTGTAGAAAATGCAATATTGGTTCACCCCAAAGTAACAAATGATCTGATCTGCAAAGTGCTCAGCAATGACACACAGTAAAACATATATTAACATATATGTGTGTATGTACACATTGTAGAGATAAAATAGTATTGCTTCTCTCCGCAAGTCACTTTACGACAGGAAACCAAAATAGAGTGGCGATAGGTGAAGTCATTCACCAGAATGGTCCACAGTCAATTACTCCCAACACCTCCACCATACCCTAGACAGACAATAGACACGATAAGAGAGAGACTACATGGAGATTCAACCTACTACAGAATGTTCTAGGTAGACGCATAGTCAACCAAAAGTTACTGCGGCTTCTAATACCGAAATAACTGACAACGCCCTCTCCAGGCTGGCTCAAATGGCTCTGAGCACTATGGGACTCAACTGCTGCGGTCATCAGTCCCCTAGAACTTAGAACTACTTAAACCTAACTAACCTAAGGACATCACACACATCCATGCCCGAGGCAGGATTCGAACCTGCAACCGTAGCAGTCGCACGGTTCCGGACTGCGCGCCTAGAACCGCGAGACCACCGCGGCCGGCCCCTCTCCAGGTTTTCCAATTCAAAGAATGATGGTACACGGAGAGGGCACCAATGCCATGAAGTGCAAATACATTCTGTCACAATTAAGGCAGAATCTGATGTTTCATGGTTTCGTCATGATTCCCTACAACAACATACTAAAGAAGAACAGTGTCACTGACTCCTACGTATACTGCACAACTCCACTTGTCGACACTCAGATCAACAACTACCAACTCCTGCAGTTACCGTACACAAAAAAGCACACATCACTTTTGACGTTCTCTGTATCGCAGAGTTCTTCACCATCCCTCCTCTTTGTCTGTGAGCAGCCGTCTTCTCCTGGACACTGGAAGAAAGCTGCCGTCAGCTACACCAGTTTGACGATGTCCACGTTACAGCTGGCCACGTCCCTCGCTGACTGCCGCAGTCCACTGTGCCGCTTTGCGCACAGCTCTCGACATAGCGGCACTCCTCTTCCCCAGGGTGTGTTTTCCTCTGTTGCCGCCAATGAACTGCCGACCACTCTGCCTCGCCTCGGACAGCGATCCTGGACAAGTCGTTGGCCATCCACGACGATGACAAGGCAAGCTCGTATGCGTCCGCTACCAGTCTGTACTCCATCTCCTCTGAGATAGTAGATCCTGGCAATCTCTGCGATTCCTGATACGCTCATCCAATGGATGGCCTCCGGCAGCGTACCACAGAGTTGTCAGCCGCTTCCACAGTGCGGCCCCGGCGCTTCCATGCGGTTGACTAACCCGACCCTTCTCCGTGCTTCCTACCGTCAAATACTTCGTCGCGCCGCCCCAGTATGACTTGGTGTGGCGGTGTCTCTGCCGTCTTACCACCATACACGTTCTTTGAGAAAGAAGAACTCCTGACTGGTGCAGGCTGGGCCGGCAGGACGCAAAATGTGCCGCGAAATTCGAGAGTCTTGGTGCAAACACTCTCCCCCACCCCCCTCCCCAACCCTTATCGCCACAAGAGGGAGTGGCAACCACTGGACAGGCACTACTAATGAAATAATCGTTACAAACACGACAAGATTTTAAATAGTGCCTTCCATCGAGACACCAGATACAACGAAGGTACTCAGTACAGGTACCTAAAGTAGGACACTATCACTGGAACTTCCTTGTGGCCATCTATGGCAGCGATCGGACAAACACTTCGCGCCACGCCCACAAAGAGAGGCAAACAACCTACCTAAGTCGTGAGACAGAATCACTCTGCCACACAATGGCACAAGGAAGCTCGCAACTGTTATCTTCCCAACAAAAGAGTTTTCATTAAAATGCTCCTGGCATGTGGGAATACATTTGCAATATTTCCACATCATTCAGTTCGAACACATGTTTTTGTACATTCAAGGCTACCACGTAATGCAGGCACTTTATTCTTTCCGTTATTGAATCTATGGAGAACTCACAGTTACTCATCATACCTATTAATTAGTGTGGCAATCCAGTAAACTGCTTATCCCACCTTTTGTTTTCGAACTCTGGGGCCTTTAGCTCCCACCCTGATTAATATCGTTCTTGTGTATCATATTCAGATTCGTCCTACTGTCTTGTTAAGACGACGCTGACAATGTATCACTTACAGTACCTATCAGTGCTGTCCTACCTTGCATTTCATCAAAGACCCCCTTGACTGCAACCCCTTAAGTTACAAATATTAAATTAATTACCCTATTTACATAATGCCTAGCCTTAGCCTGAAACCTATGTATGTGAAGAGGGCGCTTTGCTCTCGAAAAATTTCAGCACAAAGTCTACCTTAGCCAGAGACAACTGAATACTATTTATTTATTTATTTATTTTTGCTCACATACAGCTGCTCCGCAAATATCACTAATAACATCTCCTCCATCATGTAGCGTAGTGAATGAGTTAACTGGGTCACAGTATTTGCAGGGGCCCAGCATCGAATGGCGCCCTCGTGGACCATTTCATTTTCAGAGAACGACGAAGCAATTTGTAAGTCCTCTGACAGCAATACCTGAAACATGACAAAGGAGCGCAAGGCACAGTTTCCGGGAAATACTATACTAATGGTACCGTGGGAATGATGACGATACAACACTCTGCTACCAATATTGTTTCAGTGGATGAAATGCAAAAAGCGTGAAGAGAGCTTTCAATATCCAGAAAAGGTCCTTACGAATAATAACCAACAATAGAAGTCTAGGTTACTGCAAATACATGTTCCAAACACTGAGGGCCATAACTTCACCATGTGAATACATTGACCAATCACAAATCAAAAATAACATTGATGGTTACAGTACAAACAGTCCTGTCCCTTTTTTTCAGGTTTGTTTCCATCAGGAACTTCGTGCTCCACGATCGTATTAATGAGAACGACGATAGGAGGAAGGGCAGTATCGGCCGTAAATTTTTAATCTTCGATTTCAGCTACTGCGTTGCTGTCTTCAGTGCATTATATCCAAGTCATAATAACTTATCGTAAATACATCAGCACATGGTACCATTTGATAATACTGATAACAAACATCAGTTAAAACGATACACGATCACAAAATGTGCTAACTTGGGCATATTATTTTTAACGGAAACAACTGATGTTTGCTACGTGAAACGATCATCTTCAAACGTACACAAACATGTAGAAAATGTGACTAATAGTCTTAAGTAACGTGATATCACACCCTGAAGTGACGATGACATCAATTTTCTATTCCATAATGAAGTAGAATAGAGAAGGAGAAGCTACTAAGGTTAAAAATTAATGAAAAAGCTTAATTGATTACTAAGGAGGGAAATTTCAGTATTATTTTTATGTGTATTTTGTGAGTGAGCGGGAGATAATAATAATAACGTTCAACACTATTTTATAGGAGTATGTTCTCATATTTTTACGAGCCGATACATAATGGTGTTCGCATGTTAAAAATTATCACTGAGCTGGCGTTTTTCGCTAAAAGCAAGTGGTTTTGTGATACGAGCCTGTCTTCTTACACAGAGCGATACGCCTGCAACTGGAAGCTGCCAGGGAATGTAACAGCCAAGAACGGTCTTTTCAGACCTTCCCACAGAGACATGGTTGATTTAGTCATAAAAGGTAGTGCTATTGAGGTTGGTCACCCACTTTTCTCGGCGTCAGAGGTTAAACGGGAGCCAAGAAGGAGCAGTCATTCTTTGTCTACAGTTAAAGAGAATAAACGGTGTCATGTTAGTATAATCCGTCTTACGGCCACATGGACCTTCAGTTTAAGTTCCATTGAAAGGTGGCTACACTGAGCCACTGCGCCAGAGATTGCGCCAAAGAGTATTATTAAGCCGCCTCCACAGTGCTTGTCGAGAGCTCGTACTAGTCAGTGCCTGTTAAGAACTCGTAGAAGTCAGTGCTTGGAGAGAGCTCGTAGTAGACAGTGCCTGTTAAGAGCTCGTACTAGTCGGTGCCTGTTAAGAACTCGTAGAAGTCAGTGCTTGGAGAGAGCTCGTAGTAGACAGTGCCTATTAAGAGCTCGTACTAGTCAGTGCCTGTTAAGAACTCGTAGAAGTCAGTGCTTGGAGAGAGCTCGTAGTAGACAGTGCCTGTTAAGAGCTCGTACTAGTCAGTGCCTGTTAAGAACTCGTAGAAGTCAGTGCCTGTCGAGGTCTCGTGGTAGTCTGTGCTGAGATGTTGTAGCAGAGAGTGTTTGTTGAGATGTGCTATTAGGCAGTGCTTGCTGAGATGTGATATTGGAGAGTTCTGGTTGAGATATAATGTAACGATTAGAGTGATTTTCATCAATATAAATGAAGTAACTAACTCCGTTTGTTTTTAATTTCAGTATCCTAAATAATGCGTCATTACAGGTTCAGTCAACAAAGCATCTGGCGTGTGTTCTTGTATTAGAGTGTAATTCTGCTTTCCTTACGCAATTATCGTATTTCTAATTTTCTTTTATCACGTCAGTATAATTGGTATTTAAAAATTCTTGTCTTGTTGAAGAAGAACCGTGCCAGATGTGTACGTTGAGTCACACTCCCACACACAGAACAATTACATTTGTGCTTGGGTTTTGTAGGTTTTATAGTTGCTGGGGACTTAATTAATTAATTGTGTTAACGAAAAATTTCATTTCATTCTTGTTGTTGTTCTTTGCAGTCAGATAGCGTAATAATACTAGTCAGGGCCAACCGATTACGAGACACAGCGTAATCGGACATACAGCTACGAAATTTAAAAAGTATTTTCATTATATTTAATTAAGCCCCCATGCACCATGTCTGTAGAAGTTTAACCACATGGTCGAGATTCAAAAAAAGGGAGGCGACATGTTTGCAGCAAGCAGTAAATGCAATCATATTATTGCTCACTGCTATCGATAACTCGTTTGGCTAATATAGTGATGTTAGCTCAATAGAACTATAGTTACTGACACATATAGTCCTTCATACCGCCGTTCAGCAACGCAAAATGTTCTACTGTCATTGTAACTTTACTTGGCGATATCTCTCTCACTTCCCTCGTTATTTTAGTATGTTACTGTATTTCTTTTGACTTGTATTTTACAAGTAACCCAGCAATGAATCTGAATTTAGTGTATCATCATGGTCAACAACCTAAACAGTTTTTGCTATCTTTTCTAGTACGATTTCGTTTGTGAAACAGTGAACTTTATTGGTATGTAACTGATTACTGCCTTATATCCATTTGTTTGATTCGAGTACAGCTCTTATCTGAGTAGTGTTATAAGGTGTCTATTTGCCCTTATTTTATAACTACCTGTTAACTGTGATTAGTTATGCCTGCCAGTAGGAAATCAAAGATGATGCCTAGGTTACAGTGAATACAGAAAAGCTAATATAAAGCAGCGTATCAGCTGTGCAGGACCATACTGTACAGGGCAGGGAATACTGTCGTTTAACACTACAGCTGAACCGCTTTTTTGTTTTCTTTTTCCAGAAAGTACAAGATCAAGAGAAAAGGACAATCTTTGGTGGGGCACTATCCTGCTAACACAGGCTTCGCTGATTGGCCTTTGCATGGTAGTGTTATGCATTGCATTACCCGCGCTAATTGAGCCTGTCAGTGATTTATCACGGTTTCTTATCCCCTCTCTATTTATTTTGCGTGTGTACTATTGCCTTGTTGCCTAATACATCACATATTTTTATATGCTGTTAGTTACCTATCTTTACGGTCTACCTAGCTTGATTATGATTTATTGTCCTTTTAATTGAAGTACTGTAAGCGCTCGGTATATGGAGTCCCGATTTGCCGTATCTTCGTTAATACCGACGTCGACGTCAGTTGCCTCCTTCTCGCACACCACTGGTGCCTGCGCCTCTCTGCGCATCTACAGCCCCAACGTGGTCCTCCTCTGATTCCTTGCTGGCATATATACCACATGGCTACTCGATGGCGGTCAGTATGAGCACAGTGTTTTGTTTCAGACCCTTTTACTTCGTCATAGCCTACTGGACGTTACACTTTCAGGTCTTTTTATTCATTAGCACTCCGTCATCAGGCCACAAGGTGACCATCGGGACCATCAGACCGCCGTGTCATCCTCAACTGAGGATGTGGATAGGAGGGGCGTGTGGTCAGCACACCGCTCTCCCGGTCGTTACAACGGTTGTCTTTGACCGGAGACGCTACTATTCGGTCGAGTAGCTCCTCAATTGGCATCACGAGGCTGAGTGCACCCCGAAAAAGGCAACAGCGCATGGTGGCCCGGATGGTCACCCATCCAAATGCCGGCCAAGCCCGACAGCGCTTAACTTCGGTGATCTGACGGGAACCGGTGTAGCCACTGCGGCCAGGTCGTTGCACTTTTAGTCATTAGGCCTTCTCCTTTTTTCTATAGTCCTGCCCAAGACACAGTGATTTGGTGACTTTGCACTGACTGGCCCGACCGTTTGTTATGTTGTTATGTATAGCCAAGTATAACAAAAGAGTCACTTTGTTTTCTTAGTATTTTGGTGTTCGCAGGTATGTTACATCCCCTCCCCCCTCCACTCCCACTATCTTTCGGTATGTTACAGTTTTCCATACACCTGAAAGTGGGATTATAATATCCCGAAGATGATCGTGGATTGAATATATCATTATTATAAATAAAGTGTATGTCTTTATGTTTATTGTACACGAAACGGAAAGAGAGACAACGAATACGAGTACACCAAAATTCTAAATAATTTCCCGAAATTTTGGCTTAAGTATTCCACCCACTGGATCTCTTATTTCACGTCATCTTATTTTGTTCCTTCAAAAATCAAAGAAGAGAATAAAACTAAAAACACTGTTACTTTTTTCATAATGCTTTACACACCCCGTGAGTCCAATGAGTTTCTAGAGTGGATTATTAAGAAACTGAGAAAGTTGAAGATGGTCGTTTCAGTGTTTCAGCTGTTCTAAGTGCATTCCCCCTACTTGAGTACAATGCACAGAGTGTTCATACAGCCATGTGAAAGTGTCAGAACACTCTTTCTTTGGGATGTTTCAGCTCGCGCGTGACATTGAACTCAATGTCTGTTGTGCTGTCAAAACATTCACACATCAAGTGAATTCCTTTACTTTGCTTTTTTGTGGTAGCTTGGTCACGTAACCTGTAAGGATTTTTTTCAGAAAATAATTATTCTCGTTTAGCACTTCAATCAAGTTGTGGCTGGTGTCCACGGGTCACCGTTTTCGTTCGGGAGACAACGTGTGCCGGACAAATTTTGCATAAATTTTACACGTCACCAGCACTTGATTCAGAGCTGTTGCTCCATTGCGATTTGTGACACGAAAACGCTGTCGAACAACGGCCGCACGTTCACTACTTAACACAGCCTGCTCACAAATGACTGACTAGTCCAAGGCCTGTTATTTACAGCTGTTACTCCAAGCTGCTGCCAAAGTTTTAGCCTATGACGTCATGTTTAGGAACTTTTTGGACGGACGGTGTAATTTCTAGTAGTAATAAGCAATTTTTGTCTCTCCAGCGTCTATAGCTTCTATAGATGAATATCTTTGGTGGCGTAACCTCTTGATTTTCAATACTTCCTTATTATGTTTGATACGATATATCTACAATAAAAATGAAAGCTGTAGAGTGATTTCGCCATTGACCACCCGTGAAGCAGTTCCTCACCAAGTACGGGTATTTTGTAGCGCTGTCGTTTGCTTCTGTGAGCTCGCAAGTGTTTTCATATTTGTATATAAACGTAACGTCTCAGTGATGCGACTAATTCACCATTCCCAGACGGAAAGCCTAATGAGAATGTTGTAAATGTGATGAAGTTATCACCCGAAATATGTGTCGGAAATAAAAGTCCAAATCTGAAAATAGAGGCAGAATACGGACTAAATATTCATGAATATATGAGGTAAAAATGATTTTCCGTTCCTCATCTCACTACACTGTTCTAGGCTCTTGGCTGCTATAAGTGTGTGTGTGTGTGTGTGTGTGTGTATGTATGTGTTTGAGGATGTGGGTGGATGGGTGTCTTTGTGGGTATTGTATTGTATTGTATGTTAATCGGGGACCTAGAAACGACGGAGAATCTTCGTCCCCGCCGCAGATCTTTGTGGATACATATTTGCGTCTGCGCACGATGCTGTTTGATGCTATGGCGGTAGGAGAGGAGTGCGTTGCGTGGACGACACAGGCAGCAGTGAACGTGCTGGTTGTAGGTAAGTTCTGTGCTTCATCTACTTGAATTATTATTGTTTGCTCTCTTCCAGAGCTTGTAACATCAACGAACGGCTGCCTGCGTAGCTTAGCCGCCACATAAGTCTTGCGGTGTAGTTATGGCACGTGCGACTGCGTAGACGTCGCGGTGTTACAAGGAAAACACTTCTGCGTTCCTTCACTTGTGCTTGAGGAAACCTGGACCTTAGAATCTTAGTTCCGCTCCTGGAACGTACTTTCCTTTAAGCCAAAGCCGTAACAATTTCCTTTAAGCGTTATCCATCTGAAACATAATGTCGACAGGAATCAAAACATGACCAGTATATGCCTATGGAATGTACATATGCATAGCGATCATTGCAAATATGGAAATTTAGTAATATTCATTTCACGTTTAAACTGTAGACCTTAAGAGCTCATTGGATGACATCGAGCTAGCATGGAAACTAGAAGCACTTAGCACCGGTATTTGCTTGGTGACACAGTTCATTAGGAAAGAAATGTTTGTTAAGCTGCGCCATTGGGAGGATGATCATAAGAGTTCGATGCCGAAGCTGCGATCGAACCTGTGACCTAGAACCTTGGCCTTGTTCGTCAAAGATGCTACTCCCAGACTCAAACTACTCGATTTGACCAGCGAGACAAGAATATTAGTCGGGACAGTAACTCATACTCTACTAACATGATAACCGTACTTCTCCAATTGATGCTCAGTAACCCACATACACGATCACTGGACCGGAAGATGAAACTGGTATTTCCAATAAACGACCTTCAGACTTTGTGGAGTAAAGTCTCCGGATAAATCTCTGGATTCAGTTACATTCAAATAAGAATTAAAAGCGGTGCAATGACTGGGAAGTTGCTTTAAGATTTCAGAAACGTAAAACTATGCACTTGATAAAACGAATAAATGTAGTATCTTATGACTACAGAATTAGGATTTGTCAAATCATACAAATATCTAGATATATCCACTCGCAGAAATTTGAGATGGAGCAACCACATAGCTTCACAGGCAAAGCTGCTGGTATACTCCTGTTCAGTACTTCGATACTAAAAAAATACCATCAGAAGATTGCTTACAAAACATTTCTGCGATGCACCCTAGACTACTGCTCAATTGTGAGGGCTCCTAGCAAATAGAACTAACGATAGAACTAACAGGGGATATGTAGCGTGTACAAAGGACAGAACAAATAGGTACAGACATTTTTGGCAGGTGGAAAGCGTCACGGAAATGCTGAAAAAACTGAATTTTTAGACAGTTGAAGACAGACGCATACTATCCGCTGGAAGCTTACTTTCAAAGTTCAAGATCAAGCCTTAAATCAGGAACCTAGCGCTCTCTACAAACCCATAAGTATCGTTCCAGCAGAGATCACGAATATGGAATTACTTTAACTGCAGAGCGCACGCCCAAGTTTAAGCAAGAAGTTCAAATGGTTCAAATGGCTCTGAGCACTATGGGACTCAACTTCTCAGGTCATTAGGCCCCTAGAACTTAGAACTACTTAAACCTAACTAACCTAAGAACATCACACACATCCACGCCCGAGGCAGGATTCGAACCTGCGACCGTAAGCAACAAGTCCGAATAACTAGCACAGTGGGGAGTAACCTATGCCATGCACTTCAGAGTGGTTTGTTTTGTATATATGTAAACGTAGATGTAAATAGTAATTCAAATGCGATGCAAGGAAACAATCATTTCCACTCAGACGATTTTATTTCTGTGCTGGCGTACGCTGGCGCTAGAACATCATGCGGCATAGAGGTTACGAGTATCGATAGAGGCCAACGACAAGACTCTGCAAACGCTCCGCAAACGCCCTCTCAGCCTCTAGTATTTAGGATCACCACCGAGCACCGGAGGGCCACTTAGTTCGTCAGTTAGTTCGTTAGAGTTTAGTCAGTTAGTTCGTTCCAGTTGAGCAAGTTAGTTAGCCAGTTAGTTCGATTCTAAGCACACAGCAACCTTGTAGTGAACGTAGCGGACTTCTACTTCAACAGCATTGAGGCTGCGTGGACAATACAGAAGAGAGCTTGTACCTCAGCATATGAACTTTTACGTTAAGTAGCTCTATGTTTATGGATAAAGAACCGAGTTTTAATTGCGGTAGTTTGCGTTACAGAACGAGCATACCGGCCACCTACCAACATCCTCTCCTTGCTTCTCATGATACAGCTCTACAGAGACAACGAGACGACATAAGAGCGGCTAAAGACAATACAACAATTTCCACTGAAACAACACAATGTAATTTACACCAATCTACGATAGGCATTCTTTTCGGTCATAACTTTCTTCAGCTAGGACTATGATTTCTTGTACCATTTAGAAATCTTGGTGTCTTGTTATAAACGCAATGAAATTTCTCTAAACACCCCTACTCTATTAGCTGTCTACGACAAACCCATAAGCGCAAGTTCACACCAAGGGAGGTGGCGAGTGGACTCGCATTGGGGAGATCGACGGTTCAAACCCTCGCTCGACCATCCAGATTTAGGTTCTCTGTGATTTCCCTAAATCGCTCCTGGCAAATGCCGGTCATGGTTCCTTTGAAATGGCACAGCCGACTTCCTTCCCCATCCTTGACCCAATCGAAGCCTGTGCTCCGTCTCTAATGACCTCGATATCGACGGAACGTTAAACTCAATATCCCTTCTAGCTTCGCTCGCTTGGACTTGAAGTTCTCCAGCGCCTCTGGACAAAAACTATTCTTTCCTCGCGTATGGAAAGTAGAGTGGCTGGAAGTGACAGACGGTAGACTGCGCCTAGTTAAGTCAACAAAGTAGCTACAGCACACCTCCTCCCTACCACACGGAAGGTATGAGGTCCTGCTTACACGTCTTCGCATAGGACACAGCCCTATGTTTCACGGCTTCACGTTCCGCTGGGAAACCCTTGAGTGTACGATTATTTTCAACACAAGAAGACAGCAGCTAATTTAATGACAGATTTGTCCTTTACTTTAGGTGATAACCAAACGAAAGTCATACCTATTTTAAGGTTTTGTGAAATGTCCGACTGGTTCCATAGAAAATCAGGGAGTGGTTCTGATTTTTCAACAGGTTGGCTTGGTCATTCACGTCTTTATGAGTGACCAGTCAGCCACATAGTCTTTTGTTTTTATTTTAGTTTTTCTCTTGTCTTACTAATGTTGTAATTGGCAGTTTTAGAATATCAAAACGCTTTAGCGTTATATTACAGGATGTGAAACAGTATGTTTATGCGGGTGATCATGGGTCAGCATGGGAGAGAGTGAGTGCAATAGTTCATCTGACTGTTTCTCACATCTCGTATCACTTTTTCTAATCACATTGGTTTTTATTACTTTTGTGAGGGAGCTGATAACCTCGCCATAGAACGTCCCTCAATCACACACACAGATACTCGCCTATTAGTCCAGTGAAACTGTCAGAAAAAAAGCCTGTACCTTGCAAAAGGTGGGGTAGAAGATTTTATTTTTTTAACTCGTTCATATTGTTGGAAAGATTAGAAAACCAAGTTTTGCCAACAAAATTTCTCTTGGGAAAACTTTCAGCAGTCAAAAAACTTCGAAAATTTCGGCCTTTTTTCAGTTTTTTCAAAATATCTCAGTTTCGTATGCTCCTATCGCTTTAACGTCTATTTTCTTTTTTAAAGAGCACAAAATTCTCTACAAATTTGATTCTTACCATTTTTTTCTACTCCCAGTATCTAAGTCGCTACAGCGCGTAAAAAAATACCAATTTTTCAAATTTCGAGAAAAGTGGCAAATTACCTAATTTTTGAACACTGTTATTTCAGTTTCTATTTGTATAGTATAAACATATTACTCATCATGTTATTATTCATTGGCATTTACCGTCTCACTCTGCTGCAGGGCCAGGACAAACAGCATCATATTCAGTAACTACGAACACATTCATGTCGGATTGCGTGAAATTTATTTATGTCACAATATGTAATACGATTGCAGGCTGGTGCCGTACATTTTCTACATTTGATTGACGTTAATGATCAGTTATAAGAAAAAGTATGTAGGAATTGTTCTTTAGCGGACAAAAGCGTATTTATTCTTAGGCGCGCGGAAGGCGATTATCTCTGGTGATTGTTCACAGCGCGCTGACAGCTATTGGCACACAACAATAAGGGTCCTACAGTTTGGAGTCGCTTCCATTCAGTATATGCTGTGGTGCTGAAAATGAGTATGTCTGACATGAATTTGTGTTTTATTTGCGAAAAAACTGTGGTGAGTGGTGGACGCAATGTGAAAAAGAAGTCGTCCGGTGTGGCCGTGCAGTTCTAGGCACTTCAGTCTGGAACCGCGTGACCACTACGGTCGCAGGTTCGAATCCTGCCTCGGGCATGGATGTGTGTGATGTCCTTAGGTTAGTTAGGTTTAAGTAGTTCTAAGTTCTAGGGGACTGATGACCACAGCAGTTAAGTCCCATAGTGCTCAGAGCACACTTATCGATTGTAGTGCTAAACGCAGGGAGTCTGCCCACACCCGTTTTTTGAAAACGCTCAGTGAAGTGATGTTGCATGAAGCATGCTGCAAGAAGTACATTAATGAGAGAATGATAGCAGCTAGCCTTCGACAGTCTCAGGAACCAACAGGCGTGCTACGTCGGTCGCAGGAAAAAGGTCAGTTCCATTTCAAAGAGAAATGCTTCTTATTTGCAAATGGGAATTCTGATGACTTTTTAACCAAGCAGTTAAGATTGCCATACGCCAAACGAAATTTTGTTTACAAAGTAATGAAACTGGAAGTGCAATCGACAGTATTAGAACAGGCTAAGCGACGTGATGATGAATTTGGTCAGCAAGTGATAGAGCGGATTCAAAATGTAAATGATTTGGTTGCTGCAGATGGGTGATACCACAGATTTTGCTACAGAAAGTTCTTTCACCGTGTTTCAGCTACTGGACAGAATCGAGGTTACCGACCTGCAACACAAGTAGATGAAGGCATGGAGGCTATATTTGCCTACCTGGAAACCAATACGGAAGAATGTCAGTTTTCTATGGACGATCTGTTAGAGCAAATACCCACATCACCTCGTCCTGATATTCGAACTGTCAAGGCTCGCCTTTTCCATAAATATGGTGACGATGTTGT
This sequence comes from Schistocerca serialis cubense, assembly GCF_023864345.2. Classification (NCBI taxonomy): domain Eukaryota; kingdom Metazoa; phylum Arthropoda; class Insecta; order Orthoptera; family Acrididae; genus Schistocerca; species Schistocerca serialis. The sequence continues at coordinate 75,138,763 of NC_064644.1, forward strand.
GATAGCTGAAACAGCTTCAAAGCCAGGCACAAGAACTTGCTGACGTTATAATTGTAACATCTGCCATTTCAAGAACCAAAGATTTTGGAAGTGTTGTCATTGTAGGAGAAGATGTTGATCTGCTTTTGCTCATGACCGGTTTGCGGCAAGGCATTGAAGACTTATTTTTCTTAAAGCCAGGAAGTATGACAGTGAATACATTCTGTTCACTCACGCCTTTAGCGGATGTGATGCAACATCCGCTTCTTTTCGTCAAGGAAAATTTAAGTGCTGCAATATTGTTGCGAAAAATGAACACCTAACCTCAGCACTTTGCACGTTCAATAAACCATATGTTACCTGTGAAGAAATAATAACAACAGGAGAACAGGTTGTAAGTAGGCTGTTTAGGTTTTTTTATTGGTAACGCCACCTCTGTATGAAAATCACTGGCTGTGCTGTGTGCAGTCTGTGTCTAGTTTGCATTGTTGTCTGCCATTGTAGTGTTAGGCAGCTGGATGTGAACAGCGCGTAGCGTTGCGCAGTTGGAGGTGAGCCGCCAGCAGTGGTGGATGTGGGGAGAGAGATGGCGGAGTTTTGAAATTTGTCATGAACTGCTATATTTATATATGATGATATCAAGGTAAATACATTGTTTGTTCCCTATTAATATCTTTCATTTGCTAACTATCCCTATCAGTAGTTAGTGCCTTCCATAGTTTGAATCTTTTATTTAGCTGGCAGTAGTGGCGCTCGCTGTATTGCAGTAGCTTGAGCAGCGAAGATTTTTGTGAGGTAAGTGATTTGTGAAAGGTATAGTTTAATGTTAGTCAGGGCCATTCTTTTGTAGGGAATTTTGAAAGTCAGATTGCGTTGCGCTAACAAAATATTGTATGTCAGTTTAAGCACAGTCATGTATAATTGTTCAAAGGGGACGTTTCAAGGTTACTATCGCATTGTATGGTGGAGGTGTCAGCAGTTCCCACACACCAGACCATTTGCGGTACCAGCTATTCGCCAAGTCTGCCACAAAAAGGGAACCGAATCTTGCACGGTTGCCACCTACACAAGATGCTGCACAACATCATTCGTTGCGGACTTACCAACAAGTCCAAAGTTGGATGTGAAACTGGAAATCTCCTGAGAAATGGGGCTGAAATCACAGTGACCACGGTCCAATATTCGTTATAATGAGCCAACATCCAGCACCTGAAGCACTTCATCACATTGTTTCATGCTCATGCAAGCTGAACTGTGGCGGAGCGTGCTCCTGCAGAAAAGCGGGTTTGAAATGTTCTTCAATTTGCAATAAATGTATTGGGGTCAACTGTGAAAACGTGCCAAAATTTTTATATGAAGACAGTGAAGAAGATGTTATGGAGGATGTTGAGGAACCGCTGACGAAATCAACGAACTTGCTGAGGCTGACTCGTTGTTTAAAGAAAAGGTCAATCTGGGATCAACTATGTACAGACCCTGAATCCGTAACTCAAGGTATTTCAGGTGACACTGAGGAACCTGGCCCATCAAAACGTTGGAAGTGGTGCTCACACCTGTCTTAAGTGCGCTAAAGTGCGATATTACAAGTATTACACACCGAGAACTGTCAACATTTTTAGTAACTGACAATGCATTTTAATTGTAATAAAGCTACTTATTTTAATGTCAACTGTGTGGCCTTTATACGTAAGAATAATTACCTACCTAATTAGGTTGCCTATTGCACTAATAATAGTTCAGTTTCCTGAGACAATTTATTTTGTGTGTGTTTGTCTCTTAATGATGTATTTTTATATTTATAGTTTTACAAATACCAAGGCTGAGGTGGCTCATAGTGAACTTCAGATAGTGATGTAAGAATCACAATAGTTGGGTGCCCAGCAATCCTCATGTTGCATACAGAGAAACTGAATACCTGAAAGTGAGCTGGTAAATTCCAACATATAGCATGATTTATAATGTATTTATACTACACAAACAGAAACTGAAAAAAATAGTGTTCAAAAATAAGGTATCTTGCCACTATGCTCAAAATTTGAAAAATTGGTGTTTTTTGACGCGCTGCAGCGCCTTAGATACTGGGAGTAGAAAAAAATGGTAAGAATCAAATTTGTTGAGAATTTTGTGCTCTTTAAAAAAGAAAATAGACGTTAAAGCGATAGGAGCAAATGAAACTGAGATATTTTGAAAAAACTGAAAAATGTCCGTAATTTTCGAAGTTTTCTCAAGAGAAATTTTGTTGGCGAAACTTGGTTTTGTAACCTTTACAACAATATGAACGAGTTAAAAAAATAAAATCTTCTACCCCACCTTTTGCAAGGTATATCTGCATTTTGACTGGACTGTATGTTCTTTCCAGAGTCCACAGAACAACGAAAACGTTCGTCTCAACCACGCACCATGTAGGACGCCTAGCAGCTGTCAGAATATTACAGCGGAAACTCGTGGCCGACTCTCCAAACTAGAGGCGTGAACTACTAAAAACTAAAATATCTGCTCGTCTCAGTCAAGCAGCAGTATTAGCAACGATTTCTTGGCTTATGGAGTCTGGTAAGGAGATTCCATGTAACAAGAAATATTCATGGAAGGGAAATGAAGTTTTCAAGTTCTTAAAAGGGGAAACTGAAAAGCATTGCGTAATTGTGTAGTTATCTCAACCACTTTATTGTAATCTTCACCTTTAACCCAGCTTGGATATTAAAAGTTTCGATGTCGTGTGCCCAAATGACCCTATCAACGTATCATGAAACTGCAGACACTCTAACAGTTAATGGAAGAACTTAATATATTAAGTTTGAAAGTAGGCCCAAATGTAAATCACAGTAAGACAAAAATAAAGTACAACCAACATATTGAAAAGAAAATAGTGCTAATCAGAAATGGGATCATGGAAACAAAGACGCGTTTTTGTGTTCAGAGCAGTCGAAGACAGAGACTAGATGAATAACAAAAGAAACAAACAAAATGTTCAAATGCGTGTGAATTTCTAAGGGACCAAACTGCTTAGGTCATCGGTCCCTAGACTTACACACTACTTAAACTAACTTACGCTAAGCACGCCACGCACACCCACGCCCCAGGGAGGACTCGAACCTCCGGCGGGAGGGCCGCGCAGTCAGTGACATGGTGCCTCTAACCGCGCGGAAGAAACAAACAAAAAAGTAAAAGTGACCTGGAGTTTTTTGGTACACTACAGAAACATTAAAAACCAAGCTTTCGATATGCCATAGAAGGATCGTTTACAAGTACTTTTATCACCTGTTCTGACTTACGACAGTGAGATATGCGCAAATATAGATTTTATGTGTACGATAACAGTCATTAATAACTGAAATGACTGATACAGTTCATCACATCCACGCAAATAGTCACAATATTGAAAGAAAAGATACCACCAAGAAGTAATGCCCTGGGTACATGAATGCCATGTAAATACAGCTGTACTTTTGATAACCTTGCTATTTTTCTTTTGATGGTACTTAATCCCTCTTTCAAATACGATAACCTATCCTTAAACTTTAAAGTTTCGGGATTTAATCTCCCTAAACAGATAGTAGCCGTGCCGGCGTTTGTACGGTCCGTGTTAACGCATCATCAGCCAATTTTCGTGCAGGAAGGTACAGACGCAGAAGTAACTCACCGTTCCCCTTGGCGTAAAAACTTTTCCAGACATCCACCAATTCTCGAATCTCAAAACTGTTTCACCTTTGCCGGAACAGCGAAGGCCCAGGAAGGTGCGCTTTGAAATATGTCTGAGACAACCCTACCAACCGTATATTACCCTCCCATCACAGAGGAAGATTGGCGTGAAACATAAAGAGTGGTAAGCTTCACCAAAGCTATGGACATAAAAACACCCGTTCAGGCCTTGTCAGAACCCGGGGTCAGCACAAGTTCGCATGCTGAGCAACTGCCAGGGCAGCCCTCAACCCAGTATTGCTGTATAACAAACGTATCACCCCTCTCCTTCCTGCTCTGATACACCTACGACATTTTCTTGTCGCTTCCAGGATCTTGGAAATGCCACATAAGGTGGGTATTTCAAATGAATTTACAAGTGACGGAAAAAGCAGCAGCCTACGCAGCGGCATATTGGCTTGGAAAAGGTTTGATTTCTCTGTAACGTTATGTTCACGATCGTTCACTTGTGTGGATGGTCCGACATTATGAGATTACATGGGCCCAAAAAAACTATTAATACTATCTGTAAGAGCAACGGACAGTTCAGGTATCCCTTCACATAAGCTCAGTGCTAAGTGACAACGCAATGAGTGATCTGGAGTTCATTATTATAAATCAGTTCCATTTCTATCCGAAACACTAATATATAAATGTCGTATTTGGAGGTCGATGAATTTATGGAAGTGCATAAAGTTCATACTCGTGTCGGGCGGCAAGAAAAGATGTGGTGTTAACGGCAAATAATGACAGATTATTTACGATTAAAGATATGAGACAGCCACGGATATTCAAGAGGAAAGAACATAAAGCTTGTAACTTATGCACACAATTTACAAAAAACGGTAATTTATTCTTAACAAACTGTCATGGTATTTAATCAACTAAAGAATCACTTAACACAGACAATAAAACAAAAATAATAGACGCAGGGGAACTATAATAAACATTTTAGTTTCATCTGTATTTTGGAGCTGTGGAAGTGACTGTATTGAATACACAGGTAGTTTGAATAAAAACTCCTTCCGTCACAATTTTTTCGTATTTTATTACATTGTACGAAGTATTTCAGATGCTGTGGCTACATCTTCAGGTGCAAACGTCTAGTACATAACTTACATTTGAACATATTGGTTCATCCTCTCCCTATTGCAACAGCACAGGAACTAAGCCATGCAAAGAACATTTGTGAATTATATATTAGACGATGCGCACCAGGAGAGGGAACCACAGGCTCTGAAATGCATCCTATAATTTATTAAGACACGAAAATGTGACTGAATGCGTTATTATTCAAACTATCTGTGTACCATACACATGGATAGCCTTGATTTCGATATGAACGTGAAAAGGATGTAATAAGAAAAGATAATGTGAATTACTCGCACATATTCACTTAGCCAAGCATGATAGGATGCTGTGGGTGATATTAAATCTGTAATTAAACCTACTGAATCACAAGCAGGACGGACACAGACAAGTTACAAATCTTGTACCGTACTAGCAAAAGAATATTAAAATCTTTAAATGAAAAACGGAAAAACATACGTTAAGCAGACTAGTAACCATTCTGCACGACTTACAACAAGGATTGCGTGGTTATTTGGTGAGTATAATACAAGGGATACGTGGCATGGTCAGTCCACCAAAACTAGATCCAATTTTGAGAAAAACAATACAACTCCCTTGAAATTTGCAAAAGAAAACGGTCACAATATAACGACATCAGGTAGACAAAGATGTTAATCTTTTCACTTAAGAATTCAACGAATTTAGTCTGACCGTGGCACCACATAGCACACTAAGAGACAAAGAACCAAGGTCTAAGCTACTGCTTAATGTATTAAAAATGACGAGAATTCCGAAAGAATGATTTTCATATACCTCTTGAATAAATATACATATGAATTAGGAATTGAATAAGCCATGAGAGGCAAAGCCCTTCATACTAAGCTGCACTCTGCACGTCCAAATTAAATTAAAGAAACCAAAAATATATTAGTGAAACACTCTTTTGAATTGCACTGTTAAAAGAAACACGTTAGGGCCAGCTATAGATTAAAATAAATGAGGCTACTATCTACCCCCAAAAATATAACAGTAAGCCCTAAACAGAACCACCTCGTAGCGACACGTCCGGAAAAAGGGTGCTCGCCCGTTGGCAGTTTTCACAGGACGCGCTCTGACAGAGGGTGAAAGAGAAGGCGATCGCGTTACCATAGTAACCCATGCTTCGAGGTGTTTTGGTGGAAACGATACACCTCTGGTTTGACCTGATTTCATTGCTGTACTTAACTACATAGTTACCGTTAGCTTGGCGAAGCTCTTAAATACAGTGTTTAATTCTCTAGTCCCTTGCGGAACTCACTCGGAAAGGTTCACAGGAAGGAATATGGATCAAATACGTAATAAGTGGACTCATTTCCCAACTCATCCGTCCTCCACAGGTTCGTCACCAAAGCAAAAGAGCAACATCTGCTCTGACTTGCGTGTTGTCAGTACGATCGTAAATTCTGAATCGGCAATTCTTTTGAAATGGGGCAGACAGTACTGTATCAGCTGTTGAATATGCTATGGAGACCAACAATTTTTTCGCCACCAAACTGTTCTTGTTGTATTTCTTATTTATTTACTGTTGTTTTCTAAGTATCTACGGCATAATTTTCAGGCACCTGCGTGGCAGCGCAATGTAAGGTACAGTCGTCAACAAAGCCATTGAGATATTACGTTGAAAACATCATTTTCCTTAATTACGAAATGATTCTTGCAGAAAACTTCACACTTTTTAACGAATGTGATGTTATATCAGTGGGGACAGAATACATGGGAAAGAGTGATTTTCCAGTTCAGTAATTTGTAGAACAAAGTATGTCATCGGTGACGAATGCTGATCGTTGTCTAGGCAGTAACAGTTCCCTTGGCGCCTTTTGGCAACGGGAAAGAACGCTTTTATGTTGTATATTCAATTTTTGATTTATTTCACACCTCTCTCTTTGATCTTTATCAACCCTATTTCACAAATCGTCACACTGAAAGAGAATTCACAGTTTCTTGTTATTTGCATCACGAAAGCATTTTACATTTTCAAGCACAATGTGCTTTCATGAACGAAAGGACTTCATCCACACGCATTTTTGGAGAACAAATGACACGTTAAGTGCATACTGCTTACAGAGACGTAGTAGCATCTATGGCGTATCTCATTCAAATGCAAAATACGAACTAACTGCTTTGGTGCACATTTAGTGGCATTTATATCCTTGCCTTGCCGCTAGAATATTCGATAAATTTTTTTGTGAAATTAAGTGTGGTTATGAGATTATGACATCCGGTTTTACATACGATGCAAACATAGGTAAAAATGTATGTTCTACAGTTAAAAAAAATGAGAACCTAAATAGTTACAAAAGATTCTTTGTATTGTCCTGAACTAGAAACTTAGCCTCGTGGTCTTGGGCGCCTTTCCACAATTCGCGTGATTCCCAGGTTAGAGTCCTCCTTCGGACATGGGTGTGGGTGTTGTCCTTAGAGTAAGTTAGTTTCAGTTAGATTAAGTTGTGTGTAGGCCTAGGGACCGATGACCTCAGCAAATTAGTCCCATAGGAACTTACCACAGCTTTCCACCAAAACTAAAAACTTAGCTTCCAAAATATTTTACTTGAAAAGATTTGTCTATGTTTGAGAATATTTCGTATTTGTATCAAGTGAAACGGTTTCTGACAAAGTTAACTGCGTTTTCGGAATAGAGTGAAGGCTATTTACCTAATGAATAAGAAATTACTATTTGGTATAAGCTACAAAAAAATTTGGAAATTTGGTCAGAACGTGTGGAATTTGTTGTAAACTGCACTCATAGGTGTATGGATGAGATCGACCAGTGTACTAGGGGAAAATGGACCACATGAAAATGGCTATGCACGAAGAAAAGAATACATTAAAATTTGTTATTTTCATGTGGAATATGTTGTAATGAATACTGAATTACACTTTTAAATATTTTAGTCCAAAACAGTTTTATGAGTTTCTTACAAATGTTGACTGAACATTGGCTCTTCTAATAAGTTGTTGGTTTTGTTCAAGCATTAGCCTGTCATTCTCTTACCACAGCAGTTACACTTATCACTAAAAGCTGAACAACATGCATCTGATCATCGCAAACAGGAAACACACTGAATCCAATCGTCATTTTTATCAATTTCGTAATAGGTTTCAGCACCTGGAACACATTCATCCACATCCCACTCATTAAAGCTATTTTCGTTTTCCTTATCATGTCTGCATCTTATGAACACGGTGGGATATTTGCAGTATTGTTCTTGCGGAGCTTCTTCACCCTGTTTCCCTCAGCACTAGTATTTCCCTTTGGTAGTCTTTTGGTGCTTTTTCTTTGCTTCCTTTCGTTTCTGATCCAGATATTTCTTTTCAATTTCAATATTTTCAGAAGAGTTTAGTCCTTTGGATAGAGCTGCTAACTTCCTTTTAAAATTCATGGTTTTATCAATAGAAAGAACGGGTGATACTTCTTCCATAACTTTTGCCCGTGTTGGCTTAGGAGTAATCAGTTATGAGGTGGTAGTCATGAAAGTTTTGGTTTTAATAGAAATGGAGTCTGAAGTTGTGCCAGGGGAAGAATTTGACTTGTGCAGATAACTCTGCTCTTATTGTGTGCTTGGGATCAGTAGACATTTTCATGAGCTTTGAAATGGTTTGTTGGCCTATGTCTGAGATTCTGATCTTCCGTATGCTGCCATAGCCGTGTCTTCCGACAAATAAGAATAGTCTGAGACTGCGACGATTTTCAATGTGCTTCCTGCACTTGCCTTGAAGCTAAATTATGCTCCATCTCTCTCGTATTAAAACAAGTGGTTCATATCTCCCGATTGTCTGGGATAGATGGACCACCCCGACTTCCACCTGTAGGCGGTAAACTCGGTGGGCATATTAGATTAGTTTCATGTCTATACATTTGCGAAGCTAACAGTAAAAAAGAAAACCGCATCAGCATTGTCCAAACTAGCTTTAATAATGGAACGAACTAACAGGAAAATGACAGGAACATTTCCACAGCACGTTTCTTCACAATAGAGCTTCCTCGCAAGTAGCGAGAGAAGCTCTCCAGTGGCGCATTGGTGAGCTACCCCGGTGGTCTGTCTCACCTAATGCTTCAACTCTCCTGGCCTCACTATATATGACACACTCAAGTGCATATATACACTGATGAGGCAAAATATTATGACCATTGCCTACAGGGGGATTGAATGACGCCTGGAGGCGCTGGGGGTACATGACACATTAAGGAAAGTAGATAATTGGAGCAGAATCAAATAAGGCACCATTTCTAGCGATGGAGGTAGCTGAAAATGTTGAAATTAAATGGCACGAGCGACACTGACAAAGAGCAGATTGTTATGGCCCAGCACCTTGGAACGAGCATCTCACAAACGGCGAAGCTGGTCGGCTGTTCGAGTGCTGCTGCCATCAGCGTCTATGGGAAGTGGTTGAAAAACGGCAAAATCACGAAGAGGCAACAATGCGTTGGACGTCCACTCCGCATCAAGGAACCTGGATGTCGGAGGCTTCCCCGCTCTATAAAACAGGTTAGGCGACAAACTGTGGCGGCTATGGCACCAGAGTACAATGCTGGTGCACGTATATGTATTCTGAAGCACAACATTCAATACACCTCGTTGAACATGGCGCTCTGCAGTAATGGCCCCTACTTGTTCCCATGCATACCCAACGACATGGCTATTCACGACTGCATTGTGCGAGGGAAAATCGAGATTCGACCATGGATCAGTGGAAACGAGTCGTCTGGTCCGATGATTCACGTTTGTTGTTACACCAGTTCTTGTCCAGATATGCCGTCATCCAGGCGGACGGCTGCGCGGACATTCACCACGTCATTGATGCAGACTGCTGGGACAGCATTATGCTATGTGACACATTCACATGGGCTTCCATGGGACCTGTGTCAGTAATCGAAGGCTCCAAAACAGCTGTAGATGACGTGAATATTGTTGTGGATCACCTGCATCCCTTCATCTCGATGTCTTCCCCAACTGTGATGGCATCGTCCAGCTGGATTACTGCCCATGTCAGAAGGCCAGAATCGTGTGCTACGGTGGTTTGAAGAGTATGATAGTGAGCTGACACTGATGTCTTGTCCGCCCCGATAGCTGAGTGGTCAATGCGACGGACTGTCCTGCCAAGGGTCCCGGGTCAGATTCCCAGCTGGGCCGGAGATTTTCTCCGCTCAGGGACTGGGTATTGTGTTATCTTCTAAATCGTCATCTCATCTCCATCGGCGCCCATGTCGCCGAAGTGGCGTCAACTCAAAAGACTTGCACCAGGAAATACGTCTGATCTAAACCCGATGGAACATATATGCGATACTACTAAGCACCATCTTCTCGACCGTAAATCACTGGCCCCCAATTTATGACAATTGTGTGACCCGTTCGTATACATCTGGTGCCAAATACTTCTGAAAATCAACCACAGACCGGTCGGATTCGTGCCAGACAAAATCGCTGACGTATTGTGTCCTGACATGGCACGTACCAGACCTTCTAGAAGACTTGTTCCCAACTACCAGCAGCACGGCAGCCTCTGCGTTGCTCGGTGGTGTTTCTCGGAGACAAGGCCGGGGCGCGCGCAAGAGGACACGCCGTGAAGACCTGCCGGAGACGGCGCCCGGGGCCGGGTAGCTTCCTTGGACGGCACTGCCTCGGCTGTCGCGCGCACAGGCCACCGGTTTAATTAGGGCCGCCTTTGTCGCGGCCGCTTTGATCTGCTGCCGGCCGTTTTAATTAAGCCACCAAAGGCCACCGTTTACAGTCCCCACTTTCTGATGACGCCCTGGCTCATTATTTCTTTCGCGCCGGCTCGATCTTCTGTATGGCTCGAAAGGGAGAGGGACTGCGAATGTCTTCTCAAGTCATCGGGCAATTTCTTCCACTTCGACTCTCTGGAAGAATCTGCCAGAAAAGCAAACACAGATATTACACAGCCATTGTTTGCGTGATCGAAGATTGCATTAAATTATTAGCAAGAGCAAAACACATTCCTGTAGATCACCCGAGAATTTCCTTGAGTCCACATGAAAATGTTCATCAAATCCAGCTTCTGAAAGTAAGGCACAATTCCACTATGGTTTTCGTAATGGATTTTGCGAGATTCCTATAGTCTAGGAGTTTCCTCGAATCTTCGCATAATGCCCGACGGTCTCATCCATTATGTTGTACCGTTTCTAGCGCAAAATATATCAAATAGCTACAGGCGGGTACAGGTAACAAATGACTGCAATATCGACCGTTATCCGGTCGTCCGAACTTTCAAACACGCGCGTCGCCAGTTACGCCGCCGTGTTTCGTACACGATTGTGCTGCCACGAACAATTACGCCCGCTGCCAATGGGACACAAGCACCCCCTCTCCGCAGCCCCAGCGGCGTATGTACTTCGAATGTTCTTGCACTGAGCCTTTTTTGTATGTTTGCCAATGAATAATGCTTACAGAGTTTCATAATGGCCAGGACTGCGTAGAAATTGCAGTGAGGAATGACAAATTTATAAATTTTTGTATCCATGTATGTTACAACATTCAGAACTACTGTTAGAAACCGACGCTGCAAATACAGCAACATAGTTACGTGTTATTTTCACTATTTGATATTGAGGAAGAAAAAATTAATATCCGATTTCTCTGTTCGTGAACGGCATGTGTTCCACGCTCCTGTATCCACTAAAGAACCACACAGCTTGCAAAGGAAGTCACAACAATGACATAGTCAAAACAGTCATTTATTGGACACTCCAAACCAGTCTTAAGCTGTTGGCGGTCGGAACGTCGGTGAACGTTCAGAAACTTCGTGAAGCCCTAATGAAGAAACAATAACAAAATCTGTGTGAAACGGTTTAAACGACACCTTCCTCTAGCACTGAGTCCTGTCAAAAGTGTTTCCCCTCAGTCCGGTCGACTAGCCACTCATCCGGCACGCTCACCTCCCGCGCCCACTGCCGGCCACACAATGCTCGTAACTCTGCCTGCAGGTGACTGAGCTGGGTGGTTATGTTAGCTAGATAACGTGTGTCTGCATAAATCGTTTCAGTATTTCAATTCTGCAGTACAAAGCAAAAGGAGAAGTCTAATTTACAAGCTAATTACGGGTGACATTATTAAACAACTTTATATACATACAGTGAACGTATCTATATGTTGTGCTTGAGACATGTGTTCTAGCAACCACGCCTCAAGAGAGACCGACAGTTAAGTGTACTAAGCTCCATGACCGCTAATAAACTGAGCAGTTACTAACATATGCAGATTATCAGTTTTATAACGCATGTTATACCAAAGTTAATCCTTTGTTCCGCCAATAATAGCTGTATCTGGAAACACGTTATTACTATTTACAAGTCAACGCCGTTAGTACACATGTACTAAAGCACTGACCATTGTAACCTCCCCGCAAAATTTTAAAATTGTAATTAAAAATAATTATTATGGATAGCGATTCTCATTTTTGTGTGACCTCAGAACAAAACTGGTTCCCATTTAATGTACCCACAAAATTCTTTTCTCATTTAATGTAAGCACGAAACAGAAAAATTCCTAAACCTCATAATAAGAAATAAATTCAGTAACCTGGTAAAATTAGGACGACAGCAGTGCTGCGTCGTGGCCCTGTAAGATCATTCTGAATAAAAATCAAAAATTCTTACCTCAACAAAAACGGCGAATATATCTGCTCTTACTTAACATTTTTCCGGCACAGCTCCGTGCAATGCTGGCTTATACATTTGTGATTTGTGAAAGGAAGCAACAGATTTTTTTGAAATGAATGCTTTTTTAAAAAAAGTTACTTTATATTGCAAAAATTATTATTAGGACATTTTTAAAAGATTTGGATGACAGTTCAGATACATTACTAGATATGCGCGACGCTGCTTCTTTACCTTATGCAATAATACTCCATCTCCAGATTCCCGACCAGAGCAGACTGCAGACAAGCGCAGACCACCTCAGACAAGCGACTAGCATCAACTAACTGCTACAGTTACACAGTTAGTACTGCAGTCAACACTGCTCTCTGGTCAGCGATTCTCATATCGCAGACAGCGCATACCTCTTACATAACCCTCCACTGGCGGGGCAAAAATTTGGCAGCGATGGTGAGTCAATTGGACTTGCCATGAGCAACAAATTTTTCTTAATTAACTAAGTTTACAGACACAGAATATATACAAATATATAAGTGCAGAACATGAAATAAAATATAGTGCACATGCACTGAGTACAGAACATGTCAAGCAATGACAAAATGTATACGCAATAAGTACAAAACATATTAACAAATGACAAAAGTGCACACGCACTGTAGTACAGATATCAGGAAATCACAAAATGTATACGCAATGAGTTCAAATCATATTAACAAATGACATAAAGTGCACACGCACTGCAGTATTTTTTTTTACCATTTTACAAGAACTAGGATAGGAAAGGGAAGGATTGCATCATGGTTGTAGCACAGTATGTTGCACGTAGCTGCACTGAAAGTCTATATCTTTCTACAGAAGCACAACACCAAGTGAGACGATCTGAAGTTCTCTTCCCTGAAGTATTAATCAGTGTAGCCAAGACACTGAAATGTCGTATTAATATTCAATGTTATCATTTTGGTAGTACATTAGGTACACGAAACAGTGGGATCATAATAATATCTCCATCGCTCAAGGTGGTGGACAGCATGTCGTGTCAACACCACGTTCTTGTAAGGTACACCAACGTAGAATTAGTGCAAAAACCAAATATAGTGCTCTATGATCATGAGGATAGACAGGACAAACGGATATTGCAGTAATTCCTGGTACTTAGTTCAGAAGGTGTAGGACATTAAGTCTTACGTCAGTCATCATTGAGAATTACACTGGTCTATCAACTGATCTGAGTAATTGGTGGCACTCATCGCCTAGTTACTGAACATTTATGTACTATGTACGAGGGCAGTTCAATAAGTAATGCAACACATTTTTTTTCTCGGCCAATTTTGGTTGAAAAAACCGGAAATTTCCTGTGGAATATTTTCAAACATTTCCGCTTCGTCTCGTATAGTTTCATTGACTTCCGACAGGTGGCAGCGCTGTACGGAGCTGTTAAAATGGCGTCTGTAACGGATGTGTGTTGCAAACAACGGGCAGTGATCGAGTTTCTTTTGGCGGAAAACCAGGGCATCTCAGATATTCATAGGCGCTTGCAGAATGTCTACGGTGATCTGGCAGTGGACAAAAGCACGGTGAGTCGTTGGGCAAAGCGTGTGTCATCATCGCCGCAAGGTCAAGCGAGACTGTCTGATCTCCCGCGTGCGGGCCGGCCGTGCACAGCTGTGACTCCTGCAATGGCGGAGCGTGCGAACACACTCGTTCGAGATGATCGACGGATCACCATCAAACAACTCAGCGCTCAACTTGACATCTCTGTTGGTAGTGCTGTCACAATTGTTCACCATTTGGGATATTCAAAGGTTTGTTCCCGCTGGGTCCCTCGTTGTCTAACCGAACACCATAAAGAGCAAAGGAGAACCATCTGTGCGGAATTGCTTGCTCGTCAATTTCTTGTCAAAGATTGTTACAGGCGATAAAACATGGGTTCATCACTTCGAACCTGAAACAAAACGGCAATCAATGGAGTGGCGCCACACCCACTCCCCTACCAAGAAAAAGTTTAAAGCCATACCCTCAGCCGGTAAAGTCATGGTTACAGTCTTTTGGGACGCTGAAGGGGTTATTCTGTTCGATGTCCTTCCCCATGGTCAAACGAACAACTCTGAAGTGTATTGTGCTACTCTTCAGAAATTCAAGAAACGACTTCAGCATGTTCGTAGGCACAAAAATCTGAACGAACTTCTCCTTCTTCATGACAACGCAAGACCTCACACAAGTCTTCGCACCCTAGAGGAGCTCACAAAACTTCAGTGGACTGTTCTTCCTCATGCACCCTACAGCCCCGATCTCGCACCGTCGGATTTCCGTATGTTTGGCCCAATGAAGGACGCAATCCGTGGGAGGCACTACGCGGATGATGAAGAAGTTATTGATGCAGTACGACGTTGGCTCCGACATCGACCAGTGGAATGGTACCGTGCAGGCATACAGGCCCTCATTTCAAGGTGGCGTAAGGCCGTAGCATTGAATGGAGATTACGTTGAAAAATAGTGTTGTGTAGCTAAAAGATTGGGGAATAACCTGCTGTATTTCAATGCTGAATAAAACAACCCCTGTTTCAGAAAAAAAATGTGTTGCATTACTTATTGAACTGCCCTCATATGAAGTATTACAGAATAATGTTCATAAGTTATCTGATTATAGTGAGCATTGGCACTCATTGCCCAGTTACAAACCATTTTATGCATTATTCAAAAGTGATCATTCAACAAGAGTTAATTAATGGCATACTATTTACATAATTCAGCTAGTTATAGCAATCATTGGCACTCATTGGCCAGTTACAAACCATCAGAAGTCATCCTTCAAAACAGGAGCTAAAGAGTGTAGCATCAAGCTACTAGCATTCATATATATAGCATGTAAGTGAGATAATACAAATATAAGAAACAGTGGCATTCATTGGCCAGTTACTAAACATATAGCAAGTATTGAATATTACAAAACATTTTTCATCATTCAAGTGACATACGTCATATTTAAAAATAATTATTGGCACTCTTTGGCCAGTTACAAAACATCAGAAGTCATCCTTCAAAACAGGAGTTAAAGAGTGTAGAGCATGTATGCATTATTACAAAATATCATTCACTATTACTCAGAACTCATCATTCAAGTGACGTATGACATATTTAAAATGTAACACACTGTAACTATTACTCAAGGTCTGTGATTAGAAAAACATCATTCAGTATTACTCAGAACACTCTTAGACTGGTAGCATTATTTGGGACTGTTAATACATTTTTTTTATACTAGCAATGCATTGCCTTGGGATCGATAATTAATTGCTGGGGCATAACAATATTTACTCTTGACTTATTGCTGCAAATGAGGATAGGTAACGTCATTCGTCATGAGTCAGCTGTAGCAAGGTTATGAAAACATAAAGCATATGTGATCACATTCATGAATGACACACACAAATGGGTAAAAGAAATGCAAGTACTAGAACAGGTTTAATGACCAACTGCTTATAGCACATTAATTTCATGAATAGCTTCTCCTGGAAAAAAAAATACAAAATGGACTATTAAGCTGAATGAAGAAACGCATATTATGGTGAAAAGTAGTGAACTTCGAATTAACAGGTAATGAAATGTGTATTAAATATATATGTTCTCTAGCTGTCCTTTCCAAAACCTTCAGTCATCATACCATGCGACATAAGACATACTGTGAAAACGAACTGCAACAAATACTTAAATAACTACATAGCATAAATACATAAACTTCATCATTATCCTCATCTGCAAAGAAAAACTTAAAAGCGATGCATTTAGTGGCCATATAAAGTTTATCACTATCAACACCTGTAAACAAAAACTTCATTATTCATATCACCATAACTCCATTATTATCATCACCTGTAAGAAAAACTTCATTATTCATATTACTACATTCTTCATCACTATTCATCACCATTCATTATCATCTGCAAAAAGACACTTCATCATACAACTATTCATAGTATAGAGTTCCTTGTTTCTAGCATATTTCATCACCAAAACTAAGATGTGTAGTTCTGTCTGACAGCCTGCATCAATCGCCACGTATTCTGAAAGAAAAAATTAGTTAAGACCGCTATCATACGATGTGTATAGTATATTCTTGTTAATGCTTGTTAATTCTGATCCATTTACTCTTCGTGACGAGGAATTGCATCTTCTTTCGTTCATTCCGAAGGTGAAATTCCCATTTCATAGTAATCCACTGTGGTTTGTTTAATTTATTTCTTTTACACGTTATTGCTTTCTGAAAATGGTGAACAATGATTGATGTCTTGCATTTAAATCATATACCCATTAAATAAAAACTGGTTTCTAGTGATATAATTGAGCATACAGCATAGCATGACAGAAAACGTAATATGTCAAAAACATAGACAGTGTGCAGGTGCAAAAATGTACACAGAGTATCACAATGTAGCAGCAAAAAAAATGTAAAATAGTCACGATGTTGAGATATCATAAGGCAAAATGTCAAAGTCAACTGGTGTTTGTTATATCTTAAAGATTTCATAGTGCTTGCAAACAAAACAGGAAAACAATCATACATACATGAAGAACGGAAAATGTGCACGGTCTGATATGTAACGACAAGAAATGCCTTTCTTTGTTCAGCTTGTATCTTGTGTAGTTGATAGAGGCGAGAGTTGAAGACTTTAATGGAGAAAGAATTTGATAAAATTAATATGTCACTAGATAGAAATGCATAATTGGTCATAAACCATGTAAGCTTATCTGGAAAAATATGCACGGTCTGATGTGTAACGACAAGAAAAGCGACCTGCTAACCTTACCTTGCCGGGCACTTGCCAAGAAAAAATACGATAATCATCAGTCAGTAGTCATATAAATGTAATTGCATAAGTAGTCATAAAATATGTATGTTTATCTGGAAAAATGTGCACGGTCTGATGTGTAACGACAAGAAAAGCGACCTGCTAACCTTACCTTGCCGGGCACTTGCCAAGAAAAAATACGATAATCATCAGTAAGTAGTCACATAAATATAATTGCATCATTGGTCATATAAAAATCATGAAATTGCATTACAGTGTGATAAATCATAAAGTACATTGATTTAATAAAGGGTTTAATATTGGAGACATGGTGATTGCCTTTGCTTTTTCTGGTTCTCAAAGTTTCGACGTGTACTACATTGGGGTGAGGAATGCTGCGAATTCGATATGGACCTGCGTATGGAAGCTCAAATTTACTACACCTATTCTTTCCCCTGTTGGATAAATAATGTGTGCGTACTAATATCTTCTGTCCAATGTGAAAGACACGGCGTGTACAAACCTGTTTTTGCTGTCTTCTCCGGCACTCTGCGGCACGTTTGATGTTGTTCAGCGCAATGTCAATTATTTCATGGTGTCGTAGTCGACGAGATGTAGGAAAGGTTACTAATTCTTAAATTTTGTTAGGTGGTTCAACATTTTTAGTATAACAGTCGGAGATAGCATAGTAGATTCATTTGCTATGGAATTAATTACATCCAGGAATGAGAGTATGTGTGTGTCCCAATCAATATGTTTTTTATGGCAGTATATTCTACATAGTTTACCAATTTCTTTCATTAGTCGTTCACAAGGGTTCGAAGAAGCATGGTACCTGGATATATAGATCGGAGAAATGTTTCTAGCTCGTAACATACGTGTCCATATAGCAGATCGAAACTGTGATCCATTGTCGGAAATTACTTTCAATACATGCCCTACATGGAATAGAAAATGTTTTACAAATGCTTTCGAAACAGTTGTAGCAGTAGCTTTGTGTAACGGAGTGAAGGTGACAAAGATGTAGCAAAAACCTCTATTAGTTCTGGGAATCGGACCAAAAATATCTACAGCAGCCATGTGTCTCAATTTAACAGGTAAATGGGACGTAACGCAGGAATATGTGAAGTTGTATCTGACTTAGCTTTCTGGCAGATTTTACATGACGCTAAAACTCGTCGAATACGTTTCTCCATGTTGGTAAAATAACAGTTCAGTCTCAGTATAAGAAAACATTTTCTGGCTCCGTAATGTGCGTAACTTAAATGAGTATACCAAATTAATTTGTTAACAAGCTCGTCAGGAATACATAATAACCAATTGTTGCTGTCAGGGTGAGAGCGGCGAAACAGAATATAATTCCGTACAATGTAATGGTTTCTAATGGTAACATTATTCCTATCTTGCCAAAGGTGTTTAATTTCTTTCCATACGTTGTCTTTACTCTGCTCTTGTGCTATGTCTTGTAAGGACGACGAAATGAAATTTTCAAATGCAACTTGTTGAATGTACATGACGCTGAAATTTGCTTTGCAGAAGTTGGTTGCGATGTCTTGCTGATTGTTGCTGAGAGAACGGGATAGTGTGTCTGCTACAATATTTTGTGTGCCGGGAATGTGAACAATTGTAAAATTAAATTCCTGTAAATGAAGTTTCTATCTGCTTAATCTGTCGTGTGTAAATTTAGCGGACAGTAAAAACTGTATAGCTCTATGATCTGTGTAAACGGTAGTGTGTCTTCCATAAAGAAAATGCCGAAATCTCGTAAATGCCCAAACAACACATAATGTTTCAACTTCTGTAACAGAATAATTGCGTTCAGCAGGTGACAGAATGCGACTTGCAAAGGCGATGTTTTTAATTACTGTATTGCCATCTTCTTCAATTTTCTGAAAAATGTGCACTCCTAAAGCGGTGTTAGAACTGTCGGTGGCAATGGAAAAGTTCCTAGTAAGATCTGGGTATGATAAAAGACTTGCATTCAACAAGGCATGTTTCAAATAACTATTTCGTGAACAAGATTCTGTGTATCTGAAGTATTGCTTACGTTGCTGGAAGATGCAACCTGTACTGTATTTAGTTAAATTCTTTCTGACGTGGTGTTATTTGCGGGAGGATGCTGTGGCAGTTCAACTATTTGTACTGTTGTGTTATTTCTTCCTGACGTATTACGTTCGGGATGATATCTACTGTCTGGTTCATTCATGATAATTTGTTGTTGCGGATGATTTTGCTGCTGGTAAGACCGACTGTTAAAATTGTTTTCATTACTTTTACGTCTGTCATGATAGTCATTTCTATACGGTGCATTGCGATATGAGTTGAAATGGTGTGTTTTCTGTACGTAGTTATTTCCTTGTTGCTGTGCGTTACTATTTGGCGGAGCCGGTGCTATACTTGTAGGCGGCGAAAAATTAAAGCTTGGTTGACCTTGTACATTACATTGTTGGTTAGGTATGCTAACCGGTTGTTTTGTTGCTGTTGTTGGGAAAAAAACTCTATTGTTACTAAAATGTGTCTGCGATTGCTGAAAATTTTGACGATACTGATAATTAAAATTTTGTCACTTATTAAAATTATACTGGTATTTCTTGTCATTTCGGGAGTGTCTAATGAAAATTGTCACTTACGGTAAAACTTGTCATATCGGGTTTTCTTTACACGTTTCTTAATTCTAGATAGATCGATAGTTGAAGAGTAGTTCTGATAGATATAAAGGATAGTAAGAGAGAAGGCAGCAGTGCAGAAAACTAAAGATGAAACAGCACTACTACGGCTCGGGGCCCTGTGCATGTTACGGCACATATTCATCGAAGTGTAATGAATCCCCTGAGGTCAATTACGCGCTGCAAATAAATTTTAGTTTCTGTGTTACAGTCAATGGCGGTAAAAATTCAAAAGTGAATTGTTGTATCCAGTCCAAAGTGTGTACCTGTGCTCTGTCATTTTTAAATACCTTAGATTTTTTTACAGGTAAAAATTGCTTGTAATCAACGTTATCGTCTCTGAATGTGTGAACAGGTTCAGGATTGTATGAGAATCTATTTGTCTGTGACTGTTCGGAATCTAACTCGCGTGGTCCCTGTAAATTACCTAAATTATACTGGCTGTGTGACTGTGAGAAATGTTCGGAATGTGGCGTATGCTGTGACGTGTTAGTGACTGAAACATTTTTCATTTCTGTCACTTTAAAACGTTCGTCAATTTGGCTGTTCTGTTGTTCAAATTTCTTATCGACTTCCGTATCCCGAGTGCGTGAAACTTCTGCTGACATTAATTTAAACTCGTCATGTATCTGTGTTGCGTTTTCTGAACATTGTTCAGTGACTGCATTAATTTCATCTCTAAGTGATTCTATTGTGGCTGCATGTGTATTACTTAATTCTTGTGCAACAGATCTAATTTCTTCACTACTGTTACTAGCACAAGCCTTAATTTCCTCACATAATTGTTCTTTAGTATCATGACGTTGCACGGTAACGGCTGTAATCTGTTCACTAAGTTGTTTGTTCCGATCATTAAGGTTGTCGTGTTTTTCGGTAGACTGTTTGAAACTTTCATTAAATTGTTTGCACGATTCATTAAGTTGTTTAAAATGGTTGTCGTGTTTCTCATTCAACTGTTTGGAATTTTCATGAGATTGTCTTGTTTTTCATTAAGTTGTTTGAAATTGTTGTTTAGTTTTTCATTTCACTGTCCGATATTTTCATTACGTTTTTTGTATGATTCATTAATTCGTTTGAGATTTTCATCAAGCTGTTTGTGCTCATTGTCTAGTTTTTCATTGAGTTGTTGTAATAATGCCATAACTTGATCCCAGCCAAAATTATCGGCTCTATTCTCTGTACTGTTTAATGGTGTATCTGTATGTGTCACGTTTTGTGTAACCATTTGGTTATTCTGTGATTCTTGAAAATGTTTGCTAATCGGATGTGCACTGACGTATTCTGATTACACTGTTCATTTTCGTTAGAAAAATTTATCTGTTCACAATTCAAATTTTGCAAACCGGGTGTGTCAAACTGCGCAGCGTTCATTGCACCGGAACATGCCGCGTCATCAATTGTTACATTTACGGTGGACGTAGTTGAATTTGTTTGCTCATCATTAGCATTAAAATCATTATTAGTGTTCGGTACGCACTGATTATCTGTAATTATGGGATTATCACTATTACACTGAGTGTCGTAAATATTATCGGTCAAGCTATTCGAGTCGGCCATTTCACTCATTGCACATCGTGATGTTCTGTTAACAGTTTATCGCGGCATTTTTCACAAATCAAAATTAAGCACAAAATGGAACAAAGACAATTACAACAAAGAGCAATAAATTGCCGATGATCTGTGAAAGCAAGAGTGACAAATTAGTAAATGCGTTGCGCCAGATGCTAACTACATTTATGAAAATAAGAGCAGATATATGACTACTTCTCAGAGATTCACAAAGAAATACAATCCTGGCCGGATGTCGCCAAGTGTAACCTCCCCGCAAAATTTTAAAATTGTAATTAAAAATAATTATTATGGATAGCGATTCCAATATTTGTGTGACCTCAGAACAAAACTGGTTCCCATTTAATGTACCCACAAAATTCTTTTCTCATTTAATGTAAGCACGAAACAGAAAAATTCCTAAACCTCATAATAAAAAATAAATTCAGTAACCTGGTAAAATTTGGACGACAGCAGTGCTGCGTCGTGGCTCTGTACGATCATTCTGAATAAAAAGCAAAAATTCTTACCTCAATAAAAACGGCGAATATATCTGCTCTTACTTAACATTTTTCCGGCACAGCTCCGTGCAATGCTGGCTTATACATTTGTGATTTGTGAAAGGAAGCAACTGATTATTTTGAAATGAATGCTTTTTTAAAAAAAGTTACTTTATATTGCAAAAATTATTATTAGGACATTTTTAAAAGATTTGGATGACAGTTCAGATACATTACTAGATATGCGCGACGCTGCTTCTTTACCTTATGCAATAATACTCCATCTCCAGATTCCCGACCAGAGCAGACTGCAGACAAGCGCAGACCACCTCAGACAAGCGACTAGCAACAACTAACTGCTACAGTTACGCAGTTCGTACTGCAGTCAACACTGCTCTCTGGTCAGCGATTCTCATATCGTAGACAGCGCATAACTCTTACACCATGTGTTAGATACTATGGCTTTTATTGTAATGGATTAAAATATTTATAAAAAGTAGCCACAGTCTTTTATACTGTGTAATGATTATATATTTTTTGACCAACAGTTTTATTATTAAGATCTATCTTTAACAGATTTTACAGCCTAAGAAGTTTTTTAGATTTTCTGACCTACAATTTTTATAAGGTACTTTATTTGTAATACGTAATTATTAACTGATAACAATCTGTTATATGAAAATCGTAATATTAACTTGGAGGGAGAATACATATTATACATTTTGCAATACGACTTATCTCATACATTATGAAGTCGATATAAACTGTCTGACCCACCAATAGAATGAGTGCTGAGACTTAATCGGGTTCCAAACTAAACGATGTTATGCTATGTTGCTGTTGTTGTTGTGGTCTTCAGTCTGAAGAGTGAAATACTTGGACTGTCCCAGCTATACCTATAACAGCCTATGAGATTAATGCACAGGGAGGCAGTTCCTATGAGAATATCTTGGAAAGGAAATTCTGAAAAACATAACGAAAGTCTGTCCACAGTACTCTGTGGTCCAGAGCTCTGGGATGTTGACATAGAGCCGTTACTCATCCAGCGTCAGAGTATAACAAACACAAGAGGCTGCACAGCCTACGCACATGATCTGTTAGTTATAGTACCTGCCAAGTCAGGGACTAAATTGGAGCAAAGCAACAGGACGGTTTTTGAAATACTAGGTAACTGGTGTATAGAATACAAACTAACCATAGCTGTACACAAAACATTTTATGTATTACTAAAAATGGTTCCAATGGCTCTGAGCACTATGGGACTTAACATCTGAGGTCATCAGTCCCCTAGAATTTAGAACTACTTCAACCTAACTAACCTAAGGACATCACACACATCCATGCCCGAGGCAGGATTCGAACCTGCGACCGTAGCAGTCGTGTGGTTCCAGGCTGAAGCGCCTAAAACCGCTCGGCTACAACGGCCGGCTTATGTATTACTAAAATGAACATCATCAAGAACGGGAAACCCCACAATCAGGACATATCGACAATCTGTGGAAAGAAAGGAAGTATGTAGGTACCTTGGCATAAACATTGACCAAAATCAAAACTTTCTTCCACATGTAGAAATCGTCAGTAAGAGAGGCATCAAGATCCGGAACAAAACAGGAACAACTGGCCAAAGAAGTTTTCAGCTGCTACTGAGTGGAATAAGAGAGTACTACAACCCAATCTTAATTGCTGTTGCGGCCCTCGGGTCGAGCGTTTGAGCTCACAGAACCAGAGAGATAAGGATAGCACAAGTTGTACGGCGAGCACAGAGAAGTGTACTCCTGCCCTGACAGGAGCGTGTACTTGTGGAACAACACCGACTGAGACTCTTGGTGACACTAGGACCTGTCAGTAAGTAGGAGACGTATTGACTCAAAAAGAGCGAATATGATAACGCAAATGAGATGTTGGTCACAAGAGCCACACCATAATAAGTGGCAAGAAATATGGAACAGGACAGAAACACAGAGGAGAACCTACCATTCCTTCCTGAAGAAGAGAAAGATCGAGAATGCCACACTTTCTTCCGAACAAGGGAGTTATATACTATCTGCCCCGACAGGGTCCACATCCCAGCTACTTACTGATAATACCAGAGGCACTACATACACTTGTGAATGTGGAGGAATCGGCAGCCAAGACAACAACGTCTGGGAATGTACCAGTAGACAGGAGATTACAGACCAGGACAGGAACGTCTATAACATAATAAGGAATGAGGAACTGTGGCATAATCTGAACTCTCAGACATCTAAAATGTCAGCTTACGAACTACATAGTTCAAAGACAAGCAAGAAGGGGCAATACATCATAGTTACACTACTGACCGTTAAAATTGCTACACCATGAAGATGACGTGCTGCAGACACGAAGTTTAACCGACAGGAAGAAGATGCTGTGATATGCAAGTGATTGGCTTTTCAGAGCATTCACACAAGGCTGGCGCCGGTGGCGACACCTACAATGTGCTGACATGAGGAAAGTTTCCAACTGATTTCTCATATACAAACAGCAGTTGACCGGCGTTGGCTGGTGAAACGTTGTTGTGATGCCTCGTGTAAGGAGGAGAAATGCGTACCATCACGTTTCCGACTTTGATAAAGGTCGGTTTGTAGCCTATCGCGATTGCGGTTTATCGTCACGCGACATTGCTGCTCACATTGGTCGACATCCAATTACTGTTAGCAGAATATGGAATTGGGGGGTTCAGGAGGGTAATACGGAACGCCGTGCTGGATCCCAACGGCCCCGTATCACTAGCAGTCTAGTGTTATCCTTATCGCTGTAACGGATCGTGCAGCCACGTTTCGATCCCTGAGTCAACAGATGGGGACGTTTGCAAGACAACAACCATCTGTTCGAACAGTTCGACGACGTTTGCAGCAGCATGGACTATCAGCTCGGAGACCATAGCTGCAGTTACCCTTGACGCTGCATCACAGACAGGAGCGCCTGCGATGGTGTACTCAACTACGAACCTGGGTGCACGAATGGTAAAACGTCATTTTTCGGATGAATCCAGGTTCTGTTTGCAGCATGATGATGGTCGTATCCATGTTTGGTGACATCGCAGTGAACGCACATTGGAAGCGTGTATTCGTCGTCACCATACTGGCGTATCACCCGGCGTGGTGGTATGGGGTGCCATTGGTTACACGTCTCGGTCACCTCTTGTTCGCATTGACGGGATTTGAACAGTGGACGTTACATTTCAGACGTGTTACGACGCTTGGCTCTACCCTTCATTCGATCCCTGCGAAACCCTACATTTCAGCAGGATAATGTACGACCGCATGTTGCAGGTCCTGTACGGGCCTTTCTGGATACAGAAAATGTTCGACTGCTGCCCTGGTCAGCACATTCTCCTGATCTCTCACCAATTGAAAACGTCTGGTCAATGGTGGTCGAGAAACTGGCTCGCCACAATACGCCAGTCACTACTCTTGATGAACTGTGGTATCGTGTTGAAGCTGTACACGCCATCAAACTCTGTTTGAGTCAATGCCCAGGCGTATCAAGGCCGTTATTTCGGCCAGAGGTGGTTGTTCTGGGTACTGATTTCTCAGGATTTATGCACCCAAATTGCGTGAAAATGTAATCACATGTCAGTTCTAGTATAATGTATTTGTCCAATTACTAGCCTTTTATCATCTGCATTTATTCTTGGTGTAGCAATTTTAATGGCCAGTAGTGTATGCACACCAAATTAGAACATTAACCCGCAAAAATCTACCGGAAGCTTTGAGGAGATGAGCCTCGGGTAGGACCATGAAGGATCTCCTAAGACCGTGACGGTCATCTCCCAATCTCTATACCTTTGTTGAGAGAGCAGCAGAGCCACTGTGAATCCTGCGGCGGACATCTGGCGCACGGGCGTATGTTCCTCTGGAATCGAGAAGGCGCATGCTAGTGGTTTCCTACACTATGCAGCATTGCTAGATCACAAATTTTGTAATTTACTATTCTGCACGACACTGCACAGCACTGCTCAACTGTAACTGGTAACAGAACCAAACTAGTGTTCTCTTTTGTCTGGATAGCTAGCCCCTTTTCTTCGCAATTATATCCAGCACTATCTTGTTGGTTACGCTATCTACCCATCGAATCTTCAGCATTCTTCTGTACCAACGAATTTCGAAAGCTTCCATTCTCTTCTTTTATTAACTGCTTTTCGACTATATTTCATTCCATACTAGGCTACATTCCAAAGACTTCAGGCAGTCTTCCTAACAATTAAATTTATATTTTGATGTGATATGTAACAAACGTTCAATTTTTTGTTTATCTTACATGTACTTATAGGGTCACATATTCGTACATAGATTTCTTTCTAAAAAAAATTTTATGTTAGTTCTCAATGGTTTTAATGTCTGTCATATTGCATTATCTCTTTTCTCGTAGTAAAAAAGAACCTACGCTCTTGCTTGTGCATCGTATTCAGGTTCTGCCAAAATATGACCATTAGAATAAAACTAATTGCCAAGCAATAAAACAAAAATTATAACAAGTTGATATGGCTATTGTGTAACAACATGTCTTCTTTTGATAGCTTTGCCGCACAACTTTGAAAAGAGTTTAGGATTAGACTAGTCCGATTGCCATTTAGTGATTTCTATCACACAGATAATTGCTAAATCAATGGGAAATCTTCGCATTTTAATGCTCGCTCCAAGAAAGTGTTGAGCTGAAATGAGTGTGAGGCTGTTGTAGATTATTTAAGTCAGTCGCAAATATAGATGATGATGATGATGATAATAATAATAACAATAAGAACAAAATCAGATGTAATGACGAAGATAATAACATCGGTAGTGACGAAAGATGTGGTCCGAAAATCATATCATACTCCACAGATTAAACCATGTTAGCAGTTTATTTGATCTGTGGATTTAATACTCTTCTCACTTGGAAACACGAACGTCTAAATCCCATCATTGCTGTCTTATTTCTGTTCTCCAGCAGAGAGAACAGAACGTCTGCGAGTGTCAGGTGTACGTTATAAGGCAGATCGTGCCAGGAGGCTCCTTTATATAAACCTTCGTAAGCAAAGTAGTGAGTTCAAGAGTTTCGGTACGACGGAGGAGAACTTGTGGTATAGTATTTTTCATATTTGCCCCATTTATGTTGAAATGTTAACATCATGAGCACGGTACGGGACTGGCAGTTGGTTCTTTCATAGCTGTGTAGGGCCTGACAGTATGGCGACTGAAGAAGTTACTGGAGCCTTGAAGAAATTCATGAAAGCACCCTCTCCGTTGGAAATTCTGGGCTTCAGTGAGTTACTCACATATCCAGAAGTATAAAAATATTTGAACATGAATGGAGCTTTGTAGTATTTTTACAACACGCATTCCAGCTCGAGGCCTGCCGCAGAACTGTACGTTATTTTCCCATGATAGTGATTTGAATGAATAGCGCTGTAATTACGAACTACATTCAGGAGGACGTTGGTTCAAATCCGTATCCGACCATCCAGCTTCAGGATTTCTGTAGTTTCCCTAAAACGCTTAAGCCAAATGATGAGGTGGTTCCTTTGAAAAAGTCATAGCCAATTTTCTTTTCCATTCTTCCCCTAATTCGAGTTTGTGCTTGCAGTGTGCTCGACGTTTCGGTGGACTACGTCCCTATGAATCTAGATGACATAGTCAAGTTTGTGTTACTTTTATGTGGTGCGTTTAATGCATTAAGGTGGAAACAGCGAATGAAATTCATGGCTGTGTTCATTTTGTTTGTTGCAGGACAAAGAGCAAGATCAGAGGCAACCAGCGTCGTGAGTTTCTTTCGTGACGGATCTGATTAGCGCTTTTCTCGGAAAACATACTAGCCGACAGCCAGTCAACTTGACTGGTTTGCGTCGCTCACATTTATTTACTTATTACACATTGTCTGAGAAAAGAGAGCTGTATTGTATGATATTGATAAAATGTTTTGAGATGTTGAAGATAGCTTAGTCTATGATCATTTGCCGAACAATAAAGGCAGTTTTATCTGCCAAGCTGTTAATAGTATTGAAAGTAACGCATTTTATTATGGCTGAAAGTTTTTTTTACATTGTGTGTGATTACTCGTGAAGAATAGAATAAAACTGATTATTAGATTTTTACTGTATACCATGCGTGAGAAAGATGTCCTAAAGTTCAAACATTTATCAGGAAGAACGTTTAAATACTACCCATGGAAATCTTGGGAGGATTGACTTTACGTAAAGCTTCATAACCAGTGAAATAATTTTACAGTGACTAAAGCAATTTTAATCATAGGTAGCAACTTATATGGTAAAACGTCATTGTTTATACAAATCTAGAGGTAAAAGAGGTAATCAGCATTAAAATTTGTAGAAGTTAAAATTCAGTGACAACAAGTCGATTACAGTATGATATGATCTTTATAATACCTTTATAGCGGCAAAGTCATAGAATAGCTGTACGTTTCCAAACTCACAAAATAAGCTCAAAACGATGAACATAAAAGTTTTAATGCCAAGAAATTTTCTTCTCCAATCAGGTCAGTTATAGGAAAGCCTAAGAAGAACCTGTGAATGTGTGGTTCTAAACGGTCACAAATACAGCTGCGTAGAAACGTCTGAAAAAGATCCCTAAATGGTGACCACCCCAAACCAACGTAGTGAACACAAAGATGAAGGTGTGTATCCACTTAAACTGAAATCACTCGATCATTGCTACCGCATTATGGCGGACCTTATAGTCAACTGGAACAGGACACTACGTGCTCCCTCTACAGTAACATCGTCCTTTGTCTTTATAATTGAGAATTACAGTTATGTGAATGACGCGGTATAGATCACAATTTCTATTTCCTTTACAGGACTCGTAGTTTCTGCGACGAATCTTATATTTGTATATGGCATATACTGGCTGAAACCTGCTACAGAAAATAAATAAGAAATTTTGGTCTAGAGTGCGCAATCCAGACAGTTTGAATGTACAGCTCACCGAGGTGTCGGCACGCTAACATATTGCCGTCTTTTAGCAAGAATTACAGTAATATAGCCCGGTCAACGAAGATCAAAAAGGGACAAATACGGGAAAAGGATGGGGGGGGGGGGGGGGACTGTTATGAACAACAAAGTGAAAATTCCCACCTATGGGGTGTCAACGTTGGGCTGGGGGTGGGGGGGGGGCGGTGGGCGGCGTTTAGAAATCACTTTTTCACGTTTTTCTTGAACAGGTCGAAAACAGCGGCTTCTAGAAAAAATTAAACTACATTACATTTTCTACAAAGAAGTTCCATTAATTGTTTGTCTAGAACTATCAGTTCCGGCGTTGCAGGGGATGGAAAAACCACAAATTATTAAAAATAGTGTTTTAATGGTATAAAATTAGCATAAATTGTTAAATTAACGGGGTTAAGACCAAATATCAAATGACTGTGGCGTATCTCCCTACAGTCGTGTTGAGGCATTATATGTGTTCCACATGCTGGTGGTGATAGGGAGCGGGGCAAAAGGTAGAAGTATGAGGGAAGGCAGGTGTCCAGAATAAGCCCACTTACTTCACTCATTTGTGCGTTGGTAAAACTAAAAAATGACGTGTAGACCGTTCGCCGGGTGCAAGTCCTTCGATTTGACGCCACTTCGACGACTTGCGCGTCGATGGGGATGAAATGATAATGAGTAGGACAACACAACACCCAGTCCCTGAGCGGAGAAAATCTCAGATCCAGTCGGGAATCGAACGCGAGCCCTTAGGATTGACATTATGTGGCGCTGACCACTCAACTACCGGGTGCGGACGTTGGCAGAACGAAGAGTGAGGAAGTGAGTCCCCACTAAGTTGCAGGAAACAACTACACTCTGTTTCACAGTCAAACCAACCCTTCCGCAGTGCGCCTTGTAAATCATTGGTGACGCAGTGTGCGGATAACACTTGGAGAGTGTTATTTCCCACAAAATTCGTTGTGTGCAGAAACGTCTGGGGAACGTTTACTTTCTATAAAATACGTTAACATTAAATGGAACACAGATTTCAGATAGTAATAAAATTACATCTATGAAACGAATGTACGTAAATCTCTGCACACCGCCTTCCACTGCTAGTAGGGAAACGGAAAACTGATTGTTAGTCATCATGTACTACTGTTGTGGCTGTCTTCTGGGAAAGGTCAGTTCCCCCACCACGAAAATTGTTCGCTCTTTAGTATACACTTAATAATCGACAGTACACTCCCCAGAATTTCCTACCTAGTTCTCTTACGTGGGTAAACAAAGCAACTTCACTGTGCATATACAGGAATAGTGGAGTGACTTACATTTTATTAAGTGAGCATTTATTTGTTGTAATTAAGAGAGTTTTGTACAAAATACAAGGAATATTCGGAAATTAAGTTCCGATCGTCAAAAGAGGTATCCGCCAGTCCTTTCCGCCAATTCTGTGCGCTGGTCTACAGCTTATTGGCTGTGCTAAAATGTTGTTTTCACAACCAACAGCTCTTGTGAGTAGATATGCGACCCATAGACAGCCATTTACGCCCTGTTTGTGGATGATAAAACACTTCACATCGAAAACAATGCAGGAGCATCTTCAGTGCCCCTGCAGAAAGTGGATAAGAATTGTGTTGAAGAAGGAAACTCATGACAGTTACGTTATGTGGGCTGCATGGCTTCAGGCAAAATTTCTCACCTGGTCCTCGTACTTGGCGGGAAACTATTTTCTAGGCATCTTTATATGCTCACGATGTGCTCAGTTGTGAGAAGAGCGACGTGTTGCGATGGACAGACATGCTAGAGACACTGCCAAACACATCTGTGCAAAGCTTCATCAGATTCTCACAGTGGTTTCCATTTCCGACCGATCGGAACTTACGTTCCGAATATCTCTGGTATATTCTTATAAACAATGGCTGAGAAGTGTTTCATCTATGTGAATTATGATGTCAGTGACCCATCCAATGTTGATGAGAAAGGAATACGTGAGTCACAGAGCAAACTATGTGTCAACCCACTCTACATTGTTTCCATATTTATTCAAGATGGCGGATCAAAGATGGAGACCATAGATACAGCAACGTCGTGATGCCATCAT
Source organism: Schistocerca serialis cubense (assembly GCF_023864345.2). Lineage (NCBI taxonomy): Eukaryota > Metazoa > Arthropoda > Insecta > Orthoptera > Acrididae > Schistocerca > Schistocerca serialis. The sequence goes on from NC_064644.1 coordinate 75,169,680, forward strand.
GGCTGGAAGTTCAAATTTTGGCGGGAAAATAGGTCAATTGGGCTACCTCCACTAACCTAACCCCTCTGTTCCCCCCTTCCCTCCCCACTGCTTTCCCCTACCCCAGAAAATGGCGAGAAGTTCAAATTTTGGCGCTACCTCCACTAACCTAAGTCATCTGACCGCCACCTCTTCCTAGGAATTGGCTGGGAAAGGACTCAGCCTGTGCTGGGCTGCTGGAGAGAGGACGACTGTACTTATTTTGGAACAATTTATTTATGGATGGATTTCACATAGTTTATTTATTAGACTGATACAAGACACTCATCCTGGCATGCTTGGGTTCTCAGTAAATAGTCTACAGACTACTCCTTAATCACTGAAATAATGAAGCACACTGATATACAGACAGGCAAACAACTCGTAAATTACGGAAATAACGCATATCACACACTACAGACATCAAAAAGACTCGTAGATCACCGAAATAACGCATGTAAAACGCTTTGCAGGCATGCTTGCTAATTGTAAAATGTGGAAATAATGCATTGCATCAGCCTACAGACATTCAAAGTGCTCGTAAATCACCGTAATAATGGGGTTCACTGAAGTGCAGACACGAAAACAATTAGTAAATTGTCAAAATAATGCATGTAAAATGCTCTGCATACACGCTCACTAACTATAAACTGTCGAAATAATGCACTGCACAACCCACATACCTGAAAACTACTCGTAAATCACCGCAATAATGCATTACACTGATGTAAAGACATGAAACCAACTCGTAAACTGTCGAAATAATGCATTGAACAGCCTGCACACATGCTCACAAAATAATGCAACAGACACGCAAACAACTCGTAAATTGTCAAAAAATAATGCACGTGTAATGCTATGCAAAAGCTCACAATGCTTAAACAGCCGAGAATAATGCAGTGAACAAACACCCATTGAACGTAAAATCGCTTTAGAACTATAGTCAACTGTGACGTATCAGCAAACTGCCCACCCTACAAAACTCCAAGGCACACATGCCGGGCAGTGCGCACATGAAGATGCCATACGCACGACGCCTCTGACCCACATGCACTTGTTTAAAATTGCTGGTGCAGTACCTCACTCCTTGTGGATACTGAAGTCGCAGGTCGCGCTATAGAGATAGAGATCTGTATCAATGCTTCCTAGAATAGCACAGGCTGCATTGTTCCTAGCGATTCTAACGGGACATGTGAGTTGTGTCTAGCTGTGCATGCATACTTACCTGCCCAGTGTGGCTGATGCATCGCCATGATATGTTCACACAGCGGCTAGGACCTGCACAGAATAACGCCAATTGCATTCTTCCCAATGGTTCTAACAAGACATCACATGTTCCCTTCCTGGAAATGGTGATGTCCCGCTGTCAACATATGTCTCAGAAATGTTAAACGTTCTCACTGTTAAAGGCTTTCATCATGTCTGTGCATGCTCACGAAAACACTATCAGTCATAAAAGTATTCTTGTTGTTTGTAAAGACAGCACTGTCTAAGCACAGATGAGGCGAAATCAGAACAATTACACAAACAGAATTTGAAGCACTGTCCTACAGAAGAATAAAATAGAGGGAATTTTCGGTATCCTGCAGCTACTGGTCTGGAGATGCCCTAATGGCACAGTGCTGGATGAGTGATGGCATCCCCACCAGAGATGGATGGTCTGCTTCAACTTGTCCTTGACTGCTTTCTCAAAACTTTATGTAGATATCTTGCCTCCATCTTGTTTGAATCAGTTTGTAGGCACTCCTATGCCCCAGCATGAACGACATATTGTGAATGAATGAAGTATTCTGATTGGATCTTACTGAATTTACCCTCCAAATAACTGATGCTGCTGATGAGGAAGCACTGTCTGCACTTTTTTTTTCTTTCTGCAGACGAGACTTTCAGCATGAAAACTATTTTTGTACAGATAACTATATTGCACTGATAGTTAAACCCTGATAAGTGGCCTACAGATCGTGAAATACGGAAAGACTCTTACTCAATTATACTACTCTGAGGATAGAAGTTTGAACGTTAGAGTGTGAAACTGATCTCCAACCCAACAATATATAACTGCGTGCCGTGTCGATGTAGTAAACATACAGTTCATATCCTGCACCATACAAAATCACCTTTTGGCATCATGCATATAACTATCGACTTCCAGACATTTGTACATATACCGTGAAGACAGACAGCATAAGCACATGCACTATAGGTACGCTCCTCACTGCTGGATATTACCTGTGAGGTCAGGTGACGATCCACCACCCCCTCCCCCCCCCCCCCCCCCCGGCTGGGTCGGTTCCTCTCATCACAAAGGCGCCACCATTTCACAAACAACAAGAACGATTTCATGATTAAGAGTGTTTTCTTGAGCATGCACAGGCATGATAACATTTCTGAGACATATGTTGACAGCAGGACATTACCATTTGGGAAGGGAACACGTGATGTCTCATCAGGACCGTCAGGAAGAATGCAATCGGTGCTATTCTGGGATATTTTCGTAAACAGGTCCTGGTCACTGTGCGAACATTTTGCGGTGATGAGTCAGCCATGCTTAGCAAATAAGCACACGTGCACAGCTAGACACAGCTCGCATGTCCTGTTAGGATTGCTAGGAATAATGCAGCCTGTGCTATTCTAGGAAGCATTGGCACAGATTTCTATAGCACAACCTTCGACTTCAGTATCCACAGTTAGAGAGGTATCGCACCAGCAACAGTAAACATGAGGGCGTGGGTCAGAGGCGTCTTGCATTTGGGACTGGCTTGAGCGCCACCTGGTATGCGCAGCTTGGAGTTCAGTGAGGGGGGCGTTCGCTGATACATGAGAGCTGTCTATAGTTCTAAAGCTATTTTACGTGCAATGAGTGGTTGTACACTTTATTATTTTTGGCTGTTTTAGCATTGTGAGCGTTTGTATAGCGTTTACACTTGCATTATTTTTTGACAATTTATAAGTTCCTTTCATGTTGTCTGCAAAGCATTTTACATGAATTGTTTCAGTGATCTTTGAGTAGTTTTCAGGTCTGTAAGGTATGCTATGCACTAATTCGGTAATTTATGAGTTGTTTACGTGTCTCTATATGAGTCTACTTCATTATTTCTGTGATTTACGAATATTTTGCCGATCTGTAGACTATTTACTGAGACCCCAAACATGCCGTGGTAAGTGTTTTGTATCAGTCTAACAAATAAACTACTTGAAATCCGCCCATAAATAAATTGTTCCATAATATATAAAGTACAATCCTTCCTCTCTCCAGCAGCCCAGGACAAGCTCAGTGTCCTTTTCCCGCCATTTTTCTGACCGATCGTCATCTTCGATTACATGACAGAAGGGACGACAGTGCCCTCTGGTGACAGCACTGTGTACTAGGTCAGTTGGACTCCAGATCTCATGGTGAAGACAATGGATGGAGCTACTGCCTCAAATAATTTAAATAAACACTGCATGCAAAATGAAGACTTATGTCCATCGTATCCAGCAGCCCAGCACAGGCTGAGCCCTTTACCCACCAATTCCTAAGAAGAGGTGCCAATCTGATGACTTAGGTTGGTGGAAGCAGCCCAAGTGACCTATTTCCCCTACCAAAATTTGAACTTCCTGCCATTTTCTGGGGTAGGGGACGGGTTAGCTTAGTGGAGGTAGCCAATTGGCCTATTTTCCCACCAAAATTTGAACTTCCCACGATTACGTCATTGTGACGTGGCCATATCTATCCTGATCTTGTATCCGCCATCTTGAATAAATTTGGTAATAATGCAGAGTGGGGTGACATGTAGATGTTTCTGCTACTTACGTGGCTTGGTAAATTCCAATTATTTGAGAAAAGGTGTAAAAGCTGATAGTTCAAGAATTAAAAAAACAGATGGTATTTATGTATCTTGCAGACAAGAGTACACCAGTGCTAAGTCAATTAAAAGTTTTGTAGGAGAAGCTGTCCCAGAGAAACAACCTTCAACATCAGCTAGAGTTAACTGTTTCCGTTCAGCTGAAGCGAAATCTGCTCTTAAAACTAGGAGTCTGTTTTGTGTGGAAGCTATTGATCATAAAGTTTTCGATAAACAGAAGGAAAAAAGAAACTATAAACGGCGGCGAAAGCTATACAGTATTCGGTCCTTGAGTTACGATAGCACAATAAGGTTCGAGCAGTGTAGAGGAACGATGAATTGGGAGAACTCCATCTGAAGACCTATTTGCTCTGATGGGGATCTACACGCTGTAGATGCAAGACATCAACAGAAATGCTATAAAAAGCTTCTTATAGGCTCAGCATCTAAATGCAGAAAATATGGACGCCCTGAGAATGAAGTAATTACAGCGTGAATGGGAGGAATATTCAATCACTTTTGCACCACCATCTGCGCCACAAAAGCAGTTGTATGCTTTAGTAGTTCAGGTGAAAAATTTTGAATGATGCATGGTATCCTTAGAAGCGCAAAGACGAGCAAGCAGAACGGGAAAGAACTGTAAAAGCTGCTTCCACTGTAATCTTAGAAGATAATGAGGCAATGGAGAATGATAGTTCTTCTCTTCAACCTTGTGACAAATTCTGTAATGTGCCTTACACCTATATTCCCAGATGACAGAAACTCAGAACGATACCAAACGTTGTATGTCGATAGACTATTAAGCGAAACTCCGATTTAGTTCATACTATATGCTGGCTCCCAGCAGAATGGGAGTAAACGTCAGTTAAAAGTAACACAAAAACTATGGATTACAGGCAAACTATAATAACGCGACCACAGCATGCTCAGCTTCCGTGGAGAAGCTTGTAGAGAGTTGGATCGTCGTATCGAAGATCCTGCGTTCAAATGCTAGTAACGACAACCGTTTTTAATGTATTATGCGTGGAAGTGTTATACGGAACAATATCTTCATGACATTTGAAGGGACTGTCTGGAGTTTACAGGTTAAACTTCGTTTCTTTGAAAGCAGTGCACCTACAAAGTACATTTGTGGTTTCACGGAATATCCAAACAGAACAGAAAAATAACGAAACCATTGCATCAGACGTGCGGAAGTAGAGGTAATAATATAGTAATAATAATAATAATAATAATAATAATAATAATAATAATAATAATGAAACAGCATTAATAATAAACAAAGGAATATCAATAATAAGTACAAAACATTCAAAAATCAACGCAAACACGACCACATAAACACACACATACAATGTCATTCAATGAGGAACAAAGGCTTCACAATAATGGTTACATACAAATAATTACTCACAGTTACGCTTTCCCTGTGATTCTTATTTCTGGTGTTACTTTTAATTACCGTTTTCGTATTTTCTACTGATGTCTAATTCCACTGGAAATTCTTTGTTGGATCGGCAACAGCTGAGGTCTCAGGATACATTCTTCTGTAATTCAGAGTTATTGTATGCAGCAAAAGTGAAGATATTTGCTGGAAGTAATCATCACAGTACATGATACACCTCATACAAAAAGCTGTGTTGTTATAATAAGGGCCTACACGTTTCGAATTGTTTGCACTGAGATGGTCATTCTCTGACCGAAATCGATCTGTAAAATAAAGGATTTCAGTCTTTACGACCGATGCTGCCATTTTACCAAAATATACGTTATACTGGACGAAAGCGCAGATCACGAACTAGATCGGAGTTTTGGTTAGTACTCTATAGACATACTACGTTTGCTACTGATATGACTGCCTGACATCTGGAGGTTTGGGGGTGACGAAATGGTACTTCGTACACTCCGTGTCTTCATGGATTGCATTTCAGCGAAGAAAAGGGGCGAAACCAAAAACTGAAAGAAAGCTGACATCTAAAGGGTGGTCCATTGATAGTGACCGGGCCAAATATCCCACGAAATAAGCATCAAACGGAAAAACTACAAAAACGAAACTCGTCTAGCTCGAAGGGTGAAACCAGATGGCGCGTGCGAACATTACGGAAGACGAACTACTGTCTGTTGAGAGGAATGTCGTTATACGTATTGCCAAATGAATTGAGGTTGACGGACATCATTTTGAGCATTTATTGCATAAATGTGGTATTTACAGGTAATTACGCTGTACCAGCATGCGTTCTCAGAAATGATAAGTTCACAAAGGTGCATGTATCAAATTGGAACAACCGAAATAAAATGTTCAAACGTCCCTACCTTCTGTATTTTAAATTAAAAAACCTACCTGTTACCAACTGTTCGTCTAATATTGTGAGCCATATGTTTGTAACTATTACAGCGCCATCTATCACAAAGCGAAAAAAGTGGTCCAACTAAAACATTCATATTTCTTTAAGTACTATACGAATATGTAATAAAAAATGGGGGTTCCTATTTAAAAAAACGCAGTTGATATCGGTTTGACCTATGGCAGCGCCATCTAGCGGGCCAACCATTTCGCCATCTGGTTTCCCCCTTCAAGCTAGACAAGTTTCGTTCTTTGTAGTATTTTCGTTTGACGCTTATTGCGTGAGATATCTGGACCACCCTGTATATCTCACGTCCCCACTGCAGCCACTCGCCCTCGATCTTTCATATCACCTCTACTACGTGCTGTTGCCCCTTGATTGACAGGAAGGCCGACGCAGTAGTACCTGAAGCTGTACTGAAGATGATATTTTCTCCGATGTGCTACTGGGTGTGGGGGATGTTGTGGGTGACGAAAAGCTGGCACTACATGTTACGTGGTTTGTGGCATGTCCCATGGTACGTGTGTGAATGGTGCACCGTTACTCGAACTGCAAGATGACGACGATAAGATTGTCGATTATTGAAATGTACCCACTGAAGATGTTATTTTACAATAAGTAACGATGATCATGTTTGGTTTGTGGGGCGCCCAACTGCCCGGTCATCAGTGCCCGTACAAAGTCCCAATTTTTACGCAGTCTAATTTTTTTACACAGTACAATCTAGCCACTGTTACAAATGGTGATGATGGTGATGGTGGTGGTGAAATGAAGAGGACAACAAAAACACACAGTCCCCTAGCAGAGAAAATCCCCAACCTGACCTGGGATCGAACCCGGGACCCACGATAACTGATGCAGATTTTCTGCTGTTTCTAAGTTTAGTGGGAATTAAACATTAATTTTTTATCATAAAACATTATTTCTCATAATTTGCCATTTTTACATCCCCTGAAATGTGTATATTAATAATTCTACGGACAAAATGAATAGGAGTTTTACTGTGGGAAATTTATTGTAGTTTAATTTCGTGCTGGGATATATTTTCTACAGAAGCTATTTTCTACAGAGCTATTCAAGAAAACCCTAAAAACGTGACCTTTAAACACCTGTTACCACAACGCCCACGCCCAACAGGTGGGGAATTATAGTATGTTTTTCACGACAACTCTCCCCTACCAGAGCACAAATCTTTGCGACTTCAAGAAATTTTTCCGCTAATTTTCGTTCGTTGACAGGACTAACAACAAGAAAACCAATAACGTGACGACTCTATAGTCGTGAATACCAGTGAGGAGAGCCTCCAAGCCGCCGGCTATCGCGTGCAGTCACCTGCTGCGTAGCCTAGGAGTCGCCCGCGCCCGGTGGTGTAGAGAGAGCAGTCGGCGCGCCGCGGCGCGGTCCGTGTCGACTATCGATCTGAGACGGCGGGGATCTCCCCCGCTGCCATCAGCGGGGTCGCGCCGCCGCCTGTTGTGGCCCGTGATTTCCTGCGCCCGGCGGGGGCAGATAAACAACAGTAATAAATAGCGCCGCCGCCGCCGCTGCTGTGGTCCGAAGCACGTAGCGCTACGTGCCGGGGGTCCCGCAGCAGAGAAACACTGCAGGCCGCCGCTGTGCTGTGCGAGGGCACCCGGAGTCTCACAAGACTTCCAGCACACCTCGTTACATGTCCGCTGATTTCTCATCGTCAGTCCGCATAACGACATCAGAGATCCGTTAATAACACTGCCGGAACAGGAAACTGTTGCACCAGTAACACCTTGACTGAACACTAGCAAACTGATATTCAAATATTTCCACGCCACTGATGGTTGTTGACTAAAGTTTCATCCTCGTGCGAACTTATTTTTCGTACGAAGAAGAACCATCGTACCCAAAAGCAATACTGTAGTTACATGACCGATACTGGAAGTGTTTAGCATTACTAGAGCTTTTCAGGTGGAGACCGCAACATAGCAAGCCCAGAGAACATACACAGGCAGTTAATAACCGTTTTCTCGATTTAGAGAGAGGTCGAATTACTGGTATCAGGAAACTGGCATCATCGCACCAACAGATGGCACAAGCAGGTGACTGCATGTCTGTAGTGCAAAGATTGCAGAACGAATGGTGACGAGGTGGACTCAGGACTACAGTAAAACAAAACGAATAGGTACGAGTCCTTCTAGAACAGGGGCAGCCAAGAATTCAGCTAGCGAGCTGTACACTTGCTCTCAGAATGAATGCATACCTCCCCCATTTCCACGGCAATATTGACTGAGTGGCAGGAGACGGAAGAGGGAGAGTCTGCGAGAACACCACATTTATATGACAGTGCATTCACACTGCATATGACAGTTTAATATTTATCAATTCTCAACTACATATACCATAAACACAAACAAAATATTCAGGATTATTTAGTTCTTTTTGGGGCGCTCAAGACATAATATAATCTTTATTCGTTATAAACCGCCAGCATACGACAAACGCTGACAAGTTAATAAATTTCCGCTCTCAGGTTGTCTTGTAATCGTGTCTTATTTAGATTCATATTGAAAAAAAGGTCACACATATGTTCATCGAAATATTGTTCAACTTTTGCAACCCCACTGTGCAGACGTCAAATCTCTACGCGAGGAAAGCAACGCAATCGTTCTGGACAGTTTTAATGTAAAAGGATTTATCCTTGAAACCGGAATTACGCTGCAAATCCATCAGTTATATATGCACATGTACAGGCGTGCTTTCTGCTGCAACGCCCAACGGTCTCTAAAACAACTCGGAAACAGCTCCAAAACAGATGTAAGATAGTCAATGTCCTCAAAACTTTTAGAAAACGATGCTGGCAATTCTTTCAAAGTCACAATTAATTCCTCAAATATCATGTTTTCTCTAGCCCAGCGACCTCAGAAAACTGGACAGGGTTGGTTAGAATTTTTCCCTGGTTCTATACGATTTTCTTTTCAAATGCATCCCCATCAAATCTAAAATAAGTTGTTTCTAACTCAGCAATGTCTTTCTGTGGCCATGTAGCCAAGTACACTTAAAATGCAAGATCTAGAATCCATTACGAATGTTGTAATTTTCTTTTCTGCACTCTTGCTACCTCAACAAATTTAACAGTAGAGAGTTTTAAGTTGAACAATCGTTACAGGGTTGCCCCTTGACTTAACCAACATAGTTTGCTGTAAGGTACTCTGGGGTGACAAACGTCATGTGGTAGCGACAAGCACATATACAGATGTCAGTAGTATCGCAAACACGATGTATAAAAGGGCGGTGCATCGGCGGAACTGCCATTTGGGATTTACGAGGTGCATTCAAGTTCTAAGGCCTCCGATTTTCTTTCTCTTGACTGGAAAGAGATAGAAACATGCGCATTGTGTTAAAATGAGGCCACGTTCATTGTCAATACGTCACAGAGATGGCAGCACCATACGGCAGATGGAATTTTACTGCCAGCGGCGAGAATGTGAACTGTTATAATACTTAAAATGGCGACGTTTTCCTTACTTGAACAGCGTGCAATCATTCGTTTTCCGAATTTGCGTGGTGTGAAACCAATTGAAATTCATCGACGCTTGAAGGAGACACGTGGTGATGGAGTTATGGATGTTGTAACCTTCCCGCAAAATTTTAAAAGACAATATTTAAATGTTAATGAGAATAGAACCTAGTGTAACCTCCCAGCAAATAAAATAATTTATTGACAATGACAATTAAATGAGAACTAGCAATCTGAGCCATGTGTAAGCTGCCCACAAAAATGTAAGTTCAATGATAATGAAATCTCAGTGACAATGAAAACGCTAATAGACCGAAATGCCGATCTTAGGCCCTGTTCTTACCTCAGTAAAATTGCATCTGCTCTTATTTTTCGCCATAGCTTGGAGGAAATGCATCACAAAAATTCTTTGAATTTAAGTAAATTTTTTCTTTAAGGAAATGCATGGGAAATTTTCTTTCAATAAAATGTTTGTTTTGTTAAAATGCTTGGTTTGAAAACAAAATTATTATTGGGGCGATTCTTGAACAAATTAATTACACTTAAGATGCATTACATTATCAGATGAGCGCAATGCTGCTTCATTACCTTATTTAAAAAATATACCTCGTCCTGAATCTTGACCAGAGTCCCATGTAGACGCCTGCCGACTCCTCAAACACAACTGCGACGTCTCACGCGTGCTACTAGCACTCACGAACTACATGCTCTCGCGACCCGCTACGTACAACAACTTTCTCGCAACTGAATCATCTCGCACGCGCTACTACTCTCCAACTGCACACTCGCGCGGTCAAGCGCAGACTAGCAACGATAAATAACTCTCTGGTCAGAGATTCTGTCATGCCTCTCCATCGCTGCTACTGAATACATACGTGTTTCATAACCCTCCATTGGGGGGGGGGGGGGGGGGGCTCAAGACATAATATAATCTTTATTCGTTATAAACGATGGTGAGTCATTTGGACTTACCATGAGCAACAAATTTTTTCTTAACTAATTAACTTTACAATTCATAGAATATTCAGATGTAGAACATGAATTAAATGTGGTGCACATGCACCGAGTACAAAACGTTTCACACAATGACAATGAGTACAGAACATATGACATAAGTGCACAGTTACTGACGTTCAGCACAAAACATATTAACACATGACATAAGTGTACATGCACTGAAAAACTCTCTGGCATTTTCATAACAAATAAACACAATGGTAAAAAATCATGTTGACAAGTGACATAAGTGCACATGCACTGCAGTTGAGAATATATCAGCAAATCACAAAATGTATTAATAAATGGCAAAAGTGCACACGCACTGTAGTACAGAACATATCAGAAAACCACAAAATATATACGTAATGAGTACAAATGGCATAAAGTGCATACGCACTGTAAAACTCTCTAATATTTTCACGACAAATAAACCTAATGAGTACAAATCATATTGACAAATGACAAAAGTGCACACGCACTGTAGTACTCTCTAGTATTTTTCTACAACAAACAAACAAATCAAGGAGTGTAATACAGTGCACATGCACTACACATGCACTATAGAAGTCTTTAGTAATTTCAGGATAACTGATCTTATTAACGAATGAAAGGAAGTGCACACGCGCTGTATATGACTTTTTCATTTTACAAGAATTAGGGAAGGAATAGGAAGGATTACGTCATGGTTGTAGCACTTAGGTTGCACGCAGCTGCACTGAAAGTTCATATCTTTCCACAGAAATACAACACCAAGTGAGACAATTTGCAGTTATTTTCCCAGAAGTATTTATCAGCGTATCCAAGACACTGAAATGTCGTAGTAATATTCCCTGTTATCATTTTGGCAGTACATCAGGTACACCAAACAGTGGGACCATAATAACGTCTTCATCGCTGACGGTGGTGGACAGCATGTCGTGTCAACACCACGCTCTTACAAGGCACACCAACGTTGAATTAGTGCAAAAACCAAATATAGTGCTCCATGATCATGAGGATGGACAGGACAAATGGATATTGCAGTAATTCAGGGTAATTAGCTCAGAAGGTGAAGGACATTAAGTCACATAGTATTCTTCATTGAGAATTACAGTAGTAGTTTGAGGCATTCATAGCCCAGTTATTGAACATTTCTGTACCATGTATTTAATATTACAGAATAATGTTCATAAAATTAACTGATTATAGCAATTATTGGCATCATGGGTAATCGTATTACTATAAACAGTGGCAGTCCTTGGCCAGTTACAAAGCATATTTAGTATGACAGAATAATGTTCATAAAATTAACTGATTATAGGGAACATTGGCACTTATTGGCCAATTATAAACCATCAGAAGTCATCATTGAAAAGGAGAGTCAATTATTGGCATAACATTAACATAATTCATTTAGTTATAATAATTATTGGCACTCATTGGCCAGCAAGTATTGAATAGTACAACATTTTTAATTATTGGCAGTCATTGGCCTGTTACAAAACATCAAAAGTCATCATTGAAAACAGGAGATAATGAATGGCATAGTATAAACATAATTCATTTAGTTAAACTAATTATTGACACTCATTGGCCAGTTACCAAAACATCAAATGTCATCATAGAAAATAGGAGCTAACGAATGGCATAGTATTAACATAATTCATTTAGTTAAACTAATTATTGGCACTCATTCGCCAGTTACAAAACATCAAAAGTCATCATTGAAAACAGGAGCTAATGAATGGCATAGTATTAACATAATTCATTTAGTTAAACTAATTGTTGGCACTCATTCGCAAGTTACAAAACATCAAAAGTCATCATTGAAAACAGGAGCTAATAAATGGTATAGTTTTAACATAATTCATTTAGTTACACTAATTATTGGCACTCAGTGGCCAGCAAGTATTGAATAGTGCAAAACGTTGTTCATCATTCAGTATTATTCAGAACTCTCTTAAATGGGTAGCATTATTTGGAACTGGTGATACTTTTTTTTTGTTAGCAATGCATTGCTTTGGGTAATTATAAGGGAAAGCAATAAGAGAAAAAGAAAAAAAATTGCTTCTGGGTTGTTCCTGTAAATGAAAAATGTGTAACGTCATTCATCATGAGTCAGCTGTAGCAAGGTTGAGACACAACTGGGTAAAAAAATGCAAGTACTAGTATAGGTTTAATAAGTAACAGATTTAGTAAGTATCATGAAAAGCTTCTCCTAAAAAAAAATACAAAATGGATTATTGAGCTGAGAGAAGAAACGCATACTATGCTGAAAAGTAGTGAAATGTGTATAAAAATGTGTTCCATAGCTGTCCTTTCCAAACCCTTCAGTCATCATACCACACGATATAAAACATACTGTCAAAACAAACTGCAACAAATACTTAATGAACTACATAGCATAAATACATAAACTTCAACATCATCCTCATCTGTAAAGAAAAAACTTCATTGTCCATCACTTCATTACTTATATTATCATAACTCCATTATTATCATCACCTGTAAAGAAAAACTTCATTATCCATAGTAGCATATTCTTCATCATTAATCATCAGCATTAATTATCATCTACAAAAAATCACTTCATTATTCATTACACAACTATTCCTTATCTCTAGCATATTTCATCACTAAAACTAAGATGTGTAGTTCTGTCTGACAGCCTGCATCAATTGCCTTGTATTCTGAAAGAAAAAATTAGTTAAGACTGCTATTCTACGATGTATAGTATATTCTTGTTAATGCTTGTTAATTCTGATCCATTTACTCTTCCTCACGAGGTTTGCATCTTCTTTCGGTCATTCCGCAGTTGAAATTCCCATTTCTGTTTAATTTATTTCCTTTACACGTTATTTCTTTCTGAAAATGATGAACAAAGATTAATGTCTTGCATTTACATCATATACTCACTAAATAATGACTGGTTTATGGTGACATAATTAAGCATACAGCATAACATGACATGTTATGTCAAAAGCATAGACAGTGTTCAAAGGCAAAAATGTACAGAGAATATCACAATGCAGCAGCAAAAAAAAGAAAAATGTAAAACAGTCATGATGTTGAGATATCATAGGGCAAAAAATGTCAAAGTCAACTGGTGTGTGTTATACCTTAACTGTTTCACAGTGCATACAAACAAAACATGAAAACAATCGTACATACATAAAGAAATGATGACAACTTGCCAAGAAAAAATGCGATAATCATCAATAAGTAGTCATGTGAATATAATTGCCTAAGTAGTCATAAAATGTGTAAGTTCACCTGGAAAAATACGCACGGTCTGATGTGTAACGACAAGAAGAGCGACCTGCTAACCTTACCTTGCCGGGCACTTGCCAAGAAAAAATACGATAATAATCAATAAGTAGTCACATAATTATAATTGCATAAGTGATCATAAAAATTAGTAAATAGCATTACGGTGTGATAAATCATAAAGTATGTTCACTCAATAAAGGGTTTTATGTTGGATAAGTGGTGGTTTCCTTTCGATTTTCTGGTTCTCAGAGTTTCGACGTGTACAACATTGGGGTGAGGAATGCTGCGAATCCGATATGGACCTGCGTATAGAAGTTCAAATTTACTGCACTTACCTTTTATTTTGCTGGATAAATATTGTGTACGTACTAATATCTACTGTCCCACGTGAAAGTCATGGCGTGTACAAACCTGTTTTTGTTGTCTTCTCCGGCGCTCTGCGGCACGTTTGATGGTGTTCAGCGCAATGTCAATTATTTCGTGGTGTCGTAATCGACCTGATGTAGGAAATGTTACTAATTCTTTAATTTTGTTAGATGGTTCAGTATTTTTCAGTATAACAGACGGAGATAGCATAGTGGATTCATTTGGAATGGAATTAATTACATCTTGGAATGAGAATATGTGTGTGTCCCAATCAATATGTCTTTTGTGGCAGTATATTCTACACAATTTACCAATTTCTTTCATTAATCGTTCACAGGGGTTCGACGAAGCATGGTACTTGGATATATAGATCGGAGAAATGTTTCTAGCTCGTAACATGCGTGTCCATATAGCAGATCGAAATTGTGATCCATTGTCAGAAATTACTTTCATCACATGCCCTACATGAAATAGAAAATGTTTTACAAATGCTTTCGAAACAGTTTTAGCAGTAGCTTTGCGTAACGGAGTGAAAGTAACAAATTTTGAAGTGAGTTCAACAGCTACAAAGATGTAGCAAAAACCTCTATTGGTTCTGGGAATCGGACCAAAAAGGTCTACAGCGGCCATATGTCTCAATTTAACAGGTACAATGGGATATAATGGAGGAATATGTGAAGTCGTATCTGACTTAGCTTTCTGGCAAATTTTACATGACGCTAAAACTCATCGTATACGTTTCTCCATGTTGGCAAAATAACAGTTCTGTCTCAGTATAATAAAACATTTTCTGGCTCCGTAATGTGCGTAACTTAAATGAGTATACCATATTAATTTGTTAACCAGTTCGTCAGGAATGCATAATAACCAATTGTTGCTGTCAGGATGAGAGCGGCGAAATAGAATGTCATTGCGTACAGTGTAATGGTTTCTAATCGTAACATTACCCTTATTTTGCCAAAGGTGTTTAATTTCTTTCCACACATTGTCTTTACTTTGCTCTTTTGCTATGTCCTGTAATGACGACGAAATAAAATTTTCGAATACAACTTGCAGAATGTACATAACGCTGAAATTTGCTTTGCAGAAGTTGGTTGCGACGTCTTGCTGATTGTTGCTGAGAGAACGAGATAGTGCGTCTGCTATAACATTTTGTGTGCCGGGAATGTGAACAATTGTAAAATTAAATTCCTGTAAATAAAGCTTCCATCTGCTTAACCTGTCGTGTGTAAATTTTGCGGAAAGTAAAAACTGTATCGCTCTGTGATCTGTGTAAACCGTGGTGTGTCTGCCATAAAGGAAGTGCCGAAATCTCGTAAAAGCCCAAATAACACATAACGTTTCCAGTTCTGTAACAGAATAATTTCGTTCAGCAGGTGACAGAATGCGACTTGCAAATGGGATGTTTTTAATTACTGTACAACCATCTTCTTCAATTTCCTGAAAAATATGTACGCCTAAAGCTGTGTTGGAACTGTCGGTGGCAATGGAAAAATTTCTGGTAAGATCTGGGTGCGATATAAGTGGAGTATTCAACAAGGCTTCTTTCAGGTTCACAAATTCAGAGTGTGCTTGCTTATCCCAAGTCCAAATAGTGTTTTTACCTGTCAATTGACATAATATAGGTGTGTCTAAAGCAGAATGATGAATAAATTTACGAAAAAAGTTAATTAAGCCCAAAAAACTGCGTAGTTGTTTCTTCGTCGTAGGAACAGTAATGTCACGTAGAGCTTGAAGTTTTCCCGGATCAGGCGCAATGCCTTCTGCTGAAATTACGTGTCCAAGAAATTTTATAGAAGTTTGTCCAAAATGCGATTTACTGAGATTAACTGTGAGCCCTTGTGCATGAAAAGTTTGCAACAGTCGTTCTAAAATCACATTGTGTTCAGACCAGTCAGCTTCTGCAATAAGAATGTCATCTACGCACGTCGTAATTCTGTCTTTAAGCTCTGTGGGAAGTATTGTGTTCAAACCGCGAATAAAAGCTGCAGAAGAAATAGTTAAACAGAACGGTAATTTGCAAAATTGATAACAGTCGCCAAAACTGAGAAATGCTGTGTACTTTCTGCAATTCGGATGAAGTTGAATTTGCCAAAATCCCGATTTTAAATCTAATGTAGAATAAATAGCAGTACCGTGAAATTTCTGTAGAAGTTCCTCTAATGTCTGTGGTCGATCTGTTTCATTAATAATAATGTCATTAATGTGACGTGAATCAAGTACGAAGCGAAGTGAGCCATCTTTTTTCTTAACAATATGCAGCGGGTTTATGTACGGACTAACTGCCGGTTCAATAATTCCTCGGTCAAGCATATCCTGCAATTCTTTTTTAACTTGTTCTCTATGAATATACGGAATGGGATAATGTTTGCCTTTAAATGTGTCGTGCTGTTTGACTTGAAATTCATACATAAATCCTGACATAGTACCAGGAAAATTGTCGAAAACTGGAGTTTGTTGTAAAAGAATTTTGTGTAGTTGCGTGCGTTCGTCGTCTGTATTTGCACTGTTTTGTTTAACTTTGTCAGAAATCATCTGCATTACGTCGTAGTCAGCTTCGTCTGGACTATTATAGTTATGTATGTACGTATCTGTGAACAATGTGGAATTACAATCTATGTTACGTGATACGGAAATGACCTCTGTGCGATTAATTGTTTGTTCTTCCGCAGATAGTGAGTGCTGAAATTCTATAGCAAATTGTATATTTTCATCCTTCAACATAAAATAGGAATTCTGAAAATCGATAACTGCGTCGTGTTGTACCAGAAAATTCGTACCTAAAATAACGTCTGTTGTCAATAAAGGAACAATCCAAAAATTTGAGTGAAAAGTATGACCTGCAATACAAAATGATAAATGTGTCTGTAATTTAACGACTACCCCTTTACTCGATACTGCTCCTTTTACTTTCTTTTTGCCTAATGGTAATGTAGGATAGGTATTCTCTTTGTTACACTCGTTGAAAGGTTCCTCATTTATAACTGACATAGGTGATCCGGAATCGATTACTGCTGAAAATTTCGATGAACCAGTTTTAATTTCGATGACCGGAAGTGAAATAGTTTTCTGAACAACCGGTCTTTCCTGCAAGAGAGTGTCTCTGATGTCGTCAATAGTAATTACATTTTCGTGAACAATATTTTGCGTGTCAAAACTAGTGCCTGTGTTACTGGAAGATGCTACCTGTACAGTATCTAGTCAGATTCTATCTGACGTATTATTATTATCAGGAGGATGCTGTGGCATTTCTACTATTTGAACAGTTCTATTACTTCTTCCAGACGTATTACGCTCTGGATGATACCTACTGTCGGGTTCATTCATGAGAATATGTTCTTGTGGATGATTTTGCTGTTGGTAAGACCGACTGTTATTATATGTACGCTGATAATTGTGCTCATCAATTTTACGTCTGTCGTAATAGTCATTTCTATACGGTGCATTGCGATAGGAACTGAAATACTGCGTTTTCTGTACGTAGTTGTTTCTTTGCTGCCATGCATTACTAATTGTTGTACCAGGGACTATACGTGCACGCGGCGAAACATTAAAGTTTGGTTGACCTTGTACATTACATTGTTCGTTAGTTATGCTAACCGGCTGCCTTTGATGCTGTTGCGGAGAAAAACGTCTATCGTTACTAAAATGTGGTTCTTCTTGCTGATAATTTTCTCGATACTGATAATCAAAATTTTGTCTGCTACCAAAGTTCTGGTGGTTGTCATTCCTAAAGCGTCTGTTACTTTTACTATTGAAATTACGTGGCTGATCGTAATTGCTGTATGTTTGTTGGCCTTGGTTGTTATCCGAAAAATTTTTGTCTACGAAGGAATAATCTGACTGCTGCACTTCTAAAAGCTGCAACAGATCTCTGAATGCCGAGATATTTTCTTTCTGCTGGCCCGTTAAAAGTGACACTCTTAATGACCGTGGTAATTTAGAAATACATAATTGAATAAGTGCAGATTCACTGTAAGGTTCACTTAAGTACTGGTTTTGTTGGACCATGTGTTCAAAAAATTGCGTGACACTGGGAAAATTTGAGTTCTCATAATTTGGTAAACTAATTAGTTGATCTTTAATTCCGCGCTGTGTCGTCTTCGACCAATAGGCTGATAGAAAAGCATTCTGAAACTCTTCTACTGAATAGCATTGTCTCGCGATCGGTCTCATACGAGTTGCCGGTTTGCCTTCCAAAAAACTGCAAATAAATTCAAGTTTGTGTGTTACGGGCCAAGTCGATGGAAAAGCAAAGCTAAATTGTTGTATCCAATCTAGTGGGTGAATCTGTGTTCTGTCATTTTTAAACACTTTAAATTTTCTCACTGACAGAAAATGTTTGTAATCAAAATTGTCGTCTCTGTATGACGAAACAGGCTCTGTATTGTAAGAGAATCTATTTGTCTGGGTCTGTTCTGAATCTAAGTCCCGTACTCTCTGTTGATTACCCAAGTTATATGCGCTGCGTGAGTCTGACAAATGTTCGTAAAGTGGCGTCTGCTGTGATGTGTTATTAACTGACATACTTTTCATCTCTGTTACTTCTTGTTGTAAACTTGACAATTTTCTACGCAATGTGTTATTAGACGAATCGATTTCATTAATTGTCTGCTGTAGATTATGAAATTCAGGTGTTTGATTAAATGAAACCAGTGAGGTATCGTCTGATTTGCTGTCATTATTACTTTCAATAACGTCAATACGACTGGCCTATTCATCACATTTTTCAGTCAGTATTTTTACCTGATCTTCGGTTTTAGTGTCAGAGGCATTAATCTGTTTTTGCAATTTACGTGTAGTTTCATTTAGTTTTTTAACGTCAGCTTTGACGACATCGGAATCCTGTGTTAATTCTAATTGTTCAAGTCTGTCGGTCACTGTTTGAAAATCTGTTGTGTGTGTAACTGTTTTTGATTTAAGGTCAGAAATCACATCATGTAATTCCGCGTTCAACTGTTCGATGGTATTAATTTTGTCGGACACTGTAGCAATATTGTTGTCTACGTATGTTTTTGCTTTCGCAAACATTTTACGTTTGTCTTCTTGTCTCTGAGCAGTGATTGTTTTCATGACTTGACGTTTTACTTTATTTTGATCCTGAATAAATTTGCGGAAACGCGTATCACTGTTTTGTATGTGAAGATTAAAACGTTCGTCAATTTGAGTGTTCTGTTGGTCGAACAATCTTTTCATTCATTCATTGTGCGCGAAAGTTCTGCTGTCATTGCTTTAAACTCGTCGCGTAATTGTGTAGCGTTTTCAGAGCATTGTTTACTGACTGTACTAATTTCGTCTCTGAGTGATTCTGTTGCAGCTATTTGCATATCCCTTAATTCTTGAGCAACCGATCTAATTTCTTCGCTACTTTTTCTTGAACAATCCTCAATTTCCTCGCGTAACTGTTCCTTAGTATCATGAAACTGCGTGGCAACGGCTGTAATCTGTTCACTAAGCTGTCTGGAATTGTTGTCTAACTTTTCATTTAACTGTCTGGAATTGTTGTCTAATTTTTCATTAAGGTTATCTTGTTTTTCGTTCTGTTGTTTGACCTGTTCCTTAAGTTGTTTGAGATCTTCATTATTATTGTCTAGTTTTTCATTCTGTTGTTTGAAATCTTCCTTAAGTTGTTTATTCATTTGTAGCAAAAATGCCATAATTGGATCCGACACAAAATTATCATTTCTATTCTCTGTGTTGTTTAGTGGTGTACTGGAATTGTCTCGCTTTCCGTAACCATTTGGTTATTCTGAGATTCACAAAAAGGTTTGTCACTCGGATGTACCCTGTCAGACATTATTTCGGAATTAAATAAATCCGTCATACTTTCAGTACTCTGTCCATTTTCATTAGAAAAATTTCTCTGTACGTTACTTGAATTTTCCAAACCGGGTGTGTTAAGCTGGGCAGCATTCATTACAATAGGGTGCCCCGCATCATCAATTGTCGTCAAATTAACAGAGGAGACAATTGAGTTCGTTTGCTCATCAGTTGGATGATTGTCAGTAAACAGTGGATTGTCATCATTACACTGCGCATCACAAGCACTATCGGTGAAGTTGCTTAAGTCGGTAATTACATTCATTATACCTCGCGATACACTATTCACAGTCTTTCGCGGCATTTTTACAATAGTCAAAATTATTCACAAAATAAATAAGCACAACGCAAAAAGCAACAAATAAAAATACAACAGAGCAACGAATTGCCGATGATCTGAGGAATGAAAGTCATAAAATTAGTAAAAGCGTTGCGCCAAATGCTAATTATATTAAGTAAATAAAAGCAAATATCTGACTACTTCTCAGAAGATTCTCAACGAAATACGATCCTGGACTGGATGTCGCCAAGTGTAACCTTCCCGCAAAATTTTAAAAGACAATATTTAAATGTTAATGAGAATAGAACCTAGTGTAACCTCCCAGCAAATAAAATAATTTATTGACAATGACAATTAAATGAGAACTAGCAATCTGAGCCATGTGTAAGCTGCCCACAAAAGTGTAAGACAATTCAATGATAATGAAATCTCAGTGACAATGAAACCGCTAATAGACCGAAATGTCGATCTTAGGCCCTGTTCTTACCTCAGTAAAATTGCATCTGCTCTTATTTTTCGCCTTAGCTTGGAGGAAATGCATCGCAAAAATTCTTTGAATTTAAGTAAATTTTTTCTTTAAGGAAATGCATGGGAAATTTTCTTTCAATAAAATGTTTGTTTTGTTAAAGTGCTTGGTTTGAAAACAAAATTATTATTGGGGCGATTCTTGAACAAATTAATTACACTTAAGATGCATTACATTATCAGATGAGCGCAATGCTGCTTCATTACCTTATTTAAAAAATATACCTCGTCCTGAATCTTGACCAGAGTCCCATGTCGACGCCCGCCGACTCCTCACACACAACTGCGACTGTCTCGCGCGTGCTACTAGCACTCACGAACTACATGCTCTCGCGACCTGCTACGTACAACAACTTTCTCGCAACTGAATCATCTCGCACGCGCTACTACTCTCCAACTGCACACTCGCGCGGTCTAGCAACGATAAATAATTCTCTGGTCAGAGATTGTGTCATGCCTCTCCATCGCTGCTACTGAATACATACGTGTTTCAATGTGTCGAAAGTGCGTTCGTGGGTGCGACAGTTTAATGAAGGCAGAACATCGTGTGACAACAAATCGAAACAACCTCGGGCTCGCACAAGCCGGTCTGACGACATGATCGAGAAAGTGGAGAGAATTATTCTGCGGGATCGCCGAATGACTGTTGAACAGATCGCCTCCAGAGTTGGCATTTCTGTGGGTTCTGTGCACACAATCCTGCATGACGACCTGAAAATGCGAAAAGTGTCATCCAGGTGGATGCCACGAATGCTGACGGACGACCACATGGCTGCCCGTGTGGCATGTTGCCAAGCAATGTTGACGCGCAACGACAGCATGAATGGGACTTTCTTTTCGTCGGTTGTGACAATGGATGAGACGTGGATGCCACTTTTCAATCCAGAAACAAAGCACCAGTCAGCTCAATGGAAGCACACAGATTCACCGGCACCAAAAAATTTCAGGTAACCGCCAGTGCTGAAAAAATGTTGGTGTCCATGTTCTGGGACAGCGAGGGCGTAATCCTTACGCATTGCGTTCCAAAGGGCACTACGGTAACAGGTGCATCCTACGAAAATGTTTTGAAGAACAAATTCCTTCCTGCACTGCAACAAAAACGTCCGGGAAGGGCTGCGCGTGTGCTGTTTCACCAAGACAACGCGCCCGCACATCGAGCTAACGTTACGCAACAGTTTCTTCGTGATAACAACTTTGAAGTGATTCCTCATGCTCCCTACTCACCTGATCTGGCTCCTAGTGACTTTTGGCTTTTTCCAACAATGAAAGACACTCTCCGTCGCCGCACATTCACCAGCCGTGCTGCTATTGCCTCAACGATTTTCCAGTGGTCAAAACACACTCCTAAAGGAGCCTTCGCCGCTGCCATGGAATCATGGCGTCAGCGTTGTGAAAAATGTGTCCGTCTGCAGGGCGATTACGTCGAGAAGTAACGCCAGATTCATCGATTTCGGGTGAGTAGTTAATTAGAAAAAAAAAATCGGAGGCCTTAGAACTTGAATGCACCTCGTATGTGAAAAGGTGTCCGACATGGCTATGGCCGTATGACGAGAATTAACACTTTGAACGGGGGTTGGTAGGTTGAGTTGGACGCATGGGACATTCCATTTCGGAAATCGTTAGGGAATCCATTATTGCGGGAGCAGTGTCAAGTGCGTGCTGAGAATAAGAAATTTCAGGCGTTACCTTTCACCACAAACAATGCGGTGGCCTCCGGCCTTCACTTGACGTCCGAGAGCAGCGGCGTTTGCGTGGAGTTGTCAGTGCTGACAGTCGGTTTAGTTCAACTACTAGGAGACCAATTGCGGCCATTCATTGTCTTCATGTTCCCAAACAACGATGAAATTTGTATGGATGACAGTCCGCCACGTAACTAGAACACTGTTATTTGCTATTGGTTTGACAAACATTCTGGACAATTCGAACGAATAATTTGGCCACTCATACCACCCGACATAAATCCCATTGAACATTTATGGGACATAATCGAGAGATCCTGCATCTACATCTACATTTACATCCATACTCTGCAAGCCACCTGACGGTGTGTGGCGGAGGGTACCTTGAGTACCTCTATCGGTTCTCCCTTCTATTCCAGTCTCGTATTGTTCGTGGAAAGAAGGATTGTCGGTATGCCTCTGTGTGGGCTCTGATCTCTCTGATTTTATCCTCGTGGTCTCTTCGCGAGATATACGTAGGAGGGAGCAATATACTGCTTGACTCCTCGGTGAGGGTATGTTCTCGAAACTTCAACAAAAGCCCGTACCGAGCTACTGAGCGTCTCTCCTGCAGAGTCTTCCACTGGAATTTATCTATCATCTCCGTAACGTTTTCGCTATTACTAAATGCTCCTGTTACGAAGTGCGCTGCTCTCCGTTGGATCTTCTCTATCTCTTCTATCAACCCTATCTGGTACGGATCCCACACTGATAAGCAGTATTCAAGCAGTGGGCGAACAAGCGTACTGTAACCTACTTCCTTTGTTTTCGGATTGCATTTCCTTAGGATTCTTCCAACGAATCTCAGTCTGGCATCAGCTTTACCGACGATCAACTTTATATGATCATTCCATTTTAAATTACTCCTAATGCCTACTCCAAGATAATTTATGGAATTAAATGCTTCCAGTTGCTGACCTGCTATATTGTAGCTAAATGATAAGGGATCATTCTTTCTACGTATTCGCAGCACATTACACTTGTCTACATTGAGATCCAATTGCCATTCCCTGCACAATGCGTCAATTCGCTGCAGATCCTCCTGCATTTCAGTACAATTTTACTTTGTTACAACCTCTCGATATACCACAGCATCATCCGCAAAAAGCCTCAGTGAACTTCCGATGTCATCCACAAGGTCATTTGTGTATATTGTGAATAGCAACGGTCCTACGACACTCCCCTGCGGCACATCTGAAATCACTCTTACTTCGGAGGACATCTCTCCATTGAGAATGACATGCTGCGTTCTGTTATCTAGGAACTCTTCAATCCAATCACACAATAGGTCTGATAGTCCATATGCTCTTACTTTGTTCACTCGCAAAACATACGCACTTGTGGATGGCTATGGAGACAGATTGGTTCAGTACTTCTGCAGGGCCTTCCTACGACTTGTTGACACCATGCATGCCACGTCGAGTTGCAGCATCACGCCGCCAAAAGGAGATCGGACACCATTTTAGGATCTTGAAAGGGTTCTATAGTCTCCTTTCATTATCATTTCAATTGCTTTCCAGTGATACAGAACTCTCTGGCACGTGTGAGTGAATGAATGTGGGTGTGTTTCAATTTGCTATATGGTGGTTTTGTCTGCAGCAGAGAATCAGCGGTAGTTATACAGTTTGGCCAAACCATGTAGTTTTCAAGTAGGCAAAGAAGTTTGCTGCCCTTGTGTGAAAGTTACCGACGTTAGGTTGGTGGCGGAAGCCTCATCTCTGTGTTTTTCTGGCCTCGGGGTAGCGTGGGAAACGTTGGAGTGTGTGAGACGGTCAGTCTGGTTTCAGTGCACCGCGAATCCGCAGCCGAAGTCTCTCCGATGAAGGGTGAGTTGATTTAACCGCGTGGCGCGTTGTCTCATAGCCAGAGGAGAGCTGTTAGTTTTTGGCCTCGCGTTTTGCATACGTTGAAGCGCCCTCGGTTCAGCGTAAATATTTGTGTGCCTGCAACTGCGTGTCTATACATACTAATCTTTCCGAGTCCTGGTACTTTTTTCCTCTTTGTGAACTTTCTTTGTCTCATTACTCTATGTTCGTCGGAAATCACCCACGTTGGTTAATATTAGAGTTTTTTGGCCCTCTGCCATTATCCTTTGTCTATTCAAATGTGTCCTCTGTGAAATGTTAATTGATCACGACTGCGTGGTTTGATGTTACTAAAATTTTTCTCCACGAACCAAGTGGGCACACGAGTCTGTTGGGAAACGTATAGCTTTTCACGAGCAACTGTACTTAGTTACCAGGCAACAGCAGTTGTATAGATGCCTTACATCAATATTTTGAGGAATAAATAATTTTACTTCCAATCTTATCTAGTGTATCGATGTTACGTCTCTGTTACCCAGGCCATTTACCTTGTAGATTCCTTGTTAGCCCATCCATAGCGTTTCGATGGGCACAGGTCCAATAATGAGTATTCCCTTTTTATTTTAAACAAATGCTTTAAAATAGATCTTGTTTTCAGGGATGTTGCAGCAAGCTACTCTTATGCACAGTGTTCACGCACACTTTATTTTAATATCTGATTCATGTGAACAATGCCTGGATCATATTTAATAATTACATCCCGTTCCTTATGAATGACTTTATAATGAATGTTCTTTTATGAGTTTTTCTTATGAATAAATTAAGTAATCTTCCGACTCAGCCCAACCTCTGATTTGTCATGTGACTAGAGTTGGTGGTGACCCAATCTTTTACGTTGACTTCAATGTCAGATAGCATTTTCTTATTCAAAGTGCGCTTCACGCACCTTACACACAGCTTATATTTATTCGCGCTACTTACAAGCTACTCCATTTCATCTCGGTGTATAAAGTCTTCGTTCAGTTCCAGGGAAAAATGTTGCAACCGACACTGGAATAATGTGTGCGTCTTCAAAAATTTTTCTATTCGAACCACCAATTTCTTCAAGTCCTCCATGCCCGCAAATGTAGCACAAAGTGTTTGCTGACGTACAGAGCAATGAATCGTTGTTATATTTTGCTCTTTCATTGTCAGATAAATATTTAAGTTCCTACTGCGTGGCATTGTGACGTTGTTACATGTCAATTTTGCATTACCCGTTGATTATGAGACTGCATAATCGATATTGAGATTTATCACCCATTTATTCGATTATTCCAGTTAATTTGTAAACGCTTGTTACGAAAGATAGCAAGGCTGCCTCTTTTTGTGCAAACAGCCATTGGACCTGCTAATCTTTTTCGTACCACGAACAAACAACGAAGGGTAAACAGTACTGATATCACGATTCTGAGAAACTGAAGCGAGTTGCGCCGACCGGAAAAATGTAATACCGCAGTACTAAATGGAATGTCGCGTGGGATCGGGTACTTCCGTCGAGGACCGAGAAGAGAAGAGACAGGCCTCGCCAGCGTCCGGCTCGCATATCCGGCTCGCATGGCGTTTCGTAGGCCTGCCCTGTTCTAGAGCGACTACACAACCACAAGACGGATGCATTTTTCGATTAGCTACAACGAATATATAGATAAAAACAACTTAAATCTGGTCAGAGATTACAAGTAGTGTCACAACGAACTACCACAAGCAGCTTATTGGAAGCTGGGGTGAGATCTCGGGTTACTATGCGTTGTCTGTACTGACATCATACCACTGGCCATAGAGGTTTGCATGGTACAGTGCCAGACTCAACTGGGACCTCGAACGGAGTTCGCTGGTGTTCAGCGATGAGTCTCGCTTCTGTTTGTGTCTGTCAGGTAGGCACCAACATGTCTGTAGACGACGTGGTGAAAGATCACAGGCAGCAGGAACTCTAGAGACGCACCGGTCTCCAACTCGTCGTATAGCTGTGCTGAGAATTTTTCGGTATGTCAGTAGGTATTGTTTTCTAATCGTTGAAGGAGGGCTGAATGTTCACAAGAATGTTCCAAGAACAGCAGCTTTGCTGCTGTACCATTCATGGCCAGAATACCAAACGCCATATTCCTGCACAACAAAACAAGTCCCACGAAAAAAGTCTTCAGGAATGTACGGCACCATTACTTGCCTGTCGAGTCTCCTGCTTTAGGGCCTGTTACCTTTAGAGTACGCATGGAATGCGATGGAAAACGTATACTATCAGAACAGCATCTAGCTAGCAACCTTCGTGAACTGTCACGTCATCAATTTCAGGTATCGCAATTAATTTCAGATAATGGTATCCGGAGGGCATATCCCATTCCACAAGAATGTATTCGTGATTGTAGTGGATGTAACACTGAACTCGGATAAGAAAGAAGCTTGTGTAAATTGAAGACCCTTTTATGAGCTGCAGGACAAGTTCGTCGAAAAACAATATCCAAAATCGATGTTTTGGAAAGCTGATAGATAAACCGAATGCGTTCTGACGTCGTTATCGTTATGGCACAGCGTGGATCCATCAGTATATGCAAGAGAAATAACTGTAATGAAAACAGTTTGTTAGTGTGGATCAACGAGGACTGAAAATGATGTAAAGCATTTTGTCCGCGGGAAAGGGGTTATGACTAGTTTTGGGAGACTCACGAAGTATCTTTATACTCGTAACTGCCAGTTTTAGAAAAGGGAAAGATAACGACTGCTTCCTATTATTCAACACCACCGAATCATCCGTACAAGAAGGAGAAATGGCGGCACTGCTTCCCAGGCTATGTGTTGAATCGATCAACATAACAGAAAATACTGCACTGGGGCCCACAAATCACAGGCATTGCAGCGTAAGTGGTGCCTTGAAGCGTCTACTACTCGGTCGTACTATATTTCAGAGTAACACACCGCGATCAGTAAATGAGTATTTGAGGTGTAGTGTGTGAAGTATATTATCTTCTGAATGGCACAGATAGCATAAATGTAGAATTTCGTCCGCAATCACAATAATTTTGACAGTACAAGAAATAAGTGACTTTACTGCAATCATTGACTGAGTTATAGCATTCAACGTTAATTTTATCTGTTTTAACGTAATAAGTCTTTCAGTACTTTTTATTACATGTAAAAGTTTCTGAGATAAACGATTCAGGTGAACTACGTATTTCCTCGTCGTGTTATCGACATACTATAAGATGTAATATAAACCTCAGTCGTTATACTAACAGTAACAGAGCATAACTAACTGTTTTAACTCCTAAACGAAAGTTATATTTAATGGTAGCAAGCGCTTTCAAATAAAGGTGTCTTGGAAGTAGAAAGAGAAGCTATCAAAATCAGAATACGAAATTGTTCTTGCTCCAGGAGGTCCCTCTTGTCGTAGACGTCACGATGCTAAAAGCGCACTAACTGGACTTCCAGACAGCTTTGCACCCACCATATTTCCGTTATTTGGTCTTATGTAACCTATATCCTAACGTCACAAAATGACTTGCCGTGAAAGTTTTTAGACAGTTAAGACGTTACTTCTGCTGTGAACTGGTGTTGGAAACTAATTTATTATCTGAGGAAATGAAAGAAATAATTATTCTTACACAAAATGAATTAAAATTACAAAATATTTCGGCGGAAAGGAATGGTATATATGTGTGTGTGTGTGTGGGGGGGGGGAGGAGGGGGTGGGGGGGGGGGCGCAAGAGGGGGGAATGGGGACAGAAGCTTAAGTGCCACTGTCTATTCCGTGAAGAGCTGTAAAGTCATGGCTGTTAAGCGGACAGAACAGGAGCACGTTATTTACCACAACTTCGATACGTTTCCACGAGAAAATAAGCTTGCTGTGTAACGGCGTTCAGTGTAAGTTGACCACCTTTCCCAGATAAATATACACTATGTGGTCAAAAGTATCCTGACACCTGGCTGAAATCGACTTCCAAGTTGGTTGCGCCCTCCATCGCTAACGCTGGAATTCAATATGGTTTTGGCCCACCCTTAGCCTTGACGACAGCTTCCACTCTCACAGCCATACGTTCAATCAGGTGGTGGAGGGTTCTTGGAGAATAGCAGCTCATTCTTCAAGCAGTGCTGCACTGAGGAGAGGTATCGATGTCGGTCGGTGAGGCCTGGAACGAAGTCGGCGTTCCAAAACATCCCAAAGCTGTTCCATAGGATTCAGGTCAGGACTCTGTGCAAGTCAGTTCATTACAGGGATGTTATTGTCGTGTAACCACTCCGCCACAGGCCGTGCGTTATGAACATGTGCTCGATCCTGTTGGAAGATGCTCATCGACAGTGGGAAGCAAGAAGGTGCTTAAAAGATCAATGTAGGCCTGTGCTGTGATAGTGCCACGCAAAACAACAAGGGGTGGAAGCCCCCTCCATGAAAAACACGACCACACCATAACACCACCGCCTCCGAATTTTACTGTTGGCACTACACACGCTAGCAGATGACGTTCACCAGGCATTCGCCATATCCACACCCTGCCATCGGATCGCCACATTGTGTACTGTGATTCATCACTCCACACAACGTTTTTCCGCTTTTCAATCGTCCAATGATTATGCTCCTTACACCAAGCGAGGCGTCATTTGGCATTTACCGGCATGATGTGTGGTTTATGAGCAGCCGCTCGACCATGAAATCCTCGTTTTCTCATCTCCTGCCTAACTGTCATAGTACTTGCAGTGGATCCTGATGCAGTTTGGGATTTCTGTGTGATTGTCTGGATAGATGTCTGCCTATTACATGTTACGACCCTCTTCAATTGTCGGTGGTCTCTGTCAGTCAACAGACGAGGTAAGCCTTTATGCTTTTGTGCTGTACGTGTCGCTTCATGTTTCCACTTCACTATCACATCGGAAACAGTGGACCTATGGATGTTTATGAGTGTGGAAATCTCGCGTACAGACGTATGACATAAGTGACACCAGTCACCTGACCACGTTCGAAGGCCGTGAGTTCCGCGGAGCGCCCCATTCTGCTGCCTCAAGTTGTCTAATGTCTACTGAGGTTGCTGATATGGAGGACCAGGTAGTAGGTGGCAGCACAATGCACCTAATATGAAAAACATATGTTGTTGGGGGTGACCAGATACTTTTGATCACATAGTGAAGGTTGATACCTGTACAGAAAGGCAAACGAAATAGACAATGTTGAGTCAGTCGAAAGGTCATTAGGAGAGGAAGAGTTCACACGACAAAAAAGTATGTCCAAATATTTTCAGAAGTGGTATTGAACACCTAAACAGTGAAAACAAGTGAGAGTTCGGCCCTCTGCTGAAAGCAGTGTGGTTCAGGGTGTGTAGTACAGTAGTTCACTCTTGTTTGTGTTTGTGTTTGTGTGTGTGTGTGTGTGTGTGTGTGTGTGTGTGTGTGTGTGTGCTAGTGCAGAGTAGATTACTCGCAACTGTAGATATACCTTGTGATGTCCTATCTACTTGCACGGAATACTTCGTATTTGTCATTACTGTTGTTGTGCTGATAGTACTTACGGAAGGATCCGTTTTCTCTTTACCGTACCTTGTATTAATAATAGCAGCCCACTGCTTCAGCCGGCTGCGGTGACCGAGCGGTTCTAGGCGCTTCAGTCTGGAACCACGACATTGCTACGGTCACAGGTTCGAATCCTGTCTCGGGCGTGGATGTGTGTGGTGTCCTTAGGTTAGTTAGGTTTAAATAGTTCTAAGTTCTAGGGGACTGATGACCTCCGCTGTTAAGTCCCATAGCGCTCAGCGCCAATTGAAACACTTTCTACTGCTTCAGAAGTGATAAGTGGAAATGCTTTCAGCTCACCAAATGGAAGTAAACCAAGCGTTGGGCTAGCAGAGTATCTCCTGATTAGCAGTTGGGTCGATTTTTCCAGTGTCGTATGGTTACACGTTCCTCACTTTTATATGGGGGAACGTCACTGCATTCAGACGACGAAATCGTGTAACATATGTGAGACGATTGGCTGCAGAGGAAGGTGTAAGTCATCCTGCGTGTGAGCTGTACTTCATGGACAGTTTCTGAACTCGAAAGAACGCGTGATTTCTTAGCGAACGGCTGTCGGGTGCATAGCTATAGATGGACGTAATGCTGGGCCCCTCCTCTGAACAAGTGTTCGTACATCAGAAAGCATGTATTTCCCAACCCATGTTTGTTGGACTTGTTCTTGCAGTTCCGATTAATATTACCACCTGTCAAAATATCTGAAGCTTGTGAATCCTTCATAATTAAAAACACAAGAAAAGCTGGCTCAAAGTTCTCCGTCGGATAGAGGCACCGCTACCACGATTTTTCTCCGGACGTCTCCATGTTTCCTACATGTTCTGAACTGGTCCCATACTTTCCTGTATTTACATCGACTTCCTTCAGTAGTGGACCTGCGTCTTGTGGGAAAATTTATTTGCAATCATTTCTCGTTCCATTCTTTCAACTTTTTTTGTAGAAAGGCAGTCTTCCTTTCTTTTTTTTTTTTATAGAGGCTCATACCTTTTCCATATTATTAACTCCTTACTTGATTTCCACGTGCAATGTAAGCTCATTTGCCGCTCCTGTATACGGCTCCAGGACCTTCTTTACAAACTTCCTTTCATTTTTATTTAATTCCGAAAGTCATTTTGTGGTAATTGTATGCGCTGCACTTAAATATTGAGATTTGTCTGCAGGACTGTAGAAAAGTAAGAACGTCTTACAACTGCGTACGTCGTGGACTCATTTATGAGAACTGCAGATGTTAATTAAAATGAAAAAAATATAATTATGCGCACAGCCACCACGCGCTTAATACCATTACTCCATGATCATAATGTAAAAGTTATTTTCTACACAACGACAACATTTGGTGACTGCAGTACAGAGAGAAGAATATGCAACTTTACACCTCACTATGCAGCACATGTATAATTTTAGGCGAACTTGGAAGTCGCAGCCTAACCACTCAACCAGCTAACACGAGGCGGGAAGACATCACTAATGCTTGCCATTAAGAACATCGATGTCAGTGTCGCCTTGCGCTTCGAGGGAGCAGGTCGTAGTTAACTTCCGCCTGTGCCGCAGTGCCGCTTGTGTCGAAGCTACTCAGTCTTGTTGGTGTGTCGGCCGGAGTCACATCGTAGTTGCGTAGCGCAATTTGTTGTCGTTTTTCTCTTGGCGGGCGGTGTTTTGTGCCCGCGCCATGGTGTCTGTCGAGTCTCCTAAGTCTGTTTCTCGTCTAGCTACTGTTCGTTTCAATTTTGACAAGACTACGCTTCGTGTTCAACCTGGCTCCCTAGAAAATCGCGATTGGTTGGCTGATGTTATCCGTGTTACACCTGATCAGGTAGATACTGCTTCCTTTGATTCTGATTTGTATGCATTCTTTG
Organism: Schistocerca serialis cubense; assembly: GCF_023864345.2. Lineage (NCBI taxonomy): Eukaryota > Metazoa > Arthropoda > Insecta > Orthoptera > Acrididae > Schistocerca > Schistocerca serialis. The sequence continues at coordinate 75,201,504 of NC_064644.1, forward strand.
TGAAGTTTTATGATGCCGTTCAAGTAGAATGACTTGTTCAGATGGCTCTGAGCACTATGGGACTTAACACCTGAGGTCATCAGTCCCCTAGAACTCAAAAATATTTAAACCTAACAAACCTAAAGACATCAAACACACCCATGCCCGAGGCAGGATTCAAACCGCTGATCGTAGCGGTCGCGCTGTTCCAGACTGAAGCGCCTAGAACCGCTCGGCCACACCGGCAGGCAGAATGGCTTCTCTCAGGTTGGTTGTAAAGTGTTGTTTACACATCGAGATGGTTCCGTTAGTCAAGTCGTCCTTGAAAATGCGGCACTCGAGCAGACTCCGGTTAGAATTTATAACCTTCCTCCTGAAGTGGACGACTCATTTCTTAAAACAGCTTTCCTTCCGTTTGGAGTAATACGGCATATCCGATTGGAACGCTGGTCAGCACGACATCGCTTCCAGTGTTATAATGTTATCCGGAGTGTGGACATGTGCGTAAAAAAGAACATTCCTTGCCACTTAACTGTTTGTGGTTACCGAATCCATGTTACGTATGCAGGGCAAGAAGGAACTTGTTTTCTCTGTAACGGAAGCGGTCATCTCAGATCCGATTGTCCGCGCCTGTTGTGTACATAGTTCCGCGTAGTCAGCGCGTACACAACTTTCCCACTAGAGTGCGCCCCGCTAAGCACAACAGCGAAGGCGCAGCGCTCGTCCGTCTCCGCACTACGAGATGGCGCTGTCTTAGAGATGGACCAAATTCTGCTTCCACTGATCCGCGTATTAATATGTAACACAGCCAATGAGATTGCTGCTAACGTAGAACCTTTTCTCTTCGCGGATCTCACTCGCACAGTGATACCTGAACGCGCGAGGTATTATAACGAGTGTACAGACCTCCGATTAGTCAGTCTGCATTTGTCTGCACCAGTCTGCATTTGTCTGCACCAGTCTATAGTCAAGTTTCAGTCTGCGCCTAATAAGATTATCATATTCCTGTACATAGCCATGAAGAGAAATGTATAGACACTTTGTCAAGTATCAGAGATATGTGAGAATAAGATTAACGTACCAAGACCAAACGAACTTCAGATTGTCAATTGTAAATAGCATCCAGAACCAAGTTAAGTTATTTTTATGCTTGTTATTATTTTAATAAATGTGTTTGAAAATTAATCAAGTTCTGTTTAAAGTTGGTCACCGTCAATCTGCTACTCTAAGCGCGCAAGTGGCATTTCTATCGACTTACCTAACGGCAGAAGATAAACACGCCACGATAAGACCACGAGACATATTGCTGACACTCGCCTACTTCGCTAGAGCGACAAGTCAAATAATCTGTTGGTGTGTGTACCGAAGATCTTACAGTACGCACACCACAGCGCCGTACTATTGTTATGACGTCGTCTTATCAAAAATGTCTTCCCTTAACATTAGCAGATACAGTGTCATCACAATCTGCTGTCAGTCAGTCTCCAGCTTTAAGCAATGTAGGGGCTACGTTGCCCCTACTCCTAGCGAATTTCCACCGTTACCGGCGCATCCCAGTGCGGTCTTCTGTACATGAGAGGACAACGGCTCCTGTAGCACGAGTCAAAGGCCGGCGGACTGAGGACGGTACAGATTTCGAGGACGTCCCACTCCAGTCTCGTTCTTCTGATACGGCGTTGACAGAGGCTGCACCTTCTGGCGGTAATGAGTTGTCTACTGACGTTAATTGTGATTCCAGTTTTACCAGAGATGATGTAGCTGCTTCTGTTGATGTTGAAATGTGTGTTGAATCCGCGTCCCCCACTTCACCCGTAGACGCGACGGTTCCCGTGAGTTCAGATGCCCCCGCAGAGACGTTGCCTGCTGGCCATTGTTTACAGTGTTCCAGTGAAATACTACCCCTCCTCCACGCTGCGACGGTGGAGCAATAGAATTCTATTGGTTCACTTCCTGAAGATCAGGTGATGACACCCGACACCGGCACTGCATTACCTGTCTCTTCTGTACCTGATGTTGCTGTTAGTCGTGGCCGAGCGGTTCTAGGCGCTACAGTCTGGAACGGCGCGACCGCTACGGTCGCAGGTTCGAATCCTGCCTCGTGCATGGGTGTGTGTGATGTCCTTAGGTTAAATAGGTTCAAGTATTTATAAGTTCTAGGGGACTGATGACCTCAGAAGTTAAGTCCCATAGTGCTCAGAGCCATTTGAACCATTTGCTGTTAGTCGTTCTGAGTTGTGCTCCCCCATTTGCGATGAGTGCAGTGGCGATGGCTCCTCTATCAAATCGGAGCTTGACGTGCCCCCAAACCTTCCACATCAAGTGTATGTTTTCACAGAGTGGTGTGAAACAGCGTTTTCCACCTGCACGTGCAACGGTGCGTCGTAAAAAGAAAAACTAGGATTCCTCGGCTTCCGATGAGGAGGATTAGAATTATACCTTCTTCCACCGCCCCCGGACGTTGAGGAGAGGAGGACATGATGAGTCCGCCTTCCTTAGTGTTGTTTCATTGACCTTACATGTGCTGACGGATGCAGGCATATACATTTTTAATCCTCAATGTTAAGAAGATATGTTCCAATTACGGCTTGCTGCATTACGCCAGTTTATTTACGATTCCCAAGCTGATATTGTGTGTTTACAAGAGGTATTATTTGGTGTGTTTTGTCTTACTGGATACTCTGTTTTTCGATCTCGCGCCTGAAAATCCTACCGGTTGTAACCTCCCCCTCACTTATTGAACTTAATGACAGTGAAAAATAAAACCGCGTGTACCTAATGGAAATTTGGGGAAAGCAGTCGTCACCGAAGTTAATCTGTCGGTAAAGAGGGAGGAAAGGGTTACATCTAAATGAAAGGAAAAATGCAAACGAAACTGGTGGAAATTAATTTTCAAAAAGGGTAAAGTTAATAAAGAAAGTAAATGTGCGGCCGTTACGTTAACAATTAACTAGCGGTAATTAGATATTTGAGATTTGGGGAAATTACGGTCGCCAGTCCTATGGACAATTACTATAGTAACTGAAAAAGAAAGGTTATTACACATATAATTAGCACTAGAAGCGTGGCAACTGAAGGTTGACTCGTGTAGTGTGAAAACTGAAAGTTTGTCAGAAGTAATAAATTTCGCTACACTCTGACTTAATTTAGCAAAAGAATTAATAAAACCGGAAAATTGAAAGTTTATTTAGTGACTGAAATTAATAGTGATATTTGTTTCTGAAGCACTACGAAATTCAATAAAATAAGGTTAGTCTTGGGCTACTTCAACAATCATTTCAAAAGCTTCTTCAATCTACGGAATTTAGAAATAAGAGATTGAGAGGCACCCACATGCCTTGCTCATACTGTGGCATCAAGCAGTCAGGCCTGCAAGATGAGTGGTCTGCCAAGCGAGTGGATTCATTCTTAATTTATCGAGTAACATGAACTCTCGTACTCACAATTTAAGTTACAAGTTATCCTCCTATATGATTAATACGCAACGGAAACACGCATCTGACTATCAATAATTTACAGAACTCTGACTGTACACTACGCACTGGCAATACCACATTTTCTTTTTTTGTCTTTTATTTAACGGCTTTTGTCAACACGTGGCCACCGCACACATTATAAATTCGGGACATTATGACAACATACAATTCGAAGTAAAAGTCCACCAATCTTTTTCTTTTCACTATCTTATTTATTCCGATAAATTCTCTAACCTAAACACACAAATTCTACAACCTACAACAATAACACATAAGAAATTCCGCCCAGTGGGCATGGCTTTACAATGGTGAATCTCTATATTATGGTCTCGTAATTACTTTTAACGCTACAGTGCACTTTCTGGATAGGATGGTGGATCTTTTATTATACCTCACACTTCGACTCTCACAATCATCATCACGAAACTTTCCTCCAGATCGAGCGATACAGAAGGAACAAGCATAACCCACTAATCTTTTGAAACTACCTTACTACTCTCCCATGCAAACCACACATACCCAAATTACATGACATACATCGCACTACAACATGAAATACTACACTAAATAGACACAACACTATCACTTTCCGCTTTCCCACTTCAATTAATATTTATCCCAGTTTCACACGACACTGCCCCACTTTGTAATTCTACTTTCCTACTATGAACTCTGGAGATATTTGCACGTCCTCCTGTGCAATGCAAGCCAAGTGGCGTTGCTGGATAGACGGCCGACTCACCTTGCTTCTCTCTCAGAGTTTGAATCTAGCGTCACACGGAATCATATTACACAATTTAACATTAAGAACATATTCATCACACACGCGAGTCCTCAACTGATACCATGGACGAGTACTTCTCTTTATCCTTTGTCTCATACACAGATTGAGACTCACACAGTACTCACCACGTGGAAGTACTCGTCTCTAATTTCAAGTCCTGCACACGCCATTTCTTAAATATTTCAACTTATGGTACACACGCTATTTCTTAAATATTTCAACTTATTGTACACACGCTAGTAATTCAGCTTAACTTAAGCACACGGAAGTATTTCAACTTATTGCTACACGTGGTTTCATTGTGACCGTTGGTCACTTCCGAAGATTACTACAATCCCCTTAATATTACCTGCCTGACATTTAATTCTCCCCACAAAAGTTCCTGAAATAGAGAAATTAATATTTCAAACTACTCTTAACTATTCCACATGCATACCATGTCTCCACTCTTTCGTCATTACGGAGCACAACTAAAACAGTTCTTAACAGCACAAGATCCAGCGGCAGAGTGCTGAAACATGGCCGTTCTCGAGGTCCTCTCCCATGTCTGTCGAGGTGGGGGAAGCACCTTGCTATCGTATTGGTCAGCCACATTTCAGGCGCTCAAAGCTCTGGTAAATTTCATCTCTTTGGTCCCACCAAATGTGGCCAAAGGATCGTCTCAAAGATGATCATATATTCACATTCACTATCTGCGGTTAGCAGACGACCATACATTCATTCATTTCCCAGATCTCACCAAACTGGATGTAGGGATTTACTTTGTGGGAGTGCACATGTGATCAATTAAATATATAAATTGTCATTCTTTCCCACACTGGTATCCAGCTTCGCTGTATTAATTGAAATTGAGTTATTTTACAAAAAAAATGTGTTGTTCTGACAAAAATGATGAAGTATTTCGTACCTATTTTCAATGTCGGGCGGTACTGTACCCTTTCAAGATTTAACTTTGAACTTGAATTAAATGATTCTGAACAATTAACAATAGTAAAATTTAGTACGTACCAAGCTGAGCTGCAGTCACATGTAAGCTAAAATATGGTAACAAAACTCGCACTCTTAATTTGTGCTTGTGTAGTCTAAATGTTGTAGCCAGCTATGAATACTTTAACTGAACTTTGAAATTAAAGCAGTGACATGGAATAATATTACTTTAATGCTGGCGTTTGAATTTCAACGACACTCGGGTTCATTCCAGAAAAGGAAGGGACCCTGCTTGGTAATGCAATTGGGACAATGAGCAACAAATGTCCATGCTAAGTTACTGTAATTATAGTTACGAAAATGGAACAGTTAGAAAAGCTGAGGTCTGCCATACAGTTCTAAAACTTTACGTGCTTCCAGTCTTCCTTGTTGGTTGATTGAAGGTTTGAAACCATCGATCGAGGAGGTGGCGAGAGTCACTCATTGTCGGCCAACACTGTTGCAGAAGCTGGATGTTGGCGCCCCTTGTTCTCGACACTGTCACCAGGCGAAATGGGCTCTTGATGTGCGCCAGCTAATGCTTCCCGTCCGCGACTCCGTGTCAGAAACTATCATAGCTAGTCGAGCGCAATTACATGCTGCCAAACCCTGAAAGCGCAGCTACTCGCGGGAGCGTCACACAACACACCTGCTCAACCGCATTATCCCAGCCAGCCTCCCTCTGCTCTGCCCGCGCTCCACGCGGCAGAGCTCACACAACCAAAGATCCTAAACACTTTTGTTCTCCACACGACCTATCGGTGTATTCGTTCGATAGCATAGTTTTCCCTAGGCAAGACCCAGCGAAAAAATACAAATAGTATTTACAAAATAAACGAATTATGCATCGACATAAATACATTAATATATATATATATATATATATATATATATATATATATATATATATATATATATATATACAAATAGTAAAACAATTACAATATATAAAGACACAGAAATGTCATATCTCCAGGTAACCAAATAAGGAAAAAAATTTGTAGTACAATAGATGGAAATAGGAGGATATGCATTTCCGGCGTTACACGGTATGGCTTTGCTTTATCGAAATGGAATCCCGCTGACAGACTTCGAAACGCTAGACGGTGGTCACGGTATAGGCTGTAATTTTTATGACTTCACCTTAATTATTCTTTGCGCTCAGTCTGGATCCGGTCGTTCATCCGATCGCGCGCGGTTTTGTAAGAAAGAATTTGTTTACTTACTCCGACTGAACTCCCCCAAGATTTTTGGGGGACGATTTTAACTGCGTCTTACGTCATGTAGATCACACCCACAATTATACATATTGTCGTGAACTTAATGATATGGTGACGTCTTTGCATCTCCGTGATGTTTGGGTTTGCAGATATCCTACATTGGTGCGGTTAACGTTTTCACCGCTACTTCAAGTAGCCGATTGGACAGCTTTTATTTATCTGCTCTTATATGTGGTCAGCTTCTATCGACTGATGTAATTCCTGCCAATTTCACTGATCTCTGTGGTGTTTCAATGGCTTTTAACCACGTCCCTCAGAGGGTCCATATTTCGCGAGCTTTGTGGAAACCAAACACTCTACATGTCACGGACTCCTCTGTGGAAGGCACCATCACTGACGTATGGCGGCGGACAACCCGGTCCCAGGTGCGTTTTCCCTCACTTCTAGAATGGTTTGTAACCTTTGCTAAAGCCCGGATTCGAAATACACTCAAGCATTTTAGCGCTGAAGAAGCGGCTGAAATAAGGCGCACTAGGCAATTTTATTATGCTGTCCTTAACGATATTTACGACGATGCTCGTGATGCCTCCTTGAGAGTCGTCAACGCCCACCGCGTGAAGGCAAAACTTCTACAACTCAAATGGAGGTAAACGGATGGTGTCCGATTGCGTTCACAGCCTCGTTCAATCGTACAGCATGAGTTGACCTCTCTCTATCTTCTTCTTCGGCTTTGCAAGCGTTCTCAAAGGACGTGTCTTACTGGCATTCGTTCTCTAGATGGGCGTGAGTTCTACACCCAATCTCATATCATGCGTGAACTTTACCAGAACTTTTCCGAACTTTGAACTGAAGTGGATTCAGACGGTCCACTGTCTGTTGATTTCATCTCCCTCCTTGATAGTGTTGCTACGCCAGCTCTCCAGGAAGAGTTTTTCTCTGTATTCCAACGCAATGATATATTTGATATGGTGGCTCGTTCTCCCTCCCACAAATCGCTTGGCTTCGATGGCCTTCCCAAAGAATTTTATATTCGATTTTGGCCCCTTATAGGAGATACGATAATTTCTATGTTGAATGAAGTATTCCACGGAGGCCTTCTCCCGCCCGGCTTTAAGGTTGCTAAAATTGTCCTGATACCCAAAAAGTCGGGATGTTTGCGTGTGGATCAGGTCCGCTCGATAACCCTCTTCAGCTATGATTATAAAATAGTGGCGCGAGCGGTAAATAGCTGACTATCGATGTTGCTACCATCATCGCGAGCCATCGAAGCTGTCTTTCGGGTCGTACTCTCCTGTTTCCTGTTGCTGAATGTCATAATTTATGTGGTGTCACCGCCAGACACCACACTTGCTAGGTGGTAGCTTAAATCGGCCGCGGTCCATTTAGTACATGTCGGACCCGCGTGTCGCCACTGTGTGATCGCAGACCGAGCGCCACCACAAGGCAGGTCTCGAGATACGGACTAGCACTCGCCCCAGTTGTACGACGACTTTGCTAGCGACTGAAACGTCCCCTTTGAACAATTATACACGACTGTGCTTATACTGACACACAATATTTTTAGCGCAACGCAATCTGACTTTCAAAAATCCCTACAAAAGAATGGCCCTGACTAACATTAAACTATACCTTTCACAAATCACTAAATCACTTACCTCACAATAATCTTCGTTTCTCCCACTACTACAATACAGCAAGCGCCACTACTGCCAGCTAAATAAAAGATTCAAACTACTAAAGGCACTAACTACTGATAGGGATAGTTAGCAAATGAAAGATATTAATAGAGAACAAACAATGTATTTACCTTGATATCATCATATATAAACATAGCAGTTCATGACAAATTACAAATCTCCGCCATCTCTCTCCCCACGTCCACCACTGCTGGCGGCTCACCTCCAACTGCGCAACGCTACGCGCTGTTCACAGCCAGCTGCCTAACACTACAATGGCGAGTATTACAACAATGCAAAGCAGCCACAGACTGCACACAGCACAGCCAGTGATTTTCATACAGAGGTGGCGTTACCATAAAAAAACCTAAACAGCCTACTTACATAGAGAAAACATAAACAGCCTACTTACATAGAGAAAACATAAACAGCCTACTTACATAGCCCCCATGCTCCCCACAAAAATTTTTACAAATAGGATTGGGCAGTGGCCAATACAGAATTGAAAAAAATTTTCCATAATTACAATAACAAAGATATCAAATGCACACACTTATTGATACAACGTTGGTCAAAAGCTCAAATTTTCTCACAGTCCATAAAGACAGTCCTAATCATACATAACAGTAGAATAGCAGTGTTTTTCTCAAAGTTTGAGCAGTAAAAGAAAATGCACACAGAAGTAGTGGATTTCCATGCAGTCTTGAAGAAGTAGTGTTGTCCTTCCAACGGAAAGACAGTGCTGACTCTCGACATGCTGACAGGTAATGGGCCAGAGCAAACCCACTGCAGAGTCAGTCGAAGTTTTGATGAATATTGGTAGGTAGGTCATCACAGAGCAGACCCACTGTAGTCCTGGTAGAGATTACGGTATTGGTGGGCCACCAGAGGTGCAGACCCACTGCAGTCCTTGTAGAAATAATGGTATTGATGCATCATCAAAGATGTAGACCTACTGTAGTCCTTGAAGAGATGGCCAGCAGCCATCTGTTGTGACTGTGCTGGTGCACAATCACCACTGAAGAGTCTTGTGGACAATATAGCAAGTCCATAAACCACCACTTGTGCACTCACAAAGTTTTTGAAATTGTTCTTAGAACCAGCAATGCTGTTATCCAGTCCCTTGCTGAATTATTAACAAACGTGCAAACACGAACAGTCCCAACTTCTCACATATTGACCATATACTATGACCAACAGAAACGTGTGCAGTGAAATGTAACTAACAAGTTAATAATATCATGAACTGGTGACAATTACAAATTTATAACATAAGAATACAATAACAAAGGTACAAAATACATCATGAAAAACATAACAATACAGATAACATTTGTAGTACAGGCTTTACAAAAGAATCGAACTAACATATACGTCAGTGTTCCAGGAATTATGACATGAGTACATACATAAAAGATCAGAATAACTTTCGAAACACCAACTTCACACATGAGCATTAAAACAAAACAGAATTAATAATGTCTAACATCTTTACAAAGTAAATAACATATTATTAATGCAAATTATATTTGAGGATAACAGTATTCCTCATCATAGTGAATGTAGCTTAATATTAAAAGAAGAAAAAATTCTATGAAACTACACAGAGACAGGAAGAAAACAAATACACAAGGGTACACAAACACATAGTGGGATAACACCAATAGGAAAGGACAGGGTTCGTTTTCAGTGTAACATTTGGTACTGCAGTCCAACCCAAAACTTCATATATCTTTCCTCTTATTTCATCCTTTGTTTCCACAAAAAAATTCTATCTAAGCATGCTTTCTGTATTTATATGTTCACACATTTCTTACCTCAACATTTATTTCCAAGAAAATCCTACCTAAACCTGTTTTCTCAATGCATTTCTTCCAATTCATCGCAACTCATTCTCTTAGAGGCTACCCCCTCTTAAGCTAACTTAAATCTACTGAGCTCAGATGCTAAACTAAGGGACGAGGCAATGCAGCATCACATAACAAATCAACACAAACAGCAATGCAAAAAAATGCAAATTGGCAAAGCTAGCAGCATAAATGAGCAAAAGTCAAATTCAATAACACTATGCCTGGCAAACAGCAGCAACTTATACCTAAACATGACATAGCGCAAGCAGAAAAAATATTACACTAAAATGGCCATGTCTAATACGTATGTCACATCTTAACATTAGAGTGATGCATCACAATTTATTCTACAAAAGAAATTACCAAGTACTTGAAAAGAAAATTATGTGTTACTGTTATTAGTTCCTTCTTATTGTTCTTTCCTTTCCAAGTGCTCCTTTTTTTAAAGAATGTGGATCATAAAATAATTATTTAATAGATCTGTTGACAGAAAGTGTTCACATTAGCACATGCATTTCATTTTATAAAAGCAATGCTGCAACACAGCTGAAAAACAGGTATCAAGTGAAATAAGCAATTACGCAAACCAAAGCATAAAAATATCATTCAATAGTCATGTGACATTTCATAAGTTAGTAGAAATTCTCTCAACTCTCGTAGAAAGACGCTTGTCGTAATCAAGTGTGCAGATGTACGAATATTTCCCATCAATTCATAAGCATTTCAGTAATTAGCACAAAGTGCGAGTAATCATATGTTTTCAAGTAACGAGGGTGTCACATTAGCGATGAAAGGCACACCCTAATGGCTTGTTCTCCAGGTGTTTGACACAGCTGTGTGCCCACAGCGCATTACAAAAATCATATGTTTTCAAGTTCGACCGTGTCGTTTTTGCGATGCTTTCTACAAAGGAATGTCAGAAGCGAGGTTAATGGCGTCCCCTTTTTTTTCTACCTGTGCCACTGAAAAGGGCTCGCAATAATAGCTTTTTCTCCAGGCGTCTGACACAGCTGGGTGCCCGCGACGCATTACGTGCAGGTGGTCACTTAACTTTCTTACGGAAATATTTACCGCTACAGTGACAGTCTCACATAAAAATATTTCACAGGTCAAGAATTAGCGTTGCAAATCTGTAGAAACAAAATCCTATGAATATAACAGTGTCCAAAAAATGTTCAGTGGCATTGTGATACATTCACACATGATTCACACATGTCATAACTCTTAAAGTACGATTCTTGGTTTCCAACATCCTTTTTCAAAAGTCAAGGGTCCCTACCCACTATTCATTACTCCTTACCTTATTACACATATACGTATCCATCGACACTCGTCAATATTTCGTCATTATAAATATGAAGCATAATCAAATAACTCATATAGCCTCAGCCTATTAATCGTAAACATACCTCAGCAGCATAATACACATCGTCGTCGTAAAAATAACATCATAACACCTCAGTCAAATCTCAAAATCGTCGTAGCTTCCTCCAATAATTAAAAAAAATTCTCTGCTCATGTCAAAAGTGTCATCTGCCTCAAACGTACTTTAAAAATCATAATCCCTTTACCAAATACATCATTCAAAGCTCTCATAGTATCACAATGGTTCCGAAAAAATATGAACAGTTTACAAAGTACAGACAAAATACAGTTTCATAAGTGTGAAGTTATCCAACTGTGTAATTACGTAAACATCTGTCACTGATATAGTAAAAATAAATGTTTGTCTCTCTCAGTTAAATGATCAGATAGCTGTGTAAATTGTGTGTTAGAGAAATATGGTACCGATGTGTAAAGTTGTATAAGCAAATACCATATTAGCTAGGGTTCCTTGTGGTTGCCACACACACGGTACACAAAGTAAGCATGTACCCCCCTGAGGATAAATGTAATTATACTCCCAGGTGTTAAAAATTACCGCAATGGAATGAAATGTATCACGGAAAACTTTCTTTGTAATTAAAAAAATCTTTAAAAATAAGTGTTTTAAGTATAAGATTAATCACTCAAATGCGTGTACTGTAGCCTTAAACTGTGCATCTTGTCGCAACATAATCTCTGTGGAAGTGTCGTAGTTATCGTCCTCCGAAAGCTAAGTTCTGCAGAAGTCAATGTACTTACCACATGATAAACAAAAGTGAAATGCTTTGCGTATAGATGTCGTAGTTATTATGCTTATTGGCGTGATGAAGAAAGTACTGTACAGTAACGTAATGTTGTGCCACGAAAAAGGCTGTCTCATTGTTGCTATACCACAAAAGTTACTATTAAAACATGTTTTTCTTTCCAGAAGAATTCAGAAAACTGTGCAGATATAAAACAGATACACCGCAAAAGCAACATTGTAAATTGTCACTCATTAGTAGCGTCGTGATAAAAATCGTGTAGCTGTCACATAAACTAACCTCTGTGTCATCTGGTATCTCTCAGAAAGCACTTTAAATTCAGAATGTATTTTCAAATAAACCAAAATGTTGCATTAAAATCTCATTAGCAGTACTGGTAAATGTTCTAAGTATGTGAGCCTTATAGTCGTTACGTAATCGTGCAACAAACAAGCAAGAATGTACACACACAATAACACTGTGACGTCTGTTCACTATAACAATGCATTCGTCATTTCTGTTTAAATAAGTTCTCTTGATTCTTGACTGGATATTTCACTTCAAACATTGTTACATGTTAACAGATTCTAAATCTGACAAAGCATATTAGTAATGTGAAGTGAAAAGTTTTATGGCAAAGACAAAGTTAAAAAGCAGATTATCTTTCAATAAACGGTTTTACATGTGAAATGTGGTGTAACCTTTACTCTTCCTAGTACACAGGGTTTCAACTTCAAAGCAATTATCATGTTGTATACATCGGTAAAGAATGCTAAAATTTTTCTCAAGGCTAGAGTCTTATGTTATTTTTCTCGGAGCCAGCAGGCGCACCCGGCTGCCTGCTGTGCGAGTCATTGTCTGTCTCTTTGTTGGCGCGCGCCGTTATTGGGATTAGGAGACCTAACTTCTACAAATTCACTCTGACGAGAAGGCCCTGCCCTGTTTGAATCCCGCCAGTTCTGATGCAATTCAGGTCTGTCGTTACGAATATATCGTCTGTCGTCATGTCGGTAGGTTCCGTAGTTTCTTCCTTGTCCGTCACGTGGTGGAGAATTTCTCCCTGAATCGTAACTGTGCGCCGAACTGTTGCGTCTGAAGTTATCCTGTCTCCCTTGATAATAATTATTTTGGTTCCCATATTGTCTGTTTCTATGGTTATCTCTGTCATATTCATTACTACGGAAATGCGATCTTTCCCTGTAACTATTACTCTGCCAGTGGTTGTAATACGGGTGGTGTCTGTTTTGGTCACGATTTACGTTGTAAGAATAGGCTTGTCGTGTATAGTTATTGCTTCTGTCGTCACGAAATTGTGACGGATGTGACCTGTAGTGATTGTTTTCCTATTTTCGCATCCCGCGACTGTCTGTGTCAATTTCTAATTCTTGTAACAGTCCCTGAAAAGCTTCAATGTCGTCTTTGCAACGTCCTGCTAAAATAATATGTAGTAAATGTTCAGGCAATTTGAGTAAGCAAATGCGGATGAGTTCTGAGGGGCTGTATGGGTTTGAAAGATATTGATTCTTATGCAACATGTCTTCAAAATATTTGACAAGACTGGAAAATTCAGATTGTTCAAAGTGTTTCATCATCATGATGCTATGTTTTACACGGTCTTGTGTAGCTTGAGACCAATATGCTGAGAGGAAGGCATGATAAAAATCTCCTTCACTGTGACAATCGTGAATGACCGATCGCATTCTTACACCTGGTTCATTCTCTAAGTAGCCACACATAAATTCTAACCTGTGCTCCAATGACCAGTTGGGAGGGAAACAATGAGAGAATTGATGGAGCCACGCTTGTGGATGAATGTCGTTGGCAGAATTCTTAAACGTTTTGAATTTACGTGTAGTAATGAACAGCTTATAGTCAAAATCATCGTGTCGGCGAGTAGCATCTCGGTCATAGTTACGTCGTGTCGGCGGTTCCATCTCAAAATTCGGTGTACCTTGCCAATTTCTTTCATAATTACCGAAATGCCCTATGTTATTATTTTGTGGCTTTTGCGTATTTCTAAGTTCCTCTTCCCGTGTTGGAGCGCGAGTGTCTTCTGAAATACGTAATTCTTGTATTACCTGTGTCAGCTGATCTTGTACTTCCCGGATTTCTCTTTGGTGTTGCGTATCAATTTGATTCAGATTTTGTTTCAGTTTCCTAATTTGTTCGCTCTGTTCTGTGTCATTAAAGACTACCGGTTTTGCGTCATTCAGATTATCATCTACCTTCGTAGATAAATTATTTAGCTGATCCGAAAGTTCAACTACTTTCTCTGATAATGAACACATTTCCTCAGTGTGTTTTTCTGAACCAAGTTTCAGAGTGTCCATTTGTGTTGAAATCGAATCTACTGTGTCCTTTAAGTTATCCTGAGTTTTTGCAAGTTGCGTAACCGAATCGGTAGATGCAACTGAGTCAAATTTAGCTTGCAAGGTCTCATGATTTTCATGAACAATAATTTGCAGTTCTTTTATGGCTGCTTCGTGATTCTGTAATGCATTTTCATGCCGCGAAAAAATAGGTTGAAAATGCTCACAAATTTCTGTTTTTACGTCATTACAGACTTTTTGACATTTAGATTCAATGTTATGTAACTCAGTAGTTAAATCTTCACGTGTTTGTTCAAGTGTGGTGTCTAACTTTTGAAGATTTTGTTCCATTGTGGCTAACTGTTGCTGTGTTTGTCTCTGATGTTGTTCCATTGTGTCTAACTTTTTAAGATTTTGTTCCACTGTGTCTAACTTTCGAAGATTTTGTTCCATTGTGTCTTACTTTTGAAGCTTTTGCTGTGTTTGTCCCATTTGCTGTATTAATTGTAATAACAATGCACTGGTGTCTGGAACATGTTCCTCAGTGCTTTTCGGCAGTGAATTTGCACCGGCAACATTCACATTTTGACAAGCAGAAAATGTGTCTTGACTTATTTCAGAAAACGGTGAGGAACCAAAACCTGAATCTACAGTATTTGCGAGATTGTTTCCTGTCATTTCGGATTCCTGAGGCGAGCTGTTGCCGACCGATCGATCGATAATACTTCCCTGTTCTCTAATTGTTTCACTGTCTACACCATTGTTTGCCGCCCGCTCCATTTCCCTATGCACAATTACCAAATTACTACTTTGAACATTATTTAATTCATTACTCTGCGGCGGTAACACACTGCTTTCGTCTTCACTGTTATTTCTCAATTTACTTTGGAGCCTAGTATTACGTTTTTCAGACGCCATTATTGTCACAATATTTCACGATAACACAGAAAAGCACAATTTGAAGAGCAAAAATAAGAGAACACATTAACATAACACTGAAAATAATATCTAGTTAATTGCAGCTGCTAAATACTTGGTGCAAATCTACATGCATGCCACAACTGTTTTACTGTACAACAATGAAAGACTGCAACTACAAAGGAGATTCTCTCTACAGTTACGTGCTAACAATAAACAAAATCTACACTAATTACACAAAGTACAAGAAAAACCAGAAGATTCCAGTGAGGTATCCTCGGCTAAGGGTCGACATATGAAACGTCCCCTTTGAACAATTATACACGACTGTGCTTATACTGACACACAATATTTTTAGCGCAACGCAATCTGACTTTCAAAAATCCCTACAAAAGAATGGCCCTGACTAACATTAAACTATACCTTTCACAAATCACTAAATCACTTACCTCACAATAATCTTCGTTTCTCCCACTACTACAATACAGCAAGCGCCACTACTGCCAGCTAAATAAAAGATTCAAACTACTAAAGGCACTAACTACTGATAGGGATAGTTAGCAAATGAAAGATATTAATAGAGAACAAACAATGTATTTACCTTGATATCATCATATATAAACATAGCAGTTCATGACAAATTACAAATCTCCGCCATCTCTCTCCCCACGTCCACCACTGCTGGCGGCTCACCTCCAACTGCGCAACGCTACGCGCTGTTCACAGCCAGCTGCCTAACACTACAATGGCGAGTATTACAACAATGCAAAGCAGCCACAGACTGCACACAGCACAGCCAGTGATTTTCATACAGAGGTGGCGTTACCATAAAAAAACCTAAACAGCCTACTTACATAGAGAAAACATAAACAGCCTACTTACATAGAGAAAACATAAACAGCCTACTTACACGACTACACTGACGAAGCCTTTCTCTCATTTGCCGAGAGACAGTTAGAATAGCCTTCAGCTAAGTCCATGGCTACGACCTAGCAAGGCGCCATTAGCCTTACATAGTTTGATAGTTATCATATGAAATGTCCCATCACGAATGCTGTATTCACATGAAGATATAAAAGTTAAGTATAGAAGCTACGTACTTTTCTTGCTAACATTCACTACTTATCCTGTTCCAGAATTCACGCCCGTCTGTGTTAGATAGCGTGCATTTCGGCCTACTCTATCTTCAAGGTGTTGGCACATTTACCAACACATCATTGGCGACGTTTTAACGGAAAGGGTCTTGTTCTTTCTAATTGCTTACATTTACTTGTGTCATGGCTTCGCCACATACTTCAGATGTACTGTCCGAATTTTATCGCTTGCAGAATCAGCAGACGCAGGCGTTATTGGATGCCCTTGGACAGCTCGTCCAGGGTCAACGTGCCATTCAAACCGATGCGGCAGCCGCCGCTTCTCTGCTACCGCAGCCACAACTCGCAGTTGCACCGCCTTTTAGGCCCTACGACCCAGACGTGGAATCCTGGACGGAATGGTCCCGCCAGTTTGGATTTCATCTCGCCGCCTACAGAATTCAAGGTAATGAGCGGCAGCCTCACTTATTGTCTTGTGTCGGCGTGCAAACGTACCGTGTGATAGTGAAATTGTTTCCCCGATGCGACATAGCCACTCTGTCCTACGAAGAAATTTTGTCGGCGTTGGACGCCTATTTCAAGGAAACAGTTAAAGTAGTTGCAAAAAGGTATACGTTCTTTCGTACAAAACGTACGGCCGGTCAAACTAATAGGGAGTGGGTTGCAAGTTTGCAAGGCCTTACTAGGGATTGTGCGTTTGAATGTGACTGTGGCCTTTCTTATTCAGATACTATGGTACGTGATGCAATTGCCCAGAACGTTTCTGATGTTCGCATACTGGAACAGATTTTGAAACTAGTTAATCCCTCCCTTCAACAAGTGATAGACATATTGGATAGGCAAGACACACTTGACTGTGCTCAGGAATCTTTTGAAACTTCGCCAGCAGTGTGTAACATTAACCCGGGGTCAGGGATTTTCTCTGCCTCGTGATGGCTGGGTGTTGTGTGATGTCCTTAGGTTAGTTAGGTTTAAGTAGTTCTAAGTTCTAGGGGACTGATGACCATAGATGTTAAGTCCCATAGTGCTCAGAGCCATTTGAACCATTTTGTAACATTAACCGGCCCACCGGGCGCGCGGCGCGGCCCGGTAAACTGCCCTCGCACACATCCGAGCAGCTGCTGCCACGCTCTAAACCAGGTGTGCTGCGCCAGCACACAAATGCAGTGAAATCATGCCCGCGGTGTGCTACTAGACATTCGCATGAAAATTGCCCGTCACGCCTAGCTATTTGCTTTTTCTGTAATAAGAAAGGACATGTTCAAAGTGTTTGCCAGAAAAAGCTCAGATCAGGCACTCTTAATCATTCCAGGCCCTTTGCTTCGCGCCGGAATCAAACCAAGAATACTCAGGCTCGTGGACCTTCGCCCATGGACATTCATGTAGTTAATTCCACTTCGCCCAGTGCCACTTTCTCTAACAGTTACTGTGTTCGTCCCACAAAAAGTGTGCGCTGACGTCGCCGGAAATCACGTCAATTAGCAAGTGATTCTGTACCAGTGTCTGTTCAAATTGCACAAAACAGTCGCTCTTGTCGTCAGCAGGACAATAAACTTTTTGTAGATTTGGACTTTAATGGCAAGGTCATTCCATTCCAGCTCGATACCGAAGCTGCTGTTTCATTGCTCAATCACGACACGTACAAACAACTGGGCAAACCTCCGTTGCGTTCCGCAAATGTTAAGCTAACCACATATTCAGGACAGCTTATCACTGTGTTAGGACAGTGCAGCCTTCTTGCAACATATAAGGGACAAACAAAACTTGTGTCATTTTACATTCTTCGTTCTTCTACTGCAGAGAACTTGTTTGGTTTGGATTTATTTCAGTTGTTTAACATGTCTATAGTAAATCAGGTCCTATCAGTGACTCAGACTGTGCCTTCAGACAGTGTTGCTCGGTTATGTGAAGAATTTACAGACATTTTTGCACCGGGCCTTGGTTGCGCTAAGAACTATGAAGCACATTTGGAACTGAAAGTAAACGCACAACCGAAATTTTTCAGAGCGCGCAATGTTCCCCACGCATTGCGTGATGAGATCGCCAGAACATTAAACGATTTAGAATCACAAGGTGTGAGTCAATGTGCGCAAGGCCTCTTCCCTTTCAGCTCCGCTTCATCGCTTACGCCGTACAGGTGTTCCGTTCGTCTGGACGACGGAATGCGAACGCGCCTTTCGCCAGTTGAAATCGGCGTTGCTTTCTAATACTTGCCTTACGCCATTCGATCCCCAGAAACCCCTTTTGTTGATGGTAGATGCATCGGATTTCGGGATCGGTGCTGTGCTTGCGCACAAAGTTAGCTCACATGATCGCCCTATTGCCTTTGCGTCCAAATTGCTCTCAACTGCGCAAAGAAATTATTCCCAGATAGAGAAAGAAGCTTTGGCTCTCGTATTTGGTGTTACTAAGTTTCATGATTTCTTGTATGGCCGTCACTTTACCATCATCACAGACCACAAACCTTTGACATCGCTTTTTCATCCGAACAAGCCTGTACCTCCGCGTACAGCGCAGAAATTCATTCGCTGGTCTATTTTCCTCTCGCAGTACCGCTACGATATCTTGTATCGATCCACTGCTAAGCACGGAAACGCCGATGCGTTGTCCCGTTTGCCTGTTGCAGAGGATAAAGCATTCGATTCTTCCGAACTTGCTTGCATGTTCATTGATTCGGAAACCGATGAAGTGGTCGAATCGTTTCCGATTGATTTTCGTCGTGTAGCTACAGCCACAGCTGCTGACCCCGTCCTTGCTACCGTTTTTCGTTTTGTTGCTACGCAATGGCCTTTGTCAAAGTCTCGGATCGAGGATCCGTTGGTTCGCAGATTTTTTGCTCATAGGGAGAGACTTTTTGTTCGACGTGGTGTTTTGTTGTTGCGTTCTGATAATGATCAGTCCAGAGCCGTGGTCCCACGTTCGTTACAGTCCTCTGTATTACGGCTTCTTCACCAAGGACATTGGGGTATAGTGCGAACGAAACAACTTGCTCGTCAGCACTGTACTTGGTTCGGAATCGATGCTGCGATTACGAATATGTGTTCTTCTTGCATGGCGTGTGCCGAACAACAATCCGCACCGCCGCGGAAAGTCTTTGCATGGCCAAAAGCCACTTCCCCTTGGCAACGCTTGCACATCGATTTTGCTGGTCCTTTCTGGAATGCTCGATGGTTGGTTCTGGTAGATGCCTTCAGTAATTTTCCTTTTGTTGTCCGGATGTCTTCCACGACGTCCTCTGCCACCATCCAAGCGTTGTCTGCTATCTTTTGCATTGAAGGTCTTCCGCAGACTATTGTTTCCGACAATGGCCCACAATTCATGTCCGCAGAATTTCAGTCATTCTGCCAGGCCAATGGTATTCAACATCTGACATCCGCGCCGTTTTCGCCTCAGTCAAACGGTGTCGCTGAACGATTGGTCCGGACTTTCAAGTCACAGATGTTGAAATTGAAAGAGTCGCATTCTCGGGAGGACGCGTTGTTGCTCTTTTTGTGATCGTATCGCTCTCAGCCCCGAGATGGTCGCTCGTCGGCTGAGTTGCTCCATGGTCGTCCTCATCGAACCTTGATGTCTTTGCTGCATCTTCCGCATGCCGCATCAGGTTCCAGTGCAGCGGCATACTTCTGTTTTTGCTCCAGGCGATGTTGTATTTTATCGCAACTATCAAGGTTCACGGCGTTGGCTTGCAGGGCGCGTTCTTCGCTGCCTCGGCCGCGCGATGTATTTGGTTTTGGGGGCCTCTGGTGAGGTGCATCGGCATCTCAATCAGCTGCGCCTCTGTCGTCGCACGGGTTCTGCCGCTCCCCGTCTGCTCTCAGCGACGGTGCCGTCCGGTCAGCGCCCTGGGGACCCATCTACTGGCTCGCCTCATCCCCAGGTGTTACCGACGATGCCTTCCATTTTGCCCCATGGCGACGCGCCACCGCAGCCGCCGCCGCCGCCGCCTGTTCTCCCGCCGGCGCCGCCCGCATTCGACGCTTCGCTGCAGCCGCCAAGCGCCTCCCTGGGTCACGCGCCACCGATCGCTTCCCGGGACCAGCTGTCCTCCGCCATGGACCTCTTGCCCGCTTCGGACCACATGACGTCATCGCGCGTCGGATACCCCGACGCAATGGAGGTCGACCCTTCGGCCCCTCCTGACTCTTTACGGGCGCATACACCGCATGTTGACGTGCACCCTGGACTAGGTTTTCAGGCGTTTCCTAACTCCCCTCGGACCGAATGGCCGGGTGCGGGTGGCACAGCCTCGCCTGTTGTTAGGCTCCCCACCTCATCGCATACGTCAACATGGGGTCCTCCCCACGGCGGGCGGAAGTCTTATCATACGACCGTTCGCCGATTTGCGGGGGAGGAATGTGGTGTCACCGCCAGACACCACACTTGCTAGGTGGTAGCTTAAATCGGCCGCGGTCCATTTAGTACATGTCGGACCCGCGTGTCGCCACTGTGTGATCGCAGACCGAGCGCCACCACAAGGTAGGACTCGAGATACGGAATAGCACTCACCCCAGTTGTACGACGACTTTGCTAGCGACTACACTGACGAAGCCTTTCTCTCATTTGCCGAGAGACAGTTAGAATAGCCTTCAGCATAGTCCATGGCTACGACCTAGCAAGGTGCCATTAGCCTTACATAGTTTGATAGTTATCGTATGAAATGTCTCATCACGAATACTGTAATTTAATTTCGATTGCTTCCACCATTCCCGTGCCAAGAGCTTTGCTTTTCATTGGTTTTCACAAAGCGTTCGACTTCGTTAATCATGTCTTCCTTACGCGAATATTGTCGAGTGTTGCTTTTAACAATGCTGCACGACGACTGTTTAGCTCTCTAATTAGTGGTACTCGGGCGTCCATTGACATAAATGGCCGGCCGGTGTGGCCGAGTGGTTCTAGGCACTTTAGTCTGGAACCGCGCGACCGCTACGGTCCTGCCTTGGGCATGGATGTGTGTGATGTTCTTAGGTTGGTTAGGTTTAAGTAGTTCTAAGTTGTAGGGGACTGATGACCTCAGATGTTAAGTCCCATAGTGCTCAGAGCCTTTTTTTTTACGTAAATGGCCGTCTTACTTCCTCCATCGCGGGGTGTCAGGGCGTCCTTCAAGGGAGTAAATTATCTATGTCGCTCTACGTGATGTTTCTAGGAACCTTATCGCAATCTATAGCTACTCGTTTGGGTGGCTGGTCGCTGTTGGGGAAAGGTTCACCGTTCGTGCATATGCTGATGACGTTATGGTTCTTCGCCGTACCCATAATGATATACCACTGCTGAAGGAAGTTTTGGTGCCTTTTGCCGTCTTACGGGAGCGCGGGTTGATGACCAGAAATGTCGCTTACTCAGTTTGCGAGGATTTGACGCTGTTGATATTCCATGCACTTTGAAGGTCACCCGATATCGATCGTTAGGTGTCGTAATTTACAGTTGTACGCTGAAGATGGCTACGATAAACTGGAAATCTGTCGTGGATAAGATTCAGGGAGCAATCATCGAACAGAGGTGTCGCTCCCTCTCCCTTCCTCATAAGGTCCGGGCCATGGAAACGTATGTGTTAATTAAGGATTATTTTATTGCACAATTTTTTCCACTTCCTGCGATGATGTACCGCCAGTTGCAAAGTTTAACTGACAGGTTTATCTGGCGCAACTCTACATTTCGCGTGCGTTATGGGGTCATGGCGCTCCCCCGTCTGCTGGGAGGTTTGTGCCTCCCTGACATTCGGGTTGAGGCTTCTGCCTTATTCATCCGTCGCACCGTTTTAACATATCTATGATTCCCCCCCCCCCCCCCCCACCCTATTCATCCGTCGTCCCATTTTAACATGTCTACCCGCCTCCCAGTCACTTACAGCTCACCTTCGTGACTGTAGCCGACCGGCGAGTTTAGAAGGTCCGGTAGATATTGGAAGGATTAACTATAAACTACGGTACGTTAAGGAATTTTTTCTTGAAGTCAGTTATTTAGGAGTAAATATCCTTTCCCAAGCGGTTCTCTTCCTAAAAATACTATTAATCCGCTGGCCAATTCCTCATAGTATTCTCCCTGCGGAAGACCTGCCCCAGAAACGAATTGGAAATTGTTTGGTCTAACGTTAGCCTCCCAATTTTCCCGATGGAAGTGGCGTCCTCATGGTATCAAGTTGTTCATGATATTGTACCTACCAAAGTGCGACTTTTTCGTATTGGTCTCACTGCGACGGATCGCTGCAGTCGTTGCCATGAAACTGATACGTTATATCATTCGTTGATCTCCTGCTTTCATGGCGACTGGAGTCGGCTTCGCCGACAACTGGCTTTTTTCCTCAGGACGTCGAAGGCGGCCATCTCGGGGGAGATTCTCGTGCGTCCCGACTCAACTTTCTTACCCCGATCGAAGAACAACGCCATCATGTGGCTTGTTGGACCTTATGTCCACTACGTCATGGTTAGTGGATATGACGCAGATCCGTGTGCCTTTTCCCAATATATGGCTTTTAGAAAAGCCCATTAGACGTGGCTCAGGATGCCACGTTATCGTGAGCTTTTTTCTAATATGCTGTATATTGTTATTCATCGACAAGGAGTTGAATGAGTTGAAATCCCCCCTTTGTTGTGGACACTCTTGTTTGGATTTAAATGTTACACGATGTAGAAGTGATGCAGGAAAGAAGGTGTGGGCACGTTAAAATTAACGCCTTCATAAACGTTTTTCTGATTTAATCCTTTTGTTTTTGTTGAAATGACTTCTTTTGTTTCATTTTAATTGATTGCCTTAAATAAGTGCTTTGGAGGGAAAAAAATGGTAGAGCACTTGCCCCCGAAAATAGAGGTCCCGAGTTCGTGTATCGGTAAAAGAAAATGCAGGAATATCAGGCAGTGCAACCGCCAAAACGCACTGGGTATCAAGTGAAGACTTTGTGACAGGAATAGAATTATAGAGGGCGAGCCTCGACTCCAGGGACTAAATTTCTGCTCTTCACCTGAAATATATATTATTACAAAAGGGGATTTGTTGCGGTACTTCTGTTATATGGCCAGCTCGGTCACCATGCGCGACATCCCATGGAATTGCTCTTCTAGGGGCACGTGCAGATCCTAGTTTACTAGACTCTGATCGATACCCACGTGGACCTGGTCTGTTGCTAGAACTGACGCAACGACAGACGTAGTGCGCCAAACCCGTGAACGTAAGACAGTCGATGATACGTCGTCATGATTACGGCTGTTGCAATTTTGAGCAATATCTTTAAGACAATCTTTTAAGAGATCACCTCAAAAGCCTAAAGCTATGTAATTACCTCAGTTTCTGTTTTCAGCTACATTTCTACAGCTTTGGTACACTTACAGAAGCGATAACAAACTGAGGCAGCACCACGGATGAAGACAGATTTCGTTCCGTTGTCTGTTTGCTGGATATTGAGTAATCTGTTTCCTAGATATAGTGAGGAATAACGCTGTAACAATCCACGCTTAACTGGGCTGAACTGGTGGAAGTGTAAGAAAACAATGTACTCCGTACAGGTGCTTCCAGAGTGGTAAGAGAATTCGGAATAACGAAAAATAAAGTCACAGACCATCTCTGTAAAGAACGGCGAATAGCAAGAGAAATAAAGACACTGCCGATCGGCGAACGGCGTGCCACAATCGAAGCCGTTGTTCACGACAGTTTGAACATGTAGATCGTCGCCTGCTAGATTCGGTGACTGCTCTCACACATCAAAAAAGCCGTCTAAACAGAGACAGCTGCAAAAACATCAGTGTGGGATCCGTACCAGTTCGGGTTGACAGAGGAGATAGAGAAGATCCAAAGAAGAGCGGCGCGTTGCGTCACAGGGTTATTTGATAAGCGTGATAGCGTTACGGAGATGTTTAGCAAACTCAAGTGGCAGACTCTGCAAGAGATGCGCTCTGCATCGCGGTGTAGCTTGCTGTCCAGGTTTCGAGAGGGTGCGTTTCTGGATGAGGTATCAAATATATTGCTTCCAACCGAGGAGATCACGAATGTAAAATTAAAGAGATTCGAGCGCGCACGGAGGCTTTCCGGCAGTCGTTCTTCTCGCGAACCATACGCGACTGGAACAGGAAAGGGAGGTAATGACAGTGGCACGTAATTTGCCGTCCGCCGCAGACCGTTGGGTGGCTTGCGGAGTATAAATGTAGATGTGTATGTAGAACATCGCTATTGCCCCGAAGTATACAACCGAAGTAAGCAATTTAAATATGTGGATTTGCCACTGCTGGAAATGGCCAAGAACCAACCATCGCAGGGAAAAGGTGATGCAGAGATTTTTCCAGACTGCTACAGTCTCGTGCTAACCGATTATGTTTGCAAGTGGAAAACCGTGATAGGAGCATACTACTGAAATCTCCTGACGAGATTACAGTAGCTGTCAATATGAATAGTCGTGGCAAGCTGCCCAAACGAGTGTTTTACTCTGTGACAATGCCGCAATTCTTTGTATCTAGGACACACCTTCTTTGAGCTAAAATTTAGCTTCGCTTCTCGTACTCTCGTGGCATGGCACATAGTGACATTTTCCTCGAATGAAGGTATCACTGCACGGCACGCATTTCCAAGATGATGACATTGTTGTTTTCAGAATGTTCGTGCCGTCAACAGGCAGTAAACAGACGTCTACAATGAAGGAAATAAAAATCTCATGGCCAAAAAGAGTGTGGAGTAACGAAGTGTCAGGAATACGTTATTCTAGGTAACATATTTACGTTTTTAACACTGCAAGATCCCAGGCTAATGTAATCGCGAGGTAATCTATTGAAAAATGTGAAATGCTGTCATGTTAATAACCACGTTAATAAACGGTGTAACCACCAGAGTGAAATGCAAGCATGCAAATGTGCATCGATTGTGTTGTACAGGTGCAAGATGTCAGCTTTTGGGATGGAGATCCATGCCTGTAGCTCCTGGTCGGTCAATACAGGGATGAAAAATACTGTTTGTGGAAGACGCTG
Source organism: Schistocerca serialis cubense (assembly GCF_023864345.2). Classification (NCBI taxonomy): domain Eukaryota; kingdom Metazoa; phylum Arthropoda; class Insecta; order Orthoptera; family Acrididae; genus Schistocerca; species Schistocerca serialis. Next base: position 75,226,826 of record NC_064644.1, read on the forward strand.
GAGTTGTCTGGTGATGTCCCATATGTGCTCAATTGGAGACAGATCTGGTGATCGAGCAGTCCAAGGCGACATGTCGACACTCTTAGAGCATGTTGGGATACAATGGCGGCATGTGGCCGTGCGTTATCACCATCTGGAGTACTGTTTATGGATGCCAGCACAACAGGCCGAATCACCAAACTGGCGCACAAATCTGCAAGCACAATGTGTGGCGTAACTACGGGAGTGGTCTTGCTGACATACTAAAACGACCCCAAACCATAAGTCCAGGTGTAGATGCAGTGTCTTTAGCGCGCAGGCTGGTTGGTTGCAGGCCCTCAACTGGCCTCCTAACCAAAACGTGGGCATCACTGGCACCGGGTTAGAACCAGCTTTGATCAGAAAATACTGCACACCTCTACCCTGGCCTCCAATGAGCTCTCGCTTGACACCACAGAACTCTTTTAAGAGGTGGTGGTTTGGGTCCGTGGAATGCACGTTACAGAGCATCTGCCTCGGAGCTGTCCTCGAAGTAACTGGTTTGTAACAGTTGGTTGTGTCATTGTGGTGCCAACTGCTGCTCAAATTGCTGCTGCAGATGGCCATACATCGAACACGATGGTCTTCCCTCTCGGTTGTACCACTAGGCCGTCCGGAGCCCAGTCTTCTGGCGAACGTACATTCTCGTCAATACCACTGCTAGCAATCATGCACAGTGACGACGTTCCTGCCAAGTCTTTCTGCAGTATTACGGAAATAACATCTATCTTCTCTGATCTCTTTTACACCATCTCGCTGAAACGCACATGTTGATAATGTCGTCCTTGTCGCCTTAAAGGAATTCTTGACTAACATCAACTCACCACGTCCAGTCTCATAGGTAACTAACGCCCACGACTTTCTACAGCGAGTATTTAAAGCAAACCTGATTTGCATTGCCATAGAGGTGCTATTAGTGGCAATCTTTTGCGACTAGCGTGAAATCTGAACGGACGCCATAATTCACATATAGAAACACGCCTACAAACTACAGTTTATGCCGGCCGGAGTGGCCGAGCGGTTCTAGGCGCTACGGTCGCAGGTTCGAATCCTGCCTCTGGCATGTATGCGTGTGATATCCTTAGGTTAGTTAGGTTTAAGTAGTTCTAAGATCTAGGGGACTGATGACCTCAGAAGTTAAGTCCCATAGCGCTCACAGCCATTTGAACCATTCTTGAACCATCTGAACTTCCGTTTATGTAGCACTACTCCTTCTCGGTGTTGCAATTTTTTCCCATCAGTGTATACCAAGGGTCTCTGCCAAGGTCATTCACCTTTGGGAAAAATGTGTTTCCTTGAAGGGTTAATATGTAGAGAAGGACTACACCACCACCAACCTTCATGTTGGCAGCTTGATTTTTTCAAAGCGATACTTACGAATCTCTCATATGAGCTTCGACTGAGGTTTACAGCGTTGGTGACTGCATATTGCAGACTATTTCAGCGTTTGGAAAGTATTTTCACAGGAACAAAAGTAACCGGTTCACCAAAGTGAATAAATCATTATTACTATGTAACGAGCCACCGTATATGATGTGTCCCTTATACCAAAATACAACAAGAATACCCCTGAACAACCGTCGAAATTTTGTCGCTGTAATTCTGGTTGGCCCTGTATATTTTTCCTCACAGAAATCTAAAGCTTATATTATGAAACAAAAATAGTAATAAATACAGGTGAAAAAGGACAAATGAGAAAACCATAAGTCGATGAGTGAGACATGAGTGTTCCCTTTCACTTTTTAACTTCTACATTGGCAATGCCCTTAGAATTTCGTGATCAGATAATTATCAAGGAATTAAATTAGACGAAGACACTAGTCTACGAGCACAAATACGAGGTTGTACAGAAACAAATGCTCCACATTTTTTCTTCAACAATTCTTTATTGAACTAATGCGAATTAAAAACACGAAAGAATGCTGTTTTATCTACACACCCTGTTTCTTCCACGTGATCTCCATCCCGTTCTGTGTCCTTCCTCCAGCGCGAAACAAGGGCGTGTGTGCCACGTCAGCACCAATCCTTGTCCTGGTGGCGGAGCCAGTGCTTCACTGTGTGAATCACCTGCTCGTCGTCCTAAAAATGTCTTCCACGAATGATTCTGTTCAAAAATGGTTCAAATGGCTCTGAGCACTACGGGACTTAACAACTTAGGTCATCAGTCCCCTAGAACTTAGAACTACTTAAACCTAACTAACCTAAGGACATCACACACATCCATGCCCGAGGCAGGATTCGAACCTGCGACCGTAGCAGTCCCGCGGTTCCGGACTGCAGCGCCTAGAAGCGCAAGACAATGATTCTGTCCTCGCGAATGACAACATCAGCTCGCTGCAACCTGTCAAGTTTGACGACCGTGGATGGTCTCCCCGATCGCTGCAAATCTGCCTTCTGATGGGCTCACCTTCCGTGCCCAGCGACTAACCGTGCTTCTGTCGACAGCAGACGCTTCATAGACTTTGCACAGGCGTTTGTGAATATTTCCCACAGCTTCATTTTCTGCAGTGAAAAATTCGATGACGGCACGTTGCTTGTAACGTTAAGATGCCATTTTGAAACTGTCCTGCAGCTATGCTATCGGTCGGAAGAGACGGAAACTTGGCGCGCTCACTCAGCAGACTTCAAATACAACATGAGTGAAGTTTCGCGTTCGTAGCACTATTTTTCTGGGCAACCCTCGTAATAATACAATTTTCAGACTACGTCCAGTTAGCAGTACATTAGGTAAATCAAACATCTGCAGCAGCCGATCTACAATTTTCATTACGTCGAATGAAAGTTAAGAACTTTCAAGGTCAATATCCAGTTTTGTGTAAAGTAGTACTTGAGAACAAAGGAGAGAAATGGCATACATGGGAGTAGCCGGATAGCGGTGCACACGTCAGAAAAACAGAGGAGAAACGATGATGACCCAAGGCGGGAAGAGCGCCTGCGGTCGGGACTCATACCCACGCCGGAGTCGAACAACAGGGCAGACTAGCGGCGAACCCCAAACAACAAGAGTAAGTCATTAGCAATCTATGCAACAACAAAGTGACACGGGCTTTCGACACAACGCTGTCAGCAGGTCAAGTACGAGCCGCGATGCAAATCAAGTCCAAAGAGCAAAACCGATACCAAATTAAAGTCGTCGACGATTAATCAGTAGTACGGGGAGAACAGTAATGGATGAAATCAGGCGCGTTACACGACTGACTAAGCAGTCTTTTTTTTTTCTTTATTGTTATTTTCAAACCTGGGTACAGGCAGGCCAGCAGCAGCATGCCACGCCGCTCTTTGGCCTCAGAGAAACACACAAGATATAAAGGAAGACATCGAGAGAAAAAACATGGTGGACATAGAAACGGAGACAATGACTATTGAAAATACATGGAGCCGTTCACGGGCGTAGAGTCCAAGATAAAATTTGTTCAGACACTTGGACAGAGACGAATATTGTCACACGTGAACAGAGGTGCACAAAACGAATAATACTGAACCACTTAAGCATAAAACGACGATACACACAGAACACGAGGCGTAGATCTCCGGCGCGCGAATGTTCACTAAACGTGTACGAGTCTGGGGACCTGCGAAGAAAGGAGGATGGGGGTGGAGAGGGAGAGGGAGAGGGGAGAGCAGATTCCAAGGGCAGGGGAGACGGGGGGAAGGGAGGAAGGAAGAGGGGAAGCCCGGGGGAAGAGGGGAGGAGGTAGGAGACAGGGGAAAAAGAAAGAGAAGGGAAGGGAAGAGAAGGGAGGGAGGGTGCCGAAAGGAGAGGACACAGGAAGTGGGGGGGGAGGATCAAAGTTGGTAGGAGGGGTAGATGGAGGGGAGGAGGACATCATCAGGGAGGGGGAGCTGGCGGAAGCCACCTTGGGAGAGGGTGAGGAGGGTGGAGAGATGGAGACCAGGTGGGACGTGGGAATACAGGCGCGGCAGCGGGCGGGGGTGGGAGAGGATGGGTGAGACAAGCAGATGAGGAGGATCGAGTTTGCGGGAGGTGTACAGGATCCGTATCCTTTCAAGGAAAAGGAGGAGGTGGGGGAAGGGGATGAGATCATACAGGATCCGCGTAGGGGAGGGGAGACGGATGCAATAGGCGAGGCGGAGAGCATGGTGTTCAAGGATTTGGAGGGATTTATAAAAGGTAGGGGGGGCGGAGATCCAGGCCGGATGGGCGTAACAAAGGATAGGGCGGATGAGGGATTTATAGGTGTGGAGGATTGTGGAGGGGTCCAGACCCCACGTACGGCCGGAAAGGAACTTGAGGAGACAGAGGCGAGAACGTGCCTTGGCTTGGATTGTCCGGAGATGGGGAGTCCAGGAGAGGCGACGGTCGAGGGTGACGCCAAGGTACTTAAGGGTGGGAGTGAGGGCGATAGGACGGCCATAGATGGTGAGATAGAAATCAAGGAGGTGGAAAGAAGGGGTGGTTTTGCCTACAATGATCACCTGGGTTTTGGAGGGACTAAGCAGTCGAGGTGCGCCAGTATTTATGCCGGCTGCAAGGGAAACTATGGGCTGGTGTATTCGCGTGGCGAGACAGTGGCGCACGCGCTATGTGAGTGCAGTGCTGCGGCGACACTGCCCTCTTTCGTCCATCGAGGTCCATTTGATCCGTCGGGCATTCAGCTTCCGAGCAGCCCGGTACCAGAAGGAACAGGTAGCACCGGAAGTGCCACGAGCTATTAACATACATGGTAATTTCGTAATAACGTTAGAAACTTTCAAGGATGATGCAGAAGAGTAAATGTTGCAGTTCGAAATAACGGACTGTGGTCAGGAAACGACCAAATCGAAAGTGAAAAGCGAAAATCGTTCGGATACCTCTAACAGTGCAATACTTGTAGCGGCACTGTTTTCTTATCAAAGATTATAGTGTGGACACCTTTCAGAGGAGGTAGATTGGACGAAGCCAAGGAGAAAAATGTCCAGTAAAGCCTAAAGTGCATACCTTAACAGAGATAAACACTATTTCATCTTCGATACTGTGAAACACATCTCTTCTACTGAACAAGTCCCATAGCTCTTAAGGTGTGCATTTTAAAGTCCATGTTTACTGGACACTTTTTTCTTGTTTCGGTCCATAATACCTTCTGCAAAAATATGTAAACCAAAGTTCTCGCATTAGAAGAGATGTGTTTCACAATATCGAAGATGCACAAGTGCTAGTACTTCTTAAGGTAAGCATTTTAGAGCCTAATTCTTTCTTGTTTTGATCCGTACTATCACCTCTGATAATTGTCTACCCTACAATCTTAGCGATAATAGTACCGGTAAATGTACTTCACTGTCAGAGGTACCAGAACGATTTTCGCTTACAACTTTAATTTCGGTCGTTTCCGGACCACAGCCCCATACCTCACACTGATACATACAATCTTTTCCGTCCTCCCTGAAAGTTTGTCTCATCATCACGGGCTCACCATCAATATGAAAATCTGCATCAACTTCAGACTATATGTGGAACACTTAACTAAAAAAAAAACCGAAAACATTAGAAAATTATATTTTGTAAAACAACGACACTGTCATTGCTCTTGTATGGAAGTGTATGGAAGCGAGAGTTGGATGAAGCACTAGAAAGGTGATACCGACATACAATCAGCGCCATGAGGTTATTGATCGCTACACATGAAGAGATTTAGTAAAAAATATGTTGGAAATGAGTTGAATGTACGTGCTGTTAATAAGGAAATAATTGAAGACAGAAAGAGGTGGAAATAAACTGTGAATAAATTGAAACCTGAAAGACAACAGGATAATGCTGAACTGCAAAGTCCCGCTTCTGGCGCCATACGGGCCAATTGCGCCCGACCGATCACCGTGTCAGCTTCTGCCAAATGCGTCATCATATGTTGTCAGCACATCGTTATCTCGGCCGTTGTCGGGTTTCTAGACTTATGAACCATTAGTAATGGGTCGAGTAGCTTCTCAGTTGGCCTCATAAGGCTGGCGAGTAGAACACGGCAAGTACCATAACGCGATATCCCAAAAACTTCGCTCATTGGAAGAGTTACCAAAGTAAGTCAACGTGTGTCTAGGCTTACCCGTAGGTACTCATCCGTTTCTGTGAAAACAATGGTCAAAATTATCGACGCACTTTAGGTGCCTCGTAGTGGCTAGTATTCTCAGAAGAAAATGATGGCATAGTAACTCGCGTCGTAGCCTCCCACTTTTGAGCTTCATGTTCGAAACCCGATAGTTGTTTCTATTTTTATTTTATTTTTATCATTTTCTTCATTTATCTATCCACATCCGTTCAAGATTACTGCAAGACTATTTCTGAAAAAGTTACGTCCGTAGCTCGTGGTCGTCCGGTAGCGTTTTCGCTTCCCGCGCCCGGGTTCCCGGGTTCGATTCCCGGCGGGGTCAGGGATTTTCTCTGCCTCGTGATGACTGGGTGTTGTGTGATGTCCTTATGTTAGTTAGGTTTCAGTAGTTCCAAGTTCTAGGGGACTGATGACCATAGATGTTAAGTCCCATAGTGCTCAGAGCCATTTGAACCATTTGAAAAAGTTACGGGGGAAAGAACGGCGTTATATTACTTGGAAAATTACAAATGGGTTCCACAACAAGTGCCATGCATCTATTATATCATATTCATATACAAGAAATTTTCAGGAGTTTTTAAATTCTCATACTCTTATGTTTCAGTCTTATATCTATTCTTATATTAATTGTTATGTTTTATTCTTATGTTTAGGACCTTCAGGAATAATTGGTGCATTCTCTTGCATTAAACCGATGATAGAAACATTCGAAACAGTAATTTCGTACAGCACGAACATCGTGCAAAGACAGTTTTGCCACAGTGATATTTCTTCGTATGAATGTCACTTGGGAAACAAATGTCGTCTAAATTGCTGAAGTATTCACGCGTTACCAATAATTTCGCGGGAAACCACGGATCACTTTACGGAGATCTGGCGCTTGCAGTTGATTATGAATCAAGATACACTACAGGGATGTCACGGATAATCAAATAACTTTTCATCCTATTTTGCTTTTTTAAAAATTTATTCACCAGACAGACAATTAGTAGGCGAATAAAGCCGACATTATTTCAGTATACGTTGAAAAATATTCGTAAAGTGATCCGATGCGCACAAGAGTAAATAAACGGGAAACAAAATCAAAAATAATAACCGTGTTTCAAATTCGGGGCTCAGAAGTGTGAAGCCGCAGCGCTAGCCACTATGGCACCGCTTCGATGGAATTATTCATTCGCTAAATCAAATACAAAGTTCCTCGAAAACTTTGACTGTCATTTTCTCAGAAACACCGAGTATCTACGGATAAACCGAAACACGTGTTCGCTTATTTTGTTTCCTCTTCCACTGTGCGAAGTTTCCAGAAAATCGAGGGATGGTACTTGTCGTAGTCTTCCCGTGAGTGCACCCCGTACCAGTTCTATCACCGAGGAAAGTTCTCTAGCAGTACTAGGAATCGAAAACGTGTCGTCCACCTGGTAGTTGCGCCGGCCGAAGTGGCCGTGCGGTTAAAGGCGCTGCAGTCTGTAACCGCAGGACCGCTACGGTCGCAGGTTCAAATCCTGCCTCGGGCATGGATGTTTGTGATGTCCTTAGGTTAGTTAGGTTTAACTAGTTCTAAGTTCTAGGGGACTAATGACCTCAGCAGTTGAGTCCCATAGTGCTCAGAGCCATTTGAACCGTTTGAACCTGGTAGTTACGCGCGCTGACCACTCAGTTGTAGAGGCGGAGCCGTAGCTACAACACGAAATGAATACTGGCTGAAAGTCGGCCAAGAAAATTATGGACGGAAGGGGCAGTCGTGTAATCCCTGAAAGGCGACAATAACAATGATTTATTAGGTTTCTATGTTCCATTTGAGTAAAGTCCATCTCATGTGAGTAACGAAGTACATGAGAGTGCAGTTTACTTCTGCTTGAGTGTGACGCTCCGCTCACAGCGGCCCACACAAGGAATTCTTCCAGGAGGGACGGAGCATTAATCAAAGAGGAGTGAGAGCTCAGAAAGAAAACGTAGCGTTGAGGGAGCAGGGCGGAAGGTCAAAGCCGGGGCGCCGGTAAATATTTGAGACTGTCAGCGCCCCGCATATTAGCACGATCGTAACAGAATTACGGGCGGAGAATTGCGCGATTAAATTTAAATAATTTATGGTTGCGCGCGCGCTCGCCCGCTCGCTGTCCTCTGGCAGAGCGCTCTCCTTCTGCCAAGACGCGCCGCCGCCGCCGCCGCCGCCGCCGCCGCCGCCTGAGGGGACGCGCCAAGAACAAATGAAGATGTCACTGGCACTTTGGAAACAATCTGCAAGCGCGCCCTTATTAGATCTCCGGCGACACGGCGGCGCATTAAAAGCCGTCTGCCGGCAGGCGCGGCGTGAATTAATGATGGCGGGAACCGGCGGCGGGCTGTGTAGGCGCCTCGCCCCACTGCCGTCCCGGAGGAAATTAGGCCGGCCGCATCCCGTCCGTAGCCAGCCGGAGTGTAGGCTTCTAACGAGCCCGCCTCGCTCCACAGTGTCACTGCGGCCGCCGCAGAAAGACCAGTCTCCACTCCTGTCGTTTCGTCTGTAGCGCGGATACACGTGTCCGGGTGAGCGCTGGCCTACGAGGAGCATCGTCCGCAACCAGCCGCATGTAGTGTTCTATAAAACTCTTAACTACACTACTGACCATTACAGTTGCTACACCACGAAGATGACGTGCTACAGACGCGAAATTTAACCGACAGGAAGAAGATGCTGTGATACGCAAATGATTAGCTTTTCAGCGCATTCACACAAGGTTGGCGCCGGTGGTGACACCTACAACATGCTGACATGAGGAAAGTTTCCCACCGATTTCTCAAACACAAACAGCAGTTGACCGGCGTTGCCTGGAGAAACGTTGTTGTAATGTCTCGTGTAAGGAGGAGAGATGCGTACCATCACGTTTCCGACTTTGATAAAGGTCGGATGGTAGCCTATCGCGATTGCGGTTTATCGTATGGCGACATTGCTGCTCGCGTTGGTCGAGATCCAGTGACTGTTAGAAGAATATGGAATCGGTGGGTTCAGGATGAAAATACGGAACGGCGTGCTGGATCCCAACGGAATCGTATCACTAGCAGTCGAGATGACAGGCATCTTATCCGCATGGCTGTGCCGGCCGGTGTGGCCGAGCGGTTTCAGGCGCTACAGTCTAGAACCGCGTGACCGCTAAGGTCGCAGGTTCGAATCCTGCCTCAGGTATGGATGTGTGTGATGTCCGTAGGTTAGTTAGGTTTAAGTAGTTCTAAGTTCTAGGGGACTGATGACCTTAGAAGTTAAGTCCCATAGTGCTCAGAGCCATTTGAACCAACCGCATGGCTGTAACGGATCGTGCAGCCACGTCCCGATCCCCGAGTCAGTAGACGGGGACGTTTGCAAGACAACAATCATCTGCACGAGCAGTTCGACGACGTTTGCAACAGCATGGACTATCAGCTCGGAGACCACGGCTGCGGTTACCCTTGACGCTGCATCACAGACAGGAGCGCCTGCGATGGTGTACTCAACGACGAACCTGGGTGCACGAATGGCAAAGCGTCATTTGGTCGGATGAATCCAGGTTCTGTTTACAGCATCATGATGGTCGCATCCGTGTTTAGCGACATCGCGGTGAACGCACATTGGAAGCGTGTATTCGTCATCGCCTTCCTGGCATATCACCCGGCGTGATGGTATGGGGTGTCATTGGTTACACGTCTCGGTCACCTCTTGTTCGCATTGACGGAACTTTGAACAGTGGACGTTACATTTCACATGTGTTACGACCCGTGGCTCTACCCTTCATTCGATCCCTGCGAAACCCTATATTTCAGCAGGATAGTGCACGACCGCATCACATTTCGAAATTCATGGCACAAAAAGGAAAAGTTGCAGGCTTGAAATCGTTTTAGCATACCATCGATGAGATCCTCAAGCCAGATCTGGTCAAAACTGTCCCACTCTTCAATGGCAATCTTGCGTAAGTTGAACAGGGTACGCCGTCGTCGTCGATGTCCGAAAATATGTCCGAGGAACAGATAGGCCACTCCCCTCTAGTGATCCTAGCATCCAAAAGGAACGTTTACACGAGAACAAGATGGTGTGGACGCTAGTGGCTATCCATCGAGATGATATGGTCACCAACGAATTGGCTATACGGTCACACTGTTGATTGCTCAATTTCATTCCTGTCCCGTAGAGCAGCGAGACTGACCCAAGAGCCATGAGAGGCGTATGGCTGCCCCCGTGTAATGTCCACCACCCCCTCGTTCCAAATGTGGGACACAACTTTGGAGGTGTTCGATTTTACCGAGTCATCTCCAAATGCGTTATCTTCGGCTAGCAGCGTACAAAAAGAACCGAGTTTTGTCGATAAACAAGACGCGACGTTAATCCTACGGCGTGTGATTTCTTGTCCATCTGTAACGGAGACCATAGGGCTATAATGCTCGCCATGGTGGTTGGGAATGGAGATCCGCATCATCCAATGGTCTCCTAACAGTAAGATGCCATGCATGACGCCCTGTCGCTTCCTCTAATGTCGAATTAAGTTCGAACACTTCGCATACTATTCGTCTGACTCAACGTGTGGCGGTGGAAGATATCGATCATAATGTGCACCTGCCGCGGTTGGACGGCTTGTGCGGTGGAAATCCTCCACACTGTCAATTGACTCCGTTTCCAAGTCCGCACCATATCACTTTGACTCCGATCTACATTTGCGACAACTTCCCTGTTTGACAAGCATTGTGGACGTAAGGTGATGATGTGGACCCAATCACTGAACACGATTGTCCTTCTTTCACTCTACTGTTGCATAGATGTCTGTATTGCACTGCTACTGGTGCTATATTTTCAAATGAAATAAATGAAATGCTATAATAATTTCTAGTTCGCCATTCCATGCGTAGGTAGCGTTCGTGGTAACTGTGTGTTTGTTAATAAACAATGTCAGAGCCAGCCGGGGTGGCCGTGCGGTTATAGGCGCTACAGTCTGGACCCGCGTGACCACTACGGTCGCAGGTTCGAATCCTGCCTCGGGCATGGATGTGTGTGATGTCCTTAGGTTAGTTAGGTTTAAGTAGTTCTAAGTTCTGGGGGACTGATGACCTCAGAAGTTAAGTCCCATAGTGCTCAGAGCCATTTGAACCAAACAACGTCAGAAGTGCCCTTTCAATCCGTATAGGAACTGTCACAGTTCTAGGGCGATGAAAAACTTCTCTTCATACGAGGGATGGAACTTTAATAATGACAACTATTAATTTACAGCTCGTACAAAATAGATACGTGTTTCAAAGTTTTAGTGACCTTCAGACTAGTCACCAGCATTTTGTATAACCCGCTGCCAGCGATGTGGAAGTCGTAGGATACTCTTAGCAGGGCCAGTTGTGTTGACAGTTCGAGCGGCACGGTCTATTGCCCGACGAATTTGTAGCAGTTCTGAACCGAATGCCGTAAAGCGTTTCCTTTATTTTAGAAATCGAGTTGAACTCACGAGGGCTTAAGTCAGTGGAGTGCCGTAGGTGGTGTAGCACTTAACAGGTCCATCAGTCAAACAAATCAGTAACAGCTTGCACTGTACGTGCTTGAGCATTGTACTACAGAAAGTGTCATCACTTCTGTCTCTAAGCTGGTCGTAGGTTGTTTTCCAAAACTGAACAGTACAGCGACAGAAGTGATGACACTTTCTGCCGGACCTGAACATCATTTGTTTGTTTCTTTCTTTTTTTCTTTTTTTTTTCTTGAAATGGATACTGGGAGACAGATGTTCCATTCAGATGACGTGATACTGGATACTGTATGTTGTACGATATGCGGTAAATGCAACTAAGCGACATGTTATGTTTCGTGATTACATGATTAATACGTCGTTCGATCATATGAAACGACTGACAAATGTGTTTTCTCGTTTGCTACTGGCGATCTAGAGCACGCCCTTGTAAAGAAGCGTTGCTTCTCCTGGCTTCTGATTGGCTTGTTTTATGCTGAGAAAGCAGAGACTGTTGCATCCTCGGTTCAAAAAATAGCTTGCAAATGACAGCAGGGAAAAGTTTGTAGATATTCGTGCGTCTGTAGAAGGATTCATACGAGCAGCATACAACTTCCATCATCACACCTTAGCAAAAGTTCTTGCTGAAAACTAGAGAAAATTCTGGTTGTACGTAAAAACAGTGAAACGGTTCGATGGTTTCTTTCTATTGTTACTTGTCGACAACTCTCATGTGGCAACAGAAAGACAACAAGAGGAAAACTGAAGTTTCGAATTTCGCATTTAAGAAGTCATTCACGATGGAAGATCGTACAAACGTACAATCGTTTGACGGTCGCACAGAATCCCGAACGGCGGGTATAGTAACAAGCAACCCTGTGGCAGACAAGCAATTGAAACAGTTTCAAACAAATCAGTCCTTGGCTCCGAATGGATTCCCAGTTTTGGCTTTACATAGAGTACCCTGTGGCGTAGGCCCCTTTCTTAGCCTGCATGCATCGCGAATCTCTCGCTCATGGCAAGATTCCAAGCGACTGGAAAAAAAGAGGGTGACTGCTGCACGTAGGAAGGATAAAGGAAGAGACCTGAAACATTACAGACCATTATCCTTATCGTTGGTTTACTATGGAATGCTTGAACTTATTCTGAGTTCGAAACTAATAAATTTCCATGGAACGGAAAAGCTTCTATCCACAAATCAACACGAATTTAGAAAGCTAGCTCAGCTTGCCTTTTTATCATATATCCTGCGAACTATGCATTAAAGGCAACAAAGACATTCCATATTCCTAGATTTCGGGCAAGTGTTTGACAATGCGCCCCACTACAGAGTGTTAACGAAGGTCCGAGCCAGGGCCGCATCCACAGCAATTTCCCATTCCCCTTCCACCCTGTTCCCTCGTGCACTTTCATCTACTAATTGTGGTATGCACTGTATCCAAATCTTGCACTCGTGCCCGCCTAGCACCCCTCTCAGCTTGGTGCCCCAAGCAGCAGCTTGTCCGAGCATACGGATTAGATTCACACGTATATGAGTGGTTCGAAGACATCTGAAGTAATAGAACTTCGTATGTTGTCTTGGACTTGGAGAGTTCATCAGAGACAAGACTATCCCAGGAATGCCCCAGCGAAGCGTGATAGGGCTACTCTTGTTCTCTACGTACACAAATCATCTGACGGATAAGGTAAGTAGCAGCCTGTTGAAATGTCCCCTTTGAACAACTGTGTTTAAACTGACACACAATATTTTTAGCGCAACGCAATCTGACTTTCAATAATCCCTACAAAAGAATGGCCCTGACTAACATTAACCTATACCTTTCACAAATCACTTACCTCACAAAAATCTTCGTTACTCGAACTACTGCAATACAGCGAGCGCCACTACTGCCAGCTACATAAAAAATTCAACTACGGAAGGCACTAACTACTGATAGGCATAGTTAGCAAATGGAAGATTTTAATAGAGAACAAACAATGTATTTACCTTAATAGTGTTGAAAACTCATAATATACATAGCAGTTCATGACATCCAGTGTTACAAATTTCAAAACTCCGCCATCTCTCTCCCCACATCCACCACTGCTGGCGGCTCACCTCCAACTGCGCAACGCTACGTGCTGTTAATATCCAGCTGCCAAACACTACAATGGCAGATATTCCAACAACAGTGCAAACCAGTCACAGACTGCACACAGCACATACAGAGCGCTACGTGGCGTTACCAATATAAAAACTTAAACAGCCTACTTACATAACCACCATGATCCCCACAAAAAATTTTACAATTTTTTTTGGGCACTGGCCAATAAATATTTGTTAAAATTTTTTTCACAATTACAATAACAAAGAAATCAAATGCACACACTTATTGATACAATGTTGGTCAAAAGCTAAAATTTCTCACTGTCCATAAAGACAGTCCTGATCATCCATCACAGTAAAATTGCAGTGTTTTTTTTTCAAAGTCTGAGCAGTAAAAGAAAATGCACACGGAAGTAGTTAATTTCCAAGCAATCTTGAAGAAGTAGTGTTGTCCTTCCAACGGAAAGACAGTGCTGACTCTTGACATGCAGACAGGTATTGGTCCACAACAGAGCAAACCCACAGCAGAATCAGTCGAAATTTTGAAGAGTATTGGTAGGTAGGTCATCACAGAGTAGACCCACTGTAGTCCTGGTAGAGATTACGGTATTGGTGGGCCACCAGAGGTGTAGACCCACTGTAGTCCTGGTAGAGATTACAGTATCGGTGGATCATCAAAGATGCAGACCCACTGTAGTCCTTGTAGAGACAGCCAGCAACCATCTGTTGCGACTGTGCTGGTGCACAATCACCATCGAAGAGTCTTGCGGACAATATAGCAAGTCCATAAACCACCACTTGTGCACTCACTAAGTTTTTTTTTTTTTTTTTTAATTGGCCTTAGAACCAGCAATGCTGTTAACCAGTCCCTTGCTGAATTATTAACACACGTGCAAACACTAACAGTCCCTACTTCTCACATATTGTCCATATACTATGACCAACAGAAACGTGTGCAGTGAAATGTAACTTAAAAGATAATAATATGATGAACTGGTGACAATTTCAATTTTATAACGTGAGAATACAATTACAAACATACAGAAAACATCATTAAAAACACAATAATACGGATAACATTTGTAGTAATACAGGCCTTACAAAAGAATCGAAATAACATATGCATCAGTGTTACAGGAATTATAAGTACCTACATAAAAGATCAGAATAACTTTTGAAACATCAACTTCACACATGAGCAACAAAACAGAACAGATAAATAATGTCTAAACATCTTTACAAAGTAAATAACATATTATTAATGCAAATTATATTTGAGGATAACAGTATTCCTCATCATAGTGAATGTAGCTGAGTATTAGAAAAATTCTACAACATATATCGTGTCAGATAAACACATAAAGACAGGAAGAACACAAATACACAAGGGTACACAAACATATAGCAGAATAATACAAAAGGAAAGGACAGGGTTTGTTTTACTGCAGCATTTTGCAAACAAAACTTTCTTTACTTCTTGGAGATCTCCCTTCATTCATCATTATTCCCAAAAAGTCCTATCTATACCTGCTTTCTGTATTCTATTCATATTTCTTTCAAAATAATTATTTCTCAGTGTACAATACTCATTTTGGCCCAAATCTTTTTCGTATGGCTTCTCAATGCATTCTTTCCCTATTGTCCATAGTCAGTTTCTTATATAGTCCACCCCTTCTTAAGCTGACTTAAATCTACTGAGCTAAGATGCATAAACTTAGGGCAGCACAAAACAATTAACACAAACAGCAATGAGAAAAAAATGGAAATTTGCAAAGGAAGCTACAGTAAATCTAAATTACCAAGCAATGCAACATTACAACTAATATGAGCCAATGTGCAGCAACAAGAAAAATAAATCAGTAGTAAAACTTGCTTAACAGAGTAATACAAAGTGAAATTTAGTAGCACTATGCCTCGCAAACAGCAGCAGCAAATGCAATAACTTATATCTAAACATGAGAAAGCTCAAGCAGAAAAAATATTACAGTAAAAATGGCCATGTTTAATACCTATGTCACATCTTAACACTAGAGTGATGCATCACTGTAACTTGCTCTAGCAGACAAGTTACCAAGTCACTGACAAAAATTATGTATGCAATTCCTATGAAGTGGAAATGTCTTTTTGCGCTCCCTCATTTTTGTGGAGTACATCCATCATAAAGTTATTTTTTACTGGATCTGTAGGCATAGAATATTTATATTAGTACATCTATAAAATTTTATTTTAACCAATGCTGCAGTTCAGATAGGAACTAGATATTAAACAAAATAGGCAAAGCAAGGTGTGAAACGTCATTCACTAGCCATATGGCATTTCATAATGCAGTAAACAATCTTTCAACTAGCAAGACAATAGACATGAAATGTTTCTCATCATTTCTTCTTCTTCTTCTTCTTCTTCGTTTCACCCAACTTTGGGGTACGTTGAATCAATCACTTCTGTGTGTTCTGTGCCTTTCTTTTCGCCCAGTACTGCTTCATTCTTTCTGATCTTGCTTTTCTTTCCTCATCAGAGATGACAATCGTTCTTTTCTTTCTACTTTGGAGCTGGAATCCCTCTTTTCTGTCTTTGCTTATCATTTTTGCGGTCCTGTCTGTGAGCATTTTTTCTGTGATGTGTAGTTCTCTTAAGTCTTTCTCTGTTTGGATAAACCAATTTGGTTTGGATTTTTTATTCCTGAAGTAGTCAAACATTCTTTTTGTAAGTCTATTTGGGTTCATTCTGAGAATGTGCCCATAAAACTCAATTCTTCTTTTCCTCATTGTATCCGAAAGTTTTTCTGTGGTTTTGTAGAGTGTTTCATTTTTGGTATGAATTAGTTTGTCGTTATGAAATTTGGGGCCTAAAATTTTTCTCAATATTTTTCTTTCTTTGATCTCTAGCCTTTCAATTGGGCCATGGTTAGTGATAGATAATGTCTCAGCTGCATATAGTGCTTCTGGTTTAATGACAGTGTTGTAATGTTTTGTTTTTGAATTCCATGAGAGGGACTTTTTATTATAAGTATTTTTAGTAAGCTGAAAGGCTAGTTCAACTTTGTTTCTTCTTAATTCTATTGCTTTTTTCTCAAGGGCGTTCCAGCTAATCCATTCACCAAGATATTTGAATTCTTTAACAATTTCGATCTTTTGGTCTCTTACTTTAAGATATTTCATTGGCTTTTTTATATTTGTGATTATTTTGGTTTTTTCAAAAGAAATTTTAAGGCCTATTTTCTCTGCTTGTTTCTGTAATTCGAGGATCTGTTCTTTGACTTCTTCCCATGTTTCAGCTAGTAGGGCCATATCATCTGCAAATGCTAGGCAATTAACCTTGATGCCTTTGTTTTTTGTTCCTAGTCGGATTCCACTATTGATTTTCTTTTTCCATTCTCTTACTATTTTTTCTAGGACACAGTTAAATAACAATGGAGAGAGTCCATCACCTTGTCGTACTCCAGTTTTTATCTCAAATAGGTCTGAGAGTTCTCCCATAAATTTAATTTTGGAGTATGTGTTGGTGATGGTTTCTCTAATTAGGTTTGTAGTTTTATTGTCTAGGTTCAATTCTTTTAATATGGAGATTAGAGATTCCCTGTCTATGGAGTCGTACGCCTTTTGAAAGTCAATGAATGTGATAACATACGCTTTTGCTCTCGATTTTTGGTAGGCCATAAGATTTTTGAGGTTTAGAATTTGTTCTGGGCAGGATCTTCCCTTCCTGAAGCCTGCCTGGTATTCTCCAAGTTGACAATCTAGCTGGGGTTCTGCTCTGTTCAAAAGGACTTTAGACAGTATTTTGTATGTTACGTCAAGGAGCGAAATCCCTCTGTAATTGTTGGGGTCTGTTCTGGATCCCCTCTTATGAATTGGGTGAATGAGGGCCATCTTCCATTCATCCGGAATTCTTTCTGTTTTCCATATTTCTTCAAATATGTTTTGGAGAGATTCTATGGCATTTCTATTGACATTTTTCCACAGTTCAGCTGTAATTTGGTTCTCTCCCGAAGCCTTATAGTTTTTGAGATTCAAAATGATTGATTGTAGTTCCTCGACAGTGGGTGGTTCTGAGTTAGGACTTGTTGAAGTTGAGTTGCTGAAATCCATTTTTGCAATTAGTTCTTTACAGTTGAGAAGGTTTCTGAAATATTCCCTCAAAATTTTGCAATTATCCCTGTTGTTGTGTGCAATATTACCATTTTTATCTTGTAATTGGAGTGTCGGTGGGCTGTACTTGGTTATTTTTTGTTTAAAAGTTCTGTAAAAGCTCCTAGTCTTGTTTTTGTTGAAGTCTTCGTTGATCTGCAAAAGGAGTTGATCTTCTTGTGCTTTTTTAATTCTTTTGAGGTTTTTACTCACTAGTTTTCTTACACTCAGGAAATTTTGCCTATTATATTCATTTTTCTGAGATTGCATCTGTTGCCATGCTTTCTTTCTTTGCTCAATAAGTTTGTCACATTCCTCTGTCTCATCATTTCATTTTAGTAAATATCATAAATTAAGAACTCTACAGTGTAATCATGTTTTCAAGTTTGAGGGTGTCGTATTTACGATGCTTTCTACAAAGGAATGTCAACAGCGAGGATAATGGCGTCCCCTTTTTTTTTCTCCACCTGTGCCTCTGAAAGGCAAACACTAATGGCTTTTTTTCAGGCGATTGTCATGCAGCTGGGTGCCCATGACGCATTACGTGAAGGTGGTCACTTAACTTTCTTACCGAAATATTTACGACAGCAGTTTCCGCTACAGTGACAGTCTCATATAAAAATATTTCACAGGTCAAGAATTTGCGTTACAAATCTGTAGAAACAAAATCGTATTGATAGAACAGTGTCCAAAAAATTTTCGTCGCATTGTAATACATTCACGCATTTACATACATTTCATAACTCTTAAAGTACGATTCTTGGTTTCCAACAACCTTTTTCACAAACCAGAGTCCCTAACCACTTCTCATTATTCCTTACCTTATTCGTCGACACTTCTTCAATATTTCGTCATAACAGATACGTGGCATTATCTAATAACTCATATAGCATCAGCTTATTGATCATAAACATACCGCAACAGCATAATACACAGTCATCGTAATAATAACATCATAACACGTCAGTCAAATCTCAAAAACGTCGTAGCTTTCTGCAATAATTTCAAAACCTAAATAAAAGACCTCTGCTCATTTCAACAGTGTCATCTACCTCTGACGTACTTTGAAAATCATGATCCCATACCAAATACATTATTCTGAGCTCTCATAGTATCACAACGGTTCCGAAAAAAATACGAGCAGTTCACAAAGTACAGGCAAAATACAATTTTGTAAGTATGAAATTATCCAACTGTGTAATTGCGTAAACATGTGTCACTGATGTAGTAAAAAAAAATGTTTATCTCTCAGTTAAATGATCATGACGCATTACGTGAAGGTGGTCACTTAACTTTCTTACCGAAATATTTACGACAGCAGTTTCTGCTACAGTGATAGTCTCATATAAAAATATTTCACAGGTCAAGAATTTGCATTACAAATCTGTAGAAACAAAATCGTATTGATAGAACAGTGTCCAAAAAACTTTCATCGGCATTGTAATACATTCACGCATTTACATACATTTCATAACTCTTAAAGTACGATTCTTGGTTTCCAACAACCTTTTTCACAAACCAGAGTCCCTAACCACTACTCATTATTCCTTACCTTATTCGCCGACACTTCTTCAATATTTCATCATAACAGCTACGTGGCGTAATCAAATAACTCATATAGCATCAGCTTATTGATCATAAATATACCGCAACAGCATAATACACAGTCATCATAATAACATCATAACACGTCAGTCAAATCTCAAAAACGTCGTAGCTTTCTGCAATAATTTCAAAACGTAAATAAAAGACCTCTGGTCATTTCAACAGTGTCATCTACCTCCAACATACTTTAAAAATCATGATCCCATACCAAATACATTATTCAGAGCTCTCATAGTATCACAATGGTTCCGAAAAAATACGAACAGTTCACAAAGTACAGGCAAAATACAATTTCGTAAGTATGAAATTATCCAACTGTGTAATTGCGTAAACATGTGTCACTGATGTAGTAAAAAACATGTTTATCCCTCAGTTAAATGAACAAATAGCTGTGTATTTTGTGTGTTAGAGAAATATGGTACCGATGTGTAAAGTTGTATAAGCAAATACCATATTACCTAGGGCTCCTTGTGCTTGCCAAACACATGGTACACAAACTAAGCGTGTACCCCCCTGAGGATTAATGTAATTATACCCTCAGGTGTTACAGATTACAGCAATGGAATGAAATGTATCATGGAATACTTTCTTTGTAATTCAAAACTCTTGAAAAATAAATGGCTTAAGTACAAAATTAATCTCTCAAATGCGTGTCCTGTAGCGTTAAATGTGCGCCTTGCTGTAAGATAATTCTGTGGAAGTGTCGTAGTTATCGTCCTCTGTAAGCAAAGTTCTGCTGAAGTCAATATACTTACCTCATCATAAACGAAAGTGAAATGCTTGGTGTACAGATACCGTAGTTATTACGTACCTTACCGTGATCAAGAAAGTACTATAATGTAATGTATTGTTGTGCTACGAAAAAGGCTGTCTCATTATAGCTATACCACAAAAGTTACTACTAAAACATGTTTTACATTCCAGAATAATACAGAAAAACTGTGCAGAAGTAAAACAGAAACATTGCAAAAGCAACATTGTATATTGTCACTCATTAGTAGCGTCGTGATCAAATCGTGTAGCTGTCACATAAACTAACCACTGTGTCATCTGGTATCTCACAGAAAGTACTTTAAATCCAGAATGTTGCATTAAAATTTCATTAGCAGTACTGGTAAATGTTCAAAGTATGTGAGCCTTATAGTCGTTACGTAATCGTGCAACTAACAAGCAAGAATGTATACACACAATAACACTGTGTCGTCTGTTCACAATAACAATGCATTCGTAATATCTGTTTAAATAAGTTCTCTTGGTTCTTGACTGGATATTTAACTTTAAACATTGTTGCATCTTAACAGATTCTAAGTCTGACAAAGCATACTAGTAATGTAAAGTAAAAAATTTTGTAGCAAAAATTAAGTTAAAAACAGATTATCTCTCAATAAACGGTTTTACATGTGAAAATTGGTGCAATCCTGTACTCTTCCTAGTACACAGAGTTTCAACTTCAATGCAATTATCATGCGATATATGTCGGTAAAGAATACTGGAATATTTCTCAATGTTAGCATCTATGTTATTTTTCTCTGAGCCAGCCGGCGCACGTGGCTGCCTGTGGTGCGAGTCATTGTCTGCTAACTCTTTGTTGGCGTGCGTCGTTATTGGGATTAGGAGACCTAACTTCTACAAATTCACCTTGACGAGAAGGCCCTGCCCTGTTTGAAGCTCGCCAGTTCTGATGCAATTCAGGTCTGTCGTTGCGATTATATCGTCTGTCGTCATGTCGGTAGATTCCATAGTTTCTTTCTTGCCGGTCACGTGGTGGGGAATTTCTTCCTGAATCGTAACTGCGCGCTGAACTGTTGCGCCTGAAGTTATTCTGTCTCCCTTGATATTAATTGTTTTTGTTCCCATATTGTCTGTTTCTACGGTAATCTCTGTCATATTCATTACTACGGAAATGCGATCTTTCTCTGTAACTATTATTACTCTGCCAGTGGTTGTCATATGGGTGGTGTCTGTTTTGGTCACGATTTGCGTTGTAAGAATAGACTTGTCGTGTCCAATTATTGATTCTGTCGTCACGGAATTGTGACGGATATTACCTGTAGTGATTGTTTTCCTGTTTTCGCATCCCGCGACTGTCTGAGTCGATTTCTAATTCTTGTAAGAGTCCCTGAAAAGCTTCAATGTCGTCTTTGCAACGCCCTGCCACAATAATGTGTCGCAAATGTTCAGGTAATTTGATTAAGCAAATGCGGATGAGTTCTGAGGGCCTGTATGGGTTTGACAGGTACTGATTCTTGTGCAACATGTCTTCAAAATATTTCACAGGACTGGAAAATTCAGATTGCTCGAAATGTTTCATCATTATGATGCTATGTTTTACTCGGTCTTGTGTAGCTTGAGACCAATATGCTGAGAGGAAGGCATGATAAAATTCTCCTTCACTGTGGCAATCGTGAATGACCCATCGCATTCTTACAGCTGGTTCATTCTCTAAATAGCCACACATAAATTCTAATCTGTGCTCTGATGACCAGTTGGGAGGAAAACAATGAGAGAACTGATGAAGCCACGCTTGTGGATGAATGTCGTTGCCAGAATTCTTAAATGTTTTGAATTTACATGTAGTGGTAAACAGCTTATAGTCAAAATCATCACGTCGGCAAGTCGCATGTCGGTCATTGTTACGTCGTTTCGGCGGTTCCATCTCAAAATTCGGTGTACCTTGCCAATTTCTTACATAATTTCCGAAGTGCCCTGTGTTATTATTTAGTGGATGTGCCGTATTTCTGTGTCCCTCTTCCCGTATTGGGGCGCGAGTGTCCTCCGAAATACGTAATTCTTCTATTACCTGTGTCAGCTGATCTTGTACTTCCCGGATATCTCTTTGGTGTTGCGTATTAATTTGATTCTGATTTTGTTTGAATTTCCTAATTTGTTCCCTCTCTTCTGTACATTAAAGACTACCGGTTTAGTGTCTTTCAGATTATCATCTACCTTTGTAGATAAATTATTCAGCTGATCCGAAAGTTCAACTACTTTCTCTGATAATGAACTAATTTCCTCCAAGTGTCTTTCTGAACCAATTTTCAGAGTATCTACTGTATCCTTTAAGTTTTCCTGAGGTTTTGCAAGTTGCGTAACCAAATCGGTAGATGCAACTGAGTCAATTTTAGCTTGCAAGGTCTCATGATTTTCGTGAACAATAGTTTGCAGTTCTTTTATGGCTGCTTCGTGATTCTTTAATGCATTTTCATGCCGCGAAAAAATAGGTTGAAAATGCTCACAAATTTGTGTTTTTATGTCATTACAGACTTTTTGACATTTCGATTCAATGTTATGTAACTCAGTAGTTAAATCTTCACGTGTTTGTTCAAGCGTGGTGTCTAACTTCCGAAGATTTTGGTCCATTGTGTCTAACTTTTGAAGCTTTTGCTGTGTTTGTCTCTGATTTTGTTCCATTGTGTCTAACTTTTGAAGATTTGGTTCCATTGTGTCTAACTGTTGCTGTGTTTGTATCTGGTGTTGTTCCATTGTGTCTAACTTTTGAAGCTTTTGTCCCATTTGTTGCATTAATTGTAATAACAATGCACTGGTGTCTGAAAAACTCACATTTTGACAAGCGGAAAATGTGTCTTGACTCATTTGAGAAAACGGTGAGAACCCAAAACCTGAGTCTACAGTATTTGCAATATTGTGTTCTGTCATTCCCGATTCCTGAGGCGAGCTGTTGCCGATCGATCGATCGATAATGCTTCCCTGTTCACTACCTGTTTCACTGTCTACACCATTATTTGACGCCCACTCCATTTCCCTATACACAGTTACCAAATTACTACTTTGAATGTTAATTAATTCATTACATGGTGGCGTAACACACTGCTTTCGTCTTCACTGTCATCTCTCAGTTTATTTTGGAGCCTAGTATTACGTTCTTCACACGCCATTATTGTCACAATATTTCACACGACAACACAGAAAAACACAATTTGAAGAGCAAAAATAAGAGAACACACTAACATAGCACTGAAAATAATATCTAGTTAATTGCAGCTGCGAAAGACTTGGTGCAAATCTACATGCGTGCCACACCTGTTTTACTGTACAACAATGAAAAACTGCAACTACAAAGGAAATTCTCTCTATAATCACGCGCTAGCAATAAACAAAAGCTACACTAATTACACAAACTACACGAAAAAATCAGAAGATTCCAGTGAGGTATCCTCGGCTAAGGGTCGACATATGAAACGTCCCCTTAGAAAAATTATAAATGACTGTGCTTAAACTGACACACAATATTTTTAGCGCAACGCAATCTGACTTTCAATAATCCCTACAAAAGAATGGCCTTGACACATTAACCTATACCTTTCACAAATCACTTACCTCACAAAAATCTTCGTTACTCGAACTACTGCAATACAGCGAGCGCCACTACTGCCAGCTACATAAAAGATTCAAGCTACGGAAGGCACTAACTACTGATAGGCATAGTTAGCAAATGAAAGATTTTAATAGAGAACAAACAATGTATTTACCTTAATAGTGTTGAAAACTCATAATATACATAGCAGTTCATGACATCCAGTCTTACAAATTTCAAAACTCCGCCATCTCTCTCCCCACATCCACCACTGCTGGCGGCTCACCTCCAACTGCGCAACGCTACGCGCTGTTAACATCCAGCTGCCGCTGCCCAACACTACAAAGGCAGATATTCCAACAACAACGCAAACCAGCCACAGACTGCACGCAGCACATACAGAGCGCTACGTGGCGTTACCAATAAGAAAACTTAAACAGCCTACTTACACTGTGGTTGTTTGCTCATGATGCTATCGTGTACGGAAACGTAGCGTCGTACTAGGGCGATACGAGATGACTTGGACAAAATCTCTGCTATTGAAATGAAATGGTAGCGGGAACTCTATCATGATTGTTAGCCTTCAGAACACGCATTTATTCACTGGGAAATGCTTGGACGGTCAGCACTCATTTATTGAGTACAAGATTGTTAGAAGCATTTTCGTACCACTCTCTCGGGTTGCAGAAGGAGTGTTTGCATCGAGCTCTTCCAAGCTGCTAATGATGTCACAAAAGCCATTCAGTATTCACTATTTTGTTCAGTACTTACATCGTTTGTGTAGGAAAATATGTAAGCTCCAACTGTGAGCCAGACGCGCTCAGGACACAAGCTTCGACCATAAGGCAGAGCATTTACAGGTTTTGAAGATCGAGTGATTATTTCCCTGACAGGAAATCGGATCATCAAGTAGAATTTAAATATTTATTAAAGCCTACTGACTAACCTTTTCACGTAATAAGTTATGCCTGAATTAATTTGTTCTTAAATGAAGTCAGATACTATTAAAATAAAGCTATCATTCGTAAGTACTCGCAATTTATGAGTGATCATTTTTAATCCGGACAAATATCTGCAGCGATTCTTCACAACCAGGGCAGTTATATTTCGTCGACTGATCTGCAAGGATTTTTCTTTGAATATTGCGACCAATTGCCATTGCCAATTATTTCATGTAATGAATTTTGTCATACCAACTTAGAAGTTTTAATTATCACCTCGAAAGTATGCCGTTTTTCGATAAGTGACCCAGTATTGGAATCTGCTAAATCTCAGAGCTGAAGTTAGGTCGTTGGGAACAGACATTAAATCAAAATACTGCAGTTTACGGAAGCTGAAATGTTTTACAATAATGGGATAAACTCAACTTAGCGACACATACTGCACCGTGATCACAAGCTGAGTGTTTGTGTTTGATCGCATGAAACGACTGAGAAATATTTGCTTTATTGTAGTTCTAGTCTTGGATCGCAATGTTTGTTTGTAATCAGATTATTAATTTCGTTCGGTAACGATCATCTTCAGATCTGAGTAAAAATTTATTTTATTTGTTTGATCATCTTCAGATCTGAGTAAAAACATATTTTACTTGTTTGACGATGCCGAAATGGATAATGATTTTGAATGCACCAACACATGTAATGGTGTGATATGTGTGTTGCAACATGTTCTTACTGCAGTCTGAAGATGGTCATTACTGACTGAAATTAATAACCTGATTACAAGTAAAAATTGTGATCCAAGACTGGAACTACAATAAAGCAAATATTTTCCTGTACCGCTAGAAGCATTTTCGTGCCTATGTCACTACTTGTAGACTGAGAAATACATTTTCTCGTGTCCCACTGGCTGTCTATAACAAGCCATTAAAAGGAAGTCTTGCCTTCTTTGGCCTATGATTGACCAGGTTTCAAAAGAGAACCTGAGGCTTCACATGCTTGGAGAAAAACGTACATAATGCGGCAGTCTGTTTTATTCTGTTTCAGTCGTGTGTCATCATTTTAAGTGCATATGGTTACGAGTGGTACACATTTTACGAGGATAGCTCTTGTGATAGACAAAGAGTATGATGACATCCTTCAAAATTATTTCATTACACATCGTTATAGCCAAGCAGTCTATGAAATTTTGCAGCGATCCTCATGACAGTCGAGCTGAGTGCTGTCAACGGACTGACAACCGTGGGATACTCTCTGCGTTAAAGGACACAGTTACAGAAGACGCAATGTGAGTGGACACAGCACATGCAGCGTGTGCATGATGCGTGCGTGTCTACGTGCAACAGTTACGCGTGAAATGTCTGGCTGTTACAACCAGCTCACATTATCATGTTTTCGACAGTAATGATAAGTGTAGTTGTTGCAAAGTTAGATAGTTAAATTCTCGATTTTCTTTTTTTTTCTTTTTTTTCGTGCATCTGGAGAGTCCTGCTACAGCACGGCCGGCCACGGTGTGCCAAACGTCACGCTGCCATGGTGTGCGGGTCACGGGCGGTCCAAACCTCGGCCTGTCTCACTTTTGTGTGTTCCTTCCTGGAAGTACTCGCCAGGGCACCACATTTCACTTAGTACTGCGGTGTGGCAGTTTTCGGCCGCCACGACTCTCTTAACTCCGGAAAAATCATGATGTCAGCTCTGTTTAGCCTTCGCTATTTGTTTGTAATATGACGGACGTTCACAGGTCCAGTGGCTGTTTACATAAAAGAGGCACTGTCATAATCATACAAAAATGAATGGGAATAATAGACAGAAGACAGGGATGAGAATTCCCAATATCTATTACACAGTTGCGTTATCGAATGTACTGATCATTTGCTATGAAACGACATTACAACATGATGCAGAAAGAATTTAAAGACTTATTTGGCAAAGAAAGATCAATAAATTGCAACGTTCGGGAGACGGGGTTCATTTTTCTGTACATAAAGAAGAACTTTATGCAAAATTTGTAGGCCTAAAGAACGTAGGCCTAAACAAATTGGTGGTGCGAACAGTACAATTTCTGAAGTCACCTCATTATTATATTGTAAACTGCAACAGCTTTTGATGCGGCTAAACGAAGGGTATAGAGTCTCTGTGTACGTAATACTGCAAAGTACGTTGGTTAAATTAAGGGGCATGCATGGCTGTAACGATTTTACGATTCAAAACCTGCTGTTGTTGAATTTATGATGCGAAAATGAGTGCAGGAACAAATATTAGAACATCAGGAATTGATTGCCGACCTCGCAATTTAAACGGACTTTCCTGCACCCTGCCAACATTTAGACACTATAAATTGAAAAACGTCTTATTTCATGGGGATGCATTTAAAAGAAAATCGCGGCTTGGAAGGGACAAGTTCTGACAATATACACCATCCATTTCCTTCTTCTAACTGGCGTTAAAGGAAAGGCAAGGTTTTAAAATTCATTGTTGCCTTGAAAGAACTACAAAGATGGTTTTCTAAACGTTTTGATGACTGCTAATCTTACATCTGTTTTCGAACTGTTTTCGAGACCATTTGCCGTGTCAGATGAAAGCGCCCGTGCGCATGTGCAAATGTAATTTATGTTCTAAAGACACGCCCATCTATTATTAATAGTTTCTCCAAGTGTGGATAATGCTTCTGATTTCGCAACTCATGTCCAGTTAAGGTAATGCCCCCCAGTTGCTTTTCCTTACAACTTTATTAAATTCACAAGAAACGGTTAGGCCTCTATATTAGGCCATCGTCGTCGCTATCGATTCTTTTAACTGAAGTTCCCTTGGCTATTATCCAGCAATTTGCAATATTTTCATTACAGTTACAATCAGTTATGTACAGTGAGATATAAATACGTTATTACATCGATTACGTATTAATTATAGTTTCTGTAATAAAGCTTACAGAATCAGAATTAGGAGTACAGTACAAGTTGTCAATGGATATTAAACGGCGAAAATTTTGGTTGCTGCAGAAAGTATCTTGTCTGCATTTTCGGTGCTACAAGATCCTGTCGAAATATCAGCGATTGTCGACAACGTACCCGTAAGTTATTTCAATTTGTATATGCCGAGAGAAACTCAGATCTCACGAGATAGAACTGATCGATGAATCATTTCAC
Organism: Schistocerca serialis cubense; assembly: GCF_023864345.2. NCBI lineage: Eukaryota > Metazoa > Arthropoda > Insecta > Orthoptera > Acrididae > Schistocerca > Schistocerca serialis. The sequence goes on from NC_064644.1 coordinate 75,254,528, forward strand.
TTCTCCTGCTATCACCAGGATTACTTGACGCCGGTCTTCGAGCACCAGCACCTCGTCTTGCGATTGGCGGTTCTTCACAGAGACATGGTCTGCCACTTCTTCGTTACGCATACTTGTTTGGCCACAGTGGAAGCGTCTGAGAGACCTAACCAATGTGTTGCGTTTTGGTGCATTGTTGGCGGGTAGTACTCCGCTTTGCCGTGCGGGTTTAGCTGAGCGGTCCGACGCGCTGCAGTCTTGCACTATGCGGCTGGTCCCGGCGGAGGTTCGAGTCCTCCCTCGGGCATGGGTGTGTGTGTTTGTACTTAGGATAATTTACGTTAGGTAGTGTGTAACCTTACGGACTGATGACCTTAGCAGTTAAGTCCCAAAAGATTTCACGCATATTTGAACATTACTCCGCTTTATGAATGGCCTCCTCCATACTCATGCCGCTCATCTAGTGGCCTGCAACGGTAATGTGGCGCGGAGAGTTCACTGCGTAGCACAGGGTGTAACCTCCCCACCGAAATTTCGAAAGACAGAAATAATTAATAAATGAGAGCCAAGCGTAACCTCCCTGCATGAAATGTACTGACTATGACAATTAAATGTTTGACTCGCAATCTGACTCAACGTGCAAGCTCCCACGAAAATAATGAGAGACAATTTAATGCTAATGAAACTTCAGTCACAATGTAAACTCAATTAGACCGAAATATCAGTCTTTGGCCCTGTGCAAAAAAAAAAATCAGAATTAATTTCTTACCTCATTGGAACTGCATGTCAAATTTCTGCTCTCATTGTTTGCCGCGGCTTGGAGGAAATGCGTTGCAAGTATTATTTTTTATTTTTTTGAAATTTAATTGAAACTTTTCTTCAGAGGAAATGGACGAGATCGTTCGTTCAATTAAATGGTTCTTTTATTAAAATTTGCTTTGAAATCAAAATTATTATTGGGGCACTTGTTGAAAATTAATTACAATAAATAAACTTTACATTATCTGATGTGCGCAATGCGGCTTGGTTACCTTAATTAACAATATACCTCATTCAGCATCTTGACCAGAGACCCATGTCGACGCCTGCGACTGCGTCCCGCTCGCGACTCTCTCGCAACTGTACTCGACCATTACTGCTGACCGACTACCCACAGACTGCACTGGCCTACTGCTACCGACAGACTACTGCTCGCAACTCTCGCGCGGTCAAGCGCAGACTAGGAACGACAAATAGCTCTCTGGTCAGAGACTCCGCAATGCCTCGCCATCGCCGCCACACAACATACGTGTTTCAAGGAGTGGCCGAGAATTTGTCTGTCGAGTCGTGCCCTGGCCAATGAGCCATCGTGCTCAGTGATACTGCACATTTCCCCCACAGCCACTCCACGGTATCTGAGAGGGAAGAGGGAGAAGAGGGGTAAACAGTGACCGCGCCGTATTGAAATGGCAGCGCAATTGTACTGCATACGACGTGGATTCATATTTCTCAACAACATACATCACAAACGAAACAAATTTTCACTATTACTTAATTACATTTGACACACTGCAGACGTAATATAATTTTTATCTGATGCAAACAGTCAGCATACAGACAGACGTTGATATTTTCACAGATATTCGCACTCAGGTTCCCTCAAAATCGTGACTTATTTAGTTTCATCATAAAAAAGGCCTTACACACACACATTATGATCGAAATTTGCCAACTCGTTATGGAGAAATGGAAACTCTGCTGCGGAATACAATGTAGTCCTTCTGGACGGCGTTAACGTAAAAGGATTTTAGGTAATGAAAATCAGATCCAGTTTTATTTTTTAGAACTTTATTAATTTCACGTGATCGGTTTCGCCTTTATGTTAAGGTATTATCAAGTGCATCTGAAAATTATGCTGTAGAGAAGCAATGTCAAATGTTTATTGGACGTTGCTTTGTTTGGGGTGTAGTGTTACACAAATATCAAAAAGAAAGATGGAAAATATTTGGATAGCTTTGAAATTTGATTGTGGACAGAGACGCTTAAAGTGAAATGGTCTCACAGAAGGAGAAATAGGGAAGTCTGTGCCGTGTCTATTAATTATGTAACAGTAATTGTAAGTGTATACTTATGCTGCTACTTTCAGTGGTCGCTAATTACACATAAACGTTAATCCTTTTTCAAATGAAGTCCCCATAAAATTAAGGGGAGTTATGTTGGAATTTTTTTTCACATTTTCGGATTTTTATCTCATTATAAAAAATATGTAATTTTCTGAATAAAAAGATATACTGTATATATCACTTACAAACGCACATGGGAAGTATTCTATTTTATTTTTTTAAATATAATCTACATTGATTGAAAATGTTAAAATTTTTACATGCAGTACTTCAAGATCTAATAAAATCGGCAATTTTTTTATTGCTTGGATTTCTGTGTTATAAAGGTTGAATTACGTGTATTGGTAGCACTATCAAAAACGGTATCGTATTGTTTCATAGTATAAACACGCGTTATATGACGAAGTGCTAACGTTTTTCAGAGGAAAAGTGACGAATAGATTGGTAATATCTCAAAAAGAAAAGTATGATGCCAAAACGAAGTGTTTTTAAGAAACCTGGGTTTCATGGTAATAGATTTTCGAATAAAGGGAAACATTGTAATCAACATGTGGCATCTGAAGTTACAGACAATGAAATACAGGCAAACACTTCAGTATCTAGAGAAACACCCATCAGTGCTTCGAAGATTAAAATAAAACGTTGTGATACACAGTTTTCTCAAAACGAAAGTCATGTAATGCTAGGTTAGCTCATATTCTGATAGATTTATACATCCGAACAAGGATGTTAGGTGAATGTGTGACTTCTAAAATATGTGGGGGGCCAGTTAGTTTACACGAAGACAGTGATATATCAAATGGACTATCCGCGAAACTTATCATTAATTATGCCATTTGTAAATATACTCATTCATTTTGAAGTAAATGTTAGGTGGTTTTACGGATTGAGAGCTATTGGCAAAGGACGCACTGGAGCAGAAACCAGCCCACCTCGTAAAATCGAAAAGTATGCAGGATTTATTGGAGCTGCTGTAGAATCCGTTGCATGTGAGTTAATGAAGGGTGCTGCAAAAGAAGCTGTTGAAATAATTGATGGTATGAGTGACATACCAGTAACTTTTGATGACACTTGGCAGAAGCGCAGCCACAATTCTAAGAATTCTGTTGCTATAGTGACCAGTGTGGATACTGGAAAGGAAATAGATTTCCAGGTTTTAACCAAACATTGTTATAAGTGTAAATCAGGGAATCAAAAGGGCATATCTGTGACAGAGATTATGAAGGAACAAGTAGTGGTATGGAGGCCTCTGCGCTATTGAAATTTGTAGTCGATCTGTGAACTAAAGGGGAGTGTATTACTCTAAGTTCTTAGGTGATGTAGACTCAAAGGCATATAACATTTTAGCAGCCGCTCAGCCTTATGGTGAGAGAATTATCACATAACTGGAATGTGTTGGTCAAGTCCAAAAGAGGATAGGCACCAGGTTGTGGAAGTTGAAACGAAACACAAAATGATTCATGAACTACAGCAGTATTATGGGATGACCATTAGAAATAATACTGAAAATTTGTTGAAAATGAAGCAGGCTTCTTCCACAGACTGTCAACTGATGAAAAACCAGTACACCACTTTTGCCCTCCTGGACCTGATTCATGGTGAAGTTACCGCAACGCCCAGTACTCAAACAGATCATACAGCCATAAACATTCCATCCCAGCAGCAGTCATGGATATCATAAAACCTATTTACAGAGGCCTGGCAAATCCTGAATTACTGAAGAAGTGTCTGCATGGTGACACTCAAAATGCCAATCAGTCGTTCACTAATCTTATATGGACTCTCCTACCAAAAATGTTTTTGTTGGAAAGAAGCCACTAAAGAGGGGGGTCAGTGATGCTGTTATTGCTTTTAATGATGGCAACATTGGTAGGGAGAAACTGCTACAGCATATGGGAATTAATCCTGGAACAAACTGCATCAGAGAACTTGAACGGATGGACAGGGTTCGCATTGATAAAGTAGAGTATGTAGCACAATTGGCTACTAAGGAGTCCAGAAAGGAGAAAAGAAGAAAAAACATGGAAAAAGATGAAGAGGATGATATAGCAAGGCGCAGCGTGCTTCTGAGTGACTAAAAATTAAAAAAAATTAAACATATATTAATGGAGTTACAGTCTTTTGAAACTTAGAAGCCATTCCTGAAAATTTATATTCTCTATTGCATTTTTCCCTAAATATCAGAAACCACTTCGAGTAGAGTTTGAAATTTTCAGGGAGTAATAACGTGCACATCATGAGTCTACTGAACTAAACGAAGAACAGAATGTTATGTACAATTACAATTATTTAGGATAACGTACAAAAAAGTACACAAAATATTAACTGTGTAATTAAAAAACGATATTTACGAAAGCAGTGGCTGAAATGCAATTATTATAGTTCAGTATCCTCAGAGAATAAAGTTTAATGTCTTGTAAAAGTTTCATGTCAATGGCTATAGTGGTTCCTGAAATACAGGGAAGCCAAGTCACTAACTTTAACATCGTGGTGATAGATTGTTCCAACTCCACTTAACGCCCTGTAATCTCACTGCACTCACGTATGGTTCGTCACAGACAAACATACTTAGACGCAAGGCGATATTTTTTAGACTGAAATGTTTCACAATTGATCATTGAGTGACTTTCTCTTCACTGAATCCACGTTCAAAACCCACAAATAGGGTTTAGTTTTCACCTGATCAGCAGGATTTGTACCAAAGATCGTGTATTCATTCATACTCAACTTCATCGTGTTTCGTTACTGTGATCCGGTGATGCCTCATTATTACAAACCATAGCATCACAATGGCGAAGTAAATGCGCTCCTGAAGATCTCAAGGCAAACTCACCTGCTGTGATCTGGAAATAATCTACTAATCCCAAAGAATATTTGCAAGCATCGTACTTGATGCGAGCAGAAGTGACTCTGATTAAACCAAAGACCTGCTCCACAATATACATTTGAAAAAGCATATAAGATGCAAATTCTATTATGGTGCATAAAATACCTTCTTACCTTATTGCAAATTAAATATGGCTCGCAAGCTAAACGGAATGTGACGTGCTTGATAATAGTGGCGAGTACCTATCTCTTGTATGCAGTGCCTTAGAAATCCTGGCAATCTTACATATCTCAGCAAAACTTTCAGTTGTAGAAAAATGTTACCTTTTGATCCAGAATGGTTGCATGAGATGAGCTTTAAAATTTCACATAGCAATTCACTAACACAAATGCAATGGAGCGTTTATATATTGCTCTCTCTCTCTCCTTCTCGGCATACTTAAATGCAGGCACTTTTCTTAGCACATCATAACACGCCGTAAACAAAATACACCTTCGCTATAGTACAGCCTCGAACAGAACAAAACGAGGAAGAAGGATTTGTCCTCGTTCAAAACTTGGAAAGCGTCTGAGTGCCGGGCTGGTCACTGGTAGGGAAGACTACCTTAGCGGACACCACAGCACACGTACGGGGGTCGACCAGTGCAGATTGGAAAGTATAACAGACAACTTTCACTTTCTTAAAATCGGATAGAAAAGGAAAACACAGAAATGATGAGAGTAAGCAAAACATCTGTTGCGAAGAAATTGCCTCCAAAAAACAGGCATCGAAGGGAAAATTGGAGGGAGGAGACAGAGAACATGGATAAGCAAGAAAGGTGTTGAAATTACCAGTAGATTAAGGAAGACGTACAGGATAGACTTATGTGGACAGTTATCAAATATGCAGTTACCAAATACGCAATTCTTCACGGTAAATGATAACGGCCAAACAGTTGCAGGATAAAGATTTATTGGAATCCTTGACCACGGCTACAGTATATCTAAATATACCTTCATCAGAAGCAAAAATACACCTGAACATGAAGACACCTTCATTAGCAACATCACTGAGATAGAAGAAAAATCAAACGCTTATAGCTTTAAGTAGCCGTGAAAATTACCAAAGTATTACAAGCACAAAAACTTTTAGTCACTTACTAAAATCACATCCTGCAGTGGAGATGCATAAAATAATCGTGCCAAAGGCGGCACCAGTAGCTGAAATTAAAATATCACCTCCATCCGCACAGCATAATTATGAACAGATGGTCGATGTGAACGCAGCATACTATCAGTGTTGAGACTGTGAACTAGCGTGAAGAGTGTGTTTTTGCTAATGAAGGTGTCTTCCTGTTCAGGTGTATTTTTCTTCTGATTAAGGTATATTTAGATATATTGAAACCGCGGTCAAGGATTCCAATAAATCTTTATCTTGCAACTGTTTATCTGTTATCATTTACCGTGAAGATCTTTAACAGTTACTGTTTCAGCCCTGTTTAAAACTTTGAAATATGCAATTATTTGCTATTAATTCCACAAAAGATCCATTTAAAGTCACACGTGTAAGTATTCATTTATTCCACTGCTACAATAATTTGGTGCTCATCTTTGCGTGAGGCGGTGTATCATGCCCGCCATTTTAGCCTTTACCTCCGCCACCGTCGCAAAGTCAGTCCCTTTTGGCACGGATTTACCTTTGACACTAGGAAAAGATCGGACGTGCCAAAGTCTTCTTAGAATAGTGGATGTTCAAAGACTGAAGCAACTTCACTGAAGAGAAACTATCCTCAATCCGAAGGTTCATTTGACCACAGCTTTACTTGGCATGATTTCATTAATGTGGTATGGACTACTATTCTCTGAGATTTCAATTGACTTACGCAGCCATTTTTAGGGAGACCTACAGTTTGAAATGGTGTCTGAACCACAGGCCAACACACTCACGTTAACATTATTAACATAGGTGAAACAACCGGCAAGTGACAGAAAAAAGATGTAGGACCCCAGTCGAAGCCCCGACCTATGAATTAACTGAATGGCACCATTGAGCCACCGAGCAAAACATTTTATTGCTATAGTCTGATTATAACTATTCTTTAGCTACTGGATCTTCCTAAGTCACGCGTGATCTTTCCACCGCTGCAATGTGTCACAACAAAGCGTCAGTTCACGTGCAGCGATCGAGAAAGTGGTGCAGCTGATAGATAACGATCAAGAGACATAACAGCTGGATTTCATCATCACCGACTGTATCCGACGATAGTGGGACAACAATTTCATCTTTCCGCGCGTGTAATCCGTTCCCTGTTTTACAGTACATCAGCCCAGAGGAAATTGACAGGTATTGTAGCAATGATGCAGTTGCATGTGACAGACTTTAACTACGAAATAAATTTAATCAGACTATAGATAAAAACTGCGACACTGATTACGTTGCCGTGTTTTTTTTTCTTAAAAGTTCTTATAAGTTCCCAAAACCAATTTCATTTATATTTGGTTAACTGTTTTGACCATCTTGTATCCATTCTGCCATAATGAAAACTAACATGCTGAATAAAACTACAGGCACTGTCTGGAACTGCGAACTGTTCAAGCGTGCATTTACCGCTCGTGGGCAAGGTCATGAATTCTATTACACCGATTACGATTTATTTTAGAAATATGCGTAAAATTCTATTTCACACAAAATCAAATAACTCTTTTTTTTTAATTGTTTATTTTCCATTAATCCGTTCCGAAATTTAAGCTTTTGTTGATCTCTAGTTTTGTTCACTCCACAATTTTTTTCTTCTTTTCGTCACACTCTTTTCTAATGTCCCGCTTATGTGTTATGATAAGGTTCAGAAATCACCATTTATCCTTTAGTTTGTTAATTCCACAATTCTTACCGAACTTTTTCAACGTTTCCCTCGTGTCTTAACGTGTTTTGCTAGGTTGGTAGTTTTGTATCCCGCCTGGTTAGGCGGCGCGTGAGTCTGCTCCTGTGAACTGCTTCTCTAATATAGGCCGAGAGTGAAGGAAGCGAGTAAGAGCAGGAGAGGTGAAGCACTTCGGTATTGCATGTAACTTCAGCACTTTTAATAGAGTCAAAAACACAAGTAAATATCAAATGCATGCATAACTTTGGCTAGGATGAGCACGTAGGTGTGAATCCGTAATCCATGTCTAATCCTGTGAAGTTAGGATGACTGTTCTGTATAATCTCAAACCTAACAAATACTCGTTTCTGTCCAAACTTTAACAGAACTTAACTAATACAAAATCCCAATAGCAAGCTAGCCCACTCGGTAGTAGAAGTGATATTTCCAGGCCATCTGCTCTTGGTGAAACGGGCCGGAATCAAGACGGCACTCACTGAGCTCCACAGCGTCGGCCAGAGTGCACTGTGGTCGGCGTAGTTAGTCTTCTCTCGAAGTGCCAACTTACGAGAGCGTGCACCTACGTTGTGGCGTAGTAACTATCGACGCTACAGGTAGGTTATCATTTACCACGTAATCCTTCCTTTTACAAAATCTCTTCAGTCGTTCAAAAGACATGCGACTGAAACAAACATTTATTACTGCAATATATACTTAATCAATAAATATACACCTACATATCTGAAAATGAATAGCATGTATTAGAAAAAATATAGTTTTCTGTAAGTGTATACGACAATGATACTACCATAACAAAACATACATTGCCGCGCGGGATTAGCCGAGGGGTTAGGGGCGCTGCAGTCATGGACTGTGCGGCTAATCCCGGCAGTGGTTCGAGTCCTCTCTCGAGCATGGGTGTGTGTTTATCCTTAGGATCCTTAGGATAATTTAGGTTAAGTAGTGTGTAAGCTTAGGGACTGATGACCTTAGCAGTTAAGTCTCATAAGATTTCACACACATTTGAACGTAACGTACATTGTCTGTTATGTTCAACAAATAACACAGCGACTATAGCTATCGCGAAGTCCAAGCAAATGGTGGCAGTCACAGTTTTATCCACTTCCTGCGTGTCTGTGTGAAAGTGTGAATACTTCACAGCTCTGAAGTCTTAGGTTCCTAATTTTCTTATGAAAAAACCCTTAATTAATCCCCGGGGTACTAAGATGTCCATTGCAGCAAATCCACCCAGTCCTTTTCGAAACGCGAAGTAATGGTCGCTGACAGTGTTATCGAGCCGAGTTAATGTTGTGTGCAAGGCTGGGACTCGAACATTGAATATTTGTCTTTCGCGCGTAGTTTACTACCAAATACGTTACCTGCACACCCAAGACGGGCTGACTAAATGTTTCACGATATAATTCTGTAAACCTCCTGCCTTCTTTTTAACTTCGAATTACAATTAAATATGCTTCTTGAAACAAGCGCCGAATACATTTCCCTCATATCTGTACGAAATTTAGACCCACCGAATAGTGTAATATCGATGTGTGACTCCATACTTAGAGGAACAGAACAGCAGAAGCACATGAATGGCTTAATTTGCACGACACAATAATAATGGACGTAAGTAGACACTTCACTGTATTATATGAACGTTTTAATTTGTGAGATGGTGTAAGCAACCCAGCTTATAGCCATCTTACCTACAGTGCGCATGCTGGCCCAGTCTGTTACCCTAACCATTCTGTTTATAAACCCGAAATTCAAAGACGCAGATTAATGACATAATTTATGAAGCATCGAACTGACAGCTCCCTCTGCAACTCCAACTGCTGAGTTATCTTCTGTCCTGAAAACATGCAAAGCAAATAAATGAGACGTACCGCTCACAGCGGTTTTTGAATTTACGTACTGATTACAATAATAGTTCAGGAACATTAACTAGTTTTTCTGCTGAAGATGGAAGGAACATTACGCAAATTGCAACGTGCAGCTAGGCCGTAAAAGTATTGGAATTATAAAGTTCTGGCGAGGGACCATTAACAAACTTTAGAATCTTTGCATGAGAAAATAAATAATTGCTTTTGAAACATAATTATGACCTCCTTGATGAACACAACATCCGTGTGTGAGGCATGTGGAATAATGAATCACTACATGTGAAATATTTAAACAATGAGACTTCTGTACGCATCAGAAAGTATTAAAGAAGCTCACTAAACATGAATGTGATTAACTCAAGCGCTCTAGTACTTGGACGCATTAATATAAGCCCGCTTCTCTGTCATGCTTCGAAAGTCACGAGTCTCTCGCAACATCGAGCGTACCGACTAATGGCACATAGATGTATACTACAATTTTAAAAATATTGTGAATACCCTTTCACCAAACCTTGCAACACGAACCAGAAAACAGGCACACATTTATAGCCAAGGTCTGTGAATGAACAACAGGCTCTGACTTCACTTCTACTGAAATCTAACTCAACTGTAACAGCATCTTACCACGCCAGTCCCTGGTGACCACCACCGTCAAATTCCCAATTACTTTGTGCATTCAAACGTGCCGCGTTCGCTCCTGATTGGTCCGTCGCAAACGGCACGCCAAAATGTTTCATCGTAGTATCCTACTAAGCATATCAAAGACAGTCATGCCATCAGAGATCGATTGCTCGTTACGTAATGAGTGTCTGCGATCGAGAGTATGCGAAAGAAAATGAGAACTGAAACTGTGTTTGTGACAGGCAACCTTAAACTTCTTTTCCCCCTTACCTTCCGAGGTGCAATGGGACATTTCTCACTGACATAAGGCTCGATCCCAAACTGTTGTCGCAGTACGGGAAACTCCATGCCGTATAAAATGTACTAATCAGCAACTGTCTTCATTCAATTGTCAAGTGAACCTTATGGTTCACGCCAACTGTGGACTAGGGCTAGAATAGCTGTCCCACTAAGGGTAGCTCACGGGTTTGAGTCTCAATCTAGGCATGGACGTTTAGTGACTGTGCTGTGTGTCAGAGTGTGTGCGTAACGAGGCAGCAGCTGTAATGATGGAAGCGAATGTGTACAGTACAGTCACGTGAACGAATAAGCTGGAACGCAGCGACGATGAGCCGCTGCAAATTGGCGCGTGGGAGAGGATCAAACGCCGCCGGCCTGCAAAGCAGCATTTTGTAGCCGGGCTGCGCCCGTACGAGTGAAGCCGTGGTATCGCGCTGGTTGCACACGGCCAACCGCTACATACTTCAATAAGTGAGTATTCGGCGCATACCTCTGCAAGCTATTGCCGCCATTTAAGAGACGCGGAATCGCATTCCCTGCATTTTAAAGTGTTGTCAGGATTTTATATTCCGACTCGAAACATTCTGACGCAATTCGGGTAATGCGCGGTATGACAAACACTGCTTTTGTGCACCCCCTACTGTCAGTGCGTGTGTGTGTCTGCATCGGCGCTATTGAAGGAACGTAGGAATCGTTCCTCTTTCGCGCATTTCACATTGTTCCGTTCACCGCAGAATTCCAGCAGCGACGAAAAGGTTGATGATGGGGCGCACCGCTGCGGTTTAACTTTGCATTCCGTTCAACAAATGGAATTCTCGCAATCTGACTGCCTGATAGTTACCCGTACCTGCGTATACTGAACTCAACGCAAGAGGAAGAAACAACAATGTAGTTCATAAAACTTTTACGATTATAAACTATCCTGTCCGAGGAACATCCGCAACTGAGCGTTATACCGGAGGTTGGAAATACCGCTACAGTTGTAAGTTTCTTTTATTTAGAACACGACCGGCTTCGGGCTCTTATATGCCAGTAGTCAGGTGTTATTCTGAAAATAGCAAAAGACGGGAGATAATAATAGTTTTTACAAGCAGCAATACACATAAAAAAACAAAAAATGTTCCTTAAAACATTTTAGAAACCACCGGTAGGGCTAGGTGCTGTAAAACCGAAGTCAGTGGTAAAGTGGCACCAGACAGTACAATGGACGACTACCTGAGTAAAGAAATACGCAATGACTACCAGGACACCTACAGTTCGTGCTCGGACCCTTAAAGCCGCCGTGGATAAGTATAGGATGCGATGTGTGGTGCTACCAGCGAGCCCAGAGCGCGGAGTATCGTAAACGAAGGGGAAAACAAACTGGTAAAGAAGAGCGGCAAAAGTACTGCCATCTGTTGACGGACATAAGACCGCGGGTACAGTTGACCGGCCGTTCACAATTTTAATAGTGATTTACATTCAAAATGAAAAAAAAAGGAACATTACACAGAAAGTTACATGAAAACCGTTAAAAACTTGCATGCCACTAGTGGAAAGCGAAAAGTTTCGTTGCGTTATACGGTTTGTACATAAATTTTATGTCACCGGCTCCCAGTCAGTTTTATTACAGTCCTGCAATGCCCTGTTGCAGTATGTTCATTTACCACTCATAATGCACTCTTAACGTTTTTCATGTAGTTATCTATGTAATGTTTTATTTATTTTTTTCATTTTAAATGTAAATCACAATTAAAATCGTGAAATGAAGGTCTAATGGCCCCTCGTTCTTCTTCCTGTCAATAGATGGCAGTACTTTCGCCACTCTGGTTTACCAGTTTGTTTCCCCCTTCGCGTACGCTACTCCGTGTTCTGCGCTCGCTCGTAATACACTACTGGCCATTAAAATTGCTACACCAAGAAGAAATGAAGATGATGAACGGTTATTCATTGGACAAATATATTATACTAGAACTGAGATGTGATTACATTTTCACACAATTTGGGTGCATAGATCCTGAGAAATAGGAATAACCACCTCTGGCCGTAATAACGGCATTGAGACGCCTGGGCATTGAGTCAAACAGAGCTTGGATGGCGTGTACAGGTACAGCTGCCCATGCAGCCTCAACACGATACCACAGTTCATCAAGAGTAGTGACTGGCGTATTGCGACGAACCAGTTCCTCGGCCACCATTGATCAGACGTTTTCAGTTGGTAAGAGATCTGGACAATGTGCTGGCCAGGGCAGCAGTCAAACATTTTCCGTATCCAGAAAGGCCCGTAGAGGACCTGCAACATGCGGTCGTGTATTATCCTACTGAAATGTAGGGTTCGCAGGGATCGAATGAAGGGTAGAGCCACCGGTCGTAACACATCTGAAATGTAACGTCCACCGTTAAAAGTGCCGTCAAAGCGAACAACAGGTGACCGAAACGTGTAACCAATGGCACGCCATACCATCACTCTGGTGATACGCTAGTATGGCTAGGACGAATACACGCTTCCAAGCCGGCCGAAGTGGCCGTGCGGTTAAAGGCGCTGCAGTCTGGAACCGCAGGACCGCTACGGTCGCAGGTTCGAATCCTGCCTCGGGCATGGATGTTTGTGATGTCCTTAGGTTAGTTAGGTTTAACTAGTTCTAAGTTCTAGGGGACTAATGACCTCGGCAGTTGAGTCCCATAGTGCTCAGAGCCATTTGAACCACGCTTCCAATGTCGCCAAACACGGATGCGACCACCATGATGCTGTAAACAGAACCTGGTTTCATCGGAAAGAATGACGTTTTGCCATTTGTGCACCCATGTTCGTCGTTGAGTACACCTTCGCAGACGCTCCTGTCTGTGATGCAGCGTCAAGGGTAACCGCAGCCACGGTCTCCGAGCTGATAGTGCATGCTGCTGCAAACGTCGTCGAACTGTTCGTGCAGATGGTTGTTATCTTGCAAACGTCCCCATCTATTGAGTCAGGGATCGAGACGTGGCTGCACGATCCGTTACAGCCATGCGGATAAGATGCCTGTCATCTCGACTGCTAGTGCGAGGCCGTTGGGATCCAGCACGGCGTTCCGTATTACCCTCCTGAACCCACCGATTCCATTTTCTGTTAACAGTCATTGGATCTCGACCAACGAGAGCAACAATGTCGTGAAACGATAAACTGCCATGATGGTACGCATTTCTCCTCGTTACACGAGGCATCACAACAACGTTTCACCAGGCAACGCCGGTTAACTGCTGTTTGTGTATGAGAAATCGGTTGGAAACTATCGTCATGTCAGCACGTTGTAGGTGTCGTCACCTGCGCCAACCTTGTGTGAATGCTCTGAAAAGCTAATCGTTTGCATATCACAGCATCTTCTTCCTGTCGGTTAAATTTCGCGTCTGTAGCACGTCATCTTCGTGGTGTAGCAATTTTAATGGCCAGTAGTGTACCATACACCGCGTCCTATACTAGTTCACCACGGAGCTCGGGGTTACCGCACGAACTGCAAGTGTTCTGATATTCATTGCATATTTCTTTACCCAGACAGTCGTCTGATGTCACTTTACCATTTAATTAAGTTTTACAACTCCTAGCCCGACCAGTGCTTTCAAAAATGTTTTAGGGAACTTTTTTTCTGTTTTTCATGTGTACTGTTGCTTCTAAAAGCTATTATTATCTCCCGTCTTTTGCTGTTTTCAGAACAACACCTGAAGACGGGCGTAAAAGAGCCCGAAAGCGGTCGTGTTCTAAATAAAAGAACCTTACAACTGTAGCGGTAATTTCAACCTCTGTTTTCAGGATTATACAGACCCATTTGCGAAGGATAGTGACACCGTAAGACACATTCGTTTCAAGACGCTCTTTCTTTAATTCATTCGTCTATGATTGTGGTTTTAACTGCGTGGTGGACTGTTATATTATGGTGTTCACAAACTACTCTAAGAAGGTAATATCTTAAAAACGCAATATCAGTAAGTCAGAATTAGAAACAATAAATTCATACAAATAACTATGCGCAACAATATGTGTACATATTGAACTGAGTAGCCAAAATGACATAATCATACGTAAAGCTGGAGGAGGACTTGGGATCATAAAAGCCTATTGGCGAAATTCAGTATTTCTGCGAAGGATACTGCTTACAAAATATTAGTGCATCCAATGTTAGAATATTGTTGCAGCCAATCTCAGAATATTCTTCTAGTGAGAGGGACTCAGACCAAGAGTATTGAATGTGTAATGCGTTTGCTGCCGTGAGTAGGGCGTCGTGAGCACATTGCTCGCAGGTTACAACATCGGTTCTATAGTCGGTGGCTGAGAGGATTTCGTCAGTATTGAGTCTAATTCCACCATTCTTATCAGTGTCACCTCTAACACACAGCCTTCCAAACTCGGCGTTCCGACAGTCCGGAGTGTAGCGTAGTCGCATCAAGGGTGTCGCGAGAATAGTAAATTCAGACTGTAAAACAAATGAAAAACTTGAGATAAAATGACACAAAACATCTTTCTCTTCCTTCACTGCAACCAAAGCTCATGTAGTACACGAGTGATCGTTATGTCGAATTCCACTATTTAGTTCACGTAACTTTCAGTGCCTCTCTTCTTCTGCTGTTCAATAGGCGCCCTGACTGTCGTCTTAAGAAGCTCTTCGAGCGACGCTAGAGGGAGATTGTGCGCCTTTCCTTCAGTCCGTTTCTTTGTTTCGTAAGTGACTTGTGTCATTGTTTTACTTCTTTCAAAGTGATAAATTTTACAGGAGTTACCAGACAAGAGGCTTTTGGCAGTATATGAAACTTCAGATGCAGAGCAAAAGTCAGATGATGTATGCGGAAATTGTGCGGAGCTTCAGCAGATACACAACAGTCAAATAGGGCGTCCCAAGCCTTCGTTTGTTCGGCGCTTTCACGCAGTAGCAAGAACATAAAAGCGCGGCTTCATAACGAAGAATATATAAAAGTGACGTTCACGTGGTGTGGAAATGAATGATGCCCTACTCCAGAGAGCGTGATGCGAGAAGAAGATGTTTCCATTGCAAACAGGGTACCGAATAATCATACTATGTAAACTTTCATGGTCGGCGCTGACTTCGCTTATAGCATCCGGGCTAATAGACTACATAGTACCGAATAAATTCTGAATACCTATTTCGACAAATTCTAAGAAAGAAAGACCAGCAGGTTTCCTTATTTGCATAGAAATTGGAGACCTTTGATAAATCTCAAGAAGCTAGTCATCCTGTAGCTGAAATTCCCGCTAAAAATATGTTATCTCATGTAATTGCCGAAAAAGCCATCGTCAGAGGTTGCTGTGCTATGGCGAAAACGATGTTTGGCCCTGAGTATGAATGTGATGTAAAAAAAATTCCCTTGGCGTAATATAGTCGAAGCACATGTTCAAGACATATCTGAAAACATTCTGTGAAAACTCGAGGCAAAATACTTTATTGTTTGCGATTCAGATGGATGAATACACCGATGTAAGTGGCCTAGTTCTGCTCATTTCTCTTATTCGTTTCATTGATGAACGAAATACAGACGAGGAAATTCCGTTCTTACGAAAAGCAGACATTTTTGAGTAATAAATGGATACATGGAGACAATGAATTTGTCGTGAAAGAATTTGTCCACATATACTAAGATGGCGCCCCTTCAATTACAGGTTCCTTAACGGGATTTATCTCACAGGCGAAACAACGAAACGGCAACTTGAATACTGCGCACTGCTCACAGCACCGCGTAGTGGTCGTGGCAATATCTACCGGTACGGATTTGTGGTCAGGTTTGGACAAAACCGTGAAAAAGATTATTTACATTAAAGGCAGGTATCTGAAGTCAGGACATAACGCTCGAGACAGTGTTGCCAATTTAGCGACTTTGTCGCTAGAAATGGCGACTTTTGCCTTCGTCTTAGCGACAAAAGAAAACTTTTTAGAATCAAAACTGTTTTGGGCCAGTATTTTCATTAACAAAACTAAGATTTTAACGATAGAATGGGTACTACACCGACTTTGTTCTAGATTTACTAAGTTAAATTAAGTTCTTAGCAGATGATGTAGCACTGTTCAGCATTTAGTAAAACTGAATGTGGGAATTCCCTAAAGAGTAAGAAAACCTTGACTGTAGAACAATTCATTATTCATTACCCACTAGCCTGTTATCGTCGATAGCGTATCGATCTATATTTCTTCAACTTTTGAACTCCCTTTATTTTTCGAATTGACAAAAAACATACGTAATATTGAGTACAATAAAATACATTTCTGTCCAGCAACCTCTAATTTTTCGAAATGTTAACTCGCAGTCAAATTATTACCACATGCACAGTGGTAACGCAAGAATAATTCGGTGGGGGTATCTGAGACATTATTACGTTTTAAACAATGAACAATAGGACTGATATCGAGTTACTGAGTGAGAACATTGTTTCTTGACCTCTAGTTCGCCTGAGTTTTAATGTATTTTCAGTTATTATAAATTGGTGAAACTTATGTTGTGGTGGCTTACATAATGGATTTACCGCAGAAGAAGAAGCAGTACGCTCAAAAATATCGGGATGCGTGGGAAGCAGAACCTGAATTCAATGGATGGCCGAAACCAGTCGTTGGAGACTTATCCAAGGCAAGATGTCAAGTATGTGCAACAGAGTTTTACGCTACATTGTGTGATATTAGAAAGCATTCGAGAACTATTAAGCATAAACAAAAAATTGATTTAAAAAGAAACACAAACCACCTTACCTGTGAAAATCGTTCCGAAAACTACAGTTAGAATAGCAAGCAGAGCGGAAGGCGCCCTTTCTTTATTTATTGCTGAAAATTGTTCTATTTTAGCTGTAGATCATTTTGGGAATACTGTGCAAGAAGGTGTTTTCCGGTGATGAGGGCGCTAAAAACATGCAATTACATTGTACAAAGTGCACTAACAGTATAACTTAAGTTTTGGCTCCATTGAAGATATTGGTAACCAAAAATACAGTTTACTAATAGATGAATCCACAGATGTATCAATATCTAAAATTCTAGGTATCGTTATACGGTACTATAGCGTAAACAACCAAACCATTAGATCAGCATTTCTCAAACTCGCTGTAGTAGAAACTGCAGATGCAAGAAATCTGGTTCCTGTTCTTGTGAATTCTTTGAAAGATCTCAAACTTTCAATCGCTAATATGATAGGAATTGGCACAGATAATGCTTCTGCAATGGTTGGAATAAACAATGGGCTTTTCGAACAACTCAAGAGAGAATATGGTTTGAAGCATTTGGTATTGATCCGTTGCATTTGTCACTCTTCAGCATGCAGTTTCGAACGCCTCAGTGAATACCATACCTAGAAACATAGTTTCTTGTAGAGGAAACCTACAATTGGTTCTCCATTTCACCCAAAAGACAAGAGGAATATAAAAAGGTTTATGAGACAATAAATTGTGGAATAACACTACTAACACTGTTCGATTTTGGAGTGAGGTTGTGCAATATAAAAATGCCGCAGGGGAGAATCCTTTTTCTTTGATTTCACAGCTAGCAATGACTGTTCTATGCCTACCGCATTCAAATGCAGAAGTGGAACGAATATTCCGTTCTATGAACATTATAAAAACTAAACGTAACAGATTATCGTTAAAGACAATTAATGCTTTGATCATATTGAGAGACCAGCTGAAGAAACAAAATAAAGATTGTGCATCTTCTGACATACCGTCAGACGTATTGGAGCTTATTGGAACGAACAAAATTTATTCTTTTGCGACAAAACCAGTCGAACTGCAACATCATCTTTTGATCGACGTTCAACTCTCTACATGAACTACAGTTCTGTCAGAGCATGAAACGGAAGAGTCTTCGAGCTTCTGAGTGACGACGATGAATAGCACACATACCGGTATGTATATATTTTGTAACCTAATTTGAGTTCTTGCTTTCTTTTGTTACAAATATAGTTGTATATTTTTAGTATATTTGACTAATGTTATTGAAACAACAATTTAGTATTAATATTTTATTACACCCCCCCCCCCCCCTTCCCACTGGCTTATTGCACCATTTACAGCACGAAATTTTCAGCACACCCCTAGTAAAACCAGTTTTAGCGACTTTCTAGCGACTTTTGACATTGAATCTAGCGACATGGGTTTTTTAGAGTTGGCAACACCAGCTCGAGATAAGAAGACAGCACCATAACCTCGCCCCCACTCAAATGCGCATGCCTATCCAGAGAAAGAATGCTTAATCGTGTGTATGAACTTACCGATGCAATGCTGCAGTTATCTAAGCACGAAAACAAAACCGAGTTTGTGTATTCATTAAAATACGTGCTCTGGAGCAAAAAGCTAGCTTGCCTTTCTGATTTATTTGGAATACTCAACAAGACAAACCCAAGTATAGGTGCTACACTACCGGTCAAAAGTTTTCGATCACTCATGAAGAAAGCAACATACTTTACTTCAGTGTAGAAACACATCGTACAATCTAAGCACTCCAACAAAATATATATTTTCCTTCTCCATCATTAAGTACAATACATTATAGTTCATATTTTAGCCTCTTCAAAGTAACCGCACTTTGCCCTCACAACAGCTACACAAACACTAGGCATTCTGTATGCCTGTAAGTTATTCCGAGGATCTACAACATTAGGTGACTTTAGCTTTCCAACATCCTTGCCATCTTCATCCCATAAGGATTCAGTGAGATTTAACTCCGCTGACTGTCTTGGGCAAATCATATTCTTCACTTCCCCACATTTCTCATTTCTGTTGACATTCCCTCTGTACAGTTTAGAAGCAAGTGTGTGATCACTTTCTTACTGCAGAGCAAATTCACGAATAATAAGTCTGTTGCCAGATGAAACGGCACTTTTGATCAGTATGCTGTGATATCCTTCCCTATTTAAAGTTCAATTAAATTTTAAGGAGCAGTAGGATCTCTCTGACGTTTATTGTGTACAGATATAACCTGATCTTCCCTATATGATTTTAATCTGGACTTCCATATCGCGAAAGAGTTTCATTGGTACCAATTTGCCTGAAGTGCTGCAACCTATACATCAGTATAGATTGGGTTACGCCAACTTTTGTTACTGTTGTCTTCCTGGAATACCCTACCTGGTGCATAGAAACAAATACATCACGGTTTTCAACTCCAGTTTCCTGCGGCCGTCCCATTAGCAGGTAACATGGTATGAACCTGATCTATTCTACAAACACACCCTAGATGCACAGTGTACTATAATCTAATGTGAACTGATTTCAACACAGACAGCAGGAGGAATAAAACCTATACGAATTGGATCTGTCTTAGGTAATGGTGCTGTTGTCGATATTCATCAGCGCCCCTCTTGGCGAACAACCAGCCAAATAGTCAATACAAGCACTCGGTTTTTACAAGTTTATACATCTTTTATTATCAAAATGATAGTACTTACTGACAGCGAGAGCGCACAGCGAATTCCTGCTACTAACAAGGCGAGTACACCGTTCGTTAGTTATACAGTGCTGGCCATTAAAATTGCTACACCACGAAGATGACGTGCTACAGACGCGAAATTTAACCGACAGGAAGAAGATGCTGTGATACGCAAATGATTAGCTTTCCAGAGCATTCACAAAAGGTTGGCGCCGGTGGTGACACCTACAACGTGCTGACATGAGGAATGTTTCCAACCAATTTCTCATACAAAAATAGCAGTTGACCGGCGTTGCCCGGTGAAAAGTTGTGGTGACGTCTCGTGTAAGGAGGAGAAATGTGTACCATCACGTTTCCGACTTTGATAAAGGTCGGATTGTAGCCTATCGCAATTGCGGTTTATCGTATGGCGACATTGCTGTTCGCGTTGGTCGAGATTCAATGATAGTTAGCAGAAAATGGAATCGGTGGGTTCGTGAGGGTAATACAGAACGCCGTGCTGGATTCCAAACGCCTCGTATCATTAACAGTCGAGATGACAGGCATCTTATCTGCATGGCTGTAACGGATCATGCAGCCACGTCTTGATCCATCAGTCAACAAATGGGGACGTTTGCAAGACAACAACCATCTGCGCGAACAGTTCGACGACGTTTGCAGCAGCATGGACTATCAGCTCTGAGGCCATGACTGCGGTTACCCTTAACGCTGCATCACACACAGCAGCGCCTGCGATGGTGTACTCAACGACGAACCTGGGTGCACGAATGGCAAAACGTCATTTTTTCGGATGAATCCAGGTACTGTTTACAGCATCATGATGGTCGTATCCGTGTTTGGTGACATCGCAGTGAACGCTTATTGGAAGCCTGTATTCGTCATCACCATACTGGAGTATCACCCGGCGTGACGGTATGGGGTGCCATTTGTTACAAGTCTCGGTCACCTCTTGTTCGCATTGACGGCACTTTGGACAGTTGACGTTACATTTCAGATATGTTACGACCCGTGGCTCTACCCTTCATTCGATCCCTGCGCAACTCTACATTTCAGCAGGATAATGCACGACCGCATGTTGCTGGTCCTGTACGGGCCTTTCTGGATACTGAAAATGTTTGACTGCTGCCCTGGCCAGCACATTCTTCAGATCTCTCACCAAGAGAAAATGTCTGGTCAATGGTGGCCGAGCAACTGGCTCTTCACAATACGCCAGTCACTATTCTAGATGAACTGTGGTATCGTGTTGAAGCTGCATGGGCGGCTGTATCTGTACACGCCATCCAAGCTGTGTTTGACTCAATGCCCAGGCATATCAAGGCCGTTATTACGGCCAGAGGTGGTTGTTCTGGGTATTGATTTCTCAGGATCTATGCACCCAAATTGCGTGAACATGTAATCACATGTCAGTTCTAGTATAGTATATTTGTCCAATGAGTACTCGTTTATCATCTGTATTTCTTCTTGCTGAAGCAATTTTAATGGCCAGTAATGTATATTTTTACGTGCTTCAAACAGAAGCGACTGCGTAATGGATAGCAACTGTGATTGTTGTGTACAGATGCGACCTGAGTTGGCGACCCTTCGCTCGCAGCTCCGCTCCAGGCTGTGTTGGCTGCCGTCACATAGCTTGAGGCTGCTGCCAAGGGGCGTCACTGTGGAGGATCGAACGCTGGGATACGAGGGACGTCGAGCACGTCCCATGTGTCCTCTGATCGGTACACTGCTATAACCACCCCGGGTACTGCCTTCACTGAGGTTGACTCCTCACTTGTGGTCGAGTGGGAGGTCATTCCTAAGTCTGGCAGGCAGCAAAAAACTTTCTGAGGGGCCGATCGTCGGACCTCCTTGGTTCTTTTGACGAACAGGTTTCGGGAGTTATCTGTGGCTGACGATATCTCTGAGCCGGATGCAGTCGTCCACCCTGTTCCAGAGTTTCTCGGCGCGCATGGTCTGGGCATTCACAGAGGGTGGGTTTGCTGGTAGTTTGGAGCTCCAACGTTAGGCGCGTAATGGGGCCCCTTAGGAAAATCACTGCCAAGTAGGGGAAGGAAGCCAGTGTGCATTCTGTGGGGAGTCATTTCAGATGTGGAAAGGGTGCTTCTGGATGCCATGAAGAGTACAGGGTGTAGCCAACTGCAGGTTGTGGCTCATGTAGGTACCAATGACGTGTGTCTCTTTGGATCGGAGCAGATTCTGTCTGGTTTCGGGCGGCTAGCGGAAGTGGTAAAGACGGCCAGTCTTGCTTCCGAGATTAAGGGGGAGCTCACCATCTGCAGCATAGTCGATAGAACCGACTGTGGTCCTTTGGTGCAGAGCCGAGTGGATGGTCTGAATCAGAGGCTCAGGCGGTTCTGTGGCCGTGTAGGCTGCAGATTCCTTGACTTGCGCCATCGGGTGGTGGGTTTCCGGGTTCAACTTATTAGGCCAGGAGTCCACTACACACAGGAGGCGGCTACACGGGTAGAAAACTTGAGTCTCATTTCAGATAAGTACTCCGCCCGTACACTTATATTCGGTGGTGACTTCAATCTACCCTCGATATGCTGGAAAAATTATACGTTTAAAGCATAAAACGTCATTCGAAATTGTAAAGAAAGCTTTCTCAGAAAATTTGTTTAAACAATTGGTTCATGACCCCACTCGAAGCGTTAATGGTTGCGAGACCATACTTGACCTTTTAGCAACAAATAA
This sequence comes from Schistocerca serialis cubense, assembly GCF_023864345.2. NCBI lineage: Eukaryota > Metazoa > Arthropoda > Insecta > Orthoptera > Acrididae > Schistocerca > Schistocerca serialis. The sequence goes on from NC_064644.1 coordinate 75,277,117, forward strand.
TACTGGACAAATAGTGAGTATTGCGACGAATAGAGGGATTAGCGACCATAAGGCAGTTGCTGCTAGGCTGAATACCGCAACATCTACAACTATCAAAAAGAGACGCAAAGTATATCTATTTAAAAAAGCTGATAAAAATGCTCTTAACGCCTTTTTAAGAGATAGTTTTCACTACTTCCGATCTGATCGTGCAAGTATAGAAAAGTTGTGGAATCTTTTCAAAGAGATAGTATCGACAGCAATTGAGACATATATACCACGTAGATTAATAAGTGATGCTACTGATCCCCCATGGTACACAAAACGGGTCAGATCGTTGTTGCAGAAGCAACGAAAAACGTATGCCAAATTTAAGAGATCGCAAAATCCCCAAGACTGGCAAATTTTTACAGACGTTCGACATATAGCGCGTACTGCAATGCGAGATGCTTTTAATAATTTCCACAACGAAATTCTGCCCCGAAATCTGGCAGAAAACCCAAAGAGATTCTGGTCATACATAAAGCATACCAGTGGCAAGACGCAATCAATACCTTCACTGCGCGATAACAACGGTGAAGTCACTGATGACAGTGCCACTAAGGCAGAGTTATTAAACACGGTTTTCCGAAACTCCTTCACCAAAGAAAACGAAGTAAATATTCCTGAGTTCCAATCAAGAACAACTGCCAAGATGAGAAACAAAGAAGTAGATATCCTCGGCGTAACAAACCAGCTTAAATCACTTAATAAATGCAAGACCCCCGGTCCAGATTGTGTACCAGTCAGGTTCCTCTCAGAGTATGATAAAATAGCTCCATACTTAGCAATTATATACAATCACTCTCTCACAGAAAGATCCGTACCTAAAGACTGGAAAACTGCTCAAATCACACCAATACCCAAAAAGGGAAGTAGGAGTAATCCACTGAATTGCAGTTGGGACATACACTGTATTCGAACATTATGAAGTACCTCGAAGAAAACGATTTATAGACACATAGTCAGCGCGGATTCAGAAAATATCGTTCTTGTAAAACACAACTAGCTCTTTATACTCATGAAGTAATGAGTGCTATCGAAAGGGGATGTCAAATTGATTCCACATTTTTAGATTTCCAGAAGGCTTTCGACACCGTTGCTCACAAGCGTCTTTTAACTAAACTGCGTACCTATGGAGTATCGCCTCAGTTGTGCGACTGGATTCGTGATTTCTTGTCAGAAAGGTCACAGTTCGTAGTAACAGACCGAAAGTCATCGAGTAAAACAAAAGTAATATCCGGTGCTCTCCAAGGAAGTGTTACAGTCTCTCTATTGTTCCTGATCTATATTAACGACATTGGAGACAATCTGAGTAGCCGTCTTAGGTTGTTTGCAAATGATGCTGTCATTTACCGTCTTGTAAAGTCATCAGATGATCAAAACGACTTGCAAAATGATTTTACATAAGATATCTGTATGGTGCGAAAAGTGGCAGTTGACCCTGAATAAAGAAAAGTGTGAAGTTATTCACATTAGTACTAAAAGAATCAGTTAAATTTCGATTACGCAATATGTCACACATATCCGAAAGCTGTAAATTCAGCTAAATACTTAGGGATTACAATTAGAAATAACCTAAATTGGAACGATGACCTAGATAATGTTGTGGTTAGAGCAAACCAATGACTGCGATTCACTGGCAGAACACTTAGAAGGTGTACTAAAGACACTGCTTACTCCACGCTAGTCCGCCCTATTCTGGAGTATTGCTGTGCGGTGTGGGATCCGCATCAGGTGGGACTGACGGATGACATCGAAAAAGTACAAAGAAGGCAGCTCGTTTTTTACTATCTCGAAATAGGGGAGATAGTGGCACAGACATTATACGTGAATTGGAGTGGCAATCATTAAAACAAAGGCGTTTTTCGTTGCTGCGGGATCTTCTCATGAAATTTCAATCACCAGTTTTCTCCTCCGATTGTGAAAACGTTCTGTTGGCACTCACCTACTTAGGGAAAAATGATCATCACGATAAAATAAGAGAAATCAGGGCTCGCATAGAAAAATTTAAGTGCTCGTTTTTCACGCGTACCGATTGAGGGTTTAACGGTAGAGAGATAGCTTGAAGATGGTTCATTGAACCCTCTGCCAGTCACTTTATTGTGAATAGGAGAGTAATCACGTAGATGTAGATGTAGATGCATTCTTAAGAGTTAAAGTCGAAGTATGGTTGAGAAAAACGGAGAAAGCAATTTTGAAATGCTTCTATTTACATGTAGGTGTGCAGTTAGTAACAAAATACAACCATCGACTCACAATCATTTAATGCAGTTTAATGTGATAATTCCCTGTACTCGATATACTGTAAATCCGTATGAACGGATAAGAAATTCTTTCACGTTTCCCTGTACTTCTGAACTTCAACTTGTTCAAGAGGAGGAGCTGATTCACAAGAAGAACAAACTCACTTTAAAAATTAAATACCCATAATCAGATTTATACAACATCTGGATTTATATCGAACAAGATTGCCCTCAGCAAACAGAACGTACATTTGTCGATCATCTGTTGTTTTCTATAACATATTCGTCAGGAAGTACGTGTACTATTATCACTAATATCTGAATAGTTGAAAGTGGAAGTATGAAACAGTTAGATGCAAAATTCGTGTGAATTTACCCTACATCAGCCGGCCGGTGTGACAGAGCGGTTCTAGGCACTTCAGTCTGGAACCGCAGTCTAGGCATTCGACTAATGACCAACATAATCCTTCCGAAGGCCTTGACAGGACTGGGGAATTGAAACTATTTTAATTTGTTTCTGGGACAGCTTTGTCCCTATTAAACCCAACTTCCGGACCGTTGTTCATAAGTCGACTCAACGCCGGGTATGTGCTTCGACACGAAAGAATTTTGTGTGAACTGAATCTGTGGATGCACGCTAGATTCATACAAGAATATCGAAGCACTATAACGACATCTTTGCGTGTTAATAGAAGAAAGCGTCGGTCTCCATGTATAATGTCCCTCCCGTATCTTTACTTATAAGTTTACTGCTGAAATTTGATCGTGTTTCGTAAGTGTCCGAAGAAATCTGACACAGATTAGAAGGAAGATGTGTAGAACAAGCTATTTCTCTACTACTATATTATGCTGCCTGTGTTGCCAATTAGTACAATCGCTCACATAAAGTACTAAAAAAAAGGGGTACCACAACAATCGACTAAGCCACAGCAAAACAAGTGAAATGATTTAAGATGTTAATAATTCCGGTCGCCAGCCCAGTAGCGCATTTACTGTTCGATAAATTGGTAAATCGAACAAAGACAAAAGCAATGAGAATTATCAGAATTGAGAGCAGCGAGAAACTTATCATCAGAATTGGGGATAACGAAGTACACTCATGCTCATAAATTACGGATAATTGCAGAATGGGGTGCCACACAACGTGGTTCTACACAAAACTGTAGCTAGTAGCATAAGCACATAGGGAACAAAAATGACACAGATCTGTAAATCCACGGTATTGGTGATAAGCTGGGAAAACCGTCCCGAAACAAATGTGCTACATAACGCCACTGCTTCCTGCGCATGTACCCCGACATTAAAATGGGATATGATCACCATGCACACGTACGCAGGCCGCACAACGGGTTGGTATATTCTGGATCAGGTGGTCGAGCAGCTGCTGGGGTATAGCCTCCCATTCTTGCACCAGTGCCTGTCGGAGCTCCTGATGTGTTCTAGGGGTTTGAACACGTGCAACGATACGTCGACCGAGAGCATCCCAGACGTGCTCTATGGGGTTTAGGTCTGGAGAACAGGCAGGCCACTCCATTCGCCTGGTATCCTCTGTTTCAAGGTAGTCCTCCATGATGGCAGCTCGGTGGGGCCGTGTGTTATCATCCATCAGGAGGCAGGTGAGACCCACTGCACCCCTGAAAAGACGGACATACTAGTGCAAAATGACATCCCGATACACCTGACCTGTTACAATTCCACTGTCAAAGACATGCAGGTTTGTACATCCCATCTACATCTACATCTACATCTACATTTATACTCCGCAAGCCACCCAACGGTGTGTGGCGGAGGGCACTTTACGTGCCACTGTCATTACCTTCCTTTTCTGTTCCAGTCGCGTATGGTTCGCGGGAAGAACGACTGTCTGAAAGCCTCCGTGCGCGCTCGAATCTCTCTAATTTTACATTCGTGATCTCCTCGGGAGGTATAAGTAGGGGGAAGCAATATATTCGATATCTCATTCAGAAACGCACCCTCTCGAAACCTGGCGAGCAATCTACACCGCGATACAGAGCGCCTCTCTTGCACAGTCTGCCACTTGAGTTTATTAAACATCTCCGTAACGCTATCACGGTTACCAAATAACCCTGTGACGAAACGCGCCGCTCTTCTTTGGATCTTCTCTATCTCCTCCGTCAAACCGATCTGGTACGGATCCCACACTGATGAGCAATACTCAAGTATAGGTCGAACGAGTGTTTTGTAAGCCACCTCCTTTGTTGATCGACTACATTTTCTAAGCACTCTCCCAATGAATCTCAACCTGGTACCCGCCTTACCAACAATTAATTTTATATGATCATTCCACTTCAAATCGTTCCGCACGCATACTCCCAGATATTTTACAGAAGTAACTGCTACCAGTGTTTGTTCCGCTATCATATAATCATACAATAAAGGATCCTTCTTTCTATGTATTCGCAATACATTACATTTGTCTATGTTAAGGGACAGTTGCCACTCCCTGCACCAAGTGCCTATCCGCTGCAGATCTTCCTGCATTTCGCTACAATTTTCTAATGCTGCAACTTCTCTGTATACTACAGCATCATCCGCGAAAAGCCGCATGGAACTTCCGACACTATCTACTAGGTCATTTATATATATTGTGAAAAGCAATGTTCCCATAACACTCCCCTGTGGCACGCCAGAGGTTACTTTAACGTCTGTAGACGTCTCTCCATAACAACATGCTATGTTCTGTTTGCTAAAAACTCTTCAATCCAGCCACACAGCTGGTCTGATATTCCATAGGCTCTTACTTTGTTTATCAAGCGACAGTGCGGAACTGTATCGAACGCCTTGCGGAAGTCAAGAAAAATAGTATCTACCTGGGAGCCTGTATCTAATATTTTCTGGGTCTCATGAACAAATAAAGCGAGTTGGGTCTCATACGATCGCTGTTTCCGGAATCCATGTTGATTCCTACGTAGTAGATTCAGGGTTTCCAAAAACGACATGATACTCGAGCAAAAAACATGTTCTAAAATTCTACAACAGATCGACGTCAGAGATATAGGTCTATAGTTTTGCGCATCTGTTCGACGACCCTTCTTGAAGACTGGGACTACCTGTGCTCTTTTCCAATCATTTGGGACTCTCCGTTCCTCTAGAGACTTGCGGTACACGGCTGATAGAAGGGGGGCAAGTTCTTTCGCGTACTCTGTGTAGAATCGAATTGGTATCCCGTCAGGTCCAGTGGACTTTCTTCTATTGAGTGATTCCAGTTGCTTTTCTATCCCATACCATCAAACCACGACCTCCATACAGGTCCCTTTCAAGGGCATTAAGGGGTTGGTATCTGGTTCCTGGTTCACGCCAGATGAGAACCCGGCGAGAATCACTGTTCAGACTATACCTGGACTCGTCCGTGAACATAACCCGGGACTACTGTTCCAATTACCATATACTGTGTTCTTGACAGCATGCTTTACGGGCTCTCCTGTGGACAGGGGTCAGTGGAATGCACCTTGTAGGTCTCCGGGCGAATAAACTATGTCTGTTCAGTCGGCTGTAGACTGTGTGTCTGGAGACAACTGTTCCAGTGGCTGCGGTAAGGTCCCGAGCAAGGATACCTCCAGTACTCCGTGGCCGTCTGCGTGCACTGATGGTGAGATATCGGTCTTCTTGTGGTATTTTACACTGTGGACGACCCGTACGCAGCGCTTGGAGACGTTTCCTGTCTGCTGGAATAGTTGCCATAATCTTGAGATCACACTTTGTGGCACACGGAGAGCCCGTTCTACGACCTGCTGTGTTTGACCAGCCTCCAGTCGCCCTAGTATTCTACCCCTCATAACGTCATCAATATGTGTTCCATTTTCAACACACAGTCACCATTAGCACGTCTGATAACGTCTGCACACTTACGCGCTGCACCGTACTCTGAAATGCACCAACACACCTCTGCGTATGTGGACTGCTGCCAGCACCACCGCGCGACGACCGCAGGTCAAATGCACCGCATGGTCATACTCCGAGATGATTTAAACCCGCAAACCGCCCACCAAAGCGTTGTTCCACAATGTATCAGCATTATCCTTAATTTATGAGTATGAGTGTAGATGAAGTTAAGGAATTCTGCTACCTACGCTGCAAAGTCACACATGACGGACGAAGCAAGGGGGACGTAAATAGCAGACTAGCACTGGCCAAAAGGGGATTCCTGACCAAGAGAAGTCTACTAGTATCAAAAATAGGCTTTAATTTTAGGAAGAAATTTCTGAAAACGTATGTTTGGAGCACAGCATTGTATGGTAGGGAAGTATGGACTGTGAGACGTGGTGCTACAGAAGAATGTTGAAAATTAGTTGGACTGATAAGGCAATGAATGTGGAGGTTCTCCGGAGAATCTGTGAGTAAAGTAGTATATAGGAAACACTGACAAGAATAAGGAATAGGAGGTAGCACACTTGTTAAGACTCAGGGAACAACTTCCGTGGTTGAAATAGGTAACTTAAGGTAATATTATGCAGTTAAATGAAACAATTTGGAATGCGCTTTGAAATACACGACACTGAATTTCATGGAAGTAAAACTCATTATTGTTACGACAAATCTTGCGTAAGCTCACGCTACTGATTACTCGATGCTAGCAGCTTTTGAGGAAACACAACTTAAGTGAAGTTTAATGTAACAGTTTGTCATACGATTCTTCATCAATTTTTAAAGTTAATTTGACTGGAAACTAATCATATGATTGATTATGAGACCTGCAAAACTTTACTGAAAAGGTATTTCGACCCAGTCAATACTCTGAATGACAATGATGTTCAGAAATTTAATTTATAATTACTGTTTAAATATATTTGACAGTAATTTACATTTACTTCATTCTCAAACTTTAAGTGGACGTTGATTTTGATTGTTATGCAAGACAAATGGTCAACTATACGTCGCGTTTCCAGTAGTTGCAATTTAATTAATTTTTAAATAGCAAAGAACCCTGGCAGATTTATAATTTACTTATTCAGTTCTTTTCTTTCACACACGACCTTGGGATTAGCGCACACAGGGAATGTTTGGACTGTGTCTAAATTACAATGACTTAGGTTAACGAATATAATAGGAAAATGTTATTGTCTCGCCCATCATTTGAAAAATGGTCGAAATAAGTTCACTGGGTAATGCCTCACAGCTTATGAACGAAATGAATGATTTTATACGATTGTAGTCGTCGAGATGCCGTAGTCGGCGTAGGCGACAATGCTCCAACAACTCCAACTTTGTTGGTGAGCGTACTTGCATTAACCACAGCAGCGGCAATTCAAAATTATAAAAAGAAAACTGAAAGAGGCATTCTTTCTGACATAACTGTGAGAATAACAGAGACAGAATGCTAACAAACAGCCTCCACAACCAGAAAAGAAAACATCTTGAAGAGAAATACAGATGTTCTGCGTATAAACGTGGTTTCTGAAAAAGTGGTCAGGCTCAAGCCATATCACACGATAAAACGCATCACGCAAAGCGTAGAAAAAAAGTAGGTATTCCCAAGAATGTTCTTCAAGATGGAAAAGATGAGGATTACAGTGCCCAATGTCTTAAGTGTCTTAAACCATTCTCTCACAGTAATAAAGAAAAGGATGGATTCAGTGCACAAGTTGAAGCAGTGGGCGTATCTGTTATGTGTTACAAATGAAGTGAAAGTAATTTTCATGGATGTTTGAACTGTGAAGATTCTGTCGCACATTCAGACGTAAACCGATAAAAAATTTGGACGTACTTATCTAGAAAACTGCTATGATAAGAATGATAACATAATTTATGTTTGTAGGTCATATCAAAATGCTGAAGGACTTTGCATTTAAATAAACTGTGAGCACTACAGTCTACAAATTTGCTTTTAAAAAAGAAATGTTGTTACTGCATTAAATGATAAAGTCAAATGGGCCAACCTGTCCCAGTGCTGGGCCCACTTGCCCCTTCGTTGGGGTGGGTTGCTCAGGTGGTATTACTGTTCAAATTTTTTATCAACAGACGAACAGGGAGGGTCCATAATTACCTAGTGCTGAAGGTGCTGAACCAAAGCACCAATGCTCCCAGATAACAAGATCAATGGAAGCATCTAAAATACAAGCCGGTAATAATCAAGAAAAAAAAGTGAGCCAACCGGCCCCAATTTCGCGCAGTTACAGTGCTGCAGAGAGAGACTTGCTGACTGAAGGGTCTGAGGACGGGCCCAATCTCATTAAATGGCTTAGAGAAGATGATAATGAACTTCGAAAACACGGGCAAACTTGACACATGCAAGAGGAAGGCGTCCTATACCGATGGTAGTTATTAATGAGGTTGCTGTTGCGGTAACTCATCATGTAGCACATGACTTGAGTTGTACCACTGCTCATGCAGTGTCACGAGAATTGTTCATCCCACGGTCAACAGTAGTGCCAACGGTTTGCCACAGTGCTAACACCGGTTCCCATCTGATCGCCGAAGTTAAGAGCTATTGAGCTTGGCTAGCACTTGGATGGGCCACCGTCCGAGTCTGCTGAGTGCTGCTAGCAAGGGGTGTGCACTCAGCCCTTCTGAGGCCAACTGAGGAGCTGCTTGATTGAGGAGTAGCGGCACCGGTCTCGAAAACCGACAGCGGCCATGAGAGCGGTGAGCTGACCACATGGCCCTCCGTATCAGCATCCCGCACAGCCCAAGGACTGAGGATGACATGGTGGCCGGTCGGTACCGTCGGGCCTGAAGCCCTGTTCAGACGATATTTTGTTTTTTATGGTCAACAAACAGTACTAAAGTTTTGCGGTCTTACACTTGTATCCATACAAAATCCATATGGTGCAGCAGGTGAAACCTCATGGTTCTGAGCAACGTTTTGAATTTGCTCTTCGATTTCTGACACGGATTTAAGTTGATGAGATGTAATGGAGTAATTTTCTATGACCTGACGAGGCACATTTTACTCTAAAGGTTACAATGAATAAACAGAAGTGACGAATTTGGGCCAAACTACGCAGTATGCACGAAGTGCCATAACAATCACCGTGTACTATTATTCATGGTCCGTTCTTCTTTGAAGAGAACACACTCCGGCATAGCGCGATATCAACTCGTTGTCGAGACCTCCTTGTGCAGCATGTGATTCCTTCTTTGGAAGAGCGCATGTGTGTGGAAACCACTGTTTCCAAGCCTCGTGGGGCAACAACTCATGTCGCACCCCTAGTCGAAGGTCTGTTTAATCCCATCTTCCATGAAAATCTTATCTCCAGAAGTTTTCTGGATGCATGGCCTGCAAGAGAACCTAATTTGAATCCATGTGACGCTTAGCTCTGGGGATATCTATAAGAATGCCCTTACTAAGGACACCTTCGGTCTCTACCTGATTTGAAGGCCAGTATACAAGAACACGTTGCTCAGATTCTACTATAAGTGCTGCGAGCAGCTGCTGATCACGTCATTTTACGGATACAGCATCTCGTCTACGTCTCCGGTGTTCACACTCAACAAACTGTGTAAGCGGCGATTAATAGTAATATGACGATTATGTGTTTCTCACTTGTCTGACCTCTCCTGTCCACGTCCCATTAATAATTATCAGTTACTTATGGAAATATTTGTATACGTCTTCCTTGCATTCACAGCGCCAGATTTGCTTCTGGAGGTCAAAACTGGATTCTTCTTAGAGTAAAACGGTTCCACATTAGCAGATTAGAATACCTACCAAGTTTCGCTGCCATACGATAATCACAGCTCACACTGGACCTTAGTGAGTGGCTGCACTTAAATTATACATCCGTTAACACTGAAGAGGTGCGTTCCAACACCAAAATTATAGAAATCAAGCACTACTAGGCAGCCGACTTAAGCGCCAATTTTTGGGCAGAGAACCACGTCTGGTTTATAAGCTTACTTTTATGTTTCTCATAATGAAAACAATAAAACCACAAGACTTGGTATAAATAACAGGTACTACCGTGTGTTCCTGTACTGGTGTCACTTTGTTATAGTTATTTGTGACTATGACGTCATGTTTTCAAATGTTGCCAGCTGCATCATTCAGACACTTACATTGAAGCTGCTCGGTGAATGCGAGTCCAGTATTAGCTAATAGAGGACTTAGCATTTAGTGATGAGTGGTGATAATATTCCGGGCCCACTGGGACCACGTAAAGTTACGACTTCCCGAAGAGTTAGGAAAAACATAACAATGTGACATGAGATAGTGAGTTAGATGTTTAAGGAAACTTTTAAAATGTGATTCGTCTTTTACTCAGTGAGTTGTATTAAAGATGGATTAAATTCATACTCACTACTACAGATAAGGCGCACATACAGGGTGTTACAAAAAGGTACGGCCAAACTTTCAGGAAACATTCCTCACACACAAAGAAAGAAAATATGTTATGTGGACATGTGTCCGGAAACGCTTACTTTCCATGTTAGAGCTCATTTTATTACTTCTCTTAAAATCAAATTAATCATGGAATGGAAACACACAGCAACAGAACGTACCAGCGTGACTTCAAACACTTTGTTATAGGAAATGTTCAAAATGTCCTCCGTTAGCGAGGATACATGGATCCACCCTACGTCGTATGGAATCCCTGATGCGCAGATGCAGCCCTGGAGAATGGCGTATTGTATCACAGCCGTCCACAATACGAGCTCGAGGAGTGGGTACCGCGGTTGCGTAGACAAGAGCTTTCAAATGCCCCCATAAATGAAAGTCAAGAGGGTTGAGGTCAGGAGAGCGTGGAGGCCATGGAATTGGTCCGCCTCTACCAATCCATCAGTCACCGAATCTGTTGTTGAGAAGCATACGAACACTCCGACTGAAATGTGCAGGAGCTCCATCGTGCATGAACCACATGTTGTGTCGTACTTGTAAAGGCACATGTTCTAGCAGCACAGGTAGTATCCCGTATGAAATCATGATAATGTGCTCCATTGAGCGTAGGTGGAAGCGTAGATGACGAAACTAAAATGGGCTCAAACATGGAAATTAAGCGTTTCCGGACACATGTCCACATAACATCTTTTCTTTATTTGTGTGTGAGGAATGTTTCCTGAAAGTTTGGCCGTACCTTTTTGTAACACCCTGTATAAGGACGAACGTCCCTATAGTACGTCACAGCGGCGACTTACAGATACGTTGCTATGTCATATCCGTGTACTGTTTAAAATCTGCGGTGCCGATTTGTTCCAGTGAGTTAAAAATAAATTCCCCTAGAGGTACGGGAATGCCTTTCAGCAGAAATGAGTCGTCTGACACGTAGAGATGACGTAAGCAGAATGCAGTGCTTTTGGTTTGTACGTAGTGTTACTATGTGCTGATACTCTGAAGACAAGTAACGTCCCAACTGATTTATGTTTTTGAGAATTACTGTTATTTTTCCATTTTTCTCCTTTTCATTCTCTATAGCAAGGGACTGCTTGAAATCTGGCGCGCTACAGAGTCGTGGTGCTCTTCATTCGCTCGTAAGTCAAACTGGTAGTGGGGCAGACGTTTTGCCTGACTGGTGAACCAGCGTTCGAGCATACACTTGCGTTTAGGTATGGTTACTGTGTGGCACTAAAATATAATAGAACACACAAAATTACTTTTACGCTCGCAGCGAAGTTTTACAAGACGAGCTATAAATACAGCTCTGCTCTTATTGGTGTCGAGCTTGCGTTGCATATAGCGGAATAATTACGAGGGGGTTATCAGTTATTGAATGCTTCTAGTTTGTCGTGCCGGGTAGATGATGTTCTGTTCATCGTGTTGAGTAGCTGACTTCGATGTGCAGAAATGCAATTGTGAGGCAGTGAACATTCTTAATTCATAGATTTCGCTTTCATAAAAGTGTGAGCAAAGATAAAATATTAAGTCTATGGTCGTGCTTTTGTTATCACTCTACAGCAGTCTGAGATACAAGAATGTTAAGACAGGTACTAAGATCTCACCGTAACAATACTTCTTTTAATGAAGGTGTAAGCTAATATCTGCTTCAGATTTCTTTCGGGCGATGAATGAGCATGAATTGAAACATCGTTTACTTTACAGAGGTTTTCTACCGATATCACTACTCATTGAAAACCAAAACCATTTTCAAGAGCATTTCGTATACCTCAATATAGCACTGTTGCAGTGATTAAATTATAAACACAGCCTATTGAAAATGTAACAGTCATAAATGGACCTGATCGCCAAGACGTGTGTTAGATTACAGCAAAGCGAATGAAATGCTAACGAGGCATGTCTTAGGTACTGGAATATTGCCGACAACAGCTTAGTTGTACCAAAATTATTGCTTTACAAACGCATGAAGAAATATAATCTGCAATGCAAAGACAGCAACAGGAAAGTCTTCAAAGCCTACTAACCGACAGAAGAATAAATAAAAATCTTCACCGAAGTCATACGGAAAAACAACGGGAAGTTTTACTCCTCCCTGAAAGAGGGTGCGTTTGAAGCTGGTGAGCTACCGCAGATAGAAGTCTCTAAGAACTAGAAATGAAGACGTTCGTTAAGCAAAATATGAAAAAAGACGCTAATAAGAAAATATTAGCAAACAATTCTCAGCACAGTCGGGAGAACAGCGGGTGGTGGACCAAATGCGAACGCACGCCGAAAACACCAAGAGTCGCGTGACAGCTTCGCTTCATTTGATTACTGCTTAGAGAATGTCGGCATTTTTTTGATATTGGCTAAACGTTAGTTGTCGGTTGCAGCTCGACTGTGAATTTCGTTCTGTAACTGTCCGAGGGTCGCCGGCCAAGGTGGCCGAGCGGTTCTAGGCGCTTCAGTCCGGAATCACGCGGCTGCTATGGTCGCAGGTTCGAATCCTGCCTCGGGCATGGATGTGTGTGATATCATTAGGTTAGTTAGGTTTAAGTAGTTCTAAGTTATAGGGGACTGGTGACCTCAGATGTTAAGTCCCATAGTGCTCAGAGCCATTTGAATTTGTCCGGGGGTCGACTAAATTTGAACGTTTCCTTGGCTCGGAGTTTAATACTACATCTCCACTCTCTGTGATTAACCTCACGGAGAAAGTTTTGGACGACGCAGCTTCATCTAAGCTAAGGAAAGGTTTAAGATTTGCGCCAACTCCCTAAAGCTTGCCAGTTGTTGATTTTATAAGCTGTGCCGAACAGGGTGTTTTTAAACGGCCTCGTGATGCTGCCGTGGAAACTAAGAGAGACGCATGTCGTGTGTTGACTGGTGCACGTTCGCCAAAAAGTAATATAACAGTAGCTAAGAGGGCTGACTTGCGTTCACTCGGGGCGGATCCTTATGATATGATCTTATCCACAGAGAAGTTCAATGCCACGCTTTGTGATCGACAAGCAAGATTACGTTCAAAATCTGTATTGCAACGTATCGCAGACTCAGTGCTGACCCGACAAAAAGAACTGACAGGAAAACTAATAACCTCCTGAAGGAAAATTACATGTCGCGAGAGACTACGAAGAGTCTTAACTCTTACTGTGCTGTCCACTCTAAATTATATGGCCTTCCGAAGATCCACAAGAAAGGGGCTCCTCTTAGCCCTAATGTCAGTAACATTGGTGCTCCGACTTCCCGTGTATCAGAACACGTGGCTTCTCTGTTCAACAAACCAATGTGTGTGCATCATATAAAAAACTCGGCAGACGTCTTAAGTCGGTTAAAGCGATTGGATTTGAATATTTTAGCAAGTTTGATGTGGTCTCTGTCTTCACTCGCGTTCCTCTGATTCGTTGCGGTTAACCGAGATTGCGTTCTAGACTAAATTAACTAACTTTATTCCATATGTGTTGACCACCACCTACTTATTACTCAGTGATCAGTCCTACGAGCAAACGGATGGATTTGCGATGGGGAGCCTTTGTCACCAATTACTGCAAATCTGTTTGTGGAAGATTTCGAGGAACATGCCCTGGTGTCGGCGACATTGAAATCTGCTTTCCTTTTTTTAAATAAGGAGGTAAAACTCTTGTTTTTTGGCCCCATGGGAGTGAGAACTTAACGAAATTTTCAGAACATGTGAATTCAATCCACGATGTAGGTGGAAAAGGACTGCTGCCTTCATTTCCCTAATGTGTTGATCAGAAGGAAGGTTGATGGTACAACGGGACATGCCGATTATAGAAAGCCAACTCAAACCAATTTGTATCTTCAGGCAGACAGTGGTCAACACCCGGCTCAGCGTGAAGTCGTAGTCCGTACTTCGGCTCACAGAGCCGACGTCATCTCAGGTCCTGAAAATTTGTCATCTGACTTAGATCGCCTGGATGTCACCGTTCGTCGGGATAATTATAAGAAAGACTGATTAGTCGCTCGTTGCGCTGGTGACGAACCGTGAATTGGGTCAGCGATGAAAACAGCGAGATAGCACCCAAGCCTACGGCATTTCTACCTTACATAGGTAGCGTTTCCAAAAAGGATTGGTTTTAATCTACGGAAACGCGGTGTGTAGCATCTTTTTCGACAACCATTTCAGGTTAGAATTCTTCTGGGGTCTGTGAAAGGTGGGTTTGTTTTGCATACGGCTGGTGTCTACTTACAATAAAGCAAAGCAAATCCCAGCTCCAAGAAGGAATTGGACGAATAAACGAAAGTTGGTAGTTATATATCTATATCTCATCACCGTCGCATACGAGCTATGCCACTATGAGGGTGCAAATCAGTTTTGCATTAAATACTCGCTGACGCGGTCGTGAGCGTTAGTTACCGTTTATAATGGACGCAGTGAGTTACACTTAGCTAAGAATGTCTTTAAAGAAACGAAGACGCCAGTATCAACATGTCACTCAATATGAGCGAGGTTGTATAATAGGGCTACGAGAACTAGATGATCCTTCCGCGATTCTGCAGAAAGATTTGGCAGTAATGTAGCCATTGGACGTAGTTGTTGGCAGGGGTGGAAGGCATGGTCGCAAGAAGGCCGGGCTCCACACGGCGATGTGGCACTACCGACAAGTAAGATCGTCATGTTCGGCGTATGGCAGTGGGCCATCATACTGCGGCTGCAGCAGCAATTCGAGCTGCATCTGGCACCACAATGACGCAACGAACTGTTACAGATCTGTTACTTCAGCCATAGCTCCAAGCCAGACGCCCTAAAGCGTGCGTTCTGTTGATCCAAAACAACCGCTGCTCGAAAATTCAAGGTGTCCAGCGAGAACTCATTGGAAAGCCGAGTAGAAGCCAGCTGTGTTTTTTGGTGAAAGCTAGTTCTGCCTCGATGCCAGTGGTGGCCATGTGTTGGTTAGAAGGAGATTAGGTGAGCGCCTTCAACCGACCTGTCTGCGGCCTAGACACACTGGAACTACACCTAGAGTTATGGTCTGGGTATGATTTCGTATGAAGCGAGGTGGTTATTCCACGCACCCCGAAATTTGTACATCAGAATGGTGATTCAACCTGTGATTCTGCCGTTGATGAACAACATTCCAGAGGGTGCTTTTTGACAGGATAACGCTTTCCCACACGCCACTGTTGTAACCCAACAAGCTCTACAGAGAGTCCACATGTAGCCTTGGCCTGTTCAATCAACAGACGTATCTCCAATCGAGCACGTATGGAGCATCATCGTACGACAACTCCTGTGTCAACCACAAACAGCATTAACCGTCTCCGTACTGAACGACTAAGAGTAACAGACATGAAACTCCATGCGACAAACTGACTTCCGGCACCTGTACGACAGGTGCACGCTTTCATCCTCGCATTCAACATTTTGGTGGTTATACCCGTTATCGGTGCATCAGCATTTCACATTTGCAGTGGCTTTTCTCGCCCTTACATTAACCTGTGATCTTGCAATTTTAATCGCTTAAATACGTTACGTAGCAAATGTATTCCGCATATTTCAGTATTCTGCATTCATTGCTTCTTGGTACTTGATTTTTTTCCACCAGTGTACATCAAAAAATTAAATTTACTATGGAAATAGAGAAAAATAAGAGCATCAACTTTTTACATTTAAATTTTCAAATCAGAACACACGTTCGATATTTTCCGTAAACCAACGGTGACAGACATAATCATCCACACTCATGCTAGTCGGGAGAACACAATACCGAATATTTTCATTGTATGACACAGAAACTGACCGATTTACAACTAGAAAAAGAAAAAATTGAAAAAGAACTAGTGTTCCAGAATGAGATTTTCACTCTGCACTGAGTGTGCGCTGATATGAAACTTCCTGGCAGATTAAAACTGTGTGCCGGACCGAGACTCAAACTCGGGACCTTTGCCTTTCGTAGGCAAGTTGCATGGGGGCTTAATTAAATATATTTTTTGAAAATACTTTTAATTTTACTAACTGTCTGTCCGATTACGTAGTGTCTCGTAAACGGTTGGCCCTGACTAGAATTATTACGCTATCTGACTGCAACAAACAATGTAAGAAAATTTTCGTAAACACAGTTAATTAATTAAGTCCCCAGCAACTATAAAACCTACAAAATCCAAGCACAAATGTAACTGTTCTGTATGTGGGAGTGTGACTCAACGTCCACATCTGGCACGGTTCTTTTCCAACAAGACAAGAATTTTTTTTTTTTAAATACCAACTATGCTGACGTGACAAAAGAAATTTAGAAAAACTGTAATTACGTAAGAAAACCAGAATTCACTCTAATATAAGAACACAAGCCAGATGCTTTGTTGACTGAACCTGTAGTGACACATTATTTCAGATACACAACTAATAAAGGAACATTATAAATTTTACCTTCATATATATTGACGAAATGCACTCATTACAATAACATCTGCTATCTCTCCCATCAAATAACTGCATAAAACATGGAACAACACTCTTACTAAAACATCTTACTCCAACTTCACGACAACCACCAGCTCTTAACACACACTGTCCTCTACGAACTCTCAACAACCACTGACTGCCACAAACTCTAAACACGCACTGTGGAGGCGGCTTAATAGTACTCTTTGGCGCACTCTCTGGCGCAGTGGCACAGTGTAGCCACCTTTCATATGCCCCTCCTCCACAGGCCAGAATTTGATGGTATTTTTGCCAGCATTGGTGGTGAAAATACCACCAAATTCGTCCACAAAAATACAGACAAAAATAAAAGATAATATTAATACCTAAACATCACATAATTAGTTAAAAATTTTGGCTTTGCACTGACCTTTCACTAACCTAATGTATGAAATACAGTAAGCAATACTTTACATAATAGTTTACAATATACAAAAAATCAGTTTATGCAAATGTGCACATAAAATGCCTTCAATGATTAGTTTATACAAAAAAAGAACACCAACAGGTAACATCTTTTCAGTAGAAGCAGTCCATCAGTTGCACCCAGTAAAGTTTAGCAGGTACACCCAGCAATGTTGAGAGCAGGTGCAGACAGCAAAAAGTCACATCTCTCAGCAGAAGCAGTTCGATAAAATTCACTAGCACTGATCACAGTGTTCATCAGCAGAAATTAAACACGACCAAATGTCACACATCATATTGAAAAGTGCAGGTAACAGTTCAGAATATTTATCTTCACTAATCAGACAGTTCAGGCATGAAAAATAGTTTGAATGCACATACAGTGCTTTTACAGTAACATACAAATCATAACAAACACACAAATGCTATCAGATAATTGTCCTATTAACTATTACAAATACTCAAATACCAGTAAACCTATGATATTCATGGGTGTCAGTGCAAGCCACTACAAACAAATAAAATAATATTTAGGAGATAGGTGGGTAGGATTAGGAAAGGAAAACACACAGAACACACTCACTCATCTTTCATTCACATTAAATACTACTGTGTAATTGAATAGTGTTAATTGTGTAAATGAAATTCTGTCTAAATCTGATGTTCATCATGTGTATCAAGTAGTACTGGCAGCAATGTATAACAGTCAATAATAGTTAGTCAACGTCATAGTCATCATGTCAAGACCAATGTTTGCCAAGCCAGATCAAAATGTACTGTTGTTGAACAACTGTCAGTGAGCCAAGATATGCAATTACTTCCTCTCTCCAAAAAAAAGTATATACCGCTTAGTGATTTAACAAAGTGTGTGCATAGACTATCTTCCTTCTATTTTAGTGTTCTAGTCTGCTCTCTTCATCCTCCTTGTTCCATAAGACCAACAAAAAATATGCTCCTCACTTACTTTACCTCTTATACACCAAAACTTCAATAATCATCAACTTAATCTCAATACGTCACTAATACTTCTACAATACGTCGATACATATAACTCTTATCATCAATATCATTTACCTTACCTCTTGTCCACAAACAACTTCATATACTCTCAATACCTATAATAATACGTCGATAAATATAAACCTCATTACCAATATCATCTCACTTCCAACACAACTCTTTCCTCTAGTCAGTCTCCTTGAACAAGTACAGATAAAATCCTAATGCAACTTCAATTCAGCATCCCATACAATCCGAAGACACAGTGTCCACACACAACCTCTGTATAATCCATCTGAGCCCAATCTTCTGCTCATTATAAATTATAAGATACATTTTGGTTCCTTGTTCATCATTAAATAAAAGAAATACATACCTGACCTCTAACAGACCTAGTTCGAATAACTCTCAGTAATTAAGTACGATTACGGAGTGTGAATGATCATAATATTTCACAGTGTGTACACCACTTCAAGAATTATGGCAGACAGAAGCAAACATGTGGAGTATTTCTTGTGTCAAGTGTCACTTCCTATTTCAATTGCTCACGAAAAATGCAGTGTAATAACTGTTAATGGTGTAAACCTAGTATTGGTCTGTCATGTCGTTAGCTTCCTTCCTATTAGCATAAATGTATACAGCTTCCATAAAACCTCAGCTCATGTGACTTCTATGACTTTCTTGTACTAATGTCGTTCGTCGAATTATAGCAGTTCATTTTCTTATCTTAAAAATATAAGGCACTGAGCGTAAGCAAAACAAGCAATAGCGAGTAAATATACCAGTAGAGAACAGAATGTCAACAAGTGGATGCAGCACAATTCCTACAACGAGGCTCTGCCAAGCGAACAATCTATAATTAATCCAATAGTGTGACCTAAACTCTATGTTTGTACACTGTACAACAGCATTTCTATACACCAAATTAAAGAGCAGTTATGGCAACAAAACAGAAATATGTAAATATGCAATCCATACAAAAAGCAGCAAACATATATCTTACATAATAAACAGGTCATTAGCATCATATCAGCATAAGCAAATAAATATTCATATGTCATCTTAATAAGTAAACATGAAGGCACAAGCAGATAAATCACAAAGTATAACTTACATAACTAAACTCATCAGCACAATAAATCAGGTTACCATTACAATTTAAATAAATAAGCACAGCAGGCACATAATTAAAAAAATATGACATCAGTGAAAAAGCATAGCACCCAAGCGATGCATAATATATACAAGTTACAACCCAGTTCATTAATCAATAATTGTCAAAATCAGTAAATGTACACAAGCACGTCGCTTCACAAGTAAATCCATAGAACATAAAATTAGCACAAAGTATGAATCACGTAATCGCGAGCAGCAAATTACTTCTAAAGTACGTACCTATGTGGAAATATGTTACCTGAAAAATAAACTCAATTAATAGTTACCCTTTTTTAGTTAATTAGTTTCTTCTTGGAAATTACATTCTTCCTGAAAATTTCTCGATAGCAGGTCGTCTTAACGTCGGAGACGCACAGAATTTACCTGAAGGTCTTAAATACTTTATATAACCGTATCCTGCAAAATACTGAATGTTAATAACACAATTCAACAAGTCCTTATAGCTTTATACAGAATTTAGTCGGAGAAATTAGACTGTGTATTTGTTTACGGCTGTCAGTGCATTCGCACTGAGCGCTCGATCAGCTGTAGGCGCGTGACGTAGGAAGCAATTGTTTGCGGTCAACGACTGCCTTGTGCGGCGCGCAGACTTCACTGTTGCTTTGAGTATGTGCCGCCGCCAAAACACAGCGCGGTATCCTTGTACTCTCCGCATGTTTACATCTAGCTGTTAGTTTCTCACAAGTATGTCATTCCACAAAAATCTTTACGTTTGATATATGATGTATTCCTTTAGAGCGTCGTGATTTAAGAGTTTCTACTTCGACAGTGTTATCATGTATAATTTTGCGAATTCTATATGGACCGTTATAAAGCAGAAAAAATTTGCGACACAAGCCTTTTCCTTTATGAGACAAACGGTGGGACTTAATTAATACCTTTTGACCAACTGACAAGATTTTTGAACGACCAGGACGTCTAGCTGATTTCTCTCTTCTAGCAGCCGCAGATGCAATATTTCGCAGAGCCAGGTTGACAACTTCAGAATGCCGTAGTTTCCGTGAAGGCGGAAAAGGAACGATTTCAGAAATGCGATTTGTTGGTACTTTATTTTTTAATATCAATAGAGGCGGTAAAGAAGTTGAGTCATTAGGAAGTTCATTCAGAATGTTTTGAAAAATGTGAAGGTACTGATCCCAAGTTCTGTGATTCTGATGACAATAAAGACGGCACAATTTATTGATTTCCTTCATCCATCTCTCTGAAGCGTTGGATTGAGGGTGAAAAAGTGAAATGAAAATTGGTTTAATTTTACGACGCTGTAGAGTACGAAGCCAAATTTTAGAACGAAACTGTGATCCATTATCTGATATAACCTTATCAACGTGACCGACTTCTTTAAGAAAATGTTTGATAAAAGCGTTAGATACTGAACGAGCTGTTGCTTTGCGTAAAGGTGTAAAACACACATATTTTGATGTCAGTTCCACTGCTACGAAAATGTACGCAAAACCATTAGTAGAACGAACCACTGGACCAAACAAATCGACTGCAGCCATCTCCTTTAATTTCGCTGGAATGATGGGAAACAACGGTGCTCTGTGAGAAATCGTTGGAGGCTTAGCCATTTGACATAATTTACATTTGGCAAGAACAGATCGAATACGTTTTTCCATATTACTGAAGTAACAATTTTCTCGTAATTTGTGAAAGCATTTTCGGGGACCAAAGTGTGCATAACTGAGATGCGTATACCAAATCAATTTATTGACCCACTCATCAGGAATACAAACTAACCAAACGGAGTTGTCGACCGATTTTCGTTTAAAAAGAATGTCATTGCGAACTAGATAATGCTGTCTAATCGCTACGCTTTCCTTTCTCCTCCACTTCTCCTTAATGTCCTTCCAGATTGGATCCTTATTTTGCTCCTTAGCGATGTCCTGGAGCGAAGACGAAATAAAGTTCTCAAACGCAACACCTTGAATATACATCAAACAATAATTGTTTTCCTTGTAGTCCTCTTCAGCACTTTGTTTCAAACCCATAGGTGCACGTGATAAAGCATCGGCAACAATATTAGAAGAACCCTGTATGTAAACAATACTAAAGTCAAATTCCTGTAGGTACAACGCCCATCGTGACAATCTGCCGTGAGTTAATTTTGTTGACATAAGAAATTCCAGAGCTCGATGATCGGTATAAACCTTAGTATGTCTGCCAAACAAAAATGTGCGAAATTTTGTAAAAGCCCAAACAACAGCCAAAGCTTCAAGTTCCGTAATCGAATAATTCTTTTCTGATTTAGAGAGAACACGACTTCCAAATGCAATAGTTTTCTGGACTACAACGCCGTTTTCTTCTATCTCTTGAAATAAATGTGCACCTAGGCCTTTGTATGATGAGTCCGTTGCCAAACAAAATTCTTTAGATAAATCCGGATGTGAAAGAAGTGGAGCAGCAACTAAAGCATCACGAAGCTGTTCAAATTCTGACTGAGCTTCCTCATCCCAACACCAATTAGATTTCTTTCCGGATAGTTCACATAAACGAGGTGTGGCCAAATCGTCCAATTTAACAAAGCGTCTAAGAAAATTACAGACACCAAGGAAACTACGAACATCACGTTTTGTAGTAGGAACAGCATAATTACGAATAGCGTCTAATTTCTCTGGATCAGGAAGAATACCTTCTGTAGAAATAATGTGACCGAGAAATTTCACCTGAGAACGACCAAATTCAGATTTTTCCAAGTTTATTGTCATGCCAACTCGTGCAAAAATACGTAATAATGAATCCAAAATTTTGTTGTGCTCACTCCAAGAACGTTTAGCAATAAGAATGTCGTCAACATAAGAAGTAATGTTGTCACGAAGATAAACAGGTAAAATTTCATTTAAGCTACGAATGAATGCTGCTGAAGATACAGTAAGTCCAAACGGTAATTTCCGAAATTGGTAACAGTTACCAAAAGCTAAAAAAGCAGTATATTTTCTACAGTCAGGGTGGAGTTCTATTTGCCAAAAACTTGCGCGCATATCAATCGTGGATAAAACTTTAATTCCATGGAAATGTTGAAGAAGTTCATCTAAATTTTGTGGGCGGTCAGTTTCAGGAATGATGATATTATTTATCTGTCTGGAATCCAGAACCAAACGAATTGATCCATCCTTTTTAAGAACAACGTGTAATGGGTTAGTATAAGGACTGACTGCAGGCTCAATAATGCCCTGATCTAACATGTACTGAAGTTCATTCTTAACCTTGTCTCTGTAAGCCAAAGGAATAGCGTACGTTTTCCCGCGAAATGGTGTGTGTTCTTTCACTTTAAATAAATATTGTAGGCCTTGTATAGTTCCTGTGTGATGACTAAACACTGTAGCATGTGAAGTCAAAATGTGGTGCAGCTCTTCTCTTGCAACGTCATCTGGCACTTCAGCTTTCTTAACCTTTTCATTAATTAATTCTTCGCTATTAATTATGTCATCCATCGCGTCTCTGTATCTATTGTCATTATCATGAATAAACACATTGTCGTCATAATGCTCAACGAAAACATCAGAAGTAAGAAACCTTAAACATTTTGTATCTGACTCAGATCTTGTTAAACACTCGAAAAAGTTTAAACACTTCGGCATTCCAGCAACAGTCAAATTTACACTTCCTTCTTTAAAGTTCAAAATTGCCTTATGTGCGTTAAGAAATTCCATACCTAATATAATTTGTGTACTGAGTAATGGAACAATAATAAAATTAGCAGAAAATTCGTATCCTTGACAAATGAAATTTAAGTTGGTCTGTTGTTTGACTTCCACACTTTTTCCAGAAATAGCACCTCGAATTGTAGTTTTAGAAATAGGTAACACAGGACAGGCAATAGTTCTTACACATATACGAAAAACTGATTCACTAATGACATTCAATGGGCTCCCAGAATCTAAAACTGCAGTAAACTTATTCTTACCCACACATACTTCAATAACAGGATGTAAAAATGCGTCTACATTATTTTCCTTTTCATCTAACAAAATGTCTCTCATGTCTTCCAGGCGTACGTAGTGTAAAGTCGTAGTGTCATTACTTTCTGAACCGTCTATATTGCTGCCCGAAGCCGAAGCTGCGAGTCATTGTCGATTGTTTGCGTCACGTCTTTGAGTATTCGCGTCATTTCGCGGATCAATTTCTACGATTTGCACTTGTCTCTCTGAAGTTCTGTCACGTGGAGGATGCCAATTAGGTCCTTCCTGTCTGTTAGATGCAAATTCTTGGCTGTGTCTGTTAAAATTTCTGTTTTCCTGTCTGTCTGCATAACTACTCCTTGTGTAATTTCGACTGTCACTTCTGAAATTATTGTTGTATCTACTACCCTGATTGTTTCTGTAGTAAGAATTTCTATTACTGTTTGAATAATTTCTGTCTTGATAATACCGATTACTGTTTCCGTATGATTGATCATTCCGATACGAATTACCGTTGTTATAGTTGTCTGTGTAATTTCTGTTAGAACGTCTGTTATTGTCATAGGGCTGGTATCTATTGTCGTGTCTGTTACGTCTGTCATTCTCAAAATCACCGCTATAACGTCCGTTCCAACCACTATCACTTTTCTCTGAAAATCTATTGTAATTACTGTTACTGAAAAAGTTACAAGAGGTCCCGTCGTCGTTGTCATACTCAAGTTCTTGCAACAAAGTCTTAAAAGTCTCGATGTCGTCCTTACATCTTCCAGCTAAAGCAATTTGTCTTATGGATTGTGGCAACTTAGTTAAACAAATGCGAATTAATTCAGTCGGGCTATAAGGGTTGGACAGGAACTGATTCTTTCGAATCATGTCTTCAAAGTACTCTGCCGGCGTGCGGAACTCAGACTGTTTAAAATTACGCTGCATAATCAGACTATGTTTGACTCTGTCTTGTGTGTTTTCGGACCAATATGCCGATAGAAATGCATGATAAAAATCATTTAAATTATTGCAATCTCTAATGAGTGCGCGCATCCGCGTCGCCGGTTCGTTTTCTAAATATCCACACATGAATTCTAGTTTATGACTTAGTGGCCAATTTGGTGGAAGTGCGTACATAAATTGATCTAGCCATGCACATGGATGTATGTCATTCTTAGAATTGCGGAAGATCTTAAATTTCCGGACAGTCAAAAAGTGTTTATAATCAAAGTTTTCGCCTCGTGGCGACAAAGACCTACCACGTCTGTCCCAGTCCGAATGTCGATTATTGTAAAGTTCGCGCGCCTGGCGCTCTCTTGTTGCCTCTCGTAAATGAAATAAATTACTTTCTTCATACCCCTCTGCTATCTGTGATTCTAAGTTCCTTCTACTGTCCTTTCCTACTATTTCGCCTTCAATTTGTTTGACTTGCTTCCGTAATGCCTCAAATTCCTTTTTCACGCGTTCATTAAATTTTCCCTGATTCTCAACATGCTTATTTATGTTCTGATACTCTTCGGTTTCTGCAAATGGTAATGGAGCTGTATCATCCGAATCTCTGTCCCCATGTAAACTAAGATTTGTCAATTTATCTGAAATTTCCTCAACTCTTTCCGATAAGTCACCTATTTTTTCTTTCTGTTTGTTTACATCTTCCGTAAGTGTCGCGACTCGGGTTTCAGTATTGACACATTTGGTAGTTAACTGTTCATATTGTCGTGTTAGATTATTTATTCTGTCATTTGGTACGGATTCCTCGATTCTTTCAAATATTTCTTCCTTATCCTTTGCACGTTGTAAATTTAACTCTGAAAAATTCTGTACT
This sequence comes from Schistocerca serialis cubense, assembly GCF_023864345.2. NCBI lineage: Eukaryota > Metazoa > Arthropoda > Insecta > Orthoptera > Acrididae > Schistocerca > Schistocerca serialis. The sequence continues at coordinate 75,302,378 of NC_064644.1, forward strand.
ATCACGCGATCTCTTTCTTCCTGTTCTCTATCCTGTTCCCTTTGTCTGATTTCCACTGCAATTAATCTATTATTGTGAGAATTCAGAATCGGTTGTACTTCTTCCCTGATTTCTTTCTTTAATTCATCTTTCATATTTTTGAAACATGTCCCTATTCGTGAATCTATCCGTGTTTCCAAAGTTCCCATCTCTGTTTTAAATTCAGATCGAAACTGCTCCATTATTCCCCTATCTGTTTTTATTTCAGATCCCAAAGTTTCCATTCGTGTTTCCATTGTCCCTATTCTTGATCCCACTGAGTCTAACTTTGTTCCCATTGTTCCCATTTGTGATCCCAGATTTAATATTGCACTCATCAACTGCTCCATATTAAATTGTTCAGAATTCTTTTCGCCCCTAACATCTCCCGCAAAACTAACTTCCTTCGTCACAGCTGTAAGGCTATCTGTGTTCGATACTATTTCAGAATCTTCTGTCGTTAATCTCAGATTCTGTGAATTTTCCGATTGAGAAAAATTTTGAAATGGTTCCGGACTATTTTCCCGACTTATTACATTGTTTTCCACTTCATTATCCATCATACTGTTTTCCTCTGTTGGCGAGTTCGCCATGTCAACAATTTCGTCATTCTCACTATTCATCATTTTTCCCTTTTTCATCGATCGCGTAATCATTTGCAAAACATACAAAAGATTCGTCACTGTACGAAAATTACACACGGTGACTCTTTATCTCAACAATACCATTCAAATGCAATGACTCCCTCAAACACGATCAATCGAACAATTGAAATAATTGCACAAAATTGTCAAACGCGTATACAAGGCAATAAAAAAAATTAAATTTTGAAAAATACCATTAGAAGAATGCTAATTACCAAATCTACACACTCAATACAGACTACAATCACTAAACTACAAATTGCTACAACAATACTACAGTCTACAATTTTCACAATCAGAAGAATCCAAGGGACGATCCGAAGCAGCGGTCGCCACGTGCATGGGGGCTTAATTAAATATATTTTTTGAAAATACTTTTAATTTTACTAACTGTCTGTCCGATTACGTAGTGTCTCGTAAACGGTTGGCCCTGACTAGAATTATTACGCTATCTGACTGCAACAAACAATGTAAGAAAATTTTCGTAAACACAGTTAATTAATTAAGTCCCCAGCAACTATAAAACCTACAAAATCCAAGCACAAATGTAACTGTTCTGTATGTGGGAGTGTGACTCAACGTCCACATCTGGCACGGTTCTTTTCCAACAAGACAAGAATTTTTTTTTTTTTAAATACCAACTATGCTGACGTGACAAAAGAAATTTAGAAAAACTGTAATTACGTAAGAAAACCAGAATTCACTCTAATATAAGAACACAAGCCAGATGCTTTGTTGACTGAACCTGTAGTGACACATTATTTCAGATACACAACTAATAAAGGAACATTATAAATTTTACCTTCATATATATTGACGAAATGCACTCATTACAATAACATCTGCTATCTCTCCCATCAAATAACTGCATAAAACATGGAACAACACTCTTACTAAAACATCTTACTCCAACTTCACGACAACCACCAGCTCTTAACACACACTGTCCTCTACGAACTCTCAACAACCACTGACTGCCACAAACTCTAAACACGCACTGTGGAGGCGGCTTAATAGTACTCTTTGGCGCACTCTCTGGCGCAGTGGCACAGTGTAGCCACCTTTCAAAGTGTTCTACCAATTGAGCAACCCAAGCACGAGTCACAGCGTACATTTTACCAGTACCTCGTCTCCTACCTTCCAAACTTTACAGAAGCTCTCCTGCGAACCTCTGCGAGCTTCTGTAAAGTTTGGAAGGTAGGAGACGAGGTACTGGCAGAAGTAAAACTGTGAGGGCGGGGCGTGAGTCGTGCTTGGGTAGTTCAATTGGTAGAGCACTTGCCCGCGAAAGGCAAAGGTCCCGAGTTCGAGTCTCAGTCCGGCACACAGTTTTAATCCCCCAGGAAGTTTAAAGAACTAGTATTCTCCGAAACGTGGCTATAAACGACGCTTATTCTAAAACTTAATGGAACATTATTCAAAAAGAGAACCAATCAAAGACACACCAACACAGTACATGAAATAACTTTAGTCATTCCTCCTTTTCAGCCTTTTTCCCGCCTGTCTTCCTCCTCCCCCACGGTCTTTTTGCTATCGTTTTCTATTTGCATTGACTCATACATTACGAATTTTGTTTTTCGGCAGTGGCGTTTCCTAGATGGTAATTTAATATTGCTCATTCACTGTCGAGCATCCACGTCGTGCGGTCTACTAGTGCCTTCTCTTGCCGGAAGCTTTCCTTACCCTACTGATGTGTACATGACGCTAGTGCACTAACGAGGTATACGCTGGTGAGGTACAAAATGGCAACCACCATGTTGTGCATGTTTTAATTATTGTGGAGGTGAAATACTATATTATACAGCTACGGCTGCATTTCAACGTAACTCCGCCATAACATGTAACCCAGTAAAATTGAATAATTCTTTGAGTTCGTAACGGGATATTATTGTACCTGTGCATATAACACATTGCCGCTATGTTCCGTGCAAGAAGACGATTTTATAAACTTTTAAAGAAAGCTTTCATTTTGTAACTGACTGACTGTTAATTATTTCTTCAAGAAGATTTCATCTCACGGTTACTACACCAGCCATGTACAAAATCTTACAATTAAAACAGTTATTGTGGCTGTTTCACTGCTCTTTGCTATTTTAAAAGATGAAGAGTTTCAGATAGCGGAAAATTTCGTATATCGTGCTAGGCGCCTATGTACGGTCTTTGTATCCCTGTTAACGCTGCGGGCAGTTGAACTTATTCAAAGTTAGCGACAAGCTCTATTTAGTTGCGCTAGGGATACATGAACCATGGACCTTGCCGTTGGTGGGGAGGCTTGCGTGCCTCAGCGATACAGATGGCCGTACCGTAGGTGCAACCACAACGGAGGGGTATCTGTTGAGAGGCCAGACAAACATGTGGTTCCTGAAGAGGGGCAGCAGCCTTTTCAGTAGTTGCAGGGGCAACAGTCTGGATGATTGACTGATCTGGCCTTGTAACATTAACCAAAACGGCCTTGCTGTGCTGGTACTGCGAACGGCTGAAAGCAAGGGGAAACTACAGCCGTAATTTTTCCCGAGGACATGCAGCTTTACTGTATGATTAAATTATGATCGCGTCCTCTTGGGTAAAATATTCCGGAGGTAAAATAGTCCCCCATTCGGATCTCCGGGCGGGGACTACTCAAGAGGACGTCGTTATCAGGAGAAAGAAAACTGGCATTCTATGGATCGGAGCGTGGAATGTCAGATCCCTTAATCGGGCAGGTAGGTTAGAAAATTTAAAAAGGGAAATGGATAGGTTAAAGTTAGATATAGTGGGAATCAGTGAAGTTCGGTGGCAGGAGGAACAAGACTTTTGGTCAGGTGATTACAGGGTTATAAATACAAAATCAAATAGGGGTAATGCAGGAGTAGGTTTAATAATGAATAAAAAAATTGGAGTACGGGTAAACTACTACAAACAGCATAGTGAACGCATTATTGTGGCCAAGATAGACACAAAGCCCATGCCTACTACAGTAGTACAAGTTTATATGCCAACTAGCTCTGCAGATGATGAAGAAATTGATGAAATGTATGACGAGATAAAAGAAATTATTCAGGTAGTGAAGGGAGAAGAAAATTTAATAGTCATGGGTGACTGGAATTCGTCAGTAGGAAAAGGGAGAGAAGGAAACATAGTAGGTGAATATGGATGGGGGGGAAGAAATGAAAGAGGAAGCCGCCTTGTAGAATTTTGCACAGAGCATAATTTAATCATAGCTAACACTTGGTTCAAGAATCATAATAGAAGGTTCTATACCTGGAAGAATCCTGGAGATACTAAAAGGTATCAGATAGATTATATAATGGTAAGACAGAGATTTAGGAACCAGGTTTTAAATTGTAAGACATTTCCAGGGGCAGATGTGGATTATGACCACAATCTATTGGTTATGAACTGCAGATTGAAACTGAAGAAACTGCAAAAAGGTGGGAATTTAAGGAGATGGGACCAGGATAAACTGAAAGAACCAGAGGTTGTAGAGAGTTTCAGGGAGAGCATAAGGGAACAATTGACAGGAATGGGGGAAAGAAATACAGTAGAAGAAGAATGGGTAGCTCAGAGGGATGAAGTAGTGAAGGCAGCAGAGGATCAAGTAGGTAAAAAGACGAGGGCTAATAGAAACCCTTGGGTAACAGAAGAAATATTGAATTTAATTGATGAAAGGAGAAAATATAAAAATGCAGTAAATGAAGCAGGCAAAAAGGAATACAAACGTCTCAAAAATGAGATCGACAGGAAGTGCAAAATGGCTAAGCAGGGATAGCTAGAGGACAAATGTAAGGATGTAGAGGCTGTCCTCTCTAGGGGTAAGATAGATACTGCCTACAGGAAAATTAAAGAGACCTTTGGAGAGAAGAGAACCACTTGTATGAATATCAAGAGCTCAGATGGCAACCCAGTTCTAAGCAAAGAAGGGAAGGCAGAAAGGTGGAAGGAGTATATGGAGGGTTTATACAAGGGTGATGTACTTGAGGACAATATTATGGAAATGGAAGAGGATGTAGATGAAGATGAAATGGGAGATAAGATACTGCGAGAAGAGTTTGACAGACCACTGAATGACCTGAGTCGAAACAAGGCCCCGGGAGTAGACAACATTCCATTAGAACTACTGATGGCCTTGGGAGAGCCAGTCATGACAAAACTCTACCATCTGGTGAGCAAGATGTATGAGACAGGCGAAATACCCACAGACTTCAAGAAGAATATAATAATTCCAATCCCAAAGAAAGCAGGTGTTGACAGATGTGAAAATTACCGAACTATCAGTTTAATAAGTCACAGCTGCAAAATACTAACGCGAATTCTTTACAGACGAATGGAAAAACTGGTCGATGCCGACCTCGGGGAAGATCAGTTTGGATTCCGTAGAAATGTTGGAACACGTGAGGCAATACTAACTTTACGACTTATCTTAGAAGAAAGATTAAGAAAAGGCAAACCTACGTTTCTAGCATTTGTAGACTTAGAGAAAGCTTTTGACAACGTTAACTGCAATACTCTCTTTCAAATTCTGAAGGTGGCAGGGGTAAAATACAAGGAGCGAAAGGCTATTTACAATTTGTACAGAAACCAGATGGCAGTTATAAGAGCCGAGGGGCATGAAAGGGAAGCAGTGGTTGGGAAAGTAGTGAGACATTGTTGTAGCCTCTCCCCGATGTTATTCAATCTGTATATTGAGCAAGCAGTAAAGGAAACAAAAGAAAAATTCGGAGTAGGTATTAAAATTCATGGAGAAGAAGTAAAAACTTTCAGGTTCGCCGATGACATTGTAATTCTGTCAGAGACAGCAAATGACTTGGAAGAGCAGTTGAATGGAATGGACAGTGTCTTGAAAGGAGGATATAAGATGAACATCAACAAAAGCAAAACGAGGATAATGGAATGTAGTCAAATTAAATCGGGTGATTCTGAGGGGATTAGATTAGGAAATGAGACACTTAAAGTAGTTAAGGAGTTTTGCTATTTAGGGAGTAAGATAACTGATGATGGTCGAAGTAGAGAGGATATAAAATGTAGACTGGCAATGGCAAGGAAATCGTCTCTGAAGAAGAGAAATTTGTTAACATCGAGTATAGATTTAAGTGTCAGGAAGTCGTTTCTGAAAGTATTTGTATGGAGTGTAGCCATGTATGGAAGTGAAACATGGACGATAACCAGTTTGGACAAGAAGAGAATAGAAGCTTTCGAAATGTGGTGCTACAGAAGAATGCTGAAGATAAGGTGGATAGATCACGTAACTAATGAGGAGGTATTGAATAGGATTGGGGAGAAGAGAAGTTTGTGGCACAACTTGACTAGAAGAAGGGATCGGTTGGTAGGACATGTTTTGAGGCATCAAGGTATCACAAATTTAGCATTGGAGGGCAGCGTGGAGGGTAAAAATCGTAGAGGGAGACCAAGAGATGAATACACTAAGCAGATTCAGAAGGATGTAGGTTGCAGTAGGTACTGGGAGATAAAGAGGCTTACACAGGATAGAGTAGCATGGAGAGCTGCATCAAACCAGTCTCAGGACTCAAGACCACAACAACAACAACAGAGAAGGGTGAACAGTGGCATGCAGCAGTGTGTAAAAGAGGATACGTGGTTCGTTGTGATAAAAGCTAATGACGAAGTGATGTGCAGTCACATTTAGTTACAGTACAAGACAATTTGTAAAGAATGTTGTACGTGATTTATAACATAAAGAGTGCTAAATAAAATTACTGAATGTAATTTAAAAATGAATGTTGTACGCCCTTTACAACATAAAAAGCGCTAAATAAAATTACTGAAATGTAATTAAAACCGAAAAACATCAAACGAAGAACTGAGAAACTATCTTTCCTAGTTAGTTCAACTTTGCTACGACACACTTCAATACTCTTAAGTGATTATACTGGTTTCGCATTGTAATGCTTCGATAACTCCATCCCTTTTAGTCCATTATACATTCCTTTGATTTCTTGTGTATGCTGAATTTACTTTTCCATCTTCATAGTATGTTGTCGCACTCCGATTAGTGAAGAAGGACAGAAACCACCACTCGACGCATGTGGCAGATTAATGCTACGATGTAAAGACTTAAGATTCCGTGCGAAGCTACCTGCTTTTGAATTGCCACGCAAGATCTAGTCGCTCCTTAACCGAATAAGAACCAACACTGCAACAGTGTCGGTTCTCAGCAGGAGTGGAAGAAAAGTAACTTCTCCAAGTTCTGGCTTTGACACTAAGCAACCGTTTGCAACCGTGTGGTTATAATGTTCCCTGTTAGACAAAATGCATTCGTCAGCCAGAAGAAGTTGTAGTGAAAATTGGCGACACTACACACCTCTAGATTTTCCATCAAAAGCTTTCTGCTACCATGCTAAGTGAGCCATTAACGGATAGTTAATTTGTGAATGAAAACTTCAGTCTGTTATTACTTGTCAGATGCAAAGACAACGCCAAGTCTGTGTTATTCTGAAGCTACAACTTCGACACACATACACAATCACAGCAACTCATAAAAGCCATTTTATGGTATCGAACCAAACCTTATACCAGAAATATTACAAAACGGATTGTCTGTGACAGAATACTTGCTCTAATATTATCCAAATCGAACTCTTTGAACGTTTAGTCCTCGTCCCTAACTTGTACAGTACGCGACTCGCGTTTTAGTTGATTCTGAACTAACAGTTTACACATAAAATTCGGAATGTCACATGTTCGTCTTTCTCACTCATTCACGTTCATTGCGACACTTCAAAGTCAAGTTTAACTCATTATTCCAGAAAATTATCAGATCTATTTAAAGCTCTTTGTACCTGCTACCGAACATGTACAAGGCTGGTATCTGAACTGAATTTAAACTTCGCGAAGCAGCTCTTTTGCCCATAGAATACACCCGAACATACTGTCCTCTGATTGGCTGAGGAATTTCTTAGCCAATCAGATACCAGAATTAAACTGCGCAATCCTGTGTCTTTTACATTTGAGCAATCGCAACATATTAGTCTTTACGAGCACTTTATTAAAAAAAAGTTAGGAAATCCTCGGATATCAAAATATCTGCCTGTTTAAATTACTAACTTATCGTAACATATTTCTTGCTTCCTCAGTACCATAAATTAGCTATCTGCACTTTATAAGTGTACCCGGGGAATATGAATCAATCTCTGTACAGACTACGCTCTCACGCTGACGTATACTCAGATAGTGGACATAACAACGGTCATTTCTTATGTTACTTCACTTCGCATTCTCGCCTACATTCACACTAATAACCATAGTAACTAAATATTAATACCACTCCTAAGAGTCACAAGAGATTCTAAGTGTCTCAAATGTTTAGGAATTTGAGCTGTAAAACGCCGACCCTTTCGGTCACAGCCGCAACTACGTGAAGCTACTGCTGGGTCAGAGCTCACATCTGGGTTGCTAGAATCATCCTCATTGTCTGTTACGTATGTGCTCACTACCGTCCGACTCACATAAGCACGATACTCGTTCAAGGCACTACGCCGCATGTTCGCCATGTAGTTCAAGAAAGTCTTCCGCTAGCTTTCCCTGGCGATCAACAGAGTTCCTGGTGATCACGGAGTGATTGGCTAACTAGATTTGTGGCCTGAATTTTAGTTTGTAATTCGAGATAATAGTAAATGTGAATTGTTAGTAACATAACCATACGCTAAATAAAATAAACAAATACAGGGTGAATCGGAAAGGACTTTAGGACTTCGAAGTGAAATAGAAAAATATCGAGATAACTTACAGAATCGGTAGATGCGTCATTTGGAGCTTACAACGTAGTGCATCAGTAACCTATTTTGCCACCTGCGTACTGCACAGTTAATATGGTTACTTTCACTGGTGCGCATGGCCACCTTGTTCCCCAGAATTGACACCATGGGGATTGTTTCTCGAGAGTTTCAGTAAAGATCATGTGTATGTTTCTCCTCTACCAAACAATTAGCCGACCTGAAAAATGGAACCTATGTCGCAGTTGCACAAGGTACGCCCGATTTCCTGCAACGAGTGTGGAAAGAAATTGACTACCGGTGAGATGTTTGCCGCATCAAAAATTGTAGTCACAGAACGACGGTTGATACTTTCGTGTGAAACTTGATGGTTTTGGCTACAAAATGACACATCTACCAATCCTGTGACACATCTACCAATCCTGTGAGCTGTCTCAACAAATTTCTATATCATTACAAAGTTGTACAGTCCTTTTTGACTCACCCTGAATGTCCCTTTCAGGACGATAAATAATTTTTCCGCATGTAGTGCTGCAGGTGCTACCATTTACAAAGAAAACTACAATTTCTCGGCCTGGCAGTGACATGGTTCGTTTCTTTAGATAAAGTTGTAAGTAGGCTGTTTGGGTTCTTATATGTTGGTAACGTTACCGCTACGTAGCGCTCTGTATGAAAATCACTGGCTGTGCTGTGTGCAGTCTGTGGCTGGGTGGCATTATTGGAATTTGCTATTGTAGTGTTGGGCAGTTGGCTGTTAATAGCGCGTAGCGTTGCGCAGTTGGAGGTGAGGTGAGCCGCCAGCAGCGGTGGATGTGGGGAATGAGATGGCAGATATATATATATGTATATATATATATATATATATATATATATATATATATATATATATATTATGAATTTTGAACACTATTAAGGCAAATACATTGTTTGTTCTTTATCAAAATCTTTCATTTGCTGACTATGCCTATCAGTAGTTAGTCCCTTCAGTAGTTAGAATCCTTTATTTAGCTGGCAGTAGTGGCACTCGCTGTGTTGCAGTAGTCCGAGTAACGAAGATTTTTGTGAGGTAAGTGATTTGTGAAACGTATAGGTTAATGTTAGTCAGGGCCATTCTTTTGTCTGAAAGTCAGATTGCGTTGCGCTAAAAATATTGTGTGTCACTTTAGTGAATGTCTGAGTACGCTCAGTTTTGCTCAGCTGTTTGAAAATCAAATAATGTAAGAGGTTTATCAGCACAGTAATTCAGTAATTTTTCTAAGGGGACGTTACAAAACCTCTTAGAGTGATACGCTATGACATCTCTGTGCTCACCGGTAATCGGTTAATCTGTTACGCTCGTGATGCAACCTTTTATTGTCCTCTGGGTCCAGCAGATCTCGACGGCTCGCCTCGTGCTGGCCCTTTCCGCGGACGGTCCGACAGTGGGAGCGGCGCATCTGGCCCCGGCGGACGTGTCCCGAGAACAAACCGCGTTGCAATGCCACGAGGTGTCCCCCAGGGAGCGAGGGCCGGTCCTCCGCGGCCCGCAGATGTGGCCACTTGCGCGTGATCGCCATAAATCTGTCAGCAAAGCAAAGGTCGGGAGTTGCAGGCGCGTCGTTCCCCACCACCAGGGAAATTCTTCGAATAATTCTACTTCAGCGTTCCTACTGTCTTTCGGTGTCATGCATAGAGATGTTGCAATAATAATCAGCAATTGCACGTGAATTATTAGCTCGTTTATGCATTCGCATCTAAGATGTCGTGGTCTCCTGACCTTCATTGCTTACATATTCCGCCCTCACAATCATATTCCGCACATCAAGACGCTTCATTCGAACCCAAACTCTATAAGATAAAGTCAATGTTGTATGAATTCATATAAACGATATGCAAATAACAAGTAAGCACACTGTGGTTGAAATACTCGAGGATGATGTACACACACACATACAAGACACGACGGTCGCAGGGGCTTGATTTTAGTTCAGGAGATGCAAACCGCATGCCAGGGAGCCGGTCCCTTCAGAGGACGACTCAGCCTATCTCTGTCGGCCGGAGACCACCCGTAGAGCCGGCCGAAGTGGCCGTGCGGTTAAAGGCGCTGCAGTCTGGAACCGCAAGACCGCTACAGTCGCAGATTCGAATCCTGCCTCGGGCATGGATGTTTGTGATGTCCTTAGGTTAGTTAGGTTTAACTAGTTCTAAGTTCTAGGGGACTAATGACCTCAGCAGTTGAGTCCCATAGTGCTCAGAGCCCAGCCACCACCCATAGAGCAGAGAGCCTTGGCCCGAGTAAAAAGGCGGAAGGACCCCGTGTTCAGCTTGAAAGCAAATTCCGCTACATTGTGTGGGAGCGGCCAGCCTACACATTCTTTACACATAGCATGCAGTTTCAGAGATTTTCACAGGGAGACAGCAAACGCCAAACGCCAATGCTACGGATTTCCGGATTGGTCTCCTTAAACGAAACATCATTCCCCTGGTTTAGAAGAGCAATGCTGATTGGCAGACGATATTTCTGGCGCCTTGAGCTGAAGGAGTGATGGAAGAAACCGAAAGATATACCCCTTCACGTCTGACGTGGAGAGTGGCTGTTCCGTTGTCGCTCTTGGAGCGAGAACACGTAACGAGAGCGTGCGCGCTCGTACGTGTACTGAAAGAGCGAGGAACAAATCTCTCCTCAGTACTCCACTGGGATAGCATCTCCGTCGAGAGCGAATCGAAGTGCAACTCTATACTGAGTCCTTGCGATTAAGCGTTGTTCACTGTGTTGGCCGACAGTCTTATTGTGTGGTGTGAATGGACAGAGTTATAATTAAACGCCTGCGAGCGAATTTTTGAGTGGCATTGTGGTGGACTGGTTTTCTGACGTGTGTACCACGCCAAAAACTAGGGGCGAATAGGAGTCCTTCACTTCATCAAGGCGTAGGGAGAGTTTGATTGGCGAAGGTCAATCCAGATAGAACGAGAGTTATCTTATTTGTCAGCAGCGAGTAGCGCAGACAGCAGTCATCGCAGCTTACCGTATTGTGCACTACAGCTATTGCGAGCCCCATATTTCCTCCACAACAGTACACTTCACTGCATTTCACACGCAACAGCCTCGACCATACCTAGCAACATTCTAACGGATAATTATTCAAGTTGAGTAGGTGCGCCTCTCAGCCATTCTGCCAAGTCAATAACAATCTTAAACTTTGTATAGAAATTTCATTAGCGAATCCTATCCTTGAGAGGTAACTTCACATTCCGAAAAGAACCAGGATATAACTTGTTCAATTCATAACTAAATGTGCCATTGTGATTTCTCGGAACTTTTGCAAAATAAATAATAATTTACGTTAGTTTCATGTTCTTCTTACACTAACTAGCACTACTCCAGTACCCAAGTATCCCACTAGTTATGTAAGAAATTTTGTGAATTTTTGTGTCATTTCCTTACAGTGGATGACTCCAGAAGACATTTATTGCTGAAAGTTTTTCAGGCATTTCTCTTTAGAGCGTTAGGAGCGTCTGTCTGACTTCTGTAGTAGAGTAGGGGTGGAAATTGCATCTTGCAGGGGCCATAGGGTAAAGGGTACATCTCAGATTAATCCGTTGCGCAGAATAACAGAATAGATCAACCCACACGCTCACACACATTACCGAAGAAAGAAAAGAACAATTGAGATTATGGAATAGGTTTGTCAGTAAGTTACATATTCATACTAGCTGATATACCAAGCATTTGTATTGCCAATTTTCTATTAGAAACGAAAACAAAAAAGTGATCTTTGTTAATAATGAAGTGTTGAAAAAATTTCACTACCGTATACTCGAAAAAACACCTCTGAAGTTATAGAACACTGGTACAAAGAAATGTGTATAATGTACAAATGTGTGAGTGGTGCAGGGTCCAAATTAGGAAAATGATTCTGTGCAGTTTCTGTACGCTGGACGCACTACTACAACACGATTTTGTAGACATCTCTATGGCAACGCCGCTTCATAGCTCTATAGACGGCGATTATTTTCACCTACAACCGGTTGCGCTTCGCGGTTGAAAGCTGTCAAAACCGCTGTCACGTGTCACGGATTTCCTTAATTTGATTCGACTGTACGAGTGTCTCAGTGGTAACGAATAAATACCTTAAAACTTAAACGCATGATAACGGCAATTTTTTACGCATCTCAGTGTTTATGACGTCACATCTCTGTGATATTTGTGTCATGCAGTGATATAAATTGGTAGGTTCATTCAGCGGCATATGTGGACACTGCCTGCAGAATGTGTGCGGAATAGACTTAGTGGAAAAGAGGAATAGAGTTAGTGGAAAAGAAGTAATAAATTTAAACGTCGTGCACAATGCGGCAGTTTTCACGTGTCTCAGTATTTGTGACGTCATATCTCCTGATCTGTGTTACGTAGGTAGGTTTTACCCCCACAGCGATTTTTGCCCCACGATAAAGGATATGTGTACTAAACTCGGTTGAAATCACTCCCGTGGTTTACGAAGAGATGCGGAACAAACACATAAGCACACACACACACACACACACACACACACACACACACACACACACACACACATTTGTCTGGATTAATGACAAACTTTATATTGTCGGTAGGTGGTGGTGGATAGACATATTTAATCTTCCGTTAAGAGCCCTAATGACGTCAGTGAAAAAAAAGTTTAGAAGTGTCACAATAATTTGACAAATACAATTAAAGACAGTATTCAAGTTCTGAACGTAGCATCATATGCAAATTTACAGCTTGTAAAAGTATCTAGGAAACTTCTGAGATAAACTGTAACTGTAAGCAGAACTTTTGTCAGAAACAAAAACCTTGATATCCTCAACTCCTTTACTTGAGGTACAAAAAAGTATTAATGCAGGAAGTGGCCTACACTGAAAAAGAAAATGCGAGTGCTGATCAGCTGCTACGAACAGCATACTGACCGAATTACTACAGTCAAGGTAGATTCTAAATGGACCTGTACCACCGCAGACGATCAATAGACTAAAAGAATGTATGATGTGTGTGATAAGATAAAACAAATTATTCAGGTCGCTAGAGGCGAAGCTTTAATTGTAAAGCGTGACTGAATCTTGACAGCAGGAAAACAACGAAGTGGAAAAATAGTAGTTAAACATGGAATGGGGTAAAGAAACGAAAAGTGGAAGACACGTGGTAAAATTTTGTACAAAGCATTATTTAATCATTGTTAATACTTGCCTTATGAGTCGTGGAAGAATGCTGTGTTCCTGGAAGAGACCTAGATACACCGTAAGGTATCGGATAGATTACACAGTGGTGAGACAGACATCGAAACCAGGTTTTAAATTACAAAATATTTCCAGTGGCAGATGTAGACTCTTACCATAACTTACTGACAACAGGCTATAGATTGAAACAGAAGAACTTTCAGAAAGGTTGAAAGCCGAGATAAGTTGTGGATAGAAAAAGAACGAGGGACTGTTGAAGGTTTGAAACGCAGCATTAAGAACGATTGACCGGAACAGAGGAAAGGGAAAAATAGAAGCCGAGAGATGAAATAGAGAGGACATCAGATGATCAGTTAGGTGAAAATACGAGACTCAGTGAAAATGATTGGATTAGACGCAGGTTATTGAATTTAATTGACAAAAGGAAAAAATATAAAAATGTAGCAACTGGTGCAAGCAAAAGGGAATGTAGACGTTAAAACAAATGAGACTGACCTGAAGTGCAAGATAGCAAAGTTGGAAAGGCTACAAGACAAGGAAAATTGAGAAGAGCTTTGATAGATGACAGACTTCTCTGTTGGTATCAGGGGTTCCGATGGCAAGTTCGTACCAACGTTAAACGAAGAAAGAAAGACTGAAAAGAGGTAGGAATACATAAAAGAGTTGTACGAGAGAAACGAACCTACATGTAATAATATTATAGAATGGGTAGACGACATAGACGAAGATTTGGAGGGAGACATGCGACGAGAAGAATTTGACAGACCGCTGAAACACCTAAGTCGAAACTAAGATCCTGGGCAGACACATTCTCTCAAAATTGTTTAGCTCCTTGCTAGAACCCTCCATACCAAATACATCCCACGTAGCATGCGAAATATATGAGAGATCTGAACTACCTACATACCTCAGGTAATTTGTAATAATTAATTTCTGAAAACTTTTTTCCTGGAGAACAGCAGTTTTTCATCATTTAAAAAAGAACATGAACAACCAGCCGCAAGAAACTATTATTAAAGAAGTTAATGGTTTCGGTCTGTTTTAGACTACTTCAGACCTACCGCCGTGATGGTAGACGGTAGCGGTGAAAGGAGCAGGCGGTATGTCTCCACGAACGCTCCTGCTTCATTCAGTGCCACCGTCTACCATCATGGTGGTAGGTCTGAAGATAGTCTAAAACAGACGAAACCTGTAACTTCTTAAAAAAAATGTTTCTAGCGCTTGTGACTGTTCACGTTCATTTTTACTGCAATAATTAATATTTCAAAGAAGTCATGTCTCGATAGAAGTCAGTGTTATCAACTCAACAATTTAAAAAATCATTGTTGAGAAATAGAGGCACATATTATTTACTGATGTACGAAAAAATGGTTCTAATGGCTCTGAGCACTGTGGGACTTAACTGCTCTGGTCATCAGTCCCCTAGAACTTAGAACTAATTAAACCTAACTAACCTAAGGATATCACACACATCCATACCCGAGGCAGGATTCGAACCTGCGACCGTAGCGATCGCGCGTTTCGAGACTGTAGCGCCTAGAAGCTACCCCGGCCGGCGATGTACGAAAAGATTGGTAGAATCAAATAGTAATGAATAGTTTCGGTTCCTAGGCAACACAAACCCAGTGGCATACCTTAGAATGTAAACTAAAGAAAGGCAAACTTACTTTTAGAGTATTTATAGATTTAGGGAAAGCTTTTGGCGGTGTTAATACTCTTCGAGAAAGGGGAACCAGCTTGGAATAACAGCTGAACGAATGTAGGTACAATATGAAGATGAAGAAAAGTAAAAACAATGAAATGAAATGTAGTCAAATTAAATCTTCCGATGTCGAGGGAATTAGATTAGGAAACGAAATAGAAAATTAGGGATGAGTTTCCTTATTTCGACAGAAAAAACTCTCGGTACTGAAAGGAGAGAGAATATAAAATACGTCCTTGAAGAAGCACGGAAAAAAACTTTTGAAAAAGAGAAAGTTGTTAACAACGAATGTAGAGTCAAGTGTTCAGAAGCCTTTTCTGAAGTTGTTGGTCTGGAATGTAGCCTTGTGCAGAAGCACAAAGGAAACGATGAACAGTACAGATAAGCAGAGAACAGAAGCATATGAAACGTTATGTTGCAAGATAATGCTGAGGATGAAATCGACATATCGGATGAATAAAGAACAGGTACGGAATCGGATAGCGAAAAAAGAAATGCATGGAACATTTTGACTAAAAGAAGAACTCGGTTGTCAGGACACGTCCAGGGGCATCAAGAAATCGTTAAATTTTATGTTGAAGGGAAGTGAATGGTGCTAAATATAGTAGAGGGTTACCAAGGATTTCTATGGTAAACCGAAGAGGCCTATAAAGGATGTACTAGCGGGCAGAGCTACATCAAACCAGTCTTTGCAATGAAAACCACAATAATATTTTTATCACCGATTCACTTCCGTTCCGAGATGTCTGACCTTAATGCCGTGACCTAAATTACGCAATGAAACATGGTAACGCTCAATACGAGATCTGTCATGTGGATGCGCACCGCTTGATTATTGTAAGAGAAAGTGCAACAAAAGCAATAAAGAATATGCGACTTACTTAACGTTTTCGCAACGACAGTTTTCTAGGATAGGCTACTGGGAGCAAATAAAATTCCATTTACGTGGGACACAGTGCAACCTCTTCAGCTAAAACCAAATGAGACATTCTATAGCAAGGCGCCTACCCCTAGGAATATTTTGGACGGATGAAATGGATGCTGTTTAACATCCTTCCTCTCTAAATAATTTTTATCTTAAAATCAATGTCAGTATCTTAAATATGTCAGAATACAGCGACAACTCACTCGTGCAATGCGAATGTAACTTATCTCTGAAATGAGGGCACAAAGTGCGATGCTGCAGAGCCAGACGGCAGCTACGACTGAAGAACTGGAGGATAAAGTAGTGAGTAGCGACGATCAAACAGACCCCAGTATCGATCAGGGCATATAAAATACCACTGATAAATCTGATACGAACAGAGGTCCGAGAGCATGCGTAACGACAAGCGCCGGCAGGAACATGAAGAACGCAAGAGCAGAGAAGGCTGTGAGAGGACGTCAGCCACGACGTCACCACGACAGGAGCGGCCTCTAGCCGAAGAGAATACAAGGGCCGCTCCTGCCAGCCTCGGCCGAACAGTTGAAGACGGCCACCGGTAGACCCGTACTAGAGGAAGCTGTCACTTGTGATTCATATCCATTAGATGCATCGACTTACTATATAGCGAAAGACATCGATTATTTGCATGTCGCCAGTAGCTTGCGACACGACATTATAAACCAAAGTATTGTCAATCTACTTAATTGTAATAAAAACCATTAATGTAACTTGCTTGAATTGTTCTAAAGCTACATCCTTTAGGCACCCTGTAAGAGACGAGTGGCAGCACCCAGTATGCCTTCCACAGTCTCCTACAACACAACGACAGATAGTATCAAAGGAAACACAGATAACACATCCACCACAGTAAAAATTTATAATAATAGAAGAGTGACAAATACTCGTATATTAAATTAGGGAAGTCCGAATCAGGAGGAATAACGGTAATAATGAAAGAACTATACGCGCTGTGGAGCACACACAACAAGCAAACAACATACAGAGTAACACTTCGGATGTGCAGCACAACGAAATGAACAAGAACGAAGTGAAGTTGTCAAATATACGAAACAACGTGACCAAACTAACAATTATAGACACTAGACGGCATTTAGATACAGTAGTGCCGGCTCAGACGTAAAAACACATTGACTTACACGCGAAACTGAATGAACTAGAGGACGAAAGAATCACGCATATCGCCATCCGATGCGCAACAAGGATAGGGCATGAAAACGGTAAATCAGTCTCTTTTCACGCAACCAAGCAGTAAATAAATTAATCCTGTTTCCTTTAATTTACGTCTATGGTCACAATCTTTTTTGTTTAACAGATTACCGGTTTCGGTCTTTAATGACCATCATCAGATCTGTTTCATAAAAACAAAGTCCTAATGTACTGCAGCCATAGTGGCATCGTCAAATGTTAAATGCGGAAAATATAGGAGCACTCACTACACTTAATATACATACTAGGCAGAGATCAGAGCCAACCAACACACAGAAGAAACCCACAAAACCAGCATGGCAATACAGGCTACAGATCAGAATAGAAATACTGAGGAAAGACATCAGACAGCTAACACAACTTATAAGGAATGAAATATCAGACAAAAAATTAAAAAGGTTAGGTAAAATCTCACAACAAGAAGCGATAGAACATTTAGATGAAAAGAAGCGGAAATTACAAGCATTGGCAAAACGACTTAGAAGATACAAAAAAAAGTGAAAATAGAAGGAAACAAAACCAAACATTCAACACAAACCAAAAGAAATTTTACCAGAAAATAGATAACACACACATTAAAATAGACAATCCACCAAACATAACAGACATGGAACACTTCTGGAGCAACATATGGTCAAACCCGGTACAGCATAACAGACATGCACAGTGGATACCCGCAGCAACAGACACATACAAGATGATACCACAAATGCCTGAAGTGATAATTTTGCAACATGAAGTCACCCGAGCAATTAATTCTACGCACAATTGGAAAGCCCCTGGAAAAGATGAAATAGCAAATTTTTGGCTAAAGAAGTTCACCTCAACACATTCACATCTAACTAAATTATTTAACAGTTACATTGCAGACCCATACGCAGTCCCCGATACACTTACACAAGGAATAACTTATCTGAAACCTAAAGATCATGCAGACACTGCAAACCCAGCAAAATATCGCCCCCTAACATGCCTACCAACAATATACAAAATATTAACTTCAGTCATTACACAGAAATGAATGACACATACAATACAGAACAAAATTATAAATGAAGGACAAAAGTGCTGCCGCAAAGGACCACGAGGATGTAAAGAACAACTGATAATAGATGCAGAGGTGACATATCAAGCTAAAACTAAACAAATGTCGCTACACTACGCATACATTGATTACCAAAAAGCTTTTGATAGTGTGCCCCACCCATGGTTACTACAAATATTGGAAATATACAAAGTAGTTTCTAAATTGATGCAGTTCTTAACCATAGTAATGAAAATTTGGAAAACCACACTTAATATCCAAACAAATTCAAATAATATCACATCACAGCCAATACAGATTAGGCGTGGAATATACCAAGGAGACTCATTAAGTCTTTTCTGGATCTGCCTTGCTCTGAACCCACGATCCAAAATGCTAAATAATACAAATCATGGATATAATATTACTGGAACATACCAACACAAAATCACACATTTGCTATACATGGATGATCTAAAATTACTGGCATCAACAAATCATCAACTCAACCAATTACTAAAGATAACATAACTATTTAGCAATGTTATAAATATGGCTTTTGGAACAGACAAGTGTAAGAAAAATAGCGTAGTCAAGAGAAAACACACTAAACAAGAAGATTACATATTGGATAACCACAGCGACTTCATAGAAGTGATGGAAAAAACAGAAGCCTCTAAATATCTAGGATACAGACAAAAAATTGTAATATATAATGCAAATATTAAAGAAAAACTAAAAGAAGAATATAGACAAAGACTAACAAAAATACTGAAAACAGAATTGACAGCAAGAAACAAGACAAAAGCTATAAATACTTACGCTAGACCAATATTGACCTATTCATTTTGTGTAGTGAATTGGAGCAACACAGACCTAGAAGCACTCAATACACTTACACGATCACAATGCCACAAATATAGAATACATCACATACATTCAGCAACAGAAAGATTCACATTAAGCAGAAAGGAAGGAGGAAGGGTATTTATCGACATAAAAAATCTACATTATGGACAGGTAGGCAATTTAAGAAAATTCTTTATAGAACGAGCAGAAACTAGCAAAATATACAAAGCAGTCACTCACATAAATACATCGGCTACACCACTGCAATTTCATAACCACTTCTACAATCCTTTAGATCACATAACATCAACAGATACGAAGAAAGTAAATTGGAAAAAGAAAACACTACATGGCAAGCACCAGTATCATCTAACACAACCACACATTGAACAAGACGCATCCAACACATGGGTAAGAAAAGGCAATATATACAGTGAGATGGAAGGATTCATGATTGCAACACAGGATCAAACAATAAACACCAGATATTACAGCAAGCGTATTATTAAAGATCCCAATACCACAACAGATAAATGCAGACGTTACAAACAACAAATAGAAACAATAGATCACATAACAAGCGGATGTACAATACTAGCAAATACAGTATACCCCAGAAGACACGACAATGTAGCAAAAATAATACATCAACAACTTATCATACAACATAAACTAATTAAGCAACACGTTCCCACATACAAGTTTGCACCACAAAATGTACTGGAGAATGATGAATACAAATTATACTGGAACAGAACCATTATAACAGATAAAACAACACTACATAACAAACCTGACATCATACCCACCAATAAAAAGAACAAATTAACACAACTAATCGAAATATCCATACCCAACACAGCTAATATACAGAAGATAACAGGAGAAAAAATTGAAAAATACATCCAACTGGCTGAGGAAGTCAAGGACATGTGGCCTCAGGATAAAGTTGGCATTATACCAATTATACTATGAACTACAGGAATCAAACCACACCAACGCAATACAGCTACATCGAAGCGTATATATACAACTACAGAAATCTGTAATTATTGATACATGTTCAATTACTCGAAAGTTCCTAAATTCAATGCAACATATACTGTACAGTTAAAAAGAAGTCACGCTTGATCAAGGCCCGCGACACTTTCCATTTTTAACCAGACATAACGTCTGAGAAAAAAAAAACAATAATAATGATAATAGTTATCCTGTTACTATGCTGAGATGCAACTTCGTAATCAAACGAAACATGTAACAACTTCAAGAAAAAATGTTAAATATAGAGAGAGTAGGTCCGAATTAGCCAATAAAATCAAAATTTTTAAAAAAGTACCCTATGTATCATTACCGTTCAACGATAGCAATATCTTACATTAGCTGTAGACATGTTTGTAGTCCATAATGCCTGTAACTGTTGTGACTGTAGTTCAATAAATTTTCCACTTGTTCATCTAGAATACTTACCCTCCAATCTAATTTTTCCTGTAACTGAATAAATTCTCCACATGTTCATCTACAATACTTACCCTCCAATCCACCTTGCCCTATCACCTGTGCTTAGGTAAAATCCTGTTACAATATTTTTTAATATTTCTAAATTTTTTCATACTGTGCATTCCCGAAGTTAACTTTAATGAATTAGGGTGCCTGGTGCAGTGTTACGTGGCTTTACGCTTAATTACAGACTTACTATTTTATCAGTTGATTTGTTTTCACCACGTAACGGCCACTGTTTACGTCCTTCTTCGCTGCTGAGCGATGTATCACTTTTCGTTCTGACGCCGCAACTCTTCCTTTCCTGTATCTTTACTACTTTTTATCTATATAAATGATGAACTCTTGGATTTACCGTTTAACAACTTCATAATAACTGTGGAAATATTACAGGCATCGGGTCCCACCTAATGTGTCACCAGCCTATACGTTTTACATGAACCTTTCAAGACTCGATCGATTTGTTTACAAAGAGAAAGCAGGATATCTCTTCCATTCCAACAACGACCTAGGAAGCTCGACGCCCTCGCGGCCCAGGCTCTTCCATGGCTCGCGGTAGTTTGCAGCATTCGTTTTATTCCTTCCCCACTTGCCGCTACGTCGAACTTTCGTGGTGATCGTTGGGCAACGTCTTCCACGTTATCTGCAACTTTCTTCCCACAGTATTTCTGAAAACCCAAAAACAAACTTAAAGATCATAATAATAACTGTTCTTACAATTATTCGTATAAGTCTTCGTCGATATTATGAGGGGTGGGACAGGCCTAAGCCTTGTGACACCACACTGGCTTTCGTTCTCTAGTCTCCTTATATCCTTACTGACTGATTTTCCCTCCTTTTCTCCCCCAACACCTTTCATGTACAATGTCTGAAATTATTTATCTTCCATATTTCCTTCAAGGTCTTCCCCAATCGAATTTAACCTTGACCTACCATTAGTTATATTATTCTCTTTCCATTTACAATGTTTAATATGATGATTGAACTGTTTTAAGAACATAAACCAACTCATGAGTCTATAATTCAACAGCTTGGACTACTGCAGATAATTTAAAGATTTGTGATCTGTGTAGACTATCTCTTTTCTGCATGCAAGATACATTCTGAAATTCTGGAATCCAAGAACAATGGGTAATAATACCTCTTCAGAGATGCCACAATGAATTCATGTTTGGAAAACATTCTGCTTGCAAAAACAAATGCTCTACGCTCTGTCTTCTCATTTGTCATCCTCTCTTGAAACAGAATTTCCGCCACCACGTAATCCAAGCTGTCTGTCGCTACACAGAAAGAAAAGACACATCAGGGCAATATAGTATATTACTGTTACTTAAACTGCTCTTAATAGCTTAAAATTCACTGTCACAATCAGTTGTCCCACTACATGTTACACTCTTATTTAATAATTTACACATGTTAGGGAAATTCAGACTACGATCACTGATATACTTTCTACAGCATGAGCATAATCCAATAAATGACTTGAACTCTTTCCTGGTCCTTGACAGCTTACATTGCGCAATAGCTCCGATTTTCTCTGTATTGGGTAAAATACCAACAGTAGTCAGCTGATGACCTCAAAAAAAGAATTCTGCTTGCACAAATTTACACCTGCTCAGTTAAAGTGTCATCGCACAATTATAAATTGCCGTGAACACATCCTCTAACAGCGGTTAGTGTTCCTGCCACGTAGTACAACTAAACAAAATGTTGTCCACATACACTGTCAGCTAACAAGTGATTTAAGGCGCTTACAAATACAGTTACAAGTATAGATAAGCCAAAAAGTGCTATCCTCAAAATATCAGTAGTTTCTTCAAATAAGAAAACAGTATACTTTCTCCAGTCGTCTGCCATTTGTACCTATCAAATGGGGTTACAGAACCATCCTTCTTTTTAACAACCACCATAGTATAGCACAATTCACTTATGCCCATTTCTATCACACCCTAACCTAACATCTTTCCTTTTTTACGGTCCTCAATGCTTTTTGGCTGCCATTGCAATGGGGAAATGTTTGACCATTATTGCTTCATGAGCCTTCACCGACAACACATAATTAAATTCTACAGCTTTCCCAGGTTGGTATGAGAATACATGTTTAAATTTACACAGTAAATCAGTAATTCGGAATCTTTGTTTCCAAGTTAAAAGAACCATCTCAGACACCTTCTCAAATATCTGTTCGTCAGTATGTTTTACCATTCGTCTCATCCACAATTTTACGTGATCGATTTCTCCACCTCCTTTTAGTTCCCTTTTAAATATCCTTCTTTTTCTCTTCACCCAAGCATCAGATTCCACAACTCAGTCCTACACTGCAATATTACAATAATATTTGTGGAAGAATTCAATCCCTATAATAACATTCATTGCCAGGCCTGGTATTACGAAGCAAATTATGCTAAAGCAATGTTAAATTCCAGTAATATCTCTCTTCTGATGGGCTTGCTACATGTTCCACTTGCAGCTTGCCACTGATAATTCCACAAACCCAAATGTTTATTTGTTGCCAGAAAGATTTAGAAATTACAGAGAAACTTAGAAACTTGAAGGTGGAATCCAGAAAAGCTGTATTTTAAATTTTTACTACGCTGATATTAAGAATATGTTGAAACTCCATATATATATATATATATATATATATATATATATATATATATATATATATATATATATATATATATAGGGTGGTCAATTGACAGTGACCGGGCCAAATAACTCACGAAATAAGCCTCAAACGAAAAAATTTCAAAGATCGAAACTCGTCCTGCTTGAAGGGGGAAACCAGATGGCGCTATGGTTGGCCCGCTAGATGGCGCTGCCATAGGTGAAACGAATGCCAACTGCGTTTTTTTTTAAGGAGGAACCCCCGTTTTTATTATATACTCTTGTAGTACGTAAAGAAATATGAATGTTTTAGTTGGACCAGTTTTTTCGCTTTGTGATAGATGGTGCTGTAATAGTCACAAACGTATCAGTACGTGGTATCATGTAACATTCCGGCAGTGCGGACGGTATTTGCTTCGTGATACATTACCCTTGTTAAAATTGACCGTTTACCAATTGCGGAAAAGGTCGATATCAAGTTGATGTATGGCTATTGTGATCAAAATACCGAACGGGCGTGTACTATGTATGCTGCTCGGTATCCTGAACGACATCATCCAAGTGCCCGGACCGTTCACCGGATAGTTACGTTTTGTAAGGAAACAAGAAGTGTTCAGCCACATGTGAAACGTGAACCACGACCTGCAACAAATGATGATGCCCAAGTAGGTGTTTTAGCTGCTGTCCCGGCTAATCCGCACATCAGTAGCAGACAAATTGCGTGAGAATCGGGAATCTCAAAAACGTCGGTGTTGAGAGGAATGTCGTTACACGTATTGCCAAGTGCATTGATATTGACGGACATCATTTTGAGCATTTATTGCATTAATGTGGTATTTACAGGTAATCACGCCCTAACAGCATGCGTTCTCAGAAATGATAAGTTCACAAAGGTACATGTATCATATTGGAACAACTGAAATAAAATGTTCAAACATACCGACGTTCTGTATTTTAATTTAAAGAACCTTCCTGTTACCAACTGTTCTTCTAAAATTGTGAGCCATATGTTTGTGACTATTACAGCGCCGTCTATCACAAGGCGAAAAAAGCGGTCCAACTAAAACATTCATATATCTTTACGTACTACACGAATATGTAATAAAAATGGGGGTTCGTCTTTAAGAAAACGCAGTTGATATCCGTTTGACCTATGGCAGCGCCATCTAGCGGGCCAAGCAAAGCGCTATCTGGTTTCCTCCTTCTAACTAGACAAGTTTCGTTCATTGTAGTTTTTTCGTTTGACGCTTATTTCGTGAGTCATTTGGCCCGGTCACGATCGGTGGTTCACACTGTATATACAGGTCCACAGGTCCAAGCAGACCGACGAAGCCATCATTTTGTCACAACGGACCAGTTACATCACCCCAGGTACATGCACTGTGTGCAAATATAGGAGGATGAAACACAGTTTTCTGCCCTTTTTTAAATAAAATCATATTTACTTGTACGATACACAGTGATACGTTTTTGAACAGGTCTTGAGGAGAAGAAAGGAATAACCCCCCAAAAATAACGTGGTTCAGATCTTTGTCGTGCTGGTCAACAGCCCTTTGGTAACTAAACATCGTTTAATTGGTATATTTTTCTGTTTCATTTCTAGATAAAATAAACATATCCACTCCTGGAAATTGAAATAAGAACACCGTGAATTCATTGTCCCAGGAAGGGGAAACTTTATTGACACATTCCTGGGGTCAGATACATCACATGATCACACTGACAGAACCACAGGCACATAGACACAGGCAACAGAGCATGCACAATGTCGGCACTAGTACAGTGTATATCCACCTTTCGCAGCAATGCAGGCTGCTATTCTCCCATGGAGACGATCGTAGAGATACTGGATGTAGTCCTGTGGAACGGCTTGCCATGCCATTTCCACCTGGCGCCACAGTTGGACCAGCGTTCGTGCTGGACGTGCAGACCGCGTGAGACGACGCTCATCCAGTCCCAAACATGCTCAATGGGGGACAGATCCGGCGATCTTGCTGGCCAGGGTAGTTGACTTACACCTTCTAGAGCACGTTGGGTGGCACGGGATACATGCGGACGTGCATTGTCCTGTTGGAACAGCGAGTTCCCTTGCCGGTCTAGGAATGGTAGAACGATGGGTTCGATGACGGTTTGGATGTACCGTGCACCATTCAGTGTCCTCTCGACGATCACCAGTAGTATACGGCCAGTGTAGGAGATCGCTCCCCACACCATGATGCCGGGTGTTGGCCCTGTGTGCCTCGGTCGTATACAGTCCTGATTGTGGCGCTCACCTGCACGGCGCCAAACACGCATACGACCATCATTGGCACCAAGGCAGAAGCGACTCTCATCGCTGAAGACGACACGTCTCCATTCGTCCCTCCATTCACGCCTGTCGCGACACCACTGGAGGCGGGCTGCACGATGTTGGGGCGTGAGCGGAAGACGGCCTAACGGTGTGCGGGAGCGTAGCCCAGCTTCATGGAGACGGTTGCGAATGGTCCTCGCCGATACCCCAGGAGCAACAGTGTCCCTAATTTGCTGGGAAGTGGCGGTGCGGTCCCCTACGGCACTGCGTAGGATCCTACGGTCTTGGCGTGCATCCGTGCGTCGCTGCGGTCCGGTCCCAGGTCGACGGGCACGTGCACCTTCCGCCGACCACTGACGACAACATCGATGTACTGCGGAGACCTCACGCCCCACGTGTTGAGCAATTCGGCGGTACGTCCACCCGGCCTCCCGCGTGCCCACTATACGCCCTCGCTCAAAGTCCGTCAACTGCACATACGGATCACGTCCACGCTGTCGCGGCATGCTACCAGTGTTAAAGACTGCGATAGAGCTCCGTATGCCACGGCAAACTGGCTGACACTGACGGCGGCGGTGCACAAATGCTGCGCAGCTAGCGCCATTCGACGGCCAACACCGCGGTTTCTGGTGTGTCCGCTGTGCCGTGCGTGTGATCATTGCTTGTACAGCCCTCTCGCAGTGTCCGGAGCAAGTATGGTGGGTCTGACACACCGGTGTCAATGTGTTCTTTTTTCCATTTCCAGGAGTGTATATGACCCCATGTCGATGTTGATGTAGATGTAAGTGAAATATATTATGTTCTCCATCCCACGTGTAACGTAAGAATGTTGATGATTAAGATACAGGAATTCAGGCTTTCACGAAGGATTATCGACAGCCGTTTCTCCCACATACCATTTGCGAGTGGATTAGAGTAACAATAGCAAAATTGAATCTGCCGCACTATGAGCTCTCCAAAACACAAGGAAGTGCTATTTTCAGAGTACTAATTCTGACGTACAGCTGTACGCAGGACACATTCTACCTATCTGTATTGCTTGCGAGCCTCGAGTACCGTCATTCTTTCTTACTTTCCGAGGAAAATTAAATTCGCTGGGAGTCGGCGGGACTGTTGCAGCGCAGGGCGCTCGCCTCGGCGGATGGTCTCATCACCATAAAAGCGCCATTAGGCCGGGCGGCAGCTGGCGGCCTTTTAATGATTCCCGTATGATAATCGCGCCCGCGCGGCGGATGTCGGTAATTGCCGCGTCGTCCTCCTTATCGGTGCCGACGTTCGCGGCTCGCCTGGCGCTTGTGTACGCCTCGCCATCGCAGCTCAGCGCAGCGCGGCGCGGCTTCTGCGAGATCCCGCGACCCGCAGGCACCGCCGTAACTCGGGACAGGCGCGTGGGACTGGCCGGGGAACGATGCCAGATACCGCCGCGGGCCGAGGCTATGCCGGGTGACGAGCTACGCCCGCCTAATGGACGACTAGGCGACTTCCGCCTTCTGCCGCGCTCCTAGCCCAGATGCAATCTGGATGAGCTGCGCCGATGACTACGCTGTATTTACTGCAGAGTCTTAACTCGGCCAGTTGTGTACGTCGCACTGTTGGTGCCAGGCGGAGGCCAGTAACACTGCGACCTCAGACTTCTCATCCGTTGGAAGTGCCCATATCGTTTCTCGAAGAGTCTAATGAGTGTGAATCTTATCACACTAATGGGAATGGAAACGAGCTGCAGAAGAAATGTGATTCAGGTTTAAATATCATCTCACAATGTACGTCATAGGTGTGTACTTAGTAAAACAAATCCCAATGGGAAGGACCTCCCATCATATACAGTCACAGTGAAGAAACCTCTAAGGACACAGAGAGGACTGGCTAGTAAGAAACAAAGGGAGGCTGAGTGGAGACACCCCTGTGTGAAGTTTGGATGGCAGTTGCGAACCTGTGAAGTGTCTTCGACACTTCTAACAGCCGTGTACCGCAAGTCTCCAGAGGAACGGAAGATTCCAAATGATTGGAAAAGAGCTCAGGTAGTCCCAGTCTTCAATGAGGGTTGTTGAGCAGATGCGCAAAACTATAGACCTATATCTCTGACGTCGATCTGTTGTAGAATTTTAGAACATGTTTTTTGCTCGCGTATCATGTCGTTTCTGGAAACCCAGAATCTACTCTGTAGGAATCAACATGGATTCCGGAAACAGCAATCGTGTGAGACCCAACTCGCTTTATTTGTTCATGAGACCCAGAAAATATTAGATAAAGGCTCCCGGGTAGATGACTTCCGGAAGGCGTTCGATACAATTCCGCGCTGTCGCCTGATAAACAAAGTAAGAGCCTACGGAATATCAGACCAGCTGTGTGGCTGGACTCAAGAGTTTTTAGCAAACAGAACACAACATGTTGTTCTCAATGGAGAGACGTCTACAAACGTTAAAGTAACATCTGGCGTGCCACAGGAGAGTGTTATGGGACCATTACTTTTCACAATATATATAAATGACCTAGTAGATAGTGCCGGAAGTTCCATGCGGCTTTTCGCGGATGATGCTGTAGTATACAGAGAAGTTGCAGCATTAGAACATTGCAGCGAAATGCAGGAAGATCTGCAGCGGATAGGCACTTGATGCAGGGCGTGGCAACTGACCCTTAACATAGACAAATGTAATGTACTGCGAATACATAGAAAGAAGGATCCTTTATTGTATGATAGCGGAACAAACACTGGTAGCAGTTACTTCTGTAAAATATCTGGGAGTGTGCGTGCGGAACGATTTGAAGTGGAATGATCATATAAAATTAATTGTTGGTAAGGCGGGTACCAGGTTGAGATTCATTGGGAGAGTGCTTAGAAAATGTAGTCCATAAACAAAGGAGGTGGCTTACAGAACTCTCGTTCGAACTATACTTGAGTATTGCTCATCAGTGTGGGATCCGTACGAGGTCGGGTTGACAGAAGAGATAGAGAAGAACCAAAGAAGAGCGGCGCGTTTCGTCACAGGGTTATTTGGCAAGCGTGATAGCGTTAAGAAGATGTTTAGCAAACTCAAGTGGCAGACTCTACAAGAGAGGCGCTCTGCATCGCGGTGTAGATTGCTGTCCAGGTTTCGAGAGGGTGCGTTTCTGGATGAGGTATCGAATATATTGCTTCCCTCTACTTATACCTCCCGAGGAGATCGCGAATGTAAAATCAGAGAGATTCGAGCGTGCATGGAGGCTTTCCGGCAGTCGTTCTTCCCGCGAACCATACGCGACTGGAACAGGCAAGGGAGGTAATGACAGTGGCACGTAAAGTGCCCTCCGCCACACCCCGTTGGGTGGCTTGCGGAGTATAAATGTAGATGTAGATGTATTAAATTCCAATCATATATTCACTGTGTTTACAGTCCGTTGCTGTCCTGCAGCAGCCTCAGCTTATGCTTCATTCAGCTGCGTGTTGTATTCTAGCTGACGTTTGTTTAGTCAGCATAGCGTCTGCACTCCCATGCAATGGTGTTAGTACCCTGGGCGCTGCAGCAGGTTACCAGTTGGCAGACGGCAGCTGTGTAAAGCTCGAAAGTTTTTTCTCGCATTGGCTGTTGGTCTCTCTCCAAATTCTGCAATCACACTTGATGACCCATCAGCGATATTCCTGGCGTCGGTAGTTGTGTTGTCAGTTGATTTCCTTCCTACTGGCCTGTAAGGTTTCAGCACCCAGAAGTGTCTGGGTCTTGAACAGGAACGTGGACCCTAAGGCGCTCTATTTCTGACTTCTGCGTTCAGTGCTGGCAGCACTCTCTGATGTGGTGTAGATGGCAGGCGCTGAGCAGCATGAAGTTCATCAGGTGAAGCGCATCATTCCGAGTACACCTTCGGCTAGATTATAGACTGTGCTGGAGCGTGTAGAACGTAGATTCACTACAGAATTGTAATCATTGAGTGCTACTACTGTGAATGCCACCAGTCCCAGTGATCGCCTGACGAGAGTTGAAAAACTCAAGTAATTAAACGGAGCTAGTGTGAGGCTATGATGTGACGCCTTGGTTTGTAATGAATTCATGCGTCCTTCATATTCTGTCATATTTACTGAACAGGTTGTATCGGGTCCTTTCTAGTCGTCTTTTGCTAGCGACAGAGTTTCTTGCACTATATCTTAGAGCTAACATATGTATCTCTCTTGCCTTGGTTTTCTGTCGTAGTCTTCTTTCTCCTGATTGCTTGTTTCTTATTCTGCAGATGATTTTATAACGCGTCAAAGGCCTGAATCACTTACAACATACTAGTACGCTTCCTCCTTCAGCTTCTATCTCTTGCTTAACTTGTAACTGCCTGTGCCAACGCAAATCAGTGTTAATAAAAATTTCTACCTTAGAATCCCGTACTATTCTATGTTGCAACAAAGCATAGGGCTGTAGATAGAGAGACGCGGAATGAAACAAATTTGGCTGCCAAACAGACAATACTTACGACGTTCAGTGACTACTGTAGCAGAACATTGTCGAAATAACTTTCAGAAAATTAAAAGAACATGTGTTCGTATGTAGATATTACAGTGGCACCAAAGTTAGTTTACAGACACTCATGAACGAGGCAGGAACTGAAACTGAGAATAGCAAAGCAAAAGGAGAAATTCTGAACTCTGACTTTATATGTTCCTTTACACATGAAAGTTCAGAAGTATAACTCCAGTGTAATATTCGCATAAAGGTTAGTGATAAAGATATTAGTGATAGTGCTGTTAAGAAACAGCTGAAATCATTAGAACTGCACGATGCTCCAGGGTCCGATGGAATCCTTACCAATTTGTATATTGAAGGTTCACGTGAATTAGCCCCTTTCTTGGTTATAATCTACCGTAGAACACTTGAGCAAAAAACTGTGTCCAGTAGTTTGACGAAAGCACGATTCACATCCATCTAAAACAAGGGTAACAAACGTCATCCACGCAACTACCGTCCGATATCTGTGATATCCATTTGTTGTAGACTTTAAAATATTCTGAGCTCAAACATGATGAAGTATCTCGAGCAGAATGACCGCCTCCCTGCCAACTAGCATGTATTACAAAAACATCGATCATGTGAAACCCAACCCGCGTTTTTCTCACATGACATCCTGAGAGTTGTGGATCAAAACGCCCTGGTAGATGGAGTATTTCTTGGTTTCTGAAAAACATTTTTCTCAGTATACCACCTACACTTATTATCGAATGTACGATCCTATGGGATATCAAGCGTAAATTGTGACTGAAATGAGGATTTCTTGCTAGGGGCGACGTAGCTTGTTGTTTTAGATGGAGATTCATCCATAGAAATAGAAGTGACATCAGATGTACCCCAGGGAAGTATGTTCGGACATTTGCCGTTCATTTGAATGTTCAAGACGCTGCAGACAATATGAACAGTAACATCAGACATTTCGAAGACGTTGCATTTACTTACAATGAAGTATTCTCTCAAAACAGTGGAACGAATATTATCATATGGTGATAAAATTACAATGGTGTGCACGGAATGGCAACTTGCTTTAAATATTCAGAAATTAAAATTGTGCGGTTCCCAAGACAAAAAATGTATTATTGTATGTATACAATATCAACGAGTTCCACCTGGAATTGGACAACTCATACAAACACCTAGTTGTGCCAGTTTGCAGTGATGTGAAATGGAACAAGCAAATAGACTCAGTCATAAGCAAAGCATGTGGCAAACTACGGTTTATTGGTGGAATATTTAGGAAATGTGATCAGTTTACAAAGGAGATGGCCTACAGGCCGATATCTAACAAACTATGTCGCTAGACATTGCGTAATAATTCACTCATTCTATTCCTAACAGGTTCTTTCAGAAGGAAGGGCTGTTGTCCGTAACCTAAATTTTTGCGTCATAAAAGTTGGTTCTGCTGTTACCCTGGAATTGCTTCTTTCCATATCGATCTCTGTAGCTGTATTTACTTTACCAGTTTCCTTCGTGTGATTATGTCGGCAAGTTTGGTTAGTCATTTAGAAATATCTCCTGCTCTAGTATAATGTATTGGTAGTCAGTACCATCACTCATTCGCAGTGATGTAATAGGTTTTGTCGGGGTTAGCTTCCATGAATTAATCTTGCGTAGGATGATATGAGAAAATTTGTCAACTTCCTTTTCGATAGTGTCTGTAACAACTATTCTGAAGTGACTGGAGTATGACAGTGGACGTACAAGATCGAAATACGTCGATACAGGTCAGTTATTTCATCCAAATGACGAAGTTGTCATTAATGTCGACAAATTAAAACAAAATATATTCGTAACTTACGAGATAAACTGCCCAGGCTACAAGTATTTGTCATCTCTGATTAAAATGCAATGTTTCGATACATGTACAGGAAAACACACCTGTGTTGCTTTAATTTTGACAATTTCATATTGATTTTCATATCTGAATGATCTTAGCCCTTCTATGTCGAAGTCAACGGGTTCAATCAAGATGATTTGCAGGCAAACACAGCCGGAGAATTGTGAGGGAACAAAATACTATTTTTGTCCACTGAATCATATGAAAAACTGGTCTTCAGGGTCTTTGGAACCAGTAGAAATATTCATTTAATTTATAAGGCACTTAGTACTCATGATTTTGATCTTGTTTGGTGCCATAGAAATTATGTCACAAGACATCACAATAAGCCAAGTCGCAATAGCTGAAAGTCAGACAATACTGGAGAAAATTCGGTTTATTAGGCTACTGATTTCCAAGATTCTATTTCATTATGTTGTGTAATGCTAACAGGATGACAAGACCACGTAGGACCGGAGCAAGATATTTTTGTTTTACTTTTAACAATAAAAGAACATTACGCAAAGCTTTTATATGTTATATACAAACTCAAAAATTATATCCAACATAAAATGAGGCTGTGATTCTGCAATTTTGGACAAACTAACGCCCACAGTGTACATATATACAAGGAAAGTTCTGGATTTGTGGATTTGAGAATCTGCCATTGGGGGTTCGTTTTCAGTCCAGACAGGTTTGACGCAGCTCGCCACGCTACTCCAACCTATGCAGACCTCTTCATCTCTACCTGCTGCAGCTTATGTCCTAAAGAGATTGGGTACTGCATTTGAGCCGCGCGGGATTAGCCGAGCGGTCTCAGGCGCTGCAGTCATGGACTGTGCGGCCGGTCCCGGCGGAGGTTCGAGTCCTCCTTCGGGCATGGGTGTGTGTGTTTGTCCTCGGGATAATTTAGGTTAAGTAGTGTGAAAGCTTAGGGACTGGTGACTTTAGCAGTTAAGTCCCATAACATTTCACACACATTTGTAAAAACAAAAAAAACAAAAAAAACACAAATGGATTCGAGCAATTGTTTCCCTCTAAAATTTTTATCCCTCAATCTTCGTTCTATTACCAAATTACTACACCTTGATGCCTCAGGATGTCTGCTCTCAAATGATCCCTTTTTTAATCGAGTTGTGCCAGAAATTTTTATTTTTCCAGTTTCTGTTCAGTAACTCCTCATTAAATTGGTATTAGATGTTAGGAAATTTCTCTTTCTTCATAAATGTTTTTCCAGCACTTGTGAATTTTCATACACTCTGCTTAGACCAACTTCAGTTATTCTGTTTCCAAAATAGCAAAATTCGTCTAACACTTTTTGTCTTATTAACTAATTTTATTTATCCACTGTCGCCTGATTTAATTCGACTACATTCCATTGTGTCTGTTTTATTAAGGTTTGCTTTCACCTTCAATCCTCTTTTCAAGTCAGTAGCATTCCGTTCAACCATTTTTCCAAGTTCTTTGTCGTCTGTAACAGAATTACGATGTCATCAGCAGAACCTGAAAGTTTTACTATGTATTCCACGAATATTGAACCTCTTTCAAAGTTTCACTGATCCCCGTCTCAGTTTGCTTGATGTACAGATTGAATAACATCGTGAGTAGGCTACGTTTGTGCCATACTTCATTCTCAATCCCTGCTTCCATTTCATGCCCTTAGATTCTGATGTCTGCACTCTTTTTTCTGTACGAGTAGTAAATAACCTTTCGTTCAATGTATTTCATCTCTGCTATTTTCTGAATTTCAAAGAATGTATTCCAGTAAACGTTTCAAAAGCTTTCTCTAAAACTACAAATGCTATGAACGTAGTTTTGCCATTCGTTACTCTATCTTAGTAAGTATGTCTCGCATGTTCCTACGTCTCTACGGAACCCAAAATGATCTTCTCTCAGGTCTCCCTCAACTATTTTTTCCATTCTTCTACAAATAATTTCTGTCAGCATTTTACAACAATAGTTGGTTTGCTGATTTGGGGAAGTCAGCGGGGTCATCGGTCCCATCGGATTAGGGAAGGAAGCCGGTCGTGCCCTTTCAAAGGAACCATCCCGGCATTTGCCTGGAGCGATTTATGGAAATCACGGAAAACTTAAATAAGGATGGCCGGATGCGGGTTTGAACCATCGTCCTCCTGAATGTGAGTCCTGTGTGCTAACCACTGCTCCACCTCTAACGGTTTACAACCATGACAAATTAAACTTGTGGTTTGGTAAGTCTGAGGGTATTTCCCCAATCTCACATATCTTACACAAAAGTACTATTCTAAGGGCTGGGTTTCAAAATAACCTTTATCCTTTTTGGTCCTGGTGGTGGAAGCATCTGCCGCTAGAATTCCTCTTGATATTCCCAGATATTCCTTGTCTTTACACAAGGCTCAACGACCGAGAATCTGGCCAAGAAAGAGCATCACTCCGTCAACTACAGCAATCCGTCTCCCGGGACTCGGGAAGTGGGACACCAAACGAACGTCAAAGAGGGACCAGTCAGAGGCTCGCAGCTACCTTATGTGATATGGAAAACGCTGAAAAGACTCAGAATGTGGCGTCACGATGCAAAGTCAGCTTCAGGAAATGGGGTTTCAACATTGTGGATGAAATCTGCCAGTGGTGGTGACCTGCAGACCAACAACATCTGCCAGTCTGGTGGATCCTGCCGCTTTCATGCACTACCGGTGATTTACAGCTAGCAAAACCGCAGTCAAGACGGCCAATTAGTGAGCTCACCACAGAATATTGAAAGAATCATCTTTCAGTCTTCTTTCTTTTGCTATCGCCTTTATCCTGCATTGTGCACAGGGCCGGCAGGATTAAGTACGTAATTGACATGGTTAATTGTAAGGGGTGGCAAGATGCCCTTCCTGCCACCGCCCCATACCCCCCAGGACGGAAATAGAGTACCCCAGCTGTCTGCGTCTAGTGTAAATCGTGAAAGAGGGTGGATGAGTTGCAAATGTCTGCGAGTCGTGTAACTGAGGCGGGACGTGGGGAGCAGCCCGGTATTCACGAACTAGGATGTGGAAAACCGCCTAAAAACCACATCCAGGCTGGCTGGCACACCGGGCGTCGTCGTTAGTCCACCAGGCGGATTCGATCTGGGGCCGGCGCGCGTACCCGAGTCCAGGGAGCAGCGCGTTACCACTCTCGGCTATCCTGGCGGGTAATCATCTTTCTATGTATTATAAATTCTTGTTGTATACATTAATCATTGCATTTTTATTTTCATTGTCTTCTGTCTTTATTTTACTGAATTTCTCTGTAACTGATTATTTTTGTGTGTTAAACTCTGTTTATTAATACTGTAATAATTTGGTGTTCTGGGCACGTAAAATAAAAAAGTACAATGTGCGCAAGATGGAATAATTTTGTCATAGTTTGCTCCCCAAGGATGTAAATAATTTCGTGAGAATGTCTACTGCAAGTGCCTTGTTTCTTCATAGATCTTTGAGTACTCTCGAATTCTTCTGGCAATATGATACCTCCTATCTCATTTTCATATACTTTCACTTTTCTTTCTACACAATTATTCTCAAATTACATTCCCTTACATAGACACGCTATATATTTTCGTTCATTGTTCATTTTTTTAGCTCACTTCGACACAAATTAACTTCTGAATGCTACCTAAATTTTAACGCGCTACAGATATTTAAGATTTACTGCGACTGTAGGGAGCGCTTGCCACGTCCCCTGTGTGACGATCTTCGCTCTCCGAAGCCCGCCAGCCGGAACCCCAAGCCGTCTGCAGTCCAAGGCGGAGTCGCCCACACAAGCGAATGTCACCGCTACTGTTTAACATCGGGTCAGAACGTGTAATGTCTTTTATTACTACAGACACTATCACTGACCCAAATTCAGGAGTTACCATCTCCAGTGTTAGACTTAGTTCTGTTTTATCATGTGAAGTCTTGATATTCATACAGTTGGTTCTGTTTTCTCTAAAGGTGTCCTTAATTTTCCTACAGGTACCACCTACATTTTCCTAAGTTATACATGTTTCTACAGCTTTGTGTTTGTCCTCTAGCCATTCCTCTCAGTCTTACATATTCAGTCATTCTGTTCACTTAAACCTCTATATTTCCTTTTTACAACTTCTTTTGCTGCAGTTTTACGTGTTTTTTCCCTTTCGTTAGTTAAACTTAACTCGTTGTGTGTTATCCAAGGACTTTTACTTGGCCTTGTCTTTTTGCCTCTTTGATCCTCTGCTGCCCTAACCATTTCATCTTTAATGCCATCCATTCGTTTTCTACTTTTTTATTTCACTTGTTTCAATCAATTATTTCCTAATGCCCCCTTTCAAATTCTCAACAACCTCTTCCAATTAATCCAGGTCCGAACACTTAAGTTTCCTGCAAATTTTGCAAAATGTTAAGTTCTAATATGCAGTTAACAACCAATAAATTATGGCCAGATTCCTTAACCGCTTCTGTATATGTCTTCCAGCTTAAAACCTGGTTTATACATCCCTCTCTTACCTTGTATCATGAATCTGAAACCTTTCAGTGTCTCCCGGTCTCTTCCACGTATACAACATTCTGTCATGATTCATGAAACAAGTGCTCTCAATGATTAAATTATTTTCCGTGCAGAATGCTGTCAGTTACATTCCCATTCCATTTCGTCCTCCAATCTGTGTTTCTACTCTTTCTCCTTCCTTTCTTTCACCTAACGTCGAATTCCAGTCTGCCATTACAAATTTACGCCTCCCTTAACTGTCTGAATAATTTATTTTATCTCAACATAGATTGAAAGAATCTCTTCATCATATCATTAGCTAGTAGGGATATAAGATTGTATTACTGTGATGGCAGCTCACTTCGTTTATAAACACTCGTCGCCAGTTATGTAAAGGCTACTGCTGTGGAGGCCGAGTTTGTGAGTTCGTGAAATGGGTTTTGGTGCAGTACACCGCTAAGGCAATTTCTCCCTGCCCCAGGGTCAGCTAACAGGATAGGAGAACGAAGGTTCTCCAACAATCCATTAGTAACAGAGCCACACAAATTAATAAAAAAGGTTTACTTATCTTTGTGACTTGTCGAATAAGGAGGTCTGCCACACTACTTGTTATATAACACCAGAAAAAAAAGCCCTCAAGGGCTGAGTGCAAGCAGTCGTATGTAAACGTCGCAGTACATAGCAAATGCAATAACAGCAACTGTCTGTGCCGGCGGGAGTGGCCGAGCGGTTCTAGGCGCTACAGTCTGGAGCTCCGCGACCGCTACTGTCGCAGGTTCGAATCCTGCCTCGGGCATGGATGCGTGTGATGTCCTTAGGTTAGTTAGGTTTAAGTAGTTCTAAGTTCTAGGGGACTGATGAAACGACTTTCCCCGTCTAAGTCGGCCCTGAACTATGATCTATAGCCAAGTGACTGAGGGCTGTTCTTCTGGCTTCAGAGTAGGCTTCTGTCCGTTGTCGTCCGGTCATTGGCGAATTCTACTCGGGGCAATTGCCAGAGGCGAAGTCGATATCTTCATCATCAGCGCCACCCGTGGCGGTGGTGGAACTCGCGCAAGTGGAGAGTCTCTATGGAAATGGCACCAGCTCGCATCTTTGCGCCTGTAATGCTATTGCGCTGCCTGTGTCTTATTCGGATGATACAGCAACTTCGTGCCTACTTTGGCTACTATAGCGTTTTCACTAAGCTGTTCGTAGCAGCTTACCCGCATTCATGTTTTGTTATTCATGACTAGACTCACTCCCGTACTGCCCCTGTGTGATTTAGTGTTGATAAACATATACTGACCATACGTCCTGTTCTTCCTGCCGCCTCACTTCACTCATTCCCACTATATGTAAGTTCATCGTTTTCTTACCCCTTTTTAAATCCTAGGAGATTTGAAGTGCAAAAAGTGTGCGAAGACACGCTTCAGACGAGTGAATTACAAAATAATAATAGTGACGGAGAAGCAAAGTAATATCCGCCATAATTTCATATCGAAGCCTTACATCTAACACTGGTAACACCTGAATTTGAGTCAGTTATAATGTCTGTAGTAACCAAATACGTTACTCGAGCCGGCCCGAGTTTAAACAGTAGTGAACGGCTCGGGGACTCGGCTGGCGGGCTGCAGAGAGCGAAGATGTTCGCACTAGGGCGCGGCAAGCGCTCTCTGCAGTCGCACTAAATCCTAAATATCTGTGGCGCTTTAAAATTTAGGTAACTTTCAGAAGTTTAGTTTGTGTCAAAGGGAGCTACTCGTACAAAAATGAACAATGTACGGGGGGCATTCAATAATTCATGCAACACATTTTTTTCTGAGAGTGGTTTGGTTTTATTCAGGATTTCAGCATACCAAATCTTTGGTGTTGAACTGCAAACTTGTATGTCAGCTTGTTCATACTGCATCGTATGTCAACTTTTATTTAATGTATGGCTTGACATCGGTTTTTCAATCTTTTTTGTTGAATATGTTATTAATTAAATGTATTATAATGATAATAATTTTACATTTGTTTGATATCGAGAATTTAATAATGTTTTCTCGCTCTCCTGTAAAACGGAATATTTTTTTACATACGCAGCTTCTGTTCAGTACCATCGTTGTTATTCTCCTCTCTTTTGGCTGACCTGATTTTCAACATAATCTCCGTTCCATGAGACGTCCTTACGCGACTTTACTGGGAAGGTCTGTGTGCCTGCATGGAATCACTCTACCGGTCGACGCCGCAGCCAACGTCTTGCCGCATCAGTAACATCCCCACCATCCAAGTACTGCTTCCCGCAGAGTGCATCCTTCACTGGGCAAGACCGATGGAAGTCGGAAGGTGCGAAATCCGTGATGTAGGGTGAATGACGAAGAACAGTCCAGTGAAGTTTTGTGAGCTCCTCTCGGATGCGCAGACATGCGTCATCACGGAGAAGTTCGTTTGCTTTTTGTGGCGACGAACACACTGAAGTCGTTTCTTCAGTTTCTTGAAGGATAGCACAATACACTTCAGAGTTAATCGCTGCACCACGACGGAGGACGTCAGACAGAATAACAGCTTAAGAGTCCCAGAAGCCCGTCGCCATGACTTTACTAGCTGAGGTTGCAGCCACTCCATGGACTGCCCTTTTGTTTGGTGTTCGAAGTGATGAACCCATACTTCTTCCACTGTCTCTATGTTCAACAAAAATATCATGATCATCCTCGTAACGTGTAAGGAATTCCGCGCAGATGGTCCTTAATTTCTGTTTATGGTCTTCTGTTAGGCTTCGAGGAACCCAGCGGGAACACACCTATGAGTACTGCAACTGGTGGACGAGTTTGTCAGCACTACTAGCAGAGACGTCCAGTTGTGCAGCGAGGTTTTTAATTGGATCTTCGGGTCACAATGAATGAGAATATCGGCATGTTCCAACAATGCGTGAGTCACAGCTGAGTAGGTCGGCGAGCGAGCGACCTAATTGCGATGATGTCAGACGCCTCGCACATCGACTCACCGTGCTTTTGTACACTACCAGGTCTCCGTAGACGTTATGCAAGGTCCTATGAATATATGCGATGATCTTGTTTTCAGCCAAAAACTCAGTCACAGCTCTCTGGTAGGAACGCACCTCCGTTGCGGACGCCATTTTGAAGGCTACGTAAGGCGGCACCACCAGTCAGAACTTCATGAAATTTTAGGAGCTGAAGCGAGAAGAGTTCACAATGTTCTACAACAAATTACGCAATGCTTACATCGAAACTGGCTCCTCGTACAATATTTGATTCTACTCGTACATGCATTCTTAACAGTTCCCTTGTGGAACCGGACTACCGTCACCAGCAGGAAAGGTGGTGTAACCTCCTCCTCACTTACCGACCTTAATGACAGTGAAAAATGAAACCGCGTGTACCTAATGGGAGTTTTGGAAAAGCAATCGTCGCCGAAGTTAACCTGTCGGTAAAGAGGGAGGAAAGGGTTACATCTAAATGAAAGGAAATGTGCTAATGAAACTGGTGGAAATTAATTTTGAAAAGGGGTAAAGTTAATAAAGAAAGTAAATGTGCAGCCGTTACATTAAAAATTAACTAGCGGTAATTAGGTATTTGAGATTTGGGGAAATCGCGGTCGCCAGTCCTAAGGACAATTACTATAGTAACTGAAAAAGAAAGGTTATTACACATATAATTAACACTAGAAGCGTGGCAACTGAAGGTTGACACGTGTAGTGTGAAAACTGAAAGTTTGTCAGAAGTAATAAATTTCGCTACACTCTGACTTTATTTAGCAAAAGAATTAATAAAACTGGAAAATCGAAAGTTAATTTAGTGACTGAAGTTAATAGTGAGCTTTCTTTCTGAAGCACATCGACATTAAGTAAAATAAGGTTAGTCTTGGACTACCTCAACAATCATTTCAAAAGCTACTTGAATCTACGCAATTTAGAAATAAGAGAATTAACTTTGAACTTGAATTAAATGATTCTGAACTGTTAACAATAGTAAAATTTAGTACGTACCAAGCTGAGCTGCAGTCACAGGTAAGCTAAATTATGCTAACAAAACTCGCACTCTAAATTTGTGCTCGTGTAACCTAAATATTGTAGCCAGCTACTGAACTTTGAAATTAAAGCAGTGAAATCTAATCATATTATTTTAATGCTGGCGTTTGAATTTCAACGACACTCGGGTTCATTTCGGAAAAGGAAGGGACCCTGCTTGGCAATGCAATTGGGACAATGAGCAACAAAGGTTCATGCTAAGTTGCTGTAATTTTGCGAGGCAAATGGAACAATTTGAAAAGCTGAGGTCTGCCATACAGTTCTGAAAATTTACGTGCTTTTAGTCTTCCTTGTTGGTTGATTGAAGGTTCGAAGCCGTCGATCGAGGAGGTGGCGACAGTCACTCATTGTCGGCCGTCGCTGTTGCAGAAGCTGGATGTTGGCGGGCCTTCTTCTCGACACGGTCACCAGACGAAACGGCTCTTGATGTGCGCTAGTTAATGTTTCCCGTCCGCGACACCATGTCAGAAACTATCATCGCAAGTCGAGCGCAATTACATGCTGCCAAACCCCGAAAGCGCGGCAACTCGCGGGAGCGTCACACCACGCACCTGCTCCACTCGCTACACCAACCCGACTCTCACTGCCCGCGCCCCACGCGGCAGAGTTAACACTACCAAAGATCCTACACACTTTGATTCTTCACACGACCTATCGATGTAATCGTTCGATAGCAGTTTTCCCTAGGCAAGACCCAGCGCAAAAATACAAATAATATTTACGAAACAAACCAATTATACATCGACATAAGTGCATAAATATATATATACAAACAGTAAAACAATTACAATATATAAAGAGACAGAAATGTCATATCTTGAGGTAACAAAACAAGGAAAAAAAATAATAGTACAATAGATGAAAATAGGAGGATATGCATTTCCGGCGTTACAGTGGGCTAGCATTATTTTATGTGATTTTGCTCCTCGTAAGCTTCAATAACAATGCAGCTTTAATCACTTACTTGGCCTTTATTAATTTGCCCTTATGCGAAATACCTTCTGTTTTGGTCCCTGATGTTTCTATGAGGGAATGTACGTAGCAGTATCCAAAAGATCCTGAAATACATTAATTAAAATTATTTCGTCTTATCTAGATCGTATTGTGCACCATTGCCTTCGTAGTACCGTTGGAAGTCAATACAGCGACCCAAAAATTTCTGACACTTTTGAAATCCATCCTGGACTGTTTTCTTTGTATTTGTTACCCACTTGAATTCCATTTGATTCTTCTCCACAGTATCAGATCTTCGATTTCATCGACTTAATTTTCATCTTGAGGACAATAGGGAAGCTACACAGAACCTTTGATGAGTACGTTTAATGGGGGATAACAGTCATCTAGCTTTCAGTAGATAATTACTGAATAACGTAGGCCATAACCGATCGTTCACTGCCATGGATAGTAAGCTGTCGTTCGTTCGTCACTTTTGTGGACGTTATGTTGGATGAAGAAATTAAACATCCAGACGGGAAGGAATATGGCTTCAGCTCTAACTGCTGTTGATAAGCGGCGTGTAATTGAAGCAGAGACAGCTGCTACCAAGGAGCCAAGGATAAAGAAATGAATGAAGAAAAAGAGTATGGAGGATAAGGATACAGGGGGACAACTGGAGTATGAGATGGAATGCTCTAAACGAGCATAGTCGTAAGTTAATAAATCTGTAAATCTTCTTTTGCGATTTGCTGAAAACTTGAATTTTCAGCATTCAGGTACACTTTTCTCCTAAATGACTGATGTTTAACTCACTAAAATTGATACAGATATTTAGAATGAGCTTCTCTCTCCTCCTTGCCTACTATTTCCTGAAAAATTTCGAACATGATGATGATGTCTGTGATATTTGAGCTACATTTTTAAATATTTTTGTTATAGTAAAATAAATTACTTGTCTTTTTCAAAGATCAGCATCAGGGACGGAAATTGGAAGCATAAAACACTAATGTAAATGCTCTCTGTACTCTGACTCTTTTTCCAAACTGTGCAGTCAGTGGTTCCAAAAAAAATGGTACCGCAGTGAAATAGTGGTCCGTTCTCTATACTATTGTGAATATTGTTGTCAGTACCAAAATATAATACATATCTCAATGATTTTTTGGGAAATGCTTTGAATAATGATCCTAGCTGTGTGTAAGAGTTTTGAGCTATCTCTCATTTATAGATCAGTTTCACAATGAGGGTGAAGATAATGCTAAAAACGTAGACCGTTCAGGGACGTGTCTCCTTAAACTAACTTATGCTAAGAACAACACACACACTCATGCCCGAGGGAGGACTCGAACCTCCAGCGGGAGGGGTCGCGCAATCCGTGACATGGCGCCTCAAACCGAGTGCTCCTGTCTGTTACTTAGGAATATACAGTATTTACAGCAAAAATGAAATTGTCAGTGTTTAATACAGTTTCGTTCTAAAATTATTGATTTATGACGTGAAACGGAGGCATTTTATAGTAAAAATAAAGAGAAACTAAAGATTTCTCAAACAGCGCCAGAAAACGCAATTTCCTCAACAAAAAGGTAAAGTAATGACGCAAAATAAAAATACATCAAAAAACGCCTCATACTTGAATACTTCATCGAACTATTCATAAACTGTTTCCGCGTCTGTCAATG
Source organism: Schistocerca serialis cubense (assembly GCF_023864345.2). NCBI lineage: Eukaryota > Metazoa > Arthropoda > Insecta > Orthoptera > Acrididae > Schistocerca > Schistocerca serialis. The sequence continues at coordinate 75,345,418 of NC_064644.1, forward strand.
ACTACAGGAAACCAGGAAACTCCTGCCTTTAATCAGAAAGAACGTTCTGCATCAAAAGTAATTGCTTTGGTTACATAAAAGCGGTAAATTTAAGTGATTAACTAATTTTTTTTTTACTTCTAAAATGCAATATAAATTCTATACGTATATAAAATACACAATGCATTAACACTGAATGGTATGCATTTCTAATTATGTCCAAAACAAATAACCAAACAAAACAATAAAGCTACGTGAAGTCGTGGGCTCCCATTTTCTGTCTTTCATATTCATTTATGTTTCTTTCCCTACTAATTCTGACAATACTACCGGTAATCCTGCCATTTACTACATCATTTATGTAGCTTTGAAAGGCTGCAACTCTAGTCAAAACGCATTGTTGGTTTGCCCAAATAAAACTGAGCACACCCAAAAGATGCTTGTCAAAATGTACAGAGCATGACTGCTGAACCAGGCAAGCCTAGAAAAAAGCTGAGAAAAAATAAATAATGAAAAGACGCTAATTACTCAACATTATCAAACGTGTAGGGAAAATATTATAAGTATACGGGAAAACATCATCCAAAAAATGGTACCATACTATGGAACTGAAACGTCGAGAATAGAAGAAATCGGAAAAATAGCTCTGAAACATTACAGAATTCGGTAGACTTCAGCTGTATCAAACCTACGCAAGTAAAACTTAAAATCCTGTATGATGTGAGTACTTCCATGGTACTGTTAATAGGCCGATGTGGTGTAACCAGCTTGTGGAGACTGCAGTGCAATGGAAGGCGGAAGGTTATGGAGCCGAAGAGGAAAACAAAGTGAACACACGAACAGCTGCAAGGAGGAAATCATAATTAGGAAAACAACTGAAGACTGGGAAACGCATTACATAACTTTAAAGATTTCTATAATTTAGTGTACGTATAAAATGAAAGATAGAACATAATCTCCAGAATGAGATTTTCACTCTGCAGCGGAGTGTGCGCTGATATGAAACTTCCTGGCAGATTAAAACTGTGTGCCCGACCGAGACTCGAACTCGGGACCTTTGCCTTTCGCGGGCAAGTGCTCTACCATCTGAGCTACCGAAGCACGACTCACGCCCGGTACTCACAGCTGTACTTCTGCCAGTACCTCGTCTCCTACCTTCCAAACTTTACAGAAGCTCTCCTGCGAACCTTGCAGAACTAGCACTCCTGAAAGAAAGGATATTGCGGAGACATGGCTTAGCCACAGCCTGGGGGATGTTTCCAGAATGAGATTTTCACTCTGCAGCGGAGTGTGCGCTGATATGAAACTTCCTGGCAGATTAAAACTGTGTGCCCGACCGAGACTCGAACTCGGGACCTTTGCCTTGCGCGGGCAAGTGCTCTACCATCTGAGCTACCGAAGCACGACTCACGCCCGGTACTCACAGCTTTACTTCTGCCAGTACCTCGTCTCCTACCTTCCAAACTTTACAGAAGCTCTCCTGCGAACCTTGCAGAACTAGCACTCCTGAAAGAAAGGATATTGCGGAGACATGGCTTAGCCACAGCCTGAGGGATGTTTCCAGGATGAGGCAAAGGTCCCGAGTTCGAGTCTCGGTCGGGCACACAGTTTTAATCTGCCAGGAAGTTTCATATCAGCGCACACTCCGCTGCAGAGTGAAAATCTCATTCTGGAAACATCCCCCAGGCTGTGGCTAAGCCATGTCTCCGCAATATCCTTTCTTTCAGGAGTGCTAGTTCTGCAAGGTTCGCAGGAGAGCTTCTGTAAAGTTTGGAAGGTAGGAGACGAGGTACTGGCAGAAGTAAAGCTGTGAGTACCGGGCGTGAGTCGTGCTTCGGTAGCTCAGATGGTAGAGCACTTGCCCGCGAAGGCAAAGGTCCCGAGTTCGAGTCTCGGTCGGGCACACAGTTTTAATCTGCCAGGAAGTTTCAGAACATAATCTGCTTTACATCAATATCTCAGTACTATATAATTCCCAGAGGAGTAGTGTTTGAATGTTATACAGATTCTAAATTAAACTGAAAACCATCCCAATAACTACCGAGAATTCAGAGAGAATTCGAGAATATATTGCAGTGTCTCAATTCAGTCTGATTTTCAAAGTTGGACCTACGGTTAGCTTTAACGCCTCCATTATACGTATTTCACATCCAGATTAATTCAGGGAGCATGTATGGGGAGACAGCTAGATTTCAGCGTACTCGTAAAATTTCGCGTATAATTCAGATTTCTGGAACATTTGATACTATCTCGTCTGTACGTGGGGTCGCGACGGAAGGGCAGCGTAGCTGTGTTTGTTAGTGGCAGCCGCTGCAGATTTGTGGCGCGCAGAGCGCAGAGGGTAGCCCGCCGTGTCTTTGGCAGTTGGCTCACGCGCGGGACAACTTCCACTGATCCCTTCTCTGGCGGGGCCGACAGCAACGCAATTAACTCTCGGGGGTCTTTCTTCAGGTCTGAGGCTCCAGCTGCGCCCAGAAGGGGCTTGGCGAGTGGATCACCGTCCGACGACTCGATAAGAGCAACAAAGTTCTTGGCGCTGGTTGACTTTATGAACGAAGAAATGATACAGCGACCGTCTGCGTAACATCGAATCGAAGCGCCTGCATTGATAGCTTGACCATTGTGATTAGCACTCTATCATCTGAATGACCTGTACTTGGTTCGTAATCAGGGTACACCCTTTTGGTATGCCTAATCAGGTACTTGCTATCCCACGCTGGTCGCCACCCAAACCGCTCCATTCCTCTCGCATATTCCTCTGCTCTTCTGACTATCACCCCTTCTCATTTACAGGTGGCTCAACCGATACATAACTCCTAACTAATGAAGCAGACAATCCTTCGTGATATTTGATTTATGTGCATAAAATCGTGGCCCAAGGCATATTTCACTGGCTAACATTTCGTCTACAAGTGCTGGAGACTTAATCAGCAGCTACAAAGTCTCGGGTAGCAGTTTCAGATTCAAACAAGCTCAGAAATCTGATCTGTTTGCTCGCCAACGTCGTCAGATCACTGTCTGAGAAGGCTGAGATGCGCGATGGGTGGCATGCAGTTTGCAGTGGGAATGACTGACACTGTTTGCTTTATTTAGCAATACAGCTCACAACTTGTCCTTATGCTACCTTTCTCCTTTCCTGTTAAAGTTGTTTTCACACTTTTGAATTTCTGTGGCCTGTCTACAGTCATGCTAATCATTTGACCTTGATGAAATATTAATATCCGAGAAATGAATTTTGTAGTTCCCTGTGCACAGTTTGCTACTATTGATTTATCCGTGTCCCTTAGACGACAATATATCATACTCGTTTCCCTTAAGCTAGCTAATAATGCATCTTTTTGTAGATACTATCCACACTTGAGCACATGTGCACGGGATTTAATAGGTAATTCTGCTGTGGCAACTGGCGGGCGTAGATCCTTTACGATATTAAAATATCCAAGGACCTTTATTGTTTGTTTTAACACTATGCCAATTACTTGTCTTCTTAGTACTTTGCTTATGCGATATGTGACTCCTGTTACGTATGGGGCGCAAATACCGGTTCTCTAGGTCTGCATTGCACGAAATGCACCGTGTTTTATTTTTCTTCGCTGTTTTTCTGTTACATAGCTGCTACACCCGATACTGTTATATCACAAGAATTTTTAAGTAATTGTGCATACGTTCTAGGCTCAATAAGGTGCCGATGTCACCCTGATATGTTATCTTAAGGTGGTGATAGGCTAAATAAACTCGTTTTGAGATAATATTAAGGACAGTTCCATATTTCACCTTGGCAGTTGCACATTCACTGTCATTTATAATACACCATCTGCTCATTTAGTTGATATTCCATTTTCTGGTGCTATGATGATATAAGTATCACTCGAAAATGACACATCGCCGAAATGAGCGAATTGTGTGATATAAATGGAAGTGAGTGAACAGCAGCCAAGGTGAAAAATGTAAGGGAAAGTCAAAAGAAAAAGAGACACGTGGGGACAGAGTAAGTAAATTGTTTATTATTTCAAAAGTGATCGCCGAACTGTTAAGACATTTATCCCAGTGTGAGATAAGACGCTCGGTCCCTTCACGATCATTGTTTGTGCTTGTTTGCGGAACCGTGGTTGTACTCAGCCACGAATATCTTTCGTCAGTGCCCAAAAATTATGGAAGCCGATTGGGGAGAGATCGTGACTCTATGGGGGTCGTGTAAGGACTTCCCAACGAGATGTCTGTAACGTAGCCGAAACAACCTTGACGTTTGGACTTGATGGCACGCTTCGATTTTTGAAAATTGTCAACGTATTGTTGTGCGTTATTTATTGCGCTATTTTCCAGAAAATCAGTGAACAGCAGACCTTGCAGTCAAAGAAGAAGTTCATCATGACTTCCCCGGAGCTGGCGTACCGATTGTTTTTGTTACGCGACAAGCGTCACTGGGAAGCCTTACACATCCTCCACATACTCCCGATCTCCCCCCCCCCCCCCCCCCACCCATGCAGTTTCCATGTTTTTGGAGCCCTGGAAGAAGACGTTCGTGGCCGTCGATCTGATTCAGATGAAGAGGTGCTCTCCTGAGAACAACATAGTTCCTTAGGCAACCGCAAATATTCTACCATGAAGGCACTGCCCGCTTGACTCGCAGTGGGATAAATTTATTAACAGTTATGGCAGCTCCTATTGAAATAATAAAAAGGTTGCTTTCTTTTTCTCCCATGTATTTCGTTTTCGTTCACCCGCCCTTATGTAACCTTTTTTTAATACATTTGTGGCTGTGAGCAACGTGAAAGCCTCCCCTACTATCAATACATTAACCTGAGGACACTTAGGAGTCTGTAAACCTGGTGTTTGGCTCTGAAGTGTTATCCCTTCATATTCAATGTGACACATAAGTGAACAAATGCGATCTGACTGAAATCATTTACGTTTGGCATTGGCAAGGACCTTTGTGAAGCACAACGAAATAATGAAGAAAGATGGAGGAAGGGCGTTAACCAGAATTAACGAAGACAAAACTGTTATTAGAATCCTTATTGTGTGTCTGAAACAGTTACAAACTGTGTATGTTAAAGGACTGCATGTATTAATATAAGGGGTGGTCGAAAAGTTTCAGTATGAGAGCGTTGCTGCAGCGTATATGCAACGTAGCGCGGCTCCGATGCGGGTGTATACGCACCGACATGTAGGCAAGGAATCAGTGCGGCATTCGTGCTTTTCCGACGTCCATACGGTAAATGCTGAGACGTGAACTATGGCGCCAATACTACCAGATGCTTCCAGACAGAACCAACGTGTTCTTATTCTTTCCTTGACCGTCGAAGGACAAACCCTGTCAGACATCCATTGGAGAATGAAGAACGTGTACACCGCAGGATGTCTGTCGAAAATCACCACTGTGCAATGGTGCGCCAAGTTCCGTACTGGTCGCGATTAGACACGAGCCGCAACACGTTCCTTGAGGGGATAGCTGCAGGCGGCGAATGCTGGTGGGATACACTAGAGCATCCGTCCTATACCCTGACCTCTCCCCAAGCGATCATCATCCCTCCGGTCCCTAAAAAAGGGCCTTGAAGGGTCGACGGCTCCTGTCGGACGAGAGTGTGCAGCAGGAAGTTGTGGACTTCTTCATGCAGCAAGACACAATGTTTTACCAACCGGTATCTTCAGCCTGGTGCGTCGGTGGTGTGACCGCCTCAACGCTCGCGGCAATTTTGCCCAATTGACATACCGATTCTTGACTGTAGGGCCTTCTAAGGCAAAGGTATTGATCATTCCGTATACAATCCATGCAATGCGCATGTCTTAGCAACCTGTGTCCCATATATCGTATCTAATAGTAATCTGAAAGTCCTGAGCTTGTGTGGTAACAGAAATATTCCCGATGTCTTCGTGTCCGCTGAGTCATGTTTCGAAGTCCTACGGCAGCACTAATTTACTTGCATGGCTGAAAATTTTATCCAATAAAACTGCCTGTTTATGCTTAATTCAGAACATTTACCCGCGACTTTAAAGACAACTAAAATGAAAGTCCTACATTTCGAGAACGTAGTTCTAGAATGAATTCATATAGAGGTACAGAACGCGTGGAAAGCTACCTTGAATAAAGACCAGGGAAAGTGCTAATAATCAAGTAAAAATCCCAAATTGTATGAGCAGTATACACAGACAAGTATATGAGTACAAGTGAAGGGGAAAAAAATCATCGCATGTTAGTGTTAACGCCTGAAACATTAATTCATGAGTAGAACAGCAGTGATATAAGTCACTTGAAACCTTGAATCACTAAATACAAAATGGATATTGATCCTCGTGCGGTCTAAAGGAACTTAGCGTTCAAAGAAACTGCTAACATTTCCCAAGTTAAACACATCTGCTAAACATATCGCGGAAAGAAGTCTAGCCGGCCAGAGTGACCGAGCGGTTCTAGGCGCTACAGTCTCGAACCGCGCGACCGCTACGGTAGCAGGTTAGAATAATGCCTCGGGCAGGGATGTATGTGATGTTCTTAGGTTAGTTAGGTTTAAGTAGTTCTAAGTTCTAGGGGAATGATGACCTCAGAAGTTAAGTCCCATAGTGCTCAGAGCCATTTGAACCTTTTTTTTTTTTTTTAAAGAAGTCTAACACTCAATGATATGAAAGGCCACATAATGTACAATCACATAAATTCAGTGCAAACGTGTACAGGCAGCAACAGTCTCACCATAATCCACAAAGAAGTCAAATGAATAAACTCACATCACTACCACAAGCCATGTCGAATCATATTAGCAGGAAGAAGAGAGTATATTTACGTAACGGCGACGAGGCCTCATGAAAACGATTTCTGCAGCCTAGCTCCCCTGCTGGTTGGCTCACGTCAAAGTTTGTACTATCCATCAGGCGAAAACTTGTAATTTTCACCCAAAGATGCACTAAAAAAATGATTCAAATGGCTCTGAGCACTATGGGACTTAACTGCTGAGGTCATCAGTGCCCTAGAACTTAGAACTACTTAAACCTAACTAACTTAAGGACATCACATACATCCATGCCAGAGGCAGTATTCGTACCTGCGACCGTAGCGATCGCGCAGTTCCACACTGTAGCGCCTAGAACCGCTCGGCCACACCGGCTGGCACAGATGTACTACCCGAGCGGACAGGTGACTACAGATCCTAGGGCGGACAGGTGTCTATCATCACGCAGACGAATACACGTCATGAAAGGTGTTTCGGTTAACAACTGGTGTCTTTCAAACCATAATGAAATAACTTATTATGATAGTAGCGTGTGGTTATAATTAAACTGACCGGGTTTCGAGTGCCACAGCGCAGACTGTACACATCGCAGACTGTTGAAACGTCGTAGGTATGTTCATTAATCGTTGCGCTCGCTAAGTATGAAAAGGGAAGGAACGATCAAACACATGATAATGGTTGGCTCTGACATGTTTATTACGACATTGTCACAAGCAACAGCTTGTGTTCTGTATGGTCTTCCAACTTAGTAACGTGATGCATCCATAACATAGCATGGTCGGCAGTTGCTCAAAGCGTATACAGTGTAATCAGTGACCTATCCTTCAGATGAGTAAGATTCCAGATACATACCTGACAGACACGATTTTTCAAATACCCCTACAACCAGAAGACACATGGATTTAGGTCGGGGGATCTGGAAGGTCGCACGTTTTGAAACTGCCTAGAGGTGATGCGGTCGTTACCTAAGGTGTCTCGAAGCAAATCATTCACCTGGCAGTCGAAATGTGGTGTCGTCTTATCTGGCATTAAAATAGGGTATGGATCCAGCTGCGTTCTTGCAATCCTGTAATGACGTTTTGCACAAGGAGGTTTTTATAAGTTTCAGATTTCACTGTATACCAAAGAAGCCCGCGAGGCATCGTCTCTTCGAATAAACACAGGCCGAGAATGGAGTCACATAAGCTGATTACAGTAGATGTTCCAGCGCAACATCTGCCGGATTAGAGCTCCATATGTGACAGTTCTGTGCATTAACTTCACCGTGCGGAGTGCAGTGTGCCCCGTCCGTCCAAAGAATGTTCCACGGCCACATGTCATTCATTTCCATGCGTGCCAAAATACGAAGGACTAAGTCACGGTGTTGTAGCCGATATTCGGGCTTCATTTGACGCACATTCAGAATTTTATTGGGATATTACTGAAAAATGCGCTATCTTTATAACTGTTGACCAAGGGAGAGACAATAACCGTGACACAGCTCGAGCAATGACTGCAGAATTTGAAGCATGTGTTCCACGGTCAGCTGTAGCTACAGGAACTTCATAAAAACTGCTATGGGAAGGCGTGCCATGTAATTCACTATTTCTTAAAATTTCTTAGAGCATATTGTTTAGCAAATGTATTGGCATAGGACCTCTTTGCAGCTGTCGGCGATATTCCCGCACTGCTGCGCTACTATTGCTGCCGTTCTGGGGGAAAAAAAAAAAAAAAAAAAATACCAGCCGTGCACGGTGCTTCTCGTTTCTCGTCACCAGAAATTGCATTTCGTACGGAAAACATCACGTTACACCAATATTAACTTCGCAGAGGAAATCAATACCCATCGCTAAGTGACAAACAGCACGCTGACGTCAAGCCAGGAAACATTTCACATTGTGACCGCTTAGAACGCCGTATTTTCTCCTGGTGTTAGACAGTGGAACTATTATCCTTTTTTCAGGATACCACGTGAGCGCACCGATTAATGAACATATTTACCATGTTTCAGCGTCCTGTGATGTATACAGTCCGCAATTCAGCAATCGGAACACACTGAGTTTAATTATAACCATCCGGTACGTTAACATCTTTGTAAGCACACTGGACAAATGATTGGTATATCCTTGTAAAGATCACGCTAAGACAGTGTAACGGGAGCAAAAAACACAGAAACTGGATAGAAACTGACTGGAAATGTGGGTTGATGAGTTGCATTTTCACTTATATTCAAATCTGGAAGGTTTTAAACCTGCAGTTTGCTTCACAGCAGAAGTAGGTCTGCGATGTTTTATGCTGTTTTGGGGATGTACAGGATGGGGAAAATAAACATGGATTGGAGAACAGAGTTTAGTGGTACAAAGAAACACAGGAGGGGGAAGGAAACACAGCACTAATCTGACTATAGCAGATGCTGAAAGTGGCCACCATTCATCTCTGGTCAGCAAGAGCTGAAGGCGTATCGTAGCTGGACTGCAGGAATTGCTGCAAGCTCATACTAACTTGCTGCAGTTCTTGAAGACTGTCAGGGTTGTCGCGATAGACTCAGACTTGAGGGCTTCCCACACAAAGTAATCACTCACTGAGAGATCAGATGACCTGGGTGGCCAGCCAGGGCCGCGGCCAGACTGACCTCTGCAAACGACTCTGTTAGAAGTGAGGATTGTGTAAATGTGTTCCAGAGTTCGTCCGGCTGTATGGACAGTTGCTTCATTCTGTTGGAAGTAACTGTAGGTGTTTTCCTCCTTCGTTAATGCTGCCACAAATGGTTTGAAAATGTCTAAGCCACATTTATTTACCCAAGACTGTATTTCGTACCATAGTCTGAGCCAACTCATTCAGGCCACCATGAACAGAGCTACCCTATTTATTTCAACATTCTGTTGATCAAGAGGTGATGATGGTTGAACAAAAAATAGAGAGTTGTCGGCTAGTGTGTCACAAAGTCGAGTTTACTCAAGCTACATCATTAAGACTTTCATTTGTAGTTTAATGGGGCTGCTGACTTCAGCCTGAGGATTATGTTAATCAGTTAATGATATTGTGCATTGCCTATGATACTATACATATGTTTCCAGAATGAGATTTTCACTCTGCAGCGGAGTGTGCGCTTATATGAAACTTTCTGGCAGATTAAAACTGTGTGCCCGACCGAGACTCGAACTCGGGACCTTTGCCTTTCGCGGGCAAGTGCTCTACCATCTGAGCTATCGAAGCACGACTCACGCCTGGTACTCACAGCTTTACTTCTGCCAGTACCTCGTCTCCTACCTTCCAAACTTTACAGAAGCTCTCCTGCGAACCTTGCAGAACTAGCACTCCTGAAAGAAAGGATATTGAAAAGTGAAAATATCATTCTGGAAACATCCCCCAGGCTGTGACTAAGCCATGTCTCCGCAATATCCTTTCTTTCAGGAGTGCTAGTTCTGCAAGGTTCGCAGGAGAGCTTCTGTAAAATTTGGAAGGTAGGAGACGAGGTACTGGCAGAAGTAAAGCTGTGAGTACCAGGCGTGAGTCGTGCTTCGGTAGCTCAGATGGTAGAGCACTTGCCCGCGAAAGGCAAAGGTCCCGACTTCGAGTCTCGGTCGGGCACACAGTTTTAATCTGCCAGGAAGTTTTATACATATGTTGTTGGATGGGGTCTGCCTTCAGCAAAACGCACACAAATGTTGCAGCATCATCAGTGGGCCTTTTCATGGCATTTTATCACATGGTGTGGTTTTCCTGATGTGTTATGTTTTTACAGTGACTGATCTCTTTCACAGTTTGTCATGTTTCTGTGTTCCTAATTTTCTTCACTGTGACGTTTTATATACTGAGCTGTCGCTGTCACTGGTTCACTGTTTAGCCATCCAATAACATATGTATTCTAAAAGCAAACACGGACAAAAGAACTACAACCCCACGATGCTTGATCCTATGATACTGTTAATTTTTTTTCCTCAGAGACGAAGTTTTTCAGCAGTTAAATTACTGATTACAGAAACCAGAAGCTTTTTCAACCTTGTGATGATCATGATGAGGAGATTCAGTCGATATCCCGACTCTGATATTACTGCAGCTCCAGTTCAACACATTAGTCGCAAATATGCGTAATCTTTATAAGCACCACTTACCTATGTTTGTGTCTCATGCACCTAAGAATTCTACATTACGACGAAGTTCAGCCGAGGATAGAAACTCACAAACTGAGTCATAATGGGTGAGCACCAATATCCATAGCGCATGTGCAGGTTCATCGCGAGAAAGCCTCCTAAGGTGAACGCCGATACTTCGTAATGGAAACTTCCTTCACTGAATGCGTATTGAAAAACCATAATGACGATTAAATACAACTTAACCTCAGTCCTTCCATAATTTATCTTAACGCAGTCTTGTAACTGCTGTGTACTGAGGTATTCGTGGTGACTTATAGACACATAAACTTTTATTACTATCTAATAGAATGTAGGTTGCAGCTGTAAAGATCATAATGACGTGAAGTACCTTTTATGTATCGGTTAGCTGAGCAATACGTGAGAAACTGCTCAATTAAGTGTCAGGGACCCGTCCACGCAGGTATAGGATAGACGCTGGTAGCATAGCAAATGTCATAAAATGGAATGATTTAGGGTTTCCACCGGTTTCTGCATGACAACGACAGAAACAAGCAAAAGAGGATTCTAGAAGGGACAAGATATATGACTGTATGCTATACGCTTATTAAGATATGCTTAGCAGAATGTAGTCTGTAAAGTCATTGTTATTATTTGTACGACATAATAATGGGGCGTACCGTATGTTACCTATACAACAGAGGAAATATATATGTTTGCGGTGTGCCTTTTCATGTGATACTACATTGCGCTTATGTGCTGTTACTGCCCTGCATGTGCTATCATTGCCTGACGCCAACTAGATAGGCTGTGAGTTCGGGATGGGGAGAAAGGGGATGGCACTGTTACAAGAAAAAATTCGGTTCTTCATAAGTACCTTCAGGCTTTCAGTACACTACTACGCGAAAACTGGACGACATGCAGAAATATGAAATGTATCAGTGGAGAGAGCATGTCTCCAAATTAGGATTCGTAATACGTGTAGATGCAGAGGGCACCACTAGATGGCAGGGATGCTAGAACGTGTAGAGAAATCATCCGCTCCGAATTGTCGCTTCGAATTGGCTTATCCCTGCATCTAGGCAACCCAACGAATAGATTTGCGAAGCGGGCGATTGGCGTTGCACATTCGAGGAAGCACCAGTGGCGACTTCAGCGAACAGTGTACCTCAATTGATCTTGGTAGTCGTGTCATAAACGCAGCCTATATTGAGCGACTGTTATCTGAATTAAAAACTTGGAGAGACCCTGTATCCACTGATACGTGTCATTTTTCTGTATGCCTCGTAGTTTTCACGTAGTCGTCTTGTGGAATCGTGGAGGTAGTTGTGTTTAAACATATATACGTACATCGCGAATAATTGGAGGACACTAGAAGCATAGTAAATGGTTGCAAAATATACTGGTAAATTCGCAATACTGTTACTCCACGTTAGGCATGAGGCCCATGGATATGCAACAAAACAGGAGAGACGCCAGAAAATTAGGTACGAGAAGTTAGGCTCATAGAAGCTTTAAAACATGCATGTACAGTACCACACACATTGATTTAATAAAAGTGAAGTGAGTGCACCTCAGCGACCTGAAATTCAGATCACACGGAAGAAATACACTGCTCTCCAACACATGAGGATGAGGTAGATAAAGTAACATAACATATTAGATCCTAGAGGGAAATCAATGAAAATGAGGAAGATGTACCCAGAGGTCTCCCAATCGTGCACAGAAAGTTGGACGTGATATGAGGCGAGGTACGTGTGACTATAGGATCGAATGGGGCTCGTCTCGAAACACGAGGCAGTCGAAGGAACGGAACGGGAAAAGACTGTGTGTGTCAACCAGCGAGCAGTTACGGGGCACTGTGGTGATTTCCATTACAACATAGCGCGAGGATCACATGTGGATAACTTCACAAGGGGAAAAAACATCGGGAAACTGGGAGAAGGTTGAAGTGTGACGAATGTAGCCGAGGAAGTGTCATTGCTCACAGTACAGTTTCGCGTGCAAGGGGAGCTTTCCGAACCAGAGGCACAGCTGCCCGAAGGAGATGAGTTGGTCGACCACGGCCAGCTACAGAGTCAGACAACCGCTACATAGTGCAACTGGTAAGAAGGGACTCATGTCAAACAGCGAGTTCAACTGCAACCACATTTAAACAGGACTGAAAGGCACGAAATCTCTCACTCTACAGTCCCTCTGACAGCCGCACATCGGCGACACAGTTTGCACTGGTGCCAAGTGCATAGGGACTGTACCAACGAGGAGAGGGTTCGTGTACTCTTCTCAGATGAGTGCAGAATCAGTCTGATTCTGAAAATAGCGTCACAGGGCAACAGGTGGGAATACGTAATGCCCAAGGAACAGAGCCGAATATGAACGTTTTGGAAATGTAGGTGTTGTGGTATGGGGAGGCATATTGTTTCGAAGCTATACTGATCTCCAAATCTCTCAACACGGCACACTCACTGGTGAGTGTCACTATGTCACTGTACACCTTCCTCATGTCCGTCTTTTCAGGGTTGCATTCGACCCTGACTTAATTTTATGGATGAAAATGCACTACCTCATCGAACAGCACAAGTGGAGAAGCCTTTGGAACTAGAGGATATTTGACGAATGGACTGGCCTGGCAATGCTCCCGAATTAAATACCATCGAGCACGTTTAGCACATGTACATGCACCAACGACCATACATCAGATCTCAAATGCGATGGTAAAGGAATTGGACGCCCTATCAGAAGAACTAGCTGATCTTGTGGCCACCATGGGAATACAGAGGTGAACATGGACTGCTCTTCACGTTGATCACACCCTGTATTAACAACTATCTCCCGCATTCTGTAATGTCCAGAACACCATCATGAGTTGCGGTGATTTCCGTGTAATTACTGACTTTGATTAAAAGAGTCATTTCTTTCCATCTCATTGTGTATTTCTTCAGCTCAACTTCTGTACTATACTGTAGCTGTTTCTTCTATGTAAGGTCCTAGTTTCGTCCGGCTTTGTCACTTAAATGTGAAACTTAATTTCATCTTTAAGTTTTGCGCAGCACTGTATTTACGAGGGCTGTTCGGAAAGTGAGGTCCGATCTGTCGAGAAATGGAAACCACTGTGAAAATCAAAAATGTTTTATTTGCAACAGTTAGCTACACCTCCCAGTTACTTCTCTACATAGTCGCCGCTCCGACTTAGACATCTGTCGTAGCGTTGTACCAACTTTCAAACACCTTTGTCATAGAAGGCAGCCGCCAGTGCTTTCCGCTATTTCTCTATACTGGTCCATAGCTCGTTATCTGAGCCAAAATGTTGTCTTCATACCCAGCGGTTCATGTGAGCAGAGACGATACTCAGAGGGAGCCAATTAATGGCTGTAATGTGGGAGATCAAACGTTCCAATCAAAAACGCTGCAGGAGCTTCTTCAGTGCCCCTGCAGAGTGCGGCCGAGAATTGGCATGAAGAAGGAAACACATGGGAATTATGTTATGTGGGCTGTATAACATCAGGCGAAACGTCTCACTAGGCCCTCATACTTGACGGGAGACACTTTTCTAGCCACCTTTACGTGTTCACTGCGCGTTCGGAACTGAGAAGAGCGACGTGACGCGATCGACAGATAGATCAGAGACACTGGCCAACAAATATGTGCAGCGCTTCATCGGATTTTAATTGTGGTTTCCATTTCTCGCCCGATCGGACCTTACTTTAGAACAGCCCTCGTATATTACAAAAGTGGCATGAAGCATGTTAGTTACATGTCCATCAATCGGAAAATAGGAGCAGAGCCGTTAGGACCTATAAAACGTCGTCGATGCACGTATATCATCCCTCTGTTACGGATTATGGCCCTGACCGTTTCGAACTTAATCAGTTTATTGTGTCAGCTATGTTTCATTTCCGTGCGTAACGGGTCGTCTTTTAATATTGGAGACGTAAGCAATAAGGACACAGGCAGCAGTTGTAAACTTAAAGAAGTTCAGCAAGTCGAACTGTATATATATGTATCCACGTTTCAGACGCTTCGTCATCTGAATGCTGCTTGAGACGACGGAGTCGTGCTGACATGTGTTAGTTAGTTAGTTAGGTATATGTTTCATGAAACATTTAAACGATTTTTTTATCCAAACAACGCCAAAGAGTCATTTTGTAGAATATGTATATATTAGTATTTATGTACATATTATATTTTAGTTCTACTCATGCAGTTGTAACTAAAACTATTTTATTTTAAATACTAACAGTATCTAAATAAAACTGCGTCTGCACATAAGAAATAATTTTTGTCGAGACTTTAATTTTCTTAGCTATCTGTCAGTCGTTGTATGTTACTGGGGAATAATCAAAAAATTTTATTAAGTCACTCTGAACTCCTTTCTGAAACAGTGACAGCTTTAATTGTCAGCAACAGCTGTCATTTTGAAAGAAGATTATCGTCAATGAAGTAAAAGATCCACGCAGTGGGCACCAAGTGAAAAGCTACTCCTTATGTTTCAGATCTAGAGTGCAATAATAAAATGGGAAGGAACTGTTAGTTAGAGCTCAGGGAGAAGTTGTAGTCTAATTGACATTCTATTTATTCATCTTAAACATGACAAGGCAACAAAATTATTAAAAAAACATCATACAAACATTTTCAATTAACAAGGGCCTTACTAACATGGGATGTAGTGTGGACAAAGTGATCTGCTGGGGATCGACATATGGCACTAACCAGAACACTAATCACTCTGTCTGACTTCATACACGTGAATCCAGGTTATGGCATCAAACTACTCCACCACCAAGTATCTATATTCTACCATACAAAAAAAAAAAAAAAAAAAAGAAAAATGTGCTTCGAAAGTACAGGGAGCTGAGAAATATATATTATAGCCCTACGTCACAGTACATAATACTTTACTCTCCTGCTGGTCACTGAAGTCATGGACGGCGGCAATCTGTTATCAAATGCGCGTTCACCAAAAATGCAAATAACCGGTCTCGCGTTCGGTTAATTCAGAATTTAGATACTTCCATATGAGCCTCTGAAACCCCGGTGGATTCCAGCGTACAGGTGGACCCGTTTGCTGGTCTGCCAAACCAATTTGACTCCGTGCATGTCGGAATACGTCAAATGTTTAGACGGCCGACTCAACACAAATAAGTACACACACGTGTCACTCGTTGTGACCGTGATGATATAAGCAGTACCTCTGACGGTTCAGAAGGTGACTGGAACAGGCTGAAAGTCGCACACTAGCAAAGGACACAAGTCTCACCATTTAGGTAGAGACCTGCAGTCCTTCACTAGCGAAGTGCCAGTACAAGAGACTTGTACAAGAGTGATCATTCTTCCTTTTTCACCGCTTCCTCCTCAGCTCTTTGGAACCGAGCTGAGGAGGAAGCGGTGAAAAAGGAAGAATGATCACTCTTGTACAAGTCTCTTGTACTGGCACTTCGCTAGTGAAGAACTGCAGGTCTCTACCTAAATGGTGAGACTTGTGTCCTTTGCTAGTGTGCGACTTTCAGCCTGTTCCAGTCACCTTCTGAACCGTCAGAGGTACTGCTTATATCATCACGGTCACAACGAGTGACACGTGTGTGTACTTATTTGTGTTGAGTCGGCCGTCTAAACATTTGACGTATTCCGACATGCACGGAGTCAAATTGGTTTGGCAGACCAGCAAACGGGTCCACCTGTACGCTGGAATCCACCGGGGTTTCAGAGGCTCATATGGAAGTATTTAAATTCTGAATTAACCGAACGCGAGACCGGTTATTTGCATTTTTGGTGAACGCGCATTTGATTTCTCTTTTTCGACTTCCCCCACATTCACACAAGCCAATCACGAGTAGAGACCCGGCAATCTAAGCTCGGAGAATGCTCTTTGCACTGTGAACCGATTTGACCAATCAGAGACTTTAAAGTTAATTGGCAGAAAACGTAAAAGAGATTCAGCTTTGCGGCCTCTTTCCCACACATTTGCCGTGTCTTTTGCTAACACAATACAGGGTGGAAGTACAACCCTCCATAAACAGCCTGTTATTTCCAGTGTTGCGCCCATTTCAAAGTTTCCAAAGAATGGTCATAAACTCGCCAAAAGCGTCGTCCTCCCACAAACATGTTTTGAATCAGTGTCTGGACGTCTGGACGCCAGTTTTCCTGTCCCACGGAAATCCGCAGAACGTTTACCTTTCTTATGGCGGCTTGCTCCCTAACAAGGTCCCGTCCTGTGCTTTATTCCCGGCCTACAACGCGCTATCAGCGACTTTTCAGCGCGGGGTTGTATACCTGGACGTCTGCCTCCTGTCTGGGGCCAACTTAATGTGTTTCTGCACAACCCGACTGCGGCACGCGGCTGTCTGGATATGTCTCCTCGTCGCTCCCCAGAAAAACGCGCTTTGTCGGCTCACCAACGCCGTGCTTCTACTGCAGTCGTTTAAGTTGACACCCTGTTCCTTTGAACGCAGGTAAAGCTTAGCGTATTTCCTTCTTTAGAGCATGCAAACAAGACAAAAAAACTACTGCCCACCATTTCATCTAATGTATGAAGTCAAATCGCAGAAGAGATCTTATTCCCTACAAACACGGCTTAACGCCGAATCAGAAGTGAGAGAGCTCTGTAATCACTAAATTTTGTCTCTTCTTGTGTTATAGGTATAGACATCATTAGTCTTCTCAAAGTGTGATGAGTTATTTGTGAAGGACTTCACTATCGACTACATGTATTGTGAAGGGGTAGCTAAAATGCCAACCTTCTTGAAGATCTATCTACGAGGCCTGTTCAGAAAGTAAGCTCCGATTGATTGCCAAATTGAAACCACAGTGAACATCAGAAATGTTTTACTTGTAACAATTAGCTACACCTTTCAGCTACTTCGCTACGTAGTCGCCGTTCTGACTTAGACTTTTGTTATAGCGTTGTACCAACTTTTCAATAGCCTCATCATAGAAGGCAGCCGCCAGTGCTTTCCGCCAACTCTCCACGCTGGCCTACACCTCATTGTCTGTGTCAAAATGTTGTCTTCAAAGACAGCGGTTCATGTGACCAGAGATGAAACTCAGGGGGAGACAATTGCGGACTGTATTGTGGGTAATCTAACATTTCCATTTGAAAACGATGCAGGAGCATCTTCATTGCCCCTGCAGAATGCGGCTGAGAATTGTCGTGAAGACGAAACAGCACGACAGTTATGTAATGTTAGCTGCATAGCTTCAGGCGAAATTTCTCACCAGGCCCTCGTACTTGGCGGCAGACACTATTTTCTAGACATCTTTACGCACTCACTGCGAGCTCAGAAATGATAAGAGCGACGTGATGCTAACTGGGGTTATACTAGAGACACTACCCAACACATCTGTGCAAAGCTTTATCGGATTTTCATAGTCGTTTCCATTTCGCGACCGATCGGAGCTTACTTTCTGAACGCCCCTCGTACAATATGACTGTGGGTGAGCCATGGCGCCATTGAATTAGTAGGCTGTTCTGTCTGGCATCACTGGCTCAGGTGTAGTATCGACTATCCCTCTTGCGGCCCCATTGCTAATATCTATGAGGAAAAGTTGGTATCTGTGGGTTTTGTCCTTAGGTCTTTGCTTGCCGATACAGGGTTCGCTGATTCAAGAGAGGAGGCAGGAAGTTTCGAGACTGACGGCAGTAGCGTCGTGACAAGAGATGGCCGTGAGGTCCAAGTGGCCGAAACCACGACCTGCTCAAGGAAGACCTGCACAGAGCGACGATACTGGAGTACTTCATTGGGGTCAGCGTCGACTACAAGCAGCAGGCCGACATCCCGGCGGTTGGTTGGCAACACTCGTGTCGGACGACCGCTCCTGGCGTGGCTGCCCTCTTCCACCTGGCTTTCATCAGCACCACTCCATAACCGCTGCGACGCACCGTCGATCCATGGAACTGCTTGCTGATAAAGGGGAGTAACGTTCTGTAATCCTCGTGGTGGTTTGTTTCATTGGCTACCTGCCCTCCTTCTTATTTCCTGGTTTGTACCGGTCCCTCAGAGTTTTACTTGGTCGGCTCTTTAGTCATAACTACAGGCAGTAGTATTGTACTAGCACACTATCTGTCATTTCAGAATTTGTCCGACTATTATAATGCCTTTCCTTTCTAGTTTGTACCCGATCATAAATGTTGTAATTAATCAGCTATTTGTCGTAAATGCAGCCCGTAAAATTGTATTAAGGCACAGGTTGCCGTTAAACAAAAGAGGGACCTTGTGGTTAGATTTAGCTGTTAACCGGTTCAATTTTTTGGCTGTAATTGCATTTCTCAGTCATTAGTTAAAATCTAAACATCCCGTTGTACTAAGATCTTGTGATTACACCGAGTGAGTTCTCTTGTAATAAGTGTTCACAACTAATGTTTCAAGACGTTCCTTCAGGGCGGTATTAATAACTGACAATCAGTTTAACTTTGAAAATATTAACAGCCAACTGTTACCAAGGTTTTAGTCAAAATAAAATCGTCAGAAGTGACGGGTTCGGATCCAGTCGCACCTTGGGCGCCGATTGAAATTCAGAGGTTGTTTGCTTTGAAGGAAGCCTTATCAATGTCATATTGTTTGCTAACCTGTTTGACATTTAAGCACAGTTTCGCATCTTAATCCCAAAACTTCCGACATACAACTTGCAAATTAGAAGTTAAGTCACTTGTTTTGAGTAATATAATCACTCTTCTCATCAATGGTGATTATATAGTTGTCATGTGTTGCAGAAGGGCATTTGATAAGACCGACTGCCAGCGCAGCAGCAAAAACCTCTGTTTCACCCGATAAAGGTCGGGCTGCAGGTCTGGCCGTCTTGTAATCATTGTCATACTGTTTGCTGTTTTGCAGTACAGCACATCAGATTCCTTTTGCAAATATTAAAAGCTCATTCAACGTGAGGTTTAAGATCAAAAGAATTTTGCAAATATGTTCATTTTCTTAATGAAAATTTTAGGGTTAAATGCTTTTATTATGTGTAACACACAGTTTATATATCGTTAAATGTGTGTGTGGAAAGAAAGTTATATTGGTGGATCCTCCCCTCCACGTTTTCCTTAATTCCAGTAAGTATCACGTATCACTCGGTGCATTCTACATGTTAATCTTCTTCCTCGCTTTTCTGTATTCCAGTTTTTTTATATGAAAGGGATGTGTTATCCCAGAAAGTTATTCCATAGGAGTGGAAATATGCAAAATACGGTGTTTCCATGACTAGCAAGTATACGACGAGAGAGCCGGCCGGAGTGGCCGAGCGGTTCTAGGCGCTACAGTCTGGAACCGCGCGACCGCTACGGTCGCAGGTTCGAATCAAGCCTCGGGCGTAGATGTGTGTGATGTCCTTAGGTTAGTTAGGTTTAAATAGTTCTAAGTTCTAGGGGACTGATGACCTCAACAGTTAAGTCCCATAGTGCTCAGAGCCATTTGAACCATATACGACGAGAGAAAATAAAAGAACCGAATTGTTTCAACAGCTTAGTAAAATGGGTCTCCCAATTCAACTTTCCATCAATATGCACACTCAAAATTTGGAGCATTCTGTCCTGACAACTGCCTTCTGTTCATATGCCACATAAATTGTAAGTTGTCTCTTTGTTGTACAGAACTTACTGTAGTACGTTTTCTCAAAATTCATGCAGACTCCATTAAACAGAACCGCTTAACAATTCATTGAAAATATCATTAACAGTTTGTTGTGGTTTTCTGACTCTGGTGGGATTTTATTGACTATGGAGAAGAGGAGGCGTTATGCACTTTTTCTTATAGCACTTACCCCTACAAATTTTTGTAATTTCAACCCTTTCCTGTTCTGAATAAATTTGGTGGTTCACTGGTCCCAGATCACGGTGTTCCGGTTGATCTGTGTTTCCCAGACAACAGCTGCTCCATTATTCTTTAAGCTAAGTGTTAATATTTCTCTTTGTTGTTCCGCTGTAACCTTGCCGCATGTGCTAGGATATTATGTACTCCTGCTGTCGTAAAGGGCAGTAGCAGGTCTGTTATAAATGTTCAGATATTCACTCACCGTTATTACTGATTTAAACATTTTGTCAGTGTCGTATCTTCTTAGTCTCTGCTGATGCGATCAGTGATCCTTTTTACGAATGAGAGGAAGCCTTTCTCTTTAGGTGGTTCCTTTTCACTATAAGCTACAAATCTTATATAATGTAGTGCCATACTTATTACTTTGTCAGAGTAGCCGTTCCTTCTGAAAGCAGTACTTAAATGTTCGAGTAGGTCTTCCACGTACTATGGTTCACGGATTCTTTTAGCCCGGTCCACCAACGTTTTGATCGCTCCTCCTGTCTGTTTGGGATGGTGACTACAATTTATGTGAGACTTCGGTGCGGATGGGCATTCTGTAAACTTTGTGCCCTGAAGTTCCGTCGGCAGCTGTATAAACTAAAATGAAAACTGACCTCCTTTCTTTTTTTAAATAGTGAACTTAATATTGGAATTAATGTCATTAGACATTCTGAGAGTTCTTCTTCTTCTTCACGACTCCACAAAACGAAAGTATCATGAACGTACCGAAACCAACAACACGGTTTCTTCCAGGGCGTCTGAATGGCGGGTTCTTCACATTTTCCCTTTATAAATGCGCTGAGCGAAGCTGAATGAGTTCCCCGTAGCCACGCCATCAGTTTGGTCGTACAATTTGTTGAAAGTATGTTGTTGTGAGTCTCTGTAGCCTCTGTTGCTCTCTCCGCGTTAAGAGACGAGACATTAGTCAGAGATCTATGCGTCAGGCCGTGGTCCAATGTCCATATAAACAAAAATCGTCAAGAAATCAAATACCAAACGCGAGAGCCTGCGTTGTATGAACATCCGGTTCGCCAGTAAATTAATACACAGCCATTCCGAATTCAAAATTTGGTTGCCACGCACTGTTTGGAAATAAACATAAACAACAGAACTGCTATGGGTAGAGCAGCGAAAATAGAAAGTGACTGGGGCGTAGTAAGTGTGCCTCTAACGCAATGGGAAGAGGTAAACCCAAGTAGAGGCTTGGTATGTTTCTATCGTTTTTCTCTAAAAATGCAGCACTAACCAGCCAGCGATAATACCCCGAGTAGCCAGGAGACTCAGATTCTATCAAAAAAGGGAAGAACTAATGTATGAGATTCCCAGAACAAACAACGGCTCAGTGGAATATCAAATCAAGAAACAAAATGCCAGCATATCAAAATTATGCCATAAAAATTTGGCTGTTCAGGTACCGTCTGAAACTGGCGCATAGGATAATATTAAGTCACTGGAGAGCACTGTGAAACGAGGGCTAGAGGAAGCAGTAAAGCGTGTTAGTAATGTTTGTGTTACGTCATATTTTAATACGGTTACTGTATTTGGAACTGGGCACACATTCAGTGGTTTCTGTGGATGAAAAAAGCGATAATTTTAAACTAATCAAAGGCGTTTTGGCAGAGAAAATAGAAATCCAGTCTTTCGTGAAAGTAACATTTTACCCAGATGTGTTTATACTTCGAGTCTTTCGTGGAAATAAGTTACATTTTGTCCAAATGTGTTTAAACTTCGAGAAGACAATTCGTCCCGTTTCTTACAGTGAAAATTATATTCCTAGTCAATATACTAATCTGGAATAAACAGGCTGTACGTTCTAGCATTAGGAGACTTATATTTTGCTGAATAAGTGAACTAAAGTAATTATATCTGAATCTGTTAAAGTTACTACTTTGCTAATATTACCAGTTTCTGTATGCTAGAATCAGTAACTTGCCGAACGTGGAATTTTTTATCCTAGATATCCCACAGTGTAATATTTTCGGGCTAATCATTCGATCATGTAAACTTACACAAAAGAAAATAATTATAATCACGTATGTGGTTCAGACAAGTACAGTCGGGAAGCAACTCCTTAAGGTTGGTTCAAATGGCTCTGAGCACTATGCGACTTAACTTCTGAGGTCATCAGTCGCCTAGAACTTAGATCTAATTAAACCTAACTAACCTAAGGACATCACACACATCCACGCCCGAGGCAGGATTCGAACCTGCGACCGTAGCGGTCGCTCGGCTCCAGACTGTAGCGCCTAGAACCGCACGGCCACTCCGACCGGCACTGCTTAAGGAAGGGAGATTACTTGCAGCTGTCTCACAATAAATTTTTTGTTGGTCGGATGATTTGGGGGGGGGGGGGGGGGGAGAGGGGACCAAACAGCAGGGTCATCAGTTCGATTGGATAAGGGAACGATGGGGAAGGGAGTTGGCCGTGTCCTTTGAAAGGAACCATCCCGGCATTTGCCTGAAGCAGTTTTGGAAAATCACGGCAAACCTAAATCAGAATCGCCGGACGCGAATTTGAAACGTCATCCTCATGAATGTGAGTCCACTGTGGTAACCAATGCGCTACCTCACACGGTAGCACGTTTCTGGTCTAACTCTACTTATTGTAATGAATGTATTTGGGTTTCAATGCGACAGTGACATTCACAGTTACCTTTCTAGAATCTAGCAATCTGGCCTACAACATAACCTAATGAAATTTAACCTGGGACAGAAAAGAGTGAAATACAAATATTAATCGCTGTGTCCACATATAACCAATGAAATGAGTTGACTGACAAACTTGTTGGACAGGTGTGAGTGTAGATAAATGATGCTTAAATGGTTCTCTGTCCTATCGTAGGATGTTATTTAGCCTTCGAAATTTATTTTATACCGTACATACGATCTGAAACAGAAGTTAGAAAAGTTCACACCTATGTAAATGTTCAGCATGTACCCACTTTAATAAGTACGTAATGGATTTGTATATTGTGTGAATGAAATGTTAATGTTAATAACATTTGCTTTTAATATGAAAATGACTGTGTATCTACGAAGCAATTAGGTGACCTTGAAACCAGATTGTCTCAAAACTTGACTAAAACTATTTCCAGGTGACAACACTGCGTTAAATCGTGGTATATTCTCCAACTCGTGATGGAAGTGTTATGGCAACGAACCAGGCACGCTTTTATCGTGTGCCAATAAGAGTGCAATATGCTGATGTCTGAGTGAACATTTCAGAGAAAAGAACAGCAGAGGCCATCATGTCGAACAGTTCTGCATAATTGTACGTTGTAATTCCTTGAGAATTTTAAAATCTCTCTAAATACCGGGTGATCAAAAAGTCAGTATAAATTTGAAAACTGAGTAAATCACAGAATAATGTAGACAGAGAGGTAAAAATTGGCACACATGCTTAGAATGACATGGGGTTTTATTAGAACCAAAAAAATAGAAAAGTTAAAAAAAATGTCCGACAGATGGCGCTTCATCTGATCAGAATAGCAATAATTAGCATAACAAAGTAAGAGAAAGCAAAGATGATAATCTTTACAGGAAATGCTCAATATGTCTTCCATCATTTCTCAGTAATAGCTGTAGTCGAGGAATAATGTTGTGAACAGCACTGTAAGGCATGTCCGGAGTTATGGTGAGGCATTGGCGTCGGATGTCGTCTTTCAGCATCCCTAGAGATGTCGGTCGATCACGATACACTTGCAACTTCAGGTAACCCCAAAGCCAATAGTCGCACGGACTGAGGTCTGGGGACCTGGGAGGCCAAACATGACGAAAGTGGCGGCTGAGCACACGATTATCACCAAAGAACGCACACAAATGTTTCACGCGTCTAGCAATATGGGGTGGAGCGCCATCCTGCATAAACGTCGTACGTCCCAGCAGGTGTTTATCAGCCTGGCTGGAGATGATGCGATTCTGTAACATATCGGCGTACCTTTCACCCGTCACGGTAGCAGTTACAAAACCAGAGTCACGCATTTCCTGGAAGAAGAAAGGCCCGATAACGGCAGATGTGGTAAATTCAACCCATACCGTGACTTTCTCGTCGTGCAATGGAGTTTCCAAGACAGTTCTAGGATTTTTGGTAGCCCAAATTCGGCAGTTGTGGGAGTTGACAGACCCTCGGAGCGTGAAATGACCTTCGTCGATCCACAACACGTTACTCAACCAATCGTCACCTTCCGCCATGTTTTGTAACGCCACAAATGCCCTCCGCTTCACTAAATCGCCAGGAAACAGTTCATGATGGCGATGGATTTTGTACGGATAGCATCGGAAGGTACGCCTATATGCCTACCAAACAGTAGCTGTCTCAGCAGCATTACGCCTTGTGCTCGGTCGGCCACTACGGGGTCTATCGTCTAAACAACCCGTGGCTTGGAACTTTGAAATCATTCTCGCCACAGCTGCATATGTCAACGGACCTTTACCTGTTCGAATCCCTTTCCTATGGCGATAGGATCGTAACGCTGAGCTAGCACATTCCCCATTCTGATAATACAGCTTCCCTAAAAGTGCCTTTTCAGGTAACGTCAACATTCTGCGACTGCTGGCGCATCTGATTCTCTCTCTCATTACAGCTCCTTTTATACAGAATTGTCATGCGCACTCACTGACGTTTTGCTTCAAATGGTTCAAATGGCTCTGAGCACTATGGGACTTAACAGCTGTGGTCATCAGTCTCCTAGAACTTAGAACTACTTAAACCTAACTAACCTAAGGACATCACACACATCCATGCCCGAGGCAGGATTCGAACCTGCGACCGTAGCAGTCGCGCGGTTCCGTACTGCGCGCCTGGAACCGCGAGACCACCGCGGCCGGCGACGTTTTGCTGTCCAGCACCATCCGTCGGACATTTTGTGAACTTGGTTTTTTTTAATGTTCTAATAAAACCCCATGTCATTCCAAGCATGTGTGTCAATTTTTACCTCTCTATCTACATTATTCCGTAGTTTATTAAGTTTTCAAATTTATACTGACTTTTGATCACCCGGTATAGTTTCGCTGACAAAATTTGCACAGTGCCGTTTCCTCTTCCGCTTGTTGTGAGAGTTGTTAGCAGTTGCAACATTGTTGCACTTGACATAAAAGTTTTCTGGGTGTGCTAACGCGTCATAATGTATAAAACTACTGCTGCTGCAGAAAATGCAACATTTCGGCCACGGTTGCAGCGGCCAGTAGACCCAGAAGAAGGTCGCTACAACCGTGGCCGAAACGTTGTATTTTCTGCAGCAGCAGTAGTTTTATACATTAGGACCCGGTACCACACCCTGAAAACGTTTATGTCGAAGGTTGTACTTGTGTGTAAGGTAAGTCAAGAAATAAATATGAACAATAAGTAATGCATATTTGAATAATATTCTTGTTTAATAGTTTACTGGAAACAGCTATTATTCTTATACTTGCATTTTGTATAAATATGCGAGATCTGGTTTCGGCGAAGTTATAAGAGTATACAACTTCAATATACTTAGGTAACATTAAGCGTCATTCAAAAATGAGTTATAAAACTGAATATCATTTTTCTATAAAAATAGACTCCATCGTTTCCATCTTCATGACTAGAAATTCGTTTCTGAGCAGTTCGTATTTCTTGCTACTTGTGCATACGCACAGATACACACACACACATGTACACACGCAAAAACAGGCAGAGCGTTCTTTTGAACGCTTAGAGTCTGTCATTATATCTCGTGATCACAAGAGATGAGTCCCACGTCTTCTTCTCTGGTACATTCATCAACACCTGAAAAGAGACAAAAGAACAATTACCTACGTTATTTAACCTATGTGTAAATGTTAAAAAGCAAATGTATGAGACTGAGGTGTCATTATTTCTGTTACTCATTATTAGCAACATTACTAGCGACACTGATACGTTAAATTTCAGAGCGTATTTTC
Organism: Schistocerca serialis cubense; assembly: GCF_023864345.2. Classification (NCBI taxonomy): domain Eukaryota; kingdom Metazoa; phylum Arthropoda; class Insecta; order Orthoptera; family Acrididae; genus Schistocerca; species Schistocerca serialis. The sequence goes on from NC_064644.1 coordinate 75,371,881, forward strand.
TAAATTTCTGTACACCATCCCTGGTCCTAGCATTTTTACCTTCACCAGTTTATACGAGGGCAGTTCAATAAGTAATGCAACACATTTTTTTTCTCGGCCAATTTTGGTTGAAGAAACCGGAAATTTCTTGTGGAATATTTTCAAACATTCCCGCTTCGTCTCGTATAGTTTCATTGACTTCCGACAGGTGGCAGCGCTGTACGGAGCTGTTAAAATGGCGTCTGTAACGGATGTGCGTTGCAAACAATGGGCAGTGATCGAGTTTCTTTTGGCGGAAAACCAGAGCATCTCAGATATTCATAGGCGCTTGCAGAATGTCTACGGTGATCTGGCAGTGGACAAAAGCACGGTGAGTTGTTGGGCAAAGCGTGTGTCATCATCGCCGCAAGGTCAAGCAAGACTGTCTGATCTCCCGCGTGCGGGCCGGCCGTACACAGCTGTGACTCCTGCAATGGCGGAGCGTGCGAACACACTCGTTCGAGATGATCGACGGATCACCATCAAACAACTCAGTGCTCAACTTGACATCTCTGTCGGTAGTGCTGTCACAATTGTTCACCAGTTGGGATATTCAAAGGTTTGTTCCCGCTGGGTCCCTCGTTGTCTAACCGAACACCATAAAGAGCAAAGGAGAACCATCTGTGCGGAGTTGCTTGCTCGTCATGTGGCTGAGGGTGACAATTTCTTGTCAAAGATTGTTACAGGCGATGAAACATGGGTTCATCACTTCGAACCTGAAACAAAACGGCAATCAATGGAGTGGCGCCACACCCACTCCCCTACCAAGAAAATGTTTAAAGCCATACCCTCAGCCGGTAAAGTCATGGTTACAGTCTTCTGGGACGCTGAAGGGGTTATTCTGTTCGATGTCCTTCCCCATGGTCAAACGATCAACTCTGAAGTGTATTGAGCTACTCTTCAGAAATTGAAGAAACGACTTCAGCGTGTTCGTAGGCACAAAAATCTGAACGAACTTCTCCTTCTTCATGACAACACAAGACCTCACACAAGTCTTCGCACCCGAGAGGAGCTCACAAAACTTCAGTGGGCTGTTTTTCCTCATGCACCCTACAGCCCCGATCTCGCACCGTCGGATTTCCATATGTTTGGCCCAATGAAGGACGCAATCCGTGGGAGGCATTACGCGGATGATGAAGAAGATATTGATGCAGTACGACGTTGGCTCCGACATCGACCAGTGGGATGGTACCGTGCAGGCATACAGGCCCTCATTTCAAGGTGGCGTAAGGTCGTAGCATTGAATGGAGATTACGCTGAAAAATAGTGTTGTGTAGCTAAAAGATTGGGGAATAGCCTGGTGTATTTCAATGCTGAATAAAACAACCCCTGTTTCAGAAAAAAAAAAATGTGTTGCATTATTTATTGAACTGCCCTCGTATTACGTTGAGTGTGACACTCCTATACTCATTGTCAACAACTTGAAGCGATCAACTAACGTGAACGTTACCAGCATTCATACGAACTCTGACAGAGCGTTCATGTGCCAGTATGCATAACGGAAACTCATCAGTGTTGGGGATTTTAAAATGTAGTCCATATGTCGCCCCTTCCGAACATCATCATTCTGTGGCATTTAAGATGATGTTTTCAAACGCGTGATGTAGCTCTTGGAATTTAGGTTGCCATCTTTCTATATTGTACCAAGAGCATTTGCTAGCGTACATTCATCTCTGCGACACGAGGAAGCCTGATTTCGATCAGTCTCGTTACACAGCTCTCTAACTATAATGACAGTGAAACGGAACTTTACAGAAAAGGGCAAAATACTAAAAGTCTTTACCCAAACATTTTAACAGAGGAAGATTACACTGTAGTGTCTCTTTCAGATCGTCACACGGACGAAAAATGGCTGTTATCGAAGTAATTGACATGGTATGGAAAAACAACTGAAATCGGCCAACAGAGGAGCTGATAAGATACCAATACGATTCTACATGCACAATGCGAAATTACTTGCTCCTCTTCTAACAGCAGTGTGTGGTAGGCCTTTGGAGGAGCAAACTGTTACTGATGGTTGAAAAAAAAAAAAGATACAGGTCAATCCCATTTTCAAGAAGGTTCGTCGAACAGACGCACAAACCTGTAGGAGTATATCTATGACGTCCGTCAGCTGTAGAATTTTGGGACATGTTTTATGCTCGCTTGTTATGGTACTTCCGGAGGCCGGAAATCTCCTCTGCAGGAACCAACATGGGTTCCGGAAATAACGATCGAGTAAAACCCAGCTCACACTGTTTGACAACGAGACCTAGAAGGCAGTAGATACAGGTTCCCAGGCCGATGTATTGCTTGACTTCCGGAAGGCATTCGATACCAGTTCTACACTGCCGCCTAATATAAAAAAAAAATAAAAAGACTCGACTGAAGAGTTACTCAAAAACTGAACAGTGCATATCACTCTGAACGGACAGAAGTCTTCATATGTAAAAGTAACTTCGGGAGTGCATCAGGGGACTGTTACAGGATGATTACTTTCCGCAATATACAGGGTGAAAATATTAACTTGACAAACCAGAATAACTCGGAAAATAAGCTTCAAACGAAAAAATGTGTAGAATACGAAGTTGATTATTTTCGAGGGGATATCTGCTGGTCCTAAAATTAGACCGCCACCCCAGCCCCTGGGGGTGGGGTGGGAGGCAACTTTAAAATTTCAAATGGAAACCCCCATTTTTTGTTGCAGAATCAGATTATACATAAAAGAACTACGTACAATATGTCTTAAACATTTCTTTTGATAGTTGGTAGTTTGCGCTGTAATTCAAGAAAATCCATGTTCTCATTTTACGTGGAAAATGGTTACGGATAAATAAAAAATACACTACTGGTCATTAAAATTGCTACATCACGATGATGACGTACTACAGACGCGAAATTTAATCGACGGGAAGAACATGCTGTGATATGCAAATGATTAGCTTTTCACAGCCCTCACACAAGGTTCGAGCCCGTGGCGACACCTACAACGTGCTGACATGAGGAAAGTTTCCAACCGATTTCTCATACACAAACAACAGTTGACTGGCGTTGCCTGGTGAAACGTTGTTGTGATGCCTCGTGTAAGGAGGAGAAATGCGTACCATCACGTTTCCGACTTTGATAAAGGTCGGATTGTAACGTACCGCGATTGCAGTTTATCGTATCGCGACATTGCTACTCGCGTTGGTCGAGGTCCAATGACTGTTAGCAGAATATGGAATCGGTGGGTTCGGAAGGGTAATACGTAACGCCGTGCTGGATCCCAACGGCCTCGTATCACTAGCAGTCGAGATCACAGGCATCTTATCCGCATGCCTGTAACAGATCGTGCAGACACGTCTCGATCCATGAGTCAACAGATGGGGACGTTTGCAAGACAAAAACCATCTGCACGAACAGTTCGGCGACGTTTGCAGCAGGATGGACTATCAGCTCGGAGAACACGGCTGCGGTTATCCTTGACGCTGCATCACAGACAGGAGCGCCTGCGATGGTGTACTCAACGACGAACCTGGGTGCACGAATGGCAAAACGTCATTATTTTGGATGAATCCAAGTTCTGTTTACAGCATCATGATGGTCGCATCCGTGTTTGGCGACATGGCGGTGAACGCACATTGGAAGCGTGTATTCGTCATCGCCATACTGGCGTGATGGTATGGGTTGCCATTGGTTACACGTCTTGGTCACCTCTTGTTCGCATTGACGGCACTTTGAACATTGGACGTTACATTTCAGATGTGTTACGACTCATGGCTCTACCCTTCATTCGATCCCTGCGAAACCGTACATTTCAGCAGGATAATGCACGACCGCATGTTGTAGATACTGTACGGGCTTTTCTGGATACAGAAATTGTTCGACTGCTGCCCTGGCCAGCACATTCTCCAGATCTCTCATCAATTCAAAACGTCTGGTCAATGGTGGCCGAGCAACTGGCTCGTCACAATACGCCAGTCTCTAATCTTGATGAACTGTGGTATCGTGTTGAAGCAGCATGGGCAGCTGTACCTGTACACGCCATCCAAGCTCTGTTTTGCTCAATGCCCAGGCGTATCAAGGCCGTTATTACGGCCAGAGGTGGTTGTTGTGGGTACTGATTTCTCAGGATCTATGCAGCCAATTAGCGTGAAAATGTAATCACATGTCAGTTCTAGTATAATATATTTGTCCAATGAATACCTGTTTATCATCTGCATTTTTCTTGGTGCTGCATTTTTAATGGCCAGTAGTGTACTAATTTACTTCATAAATTTTGATTCGCTAAAGCTAAAACTCTCCCTCTCTCCCCATAGAGTGAGGTTTGAGGCAGAGGAATTAGAGTTTTGCAAATGTTGACCACGAAACAAACAAGTAGATCCGAAACTTTATTAACTGCACCACTGTAGGAACTGGAGAAAAATCAAAGTAGCGTCTAGCATTACGGTATAATACATTGTTTGCGCGGCAACAAACATTATGTGTGTGAAAAGAGAGTGTTACATCAGAGCTGCTCCTCCATGTTTTTTCGCTTAAAAATGAATCTAAATGACGTAGGTCCAGAAATGTTGCCAACATTATTGAGTTACGTAATTATCATTTGTTCATTTGTTCTACAACAGTTTCTGGAGTTGGCCTATGTTCGTAGCAGTCTTACTCTACACATTTTTACTTTGTTTGGATGCTAATGACATCCACAATATCATCTCAAATGTGAAGGTTGTCGTGAATACTGTAAGTATACTGCGTGGAGTGGCTAACGAAGAAGTCATGACCTACGTCTCTTTGTGTTTAGACCTTCCCACGAATGTCCTTTCGTCAGGATGAGACGTTTATGCTAGCAGTTTTGCTGTAGATGGTAATCTCTTGCTATCAACGGTGCACTTCGAGATACATTACTGTCGCGTTGGGTACCCAAATCTAACATCAAATTGACACGTACTACACGTGTGCATAAAATTGATCTCTAACACTTGTATAATTGGGATACGGTAAGCATAATGGTCAGTGCCGGCATAACAGGTTTTTGACTTTGTTAGTCTGCACGGCACTGAAATCGTACGGCAACTGCATACAGATGTCACTCGAAACCCTCTCAGTGACGTATTGTCAGCTGAAGGAGCCAGTAACCCGCTTTGTCTCACACTCTCGTTTTTCATGGTTTTGAGCGCTTCTGATATAAGGTAAATTCTCACTTCGAGCATTTATTACAAAATTTACATAGTAAGTTAGGTTTCCTTAACAAACAAAAAAAATGAAAATTAGCGTGTTGCATCGTTGACCGGGAGGTCCCTAGTCGGAGAAGTTCGCCCGCCAAGTGTAAGTTTTATTTCATTCGACGCCACATTGGGAGACTTGCGAGCCGGTGATGAGGATGAAATTATGATGAGGACAACACAACACCCAGTCCCCGAGCAGAGAAAATCTCCAACCCGGCCTGGAATCGAACCCGGGTCCGCTTGCATGAGTGGCGAGCATGATATCACACAGCTAGGCAGGCGGGCAGGTTTCCCTAACATATTTTTGTTGCTTCATTGGAGGTCGTAGTCAATTAATAACTGTTACGGAATGACGTCTGTGTGCGTACAGGGGGCACCCAGTGACCAACATAACCGTCGCTATACCCAAGCTGTCCTCCCCTTCTTACTGTATGAACGTACAGTGAATGGAATAATAACAATGAGCCTGTGACACGTATTAAATAACAAAAGTAATTTATTTTTTGACTACAGCTATAGTATATACATATAAATTCCAACGAGACAGGCAATAATGGGGTTCAAGTGACATGAAGAGAACAATTAAGGTAATTAATGATGGCATTTGTTTCAAAACTGCTGCAACCAACTACTGAATTTGAAGAAATGCGTTGAAGAAGAAAGTTCTGGAGATAATACTAACAACAGGAATATTTTCGGAGGGTTTCAGTCCGTTTTAACCTCAAAACAAGAAAATTTACAGTCGTCTCCTGGTCTTGGAGACATTTCTCGACTTGACAGTTAACGATCTGCAATGCTCAACATTGCGCCTGGCAGGGAGGAATAATCTTCCTCCTAATTTCAGACGAAGGCCCAAATGGCTGGACGGGAATGGATTGCTGGTTTCCAAGAAAATGGTTTTCTACACATTGAATTTGAGTCCACGTTCCCCGTGATGTGCCATGTAGGCCTGTACTAATGGTGAGGACAAAAGTGACTTTTTATACGAAAACTGTGCCCTAGATGTTTTGCATCACTTCACCTTTTCGCAGTGGTAGTAAAGAGTTTTTCCTGAAAAAAAATGACAGTTATATTATGATAGAATGTTTTACTCTCAACATACAATTTGTATGGTAAAGTTAGTTTTTCTCAGTATACATTTTCAAAGGTAAAATAGATTTTCTCAATATATTTATTCGCTATGCAGTCATTATGTCCTACTCCTTCTGACGCAATGGCCACTTGGGTATCTTTCGAATGATTGATTATTTTATGTGCTTTCCTCTGGCCACTGAAAATGTGAAAAAATGACACATATCTGATGATAGTGACAGTTACACTGTGATTTTCAAGTTTCTTGGTCGTTTATAACATAGCTACAAAAGTTATAATCTTAAGGGGTCCGTTATCTATATTTTTCGGTCCATCTTATCTCTGGTGTCAAATACCAAAGGCTGTATTGCTGTCCGGTATAGCTATGATGCAGACGATCTCAAAGTGGTATTTACAGCTTAAGAGTCTCTCTCCCCTGACATCTATAAGCTCCTACAGAGCCTATTCGATTGCTGGCTCCAGAAACAGTTGAATGGTGCCTGCAGTCGAACTTCCCATCACGACAGCCTCTCAGTGTTGCAGTCAAAAACACGTCTTATGGTATGCGACAGGATTTAAAGTTCTTGCAATTCCTCCTGATCTGGTCCCATGTGGGCTTGCCTTTGTAAGACTATGATATGACAATTTTCCGTAGTGTTCTAAATGGGTGAAAAGCTAATTGATGGAACAGAAATCACAAGAAGGGTGTGAAGTTGGTGTTCTCACACAATGATAGCCGGACGCGATTTGAAAGTAACAACAGTCGATATTTGCTGTTTTGTACAGTGTTGGACATTCCTGCTCGCAGCAGGCAAACCGATATTAACAAATCGGATGGTGCGCTGGTGGACCTCGAACGCCATTGTCACTGAAGACTTTGTATCTGCATCTGTTTTGTATGTGTAGCACGGCAGCTGCTGTATATAGTGAAAATGAAAAGCCGTGGCTAAAACACACCTACATTGTGTTGTAATTCATTACTTTCTCAAGACTAGTGGTGCCCTCAGGCCAGTCTCAGGTGCCGCGTGGATATTACACAACGTCACTGGGCTATGATATTTGAGTGTGTTACCCCTCTTTTGTTAATAAATTGCTATGTATACATCAGTCACAAGATGAAAGGGTGCCTTTTCCAATGTTGATCAGAGAGTCACTAAGATCAGCACCTGTCAAGTGGCAAAAAATTTCACATTTCCCACTCTTAAACAGCTTCAGAGGCTTCCAGAATGAGATTTTCACTCTGCAGCGGAGTATGCGCTGACATGAAACTTCCTGGCAGAATAAAACTGTGTGCCGGACCGAGACTCGAACTCGGGACCTTTGCGTTTCGCGGGCAAGCGCTCTACCAACTGAGCTACCCAAGCACGACTCACGGCCCGTCCTCACAGCTTTACTTCTGCCAGTACCTCGTCTCCTACCTTCCAAACTTTACAGAAGTTCTCCTGCGAACCTTGCAGAACTAGCACCCCTGAAAGAAAGGATATTGCGGAGACATGGCTTAGCCACAACCTGGGGGATGTTTCCAGAATGAGATTTTCACTCTGCAGCGGAGTGTGTGCTGATATGAAGCTGTGAGGACGGGGCGTGAGTCGTGCTTGGGTAGCTCAGTTGGAAGAGCGCTTGCCCGTGCAACGCAAAGGTCCCGAGTTCGAGTCTCGGTGCGGCACACAGTTTTAATCTGAGAGGAAGTTTCAGCTTCAGAGGCATTTAATATAGCTACTGTATTTTCTTGTGACTGATATCATATTGTTAATATTTATATGATTTATGCTAATGTTGCGTGTACCTACTTCAGCTGTTATTTTTTTTATCATTCTGGCCTAGTTAGTTACCAATTGACTATGCAGATGACTTCTGTACGATCTATAATTCTTGTTTATTTTTAACGTTGGTTTGTTAAAATCCATGTACACAGGAAGAAATTGGTTAAGGCAGAAATTAGTCCTGAATAGATAACACAGAACGGTACAATAGTTTTGTATTTTCCACTCTAGTATTTCTCTCGGCTCTTAACTCAAATATTCATTTTGGCAGTAAACAAAGAGGGTAAAACAGCTTATTTCATTAATTGAGACATCGTAGTCAGCATCAAAATTCTTTATACCAACGCGAGGCACCCTCAATGGCAGGGAGACCTCAGGGATTTTTTTCTAAGAGAAAAATTTTTTCTCAAAGAATCAAGATATTTTGCAGATGAAGTATTTATCTGCGTGTGGGACATTTAATGTGACTATTGACGGAAGACAAGAGAAGAAATAGTCAAACGAATGTTTTTCTTATGGTGAAGAAATGAATTGAGTACACTGACAACCATGTTTTCCAGGTGTGTAATAGCTCATCAGGAACCGCTAATCTTTGTTACATCCATCAGCATTTTCGTAGTGGAATTTGACTAACCTGCTGCATGTGTTCCGGCGTGAAACATAAGGAATTAATGTTTTGTCTCATCCAGCTTTTATTGGGGATGTGGCCTCCTCCGTAGCGTCATAATTCCCGCAAATTACCTGTAAAAAGAAGAATTATCGTGACATAGGGTGCCTTACTGGAGAGAGAGGGCGGGCGTAAAGCATGCAACGTAGGCGCTTTGTGAGATCTCACCTGCCAAGCCCCGGGTCTCGATCCCCGGACCTGGCCAGTGGACGGAAGCTCGTCCCTCCCTGCGGGTCAGCACGGCAGGCCTCGTCACATATCCGAATCTGAAACATTTGAGCGTTTAGAGAGTCAGAAGAACCAGCAGACTGGTCAGATCAACAAACAGTATTGTCTTCACAGGTTGCCAGACTGCGAGAGTACAAGGATGATATTTTTCTGAGTGTACAAAAGTACTAACGTACAGTCTTGTGGAGATGCGATATAATAGAAGAGCAACTGCAAAGATAATGCAAGATTAAAACACCAGTGGAAAATAGCTAGATTGTATTCCATGGTCTGAATGCCACAGGATAATGCTGTAAAATACTGTGCATTGGAATTGTGTGTATCAGGAGCGGAATTTTCTGACGTATGCGAGTACCTTTTTAACATTTACGCCTGCCGAGCTATGGTATTCATTTTGTTTTTCTTTGCATGGAACTATATCATTTACTCTGTCGCAATAGAAAGAGCCTTCTAAGAGGATCCCAACGACATTTGCAACTTAATCACGTAATAACAAGGTAACAGAGGCACAAATCACCGCCCCGCCGTCAGGTAAAAGGAATTCATTAAAGTCAGTCCTATGGTACTAAATCTAGAAAGGCAGCAAAATCAGATACAGTTAGTGTATTTATTATTATAAGAGTCTTATAAAGTACTTCAGCTGTGGACCCTGAGCATTGATAGATACTCTTAAAGCAATTTCCCAGTCACAGTACTACATGTTGAATTTCATCTAGACTTACCGCAGCAGAGATCCATGTCGCATAGCTTTTGACACCGTTAGTGCTGGCCGGGGTGGCCAAGCGGTTCTAGGTGCTAAGGTCGCAGGTTCGAATCTTGCCTCGGGCATGGATATGTGTGATGTCCTTAGGTTAGTTCGGTTTATGTAGTTCTAAGTTCTAGGGGACTGATGACCTCAGAAGTTAAGTCCCATGGTACTCAGAGCCATTTGAACCCCGTTAGAAGTCGACAGTGTTTACTTATGGACTCCTTGTTTTACCTTTGATAAAAGTACGCAAGTGTTCAGTCTGGTAAGCGAGCAGCACATTTTGTGGAGCTATCTGCCAGATTAAAACTGTGCGCTCTACTAGGACTCCAACCTCACATGACCCATGACCCGCACTCACAGCTTTACTTCCGCCAATACCTGACCTCCTATCTTCCAAACTTCAGAGCCCACAGTGGCCACACAGCAAGTTCTTTGATTTTCCACTTGACGTAACCAGTGTATATTTTGAATTGACCCATAGTCATACTGCGAAGAATGACCTGTCCATGATTTGAAAACTATGCTTTATCCATAAACCATATCTTTCATTGAAGCGCAGCATCAGTTTGAAGTTTTCGTAGACACCATTCAGAAAGTCGTGATGCATGACTTTTTGAGGGAGGAGACAGCGGTCATAATGTAATTTATTAAATAAAGAATTCTTAATGTAAAAATATTTTAATGCCTAGACGGCAATTTTCATTATAAAATTAAAGCACGATGACTAATTTCGGTTGTTTTGCTACAACCATCTTCAAATCTGTAAACGAATGGAGGAAAAGTAGCCTAAGAAAATTTTGTACAATAATGTACGAAATAAAACTATTTATAACATCCGAACAAACTATATGACAGCCAACTCCAAATGTAAAATTCAACAAGTAACAAATTCACTTAACAGTGCTGTGTACGTAATATGTTACTGCTTTTAAGATGACACACCAAACAAATAATACAAAATCGGTTACGTGCATTGAAAAACATCATCATAAACCTGCTGAAAGAATTTTAAACCAAAAATCTCAAAAAGCTTATATCTAAATCCACATAAATTTTACAATTATAAAATTAACAGGGAAGTGAAGTTAGAGGACAACTCGGGGACGCTGCGTTATGTTACTACCTTGCAACGTGCCGTATGTAACAAACTCGTAGCCAAAGACAAAAATCCAAAAGTTTTGTACCAAATCCTAATGATTTTAAAACTATAAAAATAACAAGAGAATGAAGTTAAAATTACAGCAACATGGTATCGTTTCACAGTTCGTAGAATTTTTGTTTTGCATACGGCTCGTTGCCAGTTAATTATATAACATAGCTTCCCTACCTTGTAATTTTAACTTCAGTCTCAATTTTAACATTTGCTTGGATTAAGATATAAACTTATTAAGATTCCTCGTCTTAAATTCTTTCAGCCGCTTTGCTACCTGGCTCGCTCGCTATGTAGTTTTTAACCACCTATTCTCATAGTCTTGTTAGCCCGTAACGCGAATGAATGTCATTGAATGACTACAGCCAATGATGGTGTTTTTCAATGTTTTTTACTGTTCTTTTCCTTACGATTTGATTGCTATGCCATCCTAAAACCGGTAAGATATTGCTTAAACAGCACTGTTAAGGGGATTTGTTACATGTTCACTTTTACTTGCATTTCGTTCAGCTTTTTCTAAGGTAACTCTTCTTCCATTTCTTTACAGATCTGAAGATGGCTGTAGGACGCAACCGAAACTAATCATCGTGCTATAATTGTGTAACGAAAATCGCGGTCTAGATATTAAAAGCTTTTACATTAAAATTTTTTATTCTGTTAGTCATTGAGAAACCTGTAACCGATTTTGAAAACAATTGCCATGATGCTGACGATGTAGCGAAATGCAAACAGAATGAAACGCGTTGGAATGTTGTACTCACAGAACACTCATACGGTTGATCCCACTCGCACATCAAGCTGCATCGCAGAGACATGTGTGTTTGTTTGTAATCGTTGTTAGTTGCATTTCTCTCAACAGTTACTGTTTTTCTTGTGATACTATATTCTTCACATATCCAGTTTATTGAAATACTTTTACATTTGCAGAGATTGCGTGCGGGAACTTGCCACCATTAGGTTACATTTCATCACTTACCTGCACCGCTACTCCAACAATATGTTGAAATTCGCGATAAAGGAAATGCACGCCCACCTTTACTGCTGTCGTATTCATTGTGCAAGTCGTAATAGCCTGATAACTACAGCAGCAGAAAACAGATCGATGGGCCTCAGAAGCACCTGAGTTACGTGCTTTCTTAAATTTTCGTGCAGTAGAATTAACGTTCATGGGACCTCTTCTCTTTAGAGCTAGACAGTGGTTTGTTGCTCTGTTATTTTGTTACTATTGTACCAAGTTCCAAACATGTTACGTCGCTGACACTGTCTTGCAAGTTGCTTTCCAATGTCACAGAATGGAGTATACAGTTCCAGTAAAAATAAATAAATAAATAAATGAAGGGCAGTGCCATACTCTGCAGTTATAAGCGTTAACTGTCACTTGCCAACATCAAAAATTCGACTCATCGTCCACTATAGCTTAATGAAAAAGTCACTTCCATGTATTTACTCTTTTTGGATGTAATTTCGATCAGTGATCTTAGCTGCTTCACGGTGTATGTAAATGTAAATGTAATGAGCTCCGTCGATGTTCTACTTCCATGTCCTACCTATTATTATTATTATTGTTGTTGTTGCCGTCTCCAGTCAGAAGACTGTTTTGATTCATCTCTCTACGCTAATCTATCCTGTGTAAATCTCTACATCTCCAAATAAGTTTTACAACGTACATCCATTTGAAGCTGATTATTGTATTCATGCCTAGTTTGCCTCTATTATTTTTACCTCCCACTCTCCCCTCCAGTACTAAACTGCTGGCCGCATCGTGTCTCAGAATGTGTCGAGTTGAGCTACAGGTTTATTTTCACGCCAGTTCTGTTCAGTTACGCGAGCTTCCCATCTGATCTTCAGCATTCTCTTGTAGCACCACATGTCAAGATCTTCTGTCTCTTCTTGTTTCGGCCGCTTATCGTTACACTGTTGCACTACACCGCACACCAGGCAAACGCCTTCAATAAAGACTTCCTGATACTTCAGTTTATATTACATGTTAGCAAAGTCCTCTTTTACAAAATCGCTTTCCTTGCCATTTGCGTTCTACATTTTATACACTCTCTACTTCGGACTCGTAAGTTTTATTACTATCAAAACAGGAAAACTCGTCTGCGACTTTCAACGCCACATTTCGTTATCTAATTGCCTCAACATTGCCTGATTTAATTGGAATCGTTTCTTTCATGAAGAAAGAAGCAGGCTTGGTTGCAATGTTAAATTTTTGTTATTTACAAATGAAGTGTTTTACTTAGGCAAATTTGGACTGGCTGATGTTTGGTAACGATCGGAAATGGGATACCGCGCGTAAAATTTCCAGGTGGTAAATGCCCCTTGCCAAAGCCTTAAAACCACTTCGCGGTGTCATTACGGCATGTGGTGCAGTCCAATGCAAACCAAAGAGGATCAGGTCTACAGAGAATCTTGAGTATGATGTGTGCAGTCAGAATAGCACTACCGGCCGGCCGAAGTGGCCGTGCGGTTAAAGGCGCTGCAGTCTGGAACCGCAAGACCGCTACGGTTCGAATCCTGCCTCGGGCATGGATGTTTGTGATGTCCTTAGGTTAGTTAGGTTTAACTAGTTCTAAGTTCTAGGGGACTAATGACTTCAGCAGTTGAGTCCCATAGTGCTCTGAGCCATTTGAACCATTTTTGAATAGCACTACCCCTTCGGAATGTTTATGATATAAAGATTCAGTGTAGGACTGATTCCGTTTGGTTTGCACTGGACTGAACCACATTCCGTAATACGACCACGGCACAGTCTTTTTAAAGCTTTGACAAGAGGCATTTACATGCTTGGATATATTATGTGGGGTATCCCATGTACCGATCGCTATCAGATGTCAACTAATCTGAAGATGCTTGAATAAAAATGAAACGCATCATTGTAAAAACATGAAAATTGTAACACTGCAATCGAGACTGCTTATTTCTTCGTATCATACATATCTACATCTACATCCATACTTCGCAAGCCACCTGACGGTGCGTGGCGGAAGATACTTTGAATACCTCTATCGGTTCTCCCTTCTATTACATTCTCGTATTGTTCGTGGAAAGAAAAATTGTCGGTATGCCTCTGTGTGGGCTCTAATCTCTCTGATTTTATCCTCTTCGCGAGATATACGTAGGAGGGAGCAATATACTGCTTGACTTCTCGGTGAAGGTATGTTCTCGAAAATTCAACAAAAGCCCGTACCGAGCTACTGAGCGTCTCTGTTGAAATCTTCCACTGGAATTTATATGTCATCTCCGTAACGCTTTCGCGATTACTAAATGATCCTGTAACGAAGCGCGCTGCTCTCCGTTGCATCTTCTCTATCTCTTCTATCAACCCTATCTGGTACGAATCCCACACTGATGAGCAATATTCAAGCAGTGGGGGAACAAGTGTACTGTAACCTACTTCCTTTTTTTCGGATTGCATTTCCTAAGGATTTTTCCAATGAATCTCAGTCTGGAGTCTGCTTTACCAACGATCAACTTCATATGTTCATTCCATTTTAAATCACTCCTAATGCCTATTGCCAGATAATTTATGGAATTAACTGCTTCCAGTTGCTGATCTGCCATATTGAAGCCAAATGATAAAGGATCTTTGTTTCTATGTATTCGCAGCACATTACACTCGTCTACATTGAGATTAAACTGCCATTCCCTGCGTCGTGCGTCAATTCGCTGCAGATCCTCCTGCATTTCAGTACAATTTTCCATTGTTACAACCTCTTGATATACTACAGCATCATCGGCAAAAAGCCTCAGTAAACTTCCGATGTCATCCACAAGGTCATTTATGTATATTGTGAATAGCAACGGTCCTACGACACTCCCCTGCGGCACACCTGAAATCCCTCTTACTTCGGAAGACTTCTCTCCATTGAGAATGAGATGCTGCGTTCTGTTATCTACGAACTCGTCAATCCAAACACACAATTGGTCTGATAGTCCATATGCTCTTACTTTGTTCATTAAACGACTGTGGGGAACTGTATTGAACGCCTTGCGGAAATAAAAAAACACGGTATCTACCTGGGAACCGGTGTCTATGGCTTCTGTTGCTGCACCGCCCTGGAATGAACTGTAGAAAGTTTTAGATTCCTTTAGTCTTATTTTGCTTTTGTGGACATCTTATAGCCTTGTTTCAAGACACTGTTCATTCCGTCCAATTCTTTTATGTCTCTGTCAGAATTACAATGTTATCGACAAACTTTAAAGTTTTTATTTCTTCTTCCTGAACATTAATTCCCTCTCCAAATTTTTCTTTGGTTTCCTTTACTGCATGCTCAATGTAAAGATTGAATAACATCGGCAATAGGTCACAGCACTGTCTCACTCTCTCCTTAACTCAGCTGGTGTCAACTGATAAGTGTGAAAATACGGGTTCACAACACTTACGTTTCGCATTATGGCCTCGGTAGGTCGAAAGATGCTTCGTTGTTGGTCTCGGAGGCCTGCCCATTCACGCGAGCCCTGAGTAGGTCCGGGAACACGAGCGGTGGTAGCAGCAGGGGCGCCTGCTGCTGCTGCGGCTGCTCTCGCTGGTTGCCGTGGTGGTGCTGCTCCTGCATCTGCTGCTGCTGCTGCTGCTGCAGCTGCTCGGCCACGGCCCTCGTCTTGAGGACGGCCTCCAGGGTCTGCGACTCGGCGTACAGTCTGGCGATGAGCTGGCTGTGGAAGGCGGCCGCCGGCAGCAGCGCCTCCTGGGGCTCCGACGGCGACGGCGACGGCGACGTCGACGACGAAGACGTCGACAACAGCTTGCGGTGCAGGTTGGCGTTGGCGCTGTGCCGGTCGCGGCTCCGCTTCGACGGGAACGCAGCGTTGCACCCTTCTACAGTACACCTGTGGAGCAGCTTCAGGTGCACGTTCTGGTAGTGCGTCTTTACGCCGAAGTGGTTCTGGAAGACTTTGCCGCAAGCCGTACAACGACGCGGGTTCTCTTTGTCGAGGGGGACATCGCCGGCGGTGAAGGCCCCGCTGGGATCGACGAAGAAGCAGTGGTTGTCGTCACTGTGGTACTCGTTGGAGGACGATGCGGGCGACCGCTCCGGACTGGAGCTATCTCCGTAGGTGTGTTGCGCGACTGGACCATTTGAAAGACTTTCGAGCTGTTTCAGGGCGTCACACGACTGGACAGGGCTGTTCGACGGTCGTGGGCTTCCCAGTCCAGTCTCCCTCATTCTCGTATCGTCATCTGCCGATCCGTTGCAGTCATCAATGGAGCGCTGCTCGGGAGCAAACGATACTTCTCGTCCTTCACGGTCAGATACACACGCTTCTTCCCCCAGTTCTGTTTCTTGCTCATTACTGCTTTGTACTTGGTCGTTACCCTGCACAAAATTTTCCGTTGTGCTTTCGAGTTTCATGGGTTCATCTTTTGCATCTTTTCTCACGACCAAAGGTAACGCTTCGGCGACATCCATCCTCTCCGTCTCGTCGGGTTTTCCAGGATTCGAGTCCGGCTGCGCCGTTTCCCGATCTTCTCTACCCTCGCCGTGCATCGGCTCCGTTTCCATGTCAGCAACCGCCTCTGGGGTTGACGACGCTACGGGGTATGGCCACTTCCTCTCGCCGACACTGCTCGCCGGAGAGCACTCTCCAGGGTGAATGGCAGACGGGTGGCGGCCGTCGTCCTCCTGCCTGGAGCGAGCGTTCGCGGACGACGACCCGCTGTCGGAGTCGGAGAGGTCCAGGACCCGCCCGTCGCCGACGTCACCGCCGCGATCGCCGTCCCTCGCCGCCTCCAGCAGCTCTCCGTCCACGGAGATGTTGATGTCGTCGTCGTCGTCACCCTCGTTGTCGTCATCGTCGCTTTCCTGGTGGTTGCTGCTCAGTGAAAGCGGCAGGTCTTCAGAGGACAGCGTGTTGTTGTTGGTGAGGTCGCTGTGTCTCATTTCGTCGAACCTATGGAACAGGGAAACAGAAAACCCATTTACAAATACAATAAATAGGATTTTATGTAATGAGTTGGATTTTTTCACTGAAGTGTACCATGCTCAATATTTGCTCTTCCTGCGCAGTACTCCCGCATCAGGTAGGACATTAGAGTATCACATGTTTCGCCTACAGTCTCAAAATAACAACTGAAAAATAACGAAAACTGCTCATCGCGGATGTTGGTGTCCTATATGACAGCAAAAATTATGTCCATCCTCTGCTATTGTAAGTACCTACAGATTACTAAATGTAAAGACGAATAAAAGATAGTTTCTTATCAAGTGATACTGTCTGAAATTTGAACACTACAGTTTAGTATTTCATTACAGTTTATGTAAATCTAATTCACTCCAGTCCTCATTCTGGTCGATACTAAGTTTGGGATACACAGCCACGTAGATGTGTTTCGACACGACAATTTCTCTGCTCTGCGTCTTTATCCACAAAACCGTGCCGTAACTGCGATCTGAGAGACTTGTCGTTCACAGCTTCTTAGATGTGTGAAATTTTTTTTTTTTTTTGTGTTATACAATACAAAATTATTTGCAGTGACACTGACGACTGAAGGTGACATAAATGTCAGTTTTGTGCTGTGCAACAGAAGAGTTACAAAATCCGATCGCGCTGTGAGAAGAGACCATTAAGATAACGACTCCACCCACAATTCTCAAATATACAAAAATGATTAAGATATTTTACATTTAGTGCATCTCAAAGTGCATAAAAAACCACTGACATGTTTCATTGTTACCTTAGGCAAAATATAACGCACTTCAAGACGAGTAATCACTTATGTGATCACTAAGTCTTGATGACTAATGAAGCTCTCTGTTAGAGACCAGAAACAGTGTGAATAACTTTGACTAATTGTTGTACACACTGTTGAGTCGTGATATTTCTAGAAAGAATGCAGTTCCTTTCCCCATTTCCGTATTGGTCGTACCACATTACTTGCAATATTTTGTAGTGTTGTAGACCGTCTTCGCCAGTATCTTTTTTTTTATTTTCGTATTTTGCATTAACACTTACATATAAGAGAGTTTAAGAATAGTAACTAAAACATGCAAAATATCACTGAAATGAAGTCATGCGATGTTGTTGCATGTATGTATGCAAAAGGAGTTACGATATGCATATTGTAGAAGTTGGATTTTGAGAAGAGGGAGATATGCCTGAGCGTAAGAGATCTTTGATTTACTAGGCGGAGAGGAAATTATAGACTGGAGAGACATTTGTACGAATTTTCAATTAATAACGTGAAAGTAGCTCCACATTACCTTGAAACTGCCTGCAAAGCGTATGCTGGTGAAGAGAATGTGGTTTGTTGGAAGAGGTGCAGTACTGGTCCATGTTAAGCTAGGAGTGGGGACAAGGCGTGATTTGGTTGTTCAAGAGTTCAAGATGAAAAGTACTTCTAGAGACTCTCAAGGAATTGCAACGGGTGTGGTAACTTAGCTCCAAAAGGGTGAGTGACGGACAGGGAGAGTAATCACGATAACTACGAGGAGGAGACTGTGATGTTAAAGAACTACCAGGGAATGATAAAACTTGTGGTATGCAGAAATATAAGCAACATTTGTAAAGCTCGTAAGACATCAGTTAAGACTTTTTAAGAATGAATCGTAAGGAAGAATGTAATCCACAAGTAAGTTCTATTAGTAGTTTTATTCAACTGAGGGTTACAAGTTGTATTGGCGGTACGTGGGGTTTTGAAGTTAGTTCATATCTGAGCTGTAGTCCCAGATATTCTACCGTATTAGCAAAATTAATACGATCACTCTATAAGGTAAAGTGGTAGTTGTAGAGGCGGAATAATGCTGAATTTTGTATGGATTGGGTGTCATTTGTTAGCTATCAGAGAACACACGAAACCGAAAAGATTGTGAAAATTAGGTGGTTAGATGGCAGAAAGGAAGTCTGTGTAGTAAAAATGTTAGAGGGGAGAGAATGTTAGAGGTTAATTGGGACTTTCAACTAAGTAATGGAGGTACAGTAGAAGTTGAAATAAAACGCGCATTGCTGCCAACTGATGGAAAATATGAGATTGGCTGTGGCTGATAGTAACTTATTCAGGTCGGTGAAACTGAGGGAATCGCCAATACAAGTGATTCAAAGTGAGTAAGTCTGGAGCTCAAATTGATGACTGTCATAACAAAATCAGCAAAATAAGTAATCTTCGTCTGAACCAAATGGAATTCGTATTAGGAAAATATCCAACCTCACACACACACATACACACACACACACGCACACACACACACACACACACACACATGTTGAGGCAATCGATGGTTAAGTAAGTTTTTATACTTGTGAGTTACACGAAAGGAATTATAGTACTGTATGTCAATTCCCCTTGCTTCCCAGCCGATGACGGTTGAAGTGATCGCTGTATCAAGCAGAAATGAACAGATACTAATATTTGAATGCTGGCCTCTATTTTGACCGGAAGCGAGGTTGAAAACTTTCTACACGTCTGTCAGGGGTCCTGAAGACAGCGTAGTAAATCGCCGAAACTGGTAGCCAAATAAAATAACAGTTTGGAAGTTAGACGGCTGAAAGGTGTTTGATTTGACATCCTAGACCAATGGAAAAGTGGAAAGACAGATAAATCCAACCGAGAGGACGTAACAGGCAAATGACCAATGCATGCAGAAAGAAGATGAACAAGTGTAACCGTACGCTTCTGCGGCCATTGTCACAGTCACTAAAACTCTTCTTGGTCTCTGGGTCTGTGTGAAATTTCCGATGTTTCACCCAGTATTGCAGGTGTCCTTCTTACGACTTCCTTTTCTCTCTCTGTCTCTCTTTTCTTAATGAGCAACTTTTGGTTCTTATAAACTGATATAACGGCGAGTGTAACCGCCGACCGTTTCCCATTCGTCTACTTCCACCAGTGGTGCAAGTATATGAGAACCAAACTTCTCCCATTCAGCAGTAGGTCACTTGGGATAGTGACCGAAACGTCTGAAGTTTTACACATTGACATTTCGGGCACAGACCCAGAAGAATTTTACCGATGAAGATGAACAAGATTAGACAAACGAGTAGCCAAAAGTGGCTGGAACAGTGGTCCCACTTAAAGATGTGTCGTGATTGACGCCTGAAAGATGCAGCCAGAGACTGAATATAGCTGAGTGTACACAAGACGTATGAGTCGTTCGTTAAGCCGTCGGCACACGGACCGTGCATCCGAACGTTGAGCGTTGAGCGTGCCGAGTTTCTGACGTCATAGCGAGGAATAGCACGTTCGGGAGTCTATCCGAACGTGCAGAGCAATATCTGGCATGTCAGATATTCTTAGCGTGCATCTGAGCGTTGACCAATGAGATGGGACAACGCCACCTACGTCACACGCACGCCGTCTACCTTCAGTACAGAGTTGTGAGGCACCATATTGGCATTCGTTTCAAGCCTATATGTATATATGCCGTTTCTGAACAACAGCAAATTAAGAATAACTGGAAAACCCGTTGTCAACTGTATGTTTCGTTCCGATAAAATAATGGGAAGAATCATATTCGTAGCAAAAGAATTATTGTAACTTGCACATTATGAGAGTAGGCTATTTTAAGGCAGCGACACACTGAAGATCCTCCCAAAACTCATTGTTCTTGGTACAATTTGTTGTAATGTAATTTCAATTAGTAACATATCTACGATTAAGGTTTTCAGCAAGGGGTAACATAATATGATTAGATGCAGGCAACGAGTTGGTTGATTTAGCGTAATAAGTAGCGTCACTGTCCTGTCTTAAGTTGTATGATGGGGCGGTGGTTGTCGACGTGACACTCCGAATTCTTTTTCCCAACATTATTATGTTCTGATACTTTATTATTAGTTTAATATAATTTGATATTATGTAAATGTGAGTTCACCTTTATTTTGAGGGGTGACTTTGTTCAATATGCTTCATCTACAGGACAGCTTGCGCTACTTGTATAAAGATACTCGTATTTTGCTCCTTTCTCTTTTACGCTTCGTAATTTTTTTTTTCTTTTCGTCATCAGTCTACTGACTGGTTTGATGCGGCCCGCCACGAATTCCTTTCCTGTGCTAACCTCTTCATCTCAGAGTAGCACTTGCAACCTACGTCCTCAATTATTTGCTTGACGTATTCCAATCTCTGTCTTCCTCCACAGTTTTTGCCCTCTACAGCTCCCTCTAGTACCATGAAAGTCATTCCCTCATGTCTTAGCAGATGTCCTATCATCCTGTCCCTTCTCCTTATCAGTGTTTTCCACATATTCCCTTCCTCTCCGATTCTGCGTAGAACCTCCTCATTTCTTACCTTATCAGTCCACCTAATTTTCAACATTCGTCTATAGCACCAATTTTCAAATGCTTCGATTCTCTTCTGTTCCGGTTTTCCCACAGTCCATGTTTCACTACCATACAATGCTGTACTCCAGACATACATCCTCAGAAATTTCTTCCTCAAATTGAGTCCGGTATTTGATATTAGTAGACTTCTCTTGGCCAGAAATGCCTTTTTTGCCATAGCGAGCCTGCTTTTGATGTCCTCCATGCTCTGTCCGTCATTGGTTATTTTACTCCCTAGGTAGCAGAATTCCTTAACTTCATTGACTTCGTGACCATCAATCCTGATGTTAAGTTTCTCGCTGTTCTCATTTCTACTACTTCTCATTACCTTCGCCTTTCTCCAATTTACTCTCAAACCATACTGTGTACTCATTAGACTGTTCATTCCGTTCAGCAGATCATTTAATTCTTCTTCACTTTCACTCAGGATAACAATGTCATCAGCGAATCGTATCATTGATATCCTTTCACCTTGTATTTTAATTCTACTCCTGAACTTTTCTTTTACTTCCATCATTGCTTCCTCGATGTACAGATTAAAGAGTAGGGGCGAAAGGCTACAGCCTTGTCTTACACCCTTCTTAATACAAGCATTTCGTTCTTGATCGACCACTCTTATTACTCCCTCTTGGTTGTTGTACATATTGTATATGACCCGTCTCTCCCTACAGCTTATCCCTACTTTTTTCAGAATCTCGAACAGGTTGCACCATTTTATATTGTCGAACGCTTTTTCCAGGTCGACAAATCCTATGAAAGTGTCTTGATTTTTCTTCAGCCTTGCTTCCATTATTAGCCGTAACGTCAGAATTGCCTCTCTCGTCCTTTACTTTTCCTAAAGCCAAACTGATCGTCACCTAGCGCATTCTCAATTTTATTTTCCGTTCTTTTCTATATTATTCTTGTAAGCAGCTTCGATGCATGAGCTGTTAAGCTGATTGTGCGATAATTCTCGCACTTGTCAGCTCTTGCCGTCTTCGGAATTGTGTGGATGATGCTTTTCCGAAAGTCAGATGGTATATCGCCAGACTCATATATTCTACACACCAACGTGAATAGTCGTTTTGTTGCCACTTCCTCCAATGATTTTAGGAATTCTGATGGAATGTTATCTATCCCTTCTGCCTTATTTGACCGTAAGTCCTCCAAAGCTCTTTTAAATTCCGATTCTGATACTGGATCCCCTATCTCTTCTAAATCGACTCCTGTTTCTTCTTCTATCACATCAGACAAATCTTCACCCTCATAGAGGTTTTCATTGAATTCTTTCCACCTATCTGCTCTCTCCTGTGCATGTAACAGCGGAATTCCTGTTGTACTCTTAATGTTACCACCGTTGCTTTTAATGTCACCAGAGGTTGTTTTGACTTTCCTGTATGCTGAGTCTGTCCTTCCGACAATCATATCTTTTTCGATGTCTTCACATTTTTTCTGTAGCCATTTCGTCTTGGCTTCCCTGCACTTCCTATTTATTTCATTCCTCCGCGACTTGTATTTCTGTATTCCTGATTTTCCCGGAACATGTTTGTACTTCCTCCTTTCCATCAATCAACTGAAATATTTCTTCTGTTACCCATGGTTTCTTCCCAGCTACCTTCTTTGTACCTATGTTTTCCTTCCCAAGTTCTGTGATGGTCCTTTTTAGAGATGTCCATTCCTCTTCAACTGTACTGCCTACTGCGCTATTCCTTATTGCTGTATCTATAGCGTTAGAGAACTTAAAACGTATATCGTCATTCCTTAGTACTTCCGTATCCCACTTCTTTGCGTATTGATTCTTCCTGACTAATGTCTTGAACTTCAGCCGACTCTTCATCACTACTATATTGTGATCTGAGTCTATATCTGCTCCTGGGTACGCCTTACAATCCAGTATCTGATTTCGGAATCTCTGTCTGACCATGATGTAATCTAATTGAAATATTCCCGTATCTCCCGGCCTTTTCCAAGTGTACCTCCTCCTCTTGTGATTCTTGAACAGGGTATTCGCTATTACTAGCTGAAACTTGTTACAGAACTCAGGTAGTCTTTCTCCTCTTTCATTCCTTGTCCCAAGCCCATATTCTCCTGTAACCTTTTCTTCTACTCCTTCCCCTACAACTGCATTCCAGTCGCCCATGACTATTAGCTTTTCGTCCCCCTTCCAATATTCTCATACATTTTCTCTATCTGTTATCTTCAGCTTGTGACGTCGGCATGTATACCTGAACTATCATTGTCGGTGTTGGTCTGCTGTCGATTCTGATTAGAACAACCCGTCACTGAACTGTTAACCGTAACACACCCTCTGCCCTACCTTCCTATTCATAACGAATCCTACACCTGTTATACCATTTTCTGCTGCTGTTGATGTTACCCGATACTCATCTGACCAGAAATCCTTGTCTTCCTTCCACTTCACTTCACTGACCCCTACTATATCTAGATTGAGCCTTTGCATTTCCCTTTTCAGATTTTCTAGTTTCTTCCTTACACTTCACTTCACTTCAGGGCTTGGGACAAGGAATGAAAGAGGAGAGCGCGCTGAACCTCTATCGGCTCCTCCGCCCTCTTTGAGAAGGCCGTTGGCAGAATGAGGCTGACTTCTTATGCCGCAAGTCTTCGGCCGCCAATGCTGATTATTTATCAAAATTTAGGCAGCGGCGGGGATCGAACCCGGGACCGAAGACGTTTTGATTACGAATCAAAGACGCTACCCTTTTTTTCTTTTTTTTTATAATCTCAATTTGTTCTAGATTGTTCGTTGAATTTGTTTGTGGCGGACGTCCGATGACGCCTGTTCAGGTTGATCGTTGATTCGTTCACTCAGTTTTTTTGTTACAGAGGGTAGCTAAACCCTCTGACCGAACACGCTGAGCTACCGTGCCGGCGCCCTAGACCACAGGTACCCCCCTTCGTAACTTACATGTTGCAAAGATTCTGCTACTGGGTAGGAACAGTGATGAAGCAAGACTGACTTTGGGGTTTTACTAAAATGTGGGAATGATGAAATAATGTTTATCTTACGCGGAGAAGTATTCCAAATTTGTACCGCACTGTTTGTAATGGAACTATTATAAGCCTGTGTCCTTATGGATTGGACATGGTACTTTCCTTTCCGTGGGCGATGGAGGAAATGTGCATTTTAATAGAGCTAACAAGGGGAATTTTACGCGTGCCCTTTGAGTTAACAGCGTGATTCACGAACTAGGAACATCCCTCAACTGCCGCTGGAGTGCGTTGCGATCGCGTATACCACGTTGGGGCTCACGTACCGTAAGCACAAGTCGCGTCGTTCCTGAGCGTTCAGCAGCACGTTGAACTTGGCACGTTCAACGTTAACGTTCTACAGCACGGTCCGTGTGACGACGGCTTTACAGTACTGCGTGTGGTGACCGTGCCACCAATCGGAGAGTTAACTGACTTTGGACGTGGGATGATAAATGATGGGAGATGCATGGGTCATAGCGTTTCGAGGATCACTCAAGAAATGGGGTTTTCGAGATCACCAGCGTTCCATTGTCGCAATGCTATGTCTCCACATGTGTGAATCGTCCGATCACAGGACGACCAGAAGGGTCTGACTAGAGGACGTCTTGTCGTTTCCGTAGAGCCGTACAGAGTGATCACTGCCAGTAGAAATGCAGGGCTCCAGTAGCCTATTTCATAACAGCTAACAACCGTGTCACGGTGCCTTCCAATGACTTTTGACCACTCAGTGTAATAGAACGTGAAGGTGTAACGAAAAGAACGGTACCTGCTTGCGTTGAGATCGAATCCCGGATTGGTGTGCGGGAAGGCAGCAAGCAGAGGGAAGGGCAGCCCCGGGGGACCGACCAGCGTGGGTGGGGTCCTGGCCAGCGCGGAGCGGCCGTCGTGCGGCGACATCTTGCGGCGGTAGTGCGGCGAGTGCAGCTTGGGGTTGGGGTTGGCGCTGTGCCGGTTGCGCGACCTGCGCGAGCTGAACATCATGTTGCAGCCGTCCACGGTGCACTTGTGCATCTCGCGCAGGTGGACGGCCGAGAAGTGGATCTTGAGCGCGCCCTTGTCGCAGAAGGTCTTGAGGCAGACGTTGCACTGGACGCGCTTCTTGCCGGTGGCCGGGTTGACGAGCTGCGTGACGAGGCTCAGCGGTCCCGCGGCTGCCGACCAAGGTCGCTTAGCGGCGCTCAGCGTCGCGGCGGTGATCGCCGGGGGAGGCGGCTTGTGACAGCGGTCGGGCGGCGCCGCGTCGCGGCTGAGGTTGAGCGCGCTCTGCGAATTCTCGTCGCCGCCGAATCTCCTGTCCTGGCCGCCGGTGTCCAGAAGCTTCACAGACGGCCGCACCTGGGCCACCTGTTGCAAGAGCAGTGAGGACGGGTGCTCCTGCTTCTGGTGGCTACCCGGGGACAGGACGTCCACAGCACTGTTCATCTTGGGCAGGCACAGGTTCGCGAGGCTGAAGTTGATGAAGCCAGAACTAGGCGCCGTCGTAGGAGGAAAGTGGGAGGGCAGGCCGCCCAGGAGGCGAAAGTCGATGGGCCGGATCGCCTGAGTCTGGCGGGTGGCCGCCACAGTACAAGGCGGAGGAGGCGGCAGCGGCAGCGGGGGCGGCAGCCGGAAGGCGGCTGGTGGCGTCTTCAGCACCGACGGGGGAGCTGGGGGCGGGGGCGGAGGAGGCGACCTGCGCTGCCCGTCGCTCTGCTGGCGGTACGACAGCGCGACTGCGCTGTTTTTGTTGTGGTTGTTGTTGCTGTTGTTATTGTTGTTGTTGTTATTGTTGCACTGCTGTAGCAGTTCCAGCGCGACCGCTCGCGTCTCTCCGAATCGAAGGAATTGCTGGAGCACCAGAGGTTCCTCTTCGGCACTGCATATTGTCCACGATTCCGAGGAACTGCTGAGCATTTCCTGCAGAAAGACCAGAGTAAGCAAATTAATTATCATTAAAGGACACTTGATTCTGTCAGACAGCAATGGACTTGGACGTGCACGTGTACGGAATGGACAGAGGCTTGAAAGAACGATATAAGATGAACATTAATAAAATCAAAATAAGGGGAATGGAATGTTGAGGGGATTTGATTAGAAAATGAGACACTAAATCTAGTAGATAAGTTCCACTACGTGGGTGGTAAAATAACTGATCATGGCCGAAGTATGGATGGTATAAAATGTAGACTGCGAATAGCCAGAAAAGCGCTTCTGAAGAACAGAAATTTATTAACGTCGGATGTAAATCTGTTAGATACTTGTCTCGAGTGTAGCCTTGTACGGAAGTGAAACATGGACGATAAGAAGTTAAGACAAGAAGGGAAACTAAATGTTTTAAATTTGAAACTTCCTGACAGCTTAAAACTGTGTGCCGGACAGAGACTCGAAATCGAGACCTTTGTTTTTCGCGGGCAGGTGCTCTGCCAACTGAGCAACCCAAGCACGGCTCACGACCCGTCCTCACAGCTTCATATCAGCAGACACTCCGCTGCTGAGTGAAAATCTCGTTCTGGAAACATCCACTAGGCTGTGGCTAAGCCGTGTCTCCGCAATATCCTTTCTTCCAGGAGTGCTGGTTCTGCAAGGTTCGCAGAAGAGTTTCTGGAAAGTTTTGGAAAGTAGAAGACGAGGTACTGGCAGAATTGAAGCTGTGACGACGGTTAGTGAGTCGTGCTTGGTTAGCTCAGTTGGTAGAGCACTTGCCCGCGAAAGGCAAAGGTCCCGAGTTCGAGTCTCTGTCCGCCACACAGTTTTAATCTGTCAGGAAGTTTCATATCAGCGCACACTCCGCTGCAGAGTGAAAATCTCACTCAGTTTTAAATTTGTTGCTACAGAAGGAGGCTGAGCTTTAGATAGTCGTATTATGCAACAAATGAGGAGGTGCAGAACAGAATTGGGGAGGGAAGTATTTTGTTGCGTAACTTGACTAAAAGTAGAAATCGGTCTATACGGCAAATTCTGAGGCATCTGAGAATCAACAGCTTGGTACTGGAGGGAATTGGTGTGTGTGTGTGTGTGTGTGTGTGTGTGTGTGTGTGTGTCTGTGTGCGTGTGGAGGGAGGCAAGGGGATAAAAACTGCAGTGGAAGACCAAGAGAGTCAAATGGATGAGGGCTGCAGTAGTTTGATGAAGAGGCTGATGCAGCTCAGAGTAGCGCGGAGAGTTTCGCCAAATCAATCTTCAGACTGAAGACCATAACAAAAAACAACAGAGTTGAGGGCTGCTTGAGGATTTATGACGCAGGAATTTATTTTGAGCATCCGTGGGTTAGAAATAGAGCACAATAGTTTGCTCTCATTCACATAGGACTATGTAGAGGCCTTGTTACAAGATGTCGCGATTTTATACAACTAATTGTTAACATTCTCTTAATATAACAAAATATTAATTTACATCCAAGTTTACGATAATTCTGGATTACTGATTACGGCTCTTTTTCACTAATTAGTATACATGCAATACATCGGTAAATACTAACTCATAGACTAATAAGTGCTATTCGAGGAATAGAAGATATAACAGACGAGATGGGGACGGTTAACGTATCACAGCTACGGGAGAACACTGAGTGGTAAACTTTTCACTTCCCTGGTTCACTTTTCTTATTCTGATGTACACGGCTAGAATGTGCCATAGTATCGTGTTTACCGCTAACGTTAATAACTGAGCTGAGCAATTATCCTTAAACTATGATACCGTAGTAGAAATTGAGCAAACAAAGAACACGAGAAAAACTATTGCTTGATTAGAAACATACGATCGTTGGCAGTAGTTGTTCGAGAATGTTAGCATATTTGATACCCCTGCTCGGTTTGCGAGACGGGACCTTTAGTTAACAAGAAATAGTATTACAACTAGCTATGGGTACGTTCGGCTGGATCCCAGATCTAGCAAATACATCTTTGATATAAAGTAAGGAACGAAGGTAATTTGACAAGAGATCACATACAATCCGTGTACACATCATGTTGCCAACAAAATGTGTGTCCAGAAAAGCTCTAGTAGCAGAGTTCTGCGTAAGCATCTGTTTCGTCGTTTGCAAATGCCCCACGTACGGAGACCTGTTAATTTTTCTACACGCCAGCAGCCTGCCCTGTGGGTTATGCCACAGTTATTACTGAATATGGCCGAGACCAAATCAGGAAAAACTACTCAAGGCCATCGCCACATCTGCATTCAATTTCACTGTCATTACAATGACCACTAAGACTCTATCACTCGCTCCGCATAGCCCAGGTCCACTTGACAGCCACCTGGGTACAGCGTGATCCAGCGTCACTCATCACTACAAAGGGACTTTCTAACAAGCCTCCAAAATCAGTAAGAGCATTATTTTCATCACCAAGCGACTCTACCACGCATTCTTGTGTTCAGTTTCACCTAAGCAGCAGCATCACTATAACAGCTGAGTCTTCTGCCTATGGACGAATAGTTGTCACAAACCCCATGGTGGAAGCTGCAGCTGGAGACCCGCTACATGGTTTATGGTATTTTATTCGAAAAGCCGCTTCAGAGTTTAACAGTCCGTATCAGTTAACGTCTTAAGCCTCCCAGAGCTACGATTTCTATTCACCCTCAACTCATGACACCGCCAAAACTGCACCGAGGCAAGTGTAGCTCACGCAAAATTCCTCCGAAATCTCTCTGTCAGCACAATCATGCACAGATCAAACTCACTCAATTATGTCTGTTCACTCATTCGATCGCAAAAAACGTCTGTGCAGTGGATATATTGTTGTGTTAGAGTCCGAAACCATGTTCTTTCGATTATCATGTGCATTCTCCTCAAAGATGAAACTGGAAGTTCCGCATCTGCTGTTTATCGTATGGTGCGTGATTTTTAAGGATGAGTGGCTTGCTCATAAGCGTTCTACCTCCTTTAAGGAAAGTACGTAAAAGCTAGTTAGAGCCCTGTGCAGTTGCCATAAAAAGGGGTATAATTATCCATAGGCTGTGTCAAAGAGTCATTACTGTACTGTCATTTCTGTACAATTCCTTGCTCGGCAAAGTATCCGTAATGTCTCAAACACTGTTCTATGTTTCACTTGGGTGACCCTTATATACACACGTTCTGAAAAACGGGCCCCCTGTTCAGTGCGAGAACTACTGAAGTACATTGACTCGTGTAATACCACGTTTAAACCGGGTGTCCGGAAAGTAAGGACGCATTTGAATTATGCGTCATTTTGTCGTATGACGGTTAGTAGCAGTGGATTTTTCATGTTTGTTATTTTTTATCCTTCCAATTAGTAGCCTGATACCTTCTTTGTTGTGATCATTTTTGTTTGATGCTTATTACCGTCAGGAGCAGATGACAACTGAGCAACGTGCCCAAGCGACAAAAAATTATTACAAGAGCAGTGGAAGTCCCACAGCAACCGTTCGTGAACTGCGAATGACACTCGGACTTAATGCTGCTACAACCGAATCATCAGTTCTGAAGTTGGTCCGGAAGGTCGAGACCATGGGTTCTGTTTCAAACGTTAAGGAAACGGGAAGATTGCGTTCTGTTCGAACACACGAAAAGATTGCTATCGTCCGTGACAATGTGACCGTAAGCCCCAGAAAATCGGTTCCCCGATGAGCTCAACAACTGAATTTAAGTTTGCCGCATGAAATCCTTTCAATAGATCTGAAAATGCATATATACAGGATTCAACTTACATAATTGTTGGAAGCCTGCAGATCTTGGAAAGAGACATCGATTTGCTCAACGGGTCTTGGCTCGACAAGTGGAGAACGAGAGCTTGACAAAATGAATAATTTTCTCAGATGAGGCGCACTTCCACCTCAGCGGGTATGTTAGGAAGAATAATTGCTGAATTTGGTGTAACGAAAATCACCGAGTGACTGTGAAAGATGAGATGCATCCACAATTCTAAATGTCTTTTTCCAAAGCTGTTACACAGAGAAAGACTGCACTGTAGTTCCTTCTCTAGATTGTCGCACAGATGACAAAATGGTAGATATCGAAATAGATGACAGAGGGATAGAAAAACAATTAAAATCGCTCAAAAGAGGGAAGGCCGCTGGACCTGATGGAGAACCAGTTCGATTTTACACAGAGTACCCCTTCTTGCAGCGGTGTACCGTAGGTCTCTGGAAGAGCGTAGCGTTCCAAAGGATTGGAAAAGGGCACAGGTCATCCCCGTTTTCCAGAAGGGACGTCGAACAGATGTGCAGAACTGTAGACCTATATCTCTAACGTCGATCAGTTGTAGAATTTTGGAATACGTATTATGTTCGAGTGTAATGACTTTCCGGGAGACTAGAAATCTACTCTATAAGAATCTGCATTGGTTTCGAAAAAGACGATCGTGTGAAACCCAGCTAGCGCTATTCGTCCAAGAGAATCAGAAGGCAATAGACACGGGTTCCGAGGTAGTTACCATGTTTCTTGACTTCCGCAAGGCGTTCCATACAGTTTCCCACAGTCGTTCAGTGAACAAAGTAAGAGCATATGGATTATCAGACCAATTGTGTGATTGGATTGAAGAGTTCCTAGATAACAAAACGCAGCATGTCATTCTCAATGGAGAGACGTCTTCCGAAGTAAGAGTTATTTCAGGTGTGCCGCAGGGGAGTGTCGTAGGACCGTTGCTATTCACAATATACATAAATGACCTTGTGGATAACATCGGAAGTTTACTGAGGCTTTTTGCGGATGATGCTGTAGTATATCGAGAGGTTGTAACAATGGAAAATTGTACTGAAATGCAGGAGGATCTGCAACGAATTGACGCATGGTGCATGGAATGGCAATTGAATCTCAATCTAGGTAAGTGTAATGTGCTGCGAATACATAGAAAGAAAGATCCTTTATCATTTAGCTACAACATAGCAGGTTAGAAACTGGAAGCAGTTAATTCCATAAATTATCTGGCAGTAGGCATTAGGAGTGATTTAAAATAGAATGATCATATAAAGTTGATCGTCGGTAAAGCATATACCAGACTGATATTCATTGGAAGAATCCTAAGGAAATGCAATCCGAAAACAAAGAAAGTAGGTTACAGTACACTTGTTCGCCCACTGCATGAATATTGCTCACCAGTGTGGTATCAGTACCAGATAGGGTTGATAGAAGAGATGGAGAAGATCCAACGGCGAGCAGCGCGCTTCGTTACAGGATCATTTAGTAATCGCGAAGGCGTTACGGGGATGATAGATAAACTCCAGTGGAAGACTCTGCAGGAGAGACGCTGAGTAGCTCGGTACAGGCTTTTGTTGAAGTTTCGAGAACATAACTTCACCGAGGAGTCAAGCAGTATATTGCTCCCTTCTACGTATATCTAGCGAAGGGACCATGAGGATAAAGTCAGAAAGATTAGAGCCCACACAGAGGCACACCGACAATCTTTCTTTCCACGAACAATACGAGACTGGAATAGAAGGGAGAACCGATAGAGGTACTAAATGTACCCTCCGCCACACACCGTCAGGTGGCTTGTGGAGTATGGATGTTGATGTTGATGTAGATGTAGGCTGTGTGGTGTGGGTTCTGGGCAGGAGGAGTGTTCGACCTGTAAAATGATGAGATCTTTTTCATACATAAATGGGAGAAGTTACTTAATGTGTTTAAAAAAAAAACATTACAGTTTAAATAATTTTCTTACGTTCTATAGCACTTTAACATTGGTCCATACTTCCAGGACACCCTGTAGAAGCAGTGGGAGACATGAGCAACGTACCTGCAGGATGTATCCCCTGGCGTAGTCCTCGTGCGTCCAGCCGAAGCCGGCGAGCACGTGTAGCACCTCGTCGCGGCGCAGCACGGAGAAGAGCCTGTCCAGCAGGATCTTGAGCCTGATGGGCAGCGCCTGGCAGCCGTACAGCACGAGGCTCGCGATGTCGAAGGCGGCGTTAGCCTGCACCGGCTCCACGGGCAGCGCCGGCGCCTGCTGCCTGCCTCCCAGCTTGTCCAGCGCTGCGCACACACAAGAGGCGACAACGTGTACACGCTCTCACTGGCGCGGTATTCAATAATGGCCCTAACATAATGACTTGTTAGAAGTGCAGTAAGTTCTCATTTAGTTCAAACACGTAAGTGGTTTTTAATGTAGTGAGCCGTGCGGGGTAGCCGCGTGGTCTGAATCGTCTTGTCCCGGTGCGCGCGGCTCCCCCAGGTGGAGGTTCGAGTCCTCCCTCGGGCATGAGTGTGTGCGTTCTCCGTAGCGTAAGTAAGTTTAAGGTGGATTAAGTAGTGTGTAAGCTTAGGAACCGATTACCTAAACACTTTGGTCCCATTAAATCTTACCACTGATTTAATGCAGTATTGTAAGAAGACGATAATTTTACCTCTGATCATACAATTAAAGCTTTCATGCCTGGTGCTGACATAAAACTTCCGGGCTGTTAGGTCGTGGTCAATGTATAAAACTTTCTCCTAACGTTTCCTCTCCGACTGCAGGAGGTGCCTTCAGATGTTGGTTGGTTGGGGGAAAAGGGACGAAACAGCAAGGTCATCGGTCCCATAGGATTATGGGAGGATCGGGAAGGAAGTCGGCCGTGCCCTTTCAAAGGAACTGCCCCGGAATTTGCCTGAAGCGATCTATCTACAGAGATAAAATGGCGAACTGCCTCTGAAGATGCCTCCCGCAGTCAGAGAGGGCACGTCAGGAGTAAGTTTTATACATCGACCACGGTCTAATGGCTCAGAAGTTTTAAGTGGCGACCTTGCAGACTGCGAAGGCATTTGGACGAAATGATGACAGATTGTACTTGCTAATAATATCATATGGCATTCACATTCGTGAATGTGCGATAATAAACTCCAACACTACATTTTTTACTAATATATATATATATATTTTCTGCTCCTAAACCACTAGACCGATTTCAACCAAACATAGCACACGTATCGCCTACTGTCTCGAAAGAAACGCTGTGTGGGTAAGAAAGACCTACCTATCAAAGTTCATAGTGATGGTGGGGGGGGGGGGGGGGTGAAAAGGTAGTGTAGCCCACGACGCTCCTATGTCTATATGTCTATATCCCATAATTTATTCAGCCAATATTTGAGACTGAAAGCACCTCATGACCTGCAACTAACACTGCATGTAACGTCAAACCTTTATGAAACATTTTCTCGGTGACAACCCCCACAAAACGAGAAAGGGAAAAAGTTTGTCGCTTATCACATATTCGCTGTTCATGCAGTAAAACAGCCGCATTAAGAATGACTTTTAATTTGTTACGTCTGTACTACTAACCGAGCGCCACCCTTTGCAGACAGTATTCATACTCCTAACTGTATCTAACAGCAAAATTACATTATTGTACGATATGTACATCAGGAGATATGACGTCATAAACACTGGGGCATGAACAACTGCCGCATCATGCATGACGTTTAAATTTATTACTTCTTTGCTACCAACTCTATTCGCTACAATTTTCGCCTACAGTAGCTATATATACCCCCTGGTGCGCTCGAAAAATGAAATCATTGTACGACACCTACTTGAGGTGATATAACGTCATAAACATTGAGCTGCACGGTAGTGAAACTCCAGGGCGAAATGAGCTAGTTCTACAGGTGAAACACCTGCACAAATTCGTATGATGTATGTTAAATATATGTGAAATATACCTGATACGTGCGAACGCGAGCAAATCAACGGTTAAAAAGATCATCCTAGATCTCTCGAACGATTTCAACCAAATTTAGCACACCCGTAAGTTACGATCTGGAAAGAAATACTGTGGGCGCAAGAACCACCAGCCTCTAGTGAGACGTCCGCAGCTCGTGGTCTAGCGGTTAACGTTGCTGCCTGTGGATCACAGGGTTTTGGATTCGATTCCCGGCCACGTCGGGTATTTTCTCCACCCGGGGACTGGGTGTTGGTGTTATCCTCATCATTTCATCATCTTTCAGGGAAACGGAGAGTGGGTAGTGAAAAGATTGGGAATTTGTACCGGCGCTGATAACCATGCCGCTGAGCTCCTCACAGAGCACAATCATTATCATTATCATCACCCTTTTGGTGTGTGCGTGATAGCGTGAAGACAGAAGGGGGAGGGCGAGACGTACACAGATAGGTTGAGAAGAGGAGATGGACAGCGAGAGGGGGATGGGGAAATGTACGGAGAGAGGGAAGCGGAGATCGACAGAGAAAAGAGAGGTGAGAATGGAGGAGGATATGAACAACGACAGGTGGAGGAGGAGATGAATATGGAGAGGAGGATGTGGAAATAGAGAAAGGGGGGAGAAGGAAGTGGACAGTGAAGGGGGGGGGGGGGAAAGAGACGGACTAATAGAAACTTGGATTAAATACATACCAAGGCAACTCAGCTACTGAGTTAGTTAAGCTGTACATTAACATAAGTGAAATCTCTGCTTTCCCGTTTCCTGTGTGTCACGAGACGAGAGTGACTCGGAAATTACTTAACATTATTCCCTCAGTACAGAGGTGAGAATCAACATCAAAAGGTAATATAAATCACATATGCGTTTCATGAATCAGTCACTATATGCAAGAGATTTATAATTTTGAAAAAAAATTTCCCACCAGTATCACCACCATACTTCAATAAGAAAACGCAATGGCCTACAGAATAGTCATTGTGTTTTTGAGATAATATAAGCCGCAGATGTAAATGAGTATCTATTCCTATAGATAGTTACTGTGCCGTATCGTAGATTGTTCATCAGATGATGGCGCCATTTCCTGAACTGCTTTATCTTATCCATACCGGAGACATCTTATGATTAGATGATAGTGTCGCATTATCATATCAGAATAATTTGAAGTATTTATTCTGTCTTTATAGTGTCCCCTCGATAATCTAAAAGAAATTAATGGTTCTCTGTTACCACACTGTTATTATGATATTTTATTAAATCCTAGGCGCTTGTCTGTTCTTACAGAATTTGTCTTCCGGCTTACGTCTTGTACAATGTGGTGTTGACGGCATAGCATTTACTAAAAAGCTTTACAATATTTCAAGGTATTGTCAAAATGTGCTCAGTCCGTGGCAGTACTTTTAACATTACAAGATCACATCTCTTCTTTCTTTCACTGAAACAATATATTTTAATTCAAATTTTACTTTATCTTAATTAATAAAATAAGCTGCTTGTGGCCTACAATCAAACTTTTTATAGAGTATCTCTGAATAATGCGCTAAACTTGAAAACCAAGACCGCAGAACCAACACAGATTTACCAGCATGGTCACAGAAACATCGGATAACTGGCGAAACGTAAGCAATCTGGAAGTAATAGTACTTACTACTTTTTTCGATAAATATCAACGAGTTTCATAATGTTTTTTATATGGCATCATTACTCCTCTCAGGAAGAATCAAAACACAAGAATACGCTAATCCAGGCATATACAAAATTACATGGGACAATTGTAACGAAGTTTACTTTGGACAAACAGGACGAGATCTTAACATCATATTTAGAGAACATTACCTAGAAAATTTTATCGACATTCTAGAACATGCCAAAGGACAAAAATAATCGACCAAATATCGCACAAACAACTAAATTATCTCTAAATCAAATAATTTCTCAGAGTAAGGGTCACTACACTATAACCGGTTCGTAAACATACAGCGTCATTGAGAACTTTCAACTATCTGTCAAATTACTACGTGGTTTCATTTTACAATAATAAAAACAGTGAAGATTGACAAAAGGATTCAGCAATGATGCCGTATGTATGTCTTTCCCAGCTAGACATATGTGTGTAGACGTATGTATACACTTGTGCAATTAACTCCGCATACAAATATCGCAAATAAATGAAATTTACAGACTTGTTTATTTGCAGGTGTACTTGACAATGACAATACCACCGAAATAGGCCTATTGTACGAAATATAATAACATCGCAGATAGCTGACTTGGAACATTCAATTTAAATTGTCACATTACAACATGTTTCTTGCTGCGGGCCCCACTATACAAAAATGTTGAGCTTCATAATGGTGTACCCCACATTTTAACGCCATTGGAAAAAACAAGAGCGCCGTTCTCGCCTACCTATTTATTTCCGGTGCCTAACAGATTTTAGCAGTGTTACTCATACATTAAAATACTCGGATATGTGTTCACCATGTAGTGATGTCTGGAACCAGCAGGGGAATAGCAGGGAACGGGAACTGTCGTGTTACGTGGATAGTGTGTGTGTGTGTGTGTGTGTGTGTGTGTGTGTGTGTGCTGTGTGAGGACGTGTTGTGTGCTTGAGAGATAAGAGAGAGAGAGAGAGAGAGAGAGAGAGAGAGAGAGAGAGATTGGCTGGGGGAGTGGGGGGGGGGGGGTGGGGAGATGTGGTGTGTGAGAGAGAGAGAACCGGGGGGAAGCAGAACGCTAACTACCTTACCAAACAAGAAACACGTGCAATAACTAGCACCCATTTAAATATGCCTTCCGCTCTGTGATTACTATCGACTATTTGCAGTTAAGGCCATGTAATGAGGACATTAACTTCAAAGGAACTTGGTACTGGGCTATCTACCAGCAAATACCTCATAACTCATGATTCCTTAATTGTGGTGTCAGGCGCAAGAAATTGTCACCATTAACGTGATGAGAGCAGGCCACATGGCTGCCTAAAAAAATGTAACACTTGTTGAAGTTAATATACCCTCCGAACTGCAATTACTGTGCAGTTTAAGACGATATCGTGCTATTTTCTAATAGAGTGTGTGGAGTATAAGAAAAAAGAGTTCTACTTTGGTACTCAAAATTGTTTGTTACTTCTCACTCTCGTTCTTCTAACTTCGAACAATCAGTCCTGTGAATGTGTTTAGAAGTTCATTGGACTTCGTAAAACGGGTCTTTATTGATACTATAAGTTTGAAACAGTTTCCTTCTTTACGTCGATAATCCTGTGGTAAAGCTTCATTCTCCATGCCACAATGTTCACTGTTTTTCAATGCATTATAGCAACTTAATTAGAAAATTCCAGGTTTTTTATGTCCATTGCAAGGAGTAATCTAATTTGCAGTCTCATTTTTCCGAATTTTTTATTTGGTTGTATGGGCCATTCCTAGATTTATATACGTGCTCTACAAACCACTGATAAGTTCATAGCATACAGTACTTAACACTGTAACACATTTTAGGATTCCTTCCCGTTCCAACACTTAACTAGTCTAATCTTTTGTTCGCGGTTCCCACCGCAGCAGTATGAAAGGGTTTGAAGTATACTTATGGATTCTTGACGTAAGTATGATTCTTGAACCCTTGTAAGTAGGATTTCGCAGTGTTATTTGCTTTTACCTTCAAGCGTCTACAGGATTTCGATGAGGCTCTTCCGCGAGTCACGCAAAGCTGCAACGATTTGTATCGTCACTGTTTGTATATGCTCAGTGCCCTCAGTACCTGAACACTGTTTTCAGATGTGAAGCGTAAGTTATTTGTATACTGTCTCCTTTATAGACTAAGTGTTTTTCCCAGTATCGTGACAATCGCCGGCCGCTGTGGCCGAGCGGTTCTAGACGCTTCAGTCCGGTACCGCGCTGCTGCTACGGTCGCAGGTTCGAATCCTGCCTGGGGCATGGATGTGTGTGATGTCCTTAGGTTAGTTAGGTTTAGGTAGTTCTAAGTCTAGGGGACTGATGTTAAGTCCCACAGTGCTTAGAGCCATTTGAACCATTTTTTTTTTCTTGCCAATCAACTGGAGTCTGCCATATGCTTTACGTATGACTGAGCCTACGTGGTCACTCCAGTTCATACGCCTACAAATTATTAGATCCAGGTATTTACATGAGTTGACTGATTCAAATTGTGACTCTTTGTCGTTGTAGTTTTTTTTATTTATTTATTTTATTTTATTAGATTTTTGAGGCATCAGTTTTCCGACGGTTTGATGATCCCCGACGCGAGGTCCTCTTCTGCCTATCTCTTCATGTCAGAGTAACCTTTGCACCTTATGTCGTCGATTGTTTGATGTGTTTATACGAACCACTGTCTTTTTCTATGGATTTTACCCTCTACAGGTCCCTTCTGTACCATGGAAATTATTCCCTGATGTTTTAACACACGCCTTATCATACTGTCGCTTCTTCTTGTCAGTGTTTTCCATGTGTTCCTTACTTCACCGATTCTGTGCAGAACATCCTCATTTCTTACCTCATCAATCGACTTAATTTTCAACCCCACATCTCAAACACTTCGATTCTCTTCTGTTCCGATCTTCTCACAGTCCATGGTTGACTATCATACAAATCTGTGCTCTGCACGAACGATAAATTACTTAAATTGAGGCCTAAATTTGATACCAACAGACTTCTTTTGTAGTCGTAGTCATAGAAAACCACTGCTTTCCCTTTTCTGAAATTAATTATTTTACATTTCTGTACCCATCCTGTCAGCGTCTGCGTTTCCACGCCGCTTTGGGGGCTTTGGGAAGGCTTGTCGATATCAGAACGACAAAGAGAACTGGACTGGTGTGCCGGCCAGCTTTGATGTGGTTTCTGCGCGATTTCCTACATCCGACTGGTATCCACATCCTTCCTTGTTTATACTATTCGCAAAAATTTCGGAAAAGTTTTCAAATTTTCTCATGGAACAACACTAGACCCGGACAGATAGGGTGCAGAATATCCGGTTCTGGGGCGGCGGTGAGAGAGGGGGGGGGGGAGGGGGGGAGGGAGGAAGAGGGATGGCGACTGAAGGGCAGCCGACCACCCTGACACCACGAAGACATTGGATAATGCCAGTAAAAAGAAGAAAAGATGATACTTTTACGTTTTTAAAACAAGTTGCCCTTTCTTCCACTTGTCAAGAGTTGAATGGATATTCTTGTAGTTTGTTTTTCAGATAGTGATTCGTTATAGTTGAAAGCAAAGAAAGCAAAGTTAATATTTAAATACCCGACGACAAAGAGATCGTTAGAGATGGAGCACTAGTTCGGATTAGGGAGGTAAGGGGGAGGAAATTGTCACTGCCCATTTCAAAGGAACCATCCCAGCATTTCCCCTAAGGATTTAGGGAAATCAAGGAAAAACGTAGATCTGTGTGGCCGAACAAGGATTTGAACTCTTCCTCTAGAATCTGAGTCCAGTGTGCGAACTATGGCACCATCTCGTTCTATTACAGTTATCACAATCATTCGTAATAATTAAATAATGAGGTTGCAAAAGTCATGGGACAGCGATAAGCACATATACTGATAGTGTTAGAACACAAGATAAGAAAGTGCAGTGTACTGACGGAGCTGCCTTTTATACTTACGTGATTCATGTGAGAAGGTGTCAGACGTCTTTATGGCCACACGAAGGGAATTAACACACTTTGAATGCGGAATGGTGCTGGAGCTAGACGCATGAGACATTCCATTTCGAAAATGGTTAGAGAATTCAACATTCCGAGATCCAAAGTGGCAAGAGTGTGCCGAGAATAGCAAATATCAGGCGTTACCTCTCACCACGGAGAACGCAGGGGCCGACGACCTTCACGTAATGACCGAGAGCAGGGGCGTCTGCGTAGAGTTGTCAGTGATAGGAGACAAGCGACACTACATGATATAACCGTAGAAATCAATGTGGCAAGCACAACGAACGTGTCCGTTAGGACGTGTGGTGAAATTTGGCGTTAATAGGCTATGGCACGACACGACGGACGCCAGTTCCTTTGCTAACAGCATAACATCGCCTGCAGCGACTCTCCTGGACTCGTGACCATATCGGTTGGGCCCTGGACGACTGGAAAACCGTGGTCTGATCAGATGATTCTTGATTTCAGTTGGTAAGAGCTGACGGTACGGTTAGACTGAGGTGCAGACCCCAAGAAGCAGTGGACATTGGTTGTCAACAACGCAAAGTGGAAGCTGGTGGCGACTCCATAATGGTGTGGGCTGTGTTTACGTGGAATGGACTGGGTCCTATGGTCCAACTGAAGCCGTCACTGACTGGAAATGGTTCTGTCTAGTTACTTGGAGACCATTTAAAGCCTTTCCTGGACTTCATCCTCCCAAGCAGAGATGGAATTTTTATCGATGACAGTGCGCCTTTTCTCCGGGCCACAATGTTCGCGATTGGTTTTAAGAACATTTTGGACAATTGTGCCGAATGATTTGGCCACCCACATCGAAAAACATAAATCCAATGGAACATTTATGGGACATAAAAGAGATGTCAGTTTGCTCACAAAATCCTGCACCGACAGCACTTTTGCAACTATCGATGGCTATGGAGTCAGCATGGCTCCAGTATTTCTGCAGGGGCTTCCAACGACGAGTTGAGTCCATGCCACCATATCGGGCAGAAAGAGGTCCGACACGATTTTAGGACGTATCCCATGACTTTTCTCACCTCAGAGGATATCATCTGTGGGAGATATTGTTTCTATTGTCTTCCGGATCGTTAATAAGGAACATGGAGAACAACAGTCTTAGGACACTACCCTGTGGCACGCCTGTCGATGACTGTCGATCTAAATTCTTAGACAACATGGTCCGTAGGGAGCAATATACCACCAAACCAGTCACAAGTTTCGTTTGATGCCTCATACAGTTACACTTTTGTTAATAAATGTTCGTGTATTATCAAATTAATTTTTCTCTGAGATCAACAAATACAACATC
Organism: Schistocerca serialis cubense; assembly: GCF_023864345.2. Taxonomy (NCBI): domain Eukaryota; kingdom Metazoa; phylum Arthropoda; class Insecta; order Orthoptera; family Acrididae; genus Schistocerca; species Schistocerca serialis. The sequence continues at coordinate 75,412,450 of NC_064644.1, forward strand.
CTCTTGACAGGTTCAAGGCATCCAGGATGCTACGAGAGGAAAGCTATTTGTCCAAAGCCCCCTTTTCTTTTTGCACTTTCAGTATCCCCTGTTGGTGTAAAGCCACTAAAGTAAAATAAAGTGGCACTCATAGCGCAAGATTGTGGCGAGGGTTTGTAGTGCAGTGTTGCTGTACAGTCGCGCCTATTGTGTCTCCGCAGCCGGCGTACCGTTAACCAGCGCTGCACAGCGCAGCGTCTCAGCCGCCTATGCAGGCGGCAGCAGTGAAGTCCCTGAAAGAGGAGCGGACGCGGGCATCCCTTTGAGCCCCTGGAGGAAGCAGACAGCGTGTCATTATTGGGCCGCCTGCGTCCTCCCCACCACGCTTAGGCTCGGCTGCTGCTCCAGCGGGGTGTGGCAATGCGGCGGCGTCCAGACAAAGGCCCCCGCTGCGCTCCCTTCATCGCCGGTGAACAAAACTTTGCGGTGAGCAGACACGGCTGTCAACGGCTGCCCCGACGCTCGGCAGTCGTCGCAGTTGGATCAAGCGTAAAGGCCGTGCACCGTCCCTTAGTGTTTTCTCCATCTCCCTCAGCCCTGCTTGCAGAGTCTGTGGCAGGAGCTACCTCCCTCTTTGTTGCGCTGTGAAGGATCACGCATCTCGAAATCGTTCAGATTTGTTCCTTGACAAACGTAGCCAACGTAATCTCACCAGACAAAATGCAAGTAATCTTCTAACAAGCATCGCTGGTCACATATGCTACAGAATTGCTGCCAGGCAGTCGTATGACCCTCCACCACAGACGCTTCCGATGAAGTGATGTTCCAGTCAGTTGTCTGGAATAAGTGCACTGAGAATGGTTAATACGAAGGGGTGACACAAAGACAGGAAATGGCAATCCTGTTTGGACGCGACTATAATCACGTAGTGGACGAAATTGTCAGAATTGTTGGTGTTACCAATGCGGACCTTCCAACGCGGCTACAAGGAATGGTGTTACACGCCGTATGAACAGGGTTTGTATAGAGATCCTAACCAACTGGGATCGGATGGCTATCGGTATCAGTCCGACAGAAATAGCTGCTGTCGGTAAATGCAAGTCCTTCCCAACCAGTTTATTATCAAACATTGCGAAGAGAACGGCATATATGGGCATATGGATCCGAATATTTCAAAAAGGCAACTAATCGAGGCAGCACAGAAAACTGAACATCTTCAGTGGGCCACATAACAATGAAACCGGATAGCACCTGACTGGAGTTGTACAGTGTTGTCCGACTGTCGCATTATTTTCGCTTTCCAAACGATACGAAGTACCGCGTCTACCTGTGTGTTCTGTGATGAACACTGAGACACCATCCTCCACCTCGACTGGTCGGGTAAAACACTCGTTCTTAATTCTATAGAAAATGTCAGGGTCTGTATGGAACGGGGAATGAAAGGTAGCAATCAACTTTCACACAGAGTATTAGCTCTGCTGGATCCACTCGTCCATGAGTGGCTTCAGCTGGATATAGAATATATGAAGAAACTCTTAGCCATTCTTCATGACCGAATTGAGGCCATTGTCAGGAACTGACGTGCTGTTACAACTACTAGCATGAAGCGCTCAGGCAGCGACACGTCGTTTGATGTACTTTCCCATAAGAGTCATTAGCATTGTGCTAAATTGCAATGAAATGTTAGAAGCTTCCATCTGTGATACAATTGCTCACTGTCCTTAAGCAATCCATCTGTGAATCCAAAGACCTGGCCACTACATAGGAAATATTGGGTATACCAGGACGAATGACAGGAACAATCATTCGAAGCATAAAACTCTAGTAAACATGGATTCCTTCCAAAAAGCATCCCTTAACAGCTATGAACACTTGGTCACCTTCGCTACTGTGAAACACATCTCTTCTACTGAACAACTGCTCATGACCCTTAAGGTATGGGTTTTAGAGCACGTTCTCCTAGACTTTTTTTGATTTTAGTCCATACTACCTCCTCGAAAAATATAGAAAGCATAGAGCTTGCTGTAGAAGAGATTTGTTTGGCGGTATCGAAGATAAAGAATTGCTAATAGCTCTTAAGGTATACGTTTTAGAGCCAGACTTTTTTGCTTCGAATGATCGTTCCTGTCATCTCCCTGAATATTGACCGTTCCTCCTGGGACATCCTGTGAAGAACACTAAAAGAATCTTCAATTGAAATCCGTCCTGGATATTACAACAACATTTTGGTCAATCTCAACGAAGGAAGATGGGTTTTCACGTCCCGTCGATAATGAGGCCAGTAGAGATGAAGCACTTGTTTGGAATGGATATGAATGAAAAAAAAAACTGATCATTTCCCTTCTTTCCCCTTAATCCCTTTACGGATATCATGGAAATCCTAGAGCAGGATTACTATATGGAAATTTGAACCATCGCCGTCTTACTGTGAAATTTCGCTCGCTATGGCAAACTCAGAAATAGAAAAAAAATCTTAGGTTGAATTACGTCAAGGTCAGAAAGCCACAAGAATCAAGTGCTTCACTATACACAGGAACAGTATGCATTATTACCTCTTTAATAACTCTCGCCAAAGCAATTACGTTCTCTAGGAGTTTTCTCCCTGATTCATCACACAATTTCTACCAAATAATATGTGCTGCAGATGAATGCCCAAGCATTTGACTTTGAATGTCATATTTGCTCATCTGCTATGACATGCGCAACATCACGAGCACTTGCCAAGTCGGTGCGTTAGACGAAGAAGGAAGACACGAGTTTGACACCCTGTCTACGACTACGTCATTATGTACTGAGCACAAACTGGGATTATGGAAAGATGGAAAAGAAAATCGCTTGAGAAATTCTTGAGGGGAGTGTCGCTATGTTTGCCTTGAGTGGTTTAGAGCACCACAGGATCCTAAATTTTGATGCCCGTCAGAGGACTAGAAAGAGAGTTCTTGTGCATGGTAGTTTAGTGTACTCCCACTGCGTTACCTTGAGCAATATATCCCGCGGACGCGAAATCTTCTCGTTGCCTTTGTGAAAAGAGACAGAACAACAATATCAAATGAAAATGATAATTGTTCAGTAATGCTATATAAATAATAAGTGCCGATTTTGTAACGAATAGCGGCGTTTTTAACATAGTGCTATGCTTTCATTATTTGAGGAGATCCCCTACCAGTACTTGGGTAGCTGCGCATTAGATAGCTCGCAGAATTCTTTTTCTGTCATTTGATGCAATTCACGTCTCTGTTACTGCTGAATGTACGTGAGAAAATTAAGTACCAGCTAGATTAAGATGCAACGGTAAACCATCGCCAGCCGTGACAGGCTGCCTACGACAGAGAACACACTCACTTGCAGAGCCGGAACAGGATGACACCTAGTGGAACACTATAGCTGTCCACTCTGGCATCGAATTTACGGTCACTTTATTTTTAAATTCAAATGTACCACAACGTTTCCAAACAGAGAATTGCGGATGACTAGCAGAACGTGTACAGAACCTGTCATGGACGGACGCAGCTCGTTCCAAAAGCAAATAGAAGTAGTCCTCTTCGGGTGAGGACGCACTCCGGGGCGTTCGGATAAATAAACGGGACATGCGGTGCTCTGCAGTTTCTCGAGGGCGCACGTTTTGGGAAATGTTTATTAAAAGCATAGCCATTCCCCAACAGCCTCACGGGCAAACTTCCATCAGTCGCCTACGTGTCTCACAGGGCCGACCCATATGTGACGGAATTCTGTAGGAATAGACCTAAGAAGTGTGTAGTTTCAGCCTTCCTAGTTCTCAAATATGCGCTAAGAGAGAGAAATAGACACACCATGAGGTATCTATCGGAATGGGACGGAAATCGGTAGATATCATGTGTAAGTACATACAAACAAATGATTGCAATATCAGAAAAATTGGATAATTTCTTCTAGAGAAAACCTTCACGTATTGAGCAAGACAATTAGGAGTTTCTGGTCGTTATGCAAGCAGTAATTCGGCCTGCCACTGATTTATAGTGTTGTTGGATATCCTGAGGCATATCACGCCAAATTTACGCTTTACATAGTCAAAATACCGAGATGGTTGGAGGTGGTGGGCCTTGGGCGTAATGCTTCAAAGTTCCCAACACGGGAGGAGACCCGGTGACATTTCTGGCCAAGGTATGGTTTGGCAAGTTCTAAGACTGGTAGTAGAAACTCTTGACGTGTGCGGGTGGACATTATCTTGCTGAATTATATGCGCAAGAAGACTTGCTGTGAAGAGTAGCAAAACGGGGTGGGGGGTGGATGGGTAGAATATTGTCGACATACTGTTGTGCTGTAACCAAAGGCGTCCATTTATGAAAATAAATGGTGCCTCAAATAGTTAAAATAGTTACCCCAGGCTGTGGGGCTGTGTGGCGGGCGAGAATGATGTTGGTGTCCCACCGCGGTCCATGGCGTCTCCACTCACGTCTCCGCTGGTCAGTGGGGCTCAGTTCGAAGCGGGACTCATCGCTGAAGACAAATCTACTCCAGTCAAACAGATTCCCGGCTGAAGACGTGTCTGGAGATGCCCCTGACGAGGATGGGACGCCTATACTGTAATGTCACCCACTAAACTATCCAGGAACCAGGCGTCATGTCCTGGGGTGGCATTTCCTCACATAGCAGGACCCTTTTGATTGTCACTTGCGAAACCCTTAAAGCACAGCGGTGTGTCGACGATAGTTTACGCCCTGCTATGTAGAACTTCATAGCAAGCTATCTTGGGCTTAAATTTCAGCAATATAAAGCCCGACCGTGAGAGTTTCTGCTGCTTACCTTCGTACTTTCCTAATCCTACTTTGGGCAAACAATATCGCCCGACTCTCCCCAACTGAGAAAGTTTGGAGCGTTATGGGCAGGGCCCTCCAACCATTTCCAGATTTTGACGATCTAACGCGCCAGTTTGACAGAATTTGAAACCATATGCCTCAGGAGGGCGTCCAACAACTCTATCAGTGAGTGACAAGCCCAATAATGCTTGAATAAGAGCCAGAAACGAGTAAATGTCTTGCTATATGTGAAGATCTTTCTCTTGAATAAATCATCCAATTTTTCTGAAATTGTAACCAGTTGTTTGTGTGTACATGCACATCACAATTACTGATTACCGTTCCATTAGGATAACTTTTTCATGGCGCATCTTTTTTGTCTTAGAACGTATTTCGAAATCCCCATCATCGCAAAAGCATTTCTCATAGCTCTCACGAACGTTTTCAGATTTAGACCATTTTCAAATTTAACTCTGCAGAAAATTTTCCAAAATTCGAATCAAGAAAAGCTGACAATACAAATAATTTAGAGGTAGACACGCTCAATATAGCGAAGCAACTTAAGTCATTTTATAAACGCAGGTCTTCCGATCCAGACTGTATTCCAGTTAGCCTGCTTCTGCAGCATGCTGAAGAAATGACTATACGTTTAGCAATGATATCCAAGGGACAGAGAGAATTATGATCCATACTTGCGCGTCAGAGAGAAACAGGCGTTCCTTATTTAGACTGCATTTATAATTACTTTTGAATAGATTATAGGAGTGGCAGTTCTCAATGTGTTACAAATATTTAATATTAAAAACCGTCTTAATCACGATTTATTTAACAAGGTGACCGGTTTCGACCACTGCTGTGGTCGTCTTCCGGCCATTGAGTAGGAACTTCTCCAACAGAAAGAAGTTCCTACTCAATGGTCTGAAGATGACCACAGCAGTGGTCGAAACCGGTCAGCTTGATAAATAAATCGTGATCAAGACTGTTTTTAATAGTAAATATTTGCATTTATAAGCTCAACAGTTTGGAAAACTCATCTGTTTCATGCGGCGCATATCGTAAGACGTGCGTGGATTCGGGCCGCGATAGGGCAACGAAACTCCGTGGGCGAGACGAAAGGTACGTCTTCGTCGGAAGTGAGTAGTCTGTATATTACAAACAGCACATGTTACGGATGCCGTGGTATCAGGGACTCATTTAGCAGTTTCCGATTAAAAATTATGGTGCTGTTGAGTATTATATGCCCTTAATAGTTGACTATTTTTAAAGCAATGGAAACAATTGATCCGACGCAAAATTGTGCATATTTTCTGAAGTCTGAATAATAAATTCCATTTAATGCAACTACATTTCAAGTGTTAAACATCGTCATAAATGTTTTATTTACTTATTTTTTTCCACGATGGTCTGTCACACAATATTATAAACTACCCTCTACAATAATGATGGTAGAGACTAGTTGCTTTATTTTGTCAATAAAGCTCGCCGCATACCGTTTGTCGATACACATTCATTTCGTACCAAGCAACAAGTGCCGCTCAGCGAAGCGGACAACCAGAAGAACCTAATTCTCACAATTATCGTTTGAATTAGTGTTAGTGATATTTCAGCTCATAGCTATTTTAACGATTATGATTTAAGTTATTGTGACTAATTTTGAGTTCAAACGGTGTGTTCCCTTACGTTAGGTCCGTCGACCATATTTTAAAATGTTACTGCCATGTTCTCGTGCATACGTTAATGTTTAATACATTCAAATACGGCGGTGTTATTCGCCCTCGCCGACAGTCGCAATGTTAGATTTCTAGCTTCTACCACTATGCTCAAAGTTGATTAGGATCTTCCAGCAACTGTGTGGCTACGCTTTATTCTGTTGCACTAAGGTATGAATATGTCGCTAAATTTTGTTCTATCCAGAGATCTCAGCTTTGTAACTTTATTATGCCATACGTATACTTTTTGTAATTATTTCGATGCAGTCTGCGTAAGTCAGTGCTTACAAATGCTAGCGACCTTTAGTTCGGCTTGCCTGTATCTGAGCAATGTACAAAACTAGGAAGAGTGCTTACCTTGCTTTTCCCCACTTTCTGAAAACATTAGTAATCATTCTCGGCTCAACTTGGTCAGTTTCAATGTATAGATGGCTTCCGTGTTCGAAAAATAATTTACAGGGCTACTATAAATGATTCACTCGTTTCCAAAATGTTGTAGTGTCCAAAATATTACATGTGCAAATATGACTGGTACATGAATAGAACCTGTAAACTCGTCAAGTTTGCATATTGTACACTATAATCCTTCTATGAGTACCCCTCCGTCCAAACGACACACCCGCTATCTGTGCTCAAGTTCGTCCAAAGATCATTTAGCAACAACGTCATCACGCCAACATTGATGAGTTCGCTGAGCTGTTGCAGTGTTCTTGGCAGTGGGGGAAAGTAAACACGGTCCTTAACGTGGCTCCAGAAGACAAAGTCACCGGGCATTACGTCAGGTGGTCAGGGCGACTAGAAGAACAGAGCCACATCATCTTCTACACTAAGCCCAAACCAGCAGTGTGTGCCTTCGTCGTTTAGGTTGCAACGAACATAGATGCTCCAATGAGCGGGTTTCTCGTCTTTTTGGAAGATCATATTCTCGGAATCAGCAATAGGTTGATAGGTTGTCAAGACAACCACATCTACAACATATCAAGGTAAGAGATGCCCATCGCATTCGTATCACAGAAGAAAAACGACTCTTACAACTTCATCTGTGACACTGCAAAGGAAACATTAGCCTTCGTCGAATGTCGTTCATGCGCCACAATATGATGAGGATTTTCACTGCTTCGCAGTCTCACATTGTGGCTGTTAAACTTTTCAGATAAATGGAAGGTTCCTTCGCTGTTGAATGTTAGCTTGCAGGAGAAATGTCTCAAGTGCTTTCTGCATTGTTATGAGAAATTGAAGACGCCGGCCATAATATTCAGGTTTTAACTGTTGCACGAGCAGCGGATCATACGATTTGAAACGCAACCGCCGTCGCAAAATCTGCCACACAGTTTTCTGCCGTATTCCGAGTTCGTGGCTTGAGTGGACCGTCAATTGTTTTGGCCTTTCCCTCATCCTCTCCGCGCTTTCTTCTGGTACTCTTGGCCGATTGGCACTTTTCTCTTTACAGCGACAACCAGTGCTCCTAAATTGTCGATAACAATGCAAAATGCTCTTTTTACAAGATGGTTCTTTTTCAGAACTCCTTCTGAATATACGCTGCTCTGTTGCAACAGATAAACATTTCACCTATTTCAATGGGTAAAAACGGTTATGTTGCCTTTTTTGCTATTTTCTCAAAGTGGTGAGCACGACCCAATCTCGGTGAGTATACGATTATATTCAAACATGAATCATATTTGTATGTGTGACATTCGTACTTCGGAAAATACAGAATTTTGAAAACGAATGAATGATTGACAGTAGACTTGTACACCAATTTTGTCACCGAGTGACCCATTATTGGCAATAAAGGTGAACTACATGATACGTTATCGCCTTGAGTAATGTGATAATATCGTTCAGATAACAGTTCAAAAATAAAGGATCGTAGTATTCTGTTAGTGTTTAAACTAAACAAATAAAATTTTGTTGCTTAATTAGTTAATTGTATGTTGCATCGTTCACTTGATGAACGATTACTTTTATTGAAATGATGTGGAACGATTCAGTTTGCAGAATATAAATACACGACTAATTTTGAATTTGTTTTCTTTCTTTCCACAGCTATGACATATTAAACAAAAAATTTTTATGGAGCATGGAAGTTGTTGAAAAGATATGATTTCAGGTTACATTTAAAACTTGCTTTGCTACCTGTCATTTAACTGAAAACTACCTACTGACCTCTATTCTGGGCCTCTGACTGAGTTAACGCTTATTAATAGAGGTAACATTTTTGTAATGTTGTAACTACGGGCATCACTATTCCTCAAATTGTGACGGATTATTTATGATGATTTTCATTAGCACAACCAATTTTGTGAACGTGTAACTAAAATGCCTACCTCCGGATGAACACCATGTATTACACTAACTAGCCCCTTCTGTGCAATCAGTCATTTTTTTCTAAGTGATGAGTTACCCATAAAATAGTTCCATGACACATTATCAACTGGAAATATGTAAAATATGTCAGGAAGTTTATTCGTTTGTTTTCAAGACTATCAACCATACGAAGAGATAATGTAACTCAACTGAATTTTTCCAGGGGCTCAGTCAATATGTACAACAGAAATTTGGACTCCGTTCGTATTCAACATCAACTGTTAATATGGCTATTTGTTGTAAAGAACTAAACATAATGTGTTTTCTCCAAACTAAGGATGAGCCCATTTTGTGAACTACTTAATAATTATTTCAATAACGACACTGACGAATTCATCTGTTGCTCTTTTTCTGAAGGGATTTTTATAACATTAGTATCATCTGCAAAAAGTACCAATTTTTCTTGACCAGTATTTAGGAGTGGGTCATAAATACAGTTGGGTTGACTCAGCTGCCCTTACCTGTGGGTTTTATGCAATATGGAATGCCTTCGAAACCTAGGTATCACATTTTCATACTCTGTCGTTGGCTACGTGCGAACTATAAACCTTACAGAGAAATAAACAGAATATTTTTGTAGGAAATTTAATGTTAAATTTTGTAGTGGAATATTTCTTCACAGGAGGTCACGGTTCTCGAGTTATTTAACGAAAACGCATTTGAATGCACTTTTTTGCGTTTTTCTTGAATAATTCGAAAATTACGACCTCCGCAAAAAATATCCCAGTGCAAAATTTAACTGCATCAGACTTCGTACAAAAAGATCCTGTTCATTTTTTCTGTGAGTCTAATAACTTGCGCCCAATGAGTGACAGAATACGAAAATCTTGCGCCTGATGTTATAGGCTTTGTGTTGCATAAAGCAGAAAGGTAAGGGCAACTGAATCAGCCGGTATAAGGGCAGAGAGCACCTAAAACTGAACCCAATGGGATTTCGTTCATGGTTTCTCTCCATATATACAATTTTTTCTTCTTGCGACACGGAATAGTTCACCACAATATGTTGTTTGGTGGTAAAATGGTACATTTACAATAAATAAGAGCACAAATTGCTGAACTGGGACCATAGTTTTCGTAAGTGCTATGAGTTACACCCCAGTCGCTGATCAGAACCTCTCGTAAGACTGTATTTAGAAACACGTTTCGTGAATGATTTTTGTATTCGCCGTCCTGAAGAATGGAGCGGAAGCGGCTGATAAGAGCAAAACGAAACGAGTAGCTCTGTGCGCGCCTCTTATCGACAGCTGTCCGCTGACCATCCGTCACATGCAGAGCAGTGTTACGTAAGGCGGCGGGTGCAGATGTCCGGCGTCGTATCGGTGTCCAGAGCCATCGCATGAGCTCTCCGTGACTCACATCCAGCGTCGGATTGTAAATTTATCGTGTTTTACTAATTTTTGCTTATGACGCCCCATTAAGAGACGGCTCAGCGTAAACAAAACAACGCGACGACTCGTAAAGTTGTCCGCCTACAAGAAAATACGTGCTCTGATAGCCTCTTCGAGTGACCCATTACGAATGCAAAAAACGTGAAGTAAGAACAGCAGATACGATTGACACGTTCTTCTTCACAAAGATCGTTAGAACATTAGCTTTGTATTCCTTGCCTCCTATTGGGTTATGGTTTTTCTCTTTCTGGCTCTGAGCAAATGAAAAAAAAATCTGTTTCAGTTTTTCTGTTTTGGTAAAGTGGGTACCATACCCTGACCATATTGCTGTACTACTTATTGGTGAGTAAGAGCTTTTCTTGTGCAAGCAATATAGCCAGTTTGCCTCCTCACAAACTGCATCTAAGATTCCGCTGTTTGGCATCCGACACTTATACACATTTCTTTTGAAGTTCTGCACTTGGCGTTGGTAATGATGGGAGACATTGATTATGTTCTGTGAATTCAGATCGTGTAGTGTATATTGGTAAAAATACTAATGATGTGGAAGTAACACGCTGCCATAACTTCTTGTAAAGGAGTCTGCAGGATGTTGAGAATGTTCCAGATGCTAGGGAAGGAAATGTGGAAGCATACCGTCAGAGATGCCAGATGGAAAGTGAAGACAGCTGCTGCCTGACAACACTGCTGATCAAGGTGACACAAAATACGTAGTAGGGTCTTTCTAATTAACACTGGGACGACGAAGGTAAGAAATTCTGTACGAATATCTTAGAGACATATTCTTCTATTCAATCTAATTTCATTGCCACAAAATCGTAAAAATTAATCGACTAACTGCACTAGCATACTTATACAGGGTATTACAAAAAGGTACGACCAAACTTTCAGGAAACATTCCTCACACACAAATAAAGAAAAGATGTTATGTGGACATGTGTCCGGAAACGCTTAATTTCCATGTTAGAGCTCATTTTAGTTTCGTCAGTATGTACTGTACTTCCTCGATTTACCGCCAGTTGGCCCAATTGAAGGAAGGTAATGTTGACTTCGGTGCTTGTGTTGACATGCGACTCATTGCTCTACAGTACTAGCATCGAGCACATCAGTACGTAGCATCAACAGGTTAGTGTTCATCACGAACCTGGTTTTGCAGTCAGTGCAATGTTTACAAATGCGGAGCTGGCAGATGCCCATTTGATGTATGGATTAGCACGGGGCAATAGCCATGGCGCGGTACGTTGTATCGAGACAGATTTCCAGAACGAAGGTGTCCCAACAGGAAGACAATCGAAGCAATTGATCGGCGTTTTAGGGAGCACGGAACATTCCAGCCTATGACTCGCGACTGGGGAAGACCTAGAACGACGAGGACACCTGCAATGGACGAGCAATTCTTCGTGCAGTTGACGATAACCCTAGTGTCAGCGTCAGAGAAGATGCTGCTGTACAAGGTAACATTGACCACGTCACTCTATGGAGAGTGCTACGGGAGAACCAGTTGTCTCCGTACCATGTATACTGTACATTGTACAGTGTGTGCAGGCACTATCAGCAGCTGATTGGCCTCCACGGGTACACTTCTGCGAATGGTTCATCCAACAATGTGTCAATCCTCATTTCAGTGCAAATGTTCTCTTTACGGATGAGGCTTCATTCCAACGAGATCAAATTGTAAATTTTCGGAATCAACATGTGTGGGCTGACGAGAATCCGCACGCAATAGTGCAATCGCGTCATCAACACAGATTTTCTGTTAACGTTTGGGCAGGCATTGTTGATGATGTCTTGATTGGGCCCCATGTTCTTCCACCTACGCTCAATGGAGCACGTTATCATGATTTCATACGGGATACTCTACCTGTGCTGCTAGAACGTGTGCCTTTACAAGTACGACACATCATGTGGTTCATGCACGATGGAGCTCCTGCACATTTCAGTCGAAGTCATCGTACGCTTCTCAACAACAGATTCGGTGACCGATGGATTGGTAGAGGCGGACCAATTCCATGGCCTCCACGCTCTCCTGACCTCAACCCTCTTTACTTTCGTTTATGGGGGCATTTGAAAGCTCTTGTCTGCGCAACCTCGGTACCATATGTAGAGACTCTTCGTGCTCGTATTGTGGACGGCTGTGATACAATACACCATTCTCCAGGGCTGCATCAGCGCATCAGGGATTCCATGCGACGGAGTGTGGATGCATGTATCCTCGCAAACGGAGGACATTTTGAACATTTCCTGTAACAAAGTGTTTGAAGTCACGCTGGTACGTTCTGTTGCTGTGTGTTTCCATTCCATGATTAATGTGATTTGAAGAGAAGTAATAAAATGAGCTCTAACATGGAAAGTAAGCGTTTCCGGACACATGTCCCCATAACATATTTTCTTTCTTTGTGTGTGAGGAATGTTTCCTGAAAGTTCGGCAGTACCTTTTTGTAACACCCTGTATATTTAGCTACTATTTTGAGGGATGATGTAAACTTATTGTGTCCATGTGAGTGTACCTGGACATACATTTAATCGTGCCAGAACGATAAAATGCTTGAGTGAAGACTATGTAAATCCTTTTATCTTCATACAAAACCATTAATTATAGGTTTGGCCGTCAAAACTCATTTCTGATAATACGAGGGCTAATTTTCTTCTTCTACCTCCGATCGGTGGCGAAATGGAACCAACATTTAGCTACACCTTCCAACTACTTCTATTGCGCCTTCGTAGCTGTTTGTTGTAGTGTGGTACCAACTGTCCACTACCCTCGTCACAGAAGGCAGCCACCTGTTATGTATTTCCGTCAGTTCCCTACGCTGGTCTGTGGCTCGTTACCTGTGCCAAAATGTTGTCTTCATAGCCAGCGGTTTCGTGTGATCGAAGAGATGGCGGAGCGAAGTCCAGTATCTAAAGTGGGTGATCAAACACTTTCTATCGAGAACATTGGAGAAGCGCCTTCTTTGCACCTGCAGTGGCCGACCGAGAATTTTCATGACGAAGGAAACGCATGACAGTTACGTTTCGTGTGATGCACCAAAACTAGCGAAACTCGTCAGCAGGACTTCATAGTTTGGGGCAGACACTATCTTCTAGGCATCTTTACGTACTCGCTGCGCGTTCAGAACAGAAAAATGCGAAGTGATGCGACAGATAGGCCGACTAGAATCACTGCACAGCACAGCCTCACAAAACTTCACATGATTTTCACTGTTGTTTTATTTCACGACCAATCGGAGGTTACAAAAAAGACGGGCCTCGTACATAGGGAAATTTTCAGTTATGTGTATTTAATAGTCTCTGTGGTAATAGATCGTGAACACTGGCAATATAGCACACCAGTTCTTACTTACTTAAAACTAATGGACAAACCCGTCAAGGCTACTACGGTGGAACTCCAGACACCGTCGTATTCTTCTACGTGTCAGAGCATACATCGTAGCAATATTATCAGTTTTCTTTCCTATTCCATTTGCGTCTTGAGCGAGGCCAATGTAACTGTCTATACGTCTCAGTATGAACCTTTATCTCTTCTGCCTTATTCTCTCTATCCGTACGTGAAATGCTGCGGTGTCAGTATAACAGTGACACAGTCATGTCTAAATTTAACTAACAACTTTTCGCGGGAATTAAGTTTTTTCCCAAACATAGCTATTTAAGTACCCCGAATATTTTTGATACACTTTTGTATGGGTTACACCGACCTGTCAAGAGCGTAACACAGTAGCTCTCAATTTATTCGATGTCTGTTTCACTGCCCACTTCACATGGTCACCAGATATGGGAACAACAATTTAGAGTGATCACAATAGAGTCTGGTACGTAATTTTCTGTACTGATGCAATGCCTTTTCCAGAACCCTAACAGAAGTAAACCATTCACATCCTCTGGCTCTGCGTGATGGTCCCATCCCGTATTACTTCTCTATACATACTTAAATGATTTGACGTGCTCAAGGTGTTGACCACTGATGTCGGTATCAGGTGCTATCGAATTCATTTTTTTTGTTATGGGATATATCTTACATTTGTAGAGCATTCTGAAAATATGTATAAGATTCCTGAACGATCTCATCCGAAGCATATCGAGTTTCCACTAGTTTTCGACTGCATCTTCTGAAAAGTGTACGACGAGAGAATTCTTTGAATCACAAAATATTACGCTGGGTGACATTGACTTACCCTGCCCGTGGTTTTCTCGATGTGAAACGCAGAAATCCGGCTGGAGTGGCCGAGCGGTTCTAGGCCTTACAGTCTGGAACCGCGCGACCACTACGGTCGCAGGTTCGAATCCTGCCTCTGCCATGGATGTGTGTGATTTCCTTAGGTTAGTTAGGTTTAAATAGTTCTAAGTTCTAGGGGACTGATGGCCTCAGAAGTTAAGCCCCATAGTGCTCAGAGCCATTTGAGCCATGTGCTTGCCCAGAAATTTTTTTCACAAAGAGACAAGTTTCTAAAAGTGCCAGTATCCATATAAATGATCTGGTGAGATTTATACCCTGTTACATGCCAAGAACTCAATCCGTCATGAAGTACACAAAAACTGCTGTACCGCAAACAATGGATGGTTATACACTCAGTAGATCACTGGGATACAGAAACAGAATATTTAAATAGTACGAGGATATGCCAAAAAGTAACGCCTCCGAGTTTTTTTATTCTGTTCTGAATATCAGTCTAGGTACGCCATGTCACGCATATTACTCGATCGACTTTGCCGCTTCGCTGACGCAAGCTAGAGGGTTCGTAATCGTAGCGTGTGACATGGCGGTGCGTAATGTAACTATATCGGTGCGTGATAAACAGCGTCATACGATTGAATTTTTCTACCCTCTCCTTCAGCACGACAAGGCCAGATCAAACACGAGCCCTACGACATCTACAACAGGCCGACGCTTTAGGTTCACCAACACTGATAATCTCCCATTCAGTCCCGACTTGGTCCCACCCGATTTTCATCTGTTTCCGAAATTTAAGAATATCTTCGAGGGCTTCACTTCGACAGTGATGAAGCTGTGCAAGCAGAGGTGAGGCTGTGATCCTATCAACAAAATCGAACATTCTACAATAACAGTATCAACGAACTGGTCTGTCGGTTGGAGAAATGTGTTCGTGGTCAGGGTAGCTAAATTGAGAAATAGGTATGTAGACATGAAGACTAAAGATTTCGTATGTTGAAAACGTTTGTTGTTTTTAAAAATCTTCAAAACCTTTCACAGCAAAAGTCGGAGGTTCCACTTTTCAGCATGCCCTTGGATATGCAGATTTCATCCTCATCAGTTATTTTATTCGGCGATCTGAAATAACATCCTCATATGATTATTTTTGTGGCATCCAACGAGTTAACAAATAAAGCTAGAAAATAATTACACAAAATTAATTATGTTCTCAATATGGTAGGTTGAAACTGAAGATTAAAAATCTGTGATAGAAAAAAAGTTATAATAACTGACAAAATTCTGTTGGATATCAACAAAAATAACCAACAAAATCTGTCATATTAACCACTTAGCTACTACAGACGCCCCTTTGCATTCTGTGGTGAGCATAGCTCTGTTGTGACTGTACAGCTCACCAAATACTAAAGCCTATGCCGAGAGACGGCGTTCCGGCCACTAAGAAGTACGTATCATCCGATTTTAAGATAAGTATTAGCTGGAAAGAAAGTTTTTTTGTGCGTCTTACAGTCTGGTGTCTTTTCTCGATAAAGGATTGAATGTCTTTTCGTTATTCACCATAGTTGCTGGCTGTATCAAATTAAGTAAAACGTTACATGCTATTTTGAAGAGATTAAAGAGGCAAAAAGTGTTCCGTAAATTTTTCCAAAGTTAATTTTCGACGTATAAATGGAACAGAATGAAATGTAGATAATATATCGAACATTTATTTAAAATTCAGAGCAAAACATTCTCTCATTTCATTTCGTTCTGGAGCTATTGCTTATTATATCCCACGGACAGCCACATGAGATGTGTGCCCATTTCCATCCCGGTGAATCGGAAATTTCGCGGGCATAAGAACTGAAAAGAAGTTTTCTGCAAATGATAGAACGCCAAGAGGTATTTATGATGTAAGATAAGTACTCAAACCTTTTTCATTTGCCAAGATATGGAAGGAACTCGTTGTCAGCAGTGACAGTTCGAAGACTCGGGAGGTATTCAGCACTGTATTCAGAACGTATTCAGCACAGTGAGAAAACCAAAGCACCACGCATATAAACGTCAACAACATCTGGGGAACAGTGGAGCGGGACGTTTATACGCGTCCACAGCAGCGAAGTGGTTAATACTCATAGTAGAGAAACAGGGAACAATTTAAAAATAGTTTATACAACTTTGACGCCATCTACAGTAATCTTACAATATTTCACCTTTGATGACGTTAAGTGATTTATTGGTGTATCTCTGTGGTCATTTTCTTTTTAGGTAGCTTATCTAAGGCTGAACAGAAGGCCTTTTAGAAGAATATTTTTTGGTTTGGTCATGGAACTTGTAGCCTTGAGCCACTATATGAGTATTAGAACGTAGGATGTCTCCAAGAACCACTTTCATATTGGTTGGCAGAATAGACTTAACAGCCTATGACTGAAATGCGGCAGTCGAAGTCTCTCTAGTTTGTGACCATTCGTACGTGGCATGTCTAAATGTAGGGGGCCCAGGTTCGGGTCCCGGCCAGGTACACACTTTTAATCCGCAAGGAAGTTTCATTGTTGCAATAGAAAAGAAATACCCACTCCCACTCCCCCTCCCAAATGCCCCTGTGACCCTCTCCTCGCGGACGCGTGTGGGTGTAACAAGCAAGCGGCTGTACACACACTGGTACGCACACACACATATACACACACTCGCAGGTGGCAGTTGTCCCCGATCCGCTAGAGTTTCGAAACCCGATGCCGCAACAGTGCCAGACAGATGGCGCGCCGCCAGGTAATATCCGAAATGTCAGGCGCGTAATTTATTGACGAGATCGGCCGCAGCAAGAGTCCTCGGCCGGTAATCGCGTTACGGCCTCCGGGCCTTAAGTGGAAACTGGAGCAAATTAGGCGGTCGGCGTTGCAAATTGGATTGTCACCTCTCTGTCACTGGCAGGCGCTCCGCGCCCGGGGGAAGACTGCGCATAATGTAATGCGATTTGCGCCCGCGGCGTTCGCTGGGGTTGACACCGCCGCGGCTGTCGCTAACCGAATCAGTGTCCGCCCGCCGCCTGACTCATTCGACACACAGCTAAAGCAGCTCTCTTACCTCCCTTCGCATCTGACGTCACTCGCGTCTTCCACTGCCTGTCCCTTCGCGGAGTGTGCTCAGAAGTTTCCAGATACTCAGGGGTTCAAGAGAACACCGACATGATAATGCTATTTATCAGCCACAACTGAGGAAGGTATTCCATGTACTGTTACCTTTTCTTAAGCGCCACTCTCGGTGGCTAATTTGTATATTTATTATGAACAGGTTAATTCTGACTGTAAAACAAGAAACATAAAGAATGGTGTATTACTCTGACATCTAAGTCTTCTTCACATCTTTAATCAATGATGGAGAAATAAGAAGATACCAAAAGACTGGCTAGTGCCAAAGTAATATTTACTTACCATAAGAGCGATAAAAATAACTGTAATAGCTCGAGCTATAGGTATCCAGGATTCAGCCTATGAATCATTTGCCAAAGCCGTGAACGTAATACTCAAAAATAACATGGAAAAACTAATGTGTTGTGATATTATTGGATTTCAGACATTTTGCATATGAGAAAAGGACAGCCATCGAGCTGTAGTTTGTAATGAGACTAAGCATGACAACGCGAGAATAAAGAAAGGAAATCTGTTTATAACGTGCGCCTATACCAATACGCGCGGCCAGCGTTTAAAAGGTACTTTTAAACACTATGACTCGCTGGGCGCAGATATTTAAAATCATTGCCGCAGCGCTTGATAGCAAGAAGCTGCGAAACAGAAGAAAGAACAATTTACCTCTTGTTAGGAAAACTCTAGAGTCTATATAGTTGGTTGTACTTCTGGTCGCCGATATGTTAACATGTACTTCATTACCTTTGATGTTTTGTCGCCGACTTGTTAAGACGTGTTGTGTAGCACCGCTACAAGTTATATTTCATTTAGTGTGAAAAACCACGTTATCACCAAGAAAGAAAACGCTTTTGTAAACTTTGTGACGATAAAAAATACTTACGCGCACGACAGGACATTTCATTTTTACAAAATATAACACACACAAAAGCAGCGATTTTTGAACTGCTCCATGCATGAGAAAAACATAAAAATGTAAGTTTTGTATTCATTGTAAATTTGTTAATGTTTATAGTTTAACGCCTTTGTTCTTTGAGAAAATATTGATGCTTCACTGTACAGAAAATCTATGCTTATTCATTTCTTTAAATTAACCACAATTAATGTTTATGTTTAAATGAACTTTGTTACAGGTTCGCTCTTTATCGCGGTGTCTCGATTGTATTTGGGAGACCATTAATGTGTTCAGTTTCCGATCTGACAACTTTTTTTTTACAAAATTTCACTGTTTTGAATTTTTTTTATTATTCAAATAGGTCCCTTAGGTAATTTCATTGAAGAGTCTGATTGCGTGAAAGTAATCCGGGTTAAGAGGTCATTTGAGAAACTATTTTCACGCAGTCAATCTGTACGTCTCCTGAACACAATCGAGAACCGACGCATCGTCGATCATTCATTGATTTTTCTCTCTTTCCAAGTCGTACCAAAAAAAAAAAAAAAAAAAAAAAAAAAAAAAAAAAAAGGCCAAGGAGAACTGCCGTGAGTACGCAATCTAGTGTTAAAAGGTTGCATTCTTTATCTTGTCGGCAAACATTGCCATAAATTATCATCATCAATGTTATATTTGGTTAAATACGAAAAGCAAAAAACCTTTTAACGCTAGATGTGGCGCCCGAACAGGGACGTAACTAAAAAACTAATTTGTTCTTTTTAATTTCATGCTACCATCTGGAGAAAATTGGAAGCCAAAACCAGTGATAAAAAAAGGACGCATATGCAGAAAATCGCAGTAAGACTCCACAACAGCAATAAATAGCAGCGCGCAAGACAACTAATGTGAGTACGATTTTTCATTACGTTTGAAGCTTTGCGTACCGAGCATTCAGTCGGCTCGTGACATTCACTCTCTACGCTTTTTTCCTTTTCCTCAAGCAATTTAATTTCCAAATTTCTGTTTCCTTTTGCTATTAGATCCGCCTCTATCTCATCATTTCGCTTACAAGAGTTAGAAATAGTTAGCAAGAATTTCCATTGTTGTGCATTTTAGTAAATCACAATGGCCGCTATCTGTGCCAGTTTCAGTGCTCTATAAGTGTTTTTCATTTATTTTATCACTCCCGTTGCCATATTGGCATTTTCGTGTGTCAGAGTTTCAATTGTTTATAACGCGCAAGCAGTATCTGTGAAATCAGGACGCGAAATCCTTGGCGCACCTGACAAGTGAAAATCATAATTAAAAAAATATATATCTTTTCTAGCTCGTGCAGTGTAACTACTTTAAATTTACGATGGCTGATGAGCAACCAAGGCAACTTAGACCGCGCGCGGGTGTAAACAAACCTGAATCTCGTAGTGAGGGAACAACAGACGACGAAGCGACACGTGAGCTGTCGGCGCCACAGACCGCGTCGCAGTCACGTGAATGCTCGCTGTCAGATATACTAAAATTGTTTGCTGATATGAAAACCAGTTATGAAGCAAACATGGCACAGTTAACAAACCAAAGTGACAATATTGAAACGCAAATCAGTCAGTTAACAAACCAAAGTGACAATATTGAAACGCAAATCAGTCAGTTAGCAAATCAAAGTGACAGCAGGTTGAACAGTTTAGAATCAAGGATAGAGGACACTCAAGTGCGAATGAACAATAGAAATTCTGTTATTACCGACATCCAAGCACAAATCAAAAATTCGAATGACACCATGGAGGAAAAAATTAAAGCCATTACCACTGCTTACGCAAGCGAGCTAAACGCAAGCGTACACGCAAAAATTGATAGTGTTCTTTCGATGGTGGAATCCGCCGAGACCAATATTGGTAGCAAGTTCATAGATATGCAGGCCCAAATAGATGTGTGTAAATCAACTGCGAGTGACTCTTTGAAACATTACAGTGAGGTTTCAAAGAGAGCAAGCGTCAACCACGTTGGCGAGCGAGTCGAAGACCTTGCTCAGCAAATATCCGATCTCAATATTGACAAAAAGATCGCAGATGTCAACACCGGTATAAGCAATACACTTAATAGGGAATTTGAAGAGTGGATGGAATCCAAAGAACAGTACATTATCAGCAAGGTACACGCTGAACTAAAGGGTACGGTTAAATCTGCTACAGCAGAAATCTTAACCGCTCCCGGTACTTCTGGTGACACTTTAACCAGTGAATTAGGTGAAATCAGACTAGCATTTGGCCACGATCTTCCGGAATGGAAACGTCAGCTAAGCAATGATATAGATCAACTGAAACGACAAGTTACGGAATTGCAAGGTGACAATCAAAGTGAGTATTCGCTACCGCCAGAACACGATAATCGTCAATATCCCGAATGTCAGGTACAATTCTCACCAACAGTAAATAATACGCGTGACGAAACTTCTACGTCACGTAGTTATGCCGATCTACTAACACTCGTTGAACTAATGTGAGACGAGACTGTGCTAAAACACAGAGTTTTTCAGCCTTTTATACATGAAAAACGAAATATACATCCAATGGTATTTCTAAAATCATTCACAGGCGCTTTTCCAGAATCATGGAACGACAGGCAGCGGATACAGTTCATCTTAGGCTATGTACACGGTGAAGGATCAATTTGGGGTACAGAAATTGTAGACAAATGTCACACCTATGCAGTCAATCTGTACGTCTCCTGAACACAATCGAGAACCGCAAAGGACTCTGTATTTCCCAGACACTCTTCAGTCAACACTCCAAGACAAAAAGTAAGACACGCCACGAAGGAATTATCCGAATAGTACGGAATTCTGTAGATGTGATGGACATGTACAGATAAACAAATGATTCAGTTTCAGAAAAACTGGATTACTTATTCGAGAGAAGGAGTTCCAGAAATTGAACAAGTCACTAACACATCGGTCCACTTCTGGCCCTATGCAAGCAGTTATTCGGCTTGGCACTGACTGATAAGAGTTGTTGGACGTCGTCCTGAGACGAGGACTGGCACTGTAGATCGTCAAAATCGCGAGCTGGTTAGAGGGCCCTGTCCACATTGCAACAAAAATGTTCTCAACTGGGGAGCGATCCGGCGACCTCGCTAGCCGAGGTACTGTTTGACAAGCACGATGACAGGAAGTACAAGCTCTCGACGTCTGAGGTCGGTTATTATTTTGCTGAAATATAAACCCACTATGGCTTCCTGTGAAAGGGAGCAAAACGGGGCGTAGAACATCGTCGACTTACAGCTGCGTTGTAAGTGTCCCGCGGATGAAAATCAAAGGGGTTCTGCTATGAAAAGAAAGACACCCCAGACCACCACTCTTGGTAATAGGGCCATGTGGTTGGAGAAAATCAGGTTGGCACCTCCAGACCCCTTCGTTGATCATCGGGGCTCAGTTCGAAACGGGAGTGATCACTGAAAAAGTTCTCCTCCATTCAGTGAGACTGCTGGTCGAATGTGGCCGCCATCACTGCAAACGAGGATGTTGGCATTCGGTCAATGGTAGTCGACGCAAGGGGCGCCGTGAACTGAGCCGTCTCTCTGTGAGCCGCCTATTAATGGTCCTTGTGGTCACTGAAGAGCTAGCAGCATGTCTGATCGATGGTGCCTATGAAACGGGGGCTCTGAATGCCTCTCTGAAGACTGCTCAGCCCTCTTGTTCTTTCGTCTCTCTATGTGGACTGCTTCTTGACTCTGTGTTCGGTCACGGATCACCTATTCGTGCCAAGATCGTCAAACAGTGGCGTTGCTCCTATTCAAATGTCGAGCAATCCACCCATTACTCCAACCGGCTCCTCTGAATCCAACCAAAGGTCGTCTCACAAATGCTCAAATCTCTCTATAATGGCCATTGTTCATTCGTCTGTCTGGGAGGCGCAGCTACTGTCCCCAATTTGTGACCATTTTCCATAACTCCTTCGAGGTACGTCGTTCATTTTTTTCTTAACACACACACACACACACACACACGCACACACACGTACAGAAACCAGATGGTAGTTGTAAGAGGCGAGGGGCATGAAAGGGAAGGGAGTGAGACAGGGTTATAGCTTATCCCTGATATTATTCAATCTGTATACCGCGTAAGCAGTAAAGGAAACAAAAGAAAAATTTCGGAGTAGGAATTAAAATCCATGGAGAAGAAATAAAAACTTTGAGGTTTGCCGAAGACAGGACCTGGAAGAGCAGTTGAACGGAATGGACAGTGTCTTGAAAGGAGGATATAAGACGAACATCAACAAAAGCAAAACGAGGATAATGGAATGTAGTCGAATTATATCGGGTGATGCTGAGGGAATTAGATTAGGAAATGAGACACTTAAAGAAGTAAATGAGTTTTGTATTTGGGGGGCAAAATAACTGATGATGGTCGAAATAGAGAGGAAATAACATGTAGACTGGCACAAGAGAAATTTGTTAACATCGAGTATAGATTTATGTGCAATATATATATATATATATATATATATATATATATATATATATATATATATATATATATATATATATATATATATATATCAACTTACAATTAGTCTACTGTTACGATCTAAAAATACTCCTCTTA
The DNA here is from genome assembly GCF_023864345.2 of Schistocerca serialis cubense. NCBI lineage: Eukaryota > Metazoa > Arthropoda > Insecta > Orthoptera > Acrididae > Schistocerca > Schistocerca serialis. The sequence continues at coordinate 75,435,426 of NC_064644.1, forward strand.
TGTCAGGAAGTCGACGTATGGAGTGTAGCCACGTATGGAAGTGAAACGTGGACAATAAATAGTTTAGACAAGAAGAGAATAGAAGCTTTGGACATGTGGTCCTACAGAAAAATGCTGAAGATTAGATGGGTAGATCACATAACTAATGAGGAGGCATGGAACAGAATTGGGAAGGAGAGCAATTTGTGGCACAGCTTGACTAGAAGAAGGGATCGGTTGGTAGGACATGTTCTGAGGAATGAAGGGATCACCAGTTTAGTATTGGAGGGCAGGGTGGAGGGTAAAAATCGTAGAGGAAGACCAAGAGATGAATACACTAAGTAGATTCAGTAGGTACTGGGAGATGAAGAAGCTTGCACAGGATAGAGTAGCATGGCGAGCTGCATCAAACCAGTCTCTGGACTAAAAACCAACTTACAATTAGTCTACTCTTACGATATAAAAATGCTCCTTTTATGCCAAACATGTTTCCGTTTTCTGACATATATGTATATATTTGTCAGAAAACGGAAAAATGCTTGACACAAAAAGAGCATTTTTAGATCGTAGTAGTATACTAATTGTAAGTTTATATGCTGATGACCTCATTTTGATAAGAAAGAACGATGAAAATAGTGGGTTTTTAGGGCAGACAACCAGTAAGACGTAAAACAGCGTTGAATAATGAATTCTTGCAGCAATAAGACATTTTAAATATCTATGATTCGATGTCACTTAGGAATATAGCCTTGACGCTGAAAAAAATTAAATTTGCTTCTAAATGTGGAACGATGACAAAATGTTTTCAAAATGGAGCCAGTAAAGAAAGCTATCTGAACTTTCATAAAATAACACCAGTGCCAACCATTTCGTATGAAAGTTAAGTGTGGACGACAAAAAGAAACTAGGAAAATAGAATACAGGAACAATAAATGAGAAGGATGTACAGAGGAAGATAGTAAAAGAAATTGAGATATGATAAATGATTCAGGTATGTATAACCTGAACAAAATAAAGAACACTAGGAGAAAATCGAAGGAACATTAGACCACGTGGGTGGAGAAAGATTCCTGGTGAAGGCTCTCAGTTATAAACGCAGTGGAAGAAGAAATGTGGGAAGACCATACAAGAATAAATAACAGGCAACTTGCATAATACATAAAGTGGTGACGAAGAAGAAGAAGGAAATAAGAAACAGCAACCATCCATTGTCAATACACGGAAGAGGCAAAAGTCATGGGATAGCCATATGCACATATGCAGATGGCGGTAGTATCGTATACACAAGGTATAAAAGGGCAGTCCATTGACGAAGATGTTATTTGTTCTCGGGTGATTCATATGGAAAGGCTTACGACGTAATTGTGGCCGCACGACTGGATTTGACAGTCTTCCAACGCCGAATGGTAATATGAGTTAGACGCTTGGGACAATCCATTTCGGAAATCGTTAGGTAATTCAGTATTCCGAGATCCCCAATGTCAAGAGTGTGCCAAGAATACCAAATTTCAGTCATTCTCTCCTACGACGGACAATGCAGTGGCTCACGGCCTTCACTTAACCGGCGAGAGCGGCGGCGTTGGTGTAGAGTTCTCAGTGCTAACGTACTACCATCAATGTCTTAAATGATCGCAAAAATCAATGTGAGACGTACGACGAATGTATACGTTAGGAAGTGTGCGAAATTTTGGGTTAATGGGCTGTGACTACAGACAACTCAAGCGAGTGCCTTCGCTGACAGCAAGATATCGCCTGTAGCGCCTCTCCTAGGCTCGTGGTCATACCCATTGGACCCTGGAAAACCGTGGCCTGATTTGATGAATCCCGATGTCAGTCGGTAAGAGTTGATGGTAGGGTTCCAGTGTGGAGCAGGCCCTACGAAGCCATGGACCCTAGTTGTCAATTAGGTACTGTGCATGCTGGTGCTGGTTCTGTAATGGTGTGGACTGTATTTACATGGAATGGACCGACTCCTCTGATGAAACAGTGCCGGTCATTGATCGCAAATGGTTTCGATTAGCTGCTTGGACACCATTTGCAGCCATTCGTGGACTTCATGCTCCAAAAGAACGATGCGATTTTTATAGATGATAATGCGCCACGTAACCGGGCGAAAATTGTTCGCGACTGGTTTGAAGAACATTCTGGGTGATTAGAGTGAATGGTCAGGTCGCCCAGATCGCTCGATATGAATCCCATCGAACATTTATGGGACACAATCTAGAGGTCAGTTCGAGCACAGAAGTCTGCATTGGCATCGCTTTCGAAATTGTGGATGGCTGCAGAGGCAGCAAAGCACAGTTTTTCTGCAGGGGACATCCACAGGCTTACTGAGTCCATGCCATGTCCAGCTGCTGCACTATGCCGAGGAAAAGGATGTCTAACACGGTATTAGGTGGTATCACATAATCTTTGTCATCTCATTATAATGCTAATTATTAATAAGATACATTCCATCTTTCCAGAACGTTGCGAGAATGATTCCGTTCCTGCCGTATAGGAGACGATGCTGCAGGAACTACGGTGACAACTTGAACTGCTAACAACTGCTAACAACCTATCAGCTTTCAAACAATCGTTTGTGGGCATGTAGTGTTAAGTGGTACACGTGTGCCTGTAGAGGGTCAACGTTGTTATGTCAGACATCACACTAGAAGAGACCTCTAAATCAAGTGTTCGGGACATTCTCCAGAACGTTTTACAGGAGCGAAAAGTGTGTGTGTAGTCTGTCCGGCACACCTCGGCTCCGCACAAAAACGACGATGCGTGGGCGTCTGGCGATACTTGACTGAAATTCAAAATGGCAATAATTATTTTCCCGAAGAAATCATCACCTACCACGACACCACAAAGTACAGAAATTCACATGAAGGGCCAACGCTTTGACGACAAAACCGATATTCAAGCCAATGTGACGTACAAGTTGAACATACCAAATGAGGATTTCTCTGACAGGTGCACTTGGTTGTATGAACGCTCTGTGCGTTGTATTCAAGGATGGGGGAGGGGGGGGGGGGAGACTACGTAGAACACCTGAAGCATTTAAACCACCATCTTAAACTTTCTCTATGTTTTGTTATTACATTCTTGATTATTTTTGGTGCAGCTGTTACCGATTTAGAACCAATATGTTCAACATCAGATTGGTTTTTACGTTCTTATTTACATACTGACATAATTACATGTGATGCTTGCTGATTTTCCCTGTGCTAAAAATGCTTAGGGTCGTCGATGCCCTAGAGCAAAAAATGATATGTATCAAATTACACATGCGGTGCAAACGCTGAACCTTTTTGATGGCCCAGTATTGAAATCTGCAGCAATTTGCGGAATGGTTGCACTTCTGTCACGTTGAACGATTCTTTTCTGTTGTCGTTAGTTCCGTTCCCTGAGGATCTTTCTGCCGTCGCAGTGATGTAGGAGATTCAATGTTTTGCCGGATTCCTGATATTCACGGTCCCCACGTGGAATGGTCGTATGGGAAAATCCCACCGCTACCTCGGAGATGCTGTGTCCCATCTCTCGTGCACCGGCTATAACACCAAGTGCCAACTCACTTAAGTCTTATAAGCTGCTATTGTAGCAACAGTAACCAATCTAACAACTGCGTCAGACACTTGTCTTATTATGTGAATACACTTGCCCATACCAGTTTTTTGGCCCTTCAGTACCATAAGAAGAAAAAAGAACGCCGTATCACGTGGGAGTTATGTAAAATGGTCACCAATTTATATTTATATAGGCATCGACTGAAAATGCATAATCTAAACTTTGGAGGTCAATGGATGCATGTGTGACACTGCACCGCAATTTCACCGCACCGCACCCAAGCATTGTGATGACGCACATGTCGGTAGTAGGGCATAAAGTCTTTGCGAATTTCATTCCGTGTTCTCAGTAGCTGTGCCTCGCAGACAGACGAATGAACAGTAAAGAGAGATGAGAACATTTGAGAGACGACGTGTGGTTGGGTTCAGAGGAGGCGGTTGGAGTAATGGGCGGATGGCTCGTCTTTTGAGTAGGAGCGGTGCCACTATTCGACGATCTTGGCAGGAATGGTTGACCATGGCCGAACACAGCGTCAAGTAGGAAGCAGTACACATAGAGAGACGACAGAACAAGAGGACAGAGCAATCGTTGAAAATATATTCTTTCTTTGAAAATCACTTCTTTCAGTGGACGAACACTCGTTTCGAAAGTAATTGGCAATGAGCGGATATAGTCATCGATTCATTCTCGATCTTCTGCAAGAGAAGTTCACGAAGCAGGACACTATGATGTGAAAAGCAATTACTTTTTCCGAGAAGGTATGGGATACTCTCAGATTCCATACCACTAGTGAACTGTAGTACCACTTCTCTTCGAGATCTCAGTGATACATATTTCTTGGTATTACTGCGAATGCAAGGTTTTTATTTTATTTTCTAAATTTCTTCTCAGTTGCCTGCGCACGAAACTCCTTTAATGCACAGCGTTGTTCGTTTAATGCTGTATCATGTTTGACACCGTTGTATAATCTTTATTTCGCGGCTTCAGTCCATATTGTCAGTTAAAATAATCACGTCTCCTTTGCACAAAGCTACTATATTCGACCCTCTTCCTCTCGGACTCACTTCCCCATCGCGCCACGGGGTTTGTGAAGTGCACAGCTGCAGACGTCTTCATACGTGTCTGAGTGCACGCTTCGACTTCTATTGGTGGCATACTTATAAAATCGGATGCGCTTTCAAGCACGCAAACAGACTTGACTTCGGTTCCGTGCACAACGCGGCAACTGGGTGAGGTAGCAGTCTGTGCATCTCTGTAGTACACCATGAACAACACGTAAGTTGGCACTAAGGAAAAGACCTACTTTACTGTAAGCGGATATAAGGAAGAATTAAAACAACGTAAAGGACTTCCTAAGATAATAGCGGAGTTAGTTTTGTGTGACTTACATCGAAAGTCCATCGTCCTTTTGTAGAACTGCTTTTGAAGAACTTCAGTTAACCTGTATTTTCACACACTGCCACTGTTTTGCGATGTCCGTTGTCAACAAAATGGTATTTATTTTGAGTGTACAGCTTCAGAGGCTAGTGTACAGAAATCACATTAGTTACTGATGAATACTGTACGTGAGGGCCGCGTTTGAAATCATCGTTAAACGAAAGGACTAGGAACATCAGCTACAGAAGTGTAATTGGAGAACCTGATATTGTTTTAATTAAGAATAAAATTGCTCTGTTTTAGAGAACAACTAATGTCATTATAGTTACCTGCCACAAAGTTACTTAATCACTTATTGTGAAACATATAACATCTTTCCTTTATATATTGAGATTAAAACAGAAATAAAAATGTTCCCATTATGTTAATGAGGATCTCAGAATAACATTCTCTTGGGTGTTACCTACTATTTGGAGGCGAACACAACATTTTCAGGTGAACTTTTATAAGGCTTGATTTGTGTATTTAATTACCAGTAGTGTTGCTGACGTGTTGACTTTGAGCCACGCGAATTAGCAAAATTCCTGGACAGCAGGAGCTGACTTGAAAGTGTTGTTAATAAAAACTCTCCATTTAAACTAGACTGAAGTGCATGTGACTGCTTTAGTCTTTAATAAAACTTGCATCTGACTGCGTATTTAACTGAACTGAACTTTATCTGACTGCATGAAAATATTGTTGGAAAATTAATACTCAAAATACACATCTGACTGCATGAAAGTTTAGCTCGTGCACTCCTTCCCGTTTAGCCGATAGTAAAACATATATTCAACTCAGCCGTAGTGCAATGGCATAAAATTGTCATTCTAGATAACTTTACTCATTTTGGCCCCGTTTGTTACTTAATAAAAATTATGTCCTGATCTGGATAATTTGCCAACTGTGCAATGGCATATAGATTATTTTACTCTGATAAATGAAATTATTAGCTTTACTCATGGGAACTTTACTTTAATGTACCTTTTGGTTCAATGCAAGCACAGGATGTGGAGAACGACATAAGGTGTGAGATAAAACTCTAATTTTATCTAAAAAATATTTGTTGTTCAAACTTTTAAGGCACATGTGAAAAACTTAAAAAAATTCTATAGCATGGATTTACGAGAAAGTTTCACAAAACGCTTATTGCATCAACAATGGGATTTCTATCTAGCTTTTAGACATTATTTAACCAAAGAAAACCTATTTTCTTAATTATTCTTTCTCGTTTCCCCAGGTATGTGCCGAGTTTCGCTCAATATATAGCTTATTATGTGCGTAGCGCCAATTCTTACTTTGATGCTGTCACGACCCGGCTGCCTCCTGCAGGCATCTAGCTCCGACTCGAAACACGTCTGCTGTCTCTGCGCATCTCCTCGCCACTACTCAAACTTTTACCGCGTGCACCTAGCTCTGTTAGCTGTCAAAGATCTTACTACTCGAAGATGTACTACTCGTCCAACATTGCGGCTGGGAACTATCGGCATTTTTCACTGGCTCTTTTGTGATCGAATCTCAGCACATACCTTTCAGACTGTACGAAATGAGAGCCGACTTACTGGTCCTAACGTCTTGTAACTAAAGAGTCTTAACCGGTAGTCTTTATTTAAGCTTTTGATAAAGCTATTGAGGACCTCCCTGCAAATGTAGGAGGTGGATCCCGTCACGACCAACAGTGAAGCGTCAAAGTGCAAATGAGACACACTGGCTGCTAGCTACAGAGGTGGACTGCTCGTTTACCTTACACGCGTTAATTCACCATAATGTTAAATCATGTCAGCGTGCTACAATTGTTACTACAATAAGAGTTTCATGGAGAGAAAGAGTCAAAAATTACTGCGTTCCTGCGTTCTTCGTCGAAGGTCCCTTTAGCCACCGTGCAAGGAAAACGTTGTGCATCACCTAACTAACAAAATTTCAGGAGGCGTTGCTGCGAAATGAGAAAAGAAACATTCTTACCCCAGCGTACACCTATTAATGACCACAACGCTAAAATTTAATCGTAAGTCACACAGAAGAGTGCAAACAGACCTTCTTCCTATACCCATCCTCGAATCGAGTATGGCCGAGGTGAGGAGGAGGGGATGATATCGGTACACCATGTCCCTTCCACCACTCACCGGACGGTGTAAATTTAGATGTAAAGATATAGAGTCCATGTAAGTTAAATGAAGAGAAACGTTTATAGACGGACCAATGTTATACCTGAACGTTATTTAAGCCATACTTCTGATACACCAACAGGAATGAAGATAGTAGCGAAGGGAGCCATCCTTGAATAGCCTACATATCGCTTTGTGACGGCTGCCAGTAATTGTGCAATCGAGCTCTGTTACTGTGGACGAAATAAATATGACTCAGACGTAAGGCAGCTACTGGTAGGACGGAAACAGATAACGCGGTCAACTGTGTGGAGAACTTAGAAGAAACACATTTCGTCGTCTCGATCATTGCAGATGTTAACACTGTATCTACAAATAGTGCTCACATGCTCAGAATCGTTCCACACGCTGTCACTAGTAGGCTGCGGAAAGTGTGGCTACTACAGGACACTACACCTTAAGGGTGTTACAGAGACACTCTATCCTAAAAGGGACATAATTGTGATTTAAAAAATTATAACATTAATAATAATAGAATTGACGACAAAGTGATGATCAACAGCTTAATAAGGATTAGTCTTATCAGCCAGTTATGCTTTCTAATGTGCCCCATAGTAGTAATAAGTATTTTCCTCTGTACCAAAAGAAAGCACTATCTGCTATGTAATCAAATTTGTCTTGTTGTTTTTATGTTCTTGCCTTTGAATTTAATCAAGTTTGTAACATTTAATAACGAAGACACGCCTTTGAGGGTTAGTAATTTCTTCCACCAACCCCTTCATTTATTATTTATTACTATTACTAGCTGAGAAATGCACCGTTGCCCAATCTTCTATTAGCCCATCTTATCCTTCCCCCTCTCTCCATCCACCTCCGCCTCCCTTTTTCTCTACTGATAACCTCTCTATACCCTTCTCCTCGCTCCTCTCTGTCCATCCTCCCTGCCCCAATCCATCACCTCCACCCCTCCCTCTCTACGTCCATCACCCCCTCTCTCTGTCCATCTCCTCAATCCCCTGCTCTCTGTTTTCCCCTGCTTGCCAAGCCTCTCCTCCCTCTCCCCATCTCCTCCTTCCACATTGTCCATCTCCTCTTATCTCTCTAATTCCTCCGTGCCTTCCAGTGCATAATCCCAGCAGCGTATTTTAATGAAGAAATGCACACAAATTGTAGTAGAGCACATGGGAAAATTTTCGATATATCGTGTCATAGCAGGCGGAGAGGTGATACTCCGACGTGGCGCGTCCCAGGTGGCGGATAGGGGTGTCCTCACCGGTTTACCGGCGGACTTGAGCGAAATAAAATAGCTCTCGGGGACCAAACACTAAACAACCTCTACGGCTAACAACCGTAGTTGTAACTCGGAGCTTGCTTCATACAAGGTTGACTACCTTTGAAAATCAAACATGGAAGGAAATCTTTCAAGGAATAATCCACCGCTTGGCAATAACCAAGGAAGACTGCACTCGGATACGGAGGGCAGTCACCTGAAAGATAACTTGGATGAGTCGGAGCATCTGAAAATACCCAAAACGGACAGACGACCAAAACTCAAGACAGGACAAATAAACTACATTGCGACACACAATATAAATTCCCTCATACAACCAGGCAAACTCAAAATTCTGACGGATGAAATGGATCGCAAGGGGATTCTCATAACTGGACTTCAAGAAATGAGAAATACTGATCAGGAGCCGATAGAATCACAAGGATATAGGATTTATAAGGGAATACCAGGGAAAAGAGTCATGAAACAGTGTCCACAATTTGGAACAGGATTCGTGGTGAGTCTGAAAATAATAGAGTCCATAACAGAATTTAAAGCACAATCTCCCAGGCTCTCAACATTAACTCTAAAAGCTGCAAATAAAATGTACACAATAATAAATGCCCATGCCCCGACAAATGATAAAAATAATAAAAAAGAACACAGAGAAGAGGTAGAATAATTTTGGGAGATTTTAGATCAAACGACGAATAACATTAATAAAAATCACATCAAAATTTTATTTGGAGACTTCAATGCCCAGTTAGGAAGGGAAAAGAGATATAGAGACATAATAGGGAAATGGACAGCACAAAGAAGAACAAACAAAAATGGCATAAGACTAATGGAATTTTGCAGAAACCATGACATGATCTCAAAGTCGACGTATTTTAAGAGAAGACCAAGTAAACTAAAAACTTGGAAACATCCAGACTGGAAAAAAGGAGAATGGCAACTGGACCATGTCTGCATGGATAAGAATTACCACAAGGAAATTTACAATGTGAAAGTACAGAGGGACAGATACCGGATCAGATCATTACATGATAAAAATTAAAATTAAATTAACCCCATTAGCAAAGAAAAAATCCCACCAGAAGAAGAAGAGAACCTATGACCCTCATAAACTGATACAAAATGAGGATTATGAAGCACAAACCAGGGATATAAAAATAACAGATGATCTGGAAGAAATAATTCCCAAATTGAAACAAATAGCTGAACAAGTTGCCCCTATAAATCCAAGGAAAAAACACCAGTGGTGGAACGATAAATGTGATGAAGCAGTGTTGGATCGACACCAAGCCTGGTTAAGGCATCAAAATGAAAAAACAGAAAAATCATATTTGGAACTCACAAAACAAAGGAAGAAAAAAAATGGTTCAAGTGGCTCTGAGCACTATGGGACTCAACTGCTGAGGTCATTAGTCCCCTAGAACTTAGAACTAGTTAAACCTAACTAACCTAAGGACATCACAAACATCCATGCCCGAGGCAGGATTCGAACCTGCGACCGTAGCGGTCTTGCGGTTCCAGACTGCAGCGCCTTTAACCGTACGGCCACTTCGGCCGGCCAAAGGAAGACAACACAAAAAATAATAAGGAGAGTTAAACGTCAGTACCAAAAAGATATACTTCTAATGATAGAAAAAAATAGTGAAAAAACAAACTCAAGAGACTATTACAAAATATTCGGCAAACAATTACAAAGATATGATCCTCCAACATTAATGTTAAAAGATAAAGATAATAACCTAGCCCATAGCAATAGTAAATATACAGAAATTCTAGCAGAAACATTTAACAAGTTACTAAACTGTGAAGATCCCCCAGAACTTCTTCAGATAAACACAGAAACTCCAATTAAAACACCAGCAGAAAATCTAAATCCACCTACAATTAATGAGGTCTACAGAGCATTGAAAGAACTCAAAAACTACAAAGCAAGTGGAGAAGATCAAACGTTTGCTGAACTTTGGAAATATGCAGCAGAACCAGTAAAGATAGCATTACACCAATGCATAGTAAAAATCTGGAATGAAGAGAAATTACCAGAAAATTGGACTACTGCTATAATACATCCATTACATAAGAAAGGAGAAAAATCAAATCCAGACAACTATAGAGGAATTTCCCTTTTGGACTGCACGTATAAGTTCATGTCAAGAATACTATACAACCGCTGTAAAGATCAATTAGAACTGGAACTGGGAGAATATCAAGGAGGATTTAGATCCTGGAGAAGCTGCCCAGAACAGATAATCACCTTGAAGTTAGTTATGGATGTCTACAAAAGAAGGCAAAAACAACTAGTCATAACCTTTGTAGATTTCAAAAAGGCATATGATTGCATCCATAGATCTTCAATGATGAAAATATTAAGGAATTTTGGACTTCATCCTAAATTAATAAAAATGATACAGTTAACCTTAACAAACACCAAATCCAAAGTAAAATTTAGAGGAGAAATATCTGAACCATTTACGATTAAAACAGGGTTGAGACAGAGAGATTGTTTATCACCATTGCTATTCAATTGTGCTCTTGAATATGTAATGAGAGAATGGTACAAGGAAAATCCTAGGAATATTAAAATTGGAAATAAGGAAGATAACATAAACCTAAATTGCTTGGGATTTGCTAATGACCTAGCATTACTAGCTAATAATATTCAGGAAGCCACGAAACAAATAACAAGCTTACAAAATATAGCACAAAAATTAGGACTCCAGATATCATTTGAAAAGACTGAAATAATGGTAACGGATCCACTTGTAATAGATCACATCACAGTGAACAATAGGGAAATTAAAATAGTGAAACAATTTAAATACCTGGGTGAAATTATAACACATAAATTGGACGAGAAACCTGCATGGCGAGCAAGAACTAATAAAATGATAAAAGCTCAAAAACTAACATGGTCTACGTACAATAAAAAATGTCTATCAATTAAAACAAAATTAAAACATTACAAGACGGTGGTTCAACCAGAGGTTACATACGGATGTGAAACTCTTTTTAAATCACCCAGAAAAACAGAATTGACAAAATTTTAAAAGTTGAGAGAAGAATTGCTAGAACATGCATAAATAAGAAATATCAAAATGCTGTGCAATGGCGGATGTTCCAAATGAAGTGGTATACAGAGAACTGGAGCCCATCACTGATACTATACGAAAGAAAAGGATCTCTTTTTGTGGTCACATTCTGAGGACACCAGAAACCAGATTATCAAGGAAAATTATTGAGAAACTCTGGAATTTGAAACAACAAGGAGGATGGCTTAAGGAAATAAGAGAGGATATGGAAGAACTGGAAATAACTCTGGATGATTTGCAGAACAAAACGCCAAATTTAAAGAAGTTGAGGGACACAGAAATAAGATTTAAACCAAAAATTGACAAACGACATACAATGAAAAGGGTATTTACAGATAAGGAACGACGAAAAGCATCGGAACGAATGAAGAGATACTGGGCAACTCGGAAGGGGAAAATACCAAAGAAGAGGACCAGAAATGATTGACTGAAGTGGTCCAATGAGGCCGTAAAAGCAGAAGAAGAAGAAGAAGAAGAAGATGATGGATGATGATAGTAATAATAATAATAATTATAATGAAACTTCCTGAAAGATTAAAACAGTGTGCCGAAGTGGGACTCGAACCTGGGCCTTTGCCAATTGCGTGCAACTGCTCTACCAACTGAGTGGTCGACACGCAGTTGTAATATACTAGGCGGTTTCAAATCAGTGCACACTCTGCTGCAGAGTGATAATGCATTCTGTGAATAATAATATTGATAACAACAATTATTATAATAACAGCTGCTCTCTGAAAATACTAAAGAGGGGTGGGAAAATCCTTATGGTCTCACTCTGGATGAAGGGAGAAACCCAACCCACAGCTCCTAGTGGATGAGGGGGCAACGCACTGGAGGCAAACATTGGTGGAAACTGAGTAACCGGGACAAAATATTCAGGTGCATTGGTGGGAAGTACCAAGTGCCAACGGCCTTTCAGGGCATATGAGCGAGTAGAGATGCAGTGTACTCTTTTGCGCCTGGGATGAGAAATAGTCCCTCATGGCGGAGGAGCCAATGAGGGACAACGGTACAGACTTCCAGGCCTAACAGTCTTGAATGTATTTCGGATTAACTGGATCGTCATTAATCTCACAATTAAATCTCTTTCAATTGGAAGGCATGATGGTAAGTCATACGAAGAACTACTCAAGGGGATATCCACAGTTGCCATTGGGCAGCAAAGGCAAATCATTTGATTTTGGAGAACTCGCACCAGCATCCTGAAAGAGTCAGAGCTTTCTGGAAACAGGGAGAGCAAAATCAAAGCCCAGCGGAATAATTTCTTTGCCACATTTAAAATAAACTCACTTCTGAGAACTGAGAAGCTTAAAGAGATTACAGTTGTTTTTGCTAAAGACAACATACGCATTACACACAAGATACACAGACGAGCAAGCCTTTGAATCAGATGGCTACAGAAATTTCAAAGGTAAAGAAGGGAAACTAATTATGAAAAATGTGCCACATTTAGGATCAACCTTCATTGTTAGGTGCAAAATTTTAGATTCCATAATAGATTTCCAGCCACCAATGACAGAATATCCATGATCTTCCTCACATGCACAAATGAAGTAAAAAATACAAAAGTTAATGTCTATGCACCAGTCGACCAGACCAATATATGAAACGCAAGAAACCGAATAATTTTGGAAAAAAACGGAAGACATTATCAAAAACATTCCAAAGAAAAAACTGCTGCTGGGGTATTCTAATAGTTTATCAGAGAGAATTGTTACGAATACCCAGCCCACAAAAGGACAAACAAGAAGAGCAAAAGGGCAATGGATCTTTGTAGAGCAACCAACCTACTAATGAAATCCACTGGTTTTAAGCATCTCCCCAGAAAACAGAAAGCATGGAGCTCTCCAAATACCAATTTAGGTAAGCTTCACATTGATAATGTTCCAATCGTTCTGAGAAATCCGGCATGTTAAGGTAACAAGAAATGCTGAGTTAAATTCTGTTCAGTACACTATTTATCTAAACTCAAATTGAATTCCCATCAACAAATACTAAGAGATAAACCAAACACACTGGAAACTCAAATTCCAAAGTAACTTTAGCGACACACTGGAAACCAAAATTACAGAAAACTGGGAACAAATGAAACAATCTCTTCTTCAAACAGCAAAAGAAACAATTCTCTTTACCAAAAACAAAAGGCATGCTTGGTGTAATTTGGAATGTGATAAAGTAGTCACAAGAAGACAACATGCATGGGAATAAATACAAGTATATGGAAAATAGGACAAATTCCTTGAAATGAGGAAGGAAGTTGCCAAACTGATTAGAAATGGTAGGAGAAATTGTGATACGAACCAAGAAAAACAAATAACCACAGCTTACAAATCAACAACACTATAAAACTCCTTAAGTCTTTCAAATGAAACTTAAATAAATATTCTCCACCAAACCTTTGCTTTAAAAAATAAAATCGAAAAACAGTACGTAACCAAGAAAAGTATGACATGTCAGCAACATACTTTGAAAATTTAGCAAATTGTTAATGCCCGAAATCAAGATTTGACTTCAGACAAGGAAACACTCAGTACCCGGAAGCAGATCCTCCACATAGACGTGAAATCAATAAAATCATCAAATCTCTCAAAAACAGTAAAGAACGTTGGGAAGATTCCATAACAGCAGAACTTTGGAAGTATTCAGGTAAAAAATTTCTGGACAAGCTAACGGAAACCATCGAAAATATTTGGTTAACAGAATAGATCCATGAAGACTGAAAGACACCACTGATGCAAACACTGCAAAAAGCAGGAGGTAAAGACGTTGTGATCAACTAAATGCATTTCTAGCCTACCGGTTATCTACAAACTCTTATCAAAAGCATTATTTGCTAGGACATAACAACAGTTGAACTCTCAGACTGATGAATCTCAGAGTGGTTTTAGAAGGAGCAGATCTTGTTCAGAGCAGATTCTCTACCAAAAGTCAATAATAATATATCTCGAAAGAAGATGATATAAAAATTTGATAATCACTTTTTTTGACTTCAGAAAGTTGATTGGAAGTCACTGTTTGAAATATGAATGAACTATGCTTAGGTACTAAAACCACAGCTCTAATTACAGTAAGCAAACATAAGAAACACCAATGCCAATATGAAATTTACAGGTGAGATGTCTAAAAGATTTGAAATCAAAACTGAAGTGAGGCATGGAAGTGGTCTATCTCTGCTGATCCTTAACTGTTTTCTAGACAAAGTCACAATGGAACGGAGAATGTCACTAGAAGGGAGCCAAAATAAGGACGGAGTCAAATTAGGTTACAAAAGGGAAAACCCACAAATAGACTATTTAACGTTTGTGGATGACCTAGCTATTTAATCAGGCTCAGTGGAAACAATTACTGAACTAATAGATTTGCTCAAACACCAAACCGAAAATGCAGGTTTACAAATTTGTTTTTGAGAAATTTGTAACAAATTTCAAGGCAGTCCCAAACATAATGAAAAATAAATATGGAAGCATTGCGAGAACTAAAAAGTTCAGGTATCTAGGAGACGTAACTGAACAAGACATTTCGGAGAAAGAAGCCATAAAAGCAAGAGTTAATATAATGAAAACAGCACCGTACCTAACTAACGACGTATGTGGTAACAAATGAATATTCATCAACGCTAAACTTACATGCTACTCTACAGTAATTCACCCAGAAGCACTTTAGGCAGCAGAATGAACAAAAGGTGATTATGGAACCACTGGAAATCGCAGGAAGAAAAATACTATGGGAAATTTTGGAGCCAGTCAAAGATCAAAGACAATACAGAAGATGTCATAGTAGTAAACTTTATAGAGATATTGAAAAATATTGCAGATATAATTAAAGAAAGAAGGCACGTGCAAAGGACGAATCCCAATGGATAGGCAAAAAGACATTTCACTTATTTGGTAAATTAGAGTGAGCAACACATGGTGCAAAGAAGTTGGAAGGGACATGGACGAACTCCAGATTACTCCACAAGATACTGAAAAACGACTGCCACTCAGAAAGAAATTACAGAACTCCAAAAGTTTTCATGAAATACCCAAAAAGAAGACTGGGGCTGCTTAAACAGAAGAAAGGAGAGAGAAACGAGCTAATTCTGAGCGGCAGGCTTGTGCTACAATCATGTTAACCAAAAGCACCCACTTCGAGGCTGAGTGTTCTGGATGCCCTCAAAATACAGAAGCATATAATCTCACATACGCCAGGTCATGTCGAATGAAAACACTGAAAATAGATTTAGAGGAATCTCAAAAACATTCTTTAGATGTTCTATGGAGTGCATCTGCCTTGAGCCACATACTGTTTCGTTTCGAAGGCCTCATGTTGTTATTTACTTTCCTTCACTGCCACACTCTAATCCTGGCACCGTGCGACGCTAAATGATTGCAGTCATGCACTTTACTTACAGGATCAATCACAAAGCTACAGTTCCTAAGTTCTGATGTGCCACAAGTCTCCCTCCATTCGTCTCTAGGATTAAAATGTCCTCACTCTTCACGTGTCTTGCTCAGTGAAGCTCTGTATTTTTGGCGATTGGTCCTTCGATCCGTTGATGTATAAAACTAGTAGACCTTTCTTTGAGTTTTTTGTACTCCTTACCTGTTTGTAGTAAAGCCATCTAACTTTAGGACGTTCTATGCGTGCCACGACCTTAGGTCGAAGTGCTCCTGTGTTTCTCATGTCCTCACGTAGTTTGGCATCCTCTATAGCTGCACCAGCATTGTTATATCAAACAAGTTCGCAACGTTCTGCCACGCTATGAACTAACAGCGTCCTGGGGCTACCTGTAACATAGCCCCTCGACGTATTTCCCGTTTTAGACAGAGGGCTCTGAAGAACTACACCAGAGGGCAAGCCAAGACCTCTAGAAAATTCTTTAGCCGCTTGCATATCACTCACGTCGAATACGCGAAGATAAAACTGCGATAAACAGCAACTCTTTTCACAGTTCATCCATTTCTGAAATGCGAAGTCTTAGTCATGCTATTATAGTGCGAATGCTGCGCGGAGAGACGTCAGAAATGCGGATGCCCGAGCAGAAACAAAAAGTACGGTCCGAGAACGGAGCCCTGTGGCGCCGCCTACCTCGCCACAGCCAGTGCTCGCCGGCCGACTGCGCCTTAATGGGCACGCCGCAGCGCGTCGCGTCGCATGATTTGTGGAGGCTGGGCCGACCTCCTCCACAAACACGCGACCGGCCGCGCCGTAAATCCAGCTAAAGCGATACTGTGTACCCAAAGGCGCGTCGTTATTTTAAATTAAGTTTTATACGGCGGCGCTTCATAAGCAAACAATGACTGGCTTGCCTGCGCGCCGGCGCGTCTGCCCCTGCTCGCGTGCCTCGGCTGCCACGCTGGTCCCTTGCATAAGCACACAGTTTCAGAGCTTGTGCCGCAACTCCTCTACAGGACACCGTCGTTTTGTTCCATGTCCTGTTGTGCCCCATCTCTGAAAACTGTCCTCACACGTGACACGATGGCGATGGGAATAGTGTTGTTCTTTTAGTCAAAGAATAATGCTCCGTCTTGATCTCAAAATAAAGATATATGAAAAGGATTGAAAATAAACATAGAATGAACAACACAAACATTCAGGTTGCTGTGTAAGGCCCATGAATATACAGTACATACCAAAATAATCACTTTAGGACTCAGAGCATATAGCACAGGGTGAATCACCTAAAATTTGCACCACAAATACTGCAGATATGGAAAGTGCTGTTGATGTGCGGTTTTCACACAATGTACTGGTAGTCAGTGGCCAATAAACAGATTGTAATAATACTTAGGAAGTGTATTTTTTGTGGAAACATACGCTTTTTAAAGGGAACAATGCCTATTGACATCAACAAACTAGAAGTAGGGAAAATTAGAATGTCAGTGGTGTTCGTTGCAGGATTCTAGAGGGAGTCGTTTAGGAGATATTATATTTTGTAAAGTTCCCACACTGACACTTGATCCTGCCTTTTAACCTGCGTAGTTGCTAGGTACGATTTTGTGATGTTTGCTTATAGACTGCCTGTGCCTTCCTTGAGTAAACTGCGAGTTGTTAGACAGTTAGTGTGTGTCAGCCGAAGTAGTAAGTCGTGAGTGGACAATGGGATTTACCAACGCAGAAAAAGCCGACATGCTCATCATGTATGGAGAGTTTGTTCTTGTACGTTGTATGCGGCAAGACATCCTAATAGATGTCAACCATCTGAACTATTATTCTTCAAACTCTCCAACCAATTACTTGAAAATAGTAGTGTGACACCTAGACAACGTAACAGAAGGTAAAGGTAACAAGTGATGATACAAGAGGGGGAAATTAATGTTCTTGCTGCTGTTGCAGCTGATACGCACTAAAGCTCCCGTCCAATAGCACGAGGAAGTGGCAAGAGTCAGGGAAGTGTACAATGCATTCTCGATCTCTATAGATTCGATCCCTATCACATCCCTCCCAACCAAGAGGGCCTTTCAAAACATTATAAGAATTGTGTTAACTTCTGCATCACGTATCTTGTTTAATGACGAAGCCGTATTTACTAACGGTAGCAGTCGGAACACTTCGTGCTGAGTATGGCCTGTCTCATATTGCCGCCAGCCTCATCGATCAAACAACTGTGACGCTATAGTATCGGGGTGAAGTATTGTTGGTTTAAGTATACGTGAGAATGACATTGATTAAAAATCATATTTGTAATAATGATCATATAATGTAGGCTTTCACGGCTGGTATTTACTTAATTTCCGGGCTGACAGGCCTTGGTCGATTTGCAGAACTTCCCTCTAACTAAATAAGCATTCATAAATCTATGTTATTTCCGTCTCAAAATTTACGCCATAGCAGCCGATCGGTACGAGTCGTCAATACTGGAAGACAGACAATCAAAAATTCCCCCTCTAACACGGAAATGGCCGTGCTACTTACCCACGGTCCGCAAGGTAAGCGGCCAATTTTACTTAGCTCAGGGCTGAATAAACGGAGCGATCTGGAACTTAACGCATCTTAAAATATATATTGCACCTCCAACTATGTATGTTTGTTTCTGAACTGGAAAACTACACTCATAAGGATCTCGTAACGTTAGTTGTATGTAGACTCGGACTTTAGTTGGTAGACAGATGTTATTACAAAACCCGGCTGAGTACCTCGAGCCGCACGAATATTCGATTCGGGCCACAGACTGCACGCGAGCCGCTGTTTGACGAGCACTGATATACAGGGCGGTCCATCTGAAGTTTCGGATGAGATTATCTCCAAAATTATACATCGGGTAAAAATAGTGGGTTAGACAGGTTCGTAAGCTCAAAGGGAGACATCAAATGATACTACACGTGAACTCCAGCCCCCACCCCGTTGCGTGGTGTGGAGGACAACGTTTAAATCTTAAATGGAAACACCCATGTTTCACCGCAGATTCGGATTCTCCATAAAAAAGTAATCAAGTTTTGTCTGAAACATTTTTTTAAACCATTGACAGATGGCGCTGAAATGGACAAAAAAATAAATTTGGGGAAGAACTCTGATCTACGAGGGTAATCCCAAAAGTAAGGTCTCCTATTTTTTTTGTAAATAGATAGGACTGTTTATTTCTACAATCGTTTACATCAGTTTACGGCTTGAACATTTAGCTATTTTTTGACATATTCACCATCTTTGTAGACGCTGTGGCAGTTTTTGTATGCCCATGTCGTACCAGGTCGTCGCCATGCTGTTCAGAAAGTTATGAACCTCTTCTTTCACCTTGTCGGCGGAGCTGATGCCCTAATTTGATGCCAGTAGACTTCTGTTGGCCACGAATGCCCTTTTTGCCATTGCTAGTCTGCTTTTGATGTCCTTCTTACTCCGTCCGTCATTGGTTATTTTACTGCCTAGGTAGCAGAATTTGTTAACTTCATCTACCACGTGACCATCAATCGTGATGTTAAGTTTCTCGCTGTTCTCATTTCTGCTACTTCTCACTAGTTTCATCCTTCTTCGATTTCCTCTCAGTCCATATTCTGTACTCATTAGATTGTTCGCTCCATTCAGCAGATAATGTAATTCTTCTTCACTTTCACTCAGGATAGCAATGTCATAAGAGAATTGTATCATTGATATCCCTTCACTTTGACTTTTAATTCCACTCCTAAACCTTTCCTTTTTTTCCATCATTGTTTCTTCGATGTACAGATTGAAAGTAAGGGCGAAAGACTACACTCTGTCTTACAACCTTTTTAGTCCCAGCACTTTACTCTTGATCGTCCACTCTTATTATTCCCTCTTGGCTCTTGTACATATTGTGTATTTCCCGTCTCTCCCTATAGCTTACCCCTATTTTTCTCAGTATTTCGAACATCTTGCACCATTTTAAATTGTCGAACGCTTTTTTCAGCTCGACAAATCTTATGAACGTGTCTTGATTTTTCTTCGGTCTTGCTTCTACAGGGTGTCCCAGCTATCTTGTCCACCCAAAATATCTCTGGAACAATAACAGCTATTGCAAAACGACTTTCACCGGTATCAATGTAGGGTTGGGGCCCATGAATGTACATATTATGAGACATTCTAAAAAGAAAGCATATGTCTTTTTTAACACAAACTTATGTTTTTTTTTCTTCAGTAATCCATAGCATGACAAAGCACATACACAATGGCGTTGATTGCATCGCAATATTCCCACTACATCCCGAAATATTGAGACGCGAAGTTGACACCCGACATGCGCTGCTAGCGCACGTCCTGAGGCTCAGGTGTGAACCCCATGCTACCCGTAATCGCGATGTGATTGACCTCCATACTTATCAGGAGGTTTGAAACGAATAATACGGTCTGCTGCCATCAACTCTCATAAGCAGATAATGGTTTCCCTCTTGCACGTTTTACGTATCTACGTACACAATATGAACCAGTACCGATCGGTGTACAACCGTCAGGTTGTCTTATTTATCCTGCACACCCGAAATAAGGTTTATCTAATGCGTTATACGACCCATTGTGCCTGTCGCGCAGGGCCTGACTCTACCTAGTCAAGTGTCCAACGTAGTTCCCACTACTGCCACAGTTACCACTTCGCCTTGTTTATGATTTGCGACCCATGCAAACTCCTGTACTCCACCACCCTCCGAGCATCCCATTTGTTGTTGCTTTGGCGTGCAGTACACCGCTTGCCAGTGTAGTCGTGCATCAGAGTAATCTAGTGACGGCACGGAGGTAGTACACATTGTGAATAAACGTTGTGGTGTGGAACTTATACTGTACAGTATAATGTACACACATGAAGATATGGTAGAAATGCTGCTGATCTATGGAGAATGTACGTTGACGGGAAATACGTTATGAGGTTGCTTGTTTGTTGATAGTACTGTTAGCGAACATTATGATTATTAAGTTAATATGTGTGTTTTCTACCCTACTCCACATACCTGTACTGTACCCTGTTGTAGGTGGACGAAATGCTGTTCAGGCAGAACGACTGTACGGAAGACGATTCCCTGACAAGCCATCGCCTTCGCGCCGGATGTTTGGTCGTCTCAGATCTCGTTCACGTGAACGGGAAGCTTAAATCCAAGACCTCGACATCGTCCTAGAACACGCACAGATGAACGTGCTGAAGTTGCTGTGCTCGCTACCATAGCTCTGAATCCTCAAATCAGCACACGTCAAATTGAACGTGAAGTTGGTGTGTCGAAATCAAGTGCACAGCGTATTCTTAAACGTATAAATTTCATCCTTACCATGTTCATTTACACCAGGATCTTCATGGAAATGACTTCCGCAACAGGGTAACATTTTGTCGATGGGCTCAGCAAAAACTTCTGACTAATCCAAATTTTTTTCAGATATTCTCTTTACCGACGAGGCATCATTCTCCAACAAAGGAATTGTAAATATGAGGAATATGCATTATTGGTCCCCAGACAATCCAAAATGGCTCGGTCAGGTAGAGCATCAACATCCGTGGAAAGTAAATGTTTGGTGTGGGATTATTGGAGATACCATAATCGGACCTTTCTTTATAAATGGAATCAAAAATGGCAGACAATACTCCAGATTTATACGACACAATCTTCCTGTTCTCTTGGACACCGTACCTCTGAACCGGAGAATGGTCATGTGGTATCAGCATGACGGATGCCCTGCACATAACCCTTACGAGCGCGACGACTTCCGAACCGTAAGTTTCCTGGTAGGTGGATTGGACGAGGTGGTCCAGTTAGGAGGCCTGCCCGATCTCCGGATCTTACACCGCTGGATTATTTTCTTTGGGGAGCAGTGAAGTATGCTGTTTACCAACATGAACCAACAACATCAGAGGACATGAAGCAACGCATTATTGATGCTTGTACAGCCATCAAAGAGGAAACAGTGGCACGAAGTAGGGCATCCTTCATCCGCAGAGTGACCCTATGTATGGAAGCCAATGGGCATCACTTTGAGCATGAGATGTGAACGCTATGTTTAGTATGTAGTGCTGGTATCACAGTGGAAGTTTCTACAAAGGGCCATTTTACCCAGTGATGTTAAGAAATATTTGTTTGCAACAATTTGTCATTTAACGCATTAGATAAACATAACATTGATAATTATGTGATAATAAAACTAATTGGTTAAACATGTTTACATTCATCTTCTATGTCCTACCTGAACTTCCCAAATCAAAACATTTTTACCTAAACAACGGTAAAGCTTTTAGTCCACTTGCTCCTTTCACTAAAACCATCAACATGAATTTTACTATTACGAGTCAGTGATTAACTATCACTTGCGCTAGATCTACAGTAAAGCAAAGTTTTAACGTTGAACGGCATTAACTTTTTAGTAACGGATTAACGATAAGCGAAGTTAAGTTTGTGACTAACGTTGCGGTACATAGATATGTTACAGAACCACATCACCCCTAGCCTATGGGATAAATACCTGCTGGAATGTACGACGTTAATGCAGGATGGCAGCAGACCGTATTATTCGTTTCGGACCTCTTGATAAGTATGGAAGTGTGATTACGCATGTCAATCACATCGCGATTACGGGCAGCATGGGGTTCACGCCTGAGCCTCAGGACGTGCGCTAGCAGCGCATGTCGGGTGTTTCAAGCGTCAACTTCGCGTCTTAATATCTCTGGATGTAATGGGAATATTGCGATGCAATCAACGCCATTGTGTATGTGCTTTGTCATGCTATGGATTGCTGAAGAAAAAATATAGGAGGTCCAAACATAAGTTTGTGTTAAAAAACACATATGCTTTCGTTTTAGAATGTTTCCAAATATGTATATTCATGGGCCCCAGCCCTACATTGATACCGGTGAAAGTCGTTTTGCAATAGCTGTTATTGTTCCAGAGATATTTTGGGTGGACAAGATAGCTGGGACACCCTGTATTATCAATCGGAACAGCATAACTGCCTCTCTCGTGCCTTTGCCTTTTCTAAAGCCAAACTAATCGTCATCTAGCATATCCTCAACTATCTTTTTCATTCTTCTGTGTATTATTCTTGTCAGCAAATTGGATACATGAGCTGTTAAGCTGACTGTGCGATGATTCTCGCAGTTGCCAGCTCTCGCCGTCTTCGGAATTGTGTGGATGATATTTTTCCGAAAGTCAGATGCTATATTACCAGACTGACACATTCTACACACCAACGTGAATAGTATTTTTGCTGCCACTTCCCCTCATGATATTAGAACTTCTGATGAAATGTTATCTATACCTTCTGCCTTATTTTGAGGAAGAAATTTCTGAGAATGTACGTCTGGAGTACAGCATTGTATGGTAATGAAACGTGGACTGTGCGTAAACCGGAACAGGAGACAATCCAAGAATTTGAGATGTGGTGCTACAGACGAATGTTGAAAATTAGGTGGACTAATAAGGTAAGGAATGAGGAGGTTCTGCGCAGATTCTGAGAGGAAAGGAATGTGAACAAAGCATTGATAAGGAGGGTAGGATGATAGGACATCTGTTAAGACATGAGGGAATGTTTTCCGTGGTAGTAGAGGGAGCTGTAGAGGGCAAAAACTGTAAAGGAAGACTGAGACTGGAATACATCCAGCAAATAATTGAGGAAGTAGGCTGCAAGTGCTACTGTGAGATGAAGAGGTTGGCACCACAGGACAGGAATTCGTGGCGGACCTATGGATGAAATAAACAGGAAGGGCATGGAAGCTACGTCGAAATGGTTGCAGCAACTATGTGAAGGCGGAGAAAAATAAATTATCGTCCGAAGGACTGGTTCAGTACACAGAAAGTCAAAATAACCTTCTGTGAAATTAAAAGCAAGGACGGCAACATTGAGTGTGCAATAGTAATTACACTGCTAAACGCAGAGAAGACAGCGGAAAGGTGGAAAGAGTATATTCAAATACTCCGGGTGGTGAGGAATTGTCTGATGACGTGATAAAAAAGAAATTGGAGTCGATATGGAAGAGGTAGGGGATCCAGCATTAGAGACATAATTTACATCTACATCTACATCTACATTGATACTCCGCAAGCCACCCAACGGTGTGTGGCGGAGGGCACTTTACGTGCCACTGTCATTACCTCCCTTTCCTGTTCCAGTCGCGTATGGTTCGCGGGAAGAACGACTGCCTGAAAGCCTCCGTGCGCGCTCTAATCTCTCTAATTTTACATTCGTGATCTCCTCGGGAGGTATAAGTAGGGGGAAGCAATATATTCGATACCTCATCCAGAAACGCACCCTCTCGAAACCTGGCGAGCAAGCTACACCGCGATGCAGAGCGCCTCTCTTGCAGAGTCTGCCACTTGAGTTTATTAAACATCTCCGTAACGCTATCACGGTTACCAAATAACCCGGTGACGAAACGCGCCGCTCTTCTTTGGATCTTCTCTATCTCCTCCGTCAACCCGACCTGGTACGGATCCCACACTGATGAGCAATACTCAAGTATAGGTCGAACGAGTGTTTTGTAAGCCACCTCCTTTGTTGATGGACTACATTTTCTAAGCACTCTCCCAATGAATCTCAACCCGCCTTACCAACAATTAATTTTATATGATCATTCCACTTCAAATCGTTCCGCACGCATACTCCCAGATATTTTACAGACGTAACTGCTACCAGTGTTTGTTCCGCTATCATATAATCATACAATAAAGGATCCTTCTTTCTATGTATTCGCAATACATTACATTTGTCTATGTTAAGGGTCAGCTGCCACTCCCTGCACCAAGTGCCTATCCGCTGCAGATCTTCCTGCATTTCGCTACAATTTTCTAATGCTGCAAATTCTCTGTATACTACAGCATCATCCGCGAAAAGCCGCATGGAACTTCCGACACTATCTACTAAGTCATTTATATATATTGTGAAAAGCAATGGTCCCATAACACTCCCCTGTGGCACGCCAGAGGTTACTTTAACGTCTGTAGACGTCTCTCCATTGATAACAACATGCTGTGTTCTGTTTGCTAAAAACTCTTCAATCCAGCCACACAGCTGGTCTGATATTCCGTAGGCTCTTACTTTGCTTATCAGGCGACAGTGCGGAACTGTATCGAACGCCTTCCGGAAGTCAAGAAAAATAGCATCTACCTGGGAGCCTGTATCTAATATTTTCTGGGTCTCATGAACAAATAAGGCGAGTTGGGTCTCACATGATCGCTGTTTCCGGAATCCATGTTGATTCCTACATAGTAGATTCTGGGTTTCCAGAAATGACATGATACGCGAGCAAAAAACATGTTCTAAAATTCTACAAGAGATTGACGTAAGAGATATAGGTCTATAGTTTTGCGCATCTGCTCGACGACCCTTCTTGAAGACTGGGACTATCTGTGCTCTTTTCCAATCATTTGGAACCCTCCGTTCCTCTAGAGACTTGCGGTACTCGGCTGTTAGAAGGGGGGCAAGTTCTTTCGCGTACTCTGTGTAGAATCGAATTGGTATCCCGTCAGGTCCAGTGGACTTTCCTGCTGTGGGAGACTTGAGATCATGTGAGGCAGAAGAGATAGATAAAGTGCATCGTGATTTCTAAAATCATTGGGGGAAATCACAAATAAAGGGCTATTCAGGCTGAGGTATAGAATCAATGAGACTTTCATAAAAACATCATACACACAATTCCGAAGACAGCAAGATCTGATAAGTGCGAGAACAATTGCACAGTCAGCTTAACAACTCCTACATCCAAGTTATTCACAAGAATAATACACAGAGTAATGGGAAAGAAAATTGAGGGTCTGTTAGATGACGATTAGTTTGGCTTTAGAAAAGGTAAAGCCACCAGAGACGCAGTTGTGACTTGCAGTTGATAATGGAAGCAAGGCTGAAGAAAAGTCGAGACAAGTTCCTAGGATCGTCGACCTGGAAAAAGCGTTCGAAAATGTCAAATGGTGCCAGATATTTGAAATTCTGAAAACGTAGGGGTAGGTTATAGGGAAAGAAGGGTAATATACAGTATCATAAGACCCAAGAGGGAACCGTAAGTTCGGGAGAACGAAGTACTCGTACTAAAATGGGTGTAAGACAGGGATGTACTCTTTCGCCCCTACTGTGAAATCTACGTATCGAAGAAGAAATGAAAGAAATAAAAGAAATTTTCAAGAGTCGAATTAAAATTGAAGGTGAAAAGATATCAGTGGTAAGATCCGCAAATGACGTTGCTATCCTCAGTTAAGGTAAAAATTAATTAGAGGATCTGTGGAATGAAATGAACAGTCTAACGAGTAGATTATGGATTGAGAGTATATAAAATAAACTGAAAAAAGACGAAAGTAGTGAGAAGTAGCACAAATAAGAATTGCGAGAACATCAATTTTGGTGATCACGAACCGGATGAAGTTACGGAATTCTGCTACCTAGGCAGCAAAACAGCGAACGACGGATGAAGCCAGGAGGACATAAAAAGCTGATTATCATTACTAAAACTGGAATTCCTGGTCAAGAGAAGTCTACGAATATCAAACACAGACCTTAAAGAGAGGAAATAATTACTGAGAAAGTACTGTTTTAACACAGCATTGTGCGGTAGTGAATCATGGATTGTGGAAAACCAGAATAGAAGCTAATCGAAGCCTTTAAGCTGCGATAGTATAGAAGAATGTTTAAATTAGGTAGACTGATCAGGTAATGAATGAGATGGCTCTCCGACAAATCGGTTAAAGAGCGAAACGTGTGGAAAACATTTAAGAAGGGCCGCGCGGAGTTGCCGTGAAGTTTGAGGCGCCATGTCACGGACTGCGCGGCTCCTCTTGCAGGAGGTTGGAGTCCTCCCTCGGGCATGGGTGTGTGTGTTGTTCTTAACGTAAGTTAGTTTAAGCAGTGTGCGTGTCTAGGGACCGATGATCTCAGTAGTTTGGTCCCTCAGGAATACACACACCTTTGAACATTTAAGAAGGGACAGAATAGTAGGATATGTGTAAAGCGAAGGTTAATAATTCCACGGTACTAGAGGGAGCGGCAGAGGGTAACAACTGTGAACGAAGGCGGAGATTGGAATATATCCAGCAAATAATCGAGGCCGTACGTTGCAAGTGGAAAAATAGAAAAGGCAACTTGACAGCGCTTGCGTAACACAAACAGCAATCAGTGTACTCTGTTACAAGTTTACCATGTCCCATGGATACATATACAAATGTCATGACACTACGCAGAGTCCTTGTGAACGAAGCGGTGGAAAAAACAGATTTGCCTTATGCCAAGTCTGAGGTATGTAGAAGACTGTGTAATGCTTTAGGAGGTGGTAAGACTGTTTTCAGTTGATGCTATACGACTGGGAAGGTAGACTCAAAGTCTGTGGAACCATTTCATGCGTCAATTTAATGATGAAGGCGTACAGAAGCGGAGTCTATCTACAAAGAATATGAATCGTCAGCTATGTCGGCTGTAAATATCTACCGGTTTGATGAGAATAAGAATGAAATACTCATTATCCATGGGCTCCATAATTGCAAGGCTGGAATATTTACTGATCACTGTGCTCTGTATTGGAAGAAAAATGGCAGGTTGCTAAATCCTCCACTAGTATCTGTCCAAACTATAGAACAGAGTCTCTGTCTGTAACAGCCTAGAATGAAGGCTCGGCTAACTTGTTCAACATACGAGACTTGCACTATAGAACCATGAAGGAATTTTTATGGTGGTGTGTCGCAAGAATATTTTGAGATTACATATTTGTAGAATTAATGAGCTCAGTATTGGACCTAAAGGTCCTTCCTGTATTTTTAAGAAGCAAACGTGAAAACAGTAATAAAATTATCTGCGACAATGACCGTATTCAAATTTGGAAGTGTGAGCTTATCAGCGATGTATAGTGGTATTTTTGTTTTAATGAACAAGTAAATCGTCTGTTTTCAAATTTAAATTCCTCTGAAAACGCCGCAGATGGTTCATTCCTTTCTCGCCAAAGATATCCCGATTACATTGGTTATTACCTGGAAAGAAATCGTAGAGTGCGTCGAATATTTTAAGTGAAATTCTGCCACTGTGATTTGCAGTTTTTAGAAGCTGAGGCCCATACCTCAGTATTACACCTTAAGTGACCGTGTTAAACATGTTTATAGAGACGATTAGGCTAAATCGAGGCTTCCCAAACTTTTCCTGTCACGGAAAACTTTCAAAATCCTGGTACTTTGATGGAACACCTTGTTGAGCTTGACAGCTAATAAAATTTTAAAATACGAAAAAACTTTGTTTTATTCCGTGATTACTTCAATTTTACATCGTAACTAATAACACAGAAATCATAAAAAAATTAGTGTGGCCAAAACGTCGGAAATATAGCCACGTTATTGACACCTGTTCGTGGAGCACTAATTCACTTCCCGCGGATCACCAGTGTTTCGCGGTAAACAGGTGGAGACACTTTGGGATAGACTATAGCCGTCAGAAATAAACAACACAGACAGAAACGTGTTGTAATGCGATGTTACCCGTGAGACGCTATAAATTTACAAACTCAAGTACTCGTCATAGGGTATGTAGTGACAATCGTAATATCTATAACAAGGTATGATGTGATATTAAGACAGTATCGAAAGACCAACTGCAAATCACTAATATACTATCTGGACGATTTCAAACTCCTTCATTATCACTGTTCCACAAGATGAATATTGCTGTTCTGTTCTGCTACGGTGTGTTCTGCGCCTGAAATATGCGCTAGCCCTGTATAAGCGTAGTAACGACACGATTTCAGTAAAAAAGCACCAGGAAGCGGCAGAAGCGACGATTACGAGACGGCCAGATGCTATCCGCCGCCACTAAACCTGTTTCACAGCTTTATTAATGTGGCACTTGGCTTGTTATGCCACAATTTACTCGTTAGTCTTAAGCGCGGTGCAGAGGATGACATCCTTGATCTAATCTAGATGAGTAAAGATACGGACAGTTCGTAACGACCCGGCGTTCGCTATTCTGATCACGAAATGCATCTCCTTGGAATTTCCGTCGGCTCTTGCGCAATACTTTTCTTCTAATTTTCTCGTCACACAAACGATCTGTGACGCCGCTGATTTTGTGATCCAACACAGCTCAATAGTAACATTCACGCCATATCTTCACAACAATGATGATTACTTTTGGTAAGGGTCTTACCGCAGATAAAACAGAGTGGGATTCTTAGAATATCTCTTAACATTGTCGAAATTTTAACAATGCAGTACTGTCTAATAACAGCCCTTTTGTTAAGGCGAAACCACTCACTGCCAATTACTTTTTCCAGGAGTGATAACCAAGCGAAGAATGGCGGACAGCTTCTCTGCAGATTGAAAGAGTAGAAGAAAGATCATGGCAGACTGGAAGTTCCTGTTAGACCATGAAATGATGACGGATGGCTCGGTTTGTCAGAGATTTGCACGCGAAGCAGAATGTGCGACGAGCTTCATTTCAGAGCTTACCCCTGTGAAGAGTGAAAGGATTCGTTCGCTCACAATTTCGGCCGTTTGTCTGCTCGTTACTACATATGAACAACATCCAACGGCTTAGATCTTCTCTTTTGAACATTGCAATCTTAGGTTTTAGCTTCTACTTTCCCTCCACTACCTATTCCACTGCCTACCAACATACTGATGGACTGCAGATGCTGTACCGTACGCTGCCATTTCTTATAGAAAATGTACTTCTACAGATTTCTTTCCTTTCTGCCTTCTGCAACTTTGGTTTTTATTATTCTGACAGTTGAATTTTCAATATCGTTCAGCAAAAGCAAATTGAAAACGATTCCGTTTTCTTCTTCAATTGCATGTGACTCATATTTCTGATTCGCGAAATAGAGTGATCGTATGTTAACGTGAAGTGTTGTAGTCACCAACTGCTGTAGGCTTCACACGTAACAAGGTGTAAGAAACAGAACAGCTCACCACCGAAAGCGGTTGCTGTTATTGAGGTGGCTTGCCTGCAGGGAGCAACCATGCAGCCTCGACACAGGGGCAGATAGACTTAGACAACAGGAATACAAGAATATCTGACCATAGATTCTAGCGAGAATTTAAAATAACGTATTACAAGAAAAATTAAAGTACTTAATATTAATATGAAACTGCTGTGTGGCAATGTTCAGAATTCACTTTTACTGATCTTGCTTCAGATCTGGGCTAGTACTGAATCACGTGACCGATATCTACGGTCACCTAGATGAAATGGCTCTAAGCACTGAGGTCATCGCCGGCCGGAGTGGCCGTGCGGTTCTAGGCGCTACGGTCTGGAACCGAGCGACTGCTACGAACGCAGGTTCGGATCTTGCCTCGGGCACGGATGTGTGTGGTGTCCTTAGGTTAGTTAGGTTTAATTAGTTCTAAGTTCTAGGCGACTGATGGCCTCAGAAGTTAAGTAGCATAGTGCTCAGTGGCATTTGAACCATCTGAGGTCATTAGTTCCCTAGACTTAGAACTACTTAAACCTAACTAACGTAAGGACATCACACACATCCATGCCCGATGCAGGATTCGAAACTGCGACCGTATCAGCAGCACGACTCCGGACTGAAGCGCCTAGAACCGCTCGGCCACAGTGGCAGGCACGGTCACCTAGAGAGGGTCCTTCCTGGCTCTTGCCGGTGGTGACTATAGACACGGTACTGCTGCAGTCATAAAGTATTGCTGACACTCCGGATGCCGTCGGTGGTACTGGCTGACAAGTTGAGCCCTGTGTCCGCTATTATTCACATATGGCGGATGGATGTTCACTTCAGAATCATAAGAGTGATGTATGGCGGAACTATAAGATGTATGTTGGGGTGTGGAGCCCCCTTTGGTTGTTAGCCTTATCTCTGTACTGCCTGTTGCTGCAGGGAACTCGTAGCTCCACTGTGTATGGCTAAGGTATCCCTCGAGGACACGCATAAAGTACTCGTATGGACCGAGGTTCTGAGTATGCATTAAATTCATTTTCTCGTCGGTACAAGTGACTGATTAAGCTCAGTTCGACGCTGCGCATTACCTCCAGTACGATAACTATATTTACGTGCTGTTCTCAGTACGAGTAGGTGTCTGGCAAACGTCAGTGATGTGTAAAAGTAATATGACCCATACTTTTGACTCTCTGAAACTGTTTGCCGAGTACTACGTTGTATACAGGACAGTCACAACACTAGCAAAGTGTTACGAAATACAACGAAACTTCCAGGTGGTGAGCGTTGACAGGAAGATTTGAGGCTGCCCCTCAGCAAAGGGTAAAGTAATGCTTGTAAACAGACGAAAAGAATAAATATCGTTTCACTATCTAAGCTGTCACTAGAATCAGTCAGAAGTGTCTAGTATCTAAGAGTATACACTACCTGATTAGAGGTATCCGGATACCTATTAACATTAATGTAGGCTGTGTCAACGCTTCGCCTTGATGACAGCTAGAACTCTGCTAGGGACAGTTCCGGTGACGTGTCTAACTGTCTATAGAGAAATGGCAACCCATTCTTACTCAAGAGCAGAAACCAAAGAAGACAGTGATGTTGAAAGCTGGGGTCTGGACTGAAGTCGACGTTGTAACCCATCCCTAAGGTATTCCGCTGGGTTCAGGTTTGGGCTCTGCGCAGACCGCTCCGTTTCAGGACAGTTATTTTGCACACACCATTGCATAGCAGATTCGGCTTCATATCAGGACGTGCTGTCCTGCTGATACAGTCATCATCTCCAGAGTGTTTCTCTACTGTACGCAGTACACAATGGCGTAAAATGTATTCATATCCTTCCATATTGGGCGTTTGGTTGAGCGCAGCAAGGGAAACACGCCCTAACCAAGAACAACACTCCAATATCTTAATACCATCTTAATCCACCCATCACTGTCGGTACTACATCTCAGTACAGGTATTTTTCTGCAGGACTCTGTCAAACCCAGACACTTTCATCGGTATTTCACGCGGTATACCGTGATTTATCCCTCGTTTCCCGTCAGCCACTGTCCAGTGGCGTCGTTCTATAACACACATCGACAGTCGTTTATCGTTGACTACAGAAACGTGTGTGGCTTATGAGGGGCTACTCGACCATTGCACCTCGTTGTTTTTAACTCTCTCTGCACAGTCATTGTGCTACCTAGACTAGTGGTTGCATTCAGGAAATCTGGAATCGATAACGTGCCAATATCAATGTCGATAACAGGCAAGAATCGTCGAGATTCTCGATTCGAGGTGTGAATGTGTAGTATCCAATACATTTAATTATATTTGTATGGAACTTAAGTACGCGAGTCCTACTCGCAAATGTTCAAGTTTTTTTCCAATGACATTCAACTGATTTTATTCATTTTAGATCATTCCACTGGAACACTCTGTTTACTGTAACTCTGAATGCTAAACGTAAACATGACTTTAGTACTTCTGTAGTCCAGTGCGTGTAATTTCAATCTAACAGAGAGACTAAGCGAAAACATAAAAATAAAGTTTTAAGTATGGAAACTCTTTTATCCTACAGCGCGTACCGTACTTAAATCTTTGTTAGCTTTTGGCGTGACCTTTCTGTTTACCATTTACTGTAACGGGACCGGCACGCCGTCAAAACGTCGAGTTAAGAGTAAAATGACAACTCGCCTGCAAACCCAAAAGCCAGTAAGTCATCATCATCACTATCATCATCGTCAACAACAACATATTTAAATATTCCGTAGCTTTATCGATTTCGTTCCAGAACCACTCTGGTGTGGGACTTTTTACTAACAGCCATTACTCAACATCCTCTACTTTCCTTGTTCGTTAATTACATTCGTATCGTGAATCTTTTATGCTACATATTTATTGTTGTTATTGTTATTATCATATATGTTGTATTCATTCATTCATCAATTTCTTTATTTCATGTCTATGATGACAAATTTGTTAGGTCCTCACACTAGCGGTTTCCGTCAGCAATGACCCGTTTCAAAAACATGTCCTAATACAATGTAGCCATATTGGCATCGTCAAATGGTAAATACAAAAGTAAATAACGGTCTGTTAAACCAAATAACAGTTGATTAACGGCTGCTTCTGATGGGGAAATTTAATCATAGTTTATCATTTGACGATGTCACTACGGCTCCATTATATAACATTTTTTTAAAACAAATCTGTAGATGGTCACTGCTGACCGAAACCGGTAGTCCGAGGACCTAACAAGTTTGTCATCATAGACGTGAAATAAAGTTTATTCTACACTTTCTGGATCACTGTTCCATTCGCGACCATGTCGCAGCTTGTGAATGATTCATTCATTCTGGAATCGAGCGAGGTGACGCAGTGGTTCGTATTCGTGAGACAACGGTTCAGATCTCCGATTGGCAATCAGTGTTAACTTTGTCGTCATTTCCCTAAATTGCTTAACGCAAATACCGAGATGCCCCTAGAAAGGGCCCGAACCGTTTCCTTCCCCAACCTTCTCCAATTCGGGCTTGTCCTCCGCGTCTTTGGCGACTTCGTAGTCTACGGGCCGTTAAAGACCAACCTTCCTTCGTTTCCTTATGGAATTACGTAATCATATCACGGTGACTTCCCTTGCTACAAAAATACACTCCTGGAAATGGAAAAAAGAACACATTGACACCGGTGTGTCAGACCCACCATACTTGCTCCGGACACTGCGAGAGGGCTGTACAAGCAATGATCACACGCACGGCACAGCGGACACACCAGGAACCGCGGTGTTGGCCGTCGAATGGCGCTAGCTGCGCAGCATTTGTGCACCGCCGCCGTCAGTGTCAGCCAGTTTGCCATGGCATACGGAGCTCCATCGCAGTCTTTAACACTGGTAGCATGCCGCGACAGCGTGGACGTGAACCGTATGTGCAGTTGACGGACTTTGAGCGAGGGCGTATAGTGGGCATGCGGGAGGCCGGGTGGACGTACCGCCGAATTGCTCAACACGTGGGGCGTGAGGTCTCCACAGTACATCGATGTTGTCGCCAGTGGTCGGCGGAAGGTGCACGTGCCCGTCGACCGGGGACCGGACCGCAGCGACGCACGGATGCACGCCAAGACCGTAGGATCCTACGCAGTGGCGTAGGGGACCGCACCGCCACTTCCCAGCAAATTAGGGACACTGTTGCTCCTGGGGTATCGGCGAGGACCATTCGCAACCGTCTCCATGAAGCTGGGCTACGAACCCGCACACCGTTAGGCCGTCTTCCGCTCACGCCCCAACATCGTGCAGCCCGCCTCCAGTGGTGTCGCGACAGGCGTGAATGGAGGGACGAATGGAGACGTGTCGTCTTCAGCGATGAGAGTCGCTTCTGCCTTGGTGCCAATGATGGTCGTATGCGTGTTTGGCGCCGTGCAGGTGAGCGCCACAATCAGGACTGCATACGACCGAGGCACACAGGGCCAACACCCGGCATCATGGTGTGGGGAGCGATCTCCTACACTGGTCGTACACCACTGGTGATCGTCGAGGGGACACTGAATA
Source organism: Schistocerca serialis cubense (assembly GCF_023864345.2). Classification (NCBI taxonomy): domain Eukaryota; kingdom Metazoa; phylum Arthropoda; class Insecta; order Orthoptera; family Acrididae; genus Schistocerca; species Schistocerca serialis. The sequence continues at coordinate 75,469,627 of NC_064644.1, forward strand.
GTGCGCGGTACATCCAAACCGTCATCGAACCCAACGTTCTACCATTCCTAGACCGGCAAGGGAACTTGCTGTTCCAACAGGACAATGCACGTCCGCATGTATCCCGTGCCACCCAACGTGCTCTAGAAGGTTTAAGTCAACTACCCTGGCCAGCAAGATCTCCGGATCTGTTCCCCATTGAGCATGTTTGGGACTGGATGAAGCGTCGTCTCACGCGGTCTACACGTCCAGTACGAATGCTGGTCCAACTGAGGCGCCAGGTGGAAATGGCATGGCATGCCGTTCCACAGGACTACATCCAGCATCTCTACGATCGTCTCCATGGGAGAATAGCAGCCTGCATTGCTGCGAAAGGTGGATATACACTGTACTAGTGCCGACATTGTGCATGCTCTGTTGCCTGTGTCTATGTGCCTGTGGTTCTGTCAGTGTGATCATGTGATGTATCTGACCCCAGGAATGTGTCAATAAAGTTTCCCCTTCCTGGGACAATGAATTCACGGTGTTCTTATTTCAATTTCCAGGAGTGTATGTCGTAAGGCATTGTGTGACTGACACAGAGGGAAAAAAAGACCAACAGTGTAACACACCTGAAAATCTGGATAAGCATACAAAAGAAGGCACTCGAGTATCAATAGCGGTGTAGCAGCCCCCGTGATTTTAAGAAGTGTGTCCTGTTTGGCAGGTGGACGGAGGCACGCCTTTACGCTTCCCAGGCCTGCCCCACGGATAGGGGCCACACCCATCGCTGTCCATTCCTCATCAGCATGCCGTCCGGGGCGCCGGCTACCTCGCTGCGACACGTGTCTTAATTGCGACCAAACATTAATAATTACGCGCCTTCCCGCTATCGGTGGTGACTGGTCGTAGATCTACCTCAAAATTAACTCGCTTATATCGAACGCCCGGATGGCGAGACTTATTTGATTCGGCGTATCTCGCCATAGATATCGGGAGCTTCCAGATTTTATCTGTCCGCCTGCCTCACGCCATACCTCCCATCATCCCCTCCCCCCCCCCTCATCTTCAATCTTTATTGTGCACCATTTTATCTTAGGACACAGCATTTCGTTCAAGCTCTGCCACACTTAATGATTAAATACTGAACAAACTACCCCTCGACTGCTTCACAACGCTTCATACTTTCTTTTCCAATACCACGACTATTCCATTAGGAATTTACAGTAACCGACTGTGTCCAAGACGACGGGGTAAAAAATTAATTCTGATGATTGTCGTGTTTTCTTCAAACCTGCTGTTATGGATCATTATTTCTTCGTATAAAAATGCAATGAGATAATGAATGTGTTCATAGACGTGCACATTGTAGACTTAGATTTCACTCTTGTGTCATGTTAAGAGGATAAGCTACAAAATAAAATTCGATTTGATGGCATCAACATTCTGATGAATTACAGCTATAAAGTCCTGCCAATTTCCAGTGTCTTCCACAGTTACAATCGGCTACAAAGAACAAGAGTAACATTTCCTGATAAGGTATAGCATTTATCAAAATGTGAACATTTTATATGAATATATGTCTAGGAACAGAAACCTGTGTAGTCATCAGTCTTTTCCTCGGATGATGGCCGTCTGTCTGCTAAAAATGCTGAGGGGTGCTCTAAACTGATGCGCACGATTCGATGAAGTTCGTAAGCGGTATGGTACATATTACCGCTTTTAAATGTCCCTGTACCCATAATACCAATGTAAATCGTTAAGTTCATATGATGGAGGGCGCTACTGTCCTTTCTCGATCATTACGTCGCTAATTTAACGTTTCGTTCAGCTACTGTCGTGCGAGGCGTGGAAAGCGAGGTGCTTTTCCGTCCTCCACAGACCACTTTCGCTGTAGGTAGGGACTTCAGAAATTAAGTTGCATGTATTGTCCCACACTGAGACCTTTGGCAAAAGAGTGGAACATTGTTAGGTAAGAGTACACAGTTCTGCAGCGCTATGAATTTCAGTTGCATCACTGCATGTGATTGAAATGGCGACGCAACTGGAAATGCACTCCAAAGTCGAAGTACGCGGGATAGTACGATTCCTATCAATAAAACGTCTAAAGTGCACACAGATTCACCATGGAATTCTAGCGGCGTGTAGACCAAGTGTAACGCAGTGTCTCGTCGTAGTGAAACGGAGCCGTCAGTTTTTCTAGGCTCCACAGACGTGAGTCATTCTTACGCCATGCGACTTTCATCTTTCCGACAAGGAGAAAGAGCATCTGAGAGGAAAGAGAATTTCTAACGTCGAAGACGTTCACGCAGCGGTTTCCGAACGGCTGGATGACCGGCAATTGGATTTTCATCGTCGAGGAATTGAACGATTGCTTGAATGTTGCAGCTCATGTACGTGGAGTACAACCGTTTTGTACAGAGAGATGGTGACTATGCTGAAATATAGTGTCATGTATCTGTGTCACTTTGAAGTGTAGTGCAGCATTCAAAAAAAGTTACTTGGCCTGCAATGATAAAGTTAAGGCACTTTTTGAAGTCCCCTCTTACGTTGCTGTTTGTTTTTTGATCTTTAACCTAATTACTGCTATTCGTCTGTTAATGTTGCGACGACAAAATAGTCCAGAATTTGGAAATAACTACCTGTGGTTAACAGTAGAACAATTTTTATAATAATAATGTTGTTTTTGCGATGTACGTGGGTTAGCGCAACTCGAGGAGTGATATCTGCGTGCCTAGCTTGCGTATAGTTAGGGTCTGTCTCGAGCTTATGGAAGGATTTTTGATACTGAACTAATTAATGAATTCATAAGGTGTATGCAGGGCGTCCCAGAAATGTTACGACAGTCTTAGAGCGGTTGTAGAGTGTGTCTTGAAGAACAAATCGAGGATAATATCTCGTGTGTGGAAATATCACATAATGATGCTACAGAGCGTCGAAGTTATTGACACCAGCGCCTGACGGTAGGCCAGCCCTTAGGTAGCAAACGTGACTTTGTACACTGATGGACAATACGTGGAAAGCCTAGCTGCGCTTTCTGTTGTTCAGGCATGCGCCGGAGCTTATAAATTCGACGATCTATAGTTTAGTAGGATGAAGTTTCCAGAGACGTGTCGCCATCCTCGATCTGCTCCACCAGATACCTTCCACAACCCCTCGAAGTTTGTTACAGCATTTGTGGGATGAAAATGTATCCGTTTCAGGACGATGTTGCAGCGTACATGCAACCCAGCGCTACTCCGATGTGGGTAGATAAAGCACCGACACGTGGGCAAGGGGATAGTGTTGCCTTCGAACGGAAATTTATAGCTCAGGAAGAGTATTCAATTATAGTATGCCACATTCAAATTTATAAGTATTTTTAAAAGAATATAATTTAAGTTGATCGTTTCATAAATTAACATGAATGAGCTAATATTTTGCTCGCTAGTCAAGTGACATCATTTGATAGCCACAATTCAGATTCTTAGGCTTCAATACGTATTGGCTAGTATCGTCACAGAGGTTTTGTAATAACAGATGCGATTGCTAGCTCACAAGAAGAAAGACTGTTAGACGAGAGAATGTGCATTGTACTTCAGTAATTATGCAAATATGAGGAAGCAATTTTGCGTTTTATTTCATAGCAGTGAAAGAAGATTATCTTAGAGTGATAAGTCTCTGGAGATTGGAGATCATGAGATACTCAGAGGTGTCTGTATTTACCTCACAGATGCCTATCCGATCGCACTCCTGTTTAGCTGGGTACTGCCACCAAGGGGAAATCGATGGAGATAGTATGATGGTAGACACTTGTTTGATCTTGAACCGTTAATCTTGGTCGACGACAAACTGTTTTCTACGTTATGGGAACAGGTGGAAATAGTCCCTTTTTGTGTCAGCATGATAATGGAGTTGTCTGCGAAACAAGGATCACTATGTTACAGAATAATCTAGTGGATGTTCTACACTAGCCAGCTCAGAGCAACTTTGTGAGCACTTTAGGATATCTCTGAGTTGGAATTTGTTAAAAGTTGTGCTCTGTATTACTTGAGACAGAATCCCATAGCTGATTTTCAGTATTTTTAAAGATGCATCAAAAGAACTGCCACGTTTCGAGAATGAATTTTGACTCTACAGCGGGGAGTGTGCAGATTTGAACCAAGATTCGGATCTGAGACCTTTGCGTTTGGCGACAATTTATTCTATCGACTGAGCTTTCCAACCACGACTCAAGACCCGTGCTGAAAGGTGGGATAAGAGATACCGCCGGAGGTAAAAGTGCGAGGCGGATCGTTAACTGAGCTTGGGTAGCTCTGGCAGTAAAATGCTTGCCGCGAAGTCCCAGGCTCGACGCCATGTCCGGGGTACAGTTTTAATCCGCCTGGAAGTTTCAAATTCCAATTTGGCAGCGTCGGAGAATTATCGAACAAGATGGTGCAGTAGTAAGACGCTGGACTCGAGTGCCGAAGGACAGCCATCCAGATCTACGAATGCCGGGACAGTTCCTTTGAAAAGTGCACTGCTGATTTTCTTCCTCATTTTCCCCGAATCAGTGTTTCAACTTTGTCATTAATGCCCTCGTTGTCGGTCTGGCGTTATACCTACATCTTTTTTAACCTGGCATTACTGTAGTGAATTATCCGAATGGTAAGACTCTATCGGTACCAAAATAAAATCCTACAAGCTGTTAACTGCACAGCTGATGCCTCTGGGACGCCCGGAGACCACGAAGTCGAGTGCGCGCACCGAAGCGGTGGCGCGGGAAGTTGAGGAGGGTCGCGCAGCTGCGTGTGTCGGAGCGGAACCTCCGCCGGCAGCCAGCCGCGGCCAGACTTATCGGCGTCGCGGTTGCTGGCTCACTCCGCCTCCCGCCTCCCGCCTTCGCCTCTGGACTTCGGCCTCGGCAGCTGCCGCCCCCGCCGCGGTTCACTGCACAGATAGCACCGCCGCCGACGACGCTGCCGCCGCACGCTATTCCTGGCGATTAGCGGCGACCACATTCGCGACGCAACGGTGCGCGTCGTTCAGGTCACATGTGGACAGCGGAGCCGTTTCTTCACCCGTGCTCCGTTCCGCCTCATTCTGTCTGCTGCTAGCTTTCCTCTTCTCCTAGAAAATTTTGTCTTCTTCGTGTGCGTAGCTCTTAAGCCCAATCCGTTTCCTATTGCTTCGTCTTTCCACTTCATCTCGATTTGTGTTCCACATAATTTCGTTCTGTTCCTTTTAAATCCGCAATGACAGTAAAATAAACCGAAAGCAAGCTGAATTTAGAACTATAAGATTTTCGAACATGTTTTACGCTAGCGTATTATGTCTCAAGAGATCGAATATCTTCTCTGCAGGAATCAACACAGGTTCCGTACAAAGATCGTTTGAAACCCATATCGCTCTCTATTCGCCCACAAGGTTCATAAATCAGTAGGGATCTCTGCACAGGTTGATACACTGTGTACACAGACTTCTCGAAGGCGCTCGATACAGTTCCACACCGCCTCCTAATGAACAAAATAAGACCATAAGGGATGTCATACTAGCTACCTTGTCGAAATTAGCCATTATAAGAACGGTGGCTGTAGTATAATAAAAGGATTTATACACTACTGGCCATTAAAATTGCTACACCAAGAAGAAATGCAGATGATAAACGGGTATTCATTGGACAAATATATTATACTAGAACTGACATATGATTACATTTTCACGCAATTTGGGTGAATAGATCCTGAGAAATCAGTAGCCAGAACAACCACCTCTGGCCGTGATAACGGCCTTGATACGCTAGGGCATTGAGCCACAGAGCTTGGATGGCGTGTACAGGTACAGCTGCCCATGCAGCTTCAACACGATACCACAGTTCATCAAGAGTAGTGACTGGCGTATTGTGACGAGCCAGTTGCTCGGCCACCATTGACGAGGCGTTTTCAGTTGGTGAGAGATCTGGAGAATGTGCTGGCCAGGGCAGCAGTGGAACATTTTCTGTATCCAGAAAGGTCCTTACAGGATCTGCAACATGCGGTCGTGCATTATCCTGCCGAAGTGTAGGATTTCGCAGGGATCGAATGAAGGGTAGAGCCACGGGTCGTAACACACCTGAAATGTAACGTCCACTGTTCAAATTGCCGTCAATGCGAACAAGAGGTGGCCAAGACGTGTAACCAATGGCGCCCCATACCCACACGCCGGGTGATACGCCAGTATGGCGATGACGAATACACGCTTCCAATGTGCGTTCATCGCGATGTCGGATGCGACCATCATGATGCTGTAAACAGAATCTGGATTCGTCCGCAAAAATGACATTTTGCCTTCCGTGCATCCAGGTTCGTCGTTGAGTACACAATCGCAGGCGCTCCTGTGTGTGATGGAGCGTCAAGGGTGACCGCAGCCGTGGTCTCCGAGTTGATAGTCCATGCTGCTACAAACATCGTGGAACTGTTCGTGCAGATGGTTGTTGTCTTGCAAACGTCCCCATCTGTTGACTCAGGGATCGAGACGTGGCTGCACGATCCGTTACAGCCACGCGGAGAATTTGCCTGTCATCTTGACTGCTAGTGATACGAGGCCGTTGGGATCCAGCACTGCGTTCCGCATTAACCTCCTGAACCAACCGATTCCATATTCTGCCAACAGTCAATGGATCTCGGCCAACGCGAACAGCAATGTCGCGATACGGTAAACCGCAATAGCGATAGGCTACAATCCGACCTTTATCAAAGTCGGAAACGTGATGGTACGCATTTCACCTCCTTACACGAGGCATCACAACAACGTTTCATTAGGCAACGCCGGTCAACTGCTGTTTGTGTATGAGAAATCGGTTTGAAACTTTCCTCATGTCAGCACGCCACGCCACCGGCGCTAACCTTGTGTGAATGCTCTAAAGAGCTAATCACTTACACATCACAGCACGTTTTTCCTGTCGGTTAAATTTCGCGTCTGTAGCACCTCATCTTCGTGGTGTAGCAATTTTAATGGCCAGTAGTGTAATTTATAATACGAGGCTTGCCCATAAGTATTTCTTTTTCTTCAGCAATTCTGTATTGAACATAACGAGAATTACGCACACGGAAGAATGGTGTTTTATATACACACCCTATTCTTCCACGTAATCTCCATCCTGTTCTATGGCCTTCCTCCAGCGCGAAACATGGGCGTGTATACCCTGTCGGTACGAATTCTTGCCCTGGTAGCGGAGTCAGTGCTTCACTGTGTGCATTATCTCCTCATCGTCCTAAAACTGTCTTCCACGAATGGCAACATCGGCTCCCTGCAACATGTCACGTGTGACAGCCATGGATGGTCTCCCCGACCGCTGCAAATCGTGGAGCTCCGCCAAACCGCCTTCTAATGACCTCATCCTCCGTGCCCACTGTACTTCTGCCGACAGCAGATGCTCCATACACTGCACAAGCGTTTATGAATTTTCCTTTCTCTGCACGTGACGGCACGTTGCTTGTAACGTACATCACCCACAGACACCACTTTGATACTGTCTTGCTGCTACGCTATCTGTCGGAAATGATGGAAACTTGGTGCGCTTACTCAAGAGACTTCAAATAATACAAGCTAAACTTTTCGCATTCGTAGCATTTTTTTCAGCTGAGAAAAAAATGTCGTGCATTACTTTCTGGGCAATCCTCGTAGCATATTACAGAAGCCATACTTTAATACATTACTTGAATACTGGTCGTCAAAGTGGGATCTGCACGAGTTCGGATTGACATTAGTTTCATTTCATCTATTGTACATGCTGAAACCCAACCTTTTTAAAGGCAGGTAGTACGTAATAAAATTTTACATGTTATAGTGCAGTGTTCCACACTACTAGCAAAATTTGTTTTGAGCAATAAAACAAGATCAATAACAATGCGTTACAAAGAAAATTAAATTAGATGTAACAAACGGAGTGTTAAAATAATAAATGTAAGTAATTTAGACGAAAATAATAGAAGGTTAGGAAAGGACGATCATCAGTTTCTTTCTTTTACCGTTAAAACAAAATGTAATATATAAACTATGCATCATTTTGCTACTCCAGTTGGGGGTCCTCGACAGAAAGACCCGTCACACTTGAACGGTAGTGTAAAATTATGTCTTCTTACATTACTATATGAAATACTACATAAGTTTCTCTGTGTGTATTTATTTCAACTATCTAAGAAACTAGTACTACTTATTACCTGTTTAAGTGCTTATGTATGACAGACCAAACCAGAGAAGTTGCACAATTTTCCGGAGGTAGAAAACTACCTATACTGACAAACATTAATGGCGTTTCTGTCCTTCGGTATGCTGATGGAACAGATACTGGAGGACATATATTAGTTGACGTCATAATAGGTGCAACCTCTTTGTATTAAACAAGGGCCGCGTGTGGTAGCCGCTCGGTCAAGGGCACCTTGTCACGGTCCGGCGACTCCCCACGTCGGAGGTTCGAGTCTTCCCTCGGGCAGGGTTGTGGTCCATGGCGTAAGTTAGTTTAAGTTAGATTAAGTAGTGTGTAGGCTTAGGGACCAATGACTTCAGCAGTTTGGTCCCATAAGACCTTGCCACAAATTTCCAGTATTAACCAACGGAGGACAAGCGTCAACATACTGTGTTAATGCTGGAGGAGTCAATAATATATGCGTATTACTAGTAAACAAAGCTCACTAGCACACATAAAACAAATGGAAACTACTGGAAAAAGCAAAACACACTGACCACAATGCCATAATTACTCACACAGATACTTACATGAACACTCACACCATAACCTCAAAACCTCATTGCTTCTACGCAGGGCAAATTGACAGATAAGCAGAGACACAGTAGAAGATTTGCCACTACACGCTATCCAAGGTAGCATAGACTAGAAAACACGTGTTCTAACAGACTTACTTCAAAGAGCGCAGTCAGTAGCCATTCCACCATGGTCTATAGAGTTTACAAGAGCTGCGGAAAGACCCACGTGAGAAGAGAAGATACTATCAATGAAACAAGACAGTACAAGAACGACAATTCAGACTTGAATTATACCGTGACGCGAAACAAAAATACGAGAAAGAAACAAAGAAAACAAGACAAAATTACTGCGATAACTTTGTTAAAACACAACTGCAGATTAACATACGAGAAGAACAGGTTAAGTTACACACAGAACGAAGTTAGACCTCGACAGTTCTGTCAACAATGAAACTACCAGGCAGTACGACGACACAGGGCTGGAGACGCTCGGCAGAGTTTCTGCTGAGCAAACTCCTCCCTGGTGACGTCACACGACCAACACCAAACAGCTTTACATAGCCAAATGAGCAATATTTACGAAAATGGCGTTGTTACCATCCCTTTCACCTACTAAGAATTAGACTTCAGAATCTAAAGCCGTCCGATCCAGATGGAATACATACCGACACTTTGCAACAGAGATTTCCCTCTTTCTAACGGACATGCTAAACGACGTCTTTCAATATGGAAGAGCACTTGCTCTTTGAGAAATGGTAAACCTAGTCATTATTAAGAAATCAGAGGACACGTACCTAACTGACGCCAGAATCATATAGGCCAATCTACCTCCTAAACACATTGGCTAAGATGGACATCACTATCCGCCACAGAACAGCGGCCTACTGGTTAAACAGCGACAGACACGACCGGGTTCTAGAAATAACAGGGGACAACATCGTAGATATGCGTCAGTTAAACAACTGGCGCCTTGAATCATGACCGTAGCATTTACTTCTCCTGCCCCAAATGCGGGATCGGCATGGTTCACTTTTGTGACCGGTCACGGTCCCTGTCCAACGCATCTGACCCACGTGGGCCTTAGCCAGAGCGCCACAGGCACTTGCGTGGCTTACGGTTCGCCTGAAAACGTGTCATTACATTACAACACCCTCACATGCGTAAGACCTGTAACAGAATATAAAGACATGCAACCCAGAAAAAATGGTGTGCTCTAGGTAACATTGCTGATAAGGTTTCAAAAGCACTGCATGACGCCTACAGGCCGGCCGCGGTGGTCTAGCGGTTCTAGGCGCGCAGTCCGGAACCGCGCGACTGCTACGGTCGCAGGTTCGAATCCTGCCTCGGGCATGGATGTGTGTGATGTCCTTAGGTTAGTTAGGTTTAAGTAGTTCTAAGTTCTAGGGGACTGATGACCACAGTAGTTAAGTCCCATAGTGCTCAGAGCCATTTGAACCATTTGACGCCTACAGATAGGAAAATCCTTAATGCCTATCTCTAACTGATACTCGACGAACTCAACAGGATCCGTGGGAGGACACAAACTCAAACACAGCCACAAACACTGATGTAGATGCAGTCACTGAAAATGACACATACACAATAACAACATTAGATACTGTAAGTAGGCTGTTTAGGTTTTTATATTGGTAAACCCACGTAACGCTCTGTATGAAAATCACTGGCTGTGCTGTGTGCAGTCTGTGGCTGGTTGGCATTGTTGAAATATTCGCTATTGCAGTGTTGGGCAGTTAGGTATGAACAGCGCGTAGCGTTGCGCAGTTGGAGGTGAGCCGCCAGCGGTGGTGGATGTGAGGGGAGAGATGGAGGAGTTGTGAGAGCGGATGATCTGGACGTGTGTCCATCAGAGACAGTAAATTTGTAAGACTGGATGTCATGAACTGATATATATATATATATATATATATATATATATATATATGTATGTATATAGTGACTTTTGAACATTATTAAGGTAAATACATTGTTTGTTCTCTATCAAAATCTTTCATTTGCTAACTATGCCTATCAGTAGTTAGTGCCTTCAGTAGTTAGAATCTTTCATTTAGCTGGCAGTATTGGCGCTCGCTGTATTGCAGTAGTTCGAGTAACGAAGATTTTTGTGAGGTAAGTGATTTGTGAAATGATTTGTGAAACGTTTAGGTTAATGTTAGTCAAGGCCATTCTCATTGTAGGGATTATTGAAACTCAGACTGCGTTGCGCTAAAAATATTGGCTGTCAGTTTAGTGTTGATCAGAATAGGTAAAGAGAGTAATGTCTGAGTACGTTCAGTTTTGCTCAGCTGTTTGAAAAGCAAATAACGTAAGGAGTTTACGAGCACAGTAATTCTTTACTTTTTCTAAGGGGACGTTTCATAATACAAACTCATAACACGAGGACTATAATACCTAAAATAGATGATTTTAAGTAAAGCGTACATAGCAAGTGATCGGTTTATGTATCTGAAGTGCATCTTAAACATGATAAAGGGAGAATGACAAATATAAGCAAAGGGACAATCATTATTTCTAAGGAGTGCTTAATACGGAAAGATGAGGCTCGAATTTTGAGTTCCGAGGCTTCCTTCCCGTCTATGTCACTGATCATGCCCACAAAGCATACACCATAACTGCACACATACAACATGCAGAAGTGCATCTAGTTATAGTAACACAAATATTGCAATGGGTTGGACTGAATGAGTAAATAGAGATTATCCAAAGAAGGACACCGTGTTTCGTTACAGTTTCATTTAGTACGGGCCAGGGTATCCCGGATATGCTCAAACGACTCCAGTAGCGGACGCTGCAAATGAGAGGTTCTTCATCAACGTCTGGTTTGCTGTTAAAACTCGGGAAGCACACTTCCTAGAAGAATCAAAATATTGCTTCCTCTTATCTATACATCGGGAACGTACTATAAAAGTAAAGTTAGAGAGATTCGAGCCCTCATGGAAGCTTTCCAGCAATCGTTGTTCGCATGCTCTGTTCGTGACTGGAGCAGGAAAGCTGGTAAGTGACAATGGTAGTGAAATTACACTCCGCTACAAACAACAGGCAGTCTTGCAAAGTACATGTGTAGTTGTAAATGAAATTGTACACCTGAACTGTTTTAAAAATAAAGTACGCAGACGGAGTTGTAATTGCAGCCCAATTAAATAGAACAGCAAGCAAAAGAAGCGTCTTACTCGGTTGATGGAATGGACAGGTACACATGGGACCTGTAACCGCAAAATGTCCAGTGTACAACTCATGCACGAACTGGTGCAGAATTATAATAAACGGAGTGGGAACAGTTCATTGATAAACAAGCTAGTCGATTGTTCCAACTGATTTCGATTTCAGAGACATCTTTGAAAGAAATTACACCACTAATGTGGACAAAGTAATGTATTATGTTTTGGAGATTCAAGTTCTTTTGCCACAAAACACCGATTTCTTACTAAATCTTCTGGAATAACTGCCTTTCTAACAACCTGGCACCCTAATATGGCGTATATTTCTTGCGATATTATCGTTTCTCAACGGTTTAAACGACTTCTGATTTTTGTTCATTACAGCGCCATGTAACACGTAACGAAAAAAATGTTGGATGCAAAAGTTATGTATTTTCCCTGGAGAATCATAATCTGCAATAAAAAAAGGGGGCTGCCTATTTACGATTTCAAATCGTGAGGGTGAGTTATTGTTTTATGTCATTGGATGTCGCTATTTGTAGCGAAAAACTTTTATTGGAACCTTTTTTTAATCAGATTTGTAGTTTTTCAGGTATTTCCAAGTACAGTTTGTGAAGTGAACGGACTATCGTGCTGTCGAATACGTGACTAACTGGTCTCATCTTGTCTATAGTTCACTGACAGTCGTGTAATACTCGCCGACCGCTTACATCCACGTCGACGCGTTCGGCATTGTCTTAAGCGCTACCATCATTAGCCGTAGTGCTTCATAGCATAGAATAGCAGTTGAGTCATGATTTATAGCCATGTTCGTTTGTGCTTGCTCAGTCTGTACTCATAGTCACTTAAGTCATCTTCAGAAGAATCAACACTGTATGAGTTTTCCTTCAGTTGGCAAAGTAACGTTCATTTTGCACCCACAGTACCTGTCTATCCGCCGTGCTGTCTATCTGAAGAAAGTAGAGCCACGGAACTGTTAAACAAAAATGTAGCAAAGCAGATTTTAATAAGAATGTTAATGTTGCCCAGTTTTTGTGACACATCATATGCGCTGAAAGAATAATAGGCTTCGAGCTTCAGAAATTGTCTGTGTTATAATCGGAAACATAATGCGTCTATAATTTTTGGGCATATTTTCACGCACTAAGGCTTGGGCTCGTGTGAACTGACCACTGCAACTCATTCTCCGCTATCCTTTTCACACCATGGTTCAAATGGCTCTGAGCACTATGGGACTTAACTTCTGAGGTCATCAGTCCCCTAGAACTTAGAACTACTTAAACCTAACTAACCTAAGGACATCACACACATCCATGCCCGAGGCAGGATTCGAACCTGCGACCGTAGCGGTCGCGCGGCTCCAGACTGTCGCGCCTAGAGCCCCTCGGTCACTCCGGCCGGCTTCACAATATGTGATGATGATATTATCGGTAGCATTAAGTCATTGTTCAAGTAGACTCCACTGAAAATTTTCAGAGTTGTCTGTGACAGATAACATACAACTGGAAGGAAAGTGACGTAATCATATCGAAATTAAAATATGAATCTTTTAGTCATCTCAGTTTCTTGACAACAATCTGTGAGAAAAAGTGCAGTACTCAGCTGATACTCGTCGTATGTATCACTCTGTGATATTATTTAGGTCATCATCGATAAGGTTTGCCTGATGTAATTCTCCATTCCGATCGCAGGTTGTTAATCTTGCTCATTTGATAACAACTGCTGCATCTCAGGCCATCATCACTCTATCCTTTATGCTTACATCCTTGAGTAGTCAATGCGAAACATTTGTATTGCGCGATGCAGCAAGGCAGATAGTGCTCTGAGACGCACGTAGGAATGCTTCCCGCGAAACGTAACTGCTCATTATCTCTACCGAGGCCAAGACACGTAACGCTGAAGCTGACGTCATGAATGTGAACGGCAGTGTGCGGTAGATACGCATGTTCGTAATCACGCACCTCACATCGTGGGGTCCGGTTTTTCACGCAGTACTCAGCAGCTAGAGAGAATTGTAGGGGCTGAAAAACAGCCAATATTTATCCTCAGAAAAGAAATATTGCACGCCAGACGCTAGAAATTTTGGCTGTTGAATAATGCAAATCCTACTGATGATTACGGTACAATGAAATCGCATTCCACAAATAATGTTAAGAGTACTGCAATATAACAATTGTTTTACAGGTTTTGAGAATTATAACACATTTGACAATGTATGTGTTGACTATGACATTACGGTGTTCTGAAGGTGGCAGCTCGCAGTTGAAATCAGTATCAGAGTGAAATTACTTAGTAACTGAGTCGATAAATGACAGTTTTTTAAAATAATACTTGCTGATGTCTTTCGTCTGTATTACCGTTACTGACACAATATGCGCCTCCAAATCGCCGCTAGCTGCCTCATGCGTGTAGCGTGACGCTGACTCAGAGGTAGCCAGGTAGATCTCTGGTTTGACAAATCATCCGCAAGTGGAGAATATAGATTCATTCTGGAATCTGTCCACCTAAACTATGTTGAAGCCACGTCTCTGCTATATGCTTTATCCCAGGAGTGGAAGTGCGCCAATCTGTGTAGGAGAGGTCCTGCAAAGTTTGGGATGTAGGAGACAGATCCTGACAGAAGTAAATGTGTTATGGAGGCTCCTTGAGTCGTGCATGGGTAGTTCAGCTGGTAATATTGCTACCCGCGAAAGACAAGGTTCTGGGATCGAGTTCCGATCCGGCACATTCTTTTAATCGGAAAGGAAGTCTCAAACGAACAGAGGTCTTCGGATTGAAGATTTTTAAAAGGGTTATTAAACTAGAGACGAAGGCGGTTCTTCGGATTTCACCTACGGTGTCAAGTGGTGTTCTCAGGTGAATAGTCAAGTTGATGTGGCAAACATAAAACTGTTTCTCTAATTGAACGAACTGCCACAATACGTCGCTCTGATGCAAATCGACGTGAGTAATAGGATAGTGTATCTGTTAGGTACACCTTTCCTCAAGTGAAAGATGGGTTTGAACACTACAGCGCGTTATTAGGCAAGTTCCTCCTGAAAAAATTACACCTCTGACATTTATCACGTTTTCTAGCCGTTGCCGGAGGGGAAAAAGTAAGTGGCAACAGAAAATAATCCTACGAAAGGCGGAAACTTGAAACCCGAATAATAGGATTTATAATCGAACACTTACCTACTTAACCACCTAGCCATAATTTTACTCTTCCGAAATATTTTACTTATTTGCCTCGACAGCTTATCAGTTCGCCGAAATCCTCTGTATGTTGCTCATGTTTTGATGAGTGTTTGACGTTGACAGCCATCAGTTGGAAGTGATATAATCTTTCCTTCCTCCTGTCTCTAAACTGACTTAGCCATCCATTAATTGTGAGACCTACAATTCAGTATAGTCTCCGACCTATATAGCCATATGCATTACAGTGTTGCGCACGTAACAAGGCAGGTTAAGGGATTATGCACAGTGGCAGTGGGCAGAGTATCACCTCACGCTCCAGCCAATTGTGTCATTCCGCCGCAACAGTCTGCAGCGAGCGTTTCAGTGATCGTGTAGAAGGTTTACCGTTGATTTTCATGTTAGTTCAATTATGACGAGCGTACTTAGCTGGTCTAGTGTTCATTATTTGTGGTACGAAACAAACAGGACAAATAACACTATAGTAAGGGACAGCGGTAATATTCCGAGCAAATATGAATAATCACTCAAGCGTGAATTCTGTGACGTTACAGTGAATCATGGTATCGCCAGTTATAGTGGAAACGCGGGTGATTTGCTGCCCTATGCGCAGGGAATCCAGAAGGCAGTCCCATGTGACAGGGTCAGCATCGAGGTGGATACAGTAGCGGATCTATAGTTAAAATGCACCCTAGCAAATGAACGAAAATAAAATAGATTCTGCAGTATCAACAGCTGTATTAGTAGTTGGTTAACTGGGTAAGGGTTTTTAGTGTAGTTCTGTAGTGGTAGAGTGTGTGTGTGTGTGTGTGTGTGTGTTCAGCGTCAGCATTTACCAGGATAGGCAAGGGCTGGAGTGGGTGGTGTGGCGAAACTCCGTATCTCTCTCTCCCCCCCCCCCCCCCCCCTCCTCACCACCAACCCACCTCTCTGCGCATCACGCAACCTTCTAACTTGCACACTAGTATACCCATTGTCAGTGGTGAAAGAAGCAATAAGCGATAAAAAAATCTTTCTGCCTCTAACTGAGGCTCCATTCATGCACTATTGAATTTGTAATGAGGCACTTACTTATTTAGCTACCGAGCTTTTTAGACTTTTGATTGGTTCGATGCCGCCACGAATCCCTCTTTTATGTAAGCCTTTTCATCTCAGATTAGCACTTGCACCATACAGCCTCAGTTATGTATTGAATGTATCCTAGTATCTAGCTTCCCCTACAGTTCCTAGCCCCTGCCACTATAAGAACCATGCAAGTTATTCTCTGACGTCTTAACACATCTACCATCTTGTCCCATCTTTGTCCCTCCTTATTGTCAGTATTTTCCATATGTTCGTTTCTTTACCGATTCTGCAGAGTGTCTCATCATGTCTAATCTTATCAGTCCATCAAATTTTTAATATTTTCCTATAGCACCATATTTCGAACGCTTCACTCCTCTTAGTTTCCGAATTTCCCACTCTTTATATTACCAGTATTATGATATATATTTGACTTAGATATCTATCCATTAGAAATGACATTACCGTTCAGTCCTCTAACATATCCAGCCATGTATAGTGGGACCTTCAATTTAACATAGACTATCAACCACTACTGAATTTGATATTTTTCATGTGTACTAGCTATTGACAGAGATAAAACAAGAAAATAATAGTATGAGCCACTGACACTTGAACTCCAGACTGCTAGATTTATAGTCTGACACAAAGATGTTTCCCCTCTGAGCCATCCTTCATACATTTCTTCGACGTACCGCTACTTTGCTTGCCTGCCACGTCTAATTGATAGTTCACCCCAAACATCATCATGCTACCATTATTTTGCTGTACCGTTAACCGGGTATACTTTGACTGCCGTGATTACTTTGACCTCTCATACACTAAAAGTTTTACAGGTCTCTGCTAGCCTGCTGTTGCATGTTTAATATATATTGTTTGGTGCTAAAGTTCCATCAATATATGCTAGATCGCACGACGTAGTGACGATTTTCTTGCGCAACATCGTGCAAACCTGTTGCGACTTAAAGTTGTACACAAAAAAAGCGCTAAAATGTGGTTGTGAAAAATCCCCGACAGCTTTTACCTGGAAAGCCATCGGTGTTTTAAACTGTATCAAGTATGTTACTCGAATAATTCTCAAAACAGAAAACTGATTAATTTTTCGTTCACATGTATACAGGGTGTATCACCTGAAACTTGCACCACAAATATTGTGGAAATGGGAAGTGCTATTGGTGTGTGGTTTTAAGTAAATGAATTTGTTGTCAGGGGCTCGTATTGTTAACCAGTGAACAAAATGTAATGATATTTAGAAAATGTATTTTTTGAGCGAACATACACTTTTTAAATGGAACGACTCCTGTTGACATTACCTAACTAATAGCAGGGTAAATCGGAATGTCAGTGGTGTCTGTTGGAGGATTCTAGTGCGGGCGGGTCGGTTACGAAATATTATACTTTAATGAGTTTCCACACCAAACCTTGTACAATATCTGTTGCAGCACACACTAAACAACAACACAAGTGCACACACTAATTGTGTGGATTCTGAGCAATAACGAGACAAATGACATCAAAAGACATGATCAAAAATGTTCAAATGTGTGTGAAATCTTATGGGACTTAACTGCTCAGCGTACGCACTACTTAACCTAAATTGTCCTAAGGACAAACACACACACCCATGCGCGAGGGAGGACTCGAACCTCTGCCGGAATCAGCCGCACAGTACATGACTGCAGCGTCTTAGACCGCTCAGCTAATCCCAAGCGGCCATCAAAAGATATGTTCGAAATGACTACCGGCAGCGGCAATTCAGGCTGAAAATGAATACCGACAGCGCCAGTGCACGCTTCCAGCCTAGTAAAGAACGAATGCTCCTCATGCGCTAACATTTCAGCGGATATGTCCTTGGAGACTGCGACAACATGTCGTTGCATATCCTGGTACTTCGTTGTAGAAAGAGTCTTTCAGCTTTCCTTGTAGAATAAAAGTCTTCAGGAGTCAAATCCGGTGAACGGGCTAGGAAAGACGCACGTCCTCTGCGTCCAATCCAACGATTTGGAAAAAAAATCGTGAAGACGTGCTGCAGCACTTCGTGGATTATGGGCTGGACAGCCGTCATGTTAGTGCTACAAGTTCTTCCTAGTTTACAGGGGAACGTCATCCAGCATCCGTGGAAGATGAACCGGTAGGAGGCTATGATACTTGTGCGCGTCTAGCGTTCCGTCTATGAAAAATGAGGCTTTGAGCTCATGGTTCACTATCTCACACCACTCGTTTACGCTCCACGGACGCTGACGTTCCACCGGACGAAGCCAATGGGGATTGTCAAAAGACCATTAGAGCATGTTTCGGTGGGTTATCTGGCCATGATTGGTACACATGGCATCATTACTAAACAAAATATATGATACATGTGGAGTACCCTATCTTAAGGCCAGCCGGTGTAGCCGAGCTGTTCTAGGCGTTTCAGTCCGGAACCGCGCGACCGCTACGGTCGCAGGTTCGAATCCTGCCTCGGGCATGGATGTGTGTGATGCCCTTAGGTTAGGTAGGTTTAAGTTGTTCTAAGTTCTAGGGGACTGATGACCTCAGATGTTAAGTTCCATAGTGCTCAGAGCCATTTCAACCATTTGAACCTATCTTAACGCCCATGTACAGAACTTAGCACGATTCTCATAACCATTTCCATGCATCTCTTGATGGAGAAAGAGGATGAGCCCTATGTCGATGGAGAATGCGTAGGATACTTGCCTGACTCATGCCACTTCCTCGTACAACTGTGCGGAAACTAACGTGCGGATCAACTGCAACAGCAGCAAGAACATTAATACCCCCGTCTCCTGTAGTCACTTATTTCCTTCTGTTACATTGTGTAGGTGTTACAGTTCCACTTTCATGTAACCGATTGATAACGTTGTAAATAACTGCCGATGTGGTTGACGTGTACTGGTGTATCTCGCCACATACACCGTACAAGAACGAACTGCATTCTTCATATACTCTGCATACACCACGAGCAAGTTGGCTTTTTCTGCATTTGTAAATCCCGTCGTCCACTAACGACACACTGCCCGGACTGTCAGATACTGAGTCTAGGAAATGGCAGTACACTCGAGAAACACCCAAGCACACTGTAAGCAAACCTAACAGCAGCGTACCTACGAGGGTTGAAACGCACAAACGTGTGTCAGTGTGGAAATTTTCATAAACAATACCCTGTAAACGACTCGCACTAGAGTCCCCAAACAAATAGCACTGACTTTCTAACTTATCGTACTTTTAGTTTCTTAGTGTCAATAGGTGCATGTTTGAACAAAAAGAAAAAAACACTTTCTAAGTACTACTACAACCTGTCGACTGGCTAAAAATTCGAGTCCCTGACTTCCAATCCATCCTGTGAGAACCGCACGTCAATAGCGTTTTCCGTTAATGCAATGTCTGCGGTGCAAGGTTTAGGTGACCTACCCTGCGTACGTGCAGGAATATTACGATTTCTAAGATTATGTGCACTATCTCTCTGTTTATGGGTTACTTCGACTACTAGACGTTGCCACCCCAGGATTGGAGATACACAATTTATTAAACACTGCCGGCCGGAGTGGCCGAGAGGTTAAAGGCGCTACAGTCTGGAACCGCATGACCGCTACGGTCGCAGGTTCGAATCCTGCCTCGGGCATGGATGTGTGTGATGTCCTTAGGTTAGTTAGGTTTAAGTAGTTCTAAGTTCTAGGGGACTGATGACCTGAGATGTTAAGTCCCACAGTGCTCCGAACCATTTGAACCATTTATTAAACACTATTGATGCCAATGACAGGGGGTGCTAAGTAACACAAATATTAGAGATCGGTATATAGACAAAGGCTCATTTGGAATTTTTAATTTGCCTACAACTTACAAAAAGAATGTCAGTCACATATTGCTCAAATAGCGAGCTACTGTGGTTCAGGAAGTGATTCAGGATAACATATAATGTTAAATACCTCTGGAAACAAGGAATAAAGTTTGTTTCGTCACAATTGCCAGATACTGACTTGATAACTGAGGAACGGATAACCTTAGTTCTAACTGCAATCGATGTTTTGAACGAAGGTGTAGGTTTAAGGTGGATGAAACTGAAGGTATTATTGCTATGTGCTATGTGTATGGTGCACCGTCCTAGTACTCTTCATTATGTATTTATACTTCTGATGGTGGATTACACTGTCCAATTTATGCACCAGACAAGGCTTTTTTTCTTTTATAAGGCTTAATAAAGCACTTAAAAAACTTAAATTCAGATTATTATTTATTTCTGGCTGGTGAAAGTTTCATTGTGATTTTGTAATATTGATCACAAATGGGATGGTTGTTGACACTTCTGGTGAAAGGGTAGACCTGTCAGTGTACCCTCATATCCATGTGAACGTTCACCACCTGCAATTTTTTCCTTTACTTTCTTAGCGTTTCATAAAATGTATTATGCCCTGGTACTTTTAAAAGTATTTGCGAATTTTGACGTTTCGCTCGCTGGAGGGAACGTGACGCCGTTGCCCAGATAACACCAATGCCGAGCCGGTTTTCCCCACCACGTCACCAGCAATTCGGTTGGTAAAGTGCCACTGTTGCTGCTACGTGGATAAATAGCACCATGTGGTGGCTTTAGATGCTTCTATGTTCGTCATCTCTGTATGTGTAGTATTACTTTTTTCTCGTGGAAGTGTTCTGCAGTGGTAGGTGCTGTGAAAGAGTGTTTGTTAGCGTCGCGTTGATAATAACAGTGCAGCATATCTGAACTGGAGATTCGCAAAAAAAGAGGTCGTCCAAAAACACGTTCACCGACTTGGAAGATATCGAGCGTTGGAGGGGGAATTCCTGTCCATGGTCATGGTCGCGAATTTGTGTGCTGTGTGCGCAGTTAACTTGAGTGCAATAATGGCGGACATGTTTTAGCTTTTGTAAGAGTGGTGGACAGAACAGCTTCTGCACTCAACATTTAATGACCTACGATGCTGAGAATTGGCAAGGGGAAGGAAAGGAAGACGCGAGTGATAAAGCTACATCATGTTATACTCCGGGTAAGAAAAGAAATTATGACAGACCGTAACGAGGAGGGACGTATACCAGCAGGACACAATACGCAGATTAGTGTACGCTTATTATCAGCGCAAGGAGATCCTACTTTAAATAAAATTATTTATGGCCTTAATTGGAAGAGCTGTTCAGTGAGATTAGGTCATCACTTCGAAATTGTGGATACGAGCTTGGTTTCCGGCTCAGAAATCTTTAGTCTCGGATATTTACTGTCGAGAGAAATAGCAATAAACTGGAGGGGCTGATATCTGCGTGTGTTGAGGAGCGTTAAGTTCGAAGACATTGTGTGGATGGATGAGACGCGGGTGAATGCGTGTCACACATTGACAAAGGGATGCACGGATCGCACAGCTCAAGAAACGACGAAAGCACCATAGGCAAGGGTTGCAGGATAGTTGTTCTCCGTGCCGGCTTCATTCCAAACTGTTTATTCCTGTTCCAATCCAGGAAGCAAGGGGACTATCATGAGGAAATGAACACCAAAGTTTCCATGGTTTTTTGATGCTCTGCTGCACAGTATTCCTCCAAATACGACAATAGTACTGGACAAGGCGTCATACCATTCTGTTGTGTTACATTAGGCTCCGACAATGCCGTGGAGGAAAGGGGATATTTCGCTAAGGGTGCAAAATTTGTAGCACTGTACAAGCCGAAAGCTCCACGTTATCAGGCCGAGTAACCAGCTGTCCTTAAAACGCATATCACGCTCATTTAAATCCTGTTGAGAGTATATGGGCCCAGCTGAGAGATAGTGTGACAATAAACAACCAAAAGTTTACTCTCAGAGAGGTTAAAATACTGACTAAAGAAGCGACTGCAAATGTTACCCCACAGAGTCATTCGGAATTTTAAGCCACAGGACCGGTCTCGATTTGTCAGCCATACCAAGAAGGTGTTTTAGGAGACCTGCATTCGTGAGGTACTGCTGGAAGAAAGGATTGAAGAGGTGGTAATTTCAGTCGGCGTCAGTACCAGTTCGGTGGAAGAGGGCAGTGACGGTCCTTTCCTTGGGACTGCTCCACTTACACCCCAACTGTGAGTGTGTATAAAAGACTGACTGATTTAACTGCTCGGTTCGGTATTGTCATTTCTTTACCGCCAAAGAGCGTTTTCCTGGTGGCCGCTAACGGTCGCGACCTAAGGTAGGCGCAGAGTTATTGCTGCCTGTTAGCACAGGTTGGCAACTACGCTTCCCTGTACTTGCCCTGTGCGGAACTGTCAATAGTCGCAACTTATTTTAAACGCATTATAATCAATATGTAATCCTTCCATACAAGTCCCTGTGCTCACTGCCACAAATACTAAAGAAGGTAAAAAACAGTCTTGATAACCACATTTGAATCTGAAAATGGGTCAAAATATACCCTATTTACGGCTCGTACGACACTGACATCTATGGTGAGCAGACCATGATCAGTCAGCAGAGTTGGGTCGGCAACGCCGGCGGTCGCCGCTGTGGTGGCACAGCGGACGGGACGCTGCCGCGCCGCGCCACGCACGCCTGGGAACAATGCGCCCTTTGTCTGCAGCGCCGCCGCCTCTGCGGTCCGGCGCTCCTGCTGCTGATCCTGATCCTGATCCTGCGCTCAGTTACCGCCCTGTCCTGCCTGCCTGTCAGGGCGCTCCTCTATTCTCGCCGCTTGACGCTTCCCGTACTGACAGTTCATCCTAGTCCGCCAGTCTATGACGGCAACGCTATACCTCGTTTCGACACAATTGGCCCCGAGGCTACGACAATATTAATTACCTGTCCAGCCTCAGTGCCAGCGTTGATGAAGTCTCCGTGGTGTCCTCAATGGCGACTACTGTATCGGTCTTTTAGGTACTGAAGGCCTTCCAAAAATAATGATCTGATTTTAACAAACATAATGATGGGAGAAATTGCCTCAGTTAGAGTAGTGTTATATCAGGAATACATTTGTCTAGGTAACATTTTGAAGTGATTAACATTGCAAGATTACAGGTAAATGTAATCGGAGATAAGCCACTACAAACGTGAAATGCTGCTACATTAATAACCTGGTAACCAACAGAATGTTAAATACAAGCTTGCAAATGTGCATCCGTTGTGTTACACGGGTGCCACATGTCAGTTTTCTGGTAAGACGTGGTTCTGCCTCGGCACCACTGATACCCGTATGTTGGTTAGAAGGAGAGTAGCTGAGGGCCTCCAACCAGCCTGTCTGTTGGCTGGGCGCCCTGCACCTAAACCTAGAGTTATGGTTAAGGTGCCATTTCTTGTGACGGTAAGAGCACGCTTGTGGTTATCCCCCGCACACTGGATACGGTTTGTACGGCAGCCTGGTGATTCGACCTCTCGTGCTGCCATTCTTGATCAGCATTCTACAGCGTGTTTTCCTCTGTTGTAACCACCACGCTCTACAGAGTCAGTTGGTGGGATGGAGTTCCATGCCTGTTGACTTGGTCGGTCGATACACAGACAGTTAATGCTGGAGATGACGTTCGATGATGTCCCATATGGGTTCGATTGTAGACAGATCTGGTGATAGAACAGGCCACAGATACATGGTCACACTCTGTAGAGAGTGGTGGTCACAACAGAGGAAAACACCCTGTGGAATGCTGATCATAAATGGCAGCACGAGAGGTCGAATCACCAGACCGACGTACAAACCGTAGCCAGTGTGCATGGGATAACCAAGAGCGTGCTCCTACCGTCACAAGGAATGGGACCTCAACCATAACGCCAGGTGCAGATGCAGTACGTCCAGCATGCGGCCAGGCTGGCTGAAGGTCCTCAACTACTCTCCTTCTAACCAACACACGGGTATCAGTGGTGCCGAGGCAAAACCGCGTCTCATCAGAAAACGTATCTGATCTTCACCCTGCCCTCCGAAGAGCTCTCGCTTGACACCAGTCAAGCCACAAATGGCAATGGTTTGGGGTCAGTAGAATTACGGCAAGAACGGAAGAATGAATTGATTCCAGAATGAGATTTTCACTCTGCAGCGGAGTGTGCGCTGATATGAAACTTCCTGGCAGATTAAAACTGTGTGCCCGACCGAGACTCGAAATCTGGACCTTTGCCTTTCGCGGGCAAGTGCTCTACCATCTGAGCTACCGAAGCACGACTCACGGCCGGTCCCCACAGCTTTACTTCTGCCAGTATCTCGTCTCCTACCTTCCAAACTTTACAGAAACTCTCCTGCCATAGTGCATAGAGCCATTTGAACCATTTTAACCAAAAGAAAATTTTCCTTGACAAATCTTTCTACTTCGTAGAAGAATTTCTATGACTAATGGGTAAAAGGTAGTGGGTAGGAAATACTAAATCGGATCTGCATATTTAAAAACAGAAATTAAGTAAAATAAAATTTATAAAACAAAAAACTTATAAATGTTCAGCCTGTAGCCTTATTTATAAATTAATTTGCGATATGTATGTAAAATGACTCTTTCCACATCATTACCATTTATCGCGCAAAATTATGTATTGAACATGAAACTAATTAGCTAACAATTGATAATTATTGACAGAAACATGCCACAAAACGGGGAAAAATTCCAAAGTACCTCGATAAACCTCCCAGTTTTTTATTATGTCGTTACAAATACTGAGTTCTCTGTGTTTCCCTAAAGACGTTTGCTGCGTCACTCACTGAACAAGTACACAGTGTGTTGCAACACCTGTTCCTAATACCGATATCTTGAGACTGTGACTGGTTTTAGAGGCATGGCAGTTCACGTGAGAGCTGCAGTTGGACGTGCACAACGTCAGATACACATCGTCAGAATTCTAACTGATCACCATCTGTCTTCTAAAGTTGAGTCTCTCTGTCTCTCTCTCAAAAGATCAGGCACGGACGTAGTTTCGTTTATAATTTGGCTCTCTGTTACTGTTATAACACTGTGTAGATCTACTTTCCAGTAATGAGCTCATAATTTTCTTTGAAGGATGCCTTGAATTTATTCGCCAAGTACAATGCTTGCGACAACACTTTTCACAATTATATCACATCACTTCCTGCTACACACATCCAAATGATTTCATAGTGTTCTCTCCGAGCATAAATAAATGCTACGTAAAAGAGAGATTTAACGCATGTTGCACAATATTACGGTTAGGACCAGGCTAATTACCCAAGAATGTTACAGTGTTTCAAAAAGAATGGCTAATTTTAACAATCGATATTTATTGATACAGACATGCCACAAAAGACAGACGAATTACAAAATACCCAGAGAAACCTCATTGTTCTTTCTTATGTCACTATAAATGCTAATTTAGTTATCTGCTGTTCCGTTAAAGGCGATCGACATGTCATTTATTAAAAAAGTGTGCAGGACATTTCAAGAAGAATAACCTTTTTCTAACAACTGAAGTTAATAAATGGAAAAATGCTAAAAAATTTGAAAAAATAAGGAAATATTCACTAAAACTAAGCTCCCATTACATTTGTCTTTTCAAAAGAACCATCCCCGTAGTTTCTTATCTGAGTAGTTCAGTGTGCCAACAACTGTGCCAATTCGATCGGTCACTGCGGGAATCTTCGAAATTAAATACAAGATTTTAGCACTCAGTCCGACGTTGTAGAACATCACTTCACTTCCTGCAGCCAGCCATAAAAAATCTACCTGTCTACCGAGTGCATTGTTTTAATCTACTTTTCTTTTGATCTTGTTAATTTTCAGGGTAGACATCTTTGCCTGTTTCAAAATGAAGCAACTTAAAGCTAATCATCTCATCTTTTCATTGTCGTTCTGTTCTTCTTCTGCCCTTGGGGATGTAGTCACAGCTTTTCATTGGTATCCAGCTTCGGTCCATACGTAGTAGACAGTAACGTCATTTCCCTCTGTACTGTTGGGACTTTCCTCTATTCCTAGAACACAGAGCTCCGGATCTCACTGTTTATGTCCTAATTTACATGCTGCAAAATGTATCAAAAGTCTCATTTCTGCCTCTTCACTTCACTCTAATTGTTGGTCACTGAAGTCCATGCCTCTCATCCATAGAGCAATAAATGTGCAATAATCATTTACTCTTCATAGGCAACTTTTTATTCGTCGTATCCATAGTTAGTTTATTTGGTCTCTGTGCCAGACGGGGTAGCTGAAAAGCGTCAAGGATACTCTTAGTGTTTGATAAAGTAGCTCCAAGTTGCTTATTTCAGGCTGTTTTGTGGAAGTTTACAGCTTCTTGAGTCCTACTCTTCCGATGAGAACAGAAGCATTCTCGTATGAAGGGATTGTTGTCAATGGCACCCAAGTTTTCGCCCGAAAATACGCCTCGCTGAGTTGCGGCGGGAAATAACATTATCTTGGCTGTGCTGTCCCGAACATCTTTGCCAACAGCTAAATGCATGCGGAGTTTATTCCAGATCCGGAACAGTAAAAGTGACGTCGCGCCCAGCAGATCAAGTTCCTCGTTGGTCAGAGCGTTCTCAAGCAACAGCGCAGAGGCTCTTGGATTAGGACGGGTGGGGGACCACAAAGGAAGTGTCCAGGTGACCCGCCATTGTGAGTGTTGATTAATTAGGTGCGCCCACAACAGGGGCCGGCCAGTAATTACGCGGCTGGTATCGGGCAGCGGAGCGTGCCGGCTCAAGGTGCCCATTGTGGCGGGTGCGACGTGCGCTCCACCAGGTCGATACGTCCACCGCGCTGCCACGTGTTTACCTGATCCACGAAAGCGACGTAGCCCGAAGCGGTGTCCGCACACTTTAACACTGGATTCTCTCTCTCTCTCTCTCTCTCTCTCTCTCCGTGTTCCACTCGTCAGTTTCCTTCATCTAGGAGTTGTTGTGGCTGGCAACTGACTCAGAGTAAGAGATAAGTACTAGCATCGCCTTTGGTCGAAGTTCGACAAGCTGTGTCGATGTAATATAAAAAAAATATAGGTTCACATAGAACACTGAAAGATTATAGGTAGAAGTAATTTCACCTAATCGATGATGAAAAAGAAAAAAAAAAGGTTGTATGTCTTTACTCTATGTAACACTGTGTATGGAACTTTTATATCATAGCTCTCCATATCAGATGTTGCATCGAAATAATTCTTTGATCTCTTGAATTCTTGGATCATCTGAAGTGCGTCCTCGACAAAGTGCGTTAAAAATAAGTTTTGTGTTAACGCCGGAAAATTAACTTTTTCCTTGAGACGCCACAATGTTAGTGTCATTGTATCAAATGCAGTAATCTCATATGTGAAATGTTCTCCATTACATCTGCACCATAAAACACAACTGTAACTGTCAAAATTATGTGGTATTACATTAAGTGCACATTTAAGTTGTTACATAAAACAACTGCTTTAAAATTATGAATGCCCACATCCATCTTACTTTCTCTACGCAAAAGTTGTATCTGTCTAGCTCTGTGTCTTTCACTCCGATCCTTAACGTTCTTTTAGGCATAGCCTAAAAAATATATAGTTCCTCTATAATAAGGGGAGCTGGAAGTCATAGTCATTCAGAATGAAGAAGTTAAAAGTTAGGAACTTACTCCTAATTATCTGGTAACGGCAGCTTATGACCACAAATAACTCTTGCAGCAAAGTAAGCGAAACAACGATGCCAAAGTACAGAGTTATTTACAGACTTTGCTACTATGATAGTTTGATTTCCGCTGCTGACAACATCATCAACCTAGCAGTTGTCACATTTTAGCTGCCCAGTTGTTGTTGTGGCCTTCAGTCCTGAGACTGGTTCGATACACTACTCCACACCACTCTATCCTGTGCAAGCCTCTTCATCTCCGGATAACCACTGCAACCTACACCCTTCCGAATGTGCTTAGTATACTTATATTTTGGTCTCCACGATTTTCATCCTCCACACTTCCCTCCAAGAAGAAATTGGTGATCCCCTGATGCCTCAAAACATGTCCTACCAACCGATTCCTTCTTCTAGTCAAGTTGTGCCACAAATTCCGCTTCCCGCCAATTCTATTCAGCAACACCCCATTAGTTATGTGAGCTAGCCATCTAACCGTCAGTATTCTCTGTAGCACCACATTAAGAAAGCTTCTATTCTCTTCTTGAGTACACTGCTTATTGTCCATGTTTCACTTGCATACATGGCTACATTCAATACAAATACTTCCAGAAAAGACTTCCTGACACTTGAATCTATAATCGATGTTAACAAATTTCTCTTCTTCAGAATCGCTTTCCTTGCGATAGCCAGTTTATATTTTATATCCTCTCTACTTTGACCATCGTCAGTTATTTTGCTCTCTAAATACCAAACCACATTTACTACTTTAAATTTCTCATTTCCTAATCTAATTCCCTCAGCCTCACCTGGTTTAATTCGACTAGCTGCCCAGTATACGTCTGTTATTGCAATTGAACGATGTAAAAATGAACGTCCCTAGAATGCGGTTTCACAAAATGTTGTTACTGTCATGTTTCATTTCTGCCACAGCACCTGATCGGTATGCAGGGCAAAAGTTTGTAGCACTTCGGCTTTCGGTGTTGACGTATTGGAGATTTTAATGCGTGATAGAATGGTTCAAATGGCTCTGAGCACTATGGGAATTAACATCTGAGGTCATCAGTCCCCTAGAATTTAGAACTACTTAAACCTAACTAACCTAAGGACATCACACACATCCATGCCCAAGGCAGGATTCGAACCTGCAACCGTAGTGGTCGCGCGGTTCCAGACTGAAGCGCCTAGAACCACTCGGCCACAGAGGCCGGCGCGTGATAGAGATGGTATCATCAGATTTATGGATATGAAAACATCTACTTCTTTCTACCTCTCTTAACGTCTACGTCTACGCATGATTTAATTCTTTGTGCACATCTGTCGCAAAATACCTTTCGAATTACATAAGTTTCATTAGCCTCCTTGTATAGTTACCATTAAAATCGGTTCTTCAATTTTCGTGCTCACTTATTTAATAATAATAATAATAATCTGTATATTGAGCAAGCAGTAAAGGAAACAAAAGAAAAATTCGGAGTAGGTATTAAAATTCATGGAGAAGAAATAAAAACTTTGAGGTTCGCCGATGACATTGTAATTCTGTCAGAGACAGCAAAGGACTTGGAAGAGCAGTTGAATGGAATGGACAGTGTCTTGAAAGGAGGATATAAGATGAACATCAACAAAAGCAAAACAAGGATAATGGAATGTAGTCTAATTAAGTCGGGTGATGCTGAGGGAATTAGATTAGGAAATGAGGCACTTAAAGTAGTAAAGGAGTTTTGCTATTTGGGGAGCAAAATAACTGATGACGGTCGAAGTAGAGAGGATATAAAATGTAGGCTGGCAATGGCAAGGAAAGCGTTTCTGAAGAAGAGAAATTTGTTAACATCCAGTATTGATTTAAGTGTCAGGAAGTCATTTCTGAAAGTATTTGTATGGAGTGTAGCCATGTATGGAAGAGAAACATGGACGATAAATAGTTTGGACAAGAAGAGAATAGAAGCTTTCGAAATGTGGTGCTACAGAAGAATGCTGAAGATTAGATGGGTAGATCACATAACTAATGAGGAAGTATTGAATAGGATTGGGGAGAAGAGAAGTTTGTGGCACAACTTGACCAGAAGAAGGGATCGGTTGGTAGGACATGTTCTAAGACATCAAGGGATCACCAATTTAGTATTGGAGGGCAGCGTGGAGGGTAAAAATCGTAGAGGGAGACGAAGAGATGAATACACTAAGCAGATTCAGAAGGATGTAGGTTGCAGTAGGTACTGGGAGATGAAAAAGCTTGCACAGGATAGAGTAGCATGGAGAGCTGCATCAAACCAGTCTCAGGACTGAAGACCACAACAACAACAATAATAATAATATGATTTTAGTGAGGTGATGTTGTACAGCTTTAATGAATGTTAATAACAATATTACGTGCTAGTGCAGTTCAGAAAGTAAGGTCCGACATGTAGCGAAATGGAAACCACAGTAAAAATCCGATCTAGTTCCACACAGATGTATATGCCTGTCAATCTGGTCAAGTCGCTCTTTTCAGTTCAGAACACACATCGAGTAGGTAAAGATGCCTAGAAATCAGTGTCTGCCATCAAGTATGGATGCCCCACAGCGGAGTTTCGCCTGATTTCAGGCAACCCCGGATGATGAACCTGTCATGCATTTCCTTCTTCACCACAGTTCTTCGCTGCACGCTGCAGGGCAATGAGGGCAGAGTTTTCGATGGGAAGTGATCACCCTCCATAAAGCCTGGACTTGGCTCTCTCTGATGTTCACCTCCACTCATCTGACACTGACTATGGAGACAACATCTTGGCACAGACAATGAACTGCAGCTGCCTTCTATGAGAAGGGGATTGGAAACTTGGTACAACGCTACGACAATGTCTGGGTCGGAGCAGCGATTGTGTAGAGAAATAGCTGGAAGATGTAGAAAACTGTTGCAATTAAGACATTCTTGATTTTCACTATGAATTCCGCTTCGTGACCGTGACCGATCGGACTTTAACTTTCCGAATAACCCTCGTAATACATAGCTGTAACAGTATATTTTATTAGAGTCGTTCGATTTCGGTCTAGGATCAGACCATCATCGGGTCCAAACACCATCTCAGTTGAGCAATTACGCAAATGTGTAGCTGAGATGAATTTTGGATCCTGTGATGATCTGATCCTAGTCCTAAATCTATCGTTTCTAGTAAAATACATCGCTACAGCTGTATAATGCATTTCTCGATATTAATAAACAAATCTTTCGTTCATAAAGGATGACATCATAAGCTGAGACTATCAAATGTAAATATAACAGTTTTTTGCATCTCTCACTTGTTTATTGTACACGGGTTCAAATGACCACGTATTTACATTCTAGGTATTAATGCAGGACACAGACTTCTTTAGCATTTCAAATAATACAGAGGTATCTTATTATCAAAATCCTTCTAAATTTCCCTCGCAGACAGTACTCAACAGACTAGAACAACTACTATCTGAAACGACGACAGGTGAATAACAAGCAGGCTTCTGAAGGGCAGGTCGGTGTTTTGAACAGATTTGGAACCCGCGGACACTCCTGAAGAACAGACATTTGTGGACTAAGAAGGCCTATGGCGCCACTGATAGACAAACCGTCTTTGACATACAAGAAGTACTTGGAATTGAGAGAAAAACTGGGGCACTCATAAACAGACACTCACAGACCCCACCTCCACAAAAATATTGATGGGAATATCTCAGAACCACATCATATACATCGAGACGTAAGACAAGGAGAAAGTCTCTCACCACTTTTATTCAACATGGTCTTGCACAAAACACTCATACAGTGCCTGGAATTTGCAGGTGATCTGGCAATACTCAACAACATCAGACAAGAACTATTTTAATACTTACATGAAGTCTCTCTCAAAAACTACGGGTTAATGCTACACGCACTCGTTCTGCAATGAGTGCCAAAAGGTTCAAATGGCTCTGAGCACTATGGGACTCAACTGCTGAGGTCATTAGTCCCCTAGAACTTAGAACTAGTTAAACCTAACTAACCGAAGGACATCACAAACATCCATGCCCGAGGCAGGATTCGAACCTGCGACCGTAGCGGTCTTGCGGTTCCAGACTGCAGCGCCTTTAACCGCACGGCCACTTCGGCCGGCGCAATGAGTGCCGCGGCGCCGTCAAGCCGGAACCACATCCCCATTCTAATATATTGGGGTACCTCGTCCAGTGACGTCGGCGAGTGCTCTTGCAAGGACATCTGAGTCGAGAAGACAATAAGTAGAAACGAAGTATGTAGTTGTTCAACCCCACATGTTTACCGCCAGTTGTCTCTGATGACCTAGCATAACTCATGTAAGTGGGTTTTCATCCGCCCACACATCTAAGTTATGACAGTTGTACGTGATTTTCCGAATAATTTGATACTCATTCGTAAGAACAACAATTACAGGAAACTGAGGGTCACCGTTAACCAGTAGCAGAAATGAGTGTATGAACTCGAACCGAGGTAGATAATCATCTGGTCATAGTGCCTGTAATCTGGTGGGAGGAAGGCGCTGCTCACGTAACACATGATATTATAAACTATGGTAAAATGTAAATGTCGTGTGACTCGGTTCTCCCGTTGGGTAGACCGTTCGCTGGGTGCAAGTCTTTCGATTTGACGCCACTTTGGCGACTTGGGTGTCGAGGGGGATGAAATGATGACGATTATGACAACACAACACCCAGTCTCTGAGCGGAGAAAATCTCCGACTCAGCCGGGAATCGAACCCGGGCCCTGAGGACTGACATTTTTTCGTGCTGACCACTCACCTACCGGTGGCGGACTAAGCTATGGTGAAAACCGAACTCAGCTGTAGTTACCGGTGTATTTACCGCGGGTCTGTTCTCAAAGCGTTCATATAAAATTAATGGCGTCAAATAATAAAACCCATTAATTCGTCACTGTTCTGAAATAGTTATACAAATTACATTGTCAGTCATAAAAAGTAACATAGGTTCCACTCACTCGTGTTATATTAGTACTCAGTATCAACGTTGCAAACGGAGGCATTGTATGTAGCCGACTGCTCATCTGATTATTGACAGCTAACACAATATGAATCAGAGTACATTTGGCACAATTTCATGACTGAAATTGTAATTTATGTTACTATTTCAGAGCTGTGACGCATTCATCTATTTTATTGTTTGATTTCATTGATTTTGTATCTTTTAGCGTGATGCAAAAGATTTATGATGATGATTTCTGGA
Organism: Schistocerca serialis cubense; assembly: GCF_023864345.2. Lineage (NCBI taxonomy): Eukaryota > Metazoa > Arthropoda > Insecta > Orthoptera > Acrididae > Schistocerca > Schistocerca serialis. The sequence goes on from NC_064644.1 coordinate 75,502,370, forward strand.
TGGAAACTGATTGTTCAATACAGAGATTTTAGCAACAGCTATTTTGCGGTAAGTCGTGATGATCTTCAAATATGGATGTCTCTTACGCAGGCATAGGAACACGGGCAACTCAGCAACCACCCTCTAAGCGAAAATATTTTTATTATATTTCTCAGCACAATTAGTATCACTGTCGGTTTCGACTTCTAAGCGAGTCTTCATCCCATGCTCTCAATACGTTGCATCGTAGCTCGTGAAACTAAGGCGCCACTCTTGGGTTGTTTAGTTCTAGTTTGAAGAGTGGCGGCCGGCCGCTGGTGGCCGAGCGGTTCTGGCGCTACAGTCTGGAACCGCGCGACCGCTACGGTCGCAGGTTCGAATCCTGCCTCGGGCATGGATGTGTGTGTTGTCCTTAGGTTAGTTAGTTTTAAGTAGATCTAAGTTCTAGGGGACTTATGACCTCAGCAGTTAAGTCCCATAGTGCTCAGAGCCATTTGAACCATTTTGAAGAGTGGCCATACAATGTGTTCATCGTGCGATGTGGCGCCGTGGTTAACATACTGGGCTCGCTTTCGGGAGAACGACGGGTCAGATCCCCGTGTGGCCGTCCAGACTTAGATTTTCTGTGATTTCCCCATACTGCTACAGGCAAATGTCGGGATGGTTTCTTTGGCAAGGGCACGTCCGATTTCCATCACGATCCTTCCTTAACGCGATCTTCTGCTCTGCGTCTAATGACCTCGCTATCGACGGGACATTGAACTCTAATCATCCTTTTAACGTATTCACATCATACGAAGATGTCATCCTTTGAAATCGGAACCCACTATGATGCGATTTATGTGACTTGAGGCTAAAGTATTTAACAAAAATATTTTAGTTTTGAAGTGACTTTGTTTACTATACTTGGATTGCGATTCCACGTTGGCTGCAAACTTATGTATCTTCCGCAAACATTGTGCTCTAAAAATTATTAACTTAACGACAAAGTCCTAGAGGGACATGGAGATTATTCCTGAATGATGTTTATTATGTGTCCGACGTAAAACTTGCTGGTGATACGATGGTGTCAGTAATGATATATTTCTAGAACAACCCTTTCATTGCCATTGCGCACGCGAGCTCGTGAGTGCTTGCGTGTGTGTACGTAAGTGTGAGTGAGTGAATGAGTATGCTCGTGTGCATAAGGCGTGGAATGGGGAAGAGGCGAGAACTGGAGAGGATGCGGAAAAGAGAGAGACACGGAGAGAGAGGAAGGAAGCTTTGACACTGAATACGCCATCAGACTAAAAACATTTGTGATGCCTTGTCGGGAGCGGTACCCGACCCGGATACTGCCGCCTCCTAGCGATGGCGACTTGCCAGCCTCACCGAGACAACGGCGATATGGAGGCGCGCATTGCATTGGGACACACACACACACACACACACACACACACACACACACACACACAGTGCCGGCGCGGTGCGGCGCGGCCTTATACACCTGCGGACAGCAGTCATAAACGCCAAGTTATTACTCGTGTTTAACATCCACGAGGCGAGGTGAGGCGAGGCAACTCTGGGGTGCCGCTAACTACCGGGTCGTAAGTAGCTGAGCTGCCCACGCCCGGCGGACAGGTACCTACTATCCCGCGGCGCCAACTGCCGGTGCGACTGGTAGAGTTTCACGTCTTTGATGTGACAACGGTTAAATGCCCAGCGACACAGGACGGAAGCACACATTTAGTGACAGAGTCCGATGGTTCGGCTACATTTCTGGTACACCTCCGTCCAACAGTTACGCCAGGGTTACCAGCCTTGAGAGTACAGTTGACAATGTCTGAGACAGACACTGTCTACCCCTACAAACACAAACTGATAAATGTACTGCCATAAAAAAAAATGCTACATCTGGAAAGATGACTGCATATGCAACCTGGAGGATAGTTGATGAACTGAGAGTGTTTTCAACGTCGTCCTACAGCAGATAGCGTATTGGCATAGCTACCAGAGTGCCAACTGTATCTCCCCGTCAGGCGAACAGTGTTCCTGAAAGGGAGACGGTAACACTACCAACGCGATGTAGAAAATTAGTGAATTAAATATTTGCCTGGTTACGGTCTGGAGTTAAACGATTTAATACCATCGTTTTACTCTCGTGTGATGTACCAACCCTCAAAATCTTTGGTTCGAAAATTAACTACTTGGCAAAAACAGTACGATTTTGCTTCATCTCACTTGCCGTTGATGAAATAACGTCCCGTCGATGGTTCTAACATTTGAGACAGAACTTAAATGGAACAAGGATGTTGAAAAAAGTCGTGTGTGTTGAATTTAAAGGAGTCGCTGTTTTAGCGAAACGACAGAAAATCTGAACCAGAACGACCGGGTACGGATGTAAATCTTGATCTTCGGGAACATATGAGAAATGACATGAAAACAATGACTTATCTACAGTATGAAACTGTTACCTCGCAGACGAATGTGCGCTGTTTTAAAACGTTTTGGCAGATCAAAAATGAACTCTTGATTGGGATTCGAACCGAAAACCTTGTTCTTCGCCAGAAATTCCATAAGGAAGTTTCTTTCACTCTCTATGTTTCTTCGTAGAAAGAACCCGTTGACTGCGGTAAATCCGTTCTGTGAATGAAGGAATTTCCAGTATACACTCGTACACACGTGAGAAGTCTCAATGACCATTTCGCCCAGGCTGGCAAAGAAAAGGAGATGAAATATCTGAATAACTTAAAAGGACGAGTGAAATGAGTAATCACCGGGAGACTGCATGCGTAATTAATGAGCTGAAAAATTTTATAAACAATTTTTACAACTATAATAAATTTTCCCAGCAATTCTGAAGAGACTAACTTATTCCCAACATAAAGAACTATCAGAGGAGAAGGTCCGCACAGTTTTCAGTTTTCTAATAGCCAAATTAGTAACACAGTTCCAAGATGGTTGGTCTGTTGAAATGGTATGCTTCAGCCGTTACGTTCGAACTTCGTTTGCAGTCTCGCTTGCTTTAGGTGGGAGATCGCATTTGGCGCCTCTTCGAAATGACCAACACAGAGACCAGAGGTTGAGCCGTTCATTCGTCTGACGCGCCGCAGGAGGGATATCGCTGTTTCCCTAGCCAGGTTGCCACTAGTGGACTAATTTTTCTCCAGAGCACCAAAACTGGTGTGTCGTCCCCAAGGTGATGAAGTCGCGAAGCATACGGTCTGGAGTCCAGTAATATACAGCCCACTAATGGTAAGCAACGCACTAACTGGCTCGTGCTCTAGTTTCCTCGTCTAAATACCTCACGGCACATTAGTAACGTGTGGTCCGCCCCCGGTAGCTGAATGGACAGCCGGCACGGTAGCTCCGCGTGGTCGGTCAGAGATGGTGGGCCTCTGCAATAAAAAAACTGATAGAAAAGGATCAACAACAAAATTGAACGGATGTTACGTGACGTCCGCAACGACCAAACACAACGATCAACAACGAAAAAAAAAAAAAACAGACGGTCAGCGTGACGGATTGTCAATCCTCTGGGCCGAGCTCGATTCCCGGTTGGGTCGGGGAATTTTCTCCGCCCAGGGACTGGGTGTTGTGCTGTCCTCATAATCATCCTATCATCCTCATCGACTGCAGGTCGCCGAAGTGATGTCAAATTGAAAGACCGGCACCCGGCGAACGGTCTGCTCGACGGGGGGCCCTAGCCATACGATTAAATAAAATAAAAGTAACGTGCGTATCTTCCCTTGTTGGTTCTCTCTTAATACTACTAGTATTTAAGCTGAGGGGCTGAACGAATTCCTACTATAATTTATTCGTGCAATCTGTGTGCCGTTTTGCTTGGAGATCTTGTTGCGACCAATAGTATTTCAGAATTGTGGATTCTTCGCTGATCCCACACTGTGAATTCTGTCTCGCTATTTACACTACCCTTATGAGTAATACACGCTTTAGTTCAATTTCCAATATCTCAGTAACTTCCGTAGGCCTCCCCTCTGTTCATAAATAATTTAATCACACCTCAGATGAAACACCTATTTTCGTTTGTGAGGTCAGTGCTAACGGTGAAGATGACAGGCAGTTTCTCAGGTAAGGAGTGATTTGTCTCTGAAACTACTTCAAGGAGTAACCGAGCTGAAGTACATTTTCAGTCATTTGTAATCCACATTTTCTTGTAATTAATGTCGTCACGGAGGGTGACGACTCAACGAAATAATTCCCTCCAAAGTGTAACAGGCCGGGATCTTCTCAAGCACCTACCACTTCCACAGTGGGTATTATTCTCTACGATACTCTTTCCTCAAAGAGCGCTCGTCCAGCAACATTTTTAGAAGAATTTCTGCGAAGTTTGGAAAGCGAGAGACGGGTACTGGCAGAACTGAATTTGTCAGGGCCGGTCGTGAGTCGTGCTTGGATTCCTCGGTCGGTACGAGCATTGCAGCGAAGAACGAGGTTCGGATTCAAGTTCTAAAGCTTTAATACGCCAGGAATATATCAAACACCTTGGTTTCCATTTAGATGTTAATTGGGTTCAGGTGGTCTGTAGCTGAAAGCTGGGCGGAGTGGCCGTGCGGTTCTAGGCGCTACAGTCTGGAACCGAGCGACCGCTACGGTCGCAGGTTCGAATCCTGCCTCGGGCATGGATGTGTGTGATGTCCTTAGATTAGATAGGTTTAATTACTTTTAAGTTCTAGGCGACTGATGACCTCAGAAGTTAAGTCGCATAGTACTCAGTGCCATTTTTTTGTAGCTGAAATCCCTAAAACATAAGTTTGTTTTGTACAGGTTGCAAAGTTGTATTGGACGCAGTTGTAAGATAAACTTAGCCTTTTGCAGCAGAATCTATAGACAACATCGCTGGATTGCTTGGGTGTTGCGGACCTTTACACGTTGAGTCAAGTAATAAACAGCGTCGTTAAACTTAACTGTAGTGTTCCAGCGTGACTTATCCTGCAGTTCTGCGTGACGAGTAGCTTTTATGAAAAGAAAAGAAACTATTTTATCTTTCTCCATTCCTCGTATTTATTTACCTGTTTGGTTTTTTTACATGAGGAAATGTGTCAGCTGCATTATTTCGCACCATCCTTTCATAAGCGACGGAGATCAGTGTTGATAAAGCGGCGAGTATATTAGCATTCTTTTTAAGGATAACGGAATGTTGTGAAGTAAGCCTCAAGGTAGGTGTATTCTGCAGTCCTTATTACTTCTGTGTAAATGTGATATTCATTTTGTCTTTGTATTCATATCGGATGGATGATTTGAAATGGCAGCACTAAATTTATACTACCATTACATATTCTTGTTCTCGCTAAGACTCCACATCATTAATTTATAGAAGAAGAAAATATGATTTTTTCGGTGTCACGTGGATAGTTTCGCTTACCAGCTTCACTATGATATCTCAGGTCTAAATCGCAATGAAAAATAAAAAGCGTCAAATCAGTCCCTCGGTCACCTGTTTTTGAGCGATAGATTGCCTCCTGTCTTCGCTTGCTTTAGACTATTGACAACGACTTCAACATAAGTGATTCGCTCTATCTTTGGTTTCTCACTTGGTTTTATGGGTGGCGGAAAAAAAACAAAAATAATGTCACAGAATGGAACACATGCAGCCCTACTTACGATGTTATTTATTATATGGCTACTAATGCTTCAAATGGCTCTGAGCAGTATGGGACTTAACAGCTTAGGTTATCAGTACCCTAGAACTTAGAACTACTTAAACCTAACTAACCTAAGGACATCACACACATCCATGTCCGAGGCAGGATTCGACCCCGCGACCCTGCGACCGTGTCTCCAACCATGTGAGTTGATGGTTGAAGACACAACATAGTTGTTGGTGTGTAGGCGACTGATGGAGACGGCAGTTTCGCAACCTCTCCCTTAATTTGTTTACTACATATAGCTGCTTATCTTTGGAGTCAGCTACTTCACCTGTTGTTTCTTGCAAATTAATACTGACTACACCTCCTTCGTTTTCTGACACCGTATGTTTATTATCTTTCTGTTCACCAGTTTCCATTCGAATTCTGCCTTCCAGTTCCTCTGCCTCCTAATTGCACTGTTTTTGCTTGCGATCTGAGAGTGTTGTACAGGACAGCTCGTCCTCTGAACAACTATCAGTTGTCTCCAGAGGTCGTTTTCTCGGTTGCATTTCAGTTTCACGAGTAGGGGTAACGGGGTTTCCCTTTGTTGTTAACGGGGATAATTGACTGTTATCGTGAGGGGGGACATCAACTTGGCCCGCTGCGTTAACATCCTCAACCAGTTGATCCTGGCTATTCTTTGGTAACAGATCATTTAAGTTTCTGACCCTGTGCCAAATTACTGTTAAGAACAACAGTTTGCCGCGAACATTCATGTCTGAAGTGGCCGGTTTCGTTACATATATGACATGTACCTTCCTGACCTGTGTAAACAATTTGTGCCTTATATCCACAAACAGTTATGTGAGAAGGAATATTTGTCCATCTCTACACAGCGGACCCCGTTGAAACATTGCAGTGTAAAGCGAGGCGACCATCTTTCATTTGCAATTGATTTAACATCCCCGTAGTTTGAAAGAGCTTCCTTAATCTTATCATTTTCAATTTCAATGGGAATATTCAAGACAGGAACGGTTTTGTAACCAATGTCAGCTCTCTGGATGGAAACCTCTCCAAAAGAACAGATACCATCTTCATATAGAAAGGAAGTAGGTTGCTTGTTGAGATGGAAAAGGATGATCTTGAGAAATGTATTTGATTCCGTAAGGCAGGAAGGAAGCTGAAAAATAAGGACAAAGGAAGAACTACAAACACTTTCTTTACTGTTGTGAAAATCAAGCAAGGAAGACCACGATGGGCTGGTCATGTACAAAGAATGCCAGCAACTCGAAGTGTTAAGAAAGTGGCTACTGGAAAGTCAAAGCGGAGAAAAGGAAGGCCAGCAAAAGGTGGTTTGAAGACATGCCAAAGGACCTCATAGCAATATGCGCGTCGGGAATTGGAGAAGGAAAGCTATGGGCAGAGAAGAACAGAGGCAGGTGACTAAAGAGGACAGGGCTCTGCAAGGATTGTAGTGCCGGCCAGTAAGTAAGTAAGTAAGCGTTTTCATTTATGGATAAACTGCGCTATCCCAGAACTCTTCCAACTAATCTAAGTCCTTCATTATGTACGCTATTAAGAAAATGGGACATTTCAGAGGCGAGAGCTGTGTTTGTTCCCCTTACTTAACTAAGCCCGCAGTGTCGTATTTTAAACCTCAACTCCGGAAGGGAAGCGCCGGGAAGTCGCCTTGTGACTACCGTATCCACCTGGATTCCCAAGGACGCGCAAACTAGGCGCGCCCGGCCGCGTCCTTAACCTGTTGGCCAGCGGCGCCGCTTGCTCAGCCACGGCGCTACGCCCTGGCTGCAGCAGCCGCCGCCGGCAGTAAACACGCGCCGCCCCACGCCCCCTGCCGCCGTCCACGACCGGCGCCGGGCTCTCGTGTGGCCTAGCCGGACAGAGCGCGGACTGCCTCCGCGGTGCGTCTCGGCCACACACAGAACGCACCTGACCCGGCGGCCAGTTGCTCGATGAGGCAGCGAACGGAAAGATGTGTTTGCAGACAGAGCCGCCGCCGCGGTCAGTGTCACAGCAGTGTATCATTACACAATAAATCGCTGAACTACACTACTGGCCTTTAAAATTGCTACACCAAGAAGAAATGCAGATGATAAACGGGTATTCATTGGACAAATATATTATACTAGAACTGACTTTTGATTACATTTTCACGCAATTTGGGTACATAGATTCTGAGAAATCAGTACCCAGCACAACCATCTCTGGCTGTAGTAACGGCCTTGATAACCCTGGGCATTGAGTCAAACAAAGCTTGGATGGCGTGTACAGGTACAGCTGACCATGCAGCTTCAACACTATACCACAGTTCATCAAGAGTTGTGACTGGCATATTGTGACGAGCCAGTTGCTCGGCCACCATTGACCAGACGTTTTCAATTGATGAGAGTTCTGGAGAATGTGCTGGCCAGGGCAGCAGTCGAACACTTTCTGTATCCAGAAAGGTCCGTATAGGACCAGCAACATGTAGTCGCGCATTATCCTTCTGAAATGTAGTGTTTCGCAGGGATCGAATGAAGGGTAGAGCCACGGGTCGTAACACATCTGAAATGTACTTCCACTGTTCAAAGTGCCGTCAATGCGAACAAGAGGTGACCGAGACGTGTAACCAGTGGTACCCCATACCATCACACCGTGTGATACGCCAGTATGGCGATCACGAGTACACGATTCCAACGTGCGTTCACCGCGATGTCGCCAAACACGGATGAGACCAGTAACTTAAAAATTTCAAGATACTTTTTTGTACAAATAGGAAAGTCGATGTTCCTCTTGAAAGCAAATATTACATTATAGTAAGGAAACGAGTTTCAGTGTAGAAAGCGAATATCTATATACTTGCTACAGAAAATGCCAAAATTAAAAAAAATTATTTTAATAATATTTTGTATCCCTTCGTAGACGCTTCATATGGCTTGCTATCCGACCCTCCCATTACAGTCATTTCACCAAACAGCGCTCCAGTTGTACCAATTCAGGATATTTTGTCACGTTGTAAACTAATTTTTACGCCAACACATTTAGTTTGTGGATTTCCTTCATCTATACGAGTTTTCCATTTCTGCTTTCTTAGCTCAGCAGACTAGCGTAAGCTTCGGTTCTGAGCAGGAGAACTCTTAATATCTATTTCGTATCTTCTCTAGTAGATTTCTTGTGTTTAGATCTTTTCAGTTCCTTTGGCTGTTTCTGTTTGTTGTTAACCAGGGTTTCATGCAGTACTGAATATTCGTCGTTTATGTTCCTTTTGTAAGTTTAAAGTAGTTTCACCCTGCAGCACAGTGTTACCTGCAAATTTTAGAAGTAATTTAAGTTCCCCTAGTTCACTGACTCGTGTTCTAAACTTAATTTTCAATCCAATCTGTAACTTCACTAGCCAGATGGAATGTTCCAGATAATCAAATAGTAAAAGTACCTCTGCTTTTTCAAAGATTCTATCTTCATACATCAAAAAGCAGACTTGCAACGTTGTCGAAGTACTCCACAAGGTCCCCAAAATCTGATGTTGGTATGGCGTTCTATTGTCCCTTTGTCTATGACATTAAATATCCTTCACTATTTTAGTTGTTTCTGACTCCGCCTGTCACTTCGAGTCTCCATAGGTACATGTTCTTCTCAAAGTCGTGAGAACACGGCAAAATAAGTGTAATTCTGGACTCCCGTTTTTGTTTTTCTGATTTACACACACAGATACTCAAACACTCACTATGTTGTCATATTTTTGTCAGGGACGTAATCTTCAAGAAGCGTATTAAAGACAGATCAAATAACTGACCAAGTTTCCCTTGGTTGCAAGGCAAGTACAGGAACGTGAAATTCTTTCGCAAATATTCAAAATGGGGAGTCCTCTGCCCTACTGCAGACTCACTTGGTACTGGCCTGAAGAGAAATGCGCTGTATAATATGTCGGATCTCGGAACAGCCAGCTCTTCAGAGTAGAGAGAAAAAGAAGTATCTCTAGCAAAACACGTGTGACGTATTCTGCAACACATCCCTGGTGAACCATCGAATTTGCAAACACAATAGGCCAAAGTACGATATCTGATCAAATAAATCTGAATCCCTATTAGTGGACTTTAACATGGGCGTGTCCTGGCTTTATGGTGGCTTTAACTCTGCTGGAACACATTTCATGTCGAGCAGTGGCAGACCACTCTTCGGCAACAGCCGAAACCAAAGAAGACAGTGATGTCGCATGATGGAGTCTGAAGCGAAGTGGACATTCTCACTCACCCCAAAGCTTTCCCATTGCGTTCATGATGGGACTTCGGGCAGGACAGTCAGTTTAAGTGAACCGTGGTACTACTCAGTTCTTTAGGAAATCGAAATTACAATCTCACTACAGTTATTTAAGGAAAATAGGAAGCCCGGGATCACTGGTGATGGACAAGCTTGTAATTGTTTTACAATTTTAATTTGACTCAAAACAGACGTTATTATAAACTTCAGTTCGTAAATTTGCCCTCTTTCTGATGCAATATACAAATTTTCACTTTAATTGAATTACTTAAACACGAATAAGAATCATATTTTACATCCGCAACCAAAAACATAGATAGTAGGCACGGTGAACACTATACACTTCTAACCCAAAGTTACACAGCCACATAATACCACAACTTCATTAAAAAACAAAGATCTTATAGCTTAATGAAACTGAACTGCCCACATAAAAGTCCACAGTGAAACATGCTCACACTAAAAATGCAAGGTGCACCAACCAAGGTCGCAAAACTGGCACACAGGAAAAATAAGAAGTTGCACATTCATTAAAGATACACAAATGATTAATGTAAGTGTTGAACCAGTAAAATAACTTACAGAAACGCTAATATTAACAAAGTGGCCGCACTTAACTTTAGAGAACAGCGTTAAGGCCCACAGCAGGATTTGGAAGCAATAACGCTACGGCCAGCAGGCAATACGAGCGTTCACTCCCCACGGCTTGTGCACAGGCTCACAAGCAGGCGCTGCGCTATACAGGGTGTCCCAGCTATCTTGTCCACCCAAAATATCTCTGGAACAATAACAGCTATTGGAAAACGACTTTCACCGGTATCAATGTAGGGCTGGGGCCCATGAATGTACATATTTGGAAACATTCTAAAACGAAAGCATATGTGTTTTTTAACACAAACTTTTTTTTTAAATGGACCTCCTATATTTTTTCTTCAGGAATCCATAGCATGACAAAGCACATACACAATGGCGTTGATTGCATCGCAATATTCCCATTGCATCCCGAGATATTGAGACGCGAAGTTGACGCTTGAAATACCCGACATGCGCTGCTAGCGCACGTCCTGAGGCTCAGGCGTGAACCCCATGCTGCCCGTAATCGCTATGTTTAGTATGTAGTGCTGGTATCACAGTGGAAGTTTCTACAAAGGGTCATTTTACTCAGTGATGTTAAGAAACATTTGTTTGCAACAATTTGTCATTTAACGCATTGGATAAACATAACATTGATAATTATGTGATAATAAAACTAATTGGTTAAACATGTTTACATTCATCTTCTATGTTCTACCTGAACTTCCCAAATCAAAACATTTTTACGTAAACAACGGAAAACTTTTAGTCCACTTGCTCGTTTCACTAAAACCATCAACTTGAATTTTACTATTACGAGTGAATGATTAACTGTCACTTGTGCTAGATCTACAGTAAAGTAAAGTTTTAACGTTGAACGACATTACCTTTTTAGTAACGGATTATCGATAATCGAAGTTAACTTTGTGACTAACGTTGCGGTACACAGATATGTTACAGAACCGCATCACCCCTAGCCTATGGGATAAGTACCTGCTGGAATGTACGACGTTAATGCAGAATGGCAGCAGACCGTATTATTCGTTTCGGACCTCTTGATAAGTATGGAAGTGTGATTACGCATGTCAATCACATCGCGATTACGGGCAGCATGGGGTTCGCGCCTGAGCCTCAGGACGTGCGCTAGCAGCGTATGTCGAGCGTTAACTTTGCGTCTTAATATCTCGGGATGTAATGGGAATATTGCGATGCAATCAACGCCATTGTGTATGTGCTTTGTCATGCTGTGGATTGCTGAAGGAAAAGTATAGGATAGCCATTTAAAAAAACAAAAGTTTGTGTTAAAAAGCACATATGCTTTCGTTTTAGAATGTTTCCAAATATGTACATTCATGGGCCCCAGACCTACATTGATACCGGTGAAAGTCGTTTTCCAATAGCTGTTATTGTTCCAGAGATATTTTGGGTGGACCAGATAGCTGGGACACCCTGTATATTATATATAGTCCGACCGGCCTCACAATACGTGGTCCTGACAAGAATCCATAACCGCACCGACGCCAGGAAACGAGCAGATTTATCAAATGGCCTGCACCACAAATAGATTGCAATGAATGCTAGGTTAAATCACAGCCACGCTGGATTATGTAATAAGCCTGCCCCCGAATTCTTATGGAGCAATACTCTAACAGTACCCGTCTCCCACTAAATTATCAGAAAACTTAGAGATTACTTGCACCTGCCTTAAGGCAGTTTCAACATTAAATAAGCATACCAAATCCTGCCGTGACAAATGATTAAACCATTAACTCTACGGCTTCCGTGCTCGTGCACAACGGCAACCAGTCCCCAAGCGACCAATATGTCCTAAAACAAGTTAAAACTTGCATGAAAAACACTTAAAACACACACTCGACAAATGATGAGAAATGAAATGAGGAACATCAGCCTCCTTAAAATAGCCACTGGGGAACCAAGTTCAGAACCATCTCCGGCGACTACCTATGCCACAATAACTTTCAACAATCTTCTTAGTTAAACACAGAATAACTTGGAGCTTGCAAATTACGTGCTGGGAAGGTGTTCAGCGTGAGACGACGAACCCACCATAACTTTGCACGTCAAGGCGCCCAATGATCGGCACCGTACATCCGACGCGACAAAAGAATAGGGCGGCGAGCACGGCGTGGCCCCTGCACCACGGTTACGGACGCCGTCCTGTTTTCAACACAAGCTGGCTCGATGAACGCCGACCGGAGACTTTCCGTCACACGTTCACCCAGAAAACCGGCCTAGGGCAGCAGTCAAAGATAGCGAGACAGCCGAATATCGATATCAGCGATGCAAGTAGAACACCCTAGCGCCAGCCGCTACGGCTCATTAATGAATGTTATTGTCCACAAAGCATTGCCTCAAACATGCTGCTTTATGACGACTACATTGCCACGCTAATACGAAGCAGCCATCGCCTCCAAACTGTTTCTCTAATGTACACAGCACACAGTCCTGTAAAATGTCTTCATATCCTTCTGTATTTAGCGTTTTCTTAAGCGTAATAAGCCGACCACATGCTGATCACACACGTACTTCACTGTTGGCACTACACATGAGGTCATCGTGTAAGTAGGCTGTTTATGTTTTCTCTATGTAAGTAGGCTGTTTATGTTTTCTTATTGGCAACGTTACGTAGCCCTCAATATGAAAATCACTGGCTGTGCTGTGTGCAGTCTGTGGCTGCTTTGCATTGTTGTAATACTCGCCATTGTAGTGTTGGGCAGCGGCAGCCGGCTGTGAACAGCGCGTAGCGTTGCGCAGTTGGAGGTGAGCCGCCAGCAGTGGTGGATGTGGGGAGAGAGATGGCGGAGTTTTGTAATTTTTCATGAACTGGTATATTTATATATGATGATATCAAGGTAAATACATTGTTTGTTCTCTATTAATATCTTTCATTTGCTAACTATCCCTATCAGTAGTTAGTGCCTTCAGTAGTTTGAATCTTTTATTTAGCTGGCAGTAGTGGCGCTCGCTGTATTGCAGTAGCTTGAGCAGCGAAGATTTTGTGAGGTAAGTGATTTGTGAAAGGTATAGTTTAATGCTAGTCGGGGCCATTCTTTTGTAGGGAATTTTGAAAGTCAGATTGCGTTGCGCTAACAAAATATTGTGTGTCAGTTTAAGGTCAGTCGTGTATAAATTGTTCAAAAGGGGACGTTTCATATGTCGACCCTTAGCCTAGGATACCTCACTGGAATCTTCTGATTTTTTCTTGTAGTTTGTGTAATTAGTGTAGATTTTGTTTATTGCTAGCGCGTAATTATAGAGGGAATTTCCTTTGTAGTTGCAGTCTTTCATTGTTGTATAGTAAAACAGTTGTGGCATGCATGTAGATTTGCACCAAGTATTTCGCAGCTGCGATTGCAATTAACTAGATATTATTTTCAGTGCTATGTTAATGTGTTCTTTTATTTTTGATCTTCAAATTGTGTTTTTCTGTGTTGTCGTGTGAAATACTGTGACAATAATGGCGTGTGAAAAACGTAACACTAGGCTCCAAAGTAAACTGAGAAGTGACAGTGAAGACGAAAGCAGTGTGTTAGCGCCGCAGAGTAATGAATTAACAGACATTCAAAGTAGTAATTTGGTAACTGTGCATAGGGAAATGGAGCGGGCGGCAAACAATGGCGTGGACAGTGAAACAATTAGTGAAGAGGGACGCATTATCGAACGATCAGTCGGCAACAGCTCGCCTCAGGAATCCGAAATGACAGGAAACAATCTCGCAAATACTGTAGATTCAGGTTTTGGTTCCTCACCGTTTTCTCAAATAAGTCAAGACACATTTTCTGCTTGTCAAAATGTGAATGTTGCCGGTGCAAATTCACTGCCGAAAAGCACTGAGGAACATGTTCCAGACACCAGTGCATTGTTATTACAATTAATACAGCAAATGGGACAAACACAGCAAAAGCTTCAAAAGTTAGACACAATGGAACAAAATCTTCGAAAGTTAGACACAGTGGAACAAAATCTCAAAAAGTTAGACACAATGGAACAAAATCAGAGACAAACACAGCAAAAGCTTCAAAAGTTAGACACAATGGAACAAAATCTTAAAAAGTTAGACTCATTGGAGCAAACTCTTGAACGAACACGTGAGGATTTAACTGCTGAGTTACATCACATTGAATCGAAATGTCAAAAAGTCTGTAATGACGTAAAAACACAAATTTGTGAGCATTTCCAACCTATTTTTTCGCGTCATGAAAATGCACTACAGAATCACGAAGCAGCTATAAAAGAACTGCAAACTATTGTTCATGAAAATCATGAGACCTTGCAAGCAAAATTTGACTCAGTTGCATCTACCGATACGGTTATGCAACTTGCAAAAACTCAGGAAAACTTAAAGGTCACAGTAGACACGATTGCAACACAAATGGACACTCTGAAACTTGGTTCAGAAAAACATAGAGAGGAAATGATTTCACTATCGGATAAAGTAGCCGAACTTTCAGATCAGTTCACTAACTTATCTACAAAGGTAGATGATGATCTGAATGACACAACACCTGTAGCTTTCATGGACACTGAAGAGTATGAACAAATTAGAAAATTCAAACAAAATCAAAATCAAATCAATACACGGTACAAAAGAGAAATCCGGGAAGTGCAAGATCAGTTGGCACAAGTAGTACAAGAATTACGTATTTCAGAGGACACTCGCGCCCCAATACGGGAAGAGGGACATACAAATACGGAACAGACACAAAATAATAACACAGGGCATTTCGGAAGTTATGAAAGAAATTGGCAATGTGCACCGAATTTTGAGATGGAACCGCCGACACGACGTAACTATGACCGAGATGCTACTCGCCGACTCGATGATTTTGACTATAAGCTGTTCATTACTACACGTAAATTCAAAACGTTTAAGAATTCTGCCAACGACATTCATCCACAAGCGTGGCTCCATCAATTCTCTCATTGTTTCCCTCCCAACTGGTCATTGGAGCACAGGTTAGAATTTATGTGTGGCTACTTAGAGAATGAACCAGCTGTAAGAATGCGATCGGTCATTCACGATTGCCACAGTGAAGGAGAATTTTACCATGCCTTCCTCTCAGCATATTGGTCTCAAGCTACACAAGACCATGTAAAACATAACATCATAATGATGAAACACTTCGAACAATCTGAATTTTCCAGTCTTGTGAAATATTTTGAAGACATGTTGCACAAGAATCAATACCTGTCAAACCCATACAGCCCCTCAGAACTCATCCGCATTTGCTTAATCAAACTGCCTAAACATTTACGGCATATTATTTTAGCAGGACGTTGCAAAGACGACATTGAAGCTTTTCAGGGACTGTTACAAGAATTAGAAATTGACACTGACAATCGCGGAACGCGAAACCAGGAACACAACAATTACAGGTCACATCCGTCGCAAATCCGCGATGAAAGAAGTAATAACTGGACACGACAAGGCTATTCTCACAACACAAATCGTGACCAAAATAGACACCACCCGTATGACAACCGTTGGCAGAGTAGTAATAACTACAGGGAAAGATCACCTCTCCGTGGTAATGACTATCACAGAGACAATCAGAGAAACAGACAATATGGGAACCAAAATAAATATTATCAGGGGAGACAGAATAACTTTAGACGCAACGGTTCAGCGCGCAGTTTCGATTCAGGGAGAAATTCTCCACCACGTGACCGACAAGAAAGAAACTATGGCATCTACCGACATGACGACAGACGATATGATCGTAACGACAGACCTGAATTGCATCAGAACTGGCGGGATTTAAACAGGGCAGGGCCCTCTCGAGGAGGTGAATTTGTAGAAGTTAGGTCTCCAAATCCCAATAACGACGCGCGCCAACAAAGAGACAATAGGCAATGACTCACACCGCTGGCAGCCACAAAACATACTTATGACACTAACGACGCAGCTGCCGTAGCTAGTAATTACGTAAAAATGGAAGACATTAGGGACATCTTACTCCAGGAACACGACATAAAACATAACAATATTGCATATCCTGTGATTCACATTACAGTAAATGACGTAAAATTTACGGCAGTACTTGACTCTGGCAGTCCCATCTCAGTAATTAGTGAAACAGCCTTTAGCAAATGTAACAAATCGAACGATTGCCCTACACTTCCGTTACGTAAGATTAAATTACAAGGTGCAATTTTTGGAAAAAGTGTAGATGTACGCCAGCAAACCAATTTAGAATTCTTTTGTCAAAGCCACAGCTTCTCTATAAACTTCCTTATTGTTCCATTATTGTCGACGGAAATTATATTGGGAGTAGACTTTTTGAATGAATACAAAGCAATCTTAAGCTTTCACGATGCTGAAATAAGTTTAGAGAAAGAAGGTAAGTCAATAGCTTTGAAATTTGAAGACTGGCTCTCAAACCATGATGAGGAAATTAATCGGCTTTACCTTCTGTTAGACAACAGTTCGGACTTTTCTACGGAACTAGACACTAACAATCACTCTGCAAGTACTGACAGGGATGATATCGACGGCGCATTTGACATTAATAAGTTAATTCAGAATAAAATTCAAACAATTGAGAATTGTAATGACACTGATAGGCAGGACCTTTTTGAGATTTTACAAGCACATTCCACAGTTTTTACTCATAAAACAGGAACAATCAAGGGATTTCAATACCAATTTCGTGTTCGTGAGCATACTAAATTTTGTGTTAGACCATATGTAATTCCAGCACATTATAGGGACCGTGTTAGAACAGAAATACAATCTATGCTTGACGAGGGCATTATTGAGCCTGCAGTAAGCTCATACAACAATCCATTACATGTTGTTGAAAAGAAAAATGGATCGATCAGACTTGTCTTAGATTCGAGACAAATCAATACTATCATTATTCCTGAAACAGACAGGCCGCAGACGATGGAAGAACTTCTTCAAAATTTTAATGGTGTAAAAGTGTTGTCTTCCATTGATCTCAGATCCAGCTTTTATCAGATCGAACTTCATCCAGAATGCAGAAAATACACAGCTTTCCTTTGTTTCGGCGTTTGTTATCAGTTTCGGAAACTTCCCTTTGGTTTGAACATTTCTTCAGCAGCATTTATTCGCGGGCTAAATTCCATATTACCTGAGTTCTTAAAACGTCACATCACCTTATATGTGGACGATATTCTAATAGCGGAAGCTTCATGGGAACAACATAATCGCATCCTCAACAGTCTGTTACGTATTTTTGCAGAATCTGGAATTACTGTTAACTTGGAAAAGTCTGAATTCGGTAGGTCAAAGGTGAGGTTTTTGGGACATATTATTTCTTCTGAAGGCATTCAGCCGGATCCTGAAAAGTTAGAAGCAATCAGAGCCATTCCAGTTCCATCCACAAAAAGACAAGTCCGCAGTTTTCTAGGTCTCGTAAATTTTTACCGTCGTTTTCTGAATATGCAAATTCTAGTTACACCAAAACTTTGTTCTCTCACTGGAAAAAATACTATTTGGAACTGGGACGAACAAGCACAGTTGGAATTCAATTCTTTGAAAGAAGCGTTACTTCACGCGCCAATACTAGCTCATCCTGATCTGTCACAAGATTTCTGCCTTAGTACGGATTCTTCTAAAGTCGGTCTTGGTGCCCATTTATTTCAAGAAGCCATAGAAAATGACACTACCGTTCAGAAAACCATTGCTTTTGCTAGCCGAGTGCTAACAAAATCTGAAAAAAATTATTCCGTTACTGAATTAGAAGCTTTAGCTATCGTTTGGGCATTTAACAAATTCCGTTTCTTTCTTTCTGGTAAGCACGTAAAAGTATACAGTGATCATCGTGCATTACAATTTCTTATGTCTTCAAAATTAAATCATGACAGGTTAAAACGTTGGGCATTGTTTCTGCAAGAATTCCGCTTCACAATAGTCTACATTCCCGGCAAGGAGAACATTGTTGCGGACGCACTGTCACGCGCACCGGCTGGGCTTGAGAAAAGTAACACAGAAGGCAACCTCGAGAAAAATTTCAGTATTCTTTACATTCAGAAAGTCGCCTTTGAAAACTTCATCACCACATCTTTAAAGGACATTGCTCATGAACAAGATAAAGATCCGATTTGGAAAGACATCAAGAGCAAATGGCATGAAAAGACACACACACAGATTCGGCATAATTACCTGGTTAGAAACAACATACTCTTCAAACGCTGCACTGTTGATGACAAGCTATGGGTACTTTGCATTCCAGACGATTTTGTTAATAAGCTCATTTGGTACATTCATTTCAGCTACGCACATTTTGGTCCACGAAAATGTTATCATATTCTTCGAACGACTTGTTATTTTAACAATATGGAAAAAAGAATTCGAAGAGTCTTGTCTATTTGTAAACTTTGTCAAAAGGCGAAACCATCTACTGTCTCACATCGTGCTCCGTTGTTTCCTATTATTCCTTCTAAATTAAAAGAATTTGCTGCTGTTGATCTCTTGGGACCGCTTGTCAGAACATCCAATGGATTTTCGTACGTTCTAGTCGCTGTTGAACTTACTTCAAAATTTGTTTCTTTCACACCGTTATGTAAAGCCACTGGACGGTCTGTATCCAACGCCTTTGTTAAAAATTTCTTACGTGAAGTCGGCCACGTTGCTAAAGTCATTTCAGATAACGGACCGCAATTTAGATCTGCTGTTTGGTCACGCATGCTTCGCAACCATAAAATCAAACCTGTTTTTATTTCATTGTACTCACCACATTGCAACCCGTCTGAACGGATTATGAAAGAAATCAATAAGCTTTGCAGACTTTATTGTCACAGAAAGCATCAGCATTGGGACAGATATTTACACTTATTTCAAAACGTGCTGAATGAAATGCCTCACGACTCCACTGCTTTACCACCTACTCTTGTACTGAAGAATGAAGAACCACCGAACAGAATCAGAGAGCTTGTACCTTTCCCGAATACACGTAAACTTCGACACAAAGACATAATTGATTTGGCTCTTAAAAATATAAAATCTGCAGCAGACAAAAGGAGAAAACTACACGGTAAAGCAAATGCAAAGAAATTGTATATTGGTCAGAAAGTTCTCATTAAAGCTCATTCATTGTCACATAAGAAGAAACACTTGAGTCACAAATTCTTTCTAGTTTACAATGGACCTTACAGAATCCGACGTATACCACATGATAATTGCGTTGAAGTGGAAACTCTGCGTACTAGGAAGAGTAAAGGTTTACACCACATTTCTCATGTAAAACCATTTATTGACAGATAATCTGCCTTTTAACTTTGTCTTTGCCATAAAACGTTTCACTTCACGTTACTAGTATGCTTTATAAACTGTTAACATGTAACAATGTTTGAAGTGAAATATCCAGTCAAGAACCAAGAGAACTTATTTAAACAGAAATGACGAATGCATTGTTATAGGGAACAGACGTCACAGTGTTATTGTGTGTGTACATTCTTGCTTCTTTGTTGCACGATTACGTAACGACTATAAGGCTCACATACTTAGAACATTTACCAGTACTGCTAATGAGATTTTAATGCAACATTTTGGTTTATTTGAAAATACATTCTGAATTTAAAGTGCTTTCTGAGAGATACCAGATGACACAGAGGTTAGTTTATGTGACAGCTACACGATTTTTATCACGACGCTACTAATGAGTGACAATTTACAATGTTGCTTTTGCGGTGTATCTGTTTTATATCTGCACAGTTTTCTGAATTCTTCTGGAAATCAAAACATGTTTTATTAGTAACTTTTGTGGTATAGCTACAAGGAGACAGCCTTTTCCATAGCACAACAATACGTTACAGCACAGTACTTTCATCATCACAACAATAAGCGTAATAACTAAGATATCTCTACGCAAAGCATTTCACTTTTGTTTATCATGAGGTAAGTACATTGGCTTCTGCAGAACTTAGCTTTTGGAGGAAAATAACTACGACACTTTCACAGAGATTATCTTACAACAATATGCACATTTAGCGCTACAGGACACGCATTTCAGTGATTAATTTTGTACTTAAAACATTTATTTTTAAAGATTTTTGAATTACAAAGAAAGTTTTCAGTGATACATTTCATTTCATTGCTGTAATCTGTAACACCTGAGGGTATAATTACATTAATCCTCAGGGGGGTACACGCTTACTTTGTGTACCATGTGTTTGGCAAGCACAAGGAACCCTAGCTAATATGGTATTTGCTTATACAACTTTACACATCGGTACCATATTTCTCTAACACACAAATTACACAGCTATCTGATCATTTAACTGAGAGAGACAAACATTTATTTTACTACATCAGTGACACATGTTTACGCAATTACACAGTTGGATAACTTCACACTTATGAAACTGTATTTTGTCTGTACTTTGTAAACTGTTCATATTTTTTCGGAATCATTGTGATACTATGAGAGCTTTGAATGATATATTTGGTAAGGGAGCATGATTTTAAAGTACGTTTGAGGCAGATGACACTATTGACTTGAGCAGAGAATTTTTTTAGGCTTAGAAATTATTGGAGGAAGTTACGACGAATTTGAGATTTGACTGAAGTGTTATGATGTTATTATTACGACGACGATGTGTATTATGTTGTTGAGGAATGTTTATTATGCTACGTATTTCTCACGATGAAATATTGAAGAAGTGTCGACGAATATGTATATGTATAATGAGGTAAGGAATAATGAGTAGTGTTTAGGGACTCTGATTTATGAAAAGGATGTTGGAAACCAAGAAACGTACTTTAAGAGTTATGAAATGTGTGACTGTATCACAATGCTGACGAATGTTTTTTTTTGGACACTTATATTTATAGGATTTTGTTTCTACAGATTTGCAACGCTAATTCTTGACCTGTGAAATATTTTTATATGAGACTACCACGGTAGTGCTGTCGTAAATATTTCCGTACGAAAGTTAAGTGACCACCTGCACGTAATGCGTCGCGGGCACCCAGCTGTGTCAGACGCCTGGAGAAAAAGCCATTATTGCGAGCCCTTTTCAGCGGCACAGGTAGAAAAAAAAAGGGGACGCCATTAACCACATATGATTTTTGTAATGCGTTGTGGGCACACAGCTGTGTCAAACACCTGGAGAACAAGCCATTAGGGTGTGCCTTTCATCGCTAATGCGACACCCTCGTTACTTGAAAACATATGATTACTCGCACTTTGTGCTAATTACTGAAATGCTTATGAATTGATGGGAAATATTCGTACATCTGCACACCTGATTACGACAAGCGTCTTTCTACGAGAGTTGAGAGCTACTAACTTATGAAATGTCACATGACTACTGAATGATATTTTTATACTTTGCTTTTCGTAGTTGCTTATTTCATTTGATATCTGGTTTCCAGCTGTGTTGCAGCATTGCTTTTATAAAATGAAATGCATTTGCTAATGTGAACACTTTCTGTCAACAGATCTATTAAATAATTATTTTATGATCCACATTCTTTAAAAAAGGAGCACTTGGAAAGGAAAGAACAATAAGAAGGAACTAGTAACTGCATTCATAATTTTCTTTTCAAGTAATTGGTAACTTTTGGTAGAATAACTTCTTGTGGTGCACCACTTTAATTAGTTAGACATTAAGATGTGATTATACATTTCCCTTATCTGCATTGTTATCTTTAGTGTACTATTTTTTCTGCTTGAGCTATGTCATGTTTAGGTATAAGTTACTGCTGTTTGCCAGGCATAGTGTTACTGAATTTGACTTTGTGTTACTCTGCTAAGCCAGTTTTACTACTCATTTATTTTTATTGTTGCTGCACATTGGCTCATATTAGTTGTAATGTTGCATTGCTTGGTAATTTAGATTTACTGTAGCTTGCTTTGCGATTTTTCATTTTTTTTATTGCTTTTTATATTAATTGTTTTATGTGCTGCTGCATTGCCTCGTCCCTTAGTTTAGCATCTGAGCTCAGTAGATTTAAGTTAGCTTAAGAGGGGGTAGACTATAGAAGAGAATGAGTTGCGATGAATTGGAAGAAATGCATTGAGAATCTATACGAAAAACGTACAGAAAGCAGGTATAGGTAGGATTTTCTCGGAAATAAATGATGAGGTAAGATAATGGAAAATAAAAATGAGGTAAGAAATGTGTGAACATATAAATACAGAAAGCATGCTTAGATCGAATTTTTTTGGTGGAAACAAAGGATGAAATAAGAGGAAAGATATATGAAGTTTTGGGTTGGACTGCAGTACCAAATGTTACACTGAAAACGAACCCTGTCCTTTCCTATTGGTGTTATCCCACTATGTGTTTGTGTACCCTTGAGTATTTGTTTTCTTCCTGTCTCTATGTACTGTTTCATAGAATTTTTTTCTCTTCTAATACTAAGCTATATTCACTGTGAGGAGGAATACTGTTATCCTCAAATATAAGTTGCATTAATAATATGTTATTTTCTTTGTAAAGTTGTTTACAATTCTGTTCTGTTTCAATGTTCATGTGTGAAATTAATGTTTCGAAAACTATTCTCATTATTTTATGTATGTACTTATGTCACTATGTTTGTAACACTGATGTATATGTTTATTTCTATTCTTTTGTAAAGCCTGTACTACAAATGTTATCTGTATTATTATGTTTTTAATGATGTATTTTGTACCTTTGTAATTGTATTCTTATGTTATAAAATTGTAATTGTTACCAGTTCATGACATTATTAACTTGTTAGTTACATTTCACTGCACACGTTTCTGTTGGTCATAGTATATGGACAATATGTGAGAAGTAGGGGCTGTTAGTGTTTGCACGTGTGTTGATAATTCAGCAAGGGACTGGATAACAGCATTGCTCGTTCTAAGGACAATTCCAAAAACTTTGTGAATGCACAAGTGGTGGTTTATGGACTTGCTACATTATCCGCAAGACTCTTCAGTGGTGATTGTGCACCTGCACAGTCATAACAGATGACTGCTGGCCATCTCTTCAAGGACTACATCTTTGATGATCCATCAATACCATTATCTCTACAAGGACTACAGTGGGTCTGCACCTCTGGTGGCCCACCAATACCATTATCTCTACAAGGACTACAGTGGGTCTGCACCTCTGGTGGCCCACCAATACCATTATCTCTACAAGGACTACAGTGGGTCTGCACCTCTGGTGGCCCACCAATACCGTAATCTCTACCAGGACTACAGTGGGTCTGCTCTGTGATGACCTACCTACCAATACTCTTCAAAATTTCGACTGACTCTGCTGTGGGTTTGCTCTGTTGTGGCCCATTACCTGTCTGCATGTCGAGAGTCAGCACTGTCTTTCCATTGGAAGGACAACACTACTTCTTCAAGACTGCATGGAAATCCACTACTTCTGTGCGCATTTTCTTTTACTGCTCAGACTTTGAGAAAAACTCTGCATTTTTACTGTGATGAACAATGTGGACTGTCTTTATGGACTGTGAGACATTTTTAGCTTTTGACCAACATTGTATCAATAAGTGTGTGCATTTGATTTCTTTGTTATTGGAATTATGAAAATTTTTTTTCAAATCTGTATTGGCCACTGCCCCATCCAATTTGTAAAAATTTTTGTGGGGAGCATGGGGGCTATGTAAGTAGGCTGTTTATGTTTTCTCTATGTAAGTAGGCTGTTTATGTTTTCTTATTGGCAACGTTACGTAGCCCTCAATATGAAAATCACTGGCTGTGCTGTGTGCAGTCTGTGGCTGCTTTACATTGTTGTAATACTCGCCATTGTAGTGTTGGGCAGCGGCAGCCGGCTGCGAACAGCGCGTAGCGTTGCGCAGTTGGAGGTGAGCCGCCAGCAGTGGTGGATGTGGGGAGAGAGATGGCGGAGTTTTGTAATTTTTCATGAACTGGTATATTTATATATGATGATATCAAGGTAAATACATTGTTTGTTCTCTATTAATATCTTTCATTTGCTAACTATCCCTATCAGTAGTTAGTGCCTTCAGTAGTTTGAATCTTTTATTTAGCTGGCAGTAGTGGCGCTCGCTGTATTGCAGTAGCTTGAGCAGCGAAGATTTTGTGAGGTAAGTGATTTGTGAAAGGTATAGTTTAATGCTAGTCGGGGCCATTCTTTTGTAGGGAATTTTGAAAGTCAGATTGCGTTGCGCTAACAAAATATTGTGTGTCAGTTTAAGGTCAGTCGTGTATAAATTGTTCAAAAGGGGACGTTTCAATCGGTGCTCTTCTGACCGACCAATACTGCTGTTAGTGCTTCTCTACTGACAACAAAATACAGCCACTCTCCTTTTATACGGACGGATCCGCCTCCGGATACAGCTAGTTATCAACTCCGCATTATGTAGGGACGTCCGGATACATGTTACGAGATAATGGTGCTCAATTCCGCATTACATAGGGGTGTCCGGATACGTTTGATGTGATAAAGTAGTTTTTTCGAGGACGTGTCGTCCAAGGCTCAGAAGTAAAGTGAATGTAATCCCCTGGCTCCAGTTGAGATGTGCGAGATGCTTTTTTGGCTGTAAGGCAAATAGTGAAACTGGTGATCCCCTCTCAAATAGACCCAGTAGGTTAGACCCACGTTGAACTCTCTTGGTTCTGGCTGACAAGTACGGAGCTCTGAAATGGTCCGGACGTCGTACACCTCACTTTACCCAGAGGGAAAAGTCAGAAATGGTAAAAGAATGAAAAATATCGCTCCGTTACACATGTGATAGCATACACACCTCACACACTGCTCTGCTCTACAACGGACGATATGTCGCCGAACACTTCCAGCGTGTAAGGAACGCAAATGCACCAACCTCAAAACGACATAGGTACAGTTAATCATTCATGGCAAATGCAGTAAAAGCATAGAATTGTCGTGGCTTTCTCGGCTGCGTCCTGAACTGGTGCCTTTCTAAGGGGGTCTTCGATGGACGGTCTCTTAGTGGTACTTCTGACTACTGCAAATGGCTGACGCTATAAAATCTTTACTCCCTATTGCGATTGATGGGCAGGGGACGAGCACATGGATGGAGGTTATATATACTTGCCATACCGTTTTCTGAGATCTTCCCCAGGTCAACACCGCTATCGCCGTCCCGTTGTTACCTGTAACGGTAGTCTGATGAAGCTTCGGAATTCATTCTTTTTACCTTCAGAGTTTCCTCTTTCTTGTTGAAGCTATTGTCTTACTTGCGAAGTTCGGTGTTTTCCCTGAACAAACAGGCGTGGGAGCGTTTCTCCACAGCGAATGTCTGTCTATCGACGAATTTTGTTATGTGGTCAGTCTCAAACAGTACGTGCTCCGGCACCGCCAATTTCTCTACCTGTAACGCCCTTCATGTTCGATGGTCGAGGTGGTGATGGATCATCTGAACATTCTAAAATGGTTTTCCATACGTCCACAGCTTTTGAAATACTAGAGACACAGCGAATGGGTTGCGCTTGTTATTCGATGATCAGCGACATTCTCTGAGACACTTGGTCGCTTTCTATACAAGGTTTTCAAAAATAGTTTTAAAAAATTTAGATACAGGTTGCTTAGATGAAAACAAGTAAAAAAGGTTCGTACAAAAATATGTCCGAAAGTCCTTCAGTATCCAGTTATTAGTGAAAATTCAGAATTTAGATCGAGCTCACCAACATATAAACTCGTAATAAATGTTAGAAATGTCCTCCTCTTGCTTCTAAGCACGCATGCACTCATCAAATCATGGACTGTCTCACCCATTCTAATATTCTTTAACGGTTTCGAATGGTTTCAGATGATTCCACTTCACGCCGATGAATAGTTTCTGCAACCGTGTGGTCTACTGCATAGAC
Source organism: Schistocerca serialis cubense (assembly GCF_023864345.2). Classification (NCBI taxonomy): domain Eukaryota; kingdom Metazoa; phylum Arthropoda; class Insecta; order Orthoptera; family Acrididae; genus Schistocerca; species Schistocerca serialis. The sequence goes on from NC_064644.1 coordinate 75,528,516, forward strand.
CAATTGTTTACGATTTCCACAGAGGTAGTATTCCAAAGAACTGATGTTCGGTAAAAGTGCAGACCCTCGAACTGGTCCTTCTCTACCTATCCATCTGTCATCACAGATGTCAGCCAGTGTCTCTCCGACGCTGAGACTGAAATATGTTGGAGCTCCTTCGTGTATAAGCCACATGTATCTTCTTCTTTCTTTTGTGCAGGAGTACGTCTTCTGGTAGATCTTGGAAAATGTTTTGAATAAAATCCCTCTAGACAGCACCTGTAAGACGTGCTGGGTGAACGTATGGCACTACCAGAGAATCACAAACATAATGGACACGTTCAAGACAGACGATCCAGTTGCTGTACAGACTTTTGTAAACCTTATCAAGGAACAAGAGTGGCAAGATGTTTATAGTGCTGATACAGTAGACGATAAATATAATGCTTTCCTCAAGACTTTTCTCGTGCTCTTTGAAAGTTGCTTTCCGTTAGAACGTTCAAAACAGGGTACTAGTACAAACAGGCAGCCTGGGTGGCTGACTAAAGGGATAAGAATATCTTGTAGAACAAAGTGGCAATTATATCAAAACGTTAGAAACAGTCAAAATCTAAATGCAGCAGCCCATTACAAACAGTATTGTAAGGTGCTTAAAAAAGTTATTAGGAAGGCAAAAAGTATGTGGTATGCAGATAGAATAGCTAAGTCTCAGGATAAAATTAAAACCATATGGTCAGTCGTAAAGGAAGTGGCTGGTCTGCAGAGACAGGTCGAGAATATAGAATCAGTGCGTAGTGGGGATGTCCGTGTTACTGATAAGTCGCATATATGTACAGTACTTAATAATCACTTTCTGAATATAGCAGGTGAACTAAATAGAAACCTAGTCCCAACAGGGAATCATATAGCGCTCTTAGAAAAAAGTGTTCCGAGACTGTTACCTGAAATGCTCCTCCATGATACTGACAAGAGGGAGATTGAGTTAATAATTAAATCACTAAAGACCAAGAACTCTCATGGATATGACGGGGTATCTAGCAGAGTACTGAAGTATTGTTCCACGTATGTTAGCTCAGTACTTAGCCATATCTGTAACTTTTCCTTTAGGAGTGGTCGGTTTCCTGACCGATTAAAGTACTCGGTAGTGAAGCCACTTTATAAAAAGGGAGACAGGGATAATGTTGACAATTATAGACCTATTTCTATGCCATCGGTGTTTGCTAAAGTTATCGAGAGGGTTGTATATACAAGGTTACTGCAGCATTTAAATTCACATAATTTGCTGTCAAATGTACAGTTTGGTTTTAGAAATGGCTTAACAACTGAAAATGCTATAGTCTCTTTTCTCTGTGAGGTTTTGGACGGATTAAATAAAAGGTTGCGAACGTTAGGTGTTTTCTTTGATTTAACGAAGGCTTTTGACTGTGTTGACCACAAAATATTACTGCAGAAGTTGGAACATTATGGCGTAAGGGGAGTAGCTTACAATTGGTTCGCCTCCTACTTTAAGAACAGAAAGCAGAAGGTAATCCTCCGCAATATTGAGAGTGGTAATGATGTTCAGTCCCAATGGGCCACTGTTAAATGGGGCGTTCCCCAAGGGTCGGTGCTGGGGCCACTGCTGTTCCTTATTTATGTAAATGATATGCCTTCTAGTATTACAGGTGATTCAAAAATATTTCTGTTTGCTGATGACACCACCTTGGTAGTGAAGGATCTTGTGTGTAATATTGAAACATTATCAAATAATGTAGTTCATGATATAAGTTCGTGGCTTGTGGAAAATAATTTGATGCTAAATCACAGTAAGACTCAGTTTTTACAGTTTCTAACCCACAATTCAACAAGAACTGACATTTTAATCAGACAGAATGGGCATGTTATAAGCGAGACGGAACAGTTCAAGTTCCTAGGCGTACAGATAGATAGTAAGCTGTTGTGGAAAGCCCATGTTCAGGATCTTGTTCAGAAACTAAATGCCGCTTTATTTACCATTAGAACAGTATCTGAAAAAAGTGACATTTCATATGGTATTATATTTTGGGGTAATTCTTCTGATTCAAAAAGGGTATTTTTGGCTCAAAAACGGGCTGTTCGAGCTATGTATGGTGTAAGTTCGAAAACCTCTTGTCGACCCCTTTTCAATAGTCTGGGAATTTTGACATTGCCCTCACAGTATGTATTTTCTTTAATGTCGTTTGTTGTTAGCAATATTAGCTTATTCCCAAGAGTTAGCAGCTTTCACTCAGTTAATATTAGGCAGAAATCAAATCTGCATGTGGAATGCACTTCCTTGACTCTTGTGCAGAAAGGAGTGCAGTATTCTGCTGCATCCATTTTCAATAAGCTACCACAAGAACTGAAAAATCTTAGCAGTAGCCCAAACACTTTTAAGTCTAACCTGAAGAGTTTCCTCATGGCTCACTCCTTCTATTCTGTCGAGGAGCTCCTGGATGAGATAAAAAAAAATTAAGCAAATTCTAGTGTTACATTCTTGATTTTCTTTATTTAAACTAACGATTTGTCGCCTGAATATGTTTCTTATATTTCGTTTTATCTGTTTCTACAATCGTGTTATAATTTCATGTATTGACTCGTTCCATGACCATGGAGACTTCTCCTAAATGTGGTCCCACGGAACAATAAATAAATAAATAAATAAATAAATAAATAAATAAATAAATAAATGTAAGCAATTCTCCCTGGTAACACAATGCCAACTAGGACACAATGAGTCATGTAGGTGCATAGATAAGTGGAGTTGTTGGGCTGTACCTGGAATCCGTTGAACGTCAACTTTCATTAATACCTCGAAAACAAAAGATTTTAGGACATGTGTTCATATGAACAATTTCTGTGTTTTTGTGTGTGGGAGTTGTCCTCCAAGCGTGTAAAAATATTTTTAAAACACCCTGTAAAGTCTCTACTTTTTTCTAGCACAATATACCGTCAATTATGTCTGTCACTTTGCTGAGTATGGAAGAATGGCCGTTCCCGTCATTCCTTCTTCTGGTGTGTGTCGTCACCGAGTTTGAAGATATACACCACAGATTTTCCCAGGGCATCTAGCGCTCACGTTGGTCAAGCCATTGCAGCTATTACATGCAGTCGACATAAAGGAAGATCGTGCTATACATCCCTACAATTGAATGCAGTCCGCAAATTCTGACACTTGATGAAATTACCAATCGAATGACGGCAGTCACGGATGGAGTCCACGTTTATTAAGCAAGTATCTACATCTACATCCATACTCTGCAAGCCCCCTCACGGTGTGTGGCGTAGGGTACTTTGAGTAACTCTACCGGTTCTCCCTTCCTTTCCAGTCTCTTATTGTTCGTGGGAAGAAAGATTGTCCGTACGCCTCTGTGTGGGCTCTAATCTCTCTGCTTTTATCCTCATGGTCTCTTCGCGAGATATACGTAGGAGGGAGCAATATACTGCTTGACTCCTCGGTGAAGGTATGTTCTCGAAACTTCAACAAAAGCCCGTACCGATCTACTGAACGTCTCTCCTGCAGAGTCTTCCACTGGAATTTATCTATCATGTCCGTAACGCTTTCGCCATTACTAAATGATCCTGTAACGAAACGCGCTGCTCTCCGTTGGATCTTCTCTATCTCTTCTATCAACCCTATCTGGTACGGAGCCCACACTGCTGAGCAGTATTCAAGCAGTGGGTGAACAAGTGTCCTGTAACCTACTTCCTTTGTTTTCGGATTGCATTTCGCTAGGATTCTTCCAATGAATCTCAGTCTGGTATTTGCTTCACCGACAATCAACTTTATATGATCATTCCATTTTAAATCACTCCTAATGCCTATTCCCAGATAATTTATGGAATTAACTGCTTCCAATTACTGACCTGCTATATTGTACCTAAACGATAAAAGATCTTTCTTTCTATGTATTCGCAGCACATTACACTTGTCTACATTGAGATTCAATTGCCATTCCCTGCATCATGCGTCAATTCCTTGCAGATCCTCCTGCATTTTAGTACAGTTTTCCATTGTTACAACCTCTCGATACAGGAACTTGTGTAAATCGCTCCCATGATAACAATTAGTTGAGAAATTGTGAAACAATCAATCTGTTATGGAAGAACAGAACCATCAAAAAGTGATGACAGAATAATTACGTGATTAACATAACTCAATCTTATTAAAGACCTCAATATGCCGGCGGCCATTAGGGAAACTCTTTTGCGTTGTTCGTGACCCAAGTGACCACGAAGAGAGATGTTTGTCCCTGACTTAAAAAATGTTTAAATGTGTGTGAAATCTTATGGGACTTAACTGCTAAGGTCATCAGTCTCTAAGCTTACACACTACTTAACCTAAATTATCCTAAGGACAAACACACACACCCATGCCCGAGGGAGGACTCGAACCTCCGCCGGGACCAGCCGCACAGTCCATGACTGCAGCGCCTGAGACCGCTCGGCTAATCCCACGCGGCTATCCCTGACTTCACGTCTGCAACATGTCTAAAGGGCAACGCCAGAGCTAGAAACGTCCTCGACTGGCCATAACAAGAGGTAGGCGAGTGCAGTTACCTCGCACGGTTGGTGATCATGTTTCTAGACCTGGAGACACACCACCCAGATTGTGAAACTGTCAGAAGGGCCACGCTCCACATAATCTGCTGCGTCTCATCCGTCGGATTTCTTTCTCGTTAATTTAGCGTGCTATATTCTTTGTTAGTTAAGGTGGATTTTGTCGCAACAGTTTGTCGTCTTGCTAGATAATAGCAACCTCTGAGCTCCATTACCTTGGAGTGAAACTTGCAGAGCCCAGACTTGCTATTGATTTCGTCACTTGGCGAGAATTTGGCACTGTATGGGCCAGAGCGGATCGACACTGCGACATGCCGTCCACCTACGTGCTGTCGATAAGCTGGTAAGAGCTTTCGTCCATGCAGCCCCTTGCAAAGAATCTATGCGACCCTAATGGCTGGTCTGCTAATATCTTATTGTTAGTTTCTAACATGATAAGGGATGCAGTAATTTTAATCATTTTCCTGTTCAAATAATTTGCCAAGTGTAATACGCCAGTTTCTACTAATGGTCCGACATTGTGGTTTAGTGGCTCCCGTAATGGAAAGGTTCCCTCAAATTTAATTTGTGTAGAAGAATTATCGCGCTAATTACGTTATTGCGTTAAAATTCTACCAAATATTTCTTGAAAATATTTCTTGAAACTTCCTGGCTGATGAAAACGGTGTGCCGGACCAGGACTGGAACATGGGACCTATGCCTTTCTCGAGCACATTACCTACTATTGGAGCCAGTGGAGAGTGACTCAAAATAAAACTATTAATATAGCTGCTAAGATTCAGTGACCGTGTCAAAATTGTATTCGAACAAATAAGCCCTCGGTCACAAATATTAAGTCAAAATTGACCAGGCTTCGACGCTACTATGAGAATTAGACTAACTGTTCTAAAACATATTAGGTATATAATACATTAATAAAATTAAAGTTTGTAGTGACTGGAAAAGATGCAGTACTTACAAGTCAGCCCTTAGCGGCTCGCCATCTCACAACTATTCATGACGTCGCCTTTCCGGCTTAGATTTTTTTTATGTATGACTTGTAAGTACTGCATCTTTTCCAGTCAGTACAAACTTTAATTTTGTTAATGTATTATATACTTAATATGTTTTAGAACAGTTAGTCTAATTCTGAATACGACGCTCATAGTATAGGACGCGAAACCTGGTCATTTTTGACTTAATATTTGTGACCGAGGGCTTATTTCTTCTAATACCATTCTCAAAGCTTTACCCCCTACTTTCCAAACTTCACAGAAATTGCGGGACTAGCACTTCTTCCACGAGCATCTGCCCGTGAAAGGCAGGGATCCAAGGTTCGAGCCCCGGTCCAGCACAGAGCCATAACCTGCCAGGAACTTCCATATTAGCGCCGTCTTCGCTGCAGACTAAAAATTCATTCTGGTAACTATTTCTTGTCTGCAACCCTCCTACTGGTCCCCGTAGATTCATGTGGCAAAGTAAATTTCGCTAGAAACAGCTTCAGTGCGAGAGGAAGTCCGAAGCTCCCACGACGATAGTGACAGTAGAATTTCTCTGGAGGTAACCTAACTCTGCCACTTTATATACCGGGTGATCAAAAAGTCAGTATAAATTTGAAAACTGAATAAATCACCGAATAATGTAGATAGAGAGGTACAAATTGACACACATGCTTGGAATGACATGGGGTTTTATTAGAACCGAAAAAAAATACATAAGTTCACAAAATGTTCGACAGATGGAGCTTCATCTGATCAGAATAGCAATAATTAGCGTAACAAAGTAAGACAAAGCAAAGATGATGTTATTTACAGGAAATGATCAATATGTCCACCATCATTCCTCAACAACAGCTGTAGTCGGAGAATAATGGTGTGAACAGCGCTGTAAAGCATGTCCGGAGCTATTTTGAGGCATTGGCGTCGGATGTAGTCTTTCAGCATCCCTAGAGATGTCGGTCGATCACGATACACTTGACTTCAGGTAACCCCAAAGCCAAATAATCGCACGGACTGAGGTCTGGGGACCTGGGAGGCCAAGCATGACGAAAGTGGAGGCTGAGCACACGATCATCACCAAACGACGCGCATCTGTAGGACATTTTGTGAACTTTGTTTTTTTTTTTGTTCTAATAAAACCCCATTTCATTACAAGCATGTGTGTCAATTTTTACCTCTCTATCTACATTATTCCGTGGTTTATTAAGTTTTCAAATTTATACTAACTTTTCGATCACCCGGTATTTCCGAAACGAAACAAAATGTGGAAAATACAATTGGCCAGGGAAGGACCTGTGTCAGGGGCTCACACAATGGGCATGAATGCACAATTCATAAATGTTAACGTAAGCTTCAACACAAAGGTACTGTTTTTTACTGCACATGTGTGTTTTTTCTACGGAAATGAAAACTAGAGGTACCGGTACAGTTAGTGATGGCAGACTTGTTTTCATTGTTATAACCTCATATCTTCCGAAATACGTAGACATAAAACGATGGAAACGGCCTCAGTTCCTGCCGTTATGCTGTAATGCCATAATGCGGGTTGCCTGTACTCTCCTGAAGCATGCTGCAGGCAACTCTCGCTCTGCGCTTTACGGCAGAAACTTTGGCAGTGTTTCCACTATTTAACATCTAACTATTCCAGAGGGTACAAAGTTTAGAGCAGTGAAACCAAGCCTGCCATCACTAGTTGTACCTCTAGTTGTCGTTACGTTAGAAAAAAAATCATACATGTGCATTTAAAAAAGACGTAACGTTGTGTTGAAAGTGATGTTTGTTTACTTGCATGAATAGTGCATTCTTGCCCATTATGTAAGCCTTTGGCATAGTGCATCCTTAGCCAGTTGCATTTTTCACATTTTGTTTCATTTTATTATTATTGTAAGTAGGCTGTATAGGTTTTTTTATTGGTAACGCCACGTAGCGCTCTCTATGAAAATCACTGTCAGTGCTGCGTGCTGTCTGTGGCTGGTTTGCATTGTTGGTGGCTATTGTAGTGTTGGGCAGTTGGCTGTTAATAGCGCGTAGCGTTGCGCAGTTGGAGGTGAGCCGCCAACAGTGGTGGATGTGGGGAAGTGAGATGGCGGATTTTTGAGAGCGGATGATCTGGACAGAGACAGTAAATTTGTAAGACTGGATGTCATGAACTGATATATATATATAATATGACTTTTGAACAATATTAAGCTGGCAGTAGTGGCGCTCGCTGTATTGCAGTAGTTCGAGTAACGAAGATTTTTGTGAGGTAAGTGATTTGTGAAACGTATAGGTTAATGTTAGTCAGGGCCATTCTTTTGTAGGGATTTTTGAAAGTGAGATTGCGTTGCGCTAAAAAATATTGTGTGTCAGTTTAAGCATAGTCATGTATAATTTTTCTAACGGGACGTTACATTATTATTATTATACACTCCTGGAAATTGAAATAAGAACACCGTGAATTCATTGTCCCAGGAAGGGGAAACTTTATTGACACATTCCTGGGGTCAGATACATCACATGATCACACTGACAGAACCACAGGCACATAGACACAGGCAACAGAGCATGCACAATGTCGGCACTAGTACAGTGTATATCCACCTTTCCCAGCAATGCAGGCTGCTATTCTCCCATGGAGACGATCGTAGAGATGCTGGATGTAGTCCTGTGGAACGGCTTGCCATGCCATTTCCACCTGGCGCCTCAGTTGGACCAGCGTTCGTGCTGGACGTGCAGACCGCGTGAGACGACGCTTCATCCAGTCCCAAACATGCTCAATGGGGGACAGATCCGGAGATCTTGCTGGCTAGGGTAGTTGACTTACACCTTCTAGAGCACGTTGGGTGGCACGGGATACATGCGGACGTGCATTGTCCTGTTGGAACAGCAAGTTCCCTTGCCGGTCTAGGAATGGTAGAACGATGGGTTCGATGACGGTTTGGATGTACCGTGCACTATTCAGTGTCCCCTCGACGATCACCAGTGGAGTACGGCCAGTGTAGGAGATCGCTCCCCACACCATGATGATGGGTGTTGGCCCTGTGTGCCTCGGTCGTATGCAGTCCTGATTGCATACGACGCCAAACACGCATACGACCATCATTGGCACCAAGGCAGAAGCGACTCTCATCGCTGAAGACGACACGTCTCCATTCGTCCCTCCATTCACGCCTGTCGCGACACCACTGGAGGCGGGCTGCACGATGTTGGGGCGTGAGCGGAAGACGGCCTAACGGTGTGCTGGACCGTAGCCCAGCTTCATGGAGACGGTTGCGAATGGTCCTCGCCGATACCCCAGGAGCAACAGTGTCCCTAATTTGCTGGGAAGTGGCGGTGCGGTCCCCTACGGCACTGCGTAGGATCCTACGGTCTTGGCGTGCATCCGTGCGTCGCTGCGGTCCGGTCCCAGGTCGACGGGCACGTGCACCTTCCGCCGACCACTGGCGACAACATCGATGTACTGTGGAGACCTCATGCCCCACGTGTTGAGCAATTCGGCGGTACGTCCACCCGGCCTCCCGCATGCCCACTATACGCCCTCGCTCAAAGTCCGTCAACTGCACATACGGTTCACGTCCACGCTGTCGCGGCATGCTACCAGTGTTAAAGACTGCGATGGAGCTCCGTATGCCACGGCAAACTGGCTGACACTGACGGCGGCGGTGCACAAATGCTGCGCAGCTAGCGCCATTCGACGGCCAACGCCGCGGTCCCTGGTGTGTCCGCTGTGCCGTGCGTGTGATCATTGCTTGTACAGCCCTCTCGCAGTGTCCGGAGCAAGTATGGTGGGTCTGACACACCGGTGTCAATGTGTTCTTTTTTCCATTTCAAGGAGTGTATTTTATTAAAACATTTTTATTTAAATTTCGTATTACTTGAGAATGCTAGGATAATTACACTGAAGGATCACAGGTAACAACTATTTTCTGCAACAAATTTACCTGCTACAGCTCGACCCCATCACTGTACCGAACCACAGTTCTAAACAGAGCTGTGCTTCAGCCACTGTCTCTATTGCTCAGCCTCGTCTCAGCGACTTTATTTAGTAAACAGAATTAGGTCACGTCCGTCACAATAATCTCAAGACAACATCAAGACCTACCTGCAATCACCGCACAGAAGAACACAACTGGCCATCCTGCTAGTAACATTAGACATGGTTCCCGGGGTTGAGCAGTAGACCCGTGTACTTTTAACAACATGGCCAAGCACATCTCACGCTCAAGATAAATGATGTACCCTGAGCTTCATGGCACAGACCGTTATTTCTTCGTGTAGGTATCTCTCCTTTAGGACTTTGAATAGCTCTGTGATTCTCATCCATCGAGGAGCCCCCCAGCGTCCATCTTACGCACCGGTCCTGTATTGGTTAGAGCGCACGTACACTGGTATCACGCGTGACTCGCATGCTGCACAGCAGAGAGCAGCTTTGGCCGGACTGTCGACCTGTGGAGTTGGTTCTTGGTCTTGAGGGTTGAGGTGGATGCAGGTGAAGCACGTGCTACTTCTTCATCGTATTCCTTTTTCGTTGCTATGTATGTATCGTGAAGGTCAGGAATTTATCAAGAATGACCTCCAGATACTTCGTCGAGTCTGACCAAAAGGGATAGGTTGCCCCGGTACCCTTAGTGAGAACTTGGTACCGGTAGCGTCTTCTGCAGCAGGCTTCGTGAGGTTGATTGATATTTTGCTGAACTCTGCCCACTGTTCCTTGACACCTATTTGGCGTTGAGCCCATTTTGTTTGCTGGTCCTAGGTGCGGCCCGACTTGACAAATCACGAGACGAGAGCTAACAGGCGACAAGCACATCAGCATCATCAGTGTTCTGCCTAAAGGCAGATTTTCACGTGGTAGTTCTCCAGGCTGTCCGGTCTTCTGCCATCCTCTTCAGGTCCGCATAATTTCCTCTTCCCTTTATGTCGTCTATCACCTTGTATCTGCTTCTTCCTCTCAGTCTTCTCCCACAAACCAATCCTTCCAAAGCATCTACTAGCAAGCACTTCCTTCTCAATGAATGTCACAACCAGTTCTTTTTCGTTTCTCTTACAACCTTCAGCAGACATCTTCTCTCACCAACCCTTTCCAATACTCTTTCATTACTCACTCTTTCCATCCAGCTTATTCTCTCCATTCTCCTTCACATTTCAAATGCTTCTAACCTTTTTTCATCCTCTCGTCTCAGAGTCCATGTTTCTGCCGCATATAGTGCCACACTCCTGACAAAACATTTGGCAAGCCTTTTCCTTAGTCCTTTATCTAATTTGCCACATAAGAGTCTCCTCTTTCTGTTGAATGCCTCCTTCGCTACGGAAATTCGAGTTTTCACCTCCTGGTGACATCTCAAGTCTTCAGTTATTGTGCTTCCGAGATATTTAAATTCACTTACTTGGCTTATGGTAGATTGTCCTATTTTAACATTGGACAGTCTGCGTCATGTACTGATGACCATACTCTATATTTTTGCTGTATTTATTTGCATCCCATATTCCACACAAGCTTCATTCAGATCTTTGAGCATGCTATTCACTGTCCGCTCACTTTCTGCCACTAATACCATGTCATCCCCCTATACATTCTATTCTCTTTCCGCCAATACATATTCCTCTTTTTCCCATCTAAACTTTTGGCAATAATCTCTTCAAGGTATACGTTAAACAACAGTGGGGAAAGGCAACAACCTTGTCTAGCACCTCGTCCATTGCTGCTTCCTTCTGACATTTCATTTCCAATCCTTATCCTTACTTTCTGGTGTATATATAGATTTTGTATCAGTCGTCTCTCTTTCCAATCTACTCCTTTCCTCTTCAAGATATCCATAAGCTTGTTCCACTGATCTCTGTCAAAAGCCTTTTCTAAATCTATAAAAACAGCAAAGATTTCTCTACCCTTTTCCATATATCTTTCCCCTATAGTTCTTAGCAGGCCAATAGCATCTCCTGTTCCTTTTCCTCTTCTAAATCCGAACTGCTCCTCTGCAATCTCTCTATCCAGCTTGCCATATAACCTTCTATTCAACACTCTCAGCAAGACTGTAGCTGCATGAGAAATTATGCTGATGGTCCAGTGCTCTTCACATTTTTTAGTATTTCTCTTTTTCTCTTTTGGTATCATAACTGTTGCAGCGAAGTCCTCAGGCCATTCCCCTTTGTCATATATCTCGTTACAGAGGTAGACTATTTCTTTTCTTGTCTTGTTTTCCCGATTCTTCAACAGTTCTGCTGGCAAATCCTCTATTCCACATGCCTTCCTATTCTTCATCTTCTTCAGCGCAACAAGGCACAGTAAAGGCATTTGCAACTTGCGATCTCCTCGAACACTTAAATCCCCGGAACAGAAAATAATACTATGAGCTTGTTACAAAAGCATACAACGTATCTCTGACTCGGAGTCGTCTGGACGGCTGCTAGCCTATATCGCGGCAGGCGCTTTCACCTGAAACACAAGCGCCGCACATCCGACTAATAACTCGGCTCGCCTCTCTCGCGCGGGAAACGCCGGCGGCTGCAGACGCGCCTCGTTCCCGTAATGAAACAAATGAGAGCCTTTGTGTTTGGTAAACGGTCGCCCGTCTCGGAGCGGCCGCGCGATGCCGGCGGCCGATAATTCAATAAGAGCCGGGCCGGGGTGCGCTGTCCCGCCGCGGAGCCGCACCGCTATCAGATGGACGGACAATGGTGGCGTCACCGCGAGAAACCAATCAAAACCACTCACGGCGGCGCAACGGCAGTCTTTTTGGGAGTCGGTCGTTGTTCCATATTGATGAGGGGGCGGAGCCAGAGACAATGGCACGCGGCCGGCCGGCGGCCAGGTGAGCTCCGAAACCGGAGACAGATCCCATTAGGGTGCGGACGGGTGACCGACTGCCGGGCTAGGCCAGGCTGGGACACTCCTCTCTCGCGCTGCGTACAGCCCCGTGCGAAGGCACTCGCGCCATTCCTGTTCCCGTATACGGTAGACGAACAGCTGATGTCTGTGTTGCAGGATCCTGGAGCATATTCTAAATTCGGTAAATATAACATTCCGTAAGGGAAACGAGTTTCTCTACTAGATCTACATCTACGTGATTACTCTGCTATTCGCAAAGCACCTGGCAGAGATCCCGCAAGTAATCAGGGAAAAGTACTCATTTGAAATATAGTTTGCTTTTCTCATACCCAAAAGCAAACAATAGTTGCAGAACATCGAAAGATGTTTCACACTATATTATATCGTCGACTACTAAATGGTTCAAATGGCACTGAGAACTATGGGACTCAACATCTGAGGTCATCAGTCCCCTTGAACTTAGAACTACTTAAACCTAACTAACCTAAGGACATCACACACATCCATGCCCGAGGCAGGATTCGAACCTGCGACCATAGCGGTCTCACGGTTCCAGACTGAAGCGCCTAGAACGGCTCGGCCGCAGCAGTCGACTACTAACCAAGACCAAATCATACGGAAAATATTCACATGCAAGTTAGTATCTCGGCGAATAGTTCACTAATGGAACCCATTGAATAGTAGTATTTGACCAAAAGTATGTCGACACCTGTCACTGGATATTAATATACGGTGTGTCTGCCGTCACCTGTAAGAGGGCGTGAACTCTACTGGGACGACTGGATGTCTGTGGAGCCAAAGAAACTCATTCTTTCTCAAGGCACCAACCAGGGAAGGTAGTGATTATTTATTATTTATTTATTTATTACCACTACAGAGCTATTCGCCGCCTTGATAAGTATCTTGGATCTTTCCCTACTAGAAGTTAGTAACGAGATGCACAGCTTCTCTCAGTTCTGTTATTTTTCTTGTGTTAAAAAGTACACTGTCAATTAAAAAAGAAGATATGATACGTGCAGTACATTGTGAGAAAGGAAAAATTTTTAGTATATTCTCAAGAAGAAATAATAGGAAAAAGATAAGATTTAGATAAATGAAGAGGTCCCTTTACCTGGCTATTTCAGGTGGGAGGGCTTCGGTAAACACTCCGAGCATGTCTCATCTGAATTAGCACATCCTACGCCACTGTGGTTTATACTGTGTTTATGTATGTACCGAGATTAATTCTATGAGGTTCGTTCAAATGGTTCAAATGGCTCTGAGCACTATGCGACTTAACTTCTGAGGTCATCAGTCGCCTAGAACTTGGAACTAGTTAAACCTAACTAACCTAAGAACATCACACACATCCATGCCCGAGGCAGGATTCGAACCTGCGACCGGAGCGGTCCCTCGGCTCCAGACTGTAGCGCCTAGAACAGCACGGCCAATCCGGCTGGCTATGAGGCTCGTGAATGAGGTTTAAAAGTGCTATTTGTTACTGCAATTTCTTCCTCCATTTGCCTGTGCCATAAATGGGAGAGGAGCCTCGCAAGGGAGACATCGATCCTTGTCTCCCTGAAAGGCTGATGTCTGGGTCGAAGCCGACTTTCTAACTCACCCGAGAGGTGTCCAGTTGGATTCACGTCGGGACCCTGGGGAGGCTAGTCCATTTCAGGAGTGTTATCGGCAGCAAACCACTGCCCCGCAGATGCTGCTTCAAAACAGGGAGCATTGTCACGATGACCAAGTGATACAACCGTAGTCTCCGAACTATCCCTCTGCTGTAAGTATTACACAATACAGCAAAATTTATTCATATCATATCACGCATAGCGTTGTCTTAAGCGTAATGAGTGGACCACAACCTAACCACCAAAACCTCGAAAATCGCCCCCGTAACTCGACACCACCTCCTCCGTACTTCAGTCTTGGCACTAAACCTAATGGCAGGTAACGTCCTCCTGGAATTCGCCAGAAAGAACACAGTAGTACCTGATTAGAAGATCGTTAGTGTACATGTTGTGCGAGCCACATTATATGTGGTTGTGACGTAAATACTAAGACCGCGTTTGAAATGGAATAGTTACGTAAAATCATTATTAGGGAAGGCAAATGGAAGATAAGTACGTTGAAAATTTTCTGGGAAAATGTGATGCATCTTTAAAGGAAACGGCATTCAAGACGCTAGCGCGAAAAATTTTTAAGTAATCTTCCAGTGCACGTCAAGTACGCTCGACAAAAGAAATTTAACAAACTCAGAGATTGGGTGTTAGCTTGGCAACAGGTCGCCGTAGCTCACCTAAAGTGTAACAGAGATGCTTGTGCAACTTGAACAGTAATCCTTCGAATAGTAAATTTAGAGAACTTGTATTCCAAGAAAACTGCGACTATTATACTAACACCAACAAAAGTCTCACTAGAGAGCATGAGAGACATTAGGGTGCATACGTAGCCATATAGAAAGCTTTTCCTTCTCTTGATACGCACATGGAATGGGACAGAAAATTTAAAATATTGGTTCTATATACCCACTGAGTACCGTACTGTCTCTTGCGGAGTTTACAAGTAAATGTTAACTTCTTTCCTGAAATAATGTTTGTCCGAAAAATGCTAGTCACCTATGTTTATTCTTTTTCTGTTGGTGTGTAATATGGAACACGTACTTCTCTGCGCTTATTAATCCAGTTTATGGTAGCAGTGTGGAGTTTAATATTGCTACAGTTGTCGGTACTCCGGCTGATTATTGAGGACTCGCAAGAGTTTCAAGACAGGATCGTCTTGGCCTGGCGGTCATTTGGATTAACGGAGATGCCTCGCAGAAAACAACTTGTCGAGTAAGTCCTGCGTACACTGAAAAATAGGAAAAGAAAATGTACAGCGCGTCTGATTGTCATACAGAGGCCTCAGGTTCAATTCCCGGTACTTCCAGGGACTTTTCTTTGGTGCAAGAACTGGAACAAGGTGACTTGTAAAGCCAGTGAGGAGCTAATTAAATGAAAAGAGGCGACTCCAAGGTCTGGGAAGCAGACAGCGGCCGGGAAAGCAGTATGCTAACCCACTGCCCCTCCTAACCACATCCGAAATGAAGCCATTGCCAGAGGCAAAACGGCGGCTGGTCAGCACTGAATAATCCGTCAGGAACGAAGCGGGGAGCTCATCATCATTGTAGACATTGTGGCTTGAGTATATAAATATAGATGTAAAGGGTTTTACTTTAAAAAGTTATTTCACTCATAAACACATACACCTTTCTCGAGGACATTTTTTAAAACTCATGAAAAGAATTTGCATTCACCGATAACAGAACCCGTTATCCTAAACCGTATTCTTACTTTATGCAAGCGGTATCACGATCATTCTCTCTGTCTCTCTCTCTCTCTTTTGCCACTACCGTCGAAGCCTCCACATGTCTCTTTTGTTGCTCAGCTAGAGCTGCTTAGTCGGCACTCAGTGTATGACCTGATTCCAGGCGTCGGAGACTTCTCTCCTCAAAAACTGGGTGTAGATATTGTCTTCACAAGAGATTACCTTCTCATCACCAAGAAATTCTGTTCTCGAATGAGAGATAATTTGTCCAGTTCGCTGCCTTTCGTTAACCTTGAAACACTTGCCTATTTGAAGTGCTAATATTTCGTATTTCCACTGAGGTTTGAGTCTAGTTTGCGGAGAAATCTTGATGATCCCTTAAAGCGATTTCTTACATCCTTTTTCCCTTTCCACGTCCCACTTTTCCCGATCATCATTATCCTCTAGTGTGTCTAATAAATCCGTTATGTTGCCAGCTTCGTAGCCTATATTAGTAAATGAACCCTGCTCCTCTTCGCCTTACTACAGAGGGAAATCGGGATCTGACAAACAACAGTATAATTATCATATTACATCATGGTTGAAACAATGTCTATTGTTAACTGAGTCTGTACGGAAAAATTCTGAGTTCTGGATGCGTAGATAAGGAAATGACGAACAATTTATTCCCAGTAGGTGGAAATCTAAAAATTGTAATTTTTACCTGTGTTCTACAAATCAAATCCTTCCCCCTCTTCGCTTTGTTGCTCTAGAGCACAAAACAAGACAAATGAGGAAATTACTTGGCCGTGTGACTGCTCGTCTACTCGCAACGACCGTAAAAGCGAAATATATTTCGTCTTAACTGCAAATAACTACCTTCCGTTTCCGAAAACAGACTTGGTATCCACAAAGGAATGAGTCTTAACAAGAGTCCTTTGGGAACAGAAACCACTAACGAGACTCTGATCTTCAGAAAGCGGGTAGCCTTTACGGTTCGGTGTGAAAAAACAGATGAAATGGTAGCTGCAGCGAGCTGGATCCGTCGTCACGGCTATGGTCTTCCCCTTGGAGGGATTTTAATTATGTTGCAAGCAAAACATTCACTTCGCTGCTTCGCGCTCATCGTCTCAGGCTCCCTCTTCGCTAGAAATTTTTATCGAGCATCAAAATTCCAGTTCATCCGTGCGGGAAGCTACGGGTGGTATCGGTTACCTTTCGAGGTAGCAATCGGTACCTCTCTTAAAGCTGTTACCTTCTTCTTCAAGCAGACAAACGTACAGGGAAAAGCTGGATCTTGTTTTTAATTTATGAAAAGTGATTTATGGCTCATCTTTCATCAAATTACACAGTTCGCAATCTTCGATTCTATTTTGGGTTGCTTTGTTTCTGTATTATATGCAGTTATGAAGTGATTGCGTACCTCTGCTTATACGCCTGTTGTGGATGGTATTGATCCGTATTAGTAATCTTTAAAGTAAACTGTTGAGAGATATATCTTTCCGTCTACATACATTTTTGATTCATTTATCTCGTAAGATTCTCTTAGCCATCCTTTTATTTTAGTGATTGATCTGTACTGCAGCTATTGCTTGTGATCTCTTAAATTCATTACATTCCATTTCCCAATCTCCACATGATATGAAGTTACAGTGGCACAGGAATGTAAGAACAATGGAGGGAGCCAGAATTCCGAAAATGATCCTGGAATGGGAACGAGAGGGAAAGAAGAGAAGAGGACGCCCTACGACCGTCTGCCTCCAAAACGTACGATTAAAAGTGAGAAGACTTTGTGTAGAGGAAGAAGATATACAAGATTGAAACACCTGGAGGGACATCCTGAGGAGACAAATTAAGATGTTATATGAACGATATAATAATTTCCGGGTATTTGTTGTGTTGGAGTAAAATCTTTGTATGGAGCAAAATCTCAATAAATAAAAGAAATAATAAAATGACAACACAAACAACCAGTTACCGACCGAAGGAAATCTCTAACCGTACAGGGAATCGAACCCAGGACCCAAGGATTTAGGCCAGTAACGATAACCCCTAGACCCGAACTGCGAATGATAATTAACGTTTGCAGAAGTAAATGAAAATCTTCTACAATTTCAGGGCAAAGTGTTGACTGCCATCAATATTTTGTTTGGTTCGTTGATGCTACCTCGGCAACTTTTCGGCTTGCCGCAGTGAATTCCCGGTGTAGTTCAGTTATTTGTCTCCTGAGTTCCATAAAACATAGTCATCAACACTGTTTTGCTTATTTAATTTACTACTGTCTCTAAGAATCGCTGGTTTATTATATTATTCTTTATCAGCGTTTAGGAGTCCAAAATACACGAAACAGGTAACTTATCAGCAGAACACCATCAGCACAAGGAGATATTTATCGATGCCACAGTATGTGTACAGGCTTCCGTGGTCTTTGCTTCTGCAATCACGTAATTCTGAAATATTCCACTGCCGCGCGGGATTAGCCGAGCGGTCTCAGGCGCTGCAGTCATGGACTTTGCGGCTGGTCCCGGCGCAGGTTCGAGTCCCCCCTCGGGCATGGGTGTATGTGTTTGTCCTTAGGATAATTTAGGTTAAGTAGGGGGTAAGCTTAGGGACTGATGAAATGGTTCAAATGGCTCTGAGCACTATGGGACTCAACTGCTGAGGTCATTAGTCCCCTAGAACTTAGAACTAGTTAAACCTAACTAACCTAAAGACATCACAAACATCCATGCCCTAGGCAGGATTCGAACCTGCGACCGTAGCGGTCTTGCGGTTCCAGACTGCAGCGCCTTTAACCGCACGGCCACTTCGGCCGGCTGGGACTGATGACCTTAGCAGTTAAGTCCTATAAGATTTCACACACATCTGAACATTTTTGAAACATTCCACTGTTTCGGCTCTTAGTGTATACATATCCACTTTTGTGAAGTTTATACAATATGGATTGAACCTTTAGAGTATTCACCCTAAGATATCTTCACACATTCGGTAGAAATGTGTTGAAGCACAATAGAAATATTTAATACGGTATACCTCAAGACTGTTGACCAGAATGATAAACGGAAGATCTGAAGAAAAGGGATAAAATGTTATATGAGTATCACGAAGGGTTTCAGAAACAAGGAAACTGTTCTGTTCGTGTACTTGCCAGTAACAGGAATAATACTGAAATGTATTGGTTCTTTGGCATCCGTAACTATATAGGAACTCTTCTACAATGGGATCCCAGGCTTTGCCGGCGTGATTCACTATTGTCCAGTTGGATGAACAATCTAAAGCTTGTTCTTAATGCTTCTATCATGTAACAGAATCTCAGCATTTACGATGCTGGAACCCTTAGGTTTCCCTTGGTTTTCGTGAACTATTTAATGCCAATGTTACGATGGCTCATTTCTAGAGGACAAGGTGAATTACCTTGTCCATAGGTGCCCAACAAGAGATTGTGCTGTGAGTTCAACGTCAATGAGACACAAAAATCTTGTCTCTTACCTGAGATCTATTAAAATGCTGGTTACACGCGAAATGATTACGAGTTACACTGGCGGAGATGGGGCATTGGTTAAGACACTGCACCAAAATTCGCGTAGAGAGGAGGTCAAAATCGTGTTCAGCCATCAAGATTTAGGTTTACTATGGTTCCCATAAATTTATTAGGTAGAATGCGAGAATGACTTTTCTGAAAAGGAAAATACTGATGTCTTCGCTTTGCTTGTTCCATGTCTCTGAAAACTTGTCTCATTCACGCACCTCCAACGCGTAACAATTACAAAGAGCGTAAATGTTGTACAGATTGATCTGTGTCTGTCTACGACTGTTCATAGTTATCGCGCACACCGAGGGTAACCTGGGAATCTTACACGCCTCTCCTTATTGCGTCACCTGCTGTCCGAAACACCACGTCACTCGCAGAGCGTGTTGTGGTTGCAACAGACGCGGTGCCACGTCTCGCAGCGTTACGTTTCTGTCCATCTGCCGCGTGGAAGTCTCGTCAATTAATTACAATGACTGTGCGTCCTCCGCCCCCGCACGCGAGCTGGAGTATTCCCCGCGCGCCGCGCCGAGCCGCGCTCTAATTCGTGACATGTGTCCGCGACATCAAACGGCGCCGGCCGGCGGCCACGATTTGTACGGAGCGAGAGCCGCTCCTACAGATAAAGTCGCTCTTTGTTAGCGCGATGGACATTGTGAGTAAAGAGAGTGCAGCTGACACGGCACTGGACGTCGAAAAAGGAGCAGCGGAGGGTAAAAAAGTGGAAAAACAGTCGGTCCAGTGTTCCGGGCTGAATGTGTCCATTGAGAGGCGCCAAGGACGTGACGGATGTCACTGCGCTATCGCCGCCCATGTCGTCATGGCGGCGAGGACACGGTTCACGTCCGCTCGTGAACGCCGCTTTGTCGCCCTGCCGGCGGCCGCGTTACGTCAGGACCGATCGCTGCGGCAGCCAGTGTCCCGCTCTGGATCCCAGACACTAGACCAGGAATTCACTGCGGCAAGTCGAAAAGTTACCGGTAGCGTCAACGAACCGTGCACAGTATCGATGTCAGTCAACACTTTAGTTTGTTAATGTCGATAGGCATTGTTCCATTTAAAAAAGTACACAGACAGAGAGCAAGTGCACTTTCTACCTATTATTACAATCTGTTTATTGGCTAATAATATGAGCCTTTGATGACCAATCCATTCTGTGAAGACCGCACATCAATAACACTTCCCGTTATCACAATATTTGCCGTGAAAGTTTTATGTGACTTACTGTGTATACCCAGTACTGACCGTTATGAAATGACTTCATAGAAAGAGTATTTGATCTCGAATGCAGTAACTGAATATCTACATTTTAACAGTAAATATATATGTCGCACACAGGGTTAACAAGAGTTCTGGCTCGATTCAAAAAAGTGGTTCAAATGGCTCTGAGCACTATGGGACTTAACTGCTGTGGTCATCAGTCCCCTAGAACTTAGAACTACTCAAACCTAACTAACCTAAGGACAGCACACACATCCATGCCCGAGGCAGGATTCGAACCTGCGACCGTAGCGGTCGCGCGGATCCAGACTGTAGCGCCTAGAACCGCTCTGCCACTCCGGCCAGCTCTGGCTCGATTCCTTAGTTTTGAGACGAGAAGTGTAGACTCTTGTATATGTCTGCAATTCAATCGACAGGTTTAATAAAATGCTTGTGTCTCACGTGTGACGATTGCGTGACTTGATAACAGCAAGGTCTAAAAATTCAAATGGCTCCGAGCACTATGGGACTTAACTTCTGAGGTCATCAGTCCCGTAGAACTTAGAACTACTTAAACCTAACTAACCTAAGGACATCACACATATCCATGCCCGAGGCAGGATTCGAACCTGCGACCGTAGCGGTCACGCTGTTCCAGACTGACGCGCCTAGAACCGCACGGCCACACCGGCCGGCCAGCAAGGTCTTTTACATATTTATCACAGATAAAAGGTAAGTGTTAAACCGTCAGTTTTATCTGTGGAATAGTTTTATCTATACACCTTCCCAAAGCTATTTTATTTATATAGAGTCAACGAGATTACGACCCAGGTCTGTAATTGCGTTTTAGTCGCCGCACTTTGACGTACTAATTAGAAAAAGTTTGTCATAGTACAATGACATTTAAAGGATCTACATGGAACAATAAGAATCTGACAGATGGTTTGGGGAAGGATGGGGGAGGGAGAGGCATCGCGTGGAAGGCGACGACGGGAGAAGGGAACGGGAAAGGAAGCGCAGAGGATCAAAACTGACGTCGCTTCGAGACAAACACTGTAGCTGCCTGTTATGAAATTTAAATATAGCAGCTGGAGGCTGTTTGTCCAAGTTCTGTAATTTCGTTCCCAAATCATCTTTATCGTAACTTTGCCCGACGAGCCAGCGGCAGAGGAGGTTAGGAGAGAGATAATTTATTCTCGATACGACAGTTGAAAATTCTTCGCCTTTGCTTATAAATACCGATGATACATCTGTAACCATCTTTTAAATTGGGCGGTTCTTTCCTGCTGTTTCAGTTTTGATTTCTTTTCCAGAGTTTCGGGATTGTGAAGTCGAGGTTGTCGATTAGGTTTCTTTGTCTCTAAGATAAAGCTGCATAAAACGTATTTAATGTCTGTCGGAAACAGGAACGAGTAAAATGCCGCACCGGGATATTAAGTAGTTCTGGAAAGCGATTGCAGAAACTTGTGATCAGGTTCGAATTTATTTTGAATTAATTTTGGCACACCGAATAGTAATTAGCTGTATTTTTCGCATGAATTGTCGTTGGAGAGTAATAGCGTGTTCGATGCAAATTTTAGATTTGCGTGAAGATTGGTACAGAACGATACAATAAATAAGGAGAAATTTTTCACTGATCGACGTAAGCAGAACCTAAAGCTTTGTAGCTAAAATATGAACAGCTTAAGAAAATACTGGTGCTTCTTATTTGAAATGCTGAAAAATTAAGCGGTATTTGGTCTAACATGAAACGTAGAGCGTTGTCTGAACACAAGGATTTTCAGATGCGCTTATCTGGTTTATATCTTTATTTCTAGCGAAATGTTTTTTCGATCCTCACAGAACATCTTACAGTTTTATATATTTGTCAGTTTTAGTGACACGAAACAATAGAAATTGTATATTATAGTTCTGAGATCTCATAGTATAATATCAAATGAAAAAGACAAACTGACATCTTATAGACGTAGAAATAACAGCTCAAATGGATTTACAAATTTGTCTAAAACACCGATTATTTGCATCCGTAATCGACAACTATCATCAATAATGGCTATGGTACGCATACTTGATAGTAATAATCAAAATTAGAGTTCTGATTACTCCCACGCGGCAGCTTTCGTAACTCATAAAACTTTACTAGCAACAGTCCTAGTCTGAAGCGTAGGGTTCGTTATATCAAGGCGTGAAGTACTCGTGAACGATTGACATTTTGCGCTGGTCGCTTTAAATGAGAGATGTGTTCTGAAAAATAGCCTTGAAAGACGGAACAGAACGTATCACGCGTTATGAATATTCACCACCTGCGGTTGAAGTAATGGCCAGAGAATTAAGTGGCTCCGCGGCAAAAGGTGTCTCTCCTTGGCTCCCTCTCTCTCGCAGCGACGACGAATCGTCCTTTTTTTTCAGCTGATGAAATGCACTTAACGGGGAGTGGATCTCACTAATGGCACTGCGACCCCGTCCTCCAATGTCGGCGGCAAAAAACTGCGGTCATCGCACACTTCAAAGCGTTGTCCGCCTCCTCTGGCTATCCTTCGCTGCGAGGTTAGATCTCATGGCCTCTCTCTGCCTGGTGGATATGGAGTTTATTTTGTAATTCCTACGATTCTCTGGTTCATCTATTACCACTTCCTCTGTTTTTGCTTCCATTGCATCGGCACATCTGGCGATTGCTAAGGCGCGAACGTTTTTGGAGTGAGAGTAAGGGCTGTCAAGTAGTAGTACCGATTACAAGTCGTACCGACGATTACAAGTCATAACACACAAGTAAAAAAGTTTACGGGCAATCTCGCTAGAGTTCTGAATCCAATTAACGACTTCCGGACTAGAGTCGCCCGATAAAAAGATGAAGAAAACAGAACGTCGAGCACAGCTGATTTATACTGTTATTATCGCTGATACAATTGCAGAAAGAAAATTAAGAGATGGATGTGGGAACACTTGCAGCCATTGAAACAAAGAGTGGTAATTGTGAAATACGACCGGGAAAGTAGCATGCATCAAAATGAAGAGAAAAAGGTGACTCATGAATAGTCATTATGTTCTTCCTTTGAATTCATTTAATGGCGGTACAGATAATTAGTTGGTTATCGTATTCGCAGAACTGTCCTTTGTCTCCCTCTGTATGTACATCGTGAGTCTATGTGCGTTACATATGTTTGAGTACGTGTGTTGGGATTAGAGCAGCAGGTGTGTATGCGTGCATGCTATGCGTGTCACATGAGTTGGAACAGAGGCTTCCGTGTATCACTCAGCATTTCGTCTCGCTTTATTCACAAAGTCGGCTATAAAAACTCAATGAGGATTAAACAGCGTTTAAAGCTGCGCATTGACTGTACGTAGAATTACTCTGGGTCACGCTCTTGCTTTTAATTTGTGGCTCTTGTACAACACGCTTTCTAAGCAGCAACTCCCTCATATGCGTGCGTGACGGCGGTCAAGAGAAGTTTCCCACGAACGGATAACCAGCGCACGAGTCGACTGCATGTGAGGCGACGCCATTTCCTATTAACCACCGCGTTCAGAAACTAGGTTTTAAAACGTACAGACATACTAAGGCAGAATACCTGAAAATGTACTTGACGTGTGATGTAAGGTAGGATTGCTTTCCATTGTTAGAGATGAGCAACAGTTGTTTATTTCTTATTGCGCCTAGGTTGTGGAAGAAGCAGTGTGTTGATATCCGACCATAACAGAGATTTGGGAACATATCTGTTAGTCACCTGGAACACAAAGTTTTAATTTTTTTTTCAATTTTAAATTAACAACAACCTCAGTTGCAATGTTTACTTAGATTTACCTAGGTTTCAGTTAGGATAACCCAATCTTCTTTAGAATAAAAGGAACTATGATTTGTCCATAATGGACAACGTCAAAAACTAAAAACTATAATATAGTAATTCATCGTCATATTGCAATAACTTATCTGGGAAACAGCGTCGGCCCCACTTCACGGCCGCAGTACGGCAGCAACGGATGTTGTACTGTAACTGACTATAGCCTCGAGAGCGCATGCGCTATAGCGTGTCATGCGCACTTGTTAACACTGCTATCAACATGTACTCCTAAATTTAAATTTATTTTGAATATCCAAGTGCGGCTAACGAAATTGGCGTATAAATTATCCTGTAAGGAACAAAGATATATCGACTGTCTTAACATTTGTAATAATTTGTTGGACGTCAAATCTGAAGGGAGCAAAGCGCTTACTATTTAAGCCAACCTAGCACAGTCGGACTAATCATCGAACTTGACCACATGAGGATAACTACGAGTTTGAAACACCAGATAATCCCAGCTATTCAGCAAACGGGAGTGATAAAAACATGTTGGCAAGGGTATAATGATTACTCCCTCAAATTATGGCGGATGGAATAACGGTTGTAAACCTTCAAAAAAGTTTCTGTTTCGCAGCTGCAGCTGGTCGTAAGGAGGTTTTCTTCTGTCATATAGTAAGTGCTGACTGGGCCGCGAAATGGTGAAAATATTATAACAAAGTTTTAAAATCTGACTAAGCCATCATAGGAATGGTTTTCCTTTACTGTAAATGTTATGTAGATGATGCATGCGGCTTGTTGATGCTTCTGAAGAAGACACATAAGAAATATTGAAAAACGACCCTCCATAGTTAAATCGCGTTCATTGTGGAGAACTACACTGATAGCAGTTCACGGTTAGTACCACGACTTGAACAATAAAAGGCAGGGCAATAAGCATGCATTCAGTGTTTACAGGAAACCTGCAACTGTTGATGTCATTCCCAACTCAAGCAATCCACAGGCTTATATAAGGTCACTTTTAACTGATTAGTCCCCACGGTAATCAATGTGCCAATGGACAGGAAAAATAAAGTTACTTGATTTAATGTCATTAAGACCGTGGCTATCAACAACGGCTACAAAGTAGGCATTGTTAATAAATGGCTGCCCAGAAGCAATAAGAATAAAAAGAATAAACCAAAGAAAGGAAAACTGAAAGTGGTCACCATGCAGTACTATTGAAGAGTGTCGCAAAAGACCGCGAAACTTTTTTAGCCCTATAGCTTTAAAATAGTGTTCTAGACAAAGAATCTAGTAAGGTATAGCTTGAGTAGCCAACGACCCTGCCGCAGTGGTAACACCGGTTCCCGGCACATCACCGGAGCTAAGCGCGGTCGGTCTGGGCTAGCACTTGGAAGGGTGACCATCCGGTCTGCCGAGCGCTGTTGGCAAGTGGGGTGCACTCAGCCATGGTGAGGAAAAGTGAGGAGCTACTTGACTGAGACGTAAACTGATAAATGGCTGGGAGATTGGTGTGCTGACCACATGCCCCTCCATATCCGCATCTAGTGACGCCTGCGTGCTGAGGATAACACGGCGGCCGGTCGGTACCGTTGGGCCTTCTTGGCCTGTTCGGACGAAAAATTACAGCTTGAGCAATGATGTCGATAAAAAGATAAAGAAGTTCGAAGAATCGGGTGTTTATAAAGTACACTGCACGTAGTACTAAGCAAAGTGTATTGGACAGACATGAAGAATATTTTCGATTAGACACATGGAACATGAAAATGCCTTCAGACTAAGTGACTGCTATACAACAGCCGTTGCGGACCACCTGTGTGGAACAGGCCATCCCGTTAAGAGAACAAAAGGTGACACTGAAAACAAAGGACGAAAACTCGACTTGCTAAAAGAGCTAGAGCGAGCCATTCACGAAACGAAACACGGTACCGGCTGAACACAAAGGAAGGAGATTTCTTAATGACATTTTAGAATTATTTTAAGGCATCTTCATAATTATAATTATAAATCTACAATTATTTTTGTGCGAAACAGGTAGAGGAGATGATCTTAATGACAACACATACGTAGCATATTTGCATATGAGGAAAAGTGTGTGTTCCATTGAACAGCAATACTGTTGAGCTAACAGCTACGCTTATACAGTAGTACCACGGTCATGTCAGGTCTCTGCAGAAGCATCAACTCGCCACTCTTGAAGGCACAGCTGACTGACGCGGTATGCGATGTGACGTGGGACGTCTATTGGCGGAAGTGGACAACTTTTTTACGGGGTTTTATTGTCTTTTACTTTATGAATGCCGCAAATGTGTTGATAGACTTTTTTTAATTTTTAACTTTATGAGTTGAGTCTGGTAACCTGATGAAGGGAGCATTGTCTCTCGAAAAGCGTAGTGTATAAGATATAAAAGGGTTGAATGCTACCAGTTATTACGTTAGTTGCGGTTTTTTCTTAAAAATCTGTTTGTAAGGTCATAAACTGTATTTAAACTGTTCTAATGTTTCAAATTCATATTATTAATCGTGTTTTTCTTGGCTCCTGCTTCATTTCCAAACGCTCTTCTACACACATGTGTTCAGGTTTTAGCACATTGCATTTCACTAACGCAGAAGGTATTTTCGTTTCCATGTTTTGTAAATTACGCTTTGTTTTGATCGCTCAGAACACGACAAACTATTATTTCGTTCTGTGGCCGAGGCAGCATATGCTATTCCTCTAGGTGTTTTATTTTCTTATTCTATATAAGCTATTTATAAAGCAGCGGGCAGGTATTCGTCGCCGCGCGGGGTAGCCGAGCGGTCTTGGGCGCCTTGTCACGGTTCGTGCAGCTACCCCCGTCGGAGGTTCGAGTCCTCCCTCGGGAATGGGTGCGTGTGTTGTCCTTCGTGTAAGTTAGTATAAGTTAGATTAAGTCGTGTGTAAGATTAGGGACCAATGGCCTCAGCAGTTTGGTCCTATAAGACCTTACCACAAATTTTGCAGGTGTTTGTCCCAACTTCTGTGACTGAGGTTTTAGTGAAGGATTTACATAACATTAATATGGAGGAATATATTCTGCGTTAGTGAAGTGTAGTATGCAAAATAATCGGGCACCAGTGTGTAGAAGATGATGTGAAAGACAATAAACGCCAGAAAAATAGTTTAAAACATGAGATTCCTTGATCATCCCGTCAGACAGTTTTGAAGGGAAACCACAATTGTTACAGTGATCTATGAAGATGCTTTAAAATAGAACGAGTCGCAAAAGGCGAAACATATCCCACATTTTCTGCAGTCTGCTTATTCAAGTAGGTTATAATCCAACTTTCGGTACTTGAGATGGTCCCCATGCCAAACGAATGATCGTAGGGCAATGATACTTTGTGGAAAGATTTGTAGGGCCATGCAGAAGAAAAATAACGAATAAACCATTGAAAACCTCATTTTAATTTTCACATGAGAGGGTTCAAATCTGGTGATATCGGTGGTTACGCAGTTTGGAACCATCGGCCAATAATTTGGCTTACCCCTGGGAGAGACCTTCTTGTGACTTACTGTTGCAATAGCTGGGAGTGCTGGACGCGACGTACGATGTTCAAGCAGAGCACGAGCTGTGTCACGACAACTGAACGTTCCATGGTCCACCGTTCAATAAGCGTAGCGAACAACTGTGGATTGGTATGCGTACAAACTTCATATTACTCACCAACTCATGCCACGTCCCAGAGACGTTCGAGTGAACTTTGCTCTCACGTTTCTCGCAAGAGCTGAAGTGTACGACGTGTGACCTATGTACATTTTTTGGAGTGGTGTAGCACACTTTAAGCTCACATGGATAGTGAACGCTCACTACTGCCGCATTTGGGGCCCGTCACCGCCAACGAACGCTCGTGATGTTTCCCTGCATAGTGAACGCGTCACTGTGTGCTGCGGCTTCACGGTGCTGTTTATGGTTGGTCAGTCTTTCTTTGATGAACTCGGACCCCGAGGAAGAATTACATTCAACTGGAAGGGCACCCTATTCTGTGATCTGTTTCGCCAACATGTGATCCCTGCTCTACAAGAGAGAGGTGCTTTGTATTCAGCTGCTTGGATGCAGAATAGAGCTCCACCTCATTCGGTTTTCCGTGACACATTTCGAGAAAAATGATACACTGATTGATCGTTCCAAACAGAATAACCGTCAATACCATCAGATTTGAACCATCTCGCGTGCAAATTAAAATGTGTTTCTTTCTGTGGTTTATTCGTTACTTCTCTTCTGCATGTTCTTACAGATTGTTCCCACGAAGTTTCATTGTCCTGCGATCACTTGTTTTTCATGGAGGTAGCGAGAGTGTAATTCTAGCCACCCGGTACTGTCACCGCCTCATTGTAAGTCGACGAACCACTCGCGTCGCGAGCTGCAGGAGACTTAGACGCGGGCGGCTGTGGAGCCGTCTCAGGAAGACGACTAGACGGGACGGCCGCCCGTGGTTTTTGTGGACGACCGGTGGCCTGCCGTCCGCCCCCGGGCGGCGACAGAGGCGGCCTCTGTGCGACAGACGCCCCCACTGTTCGCTGCTCCGCTGTCACCCGCCGCCTCGTCCTCCCCAGAAAGCCGGCACCGGGCCGCCGCTGTGGTCCGTTAACGTCGCCACAGGCTCACATTCCATGTTCACCAAAAAGACTACTGTTCAAAAGTTCCAACACATTGCACCTTCCTTTCATTCCAGTTCTTAAAGATATAAACAGTTTCCCTCTCGTTAGTGAACATACGAGGACTATTCGGAAAGTAAGGTCCGATCGGGTGCCAAACGGAAACCACAGCGAAAATCCGATGAAGCTTCACCCAGATGTGTTGGGCAGTGTCTCTAGTATGCCAGTCGATAACGGCAGGTCGCTCTTTTCTGTTTTGAGCGTACAGTGAATACGTGAAGATGCCTACAAAAATGGTATCTCCCGCCAAGTAAGAGGGCGTAGTGAGAGTTTTCACCTGTAGTTATGCAGCCCAAATAACATAATGTCATACGTTTCCATCTTCTACACCTCCATCTACATACATACTCCGCAATCCACCATACGGTGCGTGGCGGAGGGTACCTCGACCCACAACTAGCATTTTCTCTCCCTGTTCCACTCCCAAACAGAACGAGGGAAAAAGGACTGCCTATATGCCTCTGTACGAGCTCTAATCTCTCTTATCTTATCTTTGTGGTCATTCCGCGAAATATAAGTTGGCGGCAGTAAAATTGTACTGCAGTCAGCCTCAAATGCTGGGTCTCTAAATTTCCTCAGTAGCGATTCACGAAAAGAACGCCTCCTTTCCTCCAGAGACTCCCACCCGAGTTCCTGAAGCATTTCTGTAACACATGAGTGATGCTCAAACCTACCAGTAACAAATCTAGCAAATGGCTCTGAGCACTATGGGACTTAACATCGATGGTCATCAGTCCCTCGAACTTAGAACTACTTAAACCTAACTAACCTAAGGACATCACACAACACCCAGTCATCACGACAAATCTAGCAGCCCGCATCTGAATTGCTTCTATGTCCTCCCTCAATCCGACCTCATAGAGATCCCAAACGATCGAGCAGTACTCAAGAATAGGTCGTATTAGTGTTTTATAAGCGGCCTCCTTTACAGATGAACCACATCTTCCCAAAATTCTACCAATGAACCGAAGACGACTATTCGTCTTCCCCACAACTGCCATCACATGCTTGTCCCAATTCATATCGCTCTGTAATGTTACGCCCAAATATTTAACAGACGTGAGTGTGTCAAGCGCTACACTACTAATGGAGTATTTAAACATTACGGGATTCTTTTTTCTATTCATCTGCATTAATTTACATTTATCTATATTTAGAGTTAGCTGCCATTCTTTACACCAATCACAAATCCTGTCCAAGTCATCTTGTATCCTCCTACAGTCACTCAACGACGACACCTTCCCGTACACCACAGCATCATCAGGAAACAGCCACACATTGCTATCCACCCTATCCAAAAGATCATTTATGTAGACAGAAAACAACAGCGGACCTACCACACTTCCCTGGGGCACTCCAGTTGATACCAAAAAAATGGTTCAAATGGCTCTGCGCATTATGGGACTTAACTTCTGATGTCATCAGTCCCCTAGAACATAGAACTACTTAAACCTAACTAACCTAAGGACATCACACACATCCATGCCCGAGGCAGGATTCAAACCTGCGACCGTAGCGGTCGCGCGGTTCCAGACTGTAGCGCCTAGAACCGCTCGGCCACACCGGCCGGCCCAGATGATACCCTCACCTCCGATGAACACTCACCATCGACGACAACGTAATGGGCTCTATTACTTAAGAAGACTTCGAGCCACTCACATATTTGGGAAACAATCCCATATGCTCGTACCTTAGTTAGGAGTCTGCAGTGGGGCACCGAATCAAACGATTTCCGAAAGTCAAGGAATATGGCATCCGTCTGATACCCTTCATCCATGGTTCGCAAGATATCATGTGAAAAAAGGGCGAGTTGCGTTTCGCAGGAGCGATGCTTTCTAAAGCCGTGCTGATGCTGTCTCAAGGAAATTCATTATATTCGAACTGAGAATATGTTCCAGAATCCTGCAACAAACCGATGTTAAGGATATTGGTCTGTAATTTTGAAGATCCATCCTTCTCCCCTGCGCTTTTTTCCAGTTGGTCGGGACTTAACGTTGGGCAAGAGATTCGCGATAAATGCAAGCTAAGTAAGGAGTCAATGCAGTAGAGTACTCTCTGTAAAACCGAATTGGAATCCTATCAAGACTTGGCAATTTAGAGGCAATAAAGATGCTCCTACAATGTTTTCTGTGGGAAATGTTTGATCACCCACCATACAGTCCCGACATGGCTTTCTCTGATTTTCATCTCTGCTCACATAAACCGCAGGCTATGAGACAACATTCTGGCACAGAAAACGAGCTGTAGACCAGCGTAGAGAATTGGAGGAGAGCGCAGGTGTTGGGTCGAGGGTGTTGGGGAGTTGGTACTGGGAAGTCAGAGCGGACACTATGTAGAGTAGTAGCTGGAAGCTGTAGCAAACTCTTAAAAATAACACATTTTTTTTTTATTTTCACAGTGCGTCTCAATTAGTGACCGACCAGACCTTACTTGGCGAATAGCCCTTGTACCTTGAGCAGGTGCAGTGTATTCCCGCTAAGGATAGAAACGGTGTTGGCATCTTTTGGGAACGCTGAATTAGAAGATTAAGCTTTTCGTGTTACGTGTTGTTGTTTGGGCCTTCAGTTTGAGGGTTAGTATGATGCAGATAGTCTCTCCTGTGTATCATCTCTGCATAGCTAACTCAAGCATTTGAGTCTGATTGCTGTAGTCAACCCAATGTGTCGTCTCTACAGTTTTCATCCAGTCATCCCTCTATTACAATACTGACAATTCCTTGATGTCTTAGAATGCTTCCCTTTGTTCAAGGTGCGCCCTGTTTGATTCAAAACGTCATAATTAGTTATTAGATCCGCACAACCAATCGTTAACATTCTTCTCTGTCACCGAATTTGGAAATGTTCTATTATCTTCTTGTATGACCATTTATCATTCACGTTTCATTTCCCTACACGGCTACTGCGGATAAAAACCTTCAGTAAAAGACTGTCTAACGCTTAAATTTATAAAAGAACTTAAAATAAATCTCATTTTCAGAAACAGTTTTCTTGTTAGTTTGAGTCTGTATTTTATATCCTATCTATTATGCTGATCCTCAATTTGCTGCACAAATAGCAAAACTCATCTGCCACTTTTAGAGTCTCAATACCTAATGTAATTCCCTCAGCATCGCCTGACATGGTTCGACTAGATCTCACTATTGTTTTTTATTTTTTAGTTTTGTCGAGATACTGTCCGTTCTTTGCAGCTGACCTTCCAAGTCTTCTATCGCCTAACAGAATGTCACGGGCAAACCTCAAAGTTTTTATTTGTACCCCATTAACTTTAATTCCGTCCAAAATTTCTTTACTGCTTTCTCTGCACGCAGATTAACATCGGGGATAGACTGCAAAACTGCTTCAGTCCCTCCTCAGTTACTGCTTCCGTTTAATGTTCCCTGTTGTTTCACAAGGAAGTTTGTTCCTTGAATGACTTACAGTTATGCGCACCAAGAATGGTTTGCAAGTCTGCTGGCCATTTTTTCTGCAATAAAGACGTGAACATTTCAGAAGCTTAACTTCGCCGGTAGTGACGGAAGAAATAACTTTCTTACTGGAGACGACGTTCTTCGGTGGAGGTCAGCAGCTGACACGTTTTCTGCCGGCTGTACACATCGAGTTCATAGAGGGCAGATTATCAGCAATGCTACTCTCAAGGGGAGAGACAACCTCAGCTG
Source organism: Schistocerca serialis cubense (assembly GCF_023864345.2). Lineage (NCBI taxonomy): Eukaryota > Metazoa > Arthropoda > Insecta > Orthoptera > Acrididae > Schistocerca > Schistocerca serialis. Next base: position 75,560,948 of record NC_064644.1, read on the forward strand.
AGGCGGCGATCTTACTTGATACTAAGGTCACAACAGATTACAGTACAATAACATAAGAACATAAATTAATGAACAATCCACGATAATAATTTGGATGCCTTGATGTCTTGCGTATCCCTACTGAGTGGAAACATATTAGTTTGGCCAATCCCCAGGAATGATAATGTCTACCAGCATATAACCTGCATTTCTAAGGCCTTGGAATACATTAATGATGATCAGCTGACAATCTGTCTCAAAATTTATACATCCACAATAAATACTTATCAGGCTTTTGAGAACACTATAATGCACCAGTTGTATTAACGAAGCTCAGTGACATCAATTACGTCGTGAACAGACGTGAAGCCACCATTTTAACACTGCCAGATTTCATTCCGTAAGTAAAATACGATATCTGATTCGTCCACCGATTTGGCAATGCTCATATTTAACACTAAATCTCTTTTGAATCACGCTGTTCATTTCAGCCGTACTAGAAAGTACTGTCCAGTAAAATGCAACTTATCCGAAACTAAACTGCCGTTAAGAAGACACTACAGCTTCCTGTGGCATGATCAGAGCAATTTCCATTTCGGCACATCCCAACTGTCTCCTTTGCATTCAAGAGTGAATATTTGTATCACAATATCGACACATTTCGGGAGTTCCTTATCTCTATCTATTTTTGTTTCTTTTTACCTTCAAGTTCATCTGATAACTTTTCTATTTCTCGCTCTTTCCCAGAATATTAAACATTTTTCCAGATTTGTTCCTTCTTTGTTGCTGACCTACTTTTCTGTAAGTATGAAATTATTCCATTTGACAGGAGATAATGAGGAAATTTATCAAGAGTAACGTAACTATATCATATATTCGTTACTATATGCGTTATTGTCGTTATTATTATGTACAACTTTTGTAGCAGCATATTGCAGTCTTAAATCATTAAGGATGCATATAAGAGAGAGTCTGATGGCAATACGAAATGTATGTGTAAATAATTAAATAGAAATAAATTAGTCCATGCCGTGTGTGGCGACAGATGAATAAAGAACGACAGTAATTTCGATTGATTGATAGTTTTCCAAGCGCTGCAAAAGATTTCCGAAGATGAAATGTCAGATCTGTTGGCAGCAAGGGAACCCTCATTTGTCGGTACGCGATTTGAGAATATAACTTGTCCACTGCTTCCAAAATCACAAAGCAAGAATTTTATGACTGTCTTAAAGAGGTTTTCGATTACATCAGCGTGAAATTCTCTGGGCATTAAAATCTTTGTGATACTAATATCAGGTCCTTACAGCACGCAGCATCCAAGAAAGACGTGGGATTAGTGGGATAGGTAGCAGACACAATGGAGATAATCAATTTGTAACGACAATGCTCATGTACTGGAAGCCCAAATGTCATTTACTGTGGGAAGCTGCTCTACATTAGAGATATGCAGGCTCGATTGTGGTTCCCTGTGTAGGGAGTAGGTGCTTAGGGTTCTGCAAAGAAGTAAACGAATTTATTGCTGTCTATGTGATATTTAGAGGTGAGTACTGTAATTTATTCCAAGTGGGCGTTCTTTTTAGGCAGCAGTATTTCACAAATTTATAGGCCAAATAACAACCTGGAGAAAGTTTCGATAGAAGGAGTGGATTTGGTTGTGTTTCTGTAAATAAAAGAAAGTCATATCTCATCTGCGGTACAGAAATTACTTTTTGTGTGACATGCCATTCGTACTTTTAATACTGGCTATTTTGTTTTATGAGATCAGAGTAAGTCGCAGGAAACCTGATGCAGATTAAGCGGGGTCTGTTACAAGCAAATGTTGGGTGCATAAAATGTTCTACAGAGGGAAAGCTAATTACACCAAGGTTGAAATAAGAGACCCTCTCTATGGGTCACAGCGATTGCGACGGCCCTTATCAAAACAATATAACAAGTATATCCATGGAAGACATGAAGTCTGTAAGCGAGTCCACCATCATAACGTTAGCTCTTCGTTCATAAATGCCCGTCTTGATCACTTGTACTACACAATCCACATTTACCGTTTTCAGTTTACTACTATCGTATCATTAAAAGCATTCAAATACAAAAATCATCGTCAGTTAATAATCTGTAGTCACGGGTACATAAAAAGTGTATTACAAGTGTGCAACAAGCTAAGGACTTTGATTTGGAACCGCCTGTACAATTTTTCCTTGATCGCCCACGGTATAACTGACGATCTGAGGAAAAAGGAGAATGTCGAGCGCTACCTTGACCACGTATGCGATGGCTGCGAACCTTATTCCGACTTGGCAAAACGTGGAGAAGTAATGTGCGAATGGTCTGCTGTCTATCGAAAATTTAATATAAAAAAATATGTCCAACCGCTGCTACAGACACTTTTTTCCGATCAAAAGTTCTCCTTCGTGGTATACAGAAGGAAGGTTGAAACGGTCCGTCGAAAAGAATCCTCAAATTCTACAAGGATGTTAAAGAGATATATCACGTACTTTGCAAAAAAAACAGCTTTGCATTGACCACAATTGACTTAGGAAAGCCATCGACATCAAAATCTGAATGACTCTCCTCCAGTATGCAAGCCCTCTTGCCTTAACTTCTGCGCCACGTCCTTCGTCAGAACATAAAGCGGAACATTTTCAAAGTAGCCAATGGCAGAGATCAGACACAATGTCATATACTAAAGCTTTGTGATATATTGAACGGCACTGTTTCTGAGATCTGTGGTGAGTTGCTGTGTAACATACTGCACGTCGATGTTCGCATGAAGGCTCTAAACGGGAAACAGATAAATGTGAGGTACAGTAGGCTCTCCCACCTTCCTTACTTAGGCCACGATTTCGGTCTCAAAAGTCGTCCGACAGACCGAAGAGTTACCCGAAATGCTGGACATTTCATTGGATAATTATTACACAATTATTAATTATCTTCGAAAGATGTAACGTGTGTGCTGGCCGGAGTGGCCGTGCGGTTCTCGGCGCTACAGTCTGGAGCCGAGCGACCGCTACGATCGCAGGTTCGAATCCTGCCTCGGGCATGGATGTGTGTGATGTCCTTAGGTTAGTTAGGTTTAATTAGTTCTAAGTTCTAGGCGACTGATGACCTCAGAAGTTAAGTCGCATAGTGCTCAGAGCCATTTGAACCATGTAACGTGTGTGTGCTCTTTCCAGCATTCTGTGACAACTATTCAGTAATGTAATCGGGTTGGTGCTCACTGCGTTTGGACACCGTGCGTCCGGGAATGATTGAGGAAAAAACAACTTTTGTTCCTCACTAACCACAAAAGAAATTTTGTGAAACGGAGATGCAAAGTGCACGAAAACACTACTTGAAGAAACTGTCTGGATCACAGCGGGAAGGCGAAACACCGTCTATCCGGAAGTCAGTAATGGGCCTTTGCCCTTGGCGCAGATTATAAATGCTAAGTTTGGTAAACATCATCTCATGGCATACAAGTGCACATAACAGGCAGTGAGGCCAGTAGGCTAGTGACGGGCTGATATGGCTACTGCAATAGTTAGGCTGCATCAGTTTGCAGAGAATGTTCTGCAACATGTAGCAGAGCTGTTACGGCTTTGGGACCATGAGGTGCAAACGGCTACCTTCAGTACCGGCTGTCATCAACAACTGCGACGTTGGTGAGGCATTACCACGGAAACCCGAACTGTGTTTCTAGATTGTTCGTGGTCGACCCGAGAAGCGCGCTTGGAAATGCCACTCAAGCCGTCGGGGATCTTCGCTGTGTTGGCACAGAAATAGATGTGAAGGAGGGGAGGACAACACTAAAATCTGAGAAGGTGCACCCACCTTAGACACACATTTCTTCGGTGACCGTAGTCTATAATATATTTCTTAGGACATCACAACTAACTCCATCACTTGAAACAGCAAGAAAGCAGACTTGGAAAGCATCTATACTCTGTAAACCACTGTGATGTGAATGACAGAGTGTACTTACCTTCGCACCACTTATTACTGTTTCTTCCTGTTCCATTATCGTATGGAGCACATGGAAAGTGGCTGCTTAAATGCCTCTGTGCGTGATGGAATTAATCTAATCTTCGCGGCCTGTATGGGAATGATATATAGAAGGTTGTAAAATATCCTCGGTTCCTCGCTTAAAAATGCTTCTTGAAACTACTGAAGTAGGCTTTCACGGAATAGTTAGCGTCTGTCTTCAAGCGCGTGCCATTTCAGGTTTTAAGCGTTTCCGTGATACCTTCCCGTTTATTGAACAAACCTTAGAGCGTACGTTCAATATTCTCGGAAAGACCGCTTGAGTGTTTAGTAAGCAATATCCTCTGCGAATTCATTGCATTTGTCCAGTACCCAATCTACGATTGTGCGTATATGATTTCACACCGTTGCAAACTGGTACACCAAAATTTTTGTTCGAACTGACTGATTCCAGTTGTTACTCAGTGGTACCGAAGTCATAGTATCCTAAAATCTTTCCGTTAAATACGCAATTTCATGTTTATTAACATTTAAGTAAATTGGCGACATGTAGGCACTTTTATATCTCGACATATCGTTGACACGTCTACATACCGTTACATTATTAGACGTAAGTGAGGATCAGTTTCATATTCAAAGTAATTCGAATCCGAATTTATACGTCATCAAAATCTTCGTATAAATAACAACTTAGAAATGGCCACCAAAGAGGCATTCAAGTTATAAGGCCTCCGATTTTTTTTCTAATTAACTACTCACCCGAAATCGATGAAACTGGCGTTACTTCTCGACGTAATAGCCCTGCAGACGTACACATTTTACACAACGCTGACGCCATGATTCCATGGCTGCGGCGAAGGCTTCTTTAGGAGTCTGTTTTGACCACCGGAAAATCGCTGAGGCAATAGCAGCACGGCTGGTGAATGTGCGGCCACGGAGAGTGTCTTTCATTGTTGGAAAAAGCCAAAAGTCACTAGGAGCCAGGTCAGGTGAGTAGGGAGCATGAGGAATCACTTCAAAGTTGTTATCACGAAGAAACTGTTGCGTAACGTTAGCTCGATGTGCGGGTGCGTTGTCTTGGTGAAACAGCACACGCGCAGCCCTTCCAGAACGTTTTTGATGCAGTGCAGGAAGGAATTTGTTTTACAAAACATTTTCGTAGGATGCACCTGTTACCGTAGTGCCCTTTGGAACGCAATGGGTAAGGATTACGCCCTCGCTGTCCCAGAAGATGGACACCATCATTTTTTCAGCACTGGCGGTTACCCGAAATTTTTTTGGCGGCGGTGAATCTGTGTGCTTCCATTGAGCTGACTGGCGCTTTGTTTCTGGATTGACAAATGGCATCCACGTCTCATCTATTGTCACAACCGCCGAAAAGAAAGTCCCATTCATGCTGTCATTGCGCGTCAACATTGCTTGGCAACATGCCGCACGGGCAGCCATGTGGTCGTCTGTCAGCATTCGTGGCACCCACCTGGATGACACTTTTCGCATTTTCAGGTCGTCATGCAGGATTGTGTGCACAGAACCCACAGAAATGCCAATTCTGTAGGCGATCTGTTCAACAGTCATTCGGCGATCCCCCAAAAGAATTCTCTCCACTTTCTCGATCATGTCGTCAGACTGGCTTGTGCGAGCCCGAGGTTGTTTCGGTTTATTGTCACATGATGCTCTGCCTTCATTAAACTGTCGCACCCATGAACGCACTTTCGACACATCCATAACTCCATCACCACATGTCTCCTTCAACTGTCGATGAATTTTTTCACACCACGCAAATTCAGAAAACGAATAATTGCACGCTGTTCAAGTAAGGAAAACGTCGCCATTTTAAGTATTTAAAACAGTTCTCATTCTCGCCGCTGGCGGTAAAATTCCATCTGCTGTACGGTGCTGCTATCTCTGGGACGTATTGACAGTGAACGCGGCCTCATTTTAAAACAATGCGCATGTTTCTATCTCTTTCCAGTCCGGAGAAAAAAAATCGGAGGCCCTAGAACTTGAATGCACCTATAAACGTACGAGTAAAATGACACTTTCATATTTCTTCTTTTTTGAGTCATCAGTCTGCTGACTGGTTTGCTGCAGCCCGTCACGAAATCTTCTCTCGTGTCAGCCTCTTCAGCTCATAGTAGCACCTGGATCCTATGTTTGCAATTATTTGCCGAATGTATTCCGACCTCTGTCTGTCTCTATAGTTTCCATTCAACCAGTGGCCTCGAGCACCGTGGCAGTTATACGCTGCCTTGTCACATGTCTAATCATTCTGCCCCTTCTTCTTGTAAGCTTTCCATTTGTTCCTTTCTGCGACGATTCTGCTGAGAACCTCCACTTTCCTTTTCACTCCACCTAATTTTCGGCAACCTTATGTAGCACCACATCTCAACGCTTGGATTCTCTTCCCTTCTGATTTTACCACAGTCTACATCCATACGATGCTGTGCTCCAGACATACATTACTCCTGGAATTCTGGTCATTGGTTGGCACTAGTACATTTCCTTTGGGTAGAATGCTTTCTTTGACTGTGCTAGTCTACTTTTATGTCTTCCTTGCTTCGTACATCATGTTTTATTTTGCTTCCAAGCTAGCAGAATTCCTCATATTCGTCTACATCATGGTCTCCAGTTTTGGTGTTAAGAGCATCTTTAATCTCATATCTGCTACGCTTCACAACTTTCGCCTTCATTCGACTTACTCCCATTCTACACTCCTGGAAATGGAAAAAAGAACACATTGACACCGGTGTGTCAGACCCACCATACTTGCTCCGGACACTGCGAGAGGGCTGTACAAGCAATGATCACACGCACGGCACAGCGGACACACCAGGAACCGCGGTGTTGGCCGTTGAATGGCGCTAGCTGCGCAGCATTTGTGCACCGCCGCCGTCAGTGTCAGCCAGTTTGCCGTGGCATACGGAGCTCCATCGCAGTCTTTAACACTGGTAGCATGCCGCGACAGCGTGGACGTGAACCGTATGTGCAGTTGACGGACTTTGAGCGAGGGCGTATAGTGGGCATGCGGGAGGCCAGGTGGACGTACCGCCGAATTGCTCAACACGTGGGGCGTGAGGTCTCCACAGTACATCGATGTTGTCGCCAGTGGTCGGCGGAAGGTGCACGTGCCCGTCGACCTGGGACCGGACCGCAGCGACGCACGGATGCACGCCAAGACCGTAGGATCCTACGCAGTGCCGTAGGGGACCGCACCGCCACTTCCCAGCAAATTAGGGACACTGTTGCTCCTGGGGTATCGGCGAGGACCATTCGCAACCGTCTCCATGAAGCTGGGCTACGGTCCCGCACACCGTTAGGCCGTCTTCCGCTCACGCCCCAACATCGTGCAGCCCGCCTCCAGTGGTGTCGCGACAGGCGTGAATGGAGGGACGAATGGAGACGTGTCGTCTTCAGCGATGAGAGTCGCTTCTGCCTTGGTGCCAATGATGGTCGTCTGCGTGTTTGGCGCCGTGGAGGTGACCGCCACAATCAGGACTGCATACGACCGATGCACACAGGGCCAACACCCGGCATCATGGTGTGGGGAGCGATCTCCTACACTGGCCGTACACCACTGGTGATCGTCGAGGGGACACTGAATAGTGCACGGTACATCCAAACCGTCATCGAACCCATCGTTCTACCATTCCTAGACCTGCAAGGGAACTTGCTGTTCCAACAGGACAATGCACGTCCGCATGTATCCCGTGCCACCCAACGTGCTCTAGAAGGTGTAAGTCAACTACCCTGGCCAGCAAGATCTCCGGATCTGTCCCCCATTGAGCATGTTTGGGACTGGATGAAGCGTCGTCTCACGCGGTCTGCACGTCCAGCACGAACCCTGGTCCAACTGAGGCGCCAGGTGGAAATGGCATGGCAAGCCGTTCCACAGGACTACATCCAGCATCTCTACAATCGTCTCCATGGGAGAATAGCAGCCTGCATTGCTGCGAAAGGTGGATATACACTGTACTAGTGCCGACATCGTGCATGCTCTATTGCCTGTGTCTATGTGCCTGTGGTTCTGTCAGTGTGATCATGTGATGTATCTGACCCCAGGAATGTGTCAATAAAGTTTCCCCTTCCTGGGACAATGAATTCACGGTGTTCTTATTTCAATTTCCAGGAGTGTAAATTCTATACTCATTAGACTTTTCATTCTGTTCAACAGAATCAGTAATTATTCCTCTTCACTGAGGACAGCAATGTCATCAGTGAACCTTATCAGTAATATCCTTTCACCGTGAATTTAAAAACTAGTCTTGAATGTCTCTTTTATCTGTGACATTGCTTCTTCCTCGTATAGGATGAACCGTAGGGACGGAAGGCATCATGGTCTTACGTCCTTGTTAATCCGAGCACTTCGTTCTTCGTCTAAGATTGTGATTTTCTAGTACCTCGTGTAATGCGCTGAATTATAGTAGAACGTCATAGTTCGATTAGTGACGACACAACGGTCTGCAGGGAGACGCTTTGGATGGGATCACGGGGGCCGCTAACGCCACCACGAGCTGTGTCGCTCCATCCCCCGCCCCCTTTCCGTTCCCTCATTAGGGCTGTGACGCGAGTCCGCCCGGAGCGACAGGGTTACTTAAGGGGTAAACAGAGGGGGGAGCTCCTGAATTACATTAGGCTCGCCATGCGCGTAATGCGGCAGGCGGGGATGCTCCGTCCCACCCAAGGAGCCGCTGGGCCGCAACTGCCGGCTAACAGGAGGCCATGCCGTGCCGTGCCGTGCGGTGAATCACGCCCTGGGACCTCCTGGTGCAAACGTCCGAGGATATCGTATTTCATGTCAGTGATCTCCTCCGTTTCACATCCTTGCATGCCTCAGTTAGCAGGTTTGGAGCATCAGTTGAGTGGAATAGATGGCTTCTTGAAAAAGAGGTTGCAGTATGAAGACAAACAACGGATGATGGAGCGTAGTAGAATGAAGTCAGGTGATGATTACATTAGAAAACGATACGCTTGGAATAGAAGAGAACTTTTGCTATTCAAGTGGCAAAATAAGTGGCACTGATCGAGGTAAGGAGAATATAAACTGTAGACAAGCAGCAGGATGAAAGGCACTGAATACAAATACAAGTGATAGGAAGTCTTTCATGAACCTGTTTTGAGCGTAGCCTTGTATGGAAGTAAAACTTGTATGATGTTCCTGCGTAAAAGTCAAGCGCCGGCAAGGCAGTCAGGAACGTTAGAGCAGAGAGGTCTGTGAGACGACGTCAGCCAATAGTACGCTGACCGACCCCTCTCTAGGACTACATCGAGAAAGCAGCGGCCTCTAGGCGAACAGAACATAAACGCCGCGCCGCTTGGCCGCTACCCAGTTGAAGACTAGCTATTCTAACAAGGGAACCTCCCCATCGCACCCCCCTCAGATTTAGTTATAAGTTGGCACAGTGGATAGGCCTTGAAAAACTGAACACAGATCAATCGAGAAAACAGGAAGAAGTTGTGTGGAACTATGAAAAAAAATAAGCAAAATATACAAACTGAGTAGTCCATGTACAGGATATGCAATATCAAGGAGAATATGACATGAGGAGCGCGGTGGTCCCGTGATTAGCGTCAGCAGCTGCGGAACGAGAGGTTCTTGGTTCAAGCCTTACCTTGAGTGAAAATTTTAATATTTTATTTTCGGTTTACATGACAAACTCTTATGTTTTCATCACTTTTTTGGGAGTGATTATCACATCCACAAGAAAACCTAAATCAGGCAAGGTAGAAGAATCTTTTTACCCATTCGCCAAGTGTACAAGTTAGGTGGGTCGACAACGTATTCCTGTCATGTGACGCACATGCCGTCACCAGTGTCGTATAGAATATATCAGACGTTTTCCTGTGGAGGAATCGGTTGACCTATGACCTTGCGATCAAATGTTTTCGGTTACCATTGGAGAGGCAGGTCCTTTCGTCTACTAATCGCACGGTTTTGCGGTGCGGTCGCAAAACACAGACACTAAACTTATAACAGTGAACAGAGACGTCAATGAACGAACGGACAGATCATAACTTTGCAAAATTAAAGAAAGTAAACTTTTCACTCTAGGGAAAACTTGAACCAAGCACCTTTAGTTCCGCAGCTGCTCACGCTACTCACGGGACCACGGCGCTCCTGAGTTCACACTATCCTTGATGTTGCTTATCTTGCGCATGGGCTATTCAGTTTGCATATTTTGCTTATTTTTTTATAGTTCCACACAACTTCTTCCTGTTTTCTCGACTGATCTATATTCATTTTTTCAAGGCCTATCCACTGCGCCAACTTATAACTAAATCTGAGGGGGGTGCGATGGGGAGGTTCCCTTGTAAGAGCTCTACAGCAGCGACTTAGGAACTGCATTGTTTCACAAGTATTAGGAGTTGTGTATAGTAAATAGATTTTCTTATTTTGTCTATCGCCCATTGCATGCGACACGACATTGTAAATTGTCAATCGTAAGTACTGTCATTTATTTTACTGGAACAAAAATTAATTCATACGATTTGCTTGATTTGTTGTCTAGTGATCCGAAAAAGTAAGTTTCCTAGACACCCCGTATCCGATGAGTAGGCAGGACACAACATATGATATGCAGTACAGATAATTAGACACATGTAGATGTATGGAATAATAGAGAGGAAATGATAATATCGATTCCTACTGCCACTGCGCCATCTGATGTACTTATGTATCACTAAGAATGTTTGCGCTGGGATCTGTCTGTAGTAAGGTAGTGATGAATGTGAGCATTTGTAATAGGCGTAATAACATGTATGTACATAGTTGTTATTGTAAAACTGACATGCCGACTCCTAGCGTAGCTCACGATACCCACTGTACATACATTGTATAGCACCCCTTACTGTGGTGAAGGAGAAGATTGTGTAATAATGTAAATATAGATATCTCCTTATTCTATGTACTGCAAGTCTTGGATATAATTACGTGTACTGTTGTGTTAGTTGTTGTATTGTAGAATTTTCGGTCCCATCTTTTGTAGATGGTAGCAGAAATTTTCCAAAACTGGTAATGTATATGAATAAATGATTTTAGCAATCATGGAAGTCGCAAATTTAATCATTGTTCACAGTACAGATAAGCTGAGAATAGGTGGTTTTGAAATGTGGTGGTATGAAGAGTGCATGAGATTAGACGGGTAGATAATGTAACTAATGAAGAGGAACTGAATCCAGCTGGATAGAAACTTGACCAAAAGAAGGTATAAGCACATAGGATACATCCTGATACGTGCAGGAATGGTTAGTTCGGTTATGGAAGAAAGTGTGGGGGTAATAATGGTCTGGGAAAACCAAGGCATGACTATAGCATGTAGGGACGAATTGATGTAAGGTGCATTATTTATGTAGACATGGAACAACAGTTTGATGCAAAACTTGCGTGGAGAGCTACATTAGACTATTTCTTAGATTACTGACAAAAATAACAACAGTAATTTGAACGGTTGCCGCTAACAGTATTTCTTCCTTTCGTTTTAACAAATAACTGGAGAAAATGACCACGGAATTAAAAATACAAGAATGAAGAAACGCTTGTTTATCTGATAAAATAAATAATCGTTAAAAACAGCGACAACGAAAAAAAAGTTATATACCACAAACTAGTTTCCTTTGTGAAAATGACGAAAACCGGAAAAATAGAAATTTTTTGTTCTTTCCAGAAGACCAGCTGTGCAATGTATAACACACATAAAATTAGAAGCAAAAGATAACTAATCACATCATGCGAGGTATAACCATAATGCTCGTATTTTATAAATTAGTAGCGTAGGGCTAATTTTGAACACAGCGTAAAAATATAACGTTCCACAGTTCAATTCTGTAATATACAGGTTGTTAACGGTATAAGTGCAGGTACTGCTATCATTGGTAGGTTAACACAGACACACTTCAGGGCATTTTTTTTTTTACATCTAACCATCTCACTGCAAACACAACACGTAATTTACTACCTGCTGTTTTTCTGCATGGTCGTAACTGCACCACTAAGAGGACAACACCTGTCAGTATAGACTAACTGTATTGCTTCCATGTATCGACACTTCAACAACTGACCTCCTGCCCACGGAAAAGTAAGCATTAATCGCCTACTCTTGTCACATGTGCTTGGCGTACTAACCGAATTTAAAAAATACTGCAACTAATAGCTATAATTATCAGTCTGCAAATTGACTGAAAGCTGATGTAATTTTATTCACTAAATTGTCCTCAGTCACCAAAAAATTACAACCTGTAAGTATTTAACTATGTATCTGAACCAATATAAAAATTAACAGCTATTGACGACTTCTTTCTATGTTGAAATATTTCTAAGCTGACGTTCATATATCCACCAGAAGATACTATCATATCATGATAATTTTCAGACAAAATAATAAATAGAAGTCCACAGAAAAAAGTACAGAAAGTGTTGAAGTATGTTTAGACAAAGCAAAAATAAACTGCGTCTTGCATAACAGGGAAATTCTCTCCAATATTTCTTTGCAGTCAAGATTCAAAAATTCAAGCAGAGTCCCAACTTGACAACCATTCTTGCATTACAGTTCTTACCGATTGATTCAGTACTAGGAACAAGCCTACAGAGATATGGTTTATTATCCAGTGACCTTCATAACAGTTTAACAATGAGAAAGTTAGTACACCGGTGAAAATGTGGGAACACGATGCTGGTGTCAAGTTCCTAACGGTATCTTTGGATTGTTCGAGAAGATACTGTCCCATAGGAAGATATGGTACTCATAGATCTTTGCTGCATTAACGTTTACGTTGTCTACCTCTACATCAACATTCTGTAAAGTACTGTTAAGTCCATGGGAGAGTATATTAGGGGTATGTCAAACTTTCTTCCCGTCCAGCTCAAGTAGTGTGAGAATAGTTGCTTGTACGCCCCTGCGAGAACTGTTATTTGCCTGGATAAGTGGTAAGAGTCTGTTATGAGACTGATAGAACAAGATTCCATGGTCTACATAAAATTTTTGAATATTAAATTTTAAAAATACATAGCAAAAGCAATGACCTATAAGTTCAGGGCTATTCAAAAAGAAGAAACAGATTTCAAACATTTATTGTTTCCAAGCTACAAAATATAGAAACGCAATTCCACCTTTCCTGAAAAGAAGAAAGTTAAAATTTTTTTGCATTCAATGTGAGCACAATGTGTTACAAGACAAACATCAAAACGGTGGCTCATATCCTGCCACACACGAAGCATCTTGTCTCTCGTTATCGAATTCACAGCTTCAGCAATGTAATGTAGTAGACTTTCAAGCGTGACAGCTATAGGGTGGATAAAAACGCAGTCTTTTACGTAGACCCACTGATAAAAGTCACAAGGTGTGAGTCAGGAGACCTGGAAGACCACCTGCGATGACGTTCATTTTCCGCTCCTCCTCTTCCAATCTGACGTCCCAGACCTCACCCCTTGCAACTTTTAACTGTGGCATTACGTCAAAGTCAGCGTTTATATCACCCAAATGCCTTACACTCTATAAAGTCTGTGACATCGCAATGTTGAGGCTGCGAATTTGATAACGAGAGACCAACTGCTGTGTGTACTTCAGGAATTGAGACGCAGTGTGGTGCCCACACTGAGTGCATAAAAATTTGAACTTTTCTCTTTTCAGGAACGCTGGAATTGTATTTCTATTTTTTGTAATTTGGAAGTAATAAATGCTTGAAATCTGTTCCTTCTTTTTGAATAGCCTTGTATAAAACTGAGCTACCATTAATGATAAAAGAGCTAAATGAACGCATGCAAAAACATTAACCTGTGTTATGATGAATATACGCGGTAAAAAAATGTGGAAATGTGGAAACACATCCATCCCTCTACCATTCAGTGTTACAGTAACGTAGCTGTCGTGAAGTGCCCGTAAATTATTTGTTAACACCGATAACTGTGGGATAATATCTAGTGACATGAGATACTGTATAGGGTAAATACAAACTTCACCACCAAAATTTCGGAGCTAGTTCAGGAATATTTTCTGAGCACTTCGGTATAACGGCCCCGAAGTCTCTTCTGCTTCAATACAGAGTAATCAGAATTATGCGAGTCCCTTGCATCAAAATATTCAGGAAATACTGTTTAGTTTCTTCCGCTCGTTCAAGGCTTACCCATTAATTTCTACGTAGTATTTCACCGCCCCTTTCAACGACAATTTATTGCAAATTCGCTAAATTGTCATTTTTGTTGTAGATCTCCTGTCGGGGTAACTTTGTGCATACAACTCAGCTGTTCTTATCTCCTCCCTTCTTCATTGACGGTAAAGAAGTCACATGCCTAGTTTCTCTTACGTTACTCTGTGTAAGATGTTGATATTTTCAAACCATCCAGGAGACAAACGACATACAATGGAAACTACATTTCCTCTGTACACTTTTATATTGGTGCAACACTCTGTTTCCTCCATTTACAACTTGATTTATGTCCTAATTTGGGTATTAAATCACAAACTTCCGCTTAAGGCAGCCACGACTTCATGCTCGAAATGGTTTAAACCAAAGCTATAAATATCAGAATTTCACCGAAACTACCAACCGAATTTTGAATATTTCATTAATAAATTTATTTATTTCATTAACAATGCAGAGTAACCCACCGCCTTGAAATATAAGGTGGGTCGAATGTTTCTAAATCCAACAGCAAACACTTCTCATTATTACAGTATTATTGGTAACAGTTGTTAATGCTATTTTAAATAAAATAAGGAACATAATATATAAAAATTTCTCTGAGGTTACAGCGATTTGAGTGCTTAACAATTGTTTAAATGGTTCTATATAATTTTTTTCTGCCTAGTTGATGAGAATATAATTTATCTAATGAAAATTTCAAAGAAAAAGAAAAAAGAAATAGGTAATACAATGAGTGTGGTGAAAATAATTTGCAATATGTAGAGGGAAGTGATACACTGTATCTGGATGCGTAATATAGCCTATGTAGAATGTTGGTTGGTAATGGCCTATTTCTATTCATTTCAGGTGAGAAGGTCTCGGTAGAATCTCGAGTTATTCTCATGTGAAATGGTTTGTGCTTATGTATGTTTACTGTGTTTGTGTGTACTGGTACATTACTGAGAGTGTTGCAACTCAGGACACTACATTCAGCAGCTGTTTGTTTGTCCTGTTGTTGGTAGTTGCGGTATATTCTATGTGATACTTTACACATGGTATTAAATACTGACTGACCATCTGATACATGGAATACATGAATTTTAGCTTTACACGAGAAATACACTTATGTTTGTAAATTTGTTAGCAGAAATAGAAAGTAGTTGAATTCAGTGTTCCTTAAATAACTTAATACATTACAGTTTTAGTTTTATACATACTTTTCACATAAAATACATTTGATATGTAAAATTAATTCATTGTAGCTTTAAACAGAGAAGAGAATACGCTTCTGCCTACACACAATAAGACGAACAATACATTACTGCCTCGCAATAAAAGTTCTTCGAGCGTTCTCATCCCAAGCGACATTACGTTATTACTAGAGTCTTAGTATGTGGTGTCGGTGTTTGTTTGTTCTATGATTGTTACTGCCTGTTGACTTGTGTGTGACTGCGTTGTGGCATGCAGTGTCATGCGATGTTGGTTCGGGTCCCTTACGTGTTGATCCCTTCTGAGTCATGCTCACTTAGTGTGTTGGATCCTCCCTCGGTTTCCGAATCTGTGGCCTTTTTTTGTGGCCTCCCATGAGGTTTGTTGTGTTTTTTGTGCTTGTCTACGCCTCTTTCCATATGGGTTTTGGGAGCTGTATTCTTCAAGCAGTGTGTGCGATACAATATCGGCTACGCTATTTACTTTGTTCCAATCATCGGGATTACGTATTATTCTGGCGATGTGACTGTCGTTCTGTATAGGTCTCAGCTGTGCCAGCGTGTTGCATAGCAGTGTGACATGTTCTGGTGTCCCAGTTTATCCGAAAACGCATACTTCATAGTTAGTCCCACGCGGTTTAAGTGTACCGCATACGGCCAGTGGCCTGTCAGGAAATGGACCAGCCCCGGCTTGGATCGAGATGTTTCAGTTGTAGTCTTCCGTGTACATCAGGAAAGAAAGAGTGTACTCGGCGACCCTTGTCGGATACGTCCCACTCTCTCTGCCATGTTTGAGTACGCCAATGTTTCATTTGTGTTCTGTTCATAATATTGTTTCCTGTAATCCCGGTGACTTTTTCTAGCCTGTCCCACTTAAACCAGTAAAGTGCAGCTCTATAACGAATTGTTATGAATTCTGAACAGTGGAACATTGTTAAACACGTCTCTTTTAGAACTACGTCACATTATTTGTATGTCACCAGTCTTCTCACTGGTTTGATGTGGCTCGCCACGGATTCCTCGCTGTACCAGTCTCTTCATCTCAGAGTAGCACTTGCAACCAACGTTTTCAGTTACTGGTTGGATATATTACAATCTCTGTTTTTCTTACCAGTTTTCATCCTCACTAAATTGAATCGGAAGTTATTCCTTGATGTCTTAACACACGTCCTACCAACTTGTTCCTTCATCTTGTCAACGTTTTACACATGTTCCTCTCCTCGCCGATTCTGCGGCAGAAATTACCATAATTCATTTGAAACAATGAAGTCCATACCAATACTTCTGCAGTTAACACAGCTATGAAAAGAGATTAAATATCCTTTAGTGAGGACTTCAATTCATTTGGGCGACAGCTTTGAGTCACACTCCACACATATACAGTACTCTTTTATTTTTAACGGCGGTGCGTTAGAGATCGTTTTTCTGCTCTTAGCGTATGTGAGATCGATGTGCTGTGATTTGCCCACCTGCACGTGTGGAAGGTGTTAAGAGTTGGCGTACAGGCGTACAGAAACCAACTCATGAGTGAACTAACAAACGTCAATCACGGAGATAAAGAGGACGCCATGCAGCAGGGTCATGACTATATTACCCGACTATTATGCAGCCCAGAGATAATACTTGCGACGCCATCTTGAGACGGGAATGACGGGCTGGTGGGGAGGGACTGAAGTAGGGGTGAGATGGGGTGGGATGGGATGCTGCTAATTATTCACGTGCTTGTTGTCGTGGGGAGGTCGCTAGGACAACCCAGCGCGCTCCCCCTGCAGGGAAGGGGTTCGTCCGGGGGTTGGGAAGGGGGGGGGGTGGGGGGAATATGAAGCACATCGCAAACCTGCCTGAGTCACCCCCTCAGCTCGCGGATTTCAGCAGCTTGCTCGCCGCATTAATAGCGCTTGGGGGGATGACATAAGGATTCCACGAGGGGCTGTAATATGATGGCTTTATTAGCATTTCGTCAGTATATTAGGGCGCCGCTAGCGGGGCCTCGCTGCACCCTGGGATTATGATTGGGCGCTAGCAGGCCGAACGCGACAACTGAGGCGGAAAGCGAAAACGAAAGCGTTCGGTCAGCGGGGCACATCTGGGGCCCAGGAGGAAGCATTGTGTTTTCGCGAACACCGATGAAGCTGCACGTGATTACGTGCAAGGAGCTGGAATAGGCAGCGCGTTTCAAGCGGTTTGGAAAGCAGTATTTAGTTCGCGTTTTTATTTATTTTATTTTTTGAGTTATGGTTGCGATTACGTGGACATACAAACATCGCAGCAACAGAAACATGATGGACAGGGGATAGAGGGGAGTACTGTTGCTACAATCAAGCATGAAAAATATAAAATAAAAAAAAGACTGTGACAAGAAGTTTATTAGACACCCTTACAAGGAGAAGAGACATGTATATGGAACGTTCGACAACATTGTTGAATAAAAACATTGAAAGTTCGTTTTGTTTAAGGTAAAGTAGAAGAAGATATTGAGAAAAGTAGTGCTGAGAAAAAAATTCTAGGCTCAGAGAAAGACGGAAATATAATGACCGGATATGGAGGCGTAGCAGTTACCAGAAAATGAAGAGATTATCAGAGTGTAGCAAGAGATGGATGGCGATACCAGACCAGCCAAACATTAGTGAATGAAAACCTTAAAAATAACTTTTGGTTATGCCAAGTGTTAAGCTATTAAAGTAGGAATAATTTCAAAATCCTAAGCAGCCGAAGTTTCAAAAGGTGGCGAAATGATGTCCTTCCAGCGGAGTGCTTTGCAAGTTAGACACATTTCTGAGTTAGTTACAACAATTTTAAACACCCGGGTCGACAGTGAGAGGCGTTGGCTGTGGTATAAGTGCTTTGTATTTTGCTAAGAAAAGAAAGAATGTAAAACGAGTAGTTATTGCTTATGTCGAGCTGAGTGCGGAAGCCGAAAACCTACAGCTGAGACGAGGTTCCTTAAAATATCGGCCATCCTTTGCGGTGCCTTCTTTATTTTGGTTCGTTTGGTCGAAATGAACATTCACAAAGAATCATTCTTGTTTCTCTGTGCACCTGTTCTCAAAGAACAAACAAGATTACAGTGTTGCGACATTTCACACATGAAACATTCTGGCAGATATTTCAGAAAATTTCATAGCACAGTGAGACCTTAGAGTTAAGGCCTGATCTGAAAGGAATGTATTTTATCCATTGAGAGATTTCACTGAAAAGCAAAATTTACTTACGATATGTTCCAGTGTTTCTATTTTATAAGTTCTCGTGCGGACATTGACTTCTGTCTCAACTCTCCTCTACAGAGAGCAGGCCTCAAAAGAATGGAGCTTTGATGAACATAATCCACTGTATATTCTACCTGTCAGTACCAGATAATATGTTTCTTCAGCTACAAATAAAATAATTTGTGAATCGTGGAATGGTCCTTGATCTGAGTCCCGAGCCATTTCCATCCACGACTTTTGTGAATTTTGTACAAGATTCCGCCTTCACTAGTTGGAGCACAACAGTATATGCAAGAACATTACGAAAACACATGTGTGAGTTACGCCCTTCGCGAAGCGATGCGGTACATTTAAATTTAATTTTTTTTGCAACAGTAAAAAAAAAGCAGTGTTTGTAACAGTTATTCATCACTAACGTTCTTGAAAACTGAGAGCAGGAACGGTAATGCAACCATCTGCAAAATGATACCGACATGTCAGGCGTTATTTGAGAGATGAATAAAATACGGTTGTAAACGAAACATATAGCTCAAATTTGTGACTCATTTGTTCGACTGATGATAACAGAAATGTATCGCTTACTCGCTTCATTTCCTTTTACACCTTTGCAGGTGTGCAGTCTCAAACAAAATTATAACAGAATGTTAGAACAGGAAATTATAACACATTGTCATAACAGAATGGCTCTGAGCACTATGGGACTTAACATCTGTGGTCATCAGTCCCCTAGAACTTAGAACTACTTAAACCTAACTAACCTAAGGACATCACACACATCCATGCCCGAGGCAGGATTCGAACCTGCGACCGTAGTAGTCGCGCGGTTCCGGACTGAGCGCCTGAACCGCTAGACCACCGCGGCCGGCTCATAACAGAATGTTACAAAACAGAGTGAGTAAGTAATTTTATCTTCTTGGGAAATACATTCTCTTTCACAAATGAAGATTCAGTTATATAAATTCAGAATACTGATGAAAATCGCGAGGATAGAACCCCAACAAAGTTACATAAAACAACAGTGAGACCATTCATACTGTTTGATGACAAACATGGAGAGCTAGCTACTCACAGTGAGTACAGGTTATGAATATGAGGAAAGAAGACTACGTGGTAGTAGAAGGTTAAGGATCGCAACCATCAGACAAGAACTGGTGTTTACAGTAGCGAAAAAAGAGATTAAGGAGGACAGAATTAAATTGAGAGACATGTCACAAGATTGAAAGGAAATAGTTACCCAAAATAGTAATGAAGTACCGATCGATGGAGAAAATGTTATTAGGTAGACCAAGAAAGACGTAGATAAACCAGAACTTCAGTTACCCTGTGTAACAGAGGCATATAACAAGAAAATGCAAGCAACAAGAAAAATTCGTACATCTAAAATAAGAAGAAGAAAATAAGTAATTTTTCGTAACTAACAAACTTTATTTGCTTCTTAAGTTTCCCAGTGTTTTTGTCAGTTAAAATCTGAGTGTGCTAGTAATTTCAGTATTTATATGCAGAGCTGCAGGTCTCTTGGGACAGAAATCACAATGCTGTCCCAGCTGCACACTAAGTATTGCTCAGAAACCTACTGAGAATTACGCCATACCGCTGATGACATCGGTAAACGGCCTCTCGTATGCCACTTAAAATGGTTTAATGCTTACATTATGCACAAAACGAACTTGCTAAACACCTTCACCTAGTTGTCACGGCTGCAACCTTTTCGACGAGAAACGTGGTATACTATATCTGGTATTTTGACATGTTGACAGCTCCATCCTCATTAAGCCTCCCGAAAACAGAAGTAGTATGTTTCGGTATTAGTGTTTAGTAGCTCTGGAAATTCTCTTGAGAGACTTGTTACTCTTCCTGCCTGCTTAAAAACTAAATCTACGTTACGGTATCTGCAGCCAGAGAAATTCCTGGAATTCTACGATTGCAAATTTGAATGTTGATAAAATTTACAAATAATGACGATTATATTGATGTAGTTTCAGTGATCAGATGACCAATGAAACACGAAGCACATTTTAAGAGTTTATCACCCCCTTTGGTCTTTCATTTGCGTTTATATCGTGCTGTCGCTGTTACGTTTGTTCGTAAATATTAAATGTTACCTTCACTAACTTTTGTTTGTGGTTTTGAAGTTGAGCACATTGCACTAAATAAATAATCAAGTTACAAGGACAGATCTCATTAGCTTGTCGATGTACACGATGATTCCATCGTAATGTTATACATTTCCAGGTATGAGGAGAAGACTTCAGCTACACCAAATAGATACTCTTCAAATCACATTTAAGTGCTTGGCAGAGGATTAATCGAACTACATTCACAATTCTCTATAATTCCAATCTCCTATAGCCCGCGCAATAACGAACACCTATATCCTTCCGTACGAGCTCAGATTTCCCTTATTTTATCATGGTGGTCGTTTCTCCCTACGTAGGTCGGTATCAGCAAAATACTTTCACAATCGGAGGTGATTGGAATTTCGTGAGAAGATTCCGCCGCACCTAAAATCGCCTTTGTTTTAATGATGTCCACCCGAAATTCTGTATCATCTCAGTGCACCTATCACTGTATGAATCAGTATTAAGGGACCGTGGTCTCCGTATTTTGGGAGGAGGTAATACGGACCAGAACAATAAGAAAGTCTAGTAAACGTGGGATATAAAATGCATATCGTAAGAGTTATGAACGCTTGTTCAGTAGAAAAGATTTGTTTTACAGTACGAAAGATGAACAGGCGTTCATAACTCTTAAGATCTGAACTTTGGAGCCCATATTTACTGACGTTTCTTTTTGTTTTGGTCCATACTACCTCTTCCTAAAATATGGAAAGCAAAGAGTTTGTAATAGAAAAGGTCTACTCCCAGGCATATCAGAACTATTTTCCCTTATAAGTTTTTCACGGTCGCTTCCGAACCAGGATCCGTTCCCTCAAATTGATACATTTACCCTTCTCCATCATTCCTGGAAGTTTGTGACATCATCACGGAATCACTTTGTATGTTCCAACACGCTTAATTACGTGACCGGCATTCTTAAAGTCAGAGGCATCGTCTGCGACATGAACGATCATACAGTGGGTTTCACAAAGCTTGGGACGATTTTAAATTTGAATAATTCGCGCTGAAAACAAGACACAGCGAAGTTGGTGCGGTCTGTTAGTAGTGTGGAGTGTCATCCAGTATACAGGTCACTAATCATGTTGTACTGATGGAAGCAACATCAGTGCCTTCACAGTGTAGTACTATGTTCACTAAGGCGAATCTGTCGTGTACATGCAACGAGTCTTTCGTAAGCATTTCAAGATTCGCCCGGGTATCTAATTCCTGCTCGTTGAACAATAGGTAAGAAACATCGGTCCCACTGCAAGTCCCTCGACCTGAATTTCAATTGTCCCTCAGAAAACGTCCGACATCCCGAGAGCGTAGAACGTGTGAGTAACAGTTCAAAGCCAATCTGTCGTCATTATTTACGAAAACTTAGTTTCAGCAAGAGGCATAATATGCCACACATTAAACAAGACCTTGGAAGTCCTGTGTGAAGCATCTGATAAGCACATAATTTCAAAACGCGCTTATGTCCAATGGCCGCCTTGCTCGCCTGATTTCACAGTGCCAGACTTTTATCTAGCGAGTTACTTGAAGGCGAGAGTGTACTCAGACCGGCCGAGACATTTGTAACAGTTAACAGATCGAATTCATGATGAAATTTCCAAAATTCCTCCAGCAATTACGAGAGATGTGTTCAAAAACTGGGTGAAACGCTTCGAGTATTGTGTAGCCGCGAATAGTCGTCGTTTTTTCGATGTAGTATTTCATAAGTAAACTTGAATAACTGTTGCACCTTGTATTTAACTTTGATTCACGATTAGTTTGTGTGTTTCTCAAATTTCAGAACTTCGAAACATTGTGACATACACTTCTTAGACAGAACATAATGACCACCGACCTACTATCGATATAAGCCTATCCATTCGATTGCAGCGTCACCTGGCGAGGAATGACGTAAGATGCGTGTAGTATCATTGAGCGTGCTGTTCGTGTGTAGAATGGGGAAGACGGGTGACCTCTCTGAGTATGACCGAGGGCACGAGCATTTCGGAAACCGCGCGACTTGTCGGTGTTCGAGGACTGTTGTGGTGAGTATCTTCAACTCGTGGCGAAACCAAGGTGAAATCACGTCCGGACGTTGTAGGGTTTGGCGGAACTAACACAGACTTTAATTCTGGGCAGAATAAGCGTGTGTCTGAACACAGAGTGCACTGCAGCCGGCGACCCATGCGTGTACCAATGTTAACGTCACGGCATGGGAGACTATGGCTGAGAGCGGCATGTGACCCTAGGCTCTGGGAATTGGTGCAATGTCAAAGCGTTGCATGGTCGGATGAATCCTGATACCATCTTCGTCTTGCCGATGGGTGGGCGCGAATCAGTCGTCTTCCAAGGCAACAGTTCCTTAACCCCAGCACTGCGGGACGGAGACAAACTGGCGGAGTCCCCATTATGCTCAGGGTAAAATTCACGTGGTCATCCAGGGGTTCAGTGGAGTTCGTGCAAGGCACCCTGACCACCAAGAAGTATGGCACACTGGTTGAACACCAAGTACCTCACTTCATGACAATCATGTTCTCCAACGGCAGTGGCAGTTTTCAAGAAGATAATGCGCCATGTCACAAGACCAGGAGTGTGATGGAGTAGTTCGAGGAACACAGTGGTGAGTTCCAGTTGATGTGCTGCCACATGTGAACCCGATCGAACACATGTGGCATGTGACTGAACGTGTCGTCAGAGCCAATCGTCCGCCTCCCCAGAATTTACGGGAATTAGGTGACTTTTGCTAGCAAATGTGGTGCCAACTCCGTCCAGCGACCTACCAAGGCCTCATTTCTTCCATGCCACGACGCGTCGCCGCTGTTATGCCTGCCAAAGGTGGACCGGTTATTAGGTAGGTGGTATAATGTTGTGGGTATCGAATGTACCGACGTTGTGTTACGCAATGCCTTATTTTTTCAGCAGTTACTAGAACTTGTAGGGATGATCAAAAAGCTTGTGCCATGTCTCAAAGCAGGAAATGGACTGTTAGAAAGGATGAAATAAACTTGGCACTGCAGTATGGATGACATTAAATCATCTTCGGCAACGAATACTGTTTTCAGGGAGCCCAAATGAAACAACACAGATGTCCGTACTGGCAGTGCTAAGTGTTATTCGTGGGCTGGTACTCACCGTGGGGAACCCAGCTGTGGCTGCAGGAGCTGCAGTATCTGACGTTGCTCTTCCCAGGGCTGAAGCACTCGCAACGGCAGCCGGGGACGGTGCAGCGGATGGCCTGCAAATAAAAGCTCTTTCAGGTGCTGGACCAGCAGTCGCCAGTAGGAAGACTTCGCAGTATCTACTCGCTACTTGACTTGTCCTTCCTTACTGAGAATGACAGCACACAATAGGGCAGGGAAGGAGCAACGTATGTGTGCGTGTGTGTGTGTGTGTGTGTGTGTGTGTGTGTGTGTGTCTTTGGTGACGTGAAGGGGAAGAAGGGTGAGCAATAGAGGGGAAGAGGCAACGTTTGACTTTCTTGGAAACTAATACATACAACTGAATGAAACAGCTGTCCGAAGAAAGGTGAATCATGAGTCCAGCAAAGGTGGGGATCTCTTGCGTGATGGGCGGTTCGTCTTAAGGAAAGAAGCAAGCAGCAGAGAAACAGTTGTTGCGCTTGACCCTGGAAGCAAGGCTTAAGAAAAATGAGGAGATCTTCACAGAAATTGTCGACCTAGAAAAAGCGTACGACGGTGCAAAGTACAGCTGTATGTTCTAAATTTTCAGGAATATAGGTGACACCTGTAGTGAAAGGCGGGTAACATAACAACCAAGATGGAACAATAAGAATGGGAGGCAAATAACGAAGAGCTTCGATTAAATAATATGTAAAACGTATTGAGTCTTTCCCTCAAGCTCTTGAACGTGTACATCGAAGAAGCAATTACCGAAATAAAAGATGGATTCAAGAGTGGGATTGAAATACAGGGTGAAAGGACGTAAATTGTAAGATTCGTTGATGACTCTGCTATCCTCCGTGAAACCGAGAAGAGTTACAAGGAGTTACAGACCTTCGTGAACGGAACCAACAATCTGCTCAGTAACGAATATAGACTGAGAGCAAAACAAACAAAGACAATAGGAATGACGAATAGCAGAAGTGAGAAAAACGACAAAATTAATATCAAAATGGACTAAGTGAAGAATTCTGTTACCTTGAAAGCAAAACAACACACAACGGACGAGGCAAGGAGGAGCTGAAAAGCAGAGTACGGCAGGCCGTACGGTATTCCTGGCCGAAAGAAGTTCAACAATGGTTCAAATGGCTCTGAGCACTATGGGACTTAACATCTGAGGTCATCAGTCCCCTAGAACTTAGAACTACTTAAACGTAACCAACCTAAGGACATCACACACAGCCACGCCCGAGGCAGGATTCGAACCTGCGAAAGATGTCTACGGAGAGGTTGGCGTAGGAGAGAGAATCGTGGCGAGCCTCATCAGGCCAGTCAGAGAACTGGCGATTCAGTATTTTACTTCCAAAGTTCCATGAGATGATGGCAGAACCACCACTTCTTTCTTCATTTGAAATTTTCGCACAAGCGAAACAACTGGCTCAACTGGAGACATTTAACTTTAGCATAGGAATGATAAACTGCAGAGACGAATTGGGTCACGTGGTAACAATAAATGGAACCAGAATCCCCTGGATGCTCTTATGCTTCAAGCCACAAATGAAAAGAAAGGCGGGAGTACCAGATGACAAACTTTTCGGGGCGGAACAAACCGACAATCTTTTAATCCCGATCATAATGGTGATGAAGACAATGATAAATAACGAGGATGAGACAGTAAATTGTGATACATTTAGTCAAAAATTGGTTTATAGAGAATCATTTCCTTTGTATCCACCATATCCTTTACATCCACCATCGGTGCAGTTAGGTTTCTGTACGGGTATCTCATTAACTAGACTCTGTAAGCAGCCCGCGGAAAAAAACTGGTATCAGATCTGAATAGTTTGGTGGCCAAGAACGTGCCGACATTAGGATTTTTCCTGTTGATTCAAAAAGTATCATTCAAATGAAAATCCCAGCGACGATTAAATAGCGGTGTTGATACATTTTCTTTGTGCGAAAGGCAGCGGTAAATTAATCAAGGTTACGGAGAAAATATTGTGAGAAACAGCAACAGAATGGGTTACAACTTCTGAAAGTAGTCTTACTAAAGCTCATCATGAAGTTCTAAATGAGGTATCAGCTGTCAGCAGTCAAGATCAGACGCGGAAAGAGCATCCACAAGTTCAAAAAGGTGGAATGTTGTTTTCAAGTTTCTAGAAAAAAAAATCGCTTAGGCGATCAGTGCCACGACAACGATAATGACGTAAAAAAGACCTTTCAACAGTCGTTTCTCAAATCAGGGCTTCAAGTTTTCATGAGATTAGATTTCAGGAATTGCTTGTGGGAAGTGGCTTAATAATAATTAACAGTAAATGTGGAAACTGTGTTGAAAAGTTAGATTAAGGCATGATAAAACCGTTCTAAAAATGCATTTATGTTGTACAACAATTTATTACATCAAGATCGGTTAAATACTTGTATATATAAAATACTCCAATCATCGGTTTGCCGAGTAGCTGCCATCTTCATGGGTGTCAAAATCCAGTAGAAGACTTCGGTCAGACATATAAGAAGAAACGTTAGGTACCATGAATATCATGAAGTCAGCAAAGATACTACTGTGATTGTACATCATATAGTAACACACACACACACACACACACACACACACACACACACACACACAAACACACACACATCATTTTTGCCCTTATGGTCAGTGTTTGAACTCAAATATCTTATGATGACACAATTTTCACTTCTTTCCTTTCTTCCTTTTCTCTTCCCAAAATCTCTTCATCCTTTGACTATGCTCTTGCTTCCTTTCTTCCGTCAATAATGCTCCCGTCTTTCTCTTCTCATTTACCATAAATATTGCGTTCCTAATTTTGTTCCTGAATTCCTTTCTGTCTTTTGTCATTTGTTTGTTGTTCCCCAACTGCCTTATGTTTTCCTCTGTTTCATGATACCAATTTGTTTTACGGCTTGAATGTTTTACTATATCAAAGATTCTCTTTGTAATCTGGTGTTGTCCATTCTCTGTATGTGTCCGTAGAAAATTAGTCTGCTTTTCTGATCATGTCTGTGAGTCTGTCGGTGTGTTGGTATAACTCATTGGTAGGTATTTTCATCCATATGTCATCTCTATGTATTGGTCCAAATATTTTCCTGAGAATTTTGTTTTCTATTTTTTCTGTCTCTGTAATGCCTGATGCTCCAATTGTGGTCGTTTCTGACGCATATAGTGCTTCCGGTAATACAACTGTTTTGCAGTGTCTAATTTTGGTCTGTCTTGATGTGATTTCCTTATTATAATGTGACTATGTGAGTTTGTATGCATTCTGGAGTCTTTCTGTTCGTTCTATGTTGGATGCCTTGTTTGGTCCTCCTATTTGTATGTATTCCCCTAAATATTTAAAATTTTCGACTCTTTTTAAGGATCCATGCATCGTTTTCGTGATGTGTACATTGTTGGTTTGTCGTTCCATGTATTGAGTCTTCTCATACGGTATCTGTAAACCTGTTTTGGCAGCTATTTCTTGTAGGTGTTCCAATGCTTCCTTTGCCTCCTACGTGTTGTTACTAGGTATGGCTATGTCATCTGCAGACATTTTATGATTGTTCTTGTTTCACGTGTTCTCCCTAGCTGTATTCGTTTAACTTGTTCTTCCCATTGTTGGACAATCTTGTCTAAGACTATGTTAAACAGGATTGGTGAAAGCCCATCTCCTTGTCGGACCCCTGTGTGTATCTCGAAGGGTTTAGAAATTTCTCCCATGAACTTAATCTTCGAGGTGGTGTCTGTGAGCATCTGTTGCATAATTGCCCTGGTTTTTCTGTCGATGCCATATTGTTCCAGTATGCCAAAGAGCGTTTGTCGGTCTATGGAGTCGTATGCATTTTTAAAGTCAATAAAGGTAACTACAGTGTTTCTTGTCTGCCTGACTTTTAAAAGTGTTCTCAAGTTCCAGATCTGTTCTATGCCTGATCTCCCTCTTCTGAAGCCTGCCTGGTATTCCTGCATTTGCGGATCTGCTTGTGGATCTAGTCTGTTTAATAACACCTTCGAGAGAATTTTGTATGTGACTGGTACTAGAGAAATACCTCTGTAATTATTTGGATCTGACTTATCACACTTTCTTATGTAGGGGATGGATGAAAACACATTTCCAATCCTCTGGCAACTACGCTGTAACCCAAATTTCTGAGATAATCTTACAAATTTGCTTGGTGATGTTTTCATCTCTATCTCTGTCCTTCCAGATCTCGACAATAATACCATCTCCTCCTGTCACTCTGTTTTATATATATATATATATATATATATATATATATATATATATATATATATATATTGTAAGTAGGCTGTTTATGTTTTCTCTATGTAAGTAGGCTGTTTATGTTTTCTTATTGGCAACGTTACGTAGCGCTCAATATGAAAATCACTGGCTGTGCTGTGTGCAGTCTGTGGCTGCTTTGCATTGTTGTAATACTCGCCATTGTAGTGTTAGGCAGCTGGCTGTGAACAGCGCATAGCGTTGCAGTTGGAGGTGAGCCGCCAGCAGTGGTGGATGTGGGGAGAGAGATGGCGGAGTTTTGAAATTTGTCATGAACTGCTATATTTATATATGGTGATATCAAGGTAAATACATTGTTTGTTCTCTATTAATATCTTTCATTTGCTAACTATCCCTATCAGTAGTTAGTGCCTTCCATAGTTTGAATCTTTTATTTAGCTGGCAGTAGTGGCACTCGCTGTATTGCAGTAGCTTGAGCAGCGAAGATTTTTGTGAGGTAAGTGATTTGTGAAAGGTATAGTTTATTGTTAGTCAGGGCCATTCTTTTGTAGGGAATTTTGAAAGTCAGATTGCGTTGCGCTAACAAAATATTGTGTGTCAGTTTAAGCACAGTCATGTATAAATTGTTCAAAGGGGACGTTTCAATATATCTCTGGTGTTTCATTAGATATTTGCAGTTTTGTAGCTGGAGTCAGCCCAAACAAATAAAACAGATAGTGCTTATCACATCTTTCACGCCAAGCCCAGTGTCGATTTATTTCCCATTAGAAACAAAATGATTTTCAAAGCGGAATCTTACATCCCCATTCGTTGGAGCGGTTCCAAATTAGTCGAGTGCGATACTTTTTTAGCGCTGTGCATTAACAGGAACAGTAAAACAGCAGTCCAGCATCGACTGAGTAGCGCTGCATGCCAGATGGTAGCATTCAGTGCAAGCCTGCGCGGTGCTGCTGGCGTACTGGTTACTCCTGGAGTTCTGCTGTCCCTATTCATACATATCGATAAAACAAACGTCGCACTACACTAACCTGGACCAGCTCTATGGAATGGGCAAGTAAAATGTCGCTTTAAGAATCATTTTGTTTGTAGCGGGAAGCAAACCTACGCTTTCTTCGACGCTGGAGGTTGCTTGAATGACGTGAAGACGGAAGGCTTTTGAAACTGTACCACACAAGCGGCTCGTAGTGAAATTGTGAGCTTATGGAATATCGTCTCAGTTATGTGACTGGATTTGCGATTTCCTGTCAGAGAGGTCACAGTTCGTAGTAACTGACGGAAAGTCATCGAGTAAAACAGAAGTGAATTCAGGCGTTCCCCAAGGTAGTGTTATAGGCCCCTTTGCTGTTCCTTATCTATATAAACGATTTGGGAGACAATCTGAGCAGCCGTCTTCGGTTGTTTGCAGATGACGCTGTCATATATCGACTAATAAAGTGATCAGAAGATCGAAACAAACGGCAAAACGATTTAGAAAAAATATCTGAATGGTGCGAAAAGTGGCACTTGACCCTAAATAACGAGCGCTAAAAGGAACTCGTTAAACTTCTGTTATACGATAAATCAGCCTAATCTAAATAGCTTAAATTCAACTAAATATCTAGGTATTACAATTACGAACAACTTAAATTGGAAAGAACACATAGTAAATGTTGTGGGGAAGGCTAGCCAAAGGCTGCGTTTTATTGGCAGGACACTTAGAAAATGTAATAGACCTACTAAGGAGACTGCCTACACTACACTTGTCCATCCTCTTTTAGAATACTACTGCATGGTGTGGGATCCTTACCAGATAGGTCTGACGGAGTACATCGAAAAAGTTCAAAGGAAGGCAGCACGTTTTGTACTATCGCGAAATATGGGAGAGAGTGTCACAGAAATGATACAGGATTTGGGCTGGAAGTCATTAAGAGAAAGGCGTTTTTCGTTGCGACGGAATCTTCTCACGAAATTCCAATCACCAACTTTCTCCTCCGAATGCGAAAATATTTTGTTGACACCGACTTACATAGATAGGAAGAAACGATCACCACGATAAAATAAGGGAAATCAGAGCTTGTACGGAAAGATGTTCATTTTTTCCAGCCGCGCGGGATTAGCCGAGTGGTTTTAGGCGCTGCAGTCATGGACTGTGCGGCTGGTCCCGGTGGAGGTTCGAGTCCTCCCCCGGGCATGGGTGTGTGTGTTTGTCCTTAGGATAATTTAGGTTAAGAAGTGTGTAAGATTAGGGACTGAGGACCTTAGCGGTTAAGTCCTATAACATTTCAGACACATTTTTTACATTCTTTCCGCGCTCTGTACGAGATTGGAATAATAGAGAATTGTGAAGGTGGTTAGATGAACCCTCTGCCAGGCACCTGAATGTGATTTGCAGAGTATCCATGTAGATGCAGATGTAGATTTGTTTGGACTGAGTCCAGCAACTCGTTGCAAAAGGGAAACTGAAAATATATGCTCAAACACCAGGGAAAATGCGCCTTACGACTGTTAGGACAGCCGGTTGCTGGTGGCTGAGCGGTCCTAGGCGCTTCAGTCTGGAACCACGCGGCCGCTACGGTCGCAGGTTCGAATCCTGCCTCGGGCATGGGTGTGTGGTATATCCTTAGGTTAGTTAGATTTAAGTAGTTCTAAGTTCTAGGGGACTGAAGACCTCTGATGTTAAGTCCTATAGTGCTCAGAGCCATTTGTTAAGCCCCGTAGTGGTCAGAGCCATTTGAACTGTTAGGACAAAAACACACACGAGCCATTTGAACTGTCAGGACAAAAACACGCACACACACACACACACACACACACACACACACACACTGACGTAATAAAGTGATAAATAATTATACAAATATTTACAAAGATCGCCTATTCCCAGTAATACGAACTGCCATACGCCCAGTATATTCTGTCCATCCCACACACTTCTTTCATCTGCGGGCCCGCAGCATTGGGAGCACACACACACACACACACACACACACACACACACACACACACACACACACACACACTGACGTAATAAAGTGATAAATAATTATACAAATATTTACAAAGATCGCCTATTCCCAGTAATACGAACTGCCATACGCCCAGTATATTCTGTCCATCCCACACACTTCTTTCATCTGCGGGCCCGCAGCATTGGGATCACAGCCGTTGTTGTTGATGGTGTCCCGAGGCGACAGTCAGCCAGCAGCCTTAGTGGGAGAAAAAAATTGGACTGGCAGAGGCGCGGCTAAACAGCCAGAGCGCCGGGGAGGTTTTTGGGTTCGTGACTTGGCAGGCAATAAGGCGTGAGACGTATGACTCCGCGTAGCACGACTGCTAAGCACCTCTAGTTAAAGCCGCGCGCCTCTAAAACAATAAGAGGGCGGCCAACGCCATTTGTTTGTGTGTGTGTGAATCCGTTTGTGTTGTGGGCGGGCGTGGTCCGCGGGCGCGCGAGGCAATTAGAAGCATTAGTGCCGCCATTGTTCGCGGCCGCTCTATTACCTATGCTAATGCCGGCGCGATGTCTGCGGGCAGTCTCCGGGCAGAGCCGGCCAGTTCGTGTAGCTGTGTAGAAGCAGAGGGCGCCACCGCGAGGACGCGACGCGCACCGTGCCGTAAATCGCCTCATCCCGACTGCTCCCATTACTCGGCGCTGCCTATTCCTGCCGAAGCGGACAACCATTTATCATAAATAATGCCGGCTTCAGACAGGTCACGCAAACGCATTATTATTCTAATAAAGCTATTGTGACCAATTGTGCGTGACAGTGGATTTTTGATAGCCCCTAATTAATATTTATTTCGCAATCAACGGGCCCGCATTTCGTTCTGTCTTCTCTCTCACGCTCTTCATAAATCTGTTCTCCTACAAGACTGCGTACCGACTGTTGGTGTGTTTGTCATCAGGAACGAGAGGAGACGTCTCTAGTGCTTACATTTCAAGTGGTGAAAGGTAGTACCTCTGCTACTACCGATATCACCACGTTAAGTACCGAGCGAGATGGCGGAGTGGTTAGCACACTGGACTCGCATTCGGGAGGACGACGGTTCAATCCCGCGTCCGGCCATGCTGGTTTAGGTTTTCCGTGATAACCTAAATCGCTCCAGGCAAATGCCGGGATGGTTCCTTCGAAAGGGCACGGCCCACTTCCTTACCGTCCTTACCTATTCCGATGAGACCGATGACCTCGCTGTTTAGTCTCTTCCCACAAACAACCCAACCCAACCAACCACGTTAAGTAACTTCAGCAAGTACTGCCGCCGGCCGGTGTGGCCGAGCAGTTCTAGGCGCTACAGTCTGGAACCGCGCGACCGCTAAGGTCTCAGGTTCGAATCTTGCCTCGGGCATGGATGTGTGTGATGTCCTTAGCTTAGTTAGGTTTAATTAGTTCTAAGTTCTAGGGGACCGATGACCTCAGATGTTATGTCCCATAGTGCTCAGAGCCATTTGAACCAAGTACTGCTGGAGGTGTATCAGTACCGTCTGAAACAAACGGTTTAAATCATTTCGTGTGCGATACACTTTATTAAGGAAATTGTTGAATACAGTATTACGTATGAGTTCTTCCCAACATTCAGAACAGAACGACACGTTAAAAAACCCTGGGTCTCCACGGGTCGCTCCCTATAGAAGTATCACTAGGTGAAACTACTCAGATGTGACATTACTACTATTTTAAAATTAGTTATTTACTATTGTTAAAACAACGAAAGCTCATAAAGTAGCCGAGTAGTTGGTGTGAGGTACGTTTTCAAATAAACAGTCCCGTGAAGAGACGTAAACTTCACGTCGAGGTTTACGTTGACTGATATGTTTTTGGTTTTCATAAAGGCAGAACTCAACAGTACCATACATCGAACTGAATCGGTTCATTTTTTTGATAGTCGTTCAACTACAGAAAAGACTGTATTCAATGACTTTGAATAGTTTCTCCGTACTCGTGTTTTCAAAGGCAGTAAATTTTGTGGAAGTCGACCGAAATCGTTTGCTGTTCCAAGACGTGTCGGCGCTGTGCTCAGTGGGACTTAACTGTATTGGCATCTAAGATAGAGGTATAATTAGGCGTATAGAACACTGGCGAGCATTCGATTCTTCAAAAACGTTCTATCTGATCAGAAGTATGGCTACACCTACTGGAAGACGTTAGTATGCAGTGTGTCCACTCTTCGTCTTTCAGAAGACTTGAACTCTATTCGGGGACGCATTCAATCAGGTGTTTCGGTGTCTGTGATATAATAGCAGCCCATTCTTTCTCAAGATCATAAACGAGAGAGGGTAATAATGTTACACGCGGGCCGCGCGAGTTTAGCCGAGCGGTCTTAGGCGCTGCAGTCATGGCCTGTGCGGCTGGTCCCGGCAGAGGTTCGAGTCCTCCCTCGGGCATGGGTGTGTGTTTGTCCTTAGGATAATTTAGGTTAAGTAGCGTGTAAGCTTAGGGACTGATGACCTTCGCATTTAAGTCCCATAAGATTTCACACACATTTGAACATTTTTTTTTTTTTTGTGAGACGCGGCATCTGGAGCCAAGTAGACGTTCTAAGTCCTCCAGAGTATGTTCCATCGCAGTCGGGTAGGGAGTCGGGGCACGTCAATCCATTTCAGGAATTTTACCGTCCACAAGCCATCGTCTCACAAATGCTGCTTTATGATAAATTGCATTGCCGCGCTGATACAAATAATCAGCGTCTCCGAACCATTCATCTACAGCAGACAGCACACAGTGCTGTAAAGAGCTATCGTACCCTTCAGTATTTAGTGTTTTCTTACGCGCATTGAGGCGACCACACCCAAACCTCAGAAACACGTTCTCCACACTTCACTGTTGGCACTACACGTTATGGGAGCTTATCCAGGCATTCGACAAACCCAAACCGTTGAATCGGATTTCCACAACACACAGCGTGATTCATCATCCTAAATCACTCGTTTCCAGTCATCCACTGTTGAGTAGCGGTCTTCCTTACATCACCTCCAGCGTCGCTTAGCACTGACTGTAGAAATGTGTGATTTATGAGGATTTGATCGACCATTTCATCCCAATCTCTTTAACTACATACACACAGTCATTGTGATAGTTGGATTGCTGGTACCACTTTGATAGTCACGACTCCTTCGCGAGTGGACAGCCTTTGATCTTGGGATGGCAACCGGTGCAAGAACCGTGCGTCAAAACATACTGGACATTGTTCAAGAATGCGAGCTCCCTAGGTCAATAGTATCTAGGCAGGATCTTCACTATCTCAGGGACAGTGTTTTCAAGCGAATAAACGGACGCACTGAACGACCGCAAGTGTTTGGCCCGCAGGGAGATACTGGGATGTCGAGGGTCTATTCTGGGTTAGATCGCCGTCGATTTGAATGCGGTGGCAACAGGAACTCATTTCTACCAGGAATGTATGGAGACAAACGCCCAGTATAGGCCTCTGCAGTCGATGACGACTAGTGTCTCTTTGCCCTCTCATGATATTTGCCCAGTCAGCGTATTTCAGCAGCACTTCAGCGAGCTGATCCGAGTGCGACAAGTGCAACGGAATCTAGACGGCTGAATGAGAATCTGAGTCCCTTTCCAGCCTCACCAGGAAGTCTAGCGGAATGATCACGCCCAGAGAGCGAGGTGGCGCACCCACCCCGTAGGCACTCCCGAGTCTCGGATCCGGGCAGGTACCCCGGGGGACTGGGAGCGTTGCCGGCCGCAGGACGGTGGCGTCCGCCGCGCTGTGGGGAGAGAAGTGCAGAGTCAGCGACTGACAGCAGATCCTCATTACGATAGCAGCCCAGACCGAGCCGGGCCGGCCGCAATGGACGCCGCATTGTGCCGGGCGCAGCTGCTGCCGCGCGCACCGCAAAAAATAGTGGACACCTCTAGGCTGGCGGGCGGGGCTTCGCGACGCCCTCACTCTACACCTCGCGTATGGTCGCCTTCTGACGCAGTACAACAGTCACGAGACAGGGAGTACTAGAGTAGTCATTTTTCAGATAGCATGGCATACTGCGACGGTGCAAGCAGCATTCTCTTCAGCACTTCGTATGTCTTACAAGGGTAGACGAGGGCAAATTGTAAGTAACTTACCACATGATCTACCGAAGTTTCAACAGACCATCAACTGGTTCGTTTACAAAAAAAAACGGTTCAAATTGCTCTGAGCACTATGGGACTTAACTGCTGAGGTCATCAGTCCCCTAGAACTTAGAACTACTTAAACCTAACTAACCTAAGGACATCACACACATCCATGCCCGAGGCAGGATTCGAACCTGCGGCCGTAGCGGTCGCGCGGTTCCAGACTGTAGCGCCTAGAACCGCTAAGCCGGTTCGTTTACAGATTATGCAGGTGTCTGGTGATATAGGATGCAGATCACCTGCAAGCTAGAATAAGGTGCAGTATCTATATTGTACTATGCATCGCCCCCCCCCCCCCCCCCCCCTGCCCCGTACAGTGATTTCCATAGCACGTTCGACAACAAAGCAAAAAGAAATGCATAATGTTAGTGAGCATGGACTGTAATTTGGCGATACGGCAACAGATGCAACGCCACCTTTGAGTTTCTCAACTCGGGAGGAGACGAAAGCAGGCCACACACATAGTAATAGAACGAGACACGTATTAAAACTAACATCATTTCCAAATCGCGATTCCTACTTCATTGAAAAAGATGTACCCCATTTATCAGTAGAATTGATGAATAGAGTCTCCCAGGAACAATTACGCTTGGAAGGTTACAAGAATCAGATATCATTTTCTTCTTAGAATCGCTCTTAATTGAATGCAGTAATATGGGCATTGCCTGAAACTACCTCATTTCTTGATATTTACGTAGTTTTCAGTTAGTTACGGTATGGAACTAAATTTGTCTACGGTGTAAAAGGAAAGTGATTTTATAAATTTGTTTTAAAAGCTTTGGGTCAAGCGTGTGAAAACAATGGAAAATATTTGAAATGTTCACTACAACACCAAGTTTAATTAATCACAATCGGGACTTCGAAGGACCGCCCTTCCCAACCCTAAAACTGTCAATACGTCAATAATATCCTTGTTATCAGTAAATTACTTTTATATTTCACTCATTTCGCAGCTCCAACTCCAGCTCCATCTCTAGAGACGAAATATCAGTCATCTTATCGACTATGAAAATTGTGGATTTGACTTTGCAGAGGTAGCTTTCAATAATTTTTAAACATCAATGTCTTCTCACCCCATACGCACCGCTAGGGGTGTTAGTCGTGTCTTATCTTTACGGTATGTATTCTACATAGTAAGATATTTGTGTATGAGAATAAAAACTACTAAATCACGCAAACAGTGAAGCCCCAACGATGGGATAAATACTAGGAATATGCTCCCTTCCTTCCTCTCTCTCTTTCTCTCTGTCTTCTCTTTCTGTGTGTGTGTGTGTGTGTGTGTGTGTGTGTGAGAGAGAGAGAGAGAGAGAGAGAGAGAGAGAGTGCGTGAGAGACAGAAAGGGAGGGAAGAGCGTGGTTGGGGGATAGGATGGGCAGAGAGACGCAGGGTGGAGTCAGAGAGAAGAGTGGCGAGAGATAGGTGGGGGGGGGGGGGGAGAGGGAGAGTTGTAACTGTTTTCTTCTATGAT
Organism: Schistocerca serialis cubense; assembly: GCF_023864345.2. Taxonomy (NCBI): domain Eukaryota; kingdom Metazoa; phylum Arthropoda; class Insecta; order Orthoptera; family Acrididae; genus Schistocerca; species Schistocerca serialis. Next base: position 75,597,433 of record NC_064644.1, read on the forward strand.
AAATCGTTAGTATTCGGCTGAATATTGGAATTTCATTGCTGATAAAAACCGTGTGCTGTGTCGGAATCCGCCCTAGATCTTTCAGTTTAGAACTTGATGCTCTCACCATGTGAGCTATCCAAATACCCAGAAATACCTAACAAGCCAATTGAAAGCTCCGTAGGAAGTCTGCTGCATATCTTGCTGAACAGTACCCCAGTGACCTTATATGCTCTGACTCAGTACAGGTTAGCACAGGTACGGCTAATACACGGCCGGCGAGACAGTTTCCCCGTCCCAGTAGCGACCTCCGGGCCCTTGCAACAGCAGCTGCGTAGCGTTGCCGCGCGAGGTTCAAGGTCCTGTCTCTTTCAGTGGACGCAATTTCCCACGGGTCGTGGGCCCCTGCCAGGGCGAACGTGAACGTCCGTCATGCAGCTCGATCAAGGCCGCCGCGCTGTACCTGCAGAGCGTCGCAGGTACGAGGTTTAAACCAGTAATAAATACCTCGCAGTAAGGAACCACTTAGGGCAAATAGACGTCGGGAATGAGAAAGGGCCACGCATCTCTCTTTACAAAAGTATGTTTCGATATGAGGTACTAATTTTTTCCGTATGTTACGCTTACGACAAATTACATACATTAACTGTTTGTTCCGCCGTAACTTGTTAGAACATTTTACACATAATGAGTGAAAAACATACGACAGTGTTGTAATACGGTCCAATATTTATTATTTTACAACCCGGTTCTTAGCTGTTACGTCATCATCAGATACAAAGATAAATATTTCCCTTTGTACCTGACGAGGGCGTAAAAGCCAAAAACCCGATTTGTGAAATAATAAATACTGTAATACAAAATTTTCGGGCGGTTTCTCATCCCTGATGTACAAATTAGTTTATTTATTTTCACGTGCCATGGATCGTACCTGTGACATCTCTTTATGTATGCTACGACGTGAAATGGATCGTTTTAAAGTATTTTCCTTAAACAGCGCTGCATAGCTTCGGTCTGCTTAAAGAACGGCTTAACGAAACTATCAAAAGCTACTGGCACGTGCATTTATTTACCGGCAGATACGACTGTATTCATGTCACCTACATATTAACATTACTGTAAACAAGCCCTAGATGTCAGAATAATTGCCGGCCGAAGTGGCCTTGCGGTTCTAGGCGCCGCATTCTGGAACCGCGAGACCGCAACGGTCGCAAAAAAATGGCTCTGAGCACTATGGGACTTAACTGCTGAGGTCATCAGTCCCCTAGAACTTAGAACTACTTACACCTAACTAACCTAAGGACATCACACACATCCATGCCCGAGGCAGGATTCGAACCTGCGACCGTAGCGGTCGCGCGGTTCCAGACTGTAGCGCCTAGAACCGCTCGGCCACTCCGGCCGGCACTACGGTCGCAGGTTCGAATCCTGCCTCGGGCATGGATGTGTGTGATGTCCTTAAGCTAGTTAGGTTTAACTAGTTCTAAGTTCTAGGGGACTAATGACCTCAGAAGATGAGTCCCATAGTGCTCAGAGCCATTTGAACCATTTTTTTTTTGTCAGAATAATTACAGTCAACCAGTCACTATAGCGTATTTTAGATACTCATGCACGCAGTTTCATCGGATTAACAAACGGTCCCTTGGGGTCACGTTTATAATTATTACTCTGTCAGTCGCAGCATGTAAATGAAGTAGTTAAAGATACAATATACGTAAAAACATTAAAAGAAACCTCGTGCTGGTTTGCTGGTTGTATTCCATTCTCTGTCTTCTCATACAACTTTTAACCTGTACAGCTCCCCCTAGTACCATTGAATTTATTCCCTGACGTCTTAGCAGACGTCGTATCATCCTGCCCCTTCTTCTTGTCAGAGTTTTCCATATATTCCTTTCCTCTCCGATTCTGCGGAGAACATCCTCACTCGTTACCTTATCAGTTCATCTAATTTTTAACATTCTTCAGTAGCATAACGTCTCAAATGCATCGATTCTCTTCTGTTCTGGATTTCCCACAGTCCATCTTTTATTGCAGGTACCACTGTATTGTATTGTATGTTAACTGGCGGCCTAGAAACGGCAGAGAGGCTCCGTCCCCGCCGCAGCTGCAGTGGTCCACAACCCCACGACGACTACCGCAGTCCACTTCACGCCTCCGCCGCCCCACACCGGCCCACTTATAAGTAGGCTGTTTATGTTTTTATGTTGGTAACGCCACGTAGCGCTCTGTATGCAAATCACTGACTGTGCTGTGTGCCGGCCGGAGTGGCCGTGCGGTTCTAGGCGCTACAGTACGGAACCGAGCGACCGCTACGGTCGCAGGTTCGAATCCTGCCTCGGGCATGGATGTGTGATGTCCTAAGGTTCGTTAGGTTTAAGTAGTTCTAAGTTCTAGGCGACTGATGACCTCTGAAGTTAGTCGCATAGTGCTCAGAGGCATTTTTTTGACTGTGCTGTGTGCAGTCTGTGGCTGGTTTGCATTGTTGGAATATTTTCGATTGTAGTGTTGGGCAGTTGGATGTGAACAGCGCGTAGCGTTGCGCATTTGGAGGTGAGCCGCCAGCAGTGGTGGTTGTGCGGGAGAGATGACAGAATTCTGAGAGCGGACGTGTGTCCATCAGAGACAGTAAATTTGTAATACTGCATATCATGAATATATATGATGACTTTTGAACATTATTAAGGTAAACACATTGTTTGGTCTCCATCAAAATCTTTCATTTGCTAACTATGCCTATCAGTAGTTAGAATCCTTTATTTAGGTGGCAGTATTGGCGCCCGCTGTATTGCAGTAGTTCGAGTAACGGAGATTTTTCTGAGGTAAGTGATTTATGAAAGGTATAGGTTATTGTTAGTGAGGGCCATTCTTTTGTAGGGATTATTGGAAGTCAGATTGCGTTGCGCTAAAATAAAATTGTGTCTCAGTTTAGTGATGATCAGAATAAGTAAAGAGAGTAATGTCTGAGACGTTAAGTTCTGCTCAGCGGTTTGAAAATCAAATACCGGTAACGTAAGAGGTTTACCAGCACAGCAATTCATAAATTTTTGTAAGGGGAGGTTTCACACTCTTTCAGGGTTACTGTCCGGTTCAGCCCTGGGTGGACCCCCCCCCCCCCCCCCCCCCCCCCCAGGGAACGTCTCATACCAGACGAGTGTAACCCCTATGTTTACACGGTAGAATGGTTCAAATGGCTCTGAGCACTATGCGACTAAACTTCTAAGGTCATCAGTCCCCTAGAACTCAGAACTACTTAAACCTAACTAACCTAAGGACATCACACACATCCATGCCCGAGGCAGGATTCGAACCTGCGACCGCTCCGTCTCGCGGTTCCAGACTGTAGCGCCTTTAACCGCTTGGCCACCCAGGCTGGCCTTACACGGTAAAGTAATGGTGGTATACGCGTACGTGAACTTGTTTGCGCAGCAATCGCCGACATAGTGTAGCTGAGGCGGAATAAGAGGAACCAGACCGCATTCGCCGAGGCAGATGGAAAACCGCCTAAAAAACATCCACAGACCGGCCAGCTAACTGTACCTCGACACAAGTCCGCCGGGCGGATCCGCGCCGGGGACCAGGCGCTCCTTATCAATCCGGAAAGCCGTGCGTTAGACCGCACAGCTAACCGGGCGGGCTTCAGGTACCATACAATGCTGTGCCCCAAACGTACACTCTCAAATTAAACCCAATATTTGATACTACTAGACTTCTACTGGCCAGGAATGCCCTTTTTGCCGGTGCTAGTCTCAGCACTTGAGTATCGCCTACTGTCTCTATATTCGTTCGTCCACTGTCTTGTAAATTTTTCTGTTCGTCATTTAGAACACAAATAAAAACATTGCAGGAGCCTTTAGCAGTTTCTCGATGTCATTTCTTAGAGTCGGTTTAATTACTACAGCACACAAAAATGGTTCAAATGGCTCTGAGCACTATGGGACTTAACTTCTGAGGTCATCAGTCCCCTAGAACTTAGAACTACTTAAACCTAACTAACCTAAGGACATCATACACGTCCATGCTCGAGGTAGGATTCGAACTTGCGACCGTAGCGGTCGCGCGGTTCCAGACTGTAGCGCCTAGAACCGCTCGGCCAATCTGGCCGGCTACAGCACACATTTTTGGTGAAAAATATGGTAACACGTTTATGCTTAACTATCCTCTCTCTCTCTCTCTCTCCCTCTCCCCTCCCCCTTCTCCTTCTCCTTCTCCACCCCTTTCCCCTCCCCTCCCTCCCTACGTCTCTCTCTCTCTCACACACACACACACACACACACACACACACACACACAATTATCTGTATAGGAATTATTCAGGAATTATTCTATTGTACGGATCTGGGTGGGAAAATCATTCGCTCGAACTGTCCAAAATGTTCTTAAAACCAATCACGAACTATTGTGGCCCGGTGACATGGCGCATTATCATCCATAAAAGTTGCTTGGGAACACGATGTCCACGAATGACTGCAAACGGTCGCCAAGAAATTCACTTGGACCAGAGAACGCGCCGGCCGAAGTGGCCGTGCGGTTAAAGGCGCTGCAGTCTGGAACCGCAAGACCGCTACGGTCGCAGGTTCGAATCCTGCCTCGGGCATGGATGTTTGTGATGTCCTTAGGTTAGTTAGGTTTAACTAGTTCTAAGTTCTAGGGGACTAATGACCTCAGCAGTTGAGTCCCATAGTGCTCAGAGCCATTTGAACCAGAGAACGCAGTCCGTTCAATGTAATCACAGCTCATGCCATTGTGAAGCCACCAGCAGCTTAGGTTCACGGCTTTGTACGGTCCGTGGCCGTTTCTAGCATCTTTTGTAAGGAACATTTCTCCTGTTCGTTAATGGGGTAACTTCATCCGTGCCGAACTTACACACCTTTCTGTACACACACACACACACACACACACACGCACAATTCTCACAACACTCTACGTACACCCTTGAGCACTCAGGTTCCAATCCCCGTGCTGCCACTCAGCTTCAGGTTTCCAGGATTTCCATAAATCGCATAAGGTAAGCAGACATTCAGTTTCATTCCTCAATACGAACCTTATGGTCTTTCTATAGTTAACTTGTTGACAGTGGGATGGTAAACGATATCATCCATCTAAGGCGTTTAGGAAGGCTTTTTTAATTTTAAACTTTTTATAAAATATGTTTTGCTATGTTATCCCGTAAAAGCTGTAGATGTCTAGTGGATTTAACTCCTGTACACAATGATTGGCTAAGCTGAGGACTTACATTGTAATGAAGAAATGCATTAAGTATTAATACGATAGCAGCAGAGGTTTAACGGTATGTGTACGGAATGATATTGTGTAGCAATCACGGAAGAGAATATATGTGAGCCCATTATTCTCCACACGATGACGCTGCAAGGGACATCACCGAAGTAACAGTAGCGAGCGTTGCTGCCGTTGCTACGTTTGCTGGAACCTTAAGGCCACATCGTGCAAGTTTATGTAAGCAGGCGGCAGGGGTGAGTTTCATAAACTGAGATGCCTTGACTCAAAATTCCACTCTCTTACCAAAATGACGATAAGAACATCCTATTTGGGAACAGACATTTCGATCTCATATGGTGCTCGGACTTGTCTCATCAAATCGAGTACATTAATTCTCATTTTCTCCTTGTCTCTATTACAACATAAATTTCATTACTGCAGCCTTACAATACGAGATTACCACAAAGGACGACAAAGCCTGTATAGTTTGACACAGATAACTGAGAACACCGACATAAAACGTGTCTACGCTTCACCACAAAATAGTATCTAGTGGAGGATTGCATCAAATCAATCGAAAGAGTGACTATAGATAAAATAATCAACACAGTTCTCGCAGTTTATTTCCCTTCTTAAGGTCAGGCTAGACTTTTCTATGTGTGTTAGTCTGTGTCATCCTCTGACTCTGAGTCCAGTAAACAGCCAGCCACATTTTTTACTGAAGTTTTTCCACTGAATTTGTGTCGAAGATTCTTGAGGTGATAAATATGACTTTAGTGCTGCTACGTGTTTCAAAGTGTGCGTGTGCGTGGGTGCGTGTGTGTGTGTGTGTGTGTGTGTGTGTGTGTGTGTGATTATATTTTAACTGTTTATCACTCAACAACACATGTCTCATTAACGATTTTAGTACTATCGCGAAGGATCTAGATAGTCGTGTGCCCTAGCCAATATATCAATACTTTTCAAGGCGGTTGCCAATTGCTGTTAAGTATTTTATGAAATGTATGCTACGCAGCTGTCTATACAATGAGGTGATAAATGTCATGGCTAACCTCCTTTTTCCCTGCGTAGTGCAGCAACTCGACGTGGAATGGATTGAAAAAGTCGTTGGATGTTCCCTGCAAAAATATTCAGCCGCCTTTATAGCTGTACGTAAGTGCGAAAGTGTTGCCGGCGGAGGATTTCGAGCACGAACCGACACCTCGATTACGTACCACAAATGTTCGATGGACTTCATGTCGGGCGATCTGGGTGGGCAAATCATTCGCTCTAATTATCCAAAATGTTCTTAAAACGAATCACGAACTATTGTGGCCCGGTGCTTGGGAACACGATGTCCATGAATGACTGCAAACGGTCGCCAAGAAATTCACTTGGACCAGAGAACCCAGTCCATTCAATGTAATCATAGCTCACGCCATTATGGAGCCACCAGCAGCTTAGGTTCATGGCTCTGTATGGCCTGCGCCACAATCGAACCCTCACCAGCTCTTACCATCTGACACAGGGACTCATCTGACGAAGCCATGGTTTTCCAGTCGCCTATGGTCCAGCCGATATGGTGACGAGTGCAGGAGAGGCTCTGCAGGCGATGTCGTGCTGTTAGCAAAGGTACACGCATCGGTTGTTTGCTGCCATAGCTCATTAACGCCAAACTTGCTGCACTTTCCTAACGCATACGTTATTCGTACGTCCCGCATTTATTTCTGCGGTTATGTCACGCAGTGTAGCTGGTCTGTTAGCACTGACAACCCTACCCAAACCCCGCTGCGCTTCTCTTGGTCGTTAAATGAAGGCCACTGTGTTGTCCTTGGTAAGAGGTAATGCCCGAAATGTGATATTCTCGGTACACTTTTGACATTGTGGATCTCGGGATGTTGAATTTCGGAATTGCTGTGCGGTTTGAGGCTCTCCCCATCGGAGTTCGAGTCCTCCCTCGGGCATGGGTGAGTGTGTTGTCCTTAGCGTAAGTTAGTTTAAGTTAGATTAAGTAGTGTGTAGGCTTAGAGACCGATGAACTCAGCAGTTTGGTCCCACAGACGTTACCTCAAATTTCTAAAAATTTCGGAAGGATGTCCAAAATGGAATGACCTGTGTGTCTAGCTCCAAATACCACTCCGCGTTCACAGTCTGTTAATTCCTGACGTGAAGCCATAATCATGTAGGTAACTTTTTCATACGAATCACCTAACTGCAAACGACAGTTGCCCTTTGATATACCTTGTGTAAGCGGTACAACGGCTATCGGTTAAGTGCATGTCGCTATCCCATGACATCTGTCACCTCAGTCTATTCCTTCATTGTAACTGTAGTAACTGTACACAGCGGCTAAAAAAAAGTGAATCAAGCAGAATCGCATGGCGTCCTGTATGGTAGAGACAAAGTAGTATAAAGTATTTCTTACAAAAGATCGTTTATTATTTACGTATCATCTGTATTGCGCCGTATAAATCGCTGAAGATCACACGAACAATAGGTGTACCTACTTATGAGCTGGTGTCAGACATGAAACCACAGTTATAACTGATCACCAGTTCATAATCAAATTGTGGATTAACCGACTGTGGATGGGCTCAATCAAAAACAGACTAGAAGAAAGACAGTTAGCTAGTGCTTCATTTACGCCTCCAGCGTTGAAAGGTACTAAAACATGTTACATAAAAGGTTCATTGTAGACATATGCCACGACGTCATACGTAAATAATACATGATCTTATGAATTAGGTTTAATCAATTCATGCATAACTGGCTGTTTTATGACGTTTTCACTATATACAGATCCCGAGATGGTGGTTATTAAACGAAACAGGTAGTGCTGACAGAGGTTATAAAGACAGCTACTTATTATGCATTTCGTAAAAACACGTCACAGTTGCCGTTCTCCTGAAGTTGGCAAAGCCGGCGAAGGAGGCATCAGTTCCCTTGTTGTAGAGGCTGAAGCGTTTCCAAGAAGCGGCAGGCGTGAGGGTATTTGAAGCGGCACCGGAAGCGTAGACGCGTGAAGCGCACCCTTTTCTTGGGGTTGATGGGCAGCCTGAACAGCCGTGCCGCCGTCCCGTGTCTGGTCATTAGCAGCGCTTCGTAGGGGTGGTCCCTGCAATCAGCCGACTGCCTGAAGCCGCTCTTCTTTTGCGATGGTGACAAAGAGGTGGGCCCGTGGACTGCCTCCATTGTTGGTGTTCACCTGCGTTATTCTCTCGTCTCTTGGAGGGGAGACAGATTTTTTTACTGCATTCCTTCCTCCAGTGGTGATAGTCCTGCGCTTCGGAGTACCAAGAGTGAAGAATTCGTGGAAGAGTCCACAGTCAGCATCCGACGTCTGACTAACAGTGGAATCCACAGACCGATGTGCGCAGGTTTAGTCACGAAGCAAGAGCTACGAATGTTTAAACTCTGCTGCTGATCAAAACATCGTTCTTTATTCTTTGCGCTGTTAATGTAGTTATGGCGCAAATATGTTATTCCTGTTTCTTAAATTCTAACGTCAACCGTCCCGCCCCACCCTCGACAAATGAATGTTTAGAATTTAGGTGTGCTCTTTGAAGAAAAAAAAGTGGACCATTAGTCATGACCGTTTATCAGTTAGAATAATTAATATCACGAGAAGTTCCGTAACATATCTACACCACAGCACTCCGACTTTGTTATGACGTGTAATCGAGGAGTTACACGCTCTAAGATCTCCCATCCGCATACAATTCCCCGACCATATTTGCTACACCTCCCTCTTGGTATTCATTCGACATCCATCACCTACTTTCCGAATAAAATCTTACACCTGACTTAATTTTATACGCTACATGCTGAGCCTATGACTAACGAATATTTACAGCTTCTCAGTAGAGCAAATGATTCCTCAATATTTTTATTAGCTCAACAAAGCATCAGTCTATTTTTTCGGTCTATTACAAAAAGAAATGTTAGACTAAGTAATCCTATAAGTTATAATTCCTTTACATTTACACTATCTGATCAAAAGCCTCCGAAAACTCCCATGCAATGCGGAACTGACCACTATATACGAGAAGCGGACCAGTCAGTATACAAGAAGACGACGAGTATTAACTGGTCAGTAAAGATGCAGTAACAGCAGAACGGGTCAGTCATGAGGACGAACGAGATGTGAAGACTGTGGTAGGGAAGGCAAATGGTCGACTTCGGTTTACTGGGAGAATTTTAGGAGAGAGTGGTTCACCAATAAAGGAGACCGCATACACGACGGTGGTGCGAACTATTCTTGATCACTGCTCGAGTGTTTGAGATGCGTAAAAGGTCAGATTGAAGTAACACACCCAATTAATTCAAAGGCGGGCTCCTAGACTGATTAGAACAACACGTAAGTGCTACGGAGATGCTTCGGGAACTCAAATGGAAATCCATGGAGGGACGTTCTTTTCGAGAAACACTATTGACAAAATTTATAGAACCGGCATTTGATGTTGACAGCCGAACTATTCTACTGGTCGCCAACATACATCGCTCGTAAGGACCATGAAGATACGGGAAGTTAGGGCTCATACGGAGGCGTACAGGCAGTCGTTTATCCCTCTCGGTATTTGCGAGTGGAACAGAAGGGGAAATGACAAGTAGTGGTACAGAGTACCCTCCGCCACGCACCGTACGCAGGCTTGCGGAGTAGTTGTGTAGGCGTAGACGTAGACGTAGAAAGTAGAGACTTCGAATGTGGACTAGTCATCGGATGTCAACTGAGTAACAAATCCATCGGCGACATTTCAACCTTTCTAAAACTACGCATGTCCTCTGCTGGTGATATAAGCGTGAAGTGGGAACTCGAAGGAGTAACCACACGTAAAGCAAGGCCAGGCGGACTTCGTGTACTCGCGGACAAGGACACTCGGGCATTGCGGAGGGTTGTTGTAAAAAGCCACATGAACGCAGCAGAAGGAATCTGTCATGAGTTCTGAAGTGCTACCCGTAGTCCATCAGCATAATGAGTGTGTGGAGGCAGTTAAAAAGACTGGGATACAATGGTCGGCCAGAGACGCCTGAGCTGGTGTAAAGAGCGACGCTTCTGGACAACGGAAGACTGTAAATTAGTGATTTGGAGTGATGAATCACGCTATACCTTGTGGCTACCCGATGGAAAGGATTGCGTCTGGCGAATCCTTGGAGAATGTCCTGCCATGCCTCCACAGAGATTCGGAAAGATCGTTGAAAGTGCTCCAGCAGAATTCAAGCCGTCAAAAAGGCGAAACGTGGACATCCCATATTAATGTCCTCTAACAGGCGTCCGGATAGTTTTGATCATATAGTGCATAAAATGTCACTGTTAGTACTGGGGCACTGCTAAAATCAAGAGAAATTTCCCGAGGACATGCAGCTCTACTCAGAGCAGCGAACAGAGCTATATCTAAACAGTCTCCGGAATGAAGGTCACTACAGGAACAATACGTCAGTAACTGCATAAACACTTTACATTCTCTGCCAAGATCAAAAAATACTGAGCACTGAGCAGTGTTCCTGAACTTCGTGGAACTGTGCGGTGCTAGTGGTGTTTTGCACATTTAGGTATTGAGTATCATTTGTGACCTTTAAAGAGTGTACACAGCCGTAATGCATGTAGTGAGTGCTGTATATATCCGAGTATCGTGTGCGTGTTGGAGCATCTATAGGATTACACATAGCGGAAAGTAGTGACGATAACTTGTGGTGCTGAGATCTGGCTAATTAAGTTATTGAGATAAGGTTGCTCTCCAATACGTAGTCAACACGCTGCGGAACACATTGTCGTTGGTACACTACATTGCTGTAGTCTGCCACTGACCCTGGAAACGAGCGGTCAGCGCTCTGTTGGATCCCGTTCAAGTCGAACCGAATAAATCTCTGAAGCTACAGAAGCTTTTCGCGGACAAATAAGTACGTCACAGCCATACCGAGAAACCTACAAAGGCGTTTGTCTTACTGCAAGGTCTGAGTGAATAAGGACTTGCCGTAGTTTCTGTGGATGTAACGTACCCCCCACCACCACCACGACGGTTTGGTTGGTCTCCGAATTGTGTATTTGTGTGGGAGAGGGGGGGAGGAGGGGGGGGGGGCTTTCTTTGGAGCGCTTATTGAATCCCTGGAGCGAGTGAGGGCCGCAAGGCCGCCCTTTTCCCAGGCTCAGTTTCATTACCTCTGAAGGCGTTGTCGCAGCGAAACGGCGTTCTCAATTGGCCTTTCGCGTCCGGCCTGGAGACAAAAACCGACCGCCATCAATCAAGACAACACGCGTTCAGGCTCGCCATTGTCAAGTCGTGACCTAACACAGGTACAAGGGGGCGGTTCCAGCGCCTGACTGTCTCCAGGACGAAAGAGGGGCATTTTATGCTTGTGATGGCTACTTATGTGGATAAGCTATGCAACTGTCGTTACCACGAAGAAGTTGTGTTCCACCACAAATCTGTTGGGAAGATATTACAGTTGTATTTCGTCGTATCTGGCATGGTTACAATATCGACTGGTACCAAGCATCTATGTACACATCGATATTTTACATGCAGCCGTATACCTATGTGGCATTGGGTACATTTTCTACCAAATCATTTTCTACCATTCGTATTCAACTAACGGAAGGCATGAGGGGAAAACAATATTGGTACCCGCTGTGTAGGTACCATTTTCTCTAATTCGGCCATCTTGGACACTGTGAGAAACTTATGCCAAAGAAATTAATGATACTGTTGACTGGTACTTAAGCTCTCGCAAGTTTGGTAATGAAGAGGACAGCATCACAAGCCGTCCCGTGGCAGTTCGTTCGGCGTTTCTGTGATGACTGCGCGATGATCGAACAAATCCGCGACTAATTCTGCTGTTCTTTCAAAGTTCTCTCTCTCTCTGTCTCTCTCTATCTCTCTCTTTCCCTCTCGCTCTCTCTCTCCCATCAATGACCAACGGACTCCCATTTGGGAAGAAGGCAACTGAAATCCACGTAGGAAAATTCCGGGATGGTTCCATTCAAATGGCTGGTCTGATTTCCTTCCCCATCCTTGAAACAATCCGAGATTGTGCTCCGTCTAATCACTTTCGACGTCGACATAGCTTTAAACCCTAATCTTCCTTCCTTCTTTCCGTTAAGGGTCCATTATACTCACTCAGTCATAATATAAACGTATTTTAAAAGTTTTTTTGGAATAAATAATGTATCAATAAACGTAAATCTTTTTTCGCAGTATTTATTATTCAGTCCCTACACGACTTCCATCCGACGAGTTAGCGTTGCTCTGTCCAAAATGAGGTGTGTCCAAGACGGAAGTACTAGGCTTACAGTCTGCAAATCGTATCAGAAATAACAAAAAAAGGATCTTAGTGTATAGTATATTGTGCAGGGACTAACAACATAGTTTTTAGAAATTTGGAAAAAAAACTAATGTAGTTCTGTCCTGTGGTTTTGGTCAAGTTTTTTGCAATAAGAAATGAATAAATTAAAATAAAAAAGTTAGTCTGTTTCTCCATGCGGACGTGTCCGGGGACGGAATGGATTACGGGCACACTAGATATTTTATGAAATTTAGCTGAACTATTCCTCAGGAACTTCCGCAGAAGAACTGTGCGCAATATCCCACAGATTAAGAATTTGTTTTTTATTTTAGATAAGATCCACAGACTGCATGACGTCCGTCCTGAACACACTTCATAATGGACAGAGAAAGATTAACTCCTCGGAATGAGGGCTTATCCATGACTGAAATTCTAACAAAAATCAGAAAATGTTTTCCAAGTATCAATAAATAATGTGAAAAATTATTTACGTTGATTGATTACTCCGTTTTCCAATAAAAGCGTAAAAATCGCTTACTTTATGGGGTGTAGGCTAGTAACTGCTACCAGTAAGTACTGTGAGTGGTACCGACCATTACTGTACACCTGTAACGGAACTGTCACAGAGTTCAACTGCGTACATTATGGATAAAAGATGCTTATTTTATAGACTGACTGAGGATAACGAACCCTTAAAATATGTAGGTAAGGGCATCAAACTGACGAACAGTACACAAAACTCGGGAGACCTCGTGTTTTCCAACTCATGGATGAACCACGTTTGCAGCAAATGTGTAAAGTGTGTTTTCTCCTTAGGCAGATGTAATCATGTCACCATGAATCGTTCAGGAGAGTTACTACTAAACACTTCGGATACTAAGCATCATTCAGATGGAGACACTAAGTTGGGAAACTCTTTTCTTGAAACCAGCGTTGCGAAACTACTTTCGTGAACGGCTATCTACAAGGCGACTCTAGTGTATACTTGATTTTCGACATTTTGTAAGTCCCGAAGCACCACTGTCTCATAAAAATTGGGCTGTTAAATTAGCAGCAACGGGCTTGTCGCAGTGGATACCAACGGTTCCCGTCAGATCACCCAAGTTAAACGCTGTCGGTCGTGGCCGGCATTTGGATGGGTGACCATCCAGGCCGCCATGCACTGTTGACACTTTTCTGGGTGCACTCAGCTTCGTGATGCCAATTGAGGAGCTACTCGACCGCATAGTAGCGGCTCCGGTCAAGGAAAACCGTCATAACGACCGGGAGAACGGTGTACTGACCACACGCCCCTCCTATACGCTTCCTCACTGTGGATGACACGGTGGTCGGATGGCCCCGATAGGCCACTTGTGGCCTGAAGATGGAGTGTCTCGTTGATAAATCAGTAATGGCGAAGATCATATTTGTCTGCCTGAAATCCGTAAAGTATAGAGGGACTTCGATTTGTGACTGGACACGGAGAGGACATCATCTGTGATGTTCAGTCAACTTTTTGAATGAAACTATTGTGGAAGATTCAAGAAGCTACTACACGTACCTAAGAAAGACGTCAAAACAACGCATGGATCTTCTTAACAGGGTGTAAGATGCAGTAAGGAATTAAGGTAACGAGTCCGAGAAGCGTTGTAGTCAGAATGACAACTGAAGTTCAGAGATTCTCATTCGTCTGTACTGCACACATATCGCGTTTTAGTTTCCACAGTTGGCTAATTTACTGCAGATATTTGCGATGCCCTTATCCGGGAAGCTTCGTATTTCTTCGACTTCCATGCATAAAGCTCTTTACTTCGTACATATCGAATTTTGTATTTTTGCCAGTAACTCAACAATGTATTTTTTCGGGTTACTTCCGTATTTGTGCAGTTGTGCTTTTATCGAAGATGGCTATTTCCTCAGTGTGTTCAGGATGGCTTTATACTGGCGTCAGAGCATCTACATTATTTTCCAATTGCAGATAGGTATCCTACATAAACTTCTAATCTCTACCAGAATAATGTATTTTACTCAGCAATGACATCATCACTCTCAATTGAAGTAGTGTGTCGCACTTCATTCTTGTAATTATTGTCGTTAATATCCCTCAAGCATTTATGCGTAGTATAACTACGTAAGCCAACAGTTTTCTGAATTTCCCGCATTATGTTGCACTTATTGAAACGCCACCTAACCTAAAAGCCCACCGTCTCTGAAAGGTTGAAAGACCTCCAAACTGCATAGTTTCACCGACAACCTCCGCCATAGCACGCCACGCGTGCTCAATGCCGGGCAGCACAGCTTAGAAACTTAGAGCCACCGTGTACCCTACTTCGTATATATTTATATAGTGACTGATTTCCAACAGTGTAGTTAAACGATGAAGTATTTTTAGTCAAATCTAAGGCACAGTATTCGCCTCTTTTCTTGTACAATTTACGTCTAATGAAATCAAAACACATGTACCATCTTACGTTACACCTCGTCCGTTTCATTAGTGATCTATAATTTCATTATTGAAAGAAAGATTAAGATGGGTATTGGTATATGGCACCTAGTCAGAACGACATAAGGTGGAGAGGTGAAATTCACCACAAGAATTGCAGAATAGACATAACTAATCGGAGAGATCCAGGAAGATATCACAATTAAAATAAAAAATGAAGCTGATTGAGGAATTAGAAAAGTACAATGGCGAATGGAAAGTATGTGTGCGTAAAAATGGATGCAGTAGTAATGGTAAAGCAGCTGCTACAATAAAACACTGGAAAGGAAGGCGTGACGATCGGAAGAAACATCACATACTAGAACACATGACATCAGTTATTAAATGTAATTGGCAATGCTATTCACAAGGATTTACTAGCTCTGAAGTCCATTTACGTGCGATCCTTGATTGACTAATGCACCTGTAAAACAGCTAGCTGATATCCAAGCCCAGAGAAAAGTAGTCTTCAGTTCATTTTAGAAATAAAAGGCAGTTCATCTTCAAAGAATGGAAACAAGTGTGAACGAATCTCACACAGCAGTGTGGCGTGCTTTTCAGGCCCTTTTGATGTTTCACCAGCTGACACACATCGGTGTGGGAAAAAGCTCGCATGTAGAAAAGTGTATGACTCGCTCTGGCGGAGGCATAGATAAAGCGATGTCAGCGAGGATACACACAATCTAATCGAGCCGACACAATCAGCAGCAGAAACAATGATGATGCAGCCGACAATTAGATTCGGGAAAGTCGGAGAGCGCAGTTAGCGATGGGCCTCACAACGTCAGTATCAGTCATCTGTCTGCTTGTACAATAATTAGAACATTGTTGCATAATGTATGCGCAAGCAAGTGGAAGATTTGTTGGAGGAAACATAGGTCACACTTTCATACAACAGTGTTAGCAGAAATGACCCACAAAACTACCATCCTGCCTCATTATATTCGTATGTAAACATAATGTATTATGAACGAAATGACCTACTCCACGCCACCCATTGTGGATTCCAAAAACACCGGGCTTGCGAAACCCAACTTGCGCTTTTCTCAGGTATTAATCTGAGATCCATAGGTGAAGGCAGCCAGGAGGATGCAATAAGCACCGATTAGTGAAAACATATAATCCTGTGCCACATCAAAGGTGATTAACAGAAGTACGATCATGTGATGTATTGTAACCGAACTGAGGCTTTCTTTGTAGGGAGGGCGCAGCATGTTATCTTTGGTTGAGAATCATCGACAGAAAATGGAGACTTCAGCATGGGTCGAGAAAGTGTGTCGAATGAATGTATTCAGGCCACTCTCTTCTTCGCGGTCCATACAGGAGTGGTACGTCGAGGTATGGGTAGGGAGTTATAGTATATTCCATATATGTTTCACTTAACGCTGTTTCTTCAACTTAAAACTGGCTTTCATGAAATAGTTGTCACCTAACTTAAAACGTCTACCAGTTCAGCATCTGTCATCCATAGGTCTAATCAGTTTCCAAGTATCCTAGCAATGAACTGAAGCCTCTCACCTGTTTTACCTATTACTGAGCTACTGTGATCGTTCCATTTCATATCTCAACAAACTGCTACAAATGTTCAAATGTGTGTGAAATCTTTTGGGACTTAACTGCTAAGGTCATCAGTCCCTAAGCTTACACACTACTTAAATTATCCTAAGGACAAACACACACACCCATGCCCGAGGGAGGACTCGAACCTCCGCCGGGAGCAGCCGCACAGTCCATGACTGCAGAGCCCTGACCGCTCGGCTAATCCCGCGCGGCTCAAAAAACTGCTACACTGAAGCATTTGCACAGGTTGTATCTTTACTCTTGATGCTCACTAATATTGCAGTCGTTGCATACTGTTCGTTTGCGTCTTGAGGAGAGCACAGTTTTAAATGTTTCAACATTTAAATCCAGTCGTCAATCTTTGCACCACTTTTAGATGTGATCCGACCGAATATCTGTGTAGCTTTCTTCAGACAATATTTAATGATGCATAACTACATCATCAACTTACGAAAAATCTATAAATATTATTAATATTATCTACACGATCATTAATACACATGAATGTACAGCGAGGGGCTTATTATACTTCCCTAGGGCACATTTGAAATTAGTTCCACATCCGTAAGTGACTCTCCATCCAAGATAACATGCTGCGTCATTCCTAGCAAGAAATTCTCAACACAGTTCTAGATCATTTGGTGATCAGGCTATATAAACATCAAAAATTGGCTGATAAGTATTTTGAAAAATAAAATCATTCTGATTACGAATAAGATACTTGTGGTTTCTATTGCCCTGCCTCTTGAGTTGTATATTAATTAGCACGTTCCCTTGTAATAGTCTGATATTATTAAAAATAATCTATGCGTTAATGAAATCTGAAATAGCAGATCTGTGATCAATATGAAAGGTAATTTAAGAACCACATAAACAGCTACTCCATTGAAGGTTCTTTTGATCCCACGGTCACACCGATTTGGCATGTGAGTGACATGTAACATTCATTTACGCTAATTACTGAGTAGCATATGACCTGTTTTACCAGATCCTCAATAAAAGAGGGAGCTAAAATATAAAATTATCGCATGAGACACAATATAAGCGAAAGCGCTTGAATGTCAAGTTGTTCGTCTCGTTTATCTTATTTCTCGCTGGAACAAGCGCGACTTTTAATTATGTAGGTGAACATTTTACGCGGCATACATTTGATGACATGGGTAATTCACAATTTTTTTCCTCTGTTTTATCAAGTCTATCTTTCTCTATCTATGACGAACGAAGTTCTATCCGATCTGGAAAATGTACGAGTGGGTTTTCAGTGGTAACCTGAATCATTTATCGCGGATACTGGGATACTTTCTTTGGAGTCAATACTGGGTTGATTCGTTTGAAACAAACGCGGCGTATTTCTCGCTCTTCTCCAACCTGTATCATCGTTGATGGGATGCTTATCTCTCCTCTTTCGTTTCATCCTCTCTCTCGTCATTTCTCGTTGTATCTTTCCCTGTTAGCCACGCACTCACACTCACACACACACACACACACACACACACACACACACACACACACACACACAAACTTCAATCAATGCATGGTTATGCATAAAGATGGGCTCTAAGACATACAGAAAGCGTAACTAATTAAATCCTGGCGTCCTTGTTGTAGAGGAATTTAAAGTTTCCGCTAGTAAAGCGCTGTTTCTCAGACATTAGCTGTACAACAGTTTCATGTGTGTTGCAGCAGTCGTATGCTGAATCTCAAAGGATAACCTCACCTTGTGAGATGAGCTGTTCTGCTTTCAACTATGCAGGCGACAAAGTCCCGCAGTCACGAGTTCCAGTATATAATTTTCTACTCTCCTCCTTTTTCAAGAGTTAGTACCCTACGCCCGGCTGGTCGAATAAGTCTCAAAGCTGTTTATTATCCTTTAAATTGATTTTTGATTTAGGGGACCAGTTCTTCGAATGAGGTACGGAATTTATATGGACTCTTCCTTTTGCTCTCGCCGCTGGCTGAATTTTACGATCGGAGGATGTTCGGAGCGCCCGGTCGCTTTCCGATTTCTTTCTTTTCTTACCTTTTTTCCTGTGATGTCCCTGACACAGGGCGAGCATACTCTTCCACCGTGTCGCAAATAGTAACAGTATATCTGTAACTTACGTCAACTGACTACTAAACATGCGTGTAGGATATTTTACGGTGAAAAGAGGGACTCATCGAACTTAATACTTTATGGGATTTGTTCCTACACCTCTTCACGAACATTACATTTCTGATGCGTAATTTATAAGTTCTTGAACATTATCACTTCAAAACTCTCGCTGAAACAGCTTATCAGCTTCCTGAATGTTATCTGCAATAAACACTCAGCATGTACTATCATATTCGTAAATACAGTGTTGAACACTCGTAACTTCCGTGTGGGTAGTGCAAGCTTCTTTATTTGATGCCACTTCGGCAGCTAGTATGGAAGAAACGCAAGAGAGAATATTAAGAACTCTATTATGGAAGACAGTAGGCAAAATAAACATATTTCCCTCATCGTTTATCAGTAGAAATCTGTTAACTGTATTTGAGGTTTTTTTTTCATTCTATATGTAGTTTATAGCGAAAGATCCACCTGCGAAACACAGTGCAGTTACTTCAATAAGCTGAAACAAACTGCAACATAACCTGTGAAACCTGAAGAACTAATCTTTTGTTTTAAAACAAGTATGTTTTAACAATGTAAAAGAGGAAGAAATACTGACAGCGGACGGATTTGCAATAGTAAATAATACAGATTAACAGCGCCCGTTTGTTAGTTGTAGCCTTTATAAACTTTTAAAAAGAGAAAAACTTCTGTTTAGTATAGCTACATTTGTGAATTCGTTTTTACGTTCTTGTTTCGACAGAAGATTGATTTTTTAAATAAAATGACATTTAAACGGGATGTACAAAGTAAGTTACATCTGACGATAAACCGCCAGGTATGAGACTGTATTATAGGCTGCTGCGATGCGAAATTTTCGTTGTTTCCACAAGCTCATTACAGAGAAATTTGTTTGCAGAGTTACGGATGTTTTCTTTGAACCTTTATTGCACTAGAATCCAGTGGACATATTCTTGGGTAGTGGGCTACGGCTTTATGCCTACAAGGCGCATCTGCTCCAGGCACCAAAACCGACGGACTAACCTCAGCATGAACATAGTTATTCTAGCCAAGACTGACGCAAACGATGACTTCTTGAGAAAGACTTGTTTCTCCGATGACTCAACATTTCATTTATGGGGCAAACTGAAACGTCATGAAGTTCGTGTATGTCGATCAGACTGTCCTCTTGCTTCAGGCGAAGCAAAAAGATATTGTCCGATGGTCAATTTGTGGTGCGGACGTATACACAATTACATCATCCGCCCATCCTTTTTCGGAGGGGAACCGTCAAAAGTGATACTTACCTGGACAAAAATTTTCTGTGTTTGAGACGTGGTACTACAGAAGAATGTTGATAAACAGGTTGACGGACAAGTTTAGGAATAAAGTGATTCCCCGCAGAATCGTCGAAAAAAGGAGCGTATGGAAAACACTGACAAGAAGAAGGGACAGGATGGTAGGACATGTGTTAAGACATCAGGGAATAACTTCCGTGGTACTAGGGAGTGCTGTAGAATGAAAACTGTTGGGCAAGACAGAGATATGAATACATAAAACAAATACTTGAGGACGTAGGGTGCAAGTGCTATTCTGAGATGAAAAGTTTAGGGCATGAGATGAATTCGTGGCGGTCCGCATCAAACCACTCAGATGACCGATGACTCATAAAAAATTGCAATATATGTTTCCTGACTTCTTATCCCAGCAGGATGGGGAATCATCTCACTGATCTCTAAATGTCCACCAATTTCTGAATAAAAAGTTTCCACATAGGTGGAGTAGATGAAATGGTCCGATTGGTGTGTGGCATTTTCACCTGTCTTCACAGCATTGGACGTCTTCAGTGGGGGGCTTGTAAGGAAGGATATGTACCGAATCACGGTTACGGACTTAAAGGACCAGAAGACACATATTTGCAATGCATACGAACGTGTCGTATAGATCCAGTGTGCAATGGAGAGAAACTGAGTACCGACGGGAATTGTCGGTGTAACTAGTGTTGCATTCTCTGACGAGTATGAATAAGAAAACTAAAGTTTTATTTATCTTGTCACATTTTGAAGACTAGTGGTTGTTAGTCTGTCTAGCATAGTTTACAATTTATTAGAATAGGAGGTTGTAAAGATAATTTATAGAGAACCTGTATATTTCCTGTAATGTCATTGTCTTGACGTGTGCTGGAGAAAGCCGTGGGAGAAAAGAAAGCACAAACTGACGTGTTCTTGCACTCTCTCAGTAAGAACTCGGGATCTGCTTGGTAGGTAGATAGCCTATTACCTAGAGATTCTCGCATTTTGCGAATTAATAGTGGCGAGGGGGCACTTTAGTCGTGGATTAGTGGTGAATATCTCTCAGAAGATTGTGTATATATATGAGACGTCAGCATTACGTATATTACACTTGCTCCATTTCAGAAAAACGCCCACCAGATTCGATCCTGCGACCGTAGCGGTCACGCGGTTCCAGACTGAAGTGCCTAGAACCGCACGGCCACACCGGCCGGCGAAATGAAATGAAATGTCGTGTGA
The DNA here is from genome assembly GCF_023864345.2 of Schistocerca serialis cubense. Lineage (NCBI taxonomy): Eukaryota > Metazoa > Arthropoda > Insecta > Orthoptera > Acrididae > Schistocerca > Schistocerca serialis. The sequence continues at coordinate 75,618,514 of NC_064644.1, forward strand.
CGAGGGCCTCCCGTCGGGTAGACAGCTCACGTGGTGCAAGTCTTTCGATTTGACGCCACTTCAGTTACTTGCGCGGCGATGGGGATGAAATGATGATGATTAGGGCAACACAACACCCAGTCCCTGAGCGGATAAAATCTCCGACCCAGCCTCAGTAGGAAAAAAGTCACAGAAACACTCTACGTTTCTAGATTCCACGGAAACATGTGTATTTACGTTTACACTCAACTGCCAGTCCCTGCACCAAACGTTTATCATTTGCAAATCCTTCTGTAATTCGCTATAGTTCACTGTGCTGTAACTTCTCCATGTGCATTAGCATGAGGAAGCTTCCGATATTATCAAATGGTTTAAATGGCTCTAAGCACTATGCGACTCAACATCTGAGGTCATCAGTCCCCTAGATTTATAACTACTTACGCCTAATTAACCAAGCACATCACACACATCCATGCCGGTGGCAGGATTCGAACCTGCTACCGTAGCAGCAGCGTGGTTCCGGACTGAAGGGCCTAGAACCGCTCGGTCACAGCGGTCGGCCCTATATAATCCACCAGGTGATTTACACATATGACGTATAGCAATGGCTCTAAACCAACGCCCTCGCGTACTTCCTTAGTTACATTTACGTCCCACTATTTCATTCCGTCAACAACAACATGATGAAAATTCTAGGTCGTCCTGAATGTCACGAAGACTGTCCGATAGTCCATCAGCTCACATTTGGGTCAGTCAGCGAGAGTGTGGAATTTACTGGAATGCCTTTCGTAATTCAAAGAACGAAGGACCGATATCTACCACCGTCTGGTACTTGTGGATCTCTGCGTAATCCACCTTGATTTCCTCGTTGTAACATACGAGTGCATGGCACAAATTCCCACGACAACGACTAAAAGACAAACACATTTTCGTTAGTCGAAGTGACCTGAGTTTCGGTACGACTTACCCTACGGCTGTAGCATTGAGCCACCTGGTCAGTAAAACTCCAATTACATGAAGATAACACGGAAGTTGACTACATGCTTATACTGAAGAGCCAGAGAAACTGGTATAGGCATTCGTATTAATATGCAGAGATATGTAAACAGGTAGAAGACGACGCTGCGGTCGGCAACGCCTATATAAGACAAAAAGAGTCTCGCGCATTTGTTAGATTGGCTAATGCTGCTACCATGTCAGGTTATCAAGATGTAGGTGATTTTGAAAGTGCTGTTATAATCGGCGCACTAGCGATGGGAGACAGTATCTCAGAGGTAGCGATGAAGTGGGGATTTTCCCGTACGACCATTTCACGAGTGTACCGTGAATAGCAGGAATCGGGTAAAACATGAAATCTACGACATCGCCGCGGCCGGAAAAAGATTCTATAGGAACGGGTCCAACGTCGACTGTGGAGAATCGTTCACCGCGACGGAAGTGCAACCCTTCCACAAATTGTTGCAGATTTTAATGCTGGGACATCAAAAACTCTAGGCGTGCGAACCATTGTAAGAAACATCATCGAAATGGGCTTTCAGAGCCGATGGCCCACTCGTGTTCCCTTGATGACTGCACGACACAAAGCTTTACGTCTCACCTGGGTCAGTGAACTCCGATATTGGACTGTTGATGACTGGAAACACGTTGCCTGGTCGGGCGAGTTAATATCTAATTATATCGGGCGGATGGACGTGTACGGGTATGGAGACAACCTCATAAATCCGTGGATCCTGCATGTCAGCAGTGAAGTGTTCAAGCTGGTGGGGCCTCTGTAACGATGTGGGGCGTGTGCAGTTGGACTGATATCGGATACCTGATACGTCTAGATACGACTCTGACAGGTGACACGAATGTGAGCATCCAGTCTGACGACCTGCATCCATTCATGTCCATCGTGTATTCCGAGGAATTGGGCGATTCCGGTAGAACAATGCGACACCCTATATGTCCAGAATTGCCACTGAGTGGCTCCAGGAAGACTCTTCTGGGTTTAAACACTTCCGCTGGCCATCAGACTCCCCAGATGTGAACGTTATTGAGTATATCTGGGATGCCCTGCAACGTGCTGTTCAGAAGAGATCTCCATCCCATCGTACTCTACTGCAGGATTCATGGTGTCATTTCCCTCCAGCACTTCTCCAGACATTAGTCGAGTCCATGCCACGTCATGTTGCGGCACTTCTGCGTACTCGCGGGGGCCCTAGACGATATTAGTCAGGTGTAACAGTTTCTTTGGCCCTTCAGTTTATATCCAAACTATTAGCATTTCAGTTCAATCTGACGTATTAAGTTGTGGGGACGTTATCTAGTTATGTATATAAGGAAATATAAGACAGTAGATTTGTCATTCGGAGATCGCATTTGAGTGCTGGTTGTTTGTGGGAAGACTGCGTACTGCCTTGTGTAAACAAGAAAAAAAAATCTAGCAGCACGTGACAGAACTCGACAGCGCCAACATCGCGACTCCAGATTATCGTTCAACGATACTGCTGCTCGCGTTTGTCGTGATATGCGACTGCCATATGAATATGGACTCGATGGGTTTAGGAGAGCTATACTCAACGCCATAAAGGATCTCAACGGGCATTTCCGACTAGCGCCCGAGAGGACCCATTGGTGGCTTTCCAGAAGGATCGCAAAGCCGATTCATATACCCTGAGTCAGGAAATAGGCTTATTGGCAACTAGACAAGTAAGCACAGCACAGCGCGTCGACGACCGGAGCAGCAAGACTGTCATCACGGCGGCCGTCGTCGCAGATGCCCGTGACGCGGCAGCAGCGAAAGGCGCGCGAACAGTGTTGCGACCAGCAACAGCACTGGACGCAGCAGGGCAACGCGACAGCCTACCTTGCCAGACATGTTCCACTTCCGCGAACAGCACCAGGCTGGACGTGGCCGTTTGCGGTGGCCGTTTGCGGTGGCTCCGTTTGCGGTGGCTGGACATTGTCGGATTGCATACTGGGTGTCTCAAACCTTTTGGGTCAAACTAAATCAGGTGAGAGTGAGTCAACAACAGATTATAGTGAAATAGGGAGCTAGTGGTCGGACGTGCTTATTTATAGTGCTATAGACGTACACAGCGTACACCGTATAACAACAAGTAGCTGACAGTTATTGTTCAAAGTGACGACCGCCAGTCTCAGTGCATACATGGCAACGGTGTATGGTACTCTGTTGCACTCTCTCAAAGATCCATGTGCCTGTTGTACTAGGAGACAGGCAGTTTGGATCCTAGCTAACAGATCTTCATCCGGTTCAACTGAGATTTCACACACCAACATCTTGAGGTAATTCTAGAGGAAAAATTCTGGAGGTGTGAGATCTGGCATTGCGCTGATCGTGGGACAGGACTTCCCCTTCCAATATAGCGATGAGGGTATTTGTTGTTCAGGTGCTAGCGGGCATTAACATCGTAGCGGGCTAGTGCACCGTCGTGCTGAAACAAATCCTTTCGCGAACAACAGTCTCCAAAAACTGGGGCAGCACATCTCGCAGGATCACCAGGTAACGTCGACCAGTCAATCGGGTAGGCAAGAAATAAGGTCGTGTTTGGTGACTTGGGACGATGCCTACCCATACGTTGTTGGCAGAGTATAGTTCCTAGTGGCCACCGATATAGGTGGTGTGGGTATTCTCCTCACTCCAGACAAGGCTGTTGCGGCTGTTGAAAACACAATCATGTATTGAGGCCTCATCCGCCAACAATGCAAACTGTAAAAGTTCGGTGCTATAGCGCTGTTGTGGATTATCCATTGACAGAAGTGAAGGCGGGTCTCAAAATCCGTTGGTCCCAATGCTTGCACACGTTCTCTATGACAGGGGTGTAATACCTGTTCCACCAGTATCCTCCACACTTTTTCGTTGGAAGTGTGCGTTTTACAGGCAAGTACGCTATGTACGTCCATAACACAATAGGTATGCATTTCTACCATTGGTTCTCTACCCCAATATAAGTGATTGTGGACGCGCTATCAACATTTTCATTTTTACCCAGAAGGTTTGAGATAGCTGTATGTCATTGTCGTACAGGGGTGGGGAGGGGGCATTATGGACCTAGAGTTACGATTGTGTTAAGGCCGGTTGCTATACACTGTCTTCGAGGTCACGTTAATCTTTTCTTTCAAGGTAGCATGTTCCCATGCTGTCCCAATATCTATCGATACAAAGGATGTTAGACTGTTTCCCTTGCCAGCATGTTCTTTACTTATCTCTCCCACCGAAAAAACTCCGGTTTTGGGTTGCCAAGAGACTCTGTAGCCGCTACGACTGATGATCTCTGGCATGGAACTAAACAGCATGGAATGGTCTACCAGGACATGTCATCAAAGTTCACTTCAAGAGTTTACCCAGTTCGATTAGAGCCATTGTGCTGGTAAAGGTGTCAGCTGTTGTTGTTGTTGTACTGGTCTTCAGTCCTGAGACTGGTTTGATGCAGCTCTCCATGCTACTCTATCCTGTGCAAGCTTCTTCACCTCCCAGTAACTACTGCAACCTACATCCTTCTGAATCTGCTTAGTGTATTCATCTCTTGGTCTCCCTCTATGATTTTTGCCCTCCATGCTGCCCTCCAATACTAAATTGGTGATCCCTTGACGCCTCAGAACATGTCCTACCAACCGATCCCTTTTTCTAGTCAAGTTGTGTCACAAACTTCTCCCCAATCCTATTCAATATCTCCTCATCAGTAATATGATGTACTCATTTAATCTTCAGCATTCGTCTGTAGCACCACATTTCAAAAGCTTCTATTCTCTTCTTGTCCAACCTATTTATCGTCCATGTTTCACTTCCATACATGGCTACACTCCATACAAATACTTTCAGAAACGACTTCCTGACACTTAAATCTATACTTGATGTTAACAAATTTCTCTTCTTCAGAAACGCTTTCCTTGCCATTGTCAGTCTACATTTTATATCCTCTCTATTTCGACCATCATCAGTTATTTTGCTGCCAAAATAGCAAAACTCCTTTACTACTTTAAGTGTCTCATTTCCTAATCTAATTCCCTCAGCATCATCCGACTTAATTCGACTACATTCCATTATCCTCGTTTTGCTTTTGTTGATTTTCATCTTGTATCCTCCTTTCAAGACGTTAACAATTCCGTTCAACTGCTCTTCCAAGCCCTTTGCTGTCTCTGACAGAATTACAATGTCATCGGCGAACCTCAAAGTTTTTATTTCTTCTCCGTGGATTTTAATACCTACTCCAAATTTTTGTTTAGTTTCCTTCACTGCTTCCTCAAAATACTGATTGAATAACATCGGGGAGAGGCTACAACCCTGTCTCTCTCCCTTCCCAATCACTGCTTCCCTTTCATGCCCCTCGACTCTTATAATTGTCATCTGGTTTCTGTACAATGAGAGAGAGTATTCCAGTCAACATTGTCAAAAGATTTCTCTAAGTCTACAAATGCTAGAAACGTAGGTTTGCGTTTCCTTAATCTAGCTTCTAAGATAAGTCGTAGGGTCAGTATCACCTCACGTGTTCCATTATTTCCACGGAAACCAAACTGATCTTCGCCGAGGTTGGCTTCTACTACTTTTTCCATTTGTCTGTAAATAATTCGCGTTAGTGTTTTGTGACTTATTAAACTGATAATTCAGTAACTTTCACATCTGTCAACACCTGCTTTCTTTGGGATTGTAATCATTATATTCTTCTTGAAGTCTGAGGGTATTTCGGCTGCCTCATATATCTTGCTCACCAGATGGTAGAGTTTTGTCAGGACTGGCTCTCCCAAGGCTGTCCGTAGTTCTAATGGAATGTTGTCTACTCCTGGGGCCTCGTTTCGACTCTAGTCTTTCAGTGCTATGTCATACTCTTTACGCAGTATCGTATCTCCCATTTCATCTTCATCTACATTCTCTTCCATTTCTATAATATTGTCCTCAAGAACATCGCCCTTGTATAGACCCTCTATATAATCCTTCCACCTTTCTGCTTTCCCTTCTTTGCTCGGAACTGGGTTTCCATCTGAGCTCTTGATATTGATACAAGTGGTTCTCTTTTCTCCAAAGGTCTCTCTAATTTTCCTGTAGGCAGTATCTATCTAGGTGTCAGTAATGTACACTGAATTGGGTATCTCGTATCCCCCCACATCATCTCTACAAATTTAATTACGTATTCCTCCAGCTATACTGTATGTAAACAAGAAGTCAAATTTCGCTATTTATTTTCCTATCTGGTGGAGCAACTTGAATTGCCAGCGGAGTATTCGGAGTGGGATTACCTGCAGGACCGAAGCCATTGAGTGTAAAGGCCTTGTCCAAACGAGCAGAGTGAGCAGATGGAACAAAGGAGGAGGAGGAGACGTAGCGGCAGGTCGCGGGCAGGTGCCGCGGCGTAGTGTGGCGGGGGCGGCAGCGGGGGCGGCGCGGTGACGCTGTGCAGACGCCCTCCGCCAGCCGCCAGCCGCCAGACGGCGCCGGTATTTTTACCGCGGCCCCGGAATACCGCGGGCAGCGCCAAGGCTCTGGCGCCAGCGCCTCTGCCAATTTGGACGGCCGTCGCCTCCTCGCCTCCCCTCGCATCGCTGGCAGTGCGAGGCCACACGTCGCTTCTCCGCCCCTCTCAGGATTAACAGCGGTTCGCACGCCACGCCACACGTGCGTCAGCGGGAGCAGTCCTTTATTTCTCCGGGTGCCCCAAGGATGCTGAAGCTTCAGCCACCACTGCTTAAAGCTAACACCGTCGATCAATCAAAGAGTGCAGACTTTCACGTCCGGTATTTACATTTCTAGTCACAGTAGGACGTCTAGTTCTTAGGAGGTGCACTTATGCACAATTTTCTGCCTACTTTCCGTAGTACGCCTATGATGTAGCTGGTACACTCCAAATGTCATTTCTAAGATGGGTGTAACTAAGCTGTTTAGGTTTTTATCTTGGTAACGCCACATAGCGCTCTGTATGAAAATCACTGACTGTGCTGTGTGCAGTCTGTGGCTGGTTAGCATTGTTGGAATGGTTCGCTATTGTAGTGTTGGGCAGTTGGATGTGAACAGCGCGTAGCGTTGCGCAGCTGGAGGTGAGCCGCCAGCAGCGGTGGATGTGGGGAGAGAGATGGCAGAGTTTTGAGAGCGGACGATCTGGACTCGTGTCCAGCAGAAATAGTAAATTTGTAAGACTGGATATATATATATATATATATATATATATATATATATATATATATATATATATATATAATGACTTTTGAACACTATTAAGGTAAATATATTGTTTGTTCTCTATCAAAATCTTTCATTTGCTAAGTATGCCTATCACTAGTTAGTGCCTTCAGTAGTTAGAATCCTTTATTTAGCTGGCAGTATTGGCGCTCGCTGTACTGCAGTAGTTCGAGTAAAGAAGATTTTTGTGAGGTAAGTAATTCATGAAAGGTATAGGTTAGTTAGTCAGGGCCATTCTTTTATAGGGATTTTTGAAAGTCAGATTGCGTTGCGCTGAAAATATTGTGTGTCATTTTAGTGTTGATCAGAATAAGTAAAGAGAGTAATGTCTGAGTAAGTTCAGTTTTGCTCAACTGTTTGAAAATCACCTAACGTAGAAGTTTATCAGCACAGTAATTCAATAATTTTTCAATGGGGATGTTTAATGGTTAAATGATAAAGATTTCTACCGACTGATGAAACGGTAATTAAATTTATATATGGAGCCTGTTCGTCTAATCGTTGTTCATAGCTTGGATACTGTTTCCTCACACAAGTATAAAATTTTAATGTAAATATGAAGGCCAGAGGCTGCTCAGCCCCTGGAGAAGCATAATCGACGACCTTAAGTAGGTCTAAGAACAGAATGCGCTCACGATGCAGACACAAGCGTTCATAGTACAATGTTAAGCAGTGGATTCCATAACAGACGTCTCTACTTGTTCCATGTCGAACCAACGACACCAACTACGAATGCAGTGTGTACAGTATCATAGAGATTGGAACGTGGAGCGATGGAAACTATCACCTAGGCGTATGAACCGCGTTTCTTATTACATATGTTCGTGTCAACATATGCCATCAGTCCGTCGTTCCATGGATGCAGACTGGTGCAGCCAGTATTATGCTATGCGGTAAATTCGCTTGGACTTTTATCGGAGCAGTGGTAGTGACCGGAGGCAGAATGACAGCTGTGAACATAATTGCGCACTACCTGCATCCCTATATGTTTGACATCTTCCACGACACTACGTCACCTTCTGGCAGGATAACGTTTCGTGTCACACGACCACAATAGTGCTACAGTGGTTTGATGAGCTTAGTAATTAACTCTCATTGATGTCTTGGACACCAAATTCATGTGACCTGAGAGTGATTTAACACACTTCGTACAGCATCAGGCACCAGGTCTGCACCCATAATTTTCGGAAACTATTGAGCAGTGCAAAGGGGTCTAACGCCGCGTAGATCTGGTAACATACCAAGATTTTGTTGACTCCGTATCACGCTGAGTCGCTGTTGTACTGCTTTCCAAATGTTGCCCAATGTCCACCTCGCTAGTTGCACCGTCAATTAGACGGATTTCTAAGCGAAGTGGTCTAGGTTAGATTTTCGGTCGGGACGGAGATCTTTTTCCGTTCGGTAACACTGTGTCGTGTTGTACTTACTTTCGTATGTTCATAATTGACATTACTATTGAGATGGCTGAATGGGCACGGCCCGAAAGCCAATAAAAAAGAAGCCTGATAAACACGCTATTAAGTAAGTGGTTCAGCATCGAACAAGAACTCCGCCAATAAACTCTCAGCGATTGTTCAGGGATAACTTCTTAGTATTTTGGTATGGCGAACCACAGTCTCTACTTAATTTCGTTTCGTCTCTTTCCCCAATTAGCTTGGCATCCTTATTCCACCGAAAATATTGCACAGCAGTACAATTGTGGACAGTATGCTCTGTTTGGCCTGTTCCCTTTTAGCTTACGGTTCCTATGTAGACAGCAGTATTGCCCACTTTTCTTCGTTTCCTCCTTCCCCAAGTTTGCATTCAGTTCTGCTCGGTTCTGTCTAAGGTTTTGTTTTCCGGCAGTGTTAGTTGTACATTAACAGTGGTACACAGCAGTACTATGGATAAGTTCGCTGATGAACGTATGAGTGATATGCGCCTCATGTGTGGGATCAGTGAATGCACTCATCTGTGCGTAAAACTGAATCCTTTTGTGTTAGAATGGAAGATACTGGCTGTGTGAGGTATGCCAGAACACCGGCTACGGTAGAGAATTTGTTACACGGGATCTGTGACAATCCTGCCTCTAGTACTCGGCGCGTTGCACGAGCTTTGAATACAAGACTTACGTGAATTACAATTGCACCTGCATCATCCAGAAAAGTGCAATTATTGTAGCCAGCGTAGTTGCTTCGCCGACTGGCTTTTGCAATTTGATCACTACAGCAACGTACAGAAAACCTCAGTTTTCCTGAGATCATGTTTACAAGAGACGCCATCTTTGCAGGAGACGGCATGCCCAATAGTAGAAATAGCCATGTATGGGATGACGAATATCTACAATTACTGGTATATTGATCCTATCAACAAACGTTTGTTGTGAACGTATGAGCTGATATTGTCATTGGTTTTGTGATGGGACCTCACGTATTTCCTGATACACTGAACGGAGTCATCTACCAAACGTGACTTCAGCACGTCCTCGCAACGTTCCTGGAAGATTTTCGATGAGATTTCCTCAATTTAGGTGACGTGGCCCCAGCACATTTCGCACTCGGTGTTTGAAATCACATGAACTACAGTTTTGACGACAATGGATTGGTCGCGATGGTCATGTTCCGTGACTGACTTTGTCACCAGAGATGACACCAAGAGACTACATCTTCTAGCAGCAGGAGCTCACGAGCCTAGATCACGAGACTCCGGTCGATAGGCTGCACGGACCAGGTTCCTAGGGAGTTCGCACCCGTACAGTTAGCACATTAAACTTCTTGAATACTTGAGGGTGTAATAAAGTCGATGGTGTGTCGATGCACAATCTGCAGCGATCATGGTAGCTGCTATTTTGAACAGTACCAGTAAGGCAACAGTGTTGCATAAGTTGTGTGCCGTACTGTACACTGACAGAGCAGAAATGTACGTGTTTCGTCTGAGGGTTGTGTGCTGTTTGTTCTATGCTTTGGTTGTTGCGTACTGATGCTTTCATCTCTTTTTTGATGGTATTTTCATGGAAACAAGAGTGACTGAGGTAACAAACTGAATACAACATACACTACTGGCCATTAAAATTGCTACACCACGAAGATGACGTGCTACAGATACGAAATTTAGCCGACTGGAAGAAGATGCTGTGATATGCAAATGATTAGCTTTTCAGAGCATTCACACAAGGTTGGCGCCGGCGGTGAAACCTACAACGTGCTGACACGAGGAAAGTTTCCAACCCATTTCTCATACACAAACAGCAGTTGACCGGCGTTGCCTGGTGAAACGTTGTTGTGATGCCTCGTGTAACGAGGAGAAATGCGTACCATCACGTTTCCGACTTTGATAAAGGTCGGATTGCAGCCTATCGCGATTGCGGTTTATCGTATCGCGACATTGCTGCTCACGTTGGTCGAGATCCAATGACTGTTAGCAGAATATGGAATCGGTGGGTTCAGGAGGGTAATACGGAACGCCGTGCTGGATCCCAATGGCCTCGAATCACTAGCAGTCGAGATGACAGGCATCTTATCCGCATGGCTGTAACGGATCGTGCAGCCACATCTCGATCCCTGAGTTAACAGACGGGGACATTTGCAAGGCAACAACCATCTGCACGAACAGTTGGACGACGTTTGCAGTAGCTTGGACTATCAGCTCGGAGACCATGGCTGCGGTTACCCTTGACGCTGCACCACAGACAGGAGCGCCTGCGATGGTGTACTCAACGATTAACCTGGCTGCACGAATGGCAAATCGCCATTTTTTCGGACGAATCCAGGTTATGTTTACAGTATCATTATGTTCGCATCCGTGTTTGGTGCTATCGCGGTGAACGCACATTGGAAGCGTGTATTCGTCATCGCCATACTGGCGTATCACCCGGCGTGATGGTATGGGGTGCCATTGGTTACACGTCTCGGTCACCTCTTGTTGGCATTGACGGCACTTTGAACAGTGGACGTTACATTTCACATGTGTTACGACTCGTTGCTCTACCCGTCATTCGACCCCTGCGAAACCCTACATTTCAGCAGGATAATGCACGACCGCATGTTGCAGATCCTGTACCGGCCTTTCTGGATACAGAAAATGTTCGACTGCTGCCCTGGCCAACACATTCTCCAGATCTCTCACCAACTGAAAACGTCTGGTCAATGGTGGCCGAGCAACTGGCTCGTTACAATACGCCAGTCACTACTCTTGATGAACTGTGGTATCGTGTTGAAGCTGCATGGGCAGCTGTACCTGTACACGCCATCCAAGCTCTGTTTGACCCAATGCCCAGGCGTATCAAGGCCGTTATTACGGCCAGAGGTGGGTGTTCTGGGTACTGATTTTTTAGGCTCTATGCACCCAAAATGCGTGAAAATGTAATCACATGTCAGTTCTAGTATAATATATTTGTCCAATGTATATCCGTTTATCATCTGAATTTCTTCTTGGTGTAGCAACTTTAATGGCCAGTAGTGTAATTACATTATGTCTGTACCGAGCCGCCAGTAGCCATGGGTCACTTGTACCAAAATACTCGGAAGGTATTCCTGAACATTCTCTCGTCGGTGGGGATTTGTTTCTCTTCGTATACGCTTGTTTCCCATTTGAGAGCACCTTTGGGCCACTACCACGCCGTCTGGCCATTGGCTGAAAGGAACCACGCTTTAATAGCGGGGCAGATCTCAGACAGCTTATACGTAGGGTGAACCACACTCCATTTTCTTTTGTTTTGTACTCTAAAAGGTAGAGCGATCTGTTTTTGTACTAAAGGTGTTTTATGTTCTTATTCTCTTGTTGAGCGCTACCTATGTATAAGTTGTCCCATTTGTCTTGCTCACCCAAAATAAGGTTTTTCTGATGCATTACATGTAAAAATGTCTCAACCAATGTTTTAACATCATTGGATAGTTCCTGCTGAAGGTATACGTTTTGTGTATCCTTATAGCTGTTGGAGATACGGGATACAGTTTAAATTGCTTAAATAGAATCATTATTCAAGAGTACACTCCTCAAAAGCTATTCAGAAATGCATCACAGTGACCATTTTATCGTCGCAACTAGTAGCTATCGAAATGATAAAGAAAACAAAACCTCCCTTATTTGAATATCACTTCAGTGCATTTCATTAACTATGTCATTTAACCTCTTCAAGGCGGTTTTGAACATTCTACAAGTTACTGATAAACATTGAAAGCAATAGTGGCTAATAGTTCTGAGCACTATGCGACTTAACTTCTGAGGTCATCAGTCGCCTCGAACTTAGAACTAATTAAACCTAACTAACCTAAGGACATCACACACATCCATGCCCGAGACAGGATTCGGACCTGCGACCGTAGCAGTCCCGTAGCGGACGCTCGGTTCCAGACTGAATGCAGCAGTAACACACTGTACAGCAATTGGATCTTGTTATTGTATTGTGCCGTATTACAGTACTTATGACAATGCAGAAATAACAAGGTCCTTTGTACTAACTTCAGCGTTTGCATCGGGTGCTCAAAATCTGACCACTGGCCTTCATTCATCGGGTGAATCTGTGGATGAAGGACGACCTACCTCGTGGTATAACATCCTCTTTGATGGCTGTAAGAGCGTCAATAATACGTTGCTACATGTCCTCTGGTGTTGTCGGAGCATTTTGGTAGACAGCATCCTTGACTGCTCCTCAGAGAAAAAAAATGCAGCGCTTTAAGGCCCGGAGATCGCAGAGGCAAACCAACTGACCCCCCCCCCCCCCCACGTATAATACACTTAACAGCGTATTTACGATCCAGAATTCGTCGTGCTCGTCAGTCGTTATGTCTAGGGGATCCATCATGCTGATACCACATGACCATCCACTGATTCAGAGGTACGGCATCCAAGAGAAGAGGAAGCATGCGAATCGGACATATTGTCAGCCATTTTGACTGCCATTTACACAGAAAGGTCCGATAATGATATCTCCAATAATTCCGCACCAAACATTAATGTCCCGTGGACGTTGATGCTCTACCTGACGGGCCCATCGTGTATTGCTGATGGACAAATAACGCATATTTTTATATTGACAATCCCTTTCTTGAAGTCTGACGCCTCGTTGATAAAAGAACATCTGATAAGAAATTAGGATCAATCAGAAGTTGGTGCTGTGCCCATTGAGAAAATTGAACCCTATTGCTAAAGTCATTTCGACAAAGTTCTTTGTTAAGTGAACATGATAAGGATGGAAATTATGAGGTTGCAAAATGCGACTTGAACTTGTTTTCGAGACACCAACTTCACGTTGAATTCGTCGTGTGCTGACTTGAGGATTCACGGCTACGGCAGCGAGCACAGTGACCTCAGCAGCTTCGTCTGTTCGTGTTCTTCGATGATTTCGAGGTCTTGGATTTAAACTTCCCGTTTCACGTAGACGAGAAATGAGACGAACAAACATGCAGCGAGAAGACGATGGCTTGTCGGGGAAGTGTCTGCTATACAGTAGTTGTACCTGAACAGAATTTCACCTACCGGCAGAAATTACAGTATAATTGTGTAGAGTAGAGTACAAGGTAGACAGAATAATATAATAATCATAATGTTCTCTAATAATACTGGACATAAATATGCGAGTTATTAAATCAGTTCCTATTAAGATATTTTCTCTGTAGGCCATCAGCATTTCTATCTCATCGTCACGCATGTACATCATAAAACTTTACACAACAAAAATTACATTCATAATGTCTAACACTGCCATGCAGTTCTAAGTTACTGTGATGCACGGCTACACTGATATGCAGTGTACTGTAAGCTAAAGCAACAGCAAATAAGGTGCATGAGGAGAGGGGCAAGTATACCTGTATGTGTTGTTGTTGTTGTGGTCTTCAGTCCTGAGACCGGTTTGATGCAGCTCTCCATGCTACTCTATCCTGTGCAAGTTTCTTCATCTTCCAGTACTTACTGCAACCTACATCCTTCTGAATCTGCTTAGTGTATTCTTCTCTTGGTCTCCCTCTACGATTTTTACCCACCACGCTGCCCTCCAATGCTAAATCAACCTGTATGTACATGAGTCGAAAATCATAAACAAAACCCATATCTGTGTACTCTTCATCGTTGGCACATATACGTTTTAACCGCAAAAATGGTACATTTCCGAATAGCTCTTGGAGACGGTGAGTGTATTCTTGAATAAAATGTACATGCCTCCAATTAGAAAGTTTAACCTCAACCACTAGTCTCCTATATCTGTTGGGATACATAAAACGTATACCCTCAGCAAGCAGTATCCAATGATGTTAAAAAACGCTGGTTGAAACAATTTTTCATTTAAAACACTAGAAAAAAATATATTTTACATGATCAAGATAAACGAGAAAGCCCGTATACAAGGAGTCTCTCGTAAAAGTCGCCAGGCTCATTTTCTCTGCAGTTTCGCAGATACTTGCGATTTCTTTCTTGCAGCATTTAGCTGGAGTCAGTTGAAGCAAACACTGCTCATCAAGTCTTCCAAGCTATGCCCGTTACAAACAAAATGATTTTTAAAATGTAATTTTATTTGCTAATTCGACAGAACGGACCCATTTAGTCTAGTGCTATATTTCTTACATCGATGGGTGTTAACAAGGGCAGAAGAACACGGAGAGTTAATGGAAGACTCGGTAGTACCTGTTGGGCCACGAAGGAAAGCAGTAGCCACATTCCGCCTAATTATTGGACATGACTGTTTCGCCGCCCGCCTGTGTAAAATCCTGTTGTCTCCAGAACGTGTTCTGTGTCACAGAATTTGTTCGATTGTGGACAAAGAACATTTAAAAGAGTGTACATATTAAATGATTTTTCAAAAAAATGGTTCAGATGGCTCTGTGCACTATGGGACTTAACATCTGAGGTCATCAGTCCCCTAGAAATTACAACTACTTAAACCTAACCAACCTAAGGACGTCACACACATCCATGCCCGAGGCAGGATTCGAACCTGCGACCGTAGCGGTCTCGCGGTTCCAGACGAATCTGGAGCCGCGCGACTTCTACCGTCGCAGGTTCGAATCCTGCCTTGGGCATGGATGCATGTGATGTCCTTAAGTTGGTTAGGCTTAAGTAGCTCTACGTTCTAGGGACTGATGACCTCAGAAGTTAAGTCTCATAGTGCTCACACCCATTTGAACCATTTGGTTGCAGATGGAAACGCCTAGAACCGATCGGCCACAACGGCTGGCAAGTGATTTTTAATTCAGACTTAACAACACTGTATTGAGAAACAAGATGGCGAATAATGATAAGGCAAGTTCCCAGAACATTAAAATAATAACAATAATTTTCGTTCTCTTATTCACATCCTTGCCTTACGTTGTCGGTATGTCACTCTAATTTCTGCGAAGGTATTCCTTGCGGCACACCTGTTATTTCTGTAACGCTTCGTCGTTTATTATTCAGTTCAGACCAGATGAAAGGTTTATCTTAAGGAAGCATGGCAGAAGGGCGATATCTGTCCACATAGTGTCACCGCAGTGCCATTCTCCGAGCTTTCAGCTATAAAAAGATGAAGCGACAACGAACGACGATTCTGTACTAGTTTTCAGCAGTGAAATATTCCTTCCTTTTTCATTCTAACATTGACGTAAAGTGAGACTAACGTCACTGCATCTTGGCCACCGCCAAGAAGCTGTAAGGAGTAATAGAGGGAAGAAAAAAATTTTACTGAGAGACGTTGAAGTCGGACGCAGTACTACACTCACAACATAAATTACATTTTCTCGAAGAAAGACGAGCGTATTTTTGTGTTATTAATATTTCAGAATTGTTAAGGTTACATTGAAAAGGAGTT
Source organism: Schistocerca serialis cubense (assembly GCF_023864345.2). Lineage (NCBI taxonomy): Eukaryota > Metazoa > Arthropoda > Insecta > Orthoptera > Acrididae > Schistocerca > Schistocerca serialis. The sequence goes on from NC_064644.1 coordinate 75,634,422, forward strand.
TTTAGTAATTTACAAGCCAGTGTCTTATATTTTTCCGCTTCGCCCTCACTTTGTAACGGCTGAGGACCGTGCAGCAGGTCATATTTTCGCCGTCTGAGACACCGCACCGAATGGCCTAGCCAGCACCCCCCGGCGGACCCCACGAGGATCTACGCAGGCGCGGATCGCTGGCACAGTGTGCGGGCCGTGTTTAAATTACAAAAACAGGCGTGAAAGTTGTTTACGACTGCCCGCCGACCGGTGTGAAGTGCGTGAATTATGCGCTGCCGCGTGCCGAATCCGGCGGCGCCTCCTAGGACGGGCAGTCGCCGGGAACACTTCTCCGACTGTCGTTACTGTCCACCACGATGTGAGGCAAAAGCAGGTATTCCAGCACGCCGGACAAAAAGTCAGTCGCCCTCAGGGGACAGCTCGTTAACATCATGTAACACCACCTCTACCATTGTAGAACAGAGCGTAAAAGTTTTTTGTTAAAACACTCACTGATGATTACACCCTGTAGAACTACCACACAGTGGGGATGTCGACTTGTACGTTTCACCCGCTGTTCCAAATAGACCCAGCCATGTTCTATGCGATTACGATCTGGTGATTTATTGGGCCAATGGCGCTACGATAGGATGCGTCAGTCAGTCCTTGCCAAACCAGGACCATATGCGTGCAGCGTTTAATACCACTGCTGTCTTTCCGGAGGACGGGATTGTCAGCATAGATTCAGAAGTGAAGGCAACACTTGCTCGGCCAAAATGCTTAAATATCCTGGTCGGTCTTACAGTGAGCTTTAGACAAGGTGTGTAAACCACCCGCAAGACGTAGTGGAAACACGTGGAAAGACGTGAACTAAATCCTCTACACATTTCATATTAAATGCTCCTTGCGCCGTCTGTGTATTTGGCTCCTTGCGTCGTAGCAAAGTGACGACTTCTCGGATCAAAACGCACGGCCCTCGTCAGCTTTTGCACAGCATCCGGCTGGTTTTACACGTTGAAGACGGGGAGCCTTAAGAAGCAATGTAAGCAATCCCTATTGAGACGTAAGCGGCTCTACGTCCACTGCATGGAGTCAGCCCGCAGACTGGCTGAGATGGCTCTGCATTCACTGACAGCAACTGTCACTTTCGTGTTTGAACCGACTGTCGTCCGCAAGGTGTCAAGACTCGTCTGTAGAGCCTGCCGGTCAGCGTCTTTTTACAACCGCTGTTCTGCCGGCGTGTGAAATGGCTGCGAGTGGTACATCATTCCTCGTACCCGCGTTGGACATCCCGCATTGATACTCCCACATATCGGGCAGCTTCATTCACGGTGTCATCATGGGAACGTCCAACCACGATAGTTTCTTCCTGCCTTCTGTCACTTCTTGATGTCAGTCCAGCTCAGTTGATTCTATACCGAGTAAAATTGAAGTGATATCAGGTGTTTCCCAGGGAAGCGTCCTGGGACCTCTGCTGTTCCTGATATATATAAATGACCTGGGTGATAATCTGAGCAGTTCTCTTAGGTTGTTCGCAGATGATGCTGTAATTTACCGTCTAGTAAGGTCATCCGAAGATCAGTATCAGTTGCAAAGCGATTTATAAAAGATGACTGTATGGTGTGGCAGGTGGCAGTTGACGCAAAATAACTAAAAGTGTCAGGTGATCCACGTGAGTTCCAAAAGAAATCCGTTGGAATTTGATTACTCGATAAATAGTACAATTCTCAACGCTGTCAATTCAACTAAGTACTTGGGTGTAAAAATTACGAACAACTTCAGTTGGAAAAACCACATAGATAATATTGTGGGGAAGCCGAGCCAAAGGTTGCGTTTTATTGGCAGGACACTTAGAAGATGCAACAAGTCCACTAAATAGACAGCTTACACTACACTCGTTCGTCCTCTGTTAGAATATTGCTGCGCGGTGTGGAATCCTTACCAGGTGGGATTGACGGAGGACATCGAAAGGGTGCAAAAAAGGGCAGCTCGTTTTGTATTATCACGTAATAGGTGAGAGAGTGTGGCAGATATGATACGCGGGTTGGGATGGAAGTCCTTAAAGCAAAGACGTTTTCGTCGCGGCGAGATCTATTTACGAAATTTCAGTCACCAACTTTCTCTTCGGAATGCGAAAATATTTTGTTGAGCCCAACCTACATAGGTAGGAATGATCATCAAAATAAAATAAGAGAAATCAGAGCTCGAACAGAAAGGTTTAGGTGTTCGTTTTTCCCGCGCGCTGTTCGGGAGTGGAATGGTAGAGAGATAGTATGATTGTGGTTCGATGAACCCTCTGCCAAGCACTTAAATGTGAATTGCAGAGTAATCATGTAGATGTAGATGTAGATACAGCTGACGGACACACACACGCACACACTAACATACAGACACACACACACACACACACACACACACACACACACACACACACAAACATACAGACACCAGACACACACACACACACACACACACACACACACACACACACACACTCTTTCCTTCCACGACCGTCGTCAGCTGTGAGTGGCCAAATGAGCACATAGTACCAGTTCTGTAGCACCTATGGCTCTCCGAGCGACAAGTTGGTTCTCATATATCGAGTGTCACTCCATGGATCATCAGGCCCACTTTCTCTGCAGTTTCGTTTTGGTGACGTGCAGCTGGATTCAGTCCAATCAGATCCTGCTCATCACGCCTACCATGCGACGCCCAGTGCCAACGGAAAGCGTCGGTTTGTTTCCCATTACAAACAAAATTATTTTTAAAGTGGAATTTTGTGTGCCCATTCTATAGAGCGGTCCCATGTTAGTCTACTGCGTTAATCGTTTTATCATTATGTATTAAAAAGAAAAGTAAAACCCGAAGAAAAATCAGTTCTCCAACAGCTCTTGTGCATGGCGGTAGCAGGCAGGGCGGCCAGAGTGGTGCTGTCGCTGCTGCTGTGAACAAATGGTTCAAATGGCTCTGAGCACTGTGGGACTTAACATCTGAGGTCATCAGTCCCCTAGAACTTAGAACTACTTAAACCTAACTAACCTAACAACATCACACACATCCATGCCCGAGGCAGGATTCGAACCTGCGACCATAGCGGTCGCGCGGTTCCAGACTGAAGTGCCTACAACCGCTCGGCCACTCCGGCCGGCTCTAAAGAAATAACAAGCGTGATGCAAGGAGTGCCTTTGGAGAAATCAGAGTGACATATCCACAATGTAAGTCAAGGATGTGAAGAAGAGAACGAAAATTATTGTAACTACTTTATTGTTCTGGTACTTGAGTTATGTACACTCTTTTAAATGCTCTTTGTTCACGATCGAACCAACACAGAATACATTCTGGAGACAACAGGATTTTACACAGGCAGGCGGCCGAACAGTCATGTCCAGTAATCAGGCGAAATGTGGCTACTGCTTTCGTTCGTGCCCATCAGATAATACCAAGTCGTCCATTAAGACTTTCAACATTTCCTGAAGTGAAGCCGGCCGGAGTGGCCGAGTGGTTCTTAGGCGCTACAGTCTGGAACCGCGTGACTGCTACGGTCGCAGGTTTGAATCCTGTCTCGGGCATGGATGTGTGTGATGTCCTTAGGTTAGTTAGGTTTAAGTATGAAACGTCCCCTTAGAAAAATTAATGAATTACCCTGCTGATAAACCTCTTACATTATTTGATTTTCAAACAGCTGAGCAGAACTGAACGTATTCAGACATTTCGCTCTTTACCTATTCTGATCAACACTAAACTGACACACAATATTTTTAGCGCAACGCAGTCCGACTTTCAATACTCCCTACAAAAGAATGGCCCTGACTAACAATAACTTATACCTTTCATGAATCAGTTACTTCACAAAAATCTTCGTTGCTCGAACTATGCAATACAACGAGCGCCAATACTGCCAGCAAAATAAAAGATTCTAACTACTGAAGGCACTATGTACTGATAGGCATACTTATAAATGAAAGATTTTGATAGAGAACAAACAATCGATTTACCTTAATAGTGTTCAAAAGTCATAACATATATAGCAGTTCATGACATCCAATCTTACAAATTTACTGTCTCTGATGGACACACGTTCAGATCATCCACTCTCAAAACTCTGCCATTCCTCTCCCCACATCCACCACTGCTCGCGGCTCACCTCCAACTGCGCAACGCTACGCGCTGTTAACAGCCAACTGCCAAACACTACAATAGCATATACTCTAACAATGCAAACTAACCACAGCCTCCACACAGCACAGTCAGTGATTTTCATATAGAGCGCTACGTGGCGTTACCAACATAAAAACCTAAACAGCCTGCTTACAAGTAGTTCTAAGTTATAGAGGACTGGTGACCTTAGAAGTTAAGCCCCATAGTGCTCAGAGCCATTTGAACCATTTGAACCTGAAGTAAAACATTATTTTGTCGTTTTAATTACTCTTGAAGTTTGCTGTGTTTTGTTAACAGCACGTTTTATCGCAAAGTACATGTTACTTTATCCAAGCCATTTAATTTTTGTGCCCTGTTGGGTTAAAAATATCTCCTTCAGCATTACCATTTAAGCCACAGCGAGATGATATCCACTTAATTATAGTAGTCTTCCCCTTCTTTTGTAGTAATTTAATTACAATCGTCTTTCTCTTATTTTGTAGTAATTTAATTACTTCTTGGACCTCTGTAACTTGAATGATCTTTTAATCTTGTGAGTAAATAAATCCTGAGATTGTCGCTCTGCAATTACTGAACTTGACTGCTTTGTCGAATGTATGTAAAACTTTGTTTAGCTGATGTACCGCAACTCTGATGGCTTTTATCTTCAAAATTTGAACTGAGTGGTCCTAAAGTCCGAAGAAAGAGAAAACTTTGCTGTATATCCCCACTCAAACGTTTCCTTCTTCTACCATTAATGGGCCCTCTGCGTAGATGTGGAGCGACTGATTTGCAGCGTATTTCGCATTTATTGTTACCAGTAGCGTAGCTCACTATTTCATTTCTTTCGATTTTTTATAATTATCCAATGTGGCTAGTTTCTATTGTAATTGAAGAAGCACAATTTAAGAGACTTGGAAAGTAAACTTCAGAATCTATTTTCGGCAGCTTATGTTGTGACCGTAAGTCTTCTACTTTTTGGATGAAGTCCATTTGTGTTTTCAACTATCTTCTGTTATTGTGAAGCGAATCTGTATGCTTTAGTCGTTTAATATGGTTCTGTACACGAATCCAGTTTCTTATACTGAAGCAGAGATGATCTTTTAATACGGTATTTGTTTTAGTAGGTTCTATTCCATCTAGGATCCACATTGATACTTTAGGTTTGATCTTACTCCAATAGTTATAATTCTTAATGCTGCATTCTAGACTATTACTTGCTGATATTTCTGGTAATAGACGTAAGAAGCACTTCCCTAACATGCGTTAAAACTTGTCCTGTGTAAGTTTTGTCGGTGTTGTTGAGCACTTTCCCTGGACATTTCCATTTACCACCGGCTTATTTCCTCAGTGCGCCGAGTATGGTTTTTGTTCTCTCAGCAGTTTTATTTATGTGGGCCTGTCAGTTTACTTTTTGATACATCGACCTGTAACTCCAAATATTAAGGGTATACATTCTGCTGTATATGTTCCTCTCCAACTATTAGTTACTTTTGAATGAAAATATAGAAAAGAAGGTGAGTGGACATGCGCACTTTTCGTGTGATCGTGTCCATCCGCGTCACTGCTTCTGTGAGGGACTTTGTGAGTTTGCATGAACGTCCTCACAGCCACAGTTCAGTTATTTCGTGAAGCCAAAAATGTTAGAAGAATTTTAAAAACTGAGTTTTGTAACAATTGTAGATAATCATTTGTCTCGTGAAGCATTAACGAAATTTTGTAGACAAATGTGTCAATTCGTAATAGGACCCTCTGGCAGAAACTGTAGAACTTACAAGGTATAGATAGGGAAAAACGCACCAATCTGATGATTATATGACCTTTTTTTGGCGTTAGTACGAGTGAATGTGCGTGTCTGATGGTTACAAATGCGGTGGTGAACTTTGTAGAGGAGTTCGTAAGTCGACGAGTGTAAATGGAAGGAATAAGACGCGGGTAGTCGGAATAAGTACATATCATCATCCGGCGTCAGGAGACTCTGAATATTATGGGAACTCCCCTTAGGCTGTTGGGGATATGTCACAGCTAGTATATGGTCCGAAGCACACTCGAAATTCAGGGTACCATATGTGATTCTCGAGGTTAACTCAACTGACACACAGGTACTTATAAATATGCGAGTACATGAAAAGCGTGCTTGAAAGATACTTGTTGTATGTGTGATTGCCATAACTATACACATAACATGAGGGGCAGTCAACGAAAACGAGACAGATTCAAAAAGTAATTATCTGTCCATTATTTTTGAAAAATAATCGCCTTAATAATTTGTACAATTATCCTACTGCGAGACAAGGCGGTCAGTGAGTTCATGGAAAAAGGTACATGATTGTACCCAGGTTTGTGCCTCTTCGTCCGAAGCAAATCCACCGTCACGAACTCACTCTCCAAGGCCCCAAAAGTACGAAAACTGCATGGACAGAGATAGAGACTGTATGAAGGATGTGGAAGGGACTCGCAGCGAAACTTCGACCGCGTACTCGAAACAACCCTCCCAACGTCTGGCCGGACCTTTCGGCTGAGAAAGAACGTCGATTTGGCTCCAGACCCCATCGTCCAACATCACTACCTTCTCTGGTATCGGCTCTTGAGAAGGAATAGGCTGCTAGTCCTTCACAGATGTTGAAATAAATCTTTAAAAATATACTCAGCAGAGTTGGCCCTTTAGGCTAAGGGTGAAGACGCCCTGCATTAATGTCCATCAATACACTGATGAGCCAAAACATTATGACCACATCGTTAATAGTTTGTTTGTTCGTTTTTAGAAAGAAATACATCACTGATTCTGTCTATCATGGAGCGGATAGTTTGTTGCCAGGTTTGTGGAGTTATGTGGCATGAGGCGTCTATGCACAGATCTTGCAATTCGCTTAAATAACGGGCCGCTGATTTTCGTAGTCGGTGATGGCGCCAGAAAGCGTTCCAGATAGAGTTCACTGATTTACATCAGACGAATTTGAACACCTAAACGTTAACGTGAGTTCACAATAATGCCCCTCAAATCACTGTAGCACGGTTCTAGCTGCAAGGCACTGACAATTATACCACCAAAAGATGGCATCGCTGTCAGGAAAGACATCAGGAATGAAGGGATGCAGCTGTTAGCATGTCTTCGATTGCTACCGCAGGTCCCATGAAAGCACAGATGAATGTCCCCTGTGGCATACTACTGCACCCACCAGCCTGTGTGTGTAGCGCGCCGCACGTTTCGAGCCACCGTTCAACTTGATGACGGGATTTGTGGAGACGACCATCAACCTAGTGTAGCAAAAATGTGATACGCCCGAAGATCTGACACATTTCCGTTGATTGAAGGTCGAATCTCGATCATCTCGTGCCCGCCGCAATCGTAACTGACGATTTCGTTCGGTCAACATGTAAACACGTAGGGGTGGTCTGCTACGGAGCTCTACATTCGATAGTGTACAATGAACGGTGCGCTCTGAAACACTTGTGCGTGCACCAGCACTGTGCTTTTTCGGCAGAGATGCCGCAGATCACCACCTATCCTACTTTATACAGCAGACAAGCCACCAAACGCCACGTTCTGTGAAGATTCGTGGACGTCCAACCATATACCGCCTAGTCGTAGTTTCACTGTCCTTCTACCTCTTTCGGTAGATGCTCACGACAGTAGCACGTGAAAATTCGACGAGCTTCGCCATTTTCGAGATACTAATTCACAGGCTCTGCGTAATAATAATCTACCCTTTGTCAAAACCGCTTATCTCAATGGATTTCCTCATTTGCAGCCCATATCTTCTCTAGGTGATTAGGTTGCTGCCCTGTCCGTGTCTTCTCCGCTTACGTACTTTTCTTCACGTGCCGCCAACACCACAGGTGATATCCAAAGTCGCGGTGGGCAGTGGTCATAATGTTTTGGCTTATAGTGTATGTGTCCTAACAGTTTAGACAGATAGTTTCCGTTGTCGCATCTGGTCATGGAAGACGTCACGGTGTTCCAGATGAATCGCAAAGTCCGTTTACGGTTGTCCTCCACCGCGCCGCCATCACTCTTCCCCTTGTAAATGCTGCACCGGACGGCAGCAGCAACAGCCAAGTCAGAATTCTTTGTTCCAATGTTTGTCTTCGCACAGCTCATTAAGCAGTGTAATTACCACCGCGCCGCAAAAGGTCTGCCTCGAAAGAGCAACATGCGCAATTAAAATGCAGAGGGCCTTAATTAATCATCTCGACGCAACCGCCGGCGCACGACGTGCCGTTCTTCCGCGCTGGGAATACATCTCGCAGCCGGCCCCCGTTCCTCACCTGTCCCCCGCCGTCTTGTCCACGTTCCGGGCGCTCGCGCTGTAAATCACTCTCCACGCGTTTTGTTTCGAAAATAACGGAGGAGCCTGCGTTCCGGGAGTCGCGGGTTGCGGTCGCCAACTCCTCGCTCTGCCCTGTCCCTGACCTCGCGGGCGTTTCTTTCCTGTTCTACAGTCGCGCATGCGCAACAGAAATTCCCACTTCTTGCAGTACGTGAGCAGATTACGCTTTAAGGTGCGGTGCAATCGATCGTCGCTGACGCAGCGAGGAAACACTTCGCCGTTTTTACAGCTCCTGCTAGCCAAAGGGCGGAGACGTACTCCACAGAGGGGATGAGCTCGTGTTGGGTACGCATGTATAAAGTGTTTCAAATATACTTTTTGAAACCTCAGGAACAAGTTTCTTACTCTTAAACAAGAAAATAAGTCCATATAAAAGTATCTCCGAAAATATCAGTTACTAATGAAAGTTCGCGTTATCCATATCCCAGGTACAAGCCAAAATTTCGTTGTTCTCTTTCAAATAAGGCTTTGACTTGTGTCCACTGTATCCTAGATGGTGGAGTGCTGCAAGTACTCATAGAAGGCTTCGACGCATTGTTGATGCGTACAGTTTCCCAACACGTCTTACTGGTGCTATCTATAGGGGCTTTGTTTAGAACACTCTAGAAGAAGGACATAGAAGAAGATGTAATCCTGAAAATGAGATTAAACAAGAGATTCACGTAAATTAAAGCCCATTTTACTTTCGTTCTTCGAGAGGCATTGGCTGGAATCTACCATAGCAGGTGGACAGGTAGAGGAGGGCAAGTTCCGTACCCTGCACGTTGTTCTTCCAACCGCAGTCCTTTGGCTTTTATGTCTAAGGAAACCATAAACGAATGATTTATGGAGCAAATAACACAGGTGCAGAAACTCTAAATAGAGCCCACTGTCCGACGATCAAGTGTGTGTGCATGCGCCGGCCGGAGTGACCGAGCGGTTCTAGGCGCTACAGTCTGGAACCGCGTGGCAGCTACGGTCGCAGGTTCGAATCCTGCCTCTTGCATGGATGTGTGTGATGTCCGTAGTTAGTTAGGTTTAAGTAGTTCTGAGTTCTAGGGGACTGATGACCTCAGAAATTAAGTCCCAAAGTGCTCAGAGCCATTTTTGTGTGCATGGATGCATGTGTGTGTGTGTGTGTGTGTGTGTGTGTGTGTGTGTGTGTGGAGACAGAAGTAGAATGAACACTTGTTACTTCTGACTTGTCAACATTTCAAGCTGAAAAACTGCAATAGGTGTTAGTTTCACTATAAATTTATTAAACTTTATTAAAAGAATTGAGGGCCTTTGGGGAAATGTTTATCTGGAATATTTTCTTGTTTTGGTGTAAGGAAACTGTCATCAGGAAACTGTCATCAAAATTTGTAAACCTATTTTTGAGCCATCCTATAGAAGCCTTTTAGAAACACAGATCACCAAGGCGACGTATTTCGCAACTTTCGCACCCACGAAGTGGAAGTCGCTTGTTGTAGCCCTCTCGAACACTACAGCGGTTTCCAAACGTGCTGTTACCGTGGGCCAGTGTTTATTCATAATCGATCCTTTCAGTAAGACAAGCTGTGCCTTATATTTGTTTTTCGCCTCAGTGTGATTCAGTGCATTCTCATTAGTTACTTACATAGAGATACAACTGAAATCCACAGTTATAATTATTATCATTTATGCGGGGGTCTCTCCTAAGAGCCGTTACGCGCCTTTTCACTCGTATTTAGGTAGATATTTGCAATTTCGTTTCTGCAGTGTGTTGGTGCAGTCAGGCCAAACAAATAATCGTCATGATGTCTTTCTTGTCACGACCATTGTCGATGGAAACCGACGGTTTTTCTTTCGTTACAAAAAAAAATTTTTTTTTAAGTGGAATAACAGGCGTCCATTCGATAGAGCTGTCCCAGATTAGTACAGTGCGATACTCATTTTATCTGTATATTAAGACAAACGACGAATAACCAGTATTCCAACAGCAACAGGACGGCCCTGGCCCGCGCCGCCTGCTACAGCCACGCAGCAGCGCTGCTGAATCGTTGCTGGAGTACTGCTTATTCAACGTGTATTACTGTCACCGTAAAACGACTATCGCACCATACTAATTAGCGACAACTCTATCGAAGGGGCACATAATTATCAACTTTAAAAATAATTTTGTTGTGTGATGTCCTTAGGTTAGTTACGTTTAAGTAGGTCTAAGTTCTAGGGGACCGATGACCTCAGATGTTAAGTCCCATAGTTCTCAGAGCCATTTGAACCAATTTGATGCTCTACATCGACACTGAGCGTCGTGTGAAAGACGTGATGAGCAATGTTTGGGCTGACTCCAGCCACACATTACAAAAATTAAATAGCACGTATCTGCATAGGTGGAATGTGCCTGATGAGTCTCAGAAGAGAGACCTCGCACACAGGGTGATCCAGCTTCCCCTACCGATGGGTTTTATACAACCCGCAACACCTTGAGATGCCATACACAAAATTTTCATATTCGCTTCCTCGCTATGCGCAAACTATTAGTCCTACATAAAATATACACAGGACCTTTTTGTAGGAAATCTAATGTGGCTAAATTTTGTACTGGGCTACGTTTCCGCTGGAGACCACTGTTTTCGAGTTATTCATGAAAGTAATGTTTGAAGACAACTTCTGTAGGTTTTCCTTGAATAATTCAAAAAGTGCAGCCTCTAGCGAAAACGTGTCCCATTACCAAATTTAATTTCAACAAATTTACTACAAGAAAGTTCTTTTCATTTTTTCTATAGGACTACTCGTCTGCATGTAGTGAGCGAGAGAATATGAAAATCTTGATTGTCGTATTTGAAGGTGTTGTAGGTTCCATTAAGACCCGTCAGCAGGGGGGTGTGCAGGATGGGGAAAAACAATCTCACAGTGGGGCCAGTGTAGTGTAGGGGACGTCGAATTGACGAAAATTTTAGAGGTAACAATAGACCAGAAATGCACCGCTTTGGAACTACGGAAACAAAACAAGCAATCAGTGACGCACAAATAGATGTGTGTAGAATGAACCTAACTTTCCTCATCTAATGTCTGCTATGCTAACGAGAGCAGTTAATAATTAAACTGGCTTAAGATAATGGTTTGAGACGAACAGTCAAAGCTAGGCAAACTTACGTTTCGCTTAGCCGTGTAGCTCGGTGCAGATTGCTACGCTCTTCCCAAGCTGTGATACTGTTTGGGTCCACGTATATTACTAGTAATACCAAGTAGTTGATCCTCCTCCAACAGAAAAGCTGACAAAGAAGCCATGCATTGTCCAAGTTGTGCAATAGCGAGGAAACCACACCACTGGTTGGATATGACCTAATATTAGTTGTCGTCGAGACACAACTTTCCTCGGCTGTAATCTATTAACTGGAGCAATGATAAACACTTTGTCCGCAGCTCATCAGTTTTAGCTCACTAAAGGTTACTTGTTGCAACACGGACTCACAGCATCTTGTCCCTACTGCTTCTCTGGTAAACCCGCATTACTGTCTGATACTACACGCTAGAAAACTGCACGCCAACGCCTCAAGTTCTCTCACTGACAGGGGTTCCCCATACAATACAGTATCTTTAATACACTTTCTTTATTTTCAGCGAAGTTCTTTGAGTACATTTAATGATACAGATAATTTAATAATAATTACTGAAACTATTTCCACATATTCAAATATTGTTACAAGTATCTTTTTACGCAATTAACATATGAAATAATTTCAGTTTTAATATTTAGCCACTAGTTGGCATCAAGCAGTAGGTGCTTTTGTCGCTCTGTGCTTTCGTACGCCCAGCTACCTCCAGATGGTGGTAGCTTACTCTAGTGTGACTCATGTTTGACACAGGTAGATGTCAGGAACATAAAGTTCTTTTTGAAAATTATAATTACTAAAGAAGTACCGGTACATAGTGTTTTTAGGGCTACGTCTATGACAACTAGTATTTGACTCCTCGGTCAGAAATTTTAAAAATACGTTTTACAGTGTTTCTGGAAATTCAGCGCTAACGAAGTGCAATAGGGGATAAACATTTTCAAGAAAATATTTCATTGCATTAAAAATTCTTCAAGCTAAATTTATGAAAATTGATGTTTCGCTCATCGGTTAGATACAAAGTATTATTTGTTAGGGGTGATAGTTGCTATGGAAACATATCCATAAGAAATCAAAAGGCTTGATTGACAAAAGCTGTGGACTACAGCTATCAGAATCGCCTTCTGGTCAGAAGTACACTGGGAAACGATCACGCTTATATTGCATAAATTTGCGTGAAAAGCTCAGAAGGTCTTGCTGTTTGTGAACAACATAAAAATTCGATTAAATAAAAAAAAATCTCTGCAGGCCATACAGTATACGCAAGTGAAGCAGCGAGCTCTAAGGTATTTACAAATATTGCAAGCGAACGAAATCTGGTGAATAAAATTTCAGGAAACTATTTGAGTCAAAAAACATCTTGAGGAATTCTACGACAAGTAGAGCAATCACCGAAGTGACTTAACGCTGTTGGTGTTTGGTGTTGATGCCAGGCCTGGCTGTGTGTATAACGGGCGAGTACAGTGTCAGATGTTGAGCCATCTCTGTGAAGGACGCGGAGACGCCGCCTCCTCGTAAGAGGCAATCGTATCAGCACCTGCCACAGTTTTTGGATCTCCATTTGGCCGACTGGTCGAATCGTGCAGCATCCAGAGCACAAATACTCGTCGTCAATGTTCCGTTCAATCACATATGAACACAACAAGGGAGGATCGTTGGTTTTGCTCCAAGCACATAGTAACCCTATAATGTGGCAAGCGTTGCTACCTCTGTATAACAGGGTCACAGGTTCGATTCCCGGCTGGGTTGGGGATTTTCTCTGCCTGGGGACTGGGTGTTTGTGTTGTCCTCATAATTTCATCATCATCATCATCATTTGTGACAGTGGCGATATTGGACTGTGAAACAAAAAAAAAATTGACTGTGTAACAATTGGGTCTCTGTACGGGCGCTGAGCTCCCCACAAACCAAATATCATAATCATCATCATCATTGTAACCCTCTAACATCTGCGCCTGTCATCCGGGAACAAATAACTCACTCCTTGCAATGTTTTGTGATATCCCGAACCATTAGTCGAAGACTAGCAGCCGTCGGACTAGAAAATTACTGTCCCATGCGTGAACTGCCGTTAAAATCACAACACAAACGCTGTGTTTGAAGTGGCACACTGACCGGGAAGCATGGACTCCTGATGAATGACGTCGCACTGCGTTCAGCAATGGAGGGAGAGGTCCCAGTGTTCCAAGGTTTTGGAGAGACAGGGAAGTGTCATTCTTGGCATCATGGAATGAGGAGATCGTGTATGATTTCAGGTCACGACTCTAAGTGACTGGAGGAACTCTAACGACGCAACGGTACGTCATGGATAACCTGTATCATCATGGCGCCATTTTTCTTCAGGACACTGCCCGTCCACAAATGGAACGTGTCTTTATGAACTGTTTGTGTGATGTTGAGATACTCCAGTGGCCAGTGAGATATCCACATCCGTCCCCGATAGAACATGTATGGGGTCACCGGGTTGTCATCTCCGTTCAAATGGTTCAAATGGCTCTGAGCACTATGGGACTTAACATCTGATGTCATCAGTCCCCTCGAACTTAGAACTACTTAAACCTAACTAACTTAAGGACATCACACACATCCATGCCCGAAAATGGTTCAAATGACTCTGAACACTGAACACTGTGGTCATCAGTCCCCTAGAACTTAGAACTACTTAAACCTAACTAACCTAAGGACATCACACACATCCATGCCCGAGGAAGGATTCGAACATACTACAGTAGCGGTCGCGCGGTTCCAGACTGAAGCGCCTAGAGCCGCTCGGCCACACTGACCGGCCTGTCATCTCCATCCCAATGCCAATATCCAAAATGTAAAGGTCCAGTTACAACATTTGTGGACCAGCTTGCTTCAGTAGAGGATACAATCTATTTATGACAAATTTCTCAAGGGAATCATACATGTGTAGAGGCTAGAGGCGCTGCAACGTCTTCCTGACACACGAGCTCTTCGACATCTACATTTACGTCTGAATAGATACTCCACAATTCACCGTACGGCGCGTGGGGGAGAATACCCAATACCACTATTAGTCATTTCCTTTCCTGTTCCACGAGGGTACAATGGCTGTGTATGTGCCTCCATATGAGCCCTACTTTCTCATTTCTTATTTTATTGGTATTCACGTGCTATGTATGTTGCAGGCAGTAGAATCGTTCTGCAGTCGGTTTCAAATGCTGGTTCTCTAAATTTTCTGAAAATCCTTCATCGAAATGAATATCGTTTTTCCTCCAAGTAGTCACACCTGTGCTTCGGAAACATGCCGGTAACACTTGCAGGTTTTTCGAATCTGCCAGTAACAGATCTAGCAGCCACTTCTGAATTGCTTCGATACCTTCCATTAATCCGATCTGGTACGGATTCCAAACACTCGAGCAGTACTCAAGAATAGTTTGCTCTAGCATCCAATAATTGGTGTCCTTTACAGATGAACCACACTTAGCCGCACTTTCTTCTAATTCTCGCAATAAACCGAAGTCGACCTACCACAGTCCTCATATGTTCATTTCATTCATATCGGTTTGCAGTGTTACTCTCGAATATTTAAACGAAATGACTGTGTCCAGCAGGACACCACTAATGCTGTACCTGGACGCTACCGGTCTGTTTTTCCTACTCAACTGCATTAACTTACTTTTTGTACATTTAGAGCTAGTGGCCATTTAACACGCCAACTAGAAATTTTGTCTCAATCATCTTGTACCGTCCCACAGTCACTCAACTTCGACACCTTACCTCACCACAGCGTCATCAGCAGGCAACCGCAAATTGCTGCCCACCCAGGCCGACAAATCATTAATGTATTCACAGACTAACAAAAAAAATGGTTCAAATGGCTCTGAGCACTATGGGACTTAACTTCTGAGGTAATCAGTCCCCTAGAACTTAGAACTACTTTAACCTAACTAACCTAACGACATCACACACATCCATGCCCGAGGCAGGATTCCAACCTGCGACCGTAGCGGTCCAGACTGATGCGCCTAGAACCGCTCGGCCACCCTGGCCGGCAGAGACTAACAGTGGTCCTACACACTTCCCTGTGGCACTCCTGACATCCTCGTTTCGGATGAACACTCGCCGTCGAGGACAACACGCTGGGTTCTGTAACTTCAGAAGTCTTCGAACCACTCACATATCTGTGGATCTATTCCATACGCTCGTACCTTCTTTAACA
Organism: Schistocerca serialis cubense; assembly: GCF_023864345.2. NCBI lineage: Eukaryota > Metazoa > Arthropoda > Insecta > Orthoptera > Acrididae > Schistocerca > Schistocerca serialis. The sequence goes on from NC_064644.1 coordinate 75,650,105, forward strand.
GCCTGCAATGCGGCACCATGTCAAACGCTTTCCGGAAATCTAGAAATATGGAGTCTAATTGTCACCTCTCATCGAGAGTTAGCGGTATATCAGGTGAGAAAAGGGAAAGGTGACTTTCGCACTAGCGATGCTCTCTAAAACCAGACTGATTCGTGGAAATAAGATTCTCAGCTTCAAGGAAATTTATTATATTCAAACTGAGAATGCGTTCAAGGATTCTGCAGCAATGCCGATATGTTATGGATATTGGTCCGTTCTTTTGCCCTTCTTAATAACAATTTCTTTGTAAATTTGATTCCATTTGGTAATCAATGAAATATTCCCCACCCCCCAGTGACGTTTCATTTCGTTTCCTCCTCTCCTTCTGCGTGCTTTTTCCCCCCATGCAGTTAACGTTGTAAGACGTTGTGGTCACCTGACCTTCATTGCTTACGTATTCCGCCCTCACAATCATATTATGCACACCAAGACGCTTCATTCGAACCCAAACTCGATAAGGTAAAGTCAATGTTGTATGAATTCATGTAAACGATATGCAATTAACAAGTAAGCACACCATGGTTGAAATACTCAAGGCTGGCGTATACACATACATTCCAGACACAACAGTCACAGGCGCTTTTAGTTCGAGAGAGGTAGACCACACACCGGGAGGCCGATCCCTTCAGAGGACAACCCAGCCTATGTCGGCTGGTGACCGCCCATGTAGCAGACAGCGTGGGCCAAAGTGAAAAGGGGGAACGACCCCATGTTCAGCTTAAAAGCAAATTCCGCTGCATTGTGTGGGAGTGGCCAGCCTACTCATTCTTTACAGATAGCATGCAGTTTCAGAGATTTTCAAAGGGAGACAGCAAACGCCAAACGCCAAGCTACAGGTTTCCGGATTGATTGCCTTAAACAAAACGTCATTCTCCCATTTTAGAAGAGCAATGCTGATTGGCAGACGATATTTCTGACGCCTTGAGCTGAAGGAATAATGGAAGAGACCAAAAGATATACCCCTTCATGCCTGGCGTGGACAGGCGCCATTCCATTGTCACTCTTGGAGCGGGGAACAAGTCTCTCCTCAGTACTTCACTGGGAGAGCACCTCTATCGAGAGCGAATCGAAGTGCTACTCTATATTGAGTCCTTGCGATTAAGCATTGTTCATTGTGTTGGCCACCACACTTAAAGTGTGGTGTAAACGGACAGAGTTACAGTTAAATGCCTGCGAGCGAATTTTGAGTGGCATCACGGTGGACTGGTTATTTGACCGGTGTACCACGCCAATAGTTAGACTGGGGTCGAATAGGAATCCTTGACTTCATCAAGGCGTAGGGAGAGGATGATTGATGGAGGTCAATCGAGACAGAACGAGAGTTATCTTATTTGTCAGCAGCGAGCGGTGCAGACAGCAGTCATCACAACTTACGGTATTTTGAGCTACAGCTATTGCGAGCCACACATTTCCTCCACAACAGTACACTTCACTGCATTTCACACGTGACAGCCTCGACCATACCTAGCAACATTCTAAAGGATAATTATTCAAGTTGAGTAGGCGCGCCTCTCAGCCATTCTGCCAAGTTAACAACCATCTTAAGCTTTGTGTAGAAATTTCATTAGCGAATCCTATCCTTGAAAGGTAACTTCACATTCCGAAAAGAACCAGAATATAACTTGTTCAATTCATAACTAAAAGTGCTATTGTGATTTCTCAGATTTTTGCAAAATAAATAACAACTTTCGTTAGTTTCATGTTTTTCTTGCACTAACTAGCACTACTCCAATACCCAAGAATCCAACTAGTTACGTAAGAAATTTTGTGAATTTTTGTGTCATTTACTTACAGCAGACGACTCAAGAAGATATTTACTGTTGAAAGTTTTTCAGGCATTTCTCTTTAGAACGTTAGGAGCGTCTGTCTGACTTCTGTAGTAGTGTGGGGGTGGAAATTGCATCTTGCAGGAGCCACAGGGTAAAGGGTACATCTCAGATTAATCCGTTGCGCAGAATAACAGAGTAACAGATCAACCCCACACCTCAGAACGTTTCTACAGCATATCCGTAGTTCACCACAGGAATCATCGAAACGGGGCTGAACGATGGAATCTGAAAGAATGCAGTTGATAAGTACTCGGAGGGTAGATGGCAGAGTTTATTACGTGAAAACGGCGAGCGCGTCGCGGATCCCCGCCGCCTTGAGCAAGTAGGACATTAGCAGCCACCGGCCCGGCAGTGTCTTCCTGGTGGAGGGGTGCGGTGGGGAGGCGCGTGTTCAGGCGGTGTGGTCCGTGGAGCGGCCTCTGGCGGCTGCCGTGACGGCCATTAAGGTGGGGAAGGACAGCGCGGGGCTCGTCTTCATTAGCGTCGCCGCCGTGGACACGCTAATTAGCTTTACTGCGGCCGGGGAGGGGCCCGTCGCAACACGCCCACTCTCACACTCTCTCAACTGCGAGCTTAGTTTTTAAGTTACATTTGAAGAAATAATGTTCTTCCTGTAGCGATACAATCCATGAAAATAAACTGCTGACCATTAAAACTGCAACAACGAAAAGGACAGCAAATACGAAATTTTACTCTGTGTGTAACTGCAATAATGCTTAAACTACACTGAAGAGCCAAATTAGTACACCTGCCTAATATAGTGTAGGGCCCACGCGAGCACGCAGAAGTGCCGCAACACGACGTGGCACGGACTCGACTAATGTCTGAAGCAGTGCCGGAGGGAATTTGCATCATGATTCCTGCACGACTGCCCATAAATCCGTAAGAGTACGAAGGGGGTGGAGATCTCTTTTGAACAGCACTTTGAAAGGCATTCCATATATGCTCAATAATATTCACGTCTGGGGAGTTTGGGGGTCAGAGGAAGTGTTTAAACTCAGATGAGTGTTCCTGGAGCCTCACTGTAGCAATTCTGGACGTGTGGGGCGTTGCTTTTTCCTGCGGAAATTGCCCAACTCCGCCGGAATAAGCAACGGACATGAATCGATGCAGGTGATCAGACAGGATGCTTACGTAGGTGTCACCAGTCAGAGTCGTATCTAGTCTTATCAGGAGTCCCATATCACTCCAACTGCACACGCCATACACCATTACAGAGCCTCCACCAGGCTGAACAGTCTACTGGTGACATGGAGGGTCCATGGATTCATGAATTGTCCGACCAGGCAACATGTTTCCAATCATCAACAGTCCAATGTCGGTATTGACAGGCCCAGGCGAGGCGAAAAGCTTTCTGTGGTGCAATCAACAAGGGTGCACGAGTTGGCCTTCAGCTCCGAAGGCCCATATCGATGATGTTCCGTTGAATGGTTCGCACGCTGACACTTGTTGAATACTGCAGCAATTTTCGGAAGGGTTGCACTTCTGTCACGTCGAACGATTCTCTTCAGTCATCATTGGTCCCTTTCTTGCAGGGTCTTTTTCCGGCCGCAGTAATGTCGGAGATTTGATGTTTTACCCGATTCCTGATATTCACGGTACACTCGTGAAATGGTCGCACGAGAAAATCCCCACTTCATCGCTACCTCGGAGATCCTGACTCCCATCGCTCGCATGCTGACTGTAGCAAACGTTCAAACCCACTTAAATCTTGATAATCTGCAATTGCAGCAGCAGTAACCGATCTGACAACTGCGCCAGACACTTGTTGTCTTATATAGACTTTGCTGACCGCAGCGCCTGTATTTGAATTCGCATTCCTATACCTGTTTCTTTGGCGCTTCACTGTACTAAGTTTCATCGGGGGCTCGGGCCATGCAATGTGTGAAGTTTGGTATATACAGTAGCCACCTGCAATAGTAACAACAACTCAAACCGCATGGGAATTGATTCGATCTGAACTCGCATGACAAATTAAGGGTGTCCAAAACGCGAGTCGCATGCAGTCCAAGGCAAGTATTAATGCCGCCCACGAAGTAAACATCTGACGTACGATCGTAAAAATGTCTATAAAATTCCGTTCATGTAAAGTTGTAATAAACTAGATATTTTCAATCTGAAACTCTCGCCATATGATCCTATTCCCTCACTCGTCCAATCTGTTCTTAGAGTTGCCATCAGAGCTATACTTGAGCCCCAGAGTCTCGTTCTTGCTTCCGGCTAGTCCTTCAGACAGATTTGTCTGCTATCTTACGGCTACTTCAATTGAAACTGTGAGACTAATGATATTTAATGAAAATAATTAATAGAAATAGAAGATAAATCTGTTTCATTTCAGTTGAATTGTGACGAAAAATGTTTTTGGCTTGAGTTTTGTCCACTACATGTCGGTAGACGGTAGAAATCATCATGTAGATTGCAATTACTGCCAATGTTTGCTATCTAATGGCACAGTTGTTCTGTCCCAATAGGTTTAATTTGATATCCATTGCTACGAATACGAACCATATTTGAACATGAACGCCGTATAACGAGCTTTCACGTTATCTTTTTACTTTATGTGCAATTTCTACACTGGCAGATGATCGGAACAAGGAAATGAGCTTTAATTCAGTTCAGTATCTTCATTCGACAGCCCACGAGCTGGCATTGAATAATCGTCTGTCCCAGGAATTCCTAATAAGTTTGGAAGCTGAGTATGGTGATATTGTATATTTTATGCAAGTAAAATGGCTCAGTCATGGTCAGATAACAAATAGACAGTATATCACAATTAATAAATCAAATAGTTCATGATATCAAAAGCAAAATCTGTGCGAGAATTTCACGATGTGAAATGGGTGTCAGACTGAGCCGTTTTGGTAGATTTAACTGCTCAGTTAGGCTACTTCAACTTGCAACGTCAAGATAAAACTTAGTTATAAGTATAATGTTTCAAATAATAAACGGGTTAGAGATGAAACAGAAATTATGGCAAGCACAAATAAATGTAAACACTTCTTTTCATTTCAGCACGTTGGTCAAACATAATCCTAAACACGGGGTACAGTACGCTCCATAATTTCCTATTTGGTACATAAATCTTAAAGCCGAATGCAAAATTTTCGAAAAAAATGTTCAGAAATCTTGTAGTTATGAGACCAGTGTGGTCGTTCTGCTGCTTCGATAATTGTAGCCTATCTCCTATTTCCCTCGCTGTGCTCTTGTCCCGTGCAACACGGTTAACGAAATTGTTAGTTTAACTGCCCCGCGAATTTCTTTGAATGAGTAATAGCAACTTCCTCTCATGTTCATTGCCCTCAGCATGTTAGAGCACTAGTAAGACTATTAGACCATTTAAGAAAATTGCTTGTTACCCACTTCAAATTTACTTCATGTAAAAGTAACTATTAATAAATCCAAAGGTCCGAATTCAGTATTTCACTTCGAGTTCGTATGTCATTTTCAGACGGGTCAGGCAATAGAGCTATGTATGAGATACGGCTAAGCATTGGGTTTGTCTGCACAAGGCCATACTGTGGTCTCGCATTCGGGAAGACGACGGTTCAATCCCGCGTCCGGCCATCCTGATTTAAGTTTTCCGTGGTTTCCCTAAATCGCTCCAGGAAAATGCCGGGATGGTTCCTTTGAAAGGGCACGGCCGACTTCCTTCCCCGTCCTTCCCTAATCCGATGAGACTGATGACCTCGCTGTCTGGTCTCCTTTCCCAAAACAGCTGCCGACTGGGGTGGCCGAGCGGTTCTAGGCGCTACAGTCTGGAACCACGCGATCACTACGGTCGCAGGTTCGAATCCTGCCTCGGGCATGGATGTGTGTGATGTCCTTAGGTTAGTTAGGTTTAAGTAGTTCTAAGCTCTAGGAGACTGATGACCTCATAAGTTGCTCCATAGTGCTCAGACCATTTGAACCACTTTTTGAACCAAAACAGCTCAATTCCAGTCCATACTGTGGTGCTTGTTCCCGTGGCGTTAGGTTAAAGAAACTGTTTAGTATGTTTTCAGGGCAGAGATTCGTCCTACCTTAATTATCCACAGTGTGCCCACTTCAGTTATATGGTACGACACTGTCATCAGGGTATCTGCTAAAAGAACAATAGGAATGATTGATTAAGAGATTATTGTCACGTGTTAGCTTATTTTCCGCCAGGAATATAGATTGGATCACTATTTTACCATCGAATCACTCTGTGGTGCCTAACACAAAAATCACATGCGGCTCGTTGTAGCCCGCTGCTTAATCTCAGTCAGTTATTTTGTGTGAGTGCACGGGAATGATAGTGATCTGCATATACAGTCGGGCCAGTCTGCCGTTTGTAGGATGGTGGTAGCTTCAGGTGTTGCTGTTTTAAAGACCAGGTGCAGTAGCGGCCCGCTGCTGCAGTGTGCGGAATAAGGAAGTGAGCCCGCGACGTCCCGGGGGCGCCGGCGGGCATTACCCGCACAATAGCCGCGGCCGGCGATCGCGTGCTGCGGCAGCTCCTTGCCCGCAAGAACAATGCCGGGCATTGAGCGGCGCTAAGCGGGGTCGCAGACAATGCGCTACTTGCGGATCACGAACGCCGCCCGCCCACCGTCCGTGACGCTCCGCGGTGCATAGCGCACCGGACAATGCCGCCCCGCCGGCTCAACAGGCTACAATGCGTCAACACAGCAACACTGTGCAAGAAGGGCGTCGCCAGGGCGGTAGCGTCGGGCAGGTTAGTACGAAAACGTTACACTAGATATTCTAGAGGCGCCACATTAGCGCTCAGATTCCCACGACTTCTTTCCCCTTCCTCACATAATCTGCAACACGCAGGGACCACAAAATGGCGATGCACCGCAGATTTGAGGCCCGAGCGACGCGAGATGTCACTTGTGCGCCAAACTGAGAAGGACACTAGAAGCGTCAAAGCAAAAATTTGTGCACAAAGTGTATTGTAATAAGTATGGAAAACTGACTCATGCAACAGAAGAAAAAACAAAAGCTCGAAAAATCTCCATTTGCGAGATAATTTCAAATGTGAGATAGAAGCCGACACGCACTTCAGCATCAAATATTGTCCTACTGGGAATCTGAGGCGCGTAATACGCTGATTTACTAGAAGACTTCTGCTCCAAGATTTGTCATGTGTCTATGGTCTTCAGAAGAAACGAGTATTCTAACCGTGATATTAACTCATCGCTGTCAATGAAACGAAGACCCGATGCCCTTCAACCATGTCAGGAGGACCAACACATAGCGCAGCTTCCATTTTGCGGTCCAACAAATAGTAATACAGATAGGCTGTTAAACAAGGCATCAGGGCAAAAAAATGGTTCAAATGGCTCTGAGCACTATGGGACTTAACAGCTGCGGTCATCAGTCCCCTAGAACTTAGAACTACTTAAACCTAACTAACCTAAGGACATCACACACATCCATGCCCGATGCAGGATTCGAACCTGCGACCGTAGCAGTCGTGCGGTTCCGGACTGAACGCCTAGAACCGCGAGACCACCGCGGCCGCCATCAGGGCGTCAGAACAGTATTCCGGTACGTAAGAAAATCAAAGAAATGTTGCGACCCATTTAAGTTAATCTCGGCCCGAGAGAGCCAGGGATTTATATTACTTGCAAGTGTGGCACTCAAAAAAAAAAAAAAAGAAAAAAATAATAATAATAATAAAAATAAATTCTCTAAGCACTGCATCTGAGGTCATCAGTCCCTCAGAACTTAGAACTACCTGAACCTAACTAACCTAACGCCATCACATACATCCATGCCAGAGGCAGGATAAGAACCTGCGACCGTAGCAGCAGCGCGGTTCCGGACTGAAGAGTCTAGAGCCAGTCGGCTACAGCGGCCGGCGTGTGGCACTCAATACGAACTATTGCTGACTGCTGTGCCGAGCATCACCGTCACCCTAAATGGAGGAATTTCGAAAAATGTGCGATAGCTTACCACAGCCTGTTAAATGAACACAGTATTTTGTTTGAAGAAACGAAGCTTCTTTCTAATGCATCGAACTATCGGCCTTCTGCCTCCTACAATCCAACTACACTCTGGTGAATTTTTGCTCACGTGTACCATTCAATTTAGGCATTCAAACAGCACCCGTCAAAGAAACTGGTATTCAAATACAGAAAGGCCTTACCAATTACGTGTTTAATTCATATCGCCCTCCCCCTCCCTCCCCCTCCCTTCCCCCATCTTTCATTGTTTACTAAATTCTAGGAACTGCACCCTATCGGGTACCGCACGTCTTAATGCGACCGCTTCCGGGACGGGTAGGTATGCCGCCGCCAGATCGAATCCTCGCGGTAGAATAACGACGACGGGGTGGTGTGCCAGCCAGCCAGGACGTGACTTTTCGTTGGTTTCGAAAATCCTGCCAAGTAAATACCGGCCTAGATCTCGTTTTCAGTATACCTCCCCCCCCCCCCCCCAATGACGAAATCAGTGAATCCCAGCTGTCTGCGTCTAGTGTAAATTCTGCGTCTAGTGTAAACCATGAAATAGTGTCAACGTGTTTGAGATGTCTGCTAGTCGTGTAACTGAGGCAGAACGTGGGGACCAGCCCGGTGTTCACATAATGGGATGTGGAAAACCGCCTGAAAACCACATTCAGGCTGGCCGGCACACTGGCCCAAGTCGTTAATCCACCGAGCGGATTCGATACGGGGCCGGCGCGCCTACCAGAGTGCATGAAGCAGCGCATTTGCGCTCTCGGCTAACCTGGCGTGTCACACATTTTCAAATATATGTGGAATGTAAATAAATTTTATGTTATACATAAAGGGAGAGGTTGTTAGCAAAAATCTCAACTTTCTTGACGGATTTACTCCCAATTTTTACACGATACTCGAACATTTGGACAGACATACATATACAGACACATATATACGTAATATACGATAGGGAGTAGTTCTTGGAAAAGTTTTCGCAGGGTCGGAATTGTTACAATCGGATTTGGCATGGTTAATTTAGAGGGGTGACCAGATGACCTTCCTGCCGCCACCCCATATCCCCCAGTATCAGCTACATGCTTCGCAAACGTGTAGTACACATTCTTACACTTGCGCACAAAAATTTACTTTATACGCAGACAAACAGGGTACAGCTATATCTGCATCCAAACAGATACTCCGCAAGCCATCGTGCGGTGTGTGGCGGAGGGTGCTCTGTACCACTACTAGTCATTTCCTTTTCCTGTTCCACTCGTAAATACAGCGAGGGAAAACGACTGTCTATATGCTTATGCATGAGCTTACACTACTTCTGTCCTGAGGGAGTGGGGAGGCTTGAACAGGAGACCGATGAGCGTCGCTGTTTGGTGTCCTTAAACACTTATTCAGCAGCAATATCTGCCAGTAAACAATGCCGTATAATTGGCTTCGGGCTCAGCAGGCTCCAGAGAGCGTTGTCCATCTCCCCCCTTCCCCGCCGGAACGTGTTGCTCTAATGCCACGCAGTGGAGAGTGCCTGGAAATAGCGCAGCAGAATTATTCGGGCATTCACGCCATGCCGTGGCAGCTAATGGGCTTCCGGGACGACTAGATGGCCACGGCCAGCAAATGTCACATCGATAAGGCGTCGCGTGCGGCCGCGCTGCGCGGGTTGCATGTCACCACCCGCAGGGGACCCACGCGGCGACACGAAGGCAAGGCGGTACTCCGCCACAGGCGTCTGCACAACTCCTTACCTCCTTCCGTCTACAACTTTTCCCCAGAGCGACGCATTTTTATAATAATATGACGAGTGAATCACTTTATATTCATCAGGGCGAGACATTCAATTGGCCAACTATCTTCCCACCATGAACTTTCTTCCAGAAATTTAATCATATTCGAGAAATAAGAGCATTACTTTATGAGCAGTATGATGGAAAAGCACCAGAACATGCGGAAACTGAATCACAGACCGTCTGAATTATTAAAAGAGAACGAGCTACAACTTGGAAGAGCAGTGGTAAGACAACGGACTTGGCATCGTGGCTATTGGAGTCAACCAGAGCTACTTTTTCTGTGATTTCCCAAAATCGCATCAGATGGAGGTCGATACGGTTCATGAGAAGGATCATGGCCGATTTCCTTCCCCATCCTTTCCCAAACCGACCGTACGAGTAAGATGTATTTCTAACACCATACTGTCGACGAGACGTTAAACAGCAATATTCCTTGTAAGAAGTAATTTCGATAAACATTCGGAATCCTAAATACGGGTAAAAGTTGAAAATATCGCTTCAGCAGTAAGATTATTTTATTTAAAACACGACCGTTTTCGGGCTATTACATTCCCAGCATCAGCTGGTATAACTTTGTGCTGTGACTCCGAGCGCCGTGATGGGCGAGTACAGTAATGCGGTGTATCACTAACTCGCTGGTGAAGCACCGCGTCCTACACGTCCGTCGCGGCGCTCGGAGTCACAACGTAAAGCAGTACCAGCAGATGAACCGAGCGAGGTGGCGCAGTGGTTAGACACTGGACTCGCATTCGGGAGGACGACGGTTCAATCCCGCGCCCGCCCATCGTGATTTAGGTTTTCCGTGATTTCCATAAATCGCTTCAGGCAAATACCGGAATGGTTCCTTTGAGAGGGCACAGCCGACCTCCTTCCCTAATCCGATGAGACCGATGACCTCGCTGTCTGGTCTCCTTCCCCAAAACAACCCAACCCAACCCAGCAGACGATGAGCATCTAAGAGCCCGAAAACGATTGTGTTTTAAATAAAAAATGTCACAACGGAAGTGATATTTTCAACCTCTGCTATAATTCTCCGTTACGGATGTCACTCCGGAAGGATTATTTGTAGCTAAATGGGGGTGTCCGTATAGGAATTACAACCCCTATCTTTACGAAAAGGAACAACCCCATCGGTAGGTCCAGGACACCATTTAGTACAGTCAGTCATTACCTCTGTCCCAAATCGTTCGATGTGAGACACTAAGCTGCCACCACGAAGCCAACAGGAAGCAGCAGCGTTCTAGCCCGACTGAACGATCTCGCCGTGGTCGAACAGCTGTGGCAGTTAAGTGACGCCCAGCCAGACAGCGCCGAGCCGCTGACGCGGGTGTATCTACCGCCGCCGGCCCTCGAATCCCGACCCGTCGCCAGGATACCCTTCTCCATTGATATTTATAATATTACCTTACGTTTTACACCTACGTAGGAAGCACTGGAGTGAGGCTCACACGGGAAGTATGGTACGTATCCATCCAAGACATGTGAGGCAGAATCAGTCACCTGCGGTTGCCAAACTTTCACCAAAACCATCATACAACTATGTTTCAGTTTCAGGCCACCTGTTCTGTTGCAGGCTGTGATTTTGTTCGTTTTGATTTCTTATGGCTGCAGAAGGTAGTTTTTATCTACAGCTATTATGATTTGTTATATATTGCGTGACAATTAACACGGTCAGAAGCAACTATGTCAAATGTTATTCAGTGGAAAATTCGACGTCGCTCTGTTGCCCTTGGAACTGCGGTACAAGGTCAGTCGAGAGAAATGCTTTGCCTGTAACTTTGACGAAGAAAAAAGCTAACAGTTGCCTGCTCATTTTTCTTAACCTTCTTTTGGTTGATAGGATAGATATGTATCATTAAAGTAATATCTCATATCTACGTAATTCTACCATGTAGCGAGGTTCTTTCGGAACTTGGAGAAAAACACTTCGGACCACGGGACGGATATATGAAAGGCTATGAGGATCAGATGGGGCGGCATGTGTTTATAGGTCGCACAGTGTGTCCGTTTCATGCAAATCAGATCAAACCACCATCTTCTCCATTCCAAGAATGTCAGAAGAAACGAACCGTGTTTTCTTTTACATCATACACATTGCTTTGGAAAATAACTACATACATTAGTAATTCTGCTGCTTTGTACGTAATTTCTATGTAGTAGGATATTGTATGCGCTCCATAAAACTGCAGAGAATGTGGAAAATATTGACAAAGCCATCTCCAAATGTTACGTTGAAAATTTGTGGAAAATGTTTCATGTTCTTCATTGCCAGGAGAACAAATGTGTTTGGTACTGATTTTTGTCGTAATTGCTATCCTGATAAAATCATTCTAAAATTAAAACCTTAAATCTCTCAAAATCCTAAGTTCACATGAAAACTTGGACCTAGTTAGGTTCGTGGGATACGTGTCTCAAACTTAGTCAATTTTCAAAATCGGTCAGCTTAAAGCGTTTTTGGTATTGAAAGTGTATTATTTACCATAAAGGAAGGCAGTTTTTGACCTTTTATTTTTCAAATATATTTAAAATAAGTTTTTGACCTTTTATTTTTCAAGTATGTTTAAAATAAGTTTTCATTATAAATGGGTTAAGAAAGTGGTTGAAAAATGCTGCAGCTCTAAATGCAGACAGAAGTTCTGTTACGAAGATTGTCAAGCAAGTGTTGGACAATGAAAATGATTGGAAGATCAGCGAATCTGGAAACTTCGTTGTTGTATGGTTAGGTACATTACCAATACCGACATATCTGCTGCGAATGCAATGCTTTGTCATGTCTCTCACTGTTTATAATTGTTACAGTACTGAGGTAGCGCGATTTGTTTGGCTATTCTTTTCTCTTCGAAAGCGGTACGCTTATGTAAGATGTATTTTGTCATCTCAACCAATCCACCGGTTTTTTATTATCTTCAAAATAATAGATTAATTATGAACCTAACAATCTCTTTCTCTGGATAAACCAAATGCTTGACATGTTAGCGTTTTACGGGTAAGCGGAGCATGTACGTCACGTTTAACTCACATACGGTGCTGACGACCTTTCACACAATGTATGTTTGAACAAAACGAAAACCGAGTGAGGTGGCACAGTGGTTAGACACTGGACTCGCATTCGAAAGGACGACGGTTCAATCCCGCGTCCGGCCATCCTGATTTAGGTTTTCCGTGATTTCCCTAAATCACTCCAGGCAAATGCCGGGATGGTTCCTCTGAAAGGGCACGGCCGACTTCCTTCCCCATCCTTCCCTAATCCGATGAGACCGATGACCAAGCTGTCTGGTCTTCCCCAAACCAACCAACCAACCAACAAAACGAAAATATGATTTCTTTTTAAAATTTTGTTCCTGTTATATCTATCCAAATTCAGAAACAAAAAATTGTGTTTATTGTGATCCCACAGTCTCGTTGACTTGATTTATTACAATTACGGATATTCCAATAAATGTATTATAGCTAATTGCGAATAAGAAATCTTTTGAAAAATTACAAAAAAGTTTCACACATGCCGAAAATTCGTAAATTTTCTGTGTGCCCTCTTAAAAAATAGTTGCCGTAAATGAAACTAACACGGAAACATAGTGCAGCTATTGCAGAACATACTTACGCCAGTTCCATCTTTGTACACTGACTAATTTGCAAAGCTGAATGAGCTGAACGTAATTTAAGGTCACATATTATGTGCTCCACGAGGAATATGGCAAGTCTGCTCAGAGTCTACATGTGCTTCTGTCCAAGTGTCAATCTTAAATTTTGAACAGATTTTAGTATATAACACCGCTTTGTTTATACATTTCTGCAAATTACTTATTTCAAAATTAAACCAAAACTATTGTGGACTGCTCACTTATTTCTCAACCATAGAAGTACTGAGGGCTGGTGATATCCCCCCTCCTCCCCTCCCCGCCCTCTTCTGCCCAATGCCCAATCCATCCCCCTCCATGGCTAAAAGCGCCAGCACAAAAAGGGCAGAATAACTGACGAAGAAAAAGATAGCTTAAAAATTAACAGCGAGATATAAGTGAGTTCTCCTATCCTCGTATTCCTACCTGCTGCCAATGGAGAAGAAACTTTCCCTTGGCCTACGACTGTGAACTTCCACGGTCATTTCATCCCAGAGGGATAAGAAAGAAACAACTGTCTATCTCTAAGGTTCTTTGTGTGTGCTTGGTTCACATAGCTGCTGTTTACGTATCTCGCTCATTTCCAACACTGGATTTCTTGTTGCTACTTCACTACGTTACTGTAGGATGTCAAAGGTCGGTAAGCTGTTTCTGAAGCAAATATGCTATTTCACCGCAGCTACCTGATTTTTGCCGACTGAGGACTGGAGATTGAGAAGATAGTGGAGGCACCAAGTGGAAAAGATGGGACACGTAATTTACTTTCCACTCCAGCTATTACTTTTGCTGCTCCCACGTTTCAATTGGAACGATCTGCTGTGTAAATGAAAATGAATTGTACAATACGCCTTGTTTACTTATTAATAATATTAATGGACGGTTAGTCGTCAAATTTATCTATCTTGTCGCTGTCACACGACACAGCTGCTGAACTTGATGATGTAATCAATGAGTTTGCTCCGTTCAAAGCAAGTAAATCCAAAGTAAAATTACACACATCAAAAAAACGTTTTGCATCACCTCGGTTCAGAGAATTCCAGGACCAATACAGAAAACTGAAATAGATATCAACATAAACACCATTTCTGGTCCTGAAAACCACACATTACATGTCCTACCACCATATAGCGAGACTTTCAGTGGTGGTGGTCCAGATTGCTGTACACACCGGTAGCTCTAATACCCAACAGCACGTCCTCTTGCATTGATGCATGTCTGCATTCGTCGTGACATACTTTCCACAAGTTCATCAAGGCACTGCTGGTCCAGATTGTACCACTCCCTAAACGGCGATTCGGCATAGATCCCTCAGAACGGTTGGTGGGTCACATCCATCCCAGGTATGCTCATGTCTGGAGAACATGCTGGTCACTGTACTTGAGCAATGTCGTTATCCTAAAGGAAATCATTCACAATATGTGCGCGATCGGGCGCGAATTGTAGTCCATGAAGACGAATGCCTCGCCAGTATGCTGCCGATATAGTTGCACTATCAGTCGTATGATGGCATTCACGTATCATACAGGCGTTACGGTGCCTTCCATGGCCACCAACGGCGTACGTCGGCCTCTCATAGTGCCACCCCAAAACAGTAGGGAACCTCCACCTTGCTGCACTCGCTGGACAGTGTGTCTAAGGCATTCAGCCTGACCGGGCTGTCTTCAAACACGTCTCCGACGAGTATCTGGTTGAAGGCATATGCGACACTCATCGATGAAGAAAACGTGATGCCAATCATAAGCGGTCCATTCGGCATGTTGGTGGACCCATCTGTACCGAACTGCATGATGTCGTGGTTGCAAAGATGGACCTCGCTGTGGACATCGGGAGTGAAGTTGCTAACCATGCAGCCTATTGCGCACAGTTTGAGTCGTAACGCGACGTCCTGTGGCAGCACGAAAAGCATTATTTTACATGGTGGTGTAACTGTCAGGGTTTATCCGAGGCATAATCTGTAGGTAGCGGTCATACACTGCAGCAGTAGTCCTTGGGCGGCCGTAGCGTGGCATGTCATCGGCAATTCCTTTCTCTCTGTATCTCCTCATGTCCAAACAACATCGCTTTGGTTCACTCCGCGCCCTGGACACTTCCCTTGTTGAGAGCCCTTCCTGGCACAACTTTGAGCAGGTTTAGTGACATCTCTCAACGGTCAAAGGGACTGCGTCTGTGATACAGCATCCACAGTGAACGCTTTCTTCAGGAGTTCTGGAACCGGCTTGATGCAGACCTTTTTATGATGTGTGTATAATAAAAACACAATTACTGGAAACTGGCCTTATCTCAACTACTGTTTATTTCTAAGTAACAATGTATGTCCCATTAATAATTTATGAGAAGCAAATAAAAGCTGTTCTTTGTTGTACATCACACCAAGACCGATGTACAGTAGCTGCCGCAAACAGTCAGAGATACAGGGGTTGGCCAAAAATATGGGAATACCGCTTGAACATAAATGCAGATTGTTAGAACAGATACATCAAACATCTGCTTATAATAAGTAATCATTATTTACGATATTCTGTTTCGGTTGAAGTACCTGGAATTGTCGGGCTGGTCCCTGCATTCCCCAAAAGTTACACGACGCAGACATTTGTAACACGTTCGCACTGTTTCATTGTTTACACTATACGCAGACAGCTGGGGTACACTGATTCCGTCCCGGAGGGTATGGGGTGGCGGCAGGAAGGGCATCTGGCCACCACTTTCAAATAACCTTGCTAAATCCGTTGTAACCACGCCGACCCTGCGACCACTGCGGGACAAAGGTGCAAGCGAAAGTACCTTAAAAACTTAATTGAACTTTTACAACACGATAATGAGTGAATCGGAAGTAACATATGCAACAACCAAAGACAACCGTAACAAATTTTAGTTTATAAAACAATATCGCAGATTGTCTGCACAATCTTTGTAAACATATAGCGTCGTAAGAGTGGAACTGTCAAACTGCTGTCACGTCATAACTAACATTTAATTTTGAACATCTCGACATCATTTACGATCTTAATAAAGCGGTGACAGTTACAAAACAGTCTACTAAAGACGCACCATGGACGTCACATCAATCTAGACGTGAGTACAAGACAGCTGCCTTAATATGAATGACACTGACATTCATACCTGTTCTCACCAAAATTGTAATTGCAGGTACTTTGCAAATGGCGATTAAGCTGAAACAGACTGTCGTAAAGGAAGATTACTTACTGTAAGCAGTTATTTGGTGTATCTACTGTAAGAATGATGTCGTTATCAGACATATATTACGCTGCTGGCCCTAAAGAAGTAATAAAGAAATAAATGCCGGTGCTAGCCAAGACTGCACATTGCGATGTTGTACTTGACCACGAAGGGGACCCAAGCAGTGTCCCCAATACACAGCAGGTGTCAGTCATGATCGGAACGGTCTTCTGTGTAGTGGTGAATGCCTCGTGGCGGAGGTAAGTGACTTCGAACGTGGGCAAATTTTTGGTGCTCGTGTGGTTGGAGCTCTCATAACCAAGGTAACCGAAGTGTTTGGTTAAACGGCAGATAAGGAAACCGGGAAAACATCATCCGCTAAGTCACCATGAAGAAGACAATTTTTGTTGATCGGTTGTGACAGACGTTCACTGAAAGGGATTCTGCCACGAAATAAGAAGACGAGAGCTGAAAAAGCCACAACAGAACTCAATGTCACACTCGTAAAACCCTTCAGCACCGAAACAACACGAAGGGAGCAGTGAACTGAAGGGTGAGCTGGAATTCCAACACCGTCAGTGACGCAAAAGCCCGTAAGAGAAAAATGTGCTGCAGAAGCCATGAAACCTGGACTAAGGAGCAATGGACCGAAGTTGTTTGGTCGGATGAGTCTTACCGCACACTGTTTCCATCTTCTGGCGGAGTGAAATATGGTGGGCGTTCGGTGATGATTTGTGCAGCCATTCCGTGCTACACTGCAAGGTCGCCTTACAATCAAGCGTTATTTGACTACACTACTGGCCATTAAAATTGCTACACTAAGAAGAAATGCAGATGATAAACGGGTATTTATTGGACAACTGTATTATACTAGAACTGACATGTGATTACATTTTCACGCATTTTGGGTGCATTGATCCTGAGAAATCAGTACCCAGAACAACCACCTCTGGCCGTAATAACGGCCTTGATACGCCTGGACATTGCGTCAAACAGAGCTTGGATGGCGTGTACAGACACAGCTGCCCATGCAACTTCAACACGATACCATAGTTCATCAAGTGTATGGCGTATTGTGACGAGCTAGTTGCTCGGCCACCATGGATAGACGTTTTCAGTTGGTGAGGGGTCTGGAGAATGTGCTGGCCAGGGCAGCAGTCTAATATTTTATATATCCAGAAAGGCCCGTACAGGAACTGCAACATGCGGTCGTGCAATATCCTACTGAAATGTAGGGTTTCGCAGGGATCGAACGGGTTGTAACACGTCTGAAACGTAACGTCCACTGTTCAAAGTGCCGTCAATGCGAACAAGGTGTGACCAAGATGTGTAACCAATGGCACCCCATACCATCACACTGGGTGGTACGCCAGTGTGGCGATGACGAATACACGCTTCCAACGTGCGTTCACTTCGATGTCGCCAAACACGGATGCGACCATCATGATGCTGTAAACAGAACCTGGATTCATCCGAGAAAATGACGTTTTGCCATTCGTGCACCCAGGTTCGGCGTTTAGTACACCATCGCGGGCGCTCCTGTCTGTGATGCAGCGTCAACGGTAACCGCAGCCATGGTCTCCGAGCTGATAGTCCATGCTGCTGCAAATGTCGTCGAACTGTTCGTGCAGATGGTTGTTGCCTTGCGAACGTCCCCATCTGTTGACTCATGGATCGAGTTGCAGCCATGCGGATAAGACGCCTGTCATCTTGACTGCTAGTAACACGAGGTCGTTGGGCTCCAGCACGCCATTCCGTGTTACCCTCCTGAACCCACCGTTTCCATATTCTGCTAACAGCCATTGGATCTCGACCAACGCGAGCAGCAATGTCGCGATACGATAAACCGCAATCGCGATCGGCTACTATCCGACCTTTATAAAGTCGGAAACGTGATGGTACGCATTTCTGCTCGTTACACGAGGCATAACAACAACTTTTCACCAGGTAACGCCTGTCAACTGCTGTTTGTGTATGAAAATCGGTTGGGCACTTTCCTCATGTTGACACGTTGTAGGTGTCGTCACCGGCTCCACCCTTTTGTGAATGCTCTGAAAAGTTACTCATTCGCATATCACAGCATCTTCTTCCTGTCGGTTAAATTTCGCGTCTGTAGCACGTCATCTTCATGGTGTAGCAATTTTAATGGCCAACCTTGTGTGAATGCTCTGAAAAACTAATCATTTGCATATCACAGCATCTTCTTCCTGTCTGCAGCACATCATCTTCGTGGTGTAGCAATTTTAATGGACTTTTACCGGCCAGATCCGTTCCATGGTACAGCGTTTATTCCGCAATGGCCATGCTGTGTTACGGGACGACAGATCCGCCGTTCGCAAAGCTCCCAATGTACAGCACCGATTTTTTAAGTGCGAGAACGTACTGTCGTATCTCGCCTGGCCGCAACAGTCACCACATCGCACTATTATTGAGCATTTCTGGTCTACGTTGGAGAGAAGGGTGTGTCTTCGCGTACCATCTCCATCATCGTTGCCTGAACGTGGCACTACTGTGCAGGAGCAATACGATAAGATTACCTTGAAAACCAAACGGCCAATTTATTTATCCATTCCGAGACGACTTGAAGCAATTTTGAATGTCAGCGGTTTTCCTACACCGTATGAGGTATGATAATGTGTTCTCATTTGATGTTTCCGTATTTTTGTCCACCCCATGCACGTATTTATTTTACTTTCATGTTTTTTGGAAAGATTCGCAATTTTTATTTTATTTACAACATTTCATTTGTTGTGTGCAATATTTTCTATAAATACAGTACTGGCCATTAAAATTGCTACACCATGAAGATGACGTGCTACAGACGCGAAATTTAACCGACAGGAAGAAGATGCTGTGATATGCGAATGAGTAACTTTTCAGAGCATTCACAAAAGGGTGGAGCCGGTGGCGACACCTACAACGTGCTGACATGAGGAAAGTTTTCAACCGATTTCTCATACACAAACAGCAGTTGACCGGCGACGCCTGGTGAAACGTTGTTGTGAGGCCTCGTGTTAGGAGGAGAAATGCGTACCATCACGTTTCCGACTTTGATAAAGGTCGGATTGTGGCCTATCGCGATTGCGGTGTATCGTATCGCGACACTGCTGCTCGCATTGATCGAGATCCAATGACTGTTAGCAGAATATGAAATCGGTGGGTTCAGGAGGGTAATACGAAACACCGTGCTGGATCCCAACGGCCTCGTATCGCAGGCAGTCGACATGACAGGCATCTTATCCGCATGTCTGTAACGGATCGTGCAGCCACGTCTCGATCTATGAGTCAACACATGGGGATGTTTGCAAGACAACAACCATCTGCATGAACAGTTCAACGACGTTTGCAGCAGCATGGACTATCAGCTCGGAGACCATGGCCGCGGTTACCCTTGACGCTGCATCACAGACAGGAGCGCCTCCGATGGTGTACTCAACGGCGAACCTGGATGCACGAATCTCAAAACGTCATTTTTTCTGATGAATCCAGGTTCTGTTTACAGCATCATGATGGTCGCATCCGACATCGCGGTGAACGCACATTGGAAGCGTGTATTCGTCATCGCCATCCTGGCGTATCACCCGGCGTGAAGGTGTGGGGTGCCATTGGTTACACGTCTGGGTCACCTCTTGTTCGCATTGAAGGCACTTTGAGCAGTGGACGTTACATTTCAGATGTGTTACGACCCGTGGCTCTACCCTTCATTCGATCCCTACGAAATCCTGCATTTCAGCATGATAATGCACGACCGCATATTGCAGGTCCTGTACGGGCCTATTTTAAATAGAGAAAATGTTCGACTGCTGCCCTGGCCAGAACATTCTCCAGATCTCTCACCAATTGAAAACGTCTCGTCAATGGTGGTCGAGCAGCTTGCTCGTCACAATACGCCAGTCACAGATCTTGATGAACTGTGTTATCGTTTTGAAGCTGCATGGGCAGCTGTGTCTGTACACGCCATCCAAGCTCTGTTTGACGCAATGTCCAGGCGTATCAAGGCCGTAATTACGGCGAGAGGTCGTTGTTCTGGGTACTGACTTTTCAGGATCTATGGACCCAAATTGCGTGAAAATGTAATCACATGTCAGTTCTAGTATAATATATTTGTCTAATGAATACCCGTTTATCATCTGCATTTCTTCTAGGTGTATCAACTTTAATGACCAGTAGTGTAAAGAATGAGGAGGTTCTACGCAGAATTGGATAGGAAAGGAATATGTGGTAAACACTGATAAGGAGAAGGGACAGGATGATAGGACATCTGCTAAGACTTGAGGGAATGATTTCCATGGTACTAGAGGGGGCTGTAGAGGGTAAAAACTGTTGAGGAAGTCAGAGATTGGAATACGTCAAGCAATTAATTGAGGACGTAGGTTGCAAGTGCTACTCTGAGATGAAGAGGTTAGCACAGGAAAGGAATTCGTGGCGGGCCGCATCAAACCAGTCAGTAGACTGATGACCAAAAAAAAAAAAAAATTGTATATTACTTTTAAGGAAGATTTCCAATATTGCTTTAATTTTCTTAAAATCGCTTGTAAAATTATACAATATGCTAAATCCAAGAGGCAGAAAGCTACTTTTATGTCAGGAGAGTCGGGGAAACCGGTTTGACAGTTCTGTCAGGGGAGCAAGGTCACCCGCAGGGGCTCTGTTCTCAACGTCGATCACCACCAGTATTGCCACAATATGTCTTCTGGTCGATTAAAAATCTTAGCATGACCATTACAAATAATGACATTACCCTTTGGGACAGAAAAATAGAGAAAGACCCAGGATGCAGCGTTATTATTGTAAGCGTAAATGGCTGAAAGAAATGAGACAGCTTTCAAGATGAAACAGCAGTCCGTAGCTGAAGCGTACGTCCCGTGACCTCGCCGGCCACATTGTCTCCACACTGTGCGTCATCCCCCGCGCCCGCAGGTGGCGCGTCGGTTGCCTTGGCAGCGAATGTTTCCCAAGTCGTGAGTGGGCGGGCTGGTGGGCTGGTGTGAGGGCGTGCCCGGCCGCGGTGACCTGATGTTATCTGGCGCGCTGACAGCCGGCGTCCGCCTCCGCCGCCTCCGCCGGCGCTGTTTGCGGAGCCATCCACTTAACTGCGGCGCCGCAAATATTATCGCACGCCAGCGCAAACGTCGTTACGAAGCGGCGACCGCCTGGCAGCGGGCGACGCCGCCGCGTCTCCATCGGGCCCGCAAACAGGCCGACGCAGTCGATAGTTCCCTTCACTCTGTGCGGCAATTTTTCAGTCTTATGGTAGGTTTCTCTTGCCAGGAGCTGTTTCGAGCTTCAAGAAAAGCATAGGTCTCCTTCTGCAAACTTCTGTGTCCACAGCGGGACTCACCACGGTAAAAGAAAGACTTAATTATGCTAACGTCTAGTAGAGGACACAACTGCAATTCCTAAATTGATTACGAGAACGCAGTGACAGATAACACTTTTAGGAGAACGGAAAAGCCGGACGAATCGTTCGAGACAAGAACAACATTAGGGAACTCTGAATACTTCGAAATAAGACAAGGGCTTAAGCAAGGAAGTATTCAATCTCCTGCACTTTTTAATGTTGTGATGGAGGGTATGAACAGGGCACTTAAAGATATAGTAAAAGGAAAATACAAAAAGATGATTTTTGCAGATGATATGGTAATATGGGGTGATAAAGAGGTAGATGTACAGTTACAGCTTGATGCGTGGGAGCAAATAATGAAAGGTATGGATTAAAAATAAATTAAGATAAGAGTGACGTAATGGTATTTGGAAGAGAGAAAGGGATCAACGAAAATATTACCTTGAATGGAGAACCCCTCAAAGTGGTATAAAGTTTCACTTATTTAGGGACTGAAATATCTAGGGATGGAAGAATAACTAACGAAATTAATAGGAGATTACAGAAGGGAGGCAATTTCTACCAAACAATAAAACACCTGGTTTGGAATAACGAAGTTTCAGGAAAAGCAAAACTCCTTATGCATAAGAATTATTACTTCCCTATTGTCACCTATGGTGGAGAAACATGGACAATGACAGAAAGGGACCGGAGCAGACTGCAAGCAGGGGAAATGAAATATCTCAGAGCACTTAAAGGGAAAAACAAAAATGGGCAGAATAAGGAATGTAGAGATTTGAAAGAACCTTAAACAAGAAAGTATGAGTGAAGAAATTGAAGAAAAGAGATTAAGATGGTATGGACATGTTAAGAGGATGCATGGGTAGACATTCCCCAAAATTATGGAAGAACTAAAGATGGATGGGAAAATACCTACAGGGCGCCCAAGAATACGTGGAAAAATGGAGTGAAAATAGCTGTAGAAAGGGGAGGTGAGACCTGGCAGCAAGTGCAGGAAGAAAAGTGGTGGGAGAACCGAGCCAAATGGAGAGGACTCGTCAACACCCAGATCCGGTAGTAGCTGGAGCGGGATTGGGATATAGATAGATAGGTAGGCTGTTATAATGTCCTGGTAATGCATGAGTAGTAAAGTGTGAGCTCCGAAAGCGTCGCGAAATGGAAACCACGCTGAAAATCAAAAATGTTTTAGTTACAACATTTAGCTACACCTTCCAGCTACTTCTCTACGTAGTCACCCCTCCGACTGGCACATACGTGGTAACGTGCTACCAACTTTTCAGTACCGTAGTCACAGAAGGCGGCCCCATGTGCTTTCCACTGCTTCTCTACGCTGGCCTGTAGCTACTCTTCTGGGCCAAAACGCTGTCCTATTAACCACCGGTTCATGTGAGCGAAGAGGTGAAAATCAGATGGGGCCAGGCCTGAGCTGCATGGTGGTTGATCAAACACTTCCCATCAAAAAAAACGCTGCAGGAGCGTCGTTTTTGAACGCGCAATGTACAACCGAGCATTGTCATGAAGAAGAAAATGCATGACAGTCGCGTTATGGGGGCTGCATGAAATCACGCGGCACCGCTCAGCAGCCACTTCACACTTTACAGAGAGACACATGCTCACTGTATGTTCAGAAATGGAAAACGCGACTTGACGCGATCGATGATAATACAAGAGTAAGTACGCAGCACTTCTGCCAAAGCTTCATCGGATTTTCACTATGGTTTCAATTCCGCAACCAACGAGAGGCTGAATAAGAATATGCCCTCTTACGTTTCAGCCTAAAAACAAGAATCTAAAAAAAAAAAAAAATACCCCTGAGAGAAAAGAACTGCCGGCCGTGGTGGCCGTGCGGTTCTAGACGCTTCAGTCCGGAACCGCACGACCGCTACGGTCGCAGGTTAGAATCCTGCCTCGGGCTTTGATGTGTGTGATGTCCTTAGGTTAGTTAGGTTTACGTAGTTCTAAGTTCTAGGCGACTGATGACCTCAGAAGTTAAGTCGCATAGTGCTGCGAGACATTTGAACCATTTTTGAACACATTTTTACTGAAAAATATGGTTACACGTTTATGCTTAACTACGCCCTGCCTCTCTCTCTCTCTCTCTCTCTCTCTCTGTCTGTCACTGACTGTGCTGTATGCCGGCCGAAGTGGCCGTGCGGTTCTAGGCGCTACAGTACGGAACCGAGCGACCGTTACGGTCCCAGGTTCGAATCCTGCCTCGGGCTTTGATGTGTGTGATGTCCTTAGGTTAGTTAGGTTTAAGTAGTTCTAAGTTCTAGGGGACTGATGACCTCAGACGTTAAGTACCATAGTGCTCAGAGTCATTTAAACCATTTGATTTGAGAAAAGAACTGTTTTAATCAGAAAACACCGTTAAGAAAAATTTGAAGGAAATTTGTAATTCACTTAAATTCAGAATTTCCGCTTTTATACAGACATAATTCGATAAAAAGTTGCAGTTAAAGAAAACATGTAGCTCCAGCATCAGAAATACGTCTTCCAATTCGTACCATCTACATACATATTTATTTCAGTAGCTATGTATATATTAAAACATATAGGATAAGAAATGTTTTATTATGGTGAAGGCCCGAGTGGCATGGGGTAGAAAAGCTCTACACGATAATTGCCCTAAAGGTACTTTATTAACTTCAAGGTCCGCTAACATCGGTCAAAAAACGATAAAATTGCATTAAAATGCACTGTAATTAAAGATTTTGTGTTTCTTCTCCGCTGCTGTTGTCAGCTTCTGTCAAATTCAGTTCGGTGTGGTTTCATCTCCTATCCCACCCAGCGTATTGAACACTTCTTGGTTCTCTCACCAAGAAACTAAAGTGGCAGGAAGGCTAGGGTTTTTGACGTTTTTGGCCTTGAAATCCTCTTTGTAAAGCTGGAAGTCCACTCTTCCCGGAGCCCAAATAAAATTTTGATAAAATGCATATTCTTTCTCGTTGAGAAATCTTTAAGGTTGCACGACTGCGACGCGAGTCCGTGTTTGGACACGCAGTTTGCAACAAGACTGAAGAGAATTACTACGGCCGTGGAACAGGAAATACTTAGGTAATGTGCAGATCGAACTTTGATTTTGCTTGCTTCTTTTTGGAGTGGATGGGGCACATATTGTCACTTTGGTTTTTACTTTTTATTATTTCATTATTGCTCTCTACTGTAGTAATAGCATACTGCGAATAGTGAATGTCAGGGACGGTTTTGTCAAATCGGGGTACGGTCTCTTATCTCACAGTGTAGTAAGCACTGTACAGGGCCGGTCACGTCTACAAAACGTGTACAGCTGCAACAAGCTTCGCACGAGAGACGAGGCAGTGTCCCCTGAGGCGTTATACCGTCTGGCCACTCTGTGAAGCGCGCCTCACAACACTGCTACGATTTTCACGGTGTGTTTTGTTCCCAGTCGTGTGCCATGGTTCAGTTGTCCTGACCAAGCCTAAATGAAAATAGAAGAAGATGAAAGGCAGAAAAAGACTGCATAAGAAGCTTTCAGACTATTCATTGCTGTCTTCTCGTGCGCGAAGTCTTAGCGGCCAAACGGATATGGTTTACTGCAGGACGACAAGTGCCTCATATCCTTGCTGACGTCCGACATATCGTTGTAGCGAAAATGTATCTCATCTCATATACAAAGAAAAAATACGTTTATGAATATTCATTTTCTTGTCTCAGGAGTCTGATGTAATAGAAACAAAAATAGATACAGTAGACGGACATGTGGGGTGTGGTTACTAATGAGCCAGAGCCATCGTCTTTCAAATTTAGGACTATCAGAAACGGAATTGTGTTAATAGAACTGTTTAACCTCACTGATCTTAAATTAAAGGTTCGTAGCACGCTCTTGAGTTACTATAATCCGTTTTGAATCCCATGGAAAATTTCTTACAGCTGCTGGTACACAGGAGAAGGACTTTGTTTCCATTTTTAGATACACAAACATACAGCTGAAGCGATGAAGGTATTGGTGCCAGTGGAGATAGCCAGTTCGGTACAAGCAAAATACATCATGTGAACATTGAAATTTTCCACAAAATATCTAGTTTGTGGTCTATGAAACACTGTGGAATGTTTATCAGCAGGGTTGTATGTCGTTTCATCTTGATCATATTAGCAGTTAGCGAAGACGGTCACTCTGCATGGAGCCGTATACTGTGGAAGGTTAGATCGAGGATATACGATCTTGCTCACAGATAATTGCCCAAAATAAGACACTGTCAGCAGCTTATTACGTTTCCATTATAACTGCTGCGGGTGTACTCTTACTAGACACGTTAGCGATCCTTTGTTCGATGAAAAACCAAACGAAACCCCTTTGAGAAAGCGATGCTTCGCTACTCATCGCACGTGTCGGCGTGGTGCAGAGACGCAAATTGAAATGTTTACTCGTCCTTTGGACTTTCTTCAACGTAAGTGAAGTGATAATTCCTCACCTTTAAAACTACACATTATGAAGCTTAAATTTCGTTTTCCCCACAATTTCATTTATCTGTGGTTCACCTCTTTTACGTAGTGAAGGAAATGATCTTTCTTATAGAAGATTAGCTACGATTTCACGCCTCTGTCTTATTTATTACATTATTTTTAAATTCTCTGGTCGCAGAAAGTGAAAACTGTCACAACATTGAACTTCCAATATCAGAGATTTTGTACCGATCTACAGCTTGTAAACCCTTTTTCGTTGTAATGAACCTAACATGTTTGTACTACGACGTGTTCCGGTGGAGAATACTAAGCTCCATTCTAAAAAGTTTTATTAATTCAACTACGTGAACAATGTGACGGCAACTAAACTGGTGAGCTTTGAGCGATTTAGGTACAGGGTACAACTATTATCAAACTGATACCTTAATATATACCCTCTACAGTGTGTTAATTTTTCCTTCTCTCCGTCTAACAGTATTCCGGCAAACTCAGCATACTCGTAAAATTTGTTACCTGATGTTTCATGCACGGTCGTAACTGCGCCGCGAAGTGAAGACTACCTACTTTGACCCCACGTGTCCACTATTTACTGCCTAAAATGCTGCCCAGGGTAAAATAAACATTAATAGCTCGCTTGTAAAATGTGTACTTTGAGCTATTAAAGTACCTAAAAACATATTACCTATAATAGCTATTATTATCATCTGCAATGAGGTAGATACTGATGTCATGCTGTTCAGCATGACATATTCAGCATATGTTCACCTTCTATATTAAACCATTACACCTTTTCAGCAGATCGATTCTTCCGGAATGATATTTGTCGAATTCTGCATTAAAGTGGCAATGGAACGTGCTGTACAGAAAATTCATTTACTAACGCTGGTGCCGTGTGTGCAACTGCTGAATGTGCTTTTTCGTCACTCAGTTAAAACTTCGCCAGAGGTAGGTTTTTCTCACTTGTTTCGTGCTTTCGATTGGGATTACGATGTTTGTAAGCAGATTTCAGATAAATTTTCCCCTTTGACTATAGCGCTGTAAACAAAAAATGAGAGGAATTTGGAGCCCATACGTAATAGACAACTTAACGAAACACAACTGACAATGCAGTCTACTAATCCTCGCCTCACCTCGTGCAAATCATTTTCTGAGTTGCCTAGAACAGCCGACAAGATGCGTGCTAACTAGACAGATTCCTGCTATACAAGCCTTAATATATACAAAAGTAAGCCTAAAGGATATAACTTTGTCTAGAAGCGTACCATAAGTGACTGCAACTATAAAAGTCGAAAGAAATGATAGTTAGGGTAGAAATAGTTGAGAAAGGAAGAGGTGGTTGTCTACACCGGATGTCATTCAGTCTATACAGACATGAAGCAGTAAATGAAACCACAAGGAAATTTGTGAACAGAAATAAAGTCCAGGGAGAAAAAAAAAAAAAAGGTGTCTGAGGCTTGTCAATGACAATGTAAAGACGTATTGGGAAATCAGTTGAACGGAAGGGATAGTGTCTTGAAGGAACGTTATAAGATCAATAATAAAAGTAAAACAACAGTGGTGGAATCCAGTCGAACTAAATCAGGCGATTCTGAGGGAATCAGGTTATGAAATGACACAGTGAAAGCAGTGTTCGCTGAGCCACGCGGGATTAGCCGACCGGTCAAGGGCGCTGCAGTCATGGACCGTGCGTCTGGTCCCGGCGGAGGTTAGAGTCCTCCCTCGGGCATGGCTGTGTGTGTCTGTCCTTAGGATAACTTAGGTTAAATTGTGTGTAAGCTTAGGGACTGATGACCTTAGCAGTCAAGTCCCATAAGATTTCACACACATTTGAACACTTTTTGAGTTTCGTTGATAGGACAACAAAGTAACTGACGATGACCAAAGTAAAACAGGTATGAAAGGCAGACTGGCAATAGCAAAAAATGCAATTCAGAAAAAGAGAAGTACTGAAACATTTACGTAGGTTTAAGTGTTAATAAGTCTTTTCTGATGGTATTTATTTAGAGTGGAGCCTTGTACAGAAGTGAAACATGGACGGTAGACAGATCACACAAGAATTAATGCAGTATTTTTTATTGCAGTATATTGTCGCATTTGTCTTAATAATGATTACCGAATTTGTTCAGATTTCGAATACACACTGTTAAAATAAATAAGTAACATGCTAAGTTTCATCTCACATAACTAACGTGAAACACATAAATATAGTATATAACAGGAATTGTAGCTACAGAGCAACCGGTCTGTTCTGTGTGCATTGGCCAGCTTCCATATGTAATTAATGTTCACAAAATCAGGAGTTATAAAGGAGTGTGTGCAAGCATGTCGTACATCAAGAAGAGAAGGTCAGTGTGATAGAACAAAACAGTTACACAGATAAGATAAAATTATGAGCAGTGTATAAAACTATAATTGTAATGGAAGAGAATGCTGAGTTCATACCTCGAACACATTCTATTCATATTGCAAAAAATTATTACTTGTGAAACCAACGTTTCAGTCACAGTTACAGTGAGTAGACCTAGAAGAAGTATATTGCAACCGTAGCCGAAAAACTGATTTCACCATTAATAGTTCCTTATAAATTTGACGTCCATAACCTGAAAACTTTTATGTCAGCTGACTCTGCCCACGGAATACCACGCAATTACATTTTCTTCACTGTTGCACATTAGTGTCCTTTTTTCGCAAGTATTCTACTATAGGGTTTTGTTTCCCGTGGCAGGGGAACACGTACAGCGCGCAATTCAGGACGTATCGAAGTAACCGTTTGAACCTGTAAGGGGCGGTTTGTGTCCATAACATTTCATTGTAAAGTTCAAGAAAGCTATGTAACTGAAAGTCGTTATGTTCATTCTGCATTTTTTCTAACTCCCACAAGTGATGCACGAAAATTCCAAGTTCCAGTATGTCCGCAGCTCGTGGTCTAGTGGCTAGCATTGCTATCTCTCGATCACAGGGTCCCGGGTTCGATTCCCGGCCGGACTGGGGATTTTCTCTGCTCGGGGATTGGGTGTTTGTGTTGTTCTCAGCATTTCATCATCATCTTCATCATTCCTAACAGTGGCTAGATTGGACTGTGAAAACAATTGGACTGTGAAAAAATTGGGACTTTGTACGGGCGCTGATGGCCGAGCAACTGAGCGCCCCCCCCAAACAAAACATCATCATCATCTACATCTACATCTACATCTATACTCCGCGAGCCACCTTTCGGTGTGTGGCGGAGGGTACTTATTGTACCACTATCTGATCCCCCCTTCCCTGTTCCATTCACGAATTGTGCGTGGGAAGAACGACTGCTTGTAAGTCTCCGTATTTGCTCTAATTTCTCGGATCTTTTCGTTGTGATCATTACGCGAGATATATGTGGGCGGTAGTAATATGTTGCCCATCTCTTCCCGGATTGTGCTCTCTCGTAATTTCGATAATAAACCTCTCCGTATTGCGTAACGCCTTTCTTGAAGTGTCCGCCACTGGAGCTTGTTCAGCATCTCCGTAACGCTCTCGCGCTGACTAAATGTCCCCATGACGAATCGCGCTGCTTTTCGCTGGATCATGTCTATCTCTTCTATTAATCCAACCTGGTAAGGGTCCCATACTGATGAGCAATACTCAAGAATCGGACGAACAAGCGTTTTGTAAGCTACTTCTTTCGTCGATGAGTCACATTTTCTTAGAATTCTTCCTATGAATCTCAACCTGGCGCCTGCTTTTCCCACTATTTGTTTTATGTGATCATTCCACTTCAGATCGCTCCGGATAGTAACTCCTAAGTATTTTACGGTCGTTACCGCTTCCAATGATTTACGACCTATGGCATAATCGTACTGGAATGGATTTCTGCCCCTATGTATGCGCATTATATTACATTTATCTACGTTTAGGGAAAGCTGCCAGCTGTCGCACCATGCATCATCATCATCATCATCATCATCAGTTATATTAAGCAAAGACTCGTTGGGGTTGTATGCATTACTTCTATGTCCTGCCTCATGTGCTTGCCCACACACGTTCATAATTTCTCACTTTGCAATGTTTGTACATTAGTTGCTCGCGCAATCAGCCCACAGCGCACAGAACTGATAGGTTGCTCTGCAACCACAATTGGTATTGCATAGAAAAAAACAAGAAATTGCCATGCCTAATACGCTAAATAAAAACCGTTTTAGTTCAACACAGCTTCCAGTGGTCTCAAAACGGGTAAGTATAGACTTTGTTTGGTTTTCAAGGGAACCTTATACTATTCTACCTGCAAAACAGTGGTAACTTTAGGAAACGATGGTGAAGCTGTATGACGACCAGGCACACTTCTCTCGAAAATAGACTACAAAGGCTCAATAATAGTATATAATAGTGAATGTGGTGGCCAGGAGAGCAGTGACAATTCATTCCCGTGCTCAGAACCAGTCCTGCACGATGCGAGATGAGCCTGTCCTCTTGGTACGCAGCGTCACCGTTGAGGAAAAAGCATTGGATCACGAGGTGGATCTCATCTGACAAAATGCTCACATAATCCTTCGCAATAATGCGACCTAGCAGAGTATGCGTGGTACCCGTGGAATACCACCATATGGCTGCCAAAATAATCACCGAATCCCCACCATGGTTCACTCTTGGGACGTAGACTCAGTCAGATATGGAAAACCGTGTCAAACGAGGCCCATCCGACCAGATGACATTTTTCCATTGCTCCATAGTTCTGATTTTATGGCTTACTGTTGATTGGTTTTGGAATTCCAACTCTACCGTAAATCTCCACCTTAAGGAACTACCCTCGCGTTGTTTCGATGCTAACAGGGTTCGCGAGTGTGACATTCAGTTCTGCCGTCACTTTTGCCGCCGGCGTCCTCTTACTCCCTCTTCGTCATGACCAGTCAACATATACCTTTGTCGGCGTTGTGACTTAGCGGTTGATGTTTTCTTTGCGTACTCTGTAGGCGGTATAAATTTTCGATACGGTCGCTCTTGAAACATTAAAGACTGAGGGTAACTTGCCAGCGGATGCGCACACCATACGAACAGCAACAATACGTCCGCCTTGGAATGCATCCAGCTCCGACACAGAGCTCTCAGAACTACAAAGAACACTGTTATGTCCACGTAAAGTATTGAGAACATTTCACAGGTGCCGTTCGTGGTCAAAAACAACAGCTCAGTTTTCAAGCATACATTTCTCGCGGAGTTCCATATTTTTCTCCAGTCCTTGCGTCTGTGTCGCTGATTAGTAATGCAGGATCAAACTTACCATGCCTTTTATTTGTTTTGAAAGGGATGACGACGTTCTAAATCTGCACTAAAGAGGTAATTTTCTATTTGGTCGAATGCGACTATAAAAATTATTAGGCTAATAAGAAAGTGTCGCGAATATATTTGCACTTGACATCATGTCAGGCTTCCATAAAGGAGAGAGCTGGAACTTTCGAAATAAGGTGCTACAGAAATATGCTGGAGACGAGATGGGCAGATCGAATAAATTAATGATGAGGTTGGTTGGTTGTTTTTGGGGAAGGAGACCAGACAGTGAGGTCATCGGTCTCATCGGATTAGGGAAGGACGGGGAAGGAAGTCGGCCGTGCCCTTTCAAAGGAACCATCCCCGCATTGGCCTGGCAATTTAGGGAAATCACGGAAAACCTAAATCAGGATAGCCGGACGCGGGATTGAACCGTCGTCCTCCCGAATGCGAGTCCAGTGTGCTAGCCACTGCGCCACCTCGCTCGGTTAATGATGAGACACTGAAATGGGGAAAAAAAACTCTAGGGCACAACTCTTTATTAGAAGGAGGAATCAGCTGATAATATTCGTCATGGTAGAATCTGAAAGCTGGTATTGGAAGCGAAGAAGAGTGTGTCTGATGGGGGGGAATGGGGGGGTGAGGTTAAAAATTGTAGATGAAGGCGTAGACTTGAATACAGTAAGCATGTTCAAATTGATGTAAGCAGCAGTGGCTCAAATGGCTCTGAGCACTATGGGACTTAACATCTGAGGTCATCAGTCCCCTAGAACTCAGAACTACTTAAACCTAACTAACCTAAGGACATCACACACATCCATGTCCGAAGCAGGATTCGAACTTGCGAACGGAGCAGTTGCGCAGTTCCAGACTTAAGCGCCTAGAACCACTCGGCCACAGCGGCCGGCGTAAGCAGCAGTAGCTATGAAGAGATGAAGCGTATTGCTCAGGGCGCACTAGCTCGGAGAACTGATTCAAACCAGTCTTAGGAGTGAAGAGCATAACAACAAATGACTGTCTCTTAGTAGGGCCAGTTTAGATGGGTAGAACATACGGCGCCTGAAGCAGCAACAGTGCTAACTGGTGCGTCTTTTAACGGCCCTGTAACTTGTTCACTGTTTATGGCGGCGTGATTAGGTGTGTTACGCGGTAGCAACGACTGCCTGCCCGGCAGTCTGGGACGCCGGGCCCGACGGACGGGCCGCAGTCCCTGCTCAAGTATGCGGCCCTGAGCTACGCACCTAAGTGCCACGCCGCCTAATGGTTGCAATTACGGACCGACCGTATATTGGGGACCCGTCCCGCCGGGCCAGATGGCCGACCAGTAATTTCCGAAGACGTCGCGCGCCTCCGCGGCCGAAACTAAATTAGGAGACCCCATCATAACGCAATTTTTTAAGCAGACCATTTGCTTAGATTACGTAAGCCGTACCATTTTATATTAATTACGGCCGGCCGGCATGATGTAGAGGGTGACCGTGAGTGAGATATAGATTTACCTAAAGGATATCGCGCTAAATCACGGGTCTCGCTGGACGCTCCTAGGGCACGAGGGACGGAGATTTGGGCTGTTACCTCCGACCGACCGTCCGCAGGCCCCTTCCATTATTTAAGAATGAATTTAAAACGACGACGAAACTATAAAACTTGTAATTTTTGGTAACGAGCGTGTGTCCCCCCTCGAGTGAGTCATCTGACGGCGGGCACCGAGGCAGCGTGAGCTAGGCGTCGCGTAACTACCGTGCGCTGGCGGAAGGCCGCTTCAAAATTGAGTTACTAGAATAATTAATTTCCCCTTAACATGATGTTCCTGGAGGAATCTCGATTATGGAGAAGAGTGTATAGCAGCTATCTTAGACTTTGATCTACGGTGCTCTGTCAAATAAGTGTAAATACATTCAATTACCGCCGTATTTACATCGTGGTAATGCAGCGTCATTTTCTGTACATAAATTCTTTCAGCGTCTGCTACAGGTCAAGTAGAGGGTGGGGGATGTTTTGACTTGAATCGGCACGTCGTAGTTGTCGTCAGCACACTGCGGTAAGCATAAAACTACTCTAGCTTTTCTTTCCACCGCAGTGGACAATAATGAGTTGTGAAAAATTTTCTGTGACATCAAGTCGTATATGTTGTTGTTGTTGTTGTGGTCTTATATAAAGACAACGAAAGATGAACCGGATGTCCACACTATTTCCGTCTGATGTTGGCTCACTGGACTCGCATTAGGGAGGACGATGCTCGACACCCGTGGCGGCCATCCGGATTAACGTTTTCCGTGATTTACCTAAATCGCTCTAGGTAAATGCCTTCCTTTGAAGGCGCACGGCCGATTTTTTCCCCTATCCTTGACACAATCCGAGCTCCTGTTCTGCCTCTAACGGCCTCGATGTCGACGGGATGTTAAACTCAATCTTCCTTCCTTCCGTCTGATGTCGCAAAGGACGGAGAATGTGCTGGTAATGCATACTGGGGACGGCCGGTGTGGCCGAGCGGTTCTAGGCGCTTCAGTCTGGAACCGCGCGACCGCTACCGTCGCAGGTTCGAATCCTGCCTCGGGCGTGGATGTGTGTGATGTCCTTAGGTTAGTTAGGTTTAAGTAGTTCTTAGTTCTAGGGGACTGATGACATCAGATGTTAAGTCCCATAGTGCTCAGAGCCATTTGAACCATTTGTATTCGGCGAGGGAAAAATGACTGTCTATAGTCAGTCTGTAAACTGAAACGCGAGGAGGTGACGCTAAACTCTTCTAGCTAGGTCACAAGCCTACAGGCTGTTTCCAAAGTTGTACTAACTCTTCCGCAGCGTACCTTTTTCGATGAGTGGGAACCCACAGATGAGTCAGGCCTTAGTGTGTTCCTTTTCCATTACAAACATTCTACGGAAAACAGAAATTTAACTAATACAACTAACGCAAGAAAAGTATTTCGAAAGAATCCATGAATACCATCGCACTTTGCACAGCAACAAATGGGGAACTTGTTTTTCGTCATCCTCTCGGACAGTTGCTGATGTCCTAACTCAAACTTAGACCGCCACACTACTCCCAGCGCTAACTCTGTGCGCTGCTACCCTCTGAAGAAAGGAACGAATGCCTCAATGGTGATAAACAGCTACCTCATGTTAGGAATGTAGCGAAATTGTTCCTCTAGATATCTTGCGCCCATTTCTTTAACTCATGTTTCGACAGTGTACCTTTCAGCCATCTTCCGAGTGAGAGCACTGACAAAAGCTACATCACTCCGTCCGTCGATTCAGACACAAACTCTGAACATGGAATCGGCCTTTGAACACGGAATCCGGCGCTTTCTTCCGAGTAGTAAGGACCTCTAGCTACAGGGTAGCTCCAATTGGTGCATGGATATCCAAGCATGTATCGAGCTGCCAACCACAGATTCATATCGTACCAACTTCTTTGCCACATAATAACATCTCTGGCCATTCTGTGTCGATGAACGCAGGGACATTGCTTCTTCGGTCATCAGGTTTGAAAGGACGGTCGTGAGTGTAGGTTTGAGGTCTTATTCGGTTGAAGAAATTCAGTTTCTGCAGCTTCATGTCATAAACCTAATAGATCAAACAACGCATCACGAAAACAAAGATACAGGAAAATTCTTCTGATGGATCATTCAGCTTCCCGCTAGCTGAAACTACGACCATGTCTTGATAAGTCGAGTGACGCGATGCAGCGTATAGTCAACATTAAGGTTCTATGCATTGAGTGCAGTGAACAGTAGTATTGGCCTACACGCAGAAGGTTCGTGGGTACAGTGCGACCTGTTGCTGTTGTATGATATTGCAGTGCCTGTGTTATTCTGATCACGATGTAAAGTTCCTTTGGACATGCATGCATGCAGGCGACTTTCAAGTACAACGTCTCACATGTACGCGAATATGCATAATGGATGTACTAGACCAGGTCGTAGACGCATGATTGATGACATATGGAAGTTTGGGCCTGGCCTTGAAACGTGCACGGATAGCCAAATGGTGAGGCGACGGCTCGCGATAAGTGGGAAATCCTGGTTCGAGTCCCGGTCCGGCACAACTTTTCATTGTCTCCACTCCATTCTACAACTGGTGATTGTCCTTGTTCGAAATTGCGAATACATTTAGTGTGCTACAGTTGTTCTCTGGTGGCACTCTGTGTGTGTGACTTGTATGTGAGAGCGAGAGCAAAATTAATTTTATGATACGCCAAAGGTGCGTTTGATTTTGTAAGTGCCATTGTGCAGAAGGTGATCTCATTATTATTGTATCGTCACCGTGGCTGACTTAGTCTGCGCCAATCTACCGAAAACTATCCTGTTACCTTATTCCCTGGGAGTTATCTGTTTTGTTTGTCATACTGTGCAGACTATTTTACTGAGAAATTTGCGTAGATAGTCCTTTATATGGTTGACAGTATGTTTGCTTTAGTGACTGGTCGGTGATGAGAGTGGTTGTACTGTTTGATTTGGGGGAGGCGACCAAGCAGCGAGGCAGCGAGGTCATCGGTCCAATCGGATTACGAAAGGATGGGAAAAGAAGTCAGCCGTGCTCTTTCAAAGGAATCAACCAGGAATTTGCCTGAAACGATTTAGGAAAATCATGGAAAATCTAAATCACGATGGCCGGAGGCGGATTTGAACCGTCGTCCATTCGAATGAGAGTCCAGTGTGCTAACAACTGGGACACCTCGCTCGGTGTACTACATTTAGTTGAGTGCTAATGTAAGTAGCCTTTATTAAATCAGAGACTTGTGTCCTAGCTTGTGGTCCTCCAATTAACTGCAGACGTTAATTTTATTTTCATTTTTCTGCCTGTGATCATTAGCCAGACATTGTGAGCTGTTACTGTAAACTACTGTATTATTGGCCCGATTCTATCTGATGAGACGAGGTGTATTTGAATTTAGATCTCATTATGTTTCATATTTAATTCTTTTGTTGAGCCCTGTCTTCACAAACTGTGTTGGGCTGTAAAATAAGTCCTGAATTTTTATCATTCCTCTACTGTTAAGAGTAATATTCCCTGTAATACTGAGCTCACACGTTCACAACTCCCAGTTCGAACCCCACTCTACTCAAATCCTACGCTATAGAGGTCAAAGCCTAAACTGAAATAAGCCCTTACTTAACTGACTGAGACAGCTGAAGCTTGCTGCCAGTTTAAAATTGTGGATCGAGAACCGAACTCGAAACTTTGCCTTTCGCATCAAAGCTCTTTCAGGTTGCGATATCCAGGCACAATTACGACCAATCCTCAAAGCCTTTCTTGCATCAGCACCTCTGTCTTATCTTCCAAACTTCAGAGAAAAAAATGGTTCAAATGGCTCTGAGCACTATGGGACTCAACTGCTGTGGTCATAAGTCCCCTAGAACTTAGAACTACTTAAACCTAACTAACCTAAGGACATCACACACATCCATGCCCGAGGCAGGATTCGAACCTGCGACCGTAGCGGTGGTGCGGTTCCAGACTGTAGCGCCTTTAACCGCTCGGCCACTCCGGCAGGCAAACTTCAGAGGAGTTGCTTTGCATATCCTGCAGGAGTAGCACTCCCGGGAGACTGCGGAGATATGGTATGGCTTAGCCACAGACCAGGTGATTGTTCCCAGAATGAAACTTTCAGTTCGCAGCGGTGTGTGCTCTGTTTTCAAATTTCCTTGTATATGACGACTGTGTTCCGGACACGTGGAGGCGAGCCCTGGCTGATTAGCTCAATCGAACACTGTCAGCAAATGGCGTGATTTCAGTTCCGTATTCCGATCCAATACACTGTTAAACTGCCTGGATGTTTTCTACCAGCGCACAATATGTTTTTGCACTGAAGAGCGAAAAATTTACTCTGGGAACTAAGGTGGATAATTACAAAGCAAATCTTTGAATCGAGTGACGATTAGTATGCAGGAGGCTCTGTTGTTAACAGTTCGGATTTGACTTAATATCGAAGATATATTTTGTCCTGTCATGGAGTTTCATAATTTGAAAGTCGTAATCGTAGTACTGTGTAAGTCCTCAGAGTTAAATTTCATTCTGCAGTAGAGAATATGCTGATTTGAATCTTGCTGTCGCATCAGAACCTGGAACATTTGTGTTTCGCGGTCAAGTGTTCTACCGACTGGAAAGTGAGAGAAGACATACTGGCGGTACTTCAGATGTGTGGGTAGGTCGTTAGTCGTGTTTTGATAACTCAGTCTGTGATGCACTGCATAGGTAAACGTTGGCATTTACCTTACATCCACCTTCGATTTATGGAACTGACAATCAGCTGGCAACTAATTAGTTATTTGGCTGGTTCAGCTGTATGTGCAACAATAAAATTGAAAGCTGAACTGCATGCGTTGGATATACAACTGTCACACGATACTATGACAGCAGTCTGTGTCACACAGGTGCAAAATTTGTCTCGGCTGATTTCAAATGTTATCAGATTTTGCACGTGTTCTTGTTTTAGTAACGGGTGGCGCACGAAATGTGTTACCAATTGTTTCTTTCACAATTTACGACGCACATTAGATATCGCGCTGAAATCTCTACAGCAGTACCAGCAGAGCTTGTAAAAACAAATGAGTTACGAAATGACGTGTAATTCACGATACTGCCGCTAGGAGACTAGTAGGCAGCAATGGCTGACAGTGGAAGACTGACAACACAGCAAGGATCGGCAATTGTGCTACTATTTCATGAAACTAAAAGCCTTGTTGTGACTCAGAGGCGTTTCCGACAACAGTTTAACACACGATGGGTCCCTTGCAAGTAGACCATCCACAGGTTGTAAAATAAATTTGTGCAGGAAGGAACAGTATTGGAAGCGAAGCGACCTCAGCCTAAGCCTGTTTGTTAGCCGGAGAATATTGAAGCGTTATGAGTTGCTGTACAGAGAAGTCCCGGGAAATCGTGTAGAAAGGCAGCAGTGCAACTGGGAATATCCAGACGCTCCGTTCAACGCATTCTTAAAAGTGACCTCCATATGTACCCATACAAGATGACCTGTGCACAGAAGCTCACTGAAGAACACAAGCAGCAGAGACTACTGTTCGCTCAGTGGGCAGAGGATAGGGAAGAAACTCTCAACAACGTTTGGTTTTCAGACGAGGCGCATTTTCATTTAGACGGCGTGGTTAACAAAAAAAAATGTACGCTTTTGGGCCACTGAAAACCCACAAGTGCTTCATGAACGACAACATTATCCTCCGAGGATTACAGCGTGGGCAGCAATTTCCAGTCACGGACTTATTGGACCCTTTTTTTTTTGAAGAAACTGTGAACAGCGAGCGTTATTTGAGCATGCTTCGCAATAGCTTCATGCCACAGCTTCTTGCTACTGCCTTTCCCTTCAACACGCAGTGGTTCGTGCACGATGGAGCAACACCACATACTGCAAACACTGTGTTGGAGTTTTTAAACGAGAATTCCGACATGCGGATCATTTCACTCAGGTTTCCAGGTCGTTTCGACGACGGACAAAATTGGTCCCCCAATAGTCCAGACCTCAGTCCATGTAACTTTTTCCTTTGGGGGTACCTAAAGGAAAAATTTTTCCCGGAACGTCCACGTGATTTAATGGAGTTCAGAAGACTTATTCTTCAAGCTTGCAGTGAAATTACGGAAGACATGTGCCGTAGGGTAATCACTAACTTCAGTGTTCGTTTGAAGGAAGTTAGGAAACGAAATGGTCGACATATTGAGCACGTGCTGAGTTAGAACAAATCTCCATTGACTGCTCTTCATTGTAGTATATGTTCCTTTCAGATTGTATTGACAATAAAGTTTATATTCAATAACAATATAGTAACACATTTCGTGCGCCACCCCGTAGGAGCGCAGTTTTAGTCTTCTGTTGCTTGTGCAGAGACTTTGTGACATAAACAGAAAAAAAATTTCTGTTTTAGGGAAAAAATGTCTCGAGCGGTAGCCTGTGAAAGGTAAAGATCCAGTGTTATAGTCCCGGTCGGGCACAAACTTTTAGTCGCCAGGAAGTTTCATTCTCTAAGCTGATTGCGCTGTTGTTTTTGTGAAGTTTTCTGCAGACAAACCAGCGTCTCTGCTCCCATTAAAGACGCTCCATAACTGCTGGTAACGCTTAACAAGAACATTCCGATAGAGTTGCGCAATTAGCCGTCGCGCAATTCCCACGGCGGTACGAGACGTGTCGCGCGGAGCCCAATTTGCCCGATATATTTGCCATGGCGCAGCATATTTCTAATAGAATTATGTCGATGGGCGCCATCAGGTTTTATGGCCCTATAACGCGCCTTGTTGTTTTTTTTTTTCGTCGCAGGCGTGCCGGCAGCGGCGTTCGTGGCGGGCGGTGCGTTTCATATTTAAAGTCGGCTGGACCCGCGCCTGGCTTATCTGCCGGCCGGCCTGTCCTTCGCTCAAACGAGGCACAAATTAGAATCGGAGTGCATCGCATCGCCAGCCGCCGGCACCGCCCCCATCACGGGGTAATGAGACGCCGGCTAATCGCCCTAATAGGCCCCCAATTAACAAATAAATTCTCCGGCGGGGCGAGGCCAGGGCAACCTCCTAGCCCTAATTGGTCCCCCGTCCGCCGCTAGCCGTGCCTTACCGGCTGCCCGGCTGCACCTGTAAACGCGCTGTGGCGGCGGGCGCTCTGTGCTCTGTGGGCGAGGCTGTGGCCCCCGTCAGCAGCCTGTGGGCAGGCTTAGCACCAGAGCATTCAGCGTAGCGCGAAGCCATCGTCGCCGGAGAGGTTCATCGTCGTAAATATCAGTGGTCGCCAGCCACCCTCCACTGTGCCAAATCGGAATTAAGACCTTCGAGGGAGAAGGAGGTAAGTGCACGTTTTTGTGAAATTTTTGCAGCTTGAACAAACGCTTTATGGCATATAGAGGCTAGTCACAAAAATATTGACTGGCTATCACACATGTACAGTGGTAAGTCGTCAGTAGTCCAACTATTGCAGGTGAAATGTCGCACTGTATTGCCCTAATGGTTGGAGTTTTTATATTTTCAGTTGGCAAACCTGCACTTATTCAAAGAGAGAAGTATATGACAAGGTGGCATTAAATTCTTCATTTGTGTGGCCATAATGTCTTTAGTTGCCTTACAGTTCTTGAGGGTATTTTTATTCAGTCGTTGCAACTGCAAAATCGCGCGAATTTTTTCACCAGACGCGTTTCTCTTTATCGAGGTAAGGCATCTTCAGTGGTCTGTAATTAAGTTATTTACATTTTGATTTGCACTTAGATCGAAAAATAGTTCCTCAAAAATATGTTAATTTGTACTTACGGTCATTTTCGACTGATTTCCGCTTACATCGGAAAATGCTGTCAGCTAGCATATCGTTGATGTTTTTCTGCATTAGACACTGAAAATTTTGGTCTTATTTTCAGTTGTTCTGCAGCACAATGCATTTCTCATGTTTTTCACAGCACTGTTTCCCACATGAGAAATGCATACTGCTGCAGGACAACTGAAAATAAGACCAAAATTTTCAGTGTCTAACGCAGAAAAACATAAACGATGTGTATCAGACGGCGTTTCCCGATGTAAGCAGAAATGAAGCGAAAATGACCCTAAGTACAAATGAAATTACTCTTAACGAACTGTTTTTCGATCTAAAAGCAAATCAAAATGTAAATAACTTAATTACAGACCACTGATGGTGCCTTACCTCAACAAAGCGAAACGCGTCTGGTGAAAAAAAAAATCACGCATTTTTGTAGTTGCAACGACAGGCCAAAACTACCCTCAAGAAAAATATTTTTTGTTAGTTGGCTGATTGGTGGGAGGGGACCAGACAGCGAGGTCATCGGTCCCGTCGTGTTAGGGAAGGATGGGGAAGGAAGTCTACCGTGCCCTGTCAAAGGAACCTTCCCGGTATTTGCCTGAAGTGATTTAGGGAAATCATGGAAAACCGAAATCATGTTTGAACTGACGTCCTCCGGAATGCGAGGCCAGTGTTCTTATCACTGCGCCACCTCGCTCGGTAGCTATTTTTGTCTTCACGTTTGTATCCACTCGACTGTTATTATTTTTGAAGAATTTCTTGGTTAGTGCCGTGTTGTCGTTGGTGAGATTTGGTGGTCGGTATTAAACTTTCCTTTTGTCTCTTCTTTTTCGTAAGGTGCTAGACGAAGACAGTTTATCTCTGACTGACGAAAGTGCTGACATTCCTAGATTAGCAACTCATACAAATAAAAAGTCCCTTGGAATATTAAAAGATGCCAAGAAGAGTGCGAGGACACAATCACATGAGCAACGTAAGACTCG
Source organism: Schistocerca serialis cubense (assembly GCF_023864345.2). Lineage (NCBI taxonomy): Eukaryota > Metazoa > Arthropoda > Insecta > Orthoptera > Acrididae > Schistocerca > Schistocerca serialis. The sequence continues at coordinate 75,691,700 of NC_064644.1, forward strand.
CAGCTTCAAATTGACGTGTTTCGACGACATTCACGAAGCAGAAAGGTGAAATGCAGCACAATTTTTACATGCTTTTGCTCCCGTCAAGACTAAGACTTTTCATTACCACTTGGGTAACGAGTTACTACTATCAAAATATTAAAACATGGGATGTGGTGGTGTCCGTAGCTCGTAGTCTAGTGGGTAGCGTTGGTGCCATTGCATGACGGGGTCCCGGGTTCGATCCTCAGCCTGGTTGGGGATTTTCTCTCTCTGGGGAGTGGCTGCTTGTGTTGTCATTATGATCATCATCATTCGTGCCAGCGCCTAGATTGGGCTGACCAAAAAGTAAATTGGACTGCGTAAAAATTGGGACTCTGCACGGACACTGATGACAGCGCAGTTGAGCGCCCCAGAAACGAAACATCATCACATGGCAAGTGGTTCACAATAAGCAAATATTTGTATTCCTTTTAGATACTTGTCTCATTTTGAAACACAGGAGAGAAGAAAATGAGATTGTGTTCCTAACTATTTTGCATTGCTTCTATTCACCTTGAGCAAGTTCATGTCTCACCAGTTTCCGCTGCGTTTTTTACTTATAACTAAAATAAATACAAGCAGTCCCGTGATTTTGTACTAACAAGAGCAAAAAAGTTTCAGGAACAAAAGTTTAGTGTATGAATCGTTGCGTCTAATTTTTTAAAACTGCCATCCTATGAATCTGTTCATATGGACTTAACCTCTTTTTCCCTTCGGTCATATTTACTATCAAATGTATTGTTTGGAGCACCACAACGCTTCTGCTAGTATTGTAAGTTCTGGTGCTCTGTGCATTAAATACTATGAGAAAATGTATGGTAGTTTTTTATGGAAGGGTGTTTGATCCAGTATCTGGAATCTCCTGTAGCCGGCATTGATAATATGTACGCGATCGTGAATAGTAATCGAAGTATGTATAACAGTTAAATTGAGAAACTTCAGCGACTTTACCAGCGTGAACTGTGTCTCTGGTGCAACGGTAAAAGAAAGTAAGCGTTCGATATCTATAAACTATTTCAGAACTACTTTGTAAAATATTGAACGTTTACGTGTCTGATAATCAAACTGACAACAATACACGCAAAGACTGTAAGCACTTTACATGTACGACAACAATTTCCGAAACCTCTGTGAGCTATGTGAAGTGGCACCACTGGGGGAACAGAGCTGGTAGTTGTGGTAGTGTTCGGAATTCATCCTTGGAAACATAAGAGACAAAGTTTGACTCAGCCCCGGAGGCATGCTCAGGTAGCCTGAAGGCTAAGGCAACTGCTACAAGTAGCACATGCGGTTCGGATCCCGATCTGGCACAAATTTTCAGTTGTTGTGGCACCCGAGTGTTTAACTGAACTCGTGGAACGTTCTTCAAAACTAGACACACTGCCGATATTACATATGATCAAAAGCATATGGACACCTGCATATAATGCCGACCTGACCACTGGATGTCACTAGAGGCGGACCCGCCAGTGTAAAAAGAGGCAGAGAGTACTGACAGTAGAAAAGCAATAAAACGCAATAGAAGGATAATGAATCGGTTTGGAGAGCTCAGTGATTTCGAAAGTGTTTTAGTCACTGGATGCCGCCTGAGTAACAATTCTATGTCTAGTTATGCTTCAAAAGTGAGGAATGGATAACTACAACACGTAAATTCAGATTTGTAATGCTGCATGTATGGATATATGCAAAACGACTCAACACTTAACAGAACAGCACTCCACAAAGGGGCTTGCTAGTCCATTTAACAGCGTTCGATGGAGACACATCATCACTTCCAACACTGCGCAAGTGGACTATTGGTGATGTGACTGCGAAGGGGAAACGCGAAACAACAACCACAGCCAAACCAAGTCGATGTAGATCTCATGCAGTGACGGACAGGGACCGTCGACATTCGTGGATGGTGGCTACAAAAAATCGCATGATCAGCGGAAGGGACTATTCACAATTTCCAAAGCGTTACCAGCAGTCCAGCTTCTACAGTACTTGTCCTTAGGGACTTAAAACACTGGGGTAGAGTCGTCGAGCGGCTCCTCATAAACCAAACGCTTCTGTTGTCAGTGCTAAGGGACACTTGAGCTGGTGTAAAGAGCGACGCCAGCGGACCATAGATGACCGAAAAAGAGTGATGTGGAGATTTGGAGTGATGAACCAATCTTTAATCTGTGGCAGTCGGCTGGAAGGGTTTTGATTTGGCGAACGCCTGAGAACGTTAACTGCCATCATGTGTGCTGCTAGCAGTTAAGTACAGACATGGACGATGATAATGTTTCGATTGTGGGGACGATCAACCGCGGGCTAATCAGCGCCCGTAACAAGTCGCACTTTTTGCACAGCCCAATTTTTGTACACAGTACAGTCTAACCACTATCACGAATGATTATGATGATGAAATGATGAGGACGACAAAAACACCCAGTACCCGGCCAGAGAAAATCCCCAACCCGGCCGGGAATCGAACCCGGGACCCCGTGATTCAGAAGCAGCAACGCTAGCCACTAGATCACGAGCTGCGGACTGAAGTAGAGAGGTTACGATAGGGTCGTGTCTTTCGTGGTTCCACGATTTCAGTAAAACACTCTGGTACCATGACAACTTATTGCTTTTAAGATATCGCTAAATGCGGAAGGCTATGAACAAATTTTACAGCCATGTGTACAGCGTATAGTAAGGGCGCAGCCTGGAGAGGATGGCTATATCATCATGACTGTGCAACCTGCTGAAAGCAGCAGCTGTGAAGCAAGCGTTTGGGGACAATAACATTCCAGAAATGGACAAGCGAGTCCAGAATTCCGAGCTGAACGCAATGCAACACCTCTGAGATGACTCAGAACACCGACTTCGCGACAAACAACTTCGTCCAGTAACACTACATTCTTTGGTTTCGGCTCTTGAGGAAGATAGGGCTGATATTCCTCTGTAATCACGAGGCACCCTCCCCAGCAGAGTTTAAGTCGTCATAAACGCTTAGAGTGGGTGCAACCCTCATTACCTGTGACATGTTACAGTACGTACACCGTTTACTGCCAGTCTGCAATCGAAAGCTGACTTCACAAATTCTATGTCTAGTTATGCTTAAAAAGTGAGGAATGGATAACTACAACACGTAAATTCAGATTTGTAATGCGGCTTGTATGGATATATGCAAAGCGACTCAACACTTAACAGAACAGCACTCCACAAAGGGGCTTGCTAGTCCATTTAACAGCGTTCGATGGAAAAACTGTAAGGAGTGGTATGAAGAAATGTAACAAGGTACTGATGGGGAGAGGGGGTGAGAGGGGATGGGGGGAAAAGTTCTGACAGCCTCGCTGGACCATCCAGATCTGAGGTTTCCCATGATTTCTTGAAGATGATGTACGTGCATGCAGAGGCGGATCCTGTACATACGACGTAACCGGCTTGCGTTTCCCTCCTCGTCCCTTCCGTATTTGCATTTCCTCCCTAATGATCTCGTCGCTGATGAAGTATTAAACATTAATCTCCCATTTGAAGAGCATGTGTAAGTAACACCACTAAGTTCTAGCAGGAAAAAAAGTAGAAAAATTGTGAACTACTATGTGTGGTCATAAGTCGGTCACCATTTTATTTCTTTTTATTTATTTATTTTTATTTACACGTCAACTTCCGTAGGCCCAAATCGAGGAGCAAATCTCCAAGGTCATGGAACGTGTCTGTACATTAAATTACAACATAAAAGTAGTAACAGATAAAAATAAATTGTCTATGAACCCGCAATCAACAATAGAACAAAAATCAGCTTTAATTTTCAAGGAACTCCTCGACAGAATAGAAGGAGTGACCCAAGGGGAAACTCTTCCGTTTCGATTTGAAAGCGCGTGGATTACTACTCAGATTTTTGAATTCTAGTGGTAACTAATTGAAAATGGATACAGCAGTATACTGCACATCTTTCTGCACAAGAATTAAAGAAGTCCGATCCAAATGTAGGTTTGATTTCTGCTGAGTATTAACTGAGTGAAAGCTGCTTATTCTTGGGAATAAGCTAATATTGTTAACAAGAAATGACAATAAGGAATATATATATTGAGAGGCCAATGTCAAAATACAAAGATTCGTGAACAGGGGTCGACAAGAGGTTCGTGAACTTACACCACTTTTTGTCCGAACCACCCGTTTCTGAGCCAAAAATATCCTTTTAGAATGGGTAGAGTTACCCCAAAATATAATATCATACGACATAAGCGAATGAAAATAACCAAAGTTTCGTGTCGAACAATCACTCACTTCAGATACCGTTCGAACAGTAAAAATGGCAGCATTAAGCCTTTGAACATGATCCTGAACTTGAGCTTTCCACGACAGTTTACTATATATCTGAACACCTAGAAATCTGAACTGTTCAGTTTCACTAATCATATGCCCATTCTGTTAAATTAAAACGTAAGGTTTTGTTGAATTGTGTGTTAGAAACTATAAAAACTGAGTCTTGTGATTTAGCGTTAGTTTGCTTGCAACAAGTCATGAACTTACGTCATTAACTGCACTATTTGAAAGCTAGCCAATGTTGGACACAACATCCCTTACTACCAAGCTAGTGTCATCAGAAAACAGAAACTTTTTAGAGTTACCCGTAATACTAGAGGACATATCATTTGTATAAATAAGGAACGGCAGTTGCCCCAACACTGACCTCTGGGCCACCCCCCCCCCCCCCACACACACTTGACAACATCCCACTCAGACCCCACATCACAGCCATTCTCAACAGAGTGAATAATGAGCTTTTGCTGTCTGTTGCTAAAGTGCGAGGTGAACCAATTGTGAGCTACTCCCCGTATTCTGTAAAGGTCCAACTTCTGGAGCAATATTTTGTGGTCAACACAATCAAACGCCTTAGTTAAATAAAAAAATATGCCTAGTATTCGAAACCTTTTGTTTCAACCATCAAATGCCTCACAGAGAAAAGAGAATATAGCATTCTCAGTTGTTAAACGACTTCTAAAGACGAACTGTACATTTGATAGCATATCGTGTGATATACTCGTAAAATGATCAATTATTATTACATACACGGACTTTTCAATAACGTTTGCAAACACTGATGGCATAGAAATAGGTATAAAATTGTCTACATGTTCCCTTCTCCCTTTTTAAAAGCGTCTAAACTACTAAGTACTTAAATCGTTCAGGAAACTGACCATTCCTACAGGAAAAATTTTGCTAAGTACAGGGCTAACATGTGCAGCATAGTGATTTAATATTCTGCTAGGCAGCCCATCGTATCCATGAGAGTCCTTAGTCTTCACTGATTTTACTATTGACTCAATCTCCCCTTTGTCTGTATCACAGAGGAGTATTTCAGACATCAGTCTCGGAAAGGCATTTGCCAAGAGAGTTATATGATTTCCTGTATAAACTAAATTTTTATTTAATTCACCAGCAATGCTCAGAAAATGATTGTTAAATACTGTACATATATCTGATTCATCAGTAACAGAAATATTTTTACTACGAGCTGACTTTGTATCGTCGACCTTGTGCTGCTGACCAGACACGTCCTTCACAACTGACGACCTATGCGTAAGAGGATATGTAGTTGCAGACACACTGCATAAATACAAAAATTTGTTCTGTGTGAAGTAGTCAAGAAACTGTCCAGTTTCTTTGCCCCATAGTCATGCGTTCCACAGCTCGAATGACGCCAGTCTTCTTTTACGTGTTGTTACAGGAATGAGCTCAGCTGTAGTCTAAAGTCGTTATTTTTATCATAAGTTTCAAATATAGAATGCGTACGAAACTTCCTGGCAGATTAAAACTGTGTGCCCGACCGAGACTCGAACTCGGGACCTTTGCCTTTCGCGGGAAAGTGCTCTACCATCTGAGCTACCGAAGCACGACTCACGCCCGGTCCTCACAGCTTTACTTCTGCCAGTATCTCGTCTCCTACCTTCCATAGAATGCGTACGATTACCCGCTGAGCACATTACTCAACTCTCCTTTAGTGACTTCGATGGTAGTTATTATCGAAAGTTACGAGAAAGGGAGTGCATCTTGAAACTTTGCAATGATGCGAAGTAAATGGCTGAAAGGAAAAAATTCAGTTATTAGTGGAGCTATTTTGACGAATGTTCGCGTGTGTAGGTTAGTGGTCAGCGCATGTTGGCTGTCATGCGGAGGTCCTGTGTTCAGATCTCGGGATCATTCCTCCGTTGGAGGACTGTAGTGAAGTGCACTCAGCCTAGTAAGCGTAACTGAGGAGCTACTTGAAAAATAAGAAACCCCCAGACCGAACGCAAGTGACGCCTTTGGCTAAGGATAACACGGCGGTCGGCCGGTTCCGATTGGTCCGCCAATGGCCAGAGTGGCAGATCTTTATTTGACCGAAGAACGTTACGAATTCATGGAAACGTAAATACTTCGACCACGTGGCAAACAGGTAATTAATTAGGGAGCATGCGGCACACATATACATATGATACGCAGTAGTTGTAAAGATTGTACTGAGAATGGTTATGATGGGACACTCTTACACAGGGTGAATGTGAATTCTCGCTACAAATTTTGCGAGGTATATCTGTGTTTTCTGTCGCTTTGAGATAGCGAACCTCTACTCTGTAATGGCTCGTTGTAGAGTACCGTAATCTGATATCTTACCTAAGATAAATTTGGCATTGTACTGATTACAGAATACCTAAAGAACCATGTAATATGGTATGCGTGTTGTAGGTTACAATATATGTACTTTTTATTCCATAAATCCATTTTAGAGAACGTTCGACCAGTGCCTCATGGTACTAATTATAGACACCAACACAGCTGAATGCCGTCTTGTCTCTTAGCCCTGGGGCTTTAACTTCTACACATGAACCTTAACTCGGTTAACTAAGTGAAACATTCAAACCAAAGAATTGTTCGTTAACGAGCCACTTCAGATCAACGTATCAGACAGCACATCATAATAGAAATATGTTTCTTTACATGAATTGATTCAGAAGGATGTAGGTTGCAGTAGGTACTGGGAGATGAAGAAGCTTGCACAGGATAGAGTAGCATGGAGAGCTGCATCAAACCAGTCTCAGGACTGAAGACCACAACAACAACAACATGAATTGTTCAACATGTCGAAAGTATTTGGAATGGGGTAACAAACCGAGCGAATTGTTCTATAACGAGCCATTTCAGATCAAATAACCCCCTACACCAAAGCAGTCAGCGTAATGAAAGAACTGATAAACCTCCGGCCACTTGGATGTTCTTTGCATGGAACGCAGCAACCGAAATGCAGAAAAAATAGCCTCCCACAATAGTACTCATACAGCTGAAAATGAAGCCATCTACTTAATCCTGTAGCTCTCCCTCTCCCGTCTTCAACCTGGACAGCGAGAGTGGCACTTCGAGATATTTGCACCATGTTCTCAGCGAATGAGTGAAATTCCAGTCTGACTGTGGCAAATGTACTTCAAAAAGAGAATTGCAGCACATAGTTACATTAGCTATAGCATATCACAGTATTCAAAACCAGCAACTGTCTTTTATGAGTATCTGCCAATAACAACAATTTCAACTTTTAAAAAATTTTCTCGAACGAAATTAAGGTGAGATCAGAGATTCAGAGTTTTACACGCAGTCCTGTTAGCTGACAAGTAAATAAAATCCCTGTTAAATATCTGTCACTAAAATTTTAATTGGTCAAAATAAGTATTGGACATATCGTTCCGATGGACTATTTTAAGCGCAAGGAACTGTAAGCAGCAGCTTGTATTCCGTTAGTGCGAACCTAATTTTATTGAAATGAGAGAGAAACAAACGAGTTAGCACTTTGACCTCAGCTGTTAATGCCGCGCACGTGGTAATCGAAATGTCAACTGACACTGCAGTGATTTATGAATACCACACAGCGCTTCATACCATGTGAACTCGCGCGTATAAAAATTTTATTTTCTCTTCTACGATAATGGTATCATTGCCGTGCAGCGCCACTGCTGCCATTAAACAGAAACAACGCCACAAGCGATAAACGAAAGGAGAGTATTTCATTCGAGAAGCCGTCCGCCAAGTACAGTTCAGTTTAGTAGGTTTAGAAGTGATGTTCGTCGAAAACTGATTCTATAACTTTCGCACTCGATTTAGAATCCTCAGCCTTCACTCATATGGGACGGAAATCATAGATTAATTGTAAGGTTGGAGGCTAGGGAAACAGCAACTAACCGCTGTTTATATATTGCAATGCGTTTTTGAGACTGTGCTTAATCTTCAAGTAACGTACAATTAGCAAAATTCGTTTTTCTAGTTCATCACCACCAAAGTAGAATAATAATAATAAAATGTAGTGGAATTAAATCAGATGACTTTAAGGGACTTAGATAAGGAAAAGAAACACTAAAAGTAATAGATGGGTTTTGCTATTTGAGCAGTAAAATAACTGATTATGGCTAAAGTAGAGAAGATATAAAAGGTAGACCTGGTATGGCATGAAAAACATTTGTGAAAAAGTGGAATTTGTTAACATCTACTATAAATTTCAGTATTACGAAGTCTTTTCCGGAGGTATTTGTTTAGAGTGAAATGTGGATGATGAGCAGTTCAGACAAGAAGAGACCAGAATGCTGAATATTAGATGGGCAGATCGAACAACTAATAAGGATGTACTGAATCAAAGTGGAGTAAAAAGAAATTCACGAGCCAACTTGAGTAACGGAAGGAATCGGTTGAAAGGTCAAGTTCTAAGACATCAAGGAACTGTCAATGGAAAGAAGGGTGAAGGGTAAAATATGTAGAAAAAGAACCAGGCACGAATACTGTAAGCGGATTTAAGTTGATGAAGGTTACATTAGTTCCTCAGAGATGAAGAAGCTTGCTCGGAATAGAGTAGCATGGAGAGCTGCATCAAACCAGCCTACGGTCTGAAGATGACAACAAAAATATTTTGCATGCTTCAGTTGTATTTTATCCGCCGTAAGATGTCATAATATTGATACTCAAATCGAGACAGTTAACTGTTAACCTCATATATGCCACTTCGGGTATTTATACCTTCTAGGAAGATTGTAGATAATGAAGAACGTCGTGAGACCGAATCACTCTAGCAATGATGTCCTTTTAGGACTGAACAAGGGGCGTAAAATGTAACTAATCGATGTAGTTGTTCACAAACGGCATAAAAATATCTTTATAACTAACTTTTTTATTAATGGTTTCCATGGCTATTGCGCTTTGGGGTGGTTCCACGTTCTATATTTTTCTCCTTACAAGGCCATAATTAGACGCTAAGAAATACCGTTTTTAAAGATGGTAACATAGTGATGGAGATCTCGTGAGGAGGTATTACATTCAAAGAATGTGATGCAAAAATTTTCAGAATAACAGATGTCATTTATAGACATAGCAGAAATCGTTAACGTGAAACTGTGAACAAATGTAAATGACAAAAGAAAAGTGGAAAGGAAGTATGACCAAGCGCTACGCACTGTATCATACTTTAAAATAAACTTGTAACTAAGAAATCACTTGTTAGATGGAGGCGGTAGTGCTTAGTAGTGGTTGAAGGGAAAAAGTGGAAAAGAGGTTTGAAGCGGAAACTGTCTGTTCACAGTTAAGTGTCATACATTGACAGGTCCCTGAAGGTTCCAGCAGAAAGCATATACTTTTAAAATGTTTTTTTAACTCAGTCCTACTGTTTCTCCAACAAACAGAACAAATTCTGATCTCCCGTTGTTGTGAGTGATTCGAAACCTTGCTTCACAGTAATGGAAAAGGAATTATCTTTAACTAATGTTGCAGAAGTTAGTGAATGAATGAAACGTCTTTAGAAATCTGTTCTTCATTATAAATATCTGGGACCAGATGCCTCTCATGACGCAGCAGTCTGTTGAAGCCCTTCGGACAGTAACAACGTTACAGGAGGAGTCTTGTTCAATTTTGTTAATATCGAGGCTCATGCACTACCGCAAGTCACAATTTCTGGATTAAAACTATTTTTACTCTTGATATTGATCATAATAATGTTTCACTACGAGTGCTGTGTTCAATCACAGGAATTTTACACAAATGAAAAGCTGCTGAACATGTTCTAACTACGCGACACTGGGGTACTGCCAAACCCTGTCCAGGTATTGGCCCGAATTGTGTAACACAAGATGGTACCGTGTTGAAAGAGAAGCTTAGTGCGACGTAAGGGATTTTATGAGTGACTTATCTACCCTGAGTTCTTATCGGGTGAGATGGTGATTCTCTGACCTTAAAATAAAGCTATGGTACTTGAAATTATTATTCAAGTAGCAGATAGTAGAACTAAGCGTAAATAACACAGTACCTTATTCTGACATTGTAAGTAATCTGTTGTGAAAGCCTCGACTGTTACTATGGGATTCATACATAGTAACTTTCGAAAAACTATATAATTTGCTAGGGGAGAGAGGCCAAAATTTTCAATCTAACTACCACACATTAAACAGTAGTTCCATCTAGGCATACATTATTCACGAAACAAATGTATGTAAATAAATACACATATTACGTAGTGTGATTAATTCTATGCAGTGAATACTATTTAGAGACACAACTGAATTTTTTCCTGAAATATAGCTAACTAATAGACTGTCTATAAGCTTCTTGCCCTTCTTCTGAATGTTGCTTGTCTGTAGATACCGCTATACTCAACCTAGATACAGCATTATTTTGTAGTAAATAGTGTTTTTATGTTTGAAGACACAAGACATACAGAAAAATTTGGAAATAAATTATTTTTCGAATTTCCTATTTACATGATGGAATATTTCGATGCCTTTTCATCCTCTGTCCAACATGCCTCTAAATCATTACAATTTGACTTAGTATTACGTCAAACCTTTAGATGAATTTAGTAGACTCATGGCTAATTAACACCATAGAAAATTTAACGGTTACAACAGGTACACTTGCTGCAGATTGACGCTGTATTATGAAACATATCTGATAAGAATTTGATTACATGTGAAAAAAATTAAATATTAACTAAACACTGCAGCATGTAAATACTGATAAGCAACAGTGCAGTATCACTGTACTTTCAATTCATTTCCATCCATGACGGTGGCTTTTGCAATCAAAGTCGATGACGAAACCTGTACGGAAATAGTGTGGATAAAATAAATAATTTGGATTCAAGGTGAGCGGAAGAAGTCCTGCAATATGGCAAATTAGGGGAGCTTGGTAAAAATTCTCTAGCCCACATCGATGTGATCACTTATTGACTGAATACTGCTTTAATTGCATAGCCACAAGTGTAAATCCCCTAGTCAGGTGTCAACCAGAATTTGGAAATTTCTGTCCCATAGTGTGTGGCTCGGTCACGTGGATGACTTGCAATAACGTCCACTCATAAAATTATTGGTTCTTATTGGTAATCGGCAAAGGAAAACGATGGTAATTAGTGAAAGGTACTTCTAATTTTTGTAAAATTAACATTTGTGACTCTGCAGTCAAATGGGTTCTTCCATCTGTGGAGGATATCCAAGTGATTAACGTCCCGAAACCATAAACGCAGGTGTAACTACCGAGAAAGTGCACAATATGAGGTTAGAATGACGCCGATTAATATTCTTTGAATTATCTGGCCATAGGTACACTAGGAGAATGGATGTGGTACATTTTACATGTAGAAATAGCTGTAAGAAAGCTTTGTAAATGGTGAAATTCAGTATTTGTTGCATGCATTATGCAGCAAGCTTTGGACGGATAGTTTTTCAGGTATTGGTGTCAAGGATGGGAAATGATTCCACTCGTAAAACTGTTCTGAAACGGAACCCCAAAGCAGTGGATGGAAGCCCAGAGCTCACTATTTTAAAAAGAATGTTATGGGTAATCTATTAATGGGATATACAGAGAATTCTTCTTTCCAGTTACGTTGCAAATGAGGAATATATGTCCACCAATCAGACGTATAAGTGAAATTTGGGCCATCAGAAAGCAGGGGAACGAGGAACTGGAAGCATTAATGACTAAGTGGAGAGGTAAAGTACGAAGTGAGGAATCACTAAAAAGAATAATTATGGAAAGAAGTCTATATCAGATTCTTACCAGCAGAAGGGGCAGGTAACCGGGTCATCTGCCAAGGCATCCTACAATAGTTGAGGTGGCGCTGGAGGGAGAGGTAGGGTTAACAACCAAGAATGCAGGCCAAACGAGGCAAGAGTATCAAAATGGATTATGAAGGTTACAGTTATGTGAAGACACAAAAATTACCACAAATCAAGAAATGATGGAGAACAGCTACCAAACAGAGAAAAGGATAATCTAAAAAGGGGCAAAAGCGTAAAATTAAAAATCATGTTAGAAAGACCATGTATCTATGACCAAAAGTGCTTAGTAAGTCGAAAAAAACCTCTAGTGATTCGATGCGTAAATTGTTAGAGTATCCACTCTCTTTACCAAATTTTCCACCATCTATCTACCAGCAACACCGGCAACCAAAGAAAATTTGTGGTTGAAACGCGTTTCTATGCGGGATATTATGTAGACTTTCCAGAACAGAATTTCAGGCATGATATACAGCCATACTCTCGCGGAAAACGTTCGAGAAAGCGCACTGACCTGTAAAATTTGTAGAAAAGTGTAATTTAGACCGCAAATTATTGGTATTCGATACAAGGCCTCAGTGTTTCGCGTTGCTCTTGAATGTGAATGTACCCAAGGTTATGCCATGTGTGTGTGTTCTCTCTCTCTCTCTCTCTCTCTCTCTCTCTCTCTCACGCACAAACACACACACACCACCGTGTAGCTTATCCTGTTTTATACTTTATAGTAGTTGTCCTGGCGAAGCATCTACTGTCACTCCCTGCAGTTTACGCCTCGTAACGCTGTTGGCAGTCAGGGCTACGCAGACCCCTGGGACGGAAACTTGGGAGACTCACTTGCAGCGGGACGAGGTTCGCCTGACGTCGCGGCTGACCCGCGCAGCGTCGCATCGGCGCCGGCTCATGCACTGCGCTGCTGCACTACCGCCAACCGCACCAATTAACATTTCCCTCGGCGCACAAAATAAAAACTGGCTGCGCGTCCGGATCGCGGCAACCGGCCGGACACCTCGACGGCGGCGCCTTCGGTATATCGAAAAACCGTTCTCCGCAGGGAGGGAGCGGCGGTCGGTAAGAAGGGGAGGCAAAAAGAGTCCGAGCGGCAGCGGAATAAGGGAAAGAAGGCGCTACTTACCCCTTCCACTGAGAGAGCGCAGGTCGCCGCCTTGAGCGCTGATTGGCCGTCGGCGAGGCGCATGCGCACCTCGGCCCCGGCGGGCGCCACCGGCGGCAGCGACGGCTGCTGGCTGCGACCCTCACCTGTGCAAAACACGGGAGCACGTGTCAGGCGTGGTGGCGCGGCCCGGGTCTCTGTGCTGCTCAGCTGGGTGGAAAGCGCGTCTGGCTGCTACGCGGAGGACCTGAGTTCGATCCCTGTTGTCACCAGGGTCGAAGGACAAACGGGTTACACTCGCCCACGTTACCATTACGGCGCCACACGTTATTGACCTTTGAGGCATAGTGCGACCCGACTGGCGAATCTTTCGTTCACCTAAACATGATATCAACGTCCAAAAACTGGGTAGTTATACAGTGAAACCTTACTAATTCGGACTAACTGGAACGAATTCCAGTCCTAATTGTTGAAGTCCAAATTATACATAAGTTTTTCAAAATCGTTATTTCAAGCAATAGTTAGTAATATAACATACAGTTTGTACAGCGCTTAAATAAAAACGAGACCACTTGCAGTATTATTTGAAGTTAAATTCTTAATTTATATATTCAACTTTAAATTAATTTACATGTTCAGTTTAAAATTGAGTATTGTAGTGCTATCCCAGTAACGAACAACAGGATTAAACAAAGCTACAAAACTTATTCAAAGTTAAATTGTACAAGTTTAATATACGGGGTGAACAAACATTTAAGCATTCGTGCGAAATGCCGTTCTTCCTTGCACGCTAAGAATACAAAAATGTCTGCCACAAAATTTCGTCATGTGCATGTTTTTGGTAGAAAATGGACGTCAAAGAAGCACATTAATGGAAACCTTATAACTGTGTTCCTCAGTAAGTGCAGTGCGTAGAGATTTGCGTTAGAAAACTTGAGTACGGGGTTTTGATTCAGGATCTAGGTGTAATTTTTATTTTCCTTATTTTTTGTATCATTTTCGACTGTGCGATATGGTAGCTAGGTTCTCAGTAGTTGTACATGTCTTGTACAAAACTCATGCAATTATGCGATACCAATACAGCATTGAGAACCAAATCGATTTCATTATTGCACCGTTAAAGAAGTATTTTGCTTTTAAATCTTTGCTCTGTTCTGTACCACGTATAACTTACCTTCCTGCTACATTTTTCTTGAATTTTACCCTTTCCCCAAAGGTAAAAAGAAACAGACTCTACACCTTTCCTCCTCGATCAATCAAATGGTTCAAATGGCTCTGAGCACTATGCGACTTCTGAGGTCATCAGTCGACTAGAACTTAGAACTAATTAAACCTAACTAACCTAAGGACATCGCACACATCCATGCCCGAGGCAGGATTCGAACCTGCGACCTTAGCGGTCGCTCGGCTCCAGACTGCAGCGCCTAGAACCGCACGGCCACTCCGGCCGGCCTCGGTCTATCCCTGCTTCTTTTATCGTAGAAAGGCCCCATACAACAATACAAATCACATAACCACGTCGTCTAAATGTATTGCTTTGCACTGCTACGTGAAGTAAATTCCAACCCAGCTTCCGGAGTACTTTCTATCGAGTTGTAGCAGCTGTTATGGTTACATTTTCTTCTAACTGACTACTGCGCTTGATAAATATTTCTCAGTTGTCTGACCCCCAATTGTAGTAAGATATACAGGGTGAGTCACCTAACGTTACCGCTGGATATATTTCGTAAACCACATCAAATACTGACGGACCGATTCCACAGACCGAACGTGAGGAGAGGGGCTAGTGTAACTGTTTAATACAAACCATACAAACATGCACGGAATTATGTTTTTTAACACAAACCTACGTTTTTTTAAATGGAACCTCGTTAGTTTTGTTAGCACATCTCAACATATAAACAAATACGTAATCAGTGCCGTTTGTTTCATTGTAAAATGTTAATTACATCCGGAGATATTGTAATCTAAAGTTGACGCTTGAGTACCACTCCTCCACTGTTCGATCGTGTGTATCTGAGAGCACTGCAAAATACATCGCGTTTATACACAATGATCTGCCAACGTTGCTCGGAAATGTCCCACTGGAAACGCGTCGACGTATGTGGTATCAGCATGATGGTGCACCTGCACATTCCGCAATTAACACTAGGCTGACCCTTGACAGGATGTTCGACGGGCGTTTCGTAGGACGTGGAGGACGCATAAATTGGCCAGCCCGTTCTCCTGATCTTACATCTGTGGACTTCTTTCTGTGGGGTACGTTAATGGAGAATGTAAAGGAGAATGTGTACCGTGATGTGCCTACAACCCCAGTGGATATGAAACAACGTATTGTGGCAGCCTGCGGCGAAATTACACCAGATGTACTGCGGCGTGTACTATATTCTTTACGCCAGAGATTGCAATTGTGTGCAGCAAATGATGGCCACCACATTGAACATCTATTGGCCTGACATGTCGGGACACACACTATTCCACTCCGTAATTGAAAACGGAATCCACGTTTGTACGTGTACCTCACCCCTCATGGTAATGTACATGTGCGTCAGTGAGAAAGACCAATAGAAAGGTGTTAGCATGTGGACGTAATGTGCTGTTCCAGTCTCTTCTGTAGCTAAGGTCCATCACCGTACCCTTTGGATCCCAACGTAATTCGATGCTCTCCGATACACACGATCGAACAGCGGAGGAGTGGTACTCAAGCGTCAACTTTAGGTTACAATATCTCCGGATGTAATTAACATTTTACAATGCAACTAACGGCACTGATTACGTATTTGTTTATATGTTCAGATGTGCTAACAAAACTAACGGGGTTCTATTTAAAAATAACTAGGTTTGTGTTAAAAAACATACTTCCGTGCATTTTTGTATGGTTTGTATTAAACAATTACACTAGCCCCTCTCCTCACGTTCGGTCTGTGGAATCGGTTCGTCAGTATTTGATGTGGTTTACGAAATATATACAGCCGTAACGTTAGGTGACTCACTCTGTATATTGTTTCAGAAACAAAGTAAATCATGCTTCAGCTGTAATTGGCAGGTAACGCCCGTGCCGTCCTGGGTTCAACGCTTGCCATCAGATCAAAAAAAGTTGAGCATCGTCGGGCACTCTGGTGGGTGACATCAGGGCCGCCGTGCGCTGTTGACCTACCGGGGTGCGCTGGGGCTCGTGATGCTAAGCGAGGAGTTACTTCACCGACTAGTTGCGATTCCATGTAACGAAAACAGACGACGGCCGATAGAGTGGTGTGCTGACCCCACGCCACTCCGTATCCGCATCCGATGACGCAGGTCGGCCGCGGAAGGCACGTCGGTCGATCGGTTCCTTTCGGCCTTCAGAGGCCTGTTCGGACAGAGGAGAGTTTTTTTATTTGGCAGAAAAATGTAGGAAACTAAAAAAAAAGTAGCTACACGTTGAACTGAAATTTCGTACTCGGGTATTCTCGAGGAAAATCTTACCCATTGCAATAACTGAGCAGCACACAACACGATTTTATATTGAAACACTTGTCAGACACGTAATAACGGTGTTGCCAGACAGCATGTCGTTGATATCTATTTAAACTAAAACTAAACATTCATTTCTATTAATAACATTCAAGGGACGAGAATTTGCAAAACACGTGTTTTGTACGGTTGAAACGTCCTACTGCTGCACATACACATTACTGCAGCTGTCTGCGCTATAGGCCTCCAGAATTTTTTTTCTAAATTTACCGTATAACGCTGCATAATTAACAAGTTACGTGCCGCTATTATTTGGATCTCCAACGAAATGGTCTATTGTAACCTAAGAGGCTCTGCTATCTGATGCTGATCTCATAGCAGATTTTCCTCCCAAAAAACTTCTAAACTTGTGGGTTTCTGTTTACTCCTAAAACTCACCTCGGTTACTGTATTACACCGTACGTCACTTTAACACACTTTTAAGCGCTCATAGAGATGTAATTTAACACAACTCGGCGTGTGGGCTTCAACAAGCGAACTGAGCAGTCATCCGCTCTGTTGCGTGCTTGTCACCACAGTGATGCACATTATGTTATTCGTTACAGGCCACGGGTAGAGCCGGGCAGATCGAATGGAAAATAAGGACATCTGTTCCACATTTTACAATAAATGAACTTGGCGCGACTGAGGTCCGGGGAACAGGGTGGCGGTGTTCCAGTTCGAAATACAAAACACGAGCCCTAGTTAGCGTGAATAACTATTTAGTGAAGTCGGAATTAGTTCAAATGTTTCAAATGGCTCTGAACACTATGGGACTTAACTTCTGAGGTCATCAGTCCCCTAGAACTTAGAACTACTTAAACCTGACCAACCTAAGGACATCACACACATCCATGCCCGAGGAAGGATTCGAACGAGCGACCGTAGTGGTCACGCGGTTCCAGACTGCAGCGCCTAGAACCTCTAAAAACACGTCCGTACAAAACTTCCGCCTTAATAACCTAGCTGACACAGTGTTACACAAATACATGCTGATACACGAGTACTTATAAAAAAAAATTTCAAAATTATCTTCCTACTCGTTTAACTTCTTCTGTCACATTATGAGAACGACCTGTACACCCCGTTATATATGACTTTAGCCGCTAATGTGGTTTTTCTCTCATTGAAAGAACGCCAATCAAGATCTGAAAGACTCGCTCGTATCTGTTCTTTGACAGTTGCGGGGGAGGGGGGATAGAGGGATACTGAGTTCTGAACCTTCGATGCCACCGTCACCCACAGTCGGCTCTCCCTGCTTAAACATGGAGTAGCGAGTATATTAATTCCTACTCTGACATTCTGTTACCCCCTCACACGGAACACACGACCTCATCGCTTAGAAGCGAAAGTACTTAAAACTTTCAGTTAATTACTTCGGATTAAAGCTTGCCTTTTACAGGCGTAAGCATTATTTTAGCAGCTACGTACTTCACGAGTGCTTCTACATAAGGACTCTTACTTTTGTTACGAATGAAAAGATTCATATTATTTTAAAAGTGTACAAGGCGTAAAGCAATTCTAGAAAAATTGTTCCGGCTTGCCAAGTCTCTGTCACTCCCTCTATACATTTCAGGTCCGAATCATTGCCCGAGCTAAAGTTTCAAGTCATCATAATGATCGTCTCAGGACGTACAAAGGTGCAGGATAAAAAAACCTCTCATGTCATCATTATGTTAATCTCTATATACTAAAGGAAATGCTCTGACTGACTCATCATTGCCCAGCCCAAATCACTAACAACGAAAACTTGAAATTTGGAGAGGGTGTTGATCTTATATTGAAGACGTAGTTTAAGAAGGGATTTTCCGAAATTGCACCCTAAGAAGGTAAAATAAGGGATCTAAGGCTTTTTGAATATAAGTCACTGTTAAGGAAATTTTGAACCTAGAGCGACGAAAATTGGTATTTGACAGAAAATAGAAAAGACATGCTTCAGCACTGTCGGAAATTCAATCACTAATGCGGTAAAATAATGGGTCAAAGTTTATTTGGAAAATAAATCATTATCAAAGTAATTCGAAAGCGTTTTTAAAGCTACATCTGTGGAAACTAGCATTTGATTTCTCTGTTAGAAATTTAAAAAAAGTTTGATTGCTTTCGGAAATTCAACCCGTAAGGTGGTAAGATAGTGGATGAAAGTGTTAATGGAAATATTTCATTAAAAGCATTTCTGAATCTAAATCTTTGAAAATTTGTATTTTCTTTCTTGGTTAGAAACTTAAAAAAATATGTGTTTCTGTGTTTTTCTTGGAAATTGGAACCTTAAGGGGTGAAACTGGGAGACGAAATTTTTTATGAAAATATTTTACTACATTAAAACATATTTAAAGCTAAATATATGAAAATTAGTATTTGACTTCTAAGGAAGTATTGCCCACATGCCTGCTTTTACATTGCATAAATATGAAGTTTTAAAGAAAGTGTAAACTAAGTACGAATTAGAATACGTGTAGTTTCCTGTCTCATGTAATATAGTGTGATACAAAAGAAAAACCAACAAATAAGAAATCTTGCAACAATTACTGAAATCGATCCCTTCATTTTAAAATCTGTGATCTTTCAGTTTGTGTACGACGCTAGGTGGCAACAGTGACTGCTCGCTGTCTACACGCCACGGTCTTATTTATCTCCTCTGTCACTATGTGAAACCAGATGAATAACTTAGCTGAGCATCTAAAACGTTATGCCAACCAGTTGTCTACTACTACGTATTATTGTAAAGGTATAAACCGGAACAGTTTCGCATCAATGCAAATCGCACTGAAAAGAAAACAAAAGAAAAATTAGATTATAGTGAAAGTTGTTTTTGATGTCGATCACTGTAGTTCATCCCCTTTTTTTGGAAACTGCCTGTAAAGGACAGATTTCCTAAGTCAACTTTTGAGAATTAGTATCCCCTTTGCTGCTCCATTATTTTCAATTTAGTCGTTACTGCATAACATGATATTCCCAACTCCGTAGTTGAGTGGCCAGCGTGGCTGCCTGCCAAGTCGAGGACTCGGGTTCGATTCCCGTTACTGCCGGGGAGGACTGGTACAGTGTACAAAAAGCCTCGTGAGGCCAACTAAGGGGTTAATCGACAGATTAGTAGAGGTTACCAGGTCAAGAAACTTGACAACGACTGGGAGAGCACTGACCGCTCTTACCGTCAGACGCGGCTGTCGGCCAGGCCCAACTATCCCATTTAGGTCCAGAACGCAGAACTTTACCTGTTTTCAAATAATCTGAAATGCTCCTACACTTCGAATTTTACGATGTGCTTTCGTTAACGGACGATGCACCAGTCTACAGGCTTAAACAGTCTCCGAGGTGGCTTCTTCCATCTGTAGTGTGCACTAAGAGGTACTCTTTCAAGTGCAGTTGCAGAGTGAGACCCTACGGCCCGCCACGAATTCCTCTCCTGTGACAACCTCTTCATCTCAGAGTAGCACTTCCAATCTACGTCCTCAATTATTTGCTGGATGTATTCGAATCTCTCTCTTCCTGCACAGTTTTTACCCTCTACAGCTCCCTCTGGTACCATCGAACTTATTCCCTGATATCTTAACACAGTCCTGTCATCCTGTCACTTCTTCCTGTCAGCGTTTTCCATATATTCTTTCCCTCTCCGATTCCGCGCAGAAACTCCTCATTCCTTACCTTATCCGTCCACCTAATTTTCAACATTCATCTGTAGCACCACATCTCAAATGCTTCGATTCTCTTCTGTTCCGGGTTTCGCAGCGTCCTTGTTTCACTACCATACACTGATATCTAAACGTATATTCTCAAAAACTTCTTCCTCAAATTAAGGCCTGTTGTCTTCTCTTGGTCAGGAATGCCCTTGTTTTATTTTGATGAATAGGTAGGTAACATGTGACCACCAATCCTGATGTTAAGTTTCTCACTCTTTTCATTTCTGCCACTTCTCACTAATTTCATTTTTCTTCAGTTTTCTGTCAATCCGTATTCCGTATTCATTAGACTGTCCATTCCATCCAGTAGACCCCGTAATTATTCTTCACATCCACTGAGGACATAAATGTCATCAGCGAATCTAACCTTGATGTCTTTTCACCCAGAATTTTAAGCCCACTCTTGAACATTTCTTTTATTTTCATCATTGCGTCTTCGATGTACAGATTGAACAGTGGGGGTGAATGACTACGTCCCTGTCTTACTCCCTTCTTAATCCGAGTACTTCGTTCTTGGTCTTCCAATGTCATTATGCCCTCTTGGCTCTTGTAGATGTTGTATATTATCCATGTCTCCCTACATCATACCCCGATTTTCCTTAGAATTTTGAACATCTTGCACGATTTGACACTGTCAAACGCTTTCTCCAGGTCGACAAATTCTATGAACGTGTCCTGATTTTTCTTTTCCCTCAATTCCATTGTCAACCGCAAGGTACACGAACAGTATTATTTTGCAGCAGCTCCTTTATGTGCAAACTATTTTGTTCGTGACTCAGGTAAATGGCCA
The DNA here is from genome assembly GCF_023864345.2 of Schistocerca serialis cubense. Classification (NCBI taxonomy): domain Eukaryota; kingdom Metazoa; phylum Arthropoda; class Insecta; order Orthoptera; family Acrididae; genus Schistocerca; species Schistocerca serialis. The sequence continues at coordinate 75,712,811 of NC_064644.1, forward strand.
AAAAACCTTCTCAGAGCACCTAAGGACTCGTCGGAGTCCAGTGATCCATGCTTCTCCCTATAAGCATATCTACAAGCGTTTTCGGCCATTTTGAATCAGAGGCGATTTGGTGTGTTCTACACGCCCAGTTACTGCCAGAGGAAATGTAGGTGGTTCAGTTATGATCTCCATATTCAGTTTCAGACATTGTCTTCCGAGACATATGTACAAATAATCTATAGCTAGTATTTTGATTTAGTAGATCCACGTTTGAAGATGAATGTCTTCGATTGGGAACAATCGATAATTAGGAACTGAAAAGGAAGTCAGGAGTGGAATTTATCGACCGGTTGACGTCGAAGTAATTAGACAGGCAAGCTCAGATTACACGCGTGAAGTGGGAAATTGGCCGTGACCTCTTTGCGAGAACCATTAGGGCCCTCACCAGGAGAGAAGACACGAAGAAACCATATCTGCATGTCTGTAGAGGAACATGAAACACGCTATTCCAGAATGTGAATTTAGTGAACCACTTACACTTTCCGATCGGTCAGGAGGGAGCAGAACGACAGAATGATTGTAGCCAGTGACTCCAGAATGTTAACCCTAACAGACAAAAGCACTCATGTCTCATACAACACCCTTTTTTACATTGTACGGAAGCTCTGGATCGACAGCAAGTTAAGTAACAATTTTTTTAAAAATTTGTGCATCACTTTGGTAGGCTTTTCAAAACAACATGTATAAATATAAAGGTGTCATTAATCAAAAGGGTGGTCTGATCACGACAGTGCTTTACTAGGCATGGTTTTATTCGATATCTACAACGTTTCCTTCCTCCGATGTTAGAACTGTCTTATCCAGCCAGTTACAGGGTAACATTCGGCATTCTTCACATTTACAAACACTGAACATGTCGAGATAATCATCTTCGAGCTAATTCCTGCCTCTGTGAGTGGAAGTAGTTCCTTTATGTTATCGTCAACATCGTGTACTAGAAACATTTATTTGTGGCCCATCGACTGAATTTCTCCGGCACCGCAAACATAGTCGTATCTTCCATTACATTCTGTTATTATCTGCCTGCAACACCCAACTTCTGGTCTCAAACGGTTCATTACATCCTTCTCTTGGAAAATTCCAAACTCTCAACGTATTATCGACAATATAATGATTAAGATCATTCCGTTCCGTTTTCGCAACGAAGTCGTGTGGCATGAACAGAAGCACTGCTGCGCTTGTTCATAAACATTAGTAATGCTAGACCGAGGTAACTGTCGTAAATGACGGGTTACAGCCTCGAAAAACGTAAGATGACCAAATCTGAGGCACCTCCTCACTACCGAAGAAGATTGCATTCAAGACCACGTCAGGAATCGAAACTACAATCGCTTGGTGGCTCGTCTAAGCTGATGGCCTAGTCAGGTACAGCTACTACTCGGAATATGCAAGCGAGTAATACCAGTCAGAGTGAGTAGCAGACAAGAATGACCAATCACCTCTCTCTCAATATATTACGGCGTAAGAGCAACAGAGTCTCGAAAGAATTACATTGAACAAAGACGTCTCCTATTAACCATCCAAATGTAAATAGAATTTCTAACAATAATGTATCATCCTCAAAATAAACGTCTTGCACTAGATAAGCAAGTCACAAAGAATATTTGATGGTATTTGAATAGCAAAAGAGACTGAGTCGGGTTTAAGATTGTTTTCGTAACCCAAAATACCTGTCTTCTGAAATGCATGGTCCAGTAGAAGGAAACTGAAGCTCAAAACAATTAAACTACTGCTGGGACTACTTCTATTGTTCACGGCACATACGGAATTTTTCGCCCTTTCAGTCTTCCGCTCAGAGAAAACGTATAGACCAGCATAGCTAGTATTGATAAAAACAAGTACAATGTTTACAAAGACTATCAAAGGTTAATATTACCGATAGTCGATTTTTTTGTTGGGGGAAGGATTTCCGTGTTAATTTTCAAAGGATAAATGGACAAAACATATTACGATGGACATTAAGTAAATTTTAAAAGGCATTTTAGTCCGTACAAATGAAAGGCTATTAGGTGTTTTGTAAATTAAATACGGAGCTTTCGTACTAAAATTACATACCTACTGCACAAGTTGCTGCAAAGTACATGGCGGAGGATATTTTATACCAACAAAATGCAAGCAGCAAATTTAACCAGTGAGGAAAATTGGAATTTTCTTTTTTTTTTTCTTTTTTTTTTTTTTTTTTTAATAATTCACCAGTGACACTACATGTAAGATTATTCTCACTCACAAGAGTTTCGTTCCCGGAATTTTGTTGTGTGCGTTGAGATTAAAGCAACCCGTTCCTATCTCGAGCAGTTATTCCTCTTAGACATCCACACTACTGTGACATTACAGTATTTTTGCTTATACACAAGTATGCGGTCAACCTTACTTCTCGCATACCATCCGCGAACGGAACCGGTACTTGGTGGGGAGGAAGTGTGGAAGGGAGGGGGGAGGGGTTATTGAACACCTTCTATCTCTGCCACACATCGTACAGTTGCTTGCGAAATACCGGTTCACAAGTCCTGAAGATCCATTTCGTTCCAAATGCAGCGTAAGTGAGACTTCCAACTTCATACTGAACCCAGTTTTAATATTTTTCAGATTAATATCCAATTTTGGTCTCTGCTTGTAATTGAAATGATACTGTCTAGGATATTTTAACGCTTTTCGTACTTACATATGTGCAATGCATTTGGAAGATTTCATAAAATAAGGTTAGGAATTATTGAAAATTTTATTTCAGACACCGCTATAGACCACAAATATTTTGTTGACTTATTTAAATTAGTTAATAAAGACACATTTTTAGAGGTAGAGAGACCCAATCTTCAATGGGAATGGCAATATAAAACACATTTAACAAAATTACACATAGGTATTAAAGTTGTTCTTTATGGTCTTAGCACGTGCTGCGGTCATCCTTCGGATAAATTGACTGTAAAAAGTAACATTAATATCTGTGTATATTTTCGTTAATTTAATATTGCCATTGATGCCTGAAGATGAGGTTTGTATCTCAGCAATGTTGCTTCGCTAAACACTTTATGTAAGTCGACAAAAAATTTTGTGACTGGGAGCGGTCTCTGGGAAACTCTTCTCGTATTGGTGAAATACTCAAGGCCATTTAACTGCTAATATTGCTTTAAATTGTAGGAAGATTGCTTATGCCTGACGCACAAAAAGCAAGACCTACACAGTGAATTTCCTCTTGAGGTTCCACTGAAAACGTTTTGCTTTTTCTATTATTTACATACTTGAAAGACAGATATAGCTTTCAGCATTTAGTTCAGCGTCGATTCAAGTGTAATGAACTCCTTCAATAGTAGTGTTACCTGACGTGAAAAGCTAAGTCATTTCAAAGCCATAAAATTATTAGTGCGTAATAAGTCATTAGGGCTACTAATAATATTTCCCATATAATTTTGAAATTTGATGCAGACTACTGTATTTACAACTCACTACCAAAACCGATATTTTTCTGTCCCAGGAATACCTACCATTTACAGACTAAACACTCTATGTTTCAAAATACCGTTAAAGAGGGTATGCAGCGATATATCCTACGGCATACGAGTTTGTGCGTGTCGCTTACCTTATTACACAGATGACATGTGATAACCAAAAATCTACCTCGTAACAATTGTAGTGCAAAGTGTCTTCAGACATTTGGTGTCTGAAATGCACCTTCTTAAGTAACAGGATATTAATGATTTATGAATAACTACTTTCCGCGCTCTGTGTCAAGTACTTGACAAATTGTTCTTCTATACTGAGAAGGGATCTATTACGCTACCAAAATACAAAGGGGAAACGTGTACGCAGTCACTTCGACATTTTAGTGGTTTGATTCAGATTATTACTTTCTTCATCAGGCGAATACAAGTTCATGATAATACTTTTTTGGTGTAGTTTTTGTGGACGACTTACAACAAAGTGTCACATTGCAACCAAACGAACGAGCAGTGTGAGAGTAAGAAACTAAGGCTGAAACTGTTTGATAACTGCTGAGTAACGAATACGAAAGGGACATTTTTCAAATATCTGTGAAATTCACACTGGGTAGCACCAAAATTTAGATTCCACACTATGTTAATCAGTCAGCGGAACGTATTATCATGCCAGGTACTGCCTCTGTTTCTATGTGTGACCTTTTCATATGCGGAAACGTATTAACTAGTAAAGTAGTTTATTTGCATCTATAGTGACGATGACTTTCCTGTCCTACGTTATTCGTAGGAGTATGATACCTGTAAGTTTGATAATGCATTACTAGTACTTACAACATCAGTTGTGGAGCGACGTGACTGACAGTTGACATAGCCTGAATCTTTTTTGTACATATCGTCAGAAAGTGGCCATATTCTCACTTTAAAACACCATTATTTATTGGCAACTTACATCGAAATGTTTTCGCGCCTAGGCACGTTTAATACATTTGACTGAAATACATCACGGAGTGGATGCTGCAGCATATGTAAAAAAAAAAGTTGGAAATAAATGAAGATAATTGAAAACCTCCACTTTAGGGACCTCTGCTTAATCTTATGAAAAGTCGCACGTTGCTGCTTTCATTCTTTCGCGATTTCAGTAAGTTGTGATAAATATATGTCATCATAGTCGTTAGACGTCGTCTGGTGTAAGCACTATGGCTATTTATTTCTTTGGTCATTTCGAGTAAATATCTCGTGCATTAAGCTCTGAGTTCTGAATATTGGGAAGCTCTGTCTTGATAATAATCTCATATACAAGAAACTGTAGCACAAAAGCAATCAGATATTTCCGACAGTGGTACGCTAGACGAAATAGTTTGAACGAAAAGGCTTATTCATATCAGTCCTCCGCTGGAATTAACTGGACAATGACGTAGGTAACTAGTTTATGACTACTGTACGAATAAAAAAGATGAATTCAAGATTCAAAGAACAATTCATGACACCGCATCACCATACACTCTGATGTTACGGTCATGGGTTTACAAAGTTTATAACTACAAATGATTGTAGAACGTAGTAAGATCAAGCAAAAGAAGTTGAATTAGGCTATTAAGAACGGAAGCTCAGATCTAAGGCACTGTACGTCGCTGCTTGGTAATTACGAGATAACAGCGGAAGGATTCCACAGACTCGTCGTAATACATTTACCGAGCGGACGACCGGCGGAGCAGAAGGCCGGTTTGATTGGCTGCCGCTAGATAGCAGGAGCGTCTAGGCTCAGACACTTGAGTGAATCTGACTCTTCTACTTCGCGTATCACCGCCGCAACACTGCTCAACAATATTCCGGTGACATTTCCTACGGCGAGCGAAGCGCTAGTGTGTACGATGATTTACTGGTCCAAACATATTGCTCTCAATTTGTCTCACGCTTACCTTCCGAGATGCATCATATTTTGGCATTAGCGAAGATTCTGTTCGAAGAGACGTGCTGTGTCTGTATGGAAAATGTGAAATCCGGTTTTGCTAAATCTTTGTATAACTGATAGAAAATAAGAGACATTTCTAGTGAGTTACACACGATAACTGTCGGCTAACGTAAAGGATTGCTAATATTTCGTTTTTGAAAGGAAATACAGCATTTCTGTACGCTGTTTGTTAGTTTTTCAAAGGCTTTCCGATTAATGTCATTAAAACTTCATCTCTTTATACTCATGTGAGATTTGTAGGATATTTAACAACAAACTTACTGATTATGATCCAATTCGAAGCTAACGAACTAGAAAGTTTATTGATCCAACACTCGAACGTATTACATTATAAAAGGCTTGTGACACATTTCTAAATGAAAAACTCGATCTGTCACGCAAGAGAAACAAAGTAACCGTTCTAATGTTACTTAATAGCAATAGGAAAATTCCCCTTACCTATTTTCATGACTCCGTTGGATTTCAGACTACTGATGTAGCCTCGAATCAGAGCTCTGATGGTGTCTCAGTGTTTGACATCAGCACAGTTTCATACACTTCTGACGTAAGGTATCCTCAGTTGTATAGTTCACTTTTCAAATGACAGGAACAGTTCCGAAAAAAAACCAGTATTTTATTACAGTCCTCTTTAGTGGAAGCAACGGTCCTTCCGGTGTGACAGTATCTTCACTATTCTTAACATCACGACCAGTTCGAAACTACTGTCCACTTGTTTAGTATTTCGTCCAGGCGGTGCACCGCCTCGTAGCAAAATTTTTTACACTGCTGCTTCGTGTATCTCGTGCACAGCGGGGTAGACAGACGGCGAGCGGCGCGCTACGAACCCGCGCAGCGGCGGCGACCACGTGTCGGTCAGGTGGCGCGCGCTGGAACACGTGGTGGCGGAGCGGGAGCCGCACAGACACTGCGACAGCCGCCGCCGCGACCGTGTCCCGTCGCGGCTCCCCCTCCACCGGCCCCGGCCAATCCCCTCCCTGGCGCAGTGTCACAGCGAACCAGAGACAGCCGTCCGCCGGCCGACCAACTGTGTCACTGCCGGGGGACAGCGCGTGGTGGGGGTCACCCGCACGGGAGGGGAGGGGTGTGTCCTCGCGGTTCCCCTCACGCGCCCCGGCGACAGCTGCGGCGCGACACGCCGAACGACGCGACACGGAGCGCCACCTGTCGTGACGTGCGGGATGCATACGCGGCAGGCGCCACGCAGAACTCAGTACGTTAAGATAAACACGGCTCTGCTACGTGATCGGTAATCCATAGAAGCTCGTTCCGTGAGACGTCAATGCATTTTGGGTATCGTGTTGGGCTACCGTAAGACGCACCCTTTACTCTAGAGGGGCTGCTAGGTGGGGGGATAAGGGTGATAAAGATAAGAAAGTCGGCCTTCGGTGCAGAAAAGGGTTTCACACTACACCTTTACTTAAGAGGGGATGTGTGTAAAATTAGTCAGAAAATATAGAAATCTTCTCTCCACCAGATAGTTCTGTCGCTGGTAATCCATAAAGGATAAAGGGACAGAAGGCCGACACGATTTACGTGACTAATGATAATAGAGACCAACAGCTGTATTGTAATATAACTCTATCATTCAAAACATGCTACCAGTTTCGACGCCGAAAAGCGTCATCCTCAGGTTCCAAGCGTAATTTGCCATCAATGTACGAACTACAATTGCAAAGACTAACGGAATCTTCAAGTGGAAACGGTACAATTTATTACGCATTTAACTCCAGTATGTGCAACCAACAAAGTCGAGTGTAGCGAGGCCAAAATCAGCTGGATTCCATAACTTCCAGCAACTAAGCTACCTCAAAGGTAGCATGTTTTGAACAAACAGTTGCTGGTTTTTATTATCGTTATTAAGTACTTCTGTAGGATGTTAGAAACATTGTCTCCAGTTTTCAGAGTTCAGTTTATGCTATAAATGATATAAAAGCCACCTTGTTTCGATCAATGCTCAGTGCATGCACCCTCTTCTACACGACTTATTTGATATTTTTATTATTTCCTGCCATTGCAGAACACATCCCTAGAGTATAGATGGCTGTGAGCCTATTTACGATGCGATTAATTACCATTTATTAAAGAAATGAAGACACAGTGGAACACAAAATCCAAACGAAAACTTTAGTGACCTCCTTTAGAAGAGACGCCCGAAGACAGCACTTTACTTGTCTACTATCGTTAAAATTCCTCGTACGGTGCTTGTATGGTGTTAAATGATAACACTGGACGAATCATAAGCCTTATGAGACTAGCATTTGATGCTGGCTGCTTCAGTGAAAACCTATTCAAGAAGACTAATGATGTGCGTATTGCTAGTACTGAAACGTCGGTGGAAGATACTGCCAAAGCCACGCCAAAAGGATCAGACTTGAAGAAAAGATCTGCTGGAGACCAAATGTCTGGTTTAATTAAGGTACATGCAAATAAAACTGTTTCTTCTGTATTTCCCGCAACATTCATTTTTATATGTATAAAAAACACTTTCTGCTGAATTACTGCAGATAGAAAAATCAAATGAAAAACATAAAGGTGGACACCCACACAAATACAGAACCAAAGGGTTTTAAAACAAGAGGCACAGCATAAAACAACAAAGCAGACAACACCATAGCATAAAGAAGAAACAAAAAAAATATTCGAATGTGTGTGCAATCTTATGGGATATAACTGCTAAGGTCATCAGTCCCTAAGCTTACACACTACTTAACCTAAATTATCCTAAGGACAAACACACACACCCATGCCCGAGGAAGGACTCGAACCTCCACCGGGAACAGCCGCACAGACCACGACTGCAGCGCCTAAGACCGCTCGGCTAATCCCGCGCGGCTAAAAAAGAAACAAATGGCACACACTGACACACATGGTATATAGGTGTAAGTGCAGATGTTTCTACTGGTGACAGAGGATGATGTACTGAACAACAGTGTATCATTATTTACGTCATTTGCAGACTAATATCTGTAGCTATTGTAGCCGTATGTCTTTAGCTTGAAACAAACAAGAACAAACAGCAAGAGTAATAATAAGAAATGTACGAAAAGAAATAAGAATTCTTAATCGTATTAGACGAGGATGAAATCTGTCCGCAATCCTATTCAACTTCTGCACAGAACACGCAACATATGAGGGCAAATGTATTTTCAACATCTACATAGAACACGCGACAAATGACGGCACAGGTATCAGATAAAAATTGGGGGAGAATACATCTGCTTAGGGTTGTGAATGGCATAGCTGTTATAGCACGGGAAAGAAATTTCCAAAGATGAATGGAAAATAGCAGATTAGTTGAGAAAGACTTGAATACTCGAGTGCTCCTCGGAGTCAGAAGAAGTAAACATTAAACCTAGGAAAAATAAGATAAAACAAACAAGATCATACACTTATTTAGGAAGTAAGAAATCAGAAGATGGGAGAAGCAAAGAAGAATAAAAACAAAAGCTTGCAGCAGCAAAAGCAATGTTAGGAGTATTCGAGGTATGGTGCTGGAGACGCCTGTTAAAGATGAAGTGGAAAGATAAAAGCACCAACCAAGAAATCCCGAAGAACTGGCGCAGGAAGGACATTTAGGGGAATAATTGAGCAAAGAGAACACGAGTAGAAACGCCATACAACAACGCATAGTCAGTTAGTTGTGAATGTCATAGAAGGAATGAGTTCACGGAAGGCTGCGAATGGCATACGGCATTTATAATATCAGTAATACGTAATACTGGAGTCTTCGCTTAAGCAGAAATGAAGTTAGCTTCTAACAGATTCAGACCTGAAAATAAATCGAGAGATTGATGATGAAGAAGACACTAAGAGAAATACTTAAAACAAGTTTTTACATATACAATAGCCATATTTTTATTTCTATTTATTTATTTTTATTTATTTATTTTCTTTGCAACAAAAATTCTAGCTGTTTTTCCAAGACATATTATAAGAGCACGTCCTGTCTCGAAAAATTTACAAATCAAGCGAGATGAATGCAGAAAACGTTCATACAATTTATTACTAGGAAACTGTGCAAAACATTGCTTTTACGGTAACTGCACTGAAATGAACTCGTCTTTGGTTTTGCTCGTGTACTGGACAATGAGCACACATCCTTGAAGTGCGTCTTACAGGTATGTGTGCTACAGCAGTAGGAGCCAAGTTAACTTGGTAAACGGTATTGTGAATCTATTCTTACTAACAAGAACTTTTGTACTTGGCGTAGTAGATTTGGAAGAGAACTTAATAATTATCTGAAACATTTGGTGCAAATGATTAACTGAAAATATAGTTATTGGTTTCATTTTTCTTCCTAATTTATTGACACGATATATTCCCAGTACTGCTTCTATACCTAATGACGTGAGTCACGGTCTGAAATAAAATTGTAACTAAGCCATACATCTGCAGGCTTATTAACAACTGCAGAATGTACACGTTCATCATCCGGAACGTCACTGGCGGATAATTACTGTGCTGAAAACTGAACTAGCACCCTGCACTGGATGAATTAAATCAGAGACACTGGCCGACCCTGGCTCTAGGACGAATGCGTATATCTTCTTTGTCTGCATCTCATTCCCCCTCAGCCCCCAACCACCCCCACCCCGCCACTATCAGAAGCATCCAAATAAAAAAAATCTGAACAGTGTTGTTCCAGAATTTGCAGGATCGTTACCTCGTTTGAAATTATCCTAACGTACTCGTCGTCTAGAATAAAAAGACCCGAAAGAGGAATAAACGTTGTTTGTTTTTAGCTCCCGTGACAATGTTTTATAAATAACCATGACTCGAAACCAAATCTTTCGAACCACAACATTAAGCGGAAGCAGATGAGGCAGTACATCTGGCTACATTACACAGCACAGAAGATGCTCATATTAGTTCCACGTAAAATCACAGCGCAAAAGTTACTGTCTATATAGCATGTTCAAAAATTCAGTGCCTCGACTAACAGGGATGATGACAGAGACAAAAATACAGCCGGCCGAAGTGGCCGAGCGGTTCTAGGCGCTTCAGTCTGGAACCATGTGACCACTACGGTCGCAGGTTCGAATCCTGCCTCAGGCATTGATGTGTGTGATGACCTTAGGTTAGTTAGGTTTACGTAGTTCTAAGTTCTAGGGGACTGATGACCTTAGATGTTAGGTCCCATAGTGCTCAGAGCCATTTGAACAAAATTTCGTAAAGCAAACATATGTCGGAAACGCAATTGTTGAGGTATGGAGTATGCGGGATATTTCTAATCAATGATCGGTTCAATTGGGCCAGAGGACCCAGTACATTCGATGTAAACACAGCTCACACCATTATGGAGCCACCACCAGCTTGCACAGTGCGTCGTTGACTTCATGGAGCTTACGCCACACTCGCACCCTACCATCAGCTCTTACGAACCGAAACCGGGACTCATCTGGTAAGGCCACGGTTTTCCAGCCGTTTAGGGTCCAACCGACATGGTCACGAGCACAGGAATGGCGCTGCAGGCGACGTCGTGCTGTTAGGAAAGTCAGTCACGTCGGTCGGCTGCAGCCGTAACCCATTAACGCAAAATTTCGACGCACTGTCCAAACGGATAAGTTCGTCGTACGTTCTAAATTGATTTCTGCGGTTGTTTCACGAAGTGTCGCTTGTCTATTACCACTGACAATTCTATGCAAACGCCGCTGCTCTCGGTCGTTAAGTGAAGTCCGTCGGCGACTGTGTTGTCTGTGGTGAAATGCAATGCCTGAAATTTGGTATTCTCGGCACACTCTTCAAACTGTGGATCTCAAAACACTGAATTCCCCAACGATTTCCGAAATGGAATGTCCCATGCGTCTAGCTCCAACTACCATTCTGCGTTCAGTGTCTGCTAATGCCTGTTGTGCGGCAATAACAGTTCGGAAACCCTTTTAGACGAATCATCTGAGCACAAATGACAGCTCCGCCAATGCAATCCCGTATTATACCTTGTGACCGCGATATTACCGCCATCTGTATATGTGCGTATCGCTATCGTATGACTTTCGTCGCCTGAGAGTGCTCTGTAATGAGCCTCGGATATTGTGGGTACCTTATGCCAAAATACTCGGAATGTATCCTAGAGAAACTTTTGAAAGTTTGTCTGTGAAGTTCTGGTTCATCTTTGTTGTAACACCGACAGTATGTTTGCAGAAAAACTACCAGAGGCACAGAATGCATCAGACGTCACCAGGAAGGCTTTGTGGTTGTTCTTTCTAGGCATAATGACAGTATACCCCGGCAACCTACTGAGAAAAGAGCAAGTAAAGTGCATATATGGTTTCAACCACAAAATGTTTTCACTGATGCACTGCAACAATAAACGCTGAATGTGACCACGAATCAATGACTCCACGATCCTGTAAAAAGTTATTAACGCTGTATTAGCAATGCTAAGTAACCTCGTCCTGCTCGTCAAAGCTGGGATGACATAATGTTTCCTTTCACTGATTTACAAATAGAGCAATGTCGGGAATAGAACCAAGGATTAACGCATCCTTAATGAAACAGTGGTGTAATGACGGTGGAATCCAAAATCACATCAGCATTAATATTTGAAACCAATTAAATTTTGCAATCGGATGGAAACAAGAGTCAACGTTTGGTAGAACTTAGCGTCCTACGTATTTCCTTCCACAATTGCACTGAGAATGAAGAGCATGAGAGGGACCAAGGTGTACTCTGCTGCATGAAGGCACAACACCCAGATTCTACAGGCCCACCCACCAGGTATCTTCTACAGATATCCCTGCATAGAAGCAGGTCGTAGGACGAGGTTTCGTGCTTCCTGGCGTACAGGTGTAAGAAACTTACTGGCGAAAGGACTATGGCTCTCAACACTATTAAATGAGAGCTCAGATTTAAACAGGGATGCCAGTGACTTTTTAGTAAACACACGAATCCCGTAACAGACAAAACCACATACTGATAACAAGCGATGCAGTAAATGATGGACTACAACGTCGCAAGCGATATTGTTTCTGTACTTCACAATCAGTATACGCGAAAAATACTTTCCATAAATCACGCAACAAAATAAACTTCCCCTTTACGCTCCAGTCTGCACTTCTCACAGAGGTGTGGTATTACGAAATTGTTAATTCGTGGATAATTCTGGGATGTGTGTTCTTTTGATCAGAAGCATCCATGATCAGTTTCATAATATTGTTTCAGATGCTCAGGTACTCGTTTAAAATCATTCAACAATGACAATAAAATGTGGCCGTCAGGGTCATCGTCGTTTATTACTGGCCTTTCATACAGTACCCCAACAAACAGTAATTCTGTGTCTTTAGCCATTCTCTCTTTCGGTGTTGATGACCTGCACTCTGAAGTCCCATGTGGTTCTTCAGTAGGCTAAACTACTGTGTCCTTTTGACGTACTTCAGTTGAACTCAAACTGTCAACCGCGTTATTTCTTGTAATAACGTCTGCAATAACCATGAGCTGGTTGCAGAAGAAGAGCGTGGGTTTCCGTATTGCACCTGATTCTCCTTTCAGACTGCTGACTTTCCGATATTCATTCACAAAACTATCCCTCAAATATTTACATTTCTTTTGCTGTGGCAGACCTTAAAACAGATGCATTTTGTCTTTTAGGTACTTATCACTTGGGAAGAACTACAAAATGACTCTGAGCACTATGGGACTTAACATCTGAGGTCATCAGTCCCCTAGAACTTAGAACTGCTTAAACCTAACCAACCTCAGAACATCACACACATCCATGCCAGATTTTTTACATTTCTTTTGCTGTGGCAGACCTTAAAACAGATGCATTTTGTCTTTTAGGTACTTATCACTTGGGAAGAACTACAAAATGACTCTGAGCACTATGGGACTTAACATCTGAGGTCATCAGTCCCCTAGAACTTAGAACTGCTTAAACCTAACCAACCTCAGAACATCACACATATCCATGCCAGAGGCAGGATTCGAACCTGCGACCGTAGCAGCAGCGCGGTTCCAGACTGAAGCGCCTAGAACCGCTCGGCCACAACGGCCGGCGGAAGAACTACAGTCAGCCAAATTGTGGAACAGGTTTATCAAGATGAAAGCAGAATGCCTTCCCCAACCGACGACAGAATTTTGATTGGATACAGCTGAAAAATATGAATCCTGAGAAAATTTCCGTGTTACAGTAGCTATAGACAGGAAACGCAATAAAACCAGGGTCGCTTTACAACAATTATAAACATCTTCTTCAACACTTTTAATGTTCCTTCATAACCGCAATTTATATATATATATATATATATATATATATATATATATATATATATATATATATGTTGGTGTACGATGACGTGGAAAACGTAGTGATTCGTTCTTGTACAAACAACTGATGCCTGAAAATTAAGGAATACGTGGTGATGATAAATAGAAGGTATTCAAGGCAAAATTCCCTTTTTAAGCAAAAACAAAAGAACATTAAATTATCGCCTCAGGAGGGCACGTAGATACCCTGAATGAACTTTTGCCATTTTTGGCTAATAAATGTCAGATATTACATCGACCCCTAAATGTTAACGTAAACTTGCCAAAAAACATTGTCAATGCTTGTTGTATACATCACAACATTACGTCAAAGACACGGTGTTAATTTCGAGCAGACTTTAAAAAGCCACAAGATGGTTTGGACGACATTGAAAAAGAAACAGCTCAGAGAGGAAACTGATCAGTAATTCACAAAAGAGATGTACTAGCAGATTGATTTGTAAATGTCAATCCACTACAATTGCAAGATCGATTAACTTAACATTTGATGCACTACATTCAAACTCATAAAAAAAATGTAATGATACTATAAAAATAAAGACCGATCAACTTAGCTACATTCTTCTTTTCATCTTGTGACAATTCTTTTCCTTCGAATATATCTACTATTTCATCCCACAGTTTATATTTTAAAACTCTGTGACTGTATTCGTTCACCTTCGTATTCCAGGTGGCTGGACGATTTTCCAACTCGAAAATTAAGTTTCTCTGTGTCGAAATCTATCACAGCGAGATCATGGCAGAAGACAGGTGTGAAGCGAGGCAACATGTGTCGTATCGCGTGCAAGTTTATCGTAATCGACACGAGACTGCCGCGTGACAGCGCCGTTTGTTGTATTTTCCACGGTCGACAGAAATTGGCAGCCGCTTACCCGCCAACTCTCGCAGCCCGCGGCTTGTACGTTGTTGCCCTTAGCTAAATAGGCAGTGAGCAAATAAGATGTTAAACATGCGGCCCACCGCCCATACCGCACCGAACAACCGCTCACTTCACTTCGTCTTGAACTCGACTGCTATACTCAGTTCGAAACACTTCTGTTGGTGCACATTGTTGGCGCGCAGAAGCAGCACGAAGTGCCTTGTCTGCGTTACATAAAACTAGAATGATTAAAGAATATAGGCAATGAAAAGAATCCGAGGATCGCTGCGATAATTGCCAATTAAACCTGAGTGTTGGTAGTGAATACTACGACTAACAGTGCCAGAAATGTCACGCATCGCGGCACTTTTCGGATTAGATCAGATGTGGTATGTAACTCATAACAAGCAGAAATTGTGTCCGGTGGATCTCACAGAGCAGACAATTATATGCATGGTGTCGTTAAGTTGGCTGTCCACTCAACGTGGTCGCTGTTGAGTCGTGCAGTAAAGCGTTAGTCAGCAGCGAAATGTACAAGGATCGATACCTAGGTACAGAATCACGTCTTCGAAGTTCCACGTATCTTGTGAACAACGTCGATTCTGGTTAGGGGAATGGCGGTGAGCCAGCACAAGAACCTTTTGAAAAGCACTGTTTTATCGAATACAATGTTAAGATAGGCCTATTATGGCATGTTGAAAGCATCTATTCCTACTTATGATCTGTGTTGTAACCGCCTGTTTTTAAAGGAAACATACTTTTTTCCTCGTTTCTTACTCAGATGGAATACTGACCTGCTACCTTGATTGTTGACCTAACTGCGTTGGCTGCTCTATAACACGTATACATTACACGGAGACTCACATCCACAATTTTGCACCGCACCTTGTTTGTCATGGTACACAATACACTAAGCTTCGTGAGGATAACTGAGAGACTTTTAGCGGTCCCAAGATCAAGGAACCCGACAACGACTGGGAGAGCGGTGAGCTGACCACATGCTCCTCCATACCACATCCACAAACACCAGTGGCAGAGGATGACATGGCGGTCGGTCGCACTCGATTGGCCCATATAGGGCCAGAGCGCAGATCTTTTCCCTTTTTACTCGTTTTCCTGTACTTTTAATGATATTCGCATTGGACCCAGAACCAGTTACGTGAAATCATACTCTCTCGCTACTGCACTACATCGAATCCAATCACTAATGTGAATATTAACCCGTCGTTTTCCAAGCACACATGCTGGGTAGATAACAATGCAGTCTTTTTACTAAATGGGTAATACCACAACCTTTCCTGATTTAATTACCACAGTCAGTAGCTGCATTACAATACTATTGTTCGATAAAAGCGTCGCTTTCTGCCACATCATTGTGAAGACACCACAGAGATTTACGAATATGTTGTGACAGTTGCAATTTTTCCCAGAACGGACTCGGTCTACATCTTCTGCTTATCTTTAGCTTTCGCCTTAAACACTGCGCCATCTGAATACGCCTGTATGCCTTATTCAAATCTCAATTTCCGCTGATATTCACGAGTTGGAATAAAGCTGGGGCACAAATTTTCGCTGTCACGACACACTCGATACGCTGCGGATTCAAATTTGCGATCAGTCATCGCTCACGTTATTCCACGTCGCTGTATCTTCACTAATTTCATCCCCATGAGCCACACATATCGCTCCAGAGAATTCAAAAGATACACAGTTGTCCGTACCCTGTACCAAATAAATTACCTATTTTTTAATGAGCAATCACAGAATCATGTAACTGAAACTGCCTTCATGTCGGTCCTTAAGTAGAAGCCAATACACAAATGATGAGGATGACAAAATTGTACGGGATTTCTAAATTTAAGATTTTATTAACGTGTGAAGCCGTGAAGTGCTGCAGAGCTCTAAACGACAGGGCATGTAATCGAAGTGAGCCGTCATGCAGAATCTCGTAACATGCAGTTACAGAGACTCAACAAAGCATGTATAGACACAGTAATTGGTGAGGATAATACTGCTGCGTTCGATCTCATCCTCGTCTTCATATTGTGCACTACGTCGTTAGTGGAGTATGTAGGAACTTGGTACCATATTATTACTTAGTTTGAAGTTTGTTCACTGACTGAAATAGGCTAACAATAACATTTATTGATCCAGAATAAAGGACACAACGGGAATTGTAACTGCTGTCTTCAGTCTAAATCACTGTTCTACTAGTAGAGTTACCATCAGCTTAGTCTTCATGTGTGTGTGGTAATTTTCGCCAACTCCTTTTTCCGGCCCGCCGTGGAATCCTCTCTTGCGCTAAGCTCTTCATCCCAGAGTAGCATTTGCACCGTCCGTCCTCAGTTATCTGTTGGATGTATTTTAATCCCTGTCTTCCCCTAGAGCTTTTACCCTCAACAGCTCGCTCTAGTAACACGGATATTATTCCCTAGTGTCCTGACTGATATGCTATCATGCTCTGTCTTCTTGTCAGTGTATTCCATATGTTCCTTTCTTCACCTGTTCTGCGGAAAATCTCTTCATTACTTGTCTTATCTGTCCACCCAATTTCTACATTCCTCTTTGCACCACATTTCAAACGCTTACATTCTAATCTGTACTGGTTTTTCCACTGTTGATAGTTCATTACCATACACAGCTGTGCCCCAGACGTACATTGTCCGAAATTTCGCCCTCAGATTAAGGCCTGTTTGACACTAGCAAATATCACTTGGCCAGGAATGTCCTCGTTCCCTGCGTGAGTCTGCTTTTTATGTCCTCTTTGCTTCGTTCAACATGGGTTGTTTTTCTGGAAGGTAACGGCATTCCTAAACTGCTTCGTGATCACTTATTTTGATGGTAAGTTTCTGTTTATTCTCATTCCTTCTATTTTTCTTTAATCGGATACGTGACAAGAAGCCGTACAGGAAGCATGCAACCATGTTATCTACCTGGAATAATACTAAAGAAACGCTGAATAAAACGTCATCGGACGGTGAATGAAAGACTTTAACATAACGCGTTTCGGGATAACCCATCATGAAATATCTGTGAAACAGAGGATATACAGTCATGTAGTAAAGCATCGGCAGTGACATGGCGCATCAGGAAAATATCGTTAAGTCACAAGTGAGAGACTGCTATTTAGTGCAGTTGATTGAAACACCAACCAGAAACACGAAACAGAACGAAAAATGTAAGTACAGAAACGAACATCGCCTCTAACCTCGAAACAGCTCTCCACAAATAGGCAGTAATTTTCTTCATGGCTAGTTTGCAGATGACATGCTGTGAAGAAACCACGAAAACGAGCACTAAAATCGATATATAATAATACAATTCAGTTAGTGATGTAATTTGAGTGTCTAACCCAAAGGAAGCAAATTGCAAATATTGTATTTATTAGGCTTACAGCAGTTAAATTACCACAAATGTGATATTGAACTTCACAAAAAAAAGTTTGAACCCAAGAAGATGACACATTGGTGTCCAAACATGTCTGTGTAAATATAAAAATAAACAATTTTTTTTGCACAAGGCTGATTTCCAAAATAACCCGGGTCGTAAGACAATTTTACATAAGTAAAATGAGAAGAATTTTAAAAGCTGTACAGGCATTTGCATTGACCTCGTTCTACAATGCCAAAGTTGTAACTAATGATCCTGGTCACAACATAAGAAAATAAAAATCGTAAATACAGCTGACTTATGGGTGCCAATGTAGCAGATCTTCACAACTGGAGATAATTTTATTTTACTCAAGTAGAATAATTTTTGTTTCTTGATGCACTGACGTATGCAAAATAATCGTTTACGTATGACATTATTAAAAGCACAATTCTATTGCAACATCTCATTTGGTGCCAAAACACAGAGACTAACAGACGTGATGAATAATAATGAGTTTCACCAAAAAGATGGGCTTGTCATGGGATGTAGCCTGTCAGGCTACTAATACCAATATTGCCATCTACGGTAGATATGTAGGTGACATTTTCATTCTATACCATGGAACTGATGAGGATGCAGAAAATGTGACACATATTCTGAACCAAGTACACAGCGAAATTAAATTTACGGTACAGCTAGAGAAAGGTAGTTGCTTAATTTCTTGATTTAAATATTGCAAGGGAAGGTCGAGGCTTATTTTAGACATTTTTCACAAAGCTACAACTTATGACATAGTAATTAGTGAAGATTAATGTCACCCGTTTGCACATAAATGTGTATATCACTTACTAGGTTGGACTTTAGTATATCGTGCAAGTTGGATTCGGTTAGAGTTACTATGAAAAGTTTTCCGTGATATAGGGAAGAACGTTTTAAGCAAGCGAAACTCTTGGCCCATATTAGCAAAGAGAAAGGCTAAATATGCCTCCATTTCCTATTTGGGCCGACACTATGGAAAAACTGCGTACCCCTCCATAGAGGCAAGGATGACTGTGGTGTCACCGCCAGAAACCACACTTGCTAGGTGGTAGCCTTTAAATCGGCCGCGGTCCGCTAGTATACGTCGGACCCGCGTGTCGCCACTATCAGTGATTTCAGACCGAGCGCCGCCTCACGGCAGGTCTAGAGAGACTTCCTACCACTCGCCCCAGTTGTACAGCCGACTTTGCTAGCGATGGTTCACTGACAAATTACGCTCTCATTAGCCGAGACGATAGTTAGCATAGCCTTTAGCTACGTCAATTGCTACGATAGGATTACATGTGTATCTTGTAACTGCATTTATGTGGGACAAACTGGTAAGTATTTTGCTACCACATTCAGGGAACATACTATTACACTCCTGGGTAACGTCCCTGGTAGACGGTAAAAATTAGTCCAAATTCTACCTTGGCAACTCCCAGAAGCTGAACCATCTGTGTCAATGACCAAAAGACTGCCAACTAGCGGAAGTGCTGAGCAAGTTGCCGGAAACATGGAAGCCATTGCAGCACCAGGGAACGAGGGAGTTTCCAAGTCAGCAAGCGAAGCACAACGTCATCGTGTTAGCCGAGAGACACCGTCATACAGGTGTCATAAGGAAGGCCTAGGCACAAGGCAATAATAAGTATTCAGGTATCAAATCATCAGAAAAGAGCCTCTGAAAGTTGTTCCGAAGGTCCGGAGAGCTGACAACGAGGGAAAACCAGGATACTTGGTATCATTCTCATTCCCATCGCCTCAGAGCCCACGGGAAACGCCAACATAAATACTCCATTCTTCTCAACAAATGTCTGATTGCTGACTGCTAACTGCCCAGTGCGTAGTGTCAGCCCTTGTGTGTGTTGCAGCTACACAGTGAGAGGGAAGACTATGAGAGTCGGTTCCTTGGCACTCCCGGCCATTTTCAATCTTCTATGGAGCTACAAGTCGTGCTGGAAGGACTCCGCCGCTACCAACTGCAGTGTCAATATATGAGGCAATGCTGATGGGACAAGGAGGCCGCCGTTATCCAGCAGGCCTGCTGGAGGTTTGACCCAAGTGAGCAGGATGCTGTCTATTTTTCACCTTTGAGAGGAAGGGGCACTGCGGCTGATTATCCTTTTCCTATGGCAGAAACTGATGTTGGCGGCTCCTGTCCCCAAAACAGTTGCTGAGGGCTGATTCCTGTGTGACAGCGAGTACTACAGGTGAACCTGAGCTCGTGTCTCCTGAGTCCATATCTTCGCCATCAAGGAGAGAACTTTGGATTTCTATACGTAGAGCTGGAGGCTATCGACGACCATGGTTCGATGGCCTCCCAATGACTTAAACACCACCACATGACGCCACGCTGCGCAAGAGGGGCTCTAAGTCGAGCCCGCGGCAGCCATGCCCTGCTACGGCGACCACCGCTTTGCCGGTCGGCTTGTGGAGTGGTGACGGGCAGTGCTAGACAGTCCTGTATTACTGCTTAATAAATGCCTTATTGTCAGTAATATTTTCCTGACGATCTCTAGCGTAGCTAAGTCCTCAATAACGCATCCTGCCCAGCTCTCTCTTGAGGACTGCAGGAGTTCTGGGATTTGCCCCTGTAATACATATAAAAATAACACGGCCGTTGGTGATATCTGCGAGAAGGAGGTCATTCCACGTTTCGACTGACAGAGCAATGATTATCCTCTGTGTTGCACCTAAAGGGCGTGAATTGTATATTCTGGAACAGATAGTGATGTACAGGATGAAAATTATTGAACAACACACATCAAAAACAGTATTTCATTACCCTCGTTCGAAGAACTCCTGAAGATGTTAACTGTGGATATTGTTTCACAAACACAGTCCCTTTGACTGTTCAACGATGTTACTAAACCCTCCCAAAGATGTAAACAACCATTCATGAGCAGCGCCTTTTAGACGGAGGGGGTCCGACAGCATATCAGTTCCAGTCATTCAGCCACGAAGGAGTTAAACCGCTCGTAGTGTCGGTAGTCCAACCATGCCAGATGGTCAATAACGCGGTTCGATCGCGTCCGCATTGTTACTTTGTGCCAGGAAGGACTCTCAAGAAGGGAAGTGTCAAGGCGTCTCGGAGTGAACCAAAGCGATGTTGCTTGGATATGGAAGAGATACAGAGGGACAGGTACTGTCGATGCATGCCACGCTCAGGTCATCCCAGGGCTACAACTGCAATGGACGACCGCTAACAACGGATTATGGCTCGGAGGAACCCTGACAGTAACGCCACAATGTTGAATAATGCCCTTCGTGCAGCCACACGACGTCGTGTTACGACTCAAACTGTGCACAACAGGCTGAATGATGCACAACTTCACTTCCAACGTCCATGGCGAGGTCCATCTTTGCACTCCACGGCACCATGAAGCGCGGTACAGATGGGCCAACAACATGCCGAATGGACCGCTCAGGATTGGCATCACGTTCTCTTCACCGAGGAGTGTCGCGTATGCCTTTAACCAGACAATCGTCAGAGACGTGTTTGGAGGCAACCCAGTCAGGGTGAACGCCGTAGACACACTGCCCAGCGAGTGCAGCAAGGTGGAGGTTCCCTGATGTTTTGGGATGGCATTATGTGGGGCCGACATACGCCGCTGGTGGTCATGGAAGGTGCCGTAACGGCTGTACGATACGTGAATGTCATCCTCCGCCCGATAGTCCAACCATATCGGCAGCATATTGGCGAGGCATTCCTCTTAATGGACGACTATTCGCAACCTCATCGTGCACATCTTGTGAATGACTTCCTTCAGGATAACGACATCGCTCGACCAGAGGGCCAGCATGTTCTCCAGAAATGAACTCTATCGAACATGCCTGGGATAGAATGAAAAGGGCTGTTTATTGACGACATGATCAACCAACCACTCTGAAGGATCTAGGTGCTGCATGGTGTCGTGGTTTCAAATATGACCTCCTCACGGACGTCGGGAGTGAAGTTGTGCTACTTGATATTAAGACGTACCGGTGAGTACAGCAACCTGGACAACTACCCTGAAGGTCTCGCTGTATGATGGTAGAACATGGAATGTGTGGTTTTCATGAGCAATAAAAAGGGCTTAAATAATGTTTATGTAGATCTCTATTCCAATTTTCTGTGCAGGTTCCGGAACTCCCGGAACCAAGGTGATGCAAACCTTTGATAGATGTGTGTATATGAAAAAAGAGTAAGTCAGTCCGAACTACGGTGTACACACACTTTATTCAACATGTAAACGACACAATAGTTATTGGGATTTAGGTTATGGTATGTTAGAGATGCCTGCCATCATTGGCGATGATGTGGTGCAGACGAATAGCGAAATTCTGCAGGACCTGCTGAAGGGTCGGAATATCGATGTTGCCGGTGACCTCCTGAATGGCTGTTTTCAGCTCAGCGATGGTTTGTAGTTATTGCTGTACATCTTGCCTTTAAAACAGCCCCACAAAAAGGAGTCGCAAGTATTCAGATCCGGAAAATATGGCGGCCAATCGAGGCCCATGCCAGTGGTCTCTAGGGCCCAAGAGCCATACTACGGCTTCCAGGGTGCTCCTCCAGGATATCAAACACTCTTCTGCTTCACTGGGGTCGACCTCCGTCGTGTATGAAACACATCACGTCGAAATCAGTTTCATTTTGGGTAATGGAGATGAAATCATTTTCAAAAACCTTCACGTACCGTACGGTAGTCACCGTGCCATCGAGGAATATCGTACCGATTATTCCTTGACTGGACACTGCACACCACACAGTCACCCATTGAGACTGAAGAGACTTCCCGATCGCGAAATGCGGATTCTCA
This sequence comes from Schistocerca serialis cubense, assembly GCF_023864345.2. Classification (NCBI taxonomy): domain Eukaryota; kingdom Metazoa; phylum Arthropoda; class Insecta; order Orthoptera; family Acrididae; genus Schistocerca; species Schistocerca serialis. The sequence continues at coordinate 75,735,569 of NC_064644.1, forward strand.
GTCCCTCAAATACGCCAATTTTGCTTATTGACGAATCGATACAAATGAAAGTGGGTTTTGTCGCTAAACGAAACAACTTTCACATCAAAGCTCTGTTCGTCAGTTCTGTGGGTAATAGTGTCGGCGAAGCACAACCGCTGTTCCATGGCCCTGGGGCTCAATGGCTGACGGATTTTAATTTTGTATGGGAAGAGTTGCAGATCTTCAACAACAATATGTTTTCAGTCGTTTTCACCCTTTTCGGAAGACCCACATTCTCAAGACTGTCATCACGAACACTACCCTTCTGTAACCTTGCGAGTCAAATTCTTGATTGTTGGCGCACTTGGACCGGGTGCCTTACTCGGTTGCAAACTTCCTCTCAGCAATGGGGCTGTTATTGCTCGCATACTAGGCCTTCACAAGCGCTATGCGCTCAGGCGCGTAGTACAAAGACATTTTCACATGCAAATGGCCGACAACAAGAAGGCGCATGATGCGCTTGTGCATACTAATTTCTATTATGCTCCGCGGCTAACCTTGCCGTTTGATCGTCCTAACGCGAACTGTTCCGAAGTTACGACGTTGTTATTTCATGTAGTTCAATAATTGTCACCCTGCATTTGCATCAGTCATATAATCCAATTACAACATTGAATGAGCAGTTGCACTCCAATCGCCAAAGGTCTTTTGATATTTTTAACAACATATTGTTTACATAATTTTCGTACACAACAGCCCTTATCAAGCTAACTTCGTTTTCATCTCGTTCAGCCGGCCGGTGTGGCCGTGCGGTTCTAGGCGCTTCAGTTTGGAACCGCGTGACCGCTACGGTCAGCGGTTCGAATCCTGCCTCGAGCATGGATGTGTGTGATGTCCTTAAGTTAGTTAGGTTTAAGTAGTTGTAAGTTCTAGGGGACTGATGACCTCAGATGTTAAGTCCCACAGTGCTCAGAGCCATTTGAACCATTTTTGAGTTCTGTATTTGTTTTCTTATATTCTTATCCCGATAATTAGTTACAATTTGTTTCATTGTGGGATGAGGACATTGTAAATGCCTATAAAATCTGTTTTATTTTACTTATGTCCGACTGTTTCAAGATTTTTATGTCTGGCGCCTACAAGCCACTATTTAATTACTTACATGCTTTATATTATTGCTTGGATCTATGTTGATTATAAGAGTCAGTATTTTTAAAAATTGTGGCACGGAAGTACTGGTTTGTCACTTGTAACAATGATAACGGTACACTATCGCCGCCTGTCGGTAGACTCTTGTTTCGCGGTACTTCATCATTGTGGAACAGTCAGTCTGTCTGTCTTATGTATATAATGGATAACTTGGTGTTGCAGTTATTATATGACAATGTATTCTCTGTTTCACAGATAACTGATGTGTGATTTCCCTGAAACGCCTAAAATTAAGGTCATTCATTCACCAGCTGATGATTCTTGTGTGACCCACTTATTCCAGTTATACTTTTAATACCTTTGACTTTTTTCGGCTTACTCTCAATCCATATTCTGTTCTCATTACGCCATTCATTCCGTTCAGCAGATTATGTAATTGTTGTTCACTTCCTCTAAGGATAGCATTGTAATAAGCAAATCTTATGACTGATATGCTTTCAGCATGAATTTTTATCCGACTCTCGAACAATACTTTTATGTTTGTCATAGCTTCTTCGATGTATATATTGAACAGTAGGGGCGAAAGACTGTATCCCTGTCTTACCCCATTTTTTATTCGAGCACTTTGTTCTTAGTCCTCCACTCTACTGCTTCCTCTTGGTTCTCGTACATATAGTATATTACCCAACTTTCCCTACAGCTTACTCCTATTTTTCCCAGAATTTCGATTATTTTGCACTATTTGCACCATTTTACATTGCCAAACGTATCTACTAGGTCGACACATCCAACGAATGTGTCTTGATTTTCCTCCAGTCTTACTTCCGTTACCAACAGCAACGTCAAAAAGTCTTGTACCTTCACCTTTCCTAAAGCAATCCTGACGTCATTTAACTGATCCACAATTTTCTTTTCAATTTTTCTGATTATGATTCTACTTGGTTTCTGGATTACACCCATATCATCTTGACTTCTTACCGCAATGTTTCGGCTAGCAACCGTTCAGGCATCTTCAGGTGAGTTTCCAGCTGAAATATTGTGGCAAGAAGTCAACACGACCAGGCTGCAATGGCGAAACCTCCTAGAATATTCAGTACACCGGGAAAACTTCAAGAATAACTTTTGCATGCTATTCTTGCCAGCAGCATGGATGCATAAACTGTTAAGTTTCCGCACTTATCGTTCATGAAAAACGTTCTTTCTCCCCATTAGTAGCTTAACGTTCCCTCTGAGATGCCTCAGCAACATTGCAGATTCTAAAACCATTGGAGAACATTTGTGAATACCTGATAATATATTTTTGTATGTCATACGGCAAGGATGCTAACGGAATCCTGAAACAGTCTCCTTTCATAGAAGAGAGGTGGTGCACTATATCATAAAACATTAAATAAATATATGCTGAATCTTCTTTCGTAAATTTTTAAATGTTGTTTGGGAGAGTTACATAAGGAATTCAGACTCAGTCGAACTTACATTCATAATTTGATGTCAATAGACAGAATTATCATGGAGACGTGAAGTTCCATTAGATTTAATTCGATTCGGTAATTTCTGCGAGCCAGAATCAGAGCAGCGCGCATGTTGCAATGAAAGTTAGATCGCCTCGGGCAAGTCGGTCCGCCTTTCCGATTTCCATCTACTCACGCAGGATTAATTACTATCCAGCAGACACGTAGGCGAGAAGGTATTACTCGCAAGTGTCAGCAAAAAAGTGGGGTATAATACTACCTGGAACTGGGTCTCGTAAGCGCATCTAGATAGGAGATATTTATCTGAACGTGTTCCGATGCGGATTTTTTTTTAAATTTTTTCCCTCTACTTTGCGGTTCACAGATAGGAAGTCTCCAACAGTGGACCAGTTGCCTCGAAGAAGTTGCGAAGCACCTACTAAGTGGCTACCATTAAGGGGATGGGAACCTTAAATGCGGCAAGTGGAGAACCCAATTCTACTGCATCCCTGTTGCTGCTAATTACTGCTCTGGGAGCTACACATGCCTCGACGCTACGACTAACTTCGAGCAGTCGATGACATATTCTCACCAATGGTGCTTGTACAGTAGAATATGCAGATTAGTCGGGAAGGACAACAACCACCAGACCAGATTAACAACCGTCGATGTGGGTCGTATACTGTTTTGGGTTCCGTTTTTGGTGGACAACAACAGCTATTTTGCCCAATCTCGACATTCGTCTCAAGTGGGAAGTAATTATATTGACCAATATACTAGATATACTAGCGGATCCCCACATCGATCCCTTTCCCCTAGCCTTATTTAGGTGTTTTACAAAACCTTTAATTAAATTCTCTCCTAAAACGTTTGAGTTAGATATTCCTACTATATTTAACTGAAAAATGCTGATTGTTAGTCCAACTTTCTGTTTCTTCTTGCGTGGATCTTAGAAGTGCCGGTTTTGCTTCTTCGCTTTTTCTACAACTGTTGCTGACCGCAAGGAACTTGTTTTCAGATGACCTGTTACGGCAACCCTTTCCGCGGTACCTTAAAATCTACCTCTATACCACGGTTACCTGAGCTCAGAAACATTATTTCGCCTGAGCTAATACGATCCCTGGCAGCTTAGTGAAAGCGGAAGAAATTCCATGAATCTAACCGATCGCAAAACCTCCCCATCCATACACGTACAAACGATCCATCGCTACTTCGGTTGAAGACAAAGAAAATAATCTCAGAAAATAGACGGTCAAGGTTCGACGTGAGAGAGAAATGGAAGATGGACTTCAAGTATTAACCATATAGATATCGCTGCCCCCGAGAATGAAGCTACCCAGTGACGGGTTGACAACGCTGGACTGGTTACACAGGCCACGCCATGTACACCTCCACAAAGAAAAATGGAGGTGTACTAATTTCCGTGTAATGTTACTGTGGAGGACCCGAACAAACGGTGGACAACGTAGTGCAAGGGTGCCCAGCAAGGTATCGAGGACGTACCGGTGATTTTATCAAAAAATGTTCAAATCTGTGTGAATTCCTAAGAGACCCAACTGCTTAGGTCATCGGTCCCTAGACTTACACACTACCTAAACTAGCTTAAACTAAACTATGCTAAGAACAACACACACACACCTATGCGCGAGGGAGGACTCGAAACTTCGGTGGGAGGAGCCGCGCAGTCCGTGATACTGTAACGCCAGAAATGCATATCCTCCTATTTCCATCTATTGTACTATAAATTCTTTTCCTTTATATGTTACCTGAAGATTTGAAATTTCTGTGTCCTTATATATTGTAGTTGTTTTACTATATATATATATATATATATATATATATATATATATATATATATATATATATATATATTTATGTCGATGTGTAATTGGTTTGTTTTGTAAATATTAATTGTATTTCTACGCTGGGTCTGGCCTAGGGAAAACTATGCTATCGAACGACTACATCGATAGGTCGTGTGGAGAACTAAAGTGTTCAGGATCTTTGGTAGTGTTAACTCTGCCGCATGGAGCGCGGGCAGAGACAGTCTGGCTGGAGTAGGGCGGTGGAGCAGGTGTGTTGGTGACGCTCCCGCGAGTTACCGCGCTTTCGGGTTTTGGCACCATGTAATTGCGCTAGACTTGCTATGATAGTTTCTGACACGGTGGCGCACATCAAGAGCCGGTTTCGCCTGGTGACCGTGTCGAGAAGAAGGCGCGCCAACATCCAGCTTCTGCAACAGCGACGGCCGACAATGAGTGACTGTCGCCACCTCCTCGATCGACGACTTCAAACCTTCAATCAACCAAAAAGGAAGACTAAAAGCATGTAAAGTTTTAGAACTGGATGGCAGACCTCAGCTTTTCAAACTGTTAAATTTTTCTCACTTAATTACAGCAACTTAGCATGAACCTTTGTTGCTCATTTTCCCAATTGCATTACCAAGCAGGGTCCCTTTCTTTTCCGGAATGAACCCGAGTGTCGTTGAAATTCAAACGCCAGCACTAAAGTAATATCATTCTATTTCACTGCTTTAATTTCAAAGTTCAGTTAAAGTATTCATAGCTGGCTACAATATTTAGATTACACAAGCACAAATTAAGAGTGCGAGTTTTGTTACCATATTTTAGCTTACCTATGACTGTAGCTCAGCTTGGTACAAACTAAATTTTACTATTGTTAATTGTTCAGAATCATTTAATTCAAGCTCAAAGTTAAATCTCTTATTTCTAAATTGCGTAGATTCAAGTAGCTTTTGAAATGTTTGTTGGGGTAGCCCAAGACTAACCTTATTTTACTGAATTTCGTAGTACTTCAGAAACAAAGTTCACTATTAATTTCAGTCACTAAATTAACTTTAAAATTTCCGGTTTTATTAATTCTTTTGCTAAATTAAGTCAGAGTGTAGCGAAATTTATTACTTCTGACAAACATTCAGTTTTCACACAGCACGTGTCAACCTTCAGTTGCCACGCTTTTAGTACTAAATATATGTGCAATAACCTTTCTTTTTCAGTTATTATAGTAGTTGTCCATAGGACTGGCGACCGTAATTTTCCCCAAATCTGAAATATCTAATTAACGCCAGGTAATTGTTAACGTAACGACCGCACATTTACTTTCTTTATTAACTTTACTCCTTTTCAAAATTAATTTCCACCAATTTCGTTTGCATTTTTCCTTTCATTTAGATGTAACCCTTTCCTCCCTCTTTACCGACAAATTAACTTCGGTGACGATTGCTTTACCCAAATTTCCATTAGGTGCACGCGGTTTAATTTTTCACTGTCATTAAGGTCGATAAGTGAGGGGGAGGTTATAATATGACGCCTCAAACCGCGCGGTCTCTCCGGGCGGCGGAGATTATCGAAGCAACAAAGTCTCCCATTTCCTGGCTGACGGCAATGGAACAGGAAACCTAATACAAAATGTGTAATTTCGTACAGCGTAAGGTATATTTTTATTACGTCATATTTTAAGATCCTCTCTGCTGCTACTGTATATTATCATGCAATACATAAATAATAAATCTACATTAGAATCCACTATTCACAGTTAACCAGTTACATTTTTTCCCAAGCTCTCTTCCGATGACCACCGCATCTAATTAATCCATCTTCTATTCCATCATCTTAATGACCGCAGGTCTGTAATCTTCACACCGCTCCAAATCGAAAACTAAAAGTCGTTTAGACAGCCTGTACTCCTAATAAAACTTATTCTATCCACCTCGTACTAATAGAACGAGGACAGAGCTTTCCTGACCTATTACCCTATCCCCCAGAAAACTCAATGTTATCCACAGCTCCATCTCAGTCAGTTTCCGTCGTAGTAGAAACATGGCTCCCCAAGGTAAACAATCCATACGCTAGCCAAATTTATAGAACGGATCAACTGCTTTCATTACTAGTTTCTCCACATCAACCAGTCTCTCATATAGAAGCCCATTCCTTTTATTTCCTCTTCGTAACCATCAACGGGGCTGCAAGTCGGCCTGCTCCCCACCCACCACTCCACTCATTTTACACACGCACACGGAGAGAAGTGCTTCCACTACATTTCTACAAGGTAGCTTTTCCTTTTCGAAGTAACACATTGTTGCCAAAAGTCCTTCCTGTATAATATAGTAAAGTACTTTATCCATAACAATTAGTTTCATTAGCCTTATTTTGAACATAAACATGAAGTTATCCATATTATCAGTAAGTAAACACCCATTTAATTACGAAATTGCACTGCCTGTGTTACAATGCTGCAGCGCTACCGACCAGAACCGGCGAGGAGAGGGAAAGACACTGGCTCAAGGACGGCAAGGAAATGGGGCGTAATGGAGGCCTGGACACTGCCCAAGTGATTATACATCTTAGCCAAGTAAAGTGCCGCCGCACGATAGCGTACGTTCGTAAGATCAAGATCATACTTTCAAGATGGTCCCAGCCGTCAAAAACTATCAGAATGCCGCTTAGATACAACAGCCTGTCGTAATCGGCATCGGCAGAACCTGCGAAATATGATCCATTCTGGATGTCTCAGGCGCATCCAGGTAGACAAAGGATCCACCAACGTAGGGAATTGTGGCTGATCATCATACGGGTAATTTTAAAAATTTGACGAAGTTTGACCGCCGCTGTACGGCGCACTAACGACCTAAAGGTGCTCCCAATACAGCGGAGACTTTGGACGCAGGGCAGGGGTGCGAGATCTTCCGGGAGTAGGCCTTGACCAATAGACAGCTCCGTGGATTTGCGCACATTCATCACACTTCCAGCCGCCCTCTCATGAGCCGTAATGGTATCGAGCATGAGTGTGACTTCCGTCAGAAACGAACCAGCAGCTGGCTGTCATTTGCGTACGCGCGACGTTGGAAGGTGTATTCGCGTAAGGAGAGTCCAGACAACAGCGTCGCCAGCAGGGTTGTTAGCGCCTCCAGCGCCACTGCATAAAGATATATGGATTGTGGCAGCCTTGACGGACCGACTGTTCGATCGGTATCCGACCCACTACACGCCCATTGACCTAAACGAACGAATGCACGCTGCTGAAGAGACGCTGAAGGAAACAAATAAACCAGGCAGGAAAGCCCGTTCTTTCTTAGACAGAATGTAAAAATACCTGGCGCACCATTGCCAAACGCACTGTCAAAATCTACAGGTACAATCGCCGCACTAAATCTGCACGGCTCTGCCAGAGTAATTACGTCACAACGGTCTCCAGTGGCTGTCTGGACGTTAACTGTGCCACACGGCGTAGTTTCCTTGGTTGAGAGGACACGTGCCAACAGGGATCTACAACGCGCCATTAACAACCGCGCAAAAATCGGTAATCAGTATTAAATAAAGTGATATGGCGGTAGTGTTCCGTAACAATCCCATGTGTCGGGCTATGAACAGGAACAGTAATACCCTTGACGAAAGGTTACAGGATTTTAACTGCAGTCGTGATAAGTTCATTATGCATCTCCGTCCACAGTGTAGACATGAGATCACAGAACTTACGATGAATTTCGGTAGGAAGTCCATCGATGACTGGCAATTTGCAAAGCTCTCTCCTTAAGATAGCAGTATTATTGGCCTCGGAGTTGTAAGGAGCGATTAACACATGCACCTTCCCAAGTATGATGGCGCGTGGAACGTCCACAGCGATAGAACTGAACCCTAGGACGACCACATCATCGGCACGGCAAACGCAGCGATAATGAGCGACAAAGCTATCAACTATGTCCGCTTGGCTGGTAACTCGCTGCGCAAGGTGATGTACGACTTCGGTGACAAAGTTTTGTCAGCGGCGTCTGTGATGGCGCACAATACGATGAGTGGAGAGATTATCTGGCCACACCACATCAGATCTGCGGGTATGCATCACAGCCCCTCTAGTTTCCGGCGAATAATTGCTAGGAGCTTCGTCTTAATCATGCTGCCTTCAGTTTTCTCCTCCGGGGAAGGTGGCTGACTATCAAGGTCGTGGAGGGCGCGGAAGGAGAATCCCTACGGCAAGGGCCACATTCCTGCTGTAAGTGATGAATGTGCGACGGAGCATAGGTTTGGCACGTTCCAGCCAACAATCCACCATCGATGCGTGGCGTCGGAGACACCGTTCGCACCTTACCTACGTGTCAGTGATACGTTGGTGACAGTCAGGATCCTGCAGATCATGAGTGCTGAGTTTCCATGGTCTCCGACTCCTCAAAACCTCCTGGCGGGGAAGAACCAGTGTGCACATGGACGCGCAGGGTCAGAGAACACCAAAGGCCAGCGCTCTACTTCGAGCATCGCATCAGCCAGCCCACGGGAGATACACACATCACAACAAGTTTTTCATCACCCCGGTTCCCAGAACTCGGAAAGATAGACGTTCACTGTGGGTACTGTTTCACAGACACAGTTTCTTTGACTGTTGAGAGATGTCACTAAACCCATCCAAAGATGTAAACAACTATGCATGAGCTGCGTCTATGAGATGGAGGGCGTCCGACAGCCGATCAGTTCCAGTCATTCCAACAGGAAGGAGATACGCAGCTCGTGTTGTCTATAGTTCAACGATGCCTAGACGGTCACTAACGCGGTTCGACCACGTCCGCATTGCTACTTTGTGACAGGAAGTGTCGATGACATGCCTCGCTCAGGCCGCCGAAGGGCTACTACTGCAGTCCATCACCGCTACCTGCGGCTCTCAGGAACCATGACAGCAAAGCCACCATGTTGAATAATTCTTCTCGTGGAGCCACCGGACGTCGTGTTACGACTCACACTGTGCAAATTGGCTACATGATGCGCAACTTCACTCCCAACGTCCATGGCGAGATCCATCTTTGCAAACCACGACACCATGCAGCGCGGCACAGTTGGGCCTGACAACATGCCTAATGGATCGCTCGGGATTGGCATCACGGTCTCTTCACCGATGAGTGTCGCATATGCCTTCAACCATACAATCGTCGGAGACGTGTTTGGAGGCAGCCCGGTCAGGCTGAAGGCGTTAGTCACACTGCCCAACGATTGCAGCAACGTGGAGGTTCCCTACTGTTTTATGGTGGCACTACGTGAGGCCGACGTACGCCGTTGGTGGTCATGGAAGGCACCGTAACGGCTGTACCATACGTGAATGCCATCCTCCGATCGGTAGTGCAACCATATCGACAGCATATTGGCGAGGTATTCGTCTTCATGGACCAACCCCACCGTACACACCTTGCGAATGACTTCCTTCAGGATATCGACATCGCTCGACTAGAGTGTCCGGCAGCAATCTGGACTACCAGCTCTGACGGTCTCGCTGTACAGTGGTACAACATGCAATGTGGGGTTTCCATGAGAAATAGAAAGGGCGGAAATGATGTTTATGTTGATCTCTATTCCAGTTTTCTGTACAGATTCCGCAACTTTCGGAACGGCGGTGATGCAATCTTATTTTGATGTGTTAAAAAATTCAGTCTAACCTACTTGTTGAACAGCTCGTGTGAAACGTTAATCCCGGATTGTCTGCGTGCCTAACGTCCCAGATATCCCGTAGTGCTAGGTCGCAAACAATGAGACACAAGTCCTGGCACGTTGAAAAATTCGGCTATTGATCTTTCCGCTCGATTCGCAGTTAATCTCCTACAAAGAGATGTTCATGGCGATCTATGAATAGTGGGGCAATCTCCTCTGCTTAAAATAGTGCCCTTTCATACCGATGCCCGGTACGAGAAGGCGCATAAACATAAATAACACGCGTGGAGTGCCATAGCACTGGCAGACGGGAGCTACATGATGTCGTCAATCAGGATGCCTTCGAGTACATATACCACTAGCCGACAGCCAAGGTGATCGCCATGAGAGGCAAAGAAGTGATTTCCTGCTGTCCGTCGTATCGCTGCTGCATACACCTTCTGTAACAGTGCAATATCCAGTTCTAATGCCTGTATCATTTCTGAGCCGTGGCTGGCTCGAGTCACGCTGGTCTTGGGTTAAATCTTGGTTGCAGTCCTGTGGTTTTATTTCTCCTGCGGTTATCGCGGTAATGTTGCTGTCCTCCTTGAGTGGCAGCAGCAGCGTGTATCGACACTAGTACTGCTGTACTATATTTGGTGTGGCTGATACAGTTTTCTGCTGGGTGGTGTGTGACCAGTCGGTCGGTTGGTGTGCAGCAGCAAGGAAGTCTCCGTTGCTCGCGTGTACTCTGGCCGGCACACGGTGTGCACACGCGGTTGGAGTGTGAGGTGCTACTTGCGGATGCTACGAAGTTCGTCGTCCATCTATCTTGGACATGAAAATTGAGTCCTCACTTAACCTACTATCGAGCCTCAGCTGTTTACATTTCTTCGTTTGATCCTGGTTGCCGCTTTTGGGACAATCCTGTGAACAACAACGTGTGTATATTCAAGTCGACAAAGATTCCAGCCGTCTTCCTGTGGAGTTTAACTTAATTTATTCCCTGTTGACCAGCAGTATCTTCTGCCTTGTGGTCGTTGACATCCCAGTTACCTGCCCTGGTCGTTGACGTAATTTTCGGCAGTGTATTTTCCACGTCGTGTTGTTGCTGTCCAGCGCGGCGTGTAGTTCGACCTCTGTATGTCATTGTACTGAAATCTTGTTGTCGTTTTACTGGTTGTGTGGAGCGGAACTGTACTTGTTGATTGGTCGGTCGGCTGTCTGTCGGTTGGGTTGCCTTCATATTAAGAAGTCGTTGGACAGACTGCCTGTCTCACCTAAACGGGCGTTAGTGTTACAATCTCAGGCCGGCCCTTGGAAACTTCTGAGCGCCGTTCCTTGTGTATTACATAGTAATTTCCCTGTTTGGGTTTCAGTTATTGGGTTGATGTGTGGCCTTCAGCCGAGTACCAATATCTCTTAAATTAATGTTCTTGTCTTACCCTTAACGTATGAGTTTGTTATTCTTTTATACGGGGCGTCAGCCGAATTTTACGTGAGATGTTTTCAGATAAGGCCTTCTGCCTTTTAAATTGAAACTCTTTTTCTATGCCTTAAGTCGTTAAACATATTTTGCTGATAAGTGACGTTCAGCCGAGTATTAACATCTCTTAAGTTAATGTTCTTGTCTTGCCCTTAAGGCATGTAATTGTTGTTCTTTATAGGGGCGTTCAGCCGAATTTTTTATGCAATGTTTTAAGATAAGGCCTTCTGCATTTGGATTGAAACTCTTGCGGCCTCCAGCCAAGTTCCATTAGAATTAAACTGCTAAGGCCTTCAGCCCGTTTAGATTGAAGATTTAGAAAATATTTTTGGTGAAGACTCCAGAAGAACCTTGTATTTCAATTTCTTGCTTAGGCCTTGTGTCTTGGATTTTGAGTGTGGCCTTCAGCCGATCTAAAGTTAATCATAGGAGGTCGTTTAAAGATCTGAGTGTTGGCGTCCTTGTTGTAATACTGTGTGTTGATAAATAAAGTTTGCATGTTGAGTGCAACTGATAGCAACTTATTTTTGCCCTTTCCACAACCTAATCCGCTCTGTCCTGCTAGCAGGACATTTAAATTTCTTTCAGGAGATGGATCTTCACCGTCGCGCGGACGCCGTTGACATTCAGTGTCGCGGTACGGTGTGTGTGGAGTTGCACTGTAGCAAGCTGAAGGACTACAAGTCGCTGATGTGAAGTTACGGGAGCACCCGGGGCAGGCGCTGCCACCGCCTCTCACACGCCGTGACGTCAACAAAGCCTCCCCTAACGGCAGCGACTCCTCCACGGGATTTTCTGTTTCTTCAAAACCCTCGCTCCAATCCAGTGCTGATTCCGTCGCCATGGTGTGTGTGTGTGTGTGTGTGTGTGTGTGGAGTGAGTGAGTGAGTAAATTCCTAAGGGACCAAACTGCTGAGGTCATCGGTCCCTAGACTTACACTCTGTGTAAACTAACTTAACTAACTTATGCTAAGAAGAACACATGCACCTATCCCTTACGGAGGACTCGAACTTCCGGCGGGAGGGGCCGCGCCATCCGTCCATGGCGCCTCTAACCGTGCGGCCTCTCCACGCGGACACTCCAAGCGAGCGGCCCGTGGCCATGGTGTCTACATGTTCGCCTGCTGACACCGCCAGGTTGGCTGGTATCGCTCCTTCTTCGGTAGGAACTTCGGAGGCAGGAATATTCCGTTCCGACAGTGCGAGAGCTGTTGAGGGCCGCCGTTCCACAGACTCATTGTCGACGTCGTTGTCCACGGTCTCAAACGTGTAGCGTCGATTTGCTCAACAGACAGTGTATCATCTGGACAGGGAGAAGCGTCCCGTTCCGACGCCACTTGGTGCAACCTTTTGCTTCGTTTAGAGGAGATTATCTGTCGACGCAGACATTCACATGTGATGTGGCTCCCTTTTCCACACCCAAAACAAGTATGCGGCGGTCCGTCAAACATGATTACGGCCCGACATCCACTGATGCTCAGAAAAGACGGAACACGGCTGTGCACATTAATTGTCGACTGACGCACTCCGTTCAGAAAATGCTACGAGCGCAAACGCACCCAGCGTTCTTCCTTATGATCATGAACAGAGGCGTGTGGCCGGAAACCCGCTATGACGTCCTCTGCAGGTACCTCGAATGGCAGTTCAAACACGCAAATAGCTCTGGTGTGTAATCCCACATCCCTGACATTACCGCCATCGTGGAAAAGGAACCCCTGTTTGGTCTCGTTTGAAACGTGTTCGCATGCAGCGTTATTAATCATTTTAACGTAAACGGTGGTACTGACAATCGAGAGGTGTATACCCACAAGTTCCGATGGTGAGATCTCCGCGTCCTTAAGGAGGAAACATTCCACATCTAAGACTATTGGTCCTGCATATTCCGGACAAAAGTTGAAACTTAATGCAGATTTCCTGAACTTATTTGCCATGACCTCAGTGTCAGAAGGAACACTGAATCGTAATTCGGAATAACACAGGCAGCGTATTATAGTATTTATTCGCCGACGCCGGGCAAGCGACTTTCAAGTAAAATGTTTCTCCTGTACAGGTGTACATATAGTGGTTGAACGAGTATAGTTTGTAAATACTTGATTGGTGACGTTCGGCAGTTCGGGTCTCGCCGTGAGTCGTGCTCTTGTACCCAAATGGTAAGGGGATCGATCTGCACAAATTTTCATTATCGTCATTTCATTACACGGCTGACGGTTGCCCTTATTCACAACTGCGAACACATTTAATGTATAACCCATTTAATCATGTTCAAAACAAATATTTCGTGTTCGTATTATTTTAAAACGAGCTTCAGTAGGATTAGTAGTAGCGAATGTACCGCTGACGGCTCACCATCATCCGAGAGAGGCTTGGAGAGTGATATTACAATCAAGATATGCAAACTGCAGATAATCAGTTTCACAAAACGGTCACTTCTGATTTGCCCCGCTGCCTTCTGGCAATTGCATACGATATGTCTGTACTATGTACCACACAGTAGTGGCTTTTCTGTGACAATAATACCCTCGACTGATGTTTGAAAGTTTGTAATTTCATTGTCTTCTGTGCGTTGTAACATAATTCTCATGAATTCACCGCTATAAACACTCATACATAGATAGCAAACACTTTATCGATTCCTGATTGAATCATTCTAGTTAAAGTCCCTCTAACCAAAATTTCCACATACTAAAAGCTGATTATGATGTAACATTGCTTAAAATTCCGTGTTTCTCTCAATATTTTTTTTTATTTACCCAACCGGTTATGAAAATGTTCCTCAAGTCTTCGCTTTTGGCTCCCCTTTTTCAAATGATGCCTATTGTAGCTAACATTTGCTAACAATTAGGATCACCCGTCAAGCGCAACAGCATCTCTAAGCGAATCCCAGCAAACTTGACATGGAAGTCTGCATTAATTTGCCGGCCGGAGTAGCCGAGCGTTTCTAGGCGCTTTAGTCTGGAACGGCGCGACCGCTACGGTCGCAGGTTCGAATCCTGCCTCGGGCATGGATGTGTGTGATGTCCTTAGGTTAGTTAGGTTTAATTAGTTCTAAGTTCTAGGGGACTGATGACCTCAGATGCTAAGTCCCATAGTGCTCAGAGCCATTTGAACCATTTCTGCATTACTTTGCTCCGGATTCTTTTTGGAAACAGCATTTAGAAATAATTGGGCTTACTCAATCAAAAGAAGAGGTCACAATACTTCTGTTCAGATACAAAGTTACGCACAAAAGATGATATTATAATTAATATGATTTAATTATAACATCAATATGAAAGCATCCGTTAATTTTTATACACTTTGTCTGTACAAAACTGAATTCGAGATTTATTTTCCCTAGATAAAGTGACATCGTTTCATGAACATGAGGATAACATTAGATTCAATTTGCATTTTAATAGTTTTTAGGGTAATTTCTTTTCTGTATCATCTTCGTGTCTGCCTAACCAATCGATATTTTGTAAACACGATTTTCATGTCTATAGCACTGGAACATTGCAATAAACACCATATTATATTATGAATTTCCAAATCCTACAGTAAATTGGGGTTCCGGGCTAAATTTGCAATACAACAACTAATCATTGTATGAAGAGTCCAGTCTTCATTATGACTATAGGTCACTGGCTGAAAGTTAAAAAGAACCTGTCTCAACCGAAGTAGAGCAACATGTATGAAACACAGGCAAATACACGATAGCGGCCACACACTTTTTGTGTACATCGCTCAGAAAAACGAACCGTAAATGCGGCAGTAACGGGTTCTACTTGATCGCGTGACTAGACACATTCATACTCCAGTTATAGAAGTCCGCGTTGCTAGCAGACAGTGGATACTCGCTGTGGAGAAAATTAAATTTATTACTGTTGAGGAGAAGAAAACAGTGAGAGTGCAGTTAAGAAAGGCGATGGGACGAGCAGGAAAAAAGTTAAATATGTGCAAGTGAATGGAATGCAAGAGGGACGCGATGTTGAGATGAACGAGATTGGAGTATTTACTCCCAGAGAAAAAGCAGCAAAGTACACTAACATACATGCCTTCACGATGAGTGTAAATATGTTATTCGGCACCAATTTCTGCCATATTATGAACAATACGAGGAACTACAAACTTTTTAAGATCTTCACAGCCTATGTCGCACAGAAATGGAGAGCTAGCGAACTCTGAGTTGGGAAGAGCGTGGGGTCGCAGCTAATAATCGTAGAACGGGCTGAATGTTGACATGCCTTAAAGCGCCCGGTATCTTACCCAAAAACCATTCATCGTAGTGGGCTTCCGTTCTAGATAAGTTGTCATTTCCGTTACTCACTGATAGTACTAAATATAAAAATAAAACACCTGTCGAGAATCTATGCTCCATGAGACCGCTCTGCAAAAAGAGCAAACGAGCCGAAAGTCCATTTTAAAAGATAGGGATGACATCCATCTGTCTTCATGTTTGCATTCGTGAGAGCTCGAAGTACTTGCCAATAAATAATAAATATTAGGTAGCTCTCACCGTGAATCTCGGAGTAGGACATCAAAAATTTAAAAAAAATCGATTGTTTAAAGGCATGTCTATTTTGTAGCGCAAACCTTCCTGAATAGTTTGATGTATAAAACATATATATTTGAGAGATTATAAGACACGTTATTTGGTCTTACGTGTACCAAGATACAGCGCCAAAAGAAAGTGAATCATAGTGTGGCTACCAAAGGTCAATTGCTGGTGGTCAAGAATATTATCACAGCAAGTCTCTACCAACTACTGTAATGGAAGCCATGAAAAGTATATTCGGCGACCTTGCAAATGAAAACTTAATGAAGAAATGTCTTCATGGCGGTACCCAAAAACCAAATGAAAGTTTTAACCAATGTGTATGGGAAACAATTGCAAAAAACCATTCTTGTGGTAAGAAACGCACTTGCTATTGCTGCTTATGATACAGTTTCATGTTTTAATGATGGTGTGCAAAGCAGGAAATATGTTTTAGAGAAAATTGGAATTAAGCCCGGAGTGAACTGCATCGAAGCTTTGTATGCGATAGACAGAGAGATGATAAAATCAACAATAGTCCATTATAGGAATGTTAAAAGGAAAACAACTGATTCAGAAAACGAAAAAGAACCTGGTTATGGTGCTGGACAGTTCAAAAAGAATGCCAGATACAAGCAGAAACTGTATCGGCCATTTTCCGCAAAATACAAATTTCTGTACTGAGATACATGTAACATCCAAGCTAAATATCCTATGACTTTCAAATTTTTTATGCTCATTAAACACAAACTCCTTAATGCAAAACTCTAGAACTTTCCAAATGTGTTAAAACTGTGGTAAAAATTGAGATAATTAACTATAATATTTGAGATTTTTCTAAACATGAAGTTTAAAATGTTACAGCTGATTCATTTTTTTTTAGAAATTAAATAAATTCTAGAGTTTCGTACACCTGTAAGTATGGTTTGTATGCTGTGCAAAATTCATCGAGGAATCTCTTTTACTTATGAAGAAAAGAGTACCAATAGCAACAAATGCAGCCAGTAGTAAGTGAAAAAATGGTGAAACTTCACACGTAAAAAAAAATTTTGTTTAGTTTTTGAACTTCCACTGCGATGACTGTGAATCCTGAATCCTTCCTGGTCACGCTGACAAAGTTTTATGAATTTATTTGTAGAAGAATAGACAGTGGAAATTGATGTGTGCTTGGGTGCCTCTCCTGTTCTAAGCTGGCCCGTTTGACGTCCTACCCCGTTAAAGAAGAATATTGAAACGAGAAAGATATAGCCTAGACAGTACAATCGTTTTCAACCAATTACATAACTTTCAGTATCGTTCTGACGAACTGCAATCGCATGCTGTGGCACCAAAAACAGAGTATCTATGTATTATTCTTTCTAAAGACGCATTTTCACCGCCAGTTACAATGTGAAATGGAAATTTCCAGACACGTCTGCAACGGCAGGTACCGCGGTAATGTGACTTTAGGAGATATCTATCATCATTCGTTCTCATGCAGGAGGTATGAAATTGTGAGGAAGTGCTTATGTAACAAATGAGGACATTCCAGTCCCCAGAATATTAGCTTGTCTTTCATCTGGGATAGTGTGAAAATTCTTACAGCTCGTATTAATATTTTATCGGCAACTGGTTTTACTGTGTGGGTATACAGAGATAGGACAGAAATAAATAACGGGGTGCGCAATGCATTCTCGAAAATAAATGCAGGTGGTAACGAAGCCTGCAAGTTGTGCTGTCGTATTTGACCAGGGATGGCAGCTGTGAAGTGTCCTCAGCACGTTGCAAGTGTCAGTCGCGGTCAGAAGAGTGTTTTTTGTAGTCTTCAGTGCATTGTGTAGAAGCTAAGTGAATTCGAAAGTGGGCAAAATATCGATGCTCGTATGCTGGGTGTTCCGTAACCAAGGCAGCAGAAATATTTAGTGATGATGATTTTTGGTTTGTGGGCGCTCAATTGTGTGGTCATTAGCGCCGGTACAAAGTACCAATTTTTTCACAGTCCAATTTTTTGTCACAATCCAATACAGCCACAGTCACGAATGATGAGAGTGATGATGAAATGATGAAGACAACGCAAACACCCAGTCACCAGGCAAAGAAAATCCCGAAGTATTTGGTGTTTCATGATGCACCGTGTCGATTATTTACGCCGCATTCAGGGAAAGTGAAAAATCGTCTCTGCTAAGTTAGTGTGGGTTGAGTGACTGTGATGGACGGTCATGGAAGAGAATTAGGACAAAAAATAAAAGGACGACAAAAGCCACTGCAAAACTGAGTGCTGCACTCGCGAACCCTGTCAGCACCACAACAACACGAAACAAGCAAATTCTGGATGAGGGAGGTGCCGAAGCTATAAAACCTGGACGATAGAATGGAAGAATATCATTTGGTCGAATGAGTCTTGTCTCGCACTGTTACCGACTTCTGGTCCGGTTTACGTCCAAAATGTGAAAGAGGGGTGGGGGTAGGGGGCGAGGATTTCGCTGATGATTTGGACCGCTATATCGTGGTATTCCATAAGGCGCCATGGTTACTCTGGAAGGTCGCATTACTGCCAGTTACATGACCAGTTTGGCTGATCAGATCCATCCCATGGGACAATGTTTGCCCCCAGTGGTGACGCTATGTACCAATAGGACGGCGCACATAGCTCTCATCTTAAAGGACAGGTTTTGTGAGCGCGAGGATGAACTGTCACATCTCCCCTGGCCCCCACACTCACCAGATCACCGTACTATTGAGCCTTTGTGGTCTGATTGAGAGAGAAGAGTGCGTAACCAATGTCAACCTCCATCAGCGGTATCTGAACTTCCATTAGTTTGCGAGAAGAATGGGATAAGCTTCCCCAGAAAACCATACAGGACCAGCATTTACCAATTCAAGCTGTTTTGAATTGCAACGATTTTTCTAGGACGTATTAGATATGGCAGTCTGTTGCATTTCTATTGTTTCCATATGTTTGCCCGCTCCCTCTATCTGATTCTTTAAATGTAAAATAGTAAAAATAAGTCAGCTGATGCTTAATATTGGATTACGAAATGAGATCGTGAAACAATGGACAGGTTTGCCACTTAAGGCAGCAAAGTTGCTGACAATAGCATAAATTGAACTGTTAGTAAGTCTTTTCTGAAGTTAATTGTATGACGTGTAGTCTTGTACGGTAATGAAACGTGAACGGTAGAAGGTTCAGACAAAAAGAGAATACAGGCTTTTGAAATGTGGGGCTACAGGAGAAAATTGAAGATTGGATGCGTAGACCTAGATCGTAATAGACAGATGGTAAATCAAATTGGGGAGGAAAGAGCTTTATGGTACAACTTGACTAAAAGTGTGTTAGGTTGCTACGACACTTTCTGACACATTACGAGATAGTTAATTTGGTAATTCAGGTAAGTGTGTGGAGCTGAGACAGGGGGCAGCCGGGGTAAAAACTGTAGAGGGAGACCAAGGATTGAATACAAGAAACTGGTGCTAGTGGATGTAGTTTGCACATATGATAAGATTAACGTAAGAAACACAAGCATGGAGAGTTGCATCTAAACAATGTCGACGCCAAGGAATAAAACGCAACAGTTCCTCGCCTGATGACGTGTTAAGATGAAAGCTCATATCACCTGACAAAGAAAAGTGAAGCACTCAAAAGATGGTCGGATGTCAAAGTAACTTTGTACACACACCACCGGAGGGCGTGTAAACGAGCAGAGTGAATTACTGTTGTTCACGTTTAGCAAGTTACCAGGCCAGGTAGGATACGTGAACAGCATCAGATGTTGAATTATCAGTACGTAAGCGAAGATACTGCGTACTCGTGTAAAAGACGGAATTATCAGCACCTGACAGAGTTTGGAAGGGGCCTCTTATCGGTCTCCATTTGGCCAGCTGGTGGAATCTACCGTTATCCAGATCTGTGGGACATTCGGATGCGACAGTGGTTCGATGTCGGAATGTATGCGAAACAGTGCAAGAATATTCGTCCTCGAGGGAGGATCGCCGAATTGTGCACTAAGCATATCGCAACCCCTTTTGAGCTGCGCCTGTAACATTCCACTGGACGAAGACCAGCAGCAGTCTGACTAATAAATTACCATCTCATGTGTAGGCTGCCATTAACGTCCAATGCAAACAGATGAGTGTGGAATAGTGGCGACCGGGAAGCAATTACTACTGATGAATGTGTTCAGCGATGGATCGCGTTTCTGCGCTACCCCAGAAGACCTCCGTCGGTGAGCGTGGGAGCGAATTGCGGAGAGGTCTGCTTCTTTTAGTGTTATGGAGAGGTTCGCCAGTATTACTCCAGGCGTCACGGTGGAAGCCACCGGATGTGACTTCAGATCACGGCTGCTACCGAAATCCTACATCCTCATGTGTTTCCTCTCATATGGCAGCGTGGTGCTATTTTTCGAAAGGACATTTCTCTTGCACAGATCGCACTTGACTCTACGAACTGTCTGTGTGATGTTGAGGTTCTGCCGAGACGAGTAAGGTCACCATATCCGACCTCGATAGGATATATGTTGGACCAGCTGGGTCGTCGACTCCGTCCCAGTGACATTGTCTAGAATGACAAGAGTTGTGGGCAGCTTGCATCGGAAGAAGACAAAACGGCTTTATGAAACCCTTCACAATCGAATTAATGCAAGCGTCCACGCCAGAGGACATGCAATGTCATGCTCATAAGTGGAGCAATAGTGCCAGGTTCTTTATGAATTTGACTCGATTTTGCAATCGCTGAAATAATATCAAATAACTTCTCAACCAGGGAAGTTTCAATTTGTTTCCTGCTCCCTTTCTGTGTACTCCATTTTTTTTCTCGGGCAGTGCGTATTCTTTTTAAGCTTCGGGGCAGTGCCTGGCGTAGGATGCATCGTGCGAATGTTTCCTCTCTTATTGCTTTCGCATACTGAGAGAGACTTAAAGGACTGTCTGTATGCTTTTATACGTGCAGTGATCTCTCCAGGGTTACGCTCATGATCCTTAGGCGAGATCGAAAACGGTGGCAGCATAATGGCTGCACTGTCTTTTCCAAATACAGGGACTGTATCCAACAGGGTTTTAAAAGAACTGCTTCGTCTTCCTTTCAAAGATTCCCATTTGTGTTCACCTATACTGCACTGTTACTATCGTAGTATTGTGTCTTTGAATTCGTTGAGCTTTTTACTGTCTACAAGAAGAGGACTCCAAACGCTAGAACAACGTTCTATAATTAGTCACCCTAGCGCACTGTATCCGGTTCCTTTTACAGATGCAGTGTTTTTCCAAGAACCCTCCAGTCAAGTCTAACTCTGACTTTTCACAATGGCATCGCTGCTTAAAATGTTATCTGTGTTCAGACAGCTTCAAATATGAGATCCAATTCGAGCTTTCTGACGAAACCTTTTTCGTCGGGATACGTCTGTTTGCCAGGCGCAAAGTTTGGCTGTATGTTTGGTAACGGCTGTGCAAGGGGTGCTTTCTGTTCCCGTTCTGTCCCTTAAATGGCAGCTGATTGTGGAGGGAACTTAACTGCATCATATCCCATTTCCTGCATTTAAAGCCGTTGTGTCCGAGAGGTTCTAGGCGCTTTAGTCTGGAACCGCATGATCCCCACGGTCGCATGTTCGAATCCTGCCTCTGGCATAAATGTGTGTGATGTCCTTAGGTTGGTTAGGTTCAAGTTGTTCTAAGTTGTAGGGGACTGATGACCTCAGAAGTTAAGTCCCACAGTGCTCTGAGCCATTTGAACCATTTTTAAAATTTAAACATGTAAAGCTGGCCCTCCAAGTGGTAATCGGACAGTAGAAGTTAGAGCACCAAGCGTCATCACCCGCCCAATGACAAGCTTGGACGCCACTGTGAAGGAGGCATTCTCCTCAGAGAACCGTCTCCTGATGAAGAAGATGAATTATCATATATGAAGCGATCTTAAAAAAAAGAAATGGTTCAAATGGCTCTGAGCACTATGGGACTTAACATCTGTGGTCATCAGTCCCCTAGAACTTAGAACTACTTAAACCTAACTAACCTAAGGACATCACACACATCCATGCCCGAGGCAGGATACGAACCTGTGACCGGAGCGGTCACGCGGTTTCAGACTGAAGCGCCTAGAACCGCACGGCCACACCGGCCGGCTAAGCGATCTGAATACCGAGGAAATTTCGTTCTTACGCTTGAGAGGTGGCGCACCGCTCTCTCACTTTAACAACACTGCCAGGTAAACATTCATATTTTAGGTTATGATCTCGGTGTTCTCCAGTATCACATTTGATACGTGTCGTTTACGACTTTTTACGTCAGGAATTTGTGGGCAGAATGTTCACACAACTGCAAGTAGGGAACTTGTACCGGATGGGCCATACTGGAGGCGATGTAGAACAGGAAGGAAGATGGATTGTGGGCCATAAGTGCTGTGTCCAGCAACATGACTGTTCAAGTGAGTCTGGGAAGCAGCGCTCTGCGAATTGTAGCTGTAGAGGCACTTCGAACTGCCACACTCCCCTTTTCCCACTCAGGATCGGAGCAGGATGACACTGATCCACTGATCCACAGCCTGTCGCGAAGGTGGCCAGTTGTTGGAAAGTGAGTGGAGGAAGCCATTTAAGAGAGACTCCTGTAATCTGATCTTTTGTGAAAATGGTGGGGCCGTCATGAAACTCCAAGGATTCTCATGTTAGAAGCTGGGATAATACGAACAGGCCGACTGGTGCACGTGTTTAGTGGAGGCAAGACTGTAACACCCCTGACGCCAGAATGCTGCCAGTTTCTTTTAGCGAGCGGCATACATTTCGCGGGCACGATTTTCTGGGAAGCTTAACAGCCTTCTTTCAGAAATTGTAAATGGTCAGCCTGCAAAGATTTCGGAACACGCCCATGCGTAAAGTGAGAACAGCACGTCACTAGCCTAAAATACTTTTTGAGACAAGAGAGATTTTGATTCGATGATAGGCTCCCATTAGGATGTGCAAAGGAGGGACTTGCTCTCCTAGAGTGGACACCTCAGTGCTGTGTATGGATTGGCTACCACGCCAGTAGAACAGCTAAGAGCGGAGACTCCATAGGTGGTGCACCTCACAATGAAATCTGCCAGGATTTCAAGGCTTTCATAGGGAAGTTTCCTGCTTACTAATAATCAAGACGCTGGTCTGCGTAGTTCGCAGATTTGTGTGAACGCTTTACAACACCACAGCTGCAGCAGCGCACCGACCTTCGTCCATAGCATGCAGTTTCCTGCTGCCTCCTAAATCAAGGTGAAAGGGTAAAGTATTGCTGCACAGGCGTAGGGTTGTTAAATGATATTCACAACTCCCTGTTCTCCGGTGGACCATAGTTTGTGGTATACTTGGTAGTAATTGATTCTATCGGAGCAGAATTGGGCCTCGCAGTAGATTCATGTGAAAAGCAAAAGGTCACATTGCGTTGTAAAAGGGATTAATTCAGGGGAAAATTTGTATAGTTTCCACACCAATGAATGCTTTGCAATCAAGCACCATCACTTTTCTGATTGGTGTTTGTCATTTTTTTTTTGTAAGATTTATCAGTTCGTTGTAGTTACAAAAGGATGAATGAAAACCTGTCATTATCTTTGTAAACTTAAATGCACTACTGTACTCATGTATACTCCCTCAAATATTCTCCATTTTTATTTTTTTATGGGAATAAATGAATACACCAGCAATTCAAGGTCCATTCTTATTAAATTAGTTAATTCGATTATTAACTGAGTTCTGAAAGTATCTGCACACATAGGCAACAAAAGTGCCATGAGTAAATCACTAATTTCATAAATAAAATAATTAAGAAAGCAGCTTACGATGTGAAGTTTATTAAGAAGATAGTACCTTTCTTTATGTCAAGACAATAACATTTAGCATCACTCGGAGATATATTTATGATTAAAGCAAGCGACGACTTGCACGTTCGCCTTCCCTGGTACCGAATTTACGCAATCATCGTGTCTCATATCGCTTCTTAGTCTTAGCGCTAAGTACTTACGCTATGTGACGTGCTCAAGATGTTCGCATCGAAGAAAATGATTTATTGGCAAATAGCCAATAACGATTCAGAAAATATCGTTCTTGTGAAACACAATTAACTCTTTATTCTCACGAAGTAATGCTACCGACGGGGGACTTCAAACTGATTTCTTGTTTTTATATTTCCAGAAGGATTTTGACACCATTCCTCAGAATCGACTTCTGATTAAATTGGGTGCCGATGAAGTATCGTCTCAGTTGTGTGACTGGATCCGCTATTTCCTGTCTGAAAGGTCACAGTACGTAATAATTGACGGAAAGTCATTTAGTACTATGAGTCTTTCTCCAGAAAGTGTTATAAGCCCTCTGTTGTTCCTGTTCTACATAAACGATTTAGGAGACAAGCTGAGCTACCTTCTTAGATTGTTTGCAGATGATTTACCGTCATGTCAAGTCATCAGATGATCAAAACGAATTGCAGAATGACTTAGACAAAATATCTCTACGGTGCAAAAACTGGAAATTGGCTCTAAATAAGTGTGAAGTCATTCACACCTACACAAAATTGACACGATCCACAACATTACGAAATGTCGTATTCATGACTTACGGAACAAGGATTAATCTGTGTATGTTTGTTTGTATGTATGTATGCATCTAGATCTACGTGATTATTGTGCTATTCTCAATAAAGTGCGTGGCGGAGGTGAGTACCAAAAGGGAATCTGCTAAATTTCAGTCAGAAGGTAAATCACACAAATGTATAGGTTGTAAACTCATTTAAATACTTAGGGATTTCAGTTACGAATAATTTAAATTTGAATGATCAGTTAGAGTTGTGGGCAAAGCAAACTAAAGACTGCGACTTACTGGCAGAGCGCTTAGAAAATGTAACAGGTGTACTATTCTTGTCCGCCCTCGTCTGGAGTACTGCTATGTGGTGTGGGGTCCGCATCAAATAGAACTGACGGAGGCAATGGCCGCTCATTTCGTATCAACGCGAAATAGGGGAGAAAGTGCCACAGATATGATAAACTTATTGGGGTGGCAATCATTAAAAGAAAGGTGTGTTTCGCTGCGGCAGGATCTTCTCATGAAATTTCAGTCAGCAACTTTCACTTCAGACTGTGAAAATATTTAGTTGGCGCGCACCTACGTAGCGATAAATGATCATCATAATAAAATAAGAGAAATCAGAGCTCGCACGGAAAGATTTAAGAGTTTGTTTCTCCTGTGCGTTCTTCGAGAGTAGAGCAGGAGAGAAGTAGGTAGCTTAAGGGGGGTAGGATGTCAAACGGCCGACTTGCAGCAGGAGAGGCACCACAGGACATTTGCACTGTTTATACTTTTACAAATAAATTCATAAAACTTTGTCAGCGTGACCGGGAAGGATTCAGAATTCACACTCATAGCAGTGGAAGTTCGAAAACATAACGAAGTATTTTTTTCACATGTGAAATTTCATCATTATATTAAAAACTGTGGTAAAAATTGAGGCAACTAACAATAAAATTTGTATTTTTCTTAAACATAAGTTTAAAATATAACAGCTCATTTGTTTTTTCATAAATTAAATAAATTCTAGAGTTTCATGCACCTGCAAGTACGGTATGTATGGTGTGCAAAATTCGGCCGGCCGGAGTGGCCGTGCGGTTCTGGGCGCTGCAGTCTGGAGCCGAGCGACCGCGCCGGTCGCAGGTTCGAATCCTGCCTCGGGCATGGATGTGTGTGATGTCCTTAGGTTAGTTAGGTTTAAGTAGTTCTAAGTTGTAGGCGACTGATGACCTCAGAAGTTAAGTCACATAGTGCTCAGAGCCCCCTTTTGTGCAAAATTCATCGAAGAATCTAACTTATTAAGAAAACTGTACCTATAGCAACAAATGCAGCCATCAGTAAGTGAAAAAATGATGAAATTTCACATGTAGAAAAAATTATTTTGTTATGTTTTCGAACTTCCACTGAAATGAGTGTGAATCCTGAATCCTTCCTGGTGATCCTGACAAAGTTTTATGACTTTATTTGTAAAAGTATAAACACTGGAAATTAAAATGTCCCGTGATGCCTCTCCTGCTCCAAGTCGGCCCGATTGACGTCCTACCCCCCTTAAGGGTGGTTCGAGGAACCCTCTGCCAAGCAGAGTAGTCATGTAGACGTGTATGGAAATGTAATCAGATAATATCAATGTTTCTTATAGATATTATCTTACGGAGAATAATTGGAGTATCGTGTCCATAGCATGTTCTTGTACAATTGTCATAACGATGTAAGAAATAATTACGTACCATTATCCTCGCAGCTGATGCAGGAGACGGGAAGAAGGCTGCTATGCGCCGGTTACGGGAAGTCGTCGCTCGCTTCCACACATGTAGACCACCGAGGCAGCAGACGTATGTCTGCCTTCTCCACGGCTCTCACATCATATTTTCTGGCGGATGCCCCCACTTACGACAGCTTGTAGGTGTGTGGAGAACACGTGTGTCCGTTTAGCAAGCTACCGAGATTGCATCGTAAGTGTCGTTTCACACCTACAGCCCTAAATGCGCGCGCGCCGGGTGTGTGTGCAACGTGTGTGTGTGTGCGACACGTACGGGCGCCCCCCTAAAAATATTTAGTTGGCGCGCACCTACGTAGCGAGAAACGATCTTCATAATAAAAAAAAAAAGGCTCTGAACACTATGGGACTTAACAGCTGAGGTCATCAGTCCCCTAGAACTTAGGACTACTTAAAGCTAACTAATCTAAGGAGATGACACACATCCATGCCCGAGGCAGGATTCGAACCTATGACGGTAGCGGTCGCGCGGTTCCAGACTGAAGCGCCTAAAACCGCTTGGCTACTCCGGCCGGCCAGAATAAAATAAGAGAAATCAGAGCTCAAACGAAAGATTTAAGTGTTCGTTTCTTCTGGGCGCCCTTCGAGAGTGGAGCAGGAGAGAAGTAGGTAGCTTTGGGGTGGTTCGAGGAACCCTCTGCAAGGCTATTAATTGGGAATTGCAGAGTAGTCATATAGATGTAGACGTGGATGGAAATGTAATAAGACAATATCAGTCTTTTATGTTTGTTATAGATATTATCTTACGGAGAATAATTAGAGTATGGTGTCCATAGCATGTTCTTCGCCAATTGTCATAACGATGTAAGAAATTTATTACGTACCATTATCCTCGCAGCTGATGCAGGAGACGGGAAGAAGGCTGCTATGCGCCGGTTACGGGAAGTCGTCGCTCGCTTCCACACATGTAGACCACCGAGGCAGCAGACGTATGTCTGCCTTCTCCACGGCTCTCACGTCATATTTTCTGGCGGATGCCCCCACTTACGACAGCTTGTAGGTGTGTGGAGAACACGTGTGTCCGTTTAGCAAGCTACGGAGATTGCATCGTAAGTGTCGCTTCACACCTACGGTCCTAAAAGCGCGCGCGCGCGGGGTGTGTGCGCCACGTGTGTGTGTGCGACACGTACGAGCGCCCCCCTAATGAAGGCGGCGCGCCGGGCAGATAAGGCGGGCGCCCGGGACCGCCGTCGCGCTCCGTGACTCAGCCGCGTCGCGCCGCGCCGCGCAGCCGGCCGCGGAGCGACTCAGTTCCGCCTGCCACTAATTGGATGGGACCCCGCATTGTCCAATTAGCGGAATACTAATTAGGGGAGAGAGAGACGCTGACCTCCGATGCTATCGGCCGCCAAAAGCCGCTCGCGCCGGCCTTTCCCGCGTTCCGTTCTCCGTGTCCCGTCCTCCGCCTGCGCCTCCGCCGTCTGCCGCATTAGAGGAGACAATTGGACTTCCGTCGGCGGCACCGGCGGTGACGCCCGTTCCCACTGGCTGCCTCGCTGCGCCCGCGCTGTGTGAACCAGCCGGAAGGTCGCGCGCACCCAGCTAGCCTAGTAGGGATGG
Source organism: Schistocerca serialis cubense (assembly GCF_023864345.2). Taxonomy (NCBI): domain Eukaryota; kingdom Metazoa; phylum Arthropoda; class Insecta; order Orthoptera; family Acrididae; genus Schistocerca; species Schistocerca serialis. The sequence continues at coordinate 75,763,358 of NC_064644.1, forward strand.
GTAGTTGGCGAACGAACGGGTGAAAAGGAACGGTTCAGCAAGATGAACGAAAGGACCGAGGAACGAATTCCAAGGACCGATCGGTTCATAGTTCACTTCGATGGCGGCGGTCTACTTATAGTTTCCGGGAATCAGGAACGATCGGTTCATAGTTCACTTCGGTCGCAGCGGTCCATTTATAGTTAGCAGGAATGAGGAACGATCGGTTCGTAGTTCACTTCGGTCGAGGCGGTCTACTTATAGTTCCTGGGAACGAGGAACGATCGGTTCGTAGTTCACTTCGGTGGCAGCGGTCTACTTATAGTTCCCGGGAACGAGGAACGATCGGTTCATAGTTCGCTTCAGTGGCGGCGGTCTATTTATAGTTCCTGGGAACGAGGAACGATCGGTTCATAGTTCACTTTGGTCGCGGCGGTCTACTTATAGTTCCCGGGAACGAGGAACGATCGGTCCATAGTTCACTTTGGTTTTGGCGGTCTACTTATAGTTCCCGGGAACGAGGAACGATTAGTTAGTAGTTCACTTCCGTGGCGGCGGTCTACTTATAGTTCCTGGGAATGAAGAACGATCGGTTCGTAGTTCACTTCGGTGGCAGCGGTCTACTTATAGTTCCCGGGAACGAGGGACGATTGATTCGTAGTTCACTTCAGTCGTCGCTGTCTACTTATAGTTCCCGGGAACGAGGAACGATCGCTTCGTAGTTCACTAGTTCACTTCGGTCACGGCGGTCACTTCGGCAGTTCTCGTTCCAGCCTCGGCCATACTCGTCGTTCTTCGCTTGACCACATGTCTCAGTTCCACTGCCGACTGCTCCAAGTTAGTTCAGTATCCAGTTGTTCGTTTCATTCGCTGTGCTCACCTATTTTACATGTGTTCCAAACTGTTCTTCCACTTGGTTCTGGCTATTCAGGGTCCACGACCGGTAATCAAAAAGTATTTACAGCTACGTAAATTACATAAAATTACGTTCTATGTAATAGGTACGTCTTTTCAGGTAACAAAAGGGCATATCAGCTCACTTCATTATATCGATGAACACCAGAAGACATACTTCATTCATATAACAAGCCAAATTTTTTTTTGTTATTCATATATTTTTTGGTTTCATCGACTTGATTTAGCAGCTAACTTTCAATAATTTGTTTAATTTTTGGTGTAAGGAAATTCATATAAAACGATTTTCGTGTATCTTTCATATACAAAACATTACATTTAGGAAGGCTGTAATTATTTATGAGTTTGGTTGTTTCCAGTTAGCATTACCTGCTAGTTTGGTTCTTTGAAGAAAAAAAAAAAAAACACAAAAGTGGGTAGTGGGTCATTTTAGCTCAGTAGAAAAAGCGGTGCCTCTCCATTTGAAAAGACATAGATTGCCAAAAAATCATATTTACTTATTATCTCAAAAACATTTGTTCAGAAGGAGCTTTCAAACCAAAAACTTTATTACTGCGAACTTTATTATTATTATTGTTGCCTTAACGTTAATAATGCAACATAAAAACCTAATTTTTACTAAGCGTGTGACGCAACTATGAGAAAACCACATTTCATTTTATGCTTCCATAAAGTCTACTTCGCCTACGAACTCAGAGACAACGTGAAGTATATGTAGGGTGTAAACGATTATTGTTTACAACGTAGCATAGCTATGTAGTGGAAGTCGAAACGAAGAATTTTATACAAAACACTTGTGGTCTATTAAGTTGGGAAACAGCCACCAACAGGTTTACAGGACTACATGAGCCATACCCCATGCGCGTCGCGTGAGATTTTCATGTTCTCTTCTCCAGCTCTCTGCACATCATCATCGATTGTTTCGCAACTGTTGCTTGCATTAGCTTGTTATTTCTTCACTGCCTGGTTATTACATGTTTGTCTGTTTGTTGTATCTGCTCTTAACGGGCAACATATCGTCCGTAATTGGCGAGCAGCCTGTACTCGGGGCCGGTTTTCCGTGCGCCACCCTATATTATTTCCCTGCGATCAGCCACACAATGCTACGGTTGGCTAAACGACAGGTTCTACAGAATCACAGAAATTACTTCTAAAAGTGTGTAAGAATTCTGTAATGAATAAAAACTCTATACTCGAGGGGGGAGGCAAGTGCCCCCTCTTGGCGCCCTCCATCCTTCAGTCACCTACACTACTAGTTTTCAGGTTTTCATAAGAACCATATACCAAGCACAAATGAACGGTGAACGAGTAAAAATGAACGGTTCCCAAAAAAGAACGATTAGCAGTGAACTAGTTCCTAAGGATGAACTGCAGGCAGTGGCGCCTTCTGGGGACTGTGCTCCGTTCAGAAATACTCCAGGAGTGGCAGCTTCGAAGGCAGTAGCGCGGCGAGTCTTACGACTGTGGCCTTACCGGGACCGTGGACAGATAGGTCACCACTGGTCGACAAGAAAATGAATCTCGTGAAGTTGGTCGAGACAAGACAGTTGCTTTAGATATGGTGAAAGGCTTAGAAAACAGCGGCAGAAAAGTAACAACTGACAATTTTTTCACTATCCTTAGTTTGGCGAGAGAACTTCTGAAAATTAGTCTCACACTCTTAGGAACAATTAGAAAAAATGAGGAGAACTACCACAAGCTTTCACTCAGACCAAACTTCGAATCAAATATTCATCTATTTTTGGATTCCAAGACCATGCTTCAATTGTTTCATATTGTCCGAAAAAGGGAAAAGTTCTGACTTTGTTCAGTACAATGCGTTCAAGGAAGGAAGTGGAAGATCGTGAAGAATACAAGCCAGTAATGACTCTGGATTATAATAAAACAAAATCAATAGTAAATACCATGGACAAGCTGGTTAGAACGTACACTACAAAGAGGATGAGCAGAAGGTGGCCAATGGTATTAGTTTACAACATGATTGATATCAGCGCGCTGAATGCATTTATCATATGGCTACATCTTACCCCAGACTGGGCAGAAAGGACCAACTACAAGAGACGGGCATTTCTCATGGAATTAGGAAAACAGCTCATCGGAAGAAAGCCAGATAAAATTATTTTCCCGGTACTTCCATCAACAGTACAGACAAAAAGAAAAGAGGAAGGTGTCCGTTTTGTTAAAGGTCCGAGGATAGAAAATTCACCGATAAATGTTCAAAATGTGAATGTTCTGTGTGTAAAAACCACTCTGCAATTTATTGCTGTAAGTGTGATGCGTCATAAATGTTAATTCGGAATTTAATTAAAAATGTTTGTAGTTTCATGAGAATCATTTGTAAATTTTATGGAAACAAATAATTTAAAAAAATATGCATTTTAATTTAATTTAATGTAATGTTACTGACATCATGTTTGAGATTGTGGAAATAATAAGGAATGTAATTCTATTCTACCATTATTAAAACTATCCTTAGTAAAAAATAAATTTTTTGGGGGTCACTAAAGACCCCAATGGTACTCAGTGTAACAAAAAATACTCGGTATAGCATTTGACTGTAAAAACTCGCTGTTGTCGTAGTCATTTCGTCCAAGAAGCGTCGTAAGGAAAAGACTTCACAACTGGACAAACCAAGAACGACCGGAGTATCACAGCCAAATTTATCTGGAGATAATACTTTCTACAAAGATTACGTGATTTGAAATACAGCCCCAAGTGGAATGAGGAAGATGATAAAATCGGCATTGAATGTTGAAGCTTTTGCTGGCTGGAACCGCTGTTACACGCCTCGGTACTGAGTGAGAGGGGCTCCGGGTGTGTTGTTGGGTTACAGCTGTCCACGTTCCTTTCTCACATTGCCAAAGTTGATCTGATGTAGCGGCGGGTGGTGAATTCTGAGTCAGTCGCTTTGCAGTCATCGACCAGACGTTTTCGATATGCGAGACATCGGGAGAACAGAGAGGCCACGGCAGCAATGCATTCCGATAGCCGACGAAGAAGTCTTGAACATGGCGTGCCACGTGTGGTAGCACATTATCCTGTTTCAATGTGGCCGTCGGCGAGCTCCGGATGTATGGGAGGATATAGGCTCCAGCACTTGAGAGATGTAATGCTGTCTAATAAGTGTACCGGCAGTGCGTACTATGGGGTGCGTGAGTGGAATCCGATACCAGACAGACCATAATACCGGGTCCCGGACCAGTATGGCATTGAATGTTCAACAGTCTCTCACCGCGCTGTCTCCAGACTCTAATGCAACCATCGTGATGGTGAAGGCAGAATCGGGATTCACCGGTAAAAACAGTGTCGCTCCATTCGGTTGTCCGTGTCCATCGTCCATCGCAGCACATCTGGCACAAAAGCCTATGGCACTGACTTAGCGCTAAACGCAGCAATGGACGCCTTGCGGACAAAAATGGTTCTAAACACTGTGGGACTTAACATCTGAGGTCATCAGTCCCCTAGGCTTAGGACTACTTAAACCTAACTAACCTAGGGAAATCATACACGTCCATGCCCGAGGCAGGATTCGAACCTGCGACCGTAGCAACCGCGTAGTTCCGGACTGAAGCGCTTGGAGCCGCTCGGCCACAGCGGCTGGCACTTGCAGATAGTCACTCTGCTGTGAAGGACGTCGAATGGAACTCGCGAACACTGCATGTTGCAAAACCGACCGCATTTGTTGTGATATGGTTCGTGATGTGGCAGAGCGATCCATCAATGCCATGTCCACAGTGTGCCTGTCATCATGTGTAGTTGTACAATGACGTGGATGCAATCGATCCCGTCTTTCTCTCCTGCACCCATCGATTACAGATCCCCATCACAGTTGCTTGGTTCCACCTAACACGATCACGGATTTCTCTGAAGGAGAATCCACTATCCTTATAGGTAACTATTCTTCCTCGGTAAAACTCAGAAAAGTGATCGAAAGACGCCCGCTGTCTTCTACGAGGCATACTACGCAGAACAACAGCACGCAAAAACAACTCCAGTACGTCCACACGGCCGTCTGTCCCCCTTTCCCCCTTTCATATAGCGCCTGCATGTGGCGTTTCCTGCGCTCGTAAAGTGCGCCTGCGCTCAATTGTTAATCATCTGCATCTCTGGTCGCCGCCAATGCATACTGCAAAATTCATCTGATTTGGATGTTTCCGTCAGAATGCTGCATTTTGTGTGGCCAGCAGTGTACAATGGAACAGAAGTTAAGTGGGTTTTGCGTCAACAGTGCGATTTGTTCATGCAGCTGCCGTATACACAGTACCACATTTTCAGTAACGGTGTTTTTCGTAAAGAAAACAGTGTCCGTTGCATGCTGTATATTTAGAGCGTTTATTTGCAGTGCTATTGGCCAATTTCGACGGAGACGTTATATCAGCCACATATGCAATAATATTACGCATCGTGTCGCACGACGTTTAGCTTTCAAATCAAATTGTCGATCAAGATGTGAAGCCACACATGAATAGCAGCATTATCTGTATCATATACGACAATGCAAGTACAGTACAACATGAGGAAGAAGACAGCGCCCAATCGTTACAGAATCACATCACGTCATGTAGTAACGTCATCATACGGACTGATGAGATTCTGTAGTAGATGATGGTACCTTCGCCCTCAAGTTACACTGTAGATGGATCTTTTACACATGTTACTGTTCTTTCGATCATGTTAGATACAGAGTACGCTGTTATTCTTGTGTGGCTCACATCTGGTCTGACAATTTTATTTGCATGCCACATCTCGTGTGGCATGGTGCATAATACTATTGTACAAGTGCTTGATCATGATGTACTTGTCGAAATTGTCCAACAGCATTGGAAATGGTCTATATAAATAAAGAGAAAATAAAGATTTTAATGGAAGGATCGGACCCCAGGATTTGGATCGTTATTCACCATTTATTGCATACAACATTATTTGTTCGTAAAATAATTCAGAATTAAAACTAGCAGTGATCTTTACAAGAAAATGTAAAGGTACTTTAAAATCAAACAATGTGTACGATTTTAAAACAACAGTTCGACAATGTAAAACTTTCACATAGAGAAACAATATTTGAATTTGAAGGATCTGCAAAATTTGTTTGCATGACCTTAACAACAATCTCTAACAGGGCAAGATGTCAATCAGCAACACTTCATTTCACGTGAACCAATTAATAACAGTTTTAGCAGTTAACAAAAAGTCGATAGAATAATGACATTTTCCAAAATCTATTTACAACAGAGAACAAATTAAAAGGGGTGCAGTCATACTAATAACAATTCGCTCGTAGAAGGAACAAGATGATGGCAATAAAGGACCGGAACTCGATCCAAGAAAACGAGGGGATCACGACACCTGCTTATTAAAATCATTTTGAACAATACGTGATAATTGCTATTAGAGGAGACAAGAGAAACACATGCTATTAGTAAATACCACAGGCGAAATTCTTCATGATTTCAGAAAAGCTTTAATACACGAAACTATAAAACTACTACAACAATAAAAACTGCACCATGCTCATCATACGACCCGAAGATATGCTAATACACAAAACAAACCCCTTTTCGTTAACACAGAATTGAGGGGCCGCTTGGAGATCACAAGGTATTGAACGAAACACTCCGAAATTGTGCCAGAGAATCTGAGGGGTAATACAAAACAAATACGCTTACCTTGTATATAAATTCCGTGGCCGGCCGCTGTGTCCGAGCGGTACTAGGCGTTTCAGTCCGGAAATGCGCTGCTGCTGCGGTCGCAGATTCGAATCCTGCCTCGGGCATGGATGTGTGTGTTGCCCTTAGGTTAGTTAGGTTTAAGTGATTCTAAGTCTAGGGGACTGATGACCTCAGATGTTAAGTCCCATTGTGCTCAGAGCCATCTGAACCAGTTTTTGAAATCCGTGTATGGAGTGGGCTCCGATAACATTGTCGCACATAACGAGAGACGCAGTTATTGCCTCGGTAGCCCGACTGCTCGACAGCCGGCGAAGGGTCAAACTGTGTATCGCTATATGGGCGTGCGAAACTCAGGTATTCACTCCCGCGCCGGCCGGAGTGGCCGTGCGGATCTAGGCGCTACAATCTGGAGCCGAGCGACCGCTACGGCCACGGGTTCGAATCCTACCTCGGGCATGGATGTGTGTGATGTCCTTCGGTTAGTTAGGTTTAATTAGCTCTAAGTTCTAGGCGACTGATGACCTCAGAAGTTAAGTCGCATAGTGCTCAGAGCCATTTGAACCATTTTTATTCACTCCCGCACGTAACATTACAAGTCCCACAAGCAATAAAGTTTAGCCCAGACACCTGGAGTACAGACCATATATTAGCGAATATTAAATTACGGAAACCCTCATCGCGTGCACACAAAATCAAATTAACTCAACTAAGGCCAGAACACTCCAATGAACCCCAAAGTGCACAAAATATAAAACACAGACAGTAAAGAGGGGAGGGGGGGGGGGGTGCTACAACCAAATCGAGTGAACAGCACAAGGAAAAGATCAAAACCACACGAAAATTGTCATAAAACTAGTTCACAAAATATCCAGTTGTAACACTGACATACAGTCATTGCTTACGCGGTGCAGAGGCAGAATACAGGACTCGCCAGAAAATATGTGGTAGAATAACAAGACCGTTGAATCCAATGTCTGTTCGACAATACACCGTGTTGCCTGGAACATACTACATGCCAATACTGAGCGAGGGTAAAACAAGAAATACCCACAATGATCACAGATTTTGAAGGTAAGAATGTCGGTGAAACAATTCAAAACCTGGCACAGATAACTTGAATTACTACTCAGCACTACTCAGAACTTAAGGGATTGTATCACCGATCGGCACAATATATCATGAATATGAATTCAGAGTTCAGAAGAAAAAGGCAAACTGCACTTAAAAGAACTTCAGAGTAAACACGCCCGCAGATAAAGAGGACTGAAAACATGTTCAAATAAAACGACATGAGCACAGGAAAACCGGCTTAAAACATTTCCAAGAGTAAACGTCTTACAGCAAACTTTCCCCAGTTATCATGTAAGTAAAGCAGGTCCACATAGCAACAGCCGTCAACGGCCTAGGCTCCTCGACTAGCCCACAAAACAACGCAAATATTGCCGACAACGGCCAAATCGACGACCACTTCGCGATGCACTTGGTAGGCTCGTTCTGACCCCACCTCTCTCCACCAGAGCGCGCCACCTCGCGCTCAAGTCACAACTGATGACCAAAGATCAAAATAGAGGGCAAGGGTCGATTTCCAGACAGGAGACCCAGCTCAAAAATGTTTGCTATTACGTGATATTTGGAGGCTTTGAACGCTCCTATAAACAAGACCATAAAGTGGACTTTTTACCTATATTACGCTATTGGATTGTAAGATCTCAAAGGTTGGTGAACGGGTGCTGAAAAAATTATACTACATTACCGAAAGTTTCCGATGTTTGCCAATTTCTGCCAAATGCGGAGTACAGCAAGACTTTGTCAGAGTATTTGACAGAACAATAAATGAAAAGCGAAACAATCTCATAGCTCCTCTTAGGAACGCGTTAAATGAGAGTTCTGCATCTTATTTTGCAAACTATGTAACAAATTTTGCGCCAAATATAGCAGAAATATCGAAACGGCACCTTTCAAATTCCAGTAGAAAGAGCTGATGAAGAGCACAGACACATCTTCCCATCTGGTCTAAAGTTTCTCATCTTTTTTTTGTCAAAGTGTGATTACGAGTTGCTTATCCAAACGTCGAAGTAGCTTTGATGTCATTTATGACACTTCCAATAACTGTAGCATCTTGTCAAAAGCGTTTCGGCAAACGTAAGGTGTTAAAAAACTGCTCCAGGTAGAGTATAAGTGAAGCAGACTGTCAGATTCATATATGTTGTCGACAGAACATGATGCAGCAACTAAATTTTGATTTCAAAACGTAATAAGTCGGTTTTTTTCGCTCAAATCAAGGGGATGGACGTTATTATTATAATAAGGTACAGTTTTTGTAAAGTAATGAGTTACCACTCATTGTTTTATTTCCAGTTAATTATTTATGTCCTATTAATAATTTATGAGAAGCAGAAATGAAGTCTTTTCTATATTTTCCAGTGATCAGTTCTGTGACTGGTTTGATACGGCCCGCCACGAATTCCTCTCCTGCGTTGTTCAAATGTGTGTGAAATTGAGACTTAACTGCTAAGGTCATCAGTCCCTAAGCTAACACACTACTTAACCTAAATTATCCTAAGGACAAACACACACAGCCATGCCCGAAGGAGGACTCGAACCTCCGCCGGGACCAGCCGCACAGTTCATGACTGCAGCACCGAGACCGCTCGGCTAATCCCACGCGGCCTCTCCTGTCTCAGACTCTTCATGTCAGAGTAGCACTTGCAACCTACGTCCTCAATTACTTCCTGGAGGTACTCCAACTCTCTCTTCCTCTACAGATTTTACCCTCTACAGCCCCCTCTAGTACCATGGAAGTTATTCCGTGTTGTCGCAACAGATTTCCTATCATCCTGTCCCTTCTTCTTGTCAGTGGTTTCCATACACTCCTCGCCTCTTCTAGTCTGCGCAAAACCTCCTCGTTCATTAACTTATCAGCAACCCAATTTTCAACATCTCCAATGCTTCGATTCTCTTCTGTTCCGGGTTTCCGACAGTCCATATTTCATGACCATACAATGTTGTGCTCCAAACGCACATTCTCAGAAACTCTTTCCTCATATTAAGGCCTGTGTTTGATATTAGTAGACTCCGTCCGTCATGGATTATTTTGCTGCCTAGGTAGCAGAATTCCTTACCTTCATTTACTTAGAGACCATCAATCCAACAAGTTCATCGCTGTTCTCACATGTACCACTTCTCATTATTTTTGTCTTTCTTCGGTTTACGCTCAATCCATACTCTGTACTCATCAGCCTGTTCATTCAGTTCAGCAGACAGTGTAATTATTCTTCACTTTCAATGACGGTAGCAATGTCATCAGCGAATAGTATCACTGACATCGTTTCACCTCGAAGTTTAATTCCACTTCTGAAACCATTTCATTTTTGGTCTTCCACTCTTATTATTTCCTGTAGGCTCTTGTGCATATGGTTACCACCCGTCTCTCCCTATAGCTTACCCCTATTTTTTACAGAATTTCGAACATCTTGCATTATTTTACATTGTCGAACGCCCTTTACATGTCGACAAATACTATCTATGATCGATTTCTGTAGACTTGCTTCCATTACCAACCACAGTGTCAGAATTGCCTCCCTGGTCCCTTTCCCTTTCTTGAAGCCAAACTGATCGTCATCTAACTAATCCTTGTTTTTCCCCATTCTTCTGTATTCTTCTTGTCGGCAACTTGGGTGGTTCAGCTTTTTCTCGCACTTGTTGGTTCTTACAGACTTCGGAATTGTGTGGATGGTATTTTTCCGAAAGTCAGATGGTATGTCTTTAGACTCATACATTTTACACACCAATGTGAACAGTCGTTTTGTTGCCACTTCCCCCTACGATGCTAGAAAATCTGATGGACTCTTACCTGTCCCTTCTGCATTATTTGATCTTAAGTCTTCCAAAGCTCTTCAAATTCTGATTAGGACAGTGGATCCCCTGTCTCTTTTAAATCGACTCCTGTTCATTCTTCTATCCCATCAGACAAACTTCCCCTCATAGAGGCCTTCAGTGTACTCTTTCCATCTATCCGCGTTCTTTTCTACATTTAACAATCTAATTGTCGTTGCACTCTTAGTGTTTCCATCCTTCCTTTTAATTTCGTCAAAGACTGTTCTGACTTTCCAAATATAGTGAGTCAGTCCTTCCGACAAATCATTTCTTTTTCAGTTCGTTCAGATTTTTCATGCACTCATTTCGTCTTATCTTCCCTACAATTCCTATTTATTTCATTCTTCAGGGACTTGTACACTCCTGGAAATGGAAAAAAGAACACATTGACACCGGTGTGTCAGACCCACCATACTTGCTCCGGACACTGCGAGAGGGCTGTACAAGCAATGATCACACGCACGGCACAGCGGACACACCAGGAACCGCGGTGTTGGCCGTCGAATGGCGCTAGCTGCGCAGCATTTGTGCACCGCCGCCGTCAGTGTCAGCCAGTTTGCCGTGGCATACGGAGCTCCATCGCAGTCTTTAACACTGGTAGCATGCCGCGACAGCGTGGACGTGAACCGTATGTGCAGTTGACGGACTTTGAGCGAGGGCGTATAGTGGGCATGCGGGAGGCCGGGTGGACGTACCGCCGAATTGCTCAACACGTGGGGCGTGAGGTCTCCACAGTACATCGATGTTGTCGCCAGTGGTCGGCGGAAGGTGCACGTGCCCGTCGACCTGGGACCGGACCGCAGCGATGCACGGATGCACGCCAAGACCGTAGGATCCTACGCAGTGCCGTAGGGGACCGCACCGCCACTTCCCAGCAAATTAGGGACACTGTTGCTCCTGTGGTATCGGCGAGGACCATTCGCAACCGTCTCCATGAAGCTGGGCTACGGTCCCGCACACCGTTAGGCCGTCTTCCGCTCACGCCCCAACATCGTGCAGCCCGCCTCCAGTGGTGTCGCGACAGGCGTGAATGGAGGGACGAATGGAGACGTGTCGTCTTCAGCGATGAGAGTCGCTTCTGCCTTGGTGCCAATGATGGTCGTATGCGTGTTTGGCGCCGTGCAGGTGAGCGCCACAATCAGGACTGCATACGACCGAGGCACACAGGGCCAACACCCGGCATCATAGTGTGGGGAGCGATCTCCTACACTGGCCGTACACCACCGGTGATCGTCGAGGGGACACTGAATAGTGCACGGTACATCCAAACCGTCATCGAACCCATCGTTCTACCATTCCTAGACCGGCAAGGGAACTTGCTGTTCCAACAGGACAATGCACGTCCGCATGTATCCCGTGCCACCCAACGTGCTCTAGAAGGTGTAAGTCAACTACCCTGGCCAGCAAGATCTCCGGATCTGTCCCCCATTGAGGATGTTTGGGACTGGATGAAGCGTCGTCTCACGCGGTCTGCACGTCCAGCACGAACGCTGGTCCAACTGAGGCGCCAGGTGGAAATGGCATGGCAAGCCGTTCCACAGGACTACATCCAGCATCTCTACGATCGTCTCCATGGGAGAATAGCAGCCTGGATTGCTGCGAAAGGTGGATATACACTGTACTAGTGCCGACATTGTGCATGCTCTGTTGCCTGTGTCTATGTGCCTGTGGTTCTGTCAGTGTGATCATGTGATGTATCTGACCCCAGAAATGTGTCAATAAAGTTTCCCCTTCCTGGGACAATGAATTCACGGTGTTCTTATTTCAATTTCCAGGAGTGTATTTCTGTATCCCTAATTTTCCCTGAACATTTATGTACTTCCTCCTTTCATCGATAAAGAGAAGTATCCCTTCTGTGTCCCATGGTTTCTTCGTTGTTACCTACATGTACCTATGTTTTTATTTCCAACTTCTGTGATTGCCCTTTTTAGATATGTCCATTCCCCTTTAACAGTACTGGCTACTGAGCTATTCCTTATATATCTATAGCCTTAGAGAATTTCAAGCGTTTACCGTCATCCCTTAGTACTTCTGTATCCTACTTCTTTGCGTATTGATTCTTCTCGACCAATCTCTTGATCTTCAACCTAATCTTCATCACTACTACATTGTGATCTGAGTTTATATCGGCTCCTGGGTGCGCCTTACAATCTAGCATCTAATTTCTGAAACTCTGTCTGACCATGATCTAATCTAACTAAAATCTTCCCGTATCTCCCGGCCTTTTCGAAGCATGTCCCTTCTTCTTGTGATTCATGAACAGAGTGTTCGCTATTACTAGCTGAAATTTATTACAGAATTCAGTTAGTCTTTCTCCTCTCTCATGCCTAGAACCAAGCTCTTTTTCTTCCTCAACCGTTTCTTGTACTCCTTCCCCTACATCCTCATTCCAGTCCCCACTGACTGATTTTCACCTGCATTTGCGTAGTGCACTACCCGTTCAGTATCCTCATATACTTCATCTCTCTCTTCATCTTCAGCTTACGATTTCGGCTTGTATACCTGAAGTACCGTTGTCCGTGTTGGTTTACTGTCGATCGCTGAAGAGAACGACCCTACCACTGAACTCTTCACAGTAGCACACTATCTGTCCTACCTTCCTATCAATAACGGTAGTTAATAACGAGCAATAATAATTAATAACCGAAAATCCCGTTATACCATTTTCTGCTGCTGTTTATATTACCCTGGATTCATCTGAGCAGAAATCCTTGACTTCTTTCCATTTTACTTCACAAACCCAACACTCCATATAGATTGAGCCTTTGAATTTCCATTTTCATATTTTGTAGCTTCCCTACCACGTTCCAGGTTCTGACACACCGTGCCGCGACTAGTAGAGCGTTATCCCTTCTTTGATTGTTCAGTCTTTTCTCATGGTCAGTTCCACATTGGCAATCGGCTCCCGGAGATCCTAATAGGGGATTATGTCGGAATCTTTAGCCATTGGGGAGATCATCATGCACCTCGCCAATTACAGGCACCATGCCTTGTGATACACATTACGTGTCTTCAATGCAGTGATTTGCCTCCTGCATCCTCATGCATGTGATTCATCCACCTTTATGGCCAGTTTCCCATCCAAGGGCAAGAGATTGTCCTGGACCTCTGTCCGCTCCTTCGCCCTCTTTATTGTACATCCTGCTAAAGTCAATGTACGGTAGTTACCATAAGCAATAAGGTATAGATTTCATTTTACTTTAAATTTCTCGAGAGTCTTTGCAATTTGTAATATATTTTCTACAGTGATACATTTAATTTATAGTGTATGATATTTTTCATCTGCATGGCTCATTTAAGTTGGCATTTTTCACTGCCGCCTCATTTTAATAAATATAATTTATAAATCACAAAAATTCCTTAATCTGTGCAGGAAAATTAACAGAATGATAATTTTCTGGGGGGTGGGGGGGGTGGAGATCGCACCATCGGCATTTCTGCCAGGGCCGTTGCATCATCTTGGTACGGCTCTGCTTGCACGTAGAGCACGGCACCCATTCGGCTGATACCGTGAGACCTGTGACAGCGGGTAGTGGCAGTGGTTGCCACAGTTCCCCCACCACCACTACAATGCTTACAACTTGCTATATACTGCAGTTTCAAGCGACTTTCGGTTCCATGGGATCGTTCGTTGCTCGACGAGATATTGTTTGTTTAAATTTCTTACAGCTTTGAGAACCCATCGCGACAGTTGACTCGAATTTGGCACAGTATCCCTCAGAAAGAAGTAGAAAGACTCTCTTAATCAATGGCAAGCCGAATAACTGCTTGGATAAGGCCCCGAGATGGAACAACGCTTGAAGCTGTTTCTCTGGAATAAATCATTGGGATTTTCTGGAATTGTAATCATTTGTTTGTCTGCACATATACATCACAACTGGCGATTTCCATCCCATTCATATAGTTCCTCCATGGTGCATCCCTTTCTTTCTCGTTTTTTCTTAGGGTGAATTTTTGTTATATCATTCTAAAAATTCGTTCCTGCAAATAAAAGTGAAATGAGAACACAGTGCAGCTACTCTAGAAGGCACTGATATCAGTTCCAACTTTACGTATCGAGTAGCAATGAAAATTTTTGATCATTTGCCCAATAACATAAATGTCTGACAGGTAGTGAAGCAAGTTTTAGATCTAATTTAAAATCATTCATTCCTTCTGGACAATTCCCTCTATTCTATTGACGAAATTCTACTTAAAAATTGGCAGGAAAAAAAGAAAAAAAGCTTTCTTTAAAGTGTAGTTGCATGAATAGGTATAAAATGATAATGTATTCATTAACGTTAACAATAATTATGTGTACATATCCTTCAATTCGTAACCTGACTCGTTCCACATCATTTCAATAAAAGAGCTGTTGAAATTATCTATGGAACACGTATGTAACTAACAGGCTAATTAACTAAGATTAAATCCGATAGTAGAGCAACAACATTACGGAGATGTTGACTACTGCGTTTCACCCGATGGCCCATATACTCTCTTTCATTTATTACGAAATTTTGACAAGGCGATTTAGAGGCCACTTAGTGGGCTGTTAGGTGCCTAAGTGTTCGTCAGAATAAGGAAGTATGCGTGCAGCTCACAGAACACGGCTGTTGTCATCCTGTAAGAAGGGAGTGTCCGCAGGGTACTGACCGTGAAAAATGGTTCAAATGGCTCTGAGCACTATGGAACTTAACATCTGAGGTCATCAGTCCCCTAGAACTTAGAACTACTTAAACCTAACTAACCTAAGGACATCACACAAATCCGTGCCCGAGGCAGGATTCGAACCTGCGACCGTAGCGGTCGCGGGGTTCCAGACTGTTGCCCCTAGAACCGCTCAGCCACTCCGGCCGGCTACTGACGGTGAAGATGCAGAAGAAAGGGCAACACTAAGTATACGAGAATGTTGCAATAAAAAACTTGATTCATGTTTTTCGAACGTCTGTGAGTCACCAGAAGCCACAGTGGAAGATACACCCCAAAACGTCACAGTAGAACCTCTCACCTGAACTACACTGAGGGCTATACACCTTATTGGGCCTTCCGTGTTCTCGACACCACGCATCATTCGAACAAAAGCCCACGGCCCTGCCACGCTGGTGGCACCGGTTCCCGCCAGAAATCAAACAACGTTTGACCCAGCTAGTACTTGGATGGCTGACCGTTCTCGGAAAATCGGGTGCCGTTGGATTTGAGGACACTCAAGGCGCTGAAGTCGCGGTCAATTTAAAGACTTGATCAGGTCGTGGTACCACACGACCCTTTTCTTAAAATTTGTAATGAGCCAAAGTTACGATCTGTCGGACCACATTACACGCCTCCAGTCCACTGCAATTCAGTTTCTGTATTATTTGTCCCAATGAAGTCGTGCCGCTTTATGGGTCGCTGTGGGAAATTATCTGTTGCACTCCGTGGTGGTACCTTTGCGATGGTCTCTCGGAAACTAGAGGAGATGAAATCGCATTTACTGACAACAACAATTCTTGAGAGGTTCGACACGATTGTTACTTACAAGGCGTGACACTCGACTCCAGTCGCTGTCTGTGAGGATCTAACATGACCACTGTTCTTACTCCGTGTTTCATTAAGCTTTCCCTGAAGATGGCAGTCCGCATTGATACTCCAACAAATCGGGCAATTTCATTGATGCTGTGGTCACGGCCACGTTCTAACTTGACAGTTCGTTGACAATCAAATTTTGCTGGATGTGTCAACTCGTCGTATTGAGAAAAAAACAAATATTGATGAAACCAACGCTACACTACGGTTACAGTGACCGACCGGTAGGCGCAGAAGACGGCGATGCTAACCGTGCCGAAACGTTGGTTTTGTAAGTAGGCTGTTTAGGTTTTCTTATTGGTAACGCCACGTAGCGCTCTGTATGAAAATTACTGGCTGTGCTGTGTGCAGTCTGTGGCTAGTTTGCATTGTTGTCTGCCATTGTAGTGTTGGGCAGCTGGATGTTAACAGCGCGTAGCGTTGCGCAGTTGGAGGCGAGCCGCCAGCAGTGGTGGATGTGGGGAAGTTAGATGGCCGATTTTTGAGAATGGATAATCTGGAGGTGTGTCCATCAGAAACAGTACATTTGTACAAATGGATGTCATGAACTGCTATATATATTATGACTACTAAGGTAAATACATTGTTTATTCTCTATTAAAATGTTTCATTTGCTAACTATGCCTATCGGTAGTTAGTGCCTTCTGTAGTTTGAATCTTTTATTTAGCTGGGAGTAGTAGCGCTCGCTGTATTGCAGTAGTTCGAGTAACGAAGATTTTTGTGAGGTAAGTGATTTGTGAAACGTATAGGTTAATTTAGTCAGGGCAATTCTCTTGTAGGGATTACTGAAAGTCAGATTGCGTTGCGCTAAAAAAATATTGTGTGTCAGTTTAAGCACAGTCATGTATAATTTTCCTAAGGGGACGTTTCAGTTTAATCGGTAATAGTTGTTTACAATATATCGCGGTACCATACCCAGAAAACTTTCATATTAATTGACTCTGGTCACAGAAGGCTACACAATTGCAATAGCATGTTTCTGCCATTTTGTCATGTCTTAAGCATCTGGTACACAGACACATCACTGCACTGCTGCGACTGACGTCAAGCTGGAGCGTCGCATGGGTGACTGGTACCAGTTGTACAGCTTCTATAGCGCTCCTTAGTGAGCAGCTTTTAAAGCATTACTAACAGTCTGAAGCTAAAAAAATCTTTAAAGGGAAATGCAAATGCTCAATCTGGATATAGCAGGGGTAAGTGAACTGAAATGAAAAGAAGACAAGGATTTCTGCTCAGACGAGTGTAGGGTAATATCAACGGCAGCAGAAAATGGTACAACGGGTTATGAATAGGAAGGTAGGGCAGAGAGTATGTTACTCTGAAGGCAGTTCAGAGACAGGGTTGTTCTTATCAGTATCGACAGAAAACCAACAGAAACAACGACAGTTCAGGTATACAAGCCGATGTCGCAAGCTCAAGATGAAAAGACAGAGAATGTATATGGCGATACTGAAAGGGTAATACAGTGCGTAAAGGAAGATGAAAATCTAATAGTCATGGGGGACTGGGATACAATTGTTGGGGAAGAGGCAGAACAAATCGTTACAGGAGAATATGGGCTTGGGACAAGGATTGAGAGAGGAGAAAGACTTATTGAGTTCTGTAACGAATTTCAGTCAGTAATAGCGAATACTCTGTTCAAAAATCACAAGAGGAAGAGGTATACTTGGAAAAAGTCGGGTGATGGGGGAAGATTTTAGTTATATCACTCTATGTCAGACAGAGATTCCGAAACCAGTTACTAGATTGTACGGCGTACCCAGGAGCAGTTATAGACTCAGATCACAATATAGTAGTGATGAAGAGTAGGCTGAAGTTTGAGAGATTCATCAGGAAGAATCAGTACACAAAGAAGTGCAATATGGGAGTACTAAGGAATGACTACACACGTTGGAAGTTCTCTAAGGCTATACACACAGCAGTGAGGAAAAGCTCAGTAGGCACTACAGTTCAAGAGGCATGGGCATCACTAAAAAGGAAAATCACAGAAGTTGTATTGAAAAACAACGGCCCAGAGAAGGTAACTAAGAAGAAACCATTAGTAACAGAAGAAACAACTCAGATGCTCGACGAAAGGAGAAAGTAGAAAAAACGTTCAGTGAAGTTCAGGAACGCAGAAATAGAAGTCGCTGAGGAATGAAATAAACAGGAAGTGCTGGGAAGCTAAGACGAAATGGCTACATGAAAAATGTGAAGAAACTGAAAAAGAAATGCTTGTCAGAAGGACTGTCTCAGCATATTGGAAAGTCAAAACAGTCTTCGCTGAAATCAAAATCAAGGTTGGTAACACTAACAGTGCAACTAGGATTCCATTGTTAAATGCAGTGGAGAGTGCGGATAGGTGGGAAGAGTACACTGAAGGCCTCTATGAAGGGGAAGTTTGTCTGATGTGATATTAGAAGAAACATGAGACGATTTGGAAAAGATAGGGTATCCAGTGTTATAATCAGAATTTAAAAGAGCTTTGGAAGGCTTAAGATCAAATAAGGCAGAGGGTCAGATAACATTCCTTCAGAATTTCTAACATCATAGGGGGAAGTTTACTAAAAGGTATCAGATAGATTATATAATGGTAAGACAGAGATTTAGGAACCAGGTTTTAAATTGTAAGACATTTCCAGGGGCAGATGTGGACTCTGACCACAATCAATTGGTTATGAACTGCGGAATAAAATTGAAGAAACTTCTAAAAAGGTGGAAATTTAAGGAGATGGGACCTGGATAAGCTGACTAAACCAGAGGTTGTACAGAGTTTCAGGGAGAGCAGGGAACAATTGACAGTAGTGGGGGAAAGAAGTACAGGAGAAGATGAATGGGTAGCTCTGACGGATGAAGTAGTGAAGGCAGCAGAGGATCAAGTAGGTAAAAAGACGAGGGCTAGTAGAAATCCTTGGGTAACAGAAGATATATTGAATTTAATTGATGAAAGGAGAAAATATAAAAATGCAGTAAATGAAGCAGGCAAAAAGGAATTCAAACGTCTCAAAAATGAGATCGACAGCAAGTGCAAAATGGCTAAGCTGGGATGGCTAGAGGACAAATGTAAGGATGTAGAGGCTTATCTCACTAGGGGTAAGATAGATACTGCCTACAGAAAAATTAAAGAGACCTTTGGAGAAAAGAGAATCACGTGCATGAATATCAAGAGCTCTGATGGAAACCCAGTTCCAAGCAAAGAAGGGAAAGCAGAAAGGTGGAAGGGAGACGTACTTGAGGACAATATTATAGAAATGGAAGAGAATGTAGATGAAGATGAAATGGGAGATGCGATACTGCGTTTGACAGAGCACTGAAAGACCTGAGTCAAAACAAGGCCCCGGGAGTAGACAACATTCCAATAGAACTACTGACGGCTTTGGGAGAGCCAGTCCTGACAAAACTCTTCCATCTGGTGTGGAAGATGTATGAGACAGGCGAAGCACCCTCAGACTTCAAGAAGAATATAATAATTCCAATCCCAAAGAAAGCAGGTGTTGACAGATGTGAAAATTACCGAACTATAAGTTTAATAAGTCATAACTGCAAAATACTAACGCGAATTCTGTACAGACAAATGGAAAAACTGGTAGAAGCGGACCTCGGGTAAGATCAGTTTGGATTCCGTAGAAATGTTGGAACACGTGAGGCAATACTGACCTTACGACTTATCTTAGAAGAAAGATTAAGGAAAGGCAAACCTACGTTTCTAGCATTTGTAGACTTAGAGAGAGAGCTTTTGACAATGTTGTTTGGAATACTCTCTCTAAAATTCTAAAGGTGGTAGGGGTAAAATACAGGGAGCGAAAGGCTATTTACAATTTGTACAGAAACCAGATGGCAGTTATAAGAGTCGAGGGACATGAAGCAGTGGTTGGGAAGGGAGTGAGACAGGGTTGTAGCCTCTCCCCAATGTTATTCAATCTGTATATTGAGCAAGCAGTAAAGGAAACAAAAGAAAAATTCGGAGTAGGTATTAAAATGCATGGAGAAGAAATAAAAACTTTGAGGTTCGCCGATGACATTGTCATTCTGTCAGAGACAGCAAAGGACTTGGAAGAGCAGTTGAACGGAATGGACATTGTCTTGAAAGGTGGATATAAGATGAACATCAACAAAAGCAAAACGAGGAAAATGGAATGTAGTCGAATTAAGTCGGGTGATGCTGAGGGAATTAGATTAGGAAACGAGACATTTAAAGTAGTAAGGGAGTTTTGCTATTTGGGGAGCAAAATAACTGAAGATGGTCGAAGTAGAGAAGATATAAAATGTAGACTGGCAATGGCAAGGAAAGCGTTTCTGAAGAAGAGAAATTTGTTAACATCGAGTGTAGATTTAAGTGTCAGGAAGTCGTTTCTGAAAGTATTTGTATGGAGTGTAGCCATGTATGGAAGTGAAACATGGACGATAAATAGTTTGGACAGGAAGAGAATAGAAGCTTTCGAAATGTGGTGCTACAGAAGAATGCTGAAGATTAGGTGGGTAGATCACATAATTAATGAGGAGGTATTGAATACAATTGGGGAGAAGAGGAGTTTGTGGCACAACTTGACGAGAAGAAGGGACCGGTTGGTAGGACATGTTCTGAGGCATCAAGGGATCAGAAATTTAGCATTGGAAGGCAGCGTGGAGGGTAAAAATCGTAGAGGGAGACCAAGAGATGAATACACTAAGCAGATTTAGAAGGATGTAGGTTGCAGTAAGTACTGGGAGATGAAGAAACTTACACAGGATAGGGTAGCATGGAGAGCTGCATCAAACCAGTCTCAGGACTGAAGACCACAACAACAACAGGGGGAAGTGTGAACAAAACGACTATTCACGTTAGTGTGGGGAATATATGAGTCTGGCGATACACCACCTGACTTTTGGAAAAATATTATCCACACAATTCCGAAGACTGCAAGAGCTGAAAAATGCGAGAAATATCACACAATCAACTAGACAGCTCATGCATCCAAACTGATTACAATAATAATATGCAGAAGAGTGGAAAAGAAAATGAGAGTGTGTTAGATGACGATCAGTTTGGCTTTAGGAAAGGTAAAGCCACCAGAGAAGCAATTCTGACGTTGTAGTTGATAATGGAAGGAAGAGTACATAAGAATAAAGACACGCTCACAGGAAAAGGCGTTCGATAATGTAAAATAATGCAATATGTTCGAAATTCTGAGAAAAATAGGATAACCTATAGGCAGAGACGGGTAACATGCAATACGTACAAGAGCCAAGAGGGAATAATAAGAGTGGACGACCAAAAACGAAGTGCTCGTGTTAAAAAGGGTGTAAGGCAGGGAGGTAGTCTTTCGCTCCTAGTGTTCAATCTGTACATCGAAGAAACAATGATGGAAATACATGAAAGTTTCATGAGAGGAATTAAAATTCGAAGTAAAAGGATATCAATGATACGAATCGCTGATGACATTGCTATCCTAAGTGAAAGTGAAGAAGGATGACATGATCTGCTTAATGGAATGAACAGTCTATTGAGTACCGAATATGGATAGAGTGTAAATCGAAAAAAGGCGAAAGTAATAAGATTTAGGAGAAATGAGAACAGCGAGAAATGATGGTGACGAAGCAGATGAATGTAAAGAATTCTGCTACCTAGGCAGCAAAAACCATTGACGGGTGGAGCAAGAAGGACATTAAGAACAGACCAGAACGTATGAAACATGAGCCTTAATTTGAGGAAGAAATCTTTGAAAATGTACGTTTGGAGAACAGTATTGTATGGATGTGAAACATGGACTGCGGTAATCAGAATAATAAAAAAAGAGAGAACGCAACAGACTCTATGCATTTGATACAAAAGAAAAATTCGTGATGGGCAGTATCAAACCAGTCGGAAGACAGAGAAAAAAAAAAAAAAAAAAAAAAAACTCTGTCAAAATCATGTAGCTAATTTCAGTGTTACGTTTGCATCGTAAGACTCTTACTACACATTTGGTTGTACGATTTATTGCAGACGAAAAATAAAATTAAAGAAAATAAATAACAAAAATGTTAATAATTTAAATTTAAGACTATTTAGCATAATGCAAAATTGCATGAGTTCGTGTCTTCAATTGACTTACAATTTACCCCTTGAGTCGGAAGACGCATAAGGCCAATGATGATTACGGTATTCGATGTCCTACATCAAGTCTACCAAGCAAACAACAATATTGGTTACTAATGGCAACAGGGGGACGGGCTCGAGATATCCAGTGATGAGCACAGCATGGGGCTACGGAGCATAGTTGAACTGCTTAGTCGGCGAGTAACTGACAAGGGTGCTACATTAATTACTGTTGAGACAAAGCAGAGCAATGTCGACGATGAACAAAGTAACCATTGCATTATATCAACAACAGTTGCCGAGGTAGACACTTCGAAAGAAAATCTCCCAGAGTGAGAATCAGTGACAGATGAAATCTTAGCGTTTTTGCAAAAAGAGTGAATGGAATGTGTGGTGGTGTATACGCCCGACTGTCCAGACAATGTACATGAGGAACACATTGACGACGGTACGTGCGTAACAAGTGAAGTGATAAGGAAACGTATATCGAGGTATGTAGCTCATCATCCTTCTTGGACAGGAAGCCACAAATCCCGTTTCCAGAGAAACATAGTGATGGGCAATCGTTGCCCAAGAACAGGGTACTAACATAACTACGTACATGAACGATCATCTGTAGCATAGTAAAAAAATAAAAAAAATATTAATAAATTTCGAATAAGTCCGGCCCACAGGAATATGATGTGCAGTGCTTAAGAGAATCTGCGGATATTCAGGGTAGGAGAAGGCGTCCCTACCACACAACCTGGTGTTTACGCGTTTCAGGGATGCTCGACATAATTTACAGGATGTGCATATAGTGACCTACTATGTTATGCAAATTAAATTGCACGTGACATAAATTACAGTGATTTCGGGAGAAGCAGTGAATGGCTGCATAAATTGAAACAGTATTACGAAACTGGAAGACGTAACATAACGAAATTTCAAACAAAGCGTCAGCCTCACGAGGCACAAGAAATTGCAGAATCGGCCTGAAAATTTGTTGATCCGATAAACAAACTTATCCCATTGTTCAGTAAGGAATTTGTTTTCAACTCCGATCAATCGGGATTTGAAGAGGTAATGCATATGAAAGGAACCCTGGAAATTAGACATACCTAGACAGTTGCATCAAGATCAACTAACAACAATGCGTTAACGCATTCGTGTACTATTATGCCGATTGTTAATCTGGGCAGTAAATTGGCTGGAAAGCTATTTTTATGCTACGAGAAGTTAGAGGCGCTCTGTGCCTACGGTTGTTTCTTGTATGTGTGATCTTGAAAGGGCAGTAGGGAATATTTACCTCACAGCAAGCAAAGGTGGGAAAACGGAGATGAGAGAACCATATCTATGGTATGAGCACTGTTTTTGGCCAATAGGTGCTCCAAGTAACTTGCTTTTGCTTGATTCCTAGTCTGCGTATAAAGATTATACTCCTTTAGTGCCAACTACTCCTCCTGAAACGAGTATGACATTGCAGTTCTTACCACCCGGAACAACTGTGCAAATTTAACCTACAGACATTTTTTTGCGTGCCTCTAAAACAGGGCCGGCCAGAAATTCTGCACGCGTGCGGTACTCCTGCACATGTGCAACTTCCGGGCCACGGCATGCATGCCGCAGCCGTCAGCGTCCATGTAGTGCATGTTTCTACGCACAGATGTCGCTTTATCCACTTTCTGGAATGCTCTGTACCGGCGCATTCCAGTGCTCTTTACACAGCTTGCAAGCCAACCATGGGAAGGTATTTCGCGTATTAAACATTTAAAATACTGTCACAGTCTACTCATTGAGACATCTACTTTTATGTTAACGGTTTAATCCAGTAAGACATGTAGTACAGTTAACAACCGTGGGTTTTTATTAAGCAGGCTTGACTGACAGCAGGTAAATACGCGTAATGTTTTTGAGCTAGTATTTAAGAAAGAGAGCACTTAGCGACTTCCAACGAACCTTATTCATGATTTCAAATAACATTAAACTAATGCAAGGTTTCCTATAACTAATTCTCGGTGTCCTCAGTTACACCCACATAATTTCTGTCTCACTGACCTCTGAATATAATGATAACCGCAGACCTCTCGATGATCACCTGTATTTCAATACCATTACTGCTATATCTTTCATCAGTTCCGTCTGAAATCTGCATTTTTCTTCTTTATTGTGATTTTCTTCACCTTACACAAGGCGGGCTGTCAGCAGCAGAGTACGCCGCTCTTCAGCCTAGAGTTTTACAATAAGTAATACACATAGGTGGCACAGAGAATACAATCAAAACAGTGGGCAAAAAATGTAGACACTTAAAAAACAAAAAACATGGAGCCGTTCACGCTGGATGAGAAAACATCACTAACACTAGTTGACACGGCGCACATAACAGGCATGATGGCGACGGTACACGTGAACAGTGGTGGCGTGACGGCGAACAAACACTAAACACAAACGAAGGCACACACACGAGACACTGATGACGATGATCTCAGGCGCGCAAAAGTCCACGTAGCGTGTGCGAGTCTGGGGACCTGCCAAGAGAGGAGGAGGGAGGGGTTGGAGAGAGAGAGGGGAGAGCAGAGATGCCATGGGCAGAGGAGATAAAGGAGGAAGGGGGAGGGGAAGCCCGGGGGAAGAGGGATGGAGGGAGAGTGATGGAGGGAAAAGGAGAGAGAAGGGAGGGAGTGTGCCTAAAGGAAAGGACACCGGAAGTGGGGGGGGCAGGATCAAAGTTGATAGGAGGGGTAGATGGAGGGGAGGAGGACATCATCAGGGACGGGGAGCTGGCGGAAGCCACCGTGGGAGAGGGTAAGGAGGGTGGAGAGATGGAGTCCGGGCGGGACGTGGGAATACAGACGCGGCAGCGGGCGGGGGTGGGAGAGGATGAGCGAGACAAGCGGGTGAGGAGGATCGAGTTTGCGGGAGGTGTACGGGATCCGTATCCTCTCAAGGAAAAGGAGGAGGTGGGGGAATGGAATGAAATCGTACAGGATCCGCGTGGGGGAGGGGAGACGGATGCGATAGGTGAGGTGGAGAGCATAGCGTTCAAGGATTTGAAGAGATTTATAAAAGGAAGGGGTGACAGAGACCCAGGCTGGATGGGCGTAACAAAGGATAGGGCGGATGAGGGATTTGTAGGTGTGGAGGATGGTGGAGGGGTCCAGACCCCACGTACGGCCGGAGAGGAGCTTGAGGAGACGGAGGCGGGAGCGTGCCTTGGCTTGGATTGTCCAGAGATGGGGAGTCCAGGAGAGGCGACGGTCGAGGGTGACGCCAAGGTAAGAAATCTGCATAATAACCGACAGTTGATGAATCTTATGTTTTATCGACTTCAGCTGAGCGTAGCCCTTCACACATTAAAATAAAAAAAAAAATCCTAAATGTAAGTATACATTGAAACAATCGGTTTAATGACCAATTTTCCTCTTGCTTGTACCACATAAACAGGGAAGTGAAGCCGCCGCCGTTCATTTAGGACACATGTCTAATAACAGATGTCGCTGTCGCTCCCTGTTACACACGTGCGCACATGTGCAGCACTTCCGCACGTCTGCACACTGTGCACCGTTTGGCCGGCCCTGCTCTAAAACGTATTGTCGCACTATCTGGAACTACACAATACAGGATAGCTAGTTTCACGACAAGCTCCAAGACAGACCGTTTCGCATATGGATGCATGCCATTACATTCCATTACCCTGTTACACCAACATGCTTCTACATGTATCCTTTAATAGTGGATACATAGCTGCAAGTCCTACACGGTTTGTAACTGCCAAGGAGTTCGTCTTCGACTTTGATGGTGTGAAACTTTATGGTCACTGTGGCGCACAATTTTTCATTCTCTGTTCATGGCGAAAGTTAATGGTTTGTTTTGAACGTTTGTTGAATGTTGACGATGTCCATTTTGTGAAGTGTAATGCATACATCGCACAGAAGCTTGAGTTCTGCACCTGCCTGACACTCATTTTCTGTCGCCCTCCTGATGCACACGGTGAGTCATTACCAGCTAATGTTTTTCTTGCCGGAAATGTTAACATAAAACTTTCAAACGATCCTTACAATAGATTGAGCTTCCGAACTCGCACTCGAGGAGTTACTTGTTAGTGCTAAGCCTAGTACAGAAAGGAAGTTGTCCGGAAATTCACATCCAAGTTCTCCACTGTGCAAAGTGCCATTGTTTTTTATAACAAAAGTACTCTTAGACAATGTGACGAACGGTCATGGTTTGCGATAAAAACTCAAGTGGACTACGCTATATGGCGACGCTATAGATAGAGAACCAAATATGCCAAAGTGAAATTAGACCCTATATTAAGAAGCAAGTCGTAAAGTAAAACTGGTTTTAACACTAACACTGCTTTTGGGGCTACGACAGGAACCATCAGGACCTGATGAGCGGCCGGCAGTTTTCCACCAACCATTACTACCACAGCTCCTGACGCCTACCTTAATGTCGGCACTCATGTCTTTCAGAGTTTTTAAACATGGAATGCTGTCCACAGAAAGCACTGCGAACATTAACAGCAAACTATTGCAGATATTTTCAGCGGTCTTCGCTATAATGAGCTACGCTATTGTGGCTACAATCGTACGGAAATACCCATCATCATCATCGCCAACATCATCGTCTTCAAAGATTAGGTCTTTTGGGCTATCCACCTCAGAATTGTTCACGCAGACTCTTTAAGTAATGTCCAATGTTCCTCCTGGCGATTGGGTTATATTGTATTGCCGCTTTAGTTATTCTGTCATTAGATATACGTTGGACATAGTCTTTCCAATACAGTTGATATTTTGTAATTATATCTGTAATAGGTTCGACATTTAGTTCTTATCGAATATCGGTATTTCTATTACGGTCCAACAACGAATGTCCTGCTAGAACGGGGAGGAACTTCGTCTCTGACGATTCCATTCGTCGTAACTGATCATATGTTAGGCTCCTACATCCGCTACCACACAACAGCAAAGATAACTCTATTACTTACTAGAGTGTAACTAATGTTTCCTTCAATGCGTTACGTTTAAATGTACTTTGTACAGTTCCACAGAAATGTCTGAGTCTTCCTGTTTTAGCTCTACATCTTCGGAAATTTAAAATTTCACCCTAAATAATGAAATTCTCTTACTTCTTCAGTTATTTGTCTGTCTTATGGTTTCGAGTCTTTGACATGCCATCTCTTTTGTTTTATCTGTTCCTACCCTCATTCGGTATTTAGCGGCAATCTGAATTAATTTGTGTACCGAAATTTGAACCTTTTCTTCAGATTGACTTATCATAATCTGATCATCAACAAAAAGCACCGTCATAAATTAATATTATGAATTCTTAATGTGTCATTTAATAAAATTAACCATTTAAGAATGATATCGTCAATGTAAATATCACAAAGGGTGAGGCGCAGTGGGTAGTCTTGTCTGACTCCTTAACTGATATCGGCAGATTCTGTCTCACTCCTCATTTTATTATTTTTCTATCAAGACAGAAGTTCCGTAATCAGACGTGCTGGTGCTCCGAATTCGTTAAGTGATTACCGTAGCAATTCCCGCTTTACCTTACGAGACGTCTTTTCGTAGTCGATAAAACATAGTAAGTTGGTAATATAAATTACGTACTTTTCTCGGTTACGTGTGCGAAACTGAAAAGGAAATTATAAAATGATCTACCTTTTCTAAAACCGTGTTCCACCTCTAACATACGTACTTCCGCTATTGGTACTAATCACTTGTTTATAATTTTGTATACAGTTTGTAGCAGAAATTTAGTATGCTTACGGAAATTCATGTTGCATCCTTTTGTAACCTCCCCCTCACTTATCGACCTTAATGACAGTGAAAAATTAAACCGCGTGTACCTAATGGAAATTTGGGAAAAGCAATCGTCACCTAAGTTAATCTGTCGGTAAAGAGGGAGGAAAGGGTTACATCTAAATGAAAGGAAAAATGCAAATGAAACTGGTGGAAATTAATTTTGGAAAGGGGTAAAGTTAATGAAGAAAGTAAATGTGCGGCCGTTACGTTAACAATTAACTAGCGGTAATTAGATATTTGAGATTAGGGGGAAATTACAGTCGCCAGTCCTAGGGACAATTACTATAGTAACTGAAAAAGAAAGGTAATTACACATATAATTAGCACTAGAAGCGTGGCAACTGAAGGTTGACACGTGTAGTGTGAAAACTGAAAGTTTGTCAGAAGTAATAACTTTCGCTGCACTCTGACTTAATTTAGCAAAAGAATTAATAAAACCAGAAAACTGAAAGTTAATTTAGTGACTGAAATTAATAAGAAGCTTTCTTTCTTAAGCACATCGAAATTCAGTAAAATACGGTTAGTCTTGGACTACCTCAACAATCATTTCAAAAGCAACTTGACTCTGCGCAATTTAGAAATAAGAGATTTAACTTTGAACTTGAATTAAATGATTCTGAACAATTAACAATAGTAAAATATTGTACGTACCAAGCTGAGCTGCAGTCACAGGTAAGCTAAAATATGGTAACAAAACTCGCACTCTTAATTTGTACTTGTGTAATCTAAATATTGTAGCCAGCTATGAATACTTTAACTGAACTTTGAAATTAAGGCAGTGAAATTGAATGATGCTGGCGTTTGAATTTCAACGACACTCGGATTCATTCCGGAAAAGGAAGGGACCCTGCTTGGTAATGCAATTGGGACAATGAGCAACAAAATTTCATTCTAAGTTGCTGTAATTTCGCGAGGCAAATGGAACAGTTTGAAAAGCTGAGGTCTGCCATACAGTTCTGAAACTTTACGTGCTTTTAGTCTTCCTTGTTGGTTGATTGAAGGTTTGAAGTCGTCGATCGAGGAGGTGGCGACAGTCACTCATTGTCGGCCGTCGCTGTTGCAGAAGCTGGATGTTGGCGCGCCTTCTTCTCGACACGGTCACCAGACGAAACGGGCTCTTGATGTGCGCCAGCTAATGCTTCCCGTCCGCGACACCATATCAGAAACTATCATCGCAAGTCGAGCGCAATTACATGCTGCCAAACGTCGAAAGCGCGGCAACTGGCGGGAGCGTCACACAACACACCTGCTCCACTGCACTACTCCAGCCAGACTCTCTCATGCTCTGCCCGCGCTCCACGCGGCAGAGTTAACACTACCAAAGATCCTACACACTTTGATTCGTCACACAACCTATCGACGTAATCGTTCGATAGCAGTATTCCCTAGGCAAGACCCAGCGTAAAATACAAATAATCTTTACACAACAAACGAATTATACATCGACATAATATATATATATATATATATATATATATATATATATATATATATATATATATATATATACAAATAGTAAAACAATTACAATATCTAAAGACACAGAAATATTATATATTCAGGTAGCAAAAATAAGGAAAACAAATTATAGTACAATAGATGGAAATAGGAGGATATGTATTTCCGGCGTTACACTTTCCTTTATGTGTCACAAATGGAGGGTGGTGAACGTTATGCTTCAGTTCATTATCTAAAATCAGTTCCTGTGTAGTCACACAGATAGTTAAGTTGCTGGGAGATGCCACTGCCTTTTGGGGAAATAATCAAGCCTGAAGGGCTGCAGGTGGTCCGCAATAATATTCACGTGGTCTTTAGCTGTCGTGGCACCTTAGATTAATACCACAAGTCCCATGGAAGCCCAGGTCAACGCTTCCCATAGAATAATACTACACCCACCGACCTACATCCATGAGGCCGTGCGTGTCTCGCCATGGTGACCTTGGCGCCTTCCCATGGTTTTATCGTCATTCAGCCACCTCCGATGGATGCTCACGACAGTACCACGCGAACAACAAACCAGCATCTCAGTTTCCAAGGATGCTCGCTAAGCCGCCGAGCCACAACAACCTGCCCTTTTTTCAAAGTAGCTTACATCAGCGGATGTCCGTTTGTCGCCAGTGTCTCTGATAGTACGTTTACCCATTGGTCTCTGCTCCACTTACATGCAGAGCAGCTATAAGTCCAGTTTCAAAACGCTGTAGAAAGAGAACCACTGCTTTGAATGGCCTCAAATTTGAACAGTTAATTATTGGCGCAAGGAGAAACGTAATAGAACAAAAAAAAAACTTAAATTTTACGAATAGATGGCGCTGTAAGCGTCAGAATATCCACACCAGAAGATGAGCGGCACACGACTGTTCCTCGGTTTGCGTCCGGGACGTTCAACATACCTGTCACCAGGAAAGATCGCGCGATGTTGGTAACGGTGACTGCGCCGGTTGCCCTGCAGATATTCGAAACACTCAAGGATATGAATAAAGACATTGGTCCCATGTCTCGATGTCCACTAAAGGTGTGGGGAAAATGAGAAAAAATGGAATAGACAGGATCTTTTGAAGTGAAATGTGACAGAGGGAGGAAAGCAGTTAATCCGACGTCTGTCGAAGAGTTGTCACAGCACTGCAGCAAGGGTCGAGTTGTGGTGTGCAGCATTCAGCTCATGGGGAATTGGCCGAACGTTGGACACGCGTGCAAGCACGGTGCATAGAATCAATGCTAACCCTACTAAATCACCCCAGTTTGGGGACTACTTCTTGCAGATCTGCCAGTAACCAAAGGTTCGTTCTGGACTTTCTTGTACTCATGGAATTGGAACGGTCTTGGAACATTCTGTGGACAGACAAATCCCATTTCCATTTGCAAGGACACATCACTACGCAGAAATGCCGAGTATGGGCGACAGAAAATTCGCACGCACATCAGCCGGTACCACTTCATTCTGCCAAGGTGACTGTGTAATGCGGGTTGACGGTATCGTTTATCGTAGGGTCGTATTTTTCGGAGATGAGTCCTGCTAGTATTCACACCTGTACCGTCACTGATGAACTCTATGGGGGTGCTTTGCGCACAAGCGTCATTCCAACCATTGAACAGCGTGGAAGAATGGGCACGATGATTATTATACAAGATGGCGCTCCTTCGCACATTGTACAGCCAGCTGCTGCAGAGTGATATCGGTTCAAAATGGTTCAAATGGCTCTGAGCACTATGGGACTCAACTGCTGAGGTCATTAGTCCCCTAGAACTTAGAACTAGTTAAACCTAACTAACCTAAGGACATCACAAACATCCATGCCCGAGGCAGGATTCGAACCTGCGACCGTAGCGGTCTTGCGGTTCCAGACTGCAGCGCCTTTAACCGCACGGCCACTTCGGCCGGCAGTGATTTCGGAAATGGTAGAATTATCAGCCGTCACTTCGCTGCAGCCTGGTGGTCCAGATCATGCGATTTAATCCTTTTGGTTGTGAGTATAACTGTAAGATGTTATTTTGAGTGCCAGAATTAAGAATGGAGCTGAATTAAAGGCCCGCATTGCGCAGCGTACTCTGAATGTGATCCCTTGAAAATATTCAGACTGGTTATGAAACATGCTGTTTCTTGATTTCAACTTCTGACAGAAAACTGGGGACAGCTTACTGAATCTGCCTTGCTCTGGTTTACGATAGTTACAAACCGATGTCATTTTGATTTTATGCACTTTTTGGGCCCAGGACTATCAAAAACCGATGTCATTTTGATTTTTATGCGGATTTTGGCACCTAGATGATTAAAAACCGATATCATTTTGATTTTTATGTGGTTTTTGGCACCTGGATGATTAAAAACCGATGTCATTTTGCTTTTTTGTGCAGTCTTTATCCTCAGAACAATTAAAGACCGCTTTTCACCCGATGTGGTTTCATCGTGGCGTGGTCGACGGGCTTATGTAACTAACAGTGCAACAACTGTAGACTGAAGAGCTTGTGTGGTAATGTGCCGTAATGTGCAACTCAAACAATGGCCGCAGGTTTTTACGTTAGAACGCTTACAGTGCCAGCTAATAGTAAAATTTTCGTTGAATTTTTTCCGTTCCATGACGTTTCCCTTGCGTCGATAATATGCTACTCAAATTTGATGTCATTATGAGCAGTGGTGCTGATTCTATAGCGTTTTGAAACAGAAATTTTAATTATGGACGCACTGTACTTTCCTTAGCGCGTAACGTGTCCGTGAAGTCACCAAGCTGCTTTTCCTGTCACGGTAGGCGGTGGTCATAAGGCTGTGGCTCATTAATGATAACTTCTCGGCGAACTAATTGGACAGAAGATAACAGAGTAACGCACAATAATTTTACTAACATAATGATTAACAGGTGACAAAACAAAGACATCGCAAATAAACTTACATCTTTTATCCGCTTATCTACACAGTCACCAACGTTCACAACACATTTCTACCACCGTGGTACCAATTTTAAGCCCGCATCTCGTGGTCGTGCGGTAGCGTTCTCGCTTCCCACGCCCGGGTTCCCGGGTTCGATTCCCGGCGGGGTCAGGGATTTTCTCTGCCTCGTGATGGCTGGGTGTTGTGTGCTGTCCTTAGGTTAGTTAGGTTTAAGTAGTTCTAAGTTCTAGGGGACTGATGACCATAGATGTTAAGTCCCATAGTGCTCAGAGCCATTTGAACCAATTTTAATACGCCCTGTTCGTAGAAGCCCGTTTGGTTAGAGTATGGCCATCTGCGGACTGCTGATTTCACTTCCTCATCTGTCCCAAAGGCCGGCCGGAGTGGCCGAGCGGTTCTAGGCGCTACAGTCTGGAACCGCGCGATCGCTGCGGTCGCAGGTTCGAATCCTGCCTCGGAAATGGATGTGTGTGATGTCCTTAGGTTAGTTAGGTTTAAGTAGTTCTAAGTTCTAGGGGACGGATGACCTTAGAAGTTGAGTCCCATAGTGCTCAGAGCCATTTGAAACTGTCCCAAAGATTTGGCCGGCCAGCAGTTTCTTCATGGGTTCAAGTAGGTCAAAGTCAGACGGTGCAAGGTCCAGATAATACTGTGGGTTCTGGAGTACCTCCCACCCCAGTTTGGTGATTTTCTCACGAACAGGAGCAACAAAATGGGGCTGAGCATTGTAATGAAGAAGACTGACATCATTAGCATTAATGTTGTGAATTATATCCAAGTGACCGGGTAGTCTAGGAGAGGCAGGATAAGGTAACGATTGTGGATGGGACAGTAATCAGCTACCGTTGGCTACAATAAACACATACACTTTACTTGAGGAAATAATTTTCAACAATCATTTTAAAGGAATTTACTACACTGACGGCTGAAGGCCTTACTAAGAAATAATTGCAAATTATTTGTCGGCTGAAGGCCACTAGCAATGGCACGCACAGTCAACGGCTGAAGGCCTGATTTAGGAACACAAATTTAAAGTTATTCGTCGCCTGAAGTCCACAAGCAATTTCAAAATACTCAATGCTGAAAGCCTGGTAGCAGAGCGTGGTTTCGACCCACGGACCTCTCGGATATGGGCCCAGCACGCTTCCACTTTTTTTATTTATTTTTCATCCAAGGCAGACAAGGAAAACAATTATCCATACCCCAATCAAGGAAGGTGTCAAATTACACGCCATGCCGGACAGCATAGGCAAGATGAGGAAAAGTACACTGCCGCAAATTACGCTAACCTCCAGGGCAGGTAACTGGGGCGTTAGTGACCACTAGGCAGTAAGATACCGCTGGTTGCATTTCACCAATAAAAAAACTAAATTCAAACTAATATCAAGCAGTAGAAGGCGGCTAATAGATTCCGCCAACCTGACAGACTCCACTTGTTGCGGTTGGTCTCACCGACCCTGGGAGCAGCAACACGCAAACAACAGTGAGATCTCAAACAGTGGAGGTTTCACTACTGCATAAGGTTCACTGAAGTTCAAACATCCTGGGTTCGGTCGTTGGCTGCAGCCCCTCGACCCAACAGTGCCTGCACGCCGCCAGCAACACACACGACTACCCGGAAATACAAGCGGTCGTACCAGAGATAGTACCGCATTACTCGCTATTGATAACCGCTGCTGCTGCCACTTGCGGACAAACGATAATAGCGAACTCAGTGGCGCCATTAACACAAGAAGGAAACGAGACGCCACTACCGCTATTACAAGACGCCAAGTTATGAACGGCAAGAACGAGAGCTGCACACGGCTCAATGCACACCACAGGAAACCTCGAACCGCTGCGATAAGGTTCGCAGTTGCACAAACCAGTCGTTCAAACTTGCCGCCTCGACGGCTCCGACAATCTGCGGCATTGCAGCTGGTACCGGCCGCCCGCAGTGTGGCGAATCATCACGATCCACGCAGCCCTCTCGGAACAACGCACAGCATATGGTGACAGCGCTACGGTGCATACTGTTATCTCCATACACGCCACGCATGTCCCTGTGAATTACACTCGGTTTATGCCCTTTGGCCCGAAAATATTATACTATATTTCGCTTCTCTTCACAAGTTGACGACAACAACATGAGCGCCATGTTTATTTCGTAGTTGAGGCTTCATCCGCTAGAGCTGCACATGAAAACAAAATACCCTCTGTTGCGCAAACTTCAAACTATCTCGTCGTGAAATTTCAACATTCCACCTGCAATACCAGGGGAGAAAAAATTATTGAACGTTGCTTTCAGATCCTCCCTCGTAGGTCCACATAGTTTTTGACTTGAAATTATGACGTCACAGTGTCTTCAGCAAATGTGTGCAGTAGTAGCCGACAATCAGCACGGCTGCAGCTAGTCGTAGAAACATATCGGGAACTCGTGGAGTCACGGCACTGTCTGTAAATACTGGCAAGCAAGGATAGGGTAATACTGTGGTTTAATGCCCTGTGGACGCTAAAGTCATTACAGGCAGAGTACAAACTAAACTGGACGAGGATGGAACATATCCCACCATGAGGCATAAGCGCTCTTGTTAACAGTGGGGTAAAAGAGGCTGGTCGTAAGCATATCTGATGCTCGTCTCTCACAAATACCAGTCGAATGTTTCTGCCGCATCGCAACCGAACTGATTATTTTACCCAAATCATCCAGAACGGGCTTCCAGCTCTTACCTCTTCCCGTGTCATTCGCTGCGTCGTTTTCCGTTGCAACACTAGACGCCTTGTACTTGGGGCACATCTGCGCTTGAGAGAGCTGTCGGTCTCACTCCAGTGGCCGAAAATAAAGAAAAAGAGCGGCGGCGGAGGGTAGCTGCGACTAAATGAGCCGCATTTAGGGAGACGACGCGGCCGACAAGTGGGCCCTGTGGCGCAGCGCGTCCCACGTGCGCGACACGTGGTCCACGTTAACGACGGCACGAGCCGGCACGTGTAAACACGCGGTGGGCGCCGCGGCCTGTTTACGTCTCGTCAGTCCTCTGCTCTCCTCTCGGCTCGTAAAGAATTTGGCACAACGACAGCGCGGCCACACCGCCGGTGGCCTTCGGGAGTGAAGGATTCCTCTCAGGCCGCTCCTCTGTTCCCGCACCTCGCATCCTGCTCTCAACTCAGTGTTGTTCTCCGTAGGAGCCTTGCTTTGAAATACCACGCAGGAGGATCCAAGCCAACAAATTCGACGGCGAGCAGCAGGGGAAGATCTCATGGGAGGTCAAGACCTCCAACAGGGACGAGGGGCGTTCAATAAGTACAGCAAAAATTTTTCCTGTTAGCGGATTATGCTGAAAAAATTCAGAATCTGCTGTGGGACATTGCGAAATATTCCCGCTTCGACCCATATAGTTTCACATAGTTTCGATAGGTGACGCTATACGTAGCCTTCAGAATGGCATCTGTAACTGGGGTGCATTCAAAGCAGAGAGCTTTTATTGAGTTTCCTTTGGAGGAAACTAGAACGTCGTAGGCATTTATAGGCACTTGCAGAACATCTACGCAGGCGTTGCAGTGAACAAAAGCACGATGAGTCGTTGAGCGAGACATCTGTCATCATCGCAACAAGGTCGCGCAAACCAGTCCCATCTCCCGTGTGCCGACTGGTCGCACACAGCTGTAACTTCCGCATTGTACAAACGTGCTGACACTCTCATTCCGGATCATCGATGGATCACAGTCAAACACCTAGCTGCACAATTGAACTCTGAAGGGGTTATTCCGTTTGGTGTCTTCCCCTGTGGTGCAACGATCAACTCTCAAGTGTATTGTGCTACCCTCATGAGATAGAACCCAGTACTGTATACTGCAACACTGGATATGCCCTAAGTTGCGCAACATATCTTTTTTTTCAACGGTGAATTTGTTGTGGGACATCGCGGAATATTCCCGTTTCAGACCCTACGGTTTCATGAAGTTCCTGTACGTGACAGTGCTATAAGTAGCCTACAAAATATCGCCTGTAACGCAGGCGCCTTCCCAGCAGGAACCTGTGGTTGTTCCGAGCAGCGTGACTGAGATTCTTTTGACGGAAAACCAGAGCATTTTAGATATTTATATGCTTCTGCAGAATGTCTACGCAGACTTCGCAGTGAACAAAAGTACTGTGACATATTGGGCGAGGCGTCTGTCATCATTGCAACAAGGTAACGCAAACCTTTGCGTCCACCGGCGTGCCGGCAGGCCGCACACACCTGTGACTCCTGGAATGATAGAAAGCGCATATACTTTCATTTGAGATGTTCAACAGATCGCAGTTAATCACCTCGTTGTTCAGCTGGACGTCTCTGCTGGTATACTGACACACTGGCCCACCACTTGGGGTACTCAAAACTGTATGTTTGATTGTTTCCAACAGAAGACCATAAAGTGTAACAAAGGACCATCTGTTTGGAATTGCTAGCAGGTTACAAGGCCGATCGTGACAATTTTTTTTTTTTGTAGAACATCGTGGCAGGTGATGAAGCAAGGGTCCATCAGTTCGAACAGGAAACAACAGCCGCTCGGAGTGGTCGGCCGGTTTGTGGCGCTATGTCACGGACTGCGTGGCTCTCCCGCTGGAGGTTCGAGGTCTCCCTCGGGCATGGGTGTATGTGTGTTGTTTACCGCATAAATTAGTTTAAGTTGCTTTAAGTAGTGTGTAAGTCTAGGGACCGATGACCTCAGCAGTTTTGTCCCTTAGGAATTCACACAGATTTGCAGAAAACAACAGGGAACTCCGTGGAGTGGCGCCACACCACCCGTCCTCCGAAGAAAACACGCAAAGCCGCACCCTGAGCCGGTAATGTGATGAGGATAGTCTTCTGGGACTCTAAAGGGTTATTCTGTTTGATGTCCTCCGTTACGGTGCAATGATCAACTCTCAAGTGTGTTGCTCTACCCTCAGGAAATTGAAGAAACGACTTGAGAGTGTTCACCGCCACAGAATTGCAAACGAATTTCTGTGAATCGTTGATAACACAAAGCTTCACAAAAGGCTGTTCTCCCTCGTCCACCATACAGTCCGGATCTCGTACCTTACGACTTCCATCCGTTTTGGCCAATATAGCATGTACCTCAAGGGAAGCAGTACGTTGACGGTCGGGGGGTGGGGAGAGGGATGGGGCATTGAGGCAGCAAGACGTTGGTTCCAACTTCGAACAGCAGAGTGATTCCATGTCGACATACAGTCCCTCACTGTCAGGTGATGTAATACTTTACCATTCAAAGGAGATTACGATGTAGTATAGACTGTTGTAACCAAAAGGGTGGGGGGATAATATGTTGTATTGGGATTCTGAATAAAACAAACGAGCTTTCAAAAAACAATGTGTTGGAATTGCTTACTGAACGGCCCTCGTGTTTCTACTGAAAACTCTTAGAATTTACACATATCGTTTTCCAATTTTTACAGTTAACTTCCGGTAAATAAAGCACCTTGACAGCTGTCACGGAAATAACAAATACCTAAAAAACTGAGAACTGTATTTAACGTAACATACTTTTCACCTACTCTGCTACGTGAAACGTCACGTGCGCTGACTGAATGCTGAAAACATTCCAATCACGTAAACGCGCCAATTCATATGCTTTTCTTTCCTATCAGAAACATATCCAGTTCGGCAAGTGAGCCCACTGTGCGATTTTATAAGCTGTGTGGAACAACTAGGTGTCGGAATGGAGTTACTGCATTGTGTTGGTGTATACAGATACAACGCATCTAAATTTGTTTTATAATTCACAAGCACAAATACGGACAACTTACACTTTCACATCTGTGCCTTCTCGCACAGTGGATACACCCAACACTATGCGTACAGTGTTTGTACCTACATCAGCGTGAACTAATAAAACGCCAATGACACCACTGGGACCCATCACAGAATAAACAAACCTAAGTCACTATAAGGTAGGACTTAATTACAATACGTCCCATTTATACCACTTACTTCATATTTCCCTTTAGTTAGCATCATTTAGTAAAACAACTAAGTGCCGGCCGAAGTGGCCGTGCGGTTAAAGGCTCTGCAGTCTGGAACCGCAAGACCGCTACGGTCGCAGGTTCGAATCCTGTTTCGGGCATGGGTGTTTGTAATGTCCTTAGGTTAGTTAGGTTTAACTAGTTCTAAGTTCTAGGGGACTGATGACCTCCGCAGTTGAGTCCCATAGTGCTCAGAGCCATTTGAACCATTTTTGGAAACAACTAAGTCACGAACTGAATCTATGTGGAGAAAACTAATGCCAGTAGCGTAAGGTAACAAAATCGGAACAATGACGTGCATTCCTAAACTCAAATATACCACAAGTGCCGATGATGAAGTCTTTGGGACTTAACTAAGTCTATGGTCTGAAAACTGTGGCAGGTCAAGAGGATCACGATGCTAAGCGCAGTGGGATTCTGGTATCTATACCAGGCAGATACAAACTGTACGCGATAAATACTCCACTTACATTGTGGATAAATGTGTCATCAGACAGCAATAATTCCTTTATATATATGGTGATGGGACACAGTATCTCAAGGGTAGCGACCAGCGGGGAGTTCTCCGGTACGACCATTTCATGCGTGTGCCGTGAATATCAGAAATCCCGTAAAACATTAGATCTCCGACATCGCTATGGCCGGAAAAAGATCCGGCAAGAACGCGACCAACAACGACTGAAGAGAATCGTTCGACGTGACAGAAATGCAGCCTCTCCGCTGCGGATTTCAATGCTGGGCCATCAACAAGTGCCATTGTGAGAACTATTCAACGGAACATCGTCGATATGGGCTTTCGGAGCTGAAGGCCCACTCTTGTACCCTTGATGACTGCATGACACAAAGCTTTACGCCCCGCCTAGTGCCATCAACACTGACATGGACTGTTGATGACTAGAGACACGTTGCCTGGTCGGACGAGTCTCATTTCAAATTGTGCCGAGACACACTCATGAATTCATGAACCCTGCAAGTCAGGACGGGACTGTTCAAGTTGGTGGAGGCTCTTTGATGATGTGTGGCGTGTGCAATTGGAGTGATGTGGGCCCCCTGATATGTCTAGATACGACTCTGACAGGTGACACGTTGGTAAGTATCGTGTCTGATCACCTGCATCTGTTCATGTCCATTGTGCATTCCGGCGGACTTTGGCAATTTCAGAAGGACGATACGGTACTCCACATGTCCGTAATTGCTACAGAGTTCATGCCACTTTGTGGTGCGGCTCGCGTGCTCGTGGGAACCTTACAGGATAATAGGCAAGTGTACCAGTTTCTTTGGCTCTTCAGTATATATTATTCGAATGGGTCAGTGGACTGGTGCAAGCGTTTGTATTGGACGTTGCTTCCGCGAATTGTGTGTCCCTAACCTACCACAGTTATCCAACCTGGGAAAGAGGACCTGCAGTTTAAAATGGAATTTGAACTAAGTGTTAATTTTGGCGGCTCCTCACATTGTTCGACACTGCGACGTCTCGGTTTCCAGGCACGCAGTGTATCCGTAGACCTCTAAGCCCCGCATGTACACAGATAGTGCATCTATAGGTTTCGATGAGTGAGCGTGCGTGGTTAAGGGTATGCGACATATACGGCCGTTTTTTTAATTTCGTTGATTTAAAAGCTTAAATTGCATACACCGCCAAAAAACCATAGACCCAAGTATTTGACGTAAGTTAATACCTCTACCTGCTCCTGAAACAAGGGTTCTTTGTTGACTGCTGTCATCTCTTGATTGCACTGACCTAGAAGCTTAAATTTTTCACACCGCCAAGCGTCTACAGACTCCCGTTTGTGACATAATCGCCAATTGATATCCCTACCCGTTATCGAGAAAGAGGTGTCTTAACAGTCTGATGGACAGACAGACAACAAAGTGGCACTGTAAAGGTTCCTTTTATGTCGATTGAGGTACAGAACCCAAAAACATGAACTTCACATGTTTTGTATGCGAATTTAGACTTTCGCGGCGAATCTCGATGATGTCTTCACGGGTTATCAGCCGAGTCAAGGTGTCGTTCTGCGGCAACGTTTCTATAACTTTCGTACTAGTCATCTTCGCTTGAAGATAAAGCAAAAAGACTTCATCATCTTCACAGATTTTGTCGGACAGAATTAGACTTCAAGGCAACCAAGAAAACTGTGAAAAATTATTCTGTTCGTGGTAAAGCGATTATATGATTGCCCAAGTCA
Organism: Schistocerca serialis cubense; assembly: GCF_023864345.2. NCBI lineage: Eukaryota > Metazoa > Arthropoda > Insecta > Orthoptera > Acrididae > Schistocerca > Schistocerca serialis. The sequence continues at coordinate 75,803,724 of NC_064644.1, forward strand.
TCACCGACCATCCTCCATGTGAGACTCTTGGGACATAAACTGAGCCATAAGTTGCAAACACAGTGAAACAAATGGCCTTATTCCATTGGCCCATAGTCCAGGTTCTATTGCTTCGGTACCTCGTCTCCCTGATAGAAGTATTTGCGTCATTGGTGGGTTGTTTAGAAATTTGAGCTCGTTCTGCAATGCTCAACTTATGGAGCTCCCTTCGTATTGTTTTGGTGTTGACAGGGTTCTCGATCGCGACATTCATGTCTGCAGAGACTTTTCTAGCTCTGTTCCTCTTATTTTTCGCCACAATCCTCTTCAATGACTGTCTGACACAATCACTCAACACACACTTTCGTTGTGAGTTAGTGGATGATGCCTTGAAACGTGCTGTTCAGAGGAGATCTCCATCTGCTCGTACTATTATGAATTTATGGACAGTCCTGGAGGATTCATGGCGTCAGTTCCCTCCAGCATTACTTCGACAATAGTCGAGTCCATGCCACGTCGTGTTGCGGCACTTGTGGGGGCTCGCGGGGGCCCTACACGATATTAGGCAGGTGGACAAGTTTCTTTGGCTCTTCTGCATAGCAGCACGCCCATCAAACCTGCATTCAAAGCATTACTTTATCAGACCTGCTGGGGATCCCAAACACTATGTCGGTAGTCAAGAATTCGTCGCACTTGCGCTCTACTCTGTGACTTAAGTCATACGACAGCGATATGCACATATGAAGACGGCGATAGTATCGCGAACACAAGGTATAAAAGCGCAGTGCTTGGGTGGAACTCCATTTGTACTCAGATGATTAATGTTAAAAAGTTACCGACGTGATTAGGGTCTCACTACGGGAATTAACAGATTTTGAACCTATACCCATGGGACATTCCATTTCATAAATATTTCGGGAATTCAATATCCCGAGATCGATGATGTCAAGAGCGTACCGAGAGTACCAAATTTCTGTCATTAATTCTCACCAGGAACAATGCAGTGGTTGACGACCTTCAATGGCAAGCAACGTTGCTTGAAACGACCGCAGAAATCAATGTGGGACGTACGAAGAACGTATTCTTTAGGACAGTGCGGTAAAATTTGGAGTTAGTGAGCTGTGGCAGCAGACGAACGACGCGACTGGTTTTGCTAACAGCTCGCCATCTACTGTAGCGCCACACCTGGGCTCTTGACCATATCGGTTCGACCTTAGACGACTGGAAAATCGTGATCTGTTCAGATGAGCTCCGATTTCATTTGGTTAGAGGTGGTAGTAGGGTTCGATTGTGATGCAGAACCATAAAGCCATGGATCCAAGTTCTCAACAACTGGTGGTGGCTCCATTATGATGTGCCCGGCGTTGACTTGTAGTGGCTTGGGGCTTCTGGTACAACTGAACCGATCAACGATTGGAAATGGTTATGTTCGGCTACTTGAGACCTTTTGGGGCCATTCGAGGACTTCGTGTTCCGAAACGACCACGTCATGTCGCCGAGCCACAATTTCACGGCTGATTTGAAGAACATTCTGGACAATTCGTTCAATATTTCTGTAGTGGACTTCTAACGAGTTGTTGAGTCCATAGCACGCCTAGCTGCTGCAGTACGCCGGGCAGAGGGATGTCCGAAACTCTTTAAGGAGGTATCCCACGACATTTCTCACCTCAGTGTGTATACGCGATTTTCTTCACGGATGAACCACATTTTCCCAAAAATTCTTCCAATTAAACGAAGTCGGCCATTCCTCTTCGCTAGTACCGTCCTCAAGCACTCTTTCCGTTTCATGTCGCTTTGCAAGCTAGATATTTAATCGACATAACTGTGCCAAGTAGCACACTACCAATGGTCCATTCGGACGTTACAGAAAAGTTTTCCGTACTGAGCTGCTTTAAGTCACATTTCTTTACCGTGAGAACAAGCTGCCATTCACACTAACTAGAAATTATGTCCCAGGCGTCTTGTATCTTCCTGCTGTCATTTAATGACGACAATTCTCCGTGCACCACAGCATCGTCAGCAAACAGTCGCAAAGTGGGGAGAATATGAAAGTTACTACAGAACTTGAAACATCCTGGCAGATTAAAACTGTGTGCTTGACCGAGACTCGAGCTCAGAAACTTTGCCTTTCGCGGGCAATTGCTCTACCGACTGAGCTACCCAAGGGAAAGGTCCCGAGTTCGATTCTCGGTCCGGCACACAGTTTTAGTCTGCCAGGAAATTTCATATCAGCGCACACTCCTCTGCAGAGTGAGAATGTCATTCTACGGAAGAACCTGACTGACAAGAGGGATACAGTGTTGTTGTTGTGGTCTTCAGTCCAGAGTATGGGTTCATGCAGCTCTCCATGCCACTCTATCGTGTGCAAGACTCTTCAACTCTGAGTAACTACTGCAACCTACATCATTCTGAATCTGGTTAGTGCGTTCATCTCTTGGTATCCCTCTACGATTTTCACCCTCCAAACTTCCCTCCAATTCTAATTTGGTGATCCCTTGATGTCTCAGAACGTGTCCTACCAACCGATCCCTTCTTCTACTCAACTTGTGCCACAAGTTTCTCTTCTCCCCAATTCTATTCAGTGGCTCCTCATTTGTTACGTTGTCTACCTATCTACAAGGATACAGTAAACAGTTTCAAACATAGGTAGGTGTGGAGATGCAAAAGCTTACACAGGATAGACTGGCATGGAGAGCTGCATCAAGTGAGTCTTCGGAAATAACCGCAGAAATCAATGCGGAGTGTGCGGTGAAATCTGGCGTTAATGGGCTAAGGCAGCAGACGACCAGCACTAGTGCCTTTGGTAATGCCGGACCTTCGTCTGCAGCACTTGTGCTGATATCGTGACGATGTCGATCGAATCCTAGGCAACAACACGCAGACCGTTGGCGAACAGATGTGTAGCGTCTAGCAGTGCGCCACATGTAAGAGTAAGAGAGTATACTCCGTTACTGCCTCCTCTACCCCGTCTTTTTCGCTCGACACGACGGGGCCGCCACACTAGCTTAAAAAAAATATAAAATAAAAAAAATTCTTTATTTCCATAATAATAATTACACAAAAGTAAACCACCACCTTAATGATTAGTGGATCTTAATATTCTATAATGTTATTATAATAGCAGCTACTACATATTTAATTTGCGTTACTACAGGCAGTACTACATGGGTTAATGGGCAGACTACTTCTAGTGTTAGCATAATTTCTAATAACTACAGGTGATTAGTGTTAACTGACTGCAGCGTTATGCCCCTGGCACAGGGCAGGCAAGAAGTTAATTGTCGCTGCAGGTTCCTAATCTACTATCCTATTCTATTTTACTAAAAACTACTACCTAATCTACGTCATAATCGGTGCGTTTGTCAAGTCCGTGAAGTAGATCACGCCAGTCCCCCTCGTCCTGCACGTGGCGGATTCCAACTGTTGAGTCGACCTATCCACGAACAGCCGGTACGGGATTGGAGTGCTGGACGCGACCGGTGATTACTAACTAGTCACGAAAGTCTCTCAAGAAAATTGTTAGTACTTATCGTGATACCTCGTTGGCTAGCGTGTTCAGTCTCTGAAAGGACTCTTCTGCTGAGTAGGTCGTAGGTATTGTTACTCGGTAGTTGTTGTTTTAGTGCGGCTGCTAGATCATCGAAAAGGGGACACTCATAAACCACATGGTCAGGAGTACCCTCTGATGCGCCACAGTCACACGCAAGCGTCGCCCTTTTCCCAAACCGACACATATATGTCGGATAGGGGCCATGACCAGTGAGGAAGTGGAACAATCCCCGAATTGGCTCAAAATATTTCATTCCCATTCTTTCCCTTACATTTTGTAAGAACTGAGAAGTTCTTCTAACAGTTTCATCTATCTCCCATAACTCGTGCCACAAATCTTCACCCCTCCTTCTTATCTCACCCTTATCCCTAACAGGTGCTCCCATAATTTCTTCTACTTTTGTAATATTGTCTTTCTTGGCCCAGTACCATGCGACATGCTCTCTTATTTTTATATCCAGAGGACAGAACCCCATTATGACTAACAGGGCTCCCCCCGGGGATGTTCTATAAGCCCCTACAGATCTTAGTTGCATGTTCCTTTGTACTCTTCTCACCGTCATGGCGGGCACCACCTTCGTGAGCCTGTGAGCTCAGACTCCCGAGCCATAACCCACTATTGACGTCAATATACTGTTATGATATAATTTTATTAGATGAGGCGGGAGGTGAAATCTTTTATCTCCAATGGAAATGAGGTTATTTAATAGTTGTAATGCTTTCTGGGTTACGGTTGATGTGTTTTACGAAGTTCCACCTTTCGTCGATGATGATTCCCAAGTAACGTGTCTCCCGTCTCCGAATAACTGGCGTGCCCTCGATGCTCACGGTTGGGTTTCTAACCAGCTGCCACACTGGATTAGTCTTTAGTTCATGTTACAGGGTAAATACCTTGTAACAGACGCCAGGTGGAAAGTACAAATAAACTCGGAATGAAGACTAATTTCGCGGCCGGTGGTAAAAGTCGGTGCTTAGCAAACGCCGCGGTATCGCCGGCATCATCTGCGAATGGGGCCGGCGGAGGCGTTACAGCGGCGCAGGGATCGCTTTTTCCCCTGCCGGAACAGAGGTGCAGCTGCATACATTACCCGCGGCGTGGCGTGCTTAACAGGTGGCCGCAGGCCCGCCGGTTGGGCAAACGCGTGACGGACGCCCCGGCAGCAGAGGCAGAGGAGGGCGAGCGGCGCCGGCCAGGAGAAAACACCCGCGGCGCGGCGGATGGGCCCCGCAGCGCAACAGCCCGTCTGTAGGTGAGAGCGGCAGGCCACGCTCAGGGGCGGCGAGCCACCACCACACGTGACCAGAGACTGGAAGCAGCCGCCTTTGTTCTCAGTCTTCACTGAAGAATAAGGACTGCACGAGTTGTGTTTGACATGTACACTACTGGCCATTAAAATCGCTGCATCACGAAGATGACGTGTTACAGACGCGAAATTTCACCTACAGGAAGAAGATGCTGTGATATGCAAATGATTAGCTTTTCAGAGCATTCATACAAGGTTGGCGCCGGTGGCGACACCTACTACGTGCTGACATGAGGAAAGTTTCCAAACGATTTCTCATACACAAACAGCGGCTGACCGGCGTTTTCTGGTGAAACGTTGCTGTGATGCCTCGTGTAAGGAGGAGAAATGCGTACCATCACGTTTGATAAAGGTCGGATTGTAGCCTATCGCGATTTCGGTTTTTCGTATTGCGACATTGCTGTTCGCGTTGATCGGGACCCAATGACTGTTAGCAGAATATGGAATCGGTGGGTTCAGAAGGGTACTACGGAACGCCGTGCTGGATCCCAACGGCCTCCTATCACTAGCAGTCGAGATGAAAGGCATCTTATCCGCATGGCTGTAACGGATCGTGCACCCACGTCTCGATCCCTGAGTCAACAGATGGGGAAAATTGCAAGACAACAACCATCTGCACGAACAGTTCGACGACGTATGCAGCAGCGAGGAGTATCAACTCGGAGACCATGGCTGTGGTTACCCTTGTCGCTGCGTCACAGACAGGAGCGGCTGCGATCGTGTACTCATCGACGAACCTGGGTTCACGAATGGAAAAACGTCGTTTTTTCGGATGAATCCAGGTTCTGTTTACAGCATCATGATGGTCACATCCGTGTTTGTCGACATCGCGGTGAATGCACATTGCAAGCGTGTATTCGTTATCGCCGTACTGGCGTATCACCCGGCGTGATGGTATGGGGTGCCATTGGTCTCATTCAACTCTTGTTCGCATTGACGGCACTTTGAACAGTGGACGTTACATTTCAGATGTGTTGCGACTCGTGGCTCTACCCTTCATTCGATCCCTCCAAATCCCTACATTTCAGCAGGATAATGCACTACCGGATGTTGCAGGTCCTGTACGGGCCTCTCTGGATACATAAAATATTTCACTGCTGCCCTGGCCAGCACATTCTCCAGATCTCTCACCAACTGAAAACGTCTGGTCAATGGTGGCCGAGCAACTGGCTCGTCACAATACGCCAGTCACTACTCTTGATGAACTGTGGTATCGTGTTGAAGCTGCATTGGCAGGTGTGCCTGTACACGCCATCCAAGCTCTGTTTGACTCAATGCCCAGGCGTATCAAGGCCGTTATTTCCACCATAGGTGGTTGTTCTGGGTACTGACGTCTCAGGATCTATGCACCCAAATTGCGTGAAAATGTAATCACATGTCAGTTTAGGTATAATATATTTGTCCAATGAATACCCGTTTATCATCTGCATTTCTTCTTGGTGTAGCGATTTTAATGGCCAGTAGTGTATAAGTACCTTTACGGGGACACTATTTTCCGAAATGGGGTGTAACATGAAAAAATAATGAAATGTGCGTATGGAATTATTGGGTTTGAGATGATCCCATCCAGAATGTTCTGGTGCCTGGTGCAAGTCTTTTTTATTCGACGCCGCTTCGGCGTCAGAAGCATCTATGATCATCAAGACAATAAGCAGACCCAGTGAGCTACGCACGGTTCACTTCCTGATGAGACTCGGCCCGTATTTCATCCACGATGCACTGAGAAACGCCCCAGACCTGTACGCGCGGGGTAACTGGAGTCACAGAACACATCGTCATGACCTGTAGGCCGTTCAGTAACCTGGGGTAAACAGGACGCACAGAACCACACAAACACGTGACACCATACGCGGCACAGTCCGCAATGAAGACTCATGCAATACGCTTAATACACTAGCCGACACGATCTCTACTGCACTGTTCACTGAGTATCGGAACGGACGCGTGCACAACAGAAAACATGTAAGGGGCGATCAAAAAATTTCCGTTCCAAGGCCACACACCCCAGAATCAGTATTCCGATGTGGCAAAATCACCGTGAGCATTCAGGCGTTCATCCCACCTATGAACAAGGTCGAAGATACCCGTTTTGAAAACCACCGTTTCCTGCTGCGTGAAGAAGTTCGTAACTGCTTGTTGCACATCCAATACGAATCGTTCACCCTTTAAGGCCTCTCCGAAGGGACAGTAGGCTAGATAACCTAATGGGGAGAGACCAGGACTATAGCGCGGGTGCTCGAGCGTCTCCACTTGAGACTGCGTGATTTCTGCGTTACGACATTTACGATATGGGGACGTGCGTCATCATGAAGCATCATGGAACTTGGTGTGCCATTCCATAAATGTGGTTTTAGACGTATATGCTGCCACAGACACATTCTTCACTATCCGGTTGACGTCTACCTGTGGTTGACCTTCGGCTGCCTAGAAAAGAATAGCAGCACGTTGGTCCTGTTTGGAAGCATTTGGTAGCAACGACGCCACGGTTCACGTTGTCCCATTCACTGCACTCACGTGGGAAAAACACGAATGCCACACTAATCCCCTGCCTACACACCGCTGCTTACATGCGAGCATCGGAGTTGCTGCAGCAACGCCCACAAACGGAAACCTTCTGATCGCCCCTTCTGATATGCACCACTAAGACAAACTCCACAGGGTAGACGAACGCGGACGACAGATTAGAAAGCAAGAGTCGATGTGCACATGACGTGAAACCCACGTAGCAAGTAATACAAATATAACATAAACACAAATTAAGCGTAGACTAGAAAGAGATCAGAAAAGAAACCCATCACTAGCCTGTAAAAACATAGACAGATGTATGTAGTCGACTTAGACAGTGTCGGGTGACTGTAACACGAGGAGTCACTGTAAATCTGTGCCTATATACATTAAATTGGTGTAGCTATACCAAAAATTCATATTGTAAGCGGTATTATACATAAAACGTAACAGCTCAGTTTAAGATTAAATATGAGAATTATAATAATTAAATTTATTAAAAGACACCGGTTCGATGACTATGCTGAGACTTTCACCCTCAGACACCTAAGGTTGTTTGACTAACTTTTCCTTTCTACTCTGTCGTCTCATCTTAAGAAACCAAATTCTTTCCTGCTTTCCTGTCTTGGTTGTCTTCTCAATACATAAATTGTTAATTTTAAGTATTTCCAACCCCTAATTACCTTCTGGGTTTACAATTATATAAAGGTGCAATACTGTTAAGATTTGTTAAAAATAACAAGAATTCTAATAAACATTATATCCTGTATATACACCATTTAAGTTTGTGAAAACACAACCTGTCTTGGTAACTAGGTGGTAGGCCATTTAGAAAGACAGAAAATAAAATGAAATAAACTCCCAGTCTCGTGCGGATAAAATTCCCTATCCGGCCTGGAGGCGAGCTTGCGGCCCTTTAATCGAAAGTCAGTAATGCAAATTACGAGACCACGAGATGTTGACTGTAACTCCGAAATTGATCTGCGCTGTACATCATACGTGGAAAAACAATCTCCAGCAAATTTGTACGTTATGTACATTATACTGTGGGTCTAGTACTGAGCGTAAGTTTCAGTTTAAGATGAAACATGGACATTATAATAATTAAGCTTATTTAAGGCATACGGAGGACGCTGATAAATTTATGCACTCTGAAACTTATACAGACAGATCACCCAGCCCCACTTAACTTGTTCTCCTGTGCTACATGTTGAGGACTAGAATTGTCTGTTAAATCAGAATGTCTGCTCTGGTGAAATCGTGTATGGAAGATAGAGCGTCATTCTATAGAAAATTGTGCACTTAATATGCTATATTCTAGTTGAGTAATAATAAAGTGTAAAACGTAGCAGTTATTAATATTAAGCTGCTTCTCTTTCGTTCTATGGTCAATATTGCGTTTGTGTTTATGGGTTCTCTTGATAGCAAAAGTCAGTGTGACAGTAGATACTGAAAAACAGTAACTTACGACACAGTCAGCCATCAAATATTCCTTTACAAAATGTATGGAATTACCAAAGATTAAAATCTTATACGAATCATTCAACGTTTCCTTCAAAACAGGTTTTTCGTATGATTTCAAGGTCAGCGACTCAGTGGAGGGTCCAAAGGAACAGGTTAACACAAGGCATTCTTCTGACTCATCTGCTGTTTAGTATTTATATCAACGATCAGTTCCTCCCTAATAACTCAAAGTGTGGTATATGCTGATGACTTCGCCGTCTCTTCTCAGAGTGAGGCCTTTGAACAGTTGGAACTGAATCTTAAGACTGCTGTGGAGGAGTTACATAAATACTCCCATAAGAATCAATTAGAACCAAACCCAGCAAAAGTGAGCGCATTCCACCTGAGGAACAGACAAGCTCTCAACAAACGTGGTGTGACTTGGAGAGGAGTGCAGTTTCCGGCTCAAATCTGTTGGGTTCACTCTTGAGCGTGCACTGATTTTCGAACAGAACTATCTGAATGTAAAAGAAGAAGTATCGGCAAGAAACAGCATATTGCGTAAATCACGGGAGCATCCTTGGATGCTGCACCAAAAATTGTTAAAGCTTCAGATATTTCTTTGTGTTACGCTGCAGGTGAATACGGGGTGTGACAAATATGTACAGCACAAATTGCAGGACACTTTCCTCACACGTAAACTACGAATTTATATTGTATGATCATGGGTCTAGAAAAGCTTTGTTTCCATATTACAACTCATTTCCTCCAACGAGTTTCACAGAGATCAGATTGTAAATTTTCACAATCGGTATGAATGGGGAGACGTCAATCCTCTCTCAGTTACTGAAGCAAGTAACCAACAAAGATTTTCTGCAGTCTTTTGGCTGGTATTGTTTGTGACTGGTAGGGCCTCACTTTCTTCTACCCAGGTTCAACGGACAAAGTCATCATAATTTCGTAAAGAATGTTCTATCTGATCTGTTAGCAGATGTGACTTAAGCTGCATGACAAAATATGTACTTTATGCACGATTAACTACCTCCTGATTTGAGTGTTAATGTCCGTCGGGTACTGAGTAGATGGATAGATACAGATGGACCAGTTGCCTGGCCTTCACACTCTCCGAATCTAAACCCACTGGACTATTTATTTGTGGGGTCTTTAAAAGCTCTTGTGTATGGAATGTCATCCCAAGGTGTTCAGAGTCTCCGTGCCTATGTAATGGAAGGCTGCGAAACCATACGCAGTATTCCAGGGAAACATCAGTGCGTCCGAGACTCACAACGACTGCGTGCTAGTTGATGCATGTATAAATGCCCACGGAGGGCATATTGAACATCTCCTGTGAGATATAATTGCATGTGTTATGCTAGTGCGTTCTGTTCGTGTATTTTTCCCGTGATTAATGAGTTAGGGAAAATAGGTTGTAACATGGAAACAAAGCGTTTCTAGACCCATGTTCATACAACATGATTTCTTCGTCTACGTGTGGGGAATGTGTCCTGCAATTTGTTCCGTACTTTTTTGTCACACTTTGCATAGCAGCCGTGTTTCGAACAATTCTTCACTTGCTGAACAAGTGGATATCGCTCTTAATGAGTCGTGTAGACTCATTACTGGATATCTGAAGCCTGCACCACGAGATAAAATGTGCTGTGTAGCTGGAATTGCCCCACCAGGGATCAGGCGTGAGGTAGAAGCATCCAGAGAAAGGTATCTGCCTCCTATAAAAACACATTATTGGTTACCAACCTCCTCCTTGAAGACTTACGTCCAGCGTTTCGTGAGGTCAACAGACAACACTGGCCAACGGACGTGTTCTCGAGTATCTGTATGGAAGTTGAGGTCTGAACGGGAAATCTAGCTGTTGGTTACGCAGAACAGTGATCCTTCTGGCCTTCTGGACAACTCACAACCGGCTCAGAAGAGGGACTGCAAGGTAAATAAGGCAATGTGCATAAATGACGTTGTTCCACATCATCAACGTAGACTATATCGTACAGGATGCATTGTAGATGACCTAGTGTTTGTGAGCTCTGAAGCCGAAGTGATTGCCTAATACTGGTCTAAAGGCACCTACATTGTCATATTTGTCTTTATTTCTTATGGTCTGCCATTACTTTAATGTATTCTTCAAAATTCACATTAGCATTCGTTTATAGGTAACTATGACTTTGAAGTGCAACAAACTATGCCATTTTAAACTATTTCCTGTAAGTTGTACAAGTGTTGTCAAATTTTAAATTAGCAGTTAGATTGTAAATGCTATAGTGAATGCATATGCATGTATGTTGTATGCTGAAAATAATTAAATAAATAAATAAAAGACTAGATCATGAGTGCAACAACTGGGATCAACTAAGGGACAAATTAGTAAAAGCCGGAACAGAAGACGCTTCACAAAAGAAACAGAAGAAACACGTGTGGTGGACAAGTACCTGCGACCAAATGATCGCAGAGAGACGAGCAGCTTGGCTGAGATGGAGCTCACTAAAGTCCGAAACAAATACGAAGAAGTTCACAGAACAGCACCGGCTAACTGCCAGAACCATTAGGCAGGTTAAACGTCAGTACACTCAGGACCAATTGACTCAGTTAGATAAAGACTTCAAGAAGAATAGCAGTAGAAACTTTCACCAAACTTTCAAGCGAAATCTTAGAAGCTATTCCCCGCCCAGCTTACACTTCAAAGGACCAGATGGAAACATAGACTATAGCGACAAAGAGAACTGCCGCCTATTGGCTAAATATTTTGAGAATATCCTCAACTGAGAGTCCCCTAAAACCTCCTTTTTCTATCAAGACAGTCCCAGACAACCAAACTCTCACCCTCCAACAGAAGAAGAATATCAAAGAACTAGGAGAGGACGCTATAGTTGCAGAGTTGTAGAAACAAGCTGGAGACAAAGCAATCAGGAAGTTGGATGAGATCCTATTGAACATTTGGGATACTGAGAAGTTACCAGATGCCTGGACATCTGCTCTGATCCACCCCTTACACAAGAAGAGTGATTTAACTGACACCAACAGTTATGGAGGGATCTCATTGATACCAGTCACCTATAAGATATTATCTAAGGCATTATTGAACAGAGCTGAATCTCAATTGGACCAAAAACTTGGAGTTTATCAGGTTGGGTTTAGAAAAGGACGTTCTTGTGCTGAACAGATCCGAAACTTGAAATCAGTATTAAGTCAAATTAAAATAGCGAATAAGCAGTACGTAGTTACTTTCGTTCAAGAAAGCATACGACTCAATCGACAAACATACGCTTATGAGAATTTTGCAAGAAATGAGCCTGGACCAGAAAACACACAGCCTTATGCAAAAGACCCTGAGTAACACGGAGATCACGAGTAAAGTTGAGGGGAACACTTTCAGCAATCTTTGAGATACAGACAGGAGTTAGACAGAGAGATGGACTTTCACCTTTTCTCTTCAACTGTGCACTGGACAAAGTGATCAGAGGGTGGCGAAAAGAAATGGAAGTACAAAATATACCGAGCGGTATTTACCTGGGGCACAAACGGATGGGACTAGTAGGCTAGTGGACTGGTTAGCTTTCGCAGATGATCTAGCACTTATAGAAAGCCCAGTGGAAGTAGCAGTAAAGCAGCTCAATATGCTCAAACTCCAGGTTGCCAAAATAGGAGTTCAATTGTCACTAGAAAAGACAAAATACCTCACCAACATCAATGATACTCCCAGTGAACTACAGCTGAAACAAGATCAAACTGAGAAAGTTGAGAGATTCAAGTATCTAGGAGAATGGTTGGAACCTAATCTATCAGAAGGAACAGCACTAACAACTCGGGTTAATAAGTTCCAATTAGCATATCGATTAACCAAGAACATCTATAATAAGAAATGCCTATCTCGCAATTACAAACTAAAACACTACCAAACTGTTATCCGTCCTGAAGTCCTATATGCCTCAGAATGCTTGAATCTGAACAGGAAAGCCATGCCAGATAAACTATAGATTCAGGAGAGGAAGATCCTGAGAAAAATCCTGGGACTGATCAAAACAGATGGTGAGTACAGAAGACAATCAAACCAGGAGCTGTACAATAATACTGAGAAAATCACAGATGTAGCCAAGAAGAGACGTCTAGCTTTCTATGGACATATCACAAGGATGGACCAAACCAGAGTGACCAACTGACTTCTCAACTACTGGAAGACCAGGAAGACCGTGACACCATGGCTGACAGAAGTCAAGAAAGACATCCAGTAACTGAACATAACTGAAAGTGACATTAAAAACCGAGAACTTCTCAGAAGGACACTAAAAGAAAAGATGTTTCAAGACAGATCACCCCGTAAAAATACCGGCGCCCCTTGGACAAAGGAGTGAAAGGAGAAACACAGACAGAGAATGCGGGATTACTGGGCAAACATCGAGTCCCTCTCCAGGCTGAGAAGTTGAATATCGTAGTCGTTAGCTGGCCCATTCCAAAGAAGAAGAAGAAGAAGAAGAAGAAGAAGAAGAAGAAGAAGAAATAAATAAAAACTTACTTGATGTGCATTTTATTTATGGAAACGTGGTTCATACGCTTTAAGTTGTTAAAGTAAGTATTTGACGAGATAATACTAATTCACTATTATATGCCTCCCCTTTTCTGAAATTCCGTGCTCTCTTTCTATAATATGTCTAGGTTTCTCAGATGATAGCATTTATGTTGAAACTAGTTTGCTGAACGGTGTACGATTAAATAACAGCATTCTTGTTGGTGTGACAATGTCTTTCATACATTTCTCTAAGCTGTGGAGAACATTGAGTGCTGTCTTCCGTTTATCATTTACGAAAATGTTTTCATCTCTTAAGGAGGCGCTGTTTTCATCGATGTCATACACTGCCCGTGTATTTTTCCTGTTGGAGGGAGGAGTTTGAGTTCTTGTATCAGTGATCAAGTAACTTAATACCTGCATTAGCAGTTTTCGAAATGGTATCGAATAGTGCCTCTCAACCAGAAAGACAAAGAACAGAAAGCTGAAAAATCCTTTCCGCAGAAGAATGTTGATTGGCGTGGAGAAGGAAGCGCGTGACAGATGTAGGTTCTTCCGTAGTTTCTTCTCTCAGAATGCCCCAGTCCGAGGCGTGCCACTCTCTGATTCCCTCTGCAAGATGAACTGCACTCTGATTTACAGCCGGCCGGTGTGGCCGTGCGGTTCTAGGCGCTTCAGTCTGGAACCGCGTGACCGCTACGGTCGCAGGTTCGAATCCTGCCTCGGGCATGGATGTATGTGATGTCCTTAGGTTAGTTAGTTTAAGTAGTTCTAAGTTCTAGGGGACTGATGACCACAGATGTTAAATCCCATAGTGCTCAGAGCCATTTGACCCATCTGATTTACATTTTCCAGATGGTGACCTCAAAGAGCTGTCATGGCATTCATGTGATCACATTACGTTCATGTTTGTGTATAGAATGTTAATCGGGACACTGGCGTTCAGATGTACATAACCCTATCTATAGCAGCAATGATGTACCGGTTCCAGAAGGAAGCGTCAGCACTTCTACGTTCAGGCACGATTCGGTGCACAGTAACTCTCAGCGCATTCTTTGAATACATTAATAATCTGTCGGACATTATCTAAGCAGAATACTAATATAGGAATGAGCAGATGTGCTCTCCGTAAAAATGTGTTACCTTTTATGGCGTTATCATGTGCTGCTATACACATGCGCAACGCCCACCCCAACCTGTGGCATTTTGTAAAATATATCGTTACATGGAGAAACAATACGTATGCGGCAGTTGGTTTCATTGTCATAATACCAAGGTACTGAAGACCTGATATTACATTTAAACTACTTTATTGTCTTTTTGGTTTAGTGAGTCGCTTTTTACACTGAGGAAAGTTTTTTGCGATTCATGAATTAAAATCGGTGGAACAAAAGGAGTATTAAAGTTCTGTGTAATCGTTATTATGTGAGTTTGAGATTATCACCAGATGAAAAATAATAGAGAGCGCGGGGGTTAGAATAGGGCGGAGGGAAGTATGTGTCACTTGGTGGTTTTCGGATTTGCCATCAGGAGTGAACTCACACGGTGCTTTTAATAAAGCGCAAATACCATTAAGTGATTTGTAAGAATGTGAGTGCTGTAGCTGTTGAGTCTGTGCCGCAAATCAGTTTTATTTGTTTATGAGTGTCACATCTACTGAACGGCGTAATTTACAGTGTCGGTTCTTATACTGGTCGTAATATTTAGTAGTCTAATGCAGATCGTACTAGCATTGCGTTAATGAAATATCACTCACTGAAGCTGGTTTCTGCCATACCGTGATGTGCAATGCCAGTCGGATTGCAAGGGCCATACTAAAGGCGAGCGGAATGGCTCACATGAGTAAGTCTTTTCTTGTTTTCAGGCATGACACCAAGGTTCAAGAGGAATCTTGGTGATGAGGGTCGAGGGAAGTCGTCTGAGACTACAGCTGTTATATCTTTGCAGATTGCTAATGTTCATAACAGGCGACTGCTTCCCGCAAATACACTGGTGGCGCTACGTAGAAAAAATAAATGATGTACTGTAAATATTAGTCTGTACTGCCTGACGATTGATATAACTGGAATGTTAAGGATTACACAGTAGGTTACCGTTAAAATAATTTTTGGAAAACTCTCCAGAATATGGATGTTCGTAAATGTAATCAGCAGAACAATGCAGGAATGAGTGTTAAACTTCTCAATCGTTTTGATCGCTGGAACATACTTACCCGTTAGATATAACGGTTAATCATGTAAGTATTGTAAAGGCTGAAATTGGATCATACTAATCTAAACGGGTATTAAGAGAGTTTGATACGCCGACGTTATTTTCAGGTTCATTGGATATACAAACACATGAAAGCAGTTTTGAACACAAGACACATCTGCGAGGTCTAAGCACACCTTCCACACTTACAAAATTTTTTTCTCCAAATCAAGCAATGCTAGTCTTAAGTCAATGTACTGCACAAGTTCATTACACCGAGTTCTGTGCAAAGACTCTACTATTATTTAGCAAGTTCCGTATGCTTGCGCCAAAGCTAACATGGAAAGTGTGTTTCCCCTTGTAAACGCACAGAGAACCAAAGACAGTAATAGATTTAAAACAGAAAACATAAACGTGTCGTGTGTGTCCAGTTCACTTTCAGTCACTTGAGTTGTCTGAGCTACTATGAGTACTTGTTGGGAAATAAAAACCGTTAAGAGAGAATTCTTAATCTTCCAAAGATTCGTGGGTGAAAGTGAAAAAGGCGATCATGGGATGATTGAGTGTATTGATGACCAGTTAACTGTCAAGAACTTAAGTCTTAAAGTAACCATAGAAAGTCACTGGTTTAGTTTAGGCTAGTTTTACATGATTTAATTTTAAGTAAAAAAGTCTCATGATTTAATCGAAAAAATTTGTCTTTTTTATGTGCACTGTCTTCTTTTCTTAGATGAAGAATTGGTAACCATAGTTCTGGGGGGGGGGGGGGGGAGGAGGCGGTGGGTGGGCGGTAGGAGACTGGCGTAGCTGTTTGGCCCCCTTAGCCACTTACTCAGCATCAGCACAGCTCTTAAACTGTTTAGTTTTTTTCTCGATTAGGAAAGATGTTACACCTGCCACAATGTCCAAGCAACGTGCCGGAGGCTCGTGCAATGATGGCAGCCTGCCTACAGGGGTACTCCTATTACGGAAAGGCGGCGGCAACGTTTGCGTCATACTCCGTATAAATACAAGGTAAAAATGAATGAACAAACGGACAGTGTAGGAAGAATACAGAAATGAGCGGTTCGAGTGAAGTGACTTGAAATGGGCACCACTGTGTGCTGTTGCGGCCTACGTGTGAAGCGCTTGTGGCGAGTGTGGGGCCGCGCTTGGTTGCAGTTCCTTGACGCTCTGCCTGGAGCTCCCTCCTCGGGCTAACGGTCTGTCTGCAGGTGAACCGACATCCCGTGACGCCTCTGCCGGCCAGATAAAATCGTTCCTTCTCTCCGGGAGGAAGGAAGTCCCAGGTCGTCGCGCCCTCTACTCTGATGTTGTGATTGTCCGTCTGTAAAACGTGGCGAGAGGACAATGACTTGAAGTAACGTGTCAGGAAGCCACTCTCGGGTACACCACTTAATGGCAATCCGTTCTACATTGCGGTACCTCATGTGTAACATTACGGCGCTACGCGACAGAGCTACCTCAGTAGACTGACGGTGGGTTTGAGGCAAGGAAGGTCACCGCCGGTAATTTTGTTGACCTATATGCGGCATCTGACTCGCAGAAAACTGCAGCAGACACATGGTTAGCTCTTAAAGGATTGTTACCATACATCTCTTACGAGAATCTTATTTTAGAGCAGTAGATTCCATGACAAACATCTTGAGAAGAAAAAGGACAGATTATAGTGACTGCAGAAGAGTTGACGTCCTCAAGACAGTATTCTCGCTCCAGCCATAGATAGCTTCTACAGAAATTAACGTCCTCTTAATCTGTGAACCTGTTGCCTACAAAGTAATCAAAACAACTGTGAAAGTTGGCCTAAGGAAAATCCATCGGCAAAAGAATCGCTAGTGGAGAAACGGTGCGACTGTGACATTTCACGTATCGGAAGTGTTTCTTTTTATTTTGTATAATAAATGTAGAATTGTAAACGTATTTTGCCCTATATACAAAATGGTACTTTCTTTAGCAAAAAAGTGAAACTAAGCAACTGGACATTAATCCAGAGAACCATTAGAGCCATAGTAGGTATGACTTTAAGTATGAAGAATGATCCTGTAGTGATAAAGGTATTGAAAATTAATGCTGGCAAAACCTCACGCGGATGTAACTAAGCCCCATCTGGGATCCCGCCAAAGAGTGCCCATCTACATGCATTTCCAAGTTGTTTCTCACGCTACTGAAACAGCTTCTACACGTCGGTGCAAAGATATGAGAGGCAATCGTAAGAGTTTAATTATCACCTAGAAATAGTCAAGCTGTGACCATAAAACTTAGTATCACTGTCAGGTTTCCTTTGCACATTCAGTCTTCAGTGTCGCATGTTTCACCTAACGGTGGATGACTTCGTGGATGACTTGGAGGGAATTTGCATTTCCGATGTTAACGAAAGGTCCTATCCCCATTATGTAAAGATCAGACCAGGAGGGATTTTCTTATCCAAGGAAATAGGAAGAAGTAATGGAATGCCATGTTAGGAAAATACGTGGGTTGTGGCAAAATTTGATAGCCCAAAGAAGCAGCATGTGTGACCGCATTCTGCACAGAATGAGATGCAGCACAAAACACAGCAGGCAACGACCGTTGTCCTGATTAAAATATTATGCTGCACTTTTAAAAGTGATCCTAGACAAAAATTTTCCACTGTTGCCTCGATCAGGATGCAGCAGGGCATCCACTTTGCTTGTGATTCCTTTCCCTCACAGACTTACTGCCTGTCACTGCGAACACGCTGAAGACGCTACATATCCATTGTGTCTATGATGGTACTTTGTTTCGGCACACTTTCATCATTTCAAACTGTTGCAGCGCTGTTCCCTTTCAAACGCAGACAATGAATTACCGCACAGTGCTCCAGTTTATTAATGTGCTATAGCACCTTTTTTAGGCTCATCTAGTGGTGTGCTATGGTACTGTGGCACGGGAATTTCAATGTGTAACGGGACTGCAGCCATGTGCACTCAAAGAAAATAAAGTGCTGTAGTGAAGCTTAACGTCTGCAGTGCAGCAACTAACATCACGTCAGTGCTTCGAAGATGCCTGACAGACAGGGGACGATTTTCCAGAAGACAGACAGCTGTGATCCGACTGTCCACCACTGTGCGACGCAAACGCAACTAGAGGCCACGCGGACCTATTCTCTTCTTCAAGACAATTGGTCAAGAACCAGCATGGCTGCACCCTAGCACTGAGTGGAATTTAGGGCAGTACTCAAGCCAGACCCGACCAGTCTGCTCCGAATGATTTTCCTGGGACAGATACCGATTCCGCAAAGATTCTATCAATCAGAATTCTTACTTGAGAGACACCTTTATGGAATTGCTGCCATTCACGCCTAACTTCGAAACCCTAGGAGCTGCTAGGTGTGGACTTAGGATATTTGTGGCCTCCTCGCCGAAGATGATGGGGACTCTGTTGCCGTGGCAGACTTGGGGGCTTGTTAATTTATTCCGGTCTAACTTTCAAATGGCTACACGCCATCAGGGTTTGATAATTTTGCTCTCTGTGGAACTTTGACGTTTATAAAATGTGTATTTAACGAACTTAGACCCAGTTACAGTCCGACTGACCTTCAGCCACCAGAAGTATTGTTGTTCTGTTTCAAGAAGTGATTTCTTTCAAGTTTTATTTCAGTCCTCATTGGGGCGGACATGCTATTAATTCTTAATCAATAAACTTGTTCAGTCATTGCTACCTGGATATATTTTGTGCCTCCGTCAGCGGTCGTATAAATAAAACCCGTCACATCGTTTTTTCGATGCAAGAATTAAAACTGTATGACAACCACTCGTACATACCTGAGTATTTATCGCTAGCGACCATATTCAAAACTCCCCTTCATACTATTTAGTTAATTAAGGTCACGCGGCCACTTTGCATAAACAGAAATAACACCCAGTTCGATGAAATGAACACCTCCAAGCCTCAGTTTACAGATGCATTTTGGAAACCCTATGTAGCTTACAAAAGGAACTCCGGGGAACTATTCTTCGGTTACGAACATCTTCGTTCCCCGCTTGTTAGCTGTAGGTGGACGGTGACAACACGTGTTCTTGTGAACACGCTAGCGGCGCTGTCACACTGTAAAGAGTCGAGCAGAATGTGTGGAGCCCGTTCACGAAGTGGCACCAGTAATTAGACGGCCGCTCCATTAATCAGCGACGATAGGGGCGCCGGCGGCGGTGCGGACAGCTCCGGATTGCCCGCCTGTGACTCTGGAGGCGGCTTTCGCGCTCCATTACCGACGTCGACGCAGGCGACGCCTCGCGCCGTGATGGATCGTCGCTGCCGGCGAGCGGCAATTAGGAGCTCAGCGACGCGCCACCGACAGTGTTCACTGGCGCCAGGGTGGGCCCGGTAGAGCCGTCCCCGCACGATTCTTGTCATCCATCCCCTCTCTCAATACAACGACTCCATGTGAAGTTACTTCCAGAACAGGTCTTTCACTCCAAGCCCCGGCAACGCTGATCCCAACAGCGAACGTTGACACACACACACGTATACACACAATACACGTAGGGTACATACATGCGAGGGGCGTTCTTAAGTAACGTAACACATTCTTTTTCTGAAAACAAGTTGGTTTTATTGAGGATTCTATTACACCACATTATTCCCAACTCTTTTGGCTACATAACGCTATTTTTCAACATAATCTGTCTGATGCAGCGGCCTTATGCCACCTTACTGGGAGGGCCTGTGTGCCCCCGCGACGTCAGACCCAACGTCTAGCAGATTCAGTAACCTCCCCATCACCCACGCACTGCTTCCCACGGAATACAGCGTTTATCCTTCATTAAGAGTGTTGCAGGAGTCTCAGCTATGTGCGCCCGGAGGACACGCGAGAGATCGAACAGGTTGGCGCGACCTTGTTGCGAGGATGAAGACGTTTCTCCCAAAGAGTGAAAGTACTTTTGTTCACTGCCAAGACTCCCTAGGCATTCTGCAAGGGCCTATGAATATCTGCGATAGTTTTCCGCCAAAAGAAACTCAATGGCAGCACTTTGCTTGGAACGCAACTCCATTAAAGACGCCACTTCGAAAGCTACGTATAGCGCTATCGGAGTTTCATGAAACTATAGCGGAAACATTCCAAGACATCACACCACAAATTCCGCAGATTTTCAACCGAAATTGGCTGAGGAAAAAATATTTCTTGAAAGTCCCTCGTACATATACTGACGGAAATAAAAATTGCTACATAATGAAGCTCCAGTCCGGTATTTATCAAACTATGTGCAGATACGTTCATGTAACTTTTATTGGGAACTGATGTAAGTCAAAAACATCAGTATGAGCTGTGACTCCACAGGCACGTGTCCACTCTTGCATTCATTGGGGCATGAAAGCAAGCAGTATCCGAGTGTCCTCCTGAGGAATATCTTCCATTGCGCCAAACATGTGTCCTAGCAGTAGTGGACACCATAAGATCCTGAGGAAGATCCTAGCAGAGGGGTCGAAACGTTGAACCTTTTAGAAGAAACTTGACACGGCCTAATAACCCAGAAGATTTTAATTTCAAACATCTGCCCTGCTAGTTCATTTAACTCATTGGCTGGTGGCTAGTATGAGAGTATGTCTGTAGCCATTGCATCGTATAAACGTTCTATGGGTGACAATTAAGAGGAACGGCGAGATCACGCAGGGATCCATATCTTCACTGCAGCACTAGTGTTGAAAAATACAGTTGCGGTATTGCGTTATCCTGCTGGAATATGCCATTTGGTGTCCTGAACGTGAAAGATATGGCAACCGACGTTACCATTCTTGCCACGTAATGGCGACAATTCAGCATCCCTTCCACTATTATAAAATCGGTCCTGTTGTCATATCCAACAGCTTCCTACAGCAGGATTCAAGAGCTGGATCTGGGGTATGGATCTGGAGAAGGGTTGCTTCCTGTGAATTTTCACCAGGTCGTCTATGGACATGTTGGCGTCACTCTGACTACCGTCAAAAGAAGCTCACTCATTGCTGAACACAGCAGAATTCTACTCACTGTTCCTGTTGACTCCAGCTCTGCATCACGAAGGTCTCTGTTGTCTCTGATGTGGTGTCAACGGTAAATTTGCAAATACAGATCTCAACCCATTTCCTTGTAATCAGTTCCAGAGAATTCGTGGTGATACTGTGCCTGTAATCTCTGCTCAGTTTTCAGTTATTGTCATTCGTGTATTCCTTAAAGCCAATGGAACAACACTTGTCATGTTGTCCTTCTAAAAGGATTCGTGTCCACTCTTTTTGTGTGAGACTGTTCTCCTGAGTAAATGTTCTCACACTCTTTCTCCAATCATTCTAGTACAGCAAAATGTAAGTGTGATCTTTCGGTATGATGCTGCCACGCCTCTCAAGTCAGAGTTCCAAAGATTGTGACTAGCTGCAGATGCACCTTCTCTTTGTATTCTGTGCTGCTCTCTCCACTTGAAAAGTTCTGAAACGTTAGCCTCCACGAACCCACACAGTCTTTAACATATAGAAATGGAATTTTCCTGCATCGCACTCGGGAAATTTCACTTAGTTAGCAGGCAAGTACCGGAACCGGAAATCACCTCCCAAAATGTCCCTGCTGCGAACCCGTCGACTCTACTCCCATCCAATAGAGATATGTGGCTCAAAGTAACAAAGTTCTTAAGCAGCCATCCCAGCCCTCATGAGCAGGAAATGAAAGAAAAGACAGAAAGCAATGTGGAGCATGTCATGTTTGGAATTTCTGTGCCGGCGGAGAGTGGGCCTACTCAGTGGTCATCTTGAGGGAACTTCCTAATACAAGAATACGTTTTACGTGTTCAATCATGAAGTCTATTCCACGTGTGGGTTACAGTCGAGCGCGCCGAGAATGGGTTACAAGGTCGTTTTTGGTATTGGCCGGGCAGAGAAGTGATCTCTCTGCAAAGTAAATTTGTCCTTTCGAACTTAGGACTACAACGAAGATTCAGAAGGGAATACACCGTAGCCAGCTCCCTGCTGCTGTAACAGGGCTCTTGCGACTTGGGCCAACGCCCTTCGGCGATATAAAGTAATAGAAACGTGATTTCTACCCCAAATCACCCACTGGATAGACATGGCGAATGAATAGAGGACAGGTGACGATGTTACTTCGCACCTATGCCACAATGAATTATAATCGAACAATAGCAGAAAACTTGGGATAGTAATGAGACTTTCTTGGCAACCTCAACCATATCCTGCCATTTCCCTGTACGACACACAGTTCTGATCTGAGTGTTGAGACAGTCTATGAGGACAGGTAGTGCGAACGGGGTAATGAGGACAGAGTGATATCACTCACACGTCCCTTGCAGTAATCCACACTACCAGGAAACCTAAAACAGACAAGCTTTTCTGCCTTCCCTGTGTAAGGAGTGCTGGAGGAGGATACTTAAAGAGATTAATTGGGTTGGCAACATAGGAGAAGTTAACTGCAGGAGACTCTCTTTAGGTTACCGCCGAAAAAAACTGTTTTCTTGGCGGAAAAGAGCATTCCTCCAGATGTCTGTATTAGGGCTCAGGTGTGTCGTAACGAAGGTCTCCATAAGAAATGAATATTTATTTGAATAGTTGTCCACGTTCATCGTAACTTCAAATGCGTAGTAATTACTGTCAGTGGTGTGCTTACGACGATTCGTAGAAAAACTTCGCACACATCGTGGTATTCCGACAACGTACGCGGCTTACATGTATCTGATGTACACGATCCACAAAAGTTCATCGTAGCCGCCGAAGTCCACGTTACATCATGCATGAAAACGCAACGTGCGTACCAAAACCCTTGTGTAATCGTCTCCTAATATCGCCAGCGCTCAGCAGAATTTTCTACATTTTTCTGATTACAGATTTTTCGTCTGAAATTAACAAAAGCGCAGTATTTACCATAGTTCAAGTCTCCACATATTCTTTTCGTTGTACATCTAAAACAGTTCGTTGTGTCTTGCTATCTGCACCCAACTTGCAAATCGCTAATCGACTAACGGTCACAATATGGCTATAGGAGCACGGTAAAAATTGCAATAAATTCTAGATACTACGTCGGATAGAGTGACAGTGGTCGTTCATGTGCAGCTAAATTCCTTCTTTAGCATCATGTTCTGTTCTCTTCTGGTCTGTTTTTCCCTCAGTGCATGATTCGCTTCCAAACAACACTGTGCTCCTAATGTACATGTTCAGAAATTTATTTCTCCAACTAAGGCCTGCGTTTGATTCTGTAAGACTTTCTTTGGCTTAAATTAACATGCAGTAATAATTCATTGACACTCACAAACGTTCGAGAGATAGCTCCTCGTGATTGCAATGGAAGAAGTGTACTGCATGATACAATGAGAAATATCTTTCGGACGTCTATCTCTGCATAGACTGTCTGCCTGCGTATAGTATTTGGAAGATCTGTCGTGTGCATTAAGCGGGCTTTTGCTTGTGCTGTACTCACTCAAAATTTCTGAATGCCCTGTAGAAGTAGGCAATATCGTTTATGTATCAGTGAAACACATACGATACCATAAATACCTGACAGTGTCGGCTG
This sequence comes from Schistocerca serialis cubense, assembly GCF_023864345.2. NCBI lineage: Eukaryota > Metazoa > Arthropoda > Insecta > Orthoptera > Acrididae > Schistocerca > Schistocerca serialis. The sequence goes on from NC_064644.1 coordinate 75,827,707, forward strand.
GAGAGTGATCAATCAATTTTACGTAAATGAGGCTTCTGATAATCAAGTGTTCATTGTTTTAATTGCGTGTATATATACTGGATTAGTAGTTTAAATAGGATTAAGCTGTCATATTTAGATAAATAAACTACAGGTTATTATATCATGCTGTGCAATGAAATTCAACGCTCGTTTTCGTACCATCGAAACGGACTCATAATAAAATCAGAGTAGAACATTAAAAAATACAACTGTATCTTCATGGCAAGACAGAGTCGTCCAAGTGTGGCGGAATGTGGCCAGCTGCCGGGTGAGACACATGTGGCAATTCTTGCTGTGCCACACTTGGACCATTCTGTATTGCAGTGGAGGCACAGCTACATTTTTTTATGTTCTCTTTTTATTGTGAATCGTTTTCGATGGTACGAAAACAAACGATGTGGTTTATCGCACGGCATGATTCCATAACCTGTGCTCTACTGATCCGGAGATGGCAACTTAATCCTTTCTAAACTAGTAATCCAACGTACAGTCACGCGATTAAGACAATAGAAACTTCATATCAAAAGCTTTCTTTACGATACCTATCGGTCTTTCTTATCGATATTTGATCGAAAAATGATTCTAAAACTACAGACTCGTGCAGTGTCATTTTAATATTTTCATCCCTCTTATCTGTTTATCTCCGCCTCTTCAAGGTCTTAAAGAACTTTTCAAGTGTAGCTTAGTAAATGTTTCTACCGTAGGAAAGGGAAAGATTGCTGGCTTAGGCATAAAAATTACGCTAACCCTTTTTTAAATCTACAATTTATTACGGCAATTTTTCGTCGTAGCTGTAATCACAGGCGGAATTAATTCTTAAGAGAAGCGGCAGGGTCGGTAATTGTGGTGTAATGACGTGATCCCCGAGCGCCATAATTTACTTTGAGGGTCGGCTATTTGTTCCTAGGGCCTACGAATCCTCGTCACAGACACTGACTCCTTGTGATAATTTTCATCTGACATGGGAAACAACAGATCCTCTCCTATAGACGGTTACTGCTCAGTGTCACCATTCATGCTATGAGCGTAAAATGACACAGACTGATGTAATCAGTGATCTTAAAGTACAATATGCGTAGAATTCCTCATCAGTTACGATATTCATTTGATAGAAATAGCAGTGAACACACTTATAAATACTGTTGCTGTATTGGCGAAAAGTTCTTACCAAATCCCGTTTCTTGCGTTATCTGGTGCTAAAATGGAATCTTATTCGGGAAAGAGAGAACATTCTGTTTAGCAGTGTCAAAACTGTTACGAAACATGAGCACGATGCACAATCGATGACGGAGACTATCAGACATAATGGAGCATATTATGATGATGTGTGGACGTCAGAGTGGGTTTTCAGTACCGGTGGGAGAGGCCCTTCTCAAGCCTGAAGGTGATGGCTTGCGTTCTCTGTAACCTATCTAATGTATTTCATGGTCAAAACCTGCTCTTCAGTCATAAGGCTTAATGTCTTTCCCCATAATTTCCAGCACCTGTTCAAAAAAAAAATCTGAAAAAATCGGGACGGGAAGTATCACTTTGCAAAGGATCGCTATTTATAAGAGTGGGAAATGGCCAATACTAGCGTTTCCATTCTACTTCTGCAGCTGATAAGCTAAAATATCGGAATATTTAAACAACTTTCAGCAGCTGCTTGGATCTTGCGATAGTGAGGAGTCAGTCGGTAGCCTTTTCGATGTAGTGTCCTGTGGTTGGAATTGCTGTTTCCCATGGACTACGAATTTCTAGTTAAGGACCAATTCCGCAGTGCATACGTCTAAAATGGCATCTATGCAGGAGAAAGCACAACGTATTTGTGGCTTCATGAGAAACGTTCACCTGTTGCTTTTCAGCAACAATTCCAAAATGTACACCATCAGGATCCACGAGCATAAAATAATTGGTGGCTGATGGTGGCTGGTTTGGGGAAGGGGGAAAAACAACGAGTTCATCGGTTCCATCGGATTAGGTGTGTATGGGAAAGGATATTGGCCGTGGCCGTTCAAAGGAACCATCCTGGCATTTGCCTGAAGCGATTTAGGGAAACCACGCAAAACACAAATCAGTATGGCCGAACGCGGGCTTCAACCGTCGCTCTCCCGAGTGCGAGTCCAGTATGTTAACCATTGCACCACCTCGCTAGGCCATATAATGGAATGAAGGGTTTAGAGACTGCCATTGTTGATGACAAGGCAAGAAGCGGTAGATGTGGAATAAGTGACGACATTGTTGCTAAAGTGCGTACAACACGTAAACGCAGTCCATGGAAATAGACCCGAAGTGTTTCTACAGAAACTGGTACACCTCAGAGCACTATGATGAAGCTTTTACAGTAACGACTACACTTTCACCCATACAAAGTACTAGTCCTGCAGTTTTTGCAGCCAGATCATAGGCTCACACGTCTGAGTTTGTTATGAACAATTTGTGATGAATCCATGCAGACAGTGGCTATCTTAATAAAGTTTGTTATTTTGATGAAACGGTTCATCAAATTTCCGGAAAATGAAACATGCATATGTCCGGATCTGAGAGTCGGGTAACCTACATACCGCGGCACAGCAGACAAGGGGCATCCAGAATGTGAACAGTGGTGTGGCGTAATGCACAACACATTTAGTGGACCGTGCTCTTTAACGGGGCCTAGCACTATGGGGTCAATTTGCATAGACGTGTTGGAACTTTACATTACTCCTCAGTTACAGGAATTCGAACCGCGAGTAGAGTTTCAAGGAGATGGTGCACCGACACGCTGTGGGTTATTTGTTTTCCATTTCTTGGATTGAACCTGTCCGAACAGATGGATCGGTCCTGACGGTCCCACATCGCACCAAAACCAACCCGTTCACCAGACATAACCCCTCTTAATTTTTCTGAGGGATTACAGGATTTCAAACCATGGGTAATGTTTCAACGAGATGGTGCACCGTCACGCTGACACATGAAGAAGCAAAGGTCTCGTGATAAATGACGTAAGCTATAAGTGAAGGGCCAAATTTTTCTTTTTTAATCAATGCTACGTCAGCAATATTCATTCCACATGGAGCTATAAACATTCGTCAGAAACTAAAGTCTGGTTAGGCAACTTCACTACACAACAAATATACAATTTTCTCTCTTTTAACAACTGCAAACACTTACCAGGTCGCTTGAAAGCGCAACGGTTACATGAAGTGTTTGATGCTGTGTGTCTGATATAACTAGTTTATACCTGCGACTTTGTCCGCGTGGGATAGCAGCCGATCAAGCAGTCTACCCCACTCTGGGTCATCACCTGTGCTCCACTTGCCAGGTGCTCATACGGCCTTTTCAGTGGAGCGCATTAACGTTGCAGTTTTGTTCCGACCGCTGTAGCGCCACTGGACTGAAGTCCAGACTTGCTATTATTTGTCATAAGCACTTCCATTACTAATGAGTTTAATAAGGTGAATCTATTTTAACCTGGCTCTCGCAGAGACTGCCATTACTAACAGATCACAAAGATTTTAAATGACCTCTAGATTTATTAGTTTAAAAGACTCATTTAAAAAAATCATAGAATCATATGAAAAAATATGCAACTCATAATTCTTCAAAGATTCTTCCGCGAGCCACAGCGAGAGGCGTAACGGGCCGCATGCGTCCCGTGGGCCATGTGTTGTGCACCACTGACGTGGAGGGATGTATGCTCGTTTTGTGACACCGAAACCGGCAGACATACAAAAACGAAAGCTTCTGGAGGTCCAGCAGAAATACAGTATAGCGATTCGCACTGGATTTATAGTAAAAAATTATGGTGTTCAATAAATTGAATGGAACTCATCTACACGAAGTAATTCTATGCCCAATGTACTCGATCTTTCTGTTTTCATTTGGAGCGTGTTCTCTGCTTGGTCTGCAGACATGGATCGTTTTCAGACCTGCAAGCAAAAAGGGAGAAAGAAACTTGTTGTTGCTGCTCTGAAACGCGTCGTGCTACGTGTTATGTGTCGATTTCTATGAGAAAAAACGAAAACAAGAAAAGAACTGTAACAGTATAAATATAGCCTATATCCTCTTCTACATAGCTGTAACATGCAGCGGCGCAGCACTGGTGGGTCCTTTTCCTGTATATTCATTTGTTTTTCTCCATGGTGCATCGTTAACACACCAACTGAGTTAAAAATCAGTCACTTTCTAATGTATAGAATACTGACAAAAATTTTAAAATTAAAAATAAATATAAAAAGAGCGTAGACCCAGAACACAAAACATTTCAGATGCTGCATGCAAATTAATAACAGATTACAGTAAAAGGCCTTACGCTATTCAATTGATCAAAAGCATAAAATAACTGTGCAAGAGGGAATCCTTTAAAATACAGTCGAGAATCGGTTTTTTTTCGCTCATATTTTTCTGTTACGTGCGATTCTTTCTGATAACCTGCAGACTTGTGTATGAGAGTTAAAAAAGGGTTATACACGTGAAAATCGTTTACTGCAGATAGTATACTAAGTAACACTAGTGAGGTGGTTTATGCACAGAGATGGCAGAGTCCGAATACCGAGACGCTTGAACAAAGTCCTGCTCAAGACGGTACCAAACATCGCTCCGAAGGCCTCTTTCTTGTCGTATCAAACTTATACTGAACACTCAGACATACCCCAAAATATGATACCATAGGGATGAGAGAGCGAAAGTAAGCAAATTATACAAGCTTTCGCTTCTCAATTTCAGTGCCATGAGAGAAAAGTGAAAACAAATGTAAAGGGACAGAAATTGGATGGCACAAAGTCCCTCATTAATCTTTTCAAGAGGTATTACAAAAGAATCCACCAGTGAGTTTACAGCACATCCTTCAGGTGTTCACAGACCGGATCAAAGAATGCCACGTCCTACCCATCAAACGCAGAGTAGTTAGTAATAACGTGATTGTATCATACTTTATGAAACAAATATTAATAGTTATAATGCATACCTTAGTGTGTCTTAGCTGTTCGTCATAACATGGTTATTTGTTTTCACTTCGTAAGCATTTCTTCTTTCAGTTTCTCTAATTGAAAGTTTTAAACGTTCTGTTCGCCTAAAGCATCAGCTTCTCTGTATGTTTTTGAAGAATCTTTATCTTTCAGACTTGCCATTTTCTTGCTGGAAGCGTCCTTTGTAGACGTAATTACTTTCAAAACACGGTACCCAGACCGTGAGAATTAAGGTGAGATGCACCAGAGATGTGTTTTTATCAGTTAACGCCATAATAACGCTGTTTCCGCTAGCCATTACTGTAGAAGCCAGCCGGAACGCGAACCACACAGTACTACGCTGGATGGTTGCACTCCACGGTAGATTCCTCCATCGTTATGTTTTGTAACCGTGCTTAGAAAGAAACTTTGCCAAAAAGAAGACTAATCTAATATTTCAAGACAAATCCCACAGGTATCACATCACTGCCACATCAAATATTCTGTATTAGCGAACAAATACTGACAACCGCTTAAAATTATATTTTTGTTCACACGCAACTTCGAAGTCCTGTAGAATTAGCCTGTATGTATGAAAATTTCAAAGTGTTTACGGTTTATCAGTTAAATGCTTGATATCTGTGGAACTGGTCTTTATAAATATAAATTTTCACAACCCTCAGAGGACTTCCACAGTTTTCGTTGTTCCTCTCATGGTACTAAAATTTCAGTTGTTCTTGATTGTTCACATTCAACGATCAGTGTAGGCTATGAAATGAAACCATATGATATACAAACAGGCAAAAAGTAGATTTGCAGGTGTGAGTGTATAAAACATTTAAATGATTCTAAGAGCTATCACCGTTCAAAAAATCTAAATTTCCTCATCCGTAGCTGTCTTATACCGTTCGTAAGATCCTTCTTAACTTGCAGTTAATGAAACTAATTGCTTGATACAAGTATAATAAACCGATTATGTATCGGTAAAAATGTTCTGTATGTCTGTTGTTGTTGCTGTTGTTGTGGTCTTCAGTCCAGAAAATGGTTTGGTGCAGCTCTCCATGATACTCTGTCCTGTGCAAGCTTCTTCATCTCCAAGTACCTACTGCAACCTACATCCTTCTGAATCTGCTTAGTGTATTCATCTCTTGGTCTCCCTGTACGATTTTTACCCTTCACGCTGCCCTTCAGTATTACATTGGTGATCGCCTGATGCCTCAGAACATGTCCTACCAACCGATCCCTTCTTCTAATAAAGTTGTGCCACAAATTACTCTTCTCCCCAATTCTATTCAGTACCCCCTCATTAGTTACGTGATCTATCCACAGCTTTCTTCTGTAGCACCACATTTCGAAAGCGTCTATTCTCTTATTGTCTAAACTATCCATGTTTCACATTCATTCACGGCTACACTCCATACAAATACATTCAGAAACGACTTCCTGACACTTAAATCTATGCTCAATAAATTTCTACATTTTATATCCTCTCTATTTCGATCAACATCAGTTATTTTGCTCCCAAATAGCAAAACTCATCTACTATTTTAAATGTCTCATTTCCTAACCTGATTCCCTCAGCATCACATGGTTTAATTCGATTACATACCATTATTCTAGTTTTGCTTTTGTTGATGTTCACATTATATCCTCCCTTCAAGACAAAGTCCACTCTTTTCAGATCCTCTTCCAGGTCCCTTGCTGTCTCTGACAGAATTACAAGGTCATCGGCAAACCTCAAAGTTTTTATTTCTTCTCCATGGATTTTAATTCCTACTCCAAATTTTTCTTTTGTTTCCTTTACTGTTTGCTCAACATATAGATTGAATAACATCGGGGATAGGCTATAAGCCCGTCTCACTCCCTTCTCAACCACTGCTATCCTTAGATGCCCCTCGACTCTTATAACTGCTATCTGGTTTCTGCACAAATTGTAAACAGCCTTTCTCTCCTTGTATTTTACCCCCGCCAACTGAATCTGAATCAAAGTATTCCAGTCCAAATTTTCAATAGTTTTCCCTAAATCTGTAAATGCTAGAAAAGTAGTTTTGCCTTTCCTTAATCTATCTTCCAAGATAAAGCGTAGGGTCAGTATCGTTTCACGTGTTCCAAGATTTCTGCGGAATCCAGACTGATGTTACCCAAGGACGCCTTCTACAAGTTTTTCTATTCGTCTGTAAAGAATTCGTGTTAGTATTTTGCAAGGCAGGACTTATTAAACTGAGAGTTTGGTAACTTTCACACGTGTCAACACATGCTTTCTTTGGGATTGGAATTACTAGATTCTTCTTGAAATCTTAGGGTATTTCGTCTGTCTCATATATCTTGCTCACCAGATGGTAGAGCTTTGTCATGGCTGGCTCTCCCAAGGCTATCAGTAGTTCTAATCAAATGTTATCTACACTTGAGGCCTTGTCTCGACTTAGCTCTTTCCTGTAGCCAGTATCTATCTTATCCCTCGTGATACAGGCCTCTACATCCTGAGACGCCCTGTTTAACCCGCAGCACAGGAGAGACAGAATTAGTTATGGAAAGAGGCCAAAATAAGGGCTGTCAGTTACACTCGATCATACAACTTTATTATTTGATCAAACATTACAAGGTTGCAAAAATCCCTTTTTTTTTAAGGATAAAACAACACAGCTCTAATCTTTGGGACTTAATTACTGGCTGAAAGCCACTTTAGTTTAAAAACGGCTGAAGGCCAATAACTTAAAACGCAAGCATAATCAGAAATTTAAAAGGCAAGGCTTTCGTTAAAACAGTTCTTTAGTTAGGCTGAAGTAAACAAGTTAAATCAAATTGGCTGAAGGGTTAACACTTAAAACTCCGTAACATTAATTTTTTAAAATATACCAAAGGCCTTACGTGAAACAGTTCCTTAATTTAGGCTGAAGGCCTTAAGAACAAACAACTGAAACTCAAAATCGGCTGATGGCTGAAGACTTAAAAATTCACCAACATTAATTTTTTTTTAAATGCCGAGGGCTTACGTGCAACAGTACTTTAAACTAGGCTGAAGGCTTTAAGAGGAAAAAAAAACTCAAATTTAAAACAAAAATTCGGCTAGAAGCTATATAAGTACAAACAACAAGAAGAAATTTAAAAAAAAGGGCAGTACGCACAAGGGCGCCCAGATGTTCGAGGGTGGGCCTGTAATTCGAACACTAACGCTCGCTTAGGTGAGACAGGCAGTCGGCCCAACCATTCACTATCCGACGACAACCCAACCGACCGACATTCAGCGGACCAACCGGCGAGATAACTTCCACTTCACCCGACCAGGGCACAACAGGGAGTTCAACGGAACAACGTAGTAGATATTGGCGCCCACAACCAGTCATACACGGAGCTGTCAAACTACACACCGTGCTGGACAGCAACAACACGATGAGGAAACCACACTGCCTGAAATTTACGTCAACGGCCAGGGCAGGTAACCGGAACGTTAACGGCCACAAGGCAGAAGATTCCGCTGGTGAACTTCAATTCAAACAACCAAATACAGTGAAATTCCGCCGGATGGTGGCTAGAATATTCCAACTCGAAAACCATGTTGTTGCTCGCGGGAATACTCCAACAGCCGACAACGACCTCCAAACGACACAATGTGAACAGTCTTGACTTGCTTGTAGGTTAAATCAAAACTCAACTTTCGTGTCCAGGGTCGGTGAGCCACGGACCTCGTAGCAAAGGGAACAACGCCACACACTCCGACACCGCGTAGAGACCGCCAGCGGGACCCGGCCAAACTACACCCCGCCGAGAATTCCTCGCTGCTCCACGCCAACCGACCGACTCCTCAGAGCCAGTACGCCGACAACATTTAAAATAACTTGTCAGTCAAAATCACACAGACTACACACAGTTTCACGAACATTTGCACGAAGAACTAAACAATGCTAACAGCAGTGACTGTACTATCACAGGGACAAATCACAAGTCGGCAGATATAGCCAACCCATAAGCGATCTCCAGCCAAGTACACGTCGTCCGGCAAGACGACCCACCGACGACAAACCAAAGTCGTCCGCAATTCAGTTATGTGTATCGGCAACCGTCGGGCGAGTCATGGACCTCACTGCTGCCGCGCCCCGACTGAACTTGCGCCACGTGCCAAATCAAACACTGCCAGGTCCGAACTAACTGTTGGCACGTTCCAACTGACTGGTCGACACACAACGACCGGGAAGTACTAGCAGTCCAGCAAAGATAATACGGCAGGGCTTATATCGATAAGTGCTACTGCTGCTGCTGTCACTCACAGCCAGGCAAGGAAGCAACTCAGTGACACCAGTAATAGAAACTAACGTAACGAGATGGTGGAACGCTCAAAACAGGGTATTAGGTAATAGAAGGCGCGAACACAAGCCACGCACGGCTCGCATCCTTACATTTGTCCTCTGGGCATCCCTGCTTAGCCATTTTGCACTTTCTGCCGATATCATTTTTTAGACGTTTGTATTTCTTTTAGCCTGCTTCATTTACTGCATTTTTGTGGTTTATCTTTTTATTAACTAAATTCAATATACCTTCTGTTACCGGAGGATTTCTACTAGCCCTCTCTTTTTACCTACTTCATCATCTGCTGCCTCCACTATTTCATCTCTCAAAGCTACCCATTCTTCATCTACTGTATTTCTTTCCCCCGTTCTTGTCAGTCGCTCCCTAATGCTCTCCCTGAAACAGGGACAACTGCCTAGATGATTGACTGGTCTCGTCCTGTAACATTAAACAAAACGGCCTTGTTGTGCTGGTCCTGGGAACTGCTGAAAGCAAGGAGAAATTACAGCCATAATTTTTCCTTAATGTATGCAGATTTACTTCACTGTATGGTATGTCAGTATGAACGTATAATGTATACCGGACAACATATGACACTGGCATCAAAAAACGTAAAATGTCGGATACGAGCAAATATCGGTATTGGCTTCTGAAATATTCTGAAATTTATCATTTAAGACTTTTACGATAGGCTTCTCTGCTTACGTAATCAGTCTGAAGTCATCTCTATAAGGTTAATACGAGGAAAGTAACTGTGATACTTAGGCCTTCCTAAATATGTATGAGCACACCTTTGGGTTTCTGTATAAGTTCTTCAAAGGTCCGATTACTTCACAGTATCAACGGACTCCTTGCCAAAAAGCTAAGAGGGTATGGTCTGTCTGTGGTCTGGTAAAAACTTTTGATCTATTCTGAACACTTATAATAATGAGTAGGGAACTAATGTAAAAGGAAAGTATTCTACAGTAACTTGTAGAATTTCTCGAAATGATGCCCATTCTTATTGAATGGAAATGAAATGAGCGTATGGTATCGTTGGCCTGGCGGCCTCATCCGGGGAAGTCCGGCCGCCAACTGCAAGGCCTATTTTAGTCGACACCACGATGGGCGACTTGCGCGCCGGTGATGAGAATGGAACGATGATAAGAACAACGCCCATTTCCCGAGAGGACAAAATCTCCTACCCAGCCGGGAATCGAACGAGGGACCGCTTGCACGGGAGGCGAGCACGTTAACACCCACCTAAGCAGACTGAGTGGTACTGGGTATTAGCAGTGGTCAGTGATCAAATACTCCTGTGAAGAAGGGGATGGTAAATGAAACCTTACGATAATATTTCAATACTTTCAAGAGACACATTTTTGTCTTTACCCGAACCGTATAGAAAATTCTAGGGAAAACTCGAGGGAACTGCAACTGCAACTCCAAAACATTAGAAGAACCTTTGACATTCTTTTCCAATAGCTGTGTCATCAATCGTCACCTTCTATGTATTAGTGGTTGATCTTATGCTTTCTCTATACTTGCTGTACATGCTTGTTGTAGTTTGTCACGTGATCTCCGTGTGATACAGGAATATGTATGTCCGTAGTCCACTTGCAAATTATTTTCTAATTGGTTTTTGTAAGACTCTTAAAAAAGAAAACATGCGAGGTACTGAATTTACATGTATATACCGCATAAATTAGCAGAAGATACTATTTTAGAACATGGTGATTTTTTGATGAGTGTGAGAAAACGCCTCAAAGAAATGCAATTGATCTGAAGATCTACATTCTCTTGTGTTGCTGCCAATAGGTTGGTCAGTGCAGAACGTCTTAGTTTCCTGTTTATATGCAATCGACTTTTGGAAATCACTTTTGGAGGGAAAAGGGAACCATCAAGAGCTGGTGTGACAAGCGGCGGCTGCGCGGAGGACTTCCCGGCTGGTGTTGACAGGACGTCGAGTAATATGTGGACCTCATTCGGTCGCCATCATAAGCCATGTGAAGTTACCGAGGAGCCGCAGTGAAGACTCTTTTCCACTATGTTCCCTATTCAAAATTTTTGTGCATTTTTTTACCAGCGTACTTACTTTAGACGAAGCAGTTACATAAAATTTTTATACAGTGATCATTTTACGGAAGAATTAGTTGTGTGAGCTATGGAAAAGCAACAATAGTTCTGTAAATATTGGTTTACATGGAAAATAGTACACATGCCTTCGATTTCCTTCAGCGTTATCTTTATTTCGTTTCATTTTCTACTTACATCGGGTTGAAAATGGTTCAAATGGTTCTAGGAACTATGGGACTTAACATCTGAGGACATCAGTCCCCTAGACTTAGAACTACTTAAACCTAACTAACCTAAGGGCATCACACACACACATCAATGCCCGAGGCAAGATTCGAACCTGCGACCGTAGCAGCCGTGTGGTACCGGACTGAAGCGACTAGAACCGCTCGACCAGAACGGCTGGACATGTGGATCGGGAAGTCACCGTTTATAGTGAAAAGGGAACGATTTCGTAGATGATATTATCAGATAACAAGGCCCTGGATGTCCATGTCGTAAAGAAAAGCTTAGAGATCAAGGTTCTTCTTTTTCAGCCCAATAAAACAAAAAATAACGTTTAGTGACGTAATTGACAACGGAGTACAGGCTAACCATAGACTGAACAGCCTTCAGATGTGCTTACACGGAAGGCACAAGAAGATGACGAGTACCTTCAATCGTATCTGCAGCTGTATTTAATCAATCTACATAATGTTCATAAGACAACATACTTTTTATTGAAACAAGTATTCGCTCTCCTTCCCATAGATTTCACCGATGAAGCACAGGAAAGATGAGCTGTGTTCTTCTGTGCGCTCTGGGATCATTTTATCTGCGCCATCTCTACGGTACATAAGACGTAGAGGACTGAAGAGTACATGTTAATTCTGTCCTGAAAGTCACCCTTTATAATTTCCTATCTTTCTGTGAGATATTCGACGCCTAGTTCCCAGTCTCTGACGACTGAAGTTTCTGAGAATTTTCGTTACACTCACGTGTCACGCAGATAGGGTGGGGATTGCTCGTAGGGTCCTTGTTTGCACTTGCTCGACGTGCTCCGTTAATTTATGTTAATATGGATCCTATAACTTCGAATACTTTTCCAGTGTGAGATATGTGAACAGCGTCTTACGTAAACAAACTATCATCTCTCAGTATCCTGTCAGAAAATCGGAACTTGCAATTTGTGTTATTTCGAACTGTCTGATTGCCCCTCATGAAACAGCCACGTGTTGTTCATCGGCATCATCATCATCATCATCGTTAGCGATCTGACATTCACTTCTGGATAAAAGACCCACCCCCTCCCAGACAGCTATACACATCCATTTTACTCTTTAATGTTTTCTTACATCATCTTCTGTTAGCTTAGCGTCACAGTCTTTTCTTAAATGTTCCAATGTACCACAGATCTTACGCGGTCCATATGTTAACCATTCGCCTAACTACATGTCTTGTGTACCTCTATTACTCTTTTATTACTGTCATAATTACGTTTCACAGTCCAGTCTAGTCGCCGATTGATTTGTTGTGTTTCTTGTCCCTTCTCCTACTTACCAAGATTAAATATCTATTGGTAGCTGAGCAGCGTTCAGATTTTGAATGAGAGTCGCATTAAAATTCCAAGTCTTACTGCCACATATGCTGTTGTTGTTGTGGTCTTCAGTCCAATGATTGGTCTATGCACCTCTCCATGCTACTTTATCCTGTACAAGCTTCTTCGTCTCCCAGTAGCTACTGCAACCTACGTCCTTCTGAATCTGCTTAGTGTATTCATCTCTTGGTCTCCCTCTACGATTTTTACACTCCACGCTGCCCTCCAGTACTAAATTTGTGATCCCTTGATGCCACAGAACATGTCCTACAAACCGATCCCTTCCTCTAGTAAAGTTGTGCCACAAATTTCTCTTCACCCCAATTCTATTCAGTACCTCCCCATTAGTAATGTGATCTACCCATCTAATCTTCAGCATTCTTCTGCAGCACCACATCTCGAAAGCTTCTATTCTCTTATCGTCTAAACTATTTATCGTCCACATTTCACTTCCATACATGGCTACACTCCATACAAATACTTTCAGAAACGACTTCGTAACACTCAGATCTATACTCGAACGCTTTCCTTGCCATTGCCACTCTACATTTTATATTCTCTCTACTTCGACCATCATGTTATTTTCCTCTCCAAATAGCAAAACTCATCTCCTGCTTTAAGTGTCTCATTTTCTAATCTAATTCCCTCAGTGTCACCCGATTTAATTCGACTACGTTCCACTATCCTCATCTTGCTTTTGTTGATAATCATCTCATATCCTCCTTTCAAGACACTGTCCATTCCGTTCAGCTCCTCTTCCAGGTCCTTTGCTGTCTCTGACAGAATTACAATGTCATCGGTAAACCTCAAAGTTTGTACTTCTTTTCCATGCATTTAAATATCCACTAAAATTTTTCTTTTGTTTCCTTTACTGCTTGTTCAGTATACAGATGAATGACATTGAGGATATGCTACAACCCTGTCTTACTCCCTACCCTAACACTGCTTCCCCTTCAAGCTCCTTGACTCTTATAACTGCTACCTGGTTTCTGTACAAATTGTAAGTAACCTTTCGCTCCCTGTATTTGACGACTACAACCTTAAGAATTTGAAAGAGAATATTCCAGTCAACATTGTCAAAAGCTTTCTCTAACTCTACAAATGTTAGAAACGTAGGTTTGCCTTTCCTTAATCTATCTTCAAAGATAAGTAGTAGGGTCAGTATTGCCTCACGCGCTCCAACATTTTTATGGAATCCAAACTGATCTTCCCCGAGGTCGGCTCCTACGAGTTCTCCCATTCGTCTGTAAAGAATTCTTATTAGTATATTGCAGCCGTGATTTATTAAACCGATAGTGCGGTAAGTTTCCAATCTGTCAACACCTGCTTTCTTTAAGATTGGAATTATTATATTCTTCTTGAAGTCTAAGGGTATTTCGATTGTCTGATACATGTTGCTCAGCAGATAGTAGAGTTTTGTAATGGCTGGCTCTCCCAAGGCTGTCAGTAGTTCTAGTTGTCTACTCCCAGGACCTTGTTTCGACTTAGGTCTTTCAGTGCTCTGTCAAACTCTTCACGCAGTATCACATCTGCCATTTCATCTTCATCTATGTCCTCTTCCATTGCCATAATATTGTCCTCAGGTACATCGCCCTTGTATAGACCCTCTATATACTCCTTCCACCTTTCTGCTCTCCCTTCTTTGCTTAGAACTGGGTTTCCATCTGAGCTCTTGATATTCATACAAGTGGTTCTCTTTTCTCCAAAGGTCTCTTTAATTTTCCTGTAGGCAGTATCTATCTTACCCATAGTTGTGTAAGCCTCTCCAGCCTTACATTTGTCCTCTAGCCATCCCGTCTTAGCCATTTTACACTCCCCGTCGATCTCATTTTTGAGATGTTTGTAATCCTTTCTGCCTGCTTCATTTAGTGCGTTTTATATTTTCTCCTTTCATTAATTTAATTCATTATTTCTTGTGTTACCATTGGATTTCTAGAGGCCCTCATCTTTTTACCTACTTGATCCTCTGCTACCTTCACTATTTCATCTTTCAAAGATACCCATTCTTGTTCTACTGCATTTCTTTCCCCCGTCGTTGTCAATCGTTCCCTAATGCTCTCCCTGAAACGCTCTACAACCTCTGGTTCTGTCAGTTTATCCAGGTCTTATTTCCTTAAATTCCCACTTTTTTGCAGTTTCTTCAGTTCTAATCTACAGTTCATACCCAACAGATTGTGGTCAGAGTCCACATCTGGCCCTGGGAATGTCTTACAATTTAAAACCTTCCAGTGTCTCCAGGCCTCTTCCATGCATACAGCCTTCTTTCATGATTCTTGAACCAAGTTTTAGCTATCATTAAGTTATGCTCTGTGCAAAATTCTACCAGGCGGCTTCCTCTTTCAATCCTTACCCCCATTCCATATTCGTCTAATACTTTTCATTCTCTTGCTTTTCCTGCTATCGAATTCCACTCACTCATGACTATTAAATTTTCGTCTCCCTTCACTATCTGAGTAATTTCTTTTATCTCATCATGTATTTCATCAATCTCTTCGTCATCTGAGGAGGTAGTTAGCATATAAAATTGTACTACTGTGGTAGGCGTGGCCTTAGAGTCTACCTTTGCTACAATATTGCGTCCACTATGCTGTTTGTAGTAGCTTACCCGCACTCCTATTTTTTTATTCATTATTAAACCTACTCCAGCAGTACCCCTATTTGATTTTGTATTTATAACCTTGTATTCTCCAGACCAAAAGTCGTGTTCCTCCTGCCACCGACCTTCATTAATTCCCACTATATCTAACTTTAAAATATCAATTTCCATTTTTAAATTTTCTAACCTGCCTGCCCGATTAAGGGGTCTGACATTCCACGCTCCGATAAGCAGAACTTCAATTTTTTTCTCCTGATAACAACGTCCTCCCGGGTAGTCCCCGCCCGGAGATCCTAATGGGGGACTATTTTACCTCCGGAATATTTTACCCAAAATGACGCCATCATCATTTAACCATAGAGTAAAGTAAAGCTGCATGCCCTCGGTACAAATTACGGCTGTACTTTCCCCTTGCTTTCAGCCGTTCACAGTACCAGCACAACAAGGCCGTTTTTGTTAATGTTACAAGGCCAGATAAGTCAATCATCCAGACTGTTACCCGTGCAACTACTGAAAAGGCTGCTGCCCCTCTTCAGGAGTCATGGACTGTGCGGCTGGTCCCGGCGGAGGATCGTTTCCTCTCCCGGGAATGGGTGTGTGTGTTTGTCCTTAGGATAATTTCGGTAAAGTAGTGTGTAAGCTTAGGGACTGATGACCTTAGCAGTTAAGTCCCATATGATATCACACACACCACCCTCTTCAGAAACCACACGTTTGTCTGGCCTCTCAAAGATACCCCTCCGTTGTAGTTGCACCTACGGTACGGCTATGTTTATCGCTGAAGCATGCAGGCCTCCCCACCAACGGCAAGGTGCTTGGTTCATGGAGGGGGGGGGGGGGGGGGAGAGGGGCGGGGTGGCTGCCACATATAAAAAGAGGTAATACAAGCTGATACTAACTGTACTGTTTCACGTAAGTCGGAAGCTTAGTTTAGAAAACCCTACACATATTACCAGAAGTACTCTTTGTAGTTTTTGTTTTTCTGTTTTGCCGGAAGTTGGCACATCTTTGCTTGTCTCAAGTGTTGACACATTTTCGCGGTGTACGGACTGGTCCGTTAAGAGTGCCACCTGGAGGCGGTGGCGGGAGGAGAGAAGGACGGACACCCTGTCAGCTGGAGCGAGATGTCGAAAACACATGGCGGCGATTGCTACCACACGATGTGCGGCTATTACAAGGGTAAAGTAAGAACCAGGCTGACACCCCGTGTGTCGCAAGCATTCTAGCATATAGGGAATTCGGAAAATCCCTTAGAAACTTCTAGGACTTGTAGAGGCGAGTGAGTACATAATATTTTGAATAGGAACCCGTGTCCGGAAACATATCGTTTCCGTGCTACAGCCATCTGAAAAAAATATTTGCTAGGTAGGTATGCAACAGACAGGGTAATCAGGGTTTGAGCGGGGGGGGGGGGGGGGGGCTGGAGGTTGGATACGTCGGATAGGCTGTTGTCATTTGACTTCTGTCATACACCTCAGACGTAGTTCGAGCCTCTTTCCGAATTTTAGAACAACATGGTTTAGTACAACTTTGGAGAATACACCGACATGATCCTTGTGAATGGTTATGCTCACGGTAATTGAAGAGCCGCTCGATGCCTCTAACTAAGCTCGTCCTCTACTACGTCCATCTCCATCGCACACCCTTTTCGCCAAAATTATGCACCGGTACCTCCACCGTCAGCAGGCGCGACTGTGGTGCTCCAAGGAGACGCCGCACATCCGAACTGGTGGAGGCCGTACCGGACCACGCTGCGGAGAACCTGACAATGAGTACAGAGGAACGATTTATTTGGCTCTCGCCCTAGGGAGGGAATCAGGATCGGTAAAGAACGACAGCAGAACGACAGCCGCCCAAAAGTAAAGTTTTCCTTCCGTTCATCTGTACGATTACAGATTGTGTTGGGAAAATGTTGAGCAAGTGAAGTGTGGAAGAAGTTACCTTCAGACACACCAGAAAGATAAAAGAATGTTTAAGGTCGGCAAAAGATATACGACGTCCTTTGGCAATTCCCTGTAGTTGTGGTCTGGTTTACACAGCCGCCACAAAAAGAAATGTTGACACCCGTCTGGTTGAACACAAGCGGAATTGTCGCCTGGGACGTACGGACAAATCGGCCGTGGGGGGAAGTCTTGACCAAGAGTGTGATCATGAAATAAAATTAATGGAGACGAGTAACATTTCTAAAACACCATATTATCATGCCCGTATGTATAGAGAGGCTATTGATATTGATAAACGCCGTTATAATTTTAACAGATAAGAGGAAGGTGTTAAATTAGATAAAATTTGGATGTCAAACCTCACAGCGTAGGAATGACAATCGATTACTTTCAGACAAGAATGTTGGCACTACCAGTGGTAACCTCGTAGTCAACGTCACGTGACGGACTGTGGTGCCCTCTAAATTGCCAATATATTCGGCGCTCCCACGAGGTCTGGTTGCAGTTCGCCACTTTACCTCTGAAAATGTCTCCCGCAGTCGGACAGGAAACGTAAGGAGAAAGTTTCATACATCGACGATGGCCTATTAGCCCGGAAGTCTTAAGTGCTGTCAGTACCAGCCGTGAAAGCTTACATTGTCTGAGTTAGTAACTGTGGTCTCTACAGCGACATCATCGTCACTAATCTTGTCTCCACACTGACGCCATCGATAACGTCAGGCCTGTTAGTAGCTACACGGTCTAAAACATTTCCATTAGGCGTGGGCTATCGAAATAGCTGTTCCAGGCAGATATCGGAAAATTTCTTCAAAAATACTTCGCAAGTCTGTCTGTCTGTACCGCCCGTAATGAATCCACAGACGTTCTTGTCTTTTGCTCAGTAGGTTACAGTAGCCTCCAACTAATTTTGCGTTACTGAGAGTAGACTTTCGTTTAATGACGCTAGATTTTGGATTGGATTGGATTGTTTGGGGAAGGAGACCAGACAGCGAGGTCATCGGTCTCATCGGATTAGGGAAGGACGGGGAAGGAAGTCGGCCATGCCCTTTCAAAGGAACCATCCCGGCATTTGCCTTGAGCGATTTAGGGAAATCACGGAAAACCTAAATCAGGATGGCCGGATGCGAGTCCAGTGTGCTAGCCACTGCGCCACCTCGCGCGGTACTGACGCTAGAAACTGCCACAGCGGAATCGAGTGGCAGGTGAAAACATCCAAAAATTAATTTCATTTCAGCTAGACCTATTATACGTCACCAGATAACCTCACTAGTACCCTCAAATTCGACCTCATACAGACCGTATTTCTGTCAACTGCAATAATGAAGACTCCTCTCCCCTCGCTAAGGTGTCTAATCTGTCCTTTCTTCGAGGTATGTTCCATGAATCGCTAAATATCTCAGAGCCTTCCGCTTCGGCTTTCAGCTAGCTCTAGGTCCCGAAAACAATTTGACGGCAAAAAATTTCTTGGAAGTCAGTAAATTCGGGAAATATGCTACGAAAACTTCGAGAATTTACTGATATGTTCCCAGCAATGGGCCGTGTTAGTTTTGCTGCGCTGCAACAGCCCGCCTCATTGGTTGGCTCCAAGTGGTCCCTAGGCAACGAAACGGTACTACTGAGCTGTAAGTATGAAATTTTTTGTCAAACTGTAACAAGAATTACAGAATTCAATAAAATCAACATTAGTCAACAGAGACCGAACATGGTAAAATAAATACATGCGACTCATACTGGTTCAATAACGCTTCTTGAAGGCTGTTATCACTCAAAACCGAAAGAAAGTGCCACTAGCTCCATTTTCACAACTACAGAAATAGAAACTAAGATCAAATTACGACCATAAAGACCTACGGTATACCGCTTGAATCGTAGCTTTCTGCTCAGACAAAATTAAGCCTCAAGATGGATATTAAACGTACACCCCAAGGAAAAGATTGCAGATATACTGGATGCATTATAGATAAATGTGTTGAAAGTAACTATCAAGAAAAATGGAGAAAATTTATACCACATAAAAAATTTACTGAGATAGGAAATCCCAATATAAATAAGGTCACAGCCCAACCACAGCCCCTAAATAAAGTTATGGTTCCCCTTAGTATTTCAGGAATCAAAGAAGTCGGTGTAAAGAAGAGAATATTTACACTAGGCAACGGGTAGAAGAAGTTCGGAAGATCCAAATCTGTATCCAGCGTGAAGTAACGAGATCTGTCCGACCTTCAAAGTCATTAGAAATGTTCAGTGGACTGAACCGACGCAGACGCAGACACACACACACACACACACACACACACACACACAAAATGGTTCAAATGGCTCTGAGCACTATGGGACTTAACATCTCTGGTGATCAGTCCCCTAGAACTTAGAACTACTTAAACCTAACTAACGTAAGGACATCACACACATCCATGCCCGAGGCAGGATTCGAACCTGCGACCGTAGCAGTCGAGCGGTTCGGGACTGAGCGCCTGAGCCGCTAGACCACCGCGGCCGGCCACACACACACACACACACACACACACACACATATATATATATATATATATATATATATATATATATATATATATATATATATATATATGGTGAGTCGCGTAAGACGTAATACCCCCATTATTCCTGGGGCGACTGCACGTATCGACTATGGGGAACATACTTTGGTACATGCACAATAACCACAACGATTATATTGACCGAGATAATGAGGCAAGTACATGTTTTTTTTAAATGGGACGCTATACTTTCTTTACCATCATTCGAAGGCTCTGGGAAAGACGCGTATAGTGATGTAACGCATGTTGTTATTGTGATTCAAACTTCGCTTACAAGACGCTGGGAAATATTGTAAGATTGAAGGTCGAGACGGTCGGAAGCGGCTGCAGACTGTAAACAAACCACGCGCGACCCGTAGGCCGAGTTGCCGTGCTCTATGCAGCATGCACGGCCTATGCTACGAAGGTAAATACTCATCCGCCCTCTTTTAAGCAAAGTATGAATCACAATATCAACATGCGTTACATCAGTATACGCGTCTTTTCCAGAGCGTCCCATTTAAAAAACATGTACTTGCCTCATTATCTCGGTCAATATAAACGTTGTGATTATTGTGCATGTACCAACGTATGTGCCCCATAGTCCGCTATGATTCGCCGAAAACCGCATACAGATACGTGCAATCGCCCCCGGAATAAAGGGGGTGTTACTTCTTACGCGACTCACCCTGTATATATGGCTCTGAGCACTATGGGACTTAACTTTTGAGGTCATCAGTCCCCTAGAACTTAGAACTGCTTAACCTAACTAACCTAAAGACATGTCACACATCAATGCCCGAGGCAGGATTCGAACCTTAGAACGCAGCGGTCGCGCGGTTCCAGACTGAAGCGCCTAGAACCGCTCGCCCACAACGGCCGGCACCCTGTATATATAGAAATGCATTTTGCTTACTGTTTTAGTGGTGCAAGCATTCGGGGACGAACCAGGAAAACGGCAGAGACTGACAAACGGTGTTCTATGATGGCGTAACAAGGCGGGGGACTCAGTGGTCCACAGTGACAGCAGGTGAGGCGGCAGTGGTCGCCGACACGGCCCGTTGGTCCGCTGACCGGCTGTCTCCGAGTCGCCACGGACTGGGAAGCCATTACGCGACCGCAGGGCAGAGCAGCTCCGGGTGGAAAGCAGCGTTATCCCTTTTTGTTACAATAGCCGTTCCGTGAGGCATGCTTTTTACGCGACAGATCCTGAGGGAGAGGAAATGATTCGTCTCGCCAGCCAGCCAGACGACTGGACGTGGGATTGCCTCTGCCTCCTAATCGATTCTCTTTATTTCGTTAATAGCTCCGTATTTTGTGCCATAAGGTCGTTCAGGCGAGCTAGGGCTGAAAACACTAAGATTATTTAGGATTTTTAAAACTCCACCCTCTGCAAAACACATGTTTTTCTATTATTACTCCTTACTCATAAGTCATCTTCATTGGATCACACTTCATATCTGTGAAAAATTGCATAGAACGTTTGGTTGGTTTCTTAATGTAGGCCCAAAAACCATAACATATGCGTTTATCAGTCTACTGTCAGTAGTTGCCTGAAACTGCAATCGTTTTAAAAATGAAATTGCACGGTTTGGATTAATTTTATGGCCTGACTGCCTGTTGCAATGTGTAATGCAATCAGCTACCAGAATATATTGCGGTATATCTGCTTTTCCTACTTGATGGTATCCACTGAAAAACTCTTTAACTTTATCGTAAGCAAAGCTGAGTTTAATCTTCGAAAAGCTACTCCGAAGTATGGGTTCGATGCCGTCTAAGAAAAGTACTGTAATGATGGTATACTGATTCAGTAATGAAACAAACCATGCAGAAATTTCAATATATCACACATAGATCTACATCTACGTGATTACTCTGCTATTCACAATAAAGTGCCTGACAGAAGGTTCAATGAACATAGAAACACTAGGAGGACCGGAAAGAAACGTCGTTTCTACGCGTGTCGATATTCGTTTGCAATTTATCAGCTCACTCTGTACTTCAAACTCGTGCCAAAGACATTATAAGGTTAGAGTGATTTGTTTACTCGTAACAAAATATATCTTTTTTTTCAGTTTATGGCGAAATGGCCAGCCGAATAACGGATGATGTACACTGTATGTTCTTTGAGTTTCGCAAGGGTAGGTAACGCAACAGTTGTTACCAAAAATATTTGCTACTTTATCCAAAGGCATTAGACGTTAGTAAATGCCAAATCTATTTTTCTACGTTCAGATCCCGTAATTTTGATCTTTACGGCAACATGTTAAGGACGGAAGTAGAAGCAAATCCTTGTTAGACAATAGATGAACTATCAGACACTCTTAATCAACCTTGGTAGATCATCAAAAAACCTCTACAGTAGTTTTCGAAAGTCAAACAAAAACAAAACCGATCAACAACATGGAACTTTTGCTTCAGCGGCACACTAGAGAAGAGCTGCTTTGATTCCTTCATCACTGGAGATCAAAAATGGGCCCTCTATGACAATCCACAACGCAAAATGCAGCGACTCTCACTGAATGAATCGCCACGAAGTTCAATTAAGCCAAGGTTACACTCCCAAAAGGCACTTTTGCTTCCATTGTGAAGTATTTACACGGTCATTCATTCTGAAGTGCTGAAACCTGGACAAGACTGTGAATGTAGATCCTGACTGTGAACAACTGAATCGAGCAAATTAATCTTTAATTAATTGCCAACAGAAAATACGTTATTCTGCAGTACGATAATACAAGATTGCACTGCTTAAGACAATACCGGAAAAAATTATGGAACTGAGGAGGGAGGTATTGCTTCATACACGACTTTTCTTTTTTATTAGTCTTCTGACAGGTTTGACACGGTCAACCACAAGTTCCTCTCCAGTGGCAACATTTTCATCTCATAGCAGCACTTGTAACCAACGTCCCCAATTATTTGCTTGATGTCTTCCAATCTCTAACTTCCTCCACACATTTTACCCTCTACAGCTCCCTCTACAACCATGGAAGTTATTCCGTGATGTCTTAACAGCTGTCATATCACACTGTCCCATTCAGTGTTTTCCACACATTCCATTTTTCTTAGATTCTGCTCAAAATCTTCTCATTCCTTATCTTATCAGTCCACCTAATTTTCAATACTCATCTGTAGCGACAAATTGCAAATGGATCGATTATGTTCTGTTCCGGTCTGCCGACAGTCAGTGCTCCAAACGTACATTCTCAGAAATTTCTTTCTCAAATTAAGGCCTATGTTTGATACTACTAGTCTTCTCTTGGCCTGGAATACACTTTTTGGCAGTGCTAGTCTGGTTTTGTTGTGCTCCTTGCTCCGTCCGTCATTGGTTATTTTGCTGCCCAGGCAGCAGAATTCCTTAACTTCATCTACTTCGAGACCATCAATCCTGATGTTAAGTCTCTCACTGTTCCCATTTCTACTACTTCTAGTTTCTTTTGTCTTTCTTCGATTTACTCGCAGTCTTTATTTCGTACTCATTAGACTTTTCATTCCATTCCGCAGATTACGTAATTGTTGTTCACTTTCACAAGGAAAGCAGTGTCATCAGCGAATCGTATCATTGATATCCTTTCACATTGAACGTTAATCCTACTCTTGAACCTTTATCTCATCCCATCATTGCTGCATCGATGTACACATTTAACAGTAGGGGCGAAAGACTACATCCCTGTCTTACACCCGTAATAGTTCTAGTACTTCGTTCTTGGTGCTCCACTTTTATTATTCCCTCTTGTCTCCTGTACATGTTATATATTACCCGTCTCTCCCTGTAGCTTACTCTTGTTTTTCTCACACTATCGAATATCTTCCACCAGGTCGACAAATGCTATGAATGTGTCTTGATTGTTCTTTAGTCTTGCTTCCACTATCAACCGGAACATCGGAACTGACAGTCCGGTGCCTTTAACTTCAACAAAACCAAACTGGTCGTCGTCTAACATATTCTTAGTTTCGTTATCTATGCTTCTATATATTATTCTTGTCGGCAAGTTGAATGTATCGGCTGTTAAGCTAGCTGTGCGATAATTCTTGCACTTATCAGCTCTTGCAGTCTTCGGAATTGTATGGCTGATATTTTTCCGAAAGTCAGTTGGTACATCGACAGACTCATATATTCACAACTCACCAGCGTGAATAGTCGAATAGTTTCCATTTCCCAAAATACTTTTAGAAATTCAGGTAGATTGTTATCAATCCCTTCTGCTAATTTGAAATGATCTCTTCGAGAGTTCTCTTAAATTCTGATTCTAAATCGACTGCTGCTTCTTCTTCTATCACATCAGACAAATCTTCCCCCTCGTAGAGGCCTTCAATGTACTCTTTCCACCTATCCACTCTCACCTCTGCATTTAACAGTGGAATCCCCATTGTACTCTTAATGTTACCACCCTTGCATTTTATTTCACCGGAGGCCGGAGGTTGTTTTGACTTCGCGATATGCTGCGTCAGTCCTTCCAGCAATCATTTCTTTTTCGATTTCTTCACAATTTTCATGCAACCATTTCGCCTTAGTTTCTCCGCACTTCTCATTTATTTCATTTCTCAGAGGCTTGGATTTCTGTATTCCTAAATTTCCCTGAACATTTTTGTACTAGTCGACATAAAAGTTTTCTGGGTTTGGTACCGCGTCATAATGGAGAAACTACTGCTGCTATAGAAAAGCCAACGTTTCGGCCACGATTGCAGCGGCCTTCTTCTGGGTCTATCTTTTTTCATCGATCAGTTGAAGTATTTTTGTTACCCAGGGTTTTGTTCTCAGCTACCTTCTTCGTACCTATCTTTTCCTTTCCACATTCTGTGATTCCCGTTTTTAGCGATATCCCTTTCTCTTCAACTGTACTGCTGCTTGTCTATTCCTTACTGCAGTATCTATAACCTCAGAAAACTTCAAGCGTACCTTTTCATTCCTTAGACTTCTGTGTCCCACTTCTTTGCGTGTTGATTCACCCTGACTAATCTCTTAAATTTCAGCCTACTCTTCATCACCACCACATTGTGAACTGAGTATATCTGCCTTTAAATCGATTATGTGATTTCGGTATCTTTGTCTGACCATAATGTAATCTAATAGAAATCTTCCCATACCTCCCGGCCTTTTCCGAGTATATCCCCTCCTTTTGTGATTCTTGAAGTGAATCTTCGCTATTACTAGCTGAAATTTATTACCCACTATACCCGTCCGATATTGCGCCATCGGATTTCCGTTTATTCTGTTCGCTACACCGTTTTATAAGTGGAAAAAGATCTGACACTATGAATGACGTCCAAAATGCCATCTCCTGACATTTTGCTCAAAACACAGTTGAGTTTTATAGACCAGGGGTTGAAAATTGGCACACTACGTGGCAATAGGTTGTAGATACAATGGTAATGTCTTTTACTTAAAATGAAACCTTATTAAAAGTTAATCTGCTTGAATTTAATAAAAAAATAAGGGATTACAGTCCGGTCCCCCTAATGCATGCTATTTTCACTATGCTATTCCTCTGGCCACTCAAAATACTTTCTGCAGTATCTCATTAAATAGAATCATCGAAAAGAGTCATAAGGTCACACGCGTACATCATTTTCTGATTTTTGCTTGAACGAGGGGAGAGATAAAAACTTACCAAACTACCGCAACGTAACATGATAAATTACAGAACATATGTATTACGCCATTATAATTCTATTCCACTTTACATATCAATATAAATTTTTACAGGTTGGCTGAAGTTTTATCTTTTTTTGGATATAGAAATGTCGGGATAAGTTCATCGTTGGATACAGAATTTTCGTTTTTTGGCTGCATCACATCAGTGCCAATATTGTCTCTTAACATGAGCTTTTCATCATTTTGACAGTGGGATGTAAAGTTCTGATATTATGTAATTAGATCGAGATCATGACTATATACCTTGACTTTCATTCCGTTTCGTACGAACTAATATATCACTTCGACGTTGTTTCCGTTATTTAGCTACTTGAGAAGCAGTATTTACTTTTCTGCCCTGGATGGATCTGTTTGATTACGCCTCGCCATTCGGTTAACTTCTACAGTAAAACCAGGCAAAACCGTGATAAACGTCTTCTGTCTTACGAAACATTTATTAGGTAATACTATATGCTCTTTATTAAAAAATTTTCTGCAAATTGCAGTGGATGGTCACAAATAAAATTTTTCTTAATAATGAAATAGTTCCTTTTTGTAAGATTCCATGGATATTTTAGCAATCGTAATGTATGCGCGAATTACAAGTTTCATTTCACACTACTGGCCATTAAAGTTGCTACACCACTAAGATGACGTGCTACAAACGCGAAATTTAACCGACAGGAAGCAATTACTGTGATATGCAAATGATTAGCTTTTCAGAGCATTCACACAAGGTTGGTGCCTGTGGCGACACCTACAACGTGCTGACATGAGGAAAGTTTCCAACGGATTTCTCATACACAAACAGCAGTTGACCGGCGTTGCCTGGTGAAACGTTGTTGTGATGACTCGTGTAAGGAGGAGAAATGCACACCATCACGTTTCCGACTTTGATAAAGGTCGGATTGTAGCCTATTGCTATTTCGTTTTATCGTATCGTGACATTGCTGGTCGCGTTGGTCGAGATCCAATGACTGTTCGCAGAATATGGAATCGCTCGGTTCAGGAGGGTAATGCGGAACGCCGTGGTGGATCCCAATGGACCCGTATCACTAGCAATCGAGGTGACAGGCATCTTATCCGCATGGCTGTAAAGGATCGTGCAGCCACGTCTCGATCCCTGAGTCAACAGATGGGGACGTTTGCAAGACAACAACCATCTGCACGAACAGTTCGACAAAGTATGCAGCAGCATGGACGATCAGCTCGGAGACCATGGCTGCGGTTTCCCTTGACGCTGCATCACAACAGGAGCGCCTGCGATGGTGTACTCAACGACGAACCTGGGTGCGCGAATAGCAAAACGTCATTTTTTCGGATGAATCCAGGTTCCGTTTACAGCATCATGATGGTCGCATCCGTGTTTGTCAACATCGCGGTGAACGCACATTGGAAGCGTGTATTCGTCATCGCCATACTGGCGTATCACCCGGCGTGATGGTATGGGGTGCCATTGGTTACAACTCTTGTTCGCATTGACGGCACTTTGAACAGTGGAAGTTATATTTCAGATGCGTTACGACCCGTGGCTCTACCATTCATTCGATCCCTGCGCAACCCTACATTTCAGCAGGATAATGCACGACCGCATGTTGCAGGTCCTGTACGGGCCTTTCTGGATACAGAAAATGTTCGACTGCTCCCCTGGCCAGTACATTCTCCAGATCTCTCATCAATTAAAGTCGTCTGGTCAATTGTGGCCGAGCAACTGGTATCGTACTGAAGCTGCATGGGCAGCTGTACCTGTACACGCCATCCAAGCTCTTTTCGACTCAGTGCCCAGTTGTATCAAGGGCGTTATTAAGGCCAGAGGTGGTTGTTCCGGGTACTGATTTCTCAGGATCTATTCTCCCAAATTGCGTGAAAATGTAGTCACATGTCAGTTTTTAGTATAATATATTTGTACAATGAATACCTGTTTATCACCTGCATTTATTCTTGGTGTAGGAATTTAACGGCCAGTAGTGTATTTTGTCATTTGGTTGAGTAGAAAAATGTGTATTGTACATATTTTGTCAGAAGTTAGTCGTTTTGTCAATTGTTGCTTTGACGGTTTAGTTTTTCGGAAGGTATTTCACTGTATGTTATCTTGTATAAAAAATATGATCGTTTGAAGTGCGAGCTTCTAACTAGGAACGACTTATTTTTAGATTTACCTGTTTGTTGCAGTTTAAACCCTTAAAATTCTTTCGAACTTGTTTATTCAGTAGACACAGTGTACATCTAAATGATAACTGAGCATGTGCCTGGCAGAAGAGTTCATCGAACCTCCTTCATACTATTTCTCTGCCGTTCCACTCTCGAACGGCGCGGGGGAGAAACGAGCACTTAAATCTTTGTTTGCGAGTTTTGATTTTTCTAATTTTATCATGACGATCATTTCTTCCTCATTTCAGAGAAAGCATTCAGTACAAATATAAATAACTAATTAGTTCATAGTTCCGCCATCTTTAGTATGTACAGGGACTGTGATTGCTGTGTTAGATGCAAGCTGAGTTCCTTCATTCACAGCTCCAGACTGTACTGCCTTCGGAGATGCAGCTTCAGGCTGTTGTCAATGGGCATCACTGTGGTGGAGGGGGGGGGGATATTAGGGATGCAAGAGACGTCCACACGTCCCTCACGCCCCCAGTCAGTCGACTACGCAGGCTAGAGCCGGCATTGAGGTTGAATCCACACCCATGTCCAACTGCAGGTGGTGGCTTTGTTGACGAAGAGATGCTCTCTGGTTTTGGGCTGCTATCTAAATTGGTAAAGACTGCCAGTCTTCAGTACGACGTTTGTGCAGAGTTTAATATCGACAGCACCGTCGACAGAACTTATTGCGGACCTTTGGCACGAAGATGAGTAGAGTGTTTGAACCAGAGGCTCAGACGGTTCTTGGTTTCAGGTTCTGCTTAGAGGCGTCCATTACACGCAGGAGGCGGCTACACGTTTAGCAGAGGCTGTGCGGCGTCCAGTTGGTGGTTTTTAGGTTAGAAGGTATCGGAAAAGTGCAGAGAGGGATTCAGTCTCAAAGGGGACAGATCAAACATAAGACTACGGTAGAGCTAGCACCAATCGATATTGTAGTTGTAAACTGTCTTTGCAATTGTAATTGCGTAGGCTTCCACGGACAGATTTAGTTAACATAGAAATTTTCTAAGTATCATAATGGGAGCTATACTGGAGATACCAAAGTGGCCTTATTCTGAGTCTACTGATGAGTAGGCCCAAAGGAATGCTACTGCAACCGTGTCCGAAACGTTAGTTTTTTACATTACGATGCGGTACGGTACTCAGAAATACGTTGTGTCGACGGTCGAGTTTTTTACATTACGATGCGGTACGGTACTCAGAAATATGTTGTGTCGACGGTCGTTGCTGTGTTGGTAAAGAATCAGAAATCCAAGGTATTACTGAAAACACTGAAGTTGAAACCTTTAAAACTACTGATGGCTGTCTAAAGACGGAGAGAAGTTCAGCCGAAGTCCTTACAAGGACCTACCAGTAGCGATTAAAGTAGTAGTTGTTGTGAGTTAGTACGGGTAGAGATTATACTTGAAAAACGGAGTAAATCAACAACTGGTTTCTTTTACCAACCTCCCGACTGAAACGATACAGTTGCTGAGCAATTTAAACAAAACTTGAGTCTCATTTCAAATTACAATTATAATACGTAGTTAAGGTGATTTCACTACGTGGGCGAAAATACATGTATTAAAGTTGGATGCAGGCATAATAAATCGTCCGAAATCGTACTAAATGCTTTTTCCGATAATTATTTTGACACTAAGTTCAGGATACCACTGGAAGTGTAAATTATTGCGAAAACATGCTTGACATCTTAGCTACAAATAATCTTGAGCAAACAGGAAGAATGACGAAGGATACATGGATTAGCAACCACTAGGTCCTTGTAGCGAGACTGAATAACGTAACATCCAAATCTATGAAAAGTAAACGCCAAACATATGTGATTAGAAAGCAGATAAAACTCGCTTGATGCCTACCTAAGAGACAGGCTCCACTAGTTCCAAACTAACCACGTACGCGTAGACCAGATATGTCTTAGGGTCAATGAAATAGTATCGATAATAATTGAGATTTTTATACCAGATATTTAATAAGACACAGATCTGATCGCCAACGGTACACAGATTAGATGAGCACGCTGTTGCAGAAGCAACGGAATAAGCTTGCCTAGTTTAATAGATCCTAATATCTCCGAGAATGATGATGCTTTACAGAAACTCTAAACTTAGTGCGGAATTCAGATCGAGATGCTTTTAACAGTTTCTAGAAAGAAATTCTCTCTTGGAATGTAACAGAAAATCTTAAGACCTTCTGGGCACATGTAAAGCACACCAGCTGTAAGACGCGATAAATACCTTAACTGCACAGTAGCGATTGTAATATTACAGACGACAGCGGCGCTAAAGCGAGTCGCTAAATACGGTTTTCCAAGATTCCTTCACCGAAGAAGAATTATTGCAGAATCTGAAATAAGAACGGCTGCCAGCATGTGTAACTTAGAGGTAGATATCGCCAGTGAAGTCACCCACGTGAGCAACAAAAGAATATCACAAAAATCTAAACGCTTCCAATTCAACTAAATACTTAGATGTCACAGTGAAGAACAACTTAAATGGAAACTATCACATAGAAAATATTGTGATGAAGGAGAACAAAAGACTGAGGTTTATGGCCAGAACACTTAAAAGATGCAAGAGATGTAGTACACCTACACTATAGCTGTCCGTCCTCTTCAGACGTATTACTCGGCAATTTGCAATCCTTACTAGATAAGATATAGGAACGATATATTTTGTTGAAGCCACTTTATATATGGATGAATGTTCATGGTCATGAAATAAGGGAAATTAAAATCCTCGGCGTCCTATTCCCTAATGGAACGGTACAAAAATTGTCAGTAAGTGGTTCGGTGAACCCTCTGTCATGTAGTTACGTCTGAATCGACATGTAGATGTAGATGACGGAACCTTCTCCTAACAACAATACACCCAGTTTTCTTATTATTATTACATCAGTTTTCACTACTTACAGCATCTATGTGTAATCATAATAGTAAATTACTCTGTGCTATAGCTACGATCACTTGTTTAGCATCTGTGTAGTCATTGACTTGAAGTTGACTTCAGAATTTCGTAATGTTTACAGTAGCTACCGCATACAGCATCCAAATAACAGTGTCACCTACTTACAAGCTTGGTTGTCACTACGTTGCGGTTGCCCCGCATCAGTTTGCTTGCACTTTCGTTCATGTGGCGACTGCGTAATGTTTCTTCCATGACTCATCATGACGGAGGGCGCTTCCGTGCACACTCACATACAGCGAGGTCCAGATCCTTCAAGTCGAAGTCGTTTATTAGAGGTACACGTCATTTATAGTTTTTTGTCCAGCTGCATTTATTTATTGTCTTAATCACTTTATGATGTCGGCTCACCTGGCAGTGACTGCACAGTGTTATGTCCTTATTGGCATTCTGCGTACATAAAATCTCTCGAGTCATATATCACTGCCACTTTATGACGTCCAAGACTGCTACAAGTATCTCAAACACCTCGTAATCGCAGATTATCCTATGCTTAAACTTAATTAAGGTCTCATAACAAAAAACTCTTAAGACAAAAATTGAAAAATACTATTAGCAGCTCTGCTCCACATAGTTTTGAGAATATAGTTGCCTGGAGACTCCAGTTTATGTGACAGACATAGAGACTATAGAGTTCCTTTGGTTTCCTTATATACACGTTTTCATACTGATTTAACTTGCATCAACGGTCAGTAGGATAAGCAAGCGGCAGAGAAAAACTAAATAAAAGAGAAAAATGAAAAAAAAATCAGACCAAATCTGCATAAAACACTAAACCTACCCTTTACTACTCTGCTCAGCATAGAGTTTTTGATAATTCGGCAGAATTA
This sequence comes from Schistocerca serialis cubense, assembly GCF_023864345.2. Taxonomy (NCBI): domain Eukaryota; kingdom Metazoa; phylum Arthropoda; class Insecta; order Orthoptera; family Acrididae; genus Schistocerca; species Schistocerca serialis. Next base: position 75,859,187 of record NC_064644.1, read on the forward strand.
TAATTTGTAATTTAAGTTATTAGGTTACTAGCAACCTCTGTTGTCTGAGTTTTGCTTAAGTGCCTTCCTTTTACTATACAAGTTATGTTTAAACCCTCAGACTCCTCGCCCGCATCTCGTGGTCGTGCGGTAGCGTTCTCGCTTCCCACGCCCGGGTTCCCGGGTTCGATTCCCGGCGGGGTCAGGGATTTTCTCTGCCTCGTGATGGCTGGGTGTTGTGTGCTGTCCTTAGGTTAGTTAGGTTTAAGTAGTTCTAAGTTCTAGGGGACTTATGACCACAGCAGTTGAGTCCCATAGTGCTCAGAGCCTCAGACTCCTCAAAACACGTGTTTCTACATAAAAGAGTACATCACAGAACTAACTTTGCCACTCCTGAAAATGAAATAAGAATTAATTACTGACAAGTAACCTACAATCATAACTGAACTTTAACCACAGATTTGAAAAATCCTCATTTCCATAGCAATGTGCTATTTTTTAAATTCGTATTCCTGGTTCAGTGGAAAATGCCTTCCATGTTCACTAGTTATTATACATTCACGATTCACAATTCATGAGTGTATTAGAAATACAGCTAATACTTGATAACATTCATTACATGTCAATCCATATTCTGCCTTCGATGTAAAAATTGGTTTTCATAATCCTTATAAATAATTTATATTACACACATACATATACAGGGTGTTACAAAAAGGTACGGACAAACTTTCAGGAAACATTCCTCACACACAAAGAAAGAAAATATGTTATGTGGACATGTGTCCGGAAACGCTTACTTTCCATGTTAGAGCTCATTTTATTACTTCTCTTCAAATCACATTTATCATGGAATGGAAACACACAGCAACAGAACGTACCAGCGTGACTTCAAACACTTTGTTACAGGAAATGTTCAAAATGTCCTCCGTTAGCGAGGATACATGCATCCACCCTCCGTCGCATGGAATCCCTGATGCGCTGATGCAGTCCTGGAGAATGGCGTAGTGTATCACAGCCGTCCACAAAACGAGCACGAAGAGTCTCTACATTTGGTACCGGGACTTATTGCGGACCTTTGGCACAAAGATGAGTAGGGGGTTTGAACCAGAGGCTCAGACGGTTCTTGGTTTCAGGTTCCGCTTAGAGACGTCCATTACACGCAGGAGGCGGCTATTCGTTTGGTACCGGGCTTTCAAATGCTCCCATACATGAAAGTCAAGAGGGTTGAGGTCAGGAGAGCATGGAGACCATGGGATGAGGTAAGGAGAGCGTGGAGGCCATGGAATTGGTCCGCCTCTGCCAATCCATCGGTCACCGAATCTGTTGTTGAGAAGCGTACGAACACTTCGAGTGAAATGTGCAGGAGCTCCATCGTGCATGAACCACATGTTGTGTCGTACTTGTTCTAGCAGCACAGGTAGAATATCCCGTATGAAATCATGATAACGTGCTCCATACTGACGAAACTAAAATGAGCTCTAACATGGAAATTAAGCGTTTCCGGACACATGTCCACATAACATCTTTTCTTTATTTGTGTGTCAGGAATGTTTCCTGAAAGTTTGGCCGTACCTTCTTGTAATACCCTGTGTATCTACACCATGCAAACATATTGTGTATGTACAGTTCATTTCCATTAACTGGACATGTTTCTTCATACGCTACTGGTCAAATACTGAGTAACACACAACTGTTCTACAAACATCCACATCAAACATAAGCTACAGCTGATCTCTATCATGACAGACCGACTTTTAGAACAGGGAATGAGATAGCATGGGTGGCAGAAAGTCTCGTGTAGAATGACATAGAGATGACTTAGGTATCCCTGTATTAAACCAGGTCTCTCCTAAAAATTGAAGGAAACCACGTAAAATAGCCAAATAGCCTTACGTTTTGAGAAGTTATTTTACTTTACTTTGACAAGAAGTTTCGGCGTTTCAGTATGCCATCTTCAGGTCCTTGGCTATTAAAACGAGTATACATGTAGTGCATGTCAAGCCACACCACAGCTGACTTTATAGAAAACGAAGCATAATAATAAAAAGTTCTTAAAATCTACAAAATGCAATTTGCAGCGTTAAGACAAGTACCTGGGCACATACAGCACAAAAAAGTAGAATATATACTCATTCTGGTTAGCACAGAAACTACGTTAACATCACAGAATTATGACAGAACATGACAAACATTGCAAAAGACCCAAAATAGACAAAATACAGTCAGAAGCACAAATGGACAAATTTTTTCTAGTTTTTACTTTTCTTTTGTATAGAAAGCTGCATAATTCTCATAGATGAGAAACATCCTAGCTCGTATAAAGACCTATTCTCATTAAAATGAAACGTCGCGATATAATCTATTAAGTACACAGTAGCGAGCATATGTGTGCCCCAGTACGGGTGGTACATCAGAAGTACACGTCACAGCATCAAAAACGCAGCCAGACGCAAAGCCCAACAGCAGGCAACATATTAAGAGAATAACGGTATGGAAAGACTATGCAGGCAATACTCATACTACGAGAATATACGTTAGACGCCGCGCGCTCTTGGGCGCCTTGAGCGGTTGGCGCCACCCCCACCCCCCCGCGGTCGGAGGTTCGAGTCCTTTCTCGAGCCTCGAGCGTGGGTGCATGGGTGTGGTGTGTTGTCATTAGCGTAAGGTAGTTTAAGTTAGATTAAGTAGCGTGTAAGCTTAGGGACCGATGATAGCAGTTTGGTCTCGTAGAACTTACCCCAAATTTCCAATTTTAAATACGTTACATATCATATCAAAATAAAAAGATATTACTTGTTGTCCCCTACATTAATTAGGAGACGGGAAAAAACAAGAGTGGCACAAACAGGGACCTCTAGTCCGTATTAAAAAGGGGAGCCCTCCAAAGTCTCAACTGACAATGTAACAGTATTTCCCTCGTAATATAAGGTATCATGCTATCGACATATTTACAAAATGACGAATCGATCCCAATAGGAACTGACATATAGCAAGCTGTATCGCGATAGGTAGTGCGTGGATTGGACGAGCTAAAAGTAAGGTAAGTGTGCGAAGACCAACTAGACATTGAAGTACAAGATCACTAATTATAGAACATACTGGTAGTTAGTGTGGCACCTCGTATTCCCTGAGAAATAGTATTATATTGTCAGCTGAAATTTTAGAGGAATCTCTTTTTTTAATATGGACTTGAGGCCTTTGTTTGCGACACTCTTGTTTTTACCCGTCTATTGATTGATGTAATGAACACCAAGTCATACACTTTTATTTTTATTTGATATGTAGCATACGCTCTTGAGGTATTTTATGAGATTTCCTCGCATGTTATTTGCATTCCGTTATTAACTTAATATGCTGTCTGCCGTTGGGTTTTGCGTCTGACTGCGTTTTTTATGTTGTGACAACTAAATCTGACATAACACCAATAGTGATAATTCTTATACGATAGATATGCACACTACTGTGTACTTCATAGATTATATCGCAAAGTTTTACTTTGAAAGAGGATGGGTCGTCATAGGAACTACAGCGTTTCTCATCTATAACAATTACGTAGGTTTTTTTTTTTTTGTAAAAAAGGAAAGGGAAAAATTAAAACTAGGCAAACTTTGTTCGTTTGTGCTTCTGATTGTATCTTGTCTGTTTTTGGTCTTCCGCAATGTTTGACATGTTCTGTTACAGCCCTGTGGCATTAACATAGTTTCAGTGCTAACCAGTATATGTAAATATTCTGTTTTGTTGTGCTATATATGCACAGATACTTGTCTTAACGCGGCAAATTGTATTTTGTACATTTTACGAACTTTTATTGTTACGCTTCATTTTTAGAAGAGGAAGATATCGTTTACTTTGATATAAACTACATGTATATTCGTTTTAATACGCAGGGGCCTAAAAATGGCATACCGAAACGCCAAAATTGGTTGTCAACAGAAGATAAAATAAATTCTCAAAACGTACAACTGTTTGACGATTTGACCAACAGAGAGATCCACATAAATCGGACTGCGTCCATTTAAGCCTTTCTTCTGCTTAGCCACAGGTATGCCTGTGTGTGCCCGTTATAGCTCTGATACCTTATCAGATCATTTCTTTCCCAAGCATCATTCTTTGACGAAGGTTCGGCGATCTCTACCGAAATATCGTCCTGGTCCTTTTGCCAATTTAGATGACCTGGTCTCCTGTCGTTTTCGATAGTTTAGAAATATGGGCAAGGTTTGTAGACGTGACGTCTTGTTTTGTTTACCTGTAAATTCATCTGCACGACTCATTGCGACATACATCGTCGAAGATACCAGGTAGACTTTACTAAACAGTGGATTTAGTGGATCTGTCGATTTATTCACTGGAGCGGCAGTCTCTTCCAATTCGAGTACATTATCTTTATGAATACCCGTGTTTAACATCTGCGCTCTTGTTCTTAAAATAATGTGGATTTGATAAATTTTCTAAACTATCATTTCTTCCCTATTAAAATCAGCATTAAATTTCGTGTGCACTAACTTGTGATAATGATGGTTGTGACGTAATATGACTTTAAAAAAAGTAAAAGACAGTCCAGTGACTTTAGCACTTGATGCAGCAGAATATTTGACTCTCAACAAATTTTCAGTGACGGAAGCACTGAAAATCACAGAAAGAAAAGTACTAAGAAAAATTTTGGGACCAGTCAAAGAGCATACACAATACAGAATATGTCATAACTTTACATACATACTGGAAAAATTACAGGTCTGATTAGGAAAAGCAGAATAATTTTCTACCGCCACATCCGAAGGCTGAATTACAACTGACTGACAGAAACACTTTTCACTTACTTTGGTTTACAAATGGATAACGTATGGCGCAAAGAAGTTGGAAGGGCCATGGGCGAACTCCAGATTACTCCACAAGACACTGAGGAACGACTGTCATTCAAAAACAAATTACAGGATTCCACGAAAACCCCTGGAACAAGACTGGGCTCGCTTCAACGGAAGAAAGAAGAGAGAAACATAGATAAATTATGAGGGGAATGGGGAAGAAAAAAAGAGAAACAGTTGAAATAACTACAGTCTGCAGCAGCTCGTAAGTAAGTGAAGAATCTAGTGACACCTCACTTGATTGATATAGCGATGCCTAGATTTCACTTTCTAAACTACTACCTACTTACTTACTAAATCTACTACTTATTGCATAAAACTACTGTAAACTAATGAAAATTACTATGCTGAATTCCGATATATTCTAATGGAGTACTTGATACATGCAAGACAACATTAAAAAGCATAATTTTTCACACGTGTTTGTTGTTCCTTGAATATCAGTCTCCTCTCGGTGTGCTATTGGCTTGACCTTCATTGGTTCACTTCTTATACTCAAGTCCCATTAAAAAGTTTCATTAAAACGAAGATTGCATACACTTTAGTTTATTCAATGTATGACAGTTAATATTTGACGTCCCCAAACGGGGGGGCAGTTATAGCGTGCAAAGCATTCAGTGGTTTTACTGACTACGTTTAAGAAACCTTTTGCTCTTTGTATCACATTCTGTTCTTCATTTATGGCATCACGTTTGCTTGAAGTATTCCTAGTCAGTCAACATTACTGACCAATCTATTTACTTGCAGGAATGTGCACTCTCGTTTGCAGTGGTGCATTATATGATGAGAAAACGGACAGACACATAAAAGTGAATATAAATTGTGTCCACTATTCACGATCATCGTCGATGAAAGGTAGACTAAATTATCCTCGCCCTTCAAAAGTGACATACCACTGGGTACGATGAGTTTAGCGGATGACATTAAACGGAGGTAATGCGTATCGTTGGAAATGAATCTGGGACTCAACTACTTCTATCGAAGGACTATAGTTACCGCATTCGAAGGAAGGGAATTTTCGTAGTACAAAATATTAACGCCCGTAAAATAAAACGGTTCAGTAGATTCAGTATGTAGAGTGCGAAATTACGTACTTATCCAGTGATGACACGGACTGAAGATTTCATAATATTAATTGCCTGCGGTACAACCAAAAGAGGTTTTGGATACAGTAGACGGGAGATAATAGTTAAATTCTGCAAGTTAATCACAATATCAAGCTTCTTTTATACGTGTGAATATTGGAAACTGAAGGAAAACTGCATGCCGTAAAGATAAAAAAATGAAATTGTGTAGGTTGATAGCAGGATATTAGATAGAAAAAGAAACTTATATGCTAGACACAGATTAAAGCCATTTAACTTGAATTAAGGAACAATAAAATATGGGGACAAAAGGTAAAAATTTATCTCAATGATAGATTGAAATTGCCACGGAAATTACAAATTAATACACGGAAAAGAGGCAGTTGAGCAAGACAAGAAAAGGCAACTGAATCAAGCATCAACACGTTCTTAGACCAGAACAAACAGAAAAAATGCACATACACAAGTTTTGTAGGCTGTGGCAGTGACTATTATCTGCTTAAAAAAAAGAAGAACTCGGCGCAACCAGTAAAAAAATTTTACTTTTCTTATTTATGACGTTTTTCGGAGACTTTAGCCGGCCGCGATGACCGAGTGGTTCTAGGCGCTTCAGTCCGAAATCGCGCGACTGCTACGGTCGCAGGTTCGAATCATACCTCGGGCATGGATGTGTGTGATGTCCCTAAGTTAGTTAGGTTTAAGTAGTTCTAAGTTCTAGGGGACTGATGACCTCAGATGTTAAGTCCCATAGTGCTCAGAGCCATTTGAACCATTTTTTTTCGGAGACTTCGCACCAGCATCGGGTAGTAGCTGTAGAGTACTCTTTCATCTATAACGGTCCTGAGAAAATCAACGACGTCGATATAGCTAAGATATCGTTGCAGACTTCTTTTGGAGGATTAGTACGAAGAAATATTTTGGAACTGAAATGCCGTATCTGCAGCCCTGTGCATCTACGTTGCGTACTTTATCGTCTCAATCATTGCAGCTGAATTTTGTACATGTTCACTGTTTACAAACCTTACCAGAAATGTTTCAAATGGTTAGAGTCTCCTAAGACTGGCGTGGTGCAGGTCTGTCCACTAGTCTATCTTGTGCAACTCTCTTCAGTCCGTCGTAGCTACTGAACCTACATCTATTTCTACCTGCTTACAGTCTTCGAGTATTGGTCCACCTCTACAATTTTTACGTCTCACAGTTACTGTGCCAAACTGTAGAGTACCTGCCGATCGCTCCTTTAGTTAAATCTGTCATAAATTTCTTTTTTTTTTCCAACTCCTTTCAGTACTTCCACATTAGTTATAAAATCTACCCACCACATATTATGTAACATCAAATTTCAGAATCTTTTGTTCTCTTCTTGTCTGCCCACGTTTCACGTCGACACAAAGATACACTCAACATAAGTATCTTCATGAAAGACTTATTGATATTTAAATTTATATTTTATGTTACGAAATTCCTCCTTTACAGGAATGCTACTCGTGCAATGGCCAGCCAGGATTTTATATTCTCTCTACTTCCCCCATCAACAGCATTTTGCCGGCCGAAGTGGCCGTGCTGTTAAAGGCGCTGCAGTCTGGAACCGCAAGACCGCCACGGTCGCAGGTTCGAATCCTGCCTCGGGCATGGATGTTTGTGATGTCCTTAGGTTAGTTAGGTTTAACTAGTTCTAAGTTCTAGGGGACTAATGACCACAGCAGTTGAGTCCCATAGTGCTCAGAGCCATTTTTTTTTGAACAGCATTTTGTGGCCCAAGTAGCAAAAATCAGCTACAGTTTTTAGGGTCTCATTTTCTATAGTAATTCCTTCAGCGTCGTCTGATTTAAGTCCACTTCATTCCATTGCCCTTGGCTTATTTGTGTTAATATTCGTTTCCACTACCTATTCTTAGTATGCTATTCAATCCATTCAGCTATACTTCCAAGTCCTTTTCTGTCTCTGATGTGCAAAGATTATTACAAAATCTCTTCATCAGTGAATGTTTTTATTCATACTTCCCTACATAATTTATATAAATTTCCGTATAAAACAAGAACATTACTTAGATTAGTTTTCAAATGTGTCATTCTTGTAATCTGAATAGTAATAATACTACTTAATTCGAATTCCGAGATTTATTACATAAACTTAATAGGATTTTAATTAGATTTTTCTTTTTTAAAAACAAAATTTACCGCTATATATACATCAAGCGGGAATATAAATGAATGAATAAAATTAAGGAGGACCAACCGCATATTAGGTGGTTTGAGGAAATAGACATGTATCCCAGTTCGTTACTGCTGAGTGGTTACTGCGTCTAACGGCCATGTGGTGGGCCCTGGTTCGATTGCCTGCCGGATGTTGTGTTGTCCTCATCATCATTTCATCATTATCGACACGTAAGTCGACCAATGTGGCGTCCATTGAAAAGACTTGAAACTCTGGCGCTGAACTTCACCACGTGGGGCGCCCCGGCCATTAATACCATACCATCATTTCATTTAATTACTTTCGTATGTTCACTGTGAATCTTTTCCTTCAGTATCGCATATGACTGTCGGCACTGGTTTCTCCATATTTCTAATGTCTCCGGGATATATAGCTTTGAGCCTTTTGGATTTGTATTCAAAATGATCAGAGCTCAATTTCTTTCTGTTATGTTGTGTCCTGTTTCATGTAGGTGAGTTGAAAGAGCCGAATTATTGGTGTAATTTAGTCAAAAGACTTTCATATGTTCACAGAACCTAATGACAAAGGCTTTCCCAGTCCTTCAAATATACAAACAGTAAAAAGTGCATTGCATCTTGTACACTCTATTTCTCTGAAATTTACATTGATTGTTTAATGTCTGTGATAGAGTTGTGCCTAGTTTATTTTGAGACGAGAAGCTGATGCTGATCGTATGCCTCTCCAGGGTTCTTGCCACCCAATATGGAATGATACCAGTGAAAGGTATACCATAGAATGTAATGGCCTTTTCTATTTTAATTTATTATTGATTAGCTTTTTCCATCTCTCCCTTACTGACTATGTCTTTTATCATTCTGTTGATGTTATCAATCTTGTAATCATTTTTGCTAGTAACATTTTTATGACAGGAACTTTTATTGCAAGTACATCCTCCGAGAGAATGTTATTAATCTGTAAACCATATCGTTATAAGCTGATAAGCTCCTAAGTTCACGAATTAGTATGATTTCAGCTTTTGTGAATTGTTTTTTCTGTTGCTGTTGATTTCCTGAAAATTTTGAAATGGTGTTTGCCATTTTATATACTCGTGCACAGATCAAGAAAATGTATTGTTTATTTCCTGCTGTATTGTAAACTGTATCTTGTTACGCAGTTAGTTGAAGGGGTCACAGAAATCCTTTGGTTCTTCGTTATTGTCACTGAACAACATGAGTGTGGCATTGAGTATGTATGATAATACGTTACCTTACGATTAAGTGGGTTTTGTAGCGGAATTGATCGTTTTTCAGGATAATTTATAAAAATGTTGGCTAAAACTTCTGAGATGCAGTTCCGCACGGACAAACTATTATGTTACTGGTAAATATTTTCATGGAGTTTAAAATAATTGTAAAACACAATTAGTTCGATGCCACACATGAACTCTTATTTCTGAAACACTTGTGTCTTCCAGAGGGCTGCGACCCGCGCACTGTGTGCTGTAGGCCAGTTTCCATCCTGAGCTTCTTCACAGCTAGCACTGTGTCCTGGGGGCTCATATGGGGGGAGTGCAATACTCTTCGGACGAACGTGATAGAAATTAGCTTGAGGTGATTTCGTGTTGGCTGATCATTTGCGTAAACGTTGTCCACTACTGGTCCCAGTGTGCTACCATGTGATATGACATTCTTCTGACTCCTCCACCTACTGTTCTTCGTAGACACACTGAAGCAGAATCTCTTGCTGTGGAGAATTTTGTCAATCTGTGATCTCCACAGAATCTAAGTTTCAACTTCACCAAACAACGGAGATCAACATCCTTCAGAAGTAACAGATCTAAATCACACACCTCTTGGGAGTTTTCGCTACACCAGTCAGCAGGTCAAACTCTATAACACAACCTTCAAAGTGGGAATCCCTCAACTCACAACTGTCATTAACACTGCTCGATCGCCAGAAATCTACGCACAAATCGCAACATATTTTCGAGAGACGAGATTCCATCTCTAAATTCCATGGTGTAAATTTACCGAGCCACTGAAACCGCATTACTTGATTGAATCTGCGGGTGTCCACCAGCCACCTGATGCTCGAAGAGCAACCGGTCTGTATTAACTTTTGTGATTGGTCATTTGCACACATTGATAACCCTGTTAATGATGTATCACATAAAACTTCCTGTGAGTGAAATACGATGCACAATTATTAACATACTCAGCACAAGACTGTTGCACCTCTTAATAAATAACTATTAATAAGAATAAGAACGTTTATGTATTCGTGTGATGATATAAAGTTAAGAGAAGTATCGAAACTTCACTATACAAACAACAAATGAGTATGTGATTTAGAAACATATTAAACAACAAGGTGGTTGGGCAATAGCTGCCCAACTAGAGGCCAAATAAATACAATAAAAGAAGACTTCAGATGACGGACTTCCACGAGGTCATATAGTTAAATTAGCAGGTCTCTGTGGTTGACCGTTTCATGTGAGTATTTTGGGTCGATGAACGCCAATCAAGTAATTTTTCTCGCGCTCGTGTCCATTATCGAGTAACGCCTCAATTTGGTATATGACCATTACATGATTTTGTAGGTCGGAGAGGTAAGTGCTGAAATGCAGTAAACATCATTTTTTCCGAATGAAGTTTCACTGTGCATTGGTGTATGGGCTAATTTGAAACTTTCTGGTAGATTACAAGTATCTGCCGGACTGAGTCGAATCCGGAACCCTTGCCCTTCGCTTCAGTTGCTCTATAGACTGAGTTATCCGGCTAGGACAGACGATCCATCTTCATGGTCTTACTTCCTCCGTACCTCCCCACTGCTTTCGAAATGCGACGGTTCTCAGATCGAGTCGCGGTCCGGCATACAGTTTTTAAAAACCTTCATTTTCGTATCAGTACACATTCCACTACTGAATGAAAATTCATTCTGAACATTTCTCCGCAGTATTCCTTCTTCCAGTTACTGTATCAGCTTTGGCAGCTGCGCAGTTTCGCCGGATCACCCCCTGAAAGTGCTGCAGTAGGACGTATCCTTAAAATGAATAGCCAGAAGCTTCTCATTAAAGTTCTGAATTGGAAGTTCACCAATCTTTAATCACGTCTTTAAGATCCTACAGGTGATGAGCACGTCTCTTTATGTCTCTAATAATGTTCACATACAGGTATTTAGTAAGGACATACGCAGAAAGTGCTTATTTTGCCCAATAGTAAAAGAACAGACTGCACAGATGAAGCGACCATAAGTTGCTTCAGACGCAATGAAGTAGAAAAAATCACGGGACTGTTATTAGCCTCTAAACATTGTTCAAATGATCCTACACATATTTTAATTGTCTATCGCTCATTATTATAAAACAAGTTCTCTCAGCCCTGTTTGCACGAAAAGAAATGCATCGCAAAAGGCGGCCGAGGCTGTGTTGAAGAACAGACTAAGTATACCGACTGGAAACTACGAGCGAAATGAACAGACTGACTGAAAACGGCACGAGCTTTGGCCTGATTGCCGGCCGCGGTGGTCTAGCGGTTCTAGGCGCTCAATCCGGAGCCGCGGGACTGCTACGGTCGCAGGTTCGACTCCTGCCTCGGGCATGGATGTGTCTGATGTCCTTAGGTTAGTTAGGTTTAAGTAGTTCTAAGTTTTAGGGGACTGATGACCACAGATGTTAAGTCCCATAGTGCTCAGAGCCATTTTTTTGACCTGATTGAGATTTGTTCCAGGGTATCACTGCACGTTGTTAATTTATTACAGTTTACAGGGCAGAAAGTTCATCTTTTCTTGGCTGTTGCTTTTTTCATCATACTTCGTTCATATGCACACATAAAAAAGTTTTGCATCACCTCGGTTCTGAGAACTCTGGAACCGGTACAGAAAATTGGAATAGAGATCAACATAAACCTCACTTTCACCAATTTCATTGTTCATGAAAACCACACTTTGCATGTTGTACCACCATACAGCGAGACCTTCAGAGGTGATGGTCCAGATTGCTGTACACACCGGTACCTCTGATACCCAGTAGCACGTCCTCTTTCATTGATACATGCCTGTATTCGTCGTGACATACTATCCACAATTTCATCAAGGCACTGTTGATCAATATTGTCCCAGTCCTCAATGGCGATTCGGTGTGGATCCATCAGAATGGCTTATTGGTGACGTCGTCCATAGACAGCCCTTTTCTATTTATCCCAGGGACGTTCGGTAGGGTTCATATCTGGAGAACACGCTGGCCATTCTAGTGGAGCGATGTCGTTATCCTGAAGGAAGTCTATCACTTTGTGCACGATGGGGGAGCGAATTGTTGTCCAGGAATACGAATGCCTCGCCAATATGCTGCTAATGTGGTTACAATATCGGGTGGAGGATGCATTCACTTATCGTACAGCCGTTACGGCGCCTCCATGGCCATCAGTGGCATACGTCGGCTCCACATAATGCCACCCGAAAACCGCAGGGAACCTCCACCTTGTTGCACTCGCTGGACAGTGAGCGTTCAGCTTCGCCGTACTGCCTGCAAACACATCTCCGACGATTGTCTAGCAGAAGACATATGCGACACTCATCGGTGACGAGAACGTGATGCCAATCCTAAGCTGTCCATTCGGCATGTTGTTGTGGCCATCTGTACCGCGCTGCACGGTGTCGTGGTTGCAAAGATAGGTCTAGCAATGGACGTCGGGAGTTAAATTGCTCATCATGCATCCTATAGCGCACAGTTTCAGTAGCAACGCGACGTCCTGTGGCTGCACGACATCATTATTCAACATGGTGGCGTTGGTGTCATAGTTCCTCTCAGCCATAATCCGTAAGTAGCGATCATCCAATGCAGTAATAGCCCTTGGGCGGCCTGAGCGAGGTATGTCATCGACAGTTCCATTCTCTCTGAATTCCCTCATGTCCGAACAACATCGGTTTGGTTCACTAAGAGACGCCTCGACACTTCCATTGTTGAGAGCCCTTCCTGGCACACATCGCGCGACCGCTACGGTCACTGGCTCGAATCCGGGCCCGGGCATGGATGTGTATGATGTCCTTACGATAGTTAGGTTTAAGTAGTTCTAAGTTCTAGGGGACTGGTGACCTCAGATGTTAAGTTCCAAAGTGGTCAGAGCCATTTGAACCATTTTAACCTTCCTGTCACAAAGTAACAATGAGGACGTGATCGAACCGCGGTATTGACTGTCTAGGCAAGGTCCTTCCTGGTTCAATGACTGGAACTGATCGGCTGCCGGATGCCCTTCGTCTAATAGGTGCTGCTGATGCATGGTTGTTTATATCTTCGGGCGGGTTTAGTGACATCTCTGAACAGTCAAAAGTACTTTGTCTGTGATACAGTATTCACAGTCAACCTCTATCTTGAGGAGTTCTGGGAACTGGGGTGATACAAAAATTTTTTTTTATGTTTGTCTTATTTATCATGAACCTCAGTTATTAAAATGTGGAATACTAATTTTTGCATACGCAGCAGAAAATCCCTGGGTTATGACCATGGGATCCATCTCAGTCATTAAAATTTAGTTTCTGAAAATTCAATAATTTTTCATTAAGGATCCTTGCTTATTAATATGGGTGTCAACACATCCAGAAAAATCAGGCGATCAAAAGTGTATCAATAGATACTGAGAACATTATAGTTGTTTGGCTATAACTGGTACTGGAAATCTGGACCAGGTGAAATATTAAATTAAGAATATCTTTTTAAATAGTTAAATTGGGGTAAATGTAAATACTTTGTTGAAAAGAAGCAAAATGGCTGTTCAATTTGTAAGCGACCCTCCCCAATTAAATTATTAGCTCATACGGTCCTTCCTACAGCTAGATGTACGAAATTCTTTAATTGCAATAACTCTTGATTGCCGTCATTTCTGACTAAACTAATCAGCTCATGTCAGAAAATGTTGCTGTGAAAGGAGTGGAGAGGGGGAGGAGAAGGACGACAGAGGGCTAGAGAAGCAATTAAAATCTCTCAAAAGAGGAAAGAACGCTGGACCTGATGGGATACCAGTACGATTTTACACAGAGTACGCGAAGGAACTTGCCCCCCTTGTTGCAGCGGTGTACCGTAGGTCTCTAGAAGAGCGTAGCGTTCCAAACGATTGGAAAAGGGCACAGGTCATCCCGTTTTCAAGAAGGGACGTCGAACAGATATGCAGAACTATAGACCTATATCTCTAACTTCGATCATTTGTAGAATTTTGGAACACGTATTATGTTCGAGTATAATGACTTTTCTGAAGACTAGAAATCTACTCTGTGGGAATCAGCATGGGTTTCGAAAAATACGGTCGTGTGAAACCCAGCTCGCGCTATTCGTCCACGAGACTCAGAGGGCCGTAGACAGGGGTTCACAGGTAGATGCCGTGTTTCTTGACTTCCGCAAGGCGTTCGATACAGTTCCTCACAGTTGTTTAATTAACAAAGTAAGCGCTTATGGGCTATCAGAGCAATTATCTGATTGGATAACAGAACGCAGCATGTCTTTCTCAATGGATAGAAGTCTTCCGAAGTAGGAGTGATTTCAGGTGTGCCGCAGGGTAGTGTCGTAGGACCGTTGCTATTCGCAATATACATAAATGACCTTGTGGATAACATCGGAAGTTCACTGAGGCTTTTTGCGGATGATGCTGTGGTATATCGAGAGGTTGTAACAATGGAAAATTGCACTGAAATGCCGGAGGATCTGCAGCGAATTGACGCAAGGTGCAGGGAATGGCAATTCAGTCTCAATGTAGACAAGTGTAATGTGCTGCGAATACATAGAAAGATACATCCTTTATCATTTAGCTACAAAATAGCGGGTCAGCAACTGGAAGCAGTTAATTCCATAAATTATCTGGGAGGACGTATTAGGAGTGATTTAAAATGGAATGATCATATAAAGTTGATCGTCGATAAAGCAGATGCCAGGCTGAGATTCATTGGAAGAATCCTAAGGAATTGCAATCCGGAAACAAAGGAAGTAGGTTACAGTACGGTTGTTCGCCAACTGCTTGAATACTGCTCAGCAGTGTGGGATCCGTACCAGATAGGGTTCATACAAGAGCAGAGCGCTTCGTTACAGGATCATTTAGTAATCGCGAAAGTGTTACGGAGATCCAGTGGAAGACTCTGCAGGAGAGACGCTCAGCAGCTGGGTACGGGCTTTTGTTGAAGTTTCGAGAACATACCTTCACCGAGGAGTGAAACAGTATATTGCTCCCTCCTACGTATATCTCGCGAAGAGACCATGAGGATAAAATCAGAGAGATTAGAGCCCACACAAAGCATACCGACAAGCCTTCTTTCCACGAACAATACGAGACTGGAATAGAAGGGAGAACCGATAGAGGTACTCAAGGTACCCTCCGCCACACACCGTCAGGTGGCTTGCGGAGTATGGATGTAGATGTAGATGTAGAAGGAGGGGGCCCCGGTACCTAAGTCGGTAGAGTAATTTCCCGTCAAAGGGAAAGATTCCGATTTCGATGTCCGATGCTACAAACAGTTTTAATCAGCCGATAAGTTTTTCAACATCACTGTTATTTACGAAATGATAATTAAATGGACACCCTAGCTGCAAACAGTCGTTGATGAACTTCATTGGGGACATGTTGAAAATGTGTGCCCCGACCGGGACTCGAACCCGGGATCTCCTGCTTACATGGCTGACGCTCTATCCATCTGAGTCACCGCGTCAGCCATGTAAGCAGGAGATCCCGGGTTCGAGTCCCGGTCGGGGCACACATTTTCAACATGTCCCCAATGAAGTTCATCAACGCCTGTTTGCAGCTAGGGTGTCCATTTAATTATCATTTCATTTCTAGCAAAGCTGCATGGTCATCCACGGTAACTGTTCTTTCGGGAACAGCTACTACCGTGATATACTGTTATATATTTCTGTGTCTAATGTTTTACATTAAAAGCGAACTACGTTCCAAACGACTCTCGGCCGTTCGAGGACGGCCAGCAAGTCGCTGAAAAAAGAATTCAGCAGCACATCTGTGACCGTTCGACGCAGCTGCGGCCGCCGCCCGCGTGTGGTCCCCCGTGTTGGAGGAGCGCGCGGCACGTCCCGCGATTGGCTGCGCGCCCGCGCGCTGTCACACGGCGGGCACGAGCCAAGGCGGCAAGAACAGGGAGTCGCTCGCAGCTCGGCGCGGGGCTGTGAAATCCGATTTGCGGCATTCGTCAGGCCGCGCTGTCACCGCGGCCACGCAGGCCTCTCGTCCCGCTGCTGGGGGGGGGGGGGGGGGGGGGGGGGGGGAACGAAATCTGGGTAGAAAAACTTTACAGAGTCGCAACTCGGACGCGAGCAGCATAAGCAGACGGAGACGAATAGCGCACAGAGTCACGGAGGCTGGCGAGGTACGGCCGGTGACCGATGAAGCGAAGCCCTCAGTAAACATTCCCCCAACACGGGGTGAATAACCTCGGGCACTTTGTTACCTCGCCAGCAAATTTTGTTTCTGCATGCAATTTAGTCCAAATTTACTTATCTCTTTATAAAAATCTACGTATTATCAAAACTATGCCGCCACAAAATGTTATCCAGCTTAAACTCGGGTACTAACATTTGACCAAACACAACCTAATTTGAACTTAACTGTAATTGATTTGAATGCAACTTGTCTTTGTATTAAATGCGCAATTTAAATAAAACAGTTATCTGGCCCTGATCAAAATTTCCACTTACCTCGCACCTTGACAACACTGCAGCAAATTACTCGAAAGAGCAACAGCAAACAGCAAGGAGGCAACGGCTAAGCCTGATTTCTGTTTCTAAATACGTATTCAAACTGTTGCATGTCGTAATGCCTAATGATAAACAGTGTGTAAGTAGGCTGTTTAGGTTCTTACGTTGGTAACGCCACGTAGCGCTCTGTATGAAAATCACTGACTGTTCTGTGTGCAGACTGTGGCTGGTTTGCAATGTTGGAATATTTGCTATTGTTGTGTTGAGCAGTTGGCTGTTAAAAGCGCGTAGCGTTGCGCAGTGGGAGGTAAGCCGCCAGCGGTGGTGGATGTGGGGAGAGAGATGGCGAAGTTTTGAGAGCGGATGATCTGGACGTGTGTCCATCAGAGACAGTAAATTTGTAAGACTGGATGTCATGAACTGATATGTTATGACTTTTGAACACTATTAAGGTAAATACACCGTTTGTTCTCTACCAAAGTCTAACAATCCCTATCAGTAGTTAGTGCCTTCCACAGTTACCAGAATCTTTTGTTTAGCTGGCAGTATCGGCACACGCTGTATTGCAGTAGTTCGAGTAGCGAAGATTTTTGTTAGGTATAGGTTATTGTTAGTCAGGGCCATTCTTTTGTAGGGATTATTGAAAGTCAGAAAAAAGGGCTCAGCTGTTTTAAAATCAAATAACGTAAGAGGTTTACCAGCATTGTCATTCTTAATTTTTCTTAGAGGATATTTCAAGTGGGGTGGAAAGGGTACGGTAACTATTCCAATGAAACGATATTCCAAGAAAACGATTTTAGAATGAAATGCGCATTAAGAAAGACAGAGTAAAACTTCCCGTAACCTTCTCACATAACATGGGACTGATCAATACTGCGCTCAGCAAAGTGAACAATGATTTTAAAAGGGTAAAATGTTAACAGAGAATTTCTATAAAAAACCAGGCAGCTTAATCAGTTAATACGTTAATGCATGACTCACGGAAGTGGAGTGGCCTTCCTCTCAGCTGTGAGAAACTTAACTAGCCGACAATTATCAATCCCAGCTGCGCAGTGCTGCAGTCTTACGTCAAACTTGTTTCCTTCAAGAATAATAAGATTATTTAAAGTATGTATTCTCTTCGCTTTGTAATATATACAACGTACTCATCCTTGCTGTCCTTTACAATTAGTCTTTCTTCATTTAACGAATACAATCACAATTCCACCCAGCACTAATGAATACGTCCATTGTTGTGGTTGGCAGGAGAGCCAACACCGTGTTGCTAGAGGAGGCCGAAATGCACGCGTTTTAGCTCACGCAGGCTGGCGTGAGGTCTGGAACAGGACAAGGAAATTAGAATTTAGAAAAACGGACGTAGCTGGTCCTACTGATAACAAACAGACCCGAACTTTTCGACTCTGTATGTACAGAACAGGGAATCAGTGATCATAAGGCCGTTGCAGCATCCCTGAATATGGAAGTTAATAGGAATATAAAAAAAAGGAGGAAGGTTTATCTGTTTAGCAAGAGTAATAGAAGGCAGATTTCAGACTACCTAACAGATCAAAACGAAAATTTCTGTTCCGACACTGACAATGTTGAGTGTTTATGGAAAAAGTTCAAGGCAATCGTAAAATGCGTTTTAGACAGGTACGTGCCGAGTAAAACTGTGAGGGACGGGAAAAACCCACCGTGGTACAACAACAAAGTTAGGAAACTACTGCGAAAGCAAAGAGAGCTCCACTCCAAGTTTAAACGCAGCCAAAACCTCTCAGACAAACAGAAGCTAAACGATGTCAAAGTTAGCGTAAGGAGGGCTATGCGTGAAGCGTTCATTGAATTCGAAAGTAAAATTCTATGTACCGACTTGACAGAAAATCCTAGGAAGTTCTGGTCTTACGTTAAATTAGTAAGTGGCTCGAAACAGCATATCCAGACACTACGGGATGATGATGGCATTGAAACAGAGGATGACACGCGTAAAGCTGATATACTAAACACCTTTTTCCAAAGCTGTTTCACAGAGGAAGACCGCACTGCAGTTCCTTCTCTAAATCCTCGCACAAACGAAAAAATGGCTGGCATCGAAATAAGTGTCCAAGGAATAGAAAAGCAACTGGAATCACTCAATAGAGGAAAGTCCACTGGACCTGATGGGATACCAATTCGATTCTACACAGAGTACGCGAAAGAACTTGCCCCCCTTCTAACAGCCGTGTACCGCAAGTCTCTAGAGGAACGGAGGGTTCCAAATGATTGGAAAAGAGCACAGATAGTCCCAGTCTTCAAGAAGGATCGTCGAGCAGATGCGCAAAACTATAGACCTATATCTCTTACGTCGATCTCTTGTAGAATTTTAGAACATGTTTTTTGCTCGCGTATCATGTCATTTCTGGAAACCCAGAATCTACTATGTAGGAATCAACATGGATTCCGGAAACAGCGATCGTGTGAGACCCAACTCGCCTTATTTGTTCATGAGATCCAGAAAATATTAGATACAGGCTCCCAGGTAGATGCTATTTTTCTTGACTTCCGGAAGGCGTTCGATACAGTTCCGCACTGTCGCCTGAAAACAAAGTAAGAGCCTACGGAATATCAGACCAGCTGTGTGGCTGGATTGAAGAGTTTTTAGCAAACAGAACACAGCATGTTGTTATCAATGGAGAGACGTCTACAGACGTTAAAGTAACCTCTGGCGTGCCACAGGGGAGTGTTATGGGACCATTGCTTTTCACAATATATATAAATGACTTAGTAGATAGTGTCGGAAGTTCCATGCGGCTTTTCGCGGATGATGCTGTAGTATACAGAGAAGTTGCTGCATTAGAAAATTGTAGCGAAATACAGGAAGATCTGCAGCGGATAGGCACTTGGTGCAGGGAGTGGCAACTGACCCTTAACATAGACAAATGTAATGTATTGCGAATACATAGAAAGAAGGATCCTTTATTGTATGATTATATGATAGCGGAACAAACACTGGTAGCAGTTACTTCTGTAAAATATCTGGGAGTATGCGTACGGAACGATTTGAAGTGGAATGATCATATAAAATTAATTGTTGGTAAGGCGGGTACCAGGTTGAGATTCATTGGGAGAGTGCTCAGAAAATGTAGTCCATCAACAAAGGAGGTGGCTTACAAAACACTCGTTCGACCTATACTTGAGTATTGCTCATCAGTGTGGGATCCGTACCAGGTCGGGTTGACGGAGGAGATAGAGAAGATCCAAAGAAGAGCGGCGCGTTTCGTCACCGGGTTATTTGGTAACCGTGATAGCGTTACGGAGATGTTTAATAAACTCAAGTGGCAGACTCTGCAAGAGAGGCGCTCTGCATCGCGGTGTAGCTTGCTCGCTAGGTTTCGAGATGGTGCGTTTCTGGATGAGGTATCGAATATATTGCTTCCCCCTACTTATACTTCCCGAGGAGATCACGAATGTAAAATTAGAGAGATTAGAGCGCGCACGGAGGCTTTCAGACAGTCGTTCTTCCCGCGAACCATACGCGACTGGAACAGGAAAGGGAGGTAATGACAGTGGCACGTAAAGTGCCCTCCGCCACACACCGTTGGGTGGCTTGCGGAGTATCAATGTAGATGTAGATGTAGAATACTTAACTTTAATCCATCAATGATGAACGTCGCTCTTGACGGTACATGATTCACAACATCAATAGTAACCAAATAAGGGGCCTTGCTAGGTCGTAGCAAATGACGTAGCTGAAGGCTATGCTACACTATCGTCTCGGCAAATGAGAACGTAAGTAGGCAGTGAACCATCGCTAGCAAAGTCGGCTGTACAACTGGGGCGAGTGCTACGAAGTCTCTCTAGACCTGCCGTGTGGCGGCGCTCGGTCTGCAATCACTGATAGTGGCGACACGCGGGTCCGACGTATACTACCGGACCGCGGCTGATTTAAAGGCTACCACCTAGCAAGTGTGGTGTCTGGCGGTGACACCAAATCCATCACCTACCATACTTGAACTAAGAACTTACCAAACTGCGCAGAGACGAATACTTTGCCACGACAAAACCAAAGATTGTTTTAACTTGCTCTCTCTGACGTGCACATCGATAAGACACAAAAACCAAAATGACATGACCACCTTACAGCTTAAACAGGATATGTTCCTTACTTTTTTTTTTGCTTTGGGGAGCAAAGACCATACAGTAGTTACTAAAGTGCCGTATTAAAATAACTGCAATTACTACTGTATAACAATAAAAGGAATTCTTTGTACAAACGTAAGTACTGAACGTAAAGCAAAAACACTAAAAAACGAACATCAGACAGTGAGCTGTAGTGTAAAGTGTGCGAAGTTAGCGTCAGACAAATATTCACAACGTAAAACTGATAAGAGTGTTAAGTACAAAGAGAAGTTCGTCAAATAAACTAAAAAAAAAAAAACACAAAATTACGACCCAGGTTTCTAAACGGGGCGGTTCCAGAGGAGAATGACAGCCATGGCAACTTATAATTGAAAAATGAACAACGGCGTCGTTTAGAAAGACAAGTTCTTAATGCAAGGGAGATATACAAACACACGTCCCAGTTTTCAAACCAGGCTGGTTGCACGGTAAGACAAGATTTACACAACTTGGAGGTCAAAACTGGATACCAGCGTCTTTCAAATAGTTGACGAGCAAATAATACACTCATGAAACCCGTGAAGTAAATCAATCCGTCTTGTAGGGAGGAAGTAGCCCCTCGCAAGCAATTTTTTGTACAAAATCACCTGTGTGATCGAGTATTTGGTACACGCCAATATCATGCAATTCAGACCCAGCACCGCCGTTGCGGCCTGATCGCAGTGTCCAGAAGCGACGATGTTTAACCGGTGTAGGTGGGCAAGGTAACACCCGTGTCCCAGCCTCATGCGAATAAGACTGGTCACATGAAGTCTACTAAGCTTCATAGCCGAGAAGAGACATTCGACAGTATGGCCGCCCTTACGGGACACATGCCATTCACAGTTCCATTCATGATAAGCAGCTTTCTTGACCGTCTGTTGAAATCCGTAATGCTTCTCTTAGCAAGGCGGTCAACAGTTTCATTACGGGGAATGTCTTCGTGCCGTTTAATCCAAAAGAAGCGGAAGTCTGTGGCCAATATCCGCACATCAGTTATGGCCTCCAAGACATCCAACACATATCTGTTATCCTGTTTACCAAATGCCAGATGTTTTCGTTTCTGCAATACGATCTGGGAATCCGTGAGGATCAATACGATCCGGGAAGCCTACGCAACAAAAACAGCCTCCCTGATGGCCACTGACTCCACTGTGCAGATAGTCGATTCAGGAGGTAGTGCAAACACTTCGTAGAGGGGCTGAAGAAGGCGTATCCCACACCCACTTACTTTTAGAGACGTTCCTACAGAAATGGGATCATTTCTGAAGTCGCATTACTCTTGAGACCATACGCAACAACTTCACGAACAGAACTAGAGGTAATACCGACTTTTTATGAGGCGTAAATGCAGGACGCCTAGTCTAACAGATGTCACAGACGTCATATGCATTAGGAGATTTTCCTTTTCAACTATTGGACCTGATATTTGTGAATGGTTTGAGGACTTACTAGCAAATAACACACAATATATAGTTCTTAACGGGAGGAAATAAAATATGTAAAGGTGATGTTAGAAGTAGTGGCACTGAGTGTTACAGGGCCGTTATTGACTACAGTTTATATTAATGGTCTCGTGGAAAACGTCGAAACCTTTGTAAGTATGTTTGCGAACGATGCTGTTCTCTATCGTCAGAAATCTGTAACGGAGTGCGGGAACACCTGCAGAAGGTTGACGACTGGTCCAGGCACTGACAGTTGACCGTGAAAGTTAGTAAAAGCAACGCACTTCTCGTAAATAAGTGAAAAAACTTTCTTACTGTTCGATTACACTATTAGTGATATACCACCGTAAAGAATAACAGCCGGCCGCGGTGGTCTTGCGGTTCTAGGCGCGCAGTCCGGAACCGTGCGACTGCTACGGTCGCAGGTTCGAATCCTGCCTCGGGCATGGATGTGTGTGATGTCCTTAGGTTAGTTAGGTTTAAGTAGTTCTAAGTTCTACCACAGCAGTTGAGTTCCATAGTGCTCAGAGCCATTTGAACCATTTTTGAACCAAAGAATAACAGTAGTAAAATAAGTATGGGTAAACGTATGGAGCAACTAAAAGTGGAATAATCGCTTAAAATTAGTTACAGGAAAATTAAAAGCCAAGTCCAATTTTTACTGGAAGAACTTTAAGCAAAAGTAATTCTTCCAAGAAAGGCACTCGTTCGACGGTTTCAGCAGTATTACTCTTATGTACATGAGGCTTAGCAGGTTGAATCAATAAAAAAGACAGAGAAAATCGAATGATGACTGGCGCATAT
The DNA here is from genome assembly GCF_023864345.2 of Schistocerca serialis cubense. Taxonomy (NCBI): domain Eukaryota; kingdom Metazoa; phylum Arthropoda; class Insecta; order Orthoptera; family Acrididae; genus Schistocerca; species Schistocerca serialis. The sequence goes on from NC_064644.1 coordinate 75,882,315, forward strand.
CATCGCGGGATCGTTTAGTAAGCGTGACGTAGTTGCAGAGATGCTCAACGAACTCCAGTGGTTGGTTGACTTGGGAGGGGGCGACCATATAGCGAGTTTATCGGTCCCACCGAATTAGAGCAGGATGGGGAAGGAAGTCGGCCGTGCCCTTTCAAAGGAACCATAGCGGCATTTGCCTGAAACAATTTAGGGAACTCACGGAAAACATAAATCAGGATACCCGGACGCGGGTTTGAACCGTCATCCTCCCGAATACAAGCAGTGTTAGACGCTACAAGAGAGGATAACTGTTGAATTTGTGAGAGCATTCGTTCCGAAATGAATCATGTGATGTAAAATATATTATTACTTCCTCCCACAAATGCCTCGTGAAATGCCTACCACGAAAATTTTGGTAGCGCAGAACTCATACAGTGTTTTATCGGCTTCCTTCCCATGCACCAGTCGCAAATCAAACAGTGAAGTAGGCGTATATCATATACCTTCCGGTGCGAATTGTAAGGGAGTTTATACGGTACAGGTGTCAAAGTCCGCATTTACTGATGTCACAAGGAGGTCATAATAAATTGTAGCTACTCTCGGAGGTCCAGTGTTGGCAGAGAAACATTGTACATACGTTAATGTGTTAAAGCGTAAAATATTTGCTCTGGAAAAAAATCATTCCAGTCTTGGCTACCACGTGCAAGTCTGGGGCTGTACAGCATTTCGCCTACGTCTCCGGTGCTCATTGTGAATAAACTGTGTAAGTGTGGTTAGTAATAAAATCAGCATCAAGCGTTTCTCACTTGTTTGACCTTTTCTACCCACGTCCCGTTCTTAATCCATTACATATGGATACATATCTGTACGCCTTTTCGTATTCACAGTGCCAGATTTGAAGCTGGTAATAAAAACTGGAACTAATTTTATTCCAGCGCAAAAAAAAAAAAAAAAAACTAATCTAGGAATGGCCTGCGAAAAGTGCTATGTGAACCGATCGTCTAACATTCTTGTGATGAATCATGACGGATTTCTCTGTACTCTGTGACTCCACGATCTGTTATAGGTAGCAGGACTCGCTTATGATGAAGGTAGCGCCGCTGGGTCTGTAACAATTCGTTCCTTGCCTCTTTCTCTCGAAGTCAACGCCTAGCGCCATTTCCTTTGGGCACAGATACATTCCAAGACATAACCACTGGACTGTAAAATACCATACTAAGGATCCTCTCTAAACCTCCAACAACTTCTCAGTCACGTTCTCTGCAATCTTAACATAGAAAATGTATCAAAATAATAATTCAAAGATGTGATGGGGAGAATGTCACACCAAGTTTTATACTTCAGTTACCGCAAGTGCTTGAATAAACCTTGTCAAGTCCGTTCCATCGATCGTCAACCTCTTCTAATCCATATACATCCTCCGCAAACTGCTGTGAAGTGCATGGCAGAGGGTACTTCCAATTACGTCAGCTGTTATGGTTCTTTTTCTTGTTCCATTTGCGTAGGGTGAGCGGCAAGAATTGCTGCTTACATGTTTCTGGGAGTGTGATCTTGTCTTGCAATATCCCTCACTTAATAATGGTTCTTGAAATGCTGAAAGTAGGCACTCGCGGGTTATTTGGCATTTCTCTTCAAGCGGACCCAACAAAGATTATATATACCTCCCCCATACTAAATAAAATCAGAGAAAGTTGCAACATACGTGGGTGTTTCATAAGTTCTAGACTCTCCCCACATATCGCCGCACTAGGTGCATGATCTTTCCCACAGCATCCTTCGAAACTTTCGAGTCATTCTGTCCAGTAGTTGGCTGCAGGCAACTAACTGAACAAGTTGACTGCGGAAAGGATGGAAGTCGAGATTCGTGCATTGGTTTTTCTTGTATGAGAGAGCTTGACACCAAGCGTGTCTGGTTGCTTTTCTCTGTAAATTTCAATTGTTATGAAATGAACTTCCCCATTTAAACAAGATCGTGGGAGTCCCCAAGATGAACCACGTAAACGACAGCCTAAGTTTGCAATCACAGAGCATTTGCATGCACGATACGATCTTGGAAGATCACCGGACGACGGCGCTTGAAATTTCCAAGATTGTAGGTATTTCAAGAGAACGTTATCCTGAGTTTTTTCTAGTAACCGTGCTTGAGGAAACTTCGAGCAAGTTAGCCTGATCACGGCGTGTGATAAATGAATTCGCACGGTAATTTCCCAACAGAGTTTCATGCAATTTAGAAAAGAAGTGATTTTCTTCGTCGGTATGAAACGAAGTATGAAACATCGATACACTATACACCGTAATCAAAACAAAGATCGAAACAGTGGTTGTCAGTTTAGGAAGGTGAAGACGGTCTCTTCAGCGGGAAAGATCATAACACGCGGGTTATTGGATGCAAAAAAAAATCATGTTAGTTTACTACCTTCAAACAGTAAAATAATAATTGAGGACTATCATTATAACCTTCTACTGAATCTGTAACCAAAAATTCTAGAAAAGACATCTGGTTTGCACAAGAAAGAAAGACACCTTTCACAAAGACAATGCTTTCCACCATAAAAGTTTCTGGTCAGTGGTAAACTGAGGGTCTTCTTTACGAAATATTGGAATAACAGTCCTATTACTCAGATTTTGGTCTCTCGGAGTCCCATCTCTTCCCAGCTCTCGTTTGCTGATCAGCGTTTTTCATCCAGAAAGGGAGCAATAGCATCTGTGGACAAGTACTCTGCCGCTCTTCCGCGGGGAGAGTAGTACTGCAGCATTTCGTCTTTTGATAGCGGGACAGAGACCATTCTGCAGTCGAAAAGCTGCGATTTTGTGCTGACGCGAAAACAGAGGCGCAAGCATGTGTCGCGTCCGCGGGAAATATCCAGCAGGACGGGCAAGCAGGCGCGATACTATTGTCGTAGTCATAGAAAGCTCCACTAATGCCTGTGAAAGTTGTAGCACCCAGCAGGAATGGTCTGACCGGTTCAGAATTGGAGGTTGTGTGGAACAGTCACACCACAACAAGTGATTAGAACTGCAGAGAGATGGCGTGTACAAGACCCAGTAGCGCTCTTTTTTGTGTGACCAGACTGGTAAATGTTACGGTATTCTGCGTCGGTACAGAGCCTTCCACCGAAGTAGAAACGTGTAAGCAAGTGCTGGTATGCATGACGTGAGGTACGCATAGCTGATTGTCGCTGTTGCTACTGGAGATGCCTGGACGCGGAAGGGGACGCAAAGCTGCTGCCTTGGCGGAGTTGCTGCTCACGCTCGCAGGAACAGCCGGGAAGTAGAAGAAGAGGAAGACTGCAGCGCAGTGCTTTCGCTGCCAAAAGCTTGCCCACGTCGCCAAGCACTGCAGCGGAGCAGTTGCGTGCTTGAAGTGTGCGCAAGCACACGACACACGTGACTGCAAGAAGCAGAGGGACGCCCCCTGTACCTGCGCCAACTGCGGCGGCGCACACGCGGCGAACGCCCGCTCCTGCGCCTACAGAGGAAACTGGCGCGGACCGGAGAAGAAGATGCAGAAGCAAGTGGCCACCACACACGAAGAGGTGGTCACTTGTACAGAAGACGTCGTCACCAGGCGCCTTAACGACGCCGTACAAGAAGCCATGTCCGCCTTCAAATCCGCCATGGCGGAAGAGAGGGCGGCCATGCTGGCGGAACTGGGCGAGGCTCGGCGTCAGATCGCTGTGCTGACGCAGGAGCTTCGATCAGCCAAGGAAACCTCCACCACAACAGACACCGCCACCCAGACGACTCCTCCAAGTGAGAAGGAGTTCGCGACGGTAGCCACGCAGACCGACGTGCCTGCCGAAGGGGAGGCAACACAGCACAAGACGGACACCGAAGCAGCAGCGCAAGAAGAAGAATGGGAAGAAGTCCCATTCCTCCCGCTCCCAGACATGTACAGCGCAAGCGCTGTAACAAAGAAGATCGCTGGCTCGCTTCGCGATGGTACATTCCCCCACCACGACAACCCTTATCCCTTCGTTCCACCTAACCATCCTAAACCCCAACTCCCTCATCACCCACATGGGTATCCAGAAAGCCTTATTGGTCTTTCAAGGGAGGAATTCAACCTGATTGATTCCTACCCTGTCTTCACGCAGCTGCAAATGCGCTGTATCATCATCTCTCTGGTCAACGGAGAATATGATAAAGCAGGAATCCTTATGCACGGTATTCCAACCGAGGAAGAGCCCTCAGCAACAAGCAAGAAGAAGAAGAAAAATCGTCATACCGACAAGTACAGGAAATAGGTCACCGGCACTCCTTGCCAGTCCAGAAATACCTATCAGTACAGAAAGAAGATTCGACAAGATTCCCAGGGGAGTAAAGGCCAACAGGCCACAAACTTCCACTCGAACCTCCTCACAGTGAGGAAGTCACAAAAGGAGCAGCAGGCAGGCTGACGTGAAAGGGTGCAGGATCAGCAAGTGAGTGAGTTCGAAAGGGACAGAGTGACTGGTCACCACAGAACGGGTTGGTCAGACAGAGACACTGCGGCATGCTGCAACTCACAGTGCTGCATGTGCAGAACCAGTAGATAGCAGGGGATTCGTACACAGCTGTGAGCGGCTTCTGGGCCACGCAACGCCACCACAACGCGAGATGACCGCCACCTCATCAGCGCGCTCTTAAGCTGCGGAACAGCTTCATCCACAAGACTGGTTTGATCCTGGACTGTTGCAAGCGGTGTGGATATGTTTGCGTGGGTGGTTGAACGCTGTTTGTTGAGATCAGGATTGATGGCATACACGACATTGCGTCATCTTCCATAGAAAAGAAAACACTAGCTCCTCACTTGTGGATATGTTTGCGTGGAAGGTTGACGCTGTTTGTTGGGATCAGGAATGATGGCATACACGACATTGCGTCGGCTTCCATAGAAAAGAAAACACTAGCTCTGCACTTGGGCACCTGAACGCCGTCACTGGAGTTCTGAGTGGAAAAATATAATGTTTTTGGACGAGTCCCGCTTCAGCTTATCTTACAGGGGTGACAGCACACTTGTTAGACGCTGCTGTGATAAATGCAGTAGGGCAGGCGGTTGTGTTGAGCGACGTAGAGGACAAGCTCCAAACGTCATGTAACCTTGTCATTGAGGGTCCATAAACTCCTTCAAATGTCATGGTTTGGGGTGCCATAGGCTGTAACATACGATCTAGCCTCCTAGGTATTAAGGGCAATCTGAGCAGCAATCGCTTTATGGGGAAAGTTTGAAAACACGAGGCGCTGCCCTTTCTCTTTGCATCTCAGCGTGCAGTATGTCAGCAGGAAAATCCTTGAGGCGAAGAATGTGCAAGCCTTGTTCCGAGAATGATGGGGACTACTGCTTCCCTGGTTTGCACATTCACATTCACGTGACACTGAACGTGTCTGGGATGTGGTTTGCCGGCAACTTGCTCGTTTTGGTCCTCCTGCAACCATTTTTGATGCATTGTGGACGCTGCTTCAAGCCACGTGGCAGTATGTTCCTCAGCAACACGTCCTGCCATTCCTTCGTTTAGGGCCTCTGATTGCAGCACCTGGAGGCTTCAGCTGGTACTGAACTCTCATGGCTGAAATTCATGTACGGTTCTGTAATTCCAACCATTTGTCTATCGTCATATCCCTTATATGTGAGATAAATTTTGTTTCAGTCACCTATCTCCTTCCCAGTGCCGCAATTCTCACAGAGTGTGATGTATTTGTCTCACACAGAACGACTATTACGCTTACAGCCCTGTCTGCCGACGGATTTATTCGGCATATTGTTTCGAACTTCAGCTGCAAGAGCAGTCATGTCGAAAGTGACAGAATTACAAAGGCCATTCTCCAAGGACTGCAATCCTTGCTTCTGAGATAGTTTTGTAGACAATAAGTATAAAAATAAATGTTAAAAACTGAAAATTAAACTTGAAAACTAGATACACACAAATATACACAAGGTATACACAAATAGGTCCATAACACATTACAACAAATGACGCTCGACTGCTAAAAAATATCCTTATGCCAGAAGGAAAGACATCAATTTAAATTTGAAAATTTGGATTTTTCTGTCTTTTATATTTTCCAATCCTCTGGGAAGCTTTCTGGAACTGAACCGTGATTGAGAAAGCTTTGCCTATATGAAAAAAAAGTAGTTCTCTATTTGGCGTTCACTGACTGAAGGCTGCAGTTCCCTTTGAGTGCGCCCGTGTTGTTAAAGCACCAGGAACATAAGAGGGCATATGTGTGTGGAAAGAAGTTGCCACAGATGAATTTGCGAAGTGACACTGCAGGTCACTGGAACCGACCTTTCCTGAGCTGAAGAGTTCCTTTGTGAATGCAGAGATTTAACCAAAAATATGAGATCGTACACGTAACAGAGCACAAATGAGGAAAGTATACAAGAATCTGTGTTTCAATGTTGGAACAGTGGAGACAGTTCATATTGCATAAATAGCTTCATTTAGCTCCTGCACAAGTTCTTGTGTATGATCTCACCAAAATACTATTCAATCTACTTTCAACAATTATAATTTCAAATTTCGTATTCCTGTGATTTTTTGAACATAAGTTTTACCAAAATTTCGCTTTCGCGAGACGCGTCTGGCAGGAACAGTATATGTTGTGCTTTGTAACAGTTCAGCGACGATCCATTCTCTTAAACCACTAGCTGATGTTACCAGTGACCCAGTGACTAAATCAATTACAGTGCATTCCACGTGTTTCGCCATGGCACCTCAGTCATAATCAAATAAAGAAAAACATTTTACCCGTATGTGATGATCAGATATGCCAAGAGAAGGAGCAGACCTAGAAAAAATTCATTTTAGTACTGCAAGCGGCTAAAAGTAACATTCTCTATCGCTTCTTCTTTCCTGAATCCAGTGAGTCTGAGAGAAAATTACTTGCACTGAGACGATTTGTCGCTTTTTTATACGTAATCATCCAAGAAAACACTGGTAGCAAGGGGACTGGAATCTAACGATACACATTAGCTTCTTACCCCTTCCCGAGAAACGGCTGCGCTAATGAGTACTTGAATGTTTCTGGTAACTACAGAAAGTGAAACACTCGTTGTACAGGAAGCTTAGCCCTGCACTGAGTTTACAAAGTCTATTTGACATTCCATAGTACGCTCCGGATCCATTACGCTTCAGTTATAGCCTCTCAACTTGTTCCTGTAGGTAACACGTAATTTTCATGAAATAATGTGTTGTAAGCGTTTTGTGCCAACAGTGTTCGTTTCCTGTTGCTTCATGACACTGAACTTCACTAAAATGCACTATGTTGCGAATTACCGACATTTTACTGTAGGTTTAAATTCTTGTTTTAACTTCCCAATTACTGACATGACGTAGCTAACTACTTTGCCCAACTAAAATGGATAACAGACAATTTCATCTTCAAACAGAAAAGATGGGACCTTTTGGCCTAGTATTTCTTTTCACAACTGATCACATTTTTTCAGTATTTTTGTAGACGTCCTTGTTATTCTTATAATTCATGGTTTTAGCTTGTCTGATGTGCTTCAGTGGGCTCTACCTTGCAACCTTGCCTGCAGTACATTTTTGTAAATGTGCTGAATTTTTCTGCATTTTATATTTTCTCTACGTGAAGTTCTAACATTATGTATCGAAATTAATTGCTTATTAATATTATGTTTCTGCTTAAATGTTTTATTTTAAAAACAATTATTCTTTCTCAATCTGTCATTTGTCAAATCCGCGTAAATGGTCACCTTTCTCCATTAACTACACGGAATGGATGACGTGCATTGAGATCTATCTGATATGCCATACATTTTGATTCTAAATCAAGTCATTCTTGTTTTGTGTTGCCTCACGTTACCTGTAGACTAAGATAGCAAGCCTTTAGGAAGGAACTGAGTCGTTTTAGTCAAAGTTTATACTATGGTATTCGTGTAACTGTGTCTTTCCTACATCCTTTTCATATAAATTAATCCAAACGTGTGACTGAGGTGAGTGCATGTGAGTTTCATACTGCTGGTCAGTAACTTTATTATGCAAGAGCTGTTGTGCCAACTAGTAGTAGCATAGGAATTAAGGCTTACAGGTTTAAATTTACCATCACGGTAGGTACTCGCTCAGGTAGAAACATTTGGTTTGGCAAGGGATACCGTGGTACTCTTTGGCGGCTATCTCCCTCACTGCCTGAAAGGCGAGAGCAATTACGATATGTCCGGTGTGATACATTCTCTCACTGAGACCTGCTAAGGGCGGATACTAATCTTTTCGACACTCTGCAGATTGTTAGGCTTTAGTGTACTTAGTGCGTGATATTTATACTTTATAATGTTAATCTCTATTCCAGCATTTTCGATTTTAGAGGGAATTATGCTTAGTTATTATATGGGTAATTTCGTATGTACGTATGTATGTGTGTGTGTGTGTCTGTGTGTGTGTGTGTGTGTGTGTATGTGATAATTATTATTTTGTTTTTGTTTCGAAGTACTATCTGTGTGGCTTAGTTAGCTACCACATGGAGTTCAGTAGAGAGAATGTTAATTATGTTGTCTATCCAGTAAATTTGAATGGTTTTCAGTGTATCAAGTAAATTTGTGAGTTATAATTGTGCAAAACAGGGGGATGAATTTTAGTGTTTTTCACTATTTGTGGGGATTTGCAGGCTGGTGGATTTGTTCAGCCATTATTCCACATGCCTGGTGATACAAATCGAGTTCATTCTTTCCTTAATCCTCTGTAAATTCTTGCGTCTGCAGCACTTACGTAAGATACTTGTAGGTTTACAGCTTAGGTTCCTTTTTCTCGATATACAAGTGGCTTTTCTTTGCAAGTACAATGGGCATATTCAGCCGTTTGTCACTCATATCCGGCCGTGGTGGCCGTGCGATTCTAGACCCTACAGTCCGGAACCGCGGGACTGCTACGGTCGCAGGTTCGAATCCTGCCTCGGGCATGGATGTGTGTGTTGTCCTAAGTTCTAGGGGACTGATGACCTAAGATGTTAAGTCCCATAGTGCTCAGAGCCATTTGAACCATTTTTTTGTCACTCAGAGCCCACCGAAATTCATTTTTTTCTAATGTAGAATATTTTTATTTCTATTTTTTATGAATGAACGAGCAGGTTATTACGCTATTTTACTCTAAACCCCCATGTGTATTTGTGTGTATATTCACGCCATTCCTAATCATGCTGTCCAGTGCAATAATACGTTTTCCACGTGAAAGACTAACTATTCAACGTTATGAACAGACAAATTTATTTTTATTTAAAATGGGAACGATACATGTACTTATGTCGTTGGATGTATTTTATTTGTGTATGCGCTGTCGGTTCAGCCAGACTCAACATTTAAATCATTTGTACAAAATACTTAAAATAAACCCAGTGTACAATTTCTGGCTTTGCACCCATCATATTCAGAGACAAGAAGCTCTTCTTCGAGCAGTTGAGAAGGCAGCATTTGCAAGATGATGTAATGTTTTGTGAGGTACCGATGACAGATGGCTTGTTAGGCACAGGTATCGTGAGAAAGACCGCCTAAATTGTGGTCGTCCTCCATGATTGGCTTCTGCGTTCGGTAATCGCGCGCCGAAATGACAATCTTCCCTTATAAATATTAGACAAACTAAACAGCGTATTACTCTCATGTCATATTTAAGGCATCTCTCAGCAGCATGCTATTATTCCATAATTTCACAAGTATTAGTAACCAGCAGAATAATAAACAACTGCAAAACGGAAAGGCAGACGAAGCGCTTCAGTGATCTTCGGATCGCGCCTAGCATGGATGGCAGGCGAAGTGTCTCGGCTGTAAGATCAGAGCTGGTTTGGCAGTAGGTTGTACCACTCACTCCTTCTGGCTCCTGGGTTTCTCGGTTACCATCTGCACCCGTCCTGTCTGCCTCTCCCCCACCCTCACATACCTTGGCCTCACCATTGACTGTCACCTCACCTGGATCCCTCATCTCCGCTCCATCAAATCCAAAGCTCACAACTGCCTCTGACTCTTCAAACTCATCTCTGGCTGGACATGGGGGTTGCACCCCTCTGCCATCCTCCACACCTACAAACCCTTAATCCTTCCCATCCTCTGTTATGCCAGTCTCACCTGCATATCCAGCCCCCCCAAATTCCCTCCAGATCCTCAAGCGTCATGCACTCCGCCTCGCCTTCCGAATACGTCTCCCGTCCCCCACGCAGATCCTCTATGACCTCATTCCTTTCCCCCATCTGCTCCTATTCCTCGTACATATCCGCATACTCTACACCTCTCGCCGCCTTGATCCCCCTCACGCTCTGGTTGCTCCTCTCCTCTCCCGTCCCCACACTCTGCCACGCATTCACTGCTGTGTCCGCCCTACCCTCCATCTCTACACCCTTCATCTCCTTTCCCAAGGTGGCTTCCATCAACTCTCCCTCCTGGATGATGCCCTGTCTCCCTCCATTTATCCCTCCTATCAACTCTGATCCTCACACTCCCTCCTTTCCTCTGTCCTTACTCTCGGCTCCCTCTTCCCCCCCTTCCATCCTGTTTTCTCCCCACCTAACCTCTCCCTGCCGCCCTTCTCCCCCCGCCCCCGAGTCCTTTTGTATTCCCCTCCTCTGCCTTTCCCCACTCGCTGTCACGTCTGCCCATCACCCCACCCCCTCTTATGGGTCCTTGTCCTCCATCGGCTCCTTTTCCCCTCCCCCCCCCTTCGTTTTCCCTTCCCTCTTTTCATACCCATCATCTGTCCAGGTTCCCCCCATCTGCCCTCAGCTGTGGTATGCCATATTTGTGTCAACTTTTTAGCGTAGTGTTCAAGTGAATGTTGAGTGTTGCTCGTCTTTCCAAAATGTTGTGAACAGAAATCATGCTGTCGCTGGGTAAGAATTTTACATCTCATGCGAACAGAAACCAGACTTGCGCCGTGTTTTTTAATTGTCTGTCTATTATTTACCTGTCTGCTTCATATGTATTTTATTAGCATTATCAACCCTTTGTTCTATGTTTTAAGTTTCACGATTTTCCGCCATGTTACCATTTAAGTCTCCGTTATTGTCGCCTGCTTTTATTAGTTATTATCTTCATCTTTTTAAAACAAATTCTGTAGGCTGAAGAGCGACATACTAAGCTGCTGCCAGCCCGCCCCCTTCGGGGGGAATCGAGGAATCGAAACTCAATAAAGAAAAAAAGCAGTGAAGACAGTCAAAATGGCTCTGAGCGCTATGGGACTCAATTGCTGTGGTCATCAGTCCCCTAGAACTTAGAACTATTTAATCCTAACTAACCTAAGGGAATCACACACATCCATGCCCGAGGCAGGATTCGCACCTCCGGCCGGCGAAGACAGTCAGTTGCTCCTAACGATGACGATGGAGGCTATCGTTGAAAGCCTGATATCCCGAACTTACGTAGCAAGAAAGCCGAGAACGTTTTACATAGGCAGTGGAACAGTTTCTAAATACTTACAACAACGATATACTTAACCTTATGTCTGCAAATGTTTTAAGAATATAAGAGCAAAACGAGGGCTATAACGTGTAACACAACGCATACAAATAAATTCAAAGCTGTAGAAGAAGACGACGACGCTAAACCAGATAAGTGAATACGACAGTTTACAATGTGAAGCAATTCTGGTGGGAAAAATAATGGAAATAACTAAATGTTATCTCGCGATCATGTACAGATTGCGTCAACATAGTGATATCATTACTTTTTAGTATGTATTGGAACGGCAAATTGGTTTCCGCTGTAATGAATTTTGATACGCTGATAGGCTAGGAACAGGTCTACGTAAGAGGTTTATGAAAAATGTAGAGTTATGGTTATTAGGTAACAGCAAAGTTTACCAACTAAATGGTTCAAATGGCTCTGAGCACTATGCGACTTAACTTCTGAGGTCATCAGTCGCCTAGAACTTAGAACTAATTAAACCTAAGTAACCTAAGGACGCCACACACATCCATGCCCGAGGCAGGATTCGAGCCTGCGAACGTAGTGGTCGCTCGGCTCCAGACTGTAGCGCCCAGAACCGCACGGCCACTCCGGTCGGCGTCTACCAACTATTTACGATGAGAGAAAAGAGGTGAATGGGGAGTTGTAGATCAGACTACAGAAAAGTTGACCAATTATGTACGTTGTTAGAGAAAGGAGACGTGTGGTTATTAGGTGCCTTGAAAGTCGCCCATTCATTTGTGAAGAGTGCAGGAGGAAACGAAAAAGGCGACGCGTGAGTCGACCTTAAACTAGTATTTATGGGCGAAGCGGTTTTCGCCAACTGTTTTATGAAGTACAAAGGAGTCGACATATTGTCTATATAATACACAAGACTGACCATATTATATAAGGTTTAAATAGAAGGCCACATAAGATATAGAGAGTAATGACACGCACTGTTTTAAGTATGAAAGGAATGTGGAATAAAGGTTAGCTAGAATAAATATCCCCCACATACTACAAAGTCAAACAACATTCGTATATGAAAATACACAGTCAAAAAACCTGTCATTATATCAATAGAGTTCCTCTACTACCTTTTGTCGCAACAGTGACACTTACATACAGAAGGAATGATACCTCATGATGTGGAATGAATTAAGATTTTGTAAATTAGTGTTTGTGCATTATGTCTGAAGAAAGATCCTGAAGTCTTCTCCCGATGTATCTGTGAATCGCAATTGAGAGCCTCCGTAGCTAAGATTTAAAGATCAAAGCAGGTGACCCCGACTAACGGCGTAACTCATTAGAGAACTGTGTCGGTAGCAACAGATGGTGCGAGCAAGCACATAGCTTTTCAAAAATTCGATGGGCAATGACCTAGCTTTCTGTAGCTACAGCTGTATCCAAAACAAAAATATTGATGAAGCACTGTCGTAGTACGATGTAAACAGTGGCATTGTTAATAAACACTCAGTCAAAACAAAGCATTAAGTGTTATGTATTCATATTGTACTAGTGTATGGAAACATGTTTATTTAAAATATGTTTAAAATTATTAGGAATCTAATTTAAGGCATTTTGTGTTGTATCATGGAATTGTACTGGAGCTGTATGCTGAGGCTGGAGATGGGAGAATGGACGTACAGTGACTGAACTCAAACCCCACTTTGGAAGGTATGGGATTTCACAATGCCAGATCACATCATAGACAATAGAATCATCAATACGGGTTGCTGTTGTGGGCTGCTTGCGTATGTTCTGATAAAAGGTGTGAATGTAATATTCTTCTGTCTCCATGTATTTGTGAAATGTATAGGTTCTGTGTTTATTTTTTGTAACTTTGTGAAGTGGATGTCTTTGAGGCATTCAAATATAATTAAGTGCAGGATAGCATGGTGACGAGATAACAGTGAAGGAAAGTGTCAAGTCTAAAGACGGCATTACGCCGATAGTAACTGTATGGCAGTGTAACTTACAGTTGGTCAGTTTAAAGAACGGCAATATGTCAAAAGTAACAATGTAAATTGTTAACAAGAAATATTTTGTTGAGTTTTATGGGCGGCAATACGCCGATAGTAGTTTAACAGCAGAATAAAATTTTGTGATTGAAATTGGGTAGGAGACAGTGGACTGCTGTAGAGTATTCCAGCAGAAATGATGGATTGTAAGTTGGAAAAAGACTGTTAACAACAAAAGGTGCAGAATAATAACGCTTTCAAAGTCTTTGTTTTTTAAAGAGTGGTGTAATTACTATAGAAACTGTAACTAAAGATTAATGATTCTGCGATACAAGCATTCCCGGGTCTAGGAAGATAAGGTGGAATGGCCTGTTCTTTTCGCTGTATTTTTCAAAAATCAGGCGTGCAGCAGTTGCACCACAATTTTTTCGCAATTCTGGATTGGTTTCTTGTGATTTGAGCTGTCTCGTGAATCCTTCTGTCCAGAATGCATTCAAGGGTCTTCATTGCATGGTTCAGTAATGTGATCGGTCGGTAATCGGAATACTCAGCAGAGCTTCATTTCTTTTTGAAAATTGGTACAGTGATACTCCACTGCCAATCTGTTGGTATTCTACCTTCTCTGATGATCTGCTTGAAAAGATCTGTTAGCTAACCCCAGCATTCCACTGTTGCACGCTACAACTCTTCTAGGAGGTGACTGGGGCCTAAAGCTTTCCCCCTTTTCATCTTCTTCAGAGCATGCTTTGGCAATGCTAATTTCCTTACTGGTCCTTCGGCAACTGGCGTGGTTGGTATTCGTGGATGGAGAATTCCTCAGTCGAACCTCGCTCAGAGTCCCTCCACCAGCTTTTCATTGTCTCCTTCCGGTCGGTCAGCAGCTCGCCCAATTCGTCACTGACACCATAAAAGTGTTGGATGGCTTCCGTTTTCCAATGTTTTGATTTGACTAGTCGATAACTGTGACGTTCTCCTTCACGTGTTCCTAGTTCTGTGTAGAAATCTGAATATTTGTCTGCCTTCGCTACTGCAATTACTTTCTTAACCTCTGTATGGATTTGTTCGTAGGCCTTTTAACGGGTTAGTATTGTGTCTGCAATAAACCAATGGTACAGTTTCTTGTTCTTGCGCACGATAGCCTTTACATTTTCATTCCAAAGCCGTGTGTCTTTGCTGATCCTTCGTCATCCCAGTTTCATAGTTCTGATAATAGAATGTGTGGCTTCATGAACAGAGATCTTTAATTTACTCCAGCTATCTTCGACTGTGGTAATTCGTGTCACTGTAATTCCTACCACAATGTCAGCCTCCTTCTCCTTGAAACACCACCATTTGATTCTTGATTACGCATTTCTGGCATAGTACCCAGGTCTTGGTTGGTTAATTCTAAGTTTACATATGACTGGTTGATGTTGCATTGCGACCGCCCCATATTGAACAGCTTTCGTGCCTAACTCATCTTTGAGGTTCCGACGTCTCACTAAGACATGAGCAATCAGAATTGCGTTTGATCACTATAGTACGTGATTAGGTGAATCCCGCGTGAATGTTGACAACTGTAACTACTAAATCAGATATGAGTGTGATGATCGAGAATCATTGCATGTTACAAAGTGTTATTAGGCACTCTTGGATGAATGTGCCTTGTGGAATCAGTGATTGTAAATTTTTCTGGTACATTGCTGCGGTAGGATTTGCAGACAGTAATTGAAGCTGAAATTCCTAAAATTTCCTTGAAGTGTTCATTACTGAAAACGGGCTGCTCACTGTCCTACGACCTTCACTTAATGTTACTACAACATTCAATGAATTAACAAGTCAACGACATGTTGTATCATCTGCGGTGAAAGGTAAACCATCTGGAGGAGACACAAGTAGGGCACCCCTGTAGACAACGTTGGCGAGGTGTGACGAATCTGCACATCTCCAAACAGAGCTCCCGCGTGTAGAGTCCGCACAGGATACAGTGACCGATGGATAGTGACCAGTTTTCGTTCAGAGAACTGGGTGAGCTCATTCGATTGTTCGGTAGGGGAGGCCGACAATGTCTGCCACCTTTCGTCCAGTCAGCGAGGACAGAATCGAGACGCACGCCGTGCAGTTTCTCTCAAAATATTTTACGGAAATTATTCGGTTAATAAATTTCATTTTTGCTTTATTTATAAGTGCCCATCATTTCCTTTAAGGTCAGATTTACTGTCATATTTACGTGGAAGTAAGACATTGCATGAAATTCGAAAATATTTGCAATGAAAAACTGGACTCGCTATGACTTTGCGTTTGGTGAATTTTACATAATATGTTGCTGCATATGAAATTCAGCTATCATATTGAATTTTTCTTTACGCTTGGATGGAGGCCTCTATCTGTCAACAGTCTCAAGAAAACTGATCTGACGTAGGAGACTTATTCGCGTTCCCGCCTCGCCAGCGATAAAGCCAGAATGAAATATGCGCAACATTCCTCATATTTCATAACGCTTTGAGATATCAGAATGAGATTTTGGTAAGTTATAGCACAGGAAGAGGAGAGTATTTTTCATTATGGTTATAACGCGAAACTTACTACCGTGTTATTCACCTAACCACAGACTTTTCCGATGGAAGAATGTAATATTAAGGGTCATCGATAGCTGGTGAAACGAAAAATGCTAATTGTTTGGGAACAACATAAGTGAAGACATTACACATTATTTTGTGCCTAGTGTGTGCTTTCTCATAAGATACTGACCTTACTTTTCCTTAGTTCCTCAGTTAATAAACTTAACGAACCACTGTTTTAGAATTCTCACCCAAATGCACAAGCACAACAAGTAATCGACGTGACACTTTGTAAATTCCAATGTTTTTTTAGCAAAAGAAGCAAATTTTAAGATAACGACAAGTGAAATGTGTAGGTTTTACTCAAAACCCGCCAGTCGTCACATTTCTCTGAACGTTAAACATGATTAACAACCCAGGCGAAAATAAATCGCTGCGTTATCGGCGAAATTCTTTTTGAATACTAACCAAACCAGAGGCGGCAGATCTGTCTGAATGGTCACCATACGACAGTGGTCGTGGAGGGACCCGGCTTAATACACTACTGGCCATTAAAATTGCTACAGTGATGTGCTACAGACGCGAAATTTAACCGACAGGAAGAAGATGCTGTGATATATAAATTATTAGTTTTTCAGAGCATTTACAAAAAGTTGGCGCCGGTGGCGACACCTACAACGTTCTGAAATGAGGAAAGTTTAAAACCGATTTCTCATACACAAACAGCAGTTGACCAGCGTAGCCTGGTGAAACATTGTTGTGAAGCCTCGTGTAAGGAGGAGAAATGCGTACCATCACGTTTCCGACTTTGATAAGGGTCGGATTGTTGCTTATTGCGATTGCGATTTATCGTATCGCGACATTGCTGCTCGCGTTGGTCGAGATCCAATGGCTGTTAGCAGAATATGCAATCAGTAGGTTCAGGAGGGTAATACGGAACACCGTGCTTGACCCCAACGGCCTTGTACCACTAGCAGCCGAGATAACAGGCATCTTATACGTATGGCTGTAACGGATCGTGCAGCCACGTCTCGATGCCTGAGTCAACAGATAGAAACGTTTGCAAGAGAACAACATTCTGCACGAACAGTTCGACGACGTTAACAGCAGCATGGACTATCAGCTCGAAGACCATGGCTGCGATTACCCTTGACCCTGCATCACAGACAGGAGCGCCTGCGATGGTGTACTCAACGATGAACCTGGGCGCACGAATGGCAAAATGTAATTTTTTCGGATGAATCCAGGTTCTGTTTACAGCATCATGATGGTCGTATCCGTGTTTGGCGACATCGCGGTGAACGCAAATCGGAAGCGGGTATCCGTCATCGCCATACTGGCCTCTCACCCGGCGTGATGGTATGGGGTGCCATTGGCTACACGTCTCGGTCACCTCTTGTTCACATTGACGGCACTTTGAACAGTGGACGTTAGATTTCAAATGTGTTGCGACCCGTGGCTCTACACTTCATTAGATCCCTGCGAAACCCTATATTTCAGCAGGATAATGGACGACCACATGTTGCAGGTCCTGTACGGGCCTTAATCGATGCAGAAAATATTCGACTGCTGCCCTGGCCAGCACATTCTTCAGATCTCTCACCAATTGAAAATGTCTGGTCAATGGTGGCCGAGCAACTGGCTCGTCCCAATACGCCAGTCACTGTTCTTGATGAAATGTAGTATCGTGTTGAAACTGCATGGGCAGCTGTACCTGTGCAAGTCATCAAAGCTCTGTTTGACACAATGGCCAGGCGTATCAAGGCCGTTATTACGGCCAGAGGTGGTTGTTCTGGGTACTGATTTCTCGGGATCTATGAACCCAAATTGCGTGAAAATGTAATCACATGTCAGTTCTAGTATATTATATTTGTCCAATGAATACTCGTTTATCATCTGCATTTCTTCTTGACGTAGCAGTTTTAATGGCCAGTAGTGTATTTACAAAAATTGTTAGTGTACGCTCCAGTTTAGTACGAGACTTCCGCTCCAGCGCTCGCCATTTCCCCTGTCGCGCCTGCCCGCAGCCCCCACCGCTACCGCTTTCCTCACGCGTGCTCTGAAATCTACGCATCTACCTGCCGCAGCATTCTGCGCAGACTCTTCTGTCAGTTTACTGCAACCTGAGGCTGGGGCACTTACAAACGTAAGAAGAGTTGCACTGCGCCGGAATTGCCGTCTACGAGTATCAAAACCTAGTACAAGAGGAAATGTAGAAAATATAATAAATATATATGCAATAAAGTACTAATAATTGCTTTGGATGCGAAATAGATTTTGATATAACCTCTCAGAAGATAACAGGTTCTTGAAAGCTCTGTATGAGCAATTCAGAAAACAGTCACCTCTCATGTACCTGATCGAATTGGTAAGTAAGCTTTCCAACACTATAACATTGATGGGAACTCACAGATCTTTTTGAGTTAAGCACATAAATAGTTATGGAGGTCATCAACACGCTACAACCATGAGAACCATACAAATTACTGTTAATGAAAATTATACAGGACAGTCGTTCTCCACTATGCAACATTGACACCACTTAACTTGTTACTTAGGAAATAACAACTTTGTACTTGGCATTAAATTAATTAGTTAACTAATCGTACTGCTTAATTGCAGCATACATGCATTCCAAAATGTATAAAAGGTTCTACAGCCAGTTATTTTAATACAGCAATTGTCATCTCAGGTCAAAGATGTATTGGTAACTATGAAAACAAACAACCGTTATTTACATCCTTCGATTAGCGATACCTCTGCAAATAAAGTTTAAATACAGTCTTTCGTTCCGAATCAGAAGCCTTTCGTAAGTAAATCTTCATGTACTGAATTATAATTGTTCAAATTTTTAAACAAAATTATTGGCTCTGAGCACTATGGGACTTAACATCTGAGGTCATCAGTCCTCTAGAACTTGTTGTTGTTGTTGTGGTCTTCAGTCCTGAGACTGGTTTGATGCAGCTCTCCATGCCAGTAAAGCTGCATGCCCTCGGGAAAAATTACGGCTGTAGTTTCCCCTTGCTTTCAGCCGTTCGCAGTACCAGCACAGCAAGGCCGTTTTGGTTATTGTTACAAGGCCAGATCAGTCAATCATCCAGACTGTTGCTCTTGCAACTACTGAAAAGGCTGCTGCCCCTCTTCAGGAACCACACGTTTGTCTGGCCTCTCAACAGATACCCCTCCGTTGTGGTTACACCTACGGTACGGCTATCTGTATCGCTGAGGCACGCAAGCCTCCCCACCAACGGCAAGGTCCATGGTTCATGGGGGGCCCTAGAACTTAGAACTACTGAAACCTAACTAACCTAAGGACATCACACACATCCATGCCCAAGGCAGGATTCGAACCTGCGACCGTGGCGGTCGAGCGGCTCCAGACTGGAGCGCCTAGAACCGCTCGAGCACAGCGGCCGGCTCCAAATTTTTTAACTGTAACTCCAATCATACTTTTCAAGAGATTATGTAACCAGTTTGCGTCGTTGAAATAAGTCTCCGACTTCTTTCTTAAAGACTCGACATTCATTTATTTATATTATATCGCTGACTTGAGAGTGTTTGCTCTACTTGTTATACGCCAGATCACTAACCTTTCATCCTTCTTTATTATTTTTTTTCTTTTCAGAGTTCAAAATTAGATTTTACTTTATTCAGAATAGTGGATAAAATGATAATTGGGGGACTTGGTTTCAATTTTAACGAATCCGATTTTAGAATCAGATCTTTGCATCTGGAAATGATGATGTGAGCGAGTACCACAAATCTTATCACGACACTGAACCGGTTAGGAATTAGAAGAAAAAAAAGCACAAAATGAAACCTACGCGCCAGCATCACTTTCAAGCTCAACTTACAATCAGGTGTTGGCTTCTCGCGTACCTACTACAAATATAATAGAATGTCACTCGCTAATTATTACTAGAAAAATGGTAGTAGTTGGATTTCATGTCTTCTAATGGTTCAGTTAGGGCAAGGGAATCCCTATAATTGCGTCACTAACAATGAATACTGGCTAAATAGACTTGTAATCACAATTCACTTTCCGTCAGTTTGTCCCTGTACTTGATCCTACGGTCAAGAAAAACTTGAGAACAATCCTCGATTATTGAATGATCCACACTACACAACTAGTTATTACCTTGTAGTAACCCCATCCTCCACAAATCTACAGAAATAGCTAACTACCTTAGAGTGTGCTTATCCCAAAGTCTTCAAACTAGACACAACACCCAAATCGTTTGGCGTATGCAACAAACTATCACAGGCAACGAAAGCAGACCTCCTCAGGCACAATGGCTGACGTTAAAACTTTCATTTACAGTCATGACACATAAGTAATACAGCTCAAAGATTGCTTGACGGCAGGTCGAGCGGAAAGCTACATTACAAAAAAATTCATCAAACAGTTCCACTGACTGTGCACTAGTATCGTTACTAAGTCATCTAATCTTGCATTTAAAAATCTGAATCCACTCGTTACAAGCTTCTGAAACCTTTTCAACAAAATACATGTAAAAACTCCAACTGTCTTGATAGTCGATACAGAATTCTCATAGCAAAGTATCGATAGTGACCCCCGTAAACATGTCTCGTCCCACATACAGTAAAACAGCAGTCGCCTTACCGACTTCAACTCACGTACTTACTCTTCGGCAGCTCAATAGCGACTAACTGCTTCTTTCCACAAAATCATAGCTGAAACATAATCTAGAAAAACACGTGGTGCTATCATTATTCTTTAACGATCAATGTATAATTTCTTGTTGCCAACGTTTCGTTGCATAGCGGCCAGCTCGTCCAGGATAGTCTCTGGCGCACGTTGCCTCTGGCTGGCAACGTAGCTTAGGTGATCTTCGCCGCTTCTGGGTGAACACTAGTTCAGCTGGTTACAATACAGGTTTTTCTAGGTCATATACACACACACACACTGACTTAGGTTTCAAGAAATAAAGTATTTTTACGCCGTGTATCTGCTTTACGTTTTGCTGCTGCCATAGTAGATTTAAACGTCCGCAGTGGTTAGCACACTGAACTCGCTTTCGGGAGGACAACGGTTCAAACTTGCGTCCAGCCGCCCTTATTTAGGTTTTCCGTGATTTCCCTAAATGGCTTGAGGCAAATGGTCGGATGGTTCCTCTGAAAGAGCACTGCCGACATGCTTCCCCATCCTTCCCTATTCTGATGGGACGGATGACCTCGCTGTTTGGTTCCCTCGCTCGAAATCACCCAACCAACCGACCATGTTATTTACGTAACGACACGAAACTGATCAGAATTAATTTGGCACGATACAGAGTGTTGCAGACTCATCCTGACCGTTAACCGATGATCCCCTTGTACCATATCCTGGACTCTGTCGACACTTGCATCACTTAATGAAAGGCCTTCCACTGCGACCTTTGTCTCCAAGTGACTGTATCCCTTCTGCAAGTCCGAAACACCTGGGCCATTGATAAAGCACTGTCTCCATAGGTGTGCCGAAGTTTAGGAAATTCCTGTAGCATTGCTTAAAGTCTGAAGCAAAATCTGATAGCACACAATTGCTCGAAATTCGTGTCACTCACTGTCAGAACGCACAATCAACGTGACATTAGCTATGCCCAACGCTAAGTGATCGCGTTCATTTGTTCACCTGCAGCTCGTCCACATCTGGCGTCACCAGTGTTGCCGGATCAAACACCACGCTATCAACCTCATTACTTCATTTACCAACCGCTCAGAGCTGTACAAAACGTTTAAGGGTAAGCAAAATTTTAGAAAATTTCATGTTAAATGAATGTAAGTTAAATGGAAGATGCGTTAATTGCATACAGCTTTCAGTCACAGTTTCCGGCCTCACTGGTAAACTTCTTCGCATCAGTTGTTGCTTTTATCACACGTGTGTGTAGCTGTCTCTACACGAGGAGCGTCAGACGCAGCCACGTTCGTAGCGCACTGACCGGCGGTGTCCAAGCTTTGTAAGATATATCTCTAACGGTATCTTGGAATCACAAATCTCCAGAAAAGAATTCCTAGTCAATTTTCACAACACAAGTGTCACGTTTCCAAAAGGAAAGGTTTTGTTCCCTAACAGAAGTAATCTTCCTTCATTTTCATCAATTTCCAACAAATATCTACCAGGATTTCATCACATTACGGTTCATGGTTTTATGGATTCAGCTTCAGCAATCCGTATGTTGTTGTATATTAAAATATCGTTCATCAACTGACTTTTTGTATCACTTGATAACTTGTCATTGCAAATTTTCTCCTTAATTCTAATTTCTAGAAGATATTCAACCTAGTGTTGTTTGTCAACCATTCCAGAATCAGAAATTTTCCCTCGCTGGCCTCCAGGGTCATAGATTTTATAGCTTTCACTTTGCTGGAAATTCTGTGTAATTGCCTAAACTGTCGGCACCCGTCAGTCACAGGTCATTAGACCGTCATGTTCTGGTTTTCCCCTTCACGGCCGTAACAAGTTTCGACATGGACATGGGACATTTCTCGTCAGATAATTTTATTTGTTCCTCATTGTATTTGCATTCAGAGCAACATTTTTGCTCTTCTCCTGGGGATAATTTTAGAGCGTAGTTGGTGCACGCTGAGCAGAGTACTGCTAGTTGGGTAGGTCCATGTAAAATTAATATTAAATAGAAACTATCATCCTTCGATGTGGTCATCAGCCGTTTTTAAATTGTGATAATGCACGGCTTTTTTAATGGCAGTGGCCTCTTTACTTTTTACAAAAAAAAAAAAGGTAACAAAATTTCGGTTTCAGTCAAGTTGGTAAACATTTTATGGAAACGGGAGGAAAGCTGGCTGTGTAAAGTTGTCGATAATCTGGCTGGGTACATCTGAATTACAATAAATGACAAATCTCCCCATGTCTCGTGGAGTCAGGTCATACGACGTAGATAATGGTGCTCAACCCTTAATATAGGAACGTTAAGTTCTGTTGCTTCTCTGAAGTGACTCTATACGACCAATCCAAGGGCTGAGAGTGTGTATATGCTTCTATTTTCGAGATCAGCAAAACCATGATACAACGCCTTACACACTTACAGGTATACTTATGATACAACTTTTTGTTTCATTCATAAAGACTGTATCAAGGTCTTTGCAGTTCATAACGTCACTAAAATGACTTGAACTTCTTCCAATACTGTGAGTTGCTAGTCGAAGCTCACAGACACTGTAGCGAATCTTGCGATTCTGGGGTCATTGACAGGTCTAAGAACGCAGCCACTGGCCATCGTGGAGAAGCGCCCATTATAGAGAGCTGCTGGCCTCTTCTGCGAACTGTCGGCCGAAGCTCCCGATGACCGATCGCTTCACAGAAGGCGGCTTTGTATGGCGGCGGAACTCGAAAGCGCAATCATCGCCGCATTCGCAGTTTTTACCCTGCGTCCACTGCGGAGGATGTGTCGTCTGCTTTGCGAATGAATAGAACTAATAGCAGAGACGTTTCTCTGCATGGTTGGGTACGAGGAGATTGTAATCGGAGGGTGAATCGATGTTGCATCTGTAGTCTGATTGAGTCAGAGAAGCTGACCGGCTCTATCTCAGTGTGCGAGAGCATGCCCTGTTCTTCCTAACAACCAATGAATGAATAGGCTAATCACACAAAACTTTTCTGTTGATATACATTAACTAAGGTCTGAGAGGCTTTGTTTATCTTATGAGAGTGCGCTACTACACACCAGAATGCAACAGTGAGGAAAGGAGTTTGAATCTGAAATCACATCTAGAGTGTTGTCAGTCAGTTCAATTTCCACATTTTCTGTATTCATTAATTCCTTTAGTGCTGATTCGTACAACGCTTTCGTTCTTATGAATCAAAGTATAAACTGTTGACATTCTTCCGTAGTTTATTTTTTGTCTAAACCAATTTGAGATTTACGAAGTCATCATTAGACCCGCGTTCCCAAAAACAAGAAGGTGATAAAGCTTGATACATACATTACACCTGGTAGGAGCGATTTAAGACCTGCAGAGTAAAACGTATCATTTCCAGTCCACCGATGAGCTAGTAAGAAACATGAATGTGTAGCAGTGAATTAACGAAGAGAGATAAATAGCAATCTCAACATGAATGTAGAAGTAATGTTGCAGCTACACGGAAATTTGTAAAAGAGTGATCGTCTACTACTGTAAGTTGTAAATAATAACTGGGGAACAATCAAGAATGGGGTGCCGTAAGGTTCGGTCTTGGGTCCTCTGCTGTTGTTAATATATATTAATGACTTGTCATTCTATATTCACGAAGATGCTAAGCTGGTACTTTTTGCCGATGATACAAGTATACCTACCACACCCAACAGACAAGAATTAACTGGTGAAATTGTAAACGATGTTTTACAGAAAATCATTAAGTGGTTCTCTGCAAATGGGCTCTCATTAAACTTTCACAAAAGACAGCACATACAGTTCCACACAGTACATATAATGACACCATTAATAAATCGGTAGCTAGGGTAGAATATTCAAAATTTTTTAGGGGTATGCATTGACGAGGGGTTGAACTGAAAAAAAAAAATACGCTGAAGATCTGCTGAAACGTTTGAGTTCAGCTACTTATGCTATTAGGATCATTGCAAATTTTGGCGATATACGTGTCAGTAAATTAGCTTACCACTCCTATTTTCATTCTCTGCTTTCGTATGGCATCATATTCTGGAGTAACTCATCATTGAGTAAAGGAGTGTTCATTGCACAAAAGTGTGTAATCAGAATAATTGCTCGAGCTCATCCAAGATTATCCTGCAGACACTTATTTAAAGAGCTAGAGATTTTCACTGTAGCCTCACAATATATATACTCACTTATAAAATTTGTTATTAACAATCGGAACGAATTCAAAAGTAATAGCAGTGTACATGGCTACAACACTAGGAGAAAGGATGATCTTCACTACTCAAAGTTAAATCTAACTTTGGCTCAGAAGGGAGTAAATTATGCTGCCACAAAAGACGTTGGTCACTTACCTAACAGCATTAAAAGTCTGACAGATAGCCATATAGCATTTAAAAGAAAATTAAAAGAATTTCTTAATGGCAACTCCTTCTACTCATTAGATGAATTTTTGGATATGCTAAGCGGGTAGTTTCCCCAACCCTCACAAAAAATAAAAATATTAAGTGTCATGTAATATTTTGTGTAATGTAGTATCTTGTATAGACAGACACCTTTTATTAACCCGACACGTTCCACATCATTACGAAGTTTCGTATTCATGATCTATGGAACAAGTACTAATCTAATGTAATCCAACAACAGATCTGTGTGTGTGTGTGTGTGTTTCTGTATACATTGTCAAGGAAAAGTGAAACAAATAGATATAAATTGGCTAAACGAGAGGTACATATAATGCAGTGAGATACACTATAAGAAAGAAACAACGACGCACCACGAAGGAATTATCCGAATGGGTCGGAAATCAGTAGATGTGATGAAGATGTACAGACAAACAAATAACAACAATTTCAGAAACATTGGATGATTCATTCAAGAAAGAGAGCTTCACAAATTGAGCAAGGCAGTAACGCGTTGTTCACCTCTGGTTCTTATGCTAGCAGTTTTTCGCCTTGTCATTGATTGAAAAAGTTTTTGGATGATCTCCTGATGGATATTATGCCAAATACTGTCCAAATGGTGCTGTAGACTATCAAAATCCCAACCTGGTTGGAGGGCCTTGCCCATAATGCTCCAAACAGGATCAACTGGGAAAAGATTCAGCGACCTTACTAGCCACGGCAGGTTTCAGCAAGCATAGAGACAAGCGGTAGAAACTCTCGCCGTTCGCAGACGTGCATTGTCTGGCAGATATATAGGCCCAGGATAGCTTGCCATGAAGGGCAATAAAACGGGGGTAGAAAATCGTCGACGTACCACCGTGCTGTAGCGACGCTGCGTATTGACAACCAAAGGGGTCCTGATATGGAGTGAAATGTCACCCCAGACCGTCGCTCTTGGTTGTCAGGCCATATTGTGGGCAACAGTCAGGTTGGTACCATCCACTGACTGAGGCGTCTCCAAACACGCCTTCGTCGCTCATCGGGGCTCAGTTCGAAGCGGGACTCATCACTGAAGACAATTCTACTTCATTCAATGAGATTCCAAACCGAATGTGCCCAACACCGCTGCGTACGGGCTTGTTGGTGCAGAGTTCAATGGTAGTCGAAGCAAGGGCGTCTTGAGCTCTGCCCCCTATCTGTGAGCTGCCTGTTAATGGTCCTTGTGGTTACTGAAGCACCAGTTGCACTTCGGATCGATGTAATGATGAATCCGGGGTTTAGAGTGCCTTTCTGATGATTGCTCGATCCTCTCGTTCTGTCTTTCCACTAGGTGTACCGCTTCCTTTTTGACGGTGCGTTCGGCCATGGTTCACCCATTCCTGCCAACATCGTCGAATAGTGGCATAGATTGTCGAGCGACCCACAGGTTACTCCAACCGGCTTCTTTGAGCTCAACTACACGTCCTCTCTGAAATGCTGACATTTGCGTATATTGTTCACGCTTTTGTCTGAGAGGTGTTCAACTGAGAACACCGAACGAAGTTCGCAAACTCTTTATATCCTGCTATCGACATGTCCTCTGTTCACTATCCTTGGCGGCTCATGATGAACCTACGCCACAGCATCACACAGTCACCCTAAGCTTACAGTTTTGCATTTTCCTCCGATACCTGTATCAATATCAATTCGTGACCGATTTGCATGAATTAGATGAAGTTTACAAGAGGACAAATGCTGAATTTGATGACGTCAGCCAATTTCACGCTGACCGACCCCTCTCCAGGACGACAACGCTGCAGCAGCGGCCTATATGCGAAGAAGACGTAAGAGCCGCGACTGACTGGCCATGGCCAGTTCTACAGCAGTTTCAAGACCAGTGACCTGAATAGAAACATCAAAGCTCGTTACTTGCTTGTACATTCTATGTAGCTCAATGTTGGAATTGTTGTACTGAAGAAACTTCTTTATTTCGTATGTAGTCCTTTGCTTGCGACACACGTATATTTCTCAAAATTAAGTATTGCCATTTATCTTATCGTAATAAAAATTCATTAATATGATTTGTTTGAATGTTGTCCAGCGATCCGAGAAAGCAGGTGTCCTAGAATCCCCATTTTCGACGACTAGGCACGATTCAACAGTTGCTACGTCCACAGCTTTCGCTTCTTTGTGGATAAGAGCTGGGTGTGATCTGATTCTGTTCAAGTCACCGCGCTTCTTCTTAATCCCGAGATTGTCTTTGACCAGTCAGTCTATCCAAAATAATTGCTCCAGATGAAAACTGCTTTTTTGTCATAACCTAAGTTTTGCAAAGTAAAAGTTGATTGCGGCGTAATATAACACAGTTTCTGTCACTACAATTAATTGCTTGAAAATAACCGTCCCTTTCAGTATTAGTCTTTTTAATCGTATTTAGTTTTTCAGCTTCTTTGTGTGGTTAAAGTTTTCGTATTTCCTTTCTCTTTAAGAAATTATCTTCAGCGTTTAACACACATTGGAAGTCAGAACCATCTCTCATTCGCAATGACATAACAAATTGTGTGTGCGTGGGTGTGTGGGGTTGGGTGGGGGGGAGGGTGGGAATGCCTTTCATCAACTGATCCTGCGGATACTGGTGTAAGATATGGATGTGGATATACAAGGTGGTTCAAAAGTCATATCCCATAGGACAGTTAGAGTGAACCAGAACTCCACCGATTAACTTTCAGCGGAGCCAGTATGGAATAAAACAATAAAGAAATGGATGTCCAGTAAACAAGTGCTCTAATGTGCATACCTTAAGAACTATGAGCAATTGTTCAATATATGAGGTGTGTTTTACATTAGCGAAGATGAACAAGTACTCGTAGCTCGTGGGGTATCCATCTTAGAGCCACGTCTACTGCACATGTTTTTCATTTTTCGCTCAATACTACCACCTATCAAAACTTGGAAGTGAAGAGCTTGCAGTGGAGGAGGCTTGTTTCACACTATCGGACAAAAAAAATTGTAGAGCCCATGTTTACTAGAAATTTTTTTCTTGTTTTGGTTCAGACTACCACTTCTGGAACTTTGTTCTACGGGACATAACTTCTAAATCACCCTGTGTGAGATGTGTCTTACGTGTATTTGTTGATAAAGATACACCGTTAAATTTCCATCATAGCATATAATTTTAATTTTGTAGCCCTCTGATCAAAAAAAGTAGTTTAATTATCATCACGATAGGACTATTTTTGATCTTTATTTTGGTACTTTCCTGGCGATTTCGGTTTTTATATGCTTTTTAGCCCTTCCCACCCCTTGAAATCGGTTCAGTCAAAATGTTACGAGGTGTGTAAGAAAAGTATTGAGAGTGACTTTTTATCTACGAAAGTTTTTATTTTTTAAAAATACAATATTTTCCGCTTTAAAGTCGTTCCTCGTCTTGGTAGTAGCACTGGTAGGGCCTTTAACGTGCCAGTCACATTCTTTTGAATGTTCTGTGGAGTTCCAAAATGACTTCCCTCTTTTTCAATTTCGGCACAGGAAAAAGATCACAAGGACTCAGATTACGTGAACAGGATGACTGTGGAACATAAGGGCTGCCTTTTGACGTCAAAAATTCCGTTATGGAAGTGGTCGTTTGACATGGAACTTTGTCATAATGCATCATCGGCTTGTTCAAATAACTTACGGGTTTGCTGCCGGGTGACGTCGTCGACCATCGCCGATATTTCGACAGGAGAACACCCTGCCATTCTCGAGGCACAAATGCAAGGAGGAAGAAATGTGCAAGGGAATTTAATACCTCGGTTCACAGAGGAGAAACAAGGAAGATACCACACACAGAACAAGTGTCAACACAAACAATGATAACTAACATCAGAAATATCGATAGTGACTATTAATCAGCTGGTGAGGTAGCACTAATTCTGTCCCTCTGTTTTTTATGAGGGACAGAGCCGGATTCCAAGCAGCATTTAAACAAAATCCACCATCTCTGTTTATAAGGTTGCTTGATAATTTGATTTCAACAGCTTCCTTAATAACACTATCCCAATAGCTGGACGTGCAAGCCAGAATCTCCGTGTTGTTGTATTCCATAGGGTGACCACTATTGCAGAACATTGCCTTGACACCGGTCACCCTATGGAGGTGTATGTGAACCGCTGTAATACCGAATATGAATCCAGTTACAGATTATTCTCACGTCAGTAACACAGGTGTTGTTCTCTGGCTAGGTAGTTCACGACTGACTGTGCCACTTGGACACTGACACACTTAGAAGGTGGGAACCAATCACCTTTTAGTACAGAGCTGAAAAGTATCACAAGCGATATAGTACAAAGCACTTTACAAAACGTAAAATACAGCGGTCTTCTCTAGAACAACGACTTAACTGAACTCCCCATCAGTTAGTAACTCTACATATTACCTTATCACATCATATATTCTACAACAACAAAGTTTCATTTATATTTGACTGAAATTAAATCCATGTACAAGAGATTAAAAAGAATAAAGAAACTGTTTACGGTGTCTGAAGCTCGTATCTCAATCACAATTTATATATTATCTCGATCGTCTTTCCTGCAGAAGATGCTTCCTGGTTATCTTCCAGTTAAGCATTGGTACTGACGTTAAATATTATCATGAAGGTAAAATCAGAAGTTAGAAGAATGCTACATACGTATGTACTCATGACAAATATAAGCTGACTGGACTACAGTTTTAGTAGCCAACTTACAGGAGCACATTTTCCACTCCAACGCCGACGTTAAGTCTTGATAGTGAAGCGGTGTGTACGTGGCAGTTGGTCGTACAGAGTATAACAGAGACGCATGGCCAAATTTCAGGACTCATCCCTCAAACATAGTAGAGGAAAACTTTTTATATGTACATGCGTTCGGCGAAGCTTGTTTATTACTTCCCTTCGTAATCACATTAACCATGGGAACCACAAAGAAACAGAACGTATCAGCATTACACGGAGGTGACAAAAATCAAGTCGTTGGAATTCTCCTGCAGTAATAGTTATCCATGCTATATCTATTGCCACCCATAACTGCGTAAATTTTGCCGGTGCAGGAGTTTGTTTATGAACTGACATCTCGATTATGTCCCATAAATGTTCGATGGAATTTATGTCGAATGGTCCGGCTGGCCACATCATTCGCTCGAATTGTCCAGAATGTTCTTCAAACGAGTCGCGAACAACTGTGCCCCTGTGACATGGTGCATTGTCATCAATAAAAATGTCAACTTTTTTGTGAACATGACGTACATAATGGCTGCAGATGGTCCCGAAGCAGTCGAACACATAGAGGACCGAACTCATTCCAAACAAATTCAACCACCACCGGCTTGCACACTGTCTATTTTGCAACCTGGGTGCCGGCCGCGGTGGCCGAGCGGTTCTAGGCGCTTCAGTCCGGAACCGCGGGACTGCTACGGTTGCAGGTTCGAATCCTGCCATGGGCATGGATGTGTGTGATGTCCTTAGGTTAGTTAGGTTTAAGTAGTTCTAAGTTCTGGGGGACTGATGACCTCAGATGTTAAGTCCCATAGTGCCCAGAGCCATTTTTGAACAACCTGGGTCCATGGCTTCGTGATGTCTGGGCCACACTCGAACCCTACCATAGCTCTTACCAACTGAAATTTTGGCTTCCAGGACACGGTTTTCGAGTCGTGTGGGATCCAACCCTTATGGTCCCGAGCCCAGGAGACGCGCTGCAGGCGATGTAGTGCTGTTAGCAAAGGCGCTCGCTTCGGTCATCTGCTGCCACAACACACTGGCACCAAATATCGTAGCTCTGCCAAAAGGCACACATTCGTCGTATGTCTCACACTTATTACTGCGGCTCTTTCATGCAGCTTTACTTATCTGTTGTGACTGACAACTCTACGCATACTATGCTGCTATCAGCCGTTACTTAATGGCCGTCGGCCTCTGCGTTGTCAGTGGGGAGAAGTAATTCCTAAAATGTGGTAACCTCAGCACTCTCTTGATACCGAGGGGGGGGGGGGGGGGTTCTTGAAGTATTGAATTTCCTAACGATGGAATGTCCCAGGCGTCCAGGTGTAACTACCGTTCGGTGTTCAGAGTCTGTTGTTTCTACGATATTGCAGCGCCTGTGTTCTTCTGATTACAAAGCAAAGTTGCTTTGGACATGCTTACAGAATAACACAGGCAGTGCAGTATTGTATTTCTCTGCCGATACCGGGCAAGCGACTTTTGATTACAAAGTCTGAACTGTACGACAATATACATGTTGGATGTACGAGTCCAGGTCGTAGACCCATGCTGGACGGCATATGGAAATGTAGGTGTGGCCGAGAGGCGTTCACGGATAGATGGCGGCACGGTAGCTCAGCGTGTTCGGTCGGAAAGTTAGCTACAGTCTGTAATAAAAAACTGAGTTAACGGGTCAGCGATGAACTTTTACGGTTGTCATGGGACGTCCGCCCCGAACATATCCAACTAACAATTATGAACAAAATAAGATCAGAGAAAGGAAAACATAAAGTTAAAAAAAGATAGGTAAATGGTAAGAGGACCTCTCGTGAAAAGCGGGAAATCCGGGTTCGAGTCCTGGTTCGGCACAAATTTTTATTGTCGTCATTCCATTTTACAGCTGATGGTTGTCATTATTCGCAACTGCGAAAACATTTAATATATCTGTTGCTTCCGTCGTGCCGCCATAATCAGGTCGGACACCTTTCCACGTGAATCACTTGAGTACAAATGGCACCTCCGGCAATGCACTGCCCCTTTTATACCTCGTGTACACACTAAACCACCATATGTATATGTGCATACCTCTATCCCATGACTTTTCTCAGTTCAGTGTGTATAAAACGTTTCCTCATATGAAATGTGCTAAGTACCCTCTGTTAGAAAGGATAAATGCGTCGACCCTGATGTATCCTTGGAAAAATCATGACATCATCTGTCAATGTTTGGGCCGGCATGTTTGGTCACTATTTGTTAGGATGGTTCAAATGGTTCAAATGGCTCTGAGGACTATGGGACTTAACATCTGAGGTCATCAGTCCCCCAGAACTTAGAACTACTTAAACCTAACTAACCTAAGGACATCACACACATCCATGCCCGAGGCAGGATTCGAACCTGCGACCGTAGCGGTCGCGCGGATCCAGACTGAAGTGCCTAGAACCGCTCGGTCACAACGGCCGGCTCACTGTTTGTTGGGGCCTAACGTTCTTCTACCCAAGCTCAGCTGACAAACTTGCTATGCTGCTAGAGCCTGTGTTTCTAAGAATGCAACAAAACATGTAATTCATTCAGGTAGAATTCCTCCTCATTTCAGTCATTAAGTTCGCAGAGTCTTCATAACAGATTTTGTGGCAGATGGATTGGTAAAAGTGGACCAATACCTTGGCGTACACCTTCTCCGAATCTAAACCTAATAGAATTTCGTCTGCAGAGGCATTTGAGTTCTTGTGTACGAAAGACCGGTACGTGAGTCTCCGTTCCGTATCGTGGAAGGCTGTGAAACAATACGCAATTCTCCAGGAGTACGTCAGCATATCGGACATTCAGTGCGATGGGTAGTTAACAGATGTATCCTTTCTCATGCAGAACATTTTGAATACTTCATTTGGGAAAGTGTTCCACACCGTAACTAAAGTGGTATGTTGAACACTTCACGTAAAAAAACTTTTTATGTAACGCTTGCACGTTATATTTTTCTGTGTTTCTCATGAGTAATGTGATTACGAAGAGAACCAGAAAATGAGTTCCGAACAGAGATCAGAAATGAGTTTTGTCTACTCGCTTTAAACTCTCCAGCGAGTTTCGTAACGTAACCTCCGAATTCACTGTCCCTGTGTGTCCGTGGGCTCGAGCCGTGAGTCTCAGCCGCGGCCCTCTCTTCCCTGGCGTCTGTTGTCGAGTACAAGTGTACTCGACTCGCTCAGAAAGGAGAGCGAGAACACAAGTTCGCAAGTATAACCTTGGATTCGCAGATTCACGCTACATAAGCAACCGCTCTGAAAGAAATCCTCACCATTAAACTGTAAATTTCTATTCATTTATTTCACGCAATCATGATTTCGAATTTATAGCCATTTTTAACTTCAAGCCGAAATGTCACAAAATTTTTGACCTGCCTACATTACAGAAGCAACTTACGTGCCAATATAATGGGTTAATAGTGAATATTCGCCTGTTTAAAGGTACATTTATATAGATAAAACTTTTTCGTGGAACGAAGTAAATTTATTTTAATGTTTACTTTCTACCTGTAGAACGTCTAACAATTACGATGACACATACACACTTTTGAGGCGCTACGGTCTGCAACGACAGTACCAAAAAACATGATGTGAGATTAAGTGTCATCTAAAAATGGTGATTAATTATTAAAATAAATTACGGAAATCAATAACAAGCTACGTAACTGCTTGTTAGCCCACAAACGCAATTTGTCAAGACCAAATTAATGCAGAAATAGTGCGCTTTTTTGTCGCTGTGGTATAAGAGAGACGTTTCACTATGCACAGTTTTCGTTTGCCGCAGTTTATACGTTTTCTCATGGTAGAGGAGAATAAATAAGAATACTGTCATTGTGTTTGCACTGGACGAAATTTGTTCGTTTTTCATCTGATGCGTGAAACATATTCCAAGCATCACTCCTCCTCTAAGGGAACAGATTTGTGACTGTATACATTCCATCAGTTAAATTTTCATCTTAGAGCCTTCACAGTCCCACAAAAAACAGCTTCTCAAGTTTCCGAGCTGAGCTTGGGTAGAAGAACGTGAGGCCCTAACAAATAGTGAGCCGGTCGTTGTGGCCGAGCGGTTCTAGGCACTTGAGTCTGGATCCACGCGACCGCTACGGTCACAGATTCGAATCCTGCCTCGGGCATGGACGTGGGGCCAACAGATCCCAACAAGTGGGCATTTCGATTTGTCAGCGCTTCTTTACAATAGTAAACGACAAGCACGACTAGCCTTACATTTCTGCACGCTACACTAAGACAGAACGATTCGACGAGCGTGAAGCGATCGCAGTCCCACAGATCGTAGACTCGTTATACTCGCGAAACTACAACGGAAACGCGGAAGCCTTAGCACACACGTAACAGCAGCCCCTTGATTTGCGAAGTATGCAACCCGCAACATTAGATTCAGAGTCGCTCAGTATCTGATCACTATGAAATGATAAAGTAATCAAGACCCTAAAATGCCGACAGGCGTTGGTATACATCAACGGGGACAGTTGAAAATGTATGCTCCTACCGTAACTCGAACCCAGGATCTCCTGCTTACATGGCAAGCCCTCTATCCATCTGAGCCACCGAGGGCACAGAGGATAATGCGACTGCAGCGATTTATCCCTTGCAGGCTCCCCATGAGACTCACAATCCAAACTTAATGTCCACACGCTACATTCGTAGTGACCCTGCCCATTACACTCATTACTCGCGGCAGACAATCTTACCGAGTCCCGTAAGGGTTCGGGCAATGCGTGTGCATCCGCACAATAGAAGAAGGTCAATGGCCGGCTAGCCTTCACTATACGAAGATGATATTTGTTCTTTCGGACATGTGCGAAAGAACAGATATCATCTTCGTATATTCTGATCACTAGTTTCGTCGTAGAAATAAAGCTTTGACGGACCCATACGCGAATAGCATACCTTCTACCACTACGTACGAGGAATATTTCCTGAAATTCTGATCATACTTTCCTTTCAACCCTACATGTAATAAGCGCAGTACGATGGATGGACGTGGATACATGAACGAGTAGTAGATAGGAGCTGAAATGTCTGGGCGTACCCATGATCGAAGCTAAATGTAGTTGCCCGATTTGTTCGATATCAATCCTTACGGTCCAACATTACGGCGAGGAATGGTTTACAAGGTGTACTACAATCCGTTTAAAATTACTTGATGGTTTACATTTGTCACTTGCCGTTGCACAGTTGCCACATCGACCGCCGGCTACCGCTCGGTTATTGATAGCACACAAAAATATCTACTCACCTCCCAATTGTTTTTAATGCGTAACGCAGACCAATGTAGGAAGCTGCCGCCGCGAGGTGTGTCAGAAATGCGAGATGCTCTGTCCACAGCTGATTTTAAGTGACCAGTGACTGAACTGCGGCAGGAGACGCGTTTTGTATCCCTGAATCCAAACTCATGTCCTAAGATAACAAGGGCGATGTAGTTGAGGACAATATTATGGAAATGGAACAGGATGTAGATGAAGATGAAATGGGAGATACGATACTGCGTGGAGCGTTTGACAGGGCACTGAAAGACCTGAGTCGAAACAAGGCCCAGGAAGTAGACAACAATCCATTAGAACTACTCACGGCCTTAGGAGAGCCAGTCCTGACAAAACTCTACAAATCAGGTGAGCAAGATGTATGAGACAGGCGAAATACCCTCAGACTTCAAGAATAATACAATAATTCCAGTCCCAAAGAAAGCAGGTGTTGACAGATGTGAAAATTACCGAACTATCAGTTTAATAAGTCACAAAATACTAACGCGAATTCTTTACAGACGAATGGAAAAGCTGGTAGAAGCCGGCCTCGGGGAAGATCAGTTTCCATTCCGTAGAAATGTTGGAACACGTGAGACAATACTGACCTTACGACTTGTCTTAGAAGAAAGATTAAGGAAAGGCAATCTTACGTTTCTAGCATTTGTAGACTGAGAGAAAGCTTTTGACAACGTTGACTGGAATACTCTTTTTCAAATTCTAAAGGTGGCAGGGGTAAAAGACAGGGAGCGAAAGGCTATTTACAATTTTTACAGAAACGAGATGGCAGTTATAAGAGTCGAGGGGCATGAAAGGAAAGCAGTGGTTGGAAAGGGAGTGAGGCAGGGTTGTAACCTCTCCCCGATGTTATTCAATCTGTATATTGAGCAAGCAGTAAAGGAAACAAAAGAAAAATTCGGAGTAGGTATTAAAACCCATGGAGAAGAAATAAAAATTTTGAGGTTCGTCGATGACATTGTAATTCTGTCAGAGACAGCAAAGGACTTGGAAGTGCAATTGAACGGGATGGGCAATGTCTTGAAAGGAGGATATAAGATGAACATCAACGAAAAAAAAACGAAGATAATGGAATGTAATCGGATTAAGTCAGGTGATGCTGAGGGAATTAGATTAGGAAATGAGACACTTAAAGTAGTCAAGGAATTTTGCTATTTGGGGAGCAAAATAACTGATGATGGTTGAAGTAGAGAGGATATAAAATGTAGGCTGGCAATGGCAAGGAAAGCGTTTCTGAGGAAGAGAAATTTGTTAACATTGAGTATAGATTTAAGTCTCAGGGAGTCGTTTCTGAAAGTATTTGTATGGAGTGTAGCCATGTATGGAAGTGAAACATGGACGTAAAATAGTTTGGACAAGAAGAGAATAGAAGCTTTCGAAATGTGGTGCTACAGAAAATTTTGAATATTAGATGGGTAGATCACATAAATAATGAGGAGGTATTGAATAGAATTGGGGAGAAGAGGAATTTGCGACACAACCTGACAAGAAGAAGGGACCAGTTGGTAGGACGTGTTCAGAGGCATCAAGGGATCCCAAATTTGGTGTTGGAGGGCAACGTGGAGGGTAAAAATCGTAGAGGGAGACCAAGAGATGAATAGACTAAGCAGATTCAGAAGGATGTAGGTTGCAGTTAAGTACTGGGAGATGAAGAAGCTTTCACAGGATAGAGTAGCATGGAGAGCTGCATCAAACCAGTCTCAGGAGTGACGGCCACAACAACAACAGCAACAACAAGCTAACTACAGCCTCGTGATGTGTAAAGCATCCGAGAAAGAGGTGGTCAACAATCTGCTGCAGAACTAAAATCACGAGCGCTTTGTTCACGGCTATTAAAGCTAACCTTTACGAGCAAATTCAAGACAAAGTAAAGTATTTTCTTGCTATTATTGGTTGCCAAAAACTGTCACTGTCCACACTGGCTGCTGCCTTACTATCCCATAAGCAGTCTTCGTTGGCACTTGCTTGTAGATTAAAGACGACACTGGCAGATTGCAGATAAGAAAAGTATGATAGGAAGAAAAACATGAGCAAATGAAAATTAAATACGATGATGAAAATGATGCTTCAAAGAACTAGAAATAAAAATTTGCATTAAACCCATTAACTGAATAAAAATGACATACCCTTTTGATTAGAAATAGAAATAAGAAATTTTGTGGCAATGCATGAAATTCGAACCTACGACACCAATCATGGCACGTTAATACGATTACCATAGCGCTGAAGTATAACATCAACTTAAACTGCTTTATATTAGACTGTGATAAGCGAGTCGCAATGATGAATTGCAGTATTCAAAAACGCGGGTTCACGCAATGTCATTTGAAGCTTATCTAATGTAAGCCGATCACTGTGATTATAATAACAGCGTATGTCACGCTGAATACCATCTTGTTTAGAAGTATCGCCTGCCACTGTGCTCGAGAGGTTCTCTGCGCTTCAGTCCGGAACCACACGGCTGCAACGGTCACAAGTTCGAATCCTGCCTCGGGCATGGATGTATGCGATGTCCCTAGGTTAGTTAGGTTTAAGTAGTTCTAAGTCTAGGTGACTGATGACCTGTTAAGTCGCATAGTGCTTGGAGCCAATTTTTTGTAGAAGTATCCAGTAGCGTTCAGTTAGTGCTGTGTATCAAACGTATGTATTTCATTAGCATCGTGGTGTATTATGTATGTGTGTTGTTTGTGGTGTATTCATCATGATTCATGAAATACGAAATAAAAGTGCCAGACCCATGATTCAGGATCCAAACACATCAAGAAAGAATGCCGGACAAGGAATTGGAAGTGAACGGGATAATTGTTGTTGCAGTTGGGCAACAGTGAACGGTTCGGGAGTGACGTTGAGCGTTCTCATTGGACGAAACCAGCTCCATCGCGAGAAGTGTCAGCTATCAAGTAAATTTAATCAGTCTATAATCGTTTGGTTCCAGAAGACCTTACCACAAATTTCCAAATTTTCCAGTTTACAACTGGCACGCCTTGTTAATGATATTCGGTTTTCCGACATGAACTTTTGCTTTCAGAGAATGCAGATCCATTCTGAATCATCTTCCGAGCGAACAATGCGAAATCAATTCCATGTAGTGGACATTTGGGTTCCTAGCAAAAGGCCTCTCCCCACAGCGGCTCTTAACGCTATACGTCTTCAACGGCCCAAACAACATAGGGGTTGTACAGTAGCTAAGTGGAGGCGTGTAGGATGATACGTCAAGTCCCGGACTGTTTTCGAATGATGGAGGTGGTTACACGATGCTTTCGAGGTGTTCTCCGCACAGTGTCTTGGGCCCACACATTCAGGTTTCCATAACATGAACCATGATGAAACTTTCTGGCAGATTAAAACTGTGTGCCCGACCGAGACTCGAACTCGGGACCTTTGCCTTTCGCGGGCAAGTGCTCTACCATCAGAGCTACCGAAGCACGACTCACGCCCGGTACTCACAGCTTTACTTCTGCCAGTATCTGTCTCCTACCTTCCAAACTTTACAGAAGCTCTCCTGCGAACCTTGCAGAACTAGCACTCCTGAAAGAAAGGATACTGCGGAGACATGGCTTATTTCAATATTCTCAACAACCAAGTGCTGATCTTCCTTCTACACCTTCATGGTGAGTAAACTGTGGATACTTCTGTCTTCCCAGCTGGCAAAAGTCTTGCTCATAAATCTGAACATGCAGGAATCTCATCGCAACTGAACAGGCCCGCAAAATTATCTGATCTGTGAAGTGTTGGCAGAAGAGCCAACACCGTGTTGCTAGAGGAGGCCGAAATGCACGCTTTTAAGCTCACGCAGACTGGCGTGAGGTCTGGAACAAGGTAAAGTAGTTATCCTATAAAGAAAAGAACGTAGTTCTTGGAATACTTAACTTTAATCCACAATTGGAGAACATCGCTCTTGTTTAGACATTATTACAATCTCAATATAACTGGTAATGGCGCCTTGCTAGGTCGTAGCAAATGACGTAGCTGAAGGCTATGCTAACTATCGTCTCGGCAAATGAGAGCGTATTTGTCAGTGAACCTTTCGTAGCAAAGTCGGCTGTACAACTGGGGCGAGTGCTAGGAAGTCTCTCTAGACCTGCCGTGTGGCGGCGCTCGGTCTGCAATCACTGACAGTGGCGAGACGCGGGTCCGGCGTATACTAATGGACCGCGGCCGATTTAAAGGCTACCACCTAGCAAGTGTGGTGTCTGGCGGTGACACCACAATCTGAATCCCATAGAAGATGTCTGCGAATTCCGCAACAGTGGGTGAAACGTAGCAGATAACATCCCCGTAAGAAAAACAATAAAAAGGAGTTATTAAATGACGCCCGCATACATGTGGCGGGGTAGGGGTAACGGTATGCTCGGTTGTTGCTGCTGAAGGCAGCTGCAACCTGTGCCACTGAGAGTCCATTAAACGAACATAGCAGCTAAGTGGCAAACTGAATGCAAATAGTAAGAAATCGAGTGGTTGGTCATGAAAAACAGAACAGAAAGTGAGGAAAAGAAACTGGAAGGAATTAGCAGACTCTCTTGCTCACATAACTGAGACCGTTATCAAGCCTGGAGGAGTGGTGTTACACGTTATTAGCGGGGTGTATTTTCAGAGTTACGTTTTCTTCCAGTGTGCTTAGCTTGTTGGTACAACCGAAGGGCAGCCTGCTGCATATCAGGATGTCCCTTCCATTTAATGTCACTCTTTAGTAATATATTATTTATTTATTTATTCATTGCACATTTAAAGAGCTATGACCTGATATCTTAAAACAGGTCGTAACGTTACGTTTTCGTTTGGCACGTTTCTATAATTTTTTTTTTTGTTTTCACCTGTAATGTTTCATACAGAACAACACTTTTTTATAATGATCTGAAACTGGAATACAAATCAAAATTTGTTGCTTTAAGAAGAATGTGAAAAGGTGATACGCAAGAGAAGAGATTTTTTAATGCCTTCACCAACTGTAACTGGCAGTGAGTACCTCGGAATGGTTTCTTCGATCTGTTGGCCGCCAGTCACAACAAAACAGTTCATAGTTGGTAATAGAAAAATGGTACTGAAAATTCTAAACGTTAACGTTAAGGATTCGTCAGTGTACAACACTGTGTGCTTTCTTTGTTAGACTGCCATCAACTTACACCATATTTACTCCACTATTCGCTATCCTTAACTATTATTTGACTGATATGTACAATTTGTCAGTGCATTTTGGCATGTTATGACTGATTCATAATTCTATAGTCTTATTTACTGCTACATCTCATCTTCCACCTCCTCTTCATCCTCTTCAGTGTCACGGTTGTCGCTATAACTGTGGGTGCCACTGTCCTCTCTCTAAAGATTGTTGTTGCGTTGCATATAGGCATGTCTGTTACGTCATGTTCGCAGGTACTCTTCATGTGCTGTTTTTGAAATGTTGTCAGTTAATGCGTTTAATGTGCCTATTGTTCTTGGCCTCTTATTGCTGTGTAGATAGGTTACGTTGGGTATGTTTCTGTGTAGTCTATGTCTGTTGTTCGAGTATAGCCCGCAAAAGAAGACAATGTGTTCTGGAGAACCTTCTTCCCGGTAGTGTATGTAGGTGTCTGTCTCAGACCATGCAGTTTACGTGCGTGGGGTGAGGCCCTTGTCCAGTTGAGAAATGTACTTACCGCGGCTGGGATCGATATGTTTCATTCTCAACCGCTCCCTTACGTCAGGGAGTAAGTCGTGTGGTCTGCGTCATCAGTTACATCACTCTAACCTTGCCATGTACCCAAACACCAACTTTTAAACCGACGTGTCGTCTGTATTGGTGCATCAGTTAATGTGTGTATCCTGTCTATTCTCCATATCTTTAAGCAGTAAATAGCTGCTCTGAATTTGATTGCGTTATTTATGGGACCTACACCGAGCACCACACACAATGCATCCACTGAGATGGTGCCTTCCGGATTGCCTAAATGCGACAGTTATCTGCTGTTGTCTGAGTGATGCTCGGTTGGTGACCAGATTGAATCTCTAAGACCACGTGCTAGCTGCCAAGTTGAGGACTGATTCGAAGACTGCACAGTGTTACGTCGGTATGACTGGTCGAGGTGGTCTGTACTGTTCTGGCCTCACCTGTAGATGTAGTATTCTTTTCGCTCTGTCTGTTAGCAGTATATGTGTTGGTGTACATTCAGTATCTCATCTATTTGTAGTACAAGGTAGCATGCAACATGTGTTCATTTGACTTTTGTGTCCGCTATTTCGCTGAAGAATTCTTTTGGAGTGATCCTTTCAGTAATGTGAGCCGTGGCGCCATTAAGTTAGTAGACTCTACTGTCTCGCAACACTAACTCAAGGGTAGTATCGACTATCCCTCTTGCGACCCCGTTGCTAATATCTATGTGGAAGAGTTGGTATGTGTGGGTTGTGGCCACGGAAACTCTTTGCTTGCCGGTATACAGAGTTGTCTATTGATCCTGACCGGACCAAATATCTCACGAAATAAGCGTAAAACGAATAAACTACATAGAACGAAACTTGCCCAGCTTGAAGGGGGAAACCAGATGGCGCTATGGTTGCCCCGCTAGATGGCGCTACCATAGGTCAAACGGATATCAACTGCGTTTTTTAAAAATAGGAAACCCCCATTTTCTATTACATATTCGTGTAGTACATACACGAGTTTCGTTTGATGCTTATTTCGTGAGATATTGGACCCGGTCACTATCAATGGACCACCCTGTATACACGGGTTCGCTGGTCCGAGAAGGGGGCACCAAGTTTGGGGATATGCGGTAGCGTCGCGACAAGAGGCGGTCACGAGGTCCGAGCGACCGAAGCCACGAGCTGCGCAATGAGGGCCTGCGCAGAGGGAGGATGCCGGATTACTTCACAGGGGTCAGCGTCGACTACAAGCAGCGGGCCGACATCCCGTCTGTTGGTTGACAACATCTGTGTTGGACGACCGCTCGTGGCGTGGCTGTCTCCTTCTACCTGTTGTCATCGGCACTACTCAGTAACCGCCGCGACGCACCGTGGATCCATGGAGTTGCTTGCTTATAAAGGGGAGTAACATTCTGTAATCCCCGTGGTGATTGGTGTCATTGTCTACCTGACGTCCTAATTATTTTCTGGTCTGTACCCGACCGTCAGAGTTTTACTCGGTCGGCTCCTTGGTCGTAAATATAGACCGTAGTATTGTACTAGACACTAGTTGTCGTTTGAAAACTTGTTCGGATGTTATTGTTATTCTGGAAATCAGAATTTCAGAAAGGCTTCTACCTGGTCAGGAACATTCTTCTAAATAACTTTCTATATGTTGATGATGCAGTGATCCTAGCAGATAAGGAAGATTACCGTCATGAAGGAATCTACTTGCTAAAACAAGTGCAAAATTTAACATGGAAATTTTTAAAAGAAGAAACTAAGACAATTGCCTTTATGGGTAAAGAACCAATTAGATCCAAAATAATGATAGAAGTTTTAAAGCAAGTAAACCATTTCAGTCATCTCGGATGTGAAATGACGTACGGCTACAGCAGAGATATTGAAATTAATGTTAGTAAATTCAGCTGCGTATGTGGGACAACAAACAGCAACCTAGAAAACAAAACCAGGAAAGCGCTCAAATTAAATCTTACAGAATTGTTTCATTTCCCACACTGCTCTATGGAAGTGAGACCTGGGTGACCACTAAGAAACAAGAAAGCCGGAGTCAGCCACAAGAAATGAAATTCCTTAGAGGTTGCACAAGAGAAGACTGGCTAAGAAATCTAGATATTAGAGAAGAACTGCAAAGATTTAGCTCATACGAAATCTTTTGAAACTTTCCTTCAGAGCGGCCCTCATAACTGAGAAACACTTTAACTTTTCACATAGTAACAGCCAACTGTCACCAGGGCTTTAGTAAGAACAAGATTGTCAAAAGGGACGGGTTGGGATCCAGTCGCACCTTGTTGCTGATTGAAATGAAAAGGTTGCTTGCTTTTAAGGAAACCTTATCATTGTCATAGGTCATCAGTCCCTAAGCTTCCACACTACTTAACCTAAATTATCCTAAGGGCAAACAAAAACACCCATGCCCGAGGGAGGACTCGAACCTCCGCCGGGATCAGGCGCACAGTCCATGACTGCAGCGCCCGAGACCGCTTGAATAATCCCGCGCGCCCCTTTAGAGCTCTATGAGTTTACAAACGGTTACACAGCAGCTTCTCTAAAATCTTTGCTAGGGTGTTTATCAGGCATATGGTTCTGTATATGCTTGGATCTGAAGGATCCCTCTCTGCTGATTTCTTTATGACTGTTTTGAAGGTCGGTCTTCCATATTGTAGGAACTCGGCCCTACTGTGTCGTTAAGTAACATTGTTAGGAACAGGATGATCTGCGGAATTCGTTTTTTTTCCGTTTTTCCGAGAGGATATGATCTGATCCAGGTGCAGTTTTGGCTTTGAGCTGCGAGATTGCTGGCGCATTCTCTTCTTGCACAAAAGGACACTAATATACCTAGGTATGTGTGGTGTGCGTAC
This sequence comes from Schistocerca serialis cubense, assembly GCF_023864345.2. Classification (NCBI taxonomy): domain Eukaryota; kingdom Metazoa; phylum Arthropoda; class Insecta; order Orthoptera; family Acrididae; genus Schistocerca; species Schistocerca serialis. The sequence goes on from NC_064644.1 coordinate 75,925,637, forward strand.
TCTAAGACCTTCAGTACACACACCATCAGATTAATTTGACTTGTCACTCTAACGAAGTAGGCGAGTGTCAGCAATATGTCTCGTGGTCTTATCGTGGCGTGTTTATCTTCTGCCGTTAAGTCAGACGATAGAAATGCCACTTGCACGCTTATTGTAGCAGATTGACGGTGACCAACTTTAAACAGAACTTGATTAATTTTCACACACATTTATTAAAATAATAATAAGCATAAAAATTACTTAACTTGGTTCTGGATGCTATCTACAATTGACAATCTGAAGTTCCTTTGGTATTGGACGTTAATCTTATTCTCACATATATCTGTGATACTTGACAAAAGTGTCTATACATTTTTCTTCATGGCTATGTACAGGAATATGGTAATCTTATTAGGCGCAGACTGAAACTTGACTATAGACTGGTGCAGACAAATGCAGACTGACTAATCGGAGGTCTGTACACTCGTTATAATACCTCGCGCGTTCATGTATCACTGCGTGAGTGTGATCCGCGGGGAGGAAAGGTTCTACGTTAGCAGCAATCTCATTGGCTGCGTTACATAATAATACGCGGATCGGCGAAAGCAGAACTTGGTCCGTCTCTATGGCAGCGCCATCTCGCAGTGCGAAGACGGACGAGCGCTGCGCCTGCGCTGTTGTGCTTAACAGGGCGCGCTGTAGTGGGAAAGTTGTGTACGTGCTGACTACACGGAACTATATAGACAACAGTACGTAAACGACGTGGCGAGCTTCAGAAGTTTCAAATGATAATATAAGCGGACTTCAAAAGACTCCTTATATTCGCGTGCTGAAGTTAGAGATGTTGAGAAGTCGAAGTAACGTATCCACAGCATCGTGTGACACATTTTTCACAGAGAAAGGGAGAGGTATGGGAGCTCGGAAACTGGAGATGAGAAGAAGGGTGCGCTGCAGCGATGACTCGTAATCTTCGCCCCACATACGGCGGGCGGCCACTGTGCGACGCGGTATCCAGGGCGGCTCGTCCACACAGAGGCGGCGGCCGCTACTTAAACGCGGTGAGACAGCAGCTTCTGAGTGACGGCCTAATCGCGCCTCCCGCGTCCCCCAGAGTGGCCCGGCCACGCGTCGTCAGCACTCGCGGCTTGCGTAACGCCCGCTGATCTGGCGGCAGATCCAGTCACGATGCGTTTTGTGTGCGTGTCGGCCGCAGGTAGTTACTGTGTCAGCGTATGCGACACCGCGACCTCCGAGCCGAGCCGTTACGAAACCGTCCGCATTGGCGCACAGCGTGGGAACGGCGCGCAGACCTTCTTTTACCCTGGAGTGATACGGCTAACATTAATTCTTTACTCACGCCCTTTTCTACGGTGTTTTATTCTGTATGTTCTCAAGCCTTGCATATTTATAGCTCTTCATCCAGCATTGGCACTTGCTGTCAAATGACACCGAGACAGACTGTATGTTGGGTGACAGAAGTCATGAAATACCTCCGAATATGTCGTCGGACCTCCTTTTGCTCGGCTAAGTGCTGCAGCTCGAAGTGGCTTAGACACAACAAGTCGTTGGAAGTCCTCTGCAGAAATATTGAGCGCTCCTGCCTCTGTATCTGTCCATAATTCTGGAAATGTTTCTGGTGCAGGATTTTGTGGACAAATGGCCTCTCGGTTATGTCCCATAAATATTCTATGGGATTCACATAGGGTGATCAGAGTTGCCGATTCACTCGCTTGAATCGGCCAGAACACTTATAGCCCCGTGGCTTGGGGTATTAACATCCACGCCGGCCGGAGTGGCCGAGCGGTTCTAAACGCTACAGTCTGGAACCGCGCGACCACTACGGTCGCAGGTTCGGATCCTGCCTCGGGCATGGATGTGTGTGATATCCTTAGGATAGTTAGGTTTAAGTAGTTCTAAGTCCTAGGGTACTGATGACCTCAGAAGTTAAGTCCCATAGTGCTTAGAGCCATTTGCACCATTTTTATTATCAACCATAAAAATTTCATTGCTGTTTGGAAACATGAATGGCTGTAAATGGTCTCCACGTATCCGAATATAACCCGTCAATGATGGCTTCTGTTGTACCAAAGCACCCAGTCAATCCCACGTACACGCAGCCCACACCATTATTGAGAAATCAACAGCTTGCACATTGTCTTGTTGACAACCTGGGCCTATGGCTTCTGCGCCACACTCGAACCATACCATCAGCTCATACCTACAGAAATAGGGACTCATCTCACCAGGCCACAGTTTTCCAGGTGTCTAGGGTCCAACCGATAAGGTCATGAGCCCGGAAGAGGCGCTGCGGTCGGTGTCGTGCTGTTAGCAAAGGCACTCTCGTAGGTCGTCTCCTGCCGTAGAACATTAGCGCCAGATGTCACCTCACTGTCCTAATGGATACATTCCTTGGACGTCCCACGTTCATTCCTGGTCATTTCGAGCAGTTTTGCTCGCTTGTTAGCTCTAACAACTATACGCCAAACCGCTGCTCTCGGTTGTTAAATGAAGGCCGTCGGCCACTGCGTCTTTCTTCGTGAGAGTTGATACCCGAAATCTGGGACTCCCGCTACACTCTTGGAACTTTAGAGCTCGGAATAGTGAATATTCAGTCTCCGAACTGGAACGTCCGATACGTCTAGCTTCTACAAGCACTGGACTCCCAAAGTCTGCTAATAATCACGCCGGAAACCTTTCCAAGCGAATCACCTGTGTGCAAATGACAGCTCCGCCAATGCCCTGTCATTTTACACCTTGTGTACCCAATAACACCGCCATCAGTATACGTACATATAGCTATCCCATGACTTCTGTCAGTTCAGTGTATAAAGCATATCGTGCAGACGATGGTAGGCATTTACCTGTGTTATGGAAGTGCCCTCCACTGGGAATCAGAAAGGAACAGCACAACCGTTCACCACTGAGCCGTTTCTCTTGTCAGACGTACTCGACGTGAGGTCGGCGAGTCGTGTGTGCGTCCGACCTCGCTATGGATACCGGGAGCGAAGAACAGCGAGCTGCAGTGCGGTTTTCGAATCCAGAAGGGGAGTTAAGATTTGGAGCTTACGTCCGAATGTTTGTTGTGTTTGACGAAGACAGTACGTCAACTGTTTGCGAGGAATAAACGATTTCGAGAACGCCTGTGTCTCTGAGAGAAAGCCACGGCCACGACAGGCTCATCGCATCATTATCCGTATGTCTTTGCTGAGGTGGATACTGATGACAGAAATGACCGACAGCGGACGGTAGACGACATTCGAATAATTTTGGGTACAAGTTATGGTAACGCTCACACCATCATGACAGAGCATCTGAAGGTCCGGAAATCTCTGCGTAAAGGAGCAGAAGTTGAACAGAACTACTGCATCACTGAAACACCTGGAACAGTATCATGATGAAGAATAGCGTATCCTGTCCGCTATTGTCGCGGCAAATCAGACATGACGTCACCGAAGCCGTGCACGCCATATCCAGGGGGTCACAATGATCTTTTTCTCTGACTGAAAAGGCTCCCTGTTCATTGGTTCTCTGGAACATTACGCAACCGCATAGTTCGTTTATAGGACAAAGGCCACAACGTGCTGCGAAGGTGGTTTCGACTACACTCCACAAATGTCGCTGGGCAGCCCTTAAACATCCACCATACTGACCAGACCTTTCCCCATTCTGATTTCCTTATTTTTGATCCCCGGAGAAAGACATTCGTGGCCGTTGATTTACTTCGGTCGAAGAGGTGCATTAGTAGTTTTGGCGATTACTTTTGAAGAAGTAAACAGTTTACTTACTTTTTTCCATCTGCCTCGTTTTGATTTGACTGCATCTTACATCTATCTGCATTTTACATTTATCAATCCCTGGTTAGGCGTGAAATCTGAAAACTGCTCTGCACTGGACTCAGAGGTCACCAAGAATGAGCACGTGTAAAACGGGAATATCAGAGCTATGATACAGCAGACTGAGAGCAGAAACGAAGATCTAAACATTAAGGTAACTATAGAGAACCAACCAAAAATTTTCCGGTGTAAGGACATGTGCCGGCACGAAGATCAAGAACGACACAGCGGAGGGGGCTGTGAGGCAACGTCAACCAATAGCACGCTGGCTAGGAAGTCACCACGACAGGAGCGCCCTCTACACGAAGAGAACAATAGTGACGCGCCGCTCAAGAGAAACGGTGACTTGTGATCTACATCAGTTACTTGCATGGAAACTGTATTTTTCGAAGGACACTGATTATTTGCATGTCGCCAATTGCTTGTTACACCGCCTTGTATTTAAGCAAGTTAAGTAATGTCAGTTAATTTACTGCAATTAACTCCATTAATATGATATGCTTGTATGCTGCCTAGCTATCCGAGAAAACAGCTTGCTGTTGTTTGTTGTGGTCTTCAGTCCTGAGACTGGTTTGATGCAGCTCTCCATGCTACTGTATCTCCCAGTACCTACTGCAGCCTACATCCTTCTGAATCTGCTTAGTGTATTCATCTCTTGGTCTCCCTCTGCGATTTTTACTCTCCACGCTGCCCTCCAATACTAAATTGGTGATCCCTCGATGTCTCAGAACATGTCCTACCAACCGATCCCTTCTTCTAGTCAAGTTGTGCCACAAGCTCCTCTTCTCCCCAATTCTGTTCAATACCTCCTCATTAGTTATGTGATCTACCCATCTAATCTTCAGCATTCTTCTGCAGCACCACATTTCGAAAGCTTCTATACTCTTCTTGTCTAAACTATTTATCGTCCATGTTTCACTTCCATACATGGCTACACTCCATACAAAAACTTTCAGAAACGACTTCCTGACCTTTAAATCTATACTCGATGTTAACAATTTTTTCTTCTTCGGATACGCTTTCCTTGCCATTGACAGTCTACATTTTATATCCTCTCTACTTCGACCATCATCAGTTATTTTGCTCTCCAAATAGGAAAACTCCTTTACTACTTTAAGTGTTTCATTTCCTAATCTATTGACATAAGCATCACCCGACTTAATTCGACTACATTCCATTATCCTCGTTTTGCTTTTGTTGATGTTCATCTTATACCCTCCAATCAAGACATTGTCCATGCCGTTCAACTGCTCTTCCAAGCCCCTTGCTGTCTGTGACAGAATTACAATGTCATCGGCGCACCACAAAGTTTTTATTTCTTCTCCATGGATTTTAATACCTACTTCGAACTTTTCTTTTGTTTCCTTTATTGCTTGCTCAATATACAGACTGAATAACATCGGGGATGGGCTTCAACCCTGTCTAACTCCCTTCCCAACCACTGCTTCCCTTTCATACCCCTCGACTCTTATAACTGCCATCTGCTTTCTGTACAAATGGTAAATAGTCTTTCGCTCCCGGTATTTTACCGCTCCCACCTTCAGAATTTGAAAGAGAGTATTCCAATCGACATTGTCAAAAGCTTTCTCTAAGCCTACAAATGCTAGAAACGTAGGTTTGCCTTTCCTTAATCTATTTTCTAAGGTATGTCGTAGGGTCAGTATTGCCTCACGTGTTCCAACATTTCTACGGAATCCAAACTGATCTTCCCCGTAGTCGACTTCTACCAGTTTTTCCATTCGTCTGTAAAGAATTCGAGTTAGTATTTTGCAGCTGTGCCTTATTAAACTGATAGTTCGGTAATTTTCACATCTGTCAACACCTGCTTTCTTTGGGATTGGAATTATTATATTCTTCTTGAAGTCTGAGGGTATTTCGCCTCTCTCATACATCCTGCTCACCAGACGGTTGAGTTTTGTCAGGACTGGCTCTCCCAAGGCTGTCAGTAGTTCTAACGGAATGTTGTCAAATCCGGGGGTCTTGTTTCGACTCAGGTCTTTCAGTGCTCAGTCAAGCTCTTCACGCAGTCATATCTCCCCTTTCATCTTCATCTACATCCTCTTCCATTTCCATAATGTTGTCCTCAAGAACATTGCCCCTATATAGACCCTCTATATACTCCTTCCACCTTTCTGCTTTCCCTTCTTTGCTTAGAACTGTGTTTCCATCTGAGCCCTTGATATTCATACAAGTGGTTCTCATTTCTCCAAAGGTCTCTTTAATTTTCCTGTAGGCAGTATCTATCTTATCCCTAGTTAGATAAGCCTCTACATCCTTTCTTTTGTCCTCTAGCCATCCCTGCTTAGCCATTTTGCACTTCGTGTCGATATCATTTTTGAGACGCTTGCTAGGTACCCCAAATTACACGAGTTGGCCGGATCCCAAAACAACGAATCCAAGTCAATAGCCCAATCAATATCCGAAGGAATGCCCGACATGAAATAACTTCGAAATACAGATCAGTGGACTCTGAGGTCCCTTCGCTCACATACGTACTAGCGGTACTGATATTATTCGTGGCTCCGACCAGCTTAGATGCTACGCCAACAACTGGCAGCAGGCCGCTGCATTTATATCGATACTCTTGGCTCTCCGACAGAACGCAGTTGTCGGTATTGGTCTTACGCGGGGATACCAAATATTTTGCGCTTACCAAGTTTTGTTCATATCCCTTAACGCGTTGAAAAGTTATGTGTTGCATGACATCCCTTTCTCTCGCCATCTCTTCCCAAATGAATTAAATGTCATATGTAGTGTCACCAATCAGCTTAGCAAACAGAAAAACAAACAAACACACAAAAACTGTGGATTAACCTCCCATATCTTTCGTTTTCAACTGTTTTTACATGACAAATCGTCCATATATTCCAGTTATGGTTGTAATATAAGCATGAGTACCATTAAGGGTTGTAGATACAGTAGATACAGTCCGCTAGGTATCGTGTAGGTCATTGAAGCGAGTCGATGTTCTGACGATTTATACAGTAAATTTATGTCTGTGAAACGGTTACTTAAATTCAAAAACTAAGTTCTGCCTTGTATTGAAATCACAGTTTAATGCAACTAACTTATCCTGTATGGAACTAGAGACAACAGCCTTTTTAAAATGATAATAAATTCTGTAAAGAATTACCAATAACAACTTTTATTGATTATTTGTTAATCAACATGGATAGTATAACTTGTTTTTTTTAACAGAAAATATTCAAAATGTAATAAAATACACATAAGATCGCAGTATGAGCGTGATATCTTATGGCGAATGTGTCCAGCTACTGCAAGAAACTATTAACTTTTTATTGGACTGACACGCCGCTGAAACACATCAAATATTAAAATAAAACTTTCGACAGTATTATTCTTAAACATGAAACAGTGGGTAAGAAGTTAAAGTGACAAGGATACTCAAGTTAAGACATGATAACACAATCATAAATATGTGTTGCAAAATAATATACAGAAAATTAATTGACTTAAAATAAAAATACTATTTCGTTACAACTACGTAGTTTTCAGTAATTAATATCGTCTTAAATTACTCATATGTATCCATTTTCTTTGCTTTGGTGCTAATACTGCCAGACACACATTTCTGAATAGTTGCTAGAGAGAGCTTAAGGCGGAAAGCGTTGAGAGTAACCTCATGCCCAGCAGTTGTTTGGTACAACTCATAGAGGAAAATTATTTGCAAATACAGAATCCTTCAAATGGAAAAATTCTGCATCCAGTTTTCAGTAAATGATGGACACCAAATTGAAAAACGTTAAAAAATTAAGATGTGTGCAATCGGAACTTTTATTTTCAAAGCGATGATAATAATTTGGATTTGCTACCTCGTAACACACTCCTTGGATCAAAAAGGTAGATTTCGATGTGAACAACTGGATTAGAGCTACATCAAATAATTACATTATCTTATAATAATAATAATAATTATCTGATAATAATTATGTTTGACATCTTTTTCAATTTAAAAAAGTTCAGCAGCAAACATTTGTCTGATACATACGTGATTGCAGTTAGAAAACATATAGTAAGTTACAAATTGTCTAACCCCAATAGTCTGTTTTTCCGGATGGTAAGTCATATCACATACCAGTTTCGTTTCAAATTTCTCCATGTCTTACAGAGCTATGCTAACTGTCGCCAACTTTGAAACACCCATTCCTCCTAACAGGGATGCTAGTGGCGTCTTAACTCACAACCATCTTTCGTAGATAATAACCAACATGTGTAGCACGTTTGATTGAATTTTACCCACTTCTTCTAGGGTTATCACCCTCTACACTCCCGTATCCCAAGTGCTGGAGGCATCCTAGTCACACACTACTTTTTCTCTTCGGATGATCAGTTACATGTTGGACAGAAGTTCCTCCGCAGGCCTAAGGATCTGGGGTAGCGTATCGTCGCCGACGGGGTCATTATTGCTCGGATGCATGCGACATGGAAGGAAGACGACAGTGTACTTCCAAAATTCAGGCATCTGCCTCAACCGATTAACGGAAACCACGCACTGCATAAATCTGGACAGTCAGTCAGGGATTTAAACTAGCGCCCCTAACACAGGGAACGTTTTCGAAAAGATTAAAATATGCCTCTCTTGAAACTCTTCTTAAAGAAGATCACCGAAAAAATTCTAAGTAGTTAACGCGCTTTTCTCTTCCACCTTTTTCTAAAATATACGATAAAGTAATGTACTCATTAGTTGAGTCACACTTGAACAGAAGTGATTTATGCAGCACAACACAATTTGGGTTCCCGAAGGACTACTCAATTGAGAATGTCATTTACGTGATTACTGACCAAGCATTACAATCATTAAATAATAAAATACCACCTCCACGCATATAATGATACTGGATTTAGAAAATCTTAACTTTTGTGAAATAGCAAGCTGAATACCAATAGCTCTAAGTAAGGAATAATTCCAAAAATACTACAAGTGGAGGATTTAATTACTGGCGAGAAATCACAGATGATGTGTCAGTGGCTTTAGTTTCTGATCACTTAAACTTTTTATTGTTACAAGTAATTGGAAATATAAAACACGAAAAAATGAACCAAGCAAACGAAACATCGTATGATCCAAGGCAGGTGATAATAATAATAATAATAATAATAATGATAATAACAAAATAGCATCAAACCAAACGTAAATTTTCGTGCAAATATTGTCTGCACTTCTAGTAGTACAGAAAAAACAAAAAGACAGATAGGCAGTATTACAGGTAGAAATCAATATCGTCCAAAAATAAAACCACAGAAATTCAAAATAAGAATAATACTTGAAGCTGAGATAGACAAAATGTACTCCCCTATCTTGAGCATGTTCTTATTGAAATCATAGAGCGATGGTTACGTGTTGTGTATTTGAACGCCAACTCTGTTTATCATGCACAAAAATAGTATGAAATGAGATGTAACGTAGTATGTTCTCGAATTACATTACATACTTATAAAGGCGTCTTATGTACGAAGCAAATATTGGTAACGACATATTCTGCCCGAAACGCCAAGATTATCAGTTGAATTGGAGAAAATCTTTCTTGGATGCTGAGTACAGCATCTCTGTCGCTCCAGGGAGTTGATCTGTTCAGTCTGTCACGTGTCTACGAAATCTCACACTTTTCAGTGGCTGTCAGGACAGTGAATAAGATGAGCAAGACACGTTATAAGTAGTTCATTAATGGGGTTTCCAGCACAGCTCACAAATCATATGTAAGTTTATCCCAAAATCATTCCATAGTGAGAACGTAGCTTCGTCGCACGACGGATTTTTCAGAAATGTCAAACACTACTTCGAGCATTCAATAATGAAGATAAACGTGAAATGGCTCTACACCAACACCAAGTTTCGAACGTGCATAACAAAAACAAGACAAATTTCTCGAGCAGTTAAACATAACTACGCCACAATGAAGGGACATACATGGCAACAGGAAGATTGTCGTCTGATAGCTAGCAGCTGGACACAGTCGTGAAACAGAACAGTAATTTCTATCTTGAAACTCCACACCTTTATCCGTGTAAATGGAAGCGATTTTGAAAAAATGTGTGCAGTGTCGGAGGAGAAGCCTCTTAGCGAATATCATTTGCAAATGATTAAAAAAGATAAATATCGCAACCTAAGCAAAGAATGTGCAACAAGATATTGTAGAAATAGATGCATTACCAACAACAAACTTACGTCATCCATCAAAAGTATTGAAACAATGACAAAAACGCAACGTGTGCCACATAAATTGACTGCTTTTATGCAAATTCATCTGCAAAGGACAGACATACAAGGAGATGTACAGCTTGTGAACTAGAAGGTAGACAAAGTAAAGCATTTAAGCATATTGATGATGAAGATACTATTAGGACCAGCCAGGTTAGCCAAGAATGCTAATGCACTGCTTCCTGGACTCAGCTAGGGGCGCCAGCCCTGGATCGACTCCACCTGACGGATTAACAATGAGGGCCGGTGTGCTGGCCAGCCTGGATGTGGTTTTAGGCGGTTTTCCACATCCCACTAAGTGAATACCGGGCTGGTCCCCATGCCCTGCCTGAGTTACGTGACTCGCAGACATTTGACAATTTTCGCACTATTTCCTGGCTTACACTAGATGCAGAGATGTGGGTACACTACTTCTGTCCTGGGGGGGAGGGTCCAGAGTGGCGACAGGAATGTCATCGAACCACTCTCTGACTCTGACATTGCCAAACCCATACAACAGGGCTGACCCCATGTTGAAGTGGGACCAAGGCCCAAGAAAATGATGATGATGGTGAAGATACTAATACATTAAAAACATTAAAACTATCTGTTGAGATTTATTAAATATGGTATTTCAGCAATACCCCACACAGAGGGGGGGGGGGATCGATATTAAAAAATTAGATCAAATCAAGTTTCATTTTATACAATCTTTAAACACATACAATCTAGAGTATATAGAAATAAAATATACTGATGCAATGGCTTTAACACAGGCATATGTACAGAATGAAATGAAACAAATAACAACAAAAATTTAAACAAAGAAAACATAGATTGTAGCATCCATTAAAAACTTTAAGAAGCTTGGAAAGTGAAATACCATACATATAAATTCAATATGATGATCCATTAGCTGTACGGATGGCATAAATTAGTACTACTGGAATAATAGTTTTTTATCATAAGTTACTTCTTAATAATTTGTCAGATTTAACTATTAGGCATAGATTAAATTGTATGAAGATTTACACAGACTTACCCTTTTAACTGCTTATGACAATATAGATTTCCAGGTGACTAAAGATTTAGCTACCTAAAAAAGTTTTTTTAGAAATTTATTTATTTTTGCCCTGTATACTGCCTAAAGACCTTCAGTTCTCTGTCTTAGTTATTGTTCTATAAGGATGATACATTTCAATAAATGTTTTACATTTAAAACACTACATGTGATAGTCCTTAAGGAATGAGTGTAAAGTATGACTGTCAATTTATAGAGATTAAAATTTATTAAATAAAACTATTAAATTAAAAATATCATTAAACTTGCAATTATCTGAATACAATTTTAAAACAAATAGACAGAAATGACCACATATTACTTCATCAAAATTTTGAATTTGTTGTCCATTATAGTACAGTTCACTTGATGCAAGATATTTAAGTGAGTCTTTGGAAATATTTCCTCCAAATGAATCAAATACAAATTTTTTATCTTTATTTTTACAGTAATTTATCCAATGACTCCTCTAGATGCAGATGAATCAAAATTTACTCTTCCAGATTTAAATGTTTTTTGCTTACTTCATAATTTGTCAATAATAAAAACTTTTGTAAGAAATTGAATTTTTAATTACCTAATGCATTACTTAATGCATTAGGAGATATATGCATAGGTTTTTGCAAAAGTTTTTAATCGCTTGTAAGCTTTTATATCAAAATTACTTAATGCATAGGGATACATATGGACTAATTTTTCCAAATATTTTTTTTGCCCTAGGCCTTATTGTCCATTGCTAAATTACGTCTTTTCTGTTCTTCCAATTCTTTATCACCCATTGTTTTATTTATAATGGCATTTGCAATTTCTAGGACTATCAGCTAGTGAACTAGTAGTTGCTAAATATGGTAACACAGCCAAAAGTAATTAAAAAAACACTTTCATATTTTGTTAGACCAGAAACTTCTTTCTTTCTCATTAGATATTCAGCATTTTTTTCACAACTGGACTACCTAATTTACTATGGAAATTTACAACACTTTTCTTTCTTTGTCCTTCATCAATTAAAACTTGATGAGTACTATGTAACACTTCATTATTGGCTTTCAGTTTTAATCCTTTTGATTTAATTTTGCTACTAGGTAGCAAACTGTATTCAATAGTAAAATTATTCATTTCTGTAGATAAAAAATTATAAGAATTAAAATTTTTATGCTCCATAACCATTGTAATCCACACGTAAGCCCACTTATAAATTCCGTTTTCCATACATTATACCTTTAACTGCAACTGCAGATAATTTTTCTTCTAACAAAATGTCACTTGCATTCATTCTCTCTTTTGCAGCAAGTTGAAGTTCCTTATCTGCTTCATGTCTTTTTTCTAGATGTTTGTGATCTCTATAAACAGTATGAAGTTTTTTACATTCTTCATATAATTTATTTAATCCTTGATCTTGCATATAGTTTAGAGATAAGTCCCCAGTACATGTAGCCTGGAAGTTACATCTCTGGTATTGCCAGAATATTTATAGCCCCCTTTACTATTCCTTTATCATACTTTTCACTTTTCCAAAATCTGTGGGGAAGATTGCTAATAAATCAGATTGGATATGGAATACTTTTGGGTTCTTGATTATAAAGTCACTAAGTTTATTTTTTAACATCTGTACTATACCAGATTTTTCAGTATGATAGTTTTTATTTCCAGCCAATTCTTCTCCATGGATTTTCTTCTTCACATTTTTTCAATAGGTACTGTATTTCTGATACACTTAACATGTAATCTCTATCATTTTGTTTAATTGGTGCATGTCATTAAATTGTTCAGTATAACAGTTATAAGGAACAATTTGTTTTTCAACCTCTCTATGTTCTTCAATTGCTTTCAAAACATTGCCACTAAACCCATGATTCCTTCTTTAACTCTCTGATTGCATCAGTAACTGCTTGATCTTCTTTTTTATATTTTTCATATTCTGTTCCCAGTTGTTTTTTCCATTTTTTAAAATTCCTCTTTTAATTATTCATTTATCTTTTGATTCTGTTTAACCTGTGGGTTGTATCTTGTAAACATTAATTATAGATGAAAAAACAAATTTTATCCAAATCATGAACAAAGTAAAGATTTATCTGTTCTCCTCATTTCTTGTGAATGAGAAGACTTAAAATAAGTTAAATCCCCCCAACAAGAACACGAAGATGAATATAGGAGATGGTTGGGCTCATTCTGATTATGCATAACTTTATATGAATTTTAATACTGTTGATGTAAATGGTAATGATTATCCATCTTATGATGGAAAATCCAATACAAAAGTAATTGATAATTATGTAGATAAACCTTTTTCAAGGATTCACAATTAAAAAGGGGAACAATATTTTGTCTAGGATTGAGTATCCTTTCATTTCTTCATCTGCTCTTATTCGATTGTCTCTAGCTGATGAGTTAGCTATAGAAAGTCACATTGTTAATAGTGGAAAGATATAAACTAAGAAAAATGAAGTACTTTATTCATCAGAATTATTTGGCATATTTTTTAAAGGTTATAAGGAAGTTACACAATGAAAGGACATTTAACTGCAATTTTTTGTGGAGTCCCACTACACTAGGTGCCAATCTTCAATGGAATGATAAAAATGATGCTTGAATTGCAATAAGAGATACTCTTCCAAAAGAAGGTAAAATTCTAGTAGAATGGATGGAAATTCTTCATCCTGTAGTTAAATATGAGCCAGGGCATTCACTTGAGCTTTAAACAAAAAGGACTAAAAATCCAAAGATTCACATATCTTTCTCTGAGCCACAAAAATCAGGATTGTTGGATTGGAAGGAAAGAGTAATTTTGCATTAAATATCACTGATTACCATAACTCTACAGAATTTGATATGACTGAGTTTATTTTTGTTGTTTTCCACATGAAAAGGAAAAAAAAACTGTTGACTGACTCTTCTTCATTTGATCACATCAAACTACAGAATATATGCATAACGAACAGTAGAAATGAAGATTTTGTTCAAGAAATATGGAATCTAGATGCACCAAATAACTTTTTGAAGGTTTATGATGCTTTCTGCGATTTTAAGAAAGTCATACAATTGAATGGTGATGTTAATGTGAATCCATTCAATTTTTTGCAAAATTATACTATTTGAGCTATAAATATGACTCAAAGAATAAATGATTCAACTATAAAAAACAACAATGAAACAGTGTGTTATTTTTAATAAAAAAATTCCGAAAGATACTTTTGTCTATATAGTCGTGGTTGACAAGAAAAATTTTACATATTCTGTTCAACACAGGATACTAACTGAAAATTTTAAATAGCTCGTTTCATGATAAATTTAATTAGTTCTTTATATATACTTTTCTCGTATTTTTTAAATGACTATTACTACCTAATTTCGATGGAAAAGACTGTTCCATCTCACGATCACATGCAGCTGCTAGTCATCAAACGACAGTCTTCCTGTTGCGATATTCATCCATTCAACGTGGCACAGTTGTGTTTAAGTGCTCAAGAAATTTGTCTTATTTATGTTACGTGCACTTATAACTTGGTGGTTGTGTGGAGCCATCTCATATTTATATTCATTATGAAATGCTCGAAGTAGTGTTCGAAAATTTTGAAAAATTTATCATGCAATAAGCCTTTGTTTTAGTATCGAATAATTTTGCGCTAAATTTTTATACGATTTGTGAGCTGTACTAGAAGTGAAGTACTGATATAGTGAATTACGTATATAGTGAACTATTGATATATGAGAGATTAGGAGTGTGCCACACATGGGATTGTCCATCATCGAGGTCGTGAAGGTACTGGGCTTTTTATACTCCAGTGTGTCAAGGGGGTGTCTTGTGAGTACCTTTAACCAGAGAATGTCATCAGCAACAGAGTTTTAAAAAAAGTCATGGGGAAGGACATGTTGGTGACAGTGGCTATGACAGACCGTAGAAGCGGATATACGGGTCACAGTACAACATATCACTCCCAAATTCAATGTTGGACTGCAACAACCGATCAGTATCAGCCCCACGCTATGCATTACCGTGGTCTCCACGCTTTATGCGAATTAGTGTGGGCACAATAGCACCATCATTGAACGCTCTCATCATGGTGTAGGTTAGCTTTGTCTGATTACTTGTGGGATAAATCTGCGGCATCGAATGAGTTTATCGTAGCTCACATGATGAATTGGTTTTCCATGGAAAGAGGTATTCTTGTGTGGCGTACCAAGCGAAGGGCAACAATAGTGAAGGCTTTGGACTTATGGTCTTGAAAACGGCGATCTAAATCCTCGTTTGGCTATTTACGTATGTAAGTTTTTATTGGTTTCCCTAAACTGTTTAGGGCAATATCATATATTTTTTTTTTTTGGAAAGTTAATGGTTGATAATCTTCACCGTTAATCCCCAATCATAGCTTTTCCGCTATCTGTAATAAACTCGTCACCGACTGGTCTCGACGTTATAATCTTCCTTCCTTCTGTTCGCTATAGTGCTTGTTGATATAGGATGAAGTGGGTCTCCTTCGGACACGTCTCTCATCGTCTCCTATTGGTGAGCGGTATAGGAAACTTACTTTATGAGTTTCCCTACGCAGGCTACGGCACCGGTTTGAGTCTCGGTCCCTCACACAGATTTAATCTTCCGAGAAGGTTAAAGGTAGGCTACACTCCGCTGCAGAGTCAAAACTCATTCTGGAGATGCAGTGTGATTACAAATGATTCACACCGTTTTGGATGAATGAATTTTACAATGCATTATGTAAAAAATGGCAAATGATACATTAAATAGGAAGCACATTTGCAAGTTTCTTATGCGTCATTACAAATGTTCTGTGTTCTCTCCTCATGGTACAGTGCAAACATTTATGTGGTAGTCAAGATTGACCCCAGACATTTTCGAGCTTGATACTGTCAATGTTCTAGAGGTCAACGAATGTTACCAGCAAATATGACAACTAAATACTGATTTTTACGTATCCTCAAAGAAACAAAGCCACAAAGTGGAAGACAGGAGATCTTTGAGGTCATCTGAAGTATCATATCATCCTGAGCGCAGCGTCCAATCCATCGGCTTGGAAGTCTCCTGTTCAGATGGCGACGCTCTATCTATGCCAGCGACGCGGATTTCCGTGTTGTTGGAAATGAAGTTAGGGATATCAGTTTAACAAACAACCAATCTTGCAATATTTATTGGTGCGTTGTACCACCACAATTTTCTCAAGAAAAAAATGGGACTCATTCACACTGCTATATGAAACAGTACTGAATGCACTATGTCCATTAAAAGAAATGAGTTTGCCGTGCTCCATATGTGGACGTTATGGAACACGAGTCCGGAGGTATATTCGTAACCTTCAATTGCTTCCTGGAAAAGATCATAAAATTCTCTTCTGATGGTGTGTCGCTTGGACTTAAGCGTTGCAGCAACTGTACGTGGTATTGTTTCCAATGTAATCGCTTGCGCAGGACCTTCCAGACAGTTCGTAACTTCCAAGACATATGTATTTCTTTGGGTTACTAAAGAACAGCTTTCAGAGATTCTCTATTGTTGCCACTGCAACAATGATTGCCCGGAGCTTCTTCCTTTACAGAGGCAACCTGTGCCCTTGAACTGTCGATACTCGATACCACCGCATACTGCTTTGTTGGGTTGATGGCAGCATGCGCTCTGTCTTCGGAATGCACACTCCACTCTAATGAAAGATCGAGTCTCCTCATATAGCAACACACAGAATGTTCTGTGTTAATTAGTCGCCATTTTGCACACTGTCATCACCATGCTGCCAGGCGAATCACAATGAATCCTGAAACGACAGAAACCACTCATTAAAATATGCTCTTTTTATTGCACATTACATACTTGAAGCTATAAAATATCAAAACGTGACGAATCATTTGCAGTCGTCTCTTATTATGATCACGTTCATCGGTTTGGTGCTCTACAGAAAGTAAGTTAGTCCTCCTCCCCGTTTCTCCCCTCAAGATTATATCCACTCTCAGCACCACTCCATGACTTCTCCGTTGTGTCAGAATGATTTGATGAACGATGCTAGGACGTGGGGGCGCTAGTGTTGTCACCAAAATCAAATGACCTGAGTAGTGTTGAGCGTATCAGAGAGCTCCTTCCGAGCCATGCCAGTTAAGTTTGGATTGCAGTTGACCAGTCGTGGATCAGAGGAGTACCCCAACGTTTTCGGTCTGTCGTGGATCCCATGCCATGACACGACGTTCCATCGTCAAGGGGAAATGGGGTGCTATACGCTAATTCAGTGGCTCATTAGCGTGTATCCGTTTCTACCAGAGTCAAGATTTCCCTTGCGGTTCCACTTTAGAGCAAAATTACTACCAACAGATATCGTTGCATATATCTGCAGCGAAATATTTCTGACGGAAATCTGAACTTTTGGGCCCCCGACAGACCACAGGTCTTTAATGTTGAAGAACTGCACCTGTATTTAGATACAGCCGGATGCGCAGTCGTGCGTCAGATGGCGAGTGTGAAGCTCGTGCCGTAGTGGCTTGTGACTTTTTAATGTGTATTCCATGACCTCTATTCTTTTCTCCTGACTATCTACATTTCCTGCCACATACGAACGTAAGTTCCATGGTAGCTGCCTCCTGACAGCTTTCGCTTACGTAATGCCCACCTGCAAGCATCTGGTTCTAAACGGGTGGCTACACCTGCGCCTTAGCATACCACCTTTTAAAAACCAGTGACAAGGCCTTATTAGAACAAACCTCGGCCTCGGTGCACTAATGGCAGCACAGTGGCCACTGGTGATGGAGAGCTCGTGTGGGCGGAGTTTTTCCACGCCACGCGCGGTGAAAGGTGTGTACGTATGTCGCCGTGGCCGCGAGATGTCTCCGGCCCTGACACCTGCGCACCTCGGCGCAGCCGACCCCATTGTTCAGTGTGCAGTGGGGCGTGAGCAATGCTGCTGGTGACGACAAGATGAATCACCA
The DNA here is from genome assembly GCF_023864345.2 of Schistocerca serialis cubense. Classification (NCBI taxonomy): domain Eukaryota; kingdom Metazoa; phylum Arthropoda; class Insecta; order Orthoptera; family Acrididae; genus Schistocerca; species Schistocerca serialis. The sequence continues at coordinate 75,943,623 of NC_064644.1, forward strand.
CAGCGTGTTCGCGTCACACTGAACGGCCGCGATGGGGTTCCTCTAGGCAGGTAGGAGAGACAGTTAATTTCATTTCTTCAACGAACCGTATCCACAGAAAAAGTTATCTCGATGGCCTGACGTTGACCTGAACGACATTCATCCGAAATGAGGGTTCAATTCCTTCGGCATTGTGCTGGCTCGCTAGCTGATAGCAGTGATGGTTCAAATGGTTCTGAGCACTATGGGACTTAACTTCTGACGTCATCAGTCCCCTAGAACTTATAACTACTTAAACCTAACTAACCTAAGGATGTCACACACATCCATGCCTGAGGCAGGATTCGAACCTGCGACCGTAGCGGTCGCGCGGTTCCGGACTGTAGCGCCTAGAGCCGCTGGGCCACATCGGCCGGCGATAGCAGTGATAATATACACTAATATATTAGCATAGGAGACAGATAATTTTATTAACTCTCCGCTAAACCTTTCTGTGATACAGAAATAGCTCCATTATGATGCCTTGGAGAGCTCGATTACCCAACATACAATATCTGGAATGTGTCAAAATAAACTTTCAAAACTAAACTGTCACTGCATGCTATCCCTGAAAACGGGTCTTAATATCTACAGTCCTTACGCGTATCCAGCATAACTAACTGGGTTCATGATCGGCTACAAATATTTTCTCGCCGAAACATGTTTGAGGAGGAAGGAACTATATTTAACGAAAACATTTTGTTATTTGATCCATCCCATTAATGACAACTGTAAATGTTAAGAAATACACGTCATGTCTTACTACGACTGTTCTGTATTATCTTCATTTCTGTTTTATTGTTATCATTTTCATTTCTGTGTTACTATAGTGGTCCTTCCGAAAGGGCTGAAATATTTTCGCTGTTGTAGTTAGGCGTCAAAGGGCCGATTCAGCTTGCACTTGTTTATTTAATCCGTTCTTAAGTCTACCAACGTAGTGATATCATCCAGCAGTAATGAAGAAATATTTGGGTTCAACGTTACGTCGACGACAAGATAATTAGAGACGTAGCACCAACACGGGTTGGGAAACGGCGGGAGAAGAGGTCAGCTGTGCTCCTTTTAAAGGAATCATTCTGGCACTGGCCTTAAGCAATTTTGGGAGAACACGGACAGCTTAAACCTTGATGGAAGAACTGGAATATTAACCTCCGTACTCCCGAATGCAGCACAGTTTTTGACGTTCCCAAATAGAGAAAGCTGCATGATCAAAATTCCCAAGAATTTTTTATGCTGTAATCAATATTTGGAAGGAGGGACTTGGAAATTCATTTGCCGGAAAGCGAAGCTGTTATATGGCAGCTGAGACATGGAACAGTAGGCTACTGACAGCCTGTTGATGTTTTTCTCCGGCAGCTATAAACTTGCGTATCACAACCATTTTGTACCTGACGTAGCTCTCCGAAGCGGCAGAAGTGGAGCAGTTCACATATGTCACAGTTAGTGCAATTCCGAACACGGTGGACATGAATTCAGCTTTCGTAATTAACCTAGGCAGCTGTAGAACTGCTCCTAACAGATTAAATGCAAAGATGGAAGTACTGCGCAGTCCGTACCAGATACAAATAAGCGCTTGCTAATGATGTGTACGAGCGCGCAAAAGTCAGGAACTACTGAAGTTTGTGTATTCAATCGGCCATTTTTTGCCCATTTTTTTTATTGTACTGTTGTTTATGGCGCACAAGATATCGATACGAATGTTACATTAGATAGGCGGAGCGAAGCTTTATATGACAAATTACTTCACATTGATTAATTTCTACTGTGAAGAGTCAGTTTCTGCGCGAATGAAAAGATATGTGACTCTCATCCCAAATCACACAAGGACTACAGTCCTGCCTCACATAACTAATGAAATATGGTATGTCGGATAAAGTTGTCTAAAAGCTGTACGTACATCACTTCCGTACCGTATGAAAGGATTGCCTCCTACGTTCCATGAACTTCACTCAGATGAACTTGCGGACCTGATTATTATTACCAACAGCAATAAATAAACACGTTTACAGACACAGTAGCTACTGGCCATCAAACTCTAATACAACTCAAATCACTGGATCCTTGCATCCAGCAAAATGTAGAGTCCACAAATACAACATGTGATCAAAAGTCTCCTGACACCCATTAGTAGATATTAACATTGCGTGTGTCGAACTTTCGCCTTTATGCTGGCTCGAGCTATGATAGGGACACTTTAAATGGGGTACCTTAATGTGTGGAGGAATGACAGCCCGTTTTTCCTCAAGAGCTGAAAAGAGACAAGATCGTGATGTTGAACTCTGGGGTCTGCAGCGAAGTCGCCGTTCCAACTCATTCCTCAGGTGTTCCATTCGGTTCAGGTCGGTGTTTCTCTCAGGCCAATCCATTTCAGAATTGTTTCTCACAATAAACCATTGGCTCACAGATGCTTCTCTACGACAGGGCGCAGTGTCGCATCGATACGACATTGTACCTGAACTGTTCCTCTACTGCATTCATTGCAGAACGCTGTAAAATGTGTTCATATCTTTCCGCATTTAGCATTTCCTTCATCAGAGTTAGGGTGAATGCTACTAATATGGTTGCATTGCGAATTTCGTAATGCCACCGCATGACCAGTTTGTGCTTCTAGGGGAAGTAGACTTAGCAGACCCTAGTTAATAAATTCAAATCGTAACAATAGAGGGTGTGTGAAAGCAAGGCACGTTGCTATCAAAAAATAATGAGTAAATTAACTTTGTATTTAGCCACTGTGTATAAGGGCAAAACCGAGACAGCTGAGTTAACCAGTCGAGTACATAACAGGTTATATCTATTTTTAATGAGCCATCTGATCAGGAAAAGTTCTATGCCAAGTTAAAGGATCTTGAAATTTGAATCAAGTCTGCGTATAAGGAGTTTGTTTGCTCCGTACCTTTCGTGAAATTATCAACAAACTGACAGAGAGCAAAGGTATCTGAATATTCAGTTACACCGACCAAGAAAAACTCGTTTCGTGAAGAAGCAGAGGAAAGCACGCGTAGCACACCTCGTTTTGCTTACAAGATGCACAGCCTCATACACTGAGAGTACTGTCTAGATCAATTGTCTTGAAACGGCCCGAACAAGTATTCGTACGACCTGCAGTTCTGAGCCGTATTTCATAATAATATGCATCTAGCAACTAACTGCCGAATCCAGAAACTTACAAAAACTGTATTTTTGTTGCTGAGCAAGAAAAGTAGAGATATGGCAATATTAAATTTAGATGCGATTAATAGCAACTGGCAGTGAATTCGACCATTAGCTAAGTAAATCTGGTCTCTTACCTTATGGGCAAGGGTAAGTAGCGGCGTGTGCGGAGTTAGAGGATGTAGAGGGGGAATGATGTCTTGTTCGTCCTTCAGTACTGACAACTCGCAGACGCGCGCAACACGTACAGATCAGCTACTATTGTGTAATTTTTGACACGGAAGTAACATGGATTCGTGAATGCGTATTACGGAGAAAGTCATATTCAAATGCGGTACTTATTTGCAGCAAGGGAAATTAAAATAATGAAGGCTTTTTAATACAATGCAGTGTATAGAAGAAAACTGGCATTTAAATCATTTATCACACTTTCGTGATAGGGTCTAATATTCAATAGTGCATTCAAATGTAACTACGTATAGCACTATTAATCAATGTCATTCGCACACGTAGTAAAACTAACAACTCTTCACCGGGCAATTTTAATGTCAAAGCAGTCAGATCGCTGAGTTTGGCTGCAATCTCAAACAGTCCGCAGTAAACAAAGTATTACGGTGGTGCCTACATGCAACGATCAGTACTTTGCGGCCGCCGCCCAACTTAACCCGCCCTTAATAATGGAACTTTATTTCTGGCTCATTACTTACTAATTTATGTAGTTTACTGAATAATAATAACATCCGGTGCATATGAGCCCACATGTGCCGCCCAGAACTGCCAGAGTTGTCTCTTGAGCAAAAACTTTCGACGACCGCTGATCTAGAGCGATACAAATCTATAGGCTCAACCAAACTTTCAAGGCGAACCTAACTGACTGTCCAAGGCTGGCGGATAGTGGAACGGTGTCTTGCTCTTTGATTTTTGCAAAGAAATGCAAAAATGTCACAGTACTTCTCTGGGGACTTTGGGACAGACACAGCTATCACTACAAGAGGTGCAGGCGCCGACTCGGCTTCCAAAGCCCGCGGAGTAGGTCGCCACCCTACTTCTGCAAAACCTGTACGTATGGCCAAAGGAGGCTCTCTTCACCCAATAAGACTTACAGACTGCCTTCTGCAAAAAAAAAAAAAAAAAAAAAAAAAAAAAAAAAAAAAAAAAAAAAAAACAGCCCAAAGAGGCGTTCCTGGTAACACACAGCCGCAGTGTGGTGAGTAAGGATACCTTTCCAAGCACACAGCTCCAGTATTCACATTTAATTACCACAAAAAGTGGTAGGCCATGAATTAGTATTGCATAGCGATGCTCTAGCCACGAAAACATGTCCATACCGTAACACCAACGCCCTCTATGCTTCAGTGACGAGACTACACTAGGCGGCAGGCAATGTTCTCAAGGCATTCGCCATACCCAGACTTTTCCATCAGACTGTTATAGGGCATAGCGTGATTCATCACTCCAGATCATTAGTCTCCAGTCACTCTCTGTCCTTATGCCACCTGAAGTTTCGCTCAGGTTTGACTACAGAAGCTTATGCCTACGACAAGTTCCTCCACCATCATAACCCATTCTTTTTAAGACCTTGCGCACAGTCACTTTGCTAGCTGGACTGCTGGTAGCATTTTGGAAATCACGAGCGATTCCTTCGGCTTATTTCTTGGGACTTTTGAGAACTAATCCCCCGGATACCCGACACTTCCAGTGCGTCATTAGATGAGGTCCGTCAGTTTTAACCTTTCAATTAAGAAAGGCAAGTCTTCCGGTCCAGATGGTATACCAATAAGGCTCCTTTCAGAGTTTGCAGACACAATAGCGTCTTTCTTAGCAATCACATATGCCCGCTCACTTGACGAAAGGTCTGTTTCTAAAGACTGGAAAGTAGCCCAGGTCACACAAATATTCAAGAAAGGAAATAGGAGTAACTCACTGCATTACAGACCCACATCACTTACCTCAATTTTCTGTTGGATTTTGGAGCATATACTGTACTCGAACATTGTGAAACACTTTGAAGAAAATGACTTATTGATACATAAACATCACGGATACAGAAAATATCGTTCTTGTGCAACACGGCTAGCTCTTTATTCCCATGAAGTAATGTGTGCTGTCGACAAGGGATCTCAGATCGATTCCATATTCCTAGGTTTCCAGACGGCTTTTGATACCGTTCCTCTCAAGCGACTATTAATTAAATTGCGTGCATATGGAGTATCGGATCAGTTGTGTGTCTGGAGTCGTGATTTCCTCTCAGAAAGGTGAAAGTTCGTAGTGATAGACGGTAAATCATTCAGTAGAACAGAAGTGATATCTGGCGTTCCGCAAGGTAGTGTCATAGGCCCACTGCTGTTCCTGATCTATATAAATGATCTAGGCGATAATCTGAGCAGCCCTCTTAGATTGTTTGCGGATGAAGCTGTAATTTACCGTCTAGTAAAATCATCAGACGATCAATTCCAATTACAGAATGATCAAGAGATAATTTCTATATGGAAATTCGCACTAAACAAAGAAAAGTGCAAGGTCATCCACATGGGTATTAAAGGAAATCCGACAAATTTCGAGTATACGATAAATCGCACAAATCTAAGGGCTGTTAATTGGACTGCCGGCCGAAGTGGCCGCGCGGTTCTGGCGCTGCAGTCTGGAACCGCGAGACCACTACGGTCGCAGGTTCGAATCCTGCTTCGGGCATGGATGTGTGTGATGTCCTCAGGTTAGTTAGGTTTAACTAGTTCTAAGTTCTAGGGGACTAATGACCTCAGCAGTTGAGTCCCATAGTGCTCAGAGCCATTTGAACCATTTTTTTTGTCCCCTTTTATACTGGTGGTTCCACCTCTCGTGACGTCTTGTGGTCGATTTCTCATCACAAAGGGGTGTCCAAATACTTCTGGTAAGATAGCATATAAACGAATTTGAAGGAATTGACACATGAAGTTCCAGAAGTTCAACATCTGTAACTTGATAACAACATGCCCAGGTTTAAAGTTGTGTTATCACGTACTAATACCACCCCATAGGTGGTAGGACGGAATCGCAAGTTTCCGTCTGACACCGATAGCGGTCTTGCGGGATGTGTCGGACCCGACGCTGCGCACCCACTTAACCGCGCCTCCAGCGTCTCCGTTCCACGAGCACCCCTGACGCAGTAACACAGGACAGCCAGTGACAGCCACTCAATCCACTCACGCTTGGAACCTCTTCCTTGTAACACCGACAGCTGGACTCTAACCCTTGCTGCATTATTTCTCACGAGTTATTGTACACTTGGAGAAATATAGGTTAAGTAAATCTTCTTTTTACTACATTTGTTTGTCCGCTAATCATTTCTGTTCTTGTCCAGCTTTCCTACGACATCAGTTGCCACACAATTATGTATCACACCTCTCCATATCTTTGTGCTGGAAGCTGAACACAACAAAAATATTCCATACGAAATATGGCACTGTAGCGTAGGTATCTGGAGGAAATAATTCCTAGTATATCACCTGTATTCGAGCACTCCCATGCCAGTACAAGAGAAGGAGGTGACGAGTTCTGGAGAGTCCAACTCAATGGAGCAATGCCGTACTCAACAGCCCGTGGTAGGGACGATGAGAAGACAGTGACTTAGCGTAGCTGGCAATGATCTGCATGAAGTAGCTGCTAGAACAGAACTGACTTCAGCGTACCCTGTGATCTGTGGTATGGCCGTCCTTTTCCTCCCCGAGGCGGACGACTTTTCTTGCCGACAATCATGTAACGTAATTACCACCATTTGTGGCGCAGATGGTAACTAACTATGTACATGGTCACCGCAATCGATACGTCTTCGTCCATCGATATTAAAGATATAAGGAGCCAGGTACAAATGGAATACTCTTCGTCATCTTGGGTGTGGGATCTGGATGCACTAGTATTAGTCTCATAAAGTCTATGTGCAGTCAGTCGAAGGAAACCTAGGATGGTGGCCAGGAATGAAAGTGTTAACGCGCTGCTGGCAGTGCACGATCATCTCAAATGTCTTGATTTATACCATGTCATTATACATAGCAAGACGTAAGTTGTTTGTCTATGGGTGTTTCCCAATATTCATCTTGGGGGAGTGATAATACTTCTCACTTTAGGCCTTCTGGAATAGTCATCTTGTCGTCCTCCGAGACTGGGGATATCAAAGGAACTCCTGGAGGCACTAAGTTGGTGGTGGAGTGAGAACAGGCAGTTGCCGGCGTAGTGTCTTGGTCGAAGTCCTGATGGCCATCCATTGGACGAGTTATTCCGAATATTCTCTAACTACGGTCTTTAGCCGTCACACCTGCCATTTGAGCGGGTGAAAGCGGTGCATATGCGAAAATCACTGGTAGTTGACCGTCCGTTCACCAAAAGACCTGTGGTGAAGCATCGAACGCCTGCTCTGGACTCGCTAATAACTGTCACAGGACGTCTGCATTGGCATGGCGGGCTGTGGGTCTATGTATCATCATAGAGTGGTTATTTCTGAATCACAAGCAAAAAAAAAAAAAAAGGTTCAAATGGCTCTGAGCACTATGGGACTTAACTTCTGAGGTCATCAGCCCCCTAGAACTTAGAACTACTTAAACCCAACTAACCTAAGGACATCACACACATCCATGCCCGAGGCAGGATTCGAACCTGCGACTGTAGCAGTTGCGCGGTTCCAGACTGTAGCGCCTAGAACCGCTCGGCCACCCCGGCCGGCTGAGTCATAATGAACAATGATACGGGCGTCAGGCAGTGCGTTCTGGGATCCGACAGTCAGGTGCAAATATTGTCAACAGTGGCTTGTGGTCGGTTTTAGGAGCATACGGAGTTGGACATCCGCACCCACCCTGTGTGGTTGACTGATACGAGGCGTCCGTGACGCCACTTGTGGCCATGATCTGTGCCGTATGGTATTGTGACGCTCCAGGTGTGAAAGCCTGCGATTAAACTTTGAACAGTATTAATCAGAGAAGGTGCACCCCTTCACGAGAGTAATACAGTGTTCCGGCTACTGCATCGGGATTCCATCAAGAGAATTCCGCGACAGTGGCCATCCCTTCAGTAACAGCCCAGTTTTCGTATTTAGACCGTTAAAGCTGCGTAGATATTGTGGTGCGTTGTGCCTATATACCGGGAGTTGTCAAACTGTGTGTCGAGGCCTTACAGTAGGGCCATCGTGCTTGTTTTTCAATAATTGGGATTTCATTTATTTACTTTCTGAGTAAAGGAACGGCGTGTGTTATCTAGTAGCCAGGCAAGTAGGTTCTGTAACTGTGGTAGAGTGGTACTTGGCAGTCGAGTCGTACTACCTAATTCAATTGTTTTTATTCAGTAACAATCATCATGTCGAGTACAGGTTGTCCTTCACCGTTGTTCATCTTCTGTGATTTGTGTTCGCCTTTCAGCATGGACAAATTTTTGAAAGTACGTACAAAACTCGATATTTCAAATGTATCTTGCAGTTCTAAATCCAAGAATGGACGAAACTGCAAAGAGAATGATGACAGTGATTTGAATGTCGGTTTTAATGTACCACTGTTGGAACTGAAGAACGGCCATAGTGTGTCATTTGTTTTGGAAGTCTTAGCTACTGAAAGCAATCTTCCTAATACAATAAAACGACATTTTGAATAAGTCTAATATAGTTTTGTAAAAGAAACTACGAGAAGACATGTCAGAACAAAAAACTTACCTTTGGCTAAACAGGTTACGATTCCTCTAAACGCTCTTTTTCATGCTATAAAGTTCCCTACTTCATAGCAAAGAGCAAGAAACCTCACATCATAGCAGAAGACCTTATTTCACAAGCTGCTCTGAACATGGTACCAACTGTCAAACGACTGGAAGCGTGCCTTTCTCAGACACCACCATAGGAACACTGGATAAGGCTGACGACATTAATGATCGTTTGGTTGTAAACCCCGAAGGTAATAGTTTCGCTATTCAGTTGAATGAAGCTATAGACAACCAAACGATGCGCATCTCCAGTAGTTTGTTACGTGCGGTTTATGCATGACAACAAATTTTATGAAGATCTTATTTTCTACAGGAAAGTAACTCTTGAAATAAAAGCAACAGACGTCTTTGAAATAGGGAAGGAAACAACGATAACGAGGAAAATTGTATAAGCGTATGTATAGGTGGAGGTCGTAGTGTGACTGGGTGCTACGTCGGATTATATATTGTGGTCCGTAAAGAAGCTCTTCATGCTATTTAGACACACTGTTTTATTCATCGTGAAGCACTGGCATCTAAAATTATGTGCCCTGTCCTTCCTGAGATTCTTTGACCAGTGATCGAAGTGATAGTAAACTTCATTAAAATTCGGCCACATAACTTGTGATATTTTCAACAAATGTGCATTAATATAGGGTTTGAGCACATTTACATAATTTGATCCAGTAACTCTAGGTGGCTTTCACCTAGGAATTTATTGACAAACGTGTATGAATTCAGGCATGAACTCCACTATTATCTTGTTGAACAGAAACGTGAAGATCCAAAAAGTTGGTAGAAGGTGACTTTGTTTTGAAGCTAATGCACCTTTCTCACATCTTTGAGACACTCCTTTCATTGAATGTCTCACTTCCAGTCAATGATACCAACATTCTGCAACTTAGAGACAAAATCTGAGTCTTCAAAAATAAAATACTACTGTGAAAGAAAAATTGGTATGAAAAAGATAGAGTCCACATTTTCCCTATTCCTCATACAGTTTTAGATGACCAATTTTTAGTTCAGTGAAAAACTGAGGTCTGTGTCTGTGGACCATTTAACTGAATACAGTGATGGCTTAATGAACTACTTCTCAGAACAAGTCGATCAACATAACTGGATCAAAGATCATTTTAGTATAAAACCAACATTTATCGCTGAAGAACAAGAGCAGTTTAATGATATTTCTTCAGACTCCACACTGAAATTGAAGTTAGTTTCCTCAACAAGTGAGTCTTTAGACGGGGAGATCAAAATCGGTAAGGGATTTCTACTAATATTTCACATAAAATTGTGGTAGCTTTCGCTCTTCTCACACCCTTCTCTCTAGCTGAATGTTACATTTCTGAGAGAGTTTGGTGCAACGGAATTATCCGCAGGGAATTAACGAGGCCCAATGAATTATGATACCTTTTGCAACATCCTGCTTGTGTGAGGTAATTTTTTCAGCATTGGCAATCATCAATACGAAATTAAGATCGCAAGTGAATCTGGAAGAAGAAATGTGAATCCCAGTTTCCAATCTTGTGTCGAGGTTTGGAGAGCTGACGATGAAAAACGAAGCTGATCCTTCTCATCTATCTCGTTCCTAGAAGAAGTTGTAATAACATTAAATATTGATTAAAATGTTTTATGGCAACATTTAGTAAAAAGTAACTGCCCTTATTCTTTATTTTCGATACTTGAGTTTATTTTCCATAGACTTCCAGTCGAAAGTCACGTTGAAAGAAGCCAAGGTTGTTTATGATCACGTCAAATTTGGAAACCTTGGTCCTAGATTTTTTTTAAAAAGTGGATATCCAGTTGCAGGTTAGTTGTTTGAAGACCAAGAAAGAACGTACCTCCTCCCGAGTTTTCATCGGTTTCAACAAATATGACAGTTATTTACTAACTTCCCCCAGTTTCAGTTTACGTTCATAATGCAATTGTGACTATCTTAATTATTTTAAAATACGTTTTTGAACCACATCAACCAGATAAATGCGGGATAAAGTATTTTGTTGGTGCTAAATTATGTCACGCAATGTACAAAGAGAAATTTGTGCAGGATGTGTGTGAATTCCGCCGATAAACTTTTCAGATTCAGAGGGGTCTTTGCTATCTAGTGGTTCGTTCAAACTGATTCACTAAGTTTCTTGAATCATTTTTTACTTCGACTGTTCTGCACTGATAATATGAACACACCAGCTCAAATGCAGGAAACCGCGTGTCGTGTTTGTAAGGCAGTCACATCCTCCAGCTGATAGCATTCGCTCTTCGAAACACCGTTAAATGCCTCCTTTCCATTTCGCCGTCAGAGTTAAACTGTTGCTGCTCAGTCCCGTTTCGGGTTTCGTTTTAGGCTATGTTAGCTGTGCGTAAGCAGTGTCGCACTATGTATGAGTACACATCTTCAGGGTTTACTGATATACGCCTCTCGTGTGTGTACGCAAGATGCAATAGAGGGTCTGTGTGGCGTCTGCGATACTTCACTACCGCACTTTACGTAAATCACGGCTCTGACCGTACGAAAGTCGCGACGCAAATGGACCGGTTGTGAAGTGGACCGAACACGGCTATTGCGTCGGCTACGACTGCACGCGCATAAGGCCGAAAAATTCCGCATAACTCTGGTGAAACGCAAAAAGCTTTCGAGAAACGTCTAGAATTTCGAGAGAGATCGTCCACCTCAAAAACGACGCAATAATCAACCTGTGCCGTAAATGAACGCTGAAACTGTACACTTGAGCAATTAAAGTGCACAAGGAGGTTACATGGAAATGTATGATGGCGATAAAATAGTGACAACAACCAGCTAAAAAGAAATCTTGAAACCAAATACATACAACATTTTACAAAGAGAAATATAGGGGTTCTTAATATGCGAAATACTGTTTCCTTACAACTTTTGGAAATGAAGCGAAAATACATTGAGAAGGTGTGACCTGAGGAAGACAAACAACAGAGAAGCAGTTAATTTCACAACGCAAATTTTTAAAGATACTCTTTTCTTGATCGATACCTCTTTAGCCGCGGAGATCAAAATCGGTAAGGGATTTCTACTAATATTTCACATAAAATTGTGGTAGCTTACGCTCTTCTCACACCCTTCTCTCTAGCTGAATGTTATATTTCTGACAGAGTTGGCAGTCAAAGTTAACTAATTACTCAACGTGCATATTAATGTGTGCAGTGTGCTTTATATGCTTGCCTTCAATGGCAACTGCATTAAGAAAAGTTGTTGTGCTACAGTACTCTGGTTTTATTTCCTCGAGTGGCTTTGACAATGAGTTTTTGCATCTACTAGCGTACGACATCGAGACAACGGAATCTTTTAATCTACTAATGAACCTGGCAGTACTTCGTAACTGAAATATATGTATAGGAATTGGGTATAGAATGTACCTCTCGCCCCCCCCCCCCCCCTCGTTACTGTTTCTGTAAATCGCCTCCTCCTCCCTCCGTTGCCCATCTCCTCAATATACTCCCCTTTCTCTATGTCCATTAAGTTCTCCCACATCTCTGTGCCTATTTAGCCACCTCTCCTCCAGTCTCTCGGTCCTTCTCCTCTCCCCCCTCTTTGTTTATTGTTATTGGAAGCAAAACATTGAATGGGAATTGAAGTTGCTTGAAATAATTGGGGGAATCGTTCGAGATTATTGGTATACGGGGTATGAGAGAGACGTCACCAGCCACTGGATATGCGAGGATAGTACCTTCAATGACAGTATTTCACGTAGTTCGAATCTGTGAACGAGTTGGAGTACGAAGTTACGGACGATTCCGATCCCGTAGTAGTATTGCAGTAACACCATTTTGTTCCTCGCAGTCGGTTTTAACAGAAAATATTCTTGCTTAAAAAATATACATCCCAGGTCCGTCTCCATGTTTATTACAACAACGGTAAAAAATTGAAGTAAAACTGTCAAGAACTTCGCGAAATTTTTCCGCACGGTCTTTCCTCTTTCTTATATAATACCAACAGACAAAAAATCGCAACATCAAGAAGGAGTTGTGTGACATAAGCGAAAGTTGGTAGTCGTGTTTCTACATATTAAATATTAGGTCCTTTTATATTTCGCACCAGTTGGAACAAGAATGGCGCTAGTAGCTCTTCTATGAGGACGCATATCAGGTTTGATTTAAATATACGCTGTAACTGTCGTGCTCGTTAGCTACCTCCGAGACTGGACGTATCGAAATGATGCTATTCAAGAATAATAATAATAAGAAGAATAATTATGAGAATATTGAGAATAATAATAATCATAATAATGAGACGGAAAAGACGCCATTAGCAACACCTTTTTCAGTTTGAACAAGGTCATGTAATAGAGCTACGAGAAATGTGATGCTCCTTCTGCGATTTTGCAGAGAGCAGCAATCTGAGCAGCAGCTTGGCACCACAGTGACACAACGAACTGTTATAAATCGCCGGCCGCGGTGGCCGTGCGGTCCTAGGCGCTGCAGTCCGGAACCGCGGGACTGCTACGGTCGCAGGTTCGAATCCTGCCTCGGGCATGGATGTGTGTGATGTCCTTAGGTTAGTTAGGTTTAAGTAGTTCTAAGTTCTAGGGGACTGATGACCTAATATGTTAAGTCCCATAGTGCTCAGAGCCATTTTGTTATAAATCGGCTACTTCAAGGATAGCTCCGAACCATACAGCCCGCAGCGTGGATTCCACCGACCGAAAATCACCGCCATTTGTGACTTCAGTGGTGCCAAGCGATATCTTATTGGAGGGCAGGGTCGAAGTCTATTGCGTTTTCTGATGAAAGTTGTTGCTGCCTCGAAGCCAGTGATGACTGTGTGTTGGTTATTAGGAGGCCAATTGAACGTATGCAACCAACCTATCAACGTGAAACTTCCTGGCAGATTGAAACTGTGTGCAGGATCGAGACTCGAAATCGGGACCCTTCCCTTTCGCGAGCAAGTGCTCTACCAGGTAGAGCACAGGTCTCGAGTTCGAGTGTCGGTACGGCACACAGTTTTAATCTGCCAGGAAGTTTCATATAAGCGCATACTGCGCTGCAGAGTGAAAATCTCATTCTGGAACCTATCACCTTGCTACACACACGAGCTATACCTTAAATTATGGTTTAGGTTACGGTTTATTATTGACGACAGGAGGATTCTCGATCCTTTCCCACGCACCTTGACTGCAAATTTATACGTCAATTGGATGATTCCGCCTGTTATTCTGCCATTCGTTAACATTATTTCAGATGATGTTTTCCAACAGGATAATGCTCGCCCAGATACCGCTGTTGATACCCATCGTCCTCTAAAGAGTGATGACATGTTGCCTTGACCTCGTCGATCACCATTTCTGTCTCCAATCGAGCAAATTTAGGACACCGCCGGACGGCAACACTAGCGCCATCCACAACCATTCCTGCATTAATCAATCAAGTGCAACAGGTTTCTAAGTCCATCCCACAAACTGACATCCGGCACCTGTAGACCACAACGACCGAATGCGCCGTATTGGCTTCAGCTGTCGACGACAGAATATCCACTGCTTTTGGCCACTCATTGAATTATATGATTGTAGAATTCTGGAGGTAATAGTTCTGGTAATAGTTCTGAGCGCTATTTTCCAAGAAACAAAATTTATTTTCGCTAAATCTCAGACTTCTACGAAACTAATATGACTTAACCACCTACAACTTCCCCGCCGATCTCCTCCACTATTCAAACCCTTAAAATGCTGTCACAGACTTAATATCTCAATAAAACCATTAAGCGGAGAAACATAGCGCTTCAGGAGCTAATCAGTTGGCTTGATGTCTTCAGAGTGTATCTAAATCCAAGAATGCGTCACAGCAACTTATGAAGTTGTACATTTCTCCTCAAATGAGTACTTGAAAGTACATCGACGGAAACAATCGCAACACCAAAAGTAATTAAGAGTAATTCAATTTCGGGAATGCATTTGTCTAAGTAACATTTTAAGTGATTAACACTGCAAGATTGCAGGTTAATGTAAGCGTGAGATATGCCATTGCAAATGTGAAATTCTGATACATTAATAATCTCTGTTACCACCAGCAAGTTGAACGCAAGCACGCAAACGTGCATACACTGTGTTTTATAAGTGCCGGATGACAGTTTGTGGGATGGAGGTCCATACCTGTTGCACTTGGTCGGTCGGTACAAGGTCGGTTAATGCTGGCTCTGGGTGACGATCGAGTCGCCGTCTGATTATGTCCCACATCTGCTCAATTGGTCTGGTGATCGACCAGGCCAGGGCAGTATGTTGACGACCTTCAGAAGATGTCGGGTTACAAGGTTACAATAGTGGTGCGTGGGCGTGCGTTAGCTGTTGAAAAACACGACCTGAAATGCTGTTCATAAATGGCAGCACAACAGGTCGAGTCACCAGACTGACGTACAGATTTACAGTCAGGGTGCGCAGGATACCCACAAGAGTGCTCCTGCTGTCATACGAGATCGTACCCCACACCATAACTTCAGCTGTAGGTTCAGTGCGTGAATCACGCAGACAGGCTGGCTGCAGGCCTGCAGCTGTACTTCTTCCAACCAACAACGGCCATCACTGGCACAGAGGCAGAACCAGCTTTCAACAGAAAACACAACAGCCGTCGACGTTGTCCTCCAATTAGCTCTCGCTTGACACCACTGGAGTCACAAGTGGCTCTTGTTTGGGATCAGTGGAATGCACGAAACAGGGTGTCCGGCTCGGAGTTAAACTGGAAGTAATCTATTTGTAACAATTCCTTGTATCACTAGGGTACTCAAATTGCTGCAGACGCAGTACGATGCACCAGAGCCATACGCCGAACACGATGGTCTTCCCTCTCGGTAGTGCCACGTCGTCGCCCGGAGGCCGGTCTTCTTGCGACCGTATGTTGTCGTGGCCACCGCTGCCAGCAATCATGTAGAGTGGCTACACTCTTGCTTAGTCTTTCCGTAGTATCGCAGAAGGAACATCCAGCTTCCCGTAGCCTTGTTACACGACCTCGTTCAAACTCCATGAAGTGTTGATAATAGTGTCTTTGTCACGTTGAAGGCATTGTTGACTAATATCAACTCACCCCGTCGAGTCTCAAAGGTAACTAACGCTGACGACCGTTACAGCGTGTATTTAAAGCAAATCTAATTTGCATCATAATAGTAGCGTTACTAGCGCCACTCTCATGCGACTGGCCAGAGATATGATGGACAACATCTTTCTGATGTAGAAACACGCCTACCAGCTTTCGTTTCTTTCGCACAACTCCTTCTCATAAATGGTTCAAATGGCACTGAGCACTATGGCACTTAACATCTGAAGTCATCAATCCCCTAGAACTTAGAACTACTTAAACCTAACTAACCTAAGGACAGCACACACATCCATGCCCAAGGCAGGATTCGAACCTCCCACCGCAGCAGTCGCGCGGTTCCAGACTGTAGCGCCTAGAACCGCTTGGCCACCGCGGCCGGCAACTCCTTCTCTGTGAGTTTTTTTTTCTTTTTCGTCATTGTATTCCGATACCGCGACTACACTCGAGGCATATGACGCATGTAGCCGCAACGTTCCGTTGTTGTGCACAGGAGATCTTTAATCTGACTTGCCGACTCAGTTTAGGTAGCTATTACGAGCATTGTAGACAACTGGGACAGAATAGTTTATATAATGTCTCTACGCAGTAGTTTGCTATCACGCAGGCAATGTTCAAACATTGTATATTCCTATTTTGAATTATTATTGACATGGGATAGAAACATGAAAAGAAACTTCTTAGTCCGCAGCTCGTGGTCGTGCGGTAGCCTTCTCGCTTCCCGCGCCCGGGTTCCCGGTTTCGATTCCCGCCGGGGTCAGGGATTTTCTCTGCCTCGTGACGACTGGGTGTTGTGTGCTGTCATTAGGTTAGTTAGGTTTAAGTAGTTCTAAGTTCTAGGGGACTGATGACCATAGATGTTAAGTCACATAGTGCCCAGAGCCATTTGAACCATTTGAAACTTCTCAGGCTGAAGCTGAAATGCTTGTGCATGTTTCCAGATCCCGGAGTTATATGATATTTTCAATAGCAAGGAGAACAGCGGCGAATGTTTTTGATATTTCTCGGCAAATGTTCATGGGTATACTTGTTACGAGTACTAATCGATATCCGTTACATATATCGTGGCTTTCTTCAAACTGTTACTGAGAGCGTGTACGTGATCAGTGTGGCAGGGGTGTATGCGAGTGCTGATTGCAAAACCAGTCCTTTTTTCTACTCGAGGGTATGAACTTGAATTACCGTGAAAGTATGACTCATCTTTACTATGTTGTTTACAACACAAAAACCTTTCGCTAAAGACAAAAGGATGCTGATTTTCCGCTCTACCAGATGTACTGGTATACTGTGAAACGTGCGTGAAATCTCATCTGCCTGTTACCCTCCGCAATTTTTACGCTTCTTATTGACTAATGGCGTCTCTGTATGTACTTGATCTTCATGCAGGCGATGCAGTCAGGCCAAGTTGGAAACGATTTCTCACAATTTTAAAAAATATCGACAAATTATAACTTTGGAAGCTTGTCTGCCGTAAAAACATGAGTATCTGTCATAGAATAGTACGTTAGTGACAAGTTCTAGCGGCTGCTCACAACCCCAAAGCTGACAAGTTCTTCTAAAGGAAAAACTGAGACGGAAAATCTTCTCGGAAGAACAAACTACTAGATGTAGGAGTTCCTGACGACATGCAGTTAGAATCAGTAAGTATCTATTTTCTGTTAAAGAACTGAAGGAAGCGACACAGCTCACAGTGCTAACGATAGCAGGGTATAAATACTGATATCGCATGCAGCCATTGTGACGTGTCATTATGTATCCACCCCGCTTCAACAACTTCAATAAATCTAAATGTTTGCGTCATAAATGATACTGATACGATAATCAGTACTTTAAACATAGCTGCGCTACAGCAACGGTTCCACGTAAATCAGACTAAGAACAGCCGACCAGTTGCAAAGGATAAAGTAATCTTTACCTAGGTTTCAATAGATATAAATCTATCTTCTTCAGAAGACGGCAGTATTATAACAACATGAAGTGATATGTCCTTGTCGTTTAGGCAAACATCTGCATAGTTACATTAATCATATAAAATATAGCCCTGAAAACAGGGTTTGTCAGACAAATAAAATAGGTACATAGAAGTTGCAGAGCGCCTAAGATATTTCACAGATAATCATACAATAAAGGATCCTTCTTTCTATGTATTCGCAATACATTACATTTATCTATGTTAAGGGTCAGTTGCCACTCCCTGCACCAAATGCCTATCCGCTTCAGATCTTCCTACATTTCGCTGCAATTTTCTAATGTTGCAACATCTCTGTATACTACAGCATCATCCGCGAAAAGCCGCATGGAACTTCCGACACTATCTACTAGATCATTTATATATATTGTGAAAAGCAATGGTCCCATAACACTCCCCTGTGGCACGCCAGAGGTTACTTTAACATCTGTAGACGTCTCTCCATTGATAACAACATGCTGTGTTCTGCTTGCTAAAAACTCTTCAATTAAGCCACACAGCTGGTCTGATATTCCGTAGGATCTTACTTTGTTTATCAGGCGACAGTGCGGAACTTTACGAACGCCTTCCGGAAGTCAAGGAAAATGGCATCTACCAGGGAACCTGTATCTGATATTTTTTGGGTCCCATGAACAAATAAAGCCAGTTGGGTCTCACACGATCGCTGTTTCCGGAATCCTGACTGTGTGACAATGAACTCTGAAATGTACTGTGCTACGTCTAGAATATTGAAGAAATTGCTTCACCGTGTCCATCGCCACAGAACTCCAAACAAACTTCCGCTTTTCCAAGGCAACGTAACGTTTCAGACACGTCTCTTCACATGAGAGAAGCTCACAAAACTTCATTGGACTGTTCTCCCTCGCCAACTCTACAGCTCGGATCTCGCAACTTCCGATTTCCATCTGTTTGTTCGAGTGAAGGATGTGCTCTTCGGGAAGCTGTACATGGATGATGTGTAGGTTATTGAAGCAGCTAGACGTTGGCTCTGTGGTCGACCAGTAGAGTGATACCATCGGAGCACACAGGCCTTCCAATTAAGGTAGCATGAGACCGAGAAATCGAAAGGAGATTATGTTGAAAAATAGGTTTTTGTAGTGAAAAGAGTAGGGAATAGTGTGATGTACTGGAATCCTAAACAAAGCCTTGCTTTCAGAAAAAAGAGTTGTATTACTTATTCACGCATCTGGTAGCGTGGCAGGCTGCACGAAGATGAGTGCATACATGGTGATGTCGGAACACCACAACACATGGTATTTCAATGCAAAGCCCACACAGCTGGTGGTGACTAAAGCCCCTAACATTTCAAGAAGCACCTTCGTTGCATACATTCGGCTTTACTTCCATGTATGCGTTCGCAGAAGTGATACTCAAACCTTTCTTCTTTTTTCAACTTTAAATGCGAACACAGTAGGTTACGCTTTACCTTGTTTGTTATTGATATTCAATATTTTTTTATTCCAGTCTTTGATAACATTATGAAGTCCTTTGATGATGACCGGTTTCAGTCACTAATGACCATCTTCAAATCTGTTCTACCTAATATGATAAAGCCGTAATGGCATCATCAGAACTTATAAATACACTCAGCAAAGCATCGTCACGTAGAACTAAAGTATGGTGTAAAATAGGCCACATCGTCCACACAGTCATTTTGCAGCAGGCACCTACTGCACTTCAGTTTGTTTTGTACAGTAACGCCAGTTTCAAAATGACTGTACGGACGATGTGGCCTATTCTGCATCACACTTTCGCTCTACGTGACGATGCTTTGCTGAGTGTATTTATATGTTTTCACGATGTCATCACGCCTTTACCACATTAGGACATGGTGTAGAACAGATCTGGTAACTACTGACTGAAACTTTCATTGTCAAAGGACTTTATATTGTGATCAAAGACTGGAATAGAAAACATTTGACTGTACCCGTATCATTATTTGCATTCGCGATGTCAGAGCTTGTGTGATTGATCTTGAATGAAATAACGTGTTTACTGTCACCAGTCACGCTCAGTTATATCCACAACGCGGTTCAAACGTTTAAACCTCCACCATAAGGTGTATTAATACATGCGTGTGTTGTGTTATGATTTTGGATTGAACTGTGACGCTGTCTGTAAACACATCCGGACCAAAGAAAAAAGTGGACATTCTCGATGCACTGCACATACACAAAAACCAAAGAAAGCAACCTGAGTCCATCTTAAAGACACATGTGATAATATTTACATCTGCAGTGTCCACACACACACACACACACACACACACACACACACACACACACACACACAAAACCTCCATCCTATTCTCATATTTACGCAAATAGTTTGTTATCCCAATAAAACCAACAGTTTGTGCCCCAAATCAGGCAGATATTACGCACATTTGTTTATGTTATTAAGGGTACATCGATCTCGGTATTAGTGTATTATTCCAGTATTTCCTTAGATGCGTAACAGATGTAAGTTTAAGAAACTCACAGCTTCTTTACATGCAAAACTTTGCTCTCTTTCCCGCAGTTGCTCCATCCTCTATCTCTGAATTCCAGCTAAAATTGTCATTTATATTAAATTTCACCGCTGTTGGCAACATCATTATTGCACGTAAGATTTGCAACACATCACTTGGTTACATAAACGAAGTTATATAAACTTAGTAGCGAGATGACGCAGTTGTCAGCATACTGACCTCGCATTCTAGAGGACAACGGTTCAAATTAGCGTCCGGTCATCCTGATTTCTGTTTTCCGTGATTTTCCTAAATCGCTAAATGTCGGGAGGGGGGGGGGGGTAGGGGGAGGGTTCCTATAAAGGGACGCGGCCGACTTCTTTCCCTAATCCGATGGGACCGATGACCTCGCCGTTTGGTCCACTTGGCCAACCAACCAATATAAACTTGGCAGAAAAGAATCCCACTCGAAATATTTATTCTAATGTAAGTATTCATCAACTCAACCAAAGATCTCCACAGTGCTTTGAAAATTACTCTGAAATGATAGTGTTGTTTTGCTGCATGATCTTTTACTTCAAAGCAATGTTTCAGTTTTTGCTGTGTATTGTTTGCACCTAATAGTTTCCAGACACCATCTTTATTTACAAAGTATGACAGTTTATGTCCACAGCTCGTGGTCCGGCCGTAGCGGACTCGCTTCCCATGCACGGTGTCCCTGGTTCGATTCCCGGCAGGGTCAGGTATTTTTCCCTGCCTAGAGATGACTGGGTGTTGTTGTGTCTTCATCATCAACATTCTTCCCCATTACCGTCGGAGGAAGGCAATGGCTAATCACCTCCTATAGGACCTTGCCTACCCGGCGGTGCGGGTTTCCCGCACCCTCCCTTACGCTCCTCGGAGTATGGGACCTCATCAACATCATCACAGTTAATGTGTTATGTTTTACAACTGAGAAATGAGCCTGCACCCGCTGGTGGTATTTTATTTTAGTTGTTTTATTTTCACATTGACATTTACGTTTAGTTTTTATTCGCAAACCTTCAGAAAACCAAGTTCGGAAGTAGTATTTCGTTTCCCCACTACACAGTGCCACGGGCTAACCCAACGTCGTAACACAACACACACCCATATAAATCCATATCATGATGGCGGTGTACACTTTTAAAATGCGCTGTGGACGCAAATGAACAGTGACTGAAACTTGTTGATTCAACCGCTTCTTTCACGGCTACCAGTATTGTGTCCCCCTAATCTGTGATTTGTCACGAAATCAAGTTGGTGTATTTTGCTAGTTTCCATACGAACATTAATGTCAGAACAGGTTTGGAATACAGCGAATGTAATGTGTGTTCGCGACAGAGCAGGTTTGCTCCTGCTAGGCTGATCATAAATTAAGAAAACCTGTTACATAAGAGGTTATAAGTTACATATTTCAGTTATGCAGTATCTTAAAATAAGCATGAGAGCATGTAAGGGTTATCAGTTGTGCGTATGAACACCATCTCTTCGTCTGTCTCATTCAGCGCGATGAGGAACATTCTCCATGACCTCTTACAAACGCTTGAGTCGCCGCACTCAACGAATGACGATATGACCCACCTCAATCGGAACTCAGAAGTCAAATACCTTTTCATATCAAAGCATTTAAGCATTTATTCGCATGAACGCCCTGGAGTCTTGTGCCGTTGCAGAGCTATTGACAAGTGTCGCGATTTTTCCCAATTCCCTCCCTCCTAACGGCAGAGCCAGGCGATAGCAAGTGGCTTTCACCACGGCCCAACCTGCTGCTACGTTCCACGCCTCGACAGCGAGGAGCCAGCTTCCCGTCCTTAATTACCAGCTGCAAAACAAAATCCTCGCCCTCAGACACCTAGAGGCAGACAACGGCAGAATGGCCGGCGAAAGGAAAGCCACTCACAGAGTCCATTGTAGTCTGCGGTGTCTCCCGTC
This sequence comes from Schistocerca serialis cubense, assembly GCF_023864345.2. NCBI lineage: Eukaryota > Metazoa > Arthropoda > Insecta > Orthoptera > Acrididae > Schistocerca > Schistocerca serialis. The sequence goes on from NC_064644.1 coordinate 75,965,903, forward strand.
CATCGGACTGACAGACTGCAATTAGCTGCAACACTTCCTTTTAGCCCTTTGCTGAAGTAAACAGCCGCACACATGGACTGCAGTGTCTGCTGAGGAAGGTACACTACCTGATCAAAAGTATCCGAACACCTAGAAGTGGGCATCAACATGGGATACGTCCACCCATCTCCTGTATAACGGCTTGAATTGTGCTGGGAACACTTTCAGCGACGTGTCTTAACATCTGTGAAGGATTGGCTGATCATGTTTCTCCAAGAGCCGAAACCAGAGAAGATAGAATTGTTGGACGCTGGGGTCTGGAGTGATGACGACGTCTTTACGCTTCCCAAACGGGTTCCATTGGATTCGGGTCGGGACTCCGGGTAAGCCAGTCCACTTCAGGAATGTTATTGTCCACAAAACATTTGCTGCACATGTTGCCTTAGGACATAATGCATTGCCATGCCAATATACACAATAATTGTTTCCTTCCTGATCTGTAAGGCTGGCAGTAAAGTGTTTTCATATCCTTCCGCATTCAGCATTTTCTTAAGCCCAATAATGGGACCACAACCTAAACACGTAAAACACCCCTCTATCTGAACATCATCGCCTCAGTATTACTCTGCTGGCACTACACATGGTGGCATGTAACGTTCTCCAAGTATTCACCAAACCCATTGCTTTCAATCTGATTTTGCAACAGGTTATAGCGTGATACAACACGTTTTCAGTCATTCACTGTCCAGTGATGTCGCTCTTTACACCAACTCTCTTCTTGCAGCGGTGTACCGTAGGTCCCTAGAAGAGCGTAGCGTTCCAAAACATTGGAAAAGGGCACAGGTCATCCCCGTTTACAAGAAGGGACGTCTAACAGATATGCAGAACTATAGACCTATATCTCTAACGTCGATCAGTTGTAGAATTTTGGAACACGTATTATGTTCTAGTATAAAGACTTTTCTGGGGACTGGAAATCTACTCTGTAGGAGTCAGCATGGGTTTCGAAAAAGACGATCGTGTAAAACGCAGCTCGCGCTATTCGTCAACGAGACTCAGAGGGCCATAGACATGGGTTCCCAGGTAGATGCCGTGTTTCTTGACCTCCGCAAGGCGTTTGTTACAGTTCCCCACAGTCGTTTAATGAACAAAGTAAGAGCATATGACCTATCAGACCAATTGTGTGATTGGATTGAAGAGTCACCATGTCATTGTCAATGGAGAGAATTCTTCCGAAGTAAGAGTGATTTCAGGTATGCCGCAGGGGAGTGTCGTAGGACCGTTGCTATTCACAATATTTATAAATGACCTTGCGGATAACATCGGAAGTTCACTGAGGCTTTTTGTGGATGATGTAGTATATCGAGAGGAAAATTGTACTGAAATGCTGGAGGACATGCAACGAATTGGCGCATGGTGCAGGGAATGACAATCGAATCTCAATGTAGACAAGTGTAATGTGCTGAGAATACATAGGAAGAAGGATCCTTTATCAATTACCTACAACACAGCAGGTCAGCAACTGGAAGCAGTTAATTCTATAAATTATCTGGGAATAGGCATTAGGAGTGATTTAAAATGGAATGATCATATAAAATTAATCGTCGGTAAAGCAGATGCCAGACTGAGATTCATCGGAAGAATTCTAAGGAAATGCAGTCCGAAAACAAAGGAAGTAGGTTACAGTACACTTGTTCACCCACTACTTGAATACTACTCAGTGGTGTGGGATCCGCACCAGATAGGGTTGATACAAGAGATAGAGAAGATCGAACGGAGACAGCGCGCTTCGTTACAGGATCATTTAGTAATTGCGAAAGCGTTACGGACAGATAGACTCCAGTAGAAGACTCTGCAAGAAAGAGGCTCAGTAGCTCGGTACGGGCTTTTGTTGAAGTTTCGAGAACATACTTTCACCGAGGAGTGAAGCAGTATATTGCTCCCTCCTACGTATATTTCGCAAAGAGACCATGAGGATAAAATTAGAGAGATCAGAGCCCACACAGAGGCATACCGACAATCTTTCTTTCTACGAACAATACGAGACTGGAATAAAAGGGAGAACCGATAGAGGTACTCAAGGTATCCTCCGCCACACACCATCAGGTGGCTTGCGGAGTATGGATGTAGATGTATAACTCGAGCATCGCTTGTGTCTTACGAGGAGCTTTTAAACCATTGTACCCCATTCTTTTTGACTGCTTATCGCACAGTCATTGTGGGACAGCTGGTAGCACTTTGGAATTCACGAGTGATTTCTTCCGCCGATTTCATGCGTTTCTTTACAGCACTGTCCTCTATGCTCGATCGTTATTATGCGACAGTACATGAGATCTGTCTGGTCTTGGTTTGGATGTGATTGATACTTTGCGTTTCCATATCACTGTCACATGATCAACGGTCGATTGAGCGTTTTAGAAGGGTTGTGATGTCCCGGATGGATTTGTTACTCAGGTGACATCCACTGACAAGCCCACATTCTAAGTCACTGAGCTCTTGTGACCTTCCCATTCTTCTGTTACTGCCCGTCTACTGACAACATAACACTCCCTGGTTACTTTTATGTTGGTGTGTCCGCCTCTCGTGCCATCTAGTGGTCAAGTAATCAATTCTAGTTTGCGTAGGGGTGTCGGGATACTTTTGACTGCGTACAGGATGCGACAAATATATGCAGATAATATTTCTAGAGGTGTAGTGGGTGTATTGAGAAACAGACAGAGGGGAGGAAATACTGCCTGGAAACGTTGTCCAACGACATTACCGAGCGTCTAACTTGTAGTGGTTAACGCGAGACGCTGAGTCACTCATTGCCAAGTAAATGCGCGTTGTGACTCCGATGCCTCTGCTCTCAGTGTGCTTAGCGGCCTCAGAAACTGTAAAACGCTGTTCAGCAGCGAACACCGCGTAAAATATTTCTTTGTTTAAGACAACCGGTTTCGACAGACTTAGCTGTCATCTTCTGGTCTCGAAATCCTTTTGTCGTAAGACATGTTCATGTTTCCCAGAGCCTCAACTACAAGACTACAAATAGATAAAAATAAGAAATTTATAAACATTTGCCACAGCTAAAATATTTAAAAACATAAAGCAACTTGTACAAAAGGCCACGTCCATATACAAATAGCTCACAGATTCTTGTTACGTCATGTAATATGTACCGTGTTTGTATGATGTAAGCAGTGTCTGTGAGCAATTTGTATATGGACGTGGCCATTTGCACAAGGTGCTTCATGTTTTCAAATACTTTAGTGATGACAGACCTTTATAACGTTCCGATTTTTATCCACCTGGCATCTTGTGCGTGTGGTTCGGCGTAAAATCAATATGTTTTACAACAACAAAATTTTAAGACCTGGAGATGGAAAGCTGTTGAAACCGGATGTCTTAAATAAAGAAATGTTTTATGTGATTATGGCTTTCTACAATTAAAACAGATCACCCTTCAGTAATCTCAAAATAAGAAAATCCTATCGGCCTCAGTAACGTTGTTGTAACTGACTTGGAGGCATTAGGCGAGAATGTTGGCTTGTGGTCCGTCAGCGTTGAACCCATGTTTGCTGCTAGAGGGATGGCCTAGCAGCTGGAGGTTTCCCCTATCTTCGACGCTTTGCAGTTCCGTTGAATGGAGTATGTGTGTATGGGTTCTCATCGTAAGCTTGCTTCTCAAGACTTTCTCTATAGCCAATTCAAGTTTGTAGATATACTTCAGTGTTAAAACTAAGAAAATTGGGCATAAGCCATCATTCCTCCTCCACTAAATTTGACTGCCCTGTAAGACAGTCAAATACCGTTCACCATGAAATCTTTTCTTGAATGGTTACAAAGAAATGTGGAATCTGGTTTTGTAGACCGGTTTAGAAATAACCAAACAGGTTTCATGCGTGAATTTGTTACTGCGGATGACACGTGTCTCTGCAGTTTATTCCACACAGGTTGTCACCATAGTTTCTTGTGTTATAAAACAGATTCCTTTTGTCAATTATGGTCTACCTATCGAAGCGTGAAACAATAGGTGACAAATATTACGTAAGTCTTGGTACCTACCATAAGTCAGGACTCAGTATACCTCAGAAGGATCACACGGCAACAGTAAAAGTATCTTCCAATACACCTGTGCCCGTGCCCAAGTAGAAGCTTTGGCACCGGAAAAGGAATAGGGTACCCTATTCACGTGACCTGTCACCTATGATCGGGTGTAAAGTCATTTGTGGTCAGGGCGATTAGCAACGAGTGATGATCAGTACTGTTTTATTTTGCCTCGCCATTACATGTCACAAGTAACCTCTCTGTATGATGACTATACATCTGAAAATAGTCTTACCGGCAGGAAATGTCTTGGCTATAACTAAAGTGCCAATAAACTGCAATCAAATATAATTTGAGGTAATAGGTTTCGCATAATGCACCATGACTCAACTCCCCACAAAATGTAATGATGAACAAAACATTTTCGAAAATATTTATAAACTGTTCACTTAAAGTAGAGAGTTCATATAGGTAACAGTGAAGTACATATGTGGTTATTAATAGCATTTACATTTAAAACAATATTAAAAGTGTCCGACTATCTTCCCCTGCTCCTTCTGGCTGCGGCCTAACGATATCACGATTGGTTAAGAAAGTTTCAGAAAAGATCGTGGAGCTTCTAAATCGGTGACGTTCGTTACGACAGCCCCGACTACACTTAAAAAGTATAAACGAAATCAGTAGTCTCCCCACGCTGTGTATAACACACCGATAACAGATTTCACTACCAAGTTACCTACCATTTGGAACTTGGGTGCACTCAACGACTGTGATATGACTTTCAAATGATACAGCACAGCAATCAGTCGTCATTTTCTTCCAAACATTATTTGGCAATAAATAATATAAAACCTGCAAGAAAAGGACGACTGACTGCTGTGATCTATCATTCGAAAGATTTCACTATGCCGTTACAGACGATTATTACTTCACTACACATACGGAGGCCGGCCGGAGTGGCCGAGCGGTTCTAGGCGCTACAGTCTGGAGCAGCGCGACCGCTACGGTCGCAGGTTCAAATCCTGCCTCTGGCATGGATGTGTGTGTTGTCCTTAGGTTAGTTAGGTTTAAGTAGTTCTAAGTTCTAGGGGACTGATGACCTCAGCAGTTAACTCCCATAGTGCTCAGAGCCATTTTTGAACACATACGGCCTCCATAACAACACTTTGCCAACCAAAATTAAAGTACGACAAGAAGATTCAAATCCTGTTAAACATAACTCTGCAATTGCTTAGTGACTGATTTCGCATCTGTGCCCAACTTGATGGACTTCATAACACATTCACGCTTTAGAATTCACAAATGGTTCAAATGGCTCTGAGCACTATGGGACTCAACTGCTGTGGTCATAAGTCCCCTAGAACTTAGAACTACTTAAACCTAACTAACCTAAGGACAGCACACAACACCCAGCCATCACGAGGCAGAGAAAATCCCTGACCCCGCCGGGAATCGAACCCGGGAACCCGGGCGTGGGAAGCGAGAACGCTACCGCACGACCACGAGATGCGGGCCAGAATTCACACCCATAGAATACTGAATACGATTCAATACATAAATAGATATGAATACACAGAGGCTGTAAGCCCTGCTGTAGAACTGATTACGATGTAGCTAACTCTTCTTTACTGTAAGTGAGTATATAGACAAGTAAACCCTGCTTCAGTTATGTGACTGTTACGTATTGAGAAAGCAAATGGAGATGCTTTCATGATATGTGTTAAAAGACTAGTAGAACGAATCTCTGGTCGATTGGAGTATCAACATGTTAATTATTGTATAGGTTAGTAGAATGTGGCGATGCAAATCACAAGTAGAGTTAAATTAATTGTAACACTGAATAATCTTGGGATGTAATGAATGTTAATAGCACTCCTGCATGAAGTCACAATATGATTCCAACGACCATTAAATGTAACCTTCTGTTATATTTCGCAAAACCACTGTTTTTAACATTGTATGTACCAGACAAATTTTTATCGACTTTAAATTTGCTTGAAATTCTCTTGGGAGTATGTAAGAAAATTCTTTGTATAATGTTTCCGATTTACTTATTCACGAACTAGTATGTTTACACAGTTCCGATAAAATGCATGATCGCAATTCTAGAAGGGATAGAGAGTGCTATTGCTCTTAATGTAATCCTTAATCATCGGAGTTTGGTTAAATATAGTCTTAGAGAAAATGTGCACACTGTTATTCAGGGCAGTACTCATTGTGTAATATTGCTTCAGAAGTACTACACAGCTGTATATATATGGCGGCTGAAAATTGATAGCTAAATCACCGATATTGCCTATCACGTAATGAACCATGAAACATAATATGGGGAGTAGGTGCTGTAGACGTACGCTGCATGTCGTTATGAAGTCGGTCCGCCATACTGGATGCTCAATACATTATCAGACTGCTGTTTACGATTGGTTCTTGTTCTTAATTTCTCTCAAGTATACGCAAATGTTGTTTCAAATAGCAAATGTTACTGAGCTTTCGTGAATACCTTACTATCGGGATGGAATTTTCAGACGTTCTTCTAGTTTTAAGTGAATATTGGATCCAGTAATAGGACGCATTTCACATCATTAATGTATCTTGCTAAACGTTTCCAAAAAATAAATAAATAAATAAACAAGAGGAGTATGTAATGTGACAAGGCTGCTTTCGTAATCCAGTATTATCCCTAATACAGGTCAACGAAACGCATTTCACATCATTAATGTATCTTGCTAAACGTTTCCAAAAAATAAATAAATAAATAAACAAGAGGAGTATGTAATGTGACAAGGCTGCTTTCGTAATCCAGTATTTTCCCTAATACAGGTCAACGAAACTTGTATTCGGTCTGTGTTCTCTTCCATGAATACTTAGGAAATACATAATTTGCCATTTTTGGTCGGTTTCCAACATTTCCTTCTCACAGTGGTTACCCAGAGACTTTTGCCGCGTGGGGTAGCCGCGTAGTCTCAGGCGTCCTGCCACGGTTCGCGCGGCTTCCCCCGTCGGAGGTTCGAGTCCTCCATCGGGCATGGGTGTGTGTGTTGTCCTTAGCGTAAGTTAGTTTAAGTTAGATTAAGTAGTGTGTAAGCTTAGGTACCGATGACCTCAGCAATTTGGTCCCATTAGATCTTACCACAAATTTCCAAAAAAATTTTCCAGAGGCTTTTGTAGTCGGGTCGAAAGGATATCTAAAGTCGTATGATAAAAATAAAGCGTATGTAATTAGCGCAATCTAAATCCATATGCATAAAAGAAAATATCGCCTGAACGAGTCCAGTTAGGAATGAAATGTAAGTCTTTTCCGCTTTAGAGTATAATCATACGATTAGTGCACCCGTAAATTACGTAAGCTGACGTTTTTTCGGTCGAAATGCTTCCACCAGAAGGTAATGTTTGGGACTACAGTCACCTCCATGTGATGAACTGCTGCGTGCTAGACTCTCTGCCGTAAGCTGCAATGACGGCATCCCTTGGTAGACAGTTGAATCTTTGCAATATTGCGGTAGCTCCGCCATTAATTGAAGAAACAACCACCAAAATTAATAAAACGTTGCAGCCACTCCGGCGCTTGATATGCCTACCATAGATAATTACACTGTAAATAAATTATAACTGTTTCCAAAAGGTGCCGGACGGGTGCGTTAGCCGCGCAGAGTGGTCTCGCGGTTTGAGGCATTATGTCACGGACTGCGCGGCCCCTCCTGTCGGAGGTTCGAGTCCTCCCTCGGGCATGGGTGTGTGTTGTTCTTAGCATAAATTAGTTTAAGTAGTGTGTAAGTCTAGGGACCGATGACGTAAGCAGTTTGGTCCCTTAGGAATTCACACACATTTGGACATTTTTGAGGGGATGGGTTAATACACATTGAGGACACAATCCGTAAGTGATAAAGGTCACGTCCTGCGTGACTAAACTGAAATGCAGATCGCCTGCTTGTTACTTTAACTCAGAATAATTGATGTGAAGCTTGCCCCCCCCCCCCCAAAAAAAAATGTTGTGTGGCACGACGTCCTGGTGGATACCTTGCAGTTGGTCACCATTTGGGTGACCTGAACGTCCTTAACAACCGACGACATCTAACTTTTCCTGGACGGTCACCTTTCGAAGTACTAGCCGGACACACGGTACCTTAACTTCAGGCTGGAACCAGTGTTACTAACACGGTACACCGTTGGGTCTTCCGCTGTCCAAAAGCAGTTTTAAACAAAAACAAAAAATCACAGTTCGATGCACAGGAGAAGCCGTAAGCTTTCACTCGTAAGTCCGCAGAACGTTAAAATGTCAGTCTCTTGGCTGTCCAAGTAACACAAAAATAGTTCAGTTTGTTGCTGAAAGAGGTCATGGTGGATTTGCGTCCTACTGGTGAGATTACTTCGGACAATTGACAGTTTAAAGTTCTAGTCGATGTCTTCTGCGATGATCCTTTAAAATCGTGTTGTTGGTTATTTCTTCTCTCTTCTATGGCGTCTTCAACACTTGCGACTACACTTCTTCCGAAAGAAATAAAGGATGCTTCCCGAAGCACTAGTAATTTGTGGCAACAATGGTGCCGCAATCATCTTCTGGAATGTTCCAAGTTCGACACTCCTCTCTGGGTAAAATAACGGTGTTCTCCGTCTCATGGCGCTGACCCTGATTTCTTTCCAACTTCTCCATCTCTCACCACTACTGAAAATGACTCTCCTTCGACAAATCAATGAAATTTCTCTCAAAATATCTGCACTGCCGACTCCCGCCTTGAAATTATTCGTTCACCGACAGTCACTACCTTTCTCTCAGATGTTTGTTACAAAGATAAAAATATTTTGTATCGGTCAGAAGCTTCCAGAACCAAACAGACAATATCCATTGGTGCTCTGAAAATAATATTGTGACTCAAATAACGTTACTAGCATACAAATTTCTCGCTACAATTTATCATACACAAAACCCACAAAAAAATATAGAAAGTTACAAGGAACAAAATATATACAGACACAATAATTACAATGCATTCCTAAGCAATATTAAGTTGATGAGGAGACTTTGGTTATTTATCAAAGCGTCTAATATATGCCGTTGCAGTACATGTATCTCTGTGTTAAAGGAAGACAAAGATTTAAAGCAGAAGAAGAATAATTAGCAAATAGTCTCACGCGAAAACTATCGACAATGAGTCAGAACCATTACAAATGAAAGTGGCACACAAGTGGAGTGAACAGAAGATGGATAAATCTTAAAAAATCTTAACTACAATATAATTATAGGGAGAGCAATATTATGGGAACTGGTACGGCAAGTAACATTTGTGATAGTGACAAAAGGGGGAATACATTTGAACAATTAACTTGAATGTTTCTGTGTGACTAGATTACATCTCTTACAACGTTATTTGTCTAAATCATAACAACAGGCATGTGCATTACTGTATGGCGAGGCATGTCACATCATCGACACACTATAATGCCTGGAAACTTTTAAAAATAGTCATTTTTTTAATATCTTGACACATAGGTCCTGTATTTCGTGATAGGCAGCGCTGTTTACGAGCACACCGATAGTTAAAACAAATATTGGAAGTGGAAAATTATTCTAAAATCTCTGTACATAAATGTGTTACTTTTTTTTTGCTCGTGTCTCACGCAATGAAATTTAAATCGCCATCCAGATTTGCTGATTTATGTTACGAGTTATTTGATCAAAAATCTTCAGATGAGTAGTCGTTTGCTTCCATCATGTGATCAATTTCGTTTACTTCACTCATCCTTTTGAGCTACTGTTGTATCTCTCGTGACCTCGATAAGGACGGGATGTTAAACTGTAATCACAGTTTCGATAAAATATATGCCATGTGAAACATCCTGGCAGATTAAAACTGTGTGCCGGGCCGAGACTCGAACTCGGGACCTTTGCCCTTCGCGGGAAAGTACTCTACTGGTAGAGTGGTAGAGCACTTGCCCGCGAAAGGCAAAGGTCCCGAGTTCGAGTCTCGGCCCGGCACACAATTTTAATCTGCCAGGAAGTTTCATATCAGCGCACACTGCGCTGCAGAGTGAAAATCTCATTCTTGATTATGCCACATCATTGACAGCTTAGTAACGTTAAATGAATTCTCCTATTAAAAATAAATATTCAATTGAAACAAATGGTTTCTGGCAATACCTGGTGTTAAAAACGGAAAAATTAATGCCTTCTGAGAAAAACAGAAAGGAAAACATATTTTGGAAATGCTTACATAAAGCAGGAAGAGGAGAGAGTGAACTTGTAGAGAACGCGCTTTCAGTAACAAAAAAGTAACATTGTTGCTGCATTATTGGCAGACTATAGATGAATCTTCAACAGTTCTTCTTTCTCAGCGACAGCAAAACACAGACTCAATCTAAGACGACATTATACCACGATAAACAATACCATTCTGATTCTGGGTAAACCAGATTAATAAACGTGGCAGGTACTTACCTTTGAACGACTTGCTGGATTGCAACAGTTTCTGGAACCGCCTGCATTTCCACACTTTAATAAAGTTCAATTAGACGCTTATTAAGGTGGAGCGAAAGAGTCCGTGATTACCCCTCTAACAGGATCGCTGCCCCACAACGCGGTACCCGCTGACTAATGAACTGCAGATTGCGGCGAGAATGCAAATCAGCGAAACCTACGGCAGGCCGCCCGCCCTCTTCGGCTCTGTCGCACGGCCAGCCAGGCTGCCTGCCTGCTGTCCGACCGCATTCTTGAGAGCATTCTGCGGGCCGACGACTCGCCGGGCAAGCAGGGACGGCAATTACTGCGTATCTTCCGCGTGAGATAGCCATCAGTCGCCTTCTGAGTTACGGAGGACAGTCACTGGCCAATGCGCATGGATCTCTTTCTGCCGGCCGGCGTCGCCGTGCGGTTCTAGGCGCTTCAGTTTGGAACCGCGTGACCGCTATGGTCGCAGATTCGAATCCTGCCTCGGGCATGGATGTGTGTGATGCCCTTAGGTTAGTTAGGTTTAAGCAGTTCTAAGTTCTAGGGGGCTGATGACCACAGATGTTAAGTCCCATAGTGCTCAGAGCCATTTCAACCATTTTTTTTATCTCTTTCTCATAAGAGTTCTGTCGCACCCTTTACCAAGTGCACTGACATAACCACCAAACCATTTGAGCAGCAACGTTTTCTCCGAAGGTACGGGATCGTTGCAGTCTGTATTTGCTTCTGCCTTGGCTCGGATGTTTTGTTTGCCCGTCACCCACTTCTTCCCAAGCGCCATTACAGGAGCGTAGCTGAAAGAGACAATATCTGGATTTGTCTATATGTGTCGTAAGACCACATTTTGTATTACGCCAACATTATAATTGGTAATTCGTTGCGTATTACGTGCTAGTCGTAGCCAATGGCAAAAGTAGATATCCTTGTTACGGCAATATTCTCGTACAGCCACGTGCTGTCAAACGGTAACAATATGAACGGGCTTTCATGTTGGCGTACTTACCCCAAACTGCTGGTGAGCGTGGCAGTAGTACATTCTAAGACAAAGAAAAGAAACTACGCACGACGAAGGAATTATCCGAATGGAACAGATATCGGTAGATTTGATGTACATGGATAGACAGACAAATGATTACAATTTCAGAAAAAGTGAAACATTTATTCAACAGAAAGAGCTTCACAAACTTATCAAGTCAGTAACACATTGGTCCACCTCTGGCCGTTTTACAAGCAGTTATTCCGCTTGGCAATCATTGAATTGGTTCAAATGGCTCTGAGCACTATGGGACTCAACATCTGAGCTGCTGCTACTGTGTTCAAATGGTTGAAATGGCTCTAAGTACTATGAGACTTAACATCTGTGGTCATCAGTCCCCTAGAAACTTAGAACTACTTAAACCTAACCAACCTAAGGACATCATACACATACATGCCCGAGGCAGGATCCGAACCTGCGACCGTAGGGGTCGCGCGGTTCCAGACTGAAGCCCGTAGAGCCACTCTGCCACACCGGCCGGCGGCATTCACTGATTGAGTTGTTGAATATCTGAGGGATACCGTGGGAAATTCTGTCCGTTTGGCGCGTTTTATCGTCAAAAATCTCGAACTGTTTGGAGAGCCCTGCCCCTAATGCTCCAAACGTTCCCAGTTTAGTTCAAGGTAGGGTTCGACAAGCGTCAAGACAAGCAGTAACAACCACCGTGCTATAAGGTTGCCGCGGCTGACAACCGAAGGGATCCTTCTGTGATGTAACATGGCACTGCAGACCATAACTCCTGGTTGTCAGGCCGAATGGCGGTGAGTATCTCACCGCTGTCCGGATCCTCTCCGCACACGTTTTCCGCCTGTAATCTCATTAACTGGTTCAAATGGTTCAAATGGCTCTGAGCACTACGGGACTCAACTGCTGAGGTCATAAGTCCCCTAGAACTTAGAACTACTTAAACCTAACTAACCTAAGGACATCACACACATCCATGCCCGAGGCAGGATTCGAACCTGCGACCGTCATTAACTGGAGTAGAACTGTCTTCACTGATGAGTCCCATTTCATACCAGGGCCCGTTTGGTTGTCATCTGTGACATCCTTACAGCACAGTGATTCTTCGACGGTGTTCTAAGACGTATTTTTTTGTCCTTCATAGCAAAACAACCAGAGCTTACAGTTCAGCTAGGTAAGGCCCCACCCGCTTACGGAGAGAATATCTGCTGCCTTATTCTTGTTTACCAAACGCTACCTTGGCCAGAAAGATCGCCGGATCTGTCGCCAGTTGGGAACGTTCGGAGCATTACCGGCAGAGCCCTCCAACCGGCCCGGAATTGTGACCATCTAACGTGCCAGTCTGACAGAATTTGGCACAATATCTCTCAGGAAGACACCCAATAACTCTAATAATCACTGCTAAGACGAGTATGGGCCAGAGGTTATTGATTTGCTCTACTTCTGAAGCTCTGTTTCTTCAATAAGCCACTCAATTTTTCTGGAATTGTAACAATTTTTTTTTTTTTTTTTTTTGTCTTTACATGCACATCTCATCTACCGATCTCCATACCACTCGGATAGTTCTTTCGTGACGCAGCTTTTTATTTATTTGGTCTTAGAGTGTATTTTTGGCCACAACATTCTGGAAAAAACAGTTTATTTGGAGACAATATCGTTTGATGAACAATTATTATGCCGAAGTTTTATTGTGGTTTCAGGCGTTTGAGGCGGTAGATATGTACAGGGTTATTACAAATGATTGAAGCGATTTCACAGCTCTACAATAATTTTATTATTTGAGATATTTTCACAATGCTTTGCACACACATACAAAAACTCAAAAAGTTTTTTTAGACATTCACAAACGTTTGATATGTGCCCCTTTAGTGATTCGGCAGACATCAAGCCGATAATCAAGTTCCTCCCACACTCGGCGCAGCATGTCCCCATCAATGAGTTCGAAAGCACCGTTGATGCGAGCTCGCAGTTCTGGCACGTTTCTTGGTAGAGGAGGTTTAAACACTGAATCTTTCACATAACCCCACAGACAGAAATCGCATGGGGTTAAGTCGGGAGAGCGTGGAGGCCATGACATGAATTGCTGATCATGATCTCCACCACGACCGATTCATCGGTTTTCCAATCTCCTGTTTAAGAAATGCCGAACATCATGATGGAAGTGCGGTCATCATCATGTCATATCGTGTGGCTAGGGCCTCCCGTCGGGTAGACCGTTCGCCTGGTACAAGTCTTTCGATTTGACGCCACTTCGGCGACCTGCGCGTCGATGGGGATGAAATGATGATGATTAGGACAACACAACACCCAGTCCCCGAGCGGAGAAAATTTCCGACCCAGCCGGGAATCGAACCCGGGCCCTTAGGATTGACAGTCTGCCACGCTGACCACTCAGCTATCGGGGCGTACGGAAGTGCGGTGGAGCACCATCCTGTTGAAAGATGAAGTCGGCGCTGTCGGTCTCCAGTTGTGGCATGAGCCAATTTTCCAGCATGTCCAGATACACGTGTCGTGTAACGTTTTTTTCACAGAAGAAAAAGATGCCGTAAACTTTAAACCGTGAGATTGCACAAAACACGTTAACTTTTGGTGAATCGCGAATTTGCTGCACGAATGCGTGAGGATTCTCTACCGCCTAGATTCGCACATTGTGTTTGTTCACTTCACCATTAAGAAAAAATGTTGCTTCATCACTGAAAACAAGTTTCGCACTGAACGCATCCTCTTCCATGAGCTGTTGCAACCGCGCCGCAAACTCAAAGCGTTTGACTTTGTCATCGGGTGTCAGGGCTTGTAGCAATTGTAAACTGCTTTAGTCTTTTCCGTAAGATTTTCCAAACCGTCGGCTGTGGTACGTTTAGCTCCCTGCTTGCTTTATTCGTCGACTTCCGCGGGCTACGCGTGAAACTTGCCCGCACGCGTTCAACCGTTTCTTCGCTCACTGCAAGCCGACCCGTTGATTTCCCCTTACAGACGCATCCAGAAGCTTTAAACTGCGCATACCATCGCCGAATGGAGTTAGCAGTTCGTGGATCTTTGTTGAACTTCGTCCTGAAGTGTCGTTGCACTGTTATGACTGACTGATGTGAGTGCATTTCAAGCACGACATACGCTTTCTCGGCTCTTGTCGCCATTTTGTCTCACTGCGCTCTCGAGCGCTCTGGCGGCAGAAACCTGAAGTGCGGCTTCAGCCGAACAAAACTTTATGAGTTTTTCTACGTATCTGTAGTGTCTCGTGACCATATGTCAATGAATGGAGCTACAGGGAATTTATGAAATCGCTTCAATCATTTGCAATAGCCCTGTACGTCATCGTATTTGAGACGAACACATCCTCAGGTCCTATCGAGTAATTTGCTGACGGGCTAGATTTGCATATAATAATTATTGACGTGAAATTTTGGATTATCTATGTGGACTGCATTATTTCGAAGAACAGAGACTTCAACTTTTTCTGAGAAATTTTAATATTTTTCTAACATTATACACCCTAAAGAAAGTGTCAGCTCTTTGTTACTTCACGAAGCATGAGAGACCGTAACTGACAGCAGAGACGATGCTAAGGTGGAATGATTGGAAGCAGAAGTAGACACACAAACGATTCAAAACACAATGGCTGCCTGTTTAATAGCGTGTTGGTGGTAAATTTTTGAACGCAGTACAGCAGTGATTCTTCGTGGTATGGTTTCGACGAGCACTTGGTAGGTTTCCGGACGCAGGTGGTACTTTTTATTTACATATGTGGCTGCCGACCGCGGGTAGTTACCTGTAAAAGTGGAGTGGTACTGGGCACGATCCTATACAAACACTGCCCAGTCACATTAGTGTGAAACCGCCTTTATTCGACGCCGATGTACAACAACAGCTCACAGAGTCAGGTGCCAACACCAACAGTTCAAGGTGTAGGCCTATAAAGCGTGTCGGGGGTACGAGGAAAGACTGTGGTCATTGTTGTATTGCGGAAACAGGTCGATTTATCTGACCATTAAAAGGACATGACCATTGGCTTTTGGGCCAAGGGTGAAGCATTCCCGAAACGGCTAAGTCTGCAAACCGTTCGAGTGTCGCCGTGGTAATAGTAGGCCTACACCGTGCGCGGCAAAATGGTGCTGTCCAAAACTGGCTCGGAAGCAAGTGTGATGCACCACGGGTCATAGATGACAGGGGTGAACGACAGCTGCGAAGATAAGTTCGGGAGAATAAATGTGCAACCGTTGAGCAACTGAGCACCCAGATAAACCAAGGGGCTACCAAAGAGTGTCTGCTCAGCGAGCGTTGAGCTAACGTTGCTGCGTGTTTCCCTATGCATTAGGCGACTGGTTCACGCAGCCATGATGACTGCTGTTCACCGGCGAAGAAGTCTGGACGTCCACTGAGCGGTGACAGATGGATTTTGAGATTAATCACATATTAAGTCCCATCGGCGTGAAACGTCGGGAAGCAAACCCCTTGCAACTGTCTTCGGAAGGCTCCAGAACGGCAGAGGGAGCGTTATGGTCTCGGAAACGTTTTCGTGGTAATTCCTGGGGCACATAAGGCACAACAGATCAACACAAGTGTGCATCCAATCTTGGGGACCACGTCTATCCATACACGTAGTCTGTTTTGCCTCAGCAGGATGGCTTCTACCGGCATGACAATGCGATCTGCCACACAGGTCACAGTGTACGTGAGTGGTTCGAAGAGCACAAAGGTGAGTTTACCGTTCTTGCCTGGAATAAACTACCCCGATCGGAACTCAGTCGAGAATCTGTGGGACCACCTCGAGTCGGCTGTTCGCACCATGGATCCCCAGCCCAGAAATCAAGCGGAGCTGGTCACCGCACTGGAGTCGCCGGCGCTCACATACCTGTCCTCAGGCTCTTGACAGCTGGTCACATTCATGTGACTGGAGGGCGTATTTATCGAGTAGTGTTTTATGACTTGTATCGGATCACGAAGACATTATGATTATCACATTTCAGAAATGAGGTATCCTTCACGCAGAGACAGAGTCATCAGCTGTCTGTAGTATGCTAGTTGTTATTACATACTCTGCAGCATGGTCATAATCGATGCTAACGACATCTAATATAAATATATTTCGATACAGTCAGTAGGACTTCACTAAAATAAGATGAACCAAGTCACAGGTTTCCGTGTGGAAGGAGAAAAAGGAACAGAATTTGGATTTAATTTCCCGTTGAAGTGTGAAGTACTGTGGGACCCCCACGTACAGACTGAAGCAAAATATGCCATCTCTCACTTCACCGTGTGATTCCTTGCATACAGACAACACAAAAATGTCTCCAGCGGGAATTTCGTTGTAAGAGGTCCATGATTATGGAATTTGTTGTTAGCGCACTCAAGCAGATGTAATTTCGATGGATTGCTCACGCGCTGCCTGCGATATGTAAGCTATAAGAGGATCTCAGACCAAAGAGCAGTGTTGACTGCAGTAGGAACTGTGTAGTTGCTAGCAGTTGTGTGTGTGGAGTTGGCTGGGCCGGTCGTGGGAGCGATGGCGGTGCCTGAGCGTAGTACACTTCTGGAAATGGAAAAAAGAACACATTGACACCGGTGTGTCAGACCCACCATACTTGCTCCGGACACTGCGAGAGGGCTGTACAAGCAATGATCACACGCACGGCACAGCGGACACACCAGGAACCGCGGTGTTGGCCGTCGAATGGCGCTAGCTGCGCAGCATTTGTGCACCGCCGCCGTCAGTGTCAGCCAGTTTGCCGTGGCATACGGAGCTCCATCGCAGTCTTTAACACTGGTAGCATGCCGCGACAGCGTGGACGTGAACCGTATGTGCAGTTGACGGACTTTGAGCGAGGGCGTATAGTGGGCACGCGGGAGGCCGGGTGGACGTACCGCCGAATTGCTCAACACGTGGGGCGTGAGGTCTCCACAGTACATCGATGTTGTCGCCAGTGGTCGGCGGATGGTGCACGTGCCCGTCGACCTGGGACCGGACCGCAGCGACGCACGGATGCACGCCAAGACCGTAGGATCCTACGCAGTGCCGTAGGGGACCGCACCGCCACTTCCCAGCAAATTAGGGACACTGTTGCTACTGGGGTATCGGCGAGGACCATTCGCAACCGTCTCCATGAAGCTGGGCTACGGTCCCGCACACCGTTAGGCCGTCTTCCGCTCACGCCCCATCATCGTGCAGCCCGCCTCCAGTGGTGTCGCGACAGGCGTGAATGGAGGGACGAATGGAGACGTGTCGTCTTCAGCGATGAGAGTCGCTTCTGCCTTGGTGCCAATTTGATGGTCGTATGCGTGTTTGGCGCCGTGCAGGTGAGCGCCACAATCAGGACTGCATACGAGTGAGGCACACAGGGCCAACACCCGGCATCATGGTGTGGGGAGCGATCTCCTACACTGGCCGTACACCACTGGTGATCGTCGAGGGGACACTGAATAGTGCACGGTACATCCAAGCCGTCATCGAACCCATCGTTCTACCATTCCTAGACCGGCAAGGGAACTTGCTGTTCCAACAGGACAATGCACGTCCGCATGTATCCCGTGCCACCCAACGTGCTCTAGAAGGTGTAAGTCAACTACCCTGGCCAGCAAGATCTCCGGATCTGTCCCCCATTGAGCATGTTTGGGACTGGATGAAGTGTCGTCTCACGCGGTCTGCACGTCCAGCACGAACGCTGGTCCAACTGAAGCGCCAGGTGGAAATGGCATGGCAAGCCGTTCCACAGGACTACATCCAGCATCTCTACGATCGTCTCCATGGGAGAATAGCAGCCTGCATTGCTGCGAAAGGTGGATATACACTGTACTAGTGCCGACATTGTGCATGCTCTGTTGCCTGTGTCTATGTGCCTGTGGTTCTGTCAGTGTGATCATGTGATGTATCTGACCCCAGGTATGGGTCAATAAAGTTTCCCCTTCCTGGGACAATGAATTCACGGTGTTCTTATTTCAATTTCCAGGAGTGTAGTATAAGGTAAAAGCAGCCTCGCGCATATGTAGTATTGTTATATCAAGTCTCACGTAAATGTTTTAAAAAAATCTTTTAATAATAATCTTTCTCATAAAAATTACCTTTCGACAATCATTCAACTCAATTTAAAGATTTTACTAATTTCTCCAATCCTTGGTCATCCTAATTATTGTAAAGAAAAATCAGTTCTTTCTTTTTATACATGACAAATCTATCGGCCAGCATTGCACTGAGCTGCGCCAGAAAAATTTCTTATAGGAGCAGATATATACGCGTTATCCGGCTACCTTATTGAGGTAAGAATTTTCTATTTATTCAGAATGATCTTTCAGGGCCATGACGCAGCAGTGCTGATGTCCAAAATTCACCAGTTTAAATTCACAGTAATTATTGAAAAGTTATAAGTGAGCAACAATTTTTTACTGAGAGATTAGTCACATTTTATTATTGGTAGGTTACGAAATTTTACTGTTGGTAGGTTTTGGATTGTATCTGTTGTACGGTTACGCTGAATGTGAATTATATAAGTAATTACATTTTACTGTTCGGAGGTTTCGGAATTTTTCTGTTGGCAGGTTACACTGAATGTGAATATTATTTATATTATTTTATTTTGTGGGGAGGTCACACTAAATGTGAAAGATAATTAGATATTTTTATAGTGGGGAGGTTACACCGTCTATCACATATCTTCAGTACGAAATGGGCGGCTAAGAATGGTATTTTGGCTCACACTGTAATCGCATATATGTGTTTCTTCGTTCAAGAAATAACATCTACATCTACATGACTACTCTGCAATTCACATTTAACTGCTTGGCAGACGGTTCATCGAACCACAATCATACTATCTGTCTACCACTTTTTTTTTTTTTTTTTTTTTTTTATGATCATTCCTACCTATGTAGGTTGGGCTCAACAAAATATTTTCGCATTCGGAAGAGAAAGTTGGTGACTGAAATTTCATAAATAGATCTCGCCGCGAGGAAGAACGTCTTTGCTTTAATGACTTCCATCGCAAGTCGCGTATCATATCTGCAACACTCTCTCCCCTATTACGTGATAATACAAAACGAGCTGCCCTATTTTGCACCCTTTCGATGTCCTCCGTTGATCCCACCTGGTAAGGATCCCACACAGCGCAGCAATATTCTAACAGAGGACGAACGAGTGTAGTGTAAGCTGTCTCTTTAGTGGACTTGTTGTATTGTCTAAGTGTCCTGCCAATAAAACGCAACCTTTGGCTCGCCTTTCTCACAATATTATCTATGTGGTCTTTGCAACTGAATTTATTCGTAATTTTAACACCCAGGTACTTAGTTGAATTGACAGCCTTGAGAATTGTACTATTTAACGAGTAATCGAATTCCAACGGATTTCTGTTGGAACTCATGTGGATCACCTCACACTTTTCGTTATTTAGCGTCAACTGCCACCTGCCACACCATACAGCAATCTTTTCTAAATGGATTTGCAACTGATAGTCGTCTTCGGATGACCTTACAACACGGTAAATTACAGCATCATCTGGCAACAACCTAAGAGAACTCCTCAGATTGTCACCCAGGTCATTTATATACATCAGGAACAGCAGGGGTCCCCAGGACGCTTCCCTGGGGAACACCTGATATCACTTCAGTTTTACTCGATGATTTGCCGTCTATTACTACGAACTGCGACCTTCCTGACAGGAAATCACGAATCCAGTCGCACAACGGAGAAGATACAACCATAGGCCCGCAGCTTGATTAGAAGTCGCTTTTGAGGAACGGTGTCAAAAGCTTTGCGGAAATCCAGAAATACGGAATCAATGTGCGAATACAGTATATGCTACAAAACCCTACTGAAAACCGACGTCAATGATATAGGTCTGTAGTTCGATGGATTACTCCTACTATCCTTAAACACTGGTGCGACCTGCGCAATTTTCCAATCTCTAGGTACAGATCTATCGGTGAGCGAGCGGTTGTATGTGATTGCTAAGTAGGGAGCTATTGTATCAGCGTAATCTTAAAGGAACCTAATCGGTATACTATCTGCACCTGAAGACTTACCCGTATCAAGCGATTTGAGTTGCTTCGCAACCCCTAAGGTATCTACTTCTAAGAAACTGATGCTAGCAGCTGTTCGTGTTTCAAATTCTGGAATATTCCATTCGTCTTCCCTGGTGAAGGAATTTCGGAAAACTGCGTTCAATAACTGCGCTTTAGCGGCTCAGTCGTCGGTAACAGTACCATCGGCACTGCGCAGCGAAGGTATTGACTGCGTCTTGCCGCTTGTGTACTTTACATACGACCAGAATTTCTTCGGGGCTGCCTTTGTAGCGCAGTAGAGAGTGTTACGTTTGAATACTCGTGGTGCAAACTGTAACTTCCATTTCCACATATTTGTGCTCATGGTGACAGTTATGTGCCCAAATTTGGAAACTGTGTGTGACTAAACCTCTTACTTAACAATGTTTGTTATTGACATTACTGTATAGGTTATACAGTTTAGCAGAACCTATTATATCCTAAATTTCTACAAGAATATGGTGCCTCACAGTCAAAGCAAGTCTTCTGAATTCCGACTGCAGTGTCGTCTATGTACTCTGATCTGGAATAGCCTGTACAACACTACTGCTATTTACTGCAAACTGGATACGGCCATCTGTAAATGAGTAGAAAGAGCAGCTGTCAGCAGTATGGAGAATGACTTGCTCATAAAGCACTCACAACGTAATGATTACCTGTCGCGCATTCAAACAGTGCACTGTTAGAATATACGTTTGCTAAATTATATAAAAATTTTACAAACGAATATACTTCACTAATTCCATCACAGAAAGTTCGTTTAGTCACTACCACCGTTTTTACCTGCAACGGATAACTCATCTCTGATCTGTCTGCTTGGCCGCATAATATGAAGTACATATCTACATATTTATGAAATAAACCACTGCACTGCTAATTGCCTTCTAAATTGCTTTAAGATGTCTCCAAATAAGAATTTTGCTATCTCTGCAGACATGCAGATTGCTGTCCACGGAATACCGCATGGCGTGACAGTGCAGTAATGTTAGGATTTGCATTGTAACTAGGTGGATAAACATAAATGTAAATCAATGGATAGGTGGCTGTAACTTGAAAGTATATTAAGACACTTTTAATGATACTGAAGTGAATCGAACTAACATGAGACTATACTCTTCCTTAGCATTATACGAGTAAAAAACAACGAAAACTGAATCAAAGAAACAGTACGGCACTTAAGCTACGAAATTTATTCTAGGTTATCTTTCTTTTTTTTCATACTTTTAACTGGAATTGGAGGATGACGAATAGTTGGAATTCTGCATACATGATAAATTATTTGCCTGGATACCAAAACGTAGATAGCGCTGAACAAAACGAAATCATTACAGTACTCTAATCACAGGGCTAGTGCTCGTACCAAGAAAGAACTCTGCTTATGTTACCTTTCTCCAAACGTGCTGTCTCTCTATGGAATCATCCCAAAATTATCTTCTATCCTCAGCCACACTAGGGAACGTCTCAAATAAATTTCATGCTCTGCTCAGCACGTCCGCCGTTAAAGCTCCTCTCTCACCGAACATACAATGCCCTCTATCGTTGCTCTCTCTCTCTCTCTCTCTCTATGTTATCTACTGCTAACATAACCTCTGGTAGCCAAAGAGTAACGCATCACTCATGTGTTCAGGCATCGCAAGACGCTCATAATGGCTGAAGTTCGAAACAAAGCTGCCGTCTATCACTGTATTTAATCCTTTCAGTGTTTCATATCCCAATCGGACTTGAGTAAGGCATCGTTAACAGAGAAAACACATTCCATTACAAAATGTGACTGTGATGCCTAAACAAAAACGCTTCTCTTTTTTACCAATATTAAAGTCCCAAAAATCTTGGTGAAAAAAAGTTGCTTTGAAAGGCAGCGGCATACACCATTGTACTCTTTCATTGATTTTGAAATTAACACAAAGCTTAACAATCCCTAGAGCGCAACGATGTTCTTGTTAAAATTTATTCCACGTTCACACTGGAGTTTGCCATTGCTGTATTTAGTTTC
The DNA here is from genome assembly GCF_023864345.2 of Schistocerca serialis cubense. Lineage (NCBI taxonomy): Eukaryota > Metazoa > Arthropoda > Insecta > Orthoptera > Acrididae > Schistocerca > Schistocerca serialis. The sequence goes on from NC_064644.1 coordinate 75,988,367, forward strand.
CAGATGAATCTCTCACGCTGCCACAGTTCACAATAGACTTTGTAACTTTCAGACAATAATGTGTTTCGCCAATGCATGCTATTCAAAACAATGACTATACTTATTTGTCCACTACTTTTTGTACAATTACGAATAAACTTACGCGAATAAAAAAAAGAACCATAAACTCCGTCCACAGGCCCTGAAGGGCCCACAAGTACCGTCCAAACGTGGCATCATACTCTGCCGACGGCTCCATCAGATTTTTGTACGGAGAGGTGTAGGGTCAGCGCACTGCTCTCCCGGCCCTTATCAATTTTCGTGACGTGGAGACGTTACTACTCGGTCAAACGGCTGCTCTGCAGGTGTCAGCAGACTGAGTGCGTACCATTTCACAAAAGAAAGATCCCTGGCAGTACCAGGGATCGAACCCAGGTCCTCAGTTTGGCGGTCTCTGTCAGTGTCGTCCTCCTTCTTCTCTGTACACTTGCTCGACTCCCCGCCCTCTGTCCAAATCTTTTCTCAACCAGCCCATCGTCTACTCTCCCGTCTCTTTGACCATCTCCTCATCTTCCCTTTCTTTATCTATTTCTCCCTCCTCTCTCTCTGCCCATCCCCTGCTCATCCTACCCGTGTCCGTTTCTTTCTTCCTCCTTTCTGCCCATCTCCTCCTCCTTCCTTCTGCCTCCACCTTATCACTCTCCAACCACAACTGGAGGGTCTTTCTTTCCAGATAGTACGTAATATGTGTACCAAGTTCATTTGACATTGATTGTAGGATGTAGGAGGAGCTCTCTACCCGTGGATTTGTGCGCGTACGCACATGTCATATACATTTAACATATTTTAGACGTATTTTCACACATATTTTAAATGTACCTCTGGCGAATTTCACCCTGCAGTTTTCTATCTAAGGGTACTCAATGTTTATGACGTCGTATTTCCCGAACTACAGGTCGTACAACGATACAATTTTGCAGGTAGATTCAGTCGCATGTTTGGGAACCGTAAGTGAAATATGTCACTAATTGAGATAGTAGTAAAGAAGTACTAAATTAAAACTTCATATATGATGTGACAGTTTTTCACGCGTATGAGTTTTTATTATGCCGTATCTCCTGAACTATGGCTCATAAAATGACTTTTCTTTTCCAGGTACACTCAGCAGTAAATATGAATACAGTCTGCAAAACATGTTGCTTATAGTCAGTAGTGAAGAAGTAATAAATCAAAAGACTGTGCCTGATATGGCAGTTCTGATGCATGAACAGCGAAAATGTAGTGAGCGATAAACTTTTCTTTCCTTATTTTGTGGGTAATCGATCTGGTGGCTTAGGAGGAACCGAGGAACGTACAGACATACGTACATACACTTTTGTAATATGTATGGATTTTAGCCAATCTGGTGTCTAAGTTGTTGTACAGGTATTACAGCATGTCTCTCACAAGACGTATGTAATTACTTTCTCAATACTAACATGAACGAAAGTAGAATCGTTTTTATTATTCTACTTTGTATGAGATTTTTATTTTAAGCGTTCACCTTCTTCTCTTACCACGCACTGCACTACTTCATGTTCCTCGGCACATTTTAAGAACTGCTTGTTTCTTCTCTACTCTTTCCAATTCCATCGTATACATTGAAGAGCCAAACAAACAGGTACACCTGTCTAATATCGTGTTGGGCCCCCGCGAGCGCGAAGAAGTGCTTCAACACGACGTGGCATGGAATCGACTAATATCTGAAGTAGTGCTGGAGGAACTGACACAATCAGTCTTGCAGGTCTGTCCATAAATTCCTAAGAGTACGAAGGGGTGGAGATCTCTTCTGAACAGCACTTTGCGAGGCATCCCAGATATGCTCAATAATGTTCATGTCTGGAGAGTTTGGTGGCCACCGGAAGTTTTTAAACTGAGATGAACGTTCCTGGAGCCATTCTGTAGCAATTATGGACATATTGTATGTCGCATTGTTCTGCTGGAATTGCCCAGGGCCGTCGGAATGCACAATCGAGATGAATGAATACAGGTGACCAGACAGGATACTTGCGTACGTGCCACCTGTTAGAGTCGTATCTAGACGTAACATGGGTACCATATCACTCTAACTGCTCACGCCCCACATCATTAGAAAGCATCCACCAGCTAGAACAGTCCCCTGCTGACATGCAGGATCCATGGATTCATGAGATTGTTTCCATAGCCGTATACGTCCATTCGCTCGATAGCATTTGATACGAGACTTCCGACCAGGCAACGTATTTTCAGTCATCAACAGTCCAATAAGGGTGTTGACGGGCCCAGGCTAGGCGTAAAGCTTTGTGTCGTACAGTCAACAAGGGTACACGAGTGGATCTTCGGCTCCGAAAGCCCATATCGATGATGTTTCGTTGAATAATTCGCACGCTGACACTTATTGATGGCCCAGCGTTGAAATCTGCAGTAATTTGTGGAAGGGTTGCACTCCTGCCACGTCGAATGATTGTCTTCAGTCGTCATTGGTTCCGTTCTTGCAGGATCTTTCTCCAGCCGCAGCGGTCGGAGATTCGGTGTTTCACGGGATTTCTGATATTCACAGTACACTCGTGAAATGGTCGTACGGGAAAATCCCTACCTCATCGCTACCTCGGAGATGCTGTGTCCCATCGTTAGTGCGCCAACTATAACACCACGTTCAAACTCACTTAAATCTTGATAACCTGCCATTGTAGCAGCAGTAGCCGCTCTATCAACTGAGCCAGACACCGCGGCGCCGTGTTCTGCCTGTTTACTTATCTCTGTATTTGAATACGCATGGGTATACCAGTTTCTTTGGCGCTTCAGTGTAAAACAACACACACGCACACACACACACACACACACACACACACACACACACACACACACGGATATATGCGGATCGATCTACTCCTGTTTCTCTTGCCCTCCAATCTCCAATACTAAATACAACTTTCTCTAACTTTAAGCATTACATAGTAACGTCACTTATGTTCACTATTGCTTCGCAACCACGTCATCTAGTTCAGTCGTACCCAGTCTCACACATCATTACAGTCTTGCCTAAGAGTCATTCCTTAACTACAATTTTCAATCGAAACAGTACGGTAAACGTATCACAAGTTATTGGTCATAGGTCCTTTTTCTGTCAGGTCGTTCTTGTGTAATACTCGTTTGATTTTAACAGTTGTGTCAGTCTGGCTATTTGGTCTACACTTACAACTGGCGATGACAAGTTTGCCAATCACGGATCAGGTCAGTTAACCCGTTTCTAGCCGACGACTACTTCAAAAAATGGTTCAAATGGCTCTGAGCACTATGGGACTCAACTGCTGAGGTCATTAGTCCCCTATAACTTAGAACTAGTTAAACCTAACTAACCTAAGGACATCACAAACATCCATGCCCGAGGCAGGATTCGAACCTGCGACCGTAGCGGTCTTGCGGTTCCAGACTGCAGCGCCTTTAACCGCACGGCCACTTCGGCCGGCGACGACTACTTCACCTACACTATAGTTACATAATTCTGTACTGGTTTTCACTGGGAAATAGGTATATCTCACAATAAATTTTGTATTATATTTATCTTAGTCTTATATTTTCGATTTAAAAGTTACGAGCTTTATAGTGTTTCGTAGTCAACAGCAGCTTTGCACTCCAACACTCTGAGAGCAGGGATGAAAACGTAGTGAGAGGCTCTCCTGGCCACTTAATAGGTTCTTTAATGAGTTACAATGTAACATACTCAAGTCCATGTAGCTGTGTATAGAATTTACTTTGATTTAGTAATTTACTTCATCTGCTATGTTATTGCACTTGATTTTTTTTTTAAAGAAATTATCTGTTGACGGCTTGATTAAAAGTCTACACTACTAATGGTACCATATGAGTTATCTGAGGCTGAAATATACCATTTAAAATTTCAAATAGAGAAGCTGCACCCCTATAGAATGGTCTCGCACAAGTTCTGTAATTTCCTTTCCCCGTACGGGAGTCATGTGATCTTCCCTGTTGGTTGAGTAATAACAAAACGATGCTATTTCCTTGCAACTTTTGTCAGTATCATACGCAGACTAGATTGAATTATACCGCATTTTTTATATTTAGAGCTAAATGCCGTCGTTATTACAAATACTGTTTTTTCAACTACTTTCTCTGAATTTATCCTCACTTCAGTGCAGAAGCTCTGTCCTCTGAAAGTTAAGGACGCTCTGCTCCATCTAGAAAGTTAAGTACTAAATGAGAAAAATATAGGAGGCATTGTTCAAACATGAGTAATATTTGCTGGACGTCCACCTACTCAGCGTTTCGCCCTTCCTGTTTCTAAAGACCACTTGTCCAATAACTGGCGACAGCCTGTGCTATGCATCATGTACTCGGCAAATAAGCGCATTATGTTTCAGTGCAAATAAGAGTTGCGAAAGGAGAACTGCTCGGCTAATAAGTCATAATAACGGAGTGGACTGTCGCGCGTGGTTTACTGTCACTCTGTGGGCGTGGCTTCCGAGAAGGTCATCGTGGTGCGTGCACTTGGGTGAACGTCTGTTGACCTTGCCTAGCTTGCAGAAGTCTTGCTGCTGTGTTAATTGCAGATAAATCCGTGTTGACGATATTCTTGTTTGCGTCAGAACTCACTAAGATTTCGATTTGCCCTTCTGGAAAGTGGAGAAAGTATCTTATGGCGTCCTGTCAGAAATATGTGTGTGATCTTTAAGTGTCTGCAATGCTTCTCCTTTCATGTATATCTGTTTTCTCTCAGCGTCTCAACAGAACCAATAACGTACTCGAACAGTTATGGATATCTTAGACTGTGTATGGGTAAAACGTTTCATTCGTTTACTTTCAAGGCCAACTACCAGTCCTACGCCAATCACAGATCGTCTTTAGCTCTGCCTGTATTGTGCTACTGTCTTCTGGTGTTACAGACAACAGCATAGTCTGTGAACACTTGCAAGCAACTTATCACGTCACTCACTTGATCATTTACACTAGGCGTTACAAAAAGGTACGTACGAACTTCCAAAGAGCTGTGAAGGTCGTGTTATGGGATACAACACAGCCTGGGATCCGTCAGCGTACAAACTCTCATGTGGTGCTAAACTGGTAGCCTAGCGGCAGCCATTGGCCCCTTGTACTTCTATGGAATTTAGCGACGTTGGATGACGTTGCTGCACACTGACTCATATCTTCATTTCTTTCTTCACAATGTCCTCTACAATTTCACTAAGTCTCTCCGAGTACTTCTTTTATACCGTGTGTACGTCATAAACGCTGACGATGTAATAAACACTAACGAAGTTATTGTTACTTCTCTCGATTTCGTCCCGTTAAGAACGACGTTTTGAGTTCCGCCTGCTAGGACTGCGTGAAGAGTTTGACAGAGCACTGAAAGACCTGAGTCGAAACAAGGCCCCCGGAGTAGACAATATTCCATTGGAACTACTGACGGCAGTGGGAGAGCCAGTCCTGACAAAACTCTACCATCTGGTGAGCAAGATGTATGAAGCAGGCGAAATACCCTCAGACTTCAAGAAGAATATAATAATTCCAATCCCAAAGAAAGCAGGTGTTGACAGATGTGAAAATTACCGAACTATCAGCTTAATAAGTCACAGCTGCAAAATACTAACACGAATTCTTTACAGACGAATGGAAAAACTAGTAGAAGCCAACCTCGGGGAAGATCAGTTTGGATTCCGTAGAAACACTGGAACACGTGAGGCAATACTGACCTAACGACTTATCTTAGAAGAAAGATTAAGGAAAGGCAAACCTACGTTTCTAGCATTTGTAGACTTAGAGAAAGCTTTTGACAATGTTGACTGGAATACTCTCTTTCAAATTCTAAAGGTGGCAGGGGTAAAATACAGGGAGCGAAAGGCTATTTACAATTTGTACAGAAACCAGATGGCAGTTATAAGAGTCGAGGGGCATGAAAGGGAAGCAGTGGTTGGGAAGGGAGTAAGACAGGGTTGTAGCCTCTCCCCGATGTTGTTCAATCTGTATATTGAGCAAGCAGTAAAGGAAACAAAAGAAAAATTCGGAGTAGGTATTAAAATTCATGGAGAAGAAATAAAAACTTTGAGGTTTGCCGATGATATTGTAATTCTGTCAGAGACAGCAAAGGACTTGGAAGAGCAGTTGAATGGAATGGACAGTGTCTTGAAAGGAGGATATAAGATGAACATCAACAAAAGCAAAACAAGGATAATGGAATGTAGTCTAATTAAGTCGGGTGATGCTGAGGGAATTAGATTAGGAAATGAGGCACTTAAAGTAGTAAAGGAGTTTTGCTATTTGGGGAGCAAAATAACTGATGATGGTCGAAGTAGAAAAATGGTTCAAATGGCTCTGAGCACTATGGTACTTAACATCTGTGGTCATCAGTCCCCTAGAACTAAGAACTACTTAAACCTAACTAACCTAAGGACATCACACACATCCATGCCCGAGGCAGGATTCGAACCTGCGACCGTAGCAGTCGCGCGGCTCCGGACTGAGCGCCTTAACCGCTAGACCACCGCGGCCGGCGGGTCGAAGTATAGAGGATATAAAATGTAGGCTGGCAATGGCAAGGAAAGCGTTTCTGAAGAAGAGGAATTTGTTAACATCCAGTATTGATTTAAGTGTCAGGAAGTCATTTCTGAAAGTATTCGTATGGAGTGTAGCCATGTATGGAAGTGAAACATGGACGATAAATAGTTTGGACAAGAAGAGAATAGAAGCTTTTGAAATGTGGTGCTACAGAAGAATGCTGAAGATTAGATGGGTAGATCACATAACTAATGAGGAAGTACTGAATAGGATTGGGGAGAAGAGAAGTTTGTGGCACAACTTGACCAGAAGAAGGGATCGGTTGGTAGGACATGTTCTGAGGCATCAAGGGATCACCAATTTAGTATTGGAGGGCAGCGTGGAGGGTAAAAATCGTAGAGGGAGACCAAGAGATGAATACACTAAGCAGATTCAGAAGGATGTAGGTTGCAGTAGGTACTGGGAGATGAAAAAGCTTGCACAGGATAGAGTAGCATGGAGAGCTGCATCAAACCAGTCTCAGGACTGAAGACCACAACAACAACAACACCTCATAAACGCTAACGATGTAATAAACACTCACGAAGTTATTGTTACTTCTCTCGATTTCGTCCCGTTAAGAACGACGTTTTGAGTTCCGCCTGCTAGGACGTGGTGATTCCAGTCACAAACCTGATCCGAAGTCCGTAAGTTCATATTTTATTTACGAAACGATACTGTTGAAATCTTTATATGTCTACCGTAAGTGAAAAACGTTGTCATTTATCGTGTGGGACCTCCCTTGCCCGGCGTAGAGAAGCAACTCGAAGCGGCAGGGACTCAACATGTCGCTGGAAGTCCCCTGCAGAAACAGTGAGCCATGGTACCACTACAGCCGTGTATAATTGAGGAAGTGTTGCCGATGCCATCCATGTTCAATGGGTGGGCAGATACACTACTGGCCATTAAAATTGCTACACCAGGGAGAAATGCAGATGATAAACGGGTATTCATTTGACAAATATATTATACTAGAACTGACATGTGATTACATTTTCAAGCAATTTGGGTGCACAGATCCTGAGAAATTAGTACCCAGAACAACCACCTCTGCCCATAATAACAGCCTTGATACGCCTAGGCATTGAGTCAAACAGAGCTTGGATGGCGTGTACAGGTACAGCTGGCCATGCAGCTTCAACACGATACCACAGTTGCATCAAGAGTAGTGACCGGTGTATTGTGACGAGCCATTGCTCGACCATCATTGACCAGACATTTTCAATTGGTGAGAGATCTCAGGATGTGCAGGCCAGGGCATCAGTCGAACTTTTTCTGTATCCAGAAAGGCCCGTACAGAACCTGCAACATGCAGTCGTGCATTATCCTGCTGAAATGTAGGGTTTCGCAGGGATCGAATGAAGGGTAGAGCCACGGGTCGTAACACATCAGAAATGAACGTCCGCTGTTCAAAGTGCCGTCAATGCGAACAAAAGGTGACCGAGACGCGTAACCAATGGCACCCCATACCATCACGCCGGGTGATACGCCAGTATGGAGATGACGTATACACGCTTCCAATGTCCGTTCATCGCGTTGTCGCCTAGCACGGATGCGAGCATCATGATGCTGTAAACAGAACCTGTATTCATTCGTGCATTCGTGCATCCAGGTTCGTCATTGAGTACACCATCGCAGGCGCTCCTGTCTGTGATGCAGCGTCAATGGTAACCGCAGCCATGGTCTCCGAGCTGATAGTCCATGCTGCTGCAAACGTCGTCGAACTGTTCGAGCAGATGGTTGTTCTGTTGACTCGGGGATGGAGACGTGGCTGCACGATCCGTTACAGCCATGCAGATATGATGCCTGTCATCTCGACTGCTAGTGATACGAGGCCGTTGAGATCCAGTACGGCGTTCCGTATTACCTTCCTGAACACACCGATTCCATATTCTGCTAACAGTCATTGGATCTCGACCAACGCGAGCAGAAACCGCAATCGCGATAGGCTACAATCTGACCTTTATCAAAGTCGGAAACATGATGGTATGCATTTTTCCTCCTTACACGAGGCACCACAACAACGTTTCACCAGGCAACGCCGGTCAACTGCTCTTTGTGTGTGAGAAATCGGTTGGCAACTTTCCTCATGTCAGCACGTTGTAGGTGTCGCCACCGGCGCCAACCTTGTGTGAATGCTCTGAAAAGCTAATCATTTTCATATCACAGCATCTTCTTCATGTGGGTTAAATTTTGCGTCTGTAGCACGTCATCTTCGTGTTGCAGCAATTTTAATCGCTTGTAGTGTAAGTCGCTCGAATTGTCCTGAATGTTTTTCAAATCATTCGCGAACAACTGTGGTCCAGTGTCATTGTACATTGTCATCCATAAAAATAAAGTTAATTAATGGCTCCAAATTGTCTCCAAGCACGCGAACATAACCATTTTCAGTCAGTGATCGACTGAGTTGGACCAAAGGACCCAGTCCATTCCATGTAAACACAGCCCACACCATTATGGAGCCACCACCAGCTTGCACAGTGTCTTTTTGACAACATTTGTCCACGGTTTCAAGGGTCTGCGCCACGCTCAGAGTCTACCATTATTTCTTACCAACTGAAATTATGACTCATGTGACCAGGTCACGGTTTTCCAGTTGGCTAGGGTCCAACCGATATGATCATAAGTCCGGGACACGCACTGCAGGCGATATCGTGCTGTTAGCTAAGGTACTCGCGTCGGTCGTCTGCTGTTATAGTCCATTAACGCCGCACTGTTCTAACTTGTACGTTTGTCGTCCGTCCCACTTTGATTTCTGCGTTTGCTTCATGCAGTGTTCCTTCTCTGTTCGGACTGACAGCTCTACACAAACGCCGCTGCTCTCGGTCGTTAAGTGAAGGTCGTCGGGTACTGCAGTAGCAATGTTCCGTCCAATGCAGATTGACAGAGGTGATGTTACCACGCGTATACGTGTCAATTGAATTCTAATGTTGTGGTATTAGCAGTCAAGATATCATAAGCGTAGATAATGTATTAAAGTGTCTCTTGATGCAGGCACGATAACGACGTAATCCTACCAGTAAAGATAACAAGATGTGGTTCCTAATGACCATTTCCAGAATGAAATTCTACATGTCTGTTACGGACAATCCTTCCATAGTATTTACTACGTACTATCACCACTACATCTGTGACGAGATCCAGTACATCAACCATATACACTACAGCTGCCCTAGACACAAAGCAGCTACTTAAGGATCTGGTCAAGACGAAGCAGCTTCCCTCGAATTTGTTGATGTTCTTGACAAGACATAATAGAGACATTGTGGTATTGTTAAAAGTTGTCATTAAAATATTATCGACCACTTTGGCTGGAGGCTCTATAAATGCGGGTATAGATCAATCTAAGGGGTGTGAGTTAAGAAGACAGAGTGAAGAACACAAAGCTGTTGATTTAAGTAGGGAAGAATAGGAACCATAAGAAAAAGAATGAAAAACATTTAATGGGAGGCCACTCTGCAACAAGGAATTCAGGGAGGGAGACGAATAAGAAGATACCAACTAATGCACAGTGTGTGGGAGGAAAGCGATAACTACACGGCTGTAGTTATGTATATGTCATATAACGCCAATGAACGTCAGTCCTATAAGACTGAGTCGGCTGTACCGGTGTGCCCTGAGGTCAATAAAATAAAAACATCAAATTCAACAATCCTATCACTCAGTTTTAAATTAGTCAAGCTATAAATATTAAACAACATTGCTGTGGAAACTTTTAGGTGTAATAAGAAGCACAGAAACTTGGAAATTGAAAAACGAGGAGTAAATATATCAAAATATGGAAAACAGAAACTAATACAGGAGAATGGCAATGGGATGACAAAACAGATCGTCAGTTACCTCGGGAGAAAAGAATTAGAGATACACTAGAATCGAAAACTTAAAAAAAGTTTAGAAATATACAACATAAAAGCAGCAGAAGCATTGTAACTAGATATTTTGAGAATGAAACTATTAAACTTTATTAGAAGAATTCCAAGGTACAGGCAATAAAACACCAAGTGTAACATGGTTTGAAGAAAGAAAAAACAAAAGAGACGAGAGTATATTGGAAAGACAGAAAAGAGCAAATTTGGACTTGAAATTGTGTCGTGACCACTAGTTGGCCAACAGGGAAAGAAAAGAACATATGAACATTAGAGGTGGCAGTATTGACGTACTGGTGATCCCCAGCGGCCACTGAAATGATGTTGAATAGGCCAAGTGAGAAACGTACGCACAGTCAACCCCGGTCGATAGCTCTCAAAGACTTTCCGACCAAAAGTTTCCAGGCACTCCAATGTAATGGGTAAATGACCAGCAGATGTGCCGAGAGGTGAACCCGCCGATATAACAGGAGACGGTGACTGCTCTTTTGTCAGTAGAGAAGCAGTGGTATAACTTGTGAGTCAGCGGAACTCAATGACTTCGAGCGTGGACAAGTCATTGCATGTAACTGGAGTAACAAATCCATCAGACATTTCAACACTTCTAAAACACTGTTGGTTATGTGACTGCCAGCAGAAACGGCGAAGAACATCATCCAGACATCCTGTACTGACGCACAGAGACCGTCGAGCACTGCGGAATGTGATTGTAATGAATGACATGAAATCAGCGGAAAGAATCACTCTTGAGTTCCAAAGTGGTACCAGAAATCCAACTAGCATGTGTGTCGGCTTAAAAATGTTGGAGCAGAATGATCGAGCAGCTCCTCATAATGCATCCTTTGCAGTAGTCACTGACTTGAGCCTCTTGAGATGGTGTAAAGGGCCGCGTTCCTTTATAGAGAATGACTCTAAACGAGTGATTTGGAGTGAATAATCACGCATTACAAAACGGCATGGGAAGGTTTGGATTAGGCAAAAGTCTGGAGAGTGTTACCTGCTCTCATGTGTAGTGACAGTAGTACAGTTTGGGGGAATTGGTGTTACGGTATGGGGATTTTTTTCGTGGTTAGTGCATGCTCCCTTAATTGCTTTGAAGAAAACAGTAAATTTGGTCCGTGCGGGGTAGCTGCGCGGTCTTGGGCGTCTTGTCACGGTTCGCTCAGCTGTCCCCGTCGAAGGCTCGAGTCCTCCTTCCCCAGTGGGTGTGTGTGTTGTCCATTGCGTAAGTTAGTTTGAATTAGGTTAAGTAGTGTGTAAGCTTATGGATCTTAGAACAAATTTGCAAATTTCCTATTAAATGCGGAAAGATATGAACACATATTACAATTCTCTATGCGGCGTACATTAGAGGAACCGTTCGGAACCGATGATCATATCAGCATGACAGTGCATCCCGTCATGAAGCAGTATCGGTCAGGGCTGGGCGGTGTGGCCGAGCGGTTCTGCGCGCTACAGTCTGGAACCGCGTGGCCGCTACGGTCGCAGGTTCGAATCCTGTCTCGAACATGGATGTGTGTGATGTCCTTAGGTTAGTTAGGTTTAAGTAGTTCTAAGTTCTAGGGGACTGATGACCTCAAAAGTTAAGTCCCATAGTGCTGAGAGCCATTTGAAATATCGGCCAGGAAATAGTTTGTGGACAATATAATACCTGAAATGGGTTAGTCTGTCCAAAGTCTCGACGTGAACCCAATGGAACGTCTTTGGGATGAGTTAGTAAATCGACTTAAAAAAAAAAAAAAATGTTCAAATGTTCAGATGGGTGTGAAATCTTACGGGACTTAACTGCTAAGGTCATCGGTCCCTACGCTTACACACTACTTAACCTAAATTATCATAAGGACAAATACACACACCCATGTCCGAAGGAGGACTCGAACCTCCCCCGGGATCAGCAGCACAGACCATGACTGCAGCGCCGTAGACAGCTCGGCTAATCGCTGGCGGCAAATCGACTTCACTCCTGATCCCTGGGTCCATCATCATCTCCTCCTCTGATGGAGGCTCTGGAGTACGAGTAGGCTGCCATTCCTTCACACACGTGAAGACATCTCATTGAAAGTATCCGCAGCAGAGTTCAAACTATCATAAATGCGGAGGATGGAATAATATTGTACTCTTTACTCTGTCCGGAGAGTCCTCAAAAGGCCCAACTTTACGGACAGACAGTCGTGTCATCCTCGCCGATAGGCGTTACTGGATGGAGGAACATGCGGTCAGCAGACTGCTCTCCCGGCCATTGTCAGTTTTCGTGACCCAAGCCACTACTTCTCTGTTAAGCAGCTTCTCAATTCGTCTCAAAAGGGTTGAGTGCACCTTACTTCTCGACAGCACTCGGCAGACGCGGACGGTAACCCATCCATGTGATTTCCTGTCAGGAAGGTCGCAGTTCGTAGTAATAGACGGAAAATCATCGAGTAAAACTGAAGTGATAGCAAGTGTTCCCCAGGGAAGCGTCCTGGAACCTCTACTGTTCCTGATCTATATAAATGACCTGGGTAACAATCTGAGCAGTTCTCTTAGGTTGTTCGCAGATGATGCTGTAATTTACCGTCTAGTAAGGTCATCCGAAGACCTGTATCAGTTGCAAAGCGATTTCGAAAAGATTACCGTATGGTGTGGCAGGCGGCAGTTGACGCTAAATAACGAAAAGTGTGAGGTGATCGACATGAGTTCCAAAAGAAATTTGTTGGAATTCGATTACTCGATAAATAGTACAATTCTCAAGGCTGTCAATTCAACTAAGTACCTGGGTGTTAAAATTACGAACAACTTTAGTTGGAAAGACCACAAAGATAATATTGTGGGGAAGGCGAGCCCAGGGTTCCGTTTCATTGGCAGGACACTTAGAAGAGGCAACAAGTCCACTAAAGAGCCAGCTTACACTACACTCGTTCGTCCTATGTTAGAATATTTCTGCGCAGTGTGGGATACTTACCAGGTGGGATTGACGGAGGACATCGAAAGGGTGCAAAAAAGGGCAGGTCGTTTTGTATTATCACGTAGTAGGGGAGAGAGTGTGGCAGATATGATACGCGAGTTGGGATGGAAGTTATTAAAGCAAAGACGTTTTTCGTCGCGGCGAGATCTATTTACGAAATTTCAGTCACCAACTTTCTCTTCCGAATGCGAAAATATTTTGTTGAGCCCAACCTACATAGGCAGGAATGATCATCAAAATAAAATAAGAGAAATCAGAGCTCGAACAGAAAGGTTTAGGTGTTCGTTTTTCCCGCGCGCTGTTCGGGAGTGGAATGGTAGAGAGATAGTGTGACTGTGGTTCGATGAACCCTCTGCCAAGCACTTAAATGTGAATTGCAGAGTAATCGTGTAGATGTAGATGTAACCAAACCCAACAGCGCTTAACCTCAGTGCTCTGACGGGAACTGGTGTTACCACTCCGGCAAGGTCCTTGACACATCCGATATCGAGTTCAACTAAATAATACTGGGGTACTCTTGATCAGAAAGTGTACAAAGTGGTCGTAGGGAGTGGATCAAATCTGTTGGTGGACAGTATGGTCAAGTGGCTTCTACAAATCTAGCGATACGAGTGAGTCAGGAGAGCAAATGGATACTGGAAATTCCTCTGAGCGACACTGCAGCCTCCCCGGTTATCCGCGTCCGGCGGGCGTAGTGTGGGAACGCTCGGCGGCGCGGGCGCTCAGCCTTGGAGCCGCGGGAGAGGACAGAGCGAGAGCTTTCCTAACTGCGTGCGAACAGAGCGCGGCGCGTACCGCGGCTGGCTGCGGCGGCGGTGGGCAGAGGCAGGCGTAACGGCACCGGCAGCGGCGGCGGCGGCGGCGGCACCTCCAGCGTTGAGCAACCGCCGGCCCCGAGTGTCACTCCGGCGGCCGGCGTTACGTCAGCGGCCAAGGATGACCGGAGCCGCGGCGCTGGCGGCAGGCGGCCTCCCGGATGTCAAAGCTGGTTGCGAAACGCGGCTGCGACAGCGGCCGGGCCGCACTACTTCATCCTGTGCGCAGACAGGAGAGCGGCTCTCGCGGCCGGCACGTCCAGGCCCGATCTGTCAGCCGATCCGGCGCAGCCTGCCGCGGCGGTGGCGCGCCAGCACCGCGCCATGCTGGACCACGGCCAGAAATGCTTTATACTGCAACGGCTAGGCAGCTGCTGGTGCACGACGCACGACCAACAGTTGCAGAACACTTGCTCGTTAGTCACCCACCTAGGAATACGCCCGAACCACTGGTCTTCAGAAAACCCTTTCGCGGTTTCTTAGATTAGATTAGAGATCGGATTAGATTAGTACTTGTTCCATAGACCATGAATACGACACTTCGTAATGATGTGGAACGTGTCAGGTTAATAAAAAGTGTGTATACAAGATATTCCATTACACAAAATATTGTTGTTGTTGTTGTTGTGGTCTTCAGTCCCGAGACTGGTTTGATGCAGCTCTCCATGCTACTCTATCCTGTGCAAGCTTCTTCATCTCCCAGTACTTACTGCAACCTACATCCTTCTGAATCTGCTTAGTGTATTCATCTCTTGGTCTCCCTCTACGATTTTTACCATCCACGCTGCCCTCCAATGCTAAATTTGTGATCCCTTGATGCCTCAGAACATGCCCTACCAACCGGTCCCTTCTTCTTGTCAAGTTGTGCCACAAACTCCTCTTCTCCCCAATTTTATTCAATACCTCCTCACTAGTTACATGGTCTACCCATGTAATCTTCAGCCTTCTTCTGTAGCACCACATTTCGAAAGCTTCTATTCTCTTCTTGTCCAAACTATTTATCGTCCATGTTTCACTTCCATACATGGCTACACTCCATACAAATACTTTCAGAAACGACTTCCTAACACTCAAAAATCTATACTCGATGTTAACAAATTCCTCTTGTTCAGAAACGCTTTCCTTGCCATTGCCAGCCTACATTTTATATCCTCTCTACTTCGACCATCATCAGTTATTTTACTCCCTAAATAGCAAAACTCCTTTACTACTTTAAGTGTCTCATTTCCTAATCTAATTCCCTCAGCATCACCCGACTTAATTTGACTACATTCCATTATCCTCGTTTTGCTTTTGTTGATGTTCATCTTATATCCTCCTTTCAAGACACTGTCCATTCCGTTCAATTGTTCTTCGAAGTCCTTTGCTGTCTCTGACAGAATTACAATGTCATCGGCGAACCTCAAAGTTTTTATTTCTTCTCCATGAATTTTAATACCTACCCCGTATTTTTCTTTTGTTTCCTTTACTGCTTGCTCAATATACAGATTCAATAACATCGGGGATAGGCTGCAACCTTGTCTCACTCCCTTCCCATTGCTTCCCTTTCATGCCCCTCGACTCTTATAACTGCCATCTGCTTTCTGTACAAATTGTAAATAGCCTTTCGCTCCCTGTATTTTACCCCTGCCACCTTCAGAGTTTGAAAGAGAGTATTCCAGTTAACATTGTCAAAAGCTTTCTCTAAGTCTACAAATGCTAGAAATGAAGGTTTGCCTTTTCTTAATCTTTCTTCTAAGATAAGTCGTAAGGTTAGTCTTGCCTCACGCGTTCCAACATTTCTACGGAATCCAAACTGATCTTCCCCGAGGTCGGCTTCTACCAGTTTTTCCATTCGTCTGTAAAGAATTCGCGTTAGTATTTTGCAGCTGTGACTTATTAAACTGATAGTTCGGTTATTTTCACATCTGTCACCTCCTGCTTTCTTTGGGATTGGAATTATTATATTCTTCTTGAAGTCTTAGGGTATTTAGTCTGTGTCATACATCTTGCTCACCATATGGTAGAGTTTTGTAATGGCTGGCTCTCCCAAGGCTGTCAGTAGTTACATGACACTTAATATTTTAAATTTTTTGGAGGGGTGGAGGGGTGTTGGGGGAATTACCCAATTATTATATCCAAAACTTCATGTAATGAGTAGAAGGAGTTGTCATTAAGAAATTCTTTTAATCTCCTCATAGATACTATATGGCTATCTGTCAGACTTTTTATTATCATTATTATTTTGCATATGTGGTTTTCAAGTACAAATGGTTTCATGTTTAAACACATACAGACAGATAAAGATTAAATCAACATACATTATAACACATATATAATGTCTCGTCTTATGGACATTCAATTAAGGATATATTAGGCATACACAGGTTGTTACAATAAGGTATCTTGTCATAGATAAGATAAAATTATCATATAGAAATCGTTGCTATAAGGTCATTCAGCAATCACATATATGGAATATATAAAGTCTCTTTAAAGTTCTATGCCTAGGTTTTCCATCCACTCGACGGCTCCAGGGGAGGCTGCGTAAAGTTCTCGAATCGATCCTTTCAACGCACGTTTAGGGCATTCCTGAATGATGTGCTGGATCGTTTGCTATGGATGTCCACAATCGCACTGTGGTGAATCTCGTATGCCCCATCTCCAGAGCATCTCGCCACTTCTGCCATGACCAGTTCTGAGTCTATTGAGTATAACCCAAGTTCTTCTAGGCAGGTCTGTACCAGGTAGGTTTCCACCAGGCGATATTTCATTGCAGTTCTTGGATAGTACAGTCTGAGACCATTCATTTTTCCATGAATCCACAGGATCGTAAGACGTAGCCATAAGGTTTTGAGCTGTTCTCCATGGTGGTCTTCTAGATCTTAGTCGGTAAAGATTTGGGGCAATGTCCTGATGGATTGGAAGGTTGATATTGGAGATTTTACGACATTCGTTAACTAAGGCGGTTTGCCACATAAGATGTGGTGGAGCTATACTGCAGAGAACAGGAAGCCAAGGTAGTGGGGTGGATTTAATGGTCCTAGTTATGGTTCTCACGGTATTGTTTAGTTGAGTATCCACTTTAGACGTGTGGCTGCTGTTAAGCCAAACAGGGCTGCAATATTCCGCAACAGAGTATACCAGCGCTACAGAAGAAATCTTCAGAGTATGTACATCAGCTTCCCAGCTAGTATTGGTGAGCTTTTGAATAATATTATTTCTTGTACGTATCTTAGCAGCAGTATCTATTAGGTGTGGTTTGAATGTAAGCGATCTATACAATTTAATACCAAGATATTTTGGGTCTGGGTTATGCTTTAACTTTCTACCAGCAAAGGTAACTTTTGATGGTATTAGGTAAGTGACCAAAGACTTTGTGGCAGCATAATTTACCCCTTCTGAGACAAAGTTAGATTTAACCTTGAGTAGTGAAGATCATCCTTTCTCCTAGTGTTGTAGCCATGTACACTGCTGTTACTTTTGAATTCGTTCGGATTGTTAATAACAAATTTCATAAGGACTGACATAGCGTCAAATGGAAGCACGAGACTTTATGCAGGGTCATATAACAATTCACTAAGTGAAGAACATCTAATTGTTACAAACATTCGCATTACCGGTTTCAGCGAACTATTGTTCTCTCCAGATACGCTGAAAAAAATTACTCAAATCGCTCTGAGCACTATGGGACTTAACTTCTGAGGTCATCAGTCCCCTAGAACTTAGAACTACTTAAACCTAACTAACCTAAGGACATCACACACACCCATGCCCGAGGCAGGATTCGAAGCTGCGACCGTAGCGGTCGCGCGGTTCCAGACTGAAGCGACTAGAACCGCTCGGCCACCTCGGCCGGCTACGCTGAAAATCCACAGCTTCTTCATGATGTATAAACTCCAGTTATATGGCTACAGATCATCCTTAAAACGGTATGAAAGATGTCAATAAAATTGTGTCACGTCTTTACATGGAAAAAGAGGCTCAAATTAGAATATTTTCATGTGCACTTTACACTGATGTGACCAAAGTCATGACGGCCGGTGTGGCCGTGCGGTTCTAGGCGCTTCATTCTGGAACCGCGTGACCGCTACGGTCGCAGGTTCGAATCCTGCCTCGGGCATGGATGTGTGTGATGTCCTTAGGTTAGTTAGGTTTAAGTAGTTCTAAGTTCTAGGGGTCTGATGACCAAAGATGTTGTCCCATAGTGCTCAGAGCCATTTTGACCAAAGTCATGGCGTAGCGATATGCACACATACAGATAGCGGTAGCACCGCGTACACAAGGTGTAAAAGGGCAGTGCATTGGCGGAGGTGTCATCTGTACTCAGGTAATTCATGTGAACAGGTTTCCCAGGTGATTATGGTCGCAAGACGGGAATTAGCAGACTCTGAGGGCGCAATGGCAGTTGCACCTACACGCATGGGACGTAAAATTTCAGGAATCGTTAGGGAATTCCATATTCCGAAATCCACAGTGTCAGAAGTGTACAGAGAGTACCAAGGTTCAGACATTACTTCTCCCCAAGGACAACGCAGATGCCGGAGGTCTTAACGCCGGCCGATTTGGCCCAGCGGTTCTAAGCGCTACAGTCTGAAACCGAGCGACCGCTACCGTCACAGGTTCGAATCCTGCCTCCGGCATGGATGTGTGTGATGTCCTTAGGTTTGTTAGGTTTATGCAGTTCTAAGTTCTAGGGGTATGATGACCTCAAAAGTTAAGTCCCATAGTGCTCAGAACCATTTCAACCATTTTCTTATCCTAACAACCGAGAGCAGCAGTGTTTGCGCAGAGTTATCAGTACTAACACACAAGCAACACTGATGAAATAACAGCAGGATTCAATGTGGGAGTACGACGAAATCATCTGTCAGGACAGAGCAACGATGTTTGGTTCAAAATGGTTCAAATGGCTCTGAGCACTATGCGACTTAACTTCTGAGGTCATCAGTCGCCTAGAACTTAGAACTAATTAAACCTAACTAACCTAAGACACCACACACATCCATGCCCGAGGCAGGATTCGAACCTGCGACCGTAGCGGCCGGTCGGTTCGAAACTGTAGCGCCTAGAACCGCACGGCCACTCCGGCCGGCATCGATGTTTGGCACTACTGGATTGTGGTAGCAGACGACCGATGCGAGTACCTTTGCTAATAGCACGACGCCGCTTGCAGCTCCTATTCTGGGTCCGTGACCATATCGGTGTTACTCTAGACGTTTTGACAATTGTGGCCTGGTCAGATGAGACTCGATTTCAGTTGGTAACACCTGACGGCAGACCCCACAAAGCCGTGGAGACAGACTGTCAAGCTTTGCGAGATGATGGTGGCACCATAATATTGTAGTCTGTGTTTACATGGAATGAACTACGTCACCTGGTGCAAGTGAACCGACCATCTACTGGAAATACGTTCGACTACTTGGAGACTATTTGCTGCCATTGATGGACTTTATCTTCTCAAACAACGATGGAATTTTTATGGATGAAAATGAGCCTGTCACCGGGCCACAGTTGTTCGCCACTGGTTTGAAGAACACTGTGGACAGTTGGAGTGAATGATTTGGCCACCCAGACCGTCCGAAATGAATCCCATCGAAAATTTGTGGGACATTATCGAGAGATCAGTTCGTGCACAAAATCCTGGAGTGGCACGGCTCAATATTTATAAAGGGGACTTCCAACGGTTTGTTGAGTCCATGCCAAGTCGATCTGCCGCTCTAAGCCTTGCTAAACGAGATCCGACGCGACGGTGACAGGCATCCCATGACTTTTGTCACCTGAGGGAACACAGTGGTGAGCATTACAAGAACTGAAGTAACTTTATCATACCTCTATAAAATTTGGGCCATTCCTAGAAGGAAGAGTTACAGTGTACTAGCCAATGTAACTGTAAGAAATACGCAGTGAGACAAATGGAAACTGGATTTTTATTCAAAAACTATAATTATGCTGAAAGCACCACAATTCCTAGTAATCCCCCAGACATCACAAAAGACGGGACATGGTTCTTAACAGCATGTGCGATCACGGCGGACGGCAGAGCGTGCTAAGCAGCGTGCTCCCATGCTAGCTACAAGGGTAGTAACGAGTTCTCGTGGTTTGGCGTTTCAGTCCTCCATTATCGCGGTTGACTGCAGGTAGACGGGCGATTGTGCATGTCGATGTACTGCCACAAGTCTTCTCAAAGATCCCATATGTGGTTGAAGGAAACAATGTCGCGGGAACGAGCAGGCTGGTCCATCACAGAATATCCTCCCATTCCAAGAGTTCTGCAGTTCAATGCGGTCGCGCATTACCATCCATAAAAATGAAGCCAGGGCCGAAAGCACCCCTGGAAAGACACACATGAGGAAGGAGTACAGTGACATATTAACGTTAACCGGTCAGTGTGCCGTCTACAAATGTTTGGATGTCACAATGCAATGCGGGTTTGTGACTCTCAACACTAAAACACCTGGAGCCAGGCTTACAGAAGAGAGGGGCAGTGGAAATGCGAAGGGGGGTTTGGGGGGAGTGAAGGGGCGAGGACTAAGCCTATAGGTGTAGCTGAGAGTATCATCGTATTCTGTAGGTATGCACTTTTGTTTGTTGTATTCAACGCTGAAAGACAATACTTTTGAAGCAAAAGCAAGCATACGAAAATAAAAGTTATGAAAATTTCAAAACAAATTGTTTGAAAACATATATCCATACGCCAGAGGCTGTCGTATTTTAAGATCGTAACACATTTAGGCTATTTGTGTCCAAGATAAAGCCGGAAGTTAAATTCTATACTAGAGCAACAAAGATATACTTACGAAGTTGACACACGAAGTCGGTTCGTTGCCTCACAGTTTAGCTTCTTCCATTGGCCTCCGTCGCTCTCCATGCTGTCACAGGCCCCAGAGTCTCTGGGTCTCTATTGACTCCATCCGTCTGTCTTACTGTTGATCTACCTAAGGGTCTCGTCCAATGCGACTTCCCTCCTACCGTTGCCTCCGCCAGTATTTCTTCTCTTGTCAGTACATATCCCAAGCTTTTAACCATCTTGCGCTTTTTTCAGCTATTACTTCTCGTTCACTGAATAACGTCTGGAAACATGTGTTTCTCCTTCTAAAAAAAAATCCATTTTCTAACACAGTTACAAAGATTTTTCTTAACATCTTGTTTCCGAAGATATAATTTTTCTTTTATGTTCTTATTCAGGTCCATGTTTCAGCCCCTACAGAAGTATCGGTGGCACAGTTGCCGTTTAGTGCCGATTTTTGCTGTTCTTGTTAACAGTTTGTCGCTAAATAGTTTGCCCATTGAGAACAGACACGTCTCTGCGAATTTTATCCTGGTCGTTATCTCCTCCTCCATGGTGTGGTTCGCATTAACAGTACTTCATAGACCCCTGAAGGACGTAGTTTCATGTGTTTTACTGCCAGTGATCCCTCGGTTTTCTCATCTATAGCTATATCTGCACCTTGCTCTACACTGCGCAGGCCACGTTGGGGTGTTTGGCGGAAGGTGCTTCATGTACCACTCTCACTTCCCCCTCGAATTTCTCTGATTTTATCTTCATGATGTGTCTTCGTGAGATTTACGTAGGATGAAGCAATATATTTGTTCAGTCTTCTGTGAACGTACGCTCTCGGAACTTAAATAGTAAACCATGCCACCATGCAGCACCGCTCTCTTACAACGTCTGCCATTGGAGTTGGTTAATCATCTCTCTGACAATTTCTTGCTTAATAAATCAACCTGGAAAGAAACGTGTTGCTCTTCTTAGCATCTTCTCTGTGTCCTCTATCAGCCTATGCGGTACGGATCCCATACTCTATACGTAATATTTGTTTATGTTGAGGGTTAATTGCCACTCCCTGCACCAAGTGTAGATCCTTTGCAGGTCTTCCTGCATTTCGTGTCAATTCTGTAGCGTCGCAGTTTCTCTGTGTACAACTGCGTCATTCGCGAAAAGCCACATGCAGCTTCCGAAGTTATTTACTAGGCCATTTGCATATGTATGTGGTGAAAACTAATATCTCATCACTCGTGCATGCCCCACGTCACTTTTAAGTCTGAAGACTTCCCTCCATTCTGAATAACATGTTGTGTTCTGTTTGCTAGAAACTCTTCAGTCCAATTACACAGTTGGTCTGATATTCTGTACGCTCGTATTTTAGTTGTTAGGTGGAAGTGTGGAACTGTATCCAATGCCTTCCGGAACTCAAGGAACAAAGCATCTGCCTGGGCCCCTGTATCTTCTCTTTTCTTGGTTTTGATTCTTGTCACAACCATACACTCTGTTTTATCTTGACTGATCCTCAGATATTCCTTATGTGCTTCCCCTATTAGCAGTTTACTTGTGCTTATTAGCTCATCTTCCCCCTATGCTATAACATCAGCAACAAACGCTAACAGTTTTACTTGATCATCTGTATTTACATCTTTTCCAATCGATGACGCTCTTTCTTAGGCCTTTTCCAATATAATGTTAAATAGTATGAAGGAGATGGAGCCTCCCTGTTCGACACCTTTCTCCACTGCCTTCAGTCTTCACTTTACATTTGGTTTGCTCGACACACACTCTAGCGAGCCTAATCGGTTTCCACGGTTTCCCTGATTGCTCCATTATGTTCCACATGCTTTCCCGAGTGGGCACTATAACACATCATTTTATTTCGAGCCAGTTTTCTCCGCGATGTCTGTATCTTTGACCGTCGGTCGAGTTAGATTTCAAAGACGCTTGAGCACGTAGTTCAGACATCACTGTATTCTTTTTCATTCCGCCCGCTGACTATAAGAAAATATAAAAAATACAACCACCATTTCAAGAACTCCACTTCTGCAATAAATTTTACATAGAGCTTCCTCTTGAAAAATATTTCATGGCAAAATTTTGATTTACTTTTGTGAGTGTAGCTATGTGGAACGCATTGTAAACTAATTTTAGTTTCCAGTGTATAAATGAAATAGATATTGCCATATTATCTATACGTACGAATCTTTTATATATTCTTGTCAGTGAACTATTGCAGAAAAGAAACTAATTATAATCTGAAATTTATAAAGTACAAGCAATCGTAATCTTATCTGGGAGGCAAAAATTTCAGTCGATTCTCTGACTATTTTCTTTTGCGTTTGGAGATTAAAATTATTCAGTTTAAAGCCGTCCGCCCCCGGTAGCTGGCAGTCTGCTTTCCGGAGCGCTGCGGCGAGGACGTCTTGTTTACGTCCCGTCCGCGCGGTCGCGAGTGCCCGTAGTTGTTTTCTACTGCGTTGTCGCTAGTTTAGAGTCCATCACTACCGACGCAACATGGCACATTCATACAGACAAACCACCATCAAGATCAGTTTTCAACCCGATCATGCACGACCTCGAGCTTTTGAAGTGGAACGTTTTCTACTTGACGACGTTAAAATTGAACCGCGAGACATAATTGGTATCCATCTCTCTATCACGAGCAGTGTTGTCTGCGTCAAGTTAGTAAGTGACGATGTGTGCAACAGAATCGTGCGCACACATGCGTACGATCTTAAATTCAAACATTCTGATGGCCATATTGGGGCATTCTCTATCGATCACGCGGGGCTTGGCCTCCGTACGATACGCGTCTTCGAACTCCCTTTCGAAATACCACCGGACGTAGTCAACGCGGCTTTCCAGCCCTACGGCAGCGTGATCAGCCATATGGGCGAAAAATGGACCACCTTTACAACGCACCCCGTTATTAACGGGGTACGACAGATCAAAATTAAACTGACCAAATCATTGGCGGATGTAGGGCGATCATTATGTAAGACGGTCAGCCACGCACTTGCTCTGGTTGTGGCCAAGGAGGGCACGTCCGGTCGGATTGTCTCCGACGACGGCTTACTCAAATCCCGACAGGTGAATCTATGACTCCTTCTATGGTGACGACCCTTTCTCTCAATTACGCCGAAGTTGCACGGGCAGCAACCCCTTCCGATGCTGATCACAATAGTCCGATAGCCGCCCCCGCTAGCGAGACCATGATGGATTCTGCAGTACAGGATCTGGCCTCTACAGCGGCGCCCCCACTTGAAGATAATCACCGACCGACCTTGCAAGAAGGCGTGGATGTCAGGATGGACATTGACCTACGGGCAACGGCTTTTCTTCCAGACACTGGAGCAGCCGAAGAAATCCACCCACATTCCGATACTGAAACACACGTCCGTAAACAGCGTTCCCCGCGAAGACACAAGAGACGGCGGCGTGCTCCGTCGGACGAGTGTTTGCAGCGATCGTCTGACATGGACTGTGGACACTCTGACGACGGTACCGGCGGTGCAGAGGCCGCTGTAACATCAAAGTCAACAGTTCGCCGTGGTGACAGCTTCAGCCCCTCCGACCCCACAGAACAGCAGGATCAGAAGCAGACAGCCGCTGCCGATTCCCAGCCAGTAGAGCCGATGGAGTCAGCGCCGAGTTCCGCAGCAGCCACTAACAGCCACCAACAGCCGATGGTATTTCACGGTGACTGGGCGGACGACTGTGAGGAAAACTCCTTGCCCATCGTGTCGGACGACACGCGGGGAAATTTACCCCACCAGTGTTGATCCTTTTCCGCCATCAGATACAGTGACGAGACAGCCTTACAAGGGTATTGATGACCAACACGGGTGCTGTGGATAGACCTCAAACTTATGGCGTTGCAACTATCAACATCAACACTATACGGACGCGCGCTAAGTTATCCTTGCTTCAGGATATGTTGAACTCTGCTTCCATCGATATAGCCCTTCTCCAGGAAGTGTATGTCGACGACTTCCCAGGCATGTACGGTTACGATGCTTGCGTCTCTCCAGCTTCCCCTACAGGTAGCGGTGTCGCTGTACTTCTTCGGGAAGGGATAGTGGCGGACGATATCCTGTTTCTGCCTGGGGCAAGAGGAATGGCACTCACAGTACTGGGTGTCCGCCTTATCAATTTTACGCACCTTCCGGGACAGACAAACGTCGCGAACTTTCACGATTCTTCGCGGAAGACCTCGCCCCGCTCTTCCAAGGCCGCCACGACCATCTGGTGTTTCGAGGTGACTACAATTGCGTACTGGCGCCCAGAGACCAATCCCACGACATAATCCGTGCCCTGAACTCGAGACGCTAATCCGGGACCTGCAGATGGTGGACACTTGGGAACATCTTCACGGCCACCGACCGGGATTCACACACTTCACGAGTCACTCTTCCAGTCGTATCCATCGGATTTATGTCTCATGCTCTCTCGCCGCTGGAAGACAGGATGCGGAACTGTGGCCTGCAGCCTTCTCGGACCACTCAGCTTACATTTGTGCCATCACCCTGCGGCGGCAACAAGTGTGGCGAAGCCGCAGCGCGTGGAAATTAAAGATCGCTCACCTGTTGTACCCAGATTGCCGCCAAGCCGTTGAGGATACGTGGCATTCGTGTGAAAATCGCCTCCGTGCATATCCCACAGCGATCCGCTGGTGGCTGGACTGCGCCAAACCGGCACTGAGGTGAACGTTGATAACCTACAGTCGCGACCACGCTGCTTGGCGTAGACATACACTCGACATTTACTTCAGGGTACTGCGCGACTGCGATGCTATGGCGCCCTCTCCGGAACGACAAACGGCGGTCCACCGTGCTAAGGCTCAGATCATCGCTCATATGCGACGCCACATAGAGGGGGTAGTCATCCGCTCGAGGACGCAGGATCGGATACCGAGCGAACGCCCGTCAATGTTCCACGTTCTTCGTGAACGTAAACGACGCCAACGAGCGCTGATACGCTTCATCGACACGGAGGACGGTCGTCGCCTCACCACGCATCAAGACATAAACGCAGCGTTCTACAATCATTATACCCAACTCTATTCCTGTCAGACCCCTGATCCGACAGCACTGGAGGACGTTTCACAGACGATTTACGGCACCGTCACCCCGGCAATGGAAGCGGCCTTGATGGAAGAAATTACAGTAGAAGAAGTGATCGACGCCATTAGAAAAGGAGCTGTCAACAAGCCTCCGGGTCCTGATGGCCTCCCCTTGGAATTTTACCGGACTTTTCAATATTCATTAGCCTCCCGATGGACGGACATCTGTCGCGAACTACTATCCCCGGAAGTGTCGCTCCCTGCGGCCCTTGTGGAAGGGATGATTATTCCTATTCACAAACAGTCCGGTGGCTCACGACTGCAGGACTACCGCCCGTTGACGCTATTGAACTGCGACTTTAAGATCTTTTCTCGACTGTTGGCTGCGCGGATACCCCAGACCTTACGAAATGTTATCTCACCCGATCAAACGTCATTAGGAGGCGACAATAATATTCAAACAGCACTCAGTGAATATCGTGACTTGATCTCACTGGCGAGGGCATGTCGTCTGAAGGGTGCACTGGCGGCAATCGATTTTAGTCAAGCTTTCGACCGAGTGGACCACGACTATTTGGAAGCCGTCCTCCAACATATGCGGTACCCACAGCCATTCGTCACTGTCGTCATGCGACTACTCCGTGGCGCGAAGTCCAAGGTGATCGTCAACGGCCGACCTACACAGCCCCTTGCCATTTCTCGATCGATACGCCAAGGCTGCCCTCTGTCCACTTTACTTTACGCTGTGGCTACGGAACCACTCATCTGTGGCCTGCGCCAACGACTAACGGCTATGACGTTACGAGGCCACACTTCCCGATGTAAAGCGTACGCTGACGACCTGGTGATTGTCATCCGCAACGGTGACGACACCGCTAGCGCACTGAATTGAATAGCGAAATATAGCATGGCCACTGGTAGTCGTATCAACGTCACAAATTTGGTGGCGATTAACATCGGGGTCAGATTGTCTGAGAACAGTGTCACCCCCTTACAGCTCAGAGATAGTTTGAAATGTCTCGGCATTGATTTCACAGACGATATACGACGGACCGCTGCTCACAAATTTCGACGGCTTTTACGAAATGTTCGGACTGGAAATGCCAACAACCGCCTACGAGCCCTGGACATCGTCCAAAGGACCCAGTATGTCAACACCCATTTGGCGTCACGCATTCCGCACATCGCCCAGATTTTACCTATACCGGTGATGTTCGCTCGCCGTATCCTTGCGGCTTTTGGGTCCTTCGTGAGTTCAGGAATGCTTTTCAAGATCAAATATGAGACTCTCACCCTTCCCCCGGATCTGGGAAGGCTTGGCCTTCATCACGTTCATGACAGAGCGGTCGCCCTATTTGTGAGCACATTAGTCAAACTATGGCACCGCCGTCCGGACAGTCTGACCAGTTTGTTACTAGAAGAACTAGCACCGCCCTCCCTGTTGCCGCCTGTGCCGATACACCGCGTCCCCTCCTCGCTCTTCTACATCGGTGTCTTTTACCTCGAACTCAGTTACGTTCGACTTGCCTTACCAGCGACTCAACTGGCGACGGCAAAGACGGTTTATAGGGTTCTGCAACGTGGAAGACCCGATAACGTCGTGGAGAGGAAGCACCCGAACGTCAACTGGCGAGTAGTGTGGAGGACAATTCACGACGTAACACTGGTCACTGACGTCACGGCGATGTGGTATATCACTGTCAATGGTAAGCAGGTGACCAGATCAAGGCTACATGCGATCCACATGGTAGACTCACCCACGTGCACGAGCTGTGGCGTTCAAGACAACGATGAACACCGTCTTAGCTGTGGCGAGTCTGCGGCAATGTGGCACTTAGTGAGGCAAATGTCAGCATACTTCCTTCGAGTAACGCCGAATCATATCGACCCCAAGACTATCTTATTCCCGGATGAGACGTATTACCCACGCACTAAAACTAATGCAATGACGTGGCGTCGTGGACATGCAGTGCATTATTTGTTTCGAGACGGCACTAAGGACACTTTAGACTTTTGGAACTATTTTCAGGAACGACATTGCAAGATCCTCCATAACCCAAGGTATCGACAATATTTTTCCAATTATTTGTGGAGTACGTTCCACAACCCTCCACGTAGCTGGAACATCACGAGTAGGAGAAGCTAAAATTACAAGACGATGATAGAACACTACACGGTACAACGTGGGATCTACCTTAGTCATTACGAGAAGTCATACCTGGATGATACAGCAGATGGAGAGTTTCGTCGTGAATCCTCACACTCTGTAGCAGTATTTGCCCCATTTCCTCTTTTTGTCCCCGGTGCGAAAAGGTCTTCGCAGTTTTTGTTTCCTATCGGGTGCAAGATGTAGCACTGGTTAATGGTGGTATGGATTCCACCCTTCAGTTTTGTTTCATGCTTTCCTTAGCCCCGCACTTCGCTCTCTTTCTTTATGCCTTTTTCTACAACTATTAGCATATTTTTAGTTATGTGCGTCCCCAACTCGACACAACGAGTGCTCTTACAACTTTTCAGTTCCTTACTGTTAAAAAATAAAAAAATTAAAAATTAAAAAAATCACAATAATACTGCATCCTTTGTACCACATCACATCCCCAGTATGGGAGGGAGGAGACATTGTGGCCAGGCCTCGGGTCGCGACCCCTGCCCACCTTGCCTCCGCCACCCCACTACCTGATCCATCTCCCACAAAAAAAAAAAAAAAAAAAAAAAAAAGAAAGAAAAGTGGTCAGCGCGACAAACTGTCAATCCTAAGGGCCCGAGTTGGATTCCCGGCTGGGTGGGAGATTTTCTCGCAAGTCGCCGAAGTGGCGTCAACTCGAAAGGCTTGCGCCAGGAGAGCTGTCTACCCGACCGGGTGCCCTTGTCACACGCCATTACTATTATTAGTTTAAAGCCCACAAGAAATAGAAAGCTTATCCAATACCAATCGTGACCAGATGAGACACCTGTTTTTGCCGTACTGAATATTAGCACTCGAAACTAAAGTACAACTACCGCTACTCTCGCAGTAATCGTATATTCGTAATAGTGCATGACAAGCGCTGTTATAACACTATCATAGGCTTTCACGAAATCTATAAGAAGGCAGCACACCTGCTTATCAAATTCGCACATATTTTGATTTACTTGTCTGAGAATGAAAGTTTGGCCCATCGTTGCATTTTTTTCCGAAACCCAGTTTGGCTGTCTTCAAGTTTTTCCTCAATATACGGTAAGAGCTTTAGTAAGAGAATGCGACCAAAGGTCCTGAGTGCGCTACTTGATAATGGTATACCCCTGTAATTCTCACACTTGGTTCTTGTTCCTTTCTAGTATGGTGGATATACAGGGTTTTCGGGAATTCCCCTTACGGACTTCTAGGACTTGCAGAGCGGAGTGACTGCATAAGATTTTGAATGAGAATCAATGTCCACAAACGTACTGTCTCCGTTCTACGGCGGTTTAAGTTCAATTGTGTAGCGCATCCACGTCTGCTGAGGGAAAGAGAAACGACTCAGAGTTGCTTGTCCTGGTATGCAATAGTGCAGACAAGATGCCGTGTACTACGTCAGACGGTCACCTGGTGTCCCTTAACGTTTTTCTTGCTGCGAGACCTAGAGACAGAGAAAGATTTGCTGGCACGAGTTCTCGTTTCTGCCCAAGAAATTGAAGAGACAGCAGGTAGGATGGAGAGTGCGTACCAGAACATGCTTCTTAGGTACAGTGTCCGTAATAACATTGGTGGTCGCTAAATCGAGCCACTGCTGTAATGCATGAGTGCTGTTCTGTATGTACAGTATGATGGGTTCTTTTTTGTTTTGGAATAATGTAAACTCGAAATATTTAAGTGTTAATACAGACAAAGGTGCTTAAGTGATAAATGGATATTTCGTTATGTTCCCTATCGCATTGTCATCTAACATTGTACTTCATCACGCCTAATTCAATTCTCCAAGCAGAAGAGGATGAGTTAAACATCTGAACTGAAACCATCGTAGGAGGACATGGGTTCCTATCCAAAATATTATGTAATCACCCCCCTTTACAAACCCTAGAAGTATGTAACGGAAATCTCCGAACACTGTGTATTACTTAAGCTGGGAAGCAACGAGTTTTTGGTCAGTTTCGATGTCGTTTTGCTTTTCACCAATGTTCCTCTCATCGGCGATAGGTTTGTGGCTGACATTAAAGCTGCGTTCGAGCACACTCTCTCCTCGACGTACAGTTTATTAACAGCGAGTTCTCCAACAATCTGAGTGTGTCGCCGTGGGGAGCCCTTTGTCTCCCCCGGTGGCCAATCTCTTTATGGAATATTTTGAAGAGCTAGCTCTCACCTCAGATATTTTAAAACGAACGGTATTTTGGCGATATGTTGATGACACTTTTGTAGTTTGGCCTCGTTGTCTGGACAGTCTCCGAGAGATTTTGCAACATCTGAACTCCGTACATGAAAACTAAAATTTACTGTGGAGAAAGATGGCTACTTGCCGTTTTTAGGTGCCTTGGTACCACGGAAGAGTGATGCCCTACTTGGGCGCTCGGTGTTCAGAAAGCCCACTCAAACAGACCTGTATCTGCAAGCTACTAGCTGCCACCATCCGGCACAAACGATGGGCGTTCTAAGAACCTTATTCCATCGACCTCATACCATCGCGTTTACCGATAATCTACAAATGGAATTGGATCACTTGCAGACTGTGTTCCAGAAGAATTCATATTCGTCCAGGAAGTATAGAGAGCGCTGCAGACGTCCAAACGAAAAGACAGACAAAAGGATGTGGCCTTCAAAACGACTAATTATGTACCATATATTGGAAATGTATCAGCCAAAATAGGCAGAATATTAAGAAGAGACAAAGCAGTTTTTCGTCCTGCTTCTAATAGCTCAGTGCTGTTCGGATCTGATAAATACGACTTAGAGTTGCTCAAGGCAGGTGTTTACAGAATTCCGTGCGAATGCGGCAAATCTTACATGGGTCAAACGACGCGCACAATACAGGAGCGCATCGTAGAACCATCAGCGGCATACTAGCCTCCTCCAAGCCATTAAGTGCGCTATCGCCAAACACTGTATTTCCACTGGTCACTTGATGAAATACGACCAAACGAAAATTATGGCCCATACGTCAAATTCTTGAAGCTCCATCACCAGAGAATCAGTGGAAATACGGCAGTATGAGTCGCTTATTAAGCGGGACGGCGGTTTCCAGTTAAATTCTGCATAGAACGCTGCCCTAGAAAAACTTCGTACTCTGCGTATCTGGCGTCGTTTTCCATGCAAAGACAATCGATCTAATATCGATGAAGCCAGCTTTCATCACGGAGGTCGCGCGACGCAGGGCACAGATACCACCCAAAGGCCAGTGAGGTCTAAAATATGTGACCTCATTGCCTTTCTGTCAGCATTCAACCAAATATGGTCAGAAAACTCTGCGCCAAAATATCGTGGCAGCACGTTGCAGACATCTGGCAGTTCATCCGAAATTTTATGGAATACTCTGTACTACTGCTTCTTGCTATTTCTTAGGAATCTTTTCGTTTCTCTAGAATTGCAGAATAATTCTATACAATCCTTTTCCACCTTGCGCGAACTGTTCAGAGAGTATTCTAAAACAAAAAAAAGTGATCAAATTAAAAACAACGACATGTGTTTTATATATATATATATATATATATATATATATATATATATATATATATATATATGTACGAAGATGGTATCCGTTCTTTCTGACATGTCCGAAAGAACAGATACCATATAAGGCTCACCGGCCATTTGACCATCTTCTTCCTCTGTGCGGATGCACAAACAGTGCCCAAACTCTTACGGGAATCGGCAATGCACCGCGAGTAATGAGTATAATGGGCGGGGGCACTACGAATGTAATGCGGGACAATACGTTGAGAATTTGGGTCTCGCGGGAGGCGTGCCAGAGATAAATCCCTGCAGTCGCGATATCCTCTGTGTCCTCGGTGGCTCAGATGGATGCCAGCATGGTAGCTCAGCGTGTTCGGTCAGAGACCTGGTTGGCTTCTGTAAAATAAAACTGAATGGAAGGATCAACGAAACGAACTTTAACGGATGTCATGTGACGTCCGCAACGAACATAAACGCAAAAAAAAGATCGATAGATCGTCTGCCATTTAAGCAGGAGATCCCGGATTCCAGTCCCGGTCGGGGCACACATTTTCATCTCTCCCCGTTGATATATGTCAACGCCTGTAAGCAGTTAAGGGTTTTTATTTCATTGTAATTTCATTCATAAATACACCAATAGAAAATTCACTGTTCAAAATCAGTTAAAAATGTCACATTGCGCATGTACCTAGAGTCTATACATCATTATGAAACTGTTTGTGGAATATTATCACATCTGAAGATGGCAGCAGTTGCCGAAACCTGGTAATGTAAATGTTTACAGTAACTAGGGGATCTAGACTAAATAAATCATTATATGAACCTTTTGCCCGTATGGAAAACGTGTGTCCCATTTAAGCAATATGCAGTTTTGGACACTGGTGCGTCTCTGTCACACATCTGCAGTAATACTGTCTAACGACTTGCTTCCGGGCCACTACAGCGAAAGTGGACCATGGGGTTGATATGTACACTGCCAAAAATAAATAAATAAATAAATAAAAATAAAAAAGTAAAAAAATAAAGAAATAAAAAAATCTGCACCACACAATAATTTAAAAAAATCTGCACCATACAATAATTAATGTAGGCTAATGAACTTTCAGAACTATTAGTGTTGGATAAACAGTAGCGGAAACACTGCCGTAACATGAAGTATGTGAACCCAGAGTCGTATTGTCTGAAAGTGCAGGAGGCCAGTTGCAGCGCCCCAAACAGCATCTTTAGGAAACACGAACAATGTGCATGGATAAAGAGTGAAGTGACATGTGGTCGGACACACGACTGTTTTGAGGGAGTGCGTGGGCCTGTGGTGATGCAGCATTGCTATGTCGTGCGGAGGCGAGACGAATGAAAGTGTGTGGGGGAGGCAGGGATGTCGTTCAAGATTGCCCTCATTCAGGATGTTCCCGCCATGAAGAACATGACAAGTTAGCCCCTTGCCTCCCTGCTGAATGTTGATCACTGCATCCCATTATCCTTCAGTCGCAGTACAGAATACCACACTGCGAAGCCTGTGCAGGAGCTCCTGCATATGTGGGGGTGGGAGGTACTGAAAAATCTACTGTGTTCACCCGATATGAGTCCATGTAAGGACCAAAATAAGCCCGTCTCACTGCGACCAGTTAAAGATACTATGCAATACAAAAAAGGAAAGAGAGAACCGGATAAGTGTGAGTAGGGCTCGCACTCTGGAGGTTTCCTTACATACATAATCAAGTAAACATGTCGTTCTTCTACAGATTATGATGAGTGACATCCCGAGGATCAAAATATTTGACACAAATGGTCTTATCATCTGAGAGCAACGACTTAGAAGCTTACAACTTTTATATAGCCAAGGGGCCGTGGACCTTAATATTAAATATAAATCGTAACTTGATACTCTACCTGCTACTGAGGAAACGGGGTCTTAATTTTGGTAATTTTTGATAAGATCTTATGGGACCAAACTGCTGAGGTCATCGGTCTCTAAGCTTACACACTACTTAATCTAACTTAAACTAATTTATGCTAAGGACCACACACATACACCATTGGCCGAGGGAGGACTCGGACCTACGACGGGGTAGCCGCGCGGACCGTAACAAGACGTCTTAGACCTCGCGGCTACCTTTACATCTCTAACACACAGAAAATTCCAACTTGATATATCTTCCCATCCCTGACGAAAAGGGGTCTTCACAGACGAATCGCTTGATTCAACTGACTTAGAAGCTTGAAGTTTTTACATCGCCAAGCAACCGTAAGTTTCAAGTTAAAAAAATGGCTCTGAGCAGTATTGGACTTAACTTCTGAAGTCATCAGTCCCCTAGAACTTAGAACTACTTAAACCTAACTAACCTAAGGACATCACACACATCCATGCCCGAGGCAGGATTCGAACCTGCGACCGCAGCAGTCGCGCGGTTCCAGACTGAAGCGCCTAGAACCGCTCGGCCACTCCGGCCGGCGGTCTAGTTGTAGGCTCAGTGGGGATATTCGCGGTCGATGCTATTGTCTATATGAAGGCTGTCACGGCGAAAAACTAGAGCTAAATGTGAGAAGACCTCCGGAGGAAAGCGGTTGACACTTAACATAAATAAATGTTACGTACTGCGCATAGATAGGTGAATGCTAGTAGATACACTACTGCTAGGTTGCGTTATTCACGATGAATTACTAGAAACAGTACCTTCTGTCAAGTACCATACAGGGTGACCTAAAGTGGAATTACCACTTCAAATAAATACCAGGTAAAGCAGACGACAGGCTGAACCTTACTGGGAGGAAAGGAAATGTTAAGGGTCCACGAAAGAAGCGGCTTACAAAATACTTGTTAGGCCCATTGATTATTGAGTACTAGCTCTGCCCGACCACGCGTTGTTCTGGCTGAGTCCTCCCTGCCTCCGTCCATTTCCTCCAGTCCCTCTATGCTTATCTCCTTCCTCCTTCCCCTCTCCCTGCCCACCACCTTCTCCCCCGTCTCATCTTCTTCTCCCGTCTCTCTCCATCTCCTCCTGCACCCTCTCCCCCCCCCCCCCCCACCACCCACATCTGTCTCCTCTCTCTCTATCCATCGTCAATACATGCAACGTTTCTCTGTCAAGGCTTTTTTTTTCTTTTTTTGTAGATATTTATGTACTAAGTGTTCCGGTGTAACGACAAGAGCCGGCACGACGTTCGAGAGTGGAAGAGCAGAGAGGACTGTCAGACGACGTCAGACAATAGTGCGCTGACTAGGACGACTCCACGGCAGGAGCGGCCTCTACACGACGAAAATACAAGCGCTGCGCCATCTGGCCGCTGCCGGGATGGACGACGAGCCGTCATACCAAGGCTACAGCAGTGACTGAGGAACCGTTTTGTTTCTGCTTGCGTTGAAATTGAATATACCGAAAAACAATGATTATTTGCCTGTTGCCAATTGCTTGCGACACACTTTCGTGAATACGCAAAGCTAAATATTGTCAATTTAACTTACTGTGATAAACTTTATTAATATGATTTGCTTGAATTGTTGTCTAGCGATCCGAGAAAACAGCTTTCTAGGTACCCTACATTAGACCAGTGGGTAGGACACTACACTCTCCCCCTTCCATCCTGTATTCTCCCCGCCTAACCTCTCTCTGACATCCTCCTCTCCCCCCCTCCCCCCCCCGAGTACTTTTGCATTCCCCTCCTCTGCCTTTCCCCACTACCTGTCGCGTTTGCCCAGCCCCCCCCCCCCCCCACCTCTTATGGGTCCTCGTCCTCCATCGTCTCCTTTCCCCCCTCCCCCCACTTAGTTTTTCCTCTCCTTCCCCCCTTTTCTTTCCCATCATCTGTCCAGGTTCCCCTAGTCTGCCATCGGCTTTGGTATGTCATATTTGTGGCAACTTTTTAGCGCAGTGTTCAAGTGATTGTTTCAGTGTTGTGCGTCTTTGCAAAGTGTTGTGAACAGAAATCATGCTGTCGCTGGGTGTGAATTTTGCATCTCTTGCGAACAGAAACCTGACTGTCGCCGTGTTTTTTAATTGTCTGTCTATTATTTTACCTGTCTGGTTCCTGTGTATTTTATTAGCATCATCAACCCTTTGTTTTACGTTTTAAGTTCCACAATTTTCCGCCATTTTACCATTTAAGTCACCGATTTTGTCGCCTGCTTTTGTTATTTATTGTCTTCATCTTTTTAAAACAAATTCTGTAGTCTGAAGAGCGGCATACTAAGCTGCTGCCAGCCCACTCCCTTCGGGGGGAACCGAAATTCAATAAAGGAAAAAAAAGATACTACACTATGTGTACTAAAAGTATATTGCGGTAACGTGTAAAAATTTCAAGTAAATCGGTCGAGTGTTTTTTGAGAGATTTGCTAACAATGTGTCCTGCTTATATATTACACATATTTTATCCATATTAAAATACACTGCCTATGTCCGTCTGAATGTTCATTAGAACATCGCGTAAAAATTTAAGTAAACCTGTACGTAATACTGTAAAGAATAGTCCTTGTAATGCTTCAGTATGATTAGATTCTATTAAACTATGATGTGCTCATGTTACTGTTACTCCTGATGCCAAAAGAATAGCTGTATTAAGTAATGGACAATCTTTTTCCTTCATATATTACACATGTAAAAAATACGTAGCCTATGACCATGCGAATGTCAATTAGAGTATCGTTTAAAAATTTGAAGTGTGTTGATCAAGAACGTCTCGAGATTTTTGGTAATAGCGTTTGCTCTTTACGTACATGATATTTATTTATATTACATTTTATGTAAAGTTGTACACCATCATATCTGGAGAGTATAGAGTCATTGACGTCAGGTAATAAAATCATGAATTTGTGACTGTTGTGACACTGTTGTGAAACAAGTTGCTTCGTCTTTATATAAACTGTTCCAGGCAGTTCACTATGTCATCTTACATCATCAATCGACGTTAATGCTAGGAATGGATGCACACCGCGTATGTATTTATTCATAGCGTTAACACCGATCGCTGAAGTAACGTGACAGAATGCGCTTGCCTAGCACAACTTATATATTGGCGATGTAATTTATATTACGTTGTGAAAACGGTAACAAATTCATGATTTCATTATCTGACGTCAACGGGGTTTAATTAGCCGTGAATGATGCTCTAAATGATTTTAAGAACTGAAGATGATGAGTCGACCAAAACTTATTGTTCAAATAAATATTTTATCAGCAACTCATGGCGGTTAAAATGACATCTTTCAGATACTGGGTATTGCTTATCAACATCGGACACTACCTAGCTGAATTAATAAAACAGAAAACATTCAATGAAGAGCAGCACATTTCGCCATTGAATAGATTAGCAGACCCGAGAGCGTTACGGGGATGATCAACAGACTCCAGTTGCAAACGCTACGAGTGATATTTACTGTTGAAATTCTAAATGCGTTCATCCTCAGAAGAACCTGGCAACATATTACTTACTCCCACTTAAGTCCCACGAAATGACCTCAGTTGGAATCTTCACGAATGGAACAGGGAAGGAAGGGGGGGGGGGGGACGGAGGGGGGGGGGGGGGTGGAAGAGAGTGGTACCATACCAGAGGTACAAACTACCATAAGGTGACATATATAGGAGACATTAACATTTGCGGCCTCATCAGGAGCATCGAATCCTACGACGGCTGTTTAATGTTGCTGTAGGAGTAGACTTCATGGCAACTACCTGGTAGCAGAGAATAGCCAGTCCAACTGTATTCTCGCAATGAGGCGGCAGTTGCTTCGTGATCGTTTACGAGAGTAGCGCGTGCGTGACAATATTCCAGTTGCAGTAATGTAAGGTATTACCGATAAGAAGAGACACCTTCACTGCAGCGGTGTTGTTTGTAATCCAATCGGGTGAATGTTTTAACCGGGAGATGGTCTGGTGGTATTCCCAGTTGCACAAGCGGAGTTAACGGCTTCGCAGCTGTTTCCTAATTTCTGAAGAATTGTTCCCGCAGTTCGTTGCATGATGGCTCTCTCCCAACAAGTGTAAAGATTTCTGGCGCAGAAGGGGAATGTGTTTTACAAATTTATTGCAAAATGAAAGCGGTGTACTGAGAGCAGTGTCCCAAACGGTGCGTAGTATTCTGATGGCGTCAGCGTTGTGAGGCGAGACTTACCGAAAAGAAGACTCTCGACCTCTTTCAAGACATCCTCCATAATATCTCCCCATGTGACTCTAATATCACTGACCCCTTAAAACTCTGAAATGTCGGATGTTCACCAGTGGCAAGGCAATAGAGGACACCAAGGAATGCTGGATCAGTCAGAGTCCCTTCCCACGTGATGGGATAGTTGTATCAGTATTAATGGTAATTATATACAATTGTACAATTCTACATGAACTGTAATCATAATATTACGCTATACAAGAAAAATGGCGGCCGCCGTTGTAAGAGCTTTGAAATCATTGATTACAGCAAATCGATTTCAGTCACTGTGTGACAATCTTCAGAGCAAATATCAAAGTTTTCAAGACTCATGTAATAAAAGCACATATTAAAACTTCAGCATAGATTCAATACAGAAGAACATAGCAGGTAACGAACTCATGTAGTCGTTAGTTGGTATGTTTTTCTGTATTACCCAATGTTGAAATTTTCAAGACTTCAGTATTTGCACTGAAGATAGTCACACAGTGACTGAAATCGATTCGGTGTAATAAATGATTTCAAGCCTGCTGCGATGGTGGCTGCCATTTTTCTTTTTTAAAATACTAATACTGCGGACGTTGAGCGTATATTTTCCAGTGGAACTGGCTCTCAATTGTAATATTGTTGTTAAAATTTCCTTACATGTAATTATAATCTCTTTTTAATTTGGGTGCACCTTACAAGAAAGTGTACCTCATTTATATCTCCATCTGTGTCTTTCTACGATCTAGACATGACGATGTCATTACTAATCTAACCAGAGAGACGGTTCGCCTCGAAGAGTAGGAGACCTGTAGATGCCAGGTAATTATGTAAATTGGAGTCCCTTCCCACAGATCATTTTATGCAAAGACGCTGGTTGTTTTTCGGTGGATGGAACATCTATTACATCACCAGGTCTCTCAGAAAACTTAAGCTACGGTCTTTCGGCATGTGACATCACATTACCAAACAATTCCATTTCCAGGTCCACACGTCGGAGTTCGGAGCGCTTCCAGCAGTGTAATACAAAAGACGTTGACACTAATGAACGTCATGTCGCTCGGCTTCCTTATTAAATTCGACGGTTCAAAATCGACATAGCGAGCGAAATGGAAATATCTGTGCAGTAATAGCTCGCGACGTGATGGCGAAACGCATGTTTCAGCATGCGGTCCGTATTTGCCGCGTGTACCTGTCCTGCTATTAGCGTAATTGTGTCGCCGGCGGCACGCCGGAATATAAATCAGTTCGTTTCTACTTTCGAAGATTTATTATCTGTTAATGCGAGCGCGGCCGGAGTTCTGATTTTAAATTCGTTTCTAGTCGGAAAGAGCACGAGTGGCGACTGTAAAAGTTCTCTAAACGGTGCGACTGGCGGCAAAATCTTGTCGCTCGGCGTATAATTTAGGCCGCTGTTCAAACAGATCGGCAATCTTAATGGCGCACAACATGCACGCGGTATCGGCACGCAGCTATCGACGTACAAGCGAGAGTCGCGCGAGTCGAGTCGGCAGTCGCGGTCGGAAATTACGGCGGCGATAAATTACGGTCCGGTGGGGCGAGGCTCCGGCCGGCCGGCCCGCCAGATGCTGCGCTGCAGATAGGGCTAATTATTAAAGGCCGAGCGAGACAGAAGGCGCGGCCGCCCGGCACCTGCCGCGGGCGCCGGTGACGTAACGCGCCACGTCACGAGTGCTGCGCGCCCTCGCGTGGGGCCGGGGTTCGACGTCCGCGCCTCTTTTCCATGGTTCTCACAACTGTAGAAAATACTGTAGGGTTGCAGAAGCTCCCCGCAGTGTGACAGAGAACTTCACCTCCTACACGACGTAGGCCCATACTACACAGTACGATATTAGACAGCCGGGCGAAATACCCATGACGGGCAAAGTGGTCATTGGGATCCCGGTGATTACAAGGTGCTGATTTGTCATTTCAATTACAGTTTAAATTTCTATATATTGCCACGAATTTCTGATCTGTTACCTGCAAACTCTAAACAGACCATAAATATTCATTAATCATGGTGACATACAATAATTTACACTGAAGCACCAATGAAAGTGTTTTAAGTATGTGTGTTCTAATACAGAAATATACAAACAGAGAGAATACGGCGCTGCGGTCGGCAACGACTATACAGGGTGTTACAAAAAGGTACGGCCAAACTTTCAGGAAACATTCCTCACACACAAAGGAAGAAAATGTGTTATGTGGACATGTGTCCGGAATCGCTTACTTTCCATGTTAGAGCTCATTTGATTACTTCTCTTCATTAGTCATGGAATGGAAACACACAGCAACACAACGTACCAGCGTGGCTTCAAACACTTTGTTACAGGAAATGTTCAAAATGTCCTCCGTTAGCGAAGATACATGCATCCACCCTCCATCGCATGGAATCCCTGATGCGCTGATGCAGCCCTGGAGAATGGCGTATTTTATCACAGCCGTCCACAATACGAGTACGAAGAATCGCTACATTTGGTACCGTGGTTGCGTAGACAAGAGCTTTCAAATGCCCCCATAAATGAAAGTCAAGAGGGTTGACGTCAGGAGAGCGTGGAGACCATGGAATTGGTCTCCCTCTACCAATCCGTCGGTCATTGAATCTGTTGTTGAGAAGTGTACGAACACTTCGACTGAAATGTGCAGGAGCTCCATCGTGCATAAACCACATGTTGTGTCGTACTTGTAAAGGCACATGTTCTAGCAGCACAGGTAGAGTATCTCGTATGAAATCATGATAACGTGCTCCATTGAGCGTAGGTGGAAGAACATAGGGCCCAATCAAGACATCACCAACAATGCCTGCCCAAACGTTCCCAGAAAATCTGTGTTGATGATGTGATTGCACAATTGCGTGCGGATTCTCGTCAGCCCACACATGTTGATTGTGAAAATTTACAATTTGATCATAAGAATCGAGGAAGTACAGTAC
Organism: Schistocerca serialis cubense; assembly: GCF_023864345.2. Lineage (NCBI taxonomy): Eukaryota > Metazoa > Arthropoda > Insecta > Orthoptera > Acrididae > Schistocerca > Schistocerca serialis. The sequence continues at coordinate 76,029,029 of NC_064644.1, forward strand.
ATACTGACGAAACTGAAACGAGCTCTAACATGGAAATTAAGCGTTTCCGGACACATGTCCACATAACATCTTTTCTTTATTTGTGTGTGAGGAATGTTTCCTGAAAGTTTGGCCATACCTTTTTGTAACACCCTGTATAAGGCAAGAAGGGTCTCGCGCAATTGTTAGATCGGTTACTGCTGTTACAATGTCAGGCTATCAAGATTCAAGTGAGTTTGAACGTGAAGTTATAGTCGGGGCACGGGCGATGGGACACAGCATCTCCGAGGTAGCGGTGAAGTGAGGTTTTTCCCGTACGACCATTTCACAAGTGTACCTTGAATATCAGGAATACAGCAAAACATCAAATCTCCGACATCTCTGCGGCCGTAATAAAATCCCGCAAGAGAGGGACCAACGACGACTGAAGAGAATCGTTTAACGTGACAGAAGCGCAACCCTTCGGCAAATTGCTGCAGATTTCAATGGTGGGCCATCAACAAGTGTCAGCGTGCAAGCCATTCAAAGAAACAACACTATTGAGATGGGCTTTCGCCCTCTCTGGGGGACAACACCTTGACGAAGCACTGTCCTTGCGGTTGGAGCGGCTTGCGTATCCGCGTGAAGCTGAGGGCTATGCCGAAAGGACCTACTGCACGAAAGGTCTCAGCTGATGGATCAGACTAAGAGTGTCCCACAACGTCCCATCTTCCCTATCCACTCCTAATCCCTCCACAATTCCCTTTCCCAACCCAAGATGTGATGCAATCCGTGACGACGGGTGTGTGGCACATGGGAGGATGTGTCACAGACGGAGCCTCAGGGATACTGGGCGACCTCCCTGAATAAGTAGCCTTACACAACGTGGGGTATTCGTGGTGTAGACCATGTGGATCCCGAAATTACATGGGACCAATATGGACACGACTAAAGAAAATAAGTTAAAACAAACTGAGGGCAAACTGAGACCTCAGACACCCAATTATCGGGGTCAGGACCGGTGGAAGGCATTCCCACTACTGAATTATGGTCTAGACCTGAGTCGGAAATGGGAATTGTAACCGAGAGGTAGGACCAGATCAAGATTTAAGTCTTGTCTGGGGCTCAGGGGAGAAAACTATTCAGGGAAAAGAGGAAGAAGGAAGGGAAATAACGGTTTCTTAAAGACAAATGGAGGGTATTAAAGGTGCTTGAACCTAAGACCCCAGAGAAAAACTATCTCAGGTTGAATGGGATATGTAGACCCCCACAACGTCGAAGACAGGCAGCCAGAGGATAAGGGTGGAATATAAGACTCCTTCTTCCCTGGATAAGCGAGCCCAGAAAAACTGAGGCAAGAAATTCTGAAACAGACCTATAGTACTGCAGTCTCGGTTTTAAAGGTGGCAGTTATCCAGGATGGCTATCCACTGGTAACCATCACCTGCAGCAGGAGGAACTTGTCGAAAAGGCCGGCTTTTAAAAGATTGGGGAGGACGCTGGTCCAGGATCCAATTTCAGGATCGTCTATCTCCATCGTGGTACCCTCATTTTTGTCTGTGAGGGGGTGCACACGGCGGAGTGGCTTAAGAATAAGGTGCCCATTATGTCCCCTTTATAAGATACGAAGCTATTGGTCAAGACATCAGCAGAGGTTCTTAAGACCGCAAAGGTATCAATATGGCAACCAAACAGCCTTGAAGATGTCTCCCCTAAGACTCTGTTTGAGAAAATAGGGGCCCAGAACCCAAAAGTCTCGACAGAAGACTGGAGAGTGATCAACCAGAAAGGGACCCTGGTGGTGGATGTCGAAGAGAAGTCCCTCAAGGTGACGCGAGATCAGGACCTGAAATTGTTTTAGGGTTCTCGCTGGTCACCGTCACGTTATCAAAGACCTCAAAGGCAGTGATGGCAGCAAGACAGAGACTGGAGGTGCTGCAGATTAATCTGCAGCACAGTAAAGGTGCTTCTGCTGCCATGTGCAGCTGCCTGGGGAGACAGGAAGTGGATGTGGCCCTGATACAAGAAACCTACTCATATAAAGGGGGCACACTGGGCCTCGGTGGCACTGGACGTAAGCTGATTCATGTTAGAAATCAAAGAAACTCCAGAACATGCATCTCTGTAAGAAATGGAATTTCTTTTATGAAAATGACGGATTTCTGTTCTAGGGACCATTAGAATGCAGCAGTGTGAGGAAGGTATCATGAGGGAAGTTGTTTTGGTCTCAGCATACCTTCTCTCCAAAGACAGCTCTCCTCCTCCTTTGAAGGTGAGGAGACTGGTAGAAGCTTTCCATAGGCAATGTGACCAACTGTTTTCAGGATGTGATGCCAGTGCCCACAACCTAATGTGGGGCAGCAAGGACACCAACAATAGAGGTGAGTATCTTTTTGAATTTCTTTTACCTGACAACTTGGAGGTCCTGAATAGGGGCAATGAACCCACATTCAGGAATAGCAGAAGGGAAGAAGTAACTGACATAACCTTTGATTCCATGATGATGGGCAGCTATGTCAAACAATGGCATGTGGCGTTAGAGCCATCCTCATCAGGCCACATGTACTTTAAATTCAAGGTTGAAATGGGAATCAGACAGACCATGAGCTATAGGAATCCCAGGAAACCGACTGGGAGTCATATAGGAGGGACCTTTACTTTGTCTTATCGGAAATTGAAACCTCGATAAGGAATCCAGTAGAGTTTGAGGAACAAGCAGAGGCTGTTACCTCTGTCATAGTGACCTCATATCAGGACAACTGCACAGTCATTAAGAAGTGCACACACAGGAGTGTGTCTTAGTGGAATAATAATAGGCACAAGGACTGTTTAACCTTGCAAAATGTAAAGGAAAGTGGGGAAAATATTGTGAGGCCCTTGTCAACTACAACCTTGCAACCAGACAAGCGCCGGCCGGAGTGGCCGAGTGGTTCTAGGCGCTACAGTCTGGAACTGCGCGAACGCTACGGTCGCAGGTTCGAATCCTGCCTCGGGCATGGATGTGTGTGATGTCCTTAGGTTAGTTAGGTTTAAGTAGTTATACGTACTAGGACTGATGACCTCAGAAGTTAAGTCCCATAGTGCTCAGAGCCAAATGAACCATTTTTTGAAACAGACAAGCAAAGGAGGCTTCCTGGAAGGCATTCTGTGAGGAAGTGGAGAGCACAGTTGCTGAAGCCAGACTTCACAGAATCCTTACTAGAGTACCAACCAATCCAGGAGGTACATTGAGGAAGGAGGATGGGGAATAAACAAAGACAGCACATGAGACGCTGGAACTGATACTCAAAACTCACTTTCCTCAATATGATCTGCCGAACAACACAGACCAGAATGCGATCCTGGAGAGACAATGGTTCTCAGGCTCTCGAAGAGAGGACTGGAAATCGGCCAAGGAGTGTGTGGACTACAATAAAATCCAATTGGGGGTGGGAACAATCCAACTGTTCAAGTCACCTGGCCCAGATGGAATCATTCCCACTCACCTTCAAAAGGCAGGAGAGAATCTCATAAGACTCCTAAGCAGGTTATTCAGGGTTAGCCTAGCAGTAGGAATCATTCACAATGTTTGGAGAGCAGTGAAAGTTGTTTTCATTCCAATGCAGGGAGAACTGATCATACAAAAGCCAAGGATATGAGACCAATCATACTGTCCTCCTTCACTCTCAAAACTTTGAGAAAACTGTTTAATGTATACGTTAGGAAGAGGAGGCTAATTAGGGCCGCTCTACATTCAAACTAACACTCATATCAACCAGGTTCGGGTTAAGGATCTTGCTAAGGTGCGGAGACTGGCCTGCTTACCCATAACAGGCGGAATGAGCAGCACACCAACCGCTGGGATGGAAGCTATGCTGGACAGGCCTCCACTACACCTTTGGATGAAGATGCAGGCAGCAGCTGGAGCATACAGACTTTGGGAGGGTGGAGAAAGCACTTTACTTCCAAGAAATAGCCCTCTGCATCTTCCTGGATATCGAGGGGGCCTTCAGTAACATGACCTTCGATTCCATGGTAAGGGCAACAAAGGCGGATGACGTACAGACCACTATATGTAGGTAGACCAGGGTCATGCTTATTGGCAGAATGAATTGATGAATGAAAAGATGGTAATTAACACCACTAAAAGTTGCCCACAGGAAAGGGTTCTGTTCCGTTTATTGTGAAATCTAATAGTGAATGAACTCATTGAGAAACTAAATTCCAGACAACGCTTTTGCCAAGGATACGCAGATGACCTTGTCTTAGTAATACTTGGCAAATTTACTGACACAGTTAGAAATATGGCACAAGGAGGACTGGACGTCATGCAAGGCTGGTGCATTAAACAGGATCTAAGCGTTAATCCTCAGAAGACTGTTGTGGTGCCATTCACAAAGAGGCACATCCAACACTCAAGTTGAAATCTAAAGCTCTTCGATGAAACTCTACCTGTGAAGGGGACAGTGAAATACCTAGGGGTAAACTTAGATGAGAAACTAACATGGACCTCTCACATTAAGAGCATCTGATACAAGGCGAAAAGTACCCTAGTGAGTACCAGAACGGCTTGTGATAAAAACTGGAGCCTAAGCCCCAGAGGTATGTACTGGATATACACCATGGTGGTTAGAACTAGGATTTCCTACGGGACTGTAGTGTGGTGGAAGAATGTAGAATAGCAGGTTCGGGTTAAGGATCTTGCTAAGGTGCGGAGACTGGCCTGCTTACCCATAACAGGCGGAATGAGCAGCACACCAACCGCTGGGATGGATGCTATGCTGGACAGGCCTCCACTACACCTTTGGATGAAGATGCAGGCAGCAGCTGGAGCATACAGACTTAAAACTGGTAAAAACTGGATCTCGTTGGGATATTCAGAATCATACACTAAGACAGAGAGTGAGGTAAATACAGGAACGGCTGGGGAAATCCCGACCGACTATATAATAACTTCAATGACTCCGAGAACTATGGGACTTAACATTTGTGGTCATCAGTCCCCTGGAACTTAGAACTACTTAAACCTAACTAACCTAAGGACATCACACACATCCATGCCCGAGGCAGGATTCGAACCTGCGTCCGTAGCAGTCGTGCGGTTCCGGACTGCGCGCCTAGATATAATAACTCCCAACTGCTTCAACGAGCTTTACAATATAATACTTGGAACAAGGGATCAGTGGGAGAAAACAGTTCGACACCATACGGGGGACGTTGTTTGGTTCACCGATGGGTCACAATCAGACCAAGGCATTGGGGCAGGGGTTTATGGGGTTGAGCCAAGACTGGAAGGCATCATCTCTCTAGGAAAACTGTCCTCGGTATTCCAAGCTGAAATTGCTGCAGTCAGGGCATGTGTGGAGAAGAATATGCGTAGTTGCAACAAGGACCGTAGCATCTACATCTGTTCAGACAGCCAGGCAGCCCGGAAATCACTGGCAGCTCCTGCAACAAGATCAAGCTCTGGTGGAGGTATGGGGAAGCAATAGGGTAAACCTAGTGTGGGTCTCTGGCCACTCAGTGATCTGTGGCAATGAACAAGTAGACAGATTGGCCAGGATGGGGGCAACGACTCCAATTTTTGGAAAAAAACCTGTCCTGACAATCACCAAGGCTATGATCAAACTAGAACTACTGAACTGTCTTAGGAAACAGCATGTAGAATATTGGACCAAGGTGCATAAACAACAACATGGTAAGGTAATGATGCCCACGCCATGCTTTAAAAGAAGCTCTGTAACCCTGGAACGAACAGGAAAGAGGTCAAACTCATGACTGAACTTATGACCAGCCATGGGAATTACAAAGACACCTACACACACTGGGTATAACGGAAGAAGACCCTGAATGTATGATCTTTGATGAGCGTGAAGAAACTGAATCACACCTAATCTTCGAATGTATGGCATTGGAGAGCTAAAGAGACAGAATGTTCAGGACACTTAGACCTGAAGAAATTGTGTCTAACAAAAAACTGGTAAAGGGACTCCTTGTGCTATGTAAGGGCATTGGTTGGCTTTACTAAATATACAGGAAGCAATACCGCACAATTAACTCGGTTTCGATGCGTGCAGTGGCAGGTTAGACCTAAGCTGTTTTAGCTTCCCTGTCAAAATCAAATCAAATCAATGGGCTTTCGGAACTGAAGGCCCACTCATGTACTCTTGATCACTGCACGACACAAGGCTTTACGCCTCGCCTGGGCCCATCAACGCCGACAGTTGACTTTTGATCACTGGAAACATGATGCCACGTCGGACGAGTCTCGTTTCAAATTACATCGAGTGGATGGACGTGCACGCGTATGGAGACGACCTCATGAATCCATGGACCCTGCATGTCAGTAGGGGACTGCGGAATCTACTCTAGGCTCTGTAATGATTTATTCAGACTATTAGTTCTTTTACTAAAGTTTCTAGCTATTAGAAAGAAAAGTAATAAAATTGGAACAATACTGAATCTAAGACCTTTCTGTACCGTGATGATTAAGTGTTTTTTTTAATGGATTTAAGGTCACCAGCATATCTAGGCAAAGAAATGGTTGAACATCAGAAAAGCAGAACAAGTTAATTTGGCCTACTGTCCCGCTGTTCCGTAATATAACTTCAGAAATAAATATAATCTTTCATCATATGGTTCTTAGAAAGACAAAGAAATCTTTTAGCTACTACAACCACATATATACATTGTTTTGATCTAGAGAAGCCCCAAATTTTTGGTCACAATTATGTGCTAAAACATTTTGGCCGGGAGACTTTTATGTTTGCTTTCTGTATAACCAATTTAAACACTTAAATATTCTAATTGCATAATACACACATTTAAACTTGTTAAGACATTTTGTTTATGCCTTTCTGTTAAGAAATGGCCATTGAAGGGCCAAAGGTAGAGTGGGATCACTCTGTATTGCCATTCAGTATTTTTATGCGACCCCACTTCAGAGTTACTGAGCCACATAAGCAATTATCTTTTTAAAGCTCTTTTTACTTTACTGAATTTCATTTATAACTGAGAGAATTTTATCTTTACTTTACTCAAAACTTAAAACTTGAAAACCCTTAGTATTTATGCATGACAAGTTCGTCATTTAGCAAAACTTATTTATTCACTTTCACTTTACTGATTACCACAAGCAGAGTAAGAATATTAATATCGTTAAATTTGTCTGAAAACGTCTACTTCAGTACCTAAGCCAAACTTCACTTCAGAACTTCTGCTAGGGTACACCATACACTTTAAAATTTAGTCCACAATAATTATTCTCAGACATTTATTCAGAGATAGATATTAGTACTTGTAGATACTGAATAAAGCACTTCAAATGTTTTTGTAACAGGTTCACTCGCAATAAGGTGAATGATTAGAAATAAAATAACAGGATGAACCAAATTTTATGTTTCACACAATAATTATTCGAAAAGTTTAATTTTGAATTAATGGTTCACGCTTCTGCAGTTCTAATTATACAGTTCATAGCCAGTTGGCTGTAAACGCTGGGTGTAGCCGACAGTAATGGCGGCTACACTGCCCATGGTAAGCGCACAAGTTTCTTGAACTATTAACTACTTAATTCTTCTTGGCGTCGTTTTGACTTCCATCACATAGCCCAACAATTAGCATCAAAGCCGTAATATTACAGCAATCGTCATTCGAGGCTACTGTACAACAATTTCCACGCAAGGCGTCGCCTGCTCCGTCCAATTGTTGCGTCTTTCACTGCTGCCTACAGACTGTGTCCTCTTGTGCGCGCTCGCTCTACAGGAAGCGCGCCAAAGAAACAAACCACAGTAACTTCCGTACAGTACAAAAGCACTCCATCTTTTACATGACACATATACTACACATTGTCCCTAAGCGTGTACTATTTTACACAAATGACAATTTGCACAAGTACATAAAATTTCATACATTAACATTTTCTTTTAATTTATCTACGACAAAATATCATTTAGTGAATTACACATTTCACATATTTCCTTACGTAACATACAAACATTATTAGCAAAGCACTATAACTGCACATATACTACAGTTTACATACTGACTTTGCGTACCAGAGTTAAATTACGAAAAATTTGAAAGTCAAAATAATTTTATAAATTAAATGACTGATTTATTACTGGTGTTACACGTCCACACAGCTCGTGTCATCCCTGAAAGGTTTTCTGAGCACAGAGCTGATGTGTCACATCTCTCCTGGACAACACAGTGACCACATCCCAGTATTACTGAGCCTTTGTAGTCTGCCTTAGAGAGAAGTGTGCGTAATCGGTATCCACCTCCATCATCTTCACCTCAACTTGCCACAATTTTGAGGGAAGATTGCCTTAAAACAGATACAGGACGGGTAGTTATCCATTCCGAGCCGACTGGACGCTCTTTTGATTGCCAACGGTTTTCCTGCACCATATTAGACCCGGTAACGTGTTTTGTTTTTGTTGATAGTTTGACAGTGCAGCACATTGTCCTACGCCTTTCTATAATCCAGTAAGACCGCTGTCCCTCTTTACACACTATGCCTTAGATCGAAGTTCAGGCAAGGTAATTATGTTGTGCTTTTGGTGCTACCAAATTTTTGCCCATGTATCTCGGTAACAGTTGATAACACGGCACATTGTCCATCGACTTTCTGTAGCCTAGTAAGACTGCTGACCATATTTAGAGACTACACATGTAACACATGCACATGCTTTAGATCTGGGCTCGCAGAGTTAGAATCCTTACTAACATTTAACGGTTAGCTGTTTTCTATACAGCGACATTACCCGTATAAAAGTTGGTGGAACGGAGGTGGCAGCTCGGTGATTGCTATCTTGGGGCTCGTATCTCCGTATCGGGAAAGAGCAACCAGTGGCTCTGACACCGAGGTGAGAGGCGTGACGAATCGGACAGGATGGGTTCGGCTGCTTTGTTCCGCAGCTGCAGTGAGGTTGCACCGCGACCCGGATGCGTCAGTGCTGCCGTTGAAGACCCTATTGCGCGCCACATTTCGCGACTACGCACTACATCATCAGGCTTTACGGCTCACTTGAATTGGTCTTTAGAAGGCTCAGTTAGCCTCCAGTGAGACATCACGCTAATGAATCTGTACTTCCTAGAACTTTGCAGCCATTACTCGTAAATAACAGCTAAGACGATTTTGCACCCTACTTGCGTCGTCATGAACACTTGTTGGATGTGTGAATGGGTTTAAAATTGTTGGGCTCTAAACAGCTTGGTCATCAGTGCCCTTTCACAACATCTCGGCATTTGTACATGAGCAGTAGTCGTGTTAAAACGAAAAGCAAATGTCATGTAATGATACCCACAGCAACAGAAAATGCCACATACAATTTTCAGTAGACTTGGTCATACTGTTGTCATTCGCGAAACATCTGCTCTCTAGACAATATTGTTTATTGCAGCCTTCTGTTAACAGGACATTTTGCCTTTCTGAGAACAGGCTACTTGATTATCCATGCAATCCTAATACTTCAACTAGAAGCAAAAAGGACGAGAAGTCAAAACTTTTCATCGCTTCAGTATCGATTAAAAGGAGCTCTGATTAGTGATAAATTTAGAGGAGAACTGGAGTTGCCTTTACAAAGGAACAACTCCAGTGCTTAAGTCCCAATTCCAATCAACACTCTGTGTAACATTCTTGCATACTTAAACCTTTGCCTTCCATACGCCACCTTCACGGAGTTCCGCCGTTGCAGATATTGTGCCAGCACCGTCTAGTGCAGAACGTTCTATGCCCGAATCCTTATATCACACTAATGCAGTTAACACAATTATTTCACCAAGGATTTATTGATTTTAATTTTGGGCGAATGTGTTTACTTTGAAGCGCAAAATACCTGGTGAACAGACCAGCTCGCATGAAATTCTTCTTAAGAGCTCTTAGACACAACTAGTATCGCGCCGCATCCTCATTTCTTTTTCTTTTTTTCTGTCAGTTGTTTGAGATCAGGGCAAAGGAAATCCATGCAGAGTTTCTTGATCCCTTAAAATTAATGCGTGTCACTGAATCATGACATACGTTTACACAAAGTGTTCAACGGGTTTTATGCATCTCCTTGCCCTGCCAAAAAACTTGAAAGTGAGGCTGAAACTTGAGACTAGTTGAGTATGAGAGTAATAAAAGAAGAGAATGAATAACGAAATGCACTGTTTACCAAACTCTTACAATTAGCCAGCTCATTTTTATTGATTTTACATATTGAATTCGTTGTTGCGAATTATCATTCCGTTGCAAGGCGTTTATCTCGCTGCGTAATGTTTAAATTCCTCGAATTTATCTTTCGGAAGGAAAATAATATGACAGAAATACTTTTTTGAGCTCGGTATCTTCGTTTACTCTACCAGCACGTGGTCATTTGTTTACAGAGGAATGAGACGTGATGAAAGTTCGTTAGGTTTAATGCATTCCATGGTACTATCTTCTTCACCCGACATGGTCAAGGAATGAGTCACTACACAGACTGCTGGAAAAAATGTCACACCCTCAAGGACAAGGTCATTCTATTGATAAGTGAGGTGACAGGTAGTTCAGTATTGTAAGATTATATGATAAAAAATTCACACCAGATGAAATACACACGTCTCTGTAAAGAGTGCCCAGACAGTCTCATCAGTACACACTGAGGCCCTCCTTAGCGCCCACGCAGGCGTGTATTCTCTCATTTAAATGATCACAAAGGCGCCCAACGGCATTCTGTTGTATAATGTCCCAAGAATCTAGCACCTTTATTAGCAGTTCTACAATAGGCTCTGGAGAGCGTGTAAGTTATCGCTTCATGATGTCCCAAAGGTGGAATTTGGTGACCTTGTTGGCCAGGGTCGTCATTGTACAGCACGAAAAACACGTTGCGGAGCCACAGTCGTAAATGGACGTTCATTGTCCTGCTGAAGAAGGACAGCACCTCTCTGACGAAGAAATGGCAGTAGCGCGGGGATAAGAACCTGTGAATTGTGGCGGGCACTGGTTATTTGGCTCTGTAGAAACAGTAAATGTGGCCTCCAGCTGTAACTGATAGCCTACTAAACTATGAAGACTAGGGTGGGTGATAATGATGATGATGATGGTGGTGGTGGTGGTGGTGATGATGATGATGTTTGGCTTTTGGGGCGCTCAACAGCGCGGTCATGAGCGCCCTTATAAAGTCCCAATTTTTACGCAGTACAGTTTTTCACACAGTCCAATTTTTTACACAGTCCAATCTAGTCGTTGTCACGAATGATGATGATGACATGATGAGGACAACACAAACAACCAGTTCTTGGGCAGAGAAACCCGGGAATCGAACCAGGGACCCCATGATCCAGAGGTAGCAACGTTAGCCACTGCACCACGAGCAGCGGACGACTAGGGTGGGGCCTGCGCGTCGTGGGAGAAGGCACTCTGGAATAGACAGCTCACCAGATCTACGCATACGGGTGTAGTTCCACCACTTGCACACAGACAGAACCTGCTCTCATCTCCGAAGGCAACAGAGCGCTATCTCATTCTCCAATCAACTTTGTCTCGACACAAAGTAGCAATGTTAGGCGGGGTCGTCATGTCACCGGTAACGTGGCCAGAAATACACGTGATCTTCATCCTGCTGCAAGAAGACACTTCCCAACAGTCCCTGGTGTCACTGCAAGTGCAACATGAGCTCGGATTTCGCCCCTGGAGACTATTCGCTTCACCACAGGGGCTCGCACAGTGTGTCGATATTGACGTGCGTCTGTGCTACACACACATCCAGGACGTGGTCTACTGGTGCGGTGATGTTCTACAGACCACTGGTGACAGGAGCAACACATCACCGATACATCGTGTCCAGTATGTGCAGCTATCCGTCGATATCTTCTTCCAGTTTCCCGCATGCCCACTGATCGATTACATCTTATGAAAATTAGACTTTGATTTTTAACTAGCATATGAGGAAGCTGAGCTAATTTTTAGTTTCATGGCCGCTTCATTTATTTGGTTAAAAAAAAATGGTTCAAATGGCTCTGAGCACTATGGGACTTAACTTCTGTGGTCATTAGTCCCCTAGAACTTAGAACTACTTAAACCTAACTAACCTAAGAACATCACACACATCCATGCCCGAGGCAGGATTCGAACCTGCGACCGTAGCAGTCCCGCGGTTCCGGACTGCGCGCCTAGAACCACTAGACCACCGCGGCCGGCATTTATTTGGTGCTGCGTGTGTATAAACTACGTGAAAATCATGCGAATAAAAGAAACTTGGTACGTACACAGTTCACTTCCTATGGAACTCTCAAAGCACGAGTCTTACTCGTACTCGTCCGGTTTTTCCACCTTTATATTCACACACGTTTCGGCAGACAGTTGGAGGCAGTTCTTTAATAGTGATGACGAGATGCCGCATCGTTCCCGCAATTGTCACGTGTGACTACCTGCGGTGAGAATTTCCCTCTAGTATTTATTGCATCGTTACGTAAGCTCACTGCGCAAGCACATGACGATTTCAGAAAACCTTGACAACATAATCCTTCTCATTTGTCTCTTAGACATGCTTGTTTTTCCATCATATGTTGTAACAAATTCTTGATCGTTATCATTAGGCTACTGACGTCTGTGACTACAAATTAATCAGATCTTTTACATGCAAGTATGGCTCACGTTAAACTGCATGTCCCGTACCCCAGCTACAAGAATGCAGACGCCTTGTGTATTAACGCTATGAAAGCAGATGAGGTAAAGACAACGTCAGCTACACTGCACGCCAGTCCCGGTGCTTAACCTACATCTACATCTACATCTACATTTATACTCCGCAAGCCACCCAAAGGTGTGTGACGGAGGGCATTTTACGTGCCACTGTCATTACCTCCCTTTCCTGTTCCAGTCGCGTATGGTTCGCGGGAAGAACGACTGTCTGAAAGCCTCCGTGCGCGCTCTAATCTCTCTGATTTTACATTCGTGATCTCCTCGGGAGGTATAAGTAGGGGGAAGCAATATATTCGATACCTCATCCAGAAACGCACCCTCTCGAAACCTGGCGAGCAATCTACAGCGTGATATAGAGCGCCTCTCTTGCAGAGTCTGACACTTGAGTTTATTAAACATCTCCGTAACGCTATCACGGTTACCAAATAACCCTGTGACGAAACGCGCCGCTCTTCTTTGGATCTTCTCTATCTCCTCCGTCAAACCGATCTGGTACGGATCCCACACTGATGAGCAATACTCAAGTATAGGTCGAACGAGAGTTTTGTAAGCCACCTCCTTTGTTGATGGATTACATTTTCTAAGCACTCTCCCAATGAATCTCAACCTGGTACCCGCCTTACCAACAATTAATTTTATATGATCATTTCACTTCAAATCGTTCCGCACGCATACTCCCAGATATTTTACAGAAGTAACTACTTCCAGTGTTTGCTCCACTATCATATAATCATACAATAAAGGATCCTTCTTTCTATGTATTCGCAATACATTACATTTGTCTATGTTAAGAGACAGTTGCCACTCCCTGCACCAAGTGCCTATCCGCTGCAGATCATCCTGCATTTCGCTACAATTTTCTAATGCTGCAACTTCTCTGTATACTACAGCATCATCCGCGAAAAGCCGCATGGAACTTCCGACACTATCTACTAGGTCATTTATACGTATTGTGAAAAGCAATGGTCCCATAACACTCCCCTGTGGCACGCCAGAGGTTACTTTAACGTCTGTAGACGTTTCTCCATTGATAACAACATGCTGTGTTCTGTTTGCTAAAAACTCTTCAATCCAGCCACACAGCTGGTCTGATATTCCGTAGGCTCTTACTTTGTTTATCAGGCGACAGTGCGGAACTGTATCGAACGCCTTCCAGAAGTCAAGAAAAATAGCATCTACCTGGGAGCCTGTATCTAATATTTTCTGGGTCTCATGAACAAATAAAGCGAGTTGGGTCTCACACGATCGCTGTTTCCGGAATCCATGTTGACTCCTACATAGTAGATTCTGGGTTTCCAAAAACGACATGATACTCGAGCAAAAAACATGTTCTAAAATTCTACAGCAGATCGACGTCAGAGATATAGGTCTATAGTTTTGCGCAACTGCTCGGCGACCCTTCTTGAAGACTGGGACTACCTGTGCTCTTTTCCAATCATTTGGAACCCTCCGTTCCTCTAGAGACTTGCGCTACACGGCTGTTAGAAGGGGGGCAAGTTCTTTCGCGTACTCTGTGTAGAATCGAATTGGTATCCCGTCAGATCCAGTGGACTTTCCTCTATTGAGTGATTCCAGTTGCTTTTCTATTCCTTGGACATTTATTTCGATGTCAGCCATTTTTTCGTTTGTGCGAGGATGTAGAGAAGGAACTGCAGTGTGGTCTTCCTATGTGAAACAGCTTTGGAAAAAGGTGTTTAGTATTTCAGCCTTACGCGTGTCATCCTCTGTTTCAATGCCATCATCATCCCGGAGTGTCTGGATATGCTGTTTCGAGCCACTTACTGATTTAACGTAAGATCAGAACTTCCTAGGATTTTCTGTCAAGTCGTTACATAGAATTTTACTTTCGAATTCACTGAACGCTTCACGCATAGCCCTCCTTACGCCAACTTTGACATTGTTTAGCTTCTGTTTGTCTGAGAGGTTTTGGCTGCGTTTAAACTTGGAGTGAAGCTCTCTTTGCTTTCGCAGTAGTTTCCTAACTTTGTTGATGTACCACGGTGGGTTTTTCCCGTCCCTCACAGTTTTACTCGGCACGTACCTGTCTAAAACGCATTTTGCGATTGCCTTGAACTTTTTCCATAAACACTCAACATTGTCAGTGTCGGAACAGAAATTTTCGTTTTGATCTGTTAGGTAGTCTGAAATCTGCCTTCTATTACTCTTGCTAAACAGATAAACCTTCCTCCCTTTTTTATATTCCTATTAACTTCCATATTCAGGGATGCTACAACGGCCTTATGATCACTGATTCCCTGTTCTGCACTTAAAGAGTCGAAAAGTTCGGGTCCGTTTGTTATCAGTAGGTCCAAGATGTTATCTCCACGAGTCGGTTCTCTGTTTAATTGCTCGAGGTAATTTTCGGATAGTGCACTCAGTATAATGTCACTCGATGCTCTGTCCCTACCACCCGTCCTAAACATCTGAGTGTCCCAGTCTATATCTGGTAAATTGAAATCTCCACCTAAGACTGTAACATGCTGAGAAAATTTATGTGAAATGTATTCCAAATTTTCTCTCAGTTGTTCTGCCACTAATGCTGCTGAGTAGGGAGGTCGGTAAAAGGAGCCAATTATTAACCTAATTAGGGTCCTCACAGAATGCTGTCTAAATAATAAAATACACTCCTGGAAATTGAAATAAGAACACCGTGAATTCATTGTCCCAGGAAGGGGAAACTTTATTGACACATTCCTGGGGTCAGATACATCACATGATCACACTGACAGAACCACAGGCACATAGACACAGGCAACAGAGCATGGACAATGTCGGCACTAGTACAGTGTATATCCACCTTTCGCAGCAATGCAGGCTGCTATTCTCCCATGGAGACGATCGTAGAGATGCTGGATGTAGTCCTGTGGAACGGCTTGCCATGCCATTTCCACCTGGCGCCTCAGTTGGACCAGCGTTCGTGCTGGACGTGCAGACCGCGTGAGACGACGCTTCATCCAGTCCCAAACATGCTCAATGGGGGACAGATCCGGAGATCTTGCTGGCCAGGGTAGTTGACTTACACCTTCTAGAGCACGTTGGGTGGCACGGGATACATGCGGACGTGCATTGTCCTGTTGGAACAGCAAGTTCCCTTGCCGGTCTAGGAATGGTAGAACGATGGGTTCGATGACGGTTTGGATGTACCGTGCACTATTCAGTGTCCCCTCGACGATCACCAGTGGTGTACGGTCAGTGTAGGAGATCGCTCCCCACACCATGATGCCGGGTGTTGGCCCTGTGTGCCTCGGTCGTATGCAGTCCTGATTGTGGCGCTCACCTGCAAGGCGCCAAACACGCATACGACCATCATTGGCACCAAGGCAGAAGCGACTCTCATCGCTGAAGACGACACGTCTCCATTCGTCCCTCCATTCACGCCTGTCGCGACACCACTGGAGGCGGGCTGCACGATGTTGGGGCGTGAGCGGAAGACGGCCTAACGGTGTGCGGGACCGTAGCCCAGCTTCATGGAGACGGTTGCGAATGGTCCTCGCCAATACCCCAGGAGCAACAGTGTCCCTAATGTGCTGGGAAGTGGCGGTGCGGTCCCCTACGGCACTGCGTAGGATCCTACGGTCTTGGCGTGCATCCGTGCGTCGCTGCGGTCCGGTCCCAGGTCGACGGGCACGTGCACCTTCCGCCGACCACTGGCGACAACATCGATGTACTGTGGAGACCTCACGCCCCACGTGTTGAGCAATTCGGCGGTACGTCCACCCGGCCTCCCGCATGCCCACTATACTCCCTCGCTCAAAGTCCGTCAACTGCACATACGGTTCACGTCCACGCTGTCGCGGCATGCTACCAGTGTTAAAGACTGCGATGGAGCTCCGTATGCCACGGCACACTGGCTGACACTGACGGCGCCGGTGCACAAATTCTGCGCAGCTAGCGCCATTCGACGGCCAACACCGCGGTTCCTGGTGTGTCCGCTGTGCCGTGCGTGTGATCATTGCTTGTACAGCCCTCTCGCAGTGTCCGGAGCAAGTATGGTGGGTCTGACACACCGGTGTCAATGTGTTCTTTTTTCCATTTCCAGGAGTGTAGCTCATATCAGTCCTTACATGGTGACATAATCTTCTGTATCATTATAAATATTAGAAGTATTTTGGAATCTCTTCATCCCGAAGGCTGATTTAAACACCACCGTTGCTTACCAATCATGTTACTTACTATTGGATGTGTTATATTTTCCCTTGTTCTGATCCACGTACTTACTGGTTGAAAGCCGTTCATTAAAAGTCGCCTTTCAAATTATTCGTTATGCGTGAGTTGTGAATCGCTAAAGTACAAAGACATTACGTAAGCACTTTCTCGACTGCTAAAGCATATTAAAGTCTTAGGTGGAAAAGAGACGGGATCTCTATAGTTCATATCTTTGAAAGTATAGGTAGCTTATCAATAGCCCCCTTGGGCAGCTGATTTTGGTGGAAGAGTGCCCCAGTAAATGCTGGACAAAGGCATTCTGTTTTCTATTCCTTTTCCTGCTGAAGGACTCGCTCGATCTTCACTCTTTTCTCACCTGTGTAGTAAGTTATTGTATTCTACCGATGGTCATTCCCATAAAGTTGTTGAGGCTCTCTTGGCCATTTCTTCACAAATTTCGATCGGCCGGAGTGGCCGAGAAGTTCTAGGCGCTTCAGTCTGGAACCGCGCGACCGCTACGGTCGCAGTTTCGAATCGTGCCTCGGGCATGGATGTGTGTGATGTCTTTATGTTTGTTAGGTTTAAGTATTTCTAAGTTCTAGGGGACTGATGACCTCAGATGTTAAGTCCCATAGTGCTCAGAGCCAACTCTTCACAAATTTCCTGTTGGCTTCTGTCTCGAATCTTCAGCAGACGATTGTATGACGATTTTTTCAGCATTTCACCACCACCAATGGCTGCCATTGTCAAAGCTTCATCGTCCATTGCTGGTGGCGTGCGGGAATTGAGCTTGCAACCGGAGATTACACATAGACGTAAAGAAACGCACCAAGAGGGATTGTCTGACATA
Source organism: Schistocerca serialis cubense (assembly GCF_023864345.2). NCBI lineage: Eukaryota > Metazoa > Arthropoda > Insecta > Orthoptera > Acrididae > Schistocerca > Schistocerca serialis. The sequence goes on from NC_064644.1 coordinate 76,046,632, forward strand.
AACGATAGTTGGTAGGCGGGTTTCTGCGTCTGAAAGATGATTATTCAAGTTTCGCGCCAGTGGCGTAAGAGTGGTAGGTGCTATTAGTGCCACTGTGAGGGTGCAGATCACGTTTGCTTTACTTACACGCGGTAACACTCGTGAGCATTATTTACCGTTGTGATTGGACGTATCGAGTTGATGTTAGTTAAAAATGCCTTAAAGATGACAAAGATCCCATTAATAACACTTCACTGAGTTTGAAAGTGATCTTATAATGGGGCAACGAGAAGATGGATGTAAACATGTCATCTTGCACTGTCAATCACTTAAATATGTTACCGAGACAAATGTATTCTCTAAATTTCATTACTTTACGTTAATTATTTCTGGGTGTTGCAATTTTTCATCATTCGCATGTAAGCTACTGGCGCATGAACGTCCGACAGCTTTTCTGTGGTCGTTACCTCTGTGATTCTCCCTTTGCTATCTGCAACGGTCGCTCGCTTCAGCACGATAATCCAAGATCCTACAAACCTGAAGCTTTCCTCTTTCTTTTTGAAGCTATTGTCATATTTGCGGATCTCTGTAGCTTCCCAAAACACGCAGATGTCGTAGCTCTTAACAACAACGAGAACATCCGTGTCGGCGAATTTCACTATGTGGTCGGTCTCACACAGCACGTGCTCCGTCAGGATCGATTCCTCCACCTATCCTAACCTGCAATGCTGTTTATCTCTACGTCACTCTCCGAATGTATAATAGAAAGCCCATACCCGACATGTTTTCTTCCAGTGTGTCCCAGCTCCGAGTGTTTGATTATGTGACATACCATATGTAAACATATGGAGTATCTCATTCTCTTCAGAATGTTTTCCAGGTGTTCCGATTCGTGTTTAAATTAATGTGGCTCACCGTCTTGCTCGCGTTAGAGAGTATTAATCATCACTCTTTTCTGACTTGGCTGCTGATTTGACAGTTTGTGCAGGTATCGGTCCATGTGTGTCGGTTTTCGGCAAACGCTGTGTCCAGGGTTCTCAACATCCCCAGTAACCAGCACTTCTGAAAGGGTAGCCGTTGGTTCTCTTCTACCTTCCTGAGAAACTTTAAATTGGCATGGAGACCAGGTGCCTCAGGAAGTGATCGAGATGTCACTCACCACGACTCCACACAACAATGGTATCGTTGATATACACTATGTCATCAAAAATATCCGGGCACCCCCGAAAACAAACGTTTTTCATATTAGTTGCATTGTGCTGCCAGGTACTCCATATCAGCAACCTCAGTCAGTAGTCATTAAAGTACGCGTCATTTATGTTGGCGGCCGAGTTTAGGTTCGTTCTGCGCATCTGACGTCACAAAACACAGTCAGCCAATGAACAGAGAACGACGTTGCTACATCACGACTGCAATGCAGAGCATGGACGTGTCTTCAGTTTTAGAAACGTTCAGTCATAAATAAAGGAGTAGAACTAAAGCAATGTCTTGATAGCAGACATTCTTTTATAGAAAGTTTGGAAAAAGAATTCTTTATACCAATTGCTTCATATTCTATTAATTAATTAAACAAAACAAGCAATAAGACTCCTAATTCCGGTGATAGCAAGGAAAGGTGTTTGTATCACTCTCACGAACAGCTTTTTCGCAATAAAGAACAGCGGTAATTGTTTATTTCCTATTGTACTTCGACGAAGCATGAGTAATTCATAGTCATACCAACAGTGTTTGTCAGTATTTTGCGTGACGTCTTATACTCGTCATGGCGTTACAAATTCTGACGAGGTGTGTTGGCGTAACGGTTAAGGTGTTGGGCTGCTACACGAAAGGTTATGAGTTCAAATCTTGTGCTGTGCTTAATATTTTCATTATTTAAAAACAATATCGAAGTGTCTTACTCCACGAATTATATTCGTTTGAATGCAATTTTTTGAAATTTCTAGTGCTTTGTCTCTTCATTAATCCTTTCGCTGCTGCAGACACGTGCTCCCCGCATTTTGTCATCACTGCACTGCTCGCCTGTGCAGACACATGGTGTTCCCACTGCTTTGACACACTTATCATTCGATTTCACAAAACCTATTTGGCCCAAAAATTTGATTTTTACACATCTTCTTGACTGATACCTTCCCCTCATAAATGACTTAATTTTGTTTCGATGTTCAACGCAGTTATTATGCAGCGTTAAATGTAGTAAACCATTGCACGAAATTTTGAAGAGTTTGCAGAAGTAGAAGTCCATAGCGTATACTGTCCGTATGGTCGATTTTAGTTGCCACAATGTTGAGAATGAAATGTGGACAAAATACCTAAATTTCATATGAAATTTACTGTATAACAATATCTCATTTAATTGAAGTACGACATAGGTGCTGTATGTAATATTGAGAAATATTCCGTCTTTCGCGACTGTAATAAAAGTATTATTTACACCGGACGCGTTTGGCTTTATTTTAAAGCACTTCAATCAAGGAAAGGTATGGCACATACACAATAGTACTCATGTTCTCTTTCTCGTTTTTGTTCCACAGTCGCAGTTTTACCAATGGTACTGAAATATATTCCTCTTCTGCAGCTGTAATAAGGGACTTATTTAGACCAGACGCGTTTCTCTCTTTTCCATTGCCAAGTCACCTTTCGTAGTTTTGTGCTGCGGTAACACAATATTCAACGTTTGTGTTGGCAGATCAGTGTTTTAGCAAATAAATGATGTTTGTGTGTGCCACACACAAAAATTGTATTTGACATAGCTCAGAGCACTTCAGTGACAGACAGTATATTCAAGTCCTAATTTTTTTGTAAGTCCACAGTTTTGTTTAATGTACTTTGTCTACTTCCTTTTTGATTGATTGAAGTGCTTTAAAATAAAGCCAAACGTGCTCAGTGTAAATAAAACTTTTGTTACAGTCGCGAAAGACGGAATATTTCTCAATATTACATACGACACCTATGTCGTACTTCAAATAAATGAGCTATTGTCATACAGTAAATTTTATATGAAATTTAGGCATCTTGTCCACATTTCATTCTCAACATTGTGGTAACTAAAAAAGACCATACGGAAAGTATACTCTATGGACTTTTACCTCTGCAAACTCTTCAAAATTTCGTGCAATGGTTTACTACATTTAATGCTGCATAATAACTACGTTGAACATCGAAACAAAATTAATTCATTTATGGGGGGAAGGTATCAGTCAGGAAGATGTGTAAAAATCTAATTTTTGGGCCAAATAGTTTTTGTAGAATCGATTGATAAGAGTGTCAAAGCAGTCGGAACACCATGTGTCTGCACAGGCGAGCAGTGCAGTGACAAAATAGCGCACAGCGCGGAATGCAGGGAGCACGTCTTCGTAGCAGCGAAAGGGTTAATGCGGCCGTGGTGGCTTTACTTCATGAACTGCGCGCTCCCCACTACACGTAAGCTTGCGAACTATGCTATACTATGGCGCTGCTTCGATTGGCGCGTGAGTCGTGTGCAACTGGCAACGCAGCAATCTCCAGCGTCTGGGCGGGCATGCGCGAGCCGCCAAGATAAAAGAATTGAACTATAGACATTGTGAGAGAGCAGAATGGGACGCTCCGCGGAACTCGCGGACTTCGAACGTGGTCAGGTGATTGGGTGTCACTTGCATCATACCCCTGTACGCGATATTTCCACACTCCTAAACATCCCTACGTCCACTGTTTCCAATGTAATAGTGAAGCTGAAACGTGAAAGGACACGTACAGCACAAAAGCGTACAGGCCGACCTCGTCTGTTGACTGACAAAGATCACCGACATTTGGAGAGGGTCGTAATGTGTAAAAGGCAGACATCAATCCAGACTATCATACAGGAATTCCAAACTGCATCAGGATCCACTGCAAGTACTCTGACAGTCAGGCGAGAGGTGAAAGAACTTGGATTTCATGGTCGAGCGGCTGTTCATAAGCCACAGATAACGCTGATAAATGCCAAACGATGCTTCACTTGACGTTAGGAGCGAAATCATTGGACGATTGAACAGTGCAAAAATGGTGTCTGTAGTGACGAATCACGGTACACAATGTGGCGATGCGATGGCAGGGTGTGGGTATGGCGAATGCCCGGTGAACGTCATCTGCCAGCGTGTGTAGTGCCAACAGTAGAAATCGGAGGCGGTGGTGTTATAGTGTGGTCTTGTTTTTCATGGAGGTTGTTGCACACCCTGTTGTTTTGCGTGGCACTATCACAGCACCGGTCCACATTGATGTTTTAAGCACCTTCTTGCTTCGCACTGTTGAAGAACAATTCGGGGATGGCGATTGCATCTTTCAACACGATCGAGCATCTGTTCATAATGCACGGCCTGTGGCGGCGTGGTTGCACAACAATAAGATCCCTGTAATGGACTGACCTGCACAGAGTCCTGACCTGAATCCTATAGAAGACCTTTCGGATGTTTTCGAACGCCGACCTCGTATCGGACCTAACCGACCGAATCGACATCGATACCTCTCCTCAGTGCAGCACTCCGTGAAGAATGGGCTGTCATTCCGCAAGAAACATTCCGACACCTGATTGAACATATGCCTGCTGAGTGGAAACAGTCATCAAGGCTATATATTCCAGCATTACCAATGGAGGGTGCCACGAACTTGTAAGTCATTTTCAGCCAGGTGTCTGCATAACGCATCACATAGTGTACCTGTATCACATCTTAAGTTCACAAGGTTAAAATCCAGTACCTGAGTTTCGAAGTGTTTCATGAAGACGTTGGATACCACTGGACTAAGTGAACTGCCCGTGGCAACACTTTCCAGCTATTTGTGGAAGTTGTCATTCAACATGAAACAGTTCGTTGTGAGACGTACAGGAAAGGGCTTGGTGATGTCTTGCTGGAAAGCAGAACCGATATACAAACACTGAGTGGGACTATGGTAAACAAAGAAACAACACCAAAGATAACCAGGTTGTCATTTCATCCAGGTTTTAGTATCTTCAGCTTCTCAGTCAAATGTCCAAAGTCCTTAAGTTTGTGTCGGTCTTTCTCACACGTCTGAAGTAGAGAGCTCAGGTGTTCCGCAGGTTTATACGTCGGCGAGCAAAGATCGCGTACAATCAGTCTTAGTGGAAAGGTATCCTTATGGATTTTTGGTAATCCATACAGCCGAGGAGACAGGACTTCTGTGTTGCGCAGGTTCCTCTGCACGTCCGCCGAGAGAAAAAAGACCTTGATTAGCCGAATCGTATTCCGTGTGATTCGCTGCGTCGTGTCTGCGATCAGTTTTCTACACGTTGTCGGATCTAATAGGCCCCAAATCTTCTGGTAGTAACCTTCGGTCTTCATTACAACCGTAGCATTTCGCTTACTGGCAGTCATTACCAGTATAATCTGGCCAGCGTCAAGGCTCTTGATTGGGCGTAACTCTACTCCCTTGGGATTTCAGGTGTAAGTAGGCTCTTTAGGTTTTTATGTTGGTGACGTCACGTAGCGCTCTGTATGAAAATCGCTGACTGTGCTGTGTGCAGTCTGTGGCTGGTTGGAGTCATTGTTGGAATATTGGCTAGTGTAGTGTTGGGCAGTTGGATGTGAACAGCGTGTAACGTTGGGCAGTCGGAGATGAGCCGCCAGCAGTGCTGGATGTGGGGAGAGAGATGCCAGAGTTTTGAGAGGTTACTATGAGCGGACGATGTGGACAGGTGTCCGTCAGAAAAAGGAAATTTGTAAGACTGGATGTAATGAACTGATATATATATATATATATATATATATATATATATATATATATACTGTAGCCCATTCTTCACGGAGTGCTGCACTGAGGAGAGGTATCGATGTCGATTCGATCGGTTAGGTCGGACACGAGGTCGGCGTTCGAAAACATCCGAAAGGTCTTCTATAGTGAGAAATTCTCTACCATGTGACCGACAAGAAAGATACTATGGAAACTACCAGCAAAAGGACATATGATATAATCTTAACAATAGACCAGAATTTAACCAAAATTGGTATGATTCAAACAGTACAGGGCCCTCTCGACAAGTTGCAATTGTAGAAGTTAGATCTCCAAATCCCAGTAATGATGCGTGACAACAAAGAGGTTACAGACAATGAATCGCACTGCAGGTGGCCACGTGCGCTGGCTGGGCTTGAGAAAGATAACATAAACGCTAACCTTGAGAAAAATTCCAGTACTCTTTACCGACGTATACAGAATGATAATTGCTTTGAAGCTGAAACTCTGCGTACTAGGAAAACTAAAGGATTACACCACATTTCTCATGTAAAACAGTTTATTGAGAGAAGATATGCTTTTTAACTTAGTCTTTGCCATAAAATTTTTCACTTAACATAACCAGTACAATTTGTCACACTTAGAAACTGTTAACATTCAACAATGTTTTGAAGTTAACTATCCAATCAAGAACCTAGGGAACTTATTTGAACAATAATTACGAATGCATTTTTGCAGTGAACAGATGACACAATTTTATTGTGTGTACATTCTTGCTTATTCATTGCACGATTACGTAACGACTATAAGGCTTACATACTTAGAACATATACTACTAATGAGACTTTAATGCAACATTTTTCTTTACTTGAAAAGACATTCTTTATTTAAAGTACTTTCTGAGAGATCACAGGTGACTCAGTGTTTGGTTTGTTTGACAGCTACATGATTATATCATGATGCTACTAATGAGTGACACTATTTACATTATTGTTTTTGCGCTGTATCTGTTTTATATCTGCACAGTTTTTCTACATTCTCCTGGAAAATGGAACATGTTTGAGTAGTAACTTTTGTGGTACAGCTACAATCAGACAGCCTTCTCACAACACAGCATTACAGTATAGTACTTTCTAGATGACGCAATGAGAGTAATAACTACGACATCTATACACATAGCATTTCACTTTTGTTTATAATGAGGTAAGTACATTGACTTTTACAGAACTTTGCTTATGGATGACGATAACTACTACTCTTGGGACATTTTTACCGTTAAGTAATGACAGAAATTATCTTACAACAAGAGGCACAGCTTAGCACTACATGACACGCATTTGAGTGATAAAATTTTGCACTTAAAACATTTTTTGAAATATTTTTGAATTAAAAAGACACAAAGAAGGTTTTCGGTGATATATTTCATTCCATTGCTGTAATCTGTAACACCTGAGTGTATCATTACATTAATCCTCATAGGGTACATGCTTACTTTGTGTACTAAGCGTGTGGCAAGCGCTAGGAGCACTAACTAATATGGTATTTGCTTGTTCAATTTTACACATCGGTACCATATTTCTCTTACACAGAATTACAAAGCTATCTGGTCATTTAACTGTGAGAGAAAGACACATGTTTACGTAATTACACAGTTGGATAATTTCACACTTATGAAATTGTATTTTGGTTGCATTTTGTGAACTGCTCATATTTACTTTAGAAACCACGTTGATAGTATGAGGTTTTTGAGATTTTACTGAGATGTTATGATGTTATTATTGCGACGACGATGCGTATTGTGGCATCGAGGTGTGTTTGTGATCATTACGAAGGGTGAGTGCGTGCATGAATTTGAGTACCACAAAAAAGCTGATAGAAATTTTTGACACTGTTATATTTATAAGATTTTGTTTCTAAACATTTGTAAAATAAATTTTCAACCTGTGAAAATTTTTTAATATACATGAGACTGTTACTATAGCGGAAACTGCTGTCGTAAATATTTCTGTAAAGAAGGTAAGTGATCTTGATGTAATACACTGTGGGCCCCCAGCTGTGTGAGAGTCGCCTAGGAATAAAAAAAAGAGAAATATTTTATGTCTATACACTTGATCATGACTACTGTCTTTCTAGTTGAGAGATTTTTTTTTTTTTTTTACTTTCTTATGAAATGCCAGAGGATAATGACTCGAAGCATCACAGGCGTCTCTGTACAGCGTGGAAATGAGACAATGGGATGTCCATGATGGATTGGCATGCAATGTCTCGGGATGCAAATCCGACCGAAGTGTTTGGTCGTATATTAAGATGATGCTTAAAGGAAATCCAGTATATACTTTGAAGCAGCTATCGTATAAAATCTGGACGATACGGAGATCGTTAGTGAGAGAATATGCAGAAAATCTCATGAAAAGTGCCAAAATGGTACCAAGCTGTAACTAATAATGGCGGCGATTCGATTAACTACTAGATAGTTGTGCAGTTAGTAATGACATGTATTTTCATGTAAACATATATTTACATTGGTGTCTTATATTTTCATACAGTCAACGGCGTACATTTTGTTGTGGAACTGACTGTACATACTCACTTATCGACGTATGGCAAGCTTTGGGTAGGTGTAAGACTGGTGCTGTGTCGGTCACCGAGCGAGGGGGCGCAGTGGTTAGCACACTGGACTCGCATTCCGGAGGACGACGGTTCGATCCCGCGTCCAGCCATTCTGATTTAGGTTTTCCGTGATTTCCCTAAATCACTCCAGGCAAATGCCGGGATGGTTCCTTTGAAAGGGCACGGCCGACTTCCTTCTCCGTCCTTCCCTAATCCGATGAGACCGATGACCTCGCAGTTTGGTCTCTTCCCCCAAACACCCTCCCCCCCCCCCCCCCCGCCCCTCTGTGTTGGTCATTCCCTGCGATAGACGCAATGTTAACTGTATTATATATCGATGCTTCCCTCTGATTGCTTCTCCGGTCATATCAGGCACTAGAGGAAGATCGTAGCCGTGGTCGTATCGACTGAAATAAGATAGTTCATTGTTGGAGGAAACGATATAGCAGCTGGTGTACTATACAATGCGGTCAGAAACACTCCGAAAAGCTTGTGAGGTTGTTCCAGGGTGGATTGTACTGAGAAATAATTATTAACAAAAAATTCGATACATTGCGCAATTTCGTGGCTGATTAGCACTGAAGTTGACCAGTCAGGTCGCTGTGCGCACAAATTTAAGCGGCCCGCCAGAAACCGTGTCGCCAAATGTGTTCCTCATCTGGATTATTAAGATACAGAGCAACGTATCCAACTTTTTTGTTAAGAAATATTTCTCAGCACAACCTATCTTGAAACACACTTACAAGCTTTTCAGACTGTTTCTGACCACCCTGCATGTTCTTGAAACAAACAAGTACATATTCATTAGAAGACAAGTTAATTATGAGTGACTTTAGCTTTAACATATGGCACCATAGTGAGACCAGCACAGTGGCTTGTGGGCTCTCAGGTACCTGCCTGAAGATGATGGGCCAGACCTCTTCTAACCCTCCAAAATGGGTAGTAGTCGGAGCTAATTAGGTGGATTTTAAGGGCGGATAAATCCATCGGGAAGGGAGGCATTTTCCGATGTTCGTGGCAGAGAACTTCCAGAAGTCCTACCAGTAATTAGCACCTTACAGATGCGTTGTAGACGGGAAAAGGTAATGGCCAGTGAAAGTACTTACGTTCTGCTACTGATTCTTACTGGCTGCAAGGCCTAAATGTTGAGTGATTTAGCGGAGCAGTTAGGGAAATCGATACGTCAACTGGCAGTCTTCATCTACATTACGTGACTACTCTGGATTTCACATTTAAGTGCCTGGCAGGGAGTCATCGAACAACATGTATGCTGTAGAAGTCGTGTGCCTCTGAAGCCTAGGTGGTGTTCTCTTAGTGTACCTCTGAAGTCACGAGATAGTGATCATTCGTGATCAACCGCGTTGTTTCTTGCAGTATGAAAAAAGAGAGGCTGTGAAACACAGATCTCGTTTATGGGCGTGGATTTTGGGTTGAGTCATTATGGTTTTGTGTACGAGGGGTCCGTACAGCGAGTGTGCAGACACTCAGTAGGGGGGCACCTCAGAGTAGGCCTTGGAGTCCGGTAGATGGTCGGCGGTGTTTAACGAAGGGGATGGCCTTTAAAAGAGATGCCTGGTAGTGAGAAGGAGCATTATGAGATTTCTAGGACAGGTTATGTTCATTGGGTGCTGTTGTTCAATCAAAAAGGGACATGGATTTTCTACTTCTACGTCTATACTCTGCAAACCACCGTGAGGTGCATGGTGTGGGGTACCTCCCATTGTACCAGTTATTATGGTATCTTCCTGTTCCATTCATGTATGCAGCATGGGAATAATGAATACTTCTGTGCGTACAGTAATCATTCTAATGATTGTTTGAATACTTCTTTGCGTACAGTAATCATTCTAATTTTGTCCTCAAGATCCCTATGTGAGAAATATGTAGTGGGTTTGTAGTATATCCCTAGAATCATCATTTAAAGCTGGTTCTTGAAACTTCGTTAATAGATTTTCTTGGGATAGCTTGCATCTATTTTCAAGAGCCTTCCAGTTCAGATCCTTCAGTATCTCTGAGACACTCTCCTATGGACTAAACAAGACTGTGACCATTTGTGCTGTCCGTCTCTGTAAACATTCAACAACCCCTGCTAACCCTATCTGTTACGGGTCCCACACACTAGAACCGGGCCAACGAGCGACTTGTAAGTAATCTGTTTTGTATACCGATTGTGTTTTCCCGAATTCTACCACCTAGATTACCCACGACTGAACCTATGTGATCATTCCATTTCAAACCCCTACAAAGTGTTACACCCCGGTATTCGTATGAGTTGGCCGATTCCAATAGTGACTCATTGATACTATAGTCTTAGGATACTATGTATTTTCGTTTTGTGAAGTGCACAGTTTTACATCTCTGAACATTTACAGCAAGTTACTAATCTCTGCACCACATTGAAATCTTATCAACATATGACTGAATATTTATGCGGCTTCTCAAATGGTTCAAATAGCTCTGAGCACTATGGGACTTAACATCTGAGGTCATCAGTCCCCTAGAACTTAGAACTGCTTAAACCTAACTAACCTAAGGACATCACACATATCCATGCCCGAGGCAGGATTCGAACATGCGACCGTAGCGGTCGCGCGGTTGCAGACTGAAGCGCCTAGAACCGCATGGCCACACCGGCCGGCTATGCAGCTTCTCTCTGATAATTCTTCATTAGAGATAACTGCATTATCTGGAAGGTAATTGATATACAACACGAACATCAAGGGTCCCAACACACTTCCCTGAGGTACACCTGATGTTACTAGTACATCTTACCATGCCTCTCCATCTGAGATAACGTGCGATGTTCTCCTCACCAAAAAGCCCTCAATCCAACCTAAATTTCACTTGATACACCATATGGTCGTACTTTTGACAATAAGTGTAGGTACCGTACTGAGTCGAATACTTTTTGGAAATCAAGAAACATTGCGTCTACCTGGATTCTTTGATCCAAAGCTTTCAAAAAGTGCGAGTTGGGTTTCAAACGATCGATGTTTTCGAAAGCTATGCTGGTCGGCATTGTGGAGGTCATCCTGTTCAAGATACCTGATTATGTTGCAGCTCAGAATATGTTCTCAGATTCGACAACAAACTGGTATCAAGGATATTGGACGGTAGTTTTGTGGATCACTTCTACAACCGTTCTTATAGACGATTGTGACCTGTGCCTTTTTCTAAGAACTTGGCACACTTTTTTGCTCGGGGAATTTACGATAGATTTTTACGGAAAAGACAGAATACTTGCCTAAGATAACTATAATTAATATCTCTCACTATAACTCTTAATAGCGCACTCTCTTTCACCACAACAAGTGGGTTTTGGTTAAGTGCCAACTAATGAAAAGCATTAATTTCCTTTAAGTAAGAATGACAAGTAGCTCATTCCTAAATGTCTGCGCAAAAGTCGTGCCGGATCGGAGTAGAAATTAAGCCCTACCATGAATCTAAATTATTAGTCGATACGCAATGGTGACGTAAGATCCGACCACCTGTAAAACGACATACTTCAATTTTCATTACATCCTTTACAAGTATTATGAAATGCTTAACAAATGCTCTGCACATTCTCATACGTTAACCATCTACTTGAGATGGGCGAGGGAAGTGATAAGGTCGTTAACAAAAAGAGATTTCGTGGGTAAACATCAAATTTATTAAGCAGAGTGTCTTATATTTGGATGCAAATGACAAGGAAAGCTAGTTATTCTATATCGTCTCACAATACAATCTGATCTGCCTGGAGATCATCTAGCAGTGATATCTCGCCCGGTAAGGAGTAAGGTAAAATGAATAGAAGTGAAATTAGAATACGTGCTAGAGCTTCACAGTTGTGGAAAGAAAATTACGACAGTGCTTGCAAATAACTGAGAACAACAAGCATGCGGACTACATCGATAGGGGAACTCACCACAGGAAGAACAAAAACAACAAAGTGGCTTCCCGTTCGCATTCTTACGTATCGGATCATTGGCAAGCATAATTATTACTACTATCGAGAACATAGGTATTTGTCACTGATTTCCTCTATAAAAACGGACTATTCAGTGGGAACGAAGTCCCAAGATAGCACATAAACCAGAAAGATTCTGTCTCCGGAAAAATTACTCACTCGGAAATATTCGTGTAGCACACGAATTAAAGAACAGGGGGCAAAAGTGACAAGACTCAAAACTGACAAAAATAAGTGCGAAAACCGTTACTTAGAGTGGGTACCCAGCTATGGAAATTTAATTACGGAGAAAGAAAGAGCACCAAGCCCAAAGTAGGTCAAAACTAAGCGAATTTCACTCACAGTAAGTAAAGAAGTACTCAAAGAATTTACAAGGAAATAAGAAATCACTGATGCTTCGGGTTTATTGATTTCCTAACTCAAACACATTGCAACTTAATCTAATTTCGCGTTCACTAGAAAACGCATGCTTACTGACTAAGGACTGTAATACGACTCTTCGACACAAAGTCAACCTCTGTCTCTTGTTCAGAGTGGAGGGCATCCACTAGCCAATGGTGATGGGCACAAAAGACGCAAGATCGGCTCGCTGTTCCGGTAGACGACTGGAGCAAGACGGGAAGGCCTGTGATTCGCTGATGTTTGTTCGGAGAGACCTCTCTGCGACTCCAAAAATAGTGAAACCTGAGATTCTAAGAGTTGGTACCGCTACTTGAGAGAATAAGTAAAGGGACTTCTTTGGCTTCTACAAAACATTCAGACCTCTCACCCTTACTTTAAAACTAAACGTCCAAGGCAGGAAAAGGCAGCCATTACGGCTACGTCAGACCGACGACTGCAATTAAGGAAAAATAAAAGAAAATACTTTGTTCCCATCTTCTTGCGAGTATCAGTGTGATTTTAATGTAGCGAACTAAGAGCAACAAGATCTTGCCATCCCGAGAGTTAAAAGGAAAATAAATATGAAAGGAGTGCGAAACAAGCGCATATCTTCCAACCTGAAGGTGTTTCCATTGATGGGAATAAATTACATTCGAAATTTTTACGACCATCGTTTCAGGAAACAGCGACTTCATAGTATTATTATTATTTAGTAAACACAGTCATGATCGAGTATAAGTTGTCACTTTTTATCTGTCGATGACCGGTTTCGATCTGCTACAGAGATCATCATCAGATCTACAGTCTGTGAAGGGGAATAAAACTTATTGCCTTAGCTACGATCGAGACCGACATCAACGTACAACACTGTATCAAAGAGATGCAGCATAAATACCCCTGATGATGGTACGAATCCTTAAAGTGGAGTACCGCCGTCCATGCTGTCTTTGAGAACACTGTTGAATATGTGTAGCCTGCCGATAGTTAAAGAGTGGATGCCTCATCTATTGTCTCTGACATAACGTCATTTGTAGCCAATGGCGGTGAGAGTTGATTACATTGCGTGGAATGCTTATATTAAATGTATAATTATTAGGAATTGGGTCCCTGAAAAACAATGAAAGGATTTTTGGATTCTATAAAGAAGAACGCATATGTTGGAAGCGACGAAATAGAAAAAACAAATACTTTCCGCTATTAATCAAAGATGTCCTTGGTTGCCGCGCTGGCGCCGTAATGACGTTTACGTTTAACAGAATGCCCTCTGGAGGATAGCCCATAGTCCACGTTCAAATGAGCTCTATCTTTGGATTATAAATAATCTTTCCACACTATTTAATCAAGTCTCACGGCCATTGGCTGGAAATGGTGCTATGCCAGAGACAATGGGCGGGGCTTCCGATATTTAACTACCGGCAGCCGAGCCATATTCAGGAGTGTTCTCAGTGCCAGCCCGGAAATGGCCTACTACAGGTCAGAGAGTCCTTCAACCATCAAGGGTATATCATGCTGCACCTTTTTGCTCCTTAATTGTATATTAATGTCCATCTCCTTTGTAAATAAAGTAATATGTTTGATATCTCTTCAAAGAATCTGGATCTGATGACGGTCTCTGTAGTAGAGCGAAACCTGTCATCAAAAATAAAAAGCAACAACGTAAATCCAACTACTACTGTGTTTAGTAAATAGTTGCAAATTATATTCGTTTCGGAGGAAATCTGAGTGCAGCGTTTTCGTTTCACTCTCTTCCTGTTGATTCGACAATGTAATCCCACTGCTGTGGATTTGTAGACCGAATTTGTTGGAAGCCAGTTGGAGGCAAAGCATAAACTGTCAGCGGCCTAGTATTACAGTCCAGCGCTTGGATCTCGGAGTCGTTCTGGTCGTAGTTCATTTGCTAAACTATTGACAGTGGTGAAGTGAGGAGTCCGACACTGACTCGCTGGTCAGAGGGAGGCTGGTGACCCTTATTTACACTAGCTGGATGGTGTGGCAGTGTAAAGATCGAATCTGGGTCTGCGAATAAACGTTTCCGCCTAAGTCTGCGAGGGAGTACACCGCGAAACTGGTCTCGCGAATTGCACACCTTTAGGAGTGTGCAGACTGCCGCCGCGGCAATGAGTGCGATTCCACGCGACGCCACGAAAGCTCCGAAGTGCTTACGAAAGGAACTCTTCATGGTTGCTGAAGTGAGAGCTCCCGCCATCATGGCTAGAAAAATAGAGAAATCCTTTAGGCGGTTTCGTCAGCGAAGAGAGAACGTAGGAAATGCAATCTTTTGTAGAGCGCACACGCACGCACACGCAGTTCTTGACCCTGGGACATAATCGCTCAACCATGAAGCATCTGCTTGGAGCACGATCGGTCGAAAATGTTCGAAGTCGACCACGATGAACTGAACATCTTGGTCAATTACATAAATTTGCATCATCACTCTCGTTTAATCTTAGCCCGACATAGTGTCACTCTCAATCATCTAGCGAAACTTTCGACACATCATCATTTTCATTGCCTTTCAGATAGTGATGCCAGATGTCCCGATTTTTCCAGGTTGTCCCTATATGTGTTATGACCCGTCTGGCGTAACCCTTACGTGCTATGCCAATTGTCCCGACTTTTTGATAGTGCTAAAAACTGAAAATGATGAGCTACGTAGTTCCGAAATGAATTTCTTAACGTGTCGGTAATTGTTACGAAGAAAGGGGAATACGTTGAGCCAGGAGGTCGATATCAGACGATGAAGGGAAGTGTTAGCGCTTCCAGAAGCTGGACGTTTCGAAAACACATAACCATTTGGCGTCAGTTGTTGTGTCATTACTGCCACGCTGCTGTTTTCTGAACAATGTTTCAGCTTCTGCTGCCCCCCCACCCTCTCGTCGGTTAACTGTCCCCGACCTGTCTGGTCACGACAGTTAGTACTGTACTTCCATTTCAGGGCGGTAACTACTCCATTCGCCTGAGCCCTTGTTCGCCTCGTGCTTTCGTTTACAGTGGGAAACAAACTCGAGGCCGAGGTGACTTACAGTTTTGTCCTTAACGTCTACCGACGTTCTGTGTTCATTCAGTTGGTGGCAGTACCACTGACAGTAAATTATTGCACCCATGAATCCATGTAATTTATACAACTGTATGTATTTAAACACGGGTATGTGTACCCTGGTCAGCCAGCACATAATTATCACTTACCTTATAACCGGTATGTCCACCTTCGAGACAGATAATGGCGGTGACGCATCGTGGAATGGAAACAATGAGGCCTTGGTAGGTCGCTGGGGGTAGTTGGCACCACATCCGCTCAAATAAGTCTCCAAATTTCTGTTAATTCCGTGAAGGGAGGCAATGAGCTCTGACGCCACGCTCGATCACATCCCAGATATGTTAGATCGGCCTCAGATCTGGAGAACTTTGTGGCCAGTACATCAACAGCAACTCGTAACTGTGTTTCTCGAACCGCTCCATCACACACCTGGCCTTGTGACATGGCGCATAATCCTTTTGAAAAATATCACTGTCGTCGGGAAACATGATCGTCATGAAGGGGTGTACATGGTCTGCTACCAAAGTACGATACTCCTTGGTCATCATGGTGCCTTGCACGAGCTCCACTGGACTCATGGATGCCTACGTCAGTGTTCTCCATAGCATAATGGAGCCGCCGCCATCTTGTCTCCGTTCAGCAGTACTGGTGTCAAAGAGCTGTTCCCCTGGAAGACGATGGATTCGTGCGGTCTCATCGGCAAGATGTAGAAGGCATCGGGGTTTATCAGACCATGCAACGCTCCGCCACTGCAGCAACGTTCAGTGTCGGCAGTCACGTGCTTGTTTCAGTCGTAGTTCCCAATGTCGTGATGTAAACATTGGCGCATGCATTGATGTCGGCTGCAGAAAGCCGTCGTTAGGAGTGTTCGCTGCAATGTGTGCTCACACACACTTCTACTCTAACTGAATTAAAGTCTGATGTTAGTTCAGCCACAGTTCGCCGACTACCCTGTTTTACCAGTCTACCAAGCCTACGACGTCTGACAGCTGTAATGAGACGTGGCCGCCCAACGCCACGACGTCTGGACGAGGCTTCTACCTTAGTTTCGCCACGTGTTGAAGACAGTCACCACAGCCGTCGTCGAACTCCCGACAAAACGTGCAGTTTCCGAATTGCTCCTGCCGAGCCTACGGGCCATCACAATCTGCCCTCGGCCAAACTCAGATATATCAGGTGCGTCTTGTCCATGCCACACACGGCAGCACGCTCTTTGATACTACAAGCACCCTGCGTGTGTCTGACTAGCAACCATTAATCGCCAGGTGACGGAAGCTGTTGTCCCCTGGACAGTAGGTCGATGGTCATAATGTTCTAGCTGCTCGGTGTATGTATGTTCCACATACAAGCGAAACTTGGTACACGTATCACTTACTGTCTGAAAAGAGCGACTGCGAGGGCAGCAACCACCTACTTCTCAAAGCGATTGATCTGCGCCCGCAGCTCGTGGTCGTGCGGTAGCGTTCTCGCTTCCCACGCCCGGGTTCTCGGGTTCGATTCCCGGCGGGGTCAGGGATTTTCTCTGCCTCGTGATGGGTGGGTGTTGTGTGGTGTCCTTAGGTTGGTTAGGTATAAGCAGTTCTAAGTTCTAGGGGACTGATGACCACAGATGTTCAGTCCCATAGTGCTCAGAGCCATTTGAACCATTTGATTGAGCTACTGATGAAAAGGAGCGTACTTCATGACGGTCAAATAGCGAGACTATGTTCATTCATTACTTGAGAATGAGAGCATTCAGTGACTTGCAACCAACTTTACACACAATTTCAAACCTTTAAACCTTTACGAGACTTCCTCTCCCTGTTACGCCCCCACCCTCCCCCACCCCCAAAATTCACAGACACAAAGTTATAAAATGATGAAACCTTGGAAGTCTAGTATCAGGTTTGAATTTGTTCCTGGCTTATTACTGTCTCTATTCGCAACACGGTTCGCTGTCAGCATCTACATATAAAACTGGATAATATTCCTGCAAAATTGTATCACCAGATACGTCGTGATAAACATTAAGCTGCGTGGAAACGAAACTGCAGAGCGAAATTCTCTAGAGACATGATTGAAATACGGGCAGAAATATTCTCTAGAGACATAAGTGAAATATGCGTACAAATTTGTCAAAAATTTTTGTAAGATAAAAACCTCCTCGTAAAGCCCTGGATGTATTTCAGCCAAACCTCGTACACATTTTACTGTCTGGAGAGAAATACTGTGGGGATAACAACCAGCAGTCTCCTGTCGGGGTGAGGGTCATAACGTGGAGAGAGAGGGGAGGAGGGAGGGAGAAGATGAGGGACAAGAACGAGATGAAGTAATAGGAGATTGGAGCAAATGAATACCAGAGCAACGTCAGCTCTCAGCTAGTATTTATATATTTCGAAACAGTAAATACACGCAATCTGAATATATCTACATGGTAGTTACGCAAATTACTGTACGCTAACAAGCTTATCATTAAAGATATGTTTTTTATGTTTGTCATTCTTCATACATATTAATTTAGTGTCCGTTTTATGTGTTAATGATTTTTCGTGGATGAGCTTATGAGTCATAGATGTCAGAAAACCGAAACAATAATCCAATTATATTTATTGCGCCGCATTTTTATTTCCGACGTAACGTTGGTAGTCCTCATGACTTGGACTGTATTTTTGAATACATCTTTTCCTAATGTAAAAATTTTGTTCATAATATATCGTAAGAAAGTTTTGTCTAGATTAGAACATTTACGTCGTTTACCGGGTCCCGACTTTTAGGTCTTTCTCCCACCCATTTTTGAAACAACCAGTCCACATGTCGCTGTTTTCTACAAATCTGATCTGCTACCACTGCAGTCTCTTGTGACAGACAGCGTGTGCAGACTGAGCAGAACAGAAAACGAGCTGACTTGTTTAAATGGACACGAAACGTTCCCTCCGCGCAAGGCCAGTTTGCTGCGTCTAGCGTGGGTATCGCCGACTGCAATCTGCCGACAGGCCGTCCAGTCTCTGGGGCCTGCGACCGGAACGGAACACACTCACACGGCCGCGCTTCGCTAGATACAAAGCACACACACACACACACCACACACATATGGGAGCAAGCGCGGGCGCAGCGACGCACGTATGTGGGGACGGACGCGTCAGCGAAAGGCTTCATTAGCGAAAACGACTTCACGTGTATCGGCGCTGGCGGCAGATAATGGGAGCCGATAGGCCGTCACACGGGCTGGCTAATTACTCGGAGTGAGGCAAGCCGCGCGTGCATGCCGGCTCTGCCCTATCTGCTGGCCTGCTCTTCTCTGCGCCGCCCGCTTTCGTTGTGGGCGTAACCTCCACTATCAGGACGACGCATTCAGGCCCGTCGCAACAGACTGCAAGGGCAGGTACCGGACGCAGCTGGGAGTTTGAGCATTCACCAGTACACCACTCTCTAAAAGGTTCCACTGCTACAACAAGCGTCCAACGACAAGAGAAGAGTGCGTACAAAACCCGTTGAGTGAGAAAAAAGTGCAATATCCACAAGACATCGTTGGATGTCAGGGTAACCTTGTGCATGTACCGAACACGCCATTGAAGTGTATTTAAATAGGCGGGCTTATGTAGCCGAGCGGTTCTAGGCGCTTCAGTCTGGAACAGCGCGACCACTACGGTCGCAGGTTCGAATCCTGCCTCGGGCATGGAAGTGTGTGATGTCCTTAGGTTAGTTAGGTTTAAGTAGTTCTATGTTCTAGGGGACTGATGACCTCAGATGTTAAGTCCCATAGTGCTCAGGGCCATTTGAACCATTTTTTGTATTCAAATGATTAAAATTGCAATTCTCTATAACGGGTAGAATGGCCGTGAGAGCGCACAATCGCAACAGGAAGAATAGCCATGAATGTGTCATTGCTGTTGTTCGTTAAGTTTTGTCATCAGGCCTTGTAAGCGCAGATACTGACCGATCGCTATCAACGACAGGTAGATGCCGCATCGGCAGGCGACGGTTGTAAGTAGGCTGTTTAGGTTCTTACAGTGGTAACGCCACCGCCACGTAGCGCTCTGTATGAAAATCACTGGCTGTGCTGTGTGCAGTCTGTGGCTGGGTGGCATTATTGGAATTTGCTATTGTAGTGTTGGGCAGTTGGCTGTTAACAGCGCGTAGCGTTGCGCAGTTGGAGGTGAACCGCCCGCAGTGGTGGATGTGGGGAAGTGAGATGGCGGATTTTTGAGAGCGGATGATCTGGACGTGTGTCCATCAGAGACAGTACACTTGTAAGACTGGATGTCATAATGTGCTATATATATTATGACTTTTGAACACTATTAAGGTAAATACATTGTTTGTTCTCTATCAAAATCTTTCATTTGCTAACTATGCCAATAAGTAGTTAGTGCCTTCAGTAGTTTGAATCTTTTATTTAGCTGGCAGTAGTGGCGCTCGCTGTATTGCAGCAGTTCGAGTAACGAAGATTTTTGTGAGGTAAGTGATTTGTGAAAGGTATAGGTTAATGATAGTCAGGGCCATTCTTTTGTAGCGATTATTGAAAGTCAGATTGCGTTGCGCTAAAAAATATTGTGTGTCAGTTTAAGCAGAGTCATGTACAATTTTTTTAAGGGGACGTTTCACATGTCGACCCTTAGCCGAGGATACCTCACTGGAATCTTCTGATTTTTCTTGTAGTTTGTGTAATTAGTGTAGCTTTTGTTTATTGCTAGCGCGTAATTGTAGAGAGAATTTCCTTTGTAGTTGTAGTTTTTCATTTTTGTACAGTAAAACAGTTGTGGCATGCATGTAGATTTGCACCAAGTATTTCGCAGCTGCGCTTGCAATTAAGGAGATATTATTTTCAATGCTATGTTAATGTGATTTCTTATTTTGCTCTTCAAATTGTGCTTTTCTGTGTTGTCGTGTGAAATGTTGTGACAATAATGCCGTGTGAAAAAGGTAATACTAGGCTCCAAAGTAAACTGAGAAATGACAGTGAAGACGAAAGCAGTGTGTTAGCGCCACCGTGTAATGAATTAACTAATGTTCAAACTAGTAATTTGGTAATTGTGCATAGGGAAATGGCGCGGGCTGCAAATAATGGTGTAGATAGTGAAACAATTAGTGACCAGGGAAGCATTATCGATCGATCGGTCGGCAACAGTTCGCCTCAGGAATCCGAATTGACAGAACACAATCTTGCAAATACTGTAGATTCAGGTTTTGCGTCTTCACCGTTTTCTCAAATAAGTCAAGACACATTTTCTGCTCGTCAAAATTTGAATGTTGCCGGTGCAAATGCACTGCCGAAAAGCGTAGAGGAACAGATTCCAGACACTAATACATTATTCTTGCAATTAATGCAACAAATGAAACAAAATCAGCACAGCAACAGTTAGACACAATGAAACAAAATCTTCAAAAGTTAGACCCAATGGAACAAAATCTTCAAAAGTTAGACACAATGGAACAAAATCTTCAAAAGTTAGACACAATGGAACAAAATCTTCAAAAGTTAGACACAGTGGAACAACACCAGAGACAAACACAGCAACAGTTAGACGCAATGGAACAAAATCTTCAAAAGTTACACACCACGCTTGAACAAACATGTGAAGTCAAAAGTCTGTAATGACGTAAAAACACAAATTTGTGAGCATTTTCAACCTATTTTTTCGCGTCATTAAAATGCATTACAGAATCACGAAGCAGCCATAAAAGAACTGCAAACTAATTTTCATGAAAATCACGACACCTTGTAAGCTAAAATTGACTCAGTTGCATCTACCGATTTGGTTACGCAACTTGCAAAAACTCAGGAAAACTTAAAGGACACAGTAGATACGATTTCAACACAAATGGACACTCTGAAACTTGGTTCAGAAAAACACACTGAGGAAATAAGTTCACTATCAGAGAGACTAGCCGAACTTTCGGATCAGTTCACTAACTTATCTACGAAGGTGTATGAGGATCTGAGTGACACAAGACCTGTAGCCTTCACTGACACAGAAGTGTATGAACAAATGAAGAAATTCAAACAAATTCAGAATCAAATTAATACGCAACACAAAAGAGAAATCCGGGAAGTACAAGATCAGTTGGCACAAGTAATACAAGAATTACATATTTCAGAGGACACTCGCGCTCCAACACGGGAAGAGGGACTTAAAAATACGGAAAAGCCACAAAACAACAACACAGGGCTTTTCGGAAATTATGAAAGAAATTGGCAAGGTGCATCGAATTTTGAGATGGAACCGCCAACACGACGTAACAATGACCGACATGCGACTCGCCGACACGATGATTTTGACTATAAGCTGTTCATTACTACACGTAAATTCAAAACATTTAAGAATTCTGGCAACGACATTCATCCACAAGCGTGGCTTCATGAATTCTCTCATTGTTTTCCTCCCAAATGGTCATTAGAGCACAGATTAGAATTTATGTGTAGCTATTTAGAGAATGAACCAGCTGTGAGAATGCGATCGGTCATACACGATTGCCACAGTGAAGGAGAAATTTATCATGCCTTCCTGTCGGCATATTGGTCTCAAGCCACACAAGACCGAGTAAAACATAGCATCATAATGATGAAACATTTCGAGCAATCTGAATTTTCCAGTCTTGTGAAATATTTTGAAGACATGTTGCACAAGAATCAGCACCTGTCAAACCCTTACAGCCCCTCAGAACTCATCCGCATTTGCTTAATCAAATTGCCCTGAACATTTACGACATATTATTTTGGCAGGATGTTACAAAGACGACATTGAAGCTTTTCAGGGACTGTTACAAGAATTGGAAATTGACACTGACAATTGCGGAACGCGAAAACAGGAGCACAACAATTACAGGTCACATCCGTCACAATTCCATGATGACAGAAATAATAAATAGACATGACAAGGCTATTCTTACAACGTAAATCGTGACCAAAAGAGACACCAACCGTATGACAACCGTTGGCAGAGTAGTAATAATTACAGGGAAAGATCACCTCTCCGAAGTAATGACTGTCACAGAGAGAATCAGAGGAACAGACAATATGGCAACCAAAATAATTATTATCAAGGGAGACAGAATAACTTCAGAGGCAACGGTCCAGCGCGCAGTTACGATTCGAGGAGAAATTCTCCACCACGTGACTGACAAGAAGGAAACTATGGAATCCACCGACATGACAACAGACGATATAATCGTAACGACTGACCCGAATTGCATCAGAACTGACAGGATTCAAACAGGGCAGGGCCCTTTCGACAAGGTGAATTTGTAGAAGTTAGGTCTCCTAATCCCAATAACGACGCACGCCAACAGAGAGATAGCAGACAATGACTCGCACCGCAGGCAGCCACGTGCGCCGGCTGGCTCAGAGAAAAATAACATAGACACTAACCTTGAGAAAAATTTTAGCCTTCCTTACCGACATATACTGCATGATAATTGTATTCAAGTTGAACCTCTGTGTACTAGGAAGAGTGAAGGTTTACAGCACATTTCACATGTAAAACCGTTTATTGAGAGATAATCTGCCTTTTAACTTCACAGTCTTTGCTCTAAAAATTTTCTCTTCACGTTACTGGTAAGCTTTGTCACACTTAGAAACTGTTAACATGCAACAATGTTTTGAAGTTAACTATTCAGTCTTGAACCTAGGAAACATATTTAAACAGAAATTACGAATGCATTGTTATAGTGAACAGATGACACAGTGTTGTTATTTGTATATTCTTGCTTTTTAGTTGCACGATCACGTAATGACTATAAGGCTCACATACTTAGAACGTTTACTGGCGCTGCTAATGAGATTTTCATGCAACATTGTGGTTTACTTGAAAAGACATTCGTTATTTGAAGTACTTTCTGTGGGATTAAAGATGGCTTATCATTTGGTTTCTTTGACAGCTACACGATTATATCACGACACTACTAATGTGTGACACAGTTTACATTGTTGCTTTTGTGCTGTACCTGCTTTATATCTGCACAGTTTTTCTGAATTCATCTGGAAAATAAAACATGTTTTAGTAGTAACTTTTGTGGTACAGCTGCAATGAGACAGCCTTTTCCGTAGCACAACAATACGTTACAGTACAGTACTTTTTTCATCACGGCAATAAGCATAATAACTACGATATCTATACGCAAAGCATTTCACTTTTGTTTATGGTGAGATGAGTACATTGCCTTCAGCAGAACTTTCCTTACAGAGGACGATAACTACGACACTTCCACAGAATTATCTTATGGCAAGACACACATTTAGCGTTAAAGGACACGTATTTGAGCGATTAATTTTGTACTTAAAACATTTATTTTTAAAGATTTTTGAATTACAATGATACAAAGGTTTTCCGTGATACATAATTGCTGTAATCTGTAAGACCTGAGGGTACAATTACATTAATCCTGAGGGGGGTACACGCCTACTTTGTGTACCATGTGTGTGGCAAACATAAGGAGCCCTAGCTAATATGGTATTTGCTTATACAACTTTACACATCGGTACCATATTTCTCTAACACAGAATTACACAGCTATCTGGTTATTTAACAGAGAAACAAAAATTTTTTTACTATGTCAGTGACACATGTTTACAATTACACAGTTGAATAATTTGACACTTATGAAATTGTATTTTGCCTGCACTGTGTGAACTGTACATTTTTTTTCGGAACCATTGTGATACTATGAGAGATTTGACTGATACATTTGGTATGGGATCATGATTTTTAAAGTATGTTTGAGGTAGATGACCGTATTGAAATGAGCAGAGAATTTTCTTTTAGGTTTTGAAATTACTGCAGAAAGCTAGGACGTTTTTGATATTTGACTGAGGTGTTATAATGTTACTATTACTATGACAATGTGTATTATGCTGTTGAGGTATGTTTATGATCAATAAGCTGATGCTATACAAGGAATCTGACTATACTACATATCTGTTATGATGAAATATTGAAGAAGTGTCGACGAATATGTATATGTGTAATAAGGTAAGGAATAATGAGTAGTGGTTAGGAACTAAGATTTGTGAAAACGGATGTTGGAAACCAAGAATCGTACTTAAAGAGTTACGAAATGTGTGTACATGTGTGAATGTTTCGCAATGCCAGCGAAAATTTTTGGACACTGTTGTATTTATAGGATTCTGTTTCTACAGATTTGCAACGCAAATTCTCGACCTGTGAAATTTTTATATGTGACTCACTGTAGTGCAAACTGGTGTCGTAAATATTTTGGTAAGAAAGTTAAGTGACCATCTTCATGTAATGCATCGTGGGCACCCAGCTGCGCGACAGTCACCTGGAGAAAAAGCCATTAGGTGGAGAAAAAAGAGGTCATTAACCTCCATATTGACAGTTCTTTGTAGAAAGCATCGCAAATACGACACGCTCAAACTTGAAAACATGATTACACTGTAGAGTTCTTAATTTATGATATCTACTGAAGTGAAATGATGAGAAACATTTCACGTCTATTGTCTTGCTAGTTGAAAGATTGTTTACTGCATTCTGAAATGCCATATGGGTAGTGAATAACGTTTCACGCCTTGTTGTGCCTATTTTGTTTAATATC
Source organism: Schistocerca serialis cubense (assembly GCF_023864345.2). Classification (NCBI taxonomy): domain Eukaryota; kingdom Metazoa; phylum Arthropoda; class Insecta; order Orthoptera; family Acrididae; genus Schistocerca; species Schistocerca serialis. The sequence continues at coordinate 76,071,819 of NC_064644.1, forward strand.
TAGTTTCTAACTGCACTGCAGCATTGATAAAAAAAATTTATAGATGTACTAATATAAATATTTTATGCCTAGAGATCCAGTAAATAATAACTTTATGATGTACTTAAAAAAAACCAAGGAGCGTTAAAAGACATTTCCCTTCACAGAATTTTCTTTTCAAGTACTTGGTAACTTCTTTTGTAGAATAAGTTGTGGGGCTCTACTTTAATTACATAGACATTAAGTTGAGAATATACATTTCCCTTATCTGCATTTTTGTCTTTAGTGTAATACTTTTTCTGCTTGAGCTTTGTCATGTTTAGGTATAAGTTATAGCATTTGCTGCTGCTGTTTGCCAGGCATAGTGTTACTGAATTTGACTTTGTATTACTCTGTTAAGCCAGTTTTACTACGGATTTATTTTTCTTGCTTGCTGCACATTGCCTTAAATTAGTTGTAATATTGCAATTGCTTTGCTAATTTATATGTACTGCTACTTGCTTTGCCAATTTCCATTTTTTTGTCATTGCTGTTTGTGTTAATTTGTTATGTGCTGCTGCATTGCCTCGTCCCTTGGTATATATATCTGAGCTCAGTAGATTTAAGTTAGCTTAAGAGGGGGTAGACTACATAAGAAACTAACTATGACGAATTGGAAGAAATGCATTGAGAAGCTATAAGAAAATGGTTTTGCCAAAAAAGTAGTGTACAGTGGAGAAAAACTATTTTTGAAAGAGGATGTGAACAGAATACAGAAAGCATGCTTGGATAGGATTGTTTTTGGTGGAAACTAATGTTGAACTAAGAGGAAGGATGTACAGAATGAAGTTTTGGGTTGGACTGCAGTACCAAATGTCACACTGAAAACAAACCCTGTCCTGTATTTTTGTGTTATTACACTATGTGAATTTGTGTTTTTCCTGTCTTTATGTGTTTAGCTAATAAGATTTACGTTGTAGAATTTTTCTGATAATATGTTATTTACTTTGTAAAGATGCTTAGACATTATTTATTCTGTTTTGTTTTAATGCTCATGTGTGAAGTTGATGTTTCAAAAGTTATTCTGATCTTTTGATGTATGCACTTATGCCATAATTCTTGTAACACTGATGTACATGTTTATTTCTGTTCTTTTGTAAAGCCTGTTTTACTACAAAAGTTATCTGTATTGTTATGTTCTTTAATTATGTATTTTGTACCTTTGTTATTGTATTCTCATGTTATAAAATTGTAATTGACACCAGTTCATCAAATTAAGTAATTTGTAACTTACATTTCGCTGCACACGTTTCTGTTGGTCATAGTATATGGACAATATGTGAGAAGTAGGGACTGATAGTGTTTGCACATGTGTTAATAATTCAGCTAGGGACTGGTTAACAGCATTGCTGGTTCTAAGGACAATTAAAAAAAAACTTTGTGAGTGCACAAGTGGTGGTTTATGGACTTGCTATATTCTTCACAAGACTCTTCGATGGTGATTGTGCACCTGCACAGTCGCAACGGATGGCTGCTAGCCGTCTCTACAAGGGCTACAGTGGGTCTGCATCTTTGCTGGCCCACCAATACCATTATTTATACAAGGACTACAGTGGATCTGCATCTTTGATGGCCCACCAATACCATTATTTCTACAAGGACTGCAATGGGTCTGCAACTCTAGTGGCCCACCAATACCGTAATCTCTAACAAGACCACAGCGGTCTGCTCTGTGGTGACCTACCTACCAATATTCTTCAACTTCAACTGACTCTGCTGTGGGTTTGCTCTGTTGTGGCCCATTACCTGTCTGCATGTAAAGAGTCAGCACTGTCTTTCCGTTGGAAGGACAACACTGCTTCTCCAAGACTGCATGGAAATCCACTACGTCCATGTGCATTTTCTTTTACTGCTCAGACTTTGAGAAAAACAATGAAATTTTACTGTGATGAACGATCAGGACTGTCTTTATGGACTGTGAGAAAATTTTAGCTTTTGACCAACATTGTATCAATAAGTGTGTCAATTTTATTTCTCTGTTATTGCAATTGTGAAAAAATTTTAACAAATATGTATTGGCCAGTGCCCAAAACAATTTGTAAAATTTTTTGTGGGGAGCATGGGGGCTATCTATGTAAGTAGGCTGTTTAGGTTCTTATATTGGTAACGCCACCGCCACGTAGCGCTCTGTATGAATATCACTGGCTGTGCTGTGTGCAGTCTGTGGCTGGGTGGCATTGTTGGAACTTGCTATTGTAATGTTGGGCAGTTGGCTGTTAACAGAGCGTAGCGTTGCGCAGTTGGAGGTGAACTGCCCGCAGTGGTGGATGTGGGGAAGTGAGATGGCGGATTTTTGAGAGCGGATGATCTGGACGTGTGTCCATCAGAGACAGTACACTTGTAAGACTGGATGTCATAAAGTGCTATATATATTATGCCTTTTGAACACTATTAAGGTAAATACATTGTTTGTTCTCTATCAAAATCTTTCATTTGGTAACTGTGCCAATAAGTAGTTAGTGCCTTCAGTAGTTTGAATCTTTTATTTAGCTGGCAGTAGTGGCGGTCGCTGTATTGCAGTAGTTTGAGTAACGAAGATTTTTGTGAGCTAAGTGATTTGTGAAAGGTACAGGTTAATGTTAGTCAGGGCCATTCTTTTGTAGGAATTATTGAAAGTCAAATTGCGCTGCGCTAAAAAATATTGTGTGTCAGTTTAAGCAGAGTCATGTATAATTTTTCTAAGGGGACGTTGCACGGTTTACCTGGGCGACCGCCTCTTGAGAACAAATGGATAGAACTAGGACTGTTGACATTTTAAAAAACGTCGGGAATCCGATATACCGATATTCAAACAATAAAGGAACGGACATCGATATATTGGAGAAAGGTACTGATATATCGATACACCCGTGGAAGGAATATCGACATACCGGTATATAAAAATATAGGCTAAACATTGTAATTATATTGCCAGGTTTGGTGCTATTATTAATGATGTTAAGATATAGCACACTAATTGGGTTAAAAATTTTTGTTTAACGCAACTGGTGTGCTGTTTCATCACATCGGAAACCTTGTTATCACATTCACCCCCCACCCCCATCCCTAGTGCAATCGGACTACCTCTGTCCGCCAATGTGACCTCAAAATGTAGTAAGATGTGAAAGTAAAATTATGTTCTACTACAGTTTGAAAAGGACAAATATTTACCGTAAATTGTGAAAAAATTATGTATATATTTTTTGGGTCATCCGTCTTCTGACTGATTTGATGCAGCCCGACACGAATTCCATTCCAGTAACAGCCTCTTAATCTCAGAGTAGCACTTGCAACCTACGTCCTATATTATTTGCTGGATGCATTCCAATATCTGTCGCCCTCTACAGATTTGCCGTCTGCAGCTTCCTCTGGTAGGACGGAAGTCATTCTCTGATGTCTTAACAGATATCCTATCATCCTGTCGCTTCTTCTTGTCAGTGTTTCCCGCATATTCCTTACCTCTCCGATTCTACGCAGAACGACGACATTCCTTACCTTATCAGACCACCTAATTTTCCACATTAATCTGTAGCACCACATCTCAAATGCTTCGATTCTCTTCCGTTCCGGTTTACGAACAGTCCATGTTTCACTATCATACAGTTCTGTACTCCAGAAATTTCTTCCTCAAGTTAAGGCCTATATTTGATGCTAGTAGACTTCTCTAGACCAGCAATGCTCTTTTCGCCAGTGCTAGTCTGCTTTTCATGTCCTACTTGCTCCGTCCATCATTGGTTATTTTGCCACCCAGGTAGCAGAATTGCTTAACTTCATCTACTTCGTGACCATCAATCCTGATGTTACGTTTCTCGCTGCTCTGATTTCTGCTACTTCCCATTACTTTCGCCTTTCTTCGATTTATTCTCAGTCTGTATTCTTTACTCATTAGAGTCTAATGATTCGACTGTTCATCCATTCAGCGCATCATGTAATTCTTTTACACTTTCACTCAGGACAGCAATGTCATCAGCGAATCGTATCACTGACATTCTTTCATCTTGAATTTTAATTCCAGTCCTGAACCTTTCCATTATTTCTATCATTGCTTCTTCGGTGTACGGGTTGAAATGCAAGGGGAAAAGATTATATCCCTATTTAACACCCTTTGTAATCCGAGTGCTTCCTTCTTGGTCGTCCACTCTCATTATTCCCTCTTTGCGCTTGTACATATTGTATATTACCCTTCCCTCCCTATAGCTTACCCTACTTTTTCTCAGAACTTCGAAAATCTTGCACCATTTTACAGTGGCGAACGCTTTTTCAAAGTCAACAAACCCTATGAAGTTGTCTTGATTTTTCTTTAGTCTTGCTTCCATCATAAACCGCAACATCAGAATTGCCTCTCTGATGGCTTTACCTTTTCTGATGCCAGACTGATCATCATCCAACATGTCCTCCATTTTTTTTCCAATTTTCTGTACATTATTCTTGTCAGCAAATTGGATGCATGAGCTGTTAACCTGATCGTATGGTAATTCCAACTTCTCAGCTCTGGCAGTCTTAGGAATTGTGTGGATATTTTTCCGAAAGTCAGAAGGTATGTCACCGGACTCACACATTCTACACAGCAACGTGAATAGTCAGTTTGTTGCCACTTCGCTCAATGGTTATAGAAATTCTGATGAAATGTTATCAATCCCTTCTGTCTTATTTGATCTTAAGTCCTCCAAAGGTCTCTTAAATTCCAACACTGGATCCCCTATCTCCTCTACATCGACTCCTGTTTCTTCTTCTATCACATCAGAAAAATGTTCCCCCTTATAGAGGCCCCCAACGTAATATTTCCACCCATCCACACTTTCCTCTGCATTCAACAGTGGAATTCCCGTTGCACTTTTAATGTTACCACCCTTCTTTTTAATGTCTCCGAAGGTTGATTTGACTTCCTGTATGTTGAGTCAGTCCTTCCGACAATCATTTCTCGCTCGATTTCCTCATATTTTTCATTCTGGCATTTTATCTTAGCTTCGCTGCACTTCCTATTTATTTTATTCTTCAGTGACTTGTATTTCTGCATTTCCGAATTCCCGTTAACATCTTTTTACTTCCTTTTTTCACCGAACAACCGAAGTATTTCTTCTATTGCACAAGGGTTCTTCGCAGCTACCTTCTTGGTACCTATGTTTCTTTGTTTCCAACTTCAAGCGTGTCCCGTCATCCCTTAGTACTTCTGCATCCCACTTCTTTGTGTATTGATTCTTCCTGACTAATCTCTTGAACTTCAGCCCACTCTTCATAACTACTACATTGTGATCTGAGTCTATACCTGTTCATGAGTAATCCTTACAGTCCAGTATCTGATTTCTGAATCTCTGTCTAACCATGATGTAATCTAAGTGAAACCTTCCCGTATCACCTGGTCTTTTCCAAGTTACCTCCTCCTCTAGTGATTCTTGAAAAGAGTATTCGCTATTACTAGCCGGAATTTATCATATAATTCAATTAGTCTATCTTCTCTCGCGTTCCTTGCCTCAAGCCCATATTCTCCTGTAACCTTTCCTTCTACTCCTTCCCGTGTAACTAAATTCCAATCCTCCATGACTATTTGATTTTCATTTCCTTTTAGGTACTGTATCTTCTGCTTGCGACGTTGGCGTGTATACCTGAATTACTGTCCTCGGTGTAGGTTTGCTGCCGATTCTAACAAGGACAACCCATCACTGAACTGTTCACTGCAGCACACTCTTCGCCCGACCTTTCTATTCATAACGAATCCTACTGCCGTTATACCATTTCTGCTGCTGTTGATTTTATCCTACACTCTCTGTCCAGAAATCCTTGACATCTTTCCATTTCGCTTCACTGACCCCTACTATATGTAGACTGAGTCTTTGTATGTCCCTCTTCAGATATTCTAGTTTCCCTACCACATTCAAGTTTCTGACACTCCGCGCCCCGACTCGTAGAGCGTTATCCTTTCGTTGGTTATTTAGTCTTTTTCTCATTGTTATCTCCCCCTAGGCAGTCTCCTTCCGGACATCCGGATGGGGAAACTATTCCACACTCTTTTGCCAATGGAGAGATCATCATGACATTTTTTCAATCACAGTTCACATGTACGTGAATAAAAGTTCTGGCTCTTTAATGCAGTGGTTTGCATTGAATTCTGTATCCTCATGTCGTTGATCATTGCTCATTCTTCCGCCTGTAGGGGCAGTTTCCAAACCTATGTACAAGTAGGTTACAGTGCACTGGTTCGCCCACTGCTTGAATACTGCTCACCAGTGTGGGATCCATACCAGATAGGGTTGATAGAAGACATAGAGAAGATCCAACGGAGAGCAGCGCGCTTCGTTACAGGATAATTTAGTAATTGCGAAAGCGTTACTGAGATGATAGATAAACTCCAGTGGAAGACTCTGCAGGAGAGACGCTCAGTAGCTCGGTACGGGCTTTTGTTGTAGTTTCGAGAACATACCTTCGCCGAGGAGGCAAGCAGTATATTGCTCCCTCCTACGTATATCTCGCGAAGAGACCATGAGGATAAAATCAGAGAGATTAGAGCCCACACGGAGGCATACCGACAATCCTTCTTTCCACGAACAATACGAGACTGGAATAGAAGGGAGAACCGTTATAGGTACTCAAGGTACCCTCCGCCACACATCGTCATGTGGCTTGCGGAGTATGGATGTAGATGTAGATGTAGTTGAAGATGTAGAGTGCCCTGTCTGCTTCTCTGTCCTCTTTGACGATACATTTGGCTTAATTAGGTTGACTTCGGCCGCCAGTGCTGATTATTTATCAAAATTTGACGATGGCTGATGCCGAACCCAGACCGAGGACGTTTTGATTACTAATATAAAATAAGAATATCGGCACTCGATATTGCGATTTAAATATCGATGTATCGGGGAATCTTATATCGCCGATGTATGCTAGTATCTTTCTGCAATAAATATCGATATATCGATAATTCATCAACAGCCCGTGATACAACCGCCCAGAGACCACAGCGAGAATGAGTTTATGCGTCAGTGACAAGTCAGTGATTCTTCCTTTGCGTGGAACCACAGTCATGTAGGACATTTTCAAAGAAATTTCCGGCATTTTGCTGATAAGTATTCTTTATTTATTTCGCACTATCACTTTTTCGGCTTTGTAGCCATTCGCAAGTGCATGTTGAAATGTTACAATATGTCTGACCCGTGACATGCCATCATGGAAGAAACATATTTCTGGTCTTACCCATTGAGGTGACAAAAGTCATTCGATATCTCCTAATATCGTGTCGGACATCCTTTTGCCCGGCGTAGTGCAGCATCTCGATGTGGCACGGACTCAACAAGTCATTGAAGGTCCCCTGCAAAGATATTGAGCCATGCTGCCTTTACATCTGACTTTAATAGCGAAAGTGTTGCCGGTTCAAAAATTTGTGCACGAACTGACCTCTGGATTATGTCCAGTAAATGTTCTATGGGAGTCTTGACAGACTATCTAGGGGACAAAAATCATGCGCTCCAATTGTCCAGAATGTCCTTCAAATCAGTCGGGAACAGTCGTAGCTCGGTCACAAGGCGCATTGACATCCACAAAAATTCCATCATTGTTTGGCTGCAAAAGGTCTCTAAGTGGCCGAAAATAATACACACATCGAGAAAAGTTTTGCATCACCTCGGTCCCGAGAGCTCCGGAACCTGTACAGAAAACTGGAATAGAGATCAACATAAACATAATTTCCGCTCTTTTTATTTCTCAAGAAAACCACACAATGTATGTTCTACCACCATACAGCGAGACCTTAAGAGGTGGTTGAACAGATTGGTGTACACATCGGTACCTCTAATACCCAGTAGCATGTCCTGTTGCATTGATGCATGCCTGCATTCGTCGTGGCACACTATCCACAAGTTAAACAAGGTACTGTTGGTCAAGATTTTCCCACTACTCAACGGCGATTCGGCGTAGATCCCTCAGAGTGCTTGGTGGGTCACGCCGTCCATAAATAGCCCTATTCAATTTACCCTAGGCATGTTCGATAGGTTTCATGTCTGGAGAACATGCTCGCCACTCTATTCGAGCGGTGACGTTATCCTGAAGGAAGGTATTCACAAAATTTGCTCGATGGGGGCGCGAATTGTCGTCCATTAAGACGAGTGCCTCGCCAATATGCTGCAGATATGGTTGCACTATCGGATGGAGGATGGAATTCACGTATCGCACAGCCGTTACGGCGTCTTCCATTACCACCAACGGTGTACGTCGGCCCCACATGATGCCACCCCAAAACAGCAGGGAACCTCAGTCTTGCTGCACTCCTTAGACAGTGTGCCTAAGGCGTTCAGCCTGATCGGGTTGCCTCCAAAGACTCTCCGACAATTGCCTTGAAGGCATACGCGACACTCATCGGTGAAGAGAACGTGATGTCAGTCCTGAGTGGTACATTCGGCATGTTGTTGGACCCATCTGCACCGCGCTGCATGGTGTCGTGGTTGCAAAGATGGACCTCGCTAAGGACGTCGGGAGTGAAGTTGCTCATCATGCAGCCCATTGCACACACTTTGATTCGTAACACGACGTCCTTTGGCTGAACGAAAAGAATTATTCAACATGGTGATGTTGCTGTCAGGGTTCCTCCGAGCCATAGTCCGTAGGTAGCGGTCATCCACTGCAGTAGTGGCGCTTGGGCGGCCTGAGCGAGGCATGTCATCGACAATTGCTGTCTCACTGCATCTCCTTCATGTCCCAACAACGTCGCTTTGGTTCACTCCGAGACGCCTGGACACTTTCATTGTTGAGAGCCCTTCCTGGAATAAAGTAACAATGCGGACGCGATCGAACCGCGGTATTGACCGTCTAGGTGTAGTTGAACTACAGACAATACGAGCTGTGTACCTCCATCCTGTGAAATGACCGGAACTGATCGGCTGTCGGACCACCTCCGTCTAATAGGCGCTACTCATGCATGATTGTTTACATATTTGGGCGGGTTTAGTGACATCTCTGAACAGTCAAAGGGACTGTGTTTGTGATACAACATCCACAATCAACGACGATCTTCAGGAGTTCTGGGAACCAGGGTGATGCAAAACTTTTTTTGATGTGTGTAGCTTCCAGTCAAAGATCAATTCAATTTGACCCGAGGACCCAGTGAATTCCATATAAACACAACACACACCATTATGGAGTTACTACCAGCTTGTACAGTGTCTAATCGAGAACTTCGATCGGTGGCTTCGTGGGGTCTGCGACATACTACTCAAACCCTGCCATCAGCTTATAGCAACTGAAACACGGACTCATCTTACGAGGGCATGATTTTACAGTCGGCTGAGGTCCAACCGATATCGTAAAGAGCCTACGAGAGACGCTGAAGTCGATGTAGTGCTGTTAGCAAAGACACTCATGCCGGTCGTTTGTTGCAATAGCCCACTAGCGCCATATATTGCCGCTCTGTCGTAACCGATACATTCGTCCTACGTCCAACACTGGTTTCTGCTGTTATTTCCCGCAGTGTTGCTTGCCTGTTGGCACAGATGGCTCTAAGTAAATGCCGTTGCTGTCGGTCGTTAAGTAAAGGCTGTCGGCCACTGTGCTGTCAGTGGTGAGACGTTATGCCTGAAATCCGGTATTCTCGGCACACTCATGACACTGTGGATCTCAGAATATTGAATTCTCTAACGATTTCAATGACGGAATGTCGAATGTGTCTAGCTGCAACTACCATTCGGCGTTCAAAGTCTATTAATCCGGTTCTGCGGCCATAATAGCATCGGACACCTTTTCACATGTACCAACTGAGTACATATGATGGCTCCGCCACTGCACTGCCAATACTACTGCCATCAATATTTGTGGATATCGCTATCCCATGACTTTTGTCACTCCATTGTGCACCACTTGTCGTATTACAGGATATCCGAACGTACGGAAGACGCTTGACACGGCAGACTTCGTGCACAGTGAATAATTTACTATACTGACACACGATATCAAAAACAAAGTGAACAGATAAAGTATTCAATGAATGTAACTCCATCTTCTGTCTCCGGCCGGAGTGGCCGAGCGGTTCTAGGCGCTACTGTCTGCAACCGCACGTCCGCCACGGTCACAAGTCCGAATTCTATCTCGGGCATGGATGTGTGTGATGTCCTTAGGTTACTTAGGTTTAAGTAGTTCTAAGTTCTAGGGGACTGATGACCTCAGATGTTAAGTCCCATAGTGATTAGAGCCATTTGAACTATTTTCCATCTTCTGTCTGGAGTCTGGGACTACGGCTAGTCAATATCCAATAAAACAATACCAATCGCCGTTATTTACGTTTTATTTTTAGGCTACCAGTTTGGACGGTACACTACGTCATCTTCAGGGCTGCTTCATTCGATTAACCTTCGTGTCACAAAATACAGAAGTTAAAACTGCTGCTGTATTTTGTGACACGAAGGTTACTCGGATGAAGCAGGCCTGAAGATAACGTAGTGTATCGTCGAAACTGGTAGTGTAAAAATAAAACATAAATGACGGCGATTAGTATTGTTTTATTGGATAAAGTATTCTGTGAGTAGCTACTAGAAGGTGGATGAAGAAATAAGTCGGCAGAAAATCGTTACTGGAGGACCTGCCAAATCATTCGGTACTGAAGCTATTAAAAAATAGTTCATTTTGGTCACTGGAAGAAGTACAGGAAAAATGAAAACTCCTGAAAGACAGGATCAGACCAATTGAAAAGAAAAGTAATCGTCTGGTAATCTTATTCTAAGACGGAAAGATAGATATTAACAAATATTGGAATGCGTCTCTGTTGTTCATGTGTTATCTTGTGTCCGTATGAGCTGCTTCTTAACGGCAACGCTATTTCATTTCGTGAAAACATAGCTGGGTACACGAAAACGACGTAATCGTTATACCTGTTGCGATCTGGACGAAGGAAACTGGTCACACTCTGCTACAGGAAACTTCTTGCTGGCGCAGGTCGTTAAGATGAGAAATATACGCAGTCCTATCGTTCATCGTGACGCACCAGCTGAGTGAGACGACTCGTGTTAGAACAGTCACTCTTGCGACTCCTTTGACATCAGTCTCTATTTATTTCTGGCTTACGCTAACTTCTTAGTCACAGAACCTCTGCTACGTCAATCGTCAAAACAAATGTATGCTACGTTCATCCTTTACAAATTTTACTCCTAATCTTCCTCCAAAGCCTAAGAACTAGCTTTGGTTGTATTAGTATTTGTATCTGCCACTCAGACTCTGATTTCGGAAGACATCTCCATAAAATTATTTCTTTACTACTTCTATATTTATTCGCGTGATATGCTTTTTCTAGTTCGAATGTTATCCCACTGCATCATATCCTAAGCGTCTCCACGTCATATTCAAACGAACACCCCCAAAAACACGTTTAGTCCTCGACAGTACCTGGCACAAATACATTTCAGTCGTTGTGAAATGACTTATTACTTCTATCACAGACATTTTTAACTTTTCTCGTTCTAGAAATATACCGGGTCGACTTTCTTCCGATTTCTGTGCATCCTTTGCCAATTTGATCATTGCTCTGATTCCAAGACATCCGTGCATTTCCTTCGGTCAGTTTTATGCGACTTCGCATTTCCATGTTCCCAACTTTGATCTTAAATCGCAACCTTTTATTAGTAATTATTATATTTCACATGTAAATCTATTTCTATTTAGAATTTGACTTTTCATTTGGCCTTCGCTACGTTAACAGCTGACGATTTAGGTACTATTTAACACAAGCACAGTCTCCTCTACAAGTGCTGCAAATGTATTTCGTTGTTGCAGACACTATAAAAAGTTGCGCATCTGATTCTGTACTTCATCCAAATTAGTTTCCACACATATATTAAACAATTCTGTTCATAAGTTTCGCAAATGCCATGAAAGGTTTAAAATACTGCTCACGTCTTCTTTGCATTACTGTCAGAAATTTCCGACTATTTCGTCGAAAAGCCGTATCTTTTATGAAGAAGAGCTCGTCGTTGTTTGGCAGCTCTCCAGTATGTCTTCCTACTCCTCTGTATTTGAATGTACTAAAATTACAAATTTTCACAATATCATCATAATTCGTCATGTGACACACCTCAGATTTATCTTCTCATGCGTCCTTCGACAGTGTGATAATAGCGTATTTATATTACGAAGTGTGGATAGTACTATTGTAAGAAAGAAGTGTCTGATATCACTTCTTCACGTAATGGCATGGTGAACAGTTATATATAACGTAATAAAATTTTTATGTGCAGTAGTGTACTCTGTTAGTGGGTGATACAAATATCACAGAATGATTCAGATAAGTTGGCCATCGCACAAATATTATCCGAATCGTTTGGCAGATCTTAACTGTGTTTCATCCAGAATAATTTTTATAAATTCCTCACTAAAGGAGATGTAATCTCTTTTCGGAGCTATATTAATTACAAAGATATCGTTATTAAATTTCCTTCTTCAGACAGAAGTAAGGAAATTACTGCTTCTAGCATCACAAATCGCATAAACATCAATTTAACTGAGTTTCACTTTCAGAAATGTGATAAGAAGTTCTGAAGAAATCACAGTATTTAGGATTTACCTGTTATGAACATCAACCTGATTGCTGTCTTATGCGAAAGTTCGGGTTGGTATACTGAACTGTCAGGTCAGGCAGGTAGGATGCTCCCATATCACACTGCGAAGGGCGTCTAGTTACATGTTCGGAGCCGGCCGGAGTGGCCGAGCTGTTATAAGCGCTTCAGTCTGGAACCGCGCGACCGCTGCGGTCGTAGGTTCGAATCCTGCCTCGGGAATGGATGTGTGTGATGTCCTTAGGCTAGTTAGGTTTAAGTAGTTCTATGTTCTAGGGGACTTATGACCTCAGATGTTGAGTCCCATAGTACTCAGAGCCATTTGAACCATTTTACATGTTCGGAGTAGTTGAGAAAAGTTTAATTTAAGACTGACTGTACTTGGCTCCAGTTAGATGGAACAGTTCGCCAACTCGAATGCAAATAATGTGATATGTAAGGAAGTTTAACCATTTAACCACCCCGTAGTTCTACTTTTGTCTCTATATCAGAGCCTTGAAAGAAAATGAATTTCACAAATGGGATAAATATATAAAACAAAAAATTTAGGTGAAAAATCATGAAAACCTGGACGGGAACAAGAAACATAATTTAAAGTTGACAATTATACTGTAAAATTACATCAGTAGCTGTAACAGATACGAAATCTCAAAAGAAAGAGGCCATGAACACTCTCATAAAATTCCAATTTTGTCATCAAGTGATCGAAATCACGACCTTCTGCTACAGTACACATTTAAAACCGAATTCCGTCCTGTGTCGAATACCTAACGGTATTGACCGACTGCCGTGTCATCCTCAGCTTACAGGGGTCACTGGATGCGCATGCGAAGGGATGTGTGGGCAGCACACTGCGTTCCCCGCCGTTGTCAGTTTTCGTGAGTTTCGGAGCCGTAACCTCTCAGTCAAGCAGCTCCTCAGTTTGCCTAACAAGGGCTAAGTGTACCCCGCTTGCCAGCAGCGCTCGGTAGACCGGACGGTCATCGATCCAAATACTAGCCGAACACTAGAGCTCTTAACTTCAGTGATCTGACGCGAACCGGTGTTACCACTGTGGCAAACCGTTGGTACAGTACTCATTTGCTTTATGAATAATTCGGGAGGGATGAAAAAATAAGCTGCAGAAAGCCTTTTTAACGTCAGCATTTTCTTCTAGAAAAATTATTTTATGCTTTTCCAATAAAATGTTGTAGTGGTAATAACGATATTAGAATGCAGGTGCTTCAGCAGCTCTAATAAATTAAGTTTTTAGTAAATATTTGAAATATGTTATTCAAGGGATAGTGGCGCGTAGCCGGTAGTGTTGTTGGAATTAGTGCAAGGATATATAAATAAATTCCTAATTAGTTCAAAACATACTGGCTGTGACACCAGAGATTTTCACTGAAATATCTTTCTAAAAGTTAAAGGAATTGTTAAGATGTTTACTTCCATACCAGTAGCGACAAGGAACTCCTACAATAATGACCAACGTGTGTACACAACGTGACTGATAAACTAAACTAAACTGCGTCCGAACAGACCTTGGAAGTCCCGAAGATACCGACCGGCCGCCATGTCATCCTCAGCCCATAGGCTTCAGTGGGTGCGGATATGGTGCATGTGGTCAGTACATCACTCTCCCAGCCGTATGTCAGTTTACGAGACTGGAGCCGCTACTTCTCAATCAAGAAGCTCCACAGTTTGCCTCACAAGGGCTGAGTGCACCCCGCTTGCCAACAGCGCTCGGCACACCGGATGGTCACCCATCCAAGTGCTAGCCCAGCCCGACAGCGCTTAACTTCCGTTCTCTGACGGGAACCGGTGGTACCACTGCGTCAGGGCCGTTGGCCAGCGTGATTAATGACTGAGATAAAAATATCGAGTTGGGTTTTTCCAAGTCGATCTTTGCCAGATTGTGGCTACTGAAACACATTCTTCTATATAATTAGGTGAGTCAGTCTTCGACAAGTTGCTTAACTTACTTGTGTTGCCACATGACCACAATCTCCGCATGTGCGTATCTATGTTGCTGATTGTTACACATCACTACGTCGTACCGTACCACATTTGGTTCGTGCTGGCATTTCGTAGCGGAATGCGAAGACTGTGAAACAGGTCATTTGCATTGTTTCTCATCATAGTCGATACAACTACTGAAATTATATTGAAAAGCAAAATTTGATTTAAAAGTTTAATTTTTATGGTGTTCTAGCTATAACTTGAAAGACACTTTGGCCAGGGTATTGTGCTGCTTTCAGTTGTGACCACATCATGACCACGTCAACTTTAAGCGGCTACCCTCTTTGGAAATCGACTCTACACTACCTCACGATATTTACGTATCACTGATTTGTGTTTTACAGGTTGTCACTTATTTCTAGAGACCTTCTTCAGAAAGAAATCGTGTGTAGTGTACATGCTTCTTCATTAATAGCACAATAATGCCTTAAAAAGGTGCCAGTTTTCGAGTGTAAAGCACTAAATCCTTTCCCCTTTAGTGAGCATCCGACTGCTGGTCAATTTGTCCATGAAGATGCACTACTGTAATGTTAAGATTCAAGGAGAATGGGATTCAAGTTCCTGAGTCATCAAGGTGAATAGTTTTACCCATGGTTTCCAAAAATAAGTAAAGAAGATAGTAGACTGGTTTCTTGGGTAAGCTAGACCACTCCATTTCCCAGTCATATCTTAGTACGGTAGTTGTCTGCCTACTCGAACCTGTACGTCAAAGTGTCGTTACGATTACCTTTCGTTTTTTCTTTAATAGGAGCCACATTGGAAACTTTTTCCCACAGACAGTGTCATCTTCATTACGAAATTGTGACGTTCTCGTTCTGAGAAACCTACTAAGCACCTATGTTTCATCGCACTCATACATATTAACTGTTTACTTCGTACGGTAGCTCAGCGTATCACCTACCTCCTTTCCTGGATATTTAGATTAACGATTTCTAAGAGATTTCTCGCAACTCGGCGTGGCGGCTTTGTTGGTGAAGACGGCTTTTTTACGTTTCGAGTAAAAATTTCCGTTCTCTGTTAAAAAACGAAGATTTTTGTTTTAATTTAAATTTCCGGGGTTTCATTTTTTGGTTTGCGGCTCTTGGGAGGACCATTGACGGCACTGAACCCAGCGCGACCAGTAGGAATACTAGTGAACGTAAGAGAGGCGAGAAAAGGCGCAAAAGTAAAAAGAAGTGTGGCAAGGGGCCAGAATAAAAATCCAGACGTATCGAGTTCGACCCTCGCTCAGTCACAAAATTTCTGTACGTCATTTATCAATTCTTTCACCACCGGTAATGTTTATTGTTGTGAAAAGTACCGAGTTACAACGTTGTACGGAATCCACCTTAAACTGTAGGTCCCTCTGTAACTGGTTGGTAAGTCATTTCATAGCTCAGAGGAAGGCAACGACATAATACTCCCAATAGGACTAGCTGGCCATTGTGGGCGAGCGGTTCTAGGCGCTTCAGTCTGAAATCACGCGACCGCTACGTTTGCAGGTTCGAATCCTGCCTCGGGCATGGATGTGTGTGATGTCCTTAGGTCAGTTAGGTTTAAGTATTTCTAGGTTCTAGGGGACTGATGACCTCAGATGTTAAGTCCCACAGTGCTCCGAGCCATTTGAACCAATAGGACTATGCCTAGTAAAGTACTGTGGTGTTCAAAACAGTCTTCGTAATTATCACTGCTTTATTTTTGCCCTGCACGTATCGTAAGTCAGGCCAACGGGCAGAGCACTAGACTGTGGGTCTGGTGGCCGGGGTTCGGTCCTGGATAGCGTCAAGAATTTCTTCCTCGTTTCAGTCTCTCGAGGTCGGCCACACAGCATGCTATCAAAATGTGTACCGATGATCTTTTCCGGGATGGTAAAAGATGACCGATGTGGTCACAAGCCCAGGAGAGGCGCTGCTGGCTATGTCGTGCTGTTAACAAAGACACTGTCGTCGGTCGTCTGTTGCCGAAGCCCATTAACGCCAAATTTCGTCGCACTGTCCTAACGGATAGGTTAGTCGTACGTCGCACATTGATTTCTTCAGTTATGTCATGGAGTGTTGCTTGTCTGTTAACGCAGACAACTCAACGAAAAAGCGACTGCTCTCGGTCGTTAAGTGAAGGCCGTTGGCCACTGCATTGTCATGGTGAGAAGTAACGCCTGTAGTTTTGTATTCTCGGTACACTCCTGACACTCTGGATCTCGGAATACTGAATTCTCTAACGATTTCCGAAATGGAATGTCCCATGAGTCAAGCTCGAACTACCATTCCGCGTTCAAATACTGTTAATGGCCATCGTGTGGCCATAATCACGTCGGAAACCTTCTTTTTTTTTTTTTTTTTCCTTTATTGAATTTCAATTCCCCCCAAAGGAAACCTTCTCACAGAAATCACCCGGATTCTAATGACGATTCCGCAACTGCACTGCCCTTTTATACCTTACGTACGCGTCACAACTGCCATTTGATACGTGCCTATCGCCATCCCGTGACGTTTATCACCTCAGTGTACATCGTAAATCACGGGAGGCAGCAGCAGCAGCTTCGAGATTATTAGCAACTTGGTTCCTCACGCACGAGACAGTGCTGATAGTCAGTGTTCTCGGCTGGAATTGTCGAGTTGCATGTTTTGTGAGGAGACATAAGCCAGCGCCGGATTTTACGCGCGGCAGCTGCCGTAAACCTGAGTCGCGGTCGTAAATCACTCGACGACAGTGGCTGAGTCGCCAGCCGGCGCGGCGGTGACCCGAGCCGAGCCGAGCCGTGACGCGCGACACCTGCTGTCAGCAGCTATTTGTTGTCGGCCGCGCGCCAGCCCTGCCCGGGTTATATTTACCGCCGCGTCCTCGCGACAGCAGCGCTGATTGTCGGGCGACGCCTCCCAGGAGTTCGGGATAAACGGCTTGGAAGGCGGCCAGGCTGGCGGTCCTAAACGGCGAGGCGCGCTCTGTTCGTTAATGGCTAATCAGGCATAGCGCGCGCTTGTTGTCGCAACACAACGGCGGATCACGTGTACTCTCTGGTAAGTTTTTCTCTCACAAACAAATATCCTAAATTAGCCTTCCTTAAACTCTTACAGTTAACTATGTCTATTTGCACCCTGTCTAATCGCACATCCTTTTCTCTGTTAACAATTCTCGTACCACTGCTGGTGAGTCCCAAGGCTCCATCCTTTTCTGTCCTTTATCACTTGCCTTGACCACCTCCTTCTCCAGTGATACGAAATTTGACGAGGTGTCGGTGTCATATGTAGTCTAGAATTCTGTAAAGACGAGTATACTGTGAATTCCTGATAACATGTTCTAGATAAGCGGTTTTGTTGCAGATCGAATGAGCATTGTCAGAGGTCAAGAGTCGGGACGGAGGCGGTGAGAGTTGGGTAGGATCCAGAGAACGGGTGAACTGGAGCTTCCGCTTGGAATGGAAAAGGTGGGATGTGCTATTACCGATGGGTAGGTCTCGGCAGCTATTGTATGACCTTGGAAAGGAAGGCTGTTGAAATGATTCTGGAAAAGATTGTGGAGTGTATAGAGATGTACAGAAGACAGGAGGTTGTGATGGGGCCTTGACAGAAAGTCAAGGTTCTCATGCATTGGGTATACAGTGGGATGTTGGGATTCGATTTTTCAGACCACAATGGACTGGTGAAGTCATTGGAGGTGTCTGTTAAGAAACGAGACATTTATGAACAGGCACCGGATACTTCATAGCAGGAAAATCATGTACAAAAACCTGTATGGAACGTATAACGTTAAAATAAATATAGTTGAGACATGAAATCTCGTAGGAGGCAGGCGACCATGGTTATATTATAATGAAGTACTCTATCGCCAGCTAGGTCGCTTCAAGATAATCAAATAGCCGATGAAAAATGACTTTATTACTCAGATTGCTTACTTCACGCGTTTATTTCCATCATCAGATAACTACTTTTTGCAGTTTGCCAGCATCTAATAACGCTCGTATACTGTGATCCTCTGTGCACTTGGATATCTGACGATTGACATAAATCTGAAACGCTTCAAATGAGCAATCTGAGTAATAAAGTCATTTTACTGTGGCTGTGTTGCTTTCTTGAAACGACCTATTCGGCACCAATACAATACTACATTATAGTATTAAAATATTTCTAAGGCATTATAAAACTGAGGACAGAATATCCATTCAACATTAGTGTACATGGGAATGTACAGGCATCTTGTAGGTATGAATGATTATTTTTTATTTTATTTTTTAAATTGGGTTTCAGGGCGTGTCCATTCAGCCATCTCATTAGAGGAATGTCAGTGGTGACGATTAGAAGGTACAGACAACACAGCATCCAGTCCGCGAGCATAGAAAATCTTCGTCCCTGCCGGGAATCACTTGGCGATCACCTGCGTTGCTGGCGCGGCTCCCGCGGAGGACGGGGAATGAGGGTGGCGACGTCATTTAGTCGGCTGCTCTCCTCGTTAGCAATTTTAGGCTGTTGTGGGCTTTCTTCTAGTGGCAGTAGATGGGTGTGTGAAGTTAGCATTTTATAGAGCGTTAGTCAAACGTATTCTAGTGTGCTAGTCAGGTGGATGCGACGCTTCTGGACTTATCAGGGAGAGGTCTCAGAGATGGAAAGCTCTCATAAAGCTTGCTATGTCCGTTACTCTCAAACCCTACCACTAATACCCTAGAGTTTCTCCAGATGCCATGATGAGTCCTCATCCATTCCCAAAAGTTCTCTGTTCAGACCTACCACATAGTAAATTAACATCAGCGTCACAATGAAGAGCCTATGCAGTCGACGAAGCAGTAACAGCGTCTGTTATCATCTACATCCGGGAAAGCAACATACATCGAAACTGTTTCAACGTCGTCCACAGTTGCTCTAACATCAGTTCCCTCATCGAAAACTGGATCTTACAACACGGTAATACCTTCACGAAAAATCTCACACGCACTTGACACCAGCTGCCTTTCGCTGTCTTACCCAGATCACCTTCCCTTTCCGTGATCTCTCGCACCACCCAAATAAATCAGTGAAATGAAGGCTTTTGAATAAAAAAAATTCAAATATAAATAAAAGTGTATAATATGGGGATCATGAACTATAAAATAGTTAAATCCAGTTTACAACATCAGTGAATTACACATTCTTCTTTCTCATCAAAAACAAATAGTCAGTCTGAAACAAAAAGGTTCAAATGGCTCTGAGCACTAAGGGACTTAACACCTGAGGTCATCAGTCCCCTAGAACTTAGCGCCACTTAAACCTAACTAACCTAGGGACATCACACACATCCTTGCCCGAGGCAGGATTCGATCCTGCGACCGTAGCGGTTGCGCGGTTCCAGACTGAAGCGCCTAGAACCGAGTCAGTCTGAATACTCTCATATTATCTGTTTGGAAATGCATTACTTTCTTACATGTAAATCAAACAGTTTTATGTAAAGGCTCTATTCTCAAAAAATCTCCCAGCTTTAGCCACCATCTCAACGTTGTACAGAAGAATATGTGTACAACATTTGCTACGCGCAAAATCTCACAACCTCTCCCACAGACACAAAAACCAAGCAAACCCAGTTCGATATCATTGATGTCGGTTTGCAGTAGGGTTCTGGAGCATATACTGTATTCAAACATTATGCATCACCTCGAAGGGAACGATCTATTGATACGTAATCAGCATGGTTTCAGAAAACATCGTTCTTGTGCAACGCAGCTAGCTCTTTATTCGCACGAAGTAATGGCCGCTATCGACAGGGGATCTCAAGTTGATTCCGTATTTCTAGATTTCCGGAAAGCTTTTGACACCGTTCCTCACAAGTGACTTCTAATCAAGCTACGGGCCTATGGGGTATCGTCTCAGTTGTGCGACTGGATTCGTGATTTCCTGTCAGGAAGGTCGCAGTTCGTAGTAATAGACGGCAAATCATCGAGTAAAACTGAAGTAATATCAGGTGTTCCCCAGGGAAGCGCCCTGGGACCTCTGCTGTTCCTGATCTATATAAATGACCTGGGCGACAATCTGAGCAGTTCTCTTAGGTTGTTCGCAGATGATGCTGTAATTTACCGTCTGGTAAGGTCATCCGAAGACCAGTATCAGTTACAAAGCGATTTAGAAAAGATTGATGTATGGTGTGTGTGGGGCGGCGGGTGGAATTATATGTTTTTTAATAATGTTTTGTTTGTTTTTCCCGGCCGATTAGCAACATATGTGGGGCGGCGGGTGGAATTTTTGTTTTTTAATAATGTTTTGTGTAATGTCGAAAAGATGCATTTCCCGGCCGATTAGCACCATATGTGGTACGGAGGGTTGGTTTAATATTATTTAAAATGTTTTTGTTTTTCCTGGCCGATTAGCAACATATGTGGGACAGCGGGTGGAATTATTGTTATTTAAAATATTCCTATTATTTTTGCTGTCTTTTGCCGTTCTCAACACTGGCTCACTAACTACAATATTGGCAACCAGAAAGTGATAAGCAAAACGTGAAGCCTGTAATTAGAATTCCTAGTGCCCACTTCATCTGAGAAATACATTTATAGCTACAGCTTATAGCTCTGAGGAATTAGGAGATTGTCTGGGATTCATAATCAAAAACGATTCTCTAAAAATGTTCACTATATTCTGAAAGTCACAAACCAAAAAAGAATCCACACAATCCAACTACCAGAGCAGTTCAGAGTCTAATGCGCTGATGCAACTATAACTGTTCAAATTAAATGTTTAAGTGAATGCTCGCCATAATTTGATGATAATGTTCATCAAACGCCACGATAAATAATGGTAGAACGTCTGTCCCGCGACGGCACATGAAAATACGACATACGCAAACTGAAAATAGATGATTAAAGTCATCCCAGAATTCACACTTCACCCGAAAACGATTTCATGGTTACGCGTATCCCGAGTAACTTATTACGGCATCCGAGGCTGTTTATAGCAATGATACCGACGCGACGCGACTCCCGGCACAGGTGGTGTGCTATTCAGCGCCTGGAGAGAAGTGGGGCCTTCTCTCGCGCAGTGTTCTTATATATAAAGCCGCGGTGCGGACGGCTAAGGGAACGCCTCATCAAAATTGCTCTCCCGACTAGCCGCTGGGCTAGTAATGCACCACTTTAAGTTCTTGAATAAATCATCGCTTCCTTTGCTGATGGCCGATGAAGCTCTCAATTTAAATGTGTCTTCAGCACACAGGTAAGTAATCATAATAAAAGTCTGACGTGGCTATGTCAAATATTTTGGGCGAGAGAATTAATTTAATTACACTACACGCAGTAGACGAGCTCTGAACTTGCCCTTTGGAGATACGCTATAGCTATAGTCTTATAGTTGTTCTGTTGAAACTTCTCACATGTTTATGATTATAGCGGATCTCCCTTATACTTAAATTTAAACATGCTAGCCTTATTTATTCGCCTACTTAATCTATCTTGCTTCCTTAATTTTTAAGACAAAAACCAGAAAATCATGAATTTTAACTAAAATTTTAATTTGTGAGATCCAGAATACTGTTTCTACTAAATTATTATGAAAAGGGAATCTAAATATAAATTTTTAAGTTTCTAGCTCTTTTCTGTTGCGCCAATGATTTTTACAGAAAAACATCCAAATTTCGAAAATGGTTAAAGTTATTGAACTGATATTCAACACATATTGATTTAGTATTACTCCTAACATGCTAGAAACGTTTCAGGTTATTTACTTGATTTTTAGAGTATTGCGCAACATTTATGACGTCAGAGCTAGTTACAGCGGACTAGGCTGGCACACAATGGAAAGACTAATGTGAATTTTATACGGCGTGAGCAGGCTGCTTCCCTACATGTGGCAGGTGGCACTTGACGCTAAATCACGAAAAGTGTGAGGTGATCCACATGAGTTCCAAAAGAAATCCGTTGGAATTCGATTACTCGATATATAGTACAATTCTCAAGGCTGTCAATTCAACTAAGTACCTGGGTGTTAAAATCACGAACAACTTCAGTTGGAAAGACCATACAGATAATATTGTGGGGAAGGCGAGCCTAAGGTTGCGTTCCATTGGCAGGACACTTAGAAGCTGCAACAAGTCCACTAAAGAGACAGCTTACACTACACTCGTTCGTCCTCTGTTAGAATATTGCTGCGCAGTGTGGGATCCTTACCATGTGGTATTGACGGAGGACATCGAAAGGGTGCAAAAAAGGGCAGCTCGTTTTGTATTATCACGTAAAAGGGGAGAGAGTGTGGGAGATATGATACGCGAGTTGGGATGGAAGTCATTAAAGCAAAGACGTTTTTCGTCGCGGCGCGATCTATTTACGAAATTTCAGTCACCAACTTTCTCTTCCGAATGCGAAAATGTTTTGTTGAGCCCAACCTACATAGGTAGGAATGATCATCAAAATGAAATAAGAGAAATCAGAGCTCGAACAGAAAGGTTTAGGTGTTCGTTTTTCCCGCGTGCTGTTCGGGAGTGGAATGGTAGAGAGATAGTATGATTGTGGTTCGCTGAACCCTCTGCCAAGCACTTAAATGTGAATTGCAGAGTAATCATGTCGATGTAGATGTAGATGTAGATGTAAATGTAGATCTTCCACACTGTCTCCCTGCTCTCACAACTGTGATCAAAATGATAGAGCATGACATACTCCAGTGCATATTAAATCTGAGCTCATTCCCATCACAGTGTTCAATAAAGCTGTCCACAATGTCAGTGAATCAAAATTTATTCCCATCCATAAGTTAAAATAACAAAAGCTGCCCAAATGAATGATGACTCTGCCCCAACGCTCTTAGTCAGAATGCCTCATTGATCGTGGATTCCTAAAATAGTACTATCAACATGAAGTTTGATTTTGAAATCCCAACCGAAACCTATCTTTGCGATAAATGCCATACTTATAAAAATCACTTAAGTACAATACGGCCGCGCGGGATTAGCCGAGCGGTCTCAGGCGCTGCGGTCATGGACTGTGCGTCTGATCCCGGCGGAGTTTCGAGTTCTCCCTCGGGCATGGGTGTGTGTGTTTGTCCTTAGGATAATTTAGGTTAAGTAGAGTGTAAGCTTCAACGATGCCCCAATCGCACCTCCCCTCCTACATGCCTAGCATTTAATCTTCCTCACTCATTACGATGATCAATGTGTAAGGAGAATTCCCCACAAAATGTACCATCTAATAGTCCCTATTTTGCCTAATAACAAAGAGATTTACTCTTACAATTAAGCCTGTTTTCTTTTCATCTGCTTAGTCTAAGCTCTCTCCAGTTCTCGCATATCAGCTGCCATCCGATCCCATAAATCGTGGCATGACAATGGTACATCATATTCTGTATAATCCACTTCCAACTAGTAAAAAATTCCCTCTTTCAACAAGCCTATACTTTCATTCTGAACGACATATTCCTGAAATTCTGTTTCACAATGACAATTTCTCTTTGCATCCTACATCACACACTCAGTCTACTCCTTATACTCTGAGGTCGGATCGCAATTGGCCACCAGGGGATCTCACCAATTGTCCAGAAAATCCTCCGAGGCTACTGCCGTACGAAGTATACACAGGGAACCCTTTAGATACCCAAATAGGAAATCATACTTTCATTTTCCAATATGAATGGGCGTCCCTCACGCTACCAGCAGTATATAGGAAATCTTTGCAGACAGTTCCCTCATTCGAACCTAATTCATTTATCCTAATCGCTCCACTCTTCCTCCACCTGTTCAGCTCTTCCTCCATGAGTCATCCCTAGGAGACAACTGTGAGATCACATGACCAATATCACGGAATGTAGTCCTTCATCATTGCTTCACCTTCAAATAAAACTAATACGGTTGTTTTTAAATCTTAGGCTGAAGACCACTGGTTTAACTGGACATACTATCTTGATACAAAATGAACCTGATTACTTGCGCTACTGCGGAACTGTTTGATGTGGCCTGCAACCGTTAACCATCCGTGACCTGATTTCTTACGATGTGGCGAGTTCAAATGTGCGCTCTTGTACACCACCGAAAGTAAAAAACGGGGCAGTTTATTAACAGCCTTACGGAAGACGATGTTGAGTAAAGTTTTTATCAGTGGAAGGAACGAGTACAGACACATATGGCATTGAGTTGTTTCTGCATTTAAGGTAACTACCACTAACCGTACGTACTCCAACATCAGCGGTGTCCACTA
This sequence comes from Schistocerca serialis cubense, assembly GCF_023864345.2. Taxonomy (NCBI): domain Eukaryota; kingdom Metazoa; phylum Arthropoda; class Insecta; order Orthoptera; family Acrididae; genus Schistocerca; species Schistocerca serialis. The sequence continues at coordinate 76,096,455 of NC_064644.1, forward strand.
CCGGTACTACGCAAGAACGCATCTGTCCGCTGTTGCTGATCTGATGAATGCAAAATACCATTTGGATGACTATATTTTTTATTAATAGTGACCGGTTTCGATCTCAATAGCACATCGTCTTCAGATTTGCTGTATGGTGCAGTACGTCAAAAGTGGTAAGCATGACACAAAATTAACGATAGATTTTGGTGATAGGTTCGTTCACTAACCTATAAAATTCGGAAGTCCGTTTCATACAAACTGAATGGCCAAGTGGTGGGATGGTTTGTTCCAATAGAAGACGTGCCTTAAATGATGTCGAAAATGTTGTGGATAGATGTGGAGCATTTCGAGAGTGCAGACACGTTATCTGATCAGTCAATTGCAGAAATCGGGTTATCAGCACGTCGCGAACTAACCGATTTTGGACCTGAGATGATAAGCTGTGCCAGATTCATGGGTCATAGCATTTCGGAGATTTCACAGGGATTCAGGATTCCGAGGTCAACAGCGTATGGAGGGGAGATTCAGTATTGCAAGACACTGCTCCTGCCCACGTAAATCGCCACAATGGATGACGACAAGTGTTTGATGAACGGGCATCACGTCGCGCCCACAGAGTTATACGGGGTGATCGAAGCTATCCTTAGAGCAGATTGCCGTCTGTTGGAGTGTGGGGCGTCCGGAATCAATTTCTTCCGGGACTCCACCGTGTAGACTTTAGTAGGCAATGAGTGACTCGTGTCTCTTTTGTCTTTCCTTGAATGCTGGCGGCTCAGAGAATTTGGCAAACTTGCAAAGAGGACAATCGGGCTTAGCGCATACCTAACCTTTCCCCTTCAGAGCAAACTCGATAATGCTGCATCTGAGAACATAAAGCAGGTAAGAAATTTCTTTGAAAGAAAAGGGAGAGTGTCCAGGACGAGATGATTAATGATTGAGCACAATGTCAGACTGGGAAAGAACTGCCCAGTACAATCGCTTGATCTCATTCTGTGGCTCTCTCCAAAAGCCAACAAGAAGCCTGTCGTACGTACCCTTGAGATGAATTAATTACTCGTGGCACCTATTATGTGTGTGTGTATCTGAAATAACTGTACAATATACGGTGATCTATTAGTATAACTCTACAAATTTTCTGGAAGTATAACTGCGGACTTTAATAGAAATAGCAACGCCCTCATTCAAAGGGCATCGGTGCTTGCAGGGTTGGACAGCGATATTGTGACAGTAGACTCAGTCCAGAGCACAATGTTGGTGGGAGTAGCAATAGACGGTCTATTATTTGCGCTGGTCATGTGCGAGAGGCGTTCAATAAATAACGTAGCATTTTTTTCTGAAAGCAGGTTATTTAGGATTCCGGCTACCATATTATTCCCCACTCTTTCCGCTACAAAACCCTATTTTTAAACATGATCTCCGTTCAATACTACGGCCTTACATCCCCTTACTGTGAGGACCTGAATGTCTGCGTGGTACCTCTTTGCTGGACGACGTCGGAGGCATCGTCTTGCTACGCCAGTAACCTCATTATCATCCGAGTACTGCTTCCCGCGATTATATCTGTCATGGGCTGAAACAAATGGAACTCCTCGCGGATTCGTAAACTGGTTCGAGACGTTGCGTTGTCGTGGAAAGGACGAACACGCTGTAGTTGTTTCTCCAATATCCCGAGGCTGGTGCAGTACACTTCAGAGTTGATCGTTATAGTGAGGGAGGACATCAAACAGAATAGCCCCTTCAGAGTACCAGAAGACCGTCGCCATGATTTTACCAGTTGAGGGTGCAGATTCGAACTTTTTCTTCGGAGGAAGAGCGTGTGACTCGTTCCATGGACTGCAGTTTTTTTCCGATCCGAAGTGATGAACTAATGTTTCATCCATCTGTGACGATATTCGACAAAAAGTTGTTACGATTAGACTTGTAACACGCAAGCGTTGCTCTTTGTAGGCTTCTGGCAGGTGGCGAGAACACAGTAGGTACACTTTGAGTACCCAACCGGTGGACGAGTGTCAGCAACAGAGACGTCCAGTTGTGCAGGGAGGTGTGTTTCGTCGATCACCTCGACTGAGAGTGTCCGCACGTTGCAGCATTGCAGATGTCACGGCTGTGTGAGGCCACCCGGCAGGTGGGAGATCTGACAGATTTGTGCGACCTTTCTTCGTTGATGACAAACCCGTAGCGCAATTACTCACAGTGCATTTGTTCAATGCCAGGTCTCCATAGACATTCGGCTACTGCCTATGAATATCTGCAACGCTCTGGTTTTCTGCCAAAAGAAATTCAATAACATCATTCGGCTTGGAAGAGACCTCCATTAAAGAAGCCATTTCGAAGGCTGCGTACAGTGCCGCACCTATCGAAAATTCATAAAGCTACAGGGGATGAAGCACGAGTATTCCACGACGTCTCACAACAAAATTCCGCATTTTTCAACGGAGATTGGCGAGAGAAAAATGTGCTCCATTACTTATTTAATGCGCGTTGTGAAAGAATTTATAAAAATAGGAATCCTGGTGAGAACTGATTGTTTCTTACTGTATTTCAGTGCACAAGCTGTAACTGCAAAAAGTACAGTGATCCGATTAATGTGGGAGAAAACGGAGGAATAACTGCGCCCGCACTTTGGTACGCATGGATAGTTTACCTGCGTACTGCAATGTGGTTAGTTGCGGCTGCAGCGACTCCAGTGATGCACGGACCGGGCGTCAGAAGAAGAGGTTCAGCTATCAAGCAGGTGGCCGCGTGACAAGTCTCTTTAAGGTTGGGCGCTGATACCACTGCGAAGACTGTTAGTCTTTCTTACGTGATTGGCTTCAGAGAACTTTCTGCATTGGCTTCTCGCATATTATCAGATAAATTGGTGTCGAAGACACCCTCATGCCACAGAAAAGCCAGAAGAACTTGTGTTTTTTAAAGATAATGGCGAGGTCTGTTTTGCACGACGCCTGAGACTGACAATAACTTTGCTGAATATGAACTTAACGGTTTCGCTCTCTCTTCCTCTCCCAAGAAGCAGACATTGTCACAAAATTCCTCCCAATATGGTACCAAGAGTCAAATGCTTAAACACGTTGTTCCTCTACCAGCTCCATGATCCATGTGACTGACGGTAGAAAATAGTATATATGGTTTAAATACCTCTAAGCACTATGGGACTTAACATCCTAGGTCACCAGTCCCCTAGACTTAGAGCTAATTAAACCTAACTAACCTAAAAACAGCACACACACTCATGCCCGATGCAGGATTCGAACCTGCGACCGTAGTAGCAGCGCGGTTCTGGACTGAAGCGCCTAGAACCGCTCGGACACAGCGAGCCGCTAATATATATGATACGTACATAAATGCATATGACTGTCTCCACGTTGCTCGTCCAGCTTTGTACTGACAAAGCTAAACATACGTATGACTACATGACTATGGCGCCTGAAACCGTAGTTGAAACCGAAGATGACCTATTTTGAAGAGTCCTAGCTGCCTCCGCATCTTCAACATAATACAGAAGAGGTACCTGAGGACATATAGAAAAATTTTATAAATCTTTGTACACTGTCCAGTCACATTAATGTACTTGTCAAAAGCCTGAATTATCATTTTTTTACAGCGTCTACCGCTGCAAGATGTGCAGGAAGAGAATCATTGAGGTCCTAGATGGCACCGACAAGGACATGGACTATGGTGCAGTGGCCGGAAGCGCCAGGTTTCTCGGTTGACGATACAAGGCGTGAACAGCCTGTTGGGGATGGTCCCACTGATCTTCGGTTGGGTTTAAATCCGGAAAGTCTGCTGGCCAGGGGAGTACGGTAAACTCATACTGGTGCTCTTCAAGCTACGCATGTACACCGAGAGCTGTGTAATACGTTGGTTGCATTTTCCTGCTGATAAATGCCACCGTGCCGAAGAAAAACAAACTGCATGTGAGAGTGGACATTGTCTCCAAGGATAGATGCGCACTTGTGTTGATCTGTTCTGCATTGGAGAATCGCGAAATCGCCCAGGAAACGACGCGAAAACATTCCCAGACCACAACGCTCCCTCCTCCGGCCTGGAACCTTCCGAAGATTGTTGCAGAGTGTTTTCTTTCAGACGTCTCACTCCAGTGGAGCATAAAACGTGATTGATATGAGAAGACCACATGTCGCCACTCAGTGCTCCAGAGGCTCATACGCAGAAATGTTCGCTGGACGGTCCTTGAGGACACACCATTGGCAGCGCCTCGGCTCATCTGGGAGGTCAGCTGCTAAACAGTTGCAGCTATAGTTCACTCCTGTCATTTATTGCTCGCGATCCACCAGAGTTGCCTCGGCGCCTTTTTTGGATTGCGTCCTTTTGGCACGGACAGTATACTTTAATCACGGCGGCACGCTAAAGGGTTACAGACTTAGCCATTTCGAAAATCCTTCTACCTTTGGCCCGTGAGCCAATGACTATGCCCTTTCTGACGTCGGATAAATACACTACTGGCCTTTAAAATTGCTACACCACGAAGATGAAGTGCTACCGACGCGAAAATTAACCGACAGGAATAAAATTTTGTGTTATGCAAATGATTAACTTTTTCAGGAGAAATGCGTACCATCACGTTTCCGACTTTGATAAGGTCGGATTGTAGCCTATCGCGATTACGGTTTATCGTATCGCGACACTGCTGCTCGCGTTGGTCGAGATCCAATGACTGTTAGCAGAATATGGAATCGGTGGGTTCAAGAGGGTAATACGGAACGCCGTGCTGGATCTCAACGGCCTCGTATCACTAGCAGCCGAGATGGCAGGCATCTTATCAGCATGGCTGTAGCTGATCGTGCAGCCACGTCATGATCCCTGAGTCAACAGATGGGGACGTTAGCAAGACAACAACCATCTGTACGAACAGTTCGACGACGTTTGCAGCAACATGGACTATCAACTCGGAGACCATGGCTGCGGTTACCCTTGACGCTGCATCACAGACAGGAGCGCCTGCGATGGTGTACTCAACGACGAACCTGGGTGCACGAATGGAAAAACGTCATTTTTTCGGATGAATCCAGGTTCTGTTTACGGCATCATGATGGTCGCATCCGTGTTTGGCGAGACCGCGGCGAACCCACATTGGAAGCGTGTATTCGTCATCGACATACTAGCATATAACCCGGCGTGATGGTATGGGGTGCCATTTGTTACACGTCTCAGTCACCTCTTGTTCGCATTGACGGCACTTTGAACAGTGGACGTTACATTTCAGATGTGTTACGACCCGTGGCTCTACCCTTCATTCGATCCCTGCGAAACCCTACATTTCAGCAGGATAATACACGACCGCATGTTGCAGGACCTTTATGGGCCTTTCTGGATACAGAAATTGCTCGACGGCTGCCCTGGCCAGCACATTCTGCAGATCTCTCACCAATTGGAAACGTCTGGTCAATGGTGGCCGAGCAACTGGTTCGTCACAATACGCCAGTCACTACTATGAACTGTGGTATCGCGTTGAAGCTGCATGGGCAGCTGTACATGTACACGCCATCCAATCTGTTTGACTCAATGCCCAGGGGTACCAAGACCGTTATTACGGCCAGAGGTGGTTCTTCTGGGTACGGATTTCTCAGGATCTATGCATCGAAACTGCGTGAACATGTAATCACATGTCAGTTCTAGTATAATTTATTTGTCCAATAAATACCCGTTTATCTTCTGCATTTCTTCATCGTGTAGCAATTTTAATGGCCAGTAGTGTAGCTCTAGTTCGACAGTACGACATGGACTGCGTCCCACCGACACGCCTTATACTCCCCGCTGCCACCTGCTGTCTGTGAATGCACGTTGACGTCGAACGTAGGTGGTACTCACACTAATGCGAGAGCGACAGTTTGACTTTCACCTTAATTTGTTGTTTTGAAATGTGAGTCACTTAGATAATACCCATTTCTGACAGTTTCTTGTCTCAGAATTGAGTCATCGATCGAGAGTGTACTGTAGGCCTTGTAGATGTGAGGCGCCGTGTGGACCCCGACTCGCCCCGCTGAGGCCACGACCGCGCTGACACGCAAGCTGGTCCAGACGTCAGGGGACGGGATGAGACCAGCGGGGCAGGGCTAAGCGGCACACATGGCGCACCCGAAATAGCGGGCCCAGCGCCACGACACCACCAGCAGCCGCAGCAGAGCAGCGGCGGCGGCAGGCCGGTGCTAATGCACGCCCAGCGGGGGTCCGCGCCGCAACAGCCTGGGACAGTTATTTCGGGAGGACGCGGCGGCGCGGCGGCCTAACGGTTATTGTCTCAGGGGCGCCCTGCTTTTTACTTTAACCAGCCCGGCGTCGCCCGAGTGACGTACTCATTTAGAAACCGTCCTCCGTTTGCTTATTACTTTCATGTGCACCCTAAATGTCAGTTTACGGGCATCCGTACCTGAAATCGCACTTCCGTTGAAGCTGTCCGGAGCTCGTGGTCTGGTGGCTAGCGTTGCTGCCTCTGGATAATGGGTGCCCGGTTCGATTCCCGGCCGTGTCGGGGATTTCCTCCGCCCGAGGACTGGGTGTTGGTGTGTCATCATCATCTCATGATAATTCGGGTAGCTTCGAGACTGGAAATGGAAAGATTGCAAATTGCCAAGGCGCTGATGACCACGATGTTGAGCGCTCCACAAACCAACATCACCATCATCATCATTGAAGCTCCATTCGGAGAAATGTTTGCCTCTTGATGAAGAAGAAAAACACAGTCTACATACGAGGGCCGTTTCAAAACTTCTGCACAGCGTATACGCGGCCATAACAGTTGAAACATCCCCGTGCACAAAGCGTAAAGCCGCTGGCACACGAGAAGAGTTAGTAAAATTTTTTCCAATTTATTGGCTTTCCGGCCGTGCCCGCTCAGCTATCTCGATAGTGTGATGTCAAATATGGCAAGGCAGCACTCAATCCCCGAGCATATAAGATCTCCGACCTGTCCGGGAAACTAACCCAGGTCCCTTCGCTTAGCAATCATCCGCGATGACTTTTCAGCTACCGAGGCGGACCGACAAACGTTGACTTGGCGATCTACGAGTTTAGTTACGTCAATTCCTGCTATTTCACGCAGAGGTGCCATTTCGCCACGTGGAACCCAAAATAAGTTCTGCGATATTCCGGAAACGTGCCACGTAAAGTAGAACCAATAAGGAGCAAAAACGCTCTCAACATCAGAAACAGAAAATCAGATGCCACACTATATTTGTCGGTTCAGCCAAAGTCCATATTCGACTGGTTTTTATGTTATACTTTACACCATACGAATACATGCTGTTTCTAAGCACTGAGTATCCGCGTCCATAACAGCTGAACAAGGGACCTGAGTATCTCGAGGACGAATCGTTATTGGTATGATTTGCTGTAATAAAATGATTAGAAACATGATGTTTGTAGTTAAAGAATTTTTGTACTGCGAATCTTCCTGTTATAACTTGCCTTTTATGAGGCTAGATTTGTGGAAGTGTGTCGTTCCTGTTAGGATTTGTAATAATTATACGTCAGTTAATTGATTAGACGACTGAAACAAAAATACATGGTCGCTACTTGCTGAGTTTCAGCATAGAGTAATTGGTTAAGGCGCTAAGTTGCGGAATCTAGCATAGATCGATACATCGATACAGGATCCACGTTCTCTTGTACACAAATTTTTTTTTCACCTTTAAGGTTTCTTAAAGACTGTGAGAACTACGAAGTTGATAGAGATAATTTCTGTAATATATGATGTGTAAATACAAGTGTAATGTTTCCACTAGGTGAGGTTAAAAAATGGTTCAAATGGCTTTGAGCACTATGCGACTTAACTTCTGAGGTCATCAGCCGCCTAGAAATTAGAACTAATCAAACCTAACTAACCTAAGGACAACACACACATCCATGCCCGAGGCAGGATTCGAACCTGCGACCATAGTGGCCGCTCGATTCCAGACTGTAGCGCCCAGAACCGCACGGCCACTCCGGCCGGCTGGTGAGGTTCAACATCCGTAAACTATTTTATAAAATGCATGTTAACCATCGCCGGATCTCGGTGGCCGAGCGGTTCTAGGCACTTCAGTCGGGAAGCGGACTAATGCTACGGTCGCAGCTTCGCAGGTTCGAATCTCGACTCGGGCATGGATGAGAGTGATGTCCTTAGGTTAGTTAGGTGTAAGTAGTTCTAAGTTCTAGGGGACTGATGACCTCAGTTGTTAAGTCCCACAGTGCTCATAGCCATTGGAACCATTTGTTAACCATCGGCTGTTTATTTGTCCCATAAGTCATCTAAAGATTTCGCTTACTAACCGTCATTCAGGATGTCTATCAACACTATGAAAGTACCATGCGTACAAAAATAGCGAAACTCAACAAATATATGGGTGCAAAATTCCATTTGTATATTTACGAAGTACAACAAATTAGTTTAAAGCATCTTATATTCTTTTCAAGCTAAACAATATCCAAACTATCCAGAGAAATTGTACAATCACCTGACATAATGTATCTTTGAATAGTGACCCTACGACTTATCTTAGAAAATAGATTAAGGAAAGGCAAACCTACATTTCTAGCATTTGTAGGCTTAGAGAAAGCTTTTGAAAATGTTGACTGGAATACTCTCTTTCAAATTCTGAAGGTGGCAGGGCTAAAATACAGGGAGCGAAAGGCTGTTTACAATTTGTACAGAAACCAGATGGCAGTTATAAGAGTCGAGGGACATGAAAGGGAAGCAGTGGTTGGGAAGGGAGTGAAACAGGGTTGTAGCCTCTCCCCGATGTTATTCAATCTCTATATTGAGCAAGCAGTAAAGGAAACAAAAGAAAAATTCGGAGTAGGTATTAAAGTCCATGAAGAACAAATAAAAACTTTGAGGTTCGCCGATGACATTGTAATTCTGTCAGAAACAGCGAAGGACTGAGAAGAGCAGTTAAATGGAATGGACAATGTCTTGAAAGGAGGATACAAGAAGAACATCAACAAAAGCAAAACGAGGATAATGGAATGTAATCGAATTAAGTCGGGTGATACTGAGGGAATTAGATTAGGAAACGAGACACCTAAAGTAGTAAAGGAGTTTTGCTATTTGGGGAGCAAAATAACTGATGATGGTCGAAATAGAGAGGATATAAAATGTAGACTGGCAATGGCAAGGAAAGCGTTTCTGAAGAAGAGAAATTTGTTAACATCGAGTATAGATGTGTCAGGAAGACGTTTCTGAAAGTATATGTATGGAGCGTAGCCAAGTATGGAACTGAAAGGTGGACGATAAATAGTTTGAACAAGAAGAGAATAGAAGCTTTCGAAATGTGGTGCTACAGAAGATTGCTGAAGATTAGATAGGTAGATCACATAACTAATGTTTGTGGCACAACTTGACTAGAAGAAGGGATCGGTTGGTAGGACATATTCTAAGGCATCAAGTGATCACCAATTTAGTATTGGAGGGCAGTGTGGAGGGTAAAAATCGTAGAGGGAGACCAAGAGATGAATACACTAAGCAGATTCAGAAGGATGTAGGTAGCTGTAGGTACTGGGAGATGAAGAAGCTTGCACAGGCTAGAGTAGCATGGAGAGTTGCATCAAACCAGTCTCAGGACTGAAGACCACAACAGCAACAACAACAACAACAACGACAACTACAACTGACAGTCGTATCTTATGTCAAACAGACAGACATCACAGAAAATCAAGACGAACAGTTACCGGAAGACTCCCTCAGCCGTCAAGTTATATCAACAGCGTAGATGACACAACAACACGTTTTTGCTTTAAAGGCAAAGTGAAGGAAGAGAGCGTCTTTACCAACATCTTTGTCTGAACGTTCAGTCAAAGATGTTGGTAAACATGTTCTGTTCCTTCTCTTGATTTTAACTAATTCGTTGTATCCTTTAAGCATACAAATGGAGTTTTGCACCCATGTGTTTGCTGAGTTTTGATATTTTTGTATGCATTGTACTTTCATAATTTTTTAATTCTGATGTTGATAGACATTCTGTATGATGGTTAGTAACCGAAACAGGTACATGACTAATGGGTGAAATAAACTGCTGATGGTTAAAACGCATTTTATTAAATACAAGTGCGGTGTCTATCACGAGCGAGTTTGTTCGATCTGGTGAACTTCTATATGCTGATGACCTTAGTGAGTAGAGACTTATCTTTCTTTGTTGTCTTGTTACACGTTCATGAATACTGAATTTTTCTTCATGTATTCCACATGACAAGCATATGGTCAAGAGAGGATACTTGCATTTTAATAGAGCTAACGCAGTTATTTCATATGTAACCATATTGTGAACACACTATGGTTTGCGAGCCAAATAAAGCCGACAACTGCTGCTAGTGACTGCTGATAGCGCAGAATCACGTTAACCTACCCCTCCTATGTGCCGACGGCGCTGTGTGTCTCGGCGTTGGGTGTCCTGTCCGCATACACGTCAACGTCAGCTGCCTCGTCCCGTGTACTGACGGTCTCAGGTGTGAGTGGAACTTACGGCTATCAGCATGTGCTTTTATTGTTCCGGTAATTTACGTTTTGGGAGAGACATTTGATTTGAAATTGAGGGAGAAAGCGACTCACGTCAAATATCACCTAGCGGCAAGTGGCCTTACATCAAAACTAAAAGTGTGCAGGAAAGAGCACCTACTGAAATTCACAACGCTCTAGTTGAAGTTTGAGGAGACAGTGTACTCTATCGTAGCACAGTTTCGAGATGGGCTTCCGATTGCGAAGTGAGCATAGGTACTGAAGACAAACCAAAGAATAGGGGACCGGGAACTGGAAAAGACGTCGGTACTGTGAAAATTTTGCAAGAAGATAAACACAAAGCGTAGGAAGAAATTGCAAATGAAACAAACATATCTGTCTTCGATCTTCACGATCATAAACGAGAAACTAAAGAAAAGAAACGTCGCTGAATAATCTGTCTTTGGTCATTAAGAGAATAGCACAACAACTGCTTCAGCTTTTTTAAAGGACTCTTGTCATAGGCGAAAAATGGATACGATTAAGTCATATTAGAAAATCTGTCCTCCAAGTGGAAATGTCCTGACACTCGTAGGCCAAAGTTCGGATCAAGCTGATGATAATTACGGTTTATGACAAGAATGGAGTGATACCAACAGAGAGTGTATTCCAAGGAACCACTGTAGCAGCGCGACACTACATGGACTTTCTGCGAAGTTTTTTGAAGCCAAAGATTCGCCAAGGAAGGTCTGATCGTTCAGCAGCCAGAGTTCTCATTCGCCATGAGAATACACGACGACATGTTCTAGTTTTCTTTGATTTTTGGCATTTAAATTATATTTGATTGTAATAGGAATAATTTTAATAGAAATGAAACTGTTATACCAAAACTATTTTCTAAACTAAGTGAAGTTTCAATAACGTGATTGTTAATCAAAAGTGCGCACAATAATCGGCACGGAAATAGGAAGTTTCTGGTTCGAATGTCACTAGTAACAACTTCTTATTAACTTTATTTAAATTCCGTATTTATTAATGTATGTAATTAAATAATTAATAAACATTAAAGTATATATATTTTTTAAAAATAACGTTTTACTAGTTCCAACTACTGGTTGTATGAAAATAAATTGTAATTTGATATAAACAGCGTAATTCCTTTTTGTTAAATTAAAAAATATATAGCAAGGATACTGTTAAATTTTAAGAAACGGAGAAGTATTTTACTGTCTGTATGATGTCTCGCTTCTTTGTACCAAATGTTGATTTATGGTGAATACTCGCATTTTCATACGAAAGATGAAAGATGATTTTATGAATAAATTTCGACTCAGTATCGTTATGAAGTAACGTTTCGATTGTTAATAAGTATGGAATTCAGATAAAGGGGAAAAATACTAACAGCGAGATTTGAACTAGCGACTTTTCCATTGAAAATCTATAGCGATACAAACTCACCTACTGGGAAATACTGTACGTTAACAAGCCAGAGGTACTTGCTCGGAAATTTTGTAATATGAAAGTCGATTTTTTCTTTTTTCTTTTTACCTGGGGTGATTCTGCTTTGGGAAATCGTTGTTTCAACTGAGCTTCAAATCTTGCAAGTAGGAACAAAATGCATGGTGCTTCAGCTGCCCCAAACTACGGGTTTTATGCACCCCTTAACACCTTCAAATACCACGCACAAGATTTTTATATTCTGTTGCCCAGTATGCACAAGCTATTAGTCCAGCAGTAAAAATGGACAGGACCTCCTTGTAGGAAATTTGGTGTATTTATATTAGGTACTGGGATACGATTTTGCTACAGGCCGTAGTTGTCGAATTATTCAATAAAATCGTACAATAGTGAGTTACAGATGCGATTTTGTTGAAAACTCGAAACCCATAGTCTCCAGCGAAAACGCATCTCAAGATTAACTACATGAAACTTCCTACGACAATAAGACTGGATTTTAAAGACGTTGCGTGTTGCTTAAAATCTGTAAGTAGGGGCAGCTGAATCACCTGATAGACGAGGTCAGAGCAGTCCACAAGGTCTCCTCGTGTAAAGGTATGCCGATAGTCTCACTTTCCAAGCTAATTTACCGAATGGATCACGAGGGAGGGTGAGGGGGACGGAGAGTAACTGAAGTGGTAGGCTGAGTATTCTGAAGCGTTCCTTCGTCTCTTCGTTGGTGCACCCGGGGTGTCACAATCTCCACGTTCCTGCCACAGAAGGGGAAAAAAATTACACCTCATGTCGCTTCTAGGATCCACGAGAAAGCGTTAATTGGTGGGCCCAGTTTAATTCACTGCATTGCTATATTATCTGCATCAGTTTAAATAAAAGCTGCAAGCCGCAGTTTGACCCACGAGATTGGATTAAGTTTGGGTGTGCTCTAAAGCCTAGGCGCTGCAGTCTGGAACCGCGCGACCGCTACGGTCGCAGATTCGAATCCTGCCTCGGGCATGGATCTGTGTGACGTCCTTAGGTTAGTTAGGCTTAAGTAGTTCTAAGTTCTAGGGGACTAATGACCTCAGAAGTTAAGTCCCATAGCGCTCAGAGCCATTTGAACCATTTTCTAAAACCTGTAAACAATAACTTATTGCTATTTGACTTCAGTCACAAAGTTTCTGAGATTCGACCGCTAACAGTCAAGACACATCATCTCCAGATGGTTTCTAGGAACATGCGCTGGTAATCTCAGAGACAAAAAGGTTAACAGTTCAAACCCAATACTTAAGAAGTACGCTTCAAGTTTCTACGAAACCAAATGTATTTTATAAGCTTTAACGAGTCGTTCCCAAGTGCTTAATTTTGATTAAACACAACCTACCTCCACTTAACGGACCGAGGTCTCTGCTTGCAGACAACATGCATATTCACTAAATCGCAACAGTCGCCTGAAACACTGAGAATAGGGCAGCAGGAATTCCACACCTGTGCACAAGAACACGATTTCCAATCCTCACAGACTTTCTGTACTGGCAAAATAATTTTTGTAGGTAGTTAAGAATATCTAATTACCGACGTTAGCTACATTACACGTCCGTCATAGAGGACGCACGTCTTTCCTCCTGCACCAGTGACGGCTGGTGGCCGGCTGCTCGATTTCGCGATCTCCAAGAAACACCTTGAAACAATTTCAGCATTGAGGCCTTTCCGCCATTCAGTCGCGGGATTAGAGTGCAGGAACTTGTAACCTCCCCACAAAATATTTTAAATGAATAAGAAACCATGAACCAAGCGTAACCTTAGCACAAAATAATAATTAAATGATTTTTTTAAATTATTGTAACCTCTGAACAAAATTGGCTCCCATTTATAGTCTCCGTGCAGAAATGCATTCACATTTAATGTAACCACAAAATTCAATTCCTAAACCCGGGAATAATTTTAAAAAATTCAGTAACCTGCTAAATTTTATGACGACAGCAGCGCTGCGCCTCGGCCCTGTATTCTGAATAAAAAAAGGAAAATTCTTACCTCAATGAAAACTGCGAATATATCTGCTCTTACGTAAAAAATTTTCGGCACAGTTTCGTGCAATGCTGGCGTATATTTTTATTTTTATTTTTTTTTTTTGATTCTTGAAAGGAATGATCATGCATTGGAAATATTCTTTAAATTGAAATGAATGCTTTTCTTAAAAAAATTACTTTATATTATAAAAATTATTATTGGGGGCATTTTTTTAAAGAAATTAATGACAGTTAATATACATTACTAGATAAGCGCAAGGCTGCTTCTTTACCTCCTACAATAATACTCATCCTCCAGAGTCCCGACCAGAGCAGACTGCCGACACGCGCAGGCACGCGCCGACTACTGCAGACTACTCAAGACTACTGCTTACTAGCACGGACTGAAGACTAATGCCGACTGACGCCGACTCGCGACAAGCAACAACTAACTACATACTACTCTCTGGTCAGAGACTCTGCCATGCCTCGCCCATCGCCAGCAACGCATACGTCTTACATAACCCTCCACTGGGGGGTGGGGGGGGGGCATAAAATTTGGCAGCGATGGTGAGTCAATTGGACTTGCCATGAGCAACAAATTTTTCTTAATTAACTATATATATATATATATATATGCAGAACATGAAATAAAATATAGTGCACACGCACTGAGTACAGAACATATCATCAAATCACAAAACGTTTACAATCATAGAATATATATATACATATATATATATATATATATATATATATATATATATGCAGAACATGAAATAAAATATAGTGCACACGCACTGAGTACAGAACATATCATCAAATCACAAAACGTATACGGAATGAGTACAAATCATATTAACAAATGACAAAAGTGCACACGCACTGTAGTACTGAACATATCAGGAAATCACAAATGTGTAGGCAATGAGTATAAATCATATTAACAAATGACATAAAGTGCACACGCACTGTAGTACTGAATGACAAACGTGTAGGCAATGAGTACAAATCATATTAACAAATGACAAAAGTGCACATGCACTGTATATCCTTTTTTTTACTATTTTACAAGAACTAGGATAGGAAAGGGAAGGATTGCATCATGGTTGGAGCACAGTAGGTTGCATGTAGCTGCACTGAAAGTCCATATCTTTCTACAGAAGCACAACACCACGTGAGACAATCTGAAGTTCTTTTCCCTGAAGTATGAATCAGTGTAGCCAAGTCACTGAAATGTCGTAGTAATATTCCATGTTATCATTTTGGTAGTACATTAGGTACACCAAACAGTGGAACCTTAATAACATCTCCATCGCTCAAGGTGTTGGACAACATGTCGTGTCAACACCACATTCTTGTAAGGTACACCAACGTAGAATTAGTGCAAAAACCAAATATAGTGCTCCATGATCATGAGGATAGACAGGATAAACGGATATTGCAGTAATTCCTGGTAATTAGGTCAGAAGGTGAAGGACATTAAGTCACATACTAGTCTTCATTGAGAATTACACTAGTCTAACAACTGATTTGAGTAATTGGTGGCACTCATCGCCCAGTTACTGAACATTTCTGTACCATATATGAAGTATTACAGAATAATGTTCATAAGTAATCTGTTTACAGAGAACATTGGCACTCATTGACCAGTTACAAACCATCAGAAGTCATCATTCAAAACAGGAGCTAATGAATGGCATAGTATTAATATAATTCACTTAGTTATAGTAATCATTGGCACTCATTGGCCAGTTACAAAACATATAGCAAGTATTGAATAGTACAAAACATTTTTCATCATTCAAGTGACATACGACATATTTAAAGTAATTATTGGCACTCATTGGCCAGTTACAAAGTACTCTTATATTTTTATAAATTCTTATTCAGCATTATTCAGAAGTTATCATTCAAAATGAGAGTCAATTATTGGCATAGCTTTTATAGAGTATAACAAAATATTATTTACAGAAATTATTGGCATAGTATTTATGCATTATTACAAAGCGTCATTCAGTATTACTCAGAACTGATCATGCCAGTGACATAGGACATATTGAAATTTAACGTACTGTAACTATTATTCAAGGTCTGTGACTAGAAAACATTATTCAGTATTACTCAGAATTCATCATTCAAATGACATATTACTCAGAACTGATCATTCCAGTGACATAGGACATATTGAAAATGTAGCATACTGTAACTATTATTCAAGGTCTGTGACTAGAAAACATTATTCAGTATTACTCAGAACTGATCATTCCAGTGGCATAGGACGTATTGAAAATGTAGCATACTGTAACTACTATTCAGGGTCTGTGACTAGAAAACATCATTCAGTATTACTCAGAACTCTCTTAAAGTGGTAGCATTATTTGGGACTGGTAATACTTTTTTTTGTGCTAGCAATGCATTGCGTTGGGATCGATAATTAAATACTGGGGCATAACAATATTTGCTTTTGATTTATTGCTGCAAATGAAGATGTGTAAGGTCATTCGTCATGAGTCAGCTGTAGCAAAGTTATGAAACAAATGGACTATATGTGATCACATTCATGAATGACACACACAAATGGGTAAGAAAAAAATGCAAGTACTAGAACAGGTTTAATGGTTAACTGCTTATAGCGTATTAATTTCGTGAATAATTTCTCCTGCAAAATATACAAAATGGATTATTAAGCTGAAAGAGGAAACGCATATTATGCTGAAAAGTAGTGAACTTCGAATTAACAGGTAATGAAATGTGTATTAAATATATATGTTCTCTAGCTGTCCTTTCCAAAACCTTCAGTCATCATACCATGCGACATAAGACATACTGTCAAAACGAACTGCAACAATACTTAAATAACTACATAGCATTTCTTAACTAATAGTAAATATATAAACTTCATCATTATTTTCATCTGCAAAGAAAAACTTCATTATCATTGCTATCATCACCTGCAAAGGAAAACTTCATTATCCATATCATCATAACTCCATTATTATCATCATCTGTAAAGAAAAACTTCATTCATCATTCATTATCATCTGCAAAAAAGTCACTTCATTATTCATTATACAACTATTCCTTATTTATGGCATATTTCATCACCAAAATTAAAATGTGTAATTCTGTCTGACAACCTGCATCAATTGCCTCGTATTCTGAAAGAAAAAATTAGTTAAGACTGCTATCATACGACGTATATAGTATATTCTCGTTAATGCTTGTTAATTCTGATCCATTTACTCTTCGTGACGAGGTATTGCATCTTTTTTCGTTCATTCCGAAGGTGAAATTCCCATTTCATAGTAATCCACTGTGGTTTGTTTCATTTATTTCTTTTATACGTTATTGCTTTCTGAAAATGATGAACAATGATTAATGTCTTGCGTTTAAATCATATACACATAAAATAAAAACTGGTTTATAGTAACATAATTGAGCATACAGCATAGCATGACAGAAAACGTAATATGTCAAAAACATAGACAGTGTTCAGAGGCAAAAATTTACACAGTGTATCACAATGTAGCACCAAAAAAAAAAAAAAAAAAAAAAAAAAATGTAAAGTAGTCACGATGTTGAGCTATAATAAGGCATAATGTCAAAGTCAACTGATGTTTTTATATCTTAAATATTTCATAATGCATACAAACAAAACAGTAAAACAATCATACATACATAAAAAATGGAAAATGTTTGCAGTCTGATGTGTAACGACAAGAAGAGTGACCTGCTAACCTTACCTTGCCGGGCACTTGCCAAGAAAAAATACGATAATCATCAGTAAGTAGTCACATAAATATAATTGCATAAGTGCTCATAAAAAAAATTAGGAAATGGCATTACAGTGTGATAAATCATAAAGTATGTTCATTCAATAAAGGGTCTGATGTTTGAGACATGGTGATTGCCCTTGCTTTTTCTGGTTCTCAAAGTTTCGACGTGTACTACATTGGGGTGATGAATGCTGCGAATTCGATATGGACCTGCGTATAGAAGCTCAAATTTACTGCATCTACTCTTTCCTCTGTTGGATAAATTGTGTGTACGTACTAACATCTTCTGTCCAATGTAAAAGTCACGGCGTGTACAAACCTGTTTTTGCTGTCTTCTCCGGCGCTCTGCGGCACGTTTAATGTTGTTCAGCGCAATGTCAATTATTTCATGGCGTCGTAGTCGACGAGATGTAGGAAAGGTTACTAATTCTTTAATTTTGTTAGGTGGTTCAACATTTTTCAGTATAACAGGCGGAGATAGCATAGTAGATTCATTTGGTATGGAATTAATTACGTCCTGGAATGAGAGTATGTGTGTGTCCCAATCAATATGTTTTTTGTGGCAGTATATTCTACACAGTTTACCAATTTCTTTCATTAATCGTTCACAAGGGTTCGAAGAAGCATGATACCTGGATATATAGATCGGAGAAATGTTTCTAGCTCGTAACATACGTGTCCATATAGCAGATCGAAACTGTGATCCATTGTCGGAAATTACTTTCAACACATGCCCTACATGAAATAGAAAATGTTTTACAAATGCTTTCGAAACAGTTTTAGCAGTAACTTTGCATAACGGAGTGAAGGTAACAAATTTTGAAGTGAGTTCAACAGCGACAAAGATGTAGCAAAAACGTTGTAGTGAGGTCGGACATGTTCTTTTGTGTTCCGATTCTACTTTGTTACTATCCGTAATAGTTTGCACGTGTCAAAATTAATCATTTGCTGAAAAACATTTGTTTGTGTTTTGTGAGTGTCGTAAATTGGTAGTGACAGCAGAAGACAACACAGCTGACGGACAGAAGCATTAGCTCGCGCAGCTGACCAAAGCATGTGAAAGAAAAAAAAGAATACTATGTCTCGTAATGACGACGAAATGAAATTTTCAAATGCAACTTGTTGAATGTACATGACGCTGAAATTTGCTTTGCAGAAGTTGGTTGCGATGTCTTGCTGATTGTTGCTGAGAGAACGGGATAGTGTGTCTGCTACAATATTTTGTGTGCCGGGAATGTGAACAATTGTAAAATTAAATTCCTGCAAATAAAGTTTCCATCTGCTTAATCTGTCGTGTGTAAATTTAGCGGAAAATAAAAACTGTATCGCTCTATGGTCTGTATAAACGGTCGTATGTCTTCCATAAAGAAAATGCCGAAATCTCATAAATGGTCAAACAACACATAATGTTTCAAGTTCTGTAACAGAATAATTGCGTTCAGCAGGTGACAGAATGCGACTCGCAAAGGCTATGTTTTTAATTACTGTAGTGCCATCTTCTTCAATTTCCTGAAAAATATATACGCCTAAAGCGGTGTTAGAACTGTCGGTGGCAATGGAAAAATTTCCAGTAAGATCTGGATGTGATAAAAATGGTGCATTGAACAAAGCATGTTTCAGGTTCATAAATTCAGAATGTGCTTGCTTATCCCAGGACCAAATAGTGTTTTTACCTGTCAATTGACATAATCTAGGGGTGTCTAAAGCAGAGTAATGAATAAATTTACGAAAAAAGTTAATTAAACCCGAAAAGCTGCGTAATTGTTCTTCGTCGTAGGAACAGTAATGTCACGTAAAGCTTGAAGTTTTTCCGGGTCAGGCGCAATGCCTTCTGCTGAAATTACATGTCCAAGAAATTTTATAGAAGTTTTGCCAAAGTGTGATTTACTGAGATTAACTGTGAGTCCTTGTGCACGAAAAGTTTGCAACAGTTGTTCAAGAATCAGATTGTGTTCAAATGAGTTAGCTTCTGCAATAAGAATGTCGTCTACGTACGTTGTGATTCTGTCTTTCAATGCAAAAGTGTGTATCGGATGTCGTCAAAAGTAATAACATTTTCGTGGACAACATTCTGCGTGTCAAAAGTATTGCTTGCGTTACTGGAAGATGCAACCTGTACTGTATCTAGTCAAATTCTATCTGACGTGCTATTATTTTCGGGAGGATGCTGTGGCATTTCAACTATTTGTACTGTTCTGTTATTTTTTCCTGACGTATTACTTTCGGGATGATATCTACTGTCTGGTTCATTCATGATAATATGTTGTTGCGGATGATTTTGCTGATGGTAAGACCGACTGTTATTAAACGTACGCTGAAAATTGTGCTCATTATTTTTACGTCTGTCGTGATAGTCATTTCTATACGGTGCATGCGATAGGAATTGAAATGGTGTGTTTTCTGTACATACTGATTCCCTTGTTGCTGTGCGTAACTATTTGTTTGAGCTGACGCTATGCGTGTAGGCGGCGAAACATTAAAGCTTGGTTGACCTTGTACATTACATTGTTGGTTAGGTATGCTAACCGGCTGGTTTTGATGCTATTGCGGTGAAAAACCTCTATTGTTACCAAAATGCGTTCGCGGTTGCTGATAATTTTACACATACTGATGATTAAATTTTTGTCAGGTATTAAAGCTCTCGTGGTTATCATTTCTGGAGCGTCTCATGAAAAATTGTCACTTTCGGTAAAAACTTGTCTTATCGGGTTTTCTTTACATGTTTCTTAATCCTAGATAGATCGATAGTTGAAGAGCTGTTTTAATATATATAAAGGATAGTAGAAGAGAAGGCAGCAGTGCAGAAAACTAAAGATGAAACAGCACTACTACGGCTCGAGGCCCTGTGCACGCTACGGCAAATATTCATTAAAGCGTAATGAATCCCCTGAGGTCTATTACGCGCTGCAAATAAATTTTAGTTTTTGCGTTACAAGCAATGGCGGTGGAAATTCAAAAGTAAATTGTTGTATCCAGTTCAAAGCGTGTACCTGTGCTCTGTAATTTTTAAGTACCTTCGATTCTTTTACGGATAAAAATTGTTTGTAATCAACGTTATCGTCTCTGAATGCGTAAACAGGTTCAGGATTGCATAAGAATCTGTTTATATGTGTCTCTTCGGATTCTAAGTCGCGTGGTCTCTGTAAATTACCTAAGTTACACTGGCTGTGTGAGTGTGACAAATGTTCGCAACGCGCCGTATGCTGTGACGTTTATTGACTGAAATATTTTTTATCTCTGTCACCTCTTGCTGTAAAGTTGACAATTTTTTACGTAATGTATTAATGGACGAATCTATCTCACTGATCGTCTGCTGTAAATTTTGAAATTCAGGTGTTTGATTAAACGAAATCGGTAAAGTATCGTCCGATTTGCTGTCATTATTGCTTTCAATAACGTCAATACGACTGGCCAATTCATCATATATTTCAGTCAGTATTTTTACCTGATCATCGTTTTTAGTGTCACAAGCATTAATTTGTTTTTGTATTTTACGTGTGGTTTCGTTCAATTTTTTAACGTCTGCTTTGATGGCAACGGGATCCTGTATTAATTCTAATTGTTCAAGTCTGTCGGTCACTGTCTGAAAGTCTACTGTATGTGTATATGTTTTGGTTTTAAGATCAGAAATTTCATCACGCAATTCGGTGTTCAACTGTTTGATAGTATTAATTTCGTCTGATACTGTAGCAATATTGTTGTCTACGTATGTTTTTGCTCTCGTGAACAATTTACGCTTATCTTCCTGTCTCTGTGCGGTAATTGTTTCCATAATTTGTCGTTTTACTTTATTCTGTTCCTGTATGAATTTACGGTAACCCGTTTCACTGTTTTGTAGGTGGTAATTAAAGCGTTCGTCAGTTTGACTGTTCTGTTGGTCGAATTTCGCGTCTACTTTTGCATCCAGTGTGCGCGAGAGTTCTGCTGACATTAATTTAAACTCGTCGCGTAACTGTGTTGCGTTTTCAGAGCATTGTTTAGCGACTGCACTAATTTCGTCTCTAAGTGATTCTGTTGTAGCTGTTTGCGTATTCCTTAATTCTTGAGCAACAGATCTAATTTCTTCACTACTGTTACTAGCACAAGCCTTAATTTCTTCACGTAATTGTTCTTTAGTATCATGACATTGCGCGGCAACGGCTGCAATCTGTTCACTAAGTTGTTTGTTCTGTTCATTTAGGTGGTCGTGTTTTTCATTCAACTGTTTGACATTTTCATTAAGGTTGTCTTGTTTTTTACTCAACTGTTTGTAATTGTTGTCTAGTTTTTCATTAAGTTATTGTTTGATATTTTCATTAAGTTGCTTGAAATGTTCACTAAGTTGTTTGTTATTGTTGTCTTGTCTTTTATTCTGTTGTTTGGAATTTTCATTAAGTAGTTGTTTAACATTTTCACCAAATTGTACCAATAATGCCATAACTTGATCCATGCCAATATTAGCTACTGTATTCTCTGTGCTATGTGATGGTGTATGTGCATTTTTCACGTTTTCTGTAACCATTTGGTCATTCTGTAATTCTTGAAAATGTTTGCTAATCGAATGTGCACTGTTAGTCACTACCTCGGAATCAAATAAATCTGACGTACTTTTGAGTACACTGTTCATTTCCGTTAGAAAAATTTACCTGTTCACAATTCAAATTTGTCGTTAAATTAACAGTGGACACAATTGAATTTGTTTGCTGATCATTAGGATTAAAATCATTACTAATAATCCGCACACACTGATTGTCTGTAAACAGGGGATTATCACTATTACACTGAGTGTCGCTAGTATCATCGGTCAAATTATTCGAGTCGGCTGTTTCACTCATTGCACATCGCGATATACTGTTAACAGTTTTTTGCGGCATTTTTCACAAATCACAGTTAAGCACCTTATGAAACAAAGACAATGCAAAATGCAACAAACACAATTACAACAGACAGCAACAAATTGCCGATGATCTGTGAAAGCAATAGTGACAAATTAGTAAATGCGTTGCGCCAGATGCAAACTACGTTTAACTAAATAAGAGCAGATATATGACTACTTAACAGAAGATTCACAAAGAAATACGATCCTGGCCGGATGTCACCAAGTGTAACCTCCCCACAAAGTATTTTAAATGAATAAGAAACCATGAACCAAGTGTAACCTCCGCACAAAATAATAATTAAATGATTTTTTTTAAATTATTGTAACCTCTGAACAAAATTGGCTCCCATTTATAGTCTCCGTGCAGAAATGCATTCACATTTAATGTAACCACAAAATTCTATTCCTAAACCAGGATATAATTTTAAAAAAATTCAGTAACCTGGTAAATTTTATGACGACAGCAGCGCTGCGCCTCGGCCCTGTATTCTGAATAAAAAAAGGAAAATTCTTACCTCAATAAAAACTGCGAATATATCTGCTCTTACGTAAAAAAATTTCGGCACAGCCTCGTGCAATGCTGGCGTATATATATATATATATTTTTTTTTTGATTCTTGGAAGGAATGATCATGCATTGGAAATATTCTTTAAATTGAAATGAATGCTTTTCTTAAAAAATTACTTTATATTATAAAAATTATTATTGGGGGCATTTTTTTAAAGAAATTGATGACAGTTAATATACATTACAAGATATGCGCAAGGCTGCTTCTTTACCTCCTACAATAATACTCATCCTCCAGAGTCCCGACCAGAGCAGACTGCCGACACGCGCAGGCACGCGCCGACTGCTGTCGACTACTGCAGACTACTCAAGACTACTACTTACTAGTACGGACTGAAGACTAATGCCGACTGACGCCGACTCGCGACAAGCAACATACTACTCTCTGGTCAGAGACTCTGCAATGCAATCTCACGCTTAAACACTCCTCTGCAAAGTACCGCTTACTGGCAAGATACTTCAGAATATTATATCCCAATGGGAGCTGCAAAATACCTACCTCAACGGGAGACACACTAGCCTTCATTTAGCCAAGCAGGAATCAACCACAGAGCGCCTAGACTGACCCGACACCTCCAAGCAGGACAAAGCTTTCCACTATCGTAATATTGGAAACTGCCTCTGGCGTCCTAACGGCCGAGATGACGACACCATCGTGTTGCCAGGAATCATGCATTGGTGAGCTAAAATATTACGACCATTTGCTTTATAGCATGTTACTGGTTCAACTTTTGAACACAATACAAAAGTCCTTGTTAGACCGGATAGGCCCGCTTTAGCACGCAGCCTCCGGTATTAGAGGAGACGCACCGGCTCTGTACCATATCGACCCGGAGTATTATTGACGTGGGCTGCTGTGCCGATCAGTCTGGATGTGGTTTCTATGTGATTTTAGACATACGTCTAGGTGAATACCGGGCTCGTAGACAAGTCCCGCCTCAGTTACACTAACGCAAACGCTTCAAAAATGTTCTCCCACTTTCACATGGAGAACACAAGCCGCAGACAGGTGCGACACACAAATTCCGTCACGGTGGAGGGTAAGTGCGGGGGAGACGGAGGGGAGTTGTGGTGACAGGAGGGATATCCTACCACTAACTTTGCCAAATACAGAATAATATGCCGGAAAGGGATATGGCCAGAAAAATAAGAAAAAAGACAGCTGTTCCTGGTAGGTTTCCAGAGGTATGTGGCACCAGACAACTACACTCAGACCACGCAAGTCACAGCAAAGTAGAGGCCAATGTTTGGTGGGCACGGAACTCGCACCCGATAGCATCCCTTATCCAAAGTTTGAGGATTAACACCTGGCTAATCAATAAAAGCCATAAACCAGTCTGCTTAACATAGCTGCAAAGGTTCAGGAAGGATTATTTTCGGGATTAGCAGAGTGGTCTAAGGCGCTGCAGTCATGGACTGTGCGGCTGGTCCCGTCGGAGGTTCGAGTCCTCCTTCGGGCATGGGTGTGTGTGTTTGTACTTAGGATAATTTAAGTTAAGTAGTGTGTAAGCTTAGGGACTGATGACCTTAGCAGTTAAGTCCCATAAAATTTCACACACATTTGAACCTTTTTTGATTATTCTCGCTTCACTCGCTTAATCAGTGCCAGTTTGGCTTTAAGAAAGGAAAACGTATTGTAATCATATTTAGTGGAAGAAATGGTTGGAGAACCGTAGTAAGTTGCATTGAGAAGTCTCCTTTATTTATTGAACGTGACTAGTTTCGGACAGTACTCCAACCATTTATCTCATTGAGGATGTAGTTGCGGTCCTATTTCACCTCTGGCATGCTTAATAAAGTAAACCAAAAAGAGGTACATGTTACGAAAAATACACCATTATAATATTAATGGACATCATAGGATTTGATAATTTATTATGGCCCACGTTGATTGCCTAGACGTGGAATTTCCGGTACCGCACTGTCTACAGCAGGGGTCTCCAAACTTTTTAGTCTGCGGGCCACATTGACTCCTCCACGAAGTCATAAGGGCCAAGATCTACCTAGTGGGATTAAAGCACCCTAGCACTCCATGATCACCGTAATGTAAGGCTAAAGGAAAGATGAAATCGCAAAAATCTAAGGTTGTGGGAATAGCTAGCACTGAAACGAACTACTATTTTTATTTAATTTCCTGACCGAAATTCAGGCATATTTTATTCTGGCGAATTTCACCGACAAAAAAGTATGTCACTGCACATTCTTCACGAAAGCGTCCTGCAAAGTTAACGAAATCTCAAAATCATTATTACCAACACTATTACTGCAATACGTAACAAAGGTAGAGTATGTCAACGCATTGTTCTTTCAAGCGGCGCAACAATAAGTTTAGTTATTCAGTCTTGTAGCGAGTAGCAGAGCCAATGTCGCGGTGTCTTGGTCGCGATAGGCCTCGAAACTCAATTGTTAGCAGTACAGGTACCACCTCAAATATTTGGCGGGCCGGATACCGGGGATGTCAGGCCAGCTAACGCGGGCCGGTTTGCCGGCTTTCGCGGGCCGATTTCGGCCCGCGGGCCATAGTTTGGAGACCCCTGGTCTACAGTACAGCTTCATCGATTCCTGTAAGTTGTTTAGTTAGTTAGCTTTATATTCCATGTGTCTTTCGCACTATAAATCGTAAAGATGTGGATCGAGTCATTTTACATACGCATCAAAAGTTAATTTTTAAATACGGCAACATGCTGAACACTTATATAATTATTTTCTTTAAAAAATTATCTGTACGGATGTGACTTAGTAATTCCCATCCGCTACCTTTTACACATTACCGTAATAGGAATTGTTCTGTGGAATAGAAGGAGTTGTCAGGGAAATTTTTTTCAGATAGTTTTCAAATTTAACTTTGATATCTGTCAGGCATTTTATATCGCTGGGTACGTTATCAAAAATTTAATTTTCGTCTCCTAAGAACGACCTTAATATGTAGTAATGAATTCCATTTTTTCCTTGTAATTATGTACATCATTGTTCCTTTTGAACTGAAGTGAAATAATTACAACAAACAACATGAGGGAGTAAATATACTGTGAAGCAGCTATCAGAACGAACAATGCCTTAAGCAGATGTCTACAACATGATCTTGGGTGTGTACAACATGTTACTTTTACAACACGTTTTTGAAGAATGAGTACTTTCAAATTAAAGATGAATAACTCCAGAAATGTAGTGGAAATAGTTGTGGAATGGTCACCCTGCACATAAGAAGTAGCAACAAGAATTACTGAAGGGAATCCACATGAGTCGATTTGCGAGCCAGTTTTTTGGGATTTGACGATCATAATTCTCTTGCAGCCTCTTGGAGGAAGTGGATGATGTCGATGAGGTGGTGATCCAGGATATCACAATTTACGCACTGTTTGTGCGTACATTCATTGTTTGCTTACTGTGAAACTAAACGCACCCAAAGTACTGTATGTGTTTTTTGTAATCTGACTGAAACGTGCATTATTGATATTAAGTTGTTAAGAATAATGTAATGTAACTACCCTAAAACGTAACGATTTTTCGTTTTGTAAACAAGTCCAGACAATAATCTTCCTGCAACACCTCCAGCTGATGATGAGCCTGCAGTTAGCAGACAATAAATCGGTACAGATTCAAAAAGCTTCTCTTCGTTTATTATACCTACACGAACTGGCAATTTAAATCACAGTCGCAGTCCTGCACAATGGATAGAATGAATCTGTCATTTGTCAGATTTTTTACCAGCTGTTTATTTGTCGCATTAGTCATCTACTGGTTTAGGTTATTAACCATCACCCAGGATGTCTATCAACATCAACATTAAAAAATTATGGAAGTGCAATGCATACAAAATAGCAGACCTGAACAACTATATGGGCTCAAAATTTTACTTGTATGCTTACAGGGTACAAGGCAAGGATAAAGGCATCCCACATTCCTTCGAATCTGAACAATATCGAAATTATCCAGTGACATTGCACAAACACTTGACGTAATTTGTCTTACAGTACTGACAGTCATATCAAAGGTCAAATAGACAGACATCACAGGAAAAATTAGACGAACATTTACTGGAAGAATCCCTCAGCGGGCAAGTCATATCAAAGATGGTACATGTGTACAGCGTAGGTAACGTAACAACAACATATTTTCCCATCAGTGGTAAAATGAAGGAAAAGAACAGCTCTAGCAACGTCTTTGACTGAACGAACATAAAAACAGAGAAACATTAGTAGTGAAAGTTACAGTAAAAACAATTGCAAGGTAAAAGTTGAACCGCATGTCAGTGAAATCAAATATGTTTACAAAAACAGATATGTGCACTTGGTTCACTGTACAGGACAGTTTACGTAATAAAAGCAATAATATGTAATAAGTAACATCGAATTCCCAGCTGCACTTCGCTTGCAGCAACACCCCTTATAAAATAATACGTGTCAAACAGGGTAAAATTTGAGAAGCATCTAGTCTGTTTTCTTTTTTAAGTAAATGATATTTATTCAGGACAGGCCGTGTCTACCATACTAAATAGAAACATACAGTGGTATACAATTGTGAACAACGTTCCAAGATGATCAGTCCTACAGCTGCAGGTAATTAATAAGAAACGTCAACTTGTAATTATCTAGTGACAACCCTAAAGTGACCTATATCGCATATTGTAAGAGTTATTCTTAAATGTCAGACGACAATCATCAGATAAGTAAATAGAGATTACCAAGGGCATACATGTAAAGCTATTAGGGCTCTTAGGAGGCTAGTAACCCACATACAAGAAATTACTGTTATAACAACGCACGTTAGTAGTCAAAAACAGTGTGTTGCTCGGTATGGTACAAATACAATGCCAGAAACCACCGAGGCATCAGGTTACACATCATCGTCATTAACTGTTATGGATATACAGAATATTAATGATTATGGCATAGCATTGACATCGATTTCTAGGTTGACATTGTAGAAACAACGTACAATCACATAATACACCGCTGAAAAGTTGATATTAAAACAGTCCATGCCTAAAAATACTATAATCATGGTTTCTACCTATTTCAAAATAACAAGTAATAGCGAGGAACCCTCTCAGATTATATAAAACATATATTGGCCATGGGTGCTGGTGTCGTTAGTGTATAATACAAAAAGGCTTTAATTATTTCAGAGTTGGTTTTGTGACCATGGAATTTTGCACCCAAATATTTGTTGGAGTTCGTTATTTTCGTATGCACTGTACTTTCGTTATTTTTTAATACTGATTTTGATGTACTCCCTGGATATGGTTAATAACTGAAACCAGTAGATGAGTAATGGTCAGCCTATGGTTAAAAGGCAGTTTGCAAAATAGTTTGGAGATTTTGAACCTCACCTTATGGAAACATGCATTTGTCAGACTCGCTTATGCTAGTGGATTTTCTCATTTGCTAACCGTATCGTCACTAAAATGATTCCCTTCTCGTCTCGATTTCACTTATATATTTTCATTGCCCGGTCCCGTAAAGTCATCAGACGGCATTCGGTTTAACATTATGCTGTGGTTATAATTTTCTGTCTGACTGGTGAATGTTAGAAACATCCACCAAAAAACTACAGCCATCTTCCTAAGTATAAAGTTGGGTGTAAGGTATCACGGAAATGGACGAGACACAATATAAATAGTAACGAGAATCTTGCACCGGTGCGTTAAGGTCGAGTCCCACTTGCGATGAAGGGAGAGATGCAGATCAAGAGTGCGCTGGTGATATTAGGTGGAAATCAACGTAACACATTCTCGCGTGTATTTCATTTCAAATGACTTAGGTCAATGGCTCGTACAACCAAGTACAGCATTGAGAAACATGAGGATTAGGTCATACATAGGACGTTAATCCACTGAAATTTTTAAAAGTTTTTGTTTGCACACATTTTGTTTTTGTAAACATATAGTCGCAGACCTTTGTGGTAACCGCAGTTAAACTTTCAACAAACAAAAAGACTGCACAACGAATCAGACGATAAGCACAAAAGTGTCATTAACATCCATTTTCAAAGACTAATGATTTTCTAAATACATTTATAGGTTAGGTAATTCAAGGATGGAAGTAATCACAGTGTAAAGTAATGAATGATTTTGAGACTACAATAAATAATGCAGGGTGGCATCGTCAGTTGCAAATTAATTTTACGAGGGTTTCCCGGAGAGTAATACACCGCATTTTTTTCTTCAACAATTCCTTATTGAACATAATGAGAATTCCACATACGAAAGAATGGTATTTTAACCACACACCCTATTTCTCCACATAATCTCCACCCCATTCTATGACCTTCCTCCAGAGCGAAACAAGGGCGTGTCTGCCCTGTCGGTACGAATCCATGCCCTGGTGGCGGAGCCAGTGCTTCACTGTGAGAACCTCCTTCGCTGATTGACAGATGCAGCGCCAACTGCCGAGTCGTAATGCGACTGCCCTCACGAATGACAACATCAGATCTCTGCAACATGTCAGGTGTGACAGCCGTGGATGGTCTCCCCGGCTGCTGCAAATCGTGGAGCTCCGCTGAACCGCCTTCTGATCACCTCACCCACCGTTCCCAGCGACTAACTGTACTTCTGTCGAGAGCAGACGTTCCATAGACTTTGCACATGTGTTTGTGAATACTCCCAACAGTTTTTTTCTCTGCAGTGAGAAATTCAATGACGGCACGTTGCTCGTAACGTACATCACATTCAGACGCCATTTTGAAACTGTCCTGCAGCTACGCTATCTGTCGGAAGTGACAGAAACTCGGCGCGCCCACTCACGAGACTTCAAATAATTCATACGTGACGTATCGCATTCGTAGCGTTGTTTTCGGCTGAGAAAAAAAAAATGCTGTGCATTACTTTTCGGCATCCCTAGTAATTTGGAGAATATATGAAGTTCACATAGATTTTTCATTTTATTGGCAGCCATGTAGCCTGCTGTTAATCTATTAGTGGTAACAATAACCTTACACTTAAGGTCACAAATAAGGAAGCACATGATACGAGGTTTGTGCTGTCGGTAGCCCAGTATCAAATTCCTTTGAAGTCAATGTCTTCATTATGCAACGATAGTCATACTTTTGCAACACCAAATGCAGATAGTCTTCAGTAATTACTGCAAGTTGCTGCACCGTTTTACATCTTGTTCAGCGCATTCTTTTCCCCTTATGCCAATGTGATCCAGTTTTTTTTTTTTTTTGTCTAATTTTCTGACTGCTTTGGTGTGGCCGCCACGAAATCCTCTCTTGTGCCAACCTCTCCATCGCAGAGTAACCTTTGCATCCTATGTCTTCAGTTACTTGTAGCTTGTATTCCAATCTCTGTCTTTCTTTACCTTCCACTGGCAGCGGCCTTGCCGCAGTGGCTACACCGGTCCCCGTGAGATCTCCGAAGTCCAGCGCTGTCGGGCGTGGTCGGCACTTGGATGGATGACCATCCGACCGCCACGCGCTGTTGCCGTTTTTCGGGGTGCACTCAGCCTCGTGATGCTAATTGAGGAGCTACTCGAGCGGTTAGTAGCGGCTTCGGTCAAGAATACCATCATAACGACCGGGAGAGCGGTTTGCTGACCCCACGCCCGTCCTATCCGCACCCTCCGCTGAGGATGACACGGCGGTCGGGTGGTCCCGGTAGGCCACTCGTGGCCTGAAGACTGAGTGCTACAGTGCTTACCTTCCACTAAAATCATGAAAGTTATTTCCTGGTGTCTTGATATAAGCCACATCATTTTGTCCCTTGTCAGTGTTTTCCATACGTTGTTTGCTTCTATAATTCTGAGGAGAACGTTCTCATTTCCTACCTAATCAGTCCAGCTAATTTTCAATATATTTCTGTAGACCACATCTCAAATGCTTCGATTCTCTTCTATTCCGTTTTCCTGCAGTACATGATTCACTGCCATACAGTGCTGTGCCCCATACGAACATTCTCAGAAATTTCTTCCGAAAACTAAGGTTTGCATTTAATACTTGTAGACTTCTTTTGGCCAGGAATTCCTTCTCTGCCTGTGATAGTCTGCGGCCTATTATGCAATGTAAACAAATAGATTTATGGAGCTGTTGAGCTCTAATGAGATACTTTAGGATGTACTGTGCTTCACTCCGTAGTCTACAGTTTACGTCGGGACTGCCTTTGCAAAGGAAAACAGAACACTCACGGAATCAGTACATATTAGAACTCGGTTGACTTCCAGTTCTGTAGTATAACAAAATGGCCTGTAAGGCAGCGAGTGACTCAGCTGTTAGTGGGTTTCTGTGGGTAGCAAGAAGAATCGGCCATGTCCTGTTGCCTCATCACAGATAGCAGCCCCCTCTGAGACGCCGGATGTTTTCGATCCGTACGTAGTTTCAAACGCGTGTGTTCCAGATACTTGTAACAAGGAGGAACTGACTCGACACAGGTGGAAGCAACTTGTTACGGCAAATGATGACAGCTTAGTAACGGCTTCTGTGGCCGATGTCGACGACGAGAGCACGTTGGCCAGTGGTCGTCTGGTGGAGAGAAGTATTGTGACGAGACGTGCCAGAGCGGTGAGCGTGTCATCGCCGCCGT
This sequence comes from Schistocerca serialis cubense, assembly GCF_023864345.2. Classification (NCBI taxonomy): domain Eukaryota; kingdom Metazoa; phylum Arthropoda; class Insecta; order Orthoptera; family Acrididae; genus Schistocerca; species Schistocerca serialis. Next base: position 76,128,032 of record NC_064644.1, read on the forward strand.
GCAGTTGGCCGGCTCGGCGGTGTGTTTGCTTATTGCCTGTCGCCGGCCTGCGGTTTGTCGCGTCGCGTCGTGTAGCGTCGCGACGCCGCTTCCTGCGCCTGCCTGGACGCTATTGGGGTCGTGCCGCGCGTCATCACCTGATTTTGCGCTGCCCGGCCGCCGTAAATGTTTAGAAACACCGTCGCCGCCGCCGCACAATGTTTTGCGCCTGGCGCTGCTCCGGGCGGTTATGGCGCGCCTTCCCTCATCCGAGCACCGCGATCGGCACAAAACAAACGCTGCGGCGACGCGGCGTTTGTTTACGCTGCGAGTAGGTATTCCGATTACTACCCGGCCTTGGCTGAGTGTTTCAGGCCCACAGCTTAGAGCAAGCTTGTATATAACGGACGGAGGAGGGGGGAACGAATGCACTGCGCGTCCGCATTCCTTTGGGAATCCTGTCAGACAGTGCAACCAAACGCGCTCAGTGTGTCTTGTCAAACTTTGCATCCGAAGGCGTCAGAAACAAAGCGGGAAGGCAATAAGAATAACATAAGATGCTACTTCTTAGCAAAGTGAGACAGCCAAGACGGAATAAAGAGTGACTGTTTTAGAACTAGCTCAGTGAATGTGTTTGTGCTATAACTGCGCTCTACGAAGTCTGGGGGTAGATAATTTTGGCACAGTACATAAATGACGTAGGAAGTAGTAGGCTTACAGGTAGTGTTCGTTGCATTGGGCGGAAAGAAACATAAATCAATGCGTGGAGACGAACTTTGATCCGACGACTTCTGTTTGGTATTTGTTTGTTTGTTTTGCACACAATTGTAGCCGCTTTTCATTCAGTGTTCATGCAGAGGGTACTTGTAGTTTATGTCCTTAAAAAATGTAAATTGCATTTTATAGGTAATAAAAATTAGCTCCTCGCTTAATTTCAGCGCTGTTATGTAACCAAAACGATTACTTTCGATGCAAGCACAGTTTACATGCACAAAGAGAAAAAATCTACATAGTTATTGCTGTTTTGTACTCAGTAGAACGTTCTTGACCATAATCAAAGGCAAGAATTTCCTATTACTATTGATACGTGCGAAACTTCTTTACAATAACAGAAAATTTTCATATAAACTAGTAGGAAGCGATGTTCTTTTTTCTTCGCTTGCAGTACCTTATTTTGCGGAAATTGGGTTTTCTACCGCTGTGTGATAAATATGCACTTTTTAAAAAAATGGTTCAAATGGCTCTGAGCACTGTGGGACTTAACTGCTGAGGTCATCAGTCCCCTAGAACATAGAACTACTTAAACCTAACTAACCTAAGGACAACACACACATCCATGCCCGAGGCAGGATTCGAACCTGCGACCGTAGCAGTCGCGCGGTTCCGGACTGAAGCGCCTAGAACCGCTCGGCCACCGCGGCCGGCGGAACAGGATAAACCTTGGTCACAAGAAAATATCTGTATAGTTCAAACTCATGTAACAGAATTGAGGAAGATCAGTTAACGTTCTCTCGCCACGGACTCCTGAATGTCGCAGCCTAGAAATGGCCATCTTAGCAGTACACGAGACAAAGACTTTTGAACTTAACCAAATGAACCATGTTTGCTGCCGCAGCGTCCACACTAAGAGTAGTGTACGACTAGGCTCCGGCGGTCAGCGAAAGAGAAGCGATGCTTTTGTGTACCCTTCCGCAAAATAAACTAATTTCACTTGACGCTTACTGTGCAATGACTTTAAAATGAGGTGCACTTTTCCACCACTTTTGTCGACTGCTATCGATTGTTGTCGTTGCACTGACTTTTACGGAAGTAGGCATGTGAAGTGGGCAAGTAAATTTGGTTGAGGTGTGGGGGATTCACTGGACCTTCCGTTATTAATCCGACTGATGAGTATACTGCGTAACGTATGGCCGCAAAGGCAACTACATGCGATGACGTATTCGAATTAATTGTACTGTGTATGTTGACTCATCCGTGGTATGTACAACATCCATTCTGTTATCCAATTTTATTTACAGAACGTAATGTGCTCTCCGTAACTAAGTAATGACGTATTAGCACACGTACTCCAGAAGCACTGCATGTAGAAGAGAAAAACGCTTGTAACTGCTTTGACAGATAAATAAACAACTAAATTTGTTATGAAGCATACATTTCAGTCTGATTAAAATACGGAAGTTGTCACACAGATCTGGTAATTACATATAATTCCGAGTGAATGTACAAAACTATGTATATCAGCGCATAGTTTGTAATATTCATTATCATGTTATCTCCTCAATTTTCAGGAGACCATTCTTGCAACCAATTTTTCAATATTCCGTGTCATGTTCACAAACTCAAACGTATCACTCGTTCGAGAAAGAGCTCTCTTATGTGTATATAACATTGAATATTACAGAACATACTTCTCTTACAGTAAAAATAAAGTCCCAGAATATCTTACAACTGTGAAGGTGTATAAAAAATACTTTAAGGTAGCAGGCAGCGAACCTACTCATTTCGACGAATTAACTCCATGTCTCTAAACACAACACTATAGTAAACTCAAGCAACATCTGTCTTTCATTTTAGGATTTCATCTTTCACCCTCATTAACTGACATTTAATTATAAATTGTACGAGGGCTGTTCGGAAAGTAAGGTCCAGTCGGTCGCGAAATGAAAACCACTGCGAAAATCAAAAATGTTTTAGTAACAATAGCTAGCTACACCTTCCAGCCACTTCTCTACATAGGCGCAGCTCCGATATAGACGTTTGTCGTAGCGCAGTACCAACTTTCAGTTCCCTCGCCACAGAAGGGAGCCTCCTGTGCTTTTCGCCAATTCTCTAAGCTGGTCCACAGTTCGTTGTCTTTTCAAGAAAGTTGTCGTCATAGCCAGTGTAAGTAGGCTGTTTAGGTTTTTTTATTGGTAACGCCACCTCTGTATGAAAATCACTGGCTGTGCTGTGTGCAGTCTGTGGCTGCTTTGCATTGTTGTAATACTCGCCATTGTAGTGTTAGGCAGCTGGATGTGAACAGCGCGTAGCGTTGCGCAGTTGGAGGTGAGCCGCCAGCAGTGGTGGATGTGGGGAGAGAGATGGCGGAGTTTTGAAATTTGTCATGAACTGCTATATTTATATATGATGATATCAAGGTAAATACATTGTTTGTTCTCTATTAATATCTTCCATTTGCTAACTATCCCTATCAGTAGTTAGTGCCTTCCATAGTTTGAATCTTTTATTTAGCTGGCAGTAGAGGCGCTCGCTGTATTGCAGTAGCTTGAGCAGCGAAGATTTTTGTGAGGTAAGTGATTTGTGAAAGGTATAGTTTAATGTTAGTCATGGCCATTCTTTTGTAGGGAATTTTGAAAGTCAGATTGCGTTGCGCTAACAAAATATTGCGTGTCAGTTTAAGCACAGTCATGTATAATTGTTCAAAGGGGACGTTTCATATGTCGACCCTTAGCCGAGGATACCTCACTGGAATCTTCTGATTTTTTCTTGTAGTTTGTGTAATTAGTGTAGCTATTGTTTATTGCTAGCGCGTAATTGTAGAGAAAATCTCCTTTGTAGTTGCAGTCTTTCATTGTTGTACAGTAAAACAGTTGTGGCATGCATGTAGATTTGCACCAAGTATTTCGCAGCTGCAATTAACTAGATATTATTTTCAGTGTTATGTTAATGTGTTCTCTTATTTTTGCTCTTCAAATTGTGTTTTTCTGTGTTATCGTGTGAAATATTGTGACAATTATGGCGTGCGAAAAACGTAATACTAGGCTCCAAAGTAAACTGAGAAATGACAGTGAAGACGAAAGCAGTGTGTTAGCGCCACCGAGTAGTGAATTAACTGATGTTCAAAGTAGTAATTTGGTAATTGTGAATAGGGAAATGGAGCGGGCTGCAAACAATGGTGTAGACAGTGAAACAGGTAGTGAACAGGGAAGCATTATCGATCGATCGGTCGGCAACAGCTCGCCTCAGGAATCCGAAATGACAGGACACAATTTCGCAAATACTGTAGATTCAGGTTTTGGGTCATCACCGTTTTCTCAAATAATTCAAGACACATTTTCTGCTTGTCAAAATGTGAATGTTGCCGGTGCAAATGCACCGCCGAAAAGCGTAGAGAAACGGATTCCAGACACCTATACATTATTATTGCAATTAATGCAACAAATGGAACAAAATCAGAGACAAATGGGACAAAATCTTAAAAAGTTAGACACAGTGGAACAAAATCTTAAAAAGTTAGACACAATGGAACAACACCAGAGACAAACACAGCAACAGTTAGACACAATGGAACAAAATCTTCAAAAGTTAGACACCACACTTGAACAAACACGTGAAGATTTAACTACTGAGTTACATAACATTAAATCGAAATGTCAAAAAGTCTGTAATGACGTAAAAACACAAATTTGTGAGCATTTTCAACCTATTTTTTCGCGGCATGAAAATGCATTACAGAATCACGAAGCAGTCATAAAAGAACTGCAAACCATTGTTCATGAAAATCATGAGACCTTGTGGGCTAAAATTGACTCAGTTGCATCTACCGATTCGGTTACGCAACTTGCAAAAACTCAGGAAAACTTAAAGGACACAGTAGATTCGATTTCAACACAAATGGACACTCTGAAACTTGGTTCAGAAAAACACACTGAGGAAATGTGTTCACTATCGGAGAAAGTAGCCGAACTTTCAGATCAGGTCACTAACTTATCTACAAAGGTAGATGATGATCTGAATGACACAAGACCTGTAGCCTTCACTGACACAGAAGAGTATGAAAAAATTAGAAAATTCAAACAAAATCAATATCAAATCAATACACAGTACAAAAGAGAAATCCGGGAAGTGCAAGATCAGTTGGCACAAGTAGTACAAGAATTACGTATTTCAGAGGACACTCGCGCCCCAATACGGGAAGAGGGACATAGAAATACGGAACAGCCACAAAATAATAACACAGCGCATTTCGGAAATTATGAAAGAAATTGTCAATGTGCACCGAATTTTGAAATTGAACAGCCGACACGACGTAACAATGACCGACATGCGACTCGCCGACATGATGATTTTGACTATAAGCTGTTCATTACTACACGTAAATTCAAAACATTTAAGAATTCCATCAACGACATTCATCCACAAGCGTGGCTCCATCAATTCTCTCATTGTTTTCCTCCCAACTGGTCATTGGAGCACAGGTTAGAATTTATGTGTGGCTATTTAGAGAATGAACCAGCTGTAAGAATGCGATCGGTCATTCACGATTGCCACAGTGAAGGAGAATTTTACCATGCCTTCCTGTCAGCATATTGGTCTCAAGCCACACAAGACCGAGTAAAACATCGCATCATAATGATGAAACATTTCAAACAGTCTGAATTTTCCAGTCTTGTGAAATATTTTGAAGACATGTTGCATAAGAATCAGTACCTGACAAACCCATACAGCCCCTCAGAACTCATCCGCATTTGCTTAATCAAATTGCCTGAACATTTACGACATATTATTTTGGCAGGACGTTGCAAAGACGACATTGAAGCTTTTCAGGGACTCCTACAAGAATTAGAAATTGACACAGACAGTCGCCGGATGCGAAAACAGGAAAACAATCACTACAGGTCACATACGTCACAATTCCGTGATGACAGAAACAATAACTGGACATGAAAAGGCTATTCTTACAACGCAAATCGTGACCAAAACAGACACCACCCATATGACAACCGCTGGCAGAGTAATAATAGTTACAGAGAAAGATTGCATTTCCGTAGTAATGACTATCACAGAGACAATCAGAGAAACAGACAATATGGGAACCAAAACAATTATTATCAAGGGAGGCAGAATAACTTCAGATGCAACAGTTTTGCGCAGAGTTACGATTCAGGGAGAAATTCTCCACCACATGACCGACAAACAAGAAACTATGTAAACTACCGACAAAACGACAGACGTGAATTTCATCAGAACTGGCGGGATTCTAACAGAGCTGGGCCCTCTCAGCAAGGCGAATTTGTAGAAGTTAGGTCTCCTAATCCCAATAACAACGCGCGCCAACAAAGAGACAGACAATGACTCGCGCCGCAGGCACCCACGTGCGCCGGCTGGCTCAGAGAAAAATAACATAGACGCTAACCTTGAGAAAAATTCCAGTATTCTTTACCGACGTATACCGCATGACAATTGCATTCAAGTTCAAACTCTGAGTACTATGAAGAGTAAAGGATTGCACCACACTTCACATGTAAAACCGCTTATTGAGAGATAATCTGCTTTTTAACTTTGTCTTTGCCATAAAACTCTTAACTTCACATTTCTAGTATGCTTTGTCAGACTTAGAAACTGTTACCATGCAACAATGTTTGAAGTTAAATATCCAATCAAGAACCAAGGGAACTTATTTAAACAGAAATTACGAATGCATTGTTATTGCGAACAGACGACACAGTGTAATTGTGTGTGTACATTCTTAATTGTTAGTTGCACGATTAGAACATTTACCAGTACTGCTAATGAGATTTTAATGCAACATTTTGGTTTACTTGAAAATACATTTGGGATTTAAAGTACTTTCTGTGAGATTAAAGATGACTTAGTATTTGGTTTCTTTGACAGCTACACGGTTATATTATGACACTACTAATGTGTGACATAATTTACATTGTTGCTTTTGCAGTGTTTCTGTTTTATATCTGCACAGTTTTCTGTTTTATTCTGGAAAGTAAAACAGGTTTTAGTAGTAACTTTTATGGTATAGCTACAATGAGACTGCCTTTTCCGTAGCACAACAATACGTTACAGCACAGTACTTTCCTCATCACGGCAATAAGCGTAATAACTAAGACATTTATACGCAAAGCATTTCACTTTTGTGTATTATGAGGTAAGTACATTGACTTCTGCTGAACTTAGCTTTCGGAGGACGATAACTACGACACTTCCACACAGATTATGTTGCAACAAGACGCACATTTAGCGCTACAGTACACGTATTTGAGTGATTAATTTTGTACTTAAAATATTTATTTTTAAAGATTTTTGAATTACAAAGAAAGTTTTCCGTGATACATTTCATTCCATTGCTGTAATCTGTAACACCTGAGGGTATAATTACATTAATCCTCAGGGGGGTACACACTTACTTTGTGTACCATGTGTGTGGCAACCACAAGGAACCCTAGCTAATATGGTATTTGCTTATACAACTTTACACATCGGTACCATATTTCTCTAACACACAAATTACACAGCTATCTGATCATTTAACTGAGAGATAAACATTTTTTTACTACATCAGTGACACATGTTTACGCAATACACAGTTGGGTAACTTCACACTTATGAAACTGTATTTTGTCTATACTTTGTAAACTGTTCATATTTTTTCGGAATCATTGTGATACTATGAGAGCTTTGAGTGATGTATTTGGTAAGGGAGCATGATTTTAAAGTACGTTTGAGGTAGATGACACTATTGAAATGAGCAGAGAATTTTTTGTAGGTTTTGAAATTATTGCAGAAAGCTACGACGTTTTTGAAATTTGACTGAGGTGTTATGATGTTATTATTATGACGACGATGTGTACTATGCTGTTGAGATATGTTTATGATCAATAAGATGATGCTACCGTATATGAGGAATAAGAAGTATGTTGGAAACCAAGAATCATACTTTAAGAGTTATGAAATGTGCGTAAATGCGTGACTATATCACAATGCTGACGAATATTTTATTTGGACACTTATATTTATAGGATTTTCTTTCTACAGATTTGCAATGCTAATTCTTGACCTGTGAAATATTTTTATGTGAGACTGTCACTGTAGCGGAAACTGCTGTCGTAAATATTTCCGTAAGAAAGTTAAGTGACCACCTGCACGTAATGCGTCGCGGGCACCCACCTGGGCGACAGCCGCCTGAAAAAAAGCCATTAGCCTTTCAGCGGCACAGGTAGAAAAAAAAAGGGGAGGCCATTATCCTCGCTATTGACGTTCCTTTGTAGAAAGTATCGCAAAAACGACACGGTCGAACTTGAAAACATATGATTACACTGTGGAGCTCTTAATTTATGTTAATTACTGAAATGCTTATGAATGGATGGGAAATATTCTTACATCTGCAAACCTGATAATGACAAGTGTCTTTCTACGAGAGTTGAGAGCTACTGACTTATGAAATGTCACATGACTATTGAATTATATTTGTATGCTTTGGTTTGCGTAATTGCTTATTTCATTTGATACCTGTTTTCCAGCTGTGTTACAGCATTAGTTTTATAAAATAAAATTAGATGCGTTTGCTAATGTGAACACTTTCTGTCAACAGATCTATTAAATGATAATTTTGTAATCCACATTCTTTAAAAAAAGGAGCACTTGGAAAGGAAAGAACAATAAGAAGGGACTAGTAACAGTAACTGGACACATAATTTTCTTTTCAAGTACATGGTAATATTTTTTTTACAATAGGTTGTTGTGGTGCACCACTTTAATTACATAGACATTAAGATGTGAATATACATTTCCCTTATCTGCATTGTTGTTTTTACTGTAATATTTTTTCTGCTTGAGCTATGTCATGTTTAGGTATAAGTTTCTGCTGTTTGCCAGGCATAGTGTTATTGAATTTGACTTTACATTATTCTGTTAAGCCAGTTTTACTAATGATTTATTTTTATTGTTTGCTGCACATTGCCTTAGATTAGTTGTAATATTACAATTGCTTTGCTAATTTCTTAATGCTGCTTGCTTCGCAAATCTGCGTTTTTTTTTCATTGCTGTTTATATTAATTGTTTTATGTGATGCTGCATTGCCTCGTCCCTTAGTTTAGCATCTGAGCTCAGTAGATTTAAGTTAGCTTAAGAGGGGGTAGACTATATAAGAAACTGACTATGGAGAATAGGTAAAGAATGCATTGCGAAGTTATATGAAAAAGATTTGGGCCAAAATGAGTATTGTACAATCAGAAATACTTATTTTGAAAGAAATATGGTTATAATACAGAAAAGAGGTATAGATATGACTTTTTGGGAATAATGATGAACGAAGGGAGATCTCCAAGAACAAAGAAAGTTTTGTTTGCAAAATACTGCAGTAAAAGAAACCCTGTCCTTTCCTTGTGTTATCCCACTATGTGTTTGTGTTCCCTTGTGTATTTGTGTTTTTCCTGTCTTTATGTGTTTAGCTGATGAGAGCTATGTTGTAGAATTTTTCTAATACTATGTTATTTTCTTTGTAAAGATGTTTATACATTATTTATTCTGCTCTGTCTTAATGCTCATGTGTGAAGTTGATGTTTCGAAAGTGATTCTGATCTTTTATTTTTGTACTCATGTCATAATTCCTGTAACACTGATGTATATGTTTATTTCTATTCTTTTGTAAAGCCTGTACTACAAATGTTTTCTGTATTGTTATGTTTTTAATGATGTATTTTGTACCTTTGTAATTATATTTTCGTGTTATAATATTGTAATTGACACCAGTTAATCAAATTAAGTAACTTGTAAGTTCCATTTCACTGCACACGTTTCTGTTGGTCATAGTATATGGACAATATGTGAGAAGAAGGGACTGTTAGTGTTTGCACGTGTGTTGATAATTCAGCAAGGGACTGGATAACAGCATTGCTCGTTCTAAGGACAATTCCAAAAAACTTTGTGAGTGCACAAGTGGTGGTTATGGACTTGCTATATTCTCCACAAGACTCTTCGATGGTGATTGTGCACCTGCACAGTCGCCACAGATGGCTGCTGGCCGTCTCTACATGGATTACAGTGGGTCTGCACCTTCGATGGCCCACCAATACCATTATTTCTACAAGGACTGCAGTGGGTCTGCACCTCTGGTGGCCCACCAATACCATACTCTCTACCAGGACTACAGTGGGTCTACTCTGTGATGACCTACCTACCAATACTCTTCAAAACTTCGATCGACTCTGCTGTGGGTTTGCTCTGTTGTGGCCCATTACGTGTCTGCATGTCAAGAGTCAGCACTGTATTTTCCGTTGGAAGGACAACACTACTTCTTCAAGATTGCATGGAAATCCACTACTTCCGTGTGCATTTTCTTCTACTGCTCAGACTTTGAGAAAAACGCTACTATTTTACCTTGATGAACGATCAGGACTGTCTTTATGGACTGTGAGAAAATTTGAGCTTTTGACCAACATTGTATCAATAAGTGTGTGCATTTGATTTCTTTGTTATTGTAATTACGATTATGAAAAATTTTAACAAATATGTATTGGCCACAGACCAAACCAATTTGTAAATTTTTTTTGTGGGGAGCATGGGGGCTATGTAAGTAGGCTGTTTAGGTTTTTTCATTGCTAACGCCACCTCTGTATGAAAATCACTGGCTGTGCTGTGTGCAGTCTGTGGCTGCTTTGCATTGTTGTAATACTCGCCATTGTAGTGTTAGGCAGCTGGATGTGAACAGCGCGTAGTGTTGCGCAGTTGGAGGTGAGCCGCCAGCAGTGGTGGATGTGGGGAGAGAGATGCCAGAGTTTTGAAATTTGTCATGAACTGCTATATTTATATATGATGATATCAAGGTAAATACATTGTTTGTTCTCTATTAATATCTTTCATTTGCTAACTATCCCTATCAGTAGTTAGTGCCTTCCATAGTTTGAATCTTTTATTTAGCTGGCAGTAGAGGCGCTCGCTGTATTGCAGTAGCTTGAGCAGCGAAGATTTTTGTGAGGTAAGTGATTTGTGAAAGGTATAGTTTAATGTTAGTCAGGGCCATTCTTTTGTAGGGAATTTTGAAAGTCAGATTGCGTTGCGCTAACAAAATATTGTGTGTCAGTTTAAGCACAGTCATGTGTAATTGTTCAAAGGGGATGTTTCATACCAGTGTTTCATGTGGGCAGAGATTAAAATGAGAGAGCCACGTCCGGGCTGTATGGTGAATGACCAAACACTTTCCATCGAAATTGCTGCGGGAGCGTCCTCATTGCCCTGATAGCGTGCGGCCGAGAATTGTCATAAAGAAGGAACGCATGACAGTTACGTTATGTGGGCTGCATGACATCAGGCGAAATCTCTCACACCTACTCATACTTGGCGGGAGACACTATTTTCTGGGCACCTTAACGTGCTCACTGTGCGCTCAGAACCGTAAAGAGTGACGTGATGAGATCGACAGGAGTGCTAGAGACACTACTCAACACATATGTGCAAAGATTTTCATTGTGGTTTTCTTTTCGCGCTTGATGGGACCTTACTTTCTGAATAGCCCTCGTACTACAGTGAAGTGCTCGTGACAGCACACATACCCAGTAAGTAAGTAAAAACGACGAAATCCAGTATGGCGTCTCCAAAGTTCTTCATCTGTCGTCTGCGGTCAATTTTTAGGCTCATGTCGAGTTTTGTGCAAGACAAGTATTTTGACGTCACTTCTCAGTAACTTTAAAGTTACAGTAGCTTCTCTGCCCCCTCCCCCCTCCACACGTCACTGCCAAGCTTATTTAAGTCTTAACAGCCAGGTCACTTGATTGATCAGTACGGTTCCGTCTCTGAGTGTACCAGACAAATGTGCTCTTATTACGGACCCACAGATATGACTCTCCTAGCAGACGAGAACAGTGCATAGATAGTCTTGGCATCTTGATAGCGATCTGCAACTCGCTTAGTGACATTCAACGTGAAAGGCCGTTTCTAACACATGCCTTTCATTATATTGACGTCAGTTCTGAGTAGTTTTCTATGATATTAGTGAAGTGATAGGAGGGGGGAGGAATTAGTAAGGTGCTGGGCAAAAATTACATTGCATATTTTTCTTAAAATAATTGATTACACAGAAATTCAAACTTCAATAGTAAAACCCAGAAATCTAATTTTAATTTTAACAGAATGAATAACACATGCTGTATACTTCATATTATAATTTCTGACGGCATCATGCCACAAGAAATAACACTTTAACTATTTGATGGTGATCCACATGAAACCAGGACATAACCAGGAATTTTGCCCACTGACTATAGCTAAGGAAAGGAGAAGGTACCAAAACTCAAATGAGTTTCAAAGACTATAGATAAGAGCTGTAAATTACAGATCCACTTGATACTCAAGTTAAGCCTTGAACTGAGCACCGCAGCTGTGCTTGCGAAATTTTCACCTAATTCAGTTACAATGCCTCTACCTTATCAAGCTAATATGAATTTGCAACTGTAATATAAATTACGGAAGTTAGTAAATGGCGTTTTGCCAAAGTTCAATGCAGCGAACAAATTAAAAAAAAAACAATACACAACAGTAATTACATAACTTCAAATAGTAATCATCTCTTAAAATTCTAAGCCTGAGTACATTCTTTCAAGAATGTTATCTATCTTTAGGAACCAATTTACTATAATACAAGGCGCGCAGTTCAGTCAGACAGTTCAGGAACAGTAATTACGGCGTGGGACTAAATAACAAATTATTGCAAATAATAGTCACCACAGAACACAGAATTCGAATAGTGAAGTAATAACTATAATTGACTTTCTTACAACGGGAAGAAAAATTTTAAAAAAACTGGCTGCGTAATATAAAAACCCAGCTCCAAATAGTAACAGAGAGGTAAAAGCCCTACTGTCTAATGGCAGTCACCAATTTACCTTTTAAAACGCTTTAAACAGAAGAAAAAATTTGGACTGAAGTACCTGAAACATAAGTTTGTTACCACAAGCAACCCACATTCGTAACACATCAGGAAAAGCATTTATACCGTAAACAAGGACCGAATTAGTGATATCTCTTACACACCATAGATACTGATTTAGAACTTAACAAATAGCGACCGCCTTTTGGTCAAGACACTATTCGAAACTTGACAGGAGAGGAAAACACATTACTAGGCCTTCAGATGTAACCAGGGCGGGGCAATAGCATAATAAGCACAATAATTTTTACCGGTTTCTGGAGGAACCATAAGAAGAAAGCTATTGCACCATAGCTCAGCTCCCAAGTCCAACTAGAAATAACATTGTGGTCACAGGCTACCAGCGTGAAGAAGAATGGATAATATTCGCGTAATAGTCTGCTACAATGTCATCAGCGGATAGCGAGCTCCATAACATACAGCGCCACAGTATTTCAGAATACTAAGCAACTCCTTGACTTGTTCTTCAGGGTGCTGACACAGCCCTTCGAGATATACATGCGTCTAGCAATCGCAAAGCGGCCCACGTTGTTACTTAAGTGAAAGCTACATTGAACGCACCGCAGCCGACTGCCACAACACTCCATGTCACTCCCGGCGCCTCAGCCACCAGCCAATCCAATCGCTGCAACAACGCGCACGGCTCCAAATGGCCTCCCGCTCTCTGCGCAAGAAACCCTCTGACGGGAAGCTTCGAGGGAACAATTGAACCAACGAAGGATGTAGAAGATGCAGCAAGAGCCATCACAAAAACGATTTGCTGCAAGCTACCTGCGGACGGCTCAATTAGAAACTTCTGACATTCGCAAGCGAGAGGGTTGCAATATATGTATTAGGTTGGTGCGTAAGTTCGTAGCGTTTTTGTTTTGCATCTTGGTATTCCGGTTGCTGTGGGTCTATTTATCGACTGTTGATTATTTTATTTGTAGTTTACTTTTGCTGTTTGAATATACATACTGTCATTCTGTTATTTGTATCAGTCTGGAACCGCGCAAGCGCTAAGATCGCAGGTTCGAATCCTGCCTCGGACATGGATGCTTGTGATGTCCTCAGGTTAGTTAGGTTTAAGTAGTTCTAAGTTCTAGGGGACTGACGACCTCCGATGTAAAGTCCCATAGTGCTCAGAGCCATTTGAACCATTTTTGTTATTTGTAGATAGTGAGAAGAGCTGTGGACGTTATAAAATGGAGTGCCTGGAGGGGAAAGCGAAACATTTCCGACATATTCTTCTGTTTGAGTTCAGTAGAGATATGACAGCAGCGTAGACAGCCAGAAACATTTGCATCGTGTACGGGGATAATGTCTTAGGCAGTGCACTACAAGAAAATTGCTTTCTCGTTTTTACGAGGTTCGTTCTGACATTAGTGATTTAGACATTAGTGACTCTCACGCTCAGGAAGACTGTTAAATCCAGCCTAGTTGTCAAATAAGGGGTGTGTAGGAAACATGCTTTCTCGGTCACTAGACAACATTCAAACAACTCGTATTAATGAGTATTATTATAAAATGAAAAAAAATACAGTACTTAACTTTGTGTTACACAGATTTATCGCAAACAAAGAGCGACGGACAAAATAAGAAATCTCTTCAGTATAATTATTCCCATGTCCGTGGTGCATAGACATTGCAAACAAGTGATTAGAGTTGACGCTTCTATCCAAGTTGCTTGTCTTGAAGCTGCTGTAGAACCCTGGGGCAATCTGTCGGCCGTGCTACTTATTTTAGCATAGGGGCCGCTGCTGTCCCGTTGTCGTCTTGGAGACGGGTCGGTGAGTCTGATATTGGCTGACACCTTCTCACATCCATCTCTTCTCTATCGTTCCCGAATGGCGTGCTGGCACTTGACTTTACGCCATAACAAAGACTTTCGTGGTTTGATGAAGGTCATTTAACAATCTAAAATGATTCGCGCTAGTGAACACGAGAACTGTAAAATGTGATAAACTTCGATCATTCCATCATTGTGCGACATTTGCGTGCAATGGGGTTCGGATGTGTGAGTAGCACATGCTCTAAGCCAAAATCATAAAAATCAGCAGGTAGCCATAAGTGCAACTTTGCTTGCTCGTCATCAATTGGCTCGTTAACAACACCCACTATTCCTATCCTGTATCGTTACTGGTGACGAGAAATGATTTCCTTAGGTAAGATAAGGAAAAAAAAAGAATGGTTGAGCCCAAAAAAAGCAGCACCTCCGGTTGCAAATACCTACAAGTATCCACAAAAGACAAAGTTATGCATCTGTTGGAACAGTGACGGTGTGTTGCTTCCCCGAGGGTTAACCGTCACTGTTCAGGGTCATTGCCGACAACTGAGACGTCTTGCAGATGCAGTTCAAGAACAACGACCAGGAAGACTGCGGGACGTGATGCCACTCCACGATAACGACCTCGTGCTTTCTGCTAGACTGACAAAAAACACTATACAGGAATTGGGTTGGGAAGCCATTCTGCAGGCTCCTTATCCACCTGTATTTCCCCCCTCAGTTTTTCATTTTTCCCGCTCTCTATTGAACAACGTTCAAGGAATGAGATTTTCACTCTGCAGCGGAGTGTGCGCTGATATGAAACTTCCTGGAAGATTAAAACTGTGTGTCCGACTGAGACTCGAACTCGGGACCTTTGCCTTTCGCGGGCAAGTGCTCTACCAGGTGGTAGTTCGAGTCTCGGTCGGGCACACAGTTTTAATCTGCCAGGAAGTTTCAACCTTCAAGGAATTTCCTTACCGGATGAAAATGCGCTCCGAACATGGCTGGATAAGTTCGCCGCCCTATAACCACGTGATATCTACATTGGCGGAATCAAAAAGTTACCCCAGCGTCCGGAGAGATTAGTAAATAGTGTGGGAGAATACATTATTGACGGCAAAAGTCTCTGTTATGTGTATCTGTTGTTGTACTAACTTACGGAGCAACGGTAAGAACTTATACCCCAACTCTACAGGTAAAACAGCCTTTCACTGGTTTAATTTTCGACGTGATATTGTTTGCTGTCTTCAGTATTTAGTGCAGTCTCACGTTAAATGGTTATTTCCACTTTTCTAGCCTAAAAAGTATTTCCTCATTAGTCTTATACGGCGACTCTGCACAGCTGGTTCACGGACACGAGTCTTGGATGGCCGATCAGCTCTGGCAGGGAGATGGCCACCCCACCCCACCCCGGCGGCAGGCGCCACAGGGGGCCTAAGGCTTCGGTCTCCAGACCAGGCCGGGCGGCGCTGCGGTAAAAATACGCGCGCCGTCGTTTGTTGTTGCAGCGGCCGCCGTCGGCGTCGCCAGCTTTGATGCCTCCACACTGTCGCCTTGTGCGCCGTAATTATGTCTGCTGACGCCTCGAGATCACAAGTGCCAGAGTACCACCCTCTCGTTTGCGAGTGGCGCTATCAGAAGAAGTTGACAGGTACTAAAGACACGTGTGCGTCTTTTATAAAAGAAGACATGCGGTATCGAGGGCGTCCGGTGTACCATATGTGCAGAGATGAAGGGATTGGCAAAGAACAGAAAGGAAGCACTGCATCAAATCAGTCAACAAAACGATTTTGTAAAAAATAAGGGAAACACACATCGACAAATCTCATCCAAAACCCCTGCGGTACCAACAAGTGTCCTCATAAGTGTTCTCCGTAAATATCACGAATGGCACTACTTGTTCGTGTTCCACTAGTGAAAATATCCCAGTCATTTTATCCGTGACATGTGCACAGAAATTTTTATGTTACTCAAAAGCTGATTAATACGTTGAGAGCTTCATTTAACTTGTAGATGTAGTCAACTCTAACGTTGGTAATGTTAATAATAAGCTCATTAAAAATTATATATTAATACAACAAGAGTAACAATATAGGGGAGCGACTTTACTGTCATGTCATAAAAAGTCGCAGGTATTCTCTAAGTTTTAACATAAGTATACAGGTATTCTTCCGTATTTCTATATAAATTCCTCGACAATTTTGCAAAATGCAGTTAAGAATGCACCCCATCTCCTACAGATAAGTGATTCTGGTGCGTTGACATCGTATGGCATGTCCTTACACACCGTCCTGTCACATTAATGTGATCACCTGTCAGTAGCCTGAATAACCAACTTCTGCAGCGCGAACCGCTGCGAGAAGTGCAAGAAGAGACTCAGTGAGATGGTGGAAGGTAGCCTACCTACACTGTGGAGCAACGCCACCGCCACATCCCTCACACCATAATGCTCCCTCTTCCGGCCTGACCCTTCCCACTGTTCAAATGGTTCTAATGGCTCTGAGCACTATCGGTCGCGCGGTTCCAGACTGAAGCGCCTAGAAGTGCTCGGCCACTGCGGCCGGCTTTCCGACTGTTCAACGGCTATGTGTCCGATGGAGCATAAAACGTGATTCATTTGAAAAGGCCCCCTGTCGTCAATCAGCCAACGTCCAGTTGCGGTACTGGAGTGCAGTTTCCAGGCTTTGACGCCGATGAACAGGAGTCAGCGTTAGTCCATGAACCAGGCGCCTGCTGCAGAGGTCCCTAGCAGCAAAGTTCGCTGAAATGTCGTTAAGGAGACAATGGTTGTAGCCCCTAGGTTGGTAGCCTGACTGGCCGGTCAGTTGCTCGTCGATTCTCCGCAGCCGCCGTTCACCTCTGTCATCTATGGCGTGTGGAACACCAAAGTGGCCTTGGCCCCGGTTTCGGATAGTGCCATTTAGCCCTTTACCAGTAAGCTTTACGCATGGAGGCATGCGAGTAGTTCACAAACTTATCCGTTCCGGAAATGCTTCCATCCTTGGCCCGATAGCCAATAATCGTACCCCTTTGAACATCAGATATATGCCACCGTTTCCGCTATGCAGACAAGACTCTTTTTCCGAGTCCACCCATACGCTTTATACAACCTTTACTACTAATGCTGCCACCTGCCATCTGTGAGTGTTTGTCGCACGTTGTAGTCCAACACAGGTCATGATTACATTACTGCGGCGATCGAGTATAACAACTGAAATCCTGATCGTAGAGCTACGATTTAGAAACGTACATTGTCGTTTTAAAAACGCTATGCAAAAGATAAAAGACATATATTGTTGTTAAGTTTTCCGTTTATTTCATTGTTTTCGCTAAGAACGACAGTCCGCCCCGGTAGCTGAGTGGTCAGCGTGACAGACTGTCAATCCTAAGGGCCCGGGTTCGATTCCCGGCTGGGTTGGAGATTTTCTTCGCTCGGGGACTGCGTGTTGTGTTGTCCTAATAATCATCATTTCATCCCCATCGACGCGCAGGTCGCCGAAGTGGTGTCAAATCGAAAGACCTGCACCAGGCGAACGGTCTACCCGACGGGAGGCCCTAGCCACACGACATTTCCATTTCCATTTGCTAAGAACGACTGCTACCATGAAACCTCAAAGTTGCTTTGAACAACTCGCTGCATTATTAAGTGTGGTCCTATTGGGGGTATATGCTCTTGTCTGTTACCGAACTCTCAATGGAATTACCCAAACAGTTACAGGCGGACTGATAATTTCACGTGGACTGCACACCTAGGTTCAATTTGGCATTTTTCACATACACAAGTCATCGAAAGAAAGAAGCAATAGTCGAATTCTTGGACAGACTAGTTACAATCCTATGCACGCTTGAGCTTATAATCTCATACTCTCTAGGCCACTCACAGAATCTGTGGAGATAACTACGAAAATCTTCTCATAAGTATCAGCCTAATTATCTGAGAGTTCTAACTAGCGCTGTCACGCTCGATATGAGGTCAGAGTGTTAACTCAGATGCTAGAAGTAATTTGTAATGTGTTCTTTTGGCCAGGGGAAGGAGAGTACGTTCGAAAGTTCTTCGTCACCAGACAATGGCCCTACGTTACGAATTAAATTTTGAAACCTGTAGTGCGATCGTGTTTCATGTGTCAGATATTGGATGTGGACACTGAATGAATTGTCGCCCTTGATGCTGTCTCAGGGGAATGATCTGTATGCGACTCCGTCTTCGATCCCATCTCTCCCCATCAACAATCGGAGCGGGCATTCTTTTTCTTCGTCTCTCTCTTTTCCCTTTCGCCGTTTCACTACGGCGTCGGTATTGTTACACGGGTTTTGGTAACGCTAGTGACAAGTGGTTGCCAGATGCCCTTCTGACGCAATCACTACCCCTGGAAAGGAATTTATGCACCTATCTGTCTGCGTCTACTGTAAACCTCATGGTCAAATGTGATAATGTGTTTTGAATGATTACGTAGTGCGTATTTGAGGTCGGACGGGAGTCCCAACCCTGTATTCACCTAGATGAATGTGAGTAATCGTCACAGAACTATGTCCTGGCTGGTCTGCTCACCAACCCTCGTCATTAACGGGTGCTGTGGATTTGATCCAAGCCAGGCTCGCTTCCGCGAATCATGGAAGTGACCTGCTAACACGTTCGGCTGTCTGATTGAGTTCCATATCGAATATTAAACTCTTCGAGATATTATAATAGTCTGTTAAAGAACTGAATTTCGGCCGGAACGCAACGGACTTGTGTTCCTACCTCTCCCATAGAATTTCCTTTCTTTCTCTTCCATTTCGTTTTTTAATTCATTGGAACCAGTCGACATCGGAGTTTTTAAACAGTACACGTGCAGTAATCGTAACGTAACTATAAACGCTGAGTATCGTTCCATAGTTGTGATCGGCCGGCCGTGGTGGCCGAGCGGTTCTAGGCGCTTCAGTCTGGAACCGCGCCACCGCTACGGTCGCAGGTTCGAATCCTGCCTCGGGGATGGATGCGTGTGATGTCCTTTGGTTGGTTAGGTTTAAGTAGTTCTAAGTCCTAGGGGACTGATGACCTCAGATGCTAAGTCCCATAGTGCTCAGAGCCATTTGAACCATAGTTGTGATCGTACATAACGTTAACCTTCTTGTCGACTGTCTTTTGTTTACCACTGCCAGCAACTACATAATAACCAGGATAAGCTGCGCTTCGTATTTTTAGTAATTCATATGAACTTAAATCAATCCATTTGTAATACCGCTCAGTGAGTAGAAGACAAATGGCATTTAAGGCATTTACTAATCATTTAACTCATTGTCCCATGTCATACCGTGTTTTGTTTTTCCTATCTCTTCGGGAAGTCGGGATTGTACGTAACCCCGATTGGCTACTAATATCTTCATCGTCATTCATCGCTAAATGCTTTATTAATTAATCTTGACTATGCGTTCACCGGGCAGCTAGAGTGAAACTGTTTGAATGTTGCGAATGACAGCACTTAAGGACATGATGTCATAGTCCTGAAGACTACCGACTTGTGCCGATATGCATGGAACGGAACTAGAGAGCAAAGTGACACTGCTTCAGGGACAGACGTTAGCACCTGTTATTTCTATTAAATCTTGAGATTTTACTATTTTTATTACAAGAAACTATGTTTCAAAAACCTAAATTTCAGAACAGTTTCTGCAGTGAATGATTTCCCGTTGTAAGTTTTATCATGAGTTTCTAAACGACGAATTTTTTGTGGCATGTGAAGGTAGAGGGGATGGTGTAAGGAGCCTTGTATGGTTGAAAAGGTGTGTTCGGGCACCTAAAATTTTAAAAATTAAGCACTGGTCTCTTATACCATAAGTTACATTTAAAATACAACATTCACACTTACCTATGTAAATAGGCATGCCGCAGGCGACGTATGGACGGGAGCATGTATCGTAAAGTGGTAAGTAATCATAGAGACTTCATATATTATAGACGTGAGTGCACTAGGAAAGGCATGCGTGGTGAAACTCTGAATTCGTTTCTTGTGTAATGCGCTTTAATTTAGTTGTAGGTGAAAGTTTCTTGGTTAACCGAATAGGTATGCCGAGGGCTTCGCCATCTTATTTATTTACTTAATAGTCGCTGTTTCTACAAATTAACTTTGTAGCCACGTTATCGAGTGCTGATTTTATAATTCATATTGCATTTACAACAAATTAAACATCTGCATTCATGAAACATTACGCAGATTGAATATATTTGCTACAACTGTAATAATGTATCCCAAGAGCCCTATGCCTAGGCCTTTAAATCTATCAGGATTATATTATATCACTCTGAGTGGATGTGCCATTTTATACAGGAATTACTAATTAGTATTCCTGCTGCTTCGGCACTAAGAATCTAAAATTATTCAAGATTTGTAGAAGTATGATTTCTCACTATAAATACACAACATATGACGATTGAGCCACAACACTATGCCCACTCTCCACCGTGAGAGCGAACGTCACCTAGAGACGTTGTGGGCACGAAATGCCGTAAGGGATGTGTAGGGGGCGCAACATGTGTCAGTGTAAATATTTCTATTGGTGATTGAAGGTGGTGTTCCGGACAACATTACATCAGTATTTGCGTCATTCGCAGACTCATAATTAGAGATGTTACGAACTGTATGTTCTTAGTGTGGGTAACACCTCCATTCACACACGACAAGAGCAAACCATTAATGCTTTCTTTTGCCCTCGGCAGTAGGTCAGGTGTTGAAGTGTGGAAGTGCGGACGCAAGTCGGTTAGTCTATATTGACAGGCGTAGTCCACTTACAAGGGGAGGCCGCCAATTGTGAAATTCAGATTCGATTCATACTGCGCATAATAAAAGCTCATGGCCAGAGGTGTAATGTGACAAAGCACCAAGATGCACTTCTCAGCTGTTGTCGAGAAAATCGACAGTTAAAAGAAACCGTTGCGCTGAAATACTCTCTACGATTTATAATTTCATACAGCGTCGTGGCGCAGCGGTAAGCACTCGGGTTCGTAATCCGAAGGTCACCGGATCGAATCTCGCGCCATGCAATTTTTTTTTATCATTAGTTTTTTGTAATTCAAAATATATATATATATATATATATATATATATATATATATATAAACTATTAATGAATAGCTTATGCATGTTGGTGAAGGCGGATCGCTCTCCAATTGTACCGCCTCCATTTTTCCGTTTTTTTGACAGGGTGTACCAAAGCTCTCCCGTCCGCACTGATTTTCGACGATGTTATAAGTTGCGCTAGGGACCGCATCTACCTTCTTTCGAAGTTAGCAGGCAACTACGCTGTTATGCGGCGGCTCGTTTCGGCCCATTCAACATCTGTCCTTCAAGTTTAACGAGCGAGTAACGGAGTTTATATTTCATACCTGCCGCAGCAAATTTGTGTTCGTGGGGTCTCTATTCTAATTCGACTTACGCTATATGTATTCGTTTCGCAATACCGTTTCTACGTCTTCCGTTAACTATACGTGGTTAACATTATGAAGACAATTAATAACATTTGTGAAATACAACTTTGTTTGCGGAAAACATAATCATGTTCGAAGTCGCCAGTTATTCCACGACAAACGACTTTCAACAACTTATTATATGCATAATTGTTGCAACTGATTGCCGGGAATTATATATATATAAAATCAGTGTGGACGGGAGAGCTTTGGTACACCATGTTAAAAAAAAGGGAAAAATGGAGGCGGTACAATTGGAGAGCGATCCGCCTTCACCAACATGCATAAGCAATTAATAGTATATATATATATATATATATATATATATATATATATATATATATATTTGAATTACAAAAAACAAATACTAAAAAAGGGTTGCACGGCGCGAGATTCGATCCCGTGACCTTCGGATTACGAACCCGAGCGCTTACCGCTGCGCCACGACGCTGTAGAAAACTATTAATCGTAGAGAGTATTTCGCGGCAACGGTTTCTTTTAACTATCGATTTTCTCGACAACGGCTGAGAAGTGCATCTTGGTGTTTTGCCACACTACACCTCTGGGCATGAGCTTTTATTATGCGCAGTATGAATCGAATCTGAATTTCACAATTGGCGGCCTCCCCTTGTTAGTGGTGCAGTTACGACCGTGCCAAAAATTCAGGTCATAAAGTCTGTGAAGTGTTTGTGTGATACTGTTCGACGTAGAGGAAAGGCAACCAACTCTCTGATGTGTGTAGATATTAAGGTACCAAAAATATAAGTATCTTCACCATTTACACCCTGTTCAAGCGGAGGAGAGACGAAAGGGGAATCGTAGTGGAGATCCGGGCTGAAAATGAGGTAACTCACTGACATAAACGG
The DNA here is from genome assembly GCF_023864345.2 of Schistocerca serialis cubense. Classification (NCBI taxonomy): domain Eukaryota; kingdom Metazoa; phylum Arthropoda; class Insecta; order Orthoptera; family Acrididae; genus Schistocerca; species Schistocerca serialis. The sequence continues at coordinate 76,150,726 of NC_064644.1, forward strand.
CATTAACAAAGAAGAAATTGTTGTGCCCCATGGCCGGGAACGAGCAGACCGGCTGTTCGCGTGCTGCTGTTGTGCGCTTCTATGGGATGAGGTTGAAGGGCACTCCTGTGATGTACCTGGTGACAGAGTACGACGCTGCAACAGGCGCAAGTGTTTCCGAGCACACCCTTAAGCACACGTTGTTGAACATCGGTTCCATAGCGGTTGACTCCTGCATGCTCTCATGCTGACACCACGACAACGTCAATGACGATAACAGTGAGTATGGGATCATCGACTTTGTCGATAAATGGAAACACCAGATTGACATTTGTGTCCAGATCCAAGTGAACAGGTGCTCAAAAGCTGCGCTGCACCACGGACACATACCGATGGAGTCAGTATTTTGCCACGTGGGACATTCTGTACGATTTCCTTGTATTATGTGGTAGTACTTGAAGGCCACGTGATGGCTGTGGCCTTCGTGAACGTTATTCTGGACCATCTACATCTCTTCATGCTTGATGACTTCCCAATGGAGAGGGCATCACCCAGCAGGATGAAAGTGCTTGTAATAAGACCATAATCACGCCACAATAGTTTGACTAGCACGATAGTGAACTCAAACTGATATCTGGCCACCAAATTTCCCTGTTCTTAGCCCGATGAAACGCACCTAGACCGCAATCCGGCGCCAGCTCTGCGCACACAATCGTACTGTAATGTAAGAGAACTGCCTGATCTGTGCTCAGAGTTCTGGTGCTACATACCTCCAGTAACTTACCAAGGATCTGTAAAGTCGAAGCTACACATAGTCGATTCAGTATTGCGTTTCACACTTGGACCATCGCGCAGTCAATTTGGTGTTTGTAATGTTTGTACTCGACAGAGAATTACTTGGGGCTGCTATTTAGTTATTTTGTCCCATATTACATTATCCTTTTCACTCTCTGTCTTTGAAACACGAAATCATTATATTTCTCTGAGCGTGAGGTAACCACTGCGACATCAGGAATGTTTCGCGGTATCGAACCGGTGGCTTCATAACCTCAGAGTGGCGCTGTGCCAATACTCAAGGGTGTATCCGGACCTGTGTCAGCATGAACGATTTAATTTCTTGAACGTCCCGGCAGAACACAGCACTGGACGGCAGACACCGGTTCCTCAGGTATAGTCACAAAAATTGTCTTCTACGAAGGATATTCGGTAATTAAGGTCCTGGACGTCGCGAGAGGTGAACGATACTGAAAATCAGATGAAGATGTTTTGGGCAGTGTCTGTAGTATGCCTGTCGATTTGGTCACCACAATCTTTTAAGCTCTGCGAAAACATTGATCACGTAAAGATGCCTAGAACAGTAGTATCTCCTGACAACTATGGGCGCCCCCTGAGAGGTTTCGCCAGATTTCATGCAAACCTACTTGTCATGCATTTCCTTCTTCATGACAATTTTCGACTTCACACTACAGGGGGAAGCGAATGATCATCTACCATACAGCCACAATTTGGCTCCCTCTGATGTTCATTTCCGTTCACGTGAACCAGTGGCTTTGAGGAAAATATTTTCACGCAGATAACGGCCTGCAGAATAGCGTAGAGAAGTGGCAGAAAGCAGAGGCCGCTGGTTTTCTATGACGAGGGTATTGGAAAGCTGGTACAACGCTACGACAAATGTCTAACTCGGAGCGGCGACTGTGTGCAGAAGTAGCTGGAAGGTGTAGCCAAGTGTTGTAAATAAAGCGGTTTTGATTTTCATTGCTATCGACCGGACCTCACTTACTGAATAGCCCTCGTATTAGTAGTTCTTTTGTCTGATTCTTAGCGTTGAGAAGGCCACGTCCTGGTTTTGATCTTGTTATACGTTCTAGTGATGTTTCTCCACCGGCACCGCTCCTTAAAAGGCGCTGGTCTATAATTTCTGATTAGCTGTTCTGACTCTTACAAACTTCACCTTCTTGTTCGAGATCTTGTACATTGATATTCAACGAATTTCGTCTCAGACATATAAACTTCTAGATTATCAAGTCGCTGCCACTTCTCCACATTATACCATACACACTCCCAGCTTAAATTCAATACACGATTCCTTTAACAGTATATGCTGACGTGCCTATCAATATAGAGTAGCCCGCTGATGTTCCAATATTGTTAAGAATACATAAATACACAGGTCATGGACTATGTACTGTCAAAGACTGTATCATTCGTTTGTTGGGGTTTTCTTGGATGCCTCGGGAAATCGCATGCAAAGACGGTAGTGGAGAGACTGGTGAGAGCACCATTCAGACCGAAACAATCCATCGTGAATTGCCGGGGGTCCCACCAACAGCAGAGGCTGGATCAAAGTTTTCAGAATTGCAGACAAATGGGATGATGTGACTCATGTATAAAAATCAAAGGCAATTTTGAAACCGCAAAATGGTTGGACACTATTAGTAACAGCTACCAAATTTCAAGCGTGACTTTGCAACGAAATCGCAGATACGTTCTGAGGTTTTTCGACTCGTTCACTCTCCGCTAAAGCGATGCTGATAATTTCCTATGAATCTCGTGATAAATCAACTGCTACACAACGTTTGGAAGCCACACTACATTTTTCGTTAATTTTAACACCAAATGTCTTCAGATAGTATTGCTTCCTACTAACTTGTTTGAGTTGACGTCATTAGGCGGTGTATCTCTGCATGCTATCGTTAAAAAGAATAATGTATGTATAGAAAATTTATACCGCTTATCATTCGAAGACATTCCGAGACTCAATTTATTCATGTCGCATAAGAAACACCAGCGCAGCAACCACTGTGGCAGTTTGAACTACCAACAGAAAATAACACATGTGCATTCTGTCAGTTCGTTGTGAGCCGGCCGGAGTGGCCGAGCGGTTCTAGGCGCTTCAGTCTGGCGGTCGCAGGTTCGAATCCTGCCTCGGGCATGGACATGTGTGATGTCCTTAGGTTAATTCGGTTTAAGTAGTTCTAAGTTCTAGGGGACTGATGACCTCAGATGTTAAGTCCCATAGCGCTCAGAGACATTGGAACCATTTAGTTCGTTATGAGCAGGCAGTGGTAAGTAGTGGACGTGCGATCGTAGTGTGTCACAAATCACAGTGGAGCAACAAATTGAACATCTGTAATGTGCTGTTTCAGACACTTTTCTACAACCTTTTAAAGTAGACAACAGTGTGTGCAAAGTTAGTCCCGCACGTCTTGACTCCGGAATAAAAATAACGACTCGTGGACGACTGCCGCGACGTGGCTGAAATGGAAATTGCGGACAACTGATTTCAGTAAAAAAATCATCATGGGTGTCGAGACTTAGTGTTATCAATACAAAATTAGCACAGAACCTCAAAGTTACGGAATGGATCTTCGATGATTCACCAAGACCATGTAGGTGCGACTGTGATGCGAGAGCTGAATGACATTACAAACAAGAAGTCTCTTCAATGTTTCACCTGGTTGTATGAACGCTCTGTTCTTTTAACTGGAGTGTGCGGGGAGGGGGAGGGGCGGAGGGGGAGGGGGAGACTATAGAACACCTGAAGCATCAAAACCATCATCTTAACTTTTCTCTATTTTCTCTATTTTCTATTAATCCAGTATCGGAACTTCTTGTACCGAGGAGGTGTTCGCCACTGACAGCTACTCTCCGATATTGCATGGTTACCATGTATGGCATTTTCTATCAAACTGCCAGTGAGAGGAGACTTGCTGAAAGTTACAGTCGTGATAAATGTCGTCAGCGCCGTGTGTGTTTGCAGGGCCCGCGGCTGGCACGCAGCCCTACCCACGAGCGACGCGCTCTGTTTGTTTGCCACGCGCTGAGCGGCGCCACGGCAGGGGTCCCTGGTTCGAGCTATTCTCAGCGGCGCCGTAACGCGACGTTACGCTGTAAACGACAGCCGCGGCTACAGCCACCGGCGTCGCGAGGGCGCCGCTATATTTAGGCGGCAGGTGCGAACACCAGAGGCGCTCTTCTGCCGTTTCCTGCCCGCTCGGCCGGGTCGGTCGCCGCTCGCACCCAACCAGCGAGCAGAAGAGCTGTGTACGGAAACGAACCGCAACGGCGAAGCAACGAAATGAGTTCTTCCTCCCTCGAAGTGTCCTGTGATACAGGGACAAACGATATTATGGCATTAGACGTGAGACGCGCAAGACACTAAAGTGAAAAGAGTCGTGGAATAGCTCCTAACATCTTGCCGGACCTCCTTCTGCCCGGCATAGTTCTGAAGCAACTCGACGTGGAAGGGACTCAACAAGTGGATGGAAGTCCCATGCAGAAATATTGAGCCACGTTGCCTCTATAACCGTCCATAATTCGAAAGTGTTGCCAGTGCAGGATGTTGTGCACGAACTAACCTCTCGATTACGCCCCATAAATGTTCGACGAGATTCATGCTGGCCAAATCATTCGCTTGCATTGCCCAGAATTTTCTTTAAATCAATCACGAAACGCGGTGGCCCAGTGACATGACATCGTTTTTTTGTGAACATGAAGTACACGAATCACAGGGAATGGTCTCCAAGTAGCCCAACATATCTAGTTCCAGTCAATTGTCGTTTCATTTGGACCAGAGGACCCATTCTATTCTATATAAACGCAGCCCTCAGCATTCTATAGCCACCACCAGATTGCGCAACCTGCTTGCACAGTCCCTTTTGACAACCTGGGTCCATAGTTTCGTGGGGTGTGTGCCGCACTTGATCCCTATCATCAGCTCTTGTCAAATGAAATCAGGACTAATCTCGCCTGCCTTAGGTTTCCAGTTGTCTAAGGTCAAACCGATATGGCCACGAGCTCAGGAGAGGCGCTGCAGGCGATGTCGTGCTGTTAGCAAAGCCACTAGCGTCGGTCGTCTGCTAATTAACGTCAAATATCGCTGCACTGTTCTAACGGATACATTCGTCGTACGTCCCGTATTGATTACTGCGCTTATTTCACGCAGTGTTGCTTGTCCGTAAATACTGAATTCCCTTATGATTACCGACATGGAGCGTCCCATGCATCTATCTAAAACTACCACTCCGCTTTCCAAGACTTAATTTCCGTCGTGCAGTGACAATCACATCGGAAACCTTTTCATATGAATCATGTGATTACAAACGATAGCTCCGTCAATGCACTGCCCTATTACACCAGGTAGACGTGATACTATGTATACGTGCATATCGCTATCTCATAACTTTTGTCACCTTAGTGTATCTAAGCCTTGTTTGCACTTCAGTTGAGAGTAAATGGTAATAAAGCTTGTAAGACATTCAGCAGAATACCCGGAGTTATCCAGTCCGTTGTCCCTAACTTATATTAGATAGTTGTAAAGTTATTTTAGTACTTAGCCTCATTTGCACACTTACTATCACTCCAAGAGGTGCGAAGATGTTTTACCTAAAAATATAAAAATATTCTTTTTTTCGTACATAATATTCCATGCATACCTTCGTCAGCCATGTGTGAAGTAAGGACGCATAAAACAGATGAGCACAGGCCACCTCTATCCAAGAGAAGCCTGCTAATAACAAATCTGAGGAAGGAAATTCTGAGAACGGCTTTAATCTGCGGAAGAACTTTCCGAGAGTGTGCGTTTGGACACATGTAGTGACTCATGATCTGGGAAAACCGCAAGAGAAGGGAATCGAAGCGTTTGAGATATGATGCTATATAACGATACTGAAAGTTATGTTGACTAACAAGGAATTAGAAATTAGCCAGAGGATCGGCGAAGACAGGAACTTATGTAAAACACTAACAAGAAACAGGCACAGAATGGTTGGACGTGTGTAAATACATCAGAGAATGATCTCCACAGTACTAGAAGGATCTGTAGAGAGTAAAATCTGTGGTAGAAGACAGAGATCTGAATACAGCTACCAAATAATTGAGGTCGAAGGGTGCAAGTGCTACTAAGTTGGTAGAAGAGAGAAAAAATTCAGCCATGTTTGTGCCATAAAGGTGCAGCTGTTTCATTTCTTATTGCAGAGTGTTCAAATTATATTTTCTTATGTCTCCATAGTGTATAGTTTTTCTGGTGCTGTGGTCGGGTAAGAGTCTTGATGTCGATACTATAAGTATTTCATAAATTGATCGCTACGTCAAATCACGTATTTTCAACAAGCTTCACTGCGCTCAAATAGTGAACATTTGTTTGTCTATTTATTAGTTCACAGACTTACCGCAGAACCTAAGGTTTAATTAAGTTATACTCTGCTCTCTTCCGACAATATATGAGAATGTAACGGAATGTAACCAGACTCCAGCTCTGACCTGTAACACAATGATATTGTTGCGCATGACGTCATACGTGTGCAAACTGAGAAAGGACAGAAAACTGCCAACATTTATGTTACTTCTTTATTATTTCTTCAACGTAGACTGTAGTGTCAGACTCTGAAGGGATTGCCGCATACACTGATGATTTGTGTTATTTTTGGTGTCAACCAGTTCCAGAAGAGAACTGGTAATCGAAGCCATTGGTATTCTACACAGAATGGTAGGTGGTGTTTGAAAAACAAACTGACGGACAGAACAGTCTACGTATGATATTACTAAAGGGTAAACTACAAAGAAACCCAATTATGAAACTGCACAACGTAAGTATCCACAGAAAACGCTTGTCCACTGTTACACGGCTTCCCAATAACATCGAAAAAGTACTGCAGAATGCTTTAAGACATAGCCTTCCAGTTCCCCTGTTAATGAAACTCTTATGTGCCCTATAATATACTTAGTTTAGCAATTTAACATTGTTACAACACCAGTAGCAGAAAGTTTCTAGTCCAGCCTTAAAACATCATCATTTCACTAATTTCATCTACACTCCTGGAAATTGAAATAAGAACACCGTGAATTCATTGTCCCGGGAAGGGGAAACTTTATTGACACATTCCTGGGGTCAGATACATCACATGATCACACTGACAGAACCACAGGCACATAGACACAGGCAACAGAGCATGCACAATGTCGGAACTAGTACAGTGTATATCCACCTTTCGCAGCAACGCAGGCTGCTATTCTCCCATGGAGACGATCGTAGAGATGCTGGATGTAGTCCTGTGAAACGGCTTGCCATGCCATTTCCACCTGGCGCCTCAGTTGGACCAGCGTTCGTGCTGGACGTGCAGACCGCGTGAAACGACGCTTCATCCAGTCCCAAACATGCTCAATGGGGGACAGATCCGGAGATCTTGCTGGCCAGGGTAGTTGACTTACACCTTCTAGAGCATGTTGGGTGGCACGGGATACATGCGGACGTGCATTGACCTGTTGGAACAGCAAGTTCCCTTGCCGGTCTAGGAATGGTAGAACGATGGGTTCGATGACGGTTTGGATGTACCGTGCACTATTCAGTGTCCCCTCGACGATCACCAGTGGTGTACGGCCAGTGTAGGAGATCGCTCCCCACACCATGATGCCGGGTGTTGGCCCTGTGTGCCTCGGTCGTATGCAGTCCTGATTGTGGCGCTCACCTGCACGGCGCCAAACGCGCATACGACCATCATTGGCACCAAGGCAGAAGCGACTCTCAACGCTGAAGACGACACGTCTCCATTCGTCCCTCCATTCACGCCTGTCGCGACACCCCTGGAGGCGGGCTGCACGGTGTTGGGGCGTGAGCGGAAGACGGCCTAACGGTGTGCGGGACCGTAGCCTAGCTTCATGAAGACGGTTGCGAATGGTCCTCGCCGATACCCCAGGAGCAACAGTGTCCCTAATATGCTGGGAAGTGGCGGTGCGGTCCCCTACGGCACTGCGTAGGATCCTACGGTCTTGGCGTGCATCCGTGCGTTGCTGCGGTCCGGTCCCAGGTCGACGGGCACGTGCACCTTCCGCCGACCACTGGCGACAACATCGATGTACTGTGGAGACCTCACGCCCCACGTGTTGAGCAATTCGGCGGTACGTCCACCCGGCCTCCCGCATGCCCACTATACGCCCTCGCTCAAAGTCCGTCAACTGCACATACGGTTCACGTCCACGCTGTCGCGGCATGCTACCAGTGTTAAAGACTGCGATGGAGCTCCGTATGCCACGGCAAACTGGCTGACACTGACGGCGGCGGTGCACAAATGCTGCGCAGCTAGCGCCTTTCGACGGCCAACACCGCGGTTCCTGGTGTGTCCGCTGTGCCGTGCGTGTGATCATTGCTTGTACAGCCCTCTCGCAGTGTCCGGAGCAAGTATGGTGGGTCTGACACACCGGTGTCAATGTGTTCTTTTTTCCATTTCCAGGAGTGTATATTTCTCTGGTTTGTGTTTGCTAGTTAGTTGGCGATGCGATCAAATGCAATTCTCACTGCCAGGATAGCACTAGCAAGACGATGAGACATGTTGTGACAGTAATACCATATCATCGTTACCCAGGATAAAAAAAAGAATAAGTCGCTTCGTAGTGTATTATGAAGGTAGAGTTGATGGTGATACTCGTACCTGTTCCAGTGACGTCACACCACCCGCCTTCCCCACAATCCATGTCGTGGGATGTAACCTACAGTACGTACAGCGGCAGATTTCACTTGATCCCTTCGAACACAACACTGCTTTCCAAATGAACTCTTCACAGTCATCTAGGCAAAGGAAATACACACGATGGTGACGCATTCTGGCAACATAAAAGAACGATAAAACTCATCTCATTCAAGGTGCTCATGCCTGCCAGTTAACCCGACATCTCCGAGAAAACAACGCTAAAAAGCATAAATTGAAAATCAGTTATGTATCAAAATAAATAATGCACTCAGAAACATGTTAGACACCCAAAAAGTAGCCATACGAAGTATTTGGCATATAACGGTAATTTATCTTCGCTTAGCGAGGCCTGTGATGTTAGGCGGACACTTAATTTTGCCGCAAAATATATTAAAAATGAATAGAATGTGGCAGTGGATGTTTAACACTCTTCCCCCACCCCTCTCTCCTCCCCTGTGTCGACAGTGGTATAAACATCAGGTATTAACAGCACTGCTGTCCGCCAAGCTAAGGATATGATCATGCTTGAAATTTGAAACATTGATCTAATTCTTAAACTTTGTTTACTGTATCTGCATGCGTGCTTATGTGCGTGGTCTCTACAATTTTAATGTATCCGTGGGTTTGTTATTTTACTGATTATCTCGAGTTTCTGGCCTGCTGATGTATCACAAAATATATTCCATCAAAATTGTATACTGCTGTGTGGGACATCATCTCAGATATTAAATGATACAAGGTAAATTCTGTTCTAAGTTGGAGTGCGACTGATCACTGCAAAGAAAGATGTGAGGTGAAATATATAAAAAATCTAAATTTTAGTCTTGAAAGCTCTCCTCCTCCTTGGGCTATACCCATGATCGAACAGTAAGTGGCTGCTAATTATTCAATTCGAATAATGTTTTTCTTGTGACTAACCTCCATATAACAGTGAGTGATTGTTAATTGTTCATTGTAAATTTATAGTCACGCAGCTATGGACCATTGCAAAATAATGCGAAGAAAGTGAATGAAGACATTAAAAATTACCTGATAAAGTCCTTATGACACAACATCCTCCGAAGATCACAATGTTGCCTGGAGAAACTGATTCAATATTTACTGTGTATTCCATCGGTACTTCGAGGAAAATAGACATATTAAAAACTGAAACAAACAATTTATGGTTCTTCAATATTATTTATTTACATTTTGTTGAGAATTAGCTTTCGGCTTTGTAAGCCCTCATCAGATAACTTAATGATGAGCAGACGTTTTACACAATAGCAGCGAGAGTTCTAGCTGTACGAAGACTGTTATCTGAAGATTATAAATGAACGTGAAAAATAGAGATTCCAATATCGCATTTTGATTTGGATATAGAACAAGAAACATTACGTAATGATGAACTGAATGTCCTACACTTTAAGGGTATGAGTGTAAATCCCTAAAACCGAAGCAACTTCTACTACACAAGTCATAGGGACAGTTGTTAAAGTCTCTAAACTATACACAGACTGATAAAATGTCCATATATACGGAGGTACACACATGAGAAGTTATGTACAAATAAACCTTACACGTGGTTATTGATAAGTGCAACCAAAGTGTCTGATGACAAATGTGCTGTATGTACACTACAAACAGAAAACAAACATCAGTGGACAGAGCATTTCTCTAAGCATTATAGGTGCTCAATACGGGCACCGTCTATGACTCCGACGCTGCAAACATCTGTGCGCGCTCTTAGTTCTCTGAAGTCGCTACTGCACCTCTTTGCTGGCAAGGCATCGTCAGCAGCCCGGCTTAAGAAATCTGTTCATTGGTTTGCCTACCTACATGCAAATACTAATTTTTATTGACAATACTGAAGGGATGTTTCGTCTCCCTGTTCTGACAAGCGTGTCCTTAGTAGTGTGCTCTGCAACTACGCCACAGCGCCTGTTACGAATCTAATCTTGGAGAGATGCTTTAGCCACCCAAATGTGTCTTTTTTATGAATGTCTCTCAGTCTGCGTGCAGTTGTCTTCTGTAGCCCAAGAAGTACGTACTAGTAACTGAACATTACAGTGTACTCAAAGATTAGCAGTATAAGAATGTAAACGCCGAGTGAGTACTGCCACAAACTGACCATTTTCCAGTTCATCGCGTCACATTTTGGACATAACCCATAGGAGCCTGTGCTGTAGTCACTCTGTGTACGATTTCGGTCTTTATATTCATATACTTTTAATCTTTGAGAACAGTGTAATGTAAAGTTTGTTGGTACGTAACTTCTTCATGTGTATTGCAGAATGTTGATTTATCTGTTTTGCATAACTTGTTCAGTTCAATATTCCTAAGTTTTAGGGACTCCGTACGCAGGTTCTTGCATGTGCATCGGTACCGACTGGCCGATGTGCCATTCTGTGCCAATCGCGTCACTGGAGGTGGTATGGAACGACGTGGAGTCCGCACACACTTTTCTCTGGCCGTCTCCAATTTTCGTGATCTAGAGCCCCTACTACTCCGTCAAGTAGTTTCTCAGTTTGTATCAAGGTGCTGAGTGCACACCGCTCCAGTCCTCCAACCTAGTAAAATTCAATGGCAGTATCGGGAATCGAGTTTGGGTCCTCCACATGGTAGAGACACACTGACCAATCATCTGTAGATTATGACTTTAGGAATTTATACTTACATCTTTAAACACTAAAACATTCCGTACAACAATACATAATATTCATTTTTTTATCAGTCTTCTGACTTGTTTGATGAATTCCTCTCCTATGCCAAACCTATATCCCCAATTATTTGCTGGATATATTCCAATCTCTGTCTTCCTCTACAGTTTTCACCCTCTACAGTTCCCTCTGATACCATGGAGGTTACTCCCTGACGTCTCAACAGATGCCATATCATCCTGTCTCTTCTTATTGTTAGTGTTTTCCGTATATTCCTTTCCTTGCTTATTCTGTGGAGAAACCTCTTCATTCCTGATCTTATCAGACCACCTAATTTCCAACATTCCTCTGTAGCACCACACTTCAAATGCTTCGATTCTCTTCTGTTCTGGTTTATCCACAGTCTATGTTTCACTACTTTACAATACTGTGCTCCAAACATACATTTTCAGGAACTGCTTCCTGAAATTAAGGCCTATGTTTGATACTAGTAGACTTCTCTTGGCCAGGAATGACCTCTTTGCCATTAATTGTCTGCTTTTTATGACCTCTTTGATCCGTCCATCTTGTGTTATTTTGCCGAATTTGTAGCAGAATTCCTGAACTTCAACTCGAAAGATTACATCCCTGTCTTATACCCTTTCTAATAAGAGCACTCCGTTCTTGATCTTCAAGTTTTACTTTTACTTCTTGGTACTTCTACTAACTGTATATCACCCGTCGCACCATATAGCTTACACTTACTTTGCTCTGAATTTCGAACATCTTGCACCGTTTGACCCTGTTGAATTCTTTCCTGTGAAGAGTCTTGATTTTTCTTCAGTCCTGCTTCCATCACCAACTGCAACGTCAGAACTGCCCCTCTTTTGACTTTTCCTTCCCTAAAACCAAACTTATCGTCATCCAACAGATCCTCAATTTTCTTCTCCATCTTCTGTATATAATTATCGTCAGCACCTTGGATGCATGAGGTGTTAAGCTGATTGTGTGATAATTCTCGCATTTAATTTTTCATCTTCGTAGAGACGAATAACCTTGAAAATTACATTTATTTGGAAATAACAGTCTTTATACCGCTAGAATTCTTACTAACGCTGTGCGGGCTATGTGTTCAGTCTTAAGCTACTTAACGATGGCCTACAAACCCGAAAACTGGTTCGCTACTAAATATAAAAAACAACATTTTTCTGGAACATTAAAACTGTGTTTCAGTTTTCCGTTACTTAATATGATTAAATTTCGGGGCTGCGGTAGATGTGTTGAATGTGAGAATACTCAGTGGTGTGAAGTGTACAAGTGGCGGTGTTTCCTGAGGCCAGTGCGCAGGGCCGAGTCCTCACCGCTGACAGATGCGTGGTCTGAGCCCACACTTGTCTCTGCGACAGGCAGCGGGCTGCGATGTGGTGCCGCTCGGCGCTCGTTTGAACTGGGGTGGAAATGGAGAGACGTCGGGCACCTCGGCGTTACAAGGCCCCCAGGAACACAGGAGCAGAAGTGTGCCTTTTCGGCACTTTACGGCCAGTCGACAAAAGGGTGGCCGCCATCCAGTGGGGGCCGTAAATTGCAGCACCCGCTCTCACCAATCCGTCTCCTGGTGCTTTGCTGAGTGGGGCGCCTGATTCTTGTCGGAGGTGCTGTCGCTGTTGCAGAGGTCGCTGATATCGTTGAAGTTCTCTGCTCGATAAGCGTACACGCGTAGTTCCCTCCGATAACTGCCATTACTTAACGTTACAGGACCAATCCGGTGCATTTTGCGCTCCATTTTTAATCATCTTGTTAATGGAAATATGCACTTGCGTACAACAACTGAAACTGCGTAAGAGAATCTACAACCGCATCTACTTACATATTCTTCTACTACTGTGGAGTCGCGGCAGAGGTCACTTAGCATGCTAACTCATGTAAGGAGTATTTCCGGTATAGAGCACACTACTCGCCGCTAATGCCATAACAACATTAAAGTAGAATGCGACAAACTTCCAACTGCCATGCTGCGTGCCAAAATCTTGCATACGTAAATTACCAGCATTTCAGCGCAACCACACAGTCGAGTTCGGATTGACACTGTCTACAGTAGGGGTTAATGAAATTAACTGAGGGGTAAAAACTAAATGATTCGATTCTGTTTCACTCACGAAACTAAATTACGAGCATTTTAAAACGATCAGAATTTCGTAAGACTCTAATTATTGTTTATATAAGTCGTCAATAGTTACTTTTTGTCAGTTAGTAGCATTAATGAGGTGGAGGTTACAGGTCCCTCACATAGTCCACCCACTACACACATATTTTGTGCTTTGTCCCGTACATTGCTAAAGATAAAACTGAGACATATATGTAACAAATGCTAAATATCTCACGGAAATATCTACTCCAAGTTGTAGATAGTACTTGCAGTACTCCAGAAATTGCTTCATTTGTTGCATCGAAAAAGATAAATGACTTAATTGACAGCACAACACATCAGTTACTACATAAGGGCTACTATAGCGCTGTTCACGATTTTATTATTATTATTATTATTATTATTATTAGAGTGATTATACACAAAGCATTAACAGCCTGAATTCGTCCAATTTTTGCCAGTTCAGAAGGAAGGCGTGCAGCAACGAAGTGATTTACGAATAGTAAGTATAGTGTACACATCTGAAATTGTTTGATATTAATGTGATTGCAATTTGCTGGTCAAGCATGTGCCACTGAGGAGTGGAGAGCACTAATGCAGGGGAAGCATGTTTTGTAAACAGTGTGCATCCTTACTGTGCATAGTTAGCTTTGTTTTCTAAGAGGGTGTTGTGGGTATCACAACTAATGCAGCATGAATTCCTTCGTCACTCATTCTAACACATGCACATACACACACACACACACACACACACACACACACACACACACACACACACACACACCAACTGAAATCATTCATCATTTTAAAAATAAAAGTGTTCCAGGAAAGTTCTCCATTCTACAATTCAGTCAGGTTTTGAAGTTGGTGATAATGTGGGGGAGGTGGGCAACAGATGATGGGGGAAGGGGCAGGGGAGAGCAAATGTGATTGCACTCACGGGTAATGGTCTAAGAAAGATTGGGAACCCGGGGTCCAACTAAAATATTCATATTTCTTTACGTGCTACACGAATATGTAATAAAAATGGGGGTTCCTATTTGAAAAACGCAGTTGATATCCGTTTGATCTATGGCAGCGCCATCTAGCGGGCCAACCATAGCGCCATCTTGCTTCCCCCTTCAAGCTAGACGAGTTTCGTTCGTTGTCGTTTCTCGTTTGATGCTTATTTCGTGACGTATTTGGCCTGATCACTTTCAATGGACCACCCTATATATATATATATATATATATATATATATATAGTGTTCTTCATCGTTCTTTCTGGTCCTATAGCTGCGTTTTACCTCATTGAAGATACTAGCACTGTCCTTGTTGCCGCTTAATGGCATCAAATGCTCTTGACAAGTTCATAAAGCCCATCCTTATTATTGTCTGAGTTTCAAGTCCGACTGAACAATTATTCACACAGTACTGAGTTAGCTTACAACAACATAGACACGAAGGTTGCTACGTGCGAGAGTTCCAAAGCAAATAGCAAGCGAACTGAGGAGTGTTTAAAGCAAAACATTATAACATTAACCTAATGATGAGAAATCCTAGAAAGGCGCTTGTACTTCGACTCAAGAGGTCTATCTTAAACGAAGGGCTTACAATTGTTACAGCAAAGGGGGAAAGCTCCATCAGGATACGCTTAAGCATTACTAGAATGCTCCGGAGTCTTTTTTTTAATTGGTGGCACAATAATTGGGGGTGTTTCCATATTTATGGTTCCTACATTCTTTGAACACAGAATGTAATGCTTTTCTTAAAAAAGAAATTTTCAACATTTGACTATTAATTGTTAATTTATTTTACACAATAATGATTTGGGCTTTGTAACTATTCTCAGTTTCATGTCGAAATATTCAAATATGTCTCACCTGTCTGTGATATATCAGAATCGAAAAAACATATTCTGATCTGGTCTCATAGACCAGTTGTCGTATCGACAGCTTGTCGATAAGAACTGAAATGAGGTTTTTCCGACGATTAAATGTCACAAACAGTACTTATAGACCAACGTTTCATAATGCAACTGAGAATGGCTAAAAAGCCGAAATCTTTATTGTGCAAAATAAATGAACAGTTGACAGTCAAAGGCAGAAATTTCTTTCAGAATTTTTGTTTGACTGAGGTCCCCCACGGAGGAAAGATGAGAATGTAGCGCAATGCAGATAGCGCAATATTGCAAAATATTGTTAACTATTACTAAATCTCATGAAAATTAGAAACAAAGAAGTATCACAAGATGTACTTATTTACAAATCTACAGTTCAATGCTATGTAAAAACATTCTTACCGGTAATTACGTCAGAGCAGTTTCCTCCGTGAATAACATAGCTCGTATCGACCTATAGCCAAGTCACGGTCTCGACTGGAGAACATTAGGTTCCAAACCTATTATGAAAGAGACTTTAAACGCCAAAATTCGGTCCCCAACTAGGAAAAAGGTGCAAATGTATTGCTGTAAGTTCTTAAATTCTACGTAATGTTTTATAAATTAACGGAACTTAAGGCAGCTTTCCCAACAAAAATGAAAACAAAAAATCTGACCAGGTCAACATCAGCAACCGAGGAACATATTTATTGAACAGAAAATCCGCTTCAACGGCGCAACGGCGAGTAATTTCCTAATTTACTGCACGACCTGTTTTGAAGCCTAAAACCTCGATGTTAGCCTTGTTTGACGTGGCCGCGAGCCTTCCCCCCCCCCCATGACTCACTGGGCCGTCTGCCACAGATTTACGATTTCATAATTACGCGATTACAACACTTTTCGCGACTTCACCTTTCTTTTTGTATGTCAATCTCATAGCACTAGTTCGCTAGTACGCATCCTCTTGTTCGCAATTGGTGGCACCTGAAGATGAAATTTCGCGCTCCGAAACCGGTCGTTTTAAAAATTAAGAAATTTCCTGCAACGGACGCAAATTATTTACTCTAGATGATGAATAACAGATGAGTGTTCCACAACCCCTCAGACAACGTGTGTGACACATCGTACCGAAAGCAGGTGCTGTGGTGCATTCAAATGTGTACGAATATGTTATTGAGCAGGTGTCGGCAATATTTTGAGATCGTCGCTGTAATTGCGACCGTGTTATTTCCGTAACGTGCTGGCTGCAATGAAGTGAAGTTTGTAGCGTTTTTCCATAATTAATAAGCACAACAGATACACATAACAGAGACTTTTGCCGTCAATATTATGATGCGGCAGGCAATATCGTGAAGTAGTTCACTTCCCGCAGTCTTCCTGGTCGTTCTTCTTCGATTGCTTCTGAAAGACGTCGCAGTTGTTGACAATAACTGTCAGAGGTGATGGTTACACATCGGGGAAGCAATTAGTAGTACACCATATTGTCGCTGTTGCACCGCGCGCATAACATTACCTTTTGCGGCTACGCGCAGGTATTTGTTCCGGGAGTTGCTGCTTTGTTTGGGCTAAACAGTTCCTTTCTTTTCCTTACGTTACAGAAAGACACCATTTCTCGTCACTAGTAACGATACAAGACAGGAATGATCGGTATTGTTAAGACCCAATTGATGACGAACAAGCAAAGTTGTACATACCGGCCACCTGATGATTCTTGTGATTTTGGCTTAGAGTATGTGGTACTCATACATCCGATTTTCGAACATTGTCCATTGTATGCAAATGTCGCACTAGGGTGGAATGATGACAGTCCGTGGACGCTGACGTCGATCACTGAGGATTGTTGCGTTTAAACGACCTTCATCAAACCATGGATGTCTTCCTGAATGTGGAGAGTCACCAGTGTCAAAAGGATCCTAATTCAAACGAGAAAACAATTTTCGCGTCATCCTCTGTCCAGTGACATTATCGCCATACAAGGAGCAAACGTTTCAAGCTGTTTCCGCTGCTGTCATCCCTCTGTTGAACTCAACCAGAAGAATGTGTCGGAAATGATACGATCTCTCCACATGTTACGATCTCTTCACTTGGTACTTCATTTTCAGGCCTCCAAGGCTCCACTTACTATCTACAAATGACAAAATGAGAATATGTAAACTCAATTAGAAACAGTGAGCTACGAATAGAAGGTTACAATCAATAAATAAACCCATAGCCACCGAAATAACTAAAACTCTACCAACTTATGCGCCAACCTAATATGTTTTCGAAGACACCCAGTTTCTAAGACAACATACAAAAGCAGTAACTTCTGAAACAAATATACACCACTGCTGAACAGTAGAAACCCAAGTTAAGTGTTGTTTAATTATACAGCAGTGCTGTCTCTCTCTCTTCACGTAAATATTAGAGTACTGCACTACACAGAACGTTATTGTCATCTTTTTAATGCGTGCTGGTTCATCTTTTTGTGTGCCATGTATCCGATAAGTGCTTAGCACGTTTCCGATAGATACTTGCACCAGACGGATACGCACAGGTCATGTTGATTCTACACATACCAAGTTGGTAATCAAGTTCTTCTCACATTTGGCAGAGCATGTCCCTATCTGTCTGTTCAAAAGCACTGTTTATGGGAGCTAACAGTTTTGTTGGGTTCCTTGGTAAAGGAGTTGTAAACAATGAATCTTTCATATAACACCACACACACACATAACAAGAAAACAAGCATGGAGTTAGATTGGGACGGCGTGGAGGCCATGACATGATTTGCTAAACGTCAGCTTCACCACCACCGATCAATCAGTTTCATTATTTCCTATTTAAGAACTGACGAACATCACAATGGAAGTGGAATGGAGCACCATCGTGTTGGTATAAGAAGTCCACACTGTCGGTCTGCAGTTGTGGCATGAGCCAATTTTCCAGCATGTCCGGATACAGATGTCCTGTAACTGAATTTTCGCAGGAGAGAAGGGGACCAGAAATTTTAAAATGTGAGAGTGCACAGAACAAATTAACCATTCGTAGTTCTCGAATGTGTAGCACGATAGCGTGGCGACACTCTGTCACCAGATTCACGTGTTGTGGCTGTTCACTGTTCTATTTAAAAAAGTGCTTCATCACTGAAGATAAGTTTCTCACAAAACTCGCCCTATTCCATGGGCTGTTACAACTGAGCCGAAAATGCAAAGTATCTGGCCTTGTCAGCGGAGTCAGGGCTTTTAGCAATTAAAGTGCTAAGGCTTCAGCTTCAGTCACTTCCTTAACATCTTCCAGACGGTCGACTGTGGTACGTTCAGCTCTCTGCTTGGTCTGTTCGTCGACTTGTGCGGACTACGAGCGAGACTCGCTCACACGTACTCAGCCTTTTCTTGACTCACTACAGGCTGAGCCGTTGATTTCTCCCTTGCAGAACTATTCTGAAGCTCCAAAATGCGCGTATCATCGCCGAATGGAATCGGTAAATGGTGGATCTTCGTTCAATCTCATTCTGATCTGTCGTTCTATTGTAAAGGCGGACTGATTAAATGCATTTCAAGCACAACACACACTTTCTCTGCACCTGACGCCATCTTTTCTAAGTGCTCAGTGCTGCGCTCTCATGGCAGAAATCTCAAGTGCGGCTGCAGCAATACAAAACTTTTTCACTTTCCCATATTAGTGTAACAATGAAGCTACAGTGAATTTATGAAACCGCTTCAATCATTTGTAACCTCGTAGTTTCCTTACCGCGCCACTTACCCACAGGTCCACCTGGCGTCATTCAGTCTCACGCTGAGCAGCGGTCACTAGAGCCCTAAAAGCGCCTGGCCTACCCCGGTGGTAGCACGTGTGCATGAGAGAGCGCGAATACGCTTTCCTGTAGCCGGCGGAAGTTGTCGAAGGTTGCCGATGCAAATCAACGGTCGCGTGAGCGCAAGTACAAATGTCTAAACAGCTGGCACTGCCGCGTGAGCGATTGTTTCCAGCCACGCTGATTTCACATGCCTACAATCATTTGCACACAGGCTGCGAATCTGCTGTGTGAGCCTATGCGATGCGCTTCACTTACCTCCAGCGTCTGCCGAAATTTTTGCAAATGACAAATTACGAATACAGATATAAATTATTGTTCGTTATTCATGTACAACAACTATTACTTGGACCAGTATTTACTTACATGAACAATAACAATAACATCTGTGAATAAATAGTGTTAAGAGTAAAAGATAAATCTGAAATCGAGTGCCATATATTGCTCCATTTCTTTGTTGTTTATTAATTGAATCTACTTTTTGTTTCTTTTACATTACTGTTAGAACATCCATCTGTTTTTAACACCTCATTATAAACTTAATTTGATTTTCGCAGTTTTGCCATTGTGACACAAAAGAAAATGTTATGCAGATGCAGTGCAGTCTGAATTCGTCTTTAGTCATGATAAAGACATATTAATTTTAACTCACAATTTTCTTGAGCAAAACCTGGGAAAACATCAGTTCTGCTGTAGTTTTCGGCAAATAATTTGTTGTGACTCCTCTTTAAAGTCACTTCTCTCAGCACATTATAAATAAATTCTTCTTGTTGCACGATAATATCATTCAAAAATCGTGATCGAATTTCTTTCACATCTCCTTGGCTATTTCATGGTCCAGTCACATTTACATATCATCTGTTGAAAGCCTAAGTAACCACCTTTTGCACTAGAGATGTGCAGGAGGAGAGTCAGCGAGGTTCTGTAATATAGTGACAGAGATGTACAATGTGCAGTGTTGTGGTCAACTGCAATAGATTTCTCGATTGAGGATCCATGGTGCAAACAGCCCGATCGAGGTGGTCCCACATATCCTCGATGGGATATAAATCCAGTGAATGTGGTGTAATATGTTTGCTCATTTGCTCAGAAATCAGAAAATGTAGCGTTTCTTACAAAGCTGTCAACCCTAAGAAACTTCCACATCCACCTTGCACCCACTGGGTGTGACAAAACGGTTCTTACTTTTGGTTGGTTGGTTTACTGAAGAGGGGGGGGGGGGGGGGGGGGAAGGCAGGCTTAGGGACCAAACAACAAGTACACTCCTGGAAATTGAAATAAGAACACCGTGAATTCATTGTCCCAGGAAGGGGAAACTTTATTGACAGATACATCACATGATCACACTGACAGAACCACAGGCACATAGACACAGGCAACAGAGCATGCACAATGTCGGCACTAGTGCAGTGTATATCCACCTTTCGCAGCAATGCAGGCTGCTATTCTCCCATGGAGACGATCGTAGAGATGCTGGATGTAGTCCTGTGGAACAGCTTGCCATACCATTTCCACCTGGCGCCTCAGTTGGACCAGCGTTCGTGCTGGACGTGCAGACCGCGTGAGACGACGCTTCATCCAGTCCCAAACATGCTCAATGGGGGACAGATCCGGAGATCTTGCTGGCCAGGGTAGTTGACTTACACCTTCTAGAGCACGTTGGGTGGCACGGGATACATGCGGACGTGCATTGTGCTGTTGGAACAGCAAGTTCCCTTGCCGGTCTAGGAATGGTAGAACGATGGGTTCGATGACGGTTTGGATGTACCGTGCACTATTCAGTGTCCCCTCGACGATCACCAGTGGTGTACGGCCAGTGTAGGAGATCGCTTCCCACACCATGATGCCAGGTGTTGGCCCTGTGTGCCTCGGTCGTATGCAGTCCTGATTGTGGCGCTCGCCTGCACGGCACCAAACACGCATACGACCATCATTGGCACCAAGGCAGAAGCGACTCTCATCGCTGAAGACGATACGTCTCCATTCGTCCCTCCATTCACGCCTGTCGCGACACCACTGGAGGCGGGCTGCACGATGTTGGGGCGTGAGCGGAAGACGGCCTAACGGTGTGCGGGACCGTAGCCCAGCTCCATGGAGACGGTTGCGAATGGTCCTCGCCGATACCCCAGGAGCAACAGTGTCCCTAATTTGCTGGGAAGTGGCGGTGCGGTCCCCTACGGCACTGCGTAGGATCCTACGGTCTTGGCGTGCATCCGTGCGTCGCTGCGGTCCGGTCCCAGGTCGACGGGCACGTGCACCTTCCGCCGACCACTGGCGACAACATCTATGTACTGTGGAGACCTCACGCCCCACGTGTAGAGCAATTCGGCGGTACGTCCACCCGGCCTCCCGCATGCCCACTATACGCCCTCGCTCAAAGTCCGTCAACTGCACATACGGTTCACGTCCACGCTGTCGCGGCATGCTACCAGTGTTAAGGACTGCGATGGAGCTCCGTATGCCACGGCAAACTGGCTGACACTGACGGCGGCGGTGCACAAATGCTGCGCAGCTAGCGCCATTCGACGGCCAACACCGCGGTTCCTGGTGTGTCCGCTGTGCCGTGTGTGTGATCATTGCTTGTACAGCCCTCTCGCAGTGTCCGGAGCAAGTATGGTGGGTCTGACACACCGGTGTCAATGTGTTCTTTTTTCCATTTCCAGGAGTGTATATTAGTGCCTTAGTAAAAGCCTGGCACATTCGAAAGTTGAGATCTTATCTCTCTTCTTAACAGACTTAAACAGCTAGGAGAGGGTGGGGTTGGTGGAGGTTACCTACATTTCAGCATGTATTCCTGAACATGGTTCAACTAGACTTAGCATTGTTGTCATTGTTATAGGTGAAACATGCGATTAGTAACAGAGAAAATCGTAGGTTCGAACCTTAAGCCTTTAATTTTGTAGTCTCAAACTTAAGCGCTCAGTCACAAAGACACATTTGTGTCAAAACTGTTAATAAGTTACTTATCAAACAGAAACTGCCCTATGGCAGAGGAACAACCACAAATTTTGTACAAGAACTGAAGAAAGAGAAAACAGTGGCATTATATGTTACTCGTTATTTAAGTTACAGTAATTTATTGACGAATAAATTTGCTCAAATGATCTACTTATTCGAATAATTATCCACACGCAGATTTATTCAAATAACAACAATGTCTTTTCAGCACTGCATCTCACGCTTCATATCCCTTTCCGTTCATATCATCAACTGTAACCAGTCTTATTAGTTCATTAGTCACTCACGAAGGCCTACTGTGTAGCTGGATTGCAGTTCTTTTGTTGATTATAAACAGAGTTGACATTATAGTCTATTGTCATGCTCCTCAATAAAAATCTTTTTAATTTGTTCTGTTCAAAATATCTCTCAATATAAGTGTGATTTCAGCAGCTGACTGAAAGTGAGCATTATTCCATCAACTATTCTTTCTCACAAATCTACATTTTGTAATCTTACCCTCCTACACATCCCCATTAAAGTTGTTATTATTTGCACAAACTTAGAAAACTTCGAGAGTAGTAAGATTACAAAAGAAGGTCTTTGTTACTTATCTTGATTATCTCGTTTTTGTTGTTGCTGGATCAAAATCTTATTGTATCGACGAGTACATTCTTGCTGCTCAAAATTTTGCGGGTTCTTGAAGACAAAATAAATGATGAAGAGTTGCCTGTTACTATGAATATCTCTTTATTTTATCCCATTCTTCTAAATCACACTGACTTTGTAATTTCCACATTCAAAAAACCAATAATTACATTGTTGGTGACAAACCTACAAAAATGCCTACCTCCACCTGAGGCCTGCTGACTTATATTCTCTGGTACTTGCAATTTCCAAAGTGTTTTCAAAGCAAAAGAGTTTACAAAGTTTCTCAACAGGAGAAGAATTTTTACCAAATTATAACATTATTTCATAGATAAATCCAGAAACAAATTTGGTAATTAGTGTTAGATTACACAATTAATTACATGAATTTTAAGTATGCCAGAGATTTTGTAAATTTAATTATTCTAAAGAGACGAATAATTTTAACTGTTAGTACATCTCGATTGTAACACATTCATTTCTTTCTTACACATTTTAGCCTGTAATATAATATATCGTATTCAAAATCATTTCAATTCTTTTAATGAAACAGCTGAGATAAATTTATCCTATGCAAGACTCGATAGTATGCATACATGGTATCGGTTATCTGTATATAAAAAAAGGTAATGTTAGAGGCGGATGATTCATTATAAGTTCCACAGCCTAAACAACGATCTTCAGTAACATTTTCGTCCTAATGTGGTAATACTTTGTGAATATCAGGCCTACAGCAGACATTTGCTCCTCCGAAAACACAGGAAATTGACAGCTAAATAGAATTTCCAATAGCAAATGCATTGGCGCTGCTACGATGTGACGTAGCTGTGTAGAATCTAAGTTTCCGTAAGCGTTTGGTCTGTTGTCCATCACTCGATGAGTGAGAACTGCGTGATACCCAGTCAGTGAACTGTCAGCCGTGTGATTCCGCGTGTGCGTGCATGGCGAGTGAGGTAAACGAACACTACTTAAGCGTATTTGCTATACAGATACAGTGCCCTAGCGATCACAATGTCGTCGGTCGTTAGTATATAATAAAGTTTGCTTCGCGCTCCTGCAGTCTTTTCCTCGAATTTTCGGACAGTGCATTACTTCATTAAAACATTTCTGTTCAAGTCTATAAAAAAATCTGAACTTGAAAGCCCCAGTTCAGTATTTTGCATTTAATTTGATATCAACGTATGTGGAAGTTGACGTAAAGGGCACAGTTGTTAACGAGTCAATATGTTATAATTGGGTGTTGGCTGATGTACGAGGGTTATTCCAAAAGTAAGGTCCGATTGATTGCCAAATTGAAACCACAGTGAACATCAGAAATGTTTTACTTTTAACAATTAGCTACACCTTTCAGCTACTTCTCTACGTAGTCGCCGTTCTGACTTAGACTTTTGTCATAGCGTTGTACCAACTTTTCAATAGCCTCATCATAGAAGGCAGCCGCCAGTGCTTTCCGCCAATTCTCCACGCTGGCCTACACCTCGTTGTCTGTGTCAAAATGTTGTCTTCAAAGACAGCTGTTCATGTGACCAGAGATGAAACTCAGGGGGAGACAATTGCGGACTGTATTGTGGGTAATCTAACATTTCCATTTGAAAACGATGCAGGAGCATCTTCATTGCCCCTGCAGAATGCGGCTGAGAATTGTCGTGAAGACGAAACAGCACGACAGTTATGTAATGTTGGCTGCATAGCTTCAGGCGAAATGTCTCACCAGGCCCTCGTACTTGGCGGCAGACACTATTTTCTAGACATCTTTACGCACTCACTGCGAGCTCAGAAATGAGAAGAGCGACGTGATGCTAACTGGGGTTATACTAGAGACACTACCCAACACATCTGTTCAAAGCTTTATCGGATTTTCATAGTCGTTTCCATTTCGCGACCGATCGGACCTTACTTTTGGAATAACCCTCGTATAAACAGCGCCGTTTTGACAGCTGATGGGTGTGGCTTCTGCCGACCTGCTTAATAAGTGATCAGTGTGTTCTGTAATGTTGTACATCAGGAAATTTTGGTACATCTGCATTTACATCTACATGATTACTCTGCAATTCACAATTTAGTGCCTGGCAGAGTGTTCATCGAACCACCTGCAAGCTACTTAAGTACCATTCCACTCCCGAACATCGCGGCGAAAAACGAACGCTTAACTCATTCCATGCGAGCTCTGAATTTCTTATTTTATTATGATGATTATTTCTCCCTATGTAAGTAGGCATCAACAAAATATTTTCACACTTCGAGGAGAAAGATGGTGACTGAAATTTTATGAAAAGAGGATGCCGCAGCATTTAACGCCTTTGTTTTAATGATTGCCACCCCAATTCGCGCGTCATATTGGTGGCACTCCTCCATCGCCCCTATTTCGCGACAATACAAAACAAGTGGCCTTGTTTGAACTTTTTCGGTGTCCTCCGTCAAAGATAGCGCGAATTCCAGATTGCACAGTACTACTCAAAAAGAGGTACTGTGCGAAGTCTCTTTAGAAGATTCTTGCTGCATGTTCTGCTTTCCCAACAACATTATCCATGCGATCATTCCAATTTAAGTTGTTCGTAACTGTAACCGTACGTATTTAGTTGAATTTGTGTGATGTATCATGCAAATGAAATTAACTGGATTCCCTTTAATACTCACGTGGATGACTTCACACTTTTCATTATTTAGAGTTAGTTGTCGCTTTTCGAACCATTCAGAAGTCTAGTCAAAATCATTTTGCAGTTGGTTTTCATTATCTGATGACTTTAGATGATGATACATAACAGTGCCATCTGCAAACAATCCAACAGGGCTGCTCAGATTGTCTCCTAAATCTTTTATATAGGTCAGGAACAGCATATGGCTTGTAACAGTTTCTTGGGAAACGCCGGATATTACTTTAGTTTTATCAATTACTTTCCCTTAGTTATTACGAACTGTGACTTTTCTGAGAGGAAATCACGAATACAACAGCACAGGGGCGACGATACTCCGTAGTTGTGCAATTTGATTAGAAGGCACTTGTGAGGAAATGTGTCAAAACCCTTCTGGATATCTAAAGATATGGAATCAAGTTGCCATCCTCTGTCGATATCACTCATTTCTACGTGGGAATAAAGGCCTAGTTGTGTTTCGCAAGAACGATATTTTCGGAATCCATTGGCTGGTGGTCAATAAATCGTTTTCTTTGAGGTAGTTCATAATGTTCGACCACT
Organism: Schistocerca serialis cubense; assembly: GCF_023864345.2. NCBI lineage: Eukaryota > Metazoa > Arthropoda > Insecta > Orthoptera > Acrididae > Schistocerca > Schistocerca serialis. The sequence goes on from NC_064644.1 coordinate 76,176,364, forward strand.
GTATGTGTTCCAGAATCCTACTGCAATTGACGTTAGTGATATGGGTCTGTAATTCAACGGATTACTCTTATTTCTTTCCTTGTGTTTTGGCATAACTTGTGCAACATCACAGTCTTTGGGTACGGATATTTCTACGAGCGAGCATCTATAAATGATTGCTTAATATGGAGCTGTTGTCTCAGCATACTCTGGAAGGAACCTAAATGGTATACAGTCTGCACCAGACGCCTTGTCTTCATTAACTGATTTATTAACTGCTTCGCTACAGCGTGCAGGGAGAATCAAATATCGTATCAACAATTCTCAACGGTATCAAAAAGTTACGTGTCAGTCTTCACGCAAACAAATATTTACGGTGCTGTCGCTAGTTTTCAGTTGCTCACAAACGACTAGCCGAAAGAATACAATAACAGCTTATTTGTGAATAAAATGATCAACTAGGTTTATAAATAAATATTTCAACTTACTGCTTTGTTTAAACGAAGTACGTTTGTCGCAAAAAATGTACGAAACTTTTCAATAATGAACTAAGCGAAAGACGGCCATAACTTTGTAAATATCACAATTCCCCTGGGCTTGGCAGCTAGCGCTACTTGGAAAGTCTCTTCGAACTGATGCGGCATATTTTTCCACGTACGTTTCAGCCGCGTGTTGTCAACATGAACTAGGAAGGCACCCGTGTAGCTTTCATGCCCTGACATCGACGCGCAGTCGCCTGTTCGGTCACATGTGGTGCGTCAGGCTCGCTCGTACAAACAAAAAACTTTGATGTTTCTTTATGACTAAATCATAGGCCAGCGAAATAAATTTAGGAGGAATTATGGTCTGCAAATCATCTGTACTTCCTGCAGGTGACGTTTCCACACGTACTGAAGACTCACACGAATTTGTTTTCGAATAAAGATTTCTTTTGCCCAAGGTTCGTAGGACCACTTTCAGACTTATTTTCAACCTTTCAGTCTCTAATAGCACATGGGAAAAGTGAGCAATAAAATATCTCCTTGAATTCTCCGATTTCTCTTATCACGATGGCCATTTCCCTCTACGCAAGTGGGAGTCAACAAATTTTTTCGCGTTCAGGGCAGGAAGTTGCTGAATGATATTTAGTGAAGAGATTTCTCTCAAACAAAAAGACCTTGCGAAATTAATTCACTGAATGCGAATTGCTGGCACCAGTTTTATTAGGTGTAGATCGAGCACCCAATAGCGACGCACGAAAAGTTGTGTCGGACCGGGACAAACTTTCTAACGTCACTGCTGCGTAGTAGACGTATACTTATGTCAAGACATTCGTGTTCAGTGAAGTAATTTCGAATTACTTCGTAAAGCTGTGGATCGTCAACAGTGTCCATTCCTTGAGACAGGCATATAAAAACGCCTTTGTTTTAATGACTGCCATTTCAGCTCGCTTATCATATCCATAACACTCTCCTGTTACGCGTTAAAACAGAACTCTGTCTTTCCTTTATCTTTTTCAATGTCCTCCGTCAATTCTATCTGGTAAGAATCCCTTACTGTGCATCAATACTCCAGAAGAGGACCGACAAGCGTATCATATGAAATTTTATTTTAACAGCAAACCGCCGTTCGACTGTGTGTTATTATGTATTTGTCTTTTGTACTATCCACATTTCGGCTTTTATGCCATTATCAAGTACTAGCTAAAAATCGTTAGATGATTATTAAGTCATATCTGTTAAGGCTGTCCAAAGCAGGTAAAAAGGCTACCTGCTTTTAGCCTTATTTAATTGTTAGCCTTATTTACCTGCTTTGGATTTCCTTGTCAGATGTGACTTAATAATGATCAAACAGCTTTCAGCATTGTACTTGATAATGGCATAAGAGCCGAAATCTGGATACTACAAAATATAAATATTATAATACAAAGTCAAATGTCTGTTTACTGTTTTAAAAGGAATTGTATGACCGCCTTTCAACGCTATCGAAAACCTTCTATATCATAGGCAGGCTCCTTAGTACATTTTTTTGCAGCTTCTAAACGTTGTGTCAATGACGAGCAATGTTGGTTCGCCGACCCTTCAACATATTTCATACGATGGCTCTAATGTAAGTCGTTCGTAATTGTAATCCCTAAGTATTAACTTGAATCGACAACGTTTAAACTTGTATGATTTATTGTGTAACTTGAATTTAACATATTTTCTTCAATACTCATGTGGAGACCCTCACACTTCTTCTGTTTATAGTCAATTGCCACCTTTCGGGCCATACGGATACACTCTCTTGGTCATTTCACAATTCGTTTCGATTTCACGATAGTTCTATTACTACGGTAAACGAAAGCATCGTTTCCAAAAATCTATGAAAGCTGCTCACGTTGTCTCCCAAATCACTGAAATAGACTAAGAACAGCAGAAGGTCTATAACACTTCTACGTGGAATCCTAGATATCACTCATGTTTCACTCGATAGATTCCCGCCGATTACAACTAAATTTGGATAAGACCTTGCTGGCAGTACAGTCACCCTGTAAATCAGAAAATCTCATCAGTACCTAGAAGTTAGAAGAAAATGTTATAGTTTATGCAGTACAAAAAAATGGTTCAAATGGCTCTGAGCACTATGGGACTTAACTTCTGTGGTCATCAGTCCCCTAGAACTTAGAACTACTTAAACCTAACTAACCTAAGGACATCACACACATCCATGCCCGAGGCAGGATTCGAACCTGCGACCGTAGCAGTCCCGCGGTTCCGGACTGCGCGTCTAGAACCACTAGACCACCGCGGCCGGCTATGCAGTACATAATAAATTATTTTTAAAATACGTTCTTGCAGTCGTACGAGTAAATAAAAATTCGCACGAAGTTTTTATTTTCATTCATATAGAAGATACATATTTGTGAAATCGAATGAATCCTTTGGATAAATCCTTTACCAGATAAGAGGCTTATATACAACAACAGCTGTAGTAATTTCAAGAGATCCTCTGTGCAACCAAGAGTCATTGCCCTCTGTCTGACTGTAGAGAGTGAAACAGCAACTCACTCTCATGGACGACTGCCGACCACGGCGGATGGGGACAGGGAGAGACTGCTGAGATTCTTTCCTCGCCGTTTTCTCCCAGTTTTATGAAGAAACGTAAATGATTACCTCAGATGCATCCACTTTGTTTTTCCTTTCTGCATGGCTTCGTCCGTTATTCTCTAAAACATAGGCTATGGTGAGCTCTATTTCTGCCAGCGCGACTTCACGCTCAAGCCAACTGTAGGCGTTCAGTTTTCTTTGGAACTACACACGTAAGAAGAGGCTGACGGAAGAGATTGTCGGTGATCTTCTTGTTTTGAAATAATCTGCTCACTCTCCACCAGTGGTATCTCTCGGGCTTCCGGGTCATCGGTCAGTAATGAAGGTTGTCGGCGATCGTGATACCCGTCACACGTCGCCCTCCAACTGCACACACACACACACACACACACACACACACACACACACACACACACACATAAAGTGCGAGCGAAGAGAGAGAGAGAGAGAGAGAGAGAGAGAGAGAGCTACAGACGGCCAACCTGTCCCGATGTTGTATGGCAGCCTCCGGAGAATTTCAGTCCCTGACATGTTATCCGACCAGTGGAATCGGATGCGCTCTCTTTGTTCTTCCTTGGCACAGACGTCATGTTTATACTGTCACAGCAACATGGAGACGGACGCTATCTAGGCCAGCGTCGATGACGCGACCACAGCGTTGCCACCTCGAAGAAGGATCCGCATAACTGAGTGTGACAGTCCTAAAAATGTGTATGCCGTAAGTCTGAATAATTTTTCACTTGTATATGTGTTTCTCAGATATCTGTATAAAATACGACCTTACAACTTTGAAAATTACCCGGAAATTGACTGTTTGTTAACACTCACTCTGTCTTAACTTGTGGCAGTAATACTTAAACAACAAAATTTCCAAGGTCACTGTCAATGAATTGTGTTATCTATTTACCACGTGATTCAATGGAAGACGGCAAAATTTACGTTGGCTTTTAGACATCTAGAATTTGCTAGACTACTGCTGTTGACGTAGTTATAGTTGAGATCGGCACAATGTCCTCAACATCAATTATATTATCTAGTAGTATCCAGGGCAATTCTCCAAATGAACATTCTTACAGAAAATATCCCGTATACATCAATAACAGCAGCTATACAACTGGGTGAATCCAAGCAGTTCCGAGAGGAAGGCAAGTGTGTATCTCTTAACACCAGTCTATATTGCCTACTAAAACACAGCGACGTTCAAACCTAACTGCAGGTTACCATGTGGTATTCTCGTATTCCTAGTGAACGTTATCGTATCGTCTATTCTTCATCGGGAGCCACCCGTGTTTGAGACACCTCCCTGTCCCCCTCCCCCCCTCTCAACACACAGTTTTGGAATTTTTTTTGCGAAGGTGCTTACTTTAGCATACAATAAAAATGTGTTATTTAGCTAGCACTTCAGTTTATTTTGAAACTTGGTAAAGGAAATTATTACTATATATGACGACGGAAATTAATTTGAAGTCTTTTAAAGTGAAACGTACACCTTCTACACTGTCAATTACAATTATATTAATAAGTGGATGACCAAATACATTGATAGTTCTGTATTTTAATGATTAACTCTGGAAAAAGAACCAGAGTGGTAACCAGTGGAAAAAATGTGTTATTTTTAATAGGTGGTAATATTGTTATTGGTGACTATGTACTCTTCGATTAAATAAATGCTTTAAGAACATACTACATGATGAACTCTGCAATTTTAGTGGGGAAAAATGTTGCTGATGAATCGTACCAAGCCGGCCGATGTGGCCGAGTGGTTCTAGGCACCTCAGTCGGGAACCGCGCGACCGCTACGGTCGCAAGTTCGAATCCTGCCTCGGGCCTGGATGTGTGGGATGTCCTTAGGTTGGTTAGGTTTAAGTAGTTCTGCGTTCTAGGCGACTGATGACCTCAGCTGTTAAGTCCCATAGTGCTGAGAGACATTTGAACCATTTTTGAATCGTACGAACACAGGAGTAATCGCGACGATGCAGCTGTATAGAAAATATTTTCCCAGCTAAATGTCCATTGGATGGATGGGCGGAATAAGCTCACTGTTGAAAATGTAAGGCCGTTAGTGATCATACTGTAAAACATCAAAAATTTGACATGTGTTTGGTAGCGTGACAGAATTTCCTGTAAAAAAGGTCCAAGGAAATGAAAAAAAATATGTAAAATAAATCATATTGTCTTAGTTACACCAGATTTTTAATATTAAAATATGGTAACCCTCTTATAACGGAATATTAACTGCTACAAGCTAAAAATGTGGGTTTCGAATCCACATACTTGTTTTTATCGAACAGCCTCTAACTTTTTAGCAGTCCTAACAACTGATCGGCCGTAACCAACAATACAACTCCAGAAACTTTAACACGGCGCTGCGAGAAGAGTAACTCGGCCCTATACAGGACGGGAGCAAAAGGGATCCGTATCTGTAAGAACCCACACAGTACATTTGTTTTCCACCTAGGAAGTTAATCATGTTGTGCAGGTAATATACAATACACTCCACTTCTCTACGCAACTTAACTGACTCCACAGTCCATACACATAGCTCTTTATCGGCAAATACTTACACGCTTCCTGTGTCGCTATGCTCATGCAATGTTTCTAGTAACTGTTACCATACTCTCTCTAAGAATTAGAAGATGTTAGTTGGTTATTACTTTTATTCCACTTTAGTTAGCCTGTAAAAAAATATTGGAGGTCATTCTGTACCGAAATTTGGCATTACAAAGCGCTGTAACGCTATCCCAGGAAACGTCACGACCTTGATTTTCAAAGAATATTCCAATACATTAAAGAAAATTTTGTTTGAAACTCAGTATGTCAAGTGCCAATTGTCTACTGAAATGTAAATCAGCACTCTCTTTAATCAAACTGACGAACGCATGCCACACCGCCTTATACTCTTCAAAACCTATCCTAACTTATCTGTACTAACATTGACTCATACATCATAGAAAATAAAGATTTTGGTTAAAGTCTAGTAGCCTAGAATTCCTACAGTGTACTACGTCTACGGTACCAACCTCGACCCACAAATACATATAAATACATACAATGGCCGTCATGAATAACTTAGAAGTAGATATGGTCACTTGTGGTATCCACTTCGTATTCACTTCATATTTCTTATCTGCCGAACTAAAAGAGTTTCAGCATCAAAACAACAACGAGACACGAACCCGTATTTATTTATATATTACTGGTAATAAACCGAACGTGGACTGTGGTTGAATAACGAAATACAGGGTGATTATAATGAAACTTTCAAAACGCTGTAGATATAATACCACTAGTCAGAATGACGTCAAATTTCAACGGAATATTTTCGGAGACGGGGGAAAAAGGTATGGTAGAAGAAAAAAAATAGTGTGAAACTTGATCAATAGATGGTGCTGTATGTGGCAGAATACTTAAATGAAAACACCTGTAATGCGCACGAACAATTGAAGTTGGTATAAACACGCCAGGTACACGGCTTTTCCTCGTTCCTTTTCCACGTTCACCATAACTGTCTCAAATCGGGATGGCGCTCTGCTTGTAAAGCTGTGTTACAAGAATGGTGACTGTGCACACGCCGCTCTGCAGAAGTTCCGGACACTGAAGCGCTTGAAGAAAGGCGTTGGTCCGATGACTGTCGTGGGTCTGGAGAAAATGATTCGGAAATTCGAAAAGACCGGTTCGTTTGGTGTGCAATCTGGTAGAGGGAGGAAACGAACTGATTCGATGTCAGTGGAAGCAGTCGCCACAGCTATGCAGGAGGAGGCGAGTGGTGGTGTGCAAACGTGTAGTGCGCGGAGAGTTGCTCGAACATTGGACATACCCGTGTTCACGGTGCGTAAAGTTCTACCAAACTTCTTTGCTATCCATTCAACATTATACATGTGTTCGAGTTGCTTCCTGTTGATCTGCCGGCAAGAGAGAGTTTTGCTTTAGAATTTCTTGCTTTCATGGAAGTGGACGTTCCATCTGACAGGATATGTCAACATACAGAATTGTCGAATATGGCCAACGGAAAATCCACACACAAATCAACCAGTACAACTTCATCCTCAAAAGGTCACTGTGTGGTGCGGGTTTACGACATCATTTGTCATAGGGCCACATTTTTTTGAAGAGACAAGTGCTTCCGGTCCTGTTACCTGTACCGTCACTGGTAAGCGCTATGAGTGCCATTCCAGCTCTCAAACAGCGTGCATGTGTGGATGGAATCATTTTTATGCAAGATGGCGCACCTCCGCACATTGCAAATCCAGTTAAGCAGCTGCTGGAGCGCCCTTTCGGAAATGCTAGAATTATCAGCCGCCATTTCCCTACAGCCTGGCCATCCCGAACACCTGATCTTAATCCGTGTGGCTTCTGGCTGTGGGGCTGTCTGAAACATGTTGTTTTCAGTGTTACGATTACAAACTTAGCTACACTGAAAGCAAGCATTGCGCATCACATTCTGAATGTGACCCCGGGAACACTTCGACCAGTTGTGGAACATTCTGTTTCTCGATTTTAACTTGTTGCAGAAAACGGTGGACAGCATATTTAACATGTTTTGCGCCAGTCACGTGGAAGTTAATGATCCGATTTGTTTTTGATTGATGCTTTTTATGCAGTTTTTGGCCTCAAGACAGCTAAAAACCAATGTGAGTGATGCTTCGTATGCGGTTTTTGGCCTTAGGACAATAAAAAATCCCTGCTCCTCCGAACGAGGGTTCGAGTCCTTCCTCGGTCATGGGTGTGTGTTGTTCTTAGCGTAAGTTAGATTAAGTTAGTTTAAGTGGAGTGTAAGTCTAGCGACGAATGGCCTGAGCAGTTTGGTCCCTTACGAATTCACACACATTTGAACATTTGAATAAAAAACCGGTTTTTCCCATCCGATGTGATATGACATTGCCGTGGTGGATGGGCTTACGTAACTAACAGTATGACACCTGTACACCCACGCACGCTGCGTAGTATAGTTTGTTTAAAGTCAAACGTGCACCTTAGCCATTGTTATTTGATTCATTTGTCATTTGAAGTCGACCACTATTAAATTATTGTGCTTACAGCGCCATCTATTGCTACGTTTCGTAACTATTTTTTTCTGCCATACGTTTTCCCCCTTCTCCGATAATATTCCATTGCAATTTGACGACATTCTGGCCAGTGGTGTTATTTCCACATCGGTTTGAAAGTTTAACTTTTAATTATAATCACCCTGTACTTCAGTATGCAGAGGTTCATGATTTCACGGCGATATACAATGATAAAATTTTCTCGAACTTCTAGCCAAGTTAGCCGGCCGGTGTGGCCAAGCGATTCTAGGCGCTTCAGTCTGGAACCGAGCGACCGCTACGGACAAAGTTTCGAATCCTGCCTCGGGCATGGATGTGTGTGATGTCCTTAGGTTAGTTAGGTTTACGTAGTTCTACGTTCTAGGGGACTGATGACCTCAGATGTTAAGTCCCATAGTGCTCAGAGCCATTTGAACCATCTAGCCACGTTAGGTGGTTAAATTTCCCGTGACAGTCTCTATAAATCTGCCTACCCAGTTCTCTCACGATACTACTGACGATTTCCTTACACACACTTTGAAATCATTACATTTTTGGTATGGTGGAGAATATTTTAACCAGACTGACATAGCCACAGTTGGAAGTGTGTTGGTTCCAAGTGTCGCCAACTACTTTGAGGCCCGCATCTCGTGGTCGTGCGGTAGCGTTCTCGCTTCCCACGCCCGGGATCCCGGGTTCGATTCCCGGCGGGGTCAGGGATTTTCTCTGCCTCGTGATGGCTGGGTGTTGTGTGCTGTCCTTAGGTTAGTTAGGTTTAAGGAGTTCTAAGTTCTAGGGGACTGATGACCATAGATGTTAAGTCCCATAGTGCTCAGAGCCATTTGAACTACTTTGAGGACACCGCCGTGAAAACGGATCTTGCAAAGCCTAGTTTCTTTCACCGTTACTTTGTGAACACATTCAATGTATGTCTCATGAGCATGAAAAGTGTGCTACAGTTTTTGGACTACATCAACAACATCCATGACTACATCAAGTTTACCATGGAAGAGAAGACAGATGGTGCCTTACTGTTCCTTGACGTCCTCGTCCGCCGAAAAACAAGTTGCTGTCTCAGGTATAGTGTCTACCAGGAACCCACACACACGGGCGTCTGTACATTACCAGCAACCGCCACCCATCGTAGAAGTTGGCGCATTAAGCGGAAGCCGTTTCAGACGACGAGAACCTGGCGAAGGAACTGAGTTTCCAATGCAAAGTGTTCAAAGAAAACGGCTACAACAACTGACAGATTTCGCAAGCGATCTCTCCGAAGCCACGTAAGCATTGGCCCCGTTTTAGCTGTTCTGTGGCTCAGTAACCGAAAGGATAGCTGATTCGTACAGAATCATAAGGTTGATTCGGTGTTCAGCCCTCCAGCAAAATATTCGACAACCAGTGAGTCCTGTGATGGACGCTGTAAGTCGCAGAGCGCCAGGAGTGGAAAAAATACCGTGTGGTACGGCGGTACAGAGGAAACATAGAATTGGATGTGATCGAAATGAGCGATTGTGTGGTGTTCAGCGTTAACTGAGCTTAACATCGAATGTGACGGGTTTAGGCTGTTTCTAAAGCAACACTCCTTCTCCAAGATAAATCCTACTTCCTTTTCCTCCTCCGTGTTATTAAAAATGATATGGTACTGTTTCCATTTCTACCAGAAATATAGGACATACGAGGAGCCTAAGTGTGTTCTGTCGCTTCAAAGTAGAACACTGACCTTCGCCATCATTCCACTAGCCTGAGATCTTCTAAAAATGTCCTTGTCCCATCACAGCCGTAGTAATAAGGTGGCGAATTCGCTGTTCTTGAGATGAGTCTGTAAAATAACTGGTGCCATCGCTAAGGTTCTCAATCCTACTGAGTGATCTGGTAAGTTTCAAATTTGGGGTGCCAGATGCTTTTCTTTATTCACTCATCATACGAATTACTTTGCAGATAAAGTATCGAACTGGAAACAATATATGTTACAAACGCGCGTCTATAAAGTGAGAAGACTCATGGATTATGTTAGAAGCAGTGACGAGTCTATTACATTACATACCTTTAGAAAATTGCAATGATGTACACTTTCAATCTGTTTCTCTCTGCTTTGCACGCAGCGTCGCGGTTACTGGATACAATTTTATATGGCGCGCATTCGAGACCTTAACCGTGTGGGCTGTAACGCGAACCATACTGTCCAAGCACTCGTGCCCGACTGGATGGACAGCGCGAAACACTTTGCTTCGTAGCGCAGTTTCGGCGGGAGACGAGACGTCTGAATATCGTTATTCTAATATTAATTGAAACCGTTATAAAATTGAGATCTGATAGAAGTGGATGACAGCTTGCCAGTGAGAGTGTATTCAGCATGACAGACAGTTAAATCAGTATTATACTTTATCAGATATTAATACATCAATCTTAGGGATATGGCGCACTGTCTCCTATGATGGCAGCCAATCAGATTATCCTCTTACTAAATTGGCCCAATTTCTCACGGAGCTGGTACACACTGTACCATGTGTTGTCTGCCCTCTCATACTTGATTCTTATGTCATGTTTCAGCTAGGACAATCTCAACCAAACTATGGAATGAACCTTGGGGTGCAATCTTGTGGCTCGTAAGCCAGAAATGTGGCTGTACGTATAGTCTTAAGTCGGACTGGCTGTGCGTATTATTGAACAGCAGTATGTAGACCGCTAGATACTTCCGCTAACGTTATCCTGAGAAACCAGCGATAGCAGTGTATGCTCTGCGAAATGGAGAAGGAGACAGTGTCTAACGTCCCGTTGGCAACGAGGTCACTAGAGACGGAACGCGAGCTCGGATTAGGGAAGGATGCGGAAGGAGTTCGGGCGTGCCCTTTCAATGAAACTATCCAGGTATTCGGTTGAAGTAATTCAGGGAAATCACGGAAAACCTAAATCAGGATGGCCAGATGCGGGTTTGAACAGTCGTCCTCCGGGATGCGAGTCCAATGAGATAACCACTGCGTCTGCTAACTTAGTTCTGGAAAATAGTCACCGAACTGTAATTGAGGAGACACCTGTCATGAAATAGAAAAATGGTTTCAATGTCATAACAGAATCAATCCGGGTAAAAGTTTCTGACAACAGCCTGAACAGACACGGCGTCCTGAGCCGAAGTGGGTCCCCTGTTCGATTCCCGGCCGGGTCTGGGATTTTCTCCGCCAGGGGACTGGGTGTTTGTGTTGTCCTCTTCATTTCATCATCATTAGATAAAGTGGCGAGGCTGGACAGTGCAAAGGTTGGGAGCTTTTTCATGCGCTGATAACAACGCAGCGCGAAGCCCCATACAACAAATATTATCATCGTATCATCTGAACCAAGGCATATCTTGGGACCAGATCATCGGAAGGTTGAAGGAGTGTGGCGGGGTGCGCAGCATAAACATTATCATATATTACACTGGAGTGAGCACCAATAACCTCACTGAAGGGAGCGCACTTGTGTAAGGATGGCAGCAGCAGTCACACAACAGGCATCACTTGACAATGGCAGAGGAGTACTCCGCCGAAAGCTCGTGGACATCTAACCACTTGAAACGGCTGGAAGCCGAAGAATAATTTGTCATTAAAGCATACATTCTTACAATTATAATTTGGTGCTAGATAAATTTACTACAGCTGGAATAATCTATGCTAAGAACCCACAATCTAACCACACAATACTAAATATCAGCGTTGAGCCACTTCGAGTACACGTACCGTTTTATATTGGAATTACGACTACAATCAGAGTACTAATGACATACCCTGTACAGTGTTACGTTATCTAGTCTACTGGAAGTCTTACTGTCACGATATAGTTTTCCTACACTGAGCATGAGATGACCACCGCACGATGGTGCAGCACCAGCATCGAACACCGCATTCCCGCCAGACTCACCAGGAGCCACTTCATTTCTCCTAGAATGTCTCGGGAGAATTCGGCACCGGACGCCAAAGCCCATTCCCTCGGTTACAGTAACAAAAATATCTTCTACTTGTAATTGGTTTATCACTGTTCTTCTATAGACTTTTGACTACTCGCATCGTGGGGAAGGTAACAGCCTCGATTACTTACATCGTTGGAAAGGCCATGTCTTGATCCTGATCTTCATCCTGTCGTACCTCTTAGTGACGTTTCTACATAGGCTGTGCTCATTACAACTTGCTGAACCGTAATTTGTAATGAATTGTTTTGGCTCTTATCAATTTCACTTTCTTTCATGAAAAATTTTGTATTTTGATGCTTGCATAATTTAACTTTGAGTTTATTATTCGCCATTGTATCATGAAGCTGCCACTTTCCTTTGCTACCGGCTATAGCATATACATTATTGGATCTTATGTCCACTCCTTGTCTTAATTAAGTAATTACAAAGTGACATGTAGGAGCGGTTAGTGCACTGTACTCGCTTTCGGGAGGAAGACGGTTCAAATCCGAGTTCGTCTACACAGATTTGGGTTTTCTGCTATTTCCCTAAATCGTTTAACGTAAATAACAGGATGGGATCATTGAAAGGTCGCGGCCAATTTGTAATGAATTGTTTTGGCTCTTATCAATTTCGCTTTCTTTCATGAAAACTTTTGTATTTTGATGCTTGCATAATTTAACTTTGAGTTTATTATTCGCCAGAGTATCATGAAGCTGCCACTTTCCTTTGCTACCGGCTATAGCATATACATTATTGGATCTTATGTCCACTCCTTGTCTTAATTAAGTAATTACAAAGTGACATGTAGGAGCGGTTAGTGCACTGGACTCGCTTTCGGGAGGAAGACGGTTCAAATCCGAGTTCGTCTACACAGATTTGGGTTTTCTGCTATTTCCCTAAATCGTTTAACGTAAATAACAGGATGGGATCATTGAAAGGTCGCGGCCAATCTCCTTCTCAACCCTTCCGTAATCTGAGTTCGTGCTCCGTCTGTAATGAATTCGTTGTCTACGGATGTTAACCCTGATCTTCATTCATTCTTTAGTCTACTGATCACATTGAACCGCATGATTAACTGTGCTTTCCAGTAAACAGTTGCATGTCAGTGTCCTAATTTTGTAAATCTATACTAATAATAAACCTGCAAAGCTGCGTGACTGTCTGTTTGGGTGTCTGAATACACTAATCTCCAAAACTATAAGGCGATTTTTTCACGTGATTTTCACATGTAAATTGAGCCTAGCTTGGTGTAACATATAGGCTTGATTTCAGAAAAATGAGATCACGGGAAAGAGACAATTTGAAGAATTATAAGAGCGAATGCGTATTTGTCTCTTATCTTTTCAGGACTAAACTGCTGAACAGACCTGGATGAAATTCGTTATGTAGATAGCTTGAACAGCGTGGAAGAACATAAGCTGCGTTAGAAACTGTGTAGTACAAAATTTTCATTTGATGTGTGGAGTATTACGCGAATTAGGGAAATACATTTACTCTTCGAAAAACTTATTTATTCTTTACCTTTTGAGTTTTATCATACTTGTGGACATACTTTCTTTATTTGATATCCTCTACATAATAAGTGTCATCAACATAATGAAAACGATGCTTATACAACCCTCAACGTGTTTAATACATATTTCAATACTGCAACAAAGTACGCGTGGAAGTAATTCTGGTACGTTTTCAAGACTAGGCGGCTGAATCAATTACGACGAAATTTGGTAGGGAGACATCCTGGAGCCTCAAGAACATAGGTTACTTCGGAAAATAAAAAGAAACAAAATTCGACATTTAAAAGTTTGAAGTAGCGGGAGAAACACTTTTTTTTACATAAACATGTTAATAATTACTACATTTGTTGCATACTACAGACACTTTATAATGTAGAGGTACTTAAATAGTACGATGCATAGACGCACGCACCTGCCAACGCCCAAGCGCATGTACCGTTCCACAGCCACCCTGCTTGCGTGCTACGTCGTCGTGTATTGCGGCGGTTACAGCAGGGATGGGGGATGGGAAATACCTCATCACCCACGTTGCGGTACTTCCCGTCGTCTCCGTCACGTTGTCATTCGAACTACCATCCACTCTTTTGACCAATTCTTGTCAATGAACGCTGTAATACATGTACTGGGAGTTTTCCTTTTAATGTTCCTTTTTCACTGTATACATCGCACACAAGCAACGAAGGGATTGGAGAGAAAGGGCTGATCGGTAATTACACTATACGTTTGGTGACAGCAGGTTAATGGGGACCCTTTGCCAGCTTAGGCATCCAAAACATGCGCCGAAATTCGTAAACAGGCTGCTGATAATTTCCTCCTTGTCCTGACCAGCGTAAACATGCCGCCGTTTCATTAACTGGCGCACCAATACCAGGGGAAGGAATGTGGCAGAGGTGCTCGGCTGCGAGACATTGCACGCGTCCCTCCCCCCGCCCCCCCCCCCCCCCCACAGCTTTAGGCGTTCCTCGGAGCCTGCGAACGACGCGCGAGCTTCCGGCGGATTTCAATTAGCGCCGGCGCTGCATCTGTTGTTTCATAACTCACGCGCCGTAATTGCGGGCCGACGAGGCGCTACGTCACGGGCCCGCGCGCTCGTTACTCCGCCAGCCGAGCTGACAAATGACGGGCGACTCGCGACAGGGTCCGCGCGCTCTGGCAGTCGTTAAGCGCTCCCCAAAGCAATACCGGCGCGCCCGCCTTGATTGATCAGTCGCGACATCGACTCACCCACATACATACACACATACATACACACATTCTCTCTCTCCCTCCCTCCCTCTCCGTCTGCCCCTCTCTCTCTCTCTCTCTCTCTCTCTCTCTCTCTCTCTCTCTCTCTTTCCCCCCTCTCTAGCTCTCCCTCGCTATGTCTTTCTTGTTGTGGTGTTCTTCAGTTCAAAGACTGCTCTATCCTGCGCAGGTCTCTTCATCTCTGAGTAACTACTGCAACCTACATCCTTCCGAATCTGTCTACTGTAATCAACTATTGATCTTCCTTGATTTTTAAGCCCCCCCCCCCCACACACACACACACTTCCCTCCATTACTAAACTTGTGATCCCTTGAGCTCGAGCTCATATCGATAATGCAGATCGCGACCTCGATGTTGGATTAAGAAAAATTCTGGTTGCAGGAGCCCAGTAATAAGTTCTGTTCGACCCTTAAATTCCTACGTGATCTGAGCTCAGAGCGGCGTGAGCCAGGTCGGTTTCTGTCCTGATTATTCACCCGTCAACTGATCCCTCCTTCTAGTCGGGTTGTGCCATAAATTTCTCTTCTTCCCGGTTCTATTCATTACTTTCCCATCAGTTAATCTTCAGCATACTTCTGTAGCACCACATTTCAAAAGCTTCTATTCTCTTCATGTCTAAATTGTTTATATGCGGATTTCAATTCCATACATGGCTACACTCCATACAAATACTTCCAGAAAAGACTTCCTGGCACTTAAATCTATAGTCGATGTTATTATATTCTCTTCTTCAGAGACACTTTTCTTGCCGTTACCAGTCTACTTTTTATATCTTCTATACTTCGGACGTCATCAGTTATTTTGCTACCCCAAATAGCAAAACACATTTACTTCTTTAAGCGTCCCATTTCCCAATTTAATTCCCTCAGCATCACCTGATTTCATTCGACTGCATTCCATTATCTTCGGTTTGCTTTTCTCGATGTCCGTCTTATATTGTCGTTTCAAGACACTGTCCATTCCGTTCAACTGTTCTTCCAAGTCCTTTTCTGTCTCTGACAGAATTATTGTGACAGTGCAAACTTTAAAGTTTTTATTTCTTCTCGCTAAAATTTAATTAGTACTGCAAACTTTTCTTTTGTTTTCTTTTCTGCTTGCTCAATGTACAGATTGAATATCACTGAGGATAGGCTGCAACTCTGTCACACACCCTTCTCGACCACTCAACTCATGCATCTGCCGTCTGGTTTCTGTACAAGTTGTAAACAGCCATTCGCTCCCTGTATTTTACGCCTGCTACACTGGGAATTTCAGAGCGAGTGTTCCGGTCAACATTGTCAATAACTTTCTGTAAGCCAATAAATGCTATAAATGTAGGTTGGCCTGTCCTTAACCTATTTTCCAAGATAAGTCGTATGTTCAGGATCTCCTCGCTTGTTCCTACTTTTCTCCGGAATGAAAATTGAAAAACTCATCTTCCCCGAGGTCAGCTTCTACCAGCTTTTCCATTGTTCTGTAAAGAATTCGTGTTAGTATTTTGCAGTCGTCACTTGTTAAACTGATAGTTGGGTAATAGTCACACTTGTCATGTCCTGCTTTCTATGGAACTGGAATTATAATATTCTTCTTGAAGTCTGACAGTATTTCGCCTGTCTCATACATTTTGCTCGGAGTAGTTTTGTCTTGGCTGGCTCTCTCAAGGTTATCTGTAATTCTAATCGAATCTCGTTTACTCCCAGGGCATTGTTTCGATCTAGGTCTTTCTGTGCTCTGTCAAATTCTTCTCGCATTATCATATCTCCCCTCCCATCTTACGTCCTCTTCCATTTCTATAATAGTGCTGTCAAGTATATCTCCCTTGTATAGACCCTTTATGCATTCCTTTCAGCTTTTCCTTCTCTATTTAGGACTGGTTTTCCATCTGAGCCTTTGAGATACGTATTGCTGCTTTTCTCTACTCCAAACGCCTCTTCAAGTTTCCTGTAGGCAGTATCTATCTTTCTTCTTGAGATATATGCTTCTGAATCCTTACTCTTGTCCTCCAGCCATTCATGCTTAGCTATTTTGCATTTACGGTCAATCTCATTGTTTTAACGTTTGTGTTCCCTTTCGCCTGCTTCATGTACTGCTATTTTCTCCGTTCGTCAGTCAGATTCAGTATCTATTGTGTTATGCAGAATTTTCTATTAGGCCTCGTCTTTTTGCTTGTTTGATCCTCTGCTGCCTTGATTATTTCGTCTCTCAAAGCTACCCATTCTTCTTCCACTGTGTTCGTTTCCACTGTTATTGTGAATCGTGCCCTAATGCTACCTCTGAAACTCTCAACAACTTATAGTTTTTTTTGTTTGTTTTATCCAGGCCCCATCTCTTGAATTTAACATCTTTCTGCAATTTGTCCAGTTTTAATCTACAGTTCGCCGGCCAGTGTGGCCGAGCGTTTCTAGGCGCTACAGTCTGAAACCGCTCGACCGCTACGGTCGCAGGTTCGAATGCTGTCTCGGGTATGGATGTGTGTGATGTCCTTAGGTTAGTTAGGTTTAAGTAGTTCCAAGTTCTAGGGGACTGATGACCTCAGATGTTAAGTCCCATAGTGCTCAGAGCCATTTTTTTAATCTACAGTTCAAAATCAAATATTATGATCAGGGTCTACATCTGCCCCTGGAAACGTCTTACAATTTAAAATGTTGCTCCAAAGTCTCTGACCCAGCATGACATAATCAATCTGAAATCTTCCAGTGTTTCTAGGTCTCTTCTATGTACACAATCTGCTTTCATGATTCTTAAACCAAGCGTTCGCGACTATTAAATTATCTTCTCTGCTAAATTCTACCAGGTGACTTCTCCTTTCATTCCCTTCCCCCGGTCCATATTCACCTTCTAATCTCCTTCTTTTCTTTTTCCTGCTATTGAATTCCAATCACCCATGAGTATTAACTTTTCGTCCCCCTATCTGAACAATTTCTATCATCTCATCATACATTTGTTCAATTTCATCAGCGACTTGTAACGTGCGCGTGGGGCGTACAATACTCGTTAAAGCCTGTGCTATGGTAAGTGAGCGGTGATCACCTTATGAGAAAGGATTTCCGTATAGATATCGACCGCGTGTGCCTGAATGGTGGCAAATCTGACTTATACCGATTCTGTAATAACAATGATCCGTCAGCAAGTTCGAAATGCAATTACACGTAAGTATGGACCAAAAGCAACACTGAAGATGCTACCAATTTAATAATAATACGGTCGCCAGCCTAATTAGGCATTAACTGAGTTTCTTCCCTCTACACGTTGGTGTATGTATATATATATATATATATGCAAACAACACGTAGTAACACTGCATGATATAGTAGAATTTTAGAACCAGATAATCTATTGAACTGATAGTTTCACGTTCTGTACGGATATGGAAAACCCATGAATACATAACACCACACTACAATGTATACTACAAAACTTTATACTGTCTATTAATCTGATTAAAATCGGGCATAGGTTACCCTAGAAATAGCACTTTCGAGCCACACACAAAATGTCAATTTTGATAAAGATAAAACACTGGTAAATTTTGGCTTTTATATCGACCCTAACTTTTGCTGGTCAAACCAATTTATAACGCTTCAGAATTCAATTGAATAAAAGGCGGGGGGGACTCTGAAACTGTATAAAAAAATTGATTACTGAAATTATTATGCGTTCAAGATTTCCAGTATTTGAGTTACTACTCTTTTTTTGTTATTTACTGTTCATTTAAATACCTTTATATTTGTCTCGAAATATTTAAACTTCATTACTATATCAATATTAAAGTTATCTTTCTACTTCGTTAGACATTCGTTATTCATTTACTGGTTCATTAACAAAACAGTTCTTTAAACACCATTCTAATATAGCTAGGTCTGCAAGTAATTATTAATAACACAAAATATAATTTTTCATTTCGGGACACTCGGATTGCACAACATTTGGAAAGGACCCTGTCTAGGCTAGTTGTGAGTATAATTAAATGATGGAAAAGTTCTGGTAAAATTTTGGTTATTATTGCACCAAACAAACACAGTCCACTCTCTGGTCCATACGAATACAGTACTAAAAGTTTCAACCTGCTAGTATCGATGCGACGGTTGGCGGGCGGCGAGAAAGCGAGGCACAGAGCCCACATACAACCACAACTATGGCTCTTGATGTATCGGCACTTTAATTCTTCTTTGCGTCGCAATACTTTTCCATTTACTGCCTATGGAATTTTTCCATGCTGTGTGGGATTTGGAACGGCATACCCGAGGCTCAGTGAAGCTACGTCTTCCAGGAGAGCCTCTTCGCTCCAGCAGGTGTTGCTCAAACCAGTGCCACACTCCAACAACTACCCGTTGCGCCGTGCAGTGCCCGTGCGCGTTTTCCCGCACTCGCCTGCCATCCACCTTTTACCGCTTCCTTACAGACAGGGTATTCACCCGAGGTTTTTGCATTCTACATATCCTAACACATTGCCTACGTATGGACCAGACGCACAGTTACAATTTTAAACATCTTACAACAGTCTCAACATTTGTTACATTTCAATTCTATCACAATATTACTTGACATTTTACATAAATATTAATATCCACATTGAAACTTGTTTACAGTTTTCTTAACACAATGACATGAAACAAAAAATAAATGAAATCAGAACATCAATTACACTACTTTATCGAAAAATCAGAAGAAAAAAATATTATTTATATGTACAATAGTACAGCGTCGTTGTTGTTACAGTCTGTGGAGCTAGCTGGCGTATAAGCTTGTACCAATGAGATGGGTGTGAGCTTTCTTGTCTATTTCAGCCTAAATAATGCGTTTATTATGTTGTTCATAGTAACATTTTGTTCCTATTATTCATTATTAATCCTATTCCTACAGTGCATCTATTTGATTTTGTATTTATAATCCTGTATTCACCTGACCAGAAGTCGTTTTCCTACTGCCACCGAACTTCACTAATTCCCACTACATCTAACTTTAATTTACCTATTTCCCTTTTTAAGTTTTCTAACCTATCTGCCCGATTAAGGTATCTGACATTCCACACTCCAATCTGTAAAACGCCACTTTTGTTTCTCCTGATAACGACATCCTCCTGAGGAGACCCCGCCTGGAGGTCCGAATGGGGGACTAATTTACATCCGAAATATTTCACCCAAGAGGGTGCCACCAGCATGAAACGTGCCAATGTGCTGTGCACGAGTGACAACTCTTCAGATAGAAAATAGTTTAACGAACTTTATTTGACAGCTAAGAATATGAGGCGGCTACGGAAAGAAACGCTTTTGCTGTACTGGCAATGAAACTAAAGTTGTAGCCTTTTCAGTTATCGAGCTCCGAT
This sequence comes from Schistocerca serialis cubense, assembly GCF_023864345.2. Taxonomy (NCBI): domain Eukaryota; kingdom Metazoa; phylum Arthropoda; class Insecta; order Orthoptera; family Acrididae; genus Schistocerca; species Schistocerca serialis. The sequence continues at coordinate 76,196,425 of NC_064644.1, forward strand.
TAGAATGCAGCGGGATGGCAGTCAGACGGACGGCCAGAGCGGAGGCAGCTTGCCGAACAGCTACGGTAAGAACAGAGTCGGGCGCGGTAGGCCAGTTCGGTGACGTGCAAAAACGTGAAGGCGGGAGTACACAGAAAAGCCAGTGGTAGCTTAGAAATACTTCGCAGCACCCACAGGCGGACACCCCTTGGGGATGGAGAAGGGGTACTGGACCGACCAGAGGCTGCCGAAGGCTAAAAAATTAGTTCGTTTGAAAAAACTTTAAATTAGAGCAGAAGGCCAATAGTGTATATGTGCAGAAAGCAACAGGGAAAGTATAAGGTAAAATGTGTCTGTTTTAAGGGAAGAGATGGTAGCTAATGTCACATGTGGTGTAGTGGGGAGAAGGAGCGCACAGCTCGCCGTTGTTAAGGACTAGCGGCTAGACCGGGGAGCAGTAGGGATGGCCGGCAGTTGCGTTCCCGCAAGATTACCAACTAAGCATTGCTGTTTGACTAAATCTGAATAAGACCGTGACACAGTAATGTTCGCGTAGGTGGTGAAGTTATTTTGGCTGTGGATGAATGTTTATCTTAATATGTGTCGATTACTGAGGTATAGTCGCAAATACTTAATTGAGCGAAGCTTAGTGCTGGCAACAACACGACAGTCATTGAACACGGTAAGTTAGCTGCTATGCTCGCTCCTGTTGTTGCAATTCTGTTTTTGTTTTCTGCCAATGATCATTATGACCAATTGGATATGGTCATGCTTATTTTTATATGGGGTATCAAGTGTAAGCAAAGACTGAGTTCCGTGGCATAAAGTAATACAAGATCCTGGCCTTGTGCACTAAAAGACCCACGTGGCAGCTGAGTGAATTGTATTAATACTATCACAATTGCAATTGGTCTAACTGAGACAACAACCAAATGTAATCGGTATCCGACAGTGGTCCTAACCCACTTAGAGAGGTTTCTTTTATCAGAGCTGGGTTGCATTATTTAGTAGCACCGGAATTCCTCTACTGAACCTTAGTTCTACGTATTTGCCAAGTCCAGAATCCACAGTGTGTCGAATAACGTACAAGCGGCTGAACTGCCGGTAAGAGCAGGTAATATGACAGGTTGAGAAAGTGCGGGGGTTGACTACGCTGGCCCCACACTGGTAAGTCGCAAAGAGGACCTGCCATGCACCCCTTTAAATCTACCACTTACCGTACCAAACAGTCCAAGAGGTCCAGTATGTCATAAGTTAGGGTTTGTCATTCCGCAGAGGGTATATTACAAATTGGTACATCAGCCTGTGGAATGTTACAAGCATTTCACTATGCAGTAGAGCTTCAGGCCCTAGAGAAAAATTACTGCTGTATTTCCCCACTGATTTCAGCTGTTCTCAGTACCAGCTCAGCAAGGCCGTTGATGTTGTAAAGTCAGATCAGTCAGTCATCGCAACTGATGCCCAACAACTACCGAAAAGGCAGCAGCCCCTCTTCAGAAACAGCACGTTATGTGCTGTCTCTCAACAGATACCCCATCGTTGTGGTTGCACCTACAGTATGGCCGTCTGTATCGCTCAGGCATGCAAGTCTCCCCACTAACTGCTGGGTCCATGGGTCATCTCTGTCTCTACCCTGACAGAAAATACTATACCATGAATACCTTGACGAAAGGCTGCCTTTACTGACACTTCAGTGGATCGATAACAGTGGGATACCTTATTTAAAATTTCAGCCTTACACGAGCTTATTTACAGTACAGTACAAGCCATGTCTAAATATGAAGAAAGGTATGAATACACTGTAAATACATCATTTCGTGTATGATGATCGTTGTTACAAAATGATCTAAATACTGAGTGTAACGGCATAACACCTTTGTTTTGTGACCATCGTACAATTACAAGGGCCACGAACGATAAAAAACTGTTTTTAATTGTATCATGTACGGATGTTGTTATTTTAAGAAAGATTTTAACGATGTACGGAGCTGTAATCGCACCAACACTAATCAAGGATGTTTCATGGTCTGAGGATGGCTAGATTGTTGGCGGAAACTAGCAATTCATCCAAATAAAGAAGTTTTCATGTTCGATGTTGACATCATGGGTTTTCCATCCCTAACACAAATTTAAAAATCCACCTATTTTGATAAATTTTGGTTCATGCTTCATGGTTTCCGCAAGTGCATTTCCAATCTCCCGTCCGACCAAAGTTTTCGGAACTCTTTCTCTGGTTAGTAGGCAAATGCTTGAGCTGGACGTCCCCTCCCTAACGAATCCTGACTGGAAATCCGTCTATGCCAATTTAGACTATTGACATATTTATCTGTAAAGAACAAAGATCTGATCAATAGCAAATTAAAGATTTAAAACTAATGTAAATCGATGGAAACTCTTAAATATATTGTGCAAGTTAATGACACACGTACACGCTAGGCCCTAATAATTTAATATCCCACATACAATTTTAGGAGAGAGTTTCTTGATTCCAACTCAAGGTTTCAGGAAGCCTTCTCCCGCTTGTAAGACACAGGCCGTAACTGAAAGTCTCCTCCTAGATATTCTCAAATTTTATCCATACAGCCCACTTGCCCTTCGCTGGTGTTTGCCTCACCAGAACGGGATGGGTAGGATGTCAAACAGCGCACCCCCAACTGCTCGGTGAATGACGACCTAATTGCGTGAGATGTTTGATCGATTGTACACACGTACGACCTTGATAATATTTGCCTCGCACAAGGAAAAATAGCTAAAATCTAACAGTTCAGACGAAAGATTTCGAGAGAATCCCTTGATTGTTAGCAAATGTTGAAATAGACAGTTGTGTTTCAACTATTGTCCAACTGTCCCATTCATGTCTTCTACGATTAATCTGGAAAAAGTACTCCACTAGAATGTAAAAGCAATTACAATCAGTGGCGAAAGGCGTTCGAACGACGTTTGCAACAAGTTGCTGCACGACGATCGATGCTGTTTTGTTACTGGTCATTCGCCGTACGTTTCTGTCATGCATTTTATGACCTACAATTATTTCCTTTTAACGCACTGATATTACACCGATATTGTATGGAGATATTTCTCAGCTGTAAGAAGGAAGTAGGTATTTTCATGATGTTATTAGGTCAGGAGAAGCGCTTTTGTCACCAAGATATTTTTTATAATTAATTTTGCATTCCCTCCCCTGCCCCCCTCCGTTGTGAACCATGGACCCTGCCGCGACAGGGTGGCTTGCATGCCTCTACGATACAGACAACCATACCGTAGGTTCAAACACATGCGGGGAGGGGGGTGGTGGGTAATCTATGGAGATCACAGACTGACGTGTCGTTCTTGATGAGGGACGTACCTTTTTCTGTAGCTGCAGGGACGGCAGTAAGGATGGTTAACAGATCTGCCATTGTAATATCAGACCAGATGTTCATGATATATTAGTACTGCCAAGGGCTGAAAACAAGGGGAAACTACAGCCGTTAGTCTCCGCGAGAGCATGCAGCTCTACTGCATGGTTAGATGATGATGCCATCCTCTTGGGTAAAATGTTCCAGAGCTTAAATAGTCCTTCATTCCAATTTCTAGGAGGGTAATACTCAGGAGGATGCTGGCATCAGGAGAAACAAAACTGGCAATTTACGGGTCGCAGTGTGGACTGTTAGATCCCTTAATCAGATAGGCAGGCTAGAGAACTGAAAAAGGTAGATGGATAAGTTGAAGTTAGAATAATGGGAATTAGTGAACTACAGTGGAAGGAAGTTCAGGTCAAGTTAGTATAGAGCTATAAACACAAAATTAAGTAGAGGTAATGCAGCAGTAGTTCTAATAATGAATGAGAAAACGGGACTATTGGTAAGCTACTATGGACAAGCTAGCCAACTTAAAGTCATGGGCAAGATAAACACAAAGCCTACACCTATCACAATAGTACGAGTTTATATGCCAACTAACTTCTCAGATGTTGCAGACAGAAAGAATGTCTGAAATTATTCAGATAGTTAAGAGAGGCAAAAATTTAATTGCGGATCCGAACTGTAATTCGATAATACTCGGAGCGTTCAATAAGTAATGCAATATATTCTTTTATCGGACAATTTAGATTGAAAAAATGAGGAATTTGTTGTGGGACGTCCTGGAATATTCCTGCTTCCGTCCCTACAGTTTCATACGTTTGATAGGTGATGGCGCTATACGTAGCCTTCAAAATGGCGACTGTAACGGGGGTGCGTTCCAAGCAGAGCATTGCAGAATGTCTGTCGATACCTGGCTGTGAACAAAAGCATGGTATGTCGTTGGGTGAGCGCCAATCATCATCGCAACAATGGTGCGCAAACGCGTACGATCTCCCGCGTGCCAGCCCGCCACACACAGCTGTGACTCCTGAAATGTTGGAGCGTGCTGACATTCTCATTGTAGGTGATCGACTGATGACAATCAAACACCTCGCTGCACAAATGGACGTCGCTGTTGGTAGGAACGACGCGCTTGTCCAACCGTTGGGGTACTCAAAGGTGTGTGGCCGCTGAGTTCCTCGCCGTCTAACACCACAAAGAACAACAAAAGACCATCTGTGCGGAATTGATTGCAAGTTACGAGGCTGAGCGCGACAATTTTTTGTCGAACATCGTCACAGACGATGAAACATGGGTTCATCACATCCATGCAGAAAGAAAACGGCAGTCCATAGGGGGCGTCACGTCATCTCTCCTCCGAAGAAAAAGTTAAAAGTTGCAGCCTCCTCCACCTGTAAAGTCATGGCGACGGTCTTCTGGGACACTGAGGAGGATATTCTGTTTGATATCTTCTCTCAAGGCGCAGCGATCAACTCCTGGAAATTGAAGAAACGTCTTCAGAGTGTTCGTCACCACAAAAATGCAAACGAACTTCTGCTTGTCCATGATAATGCAGGGCCTCACTCAACTGTACGCACCAGAGAGGAGCCCCCAAAACGTCAATGGACTGTCCCTCCTTATCTACCATACAGCCCAGTTCTCGCACCATCCGCCTTCTATCGGTTTGACCCAATGAAAGATGCACTCCACAAAGCAGTATGTGGACGATGGGAAAGTTATCGATTTAGCAAATTTGTTTGGCCCAATGAAAAATGCACTCATAGGGAAGCAGTACGGGGGCGATGAGGGAGCTATTGATCCAGCAATTTCTTGGTTGCTTCGACCAGTACAGTGCACGGTAATGAATGGATACAGGCCCTCCCAGTAAGATCGCGTAAGGCAGTCGTGTTGAGCGCATATTATGTTGAAAAATAGGATTATGTAGCCAAAAGAGTGGGGAACAATATGGTGTACTGCAAACTTCAATAAAACCAACCCGCTTTCAGAGAAAAAAAAGTTTTGCGTTGCTTACTGAATGCCCTCGCACAAAAAGAAACAGGAGAAGAAAAAGTAGGAGAACATGGACTGGGGATAAGAAAAGAAGTACGGTATAGGGTGCTACCTTGTAGAATTTCGAACAGAGGGTAATTTAATCATCTTTGATATTTGGTTTGAATATGATAAAATAAGGCTGTATATATGGGAAAGACCTGGAGACACAGGAAGACTTCAGACAGGTTGCACAATGACAAGACATATATTTCGGAACCTGATTTTGAACAGCAAAACGTTTCCACGGAGGATGTGGACTCTTCACCATAATTTGCTCATTATGAGCTGCAGATTAAAACGCAATATATTGCAGAAAGTTATGATATTACGGAGATGGACCTAGAGAAATTGGAAAAACTAGAGATTTTGTTGAGAGTTTCAAAAAGAGGATTGGCAACCGTTGAGTGAAACAGTGTTAAGGAAAGAAATACGAAACGAATGCGCAGCCTCGAGACAGGAAACAGCGAAAGCAGCAGGACCAAATAAGCAAATAAAACACAGCCCAGTAGATAAACTTGGATAACGCATGAGGTACTGAAAGTAACTGAAAAGAGAAAATACAAAAATGAAAATACAGCAAATGAATATGGTGAAAGTGAATACAGTCGTCTAAAAATAGCAAAACTGGAAATGCTAGAAGAAAAATGCAAGTACGTCGAAGCATGCATAAATAGGGGAAACAAAGTAGCCGCCAATAGCAGTATTAAACATACATTTGGAGAAAAGTGATGCATCTGTATCAATACCAAGATCTCAGATGGAAAGGCAGCACCAAGCAAAGAAAGGAAAATTGACAGGTAAACGGAATATAATAAGGGGCTATACTATTGAAGGAATGTAATATTGTAGGAGCAGAAGTGGGAATAGGTGAAGATGAATTTGGAGATGCGATATTGCGAGAATAACTCGACAGAGCCTTTAGAGACCTAAGTCGGTACAACGCCTCTGGAATAAATGACATTTCATCAGAATCACTGAGGTCGTTGGGACATTCAGACATGACAAAATCATTCCACATAGTGTGTAAGTTATATGAGACAGGCGAAATACTCTCTGACCTCGAGAACAATTTAGCAGTTTCAGTTACGGGCATGTTACAGAACCATCAGATTAATAAGACATAATTTAAAAATACTGATATGAAACATAAGAGTGGAAAAACTGTTACAAGGCGAGACCTCGGAGAACACCAGTTTGGGCTCCAGAGAAATATTGAATACGCTAGGCAATGACCGGCCCTGCGACTTACCTTAGAAGATAGATTAAAGATAGGCAGACTTACGTTTACAGCGTTTGTAGATTTAGAGAAAGCCTTTGACAATGCTGACTGGAATGCATTTTTTGAAAATATGAAGGCAGCGAGGAATGGACACACGGAACGAAATGTTATTTGCAACTTTTACAGAAACCTGTCTGCAGTCATGAAAGTCGAAAGACGTGAAAGGAATCAGTAGTTGAGAAGGATTAAGACAAGTTTTGTAGCCTATCCCTCATACGAATCAAAATATACATTGAGCAAACAGCAAAGCAAAGCTAGGAGAAATTTGGAGATTAATAAAAGTTCAGGGGGAAGAATAACTTGAAGGTTTACCCATGACCTGAGACAGAGGCAGGTGAAGACTTGGAAGAGAAGTTGAATGGAATGGACAATGTCTTGAAAAGGGGTTGTAAGATCAACAACAACCAAAGTATTCCATGGATAAAGGAATGCAATCGGTTTTTCAGTTACAAATAAATTAGCCTCTGGCTACGATTAATGTTTTTAATTTCTTTAATGCATAATTTATGTCGGGACTGCCGGAGCTGTCTTCAGATGCACGTTGAAATGTACATACATCGACGGCAGGTATTATTTTATCGAGATCACAGCTGGATGTCATCACGGACCACCAAACATACAAGATCCGGGTCCGTAACAGCACACAAAATTACCCCTCAGCGGTCGGCAGCAGAAAACCGAAGTTTTTCTTAGGAAGTATATTTTCTTAAGTGTACCTCTCATCGAAGCGACGGTTTTGAAATACGGTACTACAAATGAATTCAGAAGAACACATGGATAAATCGAGAGTTATTGAATCAAATAGAGGAGGGAAAGATTTTTATGGCACGACCTGACTACAACAAAGCATAAGTTGATAGGATACATCCTAAGGCATCAAGAAAAAATTAATTTGGTAATGAACTGTAGGGGGTGGTAATTGTAGAGGGAGTTCAGCGCGTGAATACAGTAAGCAGGTGTATGCAGATATAAAGAAACTCGTACAGAACAAGAAGATGGTAAGAGGTAAAACAAAAGACCAATCTCCGGATTAATGAGTGCAACAAACGCGGTCATGCCATGCAAGTGCCATTTCAACACTTGCGGACTGTTGGTGTCCACTTAGCAATTCATGAGTTTTTGATAGCTTATCCGACAACTCAAGGAAAAGTCTTTGTGTGTCTTAGGTTCCTATTGAGCTTGAGTATTTTGTCAGAAAACATTCTAACACGTCTTACATTAAAAGTACATATAAACGAAAGCGGTGACGTTCTTATGTGAATATACTGTGCCTGTGGTGCAACTCTGCAGCTCGTATTTATTTACAGTGATTATAGACGTGACGCAATGAGAACGAGACACTGGCGCATACAGTTATTTATGTCGAAAATCAGGAAATTATAGTAATGAAACGGATCGAGCCGCAGAAACCGCAACAGACATGACTCACCTCCAGCCGAGCTCCACGCGCCAGAGAGGTAGCTGGCGCGCGTCGTACACAGTACTGCCCAGCCGCATTATCGGTGCGCTGCCTGCGCCGCACAGTTTTAAAAGACCGCTCCGCCCGCCACCTCGCTGCAGCTACAGCACAGCAGGGGGTGGGATGCGCCAAGTCGCCTCCGCGCGGCTTCCGAGGCGTTGACAGATGGGTCCCCGCGGAGCAGTCGGCGGCTGTAGTTTTAATTAAATGCGGTAATTGGTCGGAATGTTTCACTCTGCGAGGTCGCCGCACTGCGACGTGTATAATTAAAAACAAAGGGCCCGCCAGGGGCTCCAGACCTGCCCTGGCTGCTGAATTTTTTACGTTCAACAGGTTTTATTGCTGGCGCCAGCCTGCTACTCACACCGCCGTCTCTCTACGCGCCAGGCAAGTGAGCGATCTTTATCGCCAGTGGGTCTATATTTTGAGGAAAGTCAGTTTATAGATTTGTAGCTACTACCAGTATCTTTAAAGTATCAGATGTGTTAAAAGATGTACTTTTGCAGCTGATACCACTAACGGTTGTGAAGTGAAAATCGGGCCCTACCTACACTATGTAATCAAAAATCTTCGAACAACTGGCTGAAAAAGACTTACAAGTTTATGGCGCCCTCCATCGGTAATGCTGGAATTCAATACGGTGTTGACCCACCCTGGCCCTGCCCCTGCAAGCGACATTGCAGGTTGGGGCAGGTGAAGAAATCTGCCTTGGCAGAGCACGCGCTGAATGAGACCCACCACATAATAAAATTCTCCGACACGGAAGTTCTGGCTGTAGAGAAGTACTATCACATTCGCTTGTTCAGAGAAGCTGTAGAAATACAAAAACACGCGAACAGATTGAACAAGAAAGAGGAAAGCCTTAAGGTAAACTGGCTTTCCGTACTGCTGGGAACTACTGTCGCAGGTAGCAAGAGGATAACCGCCCTCGGACGTTGGCGCGCCAGATATATATAGTCTGCGGACGCGAGCTCGGCTCCAGTTCACCACCGGCAATGGAGGGTGAAGCTTTGACAATGCCAGCCACTCGTGCTGGCGAAACGTCAATAAAATCATCAGATGAACGTCGCCGAAGAACCCGAGACAGAAGCCAATAGGCAGTTTGTCAACAATTGGTCCTGAAGTTCTCAACAGTTATATATCTACCCATTCTTCTTCTACTGTATTTCATTCCCCATTTCTTGTCAACCGTTCCCTAATGCTCTCTCTGAAACTGTCTACAGCCTCTGGTTCTTTAAGTTTACCCAGGTCCCATCTCCATAAATTCCCACCTTTTTGCAATTTCGTCAGTTTTAATCTACAGTTCATAACTAATAGACTGTGGTCAGAGTCCACATCTGCCCCTGGAAATGTCTTACAATTTAAAACCTGCTTCCTAAATCTCTGTCTTACCATTATATAATCTATCTAAATTCCTCCAGTGTCTCCAGGCCTCTTCCACGTTTACAACCTTCTTTCATTATTCTTTAACTAAATATTAGCTACGATTAAGTTATGATCTGTGCAAAATTCTACCAGGCAGCTTCCTCTATCATTACTTACCCCCTTTCCAATTTCACCTACTACTTTTACTTCTCTTCCTTTTTCCTACTGTCGCCTTCCACTGACCATTGACTATTAAATTTTCGTTTCCCTTCACTGTCTGAATTATTTTTTTATCTTATCATACATTTCATCAATTTCTTCGTCATTTACGGAGCTAGCCGGCATATATATTTGTACAGCTGTGGTAGGCGTGGGCTTCGTGTCTGTCTTTGCTACCATAATGCGTTCACTAAGTTGTTCGTAGTAGCTTGCTCGCGCTCCTATTTTTCTTCATCATTAAACCCACTCCTGCATTGCCCCTATTTGATTTTCTGTTTATAGCCCTCCATTCATCTGACCAGAAGTCGTGTTCTTCCTGCCACCGAACTTCATTAATTCCCACTAAATCTAACTTTAAACTATCCATTTTCCTTTTTAAATTATCTAACCTACCTGCCCGATTAAGGGATGTGTCATTCTACGCGCCGACCCGTAGAACGCCAGTTTTGTTTCTTCTGATAACCATGTCGTCCTGAATAGTCCCTGCCGGGAGATCCGAATGGGGGACTATTTTATCATCGTAATATTTTACCCAAGAGGACGCCATCCTCATTTAACCACACATTTAAGCTGCATGCCCTCGGGAAAAATTACGACTGTAATTTTCCCATGTTTTGTCGTTCGCAGTACCGGCACAGCGAGGCCGTTTTGCTCAATGTACAAGGCCAGATTAGTCAATCATCCAGACTGTTGCCACTGCAACTACGGAAAGGGCTGCTGCCCCTCTTCAGGAACGACACGTTTGTCTTTTTTCACCATCAAATGGATTTTATTTGGGGACAGACTACTGAGGGAGTCATCATCAGATATTTTACTTCTGTTGGTTTTACTTAAATAGTATCGCCGCTCAATGCACGTGCAAGGCAGTGCTGATCCGACATTCACATGGTAGATTAAGCGCTAGATGAACTGATAATTTAAATATTATGGCATGGAATGGTAATGAACGTTTGGGATTCAGTTCGGCTATAGGGTGGCGATATATTTTTTACAGATTCGTTACTGGAAACATTAAATTAGCGCTACTGGCTACAGAATAGGCATGGGGTCATACCTGATTCTATTTGTGGTTTCTTAGCTTTTCTCATGGCAGCAACAAGGTTGCGTATAATATGAGCTGCACATCAAAAAATATTTTACCTTCTCTCAAAAAAAGAAAATAAAGGATATATTAAAGAATGAAAAGAAACGCTGTAGTCAACAACAGGTTTTGAATTATTTGTTTCAGGAGGGGGATCTAACAATATAACAATGAAATTCGACACTGGTAGTGTCCCATAAAAAGTCACAGCCTTCAAACAAATATGCCATTTTGGAGGAACAAGCTGAAGTTGAATATTTAGCGTTTATTAACGTGAATTAAATTCATGTGGGAACACAAATAAGTCTACAACGGTCAGATATAATTGGCTATTTCTGTTCTCAAGCAAGCGCTATTCTCAGGGAGGCCTAGCCATGACTCAAGCAGCAACCGTGCGATTTAGAAGAAATGCCAGTTTCACGTAACTCCTGACCAAAACCTGAAACTTTTTGGAAACTTGCATATACATTCGTATATAATATTGATTTCAGATAATATTTAAGTACACGTTGAATGGTACTTCACTGGAAATTATAACAACATACAAGAACGTGGTAAAATTATGTGGTACATAGTTATGAGAGAAGATTAAAGGTACTCTTTTATGGTTTAGGGATTCGTATGTTTCGTGATATAATTTCCACCGCCGACAAGTAGCTAGAGTCGTCGGGTACAAGTGCAGGTGGAAAGGTTTGCAATAATGTCACCAAAGACTCTTTATGCCAAGAGAGAAGTCACTTCATAAATTAAGCACCGAAACTTGTATGCAAGCTGCTGAAGTGGAGCCAAATGGAAAGATTTGTGCAAAGCTAGGAAGTATATGGAAATTATTTACTTTGCTGGGATTAATCGTACTGGAAAGAAAGGAAGAAAAAGAAACACCGTAAGTCTTAAGTTGTATGCGGTCAGTAACTGGCCAAATTCCGCACATGATGATGACCATTAAAAAAACTTCTTCTGACGCCTAACGGAGGAGTAAGTTGGTAGTGAGGGTTCACAAGACTGGATTTACCATGTAGCCCATACGTCCATGTGCGTGCACTCATTAAAAGGGTCACATAAAGAAAAATACAGCTCTGCCCGCATTTGTAGCTACTTCTTACATTTAAATGGAGGCTGTGACTCGTATTGTCACATCATTAAGGTTTTGAACGGCAGAGGGAAAAAAGTTCCTCGGTAAGCGTTCTGAACAAAGCTTCTGTAACGAAATAGACAGGTAGTGCGGCAGCTCGTAGCCTAAGCTCGTGATCTACCACAGGATGCTAGGATTTCTTAGTAAATGGTCCAAAATTCGACGTTTGAAGTCACAAATTGCAGTGCATGTGTACTTCACATTAAATACTCTGACACAGTGATTAGATCTCCATCTTTAATCTTAATAATCCCTGTAGTGTCAACTAAGTAATCTGATATAAACAGTTTATTGCAGTCACACGTATTCTCACTTTTTCCACTTTCACAACATTACTTACAATCTATTACGTTAAATAGATTTTAAATCTTCCATGAGTCGATGTTGGATAGCCTGTATGTCACAGAAACTTTTCTGATTGTTAATACAGTTCACCTCTGTATTTGAAAAAATAAAAACTGCTGCAATGATTTTGTGTCAAACTGAACTGTAGTGCCACCGTGAAAGCTTCCACCTTCTTTTCTCTGAACTAAACTGGGCGCATAAGAGTTGTATCGTCAATAAAATGCTCTGAAAATATTTAGTTTTACAAGATTTTGGAACAGTAATAATTATTAACACTACCTGACCACTGCTTAGTTGAAAAATTCTTAAGCAGGAGATATTTTCATAGCTCAACAGACGAAAGGGAATCGCAAACGAATATGTGTTGAATGCAAGATCACGTTTACACCCTGTAACTTTTTGCCGATCGACAAGAGCAAAACGAGGATGATAGAATGCAGTCGAGTTGAATCAGGTGATGCTGAGAGAATCAGATTAGAAAATGGGACACTTAAAGTAGTAGATGAGTTTTGCTATTTGAGGAGCAAGATAACTGATGATGGTCGAAGTAGAGAGGATATAAAAGAAGATATATTTGTTAACATCGAATATAGATTTAAGTGTCAGGATGTCTTTTCTGAAAGTATTTGTTTGGAGATGAGCCATGTATCGAAGCGAAACATGGACGAAAAATAGTTTAGACAAGAAGAGCATAGAAGCTTTAGAATTGTGGTTCTACAGAATAATGTTGAAGATCATATGGCTAGACGGCATAACTGATTAGGAGGTATTGAAAATAACTGGGAAGAAGAGGAAATTGTGGGAAAACTTGACAAGAAGAAGGGATTAGTTGGTAGGTCACGTTCTGAGGCATCTAGTTGACACCAATTTAGTATTGGAGGGAAGCGTGGAGGGCAAAAATCGTAGTCGAAGACCAAGAGATGAATACACCAAGAAGACTGAGAAGGATGTGGGTCGCAGTAGTTACTCGGAGATGAAGAGCCTTGCACAGGATAGAGTAGCACGGAGAGATGCATCAAACAAGTATCTGGACTGAAGATGACTACAACAACTTTCTGACGCTATCTATAAGTGTGGGTATGATCTCCTTTATAGGCAGAACACGTGCAATGAGGATGTGAAACCTTGCTCTTTAAATTTAGCGCCTATTCACGAAAGGAACACGAAGTATGACAATCACGTTGCACATAGTCTCGAATAGCATGAAGTCTCGCTAACACTGATTTATCCTGCCGGCTGTAATGTGCATTCAAAGAACTAAAAATGTTTCTGCTGACGACAGTTCTTTTTTCACCAACAACTCCGCTGAAGGCAGAATGTACGTTATAACTTGTTGTCAGATCAAATACTGTCACACGTAAAAATACAAGAGCGCTTGAGAATAGTTCAAAACTTGTGCAAACTTCATGAACGACTGGGGAGTAAAAATAAATCAAAATTACTATCAAGAAATTCCTGTTATTAATGAGTAACTCAATAAGCAGTAGCAAGAACAATATTAAATTTTCTGATGACAATTCAACAAAATCTGAGAACCAGAAGCAAAGAAAACTTCATACACTGGGAGCTTCATTGAAATAGTAGGAAGATGATGAGTTCCATGCATTAATCTCACGAATAACTTCGTACTTTGTATCCGCGGGAGGCGAAATTTACAGGTTGTACCGATACCTGGACTTACGATGGAATCAGCATGTCTGCTCTCGTTTCTCATCTTTCTGTAGCGGTGCCGGGATGAAAGAGCCGTACCTAAGTTACTCAAATACAAGCACCTTAATAACCACCACCCAAGCACATAGTATCAAAGACGTAATGGAAGGAACTTTTCTTAATGACCGAATCCATGCAACGTAAAGAGAGTTGGCGGAAAAGGATGAGCAACTTTCGGACGTTTCTGTCAACTAAAAAGCAGCATACGTCGAGAATACTTCGATGAGATCGCCATCACTCTCAGGACCACGCAGAACGAACTCGACCGCTGAACCTAGTGACAGAAGAAAAAGATTGCAAGATGCGGTAAGTAGACTGCGAAGTCAATTCCCAACATGACAGGTGCAGTGGTCAACATCAGTGGATTATCACGGACCAAAGGGGGCCAGTTTATCCATCAAAAAGGAGGAATTTCTTTATCATCCACAGACCTGTACCAATGGAAGATATCAATGCTAACACCGACGTGGCCATTCCGACTCACCCTTGTGAAAGACTGAGAAGACGCATTGAAAGCGGCAGGCGGCGAGCAAAAGCACCATCCTGTCAAACGTCCCCTTTGAATGATAAGAATGACTGTGCTCGTAAACTTCTACGTTATTTGATACAGAAACAACTGAGTGAAACTCAGTTTTTTCTTTACTTATTCTGACCATCACTAAACTGACACAATATTTTTAGCTCAACGCACTCTGACTAAAGAATTCGCGCTAGTATTTTGCAGCCGTGACTTACTGAACTGATAGTACGGTAATTTTTACATCTTTCAACACCTGCTTTCTTTGGGATTGGAATTATTATATTCTTCTTGAAGTCTGAGGGTATTTCGCCTGTCTCATACATCTTGCTCACCAGATGGTAGAGTTTTGTCAGGACTCGCTCTCCCAAGGCTGTCAGTAGTTCTAATGGAATGTTGTCTACTCCTGGGGCCTTGTTTCGACTCAGGTCTTTCAGTGCTCTGTCAAACTCTTCACGCAGCATCGTATCTCACATTTTATCTTTATCTACATACTCTTCCATTTCTATAATATTGTCCTCAAGAACATCGCCCTTGTATAGATCCTCTATATACTCCTTCCACCTTTCTGCTTTCCCTTCTTTGCTTAGAACTGGGTTTCCATCTGAGCTCTTGATATTGATACAAGTGGTTCTCTTTTCTCCAAAGGTCTCTTTAGCTTTCCTGTAGGCAGTATCTATCTTACTCCTAGGGAGATAAGCCTCTACATCCTTACATTTGTCCTCTAGCCATACCTGCTTAGCCGTCTTGCACTGCCTGTCGATATCATTTTTGAGACGTTTGTATTCCTTTTTGCCTGCTTCATTTACTGCATTTTTATATTTTCCCCTTTCATCAATTAAATTCAATATTTCTTCTGTTACCCAAGGGTTTCTACTAGCCCTCGTCTTTTTACCTATTTGATCCTCTGTTGCCTTCACTATTTCATCCCTCAAAGCTACCCATTCTTCTTCTACTGTATTTCTTTCCCACATTCCTGTCAATTGTTCCCTTATGCTCTCCCTGAAACTCTGTAAACCTCTGGTTTTTCAGTTTATCCGGGTCCCATCTTCTTAAATTCCCACCTTTTCTTCAGTTTCTTCAGTTTTAATCTACAGTTCATAACCAATCGAATGTGGTCAGAGTCCACATCTACCACTGGAAATGTCATAAAATTTAAAACCTGGTTCCAAAATCTCTGTCTTACCATTATATAATCTATCTGATACCTTTCAGATTCTCCAGGGTTCTTTCATGTATACAACCTTCTTTCATGATTCTTAAACCAAGTGTTAGCTATGATTAAGTTATGCTCTTCGCAAAATTCTACCAGGTGGCTTCCTCTTTCATTTCTTAGCCCCAATTCATATTCACCTACTATGTTTCCTTCTCTCTCTTTTCCTACTCTCGAATTCAAGTCACCCATGTTTATTAAATTTTCGTCTCCCTTAACTACCTGAATAATTTCTTTAAGCTCACCATACATTTCATCAATTTCTTCGTCATCCCCAGAACTAGTTGGCATATAAACTTGTACTACTGTAGTAAGCGTGGGCTTCGTGTCTATCTTGGGCACAATAATGCGTTCACTATGCTGTTTGTAGTAGCTTATCTGTACCCCTATTTTTTATTCATTATTAAACCTATTCCTGCATTACCTCTATTTGATTTTGTATTTATAACCCTGTATTCACCTGACCAAAAGTCTTGTTCCTCCTGCCACCGAATTTCACTAATTCCCACTATATCTAACTTAAACCTATCCATTTACCTTTTTAAAATTTCTAACCTACCTGCTCGATTCCACGCTCCGATCCGTAGAATGCCAGTTTTCTTTCTCCTGATAACGTCCTCTTGTGTAGTCCCTGCCCGGAGTTCTGAATGGCGGACTATTTTACGTACGGAATATTTTACGCAAGAGAACGCCATCACCATTTAACCAAACAGCGAACCTGTATGCCCTCGGGAAAAATTACGGCTGTAGTTTCACCTTGATTTCAGCCGTTAGCAGTACCAGAACAGCAAGGCCTTTTTGATTAGTGTTACAAGGCCAGATCAGTCAATCATCCAGACTGGTGCCCCTGCAACTACTGAAAAGGCTGCTTCCCTCTTGAGGAACCACACGTTGGTCTGGCCTCTCAACAGATACCCCTCCGTTGTGGTTGCACCTACGGTACAGCTATGTGCATCGTTGAGGCACGCAAGCCTCCCCACCAACGGCAAAGTCCATGGTTCATGGGGGGAGGCATATAGTTAGCAAATGAAAGATTTTGATAGAGAACAAACAATGTATTTACTTTAATAGTGTACTTAAGTCATTATATATATATACCAGTTAATGACATCCAGTCTAACAAATTTCCTTTTTTCTGACGGACACCCGTCCAATTCGTCCGCTCATAGTAACCTCTCAAAACTCTGGCATCTTTCTCCCCACATCCACCACTGCTGGCGGCTCACATCCGACTGCCCAACGCCACACGCTGTTCACGTCAAATGGCTCTGAGCACTATGGTACTTAACTTCTTAGGTCATCAGTCGCTTAGAACTTAGAAGTACTTAAACCTAACTAACCCAAGAACAGCACACACATCCATGCCCGAGGCTGGATTCGAACCTGCGACCGTAGAGGTCGCGCGGTTCCAGACTGAAGCGCCTAGAACCGCTCGGCCACTCGGGCCGGCGCTGTTCACATCCAACTGCCCAACACTACACTAGCGAATATTCCAACAATGAGTCCAACCAGCCACAGAGTGCACACAGCGCTGTCAGCGACTTTCATACAGAGCGCTGCGCCGCGTCACCAACATAAAAACCTAAACACCCTACTTACATAGCCCCCATGCTTCCCACAAAAATCTTACTAATTGTTTTGGGCAATGGCCAATACTTATTTGCTGATTTTTTTTATATTAACGCTAACAAATAAATAAAATGCACAAACCTATTGGTAAACTGTTGGTCAAATGCAAAAATTGTCCTCACAGTCCATAACGACGGTCCTGATCGTTCATCACAGTAGTAATTGCAGTTTTATGCACAAAGTCTGAGCACTAAAAAAAAATGAACATGGAGGTAGTGGATTTCCATGCAGTTTTGAAAAAAAATAGTGTTGTCCTTCCAACGGAAAGACAGTGATGACTTTTGACATGCAGACAGGTAATGGACCACAACAGAGGAAACCCACAGCAGAGTCAGTAGAAGTTTTGAAGAATATTGGTAGGTAGGTCGTCACAGAGCAGACCCACCGTAGTCCTGGTAGAGAGTATGGTATTGGTCGGCCCCCAAAGATGCAGACCCAATGTAGTGCTTGTAGAGATGGCTAGCTGCCATCCGTTGCGACTGTGCAGGTGCACAATCAACATCAAAGAGTCTTGCAGATAATATAGCAAGTCCATGAACCAACACTTGCGCACTCACAAAAAAAATTTTCAAATGTCCTTAGAACCAGCAATGTTGTTAACCAGTCCCTTGCTGAATTATCAACACACATGCGAGCACTAACAGTCCTCTTTTTTTAGCTTCTCACATATTGTGCACATGCTATGACTAACAGAAACGTGTGCAGTGAAATGAAAGTAGAGTGACTTAATTTGTAGAACTGGTGCCTATACAATTACGAAAGTACAAAGTGTTGTGTTGGTAGAAGAGCCAACACCGTGTTACTAGTTGAGGCCGAAATGCACGCGTTTTCGCCCACGCAGGCTGGCGCGAGGAGGGAAGGACTATACTGACGTGAGGTCTGGAACACGACAAGGAATTAGAATTCAGAAAGCGGACGTAATTAGTTTGATACTTAACTTTAATCCATTAATGATGAACGTCGTTCTTGACGGTACGTGATTCACAATATCATCTGTTCAGAATACATACATAGTAACTGAATATGGCGCCTTGCTAGGTCGTAGCAAATGACGTAGCTGAAGGCTATGCTAAACTGTCGTCTCTGCAAATGAGAGCGTATGTAGACAGTGAACCATCGCTAGCAAAGTCGACTGTACAACTGGGGCGAGTGCTAGGGAGTCTCTCTAGACTATACCTGCCGTGTGGCGGCGCTCGGTCTGCAATCACTGATAGTGGCGACACGCGGGTCCGACGTATACCAACGGACCGCGGCCGATTTAAAGGTTACCACCTAGCAAGTGTGGTGTCTGGCGGTGACACCACACAAAGTACATTATTAATGAACATAATAATACAGATGACATTTCTAGTAATACACACATTACAAAAGAATAGAAATAAATATATACATCGTTGTTATAGGAATTGTGACATAAGTAAATAAATAAAAATGAGAACAGCTTTCGAAACATTAACTTCACATATGAGCATTAAAACATAGCTGAAAAAATAATGTCTAAACATCTTTACAAAGTAAACAACATATTATTAATGCACATTATATTTGTGGTTAACAATATTCCTCATCATAATGAATGTAGCTTAGTATTAGAAGAGAAAAAAAATTCTGTGAAAAAGCACACACACAGGAAGAATACACAAGTGTACACTAACACAAAGCGGAATAACACAAAAGGAAAGGACAGGGTTTGTTTTCAGTATAGCATTTGGTTCTGCAGTATTTATCGTATTAGACTTGCAAACAAAACTTTCGCTACTTCTCGGAGATCTCCCTTAGTTCTTCATTATTCCCACAAAGTCCGATCTATGCCTGCTTTCTGTATTCTGTTAATATCCTCTTTCAAAGTAATTATTCTTCATTGTACACTATTTTTCTGGTCAAACTTTTTCGTATAGCTTTCCAATGCTTTCTTTCCCTATTCTTCACACTTAGTTTCTTATATAGTACCACCCCTCTTACGCTAAATTAAGTCTACTGAGCTCAGATACATAAACTAAGGTACGAGGCAGTGCAGCAGTACGAACATTAACACAAACAAGAACGAGAAAAAAATGGAAAGTGGCAAAGCAAGCAGCAATAAATATAAATTAGCAAAGCAAATGCAACATTACAACTAATATGAGCCAATGTGCATCAACAAGAAAAATAAATCAGTAGTAAAACTGGCTTAGCAGAGCGATACAAAGTGAAATTCAGTAGGACTATGCCTGGCACACAGCAGAAGCAAATGCAGTAACTTATACCTAAACATGACAAAGCTGAAGCAGAAAAAATATTACAGTAAAGATAGCCATGTCTAATACCCATGTCACATCTTAACATTAGAGTGGTGCATCACGATAACTTACTCTACCAACTAAGTTACCAAATCATTGAAAAATTATGTATGCAATTCCTGTGAAGGGAAATGTCCATTTGTGCTCCCTTTTTTTTTAAGAAAATGGATCATAAAATTATTATTTATTGGATCTGTAGACAGAAAAATATTTACAGAAGCAACCAGTTTGCCTCGTTCGAACCAAATAGCTTCTGTGACAAATGTTGAACATTTTTTCAGTGTTAAAATTGGGCATAAAAGTGCAAATAGCCAAAACCGCGTTTAGAGAAACATCCCTAAACATGCGCTTTTACCGGGTGTTTGACAGTCCGTTGAAGCAACCTTTCACGTTTCGTACACCATGCTTTTGAAAGAGGAGACCAGGCTGAAAAAGATTTTCAACAACGCTGCCTCATAACGCTTCATATATTTCGCACTCATTTCAAAATGCAACCGACAAAACAAAACATTCAACTCCACACTGTTTATCTATACATTGTGCAAAAGCGCATTGATTACAAATTCGAGATCACTACCAGAGATGTCACTGCGGACGTTACATTTAAAATTATGGAGTACACTTTCTTGTACGACTCTAAGTAGATAATGAAATACTTTGGGCGATAATTTACAAATGGATAATACTATGCATTTTGCTTTGTGGGCAATCAACCAGAAAAAGTAATGAAATGCTATATACAGCAATAATTAAATGACACTGTTCCCATTAGTAAGGAACTATATCTCGTGATGCATTAATGCAGGATTGTATTTCGTCGTTTAACGATATACTTTCACTGTGAAAACACAAACACCGGACGTTGAGACTAAAATTACTACTGACGGTTTCTTCCTTTCAATCGAAAAATTTGCATGATGCCTATTGCCATTCTGATAAACGATGTTCATTCTACATGTCACACTGGAACTACACAGTTCATAGACAAAAAACAAGCCACGGCGAATACTTCCTTCAAAACTGGAACACTCTCGAATCGTTTAGTCGGATTCAGTTCTGGGGGTATATTGTACCCCCTCTCTCTAATACTTTCTGTCTCTCCCACACTGACGCACAGTCTGAAGTACAGACAAATATCGGAAAAGAGAGGAAACTGAGGGAGTGGGTACAGTCAGAGAAAAAGGACCCGTTTCATTTACTGTGAACTGGCAAGAAATACGAAACTGCATGGCTGAGCGACAAAGAAAATGAGGCGAAAAAACAAACGGGGAGCTTTGTTTTTCTTGGTCATGCAACGACAGATTAATGCGAAATATTCGTGGATAAATTAAGAAACACATCATGCAGATTTTATTGTCAACGTATCCATGTAAACAAAATCACGATTCTAGAGCAGTGCATGATAACTGTCTTTCTAACTAATGATATTATATACCGTGTTAAAACTAATACGAAAGGAAAATAGTTTTATATAAGTGAAGTTAACAGCAGTACAAAGAAGCAGTAGAAAATATTTCTTTCAAGAAAGGGTAGCGAAGTGCACAATTTTATAGAAAATAATATTCGTGAGCTTCACAATTTTCTCATACAATTTTGTGTCAGCACAAACCCGACGTATTATATTTGTGTGCTTGACTTTTCTCTTACACGCAAACTTTTTCTTCGATACTTACAGTTTTGTTTGACTGTTAAGATGATGACAAGAGTGATATCATTATGTAGTAGTTTATATCTGAGCAAGAGAGAAAAAATGTCTTAGAAATCTCCTGACCTTTTGTGACATGTAAAGAGTGCTCTGGGTGTTGCGTTGAACAGGAAAGCTCATCTGAGAAAGAGACCGAGTTATGTGAAACACAGACCTTTATTCATGTGTAGGTTGTTGAAGGAACCGATCCATGAAATTTTCTTTTGCTTTGAATTTATGTCAGTACTCTACATCTCATCTTCTCATGTATGCCTAGAGTTACGAGTAACCACTTCGTTTCCTCCCTATTCCCTTTACCAATGATGCAAGACGTAACAAGAATCAGTTCGATACTGACACTATTTAATTTGATCCTTTCAACTTTCTACTTACATGGAAGAGCTACACATTTTTAAAAACTACTGCCAAAGAAGTTTCTCGCAACCATTCTCTTGTGGCACTCATGTGTCAAACTGCAATTGGGAATTATCCGACACTGACTGAAAAACGCACACGCACAAAATTTTTGTTCGCTGTAACTGATAAAATTGTGCCAGAAATAATTTAATGTAGCCAAACTTGCTCTGTTTGGACGAAGGTTTTCGAAAGTTTTCCTTGGCTGTGAGGGGAAAGTAGGTACTGAAATCTCCTCGCAAATATTACCAATTAGGATGCCCTCCGACCCACTCCCAGCATCCTGGAACGCTTGGCAGACAGAACCGGGGCTCTGTAATGGGCCTGATGTCGAAAACCCACTGTGCTCGAAGTATGAAAAGATTTCAAGTTTCTTAGCAACATTCTACATTTTTCGATCCAGCGAAGTACCTAAGGCTGTCAGAAAGTATGTGGAGGTGACTGGAGGAGAAGGAAACTGGCAGCGTCACTTCGCATTTGAACGTAATCGGCAAGTAGGTCTCATCTTTTGCCGGCGTTGACAGTGAATAATGTACTTGCGGTTGCGAGTGCGCTGCCGAATTGCTATCTCTTCTTGACGTCGGCGTAACGCTTTCTCAGCACTGCGGTGTTCCCTGGTGCACCGAGGCGTCTAGGGGACTGCTCTTGATTCCGTACCTGCCCTTCGCCATTCTGCAGTTCTGTCTTATTCCGTCCGCCGCAGGGCGCTCACTGCCCTGAGGGGTCTTTCCACACGCGTCTACTCCCACCGGTTGTGACTGGCGTGCAGGTTATCTGGCTTTGGCTGACTTCCTCGGTTCAGTCCTGACACTCTTTTATTTATTTTATGACAAGATTAACGCTTTGCTCGGGTTGCATACGGGGCTCCTTTGATAAGGTATTCGCTTGAAATACCGGCTAGACTTATGCAGACTAACTTTATGCTGCTATAGGGAATCTGAAAAGACGTAAATCAAGAGTAAATCCCACACGATACGCTACACTGGAAGGCCGATTTTGTTGTCAGATTGACCGCTCTCATAATAAATTTGGCATATTAAAAGAACGCTACCAGTGAGATTTGCCCAGGAGGCATTATTGATGCCCATTAACAAGGTAACTGCTCCATTACTAACACATCCCTGCAACCTTGCTTGAAGTTTCGGTGCTCGCAGCATAATTCGTAATCAGACCTGTCACCTGCCTAGACCGTCAATGAGGCTTCATTTGCACTGTTTTTTCGCTTTTCTCGGTTTCACTACTTGTCAAGAGCTTGTAAGACGACAAAATTTTGCCACCATACACTTTATGTTCTTTTAGATTTACACTGAGGAGCCAAAGGAAATGGTACACCTGCCTAATATCGTGTAGGGCCTCTGCGAGCATGCAGAAGTACCGCAACACGACGTGGTATAGACTCGAATAATGTACGATGTAGTGCTGGAGGGAATTGAGACCATGAATTCTGCAGGGCTGTCAATAAATCCGCGGGAGTACGAGGGAGTAGAGATCTCATCTGACCAGCATTTTGCAAGGCGTCACAGATATGCTCAATAATGTTCATGTCTGTGGAGTTTGGTAGCCAGAGGAAGCGTTTAATCTCAGAAGAGTGTTCCTTGACCCTCTCTGTAGCAATTATGGATGTGTGGGATGTCGCAATGTCCTACTGGAATTGCCCAAGCCCATCAGAATGCACAATGGACATTGTAAGTAACTTGTTAGCCTGTTTGTATGGTGCCAGCGCTATGGACTGTGTTCATAGCGCTTACAACGCTCTGCACCTTCGGCAAGAGATAATGTGGTTGGACGGACTAGCAGCGTGAGAATGGACAGTGAAGTGTATGGCCATGATTATCTTAGCGGAGACTCTGTGTTGGTAGGATATGCACTGTGAAGTGAGATGAAATGATGTGTTTGTAAGAAAATACGCAAGGAAATCAGGATGGATGTATGGTTGATAATGTTTGGGCAGTGGAATTATTGACAACTGTATAATTTTAGGAAATGGATGTCACATGAATAAGATAAAATTTTCTACAATTTTGGTAAACATTTTTGGAATACAGTGATCGGTATATTATTATATTTTGACTAAAGTTCAGTCTTGATCACACCATTTATGTTTCAGTGACATAGGTCATTGAAACATAAATGGTGTGATCAAGACTGAAATTTAGTCAAAATATAAAATTTTCTATGTGCATTGCTTGTTCTTCAGCAAAATCTTTCTTTTGCTAACCACATGCTTCCTAGTAGTTAGCGTCTATAGTAGTTATAATATTTTTATTTTGCTGGCTGTTGTTGCTACTTGCTGTAATTGTTGCAGTTCGTGATGTGAATATTTTCAGTGAGGTTACTGACTTATGAGAAAGAATGGGGTGTGAAGTATCGGGATTCGTAATTGAAATGAGTTACACATTTTTGGATTTGTCTTATTGGCAGGAATTCTTGCAATTCAGGGTCATTCTTTTGAGTT
Organism: Schistocerca serialis cubense; assembly: GCF_023864345.2. Classification (NCBI taxonomy): domain Eukaryota; kingdom Metazoa; phylum Arthropoda; class Insecta; order Orthoptera; family Acrididae; genus Schistocerca; species Schistocerca serialis. The sequence goes on from NC_064644.1 coordinate 76,220,560, forward strand.
AATTATTGGAAGTCACGTTGTCATTGTATAGCAGTCAGATTGCATAGGGCTTGTATATTGTGGGTAATAAATGAATAGGTTAAGTATGAGTTGTCTTTGGCAGGGAAAATTCTGTAGGCCAGTGTTAATTTAAAAACTAATTAAAGAACTAGTTTCACCAAGGACGGATGCAGGTGATCAGACTGTCATAGTCGTATCTAGACGTATCAGGGGCCCCATATAAGTAAACACGCCCCACACAAGTACAGAGCCTTCACCAGATTGAAGAGTCCCCTACTGACATACAGGGTCCATGGATTCATGTGGTTGTCTCTGAGAGCTGGTTTCTCAGGATGGGGAAGGATAAGGTTACGATGGTGGACGGGGCCGTAATCACTTACTCTCGGTCGCACAACAAATACGTAAACTTTATTTAAATAAATTAAAATTTTAAAACAATCTCTTAAAAGAAACGCAGTTGGCTGCACGACGGCTGAAGGCCTTATCACAAGGAAAAAATTCCACAATTTTGGGGCCGAAGGTCACCAACAATAACCTCAAACAACAAACGGCTGAAGGCATGAATTAGAAGTCAGAAGAACAATTCCAAATAGCACACATATCAACAAATACCCTGCTTTTAAAACGAGCTTGCTTTAAAAAAACTTACTGTAACACGGCTGAAGGCTTTATTATGAAAGAAGTGAAATTATTGCTCGGCTGAAGGCCACACACAACTTCAAATAACCAACGGCCGAAGGCATGAATAAGAAGTCAGAAGACCAATTCCAAATAGCACACATTTCAACAAATACTTTGCTTTTAAAACAAGTTTGCTTTAAGAAAATTTATTGTAACACAGCTGAAGGCCTTACTACAAAAGAAGTGAAATTATTATTCGGCTGAAGACCAGACCAACAATAATTAGAAAATTACAAATATCCTTAAAACGAACATCACAGTCTAAGGAATCAGGACAAGCGGTTCTCAGCAAGTGTTCCAAGGTTCAGCCTGGGAAGGTAACTCAAACATCAGGTAAGGTGAGACAGGCAGCCAAGAGTAGCACTCACGTAACAGGATGGCAACTCAAACTAGGGGCAGTTTTAGCGCCGACCGAGCGACTAACCAATCCGCCTAAGGTCCGATTACCAGTACAACGATGGAATAATTTTAGACAGACAGCAATACGTCTTCAGGAAACACCCAAGGCCGAGGGAAACACTAGAACCAAGGTAGACCTCCCAAAAAAATGCACAGTACAATACAAGAGGTTGTCGAACTACACGCCGTGTCAGACAGCATGAACACGACGAGGAAAGGTACACTGCCGGAAAGGTACGCTAACCTCCAGGACAGGTAACTGGGGCGTTAGTGGCCACAAGGCAGAAAATAGCGCTGGTAGCACGCTGCTAATAAGAGTAATACTAAATTCAGTGATGAAAATAGAGGAAGACAACTGAAATATTTCACCGCCTCGAAACACTTCATTCGTTGCCGCCACGCTCAGAGGCCCTGGGAGCAACAACACGCCGACCAAAGGCGAGATCTCAGAACAGTCGAGGCTGCATTAGCAGTTAACTCTTCACTCAACTTAAACGTCCAGGGTACGGTGTGCAACGAAGTCGTTGCTCTCGCAGCTACCCCTCCTCGATCCGGCAGTGGCAGCACACCGCCAGCGGCCCCGGCTTGTCCTCGCGCTGCACGGACCTGCATGCTGCAGCGCCCCCAACCGACCTGATGTCCGTTCGCAACTCTCCGCCAAACCCAGTACGCAGACAGCATTAAAATAACTGCTCATTCAAAACCACAAGATACATACGGACCCGGGAAAACAATTCCACCAACAACTCACAATACTAAAACTAGTCACTGTGAAACAACACGGACAAATTATAAGTCGGCACAAACACAGAGAAGCCAGAAGCGGTCGGAAGACCAAATGCACGTCATCCGCTTCGATGACAGACCGAAGGACCAATCAACGGCCGTCCCCACTCAAGTCAGGCATGGGAAAGGTCCCAGTAGAAATCGTCGACTGACAACTTACTGCCATGAGGTCACTTCGACGGGTGGACACACACGCCCAAGTGGAAGTTGCACTACTCGAATATCATGGTCCATTCAACTAAAACTCGCTGAATCCGAACCCTGACGTGGTCGTGCACTCTCGCCACCACATCCTTCCTTCGGACAGTGCATGTTTGTCGCCAGCGGTCGGGCGAGTACTGGCTGTCCGAACCTCACTGCTGCTCCGTCCCAACTGCACTAGTTCGACACACGACGACCGGGAAATAATAGAGGCCGCTCCAAAAATGGTACCACAGTACGCGCTATCGATAAGCGCTGGTGCTGCCATTCACGAACGGACAAGGCGAACAAACGTAATGGCGCCAGTGAACACACTAAGAAACGAGGCGTCACTGTTGCTATTACAAGATGCCAAGCTACGAACAGCATTTAACGTGAGCCGCACACGGCTCAATCTCCATACCGGTACACGTTCATACGCTAGGTACAAACTGAAACGAGACTCGCCCGACCAGGCAACATCCTTTCAGTCATCAACAGTCGAATATCGGTGTCGACGGGCCCAGGCGAAGAGTAAAGCTTTGTGTCGTGCAGTCGTCAAAGGCCTATCGTTCTAAAGATAGTCAAACACATGCAATCTCTAAATTACATGTAGGGTAGAATCTAGCTTGTATAATTCATATTTTTACAATTTCTCGCACTCTACATGTTTCTTGAGAACAGATTTTTTACGGTATTCACGTTGCAATTCATTCTAGTAGAATCCCAAAAGGAATGATTGTATTGATGTGCTAAACCAATGTGCAATAAAACCACAACACGAAACTTTGTTTTATGGAGAATCCTAAGTGTAGGCTGTCAATGGTAGAGCCATCTTAGCCTTTTGTGAGTGTGAGAACACCATTTCGCAGACAATATTAGGCCCACAAACATACACAGGCTATATCTTACAGACATCGCAAGGACTTCCAAGTTTAAGTCTACTGTCTTCCATTTGGGACTATTAACGTGTAAATAATAGATTTCAGCGATCAGTTGTCCTTTTGAAATTTTATTGGAAGCTCTAGATTTCAGCTAGAAACTAGCCATTCTCAGTGCTAAGAATACAACAGGTACATAGTTAGACGATATCATAAAAATGTTGCAATTAACGGCTTAAATCATATGATTTGTATATTACATACCACTTTTAGATCAATGCATGTAATACCTGTTGGTCGGGCTTCATTCACGGTTCAGTGAATACTAATGTTTCCGGAAGGCGGGCTGTGTGGAGAACACCTGGATTGGTTAGATGGCGCCATCTATGTGAACTACAAATAAACCTCAAATTTTTTATTACATCATCTAACTATGTACCTGTTGTATTCTTAGCATTGAGAATGGCTAGTTTCTAGCTGAAATCTAGATCTGCCAACAAAATTTCAAAAGGTCGACTGATAGCTGAAATCTATTATTTACAAGTCAATAACAGTCGCTGGGTGCATCAGCCTCTGAATGGAGGGCAACCCGATGAAAATTTTGCCTAGCTGGGCCAGCACTGCGTCTTACAGGTACAAGAAGCTCAGGGTATAGCTGGAGGTCACTATCCAGCATATAGCATTTAACAAAGTGTGCATTTCTAAAAAGCTCACACCGAGATATGAACAGTCACAGTTCAACAAGTTTAACAACAAGAATGCAAACAGTCGAATGGCACGACGTAGGAGGATATGTGAAGTAGTTATAGTGAAAACTGAGATCAGGACTCTGTTTGTGAAAAAGCAAGTGATCAGTGACAGTTTATACGGATTACATTTTGAACTCGCTAGTGTACTTTCACCTTTAATTTTCGATTCAGTGCTGCATAGTGTGAGGAACACAGTGGATAACGGAATATACAAAGTAAGGCAAAGACATAATAAGATTATGAATTTAGAAAATAGGGTAACTGCGAGTAAAAATGAATGTGTGTAAAATTTTAACTTCTTTCCAAGAGTGTTGAATTAGCGAACATTGTTTTTGATCAGAGTGAAACCGACATGCTTAGTAAGGGTATGAAGTATAACATAAACAAGAAACTCGATCGTAAGGCTATAAAAGACACGGTAGCCCACTCTAAGTATGCGATTGACTAATTGAGAATACCAAAACTTGATTAGAATAAGATTAACTTAGGGATTAACAAGATTATTACTAATGAGGTTAGTAAACCTGCCCCAAATTCATTAATAGAGAAGAGAGTGGTCGAAAATATTAAATTCAAGCTTTCGGAAAACGACGCCGTAGTAACTAAGGCAGACAAAGGGAGAACAATTGTGGTCATTTGCTAAAGAAATCTATATTGCCAAAACTTAAAAATTCTTTGAAGATAATAAGTTTAAGAAACTCGATAAGGATGTAACTTTCAAAGCTCTAAAGAGATTGTTAGATCACTTAAAAACTTACAGCGAGATTATATCACCAAGGGAGGCACCGAGGATAAAGGTTATGAACCCCATGGAACCAACGCTTAGAGCACAAATAAAGGTACACAAACAAGGCTATCTGATACGCCCAGTGGTGGATGGTAGGAGCAGTCCTCCCCATAAGGTAGCTGGCAAATGCCTGCGGTTTCTTAAGACACATTATAAATTCTATAAACAATTTTCCATTAAAAGTAGTCTCGAACTTATCGAGGAGGAGGAGGAGGAGGAGATTAGTGTTTAACGTCCCATCGACAAGGAGGTCATTAGAGACGGAGCACAAGCTCGGGTGAGGGAAGGATGGGGAAGGAAATCGGCCGTGCCCTTTCAAAGGAACCATCCCGGCATTTGCCTGAAGCGATTTAGGGAAATCACGGAAAACCTAAATCAGGATGCCCGGAGACGGGATTGAACCGTCGTCCTCCCGAATGTGAGTCCAGTGTGCTAACCACTGCGCCACCTCGCTCGGTCGAACTTATCGATAAAATTAGAAATATACCAATAACTGACGAAATGAAATTTTTTTTTCTCTAGATATAGTCAAATTATACACAAATATACCTATTAACAAATCCGTGCAGATCATTCAGCGCAATGTAATAGAACAAAACATGCTTTCTATGAGGGAAATAGATGAATTCATTGGGCTACTTACCATAATTTTGACGTTTAACTATTTTAAATTTAATGGGGACATTTATTCCCAACAAGATGGACTCAGTATTGGGAGCTCAATATCGGGAATTCTGGCAGACATCTTTATTAATTATCTAGAAAACAAATTCTTTTCTGAAAATCCTGTGCTAGCGGAGAAAATTGTGTACTACTTCAGGTACGTAGATGACACTCTGCTGATAATACGGAGTAACGATGATGTCGTCAACACCATAGTAGCCTTATTTAATAATTTGCATCAGACAATTAAATTTACGTGTGAGACCGAGATAAATAAGTCTATTACTTTTATAGATCTATCAATTCGAAATGAAAATGGGAGGCACGCATTTGACATATTTCGTAAAGAGACTTGTACCGATGGCATTGTGGATTTTACTTCAAACCATCCAGTTCAACATAAAAAGGCGTTTTTCAATTTTGCTATCAGTCGGTTGTTTAAAATTCCGCTGTCAAAAGACGAACACGATGAGGAAATGGCAACGATAAGGCACATTGCAAAATTGAATAACTATCCATGGGACTTTGTAGATGTTATATATAAGAATATAGCTAATAAATACAAAAATAGGACGACGCTTTACAATAATAATACAGCTACTAAAGAACATAGTAAGCTTGTCAGCTTACTTTACTACGGAAAAATGAGCAATAGAATTGCCACTACCCTTAGAAAATACGATATGACATTGTCTTTTGGTACCAAAAAGCACTTAGGATTTATTTTGCAACATTCTGTAGACGTGAGAAACATGTTTCTTGCATCGGGAGTTTATAAAATTGATTGCTCAGCCTGTAAGGCCCGTTATGTTGGCCAAACAGGAAGGGGGCTGGAAATCAGGTTTGGGGAACACGTCGCATTGGGAAGAAAAGGTACCATGGAAAAATCGAGTATGGCGGCACATTTGCTTACCTCAAAACATAAGGTACCGACTTTGGCGTCCAATGTGAGGTTGCTGCATAAGTGTGAGAATGGCGGGTTCTTCGAATTCCTGGAAGAGCTCGAAGTCTTCTGCCATCACAAAAATACCGGCAGCAACCAGGTGGTTGTGAAAAATGCATGGTTCTGGAAGTTGTTCGAGGACTTGTTGCTGGGAACCGGTGTGGGATTTGACCCAGGAGGAACGAGGTAACACCTGTTTTTTTTTTTTTTATTTAGTGTGCTTCGATTCCCCTGGCAGCAGCTTAGTATGCCGCTCTTCAGCCTACAGAATTTGTTTTAAAGAGATAAAGATAATTAATAATAAAAACAGGCGATAAAATCGGTGACTTAAATGGTAACATGGCGGAAAATCATGGAACTTAAAACATAGAACAAAGAGATGATGACACTAATAAAATACATGTGAAGCAGACAGGTAAAATAATAGACAGACAATTAAAAACCACAGCGACAGTCTGGTTTCTGTTCCAAAGAGACATAAAATTCACATCCAGTGACAGCAGGATTTCTGTTCGCAACACTTTGGAAATACAAACAACACTGGACAGTCACTTCAACACTGCACAAAAAATTTGGCAAATATGACATACCACAGCCAAGGGCAGACAGGGGGAACCCAGATAGATGATGGGAAAGAGAAAGGGGGGAAGGAGAGGAAAAAAGAAGGTGGAGGGGGAAAGTAGCCGACGGAGGACGAGGACCCATAAGGGGTGGGGGTGCTGGGCAGACACGACAGTGAGTGGGGAAAGGAAGAAGGGAATACAAAAGGACTTGAGGGGGGGAAGGGAGGCAAGAGGGAGCCCAGGGAAAAGACAGATGAAAGGATGGGGGGTGAGGGTCAGAGTTGATAGGAGGGATAAGTGGAGGGAGAGAGGGCAACATCCGGGAGGGGGAGTTGATTGATGATGGGTGTAGAGATGGAGGGAAGGGGGGACAGAACAGTGGAGGTGTGGCAGAGGGTTGGGATGGGAGAGGAGAGGAGCAACCAGGGGGTGAGGGAGTTCAGAGTAGCGGGAGGTGTAGAGTATGCAGATATGTTCGAGGAATAGAAGCAGATGGGGGAAAGGAATGAGGTCATAGAGGATCTGCATGGGGGACAGGATGCGTATACAGAAGGTGAGGCAGAGTGCATGGTGCTCGAGGATCTGGAGGGACTTATTGGATTTGGAGGGGGCAGATATCCAGGCAGGACTGGCATAACAGAGGATGGGATGGATGAAGGATCTGCAGGTGTGGAGGATGGTAGAGGGGTGCAAACCCAATGTCTGGCCAGAGAGGAGTTTGAGGAGTCAGAGGTAGTTGTGGGCTCTGGATTGGATGGAGCAGAGATGAGGGATCCAGGTGAGGTGACGGTCAATGGGGAGGCCAAGGTAGGTGAGGGTGGGGGAGAGGTGAAGAGGATGGGTGCAAAGGGTAAGGGAGACATCCAGGAGCTGGAAGGAGCGAGTGGTACGACCTACAATGATTGCCTGGGTCTTGGAAGGATTGATTTTCTGGAGCCACTGGTTACACCATGTGGCAAAAAGTTCAAGGTGGTTCTGGAGATGGCGCTGGGACCGTTGGAGGGTAAGAGTGAGGGCAAGGAATGTGGTGTCATCGGCATACTGCAAGAGGTGTACGGGTGGTGAGGGGGGGGGGTTGAGGCATATCTACTGTGTACAGGACGTAGAGGGGAGAGGACAGAGCTCTGGGGCACACCTGCAGAGGGGTAGAAGGTGTGGGAATTGGCATTATGGATGGTAACGTAGGAGGGCCGGTGGGAGAGGAAGGACGCCATCAGACGGATGTAGTTGACAGGAAGGGAGCTAACACCTTTTTTTTTTTTTTTTTTTTCTTTATTGAATTTCAATTCCCCCCAAAGGGGGCGGGCTGGCAGCAGCTTAGGACGCCGCTCTGCAGCCTACAGATTTTCTGACAAAGAGCAGGAGAATAAATAATAATAAAAAAACAGGCGATAAAATCGGGGACTTAGTGAGTAACAAGGTGAAAAGAAAGTGGGGAAATTAAAACAAGCAACAGAGGGATGATGAAGCGAATAAAAATACATACGGAGCAGACAGGGAAAACAATAGACAGTTAAAAAAAAAAACACGGCGACAGTCTGGATTCTGTTCGCAAAGTATATAAAATTCACACCCAGCGACAGCATGGTTTCTGTTCGCAACACAACACTGAATAGGCACTAGAACACAGCATGAAAAAGTCGGCAAAGGTGACACCACAGTCGAGAGCAGGTGGGGGGAAACTGGACAGGAGATGGGAAAACAAAAAGGGGGGAAAGAAGAGTAAAAGCGAAGGGTGGGGGGGGAACCGGGAAATGAGCTGATGGAGGATGAGGACCCATAAGAGGGGTAGGGGGCAGACGCAACAGGGAGGGGGGTAGGCAGAGGAGGGAAATACAAAAGGACTGTGGGGGAGAAGGGAGGTAGGGAGAGCCGTAGTGGGGAGGAAACAGGACGGAAGGGGGGGGGGAAGAGGGAGCCCAGGGAAAGGACAGAGGAAAGGAGGGGGAGGGAGGATCAGAGTTGATAGGAAGGATAAATGGAGGGAGAGAGGGCATCATCCGGGAGGGGGAGCTGATGGAAGCCACCTTGGGAAAGGAGATGGAGGGTGTAGAGATGGAGGGTAGGGGGGACACAACGGTGAAGACGTGGCAGGGGACAAGGATGGGAGAGGAGAGGAGCAACCAGGGGGTGAGGGGGTTCAAGACGGCGGGAGGTGTAGAGGATGCGGATATGTTCGAGGAAGAGGAGCAGATGGGGGAAAGGAATGAGATCATAGAGGATCCGCGTGGGGGACGGGAGGCGGATACGGAAGGCGAGGCGGAGTGCATGACGCTCAAGGATCTGGAGGGACTGATAGAATTTGGGGGGGGGGGGCAGATATCCAGGCAGGACTGGCATAACAGAGGATGGGACGGATTAAGGATTTGTAGGTGTGGAGGATGGGAGCTAACACCTACTGTCTTGCCAATATGTAGCAAACATTTGCATTATACTATACGAGTACGATGAGTACAGTTCTGAACCTACAGAACTTCTTCCATGATATGTTAGGCCAGATGCATAAACAGTAGTATTAACAACAATTCCATACATTGGTTGTTTTACATTCATAAGGAAAATCGGCTTTAAGGAAGAAAGGGCTTAGCACCCTCTATTCTATAGCGGAATAGCCAAATTGTAATAACCATGCATCTGACTTATGTTCGGCGCCATCTATTAAGTATTTACTAAATATGACGAACGATATACTTATTATGTTTTAATAAAGGGAGATACAATATAAAAAATAAATATATTTAAGCCATATCAACCAATAGATGTATACAGTGCGTGTCTTCCAGTGTTATATAAATTAAAAAAAAAAGTTTTCCCCACCTGACGTAATTGAAATGTTTTAATAATAATAACGGACTCACAGGGAGCAAACATGGAAATTTTATTACTTGATGATAAATATGAAATAAGTCGGACGACAATGTAAGAATTTTACTTACGTTCCATTTTATATCATTAAATTTGAAGTGGTTTACTTCCATTGAGGTTTATATGTAGTTCACATAGTTGGCACCATTTAACCAACGGAGGTGTTCTCCACACAGCCCGCCTTCCGCAAACATTAGTATTCAATGTAGTGTGAATGAAGCCCGACCAACAGGCATTACATGCATTGATCTAAAGTGATACTGGTATTTAATACACAAACCATATGAGTTAAGCCATTAATTGCAACTATTTTATGCCATCATCTAACTATGTACCTGTTGTATTCTTAGCACTGAGAATGGCTAGTTTCTAGCTGAAATCTAGATCTGCCAATAAAATTTCAAAAGGACGACTGATAGCTGAAATCTATTATTTACAAGACAATAACAGCCGCTCCGTGCAACAGCCTCTGAATGGAGGGCAACCTGATTTAGGACTATGCTAACAGGTGATCGCACCAGATGTATGTATAAATATCGCATACTCACATCCTATGTTTTGTATCCCGCCAGGTAGGCGATGAGTGGGTTGGATCAGGAAAAGGCAATATGCGTCGGTACTGCTGTATGAATTTAGATCCCCTTTACTCAAGCAATAAGAATACATAACTTTCAAGGTGGTCCGAAGTTGAAGCGAAGTTTCCTGGCTGGCTGCACCTGATGAAATGGGTGAACCTGTAGCGGAGCTCGTAGAGCTGCACACCACCAGCTAGAGGGCGCTGCCGTCGGTGTCTCGTGGTATTGTCAACCTCTGAATTTATGTGGTATCGTTACTATCGATACAAAACTATGGACCCAAGAAAGCAAACTAATGCTTTTCCGAAGGTGACAGCAGAAATTTTGTTATGGTCATGGTGCAAGTATGAATGTGGAGGTGCTTCGTTTCTTACAAATCTCACGATTCATTACTCTTGTATCCCTACTGAGAGTGAGACTACAGACCAAAGAAACGCTGATAAACACCGCGGCCAGCATCATGCGACGCTGGTAAGGTACCGCGACGAGCGCTAAGAGGCAGTTGCGGCCTGAGCTGAGGTGCCCTCAGCTGCGGCCATAATTCAGGGACCACCAACGGCTTTGCCAAGCCAGTACGCATCGTCTAGTAGCGTCGCGACACCGTCTGACTGACGGATAATACATGCCGTACCCTCGACTGGGCTGCTGCTTGGAAGACTGCATTATTTGCGTACGACGACATGGCTGTGGATTTCTGGACTTTCCAACGGAATTGTCTTGAGCCGTTTTGGTCTTATTGGGCTACGACTGGGCATGGGAAGGTTACGATTGTGGTCAGTTTATGAATACGAGGGGCGCTCGATAAGTAATGCAACACCTTCCCTTCTCCGCCAATTTTGGTTAAAAGATGAGGGATGCTCCCGCTTGAGACCCTGTAGTTTCGCAAAGTTCCGATAGGTGCGGCGCTATACGCAGCATTCAAAGTGGCCCACGGCTGTGTGTCCAGCAACGTTGGAACGTGGGGACACTCTCATTCTAGTTCCTCGACGGTTCACAGTCAAACACTTCGCTGATCAACTGGACGTCTCTGTTGATTGTGTTGACACACGGGCCGAACCAGTTGGGTTACTCAAAAGAGTATGTCCGCCGGGTTCCTCGCAGACTAACAGAAGACAATAAAGAACAACGAAGTATTATGTGTGTGGAGTTGATAGCTCGTTGCGAGTCTGGTAGTGACAATTATTTGTCGAACATAATCATAGGCGATGAAACATTAGTTCATCACTTCGAACCGAAAACAAAGCAGCAGTCCATGGAGTGACATCACACCACCTCCTCCGAAGAAAAAGTTCAAAGCCGCACCCTCCGCCGGTAAAGTAAAGGCGACGGTCTTGTGTGACTCTGAAGGGGTTATTCTGTTTGACGTCCTCCCTCACGGCGTAACGTTGAATTCCGAAATGTATTGTGCTATCCTCTGGAGACTGAAGAAACGACCTCAGCGTCTCCATCGCCACAAAAACACAAACGAACTTCTCCTTCTCCATGACAACGCAAGGACTCACGCAAGACTGCATACCAGAGAGGAGACACCAAGACTTCATTAGACTGTTCTTCCTCATTAACCCTACAGCCCGAATCTCGCATATTCCCACATCCATCTGGATGCACTCCGACGGAACCAGTACATTGTTTGTGGCGATGTTATTGATGCAGCAAGACTTTGCCTCCGACGCCAAGCAGTAGCATGGTACCATGTGGGCAGACAGGCCCTCTCGGTAAGGTGCTGTAATGCAGTCGCATTGGACGGAGATTATGTTTAGAGACCGGGTTACATAGCCAAAATAGAGGGAAATAATGTGGTGTATTGGAATCCTGAATGAAAGAAAGTATTGTGTCATTTACTGAATGCCCCTCGTAAATCAGAGCATTCGCCAACGTCGAAAGCTTCAAGCACTGATGATGACACCGAGCTACATCGCCGAAATATTATGCCAAGAAGACACAACAAGAAGACGGCATTCCCTCTACCACGTGAAACAACGAAGCAGATTATGTCTAAATCTGCAGAGCCTAGGTTACTTTCCAATGACGACGGTAACAGTTTAGTGTAACGAGAAAGTTAATAGTAAAGTACGGTGGCGGAGAGGCATGTCGTCCGTAGAGCGTAGCGGCGACTGTCAGCTGTCGGCTGACGTCACAACGCGCCACGCGGGGTGCGAGAGGTTATTAGCTGCGATCAGGGCGGACTGGCGTCGCTGGTGACGGATGAGCCGCCCCCGCGTGTCGCGGCGTGGCGTGACGCCCTCCAGTCGCACGGCGCTTTCTGTTGTATTAGTCGCGATGATGGCGCACTCTTTCCGCACTCTAGTAGCCGTGTGTCTCGTTTTCACCAGCACTGTCCACATCTGAAATCAGACCTTAGGCTATATGTACTACACTAAAATACATAAGGAAGTTTTTATTTCTCTATACCGAGTATATGACGCGATAGACAAAGACCATTAAAAAGAAATGCTAACGATAACATTCCACTGTATTTGGAAATTTATTCGACGAACGTCAAGCACTTATTAACATTAATTTTTTTGTTTGGATAGCCATCTTCCTCAGTAGCTTTTATAAAGAACAAAAAAAAGACGCACCACGGAGGACTTACCCGAATGGGAAGGAAATCGGTAGATGTGATGTAGATACACAGACAAACAATTGATAACAATTTGAGCAATATTGGATGATTTATTCAAGAGAAAAGGCTTCACAAATTTAATAAGTCAACTAAGCGTTGGTCCACATCTGGCCCTTATGCGATCAGGTATTCGGCTTTCAATTGATTCGTATAGTTGTTGGATGTCCGCGTGATGGATATCGTGTCAAATTCTGGCGCTTTAGATCGTCATAATCCCGAGCTGGCTGAAGGTTCCTCCCCATAATGCTTCAAACGTTCTCAGGTGGGTAGAGATCCCGCGAGCTTGCTAGCCCAGGTAGGGTATGAGAGGCACTAAGACAAGCAGAAGCAACATTTACAGTTTCTGGGCGGGCATTATGATGCTGAAATGTAAGCCAAGGACGGCTTGCCGAGAAGGGCGTAGGATACCATTGATGTACCGCTGTGCTGTAAGGGTTCCACAGATGACAACAGTATGGATGGTGCTATGAAAAGAAACGGCCTTATGGCTAGCGACAGTTCCACCGCTGTCTGGGGCGTCCCCAAACACGGCTTCTCTTGTCATCGGGGCTGAGTTTGAAGCTGGATACATTAGTGAAGACAATTCTTCTCCAGTCAATGAGATTCCAGGCAGAAAACGTTTCTAGAGAAGCTAAGGGGAGTATACTGAAGGCCTCTAAGAGGTACAGAAGTTGTTTCATGACGCGATAGAAGAACGAAATGCCAACCTGACTATCACCCTGCATACCACCCGACAACCAGATGTTGTCTGTATCCAACAGTCTGCCTGTAAACACGACACTTAACTTGCCACCTGATGTCATCTGCTTGGTCGTTAACTGCACCACTAGGTGGACTACGCCTGTCAGTATGGACTCACCTATTTGCGGCAGACGTGCTTCCAAGGAGAAAGTAATCATTAATGCCTTGCTCTTATCACATGTACAAGGGTTACCCAGAAAGTAATGCACAGCATTTTATTTTTCAGCCGAAAACAACGCTACGAATGCGAAACGTTACGTATGTATTATTTGAAGTCTCCTGAGTCAACGCGTCGTTCCCGTAATGCGAGCTAACATCCCAAAGATGTTCGGGCTCACATGCGGTTCCTCTTCGTCGAAATGTCTTGGCTCAAACTCGTCTAGGGTTTGGACCGCACGTGTCACATTACACGCCGTAACTTAGACACTTGTGACCCTTTGGTTACATTGTCTGGGTGATGCCAAGTTTGCGAAATACAGAGTTAATATAACTTATAGTAACAGTAATCATAATATCGGGAACTAAATTAACAATCCGTAAATGATGTAGGCCACACAGTTGCGAATTGGTTAGAATAATGTTTATTCAGAAAGCAACTGACAGCGAAAGTGGTCGTGTTTAGATTTACTGTTACACTCGAGCGCACATCCATTTGAGACAGTTCAGTCATTCCCATTCTCATCCTTAATTACAAGTTCGATACTCCACCTCGTTAACTATGCGAAAAGGTAGAGTTCACACCAGGCGCGCGGCTGCTCACTGCTCAGACACTAAGTTCCGCCATACAGCACAACGCGAAATTTTCTAAGTCGTTTCACTTTCTAGTTGCCTAAAGAGCGACTGTCCGCTTTCGCGTCTCAATTCGAACTGTACCCTTTGGTGTCTCCAGCCGAACTGTCGCTTCTGAATAAGCACGGATCCTCTCTGCCCGTCCCCGGCCGCATTTCCCGCGCGCCGAATATCCTCTCTCAACTGACTAGGGCAGTTCCCTTTCCTGGAGCCGTCCATCTCATTGGCTACAGACTATTCTACACTATTTTACATTTTAGCATATTTCAATGATCAAAGCTTGCCCACTTTCACATTCTAAATAAAGTAACAATAATATCCATTACATAATAAACGTTAAATTCTTTTACATAAAATCAATACAATTTCCTTCTTAACTTTGAACGTCGCGGCCAGTAGCCTTTCACCAATGTGCTTTCCGATAACTAATTAAGGAACAAAATAACTATTATGCACTAAGCTTTATAACAAATATTCTGTTACCTAATGATTCACTAACGTGTCACGCTGTCATCGTTCAATGTGTTTTATGTGGAGGAAATGATGATCTGATGCTTAACTGAAAATACTGATAATTTAAATTTACTATATATTATAACCTACGTTTCTAGCATTCGTAGACTTAGAGAAAGCTTTTGTCAATGTTGATTGGAATACTCTCTTTCAAACTCTAAAGATGGCAGTGGTAAAATACAGGGAGCGGAAGGCTATTTACAACTTGTACAGAAACCAGATGGCAGTTATAAGAGTCGAGGGGCATGAGAGGCAAGCAGCGATTAGGAAGAGAGTGAGACCGGGTTGTAGCCTGTCCCCGATGTTATTCAATCTGTAAATTGAGCAAACAGTAAAGGAAACAAAAGAAAAGGTCGGAGTAGGTACTAAAATCCGTGGAGAAGACATAAAATTTTTGAGGTTCGCCGATGACATTCTGTCAGAGACAACAAAGGACTTGGAAGAGCAGTTGAACGGAATGGACGGTGTCTTGAAAGGAGGATATAACATGAACATCAACAAAAGCAAAACGAGGATAATGGAATGTAGTCGAATTAAGTCGGGTGATGCTGAGGGAATTAGATTAGGAAATGAGACACTTAAAGTAGTAAAGGAGTTTTGCTATTTGGGGAGCAAAATAACTGATGATGGTCGAAGTAGAGAGGATATAAAATGTAGACTGGCAATGGCAAGGAAAGCGTTTCTGAAGTAGAGAAATTTGGTAACATCGAGTATCGATTTAAGTGTCAGGAAGTCGTTCCTGAAAGTATTTGTATGGAGTGTAGCCATGTATGGAAGTGAAACGTGGACGATAAATAGTTTGGACAAGAAGGGAATAGAAGTTTTGAAATGTGGTGCTAGAGGAAGAAGCTTGCACAGGATAGGGTAGCATGAAGAGCTGCATCAAACCAGTCTCAGGACTGAAGACCACAACAACAACAACAATAACGTTCCTAACTGAGAGCTTCGTCGTGCAAATTTATGTGTCCTAGCTTAAACCTTAATTTTTTTGAACCATGTAGGACAGTGCCCGATTGGCTTCGATTTGCAGTGCAAGTTCTCTATTACTGAAGGAGATCAGTTTCGCACATGCTGACAAACCCTCATGTGTAATAGCAATTTCTGCTTAATTGCTGTCAGTCACAATAAACCTAAATAATGGTTAAATTAATTCATCTGTTTTTGTAACTTTCCGTGAGTGCCATATCAAATAACTTCTAATAAATTCAAGTTAACTTCATGTGTGTATTTTTGTAAGCCTGCAGTTAGAATACTGTGAAAATGCTTGGACGTTTTACTGATGAATGTTATCATTACCTTTTAATGACCATCTCCGTATTTCCAATTTGGTTAGGGTCAGGGAAACACTTTTATCTCGTTATTAAATTTTTTAGCATTAATACAAATCCTCCCAAAATTTTGATTAAGATCTTATTTTTAATGTGATACTCGAGTGTGTCTCAGAGTGTGACATCAAGCATAGCTTATTTCTTGACTTGATGTTTTCAATTGTTTTCCAGCTACATGTTTCATAACTGCGGTTAATTCGATGACATAATTAATGTTTTTGTATCGCAATCTGCTGTATGTCCCAGTGCGTATCTCAGTTAATCGTTTGGATATTTAAAATTACAGGGCCCCTGTGTTAGTGTCATGGGAGCCGCTCGTGATACAAATACTGAAATCTGCATTTGTTGTAATGATGTGGTACTTGTAATAAAGCGACATGTTGACCCAACTACACTAGTTATACGTGAAGCAGTCTTATAGCTCGCACAGTCTCACTTATTACGAAGTCAGACAGAGAACGAACAAAATATAAAAATCTTTGATATTTTCAAAAGGGGAAAACCAAATAGGAAATACGAGAAAAGGCATGGAAACGAATAAACAGATACCGAAGATATATTGTTTTAAGAATGCAAATACGAAATACTGCTGAATTAAAGCAGGTCACCTTTTATGGCACTTCTACTGCCCCTTAACATCGGCTCGTTACTTCACTGTGACTAGATATCTTATGGATACTATGGCATTTTAGACTTGACAGTTGTTGCACCACACCGACCCTTCATATGTACGTACAACAAAAGTAGTTGCAAAGCCTTCCGTCCTAATGACAGTGGTTTAGGAACTCATTAGTTGAGCATCGCGCCAAGTTCTCACGCGCCAGTAGAGACCGTACTGCGGGAAGGTATAGATATCAGGCGCAGATGTAACTTGGGCTTGGTTCGGAAAAGAGTAACAGCCATTGTATATAAAATGTTCCTTGCGAAATGGGCAGTATCTGGGGTGAAATGCGTGGGTCAAAACGGTCAGATCATCCCAAGGAACTTTGTCATATTTTTTCTTTATTTATGTATCTGCTCTTCGAAGAGTGTCAACTACTTAGCTGCACCTCTGTAACAGTATTAAATATCAGGAGCTTGAATCAATTCTCGCTGTTGAAGAAGAGGGTCACTAGTGGCATTAGTGCACCTTAGCGGACAGCGGTGTCGCGCTGTTATCTTGTTTCAGAGAAATTAAGCTCCACGCCTGGTACGTCGCTGAACGTCGAAGTCCTCTTCTCAATGCCACAGAAATTATATAGAACCATTAAAAAAATCGGTATCATGCATCGGCAACAGCGAACGTTAAAAATTGCTTTGATAAGACAGAAAATTAGCTACACTGACCGTGATCTTGGTGAAAACCGACATGTCTACTCGATCTGAATATATTTGGGATGGTCTTTCGTATCTCCACCCTGCACTGTAGCATCTAGCTTAAACCACCAGTCTTTCATGTTATCTGCGTCAAACGTAAAAGTACCTGCGTGGCGCAAAACGTTGAACGTCACACATTCCTGTGACATCTTTGTCATTCAGTGGAACTTCCTTATATTCAGGAGGTACTTCTTTTCTTTTTCTCCTTCTTTATCGTCGCCTTGTCCCACGTCACGTAGGGTCGGCGTTGCTCTTCTGAATCCTTCTCCTCCATAGTACTCTATCCATTGCCTCTTCCTTCTTCCATCCTTACTCCCTTAGGGCTCCAGATATCTTATCCTTCCACCTCATCTTCACTCTTCCTCTCCCT
This sequence comes from Schistocerca serialis cubense, assembly GCF_023864345.2. Lineage (NCBI taxonomy): Eukaryota > Metazoa > Arthropoda > Insecta > Orthoptera > Acrididae > Schistocerca > Schistocerca serialis. Next base: position 76,238,355 of record NC_064644.1, read on the forward strand.
CTTGCTCCCTCAATCTTATCTTCATTCAGGAGGTACTGAGAACAATTAATTACTCAACGAAAAGTATAGTAATATTCTATAAGTGACTATATATCCAGACCCTTCCATTATCGTACTATATCGAAGACAGCTCTTTACATTTCGGAGAACGGCAGTCAAGTGGTCTTTCTGTGTCACAGAAAGACCATTAGAACTGACAACAGAATGGGAACTGTTCTCCCACGTCAGATTCCGTTACATTTGCTTAAGAAACAAAATATAGCTTGGTGAACTGGAATCTACCATCTTGAGTTTGAACTTGAGATATTCGAGAATCGAAATCTCAAATTATGTGTTATAATGGAGTATAAGTTCCTCTTCTAACTCGTCCTATACATGGTACCCATGGCTGTTGTATTTGAGTAGTGCGTCTATACGATTTCAAGTTTGATACCATATCAGCGGGAAAAGAGCATTCGAGTATCAAAAATTTATTTGTGAACAGCGAATGACTTCGTTCCACGTAGCTGCAGTATGGGTGTCTCCCATTCGTGTCAGTATAACGCTTCGACGCGACGTGCGATGGTGATGTCTGAACATGCCCGTCTGATAAATATGAGAGGTTGTCATAAGGTTTCAGTACCCTACTGAAAAATATTAGTCTGCAGTAATGAAACTTGGAGATGGTGTTAGGCCTTCTTTTCATATACGTCCTTCGGTAGGATACATTTTCTGCTGGACAATGAAAGACGTGCGATTGTTTCACACTCTTTCTATCATTTACTTCATTTTTAAATCTTGCAATGGCATGATATCGTTGCTCTTAATTTGTTGCATCAAAATCACACTGATAATTAAGGAAGGATGGGAGTACGGCATTTTGTTTTACTTTTCCTTAAATGCAGCAGTCTCTTTCAAGTAGCCATAATGGTTTGCTCTTCCGGCCCGGACCGTTCAGTTCGAAACGATGGTTGGGTGCTTTGAATACTTTGTAGAAATCAAAGAAGCCTTTTTGCTTAATCTCCCAAGTAGCAGTACCATTCTTGATACCTTGGCTTTTCACATATAGGTCACCCTGAACCAACCTCAGAGAATCAGGGCTTTCCCTCCTCGCTCGAGTCACCTGCTACAATAGCAAGTAGCTCTAGTGGCTTCTCTGCCCTCTCTCATTGGCCAGTGGAATGGACCACCTCTCTCACGTCCGCTCTAAAGAAGGGTCAGGGATTGACTACTTTGTGACGGGGAGTCCTATTCCAGCCCTTGGTCGGTAATTATTTGTGTTGCTAGTGGCCACAAGATTAGGTTAAGTCGCTATGTGTTTGAGTTAAGATATCGGTAAACTTGAAAGCATCAGCGCTTTTCTGTTCCGCTGTATATTCTTCGCATATAATGCCACTTATTGTTCACGAAATTCACTTATTTTTGATCCTCCTAGAACTTGGTGCTCGTGCTTTGTCTGTAATTCTATACTCATACATTTGACCCACACGGTACCCATACTAAGTAACACCTTTCACGCTTATTATGATCAACTTTGTCTCTAGTGTTTTTTCTCCCTGTTCTTTAATTCATGTTGTAAATGAATATTTTAGAGTCTGTGATTCTCCCGAAGACCTTGCTTAGTGGTCGATCTTGAGATTATGTGGAAAGTGGATCATCCTTTGTTTCAGTATAGTCCAGTGATAAACATGTGTGTTTGCAATAGCAGCAATGATTTCGCTTGTCAATGATCCGAAAATCGTCTGAAGAAATTTCTCTAAAGTTATATAAAAATCAGGATGGGAGGTCACTTCGTTCTTTTAATCGTCCTGTACCGAGTTCTCCGATCGGTGTAGTTCGCATGCTTATTATTCACAGTTCTTTGCAAGCACTTTAGGAAGTTTCTTTCCGCCAACCTTCAAGTTCCTGCACATACTATTCTCCCCCCCGTCTAATCATTTTACCTTATCCCCTATCGGGAGAGATACCACTGCAGAAATGATAAACAGGCGGATCAGATTATATTAGGTGATGACATAAAGAATGACCAGAACGGGCTTTCCTTATCATTGGTTCCCGAAAATAAGAGGCTTTGTGCAATAAATTTGATGTTACCCTTTGAAAATTCCTTTTTAATGATCATTCCCCTCCCCCCCCCCCCCCCCGTCCCCCCCAAAGAGATAGTTTACCCATGAAAATTTCGAAGGCACTTGTCAAGAATTTCATAATACTTGTACAGAAAATAATGAAAACTAAATCATGTCGTATGGTCGGTCGGCGATTGCGTATTGTTTGATGAATTAGATTCGTAGTAGGGTTTAATTCCCTCTCCGATTCGACACGACCATTGCATATGTGACAGACATTTACTGACGAATTATTTTCATTCTTACTCGTAGAAAATTAACGTGTCTCATTAGTTGGAACTTAACAAAAACTTACTTGTTGTAAAAGGAAGTTCGTTATTGGGAGAGTTATTGTGAGAGACAATGATTATAGTCATCTTAAGCTGTTATTCCATCCTTTATGTAAAATTCCTTGTCCCTTGTTGACTGAACATGTCCAAGGAATGAAATTAACCTGTTCTAGAACCACATAGCACTACTCATCACTATCAGGCACCTCTTTTAACAATGGGAGAATTGGCAGAGACCTTAGTTATAGAAGTCAGCATTTGCGCTGTTAAATAGCGTTGCACCTCTAAAATCACCTCGCCGTCAAACGGTAAATGCCTGCCATGCACTAATTTCTTCATTCGAGTAAAGAGGAAGAAGTCGCTGGAGAAAAAAGGCGGGGGGGGGGGGGGGGGGGGGAGGGCGGAAGATTTGAAATTTGACACTGGCATCCCAAAAAAGCAGTATTTCTTACTGTGTCCTCTATAGGATGAGAAGGATTTCCCTTCACAGGTCTCCGGTACTTAGTCACGGAATGTCAGTAGTATAACCGTATGACGGTTTGCTCCTGCAAAATATGTTAGCACTATTACCATGAATGTACCAAAAGCCACTCTGAATCATCTTGGCCAGTATTGGTGAATCCACGGGTTTCCACTGCTTCCTTTTCTCTTCTGTCTGGAGGTCATAGTGATACGCACAACATTCCTCCATGATGCACAGTCGGCTACGAAAGTCGTCAAGATTGGCCTGACACAGCTGCAACATTTCCGATACTGTTCCGTTCTGCGGGCTATTTGAAGCGAACAGTCGCGAAACCCAAAGGGCGGTGATTTTGACATCTTGAAGATCACGCTGCGGAAAACTGATCTTTGACTACTTTTCTCGTCTTCCACTGTCTCTGCGGTTGTGACATGCTGGTATTCAAACACCAGGGCCTCCATGTCATTTGAGTTTCCCAGTTCTACACAGGGAGATGGTCTGATACTCTTTTTTATGTTTATTTGGCCTTTGAGTGTGTATTCAATTTAGCCATCGGCAACACATAGTGACAATGTACACATAATTGAATAAACAAATACAGAAATGCATATTTACAAGAATACAAAGCTTAACTGTTACAGTTTTGTACATAATGTTTTAAAAATTGAATTGAATTGGAAAATAATTAAAAGCGTCTTGGCTTGCAATTCACACCAATTCTGAAATATCTTCATCAGCAAGACATATTTGTAATTTACGTACACCATTAAAACCTACAGATTGTAACCAGTACTCTCGATGAAGTTAACTATCACTTTATATAGACGAACGTCTTTAGTACACAAAAGAGAAGAAGCTGATTGAGGAAGATGGTAGCCCATACTGAGCAATGTCTTCAGAAAGACCAACCGTTCACGGTCAAATTTGGAGCACATAAATAAGATGTGGTTGACATCAGCTTCCGACTCAGGATCACACTCACATGCTGGTGAACTGTAAACGTTGATCCGATGTAGATGTTGTGGGAAAGAGGCATGATTGAAGCGGGGTCTTATGATGGTAGAAATGGTGGATCGATCCAGATGTGTCCTCATGAACCACGGCTGTGAAGGAATCAGAGGTTGCAGCACTGCATAATAACCGCCTTTTGTCTGTTGAGAAACGTTCCACATTTCCTGCCAATGTTGTCTTGCGTGATCCTTGACTTCACGTAAGTAGTCTGTATCAGGAAGAAGCAGATCCAGGACAGTGCCTAAGGTTGCCGCTTGTTTGGCTAATGCATCAACTTCATCATTATAGAGGATACCAGAGTGGGAAGGTACCCACAACAAATGGATCGTACGGCCCGTGCGTGTGCTGCGAATATATTCAGATATCACATCCAAGATGTAACTGTTGGTTGTTTTGTTCCATCGGCTGTACTGAATGTTTTTAAGAACGCTTTGTGAGTCAGATACTATCAATATCTTGGGGAAGGAAGTGCTAGAGACAAACTTAAGTGCTTCCAAAACTGCCACTGTCTCCGCCGTAAAAATAGAAGTGCTCGTAGGCAGTTTGAAGGTTTTGCGGATCTGGATCTGAGGGCAGAGAAAAGCGCATCCTGTACACTCTTCTTGCGGAATTTTGGAGCCATCGGTATATACACAGAGAAAACCCGGCCATTGTGCTTGAACGAGACGATTGAAGCCAACGTTGACATTAGTACTGTCCAGCCAGGTCGTACTTAAATAATGGACTGGGATCTGGGAGCAGAGCGTTTGAAGATCATATTCAAAAACAGGTAGATGCGCTGAACGCCGTATAGAATGTATGACAGGTGACCAAGTGTCAAAGCTGGCACAAACGGCTGGCATTTTATGCCTTCTGTGGGATGCAATCCACAGTCTATAAATGCAGTCCCTACTTTGATAGACGGAACTGTCCATAATGGCCATGCCTTGAATGTAGAATTTGTCCGATAACATTTGGCGCCTAATGCTCAAGGGCATCTCCCCTGCTCCTATTGAAAGGGCGTTGGTGGGCGTCGATCGCATGGCTCCAAGACAGGTTCGAATGGCTCTATATTGAAGAGTATCTAATTTGGAGAGATGAATCTTTGACGCAGTGTGGTAGAATTCACAGCCATAGTCTAATCGAGATCGAATTATCCCTCGGTACATGGTGAGTAAAACACTCTGGTGCGCTCCCCACCAGACACGAGTGAGTGACCTGATTACATTTAAACCTTCTTCACACTTGGTAACGGTGGATCGGATGTGGGGCGCCCAGCTTAACCGAGAGTCAAAAATCATCCCCAGAAATCGAACGTGAGATTTTATTTGCAAGGTGTACTTGCCACAGGTAATGTGATCTTCAGTGCGAGCTGTCGTCGACTTGGAGAAGGTAACGACTGCTGATTTCTCAGCCGAGATCTCCAGCCCATTGAGCCACTCATCGATGCGTGCGATGGTTATGATTAATGCCGTTTTGGCCTGAAGATATGAAGCAGCAGTAGAATAAACACGTATATCATCAGCATACTGTAGGATTTGTGTGGGGGGAGTAAGCATGCGTTCTAGGTCGTGTGTATATAGAGTATACAGGAGAGGACTTAAAATTGCACCTTGCGGCAGCCCTGGGAGACATAAAAAGGTCCGATCATGGTACCTTTGAAGCGGACGTAGATCGTTCTTTGAGTAATCAGGGTACTGATACCGTAGACCATCCATGAAGGAATTCCGAATCCTGCCAGCTTGTGCAAGAGTATCGGTATTTGTACGTGATCATATGCACCCTTAACGTCAAGAAAAGCTGCCACTACTGTCTCTTTCGTTTGAAAGGCTGACGTGATATCCATATTAAGCAAAAACAGGTTATCCATGGTCCCTTTGCCTTTTCTGTAGCCGTATTGACTCCGAGGCAGCAAATTACGTCTTTCAAGCCACCATTCTAGCCTTCTTTTTACCATTCGTTCCAGTGTTTTTGCAACACACGACCGCAAGGCAATAGGTCGATAATTAGTACCGACACTTGGATCTTTACCACTTTTGAGAATTGGAATTATTACTTGCGTCTTCCATGTTGATATGAGGTATTTCTTCATCCAGTACTGATTAAAAATGTTCAAGAGAAATTCTTTCGCTTCTATAGGCAGGTGTGCAAGGATGGAATAGTGTATATGATCAATGCCAGGGCAACTGTCGCTCGATACTTTAATAGCTTCGTTGAGTTCTTCTTTAGAGAAAGGACGGAGGAGAACATGATAGCGGTCTTCTTCAGCAGGGAACCGATGGTTTAAAAATGGCACCGTGGGAGGAGCGATTGTATCTATGAATTGCTCTAACCAGGCCGTGGTAGCAGGAGGGGAGGAAGACAGTCTTCTTGTTCTGAAAGCTTTTATTTTATGCCACATGCTAGCCATACTGGTTTCATTATTTAGGGACAGACAAAATTGTTTCCAACTGTCCTTCTTGGTTTTCTTGAGGAATTTGTTAACTCGCGCATTCACTTTTTGCACAGCCAAGAAGTTGTCCAATGAAGGATTCTGACGATAGGTTTTCAAGGCGAGTCGTCGCTTCGCAACTTCCCGAGAGCATTCAGAATTCCACCAAGGAGGTGAACGGGTCTTCATTACTGTAAACTCTTTTTTATTAGGGATGCTGATGCCAGCTGCGACGTTCATAGCATTGAGTAAAACTGGGTATGCATCTTCGTCCCATAAGTCACGTCTCGTATTTGCGAGTTCCCGCCGAACCGTTTCCTTATAAGAGGCCCAATTGGCTTCCTTGATTTTCCACGGACTATTAGAGTAACAGATGTGCGTAGTATCGACGATGATGTTAATTTGAAACTCTATTGTGAGATGATCGTATCCCATTGAATCCTTTTTAACGCACCAATTAGATATTTCAATAAAGCAGGGGGTGCAAAGAGTTACATCAACTGCGGAGGGTCTACGGAGAGGTGACGTTATCATAGTAGGAGAGCCATATTTTTTGACTTTAATACCTCACTGGTAACTAGGAAATTAGCCTTGTCTGGGGTTTTCAGTTCCACCTTAACTTTTGTTTTTCCTGCTGAAGAGATGTTAAGTATAGAATTATTCACTTCTGGCAAGGGAATATGCAATAATTTCCCTAGTGCCATAGGGTGCAAGCGGCCTAAGGTTTTGTCCAAACATTCCATATAAACTACGAATGGTCCCGTATCTGTAGGTTTGTAAAAGTTGAGAGACCTCGGAGTAGGTGCAGGTCCCACAGGAGGGGTGTTAGTTGCAGCATGTTGGTTAGAAGTGAGCCCAGAAGCAGTTGCTACAGGGAGTTCAGCTACATTTGAAACGTCAGTTACAGGTAAGAGTTGATTAGCGTCTGCTATGGAGGTTTTGGAATTTCTTAAATCCAGACTGACCTCACTTTGTCGCTTCTTTCTCGTAGCGGAGAAGCTGGAGGAATCCTGTTCCGATAAATCGATATGCTCTTCTGCCAGCTGTATTCCAGATTCTCCCCGAACAACTGCTAACGAGTGGCTGATCACAGCCGTCGTGTTGTCCAATGTAGTTCCTGGAGGGGCTGGTAAGGGTGCTGCATCTGGATGTAGCCGCTGGGCAGGTGGCTGTTGTTGTTGTCCCATAGGGGCGACGAAGTCACCACCCCCTTCTCCATACACCCCACCATACATGGCGGGGCTTGCCGTCACCGACAGTAATTTCAGGTGTTAATGTGCCTAACAGAAATCCGTACCAAACGAAAGCTGTTACGCGAGTGCACTAGTAGGTAAACACAAGCGCCAGACGGAAGAGCGACCGCGTAGCACGTCTTAACACAGGGCCGGTCAGAAATTCTGCACGCTTGCGGTGCTCCTGCACATGTGCAACTTCCGGGTCACAGTGTGCCGTCAGCGTTCATGTAGTGCTTGTTTCTACGCACAGATGTCGCTTTATCTACTTGCTGGGATACTCTGTACCGGCGCATTCTAGTGCTCTTTCCACAGCTTGCAAGCCAACCATGGGAGAGTATTTCGCGTATTAAACATTTAAAATACTGTCACAGTCTACTCATTGAGACGTCTACTTTTATGTTAACAGTTTAACCCAGTAAGACAAGTAATACAGTTAACAACCGTGGGTTTTTATTAAGGCGGCTCGACTGACGGCACGTAAATACGCGTAATGTTTTTGATCTAGTATTTAAGAAAGAGAGCACTTAGCGACTTCCAACGAACCTTATTCATGATTTCAAATAACATTAAACCAATGCAAGGTTCCCCATAACTAATTCTCGGTGCCCTCAGTTACACCCACATAATTTCTGTCTCACTGACCTCTGAACGGAATGATAACCGCAGACCTCTCGATGATCACCTGTTATTTCGATACCATTATTGCTATATCTTTCATCAGTTACGTCTGATATCTGCATAATAACCGACAATTAGATGAATGTTACGTTTTATCGACTTCAACTAAGCGTAGCCCTTCACACATAAAAAAAACCTAAATGTAAATATACATTGGAACAATCGGTTTAATGACAAACTTTCCTGATAATTATGTAACATGGAGCAGAATGAGGGAATAATGCACAGTTAGTAAATAATAATTTTTAATTATGAAAGGAATAAATCCAAACACGTTCATCACTGGTCATGAGAAATGATAATCGAGTTGATGTGTCTCATCCATTTTCTTAAGGGCATTTAATTTTGCTGGCCGTTCTTCACTGTTGAGTACACTACACTCGTCTTTGTGATATGTATTGTACGGTCTTTCAATTGAAAAATTACGCTGGCCGCCTATTATTCGGCGGCACAGCAAACACTGAGTTTTCGCCAACGGCTACAAAAAAGAATTGCAATTCCCAGTCATTTTTAAACGACTGAGAACATAGATATCCCGTGCTTTACTTTTTCACAGTACCTGCCATTTCTCAGTACTTCTCTGTTAAGGTTACGGTTACCAGGGGTAAACGAGACTGGGTATGTTGCGCTCTTGCTTGTGCCACATAAACAGGGAAGTGGAGCCGCCGCCGTTCATTTAGGACACATGACTAGTAACAGATGTCGCTGTCGCTCGCTGTCGCACACGTGCGCACATGTGCAGCACTTTCGCACGTCTGCACACTGTGCAGCATTTGGCCGGCCCTCTCTTAACACTTCCGCGTCTGCAAGCGAACTGTTGGTCTGATGCTTCGTTCTTCGTCGTTCAGACTTGTCTCACCACACTGAAAGCGTCTATGGGACCTAACTGCCGTTCCACACAATTTTTTATAGTTTTCGTACACTTTCATCAACTCACATTAGATTGTTGCCCCTTTTTCCCCCTTGAACGAAGGAAACTAATTACCACATTGTTTTTCATGTAAATATTGGGCTGTGCTACTTCGTTCTGGCCCTGTCGCATGGTCTTTCATGTTTATCAGGACTGCACACATGTATCTACAAACCTAATTTTTTTATACGTAATTAAATATTGACGTTTACTCATCGCAGTTTTCCAAGAAATATACAACACACGATCTCAGCGCCGGATCACTGAGGACAAACTTCACCTCCGATAAGTCGCAAGTATCTGGAATTCTAGACCACATCTTCCTTCGGATACTGCAGACTTCTTTCACTATACAACAGATATAGTCTCCTCCTTGGCTTCCTTGTTAGGCTGACGTGACTTTAACTGTAAACGTATGGGACAACTGCTCTTCTCAACTGACATGAAGGTGACCAGTAAACTGCCGTGATGTACTGAAAGACTGTCATTGGAGGTACTCGTAACTCAGGAATACATCATAAATCTATCATATTTGATATCGAAACTTAAGAAAATGTTATACAGCACGTAAAGCGTGGTGTCACGCAGAAAAAAATTATGAGGTCATCGACATTATCGATACATATTTATGATTTGTTGGGTAGTCATCCCCACCAGGAGTTTCTTAGCTCACAGTGCTACTGACTACAGAAATTTACCCCCACTTGATAACTGTAAGAAAATGCAGAACACCTTCAACAGTGTACCCAGTTCGCGTGCTGAATTATATTATATGGATGAATGCTTGACAAATTATGGGTCATCAATAAAGGAAATGGCCTACAAGATACCAGTGTCGCCAGTTACGGACAGATTTCCAAGCCTCTGGAGACCTTATCGGGCTCTTACAGCTTGAAAGGAGGGTTTTCGATCGATTCTACTTACCGAAATTTGGCACCGTGTGTTAGGTCACTCAGATATCGCTCACGCACATCATATTCACAGCCCTTCATGCCCTTCTGACAAGTTACTTTTAAACAACGAAACTGACTCAACAAGTAAAATGATTGTTATATGTCCAGGGGGAGAGATATGATAGTAGCCGATTAAAACTATGGTTTCCTATGAACTTTAAATGCCATCATTATTAAACTTAAATTTATCTGGTGACAATAGGCGAATGCCACTAAATATATGATTAGGAATTCTGATAGTTTATCGACAAGATACGCCGAGTGGAATGCATTCTCGTATTAACTATAACATCAGATCTGTATCACCAGTTCTCTTACTGACTGAGATCAGATTAATGTTTTTTCTTCAATGATGCGTAATTCGACCGTGGATCGTAATAATTCTTAATGCACCGCCAGCTACTGGAGTGATATCCCTGTGTCTGCGCTACTGCAGCATACTATTATGCGAAAGAAATAACTTTTATTCTGTACACTTTAGTAATACTTTTTACACATTTAAAATATAACGATCCCTCTTATTTGTTTTTATTTAACAGCAGTTTTCTAATTTCTTATTAATATCCTGCATCTTTAAATGTCTATCAAATGAACAGACTAGGATACTGGGACGATACAGGTTGTTAATAACGGAAAATCTACAATTTTTGGTGTTATGTATATTCAAGAAAATGCCCTTAAAATACAGCCAGTACGATAGTCATGTCTAACCGGCGCTCACTGCTCAAAAGAAACACAACAAAAAGAAGATCTCATTCCTACAGGTTCCGCCATTTTTCTCCTAGCAAACAAATATCTTGGCCCTATATCCCCTTAAGGTGTAATCTGCTACACTGTATACAAATCTATCGCATCATTACTTCATAGTATTTTACGATTGATACTCAAACATACACGCCAAATCGAAGACTCAGGGAATGCTATTTTGCATCATTTCAGTGTCGTAAACTACAGTAACAGCTCCTCGTTTATCATAGATCACTGTTTGCTGCCTAAGGCACAACATTACCTCAAGTTTATCATACACCTACCAAAACGGACAAAGTAACAGCGTTTCATTGCTTTGATTCTTTTCAACTTTGGAGTCCAGCTTGTTGTTTTGTTCCCTAACTACAGCCATTACGTGATGACGCCAACTACAGGCAGAATCTCTGTTCCATTATGTTATCCTTCACGCTAAACGACTCTGCAATCGTGTCTACTCTATCACGCAACGTAATATTCATACAATATAAAATAAAATAGCAATGAATATATATTTGAATACACATTCACACAATTTATTAGGTTGCCACAGGATTTTTTTTTTTTTTTTTTTTTTTTTTTTTTTTTTTTTTTTTTTTTTTTTTTTTTTTACTGAGCTGCTCAACATTATGATGGGTGAAAATTTACGGTAGATCAAAGCCTTAGGTGGAAGATAAGCAGCAGTCGCATTATAAGTTCTAGTGCAAAACTGCTATGACCAAGATAGAATCGTAGGCATATGTTTTATTCCTTATGCAAAAGCCTTTGATAGCGTACAACATAATGAACTTAGGGAAATTCTCAAAACAGAGAATGTAAATCAGGAAGATATTCGCTGTTCAGAGAATTTGCACTGGAATAAGGTAGTACAGGCTAAGTTCGACAACGGGTTCAGGGGCTTGGTTAACATCTATCTGTACAGGCGTCCGACAAGGATGCCTTCTGTCACGTCTGTTATTCAAGTGGTACTCAGAGAGTACCTTTCAGGAAGCATGTGGGGAGCCTTCATCAACTAGATTCTGTATGCTGATGGTACGGTGTTGACTGCTCATAGGTCAGATGACCAATAACTTGTCGATACAGTAGGAGATTGCAGCGGTAATGTAGGTCTGGACATCAGTACCAAAAAGACGCATTTTATGATTTCCATAAGACAGATCGACTCCTTCATAAATACAGATCTACGATTCAACGGCTCCTTAACACAAAGAGTAGACAAGTTAAAGGACCTTGGAGTATGACTCCAAATGGAGATAAAATGTCACAGAAAGAACGCGCGTAAAGCGTTCATAAAATTCAAGATAATTTTGACGTATGCAGACCTAGAACTAAACCTTAGAGGTCCATTTATAGGATGCTGCACCTGGTCTGTACTTTAGTACGATTCTGAAGGGTGAATATTATATATCACAATAGCAAAGTGTGGTGACGGTACTCACAACCCCAGAAAGTACCGCACCACAATCAATAAGCCGGGCTCGAAACACTAGTAGCGCAGCAGCTGCTTGGATTCGCAGTACGGATCATATCGAGGTCCGTCAGGACCGAAGCAGCCAGCCCATGGGTATCACGTGTGTGGGTAGCGATTGGTCGATGCCTCCTCATATACCGGAGAAATGAGCTACAGCGGACAGTTCTCTTCACTGCGCCGAGTCGTGAACAGTCTCCAGTTATCATCGAGCCTACAAGCCTACAATTCAGTGTTCCTTCATCGTCTCCGAACCTTAGGCTCTGTAGGCGTCTTAAGGCACCTCTGAACTCTACACAGCATCACTCTTGGGTAGTGACGGAACTTTAACACTTTAGAGGACTTGTGATAATTTCAAATGTGTAATTGTGCTGGAGACGTCACGAGAAGGAGCATCATTTAAGTTGAGTATTTCTTCATATTTAACAAATACTATTATATTATTAATTGTTGGGAATCTTTCTGACTGAAGATAGCATTCTCAACACAAAATCATTCAAAATGTTTGAGATGTGAATTTACCGCAGAATTCTTTAAATACTATGGACAGCAAGAGTAACCTAATCGGAAGTATTGCGACGAATACAAAAAGAACGAGTAATATTAACAATGTTTAAAAGAAGAAAACTGCATACCTATGGTACCACTTGCAGAAGCCGGTGGGTTACTGGCGCCAGGCGAATTCGATTCTTACTTCCATCTTTGATCATTGTCCCTGTGCCTTGTTCTCTTTTCGTCTTTGAGGCAGGCTATTTATGGTGGCGCGCGTGCGCAAGTCGAGGAGGGTGGGTCCGCGCATGAGCCGAGTCAGTCTGTGACGTGGCGTGCTTTCGATGTTGTCGTTGTGGGGAGTTGGTGACACCATTTCACGTGTCACGGCCGTATGCCGTAGGACCAGTTGAGTTGGAGCAACGAAGAAGCATGGGCCGCTGCCGGAAAGTGTTAAAGTTGTATTGACACGGCTGGCCAGCGGCGACCAGGATTTGCCAATACCTCGAGAGCTATGTGGATTGCTGGCGTATGAATTTCACATGAAGAAGAAAAAAATAATAGCCAAGCTTTCGTCGTGGGTTCCTCCTTCTATATATATTGAATATTACTGTGTACTTAAGGACTGTTGACTGTTGCAGTTGCTTGTGCTAGTGGCCAGCAAAACATTCACTGCATTGGTGGCGAGGCGACTTATGTTCTGGAACGTCCATGAAATTGTTACTAAAGTGGCTAGAAGTAGCGCCTCGCATTTGTAAGTTTGGATTTGGTTCTTAGTGGCACGCTGCAGATAGCTGGTTCACTTGAACGTCGTTTCTTAATTTAGTTATAGATTTGGAATTTTCTGGTTTTACGAATTAGTAGTAGTTGTTGTTTCTTAATAATTTCTTGTGTGTATGGAAGGGAAGTGGCCATAATAAATTTAGGTCACATTGTGTTTTATGGTCGGATAGAGGCCGTGTGTATTTTGGTCTGTGGCTATAGGGGCCGTGCTTATTGCATTAGCGACCTATTGAAGTGACATTAGTTTTCTATTGCAATTTCAAATACCTATCTGAAGGTTGGTTGTCACGTTAGGCACTGCGCGTTTGATTTATGTGGTGTCAGCCATTCAGCAAAGACAGAATATCTTGTAAGGTGGACCTTAAATCATTGGGTGTGCACCTAAACAGCTTTTCACGTAGTATCTAGATATTTTTTTTTTTCTTTTTCGATCAAAGGAAACTAAGCTTCTTAATTCTGTTCATTGGTTAAGTTGTAATATGTTTATATGAAGGTATTGCTTTTCTTCATTCATTCATTCATTTCATTGTTGCCCTTATGGACAGTGTTTGAACTCGAAAATCACATGATGACACAATTTTCACTTCTTTCCTTTCTTCCTCTTCTCTTCCCACAATCTCTTCATCCTTTGGCTGTGCTCCTGTTTCCTTTGCTCTGTCCATAATGTTCCTTTCTTCTTTCTCTCCTTTACAATAAACTTTGCACTCGTAACTTTGTTTCTGAAGTATTTCCTGTCTCCTATCATTTGCCTGTTGATCCCTATCTGCCTTAAGTCTTCGTCTATTTCATGATACCAATTTGTTTTCTTGCTTGAGCTGTTTACTACATCAAAAATTTTCTTTGTAAGTCGGTTGTTGTCCATTCTCTGTATGTGCCCATAGAAAGTTAATCTGCGTTTTCTGATCGCGTCTGTTAGTCTGTCAGTGTGCTGGTACAGCTCTTTGGTAGGTCGCTTCATCCATATGCCATCTCTGTGAATTGGTCCAAATATTTTTCTGAGAATTTTGCGTTCTATTTTTTCTGTGTCTATGATGCCTGATGCTCCAATTGTGGTTGTTTCTGACGCGTACAATGCTTCTGGTAATACAACTGTTTTGTAGTGCCTAAGTTTGGCCTGCCTCGATATGCTTTTCTTATTATAATGTGACCATGTGAGTTTGTATGCCTTCTGGAGTTTCTTCGTTCGTTCCATGTTAGCCGCCTTGTTTGATCCTCCCATTTGTATGTGCTCCCCTAAATACTTAAATTTTTCGACTCTTTCTACAGATCCATATACCGTATGCATGGTGTGTACACTGTTGGTCTGTCGTTCCATATATTGTCTTCTCGTAAGATACCTGCAGACCTGTTTTGGCAGCTATTTCATGCAAGCATTCCAGGGCTTCCTTTGCCTCCTGTGTATTATTGCTGAGTATGGCTATATCATCTGCAAATGCCAGATATTTTATGATTGTTTTGGTTTCACGTGTTCTTCCCAGCTGTATTCCTTTAACTTGTTCCTCCCACTGCTTGATAATTTTGTCTAACACCATGTTGAACGGGATTGGTGAGAGCCCGTCTCCTTGTCGGACACCTGTGTGTATGTGGAAGGGTTCCGAAATTTCTCCCATGAACTTAATCTTGGAGGTAGTGTCTGTAAGCGTCTGTTGTATAAGTGCCCTGGTTTTTCTGTCGATACCATATTCTTCCAGTACGTCAAAGAGTGTCTGTCTGTCTATGGAATCATATGCTTTTTTAAAGTCCACAAAGGTAACTACAGTGTTTCTTGCCTGTCTGACTTTCAAAAGTGTTCTCAAGTTCCAGATCTGTTCGATGCATGATCTCCCTTTTCTGAAGCCTGCCTGGTATTCCCCAATTTGCAGATCTGCTTGTGGTTCTAGTCTGTTTAATAGCACCTTAGAGAAAATTTTGTATGTAACTGGTACTAGCGATATGCCTCTGTAATTGTTCGGATCTGACTTATCACCCTTTTTGTGTAACGGATGGATCAATGCACATTTCCATTCCTCTGGCACTTTCTCTGTGATCCAAATTTCGGAGATAATCTTATGGATTTTTTTGGTGATGTTTTCATCTTGGAGTTTCCAGATCTCGGCGATAATACCATCTTCTCCGGCAGCTGTTATTTTTCATTTGTTTTATGATTTCCTCTATCTCTTCTATTGTGGGTGGATCAGAATCGGCATTAGATGTGGTCTTTTGGAATGTTAATTTTCCTGTAGGTTTTTTGCAATTAAGAAGTTTATCAAAGTAATGTTTGAGAATTTTACAGTTTTCTTTTGTGTTTGTTTCCAGGGATCCATCTGTTCTTCGGAAGCAGAGGCTAGGGGGCTGATAGCCCTTAATATTTTCTTTGAAAGTTCTGTAAAAATTTCTTGTGTTATTTCTTTTGAAATCTTCCTCAATTTCTTTTAGTCTGTTATTGTCATATGCTCGTTTTTCCCTTCTGATTTCCTTCGATGCTAGTTTCTGAACTTCGTGAAATTCTTTCCATGTTTCTGAATTTCTGTAGCTACTGAACTTGTCCCATGCTTGCTTTCTTCTCTCAATGGCTTCATCACACTTTGCGTTCCACCACCTATGTTTGCGTTTTCTAGGTGGTTGTCCCCAGCACATAATCTTCTGAACTGCCTTCGCCAGATCTGTCCATGTGTCTATTGAGTGCCTATTAATTTCTTCAACGATTTTATCCCTGTTTATCTTCAAGTATTCCGGATCAGGTTTGACTATTTTGTTTTGCGCTGTCTGTTTCAGTCTTGGGATTGGCCTAATCTTAACTTGTAGCAAATAATGATCAGACTCGAAGACTCCTTTACGTGTTCTGACATTTAGAATTTCCCGCGAATTTTTCTTGGATATGGCCACATGATCAATCTGAAATTCTCCCCACACTGTGTTGGGTGCTTTCCATGTTGTAAGTTTTCGTCTTGGTTTTTGAAATTGTGTTGACATGATTTTGAGGTTAAAGTTTTGACAATATTTTATGAGGTGTTCCCCATTTCTGTTCGTGCGAATATGTGCTGAGTATGGGCCTGTTATTTCTCTGAATTTTCTCTCCTTACCAAGCTGCGCATTGAAATCACCCATTACAATTTTCACATGTCTTTCGGGTACGTTGTTAGTTACTTCCTCCATGTCTTCCCAGAAGTCTTCAATTTCTTGTGGCTTCTTTCTGTTATGGTCATTTGTAGGTGCATGTGCGTTGATAATTGTGTATGCTTTATTACCTGATTTGAAGGACAGTGTCGAGATACGTTCTGATATTGAATTGAAGTCCATGATGTTATCCATGACTGATTTGTGTACTGCAAACCCTGTACCAAACAATAATGGTGTTCCTCTTCTGACAGCAGGTTTACCTTTGTAAATCCTGTAATGTTCTGTGTCGAAATGGTTTTCATCTACGAAGCGCGTCTCTTGGATGGCAAGAATTTTGATGTGAAATTTATCTAGCATGTCTGTCAGTTGTTTTAGTTTTCCAAGTTTGAACAGAGTGCTTGCATTGAGAGTGCCAAGGTAGTGCTTGCGAAGAGGTTTTGAGAAGCTCCGACTCTTCACCTCATGATGTTCCTGGTCCCCCAGAATCCGATGACCAGGAAAGTCCAGTCCGTTGACTGGGGCCTGGGGTAGCGGATTTCTTTCCATTTGTTCCATCATGATTACTTCAAGTTGAAGTTGGTTGTGGTGACCTTCAACAAGATCACGGTAATTGCAGACTTGATTGTTGAGATCAAGCCATATTTCACTGCCGCACCAACTAGGTAAACAGACGCAGACCACTAGTCGCTGGATACCAGAACAGACACTAATGGATTTCTTGATGTTGTGTGTTTGGTCCGCGAGAGCTATTTTATTTCGCTCAAGTCCGCCGGCAAGCCGGTGAGGACCCCCCTATCCGCCACCTGGGACGCGCCACGTCGGAGTATCACCTCTCCGCCTGCTACGACACCGTAGTAGGTTCGTGGGTATTGCTTTTATATATATATATATATATATATATGTGTGTGTGTGTGTGTAACTTGTGTATACTACAGTGTGTCTGCCGCTCATGTTTTCCTGTTTTCAGAAACGTGTATGGTGGAGGACGCGAGCAAACCTAACCCGCGAGCTTGCAGTGTGACGAAAGTCTTAGGATTTGAACTCAGGGCCGTCTGGACTCCGTTAACGCGCGATTTCTCTATTCCATTCAACGACAAGCTTGCTTTAGGCAGAAGATTTCCTACTGCCCAAAGCTGAGTATAAGTTCACCGTTTGCATCGTGCGTTTGTGAAATCGTCACAGCTTAACGTTTGCTCGCGTCCATCACATGTTCATCAAATTGACGTTTTGCCTTAAGCTTGCATAAAGTCTAGAATCTTCCGGACGTTGAGTGTACTAGAGTGCTAAGCGTAAACAGAACAATTAATAGTACCCTTCAGGTCAGACAGCATGAAATTAATTTTACCTTTTCAGTAAGTGTAAAACTGAGTGAG
Source organism: Schistocerca serialis cubense (assembly GCF_023864345.2). Classification (NCBI taxonomy): domain Eukaryota; kingdom Metazoa; phylum Arthropoda; class Insecta; order Orthoptera; family Acrididae; genus Schistocerca; species Schistocerca serialis. Next base: position 76,256,342 of record NC_064644.1, read on the forward strand.
AAAGGCGATAGCCGACATTGTAAACATTTGGTTATCTATTTCATCTACTATTTTGGTTGTTGTTACCGGCACGTAAAGGGGCCGTTGTCACAAGTGTGACGGTTAAATGGCTCTGAGCACTATGCGACTTAACTTTTGAGGTCATCAGTGGCCTAGAACTTAGAACTAATTAAACCTAACTAACCTAAGGACACCACACACATCCATGCCCGAGGCAGGATTCGAACCTGCGACCGTAGCGGTCACGCGCTTCCAGACTGAAGCGCCTAGAACCGCACGGCCACAACGGCCTGTGACGGTTAGTATTGTAAATACTAATTGTGGATAGGGCCTTGACATGTAAATGTTGTTATTTGATTAATACTGCTGATGCATTCATGTGTATGTGTAATCAATAAAGAAGTGTTGGAACTACAAATTGGTTGTGTTACTGGTATACAAGGTTAGAGTGTGCAATCGCCACACCAAACTGCATTCCTAAGGCAGCTCTTGCTGAACGTAATTCTGCAATTCGTAATAGAAAGTAAGATCAAGGATTAACGTAGGAGAGATTGAAGAAGCATACCTTGGTTGATAACTTGGAGCCGGCCGGTGTGACCGAGCGGTTCTAGGTACTTCAGTCTGGAACCGCGCTACCACTACGGTCGCAGGTTCGAATCCTGCCTAGGGCATGGATGTGTGTGATGTCCTTAGGTTAGTTAGGTTTACGTAGTTCTAAGTTCTAGGGGACTGATGACCTCAGATGTTAAGTCCCATAGTGCTCAGAGCCATTTGAACCATTTGATAACTTAAAGCAGTGAACAGGCTTACCAAACGTAGATCAATTACTACATAGTGCGGTTCGTACAATAAAGATGTATCGTGATGTCATTGACATCAATTAACTGACAGACCGAAGGAGGAGAAAAAGAAGCAGAAGAAGAAGAAGAAGCACAAGAAATTAGTATTTCGCAAGAGCTTCTGCTGTATAATAACGTAGTCAAGGTTACGTTAAACGCTATTTCTCCTTACTCTTTTTCCGAAGCGACTAACGAAAGATCCGGTAGTACTGGTCTGAACTATCTTCCGTCATGAACTGTACAATAATCAGCCGAGTATACATGGAGACGTAGATATGGAAACACCATCACACGATAGGATAACTACTCTCCGGCATTACCGTAGTTCTGACATCTTGTTGTGTCACCAGCCATCTCGTAAGGCATAAACATTTCGTTTTGCTGACAGTTCCTTTACTGTGTTACATTTCTGAGTCATACAGTGCATTTCCCGTTCACAGATTTTCGTGTACATGGCACAGTTTTCTGACGTATTCCCGGTGTACGTTTTGCGTGGGTGGACATGGAGGCAGAGAGAGGCAGCGGTCCACCTGCTCCGTCCCACGCGGCCACAGCTGGGGCGTGGTCCACAGCCACCGGTGACCTCCGGATGTTCGCACGACCCGGAGGCGCTGTTGTGGCTGCAGATCACGTACCTCCCGCCTCTGCCCCCGCTGCCGACCGCAGTAGGGCGGGGCCCAGCTACTGCTGGACAACGAAAAGCAGGCATCACTCTCTCACGTGGTGGTAATGCGTGTAAAGCTGGTTCTAAAAGGCATCGGCAATTATGCATCGTCATCATTCCTCCTCGGACGATTCTGTGATCTTTTCGTATTTTTTTATTATTGCACGATTGAGGCACTTAAATTAAAATAAGTTTGACAATTTGAACACCAAAATAACAGATGGCGGCAGAAGTACAGAGGGTACAAAATGCAAACTGTCAATAACGAGAGAAGTGTTTCTGAAAGAGATAAATATTTTATATTACTTAACGCTGTTATTTTTAACAGCTTCTATATTTAAAAAAAAATAAATGAAGAAAAAAATAAAGTTTCATTCGGTCACATGCAGGTCATCCTCAGTTACCTATTTGCAATGAAAAAGACCATAATTAAGCACACTGGCCACTGACGTAACCAGTTATTATACAGGGTTATTCACCTGCCCCTACCGCTGTATTTTATGAAACCCCACTACGTCTGTATCAGCAACGGGATCCAGATAGGCGACAGCCTCGTAATTCCCTCTTAGTGCTTTGGGTAATGGCTACCGGTAGAAATCATACCGTAACGAATACAAGTGAATACTAGCAATGAGTTGCACGGTATTTTTGGATCGACGTATACCTTACTTCTGCCGTACTTATGCAGGTGTCTCGAATCTTTCCTTGTGTGATTATGGTATAGTCTTACAGGTTTTGGAATCTCTGGAAGGTTATTTCGTTTATAGTACTTATCTTTTGTAAATATTTTAGAAACTTTGCCTAATGAAGTATGTTTTACCATTGCAAACAATGAAATTAAGTGAAGATAAAAAAATGGGAAGTGTGACAGTAAAAATTCTCTGACATATGACCCAATGAAATAATTAATATATGACTAGCTGCATTAATGTGCTAAGGTAGTTTCATATGCAAGATTTGTACAATAGGTCTAAGATGTCTTCGTATATTTCAAAGTCATTCTGCGATATTTTAACAATGTGCTTTATATCTCGAGAGCGACTGGCCAACAACATTTTTCTGTCATGACGGTTGAATAAAACAACATCGGTAGGGGCAGCTAAATCAATTCTTACATTGATCGTTTCATTGGTACCAGAAAGTTGGTACTTCCACACCTCCGATTTCTATATCTCCTGTTAATTTCGTTTATTTCGTTGGTGAAACACGCTTTATAAGACAACGTTTCTTAACCATTTGCGAAAGATGAAGTACTGTAAACGAGATAGACATATAGATAAATCAAAAACTAGTATGATTATACCGCTAGTTACCCAAAAAAGATTGGAGACAATTGATTAAGTATGGCAGAAGAAAAGTGTACCTTGGTCGAAAAATACCGTGTAACACATGGTCAGTCTTCACTTGTAGTTTTCAAAGTATGACTCTGCGTGCTAACAGTTGTCCAAAGCTCTCAGGAGGGACGTAAATCGATTACATGGTTGTAGTCTGTCCTGATACCGTTCCTCATACAGATGTACTGCGGGAAGCATAAAACGAATCGGTGACATTCGTCAGGTCACAGCAACTGGATTTGGCTTTTTGAGTGCAAATCTACAAGCTGGAAGGTACTGAAGTGCTATCTTACTTACTGTTGACCATGGATGCCAATACACTTTGTCCACACTTACGGGTGCTCCGAATTATTTGGCAGACTAAGGAAGGTGGACAGGGGACTAAACAGTAATAAAATGGATTAATGTACAACACTGAGACGTATTCTATCAGATAGGACAAACAAATAGGCACAGCAGCGTTCGCTGACATGTTGACACTTCTTACATACAAGGGAGCCTTGACATACTATCAATCAACGAATACAGGGAGGTGATAATATGACTTACACGATATCTGCACTACTAACGTATTGGAAACAGTTGAGTACACTTGGAAATCCATTAGATAATGATCTATGTTCAAAATGGTTCTGAGCACTATGCGACTTAACTTCTGAGGTCATCAGTCGCCTAGAACTTAGAACTAATTAAACCTAACTAACCTAAGGACATGCCCGAGGCAGGATTCGAACCTGCGGCTGTAGCGGTCATACGGTTCCAGACTGAAGCGCCTAGAACCGCACGGCCACACAATGATCTATGTGACGAGTGAAAATTTTGACGCATGCAAACGACTAAATTTATCATCTTCCGTCCGAAGTACAAAACTGGCAGAGTGTAATGTGCTCATGCACCTAGAGCACAGTGCGTTTGCGTCGAGTCGTGTAGTTGCAAGCGTTGGTCTGAAGATTAGCCGTGAAAATGAGCCTGGGATGGCAATCTAAGATAGTTTTATGACTGCGTTTCCGAATTACAGTGAGCTTAAGATCTCAAAAAATAGGTCCAGTACCATGTTAGGAGCAACAGGGGCCAAGGTCTACCTACTGGGACTTACAAGACAGACCACGTCTGCTATCCACAGTAGTGTCACGTTCTGCCTTGGCTCCAACCGCTTTAACATCATCATCTTTGTCTCCCCTTGCGGAAGAGGTAGGAGCCGCTTAAACGTTCATGTGAATGGTTCAAATGGCTCTGAGCACTATGGGACTTAACATCTGAGGCCATGAGTCCCCTAGAACTTAGAACTACTTAAACCTAACTAACCTAAGGACAGCACACACATCCATGCCCGAGGCAGGATTCGAACCTGCGACCGTAGCGGTCGCGCGGTTCCAGACTGAAGCGCCTCTAACCGCGTGGCCACACTGGCCGGCGTTCATGTGAGTTTTAAGTTGTTGTCATCTTGAATATACAATAAAATTCTCTCAGCACAACCGCATCCGAAATCAGAATCCGTCATATTGTTCCTCAGAATGTCCCGAATCCGTCTAATACGCACTCACTTCTTTCATCGTATTTAATAATGGGCCAGTTTGGATTCAGAGTGTAAGGAATCTCTAAACAGAAGTGATAATCGGGTAATATGTTCCACAGACTGATTACTCATTTGGATGGCTGTCTTTGTAATGGCATATACGGATTATAAATTATATGCGGTTTCGAGCGCTCACGTTCATCTCTCGACACGTGGCGTTCCTGGCTACGCTCATTTTGTTACAGGCTTAAGTGACATACGCTCTTCTATCACAGCATCTCTGTCACGTACTGTAGAATCCATTCCAAAACTGCGATCTATGATAGCAGGTTTGGCACTTGGCACGTAAGCGATATGGTACAGTACTTTTTTGTCGAAAATTGAGATAGTGAAACTGTGGCTGTGTAAAAATACAGATTGAAGGTGCCAGTTTGTTTGCCCTGTCATCTCCTCTCCATCCATTTTACGTTTTACAAAATCTGCAACATTTATTTTACGACTATCTCTGAGGTATTTACTTAACCAGTTTCAGTATGTATCGATTCAGATAATTTCTCAAACTCTTTGCTCAACCACTGCACCGGGGTTTAGTTTATGAAGAGATAGTTGGCCGTCAGCCAATAGCTTTCTTTGGCATCTGCGTATGCCACGTGGTTTCTTGTTCGGAGAAAGTCAGCCATTACATTCGCTGTACAGTTCCTTGAAGCGTTATGACGTGTCTCGTTCTGCAACTGTATTTAAGAGGCCATGATATTCTGAAAAAATTGCAGCTGTTTGACAGAGATCCGTGGTTTTGAACAGTCAGTGTGACATGCAAGGTAATCAGTCACACCATTTTAATTTATCTTCAGTGCTGAAATACATCCCTCAGTTTAAGGTTAATCGTATCGATCATTTCTGTGAAACCATAGGCCGATGCACTTTCATATTCTCAAAGTGTAGTAGGCTAGTAGGCTAGAGGGGGTTGCGAATTATTAAGTGCATATTAACCTTTTCCCCAAGGTTACGCCCACGTCCATGTATGTCATTTATAATACATAAATGTCTTACTCCACCCTTTTTTGATCCACCATATTTTCCCCTCTCTCTGCCACCTCCTCCTCACCCACTATTTGCCCATCTCCTCCTCATCCCACTCTCTGTCTACCTCCTTTTCTAACCTCTCTCTTTCTGCACATCACCTGCTCCCCCTCCTTTTGCCTGTCTCCTTCCCCCCTCTCTCTCTACCCATCTCCTGTTCCTCCTCCCTTCCGATTTCGTTCTCCCCTCTCTCTACATCAGTCTCCTCCACCACCTCTGTCCATAGCCTCCTTCTCCCCTCTTCCTATCCACCCCTCCCGCCCCCAATCTCCATTCCCTTCTCTCCCCCTCATTCCCTATTCTCCCCCTCCTGCTTCCTCTCTTGCTTATCATCTCCTATATCCATCCCCCCCTGTCACGCTCATTTCCCATTCTCCCCCCCCCCCCACCTGCCCACTGTTTCCACTCTCTGTCTCATCTCTCCTGTATCAATCTCAACCTTCCCATAGCCATGCACATCCGTAAATGAAGCCCCTGGCCCCTGCAGAAGACACTGATAAAGCAGTCTCATAATATTGCGAGCTGTCGCTTGATTTAAAAAGAAATACATATCTGTGTGATGTTAAATTTTATTAATTTTACATCAAGAAATGTATTATCTTCTCAATAACCTTCAACTTGTGATAGGAGAAGATAGGCAAGAGAGGAAGCAGGGGGGTGAGAATAGGGAATGAGGGGGAGAGGAGAGCCTTAAATTGCTGGTGTACCCACGTACCACCACAATAAAATGGAAACAGTGAATAACTGAGGGAGTATGAATGAGAATGGTGGCATATTTAAGTTTACAAAACCATGACAAGTTTTATTAATCCTTTTATAACCACAGCAATCTGATAAATCTTACAAAAAATGACAAACACAAATGAGAAAAGGAATGGTGTTTGATTGTCGAAGCATACATAGTTGTTGAAACTATATAAACTCTCCCCTGCGTTAATTCCTTTTACAATGCAATGTAACTAAGTTTACTCGAAGCCGCTGTGTGACCCAGCTCTATTCAAATGGAATCATCTACAATCAAGTATACCACAAACTGATTCACTTGAGAACAGCCAGTTGTGAATATCATTTAACAGCTGATGCAGTAGTATTTTACTCATTCACCTTGATTTAGGCGGCAGCAGAAAATGGCGTGCTATGGGCGAGGAGTGGTGCACTATGGCAACTATAATATTCTGACACGTCCACGAAAATTTGCAAACTACACAGTCTGGTGTTCTGATTATCAGAACGTGGGAAACTTCCCTACTAGAGACCTGAAATCTCGGCGCTCAGTCCGGAGCCGCGCGACTGCTACGGTCGCAGGTTCGAATCCAGCCTCGGGCATTGATGTGTGTGATGTCCTTAGGTTAGTTAGGTTTAAGTAGTTCTAAGTTCTAGGGGACTGATGACCTCAGATGTTAAGTCCCATAGTGCTCAGAGCCAACCTGAAATCTCGGCAGATTCCAGTGTGAGGTGCACCCGTTCGCTGGTCTGGCCCAAACCAACTTGACTCGCAGGCACAATGGTGCATTCTGGAATTGCCGAACGTTAGATAGTCGACTCATGACAAATAAGTTCACTCATACTGCCTGGTCACTCCACTCAGAATTTATGGCTCCCAGTCCATCTCTCTTTCCCACTTCTCTGTTGCATCCAGTAGGGCCCCCTGGTAGAAGTTCTCATTCTGCCCATAATTTTCTCATGTAAAAGAGTCATTAACCTCACATATCAAATGTAGTAATAGGGAACAGCGAAATCATGACCTAAAATATAAAAATTGGACTGATAGACAATGTTGTTAAAGTGAGAGAGTACCATGCAACCTCTCACTGCTCCCACTGCTGAGCAGCACAACCTATACATCAAAAGCTTGAAATTAGTTTTTTTTAGCCTATTATGGAAAGGATGCCAAGTAATGGAGGTTGCTAGAGCAGGTCAATACTACTATAAAACAACTCGCCTACCATGAAGGCAGCCTACATGATGGGGGCTGGAAAACAGTTTGTTGCTTACAATGTGTAGGCTTTCATGCCAAGCAGGTTGTTAAGGCAGGCAAATAGTATTTTCCACACAACATGCCTGTTATGCACGTCATTCTATATGGGAGGGGCAGAAAAACCAGATTTTTGCCCTATTTTACCTAGGAGGATATGAAACCCACAGTGCTGATACTTGTGAAGTTTACTGTTTGTGTGCCTAATTTGGTTGGAATCGATCCACAGGGGGAGGGGGGGGGGAATTATATGCTGCCACACATATCGATATACATGCTGGTTTCTGTAGATATAGATTTGGAGAGTGGTTACTGCATTAATATTACTTCATTTCATTTTATTACACCTTCAGCTCTTCCATGTTGTAGGTACGAGACGTTTTTTATGGATGATATAGACTTACTTTTGTGATGATGCAAGCTAGATTTTGTAAAAAAAAAGCTAGTGTGGCTAGAATTATAATCACAAGATTGTAATTTGCGCCCATGCATTTGAGGAATAATACATTTATTATCAATGACATTTGTTATATAGTAATTAACCAAGAAGAAAATTCCTTTCATTCATGTTTACCTTAAATGTGCTTCAAATAGGCTGGTGCTATCTTGTTGTCGTGATGTTAGACAAGGAACCAACTGCTATGAAAGCCGTTCTGATGAGTACGTTTAGGCCCAGTGAAGCAAGTTGGAGGCTAACGATGAAAGTAAGTGTAATATTTTTGCATGCTAGCTACTTTTTCAGGAATTAAATAAGGTAAGGCAGCTTATGTTGCTCTGTGACTAGTCACTGATGTGTTTTGCATAGTAACACTGAGTTACTGAATTATCATATCACATGCAACAGATAACGGAGCCATAGTTAAATGATTTTCAGATAGTTGACTACGATATTCACACTGAACTGATTAGTACACGTGTGGAGAAACTGCCTAATGTTGCAGCAGAACACTATAAGCAAGAAGGTAACACATGTCAGTACAACTTGTTGCTTTCACGAAGCTGTTCGCTGGCATGCATATTGAAGGCTACATTCTGCAAAACAGTAAAAACGCGTAGTCAGCTACTGTTAATAATGCTATTTATTAATCCGATAGGTTTATCCTGAGACAAACTGCATTTTCTTTGTACTGCACATCCCATGGTGATTGTTTTTACCCGTGGAAAAATTTTCTTGGGTTGGTGATACCGCACATCAAAAAATTATGAAAGAAAAGGGATTAATTGAACAGTTAACACAAACAGTGTTAACAACGTTTTAAGATGAGAAGTGAGTAGATTTTGCGTTATTTACATCGAAAATCCTGAGACATTTCATGGCATTGTTGACTGCAATTGAAGTTCATATTTTTGGTCGTAGTAACGGAGATAAAATACATTTTTCAACTTTGAAGATGTAAAAACTGTAAAACTCCATACTCGCACTAAAGTATTGCAGCTACACCAATGCCTATATAACGTGGCGATATAGGAAGACAAATAAGTAACAACTAATTTGTCTGTTGGAACTGACAGTATGTACATGAAACACTTATATTCCTTTCTACGTGCTTTTTGAGTTCCTAACTCCAGAAATCATTGGTTTGCACACTATTAGGGCGTAGTGAAAATAATACCTCCGTTTTTTGTGTGAAAACCCATAAAACTTTTTAAATAGATTAAAAGCTATTAGTATTCTACATCTTTATTCTTCATGTCTGCATATTTGCTACCTTTCTGGTGCTAGAGAGCTTTGAACTGTGGCGTGTAACATGGCGGTGTGTAAGGTAACTATGTCGGTGCCTAAGAAACAGCTGTATCCGTGTTCGAATTCTAAGAGTTCGTCTACACATGAATCATCCTCTCCTTCAGTACGAGAGTGTCAGACCACAGACGAGCGGTACAACATTTGCAACAATTCGGCGAAGTGGTTTCACTTCGACTGATCAACTTCCATACAGCTCCTGTTTGGCCCCATCCGATTTTCATCTGTTACTAAAAGTTAAAGAACACCTTCGAGGACTTCAATTTGGTAAGGATGAAACGGTCCAAGCAGAGGCGAGGCTGTTACTTCGTCAAGAAAGTGAAACATTCTACAGTGACGGTGTCAAAAAAGTGGTCTCTCGTTCGGAGATTAGTGTTAGGCGCCATTGTGACTATGTTGAGAAATAAACATGTAGGCATGAATATCAAAGCTGGAGAATGTTAATAACTTTTTTTTTGTTTAAAAATCTATGAGTCTTCAGATACAAAGTTCAAAAGCATTACTTTAAGAAGCCCTCGTAAATACTAATGAAATAGAAAATATAAAAAATGCAGCAAATTACGCCGGCACAATGGAATCCTACCATCCGAAAAATGATATTGAGAAAAAGTGCAAACCAAGAACGGCTAGAGGCGAAATAAAGCTGTAGAAGCATACAAGACTATAAGAAAGGTGGACGCCGCCTAATAGAAAATCAGTGAAAGGGAAAACAAAGTTGTACCTGTAGAAACCCATGAGCTCAGATGTGGAGCCAGCGTTAAAGAAGAAAAGGTCCAGTTGGATGTACGCTACATCATCAAAAGTATCCAGACACCCCCAAAAACATACGTTTTTATATTAGATACATTAGGCTGGCACCTACCTCCAGGTACTCCATATCACCGGCCTCGGTAGTCATTGGACATCGTGACAGAGCAGAATGGAGTGCTCCGTGGACATCATGGACTTGGAATGTGGTCAGGTGCGTGAGTGCCACTTGTCTCATACGTCTGTACGCGAGATTTCCACACTCCTAAACATCCCTAGGTCCACTGTTTCCGATGTGATAGTGAAGTGGAAATGTGAAGGGACAAGTACTGCGCAAATGCGTACAGGCCGACCTCGTCTGTTGAGTGACAGAGACCGCCGACAGCTGAACAGGATCGTAATGTGTAATCGCAAACATCTATCAAGAGCATCACACAGGAATTTCAAACTGCATCAGGATTCTCTAAAAGTACTATGACAGTTAGGCGGGAGCTGAATAAACGTGGATTTCATGGTCGAGCTCATAAGCCACACATCTCGCCGGTAAATGCCAAACGACGCCTCTCTTGGTGTAAGGAGCATAAACATAGGACGATTGAACAGTGGAGAAACGTTGTGTGTAGTGACGATAGACGGTACACAATGTGGCGATCCGATGGAAGGGTGTTGGTATGGCGAATGCCCGGTGAAAATCATCTAGCAGCGTGTGTAGTGCCAACAGTAAAATTAGGAGGCGGTAGTGTTATGGTGTGGTCGTGTTTTTCATGGAGGGGGCTTGCACCCCTTGTTGTTTTGCGTGCCAGTATCACAGCACAGACCTACACTGATGTTTTAAGCTCCTTCTTCGTTCCCACTGTTGAAGACCAATTCGGGGATGGTGATTGCATCTTCCAACACGATAGAGCACTTGTTCATAATGGACGGGCAGTGGCAAAGTGGTTACACGACAATAACATCCTTGCAATGGAGTGGCCTGGACAGAGTCCTGACCTGAATCCTATAGAACACCTTTCGGATGTTCTGCAACGCCGACTTCGTGCGAGGCCTCATCGACCGACATCGATACGTCACCTCAGTGCAGCACTCCGTGAAGAATGGGCTGTCATTCCCCAAGAAACGTTTCAGCACCTGACTGAACGTATGCCGGCAAGAGTGGAAGCTGTCATCAACGCTAAGGGTGGGCAAACACCATATTGAATCCAGCTTTACCGATGGAGGGCGCCACGAACTTGAAAGTCATGTTCAGTCAGGTGTCCGGATACTTTTGATAACGCAGTGTAGATTGTAGTACTTATGCAGAGATGAAGAGACCTGTACAGGTCAGTGTAGCGTGTAGAGCCACCTCAGCCTAGTCTTCTCACTGCAGCGATCGGCGCGCCGGCCGCGTACCTGTCCGGCGGCGCTGCGGGCGCGTTCCCGTTGCCTGTGACCTTTGCGAGGCGAACTGCTTCGGCAGCGGCACCCTCCACGCGCGGCCGCGGGTCAATTTTTCAGCCGGAGAGAGCGCGGCGCGGCGCGGCCATCATCTTCATTTTCTCTGCTCCCGTCCGCCGGCGGGCCGCTTAATTGCGACAGCCGCACCGACCGGCCGCCCCGTCGGCAATTATCGCGAATGCACGGCCAGCCGCGAGGGCAGATGGCGCGTCCGTCGACCCGTCTCGTCTCGACATATCGATATGGCGTCCCGCGGCAGTCGACTTTCTAAACAAGCGGCTCATTACGGGCGGGTCACGCGTCGGAATCCATTACACGGCGACGCCGCCGGCCGCCGGCGCGTCCCAGTAAAATATCGCGCCGCCTCCTTCCCACAGCCGGCTGACCCCGGGACAGCGTGCGCTGGACGTCGCTTCCCGAGCCGCGTACTTAATTGCGCGCGCCGCTCGCGTTTCCATTAATGGTCGCCCACGTGACGTCACCTGGGGATCGGTTTCTCCTGTTAGCTGCCGCTGTATCGGACGTAGGAGTAAACGAACTCAACGTGAGACCTCGAGGATTAGAACAGACTCACTTGGTTTGCCCTATTGCCGTGAAGGCCGCTCTTCATGTCGCTAATTCTTCGCCGAGTCGCTTTTTTTATAGTCTTTGTTTACTTCTACCAGCTGACATAAACTGAGGTGACAAAAGTCATGAGATAGCGAAACTACATATACATATTGCGGTAGTCTTGCGTATACAAAGAGCATTGCATTGCTGGAGCTGTTATTTATACCCAGGCGATGCATGTGAAAAGGTTTAGGACGTGATTGTGGCCTTATAACAGGAATGACACTGGAATAACAGTTGAGGCTGGACCCATGGACTATTTCGAAACTCGTTAGGGTATTCAATATTCAGATATCCACAGTGTCAACAGTGTGCTCAGAATACCAAATGTCAGACATTACCTCTCGCCATGGACAACGACATCCTTCACTTAACGACCGAGAGCAGCTGCGTAGAGTTTTCAGTGGTAACAGACAACCAAGACTGCCTGAGAAAACCGAAAAAAAACAATAAAAACAGTGTAGGGGGTACGACGAACGTATCAGTTAGGAAACTGCGGCAAATTTGACTTTAATGGGGTATGGTAGCAGACAGCTGACGAGAGTGCATTTGCTAACAGCATGTAATCGCTTGCAGTGCCACTCCTGCGCTCGTGGGCACATCGGTTGGATCCTACACATGTGGAAAACTGTGACCTGATCTCATGGCTCCATGTTTCAACTGGTAGGAGTTGATGTTAGGGTTCGAGTGTGACGCAGGACACACGAAGCTATAGATCGAAGTTGTCAACAAGGCACTGTCCAAGCTGATGATGGCTGCACAATGGTGTGGGCTGTGTTTACGTGGAATGGACCTGGTTCTCTGGTCAAATTTAACCGATCGTTCACTGGAAATGTTTGTTTGGCCACCTGGAGACCATATGCAGTCACTCACGGAGTTCATGTTTCCAAATAACGATGGAATTTTTATGGATGGCAATGAACTGTGTATCAGGGCCACAGCTGGTCGCGATTGATTTGAAGAACTTTCTGGACAGTTCGAGCGAATGATTTGGCCACCCAGATCACCCTACAAACATTTGCGGTACACAATGAAAAAGTCAGTTCGTGCACAAAATCCTGCAACTCTTTCCCAATTATAGGTGGCTTTAGAGGCACCATGGCTTGTTATTTCCGCAGTGGACTCCCAACGACCAGTTGACTCCATGGCAAGTCGAATTGCTGCACTACTCCAGGCAAAATAAGGTTCTACCCGATATTAGGGGGCATTCCAAAACTTTTATCACCATAGTCTAAGGCGAAAAAGAATTATATTTTGAAAAATTATCAGAATTTACAAGATATCAAACTAAAGCTTTACGACAATTCCCATGATAAAACACTCTACTAGTTGCGTTGTTATGCATGGCACCATGAGCTTCAGGAATTTATTCCTATTTTCAATTACAGCTGTTTACAGCAGTTTTTTACGTGATATCTGTGTATGGACTGTTCTGCCTCTCTTACTCAGCAGTCTTCTTTCATTATTTTAATATGAAACAGGCGCTCACTCACGAGAATTTATCACAACGTTCAAGAATGCCGGAACTTCAGTCCGAAGGATTTAAGGTGTCCGATAGCATTAATAAATTCGTGACGAAAGTGGAAGGTAGACTCAAACGTATTGCGCTAATCGTAAGGAATTGCAATTCACTCACGAAAGAGGTAACTCACAAAACGCTTATTTCACCAATTCTTGAGTGGTGTTCGTCTTTGTGGGACCATTAACAACTTGGACTAATGGAAAATGAGGAAAAATTCTAAGACCAGTTGATGATCCGTCACGGGGCGTGAGAGTTCAACGAAACGCAGTGAGGAGGGGGGCGTTGAACATAAAGAGATTCTGCTTTACTGAGTTCTTACAAATAAAATTACAGGGCACTCTCCAAAATGAGTCAAGAATTATATTACTTCCTCCAACATACATTTCACGTAAGGATCACGACTCAAAAATCAGAGACATTCATGCTCAAGCAAAAGGAGGGTACAACAATCTTTCTGGCTGTTTACCATTCACGATAGGATCACGTGACATGAGTGTATCCACAAGGTGATTCAGCTCAACTGTTCGCCTGACGTCTTTTATGAACCGTTGAAGGTACCTGTGGCATAACAGGACGTGGTAGGGGTGGCATGAACTGTGTGTGATAACAATTTTGAGACTTTTCTGTAACAGCATGGTAGAGATTTTATACTACAACCAATCTCAAAAAAATGCCTTAAAATCTAATAACAAGTGGCTGAATAACAACCAATATTCAGTAACAGACTGATGCCCTCTCAGTCAAGGCAAAATGTAATAACAATTACAATTAATTTAAATTCGATGTCAGGTAACTATCCCCAAAAATACTAGCCATAATACCAAAAAAAATAATTTAAAGAAATTACAGTGGTGCCACCCAAGGAACGAGAACAATTTAGACACATTTCCGATTCGAAAATGAATTGATGCATATATGGAAGTTTGGCTTAAGTAATCGTGACGGTAGTCTCTGTCAAATAACACAGAGATAAGATGTCATAAATGTAACAAGAGGAAAGAAATTTCTCTAAAATTCAAAATTACAACAGGATGAGAGAATGTTTCCAAACAAAATCTCAAAATAGCTTCAGGCCTTGTACTCAAATAAGCTGTTGTTGGCAACAACATTAAAATGAAGATGTAGGCTTCATAACTCACTCATTACACAAGGAACCAGAGCAGTAATTACAACACTATATCGATGGCTTCTAAATATGCTAAGTGTTTGCTTTGCTTTAAACTGCTAACATTGAAACGTCCCCTTTGAACAATTATACAAGACTGTGCTTAAACTGACACACAATATTTTGTTAGCGCAACGCAATCTGACTTTCAAAATTCCCTACAAACGAATGGCCCTGGCTAACATTAAACTATACCTTTCACAAATTACTTACCTCACAAAAATCTTCGCTGCTCAAGCTACTGCAATACAGCGAGCGCCACTACTGCCAGCTAAATAAAAGATTCAAACTATGGAAGGCACTAACTACTGATAGGGATAGTTAGCAAATGAAAGATATTAATAGAGAACAAACAATGTATTTACCTAGATATCATCATATATAAATATAGCAGTTCATGACAAATTTCAAAACTCCGCCATCTCTCTCTCCACATCCACCACTGCTGGCGGCTCACCTCCAACTGCGCAACGCTACGCGCTGTTCACAGCCAGCTGCCTAACACTACAATGGCGAGTATTACAACAATGCAAAGCAGCCACAGACTGCACACAGCACAGCCAGTGATTTTCATATTGAGCGCTACGTAACGTTGCCAATAAGAAAACATAAACAGCCTACTTACAACATCACTTGGCAAAAGTGACAATAGCTTAACCTAGTGGTTGACTGAGGATACAGCACAACAGGGAGAGAACTTTACAAATATTCAGAATCAGGATAATCTATTACAAAAATGTTTAACACTCGCACTCCACAATAGTAAATAGTCACACTTGCACTGACTAAGAACCTATGAACACACTGGTAACACTGGCTGTTGTTTCCTACAGTCATATTGCCAATAGTACAGAGGAGAGAGTTAACAACAGCTTGCACGCAACGAGGAAAGTTCTGTATGACAACGTAAACACACACAGCTCAAGACAGACGGTTCACCAATGCTGCTTTCCAGGTACCGCCAGAAACGGCAGCCAGCACCTGCCTTGCCATGCTGCTACTGTTAGGACGGCATTCCCTTCTTATCGGCCGCTGACCAGACCACAGCCAGGTTCCATTCGGACCCATCCCATTGGGCCGCTCGGCACTCCTCCAGGTTTGCCTCTGATGTCTCCCAGTTCCGCCCGTCGTGTTCAGCCGGCCTCACACGCCGACTCACGCTGGCGCTGGTGTCACGGCTCCCTCGTCGACAGAGCCCTCACAGAGTGGCGCTGCTTCAGCCGCAACTTTAATGGCGCGACTTTTCGAAGTGCTGCCGCTGAGTAACGTCTTGTGACGCCACAACATCGTAATTCTGTTTACACACAAATGAACCGCGAATAGGCACTCACCAAACAGTGTACAAGTATCATGTCTTTTCATAGTTTCGTTAATTAATAAGATATCGTTATAAACTCCACTTTTTCAGGTGGAACTGTAGTAATTTCTGCTACTACGAAGTTATAAAAAAGATGAGTTAAATGGCGTTCCACCTTTAGAATTCTGTTTTGTAGTTTCGCAGAAATTACAGCATTTACAAATTAGGATTTATCTATCTTGAATCTCCCCCCCCCCCCCCCCCCTCCATGAACCGTAGACCTTGCCGTTGGTGGGGAGGCTTGCGTACCTCAGCGATACAGATAGCCGTACCGTAGGTGCAACCACAACGGAGGGGTATCTGATGAGAGGCCAGACAAACGTGTAGTTCCTGTAGAGGGGCAGCAGCCTTTTCAGTAGTTGCAGGGGCAACAGTCTGGATGATTGACTGATCTGGCCTTGTAACACTAACCAAAACGGCCTTGCTTTGCTGGTACTGCGAACGGCTGAAAGCAAGGGGAAACTACAGCCGTAACTTTTCCCGAGGGCATGCAGCTTTACTGTATGATTAAATGACGATGGCGTCCTCTTGGGTAAAATATTCCGTAGGTAAAATAGTGCCCCATTCAGATCTCCGGGCGGGAACTACTCAAGAGGACTTCGTTATCAGGAGAAACAAAACTGGCGTTCTACGGTCGCTGAGTAGTTAAGTAATGGTAATATGTCTTCTTCTATGTATAAGTTCACACGCAATTCCTTGAAATACGTAGGTGCTATTTCCTGCTTCTTTGTGGTTACAGGATTTTCTTTGTTTCTCAGGAGGGGCACTTGAGGTTAGTGTACCATGTAGTTTCGTAGAATTTACCGTGCTGCATTGCCTTTTTGTATGATTCTCGAATGTTTGCGGAAATGGGATGAGATAGAATTATTTTATAATAAGACATAATATTTCATATAAGCTGAAAGGTCATCGTTTCCGCACCAGAGAGTACTCAAATGTACGTTTCAGTAGCTTATCATCCATGTCATTAGTTAGCATGAATCTTAGCATCTAATTGTGACCATCAATGTGATATCATTCCCTGTACTTTTCTATTTCTGGCCATACGGATTTGGAATGTTTGATTTTCTTGAGTCACAGTTCGTGACTCACAAATTTGGCTATGACTTCCGTATCCCTTCCGTCTGGACATCCTCTTTAGTTTTCAGATTTATTATGTCCCACATGTTGCACACAGTATTAGTAGCACCGTAAGATACTTCACAGCGTTGCAGCGTCGTTGTGGACGTGTGTACAGTGAAGAAAAGCGATGTTCTCATTTAAGGACCCATTTACTTCGCTGTACCAAGTACGCTTACAATCGCAAGCAGCAGCGGTAAAACAGGGCGAACAAATTCACAGAAAGGAGGAATGTTATACTGGTACAGAATTTACCCTTCGTTACACACTGTCGGGTGACTTGTGATCAGTCCGGAACCGCGCTGCTGCTACGGTCGCAGGTTCGAATCCTGCTTCGGGCATGGATGTGTGTGCTGTCCTTAGGTTAGTTAGGTTTAAGTAGTTCTAAGTTCTAGGGGACTGATGACCTCAGATGTTTAGTCCCATAGTGCTCAGAGCCATTTGAACCTTTTTTTTTATGTACCCTTTTGGTCACTGGAACATCGTGAAGGCAGCAGACAACGAACGTCAAACTGGCATGAAGTCTCCTTCACGCATGGACATACATCTCATCATTACCACACAAAATGCAAAATGGAAAAACGTCATATACAGTCATTTTATACAGAAAGATGACGCAGCTGGTTTCTCACTCGTAAATTTAAATTACACTCTAAGACAAAGAAAAATCGATGCACCATGGAGTAATTAGCCAAATGGGACGGATATCGGCAGGTGAGATGTACGTGTACAGACAAGCAAATAATTAGTTTCAGAAAAACTGGATGATTTGTTGAAGAGAAAGAGCTTCAGAAATTGAGCAAGTAAATAACGCGTTGGTTAATCTCTGGCCCTTATACAAGCAATTATTCGGCTTGTAATTGACTGATAGAGATGTTGGATATTCTCCTGTGCAACTGGATGGTCATCGAGGCCCAGTTCTGAGCTTGATTCACCACTGAAGACAATTCCACTCCAGTCAATGAGATTCCAGGCCGAGGATCTGTCTGGAGACGTCCCGGACAGCAGTGAGATACCATCTCCATTGTCGCTCGCCACGCAATCCGACAACCAAGAGTGATTTCCCGTGGTGCCATTTCTGTTCTTAGCAGCACCCTTACAGCACATAGCCATGTTTACAATATTCTACGCCCTATTCTACGCCCCGTTTTGCTTCCTTTTACGGCAAGCCATCCTGGTCTTACATTTCAGCTAATAAAACCTACATGGAATCTTCGAGGGTTTCTACCACTTGCCTTCATGCTTTCCAAACTCTAGCTTGTGCTGAAAGGTGGCATGATCTCTCACCAATTGAGAACGCTTGGAGATTATAGACAGGGCCTTAAAACAGCTCAAGATTTTGACGACATAATGCGGCAATTGGACAGAATTTGGTACGACTGCCGTCGGGATGACATCCAGCAATTCTGTCAATCAGTTACAAGCGGGATAACAGCTTGCGTCAGGGACAGAGTTCAAACAAAGCTTATTTACTTTTTCCCATTTTGAAGCTCTTTGTCCTTTTTTTGTCTTGCAGTGCATTTCTGGAGCAAATCTTACCAAAATTGTGGTTGATAGATTGCATTCGTCCTTCTCATTGGAGTCTAGCACCTGGCGTGATGATATGTGGCACTACTGGGTTCGTAACATGGTAACGTAAAGTTCGCATAGATGTGGCGCCGTTATGTTCATGGCACGACCACTTCAAGTTCACATAGCCGGGTATATGGACAGTGGCCATTACATTCCTGGCATGTTAAGGCCAAAGAGTTTGCCGTACCTTCGAGGTCTGCGTGAGGTTATCTTCCAAACAATGCCAAACCGGAAGTTACCCGTGCTGTTATGACCTGTCTTGGAGTTCGGCTGTTGCCCTGGCCAGCATGTTCTGCAAATCTCGAATCCATTGGAAAACTTCAGGGCGTCAGATACCGAGAGATTATCATGCCACCATTAGCCAAGCTCTACGTTCGATAAGCTGTGGCACAGAGCTGGAGCAACACTGACAAGGGAAACTGCCCATCCAGGACGCCTCAGATATAATGGTAAGATGATCCATTGTATAGCCTGTAAAAAATGAACACAGATCAAGCATGAAAACAGGAATAAGCTATACTAAACGATAAAAACTGAAGCAAAATAGCGACAGTGAATGGTCCAAGTTGAAGATGTGGAACATCGGCCGCATTGGAAGAACTACAGCGTCGTGGTTGTCTGGTCATGGCGTTGGACTACAAATCGGATGATCTGCTTTCAGAGCTCTCTCGTCGCCATTTTTTTTCGACAAAATTATGAACTGTCTGACCGGTGATTGACGTGTCTGGGCGCTGTATTCAAATTTATGTCTGTGTCGTGCTGTAATCTCAGTTTGCAACAGCGAGGTGTAAGGGAGGGACCTCCAGATGTACGTACCTCCCGTCTGTTCTACAGAAGTACGACATGTTATGACTCTTGCGTTCGGTTTTGGAAGTTTTGGCTCTAGAATTCCTTTGTTGTAACGTAGTTCACACCCGTTCATTTGATGTTTTCATTTCTGTGAGAGGTCTATGCGGAATCTTGTCATCTCTCAGTATTCATCACATTCAGTTGCGACGGTAATATAAGTTACACTACTGGTCATTAGAATTGCTACACCAAGAAGAAATGCAGATGATAAACGGGTATTCATTGGACAAATATATTATACTATAACTGACATGTGATAACATTTTCACACAATTTGGGTGCATAGATCCTGAGAAATCACCACCCAGAACAACCACCTCTGGCCGTAATAACGGCCTTGATATACCTGGGCATTGAGTCAAACAGAGTTTGGATGGCGTGTACAGGTACAGCTGCCCATGCATCTTCAACACGATACCACAGTTCATCAAGAGTAGTGACCGGCGTATTGTGACGAGCCAGTTGGTCGGCCACCATTGACCAGACGTTTTCAATTGGTTAGAGATCTGGAGAATGTGCTGACCAGGGCAGCAGTCGTACATTTTCTGTATCCAGAAAGGCCCGTACAGGACCTGCAACATGCGATCGTGCATTATCCTGCTGAAATGTAGGGCTTCGCAGGGATCGAATGAAGGGTAGAGTCACGGGTCGTAACACATCTGAAATGTTACATCCACTGTCCAAAGTGCCGTCAATGGGAACAAGAGGTGACGGAGAGGTGTAACCAATGGCATCCAATACCATCACGCCGGGTCATACGCCAGGATGTGCGTTCACCGCGATGTCGCCAAACGCTGATGTGACCATCATGATGCTGTAAACAGAACCTGGATTCATCCGCAAAAATGACGTTTTGCCATTCGTGCACCGAGGTTCGTCGTTGAGCACACCATCGTAGGTGCTCCTGTCTGTGATGCAGCGTCAAGAGTAACCACAGCCATGGTCTCCGAGCTGATAGTCCATGCTGCTGCAAACGTCGTCGAACTGTTCGTGCAGATGGTTGTTCTCTTGGCAACGTACCTATCTGCTGCCTCAGGGAACGAGACGTGGCTGCACGATCCGTTACAGACATGCGGATAAGATGCCTGTCATCTCGACTGCTAGTGATTCGAGGCCGTTGGGATCCAGCACTGCGTTCCGTATTACCCTCCTTAACCCACCGACTCCATATTCTGCTAACAGGCATTGGATTTCGACCAACGCGAGCAGCAATGTCGCGATGTGGTAAACCGCATTAGCGATAGGCTACAATCCGACCTTTATAATAGTCGGAAACGTGATGGTACGCATTTCTCCTCATTACATGAGGCATCACAACAACGTTTCACGAGGCAACGCCGGTCAACTGGTGTTTGTGTATGAGAAAACGGTTGGAAACTTTGGTCATGTCAGCAAGTTGTAGGTGTTGCCACCGGCGCCAAGCTTGTGTGAATGCTCTGAAAAGCTGATCATTTGCACATCACGGCATCTTCTTCCTGTCGGTTGAATTTCGCGTCTGTAGTATGTCATCGTGGTGTAGCAATTTTAATGGCCAGTAGTGTATTATCACACGACTCATATTCTATAAACAGTGCGTAGTATGACAACTGCCAAGATACACTAGGGAACAGACACGTCAGTGACTGGACGGACACTTCATAATTTTGTTCATGTTGTGTACAGAGTTCCGCGTATTCAGCGCGTACACAACTTCCCCACTAGAGCGCGCCCCGCTAAGCACAACAGCGCAGGCGCAGTGCTCGTCCGTCTCCGCACTACGTGATGGCGCTGCCATAGAGACGGACCAAATTCTGCTTCCGCCGATCCAGGTATTAATATGTAACGCAGCCAATGAGATTGCTGCTAACGTAGAACCTTTTCTCCTCGCGGATCACAATCGCGCAGTGATACATGAACGCGCGAGGTATTATAATGAGTGTACAGACCTCCGATTAGTCAGTCTGCATTTGTCTGAATCAGTCTGTACCAGTCTGCATTAGTCTGTACCAGTCTTTCCGAGCTATACATTTGTCTGTACCAGTCTACAGTCAAGTTTCAGTCTGCGCCTAATAAGATTACCATATTCCTGTACATAGCCATGAAGATAAATGTATAGACACTTTAATCAAGTATCAGAGATATGTGAGAATAAGATCAACCTACCAATACCAAAGGAATTTCAGATTGTCGATTGTAAATAGCTTCATGAACCAAGTTAAGTAATTTTTATGCTTGTTATTATTTTAATAAATGTGTGTGAAAATTAATCAAGTTCTGTTTAAAGTTGGTCACCGTCAATGTGCTGCTCTAAGCGTGCAAGTGGCATTTCTATCGTCTGACCTAACGGCAGAAGATAAACATGCTACGATAAGACCACGAGACATATTGCTGACACTCGCCTACTTCGCTAGAGCGACAAGTCAAATAATCTAATGGTGTGTGTGCTGAAGTACGCACACCACAGTACAAAAGAAAAAAAAATGGGAAGAGGAACATTTGAACACGAATCTGCCGGTTGGCAAATCAACACCGTGACCACACCACCACGAGACCGTGGTTCTTCCAACCCGCTCTATGTTGCACGTATCTAGCTTGGACCGCCCGCTATTTCTGTTTTGCTTCTTCTTTCACAGTGCAGTACACCTTCCTGTTTTCATGCTTGATCTGTGTTCTGTTTCCGAAGCACTATCCACTGGGCCATTTTATCATTAAATCTGGGAGGGGATGGGATGTAGAGTTTTCCTTGTGAGTGACGCAGCTGTATCTGTCATCTAAGATCTGTTCGACACGAACCCCAGCCGGGTCATAACTACTGTTGCCGCCAGTGTTTGCACTTTTATCAAATTTCGCACCGTATGCCAATATAAATCATTCCCCCCCTGGCTCTGCAGTGCAGACCCCCGGGCAACTTCAGAGCCCGCAGTTCCGCCGGTGGCCCTGCGTCCCCAGCACCGCACCGACAGGCCTCCACGGCGCCTGGGCTTGACCCGCCGCTCGCGCCCGGTGGCGGATGCTGCGTTGCCCTTGGCTCTCGCCGCACGCCTAATTACCGATTGCTCGCCTTTAATTTGTTTCCACAGGAGCTGCGCTAGCACCTTCTCCCCGCTCATTCGCCGGCGCGATTATGTATGCTTTCTACAACTGCCACTTTCGAGGATGGCAGAGCCGCGCACCCGTCATTTAGGCGGGCACCGGGCACCGCACACGCGCGCTTCGCGACATTCGAATGCGTGCCGGCTGCCGCTGGGATGTGGGGCGCCGGTAATCCTCGTGTGTGGTGAAACTCTTAGTTCCCGGACATGACCTCTCCGACACGTTTCCTACGTCGCTACCTTAATACGAAAATTCCAGTCCACCTTCGTGCAGCCTTTGATAATTGCCCCTTAAGAGAGAATTTGGCACCTAAAAGGGGCAAGAAACCTTGCTACACAATTCCAGACCACATCCACTCTCTTACTCCACTCCACTTCTCAATTACCAGCAGAAACAGGACAGCGCGGTACAGAAATTCATCAAGAGGCCAAATTTTTTATTTTACAGGACACAGTCCATATTCCACCTTCTTAGACTAAAAGAAAGATAGCATTGTACTCTCTTTGGATGAGGAACGACTGTCCAAGTATTTCCCGTTGATGTGGTGCGTAATAGCTTTTTTTCACACACGGATCAATAGAACATAATGCCCTTTTCTTTGGGGGGGGGGGGGGGAGGGGGGGGGGCTTCGCCTACTCTCAACTTGGTTGATTTTTTGAATATATTGCAACATATGTCTTCCCGTACGCCCCTTGCCGTCTACTGCTCCCTCTAGTCCCATGCAAGCTACAATTTGGTATCTTAACATATAACGTTGTAAGCATGTATCGAGTAGCATTGATATCGATTATGATAACATCGCTATGGTCGCTTTTTTGTTTTTTCGCCCCAGAACGAGAGAGGAGACACGTGGTGGTTTATTAACCGTGTGTTTGGTGTGAAGATGTTAAGGAATCAGGCTAGGAGAACAAGTAAATTTTGTGACTGTAAAGGTGTTTGATGCTGTGCAATCATTCGTGTACCTCACGATACGTAATCCGCGGTTCGCGAAGTCATAAAACCACGAGAATAATCGCGAGAACATGATTAGATGCCCGCGAGCATATCATCCGCGCCGGTAAATGAAACTTGGATTACCTATGTTGCCACGAACGCCGCATCTGGATTGCAGTGTGGGATAATGTATTATGGTGTAGTGATACTGTATGTATCAGTATGTCAACATATTTGTTATTTAGTGAAGAGTGTAACAGTGCAGCCCTGTGTAGTGGAAACGTTAAAAAATACATCAATGGATTATTCTAGGCTAAAACTTAAATTTTGGTAAGTGGCACACCTTCATTCCCCTTGTTAGCTATCGTTTATTACAGCAATACTCAAGCTGCTGCTCCTAGACTGCAAGGGAAGAAGCGAGTGACGATTGGAATTACGAGGTGAGTAGGTACAATTAGCAAACTCGGACGGAACTATAACCCCACACTCCCCAATTCGCTTACAACATATCGTTCTATGCCTCCTCCTATTTTCTGATGTCCACAAACATCTCATCGATTCCCTGAAGATCCTTCTCATTTTTTACCTTACCAGTTCACTTACGTTTTTAGCATCCTTCTTCAAAATCACATAATCACATCTCAGACTCTTCGATTGTCATCATTTCCGGGTTTTCCACACTTCATAACTCGGTTCTGTACAGTCCGACGCTCCAGATGTACATTCCAATACGTTTCTACCTCAGTTTGCCTGTGCTAGTCTGTTTCTCACATTTTCCATGCTTCGTCCGTCATATGTTGCTCTGTTTTCAATGTAGAATAAACACTTCACTTAGTCTGCCCATCTGATAAGAAGCTAATACGTCAAATAAACCGCAAGGAAAGGATTGGTTGATTTGAGGGAGGAGACCTAACAGCGAGGTTATTGATCCCATCGGATTAGAAAAAGATGGGGAAGGACGTCGGCCGTGCCCTTTCAAAGGGACCTTCCCGGCATTTGCCTGAGCGATTTAGGGAAATCACGGAAAATCTAAATCAGGATGGCCGGACACGGGTTAGAACCGTCGTCCTCCCGAATGCGAGTCCAGTGTCCTAATGACTGGCTCGATCAACGAAAGGAAATCAAGGACTTAAACTGTACGTGAAGCTTCTTGCAAACTAGAACAGCTTGCCATAGAGACTTATATGCTATTTCCTTAAATAGAGGCACCATAGAACGTTGCTCCTATGTTTGGGTCGAACATATTCAGATATATGCATTGTAACCTGTCGCTGTAGCGAACACTAAAGTAAATTAGATTTTCTCATGGAAACTAGAGTGGAAACCTTTAGTAGAAACATGGTGACGTTCACCCACAATGGTCATAGTATTTTTAAAGAACGGAGAATTAAGATGGGTTGTGCAGCAGTTCAGTTGCTTCCACACTATATCTCACGTGGGCGTCTTGAGAATGGAATAGCACAGTTGTGTTGAACCACAATCTGATCTCCATCACTTCATACGTGAACTGAATATGACAGAAAGGGGTTAACACTGGAACGAAATATCTCCTGATAAGAAACTGCAAAAAGGTGGGAATTTATGGAGATGGGACCTGGATAAACTGAAAGAACCAGAGGTTGTACAGAGTTTCAGGGAGAGCATAATGGAACAATTGACAGGAATGGGGGAAAGAAATACAGTAGAAGAAGAATGGGTAGCTTTGAGGAATGAAATAGTGAAGGCAGCAGAGGATCAAATAGGTAAAAAGACGAGGGCTAGTAGAAACCCTTGGGTAACAGAAGAAATATTGAATGTAATTGATGAAAGGAGAAATTATAAAAATGCAGTAAATGAAGCAGGCAAAAAGGAATAGAAACGTCTCAAAAATGATATCGACAGGAAGTGCAAAATGGCTAAGCAGGGATGGCTAGAGGACAAATGTAAGGATGTAGAGGCTTACCTCGCTAGGGGTAAGATAGACACTGCCTGCAGGAAAATTAAAGAGACCTTTGGAGAAAGTAGAGCCACTTGCATGAATATCAAGAGCTTTGATGGAAACCCAGTTCTAAGCAAAGAAGGGAAAGCAGAAAGGTGGAGGAGTATATAGAGGGTCTATACAGGGGCGATGTACTTGAGGACAATATTATGGAAATGGAAGAGGATGTAGATGAAGATGAAATGGGAGATATGATACTGCGTAAAGAGTTTGACAGAGCACTGAAAGACCTGAGCCGAAACAAGGCCCTCGGAGTAGACAACATTCCATTAGAACTACTGAAAGCCTTGGGAGAGCCAGTCCTGACAAAACTCTACCATCTGGTGAGCAAAATGTATGAGACGGGGGAATTACCCTCACGCTTCAAGAAGAATATAGTAATTCCAATCCCAAAGAAAGCAGGTGTTGAGAGATGTGAAAATTACGGAACTATCAGTTCAATAAGTCACGGCTGCAAAATACTAACGCGAATTCTTTACAGACGAATGGAAAAACTGGTAGAAGCCGACCTCGGTGTAGATCAGTTTGGATTCCGTAGAAACGTTGGAACACATGAGGCAATACTGACCCTACGACGTATCTTAGAAGAAAGATTAAGGAAAGGCAAACCTACGTTTCTATCATTTGCAGACTTAGAGAAAGCTTTTGACAATGTTGATTGGAATACACCCTTTCAAATTCTGAAGGTGGCAGGGGTAAAATACAGGGAGCGACAGGTTATTTACAACTTGTACAGAAACCAGATGGCAGTTATAAGAGTCGGGGGGTATGAAAGGGAAGCAGTGGTTGGGAAGGGAGTGAGACAGATTTGTAGCCTATCCCCGATATTATTCAATCTGTATATTGAGCAAGCAATAAAGGAAACAAAAGAAAAGTTTCGAGTAGGTATTAAAATCCATGGAGAAGAAATAAAAACTATGAGGTTCACCGATGACATTGTAATTCTGTCAGAGACAGCAAAGGACTTGGAAGAGCAGTTGAATGGAATGGACAGTGACTTGAAAGGAGGGTATAAGAAGAACATGAACAAAAGCAAAACGAGGATAATGGAATGTAGTAGAATTAAGTCGGGTTATGCTGCGGGAATTAGACTAGGAAATGAGACACTTAAAGTAGTAAAGGAGTTTTGCTATTTGGGGAGCAAAATAACTGATGATGGTCGAAGTAGAGAGGATATAAAATGTAGACTGGCAAAGGCAAGGAAAGCGTTTCTGAAGAAGAAAAATTTGTTAACATCGAGTATAGACCTAAATGTCAGGAAGTCGTTTCTGAAAGTATTTGTATGGAGTGTGGCCATGTATGGAAGTGAAAAGTGGACGATAAATAGTCTAGACAAGAAGAAAACAGAAGGTTTCGAAATGTGGTGCTACAGAAGAATGCTGAAGATTAGATGGGTAGATCACATAACTAATGAGGAGTTACTGAATAGAATTGGGGAGAAGAGGAGCTTGTGGCACAACTTGACTAGAAGAAGGGATCGGTTGGTAGGACATGTTCTGAGACATCGAGGGATCACAAATTTAGCATTGGAAGGCAGCGTGGAGGGTAAAAATCGTAGAGGTAGACGAAGAGATGAATACACTAAGCAGATTCAAAAGGATGTAGGCTGCAGTAGGTACTGGGAGATGAAGAAGCTTGCACAGGATAGAGTAGCATGGAGAGCTGCATTAAACCAGTCTCAGGACTGAAGACCACAACAACAACATGAACTCTTGCGAATTATTTATGTAGTTGTGTATGTATGTGATATGTGTTTTTGGGGTACGCGATCACAACATTGTACTAGGACTTGCTAAACGTATGTGGACACTTGCAATCCTGAAAGATTCATTGTTTGTGTAAATGGCTAGTGCCTTGCATAATAGAACAGACGACGAACGTGGCGCCAGTGGTCTGTCCTCACAATTTATTCAATTCAGAGCTAGTGAAACGATAAATTCGTAGCTCGTGTAGTCATGAGTTCTTGAGTGAATTCACGAGAGCGTCAGAACTGCTACAGTGCCGTACCTGTAGAAAAGAGAAACGAAGGAAGACTAGGATGAAACGTCCAATCGGAGACGATTTCATTAGAGATTGATGAATAGACGCCTCGTAGCCAAGAGACAGACACATTGCGAAAGAGGTCATTTCTGATGCAATGTGACGGTGAACATAAATGAAACAATAGTCAGTGTTTATTATTGGACATAACTTCTAGAAATTTCTTCTGTTTGTTGTTATCACTGTTCCGTACTTCGTTCTACTGATCTACAACGTAACAGAAAACTATACATCCAAAGTATTTAGAAATTGGTTACTGGAGAAGATGAAACAAATGAAGGGTTCAAGCCACCAATTTTCTTTCTCAATCCAAACAAACCCATTCTCATCCGCCACAAAGCTGCTATATGGACAATATTCTTCATTGACAACTTCCGTCTGTCATCGAGATCAACATCTGGTGAACATGTTGCTATATGATGCCAGCTTATTATTTTTTTTAAGTAACGGTTTCACTGATAATAATCGGTCGACCAGAAGATATCAGCGAACGTAATACATAATCGGTAAAGAACATTAGATACGTAGTTGATTTTTGAGAATTCAGAACATCACCCCTCTTATTCTTTAATAAAACAGATATTAATCGCATGTAGCGGACGGGGAAATAAGTGGGTGACCAAAACTAAAATTTAAAAAGGAGTTTGTTATGATAATTCGGCTCTTAGAGGCAGCAGTGGGGTTAAATGGATAGTACATTCGCATCCTTAAGTTAATGCAGCTTTGAGATCCACGAAGAACATTAATGTCATGAGGACACTGTGTGGGATAACGAGGAAACATATGATTTACGAGGCACTCCAGTACCGGACCGACTAGAAGTCTATAAAGACAGGTTTAGATACAGTCGTGACCTCGTGTTACTCACGTCTGGCAGTATTAGAGAAGTAAGCAGGAAGATGGCTCAGCGAGCATGCTCGGAATACACTAGGTGGGGACGGGTTATTAGCAGAATAGTGGCTTCGCAAAGTCATCAACAGATGGAATAGTAGATTAATGTTGTTGTTGTTGTGGTCTTCAGTCCTGAGACTGGTTTGATGCAGCTCTCCATGCTACTCTATCCTGTGCAAGCTTCTTCATCTCCCAGTACCTACTGCAACCTACATCCTTCTGAATCTGCTTAGTGTATTGATCTCTTGGCCTCCCTCTACGATTTTTACCCTCCACGCTGCCCTCCAATGCTAAATTTGTGATCCCTTGATGCCTCAAAACATGTCCTACCAACCGATCCCTTCTTCTAGTCAAGTTGTGCCACAAACTTCTCTTCTCCCCAATCCTATTTAATACCTCCTCATTAGTTACGTGATCTACCCACCTTATCTTCAGCATTCTTCTGTAGCACCACATTTCGAAAGCTTCTATTCTCTTCTTGTCCAAACTGGTTATCGTCCATGTTTCACTTCCATACATGGCTACACTCCATACAAATACTTTCAGAAACGACTTCCTGACACTTAAATCTATACTCGATGATAACAAATTTCTCTTCTTCAGAAACGATTTCCTTGCCATTGCCAGTCTGCATTTTATATCCTCTCTACTTCCACCATCATCAGTTATTTTACTCCCTAAATAGCAAAACTCCTTTACTACTTTAAGTGTCTCATTTCCTAATCTAATCCCCTCAGCATCACCCGATTTAATTTGACTACATTCCATTATCCTCGTTTTGGTTTTGTTGATGTTCATCTTATATCCTCCTTTCAAGACACTGTCCATTCCGTTCAACTGCTCTTCCAAGTCCTTTGCTGTCTCTGACAGAACTACAATGTCATCGGCGAACCGATGTTGGCCGCGAAATCTTTGCACGACCGTAAAAGAAAATTCCAAAAGAGAGGAGACAGGAATAGGTTTAAAATATGTGAAAGCCTGTCGCCAGGGCCGTTATGCTTTTTAGTAATTGAATTTTCCCAACAAATGTGATTCTCTTACCGAGCCCTTTTCTGCCATGTTTTTCACTATCCATTAACTGGGTGCAATACATCGTTTCGTAATGTTACGTTGAGTTTATTACAAAATTATTTTACTGAGTCAGCATAAGAGGAAAATCTACTCACATACGTAGCCGATGTTGACAAAGTAGGCCAAGTGCGGTGGCGCTCTAATGGGAGATAGCCGGTTCGAATCGTGGTGGTGGATGACATTTTCAGTGACATTTTGTGGACTTCAGTTGGAGAAGAGATGGTGGTGTAACGTCCCAGACGTCATGCACGTGATTAAATTCCAAATCTGTCGGCAGTGTCTTATGAAGTGAGGGCATGTGACACTGTTGATTGTGACGTGATCCGGCCGAGGGGTGGGGACTTAAGCCCGACGGCCCCCTTTGTGCTACTGCAGAGGATTAGGCTGTTTGCGGCACCGAGTTTCTCCCACCCTTCTCTCATCATAACCACACAACGCAAACGTATCGTACTACATGCACACCCAGTGCACTCAACAAATATACATGACACACAACACTCACATAATCCCGAAGAAAGGGGAAACTGTTTGTAGAGGAAGAAAATCATTTCAAACTAGGCGGCTGAATCCGCCTCTTGGGTTCTTCCAGCTAATAATTCCGTGCAAGTTTACTAGTGTTAAATCTTTTTCCATCAACAAAACTCATTACGCTGGACGTTCGTTTCAGACGTAGAGAGGGACTTACATGAAAGAGACTAGGCAGCCATGTACGTGACTGCAGGATTACATCACTTTCCCCAGCTGCCGGCCCAAATTGCAGCAAACATCGCGTGACGGTATCTGCATAATACCATTCACTTTCCTGCAAGCTCTCCTTTATTGACTTACGCAGTTAAGAGTATTTGATAGGTGCCTCCAGTGTATTACGAGGTCTTGTTCCAGTACCTTATGTAAACACGAGAACGCTTATGTTCTTCCGACCTTTAGCTTAAGGATCATCTCCGACACGCACAACGATCCTGCCCGTAATTCTACAATGTTGCGAGTATTCCGTAAATGGAACATACATGATATGAACTTCCAGCATCGAAAGTCGACTACCAGCGACTAACGAAGTCTTTAAATATGCTGGTAATTGAGAAACTTTCGTTTCTTTAAACCTGTTTAGACATTGACATTTTGCTCATAATATACTGGTATGATGCAGAAGGAATAGCAAAATAGTTAATCGAAATGCAGAAAACACCTACCGTTATAGCACGAGATCTGACACTGTTTTGCAGTTCGGAACTGAAAAAGAAAATTGGTGATATTGCTACATCTTTCCTAATGAATAAGGAAACATAAAAAATGGTTCAAATGGCTCTGAGCACTATGGGACTTAACATCTGTGGTCATCAGTCGCCTAGAACTTAGAACTGCTTAAACCTAACTAACGTAAGGACATCTCACACATCCATGCCCGAGGCAGGATTCGATCCTGCGACCGTAGCGGTCGCGCGGGTCCAGACTGTAGTGCCTAGAACCGCTCGGCCACTTTGGCCGGAAAGGAAACATAAAATTAGAGACATCTCCTTCGTAGAATATGTTGCGTTTTGTGAATTTTGATGCTTATATTTGCTGTACGCTATGAGAATCTGCTCTAACCAGTTTCGATATATCGGCAGAACTTCTTTAGGAACTTCTTTGTTTGATCACTGTTACAAATTTAAGGCTTTGCTAGTCTTTTTGTTCTCGACCTGTAGTATTTGTTTGTGGCTGTTGCGACATTTGGTTCTTCTCCTTTGAAAATAGTACGCCATTATTATTGGTTATGTGTTTTTGGACGTGTATTTAAAGGTCGAACAGGCACTTTGTGCTGTGTTCTGATGTTGAGGGGGAAGCTACCTTTGTCTACCGGTCGTTCACGCTATTGATCAAAAATTACAATGCATGAGGAATCGGCTGAGACCAACTCATTTTATTTACCGTGACGGAGCTTAGTTATGCGTGGCGACGTTAATTTGGGATCGTTCACTTCTATTAAACCGCGAGCCGGTACCAGATTGCGTGCTTCCGCGAAGTAAAAGGCACTAATTGCTTGCTATTACGAACTGTTTACAAGCTGAAACTTCCAGAATGTTTACAAGCTGGTTGTTGCTTCACGTATTGCTTTATTTCGCTCCATGATATTATAAACTCAAAGATGCTAACCTCACCAGAAGGGTAAAGATTAGTTGCTCAAGGAATTAGAACCGTGTATTTCGGAATATGTTGCTTTGGTCTGTAATGTTTAACCTTGAAGCTATAGGTCCAAATACCATTACGGGATTGTACAGATTATCTTCTGTGCCCATTGATAACATACTACTCGTTAAATTCATTTCTCACTATTTCGTTTCACCGAGAACCATATCACTCCTTGTATTTCACATACTCAAAAGTCCGATGCTGTCAGAACGCCATCTCTTTGCCTTACTTAAATCGTCATCTTGATAAACAGCCATATGACTATTGAGTCACGACTGAGAAATCAGAGTAATTAACAGAAATTCTCTTCATGGACATTATGTTTCAGGTGCTGACAAAGATAAGTCTTAGTGTGCTTTGTTTCTGACTGCTGCTACGGGGCATTGTGTTGCGTCGTCTCTCTTAAGTAGTGCAATGCCACGTACGAAGGAAATTAGAACTTTTAAATGATCTTTCTGCTAAGCAACTATTTCTTGCGTTCTGAATTTATTTCTACACGAACGAGAAGGTTGTCTCATTGCACAGCTTGATGCTAGGAAAGGAAAACTAATCTTTAACGTATCTGTCGCGTTCACGAACAAGTACCTTAATAAGCCGCTTTCAAATATTATAAAGGCATGTCCCCGTTTCTTTCGTTGTGCAATTGTGTGACTGCTTTCCATTTTATTGACGAGTCAGACAGCATTCCGAAATTGTTCTCTCGGGCATTATAAACATAGATACTGCAGATCATAAAAGTATCAGGTAATATTTGTTACTTCCTATGAGATTAATCTGTGCATATTCATATCCATACACACTACAATATGTCTTGGAAGTTAAGTGGACTGTTATAACAAAGGGGGCTGTGTTTCAATCTCGCTGTTTCCGCAATGGGACGGGGTCCTGTCATCGTGCCCTATCCTTTGTCTACAGCGAATTCCTCCTCCATAACATGGGACTGTCTTTCGACAAAATTACATTTGTTGCCGTAAAAACTTTTTGCTTGCTCACGAACACCTAGATTCGTGAAAAATAGTCATTATATTTGTAAGCCTAGTCTGATAAGAAAGTGGAACATACGCCTCAACTGCGTATCTCTTGCACTTACAAGACAAGAGGAAGGTGACCCTCGCTCTGTATTTTACGTCCCTTTCACAAGGCAACTACAAGTTGGTTTCATCATAAACCTGAATTTCTCACCACGACATATCATGATATGTACAGATCGGCCGTAAGTCAAGCACAGCTCTTGGGATGAAGGGTCAACCTGTCGCTCACCCATACTGGTCAGCGCTGTGGTTGCGTCGGAAACTTTACCTCTGCTGCTGCTCTTGAGGCGACGCACCAGCTTGAGCTGTAGCTTACACATCCAATGTGATTCTTAAGAAAATGAATATTTTCTTATTTACTTACTATATTATTTAGATTTTCTGCGACAAACCGTGCTGTCTACTATAGAAAAAAGAAAGGTATGCTCTGATATCACAATAAAGTTTCCTTTGTTACATATTACGGCAAAAATATATTACGTGTTTATTTAAAGATGCGCCTTATAGACTTTTGATTTGAAAATAAGTATAACGGAACCCGGTTTCTAACTACACTTCTTAACTTTATTGCGTCCTGGTAATGCAGTCCCCCATAGCATGTAGATGAACTCCCAAAATTTCTCTAGAAATCTACTTTGCAATTTTGCGAGAGTGCTGGGAGAACGTACTGTGTTACGACACAGTCACCTACAATTTACGACCTCACATTGATCTTAAACTCATGTTGATATCTAGCGTGTACGGGAGTTGCATGAGGACTCCAATATCTGTGGAAATTTGTTATTCCATCTCTTCTAAACGTTGCCTCGCCTGTAAATAAACTGAAAAGACAAAAAGCGTACTAGCAGTTTGTGCGCCAAGCCATCGGCAAAACTTTTCCCCTAGTGGGTAACCGGCAGGCGTAAGGCCTTGCAGACGTTGAAGATTAAATGGATACGTGAGTTGCTCTTGAGGTATCAAATGGTTCAAATGGCTCTGAGCGCTATGGGTCTTAACATCTGAGGTCATCAGTCCACTAGACTTAGAACTACTTAAACCTAAATAACCTAAGTACATCACACACATCCATGCCCGAGCCAGGATTCGAACCTGTGACCGCAGCAGCAGCGCGGCTCCGGACTGAAGCGCCTAGAGCCGCTCGGCCTCAGCGGTCGGTTCTTGAGGTATCCTCCATGTTGAACTTGAAGAGGTATCACATGACAGGTCCACTAGTCATGCGCTGATAACTGTTTCTTTTTTGACAGCCCGTAGGATGTGCTATTCCAGATCAAGAATACAAGCAAATCGTGGTCGTCCATGGTCAATAGCCTGTCGTGTTATAGATCCAGTCTTGGCAACGCGACGATACACAACAAAGGTTGGATGACTCGGTTGTCTTCGGTCTGGAAACGCTGTCCTAACTGGTGTTCTGTGTTTTCTGAACATGAATGTACTTAGTCCAGAATGAAATATGCTCCAACCATAGCATGAAAAAGGAGGATAATTCCTGGGCATAGTTATCGCTGTAAAAGAAAGAAACTAGCTTTTTGGCTTGTCTGGCAGCTCCAAAGACATTTAAATATAAACATCTTGATATATTCGAGCTTTTCTACTTGCTACTATTACTACCCATGTCGTGTAACATGATGCATAATTTCAAGTATGGTAACATTATACATGATGTCATGTCGTATAACATGATAAACGTCACCATTCTTCCAACATGTGGTGCGATATGACAAAGAGTCATCACAGTTGAGGATGCGAGCCTCTCCACTCTGGGTACTTCCTATTATAGACCAAACCCCTCTCTCGGATACTTCCTATTGTACATCCATATCACTTCCAGAAGCATATAAATTTTTATGTTTTTGTTGTTACTTTCCTTAGCATGTAAGCAACATTTGGTGTGTTTGGGGGAACAATGGTCCCGTTGATGAAAAAAACCAACTCTTCCCGCCCACCGAGAAACCAAAAAAAATTTTTTGCGCCCCCGGGAACAAATCCACTCCCAGAAATTTTATCCCCGCAAAAGACTTTTGCTGTTACCCGTATGCTCTGCAGCCATATGATTGTATTTTTTATTATGACTGGCGAATCTTCTGCATTTTGGGCACAGGATCAGAGACATCAGCCTATAAATTGCAAGGTGCAGGTATTCCAACACCTTGCACCTAACACAGCTCACTGCGCCGGGTACGTAGGATTAACTCGTAAAAAAGCTCGAATATGTCAAGATGTTTTGATTTAATGGTCTTTGAAGTTGCCAGATAAGCTAGTTCCCGTCTTTTACATCCCTAACTTTGCTCAGGACATATTGCCGTTTTTGTGATATGGTAAGTGCATTTTTACACTCTGGATCCCAACCTTTACCATAATTTTGGCATTAAGTGACCATAGCTGGAAAACGGATGTAGATTTTTGTTGACTCGGGCTATGTCTTATCCGGTATAGGTTTTCTAATTTTCTTTCAAAAGATGTTGTTTGTAATTTGTCAACGGATAAAGCTTTAACAATGCAATAGGACGATCGTTAATTACATGTATCTGTCCTCCTTACAAAAATTGAACCGATTCGCAAAGGTTTTAAACATTCAAGTTACGCAAGTAAAATACACACAAAAACCGTTTTTATGCACGTAAAATCCAAATAAGATTACATTTTTGAAAGTGAGTTTTCTATGTAATCGAACGAATGCATTTTTTATTTATATGATTCACTTTAAACAGTTTCCTTACATTCAGTTTACGTAAAAACGAATTTTACATGTTACACTAATCTCGACTTTGAACCATCTTAGCCAGCCGCTGTGACTGAGCGGTTGTAGGGGCTTCAGTCCGGAGCCGCACTGCTGCTGCGGTCGCAGGTTCGAATCCTGCCTCGGGCATGGATGAGTGTGATGTAGTTAGGCTAAAGTAGTTCTAAGTCTAGGGAACTGATGACCTCAAGTGTTAAGTCCAATTGTGCTTAGAGCCATTTGAAACATTTTTAAACTACGTTATCTTCACAATGGATGAAAATCATTGGCTAAAAGAAGTTCATTTTACTTTGTCCTGTTATTAACCATCGTGCGAAGTTTGAGCCGATTCCTGCAAGTTTAAAATGCATAAATGCCGTGCTTCAAAAACCGCTCAGAAAAATGTGTTTTTTGCACGTAAAATCCAAAAGAAGCACGATGTTTTCAAATTGTAAAAACTCAACCATCAGTCTCGCTTCATTCCGGAGTAATTTAAGTGTGTCTGTTTATGCACGCAAAATCCGAGCAGGAGTAGAAACCTAACGTTGCACATACAAATTGTGCCTTAAGCTGGGCATTAATTTTGGCCCAATCAAATATTTCGCAAAAGGGAATAATCGAGTAGCACAATTCGCCTGGCATCAGCATAGGTTTGTCTTTCAAAGTTTGATTAATGCACTGTAACATAGCTACAATAATAAGACAGTTGTTCGAATGGCTATACAAATAGCTGTTGGTCTGCGCTAAACGAAAAACGTTTTACCCCATGTTCCTAAATCGCTACCACTTGAAGGAGTGCCATCACAACATGAAAGCCGTTCCTGGGGTGTTTGCATTCTTCACATTACGAATAATCTTTCCTGTTACAGAAGATACCATGGAAATTCCACTAAACCACGATAGTTCCGTCATACGTGAGGCGATTTGCAAAAAGCGGCAGTCCTTTGTGGTGCGCCGCGGCATCTCTGGGGACAGCGAAGTCTCTCGTTCGCCCAGGATGCACAGATCGCTGACGTTTTGAGTTTTTACGTTTGAATTTCATACTTTTAAGCTTGGTTTCTGTAAAAACACCCGTCGCAACACTGGTCGAGTCGGAAAAGATATAGTGAAGGTATTTGGCCACAGTAGCGTCATTATGACAATCATAAAGCAAAGGCTGGAATTCATAAGAAAGCAGGATCACACAGGTGTGAATATAACCAAACTGTCAGGGTTAGCGTCTTTGACAAGTAATCAAAACGTCCTGGGTTCCGGGTTCGAACACCACAACTACTTAAAATTTGAAAAAAAAAAAAACAATCAGCAATAATTACCGCAGACTTTCGGCATAAGAAATCACCCTCGTTCTGCCGAAGGCCTTTCCAAACAGGGCGGAGAGGGGTACAGAGGTTCATGAATCTTTTTTGCCCTTGGCTTGGGAAACTGCCCTTAAAAAGCGAAAGAGCCAGCAATGACTAATGGCAAGGCAATTTAAACCACTACATTAAAGACCGGTAATGTGCATCTACAGGATATGTGGTTCGCAACTGAAAAAAATGTCATGACGCTATCCCCATTGCCAAAAGATTCCAGACTACTCCCCAATTTGGGTCTCCGGGAGGGCCCTGCCAAGGGCGAGGTGACCACAAGAAAAAGATCGAATAACCAACGAATCTATGACGTTCTATAAGACGGGGCGTGGAGTGTCAGAAATCTCAAAGTGGTAGGGAAGCTAGGTAATTTGAAAATAGAAACGCAAAGGCTCACTCTAGATACGCAGAGGGCAGTAAATTTTAATGTAAAGAAGACAAGGATTTATGGTCAGCCGAGT
Organism: Schistocerca serialis cubense; assembly: GCF_023864345.2. Lineage (NCBI taxonomy): Eukaryota > Metazoa > Arthropoda > Insecta > Orthoptera > Acrididae > Schistocerca > Schistocerca serialis. Next base: position 76,293,576 of record NC_064644.1, read on the forward strand.
GTAGGGCAGTACCAACAGCAGCAGAAAATGGGGTAACGGGAATAGGATTTGTTATGAATAGTAGGAATGACAGAGAGTGTGTTACTGTGAACAATTCAGTGACAATGTTCTCACCAGAATCGACAGCAAACCATCACCGATAACAATAAATTAGGTATACATACCGACTTCGAAAGCAGAAGATGAAAATATAGAGAAAGTATACGAGCTTATTGAACGGGTAGCTCAGTATGTAAAAGCAGACGAAGACCTAATAGCCATAGGAGATTGGACTGCGGTTGTAGGGAAAGAAGTGGAAGAAAGGAGTACTGGGGACTGTGGATTTGTAGTAGGAATGAGAGAGATTTCAGTTAGATTACGTCATGGTCAGGGAGAGACTCCGAAATCAGATACTGGACTGTAAGATGTGCTCAGGAGCAATTTTAAACTCCGATAATAAGTTATTAATGATGAAGAGTGGGCTGAGGTTAAGAGAGTAGTCAGCAAGAAACAATGTGTAAAGAAGTGAAATATGGAAATAAGGAATGAAGAGATACGCTTGAAGTTCTCTGAGGCTATGGATACTGCGATAATGAATAGCTCAGTAGGCAGTATAGTTGAAGAGTAGACGTACCTAACAAGGGAAATCACACAGGTTCGAATGAAAAAATATACGTACAAGGAAGGTAGCTGCGAGGAAACCACGGGTAACAGAAGAAATACAATACGCTGATTGTCGAAAGAAAGGCGTACAAAAAAGTTCCGGGAAATTCGTAAATACAGAGATGCAAGTCACTTAGGAATGAAACACGTAGAAAGTGCACGGAAGCTAACGCGAAATAGCCACACGAAACATTAAGTGTGCAATTCGACTGTTAAATGTAGAGGAGTGAGCGGATAGGAGGGAAGAGTACAGAGAGGGCCTGTATGAGGGGAAGGAGTTGCTTGATGACGTGAAACAGGAGTCGATAGGGAAAAGATAAGGGATCCAGCGACAGTGTCAGAATTTGGAAGACCACTGGACGACAGAAATAAGGCAAAAAGGATGGATAAAATTCCATCGGAACTTCGAAAATCATTGGGGGGAGATGCAACAAAACAACTATTTACGTAGGTATGGCTACATGCCATCAGCCTTTCGGAAAAACATTAACTACATAATTCGGAAGAGATCAGGAGCCGAAAAGTGTGAGAATTCATCACACAATCAGCTTAACAGCTCATGTATCCAAATTTCTGAGAATAATAATACCCAAAAGAATGTAAAAGAAAACTGAGGATCCGTTAACGGATGATCGGTTTAGGTTTAAGACACCAGAGAAGCTGGTCTGACGTTCCGGTTGCTAATGGAAGTAAGAGTGAAGAGTAGTCGAGACACGTTCATAAGAACAGACGACCGGGAAAAAAAGCTTTCGACAGTGTAAAATCATGCAAAATGTTTGAAATTCTGAGAAAAGTGTGGGTAAGCTATAAGGAAAGATGGGTAGTATATAATATGTACAAGAACCAAGAGGAAACAGCAAGAGTGGGAGACCAAGAACGAAGTGTTCTGAATAAAAAATGTGTAAGACAGTGATGTAGTCTTCCGGCCTTACTGTACAATATACATGTCGAAGAAACAATGACGGAAATAAAAGGAAGATTCAACTGCAGAATTAAAATTCAGTTTGAAAGGATATCAATGATATGATTTGCTGATGGCATTGTGTCCTCAGCGAAAGTGAAGAAGCATTACAGGACCTGTTGACTGAAATGAACGTTCCAATGGGTATGTAATATGGACTGAGAGTAAAAGACGAAAGTAATTTGAAGTATCAGAAATGAGAACCGCGAGAAACTTAATATCAAAACTGGGGGTCTCGAAGTAGACGAAGTTGAGGATTTCTGTTAACTAGGCAGCAAAATAACCCTGGCGCACGGAACAAGGAGAACGCAAAAAGCAGACTAGCGCTAGCAAAAAGGACACTCCTGGCCAAAAGAAATCTACTAGTGTCAAACAGGAAGAAATTTCTGAGAATGTACGTAGGGAGCATTGTATGGTACTGAAACATGGACTGTGGCAAATCGGAACACAAGAGAATCGAAGCATTTGAAATGTGGTGCTACAGAAGAACGTTGAAAATTAGGTGCACTGATAAGGTAAGGAATGTGGAGGTTTTCCGCTGAATCTGTGAGGAAAGGAATGTATGGAAAACACTGACAAAAAGAAGAGACAAGATGATAGGACACATACTGATTCATCACAGTATAATTGCCATGGTACTAGAGGGAGCTGTAGAGGGTAGAAGCTGTAGGGGAAGACAGAGATTGACACACATTCAACAAATAATTGAGGAAGTAGGTCGCGTGTGATACTCTGAGATGAAAAAGTGCATTTTTTCACTCTGGATCCCAACCTTTACCAGGAGTCGAAACGGCGGGCTAATGTGTGGCTAACTGCAGCGTTGTCGGTTACCAGAATTGGCAAAACACACATCCACTTCTTACTTGCACGCAGCTAGGGACGGCCGTTATTGCTGAAACAACAGGTTTTCACATACCTCGGGTGTTCTCGCACTGGTTTAAACTGAATATTGAAACCGGTCCAAATAACCGGTCTCTGAAACAAGCGATTATTTGTTATTTATTTCTATTCCTTCGTCTGATAAAATCGAATTAAGGTACTAAATTTTGACTCCCTCACTTTCAAGACAAGTACAATGGAAATAATAAATTAAATAGACAAATAAAAGGAAACTTTTTCCTTTCTCTGTCCGTTGATATGTGGCTTAGTACTACAAGACATCACCAGTACTCTCCTATTGTTTCTAATTTTGCGAAACTCTGTTCAAAAATCATGTTGTATTCGGGAGTCACACCACTATTTGGGCTTTACGAATAGGCAGTTCAAAAGGCTGAAAAGTGAGGCTGAAGAACTCTGTTTTTCGTGTAAATTTGCCTGTTTACAAGGGCTGCAAGTAGATAAAGGCGTATTATCTAGACACAGCCAACAGATAAGGTACGTTCAATTTTTATTGTATACTGTGAGTGAATTTTTATTATTATTGTTTACGTATGGGCCCAATAGGATCACACGTGGTACATTCAAACAATGTCGTTTTTGGTGATTGTGCTTCCACTGTGTCCAAATTTGTCTCATCCTTTCAGAATGAAGTCTCTTTCTTTCATCAGACCACGATGCTCCAGATCGTTTTCTTTCCTCTGACCAACTTTGGTATCAAATATCTTTTTTATGTATGTTTTTCTGCCTGTAACGTCTGACTGAGCTGTACAGACTACTTTAAGATCCTCCTTAATCGCAGCGATCCATTTAATTGGCTCGGTTTTTTACTTACGTCTGATTTTTTAAAATTCTACTATTCATTTTGTCAACCTAGTGGGCGCCAGTTTTTAATGTGCTCATAAAATTTAACTCTTAGTTTAGTCATATCATCACGTAAGACCGCTGTTCAGAAAGTAAGATCCGGTCGGTCGCGAAATGAAAACCAAAGTTCATATGAGCAGAGATGAACGATGGAGGAAGCCAGTTAAGGGCTATATTGTGGGTGATCAAACATTTCCCATCGAAAATGCTGCAGGATCGTCTTCATTGCTCCTGCAGAATGCGGCTGAAAATTCTCTTGAAGAGAGAAACGCATGATATTTATGTTATGTGGCTCGCATAGCCTCAGGCGAAATCTCGCACCAGATCCCCATACTTGGCAGGAGATACTGTTCATTTCTACGTAATGATTTAGCGCTCTGAACTGAAAAGAGCGACGTGAAGCGATCGACAGACACACTAAAGAGACTCCCCAACACATCTGTGCAAAGTTCCATCGGATTTTCACAGTGGTTTCCATTTCGCATCCCACTTTCCGAATACGCTTCGTATGTCTGTGTATTCTTCTGTTTTCGTGTTACTGTCCGCCTACTTAGCGGGGTCGTGCTCGCGTCCTATACAAGATTGTCCAGGTTCGATTCCCGGCAGGGTTGGAGATTTTTTTTCCGATCGGGGGCTAGGTGTTGTGTTGTCATCATCATTTGATCCTCATCAGCGGCGGCTCCGGATGGGGCCTCCCAGCCAGCCATGACATACGCTCATTTCATTTTCTTTTTCCTTATTACTTCTCAGGCTGTTGAGTTTCTCCATCAGTAATTTTGCGGCCGAAGTTTTTAATTTATTACTGTTCACCATAGTTTCTTTGCTCTTTTATTATTCCATAGAAATCACAGAAAAATGTCTAATCTTTTAATGCAAATGAAGCTTTGTACTGCTGTCCAGGGTGGCCGAGCGGTTCTAGGCGCTACAGTCTGGAACCGCGCGACCGCTACGGTCGCAGGTTCGAATCCTGCCTCGGGCATGTATATGTGTGCTGTCCTTAGGTTAGTTACGTTTAAGTATTTCTAAGTTCTTGGGGACTGATGACCTCAGAGGTGAAGTCCCATAGCGCTCAGAGCAATTTGAACCATTTGAAGCTTTGTACTTCATTGCGACGTCACCTCTTAGAAATATTTCCAGACTAGGGATGGTGCCATTCTGCGATACAACAGATGTCTCTCGGCGATAGCAACAAGCTACCATATACACCATGTAGGGGTAACTCTGGCACTCTACACGCACACGAATAACTCAGGCAACGACACACGGAAACAGAGACGTTATTGTCTCAGAATTGCTGTACCAGTTCTCATGCAGTGTTTTTCTTGCTCTTTCCTGTCGGCAGAGTTATTGCCTTCCCATTGTCACTTCAAACCAACGCAAATTTTATGAATAAAAATTACTCCTTTTTGAAAAACGGTCTATTTAAAAACGAAACATTGTAGCACTGCTGTTATGCCTAAGCTTTACCAAGTTTTTACTAAACAAAAAAAGACAGATACTAGAATACCGGCATCGGTTTTAACCGGTCGGGTTTTCCCGTCCCTACACGCCGCTGTTGTGACTCGGCTAAGTGGTGTCGATGGCATCAGGGGCGGTTCCGGCGAGCACGCCTGGGGGCCCGGGGACCTTGTCGCTGTCATCGCGTCGTGCGGGCAGCGTCGCGTCCTGCTTTACGGCCCCCGGGGGCGCGCTACGTGAGTCACGGCAGCTCGCCGCGATGGCCATCTCCGCAACCCTTTTTAATAACCGGGAGGTTTGCCCCCGGAGACCGCCCCCGCCGCCACGTGTCATTATCCCCTGGGGGCCTGCGCGGCTTAAATTAATTTGCGCATACTTAAGTACCTGCCAGCTTTCTCTACCTGGAGACACGCCCCACGACAGATGCTCTGCGAGGACCGCGCAGAATAAATAGTCCGGTGAAAGGGCGTCACGTCCCGAAAGCGGCGTTCGTCGAGCGGTTAATTTGACGTAAAAACGCGTGGAGGATTTAAAGAGTTAAAGAAGAGGAGCCGCAGATGAAATATAGCTATGTTTCTTCCGCCACGGTTCGCGCAGCTGTTGGGAACAGATGGTTAGTAGGATGCATTGCGGAGAAGACTGTGAGTAAATAAAATAAGAATGGAAAAGACAGAGTAAAAGAAAACGGTTCCGTCAGATGCGCTAGCCATAGACCGTCGTGGGTTTTTCATTAACTCTCAGAAAATCAATGAAATATCAATAACGTACATTGTTGTCAGACTGAATTGCTTTAGGAATAGTTGTTCAGTCCGACTTTACCTCAGTTTACTGTTTTCAGTCGTCTTCTGATTGGTTCGATCGGCCCAATTCTTCTCTTCTGTCAACTTTTGAAAAAATAATTATAAACTTGCAGGGAACAAGAAAATATTTTTAACTTTTAAGGACTCTTCCTTCGGTACTTGGAGAAACACAAATGTATTAAAAACTGCAACATGCGGTATTAATGTTTGACAGTAACGTTACTTCAAATTTTATTGAAAACCGATTTTCGCCCTGCTGTCAATCGTTAGACACTCCACACAACATCGGCGGCAGCTTCTATCCGTAAAAATGATTTATTTACTAAGTTCAGTGACGTTTAAAGATTATGTAGCTATACGAAAAACATAAAATTCGAATACTTCAGTTCGACACAGGCACAATGACATTGTACATCATTACATCGTACTTCTTGTTTTGTACATACTTCTAAACGAAATATTCCAATTCTGTGATTTTCGTATAAATCTACAATCTTTAAATGTCACATGTCTTTGGAAACAATAGCTCTTTGACAGCTGTAAGCCCTCGCTGATTTAGCGTGAACGCTCTGTTCTGTCTTGACTTGTCTGACAATGATGCAGAAAGAAGAAACCCAATACACACAGAAAATAAAATAAATGTTACAAATATTCTTATTATGTCACAGTAAATTTGTAAATTTCAGTTTTTAAGATATTTGTAATTCGTTGTTTATGAATGCGCCATGCAACATTGAACCAACTGCTGTCTTGTTACGGACAACACACAATTCTTCGCGTAAGCAACAACCAAAAAAACGTTGATGCATTCGTGTATATCCAATACCTATCATCTGTGTACGCCACCACGAACCCAATAAACTTTCAGCGAGTAATGAAACTACCGAGATGTTATCGTTAACATGATTCAGTAGCCATAGAACTAACTCATTTGCCGTACAAGATTTGGATAAAACATGAATATTCGCCTAATATTGTGTACGACTGCCTTAAATGTTTAAATAATTTCAATTATCCCATAAAACAATTTGTGTAAGCTCAGATTAACATGAAATCAATACTTCACTGTACTTGTGGAGTGTCTTGACATTTTGGATGAGAGAAAAGGAGAACTCATTTCATTTCCGATAAAGATGCTTCACCTATTATATACAGTACATATATTCACATTAAATGTCTAGGGATGATAAATCACGTCCTGGCCACACTAGGTGTCTTTTATACACTGCTTGACAGTTGCTAAGGAACAGAGACATTGTTGGACAGTAGTAATCACAGGCAATGATGGACGACATGAAACAAAGTGCATACGTAGCAGAGGTGGAGTGGTACATTTGTAACAAAAGATGGTGTAGATTTCACCACATGGGAAAGCAGAATATGAGTCATAAATGACGTTCATGTTTGAATCAGGTCAGACTTCCAACAGAAAGGTCGATATCGTACTCTTAGTAGGAATATGCTCTCGTCGGGTGCTGACGCACATTTTGCATCTCTTATTCACCCTGACTACAAAAGCGTTGAAGAGTCGTTGAAGGATACTGTCCGCTCCTATCTGAAAGTGGTTTTCGGTTCTTGCTCGGTTCAGCGAGGGGATGTTCGTTGAGAAACACATCTACCAAGAGCACCGCGGCATGCCAGTCGATACGTTCCACGTCTTCATTTCCCAGTGCGTCCGACACATCAGCGGACGGGCATTGTCGTCCATAAACGGGAAGTCAGATCCTGCTGCACCCATAAACAGAAGTACACGTCCCAGAATAACCTCCCTACAATACCACTGTGGCGTAGTGGTACCTCACGCAAAGATTGCAGCCGTATTCGAGTATTGTGCCTTACACCTTTTCGTACCATAACGCCTGTGCCACACTAAAGACGTTCTTGAACGTTATGCTGGTCGTAATGTGTTGCCATCTCTCTCTCCACACTAACTATTGGCCAGAACCTCTTGCCTCAGGGAAGCGGGATTCGTCGGGGAACATCACTCAGGAACACTATTGCTGACCCCAAAGGACTTGATCCCTGCACCAACGAACTCTTTCTCGACGAACGTGTGGTTGATGTGGGATGCATTTAAGAAGTTTCATAACATGCGAACCAGCCTGATTTGATCGCCACGAAATGGTTGTGGCAGAGACACGTGTATCAGTAGCGGTCGGAAGGTCTGCAGCGATGTGCCTAGGAGCTTCTTCTAATCGGCCTATGTGTGTGTGTGGCCTATAATCCAGTCATCTGCTTCACGGTGGGTGGAGAATCTAAGACTTCTTTCTCTGCTTAGAGATACCTATTTTTAACATTTCGTGTTTGAAAATCAGCATAGTTGGGTATGTGGTCTGCAGATTCAGTACACCTGTTCCTGCTCGTTCAGTGAAATCTCATCGTCCCAGAGACAGCGCCGCCCGAAGTGGCCGTGCGGTTAAAGGCGCTGAAGTCTGGAACCGCAAGACCGCTACGGTCGCAGGTTCGAATCCTGCCTCGGGCATGGATGTTTGTGATTTCCTTAGGTTAGATGGGTTGACCTAGTTCTAAGTTCTAGGGGACTAACGACCTCAGCAGTTGAGTCCTATAGTGCTCAGAGCCATTTGAACCATTTGAACCCAGAGCCAGCAATCCAATAAAAAGCCGCATAGTGTCGCCAAGGTGCGCAATAGAACGTTCTGTCTTTATCAAAAGTTGTTCTCCGTAAAGCGATCTACCGCCTCTATACCTTTGCTGCAAAGACTTTGAAACTTTGTGTGTGAAGTTGACGATACCTCCAAAACCACCCTTCAAAAAACATAACTTGGAAACCATTATGTATAGACGACCGTGGTTTGTAGTAAAGCGTTTAGCAGCTCTCAAAGTTTTTTCTTTGTTTTTTTGTTTTGTTTCAGATTATACTTGGAGGGCATCAGAATGGTGACAGACCAGGACACGGTGCAATTTGTCACCTGGTACGCAGAATCCGAGTCTGTGGCAACGATACTACGCAATTATCGACGCCAGTACGGAGAGGCATGGCGGGCAAAAACAAGGTCTATGGGGTTGTTGAAAAAACTTTACAGAGACAGGGAATGTCAAGGATTTCCTCCAAGCGGACGTTCCCCTGTGTCTCAAGTAAGCTGCAAAACAACCCAGTCCTAGACGTCAGTTCGGCGTGCATCACGCGAATTGTAGGAAACAATTTCAGTTTTCAATTAAGTCTTACGCAAGCAGCTACGTGTCGTGCGTACAGAGAAAAACTGGTCCAAGCACTGGAGCCAAATAATCGTTCTCTGCTGTATGAATACGCGTGTTCCTAGCTGGTCTGCACGGATGCTGACACTGACAACCTGAAAAAGACCCCGTTTTCAGATATCACAACCTTCCACATTTTTAGGCCTGAGAATCATCCCTGAATTTAGATTTGGGGCTAGGAAAACCCACATAATACATATGAATACATCCGTGATAGCTCGAAGTTTAACTCTTGCAATCCCAACGGGGGAGGGGAGAGGGGTATTTTGCGCGCACCTTTTCAAAATGCTGATATTATAATCTAGTCAGGTGCCTTATATTTTAAAATTCTGAAGAATAATTATTACTTTTTATGAAATCCTCTACTAGATTCCATAAAGGTTCCAAGTTTCTCCGTTAAGCGCAACCTATCAATTTAAGTCTTGGTAGCAGATGTGACTTTACAGTATTTTCAGATTCAGAATCCTACTTAACGCAAATGTCTCTTTAAAAAGTATATTGTGAGTATAATTCAGCGGCGGCTGGAGGGGCCGAGCGGTTCTAGGCTCTACAGTCTGGAACCGCGCGACCGCTACGGTCGCAGGTTCGAATCCTGCCTCGGGCATGGATGTGTGTGATGTCCTTAGGTTAGTTAGGTTTAAGTAGTTATAAGTTCTAGGAGACTGATGACCACAGTCAAGTTCCATAGCGCTCAGAGAGTAATAAAGTTCTCTCAATAAACCGAGGTCGACCATTCGCCCTTCCTACCACAGATCTCACACGCTCTCTCCATTTCATATCGCTTTGCAACGTTGCGCCCAGATTTTTAAACGACGTGACTGTGTCAAGCTGGACACTACTATCGCTCTATCCTAATATTACGGGTTTGTTTTTCCTACTCGTCCGCATCAACACATTTCCTGCGACGTAGATTGGTCGTGACGGTCGCATCGCATGGCCCCCCCACGCTGTTCCGATGTCACGCCATTACTTTTTTTTTTGGGATTATGTCAAGGATCATGCGTACACAACACCAGTCAATGACATTGCTACCCTTCGTAAGCGAATCAGTGAAGCAATCAGAACTGCTGATTCTACTGTGCTCACCGTACATTGGGAGAATTCGAGCACTGCTTTGATGTTGTACGAGTGACGAGCGGGGCACACTGAAACACTGCAAATCTGGCATTAAAAAAAAACATTTTGAGAGCTGATAAACATTATACAACTAATCTTGACGAGCTATCTTTAATGGTTTCCAAGTTAAGATTTTCTGAAATGGTAGCAGGTCTTTTGGACACTGTATTGCTCCCAACATTAAATAGGATACTTTCATTGGCAAACTGGAATACATCCTCTTCAAATGTACACTTATAAAACATTTAAATAAGGGCCGTCAGCCTCCTACTAACACGTAGGACTGCTCTAAACACTGCTCTAAACACCGAAAGACCTGTACCAGTCATACCAGTGGTACATCAATGTGATTCCGAGATTAGACCACTGGATTGGAATATCACCATCCGTGACAATGGATATATCGCCCCCACCTGGCTTCCAGCATCTTCTGCTGATGATCTCCACAAAGAGCAAAGAGCTCGATAGTTCAAATTCAACAGTTAAAAGACAGGCAAAAACTTCACACTACAAATTTCCATAGAAACCAATGTAATTTATTTGGTTCAATTGAAACTCCCCAAGTCCGTCGCTTTCATCCGCGTCCCACTGGCTACTGGTTCTGCGATCTGGTTTGAGGCCTTAACCGGTTGAGAATATGCTCGCTCACTAAATCGCACCACTCACCTGAAAAGATAGAAATGCTTTAATAAGAACCGCACGTCCCGGCACGGGGATTCTTGCAGGCGTTCCGTATTTGAAAAATAGCTCGATTGGTCACTATGGATCATTGTCTACTTACTTTAGAAATGAAATTCGAAATACCATTTCCCCTCCTTGAGGGCACTATCCTGCCCTCCTCCATCCCTCGAGGGCTGTCCACGATCGTCGATTTTACGAGCTCCAAGAAGCTCCGCGAAATTTTGTTTTGACCCTTAGAATTTTCAGACAGGCAGTGTCAGAATCAGAAATAAGACGTGTCAGTTGGCCATGTTTAGTTCCTGCTACTACACTGAAGAGCCATAGAAACTGGTACACCTGCCTAATATCGCATAGGGCCCCGCGAGCATGCGGAAGTGCCGCAATACGACGTGGCATGGACTCTACTAATGTATGAAGTAGTGCTGGAGGGAATTTACACCATGAATCCTGCAGGGCTGTCCATAAATTCGTAAGAGTACGACGAGGTGGATATGTCTTCTGAACAACACGTTGCAATAATGTTCATGTCGGAAGAGTTTGACGGTCAGCAGAAGTGTTTAAACTCAGAAGAGTGTTCCTGGAGCCACACTGTAGCTATTATGGACGTGTGGGGTGTTGCATTGTCCTGCTGGAATTGACCAAGTCATTCGGAATGCACAGTGGACAATAACGTATGCAGGTAATCGGACAGAATGCTTACGTATAGTCACCTGTCAGAGGCGTATCTACACGTATCAGGCGTCCAATATCTCTCCAGCTGCACACGCTCCACACCGTTACGGAGCCTCCACCAGCTTGAAGAGTCCCCTGCTGACATGCAAGGTGCATGGATTTAGGAGGTTATCTCCATACCCATATACGTTCATCTGCTCGATACAATTTGAAACGAGACTCGTCCGACCAGGCAACCTGTTCTTGGTCATCAGCAGTCCAGTTTCGGTGTTGACGGGCCAAGGTGAGGCTAAAGCTTTGTGTCGTGCAGTCATCAAAGTTACACGAGTGGGCCTTCGGCTCAGAAAGCCCATATCCACGATATTTAGTTGAATGGTTCGCACGCTGAAAGTTGTTGATGGCCCAGCACTGAAATCTACAGCAATTTGTGGAAGGGTTGCACTTCTGTCACGTTGAATGATTCTCTCCAGCCATCGTTGGTGCCGTTCTTGCAGGCTCTTTTTCCGGCTGCAGTGGTGTTGGGCATTTGATGTTTTACCGGATTCCTGATATTCACGGGACACTCGTGAAATGGTCCCAAAGGAAATCTCCAATTCATCGCTACCTCGAAGACGCTATGTCCCATCGCTCGTGCGCCGTTTGTAACATCACGTTCAAACTCACTTAATAACCTGACATTGTAGAAGGAATAACCTATCAAACAACTGCGCAAGACACTTGTTGTCTTATATAGCAGCTGGCGACCGTAGCGTCGTTATTCTACCTGTTTACATATCTCTGTATGAATACGCATGCTCATACTAGTTTTTTTTTTTTTTTTTTTTTTTTTTTTTTTTTTTGGCGCTTCAGTGTAGTATTCTGCGGCAAACAGCTTCTACCTGCCAAGAATTTTCAAATTATATTGCGTGATAACAAAAGGTAAAGCACGCACAAGACATGACCGGATGTCAATGTAACCTCTTGCTCGTTCACGCCACCGGCAGGTATGTAAATGACTAATGCTGCAGTTCCCTGTGAGGGGTAGAACGGCAACCACAGTGCACTAGTGTTGTTCGTGTTTTGTTAGCAGGCCTTGTATGGTATAGGAGTGGTCTGAACAGCATCAGTTGCTGGGTGACCGTTGCATAGGGCAGCGAGATGCCGCGTACTCGTGTGCGACTGCGTTAGCAGCAGCTGTCAGAGTTTGAAGTACCCTGGCCGAACATCGTCGGCGAGCATGGCTGTGACCTGGGGAGAGGTCCCACTGTTTCACAGGTTCTGAGACGAGCAGCGGTCTTGCTTCTGGCGGCTATTAAGTGCAGTTGAGGGCTGATAGGGGCTAAATGAACTCTGACGGCAGAACGGCGTGTCACGGCCGTCCTGTGATCTCATGTGTTACCTCCCACGAGACTGTATCCTGATGCCAATTTTCAGGGCTCGTCCACGCATGGCATGTGTCTCTATGAGGCAGTCTCATGATCATCACGAACCCTGTACCAGTCCCCGATACAACAAGTGTGGAACCAGGTCGGACGTGAACTTTGTTTTAGTGCCAGCGTTCTAACCTCAGGAAACAATTACGACGTTGTGTATCAGTTTGCTTCAGGAGAGGATACAATTCTTTTTTTTTTTTTTTTTTGTTTGACCGAATCATTGGGTGCATCCAGACCAGGAAGGGAAGGAGGGTGTGGGGTTCTACGTCTTACTGATAAGTACGGTCATACACCTGAGTTCTTCCTAAATATGACACGACGCTCTAATCACTGAAGCTGTTCCTCCCTTTCTGAGTGCTTCAGTTTTTTTGTCAAATAGCGTATACACTGCAGGACCGTACATCTCGCCACAGCGTGGGATGGCCTGCCACCGACGGGTTAGTTCTGTCGCCCATTAGCCGGCACTACAGGGCTCGGTGCAACGAAGAAACAGACAACGCAGGGAAGGCGGATATGACTGGACAAACGCGAGCGGGATTGCTTTCTGAATCATCTGCACTCCTTTGAGAATCGAGGTGTGATGTTCTAGGAACAGGTCGTTCTTGATCCTTTGTGAAGAAAATTAAGTCGTAATGTAAAGTAAAGCATATAACACACTAATGTGTAATGCGATAATGCACATAATAGAAGCAACTTTTTTATTGGTTTGTAAAATTCATCCTTTCCTTTTCCTCTTCTTTCTAAGGTCTCCACCTTTCTGAACTCTTTCATTAAACTTGATCTCAAATTTTGTAATTAAGTTTTTATCACACTTTGGTCCATAGTTGGATATAGTCTAGAAATGTTTCAAAAATCCCTTCATACGCTCTACTTTTTACACTCTTCTTCCTATATGTTCCTTGGTAACATTCCTTGAACAAGGTCTTTTGAAGCACAATTATATATGGGTTTCAACGTGGTCAGTGCTACATTCTTTTGCCGTATTGGGAGAAAGTTGAAGTTGTTGTCACGTGAAGACCGTAGAAAAACTCACGGGCCTTCTGAACGTGGCCTGGCTCATTGCTGCAGAAATTTGCACGTGTGCGCCCAGCTAATGATGCCGGATCGACTGTTCCAAGAACTGCAGCTGACTGCGTCAAGGTCGCGACTCCACAAATGCATAGGCGAAGACTACAAGTGTTCCAGGATCTGTTGGAAACATCGGAGGCCCGTCCCCAACATCTACTCATGTGTGGCCGGCTGATGCAGTCCTGTGCAGACAGTTCAGGCCGGCCGTGGTAGCCGTGCGGTTCTAGGCGCTTCAGTCCGGAACCGCGCTACTGCTACAGTCGCAGGTTCGAATCCTGCCTCGGGCATGGATGTGTGTGATGTCCTCAGGTTAGTTAGGTTTAAGTAGTTCTAAGTTCTATGGGACTGATGACCTCAGATGTTAAGTCCCACAGTGCGCAGAGCCATTTGAACCATTTTTAGACAGCTCAGCGCAAGATATTGTTGCGAACAGTTATCGGGCTATCGTATACTGTTATTATTATTGTTACGTCTCAAATACATGTCGAACAGCAGAAGTCCTTCCAACGTCCACGCCTTAGGGAATGTGTAAAAGAAAAAAATAAGTTTCCCTTGAACTGGAGCAGGGGCGCTACACACGTCTGAAGAAATCGTGAGGTAGCATGGGTTGGCAGAATTTTACACTGGTTGCACACAGTCAAAATAAGTCTGTAGGTTTTGCAGAGTGTCGTAGGTCATCAGCTTTACACCACTGCAGTACCAATACCCTGTTCTGACACCTGAATGCCTACCAAGCTTCTCCTAATAGATCTATAATAGTGGCATTTTCCAGCGTCAGCAAAATCCATTGTCCTGGAGAAGTGTGTAACAACGTGCACAGCAGATCTAATACGCCAATTAGGCAGAATTTGGTACGATATCCCTCAGTAGGACATCCAACAATTCTGTTAATTAATGCCAAGACAAATGACTAGTTTCATAAGGGCCAGAAGCAGACAAACATCTTATTGACTTGCTCAATATATGAAGCTCTTTCTCTGGAATAAATCATTCAATTTATCTGAAATTGCGACCATTTATTTGTCTGTACATGTACCGGGTGATCAAAAAGTCAGTATAAATTTTAAAACTTAATAAACAACGGAATAATGTAGATAGAGATGTAAAAATTGGCACGCGTGCTTGGAATGACATGGGGTTTTATTAGAACCAAAAGAATTGCTAGACGCGTGTAAGATCTCTTGCGCACGTCGTTTGGTGATGATCGTGTGCTGAGCCGTCACTTTCGTCATGCTTGGCCTCCCAGGTCCCCACACCTCAGTCTGTGCGATTATTGGCTATGGGTTACCTGAAGTCGCAAGTGTATCGTGATCAACCGACATCTCTAGGGATGCTGAAAGACAACATCCGACGCCAATGCCTCACCATAACTCCTGACATGCTTTACAGTGCTGTTCACAACATTATTCCTCGACTGCAGCTATTGTTGAGGAATGACGGTGGACATATTGAGCATTTCCCGTAAAGAACATCATCTTTGCTTTGTCTTACTTTGTTCTGCTAATTATTGCTATACTGATCAGATGAAGCGCCATCTGTCGGACATTTTGTGAACTTTCGTATTTTCTTTTTTTGTTCTAATATTACCCCATGTCATTCCAAGCATGTGTGTCAATTTTTACCTCTCCGTCTACATTATTCCGTGATTTATTTAGTTTTCAAATTTATACTGGCTTTTGATTACCAGGTACATCTACTAATTTCCGTCCCATTCGGATAATTCTTTCGTGGTGAGCCTGTCTGTTGCTGGGAAACACCCCCCATCACGGGGAAGTCACTCGCCCTTGAGGCAGCGTATTAGGTCCCGACCCAGACAATTTAGACCATTTCGGATTATTGAAAAATTATCCTCATCTCCAGGCTAGAGAAAAGATCACGTTTCCAAATATACCGAAAACTTACCCTAGAGACCATAATGCTGAACACAGGACGAACATACATCTGTCGATACTACACTTAAGCTGACGATAGCAATTTCCGTAAGGATTAACCTGGAGAGACAGGTTTCCATCGCCCTGTGGTACCGCCGTTTACCGCAACTGCGCGACTAGACAGGAAGTCTAGCCGGCTGAGTGGTTGACTGTCGGCGAGACAGTGAGTCTCCAGTGAACCTGCGTCGGCCACAGGCAGGGACGGGAAGCGTCGCCGTAGCGTGCTCGGCGCTGACAGCCGCCTGCGACCAGCTCTCTCGGTTCCGCTGATTTGCATAGGCGGCGGCGGCAACAGCCCTCTGCCCGGGACCGGCCGCGTCAGCACAGTGCTGACTTAATCTGGGATCGCCGGAGACAGTCCGGCCGCTGTCCGGGAATACTGAGCAGCCGCTCCAGCTCACCAGCGCTCCAGCGCTCCAGCGCTCCAGCGCTCCCACGGCTTCCCTACCCAGGCTTCGCTGTGAACGAGCTTCGTCTCACTGTACGGCAGTGGCAGCAGGTACCAAGGCCACACGAAGCAATACGGCGAAGGATTAGTAATTAGCGTGTCCTGTGTAATGCGAGAGTTAATTTGTGCTTTTTTTCACATTTTCGTCGTCTGTGGAAATATTTTTCCTTTTTTTTTAGTTTACCGTTATCTCATTTCTGCGCATGGTGGTGGGCTGGAGCTATTCAGACAGAAATCTAAAAATTTGTGAAATAGATGAAGACATGTAGCTTAAAAACATACGAAGGCTACCTTCTTTTACAGCCTGCGTTTGGTCACGAAACGGAAACCACAGTGAAAATCAGAATTGTTTTACTTGCAAAATTTAGTTACACACTCCACTTACTTCTCTACACAGCTGCCGCTTAGAGCAAGACGTCTGTCGTAGCGGGGCACCGTTATTCCAATAAACTAGTCGTAGAAGGCAGCCGCCTCTGATATCCGCCAATTCCCTATGCTGGTCTTCAGCTCGTTGACTGTGACGGCCAGCCGGTGTGGCCGAGCGGTTCTAGGCCCTTCAGTCTTGAACCGCGCGACCGCTATGGTCGCAGGTTCGAATCCTGCCTCGGGCATGGATGTGTGTGATGTCCTTAGGTTAGTTAGGTTTAAGTAGTTCTAAGTTCTAGGGTACTGATGACCTCAGAATTTAAGTCCCATAGCGCTCATACCCATTTGAACCATTTTAATCATTTGACTGGGCCAAAATGATGTCATAGCCAGCGGATCATGTGAGAAAAGAGATGAAAATCAGAGGGTGCGATTTCCGGACTCTGTTGTTGTTGTTGTTGTTGTTGTGGTCTTCAGTCCAGAGATTGGTTTGATGCAGCTCTCCATGCTGCTCTATCCCGCACTGGCTTCTTCATCTCCCAGTACCTACCGCACCCTACATCTTTCTGAATCTGCTTAGTGTATTCATCTCTTTGTCTGCTTCTGCTATTTTTACCCTCCACGATGCCCTCCAATACTAAATTGGTGATCCCTTGATGCCTCAGAACATGTCCTACCAAACGATCTCTTCTTCTAGTGAAGTAGTGCCACAAATAGCTCTTCTGCCAAATTCTATTCAATACCTCCTCATTAGTTACGTGATCTTTCCATCTAATCTTCAGCATTCTTCTGTAGCACCACATTTCGAAAGCTTCTATTCTCTTCTCGTCCAAACTATTTATCATCCATGTTTCACTTCCATACATTGCTACACTCCATACAAATACTTTCAGAAACGACTTCCTGAAACTTAAATCTATACTCGATGTTAACAAATTTCTGTTCTTCAGAAACGCTTTCCTTGCCATTGCCAGTCTACATTTTACATCCTCTCTACTTCGACCATCATCAGTTATTTTTCTCGCCCAATAGCTAAACTCATGTACTACTTTAAATTTTTCATTTCCTAAACTAATTCCCTCAGCGTCACCCGACTTGATTCGAAAGCATTCCATTATCCTCGTTTTACTTTTGTTGATGTGCATCTTTTGTACTCTGGAGTCCATGGAGGGTAATAAATCACGTCCAATCGAATACGCTGGAGGAGTGTCTTCGTTGCAGCATGTGGCCAAGAGCTGTCATGAAGAAGGAAACGCATGACACTCACGTTATGTAGGCTGCATGGAATCAGATGAAATGCCTTGGAAGGCATTCCACACTTCTCATAGACACTAATTTCTAGGCAACCTTACATGCTCACTGTGTGCTCATAACTGACGACTCCTATGCGATAGACAGGCATAGTAGACACAAAGTGCAACAAATCTGTGCAAAGGTTCACTAGATTTTCACTGTGATTTTAACTTAGTGGCAGATCGGAGGTTGAAAAAAATTGCCCTAGAACATCGATGGAGAGATTTTTCGGCTTTTAACACTTCTTAGGTGATTTTACTCAGTAACTCAAATGTGAGCAGTTAATATTAAATTAATGCAACCGTGCCACTATGTTGTCAGTGGTGAGGCTGGTGATGCATGATAATGGTCATAATGGAAATGGAAACATAAATACTACAACGGCGCCGTATCGAACTGCAGAAAGCATATGATACTGAGGGAAAGGATAGAGATGGAAATGGATGGGTTGAGTGCAGTGTTGTTGATTAGGGCGGGAAGGAGTGATGCTGCGTCTGATCAAAGGTATCTGAGCACCTGTTAATAGGTCTTAATGTGGGACTATCTACCTTTCATCTTTATGACGGCTAGGACTCTGCTGGGTACACTTCCAATATGGCGTCTGATTGTCTTGGAGGAATGGTAGCCCAGTCTTCCTCAAGAACCGAAACCAGAGAAGGTAGTGATGTTGGAAGCTGGGGCATGAACTGAACTCAACGCACTGGCTCATCCCTAAAATGTTACACTGAGCTCGGGTCGAGGTTCTGGACACTACAGTCCGGTCCAGGAATGTCATTGTCAACAAACCTTTGCCTCACAGCTGCTGTTTCTTCGAAGGGTGCATTATTGTGCTCTTACAAACAATCATCGACTTCGAGCCCCTACCCTAATGTGCGAAGCAAACAGTGCTATAAAATGCATACATAGCCTTCCGCATTTAGTCTTTTCTTCAGCGCTTTTAAGGGATCACATGCTAGCCACGAAAATCACACGCCTGCTGTAAACCCACTACATTCCTACTCTACCGTTGGCACTGTAGACCACGTTCTACAGGCATTCGACAGGCCCAAATCCTTCCATCAGACTGCCACAGTGAATAGCGAGATTCATCACCCTAAGACACTCACTCCCAGTTACCTACTGTTGAGTGGCGTCGCTCTTTGGACCACCTCAAGCATCACTCACCACTGGCTACAGAAATGTTTGTCGTATGAGGAGCTGCAAGACCACTATACACCGTACTTTTTAACTCGCTACATACAGGCATTGTGCCAACTAAGCACCTGGTAGCACTTTGGAACTGACGAGTTACTCGTTCCGCTGATTTCAAGCAATTTTTGCGGGCACCCTTCGCAATGCTCGACGATAACAGGGCATCAGAACGTGAGGTCTACCTGGTATTGCTTTAGTTGTGGTGGTTCTTTCTGCGTTTTCTCTTCGCAGTCACAAAGAGGCGACTTGGGCAGCTTTAGAAGCACTGAAATGTTCTTCACGAAATTTTTGCTGAGGTGACGTCCAACGATTAGTCCACTTTCGAAGTCACTGCGCTAGGCTGTCCGGCCCACTCTCTCGTTATGGCCTTCTACTGACAACATACCCCGTCTCCTTGTATAGTGGAAGACAGCCTCTCGTGACATATAGTGGTCAGTTCCACATTAGGTAAGCGTTCTCGGATGCTTTTGACGAGACAGCGTAGTTGATCAAGCAACAATCGTAATGACAAGCTTCCTGAAGACGCCTCACCAGGATGTTTAGGAAATAACATCTGATTTAATTTTTACAACACTATTCGGCATTCTGAAAGCTTTTCCTTTGAAAGTTGTGCTTTAAGTGTATTTATAATTTGAATGTGTAATTAACGTTAACACTTTAATACAATAATGTTTTGTAATGTTTAGTCATTTAATTGTGTTACACTTAAAGTGAGAATGTGTAATCTTTTCCCACATCATAGAGGACCTCTTTCCATAGATCTCATTGAATGCGGATGAAACAACTTAGTTGTACTTTACACTGTGTATGCACGTCATCTCTGGCAACAGTGGTGCTAATGCAAAGAAGAAATAAAATTATCATCTTTTACCGTCATTATTTATTTTCAATCTACGCTTCTTTTTTACAGATGTATATGTCTTAATACATTCCTAGAACATAAACGCCATTGACCTCACTGTGTAGATTACAGACAAAAAATGGTGCCACACCAATGACTAAAATATACTGAAATTTAAACTACCGTGTTACGATGCGTCAAATGCTAACTGGCAGCTCACTCGTAAATGGAGAGATTACACGGAAAGTGACTGATTCAAAAATGCTTCGTGTGGCTGTGAGCAGTATGGGACTTAACATCTGAGGTCATCAGTCCCCTAGAACTTAGAACTACTTAAACCTAACTAACCTAAGGACATCACACACATCCATGCCCGAGGCGTGATTCGAATCTGCGACCGTAGCGGTCACGCGGTTCCAGACTGAAGCGCCTAGAACGGCTCGGCCACTCTGACGGGCAACTGACTGATTAATTTGGGAACTGGCTATGACTCACTGCATGGTGTTTTAATATCCGTTGGAAGCTAGATTCCAGTTCTTGAACACAGTCTAAGAGCTCTTTCTTCTCTCTGTGTTCTTACTATAATCGATCTTTGTGTATGGCCACTGTGCAGAACGAAGAGCCATCGCCGTGAGAAGAACGTGCTCAGTTACACACCAGGTTGCTTATATAATTAGTGGATAGTGTAACCCTGAGTAAGTTGTAGGGGGATTTAAAGGGTCATGGAATCTAAGGTATGATTGAGGTTAATAAATGTTTATTTGCTCTAATGACTGACTAAAATCACAATAAAAATTATCCAAGGATGATGTCCTCTAAGAATCAAATCAAAATTACAAAACGAAGCTAACACTGTCGGGAGGTATCTAAAAGTGCAGAATACCATGCAGAAAGCGCAACATGATTTCCTCACCTGCGCAGCTTGTGAAGTCACAGTTAATGTTACAAGTGGCAAAGTAAGCAAGTAACAAGCTGTTCAGAATATACACTCCTGGAAATTGAAATAAGAACACCGTGAATTCATTGTCCCAGGAAGGGGAAACTTTATTGACACATTCCTGGGGTCAGATACATCACATGATCACACTGACAGAACCACAGGCACATAGACACAGGCAACAGAGCATGCACAATGTCGGCACTAGTACAGTGTATATCCACCTTTCGCAGCAATGCAGGCTGCTATTCTCCCATGAAGACGATCGTAGAGATGCTGGATGTAGTCCTGTGGAACGGCTTGCCATGCCATTTCCACCTGGCGCCTCAGTTGGACCAGCGTTCGTGCTGGACGTGCAGACCGCGTGAGACGACGCTTCATCCAGTCCCAAACATGCTCAATGGGGGACAGATCCGGAGATCTTGCTGGCCGGGGTAGTTGACTTACACCTTCTAGAGCACGTTGGGTGGCACGGGATACATGCGGACGTGCATTGTCCTGTTGGAACAGCAAGTTCCCTTGCCGGTCTAGGAATGGTAGAACGATGGGTTCGGTGACGGTTTGGATGTACCGTGCACTATTCAGTGTCCCCTCGACGATCACCAGTGGTGTACGGCCAGTGTAGGAGATCGCTCCCCACACCATGATGCCGGGTGTTGGCCCTGTGTGCCTCGGTCGTATGCAGTCCTGATTGTGGCGCTCACCTGCACGGCGCCAAACACGCATACGACCATCATTGGCACCAAGGCAGAAGCGACTCTCATCGCTGAAGACGACACGTCTCCATTCGTCCCTCCATTCACGCCTGTCGCGACACCACTGGAGGCGGGCTGCACGATGTTGGGGCGTGAGCGGAAGACGGCCTAACGGTGTGCGGGACCGTAGCCCAGCTTCATGGAGACGGTTGCGAATGGTCCTCGCCGATACCCCAGGAGCGACAGTGTCCCTAATTTGCTGAGAAGTGGCGGTGCGGTCCCCTACGGCACTGCGTAGGATCCTACGGTCTTGGCGTGCATCCGTGCGTCGCTGCGGTCCGGTCCCAGGTCGACGGGCACGTGCACCTTCCGCCGACCACTGGCGACAACATCGATGTACTGTGGAGACCTCACGCCCCACGTGTTGAGCAATTCGGCGGTACGTCCACCCGGCCTCCCGCATGCCCACTATACGCCCTCGCTCAAAGTCCGTCAACTGCACATACGGTTCACGTCCACGCTGTCGCGGCATGCTACCAGTGTTAAAGACTGCGATGGAGCTCCGTATGCCACGGCAAACTGGCTGACACTGACGGCGGCGGTGCACAAATGCTGCGCAGCTAGCGCCATTCGACGGCCAACACCGCGGTTCCTGGTGTGTTCGCTGTGCCGTGCGTGTGATCATTGCTTGTACAGCCCTCTCGCAGTGTCCGGAGCAAGTATGGTGGGTCTGACACACCGGTGTCAATGTGTTCTTTTTTCCAGGAGTGTAGATTGCCCTATCGCAGTTGCGACATTTATATTTTCCCAGAATAAGCAAACAACGCTTCCATCAGCACCAAACCGCGGCTGGGAGACAAGTGAGTCTCACGGCGGATGGCGATCGAATGACCATGAAAAACACAACTCCCTCAACCACTTTCAACTTTTAAAAAAGCGGACGACTCAATGCTGTTGCATGTGTGACAGACGAGAATATTGCTTATTTAATTAAAAAAAGTGGAACGCTGCAGAAACTTCGCACTCTTCTGCTGTAAAAGGCACCTTACGAAAGAATATGTTGGTAATGGGATGGAACAGTGACCGGTCAGCTTCTTCACACAAAGCATGTCGTCAGTTCGATTGGTCGCACCAAAATTTGGTGCGAAAGCAATGGAGCTTACCTCGCTGGTCGAATGGCTTCTTTAGGCCTGAATAGAACAGCCAAAGATGTTGTGCTCAATTATTCTTTGTGGTTGGCAATGGTGGTATGGTGCCGTCCTCAAAGGAGAGGAAAGGCCAACTTGCGCAAATCTGCCGACTCCCTGGGCGCCTTTGCCCTTCCTAATGAGGTTCACTGACCACTCTCTGATGGCAAAGGGGACTCAGAGACCACACAAGATGATCAGCTTCCTAGTGAAACAAAAGCAAACCTGTCCTTCTAGAACATGTGCCCATTACACTCCAAATAACATAAACCTCGAAATAGTGGCAATAATGTATCAATATCATGTAGACATATGACAGGTGTCACAAAGTACTTCACAACAGGCCCCACTAGGGTATCGTGATAGTTTTTTTTCTGATGGCAGCTCCTTAAAAAGTTTAAATATTTAGGTTGATGCTAGTTTCCAAGTTACTCTATTTTGTAAAGCCTTTTCGCTACTGCTGTGGAGGCCGAGTTGCCACTGTTGTTATGGTAAGTCGAGCTTATGGGTTCGTGAAACGGCTTGTGGTGCAGTACACCGCCAGCCACTATTGCACAGCTATGCCCCAGGGTCACGTAACAGGGTAGGAGGAAGCAAGGTTCTACAACACTCCAACAAATTAGAAACGAAGTCATACGACGAAGTTAAAAATATTTACTTATCTTTGTGACTACTTGAATACTAAAACCTGCAACACTGCTTGTAATATAACATAAAGAGAGGCCCTCAAAGGCTAAGTGCAAATAATCATAGGTAAACTTCACATGCGCAAAGCAAATGCAATCTCCAAGAGCTGTCTGTTCACTTCTGAGAGTTCACTAAACCATTTTCCCTGTCTAAGCCCTGGATGATGATCTATAACCAAGTGGGCGAGAGCTGCTCTTCTGTCTTCCGAGTAGGCCTTTGTCCGTTGTCTTCCGGTCATTGGCGGATTGTACTCGGCCGGCTACTGGCTGAGGCGAAGGTGTTATCTTCATCCTCAACGCCGCCTGTGGCGCTCGTGTAACTCGCGAAAGTGGCGAGTCTCTATGGCACGGGTACCAGCTAAGATCTTCGAACCTGTGGTGCTTTTGCCCTGGCCATGTCTTTTTCGGACGACACTGCACTCTAGAAGACAACAGTTAAAATATAATCAAACAAAAAAACGTAAAATGGATGTAAAATAACATGTTCGTAGCTCACATATTTTAACTTGCACGGCATACTGTACTAAAGAAAATTAATGAGAAGATGTAGTCCAAAAGAAAATATCAAATATTTTCTTGTTTCGACAGACTGACTCTTACACAAAGCCATAGTGAAATCGTTTCAGAAAAAAAGAACGGCTTTACACAAGAGATTCTTACTACGTGCCACTCGTAGGGAATTCAGAAGCATAATAAATATACGAGAGATGAAATGATTTTGCAGGACTGTTAAAAGGGTAAACTTCCTGTGGCTCACTAAACCATAGGATTTAATAAGGATGAACATCTTATCAAAGAAATAGCCGAGAACGTTAATTTTACTCCTATTCCACACCCATACACCGACTTCAGCGGGAAATGGCAAGACGAGCTGACGATAAATAGTAAAGAGAGACATCACCTCTATCCATACATTGTCCGCCCAGATGGCTGAATGGTCAGCGTGACGGACTGCTGTCCTAAGGGGCGCGTGTTCAATTCCAGGCTGGGTCGGGAATTTTTCTCTGCTCAGGGACTGGGTGTTGTGTAGTCTTAATCGTCATTTCATCCCCATCCGGCGTGCAGGTCGCCAAGTGTGGCGTCGAGTGTAATAACACCTTCACCAAGGTGGCCGGACCTGCCCCGTAAGGAGCCTCCCGGCCAATGACGCCAGACGCTCGTTTCCATTATTCATACATTCTACCTGATATTACAGGTGCCCATAGCTCCACAATTTTAGATGCAGTTGAAACAGGGTAACCTCAAAAATAAAGGGATTGTAACGGAAACTAGTTTCGGTGTATATGTCAGTAATTCACTAGGGGATTGGTATCAAGTACTTTTAGTGTATGGATGAATTATTTGTGCTAATCTCAAAAGTTAAATATATCACTTCTCGTCGATGTAAAGTGTATTCTAGCAGATTTTGGATGTGATGTGGCTATAAACTTACAAGAAAGCAACACGCTCATCTAACATACAAAATTAATACTTTCTCTGTTTTATTTTAGAACAGGATTTAATGTCACCAGTAAAAATACTTTCGTTGTCCATATCTATTAACATATTTTATTATTGTACAATAAATACTTATATAAATTTTAAAGTTTATATGTCGGAAGTCTCTTTACATATGTGATCGCTAATCTTCACTTGCGACGTTATTTCATTCTTGTTAACAAATAACTGATTCTGGTTTCCTCTAAATTTGTTGTGTGTTCGATACATTGCTATGCATTATTCAACTCTCGGCTTGCTGCATGCGAAGATACACAATTAAAGAAAAATGTCTATGCGAAAATACGGGTAAGAGATGGAACGGACCGTTACAATGTACGTGCAAGTATCTGGGGCGGTTGCACAAAATTTCTGTCCATTTCGAGGTCACTGTTAAGCCCTATCTGAGATGGATAAGAATGTTGTTACAAATCGGTCGTGTTATCGTTGAAGGAAATACATAGCTGCACTTCACCTGTGGTGTTTTCGGGAAACCACGTAAATTCCAAATCTGGATTTAGGACTGGAATTTGATCCTCGCTCCTCCCGTATGCCAGTCCATGGTCGTGATCATTGTGCCACCTCACTCGACGAAATGCTCTGGTAGGGAAACTTGTGCCATAGTGACAACAGAGGCCTTCTTTTTCTGTTGCTCCTCTCCTAAAAGCCGTAAGAGTGGCCTTGTATAAACATTAATTCCACGCCAGACGTAAACGTCACCAGCGGGGCATTCTGTTTTACGACGCAGTAACCCAAGTGCTGTCTGAAGTGCAGAGAGCGTTACATTCACCATTAAAGATGTGAAATGGAAAGAGGGAGTAAATACGTCTGGACATTCCGCATCCTACTCCAGACAACTATTTTCTGGTTCTTGATGTGAAGACACATTTGCTCCGGCTGCATCTTTACTCAGACGGTACGGGAGATGAGTCATGTACGGTGTGTCACGAGGATGGAATCTCCACCTTACTGCTTATTAAACCCCACTCGTCGAATAACAGGCCTAAAGTACAGAAGCATCCTCAGATTGATAATAAAATGAATAGGCGAAAGCTATAAAAAACATGAAAATTGACAGGTACAAGAGAGCCAGTACATAATTAGAGTAAATACATAAATATCTTACGGCAGTCTTTGTAATGGTGTGGCAATAACTGAAGGAATTCATGAGCAATAAAAGTAGTGAATACTTTATTGAAAAAGATAGGGGAACTACCAGCATAAGGACAAAATATATATTTATTACAATGTGTGACTACTGACTGCTAGTAAATGAAAGTATTACACTGTACAGCTGATGGCTCATACGTCGGAAGAGGCTTGTAAGACATTAATCCGGGAAATCTACTACGGCACAGTAGTCCTTGTTTTGTGAACAGGGATGTTCCCACGTCGCCAATCGCGCAGCTAGGTTATGGTAGCAGATGGACTTGCCCCGATGGTGAACAATTTTAATGACTGTAGAAAGAAATGAGGAAGAACAAAAAAATAGGGAAATGGGAGGAAGAAGCGTCAAGGAGACGAATAGGAAGAAGAATCAGATATGAAAGATGAGAAGTAATTGGAGAGTATTGAAATAGAAAGAGGGCAGACTTGGATGAAAGGAAATCATAAGAATGTTCGCGTTAGAGTACGTTGAGCAATAGTTCAGTAACATCCCCTTTTCCTGATTAACTTGTTTCAAGTTTTCGGCTGCTTGATAGAGCCACTCTATGAGTGAGCACACGCAGTGGAGGGATATATCTGACGATACGCATGTCTTCCATGAAAAATCACCGTTCAGGATAACATGCAGAGTTTCATAACTTAAACAGTCTTCGAAGCAGAGCGTCAAACGCTTTCCGGAAATCTAGGAGTATAAAATCTGCCCGTTACCCTTCATTATTGGGTCACTAGGTATCAAGCCATAAGACTGCAAGAGGAGTCTCGCACGAGAAATGCTTTCTAAATCCGTGATGATTTGTGGACAGAAGGTTCTCTGTCAAGAGGTTTATTACACTCGAATTTTCAGTATGCTCAAGAATTCTGCGGCAAAGAAGGTTACGAATATTGGTTTGTAATTTTGCGCCGATGTAATTTTACCCTTCTGATATACGGGAGTCACTTCACTGATTACAACCGCTTGTGACTTTCCGCTGGACGAGCCATTCACGATAAATGCAAGCCAAGTATGCGGTTACTGACAAGAACTACTCTTATCAAAAGCGAACTGGGATTCCATCCCGGTGGCTTTCTTGTGTTCCACTCTTTCACTTGCTTTGCAGCGCCTATTCGATGTGCCCCATACGGGAGTCTATGCCGCGGTCAAATCATGTATACCTGTCGATCCTTCTGCGTAAATGACTTTTTAAAACGAAATATTTAAAACTTCAGCTTTCTTATTACTGTTGAAACTTATACTTTTTTGCTTAAACTGCTGGATGCAACTGAACCTTCTTAAACTGATGACTGCAACTGAATCTACAGTCTATTTGCTTCTTTTTATCATTACGAAACTGACCTACAGAATTTTGCCTGACAAATATAACTCATACATATCCTATTCATTTAAGACCCACAATATACAAACTCAACGTAGTCTGACTGCAAATAAATAACACAAAACAATGACCTTGAATTAGAAGAAATCCTAACAATAGCCTACAACTTTTCATAACTCAATTACCTCACACGGAATCTTCATAACACGGACTACAGCAATAACAGCAAGCAGCAGCTACAGCCAGCTAAATAAGAAGATGCTAACTACTATAGGCTCTAACTACTAATAGGCATAAGGTTAGTAAAGTAAAGATTTTGTTGCAGGGCAAACAATGTATTTAGCAGATTTTACCTTAATAATGTGACATCTAGTTCCAACAATTATATAATCGTCAATAAGTCCACTTCCCAAATACATCAATCAATCATTTTACAATCCATTTCCAACCAACACTAAATCTCCATGACGGACACACATCCAAACCGTCCATTCACGCTAACATTGCCAACCTCCATCACTGCTAACTATTAACCGCTAGCTGCGAGTCCGTCCAGCCACAGAGTCTCTTAGCGAGGGCGCAGAGCGCTGTCAGCGATATTAATACAGTCTATAGCGCTGCCAACATACAAACATATAAACGGGCTACGTACACTGTCTTCTGTGGGCGTACCAGACTGCTCTACGAGTGACTGAATAGAAGTTTTCGACGCGATTCGCAATTTTACGTAGCCTGAGATGTCGGTTGTAGCATGCTCCTAAGATGCTAAGTACCTGATCGCTGGTGACATACAGGGAAGGAAAACCCCTCATAAGATCATAACAGCTTTTGACAGAAATAATGTCGCACCATGGATGTCTTGTAAAGCGATATTCTCTTTGTATTTAGAACATGTTTTATGTTCCTATCCTTGATTTTAGAATTTCGCCCTCATCGCATTCCTATCTGAAATGACCCTTGTAAAAATTTCTATTCGGGGAAGGTGGAAGGTATGGAAGGTGGTCATGTCATTTTGATTTTTGTAAGTCATCGATGTCCACATTAGAGAAGGAGCAAGTTATGTTACTGTAAAACAATCTTTGGTCTTGTTGTGACACAGACTTGGCCTCTGCGCATTCTGATACATTCTTAGCTGAAGTGCGGTACGTGATGGACATAGTCAGTAGTTCAAATGGTTCAAATGGCTCTGAGCACTATGAGACTTAACTGCTGTGGTCATCAGTCCCCTAGAACTTAGAACTACTAAAACTAACTAACCTAAGGACATCACACACATCCGTGCCCGAAGCAGGATTCGAACCTGCGACCGTAGCAGCCGCGCGGTTCCCGACTGCGAGCCTAGAACCCCTAGACCACAGCGGCCGGCATAGTCAGTAGTGCTGCGTTGACTTGTGACCGTATCTGTTAGATGAAGAAACACTGATTGTAAAACAGCAAGGATGATTGTGATGTCTTGGTAGGCGAAAGGAATATAAATTTTGAATAATATTATTTTTGAAGAGAAGAACTTTGAGGTAAGACTGCAGCAGTGTGCAGCTAGTCGGAATAATTATTGGCAGGTAGTTAACTTGCTCAGAGCTGAGAGGAAAACCACCCCACTTCCCTGATCATGCCTTAAGATATCAGCTGATTAATCTATTTGCTTGTTACAGAACTTTTCTGTTAAAATAGTGCCCATTTCAAATCATTGTTCAATTTGCTAAGCACAGTATTGTTCAGACCAATGTTATGTGTGAAGATCGATGTGAAGTTTTACGCTGTCTTTTTGAATACATACTTCTTTCTAAAATAGTTTTCTTGGAATTTCATTTCATAGAAGTAGTTACTCTACCCACACCATTGTTTAAAGATGGTTTATTACACACACTGCACCTATGGTAAGCAGCAGTTTGAATATTTATGTAGGAATAGAAATCTAGCGTATCAGCTGCCTGCTTGCTTTTTGTTGTCGTGCTTTCAAGAAATCTACAGGGTGAGAGGTAAGTGGAAATTTTTATTAGGGCCACATAATTGTTTTACTTCAGTTGCGCAAGTAATATAAGGACAAGTTGCATTCAGACCAGCTACAGTTCAGTTCAAATTAGTTTCTGTTTAGTGAAAGGTTAACGTATGAGTTTAAGTCCGATAACAGTTTGTGGGTACACAGTGTGGTAGTACGAAGATTTCTTATAGAGTGGGAGGTCAAGTTGGGCTAAATTTCATACAGAAGCATATAATGGGCAGGTTACAGCCTCTTTGACGCTCCTGCTGTGTGGACACAGCAGACTGCCACATCCTGTTCTATACCTGTCTGAGAATGGCTTTTACCAACAAACAATTTTATGGCACTTCGATTCTTCTCAGTTAACTTCCCTGTCACGAGCCAGCTAAAAGGCCTCAAAGATGCAGAAATAACAGGTCTCCCTCACCGTATCAAGAAGAAAGGAGACACAGAAATAATTAGCAATGAGTCATTGGCTGTAGTGAATACTCCAATGTTTGCGCGCAGCATTAAAGACTTGACTTTACTGACTGTTGAGATCTGCATATTATGTTAGAACATAGGTTACGTGACAGTTTGGGCATTAACTGCCCCATAACAGTAAGACCAGAATTTTCTAGGATTCTTAGAACTCTACCACACATCAGTATAAAAATTAAGAAAGGAAGGACAGGAACGCAGCACTCAGTAGGAATCCCACTGTTTTTTTCATTTTTATTATTCTTGCGTATCCATATTTCAGCTATGAACAGCCATCTTGGCTGCTAAAATGCTAAGAAATCACAAAATCAGAATTGATTGTAAAACAATAAGTAAAATTACGTCTTGTCCAATAACAAAGATCCATTGTAGTCAATATATTATATGAATGAGTTGTCATCCAACAAACTCGCAGCAGAACATGTCACCATACGACTTAACTGGCCGTAAAACAAACTCGTTGCCAGGCCATGAAGCCATAAGGGATGCCTACCAGCTGAAGTGTCACCCTGTGCTTTGGAGCGTCATGTGCATATGGTATGAAGAGCCATGTGGTCAGTACACTGCTCTTGCCGGCCGAAGTGGCCGTGCGGTTAAAGGCGCTGCAGTCTGGAACCGCAAGACCACTACGGTCGCAGGTTCGAATCCTGCCTCGGGCATGGATGTTTGTGATGTCCTTAGGTTAGTTAGGTTTAACTAGTTCTAAGTTCTAGGGGACTAATGACCTCAGCAGTTGAGTCCCATAGTGCTCAGAGCCATTTGAACCATTTGAACACTGCTCTTAGAGCCATTTTACCGACCTCATACCATGAAGCCGACACTATACAATCAATGTTACCGGTGTATAGGCGAATGGAACCTGAGGTTGTTGTTTACAGCAAGTATAGCAGCCCTAGTCTGCACCACACAGTATAAGTATCGCCCTCTATATTACAAAAATATCTAACCCAGTTTGATTCGAATATTCTAGTTTAAAACACTTTTTTAATAAATATAATCAGGAAGTCAATTTGCATGTCACTTTCCAAATACATTAACAAATGCCAATTTACAATGTGTTGTGAAGTGTTTCACCAACTCTTATGCAAAACATCATTAATACGATCATAAAGCTGTCCTTTACAGAATTGGTACATTGCATTGGAAATTAAAATTAATTTCTCTTAATATTTACTTGAGGATCGTCTTGAGAAAATATTGTTCCATACCAATTTCAGATTCATCATAAACTGAAATCTAAAGTAGCCACTCGTATCATGGGAGGTAAGTGAGCTACTAAATAACTGATTAAAAGAAACCTAAACAAGTACATAAAAGTCGTTTTTTTGAAGGTCTGTTTACATCATAGTAAAATACTGACGATCAACATGGCAAAGCTAATTTAAACATTCACATTTATTGAAACATACAAATGTCGTATACTTATGTAAATTTCTTCTGTAACGCGTGACGTCACTCCAACTGCGGTGCGCTGTTTGCAATGAACCGTGCAACAAGCCACCTTATATCTAGCTCCTAAGGCTAATAGCTGAATAATGTTTTACTTGTTTGATAATAAAACCGACATAACATTGGATAGCAACAACAAAATAGAAGACAAAACGATCCACTAATAATAATAAACTATGTTGTTTCGTACCCTGGCTAGTATTATCATATTACAGGCGGACCAAAATTTCCATGTAAGTTCCTTCTTAGTCGCGACGTCTCCTGGCTCGAAGCAGGAGACCGTCGGCGAACTTCCGAAACCGTCTGCCCTTTACAAATAGCAGCTCAGTGACCAGGTGGGCACATCATAACCCCAGATGGCAGTATATCTTCATCTCCTAATATGGAAATTTTGATCACACTGGATCGTTGTTATTGGATAACGTGGTGTTTTACTTCTTACTTTATGTAAATCACTTCTGATTCTGTAATTTTCTTGCATTTTATGTTAAGATGCTTATTTATAGCTAAAATATGAATGTGCTAGAATAGTTCAAAACTTGTGGGATTGTGACTGATGACTGCGTTCATATCCTTCCTTAATTAATCTACGTTCGCTGTGCACTAGAGTTCCATATGGATCCAAAGCCGGTTAAAATTAAGAGATGGTAGCTGTCGGAGAGGAACAGTACTTTGTTTCCTACCGACCCAGCAGCACACCTGGATGGTAGACGGGCCGCAGGGTGAAGTCTATCCAGTCTGTTTATTTTCGCAGTCCGAACAGCACATGAAACTCGCGGACTTTCAGTTCCGTTTCTGACCTTTCCGGAGTGTGTGAGAGTCCACTCGTGGCACTGTAATAGGGAGGCAGCGGGACATGCGAGCTCTCGGGTCGCAACCCCGGCGTCGCTAACAAGCCGTGGCCGGTGCCTGCCTGCCTATAGCGGGAGGACGCCGCAATTACTGGCCGCCGCGTCGCCGGAGAAACGGCCGGCCGCTCTCCCTGTCGCCACGGCCGCTGCCACGCTGACACGCGGACGCAGCCGGCGAGGCGAGGCGAGGTACTGCCTGGAGACGAGATTTATTTCCAGCACCGCGTCCAGCGCGTCTCTCCGAGAGGCGATCCTCCAGCACCGGTGGACGCTTGCAGCGTTAAGCCGTCGGCACACGGAACGTGCATCCGAACGTTGAGCGTTGAGCGTGCCGAGTTTCTGACGTCATACCGTGGAATAGTCTTTCCGAACGTGCAGAGCAGTACCTGGCACGTCAGATACTCGGAGCGTGCGTCTGAGCGTTGACCAATGAGTTGGCACAACGCCACCTACGTCACACGCACGCCGTCTTCCTTCAGTACAGAGTTGTGAGGCGCCATATTGGCATTCATTTCAAGCCTATACGTATATATGCCGTTTCTGAGCACCAGCAAATTGAGAATCACTGGAAAACCCGTTGTTAACTGTATGATTCGTTCCAATAAAATAATGAGAAACATCATATTCGTGGCAAAATAATTATTGTAACTTGCGTATTATGAGAGTAGGCTATTTGAAGCCAGCGACACACTGAAGATCCCCCCAAAAGGCATTGTTCTTGGTACAATTTGTTATAATTAAATATCAGTTAGTAACATATCCACGATTAAGGTTTCCTGCAGGACGTAACATACTTTGATTAGAAACCTGAGGTTTGCTGTTGGTGTTGCGTAATGACTACCGTCACTGCTCACAATTCAGCTGTTTGTTGTGGCGGTGTTCACGTCTTCCCACTTCCAAATTTTTTCCTAACATTCGCGTTTTTATTGGGTTCTGATACTTTATTATTAGTTTAATATAAGTATATACTATAATATTTGATGTTAAGTAAATATAAGTTCACCTTTTTTTGAGGGGTGACTTTGTTCGATATGCTTAATCTACAGGACAGCTTGCGCTACTTGTATAAAGATACTCGTATTTTGCTCCTTTTTCTTTTACGCTTCGTAATTCACATGTTGCAAAGATTCTGCTACTGGGTAGGAACACTGATCAAGTAAGACTGACTTTGGGGTTTTACTAAAATGTGGGAACGATGAAATAATATTTATCTTATGCGGAGAAGTATTCCAAATTTGTACCGCACTGTTTGTAATGGAACTTCAATAAGCCTGTGTCCTTATTGATTGGACATGGTACTTTCCTTTCCGTGAACGATGGAAGAAATGTGCGTTTTAACAGAGCTAACGTGGGTATTCTACGCGCTCCCGTTGAGTAAACAATGTGATTTACGAACTAGAAACATCCCTCAGACTGCCGCTGGAGTGCGTTGCGTTCGCGTATACCACGTCGGGGCCCACGTACCGTATGCACAAGTCACATCGTTCCTGAGCGTTCAGCAACTTGTTGAAATTGGCACGCTCAACGTTAACGTTCGACAGCACGGTCCGTGTGCCGACGACTTTAGTAGCTGGCCACGGCTCTCCATGCCGCCTGCCGGGCCATATACAGATAAAGTCGCTGCCTCCTCACACACCGCCACCTCCAACAACACGTCGATAAGACAGCGCAGTGGTGCAACCGCTCGAAAATAAAGATCAATCCTACAAAGTGCCAGGCGATTTGTTTCAGCCCTTAAATCAAGCGCCCTGATCGTCAGTTCACCATTGATGGCAGAGAGTTAACTTGGAGAAATTCAGTTATTTACTCAACCTCGAAATAGATCGACCCCTAACATGGAACAGGCACCTCACCACCGCAGCAAACAAATGCTGTGCCCTCTTCTGTAGGCTATATCCCCTGCTCAGAGGCGACGGTTATAACCATTCAGTGCAAACTTCTCCTCTGGCGCCAGCTCGTACTTCCGGTGATCCTGTATGGCTCGGAGGTGTGATCTAAGGCGGCAGATACAGCTCTATCCCGACTGCAACGTCTCCAGAAAAAAGTTTTCTGCGTCATCTCAGGCGCTGGCAGACACGTCTCCAAGACACACATGAGGTACTTCCTAGGCCAACTCACAATTTACACACTCATTCGAGACAAATCCACAAAATTTTACGAAACAACGCAAACTTCGTCCCACTTTCTCATTCGAAATTTAGGAATCAAACCACCAGAATCTTCTCACAAACGCCCAAAGTTAACCCTTACATGCCTCTTTAGGGGCCAGAAATACATACGTAGAACAACAAACATAAGCTTATACACAGAAAACACGCACACAGTTCCAGTCCCTCAACTTCACCTAAACCCATAGCGCATTCTGAAGTCAGACATCCACTTCATGCGCAACCAAAACAACCATAGCCTTATCGCCATCCCTTGCCAAAGCAAGTTTCCTTTCTCGAAAACGAGATGTTTTTGCTGCCGATCCTCGACATTAACAGACTTAGCGCAAGGGTCATTCCGATCAACACCCCCCCCCCCTCCCCCAACTTATTTTCATGGAAGCTGTTGTCCAGAAACCAAAACATTGCATTGAAACAAGCGTTCAGTTCACAGCGCTGTAGAATGGGGAAAAACCACAAACATGCATTCATAAGAAGAAGAACAACACCAAAAATGCAACAGGAGCGTAATATGTAAGAAATTGACCACGCAAGCTGCCACTGATTATGGCTTGCAGAAAATAAAGGCGAAACGCGTATGGCACTAAAATTGTGTTTTATTCAGTTGCTGTCAGACGGTCCATAAGTAAAAATTATCAATATACCGTAATATTACGCGCAACTGAGGAAGAGAGGACTACAAAAGTTGAAGATGTCAAGCACATAGATCTTATACAGTGTATCGTTGTTACAAAATATTTAACCATCTTACTATGGTACGACTTAGTTTCCAACCTCAAAATGTACACATTTTTTTCTTAAAATCGACTGCGTGAAACAAAATGGTATGCTGTACTGTGCTGTGGAAATGCGCAGTTTCGTTTTCTTTCTTTCACACTCCATCACAACACAACAGGATACCCACTTCACTTAATTCAGCAACACACTCACATACACATAAAACGTTTACACACCGTACACATATCGGACAATTTAATTTTTGTCTTCCACAAAGGAGGATATACCAGAACTAAATTAATGTCGTTCCAAGTCCCTGGTTCCGACCAAGATTTTCTTGAGGCTTTCTTTGGTTGTAAGGCGTATGATGGAACTGGTAGGCCCCTTCCATCTATTCAAAGTTGGAATACCACAACTGTCCCACTACCAGCTTGTCTGGTGATTGGCTGAACAGAGCAGCAACCCTTTAAAGCGTCAAATCTCGAGCAGCCCGTTCCACTTCTAGGAGAGGAGAAAGAAATGAGAAAACTGGTGGGATCATCATACTTCGACATGACACTCAGATCGGAAACACATACACTGACATACAACAATTATACACTTTTGCTTAAAAAAGCATTTGCGTTTTTGAATGGGACAACGTCTTAATTGAACGACGATGCCCCATTAATAATTGTTTGCAATCCGCGGTTTTGACCATGGATTTTGGTTGCAAAGGATTATTGGTATATGGGTTACGGGAGAGACTCCAATCGCGAGACCTGCGACGACAGCGGCTTCAGTGACGTTATTCAGCTTTGTTTCAGTCTGCGAACGGGTAGCATTAGGAACTTTCGGACGACTGACATTTCGTGGTAGTACTACAATCATAAGGCCATACGAATGCTTACAGCTCTTATACAATTTTTTTTTTTGTTAAAACTGACTACGAGGAAGGAAACTAAGCAACACATTGTTATGTACACAAACTTTATTTAAAATCTATATACCGAGATACACACATGGGAGAATACAATTTTTCTAATGGCTTAATGCCCTGGTATCAAAGTTAACTGCGAGAAACAATATCAAACCGCACATTTTCAAAACACAGTATTTTCTTTTTGGCAGTCAGTTTTAACAGAAAACCTGTACATGCGTTTTCCAAATAGCCACACGTACTCTCTTTAGGTGATTACAGTATAATTTTACAGTTCGAAGTGAATTGGTTATGAGCTTTTAAATATTTGTTACTTCCAGGTACTATACAAATTATCGTATTTGTGAGTACCATGTCTGAAAAGTGGATGAAGTCGCAACGAAAAGTCGAAATTTGCGCTGTGACACAATTGCCAGGGTTATTCCACACCAGAACTTACATTTACTTCCCACAAATATTTACATATCACAAAGCATTGCTGCATACGGGAAGGCAAGAATAAATGGCAATCATCTAATACACAATTTTCTTATTTCTATTATTTGTAAACGGTTTCTTTTGACCACAATTTTTCTAGTACAGTAATATAAGGCTGGGTCATGGAAGCAAATGACCCTGAGATGTACTTGTTTATTTCAACTGGCATTAATTCGAGAATTCGGGCCTCCACTAATAACACTGATTTCCACATTCACGACTCCAGTATATGCATGTGTCTTGTGTCTTTGGTTGCCCAGGGTGAAGGTCCAATGCTTCATATGTGTGTTCGAGGTGATCTCTTAGCCTTATAAATAATAAACAAAAACTTCAAATAATCTTGGTTCACCGCTATTCCGTTCATAAACAAAATGAGGTTGATTGACGTGTCTTGCTGCCTCAATAAGTCAATGTTGCCAACTTCATTTCGGACAAAACTGA
This sequence comes from Schistocerca serialis cubense, assembly GCF_023864345.2. Lineage (NCBI taxonomy): Eukaryota > Metazoa > Arthropoda > Insecta > Orthoptera > Acrididae > Schistocerca > Schistocerca serialis. The sequence continues at coordinate 76,330,356 of NC_064644.1, forward strand.
CGTGGCGCCTTCTCGGAGACAGGAGCACATCTGTCGTCATCTGAAGTGTCCGTCCAGATTGCCGCCACAACAACCGGTCACACTAATGCTATTTGCCAAAGGACAACATCTTATCTGCTGCTGTTCCTTGTATCCTAATGGGTAGTGACGTCATTCCCATGGCATCACACAAGCCTTACGGTAGAATTACGACGTGCAATTCAAGTGTCGTGCAAATTTTGGTTGCATTGAAGGCTAATAATACAAACAATTCAGGGCATCCAAATTGTACTGGGAATGCCTCACGAATTGCCGGTTTCGGTCACATGCCAATTGTGTTTATAATCTTTCAAATGAAGTCGGTTGAAAGAGCTAAAGACATACGAAAACAAAAATCACTAGAAGATACCAAAATGAATATCTAACAAACGATTCCTTTTGACATACGAAAACAAAAATCACTAGAAGATACCAAAATGAATATCTAACAAACGATTCCATTTGATCAGAGGATGACAAAACTGTAATTGAATTACGTCCGGAAAAAGTGTTATGAAATTTACTGATAGGTCTTTAGTTAGGTATACGTATAATACAATATGAAATCATTTTGTGTACTGGCCCGAAGTGTCTGGTGGCCACAGTATCTCTTATTACGTAGAATTATAGGTTATGATGAACAAAGCACTTCATCTGAAGCAAACGATTTGGAATAGAGCGATGAGTCGTAATCGATCTCGGATTAATAAAAAGCGCGGGGAGTTGAATGGAATTACATCACAATATACTATTATCAACATTAAGTCATAAGAAGATACTTTTTTGGCTGTTTGTTGTGTGAAATTATAAGGACGAAATTACAGCAAAAACTTAGCTCATTGGTACCACTATTTTATTGCAACATTTTTGAACTTTTTGGGCAACTTTAGCGAAGTGAGCTTGCCTATGGTATCAAGTCACGTGGTTGTGTTGAGAGGTTGCAGTGGAGAGACGTCGCAGTGGCCGAGTACGAATAGGCCACGTAGCCGCTGTGCCTGACCACAAGTGACGCTGCTACCTACATCTGCGAGAGCAGCACGAGCTGACCCGCGTGGCCGTTGTGACCGCTAGAATCCTTTTTCGCAAAATAGCGATTTACACTGTTTCTATTCATTCTTATACAACAGCGAAGTCCAATAGACCAATATGTTAGGTACACTCTGTAGTTTTCCCAAATTCTGAAAATGATTCATTATGCAATTTTTCCAACCTTATCCACCTTAGCTTAGGCTCTGCCTTGCAGCTTTTACGGTGACATCTAGTTGTGCAAAATGTCGTCCTCGAAGTCCCTCTTTCATGCACCCAAAGAAATGGAAGTCTAAAGTTGCAACACCAGGACTTCTCGATACGTGTCTTGTCAAATTCGGATATGAGCTACAGTGTTATCGTGGTACGAGCGTAAATTTCTCTTCTTTGCCCTGCTTGTGAATGTTGTTGTCGTTGTAGCCTTCAGTCCTGAGACTGGTTTGATGCAGCTCTCCATGCTACTCTATCCTGTGCAAGCTTCTTCATCTCCCAGTACCTACTGCCACCTACATCCCTCTGAATCTGCTTAGTGTATTCGTCTCTTGGTCTTCCTCTACGATTTTTACCCTCCACGCTGCCCTCCAATACTAAATTGGTGATCCCTTGATGCCTCAGAACATGTCCTACCAACCGATCCCTTCTTCCGGTCAAGTTGTGCCACAAACTCCTCTTCTCTCCAATTCTGTTCAATACCTCCTCATTAGTTATCTGATCTACCCATCTAATTTTCGTCATTCTTCTGTAGCAACACATTTCGAAAGCTTCTATTCTCGTCTTGTCCAAACTATTAATCGTCCATGTTTCACTTCCATACATGGCTACACTCCATACAAATACTTTCAGAAACGACTTCCTGACACTTAAATCTATACACGATGTTAACAAATTTCTCTTCTTCAGAAACGCTTTTCTTGCCATTTCCAATCTGCATTTTATATCCTTTCTAGTTCGACCATCATCAATTATTTTGCTCCCCAAATAGCAAAACTCCTTTACTACTTTAAGTGTCTCATTTCCTAATCTAATTCCCTTGTGAACATCCTGGTTTAAGTCAGTGTTGTCTTGCAGCGTTCAGAATTGACAGCCGCTTTAGGCTCAAAGATATCCGAAACAATCACACGCCACCTATACCAGAAGAGTCGACACATCACAGTGAATGTGAATAGACTTGTCTTGACTTGTTCTTTCTTGGAGAACTCGCATGTACCCATTCCATGGACTGCCTTTGGATTTTGGCCCACATAAGAGTCACCACGTCTCATCTCTGGTGATGACAGTGTCCAGAAAATAGTCACTTCAGCCTCGTATTTCTCCAGCAGGTACGAACAAAGTTTCGTTTAGTGATTTGCTCTAGTCTTGTTTGAGCAACCGCCGGAACTATCTCACACAAACTTTGCGATGACCGAATTTGCATAACATATTGCGTACGGCATTGCAATCGACATTCAAATGTGCACACAGTTATGTACAAAACATGGCACACTGTAATGCTCAACGACTGTCTTCCAGTTTACCAAAGAAGTTTCCCCTGGGAGGTACGGTGCGCTTAAAATTCACAGCGGCGCATCTGATGCGACAGCAGGCTCTCTGAGAAACTGGTCCGCGTTCCACGCTTGTCAGAGGCTCTCAGCCACGGCGCTGATTTACGGTGCGATTATGCTGCAATCAATTAAGAAATTAGCGGCACGCAGAGAACGCCGACCACCGGCTGACGGGTGGTGCAGACTTCCAACTGTCGGCCGAGGTGCTGGAGACGAGACAAGGAGCAGCGGTGCGAGGTGCGAAGCGGGCTCGCTCTTGCGTGTCTGGAGGGCGCTCAGTAGTCGTCCAGCCATTCACGGATACAGCAGGTAGCTGTCACACGAACCGCTTTTCCAAAACTACGTACTATACTAGCACCTCATCGTCGCTAAAAACTGAAGGCGATCTCTTATTGATGCACGGATGATTTTCTTCTTTTTCGTTTGTATCCTCTGAATAAATTTCTACAGTAGTTTTTTAAACATCCTATAATAAACTGTCTGGTCTCCCTATTCATCTGAGGTTCTTATAAAAAATAGAATAATAATACTGAAAAAAATCAGTTCCACAATTATTTTAAGGCTGTGATGGTTAACAGCTTTCAAACATTTTTTGAAATAATCGTGATTAGGTACCTTACTTTTTGTCAGTTCCAATTGAAGAACAGACCATCCACCATATTCTGACAGATATTTATGTATACCGGGTGATCAAAAAGTCAGTATAAATTCGAAAACTGAATAAATCACGAAATAATGTAGATAGAGAGGTAAAAATTGACACGCATGCTTGGAATGACATGGGGTTTTATTAGAACCTAAAAAATACAAACGTTCACAAAATGTCCGACTGATGGCACTTCATCCGATCAGAATAGCAATAATTAGCATATCAAAGCAAGACAAAGCAAAGATGATGTTCCATACATGAAATGCTCAATATGTCCACCATCATTCCTCGACACTAGCTGTAGTCGAGAATAATGTTGTGAACAGTACTGTAAAGCATGTGCGGAGTTATGGTGAGGCATTGGCGTCAGATGTTGTCTTTCAGCATCCCTAGAGATGTCGGTCGATCACGATACACTTGCGACTTCAGGTATCCCCAAAGCCAATAATCGGACGGACTGAGGTCTGGGCACCTGGGAGGCCAAGCATGACGAAAGTGGCGGCTGAGCACACGATCATCCTATCATCACCAAACGACGTGTAGCGATACTTTTTCTTTTTTAATAAAACCCCATGTCATTCCAAGCATGTGTGTCAATTTTTTCCTCTCTACCTACATTATTCTGTGGTTTATTAAGTTTTCAAATTTATGCTGACTGTTTGATCACCAGGTATATATATATATGTTTTTGTCGTGGTCTTCAGTTCAGAGTGGTTTGATGCAGCTCTCCATGCTACTCTGTCCTGTGTAAGCTTCTTCATCTCCAAATACCTACTACAGCCTAAACCGAGCGAGGTGGCGCAGTGGTTAGCACATTGGACTAGCATTCGGGAGGACGACGGTTTAATCCCGTCTCCGGCCATCCTGATTTAGGTTTTCCGTGATTTCCCTAAATCCTTTCAGGCAAATGCCGGGATGGTTCCTTTGAAAGGGCACGGTCGATTTCCTTCCCCGTCCTTCCCTAACCCGAGCTTCGCTCCGTCTCTAATGACCTCGTTGTCGACGGGACGTTAAACGCTAATCTCCTCCTCTACTGCAGCCTAAATCCTTCTGAATTTGTTTAGTGGGCCTCCCTCTACGACTTTTTCCCTCCACGCTGCTATTCAATACTGAGTTGGTCGTCCCTTGATGCCTCAGAACATGTCTTACTAACCGATCCCTTCTTCTGCTCAAGTTGTCCTAGTACTTCGCATTGTTAACGCACTGACTAGTTTTCGAATCGAGTTTTTCTTCAATATTACAGTTTCGATGCAGTTTATGTATAAGGTTGATTTATATAGGAATAGACACATTCGCTGAAATTATTGCCGGTTCTTATTCCTCAGGTTGGTCTGTTCTTTCTTGCAAGCTGAGTGACAACAGTTACTGCGCCACACAATGATTTCTAAAAAACAAAAACAAAAAAAACTTCATCCACTAGTGGGAATTCAACAGGTCATGCATTAATGAGGCCCCCGGTTAACATACAATACAATACATGCATTAATGGTAATTAATCATACTCGAATCTATTTGATTAGATTAGCTGACTGTATAGAGCTTTTAACTGTTTCTGAAAAAAATTAATTAGTAACTTTCTTTAGGGTCCATCTAATCAAATAAAGATGCAAACTTACAAAAGGAAATAGGCCGTTTAAAGTCAAGCCACCGATCTGTCCCAAAAGGGGAGTTTACAGGCAGAGTATATAACCAGTTTTAACTTAATAATAGTGAGAAGTAGGCGTTCAGTACGAAAAACATGCAAAAACTGAGGATTTATCATCAAGTGGTGGTGAGATGCCTAATTAGAATTACTATGGGAGGTAGGGAGAGAAATCGACCGGGAACGAAAGCGGAGTCGCAGACGTGGTCATGGACGTAATTAATGTAAAGTGATGCTTTGCAGAAAACGTAACCAGGCGAACGTATGCTAGATCCACCGAGGAATCTAAGAGTTTTTCAGCTGGATTCTTACAAATAACAAAAGATCGACACGACTCCAGTGGATATCAGATACCTGATAATGATGATTATGATGATGATGATGTTACATGATAATGGAAGGTACTTAAAATCTCGATTACAGGTAAAATAAAAACAAATATCAAAGTAAGAAGCGTTAACTTTAGCACTGGAAAGGAAAGCTGTTGTTTTGATAGCAGAACAGTCGCTTAACGTTTCGGCTGTATCGTGTATTGAAAGGAGCGCCACATCGGCGACGCAGGGTTGAAAGTGATCTTCCGTAGGGCAATCACCTTCGTATACGAAACAGAAACCATTAACCAGAATACTTGCTTGGAGCATTTTAATCTGCGTTTGTCAGCAGTGGACGGCTGTAAAACCAGGAAGAAGTTGTACATTTCAATGGGTTGGCCAAGAAGGATAAATATAATAACAACTTGCACGGACGGAAATTTCAATCAGAAATGAATATCAAAGTAGAAAGTTGCTGTCCAACAAAAACAATGACGTTAGTGAGGTACTAACCTGGCCTCAATACGAAGGGAAGATAAAGAAGAACAAGATTTGGATTCAATTCATCGTTACCAAAAGTTAACAATTAGCTATCGCAACTGAAAGTAATTGCTGAGAATGGCAAGATGAAAAGAGAAATGGCCAGATTAACAAGACGTTACCTTTAAATAATGTTCATATCCTACCCATGGCTTGTCAACCATGAAAAACAGGTTCGCAAACTGGCAGATTTCGAAGAGACAGTCAATGCCTCAGCACTGGCACTGCTGAACATGTTGTACTCATCAGTCGGTTCGTCATGCAAATACCCACACTGTTCAATCTTGTGCAGCGTTTTTCTCGTCCGCGTAACTCCAGCACCCTACATCCATCTGAATATGTTCCCCGTATTCAAGCCTTTGTTTGTCTCTAGAATTCCTTTTACATCTTATATCAACTCCAGCTTAAGTCATGGAATCATTTTTTGGAGTCCCATACTCAAAACATGGACACAGTCTTCAAAGCATAGAAGAAGGGAGCATGGAGTCATACTCGAAGATTAGGCTTTAGCGACTGAACGTGGGACATGCGGTCAGCACGACGTGAATCCTTCCAACTATTATTGCCAGCAGATGTATCCTGATAATTAAGCTGCTTCTTTATTAAAACTACTCCTCATTTAACCTGAGCGTACACCGTTCCATACGTCCATACCTCACAGAAATCCGAAGAAATTCCGGCAGTCTAGCTCAGGCCCTACAGCCATTTCTTTAGACAGCGACTATGGGAACGGTCAAGGGCTATTAGAATAATAACTTGCTACGGTCGCAGGTTCGAATCCTGGCTCGGGCATGGATGTGTGTGATGTCCTTAGGTTAGTTAGGTTTAAGTAGTTCTAAGTCTAGGGGAATGATGACCTCAGATGTTAAGTCCCACAGCGCACAGAGCCATTTGAACCATTTTTGAATAGTAAGTATAAATAGTAACCGAGCTCTCCGTAATGATCTGTTTAAATAGCTACAGAGTCTACGTTTACACCATCTACATCTACGTGGATACTCTGCAGATCATACTTGTGTGCCTGACAGAGGGTTCATCGAAACATATTCATAATAATTCTCTGCTATTCCACTCTCGAACAGCGCGCGGAAAAAAAGGAACACCTATATCTTTCCATGCGAGCTCTGATTTCCCTTATTGTGTTGCGATGTTCGTTTCTTCGAATGTAGGTCGCTGTCAACAAAATATTTTCATATTCAGAGGAGAAAGTTGGTGATAGGAGTTTCGTGAGAGGATCCTGCCGAAACGAGAAATGCTTTTGTTTTAAAGATGTCCACCCCAAATCCTGTATCATGTCCGTGACACTCTCTCACCTGTTTCTCGATGACACAAACGGACTGGCCATCTTTGAAATTTCTCGATGCAGTCCGTTAATCCTACCTGGTAACGATCTCACACCGCGCAGCCGGACTCCAAAAGAGGACGGACATGCATAGTGTAGGCATTGTTTCAAGTAGGTCTATGACATTTTCTAAGTGTTCCGCCAATAAAACGCAATCTTTGGTTTCCCTTCTCCACAGCATTTTCTATGTGTTCTCTTCAATTTAAGTTGTTCATAATTTCTAGTCAGTTAGTTGATTTTACGGCCTTTTGATTTGATTGCTTCACCGTGTAACTGAAATTTAACGGATTCGTTTCAGCACTCTTGTGGATGACCTCACATTTTTCATTATTTAGGGTCAACTGCTAATCTTCGCGCCATAAAGATATCTTTTCTAAATCGTTTTGCAACTGCTTTTCATCTTCTAATGACTTTACTAGTCGATAAACGACAGCATCATCTGCAGAAAATCTAAGACGATTGCTCAGATTGTCTCCTAAATCGTTTGTATACATAAGGAACAGCAGAGGGTCTGTGACACTATCTAGGGGAACGTCATAAATCACATTCGTTTTACTCGATGACTTCCCATCAGTTACTACGAAAGTGACAACAAATCACGAATCCGGTCGCATAACTGAGACGATATTCCATAAGCACGCAATTTTATTACAAGCCGTTAGTGAGGTACATGTCAAAAACCTTGTGGTAATGTGGAAATACGGAATCAGTTACAAATCCTTTGTCAATAGCACTCAGCACGTCGTGAGAGTAAAGAGCTAGTTTTGTTTCGCAAAAACGATGTTTTCTAAACCCCTGTTGACGGTATGTCAACTGATCTTTCTGTTTGAAGTAATTCATAATGTTCGAACACAACATATGTTCCAAAATCCTGCTGCACATCGACAATAATAATATGGGCATGTAATTTAGTGGGTTACACGTACTGCCTTTCATGGTATGACCTGTGTCCCTTTCCAGTCTTTGGGTACGGACCTTTCGTCTGGCGAGTGGTGGTACATGATTGATAAGTATGGAGATATTGCATCAGTATAATCAGAAAGGAACGTAATTGGTGTACAGTTGAGTACATCTATCAGTCTGCCATTCACGTTAAGAACAACATCAGCAACTATCTCGCAAACAATAACATTCATGACCATGCAACAAGAGCCAGAATAAACTTACGTTTTCCAAAACTGTATAAGCAAAAAATAAAAAACAGCTTTTTCTACAAAGGAATAAAATTGTGCAACAAATTGCTCAAAAAATTAAAGGGGAGCTAAAATCCAAATATTTAAAAAGTCATTTAAAGTCCATCTCTAAAAATAAATCAAACTACGAACCCAATGTTTATTTAGATAATATATAGTAAGGAATGGTAAAAACTTGATATTATTTGCTAATAAACAATTGTCGTTCTGCAGTAAGCTGTAACGCTTAAATACCTTAATGTAAAATCCTATGACCAGGATATGTAGCGGGAAATCCTAATCTCATTCCATTCTCTTCACTCCAATATTTTAGTCACTGTGGCAAATTGTTGACTCACCTGTTTCATACGGGCCAAAGGAACAGCATGATGAATCTGATAGAATGACGGAAGCCTCATCAAAGTCCTGATGACAGCTGAAAGAGAGGAAGGGGGAGCAGGCGAAGGAGAGAGAAAGAGACAGAGGAGTGTTTGTAAGAGAAAGCGTATGTGAGAGATAGACTGTGTCTGAGAGAGAGTAAGTGTGCATGTGTGTGTGCGTGTGTGTGTGTGTGTGTGTGTGTGAGAGAGAGAGAGAGAGAGAGAGAGAGAGAGAGAGAGGGAGAGAGAGAGTGTGAGCGTGAGAGAGAGTGTGTGACGGTGTATGAGTGTGAGTGTGCAGTGCAGTATAATGCGGCCTGTAACGTGATATAGTACAAATGAAATTATGAGAACATCGAGTACTTGAATCAGTCCACTTTTCAAATAAAATGTTTGCTTTTTCATTTAAGATGACATGTCTTATGTCAGTTTTCATGTCGTCTACAGATGAACAAACAACTAACAAACTAACCAAGAATTTCTCCCGGCTCCCGCACTGCCCCCAAGTTCTCCTCACTACCACATCAGCTATTGCTTGGTGCTACAAGATTGGTCCTATTCACTTAATCCTTTTTTCAGTAATATTGTGCCGTAAAGCTATTGTCTCTTCGATTCTCTTGTGTGACCCTTCATTATTTATTCGATGTACCCCACACATTTCCAAGACCTAAATTCTCTTCTAGCTCCCACTGTTTATAATCCCCATTATCACTTCCATATCGGACCACACCCAAGATGAATACTTTCAGTAAGACTTACTGAAGCTTAAGTGTATATCACACACCAACACACTCCTCTTTTTATTTTATCTGCTTCGTACTTCTGTTACCATCAGTTATTTGACTGCCCATACAGCAAAGCTCGCTCACTGCTTCCACTGAACTCGAGGTCACTAACGCCGGCACGGCAGCTCACCGTGTTCGGTCTGAGGGTTAGCTATCCTCAGTGATAAAATAACTAAGTGAACGGATCGTCAAAGAACCTGAACGGGTGTTATCGGACATCCGCCTCGAACGAATTCAACAAACAAAATTGTACAAAATAAGACCAACTATAAAAACGCATATCTATGAAGTGGCGCTCGACTCTGAGATCGGCAAGTTCGAATCCAGGTGATGAAAGAATTTTTAGCGCTATTACTTGGCCAGTACGGGGACAAGAGACAATGTTGTAAAATTTCTGATCGTCAGACTTCGACATTTACCAAGATTAAATCCCAAATTTCTTGGCAGTGTGTCGTGGAGTGAAATCATGTAAGACTGTTAACGGGGATCACTACGTCATTTGTAGACGTTAAGCTCGGCCGCTCCCTGTCTGCTGTTCAAGGAGAATAAGGTATGTGCCGGCTCTGTGTTTCACCGTGCCCATTCCCTCAGCATCATACAACAGGAACATGACATCATACTGTGTACAAAACCATCACAGACACCTGCACTTAAAAGACACAACTCCAACACGCAGCGAGTATTGAGGCACTGTGCGCGAAGGAAGAAAAAGAGAAGAAAGAGTTTCAAAGAAAGGAAACAATGACTGCTAATACTGAAAAGCAAAGGGAAAGAAAGACATTTTCAACACATAGGAAAACCGTAATTTGTTGACCAGCTCAGAACATTTGTCGTATTTTTGGTATAACAATATGTGTAACAAATTTCTCATTTTACTTTGCAGTCTTTGTTCATAATTACTTGGCCTACGGTTTGACAGCGGTCATACCCTACAAAAATTAAATGAATGGTTTCAATCCTACTCATTACCGGCATTATTTGTGAGGCTCTGAGAAGGAGGCACGCTTTGCTGCTATTGCATGCTTCTTTTCTTCATCTCAGCCCAACGGTATCGAATTATATCAGTTCTTTATTAGCGGGTAATTGCTCTTTTTAAACGGTTAAACTGCCCTCTTCCCCCCGATACTTTGCGCTGGAGTTAGCTAAACCTAATTTACTGGAAGCTCTTTGGGGCTACCCAATGAAAAACGGTGTTCTTAATTCTGAAGCGAATAAGGCATCTAGCTAAAAAATTCTCCTACAGAAAGCATGACTAAACTCCGTAAAAAGCAGAGTCGTTTGCGAGGTGCGATCACGCGAACAGCATCCAGACTTTAACTCTGCCAGACTTTCGCCTAATTTTCGGAAGAGGAGGAAACAAATTAGATACGCTGTGTCCGAAAGTGCCCTCAGGTAGTTTTCCAGAAGGAAGTTCGTAGCGAAATGAATGGAAAAAGGTGTTTCGTCTAGGGGAAAGGCTATACCGCGATGAAAATCATCATAGATGTAGTCGAAACTAACCAACAGTTTGATTATATGTAAGTTACCTAGTATAAATCGAGTTATAATTTAGACAACGGGTATATTACATGGATAGAGAAAGTGTGATACTTCTAACATAGAAAAGCAGATTGTGATAGCTTGGACATCCTGAAATGTTGTTGTGAAATTGCATGTAATAAACAGAAGGAAACAGGTAGGAATCAACGATCATGTGTGAAATACATGCTTAATAATCTGAATAGAAGTCTACTACGTTTAATGTAGACACTCTCTTTCACAGGAGATAGCCAACGAAAACCATGGTTGCTGGCACCTCTGAGGCGAGGTCGCTGAAGCACTTGACGCTTATTTGGAAGATGACAGTTTCAAAGACTGGTTTGGTAGGATATTTTCGTCTCGAACACACAGCAAACAGAGGGAGTACAGTTGATGAGGTGAAATTTCGGACTGTAAAACGATGTGCCATGGTCCTACCTAAACCCGCAAACCGAGGTGCCGAACGCGGGTTTGTCCCCCTTTTCGTTCTTTTCATCATGACGACGGTGGAAGCTTTGTTGCCAGTCCAGGCATGTACGTGTTGCTTATCAGAAAGGGTGAACTCTTTCTCTGGTTCCTTTTTCCGATAAGATTCTTGTAGAGCTGTTGTGGTGGAGATGAAGGAAATGCAGTCAGTATAATGCCATTTTCACTATCTGCCAAGGCAAATGGATGATAGTGACTAGATAATAGTTTGACAGAGGAAAATTTCTAGTCCGCTACTTCTGTATAAATGAACAGGGAAATGCCGTGATTTCTTAATTATTACCTATGTTAACGATTGTAGATATGTCCCGTCATGTTGAAGATTCAATTTTTGGACAAAATATTCCGACGACTGACCATTTCTGCTTCCTCACAGTACCTAAGAGGTTGCAACCTTTTTTGTCAAGATACTGTGTGTAAAACTGGAATCTTCTACAGTGCTACATCATCATGTTACATGTCAGGCAGTAATTGTCTAGTAAGAAGACAAGGGAACAGCGTCTCTAATGCAAATCTTTGTGTGTTGTTTTATCCTATATTCAGACTAATATTTTGTCTTCAGTGGCTGTCTTCAATATTCAAGATGTTCCGCTACTTGATTATCTCCTGATCACTGCGCTTCGTATGTTGTGTAACTACAATACATTCTTTCTTAATTGTGTATACATCCTTCTCTGAATAAACCTTTACCAACCTTCCGCCTTCCTCCCTTCCCATCAGTCCCTCCCCAAGCTCTCCCCACTTCTCCTACTCTGCCACTCTCTCTTCCCCTCCTCCCATTAACCATAATCATCTTACTCATCTTCCCCCTTTACCTTTATCTCTCTCTCTCTCTCTTTCTCTCTCCTTTTTTCCTCTGGTACAAAATAAAATATACTCTGAATAGCCAAAGAAACATGTAAACCTGTCTAATATCGTGTAGCGCCCCTCGAGCACGCAGAAGTGCCGCAACACGATGTGGCATGGACGTGACTAATCTCTGAAGTAGTGCTGGAGGGAACTGACACCATAAATCATGTTGGGCTGTACATAGCTCTGCAAGAGTACGAGAGGGTGGATATCTCTTCTGAACACCACATTGCAAGGCATCCTAGATATGATCAATAATGTTCACGTCTAGAGAGTTAGGTGGCCAGCGGAAGTGTTTGTTCCTCGAGCCCCTCCGTAGCAATTCTGGACGTGTGGGGTGTTGCATTGTCCTGCTGGAATGCCCCACGTCCGTCAGAATGCACAGTCGACACGAATGGATGCAGGTTATCAGACAGGATGCTTTCCTCACTCTAACTGCACACCCCCACACCATTACACAGCGTTCACCAGCTTCAGCAGCCCCCTTCAGTCATGGAGGGTCCATGGATTCTTGAGATTGTCTCATACCCGTACACATCCATCCACTTGATACAATTTGAAACGAGACTCATCCGACCAGACACCAAGTTTCCAGTCATCAACATCCCAATGGCGGTGTTGAAGGGCCCAGGCGAGGCGGAAAGCTTTGTGTCGTACAGTCATCAAGGGTACACGAGTGGGACTTCGTCTCCGAAAGCCCATATCGATTATGTTTCGTTGAATAGTTCGCACGGTGACAATTGTTGACAGCTCAGCATTGAAATCTGCAGCAATTCGCGGAAGGGTTGCACTTCTGTCACGTTGAATGATTCTCTTCAGTCGTTATGGGATCCATTCTTGCAGGATCTTTTTTCAGCCGCGGCGATGTCGGTACACTCGTGAAATGGTCGTACGGGATAATCTCCACTTCATCGCTACCTGGAAGATGCTTTGTCCCATCGCCCGTGCGCCGACTATAACACCATGTTCAAATCCTTTTAAATCTTGATAACCTGCCATTGTAGCAGCAGTGACCGATCTCACAACTGCACCAGACACTTTCTGTCTTACATAGGCGTTGCCGACCGCAGCGCCATACTCTGCCTGTTTACATAGCTCTGCTTTTGAATACGCATGCCTATACCAAATTCTTTGCTGCTTCAGTGTATAATGCTGGACCTCTGTAGAGGGGAGACAAAATCACCGTCAAGGGTGTCTGATTTACACTTTTGTCGCTTCCCTGAACGATTTTAGTTGAATTATGGGATAGTGCCCTTTGGAAAGACATGACCTTTTCCTCATATAATTTCAGTGTTGCGTCTCTTGTGATATCGACGTTTCTTTAATATCTCTTGTCCCTTTCGCTGTCGTATTGAACATTAATTTATTGGTTCTCCTCTGCCTGAGGTAACCTAAATGCTTCATTACCTACTGGACTCTACGTGTCGGATAGGAATTACGCACAACGATCGCATTTCGAGAAGAAAATCGAAATGCTCAGAACGAGCTGCGGCACGAGAAGCAAATGTCACCACCAAACGGCGGCCGGACGTAGTAATACCTCCCGGCCCTCACAGGCGAAGTTACGCAAGAGAGCGAGACAAATGCCTCAGTTTCCCCCCCGGAGCCAAGTGCGTGGACGAATACGTATATGCCAAGCTAACATAGAAGGATACACGAGGACAAAAGGAGACATCCTCACAAAGCTACTAACAGAAGAAAAAATTGATGTGCTGACCTTGCAGGAAACGCATCTATCAGAAGAAAATATCTCGAGACTTCTAATACCAGGCTATGAAATTGTGGGCTATAAAGCCCATAATAAACACGGTATTGCAACACTGATCAAGAAAGAACTGGTTGATAATATTGAGGAAACTATGCACCACGAATTTGCCGTGGGAATCAAACTAAACGATATGACTGTGTATAACGCGTACAAGCCACCTTCAGAAAAATGGGAACAACCTGTTTTACCTAACCCACAACACCCTGCAGTCATAATTGGCGATTTTAACTCCCACCACCCCAGATGGGGCTATCAGTCTTGCGACAAAGAAGGACTCATGCTGGCAGACTGGGCAGATATAAATAATTATACATTAATATACGATGCAAAAGATACCCCCACCTTCTGTTCAGGAGCGTGGGGCACAACATCAACGCCCGATCTTTGTTTTGTCTCATCTGAAGAAACTGGAATAGCACTTCCGTCCAAGAGAACTGTACTGAGCCGTATTCCTCGGAGCCAACACAGACCAGTTATTATAGACCTTGGGATCCAAATACCAGTAATAAAGAGCCCCCCTATAGCCCGCTGGAACCTCAGGAAGGCTAACTGGGTTAAGTTTAAAGATACCATTGAAAATAATGTAAACAGAATTCCCCCAATTCCAGAAAATTACGACAGATTTACGAAGTTAATTATTAAAGCGGCACATAACTCAATACCAAGAGGAGCGCGGAAAGAATACATCCCATGCTGGACAAAGGAGTGCGAACAACTACTCGATGAATATAACAAAACAGAGAATCCAGAACTAGGAGAACAGCTCATAAGAGCTATGGACGAGGAACGCAAACAGAGATGGCAAAAGCGGATGGAACAAATGGACTTTACGCACTCCTCACAGAAGAGCTGGAGTCTACTGAGGAAACTTGGCGGAGCACAATTCAGGGGACGGAACATCAATAATAAAATGACCCCTAACAAGATATGCTCTTCTATACTACAAACATCCAGAATCCATGCCTCCGCCTCGAAGAAAAAAGAACTGCACCAACTGATGAATGAAGAGCTAGATGCAAGCGAGGAGGAAGCAGGTTTAGCGAACTGGGTAACACAAGAAGAGATAAATATAGCACTAAAGAAAATGTCACCTGGTAAAGCAGCTGGCTGTGACGGCCTTCTTCCAGAATTCTTGAAGAACCTCGGGCCAAAGGGAAGAGCATGGCTGTCTTCTCTTTTCTCCAATATCGTAGATACCAGCCGGTTACCAAAGCAATGGAAAAACGCACAAGTCATAGCCATCCAGA
This sequence comes from Schistocerca serialis cubense, assembly GCF_023864345.2. NCBI lineage: Eukaryota > Metazoa > Arthropoda > Insecta > Orthoptera > Acrididae > Schistocerca > Schistocerca serialis. The sequence continues at coordinate 76,345,630 of NC_064644.1, forward strand.
AACCAGGGAAAACAGGAGAGAATGCTAAAGATTGTAGACCGATATCTTTATTGTACACCACTTACAAGCTGTTTGAACGAGTCATCCTAGGCAGAATAGAAAGTAAAATAGAAGCTGCTCTTCCCCCAGAGCAAGGCGGTTTTCGAAAAGGAAGAGATTGTTGCGACCAAGTTCTCGCCCTAACCACCTTCATTGAAAGAGGTTACCAAAACAAAAAGAAAACGGGCATGGTATTATTAGATCTCACCTCAGCATACGACACCGTATGGACAAAAGGGATACTGTATAAACTGTCAAAAGTCGTGAAATGCAAGAAGATCATAGATCTAGTCAGAAATATGTTGATAAACAGGAGATTCAAGGTATCTCTGAATGGGAAAACAAGCAGCTACAGGACACTACAAAATGATCTCCCCCAAGGGTCTGTGCTGGCTCCATGCCTTTTCAATTTATACAAAGCGGACATCCCAAACCTGGAATCTCGTTCTTTTATGTATGCAGATGACATCGCTATCGCGGCTCACGCCAACACTTTCGAAGAACTGGAAGAAATTTTAAACAGGGATCTGGAACAACTACAACAATATTATGACAACTGGCACCTCAAAGTAAATCCGACAAAATCCGTGGCATCAATAATGCACTTGTGTAACAAAGATGCAAATCGTGAGCTAAAAGTGCAAATAAAAGGTAAATTGTTGAAAAACGATAGAACGCCAAAATATCTGGGTGTTCAGCTAGATCGCACTCTCGCATATAAGAGCCACCTGTACGAAGTCGCCCAAAAAATGAAAACAAGAAACAACATCATAATGAAACTGGCAGGAACAACCTGGGGATGTTCCACTGAAACTCTACGCACATCAGCACTGGCACTTCTGTATAGTGTAGCGGAATATTGCGCACCCGTCTGGGCCCGCAGTAGGCATGTCAGATATATTGATGTGCAACTTAACGAGACAATGAGGCTCATAACAGGAACAGTAAGACCCACCCCGAAACCTTGGCTGCCCGTCCTTGCCAATATCGAACCACCCTCGATTAGACGTGAAAGAGCAATCCAGAGGTACAAAGAAAAGTTCAGGGACCTACCTCCTCCCCCTGACAGATTGATGTCAAGAAATCCCTTCTGGAAAGAACTCAAACAACAGATTGATATCGATAACCTGTGGAAACAGCAATGGCAGGAAAGCAAAGTGAATAACAGTTTCCTTATTGAGGACCCATCTCAACGAGTTCCAGGCTTCCAACTCCAACGTAGAGTGTGGGTAACTGTAAATCGTCTGCGGACAGGTGTTGGTCGGTGCGGATATTTGTTGAAAAAGTGGGGTTTCTCCCAGGACCCCAATTGTGAGTGCGGAGAGAGTCAAACCATGCAGCATATAGTTGAGTGCGACGTACACGGACTTAAGGGAGGAAATCTGATGGACATACATGTGATAAGTGACCAAGCGCTTTTGTGGCTGGAAACCCTGAAAATTTTATTGTAAATCATTGTTAATGTTAATTTAAATTTTTATGTTGATGTTTGTAAGTGTATCACGCTTTGCCTGTAGCTGAACGAGAAATAAATACGTGACAAAGAAACGTTAGAGAGAATCATACTGAACGACGCGTTACGATGTTCAGCAAGCATTCTTTGTGCCGGCCAGAGTGACGTGCGGTTCTAGGCGCTGCAGTCTGGAACCGAGCGACCGCTACGGTCGCAGGTTCGAATCCTGCCTCGGGCATGGATGTGTGTGATGTCCTTAGGTTAGTTAGGTTTACGTAGTTCTAAGTTCTAGGCGAATGATGACCTCAGAAGTTAAGTCGCATAGTGCTCAGAGCCATTTGAACCATTTTTGAAGCATTCTTTGTATTAGTTCAATAGGCCTCTGTGGATTCTACCACTAATAGTATAGTAATATGGGCACATGTATGAGAGAGTGTGAGCCTCATTTAGCTGTGTACAAAAAAATGTCCTATCCAGAATACTGCTCCTGGGCATGTACACTGATAATGGAGAATGAAGCATATCCTATATTTTAGTGACTAACGTGGTCTTATTACGCTCATTTTTATGTATTCTTATTTGGTAAATGGTATTTGTAAGAGTACCGAAACCCGTGAAGTAAAGGTACAGAATACTGGCTTCATTCCACATTCGCATGACTGGAGTAACATGCACACAAGTCTATACGCCAGCTGCAGTATCCTAAGTACTTTTCCGCCACAGAAAAAGCTAAAAGTTGGCTGTTACACTGCACCTCTCAATATTTGATTAACTATTTTTGTAATTCATTTACCTCGTGTGTATGTTACTGCGGACTTAATGCAATGTTGAAATTCGGTAGCTAGTACCTATTCCAAATAATTTATCTTCCTCCGCGCCATTCAGGAAGTATTCTCCGAGGTCGACCAGTGCCGAGTAGTCAGTTCACAGCCCACGTCACTGAGTATGCTGGTACATGAGTCTGAGGCAGGCATTCTTGTGTTCTACCACGCTGAAGGAAGGTCGTATTCCGGAGTCTGATGCTGCTGGTTTGCTATTTTGCTGTAAGGTGAGGTGGACATATGTAGCTTGGCTGAGTATAACAACACCACACCCGCAATAGGATTTTGATAATCATTCACAATGACCGTGTGGTTCATGCGAAACTATTTTCCTAATTCACATCGCGAAGGTGCTATAATTTCTATACGTTGGAACCGCATCTCACATGTCTTCATTTCTCTGTGAGGGGAGTGCGTTTCTGGGCTCGGTGCAAAATCTGTTTTCTAACAATGTATTCGATATTCGAATGTTAGTACAGTCAGTTGTGTTACACTCCCTAGCAATGAACATTTGCTCACACTTGCCACTTGTACGGATTACGCTTTCTTTTATCCTGTTACGTACTGGAAATCTGTGTACAGCGTGCTTTCTAAGTACTTACATTACACTTATTAATTTGACTGAATTATTTACCGCGAGTCATTTACATCGATTCACATTCAGATATTCTTTCGGATCAATTTTTCTTGTCACTCAGTTTCCTATTTAGACGAGTTATACCTGCTTGTGACCAGCAATTGTAATACAACTTGATGTGAAACGCAGTATTTATCCTCAGAAATAGGTAGACTTCCTAGACCTTCTTACCGTAATTAATATCAACCACTACGAACACAATATTTCGCATTTCTCTGCATGATTTTCACCAAAAAATAAAAGAGTTAGTGCTGACGCAGTTGCAGAGACAACACGAATTTATATGATGCTTTGTAACTGCCATTTTGGCTTTTTATAACAACTGGGTTCACATGTCCACTGCACTCCACGGCTTTACAAGCCACCTTGCGTTAGACATCCTTATCCTCGATACTTGGTGCGACTGCTCTTGTTCATTGAAGCTCAATATCCCTTTGCTATGCCTATTGCAAAAGAACGAGGAAAAAGCTAAGTGTTCATTTGCTACATAATTATCAAAAACCACTTTGCACTTATTATGTAATAAAAATCAGATTGACGCTTTATTAGTTTAATGATGTATTTATTGCGATCCACCTATTTCGGCTAGATTCCCATCCTCTGTTCACCTGCGGGAATTAAAAAACATTTTAATTTTGTTACGATGTTGATTAATCATATTTTCTAGTATACGTGCTTGATACCTTAGTCCCAGTAGTCGCTTCTCTATGTATTGTACTACAACATGATGCAGGTTTAGAGTTCTTACGATATAAACGGTTTTTGCGGTTTGCTCCTGTTGTTAACGGTCCTCTCTCGTAATAAGTCTTATGATCTGACGTTTTATCGACAGATTTGACAGCTTGACCATTGTGACTGTTGGCCAAAAGTGCTACACGGCTGCAGTTGGTATGGTGTCCTGATGTTATCTTTTCTGGCTGTATGTATGATCTAGGTAATCGACGTGTCTGTGCGTAGTTTTTTGTGTCCATCCGTTGTCTTTGGTTAGAAATTCAATAAAATTTTCTGTAAACGTTTATGTTTTAAATCCGTTTTTTCACTCACAATGCCACCAGGATATAATATTCTGTGTATGTAGATTTCTATCTTTTCAAGTACGCTCTTTCTTAAATCTTTAGATAATATGTGTAAAATTTTCATTGCTAATTCCATTGGAAATTTTTATTGAATTCCTAACGAAAGATAACGGATAGACACAAACAACTTTTCACATAGTTAATAAAAAAAGATCATACACACAGCCAGAAATGAGAACATCAATACAGCATAGCAACTGTAACCAGATAGCACCTTTGGCCGTCAGGCTGTCATACCTGACAATAAAACGTCAAATTATAAAAATTATAAGAAAGGACCATTAACAATAGAAGAAAACCACAAATCAGTGACAGCGGCCACTGACGATATCTGGACATAAGTACCAATTTTGTATTTCGGAAAATATGTTTAACTAACATTGTAATAAGATACAAATATTACGTAACTCCCACAGATGGTCTACTGATGGCAATCTATCCCAAATGAGCCCAACACAATATACACATCATTATACTACAATAGCAGCAACTTGTATTTTATTACCTAATGTTTCTATGAGATACCTTCTACGCTGAGGGCCCATTCCATCTTAAACTTTGCAGTCACATTGCGCTATAAATTTTATTCAACGGTCCCAATTGGGTATTTAATGGTGCGTTTTTCTTAATTCGAGACATGTCCGGGGTTATTAACAAACCTAAAACCTAGTAGGATCCTTACAAACTATATTTGAAAAAGTGAAGTGGGCTTAAGATTGATAGTAATTCTTTACGCCCTGTCTTACACAGAGGCTTTATTGTAGTGTACTACTACGAGTTCAGAAATGATCCAGCATTACATTACTTATTACATAACTGAAAAATTAAGTTGTTATTAAACTCATAAATCACAATTTAATTGAAGAAAGTCTTTTCATGTATGAACCAACAACTGTGACTTATAGACTTGACCTTTACGAGCCAGTTTAGATCCCAAGTATCATTATCAGATAACTAAAAATTTCTACAGCAACCTATAATCTACCATTCGAAATATGGCGAGAATAACAATAAAATTATAAAAAACGATCCTGTGGCTGCACTATCAAGAGCACGTAATGCAGGGTGGATTTTTATAGGCCCCAATGTACATGTGATACCATATAGGATGCTGCAAAAATTTCTTGTGACCACGTAATGCTCTTTTCAACTGATGCTGGTTCGTAACTTTATAGCCCTTGGTAGTACATAAACGTGACTTTCTTTAAACATTTACAAGCTTTTGGACACCGTCTGCACAAAACATATTGGTTAGTTCAGTTTGTCAGTATTTTACAACGTTGTTATTTTCGTCTGCACTGTGAAGAGTGGTTTCACGCTACTCAGTCACGTGCAACCCTCTTCAGCTGAGTGTGACATCCAATGGAATCTGCGTACTGTGTCCATTCCTTGGTCTCCCTCTACACTTCTTTACCTTCCGCACTTCCCTACATGCCGCGTGGAGTGGCTGCGCGGTTTGAGGCGCCATGTCACGGACTGCACGGCCCCTCCCGCCTGACGTTCGAGTCCTCCCTCGGGCATGGGTGTGTGTGTGTGTGTGTGTGTGTGTGTGTGTGTGTGTGTGTTTGTGTGTTTTGTTCTGTTTTGTTCTTAGCATAAATTACTTTAAGTAGTGTGTAAGTTTAGGGAACGATGACTTCCTCAGTTTAGTCCCTTACGAATTCACACATATTTGACCATTTTTGAACTTTATCCACTAGCAAACTGACTATTCCTTCATGCCGCGTGATGTGTGCTACCAACTAATCCCTTTGTTTAGTCAAGTAGTGCCATAAATTTCTCTTTCCCCGCGATTCGGTTCAGTGCCTCCTCATTAGTCACTTGATCTACCTATCCAATCTTCAGCTTTCTTAAGTAGCACCACATTTCCAAAGTTTTTATTGTGTTTTACTCTGAACTGCTTATCTTCCATCTTTAACTTCTGTACGAGGCCACACTCCAAAGCAATACGTTGAGGAAAGACTTCCAAATAGCTAAAATTTATACTAGATGTTAAGAAATTCCTTCGTTGCAGGAAAGCTTTGCGTGATATACCCAACCTGCATTTTATATTATTTCTACTTCAGCTATAATAAGCTATTTTGCTGCCCAAATAACAACACTCATATACTACTTTTACTGTCTCTACATCTACACCTACATCTACATACATACTCCGCAATCCACCATACGGTGTGTGGCGGAGGGTACCTCGTACCACAACTAGCATTTTCTCTCCCTGTTCCACTCCCAAACAGAACAAGGGAAAAAAGATTGCCTATATCCCTCTGTACGAGCCCTAATCTCTCTTATCTCATCTTTGTGGCCTTTCCGCGAAATATAAGTTGGCGGCATTAAAATTGTACTGCAGTCAGCCTCAAATGCTGGTTCTCTAAATTTCCTCAGTAGCGTTTCACGGAAAGAACGTCTCCTTTCCTCTAGACACTCCCACGAGAGTTCCTGAAGCATTTCCGTAACACTCGAGTGATGATTAAACCTACCAGCAACAAATCTAACAGCCCGCCTCTGAATTTCTTCTATGTCGTCCCTCAATCCGACCTGATAGGGATCCTAAACGCTCGAGCAGTGCTCAAGAATAGGTCATATTAGTGTTTTATAAGCGGTCTCCTTTACAGATGAACCACATCTTCCCAAAATTCTACCAATGAACCGAAGACGACTATACGCCTTCCCCACAGCTGCCATTTTATGCTTGTCCCACTTCATATCGCTCTGCCCAAATATTTATTCGACGTGACTGTGTCAAGCGCTACAGTACTAATGGAGTATTCGACATTACGGGATTCTTTTTCCTATTCATCTGCATTAATTTACATTTATCTATATTTAGAGTTAGCTGCCACTCTTTACACCAATCACAAATCCTGTCCAAGTCATCTTGTATCCTCCTACAGTCACTCAACGACGACACCTTCCCGTACACGACAGCATCATCAGCAAACAGCCGCACATTGCTATCCACCCTATCCAAAAGATCATTTATGTAGATAGAAAACAACAGCGGACCTACCACACTTCCCTAGGGCACTCCAGATGATACCCTCACCTCACCTACATCTACATTTATAATCCTCAAGCCACCCAACGGTGTGTGGCGGAGGGCACTTTACGTGCCACTGTCATTACCTCCCTTTTCTATTCCAGTCGCGTATGGTTCGCGGGAAGAACGACTGTCTGAAAGCCTCCCTGCGCGCTCGAATCTCTCTAATTTTACATTCGTGATCTCCTCGGGAGGTATAAGTAGGGAGAAGCAATATATTCGATACCTCATCCAGAAACGCACCCTCTCGAAACCTGGCGAGCAAGCTACACCGCGATGCAGAGCGCCTCTCTTGCAGAGTCTGCCACTTGAGTTGATGAACACTCACCATCGAGGACAACGTACTGGGTTCTACTACTTAGGAAGTCTTAGAGCCACTCACATATTTGGGAACCAATCCCATATGCTCGTACCTTAGTTAGGAGTCTGGGGCATCGAGTCAAACGCTTTCCGTATGTCAAGGAATATGGCATCCGCCTGATGTGAAAAAAGGGCGAGTTGCGTTTCGCAGGAGCGATGCTTTCTAAAGCCGTGCTGATGCATGGACAGTAACTTCTCTGTCTCAAGGAAATTCATTATATTAGAACTGAGAATATGTTCGAGAATCCTGCAACAAACCGATGTTAAGGATATTAGTCTGTAATTTTGAGGATCCGTCCTTCTATTCTTCTTATATACAGTCGTCACCTGCGCTTTTTTTCAGTCGCTCGGGACTTTACGTTGAGCAAGAGATTCGCGATAAATGCAAGCTAAGTAAGGAGCCAATGCAGTAGAGTACTCTCTGTAAAACCGAATTGGAGTCCCATCAGCACCTGGCGATTTATTTATTTTCAACCTATTCAGCTGCTTCACAACCCCAGGGATGTCTATCACTATGTCCTCCGTACGGGAATCTGTACGAGACTCAAACGGCGGTATGTTTGTACGATCCTCCTGCGTGAAAGATTTCTCAAATGCTAAATTTAAAATTTCAGCTTTCGTTTTGCTGTCTTGCGTTGCCAGGCCAGACTGATCAGTGAGTGACTGGATGGAAGCCTTCGACCCGCTTACCGATTTTACGTAATACCAGAATTTCCTTGTCTTTTCAGCAAGATCTTTTGCTAAGGTATGGCGTTGGTAGTGGTTGTATGCTTCGCGCATCGCTCTTTTTACAGCAGCACGAATCTCTACTAACTCATTTCCTAACGTAATTCCTTCAGCACAAACTCATTTGATTTGACTACATTCTGTTACTGTTGTATTACCTTTGTCGATGTTCATTTTATAACCCACTTTCAAGGCATTAGCCATTCTATTAAAAAAGTATTTTGCTGTGTCTGACATGACCGAAATGCCCGTTTTACAGTAACAAGTATAATTATTTGTTTTAAGAAGAAAACGAGTGGCATTGATCTTACGTATGAAGTAAGAATGTAAATGTACTAATTTTACCGCTGACGGTAATGCGCATGATTCATTTTACTCATATTTGTGCAGTTCCTGTTGGTAGCTACTAAGGTATTTAAGCAGCGACGTAGCGTTTAGTCTGTGTACTAGCCTTTTTTTGTCACCTAAAATGTTTTAGTAAGTAACTTTCTGACAATTGGTGTTTTCATACCTTACTATCACAAATGTCAATCAGAGGCAGTTTCCATTGCGTGTATATGCTCGCTACAAGAACTAGTCACATAAAAATGCCCCAGCCATCAAATATCCCGAGATAAAGCTGTCGGTAAACAAATGGACTCAGGAGCTGCACGCTCCCCTAACGACTTCTCGTCCGCTGGTCTATCGAGACGGCCAGTCATGCCAAGTACCAGACTGCAGCATCACCGCCAGTTCTTACTTCTTCCACTTCCCTTTCGAATGCAATGGCGATTTATAAACGGTAGGGGTGTTTTTCGATCGACACGGTGCGGCAAACATTTAAATCGGCAGGAGCGTAAACGCCGGCCGCCGGGAGGTGGCAGGAGGTTTATGTGCGCGCCGGACGTCCGCTTCGTGCTCGGAGCATTAAAGCCAGTCCGCCGCACACGTCGCTGCACCCGTCATGGCGCCCCGCCACCTACCCGGAGTCGGCACAAAAACTGGGCCCCGTCTGCTGTAACAGCCAGGAGCTGCCGGCGAGTAGCAACGAGTGAACTTCGGTAAGTACCAGACAATCCAGTACCAGCTGTGGACTATTCATCCGAGCTCAGCTGGACTTGTCGACAACAATGAGTGCTTCACTTCCGGAATCTCTTCATGCAGTTGCTGTCTTAGAGAAAGTCCACAATAATATAAGATGGAAAAAGACTGCGGCAATGTTACGATATTTGAAAGAACAGATCAAATGGACGCTATCTGATCTTAGCTATCCTGGAGACCCTTAAGCTATGAGGAATTGGCCACTAAATTCGACGAGAGGTGGACTCTGACCCAAGCGGTACTTGTTGCTCACTCTAAGCTCATTGGCCCAAAACATCGGGAATCCGTACCATCTCTTATCCTAAATTGAACAAATATTAACTTCTCTCCCTCAGCAAAGAGTTTGGGAGTAATAATAGATGAAAATCTAAATTGGACAGAGCACGTAACTGCAGTCTGCAAAAAAGCATCAGCATTCATTCATGTCCTACAGAAATATAAAAAACTCTTCCCTTTCGATCTGAAAAAGAAATTAGTACAAACGCTTATACTCCCAATCATTGACTACAGCGATATTATCCTACAAGGCCTCTCTCAGGAAAATTCGCGACGTCTGGAACTTGTCATGAATGCCTGTGTCCGATATTTCTGGGATGTTCGTCTTTTTGATCACATTTCACCAGCATATGCAAAACTGTCCTGGCTGCGTGCAGACAAACGCAGAGGTTTCCATACACTCTGTCTCATCTACTGCCTTATAAATGTACACTGTCCCTCATATCTCTCCTCGTCCTTAACGCTTATGTCGGAACAACATGACAGAAACACACGTTCCCATCATAATAAAATCCTCTCTGTTCCACTGCATCGCTCAGTCACCTTTCCCAAGTCCTTTGCAGCATCGGGTACCCGACTTTGGAATAACCTCCTTCGTTATGTTAGAGAACTTAAAAACATGCCCGGCATCGAAAAACAGTTAATGACGTATCTACTTAAGCAACAGTAATGCCTTCCTCTGTACGTGAATGCACTTCACCTCTTTCCCCTCTCCTTAAATCTCCTTTCCCCAAAACTCTCTATACTAGTAAACATCTACTTTACGCACCAAGATATTAATGTACATCGGCACAAATCTTCATTACTATTGCCAGTTTTTTCATGTTATCATTATTATTTGATTTTTTCTTTTACTGTTATAATTATTACTTTTATCATAATTTGTATGTATAGCACCTGTTGTAAAAATACTGCCAGCATTTACTTTATTAGGTCTTAGTCGTTACTCTTTATCCATATTGTCACTAGAGAAATCTAATTTCCTTATTTAAACTATTGTCATGATGTAATTCTGATGTGTGAAGTGCTGCATGTGTGGAACACTGGTCCGATGTAAGAGAGGGCTTGATGGCCCTAATCTGATCAAGTTAAATAAATAAATAAATAAAATAAGGCGGGGAGCGTTGTGTTGTGGGTACAACAGCAGTAACAGCAAAATGGGTCGTTCGGGAGAGCTCAGTGACTTCCAGTGCGGGCTAGACATCGGATGTCAGCTGCGTAACAGATCCGTCATGGACATTTCACCCCTTCTGAAGCTGCCGAAGTCCACTGCTGGGGACGTGTCTCAAAAGTGCAAGTGCGATGGGGCAGCTACAGCTAAACCACGACTAGACCTCACGTACTGACGCACAGGGACCATCGAGCACTGCGGAGAGTGACCGTGAAATTCGCGTTGAATCAGAAGAAGGAATCATTCGTCAGTGCCAAAATGTTGCCAAAATGTAGCTAAACTATGACTGTGCGTAGGGGGTTAAAGAGAACGGCCAACAGTGGTCGAGCAGCTCTCATAAGCCAACGCTAAGCGACATATGAGGTGATGTAAAGGGCGATGCCACTGGAGAGTGAATGACCCGAAATCGAGTGGTTTGATGTGAGGAATCAAGCTATTGCCTGAGAAAGTCAGATGGAAAAGTTTGGTTTTGGCGAATGCCTGAAGAATATTACCTGCTGCTGTCGGTAGTGCCAAGATTGCAAAACTGAGAAGGCGACGTTACGGTACGGTGTGTGTGTATTTCGTTGTTAGAGTGTGATTACCTTCTTGCGTTTAAGAAAAAACTAAATACGAAAGAATACAACTGCCCAAGAAGTCTATATTGATCAAAGAATTATTACGACAGTGAAAGAGTAATAGGTAGAGAGAGAGAGAGAGAGAGAGAGAGAGAGAGAGAGAGAGAGGGAGATTATCTGTCATGATATAAAAACTCTATTGCGGGAGGAATCGGAAGGTACTGTTGGAAGCTTGGATTTTGATAGCAGGATGCAATTTGGTTAATTATGATAACATTTCATCTCACACAAGAGGATGATGGATCCTGCACTATAACATTTATAGATAAATATGCACTACTGGCCATTAAAATTGCTACACCAAGAAGAAATGCAGGTGATAAACACGTATTCATTGGAGTAATATATTATACTAGAACTCACATGTGATTACATTTTCACGCAGTTTAGGTGCATAGATCCTGAGAAATCAGTACCCAGAACAACCTCCTCTGGCCGCAATAACGGCCTTGATACGCCTGGACATTGAGTCAAAAAGAGCTTGGATGGCGTGTACAGGTACAGCTGCCCATGCATCTTCAACTCGATACCACAGTTCATCAAGAGTAGTGACTGGCGTATTGTGACGAGCCAGTTGCTCGGCCACTATTGACCAGCCGTTTTCAGTTGGTGAGAGATATGGCGGATGTGCTGGCCAGGGCAGCAGTCGAACATTTTCTGTATCCAGAAAGGGCCGTACAGGACCTGCAACATGCGGTCCTACATTATCCTGCTGAAATGTATGATTTCGCAGGGATCTAATGAAGGGTAGAGCCATGGGTCGTAACACATTTGAAATGTAACGTCCACTGTTCAAAGTGCCGTCAATGCGAACAAGAGGTGAAACATATGTGTAACCAATGGCACCCCATACCATCACGGCGCGTGATACGCCAGTATGACGATGACGAATACACGCTTCCAGTGTGCGTTTTCCGCGATGTCGCCAAACATGGATGCGACCATCATGATGCTGTAAACAGAACCTGTATTTATCCGAAAAAAATGACGTTTTGCCATTCGTGCACCCAGGTTTCTCGTTGAGTACACCATCGCAGGCGCTCCTGTCTGTGATGCAGCGTCAAGGGTAACCGCAGCCACGGTCTCCGAGCCGATAGTCCATGCTGCTGCAAATGTCGTGGAACCGTTCGTGCAGATGGTTGTCTGTCGACTGAGGGATCGAGACGTGGCTGCACGATCCGTTACGACCATACGGTTAAGATGCCTCTCATCTCGACTGCAAGTGATCCGAGGCCGTTGGATCCAGCATGGCGTTCCGTATTACCCTCCTGAACCCACCGATTCCATATTCTGCTAACTGTCATTGGATCACGACCAACGCGAGCAGCAATGTCGCGATACGATAAAACGCAGTCGCGATAGGCTACAATCCGACCTTTATCAAAGTCGGAAACGTGATGGTACGCATTTGTCCTCCTTACACGAGGCATCACAACAACGTTTTACCAGGCAAGGCCGGCCAACTGCTGTCTGTGTATGAGAAATTGGTTGGAAACTTTCCTCACGTCAGCAAGTTGTAGATGTCGCCAGCGGCGCCAACCTTGTGTGAATTCTCTGAAAAGCTAATTATTTGCATATCACAGCATCTTCTTCCGGTCGTTTAATTTTCGCGTATGTAGCACTTCATTTTCGTGGTGTAGCAATTTTAATGGCCAGTAGTGTACTGTCATGAATGGAAAAGATAGTTAAATCTTTGCTTATTTTAACTGTTTCCGTGTCTGTGGCTCGGAACATAATTTAGTGTGTCGTAACTCGTAGGGAACTTTATATCCTGGAAAATCAATATAGCCTGCACCAAGGTCGATTATGCTCTGTTCTGAGAGATTAATTTCTGGACTTCTATTGAGATTAGTACGCAACTTGAACACTAATTCCCATGCTACAGGGTGAGTACGTCATAGCACCCAAGACGATGTCTCCACGGCGTATGATTGTGCCTCTGACTATTTTAAGAATTTTCACAGTCGACGAATTCTGCAGAGCCACTGAAATTTTATTCCAGGTGCTGACTCTGAGTGGTAGAAGGAGTATGATTACCTCACTAAAAGTGTTCGTAGCAGAGCTGAAGACGTCTCCATGGTGAAGGGTGTTCAGAGCAATTCTTTATGAGGCAGCCGGATGAAGTGGCAGAGTGGTTCTAGGCGCTACAGACGCTACGGTCGCAGGTTCGAATCCTGCCTCGAGCATGGATGTAAGTGATGTCCTTAAGTTAGTTAGGTTTAAGTAGTTTTAAGTTCTAGGGCACTGATGACCTCAGAAGTTAAGTCCCATAGTGCTCAGAGCCAGTTTAACCATTTGAGCCTACTGGATTACCAATGGCAAAACGTGCCTCCTTTCGTTGGATCTTCTTTACCTTTTCTTTTAATCGAACCTAATATGGCTATCAATCTGATACACAATACTCAATAACCTGTGTTACAAATTTTATGGGATCCACGCTCTATTACTCAGCGTTGATATGATATGTGGATCACAACTCTCGAGTTCCTGTAAACAACGATTATCGAAGTCGAAGCATCCAGAGCGCTGTGTCAGTGATGTTGTTGCTCAGTTGTTGCCGTCGGAGAGTAGCAGTCAGCAGTAGTGGTCGAACCAGTGGTTAAGCGTGTCATCCTCACCGCGGCTTACACTAATTAGTGTGAAAGTTTATTTCCCATTGAAAGTGAATAGAACGTTAATGGAAGTCATGGCTGTGTTCGCATCAACCGGCCGGCCACTTAGGATTGTAGTGTTGCTGGATCACGGTGATGGGCATGTGTGTGTCGTCAGACTGGCGTGTCACGTAAGTTATTCAGTTTTTCGATTACGTAAAGAGCAACCCTGGATAATGTGCAAGATTAAGGCGTGAATGTCTTATATTTCGTGTCTGAAAGGAATATATTTGTTTCTACATTGCAAACTCTACAATGACTTTCACTACAAGGAAATCTGTTATTTAATACATTATTATTATACATCCATAATATCGTTTTAACATCATCCTTGCTAAGCTGAGTATCGTTACACATTATGCACGGTCACAAACTAATTTTAGCCTACTTTCGTGCCCCAAAGAGCAATTTTCGCAATCAAGAATCGGGAGTGTTAGGAACTGCTTTGCAAGAGAATTATTTCGTGTTTCCTTCGGATTCGTAGAAGGAATCTCAGCCTGGTATCCTAAAATTAGTTTTATGTTGTTATTCCACTTTAGGTCACTCCAGGCGGCTACCGCTAGTATTTTAATGTTGTCACTCTTTCCGGTGACTTATTGCCAGTAACGTAATTGATCACTAAGGTGTCTCGTCACCTATTTAACAATAGTAACCGTCAGTCCCTACAGCAACCATCAATTGTCTGCAGGTTTCCCTGCATTTCGCTACCTTCCTACAGACGACGCCGTGAACTATGAACACCCTCATGCAGCTTTCGACGTTGCCCATTAGATCATTTGCATAAATTTTGAATGGAACGGTCGTATAACGCTGCCTTGGGGTACTCAAGAAAGTACTTTTCCGAGTATCATTTTCCTTCTGTTAAGGTTATAGCTATAAATGCACCGTAGGCTGCAGTAGACGATCATAAGTAAGAACAGAGTAGGATAGTTTTCCTGGTAGCTTTGGCCGTCACGATCGTAACCGCGTTACCTGTAGGTTAGGTGAGTTGCATACCTATCAGTCGTTTCCTCATTTCGATCGCATTGTTCAATTATGCGATCAGTATCTTACAAGGTTCCCCTAGAACCCGAAAACGGTGACTGTCTAGAAACTGAGTGAGGGTATATAAAGGGCTTTGTGACGTATGGAAAATTTTTGTTTTACTTAGCTACCCTCCTGTCTGTTACTTAAAAATGAACTGTATTTATAGCAAAACAGAAGTTGCGAGTGTTTAATTCTGGTATTATTCGAAAGTTGTTGATTTCTAACGTCAAACAAAAGGATGCTGTAGTAGTAAAAAAAATACAGATTCATCATATACACCTAGGAAACATTATTTCTTAAAAACAGGTAAAATTAAAAAAATCTGCATATCACACATCGCTTCAGTACCTCGTCGAGCTTACAGAAAACGTTTCTCTGTTATAAACAAATTTCACACTTATTTGCCATTGATCATGAAGAACAACTTTCTACTGAGTACAAAATAACAATAATTACATACATTTGTTATGTTTATCATGTAACTTGTACTTGCAGAAAAAGTAATTGCTTTGGTAGCATAAAAGCGCAGAAGTTATGCGATCAACTAATTTTTATTACAGAGAAAGCCCTGTTTATGGTTTGTAAGGATTTAAAATACTCATTGCAGTAACAATGAATATTTGCGTTTTTAATTATGTGCAAAACAAGCAAGTAAACAAAACAAATGGAAAGATAACTAGTCGAATCCCAGTTTCTTTCTCACAGTTATTTATGTTTATTTCTGTACCAATGCTACCAATACCACTGGTACTCCTACAGTTTGGTAGGTCACGTACCGTACGTAGAGTGCAGCTCTGGTTGAAATCAATCTGTCAAGTTCTGTGTGATACCTGTATCTGAATACAATCAAATACGATCCGATTTTCGGTAAACTTCTATTTCGTTCAGTGCAACCGTGCTGAATTGTATCAGGTGCCTTCTTGAAGTGAAGGAGCAAAGAATCAACCTGGGAGCCTGTGACTGCGGTTCTCAGGGTTCCGTGACGAAAAAAGGGAGAGTGTGTTCGGTAGACTCATTTTAAGAAATTCGTGTTGATTTTAGTAAAGCATATTTCATTTCTCCAAAACCATTATATTTCATGGTCAGATAACATACTCCACAATGCTACAAAAGTTATGGTTCAAATAGCTCTGAGCGCTGTGGGACTTAACTGCTGCGGTCATCAGTCCCCTAGAACTTAGAACTACTTAAACCTAACTAACCTAAGGACATCACACACATCCATGCCCGAAGCAGGATTCGAACCTGCGACAGTAGATGTCGCGCGGTTCCAGACTGTAGCGCCTAGCACCGTTCGGTCACTTCGGCCGGCCAAAAGTTACGTGCGTGCCCAAACAACCCTTCTTTGAAACGAGAATTAACTGGTCTTTGTTTCAGTCACTTGGTACCCTTAGTTGCTCCAGCGACCTGCAATGAACTACTGCTAAAGCGACAGCCCATTATTTCATATAACATTTCTAAAAATTCACAAGTATTTTCTCCTGTCCAACGCCAAGATAGACAACTTCGTCTTGAGAAAGACCTAAAGGAACGTTAGTCTATCTCCACTTTTATTACAGCTGTTTGCGAAAGAGAGAAAGAATGAATCATAACAGAATTTCAGAACCATAATAATAGCGCAAGAGTAAAAGGCACAAGTGCTTCCAGCCACAGGAATTCTGCAGGAATAATGACGACTTTGAACCGTTGAAAGAAACTGGTTAGGCACTGAAATTTAGTTAAGGGTAAAAACAGGGAAAGATGCAAGTGGTTTGACAACAGACCAACAAACTGTGATCTATTACTAAGACTGTACAAGATGCTCGGAACTCTGGAGACATCTTACGCAAACAGCTGCAGGCGATAATAGCTTTCTTCTACTTAAATAGTCTTCTGTTATCACGTTTCGACACAGGACAGAAAAGGCTCCTAAAATTGTACTTCTTTACGTTGTGTCATTAACTCCATCCAAACATTCCTCGGAAGGTCCAACGGTGCCGACCGATCTCCGTGTCATCTTCAGACGTTTATCGGACGCCAATACGGAGAGGCGTGGGGTCAGGACACCGTCCTCCAAGCCGTTTTTAATTTTCACGACTACTACTCGGCCCAGCAGACCCTCAACTGGCATCACGGCGTTGAGCGCAGCCCAGAAGGAAATACTGCGTGTCGGCCTAGACCGTCA
The DNA here is from genome assembly GCF_023864345.2 of Schistocerca serialis cubense. NCBI lineage: Eukaryota > Metazoa > Arthropoda > Insecta > Orthoptera > Acrididae > Schistocerca > Schistocerca serialis. The sequence goes on from NC_064644.1 coordinate 76,362,767, forward strand.
CCCATCCAAGTGCCAACCGCCCCCGACGGCTTTATCACTTCGGTGATTTGTCGAATACCTGTGTATCCACCGCGGAACGGTCGTTGTCTTTATGTTGTGTAATTACAAGAGAAAAATTGTGGGGACAGATAGAGGTTAAGATATATAGAACATAACATATTTCGATGAGTACTCAGGACAAGTTTTTGCAATCTTAAGATCGATGGGTGGGAATTTAAGGAGATGGGACCTGGATAAACTGAAAGAACCACAGAGGTTGTACAGAGTTTCAGGAAGAGCATAAGGGAACAACTGACAGGAATGGCGGAAAGAAATACAGTAGAAGAAGAATGGGTAGCTCTGAGGGATGAAGTAGCAAAGGCAGCAGAGGATAAAGTAGGTAAAAAGGCGAGGGCTAGTAGAAATCCTTGTGTAACAGAAGAAATATTGAATTTAATTGATGAAAGGAGAAAATATAAAAACGCAGTAAATGAAGCAGGCTAAAAGGAATACAAACGTCTCAAAAAAGAGATCGACAGGAAGTGCAAAATGGCTAAGCAGGGATAGCTAGAGGACAAATGTAAGGATGTAGAGGCTTGTCTCACTAGGGGTAAGATAGATACTACCTACAGGAAAATTAAAAAGACCTTTGGAGAAAAGAGAGCCACTTGTAAGAATATCAAGAGCTCAGATGGAAACACAGTTCTAAGCAAAGAAGGGAAGGCAGAAAGGTGGAAGGAGTATATAGCGGCTTTATACAAGGTCGATGTACTTGAGGACAATATTATGGAAATGGAAGAGGATGTAGATGAAGATGAAATGGGAGATACGATACTGCGTGAAGAGTCTGACAGAGTACTCAAAGACCTGAGCCGAAACAAGGACCCGGGAGTAGACAACATTCCATTGGAACTACTGATGGCCTTGGGAGAGCCATTCCTGACAAAACTCTACCATCTGGTGAGCAAGATGTATGAGACAGGCGAAATACCCTTAGACTTCAAGAAGAATATAATAATTCCAATCCCAAAGAAAGTAGATGTTGACAGATGTGAAAATTACTGAACTATCAGTTTAATAAGTCACAGCTGCAAAATACTAACGCGAATTCTTTACAGACGAATGGAAAAACTGGTAGAAGCCGACCTCGGCAAAGATCAGTTTGTATTCCGCAGAAATGTTGGAACACGTGAGGCCATACTAACCCTACGACTTATCTTAGAAAATATATTAACGAAAGGCAAACCTACATTTCTAGTATTTGTAGAATTAGAGAAAGCTTTTGACAATGTTGACTGGAATACTCTCTTTCAAATTCTAGAGGTGGAAGGGCTAAAATACAGGGAGCGAAAGGCTATTTACAATTTGTACGGAAACCAGACGGCAGTTATAAGACTCGAGGGGCATGAAAGGGAAGCAGAGGTTGGGAAGGGAGTGAGACAGGGTTGTAGCCTGTCCCCGATGTTATTCAATCTGTATATTGAGCAAGCAGTAAAGGAAACAAAAGAAAAATTTGGGGTAGGTATTAAAGTCCATGGAGAAGAAATGAAAACGCTGAGGTTCGCCAATGACATTGTAATTTTGTCAGAGACAGCAAAGGACTTGAATGAGCATTTGAACGGAATGGACAGTGTCTTGAAAGGAGGGTATAAGATGAACATCGACAAAAGCAAAACGAGGATAATGGAATGTAGTCGAATTAAGTCGGGTGATGCTGAGGGAATTAAATTAGAAAATGAGACACTTAAAGTAGTAAAAGAGTTTCGCTATTTGGGGAGCAAAGTAACTGATGATGGTCGAAGTAGAGAGGATATAAAATGTAGACTGGAAATGGCATGGAAAGCGTTTCTGAAGTAGAGAAATTTGTTAACATTGAGTATAGATTTAAGTCTGAAGAAGTCGTTTCTGAAAGTATTTGTATGGAGTGTAGCCATGTATGGAAGTGAAACATGGAGGATAAATAGTTTAGACAAGAAGAGAATAAAAGCTTTCGAAATGTGGTGCTACAGAAGAATGCTGAAGATTAGATGGGTAGATCACATAAGTAATGAGGAGGTACTGAATAGAATTGGGGAGAAGAGGAGTTTGTGGCACAACTTGACAAGAAGAAGGGACCGGTTGGTAGGACATGTTCTGAGGCATCAAGGGGTCAGAAATTTAGCATTGGAGGGCAGTGTGGAGGGTAAAAATCGTAGAGAGAGACCAAGAGATGAATACACTAAGCAGATTCAGAAGGATGTAGGTTGCAGTAGGTATTGGGAGATGAAGAAGCTTGCACAGGATAGAGTAGCATGGAGAGCTGCAGCAAACCAGTCTCAGGACTGAAGACAACAACAACAACAACAAGATCGATGACTTGTTTGATGTAGCTCTCCACGATAGTCTCATCATCATCATCATCATCTCATCATCATCACCATCATCATCGTCATCGTCATCATCGCAGACATTGACTCACTAACGAATATTATTTTTTTATTTCCACAAGAACTGTTATTTATGAGTTTAAAAGGGTCTGTGGAGACGTGTCCCGAGACCACATTTGCTACTGCAGTGCTAACCGCAAGTTTGTGCCAATTGTTTGTCATGAGGTTTTACATCTGCATCTACATACATCCTCCGCAAGCCGCCATACGGTGCATGGCGGAGGGTATCACGTGTCACCATTAGGCATTCTCTTGCCTGTTCCATTCGCAAATAGAAAGAGTTAGAAACAACTGTCTAAAAGTATCCGTAAGGACTAATTTCTTGCATCTTATCTTCGTGGTCCCTATGGAAAACGTACGGCAGTAGAATCGTTCTGCATTCGACCGTAAATGTCGGTTCTTCAAACTTCCACAATAGCGCGGCGCCCGGTTGACAGTTGCCCATATTCTGTTGCGCTGTCCTACTTTGGCTGCCCTACGCCATAATCTTTGGTTACCGGACTCGCTACTGTTAATTTTAGCAGACAACACCTCGTGAGCTGATTTAGTTTCACGTTATATACATGATGGTGGGTTTTATCATCCTATTTAAGTTTTAGATCATGTCCTTTGCCCCTCTGTGTCCGCCACCCTAGTGCTTTTAGGCTGGAGGTTTTACTGTGTTGCAGAGTGGCTGGCTTATCCTTTTATTCGCGTGATCAGCCATTGTCATCTCCTCTCTCGTTTTGATCTCTTCTACCTGTTTCTTGCGTCTCTCTGTGGTTTTCTTGTCCTATTTTGTCCACTGTAGTGTTTGTTGCCCTTCTGTCGTTCTTGTGGTTTTTTCATTCGCCCAGTTCTGTGTTGTAAGTATCGTTTGTTTTATTCTAACCCCTGTGGAATTGATTTATTCGGAACAAGGGGCCGATGACCTAGCAGTTTATCGTCTTCCCTCTAGAGATTCCCTTTTGAGTTTACGGAGCATCTCCGTAATACTTACGTGCTGATCGGATCTGCCGGTAATAAACAATGAAACACGCCTCTGAATTTCTTCGATGTCTGCCTTTAATCTGACCTGGCGGGAATAGCAAGTAGTCAAACAATTCACAAGAACGCGTCGAACTAGCGTTCTATACGTCGTCTGCTGTATGAATCAGCCACGCTTTCTCAAAATAGTCCCAATACACCGAGGTCGAGTATTTGCCTTCCATGCTGGCTACCTGGCGCGCTCAGTCCCTTTCTTGTCGCTTTGCAACGTTACACATATTTGTTTAATCGATGTGACTGTGACAAGCAGCACCCCAATAATGCTGTACTCGAACGTAACAGGGAAGTTTCTCCTCCACATCGACATTAACTTAAATTTTCCTACATTTAGAGCAATATGTCATTCATCACACCAACTATAAATTTTATCTAAGTTATTTTGTACAGTCAGTTTCCCTCACAACACAGCATCACAACAAAGAGCCGTAAGTTGCTACTCACCCCGTCAGTCAGATCATTTATGTACGTAGAGAAGAAGTGAGGTCCTATCACACTCCTGACAGTACCATGCCTCTCATGAACAATCGCCGTCGAGGACAACGTACTGACTTCTGTTACTTACTTGCTTACTTTTCTTGCTCTTTCCAACAGTTCCGCTTGTCCGATCTTCGTCGTCGCCATTGTTCTCCGAAGTACTGCGAGCCACCGTTAACACTCAGACACCATGTATGAAGATCGGAAGCAGAGGTTTGGAAGTGGACGAAGTTAAGAAATGCTTGTACCTTGGGAGCAAGATAACTCGTAACGTGCAAGAACAGAGGTCATGAAGAGCAGGCCTGCACAGGCAAAATGACCATTCTGATCTAAAAGAATTCTGATAGTACCAAAATAGCTCTTAATTTGTGGAATAAATTTATAAGAAGGTACGCTTTGGCCGGCAGAAGTGGCCGAGCGGTTCTAGGCGCTTCAGTCTGGAACCGCGTGACCGCTACGGTCACAGGTTCGAATCCTGCCTCGGGCATGGATGTGTGTGATGTGCTTAGGTTAGTTAGGTTTAAGTAGTTCTAAGTTCTAGGGGACTGATGACCACAGCAGTTAAGTCCCATAGTGCTCAGAGCCATTTGAACCATTTGGTACGCTTTGAGCACAGGAGTGTATGGTAGTGAACCGTGGGCAGTGAGGAAACCAAATGAGAAGGGAAACTTTTGAGATTTGCGGCTACAGAATAATGTTGAAAAGTTGATGGACTGATAAGCTAAGGAATTGGGAATTTCTCAGCAAAATCGTCGAAGAACCGAATATATTGAAAACACTGATAAAAAGAAGGGTCCGAGTGATAGGGGACAATTTCCATTGCATAGAGGGAGCTGTAGATGGTAAAAACTGTAGAGGAAGACAGAGGTTGGAATGCATCCAACAGATAATGGAGGATATAGGATTATGTGAAGAGATTGGTACAGCAGAGGAAATTGTGGGAGATGGTGTGGGTCAGAAGAAGAATAAGTGCGTCAGTGATGACTGTTTGTGACAAGTAAACAATTAGATTTTGAGACCAGCAGAAATATATATCGGAGACTGGTTCAGTACTGTGTGGAATTAATACTGGGTTGCAACAAGATTTTCTTAAACTATTGACATCGAGTGTAAGAAGCCTCTGTATTGTCCAGTGGTATTGTCTGTTTATCGCAATGAAATCCAACTGCTGTGGCATTCCCTCTCACCGCAGAGTAAATCTGAATCCCTTCAGTTAGGATATGCGGATTGTTTCCTCAATAAACGATAGCTGCCTTCCTAGCTAGGTCTGCCTGGCACTCCCGCCCTTGTGGTTGCGTCACCAGACTTGCCGACGAGTTCGACGAGCCCGCCTCCGCTCCTACTCTAGGATTGCCGCGAGGTCGTGTAGAGAGGCAGACACTTCGCGTTCCTTCTCGTAAGACGACGCAAGCAAATAGTTACCGCTACCCGCTGAACTGCAGCACATTCGTCCGCGACTGCGAACATCCATTAGCTCCGTGCTCTCGGAATCCGACTAGAAGTGAACTCTCGTGATCCTTTCGTATAAAGAAATTACCTTCCTTAAACAGCCTCCTCTAAATTAAGTGAATAGAGGATGGGTTATCATGTTGCTGGGAATACGTGTGAGGAGAGCTATGTAGGCCAAATTACACAAAATGGAAGTTACCACATTATTTACAAAATATCTGAGGAGGGAGACATCTCTCCAAACCTGAGACACTGCGGTATTTGCGGTACCTCACAAGAAAGAGGCAGACTGTGCAATACTTGGTTCCCAAAACATATGCAACGCGTAGCAGCTGCCATCCTCATTCTAAGAATGTAAAACTAAAATATTCAAGGTAGTAGGGAATTGCCACTTGGTGGCCATAATGGACGTTGTACGTCAAGAGCCGTTATGTGAAGCAGTTATGTGGAAGTGCCTTATTGTTCGATTGCTAAACTTCAGTCATCCAGTTTAACTCGTCCTCATCATCACCATCTTCTTCTTCTTCTCCTTCGGTATTTTCCAGTTTTTTCTACGGGGTCGGCACTGTAAGAAAGTTTTCCTCAACGACTGCGTAGAGCGTGTCTGAGGCGGGACATGAATACCAGCCCAGTATTTATCCAGGCGAACGCGGAAACCGCCGAAAAACCACATCCGGGATGGCCAGATCACCGGCCCTTGTTAATCTCCGCTCTTCCTCCCCCCCCCCCCCCCACAATCCCCCACCCCTTGTCACCGTTTATGGGGAGCGTCGTTTATCGGAAGCAACGCTTCCTTCCCCCCCACCCCCCATCCCAACCCACCACCTCATCGTGTACCGGAGCAATGCTTTAAAGCACTCGCTTATCTGGCTGAATAATCGACCAATTTAACTATGAATTGCCAGAAAAATTAGTAAGTTAAATGAATTATTCCGTTCTTTCCAATATCGACCCATCAAGCATCACTCGTGCAAAACTCATCTTGCCTTTTTTATATCACAATGTCCTTAGAATGACTAACGTAAGGTAATAGATGAATTTTACATTACTAGACTTCCGGAAAGTGTCTGTCACAGTGCCACACTGCGGACTGTTAGCGACCGTTCTGTCGCGTAAAATAGGTGCTCAGATACGTCAGTGCTTCGAAACGTTCTTGCTCTGGCGTAACCACAAGCACCGGGACGAAGAGGAAGAACGCAAAACCAGAGAAGGCTTCAAATGGTTCAAATGGCTCTAAGCACTACGGGACTTAACATCTGAGGTCATCAGCCCCCTAGACTTAGAACTACTTAAACCTAACTTACCCAAGGACATCACACACATCCATGCCCGAGGCAGGATTCGAAAGTGCGACCGTAGCAGTAGCGCGGTTCCGGCTGAAAAATGGCTCTGAGCAGTATGAGACTTGACTTCTGAGGTGAGCAGTCCCCTAGAGCTACTTAAACCTAACTAACCTAATGACATCACACACATCCATGCCCGAGGCAGGATTCGAACCAGCGACCGTAGCGGTCACGCGGTTCCAGACTGTAGCGCCTAGAACCGCTCGGCCACTCCGGACGGCGCGTGGTTCCGGACTGAAGCGCCTAGAACCGCTCGGCCACAGCGGCCGCCCAGAGAAGGCGATGCGGCGACGTCAGCCAATAGCCCGCTGACAAGGACCGCGCCACGACAGGACCGACCTCTGCATGAAGCGAATATAAGTGCTGCTTCTGCAAGCTTCGGCGGGACATTAGTGGACAGTATTCGGAGAGTATTAGCACGGCCTAGCAGAGACTGCTACAGGAACGGTTATTAGTGATCCACAAACTGTGTTTCAAACTTGCATGAACATTGCATATGGCCAAGGACTCTGAATTAAATTGCCTGTCGTCCATCGTTTACGACGATACGCCGTTAGGCGTGGGAATATTAAATTTTCCAATTCTCTGGGAAAGTGACTCAGCTGACGCAGATGAACGGCGAAACCGTAAGACCGCCTCGTTGTCGAAGAAGGCGATTTTTCGGTCCTTTTCAGCCCGATCGGTAGTCGCCGCTTGAATTTCGTCGAAAGCTGCGTCAATGTATGAGCAGCTTTTCTACATGCGCTGAACCCATCCGCTCATAGAAATCCATGTACTATTCTGCGTTTTCCTATTTTCTGCTAGGAGTAATTGTCGAAAAATAATGTTTCCTGTCTCTGTATTCTTTAACGCATGTATGTCCCCGTGTATCGTTTGCTGTAAATATCCTGTAAGACAAATAAAACGACGCACCACAAAGGACTTACGCAGACTGGTAACAAATTGATATTCGTACAGGTATCGACGGAAAATGCAAAATTGTAAACTTCGTCTACCAATGGATGAATGTGAGACGCTGCAACGGAAATGTTGATACCAAAGGATAAACTGTTTGCGTATTTGATTCCGTATACTCAGCTGGATAGTAACTACACCTCACAGACAGACGCCTGAACAATGCACGCAGATGAAACAGGACGTGTAGTCGGACTCAAAGAAGCCAGATAGAGTAATCACCGAGTCGATCAGCATTCGAATAAAGGCGATGCCACTATTCGACGATGTTGGTAGGAATGGGTGAACTATGGCCGAACACAGTGCCAAGAAGGAAGAAGTCGACGCAGAGAGACGACAAAACGTGACGACCGAGCAGTCGTCAGAGAGACATTTAGAGTCTCAGATTCACATTATCAACAGTCCGACGCGCAATTGGTGCTTCAGTGACCACAAGGACCATCAATAGGCGGCTCACAGAAACGGGACTGAGCTCACGGGGTCCATTTCGGCGACTTCCTTTCACCTCCGTACACCAGCAAGCCCATTTGTAGTAATGTCGGGCACATTCGGCCTGTAATCTCACTGAGTGGAGTAGAACTTTCTTCAGTGACGAGTCTCGCTTCGAAGTGAGCCCAGATGACCAGCGAGACGCGTCTCGAAACGCCCCAGAGTGTGGTGAGACACCAACCTGACTGTCGGCCGCCATACGGCCTGATATGGTTCAAATGGCTCTCAGCACTATGGGACTTAACATCTATGGTCATCAGTCCCCTAGAACTTAGAACTGCTTAAACCTAACTAACCTAAGGACAGCACACAACACCCAGCCATCACGAGGCAGAGAAAATCCCTGACCCCGCCGGGAATCGAACCCGGGAACCCGGGCGTGGGAAGCGAGAACGCTACCGCACGACCACGAGATGCGGGCTACGGCCTGATAACCAGGTGATGGTCTGAGGTGTCATTTCTTTTCATAGCAGGTCGCCTTCGGTTGTCATCGGTCTTACAGCACAGTGGGACGTCGACGGTATTCTGTGCCACGTTTTGTTGCCTTACATGGCAAGCCATCGTGGGCTTACATTTACAGACATATAACGCCTTGCCGCACACGGCGAAAGATTCTACTGCTTGTCAATGTCAATGAAATTCTCCAACAGCCGTTTAACTTAAGACTTTATTCTATTTTATTCTGGAGGCTACCAGTTTCAGCATTTCACTATGCCATCTTCAGGCCCAATATGACCTCTCCAAATAATCGAAAATGTCATACAGTGCCACTAATCCCCGGAAGTCGTGAATTCAGTTGCTTCCCTAGTGCTTCAGTTGTAAGTAGGCTGTTTATGTTTTCTCTATGTAAGTAGGCTGTTTATATTTTCTTATTGGCAATGTTACGTAGCGCTCAATATGAAAATCACTGGCTGTGCTGTGTGCAGTCTGTGGCTGCTTTGCATTGTTGTAATACTCGCCATTGTAGTGTTAGGCAGCTGGCTGTGAACAGCGCGTAGCGTTGCGCAGTTGGAGGTGAGCCGCCAGCAGTGGTGGATGTGGGGAGAGAGATGGCGGAGTTTTGAAATTTGTCATGAACTGCTATATTTATATATGATGATATCAAGGTAAATACATTGTTTGTTCTCTATTAATATCTTTCATTTGCTAACTATCCCTATCAGTAGTTAGTGCCTTCCATAGTTTGAATCTTTTATTTAGCTGGCAGTAGTGGCGCTCGCTGTATTGCAGTAGCTTGAGCAGCGAAGATTTTTGTGAGGTAAGTGATTTGTGAAAGGTATAGTTTAATGTTAGTCAGGGCCATTCTTTTGTAGGGAATTTTTAAAGTCAGATTGCGTTGCGCTAACAAAATATTGTGTGTCAGTTTAAGCACAGTCATGTATAATTGTTGAAAGGGGACGTTTCATATGTCGACCCTTAGCCTAGGATACCTCATGGAATCTTCTGATTTTTTCTTGTAGTTTGTGTATTTAGTGTAGCTTTTGTTTATTGCTAGCGCATAATTGTAGAGAGAATCCCCTTTGTAGTTGTAGCCTTTCATTGTTGTACAGTAAAACAGTTGTGGCATGCATATAGATTTGCACCAAGTATTTCGCAGCTACGCTTGCAATTAACTAGATATTATTTTCAGTGCTATGTTAATGTGTTCTCCTATTTTTGCACTTCAAATTGTGCTTTTCTGTGTTATCGTGTGAAATATTGTGACAATTATGGCGTGTGAAAAACGTAACACTAGGCTCCAAACTAAACTGAGAAATAATAGTGACGACGAGCGTAGCTTATCAGCGCCGCAGAGTAATGAATTTACTAATGTTCAAAGTAGTAATTTGGTAACTGTGCACAGGGAAATGGAGCGGGCGTCAAACAATGGCGTGGACAGTGAAACAATTAGTGAAGAGGGAAGCATTATCGATCGATCGGTCGGCAATAGCTCGCCTCAGGAAGCCGAAATGACACGACACGATCTCGTAAATACTGTAGATTCAGGTTTTGGATCCTCACCGTTTTCTCAAATAAGTCAAGACACATTTTCTGCTTGTCAAAATGTGAATGTTTCCAGTGTAAATTCACTGCCGAAAAGCACTGAGGAACATGTTTCAGACACCAATGCATTGTTATTACAATTAATACAACAAATGGGACAAACACAGCAAAAGCTTCAAAAGTTAGACACAGTGGAACAAAATCTTAAAAAGTTAGACACAATGGAACAACACCAGAGACAAACACAGCAACAGTTAGACACAATGGAACAACACCAGAGACAAACACAGCAACAGTTAGACGCAATGGAACAAAATCTTCACACCACGCTTGAACAAACACGTGAAGATTTGACTACTGAGTTACATAACATCGAATCGAAATGTCAAAAAGTCTGTAATGACGTAAAAACACAAATTTGTGAGCATTTCCAACCTATTTTTTCGCGTCATGAAAATGCATTACAGAATCATGAAGCAGCCATAAAAGAACTGCAAATTATTGTTCATGAAAATCATGAGACCTTGCAAGCTAAATTTGACTCAGTTGCATCTACCGATTCGGTTACGCAACTTGCAAAAACTCAGGAAAACTTAAAGAACACAGTAGATTCGATTTCAACACAAATGGACACTCTGAAACTTGGGTCAGAAAAACACATTGAGGAAATGTGTTCACTATCGGAGAAAGTAGCCGAACTTTCGGATCAGTTCACTAACTTATCTACGAAGGTAGATGATAATCTGAACGACACAAAACCGGTAGTCTTTAATGACACAGAAGAGTGCGAACAAATTAGGAAATTCAAACAAAATCAGAATCAAATTAATACGCAACACCAAAGAGAAATCCGGGAAGTACAAGATCAGCTGACTCAGGTAATACAAGAATTACGTATTTCAGACGCCACTCGCGCTCCAATACGGGAAGAGGGACTTAGAAATACGGAACAACCACAAAATAATAACACAGGACACTTCGGAAGTTATGAAAGAAATTGGCAAGGTGCACCGAATTTTGAAATGGAACCGCCGAAACGACGTAACAATGACCGATATGCGACTCGCCGACATGATGACTTTGACTATAAGCTGTTCATTACTACACGTAAATTCAAAACATTTAAGAATTCTGGCAACGACATTCACCCACAAGCATGGCTCCATCAATTCTCTCATTGTTTTCCTCCCAACTGGTCATTAGAGCACAGATTAGAATTTATGTGTGGCTACTTAGAGAATGAACCAACTGTAAGAATGCGGTCGGTCATTCACGATTGCCATAGTGAAGGAGAGTTTTACCGTGCCTTCCTCTCAGCATATTGGTCTCAGGCCACACAAGACCGAGTAAAACAAAGCATCATAATGATGAAACGTTTCGAACAATCTGAATTTTCCAGTCTTATGAAATATTTTGAAGACATGTTGCACAAGAATAGGTACCTGTCAAACCCATACAGCCCCTCAGAACTTATCCGCATTTGCTTAATCAAATTGCCTGAACATTTACGACACATTATTTTGGCAGGACGTTGCAAAGACGACATTGAAGCTTTTCAGGGACTGTTACAAGAATTGGAAATTGACACTGACAATCGCAGAATGCGGAAACAGGAACACAACAATTACAGGTCACATCCGTCACAATTCCTCGATAATAACTGGACGCGACAAGGCTATTCTCACAACACAAATCGTGACCAAAACAGACACCACCCGTATGACAACCGTTGGCAGAGTAGTAATAATTACAGGGAAAGATCACCTCTCTGCGGTAATGACTATCACAGAGACAATCAGAGAAACAGACAATATGGGAACCAAAACAATTATTATTACGGGAGACAGAATAACTTGAGACGCAACGGTCCAGCGCGCAGTTACGATTCAGGGAGAAATTCTCCACCACTTAACCGACAAGAAAGAAACTACAGGAACTACCGACATGACGACAGACGATGTGATCGTAACGACAGACCTGAATTGCATCAGAACTGGCGGGATTCAAACAGAGCAGGGCCCTCTCATCACGGTGAATTTGTAGAAGTTAGGTCTCCAAACCCCAATAACGACGCGCGCCAACAAAGAGACAATAGGCAATGACTCACACCGCTGGCAGCCACAAAACATACTTATGAAACTGACGACGCAGCTGCCGTAGCTAGTAATTACGTAAAAATGGAAGACATTAGGGACATCTTACTCCAGGAACACGACATAAAACATAACAACATTGCATATCCTGTGATTCACATTACAGTAAATGATGTAAAATTTACGGCAGTACTTGACTCTGGCAGTCCCATTTCAGTAATTAGTGAAACAGCCTTTAGCAAATGCAACAAATCGAACGATTGTCCCACACTTCCGTTACGTAAGATTAAATTACAAGGTGCAATCTTTGGAAAAAGTGTAGATGTACGCCAACAAACCAACTTAGAATTCTTTTGTCAAAGCCACAGCTTCTCTATGAGCTTTCTTATTGTTCCATTATTGTCGACGGAAATTATATTGGGAGTAGACTTTTTGAATGAATACAAAGCAATCTTAAGCTTTCACGATGCTGAAATAAGTTTAGAAAAAGAAGGTAAGTCAGTAGCTTTGAAATTTGAAGATTGGCTCTCAAGCCATGACGAAGAAATTAATCGGCTTTACCTCCTGTTAGACAACAGTTCGGAATTTTCTACAGAACTAGACACTAACAATCACTCTGCAAGTACTGACAGGGATGATATCGACGGCGCATTTGACACTAATAAGTTAATTCAGAATAAAATTCAAACAATTGAGAATTGTAATGACACTGATAGGCAGGACCTTTTTGAGATTTTACAAGCACATTCCACAGTTTTTACTCATAAAACAGGAACAATCAAGGGATTTCAATACCAATTTCGTGTTCGTGAGCATACTAAATTTTGTGTTAGACCATATGTAATTCCAGCACATTATAGGGACCGTGTTAGAACAGAAATACAATCTATGCTCGACGAGGGCATTATTGAGCCTGCAGTAAGCTCATACAACAATCCATTACATGTTGTTGAGAAGAAAAATGGATCGATCAGGCTTGTCTTAGATTCGAGACAAATCAATACGATCATTATTCCTGAAACAGACAGGCCGCAAACGTTGGAAGAACTTCTTCAAAATTTTAATGGTGCAAAAGTGTTGTCTTCCATTGATCTCAGATCCAGCTTTTATCAGATCGAACTTCATCCAGAATGTAGAAAATACACAGCTTTCCTTTGTTTCGGCGTTTGTTATCAGTTTCGGAAACTTCCCTTTGGTTTGAACATTTCTTCAGCAGCATTCATTCGCGGGCTAAATTCCATATTGCCTGAGTTCTTAAAACGTCACATCACCTTATATGTGGACGATATTCTAATAGCAGAAGCTTCATGGGAACAACATAATCGCATCCTCAACAGTTTGTTACGTATTTTTGCAGAATCTGGAATTACAGTTAACTTGGAAAAGTCTGAATTCGGTCGGACAAAGGTGAAGTTTTTGGGACATATTATTTCTTCTAAAGGCATTCAGCCGGATCCTGAAAAGTTAGAAGCAATCACAGCCATTCCAGTTCCATCCACAAAAAGACAAGTCCGCAGTTTTCTAGGTCTCGTAAATTTTTACCGTCGTTTTCTGAATATGCAAATTCTTGTTACACCAAAACTTTGTTCTCTCACTGGAAAAAATACTATTTGGAACTGGGACGAACAAGCACAGTTGGAATTCGATTCTTTAAAAGAAGCGTTACTTCATGCGCCAATATTAGCTCATCCAGATCTATCACAAGATTTCTGCCTTAGCACGGATTCTTCTAAAGTCGGTCTTGGTGCCCATTTATTTCAAGAAGCCATAGAAAATGACATTACTGTTCAGAAAACCATTGCTTTTGCTAGCCGAGTGCTAACAAAATCTGAAAAAAATTATTCCGTTACTGAATTAGAAGCTTTAGCTATCGTTTGGGCATTTAACAAATTCCGTTTCTTTATTTCTGGTAAGCACGTAAAAGTATACAGTGATCATCGTGCATTACAATTTCTTATGTCTTCAAAATTAAATCATGACAGGTTAAAACGTTGGGCATTGTTTCTGCAAGAATTCCGCTTCACAATAGTCTACATTCCCGGCAAGGAGAACATTGTTGCGGACGCACTGTCACGCGCACCAGCTGGGCTTGAGAAAAGTAACAAAGAAGGCAACCTCAAGAAAAATTTCAGTATTCTTTACATTCAGAAAGTCGCGTTTGAAAACTTCATCACCACATCTTTAAAGGACATTGCTCATGAACAAGATAAAGATCCGATTTGGAAAGACATCAAGAGCAAGTGGCATGAAAAGACACACACACAGATTCGGCATTATTACCTGGTTAGAAACAACATACTCTTCAAACGCTGCACTGTTGATGACAAGCTATGGGTACTTTGCATTCCAGACGATTTTGTTAATAAGCTCATTTGGTACATTCATTTCAGCTACGCACATTTTGGCCCACGAAAATGTTATCATATTCTTCGAACGACTTGTTATTTTAACAATATGGAAAAGAGAATTCGAAGAGTCTTGTCTATTTGTAAACTTTGTCAAAAGGCGAAACCATCTACTATCTCCCATAGTGCTCCGCTGTTTCCTATCATTCCTTCTAAATTAAAAGAATTTGCTGCTGTTGATCTCTTGGGACCGCTTGTCAGAACATCTAATGGATTTTCGTACGTTCTAGTCGCTGTTGAACTTACTTCAAAATTTGTTTCTTTCACTCCGTTACGTAAAGCCACTGGACGATCTGTATCCAACGCCTTTGTTAAAAATTTCTTACGTGAAGTTGGACACGTTAGTAAAGTCATTTCAGATAACGGACCGCAATTCAGATCTGCTGTTTGGTCACGCATGCTTCGCAACCATAAAATCAAACCTGTTTTTATTTCATTGTACTCACCACATTGTAACCCGTCTGAACGTATTATGAAAGAAATCAATAAGCTTTGCAGACTTTATTGTCACAGAAAGCATCAGCATTGGGACAGATATTTACACTTATTTCAAAATGTGCTGAATGAAATGCCTCATGATTCCACTGCTTTACCACCTACTCTTGTACTAAAGAATGAAGAACCACCGAACAGAATCAGAGAGCTTGTACCTTTCCCAAATACACGTAAACTTCGACACAAAGACATAATTGATTTGGCTCTTAAAAATATAAAATCTGCAGCAGACAAAAGGAGAAAACTACACGGTAAAGCAAATGCAAAGAAATTGTATATTGGTCAGAAGGTTCTCATTAAAGCTCATTCATTGTCACATAAGAATAAACATTTGAGTCACAAACTCTTTCTAGTTTACAATGGACCTTACAGAATCCGACGTATACCACATGACAATTGCGTTGAAGTTGAAACTCTGCGTACTAGGAAGAGTAAAGGTTTACACCACATTTCACATGTAAAACCATTTATTGAAAGATAATCTGCTTTTTAACTTAGTCTTTGCCATAAAATTTTTCGCTTCACATTACTAATATGCATTGTCAGACTTAGAATCTGTTAACATACAACAATGTTTGAAGTTAAATATCCAATCAAGAACCAAGAGAACTTACTTAAACAGAAATGACGAATGCATTGTTATAGTGAACAGACGTCACAGTGTTATTGTGTGTGTACATTCTTGCTTGCTAGTTGCACGATTATGGAACGACTATAAGGCTTACATACTTAGAACATTTACCAGTACTGGTAATGAGATTTTAATGCAACATTTTGGTTTACTTGAAAATATATTCTGGATTTAAAGTACTTTCAGTGAGATACCAGATGGCACAGTGGTTAGTTTATGTGACAGCTACACGATTTTATCACGACGCTACTAATGAGTGACAATTTACAATGTTGCTTTTGCAGTGTTTCTGTTTTATATCTGCACAGTTTTTCTGAATTCTTCTGGAAAGTAAAACATGTTTTAGTAGTAACTTTTGTGGTACAGCAGCAATGAGATTGTCTTTTCTGTAGCACAACAATACGTTACAGCACAGTACTTTCTTCATCACGGCAATAAGCGTAATAACTAAGATATCTATACATAAAGCATTTCACTTTTGTTTATCATGAGGTAAGTACATTGACTTCTGCAGAACTTGGCTTTCGGAGGACGATAAGTACGACACTTCCACAGAATTATCTTACAGCAAGACGCACATTTAGCGCTACAGGACACGCATTTGAGTGATTAATTTTGTACTTAAAACATTTATTTTTAAAGATATTTGAAGCACAATGATACGAAGTTTTTCCGTGATACATTTCATTCCTTTGCTGTAATCTGTAACACCTGAGGGTATAATTACATTAATCCTCAGGGGGGTACACGCTTGCTTTGTGTACCATGTGTTTGGCAAGCACAAGGAGCCCTAGCTAATATGGTATTTGCTTATACAACTTTACACATCGGTACCATATTTCTCTAACACAGAATTACACAGCTATCTGATTATTTGACAGAGAGATAAACATTTTTTTTACTACGTCAGTGACACATGTTTACGCAATTACAGAGTTGGATTACTTCACACTTACGAAACTGCATTTTGTCTGTACTGTGTGAACTGTTCATATTTTTTCGGAACCATTGCGATACTATGAGAGCTTTGAATGATGTATTTGGTATGGATTCATGATTTTTAAAGTACATTTGAGGCAGATGACACTTTTGACATGAGCAGAGAATTATTTTAGGCTTAGAAATTATTGGAGGAAGTTACGACGATTCTGAGATTTGACTGACGTGTTATGATGTTATTATTACGGCGACGATGTGTATTATGTTGTTGAGGAATGTTTATTATGCTACGTATTTCTCACGATGAAATATTGAAGAAGTGTCGGCAAATATGTATATGTATAATAAGGTAAGGAATAATGAGTAGTGTTTAGGGACTCTGATTTATGAAAAGGATGTTGGAAACCAAGAAACGTACTTTAAGAGTTATGAAATGTGTGACTGTATCACAATGCTGACGAATATTTTTTTTTGGACACTTATATTTATAGGATTTTGTTTCTACAGATTTGCAACGCTAATTCTTGACCTGTCAAATATTTTTATATGGGACTGCAACGGTAGCAGAAACTGCTGTCGTAAATATTTCCGTACGAAAGTTAAGTGACCACCTGCACGTAATGCGTCGCGGGCACCCAGCTGTGTCAAACACCTGGAGAACAAGCCATTAGGGTGTGCCTTTCCGGAAGCACAGGTAGAAAAAAAAAGAAAGGGAAGGCCATTGTCCGCGCTACTGACATCTCCTTGTTGAAAGCATACTGTGGAGCTCGTAATTTATGATATTTACTGAAATTCCTAATGGAACGATGAGAAACATTTCACAGCTATTGTCTTGCTAGTTAAGAAAAATGCCATATGGCTTGCTTTATGTATTTATTTACACATTTTGTTTAATATCAAGTTTCTAGCTGCACTGCAGCATTGGTTAAAATAAAATTTTATAGATGTACTAATATAAATATTTTCTGTCTACAGATCGAGTATATAATAATTTTTTTCAAAAAAATGAGGGAGCACAAAGCGACATTTACCTTCACAGGAACTGCATTCATAATTTTCTTTTCAAGTACTTGGTAATTTCTTTTGTAGATTAAATTGTGATGCATCACTCTAATGTTAAGATGTGACATAGGTATTAGACATGGCCATTTTAGTGTAATATTTTTTCTGCTTGCGCTATGTCATGTTTAGGTATAAGTTGCTGCTGTTTGCCAGGCATAGTGTTATTGAATTTGACTTTTGCTAATTTATACTGTAGCTTGCTTTGCAATTTTCCATTTTTTTCATTGCTGTTTATAATAATTGTTTTACGTGCTGCTGCATTGCCTCGTCCCTTAGTTTAGCATCTGAGCTCAGTAGATTTAAGTTAGCTTAAGAGGGGGTAGACTATATGAGAAACTGACTATGGAGAATAGGTAAAGAATGCATTGCGAAGTTATATAAAAAGGATTTGGGCCCAAATGAGTATTGTACAATCAGAAATAATTATTTTGAAAGAAATATGAACAGAATACAGAAAGCATGCTTGGATAAGATTTTTTTGGTGGAAGCAAAGGTTGAAATAAGACGAAAGATCTATGGAATGAAGTTTTGGGATGGACTGCAGTACCAAATGTTACACTGAAAACGAACCCTGTCCTTTCCTTTTGTGTTATCCCAGTATGTGTTTGTGTACCCTTGTGTATTTGTTTTCTTCCTGTCTCTGTGTAGTTTCATAGAATTTTTTTCTCTTTTAATATTAAGCTACATTCACTATGATGAGGAATACTGTTATCCTCAAATATAATTGGCATTAATAATATGTTATTTACTTTGTAAAGATGTTAGACATTATTCATTCTGTTTAAATGCTCGTGTGTGAAGTTGATGTTTCAATAATTATTCTGATCTTCTATGTATGTACTCATGTTATAATTCCTGTAACACTGACGTACATGTCTATTTCTATTCTTTTGTAAAGCCCCTATTACTACAAATGTTATCTATATTGTTATGTTTTTAATGATGTATTGTGTACCTTTGTTATTGTATTCTCATGTTATAAAATTGTAATTGTTACCAGTTCTTCAAATTAAGTAACATTTCACTGCACACGTTTCTGTTGGTCATAGTATATGGACAATATGTGAGAAGTAGGGACTGTTAGTGTTTGCACGTGTGTTAATAACTCAGCAAGGGACTGGATAACAGCATTGCTGGATCTAAGGACAATTCCAAAAACTTTGTGAGTGCACAAGTGGTGGTTTATGGACTTGCTATATTCTCCGCAAGACTCTTCAATGGTGAATGTGCACCTGAACAATCGCAACAGATGGCTGCTGGCCATCTCTACAAGGACTACAATGGGTCTGCACCTCTGGTGGCCCACCAATACCATTATCTCTACAAGGACTACAGTGGGTCTGCATCTTTGATGACCCACCAATACCATTATCTCTACAAGGACTACAGTGGGTCTACATCTTTGATGATCCATCAATACCATTATTTCTACAAGGACTGCAGTGGGTCTGCACCTCTGGTGGCCCACCAATATCGTAATCTCTACCGGGACTACGGTGGGTCTGCTCTGTGATGACCTACCTACCAATATTCATCAAAACTTTGACTGACTCTGCAGTGGGTTTGCTCTGTTGTGACCCAATACTTGTCTGCATGTCGAGAGTCAGCACTGTCTTTCCGTTGGAAGGACAACACTACTTCTTCAAGACTGCATGGAAATCCACTACTTCCGTGTGCATTTTCTTCTACTGCTCAGACTTTGAGAAAAACACTATATTTTACCGTAATGAATGATCAGGACTGTCTTTATGGACTGTGACAAAATTTTAGCTTTTGACCAACATTGTATCAATAAGTGTGTGCATTTGATTTCTTTGTTATTGTAACTATGAAAAATTTTATCAAATCATTATTGGCCACTGCCCAAAAAAATTTTTTAAAATTTTTTGTGGGGAGCATGGGGGCTATGTAAGTAGGCTGTTTATGTTTTCTCTATGTAAGTAGGCTGTTTATATTTTCTTATTGGCAATGTTACGTAGCGCTCAATATGAAAATCACTGGCTGTGCTGTGTGCAGTCTGTGGCTGCTTTGCATTGTTGTAATACTCGCCATTGTAGTGTTAGGCAGCTGGCTGTGAACAGCGCGTAGCGTTGCGCAGTTGGAGGTGAGCCGCCAGCAGTGGTGGATGTGGGGAGAGAGATGGCGGAGTTTTGAAATTTGTCATAAACTGCTATATTTATATATGATGATATCAAGGTAAATACATTGTTTGTTCTCTATTAATATCTTTCATTTGCTAACTATCCCTATCAGTAGTTAGTGCCTTCCATAGTTTGAATCTTTTATTTAGCTGGCAGTAGTGGCGCTCGCTGTATTGCAGTAGCTTGAGCAGCGAAGATTTTTGTGAGGTAAGTGATTTGTGAAAGGTATAGTTTAATGTTAGTCAGGGCCATTCTTTTGTAGGGAATTTTTAAAGTCAGATTGCGTTGCGCTAACAAAATATTGTGTGTCAGTTTAAGCACAGTCATGTATAATTGTTGAAAGGGGACGTTTCACAGTCGAAGACTTGATAGCAACTTGGCACACCTTCAGTCCAAGAACGTGGCCAAAGATGGGAACAGTATCTGACCACGTTCTCAGACTGAAGGTGAACTGCCTTTGTCTCTACCGCGCAAGTAGTTAACAAGCCACACAATTATAAGACAAGTCTTCTGACAAGAAAAAGTGTTTCATGAAATAAATCTTATTTAGATTTCGTGAATAACTGATTAAACCCGAGAGCTTACCACTGTAAAAAGTCTGCTGCGCCTGACAATCCACTTTGTTCTATTAACCTGTCCCTAAGCTGTCGAAGAATTTTCTTACTTTTCGTTGATCGTAGAAGGAGCTCCCACAACGATCTGACTCTCACCCACCTCCGTCCACTACTAACGGAACTGTGACACCGTGTAAACTATCAAACTATCCTTACTTCAACAGTTAATTCGGTTTTCGCAATCAAATTAAGCTACTTGCTGTGACTTCCGAGTTCATCACGTCAGAAACGCACTGCTTCTTTCTGCTGTAGTCTTTTATCCGTTTAATTAATCGATATTTGACATTGACCATAACCTCGTCATCGAAAACAGCCCGCTTATTGGTATTGTCCGTTTTCAGCTCCCGAGCCAACCTCAATTCGTGCTACAGTCGCGTGTAAGAATGTGATCCCGAGTGCTGGAATGACGTCTCGGAATTACTAACGGCACTCGCTTCCTCATCGAAATCCTCAGAATGTCTTTCCACTTCGACAGAATAAAATATAACTTTGAACATGGGTGACGTTTGCAGCAACCGTATACACAAATTTGAAAAATATGTAATAAGCAGCCAACCGGTTGCATAGGTTTTCTATACACCTTGACCAGGTTTCGTCACCTGCTGATGAAGTCACCCTTAGAGGTGACGAAACCTGGTCAAGGTATATAGAAAACCTATGCAACCGGTTGGCTGATATTTACATATTTTTCAAAAAACAAACAAAAAAAAGAATAAAATATCCAGTGTCTTGAATGTACCTCACTCTATCCTGTTATTTCATGATACTTCACAGCACTACTGTGAGGAACAGAACATCCGCCTTGTTAAGCGCATACTATTTACATTTTAAAGCTATAACTCTGTATATACTGGCAGGCGGTCACAGATATTTAACCAGACATCTTGTAAACAACGATGTAAGAAAAGATATATTCTTCAAGCGATTCAGCAATGTGATCAGTTGTAGCAGTATACTGTTTTTGTTTGATCCAATTAATGGACTGTGTATTCTGTGTCGGTTTACCTTAACCAAAAAACTGAGGTTCGGCAGCGTATCGATGCTTAGCAGAATCGATCGTCTTCTCACAAACGTCACTTTCCATTTATTGATTTTTTACATAAGAAAATGTTTTTATCTCGAATTGCTAATAGGCTGCGATTCCTTTCCTGTCTCGACACGAGGATATAAATCGAGGGACGCTCTCCCTACAGACGTAACACGAGCGAAACGCTACGCTAAACAGGTTGTTAAATGGCGGAGAATCGAGTATTTAATGCAATCGGGAGGCAGATGCGGCTGCTACGGACTTATGTAGCCGTCGGAAGTAATCCAGATAGTAGAAAGCGCGCTCTATTACCCAGGGGCAGGCGACCGTGTCGCCGGGACCAGACCAATAAATTCTGCGAGCCGCGCCGGTTAATGAGTGGCCGTATGCAGATAGCGATCTGCGCCGGCGGCCGATACGACGGCCGATATGAATACATATTCAGCCGAGGCGGCCGGGCAGGCCTCGTTAGCATGCCGGCGGCGTCCGCGCTGCGCGTTGATAACTCCGGACCGGCGTTTCGTCATAAGTCTGCGGCCGGGCAGACGCGACCTGCGGGAAAGAGACCGCCCGCCGCCGGTGGGCCCCGAGCGGCAAAAAGGCGCAGGTGTCGGAGGGGGGCGCGGGGTACAGTTAGCGGCAGGAATTTCCGCGATAAACGTTAATTTGGCCGCGGCCGCCGGCTAACGACCCCGCAGAATGGCGCGTCCCGCTACGCGCGACGACGGACGCCGACCGAGTTCGATGCTATCGGCCGCCAGTGGACGTCCTCTTCGGTCGCCACTTCTCTTGCAGTGCCCGCCCGAAGAACGCGACGTATTTATCGGACGGAGGCTTCGTCACTGTTGCCGGAAGAGGTTTACGGAGGAGTTACAGGAGGAAAACTGCCCGTGATTGTAGCGTCACGTTACATCAGGTGTGTGTGGGTACAGATCTCGAGACCTGTACGACGCGTCGAACTTTACCTTTCCCCATCACTGCTGGCCCAGAGGTCACAGTTGGTGAGGGGATGCACCGTCAGATAGGGAAAAGTGTAAACTTTTGGTACCTGCAGAAAATACAGGCACTTAGTTTGTGGAATGAGTACGTTAGAGTTGGGGCACAGTCCCGTTGACGCCAATAACAGTGCGAAGTATTTATTCTAATGAAATGAAATGATCGTGAGGCACTGTTGGCCGGGAGATCCCATGCAGGGTGTTCGGCCGCCGAAATTGCAAGTCCTTTTTAGATGACGCCGCCTCGGCGAATTTCCAGGCAACGATGATGAAATGATGATGAAAGTCACACAACACCCAGTCATTTCGAGGCAGAGAAAATCCCTGACCCCGCCGGGAATCGAACCCCCGTGAACGGGAAGCGGGAACGCTACCGCAAGACCACGAGCTGCGGACATTTATTCTAATAACATCGTGGCACACGCATCAGCGTATTCTTCATTTACTGGGACCCATCTGAGGCGGCAATGGCCAACTCGAGTGACGAATGTGAATAGTGTCTACGTTCAGGAAAGCTGACTGGACTTCAGTACTACATAGGGAGGATTTTCGTGAATTGAAGAAAGGGGGGCGGGGGGCTTCAATAAGTAATGCAAATTTTTTTTTTCCTGTAAGCAGGTTGCTTCTATTCAGGACTCCAATACACCTTATTATTCCTTACTCTTTTGGCTACAAGACGCTAATTTTCAACATAATCTCCGTTCACTGCCGCCACCTTATGCCACCTTCTGGCAGGGCCTCCTTACCCACATGGTACCAGTCTACTGGTCGACGTTGGAGCCAACGTCTTGCTGCATCACTAACATCACCATCATCTATGTACTGCTTTCCGATGAGGACATCCTTCATTGGGTCGAACAGATGGAAATCGGGAGGTGCGATATCCGGCCCTTTCGGGTGGATGAGGAAGAGCAGTCCAATGAAGTTTTGTGTGCTCCTCTTGAGTGTGCAGACTTGTGAGAAGGCTTGCGTTGTCATGGAGAAGGAGAAGTTCGTTTGCATTTCTGCTACGAAGAAGACGCTGTACTCGTTCCTTCAACTTCGTGAAGATAGCCTCATACGCTTCAGAGTTGATCGTCGCAAGATCAAAGAAAAGAAAGTCTTCAGAATTCAGTTGTGATGCGAGACGTTTGATTGTGGTCCGTCAGTCGCCTCGAATGAGAGTGTCCACACGTTCCAACGTAGCAGGACTCACAGTTGTGTGCGGCCGGCCGGCACGTGGGAGACTCGATGGGTGTGCGCCAACTTTCTGCGATGGTGACAGACGCCTCGCCCAGCGAACACGGTATTTTTGTTCACTGCCATGTCTCAGACATCCTGCAATGGGCAATGAACACCTGCGTTGCTCTTGTTTCCCGCCAAAGGAACTCAACCACATGTCTCTGCTTGGAACGCACCTGCGTTATAGACGCCACTTTGAAGACCATCTTTATCGTCGCAACCTAACAGAACTTCACGAAACTATGGAGGCTGCAACGACAACGTTCCACGATGTCTAACATCAAATTCCGCATTTTTTCATCCGAAATTGGCCGAGAAAAATATTGTGTTTCATTAGTTATTCAACGTCCCTCAAATAATAAACTCACCTTCAATTACGAACTGTTGAATTTCAAGATTTTTTTTCAACATAGCGTATTTATAGAACCAGTTAAATACAAAATGAAAAGGGTATACGTGGTAGAAGGCGTAAGCACACTAGAACATAGTTACGCTAATGTCGCGTTACTGGGAGTCCAACAGAGACTCCATAATTTTTAAGCTAAACAACACGAAAACAAAGATCAACACAATAATGCAATAAACTGTATGTTTATTGTGAAAGCTGCAAGAACTTTATACATTACGAGGTTGAAGTTACAAAAGCTGCTAACATATGGCACTGTTATCTTCATACTTATTGTCTATAAATTATTTTCCGTACCTTAGAGCAATCAGTTCTACCGTTGAAACGTGAAAGGAGGTTAGCGTACCGGAGAAAGAGGTTAAAATCATGTATTCCATTGAACAACGTGTGTACCTGTTAGTGGGGCATCGCAAGTTAGGTTACAGTATCATGGGAAGGTCGCGCTATTTTCAAAGCTATTTGATGTTTGAAAAGGACCCGATGCGTAGACAGTTAGTAAACTCTTCGCCAAAATTGTATAGGCAGCTTGGCTGAAGATCTATTGTGGAAAGTTGGCTGTAGTTACACATGAAAATGCTGCCAGAGATTCTGGTCTTGTGCAGCGATATCCGAGGGATCCGTCAGAAGAACTGCAACGGTGACTAGTGCGGGAATGCGGTATCTTGCCGAATTGTAAGCCCAGGATGTCTTGCCCTGAATCGCGACAAATGGAGCGTAGAATATCGTCTACGTACCGTCGTGCTGTAAGGATGCCGCGGATGGACAACCAGAGGGGTCCTCCTATGAAAATAAAAGGCATCCTAGTCCGTCACTCCTGGTGCCGTACATCGGGTGACAGGTTGGTGTCCCACCGCTGTTCGAGGTGCAGTTGGTCATCGGGTCTTATTTCGAAGCAGGACTTACCTCTGAAGACAATTCTACTCCAGTCTGTCACATTGCAGGCCGGAGACATATCTGGAGACTGAAATTACAATGAAATCCACACCTTTAGCTACTTACAGGCGTTGATGAATATCAACGGGGAGAGTTGAAAATGTGTGCCCCGACTGGGACTCGCGCCAAGGATCTCCTGCTTACATAGCAAACGCTCTATCCGTCTGAGCCACCGAGGACACAGACAATAGTGCGACTGCAGGGACTTATCTCTGGTTTGCAATGCCCTGCCAACAATACTCATTACTTGCAGCAGTCACTCAGTTCGGGCATATCAGAAAGAACACATACCATCTTCATATATCTGGAGACGCCGTGGACAGCTGTGGGATACTATCCTGACTGCCGCCAGCCCTACTGCACGACAACAAGGAGTGAGGGTGTCTGTGGTGTCTTTTTTTTTTTCATAGCAAGACTCCTCTGGTTGTCAACCGTAATATCCTTACAGTACTTCTACGATTTTGTACTCCTCGATTTGGTACCCCTCGTACCAACCCATCCTGGGCTGGCGTTGTTACGTTTCACTATATAATTCCAGCCCGTACATGAGGAGAGTTCCTGCTGCTTGCCAAACCCTGCCTTGGCCACCAAGGCACCCGGATCTCTCCACAGTCGAAAACTTTCAAGAAAATTATGGGCAGGGGCCTCAACCCTCTCGGGATTTTGACCACGTCACCCGCCAATTGGCCAGAATTCGGCACGATACCCCACAGGAGAGATCCCAACACTGTAGGAATCAATGTCAAGCCGAAAAACTGCCTGCGTAAAGACCGGAAGTGGAACAACGCGTTATTGACTTGCTCAGTTTGTGGAGCTCCTTCTCTTCAATAAATCATCGAATTTTTCTGTAGTTGTAACGGTTTGACCGTGCATGTACATGACATCAACCGGTTTGCATCCCATTCGGATGATTCCCTTGTGGTGTATCTTGGAAATGTCTCTTCAGTTTACTTTTCCCCAGATGTAGCTGAAGTGGTGCCTCACGAACTTGCTCTCAGCCTCTCTGTTTATTATTAATTTTCAAAAAATATCCATATCTATAGCACATTTGTAATTCGTAAGTTTTACTACCTGAATCAGAAGCTTTAGAAAGACACATAAGACCTACACTGCAGTAGTAATATTATTTAGGGTATACAACCTGAGGAATGTGATTACCCCAACAGCGCGATACTTCTCGTATACTTGACAACTGCATGTCCAACAAGGCAGTAAAGGAAGATAACACGGCACAAGAGAGTGGGTTTTCTTTCAGCTTGCTTCGTTTCGTGGTGCTCGAAGCGAGCTCAGTAATTTAGCAGGGAGCATTACACAAAAAGGAGGAAAACATTGTCTATTATCGTCGGGCGTTACCCTGTCTCCCTACTTTCTAACAGAGAAGACGGTATTCCTTTCACCATAAATTGAAACTTCTATAAAAGAAAGTGGCCGAGCGGTTCTAGGCGCTTCAGTCCGGAACCGCGCTGCTGCTACGGTAGCAGTTTCGAATCCTGCCTCGGGTATGGATGAGTGTGATGTCCTTAGCTGAGTTATGTTTAAGTAGTTCTAAGTTCTAGGGGACTGATGACCTCCGATGTTAGGTCCCATAGTGCTCAGAGCCGCCGGCCGGAGTGGCCGAGCGGTTAAAGGCGCTACAGTCTGGAACCGCACGACCACTACGGTCGCAGGTTCGAATCCTGCCTCGGGCATGGATGTGTGTGATGTCCTTAGGTTAGTTAGGTTTAAGTAGTTCTAAGTTCTAGGGGACTTATGACCACAGCCGTTGAGTCCCATAGTGCTCAGAGCCATTGAGAAAATTGCTCAGAGCCATTTTAACCATTTTTTGAACCATTTGAACCATATAAATGAAAGAGTATTTCTTCCGTTCATACTTTTTCAGAAATGGTTAATGAATGCGTCGCGGGATGTCCAGAACCCGCGGGTCAAAACTGGTCTCACCTTCCCCTCCCCCCCCCCCTTCCCCTTTGCCATAAAAACCACTCTCATGAAGTGTCTGGGCGTGGTGACGTAGGCGCTCTCTCTACAACTCAACGGTTATCTCCAATTCAGCTTCTCAAGAGGAGTGTATTACACGAAGGAAGCACCTTGAACCGAGTGCAGACTGAAAAAAGACTTTTCTATCTACCATTTGGCTCTGGTGTTCATACGCTTTCTAACCTGCAACGACAAAATACCAAAAGAATACACCAATCAGCGCAATTGCACTGTGGAACCTGACGTGTAGGGGATTCGAGTGGCGACCTCTGGGCTCCAGAGACCGTGGGAGCGACGGCTCTCTCCCTGTCGAGGCGCTTTCTCGCTTCTCGCGGCATCGCAGCACACGGCAGTCACCGGTGTAGATTTCTGCAGCAGCGAAATTTACTGCAGTCACACGTCCACAACACTATAATCTTTATGCAACATTATCTCCTAGCAAACAGCGTAGCTTCGGGCTGATGCAAGCGCATCATCGACTGTCCGCAGTTGTTATTCTGTGATTACTTCACCTGTGTACTCCCCTCAGCACGCCACCACGGAATAACATATCCCGTAATGTGTGTTCTAAATGACTGTGGCGCTAGACAAGTGTATACGTTCGCCTGACTGTCCACTTCTACGCTATATACCATCAAAGTATATTTCTCGTGGAGAATAGGTGATGTCGCCGACTGTACCTCCAATATATTAATATTCCATGCTTACTTATTTCTGTCTAACGAATCATATTGTCTCTCTGAATCATCTACGTGGATACATTCTTCTTTATCCTCCTGAGTTTGGCGACCGCTACGGTCGCAGGTTCAAATCCTGCCTCGGGCATGGATGTGTGTGATGTCCTTAGGTTAGTTAGGTTTAAGTAGTTCTCAGTTCTAGGGGACTGATGACCTGAGATGTTAATTCCCATAGCTCTCAGAGCCATTTGAACCATCTTCCTGCGTTTGCCTTTCTCTTTCTACTCTAAGAGTTAAAATCACGTACGAGGGTTCTTCAATAAATAATGCCCCCCCCCCCCCCATTATCTGTCAGAACATATTTCTTCTTAAGAGTAACAGTTTAATAATAATGTCAGTCAGAATTTCTCTTACATGTACTGTTTCCCTACAAAGTCTCCATCACGTTCTATGCCATTACGGCAGTGCTGTGTAACAACATGTGTTTCCTGTTGGTAAAAGTTCTTGTTCCGTATTTGTAGCCATGTTTTCACTGCGGTGAGCTACACTTTTATAATTTTCAAAATGTACCCCACGTAGACAATACTTAGGTGGCCCGTGTCTGGGCTGTAGGTTGGATGAGGCAATGGTGTCAAACCCAATTTGACGATGTGTTTCCGCGTTCTGAGACTTTTGTGTGAACGTGAATTTTCGTATTGAAACAAGATGTCTTTTTAGATTCTTGTCAGGCCAAATACGCCGAAAACAGTACTTGGGTTTGTTCAGAGTTTCACGCACACTTCTGAATTAATGGTTGACCCTTTTGGCAACACGTCAGTGAAATTAACACCATCACTATCCAAAATGACTTCGTCATGAATTTAACAGCAGATGGAGCTGCGTTTAATTTTTTCCTTTCGGGAATCACTGCAATGACTCACTTTTTGTTTTCTCCTTAAAGTTATACACCCAGGTTTCGTCACCTATAAAGCTCTGTGACAGAAAGGTCTTTTCATTAGCTTCAAACTGCTCCAACAGTTAAGATGAAATGTCTTTCCTTTCCATATTGAGGTCTGCTGCGACCATTCGTGGAACGCTTTTGAATATACAAGAGTCTTTAACATCGCACACACACTTTCATTTCTCAGCGATACCTGTAGACCTAATGAATTAGTTGTGATGCGTCGTCCTTCACGAACAACATCATCCGTGCGGTTCACCACGTCGGGAACAGGGGCTGTCACAGGACATCCCGAACGCGGCCGATCACGACGCTCAGTTGCTGCCCTTCGTGACCCTTTAACCCTGTTTACGCACCGTCGAACAGTACGCCTGTCCACTTCATGATTATCGTACACTGCACAGGAATGCGTATGAATGTGCATCGCCGTTTCTTTTTCCGCAACCAAGAATTCAAGTACTGCAAGTTACTTGTAACTAGTGTCTTTCATAGACTACATTGCTTCGCTTTGGCTGTCGCCGGCCGGAGTGGCCGAGCGGTTCTAGGCTCTTCAGTCCGGAACCGCGCGACCGCTACGGTCGCAGATTCGAATCTTGCCTTCGGTATGGATGTGTCTGATGTCCTTAGGCTAGTTAGGTTTAAGTAGTTCTAAGTTCTAGGCGACTAATGACCTCAGCTGTTAAGTCCCATAGGGCTCAGAGCCATTTGAACATTTGACCATCCGCCGGAATTGTCTGAAACTTCCTAAGCAAGCAGAAGAAAGATCAAATTTGGAGCATCCTTTATAAGATTTTTTTAAAGGATGTAAAAAGAAATTTGAGGCATCTTGTATTGAGCGACCATACGTAATCAAAGAGTGAACTAATATTTCCTGGTCAGATTATAGGAAGGATAGCAGAAAAATGGTTAATCTCAAAATATTCTGCGTACAGTATTCGAGAGCCGCAACTAGAAAGTTTTGAAACTGAAGATATGTTTGCTTTTGTTCTACGATATTACTTTTATTGTTAACCGCTTTTCGGCTTACAAGGCCATCTTCAGGCATTTAATGAGTATTATCACCAAGGAAGTTAAATGTTAACAGAAAACATTGGAAGAGAAGTAACACATCTAGACTGAAGTAGTAGCATACAGTAAGTATCATCTTCGCAATGAAAAAGTAAAAACAGAACAGTACATAAATAACAATGGAGTAGACAGGAAAACCTTTATCACAAAATAGAAATAGCATGCCTAAATAAGTTTCTATTAATAAACAAAAATAATAAAATAAAATAAGGTTAATAGAAACTGTTATGTAGGCATGCTATTCCTATTTTGTGATAAAGGTTTTCCTGTCTACTCCATTGTTATTAATGTACTGTTCAGTTTTTACTTTTTCATTGCAAAGATGTTACTTACTGTATGTTACTACTTCAGTATAGATGTGTTACTTCTCTTCCAATGTTGTCTGCTAACATTTAATCTCTTTGGTGATAATACTCAGTAATTGTCTGAAGATGACCTTGTAAGCCGAAAACCGGTTAACAATAAAAGTAATATCGTAGAACAAAAGAAAATTGGTGTTTTTCATTTATTATAATGTTGTTCTACCAAGAACCGACGGAAGATTCTGTTAATATGAAGATACGTATTGTAAAGATAACAGTACGGGAATATATCTTTCACAACAACAGAATAGCCAATAGAGAATAAGCTTGTCGTGTTTTGGCACGTAACTTGCAATTACGTGATGCGCTTTGTGCAATGTAGTTCAAGAGCACTGTTCGCAGTGAAGTTCATCTTATGTGTCTGTGCCAAAGTACACTTTATATCCAGAACGTATTTTCAGTGTGCGTGACACTGGACACTGATCTGAAACTACCTGAGTGATTAAAACAGTATCTGAACCGGGTCTCGAACGTGCAGTCCTTTTCTTCCACATGCGAGTGCTCTGCAGACTGAAGAAGGTCCCAAGTTCGATTCCTGATCCGACACACAATTTTAATCTGATTGAAAGTACTCTTTGTTCCTTCGCAGTTCAGACAAGTTCAAGAAACAGACCCATTATTAAGAAATCTGACACCTAACTAGGATGACGTAGTTATAATCAACAAATATGAAAGTTCCTGAGCCATATCCATTTCGTGTTCGTGAGGAATTCAGTCAGGTGTCAGAAAAGACAACATGTACAACCTTGGTTGTCAGTTTCATAGTGTTCGCTAGAAATTAGAAATTTTTATCGTTTACACTTCTTGTCAAACATTCAGTATCCGGACATTCTAGTCAGGTTTACGTCCAGAATAAAGTATGTAGCACTGCAGGGCATTCATTTAATGAATGCTGGAGATACATCAAGTGACTACTTTCCCCGCTTGCCTGAACATAGAAGCTGGTTTATTAGGCTAGGGCAAATGGATTACGGCATCTGCCTCATCGTATTTTGTATATTAGCTCTGTCTCTGAAAAAATGTCGTATGTTCAGACAACTGTTTAGAGAATCCGTAGAAATGGTTCCATAGTAATGTCACATGCAACAGAAATAGGCAAAGTTAACATAAAAGTTTTAATGAAATTCTACGCATATATTTCCTCTAATACCGTGTGCAAACAATATAATAGGAATGAGGTTTTCACTCTGCAGCGGAGTGTGCGCTGATATGAAACTTCCTGCCAGAATAAAACTGTGTGCCGGACCGAGACTCTAACTCGGGACCTTTGCCTTTCGCGGGCAAGTGCTCTACCAACTAGGCTACCCAAGCACGACTCACAGCCCGTCCTCACAGTTTTACTGCTGGCAGTATCTCGTCTCCTACCTTCCAAACTTTACAGAAGCTCTCCTGCGAACCCTGCAAGTCTGTAAAGTTTGGAAGGTAGGAGACAAGATACCGGCAGCAGTAAAGCTGTGAGGACGGGGCGTGAGTCGTGCTTGGGTAGCTCACAAGGGAACCTCCCCATCGCACCCCCCTCAGATTTAGTTATAAGTTGGCACAGTGGATAGGCCTTGAAAAACTGAACACACATCAATCGAGAAAACAGGAAGAAGTTGTGTGGAACTATGAAAAAAATAAATAAAACATAGAAACTGAGTAGTCCATGTGCAATATACGAACATTATTGATCACATGCTGTCAGGAGAGCAGTGGTCCCGTGGTTAGCGTGAGCAGCTGTGGAACCAGAGGTCCTTGGTTCAAGCATTCCTGCGAGTGTAAATTTTACTTTCTTTATTTTGGCAAGGTTATGATCTGTCTTTCGTTCATTGACGTCTCCGTTCACTGTAATAAGGTTAGTGTCTGTGTTTTGCGACCGCACCGCAAAACCGTGCGATTAGTAGACGAAAGGACGCGCCTCTCTAATGGGAACCGAAACCATTTGATCGCAAGGTCATAGGTCAACCGATTCCTCCACAGGAAAACACGTCCGATATATTCTATACGACACTGGTGACGGCATGTG
This sequence comes from Schistocerca serialis cubense, assembly GCF_023864345.2. NCBI lineage: Eukaryota > Metazoa > Arthropoda > Insecta > Orthoptera > Acrididae > Schistocerca > Schistocerca serialis. Next base: position 76,394,878 of record NC_064644.1, read on the forward strand.
CGTCACATGACAAGAATATGTTGTCGACCCACCTAACTTGTACACTTGGCGAATGGGTAAAAAGATTCTTCTACCTTGCCCGATTTAGGTTTTCTCGTGGATGTGATAATCACTCCCAAAAAAGTGATGAAAACATAAGAGTTTGTCACATAAACTGCAACAAATGAATGTAACAGATTCACAGTCGCCCAGTTTTCTCTGTGCTCTGTCAAAATGTTTTTAACGTTTTCAAATATTTTCGTGTGTTGACCGTCAAATCCTGCGTATGTCCAAGCAAATCTGAACATGTCCTGGAATTTTGGAGAGCGAAGTTGATTATGTGTGAGTGCATGAACTTTGATAATTGTCTGAAAATGAAAAAAAAAAATTTTTTCACTCGAGGGAGACTTGAACCAAGCACCTCTCGTTCCGCAGTTGCTTACGCTGACCACAGGACCTCGTCGCTCCTCGGCTCCCATTATTCTTGATATTGCATATCTTGCCATGGACTATTCAGTTCGTATATTTTGCTTATTTTTTTTCATAATTCCACACAACTTCTTCCTGTTTTCTCGATTGATCTGTGTTCAGTTTTTCAAGCCCTATCCACTGTGCCAACTTATAACTAAATCTGAGGGGGGTGCGATGGGGAGGTTCCCTTGTCAGTTGCCGGCACGGTAGCTCAGCGTGTTCGGTCAGAAAAAACTGAGTAAATAGATCAACAAAGAACTTAAACGGATGTCTTACGACGTCCGCACCGAGCAGATGGAACGAACGAAAGCGAACAAAATGAGATTTAGAAAAAAAAAAAAGTTGGTAGAGCACTTGCCCGCGAAAGGCAAAGATCCCGAGTTCGAGTCTCGGTCCGGCACACAGTTTTAATCTGACAGGAAGTTTCATATCGGCGCACACTCCGCTGCAGAGTGAAAATCTCACTCTGGAAACATCCCCCAGGCTGTGGCTAAGCCATGTCTCCGCAATATCGTTTCTTTCAGGAGTGCTAGTTCTGCAGGGTTCGCAGGAGAGCTTCTGTAAAGTTTGGAAGGTAGGAGATGAGATACTGGCACCAGTAAAGCTGTGAGGAGGGGGCGTGAGTCGTACTTGGGTAGCTCAGTTGGTAGAGCACTTCCTGGCGAAAGACAAAGGTCCCGAGTTCGAGTCTCGGTCCGGCACATAATTTTAATCTGCCAGGAAGTTTCAATGTAATAAGAAGAATGCATAACTTCATGTGTAGATGGTTTGAGGGTACAAGTGTGCGCGGCTTAGTAAACGGATCTGCCACCTCTGGCAGCAGTATGACTTTAACCCACCTGGTCATCGAGTCAAACTGAGATTGGAAAACAGATTCCGGTATGTAATTATATACTGATTCAAGTCTATGGCAGTGTTCATTAATGACAGCGGCTTACGAATAGTGGTGTGACAGTCTCAATTACTGTCCAGTTATTTTCAGTGCGTGAGAGATGTGTGAAACATGCTGACTATGACGGCAATGGGACATTCTCTCTATCAATAAAGGTCAGGACGGCATGCGAAATTTGTGGTATGTGTTATCTTGTTGAAAGAATAGTGGAGACTACGGAGGTAGGCACAGACACCAGATAACACGTCAGGACTGTAACCTCTAGGGGTCCAAATTACCGGCTATGCGAAACAGAGATGGTCGTGGTGCGCACCCAGTGGCACTCAGTACCATCACGCTAGGACCTGGTCTCCTATGACGATAGCGACTGCGAGCTCGCAACATTCCGTCTCCTCGGAGTCTCCACATACGAGTACTCCCACATTAAGTGCTGTAAGCAGAGCCTCGTTTCGCCTGGAAAGACGACGTTCGTGTGACTCCCGTGTCCATTGATGTCTTTGGATGCACCATTGCCGGACGGCTCTCTCTGGTGCCGCCTCAAGGGGAGCTCCATGACTGGTCGTCGCGGTGACAGCCAAGTAATAATGCTTCCCCAGAGGCCGCCACGCTGTCCATGTGGCTACTTGTCTTGATGGAAAAAGCACATTTCTTGACTCAAGGTACGTTCGTGGCTGTACGGATGAATGAAAAGTATTTCCTCTCGGTTGCAGGCTACGTTTGGTAACTGAGTTCAGCGTAGCGGTGAGAACTGCCCTCCTGAACCCATAGATTCACACAACAGTCGTGGAATATCGACCAGGAATTTCGCGTAATGACAAGCAGAAGTCTCCGTAGGCCAATAGTCCATCACTTTCCACTTTCGACAGTGTTCCGCTTCTTCTTACACGATATGTAACATTTTCTCACCAACAGCCAACATTCAAATGCGATGTGTGAATAAGAACCCACTGCCTAACTGTCCCTATCACTGCATGGACACTCCACCTACTTCGTGCAACTGCAATGAAATGGTAATCATTTGTACAGTCAAGCACGTACAGAAGACTCGGAAAAAGAAGTTCTCTGACAGTTGCAGTGGGCAAAAAAGACACGTACAGCACAAAACCGGACAGGCCGACCTCGTCCATTGCTTGACAGAGACCACCGACAGTGGAAGGGGTCGTAATGTGTAATAGGCAGACATCTAGCCACACCATCACACAGTAATTCCAAACTGCATCAGTATCCACTGCAAGTACTATGACAGTTAGGTGGGATGTGAGAAAACTTGGATTTCATGGTCGAGCGGCTGCTCATAAGCCACACGTCACGCCGGTAAATGCCAGACGAGGCCTCTCTTGGTGTAAGGAGCGTAAACATTGGACGATTGAACAGTGGAAAAACGTTGTGTGGAGTGACGAGTCACGGTACACAATGTGGCTAACCGATGGCAGGGTATGGGTATGGCGAATGCCCGGTGAACGTCATCTGTCAGCGTGTGTAGTGCCAACAGTAAAATTCGGAGGCGGTGGTGTTACAGTGTGGTAGTGGTTTTCATGGAGGGGGCTTGCACCCCTTGTTGTTTTGCGTGGCACTATTACATCACACACCTACACTGATGTTTCAAGCACCTTCTTGCTTCCACTGTTGAAGAGCAGTTCGAGGATGGCGATTGCATCTTATAACACGATCGAGCACCTGTTGGTAATGGACGGCCTGTGGGAGAGCGGTTACACGACAATAACTTCCCTGTAATAGACTGGCCTGCACAGAGTCCTAACCTGAATGCTATAGAACACCTTAGGGATGTTTTGGACCGCCGGCTTCGTGCTAGGCCTCACCGACCGACATCTATACCTCTCCTCAGTGCAGCACTCCATGACGAATGGGCTGCCATTCCCCAAGAAACCTTCCAGCACCTGATTGAACGTATGCCTGCGGTAGTGGAAGCTGTCATCAAGGCTAAGGGTGGGCCATCAACATACTGAATTCCAGCATTACCGATGGAGGACGCCATGAACTTGTAAGTCATTTTTAGTCAGGTGGCCGGTGTGGCCGTGCGGTTCTAGGCGCTTCAGTCTGGAACCGCGTGACCGCTACGGTCGCCGGTTCGAATCCTGCCTCGGGCATGGACGTGTGTGATGTTCTTAGGTTAGTTAGGTTTAATTAGTTCTGAGTTCTAGGAGACTGATGACCTCAGAAGTTAAGTCGCATAGTGCTCAGAGCCATTAGAACCAGCCATTTAGTCAGGTGTCCCGATACTTTTGATCACATAGTGTATATTACTAGTTATAAAAATTCGAATCTTCTTAAAACAGTATTAAAAGAACTTACCATGTATCGTTGGTGCTGGCAGAACCAGTACCGGCTCCCATAACGTATTCTCGATCTCTGCATTTCTTTCCCCAGTTGGATAAATGGCATAGGTTAGAGACACGCAAGTCGACGTAATGGCGTCCAATTGAGGACTTGAAACAGGCCACTGAGCCAAACGGAATTTTTACTATGTAAATTATTTGTGTTATGCGGGAGTAGTTTGTCAGGAAATAGAGGAAAGGTGCCTAATATGAGACACACTTTTGTTAACCCATCTGAAAGACCTAAAAGTAAGTGCAATTGTATTTTTTATGATGGTAATAAGATATTGCATTATTTAATTTTATCATACAATTATCGTATTTGCAATAATAAACAATCTTTCAGAGTAGTTATTAAATCTTCTCAAACAAGGCATTTCGTAGAAATTAGATCAAGCTTTCCTAATATGAGACAGTAATAATATTTTGCTTTAATTATTTTATTACATAATAAGGGCATATGAATATACAATTTTTACATGTTCATTCATTTCTGTTATCCTTCACTCATTTCACACTACTTAGGTTTATATTTACGACATCCGGTGCAAACAAAATTGTCTTCTGTGACACCGCCATATTCATGATCCCAGCGATAACATCTCGTGCACCGTGCCCATTTCTCCCCGTGTTTGCCTTCAGAAAAGCGCCCAGCACAGAACAGACACTCTGCGTCATCGTCATCACTGCTGTCTGAATCCCCACTGTCATCAAGATGGACATCGGATGCCGAGTCACTAGACGATTCTCCTGCTTTAGGTCTACGATTGGAAGATTTTCCACTCTTGTCCCCGAATAACTTTCTGCTGCTTTCTTAGCTTCAGCCTCTGATTTCTTCTGTTTAGATTCTTTTAAGGCTTCACATAAGGAGTTGAAGTTAGTAACGCAGCAGAGCACGAACGCGATGTTTGACCTATTTGATTAACTCGAGGTGGTTTTGCGATGTGTGGGAGAGGTCTGATGTCTGCTGGGCTGACAGCTTGACCATCACCATCAGTAATTTCATTTTCGTTTTTGGCATCTCTTTCTTGAAGAGCGTTAGCATGGCGTTGAATTGAAAATTCATGTTCCCTAAAGATGTTTCTGTTGCATGGGATGAGACCTGTTTTTCTGAAGGCATTCACAGATTCTTCCATTGTTGCTGCTCGGTTGTAAGCTGCCCCAAATAACTTGGCTATTAATAATGAGTTGATAACACGACCTGGGTTACTTGCCAACCACGTTTCTATCTCTTGGACATAGTAGGTTTTCGAAGGCCCCATAAATCCGACGTCAAGTGGCTGCATTTTATGCGTTGAATGAGGTGGCAAACATACAGGGTTATTACAAATGATTGAAGCGATTTCACAGCTCTACAATAACTTTATTATTTCAGATATTTTCACAATGCTTTGCACACACATACAAAAACTCAAAAAGTTTTTTTACGCATTAACAAATGTTCGATATGTGCCCCTTTACTGATTCGGCAGACATCAAGCCAATAATCAAGTTCCTCCCACACTCGGCGCAGCATGTCCCCATCAATGAGTTCGAAAGCATCGTTGATGCGAGCTCGCAGTTCTGGCACGTTTCTTGGTAGAGGAGGTTTAAACACTGAATCTTCCACATAACCCCACAGAAAGAAATCGCATGGGGTTAAGTCGGGAGAGCGTGGAGGCCATGACATGAATTGCTGATCATGATCTCCACCACAACGATCCATCGGTTTTCCAATCTCCTGTTTAAGAAATGCCGAACATCATGATGGACGTGCGGTGGAGCACCATCCTGTTGAAAGATGAAGTCGGCGATGTCGGTCTCCTGTTGTGGCATGAGCCAATTTTCCAGCATGTCCAGATACACGTGTCCTGTAACGTTTTTTTTGCAGAAGAAAAAGGGGCCGTTAACTTTAATCCGTGAGATTGCACAAAACACGTTAACTTTTGGTGAATTGCGAATTTGCTGCACGAATGCGTGAGGATTCTCTATCGCCCAGATTCGCACATTGTGTCTGTTCACTTCACCATTAAGAAAAAATGTTGCTTCATCACTGAAAACAAGTTTCGCACTGAAAGCATCCTCTTCCATGAGCTGTTGCAACCGCGCCGAAAATTCAAAGCGTTTGACTTTGTCATCGGGTGTCAGGGCTTGTAGCAATTGTAAACGGTAAGGCTTCTGCTTTAGCCTTTTCCGATTTTCCAAACCGTCGGCTGTGGTACGTTTAGCTCCCTGCTTGCTTTATTCGTCGACTTCCGCGGACTACGCGTGAAACTTGCCCGCACGCGTTCAACCGTTTCTTCGCTCACTGCAGACCGACCCGTTGATTTCCCCTTACAGAGGCACCCAGAAGCTTTAAACTGCGCATACCATCGCCGAATGGAGTTAGCAGTTGGTGGATTTTTGTTGAACTTCGTCCTGAAGTGTCGTTGCACTGTTATGAGTGACTGATGTGAGTGCATTTCAAGCACGACATACGCTTTCTCGACTCCTGTCGCCATTTTGTCTCACTGCGCTCTCGAGCGCTCTGGCGGCAGAAACCTGAAGTGCGGCTTCAGCCGAACAAAACTTTATGAGTTTTTCTACGTATCTGTAGTGTGTCGTGACCATATGTCAATGAATGGAGCTACAGTGAATTTATGAAATCGCTTCGATCATTTGTAATAGCCCTGTACAATATGAACGTTATTTTCACGTGCTTTATCTAACACATCGAGATTCTTTGTGTGGGAATAATGCCCATCAAGAATCAAAATGACAGGGTCATTTGAAGATGGCTTTACATGACTCACAAAATGATCAAACCACTGAGTAAAAATGTGAGTTTGTATCCAGCCACTTGTACGACCTGATCCTGCAGGTGCACCGTCCATCAAGTTCCAGAAAACATTCCAATTTCTGATCATAAGACTAGTCAAAGCAATCCCTGTTTACGATAATTTAATCGAATTAAAATAAACGCTGTTGCCAAAATTTTATTACAGTAAATGATGCAATATTGTTATCTCGTGATAGTATTGCGTAAATTACATATAAAAAATCGGGACGAACGAGTTCCCCCAATATGCGATAGGTATCGTAATATGCGACACTGTCGCATGTTTGGATGCCCATACTATCGCATATTAGGAATTTCGCCATCTTACACAAAGAATCACGCACTTGCTAACAACGCTCTTTGGAAAATGAACCTAATTGTCAATAATTATAGGTAATACCGTTACAAATAACAACAATAAAAGAGAGTAGTAATATCCAGTCACATTTAAGCTGAAATATTGTCTCAACACCTATGTCACAAAAACTCCAAACACAAGAAATTTTATATCAACCTCTACGTACTGTGTCCGGCTCAACTATGGCGTCCTACACGCTCTGTCGTCGTCTGGCACGCAATAGATGTGTTTAAGAAACTCTCCACCAGAGTGCAACACCTAAAATGAGCACAATTGGGGTGTCTCATATTAGGGAACTATCGCATAATAGGCACCTTTCCAATACTGCCTACAGGAAGTCGGTTGCCGAACCACTGCGACACCAAAAAGCCGGTTAAGCCGATGAACACTCCCTAAAATTGTCAGGAGCGACCAGGCAACTAGCACACGTTCATGATGCTGCAGTTTTAATGGCCAGCAGAGTAGGTTCAACCAACTTCCACCAGACAGCAGTTGCCGAGATATCCGCTGCAGCTCATCCGGCTAACTTACGGCCGACAGAAGATGGCATCTGGAGGCCGGGCCTCTTCTGGCCGCGGCAGGCCGGGGGAACGGCGGGGTCCCACGTCCCGTGTCGTGTTTCGCCGTGTCGCCGCGTCGCCTGGCCAGATAGTGATGAGGGACGGCTCCAGATGCCATCTCTGGCGGCGCAGGGAAGGACACGCGCGGTGACCGGCGAGGAAGGCGCCCGCTGCCGTGATTGCGTGCGGCGTGCGTGAGCCGCGAGCGGCGAGCGGCGAGCGCGTGCGTAATTGGCTGCGGTCTCACGTGCCGCAGGGCTGACCACGGCCGCGCGTGCCGTCTCAGCAATGGGCACTCCCCAGGCCGCACCGGCGCTCCCACCAATGTCTCAGTTTCGTCCGTCTCGAGGATACTGCTCTCGCATCTACAGTCTTCACCTCCCTGGAATGTGCGTTGGAGGCGGTACGTTATGTTGCGAAACTACACTACTGGCCATTAAAATTGCTACACCACGAAGATAACGTGCTACAGAAGCGAAATTTAAACTACGGGAAGAAGATGCTGTGATATCCAATGATAAACTTCTCAGAACACTCACACTAGGTTGGCGCCGGTGGCGACACCTACAACGAGCTGAGATGAGGAAAGTTTCCAAGCGATCTCTCATAAACAGCAGTTGACCGGCGTTGCCTGGTGAAACGTTGTTGTGATTCCTCGTGTAAGGACGAGATATTCCGACTTTGATAAAGGTCGGATTGTAGCCTATCGCGATTGCGGTTTATCGTATCGCGACATTGCTGCTCGCATTGGTCGAGATCCCATGACTGTTAGCAGAATATGGAATCGGTGGATTCAGGAGGGTAATACGGAACGCCGTGCTGGATCCCAACGGCCTCGTATCACAAGCAGTCGAGTGACAACATCTTATCCGCATGGCTGCAACGGATCGTGCAGCCACGTCCCGATCCTTGAGTCAACAGATGGGGACGTTTCCAAGACAACAACCATCTACACGAACAGTTCGACGACGTTTGCAGCAGCATGGACTATCAGCTCGAACACCATGTCTGCGGTTATCCTTGACGCTGCATCACAGACAGGAGCGCCTGCGATGGTGTGAACAATGACAAACCTGGGTGCACGAATGGCAAAACGTCATTTTTTCTGATGAATCCAGGTTCTGTTTACAGCATCATGATGGTCGCATCCGTGTTGGTCAACTTCGCGGTGAACGCACATTGGAAGCGTGTATTCGTCATCGCCATACTGGCGTATCACCCAGCGTGATGGTATGGGGTGCCATTGGTTACACGCCTCGGTCACCTCTTATTCGCATTGACGTCACTTTGAACAGTGGACGTTACATTTCAGATGTGTTACGACCCGTGGCCCTACCCTTCGTCGACCCCTGCAAAACCCTACATGTTGTTGTTGTTGTGGTCTTCAGTCCTGAGACTGGTTTGATGCAGCTCTCCATGCTACTCTATCCTGCGCAAGCTTTTTCATCTCCCAGTACCTACCGCAACCTACATCCTTCTGAATCTGCTTAGAAACCCTACATATCAGCAGGATAATGCAAGACCGCAGTTGCAGGTCCTGTACGGGCCTTTCTGGATACAGAAAATGTTCGACTGCGGCCCTGGCCAGCACATTCTCCAGATCTCTCACCAACTGAAAACGTCTGGTCAATGGTGCCCGAGCAACTGGCTCGTCACAGTACGCCAGTCACTACTCTTGATGAACTGTGGTATCTTGCTGAAGCTCCATTGGCAGCTGTACCTGTACACGCCATCCAAGCTCTGTTTGACTCAATGCCCAGGCGTATCGAGGCCGTTATTACGGCCAGAGGTGGTTGTTTTGGGTATTGATTTCTCAGGATCTATGCACCCAAATTGCGTGAAAATGTGATCACATGTCAGTTCTAGTATAATATATTTGTCCAATGAGTACCCGTTTATGGTCTGCATTCTTGGTGTACCAATTTTAATGGCCAGTTGTGTATAAAACCATTGAAAGAATTACGTTTCATTCCTTTCACCATCTGTTGAAAGAAGTATGTTTTATCCCCTGTATTCTGTTTCTCTATAAGCAATTTGAAGCTGCATCATTATCTACTGCTGTAGCGTAGGAGCTCTTGACTAAGGAAAAGCCACTCAATGGCTAAATTTTTTTGTCGCGTATATTTCTGTCTTTTTATTTATTTTTTGGCTTCCAGTAATAGTTCCCGCATAGCTAACTAAAATTTTCGTGCATTTAAATGATATATTTTCATGAAACACGCGAAAACAATTGCGAAAAGGACGGGACACCATTAGAACAGAAGTAGTTGTCAGCGGCGTAGTAGCAGAACAGGACAGCCCTGTGAAAGTCTCGGATGGCGTATCACACACGAGTCGTCTGCACCAAGTATACGTAAACGGTTATGGTTCTTCGTCAAATAAGCTTGGAGTCTTATAGCACAGCAGGTCGCCAACACATGTGTTTCGCTCCATTTGGAGGACTACAATCTTGCCCCTCATCGAATATCATATCCAGCGGTCACAAACACTGAACACGTCGCGTTGCTTCCACAAATTGCCACCATTCTTTTCTGTTTTGTGCTCCGTTCCTTCAGGTGTCTTCAATCTCCAGGGCTGCCAAGTCCCTCGCCATGTCGTCCATTCAGTGCTGCCCTGGTCGTCCTGAAAGGGCGTCTCCTGTTTGGTTTCCCCTCAGACGCGTTCTTCGCCTGTCTTTCTTCTGGCATAAGGGTTACGTGGTCTGCTATCTAGATTCTCTTCAGCTTCTATAGTATTGTTGGTTGTTGCATCAAGAGATAGGTTTTCTCATTCCTCCTCTTTCTCCATTCTACTTTATCTGAGATGAGGAAGAAATGGGGACCAATCTTAGATATAGATTGGGCGCCATATGTTTCTCGGAACCGTACATGACTGCTGAGCTTATTTCTGTTTTATATATTCTCAAGTTAGTATTCGCTAATCTAGATCTTGAGCTTAGAATCTCCCTGAGGGAATACATGTATTTCATTCCCATTGCTATTTCTTCCGTGATGTCTATTTCTATGTTGTTGTTGTTGGTAAACCAAGATCCCAAGTATTTGATCTGGTATACTCTCTTAAACTTCATGCCACGTATCTCAAGAATTCTTGCTGCTATTGTCTTCTTCCTAATCATATGAACTCCGTTTTGTCTTGGTTCACTTTTAGCCCAAACTTTTGTGCGCAGCTATTCATTTTCTTGTACATTTCTTTCAGCCCATGGACTGATTCAGTTAATAGTATTATATCATCTAAATGTGCAAGACAATTGAAGCTACCATCCATCTGTATTCCAGCCTATTCCTATTGTCTACATTCGCTTATTACTTTCTCTAAGATGCCATTAAACAGAACACATGAGAGAGCATCTCCTTGTCTGAGACCTATCTCAGTCTCGAACGTTTCTGATGTGACCTCTTGGAAACGTTCAACCATCTGTGCGCAGCAGTCCATTTTCTGGTACATTCCTTTCACCTCATGGACTGATTCACTTAGCAGTATTATATCATCTGCCTATGCAAGACAATTGAAATCACCATCCATCTGTACTGCAGCCCATTCCTGCTGCCTACATTCCCTTATTGCTTCCTCTAAGATGACAATTGGTTCAGATGGCTCTGAGCACTATGGGACTTAACATCTGAGGTCATCAGTCCCCTAGAACTTAGAACTACTTAAACCAAACTAACCTAAGGACATCACACACATCCACGCCCGAGGCAGGATTCGAAGCTGCAACCGTAGCAGCAGCGCGGTTCCGGACTGAAGTGCCTAGAACCGCTCGGCCGCTCTAAGATGACATCGAACAGAACACGTGAGAGAGCATACACTTTTCTGAGACCTGTCTCAATTTCGAGCTATTCTTACGTAACCCCAAGGAATCGCACAGCTGCCCTTGATCAATCCGTACAAGTCTGCACTATTCTCACTAGCTTTTCGGAGTTTCTTCAGTCACGCAGTGCATAGTACAAGCTATTCCTCTGGATGCTGCTGTATTCACGTTGAAAATCAACGAACAGACTATGGATATTTTTTTTATATTCCCAGATTTTTCAAACAATTGTCTTAGGGTGAAAATGTGATCTATTGTCAATCGATTTGGTTGAAGGCCAGCTTGTTTTCTTATGTGTTGTTCTCTACGAATGGTTATTGTTTTCTGAGAATAATATTAGCCTGTACCTTGTAGGTTGCATTCAGCAAGCAGGTACCACATTCCATTTTGCTTCCCTTCTTGTGTATTGGGCGTATTATGGTGAACTTCCGTTCTTGTGGCAATCTCTCAGTCTTCCACATCAAATGGAGTAGTTTATGTATTTCTAAGTGAAGGCTCTCCCCTCCCTTTATGATTTAATCCTCTTTTAATTTGTATTACCCTGGTGCCTTGTTGTTTCTGAGGTTTTTTTTTATTGTAGCCTTCACATCTTCTTCAATCACTACCCATTCTTCTTCATCTTTCGTTCCCTTCGTAGTGTCTGCAGATACCATCTTATCTGGGCACGGACGATTCAGTAGTGCTGAGAAGTATTCTTTCGACGTTTCTACAAATCTTTCCATATCATTTACCAAGTTGCCGTTCTTATCTCCAATGGGCTCTGAAATCCACGTTTGTGATTTTTGAGGCATATACAGGGTGTTACAAAAAGGTACGGCCAAACTTTCAGGAAACATTCCTCACACACAAAGAAAGAAAATATGTTATGTGGACATGTGTCCGGAAACGCTTACTTTCCATGTTAGAGCTCATTTTATAACTTCTCTTCAAATCACATTAATCATGGAATGGAAATATACTGCAACAGAACGTACCAGCGTGACTTCAAACACTTTGTTACAGGAAATGTTCAAAATGTCCTCCGTTAGCGAGGATACATGCATCCACCCTCCGTCGCATGGAATCCCTGATGCGCTGATGCAGCCCTAGAGAATGGCGTATTGTATCACAGCCGTCCACAATAGGAGCACGAAGAGTTTCTACATTTTGTACCGGGGTTGCGTAGACAAGAGCTTTCAAATGCCCCCATAAATGAAAGTCAAAAGGGTTGAGGTCAGGAGAGCGTGGAGGCCATGGAATTGGTCCGCCTCTACCAATCTATCGGTCACCGAATCTGTTGTTGAGAAGCGTACGAACACTTCGACTGAAATGTGCAGGAGCTCCATCGTGAATGAACTACATGTTGTGTCGTACTTGTAAAGGCACATGTTCTAGCAGCACAGGTAGAGTATCCCGTATGAAATCATGATAACGTGCTCCATTGAGCGTAGGTGGAAGAACATGGGGCCCAATAAAGACATCACCAACAATGCCTGCCCAAACGTTCACAGAAAATCTGTGTTGATGACATGATTGCACAATTGCGTGCGGATTCTCGTCAGCCCACAAATGTTGATTGTGAAAATTTACAATTTGATCACGTTGGAATGAAGCCTCATCCGTAAAGAGAAAATTTTCACTGAAATGGGGATTGACACATTGTTGGATGAACTATTCGCAGAAGTGTACCCGTGGAGGACAATCAGCTGCTGATAGTGCCTGCACACGCTGTACATGGTACGGAAACAACTGGTTCTCGCGTAGCACTCTCCATACAGTGACGTGGTCAACGTTACCTTGTACAGCAGCAACTTCTCTGACGCTGACATTAGGGTTATCGTCAACTGCTCGAAGAATTGCCTCCTCCATTGCAGGTGTCCTCGTCGTTCTAGGTCTTCCCCAGTCGCGAGGCATAGGGTGGAATGTTCCGTGCTCCCTAAGACGCCGATCAATTGCTTCGAACGTCTTTCTGTCGGGACACCTTCGTTCTGGAAATCTGTCTCGATACAAACGTACCGCGCCACGACTATTGCCCCGTGCTAATCCATACAACAAATGGGCATCTGCCAACTCCGCATTTGTAAACATTGCACTGACTGCAAAACCACGTTCGTGATGAACAATAACCTGTCAATTGGGCCTAGTGGCGGTGAATCGAGGAAGTACAGTACATACTGACGAAACTAAAATGAGCTCTAAGATGGAAATTAAGCGTTTCCGGACATATGACCACATAACATCTTTTCTTTATTTGTGTGTAAGGAATGTTTCCTGAAAGTTTGGCCGTACCTTTTTGTAACACCCTGTAGAAGACTGCCTTGAATTCTTGTTGTGGCTCTCTGTTTCAGCTTTACTTAATAAAATGATTAGATATATTCTCTTCTCCGTTCGCCGGATTCACTTTGTCTCCCAACAGGTATTAAGATAACGTTGCCTTTTCGTCTCATTCTCTACGTCAGCTAGTCACAGTCCCCCATATTCCTTGCTTGTCTAGGTGAAATGTCTACAGACATACTTGTTTCAGTTTCCGACTGTTCGGTCTCGATATAAGGAAAATTGTATGCCAATACTCAAAGGCATGTGCATGAGCTATTGGGAACGGAAAGATACGCATAAGTGCAATACGAGCAGTTCTTTTCCTCTATTTGTTTGTCTTGGCAAACCACAACGCCACGGTACGGGTGCGAAGCACTGTGACCTTGCGTGGCTCTTACCACTTGTCCTCTGAGTTTATTCCGTGTTACGCCTTTTTGTCCTCCCGCAGCGTCGTGGCTCGCCGACCGCAGAGTTGCTCCCGCACCGCTCTTGACCTCGCGGTGTCCCTGTCACGGCGCCGCCATCCTGAGACCGCAGCTACCATTAGAGCCGGCAGAGGCAGGCGCTATTAGCGATTGGACTTGGGCTGCCGGCCGAACGCCGACTGTTTGCCCGTGTGTCGCGCAGGGATGTCCACCCGAGTCCCTGGAGCAAGTCGCCGGCTTAGGGTTGCAGTGTGACAGCGGCTCTCTCTGCTATCACCGCTAGAAGCTGCGATGTGCTGGTGTGCCGTAACTTTACGGGACAGTACACTATAAGTTGGAGGCTACCTATGACGTGGGCATTTATAGTAGTCCCAAAACGCTTCTAAATATGGGAATGAGGTCTTAGACAAGTTGGAATAGGCAAAGAGGCAATTCTTTGCTAGACGTCAATAGTTATCAACTTTGAAACTACCGATTTACTGTCACACATTGTTTTATCAATACAATGATGTACCGTACAAGTTCTTGTGAATATTCGCCCGTGGGAGCGAAGTAGTACAAGAAGGCGATACAAGAGACGGTAGCAGCTGTGAGAAACTCGCTCGATAATAGTGAAAGTACTTGGGAATGTAACGAACTTTGCACAAAGGATCAGGTGCGTTCAAAATGGCTCTGAGCACTATGGGACTTAACTTCTAAGGTCATCAATCCCCTAGAACGTAGTACTACTTAAATCTAACTAACCTAAGGACATCACACACACATGCCCGAGGCAGGATTAGAACGTGCGACCGTAGCGGTCGCGCGGCTCCAGGCTGTAGGACCTAGAACCGCTCGGCCACCCCGGCCGGAGATTAGGTGTGTAACACTACTCAGATGATTGGGTTCACAGAACTGCAAGCGATCTCTGCCTTTAAGAATTCAGTGTAAAACTGCCACTTACTGGAACTAAAAGACGTGAGGAAAATTAGAGTTTAGCATCCCGCCGACGACGAGATCATTAGAGACGGAGCACAAGCTCGGATTATGTAAGGATGGGCAAGGAAATTCGCTGTGCTCTTTCAAGGGAATCATCCGGGCATTCGCCTTAAGCAATTTAGGGAAATTATTTGCTGCACTCAAAAGCACATTTTTTAACGGGATGGCCCGCAGCTCGTGGTCGTGCGGTAGCGTTCTCGCTTCCCGCGCCCGGGTTTCCGGGTTCGATTCCCGGCGGAGTCAGGGATTTTCTCTGGCTCTTGATGACTGGGTGTTGTCTGATGTCCTTACGTTAGTTAGGTTTCAGTAGTTCTAACTTCAAGGGGACTGATGACCATAGATGTTAAGTCCCATAGTGCTCAGAGCCATTTGAACCACTTTTTAAAGTGATGGTATGAATTCAGAGGCAGTCAAAAAATATTTCTATGCAATTTCCCTCTGCGAAATGCACTTGCGACTCCGCGAAGTATCGATAGTGGTCGTAGGAGGATCCTGATGATCACTCTGCAGGTTAATCACACCCCATACATACATGTCAGATGCGCGTATGAATTAGAGAAGTAGTGGTACCCGTCGTTTTTCCAAAATGGCTTGAACATTCCTCGCCACTAGGTGCGGACCAAGAGTTCATTGCTGAGTGGGGTTTGGGAGGGGGGGGGGGTGTTGCGTGTGAAGGTTACAGTTTCTTGTAGTCTTTCCCAACCCGCTACACCCCTCTCACCTAAATTACTGTCATCAACCCTTCTACATGCAACATGTGAATACGATATCAATAATAATAATTTCCTGAACCTCAATAGTAATATGCTTTACTATATATATGCGAATGAGCCCAAAGTACTTAGTGGCGTGATTTTGCATTTCTTTGTGTCCATACTTTTTTCATTCTTTTGCTGTGGGCTTCTTTTCTTTCTTGAGACGACGTTATTCCTGTCTTCGTCCTTGGTTTCTCCTCTTGGTCAACTTGCCACTTGTGAATTTTGGATCTGGAGATTTCCTTGTTTTGGATATCCTCTGGTGTAATTCCTTCTAGTTTCAGATCTGTTTTGATTTCACCAATCCATTGCGTTGGGCCTGTTGTAGATTAGACCTGTTTTCTTAGAATTCAACTATTTGCTTTGAAAGTCTGTCCGGAGTCATTCTTTTGATGTGTCCATGGAATCTTAATCTGCGATTTCTAATGTCACTGTGAATATTAGAGTATGGTTTGATTTTCTGTTTGCCTCTAAGCCGATACTGTTCATCTACAAGTTTTGAGCCTCAAATTTTTCTTCCGTTCCTTTTTCTGAATGTTTCCTATGTTTTCCTGTTTAAAATTAGTGTCTCCGATCCATATAGGCATTCTGGTTTTATGACGGTATTGTAATGTCGTAGTCTTGTGTGCTTGGAGACACATTTATTATTGTAGATATTTTGAGTGAGTCGATAAGCAGTGTCCGTCTTCCGAAATCTGACTTCCTTGGCTTTCGTTTCTATTCCATTTTCTTGAATCGTTTCGCTGAGATATTTAAATTGTGGGACTTGTTAAATTTTCCTATATATTGTCTCCATGAATTTTGGTGCTTGTTTGTTGCAAGTCTAAAGTCTTTCAGGAGTTCAATCTGTTTCATGGCTGTTGAAACATCACGAGTTAAGATGGCTAGATCGTCTACAAATGGTAAGCAATGTGCTGTTAATTTTCCTCTGCCGAGAGTAATTGATTGGTCAATCTTGAGAACTGATTTCAGTTTGCGCCATTCTTGTATCACCTCTTCAAGATCGCAATTGAACAGTAGTGGAGAGACTCTATCTCCTTGCGTTACTCCTGTTTTGATCAGAAAAGGTTCAGAGATATCCCTAATAAATTTGACTTTAGATTTTGTGTCTATCAACGTCTGATGTATGACTGCAACTGTTTTCAGATCTAAACACCGTTCTTTTAATATTTGGAATTATGATTGACGATCAACTGAATCGTGGGCATTTTTAGACTCAACAAATGTTCAAACTACACCTTTCCCACTTATTTTCTGATGTCGTAAGATTAGTTTTAAGTTCAGAATTTGCTCTGGACATGAACGGCCTGTTCTGAATCCTGCGTGGTATTCTCCAGTTTTTGTTTGTAGTTGTTGTTGTGCTCTATCAAGAAGGCACTGGGATAGAATTTTGTAAGCTATTGATATCAATGAGCTTCCCCTACAGTTGTTTACATACAATCTATCTCCTGTCTTGTGCAGAGGATGAATTGATGCATTTTTTCCAGTCGTCTATAATTCGTTCTGTTTGCCAAATGTCTTGTATTATTTCGGTGATTTCTTTTACAGTATTTGGGCCTGCTGATTTGAGGATTTCCGATGTGATTCCATCTTCATCTGCATTGTTTTTAAGACGTTTGATCTGTTTGGTGATTTCCTCTACATCCGGTAATAATGAGTTTGGGTTTATGGATTTAGGTTCCTGAGGTTGAAATCTTTGTGTTGGTTCAGGGCAGTTCAGAAGTTTTTCCAAATATCTTTCAAGTTCTTCGCAATTTTCTTGATTGTTCAGTGCAAATTTCTCACTTCCTTTCTTGAAGCAAAGATTTTGCAGCTGATACCCTGTGATTTTTGTTTTGATAGTCTTGTAAAAATTTTGCGTGTTGTTTCTTTCAAAGTCTTTCTCGATTTCAAGTAGCTGGTCCCTTTCGAATTTACCTTGATCTTTCTGATTAATTGGGCTGTCTCTTTCCTCACTGCCAAGAATGTTTTCTAATTCTTCTCAGTCTTTCTGCTGTTCCAATTACTGTATGCTTTCTCTAGAGATTGGATTGGTTATTCACATTCTTCGTTCCACGGACGGTGTTTTTTTTTTCTTTTTTGCAGAGGTATCAGTGTTTGTGCGGTTTCCATTAGTTTGCCTCTGAGTTGCTTCCAATTGTTGGAGGGCTTTTTCTCTAATTCTTCTGTGAAAGCTGGTTGGATCCGGCTAGTGTTAAATTTTGGGATAAGTGTCTTCCTTTTTGTGAACCTCTGAGGTTTTAGCTGTAGTTTGATTCTCGTTAGGTAATGGTCTGAGTCAACATTTGTACCCTTTCTTACTTGGATATTCATGATTTCTCTGTGGTTTGGATAGGAAATTGCGACATGGTCAATTCGGAATTCACCAATGAGTGAGTTGTGTGGTCTCCATGTCATTTGTTTTGATGGTTTTTTCTTCATATATGTTGAAATGATTTTAAGGTTGAATATCCTGCAGAATTCGACCAACCTCAGTCCATTTTGATTAGTCCATTTATGTGCTGGGAAGTTTCCTGTTGTTTTCCTGTATTTTCTTTCTTTGCCTAGCTGCACACTGAAATCGTCTAATGAGATTTTGACGTGGTTTTGTGGAATTCTGGATACTATTTCTTCTAGTGTTTCCCACGATTTGTCTACCTTTGCGCTATCTGTTTTATTGTCATCATTGATAGTCATGTGAGCATTGATCAGTGTGTATGTTTTGTTTGCACACTTTAGGGTGACTGTAATTAGTCTATTGCTTACAGGCTTCACATGGGTTACCGAGTTGAGTATGCCTTTTTTTTACTACAAAAATAACTCATGAATGTGGTGTACTTTTGAGAATCCGCTTGTCTGTTTTGCTTTTGAAAGGTTTATAGCTCCCTAAGTCCGTTGCGTTTTGTCGGTCAGTCTTGTTTCGTGGAGTGTCAGTATTTCCAATTTTTGTTCTTTGAATATTTTCTCTAGTTCATACAACTTCCCTACCCGCGAGAGAGAATTTATATTTAATGTTCCGAAAAATGTTTTGGTATCTGGGCGAAGATGGCCAGTGGTCTCCGACTCCCTCTGTGTGCGTGTCAAACCATACTCCCTAAAATCCGATGGTCTGGTTGTGTTGTTGATGGCAGCAATGGATTGGTTACCACCTGGTGTACAGATTTATTTCCTGTCACGCCTCATAGTACTTGATCATCACAAATTTTGGACCGTAGTCCAGATTTATAGGACTGGAGTGCATAGTTCCAGAACATACATTTCTAGCCGCACCTCTGGTAATCAGACGCTGTCCACTTTGCCGCTTGTTGCAAGTCAGACACAGAATGGATTTAAGTCAGTTCATCCACCCTCTCTGGCATTGGGGTCTCCCCTCTTCTGCCTTCGAAGCCGTTGACCATATTTCTCATTCCCTCGCTTAATCCGCGGGTTCTTATTTGGCTATGCCTTATTCACACCTGTCCTGCATATCCACAGGATGTTTTAATATAATAATAATAATGTCCAGAATGAAATTTTCATTCTGCAGCGGAGTGTGCGCTGATATGAAACACCCTGGCAACTTATAACTGTGTACTGGGCCGAGACTCGAACTCGGAAACTATGTCTTTCACGGGCAAGTACATTATCGACTGAGCTTCGTCAGCACGACTTCCGCCAGTATCTCTTCTCCTGCTTTGCAAAGTTTTGCAAGGTTCACAGCAGAACTTCTGTGAATTTTGGAAGTTAGTAGACGAGGTACTGACGGCCGTAAAGGTGTGAGGATGGGTCCTGAGTCGTGTTTGGGTTGGTCAGTCGGTAGAGTACTTTCCCGCGAAAGGCAAGTTTGAGTCTCTGTCCAGCACCCAGTTTTAACTGCCGTCAAATTTCAGTAACAATTTCTTTACATCAATGCTTAGTACTCCGCTTTAATACAACTCCTAAGAAATTGTAACACAGGAAAAAGCACTTGTTCACAAATCTGAGAGGTGCATGTGCCATGAAACTGATTTAAGAACGGAAATAGGATAAACTGTGACATCCAATTGACTTAAGAACTATTATAGGATGAACTTTTACACCTTTGACAAGGCAGTATTGTATACAATACACAAACGTAGTTTGCGCTCACTATTGACAGTATTTCATATAGCGCAATGAGTATGTACACAGGTCTGCAGACTATGGACATGTAAGCATTTAAGTGTGCGCATGTGTTGGTTTCAGTCGTTTCTGCCTACTTCTGGAAGTAAGCCTTTAAGTACGAGGGCTATTCGGAAAGTAAGGTCCGATAGGTCGGGAAATGGAAACCACGGTAAAAATCTAAAATGTTTTATTTGCAACAGTTAGATACACCTTGCAGCTACTTATCTCCATAGTCGCCGATCCGACTTAGACGTGTATCGTAGCGTTGTACCAACTTTCCAATACCCTCGCTATAGAAGGCAGCCGCCAGTGCTTTCCGCCACTTCTCTACGCTGGCCTACGGCTCGTTGTCTTGTGCCAAAATGTTGTCTTCATAGCCAGCGGTTCATGTGAGCAGAGATGAAACTCAGAGGAAGACAATTACGGGCTGTATTGTGGGTAGTCAAACATTTCCAATTGACAACGATGCAGGAGCATCTTCATTGCCCCTGCAGAATGCGGCGGAGAATGGTCTTGAAGAAGAAACAGCACGACAGTTATGTAATGTTAGCTGCATAGCTTCAGGCGAAATTTCTCACCAGGCCCTCGTACTTGGCGGCAGACACTATTTTCTAGACATCTTTACGCACTCACTGCGAGCTCAGAAATGGGAAGAGCGACGTGATGGTCACTGGGGTTATACTAGAGACACTACCCAACACATCTGTGCAAAGCTTTATCGGATTGTCATAGTCGTTTCCATTTCGCGACCGATCGGACCTTACTTTCCGAATAGCCCTCGTAGTTTCTTATTTAGTAGATAAATCAACTCTTATGTTGTGATAAGGGACGATTTTAAATAATTTCGTTACATTTTCAACAGAATAAGTAGTGTACTAAGAACTTCTAGGAATAAAGTTATAGTTACGTGAAATTTTATTTCGTGTAAGTCTATAAACAGTCGAGACAGTAGTGTGTCGCTCTCAGTTTCTCATTTTGTCTCACGTTGGCTGTATTGCGTTAGCTCGTGTGAGAGCTTGTTGTGAAAATACAGTGTGTGAAAGTATCGAAAACTTCAATTTCAGAAGTACCTTCCACTTTATCTAAAAATAAATATCTTTGTGAGAGGAAAAAATTTTATTATTGAAAATAACTGATGATTAATTTTCTAAGTGAATTCATGGAAGTGAGATAGGGAGTTTCTGTGGACAGGAATTAATTCAAAACTTACATTGTGAGAACTTCAATTATTTTCGATCGCTACATTACGCAGCGCTGCGGTGCGATCGCCATCTTTTCGTCAAATCGAATGAAAGTTAACGTAGGCATATGAACTTTGAGTGCCAGTATTAATGAACATTGACTCTATAACAACTCACTTGACGGAATTTAACTTAGTTGCAAGAGTGTAAAATTTATTTGGACAGAACTGACTTAAAAATTATCATATTTATTCATTGATTAACGCATTAAAGTTAAAGAGAGAAAGACACTACGAACGCTGTTCTACGACGAATTTTAAAGACAGTAAATTGTGGTGTCTTCAACAATTACTACCTCTTAAGATAAAAGGCATATTGACGACGACTATCCACTACCAACTAGTCAGGAAATATGAAGATTACAAGATCCGCCACAGAGGATCTCTCTCTTTTCGTCTTGCATTTCTCATCTTCCTGTGAAATGCAGGTTCTGCCTGCAGCCTCACGAAACCTTTCGCGTTTTTCGTTGACACCAGATATACAGCCACCCTGTGAATGTGGACCTTTACCTCACTGGAATCTTCCCTGCCAGCGGTCATGTAACATGACCATGCACGAAAGCTATCACAGAAGAAACTGAAAAATATGCTGAGTTAAATATAGTTCTTAATTTCTAGAATTTTATGCTGTTTTCACTCTACTTTTGAAAGTTGGATGAGGAATTTGGAAATTAGCATACACGAAAATAGGAGGGGCACTAAAAAACGAGTCATTGGCTTGTAAACTGAAACATTTACCTCCACTCCAAAGTTTACTACACAACATGGTTGAGGTACTTGTCCCAGTCTCAAACAAGACGCGTAATGGTCGTCTCGTAAAATTCCGGGGCTGAGTTGTGAATCAGTTTCGAAGGTACTAATTGACGTCCTCGTCCAAGGTGAATCGTTTCCCTGTCAGAGTGCTCTTTAGCTCACTAATAATGGCATAATCGCAGGGAAATAGATCCAGATTGTGTGGAGGATAACTGAGGACTTCTCATTTAACTGTCTGTAAGAGCTTCTAGACAGCGTTTGCTATATGGAGCCAGGTGTTGTGGGGCAGCAGAATGCCCCTTGGGTGAGGTGTCCTCGTCATTTCGATTTGATCGCTTTGCGAAGGGCTGTCAACGTCTGTGTGCATTCACCATTGACCCTTGTAGGGACTCGATAAGAAAGGGGCTCTTTTGGCTCTTTTGCTCAAAGAATAAAGTGAGAATGATCTCTACCGCACTTTTGCGGAAGCCTCGGATCTTTTGGGTGACTGTGACCATTCATGCTTCTACTGGATACTCCGTCGCTTTGATTCGGACTCGCAGTGATGACATCCTTTTTCATCTCCAGCGAACACATTTGACAGGAATTCAATCCTTTTTTCTGACATAGCGCTGCAGACGTTCGAGAGAGAGTCCCTTTCGACATGCTTCCTACGATGGTTGATGACTGCTGGATACCCTCTGGCGGCATATTTTGCGTAATTTCAGTCTGTCCTTAAGGATGGCGTGAACACTTCCATTGTTCAGTTCAATCTCTGCAGCAATGTCTGTTACCGTAACTCCCCGTCTCAAATAATGAGGACATCCACCTGCTGGGCAATGATATCGGTAATATGGTGTGGTGTTTTAGACGGTACATCATGGGGAGCCACATCCATCCTTCCACAAGCCGCTTGTGCCACACATTGTGCGTTGCAATGGATATGCAGTGCTCTCTGTACATGTGTGCCATTCTTCGGTAAATTTCCCTACCCCGTACTCGTTCCGCTGTCAGGATACCCACGACTCCACTTTGCCCTTCTCTTGAAGCTACCGCTTCTGGTAAGGTACGACCGAATGCAGTAGACGGTCGACGTGTGTGCTTGCTCATTGTGTCGTTATGTGCGGTTGTGGTTGTGTCCCTCTAGTGGCGAGTTTGGGACCCGTGTGCTCTCACAGAGATCTCACCATCCTCTGCAGGCAATAACATTAAGAACCTTTCAGAGGCTTTCATGCTACAGTCTGACGTTAATTTCTGTTTTATTGCACGTTATTTAAACGCTAATGACAGAAGCTAAAGGAAAAGGCGTTCATAAAACTGATTTTCTGTGAGGGTCTTGGCCTCCCCGAGAGCACGCACCAACCTACCCCCTCCCCCCCCCCCTCCCAACCTGCCACTCCAGGTACTGTCCTGTTTACACCGGGTTGTGGGCTTGCTTCAAACCTAGCTGATGCATTGACTGCAGGTCAGTCACCTAAAAAGTAGGAATCTGGACCTTATATTGTATTTAGCAGTACCCAAAACCGCTGTAATTGTCGATTGTCTGCAGTACGGCTCAACAACGCAGGCGGCAAGACAACAATGACGACGATTGCATGTAGACATACACAGCCATGACTCTAGAAAACAATGGTTGATCTCTGGTCTGAAACCAAAATATTGCTATCAGCGCACCTGCGTCAGCATTCTCATGTACATTTCAGTATGAGGTATTTGTTGTTTCTGGCCAGTGGAGAACGACGCAATGGCATGCCTGGCACTGGTCCATCTCACAGTAGACAGGGTAGAAACGCTGCCGCTGGATTCCGGCTCCGAGCCACCACTCTCAGATGAAGCTGTAAGACCCTTTATGGTCATGAGGGAAAGTGGAAGATGCATTACGCGTCAGATTTTTTCCCCAAAAACTGTCATGTAACCTGTTTAATAATACAACATGCAGACCGTTAAATCAAATCTAATCACTAAAGCTGCATTATAGCTTCAAGCAATAATAATAACTGCCAATGACTGCTATTCTAATTAACTCTGTCTCTTTTCCTTTTGCTACGATGAAGGAGTCTTGTAATTATGGCAGCCTTGGGGCTTTTAGCTGGCTGGTGAAAGGGAAGAGTCAGTTGGTGGAACTGCACGGGTCGTAAAGTGTTTGTGGTGAAAGTCAGTCTTGGGCGGGTAAACACAGGGGACAGCCTTGTGCAGCTCGAGCAGATACTAAGGGTGGCCAGCCCATCATAAAGCTAATGAAACCCTTTTTAAGCTACAGATTTGAAGGACAGGAGAAAACATGTGTCATTGTAAGGAGATCTGTGATTGGCTCATAGTAAATATTTTCTTAGCAGGGGAGAGCTTCCGGGCATGTGTATGTAGACCTCATCTCATTGGTCATAACTATAAATCTGTTACAAAGTGGGGGGGGGGGGGGGGACATTTTCTGCCTTCTTCCCAGCAACAAGAGAAAAATTCATTTCAGTGCTTAACCGTGGTAAAATCCGTGAGAGTAGAGAACTTGTTAGTATGTTTATTGCATTATCATTGATCAGAACTCGCAAAGTCTGTTGCTATTGGCCAGTGAGAGTCTGACATTGGCATAACAAGCTACGTTTTGCAATGGAGTGTAATAAGGATCTCTCTTCAGGGTGTCATAGAATACAGTTCTCCGTAGGTCACTGCAGAGAGCTGCACAGATAAATGTCGCCTGCTTAGAGTGGAACCCAGATGTCAGGGCTGAAATTAGAATTCTCAGCCACTTCTGCAGCTGTGTTCTGCTTTTGTACATAATGAGAATGATAAGCATGGAAGCCGGCCGTTGTGACCGAGCAGTTCTAGGCGCTGCAGTCCGGAACCGCGCTGCTGCTACGGTCGCAGGTTCGAATCCTGCCTCGGGCATGGATGTGTGTGATGTCCTTAGGTTAGTTAGTTTTAGTAGTTCTAAGTCTAGGGGACTGATAACAGATGTTAAGCCCCATAGTGCTTAGAGTTATTTGAACCATTTTTAAGCATGGAACGTATTTGCTTCCAGCAAGACGAGGTGAGCATGAAGTCATTTATCCTGCATCAGTGTTTCGTTTTGCTGATTCAACTTTCACAGCTAACTATCTGCACTTGCCATACGCCTGGAGGTGAGTGCTGGTGTTTGTTCGTACTTTACTGGGACCTTAATTTAACTCATTAACTTCTTCTGCAATAATCGCTCATATTCGTGACACAGTTTTACATCCTTTCCATTATGTATCCACCCACCTGTGATAAGCTTTAGTACATGTTTTAAATCCACTGTTCTTTGAATTTTTATTTTTGCAAGTGGCAAGGTCCTTATAGACCACACGCCTGCTCTACAAGCCTCTTCCATTTCCTGCTGTTGAGTACACTGTTTGTCTATTCAGTGTTCATGTTCATCCCAGTTGTTTCCTCCCTGCCGTTATCTCTCCACCTGCTTCTGGTTCTTCCTCTTTATCTCGTTCCATCTATTTACTTACCGTATGCTACTTTACGTAGTCTGTTTTCTGTCATTCTTGCTATATGCCCTGCCCAATCCAACCTTCTCTTCTTTAGCGCATCTACGATGCTATAGTGTTTGTGCAGCTCTCTTAATTCTTCATTTTTTTTTATCCCCGATTCTATGTTATCTTCATCGTATACTGGACAAAAAATTATTCTTAGTATTTTTATTTCAAATATTAACAGTTTTTCTTCATCTTACTTTCTAAATATTAATGCTTCGCATCCGTATAATGTTACTAGCATAATCGTCTACTGATACAAGCGGATTTTGAAGCAAGTACTAAGTGCTATTTTCTGTAAGACTTTGATAAGACTAAAGAGTGTTTTGTTCACTATTGCTAGACAGGCATCTACTTCTATATCCATTCCATTATTGTTACTAAACAGACTCCCTAAGTACTTGAAGTGGTCATCTGTTTTGAAATTGAATCCATCTACAGTCAAAGGTGCATCACTTTGGTTTTTCTTGCTTATGACCAGATATTCTCTTTTCTCCATTAACATGAATTCCTGCTTCCTCAGCAGTTTTGTAATAATTTTGCATCATTTTGATTAATTCTGTTTGGAACTACTTAATGTTACATAATTTGCGTAGGGAAGTCTAGTAATGTTCACCTCCTGCATTTGCATCCTTTGTGGAATTGTTTTATTAAATTCTCCATCGATCTTCTCTAAGACGAGGTTTAATAAAGTAGGTGAAAAGGGTCTCCTTGTCTCAATCCAGTCAACACCTGAAAATTTTCCGTTTCTCCTACAGGTGTCTTGATACGACATAAAGATTCATCTGTACAGATTTTAATTAACCTCATTATCTTTGATGGTATTTCACATTCTCTCTTTATATTTAGAAGTGTCTGTCGGTGTATGTTATAGTAGGCCTTTTTGGAATCCACAAATAATATGTGTACTTCTACATTGAATTCCCACGCCTTTTCAGTTATCTGTCTTAGAGTGAAAGGATGATCTAATGTGGATCTTTTCCTGCGGAAACCGTATTGCTAGTCACCAGTCAATTCTTCAGTAATTGGAATCGGCCAGTTTAATAGGCATGTCGGTAGGATTTTATAAGTAAATCCAGTAAAGCAATTCGTCTATAGTTGTCTCACACAAGGAGATCATTCTTCTTAAATATGGGACATATAATTGCGATTTTCCAGTCTGCAATATCGGTTTCTGTCTTTCAAATTGTTTTTATTAAAAATTGTGGTTCTGCTTCCAGTTACGGTCCTTCATTCTTTAATAACTCAGCGTATATCTGGTCTTCACCACAAGCCTTGTTATTCTCTAGTTTCTTTATGGCTTGTATTTCATTCACGGATAGGGTGGTAACTTGTACATCGACTGTATCAGGTTCTTCAAATTTAAAGTAAGACTGTGGATCATTGCAGTTGAGTGATTGTGGAAAGTATGTCTTCTATCTTTTTTGTATGTCACTCTTGTCGGTCAGTATTTCCCCATGGTGATACTTTTAAACTGCTCCTTTTTAGTAAATTTACCTAAAGATTGTTTAATATTTTGATAAATCTGCCTTGCCCTGTGGTGCTTGAAATCATCCTCTGCCTCTTTTATCATATTTTTGTTGTATTCCCTTTTCTCTTGTCATAGGGTTCGTTGTGTTCCCTGGCGGAATTTTTAATATCTTTCCTTCTCTGTCATATTGTTCCATTCTGTAATCCACGCTTTTCTCGTATTTCTTCTCTCCAGAACTTTTAACTTTGGTTAAGCCAAATTTTGTTAGGTCGTTTTCTCTTCCCTGGAACTTTGGAAGATACTTATTGAACATTGTTCTTCAGGTGTCTTCATCTGCTTTCGACATCTTGTTGTCCCCTGTTGGACAGTCTGGTATTTGTTAGGTTGCCTTCCATTTCTTTGGTAAAGCTTTCTTTTGTAGGTTCTTCAGGCAGATTCCCTAAGTTATATGTAGTAATTTCCGCTCTGTTTCCATTTTTTCTTTTTAATTTAGTTTCCATTTTTTACGTCATTATCATATGGTCTGTGACACAATCGGCGCCCCTAAAGGTTCTAACTGAAAGCTTCTTTGGATATCCACATGATCAGTCTGATTCACTACTTCTCCATCTCGTGATATTCGTGTCCCTAAGTGAATGTGTTTGTGTTGAAATTTTGTGCTGCTTAGCGTGAAATCATTTGTTGTTGCAAAGCTTATAAGTCGTACCCCATTATCCGAACTTCGCTCTTGTAAGCTGAAATTGACAATGGTTGGTTTGTAAATATCCTTCTTTCCTGCTTTGGCATTAAAATCTCCTAACACTACTTTTACATCACGTCTAATTATTGAGTTGTACATGTGGTCCAGTTGACTGCAGAATTCTTCTTTCATATTATTATCCTTATCTTCTGTGGGTGCACGTGCATTTAGAAATGTAACATCTAACCACTGAGTCTGAACTGTGATGTATGATATTCGATTATTGACATGTTTGAATTCCATTATTAGGTCATTTATTTATCTATGAATGTAGAATCCATTTCAAATTTATGGTGTTGACCGCAATCTCCGTACATTATAGTCACGTCTCGTATTTTCAGTGAGGCAGTTCCTTGCAATCTTACTTCTTGGAGAGCTACCAGCTGTACCCTGTGTTTCTAAAGTTCGTTTATTGGTATTTTGGCACTTCCATGATGGTATAGACTTCTGGTATTCCAAGAACCAAAAGATAAATCCTTGTAACCTTGACAACTTCTGTTCCAGTATATTCTGTCCTGCTTCCGAGGCATGCGTTGAGTATCCTGACCAGTCAGAATTTCTACATGAGTGGGTTGGTAGCCCTCAGCACAACCTCCAACCTGGACGACCAGGAGTCTTGATTTTGGGGTGTTCTATCCCTAGGAGAGTTGCCTTAACCACAGCTTGGCGAGCCTCTTTTGCCCATGCTACTTTTGGTCCACACTGGGTATTTTATTTCCCCAGTACCCTCCGTATTTGGAAAACTTTCCCCTATCCGCCACTTGGGGAGGTGCCCAATGGGAAACTAGCAAACCCCACATTGGTTCTCTTAATAACTGATTTTATTCTTCATTCAGTGCATAAAACGTTTTTGAAGTCTTTTAGAAGTAAATCAGATTGATGTAGTGACCCTGAGCTTGCAGTCATAGTTCGAAAGATCCCGTTATCAATATGCTTCTGTGAGGTGAGGTACCCAAACTTCCACGCTTAACTAGGCCACCTTCGATAATTTCATTAGATGAGCCATTATCCATTTCCTGACCATGTTTTCGTTCAGTTAGTATGATTTTATGAGGAGTTTTCTGTCACTGTAGGTCACTGGCCGTGGAATCTGTAGCGTCTCAGTGGTATGCTAAACTGCTCAAGCGACACCTCACTCATCCATTCGTTAGTCTAGTTAGAGTGTTGCACACAACCGGTGCAGATGTTATCTCTCTAACAGACAACGCATTGTTGAATTATTTAATGAAATTTAAAATTACATTTCAGGATATAGGAAAACTAGTTATGCAGTGCCTTTGGGCTCTGCGTTACACCCTCTATTATTCTTGATTTTTGTAAATGATTTACCGTCCACATATTTTTCGCAGACGATACTAGCAGAAACTTCCAGCAGAATTTTTTGTAATAACAGAGAAAGAAGAAAGATGGTTTAGGGCAACTGAAGCGCACTTGATGACTAAAATGAGAAAAATTCTTAACTTGCCACTAGATTCTCCCACCCGGTTCCAAACATAAAATGGATCCATTAAAGTGACTGAATGGCGCTACTAGTCGCTCACTGCCAACGGAAGGCAGAGATCAGGGCTCGTATCCTCAACCGGAAAAGCGGGAGGAAAAGAAATCATTCTCAGCAACAATTCAATCAGAAAAATTTCGGCTATACTGTGCGTGAGGGACATAACATGTCGTTCTTATAGCAAAACAGGACATTCTCTCTATGCAGAAATAACACATTATACACATCTTCTTAATGTAGACGCAATCACAAAATAAGTCATAACCGTTTCCAACTGCACGTCAGCCATCTTCAGATTTTACAATAGGAAAAGGATGATATCCGCATTAATAACTTAAATATCTACCATTTGCCAATTGTAATCGTAATTAATATCAAATAGAATTAAAAATACATGTGCCAGAATGAATGTACACTCTGCAGTGGAAAGATACGTGTGGTTTATGCTCATACATCATAAGCTGTATTTGGTGAACAAAGTGGTATTGTACTAAATCTAAGAATAAACCCCAAGGAACACAGAAAGATAATTATTAAAATATATATAAATTTCACAGTTTCACAGGTTTTTAAATTTTTCTTTAGAATCGATTCATTCATTTATTTTTTATATGTCGTTCTTGTTGTTGTTGTTGTTGTTGACATCTTGATCACTCGTTTGATACCGATATACACGCTACATCTACATCTACATACTGACTCCACAAGACACTGTAAGGCACTTGGCTGAGCGTACCTTGTACCGTTAGTAATCACTTCCTTTCCTGTTGCACTCACAAAGCGGAATGTCTGTTGGAAACAGTAGAATAGTAGTGTTGTCAGCTTCAAACGCCGGTCCTCCAAATATTTTAGGTAGTGTTCCTCGAGAAGAACGTTGCCTTCTCTCAGGGATTCCCATATGAATTTCGGAAGCAACTCCATAACACTTACGCATTGTCCGAACCTACAAGGAACAAATCTAGCAGCCCACCCCTGAATTGCTTTGATGTCTTCCTTTAATCCGACCTGATGCGGATCCGAAACACCCGAGCAATACTCAAGAGTAGGTCGCACTAGTGTTCTATGTGCAGTACCCTTTACAGATGAAACAAAATTCTGTTAATAAACCAAAGGACCAATCGCCTTCCCCAGCATAATCCTCACATGCTCGTTTCACTTCATATTGCTTAGCAACGTTACGCGCAGATATTTAAATGAAGTTACTGTGTCAAACACAACACTAATAATGCTGTGTCTGAAAATTAAGTGTTTGCTTTTCCCACTCATCCGCATTAACTTACATTTTTCTACATTTAGAGCTATCTGCCATACACCACACCAATTGGAAATTTTGTCGAAGTCATCTTGTTTCCTCGTACAGTCACTCAACTTCGACATTTTCCCATACACTACATCAACACGAGCAAATGAACGCATATTGCTGCCCACCCTGTACTCCTGGTCATTTATGTATCGTATATCAAAAGTAAGAGGGGTCATATCATATTTTCCTGGGGCACGTCTGATGCTATTTTGTGCCTGATGATCACTTGGCGTCGAAGATAACGTACTGGTTATTTAAGAAGTCATAGTGCCATTCACATATCTGGGAACCTATTCCATATGCTCATACCTTTATTAACAGTCTACAGTGGATCACCGTGACAGATGTTAGTCTATCCTGACCAAGCCTCCTCATCTCTGAATAACTACTGTAAGGTGGCCAGAACTATGCCCCTTACATGAAGTCATTAAAGGTCACCTAACTCACGTTGAGAGAACAGTAGGGCTGAACAAAAACGACTGACAAGGCACAATGCATTTTGTAGAGGGTATAGTATGGACGTATTGGAATAGTTAATGTCGGTTGATGGAATTAAAGTAATTCACACGACATGAAAACTTTGCAGAAACGCGTCGATTTACTGGAGGCTAGTTTACCCCAGGGAAGTACTCAGAATTGACCGTGGCCGCTGGAGGAGCGGCTAAGGGAAGTGACAATAGGCAGCTTAGGGTGGCTCAAGCTCTGAGAAAGCGGTAACGGGGCACGGCCTCCAGCCGCCTTAAGATGAGTGACAGTGAGTGGGTGGTTGACCCCGACTCCATGCTGGTGTACCGGGAAACAGACTGAGAACTTGTACGCCTGTTGATTAATGTCCATCGTCCTGTCTTCTGTGAAACTTGTGAGAAAGCCAAGCAAAGCTATGGTGGAGCGGTCAACAGAGGTCAAAATATATGAGCTCGTGACTATAGCAACTTCACGCTGAATTCACAGTCCGCAGAGTCTGGAGCAAATCAGGTGAAGAACGACAGAATGAAATACGCCGGCCTCCGATGGGAATGTAGGACCAAGGAATTTGAAGTACTCTCCTGGGAGTCAGAATTCCGGAAAACTTGGTGTTGTGCAGACGCTAACCTTGATGGGCGGCCTGGGAGGAGCTAAATAACAGAAGTTGAGCGGGAGGGAAATTTTGTGGGAATTTGTTCACTTCCCAGAGCAGGCATTGGTCGGCACAGGGAAGCGATGCATAATTAACGTGACTTGCGCTGCAATTAGCGTAAGTGATTTTGCTGGAGGGGAAACTGAGTCGAAGAGCAGACCGGCAGAACTCTCCGTAGAGGTCTTCCGTTCCCAGCTTACCTAGAATGCGAACATGGCGTTCTTTACTCAGCTTGCCTGAGAAATAGTGAGCATCTCTGCAGTTTAGGACTTAGCAAATGGAACAATTGGGCTTGGAGATAGAAAGTTTTGGTTCAGCTATGTATTGAGCAAGATGGCTAGGAGTGAATAGACGAGTTCACCCTTGCAGCATCACAAGGTCGCCCGACGTCCACACAACGACGCCGCTCCACCACGCTGTATTCGGTGATATTGCATCCGCTCTTTTCATGAGGATTTCATGAGCCGTGTATTGTAGAATTCTTCCCGCGCTTCACATTACGCCTGGGTCAGTCGATAGGAATTACTTTTGAGTTATCGTGCTTTACTCCATGCAAACGCAATTTATTACCACTGCCTGATAGGAGAGTCTTGTAATGTGATGATTGAAGCTCGGGAGTTAAAAATAAATTTGTGCTAATCGACTGCATCTGTTTTCAATCAAGTAGTTGAAATCCCAAGTCACTTTCTTAATTAATTTTATGTTCAACACTTGCATCTGGTGTTCAATAGCCATATATAACATCAATGTGCACCCCTTTTTAATCAAAAGTGATCAATTCTGAATAAATTAATGTCAACACTGCCACTGCAGTTCAATCAGGAGTCACAGGGCCATACTACTTTTTTGCGTTATCCGATATTGCGGCAGTTTTGCTCTCTCTGTTGATCTGTTAGTCAATTAGTTGGGGTGAACACACGCCAAAACCAGCCAAGTGATGGGTGGGGCGTTACACTACTGTGACCTGCAAATAACTGAACTTGCCTCATGATGCCTCAGGATGTGTTGTATCAACTGGTCCCTTCTTGTGGTCAAATATTTAATTTTTAACATGTATGTAAGTAATTTATATTTAGTGAATAGTTACATATCTATATTGAAGTATGGAAAAAAGTTGCTATGAAAGAGATTTTAAAAATTTTACATCATATTCCTTAGAAGCAATACGAAAGTATTTTGAAAACAGAATTAAGGCCTTTTTGAAATAATTCTGCTACAGATTACTTACACTCTCACTCCTTTCCAGATGTGCTTGTGTTAAAGACGTGTCAAAACCAAGGAAACTGGGTTCGACGCAGTGCGATGCAACTGGAATGGATGGCAAACTGCGCCGCTCGTGGCAATGTTAAGGAACAACACAACAATATTCATGCTGAGTTGGTACATCAGTGGAAACTATTCGTTCGTGTGGGTTCTATTCGGACCGAGTTTTTTGCTTCCGAACCACAACAAGATGGTAGGAGGTCTGTAATTACCCTTCATTCTATTTCCATACAGTTCGCCTGAATAGATAAGTGGCCAGCAAGTTTAGCTGCTATAAAGAAGACTCAGGTTCTATTACCGGTAGTATCAGGTATATTTCCTTGGTGGGAGAACTGTAACGGGATGCACTTATCTTCCTGATTCCAACCGTCGGGAGCTAACTGAATGAGAAGTAGCGCTCCAATGTCACGAACCCCGATCAACGACCCGGAAGAGCGATGTACTGATTCCAAGGCCCTCCATATCGCATCTGGGGCCCACGAAACGTATAGGCCCTGCAACGAACTTGTGACGTCACAGTAGTCGGCTTGTCACACAGGAAATCAGCGTGTCAACGAAAAGGTATCCAGTAAGGGTCTTCACTTTTGTAAGCATAGAATTGTATCGTTAACTATCGATAGTCGCCTCTCTGCCGAGCGCAGAGCAAGAGTGAGGGGTCATGACGTAGCTTTTGTGGAGCATGGACGTAATGTTTTGTTGATCCCGTGGCTTGTAATGGGACAATGCGCCATCTAGTGAATGCCAAGCATAGTGAAGGCGCAACGGTAGAGAAAGTGGACGCTTATGGCATCTGTGGGCCAGAATCGAAGGCCAAGAGGAAGTGCTTCCGCCTGGTGGCAGCTACATTAAATAATGCTATGCTTGAGACAGTGTCTGGCTTGTGCTGCACTCTGACAGCGTAATAACAAAAGAATTAAACTAAATAATATTCTTACTTCTAGTAAAAATATCAATGTAATATTACTTTAATATATAAAAATGACTGTAATTGAATATTGTAATTCTATGGTATGGTGAATTGTAAATAGAGAGCGTGGGGTAATGTAAAATAATGTTTAGGTGCGGGGGGGAATCCCCGAGAATGAGAACAGTGTACAGGCTGGCGCGTAATATTGGCGGTAGAAGTAAGTTGGCGTATCTCTGAGGCAGAACATGTGTTAAGTTGCATAAAAGTGACTGCCAATGTGTGCTACGGTAACGATGCTAACAGACCATTTAGAAGTGAGCTGAAAACAGAAATGGACTTCGTTTATGCTATGGCTACAAGCGAAATGGACGATAAGGCTTGTAAGACGCAGTATTTCGACGGATATGTTCTGTGAGCGGCAAAATAGTACGGTTTCCCGCTCTGCTTGGATAGTTTGAACAGACACGTCAGAATATCCACTAGCCAAAAATGTTGTGTTATTGCCATTCTCTTTCTAGAGCATATTCAATTTCTGTAGCTTGTAATTTATTATTGGTTGAACCAGACTGCTCAAGTGTTCCGATGAGATGCGACAAAAGTTTTCAGATTTTACATCACTACAGATGTTTAAATCACAACCACTTGAAAGATAATTTCCGACACAAAGCTTCCAACTTTTCAGCTATGTTGTCACCCAATGACGGCGTTTTCTTCGTTTTTCTGCCTTGAGTTGGTGACAAGCAAATATGAAAGCAGCACTTGCAGTTTCAAGATTTCGTCAGGTGCGCAAACACTGTAGCCATGCTAAGTACCTGCCACCGCTCTGCTCCACTCTGCGCGCATGCGGTATGGACATGGCTTTAATGGGAGAAATGCACAGCTTACGACTATTCTTGGAAAAAATTTACAGATTCAATGCAGATATTTTCGCTACAGCCGAGTCTGAATCTAATACATGTATATCTCATATTATGACACAGTGTGCCAAAAAAGGTAAGCCTACAATGTGCTAAGGCTATAAATAAGACAAAAACGGACAGACCAGATGGCAGTAGTCCCAAGTTTGCTATGCGTATATGCGTGAACATGAACAAAATGTTTCTTATAAAAGAACAGTGCAGAGAAACTTTTAACAGTCTCTGAGTGTCGCAAATCTAAGCATTAACACAAAACAGCTGTGATGATAAACACTCAACATCCTTCACTGTTATTCTCAAAAGGTATAATCAGTGGGATGAAAAGACAGTTTTCACCGTTTTCTCTTGCTCGTCGGATGGGACAAAAACCCAATTGGTTACGTCAGCAGTTGTGGACCTCCACGTCAGGAACATTTTTTTTTTTATCACGCAGCTTTTCTCTCCCTGACCTACTTAACATCTAGTAGCAGTTAACGGCGAATGAAAACCTGGCACTAATGGAGAAACACAACTCGCGTGACTAAAAACTACCGTTTGCTTCGATTTGCAGTCCCTCGGCCTGCAACCGTAAAGCGACATCGTAAAGTGCGAGGACGAATCGTAAAAGAGGTCACTGTACGGCAGGGAGCGCAATAAAATAATGAACTGGCCGAACTTAATAGAGGCGGCGGAGACTTTAAGAGCCCAGTGCCGCCGCGCGAGCGAGACTGGTTCTGCGCTCGTGTTCCACGGAGAGCGAAGAAAGAGGCTGCGGGCCCTTTTTGCCGCCGCCGTCCCACAGGAAGCGACGTCCGGGGAGCAAACGGACGCTCCGTGGGGTCGCCGACATAGACTTTCCCGATACGAGGGAGGACAAGATAGCCGCCCTGGCCCGGTATCGTCCGTGGCCTTTGCTGCCCGTGAATTCAATACGGTATTTCCGACGAAAATATTTTAGCCGCGGTTTTTCCGACCTTTTTAGTAATAAGAACACTCACTCACATTTTATCCAGGCTATGGACTGGCTACCTACATAGTGCGTTGCTCTCGATAGTGAGTGTTCATTAGAGAGAAAGGTATCGTCTGTAGTGCCCTAGGGAAGTGTGGTAGGACCGCTTATTCTCTACGTACATAAGTAAAGTGAACGACAGGGTGGGACCAATCTGCGGTTGTCTGCTAATGATGCTGTGATTTACGGAAAGACGTCAATGTTCAGTGACTGTAGGAGGATACAAGGTGACTTAGATAAAATTTCTAGCTGGTGCCGCGTGGGGTAGCCGCGCGGTCTCAGGCACCTTGCCACGTTTCGCGCGGCTGCCCCCGTCTGTGCTTCGAGTCCTCCCGAGGGCAAGGGTGAAGTTAGATCAAGAAGTGCGTAAGCCAAGGGACTGAAGACCTCAGCAGTTTGGTCCATTAGGAACGTACCACCAATTTCCAATTTTTTTCTAGCTGGTGTGATGAATGGCAGCTTCCTCCAAGTGTAGAAAAATGTAAGTTAGGGCAGATGGCTGGGAACAACAATCCCTTAATCTTCTAATACAGCATTAGTAGTGTGCTTCTTGACACAATCAAGTCGTTTATATATCTGGGTGCAATACTGAAAAGCGATAAGAAATAAAACGAGCACGTAAGGACGGTAGTAGGGTTGGCGAATGGTCGACTTCGGTTTAGTGGGGAACTTTTAGGAAATTGTTGTTCATCTATAAATCGCTTATGAGACACTAGTGCAACCCGTTCTTGAGTATTGTTCGAGTGTTTGGGATGCCCACCTGATCGGACTATAGGAAGACATCGAAGCAATTCAGAAGCGTGTTACTAGATTTATTATTACAGGAATAGCCGATCATTACCCGAGTTTTACAGAGATCCTTCGTGAAGTCAAATGGGAATGCCTAGACCGATGACGACGTTGTGTTCGTGGAGCGCTATTCAGAAAATTTGAAGATGACATTGGAGACATACTCTTCTCTTTTGA
Source organism: Schistocerca serialis cubense (assembly GCF_023864345.2). Taxonomy (NCBI): domain Eukaryota; kingdom Metazoa; phylum Arthropoda; class Insecta; order Orthoptera; family Acrididae; genus Schistocerca; species Schistocerca serialis. The sequence goes on from NC_064644.1 coordinate 76,431,274, forward strand.
TAAGAGAAGCTAGGGCTCGTAGGAAGCAATACCGAGAGTCGCTTTACCCTCCTCTATTTGCGAGTGCAACATGAAAGGACTTGTGGTCGTACACGGTACCTCCCGCTATGCACCATACGATAGCTTACGGAGAATGTATGTTGATGCAAATGTAAATATATTTCAATAACTCTTTTTGTTTCTATTTATTTTCAATTTCTTTCTTTCTACATTACTGCAACAAATAATTGAATTATTTCTCTTATTTTATGAGTTTTAAATATATCACTTAATTTTTTTAAAATCTTAGATCCTTCGAGTCGTCATAGATTTTGATAACGTCTTTTAACATTCTGTCTAGATTTATGTGTTCGTTCTCCTATTTTAAAGAGGCGTGCCAATGGAACCTTTTTTTTTTTAATTTCACATGTAGCATTTACTGTTTCCTCCTCCATCTTGTCATCAGAAACTGTACAGTCGAATGTTTTTTATTTCTTAGGCCAGCCTTCAGCAGCTTTCGTGATCTTGTGCTTGTTGTTAAAAACAGTCCACATTTCAGATGCTATGTTAGGATTTGCCACCTATTGATTGCCCATATAGTCAGTGTCACCTTCCCTCTACTGGGCATTTTCTTCATTATGAACTTACATGTTTCATCAACACTTTCTAGTCGAAGATGTGCCATTGTATAACAGCACACATGCGGCAAAATCGGTTTGTTATCCATGCCTGCATTCCTCCGTTAATCCCAGTTCTTGTATTTTCTTCCACAGACTTTGAATGAAGTGAAAATTGCAAGCATAAAGGAATGTTTCAGCGAACACTGATTTCACACCTTTAATTGAAGCCATTTCAAAGTCTAACGCCGCAATTTTCGATTATCACCCAGGCACAGGAATGTTTCAGGAAACACTGTTTTCACACCTTTAATTGAAGCCATTTCGAAGTCTAAAGCAGTAGTTTTCGATGATCACCCAGGCATGTTTATTTTCTTTAAACCAGAAAAAATTATTTCATATGTTGTTCATATTTTTCCTGGGATTAAAGTAAATGAAATAGGAAATACCTTCGTCTCCTCTCCTGTAACTCCGATGTCGAAATACATTGTGCACCGTTATTTAAATCCTTTCAAACAACTGTCAGATATCCCGCCCATGAGATTAATTCCATTTGCACACATATTTTTCTCCGTCTCCTCACAACATTAGGTTCTTCCGTGAGGAACAGACCTGTTGTCCATTTTCAAGAAACTATTACTTTCACTAAATTTCAAAATGTCTTCGCTCGTTTGAATTTACGAGCTAGTGCCAGAGACATAGACTGTCCCAATAGTCCCTTTTCTTGCTCTCCATAATCGATTCTTGGAGTTCTCATAATCTGGCATATTTGTGACGAAATACAAACCTTTACTTTTTGAATCTTGGAACTCCTATTTAAAACCTTGAAATATAGGCATCATCTTTTCTCCGCCGACCCTTTACGCATTCGTTGTTTAATCCGCATATCTGTGTCATCAGTTAGGCTAGAACGTTGCTGTTCACTTACGATTCTGCCATTCGAAATTTTTAAACAACGTGAGCACTTATTCCGTTCGGAATTTGCGCACAAGCATTTAGTATGTTCTGTGCACCGGGTAGCCATGACCGTCCTTGAGAACATACGGCGCCATTTTCAGTACACACTTTGGTTAGAGGTGTTAGCTTTTTGCGACTTTACCAGTCATAAATGTCTCTTGGTTCATTAATCTTGCCCAATGTTGCTTCCTGGTCACCTGAGCTGTCCTTCTCTTACTGGCTAAGCAATGATGACTAAAGCTTCTTCCACCGTTAGTATTCGGGCTGAATTCTTTGATATTGAGCAACAGTCCACCAGGCTAGAGGTGGTCACAATTCGAATTAAAATCTAATGTACTATTCGCGCTCTCCAAAATTACTCTCGCAGCAGTGGCTGATGGGAGCGACTGGATAAATAGAAATCAAATCTCATTGGCCGACCTCAATTACTTCCACTTTGCTGCCAAATTTAGCTATCAGCTAAAGCTATGTTTAGGGCGTCTATGCCTACGAAACCAAAAGTGACACGCGCGTTTGACGACTGTTGACATGTTATGCGTAACTGAGTTTGAAATCATCTGATTCGTTGGCGTGATAGACGCATTAAACATTATTTCGACTACCAGCTAAAGCTGGAAGCCACCACTAATCTTGCAGTAAACGTATTTCGATTTTTATCGATTCCGCTTCTCCCATAGCCACCGTGCGAAGTCTTCCTTGAGTGCGGGAATACTACAGAAATTCAGGTATAACAATTAATAAGCTTTATAGATACCAGTGAAGTGACTCAAGCGAAAGTTTACGATAGCCGATGTGCCTGCCTTGAACTTATATCGAAAGCGGGTCTGTGCTACGTAATTGTACCCAATAAGAAAAGCTTGATGCTAGTTAGAGGCAGGCGAAATCTGCTCCACTAAACGGGAAATAGAATATTAGCGGATTAGCCCCTCATTAGTGCAAAGCTCTTTTATAGCAGCTTAAATCATTTGTCGACCCTAACAAGGGCAAAGAGCTCTGTACCAGAAAGCTGCCCTAGCCACTGCGGAAGCGTCGACTGAGGTGTGAAACCGGTCCAGTGGCGCGCTGTTCACCGCTCACAAAACGAACGCGACGGGACGCGTACTCCCTTAAATTACAAGCTTTTTTTCTGGCCCGAACTAAGATCACAGCAGGGCTGCGCAAGGGGAAGTCCGTAATGCTTTTCGAAATTTGCATTCTCCTACCGACAGTAAATTTGCATGAGACCATGTGAAACAACGTGACGCTAACGGCTCTAAACCCTGATTAAAGCTAATATTGAAACGGTGTGACCCTCGTAAATAATGTCTTTAGTCCAGTACAGAATTTTCTATAACGGAGGCGGCAGTGTTCCCTCTTCGACACCCCGCTATTTGGCCTCGTATCTTAGGACACGGCGTGGAACATGTGTCCCCCCGCTAAAGGGCGGCCACGAATTTAAATGTGCACTAAGCGTTTTAGGAAGCACGCAATCGTTCTCTTGTAGAGAGAAAGCGGTAGATCGTCCATTACCATAGTAAAAAGTTGCTTGTAAACACCTGTAAAAACAGGCACCTGCGCGAATGACTTTCATGTCAAACCGAGAGAAACTGAGAACTTGTGTTTACATCACAGGAGATAAATATCAATGCTCTACCGCCAAAAACAAAGTTTCTACACGGGCCAGTCACATTAATGTGATCAACACCTATCTTAGACGTCAATGTGCACTAAACACAACCGAGCGAGGTGGTGCAGTGTTTAGCACACTGGACTCGCATTCGGGAGGACGACGGTTGAATCCCGCGTCTAGCCATCCTGACTTAGGTTTTCCGTGATTTTCCTAAATAGCTCCATGCAAATGCCGGGATGGTTCCATTGAAAGGGCACAGCCGATTTCCTCTCCCGTCCTTCCCCAATCCGATGAGACCGATGACCTCGCTGTTTGGTCTCCTCCCCCAAACAACCCGACCCAACTCAACTCCTCACAGGACGTAGGCGGTAGCCCTAGCAGTGGAAGGCATACAAAGCGTTTGATAGTGACGCAGAGAAATGGTGCAGTCATTGTCGTAATTCGGAAACGGGGTGATTTGTCTGACACCCAAACGGACACGAGCATTGGACGGAGCGGCCGAGCGGTTCTAGACGCTACAGTCTGGAACCGCGCGACCGCTCCGATCGCAGGTTCGAATCCTGCCTCGGGCATGGATGTGTGTGATGTTCTTAGGTCAGCTAGGTTTAAGTAGTTCTAAGTTCTAGAGGACTGATGACCTCAGAAGTTAAGTCCCATAGTGCTCACAGCCATTTTTTCAGGCCAGGCCTGGAGGCATTTCCGAAGCAGCCAAGTTTGCATAATGTCCCCGTGCCGCCGTGGTTAAAGTATGCCTTGCATGGCAAAATGGCGCTATCCAAACCCAGCGTCGACGCAAATATGGTGCACCAAAGGCCATAGATGACAGGAGTGAATGACGGCCGTGGAAATGTGTACGGCCGAATACACGGGCAACTGTTGAGCAACTGGCCGCCCAGACGAACCAAGGGGCAACCAACAGTGGCTCCTCAACGACAGTTTAGCGACCGTTGCAGCGTATAGCCCTCCGCCTGGTTCATGCATGCATGCATGCTGATTACTGTTCGTCGGCGACAAATGCTGGAGTCTGCACGCCAATGCCGCAACTTAGCGTCAGCTGACTGACGAAATTGCTCTTTTTAGATGAGTCACGTTTTACGCTCCATCGATAAGATGGCCGTTCGCGTGTATGTCGTTAAACAGCTGAGGGCAAACACCCTCTGACAGTCGTCTTAAGGGTCCAGACCGAAGGAAGGAGCCTAATGGTGTGGAAAATGTTATCGTGTCGTTCCCTGCGTTATCCCGTTATTCTGAAAGGCACAGCGGATCAACACAATATCCACCTCTCCTTGGGGACCATGTCCATCCCTACATGCAGTTCGTTTTTCCTCGGCACAACAGCATCTACCAGCCGGACCATGCAACGTGTCACGTAGAACGCAGTGTACGTGTGCGGTTCGAACAACACCAAGATACCTTCGCCGTACTCCCTTGGCCACCACAGATTTAAATCCAGTCGAGAATCTGTGGGACCATCTTGATTGGGTTATTAGTGCCACTGATCCTCAATCTAGAAACGTAGCGCAACTCACCACGTCACAGGAGTCGGTACGGCGCCACATCCCAGTCGGTACCTTCTAGAACCGCACTGACTCTCTTACTGCACATCTCGCAAGTGTCCGCCATGCAAAACGTGACTATTCAGGTCTGGAGAGTCTATAAAGAACAACAAATTAAATATCTGTTGCTGCGCAAAACGATGGCTGTCTATAACAGAAAACATCCTCTCATGAGTCACACTACCTGCCACAGGAGACATTGCGACCACGCGACAAGCCAACAAAACCACACTCATCAAAAAAAGTTTTGCATCAGCCTGTTTCCCAGAACTCCTGAAGATAGAAGTTGGCTGTGGATATTGTATCACAGACACAGTCCCTTTCACTGTTCAGACATATCACTAAACCCGCCCAAAAATGTAAACAACCATCCATGAGCGGCGCCTATTAGACGGAGGGTGTCCGACAGCCGATCAGTTCATTCCACCAGTAATGAGGTACTTGGCTCGTGTTGTCTGCAGTTCAATCACGCCTAGACGGTCAACACGGCGATTCGATCGCGTCCGCATTGTTCTTTGTGCCAGGAAGAGCTCTCAACACGGGAAGTGACCAGGCGTCTCAGAGTGAACCAAAGCGTTGTTGTTTGGACATGGCGGAGATACAGAGAGACAGAAACTGTCGATGACATGCCTCGCTCAGGCCGCCCAAGTTTTACTACTGCAGTGGATGACCGCTACCTATGGCTCAGAGGAGCCCTGACATCAACTCCACTATGTTGAATAACGTTTTTCGTGCAGCTACAGGACGTCGTGTTACGACTCAAACTGTGCGCAATAGGCTTCATGACGCGCAACTTCAGTCCCGACGTCCATGGCGAGGTCCATCTTTGCAACCACGACACCATGCAGCGAGGTACAGGTGGGTCCAATAAAATATCAAATGGACCGCTTAGGATTGACATCACGCGCTCTTCACTGATGAGTGTCTCGTATGCCCTCAACCTGGTCAGGGTGAGCGCCTTAGAAACACTGTCCAGCAGGTGCAGCAAGGTGGAGGACAGGGTTGTTTTGGAGTCGCATTATGTGGGGCCGATGTACGCCGCTGGTGGTCATCGAAGGCGCCATAACGGTTGTACGATACGTGAATGCCGATGGTGCAACCATATCAGCAGCATATTGGCGAGGCATTCGTCTTCATGGGTGACAATTCGCGTCCCCATCGTGCACATCTTGTGATTGACTTCCTTCAGGATAACGTCATCGTTCGAGTAGAGTGGCCAGCATGTTCTCCAGAGATGAACCCTATCGACATGCCTGGGATAAATTGTAAAGAGCTGTTTATGGATGACGTGACCCACAAACCACTCTGAGGGATCTACGCCGAATTTCCGTTAAGGAGTGGGACAATCTGGACCAACAGTGCCTTTACGAATTTGTACATAGTACACCACCAGGAATACGGGCATGTACCAGTGCAAGAGGTCGTGCTACTTGGGTATTAGAGGTACTGGTGTGTACAACAGCCTGGACCACCACCTCCGATGGTCTTGCTTTATGGTGGTGCAATATGGAACGTGTGGTTTTCATGAGCAATAAAAAGGGCAAAGGGCATATATGATGTTTATGTTGATCTTCATTCCAATTTTCTGTACAGATTCCGGAACTCTCGGAGCCGAGGAGATGCAAAACGCTTTTTGTTTTGTGTATTTCAGGGGAATCTCTATAGCGACGAAATACACTGAAAATGGGGATATCCACTGATAGTAGCGACTTGCGTTGTGACCCGACGCCTCTGAATGAGCCGGCCGAAGTGGCATGGATGTGTGTGATGTCCTTAGGTTAGTTAGGTTTAACTACTTCTAAGTTCTAGGGGACTAATGACCTCAGAAGTTGAGTTCCATAGTGCTCAGAGCCGAGTATTTGGGAAGCGGTGAAGCTGGCCAACTGATCGCACGATAGTGTCGTGAGCACCTACGGAAAGTGGTTAAAGGACGGTAAAACGACGAGGAGGCAACAATGTGTTGGACGTTCACGCCCCACCATAGAACTGGGATGTCGGAGGCTTGTCCGCACGATGAAGCAGGATACACAATGATCTCTGGTAGATCTGTCAAAACTGACCAAATGGATTACATAAGAGAAGATGGCAGGACTCCACTAATAAGAGTATGGAGATTTTTTACTCTTACCCATCAGACGGAAGAGGTAAACTCATGTTTCGTTCCAGTACCCAAAGCACTAGATGGGATGGTAGAAGGAAACAATAGATTAATCCTTCGTTTCCCTGTTAAGATTTGTTTTTTCTCTGAAGGGGGGTTGCATCACAAATACAGAGTTAATCTTGTCTTCTAAATGAGACTCTTGCTTTGTAGAAGACATAATTCGCATTTGTTTGTGTACGAGTCGGCTTCAGTCCGCAGTAAGGGAGCAATGTTTTCATGTCAGCAATATTTGAGGTCCACACCAGGACTCTTGAGGGTAGTCACTCTATCAGATATGCCTAGAGCACAAAACATAGCTAACACTGTTAACAGATGTGATGATGCCCAACACCGGCAAAAAGAGCTGCAGGGAAAAAAATTTAAAAAAAATTAAGAAACGGAAAAAAGGAAATGTCGAACGCAGAGGAACTTCAATCGTCTTCGATGTACTGCATGTTGTTTACGTCTCGATCTAAGTAGCCAGCTTGTAGCATTACTTCCATCAGTTATATAACATCATTGATTGGGGTGGCTCACAATGCCGGCTGCTGACTTTTCTCAACAGAATTATGTTTCCATAAATAGGCATTGTGTCCTCAGAACAAATAGTGATCTCGATTTATGATCTTATGAAAGACAAACGGTCTGCATCACCAAGTTTTTACCATAATGACTTTTTTCTGCCAAATCTGCTCATCTTCAGGTCTGAGATATATAAAAGCTGACAGCTATCACTCGCATTAACTGGTACACGCCGTATAACCATTTGTTTTTCTTTTGTATGAAGCACACCATTTAATGCCGGGAATAGCTACCATCATCTCCACATATTCGGTATGAGGACGACCCAATTCGGCGGCAGCTGGCCACTACAATGAAAATGATGTGATGAACACTGCGGTCTGTGTTTCCAAGATGAAGTACTAACTTCGATCAGCCTTAACCAAACTGAGCTATTCCCGGTGACGGAACTTGCACTGTATGGGCAAACAAACGCAAGGAGCAGAGTAGGGGAAAGGTTGTGCAGGGCCAAATATACGCGTAGAAGACATCTGGCTCACACCACGTTCCCAAGACCGTTCTAAAGATTAAACGAAACAGGTTAGTTGGTACCACAGTAGTACAACGGCCGAGGAGGATGAACTACACTGACTCACAACTTGCAATGGTTGCTTGAATGGATGAGGTGCCTGCAATTCGCACTTGATCAGTTGCACGTGAAATGAATGTTTCACAGAGTACTGTGTAGCGAGTAAGCAAGTTACTAGACCGTCAACAGGGGAAATATCTGATGTTGTTGGAGAGTATTCAGGGGGAAGTCTGTCCATCATGATCCTGGGCTTGGAAGCTGGGACTGCGGGGGACTAAGGTGAAACTCGAGAGTATTTTCAATTGTACCTTAAGCCTCGGTCTTTTCCGGAGTAGAGTTAATTACTTCAAATTGATACGCTTACTCTTCTCCATCATCCCAGAAAGTTGGTAACCACGAAGTGACACTATATACATAGAGTGCTTTCAAAGTCTGTGCAGAATTGTAAGGGCGACAGATCACGTCATGGGGGACAACTTTTGCTAGAGACGAAATGTTGGCTTACGCGTAAGGGCGAAGCTAGTACTCGCCTACCCTGGCACGACCAGATTTCACTGAACTATCAGGGTCAACTAACAAGGCGTGCTGCGTGCAACCTATCTCAGTAAACTGGTAAAGCGATTTTCAACAAGAAAATGTTACCAATGAGTGTCTCTAAATGGAGAAAGATATTTTAGAAGCGAATGAGGAACTTTAATTTTGCTGGGCCTACCCCCTTTCATACGGAAGGAATAACATACCTATAAAGGACGACAATCATTTAAACCGATAAACTCTGGGATGTTGCACGGGATGCCAAACCAAATATTTCTTTAATGTCATATTTTCCTCTGAGCATTTTCTCAACGGTAGACGGAGTTTTCTCTGGATGAAAATTAATTAAACCAACAAACTCAGGGGGTTGCATTGGGTATGAAAACGCTTTTTCCAATGTGTTTGCCTCTGAGGCACCACTTTACGAAATCATCAAATCTTACTTACAGCAGACAAAAACTAGCAGGAGCAATTATTAACTATTTATTACCAGGAGGCAACAATATTAACACAACACATTTACTTCAGTTACAGTAGAGGTTAAAAAATACCTCCACTGACTTGTAAACAAAAGATAACACAGGCGAGTCAAATGGTTCAAATGGCTCTGAGCACTATGGGACTTAACATCTGAGGTCTTCAGACCCCTAGAACTTGGAACTACTTAAACCTAACTAACCTAAGGACATCACACACATCCATGCCCGAGACAGGATTCGAACCTGCGACCGTAGCAGTCTCGCGGTTCCGGACTGAAGCGCCTAGAACCGCACGGCCACCGCGGCCGGCCCAGGCGGGTCATGTGCTGCCTAAATGCAGGAGTATCCCTAAATTCTCCGTCTGAGGCCTGTACACAGGCAACCAGATTCTTTTCTGATTAAAAAGGGATTTCGTATAAGAGCTTGGGCTTGTATACACAGAGAAGTCCAGAGGAGTCAAATCAGGGAATGGAGTAGGCCAAGGTGCAGGACCACCTCGGCGAATCCACTTTTCTGGAAACTGCTAGTTCAAGCATCGAGTGAAGTGTGCCTGCGTCCAGCCATGCTGGAACCACGAGCGCCGTCTTTTAGCGAGTGACGCGTCATCTAGCAGTTCTGGCAGTGCTGTGGCGAGGAAACTGAAATGATGCCAGCCGTTTAATGACCTAGGTAGGAGATATGGCCCAGTTAAACAGACACCAACGACACCTGTTCACATATTCAAGTAAAGCGCCGTTATTCTGTGCTAGTAAATATGGCATGTGGATTAAACTCGCTTCGAACATGTAAATCACGAATGCTAAAGGCCGCATGACGACCGAACGTCGCTTCGTCTGTAAACAGCACACAGGATGGAAAGGTAGGACACCTTTGACAATGTTCCAGGGACCAGTGGGAAGGCTATTCTCTGAGTGAATAACCGTTTGGTTGAACGTAACGATTGCTCATGAAGGACATTTCTTGCATTCATCTGCTTCGTGTATCCATGTTATACTGACAGAAGGCTATTGCTCCACATGCCGCAGGATACCATCCTTAAAATTGCAGAGATATTACTGTGAGACTTCGTCCCTGTTCGGGTAATCTACCAAATGATCCGGTCTCATGCAGATGTTGATACATAGCAGTAAACGTGGAATGAAGCGGGGTACGGCAGTTGGAATATGATTATTGATAAACCCGCTGTACTGTTCGTTGGTTGTGGTTTCCTACGTGGTAAGCACCAACCACATCAGTGTACTCAGTCCATGTGCACCGCTCCATTAGGAAACAAGTACTGTGCTGGTTTAAGAAGTACGTGGCTGTGAAAAGTTTCTCACAACTGAAGGGCGAAGTATCACCTCTACCGGTGTAATAAGAACCATGAAGACATGAAATCAGTCATGACAACCAGAAAACCTATACGCCCTCTACTGGATTAAAAAATGCTCACAGAAAAATATGGCAGTACAGATGAATGTTTGTTTCGGTGTTCCGTCCATCCTTCCAGAGCTTGTCGGTTTTAATAATTTTCACTCTGTAGGCAACGTACAATGCATAAGAGGGTAAAAGAGCGCCTATGTCCTGCTGCGTCTCAGCGGCGTAACCAATGCAAAAGGACGCCTGGCTTTTCCGCGATATGTCAGCTTGTGAACATGTTGTCTGTAAGAGAAATTTTTTCACTGTGATGTCATCTGTCACCCCTAAACATTTGATGCAAACACTTATCTCGTAGTAACCCGATGCCACAATTATGGCGATCTGGACCTTGTAGACAGGCACTGTGAACAAAGGCCGGCTTGCTCCAGGTGTGGAGCTAAACATCTTGTACGGAAAAATTGTGGTAGAACTGGGGTGTGCATTCCCTGCACGCGATGAGGAAAGAAGACCTGCGACACCACTACGAGAAACTGCCCTACCTGCAGGATGCTAGAGCAGAGACTCACTGCTAGAACTGACTATGTCTGGGGCCACACCTAGAAACAGGAAGCCTAAGAGGAACCCCCCGAACGAAAAGGAGAAGAGTTGCGATGTGGGCCAGCAAATTCAAAGGATTTTTAAAGATGTTCGCTGAGTCTAGAACTCGGAAAGTAGACACAATGGACATATATGTTCAAACTGTCCCCTGTGTCAGGGAGAAGCTCTTCCTCCTCTGAGCCGGGGACAGAGGTCGTCTGGAGATCGGTAACGACCAAGAGGGCATCCTGTGGTAGGGAGACGACCAGTGATGAGGAAGAATGATATAATGCTAAGAGAACGAGGGCAGGAAAACATCGTGAGTAGTACAAGTGGGTTAACAGACTCGCCGTCTCAGAGAAGTTTGGGGATGGACCCTGTTAGGGTATACCCAAACTTGGAACATGCAATGCAGCTAGTGCACTTTGAGAAGCCGGCCGTCTTCACTTCAGCTCTGAGGCGTATGCGTGTCGGCCATGAGTACGGCTGAAACGTCACCTTTTCGCTAATGGAAGCTGTGGACAGGATACAACTCAAGACAATGAATCTCCCCACTGACTCCAGGGCCCTGCGAGACTCAGTTAAAAAAGTTTTCGAAAGAAGAAACAAAAAGTTCGACCTTGATCAACTCTACAATCAATCTGTCCTAACAAATGGGAGGATAGCGCATGACTGGGGAAAAAATTGGCCAGAATCACACAGTCACACATACTTCCCATGACGAACAAGCTTAACATAGGACAGATAAACGTGCATGACAGCACAATGGTAACGCAGAAACTTCGAATAGTGGTGGACGCCAGGTCCAGGTCCAGATCGCCATAATTGTGGCATCGGGTTACTACGAGATAAGTGTTTGCATCCAATGTTTAGGGGTGACACATGACATCACAGTGAAAAAATTTCTCTTACAGACAACATGTTCACGGTTCGCTGACATATCGCGGAAAAGCCTGGCGTGAGGTCTGGACGTGCTCCTCCTGCAGAAGCCGTACTCCCTCGCTGGGCAGATCCCGTTCACGGCGGCAAATTGGCAAGTGATTTTCAGTAAAGCTGACCCAAAAGCAGCAAATGTAGTAATAAACAAGGCATTTAGAGTCACGGTCCTCTCACGGCTTTCTCACGACCACTGCAACTTCCTGGAACTTCAGTCACCTTTACCTCATTAATATACATTTTCAGTATGGTAGAGAAACTGACGAGTTTCTAGACAAGCTAGTTGAGGTGGCCACGGCGTTGCATGGGCGTAAATTCATTGTGATGGTGGATATAAATGCCAAGTCTCCCCTGTGTTTCAGTGGCGCTAGGACGACAGGGGAGAGAAAGCGGAGGAGACAATCATGGCATCTCAACTCATGGTTGCCAATAGACCAGGTAACTCCTCCAACTACACTGGAGGAGGGGCGAGGGTACCAACATTGACGTTACGTTAGTAACGTCAAACCTTGCGAACAGTGCAAAGGATCGGATAGTCTTGGACAGAGTTACCACCAGTATGGACCGATGACCTTAGCAGTTTGGTCCTATAGGAACTCAAATTTACAATTACCACCAGTGACCATAATTTAACAACGTTTTCGCTGTGAGGTAGGGAGTGCCACTGGGGCATGGGGTGGGAGATACAGCTCAACTATAGTATGACCAATAGCGAACGCCTAACGGGGAAGTCTATATTCCCAGACGGGGACGATAATGTAGAGGAGTATGCCGAGGAACTGGTGAGAGCAGTTACCAGGGCGGTGAAGGCAGCCGTTCCAACCAGGAGGAGGGCCGTTGCAGCTTGTCCATCACCATGGTCAGCTGAAGTAGGACAGTTCTGTCAGTCTTTAAGGAGGGCAAGGAGGTACTACTAGCTGAGTATCGTCTGCGAGCAAAAGCAACGTTGGTTACATCTATTTCTGGAAGCAAAAGAATAGTTTCAGGAGAAGCTAAGGGCAGTGAGGCTAAGGAGCTGGGAGAGGTATGCACAAAGCCAATTGGCTACAGACCCATAGGGCGTCCTGTACGAGTTGGTAGGGGAGAAAATAATGGTGTTGTCCACCGTCAAGGACGGGGACCGGATGACGCAATCTTGGAGTGAGACTGCCGAGGTCCTCCTCTGAGCCCTGTTGCCTGATGACAACGAGGAGGACGACTCGAATGAGCAACGCCAAATTAGGTTGGAGGATCGGCAAGAGTACGAGAACAACACCTTGATGTGTCACTTCTTGGAAGAGGAAGTTGCTGCCCAAATTAAAACTCTAAAGAGGGGCAAAGCTCCAGGCCTGGACGGCGTTACAGCGGAAGTAGTACAATTTCTCTCCTCCCAGTTGGTGGTGCCTCTCGCTAAGCTGTATAATGAGTGTTTGATCTCAAGAAATTTCCCTCTATACGGAAAAGGGCAAATGTGGTGACAATAAAGAAAGGTCCAGGTAAAGACCTGAGAGAGGTAAAATCGTATAGGCCCTTCTATTTGCTGGACCTCCTGGCTAAACTTTTTGAGAAGCTGGTAGCAGACAGATTGACAGCATGCCGTGCTCTGTGGAGGATGACTGGTGGACAGTTTGGCTCTTGGTTGGGGCGATCGGTGTCTGACGCAGTAGCTCTAGCAGTTGAGATCTGTGACCCAGCCCCGCACAAGTACATAGCCGGCATCATGGTGGATATCAGTGGCGCCTTTGACAACCTGTGGTGGCCTTCGCTCTTCTCCTGCCTGCGGGAGAAGGACAGCCCAGGGACGCTATATGGCTCTCTTAGAAGCGATTGTGAAGAGAGAGAGTTCTGGTTATCGTTCCCTAGTGGGAAAATCAGTAGAAGCATAACCAGGGGTGTGCACAAGGCCACTCTTCTGGGATGTCAACAAGGAACCTCTTCTGGACACCTTGAGAAATAGTGATGATGTACTAGAGGTCATAGTCTACGCAGACGACCTCCTCCTGTTAGTTGGCGGTCGGAGCCGCGAGGATCTTGAGCCAGAAGTGAAAAGGGCTATGCCTGTCTTGACAGCATGGTGCCACTAAGCAAATATTACGGTAGCATTTAGCATGTCCACTTACTTACTGCTGAATGGACAACTCACCAGAAATCCCACAGTAGACTAGACGGCTCACCAGTTCTTCAGTGCCGCAAGGCCCTATACTTGGGAGTAGTCGTCGACGAGAAGTGGAACTACGCGACACATATTGACACCGTGCCCCAGAGGTCGCTGAAAACAATCAATAATCTGATTGAAATTGGCCATCATCGTTTCCACCTAGCAGCTGATCTGATAAAGCTGTACAATAGCAGCATCCTAACATCCATCATAGGGCACGGTACGGGAGACTGGGCACACAGGCTCACGAGGGTGTTGCCTGCCATGGCCGTGAGAAGGGTGCAGCGGAATATGCTCCTGCGCTCGGTAGGGGTATGCAGAAACGTCTCCTGGGGGCGGCACTGTAAGTATTAAAGAGACTCTGTTCGCTTTATATAAAGAACAGGAAGCATACTGCTTGGTACTGGCCAAAGAAAGAAAATAAGAGAAAATAATTCAAATAATGGGAACGCAAGTAGGAGACAAAGCTGAAATCAGAAGAAGGGATGCGAAAATATGACAGGAGCAATGGGGTGCGGATGAAAGTGGGCGCAGAATTTATGAGATGCTGTGAAATATCAGGGAGCGCCTGTAGGTCAGGTATTTCAAACCAACCAGAGGACTGCTGCACTTTCTTACCAGAAATGGACTGTACCCAGTTCGGGACGTGGGCTACACCATCATGTGACTGTGGCACTATAAGAGGCATGCCAGTGATGCACGGGTGCCCACTTTTTGATGACGTTACGTCACATGTTAGGCAACCGTTACCTAACATGACATTCACCATCTGGTTAGGCAGCAGGATACATTCCACACTCTTAATTAACTTGCAAACGAAATCTCAAATAAAGCCCTAAGGGAGTCTCATAGGAACAGTTATGATGAGGATAACATACCGATCGAGATTCTATGCACCTGTCCTGTTCTGATGGGGTGTGGACTAGGCTAGCCACCTCACGGCTGGGATCCGTCATGTCTTGCATTTAGGGGGAGGATACATAAATCACTGATTACGACAAAGTACTAAATATGACAGTAGTAATACGAATTTAGGTTAGATGTAGATTAAGATAGAATAAACTGTTAATTTAAAACTGCAGAGAATTTCCAGATCTTCGGCCAGCTGGGCGCCAAGGGCATGCCCACTGGGATTAACTCAGTGGGGATGGCCATCAACGTAGGTTTATATATCACGCTGGCACACCTGGCTCTGAATGGCTCTGAGCACTATGGAACGTAACATCTGAGGTCATCATTCCCCTAGACTTAGAACTACGTAGACCTAAGTAACCTAAGGACATCACAGACATCCATGCCCGAGGCAGGATTCGAACCAGTGACCGTAGCAGCAGCGCTCTTCTGGGCCGAAGCGCCTAGAACCGCTCTGCCACAGCGGCAGGCGCTGGCACACCTGACACGCGACTGGTAGTGTAGACTAGTTTAAGCGCATGTACAACGTTGTATACAATTAGAAAAGAGATCAAGCTCATTAACCCTGTAGATAGGTTTGTAGTCAAAGTAACATTTGGAATGAATAATGATAACACAAGAGACGCCCATAGTGGAGTAATAAGAACACAATACACAACCTGTAGTAAAATGATGTAGCTGCAGTAATTGTAATGAACATGTAGAATTGTTGTTGTTGTGGTCTTCAGTCCTGAGACTGGTTTGATGCTGCTCTCCATGCTACTCTATCCTGTGCAAACTTCTTCTTCTCCCAGTACTTACTGCAACCTACATCCTTCTGAATCTGCTTAGTGTATTCATCTCTTGGTCTCCCTCTACGATTTTTACCCTCCACGCTGCCCTCCAATACTAAATTGGTGAACCCTTGATGCCTCAGAACATGTCCTACCAACTGGTCCCTTCTTCTAGTCAAGTTGTGCCAGAAACTTCTCTTCTCCCCAATCCAATTCAATACCTCCTAATTAGCTATGTGATCTACCCATCTAATCTTCAGCATTCTTCTGTAGCACCACATTTCGAAAGCTTCTATTCTCTCCTCGTCCCAACTATTTATTGTCCATGTTTCACTTCCATACATGGCTACACTCCATACAAATACATTCAGAAATGATTTCCTGACACTTATATCGATACTCGATGTTAACAAATTTCTCTTCTTCAGAAACGCTTTCCTTCCCATTGACAGTCTACATTTTATATCCTCTCTACTTCGACCATCATCAGTTATTTTGCTCCCCAAATAGCAAGACTCCTTTACTACTTTAAGTGTCTTATTTCGTAATCTAATTCCCTCAGCATCACCCGACTTAATTCGACTACATTCCATTATCCTCGTTTTGCTTTTGTTTATGTTCATCTTATATCCTCCTTTCAAGACCCTGTCCATTCCATTCAACTGCTCTTCCAAGTCCTTTGCTGTCTCTGACGGAATTAGAACGTCATCGGCGAACCTCAAAGTTTTTGTTTCTTCTCCACGGAATTTTAATACCTACTCCGAACTTTGCTTTTGTTTCCTTTACTGCTTGCTCAGTATACAGATCGTATAACATTGGGGAGAGGCTAAAACCATGTCTCACTCCCTTCCTAACCACTGCTTCCTTTTCAAGCCCCTCGACTCTTATAACTGCCAGCTGGTTTCTGTACAAATTGTAAATAGCCTATCGCTCCCTGTATTTTACCCCTGCCACCTTCAGAATTTGAAAGAGAGTTTTCCAGTCAACATTGTCAAAAGCTTTCTCTAAGTCTACAAATGCTAGAAACGTAGGTTTGCCTTTCCTTAATCTAGCTTCTAAGATAAGTCGTACGGTCAGTATTGCCTCACGTGTTCCAATATTTCTACGGAATCCAAACTGATCTTCCCCGAGGTCGGCTTCTACTAGTTTATCCTATTCGTCTGTAAGGAATTCGAGTTAGTATTTTGCAATTATGGCTTATTAAACTGATAGTTCGGTAATTTTCACATCTGTCAATACCTGCTTTCTTCGGGATTGGATTTATTGTATTCTTCTTGAAGTCTGAAAGAATTTCGCCTGTCTCATACATCTTGCTCACCTGATGGGAGAGTTTTGTCAGGACTGGCTGTCCCAAGACCGTCAGTTAAATTCCCACCATGTAGAATTAGGACCCACTAATGAGTAAGGTAGTGGGTTGTTTATGTATCAAATAGCTGTTTTGAATAAAGGATTTAAAAAGAAAAACACTTAATCTACACTACCTATCTATCTCTTTTACTTTTAATTAACTTCTGTGTTTGCTTACGCAAGGTTATCCAGGCAAGACTGTATGTTAAATCTCTGAAGCACAAGTTTTCAGCGAATGTAATTCCATAACGGACTGTGTGAAGAGATGAGCGGCTCGGCAGCGGCGCCTCTGAGGCGAGGGGAATGCTTGCGCTGCCTGCCCACGGACTGCTCGCTGGCCCCCAGCCGCCTCGCGGAAGCCCGTGTCGCAGCCTGCCCGGCTGTCGGCGTTATTAATGCGGCGCCCGCGGCCGGCCGCCGGCGTTTTCCCACGGCTCGACGCGCTGCGCCTGAGTTATTCGCAGCCCGAGGTGCCGGCGGTGGCGGCGGCGGCGGCGGCGACACCGCAGCCTGTCGCCGCTCTGGACGGGTTCTGGCCGCCGCGCCGCGCCGTCCTCTCGTAGGCCGCTGCTCTGGGTGCTCCGCTGTCGGAACTCGCGCCGGCGAGCGTGAGCAGAAAGCCACTGTTTACCAAAACCGTGCATTATCTAGCTGTTAGGAGTCTTTTTGCTTACTGACTGACGAGGCTCATCTCTTTAATCCGTATTGGCATTGAAACACACTTGCTTTTACTTACAAGGGAACCTCCCCATCGCACCCCCCTCCGATTTAGTTATAAGTTGGCACAGTGGATAGGCCTTGAGAAACTGAACACAGATCAATCGAGAAAACTGGAAGAAGTTGAGTGGAACTATGAAAAAAATAAGCAAAATATACAAACTGAGTAGTCCATGCGCGAGATAGGCAACATCAAGGATAATCTGAGCTCTGGAGCGCCGTGGTTCCGTGGCTAGCGTGAGCACCTACCGAAAGAGGGGTCCTTAGTTCAAATCTTCCCTCGAAAGAAAAGTTTAATTTTTTTATTTTCAGACAATTATCAAAGTTCAGGCTCTCACATATAATCAACTTCGCTCTTCAAAATTCCAGGACACGTTCAGATATGCTTGGGCATATGCAGGATTTGACGGTCTACACACGGAAAAATTTGAAAACGTTAAAAACATATGTTTTGACAGAGCACAGGGAAAACTGTGCGACTGTGAAACTGTTGCATTCATTTGTTGCAGTTTATGTGACAAACTCTTTTGTTTTTATCACTTTTTTGGGAGTGATTATCACATCCACAAGAAAACCTAAATCGGGTAAGGTAGAAGAATCTTTTTACCCATTCGCTAAGTGTACAAGTTAGGTGGGTCGACAACACATTCCTGTCATGCGACGCACATGCCGTCACCAGTGTCGTATAGAATATATCAGACGTGTTCTCCTGTGGAGAAATCGGTTGACCTTGCGATCAAATGTTTTCGGTTCCCATTGGAGAGGCACGTCCTTTCGTCTACTAATCGCACGGTTTTGCGGTGCGGTCGCAAAACACAGACGCTAAACTTATTACAGTGAACAGAGACGTCAATGAACGAAGGGACAGATCATAACTTAGCGAAAATAAAGAAAGTAAATTTTTCGTTAGAGGGAAGACTTGAAACAAGGACCTCTCGTTCCGCAGCTGCTCACGCTAACCACGGGACCACGGCGCTCCTGAGCTTATATATTCCTTGATGTTGAATATCTTGCGCATGGGCTACTCACTTTGTATATTTTGCTTATTTTTTTGATAGTTCCACACAACTTCTTCCTGTTTTCTCGATTGATCTGTGTTCAGTTTTTCAAGGCCTATCCACTGTGCCAACTTATAACTAAATCTGAGAGGGGGGGGGGGGGGGTGCGATGGGGAGGTTCCCTTGTTAGTAATTTGAAACTGTGTGCGAAACCTCTCGCTAGTAATCTGAAAAGTCGCGCTCTAAATTCCGATGACATCGTCACCCTTGTATTCTTATCTAGAAACAGCTTTGCTACCCTACCTTTGAACACTAACATATTGTTGTTGCAACAACAACACAATCGAAGCTGAATCTGACTATCTGTAAATGAAACTGAATACAAAGGATGTTTATCAACAATTACAGAATGATTTCCTCAACAAACAATCATTGCACAGCGCCTAACGGCTGCGTACTGAGACTGTGCTCTGTGGGTAAGGTATGTACTGAATTTATATGAAATTTTACTGATGAAAATTTTTCATAATTTCATTTCAGGAAGTTAGTTTCCGTCATACGATTGTTTCTTACATTGCAACGGATAATTCGAGTCTATTCTGTCCACACACTGCAAGAATATAGTGGCGAACTGCATGTACCTCAAATAAATCACTGAGCTGCAATCTGCCGTATCTTCCATTAATTTAGGCTGCTTTCGCAAATTAAACTACTGTTATTTGTTTAAACAATGCTGGTTACTGTCCACGCAATAGTACAAGGCGTGGCAATACGAATTTAATCAAAATTATTTTTCGTTGTTTAACGAGGGGGATAGGATTTGGTGGAAATTTTTTGTGTGAATAAAAGGGTATTTTGAAATTAGATTAGCACAGAAGTGATTCGTACTAACATGAATTGTAACTTTGCTCAGCGTTTTAATACACCACAACAATCACTTTTCCACACAATATTTACATTTAGTAAAATTTACTATTTGCTTTTATAAAGATATATTTTTAACTAACGTCGAAGGGAGGAAGCTAAGTAGAATACTAAACACGTGACTGATAATTCTCCCTGGATACCAACGCGTAGATTTTGTTACACAGTGAAATCTTTGCACTACAGTAATTACTCAGCAAGCGCTTCCAGCAATAAAAGCTCGGTGAAAATTACTTTCTTCAAAAAGTGTCGTCTCACTATAAGGTACTTTTATAAACCATCCTATGTCTTTAATCTTCAGTTACACATCGATCAGCATCTCAAATTAAATTCATTCTTTGTGTGGCACATTCCCCATCCAAGCTCCTCATTCTACAACGACCCAACACTCTCCCTCTCTCTCTGCAAGTGACTCACTCGCTTGCCCCAGGCAAAGAATACGTCTCACTCGGTTTAGATATGCCCGTAGTGGCAAACATACGAAACAACCAGATATTTATCATGATATATACAACTTTCATAGAGATTTCTCATTATATGTTCACCTTTCACTATATGACGTAACTGCTGTTGTATCAACAAACAACAAAACGTCGAACAACTCCCACTGAGGGACTAACGAATTATTCTGTTCGTTAGAAAACACGCTATAACAAGCAAGGACATGAAGGCCAATTACTCCTGCCGGGTCACCAGGTGAATCGCTTCTTTAGTTCCTACTCGAAGCTAGTGTGGTGTCGTGCGAAATAACACTCGCAACTGTGGGCACAATCCACACAGTTACGCTTGGTGAATATGCGGCGCATCAGGCAACTGAAGCATCCTACTGATCCGCTGATTTAGTCGAGGGACTCGAGTTAGCCACACTGCCCAGTCACATTAAAGTATCAAATTGGCAGTTCTATGTGACCTAAATTTTGTTACAAAGTCCTCTGTTTTGTGCAGAAGATGGTTAAACAATTGTTTTGTACTGATTTCTGCCTCATTCTAGTTTTGTATCAGATAATACTGAACTCTGTTTTGGCTGTAGCTACTTTCGAGTCATATTTTTAGTAGTTTACGATTTCTTCTGCATTTTGCGGTCGCTAGCTGCTACATTATGTATGTCCAGTGTACATTATCCTAGGATTGATTCATTGTGCTTGGTATTTACATTTACGTTATGCTTTTCAAGCCTTTCGTCGAAATGTTGTGGTATTTGTGTGCTCTGAGCGAATGTTCTCATTATTAGAGCGAGAGCTGGAAATGGTTTCGAGGTGTGTTGAGCCATTTTTGTTTTGGGGCTTCTGTTTAACTACTGCAGTTTATGTTACACCGATTTTCTTCGCTTATACTCTTTTTAGAACAGCATCCGATTTTGGTGGCCTTCGTGAAATTTACTACCGACGTAAGCATGACTCCAACGTAATTCTGCAAACCCATAAAAATACGATTATTTAAGGCTGACTGACTGCCAAATGTTTACTCAAGTGATTTGAGACAATGACGTTGAGGCAGGCCTTTGGAGAAATTGTATAAATTCATCCAACGTAAATTTTCAAGTAAAATTTCCATTATTTCACTTCACAGCTGTCTTTTAAAGATCGCTGTAAAAAATACACGAGCAGTTTCTGAGCAACCGCTGTCTTAACGATGGCAAAGATGCATTTTTTTCTGGTCTCAAGTCCGAAATACGGTTTCGTGTAGAACTCCACGCAATCGTACCCTGTGCAAGCTGCTTCATCTCTGAAGAAACACTGTAACCTACGTCCTCTGTAATCTGCTTAATACAGCAAAAACCTGGTCTCGTTCTAAAGCTTTTACTCCCAATCTTTCCTCTATTGCGAAATTATTCCTTGATGCCCCAGATTGTGTTTTTAGTCAAGATGAGGCATAAAACGCATTTTTACGCGATTAGATTCAGTACCTCTTCCTTAGTAATTCGATCTACTCACATTATTTTCAGCGTTCTTTTCTTGAAACGAATTTCAGACTCCTCTGTTTTCGACTACGCTGTTTATAGTCACGTCTCACTCCAGTATAAGGCTGCATTCAAATGGTTCAAATGGCTCTGAACACTATGGGACTTAACATCTATGGTCATCAGTCCCCTAGAACTTAGAACTACTTAAATCTAACTAACCTAAGGACATCACACCCATCCATGCCCGAGGCAGGATTCGAACCTGCGACCGTAGCAAGGCTGCATTCCAGACAAATGCTTTCAGAAAACTTTTCCTAATACTTAAATTTAGGTTACATGTTAACATACTTCCATTTTTATTAAAAACATTTTTTCGGTACTACAAGTCTGCAATTTATACTCCCTCCACACCTATTGCCGATACAGCTTCTGTTTCATTCTTCCGCACATAAGCCGTATTACTATTTTCCAAGCAAGATTAAACAAATTGAGAGTCATATAATATTTACACCTGTCAGCATAGGGTTTGTTTAAACTTGGAGAATTATTACATTCTTCTGGAAGTATGACTATATTCTCCCAGCACACAAATCATGCAAATGGTACGTTTTGTCGCGGCTGGCTCTATCCAAGACGTTTATAAGTATGAGGGAATGCCGTCTGTTCTAGGTGCCTTCTTTCGACTTAGGTCTTTAATACTCCGTCAGGTACTTCTCGAAGTTTACATCTCCCATTTCATCTTCCTCTTTACAAGCAACAAATGGCAAATTTTTAAACAATACCGCTTTGTCCAGCGGATCCAACGATAATGATCAACAGAGTGGCGCTAAATGTACTATACAACGCCTCGAGTGGGGCGCAGCTAGCGGTAACAGGCCTCTCGTCGGTAACCAACCACAAGTAACGAGCCGCACACATCTGCGCTGCCGGAGCCTTCGACATGCGTCTCCGATCGTGTCTGTATGCTTAAAAGTAAGACTTAAATAATTATCGTCCAAGTTCCTTACTGAAGTCTTTTTCCAAAAGATTCGTGACAGTAATGTACTCAAATTTAGTTTCACTCAGAAGTAGATATAACTTACGTTGCACGTCACAGTTTGGATTCCAGAAGGGTTGGTCGACTGAGAAAGCTATTTACAGATTAACCAAACATTACAAGTTTTAAATAATAAAATATGACTAGTTGGCACTTTTATGTTTTTTCCAATGTATTTGACTGCATATATCTTAGAAATACACTCAGAGGCAAAAAAAGGAAATACGGCGCACAACGAATGAATTATCCGAATGGGACGGAAATCAGTAGCTGTGATGTACAAGTACAGACAATCCAGTGATTATAATATCAAAAAAATGTCATCATTTGTTCGAGAGAAAGAGCTTCACAAAAAGAGTAAGTCAATTATGAATTGGTGCTGCTCTAGCCCTTATGCAAGCAGTTATTTGGCTTGGCCTTGATTGATAAAGTTGTTAGATATCCTTCTGAGGGATTAACTGCCTGTACAAGTGCTAGAGGTCCACCAATGCATAATTGACTTACTCAATTTGTGAAGCTCTTTCTCTCGAACAAATTATCAAATTTTTCTGAAACTGTAGTCATTTGTCTGTCTGTACATGTACCTCATATCTACCAATTTTCGTTCCATTCGGATAATTCCTTCGTTATGCGAGGTTTTTTTAATGTCTTTGACTTTATTTTAAGGACTTGATGACTTTACTAACAACAGTGTCTTCCCAGACATAGGGAACGTCTATTTTCAAAGAACAATTCAACAATTATTTGGAAAAGTTATTAGCAATTCCTTCTATTACTTTCTATCCTAGGGGTTTATAATAACACCCATATTTCAGGCAAAAGGTAGCAACTCTCCTTGGAGAATGTTAAGTGGAAGGTGATTCACAAATATTTGCGATGGTAGTGGATCTAGAATATAACCCTGTGGGACTTATTTCATAATTTCTCTCCAGTCACTAAAATTCTCTGCTTCCAACGTTGTTTACACTATTCAACATAACTTTTATCATTCTACTTCTGAGGTATAATTCAAATTCTACCTAAGAAATAGATAAATAAAAGTTTTGTTTAATAATTCAAATTATACCTAAGAATTAAAATCATAAAATCAATGTTGGAAGCAGAGAATTTTAGTGACTGGAGAGAAATTAAGAAGGAGGTCCCACAGGGTTTAATTCTGGCTCCACTACCATTGCAAATATATTTGAATCACCTTCCACTTAACATTCACCAAGGGGAGTTGCTACTTTTTGCATGCAGGATGAGTGTTATTATAAACACCTCAGAGGAAAGTAATAGAAGAAGTTGTTAATAACTTTTCCAAATAATTAAGGAATTATTCTCTGAAAATAGACTCTCCCTATGTTTGGGAAGACACTATATATTGAGTTCTGAACACTAAATACAATCATGCCAACAAATGATATAGCATACAATTAGGAGTTAGTAAACATGGTAGAGCGCTGCAAATTTATTGGGTGTGTTTGCATAATAATGAAAACTTGGACTAGCAGACGTATATTACTTAGCTGCTCAAACAGTTAAGTTTAGCTACTTTATTATTTTTATTATTCAAAGTCTCGTAAACAAACAGATCAACCACCTAACATATTTTGGATATTTCTACTCAATAATGTGTTATGGTATAATTTTATTGGCAACTGATCATTAAAAAGGAAATTACTCAGTGCGCATAAGCCGAAGTAAGAATAATAAGTTCTGTAGCTCTACGTTAATAATATACATTTTGATATTGAAATTCATGATAAAGAAACCCTCAAAATGTAAAGATTATATTGATAATCACACTTAACAACACTATAAACAATGAACTTCATTTTGTACTATTAAAGTTGTCAGTGGCTCAGAAAGGACTTCAAAAAGTTTAATGATTTTCCCAATGAGGTAAGACGTCTGACAGGTAGCAAAGCATGCTTTAAATGCATCCCCTGTAGTTTAGTCGGCATAAGAAGATCCCTGACACTTAGCAGCGCTGTTGCCCGCGTTCAGATGCGTAGCGCTAACTGTTGCACGAGCAAACAACAGTCGTGTATGTTGCGTCAGAGGCGTTCACATGACTGGTTAAGACTGGTGTACCAAGCCCCAGTGCCCGGGGCCCTACAACTGTCAGACATCTTCTTACACTGATTCGACTGCAAAAATCTTTCTTTTGAGCAATACCACCCATTCTATGGACGAATTTCTTTTAAGAATTGGCCGCTTATTATAAGAAACTAGTTTGTTTAGAGCAATGCTGACGAATAATATGTTAATTAATGTTGTACCTAATCATGTAAACCTATTATGTAAAACTGACTTTTTCCATATAATTTCGATAAAATTCTTTCAAATGTCCTCCAGAACGAGGAGCAAACTAACAAATCTACCTTCAACGATGATCTTGGCTTTTGCGACGCCGTAATGATAGACTTTCACTTTTCGATTGGGATGTAGTCTTATTTTCCAGCCCCTTGATGTTCTTGCTTGTTTTAGTGTGTTCTCTATAGGAGAGAGTAATTCATTCATTCTCTCACCGGGACTTGTTCAGTGCTTCGTTATTGTGACACTGCAACAG
Source organism: Schistocerca serialis cubense (assembly GCF_023864345.2). NCBI lineage: Eukaryota > Metazoa > Arthropoda > Insecta > Orthoptera > Acrididae > Schistocerca > Schistocerca serialis. The sequence continues at coordinate 76,456,407 of NC_064644.1, forward strand.
TGGTTATGCCACCCCACGTCGGCCGTTGCGGAAAAGCTGCTAACAGTAGCTCTGTAATCAGAAACAGGGAATGTCCAGCGACAATGTCTATCTTTTGCTTCTGTTTTCTGATTGGCTGAAAGGGCTACGTTTTAAACATTGACATGGAACGATGCTGCGTTTATAAATCGAGGATGTCGGCCGTCGCCGTCTTATGGGTGTGGTGGCAAGCCGTTAAACTCTAGTGTGTAAACTGTATCTTCGTTGTATATATGTGGGTTCTGTAGTCGGTGATCTTTCGATGCCAACCGACTGACTTAGTGCCATCTGAAAGACTGAGCGAATCCGAGGTGCGTTTCCCGGACGCGAGCGTCAGTTCCTGCGCAGGCAGTCTTGCGTGTTACTGAGCATAGCCCTTGTTATAAGAGAGATCTCAGAACATTTCGTGGAGCTAGTAGCTACAGGGGCGGTAGGGTTTTAGATGACAAGACGGACATGAGTAAGGTTATTACTTGTAAATAAATTTCGTTGTTTTCTCTGTCAGTCTGAGAGTTATGGTTTTCAAGTCACCTTTTTACTATGTTTCCTGTTAGCTGGTACGATAATTATAGATTTCAGCTGTTAATAGACAGCTGAAGGAGAAATATTGAGCTGTCAGTGGATGATCTTCGAAGTCCAGTGGTCGGATTATGGAATCGTACCTCAATGTGATTAGTTACCGACAGGGGTTTCAGTAATTGGCTTTGGAGTGGTGAGAGGGTAGCCCTGTTTCGTTGGTCAAAGCGAGGAGGGTGATAAATTATAGAAAACTTAATGTGTGTGTAAGAAGTTAATAGAAACAAATGATAAACGTAAAATTTTGAAAAATAATGAAATAACTGTAAAATCCCACATGACTGAATAGTTCAGAAAGATAGTCTAAACAGCTTATCATTCCTCCCTCCCCCCCCCTCAGGAAAAGGGAAAAAAGGAAAAAAAAGTGCCTTGACGTGAGATACAGGTACCCTCAAGCATTAAATTCAGCTATGCATGAGCGTTTACCTCTGAAAACGATTTGCTGCTGATGAATTCAGCACACTTTAACTGAAGCTCAAAAGTAGATTAATCTCAGCTCATGCAAGGAAGAGATCAAAAACTTCTACAAAGGAATTGCAAAATCCACACACAACATCCTAACAGGACAAGCAACTGGGATATACTCATACCAGCCGGTAACTAAGCAGCAATCTAGACTTGTGTGTTTCAAGATGAACCGAAACCAACATAGGTTCACGAAGCACATCCAACAAATTTATTGCTTGTTTTTTCGGCTACAATGGGCTTCCTGCGACCACTGCTCTAGAGAATCTAACAACAGATAAGCTGAAATGTATACAATTTGTTTGCCACAACTCGTCGATAAATCAGGAAAAACTATCGAAAAAGTTGCATCATTCTGCGTCACATCAACGCCAGCTGCTTCACGATACATCTCACACATCATTATCAGACGAAGAGAAACATCAAACCAATATTCCATTGCAGGCATTCATTTGTTTTATTGCCTAAGGTCTTCTTTTTGTTCCCTTCTGTAAAATAAAAAATTTACGTTGACAGCGATTTCTATCACATCGAGAAGCTGCTGAGTCTTTCCAGAACCATAGTTTTGAAGTTCTGACATAAGTTATTACATAGAATACAGCTATCCATAATGCAGTACTATCTAATAAATGCCTCACAAATATCCATTCATATCTTCATAAGGCTTCGAAGTGGTGCAAAGATACACCACTAGGTTTAAATATTCAGAAATGTGACATTGCTCACTTCACAAAACACAAAAAACTGGTGTCCTTTGATTACAACATTAGTGAGTCAGAACCGAAATGGGTCAGCTCACAAAAACATCACGGTATAATAATCTGTAGGAGTATGAAATGAAATGACCACATGCGCTCAGTCGTATCTCAAACAAGTGGTTGACTTCGGTTCATTGGCAACCTAGTGTGAGTTGTCTGTCGTCCACGAAGGAGACTGCTTACAAAACACCCGTACATTCCATCTGAAGTTTCCCAGTAACACACTGACCAGTTCACCAACCTGCTCTTTGAGGGGGTCTGACCCAACACATTCGCTTTCGTGTAGGCGATTTTATAGCAATCGACTTAGCAATCGACTGTGTGGTATGCGTGTGCCGGGTCGACCAGCACGTCGGGCCACCCAACCTGATAGCATCGAGACCAGTACCTCTGCCCCCCACTCCAGGCTCTTCCCTCCAGCATTGGCAGAGTGAAAGCTGCGTCTTCACTGGGCACAGATATAATATACCACACAGTCGTAATTTGACCAGAAATAAACAGATGGATCAGGAGAAGGCTCAGTAGTGGCGGAATGGCCACCCTCCAGTTCACCTGACTGCATGTGAGTACACTGCAACTCCTTCGCGAAACCTACCCGACTGCACTAACGGAGTATGGGATTGCAGGTAGTGGTCGGGGCAAGCAGAGAGAGGTCTCCGGTAAACCAGTGCACCTGCACCGCGCACGCGACCAGTGTGGTATCATCCCCACAAAGGCAAACGTGTCACGCCAAAACCGCTCTGGATGTGCGGAAGGAAGGGAGTGGGGGGCGGTATTGGGATCTTAGAATACTGTCCCCGTGTATGGGACCAACGCCAAAAAGAACTAACAGTAGATAATGAACTTGTACAAAGGAAGGTGGCAAGAATGGTCGCGACTTTGTTTGATTCATTGGAGAGAATCGCGAAAATGTTTGAAATATCTGAATGTGCAGACAGTTGAAGATAGAGGCCAATTATCGCACGGAAGCATATTCACTAAGTTTGAAGAACCAGTATTAAGTGAAGAAGATAGACCTTCTTTCCACTATGTATCGTTCGCATAGGGATCGTGAAGACAAGATTAGACTAGTTACAGAACGCACAGTAGGTTTTAAACAGTCACACTTCCCATGTTCCATCCGTGATTGGAACGGAAGGAGTTGTAACATTCGGTATCACACAAAGTCGTCTTTCCTATGCAGTTGACAATGGTCTGTAGAACATATATGCGGACGGAGATCGAAATTTAGAATGGAAAAAGGGAAAAAGTGTGACCCGTTTTAGTGCAAAAGCATGAAAATGTTGACAAATTTTAAGGAAGAATATTTTGAAAAACCGTAACACTATTGGTAGAGAAGTTATATTTCTCTTTCATTGGTTTTGTAAACGCTTTGTGTTTAAATTTTGGCGATTTCTGATTTAGGAAGGACGTTGTTAGTAGAAAGAAATCATATGTCACCGGATTATCCTATTGTCCGTGTGTCTAAAACTGTAGCGTGTTGCTCTAGCTACAGCTCAGAGACCTGTTGCTTAGTTCTAAAATTTACGAGATGGTGAAGTCAAGTAAACTATTCTATATCAGTAATGGAGCGTTTACTGCCGAAAAACACAAATTAAGTCCCTACCTAGTCTAACTCACTGACAATATGTATAGGTTTATGTACAACTGGTAACCATTTTGGGGTTGAATTATGTTAGCTGGAAACAGTTAATACAGCATAATAAAGTAGTCACAAAATTTCTTAACCTACCTTTTGTTGTCACTGAAGTACGCTGTTTCACTTTCATGCATGCCTACACTACATACAAATACTTTAAACCTTCCTGACAGTTAAATCTATACTGGAGGATAACAAATGTTTCTTCTTCAGAAGCGCATTCCTAGCAGTAGACATTCTACATTATATAACCTCTCTACTTAGACTTTCATCAGTTATTTTGCAGCCCAAACAGCAAAACTCATCTACCACTTTAAGTGTCCCATTTCTTAATCTAAATCCCTCAGCATCACCTGATCTTATTCGACTACATTCAATTATCCTCGTTTTGCTTTTGTTGATGTTCGTCTTATACCCTCTTTTCAAGACACTGTCAATACCGTTCAACTTTTATTCCGAGTCCTTTGCTCTCTCTGACAGAATTACAATGTCATCGGCAAACCTTAATGTTTTTATTTCTTCTCCGTAGATTTTAATTCCTACTACAAATCTTTCTTTTGTTTCCTTTACTGCTTGCTCAATATACAAATAGAGTATCTTCGGCGATTGGTTACAGCCCTGTCTCACTCTCTTCTCAACCACTGCTTCCTCTTCGGTCCCCTCGACTCTTATAACTGCCATCTGGTTCCTGTACAAACTTTAAACAGCCTTTCGCTCCCTGCATTTTAGCCCGGCCACCCTCAGAATTTGAAAGAGAGTGTTCCAGTCACCATTGTCAGAAGCTTTCTCTACGTCTACAAACACTACAAACGTTGGTTTGCCTTTCCTTAACCTCTCTTCTAAAATAAGTCGTAGGCTCAGTATTGCCTCACGTGCTCCAACATTTCTACGGAATCCAAACCGTCTTTCCCAAGGTCGGCTACTACCAGTTTTTCCATTCGTATGTAAGAATTCGTCTTGGTATTTGGCGTAATTATTAAACTGATAGTTTGGTTATATTCATAGCTGTTTAGAATTGGATTTATTATATTCTTCTTGAACTCTGACCATATTTCACCTGTCTCATACCTCCTACTCACCAGATGTAAGAGTTCTGTCATGGTTGACTTTCCAAAGGTTATCAGTAGTTGAAACAGAATGTTGTCTACTCCCGGGGCCATGTTTCTACTTAGGTCTTTCAGTGCTGTGTCTAATTCTTCACGCAGTGTCATGTCTCCCATCTCATCTTCATCTACGTCCTCTTCCATTTCCTTAATAATGCCCTCAAGTACATCTCCCTTATACAGATCCTCTGTATACTACTTCCACCTTTCTTTTTAACCTTCTTTGCATAGGAATTGTTTTCTATCTGAGCTCTTGAAATTAATACAGAGGGTTCTCTTTTCTTCCAAGGTCTCTTTAATTATCCTGTTGGCATCATCTGTCTTACATCTAGTGACATATGCTTTTACATTCTTACATTGGTCCTCTTTCCATTTCCTCGTAGTCATTCTGCACTCCCTGTCGATCTTATTTTTGAGACGTTTGTATTCCTTTTCGCCTGATTCACTTATTGCATTTTTGTATTTTCTCCTTTCATCAATTAAATTCAAAAATCTTATGTTATCCAAGGATTTCAACTAGCCCTCGTCTTTTTGCCTACTTAATCCTCTGCTCTCATCACTATTTCATCTCTCAAAGCAACAAATTCTTCTTCTACTGTATTTCTTTTCCCTGTGCATGTCAGTCGTTCCCTAATGCTCCCTCTGAAACTCTCTACAACCTCTGGTTCTTTCAGTTTATCCAGGTCCCATCTCCTTAAATTCCTAGCTTTTTGCAGTTTCTTCAGTTTTATTTTATAGTTCATTGCCAATAGATTGTGGTCAGAGTCCACATCTGCCCCTGGAAATGTCTTACAATTTAAAACCTCATTCCTAAATCTTTGTATTACCATTTTATAATCAATGTAAAACTATCGGGTGTCTCCAGGACTCTTCCACGTATACAACCTTCTTTCATGATTCTTAAACCAAGTGTTAGCGATGATTAAGTTATGCTTTGTGCAAATTTCTACCAGGCTGCTTCCTCTCTTACTGCTCACCCTCAGTCCGTATTCCCTACTACTTTTCCTTCTCTTCCTTTTCCTACTACCGAATTCCAGTCCACCATGCCTATTAAATTTTCGTCTCCCTTGACTATCAGGATAATTTGTTTTATCTCATCATACATTTTACAATCTCTTCATCATCTGCAGAGCTAGTTGGCATATGAACTTGTACTACTGTGTTACGCTTGGACTTCGAGACTATCTTGGCTACAATAATGCTTTCACTATGCTGTTCGTAGTAGCTTATCCGCTTTCCTATTTTTATTCTTCATTAAACCTACTCCTGCATTACCTCTATTCGATTTTGTATTTATAATCGTGTTTTCACCTGGCCAGAAGTCCCATTCCTCCGGCCACTGAGCTTCACTAATTCCCATTATATCTAAGTTCTATTTTACCCATTTCCCTATTTAAATTATCTAACCCACCTGCCCGATTAAGGGATCTGACATTCCACGCTCCGATCCATAGAAAGCCAGTTTTCTTTCTGCTGATAACGACATCCTCTTGAGTAGTCCCCGCCCGGATATCCGAATGGGGGACTATTTTACCTCCGGAATATTTTACCCAAGAGGAGGCCATCATCATTGAAGCACACAGTAAAGCCGAATGCCCTCGGGAAAAAATTACCGCTGTAATTTCCACTTGATTTCCGCCGTTCGCAGTACCAGCACAGCGATGCTGCTTTGGTTGTTATTAGAAGGCCAGTTTGGTCAATCATCTAGACTGTTGCCCCTGCAACTACTGAAAAGGCTGCTGCCCCTCTTCAGGAACCACTCGTTTGTCTGGCCTCTCAACGGATACCCCTCCGTTGTGGCTGCACCTACGGTACGGCTATCTGTATCGCTGAGGCACGCAAGCCTCCACACCAACGGCATGGTTTATGGGGAGCGGGGGCAGGATAAATAATAAATTAATAACATATAAATGAGTATATCAGATTTTCTATAACTCCCGAAATAAGACAGATTCAAAAAATCTAAGAGCGGTTTTGGAATCAACATAAAAATTCATTCAAGATGAGACATTTATATAGAAACTGTCAGTTTGAAATGCGTAAAAATCTAATTTTTTTAAAATTAGATGGGAGACAGGTTTATATATTAATACTTGCCACACGTATGGTTGCTCCTACATTGACCAACAACGAATTTAATACACAACCCAAAAAAACTCTTTCAGTTTAGTACAAATATTAAAAAATAGTCCTAGCTCTGACATCACACAGTTTAAACTGGTAGGGAAAGGGGTAACGTTGAGTATAGTTTTGGTAGACGCCGAACTTGACTTGCGAGTGAGTTGACGTTGTGGTACCTTACGGATACCAGCAGTGCTTTTAATTTTTATACATGCTAACTTAATGTAGCGTGGAAACATGTATAAAGGCGTTGATGTATATCATATCGGGTTTTGAGCATTGTTTTGTGATTCTACCTCAAAGGACAGAGAATGAATAAAGTGAAAATTTTAAATATTAATTGTTTGATAGGTGCGCCTCATCACATCTACAACAGCAGAAGTAAGATAATAACTGTTACCTCAGATTTCCTATTGTGTTGAAAGTCAGACGCAGAGCTCGTTGTTCTAGAGTGGAAATGCTCGGTGACTCAGGAGCATTAAAATATTAAATTGCATAGCAAGAAATAATTTGCATGATAATAGCAATGATAATCGGACTTCATAAATTCAAATGTAGACTGCAGGACTGACTTTTAAAACAAGTAAATATACTATAATGCGCAAAAGAATCCGAACGACATGAATTGTGATCCGTCTTATTTGCATGCAACCAACATAACGTAGCTGTCTTCTGGGTCCTCTAATCGCTTTGCGGTACAGTCGATCGACTATACAAATTGGATACCACGAGACACCACTAGACAACACTGTTCTTTAAGGCAATCAGTAGGATGTAACATCACACCATGATACTGCAAAAACTAGAAAAACACGTAATTAGAGATGAGTTAGTCCCTAACGCTTGTACAGGTTACAATGATTTTCAAAAGCGTTATCATCTCATTACATTCTGAAACAACTAACTATGGCACATAAACTATGTAGTAATCCTTAAACAAAGTAAATGTTTGCGTGAACAAGATATTCTGAGACATTGTCTGGACTAATAAAGGTCTATGACAGTTCGAAAATCCCAGTGACGATTGGGTTTTGCATAAACTGGTCGTTAAAGAAACTAGTTAAAGAAAACGCGACAAACAGCGGTAAACGCTCTGTAGAAACCGCAATATTAACGGAGTACAGTCAGTAATGTCACTGTACTAATTATTAATGAAGAATTATTTGCCCACTTGTCTTAACTATAAATGACATGACGAAATTATTTGGTTCTGGATCTGGACAGAAACCCAGCAGACGCAGTCACTAGTAACTAAAATACACTTTTGCACCTGCCCGGGACTTGATAAAGGCAACGATCATCAATGCTGACTAGCTGTAAAGAGGTGTCAAATACAAAGGTTTTCACCAGTATTAGTTAACACATCTGAACTTGAAACGAAATGACGAAAGTATTTCTACTACATAAAAATCATTATCGCCCTGTTAACTAACCATGAAAGACGATAAATATACTCTCTTTCACAAGTAACCAAGTATGCCTGTGCTGAAAATTGGAATGCTATGATTTAAAATGTTGTGACAGGATTTTCTGCCCAGCACGTTACCAGATTGTTAACTAAGTCAAATCATATGCTAGAAATCGAATTTATTTACCAGCAGCGAGCTGTATCAATATGAGGTGAGGGTGCAATTTGTTTTGCTTGCCTGGGAATCGAGCCCGGCGCGTACTGTCGCTGTTTCCATTCATAAATAGACTTTAAGTATCAACTGGTTGTTCACCAGTAGTGCCCTCTATCACACACCATAACACGGCTTGTGAGATGTAGATGAAACAATGTGTTATTCGCAGTTTATGAAATGTCTTTGTTGATGTTCACGTTTTGTATTCAGTGTCAAGTTGTGGTTTCATCTGTCTTATTACGTGTCAGCAGAAGTGCCAAAGAAATCCTACGTAATAAAAATTATTTTCACGTATTTAATAGCAAAAAGAATATTAGTTACTCATTCTGTTAACGGCGTCAGGTGATACTACAGAACCTAAGCGCTTCTGGAGACTAATTTTTTTTTTTAGTTTGCAGTTCTTATAAGACATAATAACAATGTCATGTTGTGGTTTCATCTGTTTTATTACGTGTCAGCAGAAGTGCCAAAGAAATCCTACGTAATAAAAATTATTTTCACGTATTTAATAGCAAAAAGAATATTATTTACCCATTCTGTTAACGGCGTCAGGTGAAACTACAAAACCTAATCGCTTCTGGAGACCATTTTTTTTTTTTTTTTTTTTAGTTTGCAGTTGTTATAAGAGACATAATAACAAAAATTGCTACGACAGCTACTTAAAAGAAGGGCCCCATAAATTATTCCCCCGATATTTATATCTCATGTTCAAGTAGCAATCGGTAGCTAATTGGCCTTTACGTCTGTTAATTCAGGTCCCCGTCAAAGTGGTAGCAACCGGCGCTAGCGTCAACGCCGGCCCTGCCACGTCTGTGTTGTGCGAGCTTGTCCTATGGTTACAAGCTGTAGAGACTTCCCGCATTAGCAGGCGTCTTCTGCCAGTCACCAATCGAATGGAGAATTGGCAACATTGCACCATACATTTGGCAGCAATGTGGCCATCTAATTACTTCCTGGACTGGTGTAAAAGTTTCCTTCTAAATTCAATCACTATTATCTTGTCATTCTCATTAAATAACCTGAATGATTCTCCCTTAGAGGATGATATAGAAGGTATCAAACGAGTAATTTTGATTCCAAGAAGCTCGTTTCAATAGAAACTGTAGCTGGTTTCGCTATTTACGTCGCTGTTTAGCTGACGAATCTACGACTGAAGCGACAAGGAGGGAAGGCTTTTTGCAGGTGGCTGCTCGCGTAGGGGTAAAGTGTTTGGACATGAAACTGCAAACTGCGCTTGCTGTCGGTTCAAATGCTGGTGGCAACAATGCTTTTTCCTCCTCTGTAAAATAGAATCTCAAAGGCAGATCAGCAATCAGTAAGGACATCGAATGAAAACCTCTCCGCCATTATATCGCTATCTCTATTCTCTAGTTCGTGGATGTATAGACACAACATTTACGGAATTGCACACATGTTAATCCATTTTTTCTGCTTCTGTCAATAATATTGACTTAAGTGTGGCACTGAATGATTTTTTTAACTTTCTGTTGCTAATTCGTAATGATCTGAGATATTTTGCCTTAAGAAGGCAGACTTTTTTGGACCGTGATCATGACAAGTTGTAATCAGTTTTTATTACTATATTGCATACAGCACTTGGTATTTTCGGTAGTTTATGAAACACGACACACAAAAATGAGGGAGGTATTAATCAGCATCAATGTAACTCCCATATGATTGACAACAGTCTGACCAAGTCATCTGTAAGGCATACACTTGACATTTACCGGCAGACATTAACATCCATGCATTTTGAATAGTGTTTTAACTCCAGACTTCACATTTCAAAGCATCGTTCCTAGGTGCAAATAAGTAAAGAAATGCAACACGATTTCTGCTCTCAAATAAAGGTTTCAGCAATTAATTTAATTTTAATGTTATTAATGAAGACTTGGATATTTCCGACATTAAATCTAAAGTATTCAGTATACATAGAAGGAACTACATAATTACTATGTTAGGGCAGATAGTTCTAAAAATGATCAAAGAGCATAAACCTTTCCTTCAGTCACATGTGTATTAGCAGCATAATGAAGACAATAATAGCAATCGTGACAGTAATCATCGAATTATCTGATAACCTCACCCGCTACAGTTGTATTTCTCAAACTAAAACATTAGTTGTCATAGAAAAAAATTCATATTGGCATCTAACCGGATCTACGAATACTATAATGGTCCTTATACCATGCAGCATTGAGATTACAATAACACCAGCATTAGAAACTAGCAAGTAATTAACCAGTTAATCGAGAGAACCGGATTTTTGCACAGGTTCAAGGCGCATCGTCGGCAACAACAACATAATCTGGACGTTGCCAACTGTGAGTTGCAGTGGTCTGTTGGGTTGATCGGAGTTTGATAATCGCCGGGTATAGGTTCGATTCTCACTCGTAATGTCCATTTTTAACATTCACGAAAAGATCTAATTCACTTATGGTAACGCCAAGTCCAGAACGTTAGGTCACACAGTGGTTCAGAACCCGCATTAAACACAATATCCCTTAACTACCAACAGCGTCAGAGCCTGTTTAAATGGCGTCATAACATAGGCGACAGCCGCCGCAGGCACAAACTTTGTCGCCAGTAAACTAGCACTAATAAGTTTATTTCATTTAATTTAGGAATAGTTATTTCGTTCACAGTGTTCATATTTAATTTAAACTTGAGAGGTTGCAATTTTTTGTCTTCGAGTGGAATTCAAATTCGGATCTCTAGGAGTGGAACGTAACTAGATTGCAATCCTGGTCCAGCACAAACATATTCGTTATTTCATTTACGACCTGGCATGTGCACACTGACCTACCACCAAAAAATAATTTGCATTTTTATTGTTTATTCATGAATAGTCAACAATAACGATAGGTACCGTTATTTCCAACGAAATACGCGGGCATCTCACTACTGGTGAGCAAGCAGTTGATACTTAACGTCTATTTATGGATGGGAAACAGCGACAGTACGAGCCGGATTCGATCCCCCGGCAAGCAAAACAAATTGTACGCTCATCTCATATTGATACAGCTCGCTTCTGGTACATAAATTCGATTACTAACATCTGATTTTACTTTGTTGACAATCCGATAACTTGCTGGGTAGAAAATAGCCGTCACAACATTGTAAATCATAGTATTCCAATTTTCAGCACAGGCATACTTGGTTATTTGTGAAGGAGAGTATATTAAACGTCTTTCGTGGTTAGTTAACAGGGCGATAATGGTTTTTATGTAGTAGAAATAATTTCATAATTTCGTTTCAAGTTCAGATGTGCTACCTAATACTGGTGAAAATCTTTATATTTCACATCTCTTGCTGATCGTTGCCTTTATCAAGTCCCGGGCAGATGCAAAAGTGTATTTTAGTTACTAGTGACTGCGTCTGTTGGGTTTCTGTCCAGATCCTGAACAAAAGAATTCGTCATATCATTTATAGTTAAAACAAGTGGGCAAATAATTCTTCATTAATAATTGGTACAGTGACATTACTGACTGTACTCCGTTAATATTGTGGTTTCTATAGAGCGTATAGCGCTGTTTATCGGTTTTCTTTAACTAGTTGCTTTAACGACCAGTTTATGCAAAAACCTATCGTCACTGGGACATTTAGCAGGCGTGGGGAAACCTTATACAGAGGAAAAATGCTTCGAACTGTCAAAGACCTTTATTAGTCCAGACATTGTCTTAGAATAGCTTGTTCATGCGAACATTTACTTTGCTTAAGGATTACTTCAAAGTTTATGTGCCATAGTGAATTGTTTCAGATTGTAATGAGATGACAACGCTTTTGAAAATAATTGTAACCTGTACAAGCTTTAGGGACTTACTCATCTCTAATTCCGTGTTTTTCTACTTTTTGCAGTATCATGGTGTGATGTTACATCGTACTGATTGCCTTAAAGAACAGTGTTGTCTAGTGGTGTCTCGTGGTATCTATTCTGTATAGTCGAACGACTGCTCATGATAGTATATTCAATAGAACGCTGATTTCACGCGATTACTGCTTCACCGAACTGTTTACTTTCATTGGCTTTATTAGCCGAAACAAACAAACACGAATTTCGAATAATATTGCTACAAGGATTGGACTACTTTTTCAGTAAATGAAAACATTTTTGAGCTCATTTTGCTTATTATTTAAACCAAATTACAGAGATCAAATTCATACAGAACCTCTCAGGCTACGGTCGGTTTACACAAGGCAGCAAGAAGAAGACTTAACTCATTCCGTTGTTTTTACAAAACATACGATGAACGAAAAACGAAAATAGATGTGTTTAATTTCATAGCTATTCGTTATAGTTTGCAAAATAAATCCTTACGTTACACAAAAGTACAAAACCATACATTACAAGTTAACTGAGCGACCACAGACCTGAAATCCACTACACCCATCAAATTCATAAGGCTGACGAAATCCACAAGTGGAATTTGTGGTATACTGTACTGAATTATTATACAGACCCGAAGCATAGTTAACGACACACACAGGGGTGCCCATGTTCCATGCATAAATGACATAGATTTTCAGCGTTTGTTATATTGGTTTACGGAGAATATGTCCAGATAATAATTCCTTAGCCGACTTACTGACGCTTGAGAGTCGATTGTATTCAAGACAAAGAGTCATAAGAAAAAGTATGTGAGTTATTTGAAATGATATTTATGGAGTCATTCAGAATTGTTTCCTCATGTGAGTACGTAACGTAATTCCAAACGCACAAGAGGCCAAGGGTCGAATGCGAACACTGCATCGTCAACTATCAACCCGGTACACAGAGACCAACGTAACAGCGAAGTATGCAGCACATTTCATAGCGCAGAACTACGTGCTCGCCAGAGCACCGCAATTTATTATGCTGCGCAGGTAAATGCATTCTGACAGTGCGAGAGATATGCGAAGAGAACTTCCTCATGCACCGCGACACGTCATAAATAAAGAACAAAGGTAACGGTGCTGCACCGAGCTCATAAGGGAGGCCATTAATAGCAGCAGACGACGAGCGCACTGCGCGGGTAGCAGTTCAACTCCCGAGCACCGCTCTCTGCGGACGCAACGTACGTGATCGCGATGGCGTCCGAGGTCACTAAGGTGCTGGACTGCGGTAAGGGAGGATGTGCAGATATATTCAAATCTGCACTCAGTAAGACAGCATACAACATCTGCTCGTGGTTTACGGGAAGGAGATTGACATTTATTGCTACAAAACACTGCCTATAGTTTCTAACAGGTGTGATGTCATTTCGGAATCAATTATGGCACCAAGTCGATAGTGATACCTAACAATAAACTCTCTGAACTTTACGAAAAATTTATGCCAAGTTAATTTAATTTTTTCTTATACATAACACTTGTGGGATATCAGATTTCTGGTAACAACACAGCACTGTCGATTACTCGCTAACTCCATTGATACCACAGACTCCTTCCGAAAATGTTTCAGGTTTCCGTAAGAAATCAATTTTTCGAAAGTTCAAGTCACTATCAAACATTTTACTACAATGAACTGATGACCGACAACAACTAAAGACCATAAGAGAATAATAGGTTTCGTGAAGGACCAAACTGTTTTGGCTCACTGTCATATTGTACTGCATAAAAACAAAGGAAGATGTTGCATAACATTCAAATTCAATTACAAGTTTGAAATCTAAAACATATTCAGAAGATACTGGACTACAAGGGATTGCGTTTTAAACACAGAACAGTAATTCAAACAACCAGTTGAACTAATATCACTAAAACATAAATCAGAATCTTGTTGGCAATGTTAAAACATTCGATACGTCTAAAATATTGCAGACTCGCAAAACCTAAGAGAAGTTTTGGAGTTGGCACAAAAATACCTCTAAGATGAGACACATCTTGCATAAATTTAAACTTTTGTTAACATTTCGCTAATTTTATGTCGCTAAAACGGCAGGCGGGTTTTGTAGAAATAAGAGTGGACTCGCGAATGATTGGTACTACGTTAATAGGCATCGAAACAAATTTAATATGGAAATGAAGCACTCTTTTCACACTAATAAAAATGAAAATAGAGATAGTCTTCAGACAGCTTAATTCTGCTATTAACCCTGCGCTCTAAAAAGAAACGTAAGTGGTCGCATGGATTACATATGTATGCCATTTTCTCAACTACAAAAAGAGGCCATTGAATTTTCAAACATTTTTTGAGTGTTTTATGTGTTGGCCATAGTAATATTTATTAAAAACTGCCAACAAAAAGTATACAAATGACCTCATATTTGAAAAAGCACAAGTATTTTACAGCAAGTCACAAATTTAAGAAAGATAGCATCATTGGCTTTGATTTACTTTCAAAAAACAGATATTTGTGTAAATACAAATCTAATTACTGTTTCCTGAACAAGAAATACAGACGACCTTGGAATGATCAAGGTAAAAAATTTTTTTACACGTGTTACATACTTTTCTCGTACTTCTATTTCTCGATCTTCCGCAGTCGTGGCAGCGACGCACAGAACTACGCTGTGTCATTCCCGGAGCTCCTGACTGACTTTCCACCAGAAGAATGGCAGGAAAGTCATTTATTTTGAAGGACAGACTTCTTGACAACATTTTTTTGTCTAATCTCCGCTGAATCAGAGGTTTCATCCGAAATAAAGACAGGTCAATAAGAAAATCTCAACAGCGAATAAGAGTGTAGTTTTGGTTCGCTGTATAAATGTAAAGTGCATTGAGGGAACTAAGGTTCAGTAAATCATAAAGTAGATTAAAAGACCATCTTCTTGAATATCTGGTTACATCATACAGCAAACAGATCTTATCAACCAGATCCACGCCGTTCTTTGTACTGTTGTAGAGTGTTATTATAATTGGTTTCTGTTTAGATCTTGCATCGGCGCCAATTTTTCTGTCATTGTGCATTGTTGACATCAAAATCACTACTTTAAGTTTTCGCACGTAAGAAACCCATGTGCAAGGGCGGGGGGGAGGGGGGGTGGAAGGCAAATTTTGATGAATTTATTGGATTTCCTTTTGCCACACGAAATTCCCTGTGCACTTTTCTATTTTCAAACAGCTGTTTGGCAACATGGAGCGAAGAGAACCAATTGTCCATTGTTACATTGATGATTCTGCCGAAGACAGGACGTACGGCTCTTATTACATCACTTCTTTCGTTACTCAAACGATATGGTCCTTCCGGCTGTTTGCCTGCATGTATTTCCAAGTTGGAAATGTAGGGGTAGTGAGCATCCACAAGCGCAAATACCTTCACTCCATATTTTGTGGGCTTGCTGGGAATGTGCAGCCTGAATGGACAGCGTCCCTTTAATGCCAAAAGTTTTTCATCCGAAGTCATTTCAGCACTCGGAACAAAGTACTGTTGAAAGTTTGTAGGGAACAGATCAAATATTTCCCGCGTTGGGGCCAGTTTGTCAATTTTTGCACGCACTTCACGATCATTAAAATCATCAAATTGCAAAGTCCTGATTAGAAATTTTAATCTTTGTTCAGACATAATCAAATAAATTGCATCAATTCCAGTATGTTTCATGTGGCCAAACATTTGGCTTGTGCTCGATCAGGTTATTTTCAGCACTCCACTCATCAACAGAATCCCAATAAGTCTCTTTATTTCAGTTGGATTTGTATGTTCAACATCTCTCTCTCTCTCTAACTCTCTAGAAGAATTATTCTTGATGTGATTTATTTTTATGTTAGTGTAGTTGGTTGTGAGGTGAACGATATTATCAAAAAAAGGGACATGCAGTCTTCGATAGTAGTCTTCCGTCGTGTGGTTCCTTTAGGACCAGGAAGAACACATACAATGTTATGAGCTCCAGTTTTTCCTATGGAGGAGTCTCCTCTACGCCAGTATAAAAAACAACCCCTCTTCTTCTCCGAGATGATTCGTCACATGAAAATTAAGGACTGTTCTCAGTAGCCTCACCTAGTGTTTCCCCCTCTTGCTCAGACTCACACTGCTGGTCCTGCTCTTCCAGAACGTCATCTTCATCATTAGAACTTGAGTAGTCCGCATCTCGTGGTCGTGCGGTAGCGTTCTCGCTTCCCGCGCCCGGGTTCCCGGGTTCGATTCCCGATGGGGTCAGGGATTTTCTCTGCCTCGTGATGACTGGGTGTTGTGTGATGTCCTTAGGTTAGTTAGGTTTAAGTAGTTCTAAGGTCTAGCGGACTGATGACCATAGATGTTAAGTCCCATAGCGCTCAGAGCCATTTGAACCATTTGAAGAACTTGAGTCAGGAATTCCTTCCTCATCCACACTCTCCTTCAGCCATGACAGAATCTGAGCTTCTTGCCTCTGATCCATAATTTACCTAAATTCAATGAAATTCTAGTACTATTTCCAATATTATGGCATTGTAAAACAATAATGAATAAATGTAATACGTATTCCAACAAATAAGTTGAAAAGGTGGACTAAGAAAAAAACTGTTTTTCGAAAATACTTACGTAACAGGTTGCTTGGACTGCAGTGGTAGACTGCCGACTTTGACGGGGTCCTGTGAGACAATCACACATGACCGGTACTTGCACAACACTGAGAGGGTCCACCAACAATCCATCTTAAAGTACACAGAAGTTCAAAGCATTGTCACTTCTGGACTTCCAAATTTATTTGAATTGCCACAGGTTGATTACATATATAATTCACACGACCATTGCCGGGTTAAATACTCTTTTCTTCTTCGTTTCGCGACGTCACACTGCTTAAATTGTTGGGTAGACTATAAGCGTCACTGGAACGTGAAATGATGTTGTGAGTTCACGCACATCTGCAAGTTTTGTGAATGACCACCAAATGCCGGTTGGCAACAGTGCTTTAACATGTACGATGTCAGTCACGAACGTCTTTTGTGAGTTCTTACACAAGATGAATACTGAACTATAAATACAGATTTTATTTAGCAATATTTACATTCCTTTGCACATACACTCCTGGAAATTGAAATAAGAACACCGTGAATTCATTGTCCCAGGAAGGGGAAACTTTATTGACACATTTCTGGGGTCAGATACATCACATGATCACACTGACAGAACCACAAGCACATAGACACAGGCAACAGAGCATGCACAATGTCGGCACTAGTACAGTGTATATCCACCTTTCGCAGCAATGCAGGCTGCTATTCTCCCATGGAGACGATCGTAGACATGCTGGATGTAGTCCTGTGGAACGGCTTGCCATGCCATTTCCACCTGGCGCCTCAGTTGGACCAGCGTTCGTGCTGGACGTGCAGACCGCGTGAGACGACGCTTCATCCAGTCCCAAACATGCTCAATGGGGGACAGATCCGGAGATCTTGCTGGCCAGGGTAGTTGACTTACACCTTCTAGAGCACGTTGGGTGGCACGGGATACATGCGGACGTGCATTGTCCTGTTGGAACAGCAAGTTCCCTTGCCGGTCTAGGAATGGTAGAACGATGGGTTCGATGACGGTTTGGATGTACCGTGCACCATTCAGTGTCCCCTCGACGATCACCAGTGGTGTACGGCCAGTGTAGGAGATCGCTCCCCACACCATGATGCCGGGTGTTGGCCCTGTGTGCCTCGGTCGTATGCAGTCCTGATTGTGGCGCTCACCTGCACGGCGCCAAACACGCATACGACCATCATTGGCACCAAGGCAGAAGCGACTCTCATCGCTGAAGACGACACGTCTCCATTCGTCCCTCCATTCACGCCTGTCGCGACACCACTGGAGGCGGGCTGCACGATGTTGGGGCGTGAGCGGAAGACGGCCTAACGGTGTGCGGGATCGTAGCCCAGCTTCATGGAGACGGTTGCGAATGGTCCTCGCCGATACCCCAGGAGCAACAGTGTCCTTAATTTGCTGGGAAGTGGCGGTGCGGTCCCCTACGGCACTGCGTAGGATCCTACGGTCTTGGCGTGCATCCGTGCGTCGCTGCGGTCCGGTCCCATGTCGACGGGCACGTGCACCTTCCGCCGACCACTGGCGACAACATCGATGTACTGTGGAGACCTCACGCCCCACGTGTTGAGCACTTCGGCGGTACGTCCACCCGGCCTCCCGCATGCCCACTATACGCCCTCGCTCAAAGTCCGTCAACTGCACATACGGTTCACGTCCACGCTGTCGCGGCATGCTACCAGTGTTAAAGACTGCGATGGAGCTCCGTATGCCACGGCAAACTGGCTGACACTGACGGCGGCGGTGCACAAATGCTGCGCAGCTAGCGCTATTCGACGGCCAACACCGCGGTTCCTGGTGTGTCCGCTGTGCCGTGCGTGTGATCATTGCTTGTACAGCCCTCTCGCAGTGTCCGGAGCAAGTATGGTGGGTCTGACACACCGGTGTCAATGTGTTCTTTTTTCCATTTCCAGGAGTGTAGTTACATAATCTGGCAGGAGAAGTAAGCTTCGAGATGATTGACCTGGAATCGATTAGTGTCAGAAAAGTCATCAAATCACACTCACGAATTCCACAAGCTTGATTTGTGCTGTGCCATATTGAATGGAAGCTTACATTTTATCAAGCTTAGGCAGCGCCACACATGGAACTGTAATGGAATCGAGAACTTTACTGTCACTAGTAATTAAGTGCAGTCGATTTTAAATTATTGGATGCGAAAAAAAGTGAAAAGTTCGCTTCAGAACATCTCATGGATTCCACGAAGAAAGTCAGCTCACACACACCCTCCATGATATCTAGAGTGCCGTAGGTAACGGTACCGTACTGATACTGACATACGAGACATTTCCACGATTTCGCTCAGGGAACAAAGCAAGTATATTACGGAAGATCGGAAAAGAGAGAGATCAAACCCTCGTTCTTAATGGGACAAGACCGTTGGATATGAAAATAAGTTCCGCTGTACGCCAAAGGCGTCTTTATAAGGCCACTACTGTCGACTACAAACGAACTGGTGAATAATGTACGAATCTTCAGTTGCTTACACCTTAATGTAGAGTATACAGGGTAGTTGAAATGTCGGAAAAAAACTATGGTAAATATACGGGACTATCCATTCGGAGTGTTTGTTTATCTGCATGCCATATAACAATCACTCAAAGCTAGCTGTAGAAAAAGCAGATTCTTGTTTAAGATTCATTGTAACAAAATGTAGTAGTCAGGAAATTCAATTCAGTGGCTTGCCAACCACATCTTCGAGAGGCTCTTGAGTACTGCGCGTTGGTCTTGGCCTCGTTAACAGGGGAAATTAGTAGAGGAGATGTAAATACAAAGAACAGGTGAACCGTGACGAAATGTCACGTTTGTTTCTCTGCGTTTCCTCCTAGTCTGTGGCGCGTTCCTTCTGAAATTCCCGCTTCGCGCTCTGCTGTTTTCTTACCCCAGCCAGAGGGCGCTGTGGTGTTGCTGCGGCCGGCTGCCCGCCGTGTTTGTGGTAGAGCGACGGTCGGGAGGAGGGACTCCGATTGCCGACGCCTGGTAGCGTGCAGGAGGCCACGCCGTTTTGGTGATGGTTTGGCGTGACTCGTGTCGGGTGTGATGCATCGTTAAGGCCGTGATAGGAGCCAGTGTTACTGACTTGGGCGCAGGTGGATACAAGGGGATGAGGCCCGGTTGTCCAATGAAACGCCTATCCTACGGATGTCATCAGACTTACAGTAAGACGTTTTGACCATTATTTGCTTCATTTGCAAGCAGCTGGGGATTCTGACGTCTACAGTAATTCGGCGAAGATTATTTCTTTATTCGGTATGTAAATGATTGAACAAGGAGCAGTTTATTTAATGTTCAGCTTACGCTCGTGTTCTGCGTGTGCTGCTTGCGAGTGTAAACCTGACTCTCACCTTTGTCTGTTGATTTTAAGCGCATCGTCAAATACCGAATCCAAGTAGTGACTTTCAATTAATTAGCTGGATTCCTTCTTTCCTTGTCACGACGCGTGTTAAATGGCAAAGTAGAATTGTAGACCTTAACTTGCTACCTCATTTGCGCGGCATCAATAACAGATCCTAACCTGTTAACTAATTAAGGCTTGTGGTACACAAAGGCATTTAAGTATGTTGTTTTAAAATATCTGAAATGTGTCAATGATTTGTGTTGGGCTAGTTGATTCTGCGGTATGAACGGAAGTGTTGGCACGTCTGCCGTGTAGGGGAATCCTACTAGTTTTGTTTCGGGAACTTTAATTGAGCGAGAAACTAGTGTGCTTTAGTCCTGCCCTGGGTTAAGGCTATACTGGGGCTCTGACATTTGTACTGTAAACTGCAACATCATCCTGTTGTTTCATGTTGTTGGCCCTAAACATGCTTTGACCTGGGCGTTTCGCCCCTCAGCCTTATACTTGGATTTCAGCTGAGTGTTCAGTCTATTGACTGTCCATCGTACGCCACATCAGTAATGGTCAACCCGTCATCAGTTGATTTCGATGCTGTAGTTAGTTGTAAATTAGTACTGGTTCCATTACCTTCTGACTAGGGTTCTTGCTCGACGCTTGTCTTTAAATACGCCGCTAACCTGGTTAATATATGTTGTGGCTAGCTTAAATTGATAACTGCTCAACAGCCCAACACAGTTTGTCGGCCGTCAGAAGCCGTGTATTATTTATTCCTTATTCTAGTCAATCTATAAGCATACTATTCTTAATTTTGTTACTCTAGGTAGCCATTAAGTTGCCATATTTGGGGTGTTTCGATGGAGTGCGGCTCCTCTGAGTATAGATTTATCAATTTCCAGTTTAGTGTTTTTCCAACAGTTTTAATCGTGCTTACGCACATATATGTGTTTATATATGTGTATCGGTGGAATCTGTTTTGTATTACTATTAAACTGTACTTAACGTTATATTGTAAAGAAAGGAACTTATTCGAGGTTAACTGTCTCCGGCCGGAGTGGCCGAGCGGTTCTAGGCGCTACAGTCTGGAACCGAGCGACCCCTACGATCGCAGGTTCAAATCCTCCCTCGGGCATGGATGTGGGTGATGTCCTTAGGTTAGTAAAGTTTAAATAGTTCTAAGTTATAGGGGGCTGATGACCTCAGATGTTAAGTCCCATAGTGCTCAGAGCCATTTGGTTAACTGTCGCCGTAACGTGTTGTGGACGGTGCACTTTCCTGTTATTCACCTTACTGTTCTAGTCAATGTGTAAACTTGCTAATTATTTTCCCCTTAAATGGAGTGTGCCTGCCTTGATGTTAAAAGTGACTGTTTCGTAACCAGTTCTTTAACGCGACTACGCGCATATTCATACTTAAGGGAGAACTTAAATTGTGTTCGCCTGTTGAACTACAACTAAAGTGCGGAAAACTGAATCAGGTGTTTATTATTGTTCTAGTGCTATTATCTGTCAAGTGTAATGCGTGACATTTTCTTGGTCTGTTATAAAGTGTTACAATAAATGCAAATTGCAGTGAACTAATGCGGTATTTCAGTTGTTCCCGTGATTTCCAGTCTCCGCATTTAATATTTAATGGGTTGGTATGAGACTGATTAAGCCTTCGTTGAAATATTGGAGGGGGCTGCGCGTGTCAACAGGTTCCTTTTAGCAAGTGCAAGAGCGTTACATAGATGTTCATCAAACTCCAGTGGCAGACTCTGGAAGAGAAGCGTTGTGAGGCACGGAGTGGTTTACTGGTAAAATTCCGAAACTATACGTTACGGGAAGATTCATTCAACATACCACTTCATATCTAGTAAATATCGCAAAGTGATGACAACGAGGACGATGAAAACATTACAGCTGCTAATGAGGCTAACTGAGAGTCGTTGTTCCAACATACCTTCTAGGACTGGAACCGGAATAGCGGTAGATGGAGCTGTAAGGACTGGCGAACGTTATTTCGAATCTGAGGGTGTGTGGAAAGACAATTGCAGACGGATTTAAGCCCTTCAAATCCCACCAGTCGCTCTTCCAGGCCTCTGCGCATCTCTTTCACCGGAATTCAGTCGAATGCAAAACAGGTGTAAAATCACCGTCCTAAATAACAAGCATGTGTGCTACTTAACGGTAACCATGTAATCAGTTGATAGTGTCATTGTGATTGAAAACATTTAATTGCTATTTTCGCTTATCCTTGTCGTCCAACTTCTTTCATGTACTTTCTTTGGCTATAGTTCTCCGCCAAAAAGGTTGTGTGATTAAGGTATACCTTTGTGCTTATTTCGTCTGGCAACCTGATCTTATATATGCGACTGCAGACTTCCTTGGCGTATTCCTAAGATAAAATCTTTCCACGAGATCAGACGAATGGTGACATCATTCACTCAAATATGAGGGGTACGATACTCATTGAAACGTTCTGATAAGACTACACCACCGTGAGGCCGATTTCCCGATAATTTACAACTGTATTAAATTATGAGGTGTTTTTGCAAATTGCAAATTCGATCTTACTTCAGCTGTGTAGTTTACTATAGACACATGAAAATTTGAGTCGGACAGGAACTCTAATCCTGACCTTATTTCTTTACCGTGCAATATCAGCCGATATTTAATCCGAAAACCGACAGTGTTGGTGACATTTTCTACTTCAGGCAAGTTTCAAAACCTCATTCCAAAAACGCGGCTGCTACTCCATGTTGAGCGGCAGAACTAAAATATCAACCTGGTACTGGTATTAACGTATATAATTGGTACTCTGCTGAACCAGTTATTAATACCAGCAAGTTACGAACTGAATGTGATAACAGGACGTGGGAATTGGGAGTGGAAACCACTGAGCTCATAGAAGTAAATACAATAATAAATTTTATTTCTAACAAGAATTATCATGTACCCGCTAGCAATAATTATGTTTGACCATGTGCAGATGAAGGGGCATACATCTGAAAGAAATGTAATTATCAGCTTTAAAACCTTACATCGTAATATAAACACACATATATTAACTAAGCACTTCTTATAAAGCAACCCAGTTATCAGTTATTTAATGGGGTCCATAACTAAACTATTTAGTTAAATGTTTACAGAACTGCAGTATGTTCAACATCTAATCTATATGCTTCAAATCCAAGAATCTCAAGCATTATTAAAAAAATGAATCCATACAGACAGCACCATGTGAAAACAATTATATCTCATGAAAAATGAATACGAATTCGCTAAATATTTAAGAAAACGTACAGCAACATCGAATGCACCCAGGCCCAGCGAGCGGCCGACATTACTGACACTCAGGAGGACCAAATGAGTTGCTCGTTCGACTGGTTTATCTGCAGTGCCTTCTCCACTAGGCCGTTCCTCGTTGTTTATCCTTCTGCTCGCATTGGATGATCCACTGTTGACGGCCCAAGACTGGTCGGTCCAGCCTCAGCCGGTTTCTATGGAGTCATTCCCGACCTAACGCTGCATCCCGGTCACAACAGCAACCCCCAGCAGACAGTCCACCCGGATTCTTTAAAGAATCGAACATTTTTGAAAAAAAGGTTCAAACACCTGGTTGCTCTACAAATGAGTTAATGTGTTAAATACACTCCTGGAAATGGAAAAAAGAACACATTGACACCGGTGTGTCAGACCCACCATACTTGCTCCGGACACTGCGAGAGGGCTGTACAAGCAATGATCACACGCACGGCACAGCGGACACACCAGGAACCGCGGTGTTGGCCGTCGAATGGCGCTAGCTGCGCAGCATTTGTGCACCGCCGCCGTCAGTGTGAGCCAGATTGCCGTGGCATACGGAGCTCCATCGCAGTCTTTAACACTGGTAGCATGCCGCGACAGCGTGGACGTGAACCGTATGTGCAGTTGACGGACTTTGAGCGAGGGCGTATAGTGGGCATGCGGGAGGCCGGGTGGACGTACCGCCGAATTGCTCAACACGTGGGGCGTGAGGTCTCCACAGTACATCGATGTTGTCGCCAGTGGCCGGCGGAAGGTGCACGTGCCCGTCGACCTGGGATCGGACCGCAGCGACGCACGGATGCACGCCAAGACCGTAGGATCCTACGCAGTGCCGTAGGGGACCGCACCGCCACTTCCCAGCAAATTAAGGACACTGTTGCTCCTGGGGTATCGGCGAGGACCATTCGCTACCGTCTCCATGAAGCTGGGCTACGGTCCCGGACACCGTTAGGCCGTCTTCCGCTCACGCCCCAACATCGTGCAGCCCGCCTCCAGTGGTGTCGCGACAGGCGTGAATGGAGGGACGAATGGAGACGTGTCGTCTTCAGCGATGAGAGTCGCTTCTGCCTTGGTGCCAATGATGGTCGTATGCGTGTTTGGTGCCGTGCAGGTGAGCGCCACAATCAGGACTGCATACGACCGAGGCACACAGGGCCAACACCCGGCATCATGGTGTGGGGAGCGATTCCCTACACTGGCCGTACACCTCTGGTGATCGTCGAGGGGACACTGAATAGTGCACGGTACATCCAAACCGTCATCGAACCCATCGTTCTACCATTCCTAGACCGGCAAGGGAACTTCCTGTTCCAACAGGACAATGCACGTCCGCATGTATCCCGTGCCACCCAACGTGCTCTAGAAAGTGTAAGTCAACTACCCTGGCCAGCAAGATCTCCGGATCTGTCCCCCATTGAGCATGTTTGGGACTGGATGAAGCGTCGTCTCACGCGGTCTGCACGTCCAGCACGAACGCTGGTCCAACTGAGGCGCCAGGTGGAAATGGCATGGCAAGCCGTTCCACAGGACTACATCCAGCATCTCTACGATCGTCTCCATGGGAGAATAGCAGCCTGCATTGCTGCGAAAGGTGGATATACACTGTACTAGTGCCGACATTGTGCATGCTCTGTTGCCTGTGTCCATGTGCCTGTGGTTCTGTCAGTGTGATCATGTGATGTATCTGACCCCAGGAATGTGTCAATAATGTTTCCCCTTCCTGGGACAATGAATTCACGGTGTTCTTATTTCAATTTCCAGGAGTGTATTTCACGTTAAGCATGTAAGCAAGAAAAAGCTTAGGGAAAGTTTCAAATTATGTTTACAAATTGTTGGAAGTCGGTAACTGCTCTCATTCTAAAATACTGGATGAATATAGTCTGGGTAATCTGGGCCCTGTGAGCTATACTGTCTCTGCACTGTTACTTAACGGTTATTCTGATGAGTAATAGGTTCTCTAAACTGCATCCGATATGCTTAAACCAACTGGTACGGCTTTTAGGGACCGTAGCTCTAGCACAGTGCTATCATATGATACTTCATTTTTTAAATCACATGTATCATTCAAAAGCTGTTCATTCTAAAGTATACTGTGGAAATATTTAGTCACCGTAAATTATTAACTTCTATAGTTTTAAAGATGTCGAAAGTAGCATTGTTTCAAAGGATCCATTTCATTTATCTGAGATCGTCGATGTTTTCAGTTTCGCTATGTAACTGCTATTTACTACCCATATTCTAAAAGTTGCAAGCTTCCAGTTTGTCTGACACTCCACCACTGCTGTTGCATCGCCAGTCCTCTTATGCGATCGACCATCGTTCATATTCCCAGTGCCGGGATATACCCACATCCGGCCATCCACTGACACCTCTGCACATTGGACCTGGTAGCCCTGAAGCTGACCGCACGTGCTTGAATATTGATATGGAGATAAGTACAGGGCTATTACAAATGATTAAAGCGATTTCATAAATTCACTGTAGCTCCATTCATTGACATATGGTCACGACACACTACAGATACGTAGAAAAACTCATAAAGTTTTGTTCGGCTGAAGCCGCACTTCAGCCGCTCGAGAGCGCAGTGAGACAAAATGGCGACAGGAGCCGAGAAAGCGTATGTCGTGCTTGAAATGCACTCACATCAGTCAGTCATAACAGTGCAACGACACTTCAGGACGAAGTTCAACAAAGATCCACCAACTGCTAACTTCATTCGGCGATGGTATGCGCAGTTTAAAGCTTCTGGATGCCTCTGTAAGGGGAAATCAACGGGTCGGCCTGCAGTGAGCGAAGAAACGGTTGAACGCGTTCGGGCAAGTTTCACGCGTAGCCCGCGGAAGTCGACGAATAAAGGCAGCAGGGAGCTAAACGTACCACAGCCGACGGTTTGGAAAATCTTACGGAAAAGGCTAAAGCAGAAGCCTTACCGTTTACAATTGCTACAAGCCCTGACACCCGATAACAAAGTCAAACGCTTTGAATTTTCGGCGCGGTTGCAACAGCTCATGGAAGAGGACGCGTTCAGTGCGAAACTTGTTTTCAGTGATAAAGCAACATTTTTTTCTTAGTGGTGAAGTGAACAGACACAATGTGCGAATCTGGGCGGTAGAGAATCCTCACGCATTCGTGCAGCAAATTAGCAATTCACCAAAAGTTAACGTGTTTTGTGCAATCTCACGGTTTAAAGTTTACGGCCCCTTCTTCTTCTGCGAAAAAAACGTTACAGGTCACGTGTATCTGGACATGCTGGAAAATTGGCTCATGCCACAACTAGAGACCGACAGCGCCGACTTCATCTTTCAACAGGATGGTGCTCCACCGCACTTCCATCATGAAGTTCGGCTTTTCTTAAACAGGAGATTGGAAAACCGATGGATCGGTCGTGGTGGAGATCATGATCAGCAATTCATGTCATGGCCTCCACGCTCTCCCGACTTAACCCCATGCGATTTCTTTCTGTGGGGTTATGTGAAAGATTCAGTGTTTAAACCTCCTCTACCAAGAAACGTGCCAGAACTGCGAGCTCGCATCAACGATGCTTTCGAACTCATTGATGGGGACATGCTGCGCCGAGTGTGGGAGGAACTTGATTATCGGCTTGATGTCTGCCGAGTCACTAAAGGGGCACATATCGAACATTTGTGAATGCCTAAAAAAACTTTTTGAGTTTTTGTATGTGTGTGCAAAGCATTGTGAAAATATCTCAAATAGTAGAGTTATTGTAGAGCTGTGAAATCGCTTCTATCATTTGTAATAACCCTGTAGTTAATGGTTTAATAAATGTGTATTAGGTTTATGTTACACCATAAGGAAGTTAATTAGAACCTATTTCATCTTATCTATTGATGGCATCCTAAGGGCGGTTTCCGCGGACTTCAGACGTAGTTTTTTATACAAATTTAAGATGTTTGCGCAAGTATTAACCGAGTAATTTAGGTTGTTTTTGTTACACATATATTTAACACATCCGCATCTGCTCAGGGAATTAAAGGATTTATGTTCAGTATTTTATTTCTCTCCAAACTGAGCATGCTCTATCTCAGACCGAGCGAGGTGGCGCAGTGGTTAGCACACTGGACTCGCATTCGGGAGGACGACGGTTCAATCCCGCGTCCGGCCGTCCTGATTTAGGTTTTCGTGATTTCCCTAAATCGCTTCAGGCAAGTGCCAGGATGGTTCCTTAGAAAGGGCACGGCCGATTTCCTTCCCCACCCTTCCCTAATCCGAGCTTTCGCTCCGTCTCTAATGACCTTGTCGTCGACGGGACGTTAAACAGTAATCTCCTCCTCCTCCTCTCTCAGGCCGAAGTTTTCGGGTATACAAGTTTTAAACTTATTATAGCCCTATTGCGTAACTATATTAATAGCATACACATAGCGTTCCAAATAACTTTATTGGCTCTCGTGATCTATAGTTAATAGAATATACATGTTATTGTCTAGATAAATTTTGTAAAAAGATTGTAAACAACCACGATCAAGAATGGTGTGCGCTTCCATAGGACAGTTACTTCTAGGATTCTATGCAGCTGTTGTGAGAGATGGTTACCCTGGGGGGTGGAGGGGGAGGGGAGAGGGGGGAATGTAGTGGCATGAGAATTGAGGAAGTAAATGGGTCTCTTATAACAGTATCGTAAAGTATGTTCAAGAGACAGGAAAACAGCTTAACTGTGGGGCAGGAATTAAACCCTTAAGGCTGAACTTGATAGTACTAGGGTAAGGGGAGTGACAGATGAGGATAAGGGGGGAACATATTTGCTTTGCTTCTCAGTTAACTAAGGGCGAGTCTCAAGTAGATGTATGTGTACCTAATATTCAACAGACTTTCACCAGGAAACCAACAGTTTGAAGAAAAGTAGAAAGTATGAGGGAAGTTCTTATTTTAGTTAGTAGCCATGATAGAGGTGTGAGCCAGATCTTGCTGGAAAAGTTAGCTGACAAGTACGAGACCACAAGTTCTTTCAATCCCAGAGCATATATTGGCCGAGTGACAGAAAATGTAGGATCATTGTGCAAGGGTGTTACAAAACGTGATCATGATAACATTATTGATAGGGATCAGGGGTACAATACCGAGTGTGACCTTGTAAAAACTGCATCTGCAATAAACCATACGAATGTTAGCTTTGTTCCTGATGTTATATGGTATGATTGGCCTAAAACTAACAGCTCTGTCAGGAGGATCAATACGGAGTTAGATCAGCTACTTCTGGTGCCTATATTTTCGGGCATGTGGTTGGTTCCTCTTAATGGTATTGGCAGATGGGACTTCGCAAGGCATGGGCTGCATCTCACTAGGAAAGGGAAGGGGAAACTGTCTGGGATGAGAGCAAAGTCTTGAAGGTTTGGGGGGAGGGAGGGGGGGCACTAAAACTCGTGGGAGTACATTTTTTAGGATAAGGTCAGTGTCCAAGGACTCAATACCGAATGAAATTATACTTCGTGAGAATCTCGGTCAGGCAGTTACTAGAGATGTTAAAGTATCACAAGGTTCTCATAAAAGTACAATTGAAAATAATATTTGTATATCACAAGACTCCCAAAATAGCGCAGTGAAAAATAACGTTAGTATGTTGCATCAGAATACCAGGGAATTAAAAAACAAAGTAGAAGAGCTTCTTCTTTGTTTAGAAGATTTAGAAACTGAGGATAGAATAGATGTACTATGAATCTCTGAACATCATACAGTCACAGATACGTAAAAGGGTAATGTACGTGGATAGAAGCTTTCAGGACATGTTAGTAGAGACACTATGGAGTGAGAAGGAGTTTCCATATATGTTAAAATTTATCATAGTGTGAAAAATTTCGAAACCATACATTTTGTGTAGAGTAACTCATAGAAGCATGTGCCTTGAGCTTAAACTGAGTATTGGTGCTGTTATAATTGTATCTGTGTTTGAGTCCCCATTGGGAAATTTTCAGCCATTTCTGAAAAACTGGGATTCTTTGTTGTGCTGCCTGTCAGACAGAGGTAAGCATATTATGGTTTGTGGGGATTTCAACATAAATTTTTTGCATGAGTCGGATAGAAAGAATTACCTTGATGTATTACTTGGTTCTTTCAATTTAGCGTCACTTGCTGATTTTCCTACTCACGTAGTACAGAAAAGCAGTGCACCAACAAATAATGTTTGTGTAGATCAAGATAAATTTAATGAAACAAAAGCTTTTTCTGTTAAGAGTGGTCTTCATGGTTATGACGCACATCGAATAACAGTATATGAAATAGCTCCAAGCAGTAATGCAAAACAGTCTTCCAAAATAGTCCATTTACTTAACGATTTAACAGTTGCAAATTTTAGGGAAAGCTTGCAACAATGAGACTGGGGTGTAGTGTACAGGGAAACTGATGCTAATTTAAAACTTAACCTATTTTTTGATACCTTTGTGAGTATTTTGAAGACATTTTCCCTAAGGAAACAGAGAAACATAATTGTAGGAAACCATTTAAAAACCTGTCGCTTATTAAATGGGTAAAAATATCTTGTAAGCATGAAGGGAAATGTTTCTTCTAGCAAGGAGAGCTAAAAGGGATAATAATCTAGAAACAGACAAACTATATAAAAACCACTGCACTGTATTACAAAAAGCTATTAAATAGTCCAATAGTCTGTGCATTATGTCTGATATTAGCACCTCTGATAAAGAAATTAAAGCATTTTGGAATATTGTTAAAGGGGAGACAGGGCAACTGAGAGCACAGGCAGACTGTATTTCTACCAAACGCAATGAAGAGTTTGTTAACAAAACGTCAGAAGTAGAAAACACTTTCCATAATCATTTATAAGTGCTGTAGAGATAATAGTATTCAGTTGTTCATTATAATATGCAAGTCTGTATTATGGAGGAGGACGCCAATGCAGTTTGATAAAACTGAATTCAGCCCACCTCTCCTACTAAAATTAGGAAAATAATTTATTCACTCAAAAATAAAACCTCACATGGAATTGATGTCATTTTTAAAAGAGTACTAAAAGCTTGTTTGAAACAGATAAGAGGGATTATGAGCCACATATGCAATAACTTACTGAAACAGGGCATCTTTCCAGATAGACTGAAGTGCATTATTGTAATCCATTGCATAAAAATTGGATTAAGTCTGATGCTAGCAACTACCACCAAATCTTATTTCTGGCAGGTTTATCCAAAATTCTTGCAGATTTTATGCATTCAAGAGTAGCTTCACGTATCTGTAAAAATTGAAGTTCTAACAACAGCTTTTCAACGGAAAACGCTGTATATGCTTTCACCGATCAAATATTAAATACTGTGAATAACTGAACACCAGCCATTGGGTTTTTGTGATCTCTCAAAGGCTTTTTACTGTGTGAATTATGAAATTCTTCTAAATAAGGTTAAGTATTGTTTTGTGAGTGGGACAGTGCCCAAATGGTTTAATCCATACTTAACTGAAAGAATGCAGAAGGCTGGAATTAACAGTGCAGATAGCCTTCAGAAATCAGCAGAGACCTCTAACTAGGAACATATCAAGAATGGTGTCCCACAGTGTTATCGTTCTTAATATATGTTAATGACTTGCCACTCTATGTTCATGATGACACAACGTTCTTTTTGCTGATTGTACATGTATTATAATCACACTCAACAAACACCAATTAGCTGAGGAAG
The DNA here is from genome assembly GCF_023864345.2 of Schistocerca serialis cubense. NCBI lineage: Eukaryota > Metazoa > Arthropoda > Insecta > Orthoptera > Acrididae > Schistocerca > Schistocerca serialis. The sequence goes on from NC_064644.1 coordinate 76,487,386, forward strand.
TTGCAAAATATGTCTTTCAGGAAATTATGAAGTGGTTCCCTGCAAATTGACTCTCATTTAATTAAATAAAAGTATAATAATCACACCAAACAAACAACAATTAGCAGAGGAAATTGTAAGCAATGTTTTTCAGAAAATTATGGAGTGGTTCTCTGTGAATTGACTCTCATTAAATTTTGAGAAAACACTGTATATATAAATATATACATGGCCGAGTGGTTCTAGGCGCCTCAGTCCGGAACTGTGCTGCTGCTAAGCTCGCAGGTTCGAATCGTGCCTCGGGCATGGATTGTGTGATGTCCTTAGGTTAGTTAGGTTTAAGTAGTTCTAAGTCTAGGAGACTGATGATCTCAGGTGTTAAGTCCCATAGTGCTCAGAGCCACTGTTTTGCTAAGGCAGAATATTCGAAATGTCTGGGTGTGTGCACTGATAAGAAATTACATGGAATACAAATATTCACTTACGAAATTTTTTATGCATAAACCATCCCAACTTAAAAATAATAGCAAAGTGCGTACCTAAAACACTAGAAGAAAGGGTGATGTTCACTATTCTGGCTGAAATCGGACTTTGGCACAGAAAGGGGTGAATAATGCTGGCACAAAAGTTTTTGATCATTTAAGAAATAGAATTAAAAGTCTGAGGGATAGCCAACCAGCATTTAAAAATAAATTAAAAGAATTTTTGAATGTTACCTCCTTCAACTCAATAGACGAATTTTTAGAAATGGAGTAGTTATTACTATTACTTTGTGGCTATGGCCTCCCATCGGGCAGACCGTTCGCCTGGTGCAAGTCTTTCGATTTGACGCCACTTCGGCGATTTGGGTGTCGATGGGGGATGAAATGATAAGGACAACACAACACCCAGTGCCTGAGCGGAGAAAATCTCAGACCCAGCAGGGAATCGAACCCGTGCCAGTAGGTATGACATTCCATCACGCTGAGCACTCAGCTACCAGGGGCGGACATGAATGTGTGTGTAAAGTTTATGTAAAGAAACCTTACATTAAACTGTCACATCCCACATAATTATGAAATGCCTTATTCATGATCTGTGGAACAAGTATAAATTTATTTAATAAAACTGCAGCCAAATGGCCATATACAGTAGTTACTTTGCTTAACATTTTACATTTTTGCATATTCATTTATAGATTTCACTCTTTTACTGCACAGTTCTATGTGATATCGTTCACAGGCTCCGTTACACAGTTCACACACACATGTTGTGGTTGGGTCGTGATAAGTTTTGTTTTTGCAAATTACATGATGAAAGCCGTGAATACATTAATCTAGTTACGACATGTCGCAGTTCAAAGTTTTGTGCAGTCCATGAGCGGTTCGTCATTGCTTCGGTGCCATAGAACTCCGGCCATACTTTTTCTCGTTTATCCTCCATGATCTTCATTTGATTTCTGGAAGCCCTGGTGTGTGGCATCATACATCGAAATTTAATGTCTTCAGTTAGGAATGTCTCTTTCGGTAGCAAGTACACTAGTCTAGATCTTGTGGTCTTTGAGACCTAGTGCTCTTTTTAGATAAGTCGATTTTACCTTTTCTAGTGTTTCTAGATTTTTTTTTGTCAGGTGGTCCCACATAACCTCCATCCCATAGGCCAGGATTGGCAAGATTTTTGGGTTGAATATTTTCATGGCCGTTTCTAGACTGAGTAGGCGGATGTTTATGATGTCTTGTATTGCTATTGGCTCAAATGGCTCTGAGCACTACGGGACTTAACATCTGAGGTCATCAGTCCCCTAGAACTTAGAACTACTTAAACCTAACTAACCTAAGGACATCACACACATCCATGCCCGAGGCAGGATTCGAACCTGCGACCGCAGCGGTCGCGCGGCTCCAGACTGAAGCGCCTTTAACCGCGTGGCCACACTGGCCGGCGTATTGCTATTATTGCTTGGGCTGCACGTTCTGTTGTACGTTTATGAAGCGTTTGACTGTTGGTTGCAATGTTGCCCCTAGGTATTTAAAGCCTGATGAGATTTTAATTTTTTGTCCTCTGATGTTGATTTTCGCATTTTTGGGTGTTTTGCCTTCTTTTCTGAAAATCACCATATCTGTCTTTATGTTTATGAGTAGTTTATGTTCACTGCACCATTTATTTTCTCCGTGATTTTCGGCTCTGTTGATCCTAAGGCTATGTCGTCAGCATATGTATATGTATCTTCTTCATTTTCTCCAATTCGCAGTACTTCTTCAGTGGCAAGAATGTACAGCAAAGGGCTCATTGGGTCACCCTGTAAGAGTCCGTTCGATTCCAGAATGAGGTTCGAAAAAAGAGGTTGTCTGATATTATGATTAAGTTGTATTCGAGGACTCACTTGATTATTCTTGCGCATACGCTATCTTCTCCCATCGTGTTTTCCAATTTTCGGACTGTGAGATCTCTTTCCAGTGGGACAAAGGCTTTGGTGAAGTCTATGAACACTGTGTAGAACATATGTTTCTTTGTAGCGCTTCGTCGATGTTGTTTAGAAGAGACCTGACTGTCGTAAGTGTAGATCTTCCAGATCTGAAGCCCATTTGTCGTTCTGGGAGGTGACTCTCCACACAGGCTTTGATTTTTTTTGTGTAATTATGTTTGAAAACATCTTCAACTGAGTATTTTCCAGGGCTGTGCCTCTGTACTTGTTTGTGTCCGTTGGGCCTCCTCTACCTTTGTAGAGAACTTTTATTATGGAGTGTCTCCATTGGGTCGGAATTGTTCAAAGTTCAAGGCATTTGTTGAACAGTTTGATCCATGTGTGTTGGAGAGCCTCTTTCACATCTTTTATATGTTCATTATATGTATTATCAGGTCCTGCTGCTTTCTTGTTCTTCAGTGTTTTTATTACTTCTTTTACATCTTCTTCATTTATAGGTTCCCATACACTGTCTTTTTCCTTTGTTTGATGTTGTTTCTCTTTCTTTGGGGGTGTTTTGATTCCTTGTTTGTTCAGTGTCTTACAGAAGTCGTCTTCCATTTCTTCATGTCTATATTTGGTGTATGAGGCAGTCTTTGTGGTCTTTCTCTGCTTCATCCCCCTCTCTTTTTGTCTCTCGTTCTATTGTAAGTAGGCTATTTAGGTTTTTTATATTGGTACCGCCACATAGCGCTCTGATGAAAATCACTGGCTGTGCTGTGTGCAGTCTGTGGCTAGTTTGCATTGTTGTCTGCCATTGTAGTGTTGGGCAGCTGGATGTTAATAGCGTGTAGCGTTGCGCAGTTGAAGGTGAGCCGCCAGCAGTGGTGGATGTGGGGAGAGAAATGGCGGAATTTTGAAATTTGTAAGACTGGATGTCATGAACTGCTATATACATTATGACTTTTGAACACTATTGAGGTCAATACATTGTTTGTTCTCTATCAAAATCTTTCATTTGCTAACTATGCCTATTAGTAGTTAGTGCCTTCAGTAGTTTGTATCTTTTATTTAGCTGGCAGTAGTGGCGCTCGCTGTATTGCAGTAGTTCGAGTAACGAAAATTTTTGGTGAGGTACGTGATTTTTGAAAGGTATAGGTTAATGTTAGTCAGGGTCATTCTTTTGTAGGGATTTTTGAAAGTCAGACTGCGTTGCGCTAAAATTATTGTGTGTCAGTTTAAGCACAGTCATGTATAATTTTTCTAAGGGGACGTTACACTATGTATTCTTTTCTTCTCTTTTATTAGTTTTTTGTAGATTCTCCTCTCTTCCGCATATAGTTAGCATGTTTCCTCGTCGTGCTGGTTTCTTAATCTGTGGATCTTTCTTAGAACGGTTTCCCTTTGGCTGTAGCATTAAGCATCGAACCATCTTTTTGCCGTCCTTGTTTTTGGGTTTGTTTGTATCACTGAATTTTTTAGGAGCTCTTCTATTTTGTCTGTTGCTTTTTAAAGGTCTCCTTCCTCTATTAAAGTTTCTATTTGTATTATTTGTTCTTGTTGGTTTGTTAATTTTTTCTTATCTATTTTTCTTTGTGTTATTTGGTGGGTCTTTGTTGGTGGTGTTGATGTGACGTTATTTACTTTTAACGTCATTGGAATGTGCTTTGGTATAGGAGTGGTGGATTCATGCCATTTTGGTTGAATACTTCCTTTTACTTCTCCTCTTGTTAATGCAATATCAATGGTGCTTTTCCTATTGTGGCATATATATGTAGGTATCTGTCTATCGTTCCGTAGGGTTGTTCTAGGGTTTCAATGACTAGTCTTGTTTTATAGTTCTCCATGTCTATACAGAAGCTGAGATCGCCTGCAATATACCGAGCGAGGTGGCTCAGTGGTTAGCACACTGGACTCGCATTCGGGAGGACGACGGTTCAATCCCGTCTCCGGCCATACTGATTTAGGTTTTCCGTGATTTCCCAAAATCGTTTCAGGCAAATGCCGGGATGGTTCCTTTGAAAGGGCACGGCCGATTTCCTTCCCAATCCTTCCCTAACCCGAGCTTGCGCTCCGTCTCTAATGACCTCGTTGTCGACGGGACGTTAAACACTAACCACCACCACCACCTCGCCTGCAATAATGGTGGGTATGCTGTCGCATTGTTTGATGAGTGTGACTATTTAGTCAATTATTTCTACATCATTTGTGTGCGGTTTAAAATTGGCTGCATTTATATTTATGTTTGCTGCTTCTACTAGCATACTATTTTCTTGTTTTATGATTTTTTTGGTGGGGGTCATCCAGAGTTTCAGTACGATAGATATTCCTCCATGGGTCGTCCTTTGTCCCTTCTTTGTCATTAGGTGAAATCTGTAGAAATCTTTGTTGCCAACTGTCTATCAGGAAGGTTTCTGTTACAATTGCAAGATCAAAGTTTTGCAGAATGTCTGTTGGTGTTAGGTTAAGAGCACTTTTTATTCCCTCTGTGTTCCACAAGACTGCTTTTATTTCTTGTTCTTCTTGTTTTTCTTCTTGGCAACAAGTAATAATTTAATGTAATGCACCGTCGCCTCAACTGGGCTGGTGACGGGGCCCATATGCCTCTTTGACTTATACACAGTTCCTAACAGTAATACTTACCTTAATGTGTAAAACATTTAACAAAAGATTGTAATTCATAGCGAGTATATTATGACAGATTTTTAAATTTTCAACTTTCTTCAATAATTACATAAAATAGTGGAATCCAATTTTTTGTCGCCCCTGGAAGCCACTAGATAGGCAACCTGTAACCTAGGTTAGCCGATCAGTATTATAGATACCTGAATTTACCTTAAGCACTTTTGGGAAATCACGGAAAACCGAAATCTGAATGGTAGTATGTGGACCTCAGACTCCGTCTTCCGGATTGCGAGTCCAAGTTCTTAACGACGCGCTGCCGCACTGGGAAACACACACCCGTCAGTGCCCAGTATCATGCACCACCCAGCTGTGCCGACGGCTGATGACGTCGAAGCCTTGGACGTGAGGTGGCGGTCGCCGTCGTGACCGGATCGGGGCCGGCAGCCGCCGGCGGACGCTCCTGCGGGCACAGTGGGGGCGGGAGGCGGGGGCGGTCGCTAATTGAGCCAGTTCTAGAAAGCGAGCAGCGCCGCGGCGGAGGCGGAGGTCCGCGAGGCGAAGGACGGCTCGTTGCGACACGGCCCGGGCGGCGCGGCGCGGCGTGGCGGGTCCCTCTCTACGCATCCGTCGGGCACAGCGCGGGCCCTCCCTTCACCGCGGCCTCGTCGCCCCAGCTGACGAGCGCCCCGTTTGCAGACGGCGCTCTCCTCGGTCCCGGCAGGCTTCGGCGACCGTCACCTCCGGCCATTACCAATTTACGCCCTCACCTTGACGTCGCGCCTATCAGCACAACTGCATCCCACTCTCCGATCGTGAGAGCTGTTTCGACTTGTTCCATCGCTGCATTAAACGGTTGGAGACCAGATTGTACTTGAGGTAAGACTTTCTCTGTTGCAGTACATACAATACTGGCCATTAAAATTGCTACACCACGAAGATGACGTGCTACAGACGCGAAATTTAAACGACAGGAAGAAGATGCTGTGATATGCAAATGATCAGCTTTTCAGAGCATTCACACAAGGTTGGCGCCGCTGGCGACGCCTACAACGTGCTGACATGAGGAAAGTTTTCAACCGATTTCTCATACACAAACAGCAGTTGACCGGCGTTGCCTGGTGAAACGTTGTTGTGATGCCTCGTGTAAGGAGGAGAAATACGTACCATCACGTTTCCGACTTTGATAAAGGTCGGATTGTAGCCTGTCGGGATTGCGTTTTATCGTATCGCGACATTGCTGCTCGCGTAGGTCGACATCCAATGACTGTTCGCAGAATATGGAATCGGTGGGTTCAGGAGAATAATACGGAACGCCGTGCTGGATACCAACGGCCTCGTATCACTAGCATTCGACATGACAGGCATCTTATCCTCATGGCTGTAACGGATCGTGCAGCAACGTCTCGATCCCTGAGTCAACAGATGGGGACCTTTGCAAGACAACAACCATCTGCACGAACAGTTCGACGACGATTGAAGCAGCATGGACTAACAGCTCGGAGATCATGGCTGCGGTTGCCCTTAACGCTGCATCACAGACAGGAGCGCCTGCGATGGTATACTCAACGACGAACATGGGTGCACGAATGGCAAAACGTCATTTTTTCGGAAGAATCCAGTTTCTGTTCACAGCATCACGATGGTCGCATCCGTGTTTGGCAACATCGCGGTGAACGCACATTGGAAGCGTGTATTCGTCATCGCCATACTGGCGTATCACCCGGCGTGATGATATGGGGTTCCATTGATTACACGTCTCGGTCACCTCTTGTTTGCATTGACGCCACTTTGAAAAGTGGACGTTACATTTCAGATGTGTTAAGACTCGTGGCTCTACCCTTCATTCGATCCCTGCGAAACCCTACATTTCAGCATGATAATCCACGACCGCATGTTGCAGATCCTGTACGGGCATTTCTGGATACAGAAAATGTTCGACTGCTGCCCTGACCAGCACATTCTCCAGATCTCTCACCAATTGAAAACGTCTAGTCAATGGTGGCCGAGCAACTGGCTCGTCACAAGACGCCAGTCACTACTCTTGATGAACTGTGGTATCGTGTTGAAGCTGCATGGGCAGCTGTACCTGTACACGCCATCGAAGCTCTGTTTGACTCAATGCTCAGGCGTATCAAGGCCGTTATTACGGCCAGAGGTGGTTGTTCTGGGTACTGATTTCTCAGGATCGGTGAACCCAAATTGCGGGAAAATGTAACCACATGTCAGTTCTAGCATAATACATTTGTCCAATTAATACCCGTTTATCATCTGCATTTCTTCTTGGTGTAGCAATTTTAATGGCCAGTAATGTATTTAGCGAACAGTTTGAACTATATCGACAACGAGGGGAAAGGTTCTGTTATAAGTAGGTAGGCTTCCGCATGCACAGTCAGTTAATATGAAAGTTTTCTGGAAATGGTATCGCGTCATAGTGTAAGTACTCTGCGGTGATAAGTCATAGGATAGCGATAGCCACAGATGGCGGTAGTGTCGTGTACACAAGGTACAAAAGGGCTAAAAGGGCAGTGCCTCAGTGGAGCTGTCATTTGCACTCAGGTGATTCACGTCTAACTCTTTCTGACCTAATTATGACCGTACGACAGGAATTAAGAGTTTGAATGCTGATTGGTAGTTGGAGCTAGATGCTTGAGGCATTTCATTTCGGAAATCGGTAGGGAATTTAATACTCAGAGAACCACAGTGCCAAGAGTGTGCCGATAATACCAAACTTCAGGCATTACCTTTCACCAAGCACAACGCAGTGGCCGACAGCATCCACTCAACGACCGAAAGTAGCTAAGCTTGCCTAGAGTTCTCAGTGCTATCAAAAATGCACCACTATCTGAATTAGTTTCAGAAATTGATGTGGGAAAAACAGTGAACGTTTCGGTTACGGCAGTGCGGCGTCATTTGACGTTAACAGGCTGTGGCAGAGACGACCGGCGCGAGTGCTTTTGCTAACAGTTCATCGCCTGGAGGGCCTCTGCCTGACTCGCGAGCTGATCGGTTGGACCCTAGACGTCTGGAGATCCGTGACCTGGACAGAAGAGTCGTGGTTTCAGTTGGTAAGAGCTGATAGTAGCGTTCGAGTGTGTTGCAGATTCCATGAAGCCGTGGACCCAAGTTGTACAAGACACTGTGCAAGCTGGTGGTGGCTCCGTAATGGTGTGGGCTGTGTTTACATGGAATGGAACCGGTGACTCAGTGGAAATGATGACGTTTGGCAACTTGGATACCGTTTGCAGCCATTGATGGACTACATTTTCCCATATAACGACAGGATTTTTAAGGATGCTGATGTGCCCTTTTCCACGGCCACAGTTGTTCGCAATTGGTTTAAATAACAATCTGGACAATTCGAGCGAATAATTTCGCTACCCCGATAACAAGGTATGAATCCCATCGAACATTTATGGGACGTAATCGTGAGATCAGTTAATGCACAAAATCCAGCGCCGGAAACACTTTCGCTTGTAGAGGCAGTATGGCCTAGTATTTCTGCATGGGACTTCCAACGACTTGTCGAGTCCATGTTACGTCGAGTTGATGCACTCTGCCGGGTAAAAGGAGGTCCGACACGATATTAGGAGGTATTCCATGACTTTTATCACCTCAGTGTAAGTGTTACTCATAACACCAACATTTCAGACACGGTTACAGTGATCTTCTTCTCGGTGCAATTGTGTATTGCTGTTGCCGAAGGTCCACTAGTAGACCCAGAAGAAAGCCACTCCATCCTAGGCGGACTGATGACCTTCGTTGTTTAGTCCCCCTTAAACATCCCAGCAACCACCACCACCAGTCCATCCTATAACATCTCAAAGCGTCACATCATATTAAGTAGCTGCACTACCTCATCATCTATGAATTGCACTAATCAAAGATCAGTCGCAAGCGACAATTTGTAACAGGCACACAAATGGCAATATGTTCACTCTAAGGCTATATAGTAGCTTTTGTTACCGCTAGCCACCACTAGGTGGCAGTACGTGTTAAATGGCGCCACAAGGAATAACAACTCTTCTCAAATGTAAAATTAGAGAGATTCGAGCGCGCACGGAGGCTTTCCGGCAGTCGTTCTTCCCGCGAATCATACGCGACTGGAACAGGAAAGGGAGGTATTGACAGTGGCACGTAAAGTGCCCTCCGCCACACACCGTTGGGTGGCTTGCGGAGTATAAATTTAGATGTGGATGTAGAAATATATGCACATGAGAAGTATTTACACCATCCGTTTTTAAATTGTTTAATGGAGCTGAAAGGTAAATATGTTTGCAGAAATAGTGTTAATTGTCTGAATGCGTATACATTACTACTTCGAAGGTGACCACAGGTAGACGAACACAGGTATGTGACCAGAACGCAAAGCTGTGGCACCTGTTACGTTCGCTGGTCTCTTGCATTTTACAAATAGACATTACATTTCCTTCTAAATTGTGATTCAGTATTTATGGCAGGTTTCATTAATGAATTTATATACCTTGAAGAAGCAGTTAGACTGCTTAACCCCTTCAAGAGAAGGCTTCATAATGACTTTGTGAAGACAAAATTATATTCTAGTTGTCCACATTTATGCGATAAATACGTTCTTCACAGGTAATACATGCTCCAGTATATTTATAAAACATCAATGAGTGAAAATATGGAAAACAACCTAATATTTTTCTTTTGAGACAAACAGTAAAACACAAGTAGATGTTGCTCAATTGAACTTTATGTGAAGCGCAGTAATATGTTTATTCTGGTTACAATTTCCTTCAACATATATGTCTGAATGTTTGGAAAGTTTTTCTCTAATCGCTGACTCCTGATTCCATAATTTTTTTCGAAATTAGAAAAGAATCAATTTCCACAGCCTTTTGAAAACAATTTGAGGAGAAGAGTTTTTGGAATGGGTTCCTGCAGTATGGTCAACACACAAGATATCTGCCGCTGACAGAACAGTGTGGTTAAAAGTGTCAAAATCTTTAGTGTTATCTTTGATCATTACACTATCTGTATCCAAAGAAATGAATGGAAGAAATATGATAATTACATCATGTGAAATATATGAAATACTATATTTATGTGAGCTATTTGGAAAAGAAACACTTCAGTGAGTAATATGTTCCTGACTAGTATGAAATAACATCTTAAATAATGTAGAAACAAATTCTGGTTAATATAAATGGTAGTGAATAGTGCAGCTAAGGGTGTGGCGGTTCATACTGCTGGAAAAAGTATGAGACAGCTTTGCTGAATGAAATTTATTTTACATAAATAGGTCACCTGTATGTCGAGAAACACTCTTAAATGATTTAAATGAACAGAAGTTATAATCTGATTTGTTTCAGCACACTGTTGTAGTTTTCTCCATTTATTAATAGGTATATGCACCAACATATGCCATCTTACTATGCTCTTTTGTTGCATAAAGATTTTACATGTACTTGTAGCTGTTAATTTGTCATCCAAACATATTATAAGCATTCTAGTTCAATGTGATTTTTGTTTCATGGAGGAATGGTCTGACTTCATACTTGAATCTCGATTTATTGTAATAAGTGTTGATGGTGGTGATTTTTGCCTTGTTGTAATTTGTTTGCTGTTAAGAAACCCCTCCCTCCCAGAACTCTTTACTTTATTTGCTTACCACTTTTAATACTTTCATTTCAGTTAGTTGTTTTATTATGTGATTATTTCGTCATGTAACAGGCAAATCTGATTCTGTGCATTGATATTAGGAATGTGTTTTGCAAGAAAAACTGATGGAGACTTGAAAAACTGAAAGAATGCTGCCATTGTACTTGAGCAGAAGACCCTATGATATAGCTGTAACAAAAGGGGGAATAGTAGAAAACAGAACAATGATCAGATGTTCGTTTAGTGAATAACAAAAAGATCCAGTTGCAAGTAAAGCTTACTGTGAATATTTACACAAACCTGAGGTCGCTAACGTACTCTTGTGTGGCAGCACTAACCCATATGGGTTAGCCAGTTCTAATCCTGATGGTAGAGAAAATTTCCTTTGGCAATGTTTTGCCAGCAAGCAGAGGAGACGTGGTAACATGAAGTCCCTGACCACCAGATTTTGAACCAGTTTCAGAACCTGCACTCTGTCATAAAGTGAGGGAATGTGACACTATAGATGGTGATACATCTAGCTGATGGTGACGTTAAGGTTGGCAGCTCCCTAGGTGACATTCGCAAGATATAGGCTATGTGCTGGCACTGGGTTTCACCCTCTCTCTTCTCCCATCATAATCACATAAAGATTACATTCGAAAAGGCCCCCCCACACACACACACACAGAATACATACACATAGTATTACAAATATTGTAATGGAACATGTTGCAAATAAACAAAAAGGCTTAACAACTCTAATATATTAAGGAATTTAATTTTTTACATTCCACAATATTTGTGTAACTTCATTAAAAATCATTAATACCAGTTTGTTGCATCATTGTATTGGTAGTATTTCACCCACAAACGATTATTTGTAGAATTATATGGGATTATTGTGATGTAATTAAGCATAATACATATTATGAAACCGTGCGGTTAAAGGCGCTGCAGTCTGGAACCGCAAGACCGCTACGGTCGCAGGTTCGAATCCTGCCTCGGGCATGGATGTTTGTGATGTCTTTAGGTTAGTTAGGTTTAACTAGTTCTAAGTTCTAGGGGACTAATGACCTCAGCAGTTGAGTCCCATGGTGCTCAGAGCCTTTTGAACCATATTATGAAAACCACCGTAACAGCAGGTACTGAACTCGTCATACATATAAAGGAGATAAAGTGTCAGGTGTGTAGTGCCTACTGTGAATGACACAGAGATGCCAATATTTGTATGAGACGGCATTATCAGCACCTCACCGAATTTGTTCAAATATGTTCAAATGTGTGTGAGATCTTACGGGACTGAACTGCTAAGTTCATCAATCCCTAAGATTACACACTACTTAACCTAAATTATCCTAAGGACAAACACACACAACCATGACTGAGGGAGGACTCGAACCTCCGCCAGGACCAACTGGGACCGAGTTTAAAGGGGCGTCAGCGTGTGTGGTCTCCACGTAACTGGCTGGTCGAATCGTGCAATATGCGGATCAGTGGGACATGCTGATGTGACAATGGCCCAATGTTGAAATGCATTAGACTCCCAGGGCAGTCAATCTCGTAAAGATGGTTTTGGTCGATTGTGTTTGACGTCCATAAGGGAGGATCACTGTATTGTACACCAAGCATATTGTAACTGATTCATATGTGCGTTGCCATCTGAGAAATAGTAATAGACCCCTATCAGCATTCTGTGTCACCCCAGACCACTGCTCAGAGAGCAGTAGCTACCAAACTAGGAAATCAACATCCCATGTGTAGGCTGCATTCAGACTACAACATATACAGCTGTGTGTGGAGAGGTGCCATGACCAGGAGACATGGAGTACTGATGAATGCCAGAGCATACTGTTCAGTAGTGAATTGTGGTTCTGCATTACCCTGGATTATCACTGTTGGCGAGTGTGGTGGTGACTTGGGGAGATGTACCATTTTTACAATGTTTTTGAGAGGCACAGCGGCATTATTCCTGGCGTCATGGCGTGAGGGAACCATCGGATGCAGCTGACAGCGATTGAGGGAACTCTGACGGCACAACGGTACGTCAAGAATATCTCGCGGTCTTCTTATGCTGTCATAGGACAGTATTGTAGTGCCATTTTTCAGCAGAATAATGCTCATTTGCAAATAGCACGTGTCTCCATGAACAGTCTGTACGGTGCTGAGTTACTCCCACGGCCAGCAAGATCCCCTGTGAGAACGTGTGTGGGACCAGCGCGGAAGTCAACTGTCCCAGTACCAGTATACAGTACCGATATATCAAGGACCAGTGACAAAAGTTACAGGCCAGGTCGGGAGAGGATACGATGGATTTCTGTCACTCTTCTGACCCGAATCAGTGAGTGAATCCAGGCCAGAGGGCAGTAGTAAGCGGGCTCATGCTGCCAAGTTCTCTGTAAATCTAACTCTATTTTGTAGTCACTGAAGCAACATCAGACACCCTCTCAGTCCGTGAAGTCTTCTCCTTCCCTCCTGGGTGCTTCACTTTTTTTGCCAGTTAGTATTGGTTAGGACATGCAGAGGGTCTATAACACTTCGTTCGGGTACTCCCGAATCACCTCTGCTTTACTTGTTACCCCCCGCCCACCACTACCTTCCTGAGAGCCAATCACCAAGCAAGTCGCACAGCTGAGGTGATACTCCACAGGCCCGCTACGGGACTAGAAACCGTTTGTGTGGAACAGGGTCTTAAACCTCCTGGTTCAAATGGCTCTGAGCACTATGGGACTTAACATCTATGGTCATCAGTCCCCTCGAACTTAGAACTACTTAAACCTAACTAACCTAAGGACAGCACACAACACCCAGTCATCACGAGGCAGAGGAAATCCCTGACCCGCCGGGAATCGAATCCGGGAACCCGGGCGTGAAACCTTCTTGAAATCGACAAATATGTAATCATTGAATTTCAGATTTATTGTATCACGTTGACATAGGTGGATAACCGTGTCCATAATATACGAGGGTTGGAACTTAAACAGTGGAAACTATTTATTCACAACCGATACAAAAGAGTTACATGTTTGCACCTGTTACTTTCCTTCAAAGTAGTCACCAGAGATGTGTAGAACCCATTGCCAGCGATGTGGAAGGCATAGTATACCGTTAACACAGCCTATTCTGTTGATGGTGCGAATGGAGCCGTCTGTCTGTCGAGTCTCTGGAACAGTTCCGAAGTAAATGCCACGAAGTCGTTCCTACATCTCCGGAATCAAAATCAAAGTCACAAGGACTTAAGTCACCTGCGACCAGCTTTGCGAAAGAAGCGGTGACACTTTCTGCGCAACCCACCCATCATTTTGCACTACAATGCGCGGGCGCATACAGCGCAAGCTGTGGCTGCTCTGTTCGGTCGATGCGACTGGGAAGTACTGACCATGCGCCGTACTCCCCGAAATTGTGACTATGATTTGATTCCGAAGATGAAGGAACCACTTCGTGGCATTCGCTTCCAAATTGTTCCAGAGATTCGACAAGCACCAGACCGCTCCATTCGCGCCATCAACAGAACAGGCTCTGCTAACGGTATACTACGCCTTCCACACCGTTGTCAACAGGTTCTACACAACGCTGGTGACTACTTTGAAGGTCAGTAACAGGTGCAAATACGTAACTCTTTTGTATCGGTTGTGAATAAATAATTCACACTGTTTTCGTTCCAGCCCTCGTACATATCCCATCCTGGATACTATGTAGTCGGATAGCGTTAAAATTCCAAACAACGTGCAGTTGTCGGTGATTACGCGATACTTGTAAAATCGACAAAAAATTGTCGAGGTAGTCCTTTTGACTATAGCGGTAGCACATTTCGCAGAAAGAACGGCTAAGGAAACGCACCCGCGACGTCGCTGGGCGATTACTCCTCGGGAGCATCGAGAGGCCCGTGACCCTGGTTGTTCCGTGATAGATCGCCACGTCCGGCGCTCGGTGCTCTCAAATAACGGATCGCCATCGCCCCACCTGCGGCCGTGAAGTACCCTCGCGGCCCCATTTTTGCAGGCAGCTCACGCAGAACGCTTTCCTAAGACGGCAGCGCGACGCAAGATAAACGCTGCGGTCAGACAATGGCCAAGGCGCCACGTCAGTGCAATGGACCCGCGGCGAAAGGGAAATTTATCGCTCCATTGATGTCTACTAACCGAGGGAGTTTGTAGGTACATTTTTCAAAGGACAAATATCTCTCTTTTACGTAAGTTATTGAGGCTGTGCTGGAAAGTTCAACTTCTCGTTCTAGCAGCACAATTTCCTAGACACGCCTTACGTAGTTCCATTAGCGTTTAATAATAGCTTTTGATGTGTTGACCGTTTCCGACACGTTTTAAGTACACGTAGAGCCATTTCTGGCTAACGCCACTAGTGCACTGATTTTGTACTCGCTAGCATCGTTCAGGGTACAAAGCGCACAGGTGGCTTTTTCTAAATATTACTCCTTAATAGGATTTATCGTTTCATCACCCTTGGTTGTTTCTCGGGTACATTCCCATCACTGTCTGTTCCTACCAGGACAATTAATCCCAGCTGTCTTAACACACGTCGTATTTTTCTGACCCTTCTTCCACCTGCCGTTCTCCTAATGCTCTTTACCTCACTTACAAGTTTAATAACAATGGTAAAGAAATATATAAAATGTTTTAATATAACACTAATTTAGTTACATTAGACCTTAGAACACACGTTTAACACAACTTCCAAGACATTTCAAACCAGCGTAATATGTCTTCATAAAATCACTCTAAAATTTGATAAGTAAAAGACCCATGCGGTAGGTTTAAGAACTATAATACCAAGAAACCTCTCGTAACTTTCATAACGTATTTTGCTTACGTATTAGCAATGTGATTGTAGAGGCAGATCTATAGATCATGACTGTGTGAGCGTATGAGTAGGGGAACGCTTCTCTCCACGCAAGTTTGCGAACACTTTCCGTGTTTTCGTTTCCTAGTGAAAGACCTTCACCCGGTTTCTCCTGTGGACTAACGCACTGTGTAAGATTTCTAGTTGTCAGCGGGATAGCCGGACTGCGAACGATCTCTGCTGACGGTCAGACCGAGAGCCCATGTGAACCAGTCTTTACTCAAGCAGCTGGAAAGTATCCTCTATTAAATACTGCTAGCAGTTTTCTAGAATTTCTGGCCATTGTCGACATCCTCACTTTATTCTCCGAAAGTTAGCTGAGGTACTTGGATGCTGATATATATACAAATATAAATTATGTTGCTAAAATTAGATTCTCATCTCTTCCATTTGTCCCGCAGACCATAATTCACTTCTGTGCAGTGGCCAACACCAGACGCATATTCACTTGCAGGCTTTATT
This sequence comes from Schistocerca serialis cubense, assembly GCF_023864345.2. Classification (NCBI taxonomy): domain Eukaryota; kingdom Metazoa; phylum Arthropoda; class Insecta; order Orthoptera; family Acrididae; genus Schistocerca; species Schistocerca serialis. The sequence continues at coordinate 76,503,293 of NC_064644.1, forward strand.
TAGCGAGGATTCCCCAATATGTCTGCGACACTCGATTTCATATATCTTCCTTGCTTCGTCTGTCATGTGTTACTTTGCTTCCCCGGAGTAGAGTCACTCCAATTTATTTACTTCGTGGTCTCAACTTTTGATATTAAGTTTCTCGCAAATCGAATCTTTTTAACTTCTTCACTTACGCTCAGTTCACGTCCTCTGCTCTTGAGACTGTTATTCCAATCAACACGTCCTGTAAGTCTGCCTTATTTTCAATGATGGAAATCCCGTTAGAAAATCTTACCCGCTAAGTCCTTTCACCGTGAATTTCAATCCTGGTCCTGAAAAGTGGTTTTATTTCCATCGTTGCTTCTTCGATGTTCAGGTTCATTAGTAGAGGAGAAAGACTGAAAGCCTAGATTACGCTCTGTTTAATGCGGCCACTTCTCATTTGCTCTTGCATTTTTGTTCCGTCTCAGTTGTTCTTGTACATGCTGTATAGACCTATTATCCATCACTCCCTGTAGCTTATACAAAATTTTCTAAAATTTCAAGCATCATGTATCATTTCACGTTGTCGAACGATTTTTATGGTATGACAGATCTTATGAATGGTCAGGATTCTTTTGGAGTGTTGACTTACGTATATGTGTAACAGACCTGCCTCTTGTGCTTTACCTTTCCTAAAGCCGCACTTAATATTTGACAGATCCTCAGTTTTCTTTCTTCTGCACATCGTTCTTGTCCTCAACGTGGAAGCATGAGGTGAGCTGATTGTGCGACAGATCTCGCATTTATGTGCCTCTGATATCTTCGGGATTGAGTAGATGAATCCTTCTGAAAGTTAGGGTATAGCTCCAGTTTCGTACATTATACACATTAAATTTGAATAATCGTTTGGTTGCCAGTTCCCCTAATGATTTTAGAAACGCCGAACGAATTTTATCCACTCCTTCTGCTTTGTTTGAGCATAAGTCTAAAAAAGCTCTGTGAAACTCGACTCTGGTACTGGATCTCCTTCGTCTTCCAAATGACTTCCTTTTCTTCCTTCAATAATATAGGACTTCAGTGTATTCCTCCCATCTCCACCTCCCTCCCTCCCTCCCTCCCTCCCTCTCTCTCTCTCTCTCTCTCTCTCTCTCTCTCTCTCTCTCTCTCTCTCTCTCTCTCTGTCTCTGTCTTTCTGTCTGTCTATCTGTCTCCTTCTCCTCTGCACTTCACAGTGGAATTTCTGTTGTACTCCTAAAGTTAACGCTTTTCTTTTAAATACCAGTGGGCACTGACTGATTTACTCAAGAAAATGCCGTAAACTGCTTGCACGTTTATTTCCTAAGAAACCGTCACACGTCAGGTACATACTTAAATGGCTTAGATGTTGGCTATCCATAATTACCAGAAAAATATCATATATCAGACTGCAGCCGCTGACATGCGTCTGGTTCCTACCAGAGTTAAGCAACTCCTTGTCCAACAGTGTGAGGGCTATTGCACTCAAAAACAGGACTATCTCAGACACCTTTGCGAAGTAAAAATCTGTTTTGACTAATATGTGTTGCCTGAAGAGCAGTTCAGCTATAAATAAACTGAGTGTAATTTCAAATTATGTCCTCCGCGGAACTGCGGTGCTGTTGATAAGGAATCACAATTTTTAATTATTTCAATGAACTGAGCTTACAAAAATAAGGCAACACGAGTGACACTTCAAAATAAGAATAGCCACGTTTCTCCAAAGCTGTAAGAATGTTTTTCTGAGCCATACCATCCGCTTTAATTTCTTACTTAAGGTATAGTTCTGGTATTTGAATCTTCATCTGATGTCAATCATCAATTAATATAGTATTCGTTAAATACTGCGTTTTACTCGGATTCTGTTGGCTGTAGTGTGACAGTTTGATATCTCTCTCCGCCTGCGGTAATACAGTCGCTTTGATATACGATGCAATAAAAATGATGCAGTACGACCCACGTAAATCTCCACGTATCAAGTATGATGGATAAGTTTAATGATAAAATCCCCTAGAATGCCTATTATATCACAATGAACTACATGTCCTCCTATCTTTTAGTAAATGTTTATAATATTTGACGCGCACACAAAAATGAGAAATGGACGTGTTTGCTGGATTGCCTCACAAATATTCTAAATGTCCACTCCAGGGAAAATCGCTGACGACCAGCGTTTCATTATATCATAAATGAATGGAGGATTGTGCCCATTAAAAACGAATCCTGCTTCCGTTTACGGGATAACTGTCATATGTAGGTGAAGTTGTAGTCATTACAACACAGAAAACGACGTGGTAGGAGACACGTTTAGTGCTGGGGTTCTGGTGTGGGAAGGTCTCTTGTGGCGTTGACATACAGAACCGTGCATTTTCGTTGGTCGTTTGAGGAATTAAGATAAAAGCGAATGTCATTGGGGTGAGGTACTGTAGCTACACTACATGGTAAAAGGAATCGGGACAACTATTAGTGTACATCAACATGTGTTGTGCCTGCCTTTCGCCTTTAAAACGGATTGAACTCTGCTGGGAAAAACTTCAGTGAGGATCCTTAATATCTGTGGAGCAGTGGCAACCCGTTGTTCTTGAAGAGTCGAAACCACAGAAGGTACCGGTGTTGAACGCTGCGGCCTGAAGTCGACTTTCTAACTCATGACGAAGGTGGTCCACTGGCTTCAGGTCGTGCCTCTGAAAACGCCAGTCGATTTCAGGAGTGTTACCGCCCACAGTTACTGCTTTATGACAAGATACACTTTCACGTTTTCATACTGTTACGAAGTTACCGTCTCCGAACCGTTCTTCGATTTCTGTGGGAGACAGTGCTGTAAACTATGTACATAACCTTCCACATTTAGTGTTTTCTTAAGTGCATTAAGGACACCACACGAAACACGAGAAACACCCCCATACCACAAAACTAGTGCTCTATACGTCACTTTTGGCCCTACACGTAATGGTAGGTATCGTTGTCTGGACATTAGCCAAAACCAAACCTTTCCATCGGATTGTTACAGGATATAAGATGATTCATCACTTTAAGTCATTCGATTTCAGTCATCCAGTCTCCAGAGGAGTCGCTCTTTACAGCGCCTCAAGCGTCACTTAGCGATGAGTACAGAAACGTGTGACTCGTGAGAAACTGCTCGATCGTTGTACCCGATCCTTTTTAAATTCCCTATCCACAGCCAGTTTGTTAGCTGGACTGCTTGTTGCGCTTTGGAACTCAAGAGTGATTTCTTCCTTTGCTTTCATGCGGTTTGTTCCAATCACTCTACACTCTGCTCGATGGTTCATGACTTCTGCCTCGTCTTGATTAAGCTGCGGTTAGTTCTCCGCTGTTACACTTCACAATCAGACAACAGGTAGATGACCTGAGCAGCTTTGGATCTGTTATTCGCGATCACATGACATTCATTGACTAGCCCACATTCGAAGTCATTCAGCTCTACTGACCGGCCTACTCTGCTGTTAGCCGCTTCTTTACAGTGACGGTAACGACGCGAGCTTCAGTACTGGAAACACTTAATATCAAGTTTAAGATGAAATTTTAACACTTCGGCCTCCTTCACTCTGCCAGCCAGGGTGGCCGAGCGGTTCTAGGCGCTTCAGTCTGTAACCGCGCGACCGCTACTGTCGCAGGTTCGAATCCTGCCTCGGGCATGGATGTGTGTTATGTCCTTAGGTTACTTAGGTTCAAGTAGTTCTAAGTCTAGGGGACTGATGACCTCAGATGTTAAGTCCCATAGTGCTCAGAGCCATTTGAACCATTTTTGTGTCTGTGAAAGTATTCCTGTGTTGTCGTGAGTTACGTTTAGGTCCTTGTATATTTACATAATCCTTGTCGTGGCGAATCTTCAGTTCATGAGTTTGAACGGAATAGCGTTTCATTTATTTTCTCGTAATATGTAGCCAGTATGTAGTGCGTTGTCAGTGATATCGATAATTTATTTATAATTATTTAATTGAGCTTAATATTGGGAGATGGGTGTCGTAAGTTTATTTTGTAACTGTATTCCATTTAGCAGATGAACATTCCATAATATTTATGGAATACTCAGTCGCTTCTTGAAGGAGCAAGGACATATTAATAACTTGTACACACCGTGTTAACGTTGTGGAACTTGAACACTGTGTATTCAAATTATTAATTGAACATTTCATTATACTGTCATGTGTATACGTAGTCGATGTAGTCATACATGTAATACCTTACAAGAAGCATGACACACAAATTCTGACTTTATTTTTATTTTATTCCGACCGGTTTCGGTCATAAAAAATTTTCACGGTCCTCTACGAAATACAAAACAAAAAGCATGTCAAAAGAAGGAAAGGGAAATGACCTACAAGGTCACAAGACTCTTTCGCATGTAACAGGAAAAGAAATACTACCGAGCGAAATGGCGCTGTATTTAACACACTGGACTTACACTCGGGAGGAAGATGATTCAAACCCGCGTCCTTCCATCCTGATTTACGTTTTCAGTGATTCCCCTAAACCGCGTCAGGTAAATGCCAGGATGGTTCCTTTGAAAGAGCATTGCCAATTTCCTTCCCCATCCTTCCCTAATACGAGCTTGTGTTCCGTCACTAATGACCTCGCTGTCGACGGTATGTTAAACGCTAGTCTCCTCCTCCTCTTGCAGAAAGATTACTTACGTCGAAAAATTAACTTGCAGCCAACATTACATATCAGACTTGAAAGTACCGTTCATTTCGAACATTACAAGTGTGATATCTATGTGAAGAGCAACTAATTCAAGAGAAACAACACAAAATATACACTGGCATTACAGGGCCAGAACTCACAATAAACGGTTCCAAGATGAAGGCTTAGGTAGATATTACAATCGTAATCAGGGTGAAAACAACACTAATCACACATCTCTTAACAAAACTGTATTCCAACCAAAGAGTGTCAATAAGACAAAGTAACAAATATTTAAAATTGCACAACAGAGGGGTATTCTTCTTAGATACTTAATTACTCTGCCATAACAACATCCTTTGTCTTCATAAATACTACAGAATAGCCGGCCGGTGTGACCGTGCGGTTAAAGGCGCTTCAGTCTGGAACCGCGTGGCCGCTACGGTCGCAGGTTCGAATCCTGCCTCGGGCATGGATGTGTGTGATGTCCTTAGGTTAGTTAGGTTTAATTAGTTCTAAGTTCTAGGGGACTGATGACCACAGATGTTAAGTCCCATAGTGCTCAGAGCCATTTGAACCATTTTGAACTACAGAATAACATGTTTACATTAAACCATAACAAAGCTATCAGAATGGTGCATATAAAATATTGCAAATATCCAGTTCATGCAAACATATATAGCAAAAAGGTGTTAATTTATTTAGAGACTTTTCAGCAGAAAAGTACCATCCAGTAACACAATAACTACGAAACCCAGTATCTGAAACATTTTCAGCGAAAATAATCAGAAATTATCACAGTCAGAATCACATGAAATTATAAGACCAAGTATGATCTGTTAGGAGTTTAACCCATGGCATAATCAGAATCAAACCCATTCAGAAGTGATATACTAATAGCACATCAAATTAACGAAGAGTATACATTCATATAATCATATGCGAGCAGTCTGAAGGATACAAACAACTGTCATAATTTTTGTGTCAAGAGTCTCTTCAGACTACACCGTTTGTCACCAAAAATGCATAAAAGGGAAGCACAATTACAGTCTGATAAGTTAAAATATAAAAATATCATAATTTAGTCAATGAGCGCAGGGCAGCGTCATAGTGTAATTAAACAATTCACGCTGACATACAAAGCCAGAAAGTAGAAGACCTAGTCAGATCAACAAAGATGTAAGTAAATTCACTCACCCTATTTGTCACCGAATAAAAGATTCAACATACCTTCGCCTAAGATAATTAGACAACCTCACATTTGTTAATAGCATAAGTATCATTATTAAAGTTTCTCCATCTAGGAGATTAACCAATTGAGGACCAGCATCATAAAAACATTAGCTGTGAATACCTCATAACTGCCTTAAGAAGTTGTTTGCATTTGTGAATGTGTGGTCTCCCCATGAGGAATTTTTCAAAGGGAATTATTTCTTTTCAAAAGTAAATTACTGAAGGTGACTCTGTATTGCTTCCTGAGTCAGTAGGCATTACAGGTATTGTGTTCCAGTGGAGAAATATGTTACTCAAATCGATAATGAAAGGCTATAGTGAAGTGAAGTATTAAATATTATTGCATCACTGTCATCGTTTCACCAACCTCCAGTAGTTCCACACTGTCTCATTAGCAGACACTGAGTAGACTTAAAAGTTTCTCTCTACCTGTCCAGCACGAAGTGTTACTCTTACTAAAGACTCGCCTCAAATCCATCGATCATTCCACCTAGAAAAACATAATTAGAAGATGTGCTAAGACTGAAAAACGTTTAATACGATGGGTTCCACCAGAAATTGGCTGGGTTTGTAATCATTGTTTGGCTTAGAACATATAGTTCCAAGACCTATAGAATGGTAGAGAGAGAGAGAGAGAGAGAGAGAGAGAGAGAGAGAGAGAGAGAGAGAGAGAAAGGGAAAGAAAGAAAGATAAAAAGCGAGATGTATGTGGGAATAGAGAAAAGCAGGGGGGAGTGAGAGCAGAGTCGGACGGTGAATAGGTAGAAGGGAGAGAGATAATTGCAAAGGGGGAAGAAATAAGAAGGGACAGCATGATGTCTTCGTGTACAGAAATTTCACTGTGCCACTGAGTAGATGGGATCATATATATGAACTTACCAACCTCAAGTTTTTGACCAATGTCTACAAAAAGTGGTAAAGGTCTCCGCAATAAAAGGCGAACGCGGTGAGTGCTTCGACCAATTTGCGGGATTCCAGCGGACAGTAGCTGTGTTTGCAGACATCCTAAGGTTCCAGTTCCGTGACCGCGGGGCATTAAAAATTACGCAGGAACTGCAATTTCATGCGTAATTCCGATTATCGCGACGAGCCCGCGCCCTCGCCGCTCGCCGACTATTATACCCGAGAGACGTGTAATTTATATTCCTAAATTATCGTCTCATTCTGTATAATGGACGGGTTCTTGACGACGTCCACCGTTAGCTGCGATGTGGGACGCCACTCGACGCATACGAAGCAGAGCGCAGCTTCCTGCCCAAATTGAATTCTGTACATCGGTCTGTAGGCAGGCGATACCATAATAATCCAGAATCCCAGAGCGTCTCATGTTACACTGATTCATGTTCATTCAAGCCGTCTTGTCAGGAGAACGGTTATTTCATAAGTAAACTTGTCAAATGAATTAAGGAGCGAATACAAATATGTCCGACATAGTCTCGGCTCTTAGACCGGAGTATTGAATATTTAATGTTCTATCGTACAATCCAATCATCTTCGCGTACAAGTTACCGCAGGGTTACTGCAAATGTTCTATTCTGTAATTAGTAACAACTATTAACAACTCGTTTACCTTTGGGTGTTGTGAGGCTCCCTGAGTCTTTGAATTCCTGGTGAACAAATCAATGAAATAACTGTCCGCCTGCTGAGCATGCTCGGACATGGGCTTGAGCGGCTGCGCCTGCATTCCATTACGCGAAGACAACACGTGCTTGTTGTCAAATGCCGCAGGTTGCTGTGCTCCTTTACGGGGCGGTGGTAAGACGTAGCTTGGTTGCGACGATTTCGTTAATTATTCACGACGTACGTGTATCCAGTGGTTAAATGTTTCTTCATTCGCTTCACGAAATTGCTTCAACTTTCACGCAGTAGACACACGGTGTAACCGGCTCTTTGTGTCTTTATAATGCGAATATGTTTCGAGGTTCGGTTCCAGAATTTGCTTGTTAATAATTCAACCGAATGGTGTTACAGACAGTTTAGTCACACTCCCAATTAGTGAACCTTTGTGTTTAGCGGTTTACAGTGGATCGTGCTTCGTTAGATTTTCTTAAACTTTGGCTGTCTGTGCGCCTCGTCTTCTTTAGGCACAAGCAATATGCGTATCATTGTGACCTTTTCATTTCTCTGAGATCAGTTGTACGAATTTACGTTTAAGTATTCTGTACAGTAATTCTTCCTGTTATTCATTTGCTTTCTAACCGAATTAAGGCTCATTTTTATTCAGCGATTTGTACGTGATTACTTCGCCCGATATGTATTACTTGGCTACCACAAGTGACAGAAGTTTCCAATTTTCCAGTTGCAATTCACGTCAACAACAATAGTAATCGTTATGAAAATTATACTTTCTCTTTCTGTAGACGTCTTCAGCAGACAAGGTAACTTTTGGAACCGACGCAGCTGGCAGAGATGCAGTTCTTTGTTTTACAGAGAGTGCGTTTATTCGATGTCTTGTATCTGTGTAGGACTAAAACAAACCGGAAGTATATTCCTACTGCACTGTAAACAGCTGTAAGCCATGCTGCTTAATCACTTTTACATTTGGCGATATATCTTACATGATTACTCTTACTTAAATTCAATTTTCGTTTACCTATGATCTCTATAAATCATAGCACTAGCTAAGAAAGTGTTAACTGCCTTGGAATTTTCTATGATCTGTTTGCAGTTAGATTATATTCCTAAATGGGTCAAAGTTTTGTGTCTGAGTGCATGATTTTCACGCTAGGGCATGTTCGGGTCTACTTTCACAGGTAATCCAGATTCAAAACCTAGCAATAACCTTAAAAATGTAACTAAAATCTTTTAATTAATACGATGTCGTACTCTTCAATACACTTTATTCGGAAATACCGATATTAATACTGCATAATTAATGTCCAAATGGATGACTGAACATGAGAAATTAAATTTTTGCACTAGTGATACAAATCGAAAATAGTAAAATCGTTAATATTTTGGCATTTCTCATGGTCTGCATTTATTTGCAAGTTAATGGTGATAACAAAAACGCAGGAAAGAGAAAGAAAAGGAAAGGAAAAAGAAGCACCCAACTTGTATCAAGTCCTGCAATCCATGAAATCTTTGGCTCTCGTGTCTACATTCCAGCAAATTGAGATTCGATTCACAATGCTGAGTGGAACCAATTTCAGACCTCATTGTTCGAGAAAAACCGCGGTTAGTCTCCAGCAATCGAGCAAATTTTCTCGAAGTTAAAAAGCTAGTGACAGTAGTCGCAAGATCACGGAGACCATCATTCTACTTGCGTTAACAACTACAGAGCATTATCAGTCGTATTAAATACGATTCAAGACTTAAGAGTACACTAGCTAAAGAGTTCTAGGTACAGTCCCACACTGGAGAATGCTGTCCATTAAATGAGCTGCAAGTCTGCAGAATGAAATATCGCGACACCGGGAGCAGCGATCCCTGTGCGTTCCAGTCGTCTAGGGGCCCGCCAGTGCTAATTTTCGCTGGAAACTGCAATGTTCGCAGCCATTAACATGAAGTTCAACATAAAACTTCTCACGGCTCAATGCCAAAGGGTTCTATCCGTGGTATGCTTCCGTCAGAAGTGTTCAACCACAGTGGTGCCACAGTACTTGCCAGAACACCCACCATATACCATAGGTTCCAAATGAGTTTTTATTTCGCGCCCTGCTGGTTTCTTTCATTCTAGTACACTTAGACAAAATTTAACAAATCCCGTCCAATAGTCTACGTATTTCCTATGCAAAATATTGTGATCGCATTGTTGTCCTAGCGTAATGACAATGTTTCATTTACTGTATTTAGATTTTGTTCCGATGACTAGGTAATTGTACCAGTTAACTGTAATTTGCTATGGTGAAGTCTCCGTTCCATGGACAGGGTTAAACTTCTCTAATCGCTGTCCATTATGTTTTGCTTTTCCGCTGGTCTTTGAGTATGTTATACAGTTTAAGGAATATCTGCGTAATAGTAAACGATTTATGACGAAACCTGCCGCTCTTCGATGGATCTGTTCTAGTAATCCAACCTGGTAACGGTCCCAGACTGATGACCAATATTCACGAATCGGTGGAACAAGTCTTTTGCAAGCCACTTCTTTTATGTATGAATTACGTTTCCTTAAGCACTATCCTATGAATCATAGCTTGGCAATTGCGTTTCTTACTAATTATTTTATACACTTACGTGATAGAAGTTATTCGATACCTGCTGATCTCGTGTAGGACCTCCTTTTGCTGAGCATAATGCTGCAACTTGACGTGGCATGGACCGAAGAAGTCGTTGGCAGTCCCCTGCAGAATTCATGTGTCCTGCTGCCTCTAGAGCTGTCCATAACTGTAAAAGTGTGGCCGGTGCAGGATTTCGTGCACGAACTGACCTCTCCATTATGTCCCACAATTGTTAGATGGCATTCATGTCGTTCGAACTTGGTGGCCAAATCATTCGCTCAAATCGTCCGGAAACTCCTTCAAACCAATCGGATTTTGTTGAACAGCTGTGGACTGATGATATCTCTCATTGTCATCCATGAAAATGAAGTCCATGAGTGGCTGTAAAATATTCTGCTCGTAGCCGAGCATAACCAGTTGCAGTCAATGATCGGTTCAGTCGGACCAGCCCATTCCATGTAAACACAGCCCACACTACTACGGAACCAACACCAGCTTCCACAACGCCTTCTTGACAACTTGGGTCCGTGGCTCCGTGGTCTGTGCCACACTCGAGCCCTACTGTCAGCTCTCACCAACTGAAATCGGGACTCATCTGGCCGGGCCACAGCTTTTCAGTCGTCTAGGATTCAATCGATGTGGTCACGAGCCCAGGGGAGGCGCTTGCAGGCGATGTCGTGCTGTTAGTAGAGGCATTCGCGTCGGTCCTCCGCTGCCGTAACGAGCGGGGTGGCGCAGTGGTTAGCACACTGGACTCGCATTCGGGAGGACGACGGTTCAATCCCGTCTCCGGCCATCCTGATTTAGGTTTTCCGTGATTTCCCTAAATCGTTTCAGGCAAAAGCCGGGATGGTTCCTTTGAAAGGGCACGGCCGATTTCCTTCCCAATCCTTCCCTAACCAGAGCTTGCGCTCCGTCTCTAATGACCTCGTTGTCGACGGGACGTTAAACACTAACCACCACCACCACCACCACCTCCGCTGCCGTAGCCAACTACGTCCAGATTTCGCCGCACTGTCCTAACGGATACGTTCCTCGCAGGTCCCACATCGTTTTCTGCGGTTATTTCACCCAGTGCTGCTTGTCTGTTAGCACTAACAACTTTACACAAATGCCGCTGCCCCCTATCATTGAGTGAACACCGTTGTCAAAGACAGTCCGTCAGCTTAGCTGGGCGGTAGCTCAGCGTGTTTGGCCAGAGGGTTAGGTGCCCTCTATAAAAAAAGAAACTGAGTGAACGGATTAACGATCAACTTGAACAGGTGTCATGGGACGTCCAACCCGGACAAATGCAGCGACCATAAACGGACAGAATGAGATGAGCTTAAAATTTAGCTCGGTGGTAACGTGATTGCCTCCCATGCAATCGGGCCCGGATTCGATTCCCAGCCGGTTCGGAGATTTTCTCCGCTCGTGGAGTGGGTGTTACTTTGTCCTCATCATCATTTCATCCTCATCACCGGCGCGCAAGTCGCCCAGTGTGGCGTCGAATGAAATAAGACTTGCACTTGGCGGCCGAATTTCCCCCGATGCCATACACTCATCAAATTTTTGTGAAAGATAAGGCCGGAACTGTGGCACTATCAGCACACTCTTGACACTGTGGCCGAATATTGAATTCCGTAACGATTACCAAAATCGATTGCCCCCTTGCGTGTTGCTCCAACTACCATTCCGCGCGCGAACTCCTTTAATCCCCGTCGTGCGACCAAAATCACGTCGGACACATTTACACGTGAATCACCTGAGTGCAAATGACAGCTCCGCCAATTCTCTGGCCTTTTATACGTTGTGTGGGCGACACTTCCACCCTCCGTGTATGTGCACATCGCAATCCCTTGACTTCTGTCACCTCAAAGTTTGGTCGTTCCAATTCATGTCGCTCCCGAGTATTACTCCTTGGTATTTTAATAGTCATTGTTCCAGTGATTTGTCAACAACAGTGTAATCTCTGAGGTGAATTTCTCCGTCTGTGTGGTGGTCTTCAGTCCTGAGACTGGTTTGATGCAGCTCTCCATGCTACTCTATCCTGTGCAAGCTTTTTCATCTCCCAGTACCTACTGCAACCTACATCCTTCTGAATCTGCTTAGTGTATTCATCTCTTGGTCTCCCTCTACGATTTTTACCCTCCACGCTACCCTCCAATGCTAAATTTGTGATCCCTCGATGCCTCAGAACATGTCCTACCAATCGATCCCTTCTTCTAGTCAAGTTGTGCCACAAATTTCTCTTCTCCCCAATCCTATTCAATACCTCCTCATTAGTTACGTGATCTACCCACCTTATCTTCAGCATTCTTCTGTAGCACCACATTTTGAAAGCTTCTATTCTCTTCTTGTCCAAACTAGTTATCGTCCATGTCTCACTTCCATACATGGCTACACTCCATAAAAATACTTTCAGAAACGATTTCCTGACACCTAAATCTATATTCGATGGTAACAAATTTCTCTTCTTGAGAAACGCTTTCCTTGCCATTGCCAGTCTACATTTTATATCCTCTCTACTTCGACCATCATCAGTTATTTTACTCCCTAAATAGCAAAACTCCTTTACTACTTTAAGTGTTTCATTTCCTAATCTAATCCCCTCAGCATCACCCGACTTAATTTGACTACATTCCATTATCCTCGTTTTGCTTTTGTTGATGTTCATCTTATATCCTCCTTTCAAGACACTGTCCATTCCGTCTATTAATGTATAATATGGTAGACTTATTTACATCAGGGATCAACTGTTATTTCTTGTAGCTATCATCAGTCCTCTACAGGTCTTCTGCAGCTCGCTATAGCCTTTTGTCGTTGCTAAATTCTTACAGAAAACGGCGTCACTCCTCACCGCCTTGTCGAGCTTCCAACGTTGGCCACTAGATCGGGGCCTCAAACGGAACGTGCTCCGCGAGCAACGAGAACAGTACAATCTCCATCGAAGCAGTGAACAGGGTGATGAACTGTGTAGGGACGTGTAAACGAGTACATTGATCCTGAGAGAAAATCCTAGAGAGATCTAGACTGTCTTTACAGTCCCTGTCGCGTTACGGGTCAATTACTTCAAGCTGCAGATCAGCAGAAACTGGGTATTGGAAGTTTACTCATTTTCTATTCATTTGCGCTTAGAATCCTAATTTTTTCACAGACTTTACTGGCGCTACGTCTGTACAGACATCAGTACATAAATTCCATGGAAAACTTATATTTTTTTACATTTTCTTCGATGGTACTAACAATATAACATCCAGAAGCGTGCCTACGATATCTAAAGAATACGCAGTGAACTGCTTACAAAGCTGGCTCCAAACGCACAGTTGACATATTTGATAACGACACCAGGCGGAACAGTTCTGCCGGAAGTTGACATAAATTTTCAGCTACAGCCACCCAGTATTCTTTTACTAAATGACCATTCTTAAAAGGGCGAAAACTTTGGTAAATGTAGTGCGATTTTGTAACTCGCCTGAGCAGCACAAAGACTTGATTTTTCTCTTTCGCCTTCTTCCTCTTTTATAGAGCTTCCTTTTAAGTTTGAAAACCTGATGTACACGCTCAGGTCCACCACAAATTCATGTTTGCGTATTCTCTGACGTGGTAAGACATATAGTGCCTCTGTAAACTGAGCAATCAGCGTCTTACGAAACTTACACTTTTCGAATACATCTTTTTGGTTCAAATGATAAGATTCCTGGTAGTGCGAACTGAAGTTCGAAGACACTGTCGGTGTTACACAATATCATCTCGTCATTGATGGTTTTAAATGCAACCGCAGTCGAAACTGGCTCTCCACACTTTAACAGTCAGCGATTTACCGTTTTGTTGTGACCATATGACGAACGCGCGTTTGCCTAACTCTCCACCATGCCGAAACTACTCTGCTCGCGATCAAGAACGTGAGCAGGCGAGAGTACTCACGCTCAGTATCAGCAACTTGGTACGCCCTGCGCCAGATCATTCACGTATGATGGTGTAAACAGTAACGGCCCTATCACGTTTACTTCTACATTAACATACGCACTGTGCCAGCCACTATACGGATTATGGCGGAGTGTGGCTTCTAGAGCTTCTATTCATACCCTTTCCTGCTCACTCGCAAATGAAGCTGGGAGAAACAACTGTGCATGTATCTGTACTTGGCCTGACTTTCGTCTTCTTGTCTTTGTGTTCATTACGCGAGGTGTAAACTAATTGCCGTAGGATCGTTCTGCACACTTCGCAAATGACAGTTTTCTGAACTTTCTTAATTGGTTTTTAGACAAAAAACGTCTTCTCCCCTGCATGGATTACCATTTGAGTTCACGGATCATTTCCGTAATACTCACGTATTGATTGAACATGTTGTTGTTGTAGTGGTCTTCAGTTCTGAGACTGGTTTGATGAAGCTCTCCATGCTACGCTATCCTGTGCAAGCTTCTTCATCTCCCAGTACTTACTGCAACCTACATCCTTCTGAATCTGCTTAGCGTATTCATCTCTTACCCTCCACGCTGCCCTCCAATGCTAAATTTGTGATCCCTCGATGTCTCAGAACATGTCCTAACAAACGGTCCCTTCTCCTTGTCCAGTTGTGCCACAAACTCCTCTTCTCCCCAATCCTATTCAGTACCTCCTCATCAGTTATGTGATCAACCCATCTAATCTTCAGCATTCTTCTGTAGCACCACATTTCGAAAGCTTCTATTCTCTTCTTGTCCAAACTATTTATCGTCCATGTTTCACTTCCATACGTGGCTACACTCCATACAAATACTTTCAGAAACAGCTTCCTGACACTTAAATCTATGCTCTACGTTAACAAATTTCTCTTCTTCGGAAACGCTTTCCTTGCCATTGCCAGTCTACATTTTACATCCTTTCTACTTCGACCATCATCAGTTATTTTGCTCCTTAAATAGCAAAACTCCTTTACTAATTTAAGTGTCTCATTTCCTCATCTAATTCCCTCAGCTTCACCCGTTTTAATTCGGCTACATTCCATTATCCTCGTTTTGATTTTGTTGATGTTCATCTTATATCCTCCTTTCAAGACATTGTCCATTTCATTTAACTGCTCTTCCAAGTCCTTTGCCATCTCTGACAGAATTACAATATCATCGGCGAACCTCAAAGTTTTTATTTTTTCTCCATGGATTTTAATACCTACTCCAAATTTTTCTTTTGTTTCCTTTACTGCTTGCTCAATATACAGATTGAATAACATCGGGGAGGGGCTACAACCCTGTATCACTCCCTTACCAACCATTGCTTCCTTTTCATACCCCTTCGACTCTTATAACTCCCATCTGGTTTCTGTACAAATTGTAAATAGCCTTTCGCTCCCTGTTTTGTACCCCTGCCACCTTTAGAATATGATCGAACATATAGGTAAAAAATCTAGCAGCAAGCCTCTGAAGTGCTTCGTTTAATATGAGCTGGTAGAGATCCCAGAAACTCGATCAGTACTCAAGAGAGGGCTGCACAAGTGTTCAAGACGTGTTTCCCTAAATACACTAAACTTTCTAACAATTCTCCCAATAAACCAAAGCTGACCATTCGTCTTCCATACAGGTTGTTGTTGTCTTCAGTCCTGAGACGGGTATGATGCAGCTCTCCATGCTATTCTATCCCGTGCAAGCTTCTTCATCTCCCAGTACTTACTGCAACCTACATCCTTCTGAATCTGCTTAGTGTATTCATCTCTTGGTCTCCTTCTACGATTTTTACCCTCCAAGCTGCCCTCCAATGCTAAATTGGTGATCCCCTGATGCCTCAGAACATGTCCTACCAACCGAACCCTTCTTCTTGTCAAGTTGTGCCACAAACTCCTCTTCTCCCCAATTCTATTCAATACCTCCTCATTAGTTATGTGATCTACCCATCTAATCTTCAGCATTATTCTCTAGCACCACATTTCAAAAGCTTCTATTCTCTTCTTGTCCAAACTATTTATCGTCCATGTTTCACTGGTGCCCGTCCTATTACCAGTCGCATTGCAACATTATGCGTAGATATTTAATCGACCTGATTGTGTCAAGCAACACGCCACTAACAACTTTCCGAACAGTACAGAATTTTTTTTTATCGTCTTCATGAACTTCCATTTTTCCACATTTAGGGCAAGTTACCATTCATTGCACCAAATAGTAATTTCTCCAAGTCTTTCTACATCCTCCTACAGTCACTCAGAGACCTTACACTAGCGTGACATCTGCAAACAGTTGCAGATTGATGCTCATCCATCCGAAAACATTTTTTACTTATATAAACAACAAAAGTGGTCCTATCACGCTTATCCAGGGAACTTCTGACGAGATATTTTATTAGCTTGCCCAAATGCTAGTTGAATAACCTACATATGTGACCACTTGCCCTTCCTCCACCCTCCACCCCACTCCGCCCCCATTCATTGTGTGTTTTGCCCAGTTGCATAAAGTATTAGCAACACCGTTATTCCTGATGAACAGAATCTATGTCAATATGTAAACCAGTTCAATACTGCATTTAAGGATATGCAGATGCTACTAAGGAATGGAATGTGTGTACATAATACGAAATCGTTGGTGTAGTGAAGCAGTCATAGGTGAGAAAAAAATGGCTCTGAGCACTATGGGACTTAACATCCATGGTCATCAGTCCCCTAGAACTTAGAACTACTTAAACCTAACTAACCTAAGGACAGCACACAACACCCAGCCATCACGAGGCAGAGAAAGTCCCTGACCCCGCCGGGAATCGAACCCGGGAACCCGGGCGTGGAAAGCGAGAACGCTACCGCACGACCACGAGATGCGGGCATAGGTGAGAAATAGTGGTTCTATAGCACATTCTCAGTAACTGTTGATTGTTTGTAGAGTGGTCATTGGGAGGGGGAAGGGGGTGGGGGAATCTCCCAGAACAAAAATTTGTATTTTCTACTAATGAAACAAAAACAAAAGACGCACCGTGAAGGAATTACCCTAAGGGACCTGTTTACTGTACACTCTAAAACAAAAATAAACGGCACACCGCAAAGGAATTATCCTAATGAGACGTACGTCGGTAGATCTGGTGTACATGCAGATGTACAGACAGACAAATGATTACGGTTTCAGAAAAATTGGATGATATATGCAAGAGAAAGGTCTTCACAAATATAACAAGTCAATAACGCGTTGGTCCAGCTCTAGCCCTTATTCAAGTAATTATTCGGCAGCACATTCACAGAGTTATTGGATGTTCTCCTCTGGTATATCGTGCCAAATTCTGTCCAATTGCAGCGTTAGATCCTCGAAGTCCCGAGCTGGTTGGAAGTTTCTGTCCAGAATGCACTAAAAGCTCTGAGTTGAGAGCAGATCCGGAAACCTTGCTGGAAAAGGCGGGATTTGGTAAGCATGACGAGAAATTCTTGGCGTATGTGGGCGGGAATTATCTTGCAGAAATGTAAGCCCAAGACGGCTTGCCATGAAAGGCAACAAAATGGGCCGTAGAATATCGTGGACGTACCATTGTGCTGTAAGAATTTTGAGGATTTAACATGCCAGTTGGACCGAATTTGACACGATAGCCCTCACGTGGACATCCAATAGCTCTATCAATAATTTCCAGACTAATAACTGCTTGCATAAGGGCCAGAGGTCGACCAACGAGTTATTGACTTGCTCAGTTATTGAAGCTCTTTCTCTTGAATAAATCATCCTGAATTCCTGAAATTCTAATCATATGGTTGTCTGTACTTTTACATGTCATTGCATCTGCTGATTTTCGTCCCGTTTGGATAATTCATTGGTGGTGCGTCTTTCTTTTTTCCTAGAGTGCATTTTTAAAGAAATTCGACACTACAGTTCTCGATCATGGTGCAAGTTTTACTAACTTAGTTACCGATCGCTCCCACACGTATTAAGCTATCACGATGACAGCATGATCACGTAATGTATAGAATCGAACCTAATGCACCATTGTCATCTTAAGATAAACTCTGATCAATTTTTACTCCGGCTGAGTATTTCCGATTTTATACATTTTATAACGTTTGCATTCTGTCATCATCATAACAAGATAACACAGCTGAGAATGAGCCGCAATTCAGCAGACATCGAATTCGTCAGTTACAAAATCAACGAAAAATAGAATTGGCCAATGAAGCGTTTCGTTAAAACAAAAAGAAAAGTTATGCCGCAACCATTTTCGTATAGGCAAAAACATGTTCATTGTCGTCAGAGGCGTAAGTAAAGATTAGTGTTTCACCATCAGCTCTTTAGACAGTGCCTTTCAGATACAATATTATGATCACGGTGATGAAAATATTAATGATTATGACAGTAGGAAGATATCATAAGTGAACTGTAGAGAAATGATGTTCATGATGATTGCATTGAATGGTGGCGGTGATGATGTTGATGGTGACAGTGGTTTTGCAGTGGAATGAATGACGATTCTACTACTGACATTTATTTATTTACCTTTCACTAAGTTTTATGCTAATGTCAGTGACACAAGATTAGAGAGCAGTGCCATTCTCATCCAGTAATTATTCAAACAAATAAAGCGGGGAAGTTCCCGTATGGATGGTGGTAAGTGGAGGTATTCTTGTAGTAAGGACAGCTGATCCATGGCGGTTATTTTGATGATGATCCTTGCCGCAACAGAAAGAATGGGCAGGGGAGAGGGGGGGGGATGCTCCAACTTGACATCTTGTCAACGACGAGGTCATTACATACAGAACATTTCAGATAGGACAAGAATTGGAAAGATAGTCCGACGTGTTCGTTTGAAGCAAACTGTCCTGGTCTACTGTTGTTTCTGCGAAACTTCCACATACGTGGACCCCATAACACAAGTACAACGTGCAAACGTTTCATCGAAAGTAAGATGGGGTGAGATCTCGACGTCACTCTTCTGTCCACTAAGTCGACGAATGTGTAACCTGTAGAAAAGCCAAGTTCGTCGAGAGCCGAGTACTGAATGAAAGCCAATATTGGGAACCAGAAAGTCTAGAAGGAATTCAGGTTGAAACTGACAAGGGAACCTCCCCATCGCATTCCTCTCATATTTAGTTATAAGTTGGCACAGTGGATAGGCCTTGAAAAACTGAACACAGATCAATTGAGAAAACAGGAAGAAGTTGTGTGGAACTATGAAAAAATAAGCAAAATATACAAACTGAGTAGTCCATGTGCAAGACAGGCAACATCAAGGATAGTGTGAGCGAAGGAGCGCCGTGGTCCCGTGGTTAGCGTGAGCAGCTGCGAAACTAGAGGTCCTTGGATCAAGTCTTCCCTCGAGTGAAAAGTTTAATTCTTCATTTTCACTTTATGTGACAAACTCTTATGTTTTCATCACTTTTTGGGAGTGATTGTCACATCCACAAGAAAACCTAAATCGAGCAAGGTAGAAGAATCTTTTTACCCATTCGCCAAACGTAAAAGTTAGGTGGGACGACAACATATTCCTGTCATGTGATGCACATGCCGTCACCAGTGTCGCATAGAATGTATCAGACGTGCTTTCCTGTGGAGGAATCGGTTGACATATGACCTTGCGATCAAATGTTTTCGATTGCCATTGGAGAGGCACGTCCTTTCTTCTACTAATGGCACGGTCGCACGGTTTTGCGGTGCGGTCGCAAAGCACAGACACTAAACTTATTACAGTGAACAGAGACGTCAATGAACGAACGGACAGATCATAACTTTGCGAAAATAAAGTAGAATTTTCGCTCGAGGGAAGACTTGAACCAAGGACCTCTCGTTCCGCAACTGCTCACGCTAACCACGGGACCACGGTGCTCCTAGCCTCAGATTATACTTGATGTTGCCTATCTTGCACATGGACTACTCAGTTTGTATATTTTGGTTATTTTTTCATAGTTCCACACAACGTCTTCCTGTTTTCTCGATTGATCTGTGTTCAGTTTTTCATGGCCTATCCACAGTGCCAACGTATAACTAAATCTGAAGGGGGTGCGATGGGGAGGTTCCCTTGTAAGTAGAACGGAGTGGTTGGTAAAGCACACATGGACTTTACTAGACTTAATAATGGCCGTCTGCTTGGTCCCTCTCTTACGAGCACCTCAGCCCACGTTACATGCTGCACAAGACCCTGGTGGTGACCGCCCACCGTGTAGCGTCCCGAGCCGCGATCGTTGGTGGCGATATTAAAGGGGGCAAGTTACACTTTTGATGGCAATGCGTCCATCGGTTGCTGACAAAACTCGGGTTCCATACCCCGTGCCGAGCTCGTTCCCCCGTTTGTTTATGGCGGAGCTCCACTTGCTGGTCGGCGGCAGGAGCAGGCTGACGGCTAGGCCAGCTAGCTAGATAGCTGTGGTCGTGACGCGTCCCGCCTACTTTGGATGCAGATCGCGGCCCGCGTGTCGCGCGGCTTTCTCCGGCAGTTCACACGGCTGAAGCCGGGGCTGACGGCGGAGGCTGGCTGTGACCCACATCGTGAAGCGCGGGTCACGCGCCGTGCACCGCACTGCGTAGCGCAGCGGGGCAGGCGCTGTGATGCGCCGGACCTGTCCGGCCGCGGCCGGCCGCCCGCGCACCGCTTGCGAAACGCGTCCCGGCGGGCAGCCTGCTGGACGACTCTCAGATCGCTGATCGCTGCCGCCAGGGCTGTCGTCTCTCCCTTTCCCTTCCATTTTGGAGCATATAATGTATTCAAACATTATGAATCACCTAGATGGGAACGATCTATTGATACGTAATCAGCATGGTTTCAGAAAACATCGTTCTTGTGCAACGCAGCTAGCTCTTTATTCGCACGAAGTAATGGCCGCTATCGACAGGGGATCTCAAGATGATTCCGTATTTCTAGATTTTCGGAAAGCTTTTGACACCGTTCCTCACAAGCGATTTCTAATCAAGCTGCGGGTCTATTGGGTATCGCTCCAGTGGTGCGACTGGATTCGTGATTTCCTGTCAGGATGGTCGCAGTTCGTAGTAATAGACGGCAAATCATAGAGTAAAACTGAAGTGATATCAGGTGTTCCCCAGGGAAGCGTCCTGGGACCTCTGCTCTTCCTGATCTATATAAATGACCTGGGTGAATATCTGAGCAGTTCTCTTAGGTTGTTCGCAGATGATGCTGTAATTTACCGTCTAGTAAGGTCATCCGAAGACCAGTATCAGTTGCAAAGCGATTTAGAAGCGATTGCTGTATGGTGTGGCAGGTGGCAGTTGACGCTAAATAACGAAAAGTGTGAGGTGATCCACATGAGTTCCAAAAGAAATGCGTTGGAATTCGATTACTCGATAAATAGTACAATTCTCAAGGCTGTCAATTCAACTAAGTGTAGTGGACTGACCCGACAGCCAATCCACTAGGACGGGTAGTGGAAAGGCACGCGTTTAATTACAAGCAGACGGGCGTGAGGTCTGGAACAGGACAATGTCCTGAGAATTGCAAAAGTAGTACATAGCTTCTGGAACACTTAACTTTAATTCATAATTGTAGAACATCTCTCGTTACTGTACATGCTTCATTAGATACATAGCAAAGGATAAATGGCGCCTTGCTAGGTCGTAGCAAATGACGTAACAGATGGCTATGCTAACTATCGTCTCGGCAAATGAGAGCGTAATTGTCAGTGAACCATGGCTAGCAACGTCGGCTGTACAACTGGGGCGAGTGCCAGGACGTCTCTCTAGACCTGCCGAGTGGTGGCGCTCGGTCTGCTATCACTGACAGTGGCGACACGCGGGTTCGACGTATACTAGTGGACCGTGGCCGATTTAAAGGCTACCACCTAGCAAGTGTGGTGTCTGGCGGTGACACCACACTAAGTACCTGGGTGTTAAAATTACGATCAACTTCATTTGGAAAGACCACATAGATAATATTGTGGGGAAGGCGAACTAAAGGTTGCGTTTCATTGGCAGGACACTTAGAAGATGCAGCAAGTCCACTAAAGATATAGCTTACACTACACTCGTTCGTTCTCTGTTAGAATATTGCTGCGCGGTGTGGGATCCTTACAAGGTGGGTTTGACAGAGTACATCGAAAGGGTGCAGAAAAGGGCAGCTCGTTTTGTATTATCACGTAATAGGGGAGAGAGTATGGCAGATATGATACGCGAGTTGGGATGGAAGTCATTAAAGTAAGACGTTTTTCGTCGCGGCGAAGTCTATTTACGAAATTTCAGTCACCAACTTTCTCTTCCGAATGCGAAAATATTTTGTTGTGCCAAATCTACATAGGTAGAAATGATCATCAAAATAAAATAAGAGAAAACAGAGCTCGAACAGAAAGGTTTAGGTGTTCGTTTTTCCCGCGCGCTGTTCGGGAGTGAAATGGTAGAGAGATAGTATGATTGTGGTTCGATGAACCCTCTGCCAAGCTCTTAAATGTGAATTGCAGAGTAATCGTGTAAATGCAGATGTAGATTTACAATGATCGCACAGAATTTATTTTTTTTTTTTTTGTATGTCAACATCAGAACTCAGGTATCAATCATCACCAGTAGTTCAATGGAGGTCTCAAAAATACTCGAGAAAATAGAAAAAAAGAGTTCAAATGTGTGTGAAATGTTATGGGACTTAACTGCTAAGATCATCAGTCCCTAAGCGTACTCACTACTTAACGTAAATTATCCTAAGGACAAACACACACACCCATGCCCGAGGGAGGACTCGAACCTCCGCTGGGACCAGCCGCACAGTTCATGACTGCAGCGCCATTAGACCGCTCGGCTAATCACGCGCGGCCGAAAAATAGACTGCGAAATATTTCTCTATAGGCGGTGTGGCTGTGAGGTAGCCTGCTCGTCTGCCATATTAATTTGTAAGTTATTTTAAATTTAGTCAGTTAAGAATGTTTGAAACTTTATGGCAGATTAAAACTGTGTGCCGGACCGAGACTCGAACTCGGGACCTTAGCCTTTGGCAGAACACTTTCCCACGGAAGGCAAAAGTTCCGAGTTCGAGTCTCGGTCCGGCACACAGTTTTAATCTGCCAGGAAGTTTCATATCAGCGCACACTCCGTTGCAGAGTGAAAATCTTATTCAGTTAAGAACGTCTATTTGCTATGAAAACTGGATTTTTGTGTGCAACGTATAATTACAAGCAATACGTTAATTTTTCATAAAAAAAAGCAATTAGATGTCTCTTAGTTAGCATATACAGTGACGGAAAAAATCGCAGCGCCAAAAATAGATAATGTAGAGTAAGGAAATTTCAGGTGTTCATTTGTCTAAGTAAAATTCTTAAGTCAAGAAAATGGCTCTGAGCACTATGGGACTTAACATCTGTGGTCATCAGTCCCCTAGAACTTATAACTACTTAAGCCTAACTAACCTAAGGACATCACACACATCCATGCCCGAGGCAGGATTCTAACCTGCGACCGTAGCAGCCGCGCGGCTCCAGACTGAGCGCCTAGAACCGCGAGACCACCGCGGCCGGGAATTCTTAAGTCATTAGCACTGAAAGATCACAGGTTAACGGAAGCGCGAGATTAACCATTGAAAATGTGAAATGCTGGTATACTAATAAGCGGTGTAACCGTCAGAATGTGAAATTCAAGCATTCATATGTGCTGTACGGGTGCCGGACGTGAATTTGCGGGATGGATTTCCATGCCTGTTGCTCTTGGTCGATCTGTACAGGGACGGCTAATGCTGGTTGTGGATGACGCAGAGATTCTCGTCTGATGATGCCCCATATGTGCTCGATTGGGAACAGGTCGGGTGATCGAGCAGGCCAACGCAACATGTCGACACTCTGTAGGGCATGTTGGGTTACAACACTGGTACGTTGGCAACCATTATCCCGTCGGAAAACACCCCCTGGAATGTTCATGAATGTCAGCACAATTGGACGTATCTCCAGATTGATGTACAAATTTGGATTCAGGGTGCGTGGTATAACTACAAGATCGACCCTGCTGTCATACGAAATCACACCCCAGACCGTAGCTCCAGGTGTATGTCCAGTGTGTCTAGCACGTATACAGTTTGGTTGCGGACCCTCAATTTGCCTCCTTCTAACCAAAACACAACTATCATTGGCATCGAGGCAGGACCAGCTTTCATCATAAAATGCAACAGATCTCCACGTTGCCCTCCAATGAGCTCTCGCTTGACACCACTGAAGTCGCATCTAGTGATGGTTTGGGGTCAGTGGAATGCACACTACACACTGCCTGGCTCGAAGCTGTCCTTAAAGTAACCCATTTGTAACAGTTCGTTGTGCCGGAGCCATACGTCGGGCACGATGTCTTCCTTCTCGACAGTCCCACGTGGCCGTCCGGAGCCTGGTCTCCCTGAGACCGTACCTTCTCATGACCACCACTGCCAGCAGTTATGCACAGTGGCTACATCCTGCCACGTCTTTCTGCAGTTTCGTGGAACGAATATCCAGCTTCGAGTTGTCCTATATCACGACCTCGCCCAAACTCATTGAGCTGTTAATAATGCCGCCTTCGTCGTCTTAAAGGCATTCTTGGCTAATATCAACTCACCACGTCCAGTATCAAAGGTAACTAACACTCACGATCGTCACAGCTTGCATTTACAGCAAACCTGATTTGCATCGTCATCGTGTCGCTACTAGCATCACTCATCTGTGACTGCCACAAGATTTGAACAGATATCGTCTTTCAGTTGTAGAAACACGCCCACCAACTTTCGTTAATGCTTCACAACTCCTTGGTGTTGAGATCCATTTTATCATCAGTGTACCTGATGAATTTTGTATTTAAATTACGTACATATTCGAACTGAACTGAAAAAAACGAAAAACGGAATGGTCGGGACTGGAGTCGAATCAGCGATTACCAGTCCCGAGAGCTACTAACTTTTTCTCGTTTTTATGCAAACTTCACGGGATTGCTTGTGGGATATGCAACTCTGTTTAAAAATTTCCATCTGCCGGGAATCGAATCTAAAACCCCAACGTGCTAGGCGAGGACTCTACCACACAGCCACAAGATAAGTCGACCTTGATTTAGCGGTTTAAAGACAGTAGCGAAACTTCGAAGTCGATTATCTCGAGAATTTTTTAGAGTTGTTTCGAACTATTTTGAGGGATTAATATTTCTGAACTTGACATAGCATAAATATAAAAAGAATTACAAAAATCAGATTACCGCGTCATCCCCTGACGTAGCTGTATGCAATGTTCATAGACCAGTCTCTTACAAAAATATAAAACTGTGACATTGGGAAACATGGGCCGAGCTTAACAAATTATTATGGAGAGCGTGTGAACAATCAGTAACAATTATTTCGATTAAATCTTTATTGAGCCGAAAATCACAAAAATAATGTGGATTCTAATCACAACGTAAACAGCCACATGGCCACATACTGAAGTCACACATTGCGTGACTACGTGTTACCGAAAGCGCAAGTCTTACGAACTTTTACCATAATTATAGAAAATCCCTAGAAAACACATTCAGAACGGAAAAAAAAGTAAAATACAAAGGAAGAATGTGGGAATCACGTAAGCTCATGTGGGTCAGAAGACTTGTGGAATTACCCATTGGTCATTATGGACATTAAGATACGCGAAAACTAATTAATCCAAGTTCTGCGACAATAATACGCCCATAATATAGCTTTAGTTATGATTAGTAAATAATAGGAAAGGTTAAACACCTTTTGCGAAACATGTTTAAGAATTATGGAGGTTTCCTTACCCACAACTTGTATTGCTGTTCGCCGATTAGCTGCTCTCTGTCGCATGTTCATCACTAAAGTGTGGTCTCAAACAGAGAGTTATACTTTAGTTTCCGAGCAACCGCAAATTTTCATCAGTTTCTATGACAACATAAGAAAGATGCACTTGTGCCTGGTGCTCAGGTATGAGATATTTAGTGTTCTGAAGGCTGAAAAAGTACTGGAATTTAATGAATGTTGGTTGCCGTACATACAGGCAACAAAGCCAACGTTCATGATTTAAGATTCCGTCTGAAGAGTGAAGACAGGATCCTTGCTTGGTGGTTGGGTAGGAGACGCATACCAGTTTCCCAGTGAACATCGAAATGGTTTTGATTTCCCCTTGTTAATTGTTACCGTCCTTCACATATGCCACCTTTCTTCAATCTAATAGTGAAATGATCTATTCACCCACATCATTTGCCTCCCCTCCTACCCCACGCCCTCCCATTTGGTTACTGGGTTTTCTTCATGCTGAGGATATCAACAGTGGTGGCAGATGTCCCAGTTTTCGCGGAATGTCACGACTTTTGGGGGCGTCATGACCCGTCCCTCGTAGGCATCATGCTGGACGGCAAATGTTCCATCTTTTCCCTCTCATATGAAACATCTTAAATAAAATCTTAATAGATAAATGATAAAACATAACGAAACTAATGATACAGTATGTGAGAGACAAACTCTTGAAGTTTTTTTCTTTTTTTTTTTTACCGGCACACTGGTTTGAAAAACACCGAAAGCGACTGAAAATGGGTCGAACCAGACAGAGATGGCATTTTGTCCTGGTATTTGGCCATTGCTATGCAGTAGTGAGTGCATAAAGAGCTTTCTGCGCCAAGTTCACAAGACACCACCAAGCTGCAACACCGTAGTGAAATGGCACAAAAAATTCGTGGAGCACTGTTGCTAGTCCGATACAAAACGTTTGGGCTGAGCGGCCGTTTAAGAGTGAAGCCGTACAAATTGAGCCCCCTGCAAGCCAGAAGCCATGACGACGATTGCGAGGTCTACATTTCTGCATTAACTTGCAGGACTATTTTGAAAATGAGGACTTCGATAGAAAACTAATCTTCAGTGAAAAAGCTACATTTCATCTTTCAGGAGGGATCAACCAACATAACATGCGTATGTGGGACGGAGTATCCACATGAAACTGTCGAACACGTGCGGGATTCGGAGAAAGTGATCATGTTCTGTGCCGTATGCTGCAAGACAGTCGACGGATCCTTCATCCTCGCTGAGAGAGCTGTCCATTGTACCACCCATTTCGACGTGCTGCAGTTATGGCTTATGGCACATCTTGAAACTGATAGAAGGGATTTCATCATTCATCAGGGTAGTGACCCACCACATTTCCACTATTCTGTACGGGATTACGTCCAGACGTCACCACGTCGCCACGTCGCTGTATCGGGGTCTGGAGAGTTACGTTCCTCGTAAGTGGATAAAATGTAGAAAAGGACCACCACAGTTTAATAACGAAATTCGGAGAATGATGAGGAAACAGAGACTTTAGAACTCTCGGTTCAAAAGGGAACGCACATATGACGACCAGTGAAGGTCAGTAGAGATTCGTGCGTCTGTGAAAAGATCTATGCGCTGAGCATACAACGACCACAACAGTCGTATCTTAGCAAAAGATCTGGCACAAAACTCGAGGAAATTTTGGTCTTATGTAAAATCGCGAAGGGGGCCTAAGGCTTCTATTCGGTTCCTTGTTGACCGGTCTGATATGGTAGTTGAGGATAGCAAAGTGAAAGCCGAAGTTTTAAATTTCACGTTCAAGAAATCGTTCACACAGGAGAATCATACAAACATACCGTCATTTGACCATTGGACAGAATCAAGTACAGACGACATAGTAATATGTAATCCTGACGTAAAGAAACAACTGAAAGACTTGAAAGCATACAAATCGCCAGGTTTGTATGGAATCCCAGTTCGATTTTACAAAGAGTACTCTACCGTATTGGTCCTTAACCTAACTTACATTAATCGCGAATCTCTCACCTAGCACAAAGTCCCAAGCGACTGGAAAAAGGAGCAGCTGACTCTAGTATATAATATGAGTAAAAGATCAGACGCGCAAAATTACTGATCAATATCCCTTACTTCTGTTTGATGCAGAATCCTTGAACATATTCTCAGTTAGAATATAATAAACTTTCTTGAGACTCAGATGCTTGTGTCCACGATTCGGCATGGTTTTTGAATGTATCGCTCGTGCGAAACTCAGCTTGTTCTTTTCTCACATGATAAACTGTGAACTATGGATGAAGGGTGACAGACAGATTTCATATTTCTGGATTTCCAGAAAGCATTTGACACGGTGTCCCTTGCAGGCTGTACGAGCATATGGACTAAGTTCACAGTTATGTGACTGGCTCTAAGACTTCTTAAGTAATAGAACCCAGTTTGTTGTCCTCGACGGCGAGTGTTCATCGGAGACAATGGTATCATCAGGAATGCCACAGGGAAGGGTGTTACGACCGGTGTCTATAAACAGAAACGATTTGGCAGACAGGGTGGGCAGTAATCTGCGGTTATTTGCTGATGATGCAGTAGTGTACGCTAAAGTGTCGAAGTTGAGTGACTGTAGGAGGATACAAGACGACTTAGACAAAGTTTCCAGTTGCTGTGGTAAATGACTGCTAGCCTAAGTATGAAGTAATGTAAGTTAATCCGAATGAGTAGGAACAACATACCTGTAATGTTAGGATACAGTATTTCTAGTGTCCGTAAAGGAGACCGCATATACGACTCCGGTGCGACCTATGCTTGAGTACTGCTAGAGTGTTTGGCATCCGTACCAGATCGGGTTAAAGAAGGCATTGAAGCAATTCAGAGGCAAGCTGTCAGATTTGTTACTAGTATGTTCGAACAACACGTAAGTGTTATGGAGATGTTTCGGGAACTCAAATGGGAATTTCTGAAGGGAAGGTGACATTCTTTTTGATAAACACGGTTGAGAAAATTTAGAGACCCGGCATTTGAAGCTGACTGCCAAACGATTCTGCTGCCTCCAGCACACATTGCACGTAACAACCACGAAGATAAGATATGTGAAATTAGGGCCCATACAGAGGCGTATAGACTGTAGTTTCTCCCTCGCTCTATTTGTGAGTGGAACAGGAAAGGAATAGACTAGTAGTGATACAGGTTACCCTACGCCTCGCACCGTGCTGTTGCTTGCGAAGTATCTGTGTGGATGTAGATGTAGACCATGTTGCGGCCGACGACCTGGCACTATTCGAATGTCCACCACGGTCGCCAGCTTTGACGAGGCTTAGCCTCGAAGACTCGCGTACCTCACTGCAGGAGCTGTACTGCTGACCCGGTCTGCAATATACTGTTACCATACAAACTTAGCTCCTTTGATGAGAAGAACAGTACTCATTAGTACAGATCTGCCATTGTACCAACTTTGTTCACAACATGAAAAATATTAGAAAATCGTTCATTAAAAGTCAAGTTTCAAATCGTTTGTTTTTACACGAGTTGTCAATCACTGAAGTAGTGCAAGACTCACTGCAACCGGGTTCTCGACTGCTAAGCTGTGAAAGCCGGTCAAAGGCATTGTATTGCTTGCTTTTGGTGGCGCTGCATCTCCACTTTTTCCTGGTCTGGCTTGAGGACGTTGTGTGCAATGAGCAGATTCTACTTTCCGTTTGCCATATTGATCCTGTAACCTATCATAATTACGGTGGAGTCGTAGCTATGTTGCCATACCTTGGAGTAAAATTTTGCTTGCTGCGCTTTCAGTGCTATACATGTACATGTACAGGTACTTTCAGTCGTGTCCAGACATAATACCCGTTGTTTGAAGACAGAGATGTTATTCCATATTTACGAAATAATATCGGTGCTTCAGTTGTCCGTATGTGAGATTAGTGTGGAATTCGTTACTTTCACATGGTTTTGCTATTGTTCCTAGTGTTCTAGGATACAAAAAATTTCCTTTTGTTCCGTTTCTTGTGCTTAGTGGAATTATACTTCACGTCATCCATCGTAGGACAAATGAGGTTTTGTTGTCGCCCTTGTTGATTGGGTTAATGATTAAAAATGCAGAATTATCCTATATTACTTTTGATTATTCGCGTCTTCATAGACACACAGAAAACTCACTCGAGTTGTAGGCCATTTCCACGTGCTCTTATAGATTTACGTGAGACAGTCTTGGTATGAGAACAAGTTATTACGAACATTTTGCCTTCAGCGGAATTGCTATTTATAGAAAAATAGCTGCCATCCGCAGAAATATTGTGAATTCTTAGTACTCATATTACAGCTAGTAAGATAAATCGTTGTTGACGAGACTTCGAGACTTTATGCTGTCCGAGACTATATTCGATGTGACTGTTGGAGTCCATATGATATTTGTGAATAGGCGTTTGGGTTACAAGGCGTGGTTTCACATCCTCGTTGCACGTAATCTGGCTATAAGACATGTCACCATGACACTTCAAGATCATGGGAGGAAGTCCAAAGTTCTAAATGTAATCTTTTAGTCATTCAAATATTCGTTCGAGCACCCGTTTTTTTCTCCTTTGCACACTGAAAGTATTTCCTACTTCTGCCTTTAGGAAGACAACTCGGAAGTAGTCCTAGGCGCCCGCAGGCAGCCATCTAGACTCAGAGATGTGTCAGGGGTTTGCCTGCCTGCAGGCGTCTGGGACTGTCATGCACATTGTCTCTGTAAAGGCACATTTTTACAAGTCTAATTGTGTTGCGCAGTGTACATGTAAAAGAGCAACAGAAAAGAAGGCGTCCTCAGTCTCAGAGGAAAGACTGTACAGAAACTATTCGATACTGTCAGAAGCAACAGACTCAAGGATGACATTGAGTTAATACACTTACAGTATTGGTGGAGCAAGATATGGGAAAATCTCTCTGCGTGTTTCGTACCCTCAGAAGTCTGCAGCACGTAGAACAAGTTTATTAACAGTAAGATACCGACCAATGAAACACTAACAAGTATACGCCTCTCTCGATCGGCCGCAACCGTTTATTAAACTATAGTTCAAATACTCAGTCTGATTAACAGAACCGTGCTGAACTATTTCGTCACAATGACAATCATAGCACCAAATTTTAAGCCATTCCCTATGTGCAAGAAATCACCAATAACATGGACAATCGTCCACCCAGCGGATTCCATCTTACACTTGCAGCACATGGAGGAATTACAAATTCTGATTTACCTGTGTAATAACATAACAAACAAGAAAAACACCAAAGGATAAAGAAATATCTATGAACTTCCCAACCACAGCATTAGACACAGACCTTAAAAAACTGTGATGACTGTCAGCACTCACACCAGATAACAAGACGTTTTCAACTACATCGCAACGACAGGCTCCTTTCAGTATCAATTTGCAACGACACAGCGTCTCAAGACAGGGAAAGTAAGCTACAGCAGCCGGACGAACGGAGTCGCTTTACCGGGAACAGCCAGCCACAATGAACCTCCAACTGCGAATACCACTAATAGATAAGAATCGTGAATATGAAAACTGAAAGTCTTCCCGCGAATTAAATAGAAAATTTTAATTAGCAAATTCTTTATGTTCATTTCTATCACTTTTCTCATGAAATATTATGTGCTGTTACTGTGGCAAGTGTCATAACGTTTCCATGCCAAAATTTTAAAATTCTAACAACGTAAAGATCGTAAGTCTTCAGTAAAAGATACTGGAAAAAGAACTGACTGGTACCAAAATTAGTAGGTCGCCTCTGAATGGTATCGACGTCGTCCTTTAATTGGACTTAGCTGCAACCTCAGCCCACTCGAGGAGTACCCAACAACCAGTCGCACAAGCGTTCTCTACATTGTCTCAAAACTCTCCCAAAAAACTTCATCTGGACATTCCTTTCGCCTAAACATGACCTAACGTGCTGCTTACTTTCATCCAGTTTCACAACGGTACGCCTAGATAAGCAATGGTTACGCAGCATAACATAAATCTTGTACTCAAACTTTATAGGAACGGTACTCCTGTCCAACGAAATTACTTGCATTAACCAACATTTATAGGAAGATACTTCTCTTTCCACTTGACCGTGAATCCCCCTCAAGGAAAACAGTTTTCCCTACACAACCGCGGCATCAGCATTCACTCTGTCCAAAATGTCGGTTACATACTTGCAGAACACGAGCGCTCGTATATCACTCCCTGGGCCACCCCAGATCTTTATCTCTCGTAAACACTTGATGTCCAGCCCAGCGTACTGGTTTCTATTATTTAAAATACCTTTGACCCTGTCGCAGGCCGACCGCCGTGGTCAAGCGGTTCTAAGTGCTTCAGTCCGGAACCGCGCTGCTGCTACGGTCGCAGGTTCGAATCCTGCCTCGGGCTTGGATGTGTGTGATGTCCTTCGGTTAGTTAGGCTTCAGTAGTTCTAAGTCTAGTGGTCTGATGATCTCAGATGTTAAGTCCCATAGTGCTTAGAGCCATTTGAACCCTGTCACATATTGCTATCGATTGTACTTATTACGCAGACCCCGTGACGTCTTGCGTTGTAGCTTGTAGCTTCACTTCCGATATAGGTGATCAGAAGTGGCAAATGTTGTTAGTAAATCTTGAGAGTTCCCGCTTTCTCGTTGGACTAGGTGGGCAGCTAGTCGCCTTTTGGCAACTCTTCCTCTTCGACAGCACGACTTTGCCGCTGGCTTAATGAGTCAAAACACGACAGAAACTCTCTCTAGAAGAAAGTCGGTTGGAGCGGCCGGTAACGGCCGTT
The DNA here is from genome assembly GCF_023864345.2 of Schistocerca serialis cubense. Taxonomy (NCBI): domain Eukaryota; kingdom Metazoa; phylum Arthropoda; class Insecta; order Orthoptera; family Acrididae; genus Schistocerca; species Schistocerca serialis. The sequence goes on from NC_064644.1 coordinate 76,535,665, forward strand.
ACTGAAGAAAGCGAGTTCAGAGTCCGGGCAGTGATTGAAGAGGATCCCTGCTCCACCTATCAAACTGGAATATACAGTATGTGATCAAAAGTACCCGGACACCCCCAAATGTACACGATTTTCGTATTAGGTGCATTGTGCTGCCACCTACTGCCAGGTACTCCGTATCAGCGACCCCATCAGTCACCAGACATCATGATAGAGCACTCCTCGGAATTCACGGACTTCGAACGTGGTCAGGTGATTGGGTGTCACTCGTGTCATACGTCTGTAAGCGAGTTTTTCACACTCCTAAACGTCCCTAGGTCCCCTATCGCCGCTCTGATAGTAAAGTGGAAATGTGAAGGGACACGTACAGCACAAAACTATACATACCGACCTCGTCTGTTGACTGACAGAGACCGCCGACAGTGGGAGAGGGTCGTAATGTGTAATAGGCATACATCTATCCAGACCATCACACAGGGATTCCAAACTGCATCAGGATTCACTGCAAGTGCTATGACAGTTAGGCGGGAGGTTACAAACTTGGATTTCGTGGTCGTGCGGCTGCTCATAAGGCACACATCACGCCGGTAAATGCCAAACGACGCCTCGCTTGGTGTAAGGAGTGTAAACAATGGACGATTGAAGAGTGTGGAGTGAAGAATCACGGTACACAATGTGGCGATCCGATGGCAGGATGTGAGTATGGCAAATGCGCGGTGAACGTCATCTGGCAGCGTGTGTAGTGCCAACAGTAAAATTCGGAGGCGGTGGTGTTATGGTGTGGTCGTGTTTCTTATGGAAAGGCTTGCACCCCTTGTTGTTTTGCGAGGCACTGTCACAGCACGTGTTTAAATTGATGTGTTAAGCACCTTTTTGCTTCCCACTGTTTAAGAGCAATTCGGGGATGGCCATTGCATCTTCCAACACGATAGAGCACCTGTTCATAATGCACGGCCTGTGGTGGAGTGGTTACACGACAATAACAGCCATGTAATGGACTGGCCTGCACAGAGTCCTGGCCTGAATCCTATAGAACACCTTTCGGATGTTTTGGAATGCCGACTTCGTGCCAGGCCTCACTGACCGACATCGATACCTCTCCTCAGTGCAGCACTCCGTAAAGAATGGGCTGCCATTCCGCAAGAAACCTTCCAGCTGAACGTATGCCTGCGAGAGTGGAAGCTGTGATCAAGGCTAAGGGTGGGCCAACGCCATATTTAATTCCAGCATTTACGATGGAGGGCACCACGAACTTGTAAGTCATTTTCAGACAGTTATCCGGATACCTTTGAACACGTAGTGTATTTGTGGTATCTGATCGGTAGTGGTCTCCAAGATCTGGAGAGGATATCTTAGGGCGTAAAAGTCTTCGTTTATTGGTACCGGAACTAACATTTGAACAAAAATGCTATCATTAACCGTCTAGTTATGTCATTATAAGGTCAAACTTAATTGCAGAATGACTTAGACACGATATCTGTAAAAACTGGAAGGCAAACCAAATAAGGCATTTTGTTGGCCGAATACGTAAAAGATTCAACATATCTATTAAACAGGCTGCCTACACTACATTTGTCTGTCTTTTGCTAGAGTGCTGCGGCAGTGTATGGGACCCTACCAGATACAGCCGAAATTTTTGCGAAGAACCAAACGTTGTTCCGAAAGGATATGTTAAACACCGTTGGTGATGTCGTGTTTGTTGCTGTAACAAGTAGTTTATCTTGTAACGACATTGAAGCAGATAGTTTCTGTGAGTTAGTATGAACAGAGGTCATTCTTGCCAACCGATTCCCAACTCAGATCATACAGTTACTGAAAGGTTCAAAGAAAACGTGAATTTAATTTCATACACGTACCCGACTCATACAGTCATAGCTGGACGTGACTTTATTTATCTTCGATATGTTGGCGAAAATACATGTTTAAACCAGGAGGTACACGTAAAACATTATCCGAAATTGTGCTAAATGCATTCTCTGAAAGTTATTTTGAGCAGTTACTTCATCAGCCCGCGCGAATAGTAAACGGTTGTGAAATCACAGCCGGCTGGTGTGGCCGAGCGGTTCTCGGCGCTTTAGTCTTGAACCGAGCGACCGCTACGGTCGCAGGTTCGAATTCTGCCTCGGGCATGTATGTGTGTGATGTCCTTAGGTTAGTTAGGTTTAAGTAGTTCTAAGTTCTAGGGGACTGATGACCTCAGATGTTAAGTCCCATAGTGCTCAGAGCCATTTGAACCATTTTTGAAAACACAATTGACCTCTTAGCAACAAATAACCCTGAGCTAATAACGACAATCAAAACGGATATAGGGATAAGTGAACACAGGGTTCTGGTAGCAAGACAGAATACTGTAACCCCCAAAGCCTCCAAGAATAAACGGAAAATATACCTATTCAACAAAGCAGGCAAAAGTTCACTTGACAATTTCCACTCCTTCCAAATTTACAGTATAGGTATAGACCAGACGTGGCTTGAATTCAAAGAAATACTATCGATAGCAATTTAGAGATTTATAAATTAACAAACGGCGGAGCTGATCCCCCTTGGTACCGGTACACAAAACGGATCAGAATACTGTTGCAGAAACAAGTAAAAAGCATGACAAATTTAAACAAACGCTAAGTCTCCAAGAGTGGCGACCTTTTACGAAAGCTCGAAATTTATCGAGGGCATCAATGCGGGATGCTTATAATAGTTTCCATAACGAAACTTTGTCTCGAAACCTGGCAGAAAATTCAAAGGGTTTCTGAACGTATGTAAAGTATGCTAGCGGCAAGACAAAGTCCATGGAGATACTATCGAAGACAGTGCTGCCAAAGCAGAGTTACTAAACACAGCCTTCCGAAATGCCTTCATAAAAGAAGACGAAGGAAATATTCCAGAATTCGAATGAAGAAAAAGTACCTACACCAGTAATCTAGAAGAGGATATCCTCGGACTAGTGAAGCAACTTATATCACTTAATAAGAGTAAGTCTTCTGGTCTAGACTGTATAGCAATTACGTTGCTTTCTGATTACGTTGATACAATAGCTCCATACTTAATAATCATACATAACCGCTCGCTCAACGAAAGATCCGCACGGGTCACCCAAGAAAGGTAGTTGGAGTAATCCACTAAATTACAGGCCCATATCATTAACGTCAATATTCAGTAGCATTTCGAAACATATACGTCATTGTGTTCGAACATTACGAATTAACACGAAGAGAATGGTCTATTGACACACAGTCAACACGGATTTAGAAAACTTCGTTCTTGTGAAACACAACTAGCTCTTAACACACACGAAGTGTTGACTGTTATTGACAAGGGATTTCAAATTGATTTCGTATTTCTAGATTTCCAAAAGGTTTTTGACACTGTACCACCAAGTGGCTTGTAGTGAAATTGCGTAATTACGGAATATCGTATCAGTTGTGTGACTGGATTCGTGATTTGCTGTCAAAGAGTTCACAGTTCGTAGTAATTGACAGAAAGTTGTCGAGTACATCAGAAGTGATTTCTAGCGTTCCCCAAGGGAGTGTTATAGGCCCTCTGCTTTCCCTTTTCTGAATAGTCAATTTAGAGACAATCTGAGCAGCCGTCTTAGGTTGTTTGCAGTTGATGCTGTCGTTTATCGTCTAGTAAACTCATGAGTAGATCAAAACAAATTGCAAAACCATTTAGAAATGATATCTAAGCTGTCCGAAAATTGGCAATTGACCCTAAATAATGAAACGCGTGAGGTCATTCACAAGAGTGCTAAAAGGAATCCGTTAAACTTCGGTTACACGATAAATCAGTCAGCTCTACGGGCCATAAATTCAACTAAATATCTAGGAATTACAATTACGAACAATTTAAATTGGAAAGAACACGTAGAAAATGTTGTGGAGAAGGCAAACCAAACACAGCGTTTTATTGGCAGAACACTTAGAAAATGTAACGGATCTACTAAAGACATTGCCTACACTATGCTTGTCCGTCCTCTTTTGGAGTACTGTTAGGGTTTCTGGGACCCTTACCATATATGTTTAACGGAGTATCTCGAGAAAGTACAAAGAAGGGCAGCAGGTTCTGTGTTATCGCTAAATAGGGGACAAATTTTCACTGATATGATACAGGAATTGTGGTGGACACCATTAAACTAAAGCGTTTCTCGTTGCGGCGGCATCCACTCACGAAATTTAAATCACCAACTTTCTCCTCCGAACGCGGAAATATTTTGCTGACGACGACCTACGTAATGACAAACGATCATTATAATAAAATAATGGAAATCAAGGGTCGCAAGAAAAGATAAAGGTATTCGTTTTTTCCGTGTCCTGTTCGAGATTCAATAGAGAATTATTGCCAAGGTGACTCGATGAACCCTCTGCCAGGCATTTAAGCGTGATTTGCAGAGTGTCCATGTACATGTAGATACAGATTAGAGGTGGACAGAGGACATTGAAAAAGTCCAAAGGAGGGCAGCTTGTTTGATATCATTGCGATGCATGGGAAAGAGTGTCACGGATATGATAATTGAGCTGACGTGGCAATCATTAAAACAAAGGCGTTTTCTTTTTCACAAAATTTAAATCAGAACGCTCTCCTCTGAATGAGAAAATATTTTTCTATTGCCAGCTACATAAAGAGAAATGATAATCGTCATAAAATTAAGTAGATCTGAACTCGTACAGAGAGATTTACGTGCACATTTTCCCCACGCGCTGATAGAGAGTGGATCGGTAGAGAAATAGTCTGAAGATCTTTCGATGAACCCTCTGTCACACACATAAGGTTAACTGCACAGCAGTCATGTAGATGTATAAAAACATCATAGTGCTGAATTTTGCCGGAAAAGTTGGAAGAATTTGCTTAATGGGAGTCTGAAACTATATTTACAATCATAATTTAATTATTAGTAAGAGTGTAGCTCGGTGGCTATGTGGTTAAAAGTCAGACTGGAATTATAATTTGTAGGAGTCCTATGGTTTTTACTGTCATTTATAGGTCATTACATGACTGGTAGTGACTTGTAACGTGAAAATAACAAGCTGCAGCATGTTTCGGAGTTCGTGTTAAACTGGTTGGATAACGCAATTCAGAAGTCGGAGGAGAACTAAGGGCACACCAATCCGACAGCACCATCACTGGTATAGCACTATGGTATTCAAACCAACATTCGACTTGATGGCAGCCTTACCTTAATTAGTAAAGAGCAACGATTCCGCCAGTTCAGCGGTGGAATGAAATAACAACGAAGTGTCCGGGTCTTCCTAGAAAACGCGTACCAGAAGTGAAAGGAAATAAAAGTGAGGGGTAAAAGCAAGGTATGCATGTTTCAGCCTGGTGTTGTACTTGTCGAGCACATGCCTGGAAATCGTGAGGTCGGGGCAACGAATTCTGGTCGTACCAAGGAAATTTTCAGTTTGCCTTTAATCTCACCGTCATTTTTCAACGATGTGAGGAGTAATCCGAAACGATACGTGGTTCGGATCCCACCTTAAACTGTAGAACCCTTTCCAGATGTTGTATAGTTAGGGTACGTTTGGGGTAAGCAAGTCGACGATGTGTTGTCCAGTTGAAAGAGTTGCATTCGGACACTGATGCATCAACTCTAAGAATATCCGATTTCACGATGACAACAGACTGGGAATCATCAGTGCAGTACTTACTCTCAATTTTGTTGCCGGACGATATGAAACGCCCCCTTAGAAGAATTTGTGAACTACTGTGCTCGTAAATACCTTACGTTATTTGATTTTCAAACAGCTGAGCAGAACTGAACGTTCTCAGACATTTCGCTCTTTACCTATTCTGATCAACACTAAGCTGACACACAATATTTTTTAGCGCAACGCAATCTGACTTTCAATAACCCCTACAAAAGAATGGCCCTGACTAATATTAACCTATACCTTTCACAAATCACTTACCTCACAAAAACCTTCGTTACTCGAACTACTGCAATATAGCGAGAGCGACTACTGCCAGCTAAATAAAAGATTCAAACTACTGAAGACACTAACTACTGATAGGCATATTTAGCAAATGAAAGATTTTGATAGAGAACAAACAATGTATTTACCTTACTAGTGTTCAAAAGTCATATATAGCAGTTCATGACATCCATTCTTACAAATGTACTGTTTCTGATGGACACACGTCCAGATCATCCTCTCTCAAAAATCCGCCATCTCACTTCCCCACATCCACTACTGCTGGCGGCTCACCTCCAACTGCGCAACGCTACGCGCTGTTAACAGCCAACTGCCCATCACTACAACAGCGAATATTACAACAGTGCCAACCAGCCACAGACTGCACACAGCACAGCCAGTGATTTTGATACAGAGCGCTATGTGGCGGTGGCGTTACCAATATAAGAACCTAAACAGCCTACTTACAGAGCCCCCAAGCTCTCCACAAAAAATTATATAAATTGTTTTGGGCAGTGGCCAATACAGATTTGAAAAATTTTTTCGTATCTACAATAACAAAGAAATCAAATGCACACACTTATTGATACGACGTTGGTCAAAAGCAAAAATTTTTTCACAGTCCATAGAGACAGTCCTGATCATTCAACACGGTAAAATTGCAGCGTTTTTTTTCTGAAAGTCTGGGCAGTAACAGAAAATACACACGGAGGTAGTGGATTTCCATGCAGTCTTGAAGAAGTAGTGTTGTCCTCCCAACGGAAAGACAGTGCCGACTCTTGACATGCAGACAGGTAATGGGCCACAACAGAGCAAACCCACAGCAGAGTCAGTCGAAGTTTTGAAGAATATTGGTAGGTGGGTCATCACAGAGCAGACCCACTGTAGTCCTGGTAGAGAGTATGGTATTGGTGGGCCATCAAAGGTGCAGACCCACTTCAGTCCTTGTAGAAATAATGGTATTGGTGAGTCATCAAAGGTGGAGACCCACTGTAGTCCTTGTAGAGATGGCTAGCAGCCATCCGTTGCGACTGTGCAGGTGCACAATTACCATCGAAGAGTCTTGTGGACAATATAGCAAGTCCATAAACCACCACTTGTGCACTCACAAAGTTTTTAGAATCGTCCTTAGAATCAGCAATGCTGATAACCAGTCCCTTGCTGAATTATTAACACCCGTGCAAACATTAACAGTTCCAACTTCTCACATGCTGTGCATATACTATGACCAACAGAAATGTGTGCAGTGAAATGAATGCTTACAAGTTACTTAATTTGAAGAACTGGTGTCAATTACAATTTCATAAAATGAGAATACAATTACAGAGAAACAGAAAACATAATAATAAAGATAACATTTGTAGTAATACAGGCTTTACAAAACAATAGAAATAGACACATACATCAGTGTTACAGGAATGATGACATAAGTATATATATAAAATAATGAGAATAGTTTTCGAAACATTAATTTCACACATGAGCGTTAAATCAGAACAGAATAAATAATGTCTAAACATCTCTACAAAGTAAATAACATATTATCAGAAAAATTCTAAAACATAACTCTTATTAGCTAAACACATAAAGACAGGAAAAACACAAATACACAAGAGTACACAAATACATAGCTGAATAACGTAGGAGGAAAGGACAGGGTTTGTTTTCAGTGTAACATTTGATACTGCAGTCCAACCAAAAACTTCATTCTGTAGAACTTTCCTCTTATTTCAACATTTGTTTCCACCAAAAAAAAAAAAAAAAATCCTATCCAAGCATGCTTTCTGTATTCTGGTCACATCCTCTTTCAAGAATAGTCGGCCACAGTACAGGAAAAGCTTCTGTGCCGCCGGCTGAGGGACCACAGATAGTTAGCAGGCATGAGCCCTCGGCAGTACGGTTTCAAGAAAGGGAAATCCATGGAGTATGTGATAAATCATGCAATAAATATTGTAAACACCTCAGACGACAAGTATGCTATAGGCATAATGATCGACGTTGCTGGGGCGTTTCATAATTTGTGGTGGTCTGCCCTGTTCAAACGACTGAAACAGGTGAACCGTCCAAGGTGTGTCTATAACAGCACTAAGAAAGAGAGGTACTCCATATTGTCTCAAAAAGACCGAATGTGACAGAGTAAAGCAGATACTGGGCACAAGAGCCGTATCGAATAAGGAAATAAAAGCATGCATTGACAGGCATGTGTAATTATAATGTCCTGGAAATAAAACTGAGAAAGACATCACCAAAGTATGCCCACAGGGCTCTATTTGTGGTCCACAGTTCTTGAAAGTTGATATAGAACCACTACTGAACCAGCTTCAGGGTATAACAAACACTAGAGGTTGCATCACCTTCGCAGAGGATCTTATAATTATGGTATCTGCTAATATAAGGGCTGAGGGGAACATTGTCAAGAACGAGAAATCTCACAATCAGAAAAAATGACCAGCCTGTGAAACGAAAAGAAGTATATAGGTGCCTTGGTATAAAGACGAAGAGCAAAAAAACTTTCTTTCACATGTAAAAACCTCCTGCCAGAGAGGCATTAAAATCCTAAATAAAATGCAACAGTTGGCCAAAGAAGTTTTCAGGTGCCACTAAGTGCAATAAGAAAGTACCACAACGCGTCGTACTCGCTGCTGTGGGCTACGGGTCGAGAGTTTGGGTTCCTAGAGCCAGTAGAGTAAGGACAGCACAGGCTCTACGGCGAGCATAGAGGAGTGTAGGAGTGTGCTCCTGCATCTGACAGGCGCGTGTAGAGCAGCACCGACCGAAGCGCTGCTGGAGATACTAGGCTGCTACTTCCATTGCTAACAGTAAGAAACAGGGGTGCACAGTTTTGGCTCAAAAAGCGCGAATCCGATAAGGTAAAGGAGATACTGGATACAAGAGCCATATGAAATAAGGAAATAGAAGCACGCATTGATGAGGAAGGCAACAAATCTGGGATAGGGCAGAGACAGGAAGGAGAACCTACGACTTCCTTCCTAACATAAAAGAGAGAACAAAAATGACATACTTCCTTCCGACAAAGGGAGATATGAATGTGGAGCAGACGCTACCTTGGATCACATCGTTTGGGAGTGTGCCATTGGACAAGATGTTACATACCAGGACAGGAACCCATATGGAAATGAAACAATCTAGAACATAATAAGGAATGAAGACCTGTGGCATAAGCTGAGCTTGGTACGAGCTGAAATTGCTTACAGATAAGATATCAGCCTACATGGCTGAGTGACAACCAAGAAGTGGCCTTATATCATGATAACGAGATGGGCCAAGGCAGAACATTCTTCTACAACAACCTCCTGGAAGCAGTGAGGAGACGAGACTCAGGGAGGACCAGGAAGGATTTCCTGAGTCCCTGACAACCATCTCCCAATTTCTGCACCTTCTATGGCACAGCAGCACAGCCCCTGTGATCCCTGAGTTGCACCTCACAGCAACGGGGGCTAACCGTCACTACAATGGAGAGATCGAGCTTGGTTCTATTACTACGTACAGTAATGCACTGTAGTGTTGTGTAGTGCAGTGCTGTGTAGTATAGTGTTGTAGTAGCGTAGTCCAGAATTATGAATTACAAAATTTGTGATCTACCGATGCTGCATGGTGTAACAGATCAGCTGCGTGGGCCTTCCTGATTCCGGATGAAGAGCTATCTGTGCGTTATTTGCCCAAATCGTAGTATACATACTTTTTAGGTTATGATTATGATTATGATTATGATTATTATTATTATTTTGTTTTAATGTTGTTATCCAATGAGGATTTTTTTCCTCTAAATAGCAAAATGCTCAGTTATTACTAATAGATTTGAAATTATGTTAAAATACTATGTGCTTTATTCATGCCAATTCATTTCCAACATTCGGTCTGTGCTTTTGTGTAGATAAGACTAAAACAAAATAGCAAATAAATAAATAAATTGATGCACAAGACATTATTTTTACTATGGTGAGTAGTTTCTTTGCTGCGAGTAGCAACATCGCTACCATTGCCTTCGATGAAATCAAGATAGTAACTCCAGGTTGTGGTTCCGTCTTTACCTTTCCCAAACCTTCCAGTGTACCACCCAAAATCAAGTCAGTGCGGTATCACGATACTCACCATTACCGTTACCACTCAAATGAACTACCTGAGAAATCCTGGGTGCTGTTACATCCTCATTCAGCCTTCTGCCCCGTTCTCACGTCGATTTCTTCTGCCACAGGAATCGAAAAAACTATCTGCGGACGACGGTTTTAGCCTCCAGAAGGAACGAATGATGTGTTCCTGTAGGACCTCCCACAGCAAGTTGATCGCGAATTCTTCATAAATGTGCTCGGTATGGATGTTGGGAGAGGGTCTGGAAAAGATTTAAAGGCATGAGTTTCAAAATATGATAAGTAAGATTGAAGTCTCCAACCTTCAGACCAGTTGTCAATTGCCAATGTAAATCTCAGTTGCAATTGGTCATCCTCGTGGATATAATGTACATTGTTACGTTATGTGTTTAACTACGATGTAACGTTAAGGGAGGGCACCGTCAACTTGAATGCTTCGCAGCCGCCTAGTAACTTACTGCGTTGTGTGATGGGTTTCGACGTCACTTTGACATCAATTAAATTTTATTTTCCTTATGTTCATACATGATGGTTAATGAAAAACAAATGGAAATTCGTTCAGAGCTGGTGAAATGTTATAAGGATTCTGCTCTTCAGTTTTCAAAAGAGAAGAAAAAAGGTGTTAAAATCAAAGGTGGGAGTGTATCGTTTGTTGATGATCCATACGATGACGTCCCGAAATAGATAAAACATCGTAAAAGTATACAATATGGTACCAGATAATCGGGGGCTATTGGAGAATGAAATAGCCAGGGCCGTTGTTTTGTGTAGAACAGAGGTTGCATTTGCTGAAATCTGACAAAAATCCAATTTGCCATGTTAGGATCGTTATAAAGAGAATCCATATTATTTTTGTGCCGATTTATCATTGTCGATAAGACGTGGACCACTGTATCAAGACAGAAACAGAACAGCAGTTAGTCGGCGAAAGCCAGTGGCAATAGTGCCCAAAAATAATTTGCCAAGTCCACACAAGAGTTCTGAACCAACAACTGAAAAAAATACGCGGAAACTGGCCTGAATATTATGAGGGAAATAATTTTTTTTCCACTCATACAAGCCTACTCCTCCACCATGTATCCTACTCTTACGATATAATCATTAACACTTACTTGTTAACATAGGTATCAAAGAGCAGTATTATAGTGATATCCACTTGAATTCGACAAAAGCCAACTTTTTCTCCTATATTTGTCATTTTTTTGGTTTTTATTTTAGTGATAATTCATACCAGGGACTCTATATTTCCTTTTCTTTTCATTCTTCCAGATGAACTTAATTTAACAAAAGGACAAAATTTTTAATCGTATGATGAATGGAAACTACCTCTAAGTGAGCACAATTATAGGTTCATCAAAATGAGTTGGAAAATAATACTGAAGTGCTGAATTACAGTTTTGGTCCGCTGATTCACGCAGTCACGTCGGTTAAATACCTGGGCGTAACGCTGCAAAGTGATATGAGATGGAATGAGCACTGAAGAGTGGTTCTAGAGAGCACGACATCGGTTAATTGGGAGAATTCTAGGAAAGTGTAGCTCATTTGTAAAGGAGGCTGAGTACAGAATACTTGTGTGCCCCGTTCTTCAACACTTCTGGGTGTTTTCGACCCCCACCAGGGCGGATTAAAAGACATCGAATTAGTTCATAGGAGCTCTGCTAGATTAATTACCGGTTAACTCGATCATCTCGCGGGTGTCACTGAAATGCTTAAATGGGGATCCCTGGAGGGAAGAGGACGGTTCTTTGGCGATACAGTATTGTCAAAGTTTAGAGAACTGGCATTTGCACAAACTGCAAAATGATCCTGCTTCCAGCAACATATATTTCGTGTAACAACCGAAAAGACAAGATAAATTAGGTCTCATACGGAAGGAAATGGAAGAGGATAGGGGATGAGTGTCAGTGATACAAGCTACCCTCCGCCATGTATCGTGCCGTAGCTTACGGAGAATGTATGTTAACTTTAGACGTAGATTCAGAAGTCCCGTCGTTACCCAGTCTGTGAGAAGACCTTAATATGCAGGTAAGAACTGAGATAAGTTTTAACCGTCGCGAAAGAAGTAAACGTCGAGTACTTCGTTCGCAATAACTGCAAGTCACGTACGAAGAGCACGATGCGTAATCCGTTCACAATAAAATTCGAGGTTAATTTAAAAATATCAGTATCAAATCAGAGTACGCTAACACCTCAAGAATCCTATAGAACATCCAAAAATAGATGGCGTAACCATCATTTTGTCACCTGCAAATACTTCAGGCTTCGCCAGAAACCTTTGCATAATATTTAATCTGCAGTTGTGAAATCCAAGAAATCTTTATTTGGTCATTCATTCATGTTCGACAGGCACATTCTAACGAAAGAAAAACAAGCGAATTATAGCGGTGGACATCGTCGGCCTTTTGAAACAACCTTCGAGGAAAGAAATTCGAAAAACTGCGACGTTTCTCCTCATAAGATTTCAGTTTCAAGAGACATTTCCGTGGACTGCAGGAATTCAGTGATTTGCGCCTCTGCGTATTTCACGGGCGCGAAATTAGCATAACCGGGAACATTAGTTGGCGGATTACGTGCCCAGGAGGTCGCCTTGGCGGTGCGCCCAGATCACGCCGAAATGCTGTCTGCGTCCCGACTCTGCATCTCGAATTAACAGCTGTTATTCCGCAACGGATAATGCAGCGGCACTAACTCACTTCCAGCAACAACAGTACTAGAGGATTCGTGACGCTATTTTTGTGCTTAAGGTTGTCATGTATTTCAGGTTGGAGTCTGAAATCTGTAAGTAGGAGATACAGAATGACTCATCCACGTAACAAAAATGGCTCTAAGAAGTATGGGACATCCGAGGTCATCAGTCCCCTAGACTTAGAACTACTTAAAAATAACTAACCTAAGGACATCACACACATCCATGTCTGAGACAGGATTCGAACCTGCGACCGTAGCAGCCACGTGGTTCCGGACTGAAGTGCCTAGAACCACTCGGCCACAGCGGCCGGCCATCCACGTAATGCGATACGTAACTATCTTACGAACAGTGTGCCAAATAATATTGTTGACTAGTTCGATAATACCAGGTTTAATTGATACATTTCCATGCCATAGCGGGATGATTTGGAAGTTTCATATATTGGGTTGGGGCAGAAGTTCGGAGCACTTTTCCGTAAGCTTATTCCACAACAGATACACATAATAGAGACTTTGGTCATCAGTAATACCGGGTGTTCAAAAAGTCACTATAAATTTGAAAACTGAATAAACTGCGGAATAATGTAGATAGAGAGGTAAAAATTGACACACATGCTTGGAATGACATGGGGTTTTATTAGAACAAAAATAAATAAAGTTCACAAAATGTAAGACAGATGACGCTGGACAGAAAAACGTCAGTGACTGCGCATGACAATCGTGTATAAAAGGAACTGTAATGAGCGAGAGAATCAGATGCGCCAGCAGTCGCAGCATGTTGACGTTACCTGAAAAGGCGCTTTTAGTGAAGCTGTATTATCAGAATGGGGAATGTGCTAGTTCAGCGGTACGATCCTATTGCCATAGGAAGGGGATTCGAACGGGTAAATGTACGTTGACAAATGCAGCTGTGGCGAGAATGATTTCGAAGTTCGAAGACACGGGTTGTTTAGACAATAGACCCCGTAGTGGCGGACCGAGCACAAGGCGTAATGCTGCTGAGACAGTTCAGGAAGAAATGGAGACTGTGGCGGGTTCGTCTATGCACGGGAAAGTCAGCGCTCGTGCAGTCGCACGTCGCACCGGCATTCCATACACTACTGTTTGGTTGGCACTTAGGTGTACCCTCCGATGCTATCCGTATAAAATCCATCGACATCATGAAACGTTACCTGGCCATTTAGTGAAGCGGAGGGCGTTTGCGGTGTAGGCGTTTCTAAAGATGGCGGAAGATGACGATTGGTTGGGTAACGTGTTGTGGACCGACGAAGCTCATTTCATGCTCCGAAAATCCTAGAACTGTCGTGGAAACTCCATTGCACGACGAGAAAGTCACAGTATGGGTTGGATTCACCACACCTACCGTTTTCGGGCCTTTTTTCTTCGAGGAAATGAGTGATTCTGGTTTTGTAACTGCTACCGTGACGGGTGAGAGGTACGCCGATATGTTACAGGATCGCATCATCCCCAGTCTGACTGATAAACACCTGCTGGAACGTACTATGTTTATGCAGGATGGCGCTCCAACCCATATTGCTAGACGTGTGAAAGATCTCTTGCGCGAGTAGTTTGGTGATGATTGTGTGCTCAGCCGCCACTTTCGTCATGCTTGGCCTCCCAGGTCCTCAGACCTCAGACCGTGCGATAATTGGCTTTGGGGTTACCTGAAGTCGCAAGTGTACATCTCTAGGGATGCTGAAAGACAACATCCGACGCCAATGCCTCACGATAACTCCGGACATGCTTTACAGTGTTATTCAGAACATTATTCCTCGACTACAGCTATTGTTGAGGAATGATGCTGAACATATTGAGCATTTCCTGTAAAGAACATCATCTTTGCTTTGTATTACTTTGTTACGCTAATTATTGCTATTCTGATCAGATAAAGCGCCATTTCTCGGATATTTTTTGAACTTTCGTATTTTTTTGGTTCTAATAAAACCCCATGTCATTCCAAGCATGTGTGTCAATTTGTACCTCTCTATCTACATAATTCCGTGATTTATTAAGTTTTCAAATTTACACTGACTTTTTGATCGCCCTGTATATTCTCCATCGTGTTTACAACAGTGTGCCAAAACTGGGGAAATCTTTCGATTCCGCGACTGTGGAAGTCACGTCGTTCTTAAGATGAAGAACACGTCAAGCCATTTTACGTGCGCATTTTCATCCGGTAAGAAAATTCCTTGAAGGTTGTTCGATAGACAGCGGGAAAGGTGAAAATCTGAGAGCACAAATGGGCTGAATCAAGTTAGTGCGGAATGACTTCGCAACCCAATTACTGTATAGCGTTTCTCGTGAGTCCAGCAGATTGAGGGCGGGCGTCATGGCGGAGTAGCATCACTTCACGTCTCTTTCTGGTCGTTGTTCTTGGACTGACAATAGATCTCAACTTACTGACATAAAATCTCTTACCGACAATAAATCTCAACAGTGATTGTTACACCTCGAAAGCAATGCACAGTCCACCACACCGTTGCTGTTCCACCGTATCCTTAACATTATCTTTTGTGAATGCACACAGGTGTTTGTGCCGGGAGTTGTTGCTCTGTTTGGGTTCAACCATTCCTTTCTTTTCCTTTTGTTAGAATAATGACACAATTTTTAGTCACCAGTAGCGATACAGGATAGGAATGGACGGTGTTGTTCACGCACCAGTTGATGACGAGCAATCACATGTTTTCATTTGGCCATGAGCAAATTTTTGTGATTTTGACTTAGAGCATGCGGTACCTATACACTCAATTTTTGAACCTTCTCCACTGCATGCAAGTATCACACGATGGTGGAATGACCACAGTTCATCATATCTGCCAGTATTTGAGTGGACTTTGACCACTGTGGACCAACGCGTTTAAATGATCTTCATCAAACTCCGAAGGTTTTCGTGAGCGTGTACAGTCACTAATGTCAAAACGATCCTTCGTAAAACGAAAAAAACCATTTTCTTGGCGTGTTCTGTCCAATGGCATTATACCAAAACACTGCGTAAATGTTTCTAGATGCCTCCGCTGTTATCATCCTTCTATTGAATTCAAACAGAAGAATATGACGGAGATGTTTCGTTTTTTCGACTTGTCACTCCATTTGCTAGCGTGCACAGCTCCACTCACTACCTCCAAATGACAAAAATGGCATTATATAAACTCAAATAGCAATAGTGAACTACAAATAAAAAATGAAAATCACTAAATAAAACCATAGCACCCGATATACCAACATGAAAATAAATACGCAACGAACCTACACACCATCCTCATAATTTATCAGGTCCTGGTCGGGGGGGGGGGGGGGGCATGTGACAGAGACCATATTGTTCATGGAATTACACAGTTCACAGAAAGCTATTTAGAAAATGCAAAACTAAGAAAAGGAAATAAGAAAAAATAAAACAAAAATCCAAAAAACATTTACAGTGGTACATACAAAAATTAACACGCCACAGTGCCAGTACAGAATAAAAGGTGCGTGTTTCAACCCAGAAGTATTTTCAAACAAAAGCTGCTGAATGATGCACATTTTTCAGTGCAATGTTTAAGGAAGTATCAAACAAGTGCAGTTTTAGTTCTTCTAGTGCTCACTGACAGCTGCTTCTGAATTAGACCATATAGTTAACCATGAAGACTATGAGGGATTAGAAGATCAAGGTGGGCTCTTGAACAACTGCTACACGCAGTCTGCGAACTGACACTGCCCACCGTTCTGACTACATTGCTCCAGACTAATAAAGCATTCTTATGAATGCATCAGGTTTCCTCAGAATATGATAGCACGGGCTATGACAGAGTGAAAGCATACAATTTAAACAAACGTTTGCCTTTCAGTTGTCATAGATCATGGCAATTATTCTCACAGTCAAGACAGTAACGTTAGTTTCTGCACAAGATTTTCAATGTGATACTTTCAGCGAAAGTTTTCATCTATCTTCAGTCCTACGATTACAATTTTTTTCAGTTTCACTGATTATTTGGTCATCTTATGTCAATGAACTTCTGCTTCGAAATGAATTCCGTACGAGAAAGTGTTTGTATTACGTTTTGTTGCAGTTACGCATCAGTATGCATTCTGTTAACCAAGATCCAATGTGCACCATATCTTTTTTAACTAAAACATATACGCTGCATTTCATTTCTTTCACTATGACACCTGCGTTATCTGCAAATAGGAAGAAATTTGATTCGCCGGCTATGTTTAGGGGATTCATACATATAATATACAATAACATATGATATGTACTATGCTGATCAGCCAGACCGTTATGACCACCGACCTACTATACAATAAACCCGTCCAAGTGACAGCAGCGTCACCTGACGAGGAGTGGACATACGCACGTGGCTGTAGTGTCAGTGAGCTTGCTGTGCAGAAAGGGGAAGAGCGCGCGGTCTGTCTGAGTTTAACCGAGGGCAGAGTGTGATTGCCCGGAAGCTCGGCACGGGCACTTCGGAAACTGCGCTACGTGGCCGTTGTTCGAGGAGTGCTGTGCTGTGGTGAGTGTCAGCAACATGTGGCGAAACCAAGGTGAAACCACGACTAGACGTCGTGGGGCTGGCTGGCTATCCTTCATTACGGATGGCAGACTGGTAAAATAGGACTGGTGGTGAACTGCTGTCGGAGCTAACATCAGACTTTAATGTTGTCTCTGAACACACAGTGCACCGAACAGAACAGCCCTACCGGTGGGAATCCGCAGCCAACGATCCACGCATGATCAAATGTTAACACCACGACATCGGCAACTACGACTGAAATGGGCAGGTGAACATCGGCGCAGGACGTTGTCGCAGCGGCAGAGCGTTGCATGACCTGATGAATCCCGTTATCTTCATCATGCCGATGGGAGAGCGCAAGTCCGTCATCTTACAAGGGAACTGCCGTTTGGCAACTGTGCTGCCCGTTGGCGAACAACTGGCGGCGGCCCCATTATGCTCAGGAGAACATTCACGTAGGCATCCATGGGTCGAGTGGAGCTCACGTAAGGCACCATGATGACCAAGGAGTACTGGTTGCACACCACGTTCTGCCTCAGCATCAGTGTGTAGTACATACGTATGTACAACAAAGCCTTGTGGCACTAGCGCCCCTCCCCCCCTTTTCCCCTCTTATTCACTTTCCAGCAAATAAGTAACCTGTTCCCTGTTGGTGCGCACTGTACCTGTACTACGAATACAAAATGAAGCAGTTGTAGAAGGTATGCGTTGCCGGCGATGGGCGAGGCATGGCAGAGTCTCTGACCAGAGAGTAGTATGCAGTTAGTTGTTGCTTGTCGCGAGTCGGCGTTTGTCGGCTTTAGTCTGCAGTAGTCTGCAGTAGTCGATAGTAGTCGGCGCCTGCGTGCGCGTGTCGGCAGTCTGCTCTGGTCGGGACTTTGGGGGATGAGTATTATTATAGAAGGTAAAGAAGCAGCCTTGCGCATATCTAGTACTGTATATTAACTGTCATTAACTTCTTTTAAAAATGCCCCAACAATAATTTTTATAATATAAAGTAATTTTTTTTAAAGAAAAGCATTCATTTCAATTTAAAGAATATTTCCAATGCATGATCATTCCCTCCAAGAATAAAAAAAAATATAGGCCAGCATTGCACGAAGCTGTGCCGAAAACTTTTTACATAAGAGCAGATACATTTCTAGTTTTTATTGAGGTAAGAATTTTTCCTTTTTTTATTCAGAATACAGGGCCGAGGCGCAGCGCTGCAGTCGTCATAAAATTTACCAGGTTACTGAATTTTTTTAATTTATTTCCGGGTTTAGGAATTGAATTTTGTGGTTACATTAAATGTGAATGCATTTCTGCACGGAGACTAAAAATGGGAACCAATTTCGTTCAGAGGTTACATTAAAATTAATTTTGTTCAGAGGTTACAATATTTAAAATTCATTTCATTATTATTTTGTGCGGAGGTTACACTTGGTTCATGGTTCAAGGTTCATATTGTAAAAACAAAAAAAATTCTGTGCGGAGGTTGCACAGTTCAGAATTTCCTGTGATTCTTTAATTTTTCAACAAGTACTGCGTGGTTCACTCACTCAAACGTCCAGAGGAAGTACCTATGGTCTCAGCATAACATTGATCCCTGCAAGTACCTTACGCACAAAATAACAATTTGCATTTCCTATAGGTCACCTTTCTTGAAGCCAAAGAGAAACCTTTATCAGATGCATAACTCAAAAACAGATAACATTTGAAAACTGAAAAAGGTTACTCTCCTGCATGTCCGTGTCCAGATATGCATAGATATTGGAAAATAATTCATATATTACGTTAGATAACTGAAGGGATAAATAAGAAGGGCTCCGATACCTACATTATCTACATCTACATTTATACTCCGCAAGCCACCCAAAGGTGTGTGGCGGAGGGCACTTTGCGTGCCACTGTCATTACCTCCCTTTCCTGTTCCAGTCACGTATGGTTCGCGGGAAGAACGACTGCGGGAAAGCCTCCGTGCGCGCTCGAATCTCTCTAATTTTATATTCGTGATCTCTTCGGGAGGTATAATTAGGGGGAAGTAATATATTCGATACCTCATCCAGAAACGCACCATCTCGAAACCTGAACAGCAAGCTACAACCGCGATACAGAGCGCCTCTCTTGCAGAGCCTGCCACTTGAGTTTGCTAAACATCTCCGTAAGGCTATCACGCTTACCAAATAACCTGTGACGAAACGCGCCGCCCTTCTTTGGACCTTCTCTATGCCCTCTGTCAACCCGACCTGGTGCGGATCCCACACTGATGAGCAATACTCAAGTAAAAGTCTAACGAGTGTTTTGTAAGCCACCTCCTTTGTTGATCGACTGCATTTTCTAAGGACTCTCCCAATGAATCTCAACCTGGCACTCGCCTAACCAACAATTACTTTTATATGATCATTCCACTTCAAATCGTTCCGTACGCATACTCCCAGATCTTTTACGGAAGTAACTGTTACCAGTGTTTGTTCCGCTATCATATAATCATACAGTAAAGGATCCTTCTTTCTAAGTATTCGCAATAAATTACATTTGTCTATGTTAAGGGTCAGTTCTCACTCCCTGCACCAAGTGCCTATCCGCTGCAGATCTTCCTGCATTTCGCTGCAATTTTCTAATGCAGCAACTTCTCTGTATAATGCAGCATCATCCGCGAAAAGCCGCATGGAACTTCTGACACTATCTACTAGGTCATTTATATATATTGTTTATATGAGCAAAAGTATTGTGACACCCCCATGCAATGCGGAAATGGCCTTTGGATAACAAGAGACGCTGACCTGTCAGTATAAAAGGAAGCGGGGAGTAATTCATTATCGGTAGAGAAGCAGTTGAAAGGTATCTCATTCGATTTCTTTTCGTGAGTGGAAGTTGATCTGCAAGTAAATCCTAATTTGTAAATAGCTTAACGCTAATGGTTGGTGGGAAAAGTCAACAGTGAGAATGCATAGACAAATCTAGCTGCGAGAATCTGAAGAAAATCGTGCCCAGTCTGAAACTTACCACAATCAAAAAACCTGACTATGAACTTCGATAAAAGAAAACTGATTACGTTGAAAGTGAAGTTGATCCCTGCGAAATTTAACTAAAGAAAGAATCTGTTCTCTACACAGCTTGTCGTACCTATGTGGAAACTACGCTTGTAGGTACAGCGAGCCTCGATAACAAAGCTACAATGTATAGCTACATAAACATGCGGAGGTGCGATGCTTACAAACGTTTGGTTTCATTCTTGATTCTTAATTAATTACGATAGTTTTTAAATAAATTGAAAATTAGTTCACTCTTGGGATATGGACAGTGACTCTCGTTTAAATGAGCTCAATTCCAATTTCATTTCCTTTGACTTAATAACATTTAATGAAATTTCAAAAATATTTGACCTTTCTCTGGTCACGTAACAATAATCCAAGAATTACAAATACTGAACTTACAAAAATTGAAATTCACATTCGTAATCTCTACATAAACAAAATTCCAAAATCTAATTCTTAAATTCAGTTCTGTCTCAGTGGTTGATATAACCTAACAAAAAACAAACGAAAAAAAGAAGGCCTGATCAGCACATCAGACAAATCAAGAATGCTGCATTATCAAACCGCTACCGCAAATAAGACAAACTTAATCTTTACATGTAAGCCATTTTACACAAATATAATCATACTTTTTCTCTCCTGAATAAGTCAACTGCTGATTTTGTTTGTCCCTTGCTGATACCGAAACAAAAGTCGTCTGTTCGTTTGTAACACCGAAGCTCAACTGTCTCCTCTCCACTTTTCGCGAGCATCTGATAAATCTGGCGTGCATCTCCGCAGAGCGAAGATCACCTCTGGCTCAACTGTGTTCGGCGCAGCATACTTGTCGAGGCTGCTCGAGAGTATCTAAGCAATTCAGACATTACGAGCACGATTTCAGACGTCCAAAACAAGATAAATTGACACATACACCTTCCACAGTAAGCAGAATGGGTCAGTCAAACGAGCTCAGTGTCTTTGAACATGGTCTAGTCATTGGATATCACTTGAATTGCGAATCCATCAGGGGACATTCTTTCTCTTCTTGTGGCTTCACAACCCTGAGTGGGTCTCTGTCTTCTTAACAGTTTCATCCCATTCTGCCCTCTCGTTTACTTTCCATCTCCATCCTCTGATTCCTAGGGCTGTGAGGTTTCCTTCTATGTTGCCCAGCCATCGCTTAAGTGGTATTTCCTGTAACCTTCTTCCTGTCGGTTTCCATCGGAAGGCCTTTCTTGTAGTTCTTGTGTTCTCCGTATTTAGGATGTTCCCCAGCTAGATTGTTCTTTTACCTTTGATTAGCCTCACAATATCACCTACCAGTAAGAGACGATCCAATTCATAGTTGGTCCTCGCTCTCCTGGTGCTATCATTATTATGGATCCCTCCACAAATTTTCCGTGGTATTCTTCGTTCAAATATTCTGCTGGTTAGTGTCGATGCTTCACATCCATACGTAACAGTTGGCATATTCATAACCTTACATGCAGTCATACTGAGCTGTCGGCTTACCATCCTAGATGTTATCAGCTATTTAAATGTATGATAACACATATTACCACTTAAAACGCGGGATTTTATTTCAGTCGACATGGAATTTACATTATTAATGTTAGCCCCAAGGTATTCAAAGTCCTGCACATGTTGAAAATTAAAACCTGCTGCTGTTGTCCCCTGTTCTATGAAATTTCTTAATTTTAGTTTTTGATTCATTAATTTGGTATGTGTGTGGCTTCTTTAGTTCTACCACTGCTCTCTCCAATGGAATACTTACTATATTAACAACTGCAACGTCAGCAGCATATGTAGCCAACTCCGTGGTCCTTATACTTATGTACCCAGATGCTTGGAGTTTTCGTGAAATTGCTTCCAGGGTCAAACTGAAAAGCATTGTGGAAAGAGCATCACTTGTCTAGCTCCTTTATTAATAGTGAAACATTCGGTTAATTCCCCCGTCTACTCTCACCATTGCTTTTGCACCTGACGACGTTGCCTTAATAACAGAAATACACACACGGAAAAAAAAAAATCACATGAAGACGTAGTTGTGCGACATAAACGAAAGTTGGTAGGCGTATCTCTACAATTGAAAGTTGATGTCTGTTCAAATTCCGCACCAGTCACATAATGGAGGCGCTCGTAGCGCTACGATGAGGATGAAATCAAGTTTGATTAAATACGTTCTAGCGGTCGTATGCGTTACTTACTTTTGAGACCGGACTTGGTGCGTTGATGTCAGTCAATAATCCCTTTAAGGAGACGCAGACGCCGTTATCAAGGTCGTGTAATAGAGCTACGAGAAGCTGCGATATTTCAGAAGACTTTGCAGGAATGCAGCTATTGTAAATGACTGCTGGCAGAGGTGATCTGTTACAAATTGGTTACATCAGTAACAGCTCCCAGCCGGACAACCAGTAACCTATGTTCCACTGTCCCTAAACTACCGTCGTTTGCAGGTTCAGTGGTGTCAAGCGAGAGCTCGTAGGAGGGCAGGGTGGAGATTGGTTGTGTTTGCTGATGAAAAGTGGTTCTGGTTAAATGCCAATGATGTCCGTGTGTTGGTTAGGAGGAGGCCAGTTGAGAACCTGCAGCCAACCAGTCTGCGTGCTAAACACGTGGGACCTTCACCTAAAGCTATGATCTCGATGCCATTTCGTATGACAGTTGGAGCACTCTCGTCGATATCCCATGCACACTGACTGCAAATTTGTATGTCAATCTATTGATTCGACCTGTTGTGCTTGCATTCATGAAAATCATTCAAGGGGGTATTTTCCAACAGGATAACGGTCGACCACATACCGCTGTTCTAACTCAGCATGCCCTACAAATTGTCGACGTGTTGCCTTGGCCTGCTCGATACCAGACCTGTCTCCAGTCGAGCACTTATGGGACATCATTAGACGACAAGCCCAGCTTCATCCACAAACATCATTAACCGTCCTTGTATTGACCGACCACCTGTACAGCCCAATACATGTATGCTTACATGCTTAAATTCCACATTCTGTCGGTTACACTCATTGATGTACCAGCATTTGACATTTGCAACGGCGAATCTCGCGCTTACATTAACCTCTGTCCTTGAAATATTAGTCATTTAAATGTTACATAAACAAATGTATTCCCGAAATTTCATTGCTCTGTATTAATTATTTTTTGGTGTTGCTATGTTTTTCCTGTCAGTGTATATTTGTATTGTATGCCTAGCAGTTTTATAGCTTCTAACATTTCTTCTCTATTTAAACTATCGAAGGCATTCCTGAAGCCAAAGCAGATATTGTTGGGTTCTATATTATATTCATATGGTTTTTCCTGTACTTGTCTGGATAGAAATATTTAGTCCACAGTTTATCTATTAGGCGTCAAACCACACTGTTAATCACCCAATATACCTTCCGCATATGGCACTAGTCTGTTTTATAGTATACCAGATAGAACCTTATATGCAACATTCAACAGAGTGGTTCTTCTGTAGTTATCGCAACATGCCTTATCATCTTTCTAATGCATAGATGTATAGGCTGGATTACACCATTAGTCCATTCATCTGGAAATCTTTCTTGATTTCAGCTTAAGTAGCCCGTATAAAGAACCGTCTCCTCTCTTTAACACCTCGGATGTCATTCCATCATTTCCTGGCAATTTATGTCCTTTTTTTTACGTTGACCATCTTTTGTAATACTGCAAGAGTAGGCTCTCCTCTTTTTGGTTTTGCTGTATGGTATATCCGTTACTCCTCATTGGCGCGCCCACCCTCCAGCATTTCTTTAAAATATTCACTCCATCTGTTCATCACTTTCCTCTTTTCTGTCATCAGGTTTCCTTCTTTATCCTTGCGGCACATTATTTTAGGTCTACACCTATAGCTCAGGGACATTAAAAAATTTTTAATGCTGTCTAGGCCGACTGTTGTGGTATAAATTTGAAGTGTAAACGCGAAGGAAGAATCAAAACTAACAAAGACCAGACAGGCCTCATGTACTGACTGACAGCGACCGTCGAGCATTGCCAAGGTTGGAATGGGACACTCGTGAGTCTCAAAGGGCTGCCAGAAATCCAACTATCACAGTGACTGTGGGTAGCGACGTAGAAACTGTGGGATACAGTGGTCGAGAAATGGCATACAATGGCCGAGCAGGTCCCTAGCCACACATTTCTTTTATCAACATCAAACGACACTTGAGGTCGTGTAAACAGCGACTCCACTGGACAACGAATGGCTGAAAACAAGTGATTTGTAGTGAGGAATAACGCCATACCCCGTGACAATCCGACGGAAGAGTTTGGGTTTGGAAGGAAGGAAGGAAAGAAGGAATAACGGAGTTAACTACCCCATCGACAACGAAATTTTTAGAGACGGAATTTAAGTGCGAGTTTTGGGAGGCTGGGGAAAGAAATTGCTTGAGCAACGAGAGGTACCTAGCGACTGTAAAAAAGCGCTGGTCATTCTCGTTTTTGAGAAAGGCCGTAAGACAGATCCAGACAATTATAGACCTATATCGTTGATGGCAATCTGTTGTACTATTACGGAACATGTTTTATGCTTAATAATTATGACGTGTTTGGAAAATGAACATCTTCTCTATAAAAATCAACATGGATTCCGCAAATAGAGATCCTGCGAAACTCAGCTCTCTTTGTTCCTCCATGAGATCCGCAGCGCAGTGGACAACGGCGCTCAGGTTGATGCCGTGTTCCTTGATTTCAGTAAGGCGTTTGACACCGTCCCGGATTGCCGTTTAATGAAAAAAATACGAGTGTACGTAGTATCGAAGCAGACTTGCTATTGGTTCAACACTTTCTAACAGATAGAACTTAACACGTCGCTCTTAATGGAACAAAATCGACAGATGTAAAGGTAATATCCAGAGTACCACAGGGTAGTGTGATTGGACCGTTGCTGTTTACAATATAAATAAGTGATCGCCGCGCGGGATTAGCCGAGCGGTCTCAGGCGCTGCAGTCATGGACTGTGCGGCTGGTCCCTGCGGTGTTCGAGTCCTCCCTCGGGCATGGGTGTGTGTGTTTGTCCTTAGGATAATTTAATCTTAGGGACTGATAGCCTTAGCAGCTAAGTCCCATAAGATTTCACACACATTTGAATATTTGAAATAAATGATGTAGTAGAAAGCGTGGATGCTCTTTAAGGTTCTTCGCAGGTGACGCAGTTGCCTGTACCAAAGTACCAACGCCAGAAAATAGTAAGAATTTTCAGAACGACCTGCGGAGCATTGATGATTGGTGCAGGCTCTGGTAGTTGACCCTGAACGTAAATAAATGTAACATTGCGCATACATCGGAAAAGAAAACCACTACTGTACAGCTACGCTATTGATGACAAACAGCTGGAGGCAGCGTCTGCCGTAAAATATCCAGGTGTAACTATCCAGAGCGACCTTAAGTGGAATGACCATATAAAACAGATAACGGGAAAAGCAGACACCGGACTCAGATTCATCGGAATAATCTTAAGGAAATGTAACTCATCCAAGACAGAAGTGACTTATAAGGCGCTTGTTCGCCCGATTCTTGTGTATTGTTCACCTTTCTGGGATCACTATCAGGTAGGGCTGATGGAGGAGATAGAGAAGATCCAACGAGGAGCGGCGCATTTCGTCACGGGATCGTTTAGCTGGCGAGACAGCATTACAGAGATGCTAAACAAACTCCACTGGCAGACGTTACGAGAGAGGCGTTGTGCATCAAGGAAAGTGTTACTATTTAAATTTCGGGACAGCACTTTTCAGGAGATAACATATTACTTTCCCTCACATGCATCTCGCACGAGGAGAAAATTCGAGAAATTAGAGCCAATACAGAGGCCTACCGACAATCATTCTTCCCAAGCACTATTCGCGAGCGGAAGAGGGTTGGGGGGATCAGATAGTGGTACCGAAAGTACCCTCCACCACACACCATTAGGTGGCTTGCGGAGTATCATGTAGCTGTAGATGCAGAAACTGGCCGAGCCCTTTAAGCTTACCTTACGCGATTTAAGGAAATCACGGAAAACCTAAATCTGGATGGCCGGACGGTGATTCAAACCGCCGTCCTTCCGAACGCTAGTCCAGTGTGCGAACCACTGCGATACCTCGGTTGGTAGTTTGGGCTTGGCGAATGACTGGAGAACGTTACCTGCCAAAACTTGTAGTGCCAACCGTGAAGTACGAAGGAGGCAGTGTTCCAGTACACGGGTATTTCCTGTAGTTAGGTTGTTGCCTCCTTATTGGGCTTGGGAAAACACTAAATGCGGAAGGATGTGAACACATTTCACAGCTTTGTGTATAACGGTAAGTAGAACAACAGCTCGGTGACGATGACTGTTTGTGTCAGCATGACCACGCACCCTGTCATAAAGCGGCATCTTTTCCTGATGTGGTCTGGCCTGCCCAGTGTCCCGACCTGAACCCAGCTGAACACCTTCGCGATGAGTTAGAACGTCGACTTCGCTCCAGACCCTAGTTTCCCACGTCACTATATTCTCTGGTTTCGCCTCTTGAGTAAGAATGGGTTGACATTCCTCCACAGACATTCACACGCCTCACTGAAAGTGTCCCCAGCTTAGTTCAAGCCATCATAAAGACGAAGGGTGAAAACACTCCATACTAATCTCCACTAATAGGTGTCCGGATACTTTTGATCAGATAGCGTAATTTGCAGGTAGGACCCCTTCAACTATAAAATATGAGGACGCTAAAGCAAACGCGGGCGAACTGGTGAAGTTGAAATAAGCGAGTAGCTTCATTTCTGTAAGTCAAGGGAGGGAACGAAGGAAAGTTTTAGTGTAGCATCCTGTCGACGTCTACCTCTTTACAGACAGAGTAAAACATACTTGCGCAACGACTGGATATGAAATAGGTTGCGGAACTGTATTTTTATCAGAGCTTGTGTTCTTGCTAATTTAGGTAAACAACAGCCAGGCCAGGGAAATGGAAGTGGAGACTAAAAGCAGAACTGTTAAGAAAACTGTGGAAAACGGATCTGAATTTTGCAGACCCTAATGCTCACGTGGATTACATTGATACGTAACGCAGTAATTAAAGCCACGTTTCACGTGAGCTCCCGAGGCCCACCGCAAGCGTCCATGGAGACGAGGCGCACGCCAGAGCGTTAAGTCTTGGTGTTGACTTAGTACGTATGTACCGCATTTTTAAAATGTGACTACTCCTGTTCAGGCTGTTTTAGTTTTATTTCTAGACCATGCCCTCTTAGACATATTATAGATTCAGGTATATCTTCTGAAGAAGGCTCAATTACTTGGGCTGAAACCTAGGTAAAGGTTGATTTCATTGAGGCTGATAGTTTCTTATGTATTAGATTATCACGATTTCTGACCGTGCTGCAATGTTGAAAATACAAAAATATGTTTTTAAGGTCGAAGAAATTAGCCACAGAAACAAAAATAATTCCTTCCTGGCGATATGGCAGTAGACTCAAGTATTCCTATGCATTTACGTGATCACATAACGATGATATAGTGGCTCTACGGATAATGCGTTATTTCATTGGTGTTGGGGAGCATTTGATATATTTGACAGTTCCACTCTGTCGCGTACGTAAAACGTACTTACAGAATAACTAACTAGATGCGCTACCGAACCCAACGCTTCTTAGCAGGTAGAAACCAAGAGAGCAAGTCAGCACCGACAGAAGGAAAAGACCATCTACTCCACCTCAGACTACTGTAACAAGACCGTTACGCCCCCCATCTACTCCACCTCAGACTACTGTAACAAGACCGTTACGCCTAAATACGTATGACTTAAAAGGTCTCAAAAATTTTTCTGTCCTAGGCGTGTTGGAATCGTAACAAATTCCTTGCGAAGTCCCCGCAGACTTTGAACTAGCCTGCACTTGGCAGAAAGACTCATACTGAATATTATCTACTCGCATTGTTGCTCAGATCACACACGGTTCGTCTTAATACTATTTATGACATTAAAATGGTTATTTCATAGGTAACTACGATGTAGGAAAGGTACTATATTCGTGAAACCCTCATACGAAGCAAGAAACGGCCAAATGACCCTAATCAGATCATCTTAAGTAAATAAATAAACAAACAGGCGAACAATTCTGTTTAGTCTGTAAGTACAGGAAGAGAAGAGTGTATAAGTAGCCACCAGTAATATTTCCGGAATACAGTGCAGAAATGCTTGCGTAAATTTAGTTGCCGGGATGGTAAATACTAAGCTAAGATTCATTTGAAGAACTGCGAAGAAAACAAAATGATAATGAGCGAGATCGCTTCCAGAAACATCAGTACTGAGCGCATTGGAAAATGCCGTGCATGACTGTGCTGTTTAAACCTGCCGTTACTTCGTCTGTAATACCAAGATTACTAACAATGTGATACCAGTGAGAACATAATTGTATTATATGAAAATCAGTGAAAGATGAACTCTAAATAAATTGCAAAATACTTTGGATTCGCAGCTCACATGTCGAAAATGAATGAATGGATAAAAAATCGAAAGCCATAAAATATTATTAACTGTTGTTAACGACTCTGCTAGAACGTCTAGACATCACATATCAGTCCCGAACAACAGGTTTATCAGTATACAATAACCGTTTACGCAGGAGTCTATGAGCGTTCGAAAAAATTTTTGCCGGATGTGGGGCTAGAAAATCTTTCAAATTCCCATTTTCGTTATAAATGAGTTGATTACTTTCGGGAGGTGTCATCCCACAAGAACTAAATTTTTAACTGGTTGTTCCCAGGGAATTAGTGGCTACCCACTCACGTCTAGAAGTGAATCATAATTCAGTCATGGACAAAAACTCTGCACTTCATATTCCAGGCAGGCATCGTCTATATATACGGTAACATCCGAGTGTCGGTGGTTTATAAATGATACTTTGTTTTCCAACAGTTACATACTAAAATCATCATACATCTACATCACCAGTTGTTTTTTCATGAAGCATTCAATTTCCGGAGTTTCACCTTTGTACGAAATAATCTAGAAACAAACGTTAACCTTTTCTAATATCTCGACGATTTTGATATCAGTAAAACTCATAAAGGAAATGGATGTCCCGTCCATTTTACGAACTGAAACGCACAATCTTTGGTGGAATAATATGTTTCCTCTTGTTTTTAATTTGATATGATTAAAAAATGTCAGTCAGTTAATGAACTGCAAGCTGTTGGAATCAGAGATGTTCTTGATTGCAAATCACATTATCTTTGTCAGATGTATGCCACGTTCAGAGAGCGTATTGTGCAGGCGTTCAGTTAGGAAATTACTGCTCGCGGAAACTGTTTGTACGTAGGAAAAATAGTTATTTTCTATTACGATTAAAGGCAGTAATTACGAGCAGCTGAAGGCTCTTTTGCGACTGTCGAACCTGGTCAACTGCCACTTCAACAAATGTGAAACTAAATATTTAATCCGACGAAAATGGAAGACTTGCAGCTAATTCACTAAGTCTAGAAGGAATGGTAGTGCCTCCTACCTAAACTACAGGTACGTGTAATGCAATCAAATTGGTGAGAATGGTTACAGGATTTCATTCCATGTAATTTATGTTAACAAGAAAAAAGACAGCGTCTATTCATATGAAGGAAGTCTTACGTTTACGTTTGAACAGGATTTAAAGGTGGTGTTTGGGGTAGGGCTATCACGATCGAAAGGAATCAAGTGAAAACTTAATATTTTCTCTCCATGTCACTTTAACTCTGGTTTGATGTAACCTAAGTGGGAAATGTGTCATTCAAACTAAGCGTACTTGCAATGTTTGCTAATTTGTGCGCATTTGGTTCGTTAGTAGCAAGGCAGTGGATATTGTCACTCGAGTGTCAATTGTGTCACATGGATATTTA
This sequence comes from Schistocerca serialis cubense, assembly GCF_023864345.2. Classification (NCBI taxonomy): domain Eukaryota; kingdom Metazoa; phylum Arthropoda; class Insecta; order Orthoptera; family Acrididae; genus Schistocerca; species Schistocerca serialis. The sequence continues at coordinate 76,565,680 of NC_064644.1, forward strand.
CACTCTGTGCGCGTCCACGGTCATGGATGTGGGTTTAATTATATTTAATAGCTCAGAAATAATCACAGAGAAATTAAACTGTTCAGGGTACGGTACTTAAAAGAACACTGTATTATGTAGCCGAGTTTCAAAAAAATCGTTTAAAGAACGCAACTGTAAAACTAGAAAATATGTTTTGCTTTGCTTCACGAAGTCAGTTTAACAGAAAATCCGTAAACGACAACGGTAGGAATTTACAGACATCTGGTAAGTTTCCACAATGTTATAAGCAAGGCTGTGAGAACGGAAGCAACACTGAAATATCCTTTTAGGTGATAGTGTACATACCTAGTACACTGATGCATATCACATGTAATGTTATTAGTTTGAACTTTGGCTCAATCCATAAACAAAATCACAGAATGTGCTCTACACATTTGCTGTGAAAGTTGCACGGCTTAACACTTTGCAATAGTCTCATCTTATGACATTAACGTTAAATGGGGTTACTTTAAACAGCGCGGCGACATGGAACGATTTGCATTTATCTTGTTTTCAATGTTAGCATCGTGTTGTGCATAACATAACTGTTCCCTTTTTGTGTGATTCTGAACAACAACACGACGAGCAGAGGTTTTAGTAAGAAACTGAAGCAAATGAATGAGGTTCGTGTAGACATGGTTCTTGTTGTTGACGACTTATTTTGTTCAATTGTATCAATTACAAGTAATGAGACGAACGGGCTTCCACCGAGTATCCAGGGAATCTCGCAGCGCCTCCCGTTGGTGTCAGCAGGCACGGAATGCGATGTCACAAATATTCACGACCGCCAAATGAGGATAATCTGTAGTGATCATAATAGCCAACTCTAACCAATTTAAAGGTTTTATGTTAAAACTGACTGCGAGAAAGAAAGCAAAACATGACTTTTCAAAATTTTGTAATTATTTTTTGTACGATACTTTTTTTCAAACTCACCTATGTAACAACTAGTGTTTTTGAATACACATAACAGTTAAGTTTCTCCGTGATTATTTCCGAATGACTAGATATAATAAACCTGCCACCGTGGCTGAAGACGCGTGGGGAGCTGGAAAATTTATTTGACGCTATTGCCACTCGATCGGCGATATAGCCAGCTTAGCAACAAATGGTGTGCCTTGTGAAATTACCTGTCACAAGCTAAAATGATCAGTGATATGAAGACAGATGTGTACCAGTATTAGAAAAATATTTTTTTTTTCACCCTGCTCAAAATATAAGCAAAAGGAACGCTTTAAAATCTTCGATAGTAAAGTCAGTGTCAAAAGGAAACTATCCCAAGATAATATGCACCCTAACTGCATCACTCATTTCTTTTTACCATCAGTATTATCGAACTTCAACAATTACCAAAACTAAATTATGACTTTTTTTACTGCTGTTATTATTATTATACGTTACATACACATTGTCAAGAAGCACTCGATAAACGTTTTCGAGTATCATGAAGGAAGTGTACGCTATTATAAATATTACGGTATCCTAGATGTACTACTCTAGCTTACGAAAGTAGTAGGAAGTTAACAAACTAATTCATTAATTGCGATCACGAAACGTTATGTCGTAAGGAGATAGAAATAATAAAATGCGATTATACAGAAATTGAAAAGAAGAGCTTTCTCATGTATTCAGCTTAAACAACGAAACTTGGAGGCAATCACTTTTAGTTTCATGATGTCCAGTTGCTCACTAAGTGACTCTGAAATACAAATACACTGGTACTCTTTTCGGAGCATACGCATCGCTGATTACACCTGAAAGTTAAATCTGTGCCCTTGAGTATGATTAGAACGAATACATCTTCAACTCGCCGACAGTACGTTAGAAATTGCTCTACTCTGTGCCGAGGTTCTGGTACTGTCTGGACAGAACTCTTGTTGTACCTTCATTATCAGCAATGTCGACATTGTGTTGAAATAGTTATCAAACATTTTTTATTTTTTAATCTGAAAAATTGCGCCACATCTAGGATGAACCCTATTCATTTTTTGCATTGTGTACTGACGTGCAGATTATATTGCGAGGGTTTAGTCATCTTATTAATGGTTTTAAGTGACTGTAGATTATAAATTTATTTATGTATAAGTGTGTGTGTGTGTGTGTGTGTGTGTGTGTGTGTGTGTGTGTGTGTGTGTGTGCGCGTGTGAAAACATTGCGGACTTCAACCTCAATTTCGTCCCTTCATTAGATTCATCATTAGCGATTTCATGTATATCGCCAATTATCCACTATGGTTCATCAGTACAACAAGTTTACTACGGGAGTATTATCATTTACTCGTCCATCTACTACTGTGACACCTTTTTCGGCCACTTTCAAATACACATTACTTATGTAAGATATTTTCCAACACCTTGATTAAATGTCGTGTTTTTCTCGCAATTTATTCTACCTCGTACTTCATAGGCGTATTGCTTCTCAAGGGATGGGATGAAACTAAGTTACTAATTTTATTCTCGTCTCCTGTCCTTTTTCTGTTGTTCATCCCGTTTGTTTCTAGATTCCTCAAACCACTAATCAAAACATTTAACTCTTAAGTTCTGTGTTTCTTTTCATATCAAATATTCTGTAGCCACCCAACCACCACCTAAAATCCTTTACCTGTACAAGCAAATTTGTGTTCACGTTTGCTAATGTAAGTATGGAACTGTCTAAATATTTTTTAAAAAATCAACCACACAAGTGACCCAACTCATGACGGGGTGTAATGATCTTCCACCACGGTGATACGATATAACTAACAATATTAAGACCGCAGTAGGAACATACTTTTAATAGAGGGGGTAGTTCTGAATGTATTTTACGTATATTGATGGAATACCTGTAAGAATAGATATCATGGATGAAAGATCTTGCGGTAAGAGAAATCCAGTTCTAACAAACCAATGTTCTGAACAGACTTAATAGTTTTGGAGCTGTGCCTGGAGCCAATGGAAAGATTGCAAGACCATCAGCGAAAAGTAGACTGTCAGTCAATTCTCTTATAGCCCATTGTGATCCATTTCATTGCCTGAGTGATTGCTGTTTTAGTTAAAAGTGATACAAAAGCACAGCAAGTTACGCGATGCTTCGTTTACAGGAGTGGCGATGCAATGACAAATTTTGTGCTGAAGTGGAGATAATATTTATAGAAACGGCTGAACCTACGAAGAAACTTTACGATTATGATACTCTAAGTCGAATGCACTGTTCTAATGGTTCTCCAGATTAAGGGGAGACGGTGGCAGTCTTGCACTGATATTTTTGTAAATCCATATCTTTGCCATTTTTTGCTCAATCTCATTGAAATTTTGCACACTTATGTATAGAGATCTAATATGATTTTTTAAAAAATTCAGAATTTTTAATAACAATCGAATGCAATGAGATAATTTCGAATTTTTTATTGCATTATTATTTTAAGCTACACTTTTTCATAATTTCGAGGCAAATTAGGCAATTTTTTAATGGTACAATAATCTACACTAATAGGTGTACAATGAAGCGCAGTAACTTTTTGGTAAATTAATGCGATTACTTTCTGTGATATTTTGGATTCGAACATTTTTTACAAGCAAACTTTTCGATATATTATCAACCCAAAAATGTGTATAATATCTCGATTAAAATTTGTACCACTTAAATATTGCTTCAAAGTAGAAGAATAGGTTTGACAAATTTCATTGCAATCCTTCCAATAGTTTCTGATATATGTGTTCCTGGAAGCAGAAAACCTTAAGCAGCAGAAAAATCATTTTAAAGTTTGGATGAAACGTAAAAAAAAAAAAAAAAAAAAAAAAAAAACCTATCATATCTTGGCCAAAATTGACCATATGGACTGAAGTCTCTGCCTTCGTGATTCTTTGCTTATCCATGATCTGCTCAGTGAAAACTCCAGCTGTAAATCCCAACTTGCTGAGGATGTGAAGTGTTGCCACATTCCCATCATAAACCCTGCTGCAGCTTCCAAAGCAGAAATCTTCACCACCTAATTGGAAACCAACACAGTCTTTTGGACATCTTTTCCAAATAAGAGCATTGAAACTTTCATGTGGGTTCTGTTTTTTCCCATGCAGACATTTTTCTAGTGGTTCTGGTGAAGCCAGGGCTCTAAAAGCTGGTTTAATGGCCATTGAAACCTCATAAGGAAGGTTATTTTTATCGGTATAAGCTTCCCCACTTTCCTTACTTTTCAAAAATTTGCACCATTCATTAGAACAGAGGTCATGTTGAGGTGTAGTGTTTGTCGACAAGTAATGAAACCAAATGGCCCATACTGCTTTCCTCATACTGTCCAAGCTTGTGAGGTTACTTCTAATTGCAGCGCCATAATAGACTTGTAGGCTGTCAATGCTCTTCTTTGTTAGTCTGTTTTTACCTCCCAGTGGCTTCCCATCCTCTAGTAGCTTGCCTTTATTTTCTGCAACAAGTCTTCAGATTTGTCCACCCATCCTCTTCTGAATATGGCCTAAGCACTTCACTTTCTGAATAGTGCAGTTTCTTCCATAGGGCTGACTTTCAACTACATTCTTGAAAGCATTAGTCTCCATCTCCTAAATACTGTACGTATCTAGCTCCATACTTCTGCAAAGAACAGTGGAAAATGAATTTCATACCTGCAGCTTCCATCCCACCACTGGAGCCAGCATAATTTCTGCTACAAACAGCTTTATGGGCTTCTTGCCATTCTGTTTCTTTATCTGCATCAATATATTTCTTGTGCAAGGAACATGCAGAACAATATCTGGACATCACCTCTAGGTCTAATACTTTTCCAAAGTCGACACCAATGATTGTTGAAACTCCATGCAGTGAAGTATACCCCCTCTTTATCCAGGAACTGTCACAGGAAACTGCTATATCTTTGCTATTAGTTGCTTCACAATTTTCTTGAATTGCCCCCAGGACTGCCATTTTTTGGCTCTCTTCACTTACATCTGCAACTGCATTGAGGAGAGCAGTATTCATTACAGAAAATTTTAAGAGAGGACCAGACATGTTCATAATACCACATAAAAGGTTTCCACTATCTCTTCCAATCCTTATACATCTTAGTCCATAAGGAAATCTCATATTAGCTTCACAGATTCTATTACTGTCCTTTGATGTCTTAAACGGGCTGTTAGCATCACAGTTTTGACACACAAAATGTGCAATGTGCAAACCAAACCTTCTCTCTTTTCATCGTTAACAAAATCCACATTTCCTCCACAAACAGAGCACTTGCAGGCTTTTCTAAGCGCTTCTGCCACCATTTCCAGGTCCACAATTCTGAAACCTGTATTTCTCTCATGATTTGTTTCTTCTGACACAATCCCTGTCCCAAGTTTTATTTTAGATGCACTTGGAGACAAGCTAATGTTTGCATCTGCAGGCCCGACCCTAACCTCAATGTCAGTTGTTCGCTTTATGTTGGAAATATGGGACGTACTATATTTTTTAAATACTTTACCAGGCCTAGGCATTGTAAAAAGGGATCAACAGATTCAACCTTGCACAAAGAACGGCACAATAAATCAAGCACCACTCGAATTCCACTGAACAGCACAAAACTTGTTTACAAGACTCCACAGCCTTCTATATCACACTGATTGAACCAGAAAATAGCTCCACAGCCTTCTTTACAACACTGCTGTTACGTGTAAAAAAATCACAGCCTTCTAAAGCTGTATTTTCTAGGTTCACAGGCCAAATTCTGCAGCAAATTTTTCCTCCATTTGGTACACTGAAAAGCGGGCTTGGCGCATTACACTGCTTAGGGTTTTAATTTTTTATGCCATAGTTAGAATTTCAAGGAAAAAATTTGAGATAATAATCTCAATTATATTTTCTATCAAATAAGCAAAATAAAAATAATTTGTAAATTTTTCATTATTTCTGCTACTGTCTCCCCTTAAAAAGCGGACTTCAATCAACAGAATACGAGATTCGACTTCAGGTGGTTAGGTTCACATTTAGAAAGTCAAAGATATGGCGCATGCTAAGCTTTGTCTGTCAGAAAAGTTGTAGAAGAGACTGGAGACTTAACACGTTCATGTTATGTGATTACAACCGAAAAATTGAACGTGAAATGAAGTTTGTGCCTCGTGGTTGCTACCGGAGACATTGACAACAAAATTCAACAGTGAACCAAAAGCTACAATACAGTGCAGCTAGCTTGTCTTCCATGTGTTGAAGTTAACAACAAGCTATTGGTTATCCGTTTTGTGGACTATCTATTCATAGTTCAGCGAATTCTGAAATCAATAAAACACGAATCCAGAAGTAAGTTATAAACGGGACATTTTTGCTTACAATGCTGCACATGTAGCTCATATTCAGGGCCGGTTCGAAAAAAGTTTGCCACATAAGCGACTCCCCTTCTTCAGACTTAAGTTTCCTATGACTATCTACTTGTTAGGCCCTTAAAATAGAATCTAAATCTAGTTACAGTGGAAGTAGTTTGCTTTTTCCCTTAAAATAAGTGCTGTGTAGAGAATCTACTGAAACATAAGTTATTTTCTTTGTTTTGTTCATTGACATCATCATCTTCCCTTCAATTATTAGACTATCGTCTGTCCCGAACTCGCAATAAAATAATTCCCATTGTTTCCAAGATTTTCCAATATCTCTTTTCCCATTCATCTTATAGTTTAGGATCTTCCGGGAAATTCTGTGACCTGACATTTATAAGGTGTTAGCTTCAGTTCTTGCTTTCGGATTTTTTCATTCACTTTGAAAATATTTAATTCTGTTTTCTAACATCTTCATTTCTAAACATATGTCTTCTTATTCAGTTCTTCGCCCTCCATAGGAACCTCATCTCTGTGTTTTAATTTATTTTCTTGTTTTTTTTACTTTATAGAATTTGTTAATGGTCTCTTTAGGCCAAACTTTGTTCTAATGATAGCACAGATGGTTTGGAACTTATATTTAATTTTCAATATCAGTGTCAAAATCAAAACTTACAGCGTAGCTTAAATAAGAGATTTGAGAGACCTATTACAAAAGTAAATTATTTAAAACAATTCTTGATCTCACTTGGTATTTTTTTCGGAATGCCATTATTTCGTTTCATAACTAAAAACTTTTCAACTTGATTTCTTGCATATTTTGTTCAACTGATATACTGATCATTGGAGGGCATCTTCATTATTTTGAATAATAAAGATACTGTCTGCAAACAAAAGCAAAAGCACATTCAGATATTTCTCACTCGCTATCTTAATTTATTTGTTACTTTAAATTTAAATATATGAGGAATGAACCCAATCAAATGTTAAAAAGTCTTACACCTTGGTTAATAATAATCGCTTCTAATTGGTTACTATCTATGTTTATTTCAATGCGTGTATTTTTGTAAGGACTTTCGATTACCTCTATTAGGTGACAATGATATCCACATTCAGGCCTAATCTTCCATAGCCTATTGCGGCTCACGTGGTAAAAACGCCTTTTCAAGATCAGTAAAGGCCCTATGGATTTCTGCATTAAATTATCTCTACATCAGCGTTTCTCCAGTGGTCAATATGAAGAGAAGAAACAATTTATACTTAAGGCAATTGCTGTGAGCTTTGAAAGCTTTTAGTGAAAGCAGAAAAAATTGACATACTATGTTGTTTTAGCTTCAGAAAAATATATTATCTGTTAAACGGAGTCGAAAGAATTAAAATACACTACTTACGGTTTTTTTAGATTGATAACGGCTGCTTTTATTTCCATAATTTGCAAAGGGGGTCACCTTCCATTGAAAAAGTGGGACCTAAACACAAAAATATTGTCTAAATATGTATGACATTTTAAGCACTGACGCTGTCTAGCTGCTTAAGCTCCACGTTATACGTGAAGAAAACTCACCATTAAATAGTGAAATTTTAGAAAATTTCCCATATACGTAGCAGGAAATTGGTAAACACAATCAAAACTTTTATGTATGCAGCTGAAAACGGAAACACAAATTTGGTGAGACATGAAAGAATAATACTACGTTAATTAATGTCATAAGAGGACATCATGTATAATACCACCTTTAACAGGTACGTGTGTACAGTAAATTGTAACGTGTGGCTCGCCAAAGCAGTATTTCAAGTTAAGGTAGGCCTTTATGTTGAAATGTAAGGGAATTTAGATGGGACTGTGTATAAAATTTTGAAATGAAAACTTTTGTGAAATGAAAAATTTTGTGAAATGAACACTTTTGTGAAATGAAAGCTGTCCGATTAAATTGGTCAACATTTGGAATTGATTGCTTGTCTCTGGCATCGACAGTATCAATAGACATGAATCGTGATTTTGCTTTACATGCAATACCGTCTCTTTTTCCTTTTTCTTTGCGATGTCTGCCGAAAATCCAACCGTCAGTCGACCTCTGTCCGCGTTCCCTTTCCTCTCCGTGACACAGTGGGTAGCACATTGCACTCTCATTCGGGAGGACGACGGTTCAAATCCCCGCCCAGTCATCCAGATTTAGATATTCTGTGATTTTCCCTAAATTGCTCCTAGCAAATGTACGGATTGTTCCTTTGAAATGCTCATGGCCGATTTCCATCCCCGTCCTTTCGTAACTCGAGCTTCTTCTCCGTCTCTGATGACCACTCTCTCGACGGGACCTTAAAACTCTTATTCTACCTTCATTCCTGCCCTATGCGTAAATCCGGGCCTTGAAAAATATGTATTACCGTATAATTTGATTTACGGAATTAGGTAAACACGTGTTGCACCGACCATGGCATTGACAATGACGAAAAAACGTCAGCGTTTCCGCTGGGTGAGCAGAAGCTGTGCGAAGCTAATGCATAAATCACGCTCCGTCCGGCTGCAGACTTTCAGCCAGCTCGCTGCTTGCTACCTGTCCGTGTAGCCGCAGGGGGCATCCGCCAGCACCAGGCGGCGCTTCTTGCACGGAGCCCACCCTCGCAAATACTAATGTGCGCGGCCGCAAACCGAGCGAAAACAGATCTCCGCCTGCAGTCGTGCAGCTATCGCCAGCGGCTAGAACACTTGTTGCGGCTGGCGAGGAGGAGGAGTACAATTTTCGCGGCGCTGCCCGCTCGGCCGGATAATTGTTGGCCGTGAGCATTGTTACGCTCGACAACACACTAATCTCGCTGTCGGGAAGACCCTCCCCGCCTGTTCTTGGCTCTGCTCTTCCCCTAAGTAGCAAGTTCCTAGAGGCTGCCAGCGCAGCAGGTATTAACATTTGCTGACGTTTTGCACTCCTCAAGCTCCGGTCTTCAGCGTTTACATATTCACGGCGTCGTTTACTTGTTGTTATTGTAGTCTTCAATCCGAAAACTGGTTTGATACAGCTCTCCACGTTAATCTATCACGTGCAGGCCTGGCCGTCTCCATATAACTACAAAAAATTGAATTCTACTATACTCTACTTTTCATTCGATTATTGGTCTCCCTCTACGATTTCCATGCTTCACACTTCCTCCCACTCCAAATTAGGCATTAGGTACTTGTTCTATGTGTCCTATCAACCAGTCTCTCCTTTTAGACAAGTTGTGCTACATGGACCTTTTTTCCACAATTCGATGTAACGTCAGGGATCCGTCGCTCGGTCGATCTTCACAAAATTCGTTGCTCATGAAGGCCCGAGGTATATGAAATTCTGCATACCGATTGTAAACGGACTTTTGTGAAGATGATGGATTACAAGTAATGTAACGAAGCGAATCGCAGCATTCTTAGTGAGTTAGGTCTAAACGAGATATCTAAAAAAAATTATCGAAGGAAAACATTCAGCTGAAATTTCCTATTTTCATAAAACTGTTCGCTTTTACACTCACTTTGAACTACAGTTCTTGAGCAGCTCTTTTTTTTACCAGCTCTCAGAAAGCAAATGAAAATAAAGACCAAGCCGGTTCTGTGAACTTTCCGGGCGTGACGTTTCCGAACAATCTTAGGTGGCACTGTACCGTTGCACTTCCAAGTAACCAGTTTTATAACATGACATTGCCACCAGAGCCTTCCTCATTGTGCGCCCCCCTTTGATGCGGCAGCGGGGAGATTTACCGTCATTGCTTCTCATTTCGCTCGCAGCTATTTGAGCTGCGTTCTTAGGTTCCTGCCTAACCACCGCTCTAAAATCGCGACGTATTCGGGAGCTAACAGCTGAATATTTGTGACAAGCAGAAATATAAATATTATTGCTGTTTGTTTCACTCGCAAAAATTTGATCTTCGGTTTTTATTTAGACTAAAATTAAACAAATAGGAAAATAAACATTTATGCCATCTTATGTATTATGTACATAGCCCCCGCTCTAAAATCGCGACGTATTTGGGAGCTAACTGCTAAATATGAGGGCTGTCCAGAAAGTAAGTTAAGATTGATCGGGAAATGAAAATCACAGTGAAAATCAGGAATGTTTCATTTGTAACAGTTAGCTACACCATTCAGCTACTTCTCTACGTAGTCGCCGTTCTGACTCAGATATTCGTCGTGGCGTTGTACCAACGTTTCAATAACTTCATCATAGAAGGCAGCCGCCAGTTCTTTCCGCCAATTCTCTGCGCTTGCCTAAAGCTCGTTGTCTGTGCCAAAATGTTACCTTCATAGCCAGCGGTCCGTTTGAGCAGAGATGAAGCTCAGTGGGAGACAATTACGCGCTGTGTTGTGGGTAACCAAACATTTCCAATTGAGACGATGCAGGAACATCTTCATTGCTCCTGCAGAATGAGGCTGAGAATTGTCTTGAAGAAGAAACCGCACGACAGTTGTGTAATGTAGGTGGCATAGCTTCAGGGGAAAATTCTCACCAGGCCCTCGTACTTGGCGGAAGACACTATTTTCTATAACATCTTTACGCGCTCACTAAGAGCTCAGGAATGAAAGGAGCGACATAATTCTACCTAGAGTCATACTAGAGACACTGCCCAACACATCTTTGCAAAGCTTTATCGGATTTTCATAGTCATTTCCATTTCGCGACCGATCGTAACTTACTTTCTGGACAGCCCTCGTATTTGTGACAAGCAATAACATAAATTTCATTGCTGTTTGTTTCACTCGCAGAAATTTGATCTTCGGTTTTAATTTAGACTGGGATGTACTTATTAAGCAACAGCCGTAAAATCCGCAGCCAACAACAGACATCTTTGCACAGTCGTATTTCGGACCAGAGCCTCCTCCGCTTTTGAGGCTTCCTGTGACGGTCGGAAAAGCTACGGCTAAAATATCTGTGGCCGGAAACACCACGTTGACGTCACGGGTCGCGAAGTCCACGGTCGGGAAGTCCACGACATCTGTCATGTGAGTCGCGTCTTGGTCGGCTTGTACAGATAGTAAGAATAAACTGTGTTCAAAGCCATTTCCAAATGCTGGACCCATGTAAAGAATACACCAGAAATACTGTATTCTCTGCTTCGAATTAGCTGTCCAGGTTACCAGTTGTTGGGATTCACAATACACAAGCGTTTTTACATGTAAATGGCACGTAAGTATCAACACAGAAACATACGCGGAACACGTTTTTGGATGCATAGAACAAAATGTTTTTGTAAACACTCCATTCAGTAAAGCTGGTGAAGTGCAGTCGCTGGAAGAAATGAAGATATATGGGCATTTTCCGAAGTATGAAGACGTAACACTGTACTATGTGAAAACATCCATAGTCGCAGTGATTTCCATGTTATATTTCCAGAATTTTCTTAAGTGAAAGAAAAATATTTACGTTAGAGTAAAGGAAAAGTCAGGTGTTATGAAGTAGTGCACTTCATGCAACGAAGGTTGTCCATATAAATAGAAAGCATCATCTGTACTCTAGTGACAGTGTGTAATATTTCTGTCTCTGGTTTTTTCGCTTTTCTGTTTTTGACCTGTAGGTTACTTCTAAATCCCTGGTTTGTTTGCGTATCCACTGATGTAATGACTAGATCCGTGAATTTTTACACAAAATTGCACTCAAAAATCTCGAAAGAAAATTAATTTCTTGTTTCTTTGCACCTGTACATTTCGGGCCTGCAATAAATATAAAATATCCACTTATCTGCGCTACCGCAAAGTTTTCAGAATGGTTTACCTCACAAACAGCTCTCATCACATTTAGGCAGCACAGTGTAATCAAAAAAATCGGAACGCAGTATAAGACGTATTCTGTATTAAATTTTGTAATGTAACATCCGGAACATGTAAAATCCGGAGTGGATATAAGGGGCGGTTAGTGAAAATGAGATATGTAGCAAAAAAGTAAGTAAACTGTGCATTATTTCAAAAGTAAACATAATTACTGTTAATATATCCATCCCACTGTGTGACAAGACGGTCAGTGCTTTCATGGAAAAAATGTTTGCGGCTAGCTGTGGAACGCAGTTTGTACCCAGGCGTGCCCCTCTTCGTCCGAAGAAATAGACAGCCACGAATGTCTTTACTCAGGGCACCAAAAATACGGAAATTGCGTGGGGAGAGATCAGGACTGTATGGAGGCTGTGTAACGGCTTGCCAGCGAAACTTCTGCGAAGTAGCCAGAAGAACCTTGGCAAGATGCAGGCAGGCGTTATCTTACAAGAGAATAATGCCGTCCGTCAACATTCCTGGGCGTTTGGACTAGACAGCGCGCTTCAGTTTATGCAAAGTGTCCACATACCGCAGTGCGCGCCATGAAGCCCATATGTCCAGCAATGTTGACGGACGACACAGTTCTGTTGCTCGCCAACATGTTGTCAATGTTCTTTCGACTGAGCTGCAGAAGTTTCGCTGGGAAGCCTTTACACATCCTCCATGTAGTCCCTATCGCTTCTATTGCGATTTCGATACAACTGGAGCCCTGAACAAAGACATTCGTGGCCGTCGGTTTGCATCCAAAGGGTGCAAGTCTGGATACAATATGGGTTCCGCGGGCAACAACAAACTTTTTACATTACGTTACTGATGATCGTCTTGTCCCACAGTGGTGGTGGCCATTCATGCTGAATTAATAAACAGTTTACACATTTCTTCCACATATCTAGTTTTCATTTGACGGCCCCTTGTTCACTCTGTTTCATTGTACACTGAAGAGACCAAGAAGCTGGTGCACCTGCCTAATATCGTGTAGGGCCCCTGCGAGCAAGTAGAAGTGCCGCAACACGACGTGGCATGGATTCGACTAATATCTGAAGTAATGCTGGAGGGGATTGACACCTTGAGTCCTGCAGGGCTGTCCATAAATCCGCAAGAGTATGAGTTGGTGGAGATCTCTTCGGAACAGAACGTTGTAAGGCATTACAGACAAGTTCAATGATGTTCTGGGAAGTTTGGCGGTCAGTGGAAGTTTTTGAACTCAAAAGAGTGTTCCTGCAACCACTCTGTAGCAATTCTGGACGCGTGGGTGTCACATTGTCATGCTGGAATGGCCCAAGTCCGTCGGAATGCACAATGGACACGAATGGATGCAGGTGATCAAACAGGATGTTTACGCACATGTCACCTGCCAGAGTCGTATCTAGGCGTATCAGGGGTCCCATATCTCTGCACACGTCCCACACCGTTACGGAGCCTCCACCAGCTTAAAGAGTCCCCTGCTGACATGCAGAGTCCATGTCTCCATACCCGTTCACGTCCATCCGCTCGTTACAATCTGAAACGAGACCCGTACGACCGGGCAACATGTACCCAGTCATCAACAGTCCAATGTCGGTGTTGACGGGCCTAGGCGAGGCGTAAAGTTTTGTGTCGTGCAGTCATCCAGAGTACACGATTGGGCCTACGGCTCCGAAAGCCCATATGGTTCCCACGCTGACACCTGTTGATGGCCCAGGACTGAAATCTGCAGTATTTTGCGGAAGGGTTGCTCTACTGTCACGTTGAACGATTCTCTTCAGTCGTCGTTGGCGCTGTTCTTGCAGGATCTTTTTCCGCCCACAGTGATGTCGGAGATTTAATGTTCTGATATTGACGGTAAACTCGTGAAATGACCGTATGGTAAAATCCCCACTTCGTCGCTACCTCGGTGACGCTATGTCCCATCTCTCGAGCGCCGACTATAACACCACGTTGAAACTCATTTCAGTCTTGATAACCTGCAATTGTAGCACCAGTAACCGATGTAACAACTGCGCCAGACACATGTTCTGCTAGTTTACATACATCTGTTTTTGAATACGCATGGATATACCAGTTTCTTTGGCGCTTCAGTGTATGAACAGTGCCTGTCTGCTGATATAGATCTGCACTAATCGTTTGGATCAAGAATCATTGCTGCAAAAAATGTGCGCAGCTTTCTTACAGCTAACTTGGTGTTATTTGCGTGGGCGTGCTAATGAGTGTGTGTGTGTGTGTGTGTGTGTGTAGGTGCGTGCGTGCGTTGCGTAAGGCAGAAGCTAATTCCAGAGCGGCAGCTCTCCTTTCGCGCCACCGCGGCACGCTATTTGGGCAAGGACGACTCGGCCGTTAATACACGCAACGCAATACCGGCCTCGTCTGCGCAGGCGACGCCGACAGGTGAAAGGAGGATGGCCGCGCTGGGATGTGGTGTGCCGGGGCCGCCGCCGCCGCCGCCGCCGCTTGATGATCCGCGTGAAAGGTAACGCTCGGCGCTCCCGTTCCAGAGTACCAGTTCACGGCGCGCCGCCAACAGCTCCAAGGCCGGCCGCATCAGCGGAGCGACTCTGGCGCCTCACCGCTCCCGGAAGGGTGCTGCCGCCGTCGACGTTCTGTAGCAGTTACCTCCGTCTTCTCATCAGTATTAACGTATTTAACAGGGAGAGGTCCCCAGCGATGGGATCCACTTTTCGAAAACAAATACGCGGTGATGTAGGTTCAGGTCTCAGGTATCATACCCTGCAGCCATTCGCTCTGCTGGGCCTTGCTTGCGAATAATTGACGGAAAAACTATACTAATTTTGCGTGATGCTCAATAACGTTCAATAAGTCGTGTTAAGCAATCCGGTTCCGAGGTTTAATGGATAGGCTAATAGCTTCACCTGGTAGAAAAATAATGGTTCAAATGGCTCTGAGCACTATGGGACTTAACATCTGAGGTCATCAGTCCTCTAGAACTTAGAACTTCTTAAACCTAAGAACATCACACACATCCACACCCGAGGCAGGATTTGAACCTGCGACCGTAGCAGTCGCGCGGTTCCGGACTGAAGCGCCTAGAACCGCTCGGCCACCGCGGCCGGCCACCTGGTAGAGATTGAGTGTTCGAATTTCTTCAGGAGCAGTAACTTTTTTATTTTTAAATCATTATCGAAATAGCTTTGATCGTCATTTTTATACAGTTAATTTATTTAAATGCAATTTTTTATTTCCATTGCTTTGTCACATCATTTTAACCACAAAAATCAACTTCTTCATTTGCTCTCATTTTTCTTCCTATCATTCTTTTTCCACTTGAAATCTTTGTTCCTGTGTTTGTAATTAACTAATATATTAATTTCGATTTAATTTCTTTTTTCATCTCTCAGGTTTTTTCATTCACATTATTGCATTCGTTATATATATTTGTCATTTTGTTTGAATTTTGTTATACTTATAAACCCTTGTTTGATTTAAATCTTCATCTGCGTTTTTTGTCCATAGTGCAATAGGTATTTAGGTTATGACTGAAATGTTTTTATGACGATTATCATGCAGAAAAAATTGCACACTTGGTACCGAAAAACACACATTTCACACGACTCCACAGTCAATGTAAACATATTATTTGCTTGTATGTTTTTTAACTGATAGTCGGAATTTTCAAGTAATTGAGTAGTATTATACATAAATATAATTAAATTCGTATTCCCTAAATTCCCGATTGGAAAAATAATGATATAAAAGAAAATGAAACAAATGAAGAAATTTAATATCGTAATTAAAGTAATGTGATAAAGGAACAGAAATAAAAAATTACATTCAAATCAATTAATTGGATAAAATGACGATCACAGTCATTTCGACAAAAAATTAATAACATTACTGCACCTGGCGAGATTCATAGCCACCATCTCCTGCACTTAAGGTTACTATCCTATCCATTACACAATGCAACCATACTGTTTGATCGAACTTTCTTCGTACCTTGTGAGTGTCACACACAGTTACTACCTAAATGAGGGCCCACCAGGGTGAATGGGTGCAGTATGTGATACCTGGGATCTTAACCTGCATAACCGTATAGATGGTTTCAGGCAAACTTTTAATTGTTTTCTCGTCACATGGAAGTAAGTTTGTTGTGCCTCCTCCTGTTTTTACTATTTTAAATAAAATGGAACGCCGTGATTCATAGCGACCAAACTATGTAAAATACTTCCAAATCAGAGATTATGGCACTCTGCAATACAACCGGTGTCCGAGGAGACAGTGAGAAACTACCGTATAGACCAGATGTGAGACATTCTTCGATACTGTCCGTGCACGTGTATTGCCCAGTAGGCCGTGCCACACGGCTAAGGTATATTATTGTACTGATTCTTATGTCCTACGCCTGTTGCTCCTTTCTCACTTTGTACGCTTATATTAAAATTGAGCTGACCGCTTTTCTCATTTTCTGTGTTTTCAACATTCCCAAGCGACGGCAATTTTAGGAATAAATATTAAGTTTTCTTAAAAAAGGTCTTTTTTTAAAAAAAACAAAAATGATAGCACTGATGGTATGGCAGATTGATACGCCGGTTATTTTACCTGGTTATTAGTAAAAAATTAAAAAAGCCTATTACAACTGAAACCAAACAAAAATGGGAAAATACCGGTTATTCAGAACTAAAATCCCGTGAAAGGTCCTCTAGGAAAAATTGTACATTACTGTGCTTAAACTGACACACAATATTTTTAGCGCAACGCAATCTAACTTTCAAAAATCCCTACAAAAGAATGGCCCTGACTAACATTAACCTATACATTTCACTAATCGCTTACCTCACAAAGATCTTCGTTACTCGAACTACTGCAATACAGCGAGCGCCACTACTGCCAGCTAAATAAAATATTCAAACTACGGAAGGCACTAACTACTGATAGACATAGTTAGCAAATAAAAGATTTTAATAGAGAACAAACAATGTATTTACCTTAATAGTGTTGAAAAATCGTAATATACATAGCAGTTCATGACATCCAGTGTTACCAATTTCAAAACTCCGCTATTTCTCTCCCCACATCCACCACTGCTGTCGGCTCACCAACTGCGCAACGCTATGCGCTGCTCACATCCAGCTGCCCAACACTACAACGGCAGACAACAATGGAAAACCAACCACAGACTGCACACAGGACAGCCAGTGATTTTCATACAGAGCGTTACGTGGCGTTACCAATAAGAAAACCTAAACAGCCTATTTACATAGCCCCCATGCTCCCCACAAAAAAATTTTACAAATTGTTTTGGGCAGTGGCCAATAATGATTTGATAAAATTTTTCATAACTACAATAACAAAGAAAACAAATGCACACACTTATTGATACAATGTTGGTCAAAAGCTAAAATTTTCTCACAGTCCATAAAGACAGTCCTGATCATCACAGTAAAATAGCAGTGTTTTTTTTCTCAAAGTCTGAGCAGTAAAAGAAAATGCACACCGAAGTAGTGGATTTCCATGCAGTCTTGAAGAAGTAGTGTTGTCCTTCCAACGGAAAGACAGTGCTGACCCTTGACATGCAGACAGGTAATGGGCCACAACAGAGCAAACCCACAGCAGAGTCAGTCGAAGTTTTGAAGAATATTGGTAGGTAGGTCATCACAGAGCAGAAATAATGGTACTGGTGGATCATCAAAGATGCAGACCCACTGTAGTCCTTCTAGAGGTGGTCAACAGCCATCTGTTGTGACTGTGCAGGTGCACAATCACCATTGAAGAGTCTTGCGGATAATATAGCAAGTCCATAACCACCACTTGTCCACTCACAAAGTTTTTGGAATTGTCCTTAGAACCAGCAATGCTGTTATACAGTCCCTTGCTGAAGTATTAACACACGTGCAAACACTAACAGTCCCTACTTCTCACATATTGTCCATATACTATGACCAACAGAAACGTGTGCAGTGAAATGGAACTTACAAGTTAATAATATGATGAACTGGTGTCAACTACAATTTTATAACATAAGAATACAATTACAAAGGTACAAAATACATAATTAAAGAACATAACAATACAGATAACATTTGTAGTACAAGCTTTACAAAAGAATCGAAATAACATGTACATCAGTGTTACAGGAATTATGACATGGGTACATACATAAAAGATCAGAATAACTTTCGAAACATCAACTTCACACATGAGCATTAAAACAGAACAGAATAAATAATGTCTAAACATCTTTACAAAGTAAATAACATAGTATTAGAAAAATTCTACAACATAACAACATCAGCTAAACACATAAAGACAGGAAAAACACAAATACACAAGGGTACACAAACACTTAGAGGAATAAGACAAAAGGAAAGGACAGGGTTTGTTTTACTGCAGTATTTTGCATGGAGATCTCCCTTCATTCATCATTATTCTCAAAAAGTACCATCTATGCCTGCTTTCTGTATTCTGTTCATATCCTCTTTCAAAAAAAGTTTTTCTCCACTGTACAATACTTATTTTGGCCAAACCATTTCCTTATAGAGTCTTAATGCATTTCTTCCAATTCATCATAGTTAGTTTCTTATATAGTCTACCCCCTCTTAAGCTAACTTAAATCTACTGAGCTCAGATATATATTCCAAGGGACGATGCAATGCAGCAGCACATAACACAAACAGCAATGACAAAACAATGTCAATTTGCAAAGCAAGCAGCAGTAAATCTAAATTAACAGATAAAATGTAAAATTAGAACTAATATGAGCCAATGTGCAGCAACAAGAAAAATAAATCAGTAGTAAAACTGACTTAACAGCGTAATACAAAGTTAAATTTAGTAGCACTATGCCTGGCACACAGCAGCAGCAAATGCAACAACTTATACCTAAACATGACAAAGCTCAAGCAGTAAAAATAGTACAGTAAAGACAACAATGCAGGTAAGGGTAATGTATAATCACATCTTAATGCCTATGTAATTAAAGTGGTGCACCACAAAAACTAATTCTACAAAAAATTACCAAGTACTTGAAAAGAAAATTATATATGCAGTTACTGTTATTAGTCCCTTTTTATTGTTCTTTCCATTCCAATAGCTCCTTTTTCGACGAATGTGGATCAGAAAATAATTATGTAATAGATCTGTTGACAGAAAGTGTTCACATTAGCAGATGCATTTAAGTTTATTTTTTAAAACCAATGCTGCAACACAGCTGGAAAACAGATATCAAATGAAATAAGCAATTACGCAAACCAAAGCATAAAAGCATCATTCAATAGCTATGTGGCATTTCGTACGTCAGTAGCTCTCAACTCTCATACAAAGACACTTGTCATAATCAGGTTTGCAGATGTATAGAATATTTCCCATCAATTTATAAGCATTTCAGTAAGTATCACAAAGTACGATATGTTTCCTAGTAATGAGCGTGTCGTATTTGCAATGCTTTCTACAATGGAATGTCAATAGCGAGGATAATGGCCTCCTTTTTTCTCCCCCTGTGCCTCTGAAAGGCACACACTAATGGCTTTTTTCCAGGCGACTGTCGCGCAGATGGGTGCCCACGACTCATTACATAAAGGTGGTCACTTAAATTTCTTATTGAAATATTTATGATGCCAGTTTGCATTACAGTGACATTCTCATATAAAAAATTTCACAGGTCGAGAATTTGCATTGCAAATGTGTACAAACAAAATCCTATGAATATAACAGTGTGCAAAAAATTTTCGCCTGCATTGTGATACATTCACGCATATACACACATTTCATAACTCTTAAAGTACGATTTTGGTTTCCAACATCCTTTTCATAAATCGGAGTCCCTAACCACTACTCCTTATTCCTTACCTTATTACACATGTACATATTCATATTCATCAACACGTCTTCAATATTTCATCATAATAACTACATTGCATAATCAGATTCCTCATGTAACATCAGCTTGTTGATCATAAACATACCCGAACAGCATAATACACATCTTCGTCGTAAAAATAACATCACAACACCTCAGTCAAATCTCAAAAACGTCGTAGTTTTCTGCAATAATGTCAAAACCTGAAAAGAATTCTCTGCTCATTTCAATAATGTCAACTACCTCAAACGTACTTTAAAATCATGCTCCCTTACCAAAAACATCATTCAAAGCTCTCATAGGATCACAATGGTTCCGAAAAAATATGAACATTTCACTAAGTACAGACAAAATACAATTTCATAAGTGTGAAGTTCTCCACCTGTGTAATTGCATAAACATGTGTCACTGATGTAGTAAAAAAAATGTTTATCTCTCAATTAAATGATCAGATAGCTGTGTAATTTGTGTGTTAGAGAAATATGGTATCGATGTGTAAAGTTGTATAAGCAAATACCATATTAGCTAGAGCTCCTTGTGCTTGCCAAACACATGGTACACAAAGTAAGTGTGTACCCCCATGAGGATCGAAGATTTTGTTCCATTGTGTCTAACTGTTAATGTGTTTGTCTCTGGTGTTGTTCCATTGTGTCAAATTTTTGAAGATTTTGTTCCATTGTGTCTAACTTTTGAAGCTTTTGTCCCATTTGTTGCATTAATTGTAATAACAATGCATTGGTGTCTGAAACATGTTCCTCGGTGCTATTCGGCAATGCAATTGAACCGGCAATATTCGCATTTTGAAAAGCAGAAAATGTGTCTTGACTCATTTGAGAAAACGGCGAGGACGCAAAACCTGAATCTACAGTATTTGCAAGATTGTGTCCTGTCATTTCGGATTCCTGAGGCAAGCTGTTGCCGACCGATCGATCGATAATGCTTCCCTGTTCACTAATTGTTTCACTGCCTACACCATTATTTGCAGCCCGCTCCATTTCCCTATGTACAATTACCAAATTACTACTTTGAACATTAGTTAATTCATGACACGGTGGCGCTAACACACTGCTTTCGTCTTCACTGTCATTTCTCAGTTTACTTTGGAGCCTAGTATTACGTTTTTCACATGCCATTATTGTCACAATATTTCACACAATAACACAGAAAAACACAATTTGAAGAGCAAAACAAGAAAACACATTAACATAACATTGAAAATAATATCTCGTTAATTGCAAGGGCAGCTGCGAAATACTTTGTGCGAATCTACATGCATGCCACAACTGTTTTACTGTACAAGAATGAAAAACTACAACTACAAAGGAAATTCTCTCTACAATTACGCGCTAGCAATAAACAAAGGCTGCACTAATTACACAAACTACAAGAACAAAATCAGAAGATTCCAGTGAGGTATCCTAGGCTAAGGGTCGACATACAAAACGTCCCCCTAGAAAAATTGTACAAGACTGTGCTTAAACTGACACACAATATTTTTAGCGCAACGCAATCTGACTTTCAAAAATCCCTACAAAAGAATGGCCCTGACTAACATTAACCTATACGTTTCACAAATCACTTACCTCACAAAAATCTTCGTTACTGGAACCACTGCAATACAGCGAGCGCCACTACTGCCAGCTAAATACAAGATTCAAACTACGGAAGGCACTAACTACTGATAGGGATTGTTAGCTAATGAAAGATATTAATAGAGAACAAACAATGTATTTACCTTAATAGTGTTGAAAAATCATAATATACATAGCAGTTCATGACATCCAGTCTTACAAATTTCAAAACACCGCCATTTCTCTCCCCACATCCACCACTGCTGTCGGCTCACCTCCAACTGCACAACGCTACGCGCTGCTCATATCCAGCTGCCCAACACTACAACGGCAGATAACAATGCAAACCAACCACAGACTGCACACAGCACAGCCAGTGATTTTCATACAGAGCGCTACGTGGCGTTACCAATAAGAAAACCTAATCAGCCTACTTACAACCGGTATCGGTTTTAAACGGCGGGTTTTTCCCATTCTCACACGGCTTCTTCGCATGAGGCCATCGCTCTGAGTGGCACGTAAGTTGCACTTCTTCAGTCGGCGAAACAACACAGACACTGGATGGTTGCCGACTGCGAACATGTAGTGTTGTCCTACTAGTCGCGAGTTGTCTTCTGTTCAACTGATAAAAAGTTGTCGACTGCACCGAAGTCCCGATGACCCATTTAACCCGCGGCTCAGGCCAGAGGTAGTTCTGTGAGGTTTTGGGTGTGCTTTCCGCACCATGACCTGCGACCAGTCATTCAGGTCACCGTGAAAACGAACCAGGGTGTTTGTTTAACCACAGCCTGCCATGTTACCCGCTCTTCTGTATGTTCATGATGAGTACGCTGTGGACACTCCCATCTCGTAAGATGATAACAGTCGTACTCGCACGGCTGCAAGAAAACACTGCCAGTACCGGATAGTTATATTTAAAATGCATTAACTACGGGAGGTATATCCCTGGTTGAAATTATCGTATGGCACCGAAACTTGGCAGATATGCTAGTGCGGCCGGCCGTGTGGCCGTGCGGTTCTAGGCGCTTCAGTCTGGAACCGCGTGACCGCTACGGTCGCAGGTTCGAATCCTGCCTCGGGCATGGATGTGTGTGATGTCCTTAGGTTAGTTAGTTTTAAGTAGTTCTGAGTTCTAGGGGACTGATAACCACAGATGTTAAGTCCAATAGTGCTCAGAGCCATTTGAACCATATTTTTGCTAATGCGTTAATGCGGAACCGATTTGCACTGGAGAAATATTGGTTCCAATGTTGGCCACCAGGTGCAAATCTGGCACTGTACAGCATCTCGTCGACGTCCCGATGCTGATATTGAACGAACTGTGTAAGTGGCAGTTAACAATAAAGTCAATGTTATGGCTTTCGCACTTATTTGACGTTTCCTGCTTTTCTATCCGCGTCCCGTTCCTAATCAATTACATATGAAAACATTTCTACATGTCTTTCCTGAATTCACAGCTCCAGATTTGCACCTGGTGGCAAAAACAGGAAGTATTTTTTTTCTAGCCTAAATCGGATCCTCATAAACGCATCAAACATTACCAAGCTTCGCTCCCATGAGATAATTACAGCCCACACAGGATTTCTGCGAGTAGCTGCACTTTAATTATAACCACCCGATATTAACAACACACTCGACAACTTTTATAACGATAGCGTTATCGGTATCCTTGCCTGCAGACTACCTAACAGCAGATGCTGGCTTCCGGGTCTTAGCTTCTAGAATAGTGTTCGTCAAACTGAGGCCCCCGGGCAGCATGCTGTCTTCACATGTTCGTAGGACCCGCGATTCGTAGCCGTATTTTATAATAATATGCTTCTAGCAGCTAACAACACAATCCAAAAACGTCAGCCACCTTTATGATCTTCTGAAAAGTGTGTTTTTCCTGCTCAGTAAAAAAAGAAAGAATACCCTACAGAATAATATTTGAGGATGTGCTTAATTTTAAATGACGGTGGTGAATTTGGCTGAGAGCTAAGTAAAGTTTGCCGCTTTTGTGGGCAGAGAGGGCAGCAGGGTTAATAGAAGTGTGAGAGAGAATATTTTATTGATTTTCATCATGATGATAACTCACTAGCTACACAACTAGCAGCGATCAGGTGATATGATATGAGAGTCAAAAGGAAGTAACGTGGAATCGAGAACACGCATTGTAAAGAATTTCGTCTTCAAACGTAGTACTAGTTCGTACCAAACAAGATGAAATTAGATGAAGGATGTTGTAATATACAATGAGCAAAATAGCATTCCAATCATTTAGTAAGCATTTATGATCGTGTCTTAACATTGCAATCACTATTATTAACTAACATAAGATACTAATTTATGTAGGTTACTTAGTAATAACAGCATCGATAGCGGAAGGTGTGGTAAAGTGGCCAGGACGAAAAAGTGGCCATTCTGTATTTTCTTGTCCTTAACAGTGCTGCTGCCTATCGAGAACTGGTCACACTAGTTCTTATAAATATCACCATTGTTGTCAGTCAGATTGACTGATGAATCTTGTCCCGGTATTTTTTTGTAAAAACCTTTCTGTGACTCTTCAAGCTTTCCCGGCGGATGTGTCATAAATAGTCTTCACAGGTTTGCCGCCGGAATTTGCACAACGTGATCCGGCGGCAAACCCGTGAAGACCATTTACCAAAATCCTTTCGATGAAATCTTCTCGGGCTTCCATCCGGGTAGCTGCATCAAAAATCCGCGACGTTTCGATGAGTGTCATTCTTATCATCTCCTGGCGAATCTCATGTAGGGAAAGCCTACATTAACTTTGTTTTTGAATCGTCTGATCTAAAAGCAGTCTTTTATACTTTTCTTGTTACTTCACCTGTATGGAAATAAATAATTTTTTTTAACAAAATTTCAAATGTAGTTCTTGTTACTTATTTCGGCTAGATAGCTTCTTCTGTGAACCACTAATGCCCACATGGCGTGCAACCGGGAAAAGTGACTACACTACTCTTCAGGAAAGGTGGCTTACGTGTCTGCCCCCAACAAGCGTAAGCTACTTTCAAAAAACACTCATAAGACAACAGATAAAACTGACTTTCAAGCCCTTTTATATTCAAACTTATGATCCACCATTCTGTCCCTTGGTGACAATTTGGAATTAAGTAAGTTGTATTTTTTAAACCCGTCTGGCCCGTGTTGTATTTGGCCTAATACAAAAGTCCTATTGAAAATGGACGGCTGCAACCATTTAATTCTTTCAGATAGTGGTGCGTGAAAATGCCAGAGTAAATGTGCCCGGAAATCAGGAAAACAAACATATAATCCTGTTGCGACGGCGCTGGCCACAGTCCCCTCTTAGTTACGGAAAATTGGTCACTTTTTAAGCCTTCAGAAATGTGCATGTAATTGAAATATGTTTTGTTTCAGTAAAAAAATATTTCATGTTATGCCCTACAATATACAGATTGAAAATGGCTTAGCTGCAAGCCTCCATCGATAACCTGGTTTGGACGAGACTTGAACTTCTCTTTCAGTGACTATTTTAACTCCCCCTCCCCCATTCCTATGCGGCCCGTGGTGTGCCCTGCGGTGTTAATATTCGCTCCTAAGTTTGACGACAACTGTTCTAGAACCTGCTGCAGACTCCCGCCATCTCCGGAGGACAGGGCATTGTCGTGTAGCGGAGACCACGTGAGTTAAACAGCGAGGAAGCCAGCGCGCGAGGCAGTAGTGGCGCCGAATCGGTCGATGGAACATGTCATGAAAGAACTGTGAGCGAAAGTGAATTGCAAAGCGCTTAGTAGGTTATTAAGAGATATATTTTGTTGGAATAGGAGTGCTGAATCTCAAGTGGCTTACTTGAAGCGGGTGACCTTTTCTTAAATATTGTCAGTATCATTAAAGGAATGAATGTGTTAGTTATGCGTGTTTTCCGTAGCTTGAAGGTGAATAAATGAAGAGAAAGGACATCATATTTTACACCCTAAGATAAAAACCAAAAAATAAATAAACGACGCATTACGAAGGAATTATCCGAATGGGACTGAAATCGGCATGCACAAATAATGGTGATGGGGTCTCAGTTCGAAGTGGTGCTCATCACTGAAGACTCCAGACAGGGAGCTTCCAGGCCACTGGAGACGCTACCGGCAGAGGTGGAAAACCAGCCTGACTGCCGCCCACTATGCGACGCAACATCCGGAATGACGGTGTGGGATGCCATTTCTCTGCACAGCAGGGCCCCACTGACTGACAGCCGCTGCACCCCTACAGCATGGCGGTGCGTCGTCGATATTCTGCGCCCCGTTTTGTAGCCCTTCATGGCCAAGCATCCTCGGCTTACATTTCAGCAACAGTTTCTATTCCTTATCTTCGTACTTATCAAACTCTGTCTTAGCCAACAACGTCGCTGGATCGCTCCTCACTCGAGAACGTTCCGAGCATTATGGGCTGGACCCTCCAACTAGCTAGGGATTTGGACGATCTTTTTGCACCCCGCCTGGAAGGCGGTGCGTGGGTCTGCTCCTGAAAAGTGAAGTGTAGGCCGAACGTAGGAAGTGAGTAGGAGCAGGAAAAGGTGAAATGCTCGGTACGGCACATAAGTGGTTTCACTATTTTAATTAACTTTGCGTACAGACGAGCACTTAGGTGCGAAGCCGTTCATCAATCAAACATCGGCTAGAAGGTACAAAGGCAAAATCTGTAGTGGCTCGCCCACTATGAAATAGAAACTATGTTGCTTGGTCGTCAACTCGGAATCAAATGGGCTGAATCCGGAGCGGAGCTCGTAGAGCTGCACAGCGCCTGCTAGAGGGCGCTGTCGTCGGTGTCGGTATCGTAATGACAACCTAGCAGAGCGCACCTACGTTGTGGCAGCGTAGCTATCAATACCACAGATCTAGCGCGTCAGTTGGACATCATTTGGCACGATATACCTCAAGAGGACGTCCAACAACTCTTTCAACCAGTGACGGACCGAATAAATGTTTGCATAAGTGCCAGAGGTGGACCAACAAGTTTTTGACTTGCTCAGTTTGTGAAGCTCTGTCTCTTGAATAAATCATCCAGTTTTTCTAAAACTGTAATCATTTGTCTGTACATGTACGTCACATCTGACAATGTCCGTCTAATTCGTGTAATTCACTGGTGGTACGTCTTTTCTTGCCTTATGATGCATTTCAGAAGAATAGTACCAACTCTCATGATTAATGTTGTAGCAGATAATTACAGTTATGCCAAGTACAGTTAGGCTACAATTTGACTTTCTGTGCGATCGTGGCTGAAGTAATTCATTTACCCTAAAGGCCAATAACCAGTCATAGGGTTGCGGTACGATATCTTAAACTTACGAGATGAGAACTTACTCAGTAGTGCTGAATCGCCCGATCTGAATCCCGCACAAAAGAGAAGTAATTGTGTGGAGCAGCAGTTGAAGCGTAGCATTCAACATGCTCCCAATTTGGTAGTTCACGGGATCTATTGATCAGTGAGTGGCTTAAGCTGGATGTGGCACACCTGAGGAAGCGTGGGCTCTCATCTTCGTGTAATTGGGTCATTGTCAAGGCTGTAGTTGACTGGGCTTCATTTGACCCCAGACAACTGCAGTGGGCTGAGCACGGCAGCTGCGCGGGCCTACCCCAATCAATAACGTAACGCGAATTTGTAAATGTGTCTTTAGTAACACCTCAGTGTTGTCATAGCTATGTAGACGACTATTTTTTCCCCCGCAACTGTTGGCGTTTCGCAGTTGAAAGCTGGCAATAGTGCTAAGTGCTGTCTGAGACCGTCTCACACCGCCTCGACTATAATGGCGTTGTTACACGGTATAAGCGTGACGTGCCATGGGGGGTACTAAATTTTCCTTCGGTGTACTTTAGACGAGTTACAGCTTTGTCCAGCATAAGGTTCGAATGAGTGAAATCCTTGTAGAATTCAACTTCAACACTCTCTGGAAGAATATACGGGCCCTCAAATCACCTAAAATCCCTGTCTACGAATTAATTTCGCTTTTGGTATCCTGAATTGCACTAATAAAAATTTTTATCATGGAACCACATATGTTGATATTTATTACGAGTTTCTGATTCAGGATTCCGTCTTTTTGTTATTAACTGAAGAACAGTTTACAAGAATTTCTGGAGGTGTTTCCATAGAGATGAGAGGTCAGTGAATCAGAGAAAAAGGCCTCATTTCACGTCTGCACACTCAGAGAAACTATTGGTTGGTTGGTTGGTTTTGGGGAAGGAGACCAGACAGCGTGGTCATCGGTCTCATCGGATTAGGGAAGGATGGGGAAGGAAGTCGGCCGTGCCCTTTCAGAGGAACCATCCCGGCATTTGCCTGGAGTGATTTAGGGAAATCACGGAAAACCTAAATCAGGATGGCCGGACGCGGGATTGAACCGTCGTCCTTCCGAATGCGAGTCCAGTGTCTAACCACTGCGCCACCTCGCAGAGAAACTATTGTTGTGGGTCTTCATAGTGTGGCATTCCAACATATGCCATTCATAATAATCAACCACATGATTCGTAAGCACTGAGGCTTTGCTGACTCTGTCCTCGCTTTGTTTCACGCTTAGACACGTAAGTTTTATCTGTGACTGACGCTCTTGTTACCAGCAGTGTTATCTCCGATGTACGGGCGTTTACTTCACAGTATTGTGTAAAGTGATTTAAATTTGGGCAGCGGCTCACCGTGGAGATAGCTGAAGGTTGTCAGCTGAATTATCTGAAAAAGAAATAGTACTATCCTGGTTGCATGCCTGGAAAGATGATGGAATATTATATCGGCCTGGTAAATTTCAAGCAACACAGTCTCATACTTGTTTAGGAAATTGTTGAATGAACTAAAATTTGGCCATGTGAATTTCAATCCGACAAACATGAGAGCCACTTTGGATTCTGTCAGCAACGAACCGGTGCCAACCGTTTTACGAACTATAACCAAGTCTTGAATATTAAACGAAATTGAGATTTAAAAATGATATGTTAGCTGCTGCTCAGAGTACTAATGTACGCCTGAAAACTCTAATTCCTGTTCAGCAAATTCAAGGTCATAACACTGATTTCCAGTTGCTTCCAGTAACGATGAATTTAAATTTTAAGTTAGATGACACTTTCGGTAGCACTTTATCCAGAGTAACGTGAGAGAAAAGTTCTGTAAAAATCCAAATGTGGTGCGTGTGTTACGTAGTTACAGCTAAATGACGAAGTGGAAGTAGACTTCAGTGAAGAGTCTTCATGCGACTTTATCAAGAACTTGTACAGAGACAAATCAACTCTGTCCTCAGAGGGAGTAGTGTTGTCTGTTGGATTGGTGTAACAAACACTACCTGTATTTTTAAACAGTTTTCATTACCAATTTATATGACATGAGATAAACAGCTATCTCCTTCTGACAATTTAGCCATTAGAAGATAGATGTAAAGTAGGTTCAGTTATGCTAGGTGTGTTTGCCCCACAAGAGAGTGTTGGTTGAACCTGAAGATGTTTCACTTTTTATACGCAAGATACTAATCGACAACTTGGAGAAAAAACCCATAACAATTGAAGAAAGGATCAAACCATTTCCAAAAAAACTTTTAAAAAATAGATTTGACCATAAATATAAGAATAAATACGTAACTGCTGAAATCTTTATGATAATAACTGTGACTTTGAAACTTGTTTAATTGCTGGAGTACTTTCAAATCTATGTAGTCTCTCTCTCTCTCTCTCTCTCTCTCTCTCTCTCTCTCTCTCTCTCTCTCTCTGTCTGCCTCTGTGTGTGTGTGTTTTGGTCATAAACTAAATGCGTAATGTACTATGAATGTCGGAATGTCGTACTATAAACAAATTATTACAGAGCTATATAATCGTTCTGGGTGGTTTCAAATGTGCTCTAAAATCCTAATGTTAAAATGTATTTTCCTTTCATTTTGTGCAGTGCAACAGGTCTTACGTAATTAGAGGAGGAGATTACAGTTTTCATGTGTCTAAATGCTAATGAGTCTGCCGGTGAAGTTGGTTCTCCTGTTGAACTGCAGTTCTTACATTTTTGTGTAAAATACCGTTGAGAATAGAGCAACAGAAATGGTAAATGAGGGTATTCTATTAGTTGATTACATTAAAAGTATTCTTGTTAGCAAGAGAGTGAGTAAATTGCAGTTCATTAAGGAATTCTTTTAATTATTTGGCATCTATTAGGTCACAACTTTTGTTTTGCTTGATTACTTTAAATTCTAACTGCGGCCTATTGCTGGGGAACTTGTAGGTACCTTTCATATTAAGTGAAACAAATTGTTAGGAGAAAAACGGTAAATTGTACGTATCTGACAAAATTTCGAGAACGTTGTGTGAATCTGAGATTGGAGACCCTTTACTATCTCATTTCGACCCATCTTTCGTGAAGACTGTGACTTACTTCTTTTATACATAGGTGAATAGGGAACGCTTGGTAGGAAATTTGGATTCTGTTATTACAATTCTTTACTTTGTACACAGCTCTTCTACTATTTCTGTTTTTAGAAATGAAAACGAAAGGCGTTTTCAGAGTCGTTGATTCACGTACTTTCTAGTTATTAGATTTTGTATCCGTTGTCATATCTTTCGTTTCAAAAGGGAGCAGTTACACGCGACTGACTGCATGCATTGTACGATACATGACTGGTATCAGGATGTACCGTCCCTGGAAGCAGTATGAAAGGTAATTTTGCCGTTTTGCTCATTTTTCTTCTTACAGAAAACGTGGAAGAGGACTCATTGAAATACAGTTTGTATTATTAGAAGATTTACACTTTGCTACAATGAACAATTAAGTAATGCACGTAGCTCGCTCCCCGTCAGAAGACGGTCGCTGGAACTCGTAAAGGTGAATTTAGATGAGCTGTATTTCACAACAAATTACGGCCCCAAAAGTGTTTCGATCAACATTACTGCAATGTTGCTGCGATAAACGGGGATATTGCTGTATGACAAGGCAGTATTGCTCGTGGAGCAAGCTGTTGCAGATAGTCGTCAAGCTATGGACATGGAGTTGCTTTTGTATACCAAGGGCGGACGATATTTCTTATCGCCGTGCCTTTTCTCCCTCTTTCCTCGTCTATAAATGCTTCCATCTCACGCTCAGCCTCGCTTGCTCTTTCTCGCATCGGCAGTGCTGCGGGTGCCAAGTGACGTAAGCTCAGCTCCAAAACAACATTATTTTGTTTGAATAAGTTAGTTTTTGATATTACTCCTCCGAAAAATGGCCCCCAGAAGAACGTCGTAATAGTCAGTTTTTCCAGGAATGTAGATATGAAAAAACGAGAGAACCGTGAATTTCATTTATATGACACTGGCATCTGTGGCCTCTGAGTTAACGAACATTGAGCTCTCATTTAAATACATGACTGAAAGAGTCAGCCTACAGGAATTGTGAAACGAACCCTGTCGACCAGGACCGTGCTACAAAGGGCGCAGATTCACCACGAGATGGGGAAACTCACAGGAGTCTATTGTCTGTTGAGGACTAGTGAGGCAGACGGGAACCTACGACATAGGGAAACCCAGTAGAAGCCGTTTGTGGCCAAGGAAACGTAACAGTGTTAAATATGGCGGACCTAAGATCGACCATAAAGGGAAACATTTATGAAAACTATTTAATTCTTTAGTAATACAGGAAATCAAGCCGCAGTAATTTTAATCTGCCACCCTCCATAAATTTTCATGGTGATCCCAATTTAACTTGAATACTGATCACATCTATAATAGTTTCGGATTTACTGTTAAAGTGAAATTCACAAGTTTTGTAAGAGAGAACTGAATTTTAACGATCGACATTTCATATAGAAGCTCATCATTAAAATGACAGACGTTGTAAATATCAACTCTGCAACTTTGTTTATAAGATATAGTAAATTTATGTTATCAGTATTTTCAGCTAAGCATCAGACCATCATTTCCTCCACACAAAAGACATTGAACGATGACAGCATGACACCTTATTGAATCATTAGGTAATAGAATATTTGTTGTAAAGCTTAGTGCATAATAGCTACTTTTCTTCTTTACTTATTTATCAGAAAGCATATAGGTGCAAGGCTATTGGCCATGGCATTCAAAGATAAGAAGGAAATAGTATTATGTGAAAGAATTTAACATTTATTACGTAATGAATATTATTTTTACTTTATTTAGAACGTGAAAGTGGTCAAGCTTTGATTATTTAAAATTGTTAAATTGTAAAATAATATAGAATAATCTGTAGCCAATCAGATGGACGACTACAGGAAAGGGAACTGCCCTGCATTGTCGAGCAAGAATATTCGGTGCACGGGAAACACGTCCGGGGACAGGCAGAGGAAGTGCTGGTGCAGACGCGAAAGCGGACATTTCGGCTGGAGACACCAAAGGGTACAGTATTGGTGCAGACGCGAAAGCGGACGGTTGGTCTTTAGGCAGCCAGGAAGTGACTTGGGAAATTTCGCGTTGCGTGGTATCGCGGGACTCTGAGCGGTGAGCAGCCGTGCGCCTGGTGTGAATAACTTCTCGCGAGGATAACGAGGTGGAATATTAGACTTTTATTTCGCGATGAGATTGTGAATGATCGAACTGCGTAAAATTATGCTCTCGAGTGTTACAGTAGCTCTAAATACTACCACTTTCGCTATTAGTTTGCTTTCTGAATAAACTCTGTTCTAACCAAATCGCAACTGTGTGAGCTACATCATTTATGAGTCGTTAATTTGGTTGCCGATATTATGATTACTGTTATTACGAGAGGGTTGGAACGTTAATAGTGGCAACTGTTTATTTACACCTCGTACAAAATAGATACGTGTTTATAAGGTTTATTGACCTTCAAAGTAGTCACCAGCATTGTGTATAACCCGTTGCGAGCGATGTGGAGGTCGTAGGATACTATCAGCAGTGACAGTTGTGTTGACACTTCGAAGATGATGATGATGATGATGTTTGGTTTGTGGGACGTCCAACTGCGCGTTTATCATCGCCCATACAAATTCCCAACCTTTGCTCAGTCCAATCTCGCCACTTTCATGAATGATGATGAAGTGATGAGGACAGCACAAACACTCAGTCATCTCGAGGGACGTGAAAATCCCTGACCCCCCAGGAATCCAACCAGGGACCTCTTACTAGGGAAGTGAGAACGCGACCGCGAGACAATGAGCTGCGGACTGGCAGTTCGAACGGAGCGGTCTATAGCTCGACGAATTTGTAGCACTTCTGAAGCGAATGCCGGGAAGTGTTTCCTTCAGTTTAGAAATCGAGTTGAACTTGCGAGGACTTAGGTCAGGGGAGTGTAGTAGGTGGTATAGCACTTAGTAGCCGCATCAGTCAAACAAATCAGTAACAGCTTGCACTGTACGTACATGAGCATTGTCGTGCAAAATGATGGTCAGGTCCTGCAGAAAGTGTCACTAATTCTGTCTCTACGCTGTTCATTAACTCCCCTGACTTCAGCCCTATTAAGTTCAACTCGATTTTTAAACTGAAAGAAACACTTCACGGAATTCGCTGCAGACCTGCTACAAATTCGTCGGGCAATAAACCGCGCCGCTCAAACTGTCTACACAACTGGCACTGCTAAGAGTATCCTACGACTTCCACATCGCTGGCAGCGGGTTATACACAATGCTGGTGACTACTCTGAAGGTCAGTAAAACTTTGAAGCACGTATCTATTTTGTACGACTTGTGAATAAATAGTTGCCATTATTAAAGTTCCAGACCTCGTATGTTATATTAACTTTGAATTTCGCGAACTTGCCATCAGCCAGACAATTTAACCAAAGGATGGCAAGTGCCTAATTTACGGCTTGTAATGCGACACGTACGGTTCAACCTGTGGACGAGTTTGAGACAAGACATTTCGACGAAGAGAAACCGAATGTGAGCCCGAACATCTTTGTGATGTTAGCTCGCAGACCGGAGCCGTGGAACACGGAAAATCCTACACACGAAGATCACAATGTGAAAAACACGATCTGCCTTTGTAATAAATTTGCATTAGGGGGCCATAATAGTATTCCGTTTTAGTTGTTATGACTTACAATACGTTTTCGAAGCTTCGTCAAGCGTGTTTCCATGTTTTTCGGCAGCAAACTTCCCCTTTTTTAAATTACGATTTTATATGCATTATTTTTCGTGTCCCGTAGCTCTGGTTGTAAGTGCATCTCATTTGCTACGTTCGTAGTTTTCTTACTGCGCTGTGAAACCACATTAAAATATTAACGTAAACATATGATTATTGTTTTAGACTGTGTTAATGAATTCCTTGTGCTCCGTCATTACAACGTTGTAAATGTCTGGTATCAAAAGACATATTGATGTGAACTGCGTGTTAAAGACGTACATAAAAGTTATTTATGAATCACACGTAGCCAGTAACTGAAAGGTGATGGCCAATCTGGTTGTTAGTAGTTTACAGTCTTTCCTACTGGTTATTGGTCTTAACAATTCCCGAAGGAATTGCTTTTACGATGTACTCAAAGTCGTGTCATTAATTCGGGAAAGCTAGGTACTCGATACCCAAGTCGAGGAGAGTCGCACTCATCTCCACTAACTCGCTTTAGTAAATTTCCAGACTGCGGCCCCTATAAACAAGTCTGGCTCAGAAATACACTCCTGGAAATTGAAATAAGAACACCGTGAATTCATTGTCCCAGGAAGGGGAAACTTTATTGACACATTCCTGGGGTCAGATACATCACATGATCACACTGATAGAACCACAGGCACATAGACACAGGCAACAGAGCATGCAAAATGTCGGCACTAGTACAGTGTATATCCACCTTTCGCAGCAATGCAGGCTGCAATTCTCCCATGGAGACGATCGTAGAGATGCTGGATGTAGTCCTGTGGAACGACTTGCCATGCCATTTCCACCTGGCGCCTCAGTTGGACCAGCGTTCGTGCTGGACGTGCAGACCGCGTGAGACGACGCTTCATCCAGTCCCAAACATGCTCAATGGGGGACAGATCCGGAGATCTTGCTGGCCAGGGTAGTTGACTTACACCTTCTAGAGCACGTTGGGTGGCACGGGACACATGCGGACGTCCATTGTCCTGTTGGAACAGCAAGTTCCCTTGCCGGTCTAGGAATGGTAGAACGATGGGTTCGATGACGGTTTGGATGTACCGTGCACTATTCAGTGTCCCCTCGACGATCACCAGTGGTGTACGGCCAGTGTAGGAGATCGCTCCCCACACCATGATGCCGGGTGTTGGCCCTGTGTGCCTCGGTCGTATGCAGTCCTGATTGTGGCGCTCACCTGCACGGCGCCAAACACGCATACGACCATCATTGGCACCAAGGCAGAAGCGACTCTCATCGCTGAAGACGACACGTCTCCATTCGTCCCTCCATTCACGCCTGTCGCGACACCACTGGAGGCGGGCTGCACGATGTTGGGGCGTGAGCGGAAGACGGCCTAACGGTGTGCGGGACCGTAGCCCAGCTTCATGGAGACGGTTGCGAATGGTCCTCGCCGATACCCCAGGAGCAACAGTGTCCCTAATTTGCTGGGAAGTGGCGGTGCGGTCCCCTACGGCACTGCGTAGGATCCTACGGTCTTGGCGTGCATCCGTGCGTCGCTGCGGTCCGGTCCCAGATCGACGGGCACGTGCACCTTCCGCCGACCACTGGCGACAACATCGATGTACTGTGGAGACCTCACGCCCCACGTGTTGAGCAATTCGGCGGTACGTCCACCCGGCCTCCCGCACGCCCACTATACGCCCTCGCTCAAAGTCCGTCAACTGCACATACGGTTCACGTCCACGCTGTCGCGGCATGCTACCAGTGTTAAAGACTGCGATGGAGCTCCGTATGCCACGGCAAACTGGCTGACACTGACGGCGGCGGTGCACAAATGCTGCGCAGCTAGCGCCATTCGACGGCCAACACCGCGGTTCCTGGTGTGTCCGCTGTGCCGTGCGTGTGATCATTGCTTGTACAGCCCTCTCGCAGTGTCCGGAGCAAGTATGGTGGGTCTGACACACCGGTGTCAATGTGTTCTTTTTCCCATTTCCAGGAGTGTATATTGCTGCAAACATTGCCGGTCAACAGTGGCTGGCAGTATTGCCGTTCATATAGCTGCACTTCGGTTGACGCTGCAGTTTTTCCGGGCAACATTGCCTGACTACACTAGACTGGCGGATTATTTTGTTCTTGATGGAGTTGTGGAGAAGCCGTTATCACAGAGATAATTAAATTGTGGGTTCGTTTGGAGTACAGGAATTTTTTGCAAACGACCGAACTTTTGGAGAGAAGACAAATACTGTATTTAAATCATCTGCTGACGAATTTTAAAATGATTGCGATATCATTGCTGTAAATGGAGACTGAAAGAATACAAGAAAGTAACACTGTTTATTAGACGAATACTAACAAACCCTCGCTACAAAAAATGGTTCAAATGGCTCTGAGCACTATACGACGTAACTTCTGAGGTCATCAGTCGCCTAAAACTTAGAACTACTTAAACCTAACCAGCCTAAGGACATCACACACATCGATGCCCGAGGCAGGATTCGAACCTGCGAGCGTGGCGATCGTTCGGCTCAAGACTGAAGCGCCTAGAATCGCACGGCTGCTCCGGCCCGCCCCCCACGTTAAGGTACGGGCTGGAAGTACATGTAACACTGTTTATTAGACGAATACTAACAAACCCTCGCTACAAAAAATGGTTCAAATGGCTCTGAGCACTATGCGACGTAACTTCTGAGGTCATCAGTCGCCTAAAACTTAGAACTACTTAAACCTAACCAGCCTAAGGACATCACACACATCGATGCCCGAGGCAGGATTCGAACCTGCGAGCGTAGCGGTCGATCGGCTCAAGACTGAAGCGCCTAGAATCGCACGGCTGCTCCGGCCAGCCCCCCACGTTAAGGTACGAACTGGAAGTACATGTGTCTTTCGCTTACATGGTACATTTCTTCTTATTTGACGCCAACACAAACTTTCAGCTGCGAGCGAAGAAAACCTCCTACCCGACCGGGACCCAGCGATCGAGATGTGGCGTCGCTAATCACTAGAACATGAGATACGAGCGAATTGCTGGTGAAATGAGGTTACTTCAATGGGAACCAATCGCCAGTGACCTGTACAATGGAAACTTACTGGCATTTGCTTGACTTCATCTAGAGAAAACATAATACAGTATGACCAGACGTGATTATATACACTGTGATGAGGGGTGGCAATGTCACTACGATGATGACTACGGTCCACTCTTACGAAATTTTGTAGTTACCATAACAGGTTCTGATCGCAAATATTCGTTTTTTCAGTTACCGGTTTCAATCATTATAATCATCTTCAGACTGATTTGTTTTCATAATGACGCCAACGATGACCCGACATTACAGATCATGTGTTTTCACCATTTTGTCATGATTTCACTGTATGTGACGATGTCATTTATTTTATTAGGTTACTCTCCTAACTTCATGAAGACAGATAGGGGCTGGTCATAAGTAATGAATAAAAATGTATTAGCAATCAGGGGCTGTTGTGGTATTTGCAAAATCATACACACGCCGGGCTACAACAGAACGTCCAGTATTTTAGTCACAGTGCTAGTTCACATGAGGAATCATTCCGGCCTATAATATAAAGATGTGAAACGTTCATTTTGAGAATAGGGGGCTTTCCTTTGTCTGGGATACGTTAAGGTAGTAAATAAGAGCTAAATGAGAAAGCTGTACCGACACATTACAAGAGAGCCCCAAGCGAATTCAGAGCACATTTCTCCAGCTCCAAATTATATCTGGTGCAGAGGTACGTGAAATGCTACATTCATGTTACGGAAACGTTCCAGGCCTTACACACTTACAAGCCGAATATTTATCTAACGATTACTGCTGAGTGACTGCTGTTCCTAACAGCATTCCATATGAGCAAACCAATTGCGTCTTCCCCTGTGAGTACTAATGCTTTAGGCACTTGAACTGTGCACAGCTTCGTTTAAAATGAATAGCTCGATGTAGTTACAGGGTCGAACCGCACACATCTGCTTTCATGCCATACCGCTAAATCGCTGCAAATAATAACCTGTAGCTGCGATCCTGCAGTCAAATAGTCTTTGCACTGGGTAGAATTGCAAGTTAATATACTAAACAGAAGTATAAAATAAAAGTTAAATGAAAAATTTAATAACAAGTGTTCTATTTTAATAATAATGAGGTTTCTATTCTAAGGTCTGTAATTGAAGTAGCCGACAGAGAATTGTGTTGAATAATGATAGTTGAAGGAAGGACATCTCAGATAAACGGGAAGTGATCCTAAAATTTTCGGTTAAAATACAGGCAGAAAATACCTTCATAAAATGCAGTGAAGTTACGTTGAGAGCGTTACAAGAATGGTAACAAAAATCCCCAAAATAAATTGTCAGCAAAGATACGCGAAAACTAAGTCCATATCGACCAGCTCAAAACAGTTCTGAGCTCGACATTATGGTTTAAGAATTAATACACACGATGCAAATAATAGTAACTCAGACAGATACTCTGTCTATCCTCAGTCCCGTAATACAGTTCCTGCGTTTGATCAGCCCCGCAAGGTCTGGTCACCTCTGAACCGGCTAGGAAATTGGTATGGAAGACGTGCTGACTCATTCTTCAAATGGGGACTGCTGTCTTCTGCAGCATGTGGCTGCGGCGCGTCTAAGCAGACCATCCAACACGTCAGAGAAGAATGTAGTGCCAGAGCGTTCAGTGGGACTTTGAAGAATTCATCATGGCATCCCAAAAATCTATTAAATATATACTAGGACTAGGTGTTTGTCTGTGAATTTATGTGATATAGAATAACGTGATCCAGTACTGAAATGTACTTAAATGCCATACGCTAAATAAATAAAAATCCTTAACACAAATTAGAATCCTACTAAGGAGCACATTCATTCCTCTCAAAATATAACGTCCTTTCCGAAGCTAAAGTTTGGTAGCAGCCGTTCACGGCCCAGAATGAAACACCTCCACGATAGAATACCATTCGTCAGCACAGTCAGGTTTGTCTTCTTCTTCTTCTTCTTCTTCCAGAACTCGCCTAAAAGTGTCCACAACCGCTCCCTTCTGCTGTTCACTCCAAGAAGTTCCAGTCTCCATTTGACTCCCGTCGTGTTCCGCTACTGTCCGCTTTTCCACTGGCTGACGGCCGTCCCCACCAAAAATGCATATTCTGAAGTGCTGCAGACTGCATCAGGCTCATCGTGACCACTTCCTCCATACTGAACTAATATATTACAACAATGTCAAAATAAAGAAATATTATAAACTTTCGTCACACACAGATCATTCACAGTATGTATAAACAAATGTTTCTCATTATATAACTAAGTTGGTTTTCTCGCACAAGTGTGCCCACAATAAATGAGAACAGATTTCCCTTGAATATTGTTATTCAAGCCTGCTTGTCAGAAGCATGTGTTGGTACTCTAAGCAAAGTTGTGTCATCTAATACATGTGACTGACCACTTCTTCAATTACAATGATATTGTATTATCGGTAGTAATACATACCGAAGTAAAATTACTGGCACAGTAGTAAAATGTTAATTAAGTAAATACACAAGTGTGACAAATTGTGAGATATTCATGCTGTATTCATCTGCTGTGTAATAGCGGACGATATGATGTTCTGACGAACATTTTCACAATGAAAAGATATAAAAATGTAATAAATCAAAATATAAAATATAGATAGATAGCTTTCAGAGATGATAGCTATGGTGCAGTGCTATGACGTCAGATATCGTACGTTGAAATAGCATGAAGCAATTGTTGTTGTTTGTTGTTGTTGTGGTCTTCAGTCCTGAGACTGGTTTGATGCAGCTCTCCATGCTACTCTATCCTCTGCAAGCTTCTTCATCTCCCAGTACTTACTGCAACCTACATCCTTCTGAATCTGTTTGATGTCATCTCTTGGTCTCCCTCTACGAATTTTACCTTCCACGCTGCCCTCCAATACTAAATTGGTGATCCCTTGATGCCTCACAATGTGTCCTACCAACCGATCCATCCTTCTAGTCACATTGTACCACAAAGTCCTCTTCTCCCCAATCCTATTCAGTACCTCCTCATTAGTCATGTGATGTACCCATCTAATCTTCAGCATTCTTCTGTAGCACCACATTTCGAAAGCTTCTATTCTCTTCTTGTCCAAACTATTTATTGTCCGTGTTTCACTTCCATACATAGCTACACTCCATACAAATACTTTCAGAAACGACTTCCTGACACTTAAACCTCTACTCGATGCTAACAAATTTCTCTTCTTCAGAAACTCTTTCCTTGCCACTGCCACTCTACATTTTATATCCTCTCTACTTCGATCATCATCAGTTATTGTGCTCCCAAAATAGCAATACTCCTTTACTACTTTAGGTGTCTCATTTCCTAATCTAATTCCCTCAGCATCACCCAACTTAATTCTACTACATTCCATTATCCTCGTTTTGCTTTTGTTGATGTTCATCTTATATCCTACTTTCAAGACACTGTCCATTCCGCTCAACTGCGCTCCCAAGTCCTTTGCTGTCTCTGACAGAATTACAATGTCATCGGTGAACCTCAAAGTTTGTATTTCTTCTCCATGGATTTTAATACCTACTCCGAATTTGTCTTTTGTTTCCTTTACTGTTTGCTCAATATACAGATTAAATAACATCGGGGAGAGCCTACAACCCTACAACCCTGTCTCTCTCCCTTCCCAACCACTGCTTCCCTTACATGCCCCTCGACTCTTATAACTGCCATCTGGTTTCTGTACAAATTGTAATTGTAATAGGCTTTCGCTCTCTGTATTTTACCCCTGCCACCCTCAGAATTTGAAAGAGAGTATTCCAGCCGACATTGTGAAACGCTTTCTCTAAATCTACAAATGATAGAAACGTAGGTTTGCCTTTCCTTGATATAGATTCTAAGATAAGTCGTAGGGTCAGTATTGCCTCACGTGTTCCAATATTTCTACGGAATCCAAACTGATCTTCCCCGAGGTCGGCTTCTACTAGTTTTTCCATTCGTCTGTAAAGAATTCGCGTTAGTATTTTGCAGCTGTGACTTATTAAAGCCGGCCGCGGTGGTCTAGCGGTTCTGGCGCTGCAGTCCGGAACCGCGGGACTGCTACGGTCGCAGGTTCGAATCCTGCCTCGGGCATGGGTGTGTGTGATGTTCTTAGGTTAGTTAGGTTTAAGTAGTTCTAAGTTCTAGGGGACTTATGACCTAAGATGTTGAGTCCCATAGTGCTCAGAGCCATTTGAAGCATTTGAACTTATTAAACTGATAGTTCGGTAATTTTCACATCTGTCAACACCTGGTTTCTTTGGGATTGGAATGAAGCAATTAAGAATTGCTTGTTCAGAGGTTCATTGTGAAACTGTTTATTCGGTGTCAAACATTAACTTCTGTAGTTTTAAAGATATTGTCGTACTGTTACGTCATTAGACGTGCCTCACTTTTCGAAGCTCGACGATGTATTTAGATTTGCTTCAATACTTGACTGTGAATTACAGATTCTTAAAGTGCCGCAAGAAGCCGTCTTTTAGCTTGTCTGACCCTCTGCTATTTTTGATGCATTCCCTAGACAAATTCCATCAGAGCTTGTAACGCCGGAAATGCATATCCTCCTATTTCCATCTATTGTACTATAATTTTTTTACCTTATTTTGTTACCTGAAGATATGACGATCCTGTGTCTTTGTATATTGTAATTGTTTTACTATTTGTATATATATGCATTTATGTCGATGTATAATTGGTTTGTTTTGTAAATATTATTTGTATTTTTACGCTGAGTTTGCCTAGGGAAAACTATGCTATCGAATGAATACATCGATAGGTCGTGTCGAGAACCAAAGTGTTTAGGATCTTTGGTAGTGTTAACTCTGCCGCGTGGAGCGCGGGCAGAGGGTGTATGGCTGGGGTGGGGCGGTGGAGCAGGTGTGTTGTGTGACGCTCCCGCGAGATGCCGCGCTTTCGGGGTTTGGCAGCATTTAATTGCGCTCGACTTGCTATGATAGTTTCTGATACGGTGTCGCGGACGGGAAGCATTATCTGGCGCACATCAAGAGCCCGTTTCGCCTGGTGACCGTGTCGAGAAGAAGGCGCGCCAACATCCAGCTTCTGCAACAGCGACGGCCGACAGTGAGTGACTGTCGCCATCTCCTCGATCGACGGCTTCAAACCTTCAATCAACCAATAAGGAAGACTGGAAGCACGTAAAGTGTTAGAACTGTATGGAAGACCTCAGCTTTTAAAACTGTTGCATCACAAAAATACAGCAACTTAACATGAACCTTTGTTGCTCATTGTCCCAATTGCATTACCAAGCAGGGTCCCTTCCTTTTCTGGAATGAACCCGAGTGTCGTTGAAATTCAAACGCCAGCATTAAAGTAATATCATTCTATTTCACTGCTTTAATTTCAAAGTTCAGTTAAAGTATTCATAGCTGGCTACAATATTTAGATTACGCAAGCAGAAATTAAGGGTGAGAGTTTTGTTACCATAGTTTAGCTTACCTGTGACTGCAGCTCGGCTTGGTACGTACTAAATGTTACTATTGTTAATTGTTCAGAATCATTTAATTCAAGTTCAAAGTTAAATCTCTTATTTCTAAATTGCGTAGATTCAAGTAGCTTTTGAAATGATTGTTGAGGTAGCCCAAGACTAACCTTATTTTATTTAATTTCGAAGTGCTTCAGAAACAAAGTTCACTATTAATTTCAGTCACTAAATTAACTTTCAATTTTCTGGTTTTATTAATTCTTTTGCTAAATTAAGTCAGAGTGTAGCGAAATTTATTACTTCTGACAAACATTCAGTTTTCACACAACACAATTTTTAGTGCTAATTATATGTGCATTAATCTTTCATTTTCAGTTATTTTAGTAGTTGTCCATGGGACTGGCGATCGTAATTTTCCCCAAATCTCAAATATCTAATTAAAGCCAATTTATTGTTAACGTGACGACCGCATTTTTCCCTTTCATTTAGATGTAACCCTTTCCTCCCTCTTTACCGACAGATTAACTTCGGTGACGATTGCTTTTCCCAAATTTCCATTAGGTACACGCGGTTTAATTTTTCACTGTCATTAAGGTCGATAAGTGAGGGGGAGGTTACAAGCTAGAGCTGTGCAAATTCCAAGCTTTTGGGATTGACCCGTTTCCTGCGACGCTCTTCTTTTTTCTGCATCTCAGGTCCCCTCAGTGCCAACCCTAGGTGGACGAAAAATTCTGCCGCACACTCGGTAACTTTACAATGGAAACAATAGTTCGTTTGATGGTGAACGTATGTAGGCTGCTGTACTGTGAGATATAGCAAGGACGCTAGTGCAAAGTGCGAAGTGATGGAACCGTTACGTGCAACCTGTAAAATTTGCGGACATGCTGATACCACATGAGCTGATACTACAGACTAACTAAATTAAGTTTCAAATACAACTGAGTTTCCTCTTGGCTTGATGTAAGTGACGTTTTAAGAACTAGAAACAATTGTGAAGTGATCCTTGTTTGGAAACATTCTGTGAATTTTTCAAAATTGTCAAGATGTATGACGATAAAGTACAAAACGAAATGGCAAGGGGAAATGACGAGAAGAGACCAGAAGATGTCGCTGCCAGATGCCTAACGCATGGGGACCGCAGATTTCACCCAAACTTATAGACTTATCTGTTCATCCGATCTATTTCTGATGCATATTTGGTGCACATTCAGAGAAATTTAAAGTACTTTTTCCAGTATGTATGTACGTGCGTATGCATGTGTGTGTGTGTGTGTGTGTGTGTGTGTGTGTAGTCCTTAGACGTGCACTACACACAACTTTGTTGCACGAGTACATGGGAACGAGTTCACTACATCACTGCGTGGACATGTAATGTACATTTATTACCGTGTCTGCGGCAGCGTCCGGTGACAGAGTCTATTGGCTTGGTATCTGTGTGAGATATAAACGGGTCTATGAAACAGGTTCACTTTGCAGGCGAACAGCTATCACATTCTTGGCGACTTCAATTTATACCAGTCCTCACAGACAAATCAGTCTATAAAGAACAAGAGGCTATAAGTGAATTAGTATTTAACAGATCGTAGGCAAGTTCCTCGTTAGTGGGGGAATACAAACTCGATTTGGATAAATGTGAGTCATAAATTAGGGATGTGAGTCAGAAATTAAGGTGATGACTCTTGAAAGGTAACCATTCTGGCTGCCGCCTTAAGCAGTTTAGGGAAAACGGGGAAAAATCTTTCTCAAAACTTTGAAGAATGAAACCTCCTCCTGAAAGCGAGTGCATCTCATTAACCAGTGCTCACCTCGCTCGACTGTTAAATGTCTCATCTAAATCGCATTACAGACGTTAGTTAAAAATATAAGCTGTGAGCCATCAAATATTCGTGGAATCTTGGTTGTACTCACAAAGGCGTTGTTTTCGGCCAATCCATCGTAGCAAATTCCAGACTTATCTGCAAAGTAATCACAACGAGAAAAACAGCGAATTTTCTTGTTCTCACGTACCTATGTGTGAAGTTTGGTGACTAATATACGTGCGCAAGGAGAAGTTGCACTAATTAGTAAGGTTTCGGCTTGATGACGTCGACATCTTGCGGCGACACATCGGCTGACAGTCATTTAGTCATCTTCAAGTGAGTGTTTTATACTGGAGATGGGTGGTGCACGTTGCTAAGTTGATGTGGAAAACTGTCATGGAGACTGATGCGCATATATTACCGTTGCATGACAGCCCTTTGCCGAGTTTAGCGCTCTCTGGCGAATATTACTCCATCCAACGCGTGCAGGCCCATATGTTGTGGAGATATTTTCATGCGTGCCCATTGTCGA
Organism: Schistocerca serialis cubense; assembly: GCF_023864345.2. Classification (NCBI taxonomy): domain Eukaryota; kingdom Metazoa; phylum Arthropoda; class Insecta; order Orthoptera; family Acrididae; genus Schistocerca; species Schistocerca serialis. The sequence goes on from NC_064644.1 coordinate 76,609,856, forward strand.
ATTTTAGGCCCTCTGAGTTAAAATTCAGTTGCTAAGATAGTAAAATTCACTATCGCAGACCTGTCATTAGGGATAATCTTTCTTTCTTTCTGTAGATATTATAGAAATCACTAAGTTCCATGCATTTTCGGGTTGAAAGGTGTCACCACGTTTAATAACGTTGTAAGTAGGCTGTTTACGTTTTTATGTTGGTAACGTCACGTCCCGCTCTGTATGAAAATCGCTGACTGTGCTGAGTGCGGTCTGTGGATGGTTGGCATTGTTGGAATATTCGATATTGTAGTGTTGGGCAGTTGGATGTGAACAGCGACTGGCGTTGGGCAGTTGGAGGTGAGCCGCATCAGTGGTGGATCTGAGGAGAGAGAAGCCAGAGTTTTGAGATGTTTATATTAGCGGACGAGCTGGACGTGTGTCCGTCAGAAAAAGGAAATTAGTCTAACTGGATGTCACAAATTCTTCATATATATTACGACTTTTGAACACTATTAAGGTAAATACATTGTTTGTTCTCCATCAAAATCTTTCATTTGCTAACTATGCCTATCAGTAGTTAGTGCCTTCAGTAGTTAGAATCTTTTATTTAGGTGGCAGTATTGACGCACGCTGTATTTCTGTCGTTTCAGTAACGAAAATTTTTGTGAGGTAAGTGATTCATGAAAAGTAGATTATTGTTAGTCAGGACCGTTCTTTTATAGGTATTATTGAAAGTCAGATTGCGATGCGCTAAAAAAAAATATTGTGTGTCAGTTTAGTGCTGATCAGAGTAAGTAAAGAGAGAAATGTCTGAGTACGTTCAGTTTTCCTCAGCTGTTTGAAAATCAAGTAACGTAGAGGTTTTCGAGCACTGTCATTTATAAATTTTTCTAAGGGGATGTTTCAACATCTTCTGCCAAGCGCATTTCCACAGATTCCTTAAAAAAACGAATCCCAGAATTATTTGGTTTTTGCCAATATTTCCATGCTAGAATAAGTCAAAGAATGATGTACTCGAGTTTGGTGGACTTATTGGGCAGCGAAACACGAGTGTAACGATCCTTTTCAACGCACCTTGCACGAACTGTGTGGGTGTGGTATGACCACTGTAGACCTTACCACACTGGCTTGGCATTCTGTAGACTCCAGCATTCCACAAACCCAAATCATCCTTTATCGAACCGACAAGAACACAGGTATTTGCAGGTGACTGGATGATTACTTTAACATAAAGTTTCTTTAGGATTCTGCCTAGCCACAACGAAGTATTACCGACTTTAACTAACGGCCTCGCCGCAGTGGTTAACACTGGTTCCCATCAGATCACCGAAGTAAAGCGCTGTCCGGCTGGGTTACAACTTCGATGGGTGATCATCCAGTCTGCCGAGCGCTGTTGGCAAACTGGATACACTCAGTTCTTGTGAGACAAACAGAGGAGCTACTTGATCTAGAAGTAACGGCTCCGGTCTCGTAAACTGACTTGGGGCCATGAGAGCGGTGTGTTGACCACATTCCCCTCCGTATCTGCATCCAGTGACGCCTATGGGCTGAGGGTGACACGACAGCCGGTCAGTATCGTTGGGCATTCATGTCCAGTTCGAGCGGAGTTCAGTTTTTAGTTTTTACTAGCGACTTTTGTCGCTGTCAGACATTGTATGTGTTCCATGTTCCAACGTTCACGGAATCCCCGTTGTTGTTGTTGTTGTGTGTGTGTGTGTGTGTGTGTGTGTGTGTGTGTGTGTGTGTGTGTGTAGCCAGTCTCCTTAGTAGGGCTGTTACATTTTCTAAGTGTCCTGCTAATAAAACGCAGCCTTTGGTTAGCCTTCCCCACAACATTTTCTATGTGTTCATTCCAATTCAAGCTGTTCACAATTGTAACAACCTTGGTGTGTAGTTGAATTTACCGCTTTTAGATTAGACTGATTTATCGTGTAACCGAAGTTTAACGAGTTCCTTTTAGCAGTCATGTGGATGACCTCACACTTTTCGTTATTTAGGGTCAACTGCCACTTTTCACACCATTCAGATATCTTTTCTAAATCGTTTTGCAGTTTGTTTCGATCTTCTGATGTATTTATTAGTCGATAAACGACAGCGTCATCTGCAAACAACCGAAGACGGCTGCTCAGATTGTCTCCAAAATGGTTTATATATATAAGGAACAGCAAAAGGCCTATAACACTACCTTGGGGAACGCCAGAAATCACTTCTGTTTCACTCGATGACTTTCCGTGAGTTACTACGAACTCTGACCTCTCAGGCAGGAAATCACAAATCCAGTCACATAACTGAGACGATACTCCATAAGCATGCAATTTCACTATGAGCTGCTTGTGGGCTACAGTGTCAAAAGCCTTCCGGAAATCCAGGAATACGGAATCAGTCTGAAATCCTTTGTCAACAAGCACCCAACACTTCATGTGAATAAAGAGGTAATTGTGTTTCACAGGAACAATGTTTTCTAAACCCATGTTGACTGTGTGTCATAGACCGTTTCCTTCGAGGTAATTCATAATGTTCGAACTCAATATATGTTCTAAAATCGACGTTAACGATATGGGCCTGTCATTTACTGGATTGCTCCTACTACCTTGCTTGAATATCGCTGTGACGTGTGCAACTTTAAAGTCTTTGAGTACGGATCTTTGGTTCAAATGGCTCTGAGGACTATGGGACTTAACTTCTGTGGTCATCAGTCCCCTAGAACTTAGAACTACTTAAACCTACCTAACCTAAGGACATCACACAGATCCATGCCCGAGGCAGGATTCGAACCTGCGACCTGGGCGGTCGCTCGGTTCCAGACTGTAGCGCCTAGAACCGCACGGCCACTCCGGCCGGCACGGATCTTTCGTCGAGCGATCGGCTGTATATGATTGTTAAGCATGGAGCGAATGCATCAGCATATTCCGAAAGGAACCTAATTGGTATACCATCTGGACCAGAAGACTTGCATTTATTAAGTGATTTAAGTTCCTTCACTTCTCCGAGCATATTTACTTCTACGTTACTCATGTTGACAGCTGTTCTCGATTCTAATTCTGGAATATTTACTTCGTCTTGTTTTGTGAATGCACTTCGGAAGGCTGTGTTTAGTAACTCTGATTTGGCAGCGCTGCCTTCGATGGCATCTCCATTGCTATCGCGCAGAGAAGGCATTGATTGTTTGTTGCCGCTAACATACTTTACATACGACCAGAATCTCTTTGGATTTTCTGCCCGGTTTCGAGACAAAGTTTCGTTGTGGAAACTGTTATAGGCATCTCTCATTGAAGTGCTTGCTAAATTTCGAGCTTCTGTAAAATATCGCCAATCTTGGGGATTTTGCGTCTGTTTAAATTTGGCATGTTGGTATCGTGTATCGTGTTCTAACCCGTTTTGTGTACCAAGGAGGATCAGCTCATTCGTTTGTTAATTTATTTGGTATAAATCTCTCAATTGCTGCCGATACTATTTCTTTGAATTTAAGCCACTTTTGGTCTACACTTACATTATTAATTTGGAATGAGTGGAGATTGTCTTTTAGGAAGGCATCAAGTGAATTTTTATCTGCATTTTTGAATAGGTATATTTTTCGCTTATTTTTCGAGGATTTGGGGATTACAGTATTCAGTCTCGCTACTACAACTCTGTGTTCACTAATACCTGAATCGGTTTTGACGCTCGTTACTAACTCAGGATTATTTGTTGCTAAGAGGTCAAGTGTGTTTTCACAATCGTTTACTATTCGCGTGGGCTCATGAACTAACTGCTCGAAATAATTTTGAGACAATATGTTTAGCACAATTTCGGATGATATTTTATGCGCACCACCGGAATTAAACATGTATTTTAGCCAACATATCGAGGGTAAATTAAAGTCACGACCAACTATTATCGTATGAGGCGGGTACGTGTTTGAACTCAAACTCAAGTTTTCTTTGAACCTTTCAGCAGCAGTATCATCTAAATTGGGACGTCGGTAAAAGGATCCAATTATTATATTATTCCGGTTGCCAACAATGACCTCTGCCAATACTAACTCACAGGAAGAATCTACTTCAATTTCGCGACAAGATAAACTACTTCTGACAGCAACAAACATACCACCGCCAACCGTGTTTAGCCTATCCTTTCGGAACCCCGTTAGGTTCTTTGCAAAAATTTCGCCTGAGCTTATATCCGGCTTTAGCCAGCTTTCAGTGCCTACAACAGTTCGAGCATCAGTGCTTGCTATTAGCGCTTGGGGCTCTGGTACTTTCCCAACACAGCTACGACAAGTTACAACTGTTATACCAATGGTTCCTGTATCTACGTTCTTCCTGTGTTTGTCCTGCACCGTTTGTGACTGAAGCATTTCTTGTGTTTCCTCGAGAGCCTCTAACCTAAAAAACCGCCCAGTCCAAGCAACACAGCCCCTGATATCCGTGTAGCCGCCTCCTGCGTATAGTGGGCGCCTGGCCTATTCAGCGGAACCCGAAACCCAGCCACCCTTTGGCGCAAGTCGAGGAATCGGCAGCCTACACGGTCGCAGAACCGTCTGAGCCTCTGATTCAGACCCTCCATTTGGCTCTGTAATAGAAATCCCCACATCGAGTATAGATTTAAGTGTCAGGAAGTCATTTCTGAAAGTATTTGTATGGAGTGTAGCCATGTATGGAAGTGAAACATGGTTGATAAATAGTTTGGACAAGAAGAGAATAGAAGCTTTCAAAATGTGGTGCTACAGAAGAATGCTGAAGATTAGATGGGTAGATCACATAACTAATGAGGAGGTAATAGCTCTGAGCACTATGGGACTTAACATCTATGGTCATCAGTCCCCTAGAACTTAGAACTACTTACACCTAACTACCATAAGGACATCACACACACCCATCCCCGAGGCAGTATTCGAACCTGCGATCGTAACAGTCGCGTGGCTCCGGACTGAGCGCCTAGAACCGCTAGACCACCGCGGCCGGCGAGGAGGTAATGAACAGAATTGGGGAGGAGTTTGTGGCACAACTTGACAAGAAGAAGGGACCGGTTGGTAGGACATGTTCTGAGGTATCAGGGGATCACAAATTAAGCATTAGAGGGCAGCATGGAGGGTAAAAATCGTAGAGGGAGACCAAGAGATAAATACACTAAGCAGATTCAGAAGGATGTAGGTTGCAGTAAGTACTGGTTGATGAAGAAGCTTGCACAGGATAGAGTAGCATGGAGCGCTGCATCAAACCAGTCTCAGGACTGAAGACCACAATAACAAAGACAACAACAATAGAAGTCCGCAGTCGGTTCTGTCGACTTTGCTGCAGAAGGTCAGCTCTGCTTTCATCTTGCAAGCAAGACTGGCAGCCTTTACCACTTCTGTCAGCCGCTCGAAGCCAGAGCGAATCTCTTCTGATCCAAAGTGACACACATCATTGGTACCGACGTGAGCAACCACCTGCAGTTGGCTGCACCCTGTGCTCTTCATGGAACCCGGGAGGACCCTTTCCACATCTGGAAGGGCTCCACCCGGTATGCACATGGAGTGCACATGGGTTTTCTTACCCTTCTTGTCAGCCAAGTCCCTAAGGGGCCCCATAACCCGCCTAACGTTGGAGCTCCCAACTACCAATAATCGCACCCTCTGCGACGGCCCGGATCTTGCAGGCTGAGTGGTTTCCTTTGAAACAGGACAGGCGACATCATCCGGCTCAGCGGCAATGTCAGCCACAGGCAGCACCTGGAACCTGTTTGTCAGACAAACCGGGGAGGCCTTACGTGCGGCCGCCTGGGAAGTCTTTCGCCACGTCCTTCGCCACGGGGCGGCTTCCCACTCGACCACAGGTGAGGGATCAGCCTCAGTGCGAGCAGTAACTGGGTTGGCCACCGGTGAGGACCGACCGGAGGACTCGGACATGCTTGACGTACGCTGGATCCACACGGCCGGCAACAGTGGTGCCTATCCACTGCAGCCTCAAGCTGCGTTACCGAAGTCATCACAGCCTGAAGCTGAGAGCGAAGTGTCACCAACTCGGTTCGTATCCGCACATAACAATCGAAGTCCCTGTCCATACTAAAGACCATGGAAAATTAAACTATGCAGATAAACGGACGATCAGCACGTATTGCGCAACTCTAGTCTAGACCCTGATGGAAACGCACGAGCTGTGTCTAGTAATACGCAGACATTCGAAAACCTGACTACCGAAACACTCAGGTGAAACTAAATAATTTGCCTCTGATTAGGAACTTGTAATATGTTACAAAATCTGTTTACTTTCCGACGCAAACAAAAACGCGAGAACTGTGGCTATTAGACATTAAATTTACACGCAGAAACTCAAAAAACTAAACTATTAAAGCATACAGATGATACAATAAAATTCGCTCCCGGTTAGGAACTCGTAAGTGACAACAAAAGCGGTTACTTCCCTGTTGCTGCTTCTGCCTCGGTAGGCTACTGCGCCGGCCGAAGTGGCCGTGCGGTTAAAGGCGCTGCAGTCTGGAACCGCAAGACCACTACGGTCGTAGGTTCGAATCCTGCCTCGGGCATGGATGTGTGTGATGTCCTTAGGTTAGTTAATTTTAAGTAGTTCTGTTCTAGGGGACTAATGACCTCAGAAGTTGAGTCCCATAGTGCTCAGAGGCATTTGAACCATTTTTAGGCTACTGCTGCCTGACTCCGATTCCCGTCAGATCGCCGAAGTTAAGCGCTGTCGGACTTGGCTATCACTTGGGTGGGTGACCAACCGGTCTGCCGAGCGCTGTTGGCAAGTGCGGTGCACCCAGCCCTAGTGAGGCAAACTGAGGAGCTACTTGATTGAGAAGTAGCGGCTCCGGTCTCGGGGCGGTGTGCTGACAACTTGCCCCACCATATCCGCATCCAGCGACGCGCATGGGTTGAGGATGACACGGCGGCTGGTCGGTACCGTTGGGCTTTCATGGCCTGTTCGGGAGAAGTTTAGTTTTAGTAGCAGTACTTTAATGTGTGTCTTGTTGAACTACGTCACAGCAATTTACACTCAACAGCGTCTAAAATAGGAGGTGGGAATATTCTTTTGAATCATTTAACTGAGTGTAGGCTTGGAGACATATCCTGTATGCTGTAATAATTTGTTCTCCCATTTAAAATATTCAAAAAATGGTTCAAATGGTTCTGAGCGCTATGGGACTTAACTTCTGAGGTCATCAGTCCCCTAGAACTTATATGTACTTAAACCTAACTAACCTAAGGACATCACAAACACCCATGCCCGAGGCAGGATTCGAACCTGCGACCGTAGCGGTCTCACGGTTCCAGACTGTAGCGCCTAGAACCGCTCGACCACCCCGGCCGGCTTTAAAATATTCATTACAGATAATACTAAGATCTTTTTCTGTCATACAGGTTAATTCTTACAATAGACTTTAATGACAACATTCTCGATATCTACTAGTTACAGTTTATTTTCCAGTGTAGGCCAATTTGGCTGTTACGCTAATGTCATGGGTTAGTTGTACACGGCCACCAACCTCTCCATCCACCAGAATATGACAAGAAACATAAAACTTATAACAAGGAAGCATGCATATTGCTTGCTTTCATACCAGTTTTATTCATGACTGCTTGTAGGTTGTATGTTTCTTCACCATACTGTTTGTCTGCACAGTTAAGTGGCCTTCCGTTGTGTACGTTAACTAACATTTGACCATGGTATAATAACCAACATTGAGCAGTAATGAAAATAAACAATAATTACAGAAACTTAGAATGTCTGTGGGACATGCCCAAAGGAACCTAATTGTACAATAAAAAGAGCCACCAGGCACTTTTAATAATGCTGTTTATTAAGAACGTGCAACGGCCTTGCCGCAGTGGGTACACCGGTTCCTGTGAGATCATCCAAGTTAAGCGCTGTCGGGCGTGGTCGGCACTTGGATGGGTGACCATCCAGCCCGCCATGCGCCGTTGGCATTTTTCGCGGTGCAGTCAGCCTCGTGATGCCAATTGTGGAGCTACTCGACCGAATAGTAACGGCTTCGGTCAAGAATACTATCATAACGACCGGGAGAGCGGTGTGCTGACCCCACGCCCCTCCTATCCGCATCCTCCACGGAGGATGACACGGCGGTCGAATGGTCCCAGTAGGCCACTCGTGGCCTGAAGACGGAATACTTTTATTTATTAAGAACAAACAGCGCATTTATCGGTTTCAAACAGGGAGGCTCATCATCAGAATGCTGATCACGTGTAAAATTGCATGTAGCTTATTGTGTACATTCGTTATCTGTTGTGGCGATAGTTCCCTGGGGCGGTGCTGCCACCAACAAATCCTGCATTTGTTTTTAGAACTGTCTCTGAAGAAGGTCGTTTTCTGTCATATATTTAACAAGATTCAACACGAAACTTCCTGGCAGATTAAAACTGTGTGCCGGACCGACACTCGAACTCGGGACCTTTCCCTTTCGCGGGCAAGTGCTTGGGTAGCTCAGGTGGTAGAGCACTTGCCCGCGAAAGGCAAAGGTCCCGAGTTCCAGTCTCGGTCCGGCACACAGTTTTAATCTGCCAGGAAATTTCACATAAGCTCACACTCCGCTGCAGAGTGAAAATCTCATTCGGGAAGATTCAACACATTTGTGAACTTAGGAGTTACACACAGCGTAGAGCACCGCACACACACGCGCGCGCGCGCGCTCGTACGTAAATATTTCGGCCACACGGATAAACATCGTCGCATTCCATTGCTATCCCGTCCTGTCGTCCGTGGTCGCTGCCGGTTTCCAGTCCTTGTATGTCGAGCCAGGGATCGCGACTGAGGAAGGTATGGAGACACGTTCGCTGGAATTTCTGATAGCGGCGTCGCGGGAGAGAGCAGCGGCGGCTGCATTTGAAATGGAAATGGCCGTCCGGGCGGCCAGCTGGCGCCCGGCAGCTGCAGGGCAGGGGGCAGGGCTGCGGCGGTGTTCCCTGCCGCCTGTCCTTGCCCGAGCCGCGCCTCGCCTCTCCCACCGATCTGCCCAGCCTCAGCTCGCCTCGCCACGCCACATCCTGGTCCGCGACCCGCCCGCGATGCCTCGGGCCATCCGCCGCTCGCTCACGACTCATGCCTGCCACCGCTGGCTGGGGCGTCACTCGCGTATCCAAGTCCGCCACAAATTGATTTCCTGCACGTGACGAAACTCCACGGCAGGCCAATATCAAACGAACAATACCACACCGTTACGACTTTTTGAGTAACGACACAATGTTTTCTATGTGGTCTCACGTATTTCTCGTCGTGTTATGTCCTTTTAAAAGGCTGCCTTATTAGATGTGAAAGGCTGCAACATTAAATAGGGAAACAGCGTGATTGCTATTACACTCAGAGCCAAAGAAATTGGTACACTTCCTGATATTGTGTAGAGCCCGCCCGAGCACTCAGAAGTGCCGCAACACGACGTGGCATGGACTCGACTAATATCTGAAGTAGTGCTGGGGGGAACTGACACCGTGAATCCTGCAGGGCTGTCCATAAATTCGTAAGAGTACGAAGGGTGCACTGAAGTACACAAGCGGCAAGACGCAGTCAATACCTTCGCTGCGCAGTGCCGATGGTACTGTTACCGACGACTGTGCCGCTAAAGCGGAGTTATTGAACGCAGTTTTCCGAAATTCCTTCACCAGGGAAGACGAATGGAATATTCCAGAATTTGAAACACAAACAGCTGCTAACATGAGTTTCTGAGAAGTAGATAGCTTAGGGGTTGCGAAGCAACTCAAATCCCTTGATACGGGCAAGTCTTCAGGTCCAGATTGTATACCGATTAGGTTCCTTTCAGATTACGCTGATAAAATAGCTCCCTACTTAGCAATCATATACAACCGCTCGCTCACCGATAGATCAGCACCTACAGATTGGAAAATTTCGCGTTCGCACCAGTGTTTAAGAAAGGTAGTAGGAGTAATCCATCGAACTACAGACCTAGATCATTGACGTCGGTTTGCAGTAGGGTTTTGGAGCATATACTGTATTCAAACATTATGAATCACCTCGAAGGGAACGATCTATTGATACGTAATCAGCATGGTTTCAGAAAACATCGTTCTTGTGCAACGCAGCTAGCTCTTTATTCTCACGAAGTAATGGCCCCTATCGACAGGGGATCTCAAGCTGATTCCGTATTTCTAGATTTCCGGAAAGATTTTGACACCGTTCCTCACAAGCGACTTCTAATCAAGCTGCGGGCCTATGGGGTATCGTCTCAGTTGTGCGACTGGATTCGTGATTTCCTTTCAGGAAGGTCGCAGTTCGTAGTAATAGACGGCAAATCATCGAGTAAAACTGAAGTGATATCAGGTGTTCCCCAGGGAAGCGTCCTGGGACCTCTGCTGATCCTGATCTATATAAATTAACTGGGTGACAATCTGAGCAGTTCTCTTAGATTGTTCGCAGATGATGCTGTAATTTACCGTCTAGTAAGGTCATCTGAAGACCAGTATCAGTTGCAAAGCGATTTCGAAAAGATTACTGTATGGTGTGGCAGGTGGCAGTTGGCGCTAAATAACGAAAAGAGTGAGGTTATCCACATGAGTTCCAAAAGAAATCCGTTGGAATTCGATTACTTGATAAATAGTGCAATTCTCAAGGCTGTCAATTCAACTAAGTACCTGGGTGTAAATATTACGAACAACTTCAGTTGGAAAGACCACATAGATAGTATTGTGGGGAAGGCGAGCCAAAGGTGGCGTTTCATTGGCAGGACACTAAGAGGATGCAAGAAGTCCACTAAAGAGACAGCTTACACTACACTCGTTCATCCTCTGTTAGAATATTGCTGCGCGGTGTGGGATCCTTACTAGGTGGGATTGATGGAGGACATCGAAAAGGTGAAACAAAATGCAGCTCGTTTTGTATTATCACGTAATAGGGGAGAGAGTGTACCATATATGATACGCGAGTTGGGATGGAAGTCATTAAAGCAAAGACGTTTTTCGGCGAGATGTATTTACGAAATTTCAGTCACCAACTTTCTCTTCCGAATGCGAAAATATTTTGTTGAGCCCAACCTACATAGGTAGGAATGATCATCAAAATAAAATAAGAGAAATCAGAGCTCGAACAGAAAGGTTTAGGTGTTCTGGAGTGGAATGGTAGAGAGATATTACGATTTTGGTTCGATGAACCCTCTGCCAAGCACTTAAATGTGAATTGCAGAGTAATCATGTAGATGTAGATGTAGATGTAAATCTCTTCTGAACAGCACGTTGCAAGGCATCCCAGATATGTTCAATTATGTTCATGTATTTCAGTGGCCAGAGGAAGTTTTTAAACTCAGAAGAGTGTTCCTGGAGCCACTCTATAGCAATTCTGGACCTGTAGGGTGCCGCATTGCCCTGCTGGAATTGTCCAAGTCCGTCGGAAAGCGCAATGGACATGAATGGATGCAGGTGATGAAACAGGATGTTTACGCACATGTCACCTGTCAGAGTCGGATGTAGACGTACCAGGGGTCCCATATCACTCCAACTGCACACGACCCACAGAGCCTCCACCAGCTTGAACAGTCCTCTGCTGACATGCAGATTCCATGGATTCATGACGTTGTCTCAATACCCGAACACTTCCATCCGCTCGATAGAGTTTGAAACGAGACTCCTCTGACCAGGCAACAAGTTGCCAGTCATCAACAGTCCAATATTGGTGTTGAGGATCCCAGACGATGCGTAAGGCTTTGTGTCGTGCAGTCATCAATCGTACACGAGTGATCCTTTGCCTCCGAAATCCCATATGCATGGAGTTTCTTTGAATGGCTCGCACGCTCACACTTGTTGATAGCTCAGCACTGAAATTTGCAGCAATTTGCTGAAATTTGCAGCGGAAGGGTTGCACTTCTGTCAGGTTCAACGATTCTGTTCAGTCGTCGTTGGTACCGTTCTTGTAGGATTTTTTTCCTACCGCAGCGATGTTGGAGATTTGGTTTTTTCCCTGCTTCCTGATATTCACGGTACACCCGCGAAATGATCGTACGGGAAAATCCCCACTTCCTCTCTCTCGGAGATGCGATGTCCCATCGCCCGTGCGCCGACTATAACACCACGTTCAGACAGATGTAAATCTTGATAACATGCCATTCTAGCAGCAGTAACCGGTCTAACAACTTCGGGAGACACTTGTTGTCTTATATAGATGTTGTCGACCGCAGGGCCATATTGTACCTGTTTACATATCTCTATATTTAAATACGCATGCCTTTACCAGTTTCATTGCCGCTTCTGTGTATTACGGCTAGCTTGCGCACTGCCCGACGCTTTGCTCACTTAAAGATTGCGTCTGCTGCCTGAATTGTCACGGTTACGATCTAGTAGTCGTGTGCTGTGCATTTACGAATGTAAGGTACAATCTGTCTAACCTTCGGTTAGTTTCAGTAATTCATCATTCATGGAAAACAGAGGCCTGTACGCAATTATTGCCCAAGGAAATGATTTAGGATGCGCCCTGGGTCAAAGGTCTATGGAACGTAGGATGAATTTTAGTTATTGTATGCCTAACTACAATTACGGTTAAAAAGAACGTTCACTTTATATTAGTTAAAACACTTGTAAACATAATGATATGTGATGATCGCTGTTTCTTGATATGTCTTGAGTTCCATTCATGATGAATTCCAGTCCTTGCTTATGAGCCAGCTACTGAAATCGTGGTTGAAGGGATGGGAATAACCAAAGGATGAGTGAACCACACGCGCACATGTAGTTGCTGAGGCTTACACAGAGGAGAAAAGAAAAGAACAAAGTGCGACTGTACATAACGATTACTGCTAGTGTAGTTGTTCTTATGAACAGTTTCCCCTATGAGCAAACACGTTGCCACTTTGCCTGATATTGCTCATAACTTAGATACTTGGGATATGCGTGGGTCTGTTTAAAAGGAATAGCTCGATTAAATCATAGGATCGAGCCAAGTATGTCTTCTTTCATGCACTGCAGCTAACCTGATGTAAATAATAAACTGTAGCAGTGATATTACAGTCAAATAGTCTATGCATTGACTAGAATTACGAGTTAATAAAATATGTAGAAAGATAAAATAAAAGTTAAATGATTAATTGAATAACAAGGGATCTATTTCAACGTCTGCAACTGAATTATGTTGAACAACGTTTATTCAGGAAAAGAAATCTCAAATAAATGAGAAGTGGTCCTACAATATTTACTTAAAATACAGACAAAAAACAAACTTATCAAATGCAGTAATGTTACATTGACTGAGATACGAGAATGGCAGCAAAATCACCAAACTAAATAGCCTTCAAAGATAGATGAAAAGTAAGTCCATTTCGTAATCACTATTCACGAAGTATTCACCCGCTCAAAACTGTTCAACATGATGATTCACGAACGAACACACGTATTACAATGAATAGTAACTCATACGCCCTTTGTTCCATAAATCAAGCGGAGAAATAGTCATACTCAGGAGCACTTTCAGACTTCTCGAAATATAAAGTCCCTTCAAAAGGTGAAGTATGGCAGCAGCCATTCACTGCCCAAAATCAAACATCACCACGATCAAATACCACTCATTACCACAGACAGGTCTGACTCCTTCCAGAACTCGAGTAAAAATACCTGTCTGCTTCTCCATTGGCTGGAGACCGTCCCCAGCAAAAATACATTACACTTAAGCTTTACAGACATGATCTGATTCAAATTGACCACTTTCAGGACCAAACTAATATATTACAACAATACTTAAACAAAGAAATGGAATTAGCATTTGGTTACACTCGTTTATAATAAATATACGTAGTAATTAGTTCATAAATAAATAAGTTAGTATTCTTGAGCAAGTGTGCTCAAGCTAAACGCCAAAAGATTGTCCTTCAATATAATTTACTCAAGCATTCATGGCATCTTGACAGAAGCGTCTTTCGGTTCCCTTTTACAATGCTGTGCCTGCTAACACATACAATTGACTACTTAAAAATAGCATAATTTTTAATAGCTCTTGCAATCAACATTTCACTAAAGTCACTGAAAAAATAGTAAAGTGTTCATTATAAAAATTTGCAAGTATAACAACATGTGGGGTATTCATATTGTATTCATTTGCTGTGTAATTGTGGAGAATACGATGTTCTGACAAATATCTGCGTAATACAGAAAGACATAAAATACGTCATAAGTTCAAATGGTTCAAATGGCTCTGAGCGCTATGGGACTAAACTTCTGAGGTCATCAGTCCCCTAGAACTTAGAACTACTTAAACCTAACTAACTTAAGGACATCACACGCATCCATGCCCGAGGCATGCCGATATATTCAGATTTACTTTAGCACTTGACGCGAACTGTTATAGACTCTCAAAGAGCTGTAAGAAGCTATCTTACAGCTTGTCTGATACTCCGCCATTTCTTGGAGCATCGTCTCCTGCACAAAGGCCATGCAAGCGACAGCCGCCAAACTCACCCGTAAGGGGATTTTCCATATTTCCGGCGACGCAGCTAGTCTTTGTACCTAGACACGCTATTACGGGCCACCTAGCCGGAAGCCGGAACTGCTGCGGCAGTCCCTGAGACCAGGGCTCACTAAAGTTCTGCCTTACAGCAAATTAATTTTACCTCGTACCAATACTGGCCGGCCAATTAGCACTATATACCGATATCATTACACTGTGACCACACATGTTTAGCAAACAGATGCTGCGCCTTCGATTTTAACACATGGAATGAATACGTAAAATTACCGTTTACATACCACATGAAAATCAAAGCATGAACCGAAAACACATTCGGTTTAAACGCATTGTATAAAAGGAAGATTGCGGAAGCTCTAACATGCGAGCTCTTACATCAGAACGCGAGCACGTGCTGTTCATAAACAAGGCTAAGTACCGAACAAATAGGAACTTTAAGATAAACGGATTAGAGCTGCAGTGAGTTTTTGGCAAAATATCAAGATGTGAGAGATGAACACTCACACCTGGTGGTAGTGAACAGAGGCGAGTACCGAACAGTGAAAGCTGCAGAGTAAAACAGTTTGAAAAGTCAGTGGCAAAATCACAGTGATATCATTTAATGCTGATTCAATTGCGTCAATGGCTGCTGGGTTGGTGCATATACTAGAAGCGTTTTTCCGTAAGTTTAATACCATATTCTTCTTCGCCATTTACAATGGTGTGCCAACGCTGGGGTAACTTTTCGATTCCATGACTGTGGAAATCACGTGGTTTTGTGGCGAAGAACTTGTCGAGCCGTGTTTGGAGAGCAGTTTCATCCGGAAAGGAAGCTCCTCGAAAGCTGTTCGATAGAGAGCGGAAAAGGTCAAAATGTGAGGGACAACCCCACCCCTGTTTACTTTTTCTTGTCAGTCTAGCAGAATACCGTAGGTGTTATCGTAGAATAGCATCACTTCAAGCAGTCTTTCTGGTCGTTGTTCTTGGACTGCGTCAGCAAGACGTCTCAGTTGTTGACAATAACTGTCAGCTGTGATGTTTACGTCACGGAGAAGTAGTTCGTAACACTGTCTTTTCCACCAGATGCGTAACAGTATCTTTTGTAGATGTGCGCACGTCCTCGAACTAGGAGTTCCTGCTTTGTTTCGGCTCACCCATTCCCTTCTTTTCCTTATGTTAGCATAAAGACACTATTTCTCGTCACCAATGACCTACAGGACAGGAAAGATCGGTGTCGTTCACGAGCCTATTGGTGACGAGCGAGCAGAGATGCGCGTTGTAGCTTTGAGTTAGAGCATTCCGTACACATGCACCCGATATCTGAACCTTCTCCATTGCATTCAAATGTCGCGCGATGGTAGAATGATCGCACTTCATGCCACTCAAGTAGACAACGTTCAACACTTTCTCCTTTCGCGTGTTTTCTCGCCTAGGCGCGCAGTGTCAAGGTAGCATTACTGTATCTGTCGTGACCAGACGTTAGTGACGCAAAGGCTCAGTCTGAAGTCCGTAATGAGCAATGCTAATGTGCGCATTGAACGGTGCTGTACGGTGCTGAGCACTTTGCAATATGGTTAATTGCAGTAGTAAGTCGTTTCTTTTGAGTTATTGCCTGAGCTGCAAGATTTTTCAGGCTACAAAAAATCAGTGTTGCTTGTTCCACACTTGCAGTAAGCACGATGGATATGGGAAAGCAATACGGCTAGCTGGAAACATATATTTTGCTTACGAGATGTGAAGTACTGCAATTACTTGGCTGATTTCTGATCATTCATCTGTCCATTATTAGAAAGGTGAGAACGTCTCCATATCTTAAGAACTCTACAAGGTATGTTAGTTAGAACTTCAAACTATTTTTACTAGTGCATTAGGTCTATTAAAGGTATCGTAGTTCCCGTGTGAATTATCGAGAACTGATAATTTGCCGGATTTCCTTCACCATCTCCTATAGTGATGTGTTGTTAATTTGATGTCTTGATTAATATTTGAACAGCAAAAGAACTGTTGTGCAAAATACACGATAATTAAGTATGTAAAATAACTGTGATTCTTATTTCGCGTTGCATATTACATCTACTTCTACATCTACATTTATACTCCGCAAGCCACCCAAAGCTTTGTAACATAACTGTGATTCTTATTTCGCGTTGCATATTACATCTACTTCTACATCTACATTTATACTCCGCAAACCACCAAAGCATTGTGGCGGAGGGCACTTCACGTGCCACTGTCATTACCTCCCTTTTCTGTTCCAGTCGCGTATGGTTCGCGGGAAGAACGACTGTCTGAAAGCCTCCGTGCGCGCTCGAATCTCTCCAATTTTACATTCGTGATCTCCTGGGGAAGTATAAGTAGGGGGAAGCAATATATGCGATACCTCATCCAGAAAAGCACCCTCTCGAAACCTGGAAAGCAAGCTACACCGCGATGCAGAGCGCCTCTCTTGCAGAGTCTGCCACTTGAGTTTGCTAAACATCTCCGTAACGCTATCACGGTTACCAAATAACCCTGTGACGAAACGCGCCGCTCTTCTTTGGATCTTCTCTGTCTCCTCTGTCAACCAGACCTGGTACGGATCCCACAATACACAACACTCAAGTATAGGTCGAACGAGTGTTTTGTAAGCCACCTCCTTTGTTGATGGACTACATTTACTAAGGACTCTCCCAATGAATCTCAACCTGGTACCCGCCTTACCAACAATTAATTTTATATGATCATTCCACTTCAAATCGTTCGGCACGCATACTCCCAGATATTTTGCAGAAGTAACTGCTACCAATGTATGTTCCGCTATCATATAATCGTACAATAAAGGATCCTTCTTTCTATGTATTCGCAATACATTACATTTATCTATGTTAGGGGTCAGTTGTCACTACCAATTATCCTCCCATACGTGGCTTAGGCTTACTGCTCTGTTAATCGTGTAAAGTGATCTAAAGTACCAAAACTGATAGGTCAGTCGCTAGATTAGTGTAACTACCAAGAATATATAATTCGGTTTTAATGTCTTGGATCAGTAATTTGAAACACTTAAAGAACTAGATTTGCTTGTACTTCAATATCAAAATATTCAGTAATTCTGACAATCAAAACTGTTAACATTGCTCTTGCTTGAATGATTATTTTCATTAATGTAGACGTGCAGAGTCTCAAGCTAGCGTTAGCCATTATATTTTTATTTGAGATTTTTTCATTGTCTCGTCAGGATTGGCTGCCATTTTCTTGATTATTTGATGTTTTTAGGAAAATATTTTCGTAAGGTTTGGTTGTATTGGTTAGGTTGTATTGCTCCAGCGTGGAAAAGCCTAAGCCACGTATGGGAGGGTAATTGGTAGCCCGCAGCCCTCGTACTCCTGCTCTCCGCCAGCCTCCTAGACCCAAAAATGTCCTCGATTTCCCGCCTCTGCCACCAAGACATTCCCAGAACCAATAGTCGCCTTACGAGAATCGTCTACGTGACCAACACCGCCGCCCGTGTCGCCCAAATTAGGCTCTCTCGTTCAGGGTGCCTCGTACCGTCAACATGACTCCCAGTTGGCAGACAGATTGGGTGCCATCTCAGACACGAAAGGTCTATCGAAATGGCGGGCGCCTAGGCCAGTCTGGCGACAGGGATTCTCAGACATTTGTCGAGAATATTCTGTCCCTCATCTCCTCCAAGCCCTGTTAGCACCCAACCCGTATCCCCTCGGTACAGTCAACCACCGCCGCCACTTTGTTATAACAGCGAATGTCATGGAAAAGATAGTCTCCTTTGTCATGCACCTCTTGGAACACGCGAAGGCACAGCCACCTGGAACTTTACAGACACAGCCTCTGCGACAACTATTAACGGCCCTACTTACGCCTAGCAACTGTGGTAGGCTTTAGGATTCTCCAATGGAATGCAAGATCTGCGATTGTCAGTAAAGATGTCCTTCCAACATGAACCTTGGAAGTGGTAGATATCAGTCGATGCCATCTAAGAGACGTAGTATCAACCGGGTTCTGTTGTCTGCTGTCGAGGTTTATTGCCAGTACAGACAACATGTTCGAGCAGGTGTCGCCGTCTTCATTAACAATGGACTGCATCACACACCAGTAAAGATATCCAACGGGGCTATCGACAGACTCTCTACTCCAATAGGTCGCCTAACCATAGTGACTCTTTACAGCCAGCCAGGTTGTATATTCCCCTTAATAAGTGGTACACACTACATCGGAAATTCGAATCTCCATTACTATTTTGTGGAGATTTTAATACGTACAACGGACTGTGGGCTGTACCTATAATTATTGACTGGGGATGGGATCATTGAGATTGTCGACGAGTTCAGTCTTATCCTCCTTAATGATGGATCCCCTACGTTACTTCCTTTACCTGGACAGAGACCCTCAGCCGTCAATTTGACTCTGTGTTCGAAGTCACTTAGTTTTTACATGGACTACTCTTCCCACTACGCTCTTCTTTCATCGACTTTCACTGCCATGCCTATCATAGCCTATAGGCTATCTCGTAACGCTATGCAGGGAGATCGGTCACGATATGGTGCAGTAATAGTTGCCCAACTATCGTCATTCCCCCCGTGTCTTCCCCACAAGCAAGGTACATTATGTTCACGAATTATATCAGTGTAGCGGCATCGCATTCTATTCCACAGAAGAGGACGATGACTGGGACCAGCCAATCCCCAGTTCCCTGGTGGGACACAGAATGTTCCTTTCGGGTGACGCGACGGAGACTTGCTTGCTGTCGTCTTAACCGGTGTACCACTTTGGAGAACTATGTTGCCTACAAATAGATGATGCGTCCGCTAAGCGCTTTCTCAAGGCCCGCAAGAAAGTATACTGGAGAAATTTCTGCGAACAACTATCTGTGCACACTTGTGTTGCACGTATTTGGTCGATGGTAAACTCACTCAAACGGAAACTC
This sequence comes from Schistocerca serialis cubense, assembly GCF_023864345.2. Classification (NCBI taxonomy): domain Eukaryota; kingdom Metazoa; phylum Arthropoda; class Insecta; order Orthoptera; family Acrididae; genus Schistocerca; species Schistocerca serialis. The sequence goes on from NC_064644.1 coordinate 76,629,116, forward strand.
GTACCTCCCAAGCCGTTACAGATCTGGAAAGACGAGTTTGCCGCCATTGTCGCACCTCCGGCTGCTGTGCCGGAACCCATCGATCTTGCTGCGACAGGTGCCAATGCCGATCTACCAGACGATTTAACCACGCCATTCTCTCTCGCCGAACTCCACAAGGCCTGATGTCCTCGTCAGATACGTCACCCGAAAATGACTATATCATCTAATCCATGGTTCTCAATTTGTCTGACTATGCAAATGTGTTCTTTTGAACATCTGTAATGACATCAGGAGGCAGGGAACGTTCCCGATGACACGAATACTCAGTTGGTGGCCATACTGAAACCTGGGAATGACCCTGGTCAAGCGGCATCGCATCGCCCGATTCCACTGTCATTCTGCGTGTGTAAGACATTCGAACGTCTCCTCAAGTTTTGCGTGGAGTCGTGGTTGGAACATGAGAACTTGCTCCCACGGACACAAAACGTCTTCCGTAAAGGCAGGAATACTTATGATATTACCGCGCTTGCGATGGACATTGAAAACACGTTCTTCACTAACGGGTATTTGCAGTCTTTTTCCTTGACTTGTAGAGTGCGTTCGACAATGTCTTGATAGCCGAACTTACCAACAGATAGCAGCTCTTGCATCTTTATGTGGTGATTTTATGCATTATAAACAGTTTGATTGCCGTACCATACATACCCGCGATCAGACAATGTGTTGCATGGACCCCGCTTAGTGGCCCGTGGCCTTCAGCAGGTCGCGATACTGAGTCCCGTACTATATGCCTTGTGTTTTTCTGATCTAGAGACTTTTTTCAGCCCGACCGTCAAATTTCTTCAGTATGCGGACGGCATCTGTCGTGCCTTTGGGTGTCACGTCTATGGCTTACCGACGCATGTGAAATGTTGTCCGCATGGGAGTTCCAAAATTGACTTACTTAGTCACCTGACCAATAAGTTGTGATATTCACGAGGAAACTGCGTAATAACTTCTCATCCGAACTTCATCTTGGCCTGTACACGTTTCCTGTTCGGGCACATGCTAAATTCCTTGGCGTCTACTTCGACAGGAACTCATGTGGGCGCAGCATGTTGCGTACCTCATCGGCGAGGTGGGTAATACTGTGAAAATCTTGCGTATGCTTGCCCGTATTTGTTGGGGAGTAGAACTGCTTATGCTCCGTTCTATCATAGATTATGGTAGCATTGTCTACGCCATTTCAACGCGATCACCCTTGCGCAAGCTCGATGTCACCTACTACTGTGTGATTCGTCTTGTCCTCTGAACCATCAAATCAACGCCCACCAACGCCCTCGTTGCCTAAAAGACGACAGAGGTTGTCCGATAATTTTCCCCTCGGTCGATCTTCTATATCTGATAGTGTCTCTCTTAAGGCGGTGGTTTGATTCTGCAGACTCACACAGGCACCTCGTGAACGACGAATGACCAGAACTCCTTTACTAGTTCGAAGGTACGAGGAATGACATCTCTTTCCACTCGTTCTACGGGACACAAAACTCCCATGTTTTCATTTTTCCTTTAGTCTATTCTTCACACCAATCGCAGTGGCACAACTGCCGTCCGATTTACGAACAGCGACCTGCATCAATCGCGACCAGGAGCATTTTCTCAGTATACAGTGACCGCAGTCCGCTCACGTCTATACGGACGGTTCCAAATCTGAGGCGGGTGTGGGATACTCTTTCTTTTGCCCTTCTAGTGGCACCTACGAAGTGTTTACGCTTCTAACTGAACCCAGACGAGAATCGAACCCAGTCCCGCTTGCATCGCAGGCGAGCACGTAACCACCGAACTAAGCAGGCGGACTTGGTTATTGTGTTACCTGGTACGGTTCTTCCAAAGACATCTGTCACCAGAAAAGAAAAGTTTCGATGTAACATGAATGAATGCGAAAGAGGCACATAGAAAATTCACATCAGTTTCACATCAGCGTCAAAGTCTGTCCCTTCACTAAACTTTTTTCGACCTCCCTTCAGCGTACAATACAAACCAAGGTTGCCCCCCCCCCCCTGGCTAGCCACGCAGTCTAACGACGCTGCTTTCCGATTGGGAAGGCGTGTCGGTCCGCGGCACGAATCCACCCGCCTGGTTAGTGTCCGGTCTGCCGGCCAGCCTGAGGATGGTTTTTAATGCGGTTTTCCATCTACCTCGGCGAATGCGGGCTGGTTCCCCTTTTTACGCCTCAGTTACACTGTGTCGCCGATTGCTGCACAAACACCGTTTCCCCGTACGTGTGCACCATAATTATTCTACCAAGCGGGTCGAAGACTCTCCGTCGTTTCTAGGTACCCAGTTTAATACAATACAACCAGTGTTATCGACAGCAAAAAAGTATATACATTGCCTAAATCAGAATCAGACCATGAGAAGAACTGTTCCTGAAAATCATCACCTTCACCCTGTGTGACGCAAGGTATCAAAACATGCGCAAGATAAGAAATATATCTGCCTGGAAGATTAAAACTGTGTGCCGGACCGAGACTCGAACTCAGGACCGCTGCCTTTCACTTGAATGTTCTCTACCGTCTGAGCTATCCAAGCACGATTCATGCTCCTTCCTCACAGCCTTACTTCTGTCAGCACCTCGTCTCCTACCTTCCAAACATCACAGAAGCACTCCTGCGAACCTTGCAGTACTAGCACCCCTGGAAGAAAGGATATTGCGGGGAAATATCTTAGCCACAGCCTGGGGGATGTTTCCAGAATGAGATTTTCACTTTGCAGCGGAGTGTGCGCTGATATGAAACTTCCTTTCTTCTTCTTCTTCCTTTCTTCGATTGATCGCTGTCTTTCTCTAACTGGGACAAAACAACATTGAACCATGGATTATGTTCTTCCCCGACATGACTTAATGCCCACGCACCAAAACGAATGCAGTAACGTGGCTTCGAGGCCAGACGGTGCTCTATTTGCTGAGAGATGGCCCATAGAATGTAATGGACTTCTGGAGTTTTCTACATCTAAAGATAGTGAACAATCCGAAATACCGACAGTATTTCTCTAACTTCCTATGGAGTGTGTTTGAAGAGCGCGTTTGAAGAGCCCCAGCATAGCTGGAACGTCCAGGGTAGGAGAAGTTAAATTATCGATGCGAAGAAAGCATGAACGGAAGATAAGAATCGGTGGATACATTTTACTTACGAGAGGACATACCTGGATGGCAGAACAACTGGGAGGGATTGGAAGTACGATTCTCCATTGAGATGTGTTGTTTTTTTCCTTCTTTTTGTTCTCATGTAATTCGAGAATGGTGTTCAGTTTACGAGAGTCAAGAAATACAGAAATATTATTTGCGGTATGACATGGCCCGGGGTTGATACCGAAACTTAATTTCAGTTAAATGTTACACTACTGGCCATTAAAATTGCTACACCAAGAATAAAGGCAGATGATGAACGGGTATTCATTGGTCAAATATATTATACTATAACTGACATGTGATTACATTTGCACGAAATTTGGGTGCGTAGATCTTGAGAAATCAGTACCCAGAACAACCACCGCTGGCCATAATAACTGCCTCGATACGCCTGGGCATTCAGTCAAACAGAGCTAGGATGGCGTGTACAGGTACAGCTGCCCATGCAGATTCAACACGATACCACAGTTCATCAAGAGTAGTGACTGGCGTATTGTGACGAGCCAGTTTCTCGGCCACCATTGACCAGACGTTTTCAATTGGTGAGAGATCTGGAGAATGTGCTGGCCAGGGCACCAGTCGAACATTTTCTGTATCCAGAAAGGCCGTTACAGGACCTGTATCATGCGGTCGTGTATTATCCTGCTGAAATGTAGAATGCAGGGATCGAATGAAGGGTAGAGCCACGGGTCGTAACACATCTGAAACATAACGTCCACTGTTCAAAGTGCCGTCATTGCGAACAAGAGGTGACCGAGACGTGTAACCAATGGCACCCCATGCCATCACGCCGGGTGATATGGCAGTATGGCGATGACGAATACACGCTTCCAATGTGCGTTCACCGCGATGTCGCCAAACACGGATGCGACCTTCATGATGCTGTAAACTGAACCTTGATTCATCCGAAAAAATGATGTTTTGCCATTCGAGCACCCAGGTTCGTCGCTGAGTACACCATCGCAGGCACTCCTTTGTGTCATGCAGCGTCAAGGGTAACCGCAGCCATGGTGTCCCAGCTGATAGTCCATGCTGCTGCAAACGTCGTCGAACTGTTGGTACAGATGGTTGTTGTCTTGCAAACGTCCCCATCTGTTGACGTAGGGATGGAGACGTGGTTGCACGATCCGTTACAGCTATGCGGATAAGATGCCTGTCATCTCGACTGCTAGTGGTACGAGGCCGTTGGGATCCAGCACGGCGTTCCGTATTACCCTCCTCAACCCACCGATTCCATATTCTGCTAACAGTCATTGTATTTCGACCAACGCGAGCAGTAGTGTCGCGATACAATAAACCGCAATCGCGATAGGATACAATCCGACCTTTATCAAAGTCTGAAACGTGATGGTACGCATTTCTCCTTCTTACACGAGGCACCACAACAACGTTTCACCAGGCAACGCCGGTCAACTGCTGTTTGTGTATGAGAAATCGGTTGGAAACTTTCCTCATGTCAGCACGTTGTAGTTGCCGCCACCGATGCCAACCTTGTGTGAATGCTCTGAAAAGCTAATCATTTGCATATCACAGCATCTTCTTCCTGTCGGTTAAATTTCGCGTCTGTAGCACGTCGTCTTCGTGGTGCAGCAATTTTAATGGCCAGTAGTGTATGTGTGAACCAGGATTTGCTTTTGTTGAGTGGTACTTAAGATAAGTACATAAATTAGTGAAATCAAAGTGAAGTAGAAATTAGAAAATAAATGAAAAACTTGGTTTAGATTAGAAAGTTACATACTGGTAAACAGCGGGCAGAGCAGAAGAGACAATGACCGTGAAGCCAGCAAGTTCTGGAGAAGCCATCGCCCTTCCCACATAAGCGGACGCTGTCGATTCAGCCGTCGGGGCATCGCCCGACCGGCTCACGTGTTTGTCAGTTGTCACATGTGATCAAAGGCCCTCGCCTACAGTCCAAGAGCCAATGACCGACGTTAAGAAGGCTCTTCGAGAAGCTTTTCAACGTGACAGAAGAGGCAATGACCGTGAAGTCTTTCACCTCCAGCGAACTGAAGTGAATAAATACGCGAGACGCAGTGGGCCCGACAAGAAGAGTAGCAGTAGTTTTCAGTCAGTTTCGGTGCTTAAGACCGTCATGCAAGAAGAGACTACATCATACACAGCGCAGTCCGCCGCTGTAATGGAATAGCAAGCAGCAGCCTCGGCGCCAGAAGACAGAAGTTAAAAGGTATTTGAAGTCTGACTTTTACGTACCCGGGTGACTCGTGAGGACGATAAGGAGACGGCCTCACATCAGCAGTCACCTGTGAGCTGGGATGAAGATCTGACAGCCGAAGACTGGCAAGCTGGAGTCCGTTGTTCGAGTCTGGGATACTGGCCTACCCCCGCCGCGCCCCTCCGGTGGCCGACGCACAACACAACACACGCGGCCGCTTAGAGAAGAGAAACACTGGGACGCCACATCCAAGGTATCACCATCCGGTGCACGACTTCGCTCTCAATAATTAAACGGGCCACAGCACGATGTGCGTCTCCAGTCAACTGGGCGAAACGGCGACACGAGATACTCACCGCCAGGCGTAATCAGACGCCATCGCTGCCGCAGCAGAAGGCTTCGCAAACTACACAGCTGCCGCTCTCCGAGCCAGAACGTCCAGTAAGGAAACAGTTGTACAAAAATTTCAATAAAAGTTATCTTATGTAAAAATGCTGTTTCATTCTACTTAATACCGAGCCAAGGAAGAACCCACCCTGCCCACGTGTTGTTAAGAGAGAAAAAGTAATCCTGACATAATGCTTTAGAATTAAATGCCATTGCAGTAATGCTCATCCTGACAATTGACTAGCATCAAAAGAGAAAATCCAGTTACATTTAGTGACAGAAGTGTTACATTTGGTGTCAGAGAAAAACCCCTTGGTTCAATATGAGGTGTGAGTGACAGTCACTAAAGGTCCAAAGTTAGCATCGTTTAATGTGTGGAAGGATAGGGGTTTGCATAGCAGTCGTAATATTTTCTTTATTTAGAAGTGTATTCTTTCTCATAATTTTAAGAGTTTGTCGAAAATATTTAAACATCTTTTAAATTCAGTATAGGAAGATTGTGTAACTAACAGTTTGTAAAATGATGACACGAAATCGTACAAAGTCAGTCAGCGCCACAAGCGGTTTCTACTGAGGAAGCTATTTACAGCTTAGTTAATCAGATAGCACAGCTTAAAAATGATAATAATACATTATTTAAACAGTTGAGTGAGGTTAGGCAAACCAGTTCAATCCCTCCCACCCTATATTCCTCAGCAGGAGCCTTGGTAACTCCTTTTTCAGGTAAACCTGGCGAGGACATAACAGCCTTTTTTGATGATTTAGTAGCAGCTGCAAAGTTAGGATCATGGTCAGATGAACAGCTGTTACAAATGACAAAGTTAAGATTGATAGGAGAGGCTAAAGCACACTTATTATACCACGAAGAATTACGGAATGCTCCAATCTCATTTGTCATACCAACAAAAATGTAGTTCTTTTTGTTTTCTATTATTCCTGTTTGAATGTATAAAAAATTAAATAAATACATCCTATCAAATTAAAAAGAAGACGATAGAGTACTTGCCCGCGAAAGCCAAAGATCACGAGTTCGAGTCTCGGTCCGGCACATAGTTTTAATCTAAAAGAAAGTTCCATATCAGAGTACACTCCTCTGCAGAGTGAAAACCTCATTTCTCATGCCCACCATATTCCACAAAGCGAGCCACCACAGCAGTGCCCGTAGAGTGTTATTCTTAAGTACCTCCATGTCTGAAAAGATGAAGCGAAATATGCAAGACATCCAGAAAATGGGCACGTGCCAGTGGATAGAACATCCCTCCAATTTTTTAACTGACGTTACAGGTGATCAATGTTGCACCATTTGTGACACCGCGAACATTTAATTCATCCATGTAACCCACTGAAATTGGAGACAGAAATTTCCAAGGAAGACGTGACAGCAACTCGTTTCATGCAACAATGCGGAGCGTATAGCTTGTCTACTTATTCTGACACACCTGCTCCCTAATGCAGCTACGCCACGGTGCGTATTGCGAATCGAAATATGGAGTGATGCTCTACCTACTGATACGCGTTATTTTTCTGTATTTCTTGAAGTTTTCAAACAGTCGCCCTCTGAAGTTTCGGAGGTACTTACGAATAACCCTGTACAGTGTCTCCTGCCGATGGCTCGAAACTCTGCAGCCACCCGTCCAGGCTCAGTCAGTGTCTCTGGCTACTTTCAGTAAATTCAGTATTTGTAATTTACGATTCAGAAAGTGTTCAAGTAGCGCAGCAGTTTAGCGCTGCATCTATGAAGTCCTCCATGACAGCAGCAACAGCTCAAAATCGGATGCGTGAGATTTTGGAGGAGGAATCGTATATGTTTTAGGAGGTAGAAATATAGAGAAATTCAATTGAAACACTCCATGTATCATGTGTCAAATGTTTATTGATTATACAGCTATAGCTCTCAGAATCTATCACAAACAAATATAGAATGCGTTCAGCAAAGTCAAATGATTACGTTCAAAATTTATTTTTGTGAATTCCCCCTCCGGCTTCAGTACACTTTCTAATTCTCTTGATAACACTACATGTTGCTCGTCTGGTTCGTCTGAGGTATTTGTGGCGTTCTTTTATGGGACAGCACTGTTCATAATCCGAATTATGATCAGGCCCCTTTTGTGTTTAGTTTCTGTTTCTAGTCTTCGCATTCCAACAAGCCCCCTGATTCAAATATATAAAGAAGTAAGGTCTGGGAACTTCGGTGTCCAAGAATGTTGACCGTTTCTACCGATACCTCTTTCGGGAAATATTTGGTTTCGGTGATGTTGCACCGGATGACTAAAACGTGTAAGGCCCCGGTCATACTGGAAGAACCTACCCATCCTTGTAGCCAAAGGAACCTTATCCAGTAATAGTGGAAGCTCCTTTCCAAGAAACTCTACATAAGAGGGTGCTGTAAGACGAAGCGGTAACACAACTGCCTGACTGCGAAGCCACACCACACATTTACCGAGAGGCTTTGTTGAAAAACGATCTCCGCAAACGCATGTGGGTTTTCGTTGAACCACCGTTGAAACGCGAGTAAATATTGTTGTATCTGGCACTCTGCCGTTAGGAAGTAGTCTGTCATATCCCCTGCAAGGGAAGCATCGTTTCCATTACAAAAAATGTACGCGGGTACCATATTGGCGCACTTACCATTTGTAAATACACGTGAAATGCTTAAACAATACAACAGAATTATCCAACATACCACAATCTCATTTGAAAAGTCCAATTCTGTGAACTCAAGCAAAACCTCTGAACTGGAACTACAGATTAAAAATGACAGTCGACAAATAATCCAAAAGCAACTACAGTACCAACACGCGAAATGAAAACTTATCTCTGCAACCAACCGTACGTCCGTAACCAATAAAAACTGGACACATTTTATCTGGGATACTTTATTCGAATTAGTCTACAGTACCACGTTCTAAAATATTTGCTATTCCTCCATAAACACCTAGAATTTTCAAGAGTTTTTGAGCTTAATGCCGTCAGTCTCAATGTGATATGATGTGTATGTAGAGTAACGTCGTCTGGGAGTGTAACAAAAAGGGGACAAAAAGGGTGTCTCTGTTGACGGGGTGACGAAGAGCACTTTCGTGCTTTGGTTCAAATGGTTCAAATGGCTCTGAGCACTATGGGACTTAACATCTTGGGTCATCAGTCCCCTAGAACTTAGAACTACTTAAACCTAACTAACCTAAGGACAGCACACAACACCCAGCCATCACGAGGCAGAGAAAATCCCTGACCCCGCCGGGAATCGAACCCGGGAACCCGGGCGTGCTTTGGTGGCAGGCACATTATTCAGTAATAAGTATCAACATGCTCAAATAACTTACGGGAATGTAATCGGATGACGTCGTCGACAACCGCATGCCGTGCCATTATCAAGGTAAAACGGCAGCAAGTAAGCACTGTGCAAGCCTTGGAGTCGGCGACTTTGAAACCTGCCTATTTTTTCATATATGTAGACGATATTTTTGTCGTTTGGCCACGTGGCAGCGAGAATTTGGACGACGTTTTAGAACACCTGAATTCAGCTCTCCCGAACATTAGCCGCGCAGTGTAACCGCGCGGTTTGCGGCCCCTAATCATGATTCTCGCGGCTCACCCCGTTGGAGGTTAGAGTCCTCCCTCGGGCATGGTTGAATGTGTGTTGTGCTTAGCGTAAGTTAGTCGAAGTTAGATTAAGCAGTGTGCAAGCGTAGGGGCCGATGACCTCAGCTGTTTAGTCCCACTGGAACTTACCACCACCCGTATATTTGTTTCCTGATGGAGGTGTGTTAGTTACAAGGAAGACGGATGGTACATTCGGACATGCTGTTTATAGGAAGCCTACTCACACTGACTTGTATCTGCAGGCTGACAGTTGTCACCATCCGAATCAACGCGAAGGGGTACTTTGTACCCGGTTCATGCAGCCCATGTCATCTCGGACCTTGAGAGCTACTAAGTCGAGTTGACACATCTCGCAGTCACATTTCGCCAGAATAGTTATACTGAAAGACATACTAGACGTGCGTTGCGCTATCGACCAAATGTCCCCCGGGTGAGTGACGATAATTCCGAGGTGGCACCAATGTCTACGGCCTTTTTGCCTTACGCAGGGAGCATTTCGAAGAGGACTGGTATCATTACAGAAAATTTAAGGTACAGATCAATAACAAATATTCTCTTTCACGAATTTTACGGTGTAAAAGACAGTCTTAAGTGTCCTAAATTAAGAAATAAATAGAAGCTTCTTTGCAGGAAGATCGATGAGGAGAATACAAGTCAGTTTACAGATGTACTCGCCGAGCCTCTGTCTCAACACTGTTCTGCAAATTTTCGCGTTCTCCTCAGCGACAACACGCAGCTGTGCCGAAGTAAACGACGTAATTTGTAGCAAACAGTGTCATAAGCAAACAAAACTATGTACCTGCTGAAGCCATAGTATTTCTCTTTGTGGTCGTCAACGTTATGCTAGAATTACCCAATGACGAGGGTTAACGCTATCATAGACAATCCTTTCTTTGTATAAATACTGTGAATGAATAATAACAGGCGGAAATTTGGAAATTTGTGGTACGGTCTTATGGGACCAAACTACTTAGGTCATCGGTCCCTAAGCCTACACTCCCCTTAATCTAACTTACACCAACTTACACTGTGGACAATACAATCACGCATGCCCGTGGGAGGGCTCGAACCTATGACGGGAGGAGTCGCAACGACCGTGACAAGGCGCCGCAGACCGCGCGGCTACCCCTCGCGATGTTAAGGCGCGCAGAGGCGGGGGCGAGGGGGAGAATTTCTCTTTGTTGCCCTCTTTCGGGCGCCAGCACGTTGTGGAAATGTTTGTTCTGAATCTGCGAGACGTCCGAAATGTTCCAGAACTACGCTGGCCATCATTGCGTGACGAGCAGACCCGAGGAGGTGCGGCCAGGCATTAGCACCGGCTGGGGCTGCCGGCGCCCGCCGTGTTTGCGAGGGCTCCACCCCCGCAAACAGCGCGCTACCTCCAACCGCAAACACATTCGTATAATGGCCAATTTAGTACCGGCCGCGCTCAAACACGACCCGCCAATTAATCAAGGCGCTCATCTTAACTGGACGCGCTCCGTAGTGATTCTCACGCGGCTGCCCCGGACATCTCAAGCAAACAGACGTTTGGCTGGGTTGCTCTGTTCCTTTGGGTACCTGTCGACGCACTGTATGTTAGACTCAGAGAGGAGAACGAATGCAACGAAACATTCGAAGGTCTGTAGGGCGTCTATAGGACTGTAAGTAGACTAATAACATCGATTTGCAATAGCATTTTGGAACATATATAGCTTCCGAATATTATAAAATACCTCGAAGAAAATGACCTACTGACACACAACTAGCACGGATTCAGAAAATAGAATTTTTGTGAGACACAAGTGGCTCTTTTTTCAAACCAATCAGTGAATGATATCGACAGGAATTCTCAAGCTGTTCCATATTTCTAGATTTCTAGAAGAAATTGATATCATTACAGGCGGTTTCTAAGCATACTGCGTGCTCATCGCGTATAGTCTCAGATGTGCACTGGATACTTGGTTTCAAGTCAGATACATAAGAGTTTTTATTAACAGACGGTGTAACAACAACGACTATGCACTGTTGTACATATAAGTAATTCTTTTCATCTGATTTTACCATAAACGTGTGTAATTGATGTTCTGATTTCATTTATTTTTGTTTCATGCCATTGTGGTAAGAAAACTGTAAATAAGTTTCTACACTCCTGGAAATTGAAATAAGAACCCCGTGAATTCATTGTCCCAGGAAGGGGAAACTTTATTGACACATTCCTGGGGTCAGATACATCACATGATCACACTGACAGAACCACAGGCACATAGACACAGGCAACAGAGCATGCACAATGTCGGCACTAGTACAGTGTATATCCACCTTTCGCAGCAATGCAGGCTGCTATTCTCCCATGGAGACGATCGTAGAGATGCTGGATGTAGTCCTGTGGAACGGCTTGCCATGCCATTTCCATCTGGCGCCTCAGTTGGACCAGCGTTCGTGCTGGACGTGCAGACCGCGTGAGACGACCCTTCATCCAGTCCCAAACATGCTCAATGGGGGACAGATCCGGAGATCTTGCTGGCCAGGGTAGTTGACTTACACCTTCTAGAGCACGTTGGGTGGCACGGGATACATGCGGACGTGCATTGTCCTGTTGGAACAGCAAGTTCCCTTGCCGGTCTAGGAATGGTAGAACGTTGGGTTCGATGACGGTTTGGATGTACCGTGCACTATTCAGTGTCCCCTCGACGATCACCAGTGGTGTACGGCCAGTGTAGGAGATCGCTCCCCACACCATGATGCCGGGTGTTGGCCCTGTGTGCCTTGGTCGTATGCAGTCCTGATTGTGGCGCTCACCTGCACGGCGCCTAACACGCATACGACCATCATTGGCACCAAGGCAGAAGCGACTCTCATCGCTGAAGACGACACGTCTCCATTCGTCCCTCCATTCACGCCTGTCGCGACACCATTGGAGGCGGGCTGCACGATGTTGGGGCGTGAGCGGAAGACGGCCTAACGGTGTGCGGGACCGTAGCCCAGCTTCATGGAGACGGTTGCGAATGGTCCTCGCCGATACCCCAGGAGCAACAGTGTCCCTAATTTGCTGGGAAGTGGCGGTGCGGTCCTCTACGGCACTGCGTAGGATCCTACGGTCTTGGCGTGCATCCGTGCGTCGCTGCGGTCCGGTCCCAGGTCGACGGGCACGTGCACCTTCCGCCGACCACTGGCGACAACATCGATGTACTGTGGGGACTTCACGCCCCACGTGTTGAGCAATTCGGCGGTACGTCCACCCGGCCTCCCGCATGCCCACTATACGCCCTCGCTCAAAGTCCGTCAACTGCACATACTGTCCACGTCCACGCTGTCGCGGCATGCTACCAGTGTTAAAGACTGCGATGGAGCTCCGTATGCCACGGCAAACTGGCTGACACTGACGGCGGCGGTGCACTAATGCTGCGCAGCTAGCGCCATTCGACGGCCAACACCGCGGTTCCTGGTGTGTCCGCTGTGCCGTGCGTGTGATCATTGCTTGTACAGCCCTCTCGCAGTGTCCGGAGCAAGTATGGTGGGTCTGACACACCGGTGTCAATGTGTTCTTTTTTCCATTACCAGGAGTGTATATGAGTATTAATGTTTATGTCAAATGTTAAGTAATATTATAATACAACTGAAATGTAACAAATGTAGAAACTGTTGTAAGATTTTTTTAATTGTAGCTGTGCGTCTGGTACATACGTAGGCAATGTGTTGGGATATGTAGAACGCAAAACCTCGGGTGAATACCCGGTCTGTCAGGGAGCGGTAAAAGGTGGATGGCAGGCGAGCGCGAGAAAATGCGCACGGGCACTGCACGGCACAACGGGCTCAGTAGTAGTTGTTGGAGTTTGGTACTGGTTTGAGCAACAACTTCTGCAGCGAGGAGGCTCTCCTGGAAGACATAGCTTTACTGAGCCTCGGGTATGCCGTTCCAACGCCCACACAGTATGGAAAAATTCCATAGACACTAAATGGAAAAGTATTGCGACGCTAAGAAGAATTCAAGTGCCGATACGTCAAGAGCCATAGCTGTGGTTGTATGTGTGCTCTGTGCCTCGCCACCTTGCCGCCCGCCAACCGCCGCATCGATACTAGCAGGTTGAAACTTCTAGTACTGTATTCGTAGGGATCAGAGAGTGGACTGTGTTTGTTTGGTGCAATAAAAACCTAAATTTTAACAGAACCTTTTCATCATTTAATTCTCCTGACAACTAACCCAGACAGGGTCCTTTCCAAACGTTGTGGAATCCGAGTGTCCCGAAATGAAAATTAAAAATTGTGTTAATAATAATTATTTGCAGAACTAGCTATATTAGAAAGGTGTTTAAAGAAATGTTTTATTAATGAACCAGTAAATGAATAGCAAGGTCTAACGAAGTCGAAAGATAATTTTAGTATTGATATAGTAATGAAGTTTATTATTTCGAGACAGATTTAAAGGCATTTAAATGAGCAGCAAATAAGATGAAATGAGTAGTAACTTGTATACTGGAAATCTTGAATTAATAATAAATCCAGCAATATTTTTTTTAAATACAGCGATCATAACAGTTTCAGGGTCCCCCCTTTATTCACTTGAATTCTGAAATGTTCTAAATTGGTTTGACCAGCAAAAGTTAAAACCAATATAAAAGTCTAAATTTATCAGCGTTTTATCTTTATCAAAATTGACATTTTGTGTGTGGCATGAAAGTACAATTTCTAGGGTAACCTATGCCCAATTTTAATCAGATTAATAGACAGTATAAAGTTTTGTAGTAAACATTATAGTGTAGTGTTATGTTTTCATGAATTTCCATATCAGTACAGAACGTGAAACTATCAGTTCAATAGATTTTCTGGTTCTAAAATTCTACTATATTATACAGTGTTACAACTTGTTGTTTTGCATGAATATATACCAACTTGTACAGGGAAGAAACTCAGTTAATGCCTAATTAGGCTGGCGACCGTATTATTGTCACATTGGTAGCATCTTCTGGTTTGCTTTTGGTCCGTCCTGACGTGTGATTGCATTTCAAACTTACTTGACGTATCATTGTTATTACAGAGTGGATGTAAGTCTGATTTGCCACAATTCAGGTACACGCGGTCGATATCTATGCGAAAATCCTTTCTCATAAGGTGAATCACGCTCACTTACCATAGCAAAGGCTTTAACGAGTACTGTATCAGGGGTTACAACGGGAAGTAATGTAGTGAAATCAAAGTAATATCTGCTGTTCCACCGGGAAACGTTATTGGCCCTCTGCTGTTCTCAGGTTATATATTATATAATTTAGGGGACAATCTGAGGAGACCTCTTAGATTGTTTGCAGACGATGCCATTGATTGCCGTCCAGTAAAATCAGCAAAGGATCAAAATAAGTTGCTAAAGGATTTAGATAAGATATCCGTACGGTTTGAGCAGTGGCAATTTACACCTCCGTCGCTTGTATGGAAATACCATGTCACGGCGACATAAGCGAGTAAAAAGTCTTGAGTTTCCAGCGGCGTCAAGTGCTTAAAAACCAGCAAGGTTTCCGACGACTGCTCCTCTACCGTTATCAAGCTTGTGGACCTTTAAACAACAGATGCTGCAGGAAGATAGAAAAATTTTGTAATTTTTGCCATTTATGTATCACACCGTCAACGTACAAATTAAAGAGAATAAGTGATACAGGGCACATGGGTTATTTCACCTTGCATCATTTTATTTAACATTTCATTACACTTTCTGTCACACAAGCTTTGCCTTGCTGTTACTAAATGGACCAGAGAGATAAAATAATGCAGTTCTGTTTACTTCGTCAAATACTGTACCATAATTAATAAAATCAAGTTAGGACGCAGGTATGTTACATTCCAACTGTTTTTCTCTTAACTGTGTCCCGCTCATCCCGTAGAAAAATGCATCACAGTTGATGTTCTCGTGAAAGATTTTATAAATAATTCGTTATATTTCAGAGAAAATAACGACGTCCATGACTAAAATACGTGAAGAAAAGTGACATATATTACTCTTCATTAAAACTGAGTTAAGCATGGAAAATTATGAATACAGCAGCTACAAAAATCTTTGGTCAGTAACCTGATCTTCAGACAGTTAGCAAAGATAAATTTGAAAGAATGGCTGGCTCTGAGCACTATGGGACTCAACTGCTGAGGTCATTAGTCCCCTGGAACTCAGAACTAATTAAACCTAACTAACCTAAGGACATCACAAACATCCATGCCCGAGGCAGGATTCGAACCTGCGACCCTAGCGGTCCTGCGGTTCCAGACTGCAGCGCCTTTAACCGCACGGCCACTTCGTCCGGCAAATTTGAAAGAAAACTGAAAAAATTTCATGTAGGCAACTATTTCTGTTCTACCAATGGTTCGTTTGCAAACTTTTAGTGTATGTGGTGCAAAAGAGTCAAATAGTTTTCATTTTACTGAAAATATTTTTATTGTGTACTCACTTAATGGTTCTTTTTTTTCCTCAACCAAAATACTATCCCACAAAAGTACAGCCCAACAGTGCATTCATCTGTAAATTAACTGTGAATCGATGTTATAGCCTTCCACTAACTTCCGTCACGTCACGAACGTATTTCATTTATTAACTAACTAACGTCTTGTTACAATAGTTGTAGGATCAGTCCACTAATTTGCTAATTCTTACATGTGAATCTACCTGTAAATATACTATCTTCTCCGTAAAATGAAGATCCTCCTACTTGCCAATGAAGGTTGGTCACTGAGAATGTCTCATCAACTCTGTCATGTAATGTACAGTACATGACTCGTACGGTAGCTCGACAAATAATTACATTCAGCATTGCACTTAATTTGTAATGCAAGACATCTCTGTTCAATAATTAGGGCAACAACCAAAGGAGGTCTTCGATGTATGTTTATAAACGACCGCCAGTAATGAAATGTCTTCGATGTACGTGTATAAACGGCCGCCCCGTAATGAAATATCTTGCAAAAGACAGCCAGGCCTGTGTCCTGCTCCTTTAATTCCTGGGCCCTTCCCCGGCTCACGGAATTTTACTAAGATGACTGCAGCAACAGAGGAAAGAAATGCCACAAGAAGATTTAATTAATCTTCCTTTGTCGCAAGGCCTGCCACAGTCCATTCCTGTACGCTAGCGCGCTCCTCGTCTTTGATCTCAGGAGTTTGTTTTAATTAAAATTTGCCGTTTATATAGGACCAGTCGGCAAGCTACGTAGGGGAAAGGTGGGATGGCAGGCGAGATGCGATGCAGGGTAGGGGAACGCAGCCAGCGGAGGAGCAGCCCTCCGCCACAGATCGTGCCGGGGTGTACCACGCGCGCGTTGACATCTACAGCATGACAACCGGTCGGGCTATGTCCTCACTTAATGATTCTGTTTTGTCCCCAACCAAAATACCATCCGACAAAAGTACAGTCCAACAGCCTCAAGTACTCTAAAACGATGCATCAAAAGTAGAGCACAACTCTTCATATCTACTACATACGTACATGTAGATCGCTCAAAATAGGGAGCTGCGCAAGTTCATTGCATGTTTCCGCAACTTTAATAAACACAACAGATACACATAACGCAGACTTTAGTCACCAGTAATATATTCCACTTCAGTATTTTCAACTGGGTTAACTTTTCGATTCCACGACCGTAAAAATCACGTGGTTTTCAGGTAAAGAAGACGTCGAGCGGTGTTCGGAGTGCATTTTGATCCGGAAAGGAAGATCCTGGAAGGTTGTTCGATAGAGAACGGGGAAGGTGAAAATCTGAGGGCGAAAATCAGGTGAGTAAGATGGCTGCGGAATGACTTCCCAAGCCAGCTCCTGTATAGTATTTTTCTTGAGTCTAGCACAGGCTCGTCCAAACTGTGCCCCTGGGGCGCTAGCGCCCGCGATCGCCCGCGGCGCTGGCCGCGGGCGAATTCGTATGTTGCTGCAGTGGCCGAGCTGCTGGCCGTGCGGACCGCCCGAACGCCAGCCGATAGATATATTTGTTCGCTCGTTTTCGCTTCGGGCAGAGGACGTCTCACAAGTGCTTCAACTAGAGCTGATTGACCTACAGTGCCATATCCGCCAGAAGGACCGATTTCTTATGTGTAAAACTTTGGATGACTTTAGTAGCTGTCTTCTACGAGAGAAATATCCTCTTTTGCACAAGCACGCGGCCAAAGTTCTCTCAATGTTTGGTTCCACGTATATTTGTGAGCGCTTTTTCTCTCTTTTAAAGATTGCTAAAACTATGAACCGTTCATTCCTTGGCGATAAAAATTTGACCAATTCTTTGAGGTTAGCAGTTTCACGGAATATTGTACCAAGCCTACACAAAATAGTTTCCTCGAAACAGAAAAACGTGTAAAATATGAATTGTCTTCTTTAACAATGTTGACTGTAACAATTAAAGGGTTTTATAACCTTAATTCTATTTTAATAGGTTTTCAAACTTGGTCAGTTAAAATTATTATGTACAAAACAGCAAACTACGGATCCAATTTCTAAACTCTGAAAAGGGATACAAAAAATTGTAGCACGAAGTATAACAAAAAATACTTACTTGAAAAAACTAACAGTAGGAATGAGACTCTATATCCATTACATAAAATTAATTCTAAAATAGAATATTTTGTTTACGTTAGATCTGACCGCTGAACAGTCCAGCGCAGAGCAGTGCTGTGCGGTCTCACTCGCTATGCATCTCTCTCTCTCTCTCTCTCTCTCTCTCTCTCTCTCTCTCTCTCTCGCTCGCTCCTATGCCGACATTAGCGACACACGGTCGCTGAACTACACTGTCTTGCGTCCGCGGGACGCGGGCGCGCCCGCCGGGCGCAATTCTTGGATGAGCCTGGTCTAGCAGAATGAGGGCGGGCGCTGTCGTGGAGTAGCATCAATGCACGAGTCTCCCTGGTCGTTCGTCCAGGACTGCGTCTGCAAGGCAGACAATAAATGTCAACAGTGGTGGTTACACGTCGGGGAAGCAATTCGCAGCACACCACACCGTCGCTGCTCCACCAGATCCAAGCCATTTTCTTTTGTGGGTGCGCACGGGTGTTTGTATGGGGAGTTGCTGCTTTGTTTGAGCTCAGTCATTCCTTTCATTTGCTCGTGTTAGCGTAAAGACTGCATTTCTCATTATCAGCAGTGATACAGGATAGGAATGGTTGGTGTTGTTCAGGAGCCAATTGATGACGAATAAGTAGACATTCACGTATGGCCACCTGCTGATTTTTGTGCTTTAGTCTTGATTATGGGGTGCCCATATACCCGAATTTTGAACATTCCCCATTGCGTGCAAATGTCACATGATAGTGGTATGATCACAGTTCATCACATTTGCCTGCTCTCGAGTACACTGACGTGGATCATTGTGGATTAATCCGTTTAAATGATCTTCATCGAACCGCGAATGTCTTCTTGAACGTGGACAGTCACTAATGTCAACATGTCCAATGGCATTATCCAGATACACTGGACAAATGTTTCTGTCTGCATCCGCAGCTGTCATCCCCCTATTCAACTCAAATAGAAGAATATGTCGGCAGCATTCCGATTTCTCCACTTGGCACTCTATTTTCTACCTTCCACAGCTCCTTTCACTATCTCGAAGTGACAAAATAACAGTAATTCAACTCAGATAGCAACAGCAAACAGCAAATGAAAAACGACAATCGATAAATAAACCGAGAGCAAAGGGAATGCCAACTTGCAAAACATAAACGCTACGAAGGTATGCCCAACCTGTTATTTGAAGCGAATCTTCCGAATGTTCGATACATACTTTTTTAGATAAAAAATGGATCAAGTAACAACATTATGTCATTATGGAGGACTTAGAAAAACAAGTTACACGTATCCTACCACGCTAAGACAATTACACAATAAGAGCGGCACCTTGTCAGAAGACAGTAAACGTTCTAAATATCCTGCAGACACAGTTCTGCTGCAGTGCAAATAACAAGTGCATCACAATCCGCGAGTGATACAGCGCGTAAATCGGAAATATATTCCGAAGTACTATTCATATGTGGAAAAACTTCTATCACGTAGATTCACGGTGAAATTCTGAATGTATGTGGACCAAATTCAGTGTTACTCGAACCTGTGGAGTAATGGTGCCTACCGTTTAACAAAGGTCGCACGGACGTGGGTGATTCTGCTCGGGAGGTTCAGAATTTGCGCTATACGATATCTATAGTTTCAGTAAATTGGAAGAACATCGGAGGGGAGGTGGAGAGTTTTTCCTACGATGAGGTTATTCAGACAGTGGTTCCCGAAGTCTCCACGAGCCTCCTCCGAGTAATGTCTCATATTTTACTCTCATCTGATTGAAGCGCTCGTGGGCATTAAAGAGGTTTTTATTGATATGGTAGCAGGAGATGAAATACTAGCTTATAATTATCTGGGAAATAGGATCAGTCCTTGGGATGGTTTCTGCAAGGCCTAGATAGTTAGAAAGTCATTCTCTTTTTTGGAGACGTGGGTAGGTGTGGTCGTACAGAGAACAGCTTGTGATACATACGACTCTACTGGGACTTGGTCAATTTATTACGAACAAAGGTGTGCCCCTAAATTTAAAAACAAACCAAATTCTTCCCAGTAATGCTTTGACATCAAGTGAGATGATCGGCAAACTGGCGTGTCCTGCGATCATCGCCTATTCAACATCCGTTTCCGGTGTCTTGTGACTTCTCCACTATTGGTTCAGAAGATGACAGTTTCGGAAACAACGATGTGAGGAGACAGACAAAGTCGGAGTGGGTTTGCAGAGTGATTAAGGTTGTTTACACTTGACATTCTTCGAGGTCTGCATTTAGCGATGGCGTGAAAATATCGTTTCTAATTAATAATGTGACATCACATAGAGACACTGCGAACAGTTCTGCATTACTTGTGGTACACATCCTTCGCATTTAGAATAGCTATTGCGAAAACGAAAACAGTCGCTCCACCATTATCATCTACCCTTACCGAAAATTGTTTCACTGTTTTTTTATGATGGTTACAGTTTCGATCATACAATTTATTGAGGGGTGACTTGAAATGCAAAGAGTTTATAGTCTATCTACGCAATGGTAATCTGTTTGTCAGCAATATTACAAAGAGGCTCAAACAATTCTGAATGTTTTTTAGTTGCCGGATCACTTCGTATAGTAGGCACGTTAGCGTGTAACATTTTTCACATCTCTCCAAAGAACACGTTCCTTATATTTGTTTTCTTCAATTAGTAGTTGCCTGAAGCATAAGTTCTGCTGATCCATGAACCATGCTATGCTGCGATCAACTTAAACACTCTATGTCATAAAATCCTTAGGTTTGTAGCAGTGTTCATTTGGAAGTCTGCTTTAGCTTTGTTATTTGAAAGTAGCACATACAGACTGCATTTATAAAGGTAGGTGTGGTGCTCTGTCTGACATGTCTATAGAAACGTGCTCTATAGCTTTGCTACTTTCAACTAACGAAGCGAAAGCAGACTGTAAAAAGAACATTGCTACAAAAGTCGAAATGTTCTTTTACATGTCAGGAAAATGTTCTCTCACATAACAGTTTCACGAGTAGACAGAAGTTAGAAGAAAGTGATCGGAATCAATGGGTTCGAACGCGGGACCTTTTGCTCGACAATCTGACGCGCTGCTTGTGTTTTTTGTTTTTGTTCGTTGTATTTGATCGTAGCGGACGTCATATGACATCCGTTGAAGTTCGTTGTTGATCTCTTCACTTTTTCTTTTTTTTTCCCTTCAGATCGCAGCCACCTCTCTGACTGAACACGCGGAGCTACCGCGCCGGCCACTGCTAACTCACCCATACGCTTTTCCTCTGCTCCATAGTACTAGTGTTACTTTTAAATAGCGTCCACGCATGTTCTACTGGACGACAGCATGCAGCACGAACTAATTCGTTGTTTTGGTTGATACTTTATCGACATACAACGTTTGGTGCCGATCGGAGTGTCTGACATCTGTATGTTTGGGTGTGAGCCATGACCGTAGATGACTGCCCTGCCAAATACCTGATACTGTCAGGATATTTTCGTTTTTGGAGGACTGAAACGGTGATGCCAGTTGTGGAGCTACTTGACCGAGTAGTAGCAGCTCCAGGTCGCGAAAACTGACAAGGGCTAGGAGACCGGTGCTCTTATCCGACACTCTTCCCTGCAACATCCAATGACGCCACTGGCACAGGATAACACGGTGGTAGGTGGTGCCAAATGGGCCCGCCAGGGCCTGTTAGTGTACTTCACATTTACGATTGTGGTGATTCAGTGCAGGGTTTAATGCATTAGGAAGGACTGTCAAACGTTAGAGGAGCAGGAATGTCAAGACGAAAAAAGCGTATTCATGTACAGTCCGCGTCTATTTTTTGATACTTTTGAGTCATATTTAGTGCGATAAAGCAAGAGCTTCACTCGTTAATAATGTCCAGTTATTTTCAGTGAGGCGGTTTAGTTCAGGTTACAGAAGTTATTTTCGCAGTCTTACGACTTATAAATGCGAGCACACATGCTCACTGCAGAGGTCGAAGAACATTTTTCATTTACACTGAGGTGACAAAAGTGAAGGGATGCCTCCTAATATCGTGTCGGACCTCCTTTTCCCGGCGTAGTGCAGCCACTGGAAGTAGCATGGAGTCAACAAAGTCGTGGGAAGTCTCTTGCAGGAATAATGAGCCATGCTGCCTCCATAACCGTCCATAATTACGAAAGTGATGCCGGTGCAGTACTTTGAGCACGAACTGACCTCCCAATTATGTCCCATTAATGTTCGATTGGATTGATGTTGGGCCATCTGGCTGGCCAGATCATTCTCTCGAATTGTTCTTCAAACCAGTCGCGAACAACTGCGGACGAGTGACATGGCGCATTGTCATCCATAACAATTCCCTCGTTATTTGCCTCTAAATTGTCTCCTAGTAGCCGAACATAGCCATTTCCACTTAGTGATCGGTTCAGCTGGACCAGAGGACACACTCCTTTCTATGTAAGAGAGGCATCACCAGCCTCCATAGTGCCCTGTTGACAACTTGGCTACATGGCTTTGTGGGGTCTGCGCCACACTTGAACCATACCATCAGCTCTTACCAACTGAAACCGGGACTCATTTGACCAGGCCACGATTTTCTAGTCGTCTAGCGTCCAACCGATATGGTAACGAGCCCATAAGAGGAGCAGCAGGCGATGTTGTGCTGCTAGCAAAGCCAGTCGCTTTGGTCGTATGCTGCCATAGTCCATTAACGCCAAATTTCTCCGCACTGCCCTAACTAATTCGTTCCTCGTACGTCTTAAAATTGATTTCTGGGGTTATTTCACAGAGTTGTGGTTGTCTGTTAACACTGGCAACACTACGAAAACGCCGCTGCACTCGGTTGAGTGAAGGCCGTCGGCCACTGTGTTGTCCGTGGTGAGAAGTAATGCCTGAAATCTGCTCTTCTCGGGACAGTCTTGATACTGAGGATATCAGAGTACTGAATTCCTTAAAAGTTTCCTAAATGGAAAGCCCCATACATCTAGCTGCGGCTACCATTCCGTGTTCACAGTCTGTTAATTCCCTTCGTTCGGCCGCAACAACGTCGGAAACCTTTTCACATGAACCACCTGTGTGCAGATGACAGTCCTGCGAAGGCACTGGCCTTTTGTGCCTTGTCCAAGCGATACCACCGCCATTTGTATATGTGGGTATCATATCCCGTGACTTTTGTCACCTCTGTGTGTTGTAAGTGTTGTATAGAATATTGCTTGTTCACAACACATCGCAGTGGTATGGGGGGAGTCGCGACGAAGAATTTGAATTTTTCGAGGTGAGACATACAAAAACGCCTATTTAGCATTTTGGAAGTACCAGAAGAAGGGTTTTTAATATTTTCGGACAAATTCACCCTAAATCTCACGGGGCATGCATACCTTGCAGCTTAGGTGGCTTTTGTGTTCCTACTGGAGGCTGTTTCCCGGCTTTATAGGCCATAATCTTTTAATTTTGACTTCACCTACACCACTGTCGTGTCTTGTAGCCAAATACTGTTTACATCCTATATGTGGTGTACAGTGCTGTTGGAGGCAACATATCTTCAGCAGGGAACCTAAAACTGAAACTAAACGCGAGACGTTTCCTAAGTAAGTATCCAGAAGATCTACGTATCCTCTTTTACTGGAGACCTGGGACTAACTGCTTATCTGAGTTGCAATGAACGCCGTCTCTCAAATGATATAAAATGCCAGAGGTTC
Organism: Schistocerca serialis cubense; assembly: GCF_023864345.2. NCBI lineage: Eukaryota > Metazoa > Arthropoda > Insecta > Orthoptera > Acrididae > Schistocerca > Schistocerca serialis. The sequence continues at coordinate 76,652,575 of NC_064644.1, forward strand.
TTCGAAAACGTATAACTTAAACGTTGTGCAGAAACAAGCAACGAACAATCCTTACTAATGGATAATTTTCTAACATTAGGGACGCTTCACTACCCATAATTACTGGGTGTAGAATTCAAGCAGCCAGTAGTTAGGCTTCAAACGTTGGGGAGACGTCGAGTGGGAGTGAGTAAATACAGAGCTATTTGGCTGACGTGAATTTGCTGTAGATTTATTGAACACGTTCTATTTTCTAATCACGCAAATCTATTGATCTATACCGCTGGCGAGAGTTAATTGCACATTTGTAGAACACGTTTGTTGTGCCAGTTTTTATAACCTTTTGATAAACGAAATGTACTCTCGGGTGCATCCGACATGAATTCCGCAAGTAGCGTTTCCACGAACAGCAAATGATGAGCAACATGTTCAGATGCGGGAACACAAACCTCATGGTCTTCCAGAAGATAAAAAAGCTTTGCTGATAATTTCAGCGCCTTCAGATTATCCAAAAGAATAGAAATATCAGCGTACAGGGTGTCCGAGCAGGAATTTTTTGCTTTCCATGTTGTGAGAAATGGTAGTATGGATAAAACTAGGAAAAAGTCCAGTAAATGTGGGCTCTAAAGCCCATCACTTAATATCTATGGGCATTTGTTCATTTTCGCTACGATGAAACGTATCTCTTCTAGGGAACAAGTGCTCGTAGCTCTTAAGGTATGCATTTTATAGCCCGTGCTTACTAGATATTTTTTTCTTATTTTGGTCCATACTACCTTGTCCCAAAATAAGGAAAGCAAAGAGCTCGCAGAAGAAGAGAAAAATTGGAAATTTGTGGTAAGTTCTGCGGAACCAAACTGCTGAGGTCATTGGTCCTTAGGCTTACACACTACTCAATCTAACTTAAACTGACTTACACAAAGGACAAAACACACACCCATGCCCGAGCGAGGACTCGAACCTGCGACGGGGGATGCCACGCGAACCGTGGCAAGACGCCCCAGACCGCAGAGCCACCCCGCGCGACAGAAGAAGACATTTGTTTCACATAATCGAAGATGAAGTGCTGACATCTCTTGAAGTATGCATTTCATTGCACGTATTTTGTAGTTTTTTGTTTCGACTGATCGTTCCTGTCATATACCAGAATACTGACCATTCTTCCTGAAACTCCCCATATAACAAAGACGGCTGAGGAAACAAATGTAGCTGAATGAAATTTTCACTCTGCAGCGGAGTGTGCACTGATATGAAACTTTCAGGCAGATTAAATCTGTGTTCCGGACCGAGACTCGAACTCGGAAACTTCGCCTTTCGTGGGCAAGTGCTCTAACAACTGAGCTACCCATGTACGACTCACGATTCCTCCTCACATCTTTAATTACGCCAGTACCTCGTCTCCTATCTTTCAAACTTCACAGAAGCTCTCCTGCGAAACGTGCAGAACTAGCACTACTGGAAGAAAGAGTATTGCGGAGACATTGTTTTGCCACAGCCTGGGAGATATTCCCAGAATGAGATTTTCACTCTGCAACGGAGTGTGAGCTGATATGAAAATTCCGTATGAGCAATGTGCAAGGTATTGTCACTGGGAGCTCTATTTGAAAATTGCTTGGGGAGCTTATTTGGTAGAGCACTTGCCCGTGAAAGGCAGAGGTTCCGAGGTCGAGTCTCGGTCCGGCACACAGTTTCAGTCTGCCATAAGGTTTCAACAAATGTAGTCATTCAGCGCATTTCAAACAGAGTTTCCAGTGACAATAGCTTGCAGTATTGCTGATGTTGTCTCTCACCATCAAGTCCTAAGTAAAATCTACGAACTACGGAAATAATCCCAAAGACCACCCTTTTCTCCTGTATACTCCCGTAGTTGGCTTGTCACAGATCACCTTCAACGAAAGTACATTCACTTTTGCCTATGATGAACTTATAGAAAACCTAGATTTGGCAAAAGAGAGTGAATTTCTCTCCATGTTCAGTGTAAACTGGGGAAGATAAAATAATAGTAGATTAATAATATAAACTTTAAGACAAAAAATAAAGAAGCTTCACGAAGGAATTATCCGAACGGGACGGAAATCGGTAGATGTCATGTACGTGTAGAGACAAAAAGATGATTACAATTCCAGAAAAAAATTTCAATGATCTTTCAACGAGAAATAGCTTCAGAAACCGAGCAAATCATTAACGCGTTTCTCCGCATGTGTCCTTTATGCAAGCAGTTAGTCAGCTTGGCACTGATTGATAGAGTTTTTGAGGGATATCGAATCAAATTCTCTTCAATTGGCCCCTTAACTCGTCAAAATCCATAGCCGGTAATGCTCTACACGTTCTCAGTTGTTAAGATATAGGCCTACGGCGAACTTGCTGGGCAAAGTAGGGTTTGGCAAACTCGCTAGAGGCAGTAGAAACTCACTCCGTGTGCGGGCGGACATCATGTTGCTGAAACGTAAGCCCTGGATGGCTTGCACTGAAGGGCAACAAATCAGGGCGTAGAATATCGTCGTGCCGATGTGCCGTGGACGATAGCCACAGGGGGTCGTCCACGGCAAAGAAATGGCGCCCGACACCATTGCTAATGGTTGTCGACTCGTATGGCGACAGTGAGCATGGTATCGTGCTACTGACCGGGACGTCTCCGGATACGTCTTCGCCTGTCATCGAAGCTCATATCGAAGTGCGATTCATCGCTGAAGAAATTCTACTCTACTCATTGAGATTCCAGTCCCAAACAGGGTCTGGAGACGCCACGGGCAGCTGTGGGATTCCATCCTTACTGCCCGACAACTTGAAGTAGTGGGCTGGGGTCCATTTATCTTCATAGCAGGACCCCTTTGGTTGTCATTGGTGACAACCTTACACCACAACTGCACGTCCACGATGTTCCACATCCCGTTTTGTTGCACCTCATAGCAAGCTATCCTGGGTTTACATTTCAGCAAGATAATGCCCTTCCGCACACGGTGAGTGTTTCTACTGCTTGTCTTCCAGCTTGTCAAACCTTACCTTGAACACTAAGGTCACCGGATCCCTTCCCAGTTCAAAATGTTTCCAAATTTATAAGGAGGGCCCTGCCACCAGATTCTGTCGATCTAACGGCTAACTGGACAGATTTCCAGAACGAAGGTGTCCCGACAGGAAGACGTTCGAAGCAATTGATCGGCGTCTTAGGGAGCACGGAACATTCCACCCTATGACTCGCGACTGGGAAAGATCTAGAACGACGAGGACACCTGCAATGGACGAGGCAATTCTTCGTGCAGTTGTCGATAACCCTAATGTCAGAGTCAGAGAAGTTGCTGCTGTACAAGGTAACGTTGACCACGTCACTGTATGGAGAGTGCTACGGGAGAACCAGTTGTTTCCGTACCATGTACAGCGTGTGCAGGCACTATCAGCAGCTGATTGGCCTCCACGGGTACACTTCTGCGAATGGTTCATCCAACAATGAGTCATTTCAGTGCAAATGTTCTCTTAACAGATGAGGCTTCATTCCAACGTGATCAAATAGTAAATTTTTACAATCAACATGTGTGGGCTGACGAGAATCCGCACGCAATTGTGCAATCACGTCATCAACACAGATTTTCTGTGAACGTTTGGGCAGGCATTGTTGTGGTGTCTTGATTGGGCCCCATGTTCTTCCACCTACACTCAATGGAGCACGTTATCATGATTTCGCACGGGATACTCTACCTGTGCTGCTAGAACATGTGCCTTTACAAGTACGACACAACATGTGGTTCATACACGATGGAGCTCCTGCACATTTCAGTCGAAGTGTTCGTACGCTTCTCAACAACAGATTCGGTGACCGATGGATTGGTAGAGGCGGACAAATTCCATGACCTCCACGCTCTCCTGACCTCAACCATCTTGACTTTCAATTATGGGGGCATTTGAAAGCTCTTGTCTACGCCACCTCGGTACCAAATGTAGAGACTCTTCGTGCTCGTATTGTGGACGGCTGTGATACAATACGTCATTCTCCAGGGCTGCATCAGCGCATCAGGGATTCCATGCGATGGAGGGTTGATGCATGTATCCTCGCTAACGGAGGACATTCTGAACATCTCCTGTAACAAAGTGTTTGAAGTCACACTGGTACGTTCTGTTGCTGTGTGTTTCCATTCCATAATTAATGTGATTTGAAGAGAAGTAATAAAATGAGCTCTAACATGGAAAGTAAGCGTTTCCGGACACATGTCCACGTAACATGTTTTCTTTCTTTGTGTGTGAGGAATGTTTCCTGAACGTTTGGCCGTACCTTTTTGTAACACCCTGTATACGTGTACATCACATCTACTGATTTCCATCTCATTCGGATAATTAGTTGGTAGTGTGTCGTTTTTTATGTCGTGAGTGTACGAAAATATGATTTAAATAAACTGTCACCCTAATTACCTCGTAGTCGAACTTTAAACAATAATTTGTCTTGTCCTGTCGTCTCCAGAGTGAGCGTACGCTGTCGAAAAACTATAGTGGTGGGAGTTTGGGAATTACACAAAAACTGAAACGTTTTTCTGCCACAATTTAAACACTATGTTGTTGGCTTCACAGTTTACAGACTATGTTGTTAGCTGCGTCCAAGGAACATAACACACTTTGATCGTTTCTTTTATAGGAGGTATATCAATAAACTTAACGTCGGAATAGTATATTCAAGAGACAATGATGGGTTAACATTCTGATTGACGTTAGAATTCATATCAAAAAGCATATGTGTCAGTGAGGAAGGAAGCAGCAACCGGCTACACATAAAAAAAAGTCCGAAAACAGCCTCCGTGTTCTCAGGCCATCTTGGATAAGATATTAAAGCCTAGAAAGTGATTTTCTTTTGTCGCTAGGGGAAGTAATTGTCCGAATTATTAGATCACGAGCGAAAAGGCTACTATAATCATACCTAGAAAGGAGACTGTAGTGAATTTGAGTTATTAAAACTTCAATGTTAGTGGAGACAAGTGATGGTCGCTCCCAGTACGCGTCCTACACGGTTCAGCTCACGTGTATTTTCTTCCAGGAGTGGGTCATAAGCGTAAAACACAAGAAAAGGGGAATATACGGTTTCCCTGTAACTGTTCACCTTACACCGACCACCAGGCGAGATTCAGAATCAGCACGGAGGCGTATGTACATTCCCTCGCGGACCTAATGGGTGCGTTTATGGTTCTTAATGCGGAACGGCAATCACGTGGGGAAAGCTGGGAGCCCCGGTCGCTGAAATTGTGAACAGCTTCGCAGCGAGTCAAATTTAATTTGGTGCGGCGCTGATCCGGCTGTGTCTGCGACACCACGCACGCGCGCTCAGCCGACACGCAATAAGCCGCTCGCCGGCATACATCAGCCTCCATAATAACGCCTCCCTAGCGCCCAAATGATAACTTGTCTCGCAGGGTCGCTCCCCCGCCGCTCGTAAATAAGCGCTAACCGCAGTTTAGAGCTCCATTTTTTAATATTCGTGCGTCTTTCCCGAGTCGTAAATTGGAAGCGCCGAGTTCATTAGCCTGGCAGTCTTCTTCTTCCACTGTGGGACGAGGTCGTAACTGCCTTCGGCCTCGTAACGCCCGTGTCCTGACCGGGGTTGGTCGCCCGTGTCCCATAAACTGCTGTCGTTTGCTTATTCAAAGTGCCCAGTTGCAGATAATCACACTTCACGTAGTATAACAGGCTCTCCGGAGTTATTTCCCCTGTTAAACGGAGGCTGCTGATGTTGTCAACATTTCATTTATTTTATTTCTGTTGATTACAATCTCTGTGTCAGTAACGCGAGTTTATAGACTACGTCATAGCATATCCAACACATATTGAAAGAAGGAAGACATAGTAATCAAATGTTAGACTATGAAAAACCAAAATATAAATTATAGTAACAACAATAGTAATTCTTCTGTCTCTGGTTTTTGTGTAGGTTATTTTGTCAAATATTAAAGACAATACAACCCAGCTAAACACCAGACAGGAAATAATTAGTTCAGATTTATGGGCAACTGGATTACAGCCAGCACGCTACATAAAGAAACCTTGAAAACAAGAACGAAAACACGGTAAAAGATTTCGAAAATATACGAAACCCAAGGTGTTTTTCTATAAACACCAAGAATCATGATTACAACACCGTCATCAAACTATTATGTCTGAATGCCTCCAAGTGTCTTACCCTTTCTGGAGGATGTTTACTAGAGGAATTACAAAGGAAAGACGAAGAGATCGCACACAACATACTTTGTTAAAAAAATAGAGTCTACCTAAAAATCGAAACAGAAACAATAATCGAAAACAGAAAAAAATATGGACACAAAGGCGCAAACATAGAGTTCATTGCCGGCCGGAGTGGCCGTGCGGTTCTAGGCGCTACAGTCTGGAACCGCGAGACCGCTGCGGTCGCAGGTTCGAATCCTGCCTAGGGCATGTATGTGTGTGGTGTCCTTAGGTTAGTTAGGTTTAAGTAGTTCTAAGTTCTAGGGGACTGATGACCTCAGAAGTTAAGTCCAATAGTGCTCAGAGCCATTTAAACCATAGAGTTCATTTTTACGGACACATAAGAAGGATAGGCCGTTCCAAACGCAAGTTAACATCTTTGACTCAAAATCGGAAAGAGGAAGACCGTGATACGTGAACGTCTAGAAAGATCTAGAGGAACTGGGCATAAACAGGAAAACGCACAAAACCGAGATATCTTCAGAGCAGTTGTATTGACGTCTCAGACTTTCCGAGATTTTAAACGGACATCTGACGACTAACAGTCAGATGAACGCCGTTCTAGGCACAGACACAGGGGTGCTCCTGTGGAAAATATCTGCTTTAAACCAAAAAAGGAACTGAAAATAATTATGATGATAACTGTAATCTCTTTATAGTCCTTAGATGATCCACTGGGGAAATAAATTAAAGCAGAAATAATAGAATACAGCATTAGGCATTTTGTGTTAAAGCACAATAAGAAAATAAACTGGTGGCACTCCAACGTATACGATGTCTGAAGTAAAATCTATGGGAGAAGATTCTCAGCTATTTGAAACAAGACAGTGGAGCGGCATAGCTGTCACCTTTACTGTTTGAATGAGTTTAGGAAGAAATATAGTGGTTTTTAATCTGGAACTAAAAAATGGCCTTACAATTTCAACTGAGAAAAGCAGCAAAATTCTTGACAAATATAAAAAAAAATATAGAAACACAAATACGTTACATACAGCATGTCAGTAAATCTAAATATTTTGGTGAAACAACGCAGCAGGAAGTATCGGCAAAACTTGAATATGTGTAAGAGTTAATGAAATGAGAAAAGAAAGTGATTCGACGAAAAGTATTTACAGCAAGAAATTCATATCTAGAAATAAGAACTAAAACACTATACCATAACGATGAGATGAGACCAGAATGTTTATATGCATGTGAAACCTTAACGATGATGGAAAAGTTAGAGGTGCCTTAAAGACAAGTTATTACGAAAGTGATGGGTGCAGATGAGAAGTAACAAGAATATGTACGAAAATATACAGAAAATATCAGAAGCAATAGAAAAGCGAATACTTATCTTCTTTTGGCGCCCTTAACGAATAATAAATGAGAGAGAAGAGGGACAGAGAGAGAGAGAGAGAGAGAGAGACAGAGAGAGAGACCAACAGATATCCCTTTATTTCAGGAAGAAGAAATCGACAGTAGCATGGACAACAGAAATACGGAAAGGCCTAGAAAGGAACAACATTAAAGAAATGTAAACAAGGGACAAAAATGTTTTTTAATAATGAAATACGAAATTTAGAATGCTTTCAATGCACAATAAATAAGAAATCGGCAACAAAATGGACTGGAGAAAGGAAAAAAGGCAACATGGGAACAAGATGGAGGGGCAGGTAAAACAGGAATCAACAATGAAGAATAGGGATTGAGACTGTTAGGTGATCCTGGTTGGTCAGTACGAAGATAAAAGAAGAACAAGCAGCGTATTATTCTACGAATTCTGAAAATAATAATAAAATGCCGGAAAGAAAAGGTGTCGGTTAGTAGTATATAACTTTAGAACCGAAAATTCCTCTATTGCAGCGTGTTCTCGAGATCTGACATCGAATACTACAGTTGAGCACACGTTCCCTGTTGCAGCTTGGTAGTGTGGCAGCAAAGGAGACCAGAACCCAGAACCAGATCGTTTGTCACCTGAACTCGTACAAATATCCATTTCTTCGTGGTATTCAACTCATTTTGCTTCTAAAGGAAGGTTACTCGATTCCTTGAAGTTCTTGATGCTGGCACTCAATGCTGATTTCCAAAATTTATTGGCAGAAATAATTCGAAAATTAGACTGAGTTGTTTAGCAAAACTACTGAAAACTCAAATCAGGATGGCTGAGTTGTATACGTAAACCTGTTTCCTGTTTACGTAAAGAGCCATTCGGATTTCCCAGTTCACTGTAGTTAATTATACAAGATAGTAACTAGAATCATTACCAACTACTTAGAATGAACTTCTGATCTTAGTCGATCAGAGGAAAAACCGACGTTTAGAACAGGATGTAGAACCATCAACGAATTACAACTCGTTATGAAATTATACTTTTTGAAGAAAAAAACCATGATTTTGACAACAGCGGCACCTCTCTTGTTTATTAAATCTACCAGCTTCGATGAATCAGCGGACCATCATGATCATTTGTGTCTAGATAAATATAATACGTTAACTACAATGCGGGATGCAGTTAATGTATAATGTTAACCTAGATACAAATGCTCATGCTGGTCTTCTGTTTGACCGAAACAGGTAGTTTTAATGAACAAGTGACTTAAAGCTGGTGTGCAAAATCAAGATTTATCAAAAATATTTAAAACCTGTAAATATTACCAACTTAAAATAATTACCTCTTTCTCTGGAATTCGCAGCTTTTGAGAAACCTTTGTACTCAATTTCAACAAAACCTGTACTAACCCTCCTTTACAAACGAGGTACGTTTCCAACATGCATTAGTATACAAGTGGACTTCATTAGGATAGTGTGAAATCTAAAAGGAAAAAATGCGTCAGGTAAGGGGTTACCATATATTCAAAAATATTCCCAGTACGCCCAGAGGAAGCTTATAGAGCCCCAATCTATGAAAAATAAAAAGAAATATGTATTAATGGTTCGTATGTTAACCATCTTCCTTAAATGGATGGGATTGTTTCCGGAATGAGTTTTCACTCTGCAACTAAGAGTGCGTTGATTTCAAACTTCCTGGCAAGGTACGTAGGAGACATTATGTGAATTTTGGAAGATAGGAGGGGAGATACAGGCGGAAGTGAAACTATGAGGGCGGGGGAGGAGGAAAGGAAATGAAAGTTCACGGGTTGATGTAGTACGTGAAGTCATTTCAGTGATTACCCTATCGAGTTAAATTTACAAAGTACCTGGCAGTAAAAGCCTAGTTATCAGTATGATGTGACGGGAAGTTAGTGTTTAAGGTGCCGTCGATATCACAGTAATTAGAATAGGAGCACAACTAGGGATTAAGGAAGGATGGGCAGGGAAATCGGCCATTGCCTTTCGCATCAGCCATCATGGCAACTGCTTAGAGCGATTTAGGGAAACCACGGAAACCAGTTCAGGATGTCCGTGCGGAGACTTCAACAGTCGTCTTCTCCAATGCGAGTCCAGTGTTCCAAATCCCCCCTACATTGTCGTTTTTGTTGGGAAGGGTGTCATAAGGCTGTTGTATTCTCTCTTGAGGTAAGCTATCCCACAAGGGTTGCAACTGGTCCTTGATATCGAGGATAATGCCGCCAGGACGGTGCTGACGTCCGAGCTGGTTCCACACATGTTCTATGGGGACAGATCTAGGCTTCTTGCAGGCCACGGGAATAACTCAGTATCACTAAGACACTTTGTAGAGACATGTGCCATGCGTGGAAGAGCATTGTCCTGTTGAAAAACGGCTCCACGATACTGCGGCATAAGAGGTAACTGATGAAGGCCCAGGATTTTGGTAACGTACTGTGGTGCTGCCAGAGTTTTCTCAATCACTGCCAGCCGTAACCAGAGGTCGTATCTGGTGGCTTCCCACACCATGACGCCAACACCGCTGAGCCTCTACAAAACACAGGAAGAGCGGGACCTCTCAGCCACACACGTCATCAATGGTTATTCGGGATAGTGCAAGCCGGCCGGAGTGGCCGTGAGGTTCTAGGCGCTACAGTCTGGAACCGAGCGACCGTTACGGTCGCAGGTTCGAATCCTGCCTCGAGCATGGATGTGTGTGATGTCCTTAGGTTAGTTAGGTTTAATTAGTTCTAAGTTCTAGGCGACTGATGACCTCAGAAGTTAAGTCGCATAGTGCTCAGAGCCATTTGGATAGTGCAAAACAGCGATTCATCACTGAACACAATGCAACGCCATTAATCAGCGGTCCACTCTTCCCGGCCACTGCAGCACTCAAAATGCAGCCGTCTGTGTGGTGGTCTTAACGGCAACCTAATCACGGAACGCTAAATCTCTAGTGCGACTAATGGTAGTCTCCGATCAAAAGTATATCTTCTACTCGGATGCCAAGAGCAAATGTGCAGATGTTACAATATGGTGATCCTTCCTTGTGATGTTCAGATGTGGTCGACTGAAACTTTCACCCTCATATTAACATACAGTCCACCATAGGGCCATTGTCATATCAGAATGCTCGTTTTGATCAGCTGGCTAAATGGAGATCCACAACAAGGCTCTTTCTGAATCTCTCCGGTTCTGATAACGCTGTGTCACACGAATACACGGTATCCCCGATTTGTCCGTGTTGTTCGCAGTAATCACTCAACTTCTGACGCTGTTTCCGCCCCTAATATTCCCTACCGGACCTGGTAACACCACTAAAAGCGAACAACACTAATGTATTCTGTTGGTCGTTATCCTGCTACAGGAAATTTCAACTCTATTGCTTACGTGATAACGGCGTATACGAGTAGGAAGTTACGTTGACATCTGACCATGTCCTCTGGGTACTTCACTTTTTGTCAGGCAGTGTATTTTAGTAAACCACAGAAACCTTTAGACTCAGGTTTGAACATTGTCACTCCATAATTTGGGCCTAGTCTCCATCCCTATGCTGTCTACCTCTGTTTCTTTCTTACATTCAGTATTTTTTACACTACGACTGTTTAGTGAGGGTTTTGTGCAAATCTTTCCTTTATCGATTTCAGTGCTCTAAGTTACTTGTTACTTCAATAAATTGAACATCAATTTAAGCAAATAAGCAAATGCGCACTGTGTATGGAATGGTTCTGATGATAACAATGGTTGTGGAAGATGACAGTAGAATACTTATTAGAGTTTTTATAGATTTATATTGTTCATGAAGAACTTTCATTTGTGCATATGCATCATTACTTGCACAACAAAAGATCGTATATGCCATGTCAGATGACATGGTCGCTAAGTTCTTGTGCGGTATGTTTTGAATTATGGCTGCGTCATATTAATGCACAGGTCTGGCTGGTGCTGCGTAGCTTATGGCATTATCAACCCCAGCAATCAGTTGCGGTATCCATTGCCATTACCATTAGCCATTCACTTTGTATACTCTGCATTTCTTTGCTCATTGATTCCATTTCTTTATTTGAAGTGAATCAGTGGGACCTCTGTGTTGGTCATGGGGTTTGGGTGCTACTGTCACTGTCGCAAAACGGATTGGTCACCGCCGTCACAGTGTGTCAGTTCTGCTTTGGCCGAAGCCCAAATCACGGGTATCGACCAACAGCCACGCGAGAGGGAGGTGAGACTTGTTTCCTGTATACTGCACCACTCCCTGCGGCGGTATGAGTTCTCCACATCAGCAATGCAGTCATCCAGATTTAGGTTTGTGTGGTTCCTCAGGATTAGTCCAAGCAGCTGATTCTCTCCAGTAGCCCCACGTTGATAATATTTCCATTCCTCGCCAGGCTGGGCTAGTGTATGCTGTCTTTTGCCCTCGAGAGCGCCGAAACATTGAGACGTATCCTTCCTCCTCCTGAGGTGAATCTTCTTGGTGCACCCCTGTCCTCATAACGACAGTAGACACTATTATAGAGAGAAATAATTGCCAAGGGAGTTCTGCTGGTCAAAAGAATTCAGCAGACAGAAATCCAAGTGCGGCTGACGTATTAAAGTGGTAGATGCACCCAGTACCCGATCGTTACACAAGACTGTCACCCTAAAAATAAAACCGATATGCAATGCACACTAACACTCTTCCGTTCTATCTCTGTCTCTATCTTCTGGCACTTGCTACGGGTGAGAATTTGAGCCATTACGACAACTTCGGAATCAAAAGCAGACATAATTAGGGAAAAAGCTTTTCTGAAAAAGAGAAAGTTATTAAGCTTGAATGGAAATTTAAACGCCAGGTAGGACTTTCTGAAAACATTTGTCGGAGAGTAGCGTTTTACTGAACTGAAACGTCGACTGTGTACAGTTCCGACAAGTAGGGAAGAGAAGTTCTTGAAATGTGGTGCTACAGAAGAATGCAGATGATTCGCGAGTAGATTGGATAATTAATGAGGAGATACCGACTCGAATTGGGGACAAAACAAGTTTAATGGATCACTTGATTAATACGACGGGATCGGGTGATAAGGAAGGGCCTTGAGGCATCAAGGAATCGTCTGTTCGGGAATAGAGGTGTGGCAAAGAAGGATGACGCACACCATCCTGCTTTGTATGCACTATTCAAAAATTCAAGTGGCTCTCAGCACTATGGGACTTTACTTCTGAGGTCATCAATCCCCTAGAACTTAGAACTACTTAAACCTAACTAACCTAAGTACATCACACACATCCATGCTCGAGGCAGGATTCGAACCTGCGACCGTAGCGGTCGCGCGGTTCCAGACTATAGCGCCTAGAACCGCTCGGCCACTCCGACCGGCTGTATGCAATATTATTTCATATATTAAGGTCTATATAAAATTTTCTTTAACTTCTTTCCGATATTCCGATGTTAAAGTTCCTACATTAAGCACATAATACGCATATTACCAAAATGGCAGACATAAATTCCCCCACAAAACTATATTAATCACATCATTCAGTTTGTTGTCCTGGCTGCAATGAGCTAATTAGTTTCGTCAGAAATGATAGCAATCAAAAGTTCTAGTGATTGTGAACATCGTACTACTAGCAATAGGAAAATCTTTTGAGCTAACAGGTAAACTCTGAATGAGACACCACTTTCACATTAAAGAGATATTTTTCTTCATTTTAGTGAAGTACTTGTATTAACCCAAACTCAATAAGTTTAAAAGATATTGTTAGTTACATATTTTGCTGGTCCAAGATTTCATTGCCAGTTATAGCTAAAGTACTGTAAATTTCCAGGATCTGTGGACACAATTTTCAAAGTGCTCAAATCTGTGTGAATTTCTAAGGCATCAAAACTGCTAAGGTCATCGGTCCCTGGACTTGCACACTACTTAATCTAACTTCAACTTATGCTAAAGACAGCACACAAACCCATGCCCGAGGGAGGACTCGTTCCTCCGGTGGGAGGGACCGATATAATTTTGACCGCCTGAGTTCTCTGAATCCATTGACAGAAATAATAAAGTGCAAGGGTCGTTAATTAAAAATTACTAATTATCAGGAACTAAATTTTAACGTACAAGATGGATATCCTGGTCATAAATCCGAGATTCACATTGCGTAGGCATAAATAGTGTTGCTTACTTTAACAGATACTGCTCGTGAAGAATAATGTGCAAACGAAATATAATGATAAAATCAACAACCGACTAAAGATGAACTTTCTGACCTGCAGAATTTGTTAACTACACTACTGTCCATTAAAATTGCTACACCAAGAAGAAATGCACATGAGAAACGGGTATTCATTGGACAAACATATTATACTAGAACTGACATGTGATTACATTTTCACGCAATTTGGGTGCATAGATCCTGAGAAATCAGTACCCAGAACAACCACCGCTGTCCGTAATAAGGGCCTTGATACGCATGAGTATTGAGTCAAACAGAGTTTGGATGGCGTTTACAGGTACAGCTGCCCATGCAGCTTCAACACGATACCACAATTCATAAAGAGCAGTGACTGGCGTATTGTGACGAGCCAGTTGCTCGGCCGCCATTGACCAGACTGTTTCAATTGGTGAGAGATCTGGTAAATGTGCTCGCCAGGGCAGCAGTCGAACATTTTCTGTATCCAGAAAGGCATGTACAGAACCTGCAACATGCCGTCGTGCATTACCCTACTGAAATGTAGGGTTATGCAGGGATCGAATGAAGGTCTAGAGCCACGGGTCGTAACACATCCGAAATGTAACGTCCACTGTTCAAAGTGCCGTCAATGCGAACAAGAGGTGACCGAGACGTGTAACCAATGGCACCCCATAGCATCACGCCGGCCGATAGGCCAGTATGGCGATGACGAATACACGCTTCCAATGTGCGTTCACCGCGATGTCACCAAACACGGAAGCGAACATCATGATGCTGTAAACAGAATCTGGATTCATCCGAGAAAACGACGTTTTGGCATTCGTGCACCCAGGTTCGTCGTTGAGTACACCATCGAAGGCGCTCCTGCCTGTGATGCAGCGTCAAGAGTAACCGCAGCCATGGTCTCCGAGCTGATAGTCCATGCTGCTGCAAACGTCGTCGAACTGTTCGTGCAGATGGTTGTTGTCTTGTAAACGTCCCCATCCGTTGACTCAGGGATCGAGACGTGGCTGCACGATCCGTTAGAGCCATGCGGATAAGATGCCCGTCATCTCGACTGCTAGTGATGCAAGGCCTTTGGGATCCAGCACGACGTTCCGTATTACCCTTCCGAACCCACCGATTCCATATTCTGCTAACAGTCATTGGATATCGACCAACGCGAGCAGCAACGACGCGATACGATAAACCGCAATCGCGATAGGGTACAATCCGACCTTAATGAAAGTCGGAAACGTAATGGTATGCGTTTCTCCTCCTTACACGTGACATCAGAACAACGTTTCACCAGGCAACGCCGGTCAACTGCTGTTTGTGTATGAGAAATCGGCTGGAAACTTTCCTCATGTCAGCACGTTGTAGGTGTCGCCACCGACGCCAACCTTGTGTGAATGCTCTGAAAAGCTAATCATTTGCATATCGCAGCATCTTAATCCTGTCGGTCAAATTTCGTGTCTGTAGCGCCTCATCTTCGTGGTGTAGCCATTTTAATGGCCAGTAGTGTATTAGAAATTAACGTAGTTCAATAATATCCTTATGTGAGTCATTTAAGCCCCATCCTCGCACCATTTTCTGGCATTCTGTTCATTTTGCTCTTTGTCATGTTCAGCTGATAGGCTTCACTGGATGCGGATGCAGAGGGACACATGTGGTCAGCCCACCGCCTTCCCACCTGTTGCCGGTTTTCGTGACTGGAACCTCTACTTGTCAGTCCAGTGTCTCCTCAGTTGATTTCACAGGGGTCTGGTGCACCGCTGTGGCAACAGCGTCCGGGAGACCCGGGCGGTTATGCACCCATTCGCTGGTCAAGCCGGACAGCCCTTAATGTCGGTGATGTGACGGGAACCGGTCGTACTACTGGTGCAAGGGCGTTGGCTCCGTCTACGTACTTGCTTGTAAACATTACAGACTCCAAACGGTCTGGTCATAATCAAAAGGATCTTAAAGACGTGATTAAAGCTTGGTAAACTTCCAGTTTCGAACTTAAAATAGAAGCTTCTGGATATTCATTATAATATATCCTACAACAGTACTTTCAGCTGGTGTTCCAGCGAAGCTGCGCTGCTACCAAAGCTTATTCAGTAACAGGTAGGACTGGTTTACATTACATAGAGAAGCACGGATTTAAATATTGCAGAGAGAGAGAGCAAGGCTCCACTGCGGTAAGTAGGTTCAAATGAATGTAGGTTGCACTAGTAATGTTGAGACAGACTAGTGTGAAAGTCTGCGCCAAGCCAGTCTTCTTACTGAAGACTACAGTACGAGCTCCACTACTTCCGCGTCCACATGACATCATATCTGTGCTATGGCGCTCGCTCAGTGGTGAAAAATTGTCCTTGAAAGAGAAAAAACATGTTGTGGATGTGCACTTAAAACGAATCACGTCAGGCAGTAATCACTGCGCGAGACTCTTTCAGTGTTAAACGAACGACCAGGCAGTAGCCGCTGAAGCGGATGTGGAGGACGTGTGTCTGTGTGAGGCGGTAGCGACATACACACACAGCTGCTCGTGACTCATCCACCCACGCACCGGTGGCAGTCCTTTCCAGGCAGCGCGTCGCATCTGGACGCATCGTAGAGACGACGCCCTGTGTAGGGAGACGCCATCGAACGAAAAGTATCAATTCTGTGCTCTTGAGTAGAAAATGAGGTTTGCTATTTGGGGAGCGAAATAACTGATGATGGTCGAAGTAGAAAGGATATAAAATAAAGACTAGCAATGGCAAGGAAAGCGTTTCTGAAGAAGAGAAATTTGTTAACATCGAGCATAGATGTAAGTGTCAGGAAGTCGTTTCTGATAGTATTTGTATGGAGTGTAGCTATGTATGGAAGTGAAACGTGGACGATAAATAGTTTAGACAAGAAGAGAATGGAAGTTTTCAAAATGTGGTACTACAAAAGAATGCTGGTGATTAGATGGGTAGATCACGTAACTAATGAGAAGGAATTGAATAGAATAGGGGAGAAGAGAAATTTGTGGTACAACTTGACTAGGAGATGGGTTCGGTTGGTAGGACATGTTCTGAGGCACCAAGAGATCACCAATTTAGTATTGGAGGGCAGCGTGGAGGGTAAAAATCGTAGTGAGAGACCAAGAGATGAATACACTAAACAGATTCAGAAGGATGTAGGTTGCAGAAGGTACTGGGAGAAGAAGAAGCTTCCACAGGATACAGTAGCATGGAGAGCTGCATCAAACCAGTCTCTGGACTGAAAACCAATACAACAAAAACAACAACAACGAGTAGTACCGATAGAAAAGTATTGTAGTCATAAAAGCATCGGTAACTTGTACAGATTTGATGTCCGAAGGCAATGATAACCTCTTTACTCCTGAGTTTAAAGAAGTCACTGGAAATTAATTTTGCTTTTCATATTTTCCAGCCAACTAAGAAAGAAGCTGCATGACACAAAGGCAAGTGAAATGTTTTTTGATGACTCACTAAGGCAGAAATGGAGTTCCACATAAGAGGATATCAAGTCTCACATATTGTGAAAACGTACTAATCCTTGCTTCTTATTTATTTTCATTCCCCCTGTTTTCAAATATATATATTGCTGAATGAAAATAAGAAGGTATATACGAGGTTAACCCCAAAAGTAAGGTCTCCTATTTTTTATAAGCACATAGACCTCTTTATTTCTACAATGTTTTGCATCAGTTCACATTTAGCTACACCCCTGGAAATGGAAAAAAGAACACATTGACACCGGTGTGTCAGACCCACCATACTTGCTCCGGACACTGCGAGAGGGCTGTACAAACAATGATCACACGCACGGCACAGCGGACACACCAGGAACCGCGGTGTTGGCCGTCGAATGGCGCTAGCTGCGCAGCATTTGTGCACCGCCGCCGTCAGTGTCAGCCAGTTTGCCGTGGCATACGGAGCTCCATCGCAGTCTTCCCTTGTTAGAACTACTTGAACCTAACTAACCTAAGGACATCACACACATCCATGCCCGAGGCAGCATTCGAACCTGCGACCGTAGCGGTCGCGCGGTTCCAGACTGTAGCGCCTAGAACCGCTCGGCCACTACGGATGGCTGAAACGGTTTGCTTGTCAACAAAGTCGTATATCTTCTTAAGGTACAAAAAGGTGACAAACACTTCGACGTATCCATCACCTCTTTACCCCACAATTCATTCACGTGGACCTTAGTTTCCAATTTTTCTTCGTTAATAAGCATATTTTTCCGTTTATAGGCCGATTGTCCGTGAGTACAGACGATCTACTTTTTAGTTTTAAAACCAGGTTGCAGCACCGTAGCACCTTTCAAGGTGCGATTCGTGTGTTAGTTGACAGCTGGTTGTACGCGGACAATGGTTACCAATACAAATCGAAACGGTATGTAAAAAACTATTGTGCCTGAACATTAGACTGGGAATCTTTTTGTTTCCCTAACGTTTCCTGAATACTCTAGATGTTGAGGATTAGTTCAGAGTTGTATAAATTTTCTTCGTCAGTATGAAACAACCCATTTTCTGAAGGTCCTTGTACGCGGACTTCAGGTCATAATCGACCTTTGTTAATATCAATTTGCTCTTCGATAACGCAATACCGAATTAAAGTCATGCCTACACTCTACAGCGCCCGCCCGGTTGGCCGTGCGGTCTAACGCACGGCTTTCCGGGTCGGAAGGAGCGCCTGGTCCCCGGCACGAATTCGCCCGGCGGATTTGTGTAGAGTTCCGGTGAACGGGCCACTCCGTGGATAGCTTTTAGGCGGTTTTCCATCTGCCTCGGCGAATGAGGGCTGGTTCCCCTTATTCCGCCTCAGTTCCACTATGTCGGCGATTGCCACGAAACAAGTTCTCCACGGACGCGTACACCACCATTACTCTATCATGCAAACATAGGGGTTACACTCGTCTGGTGTGAGGCATTCCCTGGGGGGTCCACAATAACCCGGGGTTCGGTGTGGGGCGGCGGAGTGATGAAGTGGACTGCGGTAGTCGTGATGGGGTTGTGGACCACTGCAGCTGCGGCGGGGATGGTGCCTCTCCGTCGTTTCTAGGTCCCCGGTTAACATACAATTCAATACAGTACACTCTACAGCAATGCATTTAACACTGGTAAGCAATTAGAAGCTGTTTGTAATGACAGGAATGAGGAATTATCTGATTGAGAAGTTAACGAATTCTCGTTTTTGGTAGAAGATTGTCTTGCTGAGCTTGATAAAATTGACTGGTAAACAATAAGCACGATAAGATGTCTTGCCAGTATGTAGGTGAAGAGGTAATTCTTGTAGAGTGAATTACTCTGACAGCAAAGATGTAGCTAATGAGGAAATGTGAATACAAAGTCAAGAAGAGCTGTGTTGCAACCCGTTTCAGAAGTTAGGTTTTAAAATGTTGGCCGACTACCAGAATTTGTAGAGGCAATAGAGGCCTCAGAATGCAGAAAACATGGCTGCAGTTCCAAGATAAGAGACTCGTGCATCAAGTGTGGAATGTATGTTTTGTGCAAAATATTTGTTTAGCTTATCGTAGAACGTACCACAAAGATTTATTTTCTGGCAGCTGCAAATTATTACTTGCGAAAAATTGTTGTATGGTTATTGTTTTCTTACATTTACGTATTTGTGTAGTCCTTTTAGAGCATCAACAAAAACCTGTATAGGAAATCACGTATTTCACTATGTTAACGTTAAGGGATAATCCCAAAAGTAAGGTCTCTTATTTTTTTATAAGTACAGAACTCTGTTTGTGTGGCAGTAGGTCACACTGTTATGAGGAGTGCTTCACGCACTGTGTGTAAACATCCGCACGCCGCGCTCAGGCGCTCAGTCTTGGCTTGGCAGCCATTGAGACTGGAGCTCCCGTTGGATGTTACCGCCAAGTGCAAATTGCGCGTTGTTATTCGGTTCTTGAACGCAAAGGGAACTGCGCCGATTTAAATCCATCGCCAATTGACGGAAGTGTATGGTGAGTCGTGCATGGATGTCAAAAATGTTCGTAAGTTGTGTAGAGAGTTTGCAGCTGGTCGGATCGAAATTCAGTACGAACAAAGGAGCGAGAGACCGTCAGTTTCTGAGGAGACAGTGTTGAAGGTTGAGCGAAGCATGCGTGAAGATCGGCGGATCACCCTGGATGATCTCTGCACGTTGGTTCCTGAGGTTTCCCGAACAACCGCTCACAGAATTTTAATGGGAACATTGAACTACCGGAAGGTGTGCGCAAGATGGGGTGCCACGCATGCTGACTGAAGACCATATGCAGCAACGAGTTGATGCTTCCCGCTTATTTCTTCACCACCTTTCAGCCGAAGAGGACAACTTTCTGGACTGGTTAAAACAACATTTGGCCGGAAAGCGATTCAGCTCCGACGACGAGCTAAAAGAGGAGGTTCATAACTTTCCGAACAGCATGGCGGCGAGCTGGTATGACATGGGCATACAAAAACTGCCACAGCGTCTAAAAAAATGCATCTACAGAAATGGTGATACGTCGAAAAATACACTCCTGGAAACTGAAATAAGAACACCGTGAATTCATTGTCCCAGGAAGGGGAAACTTTATTGACACATTCCTGGGGTCAGATACATCACATGATCACACTGACAGAACCACAGGCACATAGACACGGGCAACAGAGCATGCACAATGTCGGCACTAGTACAGTGTATATCCACCTTTCGCAGCAATGCAGGCTGCTATTCTCCCATGGAGACGATCGTACAGATGCTGGATGTAGTCCTGTGGAACGGCTTGCCATGCCATTTCCACCTGGCGCCTCAGTTGGACCAGCGTTCGTGCTGGACGTGCAGACCGCGTGAGACGACGCTTCATCCAGTCCCAAACATGCTCAATGGGGGACAGATCCGGAGATCTTGCTGGCCAGGGTAGTTGACTTACACCTTCTAGAGCACGTTGGGTGGCACGGGATACATGCGGACGTGCATTGTCCTGTTGGAACAGCAAGTTCCCTTGCCGGTCTAGGAATGGTAGAACGATGGGTTCGATGACGGTTTGGATGTACCGTGCACTATTCAGTGTCCCCTCGACGATCACCAGTGGTGTACGGCCAGCGTAGGAGATCGCTCCCCACACCATGATGCCGGGTGTTGGCCCTGTGTGCCTCGGTCGTATGCAGTCCTGATTGTGGCGCTCACCTGCACGGCGCCAAACACGCATACGACCATCATTGGCACCAAGGCAGAAGCGACTCTCATCGCTGAAGACGACACGTCTCCATTCGTCCCTCCATTCACGCCTGTCGCGACACCACTGGAGGCGGGCTGCACGATGTTGGGGCGTGAGCGGAAGACGGCCTAACGGTGTGCGGGACCGTAGCCCAGCTTCATGGAGACGGTTGCGAATGGTCCTCGCCGATACCCCAGGAGCAACAGTGTCCCTAATTTGCTGGGAAGTGGCGGAGCGGTCCCCTACGGCACTGCGTAGGATCCTACGGTCTTGGCGTGCACCCGTGCGTCGCTGCGGTCCGGTCCCAGGTCGACGGGCACGTGCACCTTCCGCCGACCACTGGCGACAACATCGATGTACTGTGGAGACCTCACGCCCCACGTGTTGAGCAATTCGGCGGTACGTCCACCCGGCCTCCCGCATGCCCACTATACGCCCTCGCTCAAAGTCCGTCAATTGCACCTACGGTTCACGTCCACGCTGAGGGGGGGGGGGGGGGGGGCGGGGGGTGCGATGGGGAGGTCCCCTTGTAAGTTCTAGGGGACTGATGACCTCAGAAGTTAAGTCCCGTAGTGCTCAGAGGCATTCTACCCATTTCTGAAACCGTTTCAGACACCTTAGAAGAGCTCAGTTTAGACAGGAAGATTATAGAAGTAATCTTCCAGACTCTCGCATATACAACATCTCAAATGGAGTTTGCTGGTGAACAATCTTAGCTTTTTGGACTACATATGTTGCGCTCAACAACGAGATGCCTCTTCCCGCTATTGTTTAACATAGCATACGGTATAAACTTCGGAACCTCGGAACTCAGATTCAAACTGGAGGCCTGCCTTTTCTCACGATCTAGCTATCTTTACTAAGACAAGTGAAGAACTTCACACTAAGGTAAACCAGAGAAGATTTAAACGAGACAGTAACAAGGACAGGTCTCCAAATATCACAAGAGAAGACTCCTTTGATAGAAAATTTACATCAGAGTACCAGAAGATCCTCGCAATAAATGAAATATGGGACAATTTCATATGCGTCTTCTTTTAAATATCTCGGAGAAATCATACTACCAGCTGAACTAGACCGTAAGGCCAATTTAGAAACAGCCACCAAACTCAAGAACGCGTACAGAATATAATAGAATCAGTACAGTATACGAGAGCTATCCTGAAATGCGAAACTACGGCATTAAAAGACATTTGTTAGGACTGAAGCATTATGTGTGTCTCTAGGAGGCTCCTGAACAACTGATAAAATTGGAAAGGAAAAGCTAAAAATTATCATTAAAGTTGTATTTCCATCAATATGTATGACATACTGATTAAAAGAAATACTATATGCAGCAATAGACAACTTCACCGACGCACTACGTTGAAAATGCTTGAAGTTCTGTGATTACACACGCAGAATGGATAACACAAGATTAACTTAAAAACTTCTTAATATAATTAATTCAGAAATGGTAAAAATACGAGTATCATTGGGTTGCAAGAAACCGAGGAAATTAACATCACAGAAGATGCCATCATAGAACACAACACATTCACAGAGAAAGCCAACGAGACCAATCAAAAAAGTGGACAGAGGAATGCAAGAACCAACACAACGAATTTATGAAGAGCTTTTGGGAAGAGAGAGAGAAAAGGAAGGCGTCTGACCAAGATCACAAGATCCAACGCGTCCTTTCACTGGGCATAACGAAGAAAGAAGAATAAATATTATCCCTTTCTTATTACGCTATCCAGGTACATTGATCTTACCAAGCATCAAAGCCTGAAAAACCACCTACTGCGCCAGTCGGAGTGGCCGAGCGGTTCTAGGCCCTACAGTCTGGAACCACGCGTCTGTTACGGTCGCAGGTTCGAATCCTGCCTCGGGCATGGACGTGTGTGATGTCCTTATGTTAGTTAGGTTTAAGTAGTTCTAAGTTCTAGGGGACTGATGACCTCAGAAGTTAAGTCTCATAGTGCTCAGAGCCATTTGAACCACCTATTGCAGCGCGGACTGATACGAAGCGTGCAGGTATAGAGTCAGAGACGTTCTGGAAGGTAGTGATAGGGCTGTGGAGCCATGCCGGTTGCAGTGCCGTGGTCAGCTGCGCTAGGTTTCTCGGTTGAGGATCGAAGGTGCGAACAGTCCGATCGACGTGATCCCACGAATTCTCGACTGGGTTTTAATCCGGGGAGTTTGGTGGTCAGGGGAGTACGGTAAACTCGTCCTGGTGCTCTTCTAATCAAGCACGTATACTGCGAGCTGTGTGAAGCGCTGCAGTCTTCTGCAGGTAGATGTCGTGGTGACAAGGCAAAACGAACTGCATGTAGGGGTGGACATGGTCTCCAAGGACAGACCCATATTTTTTTTAATCCACTGTGACTTTCAGAATCACCACATCTCCCAGGGAAAGCCTTCTGACCTGAACCCTTGCGGCAATTGTTGAACGGCGTTTGTTTTCAGGCGTTCTGCCCCGTACGCGAAAAGAGCCATATGTCCGATGGATTATGTAACGTTATTCATCTGAGAAGGCCGCCTGTGGTCACCCAGTTGCGTTACTGGCGTGCAGTTCCATCGTTCATCAGCGCTGAAGAGCAGCCAGCATCGGTGCACGTCTGCTGCCCGCACAGGTCTCCGTTGGCGCCGTTCGCCTACTGCCATCCATGGCCGGCGATACATCACTGTTCTCTCGACGCCAGTTTTGGATAGCATGATTTTGTCATAGACTGTGTACTTTTACCACCGCTGTACGCGAACAGTTTAAAAACTTAGCCATTTCGTAAATGCTTCCACCCATGACGTGAGTGCAATAGACGATGCCTTTTTGCACGTCAGATAAATGGCTCCGATCCGCATTATGACAACGACTGCATAGTCTTCCACACTCCCCCGACGCGCTTTATATTCCCTCCACTGCTAGTGTTGCCACTTGGTGTCTTTGAGGATCAGTGCATGTTGCCGTCGAGCATAGGCGGTGGTCACATAAAAGTTACTGGAACGTGCAATATGGCTGAATAATGAAATTTAAGAGAAAAACCTTTAATTGACGCCTGGAGTTTTCGTTCAAGGTACTATCAGCATACAAAATTTCATTCAGATTTTTTAGGTATTTCTAGGAATCGTAGCGTCCATTGTTATTTAAATGAATTCAAAAGTTCTCCTGTTCACAGCTTTGAAAATCCAGACATCGGAACTGTAACGTTGATGTGCCTTCAAGGATACTATCGATAGAAAACGAATTCATTCGGATCAGATTGATATACAAACACGTACCCCCTCTCCCCCCCCCCCCCCCACACACACACACACAAACACGCACACATACACATGTCCTCACCAATGCTCTGTCTTTTTGGAAAGTGTCCTAACAGACACTAGTACGGTAGAATAGCTTAAGTCGAACCGAAACACCAGCTGAAAAATCCCTGATTACTAAAAGTATAGTGAATACATGCAGCTGATTCAATTTATCATCACAGAGCGCCTGCTAAGGCGTTATTTCCTCAAATAGTTTTTTTACCGTGTCATTTAAACTCCGTTATCTGAAAACATTTTTTTTTAATTCACGCTCTTCTTCCATCCATGACGACATGTATTTATACTAACAAATATGCGATTTAGTCGTCACTTACGATCCTGTCGATTAAATAATTTTACGTTGCTGGTGTGCTGGGGTGTTTTCATAGATGGTTAGTGAGGTTTGTAGTATTTCCCGAAACTTCAAATTTTTCAAACACGTTTTGCGCCTCACGATGTTACGGAAGGTGTCTGTTTGTTGGTTCTTTCATTTCCTGGCCACCTATTTTACCTTTGTCATTAGTTGTAATATTAATTTTACAGCTGTCTCTGCATCATCGTTGACAGAACCGACTGTGGACGTTTGGTGCAGAGCCGGGTGGAGGGTCTGAATCAGAGGCTCAGACGGTTTTGCGACCGTGTTGACTTCAGATTCCTTGACTTGCGCCATAGGGTGGTGGGGTTTCGGGTTCCGCTGAATAGGTCAGGAGTTCATTACACTCCGCTGGCGGCTACACGGGTAGCGGAGGCTGTGTGACGTGGACTGGGCGGTTTTTTACGTTAGAAGGCCTCGGGAAAGTACGGGGTGGGCTGCAATTTCAAAGGGTGCATGGAAAATACAGGACTTCCTGGATCAAGGAACAGTCGGAATTGTAGTTGTAAATTGTTGTAGTTGTGCTGGGAAAGTCCCTGAGCTTCAATCACTAATAGAAAGCACAGAAGCTGAAATCGTTATAGGTACAGAAAGCTGGCTAAAGCCTGAAATAAGTTCTGCAGAAATTTTTACGAAGTCTCAGACGGTGTTCAGGAAAGATAGATTAGGCAGAATTGGTGGTGGAGTGTTTGTGTCTGTCAGTAGTGGTTTATCTTGTAGTGAAGTCGAAGTAGACACTCATTGCGAATTGGTATGGGTGGAGGTTATACTTAACAGCCGAACTAAGTTAATAATTAGCTCCTTCTACCGACCCCCAGACTACGATGATATAGTTGCTGAACAGTTCAGAGAAAATATGAGTGTCGTAACAAATAAGTGCCCCACTCATACGGTTATAGTTGGTGGGTACTTCAACCTTCCCTTGATATGTTGGCAAAAATACTTGTTCAAAACCGGTGGTAGGCAGAAAACATCTTCCGAGATTGTCCTAAATGCTTTCTCCAAAAATTATTTCGAGCAGTTAGTCCACGAACCCACGCGAATTGTAAATGGTTGCGAAAACACACTTGACCTCTTAGCCACAAACAATCCAGAGCTAATAGAGAGTATCATGACTGATACAGGGATTAGTAATCACAAGGTCGTTGTAGCTAGGCTCAATACCGTTTGTTCCAAATCCACCAGAAACAAACGCAAAATAATTTTATTTAAAAAAGCGGATAAAGTGTCACTAGAAGCCTTCCTAAGGGACAATCTTCATTCCTTCCGAACTGACTATGCAAATGTAGACGAGATGTGGCTCAAATTCAAAGATATAGTAGCAACAGCTATTGAGAGATTCATTCCTCATAAATTGGTAAGATGTGGAACTGATCCCCCATGGTACACAAAACAGGTTCGAACGATGTTGCAGAGGCAACGGAAAAAGCATGCGAAATTCAGAAGAACGCGAAATCCCGAAGATTGGCTAAAATTTACAGACGCGCGAAATTTGGCACGGACTTCAATGCGAGATGCCTTTAATAGGTTCCACAACGAAACATCGTCTCGAAACTTGGTAGAACATCCGAAGATATTCTGGTCTTATGTAGGGTACACAAGCGGCAAGACGCAGTCAATACCTTCGCTGCACAGTGCCGATGGTACTGTTACCGACGACTGTGCCGCTAAAGCGGAGTTATTGAACGCAGTTTTCCGAAATTCCTTCACCATGGAAGACGAATGGAATACTCCAGAATTTGAAACACGAACAGCTGCTAGCATGAGTTTCTTAGAAGTAGATACCTTAGGGGTTGCGAAGCAACTCAAATCGCTTGATACGGGCAAGTCTTCAGGTCCAGACTGTATACCGATTACGCTAATACAATAGCTCCCTACTTAGCAATCTTATACAACCGCTCGCTCATCGATAGACCTGAACTACAAATTGGAAAATTGCGCAGGTCGCACCAGTGTTTAAGAAGGGTAGTAGGAGTAATCCATCGAACTACAGACCTATATCATTGACGTCGGTTTGCAGTAGAGTTTTGGAGCATATACTGTATTCAAACATTATGAATCGCCTGGAAGGGAACGATCTATTAATACGTAATCAGCATGGTTTCACAAACATCGTTCTTGTGCAACGCAGCTAGCTCTTTATTCGCACGCAGTAATGGCTGCTATCGACAGGGGATCTCAAGTTGATTCTGTATTTCTAGATTTGCGGAAAGCTTTTGACACCGTTCCTCACAAGCGACTTCTAATCAAGCTGCTGGCCTATGGGATATCGTCTCAGTTTTGCGACTGGATACGTGATTTCCTGTCAGGAAGGTTGCAGTTCGTAGTAATAGGCGGCAAATCATCGAGTAAAACTGAAGTGATATCAGGTGTTCCCCAGGGAAACGTCCTGGGACCTCTACTGTTCCTGATCTATATAAATGACCTGGGTGACAATCTGAGCAGTTCTCTTAGGTTGTTCGCAGATGATGCTGTAATTTACCGTCCGGTAAGGTCATCCGAAGACCAGTATCAGTTGCAAAGCGATTTAGAAAAGATTGCTGTATGGTGTGGCAGGTGGCAGTTGACGCTAAATAACGAAAAGTGTGAGGTGATCCACATGAGTTCCAAAAGAAATCCGTTGGAATTCGATTACTCGATAAATAGTACAATTCTCAAGGCTGTCAATTCAACTAAGTACCTGGGTGTTAAAATTACGAACAACTTCAGTTGGAAAGACCACATAGATAATATTGTGGGGAAGGCGAGCCAAAGGTTGCGTTTCATTGGCAGGACACTTAGAGGATGCAACAAGTCCGCTAAAGAGACAGCTTACACTACACTCGTTCGTCCTCTGTTAGAATATTTCTGCGCGGTGTGGGATCCTTACCAGGTGGGACTGACGGAGGACATCTAAAGGGAGCAAAAAACGACAGCTCGTTTTGTATTATCACGTAATAGGGGAGAGAGTGTGGCAGATATGATACGCGAGTTGGGATGGAAGTCATTAAGGCAAAGACGTTTTTCGTCGCGGCGAGATCTATTTACGAAATTTCAGTCACCAACTTTCTCTTCCGAATGCGAAAATATTTTGTTGAGCCCAACCTACATAGGTAGGAATGATCATCAAAATAAAATAAGAGAAGTCAGAGCTCGAACAGAAAGGTTTAGGTGTTCGTTTTTCCCGCGCGCTGTTCGGGAGTGGAATGGTAGGGAGATAGTATGATTGTGGTTCGATGAACCCTCTGCCAAGCACTTAAATGTGAATTGCAGAGTAGTCATGTAGATGTAGATGTTGATACTTTCTTCACCAATTTCAATACATATGGATTCTGATGTTTTCGTAAATTCTTTGCTCAAGCACTGCATCGTAATTTAGCCAGGTGGCCCTCAGACAGTTGCGTCTTCGGTGCGTGAGAAAGTCATCCTTTTCCTTGTTCGAAGGAAGTCGGCCATTACATTCGCTTTATAGTGCCTCAAGGTGTTGAGACGTGACTGGTTGCGGAGCTATATTTGAAGGAGCATGCTGCTCTGATGAAATTATTTGTTCGACGGAGAGCCCTGGTTTTAATTAGCCGCTAAGCTCATTTCAGTTTATATTCAGTGGAAAAATACACTGGTGTGCAAAAGATACGGAAGAAGGTAACATTCGCATGATATGTCACGGGCAAATAACAGAGCTCGATGAAACTTGGACCACAAACAGAAAGAACTGCTACAGTACAGTGCAGAAAAAAAATGGCTCTGAACACTATGGGACTTAACATCTGAGGTCATCGGTCCCCTAGAACTAAGTGTTACTTAAACCTAACTAACCTAAGGACATCACACACGTCCATGCTCGAGGCAGGATTCAAACCTGCGACAGTAGCGGTGGCACGGTTCCAGATTGTAGCACCTAGAACTGCTCGGCCACCCCGGCCGGCTACAGTGCAGAAAGTAACTACATTAAATATATAGTGAGAAGAACAGAAATGCCACTTTTATTGAAAGCCGTAGGGTGTGCGACCACCACGGGCGGAAGTGCATGCCCTGCGGCGTGTTCCCATGCTAGCCACAAGACTGGTAATGAGTCCTTGTGGTAGGGCGTACCATTCCTCCACCGACGCAGGTCACAACTGCTGGATGATTGTTAGTAGGTATCGAAGTTCTGTATACGTTCCCCCAACGCATCTCACACGCGGTCGATACGATTTAAGTCGGGGTAACGGGCAGGTCTGCCCATTCATCGAATATGCTCCCTTTCAAGAGCGCCTACACCTGCGCTTTTCGATGAGATCTACATGTGGAAGGAAAACGGTGGCCGAACATGATGGATTCGGTGACACAGGTGTTAGGATGTTGGGGAAGCTTCAGCGTACTGATCTCCAAATCTTTGAACACGATACACTCAGAGGTCAACGTTATTGCGACGCTGTACTCCTTCTCCATGTGCGTCTTTTCAGGGTTTATTTGGTTTTAATTATGTTTGGATAACAATGCGCGAACGCATCGAAAGCTGCAGGTGGATTCCGCCCGCTTAGCTGCGTAGTCACGTGCTAGTCTACAACGCAGCCGGCCGGGTTCGATTCCTGGCCGGGTTCGAGAGTTTCGACTTGCACCCGGCGGCCGAACTTCCCTGGATGCGTGCTCCCGGTCACCAGTGCCAAATGATCATTTCATATCTTTTTTCTCCGCGTCTAGAACGAGGGGACATTTGGCGAATGGACTGGCCTGCCCTTTGCCCTGGATTAAATCATATCGATTGTATGTGGGCTGCTTTGTGGATACGCACAGCAGCACGGCCACCTGCACGAACGGTCATACAGAAGTTGTGAGTCTCGCTGGGGGAGAAATGAGACGTCCGCAGCTCGTGGTCGTGCGGTAGCGTTCTCGCTTCCAAAGCCCGGGTTCCCGGGTTCGATTCCCGTCGGGGTCAGGGATTTTCTATGCCTCGTGATGACTGGGAGTTGTGTGCTGTCCTTAGGTTAGTTAGGTTTAAGTAGTTCTAAGTTCTAGGGGACTGATGACCATAGATGTTAAGTCCCGTAGTGCTCAGAGCCGTTTGAACCATTTTTGAAGAATAAGACGCCCTGCCACAAAAACTGCTTACCGACAACAGTGAGGTAAGTATGGGAGCCGGACGTTGTGGGCGAGCAGTTCTAGGCGCTTCAGTCCGGAACAGCGCGACTGCTAAGGTCGCTGGTTCGAAACCTGCCTCGGGCATGGATGTATGTGATGTCCTTAGGTTAGTTAGGCTTAAGTACTTCTAAGTTCTAGGGGACTAATGACCTCAGATGTTAAGTCCCGTAGTGCTCAGAGCCATTTGAGCAAGTATGGTAACACGCTGCACAGCGTACAGTGCTATCCGCTGTGATCATACTCCCTATTAACAACCACATCCTGCCTATTATAATATCTATGACGAATTACTGTGACTTCAGTGAATTTATTGTCTCTGAATAAATGTGTCATTTCTGTCCACCTCACTGCGTATATCTTTCAGTTTTCTTGGGTACTATACTGGAGGAATTCTTTCAATGTACAATACAAGTTTCATCGAGTCATGTTACTTGGCCGCGACATATCAAGTGAAATCTACTTAAATTCTGAAGTTTTGCTCACCAGCGCATATCACCGCTGAATGCAAATTGGAATTATGTTACTAGTCACCTTAAATGTCGTACAGACTGTTCAAATATAAAATGAATCGTTAGAAGGATCATTCGATACGATAGCTGCTATAAAGCCCTGATATGAGAAAAAAAGTGACGGTATCGAGATAAAAGTTTTCGAGACAAAAAAGTATGGATAATTTTTTCGTTTCCCTAACCGGATGCTGCATTAACCGTGCCCAGATAAGCCTGCAGAGTGCCATAATATCAGGCAAAACGTACAGATACAACTGAAGCTACGACGAAGACAATTAGCCCAGAACCGATGAAGTTATTACTGGGATGTATTTTCCGGGTGGTTGGTTTCTCACTGTTACATTATAAGTTCTCCTCAGTGTCTCACTGTACGAAATTTAGCTCAAAATTACCTCTATAAAAAGCGTACGTGTTACCAAAACCACGTACCTACAATCTGTTATCCAACTTAAACTCGTATGCTAACCTTTGACTAGACGGAACCTAGTGTGAATTGAACTGTAACTGGTCTGAATACCACCTGTATTTATTTTAAATGCTCAACTGACGTAAATAAATTATCTGGGCTTAATCTAAATTTCCACTTAACTCCCATCTTGACAGCATCGCTGCAGATTTCTCGAAAGCACAATACCAAACATCAATCAGTCAGCGGCTAAGCTATATTTCTAGTTTTAAACATTTCCAAATAATATTAAAAAAAAAGTGGTTCAAATGGCTCTGAGCACTATGGGACTCAACTGCTGTGGTCATAAGTCCCCTAGAACTTATAACTACTTAAACCTAACTAACCTAAGTACATCACACACATCCATGCCCGAGGCAGGATTCGAACCTGCGACCGTAGCGGTCGTGCGGTTCCAGACTGTAGCGCCTTTAACCGCTCGGCCACTCCGGCCGGCAAATAATATTCAAACTGTTGCTTACCATATGGTGCAATGTGGTAATGCGTAACGGTAACCTTCTTTAAAAAGTGGGATGGAAAAAGTAACTATTCCTATGAAATGATATTCCAAGACAACGATTTTAGAATGAATTATGTATTCCGAAAGACAGAGTAAAACTTCGCGTGATTTTCACACATAACATTGGTCTGAACAGTACTAAAATTAACAATGTGAACAATGATTTAAAAAGGGTACAATATTAACAGAGAATGTACATAAAAAGCCAAACAGCTTAATCAATTAATACGTTAAGGCATGACTCAGGGAAGTAGAGTGGTCTTTCTCTCAGCTCTGAACAAGTGGCAGAGTTAACTAGCAGACAATAATAATTCCGACAAACTAGCTGCGCAGTGTTCAGTCTTACCTCAAAGCTCTTTTTTTTAAAAAAAATCATGATTTATATTCTTTTCACCTTTCAATATATGTATCATATTCATCCTTACTGCGCTTTACAATAAATCTTTCTTTATCTAACAGATACAATCACAAGTCAACACAGCAAATACTGACAACGTCTATCACCTACCACACTTTAACTAAGAACGTATCAGATTGCGCAGAGGGAAAGTGTGTGCCACAACAAGACCAAAGATTGCTTAACAGTAAAATAACTTGCACTCTCTCTGACGTACACATCGGTAACTTTAAAAAAATCAAAATGCATGTCCACAATACAACACGGTCATTCATATCTACGTTTTCCTTGGTGGTCCCCGCATGAAGTCTTCTGTAAGGCCAAGGAAGAATTGTTTTGTCCATTAAAACATCAGTTCGTCTTTGATTAATGCTGGTGTGTCAGTCCCGCAATTTACTAAATCAAACAGTTTGTCATTGGTCTTCACGAAATCGTTCCCACAAAGAAAAATATAACGTGATTACGAGGAATCTGCGCCTCAGTAACCAGCGACGGTGCCGACGTATGATCTAATCCTCTTGAAAAATACCTAGCGCACGTGCGAGCAATAACATCCCCAACTGACGGCGTACCACCATTAAATGTGTCACGTATTCTCTCAGCTCGAGAGACTTCTCATTTACCCAGTACTACGCGCCAAAGTGAATTGTTGACCCGGCAGTATATGGAATTAACTGGGTCATGTGATTCGTTCCAGCCATGTTCCAGTTAAAAGTAGTGCATGTTGAGCAAAAATAGGAAGTAATGGTAGAAAGTGTCTTTGTCGGGTTGATGTAAACATAATTAAAGTTCCCGAATAAATTTTCACTCTGCCGTGGAGTGTACACTAACGTGAAACTTTCTTCAGGAGCGGTGCTCGGGTAGCCCGGTTGGTGAGCACCTTCCCGCGTATGTCGTGCACAAAGTTTTAATCTGACAGGAAGTTTCGTAATTAAAGTATTGATGATGAGAACGAAAAACCCTTGACATTTGTGACACATAAAGCGACGGAACGTGCAAGCAAAATGTCAGAGTTGAGTAGGTCAATGGTGAGGAGATTACTAAAGGAAGAACCCAACTTTGATTGGAGTGGGATTCGGATATCTACCCCAATAAAGAAGCATGAGCAAAGTACCCTCAAGAAATATTATACTGACGATACTTGAAAACGTGTTATTAGTTAGCAGTTACTGCAACTTTGTAAAAACTTCAAGGAAATACCAGCCTTGCCAGAACTTGACCTGTCACTGCCATGTGATCAAGATTGCTGGTATGATTACTTAGGCTGTTGAAGGTCTTGATGGCAAGGCAGGTTGGTTAGCAGGGCAACAGGCACGTGAGGCAGATCAATGACCTTTGTAAAATCATAGACGAAATCAGAAACAATAGCTCCTTTATTCATAACATTCAGTGCAGCAGTCGAAAAGGTGTCTTGCTGCGGTCAGTGTCCAGGAATGCAGGCTGGTCCCGGATGATTGTGTGTGCTTAGTTCAGTACCTTGACGAGTGATGCGCTGCGTAGGTTCAAATGGCTCTGAGCACTATGGGACTTAACATCTATGGTCATCAGTCCCCTAGAACTTAGAACTACTTAAACCTAACTAACCTAAGGACATCACACAACACCCAGTCATCACCAGGCAGAGAAAATCCCTGACCACGCCGGGAATCGAACCCGCGAACCCGGGCGCGCTGCGTAGGCCAGGCAATATGCAAAGACTGCAGGTTCCGTAGTAAGACACTCACACCTCATGGCACAGGCGCGTCTCAGTGCAAGAGGCACGAACCGACGATTTCCAGCTTATTATGCAGCGGCAGCAGCACGTAGACGCAAGCCTGAAGTAGCTGTGAGTGCGGGCACAGGATAGGAGGTAGCTCGACAGGAAGTGAGATTCAGGTGTGAACCATGGGCCTCCGGATCAGGCCTAGGTGCAGTCCGTATTTCCGCAGCCAGCGGATTCGGCATATAGGTTGTGATCCACATCAACTCGACGACTGCCGTGAGGTACTTCCCGGAGCTGCCCACATATGGTGCCAGACACAGGGCAGCTGGACTGGGTGGTATTTACGGCGCTCGTTCATCCCTGTAATGACAAGACATCAATCTACCTCACGTATGCCAAGGAAGCAGTGCAGTGCCTAGTGCGTGTGCGTGGTAACACTCACATTAATCTTGCATCGATTATAATGTAGGGAGACCAAGGCCGGCCGCGGTGGTCTCGCGGTTCTAGGCGCACAGTCCGGAACCCCGCGACTGCTACGGTCGCAGGTTCGAATCCTGCCTCGGGCATGGATGTGTTTCATGTCCTTAGGTTAGTTAGGTTTAAGTAGTTCTAAGTTCTAAGGGACTGATGACCATAGCTGTTAAGTCCCATAGTGCTCAGAGCCATTTGAACCATTTAGGGAGACCAAATGTGTGAAATAACATGGGGCTTCATTGAAACCAAAACGGAGTGCAAAGA
This sequence comes from Schistocerca serialis cubense, assembly GCF_023864345.2. Lineage (NCBI taxonomy): Eukaryota > Metazoa > Arthropoda > Insecta > Orthoptera > Acrididae > Schistocerca > Schistocerca serialis. The sequence continues at coordinate 76,686,425 of NC_064644.1, forward strand.
GTGGGCGACATATATCGCTGGACAGCAGCAAGTCAGTGTCGGTGCATGAGAATCTGGTATAAAATGAGCTGTAGTGAGATAGGAAGTCAGATCATCCATATCCAACTGATGAACACCCCATTTTGCCATAAGTGTGAAAGAACTCTTGTGGTCATCGTTAGGTGAGGATCATGTGTTGATCCACCACGCCTGTTACGCTTGGCGTACCAGTTCCCCAGACCTCAGTCCGGGTGATTAATGGTTGTTCCCTGAAGCTGAAAAGCTACCGCGATCGTCAGACCTCATTAGGGATGCTAAATCACAACATCCAACGACAATTTCTCCTCATATGCACTGAAATACTGTACAGTGCTGTTCACGAGAGTGTCCCTCTACTACACGTATTGCTGATGAATGACGGCCGATGTGTTGTACATTTGTTATAATTTTATATTGTATGAAGTGCTATCTGTTGGTCATTTTGTTCACTTTCTTTGGTTTCAGTAAGACTCCACTTCATTTCAATCATGTGTGTCAATTTTTACCTCTTTACCTACGTCACTCCATGAAGTGTGGAATTCTCAAGTATTAACGTACTGGTGGGCACCTTCTAGGTCTGGCCTTCGTACTTTGCTGTGTTCAACATATTTCAGCCCTAGGTAAAGGTTAATTAAACATAATATAATTAATAATGATGTTATTAATACCAATGTGATAGAATCCTTGAAAGTACAGTATGGGTGAAATGGGATTTTTTCGATATCTCCGTTTAGCCCTAATGATGTTGCGGCTGAACATTTGATAACCAGCCCTGATCTGCTGCCAGAGGCAGCCCATCGTCATATAAGCTCCGCTTCTTTGTAGCTTCTTGCATCAAACAGTGGCGGCAGCTTCTCCGTTTGCTCGGCCACAGGTTACAGACGCCAAGTTAAAAGGCAGCGGCGCAGTGTCACACAGAGCTACCACCTGAACCTCGTGACAAGATAAATCTGCATCTTGTTTCTGTTCTTGTAATAAATGCAGCGTCCTCACCCAAAGGCGTGACATAGCACCACTTGCGAGCATACTGGGAAGTCCACTATAACTGCCTCCCCTACCCGTTTCTTGAGCATAGACACAACGGTGCTCTCGCCATAGCGAGAACTTCAGGTCGCTCTGCCGAGCGAACCAGGACCGCATCGGGAAATCCACGACGATGTTAGAGGGTAATGCTGTTGACAGAGAGAAACTGCAACACCAGACAAGCGTAACGAATTACAGGAAGATCTGTAGAGGATAGGTGTTTGGCCAAGGATTTATCAACTACCCCTCTTTTTTGAGAGGTAGTTGATAAATCATGGGCCAAGCATTGATCTTCTACAGATCTAAACATTGGCGTAAATCCATCCACGAGGGAGATATACAAAACCATCATTCGACCATTGCTCCACAATTGTTCGTCGATCTGGGACGCTTAGCAAATAATATTGACAGAGCAAATAGAAGCGATCCGAAAGCGAATGGCGCATTTAGTCACAGGTTGCCTTAGGAAGCGCGAAAGCTTCATACAGATGCTCATCAGCTTCACTAGCACGCGTTGTGAGAGAGACGTTTTGCATCCCAGTGGGCGGTTTACTGTTGCAGTTCCGAGGGAGTATGTGCCTAGAAGAGCCATACAATGTATTGCTTCTTTCTGTGTATATTCCACAAAAAAGATCACGAAAGTAAAATTATAAAGATGTGAGGTCGCACGGAGGCTTACCAACAATCCCATTCGCGGGGTAGTGACTGTGCTACGCAAGGTACCCTCCCCCGCACGCCATAGTGTGTCTTGTATTGAAGTAGATGTAGTCGCATAGTATAACTGTCACGAGTTGCGTGACACAACATCTTCCACCACTTGGAAGCCAAATACTGGCGATAAACAACGAATATTTATTCGACCACAAGGACACAAACCGGTTTCTACAACTACATCTACATCAACGTACACATTCCGCAAGCCACCATTTGGTGCATAGCGGGGGGCACCTTCTGCTACTGCTAGTCATTTCGTTTCCTGTTCGATTCGCAAATGGAACGATGGAAAAACTACTGTCTCTATAATTCCGTACGACTCCTTGATTTTTCTAACCTTGTCTTTGCGGTCTTTGCTTGAAATATTATGTCGGTGTCAGTAAGATCGTTCTGCAGGCTGTTCCATGCCGGTTCCGTAAAATATCTCAACACTTTCATGGTGTTTGAACGTACCTGTAACAATCCTAGGAAACCGCCTCTGAATGGCTTAGAAGTCCTCCTTTAGTCCGACCTGGTACGAATCCCAGGCACTCGAGCAGTACTCAGCAGTGAGTCGTACAAATGTTCTGTACGCGGTCTCTTTTGTAGGTGAGCTGCGCACACTTCTCTAGGATTCCCTCAGTAAACGGAAGTCCAGAATTCATCCTCCTTACAGATGATCTTACGTCCTAGTTCTGTTTCATGTCGCTTTGCAATGTACCATTTGGATATTTCAACAAAGTGTCTCTTTCACGCAGCGCAGCACTAATGTTGTATTCGAACATTATAGCACTATTTCTCCTATTCACGTGCACTAACTTACATTTTCTAACTTTTAGAGCAAGCTGACATTCATCACGTTAAACTGAAATTCTGTTCAACCGGTCCCGTGCCCCTCTACAACAGCCGGCAGCTGTGACCGAGCAGTTCTAGGTGCTTCAGTCCGGAACCAAGCGGCTGCTACGGTTGCAGGTTCGAATCCTGCCTCGGGCATGGATGTGTGTGATGTCCTTAGTTACGTTTAAGTAGTTCTAAGTTCTAGGGGACTGATGACCTCAGATGTTAAGTCCCATAGTGCTCAGAGCGATTTGATTTGAACCCTCTACAACAATTTAAAGACTACGCTGTCCTGTACGCTACAAAGCCGTATTACGGATCTAGTACTGCCACACAACTTTGCGTACAAAGACACAGCGAATAAACTGATGTGTCGGTAACTGAGGTGACCCATAAAGACCATCTACAAAAAGATAACACATTAATAAGCTCATTTACAACTAGCTGCTCCGGGCCTCGCGTTACTGTGGCTTAGCCTGGTTCAATAGAAAAGAAAGAAAAGAGGAAGCACGCGTTTCTCATACGTATGGGATTTGAATATACGTCTGATCTTCTTCTCACGTCTGTCTGTCCCTCTCCTCCTCCCCCTGTCTTTGTTCATCTCGTCCTCCTTTCCTCTTTCTCCGTCCATCACCTCCTGCCCTCTCTCTCTGTCCATCTCCTTCTTCATCCTTTCTCTCCATCTCCTCCTGCCCCCTCCCTCTTCCTCTCTCTCTATCCATGTCCTCTCCTCATCCTATGTCCCTCTTCTCCTCTCCCTCATTCCATCTCCTCCTACCCCCTCACTCTGTTCCTCTCCTCTTCGCTTTCTATGTCCATTTCCTCCTACCCCTAAGTTCATCTCCTCTTCTTCCCTCTCCCTGACCTTGAGTATTGTTTATTATTATTGCAAAATCAAGTTCTGTGGTAATATTATAATTACAGTCTGATATGCCATAGATACGAGTTTCGTGTTCGCTAACGACGTTTCACTGTTATGTACACCACACATTTTGTAAGGTTCTCATATGTTTTCTTCATTATAAATAATTCATCTTTACTGTATTGGGATAAGTATGAAAGAGCGCGCTGCACGAGTCGTGAATAAGATCGTTGACTCTGCGTTTAAGTTTATCTGTGGTCCGCCTACTCGCCTGTCAGTGATGCCGCGCTGGGGCATTGTTATTCGATGCTTCGTTGGGAGCATTTGACGTTTTAGACAAGGAGATGTCATACTTGTAATTCTGAGTGAAATTATTTGGAATAATTTAATATGGATATGAAATCGGATCTGTAAACATATGTTACTAAGTCAGCTGATGGAGAGAAGACTTTTCTTTGAATTTTAAAGGCAAGATTGAAATGTTTGTTTGCCAGAACTGCTAACTGAAGGAAATCTTTGTGTCTCAGGTAACTAACAACATTCATGGTCAATGTTAATTTGGTCTCTTTTGTTATCATTATGTCAAAAATAACGCTAATGGTTGAAATGTTTCTAATCTTTCTAATGGGAGAATTTCGTAGTTGTTAGAGTCTTCTTATGTCTCACAGTCTTTTTGTCAGTAATTAGAGTTTAATTTTGTAAGAACAATTGTCCTTAATGTAATACCCACATCCATCATTCTTGGTGAAGTTCCAAATATTTTGTTCTTTGTGCATTGGTCTTTATACAACACGGAGACACAGGTTGTCTCTGACAAGCATAAACAAATTTTAAAGTGAGTACTCTAGTTTCCTTTAGCTGCCGCATTTGCTGATTTCTATTCGCGTGTGACAACATCAGTACACTAGTATTGAGGCTTTTAATTCTTGTGATCAGGCTGTGCGTACTCAAAATTATCAAGTGTTGTGCTAAGCAAGCAGGTATATTTATAGTGCACAGAGTGGGCAATCCCAAACAGCTATTTGCTTCAGCATAGAGTACTGTTTTATTCTGTGGATATTTCAAGTCAGCATGACTCTTCATGTTAATTTCGTAGTGTACTTTAGCACTGAGTTTAGTTAGCCTTCATTGATCACACAGTTAGTTTCCTTTGGCATTAAATTAGATATATTTTCATTACAAATTCAGTTTTCCATTAAGATTAAAGTTTTACGTGACGACACTGTTCACATGCGCAGCACAGGACCAGCCAACAGTCAGTAACGCTCAGCAGTTGGACACGATATCCAAAGTACATGTTACACGAGGAGCAAGTTTTTCAAAATAGAACATTCAGTATTTTCACTTATAAATTTTGGTAGAAAGCTTAAAATTTATATATAACGTATATTAAAATATGTGTATAACCTACATTTGTGCAAACTTTTATCAGATTAATATGTAAAAATCTGAAGTAAATCGTTCAGAAACTTTTCGAGATTTTTGGTAATAACGTTTCTCCTTAGGTATATAGAAACACGAACGTGTTCGAATGCAATGTTGTATTAAAATTTCCAAACAATTCGGAGATTTAAGATTTTGAACAAAAGAAAATTTAAATTTCTACATAGATTTCCACTATAATTCTTGCATTCATATTTACATACTGTATGTGGCATTCCATTATGTATATAAAATCATGCGCGTATTCGAATGCAATGTTGTGTCAAAATGCCAAATAAATCAATGAAAAATTTATGGAGATTTAAAGTTTTGAGCAAACGAACATTTACATTTTTATTTATTTAGATATGTACACATAATAATTGTAATATACGTAACGCTCAAGTGCTATAGGTCCTCCTATAGTGCTGAGTTACATACAACGGCAATGTTCTTCACAGAAACCGATTAGACCTCAATGTTGATACGATCTGATTACACTGACCTGTAGTAATGCTTCGTAGCGTCATGCTACACGGAAATAATTTCCTCAGTGCAGTCTTCGACACTAATGTTGATAAGTCTGCAGATACACTGAATCTGGGGTGAAGCACTGAGTGAGGCTGCTTAAAAAGACTCGTCGGTCCATCAAAGTCATCACAGGCAGCGAGGTCACGTCAATTTATCGTCCTTTGGGGCGTGTATGCGTGGCTGTGCCGCACGAAAGACAACGAGGGATGGAAGAGTGAGCTGGGCGGCGCCGCGCTGGCTGTAGACTCCACGGACCCGCTAGCGGCGCGCCAGGTGTGATGCCGTCTGCACTGCATAAACGGTATGCCTTTTGCCTTTTAATTTTGTGCGAGTGGCGTTCCGTAAGTAAATGAACACCAACTTTTTTGCGAAGGCAGGTTAGTTTTATTCATGATTCCAGTACACATTATTAATTCCCATTATTTTGGCTACATAACCCTATTTTTCAACACAACCTAAGTTCAATGCGACTGCCTTACGCCAGCTTACTTAGTTGGCCTGTAAGCCCGAATGACACAATTCCAATGGTGGACGTCGGAGCCAGCGTTTTGCTGCCTCAGTAACCTCTCCATCATCCGCATACTGCTTCCCGCTGAATGCATCCTTGACTGGTCCAAACAGACAGAAGTCGGAACGTGCGGGATCTGTAGGGCGGATGATTAAGAACAGTCCAGTGAAAATTTTGTGGGCTCTTCTCGGGTGCACAGAATTGTGTGAGGTCTTGGGCTGTCATGGAGACGTTAGTTCGCAGACTTTTGGCGACCACGAATCAGAGCGTCCACACGATCCAACATCTCAGAAGTCACTGCCTTGTGCGGCCAACCGGCACACGGGAGATCGAATAGGTTTGCGCGACTTTGTTATGATGTTGACAGACGCCTCTCCCAATGACTCATCGTGATTTTTCTCACTGCCAGGTATCCGTAGACATTCTGCATGGCCTATCAATATCTGCGAAGCTCTTACGACGTTGCATTATTTCTTGACCAAAGAGGGCAGAGGTTCAGGTCAGAAAACTGGAGATCGAAGTAACGGAAATTTCCTCGAAATTTTATTCACTTCCTGCGGAACACGTTATCAAGGCCAGAGACCGCCAAGAAATTGGAAAGCGTTTACAAGTGCATTAGCAGTCAAGTGACTCTCCGAATGAATTTATTTCTAGTTGTGTCCATCACGTCAAAGGTGCCATCTTGGAATCGAGAGGAAATGAGAAGTATTATTCAGCTATACTGAACAAACAACAGTTGTCCTGCTTTGTATTTACTTCAGGAAGGAAACTGGCAAATATTAAATAAATGAACGGGTTTTTGGAATTCGTAAATTGTAGTCAGACAACGGGAGTTGCTATTCCACATTTAATTCGATCAACATTTATGAAACACTCACTGCGTATCGATGAATGCCGCAGACAAGTTTATCATAACGAAAGTAATATTAGAGAGTCTTATAAAGGAGCTCAGACACATTTTCTACGTGAATTCCTCTTGCAAAATTATCTCTGTGTGTTTGTCATAGTACTATGTGGGGTAAATGCAGCTGCGACTTGCCATGAAGCAGATACTTTTTTCGGAGTGATTCAACTTCTTTACAACCTGTTCAGTAGCAGTCCACAACAATGGGAAATTCTAAAATAGTTTGTTGGAAGTTCTTTATACTCCTTGTCTGATATCCGTTGGAGTGCTCGGGTTGACCCTGCAATGCCAGATTCAGCTTACTTGGATAAGATTGCCATTGCTGTTGAAAATCCGAATAAGTTAAATTTGTCATCTGAAACATGTTCTGTGCTATGGGGGGTTTGGTTGTGTGTGAGATCATTCAAGTGTTCAATGATGGCATTACTTTAGCTGAAGTTGGTATCAATTGACTACAGAAGCAAATTACTACAAGCCCGAAATACCACAATTGACGTTGAGGTAAGACACTTTGAGAGCTTTAAATGTCTTAAAGTATCTTCGCAATAATTAGGACGCCACTCTCCCTGAGCTGTAGTTATTGCCAACGTAATAATATTGCTTCTGTATTTTCGGAGTTGCGCACTAAGGAGAGGAAATAATTAAAAAAGGAAACCTGAAGTGATGTGATAGATGTGAATTCAGAAGGTTTATTAAAGATAAATGTATTTTATGTTATTATTGACAATCTGGTGTCTATCTTGAAAATCCGATATGAAATTGTGAAGGTTTTGGATGAAACATTTGGGTTTTATGGGAATACTCAAAGATGACTGACGATCAGGTCGCTGAGGCACTCGAGTTATGTACCAAAGAATGAATACCGTAGTGATGTCGCAACAGATTTGGAAGAAGAAATTAAATATTTGGAAACAGTTCATAATAAAAATTTGAGTGGATTTCTTTGTAACCACTAGACTTCCAGAATAAGATGGACGAGCCTAAAATTTGAAGTTTATTTTCGAATGTATGTGTAGTTGTGCTCGTCTTGTACACCCTTCCTGTGATTGAAGCTGAAGCACAAAAGATATTCAGCATTATAGATTGTGTTAAAAACTGTCTCAGATGAGCTATGCATCAATAACCGTCTCACAAGACCAAATAAATCTCGGGTGAACAGCCTGGTATGAGTGTGCATAGGACACAATGTTTCGGCAATCGACCGCGTTGCCATCATCAGGTGCGCTGATGTGTTGACTATTGTCACAACCTTCTCACAGTTTCGTGGACCTTGGCAGCTCAGTATAATTTGGCGAGGCACCTAGAATTTGATGTTGTGATTCAAAGAGCTGCTGAATAAATGGTTCACAAAGCACCATTGACAGTGTTATAGCCAAGCTCTTGCACGACCCAATGGCGTATATGTGCGAACGCGCTCATGTCTCTTTACTGAAATGTATGGGCACGCCAGGGAACGACCAGGGGCGGAACACTCCATATTGCAGCGTTACTGACACCATACATTTCGTCAGTGTACACATCCGTATGACGCTTATCCTTTTGTTTTAAAGCAAAGTGAAAGTAAATTAATTTAATTTTAAATAAATGGAGTGTACTTATACATTACTGGCCATTAAAATTGCTACACCAAGAAGAAATGTAGATGATGAACAGCTATTCATTTCACAAATATATTATAGTAGAACTATCATGTGATTACATTTTCAAGCTATTTGGGTGCATAGATCCTGAGAAATCAGTCCCCAGAACAACCACATCTGGCCGCAATAAGGGCCTTGATACGCCTAGGCATTGAATCAAACAGAGCTTGGATGGCTTGTACAGATACAGCTGCCTATGCAGCTTCAACTCGACACCACAGTTCATCAAGAGTAGTGACTGGCGTATTGTGACGAGCCTGTCGCTTGGCCTCCATTGACCAGATGTTTTCAATTGGTGAGAGTTCTGGAGAATGTGCTGGCCAGAGCAACAGTCGAACATATTCTGTATCTAGAAGGGCCCGTACAGGATCTGCAACATGCGGTAGTGCATTATCCTGCTGAAATGTAGGGTTATGCAGGGATCGAATGAATGGTAGAGCCACGGGTCGTAACACATCTGAAATGGGACGTCCAGTGTCCAAAGTGCCGTCAATGCGAACAAGAGGTGACCGAGACGTGTAACCAATGGCACCCCATACCATCAAGCCGGGTGATAAGCCAGTATGGCGATGATGAACACACGCTTCCAATATGCATTCACCGCGATGTCACCAAACACGGATGCCCCCATCATGATGCTGGAAACAGAACCTGGATTCATCCGAAAAAATGACGTTTTGCCATGCGTGCAGCAAGGTTCGTCGTTGAGTACACCATCGCAGGCTTTCCTGTCTGTGATGTAGCGTCAAGGGTAACCGCAGCCATGGTATCCGAGCTGATAGTCCATGCTGCTGCAAACGTCGTCGAACTGTTCGTGGAGATGGATGTTGTCTTGCAAACGTCCCCATCTGTTGACTCAGGGATCGAGACGTGGCTGCACGACCCGTTACAGCCATGCGAATAAAATGCCTGTCATCTCGACTGCAAGTGATACGAGCCCGTTGGGATCCAGCACACCGTTCCGTATTACCCTCCTGAACCAACCGATTCCATATTCTGCTAACAGTTATTGGATCTCGACCAACGCGAGGAGCAATGTCGCGATACGATAAACCGCAATCGCGATAGGCTACAATCCGACCTTTATCAAAGTGGGAAACGTGATGCTACGCATTTCTCCTCCTTACACGAGGCATCACAACAACGTTTCACCAGGCAACGCCGGTCAACTGCTGTTTGTGTATGAGAAATCGGTTGGAAACATGCCTCATGTCAGCACGTTGTAGGTGTCGCCACTGGCGCCAATCTTGTGTGAATGCTCTGAAAAGCTAATCATTTGCATATCACCGCATCTTATTTCTGTCGGTTAAATTTCGCGTCTTTAGCACGTCATCTTCGTGGTGTAGCAATTTTAATGGCCAGTAGAGTATATTACAGTAAGTCAGTATAGAAAATGAATCTGTAAGTTCATCAGTTTTCTCTCTTGCCGTGTAGCTCACGGTTGAGCTATCATCCAGGTTCCTAACTGTGGTGTTCTTGTGCTCCTGATAACTGTCTTCGTCACTAGTTTTCATACCAATTTATTCCTATTCTTTCAGCCTCCTACCTCATGACATCAGAGCACTGGCATTCATTCTCGGTATATTTAACCTTTGTACATTCATTCATGAATCATACGATACGCGTGTTAGTTCTCTCAAAACCTCAGTGAAAACAGGAGACATGACTGACGACTATTTCTTGTTTTTCTTCATTCCAAGTAGTGTTGATTGTAATATAACATTACACGAAATGTCTCACAATAGCTATTACTAGATCTCTGAAATAGCAGAGGGCATGACACGAAACATTTTTCTGAATAAAACAGTGTCCAGTAATGCGTCGTTTTGAACTTGCACTGTGATGACGTAATCTCCACATTGTAGCAGAGGGTCTGACAGGAATTCACTGCAAAAAGAGTGTAAAATTTGTCTTAACAAAGGCATATCCCGCAGGTGAGCTACCAACCGTTTTCTTTCTATGAAACTACTGTAATTAGAAACAACGAAAATTGCGCAAATATTTATAAATGATATTTAAATTGGTAGCTCTTGCAATGTACCCAAATTCTGACTGAAAATGTGTGCGGAATCAGAAATGAGAATACAAAAAATGTGTTCGGAAAAGATTTCGTACTGGAGGCAGTAAATTTACTCTCAGTGTCAGTTCTCTAATTAGAAGCCTGTCTTTCCCCACTTTCATAGAGAAACAGTGTTACGTATTTATACCCGAAGTTAAGTAAATAAATTTCGTAGAATATATTCTGTGACCCACAGTAATAAACTATTTGGTTGGAGCGTAATTTCATAGTGTTTTTCTATAAGTTTAATAAACAAAACAGATACACATAACAAAGACTTTAGTCACCAATAATGTATTCTGCTTCGCTATTGACAAGGGTCTACCAACGCTGGAGTAAACTTTCGATTCCGTGACTGTAGAAATCAAATGGCTTTTAGGCGAAGAACTTATCGGACAATGTTTGAAGTGCATTTTCATCTAAAAAGGAAGTACCTTGAAGGTTATTCAACAGAGAGCGCAAAAGATGAATATCTGAATGCGCAAGATGAGGTGAGTGTGGAATGACTTCCCAGCCCAAGCTGTATAGTGTTTATTACCAGTAGCTGTATAGTGTTTATTACCAGTCTGGCAGAATCGAGCGGGCGTTACGTGGAGTAACATCACCTCACGCAGTCTTCCTGGTTGTTGTTCTTGGATTGCGTCTGCAACACTTCTCGGTTGTTGACAATGGATGTCAGCAGTAATGGCTGCACCTTGGAGAGGCAGTCTATGGTACTCCACACCGTCGCTGTTCTACCAGGTGCAAACACTATCTTTTGACTATGTGCGAAGGTCTTTGTACGGGAAGCTGCCGCTCTGTTGGCCACAACCAGATCTTTCTTTTCCGAATCGCCATAAAGAGACACAATTTCTCGTCACCCATAACGATATAGGGTAGGAATTGTCGGTGTGGTTCACGAACCAATTGATGACGAGCAGGCAGAGATGCATGTATGCTCACCCACTGATCTGATTTTTATGAGTTTCGCTTCGAGCGTGCTGTACCCATACATCAGATTTTTGAACCTTCCCCAGTACATGGAAATGTCGCACGATGGTGGAATGATCACAGTTAATCATATTTGCCAGTTCTCGAGTGAAAAGTTGTAGATTAATGCGCGTAAACTATCTTCATCATACCCCGAAAGTCATGCTGAACGTGGAAAGTCACTGATGTCGAAACGATCCTCCTTAATACGAGAAAACCGTTTTCTTGCTGTGTTCTGTGCAAGGGCATTATCTTCATACACGGTGCAAAAGTTCCTCGCTGCCTCCGCTGCTGTCACCCCCCTATTGAACTAAAATAGGAGAATAAGTCGGAAACGTTCCTACTTCTCCACTCAATTCTGTTGCGTCTACAGCTCCACTCACTACCTCCAGATAACAAAATGACCATATGGTAACTCAAAATAGCAACAGTGAATTACAAATAAAAAATGCTAATCGATAAATAAATCCATAGCAACCGGAACACCAACATGCAAAACGAAAACGCTATGAACGTATGCACCAACCTAATAACTTCAGTAGTTCATTGTTTCCATGGTAATAATAACAACTGAGATAAAGAATCTAAAATATGAATGATGAGCACTGGGTTTTGTATATAAAACTAAATATTTGCGAACGCCGTATTACTGAGAAGTTATGTTTATATTCTTGACCTCTACTACATCAGAAAATTAGGAACAGTTACTCTCAAACGTCCGTAACTAAACTTTCTGATCTGCTTCGGAACACTTGGTGCTATGTCTTCGGAGGCATCCGCCTTCTAGATACAGTGCAATGGCTTGTCACAGTCCGTATAATTTCCGTATAATTTCCTTGAATGTTCACACGTTGTGTAATACGGGACAACACTGCATTCAACACACAACCGAAGATAGTGTCGTTAAAAGTAGCTCAATGCTACACGTGTGCATCCTACCGCGCACTCTGAGTCAAACTATTGCACCATGAACGTCTCTCAATTCGCTCGAATCCCACCGGAAACATCTCGTGCAACGTATATTACCGAAATATCTCATCTCTCATTTGGGTGTCCCTTTTGTCTTTCTTTGCCTCTGTCGCTGTCTCTACCATACCTCGGCAGCTCAGAAATTGGGAGCGGGAGATCCTACTAAATTTTTCCCTTGTACTCCCGTGTTAAAATTTAAGTCCAAAATGCACCCTTCCCTATACCTAATTGTTCCATTCTGGGAAGGTCCAGGCTCCCCCACCCCATTCCACGCATATGTATGGTGTCCATTCATCTCTGTTTTTCATTTTCACTGTGCCCTCTCTTTTTTCCTCCCGCTGCTTCTGTCTTTCTCTTTTGCCGGGACTGTCTCTCACCGACCGTCAGTACCTCCTATCTCTTTGGCTGCCACTGCTATTGTCTTCATTCATCTCTCACTGTCTTTCAGTGACAATTTCTCTCTCTCACTATCACTGACTTCTCTCTCCTTCTCTCCCACTGGCACTGTCTCCTCTCTGTTGACCATCACTGTCTCTGCCATTTTCTTTCAGCACAAAAAAAGTGCGAAAATGTTCTAAGGCCAAAATTTATGGCGAGGATAGAGCAGTAAAGATTGAAGCAGCCAGTCCCCCCCTCACAACTGTCAGAATCTCTTAAAGGGGCACAAATTCGCCTTTTTTGTGCTCCAAGAGGAGCATTTTTCCGATGATTCACTTCATTTTTCTGCGACAGCAGCATATGTAGCTTATATAAAACGAATCCTATAGGTCAGTAAAGTTTTAGGGTTTATAAACTTTGAAATATTTATATGCTTTTTACACATGTAAACAACAAATAAGTGCGCATGATATAAAGTTAACACAAAGTCGTTTGCTTTACGCTTTTTCTCAATACTTTGCACATCAACTGCAATTCATCGGAAATGCCCAGCTTGTGATACGTATCACAAAAGAGTAAACATTTCATTAGAAATATTTTACTGAATTTGCAGTTTTTCACTGTGTATTATTTTTGCCAGTCATTTTAACATCCCTTTTACCTCATTTTTTCATTACTGCAGTACCACTTTGGGGACATTCGTATATAGAGACGATGCGGTATAAAGTATTACTTGTGAACAAATGCTGACTAAGAACATAGTTTGGTGGCATCAAAACCCTTGAGATCACTCTACAACCCTTGCCATGAGTCACAACGTGAGTTACAACAACATTCATGCCGCAGACTAGATATTACGCGCAGATTTTACTACGTAAGTACATCACTGAACTCTGGGCCTTGGTTAGGATACCGGTATCTAAAAAATTCCAAAGTTCCACGAGAATATCATCTTAAAATCACACAGCACATACTGAAGACCTGCCATCAATAAAGACGATCGAAGTGGCCATCCCCACAATTGTTACTTTTCGTGTCCAAAAATCGCAGTTTTTCATGATTTTCGCAGGAATCGGAAATGAAAAAATGTTGCGCTTGTAAGCCACCTATGGTCAATCATTGACCACACCTAATGCAGAAGAACCAACTGATCGGCTCAATTTGCCTGGGATGGAGATAGTATGTAATGTTTAAATTTTGGTCTTGTTGTACTGAATGTTAGCTACGGCAAGCTCCTCTTTCCGATAGATATACAAATTGCTGCTAGGCCAAGGCTATCCAAAACTGTTGACACCTTATCTCTGTGATCAACAGAAGCCGAGATATGGCGCCCTGAAAAACAGCATTTTCGCGCGAGCCTTTTTGGAACTTACTGGTACGGTGCACGGACCGATTACTTCCCAGTGCGTATTTTTGTGTATGTCCAGTATTCTCCGATTTGAATAGTTTTTACGCTACTGGCCATTAAAATTGCTACACCAAGAATAAATGCAGATCATAAACGGGTATTCATTGGACAAATATACTATACTATAACTGACATGTCATTACATTTTCACGCAATTTGGGTGCAAAGTCCTGAGAAATCAGCATCCAGAACAACAACCTCTGGCCCTAATAACGGCCTTGATACGCCTAGGCATTGAGTCAAACAGAGCTTGGATGGCTTGTACAGATACAGCTGCCTATGCAGCTTCAACACGATATCACAGTTCATCACGAGTAGTGACTGCCATATTGTGACGAGCCAGTTGCTCGGCCACCATTGACCAGACGTTTTCAGTTGGTGAGGGATCTGGAGAATGTGCTGGCCAGGGCAGCAGTACAACATTTTCTGTATCCAGATAGGTCCGTACAGGACCTGCAACATACGGTAGTGCATTATCCAGATGAAATGAAGGGTTCCGCAGGGATCGAATGAAGGGTAGAGCCACGGATTTAACACATCTGAAATGTAACGTCCACTGTTCAAAGTGCCGTCGTTGCGAACAAGAGGTGACCGAGACGTGTAACCAATGGCACGCCATACCATCACGCCGGGTGATACACCAGTATGGCGTTGACGAATACACGCTTCCAATGTGCCTTCACCGCGATGTCAACAAACACGGATGCGACCATAATGATGCTGTAAACGGAACCTGTATTCATCTGAAAAAATGACGTTTTGCCATTCGTGCACCCAGGTACGTCGTTGAGTACATCATCGCAGGCGCTCCTGTCTGTGATGCAGCGTCAAGGGTAACCGCAGCCGTGGTCTCCGAGCTGATAGTCCATGCTGCTGCAAACGTCGTCGAACTGTTCGTGCAGATGGTTGTTGTCTTGCAAACGTCCCCATGTGTTGACTCAGAGATCGAGACGTGGCTGCACGATCCGTTACAGCCATGCTGATAAGATGCCTGTCATCTCGACTGCTAGTGATACGTGGCCGTTGGGATCCATCACGGCGTTCCTTTATTACCCTCCTGAACCCACCGATTCCTTATTCTGCTAACAGTCATTGTATCTCGACCAATGCGAACAGCAATGTCGCGATACGATAAACCGCAATCGCGATAGGCTACAATCCGACCTTTATAAAGTCGTAAACGTGATGGTACGCATTTCTCCTCCTTACACGAAAGCATCACAACAACCTTTCACCAAGCAACGCCGGTATACTGCTGTTTGTGTATGAGAAATCGGTTGGAAACTTTCCTCATGTCAGCACGTTGTAGGTGTCGCCGCCGGCGCCAACCTTGTGTGAATGCTCTGAAAAGCTAATCATTTGCATATCACAGCATCTTCTTCCTGTCGGTTACATTTCGCTTCTGTAGCACGTCATCTTCGTGTTGTAGCAATTTTAATGGCCAGTAGTGTAAATCATGTCAAATCTTCTTTTAAATTAACAACAAAACTGGCTGCTATATATGGAGATGGGGCTCTGTAGCGCATCTTGTACCTGGCTCAGTCCTCGCTCTCAACGTCCCTGTAGCGCCGCCACCTATCGAAACTACATGAAGCTATAGGGCCTGTAGCAGGATAAAGTTCAACATTATCGCACAACTAATTCTGCATTTTTAACCGAAATTGGCCTAGAAGGAAAATATGGTACATTGAGTACTGAACGTTCCTCGTGCGTTGTTAGCCGTAGATTACTAACTACAGTCCTTGCGCAGTCTTTTTACGTGAATGGAATCACTCGTTGCTTCGTCGTCGTTTTTAGAGCAGGGCTTCCGGGAGTCCGGTGCACTGTCCCTGCGCCACGTAACTCGCGCGCCCGTTTCCCTCGGAGAAGCGCGATTTCTTTCCTGCTCGACATCCAATCTCTGAGGCGCGCCGTGCAGAGGAGGGAGGGAGTGACACGTCCTCGTCACGGACTCCCGCGCTGAATATAATGGCCAGCGCACAAGACGCGGCCGGACAAAGCGGCCGCCCGCGCTATCCCCGCGGAATATCTAACGAGCGGCGCGCGGGCCCCCGGCCGTAATGAATGGCCCGACGTCACTTCCCGTCCTGACAAACGAGAAGTCGGACCGCGCCGCTCCATCCCAATTATGCCGCTGCCCACTTCCTCGTTCTGTTCCGCTGTGACTGCAGAAACCCGTTCCTCAGCTTGTTCTTATGCGGCTACCGTACGCGGGAACAGGGATGAGATACGTATTCTCCTACGAAGAACTGTGCCCAGACAGATTTTAGTACGCTTTTCATTAAGAGTCCACACCAAAGCCATTAAAACTGCAACAAATTGGAGACGGCACGCAACACATGTCAAATTATCATAAAGTTCACTACACGCTTGGATATGCATATGGAGAGTCGAAATGTCAGACGTTCTGTCAGGAGATTCAAAAACAATGTATCTCTTTTTGTACAAAACTCGTCTGTTTCCAGGTTATTCAGAAGGTATTCGGACACCTCATAATTATGCTGTTCACATTGTAGTGCGAAAAATAATGAGACAAATTAGAGATTAAGTAATTTGTTATGAATGTTGTGCATCCCATAGCAGGGAACGGACTGGTCCTCAGCGCCAATATTGAAGTTTTTGTGACAAGTGCCATAAATTATGAGACACTAATGTATGACAGTAGAAGTACTGAAGTACAGGAGGACTTCTTTCACTAGTGGAATTGTAGTCAATGAAAACAATTTCTCATACCTTTCAAAGTTACACAAAAAAATAAGAAAATCAAATTCAAGAAAAAGAATCATAGTATTAACTTCTGTTGCGTGCTCGACTCCGTTCTTGGGATCAGATATTGAAAAGATTACTGTAGGAGTCACCGAGCGAAGTGGACTCGCGTTCGGGAGGACGACAGTTCAAACCCGCGTCCAGCCATCCTGATTTAGGTTTTCCGTCATTTCCCTAAATCGCATCATGGCACGGCTGACTTCCTTCCTCATCCTTCCCTAATCCGATGGAACCGATGCCTTTGCTGTTTGGTCCCCTCCCCCTAATCACGCAACCAATCAACTGTAGGAGTCCCTATGATCTTGGGGAAGAAATATCAATTCGTCAACTGGTTTTTCCGTTTGGCTGTTCATAATCTTGGCTGGTCTTTCAGGTGAACGACGGCATGGCGTACATCGTTACCATCTTCTAGGGTTGCTATTTTGTTATAGACAACCGCATCATCGTGGGACAGCGTTAAAGAGCATCCGGTGTTTTCTACTAGATCATTTATATATATTGTGAACAGTAACGGCCCTATCACGCTTCCTTGGGGTAAACCGGAATTTACCTCTACACCTGTCGCTTTTGTTCCGTTAAGAGCGTTGTGTTGAGTTGTGCCTGCAACGAAGTCTTGAACCCAGTCGCAAATCTGCACCGATACTCTATAAGCTGCTATATATTTTATTTATTTTTGTACTGAATAGCAATTCGGGACAGTGTGAAATGCCTTCCTGAAGTCAAGGAACACGGCATCATCAACCTATCAACCTGAGCACCATTGTTTACTGCGCTGTGGATATGTAGGAACTGAGCGAGCTGAGTTTCGCAGGATCTCTGTTTGCGGTATCCATGTTGATTTTTAAACAGGAGATTTTCCTTCTCCAAGAACGTCATAATTCTTGGGCATAAAACGTGTTCCATAATTCCACTCCAGTCTGACGTCAACGATATGAGGTAGGTCTATAATTATGAGGTACCTTCGCTGCTAAAGCGATATGTGATAAATAACGGCTGAGAGGGAGCAAGTTCTTTTTACAATCCTGTAGGTATTTCATCTGGTCCTGACGCATTTCCATTACTAAGCGGCTGCAGTAGTTCCTCTATTCTGCGATCAGTTATCTCAATATTTGCCATTTCGACTTTCATACGACGACTGAAAGGAGGGACCGTGTTACGATCTTCTGTGGTGAAACAATTTCGGAAGAGCGGGTTGAGTATGTCCGCCTTTTCTCTGTTATCTTCCGTTTCCGTGCCAGTATGGCTACTAGGTGGATTAATAGATGATTCTCACCCACTTACTGATTTTACGTACAACCAAATCCTCATAGGGTTTTTACTCGGATCGGTTGGCGAAGTGTTACTTTCAAAGACAAAGAACACTTCTATATTTTCCCTCCTTACGCTGAGGTTCGCTTTATTTAGCTTTTGTTTGTGAGCAAGGTTTCTACTTCTCTTGAGTCTGAGATGTAGTTCTCTTTGTTTACGTAGCAGTTTTCTAACACGGCTGTTAACCGTGGCGGATCTTTCCCATCCATTAAGACCTTACTTGGAACATACTATCCTGGGGAATATTGCACGATTCCTTTGAATTTTTTCGATTTGTCTTCCACATCTTCATCCTCAACAACGAATATTTCATGCTGACTATCCGGTCATTCTTGCTAAACATTTTCCTAATTTGTTAACATTCTTTGTCAGACCCATTGTCATAGATGCTATCACAGTCTTTTGATCACTGATGCCTTCCTCTACGTCAACAAACAGCAGTGGACCGGCGTTACCTGGTGAAACGTTGTTGTGATGCCTCTTGCAAGGAGGAGAAATGCGTACCATCACGTTTCCGACTTTGATAATGGTCGGATTGTAGCCTGTCGCGATTGCGGTTTATCGTATCGCGACATTGCGGCTCGCGTTGGTCGAGATACAATGACTGTTTGCAGAATATGGAATCGGTGGGTTCAGGAGGGTAATATGGAACGCCGTGCTGGATCCCAACGGCGTCGTATCACTAGCAGTCGAGATGACAGGCATCTTATCCGCATGACTGTAACGGATCATGCAGCCACGTCTCGATCTCTGAGTCAACAGACGCGGACGTTTGCAAGACAACAACCATCTGCACGAACAGTTCGACGACGTTTGCAGCAGCATGGACTATCAGTTCGGAGACCATGGCTACGGTTAGCCTTGACGCTGCATCACAGACAGGAACGCCTGCGATGGTGTACTCAACGACGAACCTGGGTGCACAAATGGCAAAACGTCATTTTTTCGGACGAATCCAGGTTCTGTTTACAGCATCATGATGGGCGCATCCGTGTTTGTTGACATCGAGGTGAACGCACATTGGAAGCGTGTATTCGTCATCGCCATACTGGCGTATCACCCGGCGTGACGGTATGGGGTGCCATTGGTTACACGTCTCGGTCACCTCTTGTTCACATTGACGGCACTTTGAACAGTGGACGTTACATTTCAGATGTGTTACCACCCGTGGCTCTACCCTTCATTCGATCCCTGCATAACCCTACATTTCAGCAGGATGATGCACGACCGCACGTTGCAGGTCCTGTACGGGCCTTTCTGGATACAGAAAATGTTCGACTGCTGCCCTGGCCAGCACATTCTCCAGATCACTCACCGATTGAAAACGTTTGTTCAGTGGTGGCCGCGCAACTGGCTCGTCACAATACGCCAGTCACTACTCGTGATAAATTGTAGTATCGTGTTGAACCTGCATGGGCAGCTGTACCTGTACACGCCATCCAAGCTCTGTTTGACTCAATGCCCAGGCTTATCAAGGCCATTATTACGGCCAGAGGTGGTTGTTCTGGGTGCTGATTTCTCAGGGTCTATGCACCCAAATTGCTTGAAAATGTAATCACTTATCAGTTCTAGTATAATATATTTGTCCAATGAATACCCGTTTATCATCTGCATTTCTTCTTGGTGTAACAGTTTTAATGGCCAGTAGTGTAGAACTAAAACTACTAATGTTATTTGATTGAATTGTTGTATAGCATTTCTACACACCACCCTTAGGCACCCTATACAAGACGAGTGGGCAAGACCCTACAGTAAGTTCAGGTTTGTTTGTTGTCAAGGCGTCTAAGACGTTACCATCACAAGTTGGTTCTCTTACTATCTGCCCATAGTAATTTTCGGACAAACATCGAGAACAATGTCACACGAATCTCTGTCTTGGGCACCACTTCTGATGGCGTGACACTCCCGATCTACACCTGGCAAGTTGAAGTAACCCCCTAATTGCAGTGGCATGATCACGAAAATTACTAACGATATTCTGCAAGTCCCGTCTGAAGCGCTCTACCACTAGAGCTCCTGATCCAGGCAGTCTATAAAAGCATCCGATTACCATTTTTGACCGATACTTAACTTCTTCCCAATTAATTAACAATCGGTATCCGTCGTAATCGCACTAAATTTTATTGGATTCTTTACTGCAATAAACACGCCGACACCTTTGGTGACTAATCTATTCTTAGGATAAATATTCCAATCTGAACTTAGGGTTTCGTTGTCATTAACGTCTGGTTTCAACCAACTTTCTGTTCCAATACTATCTGTGCATTATAACCTTCAGTAAGCGATATTAACTCTGGGACCTTTCCTTGGATGCTCCTGCTGTTTACTAAAATCATATAAACCTTTTCTACCTTTGTCCACCGGCGACGAACGTTTTTTGTGGTCATAGTGGCTAATTTATCATGCTAATCGTATTTGATCCCAAGGGAGGGTTTCTCTAACTTAAAAAGCCCCATGTGCTCGCCACACGAACTCCACTACACTAGTAGCCGCCTCCTGCATGTAGTTCACGCCTGACCTATTGAGGGGAACCCTACAATTCTGCACCCGATAGCGGAGGTCGAGAAATTCCCAGCCGATACCGTCAGAGAGTCGTCTGAGCCTCTGGTTTAGACCTGTCACTCTACCCCAAACTAGAGCACCGCGATCCACCCTGGGTTCGATGCTACCAAATAAATAGCTTAGCCTACACCCCGCTTGCAATGTTAGTTGCCTTCACCAAATCAGACATCCGCCGACAGGAGCCGAAGATGCCCTCAGAACTCAAGTGGTAGGCGTCATTCGTGCCAATATGTGCCACTATATGCAGCAGGTTGCACCCACCCTGCTCGATAGCCGCCGGCAGGGCCTCCTCCACATCACGGACGACACCCCCCCTTAAATATAGCGAGTGCACACTGGCACTCTTTCCCGCCTTGCCTCCTATTTCTCTGAGAGGCTCTATCGCCTACTTCACGTTGCCTTAAGGAATCATTTTCTGGGGTAAGTAATTACTTAGAAAGAAATTACTGAGAGCACTAAAGGGAGCAGTAAGAATAATATGAGTTTACCCACGGACATCATGTAGGTACCTCTTCAAGGGACTAGGCGTTTTAACTGCGATGTCACGATACATATATTCGCTTGTAAAATTCGTCGTGAATAATCCATCATAGTTTTAGAAGAACAGTGATGTCCACACCTACATCACTAGAAGTATAAATGAGTTTTATCACCAATTATTTAAGCTGTCAGTGGATCAGAAAGAAGTTCAGAATGCAGTAACAAAAATGTTTGGTCGTTTAGCCAATAACATAAAATGTCTGACAGGTAGTGAAGCAAGTTTTAAATGTAATTTAAAGTCATCTCGCCTGGACATCTCCTTCTATTCCATAGATGAATTTCTCCTTAAAAAATAGTACCCAGTGAAAACAAATAAGTGTACTGGCATAAGTCGCATTAAAATTAATAATGTGTTCATTAATGTTAACACTAATCAGATATACGTATTCTACCAACTGACTCGTTTCACATCATTTCGATAGAAGGATCGTTCACATGATCTATGGAACATGTAATTAAGAAACTAACACAATGCCATGCAGCATCTCAGTGGTCCCACGCGAGTAGCTCCCGAAAGGACAGGCATACTCCTATTGTTTGCTTGGTCCTGCTGGATCGTAAAGCTGCGTCATTTACCTTGAGCCTAGGAACGGGCTTGTTACCTGTAAGAGAAGTATCCAGACGGACTGTGCAATGATGTGAAGAGTACCACGGACCGTCATCGCAAAAATGTTCCAACGACAGTACCGCACCCAACAGTGTCAGCACTTCGTCTTTTCAGGCGAGACACAGTCTTGTTTACAGCACCACTATGGATGTATCCATGAGTGGAGGCCTGCGGAGAATTACTGTTATCAGTTTGCATTCGTCTTCATCATACGGGCTCAGTATCTGGAGTAATGCTTTGGGCTGGCACTCGGTACACAACACGAGCGTCTCTCGTTTGCGTAGACAGTATTTGTAAATCTGGTGTTATTTATCTGCCGTGTTAAGGACGGTGTTACTGATCTATCTCCAAGGTCTCCGTGACGTATCTATTAACCAAATAATGCAAGACCACATTTTACACCTGTTGTTCCGACCTTCGTTAGTACCGGGGATGTTCAACTTTTACCCTGACCATCACGTTCTCCAGATCACTCACGCACAACAACTATGATGGGCTACCGAGACACCAGAACGCCAGCACTGGCAATAACTATGTTTAATGAGCTATGGCATAAACATGAAGTAGCACAGAATGACATATCCGTGTCTGACATCCAAGCTCAGTTTAATGTCTGCCGTGATCGAGTAGTAGTTGCTGTGTCTGAATGCTGCTTTCCGTATGCCCACAAATCACATATAAATTCAATCTTGTAAAAATCATAAAAAACTGCAATATCAAAACGTGATTTTTATGACAGAAAACAATTATTAGTAAACAGATAGTTGGGTACACAAAAGAAAACGAACAACTGGTCAAGCCATTCGTCTGTAATGTGGTCCTGTATGGCTATGAAATAGGGATACAGTTGAAAGACAGAAAACGCTTAGAAGCGATACATGTGACTTTGGAAAAAGCTGATTATGACATGTTGGACAGACAGATTTTTTTGAAAAAAACCGAATCACAAAGAAACTGTGGTGTACGGAAAGAGGTTGTGTGACTTTAGCAGGGTACAAAATGACTTAGGAAAAATTTCAAGTTGGTGCGATGAATGGCAGCTTCCTGTAAATGCAGAAAAATGTGAGTTAATGCCGATGTCTGGAAAAAAAAACAACCCCGCAATGTTCGAATACAGCATTAGTGGCGTGTGTTTCTTGACACAGTAACGTCGTTTACATGTCTGAGCGTTACGCTGCAAAGCGATATGAAATGGAACGAGCACGTAAGAACGGTATAGGGAAGGCGAATGATCAGCATTTGTTTATTGGAAGAGTTTTAGGAAAGTCTGGTTTATGTTTACAGGAGATCGCATATAGGACACTTGTCCGATCCTTTCTTGAGTAGTCCGCAGCTAGTGGTCTCGCGGTCGCGTTCTCGCTTCCCTAGCACGGGGTCCCGGGTTCGATTCCCGGCGGGGTCAGGGATTTTCACCTGCCTCGAGATGACTGGGTGTTTGTGTTGTCCTCATCGTTTCATCATCATTCATGAAAGTGGTGAGATTGTAATGAGCAAAGGTCGGGAATGTGTACGGGTGCTGATAACCGTGCAGTTGAGCGCCCCACAAACCAAACATCATCGCCGTCATCACCTTCTTGAATACTGCTCTAGTGTTTGGGATCTCCACCAGGTCGCACTAAAAGAAGACGTCGAAGAAAATCAAAGGCGATCTGCTAAGTCTGTTACCGGTAGGTCCGATCAACCGCGAATATTACGGTGATGCTTCAGGAACTCAAACGGGAATCTGTGGAGGGAAGACGACATTCTTTTCGCCTAACACTACTATTAGCTGCTTTGCTCGATTCGGCGAGTCCCGTTGAGAGGTGGCTGCCGCCTGTACTTAGCTGGCTGAAGAGGCCGCGCGCCGTGGACACGGGAAGAGCATCTCGGCCATGTGTATCAATTAGAGGGGCGGGGGCGGCGGTGAGGCCGTAAGCGCGCCCCACGCCGCCGCTGGCCTAATTGGGATTTACTGCGGGGCCCGCATTAACGCCTCTCTCGTTACCTGGCGGGGCCTGCGCGGGCGCGCGCTTGTCGCGTTAACGCTGCCTTATTTCTCCAGTTATTACCCGCGCAAATACCCTTCTTTCACAAACCTTCCCCCCGCACCGCACAGTACTATCAAGAGTGCGCGTCTCCATTACGTCTGCCAAAGTTCATTTTAACTTTTTGCTGCCCGAAGCATCGATGCCGTACAATGTTAGGCTGCTCCCTTTTGATGTTCCTACTCTAGTACCTAGCGATGTCGCATCTCACTACAGCTATCCGCAAATTAGTAGTCATCATCTGGAAAAAATGAACCTGCAGTAATTAATTTTTTCTTTATTTGCGGTATATGCGTGCAGTCGTGCTACTCGTTGAAATCACCCCACCACAGTACTTTATTACGCCACTAGCATAGCTAAAATAAAGTAGCTCTGCCCATTGGTAAGGTAGAGGATCGAACGGTAGTGCGTTTTGAAAGCGGACAACGATGTAAGAAGCCATGGTCAGTTGGTGGAAGTGTATGCGGCAGTCATATGAGTGCAAACTTGCTGGCAGATTAAAACTGTGTGCCAGACTGAGGCTCGAACACGGGACCTTTGCCTTTCACGGGTGTTGGGAATGCAGGACGACGCGTGGGTTATCTTCAATCAGTTAGTAATAACACTTTATTTATTAAATATGAAGAAATACTCACCTTACATGATTCTTCTTAGATGCGTGACATCATTACAAGCCGTTTAAAACATTAAAGTTCTGTCACTGTGCCTCTAAGTGATGTCTGTTGTGAATTGGCAATACAGCCAACCCACTATGAGAGGAAGCCGAAAGGCACGCGTTTTAGCTCACGCAGGCTGGCGTGAGGTCTGGAACAGGTCAAGGAAATGAGACTAACAAAAAACGTACGTAGCTGCTGGAATACTTAACTTTAATCCATAATTGGTGAACATCGCTCTTGACGGTACATGTTTTACAGCATCAATAGTAACTGGTAATGGCGCCTTGCTAGGTCGTAGCAAATGACGTAGCTGAAGGCTATGCTAACTATCGTCTCGGCAAATGAGAGCGTATTTTGTCAGTGAACCATCGCTAGCAAAGTCGGCTGTACAACTGGGGCGAGTGCTAGGAAGTCTCTCTAGACCTGCCGTGTGGTGGCGCTCGGTCTGCAATCACTGATAGTGGCGACATGCGGGTCCGACGTACACTACCGGATCGCGGCCGATTTAAAGGCTACCACCTAGGAATTGGAGGCTGTAGACGACACGGTGCACTGAAGAGTACTGTGTCCACCAGCTCAGTGTTCCGATATTTAACGAAGCATCCACCAATCGCTATCCACACACGTGATGCCCACGAAATGTCAGCTGAGGCTCCTCGTGGACCCCGATGTAGTTCGTACTGCCAACCCATACAGCTGCTGCGTTACGAGTTCTTCGAGCCCAACTTATCAGTTGTGGTGTGGTACACCGGGTCAGTACTTCGACAAGCCATGTGCATGGGTAGTTCATTCGCTAGACCACTTGCCCGCGAAAGGTGTCAAGTCCGAAACTCGGTACGGTACACAGATTTTGTCTGCTAGGATGTTTTATATGACTGCACAGTCCGCTGCAGAGCGAAAATTTTGTTCTAATGTCTGAGATGCCGGTTGAGCTGTTTACCATACCCCTAAGATGCTGCAGAACCGCAGGCTGTTGTGGCCGAGCGGTTCTAGGCGCTTCAGTCTGGAACCGCGTGACTGCTACGGTCGCCGGTACGAATCCTGCCTCGGAAATGGATGTGTGTGATGTCCTTAGGTTACTTAGGTTTAAGTTCTAGGGGACTGATGACCTCAGATGTTAAGTCCCATAGCTCTCAGAGCCATTTGAACCATTTTGCTACAGAACTGATCCCCAGAGATCTACTGGGAAGGGAAGCTCCTCATAAGATGATGCATATTTCAGATAAACAGTGTTGCATAGTGGATAACGTCTTAAGAAATGAAGATAACTAGGGGTGTCCCAATGACGCATGATAATATGGCTACCACATCTCACACGCATATATTAATGAAGGGATCCATGAAACTACGCAAATAAACTAACGGTTACTACAGTAATTTGGTTTACTTGGATAAGAAGTCAAACAAAAGATTTACCCATTGAATCAAGCATATGAACATTTAATAACGGGACAAGAGATTGCAAATACGAGTTACAGCCTTGGCACAGGTTGGTAGACATACGAAAACGCAATATGAAACATATTATGGCTACAGCCCTGGCTGTGAAAATGTTTAGTGAATTGAAGAAAGATTAGAAAAGCATGAATAAACACCAACACTTTTCCCAGCGCACGTGATGGGTGCACCAAGCTGTCAGCGAATATTAGATCTGCAAAACGAGACGATGACACAAATTTACTATCCCCCTAGTCGTGGTGGCTGTAACAGCGATGCATGTCTACCATTCTTGAGCTGTGTAACGGCTGCGGTAGCGGCTGGAGATTTAAGAGTTCAACTCGACCTCTAAGACAGAGACATCCCTCTCTGCAACGACCTGGAGCAAGCGTCTACCCCAATTGCTCTGTGGCAAGTGTGGTTCTGACTTTACAAAATTCAGCTAGTTTTGCCACCGTCGGAATCTCGTCGGCCAGTTGTATCAGACTGTGTGCCTTCTGACCAACAATAATTTGTAAAGAAGTTTAACAGTTTCCTACTCTTGCGGATTTTTTTATGGTTAACCAGTAATGCATGATGCAGGGAGAAAGGAAGAAGTCTCCCCCAAAACATGACACACTTCCCGCCACAGCAAACCGAAAGTCTTGCACATATGCAAGTATGGCATCTTGTCCTTTCTCCTGAAACACTTACTGTGAGCTTATCACAGAACCACATACTAGGATCTGAAGAAATGTTCTTGCATGGTACGGCAGAGCTCAATGGCTAGTACCACAGTCTGAAGCTCTGTGTATTTGCCTGGAGTTTAGATCTTATGTAGCTAAAAAGGATTCTGTTTCATTTCTTCCACAATACAGTTTTTATGGTATTCAGCACGTCGTCTCCTATTGCTCTGCTGTGCAGATATGGCAGACTGCCATTCCCTGTTCTACACCTTCCCAGGAATAGCTTTCAGCACGAAGCAACTTTACAACACTCCTATTCTCCTAGGTTAACTTACCTGTCAAGAGCTAGTTAAAGTACCCGCAAGGCTACAGAAGAAACAGGCCTCCTTCACGACATTAAGAGGAAAAGAGATGGAGAAGTAGTCAGTGGTGAAATCATTGGCAGCAGTGAATGCCTGCGGTTTTCATGCAGCCTTAAGGAATATACTGATAGAAAATGTGTTAGTTACAGTTTTGCCATGAAGTGCCATGTAATAAGTCGTTACGTGGCGTTCACGCCTCCAGTGAGGTCAAATGACTGAATGACGAAGGACAAAGTGGCAGACAACCTCTCTATGAAGGAACGGGAATTGCAAAAAAGAAATGGCGATCCAGCATACCACAACCTAAGAGACAGTGGAGAGAGCAAAGGTCAGTCATGAATCAGTTTTTAACATCTTTGAGGGCATTTTAACATGATAAAGCTTGCTGCTCGATGGGTTTCGCGACTGTAAACACACATTCGAATCGACGGCGGCACCAGGGCAGCAGGGGAAACATAGCACTTCAGTCAGACCAATACGTATGACTTCTTTTGCTTTGTAACAGCCATAGTTGCAGGCTGTATCGATGTGACACCAAGACAAAATACCAAAGCAAGAAGTAGAGACAGTACTGCTGTAAATGGGGAAGAGCCAGCCATCCTCGGGCAAGGTAATGGTTACTGTTATTTTTGCTCTGCATGGTCTGGTGCAAGAGATGCTCGTAAGGGCCAAACTTCATTTTAGTATACTACCGAAAGTCTTGACGAAGTTACGGGAGGCTGTCAAGACGAAGACTGTCCCAGGGGTGCATTTGCTCCTGTTTCTCTGGGCTCTCAAACTTTCCCTCACTTCCTTATTCTTCTGATATGGCCCAACGAATTCTTTAGTTTTCTTCGGATGACGAAATCATTGTGCGGCAGGCGCTTCAAGAATAACGATTAGGTCTCTTTTCCTAAACAGGCAAAATGCAGAATTCCACCGAGGTGGAGCAGTGGTTACCACACTGGACTCGCATTCGGGAGACGACGTTTCAAATCGGCGTCCGGCCATCCCGAAGTAAGTTGTCCGTGATTTCCCTAAATCGCTTCATGGAAATACCGGTATGATTCCTTTTTAAAGTGAACGGCCGATTTCCTCACCCATCCTTTCCTAATCCGAGCTTGTGCTCCGTCACTAATGACCTCGTTGCCGACGGGAGTTAAACACTAGTTTCATTCTCCTCCGTTGCTATTTACGTTGTTCGTAAGTGGAATACCTAGGTATTTAGTTGAATGAAGAGCCTTTAGATTTGCATGATTTATCGTGTAACATAAATTTTACGGATTTCGTTTAGCACTCATGTGGACGACCTCATACATTTCATTATGTAGGGTCAGCTGTCACTTTTCGAGCCAAACAGATATCTTGTCTGTATCGTTTTCCTATTTGCTTTGCTCTTATTTTGACTTTACTGGACGTAAAATGACAATGTCATCTACAAAAATCTTAGGTGGCTGCTCAGTTTGTCTCCGAAATCATAGATTTGGATTAGAAATAGCAGCGGTACATCTGTAGGAGGAGGTCACGGGCGCTCAACATCCAAGTTATCAGGAAACTTCCTTACGGAAGGCGTGATATCTCTTCTGTTTAACTCCATGACTTTCAGGCAATTACTACGAATTGTGACGATTCTGACAACAGTCACACAATTGAGACGATATTCCATATGCGCGCGACTGGATGAGCAGCTGGTTGTGCGGAACGGTATCAAAAAACTTTTGGTAATCTAGAAATAAAGAATCAATTTTAGATCCCTTGTCGAAATTACTCATTGCTCTGGGGAACAAACAGCTAGTTTTGCTTCACATGAACGATATTTTCTGAATTCGTACTGACTGTGTGTTAACAGATCGTTTTCCTCGAGATAGTTCATATTCGAAGCCAGTGTATATATACTTCTTGAAGATTCCCAAAGCGCGCTGAAAGCATCCATCATTTCCCAGCGTCAAATGATCGCAGCATCTGGTGTTAATTACACAACACCATCACCTTTCGATCGCAAAGCCAGTAATACTGTCAGCATTCTTAACTGATTAAGCACAGTGAACGCTTCTTATGTTCGACGTCAGTGTGATGTTATCCGTCAACTAGATATTGCAGGACCACATTTTGGCCATGCTGCCTTGACGTACTTCGATACAGAGGACGTTCGACTGTTGCCGTAGCCTGTATATTCACTCTTTGAAACTGTCTGGTGGAGGGTTGCTGAGAGACTGGACCTTTTTATATAAGTTCAGTTCGATCATTGCGCAGCCACGTTAGAACCATTATTTCTCTCGGAGGTGGCGGCTCTGCGTCTTAGGCTTCGGTAGCTGTGTGGTCCCAAATTACATAAAAATTTGGTGATGTATTCTTTCTACTTTACTGTACGAGGAGATGATATAAATCATGAGATTCCACTTAATATCATGTTGAACTTCCTTTTACCCAGACATGGGATGGACTCAACAAGCCGTTGGAAGTCCCATGCAGAAATATTGGGCCATGCTGCCACAATAGCCGTCCATAATAGTGAAAGTGTTCCCGGTACAGGATTTTGTGGACTAAATGACTTCTCGTTTACATCCCATGTCGGGCGATCTGGGTGGTCAAACCACTCGCTCGAATTATCCCAAATGTTCTTCAAACCAATCTAGAACAATTGTGGCCTGGTGTCATGGCGCATTGTCATCCACAAAAATTCCATCGTTTCTTGGGAACCATTTTCAGTCAGTGATAGGAACAATTGGACCAGAGGTTCCAGTCCATTCTATGTAAACACAGCCCACATCGTCATGGAGCCACCGCCAATTTGCACAACGCCTTGTTGGCAACTTGCATCATTGGTTTCTTGGGATCTGCGCCACGTTCGAACTCTAACATCAGCTCCTATCAACTGAAATCGCGACTCATCTGACCAGGCCACTGCTTTCCAGTCGTCTAGAGTCCAACCGATATGGCCTAGAGCCCAGGAGAGGCGCTGCAAACGGTATCATGCTGTCAGAAAGGAGGCTCGCATCAGTCGTCCGCTGCCATAATCTATTAAAGCCAGATTTCGCCGCACTGCCCTAACGAATACGTTCGCCGTACGTCTCACAGTGATTTCTGCGTTTATTTCACACAGTGTTGCTTGTCTTGTTAGCACTGACAACT
Organism: Schistocerca serialis cubense; assembly: GCF_023864345.2. Lineage (NCBI taxonomy): Eukaryota > Metazoa > Arthropoda > Insecta > Orthoptera > Acrididae > Schistocerca > Schistocerca serialis. The sequence continues at coordinate 76,716,684 of NC_064644.1, forward strand.
CTCCGCAAACAACGCTGCTCTCAGTCGTTAAGTGAAGGCCGTCGGCCTCTGGGTCGTAAGTGGTGAGAGATTATACCTGATATTTGATATTCTCGGCACACTCTTGACACTGCGGATCTCAGTGAGTTCCTTAAAGATTTCCGGAATCAAACGTTCGATGCGTCCAGCTCCAAGTAACATTTCGCGTTCATAGTTTATTAATATCCACCCGCTAGGTTAGCCGCGAGCGCTAATGCGCTGTTTCCTGGACTCGGGTAGGAGCGCCGACCCCGTTCGAATCCGCCCGGCGGCTTAACAATGGAGGCCGGTGTGCCGGCCAGCCTCGATGTAGTTTTTGGCGGTTTTCCACATCCCACTAGGTGAATACCGGGCTGGTCCCCACGTCCCGTCTCAGTTACACGGCTCGCAGACATCTGGACACATTCGCACTATTCAATGGATTGCACTGGACACAGACATTTGGGGTACACTCCTTCCGTCCCGGAGGGTATCGGGTGGCGGCAGGAAGGGTATCCGACCACCCCTTCAAATAACCTTGCCAAATCTGATTAAACATTCCGACCCTGCTTTATTGAAGGACAAGGCACAAGCAAAAGAAAGAAAGAAAGGAAGTTTGTTAACATCTGTTGTGCAGCTGTTATCACGTAAGACACTTTTTAACATGAATCACCTGAGTAGAAATGACATCTCCGCCAAATGCATTGTCTTTTTATACCTTGTGTACGCGATACTATCGCCATCTGTCCCACGACTTTCGTCACCTCAGTGTATCTCATTCTTTTTTTTTACCATCTCTTATAACAAAGTTCAGATATTTGTTGTACATGTTTCTGATTCTCAGTTGCATTCCTTTTGACAATTCCAGTCTATTCAGACCTTGCCACTTGTTTTCCCTTCTAACAGTGTCATAAACCTCTATGCTGCATACAGTATTTGATCTGCCTCAGTACTGAAAAACAGATATAAAAATTATATCTATTTTTCAGCACTGAGGCAGATCAGAATCTGTATGCAGCATACTGACGCCCTTGCTCTTGTGCATGGGAACACGGCACATCTTTGCTCTAGTTTCAACTCGGCAGTATTATCAGTCGCAGTTGGTTTAAGCAAACCATCCTCCATCCTACGACAGCATTCAAGTCTAACCAACGATCTACCCGCATCGCGCAGCTTGTAAAGACTCTGTAAGCAAATTCTATCCTAATCCCACATTCTCGCAGCAGACACGTTCAACATGCAAACTTGTACTGTCATACAGAATAAATGTCTTGTCAGAGTGGTAAATATTGAATAGAGCAGACTTCAAATACTCACACGAATATACTGAATTAGGTTTCCGGTAATTCCCTAACTCACTTGAGACGGATGCTGGAAGAATTTCACTGAGAAGAATGCAGCGTATTTCCTTTCGCGACCTTGTTGAATCGGAATTTATGCCGTTGGACATTTCATCTCTTTCACTTATTTGTTCGTCAAACGAACTTTTTCACTGTGGCGATTAATGCTGGCGAGTAATGCTATGTAAGCTTGCCCAAAAGGGCTGATGGCCTGACTGGAAAGTATGTATCTGCCATCTTTACAAACGCCAGAAGTGTCTCGAGTATATTTTTCTGTTTAGTACCATCGCATGTAGGTACAGTACAGTATGCTTAGTCATAGCCAATGTCCACGTAAGGGCCCACTTTCGATGGCACACAGTTTACCTTTAGCAGGCAGTTTGACTGCAGTGTACACTCAGTTTGGTCAAAAAGATGTATGAAACATCTGATACGTTGTATCAAGAAAGCTATATTGTAAAGGATATTTTCTGTTTTTGTGATGAAACAATAAATTGAACGCTGGATCGACGAAATTGATTGTGACGTGGCTAAAGACTGAAGTGAGTTCCGCAGACTGTACCACGAAAGTAGTTCTAAAGGTCATTAACAGTTGTGCCTCGCACTTCTACCTGAGTGATATCCGGACTTTATATTCATCGTCTTGTAGTTGCAAGCGTATCACCTTACGGGCTGCCCGTTCTGCCGCGGCCAGCATTCCACATTTGGTTTCCCCGCCTAATGCATAAAACATGTACAGGAGCGCCGCCAGCAGCTGTTTTGGACACTGTTTCTGTTGGCGTACTCGCTCCTGTCGCATTATTTTCTGATCATTGCACGGACAGCCTTGTGTGAATTTGTTGCAAAGGCAGTACGTAAAACATTTTAACCATGTTACAGAATGTTCAATTTATATTTTTAAAAAAAACATGTGATTTTAAATATGATTCGCAAACAAGAAAATGAATGTTGATTATTACCCACGGAAATTACAGCACGATGGTTGTGCAAACAAACTCCCGGGATCAGTGTCTAGAAATCAGCTCGTGGCTGTTCTGCAACTGCAGCCGATCAAAAATATAGTCTGCACTGAACAATATAGGTCATCCCTTCAGCGAAAGTGCCAACAATAGACTGTAATAAAAGATATTATAATACGTGATGAAGACTGCCTGAACACATCATACACATACTCGTTGTAATGTCACTCGTGTGTGAACGGGAAGGTCAGAACAATACACCGAGGGCAACGAAAGTCATAGGACAGTGATATTCAAGAATACAGATGGTGGTGGAATCGCAAGGTATGAAAAGGACAGTGCATTGGCGAAGTGGTCATTTGTACACAGGTGATCCACGTGAAAAGGTTCCCGACGTGATTATGGCTCCATGACTGGAACCGACAGACTTTGAACGCGGAGTGGTAATTGGAGCTAACCGCATGAGACACTCGATTTCCGAAATCGTTAGGGAATTCAGTATTCCAGGACCCACAGTGTCCAGAGTGTGCCGAGAACACCATACTTCAGCCATTATTTCTTGCCACCGGCAACGCAGTGGCTGACGGCCTTCACTTAACGACCGAGAGCAGTGGCTTTTGCGTCAAATGACAGTAGAAATCAATGTAGGACGCACGGCGAACGTATCCGTTAGATTAGTGCCGCTAAATTTGACGTTAATGGGATACGGCAGCAAACAACCGACGCGATTACTAACAGCACTACACCATCTGCAGCTCCTCTCCTGGACCCGTGACCATATCGGTTGGATTCTGGACGACTTTCAGTTAGTGAAAGCTGATGTTAGCTTTCGATCGTGGTGCAGATCCCACGAAGCTATGGATCCAAGTTGTTAACAAGGCACTGTGGACGATGGTGGTGACTGTGTAATGGTGAATACTGTGTTTACATGTGATGGGCTGGATCCTCTGTTCCAACTGAACCGATCAGTGACTGTAAATGGCTACTTGAAGACCGTTTGCAGCCATTCGTGGACTTCCTGGAATTTTTATCGATGGCAGTAACACATGTCACTGGGCCACAATTGTTCGTCACTGGTTTGAAGAACACTTCTACATCTACATCTACACGAATACTCTGCAATCACATTTCAGTGCCTGGCAGAGGATTCTTAGAACCACCTTCACAGTTCTCTATTATTCCAATCTCGTATAGCGAGCGGAAAGGACGAACACCTATGTCGTTCCGTACGAGCTCTGACTTTCCTTATTTTATCCTGGTGATCGTTCCTCCCTATGTAGGTCAGTGATAGCAAAATATTTTCCCATTCGGAGGAGAAAGTTGGTGACTAGAATTCGCGAGAAGACACCGTCGCAACGAAATCGCCTTTCTTTAATGATGTCCAGCGCAAATCATGTATCATTTCACTGACGCTCTCTCCCATATTTCGCCATAACGCAAAACGTGATGCCCTTCTTTGAACTTGTTCGATTTACTCAATCAATCCTATCTGGTAAGGATCCCACACCGCGCACCAGTATTCTGAAAGAGGACGCACAAGCGTAATGTAGGCAAATGGCTCTGAACACTATGGGACTTAACATCTATGGTCATCAGTCCCCTAGAACTTAGAACTACTTAAACTAACTAACCTAAGGACATCACACACATCCATGCCCGAGGCAGGATTCGAACCTGCGACCTTGGCGGTCACGCGGTACCAGACTGAAGCGCCTAGAACCGCACGGCCACAACAGCAGGCCTGTAATGTAGGCAGCCTCCTTAGTAGATCTGTTATATTTTCCAAGTATCCTGCCAACAAAACGCAACCTTTGATTGGCCTTCCCCACAACATTTTCTATGTGTTCCTTCCATTTTAAGTTTTTCGTAATTGTAATTCCTAGGTATTTAGTTGAATTTGGACCTTTTCATTTGACTGATTTATCGTCTAACTGGAGTTTAACGAATTGACTGATTTATCGTGTAACTGAAGTTTAACGAATTCCTTTTAGCGCTCATGTGGATGACCCCACACTTTTCGTTTTTTAGGATTTGGACAGTTTGGAAAGTTCGAGCCAATAATTTGGTGACCCATATCGCCCGACATGAATTCCGTCGAACATTTACAGGACATATCCGACAAGTCAGATCATGCACAAAATCACGGCAACACTTTTATAATTGCGGACGGCTGTGCAGGAAGTAAGGTTGAATATTTCTGCAGTGAACTTCCAATGACTTGTTGAGTCTATTTAACTTCAAGTTGCTATGTTATGCCGGGTGGAGGAGATCTGACACGATATTCGGAGGTCACCTCAGTGTAAAGCGAATTGGCTAGTCTCAGTAAGGCCACAAGTATGTGTAGTGAACGGTGCAGGATGCACTATCTGCACGGTATTCACCTCCAACGGGCAAGAATGATCATACTCATGCATAGTGATTTCTCATAATGTGTTAATTTCGACGGTTGAGTAAAAATACGGACCCTGTTCATATTTTGACATTCGACGAAAATGCAGTAATTCTCTTTGGTTTATTTGTTGACAGTAAACCGAAGCAACCTAGACGAAAATATTATTTTATTTGTTAGTATATAATTAACGCCAGACGATTATAGTTAACAAGTTTGTTAGCGTGGCCATCCTCCGCAGAAAGTATAGAAATACACTCCTGGAAATGGAAAAAAGAACACATTGACACCGGTGTGTCAGACCCACCATACTTGCTCCGGACACTGCGAGAGGGCTGTACAAGCAATGATCACACGCACGGCATAGCGGACACACCAGGAACCGCGGTGTTGGCCGTCGAATGGCGCTAGCTGCGCAGCATTTGTGCACCGCCGCCGTCAGTGTCAGCCAGTTTGCCGTAGCATACGGAGCTCCATCGCAGTCTTTAACACTGGTAGCATGCCGCGACAGCGTGGACGTGAACCGTATGTGGAGTTGACGGACTTTGAGCGAGGGCGTATAGTGGGCATGCGGGAGGCCGGGTGGACGTACCGCCGAATTGCTCAACACGTGGGGCGTGAGGTCTCCACAGTACATCGATGTTGTCGCCAGTGGTCGGCGGAAGGTGCACGTGCCCGTCGACCTGGGACCGGACCGCAGCGACGCACGGATGCACGCCAAGACCGTAGGATCCTACGCAGTGCCGTAGGGGACCGCACCGCCACTTACCAGCAAATTAGGGACACTGTTGCTCCTGGGGTATCGGCGAGGACCATTCGCAACCGTCTCCATGAAGCTGGGCTACGGTCCCGCACACCGTTAGGCCGTCTTCCGCTCACGCCCCAACATCGTGCAGCCCGCCTCCAGTGGTGTCGCGACAGGCGTGAATGGAGGGACGAATGGAGACGTGTCGTCTTCAGCGATGAGAGTCGCTTCTGCCTTGGTGCCAATGATGGTCGTATGCGTGTTTCGCGCCGTGCAGGTGAGCGCCACAATCAGGACTGCATACGACCGAGGCACACAGGGCCAACACCCGGCATCATGGTGTGGGGAGCGATCTCCTACACTGGCCGTACACCACTGGTGATCGTCGAGGGGACACTGAATAGTGCACGGTACATCCAAACCGTCATCGAACCCATCGTTCTACCATTCCTAGACCGGCAAGGGAACTTGCTGTTCCAACAGGACAATGCACGTCTGCATGTATCCCGTGCCACCCAACGTGCTCTAGAAGGTGTAAGTCAACTACCCTGGCCAGCAAGATCTCCGGATCTGTCCCCCATTGAGCATGTTTGGGACTGGATGAAGCGTCGTCTCACGCGGTCTGCACGTCCAGCACGAACGCTGGTCCAACTGAGGCGCCAGGTGGAAATGGCATGGCAAGCCGTTCCACAGGACTACATCCAGCATCTCTACGATCGTCTCCATGGGAGAATAGCAGCCTGCATTGCTGCGAAAGGTGGATATACACTGTACTAGTGCCGACTAGTGCCGACATGCTCTGTTGCCTGTGTCTATGTGCCTGTGGTTCTGTCAGTGTGATCATGTGATGTATCTGACCCCAGGAATGTGTCAATAAAGTTTCCCCTTCCTGGGACAATGAATTCACGGTGTTCTTATTTCAATTTCCAAGAGTGTATTTGTTTTGTTAATAAAACCGCCTTTTCCTGCTGCCACTTAATGTATTTATTCGAGACGTGTTTCGCCATTTTCTTCTTCTAAGGCATCATCAGTGGGATCTATACGATACCGTTTTGTTAGTATTAGATTATTAATCAATACAGTCAAGGTGAATTTTAACTTCTAGTGGTTGCTTTGGCGGAAACACTCATAACTCTTATTGCAGCGCATCTCGGGATATTGAGGAAAGCTGGAGCATGGCACGTAATAAATTTCCATACTACCGAACTTGTCAGTCGCAACATGGAACTCAATAAATTAATAATTTTTTATTGTGTTTTGATTTCGTTAAGATTTTACGTTTAGCACCCGGTCTTTTCAGCCAGATCAGCATAGCGCTATATGCGTACTGAATCGATTGTTCAAAGTCCAGGGGCATTACGTAGCCGTTACCAAGACGCAGCGTAGCCCAACATCCTTTTAATAACACGGTGCTCTACACGCACACACAATAAGCTTGTCTACATCCTTTACAAAAATATTTAATTTCAAACTAGTTGAAGTTGAAGAATGGGAGTTTGACACTAGAAATTTTTTGCTAGCTCTTGGTTCTATGAAAGTTCCCTCTATTTAGTTATTCGCTAGTGTGGTTTTTTTTCACCTGTATCGTACTTCCAGGGCATTTTTCTTGACATTACAATAACAGTCTGCAAGCATCGTCGAGATCCACTTGCCCTGATACCTTCATTCCATTGCTGAAATGTCTGGATGGAAGCACTGTGTGTGGTCTTTACTCACAGCGCCACAGATGCTTCGAAAGAAGTCGAGATGTGGATTCAAAAGGTGTTCAGCAACATATTACATCCTGTCTCTTGGTACGTCCTCAGAAGTTCACGAACATCGGGATTATAATTTTCAGCACTGTGTCATAGGAACTGCGAATGGCATTTCCTTTACTGTTTTGTTTAACCAACAGCGGAGATTTACCGCACGTGAATTACAGGCAGTACGTATTTGGAGCCCAAGGTTTATCGTCACCTACTTTGAAGTCGCCGTAATGGTAACATGTTACCTTTATTGATACAGTCAGTTCACGTTCCTGAGAATCAAAAGTAGCTTCGCCGCACACATATGAATAGTTAATCACACTGTAACACATTTATGTGGCGTCTTAAACTTGAATTAATCTCAAATACAAGCAAAATAAATTAGCTCGAGAAAATGCACATTATGCACCAATGAAGATAAAAAAGTTAGCACTGACTTATTATTTACCGGTGAAAATGTAACTCCAAACACGTAAAATTACTGAAACAGAACAGTAGATTGGTTCTCTAATCACAACAAAGGAGATTTATGTAAACACAGTGGGTTCTCCAATAACAAAGTATGGTATAATCAGCACTGAGATCCTTTATTAGTTACAATAAAAGACTGCCAACAGTACATAATTTCTCTCTATCATAAAGTTAATTCCTGATTTTTCTCTAGGGAATAAGAGCTAAGTAAACATTCTGAACACATATCTTTACTAGGAATTAAATACTTCTAGCTCGGATAAATTTTTTGTGCAGACGAGTGATAATCAATCAGGAGCCGTGGTGAGAGCCCACACGACTGTCTCATGCGTCTGTGTACAGAGAGACGCTTCTGGATTACGCTCTCTTGAGTACTAGTCCTGCTCCAAGGCAGATGGCCTTATGCCGCCTATCTCTTCTTCCCTTCATTTCGTCTCTAATATATGCCGGCCCTTTCCCTCAATTGTTCAGCTTTTATACCTGAAATTTCAAGCTACTTTCTAATATCCTTTAACTTTTGGCCACCTACCCACGTTGACTATACGGCTGACATATGGAGTAAGTACATCCATTCTGAAGTTCCCGAGTGTAAATCGTAAACAATAGTAAATGTAGACGCCTTCTTTTAACGTGTGACTTTCATTGGCCCCTGACAACTGCCTATCGTCCTCTCCGTCCAAATCCGTCTCGCGCCATCCTGTACATTTGAAGAATTTTTTAAACAAGTACCCTCTATTGTCAGCATACTCAAAAATTTGTGGTTTCTAAACAAGAGTATTTCCTTCATTAACAGCACTGGAGCTGCTGACTTACTCATTTTCATCTACAGCAACGTGCTTCTTATAACCGTCATTAGTTCCATCCTCTGCTGTTAGACTGAGGTATAACGCATGGCACACAAGGACTGTGCAGACAAGAAGTTCTTTGAGATTCGTTAGCTTTGTTGAGACTTTCTTTTGCTGCCTTTGCGTTCAGGATATGCAGCTAATGAACATTTTGCATTGTTTCCCTCCATCGAAGTTGGACAGAATCCTTATCCAGGCGTTTATCTGTGATCACACAATGTCATCCGACAGTGATGCATGTGTGCAAGCAGTGGACAGAGTAGGGACATACACAGCAGCGAGCGGGTAGCACTATACATTATTTTTGTTGATGTTCATCTCATACAATTGAGAGAGAACACGTTACTCTCTCACCTATTTTTCGCATACCAAAAATTATTAAGTATTTCATTATAGCCTGATGCACTTTGAGTGACACTCTAAAACGTTAACGGCCTCAGCAGATGTTGATGGAATGCGGTAGGGCACTATAAGCATGAGGAATTTTATGGTTCTTAGTTCATAGAAACAGGAAGTTGAGATTGAAAGCAATTGGCAGCGAGCCCATCCCTTAGTAAAATTTGCTAGACAGGTCCACAGCTGTATGGGGTAGACAGGGCAGCCCCTCGTCGAGACGGGTCTCCAGCAGAACAACGCCACGATACTTGCCGCGGCGCCAGCCAAAGCCTGGGCTGGGGGCGACAGTCTGAAGGAACTCATCTTCACAGTGGAGTCCTAACCAGGCATTGGGTACAGAGCCACACATAATAAAAATTCACATGTTTTCGAGTTTGCCGATACTGCAGAGAGGCTTGTAAGCCACTTCCATTGGCCACATCGATTGTATAAGAATCTCCGGCGTCTGAGGAACGTTTAGGGATAGGATCTTTATTATACCTCATAGCTAGGAGTAACAAGCTCCAAGACAAAGGCGCTTTAGATGAAGATTTTTGAGATTGTCTGTTCGCTTGTTGTGGGAAGTGACATGACTTTGGAGAGAATCACCTTCCCCCTCCGTGAAAACTTAAAAAAAAAGCCTGTAATTCGCGGTTTCCTTTTTTCAGGGATGCAGTTTTCTTTACTACTGCTCTCGTTTGACATGAGTTTGTGCTGTAGAGTGAAGGGGAGATTTAGCGCCTCTAGAGCCCTGTGATTTGCTCAAGATGGCGTGAAGGCGGCGTCGTTCGTGCACTTTGTGCGAAAACGAAATTTTTTTTCTGAAATGGTGCGAAGCACTTGGGTGCTGGACTTTGGTCTGGAAGCACTTCTGATCGAAGTTCTGGCATGTGTGGTTGGTACTTGGGACCTGTCCTAAGACCGACTTCACTTGCGAGTAGTTTAGACTGGTTAGCCTGTGGTGAAGTTCTTACTCTACCGACAGTGTGACTACAAACGTCTCGACCTACTCGTTTGCCGAGGGCAGACTCATTCGTTCTTGGTTTACCAGTCTTGAGGTTTGGTATCATTGTGCGCTCTGACGTATAAGTGAGCCAATTTGGTACGACCAGCGAACGGGTGTGTCACACACTGAAATCTACCATGATTTCAGGGCTCTGGTAGAGAGTAAATTGCTGTCCGTCTGCCTGGTCGCTCGACCGTGAGATTTTTGCATATCTTTCGTGCCCGCGATTGATTCACAGGTGCCGCCTCCACGTCTCACCTCCGCCGCACACATCTCGCCAGCTGAAAATTACATCGCCACACGAAGCAAACAGGGTAAGGTACTGCCACTCTGTCATTAACAGGGCATACCGATCTCAATGGCTACTTACTCTCAGCTGTACCTATGTAGAGAAACTGCAGTAGATTAGATCACTCGAAGTCTGCTCAGCGTCACATCAATTCAGATTGCGTCATCCACACTTTTAGGGCCAGAGTACTCATCTCACTCCACTACTTATACTGACTCCGCCACCCAGGATCCTTATCCAGTGTAGTTTTGAATCAACTGTTAGTTGTTTACGGTATTCAATAAGTGACTTGTTGCCGGCCGGGGTGGCCGAGCGGTTCTAGGCGCTACAGTCTCGAACCGCGCGACCGCTACGGTCGCAGGTTCGAATCCTGCCTCGGGCATGGATGTGTGTGATGTCCTTAGGTTAGTTAGGTTTAAGTAGTTCTAAGTTCTAGGGGACTGATGACCACAGCAGTTAAGTCCTATAGTGCTCAGAGCCATTTGAACCAAGTAACTTGTTTAGCGTAATTTGTCTGTGTTAAACAAAAAAATAATTGTTGTTAGAACACTAAAAATATGCCAATACAGTCAATCATTTAAACAGTCCCCACTAGGGTTAACTTTCAGTCACAATGGTCAATGGGATACTTGGCCAAGATGCACATGGACTTCGCCCACTTGTAGGATGGACAACATCTTTTGCCAGTGTCCATCTACTGACGGGCAGCTGACAGGTGTTTTATGGGTGAAGTCACTGAGTGAAAGATACTAGGAGTGGTGGAGGCAGCCAATGACTCGGTGTTGTGTTTGCGAACACTGTGTAATTTCAAGAAGATGTGAACCCTGTACTGCATGCCGTGGCCATGAGAGCATAGAACGTGAATCTTATATTATGTTTTTATTCATACAGAATACTTGTTTCAGTCATTGTACATAGCCATAAGTTTTTCTGTGTTACGCATCTATACATTGTCAGTAATTAAGCAGCTCTATGTAGTCATGTTGTCTGTAGTAGTTGGTGAAGGCTCTTAAAGCAATTATGGTATAACGCATCAGAACAGTGTTACCCTCTGAGAGGAATTTTGTTATGTTGACCGTGTTGTACTTAACGGAGGTGACTTATCGGAAATAAAAGTCAGAATTACGTAAATATTCGAACAGTAACAAACAATATTATTGCATATCTACGCTGTTTACCGGATAAAGAAAACGGTCGCCAGCCTAATTAGGCAAGACAATGATTAACATTCTCGTTCAAGAATATACACTCCTGGAAATGGAAAAAAGAACACATTGACACCGGTGTGTCAGACCCACCATACTTGCTCCGGACACTGCGAGAGGGCTGTACAAGCAATGATCACACGCACGGTACAGCGGACACACCAGGAACCGCGGTGTTGGCCGTCGAATGGCGCTAGCTGCGCAGCATTTGTGCACCGCCGCCGTCAGTGTCAGCCAGTTTGCCGTGGCATACGGAGCTCCATCGCAGTCTTTAACACTGGTAGCATGCCGCGACAGCGTGGACGTGAACCGTATGTGCAGTTGACGGACTTTGAGCGAGGGCGTATAGTGGGCATGCGGGAGGCCGGGTGGACGTACCGCCGAATTGCTCAACACGTGGGGCGTGAGGTCTCCACAGTACATCGATGTTGTCGCCAGTGGTCGGCGGAAGGTGCACGTGCCCGTCGACCTGGGACCGGACCGCAGCGACGCACGGATGCACGCCAAGACCGTAGGATCCTACGCAGTGCCGTAGGGGACCGCACCGCCACTTCCCAGCAAATTAGGGACACTGTTGCTCCTGGGGTATCGGCGAGGACCATTCGCAACCGTCTCCATGAAGCTGGGCTACGGTCCCGCACACCGTTAGGCCGTCTTCCGCTCACGCCCCAACATCGTGCAGCCCGCCTCCAGTGGTGTCGCGACAGGCTTGAATGGAGGGACGAATGGAGACGTGTCGTCTTCAGCGTTGAGAGTCGCTTCTGCCTTGGTGCCAATGATGGTCGTATGCGTGTTTGGCGCCGTGCAGGTGAGCGCCACAATCAGGACTGCATACGACCGAGGCACACAGGGCCAACACCCGGCATCATGGTGTGGGGAGCGATCTCCTACACTGGCCGTACACCACTGGTGATCGTCGAGGGGACACTGAATAGTGCACGGTACATCCAAACCGTCATCGAACCCATCGTTCTACCATTCCTAGACCGGCAAGGGAACTTGCTGTTCCAACAGGACAATGCACGTCCGCATGTATCCCGTGCCACCCAACGTGCTCTAGAAGGTGTAAGTCAACTACCCTGGCCAGCAAGATCAACGGATCTGTCCCCCATTGAGCATGTTTGGGACTGGATGAAGCGTCGTCTCACGCGGTCTGCACGTCCAGCACGAACGCTGGTCCAACTGAGGCGCCAGGTGGAAATGGCATGGCAAGCCGTTCCACAGGACTACATCCAGCATCTCTACGATCGTCTCCATGGGAGAATAGCAGCCTGCATTGCTGCGAAAGGTGGATATACACTGTACTAGTGCCGACATTGTGCATGCTCTGTTGCCTGTGTCTATGTGCCTGTGGTTCTGTCAGTGTGATCATGTGATGTATCTGACCCCAGGAATGTGTCAATAAAGTTTCCCCTTCCTGGGACAATGAATTCACGGTGTTCTTATTTCAATTTCCAGGAGTGTAGTTATTAGTAACTTTAACGGATAAACACAACCTACACTTTACAACACGCGAGTGCAATGAACTCTGACACCTGCATGTGTTCACGATTAAGATTGGAAGCTGACAGAGCAGGACAGGCTACTTGCATGAACATTACAGATAACGGAACGCACTATTACGTTCAGGGCTTATTCAAATCGAGTAAGTTTTATAACATTACTATTAATATTCACTGCAGAATCATAAATTGGACATAGGTTAAGTATTATTTTTCAAACACTTTCCTAGTTGACATAAAATTATAAATGTAGTTCACTGCAAAATTATGAACTAGTCGCAGGTTAAGTCTCTCTCAGTTAAATACTTTACTATTTAAAATGAAAGTTAAATGGAATTCACTAACGGGTTACTTCTCACTGTCTTTTGAATAAAGAAATTGTTTTCATAAATAGTGGTAAAGGATAACCTGTGGATCTTATTACACTATTAATATGTACTTTCAATACCCAAAAGAAAGAAGTGCTTAGCAAGCATGAGTATATAACTTTCCACAACTGCAGTTCACGTCTTTTACTGCAATGAGACACAATGTTGACAAATTTGCATGAAACTGACTCACCTTTTAACATTTACTACAGGCAGCACTATGATCATTAACTAAGCAAAACTTTATAAGCCTCAGTTTTAAGAACTTTTAACTTTTAAAAGAAACAGCAAATTGTCTTTATTACTACAGACTTCTACTTTGAAGTAAATGATTAAATAGGTGCCTTTGAAACTCCAAAAAAACTTTAAATTGGACTGTTTCCATCACTGGGAGACTTTCACAAGACTACATTTACTACCTCCCACAATTTCACTAAATCCACAGTAAATCTGAATATTCTCTTCTTACCAAAGATCAAACAACATTATTTGATTAAATATTGGCTTTGAGGCTTTCATTTTTTCCACAAACTAGGACACTCGGTAATCATAGTTCAAATGGAGAGGAACCTGAGAGGTATTGTGATGGGGGAAAATCAAGGTAGGTACATGAATTCAGTTATAAGTTACCTTATATTTGTGCACACTAAAATCTCCAATGAGCTGATCCTTCACTGTACATTACTATAGTGCTCCATTATAATGATTGCGCAATGTGGTGACAGCTGCATATTGGTAGGTGGATTTGCAGGCAGAATTGCTGGACTCTGTTCCTTCTTGGTGGCGATGATATATACAAATTCTAGAATAGTTCCAGCTATTTATCCATCCATCCGAGGCATTGTAAAGTGGCAGGAAAAGCCTCTCTCGGAACCAGCGCAATATACAACTTTTACATGGGCAGTGCACAGTTTGGTGGCTCGTCCCCGACTGACACTTGTTCCACATTTTCTACCTAGGCAAACCACAATTTGCGCACGCTACTAAGTTCCGTTCCCGAGGGGAACCACATTACCTTTTCCGTACAGAGTAACTAAGAATCCTAAGTGCAGGTCAGCAGTTTACATAACAGCAAACAAACATTTTAAATAAAACGGATCATTTGCACATATTAGTGTTTCTACAAAAAATTCTTCACCCAAATTCCAAATATATGCAGTAAGTTTTGTCTCCCTACAATTGAGACAAAGAATTTAAATGACAGATATAGTGCATTGCATAGAATCAAATCATGACATCAAAGTTTTTACAAAGAAAGGAGTATATAATTTTATGTTATCGATTCAATCAAACAACATTTACAGAAGCTCAACGATGTAACATTAAATAAAACAAAAGGCAAAATAAATCAGTAGAGCATTAGAGCTATGGTGTTACATATTGTTCACACACACACACACACACACACACACACACACACACACACACACACACAAATTTTCAAGAAACTATACTATAATGGTTGTCGGCTTATAAAATTACTACGAGCTAATATTGTGATGCCTGTTCATTTCCTCTAGCTTGGTGCCATTCGTACCGGCATGTGACGCGGTCGAACGACATTGGTGTTTGAAAACATTTTATCTGTTTAGAATAAAGTTTATTATTATTAATGTTATTGTTATTTGTGCTTTGCCCTCCAATGTAATGATTATTTAAGAGAATAGTACCGTTTGTTTTTATACTAACTGCGAAGCATTTCGATTGATCTCATATGACCTTTTTTGCAATAATATATGTTAGTTAATAACTGCTACTGCAAAATAAGAACGCGTTTGCACAAACCCTCCACAGTTTCCACTCCACCCAAACCCCAACACTATATTATTCCCACATGTGACGTTTGTGAACCAACGAGACCTCATCATAACTGTCCATAGCTACATAACGTCATAACAGGGTAGGGAACGTCGAATGGAGCGGTACTTTCCAAATAATCATTGGCCTGAAGTACTCCGTTGTGGGGCTACGGCTGTAAAACGATAAACTGTTAGCGACGAGAACGCGTTAAATGTGCGCATTTAAACTAAATTGCTCTAGTTAATACTCATTGTACTAAAGAGAGAGGATATTCCAGTCCAGTTTAGTTTTGTGAGAAAGCCCGAGTCGAATTTGCTTGGGGAGAAGTGATGGTAATGCACGAGCGACAGGAGGCCTGGCGTGAACACAAAATCACGCTTAACTGAGAATGAAGCTGATACCATTCCGTGAAGGGCTCCACTTCTTGTCCGCTTATGGTGATGTATGTCGACATTGACTGGGTGTGAAAGCTTATTTTCCTCTTCATCATCGAGCAAGGGTCGTACTACGGTTATAGATGTTTTCTCGAGTTAACTGAATCTTCCGTCGGTTCTTGGTAGAACAACATTATAATAAATGAAAAGCACTAGTTTGCTTTTGTTCTACAGTATTGTAGAACAGAAGCAAACTGGTGTTTTTCTCGTGCCTCATCTCCTCATAAAATTTTATGTAGTGCGTCTTGTCACAAGACATTGGGAGTTCAGAGTTGACACGAAACTCGTGAAGTTTCTTTACGGTATGTCTGGCTTATGTGACAGTCGTAGTAACAGTAGTAGTAGTAATAGTGGTAGTAACAATAATAATAATGGTAAATGCAAGCCATTTGATACTGATTCTTCAAGTTTTTAGCCCCATTTTTGTCCCAGGAATTTATTCCTTCTACGTTTTTATGATCTTAACTTGTTTTACTATCGAACAGTAATTTATATAGTCAGTATATTATATTATTAGCATTACAATATGAGAGTCGTCTTGTTATTTCTTGTTATTTACATAGCTGTGGGCTTAGTCTTTCCAACGTTTGTAGCCCCTGGCTCACTTACACGTAACAAGTCGTGTCCTGTCGTAACCTCAATATTGCTCGTTCTTTTTAGTGGTGAGCGTAACTTTGTAAGCAAGCACAAAGATATCCAAACGGACTCCACTGCAGAAGAGGTACTCGTGACAGCCTGAGGCCATAAATTATAGTAATCACGAGATGGCAGTCGAAGTCATTTGCATTTTTATTTGACTTGTATGTTAACAGATTCGAACTGGTTTGCTCAAGATTACTTCAGAACTTGAGCAGATATCGCGGTAGTAAATTACTCTAGAGTTTGCCGCTAAGCCCGCAAGCAATCTCGTGTTCGTGTCAGGCACACTGTCGTTTGTTTGCATGTACACGTAATCCAGAAGTGACAGCAACTACCGCA
This sequence comes from Schistocerca serialis cubense, assembly GCF_023864345.2. Classification (NCBI taxonomy): domain Eukaryota; kingdom Metazoa; phylum Arthropoda; class Insecta; order Orthoptera; family Acrididae; genus Schistocerca; species Schistocerca serialis. The sequence continues at coordinate 76,733,132 of NC_064644.1, forward strand.
TATTCTTACTCATTAACATCTTTGGTCAGTCATCTTAAACAGCAGGAACTACAGCGTGTATCATAATTAATGGCCTAAACGCGTACAGTTAAAAATATACAATAATAAAACAGTCTCACAAAGAACCTCCTGCGAGCGAGATCGCTAGTTCAGTCTTCAGTAAGGCTCATCTGAAAGTGTTCTGTTAACAATTATGACAGGAAAAGTACGTCAGGAGGACGACAGAAAATGAGTGCCGGGGGGTGCAGAGATCAACCTTCTATTGGATGCCTTTATTACTCTTCACCATATGCACTCCGTCTTCAGGCCACAAGTGGTCCATCGGGACCATCCGACCGCCGTGTCATCCTCAGATGAGGATGCGGATAGGAGGGGCGTGTGGTCAGCACACCGCTCTCCCGATCGTTATGATGGTTTTCTTTGACCGGAGCCGCTACTATTTGGTCGAGTAGCTCCTCAATTGGCATCACAAGGCTGAGAGCACCCCGAAAAATGGCAACAGCGCATGGCGGCTGGATGGTCAACCATCCCAGCGCCGGCCACGCCCGACAGTGCTTAACTTCTTTGATCGCACGGGAACCGGTGCATCCACTGCGGCAAGGCCGTTGCCCCTTCACCATATGGACATCTCGATATTCAATAAATGTTCAAAACAAACCATTAACTTGCCCCATGAACACCGAATGGAAAATGGCGCATCACAGTGATCATAAGGGTTCCCAACATCACCATCGAAGGCAAACTCTCTGAGAGTTACGAACCATGCAGGACGTTCTGCTAGGTATCCACTTTTAAGGAATGCATATAGAATCATATTGGCGTAACGGGAAGATGAGAACTCATGGAATGTGATGCAATGCAACCGAACGCAAGCAGTGTGTCGTGGAGCGTATTGTGAAACTGTCTTTTTTTTATGAGGCTCAGCTGTAGTTAGTGCGATAATGTGTCTTATTTGGCACGGAAAATACAAACATCCAGAGGCTGAATTTGTCCAGTGGTCCCAGATCGTATGAACTGCAATGTGATACACTTTTCAGGAGGGATGGATTGCTCTTAACGAGTATGATTTTTTTTTTTATTTTTACGCAGACCAGGAATCGTGCAATAACAAGTAATTTTGACCAGCTATTGGCCAGCAGCAGTACTCATACCATAGCTGCAATACTCTTACACCCATTTTCCCACCCTCGCTTGCTGTGACGTAAATATTTCTTACTGTCCTTGCAAGATCACGCACACGAGAAAGAATCGTAGGGGGTAGGGCACCCCCAACCTCTCGCAGCACAATAAATACCTATCCAGCGAGTTTTCCATTCACATGAACAGTTGGCATAATTGTATACGAATGCGTTAAGGCACATGTTAATGAATCTTGATACAACTCTCTTGGTACCTCTAATTCTCAGAATTTATTTCATATACATTTCCTCTTCGAAACCCGATTGGTCGGAGTTGAAAAGAAATTCCTTATTGAACGGTGCGATAAGTTCGTTAATCCATATAGAAGTGTTCGTTAATCTCATACACAAATTTTCAGGCAGATTGCACTATTTTCTTCACTTCGTCAAGTTGAAGCTTTGTTTGAAATTTCAGTATTTTACGTCTTCTAGCTCTGCAGCACTTTTAGAAGTTGCGCAACCATGTCCTGCTTGCCTTGAAATCACTGTAAACCGTGTCGCCTGCAATTTGAGGTGTGTGACGTAGTGTGTCACTGACATGCTCATCCCGTAAATTGTATCAAGCGTCCCTGAAACGCTCAAACATCAGTTTTTGTATGAAGTGCGCCTTGTCCTCATTTGAATATCCGTAGTTTTTCTTGTGAACTACACGGTCGTATTGCTGCTTACTTATTCTAAATTTGTTCATAATTGCTCTTTACTACGCTCCAGATGATCTTCGATGTACCTAATTATGTTTAGTATCCGCCCCTTGGACAACGATTGTCCTTAATTACATTTCACTGGATATGGGATTAGTGGCTTCCTGTCCGAGAAATATGATGAATTGCATGTCTCGACACCTGTTTCAATAACATTTTCACTTGTTAAGCAGGTATAGTCATCATTGTACTCCACATACTCATTGTCTGTCGAGTGTTTACAACACCTTACATTCTACTGAATCGTATTCATCCATTTTATTTGCCACTTCTTTCTCAGTCTGCGAAATTCCTCGGAATACTTTCTGATAAAGTGTCAACTTCGATAACTGTTATTGTAGATATAATGCAACGTTTGCTTTGTGTATCGTTGCCGTTGCTCTGCTTTGTATCAACACCACTAGCGCTATAGCACTGTTATGTGGTACTCGTCGACTAAGCTGTTCCACTACGCTTCGTAGCCTCATGTTGTGCTCGCCATTGCATATCTCCAGTACCCTCCCTCCCCCCTCCGTTGCCATTAGTTACCAACATTATGGTTTTTGGGTAGACAATGTGTGGGGCGTCGAATGCATAAACATCATTGGCTTTTGTGATTTCGCACTCAATGGGTTCCTTGTCAGTAAATGTAAGTGCGGAGACGAACCGTTTGCGAGGTAATTGTAACTTTGTGGTTACAACTCATTCGATTCTACGTAAACGTCCTCCCAGCTAGAAAAAGCAACAATACCATACAACGTTAACAACCGTCTTGCGGATACTTTGGTAGAATTGTAGGTGTTGTGAATGAACATGACATTAGTAACCTGACTGTACTAGTAGGTAAAGGTGTTCAGAGTGTGTACCTGGATGAAGGCCTGTACCCGTCAACGGATATAATTTCGAATCCTTTCGCTCCTGTCTGCATCATTTCGAAATTCTTGACAAGCACTAACAAGTTTCTGCTCCATTTCTTCAATCATGTTAACAGAGTGGCACAAACTACAACTGTAAGGTGGTTCCGGAGACAGAAATCCACGGGGTTCACATTACGTAATCTTGGAGGCCACAGCGTAGGTCCTCCTAGCTCAGTGTATCTTTGGGCATTCGGAGTGTTAGATTTCCTCTCACCACAGCAGCATAATTTGTCGATGCTGCATTACGCATGTACCATATTCTTTGATCTACATCTACATACATACTCCGCAATCCACCATACGGTGCGTGGCGGAGGGTACCTCGTACCACAACTAGCATCTTCTCTCCGTGTTCCACTCCCAAACAGAACGAGGGAAAAAGACAGAACGAGGGAAAAATGCTCTGAGGAAAAATTCCCAAGCCATCATGCAGGATGATGCTGCAGAAACCGAAGGTAATGTCGTCTAGTATCTCTAACATCACACGAGAAGCGTCACTGATGTGAAGACTCATGCAGAGCATGTGTGTTGAAACCTAGATGACTCAAAACGTGAGAATTGCGCTAATGAAACCACCGTCACGAGTGTAACCTGCTTCAAATGTAAGGGAACTGTTGTTGTCAAACGTAGGTTTGCTTACAGTTTGTTCTTACATCCACTGACAGAATTTAGTCTTGGATCAAAGTCTACCTCACTAAGATGCTAAACTCTCGTTGGATGTGGTACGAGTACCTTGCATTGCGATGCATTACTCTCCAAACACTACCATGGCTCATGACAGGAATTTATGTAGTAAGTTTCCATGTCGACAATCGTGGACTTGGTCCGACTGTTTCCAGAACCACATATTCAAGAATAGGTACAATTTTTGCAGGCCTAGCCGCTCCTGCAGCGTATGCAAAGTTCTCAGTTTCTCCGTGGCATTGATGAACCGCTGTAACATTCGACTGTCAGGCAGGCTAGAAGTGTGCAGCCTCACCTGCATTGCCGTTAGACCTACCATAAACGATATGCTTATAAGCACACTCCTTGTTAGTGTAACATTCCATGTTACCGCCAACTCTCATACTACACAACTAATGCTCTGCAAACAACTGACATGAGTGGCACGGTGACTGTGTATGTGATGTATCCATCCTCAGCACGCAGTGCTACATAGAATCATGTCAGTGGTGGCTTATAATCACAAACTCGCAAATTATCTCACAAACAGTTTATTTGCAGATATGCGTTTACTGAGACTCTTTAGCTTCTAGTATCATGTTCTTTCTACTGCACGTGTTTATGCTAGTAATTATAAAATACCCTGTACATTCTACTGAGAGGGTTTCCATATTGGTATGTAAATGCTTTTGAGGGCAGGTATGCCCTCCTTTATATAAATTTTATCGGCTATTGACTTAATTTTGCTGTGCCATAGACACATTATAGGTTGTAGTTTACTAGAATGTCGTTACTTCATACCTTCCACAAACAGAAAATGTTTCATCGAAAGTATTCAAAAATTTCCAATAGATATCGAGTTGTAAATCCTAACAGTCGTATTTTCAGTGTAAGGTGGCAGCTTGAATGAATATCCATTTCGCACCTTACATGAGATTTTATACGTCATAACAACTAGAGGAATATGTCCACCTGACATACTTCGGCGATAATGAGCTGGTTTGCCTATCAAAAAGTACTGTATGTAATGCAAAGGGACGAGACTCAATTCGACAGCTCACTGAACCCAAATCCTGCATATCAGTGAGGCGAGAAAAGCTGCTAGAAGAAATATTTTAGCTTGGGGGCAGATGCAAGTTGTTCTGTCGCGGCCCGCGTACAATGGAAGACTTCTAAGATGGGTTGGTGACCCACGGTGAGAGAGACAATGAACTCGCCGGGCGATATATCAAGGGGAGCAGGCAGCAGTGCATGGCTGCCTGTGATAAAGAAATTCTTCAGAAAACTGTGTTGGGGAATTTCCAGATAGATATATACAGACCAGCGGCGCTTGATCACGTGAAATGCCCCTGGTACGCTAGTGATGTATGCATGTAAGGAGTAAAAAGGGGCGATATTTCGCCACAGTTTAATGGTAGGCCCTTTGCGATTGTCAGAGGTAGTTTCCACAAGATGAAAGGAACGCTTCCATTGGTCTGAAAAAGCCATGACATGAAGCACGAAATTACACAGGTGGGGGACAGTTTGCTATGAAAGACACAAGATTGAAAACATTGGGGACTCTCCTCTGAACCAACGTCAAATGTAGAACAGGCGCTTCACGCTCTGTATGACGCCAAAAAAGGAGTTATTTGTGAACACTGCATTCACTTTGGCTGACATTCAGCTAGAAATTAGCTGAAGAGTCGTTCAGCTCCGATAGTGGAGAAACAAAACAGCCATGTAATTTACTGTTCTTGCGAGAACTGAGATGGCATTGAAGTATACGCGCTGCACCATGTATGCACGTGTATATCGCCGTATTTTCCAGACTGGGGATGATTGATGTTTTCTTGCCTAACGAGAAACATAGGACAGTTTCAGCTGATAAAATCAGTAAAGGTTTTGATTAGCATTTTATAGGGTGTGAGAGGTTGAGAGAAGCCATGCAGCTGACAGCACATCGCACCCAAAAGGTAAATCCCACAGGCAGAGGGGTAAACTTGTTAGCTCACCAGCTTGCGTCCACTGTGAACTCAAGCAACCTTGAGTACTCCTTTGCTCATATCGTCACAAAAACTAACCATCCTCCATAGGCTTCATTGTCATCCTAAACAGCACCTAACGTAGAACGAGAATCGGATGATTTGTCGTAATATTGGCCAACTTCACTGTGTATAAGTAAGAAAAATTCTATTTAGATTTGATATTGTTGTGTTCAGTGTTATTCATACTAAACAGGACATAATGATTTATATTGACCACTGTCCTGAAATAGTCATGTCACAATCAATGTAAACTCCTGTGCTTCATTAACAACAAAATAGGAATAAAATAGTTTTACAGCTAAACACCAGTGTGCTCTGTCCTCGAATAAGAGTCCACTCCTAACTCATTCACTGATTCTAGCGATGCTAATGCACTGACAGGGTGATTTGCTGATGTCTGACAAATGTGAAGAGTAGTGGACTGTCAGATCATCTACAGTATATGAGAGTCTTGGCTAAAAAATGTTCTCTGCGTAAGACGGACCTGATCAACAGGAATGTGTCTACAACATAGTTACACTTTTAATTGTTGTTCTCAGACGGAAAAGGTGTTATAGAGTTACGTAAAGCACTCTTCAACAGCCAACACACCACTTACATGATAATACATTAAAAAAGAGATTGGTAAGGGAGGTCTTTTTCAATCATAAAATTTTCAGAATTTATGTTTGTTTTAAACAATGTGATTTCTTTCAAGCGAAACGGCCAGTTTATAGACGAGAGTACCGCAAATCTCTGTTCCAAACAAAAAACATATGTTCCTACGTGTTAGCTTTAAGACTGTCATTATGATTTAGATAACGACAGCAACAGAAAAAAATAGTTGTTCAAAAATAACCATTCTCTCTCTCTCTCTCTCTCTCTCTCTCTCTCTCTCTCTCCACCCGACCAGGCCTCAGAAGGCCAAACGGTACTGACCGACCGCCCTGTCATCCTCAGTCGATAGGTGTCATTGGATGCGGATATGGAGGAGAATGTGGTCAGCTCAGTGGTCCCTCTGTCGTCGTCAGTTTTCGTGACTGGAGTCGCCACTTCTCAATCAAGTAGCTCCTCATTTGGCCGCGCAAAGGTTGAGTGCACACCGCTTGCCATAAGTATTCGACGGACGCAGACGGGCACCGATCCAAGTGCTAGACAAGGCCGACAGCGCTTAACTCCGGAGATCCAGTGCGAACGACGAGGCTGTGTTTCTTTATGTTACATACGAAGTACCACTTCACTGTGCCCGTATGACTGCAGAATGCACTAGGGAAATTCGTGAAGATTGGGAACTGGGGCTGTTTGCGTGTTTCCGGTTTGTAAGCTTGTGTTTGGTGTTTTGTATGTGTATTATTGGTCTCAAAAGTGGCGTATAAGGATTAATTTTAGGCTTTGGTGAGAAGCTTCTGGTGGTTCGTGTCCTAAGCTTTGGATGAGAAGTAGGGCAAAGTAAGTGTTGTTTCGTAAACTTTTGTCGATTTGTCTTGAATCTTGTATCTCGGGATGTAATGGGAATATTGCGATGCAATCAACGCCATTGTGTATGTGCTTTGTCATGCTATGGATTGCTGAAGAAAAGATATAGGAGGTCCATTTAAAAAAACATAAGTTTGTGTTAAAAAACACATATGCTTTCGATTTAGAATGTTTCCAAATATGTACATTCATGGGCCCCAGCCCTTCATTGATACCGGTGAAAGTCGTTTTCCAATAGCTGTTATTGTTCCAGAGCTATTTTGGGTGGACAAGATAGCTGGGACACCCTGTATATTACTGAGTTTCTCCAATTCAGTTCTCTGCCGTGAGTGTTGAGTTGACAAGGGAACTTGATTTTGGGGGTGAAATAGATCGCCCGGCTAATTGTGGTGTTGATTTTTATCTTCCACCTATTACATCACTGTGTGGTGTTGCCGAGGTGTTGTTCTAAGTGGTGGTGTATATGGATGAGCCTGCGACGGCTTTTGGATTTGGTGATATCTTCGGCATAGAAAGCTATCTCTTCACCGACCTGCCTAGGAATGTTATTCGTGTACGTGGTATAATGGTTGGGACCTAAATCCGAGCCTTACGGGACTCCTGCCACAATCAGTTGTGCCTGCCTGAACTTTTCTCCGTTCCTTACTAAGAACTTTCGACCTGTAAGGAGGGAGTCAGTGATCCAGATTATGTGTACTGGGCACCCTGTCTGATCTGGCTATCGTGAGAGCCGATGGGAACCGACGTTACCACTGGGAGGGGCCGTTGCCCGAAGGAACCAGTCACACCCAAGTAATTTTGTGCGACAATAGACACGAGATGTCGTAACACACCTTACATACCCTAATATGCGAAACCCTGTTTTGTCTTTTACGCTGAAAACGAGCGTCTGGCCCGATACAGCTTCGACTTAACTGTGAATAAATAAATATTCATCCAACTTTTGTCGATTTCTGAATCACAGTGTCCTTCAAGTTAATACACTCCTGGAAATGGAAAAAAGAACACATTGACACCGGTGTGTCAGACCCACCATACTTGCTCCGGACACTGCGAGAGGGCTGTACAAGCAATGATCACACGCACGGCACAGCGGACACACCAGGAACCGCGGTGTTGGCCGTCGAATGGCGCTAGCTGCGCAGCATTTGTGCACCGCCGCCGTCAGTGTCAGCCAGTTTGCCGTGGCATACGGAGCTCCATCGCAGTCTTTAACACTGGTAGCATGCCGCGACAGCGTGGACGTGAACCGTATGTGCAGTTGACGGACTTTGAGCGAGGGCGTATAGTGGGCATGCGGGAGGCCGGGTGGACGTACCGCCGAATTGCTCAACACGTGGGGCGTGAGGTCTCCACAGTACATCGATGTTGTCGCCAGTGGTCGGCGGAAGGTGCACGTGCCCGTCGACCTGGGACCGGACCGCAGCGACGCACGGATGCACGCCAAGACCGTAGGATCCTACGCAGTGCCGTAGGGGACCGCACCGCCACTTCCCAGCAAATTAGGGACACTGTTGCTCCTGGGGTATCGGCGAGGACCATTCGCAACCGTCTCCATGAAGCTGGGCTACGGTCCCACACACCGTTAGGCCGTCTTCCGCTCACGCCCCAACATCGTGCAGCCCGCCTCCAGTGGTGTCGCGACAGGCGTGAATGGAGGGACGAATGGAGACGTGTCGTCTTCAGCGATGAGAGTCGCTTCTGCCTTGGTGCCAATGATGGTCGTATGCGTGTTTGGCGCCGTGCAGGTGAGCGCCACAATCAGGACTGCATACGACCGAGGCACACAGGGCCAACACCCGGCATCATGGTGTGGGGAGCGATCTCCTACACTGGCCGTACACCACTGGTGATCGTCGAGGGGACACTGAATAGTGCACGGTACATCCAAACCGTCATCGAACCCATCGTTCTACCATTCCTAGACCGGCAAGGGAACTTGCTGTTCCAACAGGACAATGCACGTCCGCATGTATCCCGTGCCACCCAACGTGCTCTAGAAGGTGTAAGTCAACTACCCTGGCCAGCAAGATCTCCGGATCTGTCCCCCATTGAGCATGTTTGGGACTGGATGAAGCGTCGTCTCACGCGGTCTGCACGTCCAGCACGAACGCTGGTCCAACTGAGGCGCCAGGTGGAAATGGCATGGCAAGCCGTTCCACAGGACTACATCCAGCATCTCTACGATCGTCTCCATGGGAGAATAGCAGCCTGCATTGCTGCGAAAGGTGGATATACACTGTACTAGTGCCGACATTGTGCATGCTCTGTTGCCTGTGTCTATGTGCCTGTGGTTCTGTCAGTGTGATCATGTGATGTATCTGACCCCAGGAATGTGTCAATAAAGTTTCCCCTTCCTGGGACAATGAATTCACGGTGTTCTTATTTCAATTTCCAGGAGTGTACAAGCTGCAGAAACCAGGTATAAGAAACATTAGAGTTGATTTAAAGCCTTTACGCTGCTTGCACTACTTCGTCTTAATGAATAAATATCGAAATACTCACCAAAAGAAGCAAAAATTCGAAAAGTATTAATTTTATTCCGCTCCTCCAACAGTGTTTTAATTTTTATTCATGTTTCCGTTCACTTCTTTTTCGACACAGTTCCCTCGAATGTTCTGGGTGTGGTTATGTTTTTGAAACAGAAAACGTATCAGTATCGATAAGAGAAGAATTGTGTTACGATCGCAGGACAAAGCTGTACTGTGAACGACGGCGACAATGTCACAGTTTGACTACATAGCTACGACCAGTTCAAATGGTTAAAATGGCTCTAAGCACTATGGGACTTAACATCGGAGGTCATCAGTCCCCTAGACTTAGAACTACTTAAACCTAACTAACCTAAGGACATCACACACTTCCATGCCCTAAGCAGGATTCGAACCTGCGACCGTAGCAGCAGCGCGGTTCCGGAACGACCAGTTTAATGCGGAGTTCAGCATCTATTATGAAAGTTATTTTCTTAAACTTTTACCCCACATGTGGTTTCCAAGTTGATCGCACATCAATATTAAGACGTTCAAATGTCTACATGAAATTTAATTTTTTTACCTTCTCTTTAAACGTTATCAAGTTTAACGGACGCATACTCTTTTTTTTCTACAATAGCTTCAGTATTTAAACTGCTAAATGGACATAGACATTCATGTCAGTCGACAGACACATGGTGGGGTAATGAGAATATTTGTTTCTTTTTATTTTTTGGCTAGGTGTAGGGGAAATATGTGGAGTGCACAAAGTTATGAAAATGATACAGAGCTTTGTAAAATTTCTAATTCATTGTACTAAATATTTGGCTTATACTAAATGGAAAAAAGGAAATGGCGAAGTAATTTTTCGTAATATTAACTTAAAATACTGTGATGATATTTCTGCTCATGGAGTTACAGTGCTTTGTATAAAAATTAATGGCCCGTTAGCTGACTATGAGAAGAACTTTTCCATACGATTCTTTAGTCTATATGTATATCTACACGCTACGTCAATTCCGACCAGTTTGGCTGTAGCGTCGTCAGTAGATGAAGCGAGAAATAGCATCAAGGGCCTGTATGACAACTGCGGCAGGGTTTACATCTAGGCCTACGTTCCAGAATTGCTACTTGCTAGCAAAGGAGTTGTAGAGCCAGTTACAGGCCCCTATTTGGGAGTAAAGTATTGCTCTTTGGTTTGAGTAACATGTTAAAGATCCCAATAACATTAAGCTTTACGTCTTGATTTATTAGGTTATCTTTGAGGCACCCATGATGATGTTTGGTAATTATCTACTCGGTAATACCTTGGCCACTAATCGGATTAACAGTGATGTCTTTGCCATTAATCTAGCGCAACTAACGTTGCTAGCGGAGAGAAATGTCCCGTTGTCCTACAGGTCAACAGAGGTAATTTTAACTTCGATATGGCGTTTCCTGGTATATTCACTCAGCTTTCTCTTGGCAGTATTAGTTTCAAGCCTTGGATACTTCTAGACAGGTCATCTGAGGACCGCAAGATCTTGCTTGGTGTCAATCATAAAGCCTCAGAGGCAATATTTGTGCTTTGCAGTCGCTGTAGGTGGGTCGGATAAGCAGTGAATTTGTAAGATATTCGATCATCATTAATGACGTTCCACTCTTGTTGCCAAATATCCACTTTCCAGTGTTTTAGTAAGTGGTAATTCTAACGTAAGTGTTCTTTCACCCAGTCCCATTACCCAATCAGTGCTATGCTACATTATGTTTTACTGACATGACGATAGGGATGAAGTCTGGGGTTACCGCAAGGGTCTGTACTGGAACAGCAGAAAAGGCGTGAGAGCACGAATTCATGTGAACTCTGCATTGGTACACTACGCTACTGCGTCTAGACCATGGCCACAAAGCTAAAGATTGCAGCTAAGGTGATGCTGTGGTAAGCCCTGACCGCTAGCACCGGCAATATGTAAGGACACTACATATCTCTAGAATTTTATTTGTGAGGTTTTTTGTTTTTGTTGTTGCTTTGTTGAAGTGGAGGTATATCTAAATCACATATAAACATTCTTCATTCTGTTTTTTCTCTGATGACCATGTGTACAGTTTCATATAGCTTTCTTTTTAGTGTAATGTATGAGAATATGTTAACAGAAATAGATAATTTCAGTACACAAGCACATAGGACGTATGAGCCACGGTACGTCAATTAGCCTTTCAGCTAGTGCGGCCTAAACCTACGATCAACGTCACGCCGTTCGTGTCGTCAAACAGATCGTATTTTTGGGCTTCTACACCTAGCAACTGCAAGTGGTACATTCTAGACATTTCCAGAAAAGTCTGTCCACACCTGGAGTCATGTGGGTCCATTTAAGATACTGTACTCGATTTTTTTTTATCTTTTTTCGGTAAGGTAATATATGCGACCACGCAGTCTCGGTAGCTTTAGCGAACAGTGTTAGATACCAGGAAATCTTTCATTCTCGCTTCAGAGTGTAGGGCCCTGTATGCTCTCGAAGGCGCGTTTGTTATACTGACAGTTACGTGTTCCTACATTCCCGCTGCTCGAAGCTCCAGGTTCATTGAGTTCATTTCGTAAAACGTTATTGATCCTGACTGTGGGAATAATGTTCCTTTTGACAGAAGTCGTCCATATGAGAACCGGTCTAGAGAAATACACCACATGTATGTCAATCATTACGATTTGTTAACCCAGGGGACATTTATATTACTTTTTAATGACATTTCATTACTTTTATATCTCTGGGATTCTTGTCCTTTCTCTTGAGCTGAAAGTACACATTTTGTGTCCATGTTTACACTGACAATAAATATGCATTGAGAGTTTTCTGACTTGATTAAAACCTAGAGTGTTGTTTTTGTTCATGCGCACGTATTTCGCTGATGTTTCACCGTTTAAAGTGCTTGCAGTTTAGCTTTCTTAATAGCATATGATGATATCAGTGTCACTGTCCGTACAGTCACTTCTGAACTACTAATAACAGACATCGTCATGAACAACACAATGTGGTATAACTCGTAAGAAAATTAAAGAGAACCCACTACGCATGCTGAAACATCATATATGATTAAATCACGGAAAATTGGAAATCTGTTGTAAGTTCCTATGGGATTAAACTGCTGAGGTCAACGGTCCCTAGGCTTACGCACTACTTAATCTAAGTTGCACTAAGGACAACACACACACCCATGCGCGAGGGAGGACTCGAACCTCCGACGGGGGCAGCGGCGCAAACGGTCATAAGACGACATAGACCGCACGGCTACCCCCGCGCGGCCAAAAAAAAAAAAAAAAAAAAAAAAAAAAAAAAAAAAAAAAAAGAGGGGGGGGGGAGAGAGAGACTTGGCAACTTGGCCACCCACCATAGTCATCCCTTTTCCCGTTATACTTTCAAGTGGAGAGAGAAAAAAGACTATCTATACGCTTACGTACGATCCGTGTTTTCTTTTATCTTGTTCAGGGTCTTTAAGCAAGATGTCGTCTATTGTGGTGGCAGTAGGACTGTTCTTGTGACAAATGTCGGTTCGCTAACTTTTCTCAATACTGTTTCGCAAAAAGAAAGTCCTTTTCCATCTATAGACTGCCATTTAAGTTCATGTAGAATTTGTGTAATACTCGTGTGTTGATCGAGCCTGCACATAACAAATGTGGCAACACACCTCTGAGTGCTTCGATGTCTTCCTTCTATCCGAATGGGTCGGAATTCCAGAGACTCAAGCAGTATCGAAGTCTATCTATCTATATCCGAATCCAGCTCCAGCTACTACCGGGTCTGAGTGCTGAGGAGTCCTCTCAATTCTTTTTTTCTTCCACTTGCTGGCAGGTCACACCTTTCTACAGATATTCTCACTCCCGCTTTCAACCGTGTTCTTGGGCGCCACCTAGGTCTTTTCCCATCCATCTTTAGTTCTTCCATAATTTTGCGGAGTCTCTGCCCATGCATCCTCTCAACATGCCCATACCATCTTCATCTCTTTTTTTTTTCAATTTCTTCTCTCATACTTTCTTGTTTAAGGTCCTTTCTAATCTCTACATTCCTTACTCTGTCCATTTTTGTTTTTCCCTTAACTGCTCTGAGAAATTTCATTTCCCCTGCTTGCAGTCTTCTCCAGTCCCTTTCTGTCATTGTCCATGTTTCTCCACCATAGGTGACAATAGGGAAGTAATAATTCTTATACATAAGGAGTTTTGCTTTTTCTGATACTTCCTTATTCCAAACCAGGTGTTTAATTTTTTAGTAGAAATTGCCTCCCTTCTATAACCTCCTATTAATTTCTTTAGTTAGTCTTCCTTCCCTAGATATTTCACTCCCTAAATAAGTGAAACATTCTACCACTTTGAGGGGTTCTCCATTCAAGGTACTATTTCCGTTGATCCCTTTCTCTCTTCCAAATACCATTACTTCACTCTTATCTTTATTTATTTTTAATCCATACGTTTTCATTATTTCCTTCCCCGCATCAAACTGTAACTGTACATCTTACCTCTTTATCACCCCATCGAAGTATGGGCCGCAAAAGGTCTGTGGTCCTTTATAGACGAGCTACACTTTTCTAGAATCCTCCCAGCGAACAGAAGTCGATCATTCGCCATCCCAATGACCGAGATTATGTACTCGCTCGTCTTACATGTCGCGTGTCAAGCAGCACTTCATTAATACTGTATTCGAATATTATAGGAGTGTCTTTCCTACACTTCTGCACTAACGTACGTGTTTCCACGCTTAGAGTACGCTGGCATTCGTCACATTACAGAGAATTTCTACTCAAGTTATCCTGTAACCACCTACACTTATTAAGGAGCGACTCTATCCAATAAACTACAGCGTCATCAGCAGACATTCACAGACTCTTGCTCGTTCTATCCGTCAAGTCTTTTGTGTATATAGAGAGTAAAAGTAGTTCATTTACAATTCTCTGGGGAACGCTTGGCGATACCATTGTCTCTGATGAATGCTCGCTGTCAAGGACGAAGTACTAGGTTCTGTTACTTAAGAAGTCTTCGAGGCACTCACATATCTCTGAATCTATTCCGTATGCTAACACCTGTGTTGAGAGTATGTAGTGTGGGACACTGTGAAACAGTTACCAGAATTCTAGTAATTAGGAACAGGTTTTTGCACTTCAGCGATGATTCGCAGGATATCGTGTCAGAAAAGCGCAATCTGAGTTGGATACAAGCGATGTTTTCTATATGCTTGCTGATTCGTTGAGAGAAGCTGTTCTACATCGAGGAAATCGATATGCGTGTGACATGAGGTACCTAATATCTTCCAAAACGACGCACGTAAAAAAGAGGTTTTCCCGGGCTCATATATGAGATTCTGTTAGTGATAGAAAGGTCGGGTCAAGCTTTTCTATATAGCTCTTGGGCTAGGCACCATTTGTATGCCCAACAGAACGATCATCCTAGTGTCAGTATTGTATAGTACAGGGTCAAAAATATAAACATTACACACTTCCTCCAGCTCAGGCGAATGGAGCAAATCGGTTGGTCCTTTTTGCATTTGATGTGGTCTACGACGGGCCTTAGCGTGTTTACGGAGGCACCATTAGTTCATGGGCGGTTCCTTACAAAACCTGAACGAAAGCATTTTTACCATTTTTGCGTATCAAAAACGAGCCGTGCACCCAAGACGGTTACGTACAAAAAACAGCTGAAGTTTTTAAGATCCCGATCTCGAACAACACTGAAAAATTCCTTGATATCCTTATCTGCTTCCGAGAAACAGAGTTTCAAATTTACGCTGCTTGTACGCTGAAATACACCCGTGAAATCCGGCGTGACTCGAGAACGTAGTTTATAAAGTTACGTAGCACGGAGAAATATGCTATTAGGTGTCTCCGATATCGTCATAAGGGTTCTGGCAACCTCATGTTGTAGCAGTAAGGCACATGCAAAATTCATTGTACGTAAAATACAGTATGAGGTGTAAGATTACTTTTGCGTTATTTCAGTTTCACATAAGTAATCTGTAAAAATTTTACTGGCTAACACATTTCATTTATAATGGACGAGCCTCGCTGGAATAGGGAAAAGAAGGGAACCAGAGAAAAAAATGCCCCTATCCGAGAATAAAAAATGCGAATATGCTTCTTTTTATTTAAAAGACCCTGAAAACTGAGGAACCAGTTGCCTCATTGTACCTCCTTCAGCATTTTAGAAATTTTCCCAAAACTTTTGGCATATTTACATAATGCTGCTTTCTAAGCAGAATGAGAAGAAAAAGGGGCAGTGGCAAAGAGATGGAAAGCCTGTAAGTACTGCAAGATAGTGGTTTTGTTATAAAAAAGCGAAGGAGACAACACGAATGTGAGAGAAAGAGAGGGAGACAGTGGCATAAAACATATTAGACTGTAGCGGAACAGTGCTAGCGAAATAGTGAAGAAGACAATGACGGGTGGGGAGGGGGGGGGGAGGAGGGAAGAGAAAGAGGAATTGGATGAGAGGCCAGTGATAATGAGAGGCAGAGTGTATGACGATGACACCGAGCAAGAGGGAGACAGTGACGTGAGAGGAGACAGCAGCAGTGGGAAGGAATGAATGAGATAATAGCAGTAGGACAGAGGAAGAGGGAAATGGTGACAGTGAGAGTAGACGGTAGTAGTAGGGCAGATCGAAGGAGACAGTGTGTGTGTGAAACAGGAAACAGTGGCAGTTAGGGAGACACAAAGAGATGAAGACGCAGTGTTGGGATGAATGAGTCAGTGAGAATGGGCAAGTGGGAGTGGTTAGGTATGAGGAGCATACAATAATAGACTAGCGAGTGTGAGCTAGTTATAGAAAGAGCGAAGGATAAAATAGCATGTGTGAGAAAGAGAGAGGCACAGTGGGAGTGGATCATAGTAGACAGTGGCAGAACAGTGCTAGGAAAAGAATGAAGGATGGAGTGACCTGGTGGAAGGGGGAGGGGGAGGGAGGAAGGATCTTGTGAGCTGCATGTCAAAAAAAAGCGCGAATTTGTTCGCTTATCAAAATTTTTGGGAAAATTTTTAAAGGTGCTGAGTAAGGTTGAATGAGACAGTTGGTACCCCAGTTTTCAGTCAGTCTTATAAATAAGAGGAACACATTAGCATTTTTGTGCTCTGACAGGAGGGTATTTCCGCTGGTTTATTATATTCAAATTCAGAATATGTTCAAGAATTTAGCAGCAAATCAGCGTTAAGGATATTTGTCTGTACTCTGGAGCATCCATTTTTTTACCCTTGTTTTGAGGGGCTTGTGATTTTCCGCTCGGGAGAGAATATTTCCAGCACGTCCATTTTAGCCCTTCTGTTAAGCAACAGACGGCCGTTGCTGTAATACCTGAGAGTAAATGCCACCTGGACGTGAGGTTTTGCCTTTTTATCGTCTAAAACACGCGCAGAGCATACACGCGGCTTAGGAGGACGTTCCCCTGTACCAGGAAGCGGTTTCTGCGCCCCCTGGACGGGAACGCCGGTTGCAGCCGCATCGGCTCGCCTTTCGCCGGCAGGATGAACTCGTCCTGTTCCGGTGTGTGTACCGAACAAGGCGCAGAGCCCGTGTCGTGCAGGGGGGTGGCGCAAGGCGACCATTTGCACACAAAGCCTCGCCGCGGCCGTGAATATTCATGCGCGCCCGCCGGCCGCGACACCGCTGCGCTACAAGGCGGGAAAGGAGAGCTGCGGGGGCGTGTCGCAGGAAGCACGCTCCCACACCCGCCGGACACCGGCCGCCGTCCCCACTCTCCTCCCAGCCGGCGCATCCCCACGACATTCTCTGCTGCGAAAGCCGTTGCCTTGTGACAGATGGAGCGACACTAGCGCTCCAAGCGGTGAGGAAGCAGTAGCATGCGTCGTAAGAATAATGTTTGTTTTCAATTATTTTTAATTAATTAATGAAACAGTTCTTATATTTTTGGGTTCCATTCGTTAGTAAATTACCAAGAGGCAGGAATAACATTGATTCTACTACAGAAGCTACAACTTATTCATGAAGATATACCTTAGAATACGTATTAACAGAATCTTCCATAGGTTATTGGTAGAACAACATTATAATAATGAATGAAAAGCACACCGCCACAGCTTTGATTATAATGTTAATGTTAAAATGCAGTACCACCACACTCTCAAACTGTAGGTTCCGTCAAACACCTCCATTTTTCTGCATTTATTAATTTCTGTTTATCTTATTGATATTGCTTAAGTTCCTTATGTATTCTGTATTTACACTGATAACTGTCTCTTGTTTTAATTGGTTTGTATCACTCTCCATCTTTCATGCCTCCTGATGCAGCCTTGTCTAGTACTAATTTTATTTTATTTTATTAGTTTTGTTTATTAATAGAAACTGTTATGTTGCCATGCTATTCCCATTTTGTGCTAAAGGTTTTCCTGTCTACTCCATTGTTATTTATGTACTATTAAGTTTTTACTTTTTCATTGCAAAGATGTTACTGTATGTTTCTACTTCAGTCTAGATGTGTTACTTCTCTTCCAATGTTGTCTGCTACCATTTAACTTCTTTGGTGATAATACTCAGTAGATTTCTGAAGATGGCCTTGTAAGCCGAAATCCGGCTAACAATAAAAGTAATATTGTAGAACAAAAGCAATCTGGTGCTTTACATTCATTACTTAGAATATGTGTTTATTTTGCAGCTTATTCCGCTCAAAGCGATAGAATATAAACACGTATTTCATTAATCAGAAACATACCTTCTTCTTGTAGTCTGTCGTTATTATCATAGGCTCTTCGTTTGTCATGGAGTCTGATAATTCGCCCATTCTCACATTTCTCTTTCTCATACACGATAATTTTTATAAATGTAATTACCTTTGCTTCGAAGGCGAATATACTAGAGATTATTGCTCAAATTTAACAACAATTATAGAACTGGTTTCTTCTTTTGACGATCTTGTGTTCGTTTGAACAGTTACCAGTCAGCGCCAGGGAACAGGCTGTACTGCGCATGTGTAGCTAAATGACGTAGGCAGCCCGTCCTTGGTGCTTGCTCTGCTCAAACACTTTTCGTCGAATTTCTGGTGGAATTTCGTGAGGGGGCATCACGTGACCATGTGCAGCCCTGCGGCATGTTGTTGAGAGGACATAAAGAGTTGTACTTAGAGCAATTGTTTCATCATATCCCACCCAAATAAAGGATGCAATAAGGGAGCAGTTCTTGGCAAAATATCGTTTCAAAATTAGACTCCACAGTTCGAAGTGCCATAACATTTTGCTATGGGGTGAATTTGACAGATTGTTTTTTTTTTTAAATTCTTACTCTGCAGTATTGTTATGTAGCATTTCCAACAGGTTTACATCTACACAGCACTGCAAAAAGCCAGTAGGATGGAATACAAATTTCTTGGGAAAAAAAGAACAGTTTATTGTGTAGCTTACACCGGAATAAAGGACAATAAATTTCACGACTATTTCAAAACGTGCAAAAAATTAACAAGGTTCTCTGTGAGGCAAAGAAACTGTACAACTGACAGTTTATATTCTACTCTAGGATTAAATATGAAGCCATGTGCGGAGTTAAAACGATAAAACACGGTATGCTGCCAGTCTACAATTTACCATAGAATGTCATTCTATAAATTTAAGACGTAAACACAAATTTAAGAAATAACTTCAGGCCCAGAGGAAGTAGTAGGCAAGTGCCTTATGATCAAAAAACACTTTCACAGATGGCAGATTGATAAAATTCTGCTACAGCTCTCATTATATTTGAAACAAAATATTTAGACCAAATTTGCCTATTTAGTCAGCTTCAAGTAAATGTTTAAGTATGTTCGTACGTATATAGCATTAAGAGATCTTACAGTGTCATAAAAGGAACAGGACATCAGAGACTACTCCAACTAGCATGGGAATTTCGTAAACCACAGTACAATGCTTCATTCCTCTCTAATTGCACATTTCTATGTCCAGATGCACTCTGAAGTACCTGATACTCAGCTTTTCATGTGGTTTTCGTGATACCAATTTTCTCGGAGGTCCAGTACTGTATCCTCATGTTTGGTTCTTTATTTTGGTATAATGTCATTCGTCACAGAAAATGAAAATTTGCACTTGAAACTGAACGAAGTTGAAAGTAGCCAATAGTGTGAAATGAAACACTTCGTTCCAAATAAACTAACTGCCTCAGCAGAAAAAAATTAATAGAAGCAAATTTCTCTACAAAACAGGCAGAAATAACTTCATTAAGACATTAATGGTTGATTACTAATCACGTGGAAATAATATAAAATCAGAAAATTGAAACTACTAACTTATTTTTATCTTTCATGGCTATGAGAATGTATATTAATTCAGTTGATGACTCCCGGCCACAGAAATCTATTTTCATTTCATTTGACGTAGGAGCTGTAAACAAAGAGAACAGCAATATTTTGAAGACACGAAACATATACACGAATCACGTGGGGAAGGATTCCCCCCACTGTAACTAAGCTTGCTCTGCGCATGCTGAATCTGGCAGCTTGGGCGCGCCACAATTTTTCCGGGTAGCATCTGGCTACTTGCAGCTACTGCTCATGCAGTAAAGAGCCACGCTTCAAGTAGCCAGAAGCGGGAGGAAGGCACTGCTCATACGCGAATTCAGCTCTGCGCATGCGCATGAGCCCGCTGGCAACTACTCATACGAACCTATTATTTTCTCATCAATGTGCTTCTTCCGTAAGTTGCAGTTGTGGTGCAAATTTGGTACGTTAAATAATGTAGTTATTACAGTCCATACAGATTTCTTACGTACCACAGCCACAAAGTCGATGAAAGTGCAGCGAACAAAAGTCTGTTTTGTTGCGTAGAAGCCGGCCTCTGTGGCCGAGCGGTCCTAGGCGCTACAGTTCGGAACCGCGCTGCTGCTGCGGTCGCAGTTTCGAATACTGCCTCAGGCAGGGATGTCCTTAGGTTAGTTAGGTTTACGTAGTTCTAAGTCAAGGCGACTGATGACCTCAGATGGCCGGCCGGAGTGACCGAGCGGTTTTAGGCGCTACAGTCTGGAGCCGAGCGACCGCCACGGTCGCAGGTTCGATGGTTCAAATGGTTCAAATGGCTCTGAGCACTATGGGACTTAACTGCTGTGGTCATCAGTCCCCTAGAACTTAGAACTACTTAAACCTAACTAACCTAAGGAGATCACACACATCCATGCCCGAGGCAGGATTCGAACCTGCGACCGTAGCAGCAGCGCGGCTCCGGACTGGAGCGCCTAGAACCGCTCGGCCACCGCGGCCGGCCGCAGCTTCGAATCCTGCCTCAGGCATGGATGTATGTGATGTGCTTAGGTTAGTTAGGTTTAAGTAGTTCTAAGTTCTAGGGGACTGATAACCACAACAGTTAAGTCCCATAGTGCTGAGAGGCAGTTGAACCATTTTTTTGATCTCAGATGTTAAGTCCCACAGTGCTTAGAGCCATTTGAATCATTCTTTGTTGCATAGATATACGACATCTTTCTGCAAAAGGTCACGTCTTCTGATGTTTACTGACAATTTTTTGTTATTAAAGGTCGAGAACATTAGTCAGTAAAAGTCAGTATGTTACATCAGAATCGTAAATAAACTGTCGTATAACGTACCGTTTCGTATCTACCAGGAACTAGAAAATTAAATAATGACAAATGTGTTATTTTTCAGTTATTATCGATTTCTATGGCAACTCCGTATTGCAAAAAGTATGTTACAGATTACTATAAACGTTACTATCTGCAATCATCCGATATTGTATTCAGGACTGTCGCCTGCTGGGTGCTTGGGACGCTGCTATCGTTAATGGGGAACGAAAACGAGACGGAGTGTCACGTCTGTTATGTTAGACAGTGGTGCTACCCGGCGCCTCTAGACCTGGCCAATGGAGACACCTGCACTACTGCGATATCCCACCAAAGCTATCCTCTCACGGGACTTCAGTGCGCACGTGGTCGAGGAGCTGATGACGTCACAGCGTGGAATTCACGTACACTGTGGATTGTGAAATAAACAATCCACTATGACAGACTTTTTCCTTGTGCAGAAGAACGGGACCGATGAGGTACCACATTATTTTTACGTCAGACGCAGAACTTCAACCCGCCATACTGTATGGCGTTAAACATCGTATTTTGTGGATTTTCCTTCTCATAGAGCACGTGGTTGGAATGTAAGTTTTTTCAGAGCATCAGAAAACTGAGGCTGTGTTGAAAATTCGTCATTTCAGTTACTATTTGCTATAATAAAATTGCAGGAAACTACGTATCTGTAGGTAAGGGCTAAAAATGGTCAAAATGGCTCTGAGCACTATGGAACTAAACAGCTGAGGTCATCAGTCCCCTACAACTTAGAACTACTTCAACCTATCTAACCTAAGGACATCATACACATCCATGCCCGAGGCAGGATTCGAACCTGCGACCGTAGCGGTCGCGCGGTTCCAGACTGAAGCGCCTAGAACCCCTCGGCCATTTCGGCAGGCTACAATATACACTCCTGGAAATTGAAATAAGAACACCGTGAATTCATTGTCCCAGGAAGGGGAAACTTTATTGACACATTCCTGGGGTCAGATACATCACATGATCACACTGACAGAACCACAGGCACATAGACACAGGCAACAGAGCATGCACAATGTCGGCACTAGTACAGTGTATATCCACCTTTCGCAGCATTGCAGGCTGCTATTCTCCCATGGAGACGATCGTAGAGATGCTGTATGTAGTCCTGTGGAACGGCTTGCCATGCCATTTCCACCTGGCGCCTCAGTTGGACCAGCGTTCGTGCTGGACGTGCAGACCGCGTGAGACGACGCTTCATCCAGTCCCAAACATGCTCAATGGGGGACAGATCCGGAGATCTTGCTGGCCAGGGTAGTTGACTTACACCTTCTAGAGCACGTTGGGTGGCCCGGGATACATGCGGACGTGCATTGTCCTGTTGGAACAGCAAGTTCCCTTGCCAGTCTAGGAATGGTAGAACGATGGGTTCTATGACGGTTTGGATGTACCGTGCACTATTCAGTGTCCCCTCGACGATCACTAGTGGTGTACGGCCAGTGTAGGAGATCACTCCCCACACCATGATGCCGGGTGTCGGCCCTGTGTGCCTCGGTCGTATGCAGTCCTGATTGTGGCGCTCACCTGCACGGCGCCAAACACGCATACGACCATCATTGGCACCAAGGCAGAAGCGACTCTCATCGCTGAAGACGACACGTCTCCATTCGTCCCTCCATTCACGCCTGTCGCGACACCACTGGAGGCGGGCTGCACGATGTTGGGGCGTGAGCGGAAGACGGCCTAACGGTGTGCGGGACCGTAGCCCAGTTTCATGGAGACGGTTGCGAATGGTCCTCGCCGATACCCCAGGAGCAACAGTGTCCCTAATTTGCTGGGAAGTGGCGGTGCGGTCCCCTACGGCACTGCGTAGGATCCTACGGTCTTGGCGTGCATCCGTGCGTCGCTGCGGTCCGGTCCCAGGTCGACGGGCACGTGCACCTTCCGCCGACCACTGGCGACAACATCGATGTACTGTGGAGACCTCACGCCCAACGTGTTGAGCAATTCGGCGGTACGTCCACCCGGCCTCCCGCATGCCCACTATACGCCCTCGCTCAAAGTCCGTCAACTGCACATACGGTTCACTTCCACGCTGTCGCGGCATGCTACCAGTGTTAAAGACTGCGATGGAGCTCCGTATGCCACGGCAAACTGGCTGACACTGACGGCGGCGGTGAACAAATGCTGCGCAGCTAGCGCCATTCGACGGCCAACACCGCGGTTCCTGGTGTGTCCGCTGTGCCGTGCGTGTGATCATTGCTTGTACAGCCCTCTCGCAGTGTCCGGAGCAAGTATGGTGGGTCTGACACACCGGTGTCAATGTGTTCTTTTTTCCATTTCCAGGAGTGTATGTTTCTAGTTCAAATGTGGGTGAATTCCGAAGGGAGCAAATTGCTGAGGTTATTGGTCCGTAGGCTTACAAACAACTTAAACTAACTTATAATAAGAACAACACACACACCCATGCCCGAGGGAAGACTCGAACCTCCGGTTGGAGGGGCCGCGCAATCCGTGAACGGGGCCTCAGTCCGCGCGGCTATGGTTTTAGTCAGATATACTGTATATGCTATGCTGTGAAATTTCATAGTTTCAGTGCTACGTGACGTTGAGGATTTATGGAAAGCGGACCTCCTTGGTATGGCTTTGGATATATACCAAATAATGACATTTGTATATACAGTCTTTTGACATTGTATATCACATACAGAAACCAAGTTGTCCTGTCGAATAGCGTCGTGAGCTGCGGCCCATGCAAAGAGAAGTAAGAATTTCGCCTCCACCACCTTCCAAACCTTATACCCTGTGTTTTTTAAAAGGTTCTGCGTCTTTCCTATTATTTTAACACAATTATAATCTCAAAAGTAGGTGTCGTTTATTATAAACAATATTTTTCCTGCAATTCTTGTTGCAGAGGTCAACGATTGGAATTTTTCCCCGTGGAGAGAAATCTTAATGTGACAGGCAGTCTACGAAAGTAAACACAAGTTACACATTGGAGGCTTTTGCTGTTATGGAACTATGTGTTTCCTTTCTCTTTTGTTTTATGGACTAGCTGATGTTAGTATCCTACAGGTAAACATCTTTTTCAAATATGGTGAGCAGCTCGAGAAAATCTCCTCTTCCGTTTAAACGAAATAACGAAAAGAATTTCGATCTTGAAATCTATTTAATGAAGTATGTTACTTCAGAGTCTTAGTAGTCAGATCAACAACGAGAATACGAATATTATGCACGTGCAAACTGGCATTGGATACTGCACTTTATCTATATTCAGTTTACTGCCGAAAATGGGATGAAGATTCAATTGAGTTAAAGAATAACTTCTCCTAGTAGGCTGTGTATCGTAGGTTGCTGTACAGCATTGTGTAGAGTTTCTCTACCAGCAGTTCGCTGTTGAAGCCAGAAATCTGTCCGGCATTTTCTTTGCGATTTTCTCCGCTCTTCTACGACAATCGCCAACAGAGTATACGCAGCTATTTTGTGCGCGTCTGTTTTCGTAAGGAAACTGTATTATATACGCGCCACATGCACCTGGAAAGCCGCTGGAGAGCGTCAAGGTTGCAAATCACGATGAGGACCACGTTATGTTCCGTGAGTTGAAGCACGTCGTTTCAGAGCGTGCAGCAACCACGTCTGGCGTGCTTTGCGGTGAGAAATACGTCCCGTGTGAGGATGGCTTAAGGTTGTAAGCTGGTGAAACTGACAAGATTGCTTGTTAAGTAAAGAAATTGTAGCTGTAAAGCAAATCAGAACAACCCATGCATTGTATCATGGCGTTTGTGAGGTTTCTAGGTTACGAGAAGTGGCAGCTCTGTTGTGATATTTGCCATAAAAAACGCGTTTCCTGAGTGCATGGATGAAGGAGACTCCCGGGATATCAAAGTTTATAATGTTGTCGAGTAGTCTTCCCGCTGGCGAACAATTCTGAGTCGAGAGTTGGTCGAAGTAGGTATGTGCTGGTCTGGAGTGCTGTTGCAGTAGTTTGGAAGATATGAAATAAGGTAATATGCGTTCGCGTGCTCTGGCATTGCAGAAGACACACTATTGCGTTTAGGAAACATTTTCAGTTTTGATTTGTATCTTTTTGTAACTTTAATTTTTTGGCTGTTGATGCATTCTTAATTCAAGATCTCCATAATACGCATGAACTGAGGAAAATATCACAGCACTCTTTACCCTTTTTCTTTCAAAGTAGTCACTGTGAAAGATAATCACAGAAAAATTTTAAAAGGCCATGTGGTTGCCTAAATACGATCGCTAGTTTTCGCTGAATTTGTTCATTAACTGTCATCAAGCGTTTCGGATCCAACCCAACATCTGATGGTAACAGATGTTATGTCACAAATTTTACAGAAACGTATATTTCTTATGCTAGTCAGCGTATATGGGCAAGCGATTTAAAATGTTGTATATATTGACAAACACTTTAGGAAACTGTTTCTTAAGAATCCAAATGTAATTCTTATAACTGGAGCGAGACTGCGTGACGCTCTTTAAACGTACATCGACACGATAAAGCCATGTAGCGTGACCGAGCCTTCCTCCCAGTGCACACGGGGGCGTTGGCCATTGCTTGAGTGGTATTGTAGTTAACAGCTGCGGTCGAACTGTACACCTAATGGTGCTACAATTTATTCTGCTTACTAGTAATGACAGTGTTTCACATTTACATCAAAATCTCATTTATTTGTATCTAAAATGGTATCTATTTCTGTACCAAAAACCGTTTTGTTCTTAAATATCGTTCTTTTAGAACTGACATTTATAAGGAATTTCCTTTTCTGTAAAATCTGTAACGTAACATTTGAAACTTCCTGGCAGATTAAAACTGTGTTCCGGACCGAGACTCAAACTCGGGGCCTTTGCCTTTCGCCGCCAAGTGCTTCTGTGAAGTTTGGAAGGTAGGAGACGAGATACTGGCAGAAGTAAAGCTGTGAGGACGGGTCGTGAGTCGTGCTTGGGTAGGTCAGTTGGTAGAGCACTTGCCCGCGAAAGGCAAAGGTCCCGAGTTCGAGTCTCGGTCCGATACACAGTTATAATCTGCCAGGAAGTTTCATATCAGCGCACACTCCGCTGCAGAGTGAAAACTTCATTCTGCAAACGTAAAATTTTGTTAATGTACTCTATTTATCGTAAGTCATCAGCGTCGTGATGGTTAATAAACAAATTCAGAGAAAACCAGCGATTTTCTTTCAGCAACCAAACAGTCTTTTTAAATTCTTTCCAATAATTATATTCATAATGGTTGCACGTCTCTGCAAGAACTTACAGTCTGCTTTAGAATTTACTATAAAAGATGTTGCCGCATGGGGTAGCCGCGCGGTCTGATGGCGCCTTGCCACGGTTCGCGCGGCTGCCCCGTCGCAGGTTCGAGTCCTCCCTCGGACGTGGGTGTGTGTGTTTTCCTTAGCGTAAGTTATTTTAAGTGAGATAAAGTAGTGTGTAAGCATCGGGACCAATGACCTCAGCAGTTTGGTCCCTTAGGAATTTACCACTATAAAAGATATCTTGTTTAAAAACTTAATGTCAGAAAATTCATGTTCACTGTTCCAAGTTATTACTAGTGTTCGTAACCAAGATTAATGATGTTTGTTTCTCCATTTTCTGTAATTCGGCTAATGAATACACAAATGAGTTTCAACGACTCTCAAATTATTCGATACAGTGCCCCCACGTCTCATTCATTATTCAAAACTTCCCGATTTAAAACTGCTCAGACTTACATTTTAGCTGGCGAGATCCGACTGTTAGTATCAGATCCACCGACACTGAAATTTTGAATTGCACTCTGCAAGCTTTATTTATGTTACACTCCAAGGAGCGTTATTTCTTTAAGATTAACTTGCTGCAGAATACTGTAATTTCACTGCTTAGCAGAGCTCAGCTAACAGTTGTCGCATAGGTATGGTATGGCATTGTTAGAGCCATATATATTGTTTAATGCAGTTAGGGAACAGTGAGTGTTTATTCTTTTAGCAGGTGAGATTATATTCAGTGAAATCTTAATCCGCTTAACATAGATATCGATACCATTTAGTTCAAGGGTTGTATAAATGCTTTACATTAGAAGTTCAAAGACTGAGATTAAATATTTATACGGTAATACAACAACCACAATTAGAAGGTTACATAATGTAAGTAATTATACACATAGGGACACTAAACGCAGTAGCCTCATATGAAATGCAACTAATGGTTAGATACAGCTACAAACGTTTTACAGGTACACGACGTAGAGAGTCACACAGAGAGAGAAGTTAAAGAATAAAAATTTCAAGTAAAGCTAAAAGTGAAAAGTTGAAGTATAAAAGTAGGAATGTGTGCCTGAGTGTGACAAAAAACTGAACTACGATCACGAGAACTTAATTAATGGCCTCAACTGTAAAGCTATGTTAAATACATGAACCTGTACGCCATAGAAAACAAACTGGAAACGCTAGCTGACCACGAAGATTTAACAGAACAGTAAGGCACACGCGCCTACGGGGGAATGAATTTTGCATACTTAACTCTTCAAACATTAAACAATAATTAATTATCCACCGAGAAAGTGTCAAAAAAACACAACTTCTAATATCGCAAATAGAGAGCTTCAGGGTATCAGGTATTCGATAACATAGCTCACTACACTACACTCTGTATTTAGCAGTCAGAAATCTTCCAGCACTATGACAACTTATCTTTCCCCATCTGAAACCTAATTCAATGCAAAAAAAACAGAATATTTATTGTTGTCGATCTGCAATTGTAGAATGTAATTAATTTAGTTAACTCTACGTGCCATTTCATAGCAGTTACGACATGAATCCGATGGTAATTAAGTGTGCACAATCTGGCGGCATGCTAGCATGTAAGTTGGTTAAGTAAAGATAATTAACGAAGTGACTGAGTTTTAACGAAATAATTAAGAGAAAAATGTTATAAATATGAATTTACATTATTCTCAAAAAAATGATGGTCATTTACAAAGTCCATATGGGTCCTAAGAGTAAAAAATTCAAATAAGTTTCTTGAGAAGGGTAAACAGAATCATAGGCTCTAAACACACAACTTCTAACAAGGCAATAACTCTTTTAAAATGCGGGAGATGCTTATAATGTTGAATCCGCTTCATAACGGATTGAAAAGATAATATTCGGTCCTATAATCAGCTTCCAGTTAATAAGAAATGAGTAACTCTTGAGATTCGACGCCATCACATGGAATTATATCATCGCAAGTATGAACGCGAAGTGATCGCAAGTTAACTGTGGAGATATTTAGAATTCCCTTCTCAAATACCCTTGACATTCAACTAGCAGCCACTATAGGAAGTAACTGGAAAAAATCTCAACCACTTTCTTTATCATTGTAGCAGAACAGAACTTGATGAGAATCAGCACCAAAGTGGCGAGTTGACTGAAAATGTAGCACCTCGTGGTTCCAAAGTTGCAAACCTTTCTCATTGGCGGATGGCCTAAATCGACCTCCGGAGATGCGACATGTATCACTGGAGACATAAAGAGATTGCTGAAAGAGCTTGTTTTCACTAATCGTAGCAGACTACAGCAGAAACACACACAGCATTGAAAACATAAGCTCATGACTGAAGAAAAGCAAAAGTTCCATGATGCTACTCCAGGAGGATGTAAAATTAATGTGCGCAACGGAAAATAATAAACTCTAAATGAAGATTGGGCCCTGTGTGACTACCCCTTGAAGCAGATCTTAGGATCTCTTAATTCTATAAATCACAATCTAAACATAAATGAATAATGAAGGCAACCGATCCTACTAAATGATAAATGTTGTTCCTGCTTACATATTTATTGTAGATTTAAAAAACCTTTAGATTACAAAGTTTACATTTCCTAAGTAAAATTACTAATCAGTGGTCCAACTCTGCCCCTTATTATGACTGCGCGGTCTAATATCATTGATGCGAAATGACTGACATCGTATACGTGCCAAACACTAGAAGACACTACTTTCAAAGATGATCTACGGTGGAGTGGAACCTCAGTGGAAAAAAACTAGCATGATTACAGCTTTTTAGCTTTTATAGGACTAATAAGCCGAAGCAATTTGCGATATCACCGTATGTGCTGCGTCCGGTGCGTCGAAGTGATGGTTCTCGTACTCATCTGCGACGATGGAAGAGCTCCAGCCACAAATAAACTCTTTCAAACACTAGTACGGCAGAAGGTGGCCCTCTGCACTCAAATACTGTCTTCTCCTCTCTGTGTTCAATAGACGAGAAACGCGAACTCCCAGCCACAAGGACGGAGTTCAGATAACGTCTCAACGTAAGTATAGGCAGAGGAAGTGCGCTCAATTACTGGACGCTGCATACTCAACGACGACTTCCAACCTCGAGGTGAAATCTAGAATCATATTGGTCCGCAACAGTACAGTGCCTAACTGTTCTAACTATAAACTCTCCTGAGAGCAAAGACAGCAAGTCTGTCCGTAGCAACAAAGCTGGAACCGGGCGACCGTCACACGCAGGCGCTCACAACGGAATACCTCGTCTCTCCAGCGCTGGCTTTCCAGCAAGGCTTGGTCCCCATCATCGTAATTCCGAAAACGAATCATATTGCCGAAACCACGGAATATTCTCCCTCTCTACAGGTTCTTCCGAACGCCGACCAACCATATTTTTGTCTTTTGTCGTCCAACGCTGAAAGTTTGCGAGGAAAAACCTATACTCGTACAATGGTATGCTTCTGAGAAAAATCCGTGGAAATAACCCTGCCTGCGTAGTTTCCGAGGTGTCGCTTGTTCGTTCCTCTCACCTGCGTCCAAGATTTTCAGTGTTCGGAACTATTATCCGGTTATCCTTCCGGCCCCTACTACAATAGCAGCCGGCCGTTACCCTATTGTACTCTAGAGCTCAGGTGCCACGACGTCTGTCTCGCTACTTCCTGTGCTTAAGCAGGACCAACACCTGTGCGGGCATTCCTCCCAGAGCTTGAGTTTCATTTCCACTGGCGTTCCAACCTCTACTAGTATAGGCAAGCATTCATCACGCCGTTTTTTATAATAAAGCCACTCCGTCACCTTTCATGCAATAAGCGTTAACAACTATTTACAAGAAGTACGTGACAATGTCAGTCTCCTTTATATATTCATATATACGATGTACAACCTGTCACATGATACCTAATTGTGTTTGTTGATCACGGCAAAGTGTGTGGATGAGTTCTTGTAAGGTGCGAAATTATAGCCACCTTACAAAGTATTGTGATGAAAATATGAAACTGCTAACAAAGTGGCAGCTTTCACAAGCTGTGATACGCTGAGCAATGTTAAATCAGGGGGGAAAAATGAATGAATTATGCTAAACTCACAAATGGGTAAGCAAAATACCGATACCGTGGCAGCATGCTGTGTGAACATGAAAAAAAACCTCGCTCTTTGCAGAAGGAACTTTAAGTACGGACACGACTGAATGTACATCTCTAGATCCGAAAGTGTTACAAGCACAATATTACGCCAAAGTGCGAGCATTGCTCCGACCTTGCCATAATTCTCGTTGTTTACAGCACGGGAATGACGATCGAAACGTAACCCTCAACTCAGTACTCAGCGTCCACAAGCCTGTTCCGTCATGTGTGTAGAGCCAGATCAAAAAAGGAGCCGAATCCCGGAGAAAGAAAGTCGTTGGCAGAAAATTGGGAAACCACTATTTTTGCACCGCATTCAGCAGGGCACGCAGGGCCCAGCTATGCTATACAGGTAGCCCATTAGTCACTCAACTATATTTACGAAGTGACGACTACGCACATAACTTCAATTTTTAATTTTTTTCCTAGTATTCGTCACTGTTGCGAAAATAGTCATTTCTTCGTGCCGACTAGTTTCGGACCATCTCGTCCATTTTCCAACCATAGCCTTAAACCTACGTTTAATTATGCAGTCCACCAATATGCATAACTGTTACAAATGTTCATATTCGCCGTTAGAAATCATTATATGAATACAAAATTACATTTTGTATATACGTAATGATTTCTAACAACGAATATGGACATTTGTAGCTCTTATGTATATTGGTGGACTTTCTACTTAAACTTACGTTTAAGGCTATGGTTGGAAAATGGACGAGATGGTCCGAAACTAGTCGGGACAAGGACACCAATATTTTCGCAACTGTGACGAGTATTCGAAAAAAATTCATACCAAAGTTGCTGGTCCTATACTCCATTATGTTGGAACTTGCAACTGCATTTCTCCTGTTTTCCGTCTTCGCCAGTTGCTTCAAAATTCGTGGAAGTATGTTCCGTCTATGCAAATAAATTGAGACGGTTTCTTTATTGCCATACGCGTTTCGCATCTTTTATTTGTGAAGCTTCTTCAGTGGCCTGTAGTACATATTTCTTCTTATACATATAATAAACATGTTATGTGGTAGTTACAATACGTCACTCTCTTACATTTTGTCGTGTCTCCTCTTGTTTTTTAAGTTAAGATCAACTTTTGTAGCACAAATTTCGTGATGTGAAATTATCGTTCGGTGTTGCTTACGATTTCGAGCGCTGTTAGCCCATATGTCCTGGAGATGTGTTCTTCAGTCTCCATGCTGCGTTTGGCCAATTTCCGGCGTTCTTTCACGCACATCTGATACAACACATCGCATACATCGCTTCCAGTTTATATTTTGTGGTTGACATGTCTGTGTTTACGGTGTGTAGTGCTGCCAACTGTCGCTGTGTGTTTAAGGCAATAAAAAAACTGCCTTCAATTAGGTGCCTAGATGGAACACACCTCCACGAATCATAACTTCACTCTATCAGCAGGAGACTTTAGTACGCTTAGCAACGGAGAACCCGGCTTCCAAACGCGGTTGCAATAGCTTAACAACAAGAAATTCGCCTAAATACGAATAACTTCAAAGGTGACTTTTAATGAAAGGCTTTCAAGAAACAAGCAGCAACTGAAGCTGTGACAAGTAAGCCTCTCTCGCGGAAGTGGGAAACAGTAATATACTTTTGATGTAAAAATGTCTAAAAACGTCTTTACGCTTGTTACAGTGGTAGCCAGTCGTACCCTCTTGTGTGACAAAATAGCATCAGTAACTACGAGAGTAATAATGCTTAAACAATGGTTGTGCCCGCAATGGATAGAGCATGTATGTGCGTGTTTGTCGTGCTGCATTTCGTTTACCTGTGAGGTTATCAAAAAAATAGTTCAAATGGCTCTGAGCACTATGGCACTTAACATCTGAGGTCATCAATCCCCTACAACTTAGAACTACTCAAACCTAATTAACCTAAGGACATCACACACATCCATGCCCGAGGTAGGATTCGAACCTACGACCGTATCGGTAGCGCGGTTCCGGACTGAAGCACCTAGAACCGCTCGGCCACAACGGATGGCTATGAGGTAATCGTACCTCGGCGTATGGGCGTGGTGGTTACAAATTAACTTTGTGTAAAGTTGTAAACTGGTATAGCGTGGAAGAATTGATTCGGATGTGTCTGTAAAGAGTTTGCTGAGTACCATCAAGACCCGAAGTGAGGCAATAAAAATATTCGCCTGAATGTAAGTGAAAATCGGTATTAATGTGAAAATGACATAAAAATGAAATATGTGATGTCATATGACTCGGGATTGTAGGAAACCCAAGTCAGAGAAAAGATCGCATATAAAGGAATCCAAAAAGCCTTAAGAAACCAATGGAGAGCTAATACAAGCGTACGACAGTGTCGAAAAGGATTTTTTTTAAGCTTAAACCGATTACTTTGCTGGGCCAGCTGGCGTACAGCGAATGAGAGAACGACATGTTGATGGTTTCCTTGTGAAGAACTTATTCGGTGCTTTGAACGAGAAGGTGATGGCTTCCTTACAAGAATCGTTACTGGGGACGAAACCTGGGTTCACTTCCACCAACCGGAAAGGAAGAGAGCGAGCAAGGAATGATGCCTTTCCTCATCACCAAACCAAAGAAGTTTCGAACAGAACCATCAGCAGGGAAGGTTATGCTGACTCTCTTTTGGGACAAAAAAGCGTCATTTTGGAGCATTACGTGCCTAGTGGGACCACTGTCACCAGTGCATCATACACAGATCTCCTAAACAATCATCTGCGGCCTGCAATCAAATCAAAGTGACGTTGATTGCTGTCAGCAGGTGTCCTTTTGCAGCATGATAATGCAAGGCCCCACACTACCCGTACAACAACAGATGCAACAATCTTAGACCTGCATTTTGAGTGTCTTCCTCAACCACCATACTCACCAGACCTTGCCACAAGTGATTTCCATATGTTTGGACCACTCAAAGGCGCAATGGGAGGAAAGAAGTTCCGTTCTGATGAAGAGGTACGCCACGCGGTGCATGAGTGGTTGCGCGGACTACCAACAGAAATTTTTCTAAGGGAATTTATGCACTTCGTAAGCGTTGGAGGACTTGCATTGAACATGGGGGAGATTATGTTGAAAAGTGATACTGCTTTGTACTACTTCTTCACAATAAATAATATTTTTAAAAAAAATGTAAGGCATTACAAAAAAATGTTCAAATGTGTGTGAAATCTTATGGGACTTAAGTCCCTAAGCTTACATACTACTTGACTCAGATTATCCTAAGGACAAACACACTCACCCATGCCCGAGGGAGGACTCGAACCTCCGCAGGGACCAGCTGCACAGCCCATGACTGCAGAGTCTGAGACCGCTCAGCTAATCCCGCGCGCAAGGCATTACAGATAAGGTTGGTACACATAATATAGACATAGGTGGCGCAGAGACAAACTGGGCACAAGGAGATTTTTTTATCTTATACACACTCTTGTTGTTAATAGCGATATTTCATGTACATATCTTTCGTGTTTTTATCGGTTACCGCCTGAGAAAGCATTGAATATCAGAGACTGAAATTCTCGTTACTTTCAAGTTTAAAGCTTGGCAAACTATGACGACGTGAATAAATTTATAGCCGGCCGTAGGTCTCGTTTTCGTCTTTTTCCGTGCTGGCGTTGGGGCAGTTTGAAAGCTCCGCGTCCACGTTTTTACGGTAAAAGGGCGGCCCGGCAGGTTTCCCGCTTTACGACACGACCGCCCGCCCGTCTCTCAGCGTCTTCTGGCGCTCGCTTTTGCCCACCCGCGCCCCGAGGTGTTTTAATAACCCCGGCCCAAGTCTCTCTCCGGCGCGCGCTGGCGACTTTTAATTTTTAAACTTGATGTAAGCGTCGCCCCTGAATGGCCCTCGGAAGGGCTGTTAGCAGCCGGAGTTTGCCGTGCCGGAAACTCGTCAGCCTGCTGCAGAATTCAGCCGCGCAGGCGCTGCGCACGCTGCCGTAGCATACCCCTGAACATGTACGCCGCGCCTTCTCCAGATGCTGCGCGCACAGAGATACGTTGCACTCGCATTTGCGGAAATGCCCAGAGACACTCTCCCCGTGCCTCGAACATTCATAGAATTGCTTTTCCTTCATAATTTTGTGCTGCCTCACCATCCTGAATCCTGCCGTGACTGCAAGTGTTGGACAAAAATAAGGAAACCGTGGGAGAAATGCGTACTTGAACAATAAGCAGATGCTAGCCAAGCCTCCGGGTTGCGATGTCATATTTGACCACGAACCTCATCTGTGCATGTTCTTGATAGGTTGCAAGTGACAGCCGTGGCGATACCGGTGTCTTGCGTAGTTGTGAGTGCATTATGTGGGAGCTAAGTGAATTCGAACATGGGAAAATTGTTGTTGCTCCTATGATGCATCCGAAGAGAGCCGAGGTGATTAGTGCTTCAAGAGGCATCATATCGAAGATGTATTTCACACAGAAGGAAAGCGGGAAAACATCATCTGCTAAGTCACAACACGGACAGAAGTATGTGCTGAGTCTACGTGACTGACGGTCATTGAAAAGGACTGACAAAAAGGTAAGAGGACAACTGCAACAGTCACTGCAGAACTGAGTGTAGGACTCCCGTACCCCGTCGGCACCAGAACAACGCGCTCCGTAAGCAGTGTCGAATTGGAACTCTAAAAGGACTCATCAGTGATTCAAATGCTTGTAACCGGAAAACGTTCTGCCTAAGCCATGAAACCAGGGTTATGGAGCAATGGAAGGAACTTATTTGGCTTTATGGGTCTTACTTTACATTGTTGCCAGCTTCTGGCCGAGTTGTCGTAACGTTTCGGGCAGCAATATCATGGTATTCCATGGGCTTATGATTACTTTGCAAAGTTGCATTACTGGCAAAGATTGTGTGACCATTTTGGCTGTTAGTTCCACCCCACGGTACGTTCGTTTCCCGATGGTGATGCTGTGTTCCGAGATAACAGGCCGCTGTTCAAACAGCCCACATCGTCCATGACTGGTTTTCTGAGGATGAGGACGAATTGTCACACCTCCCCTTTCCACTACAATCACATATTTCAGTATTATTGAGTCTTTCTAGTCTATTTTTCAGAGAAGGGGGCGTGATTGCTATCCACGTCCGTCATCTTTTCCTGGACCTGCAACTATTTTCCACGAAGTGTGGTATAAGACTGCCTTGAAAGCCATACAGCACCGTATTAACAGTTTTCGAAGCTGTTTTGAATGCCTGAGGTTTCTCTACACAGTATTAGATATGGTAATGTGTTTATGGTGTTGCCTTATCTCTGTCCATTCCTAGCACGTAGTAAACTTTCGTGGATGCTTTAAAACGTACCGGAATGAGACTTGATTGTCTCACCACGGTCTCCAGATGCTTTGTGGTCAAGGATAAGCTCATCGAACTACCTACTAATCCTGTTCTTGGATAACACTCGTCTCTTTGGCACGCCGTAGATAGGCCTAGTGTAAAACGTGTTTATTTGTTCGTGTCAGGTGCTTACCTGTACTGCACGCACAGTTATACGAGGCACATTTGTAAGTAGGCTGATCAGGTTTTTATGTTGGTAACGCCACGTAGCGCTCTGTATGAAAATCACTGACTGTGTTGTGTGCAGTCTGTGGCTGGTTTGCATTGCTGGAATATTTGCTATTGTAGTGTTGGGCAGTTGGATGTGAACAGCGCGTAGCGTTGCGCAGTTGGAGGTGAGCCGCCAGCAGTGGTGGATGTGGGGAGAGAGATGGCAAGAGTTTTGAGAACGGACGGTCTGGACGTGTGTCCGCCAGAAAAAGGAAAATTGTAAAGATGGGTGTCATGAACTGATATATATATATATATATATATATATATATATATATATATATGTTCAAAAGTCATCATATATATATATATATATATATATATATATATATATATATATATATATGATGACTTTTGAACATTATTAAGGTAAATACATTGTTTGTTCTCTATCAAAATCTTTCTTTTCCTAACTATGCCTATCAGTAGTTAGTGCCTTCAGTAGTTAGAATCCTTTATTTAGCTGACAGTTTGGCGCTCGCTGTATTGCAGTAATTCGAATAACGAAGTTTTTATGAGGTAAGTGATTCATGAAAGGTATAGGTTATTGTTAGTCAGGGCCATTCTTTTGTAGGGATTATTGAAAGTCAGATTGCGTTGCGCTAAAAATATTGTGTGTCAGTTTACTGTTGATCAGAATAAGTAAACAGATAAATGTCGGAGTACGTTCAGTTTTACGCAGCTGTTTGAAAATAAGCGGCGAATATTTGGAGGTAGGCAGACAATAAATCTCTTCAACAGGGGCAGGTTTTAAGCACCATGTAATCAGCTTGCAAGCTCCATTCAGAGCAGGGTACACAGTTTTGTCATGAGATAATTCTTACTAAAGAGGGGAGGCGTAGTCTGCTACAGAACAGCGCAGATCTTGTATATTTACTCGTGTCAGAAGCCTACCTTTACATTACACACTAATACGTGGTTTATACGTATTTACAGAAAAAAACAGCAAGTTTACAAATCAGATGACATTGTAGATCTTGTATATTTACTCGCGTTAGAAGCTTACCTTTACAGTACACATTTATACTTGGTATATACATATTTATAGAAAAAAAACAACATTCGGAAGTATCATCCAACAAGTATGCAAATCATTTGACATTTTTCCAAACTATATGTAAACAAAAATCAGTCTTAAAACTAGCAGAATGAGATCTGGTACATATGTCTGCAAACTCCGAAACTAAGACCTACGAGTCAGATTTGTATCCGAAAGTATCCAGAATGTAGCAAAGCAGTTACTTAATTTACGAGGGTTACCCAGAAAGTAAGTATTTTACACCACATATAGATGCAGAACACAGTCCTGCAGATAACTGCACATGCGTGAGAGATTCAAGAACCAGCTATCGTATATCACAGTTGCCCCTTAATGGTCTCTCAAAATATTTCCATTGAAAAGGTTGGAAGTGACGGCTCTCGTTCCTCTCATACCAATCAGCTACACACACACAAAAGGGGACTGATGACCTGACTCAGAGCCATTACACACACAAATACTTAGTAATTACTACACAAAACTATTCTGTCCATAGTTATGGAACTACATCCTAAGCAAACTTACATTTACCAATCAGAAATGTACAAAAGCTTCAGAAATGCATGTCCAACCAGGATTAAAAAAGCACAACACAATATCTAAAGAGCTCACTAAAACGGTGTCTTTAAAACAGACAGTTAAAAAGTACTTCCATAATATAAAGGATAGCGTAGATAACCAGAATAAGAAATCCGTCCAAACAGGCCTTGGAAGACTCAACGGTACCGACCGGTCGCCGTCTCAGCCTACAGGCGTCACAGGATGATGGTATGGAGGGGCATGT
Source organism: Schistocerca serialis cubense (assembly GCF_023864345.2). Classification (NCBI taxonomy): domain Eukaryota; kingdom Metazoa; phylum Arthropoda; class Insecta; order Orthoptera; family Acrididae; genus Schistocerca; species Schistocerca serialis. The sequence continues at coordinate 76,770,731 of NC_064644.1, forward strand.
GGACAGCGCACCACTCTCCTAGCCGTATGTCAGCATCCGATACTGGATCCGCTACTTCTCAATCAAGTAGTTCCTCAGTTTGCGTCACAAGGGCTGAGTGCACCCAGTTTGGTCACCCATCCAAGTGCTAGCCCAGCCCGACAGCGGTTAACTTCGATGATCTGACGGGAACCGGTGTTACCACTGCGGCAGGGCCGTTGGCAGGGAGAGTAGGGGTTAGGTAAAAATGTATCAGAAGTAGGCAATTTCAAAATACCTCTGTAATTTCGCAGCAGCCAATCGCACTATCATCTTTTTCTTTCAGGGTAATCCTAAAATTAGGCTTTCGGTAGATAACATTAGCACATTTCTGTACTCAAAATATCCCTCATAATTGAGTGATGTTGACTCATCTGTTCGGGGAAGCGAATGGGAAGCTGTGGTATAAAAAATACGAACAAAACTTCAACAAAACGACAACAGCATTGTAATTAGGGGAGAAAGGCGGGATAGTTCCCACTATGAGGCTATCCTTGTCAAACTACACCATTATATAAGCACATCAGTAAAAACAAGGTAGTTACAGATGTTCATAACAGACTGACAACATGACAAGCTATCTTCCAGGATAAAAAAAAAAAAAATGTCCCATTGAGGATTATGGACGTATTAGAAGAAAACGGAAAGTAAAAGGTAACCGTAAATGTGGAAATAAATACTCGCTGTGAGAGATGCTGCAGCTAGGCAGAGAAAGGACAGGAGTTGGTAAGGATATTTAGAGTTTCAGTCCATCGAGAAGGTACAACAAATCACCAGAAGCAGCGATAGACTTTCCAAAGAAGGAGATTCTACTCAGTGCAAATGGTAGGAAGAAGACGAAACTGAAGTGAAGAATTCCGAACTTATTCACATCAAATGTAACAATGCTGTTGCTATCGTAACGCTTGCGCCCAGTACTTCCGGTATCATATAAGCACAAAATTCAAGACTTTTTTCTCCATTTAAAGGAGGTTTCCGAGTACGCCGCTCTTTATAGATGAATTTGAACTAACTTTTCCTCAGCTACTGGACTTCTGATTCATTTGATGATAATTGGTTTCGAGACAAGCTGACTAATATTTAAATGTTGATCATCGTACATTTCAGTGTGCAACAGTTACGGCATGCTGCTGTCATATTAGATTTTTTTACATCAAAGAGTGACAGGAAACATAAACAGTGCCCGCGAGGACGTACGAGTGCGGCCTGAGTTCGCTGATACTTTGTGGAACTCAAGATAATGAGAATTTCAGGACGATAACTATCGTATCGTATGTAATTATAACAGAATAAAGGGTTTATAGCCCGTTAGCTGTGCTTTGAACGTTCACACTGAAAATTATCTGACAAGTTATTTAGTGCTTTCTGAAGGTAATCATTAAAAATTAATTAACGATTATGTACCGGAGTTGTATTCATGACGACAACTTGAAGAAAAAGTGAGCTCCAGTATTTTCAGAAGAAACTGAAATGATTATGTTTGGTAACGTAGCTACTCTTAGTAAGAAGGGTAATTTGTAGGCAGGTGTTAATAGAGTCCATACTGTGTATATTATGTTTCGATAAGTGTGAATCTGGGTCTCAATTATAAATAAACATTGCGTTGCCCAGAGTCCAGTCGTGGGCAAAGTCATAGCATGAAGCGAAGATTCCAGTGAATGGAATATCGTAGAAGAGCCTTGTATCAGCTTTCGATAGGAGCATGGGGCACTTAAAGAATAAATACGTGCAGCCAAGATTGCAATGGGAAAATGTGTTAGCTTCCTGCGTGAGTTGATACCCGTGCTATTTCTCTCTGATTATGCATATATGTTTCGTTGGTTTTACGCCATTCTCAGTGTTTTCCACTTTATTCTACTGCAAAACATAAATAATTTATATACGAAAAGATATGCAAGCTCGTTCGACGCTCATCAGATTCAGGAAAACGGTTTCAATAAAAATGTTGTGCAGACTTTTTTAGCTTAAGGATACTGTACTCCGGAACACATGATATTTTCCAGTAGATCTTTCAATGTAGTGATCGATTTTAGAGTTACACTGAATGAATGCGCGCTAGTAACTACTATATGCACTTTCCGTGATTTTCTACTGCTTTCTTCGTTGCGGGACACGAGGCTGTGTTTCGTTCAGCGTTTGTAAATATCAAGAGTTCTAAATATTTAAATGCCGTGTAGTATAGTAAAGCTGTTTGGAGGATGTTCTTAATTCATCAGCTAGAGACTTTTATGGTGAGTAAAAACATGTATATTTTAAAAATTGTTTATGTAACCTACGGACTTGAAGTCGTATACCATCTTCTACCTGGGAATGGATGAAGGTGCAACGTGCAACGTGATATTTGCAAATGAACTGAGTTTATTTAGAGTCTTGACAATATTCCCTGTCTTGAAAAAGGAAATTTGTGTTAGTTGAAATAGATTCTATTTCAAAATATTTTTAACCTACAACTGGTTTGATAATACTTCTTAATTTGATTTCTCTTATTGGTTATTCTTGTGTTGCAGAGTGACACTATAACACACAAACTATTAAATACAGTAGTGACTAGGTATTCTCGATTACAACACTTTTAAACTTGAATAGAACTTTTTTTCTAGCCACATGACCCTGCTTTACTTTGGAAAAGTTTTTCATTTTTGGAAAAACCCAACTTTTCTGGAGATCAGTTTGCAGTTTCAGAAAAGGAATGCAGCACAAATAAAACGAATGCTGTCATTTCAAAACAGAAAAAGAAAATATATTAAACTTCTATTACGGGGCTGGCTGGAAATGAAAGTCGGAAAAATGTTCCAAGGTGCAAGAACATTAACAGAGAAATTTCATGTTGCTCTCTGTCTCGGTTGACAGAGTCAATACTTTACCACAGCCTGTCATCTGCAACTAATGGGAATTTTTATCATTGTTGTAGAATGGACAAAAATTTATACCTGAAATGTAATAACTGCTAGTAGTTGCCTGTTACTACTACCATCAAACGACTAGTTTTCCTTGAAACTGGTTTTCTCACCCTGATGACCATAAGCAGACTGTGTAACCTCACTGAAACATTTGTGGCTAAACATGAAGAAACAAGAAATTGTAGGCTTATTTTGTTGTGGACGGAATGCCAAAAATACGATACGTTACTTATAATGACAGGACAAAGGCGTGTGATTAACGGGAGCAATCTGAGGTGAGAGCCGTAGTAGGCTGACAAGTGACTATTACGAGTGGAAATATTACGAACGTATAAAAAATTAAAAAATAATAGTAAAATGTGTGTCGCCGAATCGAATTGGACAGCTAAACTAAATAAGGAGGAAGTTGTTCGCTACGGAATATTTCTTAAAAGCACCGCTGGAAACAGAAAGCCGTGTTACGGTGTTCCGCCCCTGTCCGCATTCCTGGGGGCATCGCGGCAGCGGCCTAGCCCTGACCTGACAGCCCCTAATACGAGACCATCTACGATGACGTAGTGCGTCCTCAGGGAGTCCGGCAGACACTCCTCTTATTAAAAGGCGCCACTTGGCGGCCGCGCCACGTTTTTCCCAGAGATTTGGGGCGACCCAAATAGCCAGCTGCCAGCACTGAGTTACTGCCGCGCTCGGGGGCGGAGCCCTGTGGTCGGGAGGGGGTGGACCGCGGAGAACGCCTCAGGGATGTCGAGGGCTGAAGCGGAGTCCGCCGCGCGCTGCGTTAGCAACGTGTGTAGTCTGTGGGAGGTGTGAGTCCGTTCTCCTTGTCACCCTCCACTCACTAACGCTGAGACCGTACTGAAAGGAAATCTGTCGTCTTAGAGTCTCCATCGCAACTACCTTCTGCAACTACTGCTCAGTTAAAGCGCGACACTTTTCGAGTAGGTGACCGTCACGGATGTTCTTTCAAGTCATCCCAACATTTCAAGTTGTTCTTCCCTTCTAGTTCAGACATTTGATGAATCTTAGTAGTTTAGTTGGCAAGTGTTTATGGACACTGCTCTAGCGTATTTTATGCCCGAGCATGGCAATCCTACGAGCAGAAACACGAGTCTTAACCTATGCGTAACTCATACGACTTGTATGCGAGCAGTATGGAAAGGAGACATTAGGACATACGGAAGTTTTCGTTTGGTCGTGAACCGTCACCGGACAGCCAAAGCGGTTTAGGCTGTAACAACAACGACTCTGTGCTATTGTACATATAAGTAATTCTGTAAGTAGGCTGTTTAGGTTTTTATGTTGGTAACGCCATGTAGCGCTCTATATGGAAATCACTAACTGTGCTGTGTGCAGTCTGTGCCTGGTTTGCATTGTTGGAATTTGCTATTGTAGTGTTGGGCAGTTGGCTGTTAACAGCGCGTAACGTTGCGCAGTTGGAGGTGAGCCGCCAGCAGTGGTGGATGTGTGGAGAGAGATGGCAGAATTTTGAGAGCAGACGGCCGGCCAGGGTGGCCAAGCGGTTCTAGGCGCTACAGTCTGGAACCGCGCGACCGCTACGGTCGCAGGTTCGAATCCTGCCTCGGGCATGGATGTGTGTGATGTCCTTAGGTTAGTTATGTTTAAGTAGTTCTAAGTTCTACGGGACTGATGACCTCAGATGTTAAGTCCCATAGTGCTCAGAGCCATTTGAACCATTTTGAGAGCAGACGATATGGAAGTGTGTCCATCAGAAAGAGTAAATTTGCAATACTGGATATCATGAACTGATATATATATATATATATATATATATATATATATATATATATATATATACTCCTGGAAATGGAAAAATGAACACATTGACACCGGTGTGTCAGACCCACCATACTTGCTCCGGACACTGCGAGAGGGCTGTACAAGCAATGATCATACGCACGGCACAGCGGACACACCAGGAACCGCGGTGTTGGCCGTCGAATGGCGCTAGCTGCGCAGCATTTGTGCACCGCCGCCGTCAGTGTCAGCCAGTTTGCCGTGGCATACGGAGCTCCATCGCAGTCTTTAACACTGGTAGCATGCCGCGACAGCGTGGACGTGAACCGTATGTGCAGTTAACGGACTTTGAGCGAGGGCGTATAGTGGGCATGCGGGAGGCCGGGTGGACGTACCGCCGAATTGCTCAACACGTGGGGCGTGAGGTCTCCACAGTACATCGATGTTGTCACCAGTGGTCGGCGGAAGGTGCACGTGCCCGTCGACCTGGGACCGGACCGCAGCGACGCACGGATGCACGCCAAGACCGTAGGATCCTACGCAGTGCCGTAGGGGACCACACCGCCACTTCCCAGCAAATTAGGGACACTGTTGCTCCTGGGGTATCGGCGAGGACCATTCGCAACCGTCTCCATGAAGCTGGGCTACGGTCCCGCACACCGTTAGGCCGTCTTCCGCTCACGCCCCAACATCGTGCAGCCCGCCTCCAGTGGTGTCGCGACAGGCGTGAATGGAGGGACGAATGGAGACGTGTCGTCTTCAGCGATGAGAGTCGCTTCTGCCTTGGTGCCAATGATGGTCGTATGCGTGTTTGGCGCCGTGCAGGTGAGCGCCACAATCAGGACTGCATACGACCGAGGCACACAGGGCCAACACCCGGCATCATGGTGTGGGGAGCGATCTCCTACACTGGCCGTACACCACTGGTGATCGTCGAGGGATCACTGAATAGTGCACGGTACATCCAAACCGTCATCGAACCCATCGTTCTACCATTCCTAGACCGGCAAGCGAACTTGCTGTTCCAACAGGACAATGCACGTCCGCATGTATCCCGTGCCACCCAACGTGCTCTAGAAGGTGTAAGTCAACTACCCTGGCCAGCAAGATCTCCGGATCTGTCCCCCATTGAGCATGTTTGGGACTGGATGAAGCGTCGTCTCACTCGGTCTGCACGTCCAGCACGAACGCTGGTCCAACTGAGGTGCCAGGTGGAAATGGCATGGCAAGCCGTTCCACAGGACTACATCCAGCATCTCTACGATCGTCTCCATGGGAGAATAGCAGCCTGCATTGCTGCGAAAGGTGTATATACACTGTACCAGTGCCGACATTGTGCATGCTCTGTTGCCTGTGTCTATGTGCCTGTGGTTCTGTCAGTGTGATCATGTGATGTATCTGACCCCAGGAATGTGTCAATAAAGTTTCCCCTTCCTGGGACAATGAATTCACGGTGTTCTTATTTCAATTTCCAGGAGTGTATATATATATATATATATATATGAGATCACTATTGAACACTACTGTGGTAAATACATTGTTTGTTCTCTATCAAAATCTTTCATTTGCCAATTACGCCTATCAATAGTTAGTGCCTTCAGTAGTTAGAATCTTTTATTTAGCTGGCAGTAGTGGCGCTCGCTGTACTGCAGTAGTTCGAGTAACGAAGATTTTTGTGAGGTACGTGATTTGTGAGAAGGTGTAGGTTAATGTTAGTCAGGGCCATTCTTTTGTAGGGATTATTGAAAGTCAGATTGCGTTGCGCTAAAAATATTGTGTGTCAGTTTCAGCACAGTCATTTATAATTTTTCTAAGGGGACGTTTCAATTCTGTTCATCTGATTTTACGATAAACCTGTGTCATTGATGTTCTGATATCTTTTTTTTTTGTTTCATGCCATTATGCCAATATTCAATGTGAATATTAATGTTTATGTCAAATATCAAGTAATATTGTAATACAAATGAAATGTAACAAATGTTGAAACTGTTGTAAGATTTTTAATATTGTAACTGTGCGTCTCGTCCATACGTAGGCAATGTGTTAGGATATGTAGAATGCAAAACCTCGGGTGAATACCCTGTCTGTCAGCGAGCGGTAAAAGGTGGATGGTAGGCGAGCGCGGGAAAATGCGCACGGGCACTGCACGGCACAACGGGCACAGTAGTAGCTGGAGTTTGGCACTGGTTTGAGCAAAACCTTCTGGAGCGAGGAGGCTCTCCTGGAAGACGTAGCTTCACTGAGCCTCGGGTATGCCGTTCCAACGCCCACACAGCATGGCAAAATTCCATAGGCACTAAATGGAAAAGTATTGCGACGCTAAGAAGAATTAAAGTGACGATACGTCAAGAGCCATAGCTGTGGTTGTATGTGTGGTCTGTGCCTCGCCATCTCGCCGCTCGCCAACCGCCGCATCGATACCAGCAGGTTGAAACTTTTAGTACTGTATTCGTATGGATCAGAGAGTGAACTGTGCAATAATAACCTAAATTTTACCAGAATTTTTCCTTCATTTAATTATCCTCACAACTGACCTAGACAGGGTCCTTTCCAAACGTTGTGCAATCCGAGTGTCCCGAAATGAAAATTAAAAATTGTGTTAATAATAATTATTTGCAGACCTAGCTATATTAGAATGGTGTTTAAAGAAAAGTTTTGTTAATGAACCAGTAAATCAATAGCGAAGGTCTAACGATGTCGAAAGATAACTTTAGTATTGATGTAGTAATGAAGTTTATTATTTCGAGACAGATTTAAAAGCATTTAAATGAGCAGTAAATATGATGAAAAAAGTAGTAACTTATATGCTGGAAATCTTGAATGAATAATAAATTCAGTAATCATTTTTTAAAAATACAGTGATCGTAACAGTTTCAGCCCCCCCCCCCCCCTTTCATTCATTTGAATTCTGAAGTCTTCTAAATTGGTTTGGCCAGCAGAAGTTAAAGTCAATATAAAAGTCAAAATTTATCAGTGTTTTATCTTTATCAAAATTGACATTTTGTATGTGGTATGACAGTACAACTTCTAGGGTAACCTATGTCAGATTTTAATCAGATTGATAGACAGTGTAAAGTTTTGTAGTAAACATTATAGTGTAGTGTTATGTATTCATGGTGTTCTATATCAGTACAGATCGTGAAACTACCAGTTCAATAGATTTTCTGGTTCTAAAATTCTACTATATTATGCAGTGTTACAACTTGTTGTTTCGCATGAATATATACCAAATTGTACAGGGAAGAAACTCAGTTAATGCCTAATTAGGCTGGCGACCGTATTATTATCACATTGGTAGCATCTTCTGGGTTGCTTTTGATCCATCCTGACGTGTAATTGCATTTCGAACTTACTTGACGGATCATTGTTATTACAGAGTCGATGCAAGTCTGATTTGCCACCATTCAGGTACACACGGTCGATATCTATGCGAAAATCCTTTCTCATAAGGTGCATCCCGCTCACTTACCATAGCTCAGGCATTAACGAGTACTGTGTCACGGGGATTACAACGCGACCGCTACCATAAAGCGTTCTGTTCTCCCAGTTCAGCACAAATTTTCATGTTTTAGACTACTAATAAATCGTATAAAAATGGCTCTGAGCACTATGGGACTTAACATCTGAGGTCATCAGTCTCCTAGAACTTAGAACTACTTAAATCTAAGGACATCATACACATCCATGCCCGAGGCAGGATTCGAACCTGCGACCGTAGCGGTCGCGTGGTTCCAAACTGAAGCGCCTAGAACCGCTCGGTCACCCAGGCCAGCGCAATAAATTGTAAAGCTGGTGTGCAATCGTATTCGTAGTATGTAAATACATTTCATAGCTTAGTAATTCAACTGGACTGGCCACTACAGCTGTAAATTTCGACTTCTCATCGAAGGATTGGGAGATAGATTTTAAGGCGTGTAGGCACTGGAAAACTGATAAAAGTCCATAGTTAGTTAGGAGAGATAACGAATGAGGGAACTTGATGCGGATATCCGCAGATGTTTACAGTAAGAGCACGTTTGTGGGTAATATCCTGCGCTGTTCTGAATATCCGCCTGTAAATTTGCAAGTATCCGCAGTAATTATTTGTGGTTAAAAGGACACTGCCAGTAATACGTCTTGTACTGTATAACATTCGATCGTTAACAACAATAATTATTATTAAGTGTCTGTTATTACTCAAACGCTACGAATTAGATTCGGTGCGCAACGTCCTTCCCGAATTGTATGCTTTGTTGACATCTGCAAGGCCTGAGATGGATTTCACGGTTTTCGGCATAATTACAAGCACATCGTGTTACCGTTCTACCAGCAGCGGCGTTACTTGTGCCTCATTCCTGTTCGTTTTCTGTAATAGAGGTCACTGTAGCTATAATCGAAAGCTACCACAATACCCTTCTGGGATATTCCATACATTGCGATCTTCGTTTTATAGGCTCACTCTTGTCTACGTACCACATACGTCACAGATTACGTTTGAAAAAAAATCAGGGGATCTATCAATGTTTCCTTTTTAATGATTTATAAAATCAGATCTATTAATGTTTCTGTTAAATACATTTATAAATATACTATGTAACGCTAGTTAAGTTGAGAAGTGTAGCAAACTAACGTGATTTAAAATATGATGAAAGAACGTATATAGGATCCGCATGGATGCCTGTGTGCGTTAGCACGCCGCTTCAGGGACAGGGGGCGTAGCTCCGGCCCCGATTCGAATCCGCCCGGTATTAACGGCGCAGGTCGGTGTGCCTGGATATGGATTTTAGGCGGATTACCACTTCTGACTAGGGGAATACCGGGTTGATACCTACATCCCACCTCAGGATTCGCAAACGTTTCGAAAATATTGTCACACTTTCACTTCGGATAACACTAGACGCAAATACGAGGGTCGTTTAATAAGTAATGTCGCACATTTTTAAAAAAGCCATTAATAAAAAAATGTTCAAATGTGTGTGAAATCTTATGGGACTTAACTGCTAAGGTCATCAGTCCCTAAGCTTACACACTACGTAACCTAAATTATCCTAAGGACGACACGCACACCCATGCCCGAGGGAGGACTCGAACCTCCGCCGGGACCAGCCGCACAATACATGACTGCAGCGCCTGAGACCGCTCGGCTAATCCCTCGCGGTGCCATTAATACATATAGAGAAACGTCCTTGTTGATGCTTCACATTTGATGTTTGGTCAGTAAATCGGTGAAATTTCAAACCATTCTGGCAGATGGCAGAACAGTAAAACAGCGTCAAAATGGCGTCTACATGCGACTCACTTTACATGCAGCGTGCTGTTATTGAATTCTTCTGTCCAGAAACCGTGGTGAACATCCATAAACGTTTGTGTGTAGTATATGGCGATGCTGCAGCTGATATGAGTACAGTTACGCGATGGGTAAAGAAAGTTATAGCCTCAGGAAATGCAGAAAGAGAGCTCCATGATCAGCCACGCTCGGTATATCCTGTCACAGTCACTGATGCAGACATGCTGAATCGTGTAGATGCCGTTATAAGTGACAACGGCGCATCACAAGTCGACAATTGGCTCTACAGTTGTCAGTCAGCACTGGAACTGCGTCTTTAAAGATGGAGACTCTCGGATGCTCAAAGAGGTGCTCACGGTGGGGTCCATGAATGCTCACAGTGAACCACAAGGTTCAAACAAAGGCCATTTGATCTGAATTGTTGGAGCATTTTGAGAACGACGGAGAGGATTTTCTGTCACGGGTCATTACAGGGGCGATAGCTGGGTGCACCACTTTGCGCTGGAGACAAAAATAAAGTCCATGGAGCGTCATCATCCTCATTCACCACAAAATAAGAATTTCAAGACAACCCCGTCTGCCGGAAAAGTCATAGCGACAGTCTTGTGGAATTGTGACGTCGTCATTCTCGTGGATGTGATACCAGGTGGGTCAACCATCAATTCAGAGGCATACGCGAAGGCCCTGAATAAACTCAATAATCGTTTCCGACGTGTTCGATAGGGCAAGAATACAGCAGAAATATTGCTCCAACACAACAGCGCACTTCCAGACACAAGTCTGTGAATCCGGGAATACATCGCCAAATTGGGTTGGGCATTATTTCCTCATCTACCCTACAGTCCTGACCTGGCACCCTCGGACTTCCATCTCTTTGGGCAGGTTAAAGATTCTCTATGGGGTACACACTTTAAAGATGACGAGAGTGTCAGTCAAATGGCTCTGAGCACTACGGGACTTAACTTCTAAGGTCATCAGTCCCCTAGAACTTAGAACTACTTAAACCTAACTAACCTATGGACGTCACACACATCCATGCCCGAGGCAGGATTCAAACCTGGGACCGTAGCGGTCTCACGGTTCCAGACTGTAGTGCCTAGAACCGCTCGGCCACCCCGACCGGCGGAGTGTCAGTCATGCCTTGAAAACATGGCTACGCCTACAGGACAAGAGCTTTTACCAGCAGGGGATACATGCTCTTCCACAACGTCGGCGTACGGCCATAGAACGTGACAGACTACGTAGAAAATTAGGAAATGGACAAGACATGTTGGTGTATATTGTCACAAAATTCTGACTCTTGACAATAAATATGTTCTGGGAAAAAATGTGGTGCATTATTTATTGGACGACCCTCGTAGGTGGGTTACACAACATCCGCTCTGGAAAGGAATGGGTCGGTACATGGGCGGAGGGTGCTGGAGTGAGGTTTTAGGTTAGGGAAAAGAAGAAGAAATGTGAACGAACGTTAACAACGAACATATGCAGTGTGTGACGACAGGTGTAAGATAACTTCATTCTTAGGATACGGAGTGTAAATCGCGAGTTCCGACTCCAACAGACAAAAACTGAGGCCAGGGACAAGTCTGTCATCAGAGCTCCATTTTACGAATGTCTAGTATCTGCAGATTTGGATAAAGGTCTTTCGGATATGGTGCAGATCTCACTTTCTTTTACTTACAGACGTCTAGTTGAATGTAGCGTCTCAATAAAATTGGGTGGTTAACGTCTTCTCTTCCTGAAGTTGACTAGACGCTCTGCCTGAGAGGAACTACATGACCCTCTTGTAAATATTGTTGTTTTATTGTATATTTCAAACACAGGTATCTTATTCGGTTTCGACTTCTGAGAAAGCCTCCTCGCCTCATTCTTCATTAATGTAGAATGACATTTTCTGTCACGATACTAACAGAGTAAGTTGTTGTCATGGTGAAGACTTGGCGCAGTTTTTCCTAGACAATGCTCAGTATTCGGGGGCTATTTTGTATTGGGAAACACCAGAGTGTGGTGCATTTCCGTTGACCTGTGCTGAGGAAATTCCTTTCTTCTAGTGCTGTATGCTGACAAGCATTACAGGCGCAAAATGGGGTAAATAAGTGTCCCTCTACTTACTAATATTTACCGAAAACCTCGTCTCCACATCTTGAACCTTTAACAAAATAAACGGGTAATTTGTTTTAAGTGGATAACCTGGAATATTGCATCCTAGGATCACGCATTCGCAACAAAATATCAGAAATAGGTCAGGAAATTGCGTTACGATTGAAAAAATTTGAAAGTACACTCCTGGAAATTGAAATAAGAACACCGTGAATTCATTGTCCCAGGAAGGGGAAACTTTATTGACACATTCCTGGGGTCAGATACATCACATGATCACACTGACAGAACCACAGGCACATAGACACAGGCAACAGAGCATGCACAATGTCGGCACTGGTACAGTGTATATCCACCTTTCGCAGCAATGCAGGCTGCTATTCTCCCATGGAGACGATCGTAGAGATGCTGGATGTAGTCCTGTGGAACGGCTTGCCATGCCATTTCCACCTGGCACCTCAGTTGGACCAGCGTTCGTGCTGGACGTGCAGACCGAGTGAGACGACGCTTCATCCAGTCCCAAACATGCTCAATGGGGGACAGATCCGGAGATCTTGCTGGCCAGGGTAGTTGACTTACACCTTCTAGAGCACGTTGGGTGGCACGGGATACATGCGGACGTGCATTGTCCTGTTGGAACAGCAAGTTCGCTTGCCGGTCTAGGAATGGTAGAACGATGGGTTCGATGACGGTTTGGATGTACCGTGCACTATTCAGTGATCCCTCGACGATCACCAGTGGTGTACGGCCAGTGTAGGAGATCGCTCCCCACACCATGATGCCGGGTGTTGGCCCTGTGTGCCTCGGTCGTATGCAGTCCTGATTGTGGCGCTCACCTGCACGGCGCCAAACACGCATACGACCATCATTGGCACCAAGGCAGAAGCGACTCTCATCGCTGAAGACGACACGTCTCCATTCGTCCCTCCATTCACGCCTGTCGCGACACCACTGGAGGCGGGCTGCACGATGTTGGGGCGTGAGCGGAAGACGGCCTAACGGTGTGCGGGACCGTAGCCCAGCTTCATGGAGACGGTTGCGAATGGTCCTCGCCGATACCCCAGGAGCAACAGTGTCCCTAATTTGCTGGGAAGTGGCGGTGTGGTCCCCTACGGCACTGCGTAGGATCCTACGGTCTTGGCGTGCATCCGTGCGTCGCTGCGGTCCGGTCCCAGGTCGACGGGCACGTGCACCTTCCGCCGACCACTGGCGACAACATCGATGTACTGTGGAGACCTCACGCCCCACGTGTTGAGCAATTCGGCGGTACGTCCACCCGGCCTCCCGCATGCCCACTATACGCCCTCGCTCAAAGTCCGTTAACTGCACATACGGTTCACGTCCACGCTGTCGCGGCATGCTACCAGTGTTAAAGACTGCGATGGAGCTCCGTATGCCACGGCAAACTGGCTGACACTGACGGCGGCGGTGCACAAATGCTGCGCAGCTAGCGCCATTCGACGGCCAACACCGCGGTTCCTGGTGTGTCCGCTGTGCCGTGCGTGTAATCATTGCTTGTACAGCCCTCTTGCAGTGTCCGGAGCAAGTATGGTGGGTCTGACACACCGGTGTCAATGTGTTCTTTTTTCCATTTCCTGGAGTGTATTTCACCAACACACCTACTGTTTGTAGTTCCTCACCCACCAATATATTTCTTAATTTGATACAAAGCTTTTACATTACACTTGTGTAATTGAATGATAGATGTTTTATGCAGATACAAATCGTTACCATCCTTATCATTCATACTCGTAACTGGATCCATCTCTTGTACGCGTTGCTTAACGTCTTAAAGATCAATAACTGACGGTCTCCCTGATTATGTCTTCCTGCATTACAACAAAATTCAAGGATTTGATTGTCAGCAGCTTTGAAATGTTTTCAGTGACTCATCTAATAAATCTTCTTTATCCAAATATTTCGCAGCTGCGAATCGTCAACTATTTACCATCACTTAATATTCATCATTCAGACATATGGACAAAATAAAGCATTAATGAGTATTTATTCAAGCACATACCAGAGACTGAAAATATTTTAAATTTAAAAGTCTTAAATCTATTTCTGATTAATTACGGGTTATGAAAAGAAAAACATCGATGATATTCAGTGCGGGAAAGGGGGTGGAGGGGTGGGTCGGCGGGTGGATCAGGTACGGGGAGTGGCTGATCAATTAATACTGTGTGGTATTAAAATATAACAACCGCATTGTCTTAAACACGTACTAAAATTAACTTAAAACAAAAATCCATTTATGTAAATGTCAGAAACCTATCAAAACTTTTTGTTTTTCTAAACTGTTGCTAAACTTTGTGGATATAACCAACATCATGGAAAAAAAGTGTGCCATTGTATTCTTTTGTTTCCCATCTCTGGTAAAAATGTGGGTCCGCACTTTTGAATCTTTGCCTAAGCCAAGTAATACGAAAATCCAACCCAACAACGGACGACGAAGAAGTAGATTAATAAAAGGAACTTGGAAAGCTTCTATTGTGTGTCTCGCTACTTGACCCTGACAGAGACATCTGTCACCTCTGATTAAAAGTCAGTTAAGACTGGTTTCCACCAGCAGTTACAATGAGAGCCTAAGCAGAGCAGAAACAATTGCAATCACCATTGTGATTAGCTGCTTTCAATGGAATCTAGGTAGACAATTTCATACAGGTCAAGGAACAAGCAAGTCAGATATTAGTGAAGAAATAGTTTTTCGTTTGGATGACGTTATGTTTGGATGGGATAATTTCATGAGGTAGTCGCACGCCTCTTTCAGCAAGGCGGCCCATAAGCTAAGTGGACAACAGAGAGCTTATATAGTGTACACAGCAGAGCCTCTCTGTCCTTGGCAGTCACGTTACAAGCCTGGCAGGTGTTAGGCATGGTTCGTTTTTGGCAGTACCCACCGAGTAGAACTCTACATTGATTAACAGGGGAGACATGCCTCTTGCAGACACAATGGCTCCAGCAAGAAAGAGACAGCTTAGAAACTGTCGATAGTTTAGGCCCCCAAACTACATCCTGGCGCCAGTTGAGGGTTGACAGTCCGCTGATTAACTAGGAAGTTACGCCCTCGACAGACATACCGACGCGAATGCTGTTTACCAAAACTGTGGAAAGAGTTTAGACTCTTCCGGAAAATAATTTCCAACTAAATGAAAGGTGCATCTTCTCATGACTTACAGGCTAAGCCGTAACAAGAGCTCTCACTGGCCGCTAATATTTGGCGTGCGTCTTCCTGCAGTCCTAAGATTGGAGGAGTGGAGACGTGTGGAAAATTTTCTCTCTCCAATAGGTCAACAAATAAGCACGAGCCCAGGTTGGCTGACATGGGTTTTGGTGGAATTACTTTTATTGGAGTTCCAGTACTAGAAGAGAGAAAGTTTTTTACTTCATTTTCGTCAAAAATATTCGCAGTATTCATAACAGAAAGTTGAGTTTGCTTTTTTTGTTACCAAAAATCATTATGGATGGCAACTCTGTGTTTCTTCCTTTCTCTTATAGAATACCACTTTCTCATAAATTCAATTCATAGGCTGTGATAATATCGAGGCTAGATTCTGTGTGTATCTTTCATAAAGGTATGCAGCACCATACTTCTGGAATCTAGAGTGATTGCAGCAATTTCGGCCAAACTTGATACGTACCCGGTGGTTATAATTAAAGTGCAGGTACTTGCAGAGGTCCGCTGTGGGTTTCGTATGGCAGCGAATCTTGGTAGATATCCCGATGGATTAATGCGGAGCCGATTTACACTGGAAAAAAGTTAGTTCCAGTTATAGCCACCAGGTGCAAATCTGATGCTGTGAATGCAAGAAAGACGTACAGAAACGTTTCCATATGTAATGATTACGAGCCGGACTTGGGCAGAAACGATCAAACAAGAGAGAAAGGCATATTGTTGATTTTATTATTAAGTGCAGCTTACACAATTTATTCAGACTCAGCGCGGGAGACGTTGACGATATCTGCAGAGCGCCAGATACGCACCTGAGGCCAAAATTAGAACTGGTTTTCTTCCGGCGTGTGTGGGTTATGCATTAACGCATTAGCGTATCTATCAAGTTTCATTGCCATACGATAATTCCAGAACACACTGGACCTCTTGAGCAGCTGCAATGTAAGCTACTGGTATGTGACACTGATGTATGCATCTCCAACAGGTTTAGGATTGAAGTGTGTATGAGAAAGGGGTGACTTGCACACATAATGGAAAACTGTCGACATTTGTTCTGATTCCATAGCATTCGGCGTCTCTGGGATGATTTGTGGCAGTCCTGATGGTGTTTAAGTACTGAGATGCGGGTGGCACTTGGAAGGGGTGACTTAGGTGACTCACAAGTAATTAACATGGAAAATTTGGGACTATTTCAAAAATGGTTCAGATGGCTGTGAGTACTAGGGGACTTAACATCTGAGATCATCAGTCCCCTAGAACTTAGAACTACTTAAACCTAACTAACCTAAGGACATCATACACATCCATGACAGAGGCAAGATTCGAACCTGCGACCTTAATGATCGCGCGGTTCCAGACTGTAGCGCCTAGAACCGCTCGGCCACGCCGACCGGCGGGACAATTTCAACCCAACATCACATTGTAGACAGCGAGAGAGACTCTGTGGTGCTACGACATCCATATTACTACTGGGAATGTGAGGAGGAAGGAAAAGTTTTAACGTTCTGTCGGCAAAGGACGAAAAAGGAAATAGTCCTTGCCGTGTCAATGGAACCATTTGGGCATTTGCCTTAAGAGATTTAGGGAAATCATGGGAAACCTATATGATATTGGCCGCGCGAGGAGCTGAATATTCGTCCTCCCGAATACAAGTCAAGCGTGCTAACCACAGAGTTACCTCGGTCGGTCGTAAAATGGGGGTAGGGAATGGGGAGAAAATGGAATGGCATGTAAGCGTGGATAAATTTCAACCAACCAAAGTATTAATATTGGTCTCTGACCATTAAAAAATTACTTTGACAGTAAGAAACTCGTAGTTGACTGGGGATGGGAAGGAGGAGCAGTAGAAAACCATCTTCAAGATGATGGTTCACCCACTCTAGAAGTGACAATATATCTGTATTCTCCTAGTCCAGCTCGTGCTGGAAATGAAATCTGTTGCTCCGCTGGAGTCAAACTGTTAAGCACCAGCACCGCAATGGCGAGACGTAGCGGCCTAGGCTGCGGACGCGTATACAGTAACTCGACTTCTCCGCAGCTGTTACTTAAAGCCGAGATGCTATCAGTCGCTGCCAGAAGATGGCACGCAACACGGCAGACTCCGCGGGCCCAGGCCGAGACGCAGACGCATGCGCTGCCCCGAGTAACTGTAACCGCGAGCTGAGCGGAGAGAGGGGACCCCATTTGTCAGCGTGCCCGCCATTCATTACGCCCACGCCACGGCACGCCACGCGGCGGCGGCGGCGACGCGTATCCGCCAGCCAGATATTCCGCGC